>NC_140029.1:22540380-27340380 GCF_963513975.1 Fringilla coelebs | reverse complement strand
GAGGACCTCAGCACAAGAAGCTGCCTGGGAGAAGAAAACAGCACAAAATGATCCATCTGTTTCATGGCATCTACAGCTGGGGAAGGAAATTATTCCGGAACTTGAGTACGAAACACAGAGAAAGAGCTGCTCAGCAGCAGCTGAGTTTGTCCACTGGTGTCTTTCTGTCTTCCTAAGTGTCCTTCTGTCCTAGTCACAGTTTTTAGCTCAGTAGTAAGAGGATCAAGACATGCTGTAGTCTGAACTCAATTCATAGGAAAAAAAGCCTTGTCCCTTCCCTCTGAGGTCTACTTGGTCACTCAGGTGAAATACAAATTATGCATGCAGTTTAAAGTGAGGAGTGAGAGAGGTGTCAACAACTGTTTGGACTTCTTTTTCATTCAGGTCAGCTGCATTCCAGTCCCTGTTGCATTCCCTTAGCAAGCCTAAGCTGGTTACATCAATAGGGTGAGTGTTCAGCCAAGCCAAGCCCAGTCAAGTCTGCAGCTTCTCAGTCCCCTTCCACAGCCACACACAGATTGTGTTATCCATCTTTGTTTCTTCCTGTAGGTCTGTATGCAGGTTGATCCAAAGAAAAGATCTCTGAGTCTGTTTTAATTATCACTCCATGTGAAATAGCCTCTGGCACACAAAATGACATCTGGGAGATACCCATTTGCTCTGAATTAAGATTTGTGATTTTACTAGAAACTATTCAGACAGAAATATAGGGCAATAAAAGACACGATGAGAAAAATTATCTTTTCTATTTTTACCCTGCACTTTTTCCTGCAGAATAAAGGGGTGAAAATATCCCCCAGCTTGCTTATAAATGGGTCCTATAAAGGTAAGTATATATCAATACCTCAGTTTACTTTAACAATTGACAGGGTACCATGTTAAACCCCCTAAGTAACTGGAGGTACTTATCAGCACTGCGCTTGGGTTCTAGGGTCTCTGCAGCATGCTTACACTGTGCACTTGTCTCCATGCAGGGTGCCAGTGGGAGCTGGGCAGCCCAGGAACAGCGGAGCTGTAGGAGCTCCAACAACAAAAGTAGCCCCAGGAGCCATCCACCCCATTGTGGCTGGTCACAGCAACGCCACCACGGCTGTCAGACCAGTTGTTCCCATCACTGCTCCCCCGACGCATGCCCAGCTGCAGGCGGCCTCTCCGCAGCTCAGCAACTGCCTGCGGTACTCGGCTCAGCAGGCGGGCAGCCAGCCCCGCAGCGCCATGCAGATGGGTAAGTGCTCACCCGGGCCTCCTGCCCGGGCACCACTGGTGTGGTAATCCAATGCAACCCTCCAGTGCAAGCCCCTAGAATGTGCCCGTCCCCACAGCTTTCCTCCTCGCTTCAGCCC
The DNA here is from genome assembly GCF_963513975.1 of Fringilla coelebs. Lineage (NCBI taxonomy): Eukaryota > Metazoa > Chordata > Aves > Passeriformes > Fringillidae > Fringilla > Fringilla coelebs. Next base: position 27,339,037 of record NC_140029.1, on the reverse strand, counting down.
AGGCGGTGTGGAGTTTGTCCACTGGTGATAGAGTATGTTTTCTTTGCTTGTAATATTTATGGGTTTCTATTGATCTCTGGGAACCAGTTGTGTTTATCAGATTGTTCTGTTGCTACAGCTGAAATAGATTGTAGTGTTTACAAATATTTATACAATTTATCTGAGTGAAAGCAAGCACTCTGTATACTAAGGAGATTAACAGTTCTGAGTCCGGTTGGCTTGCTGATAAAAAAATACTGCCCTTATTGCAGAGCAAGTAATACATGCCTTGAAATTAAGAAGCATTTCATTGGGCTTCAGGGATGAAAGGTATTTATAAGGCAGAATGGGACCCTGTGTTAGTGGTAAAGCAAAAGATCTGAAAACTGCTGCCACCCTTTTGAAGTGAGAATAAGAGCTTCTTGCACCAGGGGGCCTCTGTTCTTTCTAGGCTCCCTTTCTGATGTACAGCACAATTTTCTAGAGTACAATTTATTCCCCTTTCCCTGATGTTAAACAGCTTCTGATGTTGAATAAAGTAAAAGCGAATCCTGTGGTGGAACTTTATACAGCAAAATTTAAAACATTTTGTTTCTGATATTTTATAGGGATGTGAACCATTGTATTTACAAAGATCAGTAATGACTGTGACTGCTCAAAACTGAGGTCTTAGATACAAAACAGAGCAAACACAAATGAGAAATACCCTGCAGAGTAAGTCATGAATTCATACCTTTTGAAGCCAGAAGGCATGATGCTGACCATCTAATCTCACCTCCTACACAGTCCAGACCAAAGGGAAGAAAACGTAATCAAATACTTGAGAATCTCAGTCTCGAACAGTGGAGACTCCTCCGCTCAACAAACAGTGCAGGGATTTACATGGCATCCATGTCACAATGGGAATAATCCATTTCTCCTCTTTTTCTCTACTTCAGAAAGTGCTGCTTTCCTCTCAAGTCACACCCTTCCAAAAGGTCTCCTGCTCCCACAGCACAAAGGCAAAAATGTCCCCTTTTGGGTGCAGTGCTCAGAAGTGTTCAGGTGCTCCTGGTGCATCCTGTGCCCATGTCAACAGGCAGGTGACTCTCCTGAAACCAAGGTGACAGACTGCTCTGCCCCACAGGCCTGGCATGCCCCACACCTTTTTTCCACACCTCCAGCAGCTTCCCTGATTTAAGACTGCTCCTCTAGGTCACTCTGACATCTCTGAAGTGCAAAAGCGTTGGCAGGCAGGGTGATCCAGGGACCACAGAGCTGTTCCAAAACCTCCCAAGCAGAGAGTTTTCCAACCTTTCCAGAAGGTTCATGAGATTGTTGTTTTAATTAAAAAAATCTTTGCCAGGATAAATAAACGAAGTTTTCATGATTATCAGTAATTATCTCCATAAGGGCTCTCCTCACCAGCATCCTGTGGACCAGAGCCCATGCAGGACAGGTCAATGCACTGACTTTTGGAAAAGCTTTTCAAGAGAGGCAAGCTGGCACAATATTCAAATCACGTTTCTGTTGGCTTGCAATATACATGAGTAACAAATCAATTTTCTACAAGGCCACTAATGTAGGAATACACCCAAAACGAAATACAAGTGGTGTAGAACAAAAATAGCCTTCAGTGAGCATTGCTAATTAATAGCATGTTGGATGCAGCACAGTCCAGATCCAGAGATCCCAGAGCAGAGGCATACATTGTAACAGTAAGCAGATGAAACTACAGAAAAAAATGTGAGAACTCTGCTCAGAGTTGATTTTTCACAGCCAATTTCTTTTACTGTTTCTCATGTTTCATGTTTTCTTTGTGTCTGGAAACACCAAGTCCTACATGAAACAGATGATGTACCTGGTATGATTATCAAATCAGTGTTCTGCATCCAGGTGCATGCAGAGAAATTCCATTAGTATGTTTTCTCTCTAAATTTAGGAAAGCCATTGCTCCCTACAAACAGTAGTTCAAAACCTAGATCCTACAAGTTTAACCATCCCAAAAAATTTGATTTCTCATAGCAAAATTGCTCATCGCTCAGGTTCCAAATGGGAAAATCAGGAGGGAATCATTTCCAGATAACTAGTGAGTACCTTGCTTGGCTTTCTGGAAGTGAATTGCACTTTCAGAGCATGTTCTTAGTAGTCCTGGGAGGGGATGATGATAACGAATAGTAAAAATAGTCTTGAAGGCATCTGTAATAATAACTTTTAGGGCCTTCCTCATTCTACATGGTAAAGTGATATAAAGTTACAGACTGGCTAAAGATAGTGTAGCTGATTTGCTATAAACATTAGTAAAAAAAAATATGTTAAAGAGGGGCTTTTGTAAGGGAGAGTGATATAAACTTTGGAGGTGCTAATCTGATGATGACTGGCCCATCATGTTTAGTATCACATTAGATAATAGGGAGATGATATTCCCTCCTGGCAGGAGTGCTCAGCTGGTGTAGTGAGTATGATTAATGGCCCTCATCAATCTCATCCCTGCAATGGGTGCCACTGATAACCATAGGAATAGAAATTAGTGGTTTGAGTTGTTCTAGCACGGTTGTTTAGTTACAGATTGAGTGAACTCCAGCTGCATAAAAGTTTGTCCTCCAGATGAATTTGTCAGAAAATGACAGATCAAAGTCAGTCAGAAATTTTCCAGTAAAATGCAACTTGCTCAAAGAAAAGCGGATTTGCTGGACTCAAAGTGTTTTTTTGTCAGGAATGGATGCAGTTCAACCAGACCAACCATGAAGCTGTACTGGCTCATGTAAAGGGAATTGATGGCTTTCCAGAGCTGTTCTCCTCATAAGAGAACAGTGCAATGATCACATTCTATGTTTTCACATCCCAGGTGAATAACCTGACCAAAATAGAGTCTATTATGGGGTGAGTGAGCATGTTGTGCTCAGAAAAATGTTCAGAGGTTCAAATTTTGCACCGAGACAGAACTAAACAAGATTATGAAACCTTGAAATCATTTATGAAACGGGCACTTTTTAGCCAGTGCTATTATTGAATCATTTATGTGAGGGAATGTCTGAGTATGGACTGGGCTTTTAGGCTACACATATTTGAAGTGGAGCTGTACTTAGGTAACACCTAAGCAATCAACCAAGCTGGAAGTCATAGACAATATCATTGTGGAAATGGACCTAGACCTTTGTCACATTTTTTGCGTCCTGAAGCCTGCAACACACTCTGAAATCCCTGGGGAGCTGACCTCATCAGTGTGTCACAGTCACCCTTAAATGGGCGAGCTCTAATTCCTGGTTCCCACTGCTTGCAGGCAGGATTTGCTTAGCAGGAGCAGCCAGACTAAAAGGCACTGCATAGTCCCTTAGGGACTTTGCTGGCAGAGAGGAGGCTGAGCTCAGAAATCCTCCGGTGGATTTCTGCTTAATTTATCCTGTGCAGCACAGTGATGTGATGTTGATCATTTTGTTAGGGATGAAACAAGACACTTCCTTTTGTAATTGCTGTCTGTAGGGTCAGCGTGGATCATCTGGGCTAACCCCTTAGGTCCCGTGCTGCATTGCTCCAGAACCGATCACCTTAGCAGGAGGGCCTGGGGGTGCAGAAAACAGCTCAGCTGGAACGAGATAATGTATTTTTAAAAGGCAGCAGGTTAGGTATTTATTTCCAGGCATGGGCAGGGATTGTCAATGCCATTTCCCGGTGGCATCACTGGGGGGGTGGGGGGGGGATGAGCCAATTTTGGTGAGTTCAGACAGGGCTTTGCAGCTAGGAGGGGAATTAGCCAAAAACACTTGCAGGGTGAGATATCCTGAGCAAAGGCTTAGAGCTTATATCCCCATCGTGCCATTGGCACCTTCTCAGTCAGAATCACAGAACATTCTGAGTTGGAAGGGACCCACAAGGACCATCGACGCCAGCCCTTCAAGTGAATGGCCCCTAAGGGGACCGAACCCACGGTGTTGCTGACACCGTGCTCTGCCCAAGTGAGCTACGGCCACTGAAGGGCCCATGGCGGCAGTGCGAGGGCAATTTAACCGTGCTCTCTGCTCCTCCCGCAGCGCACCCGGCAGCGCCGGCCCCGGACCGACCCACGGCCACGGTCTCGCCTCTGCGGACGCCCAGCTCGCCCTCCCGCCTGCCCTCCGCGGCCATTCGGCCTCACCCCGCCGTGTCCCCGCAGCACGGCCACCAGCCGCCCGCCCCGGGGGCGCGGCCCCTCATCCCGCTCACCTCCGCCGCCGCCGCCATCACCCCGCCCAACGTCAGCGCCGCGCACCTCAACGGGGATGTGGGCTCCGGGCCCCTGGGCGGCCCCGCCGCGCCCGGGCCTGCCGGCAAGGCCGAGGAGAGGAAGAACGAGAAGGTAAGGGCCGCCGTGCCCCCGCTGTGCCTCGTGCTGCTGCCGCGGCGCCCTCCCACAGGGCTGTTGAGGAGGCGCCCTGCGAAAACTGGGTTCCGTCGCCTGACAGCTTGGGCGTCCTCGTCTCACACTATTTCCACACTTCATCTTCCCCCCCACCACCATACTCAACACTGCTCTCGTGTTACCTGCTTGCGGATGGGAAACAAGGCTGCATGGGCTGCATTTATGTGTTTCTGCCAACGATCAGCGCCAAAATCTGCAAATTTGCAGTGGTGCAGCAAGATGTTGTAGCGGGCTCTTGGCCATCAGCGCCGGATGGCCAAGTCAGAATCCCTCTGCCTCCCTAGGCCAAAGAGGCTGATGGTGGCACCAGCCACGCAGCAGGGGCCTCAGGCACAGCAAAACATCGGCCCCTGAGTGGTAGGAGCTGTTTCGCTCTTCCAGAAGCATCTCAGTTTCTTCAAGAAACCCTCATTGCAGTGGCACAGCCAAAGGAGAAGAAGGCAATGGGATAGTGCTCGATGGGATGTAGGTACAGCGTACTGTAGAGTCAGTCTCTGAGGAGCCAGGACCGATTGCTGGGTCTGTGTTCCCTGGCACACCTTGCTAATGAAAGCCAGCGAGGAGAGCTGTTCTAAGCACCCAGACTTTTAGGTTCTTGGCCAATATTTTGCTTTTCCCGAATGTTTACGTTGTGTCAGCAGTTCCCATATATCAATGCTAAAGATTATCTCTGTAATGGCTAGCAGAGCAAGATCCTGGTTTGTATCTGAGTAGGAGGAAGAGATGTGTGGGCCTGCTTTTCCTTTGAACCTGAAAAAAATCCTTTCCATATGTTCCGTGAGCTTTTCCATGGTGACAGGCACACATGGAGTAAACAGTTTCTTTGTGCATGGTAATACTGAGGTGGCAGGTCTCATGTGTCCTCCGGGCCACAGATAACCCCTAGTTGCACAAAATGAGGAATATGAGTTTTAAAATGCTTTCCTTAATTCTGTCTTGAATTTTCTCTGAATGCATTTTGGTAAAAGAAGAAGGGTGTAGAAATTCTGCCCTGGATGTGACATTTAGGTATGTGCTTACAAAGAACAGCTCTCAGGTATATGTCAAGGCCTGCATGTGGTGGAAACAGAACAACACCTGCTACTTCTGCAAGTCCAAGGAAGGGAACAGCATTTGGCAGGAGGTGGTAGAGCTGCACATTGCCTCAGAGCATTGTGTAATGGCTTATTTATTGCTTTCTGAAACACATTAAGTGATAGGTCCATATATTTTAATTCATATGATACTGCACACTGAAAGTTTGTAGGCAAAATTGTATCGAGCACAGTCCTGAGATACTGGTTAATCTTTCCCAAGCTGTTACCGCCTAAAGTTACTGAATTGGGATGCAAAGAAGTTTTTAATCTCCATGCATGAAGGGGAGAAGGAAATAATATACATCATTCCGATGGGTGTTGCCAAAGACCAGTTCACTATCTGGGAAGTATCAGAGAGAAGTAACGGTAAAAATTGTCATTTCTGACTCAACTGAGCAATACATAACTTCCCCAGCTGAACAACATATTCCTGAATCTTGTCCATGTTATAGTTCACTTTCATTTTAGAAAGATCTGAATTAGCAATGTTTCCTTTCTTTTTAGAAATAGTGACTGATGTTTGGCCAGATAAGTTGTCTTACTCTTTGCTAAGCACAAATATTTCTTTGAAGAAATTGAGAGCTTGGATAATGCCAGAAGGAAAGCCATATAATTATTCAGAAAGGCATCTGTGAGTCAGAAGTGGAACCATATCTGTAACAGGGCGAAAGGCTGTTTGGGCTGGTTTTTGGTAAACAGGAAAGTGTCATAACACTCAGAGGGAATATCAGTGGAGAAAGGCAGTATCTGTTATCAGTACACATAATAGGAAAAAATCAGAAAATGTCGAGGAGGAAAAACAGGAGAGACATAGCTAGCAAGCTGCCAGATAAGCAAAGATCAGAAGCAATTCTTCTGAGTTCAGTTTCATTATATTAATCAGTCAGGTATTTTGAGATGAAAGGAGCAGAGGGGAAGTTAGTAAGAGGAGAGGTAATGAGGTCTTCAGCTCTATTGAACACAGGATGGAAGAAATGCACAGGTAATTATCTCCTGAGAAACTGAGATTAGCAATTCATGTGTGATGTAAATTGTAATGTGTCATAAAATTGGCGTTGTTGTTAGAATCAACAATTTTTGGTGTCCCATGAAGTTGTTAACTTTAATCCTGGCTTAGTCTTTCCGGTGTCTTTTGTAGGATACCATTGAGGAAAAAGGCTGAATGATCATAGAATAACTGGTTTAGGAGACATTTTGTTGTTATTAACCATGGTTTTCTTTCATGCATGAATTGTCAGTGTGAGTTCACTATGGTACAGAGGGCACATAGTTTGTAAGAAGTAGTTTGCATAGGGATGGACATGACATGGATACATTGTTTTTCATGGTTCTTTTAAAGGCTGTGGAGATAAATTGCATTTTTTGCATTTATCACTCTAGTATGGTGAGGTATATTGGTCCTTGGAGAATTTTCCTCGGATTGTAACTAGTAATGTTGATTGTCTTCTTGAAGGCTGGGTTGGGAGATAGTGGGGAAAAGTGTTTTAAGACATGATCTTGTAAAAATTTATGTTTTATGATTTCCCATATCAATTCTACTCAGGGATACTAAATGTGACACTAAGGGGCAGCTTCTGCAGTGAGTCCATGTATGCTGTTTGTGTTGTTTGTTCCAAGATGGAATCAACTTCAGCTCGGGAATAGCCTTGCTGAGTGTACAGTGCAGTCATCACTACTAATGCTTTCCTCTGTGCAAACATTTATATGCCAATATCACTGACTCCTGTTGGTGTGCAGCAGTCACATATAGGCAAATCCCACAATTTCTCTAAAATCAAGGGACTCCAATTCCAACTTTTACTCATTTCCTTGTGGCTTAAAGGCAACTGGCAGAAATAATCCTAAGGACTATGGTTTTCAGATCAGCATGAATGATTTTCTTGCTCATTTTCTATTACTATAGAAAAAAAATCCTTAGGTCTATTTTTTGACATCTCTAGTTCTCTGCTTCAGCTTATTTCTTGAAGATCTTGATCCAAATTTCCAAAGCTGCAGGTGAACCTTGATACTTACATTCATTTAGGTATCCCAATAATAGTGTCTTACTGTCATATTCCTGCTGTCTTAATCAGGAGGTAAAATTCTGCCTCCATGCCAGTCTTCACTTGTTGGTATGCATCTAATCCTGGAGTATCCCATCTGCACCTGGGCTTGGGCTCCACATCTCAGCTCCTTGACCAGCCTTCTGTCTCCTGAGGGAACAGTTTTGAGCATGGTCTGCTTTGCCAGCTGCTGATAGTAGCTGATGAAAAACTGTGCCATAGACAGTGCATGAGTCTACTGTGCAACAGTACTTGGAAAGTACTCTGGCAGCCAAGTTGGCTAAGAAGTAGAGCACTTGAAAATCAAAGAAGTTTCAGTGCTGTACGGGCTCAGTAGGAAGCAGCAGGAAAGGCGGCTGCCGCAGGGGCGGCACAGACACTGCAGGAATGACAAGTGGCCTGAGTAAAGGTGAGGGAGCACGGCAGGAGTCGGAGAGGTAACGGTGGTCAGGGCAGCATAGGAGAGAGAAGAGCATTGGCAGGTCCTGGGAGACAGAGCAGGGAGCGCCAGAAAAGGGGTGCCAGGTGAAGGGTGCTGTGCAAAGCCCAGAGGAAGAGGTCCTGAAACAAGGAAGTTGACATACAGGGTGAAATGTGTCTAAAGGCAGCAGTGGAAGAGAGGAAAGTGTGAAGGAGATTCTTCCTTCTTTTGCTCAAATACTTCCCACTTGAAGCATTTTTTTTTCTTTTTCCAAAAAGGAGGTTCCTTTCTCCAGAAGTAAAATGCTAATGTTTCCCCAGGGTCACTCCGCGCCAGGTTAGGGATGGGAGCATCTCTAAGACATCACAGGGTCAGGAGAGAGGCAAGAACAAAGAGCAAATGGACAGCACCCATATCCTTTAGGGGTGTGGAGTGATAGCAGTTCCTTAGAGTTCTTTGTCATTTGTTACTAATATCTGCATGTGTAGCCATCTGAAAGTCAAAAAATTCAGTCCCACTTCCCAAATCTTCTGAACATCTGAAAAAAGAGGTGGAGATCTCAGCTGTGGAATTGGAGCAAAACTGTATGGTTTGGGGGCTTTTTAAAATAGGGATCCTGCTTTTTTTGGGCAGGAATATTACCCAGTTCAACTGGTAGATTACAGCTAAGAGCTTGTAATTATGGTATGACTACTGCCTTGACCTTGCTCAATTTTTGCTATAATAGTTTCTGCTGTACATAATCTGGGTTGATGCTTAATACCACTGATAAAACCACTTGTTTGAATGAATTAATGCATTTCTCATTAAATGAGCTCCTCATTATGTTAATCAAATCAAGCAAATCATGCTGGGTGGTTTGACCACTGTAATTAAACTTTCTTTAAAATCCAGTCATTTGGCTTTTGATGAGGATTTTGATTAAACTCTTCCAAAATGTCTGGCCCAAGAGCTGACAGAGAGGAAAATAAGAGCTTGCACTATCAAGCAAGTCATTAATTTGTCACTGTGTTACGGCAACTCCTTACTGTTTTACCTAGCCAGAGCATACGGAAATATTTGAAAATTGGCAATGTAAAATTAAACATTTCTTACAAGTATGCTGAGAGAACAAGTCTGTTTGCAGCTTTAAATTTAGAAACTGTCCCTGGAATATATAGCGGATCTAGATTAACAAGTCACAACAAATGGGAAAATAGACTAGGCTGCTGTTTCCTGATGTTAAGATAAGAAGAGATACATCTTCAGAAAATTACTTTGAACACACATCAACAGTTTTGCATGTGAAGACTAAATCAGTAAACATCTGTCTGTTTTCACCAGTGTCACTCACTTTCTCAAGTATCGGTCCTGCTCAAAATAAATGCATTCCTCAAATGATACAGTATGTTTGGCATGATGCTGGTGTGAGAACTACATTGCAAAATAGAACAAGCCAAGGCCTATTTTCTGGCCCTGCAAATGTCCCTGCATGACTTGTATCCATGCTTCTAAGCTTTCTTTTCTGCCCAAAATAGGATGGCTACATCCAGACTGCTCATCAGGAACAGTCCTGGTAAGTGGTGTGGCACAAACCATGCTCCTGTGTTGTCCTGGGAGAGTGTTAGTTCATAGAATCATAAAATATCCTGAGTTGGAAGGGACCCACAATGATCATCAAGTTCAACTCCTGGCCCTGCGCAGGATGACCAAACATGTACACCATGTTCTCAGGAGCATTGTCCAAATGCTTCTTGAATTCTGTCATGCTGGTTTTGTGATCACTTCTCTGGGGAGCCTGTTCCAGTGCCCAGCCACTCTCTGGATGAAGAAACTTTTCCTAATATCCAACCTAAACCTCCCCTGGCACAACTTTAGGCCATTCCCTCCGGTCCTGTCACTGAGTACCAGAGAGAAGAGATCAGTGGCTGCCCCTGCACTGCTCCTCTTGAGGAAGTTGTAAATTGCTGTGAGGTCTCCTCTCATTCTCCAGGATGAGATAAGTTACCTCAGAAGCTCCTCACATGACTTCCTCTCAAGGCTCTTTACCATCTTCATGGTATGCCCTCTACTAGCTTTATATGTTTCTCTAATAGCTTTATATGTTTCTTATTTTGTGGGCCCAAAACTGCACTCAGGACTTCAGGTGAGGCTGCACCAGTGCAGAGTAGAGCAGGAAGCTGATACAAGACAAACCCCCAAAGGTTAATGGATGCAGACATAGGTTTATTGCTAAATCCTGACCTTGTCTTTTATGCCAGAATAGACATGACCAGAGAGACTTCCCTCTCCACCACTCCCCCTTCCTGTCAGTGCCTTTCTCATCCTTCTCCTAAACTGCAGCCCAGTGCCCAGTCCTACCTGGCAGCATCCCTCAGTGCAGGCCTCCTGGATGCACACTTAGTTGCCCACCCTGGCTTTATGAAGCGTTGGAGACTAGATCAAAGGGCCTTTAGAAATTTGGCTTCATAAACTGAGATACTCTTTGACCTTAGTTCAGAATAGCTGTCCAATTAAGCTATCAGATGGTCAACCTGAAACTGCCTGAAGAACCACACAGTTAATGCACTTTCAGTTTTTACTTACTCTTAGTCTCTGCATTGCAACTTCTTCTCATATTAACTTGTCCCTGACTGACGGGGATTTGTTATCACTTCATATTCCCAAAGACATTTTAATTCCTTATCCAGAAAATGAAATATCAGTCTCAAAAGTGAAGCGTTGAGCACTTGCAAGGATTTTGTAGATATAAAATTATGGGACAAAAATAGTGGTCACCTGTGACGAGTAGAGGAAGAGGAAGCTAAGGACAGAGTTGATGCAAGCAAGTTTTTCAGATACCAAGTTCATAAGGCTGACCTCGAGTTTCTGGAAGAGGAATTCAGTCTTCTTAGCAGATATGAAATTATTTAACATTTTTCAGTTTGGGAAAAATATTTCCCTTATATTCAACTAAGAAAGCCCACTAAGTTGTACAGGTGTGAAATGGAACGATAACAACTAAGTGATGAAATGAAAACAGTGCAAGACATAGCAATAAAAAAATTGCACAAGACCTGAAGAGCCTGACTTGAATTCTTAGAATAAGTGTAAGATGTATTAAGAGGGAGCAACATTGGAATAGTAATCTAAAAGTTTGCATCAAAAAGAATAAATTCTGCGACACTAATTTTCCTGAGTAGTCTGTAAGACATCTGAGTTGATCCAAGAGCCACCAACACCAGCATTTCACTGATCATTTTCAGAATCAGCTATGAATTTTTAGTGTGATGTTTGCCAGTTTGTTTCTTGATAAGGATGCTTTAGTCTGGAATATTTTAGTTCAGTTCTTTCAAGATTTGTGCGCAGAATACATACTGTTAATCCATTTCCTCTCAACAAAGGCAAGGGGACTGTCTTCATCACGAATGAGCCACTGCTTCCCATGCTCCAGAAAGTGCATCTTGGCTCAGTGACCAGCAAGTGATTCACCAGAAACTTGGCCAGGGAACAGAAACCTCTTTTTCTGGTCATGTGAACTCAGGCCACAAAGTTCTGTTTTAGGGCAGAAAATTCATGCTTAAAATCTCTCCCGCACCTTCTCCTTCATCGTTAGAGCTCATTTTGAAAGGACAAAAACCTGGCAACTCAGTGATGAATATTTTAAGGCTGGCAAATTACCCAGCCAAAAGCATGAGCCCCAGCTGTCAAAACATAGAAAACTTAAGCTTTACAATAAAACAGATTTCTGTGATTTCTGACTGGCTAGGATTCTTTTGCTTAGATCAAGGGCAATAAGTCATTGATCAAAATTTCTTTTTCTTCTTCACATTTTTGATGTTAGGAAATGCTTTCAAACTCCCCACAGATATTTCAAGCGCTGACTTTGCTGCCAAGCAGTCTCCGAAAGCTATTCCTTTTTTCTCTCCACTCCCCCCGCCTCTGCTTATCTGCCTCACAGTGCTGTCACAGGATTTCTCAAGTGTCCGCAGTGGATTTCTCTAACACTCTTTTGAGTGGTTCTGTGCTGCATTCTACGGCCTTAAGGGGAAGTGGATCCCGTGGAAGAGAAGCTGGAGAGTGCTTTAACTTCAAGAGGAAATTCAGTTTATCTCCTAACTGGAGATGAAGCTGTTTGGATGCCAAGGCACAGAATTCTCCTGGCACCTGTAGAGACCTAATTTTATAGCACAGAGGACCCACGAGCTTTTGCTAAATCCTTAGCACGTCTGGAGGAAGAAAGTAGAACTGACAAAAGAAAGAGCATGCAAGGGAGCACTGGAAGCAGAAGGCTGGAGGCGTATGTGTGTGCGAGTGTGTGTCTGCGTGTGAGCATCCCGGCACTGGCGTTCCCATGGCATTCCCCTGCCTGCAGAAGAAATCATGCAGGACCAGATGGCTGGATGGGGCTAGGCTGTGGGTGGGGATGGCAAGTGTGTCCTTGGATTAGTCGGGTGAAGTGTAAGTGCTCTTGTGCTATCAGTGGGAGACATTGACACATTCCGCCTGTTGCGGGATCATAGGGGCCAGTCCCCCCCCCCAGACCACACAGCTCTGCAGCTGAGCATCCCCTCATGGCTTCTGCCCTCTCCCTGCCCTGTTCCTGAAGAACATGTTTAGTTCTCTCATTCCCTCATGGCATCAAGGTCCCAGTCCCCATGCATGGGTTAAAAAGCCCAGAGTGTGAATGGTCTTCCTGTCCCCGTAGTTCTCCTTTCTGCCTGAAGCAGTAACACACAGAGCTGGCATGAGCTGATACTCCCCCACCACTCCCAGGAAGGAAGACATGTAGGATGAAACCATTCCAGCAGGAAAACAGAGTAGGAAGCTGGGTGCCTTGAAAACAATGAAACAACTTGCAGTGTGTCAGAGTTGGTGGCATCTTGGCATCCCACGCACTCAGGACTCACTTGTTTTCTTCAGTGGTTTTCCAACTGTGAATTCACAAGCCAATAATTCTTAAACCACCGAGAGGCAACAGAGATTACTCACTGAGCTACAAGAAATTTAAGTGCCAATGCAGTTTTTTTATGGAGACAAAGCCTGAACTTTGCTGTGAAAATCGTCTCTAATCAACTTTTCAGTGCCCATGTTTCTGTTTCCTAGATGGGTTAAAATATCTACAGTCAATGTAGAAATCTTTCAGCAAGCTCTACTGGAAGAATTACGTAAACTGAAAGAAATTGCCTTTCTGAAAAAACATCTACAAATTGTAGGAATAGCATGTTGAAACTAGTCAACAAATATCTGTGGCATGTTTCTATTTTTGTTATGTAACTCAAGGGCATAACCATAACCAGCAAAGGGATATTTATCTTATTTTGTACACTTTTGTTTATTATTCATATTGCAGAAGCAGCATAAAAATGTACAACCCCTCAGCCTTTCTTTTGCCAAATGGTAAAGCCACTTTCAGTTGAAAAAAATAACAACCCAGACTGACTCTAATGTCCCAAGCATCTAGTAATTCTTCTCTTCAGACCAAGTGAAGACATGAAGTCAGTGATTGTCTCTGAAGGACTGAAAAAAAAAAGTTACTATTTTGCCCTCTGGAGAAAAGATCAGTCTCAGGAATTCAAAAAGCACACCATGCAAAAGTCACTTTTCTGACACTACATCTGCAGGCTGCCTGTAATCAATTAATATAGTGTGTCAAGCTGCCAACCTTCTAAAAAGCAATTTATTATAAAGGCAGAACTCAACCTGTTGCTTTACCTTTTTTTGCATATATTTTATTTGGTTCATATTCACTGACATGCTTCTGTAAGTTAATACTACAGAAGCTGTAATACTAACCTTCAGTCTCAGATCACTGTGTTCAGCAGACTAGAAGATTGGCATTGGGCTTCATCACCAGATGCCTCAGGGAGAGAAGAAGTAATTTAATGCAAGTCCATGGCCAACTTATTTTGCAGTAAAGTAGATTTCCTGTGCTGTAGATTTTTGTCCCAATTCATGATCAGTCCAGAACTAGTATATTTTTTAATGGAACTAGGTGGCTTTTTTTATGACTTCAGAGATCTCTATTCCCTCCTGTACAATGTCATGTTATTTTTCATATCTTTCGTTTTGAGACAGAAAAGGGAGGAGGTCAGGCAGGCAGATCCTATCAGCACAATGGTGCCTGCTGTGGCAAGGGAAATGCATAAGCTAGGCTTTGACCAGGACGTAAAAGAGGAAACTGATTTTCCAACTTTTAAAATTTTTCTGGACAGGTTTTATATCCAAGCCAGATACTCCTGGTTGGCAGACTTAGAGTGAGCGTGGCTGAGAGATACAACTGGCCAGCAGAGACAGCGGTGTAGGAGAGGTAGTAAGGATGGTGCCCTGCTGAAGCCTGGAATGGATTTCCATTCATCAGCCATGAGGAGGTCAGGTGGATGCTGACTTCCCACCAAAGATGTCTGACTTTTCTTGACATTGTTCCCTTAAGACAGTTCCGCAACTCCCCTGAACAATCCGCTCCCGTCCTTTCATATTCCTCCGGTGAGAAAATTCCCTATTATACCTCACAAATCTTTTATGGTTATAACTCAGTCTTGCTTCTTCATGTCTTGTTCCAGATGGAACTGCTGATCAGCTTTCTCTTGACAACCTTTCACATGTTAGAGTATAATGTGTTTAGTCCTTGAGAATGCTCTTCTTTCGACCTCACTGAGCGCAGTTCCTTGCCTTTCTTCACAGTAATGTTTTCTGGACTTCTGATTACACTTTCCTCTCTCCCCTGGGCAGTCTTCAACTTGCTGGAGTCCTAAAGTAGAGTAGTGGTGTGGTGTCCCAGAGTGGAGTTGTGCCGAGATCTTGTTTGTGCAAATGAGGGTGGAATAAGCACTTTCCATTACTTATATATAAGTTATTTACAGATAAAGCTTGTCTTTTTCACAACAGCATCTTCACTCACTCCCAGTTTGTGATCCAGTGTAACTTCTATGTCCCTTTGCAGAGCTGCTGGCTGGCCAGTCACTCCTCATATTGCAGTATGCATTTGATTTTTCATTCCTAGCAGTTGCATATCATGCTTCTCTTTGCAGATTTCATTACAGTGATTTGGGATAATTTCTCAATTTTAGGAAAATTGTTTTGAATTCTTACCCTTTTAATCCTGCTGTTGTGGATTAACCCTGGCAGGCAGTTTAGACAGCCATTCACTCACTCCCTGCCCCAGTGGGAAGGAAGAAAGAATCAGTAAAAGTGAGAAAACTCATAGAATGAGATTAAGCAAAAACTGCGCACACAAGCAAAGTAAAACGGGGAATTCACTCACCATTTCCCACTGACAGGCAGGTCTTCAGCTGTGTTACACTGATGGTGACTTGGGATGACAAACACCATCACCCTGAACGTGCCCCACTTCCTACCTCTTCCTTAGGCTTTCAATTGCTGAGCGTGACACCATATGGTCTGGGGTATCCCTTTGGTCACTTACGGTCAGCTGTCCTGGCTGTGTCCCTTCCCAGCTCCTTGTGCACCCCTAGCCCCCTTGCTGGTGTGGTAGGTGAGAGGCAGAAAAGGCCTTGACAATGTGCAAGGGCTGCTTGCTAACTAAAACAGGGTGTGTTATTACCATTGTGTGGTCACAAATACAAAATATAGCACCATGCAAGCTACTGTGAAGAAAATTAACTCTGTCCCAGGTAAAACCAGGACACTGCTGGTGGACTCAATCATCTCAGTGCCCACTGCTGGTTTTGGAACACTCAGTGCCTCACATAGCAAGTAATTAATGGAAAGATTGACTAGCACTGGGACTGAGACAAGCCCTGATGGTACCTACTTGAAATGTCCTCATGGTTTGACAGAAAATCATTAACTGGAAAACATTGCAAAGCAACTAGTAGCATCTGGTTATCTGTAGTTGGAAGTCTGAAGCAGCATAAATTCTGCTGAGTTAAAAAGAGGGAGACTGGAAGGATCCTCAAACAAACACATTGCTATTCTGGCAGGAAGAAGAATGCAAGATATTCATCATATTGCCTACTCTGCTCTGGGAAGATTGTCAGATACAGCAAAGTAATCATAGTACAGGACCTTGAATAGAAGTTGTGATTGCTTAACTGATGGGCTACTAATTCTGTTATCTTTATGGGCAGAGACATTCCAATCAACCAGGATCAAATTGAGGATGGGGCAATTATAAGTTAATGTTTGCCCACTCTGCTTTGCTAAAATGAAAATCAGAAAGCCTGCCAGTCTGTCGATCAACCCCTGCAGTTTTGCACCGTTATCTGACTTGTGTAAAGGGTGTTTCATCTTCATCTGTGGTAGGCAGGCTCAGAGATGGAATGACAAAGCTGTCATTTCTGCTCCAGTGCAGTAGTGATTTTACCTTTATATAGTTTCCATCATTTTCACATGTGAGATATATTTGCCCAACATCTTCACAGAAGCATTTTTAACTTATGTGTTAAAATTGACCATTTCTTTCCATTGGTTGGCAGGATTCACCATTTATTTCTGGTCACACTGGCCTCTTCTGCATCAGTCAACTAGCTGGCAGAGGGAAGAGGAATATGCTGTATACGTTCTGTCATTGGTAATTATTTCAGCAGTAGTTGCAAATGAAAATACCAACCAGATGTCACTGCCTTATTGCATAGCACAATCCAGACATGCAACAAATTTGTTTTCAGAGAGCACTTGAGGTTACAGATGTGAGTCTGTGTGCAGCCTGTGTGAGATGCTTCTCACTGGCTGCATCACTGATATTACCCTACTGTCAGCTCTGGCATAAAGCATATCCTCACACATCTTGGGTTACCCAGATCAGTTTAAGCCTGACGGGTGAGCTAACATGTTTTGTCTCACAGTTGGGATAGAATGAGGCAATGGAGAACATTGGCTTGGGTAGCACACGTGACGAGTGGTAATTAGTTAAATCAGTGTAACTCAGTTGCGTTTCATTCGTGGTCGTATCTGCAGGTCATGTGGCAGGGAAAAAGAAGAGGGCTAAACAGACAAATGAAGGGAAGGTAAATGGAGGGACAGGATAGCAAACTAAAACCAGGGTTAGTACAAAAGTGAAAAAAAAGCTGCAGTGCTATTGGCTCCCTTTTTCCGCTTATGCCCTAGTTATTCCCTTTGGTTAGTTCTGTTTCTCATTGCTGATCCTTCTTGCTCTGCAGTTTAATTCAACAAAGACAAATTTTATATTTCTAAAGACTTGTCTTTAGTATAGAGTACTTTAAGCAAATGGGGGGGGGTATTTTTTAAGCAGAAAAAAAGATGAAACTAAGAAAAAATATGAAATATTAGTTTTTGATGAAGAGAGGATGCTCTTATGACGTGCTGCAGCTGCAAGACTTGAGACAGCAAGCTTTTTTGTCATGGCAAAGTTCTCTAGTTATTAAAACCCAAGTGTTGTAGCATTTGGAAAGCGACGGTTCCTTGGTGACTTTACCAAAGAACTTGTCATTTACATTTCATTCTCTGGTCATTTCTCTGACACTGACAGCCCCTTTCTTTTCAATACTTTAAAATTATTCTGGGTTTCTTTCTTCATTTTTTTAAAGAGTATACTTGATCAATTGATCTTCATGCAAGAAAACTACTTCAGCCATCTTAGTGTGTCCTAGGAACAATTCACAGGGCTGCTTGGAAATGCAGTAAGAGTGAAAATGTCTGTCTGTAACACAGATAACAGGGAAGGTTACAGAAACGTCAGTTGCTTTGCCTGCAAAGCTTATGCACTTCAGTAATTGATCACAAATCAGTGTGCAGTTCTGTCCCTGTGCAAGAGACATCCCAGCAGGGTCTGTGATGCCAATGGAAAAATAGCTTTGTTTGAGATATGCTGTCATGATGGTAGGAGGGAGAAGGGACAAGGCCTGATATTTTTAGTGCATGAAGTAAATCAGAAATGTTTGGGGAATGGTCAGATTTGATGCTGTGATAACTGCCAAAACTGGAGATCAGCCTCAGAGAGAGCAAAATTTTCATGCTTATGGCTTTGATGGCGTCAAGGACCTGCTTCTAAAATGTCAGACCCTCTGAGACTATCAGGGCCCCTCTCATTCCTGTCCCTCACTCAGTCCAGGCTGCCCAAGTAGCAGTGCAAAGCCCAGATAATATTCAGAAAGACAGGCAAGAGGAGCTTCTGCTTTGATCCCCTCTAGGCCACAGTCCATGCAAGTGTGATGTATTTTGTCAGTCTCAGCTGACTCCTCTGTCTACAGCTAAATGCATCTTTTAGGAGCTGTTTAATCCTTGGAAGGAATTATTTCACCATAATGAGTATACACACAAATTCTGGCAATTTTGCACTGTCCACTGACAGGCCTTCTTTTTCTTCCAATGGGGAATTGATTTTGAGAGGAAAATATACCTCTTGTGATACCTGATTTTTCCACAAGCAGTCTTCCCTCTGAGTGCAGGCCAGCCCATTACTGTCTGGTTTGTTGGAAGTGCTGAAATTACAGCCTGAGGTGGCACAGCTGCTGGAACAGGATCAACCAAGCGGGAATAGATCCATCAGGGATAAAGCACAAGATGGCCTCCACTAATCCAAACCGTTTACCCTCATGTTTCTGCTTTCCATAAAAGTACAAGTGTCACTTGCCTGTCATTTAACAAGATTATAAGGGAAGGCCAAGCAATTTTAACTGTTTGCTTCTGAAACAAAATCTATCCCTCATGAATGGGGGGTAGAGCCAGAGCCAACTACGTGTAAGACTAAAATATGTCAAAGCACATTGTGACTTCTGCTGTTGATTCTCTTTCCTTCAGGTGTTCAGTGAGTGAGGGTGTTCTGGCTTACTGCAAAATCTGAGTGTTGCTCCCAGTGCTTCCCAGGACCAATAAATTGTTTTCACTTCCTTATGAGAGACAAGGAGCAGCAAGCTAACCAGTCAGTCTAAACCATGTTATTTAGAAATATTAATTTTAAGTAGTTCATCTAGCAGTTAATTTAATTGTACATCTTTTTCTCATTTCAGAATCCTGTGCTGTAGTCAAGCTGTGATGTATTATCCTCTTAGTTTGAATAAATCAGCCTAAAGTTTCACAAGAATGCTCATGGTCTGTCCAGCTGTTTTGCTCCAATTCTCTAGAAAGTACAGTTAGTCTACCACAGTTGATTCGTATTAAAGCAAAAATGTAACATTTCTAGGCTTCAGATTAGGTTAGGTCCTCAAGACACGGTGTGTCATAGCGCAGGAGACCCCCATGGTAGCTGCAAGGAAGCCCTTGGCATGTACAAAGGTGGTGCAATGTCAGGTTAGGAAGCAAGCTGCTGTCCAAGAAGGAATAAGGCCTTGTCAGCCCTGTCACCAGGCTTTTGTGGCAGTAGCCCTGAATCCAATCTGCTGAGGCTTGCACAGCAGAGATGGAGCTGAGGAATCCAAATAGCAGTTGCAGGGCTGTGAAAGTGCTCTGGGGCTGCATTTCCCAACCCTCTGTGTCTCTTCCTTGGCTGACACTGCATCCTGATGGCTGCCTTTTGCCCTCTCTCAGACCCTTGCAGCTGAGGAAGTCCCTGAACAGCTGATTTCCCAAAGCTGAGAGGGCACAAGGGAGGGCTCATTCCTGGTTTTGTCCTGTTTCCTAAGCTTTTGCCAAAATACCTAGATTTTTTAGCATAGCAATAATTCTGAGAATGTTACTGTTTTTATGGTCTCTTTATAGTGAGGTGGAGTTACCCTGTGTGTGCTCTAAGTACTATTTTATTTACCTGTTGGGATTTACTGAAGCAGAGTTTGGATTCATACCACTTTTTAATAGTCCTTGCTAGGTCTGTTCTCCATTAATTTGTCTAATCCCCTTTGAACCTCTTCATACTTTTGGCTTCTACAATACTATGTGCATGAAGTCTCCATTTAATTATGTGTTGTGTGGAAAAGTGCTTCCTATTTTTTCATTTCAACCATTTGCCTGATAATCTCATTTAGGTTCCCCCTAATTCCTGTACTATGGGAAAAAATCAGTCCATTTCCCAAGTACCATCTCCACAGGAAGGGATTTTGTAGGTCAATATTTCCTGTCAGTTTTCTGCTTTCCAAGAAAGCATATACTTAATGCTTCTCTATGTAGGCAGTGTGGTGGGCAGGAGACTGGAGCAGAGAGGGGAGATCTCCATGCTTTGAACTGAATTTCCCTTTCTTGTTGGAGGATAATTGAAATCCAGTAGATTGCTGAGCAAAGAAAGAAGCTGAATGTCAAATGTACAAGGATATCAGGCCTACTCCTTTATTTTGTGCACCAAAGAGGTTGCTCAGACTTCAGAGGAAGAGGTGGACTAAAATTAGGACTAAAACACATCCATCTGACCTTAGTTCTAGAGAGGGTGGCTGCTTGGAAGTAAGTGGAAATGTCACACAGTCTTCTTGAGAACCATGTTTTCATCACTCTGGTGGTGTTCTTGCATTTCAGTTTATTGGTGCACAGTTTTGAGTTCCCTCATCACAGCAGTAGTTTTGAACTCCCTGTGCTGTGTTTCAGCTGTTCCCAGGACAAAGTAGCACTAAAACTGCTACAGTATCACTGGAGCAGGTCACCTGTCCCTCATTCACCCTTAACTATGTCAGAGTCTCTTTTACCTTCTACCTCTTCTGAATTCAGCTGCCTCCAGGAAGCTTAACGATAGCTGAGACTCTCTGCTTCCTCTTCAGTTGGTTTTGTTTTTTTTCCTTTGAGCTAGCCTTTAACTTTGCTCCAGTATTTGAAAGATCTAATATTCCATCTAAATTGAATATTGAAATATATTTTTAGATTCCCTCTTTATCTCTTTTTGTAGTCTCTAGAGCCTTGCATCTGCCTCAGTTCAACAGAGGCACATGATGAAGTGCCTATGTGCTTTGCTGTATTGGGACCTGAACACTAATTTCTTATTCTCAGTTTTATTTTCAAAACATTTAAAATTCCTAGACAGGTCTAGCAAGACATTTTACTTATTTTCCCCTGTTTTTAATAGTATCTACCTTCAAATTAATAATAAATAAATATAATATTTTGTGCACATCTGTATGCATGTTACTGTCAGTGGAATTTAAAAGCTAAAGATACTACCATCCTAAAATCCTTTTTGTTTCTTGGCTTGTAGCATGTATAGTGAGATTATAATAATAGGCCAGTTATCTCCATTAAAAACTAAATCTTTGGCAAGTATTTCCATACAATATATGATATCAGACTAGTCTTTCCCTAAAATCAGAAGAATTTGTGTAGTAAGTAATTGCCGTTGTCTTGTTCAATGCCTCATAAAAAATGGTGGCAAATTGCACATGATAAATACATATCCAAAGATATTTCAAACCTGAAGCTTCCCTTTGAGATGATATTGGTTTGGGGGTTTTGTCAGGGCTTTTTGAATGATTATCAAAATCTCAAGTCAAATAATTTTACAGATTTAAAAAACCCAGATAGCTTTTTTCCTCAGAGACATAATCCAAAATATGACCTGCTGTTTCAATGCAAGCACCAATCGCCAGAAGCTGCATTGGAATCAGAATAAAAATGCACTGCTCTCCAGCCACTAACTTACATTTACTCAAACAGGCACTGATCAAGTTAAACAAGCAATAAAAGTGATGTTTTGGGGGTACTGACTGATAGATGAGTTCCTGATTTGTGAGGGCTTTTGAGCCCTCATAGGGCTCAGGGCAGCATTTAAGCAGTTTTGTTTCTTTTTTCTTCATTTTTAAATGAAACCTCTTCTTCTCCCTCTGTCTGTCTTATCTATTGATGTAACTGGTGTTGCATGAGAAATTACCTCATTTCAGTGACCAGAGACAGCTTCTCTATCAGCTGCAGTAAGGTTTCCTCATTTGTTTAATGAACCTGGATAGGCAGAAAATTAAGTATCAGGAGCTGCAGAGGAAGAAAACTAAACCAGAATGTTCTGTGTATTGGGTGGCTTAAAAAAATATATCTGTATTAATATAGCCACTACATGTAATTGGTATTTAGATTATGGCATGATTATTGCTTTGTAGACAGGGGACTCTGTTATCACTCAGTCATCAATGAAGTAGCTGCATTCTGTGCTCATCTCGTCTCTGAAGCTGAAAGAAGAGCTAGTTATTATCTTCAAGTGAGTTATTAATGAGGGGAAAAATCATCCCCAATTACTGTGAAGCAAAATATTTCAACATTTACATAACTCAGACTTTAATTTTGATCTAATCCTTCGTGAGTTCTTAAACTCAGACAGTATTCACTTTCCCAAACATTCTCACACTGGTATATTGTGAGGAACTTACACCTGTCCAAGTGCTGGCTTCCCTAAGGGTATGCTCCAGGGTCACAGAAGTGCTGCCCATCCCATCCTTGTGCTGCTAGAGACTGATATCCTCTGAGATTCTTTCATGCTACACCATAGGAACAGAGCCTCCACTGTCAGCTGTGCCAGAGAAAAAATTCTAAGTTGTCTATACTCTCTGTGTTCCCAGTCAGGTTTTTTTTTTTCTTAACTAGAAACAGCCTGGAATTTATTTGTGAGGGCTAATTTTGTTCTTTTGCTTTCCTTTGAATCCTTTTGAAATTGATGGTTTGGAAGTTTTGACTCCAAACATCCTAGAATAAAACCTGAGCAACACAAAGGTGATGATTTAAATTCATATAAACATGTGGGCAGTAACCAGGAGATGGGAGAAGTGCTGTCCACACTGTGAATCCATCTATCAACACAGATGTGAAGGTCTGACCTTGGCAGATTCAGGGGGTAGGGATGTCAAACACAGTTTGCAGTCAATTGGAAATGTAGCTACTAGACAAAGAAAACTCAATAATTACACAGCTGTTTCCTAGAAAACAATAAAACAACCATCTGTGAATGGAAAAGAAACTAAACTATTTTTTTAAATTCAAAAACATTTCTGAAAGTCATCAGATATCTCCTCTGTAAACTTCTTATCTCTATTCAAAAGCGACACAGTCTGTAACCAAATGGTGTAGATTTCTCTATAGCATTTATGTCCATTAATGCTTCATTGATTTACAGTGAAACTGCTGAAGGACTGTCTTGAATAGACATATAAATATTAATTTCTAGTGAAGGATGGCTGCTATTACACTAAATATTAAATGAATTCATAATACTTGGACATTTGCAATAAATCACTGCTGGGACTGCATACTAACATCCCATTCCCTTTTTTTAAAAAAAATATTAAAGCTATGGAAAAGAGCTGGTTACTCCCAAAGAAATTTAGAGCTTTGTAACACTAGAATCATGAACAAATTCCCACAGCACAAGGAGGAGTTTCAACTTAGTCCCATTTTACAGACAGAGAGAGGCATGTAGTGGTTTAGGTTGAACTGCTGATCACAGAAGGTTCAAACCCAATCTCTTTCTCATGGGTGACATCACAGTAAATTATCAGTTCCTGACAGTGCTTCTTTTGCTTGAAATGCTGTGAGCAGCATCAGCAGTGGATGTGGCCGTGTGATACCAGAAGGCTGAGAGACAGACTCAAAGGGAGAAAGAGCTGGACATATTGTCTAATCTCCACACACACAAAGTGGTTGGTATCAGGTCACTTCTGAGTATCTTGCCCAAGGCCATTACTTGAAGGATGGTACTGCTCAGGTTTTGACTAGGCTTAGCAATTGAATCTTCTCTCTTCCGAGACCACAGATCTTAGTTTCAAAAGTTCAGTAAAATGCTCAGCAGGGGCTAAAAATCAATTTTTTATTTTTCCTTTTATTAAAGTAGAACAAAGGATAGATCAGCAAGTTCATTATAGCTTTCTGTTTTCTAAGGGATAGTAACTTAAGAGTAGAAATTTATGCCGGGCTAACCCTGTGGAGTGGAAGCTGTTCTTGAAAGCAAAACTGAATGACTGTCAGACTCATCCTCTTTTTCAATGTGTAGATGGGTGTGAGTATATGCACCTCCTTCATTCCAAGTATTTCTGCTTCCGTGCCTTAAATGGTCTAAGTTGCACAAGGTTTTTCTAATGAAAATTTGCCAAGGTATTTAAATTGGAAGCAAAAATGAGAAAAGCTGCTACCACATAGGAATATTAATTGTTTGTTATACAGGGCTTTAGTTCACATAGTTACTTTGCATTTGCAAGACTGCCAATTAAAGAGGCTCAAAGTGCTCACTGCTGCACAATAGCTGTTTCTCCAGAGCCCCACAATGGCTATTGTATTCTGTCACTGACCTTTGGACACCTTCAAATGCATATTGACACAGGATGCTGGGATCATTAGAGATATTGTTTCAGTGTGCATCAGGGAAAGAAGAGTTTTGCAATTTCATGGAGAGCTTTAAAATTTTATATAATGATGACAACAATAATATTTCTTAATTAGACAGCGAGAGAAAAACTGCAGCATTTTTTCTGGTGTTTCAGGTGGATTTCAGAATGCACACTTTCCGCACAGTCCCTTCCCAATATCTTCAGTAAAAGAAGATATTTATCAGGGGCATTTGGTCTGCTTTTCTATTGTTTTTAGGAGAATTGGTTTAATTTTTTTGACCTGGTGGTGCCATATGGCCAGCCTCCCTTAGCTTCCATGGATCTGCCTGGGTGAACATCTTGACAGGATGGATCCTTTCATCCTGTAAGTGCAAAACACTCTTTTTAAACATGACCAGTGGTATGCAAGAGACCAGGATCCGGATGCACAGGTCACCCTAGGACAACAGTTCAGACTCTGCTCTTCAAAAATCAGTGGACTTTGGCTATGTGACAACAACTGCGCTTCATTTTATGTCTTCCGTGTCTTGGCATCTAAGGTATTTCTGTTTTCTTACCAGCCCATGACAGTTTAGGAGTGCAGACAAGAACTTTGTAAGCAGAGATACCAGACACTCCAAGTACATTTACTGTAGTAAATCCTAGCATCTTTTAAAATCTTATATTTATTTTATTGTAGCCTTTCTATTCTTTAAGGATGCTTTGAGAAATTACTTCAGCAGTCAGAACATAAAAGAGCATAATTTTAAACCTTGCATGGGACATTTTGTCTACAGAGAATAAATAAATTACTGGCTTGTATTTCCAACAAGTGTTCCTACTTGAATATATAGAGAGTTTCTGTTCCATAAGTCTTGCTGTTTCTGGGTTTGATTTTATCCCCTGGGATCCTATTACTGAACAAATTATCAAGTACAGCTAAACTTCACAGCCCTGAGATTCTGAAGATAGTCTGGGTAATGGCTTGCACTTCTGACAAAAGAGGAAGAAATCTAACAGACCTTTGCAAAGCTTCTTGTATCATTTTTTAAAAATGCTAAAATTTACTGCACAGCATTGCTGGTTTGCAACTCTAACCTAACATTGTAGAGCATGTGCCAGAGGATGGCCAATTTCTACATATAAACCTCTAGGCAAAAAACTTTCAAGATTAAGGACATATTGTTTGGTATTTGTGTGTACTTGAGGTAAATGTGCAGCAGGATTTCTCACACAGTTGTAAAATCCAAAAGGTCAGATGTGTTTCCTCAGGAACACAGGCTAAATTTTTTTCTTCCCATTAATTGAAAAGGTGCTATTATCATCTTTTCATTTCTCTGTGTCAGAAATCCTCGCAGAACTTTGAAACCTCCCATGCACTGCCACTGCAATTGCTAGTTGTGAATTCTGTGGTCTGTCTTCAAACATCAAGGTGATACCTTTACCTTAACACATGAGGGGAAGTGACTCCCTTCTGGGCGGGAGATGTGAATAGTTATTTGCTGTGTGATGCAGGATGTGAAGGGTAGCATGTTCTGGAAAGAGTTCTTAAACTAGATTCTCATGCCTCCATTCTCCCTACTGTAAATCTGCATCAGGTAGTAACAGAGGCAGTAATGATAAATGCTTCTCTTGCAGTGAGCTGGGATCTGAAATCTCTCCTCAGCCCATAGTGCTTCCCAGCGGAGGTTTTTAGCCATGGGTCCCAATTTCTTACTTGTGGGATCTATCTCTATTGAGGGACAGGATTCTCCTTGAAGAGAGAGGGCAGCACTCTGCTTGCTGTCTTCTCTGCATGGGAAGTTTGTGTCTTTGCTATACTAGTGTAGTTGCACTCTCTTTGAAAAAGCACATGATCACTGCCTGGATAGATTTGAAAATGGGGATAATCTTTGCAGTATGTTTGGTCCTTACTCTACTGAATTACTTGAAGCCCTTTTCAATGGGGCAGGATTTTCACAGGATCTTTGTTACAGAAAGTTCGAGTTCTACCTGGATCCACCTCTATAGCAATTCGGAGAGGTTTCCTGCCTCACACATTGAGGTCCTCCAAAATGAAAACAAAGGGACCTGGTGTGTCTGCTCACTGCCCATGTTTTGTTTGGTTCCTTTGCAGAAGGAGAAGAAGAGCGGGCTGTTGAAACTTCTAGCAGGAGCATCAACAAAAAAGAAGTCACGGTCCCCACCATCTGTGTCCCCCACCCACGACCCCCAGACAGCCATTGAAGGAGTTCTGCAAGGGGCAGTGGGGCCTGAGCTGTCCTCCCTCTCCAGTCATGGCAGAGCTGGCTCATGCCCCATTGAGAGTGAAATGCAAGGAGCCATGGGGCTGGAGCCTCTGCACAGGAAAACGGGCTCCTTGGATTTGAATTTTTCCATCCCTTCACCTGCCAGGCCTCCCCTCTCTTCCATGGCAGCTATTCGGCCAGAGCCCAAGCCTTTGCCCCGGGAAAGGTAAGTTGTGTAGTTGTGTTTCTCCAGAGGTTGTCTGCATGCACAGGGGGCAATTGGAGGAGGGATGAAAGTTGAGCTTTCTCAAGAGTTGTTGCAGTTTTGGTGTTCTGTGGATTGACTGCACGTGGCTCAGCTGTCTTTTAGGAAGACAGAGCTTACATGCTGCCATTGAAAATCATTTGGTACACCGTGCAGGTTTAAAGAGTTTAAGAGCACTTATCCATGACACTCCACAGCTCTGGTCTAAATGTGGAGGACAGCAGTGCTTTCTCAGCCCAAATGGTGTAAATGCTGTTGGCAAATGCCACATTTTAAATGGGATTCCAGTATTTTAACTTAAGGAATAAGTGAAAGGAATTGTCATATTATGTCCCATCTGGACATGTCCTGTTCTGCAATACCAAAAACTGCTTTGAATTCTTCTTGTTTAGAATACGTACAGATACAGCCGTCTTCAGTGACCTGTTACCAAAAATGTAGCTTGTTTCTAGAGAGGGATGTACCACTGGTTCTGGAGTTCATTTCAGCAGGCTGGTCTCCACCTTGGTATACCTCAGATTAACTGACTTCACAAACCTGAAAAAAGAAGAATAGGAACACCAAAATACAAAAGCAGGTGGAAAGAGAGATAACTGATCAGAAAGAGAGATAAGTGACCAGAAAAGAGCTGGAGGTTGCCGAAAACATATAGGTCTCCATGTGTAGAGTCACACTGGCTTCAGGTAAATGTTTTCTACCAGACTGCAGCTTGAGGACTGGGAAGGGAATAAATAATATACAGCTACGGTGCTGTTGAAATGCTTTCCACTCAGAAGCTGATTGAGAAAAACATATTTTTACAAAAGCATTGAGGAATTTTCAAAAAGCTGTTCAGCGAACACTCTTGAACTTTAAAACAATTTTGAAATAACATTAAAATCAGAGAAGTTGGAAAGAAACTAGTTTTGTCTGAGTGTATGAAAGAGGCTGAAGGGAATAGATTGGGCAAGGCACATGACCCTGAATCCTGTTGGGATCATGAAGCAGATGATGTGTAATAAGGCACATTACAGGACCATCCATATACAGTGTTTTACTCAATGCAGGTTGGAATTCAGTTGAGAAGGTGACAGTGACACCATAACACACCTAAACTTTTCTAAGGTATCTGGTCTGTTACCATAAAACCCCTTGCTGAGTAAACTGTACACAACCAACCCAGCAGATACTAAGTGGATTGGAAATTGATTCCCTGGCATCAAATCTAACTCTACATAAGAAATCACTAGAAAATGGTTATTAATGTATGTAGTGCAGCCCAGCAGGAGTGGGGTCCTGAACCTGGACTGTTGACATAAAACCTTTGCTGTTGCAGAATGAGGACTGAAGTGGCAAGTGGGGGATAGGTAGGGCAGAGCTGTTGGTACAGAGCTAATTCAGCTCCTGAAAACAGAGTAACAGTATATTTCAGAAGAGGCAAATTTGATGCAAAGTGGACTCAGAGAAGCATCATAAGAAAAATGGAAGATTTAAAACTATATACTTGCAATGAGAGACACAGGGAGCTCTGGTACACCTGGTAAAGAGTGTAGGGATGGCATGGTAACAGTGTGTAAGAGACTGCAGTCAGGACAGGCATGGGAATATTTTTACACTAGATTTGGCATTTTTTCTAAGAAATGCTTTTCTTCAGGTGCAGCTGTTAGACTTGAAGCAGAAATAAATACAGGCAAGTCTTTCAGCATTGTAATGAAGGCAGTGAGAACAGACTATCGCAGTAGTCTCTTGCCCTTAAAATCCATGAAAAAGTAATTTAGAAAAAGGAGTGAAAAACCAATCCCTATTTAGGCACACTTAATTTGGTCTACATCAGTTTAGATTAATGCTATAAGAAAAGTTAAATCAATATAAACCAGATTTAGCACCAGTGTAACTGAATCAGTGGGCTGCTGCACCTTTAGTTAAGTGTAACCATGAAGAGAAGCTGGGGAGTGCAGTCCCCGATGTCTCCAGAGCTGGATGTTAATATGCTGCTCTCAAAGCTTTACTATAGAGAACTCCAGACACATTATGTAATATGCCAGGGCTAGTCCCATACCCTACACATTTCTCAGTCCACCTCAGGTGGTCCAGGTAGGGAAACATTTAACTGAGGACTATTTTAAGTGGCAGAATAAAACCAGAGAGACAAAGGTTACCTGGATCCTCTTAGTTGTGCTGGAATCAGGAGCAAATAGATTTACAGTGCTAAAACTGAGTAAATACTTCCAGCTGCAGTATATGGTGATAAGGAACTTCCTCTCATTTTACGTATTTTGATTCCTGAGTCTTAAATCTGAAAATAAGCTATAATTGAAGTAACCATAATTATACACAGCAGGCAAGATTCTTTAATTGATTTATGAATTAACTTCCATATCATTGGTGTATCTGCATTCCTTAACTGATCATATGGGTTTTTTCATGTCCATAATGGGAAATATTAATTACCTTCATGCACTAGGAAGGATAATGCTTAGTCCTGGAATAATCTGAGCAGATACATTAAACACTTGTCTGCTAGAAATTCATCCCACATCCATCTGTGCTCATTAAATCATCAAATTTCTCAGAAGTACCAAATTATATTTTTTTTAAAACAAATTACGGTTTTCAAACCCCTTGTTCTTTTCACATCTGGCAATGGAGCAACTTGCATTCAACGTCACTCAGCTCCATATTTTGCTTGTTTGCATTTTGGTACATTTCATACGCACAGTAGGAGCAATTCTCTGAGAAAGAAAAGGGAGGAGAGGGAAAAAAAGGTTAGATAAACAGATTCAGATGCTGGAAGAAATTTTAAAAAGCTGCAAAGCATTTCAGTACACTTAGCTGTACTTGGCTTTCTGTCTCCCAACGCCCATCTGTGCACACAGAAACAGAGCACTGAAAGGTTGGAAGAAGTAGCACATTCCTTAATATTTACGGCATTCAAAAAGGGGCTCATGCAGGCAGCAAAGCACCGCTACTTTTCCTATAGAGGTTGGCTTGCAGCTCCAGCACTCGCCACATCCAGGTTACCAATCAAACCCAGTGCACCAAGAGGTGCATTAAAGGGCTTTGATTGCTTGCAGCTCACTCACTATTTAAGGGATGAATTGCCTATTCTGCTGCCTGACAGTGCAGACCTGTCTGGGAGTTGCAGACAGGTGAAGCAAGTGTCACCCTATTGGAGGTACTGTTAATGTTTATACTCTTAGTCTTTTTTGGTGTGTTTGGTTTTTTGGGGGTTTTTTTGTACATAGAGAGGAAAACAATTATCTTCTTGATATTCTGAAGCCTGGCAATGGATGACTGGATTAGGAAGGAAATTGCTCCTAGCTCTCCTGTCATTTAGCCTTCATATTTGTCTAGTTTGCTAGGATAGTCAGAGCCCATCTCTGCCTTCTGGGTGTAGTTTCCACTACCAGTTTATAAAACCACATTCTTTCAGATGCTTTCTGCCATAAAGCATCCAGCAATCCAAGCAGCAGAGTAGAGAAATTTCCCAGGTGGTGTCCTTGTCACTTCATGTTGCAGTGATTGACTGCCAAGTGAATACCCCATCAGGCTGCGTGTGCCCCACACACTCTTTTCTACCTACAGCTCCATCCAGTTTCTGCTGGTATGAGAAACAGGACCAGTACAGGGACACACTCTGGTGAGGCAGGCACTGGGCCAGAGCCTTGCCCACATCTCACCACGCTGTTGGCTCGTAGGAGGGGTGTGCTGTGTGCCTGGCAGCACCAAAACAAAATACTTCCCTTGCCACCCCCTTCAAGAAAATGTGACTGTACATTAAGCAAAACAGGCGAGTTGAGTGTGCATGTGTGTGTGTGTGAGTCATGTTCCCCTCGCTGCCTGGCACTGTTCCCAGAGGCGAACCTGAGTAAAACATGTCACGCGTTGTTGACTCTTTTATAGTAGCTGGCACTAACTCTGCCATGTTATATTGTGATAAAGCAGCTGTGGCCAGACTTATTGTCACGACTGGCAAATCTGTACTGCATTTCTATGGTTTTCATGCAGCCTTCAACCAAGTTATAACCACAACAGTGCTGCAGAATAAGATGGGAGTAGTAAGTTTAACCTTTAAAATAGATCCTTCCATGTTTCCATGTATCTTTCTACGAATCACTACCACATTAGAAATTGAGCTCCCAATTCAAGGAGGCATTCAAGCATGTGCTGAACGCCCATTGACTTCAATTTTGCTGCACTCATATGTCTTCTTTGCCAAAAAGGAAAGCAGAAGAAGGGTTCTTTTCATTCCTGGAAAGTGATACTAGAGAAATGACCCAAGGAGTAATTTTTGACTGAACAGTGACATGTATTCCTATGGTTAAGTGCTTCTCTGAGTAGGGACACCTGACTTAGGACTAACCATCAACCATCTCAGAAATTGAACCCTAAGATATTTCCAGCAGAAAGGTAAAAGACCCAACTGAGACTTGTTCTTCTACAGCTGCTGATTCAATCACCATAATATGGAGAAGTAGGTTTTGGCTTGTAGTGTGCCGAGGTGCTTTGCAGATCCCTGCAATTTGCCAGTGAAAGGATGAAAAAATAGAGCCCCACAAGACCAATGGTTAACTAGGCTAGATGGTCCATTGGCACTGATTATCCATTGCCTCCACAATATGGGTGTGTATCCCTAATGCATGAGAGACCTGTTGGAGTCACAGGATTAGACTCATGAAACCTGTCCTTAGTGCATGATACTTTGAGAAACAGGAACTTGCATTAAGCATCAAAATTCAAGCACTCTAAATGGGATCAGATTGGAGGTTAGCCCTGCAGACCTGATCTGCCTCATTGCACATTTTCCTAAGTTGCTCTAGTTCCATCAGTGTCCCAGATACACATATTTACTCAGTGAGTATTTTGGGGGTTTTTTAGAGTGTCCATGGCTGAGTTCAGCCATTAATTACTGATCAGTTCTGATCAATACTGTTCAGTGCCTGCCTGCACACTGACAGAGGGCGTGTATGAGTCATTCAGACCAGACAGGACTCCTACGCAGCCAGTGTGCATGAGATGAGTCTCTGTGGAAAGTGTGGCACGAGGCTTTGCAGCTGAAGGAGTCAGAGAAGCCACTTTCCCCACATCTGCACTACTCAGTGCATTTCAGCATGGTCACTTGCTAAAGATACTCCAACCTCTGCAAAAAGTGGGGGGGCTCCCATGTCAGAGCCTTGACTTACATCCAGAGCAGCATAGCATCTTGTGCACTAAATGAAGCAGGCATCCTATGGGAAAAATAGTATGCAATCATATAATAAAAGATTATATTGCAAGACAGCAGAAGTAAAGTCATGAACAATTTTATTTGCCTTTTTCTTCATCTCAGATGCATGGGTGTGAAACACTTGTGTTCTTGTAAGGTTGTAGATTTCTTTATGTATCTACACATTATATTTTTAATCATTTTGCTTCTTTAAAAGAAACAAAACCAGAACTTCCATCAGGTGACATCTGTTTGAGGTTAGGAGTCTTATTTGCACCTTCCAGATTTCAGTAGGAGTAGCAAAGGGAGGACTGGGTGGGAGAGGTGTTTCTTTTGGCTGTGAAAACAAGTGCTATGAAGACAGGGGACAGGGGGATTGCAAGGTCTTTGCTGACAGCAGAGGATGCACCTATTCCCAGCTCAGTGAGATAATTTCTGCCAGGGTGCCCATCCCATCTCAGCCCCAGTGCCAGCCTCTACTGATGCAGTCTCCTGCTTCTTGGGATGCAATGTCCCTGCCCCAGGCTCCCTCCTGCCAAGGCTTTTTGCTCACCCAGACTCAGCTCAGCAGAGCTTTCTCCCTCAGCAGTGATACCCACACCTTCTATCAGGGCTTCCAGTTTTCATCTCAGTCACGTTTCTTCCTCTGCTCCCAGTTTTTCTCCCATCAGCCTCATTCCTCCTCCCCACTCTCCAGCTCCCTGGCGTTTCCCTGCCCAGGAAAAACCCATCCTCTGTCCTTGCTGATATTACTTGCAGCCTCTTCTCATGTATTACCTCTTGTGCACCAAGGACCCTTCCCAGGCCGCTGCCCATCCTGGACAGTAGCCTCCAGGGATGAAGTGCCCAATCCAAGGATGCCACAGCAGCCAGCTGTGGGGATGTCCAACATCAAGTCTGTCCCCTAAAAGAAAAATAAAAGAGGGGCCCAGTATAAAGAAAGGAAGAGAAATGCAGCCTCTGAGGTCCCACAGAGCTAGGACAGCTTGGAGCATAAATCAGTGGAGATTTTACTTTCAGTGCTCATACCAGCCTAAAATGTGCAATTTTGGGGCGGTTTGAATGTTTTTAAACCTGGCTGTGAGTGGATGGTTTTCTGAAGGAACACCATCCCTTACAGACCAGTGGGACCTCATGAAGGTCTTTGCTCCCAAATATAAGACCTGAGAGCAGTTTGTGGAAGTGTTCATATGGGTCCTCCTGGTGCTGCATAACCCCTCATGTTATTCTTGGAATGATGAGGCCATTGGGCTGTGTGTTGGACCCTCAGCTTGATACAGCCAACTGCTGGGGAGAATTTGGGCCAAAATGATTAACATTTGTCAGAATTGTAACTATGTAAGACAGATTTACACCATTTACAACAGAAAATGCCAAATATTGTTAGTGTTGGTCAGAGGTGGTTGCCACACTTGTTATCATAATTGTTGCCCAGCTAATTAGCACTTTTGAAAGTTGGTAATTTAGAGGTGGAATGTGACATAGACAAAATTGAGAAGACTGAGATCCGTATAAAATGCCAAGTGACAGTTTGGTATAGGAAAACCTACAATTTTATAGCATCTTCTTGAAAAGGGGACAAAAGGGGAAATTAAAAAGGGAGCTATAAATAGAAGTATCCCGGACTGCCTTTTTGGGAGTGAGGGAGGATGTCTGGGAGAATAGATCTTTTCTGCCAAAAAAATACGGCTAATAGCTGTCCTTGGGATTCCATTCCAGAGGATAAGCGAGGCTGAGGTGCCACCTGGAGGTGCAGAGGGGTGGCACAGCTCCCTGTGCCAGTGCAGTGCTGGGATGCTGCCCCTGCAGCCCCCGCCGGGCTGCCTCTCCCAGGCTCCACTTCAAACCTCTCCTGGGAAAAGGCATCGCATCTTTTTCCATCTCTCTCTTAACTGATTTGCAAGGTCTTTCATAGCTAGTATTTTGTTATTCTATCAAAAACCTCTTCAGTACTATCTTGTGAGGTACTGTAGTTAATTAAATTTAAACCATAGCATTTAGGGTTTCCCAAATGGGGAAATGTGCCTCATTTTGTAATGCAGTAATTGAGATGTATTGCTCTAAATTGCTAAGAAGATGCTGTGTAGAACCCCTTTTATGACAGTGGGTGCATTCCTGTTGAGTGTCACCTGCCTGTGAACCATTTAGGGACTAGCAGCTCATCACTCTGAGCATGTAGTTTTGCTTTAAAAGGATATTTCTGTGCTTTTGGTATAACATGAGGTGTTGGCAGTCCCAGCTGGGTCTTCAGAGTGACCCTGCCCAAGACACCACCTTTTCTAAGTTTCTGTTTCCTGACTTGCCAGAACTGTCTGTGAGTACCTCCTCAGGACTCAACTAATGTTGAAGTCCAGCCTTTTTTATTTCTCAAGGCCTCTTGAGTTCCTGATGCAGAGCTCCAATATGTGTCATTGTGCATAAGAGTAGTGAGATCTGAAACTTGGCATCATCTTAGCTGAAATTGTTCCACTCTGATAATTTAATTAATCAACACTGCAGCAGAGTGTTTGAAATAATGTGTGCATTCATTTGCATAATGAGTGTAATTGGCAAAGCTTCATATTATAAGTGTAGCAGTTCCACAGATGATAGCTTGATAGACCATTTTCCTGCACACGTTTCAACCCCTGTTATTTGCTTTTCCACAGAGGAAGGAAGTGACAACTAGATTTATTAAGCAAGGTACAGAGAGGATCAGCAAATTTTTGATGGCACTTGAACACAAATATTTTCCACGACTGTTTTGCTGTCAAGATAAAAAAGCCATAGTCAGGTATTAGAACAGAACCCCTGCTTCAAATGGAGTTTCATGCTTTTCCAAGCAATGGATTGTTTGGCTGTGGAGATGTCCAGACACAAAGCTGATACTTCCAGTGTCATGCCAAAGTGGAGTGCCTAGTTTTAGAGATGAAATCACTAGGTACCTGAGCAAAATCTGCTGAGAAAATGGGTGACTTCCACCAGAGAGCACCTTGCTTTAGTACTGTCTCACTGGGGTTGGCCTTGGGGCATGCTCCACAGCCTCCAGG
The DNA here is from genome assembly GCF_963513975.1 of Fringilla coelebs. NCBI lineage: Eukaryota > Metazoa > Chordata > Aves > Passeriformes > Fringillidae > Fringilla > Fringilla coelebs. The sequence goes on along the minus strand of NC_140029.1, from coordinate 27,304,358 downwards.
GCGTGTTGAAGTCCCCAGAGACAGGATATTATCTTAAATAAGTACTCACTTTGTTACAAACAGGACTCAGGCATTGGTGGCCAGGCAGCAGTTGTGAATATATTAATTCTCAGGAGATGGACTTTAGGTAATCAATTAGCAACTTTTAACTATCTTACTATATTCATTACTTTGCAATTAGCAAGACAGTTATTGACTGTTAACCAAATGCCAGATAACTGCAGAAGTGCTGAAGGAAAAAAACAACCACGTAGTAGAAATACATTCCCTTCTCTGCACACAAGTGCGTTGATATAAAATGGCCCAGTCTGTGCTCTCAGAAGGACGCCTGCTGATAAGCTCTGAGTGCAGAATAGCTGTATCAGGCTCAGACACATCATTACTTCATTGAAATGAAGTGACACTTGACAACTAAGTTCCCAGAGAGCCCTGGGAATGGTTCAGGACTGGGGCTCCCCGTTGGTTTGGAGAGTGCTTTGAAAGTCACTTGATACCTCTCCATTTTAGCTTCCCTTCCAGGTTTGAGGGACTCAAAGTACATTCTCAAGACACATTATAAGAAGAAAAATGTGAACTGCTTTAGCTAACATCTGCTGGTGTCACAGGCAGAGGGAGCATTGCAAACCCCATTTTTCACCATCAGTGGACAAGGGAAGAGAGCGTATCATGTATCTGGACTTCTGTAAGGTCTTTGAGATGGTCCCTCACAACATCTCTCTTTAAATTAGAGAAGGATGGACTTTATGGGTGAACTGTTAGGTGGATCAGGAATTGGTTAGACAGCCACATCCAGAGGGCAGTGATCAGTGACTCAGTGTCCTAATGGACATTGGTGACGAGTGGTGTCCCTCAGGGGTCCACACTGGAACCAGTGCTGTGCAATATCTTCATCAATAACATAGATGGTGGGATTGAGGGCACCCTCAGGAAGTTTGCAGATGACACCAGACTGATTTATGCAGTTGACACGTGGGCTCTGAGCAACCTGCTTGAGTTGAAAATGTCCCTACCTCTGGCAGAAGGGTTTAGCTAGATGACCTTTAAAGTCCCTTCCAGCCCGAACAGTTCTATCATTCTGTGATGCTATGATTTTTGGAGGGAGCAAATGCAGAGCTGAACAAGACATATTACAGCAGAGATGCAGCACTAGGATAAAGCAGCCAAGTCCTGGCACAGGCTCAGCACACAGCTGGGAGCAGAGATACCATGAGTGGTCCATCCATTTGACAGCACGTTTCTGCTTTCATGGACTGGCCCCAGAGTCATCCTGGTCAACTGTCCAGCCAGGCTGGCCAGAAATTTACATCTTACTCAGTTTTAGTAGAAAATGTAGCTGCATTGCATACAACTAGTGTGTGAAAATGTATCTTACTGATATTTCCAAAAGTTTTTTTCCCAAAATCTCTGGTACTGGTGCCCAGCTGCTCCCATCAAGTGCAGATTAACCAAGTCTTTGCACATTTTTCTCTCCAAAGGTACCGCGTTGTGGTCCCATACCCGCCGCAGAGCGAGGCGGAGATCGAACTGAAGGAAGGTGACATTGTGTTTGTGCACAAGAAGCGGGAGGACGGCTGGTACAAAGGGACCTTGCAGAGGAACGGCAGGACGGGCCTCTTCCCCGGGAGCTTTGTCGAGAGCTTCTGAGGACAAATCGCCGCTCTCTCAACTGAGGAGCTTTCAGGGGAAACTGCATAGCACAAGAAGAGACAGAAAAGAGAAACTGGACTGATAACCACTGCCATTTTTATTTCCAAAGACTTCCCCCAGGCCCTTCAGTCTGCAGCTCTGGAGACGCGGTGTCCCGCTGTGCTCCCGAGACCGTGTGCGGTGCATACAGTGGTATGTTGAAGTAGTGCCTTCCACCTGGAATCACAGACTGAAAGGATGCCCATCTGGACTGTAGTAACCTAAACTCTGGCTGTTAACCTTTTGTGTAAATTATAGAGAAGATATCTTTAAAAAAAATTAAGAGGAAAGCTGTTATATTGCTGTAACTTATTTGTCAGAGCTGCAGTGTTCTTATTACTGGCCTATGCAAGATGGATTTGAGAGTTCAAGGAGGTGTGCTAGGAAGCTCTTAAACTGGGATTTTGTTTTTACCAAGGGAAGAGGGGAGGGTGCAGAAAACCCCAGCTAAAGATCAGTGCATCATTGAGCAAGTAAGAATGAGTCAAAAATGTTAATGTCACGCTTTCTATATACCTCAAAGATATGCTGCGCAGGTTTGTTGGTGCGTCGGTGTTCAGTACTCAGAGTGCCACACCACCCCGTGTCCTGGCACTGCTGCCAGGGAGGTCCTGGAGGAAGCACGGCTCCACCATTAAACTGTGGTTATTTGAGCAGAATCCCTTTTGCCTGTCTTCTGCCCCTATTATATGCAGCATGGATTTTTGTCCTCGGTATCACTTTCCATTGCTTTTTTGTACGACGTACCTTTTTACTGTAAGATTTGCTCTACTTTATATATATTCCTACTAGATCAGACATTTCTTCTTTTTCATACATCTGGTGCTATTTTTTTTAATTGTTAAAGATTTGGTTAAACAGAGAGGCTGCAACAAGATTTGCATTCAAGATATGAAATTAGAAACGTACCTGAAGATTGAGATCAGACTGCTTGCTCTTGCATCGTAGAGGAAAAGAGAAAAAGCTGCATGGTCACCGATAAATACACCTGGGGGGGCTGCCTGTGGAACACACACATGCTTGCTGTCTCCTACATATTTAGAGTGGCTGAAGACCCATGCTGAAGCACAGCATTCTGTCTGGAGAGTGATAATGACTCCAGAATTGGAAGTAATTCCCAGAGGAGTCATTTTAATTGACTTTTTCATGGCAATAAGAAGAACACTGCAGGTTCTAGCACACGCAGGGACCATGGAGTTTTCCTCTGTCGTTGCATGACGGAGACAAGAGCTGATCTGCGACAGCAGTAATTAGTGTTATGGAAATGTGATTTCTTACTGTAGAAATGTACAGTTCTGGAGACTGTTGGATTTCTTAATGTCGTCAAGCTACAATACAAACTGTATCAGGCAATATAAGCTTCCATCTACCAGGGACTTAAAGGTGCAATAAATGTGAGTTTAGCCAGTAATTTGTATGAAAAAGAATGAGAAAAAAAAAATCATAATGCAATTGTTGAGAGTATTTCAAAAGACATCGGTTCTTGAGGAGTGAATTGTGTTGAAAGGCCTTTCATAGCTGTATCCATACCTTGCCTCTGACAGCAGCTGGCTGTTTGCCAAAGCCCACATGTGGTGGGTGTTTAGAAGTGTGTCGGAGGCACTGTAACCTGGAGATGATCTTATTAAAATAGAGGCCTGGTGGGTGAACATCATCATTGCGTTACCAGTATTTCATATGCGAAGGTGTAAGTTTTGTTTTCATCCAAGCCGTGTGTACTAGTACATATCAAAACCCACGTAAGTGAGCATTCATGTTTAAGTTCAGCTCTGTGACTTTGTTCTCTGTAAAATAAGTTCTTCTTGCTGTCACATGTTAACAAACCAATTCCAGAAACACAGTTCATGGCCAAGTATAGCACCTTCAAACCAGGAGGCATCACTTTCAGGGTGTTTCTTTTTATACTTGATGTTGCCGCATTTGTTGATATTCCAGATTGTAATGAGTCAGTCACTAAAAATTTAATTACTGTTAAGAGGAAATTGCCTTTTTATAACCAATAAGAGACTGAAGAAATGTCTTCTGGAAAGACTTGTTTGAGATTAGAGCCATATCTGTTCCACTTATTTGGTCCAGGTCAGCACTGGTGTCATTGCACCTCAAACAGTAAATTGCACAGTTAGGCAGTCAGCAATGCCAAAATGTGTGTTCCTGATTCCAATAAAAATTCTGGGTTAGATCCGTCAGAGATGAGATTTTTTTTCTGACAACTTACAGTGGTTAAAACGCTCTTAAAATTCTGTTCCATGGTGTATTTACTGCAGTCAGAAAAACAAAACAGGATGACAACTTGCATGCTGCCTATTCTGTTTAGCCAGATCTAAAATGGTTCCAGATTTTCCACCGTTTTATGCTTAACTCTAAGAGGACAAAAGTTGGAGTGTGAGAGGATCAAGGAAAACATGCAGATATCATATCATTAAATCAGTGCTTTAAAATATATTTTGCAAGAAGGGTGATGATTTTTTTAATGGTCAACAACCCTTCCAGTCATATTTTTCTTCTAGGAAAAATATGGGGGGGAGGGAGGAGGAGGTGTTCTATTTTGATAGCAGCTGTTTCTGGGCCCTCTTTATTGCTTATCACAGTTTGGGTTACTGAGTAATCTTCTTGGACAGATCACTTCCACGCCAGGAGCACAAGTATTAAGGTGAACTTAATACAGCCCAGTGATACAAAAACATGACCCAGTGCCATTCAGAAAGTCCTGGACAGAGAGAGGTTTGACTCATACTGTGGTCTAGTTTTTACCTGTCATGCCAGGAAAAGAGGGAGGAGGGGGCATCTCCATCTCCTGCAACAGGGCGGGGAAAAGATTCCTTCTGGTGGCCTCAGTTTGTAAAATGCCAGGTTTGTTCTTCTAGAAATGGGTTCAAGTAATTGAACAGTTCCTTTGAACTTTGCACAGCTCAAAAAATGGTTTTGTTATACATGAATGTTAACGTGGTTTAGGAAATGTTGGCAGATATGAGTACAAATGAACTACAATGACTGTGTTTCTGATTCTTTAAATAAAATAAGTATTAAGGCAACTTGACTGAGGTTTCTCTCTCTATTAGACAGCAAGGTGAACAAGCAGTGTAAGCGGCTCAGAGGTTTGCAAAGAAAATAGGGAAGATTGGTCTGCAAGCCCTGTAGTAATTCCCACATAAATAAAAACCTGTTAGGGGTAAGAAATGCCTGAACAGGAGTCACAATCTCTGGTTCTTCTTTTGGCACAACTGGGATTTCTTTAAAAAATCTTGAGAAGTTTACAGCTTACCTGTGGAGAAGAGGTGTGTAGGTCCAGAGACAGAGAGTGGGTACAGGCCAGGAAGAGGCAGCAGGGTGGCAAGGGTAAGGCTGTGGCAGAGAGGCTAGGAGGGGATGTGGAAGCGGAAAACTGGCAAGGAAAAGAGCAGCCTCTAATAGTGTTAATGGGCTTCAGGGGTGCTCTGAGGTCACCTGGTGGCTTGAGCAGGTTTGTAGGCAGAGGAAAACCCCTTTCCTCATGCCCTGGGTAGGCTTGGGCATGGTGTTAGCAGGGTCCATGTGTCCTCTAGGCAGTGTGCAGCCAAGGAACTGCAAAGAGAGGGAAGGAGCAGGTTGTACCCTGGGCAACTGAATGCCCCCTAACTCATGTGAGAGGGGTAACCCCTGTATTGGACAAGGCCTGAGATTCCCATTCAGCAGCACAGTGCAGAGCATCTGAAGGGGAAACATGAGTCCATGAGCGGGTCTGGATGTGTTTGCCTTGATTTGGCTGAGAGACACCTCTGGAAAAGGCACCCACAGGTGGTGATTTTTTGCACAGTTAGGGAGGACATAGGGCAGGAATGAGTGAGGCACAGCTAACTCACCAGGTCATCTGCATGGGAGGGGACACAAGTCTCTTTTTGCCCCAGCTGGATCCTGAGTCAAAATCCTGAAATGTGGGAACCACTAGAATTTAAATGTGGGCAGGCAACACTTCTCCCTCTGCTAAGCCTTGCTGGCTGTCTGACAAGCAGCATGGTGCAAAACACTGCACAGAGGAGCCTGCCAGCTACTTCTGAGCTGGTCTGGCATGCCAGTCCCCTCCACACTCTGCCAGGTCCTGTTCCTCTGGCATTTCTCTGTGCTCTGCTGCCAGCACATACCGCACACCTCACACAGCGTTCATACTGCATGTCACCCTGTGCTTCTGCTCTGGTGCCTGATAGAAATTTAGGCCATGTTTTGAAAGAAAAATAATCATTGTAAAATTGTTACGTGGTTTGACTGTTTCTAAATGCTTATGGAGAGCAGAACCACCTGGACAACATCTGCAGGGCTTTCCTGCAGCCAAAAGCTCTTCCTGACATCAGCAGCTCCTTATACACGGTGAACCTGGCAGCTACATGGCTTGGTTAGTTGGTGCCAAACCAAATAAATGAGCTGTACTGGAAGGAAAGCCAAGAGGTGCTACAGTCTGGAGAAGGCCCTGTCCCCGTGCCCCAGCCTTTCATGTAGTAAAAATAACTTTCCAAGTGGTCACAGATGTATTTCCAATCACTGGGGAATGGGTGTCTATCCTCCCTTCAGAAAACCACTTGATTTTTCTCAGCCACCAAGCAGCACCACCTGCCCCATGGTGCCACAAAGGGGCCACAAGCCAGAACACCGAAGGGCTTGTTCAAGGTGGTCCCCTTGCAGCATGTGCCTGACAGCCCATGTGAGGCCCCCACATTTACAGGACATCTCCATTGCAGGTGAGCCCACCTCTACTTGGGTCTCTTCTTTGCTCCCTATGGAGACTCCAGCAGCCCCAGGGAAAGACAGCCAGCATCCTGCTGACTTGGCCAGGGAGTCACTGAAAGCTGTTTCCAACACAAACGGCTCTTTTGCACCAGCCAAAATGCAATGCAGTGCTTTTGCAAAGGCAACAGGAATAGTCCTGCACACAGGACTCTGAGCTGTGTGCCCTCCTGTGTGACACACACACACGTGTGTGCAGAAAAGCCTGCCCACCCCTCTCAGAAAGGGCACTGGAAGGGACAGGACTGGCTTAGTTAAGGCTGAGCTTCCCTGGGGGAAATGCCTGGCCTGGGGAAACCTTGGGTTGATCAATGCCATCGGTGCTGCCCCCAGCAAACGCCAGGGGGGAGCCATGGGGGAGCTGCCTTTGGTGGAGGGGTTGCTGTCATGCATGGAATCCTCGTGGGGAACACAGTGATGGGGGCACGGCTGAGTAAGGGGGCAGAGAGAAAATGAAGACATTAATACAGGAGGGAAGGGAGAAGGGTCTCTAACTTACTGTCAGAGAAGGAAAGCATATTACATTTGTGTTCTGCACCTGCACAAGGTCTTGGCAGAGCTGCTGTCAGTCATGCCAGTGTGTGCACCTCTCGCTGGCCCCAGCAGTGCAGCTGTGGGGTGTGCGTGGTGTGGCAGGAGTGCAGAGCAATCCCATCACTGGGAGGGCATGTCCTCTGCCATCCCACCTGGCCAAGGAGGACCACAATGAGTGCTTAAGGCCCAGGGTCCCCAAGGACGGCACTGGCACAGGACTCTGGAGACAGGGAGGTGTCTGACAGCGCATCTCCAACTGCTGAGTGGACACATGCCCAAGGAAACCCACAGGGACCCCTGGCTTTGCCACTGAATCAGACTGGGAACCAAAGTCCAACACATCCTGGCCCAGAGCTGGTGACCCTGTCCCACATCACTGCAGCCTCCATGAGGCACTTGGCTCTCATGTGTGATGCTGCACAGCCAAGGGGTCTGGGAGCTATCCCCCACCCTTCTCCCCAGCAACAGCAGAAAGGCATTCCCTTTCTCCTCAGATTTGCCCTATAGCTGCCCACTGGAAAATCAGCCTTGAAGACAGCAGGGCAATTTGTTAAGGTTTTTCCCTCTCCCCTCCCCAGATAATTGTCCGGGATCTGCGTTAATGGAAACATAAATTGACTGCCACTCTGCTAAATGACAATCAGGTTTTGTTTGACAGAGCTAGGAAGTATCTTATCCTGAACATTGGCATCAAACAATCTAAATGCAAATTGCAAAGTGTTTGGGGGTAAGGAGGCTGTTTATCTTCTGATGAGGTTATATAATAATGCGGGGGGGGGGGGGGGGGGGAAGAATTGCCTTTCAATTCCTAAAGACTATCAAAAAGCGTGATGGTTAAACCGTGGGGCTAGTGTTTACATTTTATTTTAATGGAGCAGATTCAGTTATTTGGCATGGATTTTCTTTTAACAAATCACTTTTTAAACAAGATGCATCACGGAGACATTTCAACCATATTTCAGCAATTCTCAGGCACCCAGGTTAGCATGGAAAATGACAGAGCAGCCATCATTTTAATCCTGTTATGTCTATTGCTCCCAGCTTGTTCTCCTCTGATGTAACACACTGCTGTGTCTCAAAGAGGCAGGAAAACATTGGCTGCACTTGTGGCCTGTTTCTCTTGTTACATTACCAGGTTCATACACGCCAGCACTGCCCAGGTATCTCCAACACTCCTACACAGGAACTGTTGCAGGACACAGCTGGAAACATGAAATGCAACCAGGACCAGCTGCTTCCTGAGACACCACCGTGTGCTGGGGTTACTTCTCCTGCTGGATGCCCCACACTGGACGTGCAGCAGCTTCTGTGCCAGTTGGTTGTGAGAAAAAAGTCCCTGCAGAAGTCAAAACCCTCAGATGTGCTCAGCACAGCGCTCCTGCACAACGCTCGCACCACCAGAGCGCCGCGCCACGCGGGCAGCGCGCCCGGCTGGCATCTGCAGCTGTGCCCGTGCTGGCAGCTGTGCCCTGTGGCATCTTCCACAGGGAAATCGTTTCCCTTCGTCTTGTCCTGGGAGGGAAGAGGTGCCCACAGCAGCTCGGGGCCTTCAATAACTCGAAGCTTTCAGCAGCTTGCGGAACTGGTTTTTCCACTCCAAGTTTGTAATCTAATCTTCTCGGAGCTTGATTTAGACTTCTGCATTTCTCCATAAATTAAGAAGCAGGCTTGAGTTTACTCCAAGAGTTTTGCTCATCTGGGAGGCAAAGGAAGGAAAGGATTAATGTGTCATTTTTATTTTCCCATTTAAATATGTCTCATACAGAAAAATGAGCATGAATCTCTGCAAGGCAGGAAAAAAGCAATAGATCTGGGAAAGTGACACAAGTTGTGTGTTTAAAAATTGTTGGGCTTGTAGACCACTTGGTGTAGACCAGCCAAATAACTCACACAAATCTATGAATAAAAGCACATTTAAATATAAGTGGAGATACCACTGGAAAGGCCATGATAATCTGGATTTGTAGAAAGGGAAATCAGTGAGTAGTGACTGTAGCCCCATTTAGGAGGGGAATTTTGGTTTCACCCACTGCCTCTGTGATGGAGACCTTTAGGGACCAGCCAGGGCATCCCTTGAAAGGGACTCACTGAACCACGGCAGAAGAAGGACCATGGGCAGTTTCAACCAACTTTAGAACACCTGTTTAACTTACTGCTGTTAGAAAACACAGCAAGTGATTTTCCAAAGGCTTGGAGGACGTGGCTGACAACCTGCAGCTCCTGGGAGTGGCTGAGATGAGAGTTATTGCTCCAGATGGTGGTTATTGCTCCACAAGCTGAACACAGGCTGTGACTCTTGGGGTGTCCTGTGCAGGGCCTGGAGCTGGACTCGATGATCCTTATGGGTTCCTTCCAACTCAGCTTATTCTGTTAACATTCTGTGAGCTTTGCCTTGACTACTGTGATAAATACACATATGTAACACATAAACCACACACATGTATATATGCATTTACATACACATCTCTTTCTGCATATCACCATCACTCCTTCAGCACCACAAAAGAGCCAGGTGTTCTTGCTGAGCTGCCTGCCATCTTGATTGATGTCATTTAAGCTGGTCCAGGGCTACCTGTGTTTGCAGCTACAGCATGGGGTGCACTGGAACAGTTTCAGATGTCAGCTGTAAAGCAACACCAGGAAGTTGAGGAAAACCACCCTGAGGTCTGAGCTGTGACTCCCTTGTCTGAAGGGCATGGCCATTCTGGCAGCTTCTGAATGTCCTCTGATGACCTCCCACCAGTTTGGAGATGCAGAAATAGGATCCATTAAAGAAATCATGCAATGCCCAAACTTTCTATTAATGTCAGAGGACTCTGAAACAGATATTTTAAAAGAAAACTGAAGCAAAAAATTAAGTCCCCCTTCCTTCAATTCTCCAGTCCTCACAGAAGAGCCCTTAATTAAATAGAGCAGATTCAGATTTAAAGGCAGTAAAATGCATTCTTGAGCATTTCCCATGGCTTAATATGAAGAGCAGCTGCCATATTGTACCTCCATCCATTTACCCTGACCATAGCACAGTAAATTGCTCTGGAAACTCATACCAAATTAATGTTAGATTTTGCCCAAGACAGTCTGTTAAAAGCACTGCTTCGCTTTGTCTAAATAAATACTCATTAGCTGAGAGAGGGGAGCACAAGAAAGCCATGGAGAGTAACTGGGGTTGGGAGGATTGGCTCTGGCAGGGTCTGGTTGTTTATATGGAGCAGAGAGCCAGTGAGTGCCCCGAGGCACCTCCCAGCCTCCACATTCCCCATCCTGGGGATCAGACACCGAGCTGGGAGGGGAGCCCGCAGCTCAGGAGGTTTTCCCAAGGATATGGAGAATCACATCACTGCCTCAATACTGGCTGGTGGCTGAAGCAAAGCCACCTTAGACATGGCTGGATACTCCAGCAGCTGGTGGGGCAGCATCTCCCACCACCCCTTGTGCACTGCCAGGCAACTCCTGAGGTTCAGCACAAGTAGGAAGGGATGAAGCAGCCCACAGCAATTACCCAGGAGTGCTGGGATGGGGCCCATCTATCAATAACATGGCCCCTTCCCTGTGCCAGCTCGGGCAGCGGCAGGGTGCAGGTCAGGTCAGGTCAGTGTTTGAGACCCCTGGGCAGTGCTGGGTCAGACACCAACCTGCTGGCACCCACCAGCCCAGGCACAGCTGTCACTGCTACTGAACCACGTGGCCCCTGGGGGCTCAGACCAAAACCAGGACTGCTAAATGTGGGCATCCAAACCCCCTCTGGGCTTTAGGGTGGGTGCAGGCAAGGGCCACTGCTGGCATGGCTGGAGCTTGAGAAGGAGTCCCCAGATCAGCCAGTTTTCTCACCTGATAATGAACCTGCATCAGGTTCACACAGATGCAGAGAAGCTTTTATCATGCTGCTCTTCTCGGCAGTGAAGAGAGGAAACTGCACTCTGGCACCCCTCTGCTGAAGTGTCCTGCTGATTTCAGTGCAGACTGCTCCTGCAGCAGTGCAGGCTGGTCTCACAGCCCTGCAGCCCGTAGCTGATGATGCCCAGCACTGCATCCCCCCTGTTCAGCACAGCCCTAGCAGGATGTAAAGGTGCAAACTCACTGGGTGATGCTGCTGCTCCACCCTTGCAGGGGCAGGGGCACAGCTCAGAAAGGGACACCCACCCAGTACCTCATTACTCATGAGCCACTCTTGGTAGATGGTTATAAAGTGATTTATTTTGTTATTAGCCTTATCTTGCTTTCTAAAGCTTAGTTTCTAAACTATTCATTTTTGCACTTCTATTAATCTCCTTGGTTTGATAGACTAAATTAACCTTTTTGAGGACAAATTAAATTTAACTTTTTTGTGATCAAAAAATTCAGGTGATTTTTTTCCCTCAGTTATATTTTACCAAGATATCAGAATTATACTTGTGCGCATCTCTGTAATCCAAGCACTGGGGATTTTTTTTCCTGAGGCCTCTGCTAATTTTTGTAGTGAAGCCTCCCTACCACATCCCAGATGTTAATAAAATTGGAAATGAGCTGCACCAAGAATGCAAGGGAGACAGAAAAAAACATGATGAGGGACGGTCGCTCATATCAATAAAATCTGCCGCATTTCTCCAGGCAGTGTGTAAAATATAGCGGGCACATAATCCACACGGCAATAAAAGGCTGCCACATGCCTCCCCAGCACCCAGGGAGCTATCATTTTCAATTAGGAACAAAAGCCTCTGGCATGTGACAGCAGCAGCAGCAGCAGAACTGAACACAGTTAAGGCAAAATTTAGTTTCATTACGGCTTGATGGAGATTACAGTTTTTTCTTTGTTTTCTCACTGAGTCCCTCTGTCATCGTACAGGAGGTAATGTGGCAGTTCAGGCTTTTCCAGTGGCTTGAGCACAGCCAGAAGTGGGTCGAGAAGACCCTAAAATGATGTTTTTAAGAGGACTGCAGCTTTGATTTTAGCTCCTTTAAGCCATCACTTTTCCTCGGTGATAACAAGCATTTGAAAATCCACTCTTGGTGCCTGCTCCTTTTGCTCTGCTGACAGCGTCAAGTGCTCATATGATGCAGCAGTAAAGTGACAGAAGGCATGGTGCCAGCCATGCCCCAGACTTAATAAAATTATAGCAAATCCAATATATTAGTCAGAACATATCTCTTTCATGTCTCACTTAAACCTCCATTGTACCCTAATAAGTATAACTCAGTTTTTACCTCAGGTTTTCAGAAGCTGATCAGTTACAACACTGCTTTGCATTTACTAAAGTATTTTTTATGTTTTTAAATTAATACATTCTACAACCTAGTTCAATATAGTTCAATTTTTTCAGTGTGTCAAATTCATATTTTCTCCTTCTCTTTTCCTTTTTCCAAATATTTATGAAGTCTTTTCAACACAGGGAGAGAGATGTGAGCTCAGATCAGCCTCTGCCACTTCTATGCCTGACCCTGGCTGAGGCCACCCTATGCTTTTGCATGTTATTCTTGGGTTTAGTCTGGGCTCAGCAGGAGCTGAGGGACACAGGGGAAAATGGACAGGCTGGCAGGGCTGTTCCAGCCCCTGGGGGATGCCCAGTGAGGGGGCAGCTCTGGCCCAAGGCCAACACACTGGTGACCACAGAACAGGGGCTGTGCACAGGGCACCCCTCTGCCACCAGACCCAGAGCCCCAACAAGGTCTGCAAGTAAGCCCATGGTTATTCTTCATCCACTGGTGGGTCCTGCTGTGCTCTGCTTCTGCACCACTGGCTTTTTCCTTCCTCCTGTTCAGCACATTTCTATCCCCCATCCCTTGTAGTCCCCAAGTTACTGCAAGTCCAACCCTTATCGAAGACCACAGGACCTGCGAAGCCTGTACAGACACAAAGCAGATTAGCATGTCCACCACAAACAAGGGCAGAAGAGCTCCTGGCTGCTGATGTTTTTATCCAGCTCTTGTGAAAATATAAGAGTAGAAAAACATTAAATAAGTGCTCTTCCTACTCTGCCATTTGGGGAATTAGCATATTTTATGCATCCAGTGCAAAGTGCTTTACCTCTGAAGCAATGGATATGTATGCACAGACTCACCCATGTAAAATTGCCCACAGCCCTGGCTCTTATCACCTACCCAATTTTTGTGCAAGCCTAAAGGGAGCTCCAGCCCTGAGACAGCAATTACCATACTGATCCCATGTCTTACAAAATGACAGAAATTGAGTCTTTGATAGGTGCTCATATTAGGCCCAGAAAGATTATTTTCTAGCCACAGGGAAATGTTCTTGTTTCAGAGCTAAACATGAACAGAGATCCCAGGGTCCATGTGGATCACAGAATCATAAAATATCCTGAGTTGGAAGAGACCCATAGAATCATCAAATCCACCTCCTGGCCCCGCAGAGGACAGCCCAATGACACCATGTGCCTGAAAGTGTTGTCCAAAGGCTTCCTGAACTGTCAGGCTTGGTGCTGTGACCACTTCCCTGGAGAGCCTGTTCCAATGTCCAACCACTCTGGGTGAAGAACCTTTTTCTAATGTCCAAGAAGACATTAGTCCCCTGGAAGAGCAAGGAAGAAGGTTTAAATCCCAAGTTCATTCTTTCTCTCTCTCCATATTACAGCTTTTTCCACTTTTAAATCACTGAGGCTTTTTGGTAAGTGCCCCTGGCTGGGCAGCTGCCATGCCACTAAATAAATACACTACCATGCAAATAGTCTGGAATCTCCAAGCACCAGCAAAGGCTGAAAGTTCCCTCTGATATCAACAGTTCCAGTGGAGCTGCCTACCCATTGCCTCAGGGTCCCAGGCTGGGTTGGGAGGGACTGGAGAGCCCCCACTCCTCAGGGGTCCATCGGGCCAACCCAGCTGCTCACACCAGCGGCATGCAGATGGCCCAGCCCCAGGCCCACCCAGCCCCCCAGAGCCGAGCCAGCTGTGCCCTGAGCTGAGCCAGCTGTGCCACGCTCACCAGCAGGAGCACAAGGCACAACCTCACACCCCTGGCTGTCAGACAAGCACCCACCAACTTCTCACTGCTTCATTCCTTCAGGGCACCCAGCAGAGGAGCAGCCCAGTGGGGAGCACATGTCCTGGCACACATCCCAGCTGATGCCAAGCTGATGTCTTCTCATTAGTGTTTATAGGAAATAGCAGGCTGCATTTGGAGCCCGTATGGAGCCGGGAGGTGTTACAGCCATGAGCACACAGAAATGATACAACGGGGCCTGAAAAGTTTACAAATCCTGCACAATCAAAAGATAAAAATAACATTGAGAAGGTGCAAGCCAATATTCCTGAGGAAAATAATCAAACCACGAGACATTTCATGGAAGAGGCCCTCAGAAAGCAAAGGTTAATATATGCTACAAAGCAAGAGGTGAAGAATGAGCATGAGCATGTGTAAAAGAGACCAAACAGGAGTCTGGAAGAGCTTTTCTCAGTGGGAATTACACAGCACTAAAAGCATGGGGTCATATTGCAGTTTTAAGGACACTGAGATCCATATTTCATTTCCGCACAGTCGATCCTGGGATAGCACTGTCTGCTGGGAAGGATGAAGAAATCCCTCCCTGCCCCTGGGCAAGAGCCTCTGCCTTGCTAAGAACCACGGTGCAGGGGGACACAGGCAGCCTCATTAGGGCACGTGTCCCCAGACAGGTGCCACCAGCACTGCACAGCTTCCTCCCTCCTGCTGCTTTCCTCTGGGTGCCATGGCACATGGTTCTGTGCTGCAGACGTAACAGACCGTGCAGCAGTGCCTAAAAAAGTGGTGGTTTGATAAATAATGAGCAAACCCTCCCAAGCAGGACTCAGCAAACTCTTATGTTCAAAACTTTTGCAAAAGGATGGCAAATGTTACTTCTTGTCCATTCTACATTTGCATGACACGAACCAAAAGCTTGCAGTTAATCACCATGAGCCTGCACTGCATTCCCTGGGAAGAGGCCCATTCCTCCAGGGCAGACTGAACAGCTGCATCAGCCCTGCTTCCAGCAGCTCCCTGTCAGGCTGCAGACACTAAGGCAAGGGGATAAGACCCTTATGACCTACAAAAGAAATCACAGAGAAGCATGGAAAGAAAAACCAAGCTGGTGCTGGAATGGGAACCAACAGAGAAAGAAACGCAGGTTTTCTCTTTGCTAAAAGGCTCAGGTTTAATCCCCAAATTCTTTGAAAATTAGCCCCAAAGTAAAAACATCCTTTGAAAATACGCCCGTTTCCTGCTACCACCAGCTGAGCAATTGGAGCACTTATCTGAAGGGCAGAGAGGCAGTGACAGCCCTCACTTCTTTCTGAGTGAGACAGAGCAGCTCCACCAGGCTCTGAAGATGCCCCTCCAGCCACCAAGCATGGCTGAGGCTCAGGCATCCTGCAGACCACCTGGCATGAGCAGGGTCCCTTGCTGCCTAGCCCAGATCCTGTTCACCCCAGAGCATCATCAGGATGCCCAGGGCATTAACACACAAGCTCTGAACAAATCCTCCCGGCAGTCTGAAGGATAAACTTCACACAGCAGATGAGTGCTGAGACCACAATGACCTCCTGTGCCAAAGAACAAAATGTTTCATTGTGTCCAGAGGAGCAGTTTGTGCAGAATGAAATGACATTACATGTTTTATTTCACTGAGTTTTGTTCAGAAAGGAGAAGAAAAAACTTTCTCTTTAGGGTTCTGTAGGAGCCAGGACTCAAGTCTTGCCTTTGACAGAAAGAGAAAATACTACTCCTGCCACTGCTGAATCTCAGCTGGGGAACTTTTTTCTTTCATTGTCTGTAATATTCACTGCAACAGAACTACTCTTGTCCTACTGCCCCTCCTTAAGAGGATCAGACATCACCCACTCCAACACCAAAGGAAATCACATCAGAAATCCCAGATGGAAGTTCTTTCTTTTATATAGGGAGTTTCCTGTTGTCTTACCTGGTTATAGCTGCAGTTTTAATCTCTACTTTGATCTACTTCCAAAGCCATCCTCAGACACCACAGGAAGCAGTGAGCATCTGCACGGTGCCTGACAGAGCCAAGGTGCCTTCCAGCTCCAGTGTCAACACAGCAGGACAGGGACATCAGCTGTGCACTTTTTCCTTTGAAGGGTACTTTTTGGATGTAAACCACTGAGTATATTACCAAAGAGCATTCTTTTGAACCGAAGTAATGCACATTTTCAGCTTTAAGGCTGAGAACCTTCACCAGATTTAGCGAGCAAGCAGCTAAGATGAAAGAGGAAGGATATACTGTTATGTCTAGAATTAAAAGAAAATAAAAATGTGCAACGATAAAATACACTGTTAAACTGGTTTAAATCAAAATAATCTCTTGTGTGTTTGACAACTAAGCTGAGACAGAAAAATCTCAAGAGCCTTCCACATCCAAGCATTAGAACACACTGTATCAAACTCCCCACCTTGGGAAGGTCAGGATTTTCCACACCCACCCCAGCTTCTCTCCTCTCTGCCCCCGGGTTGCTCATGAAACCTCATCCCTGCCAGACAGCTTTTACATCCCACACTGCTGAATCCTTCCTGCCACTCCACTCTCACGGAGTACAAACTGCCTGAGGATTTCCATTCTGGCTGCCTCTGAGGAGTAAAATCCTGACAATCCTTTAATGTTCGCTTTATAAAGTGAGGCTTTCACAGCTTTCCTTTGCTTGGGGGTTTGTTTTTATGCTTAAACATAATTTTTGGCTGGCAGCAGGACACAAATTCAGGAGCTCCATCATCTCTGGGGTAATCATGTAGCACCCCTCACTGGCAGCCTCCATAAAACAGCCTTTAAAATAAAAAGAGAAGAAATAAACCCAAAAATGTACCAAATAGAAGATCCAGTGAAACCCAGACTGACAGCAACCACAACATACCTTTCCCTCCTAATTTCAAAGAAATTATGTTTCCAAGACAATTGTAATCTTTTTTAAAAAACAATCTTTCCTGCAAACAGATCTGGTTTTTCCAAAACAGAGAAGTCCTGAGTCTCATATCTACTTTTTTCCTGTGAAGCTACATGAAAAGATTAAATTTAAAGAAAGTTATTATTTAAAAGTCATTATTTAAATGACTTTCAGTAAGTTATTAACTGGGTTCCAATTATCAAAGGTGAGCAGATTATGGATGATACAAAAATACACATTCAGAGGACACTTCAGTTGCTGTGTCTCTTACATAGTTACAAGATTAGGGATAATTTTGCAGTCTTTGTGCAGTCTTGACTGAATGCTGGCCAGAGTAAAATTAATTTATTTGAAATCACACGCGTCTGTAAATTCCTCTGCAGTTTTGGATGGCCTGCTTGCCATTTTTAGTAATTCCAACTTCATTTCTTATCAAACAGGAAATACTTTCTTTTTCCTCCCCAGTTAAACTCATCCATGCACCTGCAACCTCCCAGGCTGCACAAGGCAGAGCCCAGAAACTTCTGCACGTGAGTTTTGTCTTTCTGTTAAGAGAGCAGGGAATTTATTGGTTCAGGTATTACATTCTGAGATATGACATTTGTATTATTGCACCTCATAAAAATTTTAAAGCTATAAATAATCTTTTAGAAGTACGTAGGGATTGTATGGGGTTTTTTTTAAACATTCTATCCAGGCAAATTTCCAAACAAGGCTTTCAGCAACAGGCATATGAGGCTGTAATTCCTTTATTTGCCTACTTAAAGTGACAGCAACCTCAGCCAACTGTTTGCAGCAATTGTTAATTCACAGCTTGCAATGCGCT
This sequence comes from Fringilla coelebs, assembly GCF_963513975.1. Lineage (NCBI taxonomy): Eukaryota > Metazoa > Chordata > Aves > Passeriformes > Fringillidae > Fringilla > Fringilla coelebs. The sequence continues at coordinate 27,286,723 of NC_140029.1, read as the reverse complement.
ATCTTTACTTTTTGATCCAGTAAGTTCTGCCAATATACAAACTCCATCATATCATCCCATAAAACTCTCAAGGAACACTGCTGACCTCACAGGCACAGAATGGCACATTCAAAACACACAGCTGATATGCAAGCCCGTACTGGGGCAACCCGCTGTGCCACCCACCAGGATTACATTTCACTTACCAAGAATATTATCAGCAGTGCCCTCAGGTTACTGTGATCTTTAGTTTCTGTGGCCATGTTTTCAATGACTAGATTCTTAAACTGAACTATTTTTAGCCCTACCAAAGCCAGACCAGTGAGGTTAGGGATGAGCCTGAGGTCCGACTGAGACAGGAGCTTACAAAGGGCTTTCTGGCAAGCACCAGCTCCCAGGGCCAGAGTGCTGCCTTCCCAGAAACAGAAGTTTGTTAAAATTTTTTTTTTTTTTTTTTTTTTAACTTCTGACGACTCCAGAGCCTCCAAGAAGTCACACATAAAACAACTGCCTTCCCAAAGATCACTGTCACTCAAACGACCAGAGAAAGCCCTGCCCTGTAAGAAACTACAGGAAATATATTGACAAATTATTTCAGAGTGTGAAGAGTTTTAAACCCAGGCCCTTGCTCTGCCAAACTTGGAGAAGCAATTTGAAATGACTTTTCCCACATTTCAGACAATGAACTTGCCCCCCAGGCTAAGGAATTTTTGAGAAACTATATTCATACTGGAGCAAAATCTGACATGAACTTGTAATTTTTTTTTTCCTTTCATGGTCTTTTTCTTTCTTTACCATCTCAATAAAGCTGGAGAAGGCCAGCAAGATGGACTGACAACTCAGGACAAATTATGTTCCAGGGAAGCCTCTCCTCTGGTGAGGACACACTCAGACATTTCAGGTCCACACCATGGAAACCCAGTCTGGTTTTGGAGACGTTAAACATGTTTATGAGTTCCTCTCTAAAACCCAAGTGACTGGGAAATCACAATGCTACAGCATAAAGCACTGAAATTTTGTACCTAGGGTAACCAAGGTCCCATATAAACTTAACTCAAAGTAGTCAGAATTCAGGATGAATTCTCTTCCTTACGTAGATCCCTTTCCACAAAAGCTCTTCTGTTTTATTTACCAGTCAAAAAAGCACTAGGACTGATTTCCATTTACAAGTTTGGTGAGCAGAGGCCTGTGCTTTGCCCCAGCAAAGGATGTTAGCCCAAGTACCTAGCCCATCCCAGATTTCCTGCAGGTTTTTAATTACACTTTAAAAACTATGATGTATTTACTTCCATGGCTCATCTTCACTGAGTAGGCGCAAATTACAAAAAAAATTCTAAATATGCTTAAAAATCTGAGCCCTACCCACTGTGGATCTCATTTTCCAATGCAGTATCTTTTAACTTCTTAGTGTATTTTGTGAGAATAAATACAATGAAGATTGAGAAGCAGTCAGAAGATACTCTGACTTGCCTAAGAGATTTTTTCCCTTGAGAAGTTAGCATAGGCAAAAATAACTTTTGTAACTTTGGAGAAAAAATACACATGCCAATCTCAAACCCCACCAGGACAGGCAATGGAATTATTTCTCGCGTGTAGGCATTCACACAGCATATTTGTACATTTTAAATTATTAGGGGTATATATTGATTTGACCTTGGGGCAAAGCTTGGATGTCATTCATCTGCTGTGAACACAGCCATAAACCAGCATTGGTATTTTGCATTCCTCTGCACAGTGCATCAGTACTGCCTGCTGTGTTTCTATCCTGGGATGTATTTTTCACCAGAGCCTGCAAGTGAAATGAGTCCTATTACGCCCCATGACGTGATGGGGGTAACAAGCATTTGAGGAAAGGCTGTGGCAGAGCTCTGTGTGTCCTGTCTGCCTGGTGCTCGCACACCTTGTCAGCTGGATAGGCCAAAATGCACTGGGATCCTTGCTTCCCCAGAGGCTCAAAGGACTGACCATCTTCACACTGCCAACACAAGTGGGAATGGAACTCAGGCTTTGCCTTTCCCCACACTTACCAATGAAACCGAAGCAGAAGCCATGAAAAACAGCTATGCAGAAACCAGCACCTTCTCATCATCTTTCTAAACACACCAATTATTCTCTTTTCTCTCCAAAGGGGTGATGACTACCAGTCTGCTGCTTCTAAGCCTTGGGTGAAGGAGTTAACATCTTCCAGAGGAAGAGCAGGTCCACACGTCCACTCTGCGAGGACAGAGGTGTAAAATCTGCAGAGCTCTGCCCTGCTGTCTCTTCTCAGCGGAACAATCATCCCCCTAGAAGTATGTGGACTAATAGGGTAATAAAATTTTTGAATCCCAGCACAAGAGAATGCAGACACTGCAGGCAGACACCCAGACCAAGTGTTAAGCACTAAAACAGTCTCTTGAACTGATCAGGAACCACACAGCCCAAGGCCCACTCTTAGCTAACCTCTGTCACTTGCTGTGAGTGGTCTGTATATCCACAGACAACAGCAGGCATGAGGACATCTCTCCATGTACACAAAAAACATATGGATTTGTATATATGAATAGGAATATATCAAAATCCTTCACACTTGGATATGAAAATCAGAGAAAGGCAAATTTCTGCCTGAAACCAGAATTTAATTTTGAAGTAATTGGTTTGGTGGGCTTCTCATTTATGAAAATTGCACTTACAACCTGTGATACATTGAAGTGCCCAGAGAGATTATTCCTTAATGACTGCAAGAACTGGTACCTCCAAAATAAGGAGATAATTAGAGATCTGTTGCCAAAAGACATTTGTGTAGCTCCAAAAATACTCTTTTCCAGAGAGTCTTAAGCTCACACGATGGTCACCCAGAAACCACCCTCACACATCACACTTGTAGTTCTGAACAAGAAAAATATGTTATTTTCTCACACCTTTCAAGGAAGTAATTTAAAAATATTTTGGCTCAGAATGAGGTGCAATTGTACTCTTAGGTTTTCAAACTACAAAGACTACTTCCAGCATTTTAATGCCCTAGCACATAACCACATCAGCTCAGAGCTCTCACAGCACTTACTTTTATGTTGCCTTCTGTGCTTACACCTTTGTTTCTACAGAAAATAGGTTAGTATTTTCAGAATATTCGAAGAAGAAAGAAATTGTTTGTGATAAATGAGCTAAAGAATTATGGAACTGCTGATGTTGGAAGGCGCCTCTGGAGCTCACCTTCACCAACCCCCCGACAAAAGCAGGTTTAACTGGACGGGGCTGTTCAGGGCCAGTGACACGGTCCTGTCCCCAAAGCCGTGTGCTTTGAGCGCACCCTAGCGAACATCCTGTGGAAGCTTTTTTTGTCCGCCTTAAAATCCTGCAAGTTTCTATTTTTAACCATCAGGGCTTTGCTGCCTTGATACTGGGGTCTGGATTAAAAAAAAAACATTTATTAAAGAAAACGTGGAGACATAGATGCCTCAGTACTTCATAAAAATCCAGCTGGGTATTTTACCCATCCATGAATTACACTGAATTAGTTTTGGCAGTGATTCACTGAATGTGAATTGCAGAAGTCTTCAAAAAGGTCTTGAAAAATTACTCTTTTTTTTTTTTTGAGTATTCTTCCTTCTATATAAATATTATGTTGCTGCTGTTACAAGAGGCTTGTGTTTCCATAAGTTAAAATCATAGAATATCTCAAGTTGGAAGGGACCCATAAGGACTGAGCCCTGCTCCTTGCAGGACTACCTAAAATTAAACCATATGACTAAGAGCATATTCCAGATGCTTCTTGAACTCTGACAGGCTTGATGCTGTAACCACTGCCCTGGGGAGCCTGTTCCAGCCATGCTCCCAGTGAAAAGTCTTTTCCTAATGTTCAGTCTGAACTTCCTCTGAATTTCTGGCACTTGCTCCTGTTAATTTCCATCAGCTGGGGACTGCACAGCTCTGTAGCCTATCCAGATGTCTCTGTAAGGCCTCTCTATCCTAGAGGGAGTGCACAGCTTCCCGAATTTAGTATCATCAGTAAACTTCCTTAATGTGCATTCAACTCCTACGTACAGTTCATTTATAAAAACATTAAAGAGCACTGACTCTAAACGTGAGCCTTGGAGTAACTGACTGCCAGTTTGATGCAGCCCCATTTACTGCAACTCTTTGAGCCCAACCTGTCAGCCAGATTTAAGATAAAATTCCTTACTGGCTGTGTCTTGTTACTGACAAAGTAACTTCAAATATATATTTGTGAATAAATATACAAAATAACCTTAGGAAAAGGATTCAAAGAAATAAAGCCTTCAGAGTTGTACAGGGTGTAAGTAATCTTGCAGCAGCCACTTGCAGACCATAGCAACAGAGAGACCTTAATAAGTGGTCGTGAAACTATTACACATGTAGGATAAACCTCTCCAAAGTGTCCAATTGAAAAGCACATGGCTAAGGTAAACCTACATGTTTTTATTTACCACCACTATTAATTCTCCACTTCCAGACAATATTGTCAGTAGCTCCTTTGTAATTCTTTGAATTACATTTGACTATCGGGCTGTGATGTGCACTTGTGCTCTTACCTGGTATCTCATCTTTGGGCAAATTTAATAGAATAAATAACAGTGGAATCTCCCACACTAACAGAGGATTCTCCACTGCTTAAATGCATACAAGGAAATGAAAAGGAAAACCCACCAGCTCTCTTTGTGCTATGCTGTTTTTGTGCTACAACTGAACAACCCCACCTGTTCCAAAGACCTGCACAGGTGCCTGCACCAGTTTTGTTTTGCTGCTGAGTCCTGCAGGGCCAGCACGTGCAAGTGCACAGAAACCCATCTGACCAAGACATGTGGTACCACATGTCCCTATTCATGGTTCCCAGCTGTCAAAGCACAGCACATCCTCTTGCACTAGCCAGACACAGAGCTATCTAGGTCAAACAGTACTTAACTATTCTCAGTCTCTGTCCTCAGCAAAGTGGCCAGACTATAGACAGCTAAATCTGTCTTTTGATGCAGTTTTGTAACACTCATCAAGAGCTGTGCTTGAGTGAACTAACATCAGCAGCTGGGACAGCACACTGCGAGATAACTGAGTGCTGACAACACACATCATTCAATTCTTACTACATTCTGTTCAAGACCACTTCCAAATCACTTTAAAAATATCTTTTTCTTTTTATTTTGCTGTTACCTCCTTTGAAAAAGGCATATCCCTTCTTTCTAATCCAACAAATGCAAACGGCCCAGTCAATGGTAGAAAGTCAAACAAAAACTAGTCTTTCATCAAGCTACAGTTGGTCAGGAAGGAGCAATCACAGAGCCCTGCCCCATTTTCTTCTCTTGAACAAAGTCATATGCTGGCTCTGTGTGTGGGCCAAATGAGTATCTCCTCTTAACCCTTTCCTCCTATGTAAGAGCCTGTTCTGTCTGTAGAGATGATTGAATTAGCAGTTTGACCCTTTCCTGGTCAATGAAGGGTCTGTGTCTCATTATCTATTCCTTCTCATTGCAACTGAAGGAAAACAATCTTTTATATACAGGTTGGGCAGAGAATTGATTGAGAGCAGTCCTGCAGAAGACTTAGGGGTGATGGCTGATGGCAAAGACAGGCTGAGAAAGTTGGGGCTGTTCAGTCCAGAGAAGAGAAGGCTGTGTGGAACAAACCTGCCAGTATTTAGAGGAGCCTACAGGGAAGCCAGAGAGGGACTGTCACGAACTCTAGTGCTAGGACAAGAAGCAATGGGTACACATTAAAAGAGGGGAAATTTGGGTTAGATATTAGGAAGCAATTCTTTACTGCGAGGGTGGTGAGGACTGGAAGAGGTTGCCCCCAGGGAGGTTGTGAATGACCAATCCCTGTCAGTGTTCAAAGCCAGGTTGGATGAAGTGCTGAGCAGCCTGGTGCAGCAGGAGGTGTCCTTGTCCATGTCAGGGGCTTGGGACTAGGTGATCTTTAAGATCCATTCCATCCCTCTAAAACTGTATGGTATATTAGATGGCATCATTGTGTGAGTAAAACAGAAGGTGAGATTGGTGACTGAACAGCTCCCCAGGGCAGTGGTCATGACACCAAGCCTGTCAGAGTTCAAGGAGTACCTGCGCAATGTTCTTAGTCATTTGGTTTGGATTTCATGGTAGTCCTGCAAGGAGCAGAGAGCTGGAGTCAATCAGCCTTAAGGGTCTCTTCCAACTCCTTATGGTCTTCTTCCAACTTGATATATTCCATGATGATATGGTAAGTACAGTGGTATATGACAAGTATATCACAAGTCACACTGCTCTTCTGGTACAGTTCACCTATTTTTTCAATCACCTATTTTTTCAATCAATAAATGACTTAAAATATTTAAAACAGATGTAAAACCTTCATATTTTTCAGTTAAATGTGAAATCTTACTCCTTTTTAAGAACACATGAGGGACAGGAAGCAAAACAAGAGTAACACTTAGGCAAAACCAATCTATTTTATTTCTGTCAAGTTAGTATTTCATTTTCAAACAGTCAAATAACACAACTCCAGAGAACTGTACCTCTTATAGTTTCCCATTAGTTATCATGACTACTGAAAACATACAAAGCACTTAGAACTTGTTTTAACCAACCTGGAGTTCTTGTAAATCTTCAACTGTAACTGAATACCACACTCAAAAACATTAAATAAAGGTACTTTCCATACTGAGTTAGTAATATCAGATGAACTATCCTGCAATAGTTCAGCATTGCAAAAATATCTCAGTAAATTTTGATTTAAAAGATCGTATCTGAAATTTAGAACACTGCTCGTACATAAAACCCTGTAAGCAAAAACTTATCAGCAAAATCAGTAAATGGTTCAAATATGTCAATAGTTGTATTAAATAACACTTAGTGGACTAATAAACAATACCATTTGAAAAGAGCTCTTCAGGAAGCTTGTAGTGGATATATTCACTGAATACTTTTGTACTACACTATTCATAGTCTGTTTATGGCAGGGACACCTCCTTTGGCACAATGCATTTAAAATTAAAGCAAGCTGACCACACTTATGTAAGGCAAACCCATATCAAGGCAGAGCTGTAACAGAAACCTTGTGATGGCAATGACAGTAACTGTGTACACACTGTGTGTACAGATCATGCTTAAAAATTATTCTTTTGCAGAATGCAGCAACAAGAGATATTAGCCAAACATTTAAGTAAGAAACTGGAACTCCTATACCTTCAAGAGTACACCATGAATCACTGCTTCCTCATGAGAAATTACCAATATTGTGTCTTCTGTCATCAGTACTACATAAAGCTGGAACTGAAAAACCACAGCAAGAATATAAACTTAGCATACTCTGAAGAAATAAAACTAAACCAGAGGAGTTATTCCTAGTAGTGCAGATAATGACTTCTGTTACCAAGAGTTCCCCTTTCGTAGGCAAATCCAGAAAAAAAAAGGAATCCAGGAAAAGGAATTTGGTAACAGCAGTTGAAATGGAATAAATTTTGGCCAAATTTGGCTTCTGGCATACACCCCAAAAATGTCAAAGCTTGATGATTCTGTGGACATATATGCACCAACGTAGCTTCTAAAGTTCTTCAGAATATAGCAGTTATAAATAAATTCAGAACCAAGAAATCTGTTTTCAACTGCAGGAAGTTATTAATTAACAAAATGTTATCCGCAGTAAATTTGTAAATTATCAGAAAAGAAAATTAATAAGTTAATAGACTTCTGGTTTTGGAGGAGAAAAACATTTAAGTCAATTTAATTTAATATATGAATATTTAATTCAATGTTTTTAATACAAATCAGTTGAGAGTGCTATTCTGAACACTACTTTTGAAAGTATTTCTGAACTTTCACAATTTATTAAAGTTTTTCTTTGAGAGTGGTGAAAGAAAGAAGTGTGTGGGTGGGAAGAAAGTGAAATCTTTATTGGGTTATATTCTGCACTTCGTGTTTTTACAACCAATTTTACCAATCTCTTCTCTCAAAACCTGTACTAGGAAGGCACATCTAATATGGGCCAAACAGCAGTTAGACTGCTTCATAAAACTACTAACATACCCTACCACTCAAAACCTGAGTGCTGCAATCAAATACTACTCCTCAAATTCCCTGGGTGAATTTCTCTCTCTACCTCCTCCTTCTCACTGTCCCTCTCGCTCTGCTCTCCAACAGTCATAGCTCCTTCATCTCTGATATGAATGCATTGGACTTCAAGTTGAAAATCTTGCTTCTTTCATGGAAAAAAGAAAAGAAAGACAAAACAATGCTCATAGAATATACAGCAATTACTCTAAAAGTAAATCCAAGCATGAGGGTACTTCATAAACTTCTGTCTTATCACAGAATAGGAGCATCTGTCTTTTCTAAAAGATTACTGAAATTTGAGTTATAAAAGTGAATGTGAAGAACTTTCTCATTGCTCTCTGATGACTTACTTTTTGCAGTTTTTTTGTCTTCAAACTAACAGGGCTAGAGACAGACACTTGTGACTGAACCGATTTAGTGACAGCTCTCTTCTCAATAAACTGAGCTTTTTCATCTTCTAGAAGTTTTTTCTTTTCCCCTAGTTTCAGCTCCTCTTCTTGACGCACTAGCGTAAGATGTTCAAATTTAGTCAGTACCTATTTAAAGAAAGCACAAAAAACAACATTTCCAACTGGCAACACAAGGTGGTGATATCACAATATAAAAACCCTCTGCAAAATAACACTAAAAGCCATGTCAGCTTGTGTTAATAGTCATTAGAAATCACAGTTATTTCCCCAAACTGTTAAGATTAAAAAGCAGCAATACAGAAAAATAGTAACTTTTATCAGACTGTTCTCATGATCCAGGCTACTGCACTCAAAGTACAGGCAGAAAACATGGAAGGCACTAAGTGAATACTAGATTCCCTACAACATTTTACTGGGTCTTTATTGTATCAAAGTAAGGAGGCCTTTAGAGATGAACCAATTATCAAGACAGATTAAATCAAGATGACTCAAGTAGAATATAGTGGGGAAGTGTATATTGATCAGATTTAAATATTAGAAAGTACACAGAGTTAGTCTGGTTGGGGAGTTACTGGTGGGCTGCAAGAAGCCACCTCCTTTTCAGCTCTTTGATTAAGTTTTTTTGACATACAAATGCATTTTCGTTTCCAGATGTATTTTGACCAGTTTAAACCTACTGTGAAGTTGCATGTGACACCAAAAGAGGTACTTCATCCTTCCTCATCTCCCATTTCCCCACACACAAATTCTCCTAGAATCCTGCTTTTGCAAACAAGAAACTAAGACTATAAATATAACAGTATGCCTGCTGTACACAGCAGACCTGACAAATTTTACAGGTGCACCTGCAAGTCTCCTCTAAATGAAGGATGTGAAAGAAATCTGAAGTTCAACAGAAATTTCTGGTTTTCTTTAGTTTCTGGATACAAATACAGAAGTAAGAGTACATGACAAATGTTCTTTAGGAGTGATTGCATGATCACTTTCACACATCAGGAACTTAGAAAACTAATATCCATAATTCTGCAATACACAGAGTTCACAAACCATTTGGTATAAATCACACAAGGAAAATATCAAAGGGTCAGCACAGATTCTGTGTAAGACCTTGCTGAACCTGCTTTGAACATGACTAAGCATTCTTCCAATTGAACAGCCTCACACTGAAAAGGACTGAATCTCATTTTTTTTACTCTACAAGCAGCATGGGGGTCTTAACAGATTTAGAAAACAAATATTAAGCTGCCTTCTTATTTAAAACATGCACCTGAACACCTCAAAAAACCTGCTACAGCTTTGCTGGGGGACTGACATACAGGAAAGAACATTAATAAAAATACACAGGTTTCCAATTTCAATTAAACCAGTGTTTGAATATAAATACACTTGACCACAAGTCTGGCAGAAAGTAGATGAGAAGATCCTATCTTGCTAGTCCTGCTTGACAGGACTAAGTCTTCAAAAACAGAGCCAAGATATATTCCACATTTTCAAACAGCCTTAAGGCAGCTGGGAATAGATGAGATTTTGAAACCAGAACTGAAACAAACCAATAGAATACCAGACATACACACTTTCAAACCTCTCAGCACGAGGGCTGAGCTTAGATTTAATAACTAAATCTGGAAGTCAGGCAAACACACATGGCCCACTCTGAAAAGCCTCAGTAAATACTTTTTCCTAAAATCTTGGTTTTTACAGAGCAATCTATGGACAAAAAGCACCAACTGTGTTGTTATGGCATACCAATGTTTCTCAGCACACTGCTAGGTAAGACAAAGAAACACAACCACTATATTCATCCCTCTCTTACTTCACCATATCAACTCCTCCTCTACAGATGTGCACCAGCTACCCACCAATGCCTTTAGACCATAAGCTCCTGCCTTCCCAAAACAAGATCCATTTACAGAATCACAGAATCATGTATGCTGGCAAAGACCTTTAAGATCATCAAGTCCAAGCATGAATCCAGCACTGTCAAGTCCACCCCTAAACCATGTCCCCAGGTGGCACATCTACACATATTTTAAATACCTCCAGGCATGGTGACTCACCACTTTCCTGGGCTGCCTGCTCTCCAGTGCTTAACAATGCTTCCTTTCAGTGAAGATGTTTTTCTAATATCCAGTCTAAAGTTCCCATGACACAACTTTAAGTCCACTTCCTCTCATGTTGTCACTTAGCAATTGGGAGAAAAGCCAAACCCCAAACTCACTTCTCCTTTCAGGCATCTGTAGAGAGCAATAAAGTCTCTCTCCCCTGAACCTCCTTTACTTCATGCTAAACAACCCCAGCTCCCTCAGCTGCTCCTCATAAGACATAGTCTCCTGTTTGCTGGTGTCTAATCAAACTGCTTTTGATTTAATGCATTAGAGCCCTCAAAATATTAGGAAATTATAAATATCAACCAGTGATTTTGTTAAGAACTTAGCTGTTCCAAATCTCAGAAAACAAACTCAAGACAGACAGGCATGCTTGCCTGTTGCTCTGCCTCTTCCAACATTGCTGCTTTCTCCTTCACTCTCTGCACAAATCGTTGCTTAATCTCCTCTTCTTCTCTCTCCACTTCAAGGCAGAACTCCAGCCTCTTTGCCTCAATGACTTCCTGTAGACTGAAGTTCAAAAATGTAAGCAACTCTCCAGCATGCTGCTTTATTCAGTGTGGAAAACCAACAATCTAGAAAATTATTTAAACAATTAATACTAATCTGAAATATTAATTTCTACAGCTTCCCACATATAAATTCAAGAAGAAACCTAAACAGAAGCAAGTATCTTATCTTTCTATTTTTTTATTTACGTAAACAACCCTGAGTAAAATTACTCATGCTAACAGCTCCCGGGCAATTTACATTTCAAAGTAAATACAACACTTTAGGCATCTCATGTTCTAAAGACTTGATTTATACCTTGCTGACTCCAACATGCATAAGCTTCTTCTTTAAGTTGCTTACTACTAAGACACTGAAATTGCCAGAAAAATCTCCCAAAATTTCCACTTTATGAAATCTCAGTCTTCAAGTAAGACCATACAAAAACAATTAATCTGAAGCACTAATGTAACAAAAAACTAATTGTTCCTATATGAAAATAAAGAAAATAAGAGGATCTTCAGAACATATAGCACTCTTTTTTAATGTCAAAATTTAAATATAGCAGAATTACATTAACATAGAATGAATTCAATTTCCTGAATGGTTCGACATCTAAAGCACAGGGTTGCTTTCCAACATGCAACAGCCAAAACCTCAAGACTGCTTGTTTTTTCCTGAACCCTCTCTTCCAGAAGTAAATAAACTGCATATATCCTATACTTATATTTGAAACTATATAGGAGGAGTAAATTAGTTCAGATCATGGAGCAAATCTCTGGCCAAAAAAAAAAAAAAAGTCAGCAAGTAAATCAAACATTTCTTTACTTTTAAATCTATGCCTCCCTTCTCTTTTCAGTACACAAGTTAATTTTTTCCCTCCAAACAACAGGTACTAGAAATTGAGATACTTCTTTCATGTCACAACATATGGCAAATTAAAAGATGCTAGTAATTTATTCCTATGAATAAACTCCTAGAGGTTTGACATTTTCAGAGTCTATATGACCACTGCCAGGCAGTGTTGGTGGGAAATGTGCTTTTCAAGAAATACAAACAGAGCTTGTACACAGATGTACCTCATACACCAAACTTTCTTTGAAAAGCAAACCTGCTTAATGACATAAGTTCTTCCATCAAAACATTTACCATAAACTTCCCTAAGTCACATGATTCCAGAGAGCACAACTGGAGGACCACAGATGTTTTAATGGTTATTGGAAACTCAAAAGCATTGTCTTCTATGACATTTGGCTTAAGAAGAGATCAAACCCTGGATAATGTTCTAGCTTTTTTGTGGGGCTGTTCTAAACACGTTTTGCTGAGTCAGCCCTTCCCAGCTAACATGAGTTCCTGTCCTTTGACAGGTAACTCATGCCTTCCACCCTTGTGTAAAATAAACAGCTATCTATATTAAGTCTTTCATTTTGATGTATTTCATTTTCACTTTTAATATACATACACTTATGTTTTTGTCCTATCTTTAACTGTTTCTATCTAAACCTTTTATAAATGGAAAAACTTACCTAAGAAAATCTAAAGTGTTAATTATTTAGAGCAACACTAAGTTTAAATAGCTCTCTTCTATCTTTAAATTTATGGTGATGGGGCAGTTTCTCAATCCTAAAATTTCTTATTTGTATTCAAAATATCATCTAAAGAGAGAAGAAACATCTTGAAATTGCACACGCAGACAATGTTCGTAAGCTATCAAGGCCAGAGCACTCCTCCTATTCTATCTTATTTGAGCACTACATGGCAACAAAATTAATTCAGAACAATTACCCTTTTGTGTTTGGGCTTGTTTTAAGGGCTTTTAATCAGCTGTGAAATAACTTAGGTCACCCTGAAATTCTAAATCCCTAAATCCACATGAGATGGGGGCACGGTTTTCACATAGATGTATTAATTCACGCTATCTCTAAGTTTAGACAATAATGCTACAGCACAAGTTTTTCAAGTGCTAGCAATCTCACACTATTCAGGCTTCTGCACACAGGGTCAGTGCTGATAGATAAAATGCTGCCTTTGGGAATGATAAAGCTGCTAGAGCAAATGCTAGACTAAGTTAACATGCTACAATCACACCTTCATTTCTTTATGCGGACATCTTTAGACCCAGACTAGGTTTACTTTATCAGGTAAAAGCAATTTTGTGTTCAAAATTAGTAAAATATTAACATTGAAGAGACTCAACTCAGTAAATAATAATATTACACATAAAAAGAAGAGATGAAATAAAAGCATATTTTTTAAATTTTCTGTGCAGGTGGTTGTGGATGCCAGTACATGTTCAAGCGGAAGCGTTCAAGGCCAGGCTGGATGGGTCTTTGAGCAACCTGGTCTGGTGGAAGGTGTTCTTGTCCATGGCAGGTGGGTTGGAACAAGATGGTCTTTGAGGTCTCTTTCAATCCCAACCATTCTGTGACTCCATGAAATATCCCCTCTCTCTGGACTGAATTTTTCTGGGAACCACCAAGACAGAACTAAACCAAAATTTCCTTTTCTGTGTGTGGCATACCAGCAACACAATAAGCCAAACACTCTTAAGTGTTAGGAGATTTGGGGAGGAAGGAAAAGCAGTTCACTGCATCTAAAGCCAGTCCTTTCAACACTACTTCATCCACTGCTCATAGTAAAATATTTTTTGGTTTATCTGAAGACTGGTTTCACTGCTTCTCATTTAGCACATTATGAAAATCAAGTTCACAGGTACTCTAATTCTTCTGGCTCAGACATCCAGAATGAAACACTCCATACAAAGACACTTAAAAAAATTAAACGTTATAACTAATTATTTAAATAAAGTATTCTTACTGAGGTTTTGTAGTAAGGCATTGTGAACTAAGTCAAAACTAATCATACATACCAGCACTACCACCTGCCTTTCTACAGAAGCATATCTGTGCCAGTTTTTTCTGCCTGTATGAGACTGAAAGCATGGAAGCCTAAAATTGCAAATCAGACCCATTATGTTCACGAATAAAGACTCAGAAGTGAATTTAACTCTCAATGGAACACAACGTGCACTTTGAACAACACAGGTATTTAAAGTTCATTCAGTTACACTTTTAAAAGCTTTCAAACTTGAATGTGACCCTTGTAACTTTTTGCAGAAAATCTGACTATTAATTAAGGTATATCAGAAAACTGAAAAAAAAATTATATCTATTAACTAGTGGCAGGTATTTCTAGCACTGTGCTTCGACTCAGTCAACTAGCTCAGCTGATATTGAACAATAATAAGGATGTGGAAGACCTAAAGAATTATCAATTTTTCAGTGGGGGAAAGAAAGCCAGGTATTTTGGGTATGGTCCAACCTCATTCTAAGATGGTTAAAATATTTAGCTCAAATGCGAAGGTCTGCAGCTGGTCACGTGAACTCCATTGCCAAGGACTTCTCAAGGAAAAGGTCTAACAGCCCTTCAAATGTTAGGTTTCTTTTCTTAGACATGACAAGAGTCACGTCAACCTTCCTCTACATATAAACTTCTTCAAGTCACTGAATCCTTCCTGGTTTTCTGTCATCATCTTCAGAACAGACTTCAAAACAGAAAAATAAACAAGTTCAAGAACTGAAAGGTCTGAATATCCCAGTTTTGGGGAAGAAAAAAAGCAAGGAATGATTCCCCACATACTGAGAAACCAAGATGCTTATGTTACAACAATGTTTAATTGCAACTGCAATGGAGAACAAACTGTAATTACGATGACAGAAAAACAACTAACTCAGAGAATTATTAACATCAGCAAATCTAAACACACAAGAATACAGCCTAAGTATCAATCCTCAGCTTTTTTCAACAGACCCTGGTCTATCAGTTTTCTTCTTTCAAAACAAAAATGTGCCCATAGGCAACAACTTAAATTGAAAAATGGACTTAACAAAATGTCCAACTTTAAAACATTAGCAATCCTCTCCTCCCTTGCAAATGCCTAGGCTAACTAGGTATGTGTGTGTGTATATTTAGAAGTTTCTTTTCCTGGAAGCACTCTTCATGTCTAGATTTCTGTTTTCAACTATTCCAAATTTTACCATTCAAAACATCTCAGCAATTATCTCTTACTGAGAATGACCTGAAACTAGGAATTCATGTTCCTAATGGGCATAACTGGACCATCAAAAAGGCAGGACCAGACCATCTGCGCACAAACACACACACACACACACACACACACACACACACACACAGAAAAGGTTATCTTTACTTTTCAACAACAAAGAAATGCAAATCCCAATTTTATGTAGCAAAAAAATTATAAAATTATAAAAATTTCACTTCTAAATTTTATATCCAACGGATACTGCATAAAATGCATAAACCACACTCTAAATACTCTATCCATTGACTTCATTATTATGAAACAGCTTCACCAAAATTACTGGATTTGGGAATAGGTGTTTTAATTTAAAAGTGTACACAAGATAGTCACTTCAGACTACCTTTATTTTCCCTTCTCAGACCCAATAATAAAGACACAAATATATTTTTCTGTTGTATGCTGAAACCATCTCTTTCCATATCTCCCATAAAAAAGGTAAAACTTGCCAGCATGTTTTTACACACATGTAAAAGCCTAAGTGTTTTACACACATTTAAGAGTAAAAGGCTTTACAGATGTCTGCCCACAACCTATTTCACAAGGCAGCTGGACACCCAAGAATTGCTGGTTTTGCCTTGCAGCGGCATACAACTTTGGATGAATAAACTAATGCCCTACTTCTAAATCCGGAAGGGTAGTACAGGAACTTCACAGGCAGCTTCTTCCCAATATGTCAAAAATCATGGCACATTTGCTACTCAAGTGTCAGTGTTCAAAGGCTACAAACAGCCAATTACTCAAGTCTAGCAAAGGTTTTCTAAATTTACATTATTATCAAATTTAATATGTAGACAGCTACATCACAGGCACAAAATATGAATCCTCAACATGCATTTTGATCATTATTTATACAACTAGCATGAAATTTTAATCTTCAGGCATATACTGCTATGCAGTATTAATTATACTCTAAAATTACAGCTCTTAGAATTCACATATACATATTGTAAACATGTTTAAGGACAAAGAGGATGACAATTTAACAACACAGTTTTGTCTAAAACAAGTAACGTAACTGGATAGTCCCTATTCATTAAAAGTTATTTAAATGTACAGGCAAAGTGGGAACCACTGAACTTCCTCTACATAAAAAGACATTTTCTATCACATTGCTGAGGATGACACTTTTTATTGTTTCCTCAGTAACTTGATAAAGCACCTTATGGGTAAGGCTGCATTGCTCTGCTAATTACACTGCATGCACATCCTCTAATTTCTCTTCCTTTTTTACAGTATCATAAAAGGTCTCTCCCAAAACATCAAACACCTTCTCTTTCATACCTCAGCATCATTCACTATGCCACATTACTGAGGGACAACCACATCTATCCTAGTCTTACTTTTCTCTTCCTGTTGCAGTAAATCTGGGAAAAAGTTCATTTTTCTAGATTCTTATGGGATATCTATTCTCATCCTTCCAAAACAATGACATTTTCAATAAAACTGATTTACCAAAACTAGTAACTAAGTGTACTTTCTTGCCAAAACTCTCTCTGACATCTAGTGGGCCACAGGTAAAATCTACACACCAGAGAGAACTCAGTTCTTCTGTACATCCAAGAAACAGACAACTTTTAAATGAGCTCTGAAGTGTAAAAAATTGGGACATTCTGATGTGAACCTGCCACTTCAGTCTGTTTACAAACATGAACTGTGTAGGAGTTTTACAAAGGTAATTCCTTTGTTTGTAGAAAAAAGCACTTCTACGGATGATGATTTTTATAATTTAACTCTTATCCTGAGATGGCTGTACAACATGAAATGGAGCTTCAGAAAAGCTGAAGGTACTGGAGTCAATACTGCCATGAACAAATCTCTAAAACAAATCTTCCCTAGACAAGGATAACAAGACATCAGCTATTAACACATGTTCTTAAACTTAAACCAAATGAAAATTCTATGGTTAATTTCATTTGGTTTTAAACCTCTTTCACCTTTTGTTCTCTTTTTATGAAAAGGATGTATTACATTCTTGTGAAGTGGTCAAGAGACCACTGATTCAAGGTCAGCTCAACATCATCTAAATGAATTAATTTGCAAATGTGCAAATGGTTCAAAGAATGAGAAACTGTTTTTAAAGCAAAGTCTTATTCTGTTTTCATGCCTGGTTTAAATCAGTATTTCCCACCACAACTATGCAGTAATGGTGCTTCACTAAACCATGAAGGCTTGAACAATTCACAAAGCATCAGCTCTTCCCCAGCAGGATTCTGACCAGTTAAAAGTACAGTCCCATGCATTAAAAAAAAAAAAAAAAAAACAAAACAAAGGAAGCTGCAAGAGGGACACAAGAGAACTGGAAATAAAAGATTAAACAAAATGGATATAAAATTTTAAATGCTTCCTGCAGAAAGCAGCTTTACTACATGAAACAACTGAGGATCTATAACCTTCTGCTCAATTTTCCTTTAGAATCTTCGTTTAACTCCCTACAGTCCAGCAAGAGATTTCTTGATCTGAAAATACTAAGACATTTATTATTATGGCAGATAATGTGGGAAGTCAAAAGTGTAACCAAGTATTTTGTAAAAGTTTTTGCTTCAGTTCCTTCTGAACCTGGAGTCCAACCAAACTATTATTTATAGCCAGACATTCTTAAGAAAGAAAGTAAAACATACTACTAATATATAATGAAAATAATTTAGAAGTTCATAAAGCACTGATACCTAAAGAAAACACACATGCTTCCTGAGAAAAATTAAAATCCTCAGGTGTATTATAGAAGAGAAGGATTTCAGAAATACAATAGGCTTTTCTGTTTTCAAAAAGAATGCTGATTTAAACCCATATACTTTTCCATGAAGGTAACTGAATGAACAGCTACATCCTTCAATTAAAAAAATATTCTTTCCTTCTTAGAAAACTTATTTTATGTATGAACACTGCTCTGCGTTGGTTGATGTGAAGTGAATGGATGCTGAAAGCAAGTGCTGCACACCAGGTCCTTTACCTGACTGCTTTGTTCTCAGGGCCAATGTCTCTGCAACCCAACTTTTCCAGCCTGCAGCGCCTGTATGACTCATAATATGCACGAGTCTTCTCCTTTAAGTCTTCCATATTTGTGCAAAGCATCCTGCGGAGCTTTATAGTGTCACAGTGGTTCTCATTTTCCACTAATCAGTAAAAAGATGATTTTATTATTATGCAGAAGTAGCAAAATAGTCAAAATACATTTTAAACATCATCACTTACTTTGTTCACTAAATATACTTCTAGGAAAAGGTATCTTGTTGTTTATTATACCTCTTATACTTCTTTATCATTTTTAATATACACACTGAATTACTGAAGACCTGTAAGTACTGGTGAACATATTTCTGTCCTGATTTCCTGCTTGAGCTGAAGACAACCACATTTCTCTCTTTTTTAACCCTCTTTACTGACAATCACAAATGTTTGAAGTTTGGTAGTGCTAGAGGTACTGCCACTATCCTAACCTGCCCAAATACTACATACACCATCTCATACCTTGATCCCAAGAACACATCAGTGTGGAAGAAATTACAAGTTAGTGACTGTCTCAAGGATTAAGTGCTAAATTCCTTATACTGTTGATCCAAAATGCAATCAGCCTGGATCAGTGAAACAGCCCCTTGTATTATTGGTGAATTTTATACTTCAACAACAGCAAAAGCTCCTAAAGATACTTTCAAGAATTCTTTTACCTTTTATAATGCCCCAAGGGTATTCACGAGCTCTCACCATTTTGTTTCCGATTTTCACCTTCTCCATACTTCCTACCACAGCAAATGGCAAATAACCCTGTAGGAGATGTACCAATTAAGTCTATCTGTCAGCACTCTTATGTAAAAAGATAGAAACACCTCAGAAATCAATGAGGGAGGAAAACACCATTTCAGGAAAAGCCAACAAGCAGCTTAAAACCAGAAACCACCCCTAGGAGACCAGAAGCCAGGCAGTATCTACTGACAAAAAAACTCAAACTACAATAGAAGCAGAAGGAGCAGTTGATAGATCCAGATGAGTGTGCTGAGGGGAACCCCAGCAGGCTGGACAAATGGGCCAACAGGCACCTGACGAAGTGGAAATGAGAGCAATGCTAAGTCCTGCATGTCAGGAGGAATAAGCCCAGCCCAGTACATGCTGGGGGCCCACTGTCTGGAAAAGCACTTTGCAGAATAAGACATGGGGGCAATGACCTGGTGAAGAGCGGGTTGTTCCTGATTCAGCAGGTCTGTCCCAAGGGCAAAGGCAGCCAACTACATCTTGAGCTGCACTAGGAAATGTCAGCCCCAAACAGAAAACTGCTCTAGAACATACCACTCACATTCAATCAGAGCTCATATCCCAGTAACACTCAAGTGACAATCACACATTGGAACCTGTGCTGTGGTTACTGCTGTGGGCTTGGCACAAAGACAGGCTGAGCACTGGCTGCCTGCGTGCTGACCCACAGCAGCTGACCAAATAAAGAAACACCATTACCTAGAAAATAAATCACTTTCAGAGTATGGAAGTGGTAAGTAACAAAGCACCACTTTTCCCCACAGCAAAAGGGCCTGTAACTGATGGACAGCTGCACATTGTCACTCCCTGGCCGGGTAACAGAGGTTGGGAATGCACAGCCATGGGCTCCAGCATCCTGGCTCCTGTTCTCATTCTCAAACCCCCCACCCCCCACCCCATGGTCACTTGCACCTACAGACACATGCACTAGAGCAGCAAATACAGAGCACTCAAGGCAAAGCTATCTAGCTTCACAGCCTTAGCTGAGAGAGGGCAGCTACCCCTGGGACAGTGGGAAAGGACAACCAAAAATAAGCCAGAGTCACATCTCACTTCTTCATCCCCAGAGAAAATCTGTCCTAATTTCAAAACAAAGTACTAAATAAAGGAAAAAAAGCAAGTGTAAGACTTGCTATTGTAGAAAGTTGTAGACATAAGGCACCTAAAAGCCTTGTCTACCGGATGTAAAATTGTATCTGTTGAGGAAATGAGCAAAGTAAATCTGTCCATCTATAATAGTAATTATATATTAATTAACCAGATATTAGAAAAACCATTTATGCAGGAGAACCCCTTTTCTGTTGCACATATCAACAACAGAGGGGCAGAAGATTTATAAGTAGGGGAAAAAAAACCAACACATAAGAGCTTTTTAAGGAGAAGAATAAACAAACTTGTGACATGCAAACTTACAAGCTTAAAGACAATGGCGAAAACAGTGACATGAATCAGCATTAGAGAATGATGCTTTAGCACTGAAATATAAATATTTTTGACATTTACTTACATTTGTGATGGAATTAATCTCAGAAACAGTTTCATCATCAGTAGGAAACTGGTATATTCGGATGCCATTGCTAGCTAGTTCACTCATTATTTTCTTCTTGTACTCTTGCAGCTCAGTTTTAGAAATGCTGTCTGCTTTGCCTATAACTGGTATAATGTTCACCTATGAATGACATAAATTATATGAAATCCATGAGATTTCAATTTTGAGGTGGCAACTTTTGTAAATAGAATTGTTATTTAATTAGCTGTTTAAAAATTCCTCTGCAGTCCAAACCTTTCCATCAATTGATATCATATTTTCACAAACAATGAAAAATATTCTCATGGGCATAATTTAAATAACTAGCAACCAATTACTTAATATACTCCCTTAAAAGTAATTGATTCTAAGAACAAGGAAGGTCTCATAGAGCGAAGTACTCAAACACAAGCAATGCCTACTTATTAACTAAATGCAATTACGTATTTATATCTCTGTTAAAAAAATAGATTGTTTAGTGTATAGCAGCAGGGGACATGGCTCAGGTGTTAAATGAAAGCTGGCAGTCTAACTACAGAAAGAAAAGGAAGTTGGCTACCAAACCCTGCCTACCCCTGAGCCTCTTCCTTGGGCTCCTTTCAGCTACATCTTCCTCACCTCACCACTGCAGCACAGTTTCTCCAGAATCTGAGCAGAGGAATAACAAAGGTTAAAGCTTCTTGCTTACCAGTCTTGACACTAATTATTCAGAACACAGAATTCTGTTCTATTAAACTGCCCTACTTCCTAAAATGGCAGTAACTTGGAAGCAATAGATGCCAATTTTTGCTTGCAAATACTATCTCCACTCCCAAAATACACATTTTTCAGAACTAAATGGATGAATACCCAAATGGAAAAAAAAATGTAAATAATGAATTTTCCAATATTTTGAAAGAGCAACTCAAATAACTCTTCCAGATTTCAGAAGATGAAGTATTTTACAGAGTTCCTTGACCACAGATGCAAAAAGGAAGGAGAGAAAAAGAAAAAACAAAACAACATACACACTTTCTATTCTTCTGAATATTCTGCCTGAATGGAAATGCCTAAATGTCAAGAACAGATTCAAAATGGGTATTTTTCAAATTAGACTTCTGTCTTAAGCAAAATGTCCCAAAGGAAAAAGAAGCAAGCCAGCTCTGAAGTATGACTTCCAAGATTACCTGATGATAGTCCTTAATTGTGTAGCATACATAATCTAAGCATATATGGGGTAAAATAGCTAAAACCAAATAAAATTATGGAATATATATTTCTAATAACTGAACTCATTTAGAATTTTATAAACAATCTGCTACACTAGGAGTAATTCACACCTTCAATCAAATTAGCTGAGGGACAACAACATAGGTTTTCTCCAATGTAGGTCTAAAAATGGATGGAACACAGAGTCCTCAGAATAAAATTAACCTCTAATCTTTTTCAACATGAAAGTTGTCTTTTCAACATGAACATTTTTCAAGCACTCACTAATTAGGAGAGAATTTCTTAGAAAACAGCAAACAAATAGCAGAGAAAGTCTACCAATAAGAACAGTAAAACACAAAATCACAAGAAACGGTGATCACAGCTATCAACGTTGACATTAAATCACCACAAGTCTATAAAAACTGAAAAGCATAAAATTAACTCAGGCTTTAGATAAGCAACAAAGAAGGAAAATAAATACATGAAATTGAAATCACTGTTGATTGCAAGAGCAGGCTGATTTAAGTGTACCTCTGTGAATCAGTATAAAAATTTCTGAAGATTCCTTCTGAAGGGAAAAAAACCTAAATCCCCAAGATACTTTACTGACTTAACCATCACCTGCATACAATTCTGTGAGAATGAATTAGAACTGCAGAGCTATTAGTTGTATAATCACTATTTCCAGGAAGAAAGAATGTAGGAAAAGATCCCTTTGTCTGTGAATGAAACCTGCCTGGTCTGCAGTGATACCATCCTAAGCAAAACTATAGGATTTTCCACTGTCTAAATGCTGGAGTCCAAATTCTTAGCTAGTCATCCAATTCGTAACAGAGAAAAATAAACTGACCATAGATACTCTGTTTTTTTCTTCAAGGACTGCAGAGTACAGGATGAACCTAATCTATCCCAAGAACCCTCTGTACCTCTGAGCTGTGTAATCTGCTATTGTTTTGTAGCAGCAGACTGTAACAAAAGTACACAGTGTACACTGCAGTGGATTTAGGAAGAAACTCAGGACAGCCTTCCACATAGATTTACACATTTGATGGATGCATGTGGCTGTACCATCTTCTCTTTATGGAATCCTGTACTCAGTGAATACACCCAGGGACTTCCACATCCTGGGAAATTCCAAGTTCTTAACTGCCACTAAAAGAATGCAGTACTAAACATACCACAAACATGCTCCACAACAAGATAGAAACAAAACTACAGTTAAAGCACATATTTCTTTCTGTGTGTACATGGATATTTGTGTAGTAAGATCAGAAAGAACCCATTGCAAAGGGATAAAACAAGAGAGTTACATGTGGTTTATGCTCTCTCTGTGCCAAAGCAGAATTAAAATTTTTTGCAGTAGGTGGCTAGAAGCCAAAATTCCTCAAAGCAGAACTACTTTTGGTTTATCCTGATGGAAGTATTTTCTTAGGATACTGGAGTTCTAAGATCTATATCCTTTTCTCTTGAAAGAAACACTGTTTTAAAGGAAGTTCAGTAAAGAGTAGGCACAACCTAGAAACCAACAACACAGCACACAAAAATGTGCTCTCCCCTGCCTTTGTACCACCATACCTTCCATCGTCTGCTATTGAGAATTTCAGAATGCAAAACACATCCCTAAACAAAGTTACAAAAATGTGCTTATCAAACACAAATGTGGACTAGACAGCTGATTTAATCCTTGCTATCTTGGAAAAACTTCTCAGAAACCAGAAAATGCAGGAAGAAAATTTAGAGGGAGGGGCTCTAGTATAGCACAAAGAAAAAGGCGAAAGGCACAGCAAATGCATTTAAAAGTTTTCAAAATTTTCAACATTTTAACAAATTAAATCCAAGTAATGTAAGGTTTCTTAAAATAGGTTAAACATTTAGCTTCACACAGCCCCATTACAGGAAGAAAGTTAAGGATTTAGAAAATGCAAGTAATTTCACTAGAAGCTGCTATTTCAAAGCTTTCTAAACAAATCAATATGTTAAAACACTACTGCAGCCTATCACAGAAAAAGCCACATTGGCAGAGTGTTCTGTTCATGGCTCTTCATGCCTCTTCAGTTATCTAAAACGAAGACCTTCAGTGTTGCAGAGCTTTTTAGATGGCAACTTCCCAGCAGTCCCAAAACTAGAAACAAGCTTAATTAGAAATAGTAAAGCGCTTATGGGAGGCACCCTATCCAATCTCACTCCTATGCTTAGGGTTTAATAAAAGTAAAGTTGGTGTGGTTCTACTTTTTTCAGTATTTTTTTTTAACTTCGTTGTGCCTCTTTTTTCAATGTTCTTGCCATATGTCTCTCTCTTTTTGATTTGTAAATAAACAAGTGATGAACTGCAAGCTGCTTGCAGAGCCCATTTATTCGGAACTCAAAGTATATCAGTACCAAAAAAAGGTTACAAAACCAAATGCATCAATATAGAACTGAAACATGGCAGTGGACCTAAAAGCTACAAGATGCTTTAGAAAGTAAGACAAATTCTTTGAACTGCTTCCAAGTCTTACCTTACTGTCTAGGCTTCTCATAGTTAACAAATCTATGGTTTTTAGAGAACGGCCTGTAGGTGAAATGAAATAGAGGCAGACATGGATGCGAGTATCATGGTAGCTAAATAAAGAACGTATAACTTTCAGTTCTTCCTCGAGATAGGCTTCAAATTGTGCATCTACATAATCCACTATTGGCTGATAGCTGTAGGAAATAAAATTTAACAACCAGATATTAGCTACTCCTAAACAGAGACAGACTAAGAAGGGAATTCTCTTGTATTGTTCTGCAGAGTTTTGCTTTACATGTCAAAGGGCTACTCAAGTAGGGCAGAAAATTATGTGAACAGAGTAATCCTAATTTCTGAAAAACTACTCTAAAAAGAATTGTGCATCTAATACAGACAAAATATTTCCTAGCTACCATTAGTGAAAAAAGCAATATAAAGTTAATTATGATTATAACCAAACTTCCCAAGTGATGTTTTTAAATTTTTACAATTAAGTTGTGCAAATGCAGAACTCTTAAATATAAGGAAGATACAACAACCTCTTAGGTACAATACAAGAAAAGAAAGAATATGCAACTAATAGTACCAAGAAACAGGATGAACTTCATCTTCTGAGAGGGCTCTTAAACAATAGACAAAAACTAAAATGAGAAATGTTAGAGAATAAAAATCCAATTTATAGTAAGCACAATTTAAGTATCCTTTATCCTACCTAAAACCAGATTCTAATGTGCTTTCAAGAAGAAAGTTTTGCTAGATGTAGAAACAGTGCACCCTTACATTTCTTCTGCTCCACAAAGTTTACAAACCAGATCAAATGCTATCAAAATCCAGAAGCAGGTGTTACACACAAAATCAAAAGAAAAAAAAGGCACCTCCTATACCACACATCAAAACCTCTAATAGCTATACTAGTATCTACTTGCATCTCCTTCATCCAATTCACCAGCAGCAGCTATTATCTAGTCATATCAATCGTTTATTATATGAGTACCACCATTTAGGTGTTCACATGGCATAAATCCTTTACAATTACGTTGAAAGAAACAAAATCTGCTGAGACAGTTCAGTCCTGTAAAAAACTCACGAAAGCAGAGACTCAAAAAAAGTTCTGAAAGACACCAGTGTGCTGCCTCTACATGTTCTGACTAAGCTGATGGACACAAAACACAAAGGCCTTTAGAAGTCCACATGACTAAACTTCCAGTTTAAAGTCTTCAACAAGTTACAGTGAAATTGTTAAAAACCCTGTAGATCTAATCTATATAATCTACAGTACTTTATAATCTGCTTGGCTGTTTAAAAACCCACCCACTGAACTCCCTGCTTTTCTCCACCCCAAAAGAAACTACTACATGTACTCATATTTATAAAAGATTAAGAAAGAAAAGATTTCATAAAGAAAAGGGTAGAGTTCATCTGAATTATAAAATAATTCCTTACATGAGAAGAACAATGTGTTTACTTTGGCACACAGGGAAAACAGTTAACCATCTATTTGGAATACATGTAGGACAACCACTTACTACAAAAGCCCAAAGAAAAACTGACTTGCACTTAAGACCAAAACTTCAGCATAACATAGTGACAAGAGGGCACTTACCTATCTGCTTTGTTCATCTGGTCACCAAACCCCACTGTTTTTACAACTGTCAGCTTCAAAAGAACATTACTTTCCTGGAGTTCAAAAGTCTGGGCTCTAAGTCGCACACTTGACAGAAAATGTGTTGATGGAGAGTCCTCAAAATCAGTGTTAAACAAACTGCTCACCAAGGCTGATTTCCCAATTCCAGTTTCCCCTAAAGTTAAACAGAAGAGTTGGAAAAGATATTTTTCACATCAAATAAATACATAATAATCTCAGAAAGTGTACACAAAGACTCAACTGATTTCTCTGAGCAAAAATGTGCATTTGTGCATTCGTTTAGTGAACACTAAATATATTTTCATTATTTTTTCATCCTATATATAAGGGTAAATTATCAGCTTAGGAGTAATGAGCAGAACAGTGTTGTGACACTTTGGTTTAACTGAACTAACTTCCTACAGATTTTTAAAAGTTAAGTAGCTAGCTGTGAAACCAGCGATTCAACAAACATCTTTTAAGAATAAGGGTAAAATATTAGAGCAAAACATTTGATGTGTACAGAAACACTTCAGTAATACCACCTTGGAATTTTAGAATTTTTTAAATCTGAAGCTCTTTGTTACAGGTATAAGTCCCGTCTACTCAAAAAAATCCAAAAGGCTGCTGATAAATGAATAAATGACTGGCATACATACATTTTCAACATTTTTTGATCTTCACATTGCCTACAAAAATGCTACATACAAACCCAAATAAACAAAGCAGGGAGAAGGGGTGGAATTACAGTTCATGCTTAACATTAAAGAAACTGTTTAACACCACAACTGGATTTAAATTCCAGTCACCTCCTAAGATGGTATACCACTAAAGCCTTTAGGCACCCAGATGCTACTCACCAACGCAAAGAATGTTGAAGCAGAAGCCATGCTTGATAGATTTCCTAACCAGTTGGTCAGGTAAGCTATCAAACCCAACATGTGCAGACAAGGACAAAGTTCGACAGCCAGCATTTTCCTACAGAAAAATAATTTTAAAGTATCAGTTAACAACAGCAATAAAAATGCTGCTAGAAATCTAGAACTCATTCCTAATGATTTCACATGCAATGAAGAAAAGCCAAAGTCTGAAAAAAAGACCTGTCAAATGAGCTTTATTCCATAATTTAAGAAAAAATTTACATTTTCTTTACAGAAGATTTGCAGGCTTAAAAAAAAAAACAAACAACAAAGACAAAAAAGACCCGCAAACCAAACAACCTTATGAAACGTGAATGAAATGAAGTAGACAAGTCCAACTGAAAATGTAAACTGAAAACTATAGGGAGAAAATAGATCACAGTTGGTTTGCTCTTAGAAAATAGGAGAATGTACTAAAAAAATCTAAGCATCAGAATACAAGACAGAAAGCATAATCAGAGGAAGGTATCCATTACCAAATGGAACTCATTCTGAGGAGCTGGAACTGAAATTGCTTTTTATGTCAACTGAAACATTATCTACACTCATTCTATGCACCAGACCTCTGAGACAGCATTATATCTATTTCATTAGAAATATCGAAAGGTGCACATTCCCTTTCAAACATCGCTAGCAATCTAGAACCATGACATCAAGCCAGAGAGCACACTGCATAAAATGCATAAGGCTAAAAGCAAATACCTTGACCCATAGAAATGAACTGTATTTTTAAACAAACATTACACATCAGAAGTAGAAATGGTGACAGGTCCATGCTATTCTTTCTCTTATATTTCCAATCCACATGGAATTGGAAACCATTACTGTTTCCTGCAAACATGGACATGGTCAACAGTAGGAAATTTTTTTATTTAACACTTAAAAGCCTGTTAAAGTGACACCTTTTCTAATAAGTATGCATAGCAAGTCTCAGAATTCTTGTAGCTAGAAGGATATGGATATTCCTCACAGCATATACTCATTCTCTTCTTTATTTGCACAGGACTTCCTTGTACAGGATTACAGACTGCACTGCACCAAATCTCATTTTAGGTTCCTCTAATTAGATAATTCCATTTTAGACTAATATGAGGGAAAATGCATATGCAAAGTGAACTGTTTAAAGAGAAAATATGACATCTTTGGGCTATTAAAAAAAAGTACATTCAAGGCCCATCAGAAAACAAAATTTCTCAAGGCATTCTACCAGAAGAAAATTACTATTAAAAAGTTGTGAGAAACACTGAGAACTGTCAGTTTCTTGTCCATTTAAAGACAAGTGCATCTGAGACAGAGTGGCTGCAGCACATCTAAGAACTCTAGCTACTCAGTCTGATACTCAAAGCACCTCTCTATTGCCACTAGGATAAGACAGTTCCCCTAACACAAACCATTCAGCCTCCACACCAAAAGCCAGTGCAAGAGGCTCAGTGTGACTGCAGACAGGAGGCCTTTCACCTTCATGTCATCAGCCTAAATCCCAACCACTGCACTGCCATTTGTAACTCTCCAAACAAAAAAGTCCCTCGCAGGAATAAATTTATTTCCTTCTGATGTCCAGATGTTAGAATTAATGTTAATTATTTTAATTAATGTTAATTATTTTGTCAGCCTTGTTAAGGCTTAGGGCTTCGATGCCTCGATGATCTCAGACCTGGAGGAGGTTAACAAAGCCTGGGGAGAAGGATGTGCTCATGAGTGGACACAAAAAATGCAAAACTTATGGGCCACAAGGACATTTGGCAGAACACCCAATATAAGGAAGAAACTAACAAAGCTAACTCAGCAACTATGCTGAAATCAACTGACTCAGCTCCAAGGAAATTTTAGCAGGAGCTTGTGACCACCGACTCACCGACCACCAACTCAAAAGTAGAGAAAAACTGCGAACGTGAACTAATTAGCATGACAAACCAGAGAATCACTAACCAACAGGAGGTAGACCTCTAATTAAGAAAACTATACAACTAGCAGCCAGTGACCCTTGATTTCCTTGTTTGCTAAAATCTATAAATGTATTTTTGATGACTGGGCAGCTAACATTTTGTGGGTCATCACCTAACACCCCACTTTGCACAAACTAGAATAAAGAAATAGAAGTAGCTTGTCCAAGTGTGTAAATTGCTGCTGCCTACCAAGCAGCGAGCACTCATTCAGGACAACACCTCCCTTCCTTACGCAAGAATCACTGTGCAAACCTATTCCACCTGACAGCAACTGAAGCATTGTCTTAAGACAAAAGCAGTAGCCACATTTTTCCCTCTGAAATTTTCCACGGACATCGGGTATCTGTCTTCTGAAATTAAGTCCACAAAAATGACCACAGGATATCTGCATTCTTACTACTTCTAAAAGAAATATCACCTAGTTGATCACCTAATTGACATCACCTAAATATCACCTAACTCACACCTCATTCCTTCCCTCAAACCCATTTTTAAAGATTGGTGGCATAACTAATGTGTCTGGATTTCTCCAGATTCGTTAAATTGGACGGGGCTCTGAGCAACATGGTCTAATGAAAACTGCCCCTGCCCAGAGCAGGAGGGTTGGAACCAATCTTTTTGAGATAGCTTCAAACCCAAACCATTCTAAGATTCTACGATGTAATCAAATATTTTGGTTTATATAAAGTTGTCTTGCCCATCAAAAACAGCATGAAAAAAATCATAGCCTGAGACTGTGTAACATTTAAAAATTATTTCTTTCAGAAAAAAACTAAAAAAAAAAGTAATCTTTTAAATTTACCACATATTTCTGACCAAAATTGCACAACACCATGCTTTACCAAAGCAAAAGCTAAATCTCAGACTACATGCATCACTCTGCGTAAATCTCTGCAGAACGAGACTAGTAGTCTAAGCAGGAAACTAGCTTGCCACTAGATTTGCAGGTGTGACGGAAATTTGCCCTCCAAAACTCGAAGAAAACCGTAACCATGTGTGATTATGCAGGGGGTGAGGGTCCCGGCAGCCCCAGGCGGCCACGCCGAGGCGCTGGGGAGGATGCCGCGCCCATGGACATCCATCCCCCTGTTAACGTCCCCACGGGCACCCCAGATCTGACTCCTCCTGAGCCCCGAGTTTTCCACTACTACCTACAGGCATAGGAACTACATGGGCTCAATGTCTCCAGAACATAAAGCTGACAGCTTTGCCATTACACAGAAGTAACACTTCAATGGACAAGATTCAACCTACTACCTGAAATACGCGATACGCCACGGGAGCGCTAGGAAGAGTGACACCTGAAAACAAGTTATTTTAGCAACAAGTACTCTAAAAGCCTGGCAGCTCTGGGAACGAGACGGCGTGAGGAGGGAGCCTTCACCTCCCCCGCCAACCTGACCCGCACCCTGACGCGGCCCTCACCAGCGCCCCGTGCCCCGCAGCGAGGGCACGCTGCCGGGCCCCTCCGTCCCCTCAGCCGCACCGGGCTCACCACCGGCACAGGGACTGCTCACCAGCCGCTCCCCGCACCGCGGAGGGGACTTACCAGGTTCTCGTCGGCATCGGAAGCGGCCATAGCCCCGCCAGAGAGACAGAGAACGAGGGAGGAGAGCGGGGAGAGAAGAACTCGGCCAAAACTGCCGCCGAAGGGGAGAACCACGCGGCGGGGAGGAGCGCGGGGAGGGGATGCGGCCGCGGCTCCGCCGCCGGGGCGGGCACTGTTGATGGGCGCCTCCCGGCCGGAGGGCGGCGTGGTGCCGCCGCCGCGGCAGTGATTGCCGGGCAGGCTGCCGCCGGAGGAGGGGCTTGGGCAGCGGCGGCTCTGCCGCGCCCGCACCACCACTGCCACCACCATCATCAGCAGCGGCAGTAGCAGCAGGAGGAGCGCCGGCGGCGCGATGGGGTAGCGGCGGCGATGGCGGAGCCGGCGGAGCTGCAGCAGGAGTCAGTGGTGCGGTTCCTGGCGGTGCGGGGCGGGCGGGCGCGCAACGCAGAGCTGCTGGAGCATTTCCGGGACTGGCTGAACCCCGCGGAGCCCACCCGCCGCGCCGCCGCCCGGCATCGCTTCAAGGAGCTGGTCAATGCAGTAGCCACCGTGCGCCAGGAGCCCGGCACCGGCGTCAAGTACGTGCACCTCCGCCGCCGGTACTGCGCCCCCGAGCCCCCCGCCGCCGCCCCTCTGACCCCCGGGGAGCAGGAGCCGGCGGCGGAGAACTGCGCGAAGCAGCCGAGCCCGCCGCCCTCCCCGCGGGCCGGCGCTGAGGAGACGCCGCCGGCAACAGGCGAGGATGCCGGCAGCCGTCCGCAGCCCCCGGGGCAGCGGGGCGAGCCGCCCCGGCCGAGCCCGGCGGTGGCTGGAGGCCAGCGGAGGGGCTCCCGGCGGGGGCCACCGCCCGGGCGCGGCGAAGGCGGCAGGGGCGAGGAGACCGCGATAGCGACGGGCCCGGGGCGGCCCCCGGCGACGGACGAGGCGGGGGTGGCGGAGGGAGCGCCCGGGGCGGCGGCGCAGGGCGGCGGCCGGCGGAGCCTGCGAGAGGCGGCGCGGGGCAGCTCCCCCCAGCTGAAGCGCGGCGCCCTCCCCGGCGGGAGCCGCGGCCGCGACTCGGACAGCGCCTCGGTGGCCTCGTCCTCCGCCGAGGAGGAGGGGAGCACCACCGGCTCCGTGGCACTGGACCCCCTGGAACACGCTTGGATGCTGTCGGCCTCGGACGGGCGGTGGGAGAGCCTGGAGGGGCTGCTGAGCTGCGAGCCGGCGCTGCTCTGCAAGCGGGACTTTATCACCGGCTTCACCGTGCTCCACTGGGCCGCCAAACACGGGCGGCAGGAGCTGCTGGCCACGCTGGTCAACTTCGCCCAGCGGCACGGGCTGCCCGTGGACATCAACGCCCGCACGAGCGGCGGGCACACGGCGCTGCACATCGCCGCCATGCACGGCCACGCCGAGGTCGTGAAGCTGCTGGTGGGAGCCTTCGACGCCGACGTGGACATCCGCGACTACAGCGGGCGCAAGGCTGCGCAGTACCTGCAACAGGGCACCTCGGGGGACATGCGGAACCTCGTGGGGGCCCTGGAGGAGGAGGAGGAGGAGGAAGGGAATGCTGGCAATGGGAGCGGGCGCTGGAGGCTCTCCAAGGTGTTGCCATCTAATCTCATGAACTACCGGCTCTCCCACCACCATCACGGCGCTGGGGAGGAAGCTGAAGGTACGGATGGGGCAGCGGTGCCAGGCAAAGGCAAGGAGATGACCAGGAAAGCCTCTGGCAGCGGACGGATGAAGCCTCGGCTTAATAAGATCCGCTTCAGGACTCAGATCATCCACAACACGCCCTCCTTTCGTGGTGACGCTGAGGAGGAAGAGCATGAGGAGAAATCCCTGAAATCGTCATTCAAGCTCAGGCCAAAGTCCAATGTGTTTGGATAAGGCCAGGGAGCAGGAGGTCTGGGAGGTGGATGCACGGACCAAAGTGCCCTCAGGTGTAGCACAGAAGGTGAGGCAGGTACGAGTGGGTGCTCATCTACACTCGTGGACTCTGGCCAGAAGGGTCCTGAGTTATCTTGCTTTAACTCTCAGTTCGGTGTGGTCAGTGAGCCCAGCAGGTCAGCAGGGCTGTGGGAGCTCGCAGCTCCTGGGAGCAGCTGCTTCAGCTGGGCCCTCAGAGCTGAAATGGGAGGCAGTGGGTGGGTTGAGAAACACTGGGGTGTTTAAAAGCTATGCTCCTTTCTCTCTAAAAGCAGGCTTTGGGATCATAAACCTGTGTTAGTGGATCTACTAGGATTAGTGAAGTGAGTGGGGGAAAGAAAAGTGCAAATGCTTTATTCTTATATTATCATCCGGTACTATAAACTATCAGCAAACAACTTGCAATGGCAGAACACCTCAGTAATATACAAGTATACCTTAAGTTTCTCTTTAACAGCAATACCACCTGGCACAGTGTGGAGTTGGGTACACAAAATGAGACGGTACAGAATGGTTTCCTGTCAGAATCCAAGCTTCAATCCATCAAAGAGTTGAGCCTGTGTTGACTTTATGCATTGAAAATTGCTTGATTTGACATCCTAAATATATTTTAAAAAAATTAATAATCCACTGCACTGCAAGCAATGAATAAAGTTAACCATGTGCAGAAGTCTTTGCTGTCTGAGATACTACTGAGCTTGCTTATCGCTGTTGGAATACTAATACAAGATAATAGAAGCAAAGAGTTTTTATATATATTTGGTATCTTATGTTTTGTCTTAGGCAAAGCAATTTTATTTTAATCACTGTGAATTCTCAAGTGCCAGACCTAGCGCAGTTCCAGTTATTAAGTCTGGTCAATTCTTGTTAATGTTCTTTGTGTAACTCACTGCATTTAAAATCAGAAAACCTTGTTGTATGTATTACCTGTGAAAGTCATTCTCTTAGAATAAAAGAGCACAGACTCCATTGCATGAAATCTTCATGAAACTCTAGTATGGTTCTGTAATGTAATAGCTACAGGTCTGTGTTCGCTGGTAGCTTGTGTGCCAATCCCATCAATTTACACTGTGCGGAAATAGAGAAAAAGGGGAAAGAAAACAAAAAAAAGGAAGGTGTGCGAATTCATGCAGAGGGAGAAAAACTAGAACTCCAAAACCCCGATCCCTGTTTATCATTCTGAATGAAGCAGCATAATTACAAATTCTAGTTAAGTGGTGGCAGTGGTGTTTGAGTTCTTTTAAACCTGTATTTCTAGAGAAGTGATAGCCAAGGCTTTGAACTGTTGTTTGACAGCCTAGTAAGTCTTAATCTGATTGACAAGCCTATCCGTCTGCTAAAGCTTTCGGAAACCTTGAATCTTGTTTCTCTGCTTTAAAGGTAGAGTTCCAGTGAAATCTAGGAGGCAGATTTATATCCTTATTCAGCTTTCCTTAAGAACTGGGGTATTGAGCTGACCCTGGATCCTGAAGGCTGCTCAGTGTAGCAGCTCATCTGTGTTTAGTTGTTAAAGTATGGCCAGTTTCAATGCAGCATCTGTCAAAGCATGTTCTGAGTTGGCTTCCTGAAGATGCATGTGCGTGCCTGGCCTGTAGCTAACCAAAAGTAGATAGGCTTTGACATGTTAAAATCCAAATTTGAAACACTGATTAAATGCATGCCACAAGCTGTAGAACACCTCACAGGAAAACTGCTGCTGGAAGTGCTGCTGTGCTCTTTTGAGATAACAGCCTGGTCTCTGTGGCTGTTGCTGGTGACTTCTATTTCTTGTAGTGACGGGAAGGAAGTGCTACTGATGCATTGGCATCAGACTTTCCATGCAGATAAACAACCAGTTTCTGCACTTCGTGTCAAAACCTAATAAATGAAACTGTTTGCACAGGCATGCAAGTGACACTTAACTATTTCTGAAAAAAGCTGTATTAAAAATAATATAGAACCTCTGCATAGGTGCTGGTCATTACTTCTGTGCAAAAAGACTAGAAATTATAGGGAGGTTCAGCTTTAGTTTACAATTTATAAGCTATAATGTTATAGATTTCATGTGCCTTCATTTTGGCTTGGTTGCCTCAAATGCAATGGAAAAGATCAGTCTTGCAAAGCGCTTTTTCTTTATGTCTGTGGGATGGGACCAGAAATTTTCCCTCAGTCCTCCCTGTTTAAACTGTACACCTGTACAGTTGGGTGTCTGAAACAGGGAAGATTAATCATACATATTATGATGTAGAGCTAATTCTGTTGTAACAGAAAAGATAATTAGATGCCTAAGTCTTAAGCTTTCCTCTGCAAGATAAACAAGTTTTTAGACTTCTGTAGGAGG
Organism: Fringilla coelebs; assembly: GCF_963513975.1. Taxonomy (NCBI): domain Eukaryota; kingdom Metazoa; phylum Chordata; class Aves; order Passeriformes; family Fringillidae; genus Fringilla; species Fringilla coelebs. The sequence continues at coordinate 27,252,384 of NC_140029.1, read as the reverse complement.
GAAGTTTTCTGACTGAAAGCTTAGAACATGAGTATTCTTCAGTATGGGCACATCTGAATTGAGCACATATTCCATGCAACTACTGATGTCCAAACCTTATTAAAGTTGTTTTCTGCTTTGAGAGTTTATGGTTCTTTCATACAGGCTGTGGGGTGAAGTGTTTTTCTCTTCACATGCAAATAGCAAAGAATTGCACAAAAATACTGAGTCTTAGACAGCTATTGGGTTCTAGTGAAATAATTTTAGGATTTTGAATAGAGCATACCTTGGATTTTAAGAGATTAACTGGAATATAATGTTACATAATACAGTAGAACTTTGCAAATTATTAAGGGAACTTGAAAAATGATGAAAAGACGCCTCATTTATATCATTATTTGAAGTATCAAAGTGAAATTGCTGGTCCACTGATACTGTTTAGCTGTCAGTTAATGAAATTTCACCATAATGATCCAAAGGTCTTTGCAAGGTGGGGTGAGACAGAACAAATATCTCTTTTGGTGTTTGAGATATACAAAAGAATGGCTGGATAACCACTCGTCTCTCTGCGCTATGGGAATAAAGCACTTTGATTTCACATTATGACTTGTCACATTCCACATGGTTACTTTTTATAATATGACCTAAAACTTAATGGTTGTTTCAGGTTTTTTTGAGGTAGGGAAGACTTGATGCCCTATTTCAGTATGCTTGAGTCAAATATTTTGGATACATTGCCTAGAAAGGTGTGACTGAAATGTGACTGAAATAAAGTTGTATGGTACAGAAAACTGGAGCACTTACTGGTATCTTTTTAATGGTACTCTTGAAGTTGCTGAATGTGTTTGTTCACTTTTTATGATGGTGTGTAAGGCAACAAACTGTAATGTAATATGTGGTATCTTTTTTTTGTACTTTATGTTCGAGACATTTTAGAGGCCTGGAAGCCTGTTGGGTTTTATTAATACACTTTTTGTGGTTGTCTCTCTGAATGGTTATGAGTTGAGAATCTGTAAGCTTTAGTTTTACAAAATAAAAAGAGCCTGTGAATGCTCTGAATTGGCTCCCGTATGCTACATACTTAGGTGCATATTGGTGTTAAAACTGTCTACTGGGTTTGTGTTGGGTTTTTTTCGTTATCAGGATGTTTGATGCTGTCTAGCACTCAAGCAGTAAGACATGGAAAAATACAGTAAAGTTGTTTGCAAGACATTTTTCTTTGGCAGCTACTTTCTAATAACTCCTGTCAATGTAAATGAAGATGCAACAATTTTTGTTGTCGACAAATATGTCTAAATAAGGGCCTGGGAGAGTGGCATCGCTTAACTTAAAATAGAATACTGACCTTACTTCTGTGCAGCTTAATATCTCTGGCCCTGGAAAGACTAATACTAGTTTTAGTCACTGTGTAAAGGTCAACACCTAATTAAAAAGGGTTTAGGATTAAGGTATTTTGTAATTTGTCTTAACTACAGCTGGTGGCTACTGTAAAGGGAAGTTTCATCAGCAAGCTAGACTGTGGGATTTTGGTCTATCTAAAAATTCTTTGAAGCTGTTGCCTTGCCAGAAGATATGTTAAAACCCCGTATGGCCAGTAGCTCCTAACAGACATCCAGATTTTTGTTTAAACTGAAAAAAGTCTCAGCTGTTACATGCTTGTGAATCAAGATGCATGCAGCTCCAAGCCAAGCAACCCTAAATCAGTAGTATGGTGACGCAAAGTAAGAGAAGTAGGGAGGAGGAAGTGTTGGAAACTTAGGAGAGAACCGAGGCATGTGAAAGCAGCTGAGGTTATGGGGGAAGTAGAGAACTTGGTAGAAGAGCAGTCTCCAAGAGGCTCGCTGATCATGCAATGGCTTGACTAGTTCTTTAGAAAATTGTATCTAAACATACATCCCTTCTCCTAAAGAGTAATAGTTGACAGAGATGGCTTGCTGAGAGCTCTTAACATAAATTAATGTCTGTATTTGAGTTGGCCCTCTTACCAGCATTTCTTTGACTAATACTGTTTGCAAAAGCACAAACAACTTGTGTGTTGAGTGTAGCTACAGCTGTTGCAGCGCAGTCTTGGTACATCAGAACAACCCAACTTAACTTCAGGCTTCTCACTAGAAGAGAAGCTGTTCAGCATTGCATTGCTAACTTATTTTTCCACTAACTAGAAAGGAGGGCTAAGGAGATTACTGTCCTGACTTAATACACCTTGAGTTACACAGAATGCATATGAACCTGAAGGCAATAGGCTAAAAGTTCAGAGACTTCATCCAGAAAAAAAGTAGCTGAGTTATGCGTTTTGTTTCCTTGTTGGCATTGAAGAAAAAAAAGGTACATACTTTAATTTTTTCATGTCCTCATCTGAGTGTGCAAAGGAAGAAGTCTGAGATTAATAGAAGGGATTGGGAGAGGGGATAGCTTTTTAGTTTGTGCTAAACTGTGAACACTTTGACAGAAAAAATGAAACATGAATTCCTAGTTTTGAAATAATGAAACATCATTTTACAGCTGTTCACAATTTATCTTCTATGGTTTTTCAGTTTAGCCAAATTTAGTGTTGACGTGACCTAATGTGCACTCATTATTGGAAAAACTGCTTAGGTTTTGTGACTGCTTTTAATAAAACCATGTTACAAGTTAGATAGCTCCTCTCCTGTGGTAAAACCTTGAAGAAACCATTTACAAGGAGTGAAGCTGCAAGTGGCACAGGAGATGCCCTTAGAGCAGGTAATGCTCAGGTCAAGGTGCAAAAGCATTCCGTGTTCTTTCAGCTAGACCAGCCATGCCGAATGAACCATTGTAGTGTATTTAGACACACCTGCCCTTCTGCACAGACAGCTGTAAACTGTCCCCTCCCCTGGGTTGCTGGGGGCAAGTCACATCAATTTTAACCTGCCCTTGTTTCAGTGAGAGGCATTTGGCAAGCCCGCGGTGGGGCTGGCGAGAGTAGCAGAAGTGAACAGATCCGTGTCCATGCATGGCTCTGCATCCGTGCAGGTAAATGGTTGAAGCTGGCTGCTATCCGTCTAAAGCAGAAAGCTTGTAGAATGTATCCTTGCATCAACCCTTGTCCATGAAAAGAGACTTTGTAAACCTAATCTCAAATGCTACTAACTACCAGAATAATTCAGTCATGTGGGCTGTATCTGGGCGTTTCCTCAGCGCTCCTCTGCTGAAGCCAGAAGCCTTTCACTTTTTCTGGCTGGCTGTTGAGCTCTCTCAGTTATTTCACTTTGCAATTCCTTAAGAGTGCCTGAGAAACTGGTAGTAGGGTGGTCATAAATGACAGATGTCTTTTTTAAAGCTGGGTGGGGTGATGCTTGTTTGGGTGGAAGGATTGACTATTCTGGAAGTGTGTTGGGGGCTTTCTTTTTAAAAAAGAGATAAAATATGTCTGCAGTATATGTTGAGGTTCAGAAACCCCTTGGGACATTTCATACTAAAGAGGTGCTGTGCCTTTTACTGCTTTAAATACAGAAAAACAAAATTAAGTGTCCAGACTTAGGAAGATGTCTCTGTTCACTGGACATGCACTTGGACAATATAAAGCATCTCAGTACCAGAAAGCATGTTTGTAACACTTGAATATATAAGGACATCTGTATTTGCTATTTCTTTTCCTTGTTACCTGTGGCATAGTATCTTACTATAGACATCTACCTTGTGGAAGTGACTCTGACAGTTTGGGACAGTACAACTAAAAATGCAGGTAAGTCCTGCTGGTTCAGCTGCTTCCCACAGCAGGACCATTAGCTACCAACCTCACACTTGCCTTCTGCATCTTGAAGTGTCCCCTTCTGCCACAGCTGGGCTGGGTGGAACAGACTGTGGGTGTCATAGCTGCCACCCCTGCAGTCTACAGCTGCACAATGTGGGCTCCAGCACTGGTAAGTCTGAGGCCTTTTGAAGCTGCTGGCAGTTCTTTGGAAGCAGAGATGCTACATCATTCTGACATTTACACAGGTATTGTGCTTTCACATGTGAATAAATGACATGAACTGAACTATAGGTGAAACTGGAGGGCTGAGAAGACTTCTGGTGTTAAATGGTGCAAAGTACCTCATATAGCTGATGTAGCTAATTAACAGTCTGTTTTTCATCTCTAGCTACTGACAGAAATCAGCTGGATCAACACTGAACAGTAGCTACAGGAAACTAAAGAGTTGCTGCAAGATTATCGTATCCATTCATAAGATACGTAATTGTTCTTAAAGATATCTCATTAAGGATATATTTTCTTTGCAAAATGAGTTGTATCATGGGTAAGAGCTTGCAGTACTACCTCCTTAGTATGTCTTTTAAAGACTGTATAGTAAGTCACTGACAGCTGTCAGCATGCTAGGCAATATTAGGCTTTTGGGTATTAACTTGAAATTTTCTCAACTTTGAAAGTCTGCTTCAAGTTTCTGCAGTAATCTCAACTTCCTTGTAGCCAAATTTTTTTTCTGGGATAATTAAAGAGCTGGGCAGTTCTTGAACTTGTGTATGCAAGAGAAATGTGGTAGTGGCCTTTATCCTGTGTTTACATTTGTGGGGCTTAAACAAAATGAGAACCCAAAACTTTTCCCAGATCTGGAGTAAATTTATCTGAAGCAATGTTTGCAAACAGGCAAACATTGAGAGAGACTTCTGCTGTATGCACTGAGGGAAAGCATTTTCCTCTCTGATATATCAGTGGTACAGAATAGCAGTTGTTATTTTTTACATCATTGCAAAGTTTTCAATTTAGCTCAGAACAGATAACAAGTGAGAAAATTTTAAGTTAAAGTGTGATTCCTTCTAGACAGGAACCTTGGCTAAAAACAAAGCAAATGATTTTCCACTAGGTAGCAAAGTCCTGCTATGAAAAAGTCTGCTGATGGTGCTTGGCAAAGCGCAGAGGTCTTGGAATCACAGCACTGTGCATCTTTATCCTCTTCTTTCCTAGCTACTTCCCATACATCCCCTTTTATTCCTCTCTCTCTATTTTTTAATGGCTTGAAATTCTATAAATATTGATTAATTGCTCTAAAAAGCTCAGAAAATGGGGATGCTTCAATTAAAGAAATCTCTTTATTAAGAATTAAATGGAAAAAGTAAACGTACGCTTTCCTTTTCCACTTGAAATTTTTGGAGTGGAAAGAACAAAAATTGTGTTGATGATAAAGGTCTCCATATACATCATTTTAATTATAACAGAGACAAAACTAAAAGTTGGTGGCAAATGTGGAAAAAGACCACACTTTCTCCTTGAGGTTTTACTCAAGTGCTGTGTACCTTGACATCAACACTGTGAATCATACTCTGCTTTGAATAAGAAACACTGCACATAGTTCACAGGATTTCCAATGTTATTTCTTTAACCATGTCAAAAGTAGCATCTTTTACAGTGGTCCTTAATGGGATTTCTGGCTAACTGACATGTCCACACTATCCTCTTGCAGATGAGCCCCTTTTGATCCCTGTGTAACTGAATCTACATTCTGGAAAATTTTGCCTCACATCCTGTTGAAAGTCAAATACTGTAACTTTACAGATGACTAACATTTTGAAAGTTCACTTTCCTACACACCCTTCAAACTGAAATGCCTGGTGTAAAGACAATGGGGAAAAAAAAGCAGCCTATCTCAGACATGCCAGTACACACAGTGAAAAAGCAGTACAGGGCAACAGCTCCTGTCTTTGTAGCTGTTGAATGATTTTAATATTCCAGATTCCACACTAGTGCTCTTCAGGGGCCCTTTTCTGATTTAAATCCCTCTGACCTCTTACAGTAGTAGGTCCATAATGAAGAATTACCTACTCTCAGAATACTGCTTTTTCACCAGTGTTCTTTTTGGAACTGTTGCCATAAGCTGTGGAATTCTTGTTGCCAATGTTGCCAGTGTGGCTTTTTTCAAATGGCCCTTCATGGGTTTATGAAAGTTTTGCCTGCTTGTTTGACTTGAGATTGAACGAAACAACAGGGAAATGATACTGAAGAAGTGAAAATTGATTGATTGGGAGAGGAGGAAATGCATTAAGTTGTCCAAACATGCATTAAGCTGTCCAAACTTGTGCTGATGACGTTGTACAGTCAGCATCCCATAATATCAGATGTTGTTCAAATACAGGAAAGGATGTAGCTCCTCACCAACAGTCCCTAGAATCTTTGTAGCCAGCTTAAACGGTGACAGCCGGGCAGGGATCATGCCTGCAAAATAGAGCAAATGTATGCAGACACATTCCAAAAAAATACCTAGTCATAATTATTTTGGCTAGATGTATACCTACTTATCCCTAGCACCTCACTCTGACTTTCCTGTGAGCCAGTCAACTCATTCCAAAATCTTCTAGAACATTTGACATTCATGAAATTTCAAATAACATCAAAGGGGTATCATTAAATCTTCAAATCTTTATCCTTGAAACTCAGTTTAAAGGACACAATTGCATTCAAGCCTAACTGATAAATTATTCTTAGGAAGGAACTTAAGCTCAACCTAGTCAATGAATGTATGTGAAAATCAGTGTGTGACTGCAAGACTGGCTGCAGGGCTTTATCTGACAGCTTGCATTTATACCCTGGCATGGATAGCTAACTGCTGTATTGATGAGTGCTGCAGAAAGCCTACTATGTATGTCTGAGAAACTAATTGCTGAAAAAAATACCTGTTGAAAAATTGGGTTTTGAAATTTTGTCCAATTTTTCAGTGTAATTTTAACTATCCACCAGTTAAGAATCAAATTAACCCTGCTGCTCCCTGCAATCTGTCTGGGGTTTTTTTTTTTGATTTGTGGAGTGTGAAGGAAAATAATCCAATTGTTATTACAGGATCTTCAGGTTCCCATGCTTCATCAGAACAGCAGAATTTCCCTACTCATACAGAGCAGCTGTAGATTCTCTGCAGACACTACTAAACTGCTTCCAATAAGAATGGGAAATACTGCCTAAGTGATACCCCAAAAATTAAAAGCCTGAGAAAATGAGTCACACAAATACTGTATGAGTTGTCCAAGTTAACACAGGAAGACTGTGAATAAGAAGTACTGTACCCAAAAAAAAATCTGTTTCACCAAATTCTCATTAAATGTTCAATCCTACAATCTTAAATATGGAATTTATGTGGGATTCAAATATTTCCTCATTTTAGAGTTTTTGACTAGCATCTTTAAATAGTCACAGTTTCTTCACTCCCACAAATGACAGCTTTGCATTTGCTGGTTGTCTCCTTTTTTTTCCCTCCACCCTGTGGCTTGCTGTGACAATGTGGCAATTCACAAATGAGTGGGTGACATAAAAATGTCACTGTTAATCCTCACTGGTATTGATGCAAAAGGTCTATTTATGTTTGCTGGCTAAATCCTGCATCTAACAGAAGGCATTTATTAGTCTGTTCTTAGAATAATTGTTTCTTTAATGACATATGATGTTATATCTGATTATGCACAGAGGCAGAAAAGACAGCTGATGGAATTATAGTGCAAATTGCAAATTGTAGTCTCACAGGGAGATAATAATAAAATCTTAGGGTTTCTTTCCCTGAGAATTGCTCTGTATTACACTAATTTATGTCTATTGCTTCTACTTCACTCCAGAACTAGGATTAACTAGAACTTCCTTATGTTTGACCTTATCTATACTTTGTTTGTCAAGTGCAGGAATAAATTTGGGGCAGGTGTCTATCAGACAACTTGTATTTTATCAGCAGCAGGATTGAGCAGGATCTACAGGACTGATATGGTCATCAAGAAGCTAAATTACAGTGTCAGTTACTCTTTTTAATCTTTCTAAAGTCAAAGGAGGGAACAAGGACTTTCTGAGGATAAGTACTTTTAAGCCAAAATAAATTGTTATGGTAATTATGAAATAGAGAGCCAGAGTTCTCCATGATTTGCATACCACAAACTATATCACAGCAAATTATGGCATTGCAAACCAATTGTAAATCCACAGATTAGAGTAAGTTCAAAAAGTAACTCCATCCAACTTTTATTTCTTTCGTTATGTTCTGGTAATTAGCTTCAAAAGAGCCACATTAATGTACAAGCCCTGTACCACTGTGGGAATAATCAGCTGCTTCTCCCAGCTCAGCCACACAATGCTCTGTGCTTCAAAGCTGAAGAACTGCTGCTCCAAGGTAAAAAGTGTTTCCTGGTTTTGGAAACACTAAAATAGTCAATAAGCAAATTTGGTGGTTTGGAATCCTGGCCATCAGAAAAGCTCTGAAGTAGCAAACCAGCACCTGGAGGTGACTTTATGCCCAATTCTTGATCCTGTACTGTGGTGTGATGTCATACCTATGCAGGCCCACCTGGGCTTACACAGGAAAGACACTGATTCCCCCTGTTCCATCCCCATGCCACTCCTAGATATGAGCACCCACAGCCTCTTGGAAGGCACCAGGAGGGAGAGGTCCTTTAGCCTGCTACCACAGCTGGAAGCTGAGCTGTCATTGCCATTGGCATGCATTATGTTCTCCCTGAGCACTTTGGTGCTTGGGGAGTTTAGTTCTGCCTCAGGGTCAAAACCAGATGAGCAAGGATTTTATGAAAGAACTTTTGATTTGGACAGTAGGAAATATTTCAAAACCAAAAGCTACAAAGTTAATTGGTTCTTACTTGTTTTCTTGAAGGGACTTGGTTTCATACTCATTTCCTCAAAAGCTATTGGGAAGGTCACAGGCAAGGATAGAGAGCCTGTTCTTTCAGGGGGGTAACAGGCTGATGGATCTTGTATGAGTAGCTAAATTTATTTTCTATGTAACTCTGCAATATTTCTCATTGGATCTCTTCAGATCTATTCCTTTTTCCTCTTCCAAGAGTTCTACAGATTTGTTTCCTCACCTCATATTACAGTGTAACCTGTTAGGGTCTCTGTACAGATAGGTAATGGTGTTCACACCAGGGAGCTTCCAGGGGCAGAGGAATGTAACACTTTGCAGCACACAAGACTGGTCATCTGCAGCATTCTTTGCAAACTATTCAGCAGTCAATAATGTGGGGGGGAAAAAAGGAACATTGACAAACAGGAGAGATGACTTAAGAAGAAACCTAACACCTCCCTAGTTTTTGCTCTGAGTGTTATATCAAGCTGCGGTTCTCCCATTCTTGGATTGTGAAAGAATGGGAACCTAAGCTCCAAACCCATCAAGCTACCTCTGCTCATGTAAGATTGAAAAGAAACAATGGCCAGAAATAGAGTAACGGAAATTTGCACTGAACTAACCAAGTCCTCCTTAACAAATTTTTGTGGGTTTGACAAAAAAAAAAAAAAAAAATGAAACCAGAAGTAGTCAGAAGTTTAAGAGAACAACATAATCAGAGCTCCCTTTAAAATAGATGGAATAAACTCTAGCACAACTGGCTCCTGCTTTACCAGAAAAGGAATAATAACAGTAACCTTTGGTTAATGCTCCTTTTCCTGGCAAGCTTTCTAGATTTCTAAATGCCAGTTTGAATTTAAGAACTTGTTTTACTTATTTATTTTTATCACCATGGAAAGTATTCAATTTTTCAGCACTTTTGTATGTGTAACAATTTTTCTATGTTTGTTTTCTGTCATTACATTCTATGAGTTTGGTAAAGGATCAGAGTTGGAACTAATACTGCTCAAGAAGAGTGTCATTCTGCAGCTAAGTAATTTATATCAAAATTTTCCAAGCTGGACATGGGGATTTCCTCATACTATTTAATGAAAGATATGTGGTTAAATCTTCTTTCCTGTTCTAAGAGTCTCAAATTAATATTTTCTACAGAATCTCGACCTCCCAAATACATTTGCAGTTTAAGCTGTTCTCCTTACAAACGTTTCTTGGACTCCAGAAAGTCCCTTCCCATCCACATTCCTCTGCATTTCAGTTCTGCTGCTGTTTAGCAGCAGTGACTGTCAAGTTGGGATTGCAGCACAAGAGGCAGGAACTGCAACTGGTATTGTAGTGTTCTTAGGAATAGGTTGTGTACTGAAACCAGAACACTTACACAGAAAAAAAAAGAAATTATGCCAGGAGTAACCTGTACTGACCTGATTGCATCTGAATGACACTTTCAGCTCTCTTCACATTATTTATCTTTTTGGGCTTTCTTGGCAGGGACAAACCCCGGGTATTTGAGGCTGGTTTGTTGACATGATGAGAAGCAATGATGCTGTAAATTCACAGGAACTCGGAAAGGAAAAAAAAAGACAAACTTTGAGCAATCCTAAGTCCAAAGCCATAGCTTTCTCTGGCACTGTTTAGAACATGCCTACTAACTACTCAGGGCCTCTGCTTCTTAAGTGTAAGGGGTACACACTCCATGTCCCCAAACAAACTGGTTTTTCAGCTAAGCTCAGAAGACCTACACAGAGAAAAAGATATTGTAGAACTATGAATCCTGGAGAAAGGTGGTGGGCTCTTACTGCCCAGGAACAGACTCCTTAGAGTTATACAACCACAGTGCAGTTAAGGTACGTGAGCTCCCAGGTGCTGCAAACTGAGCTCAGTCCTGCTCACACTCCCTGAGAGACCTCGATCTCTTCCAAGTGCTGGAATGAAGCACCAACTGTAAGCACTTGTGCTGACCAAAATAACCACACCAAAAGTAAAAGGTGAGCAGTGTCTGCCAGATGAGAATTGGTTCACAGGTTCTCACCTGAGGGACAGAGGTGGGGCAAAGCTGAGTGCAGTGGAGAACAGCCGGGCTGCCCCTTCTGGCAGCAGCAAACTGCTGGTAACCCTCAGACGGGTACACCCCAATCATTGCCCATGTCCCCTGTGCATCCCAAACACCACACCATGGAGTTGAGTTTAAACCTGATTTACTGTCACTCCCAGGCCAAGGGCAGTTATTTTCTTTGTGGTTTCCAGGGTTCTCTTAACGCCAGAATTCACACAGATGTATTTTGCGATTACAATTTCTGCGCCTTAAATTTTTATCTTACTTATGCTAATGCATTTCTCATCTAGCCCAGCTTTTCCTGCCTGTAAGGACTTCTGTCTTCTTCTTCCCAACACAAGTGAAGCATTACCTCTCCTGAGACCATCAAATGCTTCCAAATGCAGTACTTGGCAAATGGCAACTCACAGAAGAGTGACCTGATGAAAAAATTATTGTGCAACTGAATATGCAGATGAAGGGGTTGGTCCCTTAAGTGTATTCAGAGAGAATGAGTACAAGGAGACCAGCCAAATCAGAACAAAATGGAATGAAGATATTCTAACCACTTAAATATGCTTGCTTGTAAATGACAATGGAGTCTCACCAGCCAGAACCTGCTGTACCAGAAGACTGGTTTAGCTGAATACGAGCCCCCTGCTGTGCAGGGTGATTGCCATCAGAGTTTCTGTGCTGTGTTTTACAGTCACTGTGTCTTTGCTTTGTCCTATGCCAAAATACTTTTTTTTTTTTTTAGTCCATGGAGTGCATATTGTATGCAGAAAGCAAGCAAACACTACATTGCAGCAATATGTCCTTTCAAATAATGACATACAGCCAAAATACTCCAATTGGAAAGTTTTCACTGAGTTATAGATGAAAATGAGGCTTTATCCTTACAGGTTCACTTATGCCTCACACACTTTACAGTCCCATCTTCCATCAGATTAATATAAATAGGCTTCTGCATGTGGATTCTTCTTCCTAGAAATAAGCACTTCCACCTCAAGATGGTTAAGCCATGACAAGGCAGTACAGTTCACTTGCAGATAAAATTTTAGAGCTTAGACATCCTGCCCTTAGGAGTAGGAATCTCTCTCATGTATTTGGCAGAAATATTTTTTCCCTTCTCTGTATTAGCAGCAGCAAATAGCTGTTTGATAATGCTTTTGCAAATACAGCAAATACAACTTTTAGGAAGATCAAGAAGAAGACACAACTTGAAGCATAAACTGAAAATCAGACAGAAAGTGATTTGAAAATTTGGGGTGAAATTGAAGGGCAGGAGCTGCACCTGGGCTACCAATATCAAGGCACTATTCATGTTTTCCCAGCAGAATCACTGAAAGCATGAGCTCAAAGTGTCCCTTTGTCCCACTCCCTTTGCTCTTAGAAGTGAGAGGCTGATGCACCAACAGCTGACCCAGAGGGAGGGAGAGAGGAGGGCTCCTCCCCCTGGAATTTCCTCTGAGTCAGGGTGGCATCTCAGGTGTCACACACGATCAGGGAGGGGGGTCACAAAGATCAGTGTTCTAATGTCTTCCTCAAATCCATATAGACAGGAAATCTAAATGGGTTACGCTGTCAGGAAGAATTTCTGCTTGTTTTAGCATCCATATGGAGGTCTCTCTCTCACCAGATTAAAGTCATTTCAGAACAAGAGCTTTTGATTTTCTTCCACGGGCTCAAGACTTCTCCATCTGTGCAGAGTGTGGGCTGGGAGTCCCAGGCAGATTCATTTTCTATGAGTCCTGCCAGCAAACCAGCACTGGGGCCCCTCAGGACACTCACCAGAGGAGATGGCAGCAGGGCATGCAACTCCTGTCTCCCTATGGCTGTTTGCATCCCCCTCCTGTTCTCTCCTCTTCCCACCTTACATGCACAAATGTGGGTTATTTTTCAGAGAAGTTTCAGTAATACTGCGAGCTTCTGTGATTTGATGCTGGGCTATAATTGTCTATTAAGAGAAAAAAATAAAATTCTTTTTAAGAAAATTGTTTGTTTCACTTCTGCTTTTTTTCAAAATGAAATTGATTTCTTTTGATCTTTCTGCCTTGGTAGTTCCTTGAAATTACTTTCTCCTATGTTTCATATGTGTGGCAGTGTTCAAAGCAGAAAGAATGATGCCTTTTACTTAAATTAAATATTACATTTATCCTGAAATTATTTTTCTCAAACCTTTTAATTTCACCAGCCATTTATGAAAGGCTTCTGTTTTTGATGCAACTGAAAAGTATTTTTCCCTGTCATTTCTTTCAGAATTACCTGCAATTCAAAATATCCATTATCTTCATTATCCTATTTCTAGGTAACATGAATAACCAGGACCCAGTTTCAGAGAAAGATATTTTCCTTATTGATAATTTTATGGAGAAATTCTTAACTTTCTCATAAAAGGAGTGGAAATATTTGAGATTCTTCATCTTAATAATAGCCAGAATATACTGCCTGTGATAAGTTCTGTAGAAACTATGGCTCCTACATCTTATCTGAAGCTGAGCCAGAAAGCAAAAGGACATGAGAGGGGATGAGGCATCTTAAGAAATGCATTAATTTCAGATCTGGCTCCAGAGCATTTTCTCTGTCTGTTAAAGAGTATTAGAATTTGTCTTTCAGAAATCCTTAGGAGACAAATTTTAGACATTCAAATTCATGTCATTCCATGTGGATTTAATGTATAGCTTATTTAATTTTTTTCTATGAAAGCAGTCACTGCTTCTTGTTACTGTGCAGGTCTGATACTCCAGTCCTTCCAGCTATTTTAAAACAATCTGTTAATCAGAGACAACACCAATATTTTCCTCACAAGGTTTCTTTCTCTCATAAAGCTCATAAAGACACAGGATTTGGGCTGACCACAGGAAATGATGGCTGAACCAGCATAAAGCTTCAGCAGCACAAACAGATGATACTAAAGTATCACAACAGATTAACAGTGAAAACTTGACTCAGCAGCAAGGGTTTGGTGTAAGTCAGCACTTTACATTGTGTGGCTGCAGTGATCTTGACCTCAGAGCCCCAGTGCTGGATTTATTGCACTGTGAAATCATGGGCACAGGAAGGGCAAATGAACAAGTGAGGCCAAAGCAGCCAACACCTCAGGGATAGCAGCTGGTAGGACTAAGCCTGCAAAAAACTAGATCTGCTGGGAGTGTTCAGACCTCTCAGCTCTATTGTAAGCAGTCATCAGAGCAGATGAAGAGCTTGCCAAGTTCAGTGTCTATATGAAAAGTTGGGCATAAGGAATATGATAAATTATCTTTCCATATCCTAATTGCATCTAATTTGGTATCTGACCATCTGTCTACTTTTTTTAGCCTCTTTTTAAGTCTGTGGTGTGTGCTTGTTTTCAAAATCACTTCCACATATAAAATTCTTTTAGATACCAATCCCTTTTTAATTCTTTCACATTAGATATTTGGGTGTAATGGGTATTGGTGAAATGATTTTTTTACCATTGCCTTGTTCATAAACTCTTCTATTTTAAAGTGTTCCATACTCCAGAATAAGAATGCTCTGCCAGTCCTCTCACGTAAGTAGCCCCAGTGCCTACAATATACACACTGACATCCAAAGATGCAGTTCTACAAACTCCTCTGCACAAAATAAAGGTCCTTTAAACTAGCAGAGAACCTACCCAGCTCCTTGGCTCAGAGAAGGGTCAGAGAAGCAGCAGTGTCCAGCCAAATGACATGGCAGCAGGAAATATTTGAGACTGAGAAAGAAAGCACTGGTGGCACTGGCACAGCAGCACCTTCTTCAGCAGACTTTAGTCTGTGCTGGCTAACCAGCAACACTATTTCCTAAAACCACTGTGTCAGAAACACTGTAAGGCAATGAAGGCTAAAACCAGGATGTAACGCTGGATCTGTGAAAGGTGAGACAAACAAGTTTATGGTCATTTGTCCATGCTTGTCTCCATCCTGTGACCTGTGCCACTGGCAGAGGAACCACAATAATGTTTAACTAACATATTTTTCCAGTGGGGAAGATATAAATTTTCAATGCATTTTAACCACTCAAAACATTACTCCTCTCTGCCAGTGGAGCCCTCTGACAGGAGCCTATTACAGTTCCATTGCTCTGTCTGATCCTGGTCCAGAACTGTTTATCTCACCACGTATCCAGGAAGGACAGATTTCATCCTGCCATGCTCTGACATTTTTCTATTTTATTTCCTTCTTAGTGAGATTTAAGCTGTCAGAGATTTCTTAATTTCCATGGTGATGCAAGAGCCTATACTGTAGATCTACATCCTGGAAGACAGCTTTTTTTTGAGATTATTTCTGGCTTTTCCATTTCTGCAAATAAGGTGGAGAATCTGGCAGCCAGTTTGATACCCTGACAAAAAGGAAAATAACACCACTGCTCTTCAGAACTGCACTAAGTGCTTTGGGCACTGCCAGATTTTCCAGAGGTACTTTGAAAGAGTATTATCCCTCTTTAGTACTCCCTCAGCCATGGAGCCCGTGGACTCCTTCACCAGCACACCAGGGCCTGGGTGCTGCAAGCTGACCCCTGCCAATCTGCAGGGCTGGTTTTGAGTCCCCTCTTCCTGCCACCTTCCCCTCTGCAAGGAATCTGTCTAGAGGAAGTGTTGCTCTCCTCCTTGGTCTTCACTGAAAACTGCAGTTGTGGAAGTGCCATCTCCAACTCCTTTCTGAGGCTTAGTTTATATTTTTAATTTTAGCAAACTTTTGGCAGATCCCTGGCTTGTTCTTGCAAAACTGCCTTGAGAAACCCAAATGTTTTTCCTTTTCAGTTCCAGGCATGACAATGCCCCACAATTTCTGGTGAAATCTTTGTCATTTCACCTCATGTCTGTGAAATGAAAAAAAGCAATTAGTGCAGATATTAAAATAGACCAAAGCACTTTCCCTTGAGCTTGTTTTAGAGGATACCTGATGCAGTACAGGTTTGCAATCATGCAGGGGATTCCCTGTAACTCCTTCCATCTACAGGTATTGATGGGATGGAGCCCCAGCTCAAAAGAAAGACACAGAGGATAATCATTTACCAACCATGTAGTGCTGCAGGACACAACTTGCATGTAGAGCCCAGTTGCTCCAGCCCAGGCTCCTGCTGATGGGCCAGGGACCCTTGGCAGCACATCTTCTCCTAGGTCATTTAACAAGGCAGCTCCTAGGTCAGCAAATTGCTTTTGAAGCTGTAAGCAGAGTACTAGGAGAGCTTATCAAGACTACTCCCTGCTTGGAATAAGTCATACTGTTCAATTCACTTGAGTATTGCTCTCCTTGAGATACTGCATGTTCTGTGAAACCTCCTGCAGATAAAAATAGATTGAGAAGATAGGAAATGCTTGAAGTGGTCCTAATCATCAGGATGAAAGCCAGGAGAAACAGATTGTCCCCTGTCTACTATTAACATAATTAATGGCCTCAACTTATGCCAGAGAGGTTTAGATGAATTCTAGGAAACATTTCTAAACATTTTTTCACTGAAGTGTTGTCAAGTATTGGATCAGGCTGCCCAGGGAGGTGATGAGTCACCATGCCTGGGGGGATTTAAAAGAAATGTAGATGCAGTTCTTGAGGTCCTGGTTTAGTGGTGGACTTGGCAGAGCTGGACTAACAGTTGGACTCAATGACCTCAAGGGTCTTTTCCAATCTAAATTTTTCTGTGATTCTGTGATTTAGATTAGCTTGGGTTTCAGTTCCCCCAGCCTGGCAAACTTCACAGCTAGATCTCCTTTGCTTCAGGAATGTCATGGCAGAGCGGCTGGGACACTTCTGTCCTATGGCAAGGCTCCAGTTAGTGGCACCAGCAGTTCTGGTGGGGCAGCAAGCACAGGCTTATGGATCTCAGCAGCGCTGCCTAATCAGTGTGGGCAGTGGAGACCTAAGTCTTAGACCTGTCCTGATACTTCTGGCACGTTTTCTTGTCCTGCTAGCAAGTTTTCCTATCATGTGTTGGTCTGTCTTTAGCTTTTCTATATTGTGAGGCTGCAAAATTAAATTTTAAGTGTCTGATACTTGCTTTTTTCAAGGACTTGGCATCATCCTGGTGGCACAATTCATCCCTTTTTTCTGTCAAAGCAGGAGAAGTGAAAAGAAAGAGCAGCAGGTACCAAGCGCCTCTGCTAAGTGCCCCTAGACTTGCACAAGAGCATTATTGTATTCTGAGCTGCACAGAGAACAGCACTGCAGAGGCATATACCAGTTCCTACAGGCCTGCTCACCTTTCTTACTCATCCCCTCCCAGCACTTTATGTGGACAAATTTTAGGTTATGCGAAAACAGCTATTTTGGCCAATTCAGTGTTTGCAAATCATGTTGGCATGGTTACAAGAGGGCACCTGGGAAGGGCTATGAAAGCTTTGCCAGCTTTCTGTTAACTCAGGAAGGCCATACAAAAAACTACCTCACTTTTATTACACGTCTTGTACAGACATGTTCACACAGCAAACACAGCAATAAAGATGGATCAACCCTTGAAAAAAATTCCCCACAGCTGAAGCATTACATCTGGTCAACACAGAGCCATGGGGTCCTGCCCCCTGAACTTCACACTTAGAGATGCTTTAATTTTGGTCTGGATCTGTCCCTTCATGCCCACAGGAAGGGTGAGATGGGGAAAACAGCAAAAGGCTGTGGACTTTTAAAATCAAAACTCTCTGCAAAGGGGCACTTTTTATACACAGCCACCCAAAACACAGCTGGAAAAAAACCCAGCTCCTATCAGTGCTTGCTGTATGGAGGTGAGGCCTTCTGCTTTGATCCAGCTTCAGCTGCCATCTGCCACTTCTCCTCCTTAGCCCTCTTCTCTGTCTGGAGCCATCCGAGCAGACACAGCACCCTGGGCCAGCACAGCCAGGCAGGGGGGAGGACAAGCAAGGAGCCAAGTTCAGAACTCCAGACATTGCTGCTGGAAGATTTTCCACCTGCCCAAATGTGCTCTGATTCACCATCTGCTGCAGGCTGAACAAAAGAAGGATTACAACTGTAACAGCTCCTGAAGGATGCAGCTAAATGTGACTGCGGTGCCTTTTGCCTACTTGGCTGCCTGGCTCCTTGTGACGGGTTTGTGGCACCCACCCAAACCTGACTCAGAGCTGCTCCAAGAAATACTGGGCATTTGTTAGTTGTGAAAAGCAAGGAGAGCTGGACCCTGCAAGTTTTGCAAATGAGAAGCTGAACTCTGAAACAGAGATGGGAATCACTCACCTTGGTGTCAAACAGGACAGCTAGGGGAGAAAGTGATTGCCCTTATCCCTCCCTGTGGGCACAGAGCAAAGTGAAAAGTCATGTAACCACCTGCAGAAGTTTTCATAAACAAGGGTATGGTGAAAGTTTAAAATCTTGCTGCTTTCTACTGAGCAGACTGTCTTCTGGGGCTGTGGCTGCCTGGCTCCAAGGAAAAAGTCTGTGGTTGATACTGACACCCTGGCTGCTTACTGCAGAAAAGAGGTGGGTGCCATCCCACAAAGGAGAAGCTGAAATCTTAATGCCATCAGTAAGAAATGGGAGGAAGGAATTCTTTTACCACATACAGTGAGTGGTAAAATGAAAAGGAAGTTGCCACCTTCAGGTCTGAAACTGACTCCCAGTTTTACAGCTGCAGAATGGCAGCTGTAAAATTTTTGTGGCCAATAACTGAGTCACTTCAGAGGTCAGAGATTTGCTGGTACCTGCCCATTGCAAACATCCATAATCTGATAGTGACTACTGGCCCATGTACCCAACAGTAGATGAGGATGTACTTAATTCATCTATTTCACACTAAGATTGCTAGTTAATTAAAAATGGAAACTCAGCCCCAGATCTGCAGTGATAATGTCAGATGAGGATATTATTGGCATTAAATTGCTTCACTCTCACATCTCATCCCTTCCAGATGGGAATTACTTGTACTTGGATATGTGCAAAATCTTTAATTAGCATGTTCAGAGAGTCAAAGATTAAAAATCTACACAAGACAAAAATAGTAACAATTATTATTCCTATGGTGATCTTTTCTATTACTAACTGTTTAAAAATATGTATAATATGCAAATACAGGTACTTGTTACTTCTGTGAACACTTCATCATCTTAATTATTTTCAATTTTTTTTTTTTTTTACTACTTTTGCTTCAGCTCCTTGATATCCTTATCATGAGCCTGACCCTGTTGGGCTAAGAAGTCCAGAGAAAAGGAGAAGATGGTCATCACCCCAGATTTTACAGTTTGATTGCAGTACAAGACAAGAGAGTAACCAAGTGCTGAGGAGTGCAGAAGAGACACAACTGCCTTTGTGAAATGCTGTGTGAGTTACCCTTGGCATAGGAGAAAATCATGGAAACTGAGAGGTGTCAATTCCAGTGTTCTCAACAATTTTTTTGAAGAAGGATGAGACCATTTACACAGCAGTGTCACAGAGATTTGCACTTACAACCATGAAAAAGGGCCAAGGTCTGAAGGTTTCTCTCTCACCACTATTTCTTTTTGTTGTTCTTCAGTCATATCAGTGAGTGATTGTGTGGGCAATTGTTTACAAACACCACTCTGCAGCCTTTCACTGGATCAAATTCTTATGTTTCATGGAGTGATCACAGACTGCAGAACGCTGATTTTTACCTATCTTTTTGGCTGATCACATTTTAGTTTGACCACATTTTTTTTGGGAAGAAAACGATGAGATATCACCACTTTTTTATTTTGCTAGTTTTTACATTGTGTAAATGCCCAACATTGGAGACAGAAATTCCTTCTAAATAACATTATAGTACATCCTATGACTCAGGTATAAAAAATCAGGTTGTTAAACCCTGCTGTCTATGCTACATGCCAGTGTACTGGAAATGAGTAATCCTCTGAAGTAGAAGTAGAACAAACACCCTGAAAGAGGAAAAAGGCCCCTCCTGTCCTAAGAATGGAAAGTTTTCTAACAAACATTATTTAACAGACTTATTCATAAGTAAAGGAAAAAAGGACATCCCTAGAGAGATACAACTAATACTAAGAACATTTTCTTAAAAGTCAGGCTGGCATGGCAGATTACTTTGGCACCAGACAAATGCCCTGCCTGAGAAGCTAATGTAAGGTGAGGAACTTCCACAACATTTCAAAGCTACAAAAATAATCATATATTAATATTACTGACCAGACACAATGAGAAAATACTTCTCTCCTTTTTTAAGATGTGTGCACATTTTAGAGATTCCAACACTGACAAAAAGGCTTCATATGAAGAAACACCAGGGCATTTTACTTTGAACATGGATGCAGGACAGAGACTCAAGTTCTTCCTTTACCTCCTCTCACTTCCACTTACAAAAAGTTGAAACCCAACTGTCAGCCTTCTCACCACAAGCCCACAGACAAACAGGAAGGACTTTCAGTCTCATAGACTCAAAGACTGCAAAATACATTGACCCCCTAAAAACACATCTTAAAAATGAGATTTGGTTTGTTTCTTTCATTGTTATTTTTTTTAACAACAATCTTCTCTTAGTTCAAATATAGCAGGCTAGAAATAAAGCATTTTATTTTCCTCTTTTTGATCCTTAAGGCTACAAATAATTAAAATTTTGCAACTCTTTTTAAAAGAAGCTTTCCTCTCTAAAACTGGGGAAAAAATCTTTCAGAATGAAAAGACCCAGCATATACTTTTGGTAAAAAACCCACAAAATTCTATAGTCCTGGAGTATTATAATGAGTATATGCAGTAATTAATGCTGCAGTACAATATTCTGTGATATTAACATAAAGAACCCGCTTTCAGTGAAGTTGAAGACCTCTGATGAAAAGTAATAGATCATTTCCCATTTGATGGGGAGAATGGTTGGATATGTTTTCCTTTTAGCCACATCTTAGTTTCTCATCCTGGTCTGTGTCCTTAGCAGAGTCTAAATGAGTAGAATAGATGCTACAGGAAAATAGGATGTGTATTAATGGTCATTAATGGTGGAACAAGCACTCAGAGGTTTTTTTGGTGGGACAAGAATTACAAGTAAAACCCATTTTCCTTACATTGTCACATGGTTAATATCAAAGCACTTAGAATATCATTAAACATTCTGTTTACTTGACAGGTATCAGTCATCTTCAGGCAGGTTTCTGGAGCAGATTGGCCTGTAATGCCAGTGCATTAGAGGAGACATTTTTTGGAGGGAAAGGAAGCCTCAGCAAAGTGAATGGGGACAGGCAAAGCAGGACTGAGAATTCCAGTGCCCAGCTGGTCAGCCTGCTCAGTGGTAGATAAAGAGGCTGGGGGTGAGAAGCTTGGCAGGAGCCTGGGCTGGCCAGTCTGGAGATCCAAGCAGAGCATTTCCCTGGATGCAGGTCAGCATAAGGCCTTGCCATCTGGCCACAACACTGACTAAGTACACTTGATCCATGTCTTCCTAAGGACTCAACTGGTGTGCTGCTCCCAGGGCTAAACCATAAAACTCCATTTCCTGCTGGGATGAATGCTAACCTTCACTGAACCAAACACACTGTTCCTGAGGGAAGCTCCCAGCACTTCTGCATGAACTGAGGCTAATACTTAAGACTGGCATAGCTCCTGGGAGAGTAGTCATCAAGTTCATGATATATTTGAGTGTTGCTTCACCTCTTGAGGGAATGTGCTTGCAGACATGACAAGCCCACTGAAGACTCCTGGAAGAGGCTATTCTTTGCAACACAAGCTGATGGCTTTCTGCAGCTGCAAGTAATGGTGTTGCAGATGTAATATAAAATACAGTGCACCCCTCAAAAATAACTCTGAGGCCCTGAGTAACTCAGAGCACCAGGCTGTACAGTCAGTACAATCCTGCACCCATCATATTTCTTGGCAGTCTGATGACAGACCCTGAGACTACACATACACAGAGTATTCAGTCACAAGCACAGGCAGGTTACATGTGGGTGACAAGGAATGGTGCTGGGACAGATGGAATCAAGTGAAAATGCAGGGATGCCTGTTGCTGCAGGTAGAGGGCTGCATGCATGTTTCTGAGGTACAGCATTCTGAGAGCTTGCTCCAGAAATGGTTGCTTAGCTTTCCTGCACAGGTGTGAGTGCCTGAAACAAGACAGATGAAATACCTGCTGGGGATGCATACACGTGGCTGTGGTTCCCTGGCCACAGAAGGAGTCCAGGCCCTGTGCTGGGAGGATGCACCAGAGCTCAGCCACAGCTGCAGGGGGGATCCCACACAGGATGGGCAATGGTGTTGTGTGTGCAGTGCACAGAGCAGGGCAGCACGCCCCATTTCTTATTGTAAGCAAATAGTCCTGTGAATACAAGAATGTCATCAAGAGATGTCCTGTCTCCAGGAGCAGGGTTTCATGGGAACTGAGTATTTTACTGCTCCAGAGAGACACTGGTGTCCAGCTGATACCCCTGTAAGAAACACACATTTAAGAAAAACACATTTTGACACACACGTTTGGAACTGACCCAACCAAAAACATCTCCTACTCTGGGAGGTAAATGGAGGGCAAGGTCCTTGGGGCAGCACAGGGAAAACTTTCATTTGGGACAAAACAAAGGGAGAGACACTGTCTGAAGTCATACAGGAATGGTGCTCTCCTTCACATCCCTACTGCCAGCCTGGGCTTTTCTGCTCTCCCAGAGCCAGCTGATGTGGAATGAATCACTAAACAGCTCGATGAAGCAGCAAGCCGTGAACACATTTCCTTGTGTTATCTAATGGTGAAACACAGAGGATGTGGCTAATTAGGGACCATCCTCACCCTGGCAGATTTGCTCAAATGGAAATGGGTTTTGAGGTTTGCTGACTGCTGAGGGTGAAGCTGCTGAGTAGGTAGTCACAGAAGCATTTAAATGTCCATACTCCTCTGCAGGTTACCTGCTATGCAGCAATAGCCACAAATATGTCAAAAATGTAAAAAACGCAAGAGATTAAAAATACAACATATTTTCCCCCTTGGGAAAGTTTGGAGACTGTGTGCTGTTAACTCATCTAAAACCATGATAAAGCCATGGATGGTCACGTCAAAGAGCCATGGATGGGGGATGAAAGTAAATTGCTGCCAAGGGTGGCAACAAACCCACACACCATCTGAGTGTAAGCCATTTCTCTAAGCAGATGCAGCTATGGCTTTTTTTTTTTTTTTTTTTTTTTTTTTTGTGAACAGTATCCTTGTTTCTGACTTGAATTATATTTTCTTTCTGTTCATCTTCTCAGGAAGAGGATTTTTGTATTTATTTGTTTTGCCTTTTCCTGGGGTATTTGGAGCTCTAGATCACAGATGTATTTGCATGGGGATAAAAAGGAACGTGGTTTAAAGAAACATAACTAGAACTAATCATTGTAGATATGGT
This sequence comes from Fringilla coelebs, assembly GCF_963513975.1. Lineage (NCBI taxonomy): Eukaryota > Metazoa > Chordata > Aves > Passeriformes > Fringillidae > Fringilla > Fringilla coelebs. The sequence goes on along the minus strand of NC_140029.1, from coordinate 27,229,547 downwards.
TGATAGTTCTGGCTAGAAAAATACCTTGGTTTCAATTGTTTATAACTTTCAACATATGGTCTGAAATTTTCCATTTTCTGACTTCAGTTTGATTTAATCAAGGGCTTTGGGCAGGGGGAAGCTTGTTTCTTTCCATGTCAGCTGAGGGAGATAAGGCACTGCAGAATAACACCAAAGTGGGGGTTTTCACGTAGAAAATTATGTAAAGTTTGTGATATCACCATCTTTGTGAAGAAAAAATTGCAGTTTGGCATGAAATGTGCACTTTCCTGTTTCCAGGTTACAAATGTCAGAAAAAAATGAGCTGCATATGCTCAGTAGAGACAAGGTAACAGCTTTAACATTTATTTTCTGAAAACATGGTCAAGTTTTGAGTTGCATAGGCCCCTCTCTTTAAATGCAGTTTCTCTACTCTCTTGACTGTTCTGGGGATAGACAGAGGAGCTGACACTAGGAATCACAGAATCACCATGGCACTGAGTGCCACATCCAGTCTTTTTTCCTTTTTTTAAACACATCCAGGGATGGTGACTCCACCACCTCTCCAGGCAGATAATTCCAGTGCTTTACCACTCTTTCTGTTGGAAAAAAAAAAAAAAAAAAAAGCCTTTCTCTTCTATCCATTCAGTCCCAGAAGGAATTTGAGAACAAACCCTTTCCACCAGGCTTGCCGTAGGTTATACTGAACAATGCCCAAAAAAAATTCAAGCAAACTCATATTTTGGCCCAGTATCCAAAATATTGGACTAGGAAAGGGTGATAAAATTTTCAAAGGGTCTCAGTACCATTTGCTCTGGTAATTTAAGTTACAGCCTTAGGAAGTGTCAGCCTCATACACAGCATGCCTGGGTGTGCTCCCTTACCTGTTTCTGCCTTCTGTGCAGCAGGAGCTGGTCTGACTGTCCCAGTGGTGACCCTTGGCAGTGATGGTTAGAAGAGAATCAGGCACCTTGCAGAGATGACATCCCCTTGATATACTCCAGTCTGACAAATCCCCAATGATTCCAGTGCCTACCACTGCAGTGGGGAAGGAGCCTGAATTTATTACTGAAGAGATACAAGTGCTGGTCCCAACATGAAAACAAAACAAAACAAACAACAGCACAAAAAACCAGAACGAAAAGCACCCAAAGACTAGCTATTTAGTACTACTTGTGTTGCAATAGCTGGAATTAAATGTAAAGATCTATCTAAAATCTACTGGGGAGATGCAATGTGAAGGAAAGTTGTCAGCATGTATGTGGTTAAAATATGAGTAAATATATTGTTTGTTGTGTGGGTAAACATACAAGAAGAGAACAGGATCCACAGAAATGCCCATCATTCACATGGCCAGGGGAGCACATCTCCCACCTGGGTAAGCTGGTGTCTCATTCTACCTAAATTGTCACTCTCTTTGACCATCAGTTCATGTAGGTGCCAACCTGCTTGATGGGGGAAGAATGGGGCACTCCCAGGAAGATGGGCTTGATCTCAAGTTCAGGAAAAAAGTGCTGTTTTAGCACTGTTTTCAACAATGCCTGTGCAGAAATGAATGCAAGGAAATGGCCTTGTTCCTATCCCAGCACTCTAAGTCCCCAAAGCAGAGACTTTGTTGGCTTCTCTTTCACATACAGTTGCAAAGTCTGAGGCATCTGTAACATATCTTCAGTGTTCTTTTTACAACTCCCTGTGGTGCTTGTGGCAATGCACTGGAGTGATTGCAGAAATGTGCAGAGCAACCAGATCCCTGGCCAAAAGCCAGCCAACTTCCATCCTCTCTGCTCACCAGATCTCAAGCATCAGGGAAATGATGTAGCTGCAAGAACTGCTGAGGTCAACAGCTGAAATCTGCTCTTTGCTGGGTTTTACAGTATTTCCCTCCAGGCCCCAGACAAAAGTTGCCAAGACAGATTGAAGTGAGAACATTTTGAGGGAGCAGCATGTTGGGTACTAAAAGGCCAGCTCTGCAGGTGGGAGAGAATCTGAGCAGTGTGGCAGTGAGGGGGAAGAGCAGCAAGGGAAGGAAACAGCTGGTGCAGATGTTCCTGCCAGAGCACCATGGACAGGAGCAAACAGTGTGTCACTAAGGTAGGAGTTGTTCTGCATCAAAACCAAAGAATGAAGGGACAGTTTTCTGGTTTCTGACTATGTATAGCCAAAATATCCCAGGAACTCCATCAAAATTTCACCCACAAACATATCAAATTTGATCACTGGTGATTTAATAGGATTTCCAGCATTCTCAGGGAAAATTACACAGTGTCATTATAGCAGAATTCAAACTTAAAGCAGAAAAGTAATTCAAATGCAAACACTGTCTCTTTGACTAATCCTGCTCAGAAATCTTTTCTTAGCATGAGATAAAAACACATGTTAAATCTGCCTGTTTAGAGTGAGGACATTTTGGAAGTTGTTACTGTTGAACAATTGTCATCAGTTGTTAGTGATTACGTCCAAACAGCACTTTAAATATGGCAGAAGTTTTAATAAGTATCAGTTAGCTTAATTTAAAATCACAGTGAAAAGACATTCAAGGGTCACATATCAGGCAGTGTTATTTTACTCTCAGAAGGAAGTTTTCTCATCAGCAGAACCTGAAGTTCTCTCTCCTCTTCCTTGAACAAGGTTATCTGTGAGCAAATCAGGGCCCAGAGAATCACCATTAAAATCAAATGGCAGCTTCATTCCTATCCTCACTACAAAATACATCAAATTTTGACACCTCACTGTACTTGCCAATAACACCTCAGGGTGGAAGGACAAACCAATGTAGGTTCATCAACTACCAGTCAAGAAAAAATTCTGTAATCAGTGAGTCTGAAGTTCTACAAAACACGAGCTCTAGGAGTGTCCCAAAAGAGAATCAATTTGAGTCAAAATTACTCCTACAAACCAGAATTCATGCAGGGAGTCTTTTGTCTTAATGCTGTGTGTTTGGAAACAGGTGGGATTTTTTAATCATAACAGCTTGCTATAAGATAAAAAAAAAGAAGAAACATTTTGAAGGAAAACTTGCTTTTGAATATGTCAGTGGCAATAAAAACATTCCATTTGCTCCAGTAAATTTAGCATCCAAAAATGAAGCTTTAAGGCTAGCTCTTTTTTTTTTTATGCTGAACTTGCATGGTCCCTCTCCTCTCCTCTCCTCTCCTCCTCTCCTCTCCTCTCCTCTCCTCTCCTCTCCTCTCCTCTCCTCTCCTCTCCTCTCCTCTCCTCTCCTCTCCTCTCCTCTCCTCTCCTCTCCTCTCCTCTCCTCTCCTCTCCTCTCCTCTCCTCTCCTCTCCTCTCCTCTCCTCTCCTCTCCTCTCCTCTCCTCTCCTCTCCTCTCCTCTCCTCTCCTCTCCTCTCCTCTCCTCTCCTCTCCTCTCCTCTCCTCTCCTCTCCTCTCCTCTCCTCTCCTCTCCTCTAGTGGAATGTGAATCCTTTCTGACCACACATTAAATGGTGCCTCCAGGTGCTGTCATACCTGGTTTGCTGTCTTCCTTATCATCTCCCCAAGGCAAGATGGGTATCTGTGGTGTTTCTGAAGAGGCTATTTTTAGATCTACCTGCTGCTCTATGTTTATATTAGATTAGACAGATTGAAGAAGTACACGTGATGCTCACAGTAGATGAAAACACACTTGTGTAATTCCAAATGTCATCTTAGTTGTTTAGTCTATTTATTTCAACACTTGTTTTTCACATGTTTTGTACCTTTAACGTCCTTGTCCCTAGCACAAGCTGCTTCTTAATTCATTTGCAGACTGTATAAAATACTTTTCTAATAATGTGTTTTAAAGTTACTTGTCCTCTGCAGTGCCTCCCTGTCCCAATCACAAGTCAGTGTCCTCCTTGCAACTGTGAGTGTTGGGGATTTTTTGTTGAAAGTTAACACTGTTATTTCTCTGTCCTGGCTTGTCCTACTCATATGCAAACAGTCAGCACAACCAAGAGGAACAGGGTGAACAGCTGGGCTGGGGGAAGAAGTGGGAAATTATTCAGCTGCTTTCACTGCCAAAGCAAACACATTGTGTACCTGCACCATCAGCACATGGTAGTCAGGCTTTAAAAAAAGAAAGAAGAGAAAAAAAAGAAAAAAGGAACAAAGAAAACTCCCATGATACAGAAGATGTGTCATGACCAGTACAACCTGTGGTAAAGGACAACTACCCTCAGTCTGGTCCTGTGGTGAGGTTTCTGCATGGTGAGCCCCTTGCATGAGCTTCTGTGTCAGAAGAATGTTTGCTGCCCTGAGCTAAGGGGCAAAGGGTGCACCCAGTCATTTGGTGTGAGATTAACAAAAGTTCCCTGTGTTGTGTTGCTCTCTATAACAATTGTAGCCTCAGAGTCCAGGTTCTTAATTCCCAGATCTGAAAGGAGGCAGAGAGAAAAATCTCACATTTTTGGCAAATGGCATGATGTCCCATTTCTTGTCCTAAGAACTCTTTCTAAAATATCACACTTATATTGTCAGAAAAAAATGTTCTGGGAGTGCTGGCACGGCGGTGGATGTTGTGATACTGTCTCAGCCAGAGCAGGACAGGCAGTCCATGCACTCCAGAGCAGTTATTCTAACACGGACTGCTTGTTACCCTGAATTGATTCAGATAAGCTGTGCTGACTTCAACAGGAATGCAGTTTCACCCATGCTTGGGGGATGCATTGCTTTGACTTGAACTTGTCTAATTGCACTCATGGAAAAACCATGTGCAGGCGAGCCCTAAGATCCTCAATTCCCAGTGACTTGTTTTTGACTCATGGCCATGCTGAGAAAAGGCAAGACTGTGCTTGTTTAGTCAGCAGATGAAAGTTGTCATACTAGAAATACCATTATGGCAAGATTAGCACTGTGTGGAATTGTAATAATTAGTTAGCACACCAGCATATAAACAAAAAGACAAATTGCTGACAAAAAGTTTTTTTTATATTGGTTGCAAATAAAAGTTGAGAGGATGGGTGCTTTCAAAATAAGGAGGAGGTATGACAGCTTTTGTTTGACCTATGACACATCCCTTGGGATGAATACTATTTTCCTTGGGAGGATTTTGGTAGAATTCCCATGGTGGTGCACTCTGGCTGCTTTATTAGAATTTAGCCAAATATCCACAGGATATTAAACAACAAAATATACAGATTAAATCTGTTCTGGAAAACAGATCAGCATTTTCCTTCAAAGGGTTAAAAAGGAGGTATTCTTTATGAGCTTGGCAAAAAGGCACAAAGCATTGAATTAATTATTGTACTTCAGGGAGGGGGAGGGTATTTTTCTCTAATTTTTTCTCTTTTTAAATTGAATTGAAGGTCAAAAATTGTGCTTGGTAAGTGGGACAAGGACTGTCCTACCTCCTGCTCAGGGCAGATGAAGGGCACGGAGGGTACTTTGTCACCCACACTGCAGCTTTACCCCGGTGCTGTGTGAGCTGCCCAGGGCTGTGTGTTGGAGGCACAGCCCTCTCGAGGCTTCAGCTGGCCCTGGAGCCTGTGCACCAGCATTGGCCTGCACAGCATTGCTCCCCTCTCCTGCTGACAGACTTAATTTTAGCTCCAAGCCAAAGGACAGCACAGAGGCCACATAGCCTTGTTTGTTGTTCCTGCATAAGTATTTCCTAACCCAGTATCCTGAAGAGTATTTCAGCCTCAGCTGAGTGATTTGGCAGACAGCCTAAGAGGTGTACATACCCAAGGACACAGAGTAGGGGCAGCAAGTGGAATCAAAACACAGCTGGTAAGCAATGGGCACTCTTCCACATGGCAAACGTATGGCACACAACGAGGCTTCTACCAGGACAAGCAAAATGGATGGCAGATGGGAATTTCAGTAGCATGAGCACATAGGCACAATTCTTTCACCAAACCACACTGCCCATGACATGGCTCAGATGGGATGGGCCTTTTGTTTTAAAATATGCCTGTGCCCAATGCATTGCATGGATAATCTCCTCTAGTCTGAAATCTGCCATCAGTGGGATGGGCTTTCTGCAATCTTGCATATGAGTTTCCAAATTATATACCCCACAAAGTCTATCTGTCATGTCTCCACAAGATTTGCAGGTGTTTTCTTCTAAAGGCACACAGGGCTGTACATAACCAGAAGCACAAATCATATGTACATTTTTGTGTCTGTTTTAAAAGTAAGCAGACTCCAGAATTACCCTCAATTAAACTGTATGATGAAGAGTTTAAGCATCATGTCTTAAATGTAACAGGGATGAATATTATATTGTAAAGATGCTGTAATTTTTCTGAGTTTGCCATTATTCACTTGGTTGTAAGGAGTTAAGTCAGAAGCGGGTAATTGGAGGAGGGAAAATACTGGGAAAGGCAATGATGGCAAGCCAATACCATAAGCCCATTGCAAAACAGCAGCGAGATGGGGAATGCCCTGGTGAGTGTCTGGCTGGTGAGAACCCAGATCTGGAGCTAGGACAAGAGAGGAGACCCAAAGTTGAAAGATGCTGATCTACCAAAGAAGCCAGGTGGAGGGTGTGTGCATCTGTGTGTGTGTGTGTAAAGGGAACTGTCAACACCACCTGGGTGAAACACCCATAATAAAGGGTGACCTTGAACTCAAGAATGAGAGCAGCCCAACTAAAACCTATTGTTAATGGGGAAATGTATGCATGGGCTTCATTCTCCTCATCCCATCTTCTGCTCTTCACCTCCCTTCACAGGATTAAACAGTCTGGGTTCCTGCTGGGCTGGTTTGCCCCCGAGCAGGCAGCATGGGCCAGATAGCTCAGTCCCTTATGGGGACAGCCTGCCCGAGAACCCAAGCAGCTCTCAGCCACAGGCAACCTTAGCAAGCTTAAGGGATATCAGCTCTTTAGTGATTACCAGCTCTTTTATAATTTCAGCTCTTTGCTTGCTAAGGCACCTTGGCAGGCTGGTCAGCACACGAGAGAGGAGAAGGCAGTCCTGGCATTCCACAGCGATGGTTTTATTGGGGTCTGTGAAGGGTTCCAGCCCTGGCTCTTCTGGCCAGAATGGGCTAAACCAGCCCATTATACAGGGAATAGGGGGATCAGAAATTGTCCAGTAGCAGGGGTTAAGGAGAAGTGGCCCTATGGGGTTACAGACAGATAAGCTGGGAAAGAGGGGCTTCTTTTGCTATTTCACTGTGACTTGGCATTTTAAGCCTCTTTCCTCCACGGGGCCCTAGCAAGCCTGGAGCCTGCTACAAAACAGTGTTTTATTTCAGTGAATTTGTGTTTGGATGACTTGACTGTCAATCATCTCCCTTCCTTTCTTACACATTTGGGTCAGGTCTTGGCTGGACACCTGTGACCTGTCTGCACCCGGGGGAGGGGAGGTAGAGTCTGTGGTGGGAGGCAGCTCCTCCATCCCCAAGGCTGTGACAAGAGCCCACAAGCCATTCCCTGCTGGTACCCACCACATGCCACCAGCTGGTGCAGGAACCTGGGCAGCAGGCTCAGGCCAAACAATTAAAGCTAAACGAGATGTCATCTGCTCTTGGCACCAGCCAGACTCACCGTAGACAGAGCCTGCAGGCTGCCCAGAAGAGCTGAGACCCTTGGGTCAACAGACCTGGTAATGGTTGTGGGCAGGAGAGGCTGGAGAGTGCCCCAAAGGCACAGATTTACCCCAGCGAGTACCCTTAAAGAGATGCACTTGTGAAGCAGTCAACACAACTTCTTCTAGGGCCTTGGCTCATTTTAGGAGAAATAAGTGACTGTTTGGACGCACATATTAAACCACAAGCCAGTAAATATGGTGCGTTTTTTCCTACCAGAGTACCTTGCAGTGATTTTGAGTACACAAATTAATGCTACCTGAACCCTGAGTAAGTTTGGTGTTGCCTGCAGTGAAGTGATTAAATTCACTCTCATCATCTTTGTTTAAATGATTGTGACACCATAATCAAATACGTAGAAGTGATTCATGCCAATTTAAATTGGTGTATTAAGAAAGCACCATAGTTTCCAAGCACGAAAGAGACAGGCTGATGCTTTTAAAATAAAAATACATTAGAAAAATGAAAACAAGTAATATAAAGCAATTCAAGACTTACAAGTCTTAAAAAATTCTCAAGATTCTTCCTGGACACAATCAATGTAATCAAACTGCTCACAGGTGATACTGCCTTTCCCTGGGCTCAGCTCAGCTGCTCCCACAAAAGGGCTTGGCTGTGTATGTCCTGCAGCATGGATGAACAGAGGTGTTTTGCATTTCTCCTCCACCTGAGATCCTCATTCTTGAGAACTGGTTTATCATCAGGACCCACCAATGTGCCAGCCTGACTGCCCCAGGCCACACCTCTCACATACTCCTTTCATACCTCGTGTACAACCAGTGACTCTAGGCAGAGCTGATCAACCTCAACTGTTAATGCCAGAAATCATGTCCCACCAGAAATAATCTGAAAATACAAGGACCTTGTGAACTCAGCTTGCCTGCAGGGGTTTGAATTCCTTATGCATCACATGTGATGGCAAAACCCATTCTAACTGAATTGCTGAAGTACAGCCACAGTGACATTTAAGAACCGCCAAACACATTAACAATTGCATTTGGAGACCAGCAATTTTACTCTGCACTCCACCCAAGAAACTGGAACAGCACTATTTGCAGTCATGATTATTCTTAGCTAAGTTGCCATGGAACAAAGCCTGGTTAATCCTAATGGACTGATTCAGGAACAATCTCTCCTTCTAATCTTATTGCCTAATTCTCTATCACTCCCATTAAGTTAGTATTTATTTAAGACGTAAGAGGAGCAAGATTTTCAAGGAATCCTCATTTCACTATGTAGAATGGTAGCAGCAGCACAGTCTTCTCACTAAGAATAATAAAGGATGTTTTTGTTTCTCTTTGAAGGAAGCAGGGTAAAGAATTTTTCTCTCTAGAAGCAGATCAAATCTCCATTGAATTTTCCTTGAATTCATAGGATTTAGTACCCATGAGTCCATGTGTTGCTTTGAGCCTTGGAAATTGCAAATGTTTGGTCAGTGATACCTTTGCCAGAGAAATGAATGTTTTGGGGAATGTGTGTATAATAAGACAGATGTGCTGTTAAAAGAAGTTACTGTACTTTGCCATTTTTCTGATGCCAGCTTCACTGGCACCTTTCTTCTATCACCTAAGCGATAGCCTGGCCTCTTCTATTTGCTGATAGTAATAAATAACATTGATTTGAAATACTTCACAAGCCTCCTGGAAACCAGTCAAGAAGTGGTGTGCATGCCAGCAATCCCTAGGGACTGCAGGCAGCCCAGCAGTACAGCAGGAGCCTGTTAGAAATGGCCTCGTGTTGCAATTGAGTTCATGGGGCAGAGGCTCATGCAGTGTCCAGTCACTCAGCTCCTCCAGACTCTGCCTTACAAGTGTACTGCAAGACTCTCAAGGTAGCTGACTCATATATTGTGACATAGCTCTTAGCAACAAGGTGTGTGCAGAAGTACCATGAGGAGAGGGGAATTCTTCATGGTTTTTTTTGAGAATTGATTTATCAGAAATTAAATCATGGTCAGGTAGTGGAAAGGAGATACTGAGGAAAAGAATGTCATTCATGTTTGCAATATGCCTCCCACAGAAACACAGATATCTCCTTTAATAAATCTCTGGAAAAAGCCATGCAAGCTTTCTGCTTGCAGGGCTAAGCTTGCAGTGATTAAAGCCAGAGCAATATTTTCTTTACAAGAAATAGCACCATAAGGTCACTGCAGACATCACCACTCAGCTCAGGGTTACAGAGAATAAGGTAATTTAATTTTCAAGTGCCTCATCACTGGAATAAATTTGAGAAAGATATTAAAACCAGCCCTGACCTGAAAATAGAGGTATCCAAAGCAAATAAAGGTTTTGATGAAACAGATGGTAACCATAATTAACTTTGGCATTTTCTGCCGTAAACCACATTGTTTTAACTCAATTTGTTGGCCTTTGTTTTCTTTTTTTCTTTTTTTTAATTAAACAAACTCACTTCCATCTAATCAGCAATGAGTTCATAGCCAAACAATAAAATAGCCAGTTTTAAGAAATCTGGGGAGGACACAGCCCAGGCCAACAGCCGTCAAAGGCTCCAGTGCCTGCTTTCTCTTGGCCAGGAGGCTGCAGAGCTGCTGCTCCAGAGCCTGGCAGGAGCCCTGCCCTGCGCTGGGATCATATCTGTTTGTTTACACAAAATGTAAAAATCCCATCCTGCAGCTGCTGCAAAGCAATGTGAACTATGCTGCACAAGCCAGGGGCGGTGGGTTCATTTTCTGTTATTTATCAGCAAAACTGGAATCTTCACTTCAGCTGTTTGCACATAAATGTGCCGACATAAACCAGTTTAGATAAATGGCTCTGATTCTGTTGTAAACACATAGGTATTTCAATCTTTCCTTGCTGCTTCAAAACCACAATGAAGGCTATGCCAACAACCCTGCCTAAGACCATTTATCTTATTTTGTCAGTTCATCTTACAGTGGGAGACCATTACTGAAAAAGAGCATTGCTTGCAAGTGATGTGACCATTGCTGGTGATCATTTCAATACTGTTAAGATACCCCTACAACTTTACTTCTGTTGCTTCAGTAGGAAGTTAAAATTTTAAAAAATTCTCACTGGCAGGATGGAAAGATCAAATTATGAAAGTCTTCTGACTTTTTTGTCTCTGATGCTTTTTGCAACACCTAAGAGTGGATGTGTGCCAAAGAAGTCTGAAATTGATTATGAAATTGAGGGAATTAAGGATTTCTGGTATTTTTTTTACTATAAAAGAAGCAGAAAGGTTCCCATGGCCAAAGTAGTATGTTTGTATTTTTCCCCATTTCAACAACATTTTGACCATGTCAAGGCCAAGTTTGCCATTTCACTTATTCAGTTTCATTATTGCCTGGAGTAATGAGAGCAGAGAGGAAAAAATGCTGGAGATGGCCCAGACCACAGAAAGTCAATGCAAAATGATGCAGGACAGACATTTCAGGGCTTGTTTTTATTTTGTATCTGCAAACTGCTTTTGCCTCTGTGAGACAAGTTGTGCACAGCCTTACTCAGGCAAAATTCCCTAGGATTTCAAGGGGAAATATGACTGCAGATGGGCATCGGAAGGAAATGTCTCAAAGCATGGATGTAACAGAGAATCATAGAATGGTTTGGAAAGGACCTCAAAGATGATCTCATGCCCCCTGCCATAGACACCTTCCACTAGACCAGGTTGCTCAAAGATCCATCCAACCTGGCCTGGAACAAATCCAGGGATGGAGCATCCACAAATTTTCTGGGCAACCTGCTCCAGTGCCTCACCACCTGCACAGTAACTAACTTCACCTTATATCTAATTTAATATTTAAGATATTAAAAATAAATAAATATGCCACCAACACGGTGTCAGCAAGACAGTCACCGTCTTGCTGTGCATCAATAACAAATAAGTGCTGTGAGTGCTGGAAGTGGAAACACACCAAACGCAGCCATACCACCACTGCCTTGCAGGCAGACTTCCTATGGCACCACCAGCTACACCTGGATTCCTATGTTCAGATTTCTTACTTGGAGACTGTCCTCTCTCTGCTCAAACCTGGGAGAGTTTAACCTGGATTTAAATGTGGTTTCTCACATTTCTTCTATTTTCCATCTCACTAGTTCCCTCCAGTGCATTTCTGTGCGACTGAATGTGACTGTGTGATTTCTGTGCGTCATTCTCAGCGCAAACCTTGGGTGAGACACTCTGCTGGGGTCTTCCACAAAAGAAGTGGCAGCTGTAACTGCTGTGAGAAAGACTTGAGGGGAGTGCTCGTGGCCTTGCTTCATCCCCTCCTCTTCTGGCAGTCAACAGGTCTGAGATCTTTAAACCCCGTTGCCAGGCACAGGCTGTCTCTCTCCTGTGCACCAGCTGCTGTAGACTGCACTGAAATCCTCTTTGCACTTACAGAGCTGATGCCCAGCACAGGTCCTTGGCACAGCAGGCTGGCACTGGGGGCCTCGAGCACAGCCCAGCACTCCAACACCTCCATGGGAAGGGCAGAACTCCTCTGAAACTCCCTCAGAGCTTTTTCTTACCAAGATGAGAGGTGTAGTGGCCTAAAGAACAAAAAAGAGGTCATTTTTTGGTGGTTACATAAATGTTTTGAGCACCTTTGTAAATAATGCATGTGCTGAGGGAGTGGGAATACTGCACAGCAGGGAGGGGTGTCAAAGAAAACAACCAAGTGCTTTAAAACAAAAGACTCAGAATACAGTGGCAAGGAAATCAGGCATAGGACAGCCAAAATGAATTCACCAAACAAGGACAAAAGCTCAGAGCCATTTCTGAACCAATCTTTGGTTTTGTACTACTACTACTACTACTACTACTACTACTACTACTACTACTACTACTATTATTATCATCATCATCATCATCATTATTATTATTATTATTATTATTATTATTATTATTATTATTATTATTATTATTTACTACTGTGTACTTAGCATGTTCAAAGCTGATCTGCTCATAAATTGCTCTGTGGCTCCCTCTAATGACAACTTTACCGAAACTGGGCTCCGGGAGGCAGAGAACAATGAAACTTCTGTGCTCTTGATGTAGCACAGAATCGTACAATCACTGAATGGCTGGGGTTGGAAGGGGCCTTAAAAATCCTCTGGTTACAAATCCTCTAGTTACAAATCCTCTCCTCACAACCCTCCTGCCGTGGGCAGGGACACCTTCCACTAGACCAGCTGGCCTTGAACACTTCCAGGGATGGGGCATCTCCAACTTCTCTGGGCAAGGGACCAGAAAATAAAAAATGGCTGATACACTCGATCCTCAGGCAGATTTCTTTGCAGAGGTACTGCTTAATCAAGAAATGTGTTGCTGGTTCCAGAGCAAATTAAAAGAATCAGATAATTGGAAGACTAAAAAAATAATGACAGGATCTAGCAATGCACAAACAGCAATGTCAGAGCATAGAATCATTTCAAATATAACATCCACATTCAATTAGTTGAAAATTAATTCTAGAAGTCTGTATAATACAATTCAATGAGAAGCCATAATTCCTCCTGTATAGATTAAAATGTACATCAAATCTTGCAACACATCAATGAGAATTTCCACACTAATATTTTCTGACACTTTCCACTCCTTTAGTCACTATGAACACCCTGGGGATCAGCACAGTCCAAATGGGGTAAAGTCTGTTCGGTTTCCAGCTCTGAAAATTATATAAGTTGTGAAATCTTCAGGCAGTTAGATATGAGAGAAAGCTGTAACAAAACAATCTCTTCCATGTGAACAGGTGATACTAGTAAAAGCCATGCTTTATTTGCACACACATACCCCTCTCTGTCCAATGTCTACTTCTCTCACATGCGTATCAGGAACATTTCACTTGTTTAAAGGTTTCTTTGTGTCAACTCCAACCTGCCTTTAGCCACAGCAATTATTTTTTAGGCGAAATTAATATTCCATACTGTCACTTATTTTTAATGCTGATTTTGAAACAAAGACACCTGTTTCAGAGTAGAGAGGAAGAGTCTTAATGGATAGTAGGTTGGCTACAGAGCAGAACAGCATCTGGAAACTAGAGGAAAACAATATTTAACAGTTCATTTGGTACAATTCCCACATAAATAATTGATTTATGCAGCAAAATTCTTTGGGAAAACCATTTAACATTCTAATACACATTGATTCGCCTCACAGTAAGGCAGAAAGCATTTCATTTAACAGGGAGGTTTGTGGCTCAGCTGATACAAGTCTCAGAGTGCTCAGTGGCAAGGCCTTGGAAGGAGCCTGAAGTAACATGTAGTGAAGGACTCATTCAAATGGGAATATTTTGGTGCACATAGGCTACATGTAGAATCACAGAATCATAGAACTCTTTAAGTTGGAAAGGTCTCTTAGTTTATCAAGTCCAGCTGTTAATATAGCACTGCAAGCTCCAGCACTAAAGCATATCCCCAGGTGCCACACCTACATGCCTTTCAAACACCTCCAGGATGATGACCCCCTTAGCTGCCTACTCTAGCCTGTCTGGCTTGACACTCCTTTTGGTGAAGGAATTCTCCCTACTATGTGCATGCTCTTTTGGTAAGAAATATGTAATTACTACCTACCATTCACCCCCACGTGACTTTTTTCAGCTTTTGGATGTTAACATGCCATTTGCACCATATTGGGGTGTTTCATTTAACCATAAATATAGTCAGTTAGAAATCATACTGATTTTGAAAAAAAAAAAAATATTTCTAGTCAAGACATTTTAAGAGACTAATTTCTGCCTTAAAAATCACACAGGTGAACAGTTCAACCAAGAGGGGCTAAGGAACAGAGCACAAACAAAAGCAGTCAGGCAGCTGAGAGTAGTAACCCCTAAAGCCAAAGCCACAACAGAAAGGTCATTACATTATCTCTTTAGTGCACATATGGTCCTCATGTAAAAAGCTTCTGTCCCATCTGTGAGGTTGCTCTACCAATATGTGTTAATGACATGCTGAGACATAATTTCAAACGCATAGCTGATTTTCTCCAAACTCTTCATTTGGTCATTACCAGCTCTCCTCCAAAATAAAACAGCATGGGGTATCACTGAGCCAATTCAGGTCTGTAGAAACTGCACTGATGAGTCCTTATAATGTTACATATTTGGAAACTGCAGAATGAGGGAAAACAGAAGTAGTTTTAAGATTTCTTCAATGCACATCCCCCTACTTTCCTTTAATTTTCAGAAAGATTCTGTCCTTAGAATCAGCATAAATATTAACATTTATAGAAGGCTATTTATAGAATAACCGAAGTATTTACCTTTAATATGCTTTCATCATTTTTTATCAGAACTACAGAAATTAAGTATTTGCCAGCAGGGAAATCTGGACCATCTTTCTGTACTTTTTTGAACATGGGTGATGTGTTTGTTCTTCTCTAATGATAGGGAATTTTTCCCAAACTCCATCAAAGATAATACACAATAGCCATGGGTGTCAGCCAATTCTCACAGCACTCTGGACACCACCCCTAGGGTGCCATGGATGTGCATGAGTTGAGTTCTCTTGAGTCACTCCTGACTCAACCCTCTCTGCTGGTAGTTCTTCCACTTCTTCCAACCTTTGACTAAAGAGAGAGGCGTGGGAGACCTTGCTGGTGAAGAAAAGACAAAGGTGCACTGGATACATCAGAATTCTCAATGCCTGCAGACTCCAATCCACCCACCCCACTTGGTTACAGTCCTACTTCGCTCAGGTTTTTTCCAGTAATGCAGCAGTAAGTACTGGCTTTGTGTGGCCAGGCTTAGGTAGTGGGGGGGCTATGGGAAGAGGGGGATCTTCTGTGAAAAGCTGCCAGAAACTTCACCCTCTCATGTCTGTGAACATCTGATGACTGCTAACTGAAAGTACATAGCATGGATGCTGTAACTGAAAAAACTTTCAGTCTTCTGCAAAGTCAGGATGACATATACCTATGATAGGTACCTTTTTCTTAAAGTAACATTTAATTTTCCCCATTGGATTTAAAGAATTTATTTTTATTTTTGCTTTTAAATTGCAGGAGGTTTGGGAGGTATTTAAAATCTGTTTTTCCTCAATATGTTTCAAGTTTTAATGCTATGCATGGAGGAAGAACAAGGAATAAAACTAAACGCTGAGTGTACAAAGAGCAGAACAACTGGTTTTAATTTTTTCTCTTGCAGCACTGGAGGAAGCCTCTGGGAATAAATGCCTGCTTTTCCACTGAGTTTCACTTAAACTTTGGAGTTTGAGGTTTTGGGTTTCAGAAGGTTGTACACTTTGATGAGTCAATATTAGTATTAGCATTTGAGACAGGGAATCAGGACATCTGGTTTTGATACCTGCACAAACCTCTGCTGCAGTCATGGAGTGTCTAGGTACAAGGAGGGCTACCCTACAGCCTAACAGAACAGCAAGTCTCAACTACAACACCAAGGCTTAGCTCAGCTAAAGAAACACTAAGCACACAGTTTATCCAGTTGTGGCTTGGGCAGTTTCACAAGGTGTAAGAAAAATCTTGCTTGAGCATTCAGTAAGACAGAGTAAAAAGGCAGAGAGGCAGTGAAAATAAAAACCAACCCAGCAGACAACTGACAGATACGAGGCAGATGTAAGGAAATAATGGAACTGAGTTGTCAAGACATCATTGATAAGCAACTCAGCCATCATGTCTATGATTGAGGGTGCAGTTTTAGAATTACCATAAGCCCATATGAACTCACTGTCTCTTCTGCCCAAAGAAAGTAAGAAAGCAAGCCTGCTCTTTTGATTGTACAGCTCAGAAGAAACACCTGGTCAAGTATGCCAGATAATACAAATTAGCAAGAATTCCTTTGACTTGACTTCCACTAAATTTTAATACTAAAATTTAATACTTTTATAGAATCTTTCTCAAAACAGACAATTGTGAAGCAGGGGATTCTTATTTTAAAACACTGAATCCCAGATGGTCTTCAGGGGTGTTTTTACACAATTAATTTACTCATTAATGTAAGACCAAACAGTACCAATAATGTTATATGTGTTCATATTCTAATGGTTACATTCCATATGATTTCTCTGATCTTGAAATAAGCAACATACTGACATACCAAGACAGCTACTCAGACACTCTTAGCTATGCTGAAGATAAAATATTACTGAAATTAGTAATTCTTACAAGAATCTCTCCCCAAATATCAAATGAAAAGAAGTTGCAACCTGAGACAAAAACGGCCTTTTCTGACAAACACCTCCCAAATTCTCTGCAGGCTACTTTTAGTTTGATTGAATGAAAACTGGTTAAAATGCACTTTAAAAACATGACTGAGCATTCCAGACAGCCAACCACTTTTTGCCATAAAAAGATGAAGGTAAGTTTGTATTGCACAAACAGCCACAGCTAACATCCTTCTGTAACAACATCCTCTGGTGTTTCTTTATTTTTTCCCTTTTTTACTTTCCCTTGAGTATTCTTCACAAAAAGGATTGAAACCAGAGTCCTTACAAGAGTACACAGAAGAGGTTCCTCTCCAAGGACAGGGATGATAAAGAACTGCCTGAAAGTTCATATAGAAGCATTTTCTAAGTCATATATATGATTTAACAATGTAACAGCCTTTAAAAAGTTAGAGCACCTGAAAGTTCAATAGTGTGAGTATTACACCCAAGTGTAATGAAGACATGCTGCAAAATCAGGAAATCATTTCACTATGCTTTCTTTGCCATTGCAAGAAATAATATTTTTGGGACGTAAAGAATGACTGTATGATTCTGTTCTGTCCTGAATGAGTCACTTTTACTGGCTTTTAGTTAACACCACTCTGTCTACATTGAACTGCAGCCACAGAACATACATAGTAAGTCACACAATGCATTTGAATTATTCATACAGACATGGCAGGAAAGCAACTCTTTCACTTAACAAACAGCACTAAGAAGTTACCTGTGTGTACAGCTTTAAACAGCTTTGCCCTTCCTTACAGAAATCCTTTTGAAAGACAACAAAGATAAAAATGCAAGCTTCAATCAAACCAGTCTGAATCTCTCTTTGGTTGGAGATTACACATGGAGACTTTTTTATTATTAATTTAACACTAACACCTTCATATCCTAAACCCATATTTAAAACAGCTCGTCTAGGCATAATTCAGCTGGAGAGGAATTTCTTCTTCCTTCTGCTGTCTCCACATAAAATCTACATTCCTTCTGAATTATAAAGTACTTACGTGTTTTTAACAAATATACAAATCACACAAAGGTCAGCATCCTAAATAACTGTGCATAAATTCTTGTTTTCCTTTTTTTTCCCCTTGTTTTTTCCCTTGTTTTCCTTGTTTTTCATTTACATCTGACACATTCTTCGGAAAGAGATGGCAAATTTAGACTAACCTTGCTGAGTGATGACTGAGGCTGATGACTGCAAAGTTGAAGCTTTCAAAGCAGACCTCCTAGGTAATTTTGCATCTCTTGTTGCCAAAGATACTTAAAAGATACTACGTTGAACACAAAGGTTTCCTTCTTGACCTGAACAAAAAAAAATTATGGCCAACACCAGGTTGGGTTTCTTTTTATTGTTAAAACATTAAAGCATAACATTTCACCAAATACAGGAAATTTAGGGGTTGTCTGACATTACAAACACCTGGATCATCAAGAGAAAGTGTTGAGCTATACATAGTCTGACGTTAATCTATCAATTTAATGTATATTAGTAAATGATTAAAACATGGCCAAAATACAGAATCACAAAATAAGTACCTTGATGTTTCTAAATCTGAGACAAGTCAGAGAACTGAGTGCAATAAATTTCCAGCAAATGTCTATACACTCAATTACAACCTCAGGGCAGAATTATACCAGGAATATTGGTAGCTCCTCGTATTCTTGCTCATTCACATTCAATTTAGTGAGAATTTGATTTGAGAACTTGATAAAAACATTTTTAAAAATACAACATTTAACAAATGTGAAAAAAGAAGTTGTCTTCACAGGAAAATACAGATTGCTTGCCACTCCAGTCCTTAATTG
Organism: Fringilla coelebs; assembly: GCF_963513975.1. NCBI lineage: Eukaryota > Metazoa > Chordata > Aves > Passeriformes > Fringillidae > Fringilla > Fringilla coelebs. Next base: position 27,211,139 of record NC_140029.1, on the reverse strand, counting down.
CCTATATGTTTTACAAATCTTTACAAAACTAATTTGTATCCATTTTGGTTTCAAAAACATAGTACATCTGAAAAATAAAATATGACTCTACTGATGAGTAATACAAAGACATGAACACGCATTTAAAATTACTTTCAAAAGTAAATCTTTTCAGTAATACAGCTATAAGACAAGTTAAACATAGTACAATAAACCATGCATCTTCTGACTTGTCAGATCAGCTAAACTACTCGGTTAACATACAGTAACACTTTTGAACACTTTGTAAATTCAGCTTTTCTAGCACAAGGAAAAAAAAACAGATTAAATTTGTTCTTCAAGTGGTTCAAGGCTGTCCAAGTGTTTTTTAGGTGTATCATCACTATGACGGCTTTGGCAATGGGTTAAATGTTTCTTAAAGCCTCGGGGAAAATTTGATTCAAAATTACACCGGGGACACTTCAACAGACTTTGACCATGAGCAGCAACATGATTTTTAAGAAGAGACTCCAAGAGAAAAGCTTTGCCACATATTTTACATTTGTAAGGGCTTTGAACATTATGCTTGTTAACTAAATGGTGCAAGACAGCACCTTTTTTCATTGCACGACAGCAACAAATTTTGCAGTAATACTTTCCCTTGCCACGCTTCATGTATTTTGCTATTTCTTCCTCAGAGATGAAAGCCTCTTTCTCTTCAGTAAACTGAAGCACACACTGTGGCTGCGTAGGAGTAGTTACATCCATTTTGCTTTCTTTGCTGTAATCAGATGACTCCATATCATACTGCTCTTGGTCACTGTTGGATTCTTGTTCCTTTATCTCCATTGAGTCCACCATTGGTTTTCCACACTCACTGCTATTTAGTTCAGAATCTGAGTTCTCCTGGTTTTCCTTCTTGGGCTTCTTTTTTGGGCATGAATATAACATGTGTTCAGGTGATTCTTTGGCTAATATTGATTGTTCATCCTGTGAGAATAAATCATCCAGTGGTTTCTGATCATCTAAACTGTGAGAGAGAAAGTCACTCTCACCAGACTCACTAGGTGTTTGGGGCTCAGAGAAAAAGCCCGAAGCAGACTTGTGAGGCTCGGAAAACAGGATGTTCTTCTGGATTTCAGAAGGTACAGTAGTTTCAGCGTGTCTCTGGACATCAGAGGGTAGAGCAGCAGCAGGCTTCTGCATCTCAGAAAATACAGCATGCTTTTGAACATCAGGGGAAACAGCAGATTTCTGGCAGTCTGTGAAAACAGCTTGCTTGAGTGTCTCAGGAGAAACAGGAGTAGGTTTCTGGGACTCAGTAAAGAGGCCATGTTTCTGAACTTCAGGAGATGTGGATTTCTGAGATTCTAGAAAGGAAGCAGACTCCTGAACTTCAGAGGAAATGGAAGTGAGTTTTTGGGCTTCAGAAAACAGGGCGTGCTTCTGGACTTCAGAAGAAACAAGAGTGGATTTTTGGGCTTCAGAACACAGAGCTTGTTTTTGACCTTCACTAGAGACAGCAGAAGTAGACGTCTGATTCTGGGGCTCAGAAAAGACAGCACGTTTCTGGACATCAGTAGAAGCAGTAGGATTAGATTTACGAGTCTCTGGGAACAACACTCTTTTCCGAGGTTCAGGGAAATGAGCCCGTTTCTGAATCTCAGATGAAGCAGCAGAGGTGGATTTCTGAGTTTCAGAAAAATACATAGATTTCCGTGACTCAGAGAGTTTCCAAGATTCAGGAGACACTGAAACACCAGGCTTACGGACCTCAGGAAAGAAAGAAGGCTTCCAAGAGTCAGAGGAAACAGTGTGACTGGACTTGCGAAGCTCAGGAGAAACAGGGGGAGAAGGCTTCCATGTGTCAGGGGACAGTACGGGTTTCCAGCCTTCAGGGTAAACAGATGAGATGGGTTTCCAGGGCTCAGAAGACACAAGAGTAGACTTCTGGGATTCAGAAAAGGACGCGGACTTACAGGAATCAGAAACAAGCCTCCTAGGTTCTGGCAACACAACGGAACCGGGCCTTCGGGACTCAGGGACAGACCTCCGGGATTCTACGGACACCGACACGGCAGGCTTTGAAGCCCAGGGAGAAACTGTGGAAGACTTCTGCACTTCATGAGGTGAAGACCTCCAGGGCTCAGGGGAAACAGTTGGAGCAGGTCTCCATGACTCGGGCGAAACCGCAGAAGCAGGCCTCCGGCTTTCAGGAGAAGAAGCAGAAGCGGGCCTACGCATTTGAGAGGAGTGCCTGCGTGGCTCAGGAGACCCAGCTGGGGCGTACCTCCGTGGTTCAGGGGACACCGCTGGAGGAGGTTTCTTTGGCTCTGGTGACACAGCTGGGGAGTATCTGCGGGGTTCTGGAGACACAGCAGGAGAATGGCGCCGGGGCTCAGGCGATATGGCAGGGGAATGCCGACGGGGCTCTGGAGACGTTGCCGGGGAGTGCCGGCGGGGCTCTGGCGACACGGCCGGGGCTGGCTTCTGCGGGTCGGGGGACACAGCAGGAGATGGCTTCTGTGGGTCAGGAGACACGACAGGAGATGGCTTCTGTGGGTCAGGAGACACGACAGGAGATGGCTTCTGTGGATCAGGAGACACAGCAGGAGATGGCTTCTGTGGATCAGGGGACACAGATGAGGCTAACTTCTCTGGTTCAGGAGATGTGGCCTGGGCTGACTTTTCTGGATCTGGGGACACAGTCTGGACTGACTTCTCTGGCTCTGGGGAAGTCACCTGAGCAGACTTCTGAGGCTCTGGAGACACAGAAGATTTCTGAAGCTTGGGGGAAACAACGGGTTCTGGTTTGGGGAGCTCAGGAGAAAGGGCAGGTTTGCCTGACTCAGGCGAAAGGGTAGGTTTCTGTGGCTCACACGTGACACTTTTCTTGGACGAATCTGAATCTCCTTCTACATGTTGCTCTTTCTGCTCTTCGTTCCACTTCTCAGGTGCTGCATGCTGTGCTTTGATGTGATAATACACATTGCAATACATCTTGCTGGTAAAGAAACATTTATGGCAGTGAAACAGTTTTGCACTTTTTTGATAAAATATAAGTTTACCCAAACCAGCAGCATCCATTTCATCACAATACTCTGGGTGAACGGTACCCATATGAATTTGTATGTTTTCATAGTCAGTTCCCCTGAAGCTGCAGTAGTCACATTCCAAGCGCTCTGTGGTTTTACGTAGTATCTGCAACATGTCCATTTTTCTACAGGCAGTAACAGTTTCCACAGCACTGCACCTTTTAAAGAGGATTTTTCAGTTCCTGCAATAAAGGAAAAAGATCTGTATAGTTATCCTTTCATGTTAATTTCAACTCTGTCACTCCTAAATAGCCACATGGGCTGTTCCCTGCTCACCCCCACTCCCTTTTTAGAAAGCATAAATTTTGCACAGGTACTGACTACTTCACAGAGAAATCCAAACATAAGTGTCACCAACTCCTGAAAGTCATTTTGCATCAGTAAAACTTGAAAAAATAAAACTTATATTTAACAATAGGCCTTCCTACCTATGTAAAAAAATGGAAGCAAATGATAAAAAAAGAACCCAGGTGATGAAGAGCAAAGTTTGAATTTCATTTGATAAATGTGACTTGTTTTCTCCATTGTCTTCTCTTCCCATATTTGATGTGCTTTTATTGACATTGTATTATTTACATTATACATGTAAACTGAAAACAAAAAGTACTTGGAAAAGTACTTGAAACACTGCCACTGAGATAAGGCCATTAAAAATGCATCTTCACCATTAGATTTCAAAACAAATCATCAGTTTTTGACAAAGACCAAATAAAATTCAAGAAAAGAGCAGTCTAAAGCCTAGGCTGTTTTCATCTGTCTATTTCATCTGGCTGTTTTCTTGACTTCCTTTCACTAATTACATGATAAAAATAATACTGACCATAAAAACTTCATGTATTATGAAAAGGACTTTTCCTGTTCCATTATTTTATCTGTTGTCCCAATAACAACAAAAACACTATTTAAGAAAAACAGCAGGGTTTTTTTTCCCCAGCTGGCAGTTAACAGTCCAGTGTTTTCCTCACCCCAAAGATGGAAATTTCTCAAAATTAAAATGTTTTTTGAAAGACTTAAAAAACCCCAACATAACACCAACAACAAAAAAACCAAAAAAAAAACCCATCCCAAAACCCAACCAAAATAAATAGCTTTTAATGATTTGGCTAGATTCCCCTATTTCCAACAGAATTTAACCAGATTAGCTACTACAATAAGCAGAAAACCAAGTCTAGCCATAGTCTGTAAATTATATTGACATAAAAGTGGAAGGTAAAAAGGACATTTAAGTGAAATGCACACATTTTTTCTTGTAGATTGAAATTAAACAGTTGTTACATGACTAATCATGCTAAGCTATCGATCGAATTTTGGGAGGTGTTGTAAAACACACTGCTTCAAAACACTCAAAATTGTTGTTTAATCTTAACATTAATTTACCTGTCTAAATATATATAAGACTAGCAAGTCTAAAAATATGCATTCAAAGCAAGTTTTCTTAATTTATTCCTAAAGCATTTTTCCCCTGGTTTCTTATGGAAATGAGGCTTACACAAACACATTGCCCTACAGTCAATGCCAATCAAGCTGGACAAAGCAATCCAGCCTTACTTTGCATTTCTACACCTTTCATGAAAATCAGGACCTAGAAAATGCAAGCAATGCCTCCACTGAGGCAGAATAGCAGCAGCTTCTTCTGTTTAGCCTCTCCACAAAAAGTCTTGAAACATTCAGAGCAAGCAGTATCTGATTCAGCTTTAAATAAGGAAAAGGGGAAGGAATTCAAAATACTACAGCAGTGAGTTGCTTTGGGCTTGAGGTAGAGACGGAATGAAAGCAAATTAGCAGTGCTGCTAAAGGATGAGATGGATACACCAAAAAACCAGGAAAGAAGGACTGGCTGAGGAGCAGGAGGGCACAAATCCTTAAGAAATACAGGTTCACTAGCTCAGCTGCTTATGGAGCAACTCCTTTGTGTGCACTGTGCGTCCCCACGTCACATTAAGTCACAGGGGCAGGTAGATTTCCAGTTGGGAAGCGCAGTGGAACCACATACAGAGCTTTAAGAAGAAACCTGCTTTACAACCATGAGGCAAATGAACAGCATCCAACCACAGCCTAACTACAAATGAGAAGTAATTACTCTGCTCTACAAACACTGAAGTGGAAGGGCCTTTGGGGTATAAGTTGCAGTTTCCCAGCACTGCTGGCAGCCTTACAAAAGACACCCCAAACTGTAGCTCACACCACATTCGGTGTTGACCCAAAACACTTCCCAACATCTTATAACAAATTTTTTATGTCTGTAAAAGATGAAAACAAAACAAAGATGACAGCAGTGCTCAGTGGGCTGTCTCTCTTCAACAGAAAATAACTTGCCAATTCTAAAAACCCACAGCACATCATGTGTTAGTACTCTAAAGTACTTTCAAATCTTTATAAACTGCAGTTTGTATTTTGTTTGCAGGACTCAGGACAATGGGAGGAAAGGAAAATTTCAATTTGAAAGCAAAAATTTCTGAATTGCTGATATGAATGAAATAAAAAGGTTCTGGTTTTTGGTTTTTTTTCATCAAATCACAGCAGAACACAATTAGGATAAAGAAGACGTACTGCAGGAATCCCTTTTTTAGACTTGAAAGGGAATTTGTCAAGTCCAAAATTGGTTGTAATCCTGAATTATCCATTTTCTTTTCACTAGAAAACAAAAAAAGGGCTTTTCTAATTTGAATTTATCACAGTTTATAACAAAGTTTACCAGACAATCTTTTCTACTCTCTTCATAATTTCCCAGCTCTTTGCATATCACCTGTTGCCCTTGCAGCAGTTTTTTGTTATTCACTGAAATACACTTCACCCCACCTCCCATTCTCTTCTTTTATTTAGTTCTACCATATTTCATGATGAAAATTTCCACTTTCTTTCCAAATACAACAGTTTTGTCCACATTGATGCTAAGCTTTTTTGACCATGAGATTATTTTGGAACCAAAGAAGTTACAGGCACAATCTAGACATCCAAAAATCTTGACAGTCAAGCCTTTTGCTTAAGAAATAACATTAAAGAGCTGAGGGCACTTTCTCTCACATTGCCATCACTCACCATTTTTAGTTCTGTAACTCAACCCACTGTACCTGACAGTCACTGAAGTAACTGCTTCTTCTGCTGAAATCTCTACTTAATTGAGGCACCCTGCTGAGCAAGACAACTCTTTGTTATTGCAGCACCTTAGGCTGCAAGCCCATGGAATAGTAAATCTAGCTTTAGAATAGTTACTGAGATCAGTAACAAACAGCACTGAGCCCCTACTAACTCATCTTGTCAATTTAAATTTGTTGAAACACTTCTGGAAGAATAAACTCTGAGATGTTGCTGGTTCACTTAGCACAGATCTTAATAGCTAGTTTGAAAGATTTTCATGTCAATCCCTCCAGATTCCTGCTCAATATTGAGCTCCAGTGCCACTGTCTCTACATGGTTTTGGTTGCTGTCCCCCTCTGTACTCAGGTCTCTCACATAGATGACTCTGCTTCACACTGTTCTTTGCCATCAGCTCCTGCATCAAAACTTGTTCTACACTGGATCCTGGCTTGTCTAGTTGGGTGAAAGTGCAAGGAACAACGTGTCACTGCTTTCTAAGGAGTCCCACACACCAGCAGAGCCAGCCAGCCTAGAAACCATATGCTCAGTAACCAGGTCCCCATGGCCTTGGTCCCGCATGATCTGTGATGTAATCTGTGCTCAGCAGCATCCTTTTGGCAACACTGAGAGAGATGGCCCATGCTCTCTCTGTGTAAACGCATTAGTACAGACATTAAAGGGAACCAGCTCTGTGCTGCTGCAAATCAAACCCATAAAAAGGTTTTATTAAATAAATGGTGTGATTTTTGTCAGGGTGCTCCATGTGCACTGCAGAGACCTGGACCAAATACTAAATCACAACATCATTCTAGTCCTCCGAAGCTCTTTGAGGAAAAGTATGAATTTCAGGACAAAGATCAAATTGTCATGAGTAACAGCTTCTCCATTAAACAAAGCAGAAGACAGATGGCCACTGAAGTATCTCTCAAGACTTCTTGAATAATCCTAAGAGGACAAAGAAGCTGCCACCTCTGCAAGTACAAATAACTGCTGTGCAGGCCCCAGGCCACTTTGTTTAGTTGAACACTCTGCCAGGCCATAACTGTTTTGTGAAAAGGACACCTGAGCATTCCCCTATTCGAACACTCAGGTAACAGGATGTGCAGTGCAGCAGTGGCTATAACTGAGGCTGTGCTGCATGCTACTGTAACACTACAAAGCACAACACATTTCTTAATTGCTCTTTCTGCATTCCCTCCTACTTTTCTCACTTTACATGGCTGCAATACTGAGAAAACAAATACACATGCAGCCAAACAGAACGCACTACAACCGAAGCAGAAGCCTGAAGCCCAGCATTTATGCCTGTTCTGCATCCACATCCTGCCTTCAGGACAAAATACTGTGATTCAACTAAGATTCTGGGGCTTGCAATACTAAATTTTAACTTAAGGCAGCCAAGACTCATTCAGAGTCTTCCTAAGCCATGACATTTCCCACTGAAATCTACCTGAACAGGTAAGTGCTTCTGGCTAAAAGCTCACTATATCCTCAGATGTCAAGCACAGTAACAGCATCAGTATCAACTCAGCTCTTAGCTGACTTGAAGTGACACAGATCAATGTCCATCACTCAGTTTAAAGCTGCCTGAAGAGACACAAATCTCAGCAGTGGGACCACCAGTCCTTACTGCTGCTCCATCAGCCACCTCTCCCAACCTCTATTCTTTCAGGTATGTTTAGAACCTACATACAGAAGTACCTACCACCAACTCTCTCTTCTCTCCACTGAGATGTTGAAGATCCTTACAGCAGTTCCTGTCCACTACATTGCAGTTCTGGCCATAATCTCCTCCACCAGAGAAAAACCAGAAAAACAGCATGGGGAAAGGAATGGTAATGAGGGCAAATATCTACCTGAGAAAAGAACAACCATCACTGCTTGTCTTGATTTGTTCTTATCAGCCAAGAGGCTAAAGTCATGATTTGGCAGAAAGAAGAAGTATCCAGGAAGTCAGAGGCAGTGAGATAACCACAAATTCAACCAAAAGTTGGTTATGAGTATCACAAGGCAGCCACAGAGTGGAGTCAAACAGCATCAGAAGTTTCTGCCGAGTTCATGTTAAACTGAGCAATAGAAGCGTCCTAAGCTAATGCACAGAGAGGAGAGACCACCTGATGTCTTCCCAGCCAACACATCCAGCCATGTCAGAGATGGTTCCTGGGTTCCATATCCCATCTTCCACAAGGATCCTACTTAAGACAATGCCATACTTCCTACAGTCTCTCAAAAACTTCCCCATGGAAGCAAAGTGGAAAAATGCAGGAGATCCCTACATATAAGAAGGAATCCATGCAAGTGTTGGCACAACATGACTCTGTCAGGAAACAAGATGTCTCTACTTTTTAACTCCATTCCAATTTCATAGCTACAAGTCTTCCAATCATTCCTGGTATTTTTTAATAGCCACATTCTACACTTAGCATTAAAACAATTAATTTATACCTGCATTTTTCCTGTACTGAACATAAACTGTGACTGTCCGAGGGAAGCAACGAAGGGCTCAAAGCTAAAGATCTAGACTGTCTGTGAGCACAGAAAATTACATTTCTTTTAACATTACATGCAGAAATTCAAAGCACAGCAACAAGTAGTCAGCCACATCATTGTTCAAAATCAGACTGTCTTGGTTCTCAGTGGCAGAAAAATCTATAACTCTTTTCCTCTCAATGAACAATCAAGGCTGGTGAAACACAAGCAGATAGAGAACATGCAACATACTTTAATGACACCAACACAGCTGGGAAAATGATCCAGAAGAAAAGCCCTGTGATTTTCTGCAATGCACTACAACTACACATAAAATTCCCTATACCAGTCACTGCACAGGAAGGATCACTGTTGATTTTCATCAGCCTTGGAAGTTTCTTGCAGACTAACAGCTCAGTCATAACTCTCTGTCAGTGAGCAGGGTCAATGTCAAAGGAAATCTGAGTAAGCGAGATACAGCAGCATCATTGCCTCTGCTAGAAGGAACAGATCCAGACTTTTGCTGGGTTTAAGCAAAAGGAAAAATTACATGTTCTTACAGTGCCAAAAAATGAATGGCAGTCTGGTGGCAGCATGATGCTTCTCTTGAAACTACATCCCTGTGTTGTGACTGACAAAGAGAAGTTTAGCTCCCAGAGGAAGCTGCACACAAACACCTCAAACTGGGGCAGAGAAGGCACTCTACAAGGCACTAGGCAGGTAAGAGCATCACTTCCAAGGCACCATGAACAAGACAGGCAGCCCTATGCTCCTGCTAGTCCAGAAGTGTCCACAGTATCTGACCAAACCTCACATCTGAACTCCCAGCTACTAGCCAGTCTACTCAGGCTAAGTTCCACCAGTAACAATTACTGAACAAGGTCTTTAAAATTTCACAGCTACACAAGGCACAAACGCTCTGACCCAAACAGCCACTGAAACAGCAAGATACGCTAAGAACATGGGAGGCACCAGATCCAGGCAGGAAATGCTGCATTATGAAGTTCCATGTTTCCAGGAAAGGTTCAAGTCAGGGGAGGTCTACAAAGTGACAATACTTGATGCACATACAGATGACTTAAGAAAAACAAAGCACACAGAACTGCAGTAATTTTGCAATACTTCAATCTTTGTTAAGAGAATGACAAGTCTACACAACACTAGTTCTCAATAAAAGATCTAACAGCAGTCTAAATTGCAGAGTAAAATCAATGTACCTTTGACAGACCCAAGACTGAAGAAATTAATTCCATGTACTGCTTCTACAGCTTTCTAATTCCAAGTTCCAATTCCACTTGGCTTCCAAAAATGGCCCCAAAAACCTTATTGCTGCAGTGCTGTACCTGAGCTAATGAAGTGCCACTAGACCCATTAGAGCATTACAAACTAGTCAAGAACCAAATTAAGGTTGTGAAACTTGGTAACATGCTAAGAACTCCATTTACACCACCCTGAAAGAATATGGGGTTCAAGGGAAGATTACAGAAGAGAAATGTGAAATCCAAAGTTTCTATATTCCTCACCTGCAAAAAATTCACAGAATCACTGAGTTTCAAAAAGACCTCTGAGATCATTGAGCTCCAACCTATGACCGAACACCACCTTGTCAAGTGGACCACGGCACTCAGTGCCACGTCCAGTCTTTCCTTAAACACTTCCAGGGACAGTGACTCCAACACCACTCCGGACAGTCCATTCCAATGTCTACTTTCACAGTGAAGAAATTCTTCCTAATGTCCAATCTAAAGGTCCCTTGATGCCGTTTAAGCTGGTGTCCTGTCGTCCTGTCACTTGTTGCCTGTGAGGAGAGGCCGACCCCACCTGGCTATACCCTCCTTTCACGCGGTCGTACAGAGCGATAAGGTCCCCCCGAGCCTCCTCCTCTCCCGGCTGAACACCCCCAGCTCCCTCAGCCGCTCCTCACAGGACATGCTCTCCAGAGCTGCTGTGAGCCTTGCTTCTGCACCTGCTTCTCTGCTCCCACGTGCGACGCAGCCGCTCCCGGCAGCTATTTCTGTCACCGGGGAAGGGCCCGGTCCCGGCGGGGACACGTCCCGCGCCGAACTCGCTATCCCAGGACAGCAGACCGGCAGCGTGCTCCTCCCGCTCCTCGCTCCGCCGGCATCACTTTAACTTTCCTGCGGGAAGGGGGTGCCTGCGGGCTCGGCTTTCCCGGGGCCGCCGGCTCCCTGCCGCCCGGCCCTCCCGGGGGCCGCACCCCCGGGGCCGGGGGCCACGCCGCCCGCCCATTCATCCCTCCCCTCCGAGCGCTCTCCCTCGCCGCCTCCCCTCTCCCTCTTCCCTCCCGTGCGCGGCCCCGCCGGTTTTGTTCCCCCCGCGCCGGCGCCGGCACCGGCAGCCGCCGCCGCCCCCCGCGCGGCGGGGGCTGGACAAGGGGAAGGCCCAGGCCCGATGCCCAGGGGGAGGGAGGGAAGCGCGCCGGGCCCGGCCGGCGAGAGCGGGGGGCGAGCGGGACGGGGCGCCCGCACTCACCGTTCGGCACCTCCGGGACGGCGGGCGCGGGGCCGGGGGGGCCGGGCCGGGCTCCCCCCGCCAATGGCGGCGGCGGCGGCGGCGGGAGGCGGGGCCGGGTCACGTGCCGCGGCCGCGGCGGCGGGGACGGGGGCGGGGCCGGGGCGCGCCGCCCTCCGCGGCCGCCGGCAGGGGGCGCTGCCGCCCAGGGGCCCGGCCCCGTCTGGGAGCCCACAGGGGAATTGTCCAGCGCGGAGGGAATTGCAGAATCCCAGAAACAGAGTGACAAAGTCACAAACCAGGCTGCAAAAGACCTCTGAGATCCTCGACTATGGCCAAACACCACCGCGTCAACGAGACCATGGCCCTCGGTGCCATGTCCAGTTTTCCTTAAGCACCTCCAGAGACGGTGACTCCATCACCTCCCTGGGCAGCCCATTTCAATAACCCATCACCCTCTGAGTAAAGAAATTCCTCCCTAATATCCAACCTAAGAATCCCTTGATGCCGTTTAAGACTGTGTCCTCTCATCCTGTCGCTGGTTGCTTGGGAGAAGAGCCTGACCCCAACCTGCTACAGCCTCCTTTCAGGTGATTATAGCAAGCGGTAAGGTCTCTGCTGAGCCTTCTGCTCTCCAGGCTAAACAACCCCAGCTCCCCAGCTGCTCCCGGCAGGACATGCACTCTATCGCTCTTCTCTGGATCTGCCCATTAATAAATATCCTGCCTGAACTGAGGGGACCAGAAATGTACGCAGGATTCTAGGCGTGGGCTCACCAGTGCCAAAGAGGCCACACCTCGGGTACTGTGTGTGCAGTTCAGGAATTGCTTTTTGTCTTTTGGATTTTGCAGTGGTTTTTGTCCAGTATGGAAGGAATGACAGACTCACAGAATCACAGAACCAATTAAGTTGGAAAAGACCTCTGAAATCAACTCCAACCGGTGAGTGAGCACCCCCATGTCAACCAGACCACAGGACTGGGTATCATGTCCAGGTTTTCCTTAAACAATTCCAGAGACAGTTACTCCCTGGAAGTGTTTAAGGAAAGACTCTCTGGAGGCTGAGTGGCATTTTGTTAGGACAGAAGGTGGGGGTAACCCACGTTCATGTTGCTAGATTCCTTGGGGCAAATTAGTGTGAAACGACACTGAATGATCAGTATTTGTAAATAAACAATGTAGGGTTTATTATGGAACAACTTGGTTGCAAAGGAAAACAGGTATAGAGCTGTTTTCATGGTTATTATCTACAGTAATACAATGTGAAAGCATTGCAATGTGAAAGTGCAAAAACATCACCCAAGGACATGCAAGGGGAAAGAATGAAATAGAAAGGACAAGGAAAGGAAAGCAGAAGAAAGGAAAGCAGAAGAAAGGAGAGGAGAGGAGAGGAGAGGAGAGGAGAGGAGAGGAGAGGAGAGGAGAGGAGAGGAGAGGAGAGGAGAGGAGAGGAGAGGAGAGGAGAGGAGAGGAGAGGAGAGGAGAGGAGAGGAGAGGAGAGGAGAGGAGAGGAGAGGAGAGGAGAGGAGAGGAGAGGAGAGGAGAGGAGAGGAGAGGAGAGGAGAGGAGAGGAGAGGAGAGGAGAGGAGAGGAGAGGAGAGGAGAGGAGAGGAGAGGAGAGGAGAGGAGAGGAGAGGAGAGGAGAGGAGAGGAGAGGAGGAATGTGAATATTTCACCACTCTAAGCCTCATACAAGATTTGATTGCTGTACAGTCTTGGTCGAAGTGGTGGTTGAGTGATGAGGGAAGTCCCAAAGAAGTGGTGGGGAGGAATCAGGGATTTGTGCAAGGAAGCACAGCTTAGCATGACAAGGGGCACAATCCAGTCCACAGGATCCAGCTCTTATCTCACTCACAGCCCATCATTCACCCTGTGCCTTATCAGATCAGAGGTTTAGCCATTACACAGCTAAAAGTTCACTTATTCTATCTCAACCAAGCACCCTGGCATCTCCAAAAATGAGGAATGTTTTGAGTCATTCTCTCTGAATAGTTCAGTCTCACACATGTCCTTTTTTGCTCTCTACATCTTCCAGAGGAGGGAAGTTGAGGGAAAGATGCTAAGCTTTTCTCCCTGGTATCCACTGAGAGGATAGATAGGAATGGCTCAGAGCTCCTCCAGGGAAGGTTCAGGCTGGACCTTTGGCATCATTTCCTTACCAGGAGGGCGGTCTCTGCGACAGGCACATTTAGCAGTGATCTGTTACATCCCCTGGCTGCTTGGATAGAAGCAATATTTTTCACCAGTCGTATCTAAGTTTCCAACAAAATCAATCCTGCCCATGCACTGAAAATGTAGCAGAAGTGTAGTGTTTAACTACCTGAAGTGTAGTGATTAACTACCAGAAGTGTAGTGATTAACTACCATTACTGATTGATGAGGAATTTCTTTCTTTTTTCCACATCTAGATGCCATGGAGAAATCTAGCACTGCAGGCTAGATACCCTCTTGTGTCAACTGTGTAGTTATGTCCCAGGCTCATATCTCTTTCACGACAGGTCAGACCTTCATCACTGGGGATTGTGGTTTTCCCATGATTAACAAAAACCGACTGGTTGTTTCCATCCAAGTCTTCAGCTAAGAACATTATTGCTACTCATCCCCCTTGTACTTGCATTTTATCTGGTTTTTATTACTCAAAATGCTGACTCCTGCTTTGTTCATTCATGGAAATAGCTGTAAGGTCAACCCAAGGCCAGCTAATAACCTGTTGTTTTCACTTGATCCTGAGCTTTTCATCTCTTTCTGGTTTGCCAGTGCTTTCACTCCTCTCACAGTTTTAAAATTAATTTCCAGCTACTGTAGTTAATAGAAAAATTTCCATTGAGAATGGAATCAAACACTTAATTAAATTAGGTGTACCCCATTTATTAGGTTTCTTCTTAGACAAACTAAGTAAACTTTTTCCATGCTATTGTTACCTGTAAGTGATTTGGAGCACTTGGAGGATTGCTTTTCAACCTAGTGAAGAAGTTTTCTCAAAGGAGGTAAAGAAATCCCACAGAGATTTTTTGCTGGATTAGCAATTACAGAGCATAGGTAAAGAACACATCTCAAGCTACCGCAGTGAATAACTTTTTTTAAACAGACTTATTTTACTGTATAGTTAAACTTTCTTTTCTAACTTGTTTAGAACTTTTTTTATTTACATCTAGGGATTAAATTTGATTTGTGAAATCATGCTAAAGTTTCATAAATCTCTCCCCTTTCAGTTAATATTATTGTGAAAAACACTTGAATATAGTTTGCAGTTCTAGATATTTTTTTTAATAAGCAACATGTAAAAAATTACCATATTCACCTGTGAAGTCTCAGTAAAATGCCAGCAGGCTTTTGAAGGCATGGAGTTTTTAATCATCCAAGACAGCTATTTTTTCATTCAATTCCTTCCCTTAGGCCTCTAAAATTAATTTCTGAAATGGCCTTTTTCTTATTATGCATTAGTAACTGTAACAAATAGAGCAATGAATGTTACCTAACATTGTAGCTATGGAGAGCTCACAATTCATTGGAGATACATCTAAATACCCCTGAATATATTTTTACCTTATGTAACATATTCCCAAATGTTTTCCTCCTTGTTATTTGGTCCCTAATTTAGGAACTTAAAAGTTTCCAATATACAAGCAACTTTAATTTTTGTATTTCAGGATGTTGTTAAATGCTAAGGAAACAAGACTCAGCCTATTCAGCCCTGAAAGTGTTTCCATTTCAATATGCTGATTTTCTTGACTGAATGCCTGAGAACATGATTGTGCACATACTCTTGTTTCTGGATGCTGATGACCTTCAGCAGCTCTCAAAACTGTGCAAGAACTTCCAGCAGGTAATGCCATATATTGGTGCCCATATTCAAGTTTATTGGTAAGGAACAAGGTGAGGTGGAACTTCCCTTCAGTTTCACCCAGCAGAACCATCTGTGTTTCTGCACAGCCAGATATAGGGAGCAGCACAACACACACATACCTGGGCACAGATCAGTAGTAACAGGCCACGCCCTCCATGCTGTGGACAATCTAAAGCCAAACCCCCTGTCTGGCCAGCTGGAGCCTTCCAGAATTACTTTTCAATCTGTTCACTAGAGTTGGCAACTGAGATCCTGGCAGAAGAAAGAAAACTCGAAACACCAATACCCTAAAAGACCCAGCTCCCACCCACCCCCTCTCAACTTCTATGCAAAATCTTCATATTTAATTTAGATTATATCAACATTTGTAAAGAGAAGGGGGAAAAAAATCACCTATTTCTGCTTGCTTTGTATCTCCTGTCTTCTGCATATGCTGGGAGCCATTTATGGGTCTTGCATGGACCATGAGTCTATGTGCCATTTTTGCTAATCTTTACCCTTTTGGAATGTGTTGGAGATTTTTTTTTAAATAATCCAGGCTGTTAGTTGGAATTGAGCAAAGAACACTGAAGTCCAATGTCTTGTGTGTTTGTGTCAATGTGAATCAAAGTACTGTAATATTTATGTGACAGTAATGAGCCTCTGACAGTATTTATGTAATTGTAGATGGGATATGCAAATGGGGCATATTCAGGAGATCAGGTATGGCCTAATGAAATGTAAATCACAAACTATATCTGGAAAATATCTTGTTTTTTAGTTATGTAACAGTGAAGAAGTTTGGGAGAGGTTTTGACTGCTAAGAGGGAAACCAGCACTTGGTAAGATGACATTTTGAGTCTTTAAGAACTTCAATGAAAAGCTCAAGCGGAGGCACGGAAGACAGAGTGAATGCCTCTAAGTCACTTAGAAATTATCAGATAAGATTCTGGTTTCCCATTTGTTTCAGATATTTTTTCTTTGTAATTAAACAGTTATACATAAGTAACTTGAGAATTTTCTCATAACTTCTCTCATCATATAATACTCAAACAGCACCACCAACTCACAAGTAATTTTCTACAGACTTTCAACATTCCGTCAGGTTTGGGGAGGGAAGTACTACTCCATTTTCCTTTTTAGGCATATTTTATTCTGATGTTCAGTATTATTTTGAGCCCAACAAGTGGGTTTTGTCATGTTCGTATTTCAGGCTTTTGTTTGCGTTGTTCAGTCGTAATACCGCAAATAAATGCCAGCAGAGAAACTGCCTTCAGCATGAAGAGCAGTGTTGGCTTAACCATGGATGGACCTCCAAAGACTCTCCAAAAACAAGTTTCGGCCATTTGGTTTTAAATTAAAAGAAGCAACAGAATGTATTTATAAACTGAATGCAAAGTTGTCAGTACAATGTTTGGAGTTGAATAAGCTTCTCTTTAAAGCTGCAACAAGCACAAATGCAGGGATTTTTACTGAATATTTACACTCTACATCAGTTTCCAGTAACACAATAGATCACGATAGAATGGAGCCCAATCTCCATTTGACAGACAGAGTGATTTCCATCTTCTTAAATGTCAATGACCTTGGAATTCAATGAGAAACCGAGCAACAGAAATTTGGTGAAGCTTTCTAGAACATTATATTTTAAAAGCAAGAAAACAGATGGCACTGAAGTCAGCTGTGATGTAACCAGACACAATTCCCATTCTGTGGGGATGCTGTCTCTACTTTCAGCTAAGCTGAATTTGCAAAACAAAGTTACTATTGTGGCAAAGAAGCTCTCACGCCACGATGAGTTTGCACAAAGGCAGGCAGCAAGCCTGCATTTATTTGATGTCATCGGGAGAAGCATAAAAGAACAAGTGAGCACAGAGCAGGTGGCAGCTCCTCCAGCAAGCTCAGGCCCTGCTGTATTTCTGTGCAGGAGACATTGGAGAAGGGACTTGGAAATGTATTTTGCTGCTTTAGCCATTGTACTTCGCAGCATTCCTATGAGGTACATGCTCAACTCCAGTGGGCAGTCCTCCCTGCAGATATGGCTGCACAAGCTCCCATCCCAAACCTGATTCCTGTTTCCACAGGCACAGGCTGTCCTGCTGGCACTGCCCAAGATGACCATGAGTGCAGAGAGGGGAAGCTCAGTGATGGTGTTTTCTCTGTTTTAGGAGGGGTCACACTGTAGCAGACAGCCTGCAGGCAGCACTCCCATGCACCCTGGGCTCTGGGGCTGCCTTGCTGTTCCTGTCTCTCCTGAGATACTTGTGGCAGGTGTAGTTGGCTGTAGCAATGCACAGGTCCTGATGATGGTGGCCAGTGCTTCCTACTGCCCTTCTCACATGTGGCAAGAATAGATGCCAGTACCTGCTGCATAAGAGAGGCTGTCTCAAGGGTTCCTAGAGTGGCACTGCCAAGCCATCAGGCAGCTTGGGATGCAGCTCAGGCTGCAGCTGTGTGCAGATGTTGACTACTGCACTCTCCACATCCAAATTTGGACGTCCTGAATATTCCTTCCATGTGAATACTTAAGTCAAAGGACAGGTTCTCTGTCTCTGCCCTCTGCATTCACAAGAACATAAAAAGCTGCAGGAATTTCTGTCTTGACCTGAATCTCCAGCTTAATCTGACGGACACAAGCATTTAAGCACTGACAGTTTTTACTGAGATGAGGTTTGAATAAGAAGACCCAAGTGGAAAAATACTGCAAAATTCCTGTGTTTAGTTAGTTCTCTATAATACTATCAAGAGGTGCTCATAACCAAGGAACTTGGGTGCCAGTGGAGAAGAAGCCCAAAAGCCAAAAGATACCAAACTCGAGTTGTGAGCATGTGCAAAATCACAGCTCCTGTGTCCTGCCAGTCCCTCCTACAGGTGAAACACACCCCCTCCTCCAGTCACCACAGGGCATCCAAAAAGATGGGAGATGCTTTTGAGCAGACCCTCACCTGGTGAAGATCCCAGCTCTGCCCAGCTCTACTGCAGAATTTCCCTGATGAGTTTCCTTGGATCAAACTGGGATTTTTCACTGAGGGGATAGCCTGCCATTCCAGTGCTCAGCCAGGACACCATGACAAAATCCTTTCTCCTGCAGTCAGGATAAACTTTAGATGGAGCTAAACCCAGATGATTCTCTAGCAGCAGTTTTACTTAATCTTGAAGTAATTTTAGTTGGCAGCTGACTTATGTAGCCTGATACTAAAATTCTTCTCAACTGCATTTTTATCTGCTTCTGAAGCATGCAAAGCAGTATAATAACATCTTACTTATTTTTTTCTGGAGTAATAGATGAAAAAATAGCACAGTATCACATCTCAAAATCCTAGTCAAAATCTTTTTTGCTTTTATTCTATTTAATGCTTAATATCTGGTAAAATACAATAAATAATCTTCAGTCTAGGACAATTAGATGTTATGCTTAATAATAAAATGTTCAGAGAGAATGTAAAAATAATATCTTACTATTTAACTTCAATGACAAAGCAGGTCCCAGTTTTAGACAACTGAGAAATTTTCAGCCATGAAAGATAAATGAACATATCCCGCCCTTTCATAAACACACATCTGTCACTGAAACCAACAGAAGACACACACACACCCCCCCACAAATACACATGTATATGTGCCTGCCTTAGAAGGCAGAATTTGGTCTGGATCTTACAAAATGGTAGTTTGCAATTGACATTCATGTGTGTTTAATTTTCTAACAAATAAAACTGCAGAATGCTCATGTATTTTACATTTTCCAAATCCTGTTACTGCAACATATATGAAACATTAGCATATAAAAAGTCATCACTGTACAACCACTTTTTTGTCCAAAAGTCAGTGTCAGAATGATAAAAACCAGCTAATTAATTAAAACCAGATTTATTGTTAATGTGCTCATGTTTGCATTAACTGCCTTCTGTTTTAAGCACAAGGAATAGATTAAAACATAAAAGGCAAAAGTGGCTCAGAAAATTACAAACTCTCCAACAACATACTTGTAGCTTTACTAACACTTATCTGACACTACAGTTAATTGAAAACCAATGTAAACACCATGAGGCACAGATACCACTGGACATTCCTCACAACTGTGCAAACTGTGGGCCTCATCCTGCAAACACCACTGGCTCCAGAACTTCATCCCAGGGCTGGTCCCACTGGGTCCATCTGCAACACCCTGCAGCAGCCCCCACCCCTGCCATTTGCAGGAAGGGGTCTTGTGGACCCTCATGTCATGCACCAAATATGCACCTCAGATTTCAAACTGATGCAAATTTACATTTATTTCTTTAGACTCAAGAAGCTGACATAGCTTTGCTAAAGTCTTATATAAATACTCCCTTAAAATTGTTACAGGGTCTTCTGTTTCAAGGTAAATCTAATAAAATATTTTAACTGCTTTTAAATTAGGCAAAGAGCGTTTGAGCTGCTTTTTGTAAAAAAGCAACACTATTCCTTTGCTGTAAGATATTTTACAAATCTCCAGTCACTCTTGCTTTTATTTTAGAGAAAGTAAGAGGCAGAGGTATTATTATTTTGTTGATGCAATTGCCTGTGGAATTCTGAAACAGCCCAATGGATTTTTGTGATGACGCTGAATCTTAAATTAATTCCTTTTCACAAGACTTTTCTCCAAGACTGTTTTATTCTGCTTCTTCAGTCTTTTCAGAGCTAGCTCCAGCTGAATTATCTGCCTCATACTTTTTATCAAGAGCATCTTCAAAAGATTTCCCACTGCAGTCATAGGTTTTACTTGTAGGTCCCATATGTGTTCGGATGCGAGCTCCTGGCTGGTACAACTGCATGGCTGGACGATCCTAGAAGGAAGGAGATAATGGTTAATGCTCTGAGAAACCCATGTGGGACACATATGTGAAATTATAAAGTTTTGAATCTTTATGAAGAAAGTCGATTTTGTGTTAAGTTACTTCACATTTTATAAGAACCAGGAAAAAAATGGCATGTAATGAAAATTGACTGGGTATTCAGTATCTAGTATTCATTATGTATTGTTTATAATGCTATTCTTGGGAGCCAAACATTTTGAAAAAATGAAAAATGCTGTAAAAACTAAAGATCCAATGATATATTTGACATAAACAAGGTGTAATACTGCAGACAATTATCAAACATGTTATTTACAAGCAAAAGAAAAGAAATGTTGCTACCTTCACTAACATCAGCTGAGAAGAACAATAGCCTGTGTGCTTGCAACTCTGCAGATGAAATGTCAAACATTACATATAAGCATAAAAATCCAAGACAGACCAGAGAACAGCTCAGCAGGTTGCAGCTAGAAAATTATCCTCAACTGATCATCAATCATTACCCAATCCTTACCAGAATTTAAACATGCAATGTACATTTGAATTATACACATCAAAATGAAATGGCACAGTTTTTGCTCCACTTCATCTTGCCTTCCATACTGAGTATGAGAGCAGGGGAATTTATGCACTGGTAATAAACAGAGTAGGTACAATTTGAGCA
Source organism: Fringilla coelebs (assembly GCF_963513975.1). Taxonomy (NCBI): domain Eukaryota; kingdom Metazoa; phylum Chordata; class Aves; order Passeriformes; family Fringillidae; genus Fringilla; species Fringilla coelebs. The sequence goes on along the minus strand of NC_140029.1, from coordinate 27,190,764 downwards.
TGTGCAGGCTCTGTGAGTGACCCAATCATACACATGCTGCTCTGATCTTGAGAAAATGGAAAAAAGAGCCAGTTTACATGGAAAAGATGCCTCAAACCTGAAAATGGTGATGCTCTCAAAAATTTCTTTATTTTTGAAATTTCATTAGTAAAACACACCAGTTAGAAACTCTGCTTAAGAAGTCTTTTCCTGGTAAGAGTATTTTACTTTCATATAATGTTATGAAGCAACCAAAAGCTCACCAATACCTGAGCTTTTTGATCAGGCTTGTGTTAAGTTGAGCAAACAGACAGCAGCCTACTTACGACAGTGGCAGAGCATTGAAACTACCCTACATCAAACTATACCAATTTTCAATTGCCTTCAAAATGAAGTAAGTAATATAATAAGTAATAATAAGTAACTTTGAAGTAATTCTCTATCTTTGTTCTTTCATTCTTTTTTCTTATTCCCAAAATGCATTTCCCCTTTTCTTTTTCTTTCATCTTTTTTGACCCACTTGTCTTTTTTTCACACACTTTTTTTCTCCTTCTCTTTAGACCAGATGTCAAGGTTCACTACTGAGCCTTATGACTAGTTAGTGCTCTGCAGTGTGATATGAAATGCATAACACATCTTTCTATATCCCAAACAGCTGCATAAAAGTAGATCCTAAGGCAGTGCCCTTTAAAAAGTTTAAGATAAAGGGTCCAAATGACTTTTCCTACCCCAGCCTCTGTAGCCTGTGGTTTGTATAAAAGTTACTTACACTAGAAATTTCCCATTTTCTAATTAATTCCTATGAACTTCAGAAAGAGGTTCCATCTCTGACTAAAAATTTGTGTTGGCATTGTCAATGCTATACCTAAGTTGTAAAACTGAGCCCCAAATCACCTATGTGATAAATACTCTAAGGAAAAAGTCACCACACTGCAACATACCTTACTGATGCTGCTTATTTTTTTAGGGAACAAATCTAGTATTTTAGTCCTAAGTGTGGACTAATCCAGGGACTCAGCAAACTACCAGAAGTGTGATGCAAAGAAATAAAAGGCAGGCAGCTTCTTAACACTTGCAAAAAGGCCCCCAGGACCCCATCCAGTTCCAAGGCTGGAGAATATTTTGACATATTTCAAGAAGAGCATGGCAAGAATGAGAAAAAATATTTTCCCCATCTTCCTGTTTCTGAACTAGCCATTTTTCTGACTATTCTACAGAAAAATGTAGAGCCATTGATGAGGAAAGTGGCTAATGTGTAAATGCAGATAAATCTTAGCCATCCTGCTCAGCTGACCTCTGCATAATAAAACCTCAGGGCACACCAGGCTTTCTGTGTTGGCACAAGCTGACTTCCTTGACATGCACAGTGAGTCCACCTGAACTTGTTCCCTGCACACTCCATGCAGACTCACTCTGCATGTGACCAGTTTACTCTTGTCAGCCTTAGCCCACAGTACAGATCAGTCACTTGCTTTGCAAGAAGAGTTTCACAGGCAGAATAAATTTCTAGGCTAACAGTGTTTTGGTCACCTTTTGTGGAAAATATAGGGTCGAGAGAGAGAGAGAGAGAGAGAAAGGGGCTGACAAGGAGAGCCACATCCTGAAAAGACTCTGGAGCATCCGTGAAATCAGTCAGCCTGAGAAAAATGATACCCAGCTCTCTGGGAGACAATAGGGGACAGCTCTACTACACACCCTGACACAGGCTCTGCTCACACTGGTTTTGCATCTGCTCTTCCCCTGACAACAGCTATGGGGATAAATTTATCCTGATGAAATGACAGCCTTTTCATACTGGCAGGTATGCAATACTGAAGAATCCATACATTTGTACTCTCTGAATTAGCTATTTAAGTCTTTATTGTTGCTCTACCAAGCAATGCCTGGCAAATCCATAATATAATTATTTTATGAGGGTAATGGAAGTTTATTTTTAAAAGACTAACATGCCACAGTTTTTAAATTTCATTACAGATCAGAAGTGTAACGATTTCTAATATACTTATAAAATGTAAGGCTTCCAAGAATAGTATTCTTCAAATGACAGGGTTGAAATGAAGACAGAAAGTCTTCTATATATTGTGAATATGAATGAGCCTGTAACCTTGACTTATTTTAACTGCTGTTGTCCTTTGACAACAACAACCCAGAAAGAAATCTGGGTTTTATTGAAAATGAGATAAAGAATTCTTTTGAAAAAGCATCTTTATGCTGAATTTGCAGAAGTTAAAGCCTGTGATCTTGAACCATATTAACTAATGAAAGATTATCCTAAATGAATAAAAGAACCTTATTTCTTATGCGCTCCTTTTTGGATGCCATGTCATCACACTTGTCCTCTTTACCCAGTTTGTCTACTGCCTCCACAGTGAAGCTGTAGTTGTAGTTCCCTTTCTTTCCTCTGTCTTGGTTGTATCCTTTCCCCCATTTCAGCTCTTCTTCATTCCTTCTCATAAACTTGTCAAACTCATAGTGAGTTCTATGCTTTCTGCCATCATCCAATCGATACCTTTGTCTTTCAGGTTCTTTTTCTCGAAATCTTCTCTCCAAATCTCTTTGCTCTTTGTCACTATCATTTTGTGACCTATGAGTATGTATGAAGAGAAAGAAAATCCAAGCAGTTAACAGTAAAAAGGAGCTACAGAAACACAGAAGTCAAAGCCTTCCTTTGACTTCAGAAGTGTGTAGATAAGTAATGTATCAAGGTTGTTTTCTTCGCATTACAAAGGGTTAAATACTGAATGTCTCACCTAGTTATGTTCACCCATGCATTTGGTTGAGAATTGCAGACAAAGCTTCACCAAGCTTTTGTGCAACTGTTGTGGAAGGCCCATTCTTCACCTTCTATCCCTCTCTGAAATCCTATCAACAGTTCCCCAATACCCTTCATATAAACACACGCTGCCCTATTAGCTCTTGTAGCCTGGTGTTGAGGTGAGTCATGCATGGAAGTATTCCCTTGAATAGGAACATTCAGGATCTGAAGGAATTGTGCAGGTGTCACGTATCAATTTGTAAATTTTATGTCTCTGCATAACAAAAATTATTTACTGACATCATAGCTTGCAGAAGACATTTGTGAAAATAAATACTTATGTTCCAGGCTTTTGTTTATTGTGTCTCCAAATAATCTAGCCTGCCCTTGAATATTTTATTTCAGCAAAGACCATTACCTTACCACAACACGATATTTAATTTCTGCTATGCTGTAAATTGTTTATATTATAAAGACTATTGGCAATATTTTGCTGCCTGTCTGATAAAATTCTCAGCTCTCTTATTCACTTCATTGTTTCAATTCAGCAAATGGTTGTTTCTCTCATATGGCAACACTGCAAATAATGAGGAAAGTTTACAAAACAGATTGAACTTCAAAAGGAACAAATACAGGCAGTTTCTTTGCATTACATATGTATAAATACTTAAAATTGAAACAGCAAGTTACTTTTGATAGTCTCCTCATATTTTGGGAAATTGCAGATAGAATCAGAGAGGATGGAGATTTTTCAATGGTGTGGTGATCAAATAGTGATATGTTTCTCATTCACAATTATTTAATACAAGTAAAAGTGTATCTATATATACAACTTTTTCATACAACAGAAATGTGAAAATTGGAAGCATCTGTCAGTGCCAACTTGGGCATTAGTGGGGCTGCCAAAAGAGGGACCCCATCTCGGGAAGAGCTGAAAGTCAGAGCAGAACCTGAATGAGAGATTAAGTTATTCAGCATTTCACAAGACTGAGCTTGTGTCAGCATAACACATTCACCAAGTGGAAGCAATGTCCCAGCTGTCACAGACACCTGAACCAACCACAGTTACACAGACCCCGTACCTGTAGCATGCATACATTTACATAAAATACTATGTTAGCTAAGGAGTAGTGTCTGTAAATTGCTTTGTTTCATGTTTAATATGCTATTCCAGAACCTAACTCCAAGTGCTAGCAAGGCTCAGGGCAAGACCTTCCAAAAAGCCAGAAAGACTCTTTCAATTTGTTGCTGCAGTATTGCCTGATACTTGTCTCTTCCCTTGTCTGCTTCTGTCAGGGAGGATGTGCTGTGTCTGAAGGCAGGCAGGTGACAGGGATACAAACTCCTGCTCCAAGAGTGGTTAAAGTAGATTCCTAAAATTCAGTCACAGTGAACAGGCAGGCAAGAGTGGAAATGGCAGGGCAAGCAATTTCAGAGTATAGGTAGAAGACAAAGTTACACAGTCAGAGAAAGCAGAAATAAATAGAAGTAAAGGGAATGGAAGCACACTTCTGTTTGATGCAGTTTCAAATCTGCATTTGACCATGTAACTTATGCACCTACTGAGATTTTGATTTGTGGTAGGAAGCTTCTGCTACCAAGTCTTTGACATGGTTTCAAACAGGCAATTCAGTCTCTTGCAGGTAGAATTGGCAGTTATAGCTTATCACCAATTTCTGAGTCAGTGACAAAGTAGTCTCAACTTTAAGTCTCAATCCAGATGAAACCCACTTAAAATCCAGATTAAATCAGCACTTGGAAACACAAGGTAATGCTTACTGTACCTATGCAGACAAACAGATTCTGTTTTACATGAACAAAATCTACATTCATGTCTTATAAAACTTACAGGATCAAGAGCAAACAATGTTACATGGCACCACCAAAAGTTTAATCCATAAAAACCCAGGGAAGTAGTGGGATCAGCATCCCTGGAGGTATTTAGAAGACATGTAGACATGGCACTTAAGGACACAGCTTATAGTGGCAGTTTGGCAGGGCTGGGTTAACAGTTGAACTCAATGATCTTAAAGGTCCATTCCAACCTGAAAGATTCTATGAGTAGAAGCAAACTGATTTGGCCCTGCAACAGTTTCTCTTGAGCCTGTTCTGTTTCCTTTCTTGAAGACCATCAATAAAGAAGCTGCTGAATATTTTCAATTTCAGAGTTTTAGGACACGGAATTTTTCAGGAACATTCAGAACATACATATTTTTCTTCGTTATTTATCTTGCATATCTTATGGGTATGCTTGCAATAGGACTTGTGCCAAAGGACAAGAAAGAGAACCAACTGCTGAAAACACTTGTAAGATGAGTCATTTCCAGGCTACCTCAATGATAGAACTGAGCTATGCCTTTTGTTCCTACCATGGCAAATGTAACACAAAAGGCAGCAAGAGATAGAGACAGCCTACTGCATGTATCTATCATAAGGCTTTCATTCACACCTTCATGACTTTGCCATTGTCCCACTTACCTAAACATTTATATGCTTATTGCAGCCGAACCACATGTGAAGGAAAAGTATGGCATTGTGAACAATTTAGTCTTCAACATGAGTAATGGAAGGAGAGCCTTACCTGACCTCTTGATGGGGAACAGGTGAAATAACAACAAAAATACTTGAATGACTTGAATTTTCATGCAGAAATCCTTCCAATCAGGGATTTCATAGCATTTCACCAATAACAAATTGCATCCACTAATACTGCCACCAGGTCAGTAAATTGTTATGAAACACCTTTTACCAAAACAACAGGAAGAGATTTGTTCACACACAGAATGAAATTGGTTCTTTGGTGACAGAACATCTTGTCAATGCACCACTTATATTTAAGCCTTGTGATGAAAGCATTTAAGATCTAAATTAAAGACTAAAAGGTAAATATTACTTACTTTTCCTTAATTTCTTTTAGTGAACTCTCCAAAGATTTGGATTTTATACTCCCAGATCCAGGTGATTTATCCCATTTATTTTCCTCAATGTCAGCTTCTTCACCTTTTTCTTTGTGCTTTTCACTGGCCAGTTCATCTCCTTTTTCAGGCTTCTTGAGAAGCTAAGAGATATTTGTTTATATTGTGATGCAAAATTATTCTCCTCTATTGTACAGGCATTTTAATAAGTACTAAATATATCAGTAACCTGCTAAGATTTGAGATACCTTATTTACATGCTAGGAATATATTTTACAAAGCACAAAATTTAAAGTTATTTTAAAAGGGTGGTTTATATTTGCTAAGGAGTGACAGTCATTATAAGGCATTCAACTGCACACTTTCAGATATGTGGAGAATACTGGAGAAAGCACTTACCTGTTCTTCTCAGAGCACTTACCTACTCTTCTCTCCTGAGTTATAAACATAAAGACATTATTAAGGTCTATGGTTTCTTAGAAATCATGTAACAGAGCTCAATATCATTGCCCATAAAATAAGGAGCAGAACCTCTACAATACCACAAAGAGAGCAGGATTAATACTTCACTCCTTGAAATATTATATAAAATGTGTGTCACATGAATTGGGATAGACAGGCATGTAGAAGTAGGTGCTTAGTACATCCTGACACAAATACAGATGGGGAAAAACTTGTGATATTTGCAGAAGAGAAGTCATTACATTTTCACCTTGAAGATTAGGATTTTCAAGAAGTCTGTTCCTTTCAAAGCAACCCATACAGGGTTTCAGCAGAGTATAGTATTACAGGCATAAACTTTATACAAGGACCAACTGTCTCAAATTATTACCCTACCATATCAATTCTAGGCAGAACAGCTTAGACTTTCTATTCCACCATTGTGTTTCTCAAATGAGCACAGGGTAATCTTCTCTAATATTTGAAACTTCTATAATATTTCTCTCAGGTAATATTTTCCTTTACTTTCAGAGACAGAAATAGCTTTCAGGGTCATATCACTACAGATATGTAATGAATACTGGGGCTTTATGAACAAGCATTTTTAGGTAATATATTTTAAGGATTAAGTCCCTTTTCTTATGAACTTCTAGAATATTTATTTTTTATGCCCAGATATGAAAAACATGTAATTCAGCTTCAGAATTTACTATTTTTATACTTTTAGATGAAGAAAACTGTTTTCCAAGAACAAATGAGGAAAGATGTCCACAGTTCTGTGGCTTCTCACCGCCACTAAATCTGAGTCATGCTCTTGCTTTATGCTACAGATTCTTATACCAAATTTCCTCTTCAAAACAGCCTATAAAGCCTTTCCAATAACAAAAAAATTGGTTCAGATGAACAGTTTTATCTATGTCACCTTGCAGAAATAAGATGGTTTTATATAGCCTGACTTCATAGCACAAGATACACCCTCCTAAGGGATGTCATTAAAATCCATTCAGATTGCTGAAACGCAGTGCAACCTGAAATTAGCATACAATTAAAATACATCGGTTCTGAGCATAAGCATAAATACGCGTCTCTGCATACATAGCCAAATGAAGATTTGCATGACAGAAAGTGTTAAAGCTATGTTTCAGAGAAACACAGAATCACTGAATATTCTGAATTAGAAGAGACCCACAAGGATCATCAAGTCCAGCTTTTAAGTGAATGGCCCATATGAGGATCAAACCCACAATAATCTTTCGACAGGCTGGCACAGAACAACAATTTGATTCTGTCAGGTAATGCTGGCATGGAATGCTGCAGAGTTGTATGAAGATGTCTGAGTTACCTGCTCTAACTGCACTAGCACACCATGGTAGGTAAGGCCATCAGTCACACTTTCAAACAACACTTTGTCAAAGCCCTACATCGCTTTCCCTTCCAGTCAAAACTGGTTTGGTGTCTCCACACTGTGCTGTTGTACACTAAATAAACATTGAGATACCAAAGAACTTCTGGATAACTTCAAAAGAAGAATAATTTCTTTTTCATTGATCTCAGTTACCTTGATCCTTATTTCTTTTTCAGAAATCTTCTTTTGCTTCTCCACTTCTTTTCTTTTACGTCTTTCTTCTTCTCTGCGCTTCCTTTTCTCTTCCTCCCTCAAACGTTTCTTCTCCAATTCTCTCCGCCTCCGTTCTTCTCTTTTCTCTTCTCGTATTCTCTGAAGAGTTCAATAATGATTAATTGTAAATTGTCCAACAGAAAACCATATGAAACATAAATGTGGAACTTCAGGCAAAAGTCTGAACGTACCTGCTTTTCTAATTTTCTATTTTTAATATATTCCAAAAGGGGTGTTGTTCTTCTAGCTAAAACACAAAAAATTTGTGATATAGTGTTCAACTCCTAAAATGTACTCATTTCTTTACTTTAGTATTAACCCCCTTTTTCTAACTTTATCTGAAAGGGAGCTAAGTAATTGATAAACCTATTTGTTTCATGTACTTTTGAAGGCTTTCCCATCATTCTGCTTTAGAAACACTTCATTGCTTTTTTGCTGTTAGCATTAGGAGCAACAGAAATATGTTGCATGATTATTTGATATTTAATTAAATATATCCTTTCAGTTCAAGAGAATGGCTTTTCTCTCTTGCTCATTGAATGCTTATTTCACCAAAAAAAAAAAAGAAAGAAATGTGTTCAGAATCTATTCCTACTTTTTACTTTTGTACATCAAAACCTAGCTATATTGTTGTTCATATACAGCCCACATTACTGTAACTCACATAGCCCTTTTCAATCCCGGTTTTCAAAGTACATCATGAAGGAAACATTTTCAGTCTCATATAACATTTTCATTTACCTGACATTTAGTATTCACCTTTCCATGGGAAAACAGGAGGAATAACAGATAAGCAGTTTGTCCCAGGTTATATAGCATAGTATTAGCAGATCCAATAAAACTCTGGCTTCCAAAATTGCTAATAAAAAATCTCATCTACTGGATAACACAGCCATTCTTTTATTACAGAGCTGTCTCCACACTTTGAAATCAAGTCACCTGCCTGAACCACCCCCAAATTCTGTAAAAACTTGGAGAACATAATCAAATTCTTTATCATGTTCCTTATCAAATTCTTTATTCATGACTGTCAGTACTGAATTCAGACTTCAATTCAGCCTGTACTTCGAGTTGTGAGTAGTTACAACAAATCTTGTCAGTTTTAGATATCCCAGAATAGAAAATGTTTACTACTTGAAATCGCTCTACAGTTATGTAGTTATGTATCTGATTCTCCCTCAAACAACAGAAAAACACTCCCTATTGAAATGCATGACAAAATCTGAAAGAAAGAAAAAAAAATAATAAGGAAACTCTTCAACAAATTTGAAATGACATGGCCAAAATCTAGACACAATTCATATCCCAAAAACATTTAAATGTTTTTGGATTGAAAGCTGCATTATGCTGGGGGCAAAACATTCATTAATAACAAAATTTTATTACACAGTTATGAATGGGAAGGCTGATAGGATTCACTGTTTCTTTTTAGCAAATATCCATGGTAGGAACCAACAACGAATAAAGATTGTTGATTTGATATTTTCCTCCTTCTATTCCTCGATTTTCCATGCCTCCCCATCCTCTCCATGCGCCCATCATTTTGGACAAGTTTTAGGTCCCCAGAGCTGCCTTCCAGTCCCTCAGATCTGAGTTTTGCCCCTCTCTCCTGCTCCCTAACTTGCCCTGCCTGAGCAGTGGCTGCCTCTGGGCACCTTTACATGCTGAAAGAGATCACAAATTGTAACTGGAAGGTCTGGGGAAAGGATAAGCTGCACTGAGAGTTCAGAACTTGACCTCAGTCATGACTAAGACTGTAGTGCAAGAGGTTTAACAGGAAATTATAACTTGAAGTTCAAGGGAGAGAAGCAGTGTGATGAGTACTACCAGAAGAGGAAGGGCAAAAAAAAAAATGTTTGTCAAACTTGAATCTCACCTAACTGACTTATGGGCCTTACTGCAAATACAAACCTAAGAGCATTTTCTTAAAATGTTCAAGAATCTTTAAAAGCAAATAAATTACTAAATGAAGAGATATGTCAGCAAAACTCTATGTTTTATCTTGCTGCCTACAAACAAACGAGAAAAAATTGCTTATCTCCATCTTGCTACAGAGAAAATCTCTTTCATATCTCTCTGTCCCATGGAAACGGATTAGTCAATGCATCTGGCATGATGCATAAACATGTTGGTTTGCAGTAACTTTACATGGAGAAATTCTGACTATATGAGGCTCAATTCTGCCAGCAAAGTCTCAAGACACATCCTTCATTGACACCAGTAGGAGTAACACTTTTGAAACTGGACACACAGCTAAACCCTTACATAATTTTGCTATAAACATGCTAACTACTGAAGAAATCTTTGGTTTTGCATTAATAGCAATGGCCACAGCTTCGAACAGCAGGAAAAATAAAGCAACTAGTTTGATTTCCTCTGATTGAACAGAAATGAAACATTAAAAGTCTTAAAGCTGCATTCAGTTAATATTGTTACTCAGAAATCTGCAACTCTCAAGATCAATCATCTTCCCTCATAGAATATTTTAAAGTTAATAAACCTTTTTGAAACCATAAGCTTTTTGCAAATTGCAAACTTATTAAAAAATTTTTACTGCCTTTACTCTGCTGTCAAACAGAGAACCATGGAAGATTTGGGGTAAATAAAAATTATTGGGTGACTTCCCTATTTAAAACAGCAACAAACAAGTTTTATTGATAACAGAGTTATCTAAATGTCCATTTCCATTTCCTCTAAATTATTACACTTCCAAATCTCTCCAGTTAACTCTCAAACAGCAGCAACAAGTGACAGGAAAGGGGAAATGGTCTCAAGATGTAACTGAGCAGGTTTATATTGGATACTAAGAAAAATTTATTCACAGAAGACTGTCAAGCACTGGAACAGGCTGCCCAGGGAAATGGAGTTGCTGTCCCTGGATGTGTTTAAAAGAGGTGCAATTGTGGCATTTGTGCCACCATGGTTTAGTGGTGGACTTGGCACTGTTGAGTTAATGATTGTACTTGATGTTCTTGAACAGCAAGTTTCCAACCTAAAAGATTCTATGATTCTAATCAAAAGAGGTGCCACTTTTTCACTGTAAAGAAATAACAGCAAAGGTCAATTTTTTTTCCTACTCAACTGTCACACCTAAGGAAAGACTAACTGTTCTGCATGTTATCACTTGGAGATACACCAAAATACCATGTCATCCTGAAAACTGCACACTAGCACTGAAGATTTCAGTGCTCACCTTATTTAAAATTCCCCCCAGGACTGTGGAAGCCATGCTGCATGCATACAGAAAACAAAATGTTGCCTTACTTTCAAAGCTTTTCCAGAATCTTGATCATGAGAACAGAAAGAGATCGTTTCATGTTTCTTAATAAAAGCAACTAATATCAGGGATCAATGGTTAAGTATTCAGCTATTTTGTATTTTAAAAATAAATCTTTGATCTACTAATACATCTGTAAGTATTCAGAATTACTAAAGGCCTATTTCTGAAGCCAGTGTGTGCACATGCAAAAGTTGAAGTGAAACCAAGTGATTTCATGCATAGGCACTTTAAGGTTTACCGCTACTACTTGCCTGGAAAACAAATATTTAACTGGTACTATAAATCTGTCAGACTGAACAGGTCAGCTCTTGCAGGTAGTATCATAAAGATAAAAAGTAAGAATATTGAATATTCTCAATAATAAGAAAAATCAAGAAAACAGACCAATGAGTTCCCTTGTTTTGGCCTCAATCTCTCCCAAAAGAATCTCAGGATTGGCACAGATCTTGTCTTCATCAGCACAATAATTCTCTAAAAATTTCCTATATTCTGGATCTGTGAAGAAAAATGTTTGAATTGTGTTAATACTTTGCAATACATAACCAAAATTTTCCACTGTGATGTCAAAAAAAGATGCTTACCATCTTCAATGCTCCCAGCTTTGGCATCTTTCTTCTTCAGCTTCTTTTTTGAAATCTTCTGAAATGGAGCAAACTCAACCACTGCAGGATATTCCAAACCTTAAAAGAAACCAATCCTTAATTTTTTTGATGGGGAGAAACCTTCAAGTAAGATCTTCCAAACTCTTGAACACATGTTGGGAAGTCTTATGTGAAAACAAACGTAAATGATTCTACAACTCATTCCCAAACTTCTAATGAAAAGTTACATTAAGAGGTATTTAAAATTTTAAAAAAAGATCTTTTATTTGGATATGCTGATAAGACTGAAAATGAGGATGAATACTGTTGCAAAATAAATTTTTGGCAATATTATTTATAGCTCCCTTTTAATTATTCACAGAAATGGGTTAGAAAAATCCATCACAAAATCTCAGTCTGACAAGTGATTAAGTACTATTGGGATATCTACTGGGAACTGCTGAGTTGCTTTTCTAAGGCTTTGTTGCCTAAAAATAAATAAATGCCAGGTAATATGCAATGAAACAACACAGCATCTCCTTTCAGAACCGCAAGTGTAAAACTCAGCACACAGAATTGTGTGTAACTTCTGTGTTTACGATGGACTCTGCACCTTCTGCCTGTGTTTTTACTGGCAGAGATTCTTTGCTTTGAGTTGGCTTCTTCTGTGGACTGGAGTCAGAACCGTGTGTGGGGTTTGAACTGCACTTGGTTTCCATTTGCAGCAGGTTCAAGATTACACTTTGCTCAAGTCCAAGGAAAAATTGTCTTCAGACTGCTAGAACATTTGTTAACCTTATGGAACCTGCTAATCCTTGTTTCAATTTTAGCCTCAAAATGCAATGCTGCCACAAGCCTCACCAGAGAGAACTTCTGATCAAACCTTGTGCTCTTTAATTGTACAAGCAATCCTGTCAAACTGTGTCCAAGCTTAGTTTTGCAGAGTATTCTGGCTTCAGTCCAGCATAATACTGAAGAATGTGCTGAATTTAGGCAAAGTCTTAGCAGAATCATTAAAAAAACTTTTTTCTAGTTTCAAATTTTAAAACACTCAGAATTTTAAATCTGAGAAATGCACACTGCTAGGAATGTGTTGTTCTTCATCTCTACAAAAACCATCTAAATCTGAGGGATATTAGAAAGAAATAAAACATCACAGGTAGGAAATGCTGAAGAGGAATTCATTGGTTTGACAGCTTCTTTAGAGACCAGTTTCTAGTAAGAGTGGGCAGGACTACTTTTCACAGGACCTCTGCAACACTGAGTAGACAGAATAGAAAAATGTTTGTACAAGAGAGCCAAAAATCTATGTCTATTTTACATAACCTATGCAACGTTTTACAGAAGGTATGCCTGAATGAGGCAAGGAACTGCTAAAGTTCTGCTAAACCACTTATTGATGGCAGTTTCATACTCCTGCAGACAACCTGGATTTATCCACATTTACATTACAGACTTTTTCTTTACTGTTGGGCAAACATTTGCAGACTGAACATTTTAAAACTGGTGATCAATTTTGCCATTCTTGTTCTCAGAACTCAACTCAAGATGTCTGCAAAGGCCTAAAAAATTCAACCTCTACATGTCTTAAAAGTAGGCAACCAAAATGTTGAAGGTTTCTCCTTGCTTTTTGCAAACAGGAGTAAGTGGCAGAACTTTAGCTCAGAAACACTGAAGATCCGTGCTCGCAATGTGTTCAGTTACTATTGTAATGAATTGTGAAGTTTGCATAAGGTAATTTGCTTAGTATGGTCTTGATAGCACATTGCCTAAAGTATAAGAATGCACATAAAGCATGCACACCACATAGACAAGCAAAACTGCATGGACAAATATATTTTGCACTTTATTCTATTTCAAGTGATAAATGTTAACATATTTTTATGTAATTAACTGCCTAGTGATGAAACAATGGCATAACTAGGAAAAAGAAAGCAAACTGATGCTCTAATCTGGTATATGTATACACACATTTAATATCTTACAAACAGTCCAACCTTTATTATCAATGAAGACATAGCCATCAAAGCGATCTCTAAAAAGAAGGATGTCCTCAGGATTTCTAAAGTTAATGTATGCTCTTGAGTAGAGATGAGGATAAAGGCTGCAACAAGAAATTTTGTTTTATGTTACTTAATATTCTTTTCAGGGCTAGGGAAAACATAAAATCAGAGGAATCACATCATAATTCTCATCTTCGAGAAACTGCTACCTTAAGCAGTCTTTGCATTTACACATCTAATGATATATATATATGACAAAAAGTAACAGAACATCAGAGTTCTGTATGCAACTGTGAAATTTATTCTGAACTGCCACAAATATTTCCAATTGATTTTGTTCCCCTAAATTGCAGAGCATACATTTCCACTGTGCAGGATCAAAACTTTAATATTTCCCAAATTAAGAGATATGAATAACAGCAGTGCTTTTGGGGAACTTCTTGGGCATACTAAGAAAAGTCTTGTATCACTGAAAAGGAAAGGTTAAGTAAAAGACTGCAGTCAAGTGGCAGCTTCCAGGCTGTCACTGTATTTAAACAGATTTCCACCTTTGAGAGAGAATAAAAAGCCTAATAGTTGGCAATATAATCCACTGAATTATACACAAATAAATAAACTCCATCAGACATCCATGTGTCACCAATGTACATGCAATGTCTAGTTGTGACCAATAGTTGCTGTGAAAATCCAAAGCACAGCAAAAGAAACAGGTACTTAAAGATTTCTGATTCTTCAAGAATTTATTGGCATAGATTCCACTCCATGGGTAAATATTTAATGTGCCTTATAAAAACCTCAGGGCTGGCACACCAAAACCATGATGAAACTGAAGTAATTTAATGAATTAGAACCCATCAGCTAAGTTATTGTGAGTCATGGCATGTACATGCTTTAAACTCCTGCAACTGCTATATATGTCAGTTTGTATTAAACTGACTTAATGATGACTACACATTACATCAAATTTCTGAACAAATCTTAACACAAACCCATATCTTTAAAATACCTGTAATTCCATAATTCCAATAGTTCATAATCCCATTGTCACCTATGGCCTGTCTTCAGACCAACTTGCCACTGGCACCAGGAGACAATAAACACACACAGCTGCAATTGTATTTCAGTCCTACAGCTCTTTCAAAATCAGATTTCACAATGAGTGAGAAAGAGCAAAAATATGGACTGGATCACAGGATCCATGCATGTGGCAGCTCAAAGCAACATTGCTCCCAAGTAATTTTTTTCTTTTTAAAATATGCATCCATATGGATTCCACTTACAGTGTTAGGAGGAGACCATAAAGAGCAGTGCTGTCAATCACCAATGGTTTTGTACACCCACCAATTCTGTGTTTGATCCTGTAGCCAGAAGAAATGTCAAAAAACCAAAACAACCTAGAGGGCTTTTTTCATTTAGCTACTTTGTAAATACCAGCTATGAAGTGTTTCTACAGCTTGAAGAAGATAATCTATTTTCAAGGAAGAGAGGAAGAGCCATTTTATCCATATATACCCAGTATATTTTGACATTCTAGGATAGGAACAGCATTGTGTGAATGGTAAGTGGGTAACTGCAAAAATGCTAAGTGGGTAACAGCTAGGGCATGCCAGGGCTGAAAGATGCTAAAGCATGTCTGTAGAGTTATCACCAAGATGCAAAGCAGATATAAAAAGACAAGATTTCTTCTCATCGATTTCAAAGACAAAATTTAACACTTTTCATAAATACACAGAGTTAAAAGATGCATTTTAAAATGTGTAAGGAGGGAATTTTATTGTTGCAATCTATAGTTGTACTGGAAGCAATGTCTCTGTGCTGCCTAATGGCTACAACAGTGAAAGTCTCACATAACTGGGGCTCCCATGAAGAAGGAAACTTCATTCTCTGTCATATCAACAGCACTATTCTTATCTTTCATGTCCTTTGAGGTTTAAATTAAACAAGGCCTAACATTAGACTGATATGATTGTACCCTTGAAGTGCTAAACACTCATCAGATAAAACCAGGAATCTTGAAGGAGCATTATTTTTCATTCCAGTTATTACCTGAGACTGAGGAACTGAGTTTTAGTTCCTAGTCTAAATAACTACTCCACTGTTCTTTCCATCTTCAGCTTTTGTAAAATACTAAAACTTTCTATAGATTAAAGACTGTTACTTGGACAAGAGTCCACTCCTACATTACTGTGGCACTTCTCTGCCTTAGTGCACAGCAAGCAGATTCATCATACAGTTGGATTTTTTTTCCTGTAGGAACTTATAACCTTATGGTTAGACACATTGTGAAAAGAAACTGAAAATACAAAGGCTTGCTCCTTCCTTGTTTACTTCAGCTGGAAAATTAATGCAATCTCTTTCACCTTCTTTGGCAACATAATCTTTTCCTGGTACACAACATAGTATTTTTCTAGCTCTTTCAGCTTAAACAGAGTGAACAACTTTCAAAATGGAGGAACATGTGATATGATTATTAAGCACTCATTAGTAAGAATGAACTGAGTCTGTATAAACAGGACTCTGGAAAACAGATTTAGAATTTACCTTGCAAGTAAGGGATCTAGTGTTGCTATGCATTTTTAACATCTTCAAGAACTTCACACGCATCAGCAGAAACATACAAGGATGTAAAAGCATGGCTGAGCACAGCAGGATATTGATGTGCAGCACAATAACACAGCACTGTCTGTCCATTACTGTAGCTATGTATCGGGGTAGAAGGTTGCAGAAACAGAGCTGTGACAACACCTCTCTGATGGAGCCACTTCCACAAAAGAGTTCTCATATGCATGTGAGTTAGCTATCAGAGTGCTGAGTGCACAAAACCCGCCCAACTGAGTGTTTCAAACCCTTGTCTTAGGCTTCTTACTCAGCAAAGTGTACAGTGTGCCTAAAAAAGTGAGTAAAATTAACATTCTAAGTGGAAAGCTAACTAAATCTAGCAAATTTGAAATACTTAGCACTGAACTGCATATATATCACTTGTACTCTAGGTTTCACACACATGATTTCCAGCAGCTACTCCCCACCCTGGATTGTCTTTACCTATCCATTCAGAACCCCCAACAGCATGGTCATGCAGCAAAGAATGCACAGGGCTTCACAGGGCTACAGGCACTCTGAGGCTAACAACCCCTCCTAGGAAGAAACACTCTTGCTTGACTTTTGTATTTAGTAATTAGCAGTTACTGGCTAAAATACTCTTTACTCTTCATGATTTTGTCTTCCAGCTGAGTCCTACAGAAGTGTACTCTGTGTGTCTCCTGCTTTTTTCAAGTATCTACCACCACAGACTTCATTCAGGATCTGAAATTCAGTTTTATCATCCAAGAGCTGGTTCCATTTTGCCATATGTTTGCTGTCTATAATGCTGCTTTCCATACGTATAATGTTTTGGACAGATGCACTGCACATGTCGGCGCTTGGAGCAATCTCTATGGAAATAACCCAGATGAGTCTGAGTGTACACATTTATTCATTCCAACACACTGTTTCTTCTGCTCTGCATTCAAGGGTATTCAATCTTTCAGGGTACATTTATTTCTGTGACACTTAGTCTACCATCTTTTTAAGTCCTTATTTTTCTAGCAACTTTAATAACAAACACATTCTAAATGTTTACTTCTTCTACAAAGCACCTTTTAACACAATTGTGTAAAAAGATTGATATACAGGAACATAATTCTAAAGTTATTTACAGTCTAAACAACAACATATTAACTATAAAGCCAGTAATCTCATCTTAGTAAACTACTTATCAACTCATGAATCATGGTGGGCATTTATAAAATATATACTTACATGTATATAGAGCTCTACAACTAAATTTTGGAGAGTCAAGTAGCTTCTCCACCCATTCATTCATACAGTAATTGATAACTCATGTCAAGCTAAAATCCCCTGGCCTTCATCCTTGTCATCTTCTGCAGTCATCTGCACTATGGGTGGAACTGTCACAATTTCAAATAAGCTTAGTCTTTCCTTTTTACAGCTATGGTAGAGAAAGCAGAAACACCAGAGTTGTGCCAATCAAAGCCTGTCAATTATTTCACCTGGAACACAGTAGTGGTGGCTCCCTTGAAGCACTAAAGGCACTGCCCCTTCAGTGCTGCGGTTCCTGGGTGTAAACCTACATCCTACAGTGCTGTTTAGCTACAATAATGCTGAGCACAATGTTGGGAAGAAGTTATGGAGGGAAAAGGAGGAGTGCTCTTTGGAAAAGCTTTAGCACTCTGTGTGATACATGGCATGGCACTGAGTATTTGAACATTTTCATGCAAGCAAGGCTTCTGTTCAGATTTCTTTCCTTTCATAACCTCAGAACACTATCAACAATTCCTGGCACTCAGCACTCAATGCCAGTCCAGAGAGATCACCCAAACCCTGAAGGGCCAGAGATCAATCACTTGACTGGTGATTAGTCAACGCTTTAGAATAGGCTCAGAAACCTTTACTAGCAAACAAAAAGGAAAGAGCGTCTGGAAAAAAACTAGTTAATTGAAGCGAGAGTACACAACAGTCTACCAAGAAGGCAGAGTCTTTATTATCATCTATAAACAGTGTTTTGTTTGCATTTTGATGTCAATATGCAAGAGAAAATAAATGTAATGCAATGAATCAGGTGAATCTGAAAAAGGAACGAAACACAAGTCACTTTGTGAAATGATTTTACTGAAATAGATGTAACTGAAAATTACATTAATCATATGAAATTTGAAAAAGTTTTATAGCTTGCCTATAACATGACATTGCAGACTTAAAGATAACACTCACAAAGATATTATAAAGAATACAAAAAAAGAGAAATTGGAGTTGATATGCATATCTTTGTTTTGTCTTCTAGGATGATATATCTTGGAAATAAAAATGTAGAAACAGCTACAGTCAGACCTCTCTAGTGCCCTTATCAACAGCAACTAATAGAAAATGCCAAGAGAAAATTTATTAAAAAGGCGAAAATGTACAAATATTGCACTCAGTTCATAACTGCAAGTATCTGCAGCCTAGGGACTTTGTAATACCAAACTTGTAACATGTTTAATAGGTTTTCATAGATAAATATCTAAGTATTTGTCTAACTGCTCCTGACCCATTTCCAACATTCATCATTCGTGGCATGAATTTCTGAAAAGTTCTAAAATCTGAATGAGCTAATAGAAACTTCTGTGATGTAGTAACACACGATGTGGTTAAACTGAGAGGTTACAGCTCTTAAGGAAACTTGTCTGCTTCTGCATCAAAGCATCTCTATGCCCCTTTCCAACAGATCCTCTTCACTGAGTAGCTTCTTCAAATCCTTCTCATTGGGTGACATGACATTTCTTTTCATCTTCACATGATTTTGTTATCACTGAATTCTCTGGATTGCTTGCTACTACGCACATGGTACAGGATCTAGAAAAAAGCTATTCAGTGAAAGACAAAACATGCCAACCTTGTCCTGTAGCTTTTCCTGTTAGCTGGAATGACATGAAGACATGCACAATTTGCTGAAATCTTGTGAACTGTCCATAACATGACAGAGTGTGGCAATATAATGTCTTACACTTAAAAAGTATTCTCTGCTGGGTAAGAGAAGAATGAGATTAACCTTGATTAAACTTTTACTTTCTGGAACTTTATTGTATATTCCTCAGTGGGTAATGTAAAGAGATGACGCATAAAAAGACATACATGGGTATGTGTCAGCATTTGAACAAAGGGAACAAAAGAGACAAGGTGATCTTGAGCCAGTCAAAAAACAAATAATCAATCAAGACAACACTGCAGAATGGCAGTGAAATGCCCACATAAGCTGTGTAGTTTGCTGAAAGAAGCTGTAGCCATACAAACCTGGTAAAGATAAACCCATTCCAAAAGAACCCATCTTTTGACTGAAAACACATTTTTTGAAAAGCAGGATGAAGAGAAATGGAGCGAGCACAAAACATTTCATGCTGAAAAATTCAAACTTAAATGAATTTTTTTTTAGTGAGTTTAGATTTGTGAAGGCAGAAGAAAATAACATTACAAATGACAGAGTGAGAGAAAAAACAGTCTCTTTCATTGGTAACCTGCCATAGATGCAATTAAACGAGTGAACAGCAAAATTTTTGGGTAATCCAAATTTCATCAAATAGGAGAGAAAATTAAACTTTATATATCCAACTACAGTCAGTGCCTTCTCTTTTCTAAAGAGGCTGACTCCCTAAATTCTTATGCAAACTTTTCTGGAAAATTAAAAAAATTCAAATTTTTTTAACTGTTAATTGGCATTTGTGCATCTAAACACAGTGAGAACTGACACTCTTCTTCAGAGAATTTTTGGTTTGGCTTTGGTATTTGAAGCCTGAAAGAGGCCCACTTGGAAAGAGAGGTGACAAAGTTCAGAAGAGCAATGTAAGGTACAAAGATTTCCAACCAGAGTAAATTCTCCTCCTTCCTCACTTCACATCCTTTGTAGTTTTAACAGAAAAGCTGAAGCACCTACTCTTTTGTTGCTGCACTCATGTGCAACTACCTAGGTCAGAAACGGTCATAATTCCTCTAAATAAACATTTATTTCTTCTTGATTGTGAAACCGACTCTGAGAGAACCCCTAACTTCAAAATTTGGTCAGCAATAAAGAGTTGGCATCCCTCTACAGACAGTGGAAAGAATCTCGAGCCAGTGGAGGGGTGATTCATCACACACTAAGATATGACAAGATGGATCTTATACTTCAGTTTTTAAGAACACATGAATATTAAGCATGAAGGATGTTTTATTTCTCTTCTGGAAACTGATTTATTAAAAAGGGAATTGCATTTTAAAGAGTAAATTATGTAACTATACCAACAATTCTGATTTAATTTAAATCAGCCAATATTTCTTCTTTTTTACTTTTGAATGAGACAAAAATGAGTAAAACTACATTATTTAAAAATTTGTATGAAGCACATGAAAATCCATGCATGTAAACGAAGAAACTAAACTCAAACTGAACTCATAAAAACATTCTGTCATTGTTTGGCCCAGAATGAATCTTACTCACAGCCAATTAAAGCAGGCTGTTACAGTTGATAAAAAGGTTAAAAGAAACATCAGGGTTTCAAACTACATTATGGCCTATTCATACAAAAGAAAATCCACTTTAAAATCTCCAGTGCAAAGGAAAAGGGCAGGAATGCCATTGTCTCTGCATATGCAGGCAGCTGTTCAGAAATATTTTAAGGAGTAGACTGAACTATTCAGAGACAATGACTCAAAACATTCCTCATTTGTGGAGATGCCAGGGTGCTTGGTTGAGATGGAGTAGGTGAACTTTTAGCTGTGTAATGGCTAAACCTCTGATCTGATAAGGCACAGGGTGAATGATGGGCTGTGAGTGAGATAAGAGCTGGATCCTGTGGACAGGATTGTGCCCCTTGTCATGCTAAGCTGTGCTTCCTTGCACAAATCCCTGGGCTGTGGGCCTTGCCCTCCTCCCCTAGGAAATGCTGGGTAACTCACCTGTGACCTGAGCGGGTTCATCTCTGCTGATGGGGCATAATGGGGCACAACTGACTCAACTGCACTGCTAGGATGGACAGCTGTGCTGTCTTAGAAGCACATTCTGATCCACATTCTTACATAAAGCTCCCCACCCCAGAGGAGGCACCTGATTTATATTCACCTGAACCAGACTGAATATAGACCCAAAAGATGCTGTGTTCCGCCATCTTGTCCCCAACACTTATTTGGGACTTCTCCCCTACTCCTCCTGCCAGATCTGAATCCAAGACTGCACAGCAACCAAGTCTTATTGCAGGACCTATGGGTGGTGAGATCCTCACACTCTTGTACTTTGTTTGTCTTTCTTTTGTGCTTTTCTTTCCTTCCTTCCTTTCTTGCTTCATTCCTTCTTTCTCACTCTCTCTCTTTCTTTCCCCTTGTCTGTGGCCTTGGGTGATGTTGTTGCACTTTCACATTGCAATGCTTTCACACTGTATTACTGTAGATAATAACCATGAAGACAGCTCCATACCTGTTTTCCTTTGCAACCAAGTTGTTCCATAATAAACCCTACACTGTTTATTTACAAATACTGATCACTCAGTGTCACTTCACACTAATTTGCCCCAAGGGATCTAGCAACAAGAATGCAAATTATCCCCACCTTATGAGGGGGGCCATAATAGTAACTCAACAAAAAAAAATAAAAAGAGGAAAAACATGTGATTTGGAATGTCCCACATACCTTGATTAGGTTTTCAGCACCTGAAAACCTACAGAAACAGCTCATCCTCACCTGGGATCAGCAGTGCAAAACTCAAAATAATCATGGGCAGGTAGAGGATGCAGCTGTTCCTCCAGTTGCTCCTTGGTTAGACAAGGAGGAAGCCTTCGAATAACCACCTGCATATATAAAAAGAAATGGAGATTTATATTTGATCTAAACACTGTAGAAACAGATGGCACAAATTCCCTGACTCAGTTCCTGCAATTGTTTTGAAACTGTAGGATAATTGACATATTCTGATGAACAGCCTGAGAACCACTGCAATTTAATCATCAACCTAAAAAACAGATATTGATTACATAAAAATTTTACAGTCTCTCTAAAAAATTATTTAAACTAGCTTTTAAGTCATGTTATAGCAGTATTTCAGTGCAATAGGTCTCTGTCCAGTTGCTCCTGGCAGGGGTTTTTCAGGGCAGCCTCTGAGAGGATGCTGAGGCTGCCCAGTGCAGAGTGCAGCAGCTCCAATGGATCCACCTCAGGGCACAGCTGAGCCCTTTAAGCCAAGTCAGTGGTGACTCTGGGAAAGGTATTTAAGAATGGACAGGAAGGTAGCACAGCAGTGGGCAAGACAGAGGAGTAACGGACAAAAAAAGTGTAAGACACAGCCCTACAGACAAACAGGAGACGGAGGGGAGGAGGTGGTCCAAGCGCCAAAGCAGAGAGACCCTTGAAGGAGATCATGGTGAGGCACTCTGTTCCTCCATGGCATGAAGGACTACAGTGGAGAAGACATGCACCTGCAGCCCTTGGGGGACCCTATGCCACAGCAAGTGGAGATGCCCTGAAGGGTCCTGCAGCCTGGGCAGAGAAGCCCACACCAGATCAGGTTTATCCTGAAGGCCTGCAGCCCATGAAGGAGACTCATGCTGCAGCAGGTCATGAACAACTGCAGCATGTGGGAAGGACCCTCCTGCAGAACTTTATGAAGGACTGTGTCCCATGTCATGCCCCCATGCTGGAGGAGGGAAGGAGTGTTAAGGAAGACAGAGCAGCAGCAAGGAGCTGTTATGTCCTTTCTGCAACCCCATTCCTCATCCTTCTGCAGTACTTCCAGGCAGAGGAGGTTGAACCTGGGAAGGAAGAGGGGAGGTAGGAAGGTGTTTCAGATGCTATCTTTTTTTTAACAGTCTTCTCTAATTTTTAATTAGCCATTAAGTAAATTAATTCTCTCCATGTTAGAACCATACTCTCTGGCTGAATTATGCCAGCACACAAAGCAGTAAAATAGCCATCAAACTTCAGGCAACTTGTTTTAATTTTTGAGTACTTTAATATCTGAATTTAACTTTATTGAGCTCTGAGTTATTCTCAGTTCTTCAGTTTTCCACTTAAAAAAAAAAAAACGGGAATAAATCAAATCTCACAGTACTCAAAGAGTCACAGAATTGTCAGGTTGGAAGGGATCTCTGGTCCAACTCCCCCTGCCAAGGCAGGGTAACCTAGAGCAGGTGTCACAGGAACATGTCCAGGTGGGTTCTGAACGTCTCCAGCCAGAGGCTCTGTGACATTCCTGGACAGCCTGTTATAGTCTGCAAGTATTATATGAAAAATGCTCGAATAAAGACGTAGAAGAGAGATGTGCTTTTGCCCCGGACAAAAGCTGCTTTGCCACAGCAATAGCCAGCCTTGATTTCCCAATTAAAGGTGAAGTGATTTCCAGCGCTGACGCTGGGGGTCTCCCAATACTCCAGGGAATGAACACTCTCATTCTGCAGATGAAGAAATTCCCGTTACAAACACACGGACCTCCTGAGATCAGGCCCGGTCTGTCTGCTCATTGCAGCCGCCCTCCCACCCTGTCCCACCGCAGCCGCCCCGGCCCCGCGCTCGCGCCCCTCACTTTGCTCAGCGCCGTTTTCTTCTCCTCCCGCTGTTTCCCCGGCGCCGGGTGAATCGGCGGCGGCGGAGGCAGCGGTGACGGCGGGGACGTCGGCGGCGGGTTCGGAGGAGCGTCCGTGGCGCGGCGCGGCGACTCCTGCAGCAGCGGGGCGTCCATGGGCCGTGAGTCGCGGCCGCCGCCCCGGCCCGGCCCCGGCTCCAGCCCTGCCTCTCGCTCCGAACGCATGCAGCCGCCGCGCCCGCAGCCGGGCGGAAACCTCGCGAGAACGGCCGCAGGGCAGGCAGGATCTCGCGAGGCTCCCCCCGCCAACCGTGGCGAGCAGCGGCGGCTCCGTGCCCGTCCCGGCTGGAATTGCGCAGGGCGCCCACTCTGCCGGAGCGAGGGGCAGACAGAGACAGAGTGCCCATTTCCCTCCCCTCACGGCCTCGCCCTGAGCTCACGGCGCCTCGTCACCACGCCTCAGCGCTGCTCGAGGGCGGGAAGGACACAGACACCGCGGGGGTGCGTTATTCAGTCTTTGGATGCAGGGTCTAAGGGGTAGCCAAATTCTGGGGATAAAGCAGTGGGAAAAAGGAGGAAAAAAAAAGGCCATTAACCGTTACTTGTGTGAGGCCAGGAGTCGTATGCCCGCAGGGAGGTTCTGTGATAATTAAGCAGTGCCTACACGTGGGCAGCCTGAGCCCCAGAGGCCACGCAGCAGGGAGAGCTCTTCCAAAGAGTGCCTCTGGGCCTGGCTTCGTCAGGAGCTGCGGTGGACAAGGGAGAGTGGGCACAAACTGAGAGAGGGCAAATTTCGCCTAGATGTTAGCAAGAAACTTAAAGTAAGGATGGTGAGGCATTGGAATAGGTTGCCCAGGGAGATTGTGGATGCCCATCCCTGGCAGTGGTCAAAGGCAGGTTGGACAGGGCCTTAAATGACTTGGCAGGGAGGTGTCCGGCCCCATGGCAGCAGAGTTGGCACTACAGGATCTTTAAGGTCCTTTCCAACCCACACCACCATTCTATGATTCGATTCCATGATTATTCTAAGTACGGACCCATCAATTAGAGCGAGGGTTTTTAGTCCTAGATTACAATCAATGAATTTTGAAATACCTAGATCCAAAAAGTTTCTTGAAATTCTTGCGTGAGTTGGAATATCTTGAACTAAATCTCCTAGAATTGGTGGCAGAAGTACAGCAAGCTCCAAAGTAAGGACATATCACACATTTAAGGACAGACTTGTCTAGAGCTATGGAAATTAGACAGAAGGAGCAAAAATGCCTGCAAGTTAATCAGAATACACAGGGTCATTGCAAATCTTCAGATCCTGCTGCACTGATAGTCCTCAAACAGCTGTCCAAAGCATGAAGGACATACATGATCTGATGTGGAATAATAAAAGTAGTGTCTGCAAAAACTGAAATCACAGAATATTCTGAGTTGGAAGGCACCCACAAGGACCATTGAGTCAACTCTTAAGTGAATGGGCCACATAGGTTTTAAGCTTGCAATGCTGACAGTAGTAGCACCAGGCTCTGATCAACTGAGCTAACACATTATTTGTTTTCAAATCTTTTAGGCAACAGTACCTATGAAGAAAGTTTTGGAGCCATTTGCAGCACAAAAATCTTGTGGGTTTTCATATCTGTTCTGAAAACTTTTAAGGCAACATTCAGATCTCCCCCCACTGGGACAAAACTAATGCTTGGAAGAGAAAGATGAAATTATGAGACAGAGTTAAAATGTCCCTTTTGGGAGTGCATTTATCAGCCACCCAACCTGACAGTCCTGGACCCTTGTACTCAGCAGCCAAAGCCAAGTCAGGCAATGACAATGGCTTGCAGCATGAATCAAGAATCTGAGGTCAAGTCAGGCCAGAACTAATAACCAAAGTCCTCATGAGGACAAGTACAATACTCAATTTAACTAGAGCCAGGGTGAACGTCATAATAACCCAGAAAGGCACCAAGGTCTCTCTAGTAAGAGCAGGACAGGTGATGGGAGGTGCAGAAGACCAGGGCAAACAGGCGCTGCCAGTACAAAAGCAGGGATTTGGACAGAACAAGAGCAGGTCAAAACATTGAACAGAAGATAAAGGAGCAAAGACCTTCCCCTAAGGTCCTGTCTGAGACATACATCATGAACCAGCTCACAAGCTCTAACCCAGCTGTAGCTGCCTAAGAGGCTTGGAGCCAAGCCAAGCCGTATCAAGACATCCAGAGGAGTCCTTCACAATCCAGGGCACTTTGCATACATTTCTTTCTGGGCAAGTTTTAGTACCAATAAACAAAGGTTAGCAATAGCCAGCCACAAAACCTCCAACAGATACCTGCCAAGGCACAGTATCACGATAGGCTGCTGTTACAGCAATGCCCATTCTCACTATTCCATCTGTTTCCTCCCACTCCAACCACTCTGCCCCACTGACAGCGAGTAACACAGCAGTGGTTTGCTCTCCTTGAACCTGAGAATTGATCAGAGAATTGATCAGATCTAGAAAATATTTTTAAATGCTGTTCCAGTTTCCTGATTTCATTCACAATGTAACCATACAAGGATTTGTATTACCACGGCTGAGAAAGTGGCACAGTAGATTCCTACAGGCGGGAATAACATAAACCAATGTTGCCATCACAGCCGACACAGCACTAGATTGTAACTGGGGAGTGCAGGAAGAAAGATGAACTTGTATCAATATTTAAAACCATTTTGACAATGAGAAATATTAGTAACAGAGCAAAACAATGCAAGATTTTTATCCATGTCTGACAGCAGTCAAAAGGCCTGATTATCTAGAATATTATTTTGCCACCTTCCATTTAGAAATTGCCAAGATGTCTTACTAGAAAACTAGATTGACATATGCTGGATTAAAAATAATGATATAGAGAAAAAGGAGCTTGACTCCTTGAGAATCTTTGAGAATCTATTTGCAATATCCTTCAGTGGGCAGCAACAACCTTTGCTGTCATATTATCCATGAGATAGTCTTGGTTACAATTATTCAAGATACAGGAGCACAGATGTAAAAATAACTTTCAAAAGATCCTTTAAAGGAAGAGACCTGCCTAATAGAGCAGCTGTTGAGACACACTCATTATAGATCCTTCCAGAATGTTCAGGAAAAAATCCCCAGTTTACATCAAAGAAGTCACCTGAACTATACCCCAATTACCAGGTTCCAAGTGAAAATAAAGCCCTTTTCATGAACTCCTTTTGCCAGTCACAATGAAGAAGGGAGACCTGACTCTGCCCTGGATATACATATGCCTCCTAAATCATTAATTTTTCCTATGCTCTGCTTGGATACTTTTTCACTTTAGACTCATGACTCATACTATGTTTTTCAGGAGAATGTGTAACTTTCGGTGAATTATTTTAGAACTAGGAAGTAAAACATTTTTGTTCACCTTATTTTCTCATGTTTAAGAATATATGGGATTGGTATTGAATTCTGCACTCAATGCAAAATCCAATGTATATTTTCTAACATATGAAAGGGAAATTTTGGCATCACCCATTCCCTTTGTGGAGCCACAGCACAATTTGCATTGTCACTGGGACAGAACCAGACTTCTCTACACTACTGTGCTGGTCCGCATAGGAAAGCAATGGAATCACCTGGACCCAACAGATTTCCACAGTGAGAGTGTCTGCAATTGCTGATAAAATACAGACTCCTCCCCAAGCTCTTCCTCCCTTGATACCCTTGAATTCCAAAGTGCAGCTGTGTCTAAAACTTGAATTCATCTTCAGTAATGCACAGGCATGTGCAAAATAGCCAATACTGAGGATTCAAACTATGTGTATGGCCTACATCAATGCAATGAGGTCTTCTTGATTCAGATGGGGATTCATGAGAGTGCTGTCAGGAAAGGAATATTTATAAAGTAGGAACTATAAAACTCCTGGTGTTAAGTACATAATAGTTTGAATTCATATAAAAAAATAGCAAATTCACGAAAGTACAACACCATAACAAAAATGTTAAAACAAACATAGTACACTTAGACAAAATGAGCTCTCTACCAGTATTTATGGTCACGTACTATGGTCTGACATTGATGTTTCTAACATCATATCACTTTCATTCATTTCAATCTCAAATGTTTCTTCCAATGGGCGACTGGTATCTGTACTTTTCCTTTGATTTGATGTCTCTAACGTTACTATGCCACTTTCATCCAGAGTTTGTCTTTCTATGTCGAATTCTCTGAAATCCCAGGGAGGCGAAATTATGTTCTTTAATGTCTTCACTGTGTGTACATCAAAGTCATAACATCTTAATTTGTCTTTGATCTCTGTTCCTAGGAAAACAGACAAACCAGTAGTTTATTTCAAATGAATACTCCCAAAAATGTAATCTCAAAGAACCTATCATTCAGAAACTACTATAATTCTCTGCTTTCAGACCATCACGAAGCTGCTGCTGCTTAATGACTGAAGCTGAATCAGTTGTTCTGAAAAAAATCCAGCAGCCTCCTTTCTCAAAAAAGCACAATACAAGAAGCACAACTCAGTTTCAAAAGTGTGTTTTGAGAAGTAATTGCCAATTCCCTTCCCAATTCTCCAAGGGGCTTTTTTCTTGTTTAAGTTACACACAGCTTGGTTTGCATTAATGCATATCACATGGCTGCATGGTTCTTCCAGATGTGTTAAATCACTACATATGGAGCAAGACAATATTGAGAAGAAACATCTGTTTCAATTGTGTGAAAAATCTGCAGGAAAAGCACTAGAGCAACACAGATGGCTTTTACTTTTAAGGCTTCAGCCTTCTTAACATGCTTGACAAGACATCAACTGTGTTCACTAGAGATAAATCACTAAGTTCAATGAAGCAGAAATCTATTAAAAAATACAGAACCTTCATAGAAAATTTAAACCCATGGCAATATAATGTATTACTGTTATGAAGCACTTTTTTTTACCATATATAAAGCTGTATTTTTGTAGTCAGAAGAACCTATCCTGTCTCCACAGGATATGAAAATACCTTGCTCTACAGCAACATTAGCATTAGTGCTCTGATTTCCTAACTCCATACTTCTGTTGAATTTTTCCCCCTTTTCCTTTGCAATCTAAGATGCCACAAATCAATATTTTCTATAAAAGAAACCATTGACACCTTTAATGAAAAAGTGTTTCCTTTCTTTAAGCTGGTGAGAGTACTGTCATGCTGCTCACAAAAACCAGTGGTCATCTGCAATTGCTGCTAAGTTCTGGCTCACTTAGCCATTAAAAAAACCAACCAAAAAAACCCAAATAAAGACATCCTCTACTTTGTGAGTTAATTAGGCAGTGGTAGGCAGTCGTTGACATAACACTCCTCTCCAAAAGACTCAATGACCTCAAGAGACACATAAGTTAGAGACTTACCAATATAGGCTTCAGAATCACCAATGTACATTTCTATGCAGTGTCCGAGCATTGTGACCGAAAATGTGTCATCCCGCCTGAGACCAAGGGCCTATTGAAACAAAAACAGTAACAAGTATTTAGCATCAAATAAAAACATTTACATCATAAGTCTGCAATGGTTCCGTTTGTTGGTTTGTTGTTCCACGATGCTGAGCATAGTCTTTACATTGCACAACCAAAATAACACCATCATATGAACTGGCTGAAGTAGTAGGCAAGGAAAGCACAAAACCAAAACCAGAAATGAACATATATATGGACAGGAAATCATTCACATATGAGCTACAACATATGC
The DNA here is from genome assembly GCF_963513975.1 of Fringilla coelebs. Classification (NCBI taxonomy): domain Eukaryota; kingdom Metazoa; phylum Chordata; class Aves; order Passeriformes; family Fringillidae; genus Fringilla; species Fringilla coelebs. The sequence continues at coordinate 27,161,415 of NC_140029.1, read as the reverse complement.
TGCTGTTTACCTACTGTAAAATTTTTAAGTTGGAAGTATTTAAAATTATTTCAGGTGAATGAGGAGCTTAGGTACATAAAAGGTAAATTGCAATTCAAAGTTTGCCGAAGAGGCCATTTTTTACCTAACCAAAAAAATATAGAAGATTTGAGAAAAAAATAAATTAAGACTATAAAATAAACACTCATTTGGAGGCTGGAAAAAAATGCCGGTTCTTTGCTCCAAACCCAAACCAGAGCAAAACAATAAATAACAGAATCTGTGGCACGCCCTTCAGCTGACGGCAGTTACGTACCGTGTGGAAATAGTCAATGGCGCTTTCAAAATTGCCCATGAGGCTGTGTATGTAGCCAATGGCAGAGTAAGTAGAAGCATTCTGAGGGATTAACACCAGAGCCTGGCGATGGTATTCCAGTGCTTCTTCATACTTCCTGTTAGGGTTAAGTACAGGAGATCTGTTAGTAAGCTTCATGGTGAAAGGTGCTTTTACAGGACCCTGTGGGTATTTTCCTTAGCAAAGTGGAACACAGTTGCGCCAGAACTTTAAAATTATTGCTTTGCACTCTGAACATAATAATAGAATGCACAAAAGGCTCATGGATATCGACAATTTTCTTCCTCAGAGTAATTGAAAAATCATTGTTCTCCTTATGTAGGAAAACAGCTGCCTACAGCTAGGTCCCATTTGGAAATCTTGGCTGTTTGATATGCTAAATTGCTTTAGATGTTTAATGCTGCTCATAGTAGCACTGGCTTTCTTTCTGTAGCATTCATTTGCTTTCCTGAGGGAGAGAAGGAGCAGTATGAGACTAAATCACACATGATTCAAACTGAGAAAAGCTCTCTGGTCAGAAATCTCACAACCCTTGAGTGCTGCATACACTGGTATCTCCATCATTTTGCGACACACTCTATCAGAAAAGGAGGTTTACACATATCCATGATATCTATCAAACACTAACCTGTCTTTGAAAATTGTCTATTAATTACACTGATGACTGCAATTGTTATCTTATAAAACAAGGACTAAATGTACACGATAGCATTACTCTGAGAAATTAAAGTGTCAGATTAGATATCCTAGTTCTAAACTGTTAAAAATAAAGATAGATATCACCTGTTTATAAGAAATTTTAATATCTAACGTGATAATGAAATTATGCAATGAGCAACACATGAAGTTGTTAGAAGGCATCAAGTAACAATTGAGGCAGAAAAATTATGCAACAATTTGCTTGCTGCACAAACCTTTCACATGATTTCAGTTTCATTTTCACTCAGAGTATTTACACATCCAATTCACTGCCACAGTATTTTAATACGCTCCTTTCAAATTTCAACCACATAATACTAGTGAGTAGACATATATCCAATAAGATTTTCATAATAGCCATATTATGTACTACAGACACTACTAAAATTAGTTATTACAGAGTTTTTTAAGATGTCAAAGCATATGTACAGCTGTCTAAATTCTCAACTTGATTTTCTTGGAAGATTGTTTACAAGAATGCAAAAATATTTTAGCTTTGATTTCTGAACCTGAGCAAATATTAGAAGCTGTACGAAGCATGATGTAAGCAGTTAGTTAAACTACTGTAGAAATTTTTAAAAATCCTGCAATTTGAATTTTGATTTTTTAAATTTGAAAAAATCCTGCAATTATACTCATGAACAGATTTCAGAAGCAGTGCCTTTTGTTTGATCTTGGCACAAGGAGTAACTGTTATACATCCTTATTTCATAATGAAAATGAAGACTAATTGGCAATTAAAGCACAAAGCAATTATTACCAAAGCCAAAGCAGAAGTACAGCTTTCATCTGCCATAATCACATTCTCATTAGCAGCTTTGAAACAAAAATTACAGTGTACACCAACTGAGCAATTAAAACCACTAAAACTATATTTAAAAAATTGCATTGATTGAACAAAAGAAAGGACTGGTTAAAGTCAGATTAAGGTAATTAATGAGAAAATGTCTCTGTTAAAACTGTTAATGCTTGTATGTGTATGCTTTGTGCTTCTTCTATTCACTGAATGGAAACATGAAATAAAATATTAAATAGTTTTGTTTAAAAAAGCCATAAAGTAAGACTCCCTTGCTTTGTTATAATGCCACTGAATATTTCACTTCTGTAAAAAAAAAAGTAAGGGCTAATCTAAGCAATTAATTGGCATAAACCTACCTTTATGTTAATTATATATTTATATAATAATCAGTGGACATATCTCAGTATGTGAGGACTGGGACAGGGGGGAGTTAAAATTCACACCCATACAAGCAAAAGCCTACAACTAATTCCCTAATAAGAATCAATAGTTAAAGAAAGGCTTTTACATAAAGTACTTTAACTTTTGTGTAATAAATAGGATATAAGGGTTGATTAATGTAGTTATGTTCACAAGCTGATTTAGAGATTCTTGTTCTTACAGGGTAATTCTACACTGCTCTCGTGGTACACAATCTTGATATAAAGGAGAGAGAAAACACATTTGTGCAGCATTATAGAGAAATGGAGCTCCAGTACTCTCTGCTTACTTGAGTTTTCTGCAGACATGTCCTAAATTGTTCAATAAAGGCTCCCACTTATCAACTGTTACCTGCAAAATAATGCAACAATTCAAATAACTGCAGCTTCCTAGACTGTAACTAAATTTTGTCTACTTTAAAAAAACAAAACATACAAATGAATAGGGAATTTTGTTTGTGAACAAGAAAAATACCACAAGCATTTTAAGCTCTTAACAAAACACACAAGCTGAAAATACACTCCCCAAAGCTAATAATATTTCCTTAAAGGGTCAATGTTATTAAAACTTGATGCAAACCAAACAAAACTTGTTTCCTACTTAACTAGAAAAAGTCAAGTCAAGTCTCAGCCTAGGAGCACTGAAGGCACAGTTTCAAAATAAAATTTATACTGTATTACTTTTATCTTAAAATAAGCACAACATGTTTTGTCACAAGCTATTACAGTATTCACTGGAGCTGTACAAATTTATGATCTTGCATGTTACTAGAATAAATACCTCATTTCCAATAGCTTTGATTTTCTCTAGTGCATCAAGGAACCACTTCTCTGCAGTTTTCCAGCTAAGGATTGAAGGGGTGGGGAGAAAGAAAAGTAAATTAGTGAAGAGTTTTCATCAGCAGTGTGAGAAAACTGCATTCAAGAAAGATTTCTATGACATTATTTCATCATATGAGTGAAGTTAGATATAAGACCCAGTAATTTACATTTGGCTGTATTTTGCATTGTGGTCCTGAGAGCTAACAAGACAAAATGAAAAAAAAATCAGAATCAAACTAAAAATATTGTCTAAACAATTCTTATATTGGTAAGGGTTTATTTCCCCCAGAATAAATTTGGAACCTCTTGAGCTGACAAAATGTATTGCTGTACAAAATTTTATAGTATGTGTTCAGATAGGTCCCTTTTCAGGCATTCAACTACACAATGACAGGCATGTAGAAGATAGCATCCATCACTGGATGTTCCTTGAGCATCAAATTCTGTTCTTGGTCAATCTTACACAAGAAAGAACAATGTAGAAAGCAAGGGTTTAAGGTGAACACCATCTAAACTATGACCAAAAGACACTATAGTTCAATATAAGTACTTTAGATATATTGGCACATTACAATTAAGAATAATCCATGTTTAAGATAGTATTTGATCACATTTTGCAAGCTTACTCTCCATTTTGAAATGCTACCACTCCGACTTCGTGCATAACAAAAGGATCTTCAGGTGCAATGCTTAAAGCTTGGCTGAAAAACCGTTCAGCCAACTTGGAGTTATTGGTCAAACCATATTCCAGTCCAATATAGAGCATAGGCAAATGACACCTAAAAATCATAAAACAAAGTGCATGTTTGTTTCTGTGTGGTTGTCAAGAATGGAGTCACAAACTATAAAGACATGCCAACTGTTTGCATATGTTTATGTACATCCAAGTAAAAGCTGATTTAAATGGACTACTAGCCTAAGGGGAACTTTAAAAGACTTTACATCTCTGTTTAATAAGAGAATGAATTCCAATAGGTAATTGTAACCTGCTCTGCAATCACATGTATTTTCTCAGCACTTAAGTCTAGTTCTGATGGTTTTTTCCTCCTAATTTCATTCATACATTTAATTTACAAATGGAATATAGAGGAAGTAATTGATAAAAGAATTACATTTCCCAATAACTGCAATCAAATAGTTTTATATGCGATATGACACAATTAGTTAGGACTCATTTTACAAGCCCCTCCCACAGCATGAAAGAGCCGTTCAAACTATTACTATACAGCAATTGATGAGCTGGTATGACAGCCACGATTCACAAATTTCATAAGATGTTCAGGTAGAACTTAGATTACCTATACATAAAACTTGACTTTAGAACTTATAAAATCAGAACAATAATTGCAAATAATGCAGTTAAAAGTAGATGGTTAAATTATTGGGGATTTTTTCCTCCCTTGTTCTCTACCACATCATTGTTGCAAATGCATTGCTACTGTTTAAAGGGATGTAAGTCAATATTCTACACTACTTATGGATTCATTTGAATCTTCCCAAATATGATGTTTGTACAGACCCTTTCATGAGCTGTGCAGCGGTGAAGTATGCAGCCATTGCTTGGTCATGCTCACTCTCCACTGCAAATGAATGTCCATATGCTATCCATGCAGGGCCATAGGTTCGCTCCAGTGTAGTGGCTTTGCTAAAAACAAGAGCAAGTCAGAAGCAAACACATCTCAAATTAAATTTCATCTGCTTCAGATGACTATTCAGATAGCAATGCTATGCCACATGGTTAGGTATCTATTAATTGTAATGAGCAGTGGTAAACAAAGCTCATTTTAAAAGTTCAAACTATTTTGCACTTAGAAGTATCACACATTCTTGTGAATTGATTTTATTATTTCTGCTACTGTTCACAGACAGGAGGAATTATTTGATATTACTGAACATAAACAAATATATAGTAGGAGAATTGAATAAAATACAGGAAACATTAGTAGTGACTCAAAACTCATTGCAAAATCCTAGCTATACATTTTCAAATAAATATATTCTATCAAATCCAAGTTTAAGAAGCAGGATATGAATATACCAAATGAGCATCTAGGTTGACATTTTGCCATCTAATTGTGCTATCTTTGAAAAAGATGAGCATTTGTCACATCACAGGCCATGCATCAGGGAAGTGTACAAAATGTCACGCATCAAGACATCAACCCAGAGACTTCACAGAAAGGTGGACTTGAAAGGAACATTAGAAAGCTCTGTAGATTACTTTCTGAATTGAAGGCAAGGGCATTCATAACTAAACAGCTCATAACAAGTGTGCCCAGTCTTTTCTTAAAAGCTTCTGACATGGAAGTAAAACATGTTCCATAAGTATTCTATCATGTTGCTTAACTATCCTTAACAACTTACTTTTTTCCTAACATATAATCTAAATTTTGTCTGTCACAGTTAAACTCATTATTTCTCATGACAAATCCTAGAGAATGGCTTGTTCTCTGTCTTCTGAGACAAAACTTTAGCTATTCAAACATTTGCATCTTGTCACCCATGACAGCAGAGAAAGACATGGATATTTTACTGTGTCTTCAAGTTTCTTTTTTGGAAACCACTGTGTAGCCCACAGTTGTCCCTAGCCTTCTTAGCTTTGCACTATCATTCTTCTCCAAGATAGTTAAGCATCTTGTTACTATTTCACTTTCAGCAGACCTCTTTTCCCTTTTGCCAGAACTATGAATTTTGATGTTGGTTGTTTCTTGGTTTGTTTTTCTCTTCAACACATCCACAGATACTTTCTTGCTATCTAGAGATGCTTGTACATTTAAAGATGTTTTTTATTTCAGCACCAAACCCAAATATATCGATCAGGACAGCTACTTGAAGAATTTCACAGTGCTATTTGTAAGGAATTTAAATATTTTACTCATAATAACCAGGCATTTAAAAAGTATAAATGACTAACCCATCTTTACATATATTGTCTGTAAAAGTCTCAGGAAAAGTTAGTCTTACAGGTTGATTTATGCCTTCTCAGTTTGAGCTTACAGTACCATAACAAATGTCCTACTTCACAGTAAGGTCCTGCTCCCCAGTGCTGATATTCATTACACATATAGAACACCTACAGGAAACAGCATTGACCAAACCTGAAAAGCCCACTGTAGCTTGTGCACAGAAAGAACTGGACAGCCAAACGTCAGAACTTTCCATAAAACTCTTTCCTTTCAGGTATGAAACCTGAACCTGGGAGAATGCCTGAGTGTCCCTCAACTGAGAACTGAGGCCTGATCACCTACAGCTGTAATTAGCTCAGCAGCATGAGCGACTGCAGGGACTTCACCTGCCCAGAACAGGAAGGTGACTGCCTAGAGAGACACCACAGAAGTCTTCCTTATTTTTTAAGTATCTCTACAGATGAGGTCTAAACTGATATAACAAAAAAAGGGTGGCAATGAAAGTATTTAAATAGTAACCAGTTCATTGAGGCTTCTCTTTATGAGCTTACACACAATCACAAACATTAAATGTTTACTTAGCAAGTGAGCAACAGATTCTCTAAGAAAAACAGAAAATAAATTTACCTGAGATATCTTCTAGCATGTTCATTTTTGTGGCCAACCATGAGATAATAGCATCCTACTGCAAACCATGACACCTACACATTAAAATTAAAATGGAATCTTATTAGATACATCACACTTCACATAGTGAAGCATCAAAAGAGAGGAAGACATAGTAATTAGAGAAGTTAGGAACATTTCCACTAAAATCACAGTCAGCTCTTCAAATTATTTGGTATTACAGACAAGCTGGAACTGCTGGCATGTACCTTTCTAACTGGGGCTTCCTCAGCCTCACGAAGAGAGCTAAGTGGGAAGCTTATTGCTGTCTTGAATTATTTAATGGTAGGGAATACAAGACAGAGACAGATTCTTTTCAGGGCTGCAGTGATAGAACAGGAAGCAATGGGTGCAAGTTGCAACACGGGAAATTAAGATCAAGTCAAAGAAAAGCAATTTTTACTGTGAGGGTGATCAAACACTGGAAAAGGTTGTTCAGAAACATGTAGACATTTATTACTGTAGCATTTGTTTTACATTCTTAATCAAAGTAAATAACTGGCACGGAATACCTTTTACAGGTACTTAATTTTATAAAAAGAACATTGGCATAAAGAAATTACAATGTAGAGAACACAAAAGGAGTGAACCATTTCTACAAACTTCATCCAGAAACAGATTTTGAATTCTGTAGCTCACACTAATACATTACAACTTCTAAGCACTTTCACCTAAAAAAAAGAAACTACCTGACAACAAAAACTTAGAACAACTTACAGGATTATTTGGGTACAAGTCCACCAATTTGTGAGAAAGATAGAAAAGTTCTACATAGTGGGAAGAAACAAGAAAAGAAAATTAAAATATGCTAAAACACTTAGATGTTTCATGTATTTTAGTTTTCCATACAAAATATACAGAACATCTAACATTATTAATCCATGAGTGAACAAAATTTTCTTTTAGTTGTAATGCTTCAAATTGCCCCAAAATAGATTCAGTTTTGCAATTAGCTAAAGAAAACCCAACCAAAACAACCCAGAAGTCTTCACAAGACACAAATAAGCAGCTCTGTTTCCCACCCTTTAAAAATTCTGGAACAACTTAGGTTATTACCATACAACACAATAAATGCCAGTAGTATTACACTTGAATGTACCTTGTCAAGGTAAAACACTATTCAACTTCCTACATCTAAAAGGTATAACATACTGGCTAGATCCATTTCAAAGTAGAGTCTTGTGCATTAATATGCTGAAAATAGGACAAAAGCAAATAAATTATTATATTCTTTGGAATAATTCCAAGTGATTACTTTTTTAGTAAAAATAGTAATTTTAGTTACTGGAGTAACTTACTACAGATTTTCTAATAGCAGCAGTAATCAGCTACAGGATAACAATTCTATTGCCTATGCAATTTCAAAGGAAATAGCATCAGGGCACGTAAAGTTTCTATTTTTCCAGAGCACACCGCTCTTAAACCAATGAGATTGTCCTGGAGCACTTTGTATCTCAGCCCAGAAAAAAAAAATATATTACAACTGGCTTACAAAACATTAACTTCTGTACATAATGCTTCTCAAGGCAGATTTAGAAGAAAAAAAATCAGAGTAGTGGCACCATTTTCAGATGTACTTAACTGTAAAATAACATTGACTAATTCCCAAGAAGTACCAGCACACCTAATGACCTGTTTGTGTATATATAAAGCATCCCAAGAGGCTGCACAGCATATGAGCTCCTTATTCTATTTTCCAATTGATTTTAAAGATATTCAAGCTACTCACTTGTTTTATATGCATTCTGGAATGAGAAAAAGCCACCCCAGCTGCAAGTAACCTATTACTGTAATTCCAATGAAAGTGCTGCATGATTAATAATTTGTTTGAACTAAAGAGAGGCCTTCACAACAGCAAAGGCAAGGAGAGTCTAGAATTTTTTCTATCACAGAATAATCATGTCCACCTAAGCATAAACAATTGCTGAAGATTACTTTCTAGTTTAATTTATTATATTTTACTGTTGAGCAGAAAAAGTGCAGCCAGATACTGTACAAAGATCACCTGGAAACAGAAATCACAATGACAGGGATGAGCAGTGTAGCTCACAGGCCTCCTGGCTACACAGTCCAGTGGTTAAAAGACAGCTACACTCATGACCGTGAACTCTTTGCACATCTACTTCCTCCTAACCCTGCTGTCATCTCTGAAATTCCCTTCTTTACCAGTTACCACTGTTTTCCTGAAACAGCAGGTTTCAACAGGAGGAAAAATAGATGAAATTTTTCATATGGTATATAAGGGGGTTTCTTGGCATCTTTAATTCTTTATTAAAATCGGGGCTTTACAGCCTTCTGTTGAGTTGTATTAAATGCTGTGTTCCTTACCATTTGCTTTGTTAAGCTCCACAAGTGTCCCTATATGTACCGGTAAACAATTTGCATGGAAGGGGTCTTTTTCCATCACTCTAAAAAAAAAAAAAAAAAATTAAAAAACTGTAATGCACATTTCAGAAACTTAATGTGTTAAAAGCAAACTGCTTGTATAGCATGTAATGTTCCAGTTAGTTACACTTTAGGCATTAGAAAACTATTTGTGATTAAAGGACAACTATTAACACAATAAAGGCTCTCTTCAGGCCAGAAATACAACAGTTAATTTAGCTTAACAAAAGAGGATAACAGAAAATTCTCTCAAGCTGAATATACAATTAGAAAATCAGAATAAGATGCTCTTTTGTTTTGCAGGTCACTTCAAATTTTACCAGCAGACAGCAAACAACAATATTTCTGTTCATCTTTTCCATACATTTGACAGCAGCTTTCAAACAACAGTCCTCAACTTCCTGAGGTTAACCACAAGGCAGTATGCCTTCAGAGTCCCATTTAGCTCAGCTGTTAAATTTTGTTTCCTGAGGCATTCAGAAACACATTCGTGAGTGCAGACCTACAGCAGCTGAGACGCAAACCATGTTCTGACCCCTCTGACTCCAGCAGCAGCACACACCCATAACAACCGATACATGATACTTGGCCATCAAAATTAGAAATAACGTGCTGGCTTTTAAATTAATAATATCTTTTGATCACTGTCAATAACATTGTAACTGCTAATTGGCCAGAGAAATGAAACTTCCTAACCAACTGCTTCAAACAAGTTCATTCTGAAGGCCAAACAAGAAGTAGGTAGACAGCACACAAAACTGAAGGTACCACAATAAGGAAGAGGATGGATGAAGGGAAGTTCAGCAGAGTGCTGATTAAGCTGAGTTTTACCTTGGATACTTCTGATATGTATTTTAAAAATACCATGTCTTGACAGACACTAAGTACACATTTTAAATACCTGAGACATATATAACACATGACATGGATATTGCAATACATATCAAACTGTTATGTGCATTTACCCATTGAACAACAATATTTCCTGTAAGTCCAGGCATAATTATTATACTCTACCATATGAGAAAAAAACCTGAAAGTTGCTCTGCACACTTACACTGAAGTAAGCTTATAACACATTTTGAAGTCACAGTTGTAATAATGCCTTTCTGCTAGGGATACTACCACATCCAGGTTTTCCTGAAGACCATCTACTGATTCAGGAATCAGTGTTTCACTGGGTTTATTATACTGAAAGACAAAAGAAACAACATTTGAAACAAAAACTAAACTAAAATCAGATGGTATAAGTATTAATGTTTTTATTCCTAAAAGAATATTTAAGAAGCTTTAAAGTTCTTAAAATTTTTATTTTTAATCTGGAAGTCCATAAAACCCGTATTTGGTAAAATGCTTCTTTAAAATGTACTTAAAAGCTCATTTAGGACACAAAAGATGCTTGCTGTAGTCAATATGTTTCATGTACGTGTAGAAATGAAAACTTAGCAATATATATTTTTAATGCTACTTATTACCTTATCTTTGGATAAGAATAGTCTGGAATGATGTTCTTATAGCCTAACATTTTCAGGTAACTGATGTTTTGTCTGTGTTATTAACATTCCTTTTACCCACCCAGAAGTTTCTCAATAAATAAAATGTCAAAAACATAAAAAATCAGAATTTCAAGTTGCTACCACAGCAGAAAACAATTAACAGAAAATTGTTACACTATTGTATTAAGTGAAATGTACTGCATCAAAAATTTTTAAAATTACAAGGTCCATATTTATTTCCATGTTCTGAATAAATGGGATCCAAGAAAATTTACACCCGAAGTCAAGACTTTCAATGAATTCTCCAGATTTTTGGGACTTACCTTTTTCAATTTATTCTCAAATAAAAAGTGAAGCAATTCCTGCTCTTCTTCCGTACATTGTCTATTAAGAGGTAGAGATTCAAGGAGTTCTTTTTCTAGATGAGTTAAAAAACATTGAAATGGTCATATTACAGAAGAAACAGCACAATCCAACATTTCAAGAACTTAAAGATACAAAGGATTTTATGATGGTTATCCCAACTGCAAGGACTATAACAGCACAGATACACTGAAACAGATACTGGTTCTAATTTTGGAAATTAAGGATTGATTAGTTATTCCTTCTACACTTTAAAATAAAATGTAATAAAGATGAAATAACACAACATTATTTTTATTTACTCCATATGTCAAATGTCATCACTTAGAATGCTCTATTAACTAATGCCTAAGCAAACCCCAGGAGGGTTTCATTGGTTCAAAGCCTGTGAAATTGAGAACACAGGACAAAACTCTGGGCTGGGCAGAGCAGAAGAGCTTCAGGAGCTAACAAGCAGGACAGCTGGGTTACTGTGTTTCTTTCAACTCTCAGCACTGCAGGACTGAAAAATGAAAGTTCAAATGCAAATTTGTGCAAATCATAATTTTCATTCATTTAATACACTTTCTGTTCCTAACATTTTGGAGTCTGTTACTTGTTGCACTGCCTTAATTTTTATCTAGGAAAACACATCTTGAGAAAGCAGGTAAATTTTACTTGTATTTGAGAAATACTTCTCTCCAGACCTTCTTGTGCTGTCAGCATATGGTGTGACGTTAAAAGATCAAATGCTTCAAAGCAGTAAACATCCAGCTTCAAGGCCTCTTTGTAACTGTAAGTTGCCAGGGTTCTATTGTCCAAAGCATCATAGATCTTCCCTCGTAAAAGGCATATAGAGCTCTTGATCTGGTGGAAAAGCAGGACTGGAGGTCAAAGACTGAATCATTGTTTGCAATTTAGTTTTCAGCACAAATTAAATGTGCTCCCTGGAAAGTAGAAAGTATTTCAAGTATAATAGAACCTGGTTTTCTAGTGCTGTTTTTAAATAAAAAGTTGTCTCTACTATCTCAAAGAAAAATCCAAAGAATTCTCTGTCAGGTTACCTACTGCCAAACAGATGCTCGAAATAAACAACAGGAGGACAGAGTTTATCTTTTCTAATTCTGGCATCCAGCTCTCTGATACTGAGCTGTAACTTAATTATACTAAATCCCTTCATATCTCCAACATGGAGAAATTGTCCCTTCCAAAGGCAATACACTTCTTTGCTGAACATTAAACCACATATTTCATGCAAGACAAGAATGATCACAGTAGAGATGAAAAAGTCCAAATCAATGGACTCAACTGTTCTGAACAGAAAAATATATCCTTGTTTTCAATCCAAAACACAGATATTACACAAAAGAAAACAGTGAAGGCCCATAATTACCAGTTGTGCTACAATGTTTATTGACTAAGGTGTTCTTTCCAAATTCCCTTGATGGGTATTCAGTTCAGTCAGAAGGCCACAAAAGTGTTAGCAAAGAGAAAGTTAACACATTTCCCACCTCTATCATCAGACTAAACAGTCCTTTAATCCCATATACCAGCACTCAAAATTAGTTCACATCAGCAATGTAACCCACTTTGCTACTTCAGTCTTACAGGGAAAATGCCATCTGTCAATCCCCTACACTGTAATTTCAGCTAATAATTTTTAATTTGTATCTCTGAAACTAATAACTCTTCACAGACTCTTCAGCCTACACACCATACCAATCTCTTTAAACTGTGTGTCTACAAAGAATTTTTTCACTGAGCTTCAAAAATTTCACCTTCACCTCACATAATTTTCACAAATGTGATCAAAGAATATCCCACTGAGAACAACACTTGAGCGATGATGAAGTATTTCATTAAAAATAACTGGACGAGAAAAAAACTCACTTTGTTATCTCAAAACCTGCAGCCCAATTGAAAGCAATGTTAGGACACATCATCAAGGAAGAGCTAAAGACTGTAAAACCAATACTAGATCATGAAGTTCTTGCAAAGCATCTGCAAATAATTTATAAGAAGTTGTTGAAAAGCACTGTTTATTTTTGCATACTGAGTCTTTTTCATACAGGCAAGCTAGCACACAATGTGTGACTGAAAGAAGAACAATTCAGCATTTCTGAAAATTATGTTATCTGAAAAGGAAAGATTTAATGCACTATCAGATTCATACAGCTGTGAAATCACTTTCTGACTTCACAGGTTTTCTTCCTACAAAAATTATTTTTTAAAATAATGTTACTTACTGAGGACTGTGACATCTCCCAGTCTGTGGTAGAATCTTTCAATCCACTTTCATCCTTCAAGTACTTTTCAAAAAGTCGTTTGTTGATTGGCTCCTCCATATCAAGAATATCCAAGGCCTGTTGATGCTCTTTTGCAGCATACTAACCAAACACATGCATGTAAAAAACAAGGTTTTGAAGAATTTGTACAGAAAGCACCAATAAACACAGCATCATGTTCCAAAGGCATAGATTATAACAACTAGTGTTTATCAGCAGGTTTTTCATGCATGCATTTCCTTATTTGGCCATTTGTCATTTTATAATTGCACTTAGCTTTTTGACTGGTCATCTATAATATGCAAAAATTATAAAATAAAGCATGTACAGGAAAATGTATTATTTCGAATTATGCAGTCAGAGAAACAGGTATGGTTCTAAAAATAGTTAACACAGTTTTAATAAAATACCATCATCTTATTCTATAAGCAGCACATTATTCTATTTCAAATTTCTGTATATTTAATCTACCAATTGATTCAGCTGAGTCTCTGAAAGCACTGCATTTTACCTTTTATGTATGAGATCTTATACAGAAGTACAAAGCTGCTAACTATAGTTACACCACCATAAATCACATCTCCTCTGGTCAGATTACATCCAACCAAACAGAAATGTAAGCATGAAGACATGAGACAAAAATGGTTCACATTCTTTTCCCACAAAATATTAGAGGAGTATTTCCCGGGAAAAAAGGTCAGTTGGATTTCTTTCAATTAGTGCCACAATGGATACTCCAGTGACCCAACTGAAAGTTAAAGAATGAAATCAAGTGTCAGAAAATTTAAACCTGCTGTTCCAATGAACATATATATCTACACTGCCTGTCAGGTACCTAATCTTCCCAAGATGTGTCTTTTATTTAGTTTAGCTTGTTTCCAGTAGGGGCTAAAATGTGTACTCACATGACATCTAGCTGCAAGGTAGCGACATGCCTCATACAACTGAAAGAAAAGTTTTATACACATCAGTTATAAAGAGAGAACATGATTGCTTACACTACCTGAGTCCCTTTTGCTTTCTCTTTTTTCAGTACTATGGCTCCTTCACCGCTTTCAGCACCAAAAGTCCTTCCTGACCAAGCCTGTAACACTTCCTCTACTACTAAATTCTCAAAGGATACTTGCTTGACTCTTGTCTTTACCACTTGTCATCAGAACAGAAGGAAAATTGAAACAACTACATGTGAAGTGACAATCCACCTTCCCATACCTGCTGCAGTTACATCCTCAGACCCCTTCTCTTTTCTGTGACCCTGTCTGGGGACCATGCTATAAATCAGACCGACTGAACACAGGGCCTTATAAACTAAATAATGCAGCTTTCTTAATTACTTTTCTTACTGTGGTGGTGAAGAAGTCGCTGTGGTTAGCAGCAGAGCCTTAAAAGAGGGGTAATAGTAGCCTGTTTTTGACTAAAATGACTTACCTTATCCAACTTCCGTGATCGAAGGGCGTGTGCTGCCCTGTGATACTGAGCTGTTAGGTAAAGACACTGGGCCAGCCAGTAGATATCCTGTGGTTCCTCTAAAGTAAAAGAACAAATTTTAAACCATCGCTTTACAATATAGCTTCAAACATTTTAATACAGAATATTCACTTTTGCTTCACTAGAGAAGTATCATCCCTGTACTCTAGCATCCGAGTTACAAGATTTTATTTATAAATATGTATAAAGTACTTACAGTATCTATCAGTGAGAGATTAAAATGAAAAGATAATCAGATTTTAACTTTAAAGACCTCAGACGGTGCACTGAACAGTGAATAAAAAGAATGTCACAATAGAGGTGTGTCATGAGAAGGAGACCACAATGATACAGATTAAAAAAGCAGCAGTTGCAGGTTACCCTGCTCTTGGACATATGGCAGAAAAAAATAACCCATATATGTCTCTCTCAATAAAAAGATCAGTAGGAACCTAACAACAGTGAAAGAACTAGACTTCCATAGTTTGAAGCTGCAATTTCAGAAGCACAGCTTAGTACGCTCCTACCTCACTGGCAACCAAAGCCTTTGTGGGATCAAGTCCCTGGAATCACTTTAAGAAGCCCAAGTGCCGGTGGCCATGGGCAGCATCGACTCCCTCTCAATGCAAACACACTTTTGTACTTGTCACCCAGGGCAACCCTGAGTCCTGGGGGAAACCACCATGGTCTCTCGTTGCTCTTGTTTTTTTGTTTCTTAAGGAAAGCAAACCTTAAGGTTTATTCAAACGTGAATTTTAACACAAAGTTCAAAAGTCAAGGAAGATGAGCTCAGCTCTATTTAGGAAAATGGCATTCCAAAGATCACAAAAATGCACTTAAACCAAACTCAAAACGGCAATATTTGGCCATACTGCACTAAAACCCCACCAAAACACAACACTATCAAAAAGAAGTTAATAAAATACAATGAAAAACTGACCACTTACCATGAGAGAGTGAAGCTACTTTGTCAGCCCAAAACAGGGCACTTTGATATTGTTGCTGTAAAAGCATGATAGAAATAATTAGTATTCCTTTGTGGATGGCTTTTCTGAATAATTTTGAAATACACTGTACATCAGTCAGATCTAATATCTTGTGCATGTAGTATCTAATGGTGATTCCCATTTCAGACCTTTGTAACTTCAAAAAATAGTTCAAAAGGGGCAATACTGCAGGTATCTTCGACCAAAAATTATGTGATCTGTAAGTATGGCAATAGGTTATTAGTTGAATTGCCATCACTGGAAAAGTAGCAAGAATCCCCATCTCCACTTAAAAAAATGCTACATTTTAGAAAAAGACAATACTATATATAAAAAAGGACACCAAAATTACTTCAGGTAATTTCAGCAGCACCAGCTCTGATTAAGAAATGTTCATTCTCCAGTCAAGATGCTTAAACTTCACATAAATCCATAGTGCCTGTGTGCATTTCCCCTTATGCTTGGATACACATTTTCACTCTTGAGTCTCCAGTTTGGCAGAAGTCAGTGAAGTAGGTAGGAGTGGTGGCAACCAGAGATCAGACAGAAGCAGAATTTGCAGATACATCCCACTGACACAGCTAAAGTTGCCACCAGATTTGGGGTGCCAGGCAAAAATCTCACAGAACTGGCTGGGGTTATCTCCTGAGAAGATCACCAGGCATTCTTGCTTTTCCTTTTTATCCCAGTCCATGCAATGAAGCCTAATGTGATTCCAGGATATGCTGGACACTTAACAAATACCCTGCCATTGCAAGGATTTGTAAGACTTTACAAGAGCTTGTGTAGCAAGAGGACAAGGGGGAATGGATTAAAACTGAAAAAGAGAGTAGGTTTAGATGTTAGGAGCAAGTTCTTTGCTGTGAGGGTGGTGAGGCACTGAAACAGGTTGCTCAGATGAACTGTGGATGTTCCATTACTGGAAGTGTTCAAGGCCAGGCTGGATGAGGCTCTGAGCAGCCTGTTCCAGTGGAAGGTATCCCTGCCCCTGGCAGGGGGCTGGAACCAGATGGTCTTTATGGTCCCTGTCAACCCAAACCACTCTGTGACTCTCTGAAGACTAAGCAAGCCTTGATGGCTTCCCTCCCCTCCTGCACCATTGCAGTTGTGGAGTTTGGTGAGAACCTCAGAGACTGGTTTGTGATTTTGGAGTACAGGTCTGGCAGTCTGCTCTGACTTGCACACAGTGATGGTATCCCAGTCCTCACAGAGCACTACACCACCTAAGTGGTCTCTTCTATCATCTGTTCCTACATTTCCTACTTGATGGGGATTAATAATACCCAGCAAATTTGTCAAGAGAATAGTTTGGTTTCAATCTGCACTCCCAAGGGGGAAAAAAATCCACAAAAACCCACAAAGCAGCCCCAAACACATTTAATAGCTGTCTACAAGAAAAGAGATTTAAATTATTACCTCAACACCACAAAAGAAAGGTACAATCCTGGCCTACAAGGCACTGCATTACTCCTGTTGAGCACTTTTACAGTACTATAGCATGACACATTATTACACAAAAAGCAACTTCATGATCCCCCTGATGCCCCTTCTTCAGAAGTGCACAGCTGCCTATACGGCTGTGTGGCAAAACAGCTTGGTGAAACAGTTTAACACAAATGATAACAGCAAACCAAACCAATCAAACCCACCAAATTAGCTTAGGTCCCTAATCAGCCTTTCAGTCAGACTTGCTGGCCACACAGAGAAATGCCTTTGCTGATTTAAGGGGTGTGCTTTTCTCAGGAGTGATGTCTGCACCCCGTCTGAAGTCAAAGAAGAGCAGGACAGTTTGATGCTACATTTAACCTAATTTATTAATGCATTTTTCCTCATGTGTCTTTTTTATTTCTTTTTTTGCCCCGCAGCAACATAATTGCTGAATCCATCAACAAATGAAAACAACCCTGCCCTCCTACCTGCCGTCTGTAGCACTGCAGGAGTGTGATGGGCAGCTTAATCATCAGGTAGGGAATCACAGAATTGTTGGGGTCAGAAGAGACATTAAAGATTGTCTAGTTCTAACCTGCCAGGGGCAGATACACCTTCCACTAGACCAGGCTCCTCAAAGCCTCATCCAACCAGGCCTTGGACACTTCCAAGCATGGGGCATCCACAGCTTCTCTGGGCAGCCTGTTTCAAGTTCCACCCTCACATTAAGGAATTTCTTCCTAATATCTAATCTATACCTAACTCCTCTTAGTTTGAATCCATTCCCCCTTGTAACGATCATAGAATCATTAAGGTTGGAAAAGACATCCAAGATAATCAAGTCCGAGCTTTGCCAGAACCCACTATACTCACTAAACCATACCACCAAGAGCCATGTCCACTTGCAAGAAGGGTGACTCCACCACTGCCCTGGGAAGTCGGTTCCAATGCCTAATCACCATTTCAGAGAACAGATTTTTTTTCTGATCTCCAACCTGAGCCTGCCCTGTTGCGATAGAGGCCATTTCCCCCTGCCTTAGATAGGCACGGCCCGGCTTGCACAACCCGGGAGGGCGGGATCCTGCAAATACGCCTTCGCTACACAGCGGCCCCACGGCGGCTCCCCTCCTCCTTCTCCACACGAGGGAGAAGCCAGGAAATCCCACCGGGAGGCCCCGGCTCCCGCTGGAGACCCACAGGCGGCTCTTCCGGCCCGCCGCACCCCCGTGGGACCGCCGCTCCTTCCCCTTCCAGGGAGAACGGGGCACAATTACAAATTCACGCCCTCTCCGCCGGGGCAGAGGCCGGCACCGCTCCCCGCCCCGCCCCGGCCTCCCTCTCTGCGGGAGCCACGCCGAGCGCGGTTTTTCCTCGAGGAAAACCCGTGGCCCTGCCGCCCCTTCCCCAGCAGCCCCCGCTGGGCGCTCACCTGGTCGATGTAGTGGCGCACTCGCTTCCTGAGCCGCTCCAGGTTCATCGTCCCTCCCTCCCGTGCCGCCCTGGATGCCGGAGCCGCCGGGGACCGCGGGCCGCCCGCCGGTGCAGCGCCCAAACCCGCCCCCCGCCTTCTCTGCCTCCCTCCCTCCCGGAAACAGCGCCCCGAGCGCGCCGTTCCGGGAGCGCTGAGGCCGCCCGGGACATCCCCCCACTGCCTCCTCACCTCCCTAAATAAACATGTCCTGGGACTTTTCTCTACAGTCCGTACTGTAGAGAGAGAGAAATTTGTGATGAGGGCCTTCTTCACAGTTTCGAACTGAAAGATCGTCCGTGGAATGTGGCCCGAGGGAACGGCCGGGAGCTGAGTCAGGGCAGGTTTAGGTTGGGTATCAGGAGAAGGTTCTTCACCCCGAGCATGGCTGGGCACCGGCACAGCTCCCCAGGGAAGTGATCTCAGCACCGAGCCTGACAGAGCTCCAGAAGCTTTTGGACAGCGCTCTCAGGCACAGGGTGTGTCCCTTGGGGACCTGCGGGGCCGGGGGTTGTGCTCCATGAGCCTTGCGGGTCCCTCCCAGCTCGGCGCGCTCTGTGCTTCCATGATGTCTCTGCCGGGGCTCCCGCTGCCCTGAGAGCCCCTCGGCTGCGGCAGACCTGGAGCGGCAAACCTTTTGTGGTGGAAACGCTCCCCCCTCGGCTGCGGCAAACCTGAGGTGGAAACGCTCCCTCAGGACTTTGCAGGGATGCTGGATGGTGTGTCAGGAGGCTTGCTGTGAGTCCCGCATCTCCCAGGCAGTTTTGGTGTTGAATCATCCACGCTGCTGAAACATGTCAGCTTTCACTGCTGAAACCCAAGTAATGTGAACCATTAAAATGCCTGATTTGAAGTAATTCGGGTGTTGGCCAACACTTCTTGGAGCAGGTATGCATGCGACACGAGGAAGAATCACCTGTGTTTGCTTCCATGGAGAAGGAAGACTTGTGACAGGGTTACAGTGTGGAGAAGGCCACAAAGGTGGCAGCTGGTCACAAGCAAACAGTCTCTGAGGAAAATGGATCCATGAATTATTTGCAGTAAAAATGAAATTATTAATTTTTACTGCAAATAATTCATGGATCCATTTTCCTAAATGGATTCTTTTTGTGACATTCTTTTTATTCATTTTTTCTCCTAAATTATTTGCAGTAGCTGCACTTTGATGTAAAACTGTTTGATTTCAGTGATTTCCTCCAGTTATTAGTTAGATCAGCTTTTTACCTCACACTGTGTCACCTTTGGGGAACCAATTCTTCTCTGGTGCCATTGAGTGTGTGTGCTGCAGAAGGCAGATATTTGTGTCTCCTGCTGGAAGACATAAATTTATTCTGGGGTGGGGTTTTTTTGCTGGTTTTGTTGGGTTTTTTGCTTGTTTTTATCTTTTGGTTTTTATTTGTTTTGGTTTTTGTTATTTTTGTTGTTTTTGTTTTGGGGGGTTTTTTATTTGTTTTTTAACTCAACTGCATTCTTAGGACTGCTACTTTTTCATATTTTGGTAACCAACATCTTGGGGAAAGCAAAATCCTTGTTCATCTTTCCATTAGATCACATAACGAAAACACTAATCCATGTGATAGTGGTTTCTTTGGATCCAACAGTCATATCTAGTGAGAGTTATTATCACATTCAACTTCCCTAAAGACAACTTCTGGGTGTGCAAATACCTTCCATGGCAGGATGCAATCAAGCTTTTGTACCTACAGTTCTCAGAAACTTGTGGCTTGTAAGAGTACTGCCATTCTACTCATTGCATTTGTTGGTTTAAAATCCTCTTTGAAATCACTATGGAAATGACAGCATATGTATTCATCAGCTTGTTGGTCTGTCTGTGTACAACAAAAGATGTTTGAGTGAGATTTTGATGACATTTAGAAACTGCTGAGTGGTGGAGCCCGTGATTTGTCCTGTGAGGCACATTTTCTCTCTTTGACCAAGTGTAATAATAACTCACCAGAGATCAGTAGTTTCTATTCAGTGTGAGACATCAGGGTAGCAAACTGCAGTAATTCAGAGAGAACAAGATAAATTTAAAAATCATACAATCATACAATGGTTTGGGTTAGAAAGGACCTCCAAAGATCATCAAGTTCTAAACCCCCTGCCAAGGGCAGGGATACTTTCCTCTAGACCAGGTTGCTCAAAGTCCCATCCAACCTGAGCTTGAATGTTTCCAGGAATGGAGCATCCACAACTTCTCTGGGCAACCTGTTCCAGTGCCTCACCACCCTCATCATAAAGCGTGTCTTCCTTATATCTAGTCTGAATCTACCCTCTTTTAGTTTAAATATCTCAGTTGAGAAACTGAGTTTGAAACTTCATGAAAGCAGAACAACAAAAAAAAAAGAAATAAAATATGAAAATTAGGAGTTAGTGCAAACCAGTAAGATAGAAATCTTGGCTGGGGAAGAAAAAAAAGATGCACAGGAAGTGTGGGGGCTGGAAGAGAAGCAATGCTCTTGTTGGGGATGGGTGACAGCTAAGAACAGCCGCGGTCACCAGGAGCTGCTCTGAAGCACAGAGAGGACCTGTCTGTCATCTGTGGGATCTTGGAGTGCTCCAGGGAATGCTCTATGAACATGAGGAAACAGGTACAGAAATGCACATAGAGAGTGTTATTTCTCCTTTAGCATCTGTCTAGTTCTTACATTGTCAGAGTACATCATCTCATGTTGCTCCCTAACGTGTGTTACGTGCTGCTTTTTTATATTTCCCTGAAAATTTAGCTCATCTGAGTGAGCTGTTTCTGGCACTGGAGCTCAGTTGCCTAAGCTGTGCTGGGGGCTACAGCAGTGTGGCCCTGGGGGCTCTGCTCAGGTGGGCTCCAGTCCCGTTTCTTCATCAGGAAGCTGCTCTGACATCAGCTCTCATGAAGTAGCTGGTCATTCAAAGACAGCACCCCTATGGACAGACTCCATCGTTTAGCTCCTTCCCTGGGAGTTATGTAGGTGTGTGAGCAAATAGATGGGGCTGACACATCATGTTGTGAACAGCAAGATCTTTGTGAAGTGGTGGTTGAAGCTTAAAAATTACTTTAGGTGTGAACGAAGGAAATTTTGAATCTTATGTAGTTTCAAATAATATGTAAGTTTCTCTTTCAGGTTCAAAACCAGTAGAGAGCAAAACTACTGTAATGGTTAAGTGTTGTTAGTATACCTACTACTTTTAACAGTGGTGAGGATATGGAGAGTCAGTTTAAACAAATTGATTTTAAAATTTGCACTCAAGTATCTTAAATCTTGACAGGAAGTGGAAGGCTCCCCAGTCATAGTAAGACTTTCTCACTTTGTGGAAGTTCTTACATTTTTATCTACTTTTAGATATCTTCTTTCTTCTATTCTAAAAATACCTGTAGACGTGATATGTGCTGGTGCTGTCATATAGCTTCTTCCTGCTGCTTTTAAATTACTGTTTCCAAGTCATTTTGGTGCTTGCATGTTTGACAGAATCACAGAACAGTTCAGGTTGGAGAGGATTTTTAAGATCATCTAGTTGCAACCTCCCTGGCATAGGCAAGGTCACCTTCCACCAGACCAGGTAAACTTGATCAAGTAAAAGTGAGCGTGTTTGCTTTCAGTTTGTACATGAAAAAAAGTCTTTTTTGAGATTGGAAAGTGTCCTTGTTTCTGGCTTGAGTACTGTAACTGAAGTGAGGCCTCTGAAATGGAGGTCTGTATTGAGCTGGGAGAAGTTCTGCCTGAAAGAGCCCAGGAGTGGGTGTCAGTCTTTCTGGAAGATTTCAGAGGAAGCCCCTAACTCAGCTATTTTGTTCAGGTAAGTGGAAAAAGTGAGGGACCATCTACTACCCTCATTCTGAAGATTTTCTTCATCATCCTTGCAACCCCAAACCCATGTGGGCTCCTGTTTCCAATGTTGTGCATAAGAACTGCAGACTTGCCAAGGGGCAGCCCTTGGCAATCCCCACTTTACAGAGGCAGAATATCTGAATTGTCCCCATGGGGTGTGACTCTCCCTCAGCTGCCTGCAGCATGGCTAAACTTGGAAAAAGGTATTATTTTGTTTTTCAGTGGGTCTAAAAAAGGTGATTTGGGAAATGGACTGAACTCGATCCACTGAGGACACCTGTGGCATGCATGGAAGGGGAGGAGGATGGAAAGGAAAGCAGTTATCTTTATCTTGTCTCTTACCAGCATTCTTTAATTATCTTACAGAATTCTTGCCTTTTCATACAGAAATTGTGTCATCTCTTCCAAGCTTATTAGCATGATGTTTCTGTACCTGAACTTCTATTATTTGATTGCTCATTATGAACTGCATGAGCTGTCAAAAACGCAATCTGCAGTTAAAGTGAGGCCTTTATTTAAATTTCCTCCTTCTTATTTTAGCTTGGCTTACACAGCTGCTGTAAATCAGGCCTGTCTCTTCCAAACATCTTTCATCCCACTAGTCACTATCAAGCAAGTTTGACAGGTCTCCAAAAGCAGAGTCAGTTTCTGCAAGTTTTGTGGAAGTCAGTGTCAAGATTAGAGAGACGTGGACAGACTAGTTCCCCTTTTCCCTCAAAGAAGGCTACAGCTCCAGTTAAGGAGTTACCTGCTCCATTTGGCCTGCCAGAAGCCCAGTGAGGATGTGTATGGCTCAGGATCATAATTGGAGATTATGTCAGAAGGCTTCAAGGACATGGGAGGCAGGGACTAGAGTTACTATGGAGAAAGAGAAGCTGGGGCTTAGCAAAAAATTTGGGGACCACATGAGCTGGTCAATAACAAAACAGCCTTTGTGGGTTTGCTGCTCATAGAACAATGTTTGTCCTGCAGTTATTTAGATGATGCAAACCTATTGCTGTAAAGGAAAGAATCTTGGTATTTGTTTTCTGCAGCAGGTTTTTACTCATTGCAGTGATGATGAGTGAATATCATTGATTGTATCAAAACAACCAAGATCACATATTTTTCCAAGAGATAAATTTTGGAAGAGCAGCGTCTTTCATGCTGATTTCTCTCCTTCATGCAGTACTACTCCATTTTAGCTAACAGAAGTGCCTAGGATGAGTTTGAGGGTACTTCATCTTTCTTGCTCAGAAATCAAAAAAGAGAAAGCTGTTTTAAGGAAATGAAGATAACACAATCTTCTTTTGCTTCTTCATATTGATCACAATAAAATATAACACCTTCAGGACAAATTTTAATACAGAGAAATAAATATTTGCATCACAAAAAGTGACTTTTATTACAAAGCTATGTTAACTGACTACAATTAGGCTCCTCTGTATGTTTAAAGACATTGTATGAGTATGTGTTGAAGTAAGACTTTGCTCTAAGAGTTATTTTCCACTTTGTTAAGATTTTCTTTACATCTTATTTTCCTCAGATTTCTGTTGAGAAGACTTGTGGTATCTATGTGGCCAGAGGTAGTGAGCTGAGCTACATGTACCAGGAGGTAAATGAGGTGCTTGGGGCTTGCTTTGCCATCAGACTAGATTTTGTCATTTTCCTAGAAGTTTCTGTTGTGAGTGGTGCAATATCAATAATATGGCTGACCAAGCATGTGTGTCTGCACTGAGGGGAGCTGACTGGCTCTCTGGACTCTGTTGTTTGTGTTAGTTAGACGTCTACTGACTAGAATGAGACTTTAAGCACCTGTCTCATAGTTATACAAACCTAGGTGTTGTAATGGAGTCTACCTAGGACCTCAATGAGTTCTCCACATGTAGGAATGTAGTTGTATTTAGGTATTGTCTCAGTTGCTGTTGGGGGTCCGTGACATTCATGTGGGACTAGTCTGCTGATGTGCCTGCTTGGTTAAGAGTTTGCTCTCTCACCTTTGGGACGGTGAAGTAGGAGCACTGTGATCACTTTTGTTGCTTATGAGACTTAGCACATCTTGCATGAGCTGCAGCTTGAGCAGCTCTACAGTCTGTGACTCATTTCCTTTAACTGTGAAGAGAACTGCTCACCACTGCAGTTCAGCACCAGCATGGACAAGGAAATTCATGACATATTTTCTGATTAACCAACATGAAATCTCATTTGTTGGCATTTATTTTTAAAGAAATATGGATTCCGATTATCCCATTGCTAAGATGTAATATTTTGAAATAATCATATCCAGAGAACAACTTTTACTTTTCTCAGGTCACTGTACAGAGAGATGCAGCTTTCTTATACTGAGATGCTATTACTTGGCACTTGTGTCCTTCAATTCCACAAAGAAATTTAATAAATGGCTGCATAAAAAACAATCAATGTGAAACAGAAAATAGCTAAAATATGCGTACTTTTGATTTCCTTGAAAAGCAGTTTTGTAGCATCTTTGGGTTTAGTTTTGCTTGCATTTTTTTTATCTCCATGTTTATTGTTGTTTCTGTCAT
Organism: Fringilla coelebs; assembly: GCF_963513975.1. NCBI lineage: Eukaryota > Metazoa > Chordata > Aves > Passeriformes > Fringillidae > Fringilla > Fringilla coelebs. The sequence continues at coordinate 27,136,582 of NC_140029.1, read as the reverse complement.
TACCCTCTAAAAGTTGTCATCTCTCTCTTATCACTGCTGTTGCAGCTGTTTTTTAACTCCTGTCATTGCTGTCATCAGCATGCATGTCAGAGAAACACTTTACCATTTCACGGAAACTTTTTAGCAAAAAAAAAAAAAAACAAAAACCAACACACCACCAACAAAAAACCAAAGAAAAGACCGGAACATGTTCCTACAAGCAGAAAAAAAGTAGACAAAATCTCTCATGCTATCTAGATATTAGATAGATCACAATGACTATTCTTGCAGGTGCTTTTGGTATTTTGCATAATCACATTTGCATTTGGACAGATTTGTGCTCGTGGTGTGAATCCCCTCTTTATTTTACGTCCCTAGACACTTGCGTTGTTTAGGACTAAGACTTGAGCATGCTTTTTCCCATGACTGAGTGTTGAGCCTGTGACTGGGTTGGGGGGTCCTATGCACCCCCACTTTAAAACAACATTGGCTTCTGCAGAAGTTCCTCATCTGAGGTTCCAGACTGGTTTTGGTTTCTTTGTTTTAGTGCCAGATTGCTCATTTTAAAATGCTTTGATGTGACAAGCAGTTGTGCATGATCCTGCGTCTTATAAATAAATACTGTGGTCACTGGTGCCCAGTGGGGCAATGCTAAGCAGAGGCAATGGGCACAGCCTGAAACTCAGGAGGGTCCACCTGATAATCAGAGAACACTTTTTCACTGCGAGGGTAACCGAGCACTGCAACAGGCTGCCCAGGGAGATTGTGGAGTCTCTGTCCCTGGAGATATTCAAAAGTCATCTGGACATGGGCCTGGGCAAACAGCTCCCAGTGGCTCTGCTTCAGCTGGGAGTTGGATCCCCTGGCCTACAAAGGTGGCTGCAAACCTTAACCACATTGAGATTCTGCGAAGTACTGTGCTCAAAGACACTAATTCTCACATCTTCATAGAGCAGTCAGAAACACTTTTGACCCAGGAAAGGCTGTTCCTCTTGTCTATCAAGGAAATTAGTTGTGAGAGCAGAACCTGGTGGTCCTCACCATATAAATGGGGAGGGTAGCTCAGTGAATCTGAACTCTTTACAACTGACTGGGATATATAAAACAATATGTGAAAATTATTTTCTGGAGGAGGAGAAGCCCAAAAAAACATTAACTAAATCCAGTAAAGATTGCATAAGTGAAATGAATGAAGAGATGCTGGATTATGTTTAAAAATAAAGAGTGTTTATGAAAATATATTTAATTGCAAACTAATTTCTTTAGCTCAAATTGGCACTACCTTTCTTGCTCTAGTATGTGGTAATGAAAAGCAGATTTAAGTAGTCTATAAGAAGAGAAATACCTCATTTCTATTTTGTTCCCTTACAAAAGGGATGTTCCTCAGAACTTCTTTAGCCAGATGGAGTTGAAATTGCAACTTGGGTTGCAATTGGGTTTAAAAGCTGCTCTCCTGCCCTCTAGTGTTACTGTAAAGGTTTCGAATCAGCTGAGGATTTTTGTGCGAATGAATTTCTGCTGGTTTTATAAAACTGAAAACTTAAAAATTGATTCTTATTCTAAGTAGAAAATGTGAGTTTAAGAGGTTTTTAGAGCTTTCAATAGTTACTGCAGAATTAAAACTCTCCTTTCCTTTCCTTTCCTTTCCTTTCCTTTCCTTTCCTTTCCTTTCCTTTCCTTTCCTTTCCTTTCCTTTCCTTTCCTTTCCTTTCCTTTCCTTTCCCTTTCCCTTTCCCTTTCCCTTTCCCTTTCCCTTTCCCTTTCCCTTTCCCTTTCCCTTTCCCTTTCCCTTTCCCTTTCCCTTTCCCTTTCCCTTTCCCTTTCCCTTTCCCTTTCCCTTTCCCTTTCCCTTTCCCTTTCCCTTTCCCTTTCCCTTTCCCTTTCCTCCTCTTCTCCTCCCTTCCCTTCTGTCCCATCCCCCACCTTTTTCTTCCATTCATGAATTAATAAGGTGAGCCTTGCCATCAAACTTACTGAACCTTGTTAAACCACTGTTAAATTCCATGGAATGTATTGAACTCTGTCAAATTATTACCTTACCTCAATAAAACATATTGCCGCCTCTCTGCTTTGACTGAGATGCATTCCACTGATCCACAACAGAGGCTGAACATTGATACTGCCTTGTGGTATAAAGGCAGCTTCATTTTATTCCGATTTATTTGATCTTTTTTGCCCAACACCCAAGAAAAAGCAAGGATGCTGCCGAACAACACTAGGGGTCACTGTTAAACGGGATTACCAGTCTTGGAGCAGTCAATTATGAGCGAATTGAGCCCGTATTCCTCAAGCCGATATGTTGATCATTCCAACACTTGGCCATGTTTAATTTGCCTGGCTATTTTATTTCATCCAGAAAGAAGATAAATAAATGGATACCAAGGTTCAGCTGGGGAGAGAATGTCTTCTGATTTGTTGCCAGCAATCTTTATAAAGGCGTAACTTGGGTTTTGCACTCTTCAGTGCGCATTTCTCGCAGTATGTGATGACCTTACAAATAGTTTTAGGGGCTTTTTTGTGATGAGCAAACTGAGATAAATGCCTTTAGTCTAGATTCGTGGAACCAAACACCAACCACTCCACAGTATCTGGGGTGCCACTGAGTCATATTAGTCACAGGGGCTGAGGATGCCTCTGGCAGAATCAGTGCCCTTAGCTCCTCTTCAGCGTGGCTAAGCAGACAGAGCTCCATTCCTTGGATATTTTATTTTTTATCAGTAGTTGATGAATTCTTCACACATACTGGAAGTTTAGAAATTGTTTGAAAATAAATTTGAAAATTCTCTTGGTTTTTAGCTTAATGAGAGACAAGGCTTTGTCTTGTCAGTCTCAGTCTCAAGTCTTTGTCCTGAGCTGCATTCCTCAGTATATTAACCAGGAGCACCCCTCCTGTCCTTCAAAGGCCAGAGAGATAAAACATGTCCTGATTTGCTGAGTTGCACTTTTATACAATTACATACAATTCACAGGAAAGTAACAAATTCCATAGAATAATCTGTTCTCCTAATATTAACACCCCCCAAAAAATATGGTAGGAACTGGAATGTTGCTAGTCAAGTTCAGGCTTAATATCTCATTTGTTCCTTAGTAGATTCTGTGCTTGCCTCAGGCAATGGCAACATGTTTCTTCGTGATGAAATGTGATCAGTTATTTGGATGTTAACTGTAAGAATGTAAGTGGCATTTCTGTTGGTTTGGCAAGAGTATCAAGAAGGGGTTTTTTTCCTCCAACTGCTGCCTTGATTGTTCCAGTCTCTAGATCAATGCACTCTTTTGGAAGCACAGCGAACCAGCCTCAGTGTGTTTTGATGTTAAATATTATTTTTGCTAACTGACTCACCTTTGGCATGTGTGATGCCTCCCTTTGGTGCTGGCAAAGCCAATACCTGTTGACTTCTTGATTGTACAGCATTCAGCTGACCTCTTGGCATGTACGTGTCCACCTAGACCTTGATCAAAACGTGCTTGGGGCTCCTGTAGATCCCAAATGTTATGGCTGGAGGGAAAATGGGTGTGCCTGGGAAGTGACTTTCAGAGAGGTACCAAGTTCTGTCTCTCATCATCAACTTTGTCAAGTTTATCAGATTTCATTTTCCAGTTGATGTTGGGCTTGAAAATGACCAGTAGAAATTCCCCTGGAGGAGGAAATCTTTTGACTGCCACAGATCCAGTTTCTGCATGCTGTTCTGTTTCCACTCTTCCTGCCTGGCAACAGCTAGTAAAAAATGACTGAGGCTTAGAAAAGAGGATCACAGTGATCTTTATGTGACACTGGGGGTATCATAACCTGGCACAAAGGTCTCTGAGGCAGGACCTGTTCAGAGATGCTGTGTTTTCTTGTGTTCATTGTTAGACTGGAGACCCGAAGCGCTGCTGGCGGCATTTTCTACAGGCACCATAAAATGCTTGGATGCCCAGGATGCAGACTCAGAAACTTGTGAGAGTTATTGCACTTGGCATGTTGATTGGATGGGCATTAGGTCTCATGCATGTTCAGGGTAGTCCAGGCTTACTGCTCAAGGACATGTATTTGCTCTAAGTGTGGTAACTCCCAGTGTCCAAAATCCATCAGTTATGACATGTAAGTAGAACCTGATGTACCTGTGAGGATGGTTTCATTGTACATATAGACCAGGGTTGCTCTGCATAAGAATCACAGGTAATGGTCACTGCATGTGTGAAGCTGTTCTAGTTTAATGCCGGCAGCAGGAAGGGGAGAGGTGATTAAAAGGAGTAGAGCTGGTAGTCCTGTCTAAACACAAAACCACATGCATGGGGCAGCTTTCTCTCTATTCCTGTCCAGTATCTCAAATCTAAACAGCCTTCGCTTTCTTCTGAATGAACTCAGTCCAGTGTCTGGGCATTTAGTCCTACAGGACTCAACTGTTGTTTAGCATTGTGAAAACTGAGGCTTTGAAAATCACGTCCTAGAACTTCACACATTTACACAGTCGGATTAACATGGTCACTCTCAACAAGAGTGACCAAGCAAGTTACAAGTAACTGGACTTTAAAGGAGCTATGCACTTCACTTTCATGGCATAAAAATTCCTTACCTGGATCTTAGAAAACACATACCTCCCTAGTCTAAAGAGAAAACTGTTTTTTCCTCCACATATAAAGATCTGTTCAATATCATTATCAATGATCTGGATGAGGGGACAGAATACACCCTCAGCAGAGGACACCAAATTGGATGGGAGTGTAGATCTGCTGGAGGATAGGAAGTGTCTGCAGGGGCATCTGAACAGGCTTGATTGATGGGCCAAGGCAAATTATATGAGACTCAACAAGCTGCCCTTGGGTCCCAAAAAAACCCTGCAGCACTACAGGCTGGGGGCTGAGTGCCTGGGAAGCTGCCCAGTCGGAAAGGACCTGGGGGTGCTGGTGTCAGCAGCTGAACATGAGCCAGCAGTGCCCAGGTGGCCAAGAAGGCCAATGGCATCCTGGCCTGTATCAGCAATGGTGTGGCCAGCAGGAGCAGGGCAGGGATTGTCCCCCTGCACTCAGCACTGCTGAGGCCACACACCTCAGTTCTGGGCCCCTCACTACGAGAAAATTTCCTCTGGTGCTGGAGAGTGTCCAGAGGAGAGCAAGGGAGCTGGTGAAGGACCAGGAGCACAAATATGAGCAGCAGCTGAGGGTTAGCCTGGAGATGAAGAGGCTGAGGGAGGACTTTACCTCTCTTTACAACTGCCTGAAAGGAGGTTGTAGCCAGGTGGGGGTGGGTTTCTTCTTCCAGGTAACAAGCAATAGGACAAAACAAAATGGCCTCAAGTTGTGGGGAGGTTTAGTTTGAATATCAGAAAACATTTCTTCATAGAAATCATTGACAAACATTGGAACAGGCTGCCCAGGAAAGCGTTGGAGTCACCATCTCTGCAGGTATTCAAAAGATAGGTAGATGTGGCACTTGGGGACATAGATTAGTGGTGGACTTGGCAGGATGGTTGTCACTTGTAATTGGATTTGATTTTGAGGTCCTTTCCACCCTAAATTATTTTCTGTGCCTAGTTGAGAGATTTGCTCAATACATGTTCTACAACGTGGAAAAATCTACAAAGATCCTAGTCACTTCTGTGAACCTTATGATGATACTTAGTAATTTGCCACTCTTTCTAAAGCCATTAAATACCTCTTCCAACTTGTGAACTGGTTATTGTCTTCTTCTGTAAAAAGAAGTTTATTTCTTCAGTTGCATGATTGGGTCAAATTGTGTTTTCGGTTAAATAGAGTGCTTACTGGGGGGCAGCTTTCAAAGTACTATAAAATTCAAGTAAACTAAAAAAATACAGGCATTTTACTGAACTTACCAAAAAAGCTTTTTCAGTTTTTATTTATTTTATATATATATATATATATATATATATATATATATTCTGGAGCATTCATAGTTTAAGACCAAAACTTTAATCTTAAAAGCTTAGCCCAAAATATACTTGAGAGCAGTGATTTGGATGAAGCATTCTCCAGACCCCTAATGTTGAAGAATAAATTATGCAGCTGAAAAGCTGGTAGATGATCATGATGTACTCAGGGGTGTGGACTCCCCACCAGCTTTTGTTTAGATAAGGTAATGTGCAGTACTTGCCCCCTCTAATTGTTAATTACTCCTGTGCCGATATGTTTTGCTCGAGTTTATCTTGTGCAGCTGCTGCAAGCCTATGCCAGATGGCAACCTAGCTCTTCAAGCATGAGAAATAGAACTGAAAGGACCAGGAAGGTCTCAGATCCCCATGTAAGGCTCTGATCCTGTAGGCAGTTGGAGTTCTGTACATGAAGGGCTTGTAAAGTCATGCCCTTTGCATGCTTTAGCCTAATGCAATTAGCCTCCCCTTTGATTTTAGTGGCTTGAGCTGTTTGCCATTTACAAGTGTGGTCAGATAACAACACTTTTAAACTGAGGCAAACATCTTTATTCAAATTTGATTATCTAATTAAGATATGGAACCATACTTAGCCAACAAAAGAAGGCTTCTGGTTTTTTTATTTGCTTTCTGTCTGAGAATGCTGAGTGCCTTTGTAAACAGGATATTATATTTTGGCACATAATTTAAGCTCCCAAGTTGGTGTCATTTTTTCTCCCCACTTCCTGGTTGGTTTCATAAGTAGGCCATGTATTTGTACTGGGAATTTTCATTGCACAGAACATGGAGCCCAAGCATGTCAAACTCTAATGTCTATCTTTGCTATTGGAGGTAACATAGCATTCAAACTATCCTTGTTTTTATAAGAACTCTGAATTACAAACAAGATTTTAAAAAAATGTATATTTTAATAAACTCCGCAGCAGAAAGTGTTTATCAGTCTGCGAAATTATAAGCATAAAAATAAAATTATGTTTACAGTGTAGTGATTAGTTGCATCAGCATAATATGTTTTATGATGGAAAAAATGTGCCAGTACATCTATGCCAACCTTGGTATTTTTCTCAGAAAGGTCAGAGGATGAAAGTATGCCTTGTCAGGCAGCCAGAACCATTTTACAGCTGTTATTAGTTGCATGCAGCCCAGAGGAAATGGGCTCCTGCCTTCAGCTCACAAAATCAAAGCTTGAAACTTGTTGTGCAAAACATTTAGATTGGATCTCTGAAGTACTTTAAATCGATCTTGATTCAAGTCCAGACTAGCTCTTTGCACTTGCGCCCATTTGCTGGAATTTTGTTTCTCTGATTTTTCCAGCAAACGTGAATTTTATTTTTCCCCTGTATCTGAAGATTTGTAAGCTTTTGCAAATTTTCATGTTATAATGTGATCTGTTTTATACCTTCTTTAGCTGATGTTTGCAAGTTTTGCTTTGATTTTTCACAGTAAGACTCACTTCAGCTGATGTCCTAGCAGAGTGCAGTGGACAGAGCTGCCTCCAAGTGTGTCCTTATTGACAGAGAGCTTGCACCAATCAGGTCTGCATCCTTACTGTGTGTCTGCCAACTCATGTATCTGCCAATCTGTGTGTCTTTTTGTGCTGTTTAATCTACGAGTGATGTTTTGCCTAGCCTAGGATGTAGCTGTGACACTGAAACGCTTTAGCTGGTGACTGCTACTGTGTTCTAAAAGTGTGATACAGGATGTATCGGTACTGCAAAACACAGTTATGAAGTTGGAGCAGCAGCAAAGACTAAGTAATTTGCACTTTAGCTTCACACAAGAAGCTCACTTTCAGGGCTGTGAGAACATATGTAGCAAAGGAGAGCTGAACTGCTGCAAAAGACAGAAAATAGAAAAGCTGCAGGGACTGTGACCTGTGGGTAACCAGTACTTCCTGAGGGTCTGCACCCTCTTTGCTTGTTTTTCCTTGTGTGTTTTCACATGGGTTTATGTGAGTGTAGCCAGGCTACAGCTGCCCTCCGTTTGCTATGTACCAGCTGGCCCAAAATCCAAGGTGTGTTGTCCTCTGGGAGATGCAAGCCATGCCTGGTTAAAGCTGTGCTTTCTTGCACTGTAACCTGTTAATTTGTATTCTAATTTGTGCTAAGCTTTAAACTAAGGAGCCTTAAAGTGCAATGAAACTTGTGCCATGCGGGCTGTTAAAAGAGCTTCGCCAGGTTTGCTCTTTGTGCTTCTGTTGCATGGAAGCCTGGCAGAGATGGTGAGACCAAATTAAACCAATTATCAATATTATGCTGTTCAGCAAATGCTTCTGTTTCTGATGGTGTTAATGAAGTGGCAGGAGGAATTTGAAGGCCACAGTTCCTGCAATGAAGTGCTGGCAGTGCACAAATGAAGCAGCAAGCTGCTCCAGGAGGGACAGCTGGAGGATGGGGGTGGGAAGGCAGAGGCAAGAAGTGATTGTCTGTCTCCTGAGAATGGGACCAATTTTCAGTGCAGCTATGCCAGCTGAGCTCTGGGAAGGCACCAGGGAATCCAGCTCAATGGGATTTAATTTGTGTGTATGCCTATAGATTATATATGACAGGCACGATTCCACATGCCTCCGAAATCACGGCACTATACTTAAGCCCTTATACATAGATAATGCAGACGTGGGATAATCAAAGCAACCTTTGTCATGCTGAAAGCTGAAACTCCTGAGGGCAGGGTTTAATCAGTGTATTATTGGAACTAAAATTCCAGCCTTACTGTAGCGATTGTATTACTGGATGCCATATTTAATTCATGAAGAGAACTGTGAGTTTTAAAATGGAAATGAGACTCAAAATTTGCTGGTTGATGCGGAATGTAAAATTAATTTTCTGCTGGTCATGAGCAACAAAGAAATAGGTAAGAAAGCAAAAAATCTTTCTCATCTGTGGCTGAATTCCTTTTGTCAGATTATTAACAGTCTCAAAAAGTACTGAAAGAAAGCACTGCAGAAAGGTAGCTGTGATTCACTTCACAAGTTGCATCTCTGTTCATACCAAAGAAGGATTTTCTTCTATTCCTTTAACAGTGCATGTAAATGTCAAGCTTCTACAGGCTGAAGAAATATTTCAGCATTACTTAAATATATAAGAAAATTATTGCTTCCCTATTTTGTAGTATTATCTCCTTTTGCTCTTTTTTCAGACAAGGGAATTGCTAGGAGGTGGTAGTGTATATACACACATACATATACTGTAACCATTATCCTCGTGCTCGAGCTTGTGTGTTTTCCAACGGCTTTAGCAAGCTTTGCCTTAATGAAAAAAATAAAGAATCTGCTGATTCAAAAGAAAATGTGACAGTGAAATAAATCTGGGTTATATTTGGTTAATAATGAAACAGAGGATGATGCCGGATGTGGAGGTGACCAGGATGTTCCATTTCAGCTTTCCTTCCTCATTTAACTTTTCTTTGGCTGCTCTAGCTAGAAAAGATGTTTGAGGGCTGGAACAACAGCAGACATGGGGGTTTTTCATTACCTTCCCCTCTAGCATGGTAGCACATCAACCATCACGTCTCCACCTTCCTTCCTGTGTGTTCTTTGTTTCCCACAATGGGCATGTTCTTTCTCCTGATGTGCCATATCTTCCCCCAGGTATGGTTTAATAATTACTGTTCACAAAGTCCCAGTAGAAGGGAGCTTGTGAATTGGAGGGCTGTAGCAGAACTTCAGGATGGCAAATTGCACAGTGCCTTCCTGTAGCCCCATAAACTCTAGTGCTTCTACATATTGTGGTTCGTATGTTTGTTCAGACTGTCTTTTCATCTGTAGAAGAGCAAAAGAATATCTGCACCTCTTGTTGTGTTGGCAAGGAAGCGACATCCCCACATGATGTTTCAAGCACCAACCTCTCACTGACTTGTGAACCTGGACCTCAAAGTCTGTGGTTATCTGTGTCCAGTCTTATGTAAATGTGCTTGAATTTGAGGTAGTGGCTGAGGACTGTGGAATAACTGTTACACTCAAGAGAAGAGTTTAATTTTTCTTATACCTGAGCTGATTTGCTTGCTGCCCTAGTCAGTTTGTCTTGGAATGCAAATAGTGAGAATGGTGTGGAATGACCCTCTGATTAGTGTTACAGTAAACTTTATGCCAGAGTTCCTCAGCTCTGAGGTGAAGGTGTCATTTCAATCCTTCACAGCAGGCTGTGTGGTGGGATGAAACTATTTTAATACTGAAAGGACAGATCAAGCCACAGATTTAAACAAGCCATTGTACTGTACTCCATCCTGGGAACCACTACTTGTGGCTGCGTGACACTGATGCTTTTTTTGCTCTTTTGTGCTGATGTAGTTTTTCAATACATACAAGTTAAATTCTACATCCCTTCTTTAATAAGCATTACCATTTTTTTTAGAAGTAGATTTAAATCACAGAGCAGTTGAGGTGACTTCAGTGACGTTAGGATAGAACCAAACATGAGTGTTGGAAAGGAACAAAGATCACAGAATAAGGAACAAAGATCATAGAATCATAGAATGGTTTGGATTGAGAGGGCCCTTAAAGATTGTCTAGTTCTAACCCCCCTGCCATGGATAGGGACACCTTTCACTAGACCATGTTGCTTTAAGCTCTATCTAACCTGTCTGTATACACTTCCAGGGATGGGGCATCCAGAAGTTCTCTGGGAAGCTGTTCCAGTCCCTCACCAGCCTCACAGTAAAGATTTTTTTTCCTGGTATCTAATAAAAAAGATCCTCACTGTTACAGCTTTATTACAACTTTCATGTAATAAAACTGTAATAGTTCTTTCCCTCCCCCTTTTTTTTCTAAGTTCCTGCTGCTGCATCAACTGAATACTTCAAAAGAAGGTTCCTTAACTTTGTAAGAGGAAAGGAAAAGTTGAAAACATGAACTCTGCATATTCTGTAACTAGAAAGCAACTAAAATTAATCACAATTCATATTTCTGTTTCATAACTTTCAAATGCAACATTTTCAGAAGACCTGACTCAATTTTTTAAAACTGCAGACAATATGGTTTCAACTCATTGTTCTTGCTTAAATTTGGGTCTGGAAATCCTGGTGAATAATTTTATCCTGAAATCATAAAAACTCTGTTTAAAAAAAATGGAATATTTAAGTAATATTCCTTTTATTGTGGTAAATATGAAGAACGAATAAAATAAATACACTCATACTTGGTGTTTGTCCAGTTTAAAGGGGTGTGTGTGAATACCAGATTAGTCATTTCTAACTTGGACAAACCCTTATTGTGTCTATATTCATAGCTTTTCTATGGTAACCAACATGGATTATTGAGTTGCAACCATTTTACTGGATTTCATGTGTTTCTGTCAACCCTTAGGAGAGCTGTTTTGGTGTTAAACACTGCCAGGCAGTGAGTAAATGTTTTTCTACTTTACCAAATATGTGGCTTTACTTCTTCCTTCCTTCCTTGCTTAGTCTTAAATTCATATTCAATGAACTGATTTAATGAGTTAACCCACTGGAAGACTATTCTCCTTTTTAAAAAAAAAAGCTTTTTCTCATGCAGTTGACCTTGCTCAGGATTTCAAGAGCACAAGTATAAGACAAACAGAATGGAAGAGAGGCACAAGAATTGGAGTTAAAGGGGAAGAGTGACCTCTTGTTTCCTGTGGCATTGAGCTCGTAGTTTATCTCAGTCCAGATGTCTTTAAAACTTCAAAATTAGTTAATCTGAGGTTTTTTGACATGGTTTCTTAGTGTAAGGCTATAATATTCACAGTAAGTGCAGTGAAGATAAAGCTGCTAGCCAGGATTTACAATAGTGAAAATGAACGAAGAACTTGACCCCGAGATTAACATTTCCTGTAACTCTTAACATTCTTTTTTATAAGTGGTACTTCAGTTCTCTTTTGTTTCAAGTATTTAGTTTGTAATCATACCAGTGCTTCAGTAGCCAAGTGTTTTCATTTTGGAGCCAGGGATTTGAAGAGAGTAAGATTTCTATTTAATTATAAGGGAAGTGGCACTTGGTCAAGTGTTTTAGGTTATTATTATCCCAAAATGAAGAAATGAAGCTTTTAAAGAAGAAAAGGAGATAAAAAATATTTGGGTTCAATGATGTAGCTTGTTAAGGATAGCTGGCCCCTTACAGTGTACCCTGATGATCCAACCTAGAACCATGTGAAGCAGAGGAATTCCAGGGTGTTTGAGTTCAGCCATAAGGGCATAGAATATTTTCATTAAAAATTAGAATTGCTACTAAAGCCAAGTTGTTATCTTCCTTCTGATAGCAAAGGAAGTTTTGGTTCATTAAATTACTTTCTGGCTCTTGTTTAAAGGGTTCATAATCTTTCTTTTAGAAATGAGCTACTGTTGAAGGAAACAGATAATATGTGCCCAACAGAAGCTGAGTTTGTCTATCCTGGCACTTTTCCGTCAGGCTCCATCCAGCCATGGAGCTCTGTGGTTGACCACTGCATGGAGGTCACCTCCTCCACACGGGGTCTGGACATACTCAATACACTCTAGGATGTGTGTTGCTGCAGCACATTGGACCAGTCCCACTTCTGTTTTGGCCAGACAAGAATCCTTTTTCCTTCTTGAGCCAGACACTTAGGTATGGTGAAGCTTTTCTCTCAGGTTTGGTGAGTTTGGGGATCTTGCCCTGGAAAACTGCCAATTTTCTCAAGCCAGGAGTTTGCAGCTGTGTGGCAGTCACTGAAGTACTGTAAGGTGGTGGTTATGGTAAGTGGTATTTCTACTCTAAGTTCAGTACTAAAAAGTCATAGTCTTGTGTGCTAGAGTTTCAGTCTCTCAGAAAAGAAGTTTTCATCATCATTTCAAACATTTTAACTGATCCATATTACAAATGAAAAAGGAGAAAATACCTTAGAAAAGCATACCTAAGTGCAGCCTCCAATATGATTGCAGATGAAATTCTATTTTAAATAAAGGAAGAGCTGATACTGGCTTAAGTCTTGGTTTCAACTGATAATCCTGCTACCCTAATAATTGCAGATAATTGCTGCTACCCTACTTGGCTATGCTAAGATAACTTGTGATTTTAATACACATTTTCTTTTGAAGATTTGTAATTAAAAATAAGAAATACAGAATATTGGCTTTCAGAACAAAAGTGTCTGTCCCCCGGACCATAGATCAATGGTGGTGTAACAGAGTTGTAGATTATAATATGCAAAGAGTTGATCAGTCATGTGGTGCTGCTTCTCCTTGTTTCAAGCTGCTAAATCCTATTAAAAGGGAAGCTTGAAACAAATTTTATATATTTTTAGTATTTTCACTCTGTGAATGCAATTACTGTGACAGACACACAAATTGCATGAAATCATGAGTAAAGAAGGAAGTGTTGCTGCACTGGGAGAGAATTGCTCTGCTAAGAACTCTCCCTCATTCGTGGCAAGTGGCTCAGGGGCTTCAGAGCCTCTGAAGATTTTCCAAAACCCTCACTCTGAAGTATTTGCTGTCAGCCAATTGGGTCCTTGCTGGAGAGGCCTTGGATACTTAGATGAAAATTGTCATATGGAAGAAAAGTCCAAATTGTAATCAGATCAATTAGTTATGCTACAGTTGCTGCTGGCTTATAATCATTTTCCCAGTTAGGCTTTTTCTTTACTAGCTGTTATAGTCTCAAAGGAATTTCGTTGGGAATTGTAAGGGAAATGGCTTTTATGTCATTTTGCTTCATGGATTTTTTCACTATATTGAAGACATAATGTCTTTAGTATCTACACTCTTACAGAATACTTAACCCCCTAGTATCCTAAACTATATGAATCCTTCCACCTGATTGTCCAACACACTCCAGCTAATTCTACAGTTCTGTTTACAAATTTTGCTAAGTTTAGCTGCATAGTTAAAAAGGTTAGTATTCTCACAAGTCCATTTTTAGTGTGGGAAATTATTATCTGCATAGGAACAGCAGTGTTTTAACTTAAACTACAGAAATCAAAGTAGGTTGGTGTATGGGGTTGCAATCACAAAGTGGGTTTGTGACTCCTGTTCTGCTGGTTCACTATGCCAGGAAAGGACTGACTTTCAGAATAAGGGCAAAACAGGAAGGCTGAGGACAGTAAAACTTCCAAATGCTGTCATCATCCAAGTGGAAATAAGAATTCTTTGCTACTTCCTAAATTGCTTTCACAGGAGACTACTGGAATAATGCTATTTCTGGAACCCTGTCTTGTTCTAGCTGTTCTTTTGCTTTCCATTATTAACACGATCTCTTCCTTTTTCCTTCATCTTACTTTTCACACTTGTTTCAGCTGTTCTTCTCTTTTTTCCCCATCTCATTTAGATGTCTGTTTTTTAAAATTGTTCTTGCAGACAGAAATGAGAAATATAAAATAACCTGTCACTGCCTTGATTTAATAACCTTATATGTCTTGTTTTCAGGATTATTTTCTTGGCACCAAAGCTTGGTTAGCAAAGAAAGCTGACAGGTGCTTGCTGGTGATACAGCTGTAGTCCTCTTCCAGAGGAAAGAATGGGAATTCTCCTTTTCTTTCATTCATGAGTACTGCCTGAACCACCAGAGTCAGAGCAATTTCCATCAGTCAAGCCAGTGGAAAGGCTGGTTCAGATAAATTCTTTCTTCAGTTGGAATTGGTAAAGAATGTCTTTATGTAAAAAAGATTCTCACTTTTTCCTGCTGTTAGAGCATACATGTGACTAGTAAAAAGTCAATTGCAACAGAGGGAGAGTAGAAAAATACTTGACAAGAAATGATATGACTTGTACTGTATTGAAGTTTGACTGCGGACTGGTGTCAGGTGAACTGTAAAATCACAGAGAGATCATAGAGCAGCACATGTTATGGTAGATCTTGCCAAATACTTCCACTGATCCTATTTTCCTGTGTAACTTTACTGGATTTCCCCTGGTGATAAAGAGATTTGCAGCAGATATCTCCATCAAGTTTGCTTATTTGCCAAAAGACAAATGTCCTTCAAAATGGCTTAACCATTTCTGAAATGGTGAGTGGAAAAAAGTGTTTTCTAAGGACTACTTCTTACAGATCTTCCAGTACCTGTTAATTACAGAGCACAGACTTAACAGCTGATGTGGGCAAGGCTGCAGTAGATATTTACTTTTCCATAATTTTGGAACTTTCTGACTATGAAACTCCTGGATTTACAACCATACTACTTTTTACATAACTGTTTGGTTGCCTCCACAGCAATTAAAGCTGCCTCATATTTTTCATTGTAGAAGCCTTTCTTTTAGTTAGAAGTTTCTTGCTCAAGTCAACTGTTTGGGTTGAAGCTTTCTCGTTTTGCCTTCTGCCTCTGATTAAACAGTTTTGGGAAGCTTTAGTGAAACTGATGTATCTGTATTCAAGGACTGTGTCCAGACAGAAGCTGGGGAGAGGCTGAGGTAGTTTTTGTTTTTAGTGCCACAATTTTAATTTCTTTTTCTTTTTGAGTGCTTTGCCTTTCCTGAACAAGCCCTCTGTAATTAGACCTGGGACCAAAAATTTTACAATAGGATAGTCCTGAAATAGAAGAAATACCATTTACTGTCCTCCACAGACTCAGGCAGAATTTGATGAGCTACACCTTTGAAAGTCCATTTACGTGTGTTTAGAAATTACTGGTTTCAAAAATATTTGTTTCAGTGAACTCAGGCTAGAGGTCATGGGCAAGGAAGTGAATATGGTGAACATACAGATAGTATGAGCTACATACTGTATCAGACTCAAATGACAGAAAACATACCTCAAAAATCAAGACACATGACCACAGAGGCCTAGCAGTCCAAGGCAATAAGGAGGATGGGTAAAGGCAGAGCTGGTGCCAGCTCCCTGCTTGATGGGCAGTGCTGCAGCTTCCCTCTGGTTTGTGTGGGAGGAAAGATGGGAATTTCTGACTTAGAGGGCTCAAAGCCCACTAGATGGACATGGAAAAGCAAAAGACAATCAATTTTTTTTCTCTGGAAAAGCTTGCTAAAACCTCTTATAGCCATTTTGTTGCTGATTTTCTTTACCTGTGTTACTGATGAATATAAGAACCTGGTTACTTTGGAGCCCTCAATGCATGTGCCCTTCTGGTCACCTTAAATGTTGTTGCAATGTCTGGCTGTTTCTCTCAGAAAACTGGTAAGCATTTGCTTCTGGTTTCTCCAATAATTTTAGATTATTTCTGAGAGCATCATTTCTCCACGGTGCACAGGCTGAGTGTAGAAACGACAGGAGTTACAAATCGCCTAATAAAGTCTGAAGAGCGCTCTGGGATTCATTCGATAAGAGTGGCTGCATTAAGTGAAAGGCTGTTAATTGTGTGGCTGGCTGCCATGTGCAGTTAATCCTCAGCACAAAAGTACAGCAAAATGTGCTCTGTGAGCAGTTCTGATCCAGAAATAACTGTGAAGGAAAGAACAGAAGCTCAGGGCTACCTTTTGGCTCTGTGATTTACACTGCCCACGAGGATATCTCGCAATGTTGGCCATGTATTTTTCAGCTTGTTGCCAATCCTCATGCCATCATTGAACCTGATACTGGGGCTGGGACTTTGTAATTCTATCCAGAATGGCTCAGTTCTCCTGGTTCACTTTCCACAGCTCCTGCTTTCATTTTTCTTCAATTAAACTAGAGGGGAAAACCATATAAGTAGAATCAGAATTCTTCACATTTGTTTGTGCTCCCATGCCCGGGAAACCAGAATGTGAAGTATTCATCAATCTTCTGTTAGGGGGAATTTTGCCTGAAATTTTATACCTCCCTTGAAGGGACTTGCTGCTTCTTGATCTGCATTAACTGGCCCTTGTAACCCAATCTTTCTGTCCTTCTTAAGAGGCTAGACTTTGTGCAGTGTGTTCCAAACACACTCCTGCCTATATGGAATTTTGGGACATTTTGCAAGAGGAACAATTCTATAGCTTTATCTCAGATTAGTGCCAACCCTACAGTCTTGGAATCGCAGTGGTGCAGTACTGTAGGTGAGGGGATGGCTGCTGTCTGAAATGCTTAATCATCGACTTCTGTTACTTTGGTTTATAAGTTTCTCTTATGTACAAATCTGATAGACTGAGTTGAGAAGCACAAAGATAGTGAAGACAGGTCTACTGCCTCAAATACCTTGGAAACATTCTGTGCTGTCTTAGACTGCAATTTTCCAGGCAGCTGAGTTGGTCTCACAACAGTCTCCTGCTACCAAAAAAGCAAAGGACCTGCACTTTTCCTTCCCCAGCTCATCTCCCCCCTGCTCTCGCTGTGTGATCTTCTCCATCCCTTGCAGCAGCCCTGGAATTAATGACTTTGCAGAAAGTGGCAGAAAAACCATCCAGGTTTGTTTGGTTTTGTTGTGCTAATTTTCTGCTGCTGTCACAAATTTAATTAGCTAATGGAGAGGTTTAGTGAAAAGCAGAGTTGATCCAAAGAAACAACAGGAGTTTGCCATTTGAATCATGAATGGAGAGAAAGAATGGAAAGGAGGAGGATGCTCTGCTCCTTCTGTATCTTGTGTAATCACAGCTTTAGCAGTGGGATTAAGTAATTCTTGTTGATGTCTGCACAGATCTGGATATTATTCACTAATGACAAGCTGTAAGTGTTGTGATGTGGATTTGCATGATGTGCCCATGAACAACTCTGCCTCAGGTGAAGGAACTGTGCAAATGCCAGGATATTTGTGACAGTGATGTGTAGTGAGTTCTGCCTGGGTCATTTCAGCTGAGCAGCATTGGCTTTCTGGAGACACTTTAGGGCTTGGTGAGTAGTCAGTCTATCAAGAAGTAGACTGGCTGCAAATGAATCACAGGAGATAACAACCACCACCTGAACTATACAAACCCTTCACTTCAAAAACCTGTCCCTGTTGTTGACTAGTTTGCTGTGCCCTATTTGGGATGCAAATTTCCTGCTGAATCAAAAATATTTAAGATGGTTCTTTCCAGTGATAAATCTTCAAGGCACATTTTGCTTGGTCTCCTTTGAGCAGCAAATTAAATTTTCACTTTTGCCTGCTTCCTGCTCCACTTTTTCTTTTTTCTTTTTTTTTTTTTTTTTTTTTTTTTAATTTTAATTATATTTTTGCTCTGGCTTTATTTAATCACACAGCTTTGGGCCTACCTGTTCCTGGTGTTGTCTGTAGGAACAACTGGCAAAGTCAACAGCAATGACTCACTTAGCAGGATCAACAGCTTTGCTGAGACATAACAGGTTTGCTTCAATTATTTTCTTAAAGTAGGGCAACGTTTCCCCTTTCTATTTGTTTTTATTCCCTCAGTTATTAAAATGAAAAACTAATTTAAAGCCATCGTCTCTTCAATAGAGTGTAGGAGGAAAATGACCTGGCATTAGATTTCATGTGACAGGAGAAGCAAATGGCTTTCTGAAGTGTTGATTATACCTTAGGCTGCCTTTTAAATGTGTCCTCACAGAGCAGTTTATCCTTAGCTATGTTTATCACTGGAAAGGAAATTTGATAACTACATGGAAATAGTGCTGCTGATGTTACCTTTTGAACTTATAGTCATTTTTGTTGTCAGTTTGTCCCTTTGTTCTCATGATGCAGTACATCTTCTCTAGCAGCAAATAGTTCTCTCTTTCAGTGGCAGAAAGTTGGTGTTCCTCCAACTTTGTGTACAGAAGGGATAAATAAATGATTCTGTTTTTACAAGGGCATAACAAGCAGCAGTGATGTAGCATGGTTACCCAATGGGGTGTTCAAAAATGCTGTTCCCTTGTCTACACAGCATGCAACAGACACTGATCAGGTAAAGCTCTGTGCTAATGTTGAGAGAACCCTTTTTTGCACCATTTTTATAGTAACACAGGGAGGCAAAGCCCTTTGTAATGCTGTGAATTGGGCCCTGAAACACTCTCCTGCAACCACAGCCTGCATTATTAGTGAATGCATTTCATCAGTGTAAGCAGAATTTCTATAAATATTTATCGTCATATTTTCCAGAATCATCATCATAATTTTTGTCCCTAGCAGCCTTCATAGGCTCTTATCAAAAGCTAGGATTGTATGGGACAGATCCAGATTTCTGTGAAGTCAGTGGGATTCTCTCCATTATCTTTGATGGGCTTTGGATCAAATAGTAACTTTTCCATTGACTTCAGTGAGATTTGGATTAAGTCCAGTTGCAGGCCATTTTTGTCCTGAAGGGACTGAAGGCTGTTGTAAGCAGAGAAGCAACCACTGGGTGCAATGAACAAATGGAGAGAGATGTATGAGGAGGGAAAAGCTAGTTCTTTTCATTGTTGTAATGATTTTAAGCCTTTTAAAATTTGATTTAAAAATGGAAGATATTAATAATCTCAATTTCTAAAGTTAACTGTGTCACCAGTGGATAAAAATGGAAATAGTCCAGTGGAAGAGAGAGAATCTCTTTGGACACCCTGAGGCATTTTCTAATTTGTAAAGGAATGTTACCATGTTGTATTTCAAAGAACACATATCCATGCTAAAAGTGTGTTTGTGGGGATTGGGAAGGAATGGGAGAGAGGTGAAGAGAAAAACTTTTTTTTATGAATATCTCAGGCCCAACAATCCCTTTTCTGGAAGGGCTGAATTGAAGATAACCAGAGAGAGGCCAGATGGAGGAAAGCAGGGAAAGCACAATTTTCATAGTTGGACTTCAACATCTTGTCCTCAAAAGGCTCTTGGAACAGAACTGCTGAAGGAATAGTCTTGTTTTGAGCATACTAATTCAGTATTTTCCTTTCTCATCCTTTCCTTCCTCATATTTGATTCTCTAGACACTCCAAAGTCCTATTCCAAACAAACAGTAATCTCCTGCTCATCCAGGTCTGACAGTTTTGAGTGGCTAATGTTAGAATAGCAGGTTTCTGGAGGAAATCTAGTGCATCTGCCTTGTTTGCTGGGCTTTGTAACCAAAGCAGGCCAGATGCTGGTCACACTGTAGTGTAAGGGTACCTAAAACTGGTGCATTAAGTTATCCCATGACAAAATAACCCTGAGGAGAGTGATTGTAAAGAAACTGGATATCAGAATATCACTTCTTTTTTTCTCCCCTCTTTCTATGGGAGTATGGAAATCAGGAGGATGAGAGAGAACCAGTCTCACCTTGAGGTGTCAGGACCTGTAGTTCTAAGGAGCATGCGTAAGACTAGTGGGTTCCTGTTGGTGTTTTTGTTAACCTCTGTGTGTGGGGTCATGCAGTGTTTCATTTTCAAAGGAACTTCAGCAATTATTTTTACAGTAATGGGAAAAAAATTAACATCAGCAATTGAACCCACATCCTAATATAGCATGTGAATTTATGCATGAAGAAGAAATGAATTGTTTTGCTAGCGAAATGGTTTTAAGGTGCCTGGGGATTCTTATGTCACACAGTGAGATGATAAACAATTTTAAGGAAATTAATTCTGAAGTCCTTATATGGGTTATACTCCCATTGCCTGAGGGGCACTGTGTTCGAAATTAAGTCTTTGAGAGGGTTTAGCTGCATATATTTTCTACTTTGCTTACATTCAGGGTTTTGTGGGTTTTTTTAAAAATTGTTGTTGTTTCCTTTTAGTGAGCAGAGAAAATTAGCTAACAATTTATTTTCCACTCTCATCTGTTATTAAAAATTTGTCTCTTGGGAGCAGTAAGATTTTGAAGGATAAGTGCCAGTCAAGGTTGTCCATTGTTATTTCTTGCACTTTGAATATGTTAACATTCCATTATTCAGTTCTTTGCTCTGTATCTTGGTGATTGTGCTATTCTTGTTATTTGCAATGGTATTTTCTTGGCTGTGCAGAAGTACCTCTTAGGAGGCTATTTTAACACTTTAGCACTTGCTAATCTGGAACTCTGATTTCATCAATAATCATAAAGATAAAAGAAGTTATTTAATGTTGCTGGGAATGTGCTATTCATGAATCCTGATAATCCTGTTGTAACAGTCACTTCACTGAGGGGAAAAAAAAGGCCCTGAAATTGTGGCCTTCTGCTAGGCTTTTTATCTCCTCTGAGAGGAGATGTGAAGGCCCAGTGAAATAGCCAATACTAAACCTTCAGCTTGTGGCCATGTATTGTTGGGGCACGTATGTCCACTAATGGTTTTGCTGTCTGGATCCGCAACAGAAGTGAAATGTTTTTCCTTTCTCGTTGGAAATATCCTTCCATATCATTATGGAAGATCTTTTAATTCCTGTGTTCTGTTTTGTTAGCTGGCAGTTACACTATTAAACACATGATTCACTGTATTGGCAAAGCCAGACTTGCCCAGAAGAGTAGTGGAAAATGAAAACATTCAAGAAAGTTTTAAAGCCTGTTGGAGATGCAAAGTCTTCTTTATGCTGGAAAAATGTAGAAAATGCATACAGTCTTGTTACAGTTGGGTTGATACTCTGATAGAGAAATGACTGTCTAAGGGAAGGCAGGCATTTTTCATTAGGCATCCAGCAGAAATAAAAAGACTAGAGTAGGAAAGCACTAGGTACTCCTAAGATGAGTCAGGTCTTCCAAAAGGATACTTTTTTAGGATGCTGCCAGAGGGGCAAGAATACTGGAAAAGGACTTCTTGTATTGAAAGTATTCCTAGGTCTCTTCTTATTAGCATTTTAGAACAATCATTAAGAGCAATTGTAGATCTAATAATTCTAAAGGAGTTGGTAGTTTAGCAGCATACTAATATTTATCTCCATCTGACCTAAACAGCCATGCAACATATGAGGGAGAAGAATAATCTGTGAGCTGTGTTGGACTAAGAAAAACCCATGGAAGAAAAGCTGGTAATGGAGTAGGGCAAGAGAGGATTAAGAGGGGAGACCACTTTCTCTCAGTGTGGTCTTCTGCAGGGAGTAACACTGGGTCAGCTGAAACTATGAATGTCATGAAATACATTCTCCCTCTCTTATAACTTACACATGAACTGTTCCAGCTCAGGCAGACTCAGTGATATGCAAAGAAGAGAGAAATGCTATTTAAGAAATAAGAGACTGACAAGTCAAAGCAGCAAGCACATCACCAACACAAACCACCCAGTGTAGGACATGACCAAAGCACTGCCTGAATGCAACAGAAGTCTTCCATGTCTCTTTCTGAAGCACCTTTGTGATGAGCCAATGACCAGGCTTCAATCCCTCATAGCAGACTTGTCATACATACCACCAGGACAGGTTCCTTGCTTTTAAAACAGAGTGAATAATTTACAGCATTGACTGGGATAATGTTTAGCAGTTTCTAACTTAGTCTTGAGCTGCTTGGCTTCCTGTGAAAACATTCAGCTGCTTTTTTTGTGGCAGTCATCTCAGAGGAGGTGGGATCCCAGAAGGAAACTGCTCTCAACTCCAACTGTTTTCAGGGGATGATGACAGGGCTCATCTGCATCCATTCTAGATGCCATCATGTTAAATAGCTGACTTTTACTGGATAGCAAAACTAAACTTGGCAAACCTGTGAGAGTTTTGGCTGCTGCTGCTATCTCCTCTGATTCTTCAGGTGCCTTTAATTATCATACTAATAAGTTATTTTAAAAATAACTTTAAGAAGGCATGTAATTTATAAAAGAGGGTTGTTACTGTACCAGTACAAATCACCAGTGTGAAGAACAAAATGTGATATTTATGCAAACTCTGATTTTAATTTGTAGATATGCAAACTCTTCCAAACTTGAACAAAAGGTGGGTTTAAAAAACGGATTTCTTCTGTAGAATTCATATCAATATAATTTCATTTTCTGGGAATTGTTGTGAACAATTTCTGTCTTGTTCTTATATGCACAACAGTAGAAGGTTAACCCAGGCATTTATAAGCCCACGTTTATCTCTGTTGCAGTACCTTACAGATGGTTTTGGAACCATTATATTTTTTAATTCTATGCAGAATGTTGCAGAGAGGAGATGTGTCTTTTGATTTTTTTTTTCCCCTGTTCCTTTCTTCTATTAAAAAAATAGCAAAATTATTCAGACTGGATGCATTTTCTCCTGGGTTCACAAAAAACACGTTGACATTTTTTGTACCTCTGCAGCATGGAGAAAATGATAACTTATCCCTAAACATTGCCATCTTTTTAGTGGTCTTCTCCAAGAAGTGTGCCTTGTTTTCTTCCTTGCTTCCTATTTCCCCATTCCCTCTTGCTCTGGTTCACTTTTTTGGTGAGCTCCTTCAATGCAAAGCCTTCACATCCCCAAGCACAGACCGTATGTATTCTCAGAGTGATTTCATTCTCTCTTGGTAGATCAAAAGCCCGGGCCCCAGGGGGCCGTGACATTCAGGACAACCTGCCAAAGTGCCCTGCTGCCCCCAGGTGCCACAGCTGCAGGTACCTCTGCTCTGGTAGCTGGTGTTCACTGCAGCAAGCCTGTGTTTGTGCCAGGACAAGGCACGGGGAATTTTCTGGGAAACCAGCATGGGAATTTAGAAGCACCAGCATGACAACACAGGGGCACTTGGAAAGGCCACTCTGGTCACTGGAGACCTCGTTAATCACTGCTTGGTGCAAACCCCATAATAAAAACCAAAATTCTGTACTTTCTAAGCCCTCCTTCACTCAACATGATGGTTATTCTTTCTCTTCTCTTGCACTCCAAAATTAATACTTGTTTGTAATCCAAGAGCAATTAAGTCATGGGCAATATTTTTTTCTCTATAAATACATTTCTTCACTATATATCATGGTGATCTCTAACCTCTATTCTGCCCTTCATGCATATATGAAGTACACTGCTCTGCACACTGAACAAAGGAGAGTTCTGTATGAACAGTGGACATTGAGGGTATTTCAGCTACACTGATATCAGTTCCCTCCTTTAAAAGAGCCACTGTTTAAATAGCCATGCTTATAAACAGTAGTGAGCCTCTTGAGGTTAATTCATACAGAAAGGAATTTATTAATTTCAATATTGTCAATTTAGTTAGAAGAATATGTCAAATTCAATTCTCTACCTCATCTCTAACTTTTTTCCACCTGAAAGTCAAGAAGGAAGGAAGGAAGGAAGGAAGGAAGGAAGGAAGGAAGGAAGGAAGGAAGGAAGGAAGGAAGGAAGGAAGGAAGGAAATTGTACACAGTTAATGAAGCAGACCAGACTCTGGAAGTAATGAAGACCTAGTTCTGGAAATAATGAAGAACTATTTCTCCATATTAAAGCTAATTGTATTGTGATACAATCTTCCTAAGGTTGCAATGCAGTTGAATCATCATTGATGCTATTCACTGCTTACAGATTTCGAAGAGGGCACAGTCCTGCATTATTACTGATTTGAAGCAAATGACTAAATTTGGTGAAAGTCATTATGATACCCTAAATGGACACAAAAGCTATATTTGCCGGATATTCTCAAAACATGTCTCTTCTACTTTATTGCTCAGCATATTCTTTGATGAAGTCTTAAAGAACATGCTCTTTATCAAACAATGTACCCACCCTTTTCTTGAGTTCTTCATACTTTGTCCCATTTTAGCTGAAATAGTTGTTGTCACATGGTAGAATTGACAGGTAGGCTTGATGCATCTCTGCAAAACAAAGCATCTCTGAAACTGGGCTCTTTAAAAAAAACAAAGTGTGAGTAACACCAATCTGAGTCTTTTCTAAAGCAAAGCCCTGGAGACTTGTGGTATGCTTGTAGCCAGTCACGTGGGGGTTGTCATGGCATCGCTGCTCAGAAAAGGAATGAATAGCTGGTGGTAGCATTTTAAACAATGCATTTAACAAATAGAAAACAAAAACTGAATGTTATAGCAAAGAGTATTTTATTCATACATTAAATAGATTACCAGTTATGCTTCACAAAACAGATCTGCTTCTCACTGGTGAAGGAAAGATAGTGGTGTAAGCTATTAATAAGATCCCTGGCAGGGGGGTTAGAACCAGCAGTCTTTAAGGTCCCTTCTAACCCAAACCAATCTATGATTGTATGATTAATTCATACAAATATGTAAAGGACTGCATAGCAAGTTATATTTACTGAGTCTTGAATTGCATGGCACACCTCAGTAATGCTCTGAACAAACCCACAGTGTGGTCTTTTGCTCTGCAATACATTTTTTAGAACATTTATTTCATTGATTAAAAATGCACTTTTCAAAAGCCGGGGCAAATGTGTTCATACTGAAATAGTTCTGGGGTTTAATAGACTTTTCACCTTTCTTTATCTGCTTAATATCTGACTGCTAAGAAAAACAGACAAAACAGACTTCCAAAAGCCATTTACCAAGCTGACTACTGGTTCTTATCCACAGCCACCTTGGCTTTCATTCTTCTTAGGCAGTATTTGGCAGAAAAGTGAACTGGCAAAGACATTTACTTGGGCCCTCAAAAATAGGAAAGGTTCTTTTGCTCATTCAAGATCAGTTTGGTCTCCTCCAAAGATGACTTTGAGCTGACACAGATCATTTGAGGTTTCTGTCCTCATGGTATGGAGCACCCTGAAGCTGGGTCCAGCAGACTGCTGAAGAATTTGCTTTTGGTTCATGCATTTTCTTTATAAGGTCCTTAGTTCCTAAGGAGAAGACTTGAATTACAACTTACAGCTGCCATGGGTCTTCTAAAACAAGTAGATTAATGCACATTATATAGAAGTAGTGGGAAATAGGGGGGGAACCTTTGGCAGATTCTCACTAATGAGAATTGGTCTGTTCAAGGATGAACCAGGGATATTCCTCTTTGCTGCAAAGCAGTTTGTGCAGGTTGATCTTTCACAGTGCTTCGTGCGGATGCAGCAACACATCTATCACAGAATCAGTGCCAGTGCTCTTTCTAATATGTATCTTGATTATCTTTTTAATTTCAGTGGTTGAAGTAAGGTTGATTATAGGCATTAGTGATTTTTATTACACTTGGTGTGAAATGGAGCTTAAACAGCACAAGCAGACATATAATTAAAATCGTGATACCTACTAATTTTGAGCTGTAAGGCAAACACTTTTATTTTCAGACAAATGATGGAAGGAAATGAAGAGTGGTTTGTTTCCCACTGTTTGTGTTCTTAATTTCTTGTTAATATAGAAGAACAATGTGGAGAATGTCAGTCAAAATAATAAAGAGTACAGAATTTAAGTGCATTTTTTTCAAATACCTACATAGAATTGTGCACAAAACACAATTATATTTTGCTCTTGAACAAATAAAAGTGCTTGGCAGAGCCTTGGTCTTGGTCTTTTAAATGTTATATGTTTATTGATCTGTTATGTACTGATCTGAAGGACATCATTATCTTTTAACTGATTTTCATGAAGCCTTTAAAATATAAGAAAAACAAAGACTCTTAGATTGATGGAAACATGGCCCAGTAAGAAATGAAATCACCTGGCATGGGTTCCCAGCTGTTTCTCAATTAAATTTTGTGAAGGGAAGTGGCTTTAAACTTCCTTCTTGGTTGCCTGTTCTCTTTCTACCCTCAGAAACTGTGCATGTAAAATTGGTAATGCTGGGGAAATTGGTATTCTGGGGTTTGTTTTATTTTGACATAAGGAAAGAAAAACTCAGCAGTTTCAATGGTTGTCTTCATGTTGAGTTACCTAAGGTCCAGCAGGTCCCTTCTATCAGAAGATGGTGATGGAAGATGGGGACAATAGGTCCTACCTCTAGTTCTAACTTGGCTTCTAAACTTAGAGCTCCAGCAGCAAGACCTTTAGAATGGTGGTTCACTGCTTAGCCAAAGCAGTCTTCTGAAGCATCCTTAAAAATCTGCACACTGGACTTGCATGTAATTTCTTAATAGCAAAAGGTACTTGCTAAAGAACAGATGAGAAATGAGTAGATAATGAATGTGAGAATATTTTTATTTTTTGCAAAAAAATGCATTTTCACAATGTCTTAAGACACAAATTTAGCTTTCACACACAGCAGAGAGACTTGTGTTTTCTGCAGCATGCCATGGTAGTCAATACCAGACTACTTTGTTAACCTGTTAATCCTGGAGTGTGCTCACTT
This sequence comes from Fringilla coelebs, assembly GCF_963513975.1. Classification (NCBI taxonomy): domain Eukaryota; kingdom Metazoa; phylum Chordata; class Aves; order Passeriformes; family Fringillidae; genus Fringilla; species Fringilla coelebs. The sequence continues at coordinate 27,109,963 of NC_140029.1, read as the reverse complement.
TCTCACTGGAGGTCTCAGCACCCTATGGCTCTCACAGGTTTCTGGGTTTGTTTTTTAATCTCACTTTGGTTTTGGTCTGATTTTTAAGCAAAATAAAATATATATGGCCGGAAGCTCTGCAGGTGGTACTGCTGCTGGGAATTTGATTCTTGAGTTACTTCCCACTATGTTGCAAATTAGTGAGTCACTGCCCTTTCCTCTCCCACCCCCTTTGCCAGCAGAAGAGCTTGGGCTGACTCAGGAGCTGCTAGCTACAGCAACTGCTCATGTTTACTGCCCAGTTACAGAATAAGTTAAAAAAATGCTTCTTCTGCCATTGCACACCCCATAGAGAGCATGTGTTTGGAGGTACTGTTGCTCACCATGACCAGAAGTGCCTTTTTCATGTTTTTCATTTGCTGTGAACTCGGTATCTTTACTAAGAGAATGCAAGATGGTCAATGTACATTTTCTAAGGCTTAAAAGCTTTTCTGTATGTAGGAAGAGGAAAATATGAAAATATCTCCTGGAGGTTTTTTTGGGTTGTTTGGGTTCTTTTTTGTTTGTTTGTTTTTTAGTTTTGCTTTTTTTGTTGTTGTTGTTGTTGTTGTTGTTGTTGTTGTTGACAGCTTTCCTGACTATTTTGAAGTTGTGGCTATTTCTTACCTTATTCTATGAAGTGTTTTATACTGACTGACTTTGAACATATGCACAGACTGAACCCCAGGATGGGAGCCACTGTGGGTGTGTTTGAGGATCGAGCCCAGTCTGCCTTCATTCATTGCCTGTCCCTGGATGTGCATTTCAAGATGCTGAGAGAATCCAAATTATTGTTTGGTCAGTTCAGAATGTTACATGACAAGACCCCGTGCTGTGACTCTAACCCTGCAAGCACAACCCCTTGTCAGATAACTCATGAACAAATCACCCAAGTCAGTAGTTGAAGAGTCCATCTGTAGTCAGGGGGATAAAAAAAGCAGCTGGAAGCCATGCTGGGATGAGTGGGATGTGCTCTGTCTGTGCATGCAGCATACCCTGGGGCTTCCATCAAGAGCTGCCTGCCCTCTGCACGAGTGAGAGCAAAGTGTGGCACAAGTGCTGGCAGTGCTGAGTGGTGCAGAGGGAGGGGATGTGAGGGCCACGGCCCCCACTGCAGTACACGAGCAGATTGACCAGATGCTTCCTTTAGACTTGATCCCTTCTGGGAGTTTTGAGCAAGAATTAATTTTTGGCTGGGGAAAAAAAAGAGGTTGTTTCCCACTTATTGTCTGAGAAATTGAGAGAAGTGAAAGGGGTGGGAAGAGAGGAAGAGGAAGGGAAAAACATTGCTATAATCACACAGAGTTCTGTTTATCTATATGTATTTATATCTACCTACACAATTTAAAATATCTTGGACTATGTTTACTAGAATGAATGATTTCCTTGATCTCCAGAAAAATTGCCAAGAAGACTAGCACTGACAGCTAATGCTCCTGAGGGGTTTTAACGTGGGAGAAGGACAGAGGGAGAGAACAGGGCAGGACAGGACTGTTGAGCAATTGACTGAGCTCCTGCACTGAGGTCTGTTTGCTTGTGCAGCAGCCCTTAGCTCTCTGGGGAAGGCTGGTCTCACTGCCTGGATGGATGATATAAGGTAGTTACACAGAGGTAAGGCCAGAGCCCTGTCCCTCACCTTTGGCTGAGGAGGGGTCACTTTCTGGGTGATAACCTCCCTGTCCTGGTGCTGGCCGTGGAGAAGGCACTTGGGTGGGGTAGGTTCTTGCTGCTGAATAGCTGGCCTGTAGCCAGAGGCCAGCATGTCTGGGGACAGAGGGCTGGGTGAATTTTCCTGGCAGCCCCATGTTCTCCCAGGTGAGGGTCTGTGTTCAGCCACGTGCCCCCCTGGGTACAAATGTCACTGTAGCAATGGCTGCAGCGAGGGTGTCAGACTCCTGTGCGTGCAGGCTGGAGGGTGTTGCTGATTCTTTGGCTGGCAGGTTTTTTTACTTCTCGGTATTTTCTTTATATCAGACCCTTGCCAAGCTTTACAGGAGGAAATCAGCCAAATTTTCTGCATGAGGCATTGCTAAATCTGTGGCTGGAATGAGGGACACTTACCAGTGCAGCAAGGACCATGTTGCTGTAGGAGAGGTGTCAGCCTCCTAAGAGCAGTGCAGAGGAGGAAACTCAGGAGCCTGAAGCACAGCGACCTCCTAAGAACAGACAAAGCAAGGTGAAGCAACAAAGGCTTTCTACTGAAAGCAAATGCTGACAGAAACATTGTTCTGGATGCATGGCCTGTGGCCAGTGCTGCTGAAGGGAATGCTGTGCACTGCAGTGGGACATGGTGCTCCTGCAGGCCTGGCCCTTCCCATGCTCAGGAGGCATGTTGTAGTACGTGCCCATGTTAATTCTTCCTAATGTGTGGCTCAATGTTTTAGATTTTCTTATATTGATCTCAGGGCTGATATTAATTCTTACTGCTATAAACAGCTGGTTGCTTTATAATGGCTAAAAAAAGTTAGTGGAGAAAATGAGGAATTAATTAGAATTTTATTAGGTCCTGGGATGTGTATTCTTGTTTCTTTCTCCACTCCATCCCACAGACCTGGATAACCTTCAAAAATTATTTCAATTTTAATTCCCTTTCTTCATTTTTTTGTTCTTCATTTTCCCTTTTTATTCTCCTTTTTTGACCTCAGAAATAATTGGAAGGTATGCAGAGAAAGACACAGTTTCCCTGAATGCAAGAACCATCTAAACACTAACTCTGGGCTGATGTTCTAAACCTGCTGGGCAAGCAAAAATTGGTTGCTTAAGGCCTGTGTCTGATTTTGCTTAATAAAAAAAGGTCTGACTCTCTAATATAGTGGCACCTGTCTCATTCTCCCTACTGGCTTGGGGAGACCTGCCAATTGCAAAATCACACTAATACAATTGGTCCTGTCATCAGCCAGTGGGACACAATAAGCCAGCCCCTGACAAGAACTGCTCGTCGTACCTGTGTGTCCTGCAACTGTTCTGCACAAAGGAGAGAGGAAGGCCAGTCCTGCAGGGCTGCCTCTGGATTTACCCTCTGGCTTACTTGGATTACTCACTCTGGTTTGCTGGCACAGAGGAAGCAAGTTACAAGGTTCTGGCTCTCTGAAGAATACCACATACAAACACTGTCCCTTTTTTTTGAGCGAGAGCAGATGTCTTGAATGGGCAAGTTTTGTTTTCCTTGAGTGTTTTATGGGCCACCATAAAGCCAGAGCAGCCAATCCCTTTGAATGAGGCTCGAAGACAGTGTCAGGATGGTGCAGGGGGACCTGCAATCATGCCATTTCTAGCAGAGTGGCAAAGCCAGCTATGCCAGCCTGAGATGGGATTAGCTGCATGCATTAGTTTCAGACTATATATCTTGCCTTCTGGTCAGACAAAGGCAGATAATGCCATTTTCAATGGCAAATTAATTTCTGTTTGTTTAAACAAAGTCATGTTAAGGCTTCTCTGTGGATGCTCACAAATATCTCTCTTTGGCAAACCAAACTTTCCCAGTGGGTGCAAGAGGAATAAACTCCTGGGTACAAGGAATGTATTTTTGCTCTTTGACATTTCCGCTTGTTCTGTGAGTGACCAGACCTTCCATCTGTGGAACTCAGTTGCATTATCACAGCTATTTCCAGCAGGTGGCAGATGATAATCATGCTAGTAACCCAATCTGGGTACAAATGATATGTTTTCCAGGCTGTTTATTCAGATATTGACTTAAATCTAGACATTATCTAGTAGCTATAAATGTTTCCGAAAGCAATAAACTAAGATTGTGTAATTGGAGCCCATTAGTAGTTACCCATGATAATATGCAATTAAATACTTGGGTATCAAGTGTGGTATGATTTTTATTTGTAAATTCAGCCTTGTTTTTTTTTAATCTCCCAGATCAGAGAAATTGCTTCTATTCCAAAAACCTCCAAATAACCATCTGGCTAATTGTGTTTCATGGTATAAGATTATCTTTGCTCATCAACTGTGGGGGATAGAGCTCCTCCACGTAGTCATGCCTGGATAGTTAACTGATGCTTCAAAGAATTATGTGTTAAAATATAGTGACAAATGGTGCTATATTGCCCTTCCTATGTAGCTTTTCACTGAGAGAGCTGCTCTGCCTGATTGTTCCTACTGACTGAAGGAGGTTTTATTCAGATTAGCAGTCCTTAATGAGGACCAGATTTTGCTCCTTTTGCCCTTGTTGGTAGTCACTCACACACATGAGTAATCCCAGCATGTTCAATGGGAGCTATTCACCACACAGAGAGGTTGGCATTTGCAAGTTGACCTTCCAGTGTTGGCTTCAATGGGGTATTTGAGCAAAGGAAGACCACAGGACCTGACCCATACTAAACGCGTGACTGCATGGAAAAGTCTGGTCAAAGTTTACAGCAGCATGTGGGACAGCTGTGTGCCCCTGCTTGTGGCTGAGTGATGCAAAACTTCACCAAGTCAATGTAAACTTCACAGCATCTGCCTTACAGGTCTCACTTATAGCACAAAACTGGAACACATCTCAGAGGCAGAAAAGTGTTTGTTTGATGTGTGTTTTGGGGTGCATGTTTGTAATATAATCCCAGTGGCTTTCCTCTGGGTGGCTACACAATCCCCTGGGGTGGATAAGAGGGAGAAGAAGGGGCGAAAGCTCTCCTTGCAGTCCCCTCAAAAGAGACATTACTGGTGCTGCCAAACTGAGGGGGGTTGAAATTTTGCCTTGGAGGTGGAGGGTAAGGATGGAGTCCTATTTTGTCAAATTAATTCTCATAAAGAACAGGGAAGACTGCAGATGAGCTGATGACTTAAAAGCAAAGGAGATATGAAAATTATGATTATGGCTGCCAGCATGCAATGGCTCGTGAAATATGGTTGTTTATATGCCTGTTTGCATAACCATATATTTATTAAAAACAGAAGTGTTCAGTATTTTTAAAACATTAGCAAGTCCTATTGCTGTTCATTTTTTCTTTCTCAATATTATTTGCTGTTTTCACCTAGCAGTTTCACAAAAGGTTAATGTGGAGGATATGAGAATAGAAGCATACTTTTTAAACTGTAGGAAAATTCACCATATTTCATTCTTGTACATAATGACTGGGGTTTCTAGTGTTTTGGTTTGGTTTTATTTTTGTTTTTCTGTAAGATCTTATTGCAGTTTTATTACATTATAATCTTTTATGGAAGGATAAAGGGATTTGTTCCTTCATAGGAAAGCAAATTTTATAAGTTCAAGTAAAGCAGATATGGTCCAGAACACAAAGCTTTTGCAAGTTTAACCAGAAAGTATTTCATGTTGGTGAACTTCATTGAAATCCTGAATGTTATGAGCTTGCTGCTGAAATGACTTCAATTTTAACATAGATATATATTTTAGGAGAGAACTAGACTGACAGATTTTTAGAAGGGATGAACAAGAATTAAAAGAGCAAAAAAAGAAAAATATTAAAAACTCATATACCATGAAAGTTAGCTGTATTGTCTTGGCTGTTGTAACAACCAGTTCTTACTGCCCCCCTTTTCCTGTAATTAAAGCCATTTTTCTTTCCCCCTTCTGGCCTCTTCCTGGCCCCATGTTCCAGCAACAAGCAGCAAAAATGTGGGATTTTTTTGAAGGTAACTAGTAAGAAAAACAGGTAGACATGCTTTACTTCCTGTACTCAGGGGTCACAGGGGAGATCTTTCCTTTCTTTAAGTGTAGTAACTGCAATGCAAGCCCCGGTTTTCCTGATTCTGATGCACAGATCTATTTTTATCCAGTGTGTGAGTGTACCATGCATGCATATGTGCTGGTACATACACAGAGCTCAGTAACAGCCACTTCAGTAGTATCTGCTCTTTCCCACATTTCTCCTTCAATTAGACTTTGTCACATCTGTATTATTGTGAAATCTGTGCTTTCTTGTCACTGTTGCTGACATTTTGCTAATTAAAGGTTTCTTCTTGTTATCATTCTCTTTCTTTTCTTCTTTTATTTAGTGTAATGGCCAGAGTGTTTTTCTGCCAGACTAATCATACAAGCAGTTTCACTACTGTTTCATCATTCCTCTGGAGTACATCAGATGCGAACTCTTAGCCTGGGGAGACACAGGTAATCACAGACTCAGTCTTAATTTCCTACTTGCATAGTATATTTCTGCCATATCTCACTATTCATGGAGACTGAAGGAAGGACTGCAGATTCTCCTGACCAGTTGGTTGGCTCTAGGACTTCAGCAGCAAAAATACCTAGCTACTTTTGCTATCTTCCTGTGAGAGGTATCACTGCAAGGTCTGAATTTACCCTTCAGACAGGGAATAAGATGCAGAGGCTCTAACAAAGACTTCTTTGCTTCTCCACTCACTTTGCCAGCGCTAAATGTTTATTGGATCACCCTAGTCAGCACAGCTGTCATATCACACAGCATCTCGACATGGATAGTAGCTGCCTTTAGGGCTGGTACAGATATTATTAGTTAAAACTGTCTATGTATTCCTAGAATTCAATTACAATATCTCAGTCATCAAATCATAGTCTTGCTTTTTATAACAGTGATATTTCCTTAGATTTGTCTTAAATATGTTGTTCTTTCACATAAATATAGGTGGCAGCTTTGTGCTACCCTGGGGATAGAAGGTTCATATTTTGTTAGTTTCTTGCATAATGCAAAAGGAGATTAGAGAGCTTCTTATATTCTGTTTCCTCCCAAGAGAAAGCTATCATGTAGATCAAGAGAGGAAATGATTTCCTTGCTTGGCACAAATGAGTCACAGAAAATGACCTTCTTTGTAGTCTAATTTAGATTCAAGAATCCTCTGAAGAGCTGATAATATAAACCCATATGGCTTGGATGAAGAAAGTTGGGATAGACATTGTCACTAACAGACTCATCCACATCTTAAAAAGCAGTATTTCACTTTGCCTAGATTTTTTGATGAGCCTGCTGCAGCTGCATACCTCATGTTGCCTGCACATGCTATGTGTAATATGCACACACATGTGTGATGCTGCTGCTGAGGTTTCATTTCAGCAATGGAGAAATAAAAAGCAGCACACACTCTTTGGCTGTTTTTTATACTATGTTTAACATCTTTAAAAATACATATTCATGTGAATTTTGAAACACTGCTTGCATTTACATTATTGGACTGTATAACATCTGGAGACAAGTTTATTACAGAGGAAGCAACAAGCTTTCAGCTCTATGTCAAGAAAACAAGGTCTGACAGAAAAATAAACTAGCATACTGATACACAGAAGCACTGAAAAAGAGCTTCAGTAAAAAAGATCTGGTAGGAAACCAGAAGCATAGCTGGACAGCACAGAGCTGCAAGCAACCATTTGTAGATTTTCATGTGAGGAATATTAATTTATTCCATGGCAAAAACTCCAAAAGGTGCCAGCTTTTTTCCCTATTTTTTCTTTCTATACACTGTTTTTTAAAAATTTACTAATATTTTGTGTGTTTTGATGTTTTTAAATGTTGGTCTGTTCCAGTTGTTGCTAATTGATTCTGTAGGCATCTTGATAGTTTCTGTTATGCTAAAGTGTGGAAGTTGGTTGTGCTCCACTACATTTCATAGGAAAGGCTGGCTTTATGGTTAAATTTTGCCATAGGTTTCCTGGACATATCTGCGCTCTTGTCAAAGCTAGGCCATCCTGAAAAACAGCCTGGAAGTATAGCCATGGGCAGGTATGCATTCCTAAAGCTGCCCAGCATGCCACTGTGCCCTAACCACACCTTTGGACTGAGATGCTTTCTGATCAGGTTGCTTATGATGCTGGGTAAAGGATTTCCAAGTGTCATGGCTTATGGGCCTCTTGTTTTTCATAAAATACAAATGGGAGTCATGACAGTGTATTTTTTTTTTAGCCAACAAATGTGTTACACCACACACCCTTGTGAGACCAGCGTTAGCACAGGGTGAGCTTGCAAGCAACGCTTGAGGTTAGGGCGTGGGAGAAAATCAGCACCTTAGATTACAGGGTGAATTTATGCAGGGTGAAATGACATTAGATTTCAGAGAGTGGGCTTTGTCTGCACATCAAGGGGTGGAGAATTTACGTAGAGCTTGATTTTTCTGAACATACAAAGACTGTATTATAGGTAGGTATGTTCTTTCATTTTCTGGGCATAAAGGATATAGATAGAAATGCCATGACTATCTGGAAAGAACACAGTGGCAAATTGGGAAGGATAGTCTGTTCAGTATCTGCTGAGAACAGCTCTTACAGCAGCAAATGCTGGGAAGAGAATTGAAAAATTGATTTTTTAAAAAAATTACTATTTTGGGGTCAACTTTCGGCAGATAAGAAAAGCTTCCAACAGAGAAATGAGGCCAGCTGAAGTCCTTATGTAGCAAACACAGATGTAAAATATTTTATTAAAGGTGTCCCTAATATTTAGAGCATGGAAGCAGGTTTCTCCCTGATGCTGTTGAGGAAGATTTATAAAGATCCTAAGCACAGGATACCTTTGCTTATAGCTGAACATGATCCACTTGCTTATAGCTGTAATTCTTTGTTTGTGCCTGTGTACAGCATTGCTGCTTGCCATTTTTCTCCACTGAGATGGCCCAGTGCACTTGTATTTATTTTGTACCAATATGTTCAAGGAATGTGCATGTGTGGAGAAAGAGCAAAAGCAACACACTTCGTACATTCCTTTTTATATCTGAGCATGTACAGATTGTTAACCAGACATATATGCCCCAAAATTGTTTGTCACATCCAGCATCTGAGAGGCAACATCAGGTTAGCTGGTCTGAGGCAATGTCCTTCTTAAAATGTGAGCTCTCTGACCAGCGTTCTTGTAATTTCTGTTCAGACTGCTGCTTGTGTTGCTGGAAGTTAAGACAAAAAGAGGGGAATCAGAAGTATTGTGGTAATTGAAATTTGGGTTATGGTGCAGAAAATGCTAAAGGTTATTAGGGCAGGGAGCACTGAAGGTATCATGGGGGATGTGAAGGACCAGCAGGCAGAGGAGCTGAAGTGTTGCTGGGAGTGAGCTGGAGAGCATTATAGAAGAAAAGATGGCACACGGTGGAATGGGTAAAATGAGGTTGCAGAGGACATTGGGCATATTAGAGCGAGGAAGAAGGAATTACAGCATGGATGTTGGTAAACGGAAGCCTGTACTTTGTAAAATCTCTTTAGAGTCCTGTTCTGTAAAAGTATTTTTATCAAATTACATATGTCACTTGGCTAGGCAGACAAGGAAGGCACAGTAAGTCAGGCAGCTCCTTGAGATAACTCACTGCTTCCTTTTTTGGCTGTGAGCTTGCCAGTTTCCTTCAGCTAGGCCCATACCTGTGTGGGAAAACTCAGATGCCTCGGGCTTGCCTACAAGCTGACTTCCTCTGCTATTGTAGCTCCTTCTGTATTTCAATATCTCACCTTCTTTTTTTTTTTTTTGTAATAAAGGGTATTTATTATATGTTGCACCTTCTGTGATTCAAGCACTGATGGTTTGCTCAACTGTTTTCATCAGGCCTTCATGCACCTCTTTGGTATGGACTTCATACTGCATGTGACTGATTTGCCTTCTGACTTCTTGCTGCTCTTCATTACTAGCTTTTTAATATATGTATAGTTGTCCTCAGTGAGTTTGCCTTTCTATCACTCCTGAAATTAGAGCTAAAACAGGAAAGCATTTTTTTTTTTAATTGCAGGCTTGAGAAGGGGCATTTTGTTGTGTTTATCAGACATGTTGGACTGTGATGTGCCTGGGCTGTTCTGCATAGGGATGTTCCAAGCCTCTTTAGGAGGATTGTGAATGCACCAAAGGTAATTTGATTTTTCAGTTTTTGAAATAATGTAATCTGTAGACCTCCACTGAACCTTGTGCTCTGCTTTTGCCAGACCTTTAAGGAAGGCATATTTCAATTACTGACTTTATAAGACCCAAAGTTTGGCACTGAACACCGACACAGGTCCTATTTCTTGCTGTTTAATATGTAATCATGCAAGTCTGAAATCTGAATTCCCTGCTCTCCCCGTGCAATCAGGTAGAGCCAGCTTTGCCGCTGATCAAATGGAGCCAGGAAGACAGACTGGCCTGTTCCCAGCGCCCAAACGGGTTTGTTTATTTAATACGGGACTTCTTTTCCTCGCTAATGGATGGCTTTCAACCTGGGGCATCGCTAGAGCCCTCTTTTTACGGCTGTGTGGGAAAGAGGACTTACACATCCCTCGCTCCCTCTCTCTCGCCCTCCCTCTCTCTCGCCATGACGCCAACGGCTGGTCCGGGCGGGCACTGGAGCGGGGCCACGGCGTTAGTCAGCCCTTACCGCGCCGCGCTGCCCGCTGGGGGTCCCGGCCGGGCGCGGTGCGGCGGGGCCGGGCCGGGCTGCGGGGGGCGGCCGCGCTCCAGCTGTTGCCGCGCTCCGCGCTCCCCCGCGCGCTCCCCCCGCCCTGCCGGGCAGCGGGCCAATGAGCGCCGCGGCCGCCGCCCCGCCGGCCAATGAGGGGGCGGCGGCGGGGCGGGCGCTGCCAGCCCGCGGGGCGGGGGGGGAGGCGGGCGCTGCGCCGCGCTCCGCTGGGCTGCGCGGCCGCTCTGTCCGTCGCTCGCTCCAGCCTGGTCGCGGTCCGTCCCGAGCCGTCCGGCCGTCCTCGCTCCTGCCCGTCTGCCGGAGCATCTCGCCTGCCTCCTCCTGCCCGGTCCCCGCGCCTCCGCGGCGGCGGGGCTCCAGCTGAGCGCCAGGCGCAGCGGCGGCGGCAGCACCACCATGGCGGTGGAGGAAGAGGGGCTGCGGGTCTTCCAGAGCGTCAGGATTAAAATCGGTGAGCGCGCGGGACAGCGGGCAGGGAGCCCCCGCTGGGGCGGAAGGCGGCGAGGCGCCGAGCTCCCCTTCACGCTGCCCTGCGCTCTGCGTCCCGCCGGGGGAGCGCGGGGGGCGGCGGGGCGGGCGGTGCCCGCGGCCCGGGGGGGCTCCACGGGGCCGTGCGGGGCAGGCGGGCGGTCGGTGCCCGGGACGCGGTCGGTGCCGCGGGGACGGGCGGGCAGCGCCGTGCGTCCGGCAGGCGAACGGCGCCGGCAGCAGTCCGAGCGGTGCAGAGTATTCGGCGGATTTCGCGGGTTTTGGGGTTTTTTTCTGGTTTTGGTTTTTTTTTTTTTTTTTAGGGTGTTTTTTGTTTTTTTTTTTTTTTACTTTTTCATTTTTGTTGCTAAGCTGCGCTGTAAAAGTTTGAAGGCGTCCACCGAGTCTCAGCACTGCGTGTCACTGGCAAAGCTGGTGTGCAGCCGGCCCAAAAGCGGCTGTGTGCAGGAGCCGCTGTGTCAGCCCCTGCCCTCGGCGAGAGGGACAGGCAGGGGCTGCTGTCGCTTCCTCACGGCTTCCAACGACGGGCGCTTTTGGAGATTCGCTCTTCTTCTTGTGTTGAGCGAGATCCAAACCACATTATTAGAAAGTAAGCGACAGATGTCAGCGAGCGGATTAAACTCTCCCTGGTCGAGTTCTGAGTGTGCCGGTTGGGAGGGAAATCCCTCGTTTCCGTAAGACAATCGGTCCCACATGCCGAGCGAGCGGTTCTCCTCCCCGGGATGGGGCGCGGGGGCTGCGAGCTGCTGCAGGGGAAGTGGCGAAGTTCAGCGCCGGGCTCACAGCGGTGGGTACCGAGGGCGTGTGGCTTCCTAATAAAGCTCTTGAAAAAATATCCCTTTGCGTTTCCCTGCGTTCGGAAGCAAATTTGCAGCCTCCAATTGGCGTGTTGGATGAAACTGAAACGTGAGATTACGTAGGAAATCTCATTATTGGACAGTGGCGTTAGCATTTCAAAGAGACCATTGCTCGCATCGTTTCCTCGTTAATTGTCAACAGGTAGTTTAGTGATATCAGTTTTTAAGAGTTGAAATTTTATCATATAAACTAAAAACTACGTGTGTGTTTTATGTTCTCATATACATCCAGAAAAGAGATTCAGTAAGCCTACAGAGTATGGATGGAGACTTGCTCTCTGTCCCTTTTCAAAGAAGGGAGGGAAAATTAAAAAAGGTCTTTTTAATTAAAAGGGAGAAATCCGTACAGCACGCGAGTGATGATATTGCAAGTTGTTTCCATCTGGTGATTTCTAGTAAAAGGGCTAAGAACGCATCCTGTGTATAGGATTATGACTTATGGCTAAGCTGTTTGTGTTTAATTAGTTGGGGTTTCTTTGAGAAGAGAACAGTGATGATCTTACACCTGAATGATTGAAGTCACGAGAGTGTGGGAATTTCTTTGAACTGTCGAGGAGATCGAATACAATAACAGCTGCAAAAGTCTTGAGATGAATTTTATTATGTCGCGGACTAAAGTTAATCCTGCTGCTGACTTCAGCTGTCGGAGCGGAGCACTTGATTACTGCCGAACTGCAGCAAGGATCCCCGCTGTTTTTTAGGCTGGATAGCGAGAGGAAAAGCCGCGAGCATCCCGGTGCTTGGCTTGTGCCGTCGGAGCGGAAGGTGTTTCCCGGAGGATGTGGAGGACAATGCCCGGCGCTGCGCCGCCGTTCCGCCCCTGCCCGGCAGGGGGCGGAGCCGAGCGCTTCCGTCTGCCCGCGGCCGGGGGCGCGCACCGGCGGCCTGGCAGCCCCGCCGCTTTCTGCCCCTCTGTTCCAAAGTCACACTCCTCTCCGTAGCTGACTGTCTCTTGGGAAATTTTCACAAAAATAGGAAGTGGCGGGATTGCTTTGGTGGGTTGACGAAGTATTCCTAATCAGATTGGCCTCGTAAAGCAATCCTAATCTTATAGAATTTGTATACGGAGCTTGTAGGCTCCCTACAGCAAGTCCTGTGACTGGGTCTGAAGGGAGGTCACGGACTCACGGAGTTGTCAGGGTTGGGAGGGATCGCTGGATATCATCTACTGCAAACCCCCTGCCAAGGCAGGCTCACCTAGCATGGGTTATACAGCCAAGTGCCCAGGTGGTTTTTCTGTGTCTCTAGAGAGGGAGACTCCATGATGTTTCCGGACTATTATGTTCTAGTGCTCTGCCACCCTCAGTGTAAAGAAGTTCTTCATGTTGAGGTGGAATTTTATGGCTGTTTCTCCTCATCCTGTTGCTGGGCACCACTGAAAAGATGGTGAACATTGGAGGGACACTACTTTTTTCAGCTATTCCCAATAGTATATTTCTTTTAGCAGTTCCCATTCCATGGGTTTTTTGTAGTTTTCTCTCTCTTCTAGTGACAGGAGGCTTTAATCTTTCAGTGAGTGGGTTAAGAGAAAATTTGAGTGCAGAAGGGTAAGTCATTTTCCATGTTGATTTGCTTTGATTTATCATGCTGAGGAGATGGTCAGTTCTGCTCTTTGGGAGCTTGTTTCATAGCCAAGCTCTGTCTGATCTCCGACTTTCAGATATTCTGTGCTTGATCTGATAAGACATTTCCTTCTTTGTAGCACCTCTGCTGGCAAATCATGAATGGGGACGCTGATACATGAATAAAATGCATGAAATATAGGATTGATTCATTGAGGAATCAGTGCAAACAGAGTGGACACCCATGTTGGCATGCCTCTCTTAATGGGGAGGCAGATGCAGTTGGGAGGCTTCTAGATGTTTTGCACAGCCATGGCCTGGAGATGTTTGAATGTCCTAATACTGCTATGGCTGGCTTGTCCTGTATTTCCAAGAAGCTGCAGGTAAATAAAGGCATTTTCTTCTGCTTGTATAACTTGTTCTTTTGGGACTGATGGGCTGCATGGAATCAGCCATATTAAGCTAGGGGGGTTATTACATTTTGCATCTATTAAGTGCTTCCCTGTTCTGAGGAGTGTAGTTTCTAGTCATGCTTGGATTTAGCTTGAGCCATCTGTCTCCTCTTTTGAAAGTGTTGAAACAGTTAAGCTTTGTAGGAAGATGTGTGTTTGCTTCACTCAGTTGAACTGACAATGGTGTGGCACCTCCTAAAGATGCCTCATGGAGATGCTGAAGCTGGGGGGCAGCCGTGTGAACTGTCGATGTGGGTGCCAGTGTTAAGAGGAGTTGTTACTGTGCTACCTGTTGTCCAGTTTCTTTTGTGGTTAGTTGAATTGAAAGAAGTTAATGCCTGGCAATTCTGCCACGAATGCCATGAGCATTCTTCTCATGTTGCAAGAAAGTAATGTACAGTAGAAAGAAAAAAGTAATACTTGAGTTAATGAATGTGCTGTTCAGATGTCTAGTTGAAATTGATTTATTTTGGCTTCCCATAACTGAAACCACTGTGCTTATGTCTTTTTTTTCCTTAATTGAAAATTATTTTTACCGGAATCCCTTATACATAAACAAAACAATGTGTCATGTAAGACTAAACAAACACTTCCTATAAGATTGCCACTTTGAGGAAGTGTGCAGTGCTGATATTTCCATGAGTCAGTGGTTCAAAACCTGAAAGGAAACAACATAAGGCTCTATGGCTGATGATTGGCTGGAAAAACTACAAAGAATCCTTCTGCTTGACAACATGACTTTTGTTGTACTGTTAATATTTAATAAATATGTTGTACTTAATTGCTACTTTTTTTCTCCTTAAATGGCATCAACTATTAAACCTTCAGTTGAAAAAATAAAAGCTCATGTTTAGCGTTTCTGTTGTTGAAAGCTGTATGCTGGCTAGCAGAGAACCTGCTGCCAGATTTTACTTTGTGAAATTGTTTATACTTGAAAAATCTAAAGAAACAGCTCATTTGTGAATTTTCACTTTAGCAAGCTTTTCATGTCCCTAAAATCTAGTTCTGTTATACTTAGGTGCATTTGGCTCTGCTTTAAAATAGTATTTTTTCTAGCAGTAGTAGAGCTTGTTATAGTTCTGTCTGATAATTTGAAAGTAGTAATTGGGGCAGGTTGCACACTGAGAGTTTACTGGGGCTGTAATATAATGAGGAGGACCCTTTACTCATTGTACTTTTGAGCTGACAGATAATAACAATCCACTTTTTGAGCTGACAGAAAATGACAATCCACTTGTGCACCATGAGCGCTGGTTGCAATTTAAGACATTCATGAACTTCTAAATCTTTCTTTTATCATCTTTTAAAAGGGCCTTTTTGTGGTTACAAGGTGTTGAGGCCTCAGTCTAAAATGTGGGAATTCCAGCAGCATAAGCTATCCTTAGCAGTGTGAGCAGAAACATGAAGCAGTGGAATATTTGTGATAAAAGTTGGCTCCTACCTGATGTAGGTTGGTGCTTCACACACAGCTTACCCTGTTCTAAACTCACCCCATTTTCTAGGAACTGTAAGACCTTGTTTGTGTCCAGTTGACAAAATGAGGATGGTTGGTCTGTAGATATGCAATCTCTTTGCCTTTTATTCTTAGTGTGCCGCCTTTACTAATTATTGGAGAACTGTGTAGTTTAAGACACTGTGAAAGCAATGAAACTTGTGAAACTGAGAGTCTTGGGTGAAGTCAGGCAGAGTACTTACTTAAGTGCTAGTTTACTGGTGTTTAAGCAGGTCAGTTGCCAAGAGAAGGTATTTACGGGGCTTCCACCATTAAACTTGGTATAGAGTAAATGTTTGAGAGATGTCTCTGTGTTTCCCAGGCTAAGAAGAAATTTATCTTGCCCCTGACAAATTTAAGGTCTCCCTAACTCTATTAATACTAAGGTTGATCAGGGAAATCCATTTTGTCTTGGGAAGATGTCCCTTTTAATGTTGTCTGCTGGGATTTAGTGCCTTA
Organism: Fringilla coelebs; assembly: GCF_963513975.1. Classification (NCBI taxonomy): domain Eukaryota; kingdom Metazoa; phylum Chordata; class Aves; order Passeriformes; family Fringillidae; genus Fringilla; species Fringilla coelebs. The sequence continues at coordinate 27,094,353 of NC_140029.1, read as the reverse complement.
AGTGGTTACTTGTAGAAGTAATTACGACTAAATATGTTCATTGCATAATACTGTAAAAGGATTTATTCCCTTTTAAATGGGGCACAAGGTTGTGGAATAGATATTTTTAGAAAGAGAGAATTTTTCCCAGGTACTTTCCTCTCTCTCTCTCACTATATATATATATATATATATATTTATATATATATATGTATTTATAGAAAACAAATGGAAAATTATTTAGGAAGTGTGAAATGTTTCTTATAAAGATAACAATGTTTTTTTTTCGGTGTTTTCTAAGTTAGAGGACCAAGAAGAAAATAAAGGAAAAAAAGCTATTTGCATCTCACCCTGAATATATTCAAGACTTCTCAAGATCTTTTCTTCACATTAAAAAGTTAACAAGTACAGCTTAAACTGATGTTGCATAAATGAAATAAAGTGGCAACTTAACATTCTTATTGATTGACTGTAGCAATGCTCATTAAGGCTTGAGTCTCACAGGCCATGGAAGATGCAGAATAAATTATGCAGATTTGTCACTGCTGGTTCAGTATTTGACATTGCTAGATTTGGTGGTGGCTGTGTTCTGACCAGCTTGTGTTCAGTGTGCTGAATGGAAAAGGTCTGGGTCCAATGCTGTTGCTAGAGGCAGAGTGCCCTGGCTGTTTATGGACTGTCAAGAACAGCCATGGCTGGAGTAGGACTGTATTTTCTGCAAGTGGGAGGAGGAAACAGAGGTAGCAGTGGAAAATGCTGCAGTGAATGTAGTTTTGAAGAAATAGATGCTGCTTGTGTTTGGGGCTGCCAGCCTGATACCAAACTCCATAGCATTCCATCCATAGCCTTACTTTCTCTTAAGTAGAGAAGGATTCATATATGAGTGGAAGCCCATGTGTTTTGGTTTTAGAGTGTGTAGAGGTAAATTCACAGGAGTGAATGTGTTAAACAGACATGCTCAGGGCCTCTGATGTCAACAAGCAAACTTGTTAGTTTTTTTTGGTCTTCTTCTGGAGGTGGTACATTCAAAAGAACTGTTATTTAATCTGTCTCATGAGAAGTATTTTCTTGTCTCTTCATGGAAGTGATTGTCTGGTGGTCAGAGTACCAAATGCTCTTACATAAGGACATACAAGTGCTGGATATCTTTCTCAGTTTTCCAGAAAATGCTTTTGAAAACTTCATTGCCTTGAATTAATCTTCAGACTGATGAATGTTTTTTGTGTTTTGGTTGTTTTTTTTTTTTTTTTTTTTTTACTATTTCACTATCATTGGTTAAAACCAGATCTTTAGTTCTGAAATTGCTGGGTTAGTTAGATGCCAATATTACCTTCTCTCACTCTGTTTTTATGTGTCAGTTCTGCCTGATGCTGTTCTTTATGTATTGCATATTGCTTCCATTCTGTTTGATCGCTGCAGTCCAAAGCATGAAATCATGATATGCTCACCCAAATTAATACCTTGGTGCTGTTGGGAAGGCAGGTCTTGTCTTTCCCCTTCCCTACTCATGTTGCTCCCAGCCATGAAGTGCTCTTTGCACACCTGTTGTTGTCTGAAAGCAGAATCAAAGAATGCAACTTAATTTTCTTTTCAGATTTAGTTTTCTTCCATTTCAGTGAGCTGTGCGCTCCAGTGGTTGTCAGAGGTGTTTCTGGACGAGTGTCCAAGAGCTTGACTGGGAGTGTGTGTGTCTGGGAAATTGGAGGGGACAGCAGGTTCATCCCTGGGTACTGGCAGCATCATGACACTGCCTGACTCCTTTTGTGCTCTTCAGTTCACTCCCTTTCCTTACTATAGGTTTTCTTGATGGTGCTGTATTTGTTAGCTGCCAGTACACACCAGCTTGGTCAGCTGCTCTGGAGAATAAATGTTAAAACTCCAGAGAGAATGGGAAGAAGATTATCTGACAAACTGATGTATCTGTATCTCTGACCTTCTGCTTGAGAACTACGTGAATCTCACACTCACTTCAGGAGCCTTAGCTGTTTATGAAAGTTTAGGTATTTTAGTTGGTATGAATTAATGGTCACACGTGCTGCCCCATTTCTCCATCACACACTTGTCTTTTAAAGCTGAGGCACCTAGTGTTGATTATCATATTTATGCTTAGCAGAGCTTTCCCCTTTCTCTGCATCAAAGCAAGATTTCTACCTATGCAGTTATGTTGTCAAGCTCTCTGTTATCGTATGAAGTCATTTGTTGCACTGATGCTCCCATTTAAGGAAGAGCTCATGTAAACACTGGACAATGTTGCCTACACCAAGATTAGAAAATACATTTGAAAAACCTCATCAAAAATACCTTTGATAGTATTAATCAGGTTAAAATTCCCTCTATCCTTTCTCACTGACTGATCTCCATTACACGAGTGTAAATTAGGAATAATTCTGTTAAAGCCAGTAATTGCACTTCTGTGAGAGTCGAATTAAGTCTTTGAGTATCTCATGTAGCAATTTTTTTTTTCTTGGAGGAGGTGGAGGAGGGGAAAGGATGAGGTAAAATCCACTTTGGGTTGTTAAGGAGTACTTAACACTTCTCATGTTGTTACAATGCACTTTGGAAAGGGATGTGTTTGGAGAATAAATCTTACAGCTAGCTCTTGAGAGAGCCAGAAGCCTAGAATAAAATCAGAGGCTTGTAGACTTGGCTGCATACTGTAAAAGGTGTAAATATCAGACAGTTGCATTGCTCATATTGATCTTACCAACATGCATTCAGCCAAATATGTCAAAGGAAAATTAATGTGTGTGTGCTGGTAGACCATAATGCTTCTGAAGAGCAAGTCACCTAAGGCTTATATTAATAGTCAAAACATACATTAGTAAGTCTTAATGCTGTGCTTTTAAACTTTCTAGTACTCCAGGTTTATGTATTTTGTGGTTACACCAAGGAAAAGCTCAATCTTGGAGTTAATAACAGGTTATATTTTATTAAACTGAAAAGCTGATGTGGGCTTGCCCATTCTAACCTTTTGATTTCACTGACATTTGCTAAACCTTATGAAATGTCTGTTCATTAGCAGTGTCTGATTTCTTTAGTATAGTGGATTGGTGACTGAATTTAGGACCCAAATAAAGGCTTTGTTTTGGAGTAAAAACAAAGCAAATCTAACTTCCTTCCTCTCCCATCCTAACCTCTACCAGGGGGAAAGGAAGTTCCCTGAAACTTCACATGTTGTTTTCCTCCTATAGAAGACTTTCTGGGTGAAAGTTTTGCAAAATGAGATGTGAAGCTTCAAAACTACAGGGAACTGGAATATTTTCCCCCTCTTTTCCTTTCTCAAATTTTAATGGATCATTGCCAACTGTAAAACACTTCATATATTCAGTGGAAAGTTTGAGGTCTTTGAGGATTGTTTGGATTTTTTTTCCCCTTCTGCCTGAAAGGGGGAAAAATATAGTGTATCTGTATTTTTGAATTCTCTTGAGGGAAGAACACAAATGTTGAAGGCTTTTGAGGCTTCTCATTAATGTTTCTGCTGTTCAGTTTTCATTCCAGACTTCTGAAGTATTATAATTTTTTTCTGCTTTGCTAGAGACTTGTGCATTTGTGTGTTATTACCTCTCAGGGAGCAGTGGGGAAAAACGAAGGTCCCTTTGTTAGCCCAACAACTGAATCTTGCTCTTTGTTCCCTGTTGCTGAGGTGTGTAGCTGTGACTGCATGGCCACTGACTGAGATGGATTAGGGTGATGTGATGGTAAGAGGGATTCGCTTACTTCAGAGTGACTGGTAGGTTTGAACAGCTAGCATTTGGTGCAATGTTTAATTTGCATAAATATGAATGTACTTTTACACACTGCTAGTAGGTGGATGAATATTGGATGAAGTGTCTCAATTCTTCCATGTGCAACAAATGAATGAAAAGTCTCAAAGCTGGGAAGAACAACTGTTTTTGTGATGAGGGGAGGAGGGGGACACATGTCTGTGTTCCATAAGGTGCATGCTTCATGCTTAAGCTTTCTTTTCATATGTTGCAATGACTTTGGAAGGAAGTATATTTGTCTCTGTCTCTAAACTTGTTACTAAGAGATTTCAAAATCCTTTTAGAAGAAGTTTGCATTGAAAGCCCTGAGTTCGTATTTCAAAAAAAGGAAGATGAAACATTGGAGATGTTGTTACACAAGGAGCAGAAGGATGTTTGAACTTGTGAAGGAGTTTTATTTCCTGGATTTTTAATCTGGAGTGTGAATTTTTTTTTATTTATAGATGTAGGAATAAAAATTTAAGTGACGGATAACTTGTTTTATAGCAATTTGCAAATTTAAATTCCATTCAGTTCCAGTTGCATGGAGGGCATGTAGTATAAATCAACTTTACTGTTTTTAAAATTTTCCTTGCTTTTGAGTTTCATTCAGCTTTAATATTCCAATTATTGGAAAATGGACTACTTGAAATACTTTATTTACAGTTGTGCTTCTGTTATGACTGTTTATACAGATTTCTTGTGTTTAAAAACAGCAACACAAAAAACCAGATGAACTGGTGGCTGTTTTAAACTCCTTAAAAATGGAAGGGAAGAAGTTTATTGCTGTTTCCAATTCCTTCTAAAAATATTTCTGTTTACAAATTGTTTACAGCTACTTACTTCTGTTCAAGAACTCTAGAAGAAAACAGTTAGTGGTAGCTTTTTACAAGGCTGGAGTTGATTCTTGCTTGTATTTCCCAGCTGGTGTTAAGAGTACATCTGGAATCTATGAAATTCCTTTCTTTGTTCCTCATTTCCTGTTTCATTGAGCGCTACAGTGCAGCATTCTGAAAGCTATTTCTCTTAGCGTTTTCTAAGATGTGCATTTTAAACCAATTAGTGAGTTCTTAAAGGTAATTATATGTGCTTGTGTTTAACTGTGTAATCGAACAGTGAAATTGAACTGTATTTTGAAACTTCTCAGATGTTTTGTTGTCTTATTTCAGTGAAAAATAGTTTCGTTGATTTATCTGGCTGTCGTTCAGCTTTGTAGAATTGTAGGAAGGAGGGTGGTAGAAATAGAAGAAAAATCTGGTAGATAGTACAAAAGCTGCCTTTCTTAGTCTCTGTCTCCCTCCCTCTCTCCCTCCCCCTGCCCAGGAACAATCACCAGTTTGTAATGGAAAATTAGATCTATTTTGCAGGAGACACAGGGTGTGACATCCTACAGTTGCTTTTTGATTCTGGCTTGAAAGGCTGGTGACTGCTATAGAACACATGAACACAGGCTTGGAAAATTCAGCTCTGACACTGTGGCACAATGTGAGAGCTGTGTTTGACTAAAACAAAACCAATCCATCCTCTCCAAAACAGCCGTGTTTGAGTTGGATTTACTGGTTGGGATTGCATTGTTGCTGATAATTCAAAGTCAGTAAAAAAGAAAGGAGATGCAGTTGTCCAACAGAATTGCTCTCATTTTTTGGAAGTAGTTGTTCTGTTCTTCCTGAAAAAAATGTGCTTTTCTGAATACTTTATGTATCTGAGTGGCTGCCCCTAGTTTTCCAGAGCAAATACCAGTTCTTCATAGTCCAGTGGTCCGCTCTTGTGTTGTTGCCATTTGCCAGATGTGAGTGCTGTTTCTGGGATTGCAACTTTCATTCTTCATGCTCTTACTAGTCATGAGAACTCTAGTGGTTCAATATATCTTGAAAAACTTCTTCACAAAGCACCTGCTCTTAAGATGAGACTTGCATTGGAAGCATTGTTTTTTCTCTTTATAAATGTGCTTGCTGATTTGCTTTCCCTTGCATTTTTGATTTGTGGAATCTCTCTGAAATGGCAGCATTTGCTCTCTTGGAGAACTTAATATTGGGGAAATATTTATCTTCTTTTTAGCTGCTTCTAATACATTTTAGCTGATGTAAGCAAGGAGTGCTAGCACTGAGACCTGTCACTCCTCTACAGATCTGGTCAGTACAATTTCTTGTCTTCCTTTGATTTTTTCAAGTGTCCCTGACAGATATATAGCTGGTTACATGAAATAGGTTGTACATGGAGGTAGTTGCACATTATATTTTTTCTAACTATTGTAAGGAGCTGAGGGAAGAGCTACTTGTTTCCCACAAGGTATGCAAAAATAGTGACAGAATTGTGAAACTCCAGCAGCTGTGTGCCTTTCAGCATATTATATGGGTACAGAATCATTTTTAAGGTTCTCACGTTTTCTTCACTTATATAAAGGTAACTGTACTGAGAATTTGGTAAACCCAAAAGACATTTTGCTCTGTAGGGGATTATTGTTGCTATTAGACTTGTATTATGCCCTGTTTCAGGGATGCAGTAAAGGTCCTAGAAAACTTGCACCTGCTCTGCTCGAGTCAGAGGAGCTGTGCTCCTGTAAATTTTGTGCATGGTTGTAACTGTCAGTAAGATTCTTGTCTTCATCTGAGTAAATTCTCTGTCGCCTACACCAAGTCTGGTTCTAAGAGACTTCCTTCAGAGTACTTATCCCTGCAGCACTGGTTCATTAACCTAATAGTTCAGTTCCTCAAATGATAAGTTGCATTTTACCTCCAGGAACATAATGTTCAAGTTCTGAGTTTTGTGTAAATTATTCTCTGGAACATAAGAGAAAGGACCCATCAGCTATTTCTGCAAATGTTCTGTGGCCCATTCCTCTTTATAAACTGTAGTCACATTTACACTATAGATATTTCATGTTTAGGACTTTGGCTGATGTTGCATAATATTCAAATTTCGAATTGTTAAGATACCTGAAGAATCACATTTGTGCTTTATTAGCATTTTTTGCCCTAAGTGTAGGGTAGGAGTTGACCAGCACTAGTCTTACTTCTGTAAATATTTGTCTTGCCCTGTGTTTGTAGATTGTTCCACATAATTAATTTTGCTGCAGCAGCTCTTGGATCACTCTGCTTGACCACTGTGAACATCAGAGTTCCCACCAACAGGAGCTCCAGGTAGTTGCTGCAGAACAGGCTTAGGTACTTCAGAGATGATGATGGCTTAGAAAGGAGGTTGTGGTCAGTGGTCACAAATCCAGCCCTGTTTAAAGCTGGGGGAGCTGTTGGTGTCCCCTCTCTCTCCTGCTGATGTGTAGAGCCAACCTCTGTGCTCCGTGGGGTGGTGCTTGCAATGGACTTCAGGAAATTGGTGTTGCATGTTAGAGTTGAGAGGAACTAGATTTTAAGATAGTATGCCTCTCCCTACTCTCCCATGGCTTTTTATTTTTTAGGCCTACTAAGCAAAATTGCCTGAGAGGGAGGGAAAAAGCTAATTTTTATTCATACCAATACTCCTGCCTGTCTGTTTTTGAATGGTGATTCTGTGATTTTTGACAGGGTATAAATGTGCCTGGGGGGGATTTGGAATGTTGCAATAGAGCAAAATAATTTCAGTAAAAGTGAAACTCTTATGGGCTGATAATTAGTGTTTTTTGACACCTGATTCTGTGACAGTATTCCAGAAAGTTGTGAGTTTGAAAGTGGAAAAAAAAAATAAGCTGAATTACTTTTGAAACCATCTTCAGCATTAAATATAACCAGTTTCTGTAGCCGTCTAGTGAAAAATGTTCTTATTAAAGTTTCCTAGTAACACCTGCAAATTATTGGTGTGCTGCAAATTATTGGTATGTTGGTGCCCTGCTTCTGGTAATGGGAAATGGTAATCTACTCCTGGAGGTAGCTTGTACTGCATGCTCTTGATTATGGGCTTCACTTTCTTGTGCAGAGTGAATCTCTGAAATTTAAGGTATATTTTTCTCCTGGTCTGGTGGAATTTTCTTCAGGTTTAGTTGTACTGTGTCCAGTACAACTTTTTTTTTTTTTTTTTAAATGTTTGGTGGCTGTTTGAGATATCACCAGAAGTACCAGATGTTTGTGAGGTGGGGTCTCTACTTCAGCACTGCCATGCACACTGCATTGGGAAACATATAGGAGTAAGTTTGTGCTTAACAGACCATGTACAGTGGCAGAATGAAATGGGGTCAGGCATGAATATCTTATCGAGGAAGGGCTTAGAACCAAATAAGAGCTTACATGTCTGTGAATAAGTGCCAGGCTGCAGATATGCCAAAACTCCTTTGGCCTTGCATGGGGTTAACTCGGTGCTACAGAATGTGATCTGAAAAATCCACTACTTGTGTGGTGGAAAAACACTGGGTGTGGGGCTAGGGCAGATTCCCTATTGCTCTCCTGTACTCCACAATATGAGATGTGGACAGGAGCTTCTACCTACTTCCCAGAGTATGGAGTCATGATCTTGTGGCTGTGCCTTAAAGACAGGAATTCTGTTCCCTTTGTACTTCTGGAGGAGGCAGTGATGGTGATTTATCAGTGCTTTTGTTGTATTGTAGGTATAACATTTGGTGTCTTCAGTGTCCTGGTGAAATGCTAACATATTTTGCAGTGTATGTATCTTCTAGGGTATCAGCCTGCAGGAGATGGAATTGGGATATTTCTCTTGGGGCATGTTGGGCTTTTGACAGAGGCAAAGCACAGTGCACTTTGATCCTTTGATCTAGTGCAGGTGTCATGTGCATTTATTTGATATTTTTACTTGCTGTTTTGCCATCTGCCATCGTTTTGGTCATGGATGCGTGCTTTTTTTTTTTCTTTTTCTTTCTCCCCCTGATGAAGTGTTTGTAGCTTCTCTGACCTCTGTGGTACACCTGAAACCAGCTGTGCTGGAGGGCTGAGCCTTCACAGCTGTGAGGGGAACAGGTTGTGGGAAGGATGAGCCATAGCTCAGCCACTGTGTGCTACTTTTTTTTTTTCATTTGCATTGCTTTCTGTTTGTTGAATGATAGTTTTCTTTTGGGAACATGAGATTAGCACTAAAATAGGCCAGCCTAGGATGAAGATGACGACAATATAAAGCTTCTAAACATGATTTTGAGCCGGTGGGTTAGCTTTACTTTAATCAGGATTTTTAATTTTTGTTTTTCAACAACCATTCAAGTAAAATCTTTGAAAGAGAATAGCTTAGTATCAAGACTATGTTCAAGTTATTTTTTTGATGAATGGAGCACTTAGTTGGATATTGATGAGGACTAATGGGAATTCTGTTGTAGGGCTGTGATTGAGAGCTTGCAGGGGGGAAGGGAGGAGGTTGAGACTTTTGTAAATTAAAACTAAGTCAAAAGGATGCTGCTGTACATCTTCTGTGGTATTAATGATGCCTCTGAAAGATCTTTAGTTATACCCAAGCTTCAGAATCATATCAGTAGTTATGGCTTAGCTGTAGATAGTGTAATCGCTGTGATACAAAATTGATTTGTACTCTTGTAATAATCTAGATTGGGTGGTTCAGCCCCATACCTTCAAGATATAAGACAGTAAGTTTGACCTGGCCCACTTAATTCCTTTTACAGTCTCCTCAGGTGTAATTTTTTAAAGTTCATTAATTGCCTAATTAGCCTAAATGATAGATGAGTTTTTATGCTAATCATTTGTAAGACAGCCTGATTTAGGGAAGTCACTGAAACACATAGCTGCTGTTCTGCCTGTTAAACAGCCTGGATATTTGTCTCACTATGACATTATGCCATCAGACATATGTCTTCATTCATGTTCCTGGCAGCTGGAAGCAGTGTCTAAAAGGCTTGTATTGTTTACCCTCTCTGCTAAGCACCGGTGAGCTTCCAGAGTCAAACACTTGAAACTGAGGGCTACCATCATGAGGGTTGTTAGTTTTAATCTCGAGTCCCTTTGTGTACATAACATTCCTACCTTTACAGGATTATATATTTACTTTTAAAAGAAAAACACTATGCTGCTTTCAGCCCATGGGATGAGTGGTACTTGTGTAATGAGTAATTATTTTATTATTATTATTTTATTATTAACGTTACTGTCATCTGTATTCTGGTCTTGTAGTGGAATACATGGTTTCCTGCCATATGTTTAGTTCAGCACCTGCTCTGGCATTGTTTTTGGGCTGCTTTGCTGCATTCCTTACCATACAGTGAAATCCTTAATTATCCAGCCTTTTTCAAGGTAGAGTTGACTCTCTTAAGGGGGGAACAGGATAGAAAAATGGTATTTACCAGTCATGGTGCCAATTTCCATTGAATTGTACATTTTTCTGGAAGACAATTTTGTTGAAGTGGCAAGGATCTTGGGCTTGAATATGTATTCAGCTGTTGTTATTCCATTGTGGCATTCTCCTTTCTTCATGCTTACTTCATTTGTGATGTGTCTTCCCTCACTGACAGTAGTGTGCAGAAGCCTCACAAGCACCTCTCCCACCTATATGTAGAGATGGAATAAACTGGCTTTGGCTAAGCAGTGCCAGAGTGATGAGAGAACCCTGCCAGGGGAAGGGACAGAGGAGGACAAGCAGGATTCTGTTTCTCTGCCTAGCCAAGTCTTGCTTCCTTCCTTTCAAGATCCTGTTCTTGTCAATCTGCACTTGGAGTCAAATGCCTTCTGTGTCTTCTGACACGATAGGGCTTCTCCAGTATTGGAGAAGTGAAATGCAGTACAAGAGCCAGTATCTCTCACAAGGATCAGAAAATATGCTGATTTCTGTTCTCTGGGATTTTCGGGGATTTTTATTGAATTATTTAAGGTTAAAAGCCAAGGGTTGCCTAATACTTAATTTTGACACCTGGGTATTTGCTGGACAAGCTGACTTGTCTTGAGCCAGTGTTGTCTGTTTTAGCTAAAACAGTTGAGGGGTGTAGGAAGAGTTTTGCAGAAAACAGCTGTAGTACTTGCTTTGGTTTTGAAGAATAGAAGCTAAAGAGGAAGCTATTATTAAGAAACTGGTAGTAGATTGTTGCTTTCTCTTTCCCCTTTGTAGCCATCCTCCCCTGCATGTTAGACTCTCCCTGCTGATCTGCAGGAGTTGATGCAGTTTTTTCCTTTCAGTAAGCTAACTGTAATGGAATTTTGAGCACTGCACTATCAAGGTCTCAGTCCTGGTGTAGAGCACTGTTTTGTGCAAATAACTTCTGTTCTTGTTGCTTGGAGTCCAAACAATGTAGAGAAGTCTGCTATAGCCTTGGTAATAAATTTCATTTTGTATTCTAGCTGTTTACCTTTTTGAAAAGCTGCTGTTCACTTAGGTTGCAACCTAACCTTTGCTTAGCCTTGACAAGTGTTGCCCTGTTCTGAATAACAATGGTTAAATACTCCACTGATCCCTGTGACCTTAGCAGCAGAACTCCAGTGCCCTGCTGCTATAAGGATGTGTTTTATTAATGCTTAGAGCAGAACTAAATGAACAAAAGATTAATTTAGTGTGAGGCTATCCCATTCCACTTGTCATGGAGCACAGAGTGGATTACTCGATTAAAAAAGGCAGGCTGGAAGCTGAGCATGACAACAAAGTGGGCAGGGCAATGTTCTTGCCAGTGAGGTGGGGAATCCTATGGTGGCCGAGCAAGGGTAGAGCAGGTTCGTGATGTTAGCCAGGGTCAACCAAGAGCATGGTGAGCACCAGAGATCTCGGTAGCGATGAGTTGGTCCGAGGTAACAGCGGAATTTAAGTCATCAAGGCAGAGTCGGGGTTGGTAAGGCCGGGTGCAGACGAACCTGCAGAGCTCTGACAAGGGCCAGGGAGCTGGAATGCAGCCCTGAGGTGGGGAAGGGTGTCCAGTGAGGCCTCCTCCAGTGCTTTCTGCCAGGGCTGCTCCCCAGCAGCCTGCCGCGAGTTTACACAGCTGCAGCGTGTCCCGGCTGGCCCGGCGCCGAGGCTGCAGACCCCGGGGCTGGGGGAGAGGCTCCGCTCAGCGCCCCGGCACCGCTCTCTTGGGGTAAGGTCTTGTCTGGGCGAGCTTAAATCACATAAAACCTGCTGCAGTTCCTGATGCTGGCATAACCGTGGTGTCAGTCGTAAAGGGCGAAAAGAGGAAGTGGAGATGCAATAACAGAAAGCAGGTCTGTGTGTTTTGTAACGCCGGCTGTGGCAATAAAACGCATCCTGTGTGTGAGGGCAGCCAGCCCCCGGGTGATTGCTGCGGTGCCTCCCGTGGCCAGGGCTCCCCCGGCCCTTTGTGGATCAGGGCAAGTGAGGCAGGCACCAGGTGTTAGGTAGCAGCTATTGCTACGGTATGTTACAGTGATTGCTAATTAGACTGATGGGATGGACAGAAAGTAAATTCTCTGGAAGTCTCTTTAACTTTTTGCAGCTGTGTTTTTGTGCGTTTATTCATCCATATACTTTGACTAATATCTTGCTCTCATTCTATGACATTTTTTTAGTGATTTATTCTTCTTCCCTCTTTCTGTGGTTTGAAAACCGTGTCTGATTTTTGTGAAGTTTCTGGTACATCCTCTTACTTCTCTCCAGGCTGTGTCAAGTTTGCCCTTACATCATGTCAGCAGCCTTCTGTTGATTAGCAGAAGAGATCTATTAGAGTTCAGTGTTCCTTTGTTTCCTGCCTCTTTTCTTTCCCCTTTCCCTGGAAGGATTTTTTTAGAGACTTCTCTGTGTTATTTCTGTGGGAGTTGTGTTGGAGTCTTTGCAGCAGACAGAGGGCTGCGTAGAGACTAGTTTATGAACTAAGCTGTGGTCCTCCCTGCAGACCTGTACTTGAGATGAAAGGGTTGGTTCTGTTTGCATTCGAGTTTCCTGCTGCTTTGAAAGACAGTGCCATGTCTCAGAACAGCAGTACTTGCAATATGCTCCTTCCATAGAAGGGAGAGTAATGCCCAGTGTTTTATAGATAGGCATGTGGCTCCTCATCTTCCTCTTTAGCTCTGCCTGATTAAAAGAGTTAGAAGTTATCACTGTTAATATTTTTTTTTCCTTAAAAGGCAATGATAACTCACGCAAAATATTTTGAATTGTAGTGTAAATGCATATCATGGTAAATGCACATACTGGAGTACTATTAAATGCATCTGAGGCTTGTTCTGCATAATCAAATTGCTTAGAGATTTTTATCTGAAGATGCATATAAGGTCTGCACTTTGTGGTTTTAGTAATTCCTTGCTGCATGACATCGAGGATTCCCATATGTTTAAGGGTATCTTGCTTGTGTAAGAGCAGGGATGTGACAGGCAATCAAGTTAAGCAAGGATTAAGGAGACAGCAGTTGCAGGGTTGGGGGGAGAAAATTCACAGCTGTTATGTAAAGAAAGTGGTATAGGATCTCCCAAAACAAAGTAGCAGAGAGCACCCATGAGATGTGTTCAGTAAGTTATTGAATGATTCTTTATAGTTTGGCTTGACTGTTAGTGCTGGAATTTTATGTGAGTCCTTTTACTCAAGTGCCCTGTTGATTCTGGCGCTGTCTAAGATTAGGTGCTCCTTTGAGCTGAAGGGTACAGCAGGGAGGTGGAAGTGGAGAGAAGTTGAAAGGAGGGCTTATCTGGTTAAGTAGCTTTTTCCTCCCTGCTGGAAAACCCACGGAGCTGTACTATCTATTCAGTAAACATCTTCCACTGGGTGTGAGCTCTTGGTAATTTGCAGCTCTTAATGATAACAAGGGAGAGAACTTTATTTTAGATAATCCACATGATATACGTGGTTGTTGTAAAACATTTAAAATGGGGATCTGTGGGGGGGCAAAAGGATGAGGAAGGAAGCTTGTTAAAGAGGAAGGAAGCTTGTTAAATGGGTGTCCTTCTCATTCTTGCAAGTACACTGTAAGTGGTTAAAGCTCAATGATGTCATTGGATTCCTTGGCAGATTTATTTTGCAGATGGTTATTTTGCAGTTATCAACTGTACATGTGCCCCATCTCCTTCCATTTAAATGTAAGCCTGACTGGCAGCATTTATAACTTCTGATTCCCAAAGAAAATGAGGCAGGATTTCCGTTTAAGATTTGGAAATTGAGTTCCTAATCTACAAGACAAATTTTCAATACACGTGTTTGTCTACTTTGCCTTTACAAAAGAGGTAATGGAAGAGCTACCACTTGAACAGGTCTGGGTGTGGGTCTGATAATGGGAAATGGCAGTCTGGGTGTCATTCACCTGAGTTTTGTGTTTCACAAGATGGTAACCATTTGTTGGTTTGGTTTTTTTACCTCTGCAATATAAACATGTGTCAACTTTGGTTAGCCATGCCAGCAGGAGTTACACAACTTACTTGGAATGGCACACTGTGCCGGACAGAGGATATCCCGTGAATTTGAGAATGAAGCTTGTAGATGATAAATGCCAAGGCAAGAGTTAATTTAGTACCCACTTTCCATAAATAGAGGAAGTTGATTCATACAGTCACAGCTAGAAGAGTACATGAGTATGTCAGAGACTTGACTGTCTTGCTTGAGATCACAAATTTGCTGAATAATGTGGCAGGCAAGTTGCAAAATTCAGTCTTCTACTCTTAGAATGGAAGTCAGAAAGATAAAATGGTGTTGAAGGAAAATAGTTTTTTTTTGCTGTAATTGTTCTTTTTCACTGCTTAGCTCTTCAATACACCAAACACTTTTACTATTCCAGACACTTCAGATGTATTTATGATGTAGTAAAAGATTAGCAACATGTGATATTTGATTATGCTTGCAGAAAAAGAATAGAGAATTCTTTCATCTCAGGTAAAGCTGTATCAAAACCCAGCAGAACAAGTAGTCAGAAATGAAAGTAAGGTTTCTTGAATGTCAGCTAACAGAGAGAGTTTCAAAGTTATAAGTCGCTTGCATGTTGTGTAGGGTTTTTGTATATCTCTGTAACATGTGACAGTATAAAGAAACATATAATGTAAAGCAGTTATATAGTTATTACAGTATATATTATGCAGGTTATGATCGTGTGCAGTGTATTTTATGAATATATGCTAGGTGTTATTATGGAGAACAGTATTTCAGTTTGTATATTTGCTTTACTGACCACAAGTGTTCCTGTTTTGAGGCACTTTGAGGCTGCTGTTTTTGGCTTCAAATTACAGCAATAAACATGATAGGTGGAAGAATCACAGGGACTATTGCTTGTGTTGTGCTGTCAGTGATAGGGTTGAGTGTATCCAGAGCTGATTTTAGGACCATCTCTGTTTCTAAATGTGCTAACCATCTGTCACAATTTATGTGTGTGGTTTGTTTTATGCTTGAGGGTTTTTTTGAAGGGGGATGAACAGATAAACAAACGCGTAAGTTTTCTTTTGGACCAGTTTTGCTGTACTGTAAAGATGGTGTCTAACTGCTCTGGTTATTTGCTTTCTAGTTTTTTAGAAATGTTAATAGTATAGGTGGTGGAGGCTGATACCAGGCATGATAATGGAGTAGGAGAATAGAAGTGGGTGTATTTCTCGTCGGATCTGCAGTGGAGTTTGGAAAGTTGGCTGGATTGGCAGAGACTACTTTGTTAGCTTTTAAAATAAATACATTCTTCTGCCAGGAAATAAAAGCTGCACCTTGTAAGTTCTTGAATGTATACCACACTTAAGTAGTCACTTCCAGGAGTCTGCCTGGAAAAATGTAGTGTTGTAGCATTGTTTTCTTCACTACTCTAAATTTGAGACTCAGAGTCATTAGTAGATCCTGAAATGTGAGCTGGTAGTTCAAGGGTCTGTTGCATACTGCATTTCAGTGCTAAGCATATTAGGAAAAAAAGATAACCACTTACCCTAAAGTGTTCCCATAAAATAGGTAGTCAAAAGCATAGCTTTCATTTCTGTCCAGACTGTTTCCTTTGGCTCTAAATTGGTCCTGTAGATGCATAACTGATTGAGGATTCATGGCCGTCTGTCCATAAATGCTGATGTTTTGGTAGGAATTTTTTCAACATGCAGTAGCTCAAAAATACATGGTCTCCCTCAATGTGTGTTTAAACTGTTACAGTTGTGTATTTATGGTTTTTTAAATTCTACTCTTAAGCATATGAAATGTGCATGAAATAGAGTTGATGGGCTGCGGTTGAGCCAGACTGACACAAATAAAATCCCCTCGTTGTGTTCACAGAGATAATTAGTATGACTTTAAATACTTTCCTTGCTGTTTCCCACCCATGTGAATCTTGACTGAAGTTGCTAATGATTATTAAAAAGTATACACCCCTGTTCTCCACACCTGTAATTGCACTGTCTTGATGCTTTGTAGGTGTCTTGATGCTGTCAGGCTTTGTAGGTGTTTGACAGAGGAGATAAACAATGTTCTCAGTGGTTTTGTAGGAAATCTACGACAGCAGCGTTGTGTTCTACACAGCATGCAGCTTTTCTGTGTAATTTGAAGTATTCTTTGTTCTGCCCTTCTTCTTGATATGTTAATTATGCTATATTGTACTAGCAAAATGACATTTGGCAACAATTTATTTTTACTATCCCATTTGGAGATGCATGAGTGGAAGACATCCTGTACAAGTGTCATGTTTTAGAGTTAATTTTTAAAATTATCTAGCTCTTGTTATGTTGCCATCTGTTTTCCACTAGCTTGAAGAGGAAACAGCTGTTGTGAATAATCTCAAGACAGTATTTTTAATAAAGTCTAATAGGTCTGCTTACCTTCAGTTTGCATGTGCATCACAGGGAATGACTGTACTGGCTAGGAGGGGAAATGTGGTTTTGCAGTAGGAGCTGTAATGAATTTGGTGAAGCAGTGATTCTGGTATGTCTCTCTATAGCTGGATTTGAATGCAGCTGGAGAGATCAGTGATAATGGGACACACTTCACTTCCTATAACTGTGCATTGTCTTGTTGAGGGGCTGTGATTGCAGCTTCTGGCCTGGAGTGCAGTGGCTGGCAGGCAGCTGTGGAGCTGACTGAACCTGCTGATCCCATGTGGAGATTCTCTGGTGGCCCCACCATGGCATCTCCAGTGTGCTGAGCCAGCTGAGGCAGTAGCTGTACTTGACCTCGGGGAAAGCAGTGGAGATGGAGAGCCAGTGACCCCACCTCTTCAGCTGACAGTATGGAGCTGTGTGGAGTTAAGAGGTAATATGCATCAGCAGCTGACACCATTTTGGGGAAAATACTTAATTCTCTGATGGAGAATAAGGGTTACTGATGGTAAGTAGGATATAGATGCACTTGAATAGCTGATTGCCTTGTGGACTTCTTGATTGTATTTTAGACTTCATTTTGGTAAGGAGCAAGAAACCTCATGAAAGAGATGATGTACAGTATAAGCTTCAATCACAGTGGTGATTCAACTGAATAAAGGGAAGGATAAATGAAAGTAGAGAAGTTGACTGTCAAAGAATGCCTTGGAAAAAAGTTCAAATTGGTTTATTGAAGCTCAAGCATTGCGGAGTGGTCAAGATTTGGTACTGTGTTTTAGATTGGCTTTCTTCACTTATTTCCCTTTGATTTTGATGGAAAGACTTTGTTAGGTCTGGAAAACTTTGCTGGATTAATAGTTTTTTTTTCAAAGGGCTCAACAGTAAAAAGAGTGGAGAGGCTAACCAGCAGAGAGCATTAAGTGGTGGTCGAGGAATATAGAGGAGAATGATGATGAATTGAACTGGATCTTCCCATAAGTAGAGCAGATTCTTTTTGTCGCAGTCTTGTTGCTTTTGCTTGAGTCTTTAGATTAATGGCATTGTAGAACCACCCCTGAAAATGAGCCTGTTGTTCAAGTGCTTGAGATTGCAGCCTCAGATCTTCCAGGAGCTTACATCCCGTAAACCTGTATGAAATATGTGTCCTGTATGAAATATGTGTGCTGTATGTGTCCAGTGCCATGCAGTTGCTCAAGCCCTGTCCTGTTCACTCTCATTGCTGCCCCATTTCTTGCACCAAGGCAAAAGGCTGTGGTGTGGATCCATCAGGAGCCTCTACAGTGTCAGAGCTAATGGGTGGCACAAGATCTGTTCTGAGCTGATGTGGTCTGTTCTGCTTAATGGGTTTGTGTGGCATGTGAATGTGTGTTTTGCAAGATGGGCAGTGAGCAGTCACCTGGCCTGTGGTGGCTTCAGATGGCTGTGAAGCTGCAGCGTTACTGAAACAGGTGAGGAAGTTGCTGCTCCCAGTCTCAAAGCCCCTTTGTAACTCTTGTTCTCTGACACAGGATGAGTGTGTTGGAGTACAGGAAAGGAAGACACTGACTTGCAATTCAGTTGAAAATCAGTTCTACTTCCTTTGAGCTTTCCTACCCAACCTATGCTCTTAAACAGTGTTTTCTGTTTCTCTGGAGGGATATCTTATGTATGCTAAGAACATATTAGTACAGAAATCTATCTGCCTTTCAAAGGAGAGAAGCTTTGAGTGATAAGAACTCGCAAGAAATAAGCAAATAACAGTGACCCAGAATATTGTTACCTATGTAGATGTTTTATTTCAAGACTGATATTTCTGCTTAGCTTTATTGGCAGTTTCTTTGGTTGAATAGCAAGCTTGCATTTGTTTTTCTGCTTGCAGGTATACCCACTGCCTCATTTCTGAATTATAATGCAAGTATATTAATTTCAGAACAAGTTAGAGCTGGAAATAAGAAACAAGTAGTTTCTTTTGCAGAAACCCCCACAAGTAAAAAAATCTTCAGTATAGGAAAGATCTGCTCTGACTGCGTAGCTTTTGAAATAATTAACGTTCTGATCACAAATGGTTCATCTTGGGAAGATGAGGAGAAAGTTCCTTTCTTCAGATTCATTAAGTCCATAGCTGGCAGCAGCATGGCTATGCTGTGGTTATGGCATGGTTATTTGAGATGTAACAGTGCTGGAGTATGCAGAGGTGAACTTTGCCTTAGTGGGAACTGTTGTTGGGCTTATCTCTATGTTACTCTGTGCTTCTGTTATGTGTAGGTACGCTCTCTCCACTTGGGAGTTCCTCTGCCCTTCTGTTTTGGTATGGAATACCTCAGGCAGCTTCCCATGAAGAGTGTCCTTCCTATCAAAGTAATCTCTGTCACAAGGCATTTTTCTGCCAGGTTGCTTTGCAGCAGTTATATTACCATTTTCATGCCTAAATTCGTGTTCTTTCTATAGTAAAGCCCTTGGGGGCCATTTTTTTCCTCTGTATGGATGCGACAGTACTGCTGGAATTCCACCCTGCTAACAGTGAGATATTTCCTCTCATGCTTACTGGGAGCTGTTTGTCTTACCTGTTTGTTAAAAGGACCAGGTGCTTTGTCTGCTCAAGCTGTGTGTTGGTAAATTCTGCTTTGTGTTTGATTTCCTCCCTTGTGCTGTTATGACACAGGCAAGAGGCTTCCCAGACCAAGGTGTTGATTTTTACGTGCTGCACAGGAGAGCCCTTTGGTGTAAGGCATGTGGGTCAGGCTGGGATGGCTTTGCTGGCCCTCAGATGTAGCTTCTGCAATCTCTCATGCAGTTGAATTAGCAAATACTGTAATGCATTGCTCCCATGCTGCCTCATCTGAGGGATCTGAAGTTGCATTTTGATTATGAAGTACTGAGAGGGATGGAGTTTGACCATGGAGTTTGCTGTGTGGTATTGCAGACAATCACAGATGGAGTCTGCAGCAGAAGCAGGATGGAATCCAGGTGTTCAACCAAAAAAGCCAGCTTCTTGCACAGGGATGGGACCTTCCTGCACAGAGCAACTTTGCTGTGTGATATTGCTTTGTAAAAATAAATGGACCACTTTTGAAACCACATGAAATGAGCAAGGGGTAAACTGAGGCTGAATGAATGCCTTTCCATTCTTGGGTGATCTCTGCAAAGAAGCATTAGTTTGTTTTGGTAGCCGAATCTCTGGCGTATTCATCCCCATCCTACAGCATTAAAAGTTGCGACTACAGCATGCACATAGATTTGTGTCCATCTACTCTATGTAACTTCTGTTCTACCCTAAAAGGTAAAAAAAGGGAATTTTTTTATCCAACAAATAGTCCTTGGATGGGCATGTCTGTTTACGTGCTTTAACTGTTGCATCTGGTTATTGTAAATGTCTGTGAAGAACTTCCTTACAGTCTGTGAAAGTGTGTGATATAATCCAGAAATCAACTTCATTTTACACTTGATTATCAGAAGCCTTCCCTGACTCTGGCCTCATGTTCTTTTGCAAGCTGTGAATTTGCACATGGGTTTGAGAAGATTATTTCAAAACAACTTGATATTGCACATGTATAGTTTGGCCTTTAGGTACCTATTGACACTGGCTGCATGTGATAACGCAGCTTTGTGTGACCCTCAGTAAATATGAAAGGATTTATTGCTATTTTTTGAGTTTGAGATAAAACTAGTACATGCTGTATCAGAAAGGAAAACATGATTTTCTCACTCCTGTTGGGCTCTGAAAAAGATGAACTGTAAGTTGATGTGTGTGGGTAAATTATCACTTTTTGCCTGCTTGATGTGTTCTGTAAAGTGCTGATGACAGAGTTAACCAAGGTTTTGTGTATTTTGGGCTTTTGATGACTGAGTAGTTGCACCACATAACTGTGATTCAAAACTGTGAGTTTAAGTTTACTTAAATGTGTGTTGTCCTTTTTGGTTGTTGGGCTGAAGAATTGGTTGCAGTGCCTTCTCCAGCTGTGTGTCATGAAAGCAAACCACTGTCACCAACTAGCTGTGTTGGCTCAAAGACACTGCAGTTGGATCTTGGTTTGATTTGGCAAAGTTTTCAGAATGAGGCTTCTAAATTAAGATTAACACTACATTTCACTATATCTTTTGTATTGTGTTGTGTTTAGGAATGCTGTGCCTTTATACTTCCATCCTGTCAGTTGTCCTTTACCTGCCCTTCTCTTTATAAAGCTTAATCCTCCCTTATCATATATGAATATTTGTGTAGGCTTAAGCATTTTAAGGAAAAGAATGTCTTTGTTGGTGCAGCTCTCATTACTGCTGGGCCTCTGCTACTCAGGCAAAGTCAGAGCAGGTTTGTGCTGTGTTAGAAGGATGAAACTGAAGATGTGTATAACAATAAAACTTTGTGAATGCATTTTGGAGTGGTTGCCAGATACTCCTCTTGTTCATGTTTTTGAATTCCTTCTGCATTGATAAATTATTTCTGCCTTTTCACTAGTAATAAGTATGCAAAATATTTAACACTTCATGAATACTTCACAGTCAGTGTGACTTTACCCTATTTTCTGCAGCTGATATGACTAACATGTAAACTGAAACCAGAAGACTGAAAGAAAACCAACATCAATTGAGTTTCATTATATTAACACTTTGCATAATTTAGAAAAGGAAAGTAGGTCACTTTCCATTTTTAATACCCACTTTATACTTTGCATAAAAACCCAACAGGATTGCAGACAGTTCATGAAAAGTTATACATTTCCCTGTAAATACGAATTTGAATAATATGAATGTTTGTGGAAATTGCAAGGGAATATTGTAATTTTGGCTCAGATATTTCTTCAGAATCTCAGCTGCTTATATCAAGTGATGTGTTTTTAGAGCACACAGCTACACAAACTTCTGAAGTCTGTAGTTTTGATCATTGCTTGTAAATAAATGACTATATTCAGATTCTTGCTTGTTTTTCTGCAGTGTTGTGCCTATGTTATCTATACTCAGTGCTGAGGAGTGAAGAAGTAAATGTGTTTTCTCTTCCCATAGTTACTGAAGTTAGAATATCAAGCATTTGGTTCTCATCACATTGCCTGCACAGTGAGTCATGCTTTCTTCGTTAGGTTTGTTCCTCAGGCCAGGATTCATGTGATGTTCCCCTTCTCTGGGCAGTCAGATTAGTCACTGTTTGAAATCCTGTTTAAAAAATAAATCACACCACAGGTTGTTGCCTGCTCACCCGTTGCATGCTCCCCCACTGCTTGCAGTTTGGGTTCAGCATCATCATTATGTTGAAAAATGTATTATAGTCATGGTAACTGACACATTATTGGAGTCCCACTGAAAATAATGTATTAAATTCGGGACTCACAGTAGCTAGCAAAGAATTGTCTATAAGGCAGGTGAATTTTAAGTCATTCAGTGTGCTAAAATACATCTTGTTTAAACTTGGCTTCATTCATTATAATATTAAGAACAAAAACAACCTTGCAAATGCAGTAGTAGCTTGAACTTTGTGAAACCTATAGATTTGTAAAAGCAGTGGCAATAACAAAAAATGTTAGCATAGATGGCATACTGTGATGGTACCTGAATCAGACTTCAGTATTTGGGGCAGAAACTGGAAGTGTCTGATGGAGCAGAGATTTAATAGAGGTTTTGAACAACTTTAGGACAGTAGCAGTTTCTAGTCCCAGTATATGTATTATACTGTTATGAAGGTTCTTGAAGTTCTTTATGTTGGTACTAGAGGATTTTAGGAGTGATGGTTCATTGTGGGAAGTAGCAGTTTGAAAGACAAACTAATGTAAAAAATATCTGGTGGCCAGATCAGAAGTAGGAAGAGAGTGGGGAAAATATATACAGTGTGGTTGTAAACACAGAACCCAGATGTTGCTGTTAGCTGGCTAAACTCCATATCTAGTCAATGAACAACAAATTATGATTCAGAAAACGTGTTGTGTTCATGACATGAATCCTCTTACACAGGAGTCTGTCAAAAGTAGATGTTAATTCAGGCACCTAAATTGTGCAAAGTATTGCATCTTATGAATATGCCCAGGAGCAATGTCTGGTTTGTGCCTTGAGAACAAATTAGGGTTATGACATGGTAAAGGATTGGAAGTTGCTGAAATAAATGGTTATAAACTCTGCCATAGTTTACAGATGAAATCCTGAATAGAAGAAAAGATGAATTAATGTTCCACATTAGACTTAGATTCTGGTTCTTATGAGCAACTTCATTTTTCACGTTGTAAGTTGTTAACATGGTTTTTTTGACAGTGAAATGCTCATGAAGTAGGTGGAGGTGCAGACCAGTGGGAGAAAATGAGGTTATCTATAGAAATCCAAATAGTGGTGTTTTGGGGTTTTTTTGTGAAGGTTTTTGTGATGGTCTTGTTTTGTCTTCAGTTTTCAGCTGATTCTCACAGATATCAGACACTCACAATTGTTACAAATACTAGTTCACATTGTTGGTTTTCCTTTCATTCTGTGTGAGACAGATTTATGTGGTGACTAAAGAGATATGCTAAAATTCAGCTTTGGGTGAATTTTGTGGGTGTAGATGAGCAGCTCATAGGGAATACTCAGCTTCAAAAAACATTGCCAGATTTGGAAGATACTCAGCCTCTAGGTGATTCACTACAACCAAAATTTAATTTTGAGTCTTGCTCTTATTTCTATGAGAATATCCACTGGAATGGAACAGACCTGTGTTGCTGTGAAGTTTGTTTAATCCTGGTGCATTGGCTTCCCCTGGAAGACAACATGCCTATGTATTTTGTCAGTTACTTTGTGCAGAGACAAGTATGTTGGGTCTTATGTACTGGAGATGAGGACCGGATCCTCTGACTGCAGATGAAGCTAGAACAAGTAAATGCTTAGGTATTTGTGCATGAGAACTTCATTTCCGTGAGAGATTCTTCCCCTAACCGCCTGGGACACTGGGGAATTGGATGGGGGAATTCTTGTCTGTTTTTTTATAGTTCCTTTTGCTTAGTGCTGGTTAAGCAAGTCCCTTATACTGCTCTAGATTTGTGCATAGATTTTTGCAGCTTATTTTTAAAATAATCTCATACACTCTTAGCTTGTATTTGAAAACTTTCCAAGGCTTAAGGCAGTGATAGCTACAATTGTCATTTCCTCCCTATACTTAGGTCAGTTTGTCTTCATCTGTATTTAAGTGAAAATTTATTTTGACAAGGAGCCAGGAATCCTGCGCTGATGAGATTTCTGAAAAAACAGGTACTTGTTTAGTAAGGCTGTTGACAGGGTAAATGCAGTGTTTAGGATCTTGGATGGTGATGATGGTCCAGTTCTGTCAGTAGATGGATGTTCTGGAAATAGCCACTTATAGAAATTCTTGGGCTAGGCCGTGTGGTGGCTGTAGTTAAGGCAGTGTGGCTTCAGAGCAGAGGCACATCGTCCTCTTGCTTTCTGTGAAGAAATCAGTGGGTTTGTACATCAGTGGCAGTGTATCCTTCCATCTGCAGATGCAGCTGCACAGCACTGCAAGCTGGCAAGTGGTTGCTTTGATAGTCAAGCTCAAATGCTTTTAGGCCCCTTAAGATGTTGAAGGGGGAGATACCATTGGTTTTGCTTCATTAATGGATCTGTGAGTTAGCAACAAGAAATCAGCATAATTTATGTAAATTCTTGTGTATTGTTGTCATGCATCTGTGCAATACAGGCTAATCAACAATGAAATAAATTTTTAAAGTCACCTATAATCATATCAGGCACCAACCTTAGTAATGTCCAAGTGGAATTTTTTTTTTTTTTTACTCTACTGGAAAAAGTGTTGTGTAAATAAAGGCCCAGTAACTAAAGTAAAACAAACACTGTGAATGGGTTTGGTAATGTCCTAATCCGAGAGCTGAGTTTGTAGCATAGCATTTGTCAGTCACCTAAGACTACTTCTAGAAAGGTATGATTCCCCTTTTTCATTCAAAACCCATTGATAAGCATGTAGACTGAGAACTGGTTATGATCACACTTCTCTTAAAGGGTTTCCTTTTATCTTGTTGCTTAGTGCAGAGTATGCTTGTCACGTGTGAACACATGAGGAATACTTAAATAGAAAAAAAGAATTCGACCTCATTGTAGGAAAGTACCTATTTTCACTGTTCTTGAAGAGTCAAGTTGAGCAAGTTGAAGAGATATCAATACCTTGTTCTCTCCCTTATGATGATTAATTTTGTAATAGGAAAAATAGGAAGAGTGTTTTCAATGTGTAGGGAGACATACTTTTCTCAGTTAATTCCCAAAATCTTAGATGGTTTTCAAGATTGCCTTGAACTTCTGTTCTCAAAATCCCCTAGTTTCTCAATATCCAGGTTTTATTTTGGTTTGAACATTGTGGAGCCAGAGGACCAAACTGAACCTGAATCTAAACTTGATCCTCTGAGACTCTGCTTGGTGAATATGTTTCTAAATATGTGATTCTAAAGCAAGAGCTGTTGTGGACAGTGGAATCATTAGAGGAAACAGTTCCAGTTTCTTAACAGGACCAGTAAAGCTTTGGCTGTTCAGCAATTATTCCTTTTGGTTAGTACCTTTTAATCTAAGCAAAACATGGCCTTTGGCAGATTTGTACTTTTCATGTTACTTTACTCTAAAAATTTTTGGAGTTGTGATAGAGGTGATTGTTGTGATAGAAGTGATTAGTGTCCTGGAAGAGGGAGGGCATCACTCCTTTCTCATTGCTTGTGTTTTGTTGGTTTTTTTTCTACACAGCTGTTGCTTTTTGATTTACAATTTAAAAAAAAAAAAGGGATGTACATAGATAAAAATTGGCCTTTTTTAATTTTTTTGTGACGTGATTTTAGGCTTTGTCTGTAAATAATATAAATAAAAGTAAAAATACTTATTTCCACAGACATTCCTTTTTGCTTATGCTGATGTTTTTGAGAACAGTACTTTCGTTCCTTGGCAATGATTAGGTTCCTTACTACAGAGCAACAATCTTAAAGTATGCTAAGTACAGAGGCTCTCAAAAGGGAGCACTTGTTGTTGGATTTCGTTGTTTGATGTTGTAAATCACTTGCTTGTATTTCCTGTGTCATACTGTTTTTCTAAAAATAGCGAAAATTGCTCGCTGTTTGCTCAGTGCAGCTCCATGATGGAATAGTCTGTTTAAAGTTACTTCCTCTCAGCTACTCTGCCCCTCCTGCAGCCTGAACTTTTCCCTCATGGCCTCCCACAACAGATGTTGTGACTTAAACTTTGCTGAGAGAAGGTCTTTCATAATTTTAGGAAGCTGATTTTCATTTTTAAAAAATAACTACCACCAAACCAAGCAACTCCCCCTCACAAACGCCCCACCTCAGAACAAAACCAGAAAACCTGCTGAGAACTGCACAAGCCACAGTCTGAACCAAGGGCACAATTCTGAGGCTACAGAACAACCTGTAGCCAGTCCCTGCGGTTCTGAAACTGTAGGAAAAAGCTCACAAGTCTCTATCAAATGCACCTAGGAGTTGCATGAGATGTGCTGATGCAAAGTACCATCTTCAAAACACAAGCTGGATTGAAAAATAATATGTGTGGAACTTTGTGTCAACACAGTCTAGCTAATTCATAATTTTTTTCTGCAGAATATGAAAAAAAAAAATCGCATCAAAGCAACTAATGCTTCCCCCAGAATGCCACAGGAAACTGAATTTAAATGTGAACTCCTTGAGAGCACCTTTTTCCTGGTAGTATTCTACTTTAAAATAGTAGAATACCTTCAAAATATCCTTTTACACAGAATACCTTCAGTCTTGTTAAAAAGCAGCTGGACTGTGTATTTTTTATTTTGTGGGATTAAGTTACTATTCTAAGGGGATCTTTAGAGAAACCTGATGCCTGCTGTTGACCACAATATTGGCAAGTAGCATGCAACCAGTTATTAAAGAGTTGAGGAGAATTATGCTTCTCCTCTTGTACAAACTAAAATCTTAATTTTGCAAGCAGCTCTCATGAAACTTGCTTTATAGGCATCTTTCCTCAGCCCTGGGATTTGATTAACAGCCCTGGTGCTGTAAGCACTTAAGTACTTTAGATCATGACAAGATCTTTTGAGCCTTCTCTCTGTTCATTCTTCTTACAAGAAAAGTAACACTGTCAGCCTGCAGCTTCTCATTGCTCTCCAGTGAAAATATCCTCAGCTGCTTCTGTTACGCCCAGAAAAATAAAGCAAGATATGTGGACAGTTTTTTGAACTTTCAGGGCTGCAAAAGGAGAACTGGAATGTATAGGAAAAAGGGAATTTGGCTACTTGCCATTCTGAGTGATGGGTCTGAGTCTGTTCACCATGCAGGCTGTGGCTGATTGGGCTTAGCAGTTGTTACAGTGGACAGAAAGGCCTGTTTGCTGTGCCAGAACAGGCTCCAGATCAGAGAAGGATCTGTAGGAAGGTTCCTAACTGCTCTAGGAAAAGTTTAATCATGTGAGGGAAAGGAGGTGGTTTAGTACTGTGGCACTGGGGGTACTGGTGAGATGGGTTGTGCAGGTGGGATTTTAACAGATGCCAAATGTTCCTGTCACTAGGCTGTGAATACAGGTATCAACTGATGCTAGTCTTCAGTTTCATGCCAGAAGATTTGGGGTTGATGATCTTTCCCTGAAGCCAAGAGTGTTTTCACACAATACTCTTGTCTAAAAAGTAGTAATTAATGTAGCGTGCTTTCTTGATGGCTGCGTGCTGAAGCAAGGCTCTGTGGTATTGGGGCTGCGGTATGGAGCCGCTCAGGGGGTGTTGCTAATGCCTGGTCTTCAGTGCTGTTTGGTTGGGGAAGTGCCTTCCCTGATAACGTGATGACCATTTCACGTGGAAAGAGGCTGGCAGGCAAGGGCTTTTAGATTAAGAACAGGTCATCTAAAAATCTCATTTTCCAGATCATCAAAATCTCTGCACAGATGGCTATTTTTGACCTGGTTTAGAAATCTAATGCAATGTGTCCCTCCGTGAGAGGAAAGTGGTGTGTGTGTGTGTGTACATAAATGCCAGTGGTCAAGGCAAAGAGAGATTGTTGGACAAGTAGCATTACTAGCCACATCTGTTTTAAAAGAAATAATTATTTTTAATATAGCAATTTCCTTTTTAAATATATGATTTTTGTGGTTTTCTTATTTTTGGGCTTTGAGAATTATGCGCAGATGTGGTGAGAAAACATTTTTGACACTTGGCATGTATTGCTTGGAAAGTGTTTATTGTTTTAATTTTACTGCAGGAGTACAAAGGAGCACTAAGCTACTTACACAGCTCCATAGTTGCATGCTGGGCACACTGGTTCTTGGAACTTCACTTTTAAAATTTGTTTTATTTTATTGCTGTTTTCTATTTGGACTGTCAAAAATTAATTCCAAGTCTCTTCTGAGAGGTACACACAGTATATTTACATATAGCAATTATATACGAATGCAACCATCTATTCTGCTTTCAAACATTACATTAATGTCATATAATTATCACATTAGCTTTTCAGTAACAAAGCTGGTTTCTAATGTGGATGGAAGTTTTTCAACTGTGACCATTTCAATATTAAAAGGGATTATTTTCTCAATATATTTTTCCTGAGGTATTGCAGTCCTATCCCTCCCCTAGTCCCCATCTCATCTGCAAAAAGATGATTTTTTATTTGCAAGAAAATGAACTGCTTTCTCAGCATTCAACATAAATGCAATTGTTTCTGTTCAGTTAAAATTTAATGCATAGGCACGAAGTTCTAGGTATTCCTGTGTGTGCTAATCAACACTGAGTGGTATTATATTTATGTTTCAAGTCAAATTAAGTATTAATTAGAAACTTGCTGTCATCTTGATATTTTATATATATGCTGAATTTTGTGCATGAGTAGCTTTTTGAGCATAAATTGTGGTAATCAGAGGTCTGGGTGTACATACATTGTTCTTTTTCTGTTTTTGCTTGACCTGTGGGTGTTCCAGCAATAATGCTTTTTCAGAAGAAAGAAAACTTGAAAGGAATGCTTGAGATAATTTTTCAAGATTTCCAGCATCTCTTTGAGATAGAGAGCTTAAATGAGAACAGGAGAAGCTTTTCATTCTTGACATACATTGCTGCTCTGTTTTTGTTCTTTAAATACTTCCCTGCAAGCTTCTTTGGAGGGTGCTTTCCTGAATATAGTAGAAACAAAGTGGATTGTTGTGGGTTTGGATACGATGGCCTTTTCAGATTTTAGGTATTTTGTTTCTGTACTTAAGTCTTTCAGCATTCTCCCTGAAGTCAAATGCTCTGGTATTGAAAGCTCAGCTGCTTTGTTTGGGTTTATTTTTTGGAGGTAGGTTTCTGTTTGCTTGTTTGCTTTCTGCGACAGTTTGAGAAATGGCTCTCTCATGCCATCGTGGTCAAATATGTTGCTGCTAGTAAACAGCAAGCTAAATTGGTTAATGCATTACAAAATCTTCCTTAATGCATTCAGATTGGTAGATGTGTGCTGCTGACCCAATATTTGGCAGAACAAGAGCAGGAAATTTGTTGCAAAAGGTAGATATAGAATGTGTCTGTCATGTAGTCTTTGCTTTTCAGAAAGTTGCATCTGGGGAAATATATCAGAAACAAAGATGATACAGTGGCAAGTGTCTAAATTAAATTTAAAATACTAGATGCTTCAAAAAATTCATGTAGGAAAACCTTAAGGAAATGTATGTATATATTTATTCCTAGAAGCATTTTTAAAGTTTTTTTAGTTCTTACCAGTTAAGCTCCCAGTGCCCTTCCTTGCCATATGTGTAGGAGAGCCCTTTTAACTTGCTTTGCTTTGATTGCTGGTGCTTTAGCAGGGCAGGAATATGCAACATTGGAAAGAACAAGGAAGATAATACAATTTTGAGTTTTTTCTTCATCTTCTTCCAGCTTGTTGCATTCCCTGTGCCTGGCTCAAGCTAAGCTATCTGTTCTGCCCCAGTAGTCTATTTTTGAACTGTAGCAACCATGTAGTCATTCTATGAGGAGAATGGGGTGAAGATAGCAAGCCAGTGACATATTCAGAATTGTACAGTCTTTTTTTAAGACTTGTCTAAAATACCAATGGTAACTTTTCCGCAGCTGAAATCAGCTTTGCTAGGTTTAAGTACTTAGTGCTAAATTGAGTTTGGCACACAGTTAAATTAGGACCCATGTACATTGGAAGTGCAGGGATAGGGGGAAAAGCTATTGCAAACTTGAACAGATTATTCTGCTGCTGTGGCTTCAAATGGAAGCCTTATGCTCCAAAACCAAGTGCTTGTGTAGTCTGAATTGTCAGGGTTTTAGACATCTTAAGAAACATTCCATTTCTTCTTAGTGGAAGTGGAAAACCGAAGGTTTTAAAGGCGAGTGTATTGACCTTTCATCTGCAAACCCTCTCCAAGTTCTCCAGTGTACAGGTACTTCACACATATGAAGAAGGGAGACAAAAACATGGGAGTTGGCTTTTGAAAATGCAATTGATGATGTCTCTTCTGCACAGATAGGTTAAGTGATTAAACTCTGGCCCAAAATAAGTGATCTCATCAGCTCTGCTTTTTGAGAAAATGGAAATGGTGCATGACTATATCATGTATTAAGGGCTTTCTTTTTTTTCATTTTGCTGGTAGCAAATCCAAAAAAATACTGATCAGAGTGTTCAGCTTCATTGTAGTTGGCAAAACAGTGCCAGAGACGGAACTTTTTTGTCTTGGAGGAATCTAAAGAGCAACTGAAGCTCTAACAGAGCACATTTGTTGACTTAAAATGTCTGGCTAGAGAGCTGAGTCTTTAGCTATGCTTGAAAGCTTGATAAATTTTTCTTTCTTGACTGCTCAGTGCTGGAGGAATCTAAACAGCCATTGGCTGCTGCTGGTGTTGGGAAGAAACAGGTTTTTTTTTATAAGCGACTCAAGTCAGTAACATGACGAATTTATTGAGTTGGTCAATGAATCCCTTGTTCTAGTCTCCATGGTTTTCCAGGGTCTATTTCATTTTGAAGAAAGAAATTACTGTAAAATGTTTTCTCCCTTTATCTTCCCTCTGTGCACTTTGTACTATTGTGATGATGGTGACCTTTAATTTGCTGTACAGACTATGCAGGCAGCCATTTTCCAGTGATGCTAAATGGTGTCTTCCTTTACACTGCATTTAGGTTTCAATATTGTGGGTTTTCCTACTGTAAGTCTTTTAAGAAAGAAGAGAACTGAGTTTTCAAAATGTGGTTCTTAGAGTACTTGACGTAGCTATTACCTTTAAGTGCTTAAGTGAATATTGTGCACATAAAAAAAAAATGGAAATCAAGATGAAAAATAGAGGTTTGGCTTCATGTGATGCGTTAATCTTGAAGTAGGAAGTGGAAGAGTGAAGAAAAGGGGAAGCTGTGTTACTGTTTTGGTTTGATTTTGAGCTTGAAAATTGTGTCTTTCTCTTGGAAGAACCGTGAGAACAGTGTGCCAGCCCTGGAGGAAGACTTCCTTATCAGTCTGCTATTGAAACACTTCCTGTTGACACTGTCTCTTTGGGGAACTGTACCCTGTTATCCAGGAAAGAGGCTGGTCTCATGTGACTTTAATGGAGAAAAATTAACAGGAATTTGATTGCTTCAGGAGAGAAGAAAGACTTGGAGGCCTCAGTCTGTGTGAGAATAGGAGATTTGATTTGTAACTTGCTTGAACTCAGACTAACAAGAATAAAACTTGGAGGTTTAGTATGGCAGGATAGACTTCAGTGCAGACTGAGCAAGCTATCAATAATCCTCAGTATATTTTTGTCTAGAGCTGCTGCAGATGAACTATTGCTAACACTTCAGCTTAGTTTAACACCACACTGAGTGTGCCAACAGATGTTCCAGTCACACCTTCAAGTTACAGTGGAGACAGCTTTTTTTAATCCACTGTCTCGCAATTCTGAAGGAAGTGGGAAGAATGCTATCAAGTTGTATCAGCTGAGCTGAGAGAACTAACTTATTTAGAAGAACTCTGAAGTGTGAGGCATTGCTGTCTGAAGCAACAGTTTCAAGTCCCTTTTTAGTGCCTCTATATATGCTCCATGGTTAGCTTTAGAAAACATGCACATACAGTCACCCATATGCAAGGCATTGTTGAGAAATGTGGTTGTGTGATGTTTCCAAGGGCATGGCGTGGGTCAGTTACAAACGTGTGTGAACAGTGTGCCATAAAGAAATCATGGGCAGGAAGATGTGGAGTCCTGTGTTGTTTTATGCCTTTCCTTAATAGCTGAGAGTGCAGGTTGGCTCAGCATTCCCTTGCTATGCATCTTCAGTGTTTACAGGCACATGCATGAGATTGCTGTGGAACAAATCTGCCAGAAGGAAGAAGTATGTCTTTACTGAAGGTAGGGTTGAAAAAACCAAGGTGATTCTGTTATTAGTATGAAGCTATTTGGGAGCCAGACACTGGGAAACAATGTGTCTAGGAAAGTGCACTTAAGCTGAGCTGCAGAGGTTGGATTAAAAGTTATATTTGTTACCATCATTTGGAGTTCCTTCTGTACTGGCAAACAGGCCTGTGTTCCCTTGGTCTGTGCAGTTTTAGTCTTACTCCTTATATTTTTACCAGGACAGAATGACCTAGTACCCATGCTATGTGCTAACAATCTCCAGCTACTGCAAGAGTGACAGTAAATAAGACCATGTGCATTGCAGACTTACATTTAGGTCTGAGTTTTGTCTCTAGAATTAAATCAGTCATCCATGTAGTGATACCCACTTTAGCAAAATGATGAGGGGCAATGTCCAGTTTCCTGTTGGAGAGTTTTGATTTTTTAAATCAGCCAGAGAAGTTTAATGCTTGGCTTTGGTTGTTAATGAATATGTAGAGGGGAAAACGGTGGTTTTGTTCTTGTTTCATACACTTGGGTCTGCTAGTCTCTTGGTTATCCTGAATTCCTCAGTCCTGTCCTTTTTGTTGTTGTTAATTATGGTACTTACTTCTTGCTGTAGTTTTGAAACAAATGGTTATTGTGTAGAATATTCATGACTTGCACGGTACCTTTTTGCAAGGACCTTAGGCAGCTTCACAAGTGCTAATTATCCCATCAGAGTGCTTTGAAGTCCAGCTTGTGATCTAAGGCTGTTGGCTGTTACTAAAGTGACTGTTTTCCATCTCCACATCCGTGGTGAGTGGTGGAGCTGTGATCTGCACAGCTCATTTGCTGTGCTCTGGTAATGACTTTAGGATAAAATCAGTGGGCTGTGTTGAAAAGCTTGGTTGCTATTTTGTGCGGGGTTCTTGGTATCTTAGGGGAACATTGATCAAAACCTAAACGTTGTATGGAAGGAGATAGTCTGCATCCAAATACATTTGAATAAATTGGATGCAATAGACTTTTGAGTTCTTAGCTGAGCTCTAAACTTGATCAGGACCTACTGCATTGAAAACAGGTTGAGTCTGCTGCAAAGTTTAATAGAGACTTCACATTTGAGAAGGAAAATATAATACTTTAGCCATGTTGCTGGCACTGCAGTAGTTGACAGATTACTAATTTATGGGTAGCATTTTAATATGTAATCTTTCTGGTTTTTTTCTTTCTTGTCTTTAGGTGAAGCCAAAAATCTTCCTACATATCCGGGGCCAAACAAGATGAGGGATTGCTACTGTACTGTAAACCTGGACCAGGAGGAGGTTTTCAGGACCAAAATAGTGGAGAAGTCATTATGGTAACACATACATCTATAAATGTTCTGTTGACTCTTCTAATTATCTGCTAACTAGGTTTGTTTAATATTCCACAGATACTTTCTTGAGGGGAAAAGAGAGGATGAATAGGATTCTTCTTCCAGTTTTAAAAACACTGGTGGTAATGTCCAGTAATGTCATGATACCTACCTGTATTTAAAGGAAAATGCCTTCACCAAGGCAATCCATATTAATTTTTTCCCTACCAGTGTGCCACCAGTGCTTCTTTCTTCCTGCAATATTTGTTTTGTACTTCCCTAAGCTTTTAAAATCTCAATTTAGAAAATGTTCACAAAACTCCATTTTGCATCTTTCTAGGCTTAGAATTTTGCATTTGTCTGGCTGCCCTAGGGAGGTCAGTTAAGAATTTTATTTTTTTTCCTGTCACGAGGCTGTAACTAAAAGGAGAGGTTTGAACATAAGATGCCTGTCTGATTATCTTGGACACTTCCTATGAGATTGCAGAGGTCAAATGTAGAATGAAACAGAATGAGAAGCATGTAATAAAAGTTAAAATGCTTTCTTCTGGAAATCCTTAGGCATAAAAAAAAAATAAAGGGAACTAGGCTGGGCATATATGTATATTCTGGTAAACCAGGCTTTTTTCTGAGTGGAGAGGAAAGAAGCAGCAAGGAACAATCAAGTTCATAACTTCTATCTTAAGAGATAACTCTCACCCTTTTCCCAATTTGAGTAATAAGTCAGGAATTTGCTATTTGTCTTGTTATTGCAAATAATGTACTTCAGGAAGTATCTCTAGACCTCACTCCCAACTACTCAGAAGTACCTGATACATTTCAGGAATGTGAGTGGGATTTGTTCCTGTAAGTCTCTTTAGTTGTTCTTTCACACAGCTTTTTGTTATTTTTAAGCCTTGGTATTTTTGAGTGATGATGCTAATGCACTTTTATTTGTAGTATACAAACAAAAAGCAAAAATTGGTCTGTATGCTTTCTTCCTCGCCCCTACAGCTGACAGGTAGTGTCCCTAAATCAAATATCCCTGAACCAGTTGTTTTTTTAAAACTGATTCTGTGAATCACATACATTTTGTTGTTTTTGAGATTTTAAAATTTTTTTTTCTGGATGATCATTAGTGCTTCACAGGGAAGTGGAAGATAGGAAGTGAGGATGTGTGAGAATAGTTGATGTCATTTCCTTCAATTAATCCAAGCATTTTTCTATTGAAAAAATAAACCCTTGATAATAAAAATAAGCCGCAAGTATAATTCCTTCAGTGGGAAAAGTTGCATCTGTTTTTAGATTGTCTAATAAAGATGGAGAGGTAGAGGAGGCTGTGCAAAATTGGAGGGTTTCTAGTTTCCTGACAGGACTAAGTTCATTTTGTTAATTGAGGCAAATTCAGGGGAGAACTGAGCAATGATCAGAGGTCTGGAGAACATAACTGGCGAAGAAAGATCGAAATATTGGAATTGTTTATTCTAGAGAAGAGGTATGAGAGTAGACATAAAAAAATATGTAAATAAAAAAATGAAACAAAACAAAGCAAAAAAAAAACCAACAAAAAACCAAAACAAAAATCCTGAACCCCAAACAACCTCCCTATCAGAACAAAAATTTGAAAGGTGGGGAACTGCTCTGTCTGTCCAGTATGGATATTGCAAGTAACAATGAACTCAAATTGCAGTGGGGAAGGAAGTTGAGGTTAAGGTTAACTGTGAAGAAAAATCTCTGCTAAAGGTTCTGAAGCACTGGAGTACATTTTGTTATTTTTTGTGTTTATTGATGATGGCTTTTAATAGGTTCTATATGGTCTGTCTCAACTAAATGATAGGGATCTACCAGCTTTGAAACAGTGGTGGGACCAGATGACCTCTCAAAATCCTATTATGGACCTATTTTCTTTGATCTAAGGCTTGACTGAAGATGGTCTCTTTCATCATTCTTGCTTCTAGTAGTGGGAGCCTGCCTTCTCCCTGTGTGAGCTTCTGTTCTCAAATACTATTTTTGAAAAACTTGCTGCTTTTACAGTCTCTGAATATCCACTTATAGACCTTGATATCA
Source organism: Fringilla coelebs (assembly GCF_963513975.1). Lineage (NCBI taxonomy): Eukaryota > Metazoa > Chordata > Aves > Passeriformes > Fringillidae > Fringilla > Fringilla coelebs. The sequence continues at coordinate 27,059,460 of NC_140029.1, read as the reverse complement.
ACTCAGTTTTGCATTTAGCCCTGTCTTTGTTTTTCTGGGCCATAAAGAAAAGCAGACAAAAATCCCAAATACATGAGTGGTAATCCTGGGATGTCTTCCCAGTCTGTGGGTAGAAATTGCCCTTGATTCATGAGGCACACTCAAACAGCTACTCTGTCTTTCATGACTGTGTTTACATTTTTTAAAACAAATGCATACATGGACTTCCAGAAGATGTTTTTCAAATGATACCAGACCCTACTGCAGTTGCCCATTGTTTTTTGTAGGATTCTGGGATGAGGAGCCAGTCATGCTGTTCCATTCTTTAATGCTTGTTTGCAGATGGATTTAACCCATTTAGTGAGTTATTGGGCAGGTGAGGCTTCTGTGCCCTATGGGCCATGGAATTTCCGTGCAGCAGAGAAATTCCTGCTCTCATGTATGGTGCTCCTTTGGCAGGCACCTGCCAGCTTAATCATGAGTTGTGTTGGTCTGTTTTTCTGAGGCATTGCTGCAGTGATACAGTGTTTGGGAACAGGGATGTGAAGCTGGGCCAATGCTTGACTAAATTGATTGAGTCCTCCCTGAAGCACTGCATGGCTGGGTGTCACAGCTTGACACAGTTCTCCTCTACAGTTTGAAGGAGAGATCACTGGCTCTGGTCTGTTGTTCATACCTGGTTTCTACTTCCTGTCACTTCATGTTTGGCACAGGACTGGCTTGCTATAAAGTTTTAAATATTTCTTGTATTTTTACTAAAGCTGATAACTCCCTTATCTTCCAATAAGCCTCAAATATTACTTTTATGCAGTCTATAGAAAACAAGATACTTTGTGTGAAAATCTGAATTAGGAGGTCTTTCATATGCAGCCCTAGCACTACTGATTCTGGAATGATGTCTTCTTGTTCAGATTTATCCTGGAGAAGCCCATCTTTTGCAGCATTTCCAAATGTTTTTTTCTTCACTTGCATGAAAAGGCTTGTAATTGATACAATGACTTGTGAATTGGGAATTACTGTTTCCCCTCCTTCCCCCCCATTTTTTTCTCAGTTGAGCTTCTTTAGGCTTCTACTAGGCATTGCATAAATGTATATTTTTCCATGCAGGCCTGGTCCTGGTGTAAAGCTTAAATAGAACTGGCAGATGGAAAAAAGGAAGCAGTTATCTCTCCTTCCCAGAGGGACTTGGATGAATGTCCAATTCTGGCTTGCTTGGAATATCTGTTATAGAACCTTCAGACTCTGACTCATCCTCTCCTGTTTTATGCTGGGACAGTGTAAGAAGTTGCCTCCCGGAGCTTTGTCCTAATCTTCTGCAACATATTTTCTTTCTTTATTAGTCTGTGGCAGAGGCATGAGAAGACAGCTGAGAGCAGTAACCTTTTAAATCAACAATGCATGAATCATTCAGAACTCAAAAGAATTGAACCAGCACATCCTGTTGTCCAGTCAAGTGCCCTTACCAGTGCTCTGAAGAGAGCTTGATCCCCTTTATCTAAGTGTGTGTCTCAAAAACTGAGAGGAGCCAGCATGGTGAATCTTACCTCCTCTGTTCAGCAGTCAGGTGGGGCTCATAAATTCCAACATAGAACTTAAATCGTTCCTGCCATCCAGCCTCTTTAAACTGGATGCTGCTGTTAAACTGGATGGTGGGCACTGCTGCCTTGTGCTGGAAAATTCTGAGGGCTGCTGTGATAAACTTTAGTAGTGTCTGACTGAAGCAAGTCAAGGGTTAGTTACCACTGGGGCAGGCCTTCCTATAAAACCACAGAGCAACATGAAAGTGTTTATATGGGTGGTTCAGAATCATCCCACTTCTCTGGGGTTCGTTGGGCAAGAATAGTGAAAATGTGAATTGGTCAGACCAAGAAATCCAGGTTCTCAGGGAGAGAATCTTGAACTGTTCAAGCAGCACTGTTTTTGTAAACTTGGCACAAGCTTTTGCTAAATTCTAAGAAGGTCACATGCAAGTCATAAGATATGAGGGAGAGGTCAGTTAGAGCCAGGATTTAATATGCTTCTCTGTTTTGTATTTGTCATTCAATATTTATACTACCGTCATCTATAAAGACACTGAATAGATTTGGATCTATTCCATATAACCTAGTAAAGATGTACGTGAAGGACTCGTGTATTTTATGTCCTAAAGAGCATATTAGAAGGACTGTTTTTTAAAATGCAGAGCTCTACAAATTTTCTAAAGTTCTGCAAGTAAACAGCCTGACAAGAAGTTTGCCTATTAATTCCCTTTGCCCAATAAAACACTTATCTTCCCCCATTAGTAGCTTTCCCTACTTCAGGCTCCACCATCCAGGAATGTTTCCTAGCTACAGGTATTTCCTGAGGATGAACTTTCTTGGATTGTTGGTGTTAAGACTGACTTTGCCTTTGCAGTTTGCATCATATGTGCCCATTCACTTAAAGGGCAGTGTCAGCTGCAACAGGAAATCAAGGCAGCTTCTCAAATCATAGGTGAAGAATGGAAGGAATGTGACATCTCTAAATTTGTTTCAAGGATATGAATAAAGGCAAAATCTGTCGTACGCTAAGAATCAAATGTCTGACAGTGCGTGCTTTAGAGAGGTGAGCCAAGCATCTTGAGTCTGTGATTATTTAGTTCACCACTATTTCACTGAGGAATTTTTCACGTGCTAAACATAGTGATCAAAGCCTGAATGAAACAGCAAATGAAGCCATAGCACTTTCCCCACTTTCCCACCCCTGATTTTTTCTTTTTTTAAAATTTTTTTTATTTTGCTAGTCTCTGGTGAACATAACAGTGAGAACTACAAGTCTGCATGTGCTTGTGACTGTATATTGAAATGTGCTGTAAATTCATAGTTCAGGCTGTGTCCTCTTTAATAGGTGGTTACTCTGTGTTTGTTTCAGAATTAGATCAGGTTAACAAATTCAGCCAGTAGCTCTCAGAACTTTCATTAAGTTATTCTATTGCCATATTGAATTCTATTTTCTAATTCTAGGTTTGCTTAAATCCTTTTTCCCAGTGTGTTTGGAGTTCATGGCTGTGTAGCTAAACTTCGCATGTTCTGATAGCATCTTGGATGCAGGCCACTTCTCAAATTTTAAACACAAAGTTGTTTCCCTTAGTTGGAATGTTGCCAAAATTAGCTGTTGTATCTGAGTTAGCTCCATTAGCTGTTTCAACATTCTTACACTGCCAGCTCACCTCCTTGAAATAACAGCTTTCCCCAGCCCAGATGCCTTAAGCAGAGAGGCCTTGAGGTGGATGTTGTAGTGTGTTCTGCAGCTTCACTCCTGCGGGTTCCCAGGGTCTGCTGTCTTCTGCATGTGACAGCACCTAACAGTGGCTTGAATTCCTGATGAACATAAACTTCAGTTCTGGAACACCCCAAGCCTCTAAGGGAAAGGATTAAGACTGGTAGGGATACAGCTTCAGCCTGGTCAGGGATATTATTGAAGCCAAGGACTGCATGGCTGTGCAGGGAAGTAATATAGCTGGGAAGAGTGCCAGTAAGGGAAGCAAGACTTAATGGAAGAAGGAGAATGAAGTGAACCTTGAGACCCAAGGCAGGGTTTATGAATGAGGGTGTTTATCTATATGAGAAGCCATCCATATGAGTAACAATTGTTGATGTTGTGGGCTGCTCCATATGAGTAACAATTGTTGGTGTTGTAGGCTGCTTGGAGTGATTAAAAAAAAAAAAGTAAATGCAGCTGTAATGTGACTTCTGCTGTTTGTGTGTGTCATCTTACAGAATATTTTGGGAGGTGACCAGGGGCCAAATGGCTGCTGCTTCAGTTTATCATAATCCTTGTAAGCCTCATTGAGCCAAACCAGCAACTGTCAAGTGAGGTTGATAACTATAGCTCATGTGTCTGTCTGTCTCTTCTGAGCACAGGATTGAGAAAATGCACCCTGCTTTATTTTTTTCTCTGTGTAGTAGGGCTGGTTATGGGTGTAACAAAGCACTGTTCATCTGAGTGTCTCTGCAGAGTGACATGAGAAAAAATTCACTTAGGCTCAGTGGCTGTCTGGTAGACTGCAGCCAGCACTCTCAACAGTGGGCATAAGTGATTTGTTTGGATTTAGATGTTGCCTCCTGTGCTATATACTTCCTGTTGCACGTCCTCTGCCAAAATTGTGCTTCAAATATAATATTAATAATTTTTAATAAATCGTGTTAGAAAGCTACTGTGACACCTACCAACTTTGGCTTTTACAGAGCCTGTCTTACTTGCCTGTTGTCTTCTACTTCTGTGTCTAGTAGGAGACTGAAGTGCATTCAGATTTTATTTGGCTTGCTGTATCTGCTTTGAATAAACCTCCTCTCTTCTACCCCACTCCCTTACATATGCTGCAAAGCATAGCATAAAAAGTATTAGCCAAGTAGTAGAAAAAGCTTAGTAGTAGAAACAAACAAGTGTGCTCCTTTGTACAGACTGATTTTGCTTCCTGCTCACATGGTGATGTGAACTCTGGTGTTCAGTTCATGCAGCAGGATGAATTCAGTATTTCTAAACCTTTTAAAATAGTCAAAGGATGTGGAGTTGTCTGTGGCATGTTAATAGTCCTTACTTTTAATCACAAAAGCAGTTAAAAAAAAAATCCATACACAAAGAATTCTGGTTTGAGGGGTTTCATTATTATTCATCATGCAACTCTTTCACTTCATCCACTGAAGTACTGGTGCCAACACAGAAACAAAACTGCTTTAGCGAATCCTAAGTATTGAAAAACAAGCATGAGGTTTTGTAACACAGCCTGAAACTAAAGAAATGTTTTTACACTAACATTTGTTTTATGAAATCTCTTCCTCTCTGTTAATATTGTGATGATATCAGTAGATATATGAAGCTATGAAACAAAGTTGCAAGTATGGTTCTGGAATTTAGTAAAATATGTAAATATGAACAATTTTTGAACCCTTTTTAGAGGGTTTATTGTGTTTGAAGTAAGGGTTCTCTTCATTATTTGCTTTCATTCTGCTTGATCTGTGCAGTAATTTTTGTTTCTCTTCTCCTTCCATGTCTCCCCCTGAAAATATCCACTGCCAAAACATGCATTAGAAGACATTCAAAAATAGATACCTTGAAATGGGGAGGGCTGGAAAGCTGTGAGTGAAACAATACTAGAGGGACCTTTTTTAGTTTTGTTTTCTTGGTATTCCAAGAAAACATACCTTGCTCCTATGCCATAAGCATTCATAACAAGCAGGTTTTTGGTGAGGGGGAGAGTGAGTATGCCTGAAGGTTCAGATGGGTTGCACTGTTTATGCAGCTTTCTGACTTCATTTTTTGTGTGTGTCTGTTCTGTGGGGAGAGTTATGGAAGCATGCTAGGGAAAGTGTCCTGAGAAAAGATTGTTCAGTGTATGTGTGGGTGATAGAGGCTGTACAAAAGCTGTGCAGTAAGAGAACCCTGTGCTTCCTAAGGAACAAGGACTGCTGAGCTTGGGCTTCCCTCTTTCAGGATATATTAAGGGTATGTGCATGTACTGAAAGAGAAATTAGAGTGAAGGAGGGTGTGTGGAATAGAAGGCTAATCAGGCCCTTGTGTGCCTGAAAGCTTTTAGCAAAGATTTAAAAATTGGTACAGATCTTTCTCCATTTCTAACCCCATCAGGAAAACAAGAGACAGTGGCTTAAGAACAAGCCCTGTTTCATACCTAAAGCCCAGCTGATACCTGCACTGATACTCTTTTTGTTGCTGTGATGGCAAAACTAAAAGAAAATTAGCAGTGCTATTCTGAATTTAGTAGTCCTTTACTGAAGAACCTGGGCTTGAAAATGCAGTTATGTTCTGCTTGGAAGGAGCTGAATTGTATTTTCAGAAATCCACTGATTTGGCCTTGCAAGTTCCTGCTCTCAGCAGTTACATCCCATCACTTGTTTGAAGTCCAGAAGAAACTGAAATAATGACAGCACTGGTCTTGGCCATGCCCTTCCCTTGTAATCATATTCATGTGCAGTCTGTGCTGACAGGGTTGGGGAGGAGTTCCTCATTGTCACTCCTCCACTTTGAATGATTAAAATTTCTCTTGAGTGTAGGGCTGGTTCATCTACAAGGAAAGTTCAACTCAAAACCTGTAAGTTGAATCTGAACTTGCTTGGTTCTTGAAAGATTTCTGAGTTTTCAGTCAAGCTAGTTCCAGTATTTGTTTTGGAGGATGTTGTCAGACTCCTGAGGGCTGGGTAGGCAGATGTTGCTGCTTTTTATTAATTGCTCTGTCAAAATAAAAGTACTCACTGAATCCCTATCTGACAAATTCTGGCTTTTCAGAGAGAGGAGATGCTGGGGGAGGGATTTAGTTGTTCTTTTGGAAAAACCATTCTGGAGCCCTGGGGTTCTCACTCAAGATAAGTTAGCTTGGGAAATAAATCATGGGATTTGACTGTTGCGACCTCTTGCTCTTCAGGTCTTGGTGGGAGACAAAGCGAGTACTGTTCTGAAGAGATAGGTGGAGAAAAAGCACACATTTAAATGGAAGCTGCAGGTATTTGTGTGGTTGTGCTTAATTCCTTCAGAAAGAAGTTACTGTTTCTGCAGAGCTACACAAGATTGGGTTGGGAACATACCGGATTTATCTTGATGTGTATTCTTACAATTAAAACTTTGCTGGCTAATTACCCAGTGCAAAGTGAGTATGCTTGTGTTGGAAATCTGCTTGCTTAAATTAATTAAGAACCAGCGCACCTCAGGGGTGTTACCTGAGTTGTGAGAGGTTGTGAATCTACAGGGGGTTCAAGATCTCAGAGGGGAGAAGCCAAGAGCAGAACAATGCTTCTCTTCTGTTGATGGTGGCTCAGACTGCACTGCCCAGACTTAGAAACCTTGTGACATGATATGGTCCCTGCATGGCTAAGTCGGCCTTCACAGCATTTCTTCTGTTAATTAGTCTCTTTCTGAATCTTTGCATTGGGCTAGGTACCTCTTGTTGTTCACACTGCTTTTTTCACTCTTGTTTGTTTTGCTGTGGTGTGATCTTAGTTGACTTCTGCCTCTGTTGAAGACCCATGGCAAACACTAATTGGGGGGGACTTGCCAAAGGTTCCAGTTGATGTCTCTTCCCTGCTCTTCCCCCCAGAATCATTAAATTATACTCAGTCAAAGTCTCTTGTATTTATATTGCATTTAGAATTGCAGTAAACTGATGCTTTCCTTATATTGTTGATAGAGGATTGGATATATAATCCACAGTTCATTAAGTATCGTTTCACTCTAAGGTCATGAGTGAATAAATTCATCTGTCATGTTCTTCCAGCAGAAAGGACAATTTTATGGCTGAATAGAGTATTAAAGCTCAGAATGATGAAAGTGTTCTGCATGTATAATGCACTAGGTATTTGGGCAATATTAATGCATTTGTTTGGCCCCCTAGGGTTAAGCCTGTGTGTGAAAACGTGCACCAAGTGATGTGCACAGAGTGAGGCCCTCGGGGCTGCCAGCAGAGGCATGGCTGCTGGGACAGTCCTGCAGCTCCCAGTTAGTGGTAGAAGCTGCTTTTAACAAAGAATTAAGGTATTCTGGGCCTGAAGTGGTGGCTGTGACATTCTTGCTTCCAAATGAAACTTCTCAGAGTAGAATGGGTAGAGAGGATGTAACAGAGTGCTGAATTGCATGGGAGTCAAACCAGCTGCCGTTTCCAGCTGTCAGGTTTTCCTCCACTGCCTTCATGGCTGAGTGGGCCTCACATTGGTTCTTGTAACTTGGGTGCATTTTTTTTCAAGGAATGGGAACCATTTCAGTGGTGCAAGTTTAACCTGTGGGTATGCCTTGGGCTTTTTTGTTCATCCAACATGTGTTCGTCTGTGTGGCTAGTGGAGTAGTGACTTAAATAATGTTCTTGGTGAATCCAGAGTGATGTCTCTGGATTTCATGAAATTATTGTGTCATTTTCCCTTCAAACACAGACTGATGAGCTAATTGGTAGTGCCTTTGTGTTTTAAGGGAGACTTGTCAGCTATCTTTTGAGGGAACGTGGTGATTCTGAGGGAGTGTATTTTTCCCACAGGCAGAAATACAAGCAAAAACATATGGTGGTGTAAAACATCCCTGAAAGAAGCCAGGGAAATTTCCTTTCCTGACAAAATTCTGAAAAATGTAAAAGTTTATTCAAGGAATTGTTTTTGCTTATCTAATTTTCTAACATAAAAAATCTTAATAGTGATTAAAACTGTACAACACAATTGTGTCTCATTTTTGAGCTCAACCAAGGCAATAAGGAGGTCTGTGTTTAAGAGGGGAAGAAAAAACTTGCTGGTTTTTGGCTTGTTGGAATTAGATATATTTTTAAGTCTGCATCTGCAGTGCTTGCTGTATTTGTCCATGTGACTTGAATTTCATCCACTCATTTAGATCTACTGAAGCGTGAGTGACTTGGAATGAAAGGTCTGTGTAAAATGGTAGACCTGTCAATGAATAAATAATGTTTATATATGCTTATAGTTCCTAGGAGTAAATCCTTAACCATGTAATTTGATAGAAAGAAACTGAAAGCGTTGCTGTCAGGTGTCTGAGAATTTTTTCCCCCCATTTAAATTGGCAGGATCCAAAGAAAGCCCCTTGGTCTGTAAGGAGCTTTTCATGCTGAGATAGTACTTTCTTATTTTTTTTTTAATGTCTTTAAAAAAAGGTCTTACTGTAAAAAAACAAAACCAAAACTATACAATTCCACTATGCAAAAATAGATACTCCGTGCTCAGAGGTAACAAGCATGTACCAGCTCCAAGGCGTAGTTACCATCAGTTGACTGAGTCTGACTTTAAATAAAAATCTTTGCAGGAGATAAGAAAAGATGCAATGGCTGTAGGCATTTTATCTTAAATATACTAAATGCTTTAAAAAAAAAACCCCATGAACCATACTGTGTTTTTCCCATCCTGTTCAGTATGCTTTTGTGATCTCTATCCTAATGGTCTACTGTAAGCATTCTTTGGCAGCAGGGGCCTCTCTCTACCCTTCAAGGCACTGTATGTTAACAAATAATGGGGTCTCTGCCCCCTTTGCAAAGGGATACTTGTTTTCCAGATAGAAAGAAGTATCTGTTCTTTTTTTGCTCATTAAAAAATCTTGTTCTGTGAGCATTTAAGATATTTAGGAAGAGTCAAAATGTAACAGTGCTTAAAAGTGAACATTCAGTGCTGGCAAAGACCATCACAGTCCAGAGCGTGATGTTCTGGGTGTGAAAGATAAACGCACCGGCTTGTCCAGGATACCAACACTAATCTATTTTCCTTTTTCTTTTGTGTGTGTGTATGTGTTTGTGTATGTTGGCTTTTTTTTTTGTTCACTCAGCCCCTTCTATGGAGAAGACTTTTACTGTGAAATTCCTCGGACCTTTCGCCATCTGTCATTTTATATTTTTGACAGAGATGTTTTTCGAAGGGATTCCATCATAGGTATGTGTTCATAAATTACTACTTTCCTTACAGTTTATTTCTCTTAGATTTTAACTTTTGCATCATTTGAAGTCTTAGGAGTTGGGGGTCTTGATAGGACTGATGATGATAGCGCGGTAAGTGCTGCTCAGAATTGTCCTTTTGTCAGTTGTCAAATTGCCTTCAATATTACACATTATGTATTAAAAAGTTGGGGAGAAAAGCACTGTCTGTTGTGATAGTGAATGCAGATTACAGTTTAACTAAAGCAGGCTACAAAACCTTATTTAAATGTTTACAACCTCACATTTGTTACTGCAAATGTTACTTTTTATTTTTTCTGAGTGCAAGGCCATTAGTGTTGCAGTGTTCCAGAGCCCCCAGACTTAGGTAGGTGTGTGCAGTATTGTTAAACCATGGCTATCTTAACAGCAGGAGGAATAGATGCTGGCTGTAAGCACCCCAAGTACAATGATGGCAGAGTTTTGTGGAGTGTATCAGAGCAAGCTGTCACCTACAGAATAGCTCTAAAAGACTTCCAGTTCCTGTTTGAGATTGACAAGATTGCTGCTTTTCCAGATATTTTCTGTGTATTTCATCTGCAGCAAATTTCGTAACACTCCATTTATCTCTCTGGGGATAAAAACTTTGTAAAAGCTTAGTTGTTATTGAGGGGAACAGTTTCTATTTTAAGTTGCTTGAACACTTTGGACTTTTTTTTTCAGTTATTCATCTCTTTTGAAATAGATGGCTATAGTTATCTTGACAGAGATTGTAGAGAGGAAGTTGTCAGATGTTGAGCAACAGTTTGTATAATGACATAAAATTTATTGTCTTAAATCATGGAGTGGTGGTGCAGATATTTTACATGTATCTTTACATTATAGTAATTTGTCATGCAGTCACAAGCTTTTTCTTATAATTATTGTTTTACGTATGAGCTAAGAAAGTAGGTCGTCATTCTCTTTGTCCATAAGTGAGCTCCTGTGTGTGTAGCATCCTGGGGAGGAGGGAGTCTATTTCTGATAGCTGAGTGAGCTTTTGGAAAGCTTTTTGTTCTCTCTAATGTCTAGTTTCCCTTGTACTTTGAAAGTAACAGCTCCCTTCTTTCAACTGATGAGTTTTTCATTGTTGAAATTATCTGAATCTCTTGTGTGTCAGCAGTTTTCAGCAGCTGGAGTGACCCATCAACAGGGCTGGGACTTTTCTTGCTCAGGGCTTTACTTGTTTTCTTGGGAAAACAATCTCTTGAGCCACCTAATACATGTCATACAAGTTAAATTGCAGATAAAGAAGTGAAAATATTTTTGTTTTCTCCATGTTTCCTAAGTTCATGTTTTAATAATCAAACTCTGATGTTGGAGGCGAATTATTCAGGAGCTGCTAGAGTAATCTTAAAGGTACTGGGAGCAGTTTGTGAAGAGAACATGCAGAAAATATAAAGACTTTTGTTTGCATGCTTGAATGATTGATCAAGTTTTCTTTTTTCGCTCTCTTCAGGAAATAGCAATGTTAACTTTTGCATGTGTTGCAGAATCCACAGGTAGGCAAACTGGTGTGTTGCTGTACTGGTCTTAGGATCATAGAAAGTGCTGGGTTGGAAGGGACCTTAAAGGCCATTTAGTTTACACCTCAGTTGAAGCATGGTGAAGTGGACGCCTTCCACTAGACCAGGTTGCTCGTAGCTTCATCCAGCTTGGCATTGAACAGTTCCAGGGGATAGGGCATCCACAGCTTCTTTGGGCAACCTATTCCAGTGCCTCACCACCCTCACAGAAAAGAATTTGTTCCTAATGTCTACTCTAAAGCTACTCTTCACTTAAGGCCATTCCCCCTTGTCCTATCACTACATTCCCTACAAAGAGCCCTTCTCCAGCCTTCTTGTTGGCCCACTTCAGGCATGGAGAGGCAGCTGGAAAATCTCTTTGGAGCCATGTCTTCTCCAGGCTGTCTTCATAGGAGAGGTGCCCCAGCCCTCTGATCAGCTTACTGACCCTCCTCTGGACTCATTCCAGCAGGTCCCCATCCTTCTTGTGCTGGGGGCCCCCAGACCTGGACAAAGTACACCAGCTGGAGTCTCACAAGAGTGGAGTTAGAGGGTCAGAATCACCTCTCTAGATCTTCTGGTCACACTGCTTTTGTTGCAGTCCCAGGATACACTTGCCTTGGAAATTTGAGGCACACATTGCTGGATCATTGAGCTTCTCGCCCACCAGCACTGCCAAGTCCTTCTCTTCAGGGCTGCTCTGAATCCATTTACTACCCAGCCTGTGTTTGAACTTCTGATTGCCCTGACCCATATGCAGGACCTTGTACTTGGCCTCATTAAACTTCATGAAGCTCCTATTGTCCCACCTCTTCAATTGTCCAAGGCCCCCTGGATGCCATTCCTTCTCTCCAGTGTGTCAACCAAACCACATAGCTTGGTGTCAGTGTTGATGTAGCACTAGAAGTTAAAACTCTGGTGTTTCCTGCCTACATTGAGATTTTACAGTGCATGTTATGTATTGCAGTATTTTTTCCTCTCCTCCTCCTCCTGTTTCCATTCCTCCTTATTGAGACATGTTTTGAAAAGCATTTCAAAGATATGGAAGTGTGATAAATAGCAATGGAGAGAAGGAGGGAAAAAAAAAATCCAGAATTACTTTGAGTTTGATACTACTCTCTTAAGTTCTGCTTGTAGTAGGAAATTTTTCTGGAAAGACAACAGTGGTCTGGAGTAACTGCTTGTGGCTGTTTTCAGTATGGGAGTCAGCAGCTGCAAAGCTCAACAGTGAAGTTTTTTTTGAACAAGGGAACTCCTCAATTTGTAAAAGTGTATAACATTTAAAAGCAGTAGTTGTTCTATGTGTATCTTCAGTTCAGTTTTAAGACTTACACCTTTTCTTGAAGAGGCTTGAGCAAGGAAGGTTTGGAAGATGTCCCTACTGAAAGGGGTGATCAGAGTAGAGCTAAAATTAGCTCTTTTCCACTGAACCACCAAATTCTGCAGTCAGGGGCCCTTTGTTTGCATTTTACAGTCAGGGGCCTTTGTTTGCATTCTTGTAACAGAATGTTACAAGATCCCTTGTAACATTCTGTTTTCATGAGAGATTTCTGTGGAAGAAAATGTAGTTATTCATGCTCATCCAGCAATGAACTTTGTCAGAGGAGGGAGTTGTGGGGTAGTGTCATCTCTATCCAGGAGAGACTGATTTAAAGTCCAAATGTTACTGAGCTTGTGAATTTACCTATGTGTGGTTTGAAATGTTTGACATCTCTTTGCATTGTTATTTGGCTTGTTTTGAGGGGGTTTTGAGACAGAGAATGGAGTGCACATGGGTCAAAATGGTGAGAATTCAGCAAGCAGCTACTTTTTGTAGATGGTTGGCTAGCAGAACTCCTTTTGGTTCACTGTTCAATGTTTCCAGTTACAGTACTGACTTCCAGTGTTACTGGAGCTGAGGCATGCTTTTATTTATTCAAATATGAAGTATAAGTTTGTGATGGTAAATTCTTTAACTTCAGAAATGCAACTCAGTGTGTGACAGATGAGAAGGGTTAGGCTACCAAAAGCGGAAGATGTGGGAGAGAATATGAAAAACAAGAACCCCCTGAAACCTCTGACACAGGCTTCTGAGAAGAGCCGAGCAAACTCAAACTGGAACATGTGTAGCAGATATGTTTTGGAACATGCTGTAGCATTTTGACATACAGGATGGGAGGATTGTGCAGATAAAGCTATCTTTTGAGTCTGCATGTTTGCTTATTACATTTGCATTTTCTTAATCATAATTGCTAAGTCATCTGGGATTTTGTTAGCTTAACAGACACAATTTTTGAACCATTGTGTCTTGGAAGAATATTGGATGCTGGTTGAAATGCAAATATAATGAAGAAAATTCAGAGTTCAGTGGATCTGAAATATTATTTTTCTCTTTTTAAAGATAAAATACAGCAAATAGTTACTGTGAAAGTAAACTAGTTTTAAGTTTTTGTTTAAGACTGGATAGTTTATGTACTGATTTATATAGTATGATGAGATGCTTTGAGTAGGAAATATGCCGCTGAAAACAATGGCAAATGCATTTTAAAATCACGTTTGTTTGTTTCTGAATGATCAAATAGGAGTAATAGGCCAGTTTGCTGGAATATGTGTCTATAATGTGTAGAATAGCTATTTCCTTATGGTTGTTAGAATTAGAAAAACACAGAGGAGGTGGGGCTAACTTGAAAAACTCAATTGGTGCCCCTCCAGTAATAATGGGGAAAAAAGATGTCTCTGGCTAGATGCAGCAGAAGGAATATTAGGGCAGTAGTGCCTTTAGATCAGGCACATGTTCTTTAATGATTGTTTTGATGGTTTTCAGCCTTTTAGAAATGTTGAATGAGACATGCTGTGTCTGCAATAACGATAAACTGGGTTTCTCACACCTGAATAACTGAGCTAGATTTAGTGAGGAGAACCATGTTTGTGGTTTGCCCTGGGCTGGTGTTCTTTTAGGTGTGTAATGAATAGCTCAGGCTGCCAGGCTGTGACCTTAAACATACAGATCAGATTAAAAACAGGAAATATGCCACACCAAAACACTTAACACTTGGGTGAGAGATTGGTTGATATCATCTGTCCTTCAGATGACAAGTACACAATCATTTATCCTCTGCTTAAGTCAGTTTGGTTTTTCTCACCTCAGCACTTCATTTGTTTTGGTGAGAGATACATGAAACTGACTTGCCATCGTGTGCTAAGCAGGAACTGAATAGAACAAAATGCTGCTGTGCTGATGGGGATGGAATGGTGCTGAATAAAGCACAGAAGTGAAAACACCTTGGAATTGAAAATTGTTTGAGGGTTGCATGTTTGAATTACCTGTGCCTTTGTTAATGGTTGCTTCCAAAGCTGAGGAGGTATGTTTGTAGGGTTGGCATAATTTATTACCAAACATCCAAGCAAACCATCTCCTGTTATTAGGTAACTGTTACCAAATATAGCTGAAGCATCGCATTTTTATTACAGTATTTCACTGATTTAAAAGAAAAAAAATGGAAAAAATCATCCCTGATGAACTGTGTTTCTTGCTAGTTAAGTGCAGGAAAGATCCTCCAATAAAGTATGAAGCAGAGATCAAAATTTCAGTAGAAAATAGTGTTCCTTGGATTCTTCTAGCCTAAACATGGCTCAGGCAGTGGTTTGCTGTTTCTGTAATGTGCTGGTGGATGACATGGGAGTAACATATCTACTCAGTATGATATAAATATAACTACTAATGAAATAAAGGAAACAGATGACTCTTCCACAATGGCAAGACTCTAAAAGATATAAGCTAGAATTATCCTGGAAAGGTCCTCTGGAGCTACACAGGCTAAAGTAAATACTCTCTGCACAGAATAAATTGTTAGGATGCACTCCCATAATCTTTTAACCTGATGGGTGGTCCCAAAAGCAGGAAAACAAAGTTGAGCTTTCAAAAGGTGGTATTTTTTCTTCTTCATCCTAAAAATACAGATATAAACCAAACTACTGAGCATAATGGGCTAGAACCTCAACCATGCAGCCCTCCTCCTGACATGAGGACAAGTTTTAATAATCTTTGTATGTAGAATGAGGGGATGGCTGAGGTGGTTGTTCAGTGCAGGCAGCATGCTCAGGGTTTTGGTGCCTGCTGGAAGGCAGACAGCGGTGACTGCAGGTCTGGAGTATGGAACTGCTCTCCCACTGCAACCAACCACAGGCTCCAGCCAGTGTCTCAAATGTAGGGCCATTTTAAGGGCCCAGAGAGCGGCTAGCAGAGAGTTGATACCAGAGGTGTGGTTTACGAGGTTCTTTTTGTGTGTGGGTCTTGCTGTTTGTAGCAGGGAGGGAGAGCAGAAATTCAGGTGGAAGCCAGGTGAGATCTCTTGCATTGTGACCAGCAAAAGAACCCTGATAGAAGATAGTTCATGCAATGTTGCAGCTTACAACTTTAAAAGATAGAAGCTGTGTTTTGTCCACAGCCTACTTTTCTCTGCCTTATTATCCAAGATAAATCTCACAAAGGGGAAAAATAGATTTAATAAGTGATATTCTTAATATATTTGGACTAGTTTAAAAAACCCAAACAAATGAAATTGAGGTCATGAATATCACATACCTCAGTACTCTCTGTGAATGCACTAATGCTGTGCTGGAAGTGTTCTGCTATTATTGCCACTAAATTCTTACCCATTGTAGCAGATGGTCTAATAGTGCTTGTGCTTCATGGTGCACTGCACAGGAGCCAGGAGGGAACAATTCTGCTGCTTCTAGGGCTCTGAAGCCTTATGTTGCCCCTAATTCTCATCTTTATCTTTGTAATTCTGAGATAGGGAGTTTGCTTGTTTTAGTCTTTTTATATTTTGGGAGAGGTGAGTTAATTTCTGCTATTCTTGAAAAAGGCAGGAAAGGTTTCAGTACTTTCATTTAAAGACAAATAACCTTTCATACAGATAATCATAAATGTCTAAGTAGGTTGGAACATCAGTGATGTTTTTTGTTTCAAGATAATCAGGCTCTCACAGCCTAAAGTGTTGATTTAAATTGGTTCTGATTTGTCCCTAGTCTTTCCAGCTATTGAAAGCAACTTTCTTTGTGGACCTTCATATCAGTTATATTAAATCAATACAGTGATACAGTGTGTCTGTGTACTTAACATACTAACATGAAGCAACTTCTGAAGTAGCTTTGAGGCTCACTGATTGCCTAATAGTGCATTATATAGGAAGGAGACCAAGTCTCTGTTCAGAGCTGAGAAAAGACTCAGTTAATTAGGCTTTTGGGCCCTTTTAACGTGTGACTCAGACCTAACCCTTTGCTGTAAATTAACTGTACTGCAGTCATTGTTAATGAAGGATATTGTATTATATCAGCTCACCTGGCAGCAGTGTGTAAAATGATGTTGTTTTTACTATGTAGGTATTATACCCAGGATAAAGATAACCTAAAGAGAAGGTACAAGAGCTCCTGAAATGCTCTGATTTTAGATTTCTGTAAAATAACTGTTTGATCCAAATGTGTTGGGTCATGTTTCAGGTAGAGCCTCATGCCCTTTTATAATGACAAGCTTCTTTCCTATTGCTGCGGTGCTACTTTTTCAGTAAAGAAATTTTCTACTAGTCTAGCATCTGTCATAAATGTTCACTTATCTCATCT
The DNA here is from genome assembly GCF_963513975.1 of Fringilla coelebs. Taxonomy (NCBI): domain Eukaryota; kingdom Metazoa; phylum Chordata; class Aves; order Passeriformes; family Fringillidae; genus Fringilla; species Fringilla coelebs. The sequence goes on along the minus strand of NC_140029.1, from coordinate 27,042,975 downwards.
GCAGACTAGAAAATTACTCTTTAAAGGTGGGATGTAATCCTTCAACCAGTGCCTCACCCTTTTGCCACCAACAGGTACTGCAGACAGAGGGTGGTTGTGTACGGGCGGAGGATGCCTGAGCCAAATTATCAATTCTATCAGTCTTTGTAGGGAGATGTTGACCCTGACTTAACAAGCCTAGGCATGTTGAGGGACAGTTTAATGGGCTGCATTGACTTGTTCTGGGAAAATGTTTGTAACCAGGGAGGGATGGGCGCTGTGGGTATGGTGCTTCCGCAAGCACTTTCCCAGGCGGTATAGCCAGAAGCTCCTACCCTTCTCTCTTCAAAATCTCTGCCTCTGTGCCCAAATCACAGATTTCCTACTGCCTTCTGTCTTCTAGCTATGTTAATGTGACTCTTGAGTGAGGAAGCTCTAAAACAAGTCAGTTGAAATGACCTTTGTGTTAAAAATGGCAACACCACCCACGTGTGACCCATGAAACTTTTTTCTTATTCTCTTCTCCTTACACAGAATGTTTCTTTTCATTGTTTGGGTTTTTTTAGATTCGCTTGATTTCTTCAACAGTTTCACTGTGCCCTGCTTGAGAGGATGGGGGTGCATGGGTGGAGAATGTAGGAGGCTCTTAAATCAGTTTCTACCAGGGATTATAAAGTGGAATTTGCGGCTTTAAAACCACCCAGGGCCTAGGTAGTAAGTTTATTAATATGTAAGCTGTCTCCTCAATGATAGGTATATTGTTTTTTCCCTAAAGAGAGGTTCGCAGAAGGAAGAGCTCAGCTGTGGCATGTTGCACCTTTGTTTTGAACACAGAGTTTAGGATTTAAATGTTGCTGTGAAGATCTGTTCAGTCTACAGTGGGGAGGGGGATGGTCATAGGGAAAATGTTGCCATATGGATGGAAAACACACAGGAGTGTGTGAGGTTTTCCTACGCTCCCCCAGACTGAGGCCCTGGTGAGCATCAGGCTTCAGAAAGAAATTAGTTCAGATGAGAAGAATATTTTTACTGCATCTTTCCTGGTTATTGCTGAGAATCTTAACTTCTAAAAATGTAACTTATACTAAGTTTTGAAATTACACCTTACACTTTTCAACAAGCTTCGCTGTTTCCTGCCTCTTCCCATACGTGTCTAAAAGCTTAATCAGATGCAGACTCTGCAGCCTGGGGCCACTCTGAGGAAACCAGCAGGAGTGGCTGGGTGCCTCAGGTGCAAGATTTAGAGTTTCTTGATCCTGTCTGGAAGCCACCCAAGTCTTGAGAAAGAGTGTGAGACAATGGGCTCAAGTTTGAGAGCATGCTGAAGAACCACAAGGAGGAAAACATCCCCTAAACGAGTGGTGGTAAATCTTTCTGACCGCTTGTGTCGGGTTTATCTTCAGGGGGAATTACAGGTTCTTATCGTGTAGTGTCAGGTCAAATGACAGGTGCCAACAGCTTGTGATTATTGGCCTAGATTTAGCCTAGTTCTGGTGCTGTGGAAGTTGTTTGAGCCAGGTCAGATGTAGGTCAGCCAGTGGAAGAGCAGTGACTGTTTAGACCAGGGCAGAAGCACAACCATGCTCAGCACCTGCACTGTGTTTTATGTAGGTCTGGTGATGAGGAGGAGGAATGTGAGCTGGATGAGCATATGAACATGGCTGGTGCCGGTGAAGAGCTATTAACAAATTGTGAGGGAAGCTCCTTTGTGTGTATGCAGAGAACTGTTTAATAGGGCAGATCAAACATTCTGCCTTATCAATAATATATCTTTGTATATGTTTAGACTGGCCAAACTGTAGGCCCTCTTTTTACTGCCACCCTCTTCTTTTTCCCTAGTAGATTTTTCTTCTTTGTGGATCATTTGGTATGCAATGAAAACCCCTGGATAATGGCCAGCCCAGTCAATAAGTTTCAGTCATTAATAAAACTTGCTTGTGTGCAGAGCAAACAGTGCTGTTCAAACAGTTTCCTAATCAAAACAGTTGTATCAGCACGTTAACTCCCTCAGAGCTGGAGGCACGTGCCATTGCCTGTGAACGCTTTGTGCTGCAATCATGTACTGACTTTGTGGCCAGACCCATCTGGGTTACCCTGCCATCCTTGATGCAGAGAGCAATGGAACTCCCTGCTGAAAGAGGGGGCACTGATCACACCATTTATGCCACAAACAGATGCAGATATTGGGAAAGAATCCTTGAGTTTTCTGCAGGACACTCCTTACAGAGGAAGTGGCTGTGAGTGAGATGATGGCGGCTGACGGTGTTTGCAAAGTGTGTGCAACACTGCCGTTGAGTGGAGGATTTCTGCAGGAGATTAAAGGGTAGAGTGAGGATAGCAAGCAGCGAAAGTAAACAATTTCAAGTGAGATCCAAAGCAATTAGTGGAAGGTCATGCATTTCAATGCATGTATTCCTCTCCAAGTGTTTTAGAGAAACTAGGTTTCCCACAAACCACTGTGGTTGGAGAATAAAAGTAGAAGCTTTCTAAAAAAAAACAGTCGTCATCCCATGGATTCTCAGCAGAATAACTTGGTGTCTTTTGTTCAGCACAATTCAGATGTCTTATTTACCCTTCTTGCCATAGTATTTTGTAGGCTTGTGTAATTTAATTATTGCCTTTCTAAGAAGTGTCAAGTGGTTTGCTCTGCATATCTAATAAAGAGTCTCCCTTGTTAATCTCTAGTTAAAGTTTGACAGGAGATGGATATGATAATCTCTACAGGCCAAGCAGTGAGAGGATGGTGCTGAGGACGTGATGAACAAGACTTAGAAATAATGGGTCAGAAGTTCTGAAAGGGAAACTAGAGCAGAAACCCTGGCAGATATTATGGAGAGCAGTTGTGGAAGAATGGCTGGGTAGTTTAGAAACTGGGACTGGAAATCTGGAAACTGTCGTCAGAAATAGCATGAGGTGACAGAATGATGCAGCTGCAACATGGTATGGAGTATAGCCCAGCAAACAGGAGGGCTGGGTGAAGCCATCCAGCTAAAGGGAAAGGCCATAAATTGAGGGAATGCTGGTGTGTAATAACTTGCTGCTAGGACTTCTGTAAGCTTTTAGATTTCTGGAGGGAAGTGCTTTTTGTTTGCCACCTTTGTAGTCTTTGATCATGTGTTGTTGCCTTTTTTTTCCTTTTGTTAACATTTGTTGGAGTACTGTATTACTGACATCTGGCCAAACTGCATGAGTTGAGGTCGCCTTGGTACTCTTTTTCCGAGAAAAATATATCCATTGGTGAATTTTATCTAAGAATGTTTGGTTAAAGAAAGTCTGTGTTTTTATGACAAAGCAGTGCTTGCAAACTGTATGTGAGCAACTCACTTTAGCAGCAGAAATCTACCCAACCACATTGCCAAACCTTGTCAATGTCTCTGACTGCCCTGGATTCTTTCACTTCAAACATGCTGCTTTGCTCAGTGCCTGGGGAGCCACCCAACCCAAAGCAGCTTTCTGAGGATCACGTGCTCCTCAGGCATGCTACACTCAGCTTTGTGTATACAAAGAAAGACGCTTGGAAAAAGTTTCACTGCCCCTCAGAGAGTGCTTTACATACTGCCTGAGAGAGACTGGGCAGGACAGAAATTTCTGCATTGACCCTTTGCATTCATGTGGGCTCTTGGTTCACAGTGTGGAGCTGGGTGCTGTTACTGTACCTACCAAAATGGATAATTTGGTAGTGGCAAGAGGGGGAAAAAAAGAGTTAACACTCTTCAGTGTTTTGGTATGGGTTTTCCCCCCTGGCTTTTCTCTAGAGTCAGGGATAGCCCTTGGGTGGCTCTGGCTTGTGTAATGCCGAGTCTGAAAGATTTGAGTGAGAGAGAGGGGTTGACAGGGCCCCAAAATGCAGATGTGGGAATCTGCTGTGATTTGCCATTTCTAGTTGTTTCCCCTTCTCCTACAAAACTATACAGTGAAATGCCTCATCCTGAAATATTGTTGACAATAACATATGCAGAGCACTGTTAATTTGGGATTGTTACAGACATCAGCCACAAAAAAATCTCCGCAGCATTTTCCAAGCTTTTCTTCCCACAAATTTAATAGCATGTCAGAGAAGTAGTAATGATGTTTTTGTTATAAGCATATTTACAAGCTTGTCCATGGTGTCCAGTGCTTCACTCTGTTAGGTGAGTAGGACTTTAGGAATTTTTCAAGTCATTTACAAAAGGGAGTGGAAAAAGATGCTCATCAGAATTGTATGATCCGTCGGTATTGTACTAATCACTATGTATTGTGTAAAGAAGTATTCCCTAAGGAAATCTTTCCTTGCTCTGAAGCCTTTCTTGAATAGGACAGGCCCTAAATCACTGTTTTGCAACTTGATGGAAATATATCTTGGTGGAGCTACAGCCTGTCTTAAACTCTGCTTCTGGTTTATTTCAGGAAAGGTAGCTATACAGAAAGAAGATCTGCAGAAGTATCATAACAGAGACACCTGGTTTCAACTCCAGCATGTTGATGCTGATTCAGAAGTACAGGTGAGATGGTTTAAAAAATATCTTGGCAAAGAGTATTTGTAACAAGGCCATGGCAGTTTCATGAGTTTCACAGCTCTGGGACAGATATGTTGCTTCCCTACAAAAAGGAAGCGTTGCCCAATAGTATGGTTTGGGTTTTGCTGATAAGTATAGGGTGGATCAAAAGTGTGCATAAATCACTGGGGGTCGGGATTCTGCCTACAGAAATAATGAAAACAATGTGAACTATGAGGTCACTGATACAAGGAGGGTGTGTTTATCTCGAGTATTGAATACCTTCAGGCCCTATAAATAACAGTTGATTCCTCAGGGAGTAGAGCCATCTTGAAAATAGTATATGCAGGTACTGCTTAAAATAATTATGTTAGCAGGTTTCCACAGGAATGGCAACAAGTACATCTTAAATGTGAAAAACACTCCTTGCCAGATCTCCAGGCCCTCTTCCATATAATGGGAATGCTGATAACTGTATTACTTCAGCATGAAATTACATTTAGGGTTTGGTACTTTGCGAATCTACACAGCGTGACTCCCCTTTCTGTACTTGTCTTCTTTTGAAGCAGATTCTGTTTTCTGTTGTGACGTTAGGTCTTGTGAAAACACTCATTGTAACAAAGCAAGAAATAAAAATTATATAGCAAGATTCTGTGCCATTTTTTCATTTTCCTGCTGTAAGTATATATTACAGATCACTTTTGAACCACAGTATTTGTTTAGGAGGAGACATGAATATCTGGCCTGTGCAAAAGTCTCAGATAAATGCAAGGAGAAATGCCTCTTAGATACTTCTGTATGGTAGGGTTGGACAGTGTCTTGGCTTTTCAGTATGTGTGCAAGTCTGCACGTATACCAGGCTGGAAAATGACACTTAAAATGCACACACATTCCAGCATACAGTGTAGTGATGTATGGTGAAGCATATGTGAAAATACATGCAAGATTAAGTTTTCTTTTTGTTTGGAGAGACAAATAGTACTCTGTTGTTCATGTGATACAGATAAAGCCTCAGGACAGCCTCTTCAGCCTGTGACATTCTCTTGTAAAATATTGATCCTCTTTAATGCCACATTTCAGTGTCACTGGTGATGGAAAGGCTTTTTAACAGGCTTTTAACTATGAGATCTATTCTATTTACCCTGGTGTGTCCCTGTCTTCTTACCCCAAAGCCTCTTATGACAGTGCCTTTAGAACAATAGATTAAGTGTCTATTTCCTGTAGGATATGAAAACTTTCCCTTTGTAATTTATCAGTTGAAGAAAGCCAATATTTAGATAAGCTTCTGCATTGTTTGTTTTGTTACAATATTTATACAGAGTGAATTTGTGGAAGCTTTTTAGACCAGGGTGCTTTCTAAGGCAGCAGTGCTAATGTAAGGTGCAGACAGCTCTAGCTTTGAGTGATGAGGAGCACAGGATTTGCTGGAAGCCTGTTCTCTCTTCATAATTGTGCAGTTTATCACTTTTGTTTGCATCCTTACTAGAGCCCAACTCTTAAAAGCTGTTTCTGGGCTCCATGATAAGCATTTATTACAAGTAGTGTAAATATGATTTACATGATACTCTAATTTTATCCATATATTTTTTAATTCTTCTTGGTCTTTATATTGAGACTGCAAGAGGGCTTGGTTTTCCATAGTAGTGGGAGCAGATCTGTAAATATTTTGTATGAATTCTTATGCAAGTGAAGATAGCCAAATGAATTTTTTTTGTTTGTATCTTTTACATTTGCAGTATCTGTTTTCCTAAGCACTTCATGATTTGTAAGGGAAAACAGAATATTTGTGTTAATGATGAGTATATATACAATGTTACTCAGTTTTCCTTCAATTTAAAGAAAATAGTTTAAGTTTTTATTGTTAGTTAACATTTGCAGTGAGTCATGCAAATACTAGTACAAAGGCAGTCTTAATGTGGCAACTGTCAGTTTCATCATTCTAGCAGTTTTTCCAATACAATCTAGTGGATTAAACATTGAGCTGTAGGCCAGGAAACTCCTGCATCTTCTGCATTTGTCAGTCAATGGCTGTTGTAGTATTTTCCGTGTTGTAAATCACTTCATGGCTATTTAGCTATGCATCACAGCACTCTATTGAGGTAAGGTGTTGTCACTCCCACACTTTGAATGCAGGGAGAGTAAATGTCAGAAAGAATGTGACTTGCTTGGGGTTATGAAGTCAGACTGAGAAACTAAAAAAGCGACCGGTTTCTAATTATTTCTGATACATTAGGCTGTGATATGAAAGAAACTGGGTAAGAATAATAAACCTATGAGGGACTTAGCTTGACCCGGTGTGAAGTCTGAAAATACCCAAGTTTTAAGAAGAGTAGCCAGCACAGTCAGAAACTGAAAACCACCTTAAAAACAATGGATTGTTCAAATATTAGTGATATTGGATGCTGTGTTTCTTGTGGCCCACTTTTGGGACGTGATACCTCATTTTTGAGAACAGAAAGACTGATTTGAAATTATAGATAATAACATTTGTGATGTAAGAACTGATATTTTGAGCTATCTGAAGTTTAATGAGAGGAATTTAAAATTTTGTTCGGCATGGTTGTACCTTATTTGTATGAGTTCCTGTATACTTTAAAAACTCAGTATGTAAGTGTTATTGTTGTATAATTTAACCACAGATTGTTTCCAAGGTGTTTAGCTTGAGACTTTGAATCTAGTTTTATGGTTTTATAACATTGCCAATTCTTACTGTCTTATAAAGGTGCTTTGTATGTTCAGGAGTGAGATTATGGCTTCATAAATTTTATTGCAGATAAGGATGTTACTGACAGCAGGACTACATTAATTGTCAGACTACACAGATATGAGTATTACTGTCAGATGCTTTAATGCCACCTCCATTTATTGCTTGACAGCAAGTAAAGGAGTCTGGCATGATTGCTCATGTTGAAGGCAAAATGAGGGCATTGGATGTCTGGGCTGAGTGCTGCTGAGCCTGTGATCTCACCAGTACCTTGTGTTCAGTCTCACATGGAGCAGTAGAGGTGGGACTGTGCAGCTGCTCAGCCCACAGATGCAGAGCAGGCATTACAACCCACTCAATGCCTTTTGTGGCTTTGGTTCACCATTTGATCTAGCAAACCCACCCAGTGAGATAATCAGCATCATCAGGTGCATCTGAGCTTCGCTTTCTCTGAGTCGGTGGAAAACAGTAGCTGCCAGAGCGCAGTGCTGTGTCAGTCAGCAGTGGGCTGGAGCTGCCCCTTGAAGCTGACAGGCTTTTCTCTGTTTTACATCAATGCCCCCACATTTTACTGGCTGGTTTTGCTCTCACTAGTTTGAAGATAACACGTTGCATAGTCTGCTCTAGTCCTGTCAGTGGATACCCTGGATGCTGTTGAGATATAGCTGGTAAGAAAACAGCAGTTGTGCTCTAGGTGGTTAAGTTTGAGCTGCTCTGTGAAGAGCAAATGATGAAACTTCAGCTTGTATTTGTGTTTGGCATACAAATATGAAATGACATGATGTCTGAATATTTCTTTTTTAAATGTAGAATAAAGTGTTGAATGTGATCAGGAAGCTTTCTTATATAGAGTACAGAATGGAAGTTGACAGCAGCCATTAATGTTTAATTTATGGCTTAACTTTCCAGACTGAGAAACTTGTTGTGGAGGTAGAAAGCTATAACCAGGTAGGCTTGTGTGTGTTTAGCTGAAGGAATTTTAAGTTTCCTCGTTCAGATGGAAGCTGCCTCCTCCTGAGTCCTGTGCCCAGAGTTAAATGCCCAGTGTCTGACAGTACATGAGCCCAAGTATTTTAGTGAGAAGTAGAACAGGAATTGAGCCATTACTGAAAATGGTTTAACTTTTGCATTGAAATAGATTATGAGAATAAGGCAGCTTCAGCTGGAGGGGAGGGCCTAGCAGCAGCAGAAATAACATTGTGAGCTGCTTGAGGCCAGAAGGAGCACGTTGCACACTTTATATGGGACATGTTTCTTTTCTACTAGTCATTTGTCTTTCAGGACCTGCTGTATTCTCATTGTCATACTTTTCGAGGTCTGGAAGCAAAAATAGCCATGCTATTGTGTGTACCTCTTTTTTGATCCATGAATGTTTTCCTTTTCATCCCAGAAGGAAGTTTACCCAACAGTAACTGATTCAGATATTTGCCTAGGGCTGTAGATGACAGATGCTCTCAGTGGTCCATGTGTTCTCAGGGGAATTTAAGCCTAAGTGCACGTGCAGTCTTTAAAAGGCCTTTCCTGGTTTTGAGTAGTTTTCCCCTTAACATTTTTTCACATTAGGTTCATAGTTCAAGCCTGTTTTGTGAAGTTTGAGCTTCGTCACCTAAGTGGTTAAAGATCCAGATATATTCTGATTAATATCTTCATACACCATCATATTCCAAACCCATGTTGACAGTATATGCCAAAGTGGGGGGACTTGCAAAGAGAATTAGATTATTCTGACATGTTTTCCTGCGCAGGCTCTTGTTTTAAAAGTTCCCCTTTTCAAGTGTGCTTTGAGTTACTTCCTCCATCTCATTGACAAATGTGAAATAGTCATGTCCTCTTACAGCTGAGTTCTCAGTTCTAAATGATAGAGTGCTTTTCCAAAGCCATTTGTGCTCAAGGTCTTATGTAAAGTCATTGTTGGGGCAAAAAAAAGTCTGACAAAAACTTGATAATTGCTCGTTTCCCCTTCCTTCTCATGAAAACTTTGATGTGTCTGAGATATCTGTTTGGCTCTCAACTTAATAAAAATAAAAGGCATGTAAAGGGCAGATAACCAACACTGAGGAAGCAAATTGTCTCACATTTTAACCTTCTGTACTCAAAGCTTTGTGCCAAAGATTAACTGATGTTAAGTACTTTCTTCAGACACCAAAAGCTTTTCCTCTTCCTTTCACCACATTAACATTTTGTCTATGCAGGCCTTTGACTATTGTTGATTAAACATGCCTGTTCTTGAATATGGACTGTGTCCTGTGGTGTACTATTCCACTATACTTCTTTAGTGGAAAACATTATTTCTGGGTATGTTTGGAGAGTACACCTAAAATCCTCTTGTCTTGCTCGACATAACTATTGGCTCTGAAATGCTGCCTGTATATTTGCTAGAAGAATCTAGCTAAGGCATGGTGTGGTCCTCAAAAAAATGTTTCCTTTTTCTTCAGCACCTTCCTGTTGAATGCAGAATCTGTATCCCAAGTGTCAGGCTTCATGAATTAAATCTTGGCCTTCCTGGTGTGGGAGTTTTTCCATGAGTTCATCAGAGCCAAGGTTTTACCACAAATTTTTTAATTAGCCCATCTCCTCCATCACACAAGACTGGGTACAGTTTATCCCAGATCTGTGAGGGAGGCTGGAAGTATTACTTTGTTATTTTTATTCACCTTGTTGAAATTTCCAAGGACTGTCCCATGTCTGCTTGCTTCATGTTCTGTATAATTCAATGCTCTTTATGTGGAGTAAGTCGTGTTGAACTTTGATGGCTCTGTTGCTAATTGTTAATTAAGAATATACATTTGAAGATACAAGATATAATTGTGTTTAGGAGCAACTGTACAGGGCAGTTTCACTCTAGTGATTGATAGAATTACATTATCGGATGAACAATTAAGAGCATTGCATGCCCACTGACCAACACTGATATTTTCTGTCTTTGTGTAGGAACTTAAACACTTCTATCATAAAAATGAGTCACTGATGCATTTTGTACAACCTACTGTAAGCATGGGTAAATGCAAATGGTAAAAAGAAGAAGCTGCTTCCAGGTTTGGTATCAGCTTTCAAACACAAACAGGAAATAAATGGGTGCTACCCTCTATGTTTTGAACAGTGGAACTTAAGCTTCTGTCTTGCAGTTGTTTTGAAGAGAGATGACATGTCTGTTTTGATAGGGTGGGGAGAATCTCAAGGCTAAATGCCTACTGACAAAATTATTTGAGGCAACTGAACCATGCATCAGCAGTGGTAAATAATGTTTGTGGTAAAGGGAAAGAGCAGCTATTGACCAGATCCTGCTTTGTGGCAAGACTTCCTGTGTGAATGTAAGAGCACAGTATTTAGACTTAACAGCACAAAGGGCCAGGACAGCTAATCAAGTTAGGGTCTATTACTTTTCAGTAGCTAGTCTGTTGTGGTGAGGAGTACCTACTGCTGAACGATGAGTGTACGTACTTTTAAAGTAACATACGTGGGGCTGTATCTGCAGAACAGAATTTGTCTAGGGGAATGAAACCCTTTCATTTACAACATCTACATATTATATCCCATCCAACTATTTGAGAAGAAGATATGATTAATTTTAAGGATTTTGACCATATGGCAGTATTCTTCCTTTAGAGAAACAGGAGGTTAACATTATGCCATGTGAAGTTGTTTGCCAGTTCCTGAGCAATTCTGACATGCCTGCACATATGGAGAGCCAGCAGATATCAGTTCCGCTTTGCTTAGCATTTATGAATCCATGCAGTGCTGAATAGAGCTGCTGCACTTTCCTCAGCAATCAGCTGGGTTTTGTTCCAGTTTCTTGGGAGCTGCTCTGTGGTCCAGCAGGCAGGCTGTGATCTCTAAGACCTTTCCCAGCCGCCTGCTGCCCTCTTCTAAAGGAAGAAGCAGCTGCTACAAGCAGCAAATGTAGACAGCAAACAAACTCCTTCCTCCTCCTGCTCTCAAACCTGCTGTTAGGCCTGACCTTATGTGAGGCTGCTAATAATGCTGCAGGGCTGGATTTACCTAAAGCAGTAGCTGTACCCTTGATCTTTCCTCTCCCACTCCCTCAAGGGCAGCATTTAGTGAGCTCTTAGGGTTTGGCTCAGTTTTCTTGTTTGCTTTTAAGTTTTACTGATGGCAGAAAGTGACTTCCTGAGAAGTTGGGTAAAAAGGTTTCAGAGTAGACAGAATCTGCCCAATAACATTTGCTATATTCTGAAATAAAATTTGGAAAGACTGAAAAAGCAGTGGTGCAGATTATTCCCTAGTTTGGAATGGTCTCTGTGCAGTGCTGAGTTCTTCCAGTGCTCATTTCTCCAGACAATTTGGAGCAAGGGAAAATAAACCAACACACCAGTGTTATCACAGTCCTGAATTTGAGGTTCCAAAAAAAAAAAAAAATGAAGTGCTGGCATGAGTCAGTCTTGAGCTGTGGTTCATATCATCTGCTTAGCCTAGTCCTCTCCTACAGCTCAGGTCTGTTACATCTCATCCCTCCTCCATCTCCAGGAGCTGGGTGAGACTGCTTGCCGTCACACCCTACCGGCAGGATGAAGAGTAAGGAGCCAAGAGTGGGTCCAGGTCCCTCTTTCCACAATACTGAGCAATGAGTTGAGTTATGTTGGGAAAAGTGTCCCCATGTGCAGTAAATGTTTGGAAAAACTTTCAGCCAGGTGCACCTCCCACCTTGGGGGGAAAGTTCCAAGCAGAATCGGGTTGGCTAGTGAGAAGTGGAAAGGTGGGTTACCACAAACCTCTTGTTCAGCAGGTTTAATAGGAAACAAATACCTTACTTAGGAGTTTTTCTGGTATCAACTGTTGTTCTTTTGTGGAAGTGAATTATCATGCTGTGAGAGCCCTGGATATTAAAACTATTGACCTGATACTTAATATTCAAGCAAACTGTATATTTTCTGGTTTTGTGTAAAATCAGCAGGGAAGACTTGTTCTTTTCATTTGATGTTTTTAAAAAGTGAAAGATTTCTAAAAATTTCATAGTAACAAAAAGGATGGAGGCCTGGTTGATACTTGCTTTAAAATTATTTAGGAAAGTTGGGTAGATTTGGCTCCTGTCTTGAGCTTAGGCAGACTGACAGTCTTCTGTGCATCTTTTAGAGCCTCAGACAGGCACAGAAGTTCCTGGTATTTGTGAGTGCTTTTTCATAAATATTTCTCTGAAAAACCAGATTGCATCTGTTTTGATCTGGGTTGGATGTTGCATCTGAATCTACAGTCACTGCTCCATGTGGGGTGTGTCAGATTGCAGGGCAAAATGTGTGCATTTAACTGCACTCTGACACGGCTCCCAGTGGTGTCCCAGTGACCTTGCAAACGCTGCCTCTGAGGCCTTGTTCAGGATGCTAAAACTGCTTTATGCCTGGATGGCAGAACTTTGTCATAAGAGTAACTTTAGGATAATCTGTGGTTGTGCATTTTCTTTTCCTTCAAAGTACTGCGGTTAAATTAAACCACAAATTTGCAACTGCTGGAAACGTGGTACAGTTAGGTAGCATTTGTGTACTTTTGTTTGCTTTTTAACTGTTTCCTGGTGTTTCAATCCACAGTGGCTCACTGCTTCATTCCAGGCAGAGAGGAGGTGGCTGGAGACAGGTTTTCCTTGTATCTACAAAATCAGGACTTTAAATCTGCTTTTTCCTTTTTTTTTTTTTTTTTTTTGCCAACTTGCAGTCAGTTTCGTTTTCAGATAACAGAGTGTGTAGTAAAGGTTATATCCAACAAGGATAGTACAATTTGTGTTCTCAGTAAGGCCTTTCAAAAGTTTTTTGTTACTGATTTCCTTTTGAGTACTGTCTGCTTCCCTACAAGAAATTCAGTCATCCAATGGCTTCTCTAATCAATAACTGGAAGCTGGCTGGCCCCATTATGTGGTGTCAGATGTGGTTAGGAAGGAGGTGTGACCTGTGAACCCACCCTCCATATCAGCAGGAGCTGATGGAGGAGGAAGTGTTCAGCAGTTGAATTGGCACTCCTTCAGCTTGCTCCTTGAAAAGGGGTCCTACCCTTCCAGAGGAGAAGGTTGTGCTAATAAGCATAGCTGCTTCTAGGAACAGCCCTGAAATATATTTGTTAATGGAAATGTTTTGAGTAATCAACACATGCTGCTTCAGAATTGCCAAACCTCCAGATTTTTTCTCAGAAGAAAGAAAGTATTATAGCCTTAAAGTGCAGGACTGAGCCTAGAGTCAGTCCCTGGCTCCAAAGGAGGGATTCTCTCTGAGCAGGATAAGGCCACTGTTTCAGCTTTCGGTAAAATGGACTTTTTATTTTTGTTCTGTCTAATCTTTCCTGCTTGTAAACTCTGCAGACCTACTACAATAAAAGACTCTTGTTATTATTACAGTAGTTCTGTTAATACAAAAAGTATAAATTTATTTCTTACAAACTGTCAGTCAAAGATCATGGCAATTTTCTGTTTCTGTGGTACATGTAATCCATTATAGGTTGACCTTCTTGTTGATTAGATTAACTTTTGATCTTATGATACTGATTTATTGCAGTTTTCTGTCTTCCCTTTGCAAAATGAATTATCTGGTATTTTGTAAACCCAGCAAGTGCCATTTCTCAGGAGTGAATTTATTCAGCTGAGTCCTTCTTTTGCATAATGGTATAATTGATTTGGGAAAAAGCATTCTGTTTATGTAAGAATAACCTTTTCTGTAAATTAAGCCTGAAAGCATGTTACTGTAGCCTTATTTCAAGGTATTTGAGTTTTTAACTGGGAGTAAAACGCTGGAAGGTGTTTTGGGAATAGTTGTAGGCTGCTGGTCCCAGTGATCCCATAACCTCTGTTTTGCTGTAGGAAGCTTGGAGTCACTCTTGGAGCAGCTGGTCATTTTCAAAGCTTTCACAAGAGAAAGATGAAAGCTACAAGAAAAAATGGGTTTTAGCCCATGAGAGGCATCACTATAATTTTATGCTTAATGTAGCTAGGAAAATGTGTGAAATACTGCTGATTTTTTAAAAATATTTTTTCAACCTAATTTCTGAAATGAGGAACTTCCATTTTATTCAGTCTGTGTGAGGTTGAGCAAATGGCCAGTTCGCTCTCAGGCTCATCTAAGTGCATTGAAGCATTCTTTCCTAAGAAGGAAACATTTGTTTAAGACTAGCAGAAATATTTCTGTAAAAACGTTTGTATACCTTGGTACTTTTCTACAAAGGGATACTTTCTGAGTTGCCAGATCTCTGTTCTTGTCTCTTAATTTCTTCAAAACTTATATTAATGTTGATTTCTCTGGTAGTTAGCAGGATATCAACAAAGATAGCAGTAGTGGGTTTTACAGGTTCATAATATAAATTTATTCTGCAGAGACCAGTGGTTTAGATCCTGTAATAGACTATGCAACCAGTGGGAGAGAGAACATTGAAGAATAAGGAAAATATGGTAAAACAAAAGCAAGAAAGCTGTTCTGCTTAAGCAGAGTTCATAGCTGATTATGTGCCTAGCCCCTGTGATGTACAGCTGCATTGGGCATTGCAGTGGTACTGAGTCCTTAAGAGCTGAGTCTAGAAGTGGCTTTATGCATTTGTGCAGAGAAGTCCTGCTCTTGTGCATGAGTACAGGCTTCACTTTGGAAGCCAGTGACAAATGCTGACTTTGGCACATGCTGACAGGGTGAAGGAAGATACCTGTGTCACTCGAACACAAATCAGGAGTGACAGCTGAATGCAAAGTTTGGTTTTTGCATTAAGGATGGTGGTGGTTTAATTTTTTTGTTTAAAATGGTGCAGAAGACACCTGGCAGAAGCGTTGTTTGAAACTCACACACTCATGTGGGTTCTTCCCTGTTCAAAATGCCAGTGAGCTGCTGTGATGCCTCTGCAACTTTATACAGATTGAAGAGCTCGTCTTCAGTTGGAGAGGTTGTCTTCCTTGTTTTCTGGATGAAGACCAGTATTGTCTGCCATGTGTACTTGAAGGGTCTGTGTTCCAGCTCTCAGATAGGAAAAAGTGTTACTGAGTAAGAATACTGAAGGTGTAAGTAGATGGTAAAGGTTTGGGGAGTGAGGGCATGAAGTGTGCCTTCAAGGTAGTGCAGAAAGAATGGTCCTGAATAAGGGATGTACACTGGGAAGGAGAGGGAATGACTGTAGCAGGAAGAAACAGAATGCCTCACAGGTGCCTTCAGGACAAGTACTCAGGCACTGAGTCGAGTGTTTGTGCTTCTTAACATGAGAGGACCAGGGAATGACCTTGGACTGCACTTCTGTGTCCATGCTCCTTGATTATTGCTGCACTCCTTGCTATGCTTTGGGCTACCTCCACCAGCTTTTGTCCAGACAAATCTGCTGTAATGAAAGGGAATCTTAGCAGCACAGGTGCCTCTTGAGGCCAGGGTTTCATCTTCACTCTCCTCTGTTGCCCAGGACAGACGTCCCCATAGAGCAGGGGTTGTAGTAACTAGTCAGAAGAGATAGGGAAGTCGTTGGCAAGAGTTTTAGTCCTGTGCAAAAGGAGCAAAGGTTGAATCTGGAAGATTTTGTAAAAGAGGTGGCAAAAGGATTTTGTGTGATTTGAGGTAGATGATACCCATGTCAGAGCTGTAACTAATTAGCAGGGTGGATTTTAGCATCCTTTAGTACAAAAGGTGGAGGGGAGAGTAATGACAGTGAAAGGCTGAATTTTGGCTGTGATAATTTGGAGAGGATGATTGGCTGGCATGTCAGATTTGGTCAGTAACAAAATGTGTTTTGCATTTACTGTGTACACACTGTAAAAGTGCTGTTGAGTTCTTGTCAGTGGGAGTGGCTACTCAAATTTTGAAATATAATGGAATTAGTAAGAGGAATGCAGTTGGTATTCACATTTGCCTGTATTTTCTTAGTGTATTGAAGGATGATATCTTGGGCCAAGTCATAATAAATGATGTGAAGGTAAGGAGTTAAAGACTGTGTAACAGTAGATCCTGTGAACACTAGCAACATGATTGAACATTTTTATGTGGTTTTTTTAAATAGTTGTTTGATATCTTTTACTGATACTTGTCTTACAGTTTATATTGCTTAATAGATTTTTTAATGTTTAAAACATTTAGGTGAATTTTATAACACACTTCTGTGATATCATTTTTAACAATAGTGTTGCAGATACTTGCTTAATATTTAAAATGCTAATTACAACTTCAGCATAACATTTCTGTGTCAAACCATAGACACTCCATATCCTTCAATCAGTTCAACTTATAGAGATAATGTAATGGTGGGAATTATGCACCCAAATTTAGTTGAATGACTACTAGTCTTGATTCTCTGGCAGTAGAAAGACCTTACCTATACAGCTCTTATTTAATCTTAAAACTTCTGGAGTTACTTGCATAAACTGGCTTGCTTTGGTTGAAGTTGGAATTGTGTGACTGCCTATGCATAGAACTAACTTTTCCTGTGGTGTTTTTGGTGTGTTTCAGGGGAAGGTCCACCTGGAGCTGAGACTGAGTGAAGTCATAACAGACACTGGTGTTGTCTGCCACAAACTCGCAACACGGTAGGACTTGAAATGTAGCTGTGAAGTTATGAGAAACAGACTGATTGCAGTGTGCTGCAGTGCTTCATTTAAAAATAGTTGGTGGAATCAACACATTTAGTTGAACATTGAATGTTCCTAATCAGAAATATCCTTAGGAGTTTATAGCGTGTGAGGTTTTTTTCGTTTTTCGTTTTCCCTTTTCCTTCTGCATAATCTATGTAATTTGCTTCCTAATAGCCTTAAATGTTAATTAGTGCCTTATCCAGTTTAGTCATGGCATAAATACTAAAAAGACATCAAAGGGTAATATTAATGTCCTTCTAATTTGCATTAAGGACCTTACCAGCCAAGTGAATTTGTAGCACAACTTTTGTGGTGAGAGTGTTACAGAGCTGACTTGAACCAAAAGTTTGCTATCACTTACTAAGGCAGCCCCAGAATCAGCCACCTGGTCTCAGTCAGGTTGGAACAGACATGCCACAGGACTCAAATGGCAGTAAAGATTTCTCTGTCCTCTGAGGAGGAGTCTGGAAGACCACTGCTCTCTGGCCACACCAAAGCCTTTCGCGTTACCTCAGAAGCAGTGGCAGAGCTGGTTTGCCCCTGTGAGGAATGCTTTGTGTTCTCTGGCAGAAGAGCTGTCAAAATCAGACTGCTGGCATCATACACTTCTATGTCAGTCATGTCAATATGATAACTGCTCTCCTGGGAAAGTTCTGACCAGCCCAATTTTCAGACCAGTATTTAGTATCATCTTGCTGCTGCCTTTGCTAAGGCTCTGTCCTGGTAGTCTTTACATGTAGGACCTGTTAACAAATGCAGCAGGTGAGCCATATGGTGACCTCCATCACTGTAGGCCCACTCTTAATACGAGGATATGCTGGGGTAAGTGGTCCTGCCTGCTTGTGCATGTAGCCTCTGGCCATGCAGGTACCCTCAGAGCTCTGCAGCAGGTACATTGGGCCTCTTCCTCTCTGAAGTCTGCTCTCGTGAGGCAGGGCATATACCAGGGGATAGGCTGCTGCAAGTTGCTGTGGAGGCTCTGAGCTCCAATGAACTTGTTAACCAGGGCACAATGCTGCTGGAACGCAGCTGAACCTCTTTGAGAATAAAAATTGCCATGTCAGTATAGCTGTGCACCACCTGGAGGGCCCAGCCTTCCTCTTGCTGCTACCTGAGGATCTCATTGTGTCATTCTCCATTGCACAATTTGAGTATGACCAGGTGATGATGGTCACACACATTCTGAGAAACCAGAGCTCAAACCTGTATCTACCAAGTCCTAGGCTGGCATCTTTTGTCCTAAGGCTTTGTGGGACAAGGGGGAAATAGAAGGTGGGAAAAGGCAATTCCTTTGTTAGAGAGGGTGAATGTGTGTGGGACATACAGGACAGGGGGTTTATCACTGTGCTTGGACTGTCCTTGAAGCATGCCTCGAAGATAGTGTGTTTAGACAGGGAAAAATAGCATCGTTGTCCTGGTTACCACATTGAAGGGGTTTTTTTGCTTTGCCTTTCTGAAAGTGTGTACTGTACTCCTTAGATGTGATACAGCCACAGAGCCTTCTGTCCTTATCCTTTGAACCCTATTTGTGGGTTGAAATCCTGTGATGTCCGTGACTCTGCAAACATAGATTAACTGAAAGGCCCTTGTGCTCCCATCTGTTTTGAATAGTTAGGAGGTGTGCTGAAGGACCTTCAGAAGTGTTTGCCTCTGTTTGTTTTATTTTGAGAGAGTATGTCATACCACAGCCACCTGTCTTTTAAAGGTTTTGTCTTCAATTAAGTGGGACCCTGTAAAATTATAGTACCAATGGATTTTTCAGTGAATTTCCTGAAATGCTAGAAATAGGTGTCTGAAAAGGTCTTTCTTAATATGTAATGCATGCAGCTTCTTGCTTCATGAATAGCAGTAAGGCAGTGACTACTTTAACAGTGTGATTTCCTAGCTTTCTATTCATTTGGCCTGACAGCTTTTAAATACTTATTCAAATTTTTGCTTACATATTCTCAATTTGAAGACTATTTCATTCACATTCTACAATGCAGATAAAAAAGATTGGTTGTGAAGTATTCTGTCAGCATGATTTGCTAGGTATTGTTCAGTGTATTAACTGCAATGTGTAGAAAAATCATGAGGTTTTAGGCCATTGAATCATAATGAGCCCAGGTGTCTTAGAAACAAAATTTGAGAATCAGAGCTCAAGCAAGCTTTTGTCTGCTGAAATTAGCTTTTCCCCTTGCCACCGTCTCCTTGGTATCTGTCCTAGACACTCTGGCTTTGTCTAATTTCCACATTTATTTGTATTTGAGTGGTGACAGTAGAGCTTAGCAGTTCAGATAAGAAAATTGGGAAAGAAGAATGTTTCTAGAGTATGTAATTCCACAGGATTGACGCAGGATTTCATGGCCATCTGTCTTAGCTGTGAGAGAGAAGAAGGGAATGATGGAGGGGAGTGTTTACATTGTGGGGAAAAAAAAGCGCTTCAGAATGTAGTCCAGCATTTTCTTCATGCCACACTGCTTGCTTCAGGAAGGTCTGAACTGCAGCTCTTAATATTTTTCCACATGATCTGAAATCTCTTGCAGGTATGTTCATAGACATCTTGGTTCTAGCACTTCAGCCTGTAAGAAAAGAGTGTGGTAATTAAGCACTGCTCAGCTAAATGTCTTTGTAGCTGGAATTTGCCAGTGAGGAGAGCAGCACAGGCAGGAGAGGCAGAACCTTTGTTGGAGGTAGGTCATGAGTGCAAAGCAGAGACTAGGTGTTCTAGGGAAGTGCAGGTTCCAATTGAGTGTTGTGAAAATAACTGATATTCTTGTGAATATCTCGTGGATGTTACAGTGAGCAAATAAGACAAGGCTGTAAAAATATGAGCAAGAATCTAGAATCACTTCATCTTAAAAGCTGACTTGTTCTGGCGAATCTAATGCTTGTCTTGTGAACTTCCTTGACTTTGTTTTAAAAATATATATATAGTTTGTTTTAAGTTCAGCATTTAGCTGCAGAGATGAACGCTACCCTGCAAATTCCCTCATATGTATAACTGGGTGAACAGTTCAGGTTTGCAGGGAGAACAAAAGCTGCATCCAGTGGGCAGCTGTTTAAAAATATCTTAGAGACACTTGCTTTTTTAAGCCCCAGAGTAGTGCTTGTTTTCAAAGACCACGTATGTAGGCTAAATGAAGACTTGGCCCAATTAGGAGACTTTTCTACCTCTCCAGAAGGTGTGAGCTTACCCATAGGTCTTTATCAGTGTGCTCTCTGAGCCTGTCCACATTGCTGCTACCCCTGCATTCCAGAAAGCCTGGAAAGCAGCTGGGGCTGAGCTAGCCTGCAGTCCTGTGGAGCATGCTGTGAACAGTCAGCTGGATGAATGGATGGAAAAATTCATCTGAATGGAAGGGCAAATTAAAATATTTAAGTGCTGAACTCTTGAACATCAAGTAGTAGATTATTAAAAAAATGCAAAAGGCAAGTGTGCTTCCTTAGTCCCTGCAGGGGAAGCAAAAAATTCAGTTCAAAAACGGTTACCTAATAGCTTCTCCTTAAGAAGCATTCAGTACTTTCATTTAGTCTTAAACCACTAAGCTGTTGTGCTTCATCAGAGGCCGTAGTCTCAGACAGCTGCTACAGCACAATCTCCTGGACTGAATCCCTGCAAAAGAGATTAAAAGGAGAAGCATTAGTGGATTTGAAAGTTACATGGACAGTACAGATGTAGGCACCACACTCACACTGCTTGTGTCCCCCAGCAACTACTTCTGTCATACTCTGTAAGAACCACAGCTCTCACTTGGCATGCTCCTTCTGGGAAAGGTTTGCTGCTTGTGGGCACCCCCTGTGGGACCTGATGCAAAACCTGGTGGTCCTTGTGACTGACCCCCATCAGTCTCCTGTATCCCATTTACAGGACTTGGGATGCAGGCTCTTGATATGTATGTTCACACATACAGGGCGAGCAGATGTACAGCCTGCTGACCACAGACCCCTGCCCAAGTATGTCAGATAAAAAACAGCATGCATGGACTTTGTGTTTGGTACCTTCCTGTAGCTGCATATGTACTGAGCACTGTTGTGCCATGTAGTGAGTCACCTTGAGTGCTGGGAAAAAGAAAGTCTTACTCAGTAGGTCTGGCTTCTCCCCTTTCTGTCTTTCACTCACAAAAGATCTTGCATTGTGTTCCTCCACACTTTTTACAGCCGCAGCCTTCCTGGCCCTCTGCACAGTCAGCCACTGCCTGTTGTGACTATCAGCGTCTGGCCTCACCTTCCACTGCCTGTGAAGCTGTCTCCTGTTTGTCACCTGCCAGAAATCTATCTGTAATTTTATGGGTATTTTTAAGATAGGCCATGGAAAGAAGTGGTCAAGACTTTCCATGCTTCCGGCTGATTGTGTCCATACGCACCCCTTTGTGCTGCATGCAGCTTCTGGCAGCTGCTTGAGCAATGTTGTATTTTATTTTATTTTTTTTCCCCTCATGCTTTTAAGCTGAAACAGGCCTTAATCCTATGTATCCTAGAAACTGCACTTTTCTTTTTCTGTAATGCAGAAGAAGGAAAATGACCAGGGAAAGATTCTCTTTCTGCAGCTGTGCTGGGTAGAGGTGTTTGAACTAAGTCATGAACAGTGTGTGTCTAGCCATATTACATGAACACCTCTGAAAATCAATGGCATGTACTTCTCCCTAAATTTTTTTTGTAGGCCACCACTTCCCACATGCAGAAACTTTCCGTGCTTTGCAACCAAAGTACTCACAAAGGATCCCTACACTTTTTGTAAACCTTTCCCCACCATTGCTAGAGCAGGTTTTGGGCAACATATTTGTGTTTAGCACAGAAAGGTGGTTCCCCAGAGGCTTTAAGGCCTCTGGGCTGTCCAGTCAATTTTGTCTCATCTGTCAGAGCCACACAGGCCAGGAACAGCAGATACATGCATTTTTATTTATTTAATACAGAGGAGGGCTCCTGTAGATAGCTTTGTAGCAATCTGTAGGCTTTGCTGTGGTTAAGCTACTAGAGGCAACATTTAGAGGCAGTGTTCTGTATTTAGCAAGATGACATCTTGCAGCATGCCTGAAGGAACAGGCCACTGAACTCCTGCTGAAAGTCAGAGTGAGCTGAGAGCCTGGCTCCCTGATCATCCTCTGAGAATTCCAGCATGTGTATGTAATTAGTCACATTTAAATGTCTGTATTTATTCGGTGTCCCCAGCTGCTCCTTCAAGTGTTGTCTTATGTCTTGTCTCTTAGTTTTAAAAAAGCTTGGAAACATCTGCTTTGGAGAGCTCACCCCTCCTCCCCTCTTCTTCTTTTATTCTCCCACCCAGTAAATCTATATGGCTAAATAACAACATATGTGCTTCAGAGGCCACTGCTGTCTTTCACATGTAGCACCACAGTTCTCCAGTAAACAATTCATAAGTCTACAAATACATTATCAAAGCTGAAATTTTATTTGGAAAGCGAAGCTTTTGTAGCTCTGGTATGGAAGATGTGGCTGCTCTGCATTAATTTATGAATTAAATGCTCTGCAACTCTCTTGAGGACTCTACAAGATGTATTCTGACCATGTGGAACAAAGCTGAATGGGCAGTTTACAAGAGCAAGCAGGAGAGGAGACAATAAGTAGGTATGACATCCCCAAGATCAACGCTTCAGGGATTGTTAAAAGAGCAGTGACTGATCTCTGGGCTTTAAAAGCCTTCTGAAGAGGAAGAGGGAGGTAAGGAAGAAGGTTTCATTTGTCAGGTGTGGTTAAGGTCTCTGCCTAGGCGTGGGAGTCCTGGGACTTGGTGGTGGTTCCCTTGCCTTCCCTGCCATGGGAGTAGAGCACAGAGCATGCAGTGAGCAGCATCTGACCTTCCTCTCTGATGGCTCACTTTATAGAGCTGAACTTCCTTGTCCATGAGCATTGCTGCTCACTGGTTGACAATTGCTGCCCTAAAGCAGATTGTCTTTATATAACAGTTTAAAAGTCTCTTATGCAATATCATGTTTCTAAGGTTAAGGTAAATGATGGTTCATTTTGAAAATTTCAGAGGCTCAGCGTTTTTGTTTTGTTGGTCACAACTCATGAAGGGCAAAGTTCCATACATCAAGTCTGGTTGGAAGGGCTGATGGCTATTCCTGCTTTTGGATCAGCAGTCTGGATCCTAATCTAAAGCATAAGAGGAAAACATGGTTTTGTCGGGTGCAGGTCTGCTGTTTCCTCCTGTGATTGCAAGAAGTATTTTCTTTTTCCAAATTGGAGCTGGTGTTCCAGCAAAGTGCCAGCAGGCACCTGGGGTTGTTTATTCATGGAGGCAATGTTTTGTTGTTTTGTGAGGCAGTAGTGCTCAGTCTCAGGCTCTTGATGGTTATGTTGATGTAGTGCAGGGCTGCAGCTCCTGTTGGAGGTCAGGGGAGGCCAGAGCTGGCAGTGGCTGCTTTTCTTGTCATGTTACAGCTCTTGGTGCTGTGCCTACATCCAGAATGGGTCCATGAGCCACCCAGCCCTCTTGGGTTTGCTGCTTCCAGTTTAGAGGACATACTTTTGTCTTGCTTTAGAGAAGTTTCCGTTCTACTGCAGAGACATGCAGCCAGCTTTGAACTCACCTCAGGGTCAAATGAAGCTTATTTTCCTGCCTAAAATATGACCTGCATCAATTAGGGGAAAAAAGATATTGCTAACTACAAAAAGGCCAGTTTAATGTATGCATCAATCAGGTGAACTTACAGTATTTTGAAAAATTTCAGCTTCTGTTTGCTCCTGGGAAGGAATGCTAATGAAGGCACCAAGTAGTCTCATGTCTTCATTTTGAATAAACTCATGTATCCATTAAATGTGTTGCAATCTCCTTTCTCTGGAAAGCAAGTCCTGCATCAAGCTGCACATTTTCCTGCAGGATTGCATCTTGAGCATGCTTTTAATCTGGTGTGGGTTTCATAACAAATTGATGGGGGGGAAGATGCTCAGAGGTTAAATCACATAGTGATTTTGGTACTTTTGTCATGAAGTACTGCAGTGCTGTGGATTTTGGGAGTACAGAGGGGAAGAAAGAAGAGAGATGTATCTTTATAAGGCTTTAACATAGTGCATCAATTTTTTCTTTTTACCTCCCAGCTCTCATAACACTGAGTTTACACTCTCTGCTGTGCTTCGCCATCCCCACCGTAGCCTCTGTTGACTATTTTGTAGCCTAAATCAAGTTTCAACTGTTCTCCATTAAACCTCTGATATATAGAAATACTGTCTTCTGCTGCTGTTGTGTTTCCCACTGAATGAAGTTTGTTTCACACTTCTTTGTTTTTGTATTCAGCGTTTCTTCAGTGCTTCTCCTCTATTCACAAATTCTTTATGCAAATCACATACAATCCCAATCAACAGCAACTTCAATTAGACTCTTCTCCAGCAGAACATGTTTTAAAGTGCTCACCATTTTGAGATTGGGTAGTCATCACATGACTCTCTGGAATAGGTAAAAAACTCGGTTTGTAATTAAAGACTCAAATCTAAGTCTTAAGCCGTTCTGTTTCAGCAGTAAATGCTACTATATAAATAACACGATAGTACTTCCTGTTTTACACAGAGTATGCACAGACTGGGGTTATAAATGGAGGAAAATTATTCAAGCATAAATCCTTATGGTAAATGGCTTTATTTCTAAATGTGCTCGAGGTCACGGTGTTAGTGTCCTTCAGGGGCATTAGAGAGCATTCCTGTAGTGCCCATGTTTGTAAAAGGTGCATGGATTATGAGAACTGTGAATTGATAGCACCTTCAGTAGGCTGTCAGTGTCCCAAATGTCTGCAGTTTTTACTTCACTGATGTCCTTTAATGATGATCAGATGGAAGAGTTCAATTACATTTGAGGTAGGGCCCTAGGAAAAACCAGCTAGCTGTCTTGCAACATGACCTATATCAAAAGGTTTTTCCCTTTGGAGTACAAGGTATTTAGCATAATACAAGGGTGAGCTTGCATCCCATTTCATTTTGAATGACTCCTGGGATTTCTACAGCTTCTGTGGCAGGCACCATCCAAAACCAGTGCAGGAGTTTCTAAAGGAGCAATGTGATGAGGCACAAATATTACAGTTCTCTGCAAATTTTTTATCTGTTGCTCCAAGAGCAACACTTGCCAACATATTTAGGTAGCAGAATGGAGCTAGGGACAGACATCAAGGTAGGCTAGAAATAGGGGAAGCTGGAGGTTAAAGAGGAAGCTGCAGGGCCCCAACTGTTGAGGTTGGACAATTTCTTTTTTTTGTTGGGCTTCTTTGTTTTATTTTTTAGCTATAAGAAAAGTAGAGACATGGTACACAATACCTAGGAAACATTTGTTATTAACTTCATTGTGTACAGAAGGACTTGTTGAGAGGAAGTTATTGCAAAAAGTCATACAGTGGATGTGGCAATAATGAGAAAGTATCTCTTGCCCTACTCCATCTGGAATCACATTTGTGCTTTTGGGCACCTTATTGTACTGAGAATGCAACTAGTTATGTGCTATGACTGAGTACTTTCCAGAATCCACAGTGCTAAAATCACCTGGTATCAACTGTATGTCCCCCTACTTGTCTGTCTTGGTGTAAACCTTTGACTTGGATGCCATTTTTTGGAAATTTAAGGAAGAGTCAATTGTGGAAAAATTAATCTATTTTGCCAAGTATATATATGTAATGTAAAAAGCACTTGTCAGATTAAAAAAATCTTTCAGTGCACATTGTTAATTTAATAGCACTTTGAAACCTGTCATTTTCACTGTCCCATTCCTTTCTGCTGTACAGGGTAGGTTGCTAGTTTATCTAATAGTTTTGTTCTCATAAATACTAAGAGAAAAGGGAAATACTCTGAAAGAAATTGCAGTGAGCACAGAAATTTTCAAGGATGCTGTGCTTTTGGAGGCAGCAATGTCTGCAATTAATTTTAACTTATTTTACTGTTGACTTGCTTCCAAGCTGATGGTTTTGTAATAATTTCATACAAGCTTCAAACAGAGGCAACAATTCAGCTAGATTGTATACAGCTGCAGATGTACTTGCTGTGTATGGTTTTACCCTTTTAGTTCTTTGACAGTCTCTGCTGATTTGTCCAGTTTTATGCCCCACCAGCCCAAACATCATGTTTGTAAAAGGTGGCACAGTGTGATAGCAGACTCTCTCTATTTATGTGCTTTTCAGTCAGAATATGCTGAGAACTGCTGTGTGCAGCTCCCTAGGGACATCCAGGGGTGCTTTCTTCTCTGAATAACCATTGAGTTTAATAAAATTAGTAGAACTGGAGTATCTTTTGAATTCTCTACCACTTATTCAAATTTTGTGGAAAACGCCAACTGATTGAAAAAAAATTGTCAGCGGGAGATTGATTGATTGACAAATATAGACAGAAAGCATTTTCTCTTAAGCTTCTCTCTTTAGGAGACTGGGCTAAAAAGCATGCTGTTAAACTCAGAAGTGTTCATGGGAGAGCTAAGGAAAAATAGAGGAGCTGGTAAATGTGTCTTACAGTGAGTGACTGCTGGATTTATGCAAGAAAAACTTTGATGGCACCAAGCTGGGGAGGAGTGTTGATCTGCTGGAGGGTAGGAGAGCTCTGCAGAGGGACCTGGACAGGCTGGATCCACAGGCTGAATCCATGGATATAGGTCACACTTTGAGTGCTGTGTCCAGTTCTGGGCTCCTCAGCTTAGGAAGGACCTTGAGCTGCTGGAGTGTGTCCAGAGGAGGGCAGGGAAGCTGATGAAGGGTCTGGAGAGCATGTCGTGTGAGGAGTGGCTGAGGGAGCTGGGGTTGTTCCGCCTGGAGAACCTTCTCACTCCTTACAACCACCTGAAAGGACGGTATACCCAGGTGGGGGCTGGCTTTTCCTCCCAGGCAACAAGTGACAGGACAAGAGGACGCAGTCTTAAGCTGTGCCATGGGAGGATTAAGCTGGACATTAGGAAGAAATTCTTCACAGAAAGGGTGATTGGGCATTGGTAAAGGTTTCCCAGGGAGGTGGTGGAGCCACCATCCCTTGGAGGCATTTAAGAAAAGACTGGATGTGGCACTGAGTGCAATGGTCTAATTGACAAGGTGGTGTTAAGTGATAAGTTGGACCTGATGATCTCAGAGGTCTTTTTCAACCTAGCTGATTCTGTAAAATCTCAAGTATGCACATTATTTAGAAGAGAGTCCTTCTGAATGTCTGGTTACTTATTCCTACTGTAGGTGATAACCAATGTCTGGAAGATCAAGACTAGTGGGAAACAAGTAGTAAAACCATTGGGAGTTGGTTTGTTTGTTTTTTGTCATGATCATTATCAGCAAACAATTTCATGTGGAATATTTTGAGGATATTTTAATAGTTGTGATTCCTTTGAGTTAAGCCTCGATTGCTCTTCAGAAATGTCCTCTCAAGATGAAGTAAGCATCATGAACTTGTTGCACAAGTTTAGTAGGTGTGAGCTTTCATCACTGTCTCAAAAGAGGCCAGAATGTGATCCCGAAGATCCCTTTTCATCCCAGACTATGAGGATAAACATAACACCAGTAAAAACTTTTTGCAATAACTGGAATTAAAAAGCTGATGTGGCTTCTAATTACAGCTGGTTATACCAACATGCCTATCAGACTTTGCCCTAATTTGCATCTTGTTTTTCTATGAAGTGAAGTGACAAGCCACTAAAAACTTAAATAAAGAGCACTTTACATTGCTTTTCATCTCTAGAGGCTTTGTGCTGTACAAGCAGTGGTATAACCACCACTTGGTGAAGCTCATTCTTCTTTGGATGGGATATCATAGGTTTGAACTAGACCTGTGACATAACTGACCTTTCAGGGTAGAAAGTCAAATGGGACAGTGTGCCAGGGGAAATTGTTTACAATTTGTGTAACGCTTTGTTCCTGGTAGGGGCTGCCAGGTTTACCATTTGGATGTGCTTTTGTTGTACAGGTAGTTACAACTGGTGCTTTTTCCTGTCAAACAGGTCAGAGGGATTTTGTCTTCCATTAGAAGTCTGTGGCTTTCTCTCCAGACACCTTCTGGGTTTTGCTCCGTAGGTCTTTTCCTAATGTCTTAAAACTTGTGGAGAGACTTAAGAGCTTAACAGTTGTAGCATTGCAGAAGATGATGCTTTATTAAGGAGGTTTCACTGCTAATGGAAAATTTTATTTGCAGGACCTACTTGCTTTGGTGTTGCTACAGAATGGCCACAAAATGACCTTAATGAATTTTCTGTATTACGTTTACAGTTTAATCCTTCAGGCACAGAACACTATTGCACATCTCCTTTTAAGATCAGAGGAATTATTCAAATTAGGCAAGTCACCATCCTGTGTCAGCTGTTTTTGAAATAAATTGTTTATGAATCCTGTTTGATCTCTTCTTTTGCCAGGTCAGGGACATTGGTAAGGGTTTTTCAGTTAATTTTGTAGGAAACTGTATTACAAAATGTACATTTTGATCCTTATGATGCTTGTGCTTCTTTGATGGGGCTTTGAGCAGCTTGCTTTAGTGAAGGGCATCCTTGCCCATTGCAGGAGGGTTGGAACTTTAGAATCTTTTTGATCCCACCAGCCCAAACTAATAGCTCTATCTGCGTCAGTGTAAAAAATTTTTAGGTAAATGAAAGTTAACAAGCCTCATCTCTACATTGCTATTTGAGTCTTCTTTACTAAACACTCTGTTGTTCTGCTTCCTGCCTTTTACAGATTTGGTGTATCTGGTTTAAATTGAATGTTTCTGGTTTGGGTTGGGTTTCTTTTCTTTAAATAAAGGACAGGTTTTGAGGACATAATGCCTTGATTTCCGTGTTAAATACTGTGTGCTTTTTATTTTTTGCCTCCTGTGTTGGATTACTGTGTTGTCCATAATTGCAATGAGATACATTGACATATTTTTAGATATGTAAATCCTGACAGAATCAAGTTATTAATATATTATTTTGTGAATTCTGTGTGGAGATAATTTTTATGTTCACTGTGATAAAATTTGTATAACTTTAGCTCAGTTCTCTTATCAAAACAAATTCAGTGTATCAGCATTGCTTTGGAACTTAGTTGGCAACATAACTGCCATCAGGTCTCAGCAGGGCTAATCAATCAACCTAATTTGAATTCCATAATGAAAGTATTGCAAAGGGTAGCAAAGATCACTGCCCTTTAATAAGAACTATTGTTAATCAAGGTCCCAGATTGTCTGATGATTCACGTAAATGGAATCAAGACTTTTTGAGTTGTTTCAAGCTGAGTTTTTTAAAGCCTTAAAGGTTCTGCCTACCTCAGGTGGTGCCAGGGCATTCTCATTACAGAAGACTGTAGCCTCTGTGAAATGTTTGGAGGCACCTTTGATTGCTTTCTAGTTCCAAAGGTAATTACTTCTTTTCTTTGTAAATTACAATCTATTCTTGTATTGCTTTCATTTGGAAAGGTGTATTTCTTACTACACCTAATTAAACTTTGTTACTACATCTAATTAAATATATGATGTGAAAATCTGTGTGGAAGAGTATTCAAGAATTTATTTAGTAGAGAAATCATTATACTTGGATTGGGTAGGGATGAGAAGAAGCTGTTTGGGTTTACATTCTGTTGGTGCTACAGCTTTCATTAAACCATCTCATTTCCTTGTGTTCCCTTCCTGTGTGCATCCCCCATCACCCAAAAGATGCTTCTCAGCTGATGCATGCTCTTGGCCCGAGAGTTTTGGGTTGTTTGGCCCTGTGGTTCAAATGTGTCATGGTATGTGATTTAGATCCTCTTTTCCAATCTGCTGTGCTTCATGTTCTCCCAGTTGTTCCAGGTATTTGTCAGTTCAGGTCACTCACCAGCATGTCTAAATTTTTATTTAAAATACTACTGTCTGTGGCCAGCCTGGGATATCTGTTTGACATGACTCATACTCAGCACTTGGGAGGAAACTCTTGCTCACCAGCTAGGTAGGAAAGCCCTAGGATGAGCTGCTTCTGTTTATCTCTTTTGTTTCTTAGAGTTGAATACCCTCACTCTCACACACCCACACCTACCCACTCCCCACCAGAGTGCCTATTTCCTTCTCTCTGTCGTAAATTCTTCTGCTTTTAGCCTTTTCCTTACCTTTTACTTTGTAATCAGACTCCTGCCAGTAGGCTCAGAAGCTTTTGGGTGATTTTTTTTAACTTTCACTCTGCCATGTATCACACTCTCTTAGGGATGAGTGTTAGTTATTCCTGATTATAATAGCTTCCTGATTGTAAGTTATTCCTTATTATAATAGCTTCTTCATTTTGTCTTCCTTCTTGTCATATGAGTATCAAACATCTAATAGTTGTAGATGCTTCTGGCCTCTGCTGGCTGCTGGAGGGAAGAAGTCAGGATGTGTTCCTGCTGCTTGTTTTGTTTGCTTATGCGCTCATGTATGTACACAGTGACATGCAAGTGCTGCCTGAAAGGAGAGATTGTGCTGTGTGCCCACCGCTCCTTCCTGGGAGCAGGTTAAACTTGGACAGGTCTCGAGTCAGAAATCACTGCAGTTTTCTTTCCATAAAACCAGTATTTCCCATACAGAACACTGAGACTAATACAGCTTTCCAAGCAAATAAAAATGACATGGGAGATTTTTGTGTCATGGTCTGGCTTCATTATTTAGCCATAACAGCCTTTCTGCCTCTCACTCCCATAGTGCCTTTTGGTCTTCTTTCTTTCCTTATCAGCCTGTACAGACAGGATCTCATTGCTTCTGTTTAGGATTGCCACAGGCCACAGTCAGCTCAGCTAAAGCTGCTGGCTGGGCTCTAATAATTTGCTTTGTATTGTAATTGTTGCTGTTTTGCGCTTCACTCCTTTTGCATTTCTTACCATGCTGCATTAACATGAGTGGTTCTGCAACTGCCTTGATATGTTGACCCATTCCTTGGCTTCCTGCCATACTACATGAAATTCAAATTTCTTCTCTTGCCCCTGCAAGAATCAATATAGTACCATCATTAAGCATGTTTATCCTTTCCTGATTGTACCTCCTCTTTTGTTTTGCTAATTCCATTACGATTTTTATATACTATTTGCTTTGCTTTAACTTGTACTTGCATCTTTTGTCTTCTCTCAATATCAGCGTGTACTAGAAATAAGTTCTGCTTGCTTAGCCTTTCTCTTTTCTCTCCTGTTGTTAAGTTCTTGTTCCCTGTTAATAGCTGGGGTTGCCAGTCTGAGACCAAGGCAGAAGGAAATGATGATGTCAGTGCCAGGAATAGTCACTAAATCAGTGTAGAGCAAAATTTCAGTGAGCTTGAGTCGCTGCTTAAAGGCTCAGGGCACTGTCGTAGAGGATAATTTAACCATTTTTTAATATTGACATAACTGAAGAGTTTTCTGAAGAGGCTCTTAGGAAGCTTGCAGCTCTCCTGAAATTGGCTCATAAACTTGCTTAACTACTAATGGATTAACTCATTGTCCTGTGAGAACAGGATGGCTGTCACCCACTTTTTAGTCTGCTCTCTTCAGTACAGAGTCCAGATGGTACTCTGTACATGGGTGCTTTTAAAGGTCTTTCTAGAGTGGGTATTGGAAAGCAAATGGGATGGTTTGAGCTGTGGAATGGAGGACAGTACCCATATTAATAGCACAAAAATAGTCTGGTTTTAAACTTCTAAGAAATGTCGATGTTTAATGACATGAGAAGTTTGCAGTTTATTTGAAATAACACTTGTTTTATGATCCTTCTATTTAATGAAGTAGAGGTTTTTGCATTGGATGCAGTATTATTGTAATATCTGTAATAGGATTTGGTAGAACGGGGAAATAGGGGCTGTGCTCATTAGCTTTCACTTGTTTTCTATATGTTATTTGTTGGCTTTGTTGTGAATATTTGTCCCTATTTTGCTATAAAATATCTTAAGTAAAATACCTGGGAAAGAAATTTTTGCTTGATCTAAGACACTGGCAGTTAATTCATTTTCCTTTGCTCTCTCACAAGGAAATCACCATTGCCAGTCTTGTGTTAACAAGAGTTGTGTGTGTATATGACAGAAATTTTGTGCGTACAGAGCTTTCCACTTAAGACCAAAAGCTAATCTGCATGCTGCATGAAGCTGCTAGTTGTAGGTCAGCTTGGGAAGGAATCTGTTCAGGGTAACACAGGTTTAAGAACATGTTTAAATTTGTTGGACTGTGACAATTTTCAACTGAACTGGAAATAGGGAAGAAAAAGTAGTGCTTACATGGGGTTGCAGCTGTAGTCTCAATTTCAAGGTTTCTATTGTGCTTTTGTCATAAAGGCTTTGGGGAGTATTCTAAAGGGGAAAAACCAGAGTAGTTGCCTGCATAGCCTATTCTTCTGATGTCCTTAAGGCTGATCAAAATGGGAGTAGTTTTGAGTGTATAAATATATTTTATATATAAATGTTTCAGAGTCAGTGCCTCAAATACTGTAGAGTCTTTATTCTAAGGGAATACACGTTGAGTAAATTGCTGGTCCAGGTGAAGTGCCATTTGTTTGAATGGGGCAGGATTTAATTTAGTGCCACAGGCCTTTGTGATAGAGTGAGTTGCCACATGAAGGTGAAAATAGCTCCAGCTAACTGTTAATCCTCTCAAATGTTAAGGAGATGGCAAGTGTTTATTTTTGCTTTATAAGACACAACTTGTTTGTTCAGCAGAATAAACTCAAAAGGAGGGAGGCTGTTATCCAGACAAGATAGGGTACTGCTGGAGTTCCTCAAGAAGAATAGTTTTCCTGGAGGGGCAGTGAGAGTGGTGGGAGGCTAGACTGGAAGCCAGCAGTGTGGATGAGGACTGGATAAAAACTCTGGTTTCAGTTTTCCTGGAGAGATGAAATAATGTAATGGGAAAATGTCTTTAAATCATTATGATTAAGCAAGTATTGATGTATTTGGTTCAGTGTGGCTTTATCTACTTGGACATTGTTCCTTTCTTTCTTTTCCCTGGTTCATTCTACCATAGTGGCATGGTCAGTGGTGACCAGACACTACCCAGTGCTGTAACATTTTCTGTTTGTGCGGGACATAACCTGAAGGTGAACCAGGGCACATCATTGCAGGCAATTCCCAGGATGTGAGAACTGCTGTCAGAGGAAACTGGTCTGTTCCCAGTAGAAAACAACATTCAGGTGAGAAGAATAGTAGGAAATCTTGTTTTACTACAAATAGATCACTTCCAAAAGTCAGGGAATAGGGACTTTTGAAATAATCTTTTACTGGAGTTCACTTACTAGGAGTGGGCATCATCCTTTGGCTTCAGATGATCATCCAGATGACAAGGACTTGATTGAATATGTCTATTTCATATTCTTAGCCTCCTTGTTCCCTGGGGACAGGGGCAAGTTAAAGTCAGAGTATGGATTGGTAAAGAAATTTTGAGAGGGTTGGGACATAATAATGGTAGTATTTTTAGTGATGAAGGCAGAGTGGAATTTAAAACTAGGATTGAGTAAACTGTAAGAATTTTTGTCTTATTCCAGAAGAAACTGGCCACTTCATCAGCCTGTTGACAAAAAAGGGTGGTGTGTGCATGTTAAATCCTCAGTGGACATCCAGTAGATTACTTTGGGGAAGTGAAGGGGAAGTGCAAGGCTTGTCTGAAGGTGCACAAACAGATGTAGCATTTGGTCAGACTCAGCCCAGGGTGCTGACTCTGAGTCTGTCTAGGACATGAAGAATGATGAGAGCAGTCACACAGTGACACACTCTCCTGGCCTCTGAAAATTTCTGATTCAGGGAGTTTCTGAGCTAGACATGGCACATTTCTGCTTATTAGTGATGAATGTGCTTTGTCTGAATTACATTCAGACAAAGCCCCTCTGAAACATGTGAATAGAACTGGTTTATTAAGTCTGTAATAAACAGCCCTAATAAAGGAGGCCTGGTAATGCTTGCAGTGGAAGGTGTAAGTCAGTTCTCCGAGAGTAGCTGCCATGTGCCCACCCAGGTGTGAGGTTGGCCAAAGTGTACATGGAAGTCCATCATGCAGCATTACAGCAAAGTTCCTCCTAAACCACTGGGAATGAGAAGGTAGCTCAGCTTGTGGTGCAGAGCTGCACCAAAAGAAAAGAGTATTCAGGAATGAACTGAATATTGCAGGGAAGGGACACCACCTCTTTGCTGTTAGACTAAGCAAAAAGACTGCACTGCTCTATTGTGAAGTTAGAGTAATAGCCTTATTTTATGCTCTGTGAGAAGCCCAGTCACAAGGAGAGCATATTTAGAGGTGTTCTGTTACCTCTGCAAGACAAAGTACTCAGGATAGTAACATGTTACAAGACGACTCTAGTGAGTAGAAAAGAAAAATTGGAAAGGAAAAAAAAAGAGAGAGTGAGAGATCTAGAGACTTAAGAAGCTAAGTCATATACCCAGCTCTGGGAAATGTACTTTACTAAACAAGTACTTAGCATAAGCCAAAGATGCATTGTTTTGATGATAGTTCTGACAAATCTACCACAAGTTTGTTTTTAAGTTGGTACTTGCTTGGTCAGGCTTACCTCACAAAGTACTGAGTGTTCAAGTAATCATTAGATCACTAGAGCAAGCAAGGAGGAAGTCTCTTGTCTTTAAAATAATGCAGAGCAGAACCTGAGTATGGCCAAAAAAATGTTCATATGAGGTGGAATGAAGTCTCAAGATAAAGAAGTGAAAGAGAGGTGGAACAAAAAGTGAAGGCTGGAAATAGAGGAATGATAAGATAGATGAGCAAACTTGCTAAGTATCTATATTGATCTCAGAAATCAAGCAATTAAAAATATGGTACAGTGGTAGAAAGCAATTGTATTGAAAAAATTATGTATTTATTTTCTCTTGAGAAATCACAGTGAGAAAACAGTCTGATTTGAGAAGGAGAATGAGAATGGTGTGCTGGTCCCTACCCTAGGCTGAAAATGGGGTACAGCTGTGCCTGACTTGGTAGAAAAGTAAATACCCATATGAGTTTTAAGAGCAGCTCTGTCCCTTCTGGTTTCTTTTTTTTGGTCTGTTTTTTGCCTTAGTTGTCCATTCTGACACACAAGGAGGCTGATGACACATGTGCATCTTGAACTAATCACAAAGCCTGTAATTTCTAAACAATTTTTGGAGTTCCAGGGCAGGAGCATGGAATGTCTGTGGGCTTGGATCACTCTGATGTTGCTCACCTGTGTTAAGGCTGATTTTCAGTATGTTTGTGTGGGGGCTGTGTCAGAGATTACAGCCTACACTGCTGAGTTGGCAGCCCAGAGGCAGAGGAAATGCCTGTACTGTCAGATAGGAGCTACTTCATCTTTGTTGAAAAATCTCTTTTTTTTGTCCAAGACCTTCTGCTCCTGCCACCCTCTCAGCTTCTGTAGACACAAGGGCGTGCTTATGATATGTTTAGGTTTTTGAGGTTTTCTCTTACCCACTGGGAATTTTCCATTGCTTATTTACTCTTCTGAAGGTTTGGTCATGAACCACACTGAAAACTGAACTGTCTTGTTTCTTGAAACCTATTAATTTTATAAACCACAAGCAAAATACAGTGAGGCAGCTGCATTGAGAGTTTTCTCATATGACCCAGCACTAACCTTAGCTCTGCCCAGCCAGGCAAGCTGTGAGGGATGGCTCATTCTGCCCCAGCTGGGCTCCAGACAGCTAATGGTGAGAAATTACCAGTTGGGTAGACGAGATTCTGGCAGCCACCAGACATTTTTTTTTTTCCTCTGGGGTCTGATGAGTTGACTTGTAATTCTTGAATAATCTTGATTGTCAGAGGTTTTTTTCATTGTTCTAGTACATGTAAGTTAAGTTAATTCTGCAGATGACCAGAGCAGGGGCATTTTATTTTTACTGGCTTTGTTCACTGCTTCCCACTACGCCCCCCTTTCCCAAGATCCTACCTTTATTACACTTTTTTTTTCTTTCTCATCTAATCCAGATATGAACTGTCAGTCTAAATAACATGATGGCTTTGTGGCATAATTGAGATTCCATTTTATTGTCTCTGAGAAGCTGACATTTTGTTCTAGCTCTTTCCTTGCTTGCCAAGTAATGCCAGTGTTTTGGTACCAGGCTGGGAGAGAGGAGCATTAATTGACTCAGCAACTTTGCCATGACTGAAGAAAACGGCTGTAACAAAGGCCGCCCTGACATTACAGTATCGTGTAGCTAAGGAGGGTGTTCTAACATGAGTCAAACAGACCTGTGCATTGGTGAATTTTATTGTTTCTCCTCATAATGCTTTATAAGAAACAAGAAGCAGAATGAATGTCTCTCCAAACACAGCCTTCCTTCCTCAGAATCCTAAGCCTTCAGTCTTTCGCCGGATTTCTTCAACATCCTTAAACAATAACTGCTTTTAAATTACCTGAAAGGCTCGTGATACAGTCTGTTGCTGTGTTTCCTGTTTTCCCACATTTTGTTTCTTTCAAGGTTGCTTTTGCTTTTCTTATTCCAGAAGCACACAAAGAAGCATCTTACTCTTAAGTCATCATGACTGCACAAGAACATCTGTGTATTTTATTCTTTTTTTTCCTTTTGTTTGTGCTTTTCCCCCAGAGAACAGAACAACTGCCCTACTGTGTGAAATGCCCCTCTAGTCCAGCCTAGTACTGATACTCTCTGGTGAGCGATACTTCAAGTGGTGTGATTGCTCCAGTGTTGAACCCTTCCTGATCATCAATTTGGGATTTCCTGAGCTGAAGGAGGCTTCTGGACCATTAAGCTTTAATAGCTGCCTACAAACCTATACTCCACAAGTTTCTGTAGTGCTGATTTTAATCCACATATTCTTTCAGCCTCCACAACACTGCGTGGCAATAAATTTTGCAATTTCATTGTGTAGAAAAAGTACTTCCTTTTGTTTATTTTTAAACCTTCTGTCTGGTAATTTCATTATGTGGCCCTTAATTCTTATTTTGTGAGGAAATGTTCTTCACACCATTCATGATTTTGTAAGCTGTTTGTGGATGGATAGCTTCTGTTTTCTGAACTGGAGAGTACAGCCCTGGGAGAGCTATGGGTGGTTAGAAGCCATCTGTTGTTCTTCTCCATGTGTTCTGGAGAGCACACACAATTCAAATTATAGGTGCCTGAACATTGCTGTGTTCACTCCAGCTGGTGATACTGCTTGCCTTTTTAAGCATTGCTGATGATGGATGTGATAACACAGGGCTACCCACAAGAAAAACCTTCAATTCTTCTATGTGGCAATGTTAGAATAGATCCTGTCATTGTACATGTGTACACTTAGGATATACATATTTTTTGTTTGGATGAGTTCACACTTTTCATCATTCAAGTTAATCTGTGATGTTTTTTATTTTCTGTTTTGATTGTGTAGTGATTTGCAAACTCTTTATGTCCTCAAGTGTCGATTATGCTCTCTCTAGGATCACTTTCTATTTTCTGCATACTCTGGAAAGAACTGCTTTTACTAAAACAGTCACAGTCTCTCTGGCCACATGCTCTGAGAGCTTGCTCGGAATCCATTCATCAGCAGCAGAAAATTGGCTGACTGCTGTAAAGCCATTGAGTTACTATTTCATCTTAAGGAACTTCCAGACTGCTTTAAGGAAGCACTGGAACATTGGAGTTTGGTTTGACACTGACAGTTAGTGTACAGTTGTTCTGTTAAATAGGAATGTGTTCAAGCCACATCTGTCATCCTGAAAGAATTACCAGTAGTCCTGCTGTAGCTCACTGGCCAAGTGTTTCTGCTGTGAATGTGGTCCTACTAGTGTAAAGACTGCTGGAAGGAAAGGGTCTGTCCTTAACTTGTAAGAAAATCAAGCTGCACCTGCCTCTCCATAAAAACTTTCTGCTGGTACTTACTGGTTTTCCTCCTGCACTGACAGATACTCTGTCAGAAGGCTGCAGTATAAAGTTCCCCATAATGTTCTTTCCGTTCACATCTGCCCCTTTTAAATTTAATAAGTGGCATCTCCCTTAAAATTTTGAGTATTTGTATTACTACATGTGCAAAGAAAAAGCTTATTCTACAATTTCTCTGTAAGGTAAGCTAGGTGAATTTGGAGTAGGATTTGATTGCTTGAAAACAGGCATCTGGTCTATTTATGAGGCATCTGAGAGACGTGGAGCTGTCAAATTTACATGTTTCATGGGTACGTCCTGCCTCTGTGGAGCAGCATCAAGGGATGGTGGAAGAAACGAAGTATGCATAGCATTGAGGCAGCCAAATCATGTGTTTTGTGTGTTGTTTGATGCTGAGGGTTCCTGAAGCTTACACCATGGATTTCCAGCTGGTGCTGGGATAGAATTTGTGGCTTGAATTTCACTGTTTGTGTTGTAGCACCCTGTAATATCAGATATGTGCTTAAACTAGGTGGCTTCGGAAGATTCTAGATTCTGTCTCTGTGGATGATGAACTTGTAGTGAAATAATAGAAGTCCAGAGATAAAAGCAGTACTTGACCTGTGCAATCCAGGCTTTTCCTTACTCTCTCTGTTGTTTTGATCTATGATTCCACTTGCATATCCAGAAAACAGAACATAATTTTGTACTTGCGTTAGTGAACTAGCAATGAGGTGAGGGCTGTGCAATTGAGAAGGTCGTGAGTTGGTGCATTATTGGGGGTTGTATTGAAAGACAGCATGGGTAGGACAATTCAGCTATGAATGTAATGTATCATTTCAGCTACCTGTGTGAACCCCTTAGTGTGATCTTTAGTCTTCTTCTACTTGTAGTGCTGTGTGAACCTGTCTAGGTTGTACCTTCTCTGGTACAAAAATGATTCCTATATTGATGCAGAATATTACTTCTTTTCTCCCTTTATGGAGGGTAAGTAATAATAGGCCTTTAGTTAAACTGTATTTAAAGTCTACACTATATGTAACCAAATAACTTGTCTTGTGGATGAAATTGTGGAGCACTATCTGTTACTGAATTTTTCTCTATCACTCATCCTTACATTCTTTTGCATTAAAATTACCATCACTGAAAACAGTAAAATCGCTATTACTTGGCATGTGATGTATTAGCAACCAGAATTTTGCATGATACTTCACATTACAATGATAGTACTGCTCACTTGCCCAGAGAGCTTCGTGGTTTGTTGTTGCTAAAACTTTCCAGTTAAAACTGTGCAAATACATCAGCCCAACAGGTTACCTGTTGGAAGCAGAACTTGTTGCTGGAGGGAGAGTTCTGGAAAGTGCCTTGTCTGTCTTTGTTTCCAGCTAGTGCTGCATTCCTCAGTAGGTCTTAACTTCTGAAATATGCAGCATTTTTTCAGTTTTTGAGGGTAGTAGTTTGGGGGTAGTTGTGTTTTTTCTTTTTTTTCTTCCTCAAAAGAGATGTTGAAAAGAGATGCAGAAGTGCAGCTTTCCCACCATTGTGTGCTGCAAACCCCAGTTTGTTCCATTTTTTCTCTCCAATGTCTCTGTAACTACTTGAATGCAGAGCTGCTGAACAGTGAGAAGGATGGCTGTGTCATATGCCCTGGTCTGTAATTAACACAACTTTATAAATAAGCCCATGCCAAATTTTGCAAAAGCACTGAGGTCTTCATGAATGTTATTTTGAGAAATTATTTAACTCCTTCTGGAATCTGTGTGGGTTTTTTCTTATATTTCTCTTACAGAATAAATTCTGATTATGTATTTTGATGAATAAATTGTCACAGAATTTTAAAGTGCTGACAGCTCCCATCTTGACAGCAGACTCCTACTTCATGAACCTTAAATTGCTGTGCTTGCATAATAAAAATCCTTTGAGTTAAGGCTTTGCAGTAATTTAACAGTATTCTTGACCCTTATTAAAGTTAGTATTCAAGAACAGAATGTGTTGTCAAGTTGAAGTATAAATTAAATGTTTCTGCTTAGTGACATTTCAATTCCCTAGTGTAAAGTATTGTGAAAAAAAAAGTATGAACATGCTTCACTTTTATTTTCCCTCCAGCCTCTTTCCAGTAAATTAATTTATTTTTCTTCATTTTCTTCTTTTCTAGAGTTTTGGAGTGCCAAGGGCTGCCCATTGTGAACGGGCAATGTGATCCCTATGCCACTGTTACCTTAGCAGGGCCCTCCAGGCAAGTATTGCACATTCAAGGGCTTCCATTTTATAAGGGTGGTTTCTGTTTCCTTTGTCTATTAGAAATTTGCTTTCTCCTATGGACAGCTGGGAGTATTTAGACACTGCTGGGATATGTTAAATGTTGGGGTGGGTGTGTGTATGAGCTACTGAATTATGCTAGAGTAAGTAATTTGAGACTTGTTTCAGTTTTGATTTATGTAAAGATCTGAATACTTTGAATATCCCAGAGTATATAATTTGTGGTTAGTCTTAATTTATGCATCTTCTCACCTCACAGTTGGAGGCCAGTTTTTGAGCAAATTCATTGCCTAATTTTGGGCAGGGTGGAAGAGAAATGTGAATACATCAACATCTTGCCGAGTATGCACGTTTGCATGTGAATATTTAGAGTGTCTTCACTTTCAAGTTGTGACAAATTAATATGTATGTCAAAAACCCTCAGTGGTTCAGTCCTGTAATTTGATATATGCAGACATAATATCATGGATAAAATCTGGAATGAGGTTTAGTGATGAGATTCTGCATGATACTCATCAGTTTAAATTTGGGATTCAATTTTCCCATCTGTTATAAAAATTTTCTGTGCTGTTGGATGTCGCTGTTTTTTTCTGCTTTTCTAGTCTAGTCATCTTTTATATCTGTGTCATTATAGAAACAAAACAGCTCTGCTGTGATCTCAAAGAATCAATTTTGGTAGCATGGGTTATTAATGATGTTTTACAACAATTTGTTGAAAATACTATAAATAAGAAGCATTCTTGACAAATATTTACCTTGCGTGTAGAGGAGTCTTTGAGCCTGTCTCTATTCTGCATCTTTGTCTAGGTGTGTTGTGCCTTATTTCCATTAATGGACTTGTATATTTGATTTGTACACTTCATTTTAAGCCTGTAACTGGTTTCAAGTGACTGGCTGGGTGGCTGTTATTGAAACTGTAAGGAGACTGAATGACTAACTCTTGAATGTCTGAATTTACCTTTGTCTGCTTCCCTATGCCCCCCAGTGTGGATAATGTATGACTATTGATAATGTACTTCCTTCAGAATAAGGAGCCTTATCCTAGTCCTATCTGGGTTTTGGCAGAGGGAGAAGGCTTGCTTCCTATCTCCAGCCAGCAGCATGCAGCTTATTCCCATTCACTGCTTTGTAATTGCTCAATAATTGTGCTGCCTTAATCACCTCCCGCTCTACATCCTGCTTCAGTCCCCTCCCAGATGGGTTTATCAGTAAAGAGGCTGATTGGCAAGTGTGACTGATGAGATGGGGTTGGCAATCTGTGCTGTGTCCTGGAGGAGATTAGTGTCTCTTATCTCTCAGCTTCTCCTAGGAATAGTGGGATATTCTTAATCTGTACATCATTCTCCTCTCTGGATTTTCCAGTGCCTCTCATTTTAGAGTAGGAAAGCTGCTTTATTGAGCTGCAATTATGCAATGACAAGCATAAAAATTTCAACAAACATGCTGCTGTTTAGTATGTGATTTGTACTTAGAATCACCAGACTTCCTGACAGAAACTTTCTGTGCCTGTATTATAGATGGAAAAATATTGTATACTGGTGTACAGGCCCATTCAACTCACATGAGAATTCTGGAGCAGCACTGGGAATTAGATCTGGCTTCCCTTGACCTCTGTGAAATACACAGAGTTGTCCAGTGAATATAAGCAGTTACAAGCTATCTAAGCAGCTTTGGTGCATGAGAAATGAATGATAGATTCTGGGATGAAATGATTAGTAGGTCAGTTTTCCACATGGCTGATGTGCCTCTCCATCTGCATCTGTTTTATCTATGCCTGCAGAGCTGTAGGGTAGGATTGGTGACAGGACAGCACACAGCTTTTCTCTTGTAGGTAGTGAGAACAAGTCAAGCATAGGTTCATAGCATTTGGAAGCCATCAAACAGCTGTTGGCTGGCCTGTGAGAAATGCATTGGCTGGCTTGAGCCCAGCAGTCAGTGTCTGTTTTCTCAAAGGCAGGCATAGGCGGATGGCACGGGGATGAATGGGCAATGCAGGGCTTGGTCAGGCCTGCTGAGTGGTTGGGAGGAGGTCTGCCACAGCTTACACCTACAGGACAGTAGAAATGGAGACTTCTGCTCAGCACTAGTCATAATAATTCACCACTATATTAACTAAGTGCTGCTGGTGCTGCAGGGAAAGGGATGCTTGTACAGCAATAAAAATATTCTTACTGAAGAAGCCATTCTGGATTTTTTGATTGTCACTGAAAATCAGTGATTGATTTTTCAGACCAGAATTATGAAATATGACTCACAGAAATAGCTATGCTAGTCTTTGTCTCCTGTGTTTTTAGAGTATGAGGAATTTTTGAGTCACATCAAGACTGAAACCATCCTCCAAATGTTGCTGCTCAGAGCCCCATTCTTGCCAGTTGTACAGATAAAAGATTCTACTATGTCAAGCAAGTGATGGAATAAGGGTGCAAGGAGTTGTGTTTAAAATAGGATAACAAAATGTGATTACTGCCACTTTAGAGAACTAGGAATGCATTGAATCTCTCTTAAATGTGTGCAAATGTCTGTGCCTTGCTGTGCTGGAGCCACATGGCATTCCAGTTTTATCAGATAAATCAAGTGGCTGACTATTTCCTCCTCAGTGGCTCTCTTCTAGGATCACACTTCTACTAATGTTATTTCTTACCCTTTTTTCTTTGTTTTTGTTTCCTTAATTCAGATCAGAAGCCAAAAAGACTAAAGTTAAAAAGAAGACCAACAATCCACATTTTGATGAAGTGTTTTATTTTGAGGTTGGTATTTCAAAGGAGCGGGTGATAAGCTGAAATACTATACTGTGGATAGTTGGCACAGCATCCTGCTCCATGTTGTGCCAGCTGTCATCTTTGAAGACTGTTTCAAAGCATGGTGAGGGGGAAAGAAGTACCCAGGCTCAGACTGGCTGTCTGCTGAAGGAGCAGTATCCTGCTTTCACCTCAGGTGCTTTGTAGGAAAAGCTTCAAGTTGGGCACTTCTGAGCAACAGGCTTTACGTTTAATCACAATTCACCCCACGAGAGGTTTGAAAAAAGCACATTTAAAAATTAGTTTATAAAACCTGAACAAACCACACACACAGAGAAATTTTTTTTTTCTTAGTCTGTGTTTTTATAGCTGCTCCACCCTGTCTTTCCCAGTCACTGGGAGGAAGGTTATGTCCTTAGGAATACTGAAAACTGTAGAGGAAGAATACACTTAAACTGGTTGTTCTGGCTGTCTACCAGTCTGCTGCAATACTAGTGCCTTTTCTCCAAGTGGGTAAAACCTCTATAGCTTTATTTAATACAAAGCATTTTCAACAAGTCCAGTTAAGATAAAGTATAACTTATATGAAAGTCCTCATTTTGGTTTCTTTGGCAGGAGTAGCTCTAATTGTGGT
Organism: Fringilla coelebs; assembly: GCF_963513975.1. Taxonomy (NCBI): domain Eukaryota; kingdom Metazoa; phylum Chordata; class Aves; order Passeriformes; family Fringillidae; genus Fringilla; species Fringilla coelebs. The sequence goes on along the minus strand of NC_140029.1, from coordinate 27,000,019 downwards.
GTGTCCATACATACATGTGCATGTGTTTATAATTTAGATCTCTTGAAACTTTTCATTTTGTCCTCTAAAGTATGTGTATTATTGTCTTTTTCTCTTGGATATCATAGTCCTGGTCTATACTTGACTGTTCTATTTCAGTAGAACCTCAAGAAAGTATCTGTAGTTAAGAAGTTGATGAAAAAAAGCTAGAGTAGCACAGTGCAGTTGGCATGGATTGAAAAGCTCTTCCTGCTCATATGGCTTGCATCTTTCAGGTCACATTTGCATTAGAAATTGTTGCTGCCATAGGGATGGCCCCTAGGGATGTGGTTTCTGGAATCAGTTCTGGTCCACAGCCACATCAGGAAGGGAAGCTGGGGAGAGAGGAGCCACACAAGTGCTGTTGCACTGTGCAGATCTGAAGTGTACATGTCATTCTTGACATTGCTGTCTTCCCTCCCCTGCAAACCACCATCTTTGCCTAGAAGCCAGTAGTTGTACTGACCAATCAAAGTCTGTCATACCAGCAGAAACATGCTCTTGTTGATGTAATGTGTTTGGATACAAGGAACAGATTTAGCAGGTTCCTGATTGGTAGGAGCACTTTCTGGAGGGCTGGAAGCCATGAGGGTAGGCCAGGAGAGCTTTCTAAGGTGATCTTTGCTCTGCTAACCCAGGACATCTCATCCTAGGATATAGCTGCCCTGCTTGCAGTGAACTTTTGTGCCTGGTTCCTGGCTCCATGAGGCTCTGTGGAATTGCTGCATGGGCACTTTAGAGGGGCAGAGGTCCTGTGAGACCAAGTGTTGAAACTGCACTGAGGTGTCTGTGTGTTCACCCAGGATTTCAGTCCCTCACCTGGCCCAGAACTGTGGTCTTTGGCAGTGATATGAGAGTCATGCTATAAGTAAGTAAACTCAAGATGGGCTTCCTTATTTTAACATAGGCAGTTCTGGAGGAGCCTGTCAGTGAGAACTTTTTATTGAGAATGTAGTTCAGGAAACTTAGACTGTAAGCCACAAAAACTTCACCTGATTCCTCATCCTTCTGTGTGCTGCAGAAACAGAAAATGTTTGGTATTTAAACACTGAATTTGGCAGGTGGAGAGGAAGGAGAGAAACAAAGCATCTTCCAGCTGGAGTCGAGAGAGAGGGGGCTGGGGGCTTGCTTAGCCTGCCTTTATGTGAGAGCTGGGTTGTGTGAAAGTTCCAGCAAAAGTAAAACCTGAACTCAAGCCCATGCCACAGTTGTTCTGCTAACTCGGAGCAAAATGAATTCTGTGCTGGTAAGAGCAGAGCTTGGGAAATGACTGAATCAGCCAGAGCTCTGAAATATAAACATAGCTCTGCAGACAGAGCCATCATAGATTTCTGTCATTTTGAGAGTAGGTAGTACAAATTAGGCTAAACATCTTCAAGGAACAAGGTTCAGTAGAACTGCTGTGCCTGGGAAATACATTCACTAATGAGGTGTGGGCAGACCTGTGGCTGGTGCATGCAAAGGAAGTGCTCCAATTCCTGTGGAGCTGAGAGATTCAGGCTGTTGGCAGCAGTGTCACTTTGTGCTTCTGAACAGCTTCATCAGCTTTTCTGCAGCATGCTAGCACAGTGATTGTCCAAGCCTCCAAGGAAGAAGCTGGTCTGTAAAAGACAGTAATGGGTGCTTTCCTTTCTACAACCAAAAAGTTACACAGATTTAATTTTCTAAGTGAAAGAGAACTTATTGTTGGTTTGGAAAATAGAAGGGCTTATTTGAGGGGTGTGGTGAGTGAAACTTGCACCTGATAGGAGCCATTTTCACCACTGCTTCAGCTACAGTGTGGTGTGGAGCTACAGCAAAATGGTCTTCTTATAGGAATTCAAGAGGCAAGTGCTGGGGCCCTGTTTGTAAACTTAAATGTGCTGAAAAAAGCCTGAGCAGCTGATAAATGGCTTTCCAGCTTTCCCGGGTGAAGGGGCAACGAAGCAGAGTTATGCCCCCTTTATTGTACAATGTTGTGGGTCAGCTGCATTAGCCCTGTGGACTGGGAGGTTCCTCATCTCCAGTTCCATACAGCTATCCTTTTTGGAATACCACTCTTCAGCAGTATTGATGTGCACACTAAGTAATCATATGGGTGAACAGAGAGATGTCATACTTGCAGATGCCAGCAAAACTTCTGAGAAAGTGTTTACTTAGAAGGGACATGCCAGAAGTTACACCTATGCTACAGCTTCTTGTAATGACTCCTGTGCTACAGATAGAAAGAGACTTAAAAGTTTGCTTCATTATTAAAAATTCCACCATAAACTTCACAGTGGTAGTAGAAACTGTCATTTGCAGACCTGTAGGATACTTTGCAGAAGCAGTGAAGTGTTTGCAAGGCTAGGGTGAGGAAACTTGTGTTCAACTGCTGAAGTTGTAGACTGTATTTAAATCCACTGTGCTTACCAGGTGCATTTGGTTCCATTAGTCTGGAGCATTTGGTCTCCAGTGCTGCTGGTAGTACCTTTTAGTTTTTGTGTATCACTTCGAAAATGTTGTCTGCCTCACACATACACATATAAAAAGGCTCTGAGTGTTTGCTGCCAAAGATTGCTTTCTGGTCCCTCTCCACTTAGGCAGCTGTATCATTGTCTCCCTCAATTGCCATTTGCATTTCATGTACAGTACAAAACCAAATAGTCAAGTTTACAATAAAAGCCAGTTTTTGTGGGTGAGGAGTATTAAGCCAGAAGCATATTCAAACATACAATAAAGTTCAGCTTCTGTGTGCAACCAAGAGCTGAACCCACACATCATCATACACCCTTGCACTTGATCAGTTCCTGCTGTGGTTTCTGGGTGGGGTAGCCTTTTTCTTAAGTTTCTGACGCACTGTGCAAAAATACAACCACCGAAGTGTTCTTACAATCACAAATTTTAAGAAATGTTTGTACCAAAACTTTTTATGCTAATACTCTATACTTTTTTCTTTTTTTTTTTTTTTGCCTGTGCTTTCCAGTTAATCAGTCTTGCAAATATGTTTGGTGAACTGTGCAGCTGCTTCTGTATTCTGATATGTATAACACAGGCTAGGGTCTCTTGGTGTTCTTGGTGTTTGTTGTATGGGCAAGTTAAATTAACTTCCAGGATATCAGGACAGGAAGAACTTCCTAATTTTAATTGGATACACTGCAAAATGTTTTTAAGGGTGGTTGTGGTTCCTCCCCTGTGCTCTGTGAAGTGCCTCAGGGCATCTGTTGTACAGCTGTATTTAAAACAAGTATTAATTGCCCTTTTCTTTCCCGGGATGGATTATGAAAGTGGTGCTCCTTTCAATGGTGTTTTTCTGTTGTCAAAGTAATCTTAAAGTGCTGTAGTAATATTAAAGATGGTTTTCTCTGTAAAACAAGTATGGACTATCTGCTTACTCTTGGAAATGATTGTGTAACCACCACTTTATAGACAGTAATCTGTTTAGTCAATATGTTTATTCACTTACATGAATGTTTTCAGTATCAGTACTGAAGTTACGGCTGATAGTAAAATACTGTGCTCTTCCAAAGCTTTGTGAAAGTTACATCAGAATGTTTTTTTATCAGATCAAGCTGCTAAAGGTTTCCTCCTTTTTATTAGGTTACAAGACCCAGTAGCTACAACAAGAAATCCCATTTTGACATTGAAGATGTAGATGAAGTGGACAAAATGGAGATTAGGTAATATAAAATGCATTATTAGCACAAAATTGTTTTCCAGAGTTGTGTAACTTTGTAGTAGAGTCTGTTTAAAAAGTGGCAAGCATGGTTTTTCTGTTGATAAATCAAGATGAGTTTTTGTCACGGTATCTGTATGTTTATTTACCTCCACTGTCCTGGAGATTCTCTCTTGAATATGTGCGGTGGTTCTGATGCACGAGAGATCCCTATTATTTTCCTTTGTTTCTCATGTGCACGGTGTGTATACTGGTATAGTTGTCATTAAGCACAGCCTTTTGTGTCTGGCCTCTCCTTTCCTCCCTCCCTCAGTTTCCCAGGACAGCCCAGAGGCTCTGTGATGCTCTAAGTTACAGAGTATATTTTCTTTTGTCACTTAATTTTAGCAACCTGTATAAGGTCCTTCTTCCCTGAAAGGAGACTCTTGAACTCAAGAGTGTTTGTGGGGCAGAGACAGTTTCTCATCACTTTTGCCTTCCTGCTTACCCTTTATTGCAAGATTTGCTACGATAAAAGTGAAATCAATTGCACAGGAAAAAAGCAACTCTGATTTCAAAGCCAAAAAAATCCAACCCCACCCTTTGCTACTCTCTTAGTGCTATTTTAAAACCTGCTGAGGCCAGTCAGCATTGTCTGTGGGGGGACAGGTGAGAATGAAGAGTGGTGAGAAAACAATAGGAGGTGCAAAACTTGTGTCACATGCATTTTACCATCAGATACTATTGGAACTTGGAGGCTTGGGCCATCTGGTGCACAGTAAATGAGTACTGCTATTTCTGCATCAGGTGGTGAGAAATTCACCTCTCCTTTATGGTAGCATTTGGAGGAAGAATAGTAGCACTGCCTCCCTCCCCATATGTTCTTGCTAGAGAGGCAGTGAGGTGTCTCCCAGGAAGTTCCATACTTCCTGCAGGATCACAGCTGGCTCTAAGGAAAGGAGGGGAAAGCGGGAAAGGGGAACAATACTTGCTCCCAGCAAGTAAAACACATCTGTGTTCATGAATGGATCGAGGGCTGTTCTGATGTGACAGCTGCTGCTTCATGTAGCTGTCAATGCAGTGTGACAGCACTCCAGGGGCATTGATAGATTGGTGTTTGCCATGGCTCTGAGACAGGAAAGGGAAGCTATTCATACTGGGAGAGGCAAGAGCTGTGCTCCTTCACTGAGAACATTTGCATCAGGCACTGCAGAGGTAGCTGGTTTAGGGGCAACCCGCAGCTGACTCATGGGAGCAAAAGCCAAGGCCCAGGTGCAGTGTTGAGCTGCTTTGGTGCTGTCAGTGCTGCAGCATAGCAGGTGACCCAGCCCCAGCACTAGTCTGTTTGTCTGCAAAGCTTCTCACTGTGCAGGCAGATACGAAGTAATGTGCCCCATACTCCATGGGATGTATGTGATGAACTGGGAAACTACACCATGTCTCAGAAGGCCCAGTCTAGTCTTGATAACCATGGTGCCCAGCCATGCACTGATTTTAAATGGAAGCAAGGATTCTCTGATAGATTTTTCAATAGTTTTGAAGGAGACGCTAGACATTGGTGTACAGCAGTTACATATTGCTTACTATTTCAATTATTCTTATTTTATACTACTGGACTAAATGAAATTACACAAATTACACAGTTGTTTTACTTGCTAAGTATATTTTCTAGGCAAATGACTTCTCTGCAGCAATAAAGGATGCGGAGCTGTGCTTCAGAAAAGTCTGTTATTCCTGAAAACCGATATATTACAGTGTGGTACAGATGAATAGTTTCAGAGGAGGCTTGCAAAATAGTTAGGAAAAGATTAAGTGCTTAAATAACAGGCAAAAGCAGATAGAGTCAGTCTTGGTTGGGCAAATTCTCCTTAGAGCTTTTGTCCCCTGTGGGACAGTGTGTTTTTGTTTCCATCTTGGGTTCCACTTCCACCCCCACTTACTTCCTCCACTCTGTTTAGTGAGAGTTAGATTGCCCCCAGGCCCTCTGGACAGATCATACAATTTATGGGTTTGGGGATTGTTTTCTTTTTCCTCTCCTGAGAAAGACAGATACAATTCCACAGGGTACAGAGGAGACTTAGTCTCTCATGATTTCTCTCTAAAGCTATGAAAAGTTTTCTCTTTTTCAGTGGGTGTAGGAAGTTGTAGGCAGGGCATATCAACACTTGGGGACCAGATGTTCTGGTGAATTCATTGTTCCTCCTCCCCCTCTCTCCTGTTTGTTTCTTTCTGTGACTACAATCCGACCAGTTTCAGAATAACACTTGTCATAATTTTGCCTTCTAAAAATCTTGGGAAACAGTGATCTTTTAGACTCTGAGATCTGTGTATTAACATTTTTAATAAGTTCTGTTTATTCTTTATACTCCAAGAGCGCTAAGCAATAACTTCAGAATCTGTATGCCTGCTTTGCTTACTGCGTAGTGTGAGATCTACTTTGAATTTTTAGTTCCTCTTGTACAGATCCTTTGCACTGATTTTTTTCTGTAACTTTGGGGAAATGCTTTAGCTGTCTGTGCTTGAAAGTGATATTGCTAGTTGGTATCTTAAATGAGTTTGGATAAACTAGAAGCCAGTAGCCTGTAAATACTTGGTAAATTGTAAGTTTGACTGTGTAAATAGGCTTAAAGATTCCTCTCCTCCTGAAGCTGCTTTTTAGCTGTCTGAACTGGTTTGCAAGATAATAATCCATCAAATATGGAGAAAGGAGAGTGAAGGTCAAATTTTCAAAGACTTTTTTTCCATATGGAGAGCTCTTGCCCTGCAGAAATACTATCCAAATTATCAGTCTAGAGAACTTTACCTAGCAGGCATGCAGTGTGAGCTGATGGTGTGTCTAGTGTATGACAGCTGATGCAGGAGACACTGTTGAGAGATGCAAGGCTCAGAGGATTTAAAAGCAACGCATTCTGTGATTGCATAAGATAGAATAAACCTTTAACAGAACTAGAATAAACCTTTAACAGAACTGTCAACATCTGTTCCTTGGCCAGTCTGCTGTGACTTGCTTGGCACCAGGAGGGTTGTGTAAGTACATCCACAGCTGGATGAATTTGCACCTTATCCAAGTTAAAGTTGCTCTTCTGAAAATTGTCATTAGTTGAAAACTTGCGTTTCTTTCCCTGTACCGTCTTTCCCCTCAAAAGTTTAAGGCACATTCAAGCTGTCACATAGCTGCAAAATAGTCAGCTGATCTTGTTTTTTAATAAAAATAGTTCTTAGAGAAAACCTTAAAATACAAACAGAAGCAAATACCCTGGAGTTTGAAACCCTTGCCTCAAGGTGGGTACAGTAGCATTAACCTACACGCCAGGTTGGACACCAGTACTTCTGCTTTGAATCTCGCTGCAGTTGTTTTCCATCCAGATGTTGAAGAGCACATGAAAGGGAAGAAAGGATCATCTACCACAACTTCCCAAATGTGAGGTACCGAGTGCCAAAATTTGTATAAGCTTCAGCCAGTACACAGATTCTACTGAATGGTAGAACTATCCTACAGCTTTGAACCAGTTTAGGTGTCAGCTTTGAACCTATCCTACAGAACCAGTTTAGGTGCCATAAGTATGTATGCTTGACACAGGAGTTTTCCTAAGAGCTAGCAACAGGGAAAAATTGTGTAGAACTAATTCTTTAAAGCTGCTGCTTAGCTGTTGGTAATCCCAAATTAGACAGGAACTGACAATATATAGCCCTTAAATAAATAACTTTGTGCCTTTTCCCCTGGTGTCCATTTTGCCTGTATTTTTCCATTATCTGGGATAGCCAGACAGCAATCTGAATCTTTATCAATATGGACAGTGGAAACAGTACAGATGAGAAAAGTTAATCTGAATGATATTTTTCACTGATGTTTTATGGAGGTGAATTGTAAGGCTTCAGAAGTCTAAGGTAAGGTTATCTCTTTACTATTTAGAAATGATTGCTGTACAGTTTCAAGTCTTTCTAACTCAATAGAATTCAGGGGAAAAACCCTTGCAAATTTGGAAAAAATGTTGGGATTTTTTATTATTAGTAGTATAATTTTAATTTCTAAATAGTATTTTAAATTATTCGTTTTTATTACAGGGTTGATCTTTGGAATGCCAGTAACTTGAAGTTTGGTGATGAGTTTCTAGGAGAACTGAGACTCCCTTTGAAATTTCTCCGACAGTCCAGTTCTTATGAAGCATGGTATTTGACATTTTTCTTTTAGAGAATAAGTAGAAACATATGCCTACTCTGAAGATTTAAGAGTAATTACTGATATGTGATAAAGTTTAAATGGATTTAATTTGTATCTTTTTTGTAAGCAAGCCAAAGTAATCTTAGCAAGTGTAAGAACAAGAAGTTTTGATAATGTGATTAGAGGTTTCAGTCTGCCTCTCTGTAGCATGTGGGAGTTCTAGTAAGTTGTTTTTATATTATTTACTGCAGTTCATCAGCAGTGCTATGGTTTTAGTGTGTGGGTTTTAATCATATCTACATAAATCTTTGTGTTCAGAACTTCCCATGTTGCAGTTGGTGCAAAACAGACTGGCAAACTTAATTAAGAAGTCTGATTCAGAGCTCTCAGGAGTTTGATACATATAGAAATACTCTGTGTATCTGTAGAGTTTCTCTACGCTCATGTATAGCCTGAGAAAATCTTGTGTTTCAGTGCTAAGTTTCTGTCCTGTTTTTGCATATCAGGTATTTTCTGCAGCCCAGAGATAATGGTAACAAGTCATTGAAACCTGATGACCTCGGTTCCTTAAGGTTAAATGTGGTTTACACTGAGGACCATGTTTTTTCCTCAGACTATTACAGTCCCCTGCGAGATGTCCTGCTAAAATCTGCAGATGTTGAGGTAATTTGCTTGTGTTGTTTGTTGCTTGCTTGCAGATCATCTTCACAGGGGTCTCTGAAGATTTGTCAGTCTTGCTGGTACCATAGTTGTGTAATTACCAGAGAGGTCAGCGCTTCCTTCCAGACCTCAGAGCCTTGTTAAGCTCTGCATATCCGTTGTGCTTGTTTTCAGTCCTTGCAGAGATCTTTATCTCTATTCTGTGGGCGAAGGCAGACCCAGGAACACAGTGGTTTTAGAAGCAGCACATTCTCAGTGATTTTTTAATTTCAATTGTTTACCTTTACTGGACAGGAGCAGGCTTGTTTGCATAATTGAGAAAAACCCAAACCAAGAACTTATTCTGAAACGTCAGAGATTTGGACCATGTGTCCCCTTATGTGTACTTTTTACAGTTGTAATGGTGCTTTTGTTTTTTCCCTAAAAGAACTCCTTCTTGTACTCACTGGGACTTGAAATTGCAAAGGGTTAGATAGAGTTCTTTCTCTTCACTTGCTTCCCAGGCAAGTGACATTTACTGAAAATACAGCCATTAAAAATGTGGGAGATAAGGAGAGACTGTACTGTAGTAGTTTTTAAATTGCTGCCCTCTTGTGACCAGAGCTTATAGCCCACAAAAACTGGGATGTGGCATCCACTCACGTCATATACAGACATTTGGGTAACTAGCCATTGCTAGTTGTGGGGGGGTTCTGCATTAAGAAGCTAATGGGAAGAGAAGGAAAGAATGGTTGTCCTGGAAGGATTTCTCAAAGTTTTTATCTTCCACTGTTCAGCCTGTTTCAGCATCAGCTGCACATATTTTGGGTGAAGTTTGCAGAGAAAAACAGGAAGCGGCCATTCCTCTTGTCAGGCTTTTCTTACACTATGGCAGAATTGTGCCTTTCATAAGTGCCATTGCGAATGCTGAAGTGAAGAGAACTCAGTAAGTACCAAAACCAAACTCCTATCAAAAATACCTAAACTGCATTGGCTAGTGCTAGAATCCTCCACTCAGTTTCTAGAAATATGCCATTTCAGAAGAAAATGCTGGGGTCCTTCATGTTCTTCCTACTGTGTGGCAGAGTTCTTTCTAAATTCTTTCACTGCTCTCAAGATCTGGTTAATTTGACCTTTAGGAGGAATTCCCATCATTTTTTGTGAAAATGATTTGCAGGACTATTCTAACATGTGAGAGCAGGGATTTTTACTCAGTCTTAAGTATATATGATAACTGAAATTCTACATTACCTTCTACATGTGAAATATGAAATAATTTCAGCTTTATTGTGTGCTAATAAATCACTTAGTGCTGAGGAACTGTTTGTTGAATTTGTTCAAAACAACAAGCAAGTTTCTTCCTAATCATAAATATTTAAGGCAAGCTGTGTGTCTGGTTGTCCCCGTTAGAGGGTGAAGGATTAAGGATGGGACTGAATTTGGCATGAGAGGGCAGAAAATGAAATTGGGTTTTTTCAGCTGCTTCTTTTTAATTTCTTGTTTGTCTTACTGGTGGGCTGATAGTTCAGTAGTGTAAGATCTAGTGTTCATACCAAGCAGATCCTAAAGAATATTTGCTGCCACAGTCCTTGTGCCTGTGTAGTCATGCTCTTGACTAACAGTAGAAGAGCAAATTGGGAGTCAGGTGGAATGACAGATACTGACTGTAAACTTCCTTAGAAAAAATAAAATCTTTGTGTGGGTTGGCTCTTTTCAGAGTGTCTGAGGGATAAAGTGTTTTCTTTCCTGTAGGCAGGTGTATTTTTTCTGAACTGCAGGTTGACTGAAGCAGCATGGTTGCTGTAGCATGAGGAAACTTGCTGATCCCTAGTCAGTCATGGTAGTTTGGTAAAAAAGCAGCAAAGGTACATATTGTAGAGGAGGACATTGGCTATGTATCTATTTGCATAAAGTAAATTGCTGAACAGGGAGGTACAGGTACATGATAGAGCAGTTGGCTGAAGCTTTATCAGTCACAGAGGCTGTGACTGATACAAGATGAGTTCTGTGCAAGAGATTTTTAGGAAAACCTGAGAGTCTGCAAGGTGCCACCTTGCCACACAGTTATCAGGGCTGAACTGGGGTCTCCACTGTGTTATCACAGAACAGGGCTCTAAGTCCCTTAGAAAATATAGCAGTGCCTTTGGAGCCTGTGTTTTCTTCTTTCTTTCAGCTCACAAGTACTTATTTTGTAGGTGCAAGTAGTAGGTCGTGTGCAATATCCAGTGTAGTTGTGAGACTGAAGTCACTGCCTCTTTCCCTTACTCAAATTAGCACTGTTCAGTAGCATGTGAAAACAGATGTGTTTCCCAGATTTGTGCTGTAGACCTCTTGGATTTGAGCCTGTGTGTCACTGTGTATTAGGATAGTGTACTGAGCACACAGTACTAATACAATGAAGATCTGTAGTCCCTCTGAATTTTCCAAGGCTGCTGCTTTTCTCTTAGACCCTGGAAATGCACTAAATGCTGCATAACTACATTTAATGGCAGTGTCAAAGGGAGGTTTTGCTTGTGTATTCAAACCTAGAATTCTGTCACCTTTCATGCTGCTTTTATTTCCATGTACTAGCAGTTCATTACAAAGAGACTAAATTACAGAAAACTGTTCACTTCCAGAGATCCAAACACCATTTTCAGAGGAAACTCGTTAACTTCCAAGTGCATTGATGAGACAATGAAACTGGCAGGGATGCATTATCTGCAAGTTACACTAAAGCCAATTATAGATGAGGTAAGAATAGTTCAGACTGTTTATTTGGTAAAATGTAAAGGCCTTCAGGGAACAAATACTGTTTATTGCTTCTCATATTAAGAACATTTTTTAAGAATAATGTCTAATAGCTTAATAGCTATTAATAGCTTGTTTCTGCATTAAAATCCTGTGTGTTAGGTTAGCCACAGCTGAGTCGCCCAATTCAGAAACAGTTGGAGTCCATTAAAGGAAAAGGGAAAATTTCTATTTTTATTAAACCACATTACTCTGATTTATAAAAATTAGCATATAGTGTTTCTGAGAAATTAATAAATAGTGTATACAATAGAAAGCTGTTGTGAAGCTATAAGTAATGCATTTCATCCAGTGGGTATAAAGGGATGCAGTTATTCTTAGATAACTGTGCATGTGATGCACATGTTGGAACAATGGTTTATTATCTATCCAGTCCAGAATGGTGGGTGTGGGTATTTTAGTGCTGTAATTGGGCAATACTTTGGACCACAGACTTCCTTTAAATGATTTGACAGTTTCTTCAGCTGTTCTTGTCTTAATGTTTCATCAGAAAATGTCAAGTTTTAAAGAAAATGGGTATACTTTCAAAGTTGACTGTTTTCTTGAACAGCCTTGCTTAGGAGAGTCTAAAGAACACTTCTGCATTTCAGTTCAAGGAAAGGGTAGAATGAATTAATGCTGCTTTTTGGAAAAAAATAAAGATCACGCATAATTTACCTTTGCTGTTAAAAGAAAAAAATACTGTTTATAAAGTTGGCTTTTGTTTTTTATCTCTCATCTCAAAAGCTAACAGATTATGCTTTTTACAAAATGTTTTGTAAAATTGTCAGTTGTTAACTATATTTTTTTTCTAGATCTGCCAGGGGCATAAACCTTGTGAAATTGATCCTGTGAAATTAAAAGATGGTGAAAACCTGGAAAATAACAGGGTATGCATTAGATTTTGAAGACAGTCTCTGTTTATACCATCAAGTTTAACTGAGGTCCTCAGAAGTTTGATCTTGCAAATAATTTTGTCATTCATTAGAATACACTGTAAGCTTTCTTGACACCACCCTTATAATCACAACATCTTTACATTATGCTATAAATGCAATACCTGTAGAAAGTTAATGACTTCTCCTGCTGCCCTGAGGACAGGGATAACTTAGCCTGTGGCTAACCTGGAGAAACGGGGGCTCTGGGGAGATCCCTCTCTCTTCAGCTGTAAGGAGGTTGTGGCAAAGTGGGGGTTAGCTTCTTCTTACAAGCAACAAGTGACAGGATGAGAGGAAGACACCTCAAGTTGCATCAGGGGAGGCTTAAAGTGCAAACTTTTCTTGGGGAAAAGTTTCATAAAGGTGGTCAGGCACTGGAATAGGCTGCTGAAGGAAGTGGTGAAATCAGCCTCCCTGGAAATGTACAAGGGCTTGTGGATGTGGCACATGTGGGGACATGGTTTAGTGGTGGACTTGGCAAGGCTGGGTTAACTGTAGGACTCAATGATCTGAGATCTTTCCCAGCTTTAATGTTTCTATGATTCTGCTGATGATGTAGTAAAGAGTGCTAGAGAAGGAATGATTTGCCATGTGGCCGTGTCGTTTAATATTTGGTTTAATAGGAATGATATTTTTACTCTTCTTGAACATGTGCATTTCCCAAACAGTATAATTGAGTGAGAGTTTGTTTTTCAAGTGTATAATGTTGAAAGTGGGAATCTTTTAATGATGCCACTATGAATAAAACCAGGAATAGTGCCACTTCCCACAGCAGAAAATTATACTAATTTTGTCATAATCTTTGCATTTTTTCAGGAAAATCTGAGGCAGTATGTTGATCGTATTTTTACTGTAATTACAAAATCTGGTGTAAGCTGTCCTACAGTGATGTGTGATATTTTCTTTTCACTGAGAGAATCAGCTGCCAAACGTTTTCAAGGTGAGTTTATACATATAATTTTATTTTACATAACTGATAGCTTTTAAATACAGGTGTAGTCTAGCAGTCTGCATGATCCCTGTTGAATTTAGTATGTGATATGTGAGCAGTAGCTTATCCAAAATAATATTTGCAGTATGTTAATGCTGTTTTCTCATCGTTTATTCATTCCACAAAGGAACATGATTTTTTTATGATGATTGGAGTTTTTTCTTAAACATCTTTCTAAGGAAAACAGCATTTTAACAGGTCATTGTGATGATCTTTTCTAGATTCAGTATTTGCAAAGCATACTCCATTTTCAAACGTTCATGATTTTGTAATGGCTCATTCTGCAGATTCCACGCAGTGGAATTATTTTCTGCTTATGTGTCAGTCTGTAATAAAAGCCAGTCTATAAATTGGAGTTGCTGCAAGCTCACTGCTCTTAGGAGCCCATGTGATGCAAAGGTTTTTTGGTTGTCAAGAGACAGCTCTTTCCAGTCCCTCTTAGTTGTTTTGACTCTGTGAGAGTAAGTGGGCAATGTAAAACCAGAATTAAGCAAAACAACCTAGCTATGTATTTTCATGAAGGGAAGCAGATTACAGTAGGGAAGTTTTGGAGAGACTAATACAAGTTCAGCTTTTAAACAGTCACTTTAGAGTAGGCAAGCTCAAGCAGAACACCATTGACTGTGCTGTCGTGCTCTTTATTTTATGTTTAACTAAATAAGTAAAATGTATTTTCTGTAACTACCAACTGGAATAGGTACATTAGGAGTCTGTACAACACTTGTGCTCAGGGCTATAAGTAGGTAACTGAGACTTGGCCTCTGTGCTGAACATTTCATAAACTGTGTAAATTATTCATCATACAGTGCATATATGGAATAGCAGGTCTCTCTGAAATTCCCGCTGTGATGGGAAAGTGAATGATGTTCTTGCAGCTTATGTTATGAACCTGGTTATTTTTTAGAGGCTCTCATTGACATTTCCTTGGGTTGGGTTAGCTGATCTCTGGCTCCAAATCCTCTGTCACCAGTTAATCCTGTAACTCTCAAATACATACATTATCCAGCACATGCTTGAGTTAGCTCTCTCAAGGCTCTGATAATTTCATGAGGCTTTTCAGGAAGGATTATTGAAATGCTGAGTAGAGGTCTTGTTTTTTTTTTTTTTTTTAATAGGTGACCTAGATGTAAGGTACACAGCTGTCAGCAGCTTTATTTTCCTGAGGTTCTTTGCTCCTGCCATTCTTTCTCCAAACCTCTTTCAGCTTACACCACACCATCCAGTAAGTACTGAATCAGTTTTCTTTCTAGCTGTGTTTATGGTTCTGTCACCAGAGTCTCTCTATCGAGGTTCCTTCTTCAGTTCTTTTAATAGCCTTCAGGAAAAGTACCTGTGTTAGTTCAAAGATCTGTTATATCTGTCTTGGCTGTGAAGCATATGTTGAATGACTTTGTATGTGAAGAACCTGGGAGATGTTGGAAGAAGAGTGAAATTTAAGGACAAACAAGGTAGATGGTCTAAGCTGCTGTGGAAAAAAAGTTCATTGCTTCATTCTTGCCACATTAATGCTGGCTTGATTGGCAGCAGTGTTGGAAATATTTTGTATGGTAAACAACATATGTCAGGCTTCTAGTAGTTGTTCTTATTGGATGTGGGAAGGATGTGGACAGCCTTGTTTTTGTTTTGTAAGTGATTTCCTTTGGATCTCTGAAGCTATGGAGTATGATGGCTTACGAGCCAAAAGCCTTTTAATATAAAAGCAATTTTTTTCCTGCAGTGTTTTCTTAGGGATCTTTTCTATTTTTTTGTTCCTCTTCCACAAGTGAAATAAGAAAGAAGAAATATAGTTTACCTTCCTCTATTCATTATTTTAGCTAGTCCATATAATATTGTTCTCCTTCCTAGGATCCTCAGACTTCTCGAACTTTGACACTTATCTCTAAAACCATTCAAACACTAGGCAGCTTATCAAAATCTAAATCTGTAAGTATGCTATTTTCATTTAATGACTTAATTTTGGAAAGTGATTTTTTTTAAGTCTTTTATCGTTAATTGTAATTAAGTTCTTGAGTTGCACTAGGCTCATGCAAAACTGGTTATGTTTGCTTTGATTATAAGCCTCTCATATTTAGAGGAAAACTAAATCTGTCTTAATCAGAACTAGATTTCAGTAAAGCAAAATTGTGTGACCAATCTAGAAGTCTGTTTCAGAGCTCTTCATTCCTTCCTTTGGAAGAAGGACAGTGATCAGGAGAGCTTGTGAAGTTCTCTACTTATCTGTGATACATGATCAGCAGCTCTCCAGGGCTTAATAGATTGTTTCCAACTGAGAAAAGTCACCCAGTAAGGAAAAAGGCAATACTTTCCTTTTCATACCAGTTCACTTTTCTGTCAGTTGTGAGATTAGAGCTAGGTGCCCATACTCTGGATGTTTGATTGAAATAAGTGTACCTAAGGCACCACACTCCTATAGCTGGTGGTAATTTGGGGTGATTGGGGTCTTGTTAGGATTCACACAGGTGAATGTACCTCAGTTATGAGTCCTTCAAGACAGCAGAATTATTTTTCTTACACTTACTGTCAGGAGGAAAAATTAAAACCAAAGCAGGATTTTGAAGCATTTGAAGAATGCATTATTAACTGTAGTAACTGAACATATGAAATGCATTCTGCTGCCTCTCTGAAATAAAAGTTTGGTACTAGTGAATGTGTGCTGTATAACATGAAAGCAGCAATTTGCTTATTTTACTTCTGGCCAGGAAAAAAAAACTGTCTGTCTGCAGTGGTTTTCCTCCTGACCTGCTAATATTAACAATAATATTTTCTAGATAAACTGTATGATGATATGCTTGGGTTTGGCTTTGTATTTCAGGCCAATTTCAAGGAATCTTACATGGCTACATTTTATGACTATTTCAATGAACAGAAATATGCAGATGCAGTAAAAAATGTAAGTAATACATGTGGAGGTTCTAAAAATCCTGCTGTGCTGTTGAAGTTGAATCCTAGAAAGCAATACATACTGTTGGCAAACCAGGAATTATGTTGAGAAAAGCAGACTCCTGATAACTAATATTCAAGAAACTTTTATCAAATTATACACATCAGTAATAAAATTTCTTTGCATCTATTTCTAGTTAATAAATAGGTTGGATTAATAAGCTGCTGCTTAGAGCTTTTGAGATGTGTGTACTTTGTAGAATGCTGCAGATCTGTGATGAAAATTGCTTAGTCCAAAAGGAAGTGCAAGATCCATATAACAAAGGAGAAGCGCAAGAAGTATTGGGCATCTGCAGTTCTACTGCTTAAGAGCATTTGTGCTATTTTCAGGTTACAACCCAGAAAACCTCCCAAATTCCTCCAGCTTCTGCTATTACCTTCTGTTTAACTTTTTTTACAAATACTTTCGTAGCTCTGTGCTATGCAAATGCTGAAAGATTTTAATTTGAGTAGTATGGTCCTGTCATTTTTACATCTGCTTTTTGTTCACCTTTTAGTTTCTAGATCTAATTTCATCTTCAGGAAGAAGAGATCACAAAAGCATAGAGCAACCTATATTGCTTAAAGAAGGGTAAGTATGCATGTGCAACAAACCATCTACTCGTGTGCTTACTACTATTCTAAGGCAGCCATCTCTTTTTCTGCCACCCCTATTCCATTCATGCAATCAAAGAGGAATGTAGGAGGATTCTTGTGTTGCAATTTCTGCTCTCTGTGGTTGCTATAGCTGATTTGAACATATTTTCATTTGATTTAAACATCTTAATATAAATGTGTTTGAAATAAGTAGAGGAAAGATAAGCCTTTAGAACTTTATTAGCTTAGCTAAGGCAAAATAAACTTAGCATTGTCTTCTTCCTAAACTCTAGTGAATAAAAGCTGTGAAATTTCACTGTGAAGACAGTGGAAGACTGTGAAGAGAGATACTGAATAACTTAATGAGAGCAAAGCCTGCAGACAGAACTTGCTCTTGCTGCCCTATGAGATACATATGCTAACTATTATCATGGACATTTCAAGGAAGATTTGACATGCACTTGGAACAGTTTATAGTTTTAGTACCTTTCCTTTTTTGGGAAGTATGTTCCATATGTTGTTAGTTTCAGATACCAATTGTTGGTATTTTTTGTTAACATCATCTAAGTGCACTGTAGAAACAACTTCTTTGAGCTGGGAGGAAGAAAGTAAAAAAAAATCCAAATTTGTCAGAGCTCAGTAAGCTCAAATACTGTTTGAAAGTAAGCCCTCATCATTGTTTTAAGTAATGCAAAAACCACATTTTGAGTGAAAATGTGGCTACTTCTTCTGTTTAACCTTGACAGTTCACTTCTCTGATAAACCTCTGTCCTTAGAAGCAATTTTGTCTAATTTAATTCTGTGCATTTATCATCCTTTTGGTTTTCAAAACAAATTTATAGTTTGTAACATTTACCCTCTAACTGTAAAACATTTTTTTCTGCCTCTGTCTTTCTTTTGCTCCTGTCTGATTTTTTTCTGTCTTTTCTTGCTCGGCCTGTGGCTGCTGTTGTAAGGACTCTTAAACTAACAGTAAAGAAAGTTGATGGTAATAGTTCATGCAGGTAAGATGGTAGAGGCAGTTGCTGCTTTGCTGTAGCTACTGGCTGACAGCATGTCCTTTGCAGCAGTAGATTTGTCTGACTTAACTTCGGGGAGGAAGTACTCTGTTTAACCATCCTGAAATGCCTGTGTAAACCCAACAGAGAACATTTAGTTACCCATTTCTTGATGTTGACCTTTTATTTTATTTTCCTTAAAAGAAAAACCTGCTGTAAATAGAGAATACAGGATTTCTATGTGTAGGAAGGGCACCAAGAAGCACTGTATGGATCCTGAAGAACTTACTGAAAGTCACGAAGAGACCATGCATTTTCTAGGCACTTCTTAATTAGTATTCATGTAAATTATTCTCAAGGTTAAGAAGCGGCCTTCAGCAGTCTATTTTCTTTTTTACTTTTTGCATTATTGCCCTGTTTTGTTGAGGGACTTCTCACAGCCTTTGATTTGATTCTTCTCCAGACTGAATGGCTGTTTAGTGGGGTTTCTATTTGCCTTTGCAATAGGTTTGCTTGCTTTTGTATTTTTAATCTATCTTTACCTCTATTAAGAGTATCAAATGAAAAGCTATAGCATAAGTACTTTTGAATGAAAATATTAGTCTTTGGCATTTGGGTTTGCTGACATCAATCATGCCATCAACAGATGCCTGCCTGGTTCTTTCCAAAAGGAAGAGAATGAAAAGGAGAACTGTTTTTTTGTTGGTGGTGAAAAGGGCATGTCAGTACTTCCACGCAAAGCTAAGGTGGATCCAGATTCAGGTCTACCATAAACATGGAAAGAAACAGTATCTCCAGCCACCTTGTACTGAAATGGATTTTATCTTGGACTTTTTCTCCTTTGTGCTTCTAATTGCTCTGACTTCTCATACATTCTGCAATTGCTAGAACAAAGAAATTGACCTTACAACTTTTATGACTTTGAATGCTAGTCACCTATCTCTGGAAAATAAAAGCACATTTTTCTCTTGGCTATGTCACCTATGAAGAATTTAATTAGAAATGGGCTCTTAGCCCTGCCATGTGGAGTTGGCCTTTTTCAAAGAAGGGAGGCTCTGTAGGAGTTTGCACTTTTAAGTCACCTTTAAGTGCTGGCATGAGAAGGATTAGAAACTAACTTGAAGAGCATGTTGTCCTGCCTAAGGGTATCAGTTCTTCCTTTGAAATTTGCCTTAACCTGGAATTATGAGGGCTACTGCCAATGGGCCTGGTGACAACCTGAATCACGTGGTTATTAAATATTTCTCAAGTATTCCAAGAATAAGGACCAAGACAGAACTGTCTGACCATTTTAAGAATGAGAGATGTGTAACTATAACCAGTTTAAAAAAAAAATCTGCTGCTGTAGACAGTCTGTCAGCTTTTGCCCACACACTTGGAATGAGCAGCAGGCACCAGCCCAGCTGGTTACAAAATAGTTAAAATCTGAAGGAACTTGGGTTTCTGTTTGAGCTTTAAACAGACCTGTGGTTTGGTCAGAAGTAATGTAGTTATTTGTGACTGAAGGTACTAGAAGCAAGAAACGGTATTAGCTGTTCTAAGCATTTTAGCTCTGCTATTGAAAAATCTTAAACCAGGTCATTTGCTGTTCTCTCTGTGTGCTCTTTGTGCTGTGTAGTGCCTTCCTACTTGATAAAAACGACTCTGTAGTTAGTAGTTTTTAGCCACTCCATTATACAGTTCTGTATTTGGCACAATAGTTAATGTAATGTATAGAGTAGCTGTTATCAACTCCCTACTGCATCTGGACACACATTTTTATCTAACAAAAGTGTTGCTGAGCAGTATGAAGTCATCAAAGTCACATTGAAGCTTTTGGATTGATTTAGTGGTTAGGAAAGTGGTGAATGCATCACAGTTTCCCAGTAAACTAATTTCACAATAAACTCATTCAAGTTTGAAATTAATTAAAACTGACAACTCGCTAAATGAACACCCCTAATCTTCTGAAAAAGAGGTGGGGGTGCTCTACCTTCCAGCCATGAGATCACTTTGTATGTTACTGAAATTGCATTTCAACTGCAGTATCTATGTGCAATTGCAAATGAGTCTGTGGAACATCCTGGTTTTGTTTCTAGAGCTTGAGAGTGATTAAAGCATGTAAGGGTACAGTCCCTGTGCTCCAGGCTTTACACCTGCCTTTTAATTATTAAACATAGTCTAAACTTTTTGAGCTTTCTCACAGCTTACAAAAAAAAAGCTTGTAGAGCAAACAGGTCGAGCTTAGCAGAGCAATACTAACCATGTTTTGCCCTTTTTCTGCTGTACTAGGAAACCATTTAGCTGGATTTGTAACTGCAGAAAGGGCACAAACTGCAGCTCAGTTAACTAACTACAAGTCAAGTTACATGTCTTGCCCCTCATCTAGATCTGGAAAAAGGACAGACCTAACTAATAGGTGCACCAAACCTGTCCAAATGTGACTCTTTCCTTGCCAAGAAAAGACCTCAATAATTAGAAAACACTCTGTGTCCCCTCTTAAAGCTTTGCAAATGCTATGACACACCTGTATACACATTTAGGTATAAATCTACGTACATAAGAATGTGTTGTAACAATTGGTGCCCTGTTTACTAGGTTCATGATCAAGAGAGCTCAAGGAAGAAAACGATTTGGTATGAAAAACTTCAAGAAGAGATGGTTTCGCCTGACAAACCATGAGTTTACCTATCAGAAAAGCAAAGGTAACAAAGGTTTGCTGGTCTTGTTTTGCTTTAATGTATCAAAGATTAAACATAAGGATTGTGTAGGAGTGGAAGACTGAGATCTAGATCTGTTACTGTAGAAGACACAGTGCAGGCATGTCTGTCAGCCTGTATGTTCTTGCTCTTCTTTTAATGTCTGTATTGACAGTTAGAGAAGCTTCTTGGATAGCACAATACCCTGCAAGTTAGCAAAATATTTGATAATATTTGTCTAGTATCAGTCAATAACATCATCTGTAGGTTTCACAGTTACCTAGATTGTCCTAGGAAACAAAGCATACAAACCTCAGGCTGGAATTTGGGTTTGTATTGAACATTCTCAGATGCAACTCAGCATGTGCTCATAAAATCTGTATCGTGTTGGCACAACTGGATACAGTAGACAAGGATTCACCTGCAATCTTTAAACTTCAAAAAATGTGTTCACTTAATGTTGCCTAATAGCAAGTATTTTACTTTTTTGTAAATTGTTCCTGTCTGTTCAATAGTACACAACAAATACCACTTCCTTCCATCATGTAAGTACATAGGGAGGAAGAAAGATAAGGAAGTATGTTCAGATCATGCCAGTCATTATTTCACACTCAGCTTTGAGATCTTGCATCACTGCTAGTTCAGTTCAGCTGACAGGAATGATTTATTTCATTGTCACCTTTGCAGTAAATATACCATGTCCTGCTGCAGTAATCAGTTTCTAAGAGGTTTGCTAGCGTAAGGTAGTGCAGCTGAAAAGAGAAATGTACTTAAGATAATACTGAAGGACCATGCTAGCAAATCCCTGCTGAAAGATTTTCCCTCTTTTCTTAGGCAGTCAAAATGATCTTCAAAGAAACTGAATTAGCCCTTAGAAAAAGGGCAAAAGGTGAAGATGAGTTGTGAGTAAGTGGCTCATTATCTGTGTGTCTGTGTGTTCTGCAGGTGATCACCCTCTGTGTAGCATTCCAATTGAAAACATTCTGGCCGTGGAAAGACTAGAGGAGGAATCCTTTAAAATGAAAAATGTAAGTAGGTCATCTTCATTAATGTATTTGTTAGGCTGCTCCAGATCCACCAGCCTAATCGCCTTTTTCCCTTCTGTAACCTGGATTGGATTTCTGTTGAAAGATGTACAACCACAGCTGCTTGTTCTGTATATAGTAGCAGGAGTTTCCAAAAGTACAGCCCATTCAGATTCTTAACAGCCCAGTCAGCAGTCTTTGGGTTTCGTGATCTGCAGCACACTCAGTACTGAGCGCTGCTGATCGGCTGCCAGCTCTGTAAGGTCACACACAGGTAAGATGATCAAGTCCCTGCCCTTTCTGCCAGGCCTCTCTGGTGAGAAGGAACTTGCTGCTTGTAATTGTGAAGGATCACAACTTCTTTATTAGGCATTAGGTTTCTTTATTGGTTCATGAAAGTACATATATATATGGATTTTTATATTTAATTTGGGTTAGTTTATGTACAAAAACAACATCTGTGCTAGTATAGTTCACCATTTTGGTTGCCACATTAGGGAATAAAATACAGCTGTATTTCTCATGCATGGAACACTACTGCCAACTTCTGTATTGTGTAAGAACAGACTTGATCCCTTTGGGTGATGTTGGGAGCCTTTTTCATATACCTCTGCCTGTAAAGCTTAGTCCAGTCCTTTAAAAATTGTATTTAAAATTAAACAAAAAAAGAGCTCAGCGGTTTTTTTCCAGTTCCAAAGATGCATCTACCACAGACTTATTTATACATATTAATGGTTGTGACTTTTATCTTTTTCTGTCTTTAAGTCCTTCCTGGCATCTATGCTGCTTGTGAGCACCATGCAGGGCAGTGCTCAATCCTGCCCTAGATATTAGGTGCCTCAAACAGCTCTTTGTTAAAAGTGAAATACAATTCTAGGCTCTTCAGTATTGCCCAGTTTTAGGTATTATTTTGGTAACATCTCTCTCTCTCTGCTAAAATGGGGAGTAAGTTTCAGTTCCACCTGCTTCTAGAACACATCTCAATTGTACTGTACTTTGCTCTGGTGTTTATAACTCTACTACATAGGCAAAAACCAACCAAACTGCAAAATAATTTAGGCTATCAGAAGGCAGCTGTAACATGTGATGAACTTTTTTGCACTGAAAGCAGCCACACAGTTGAGATGAAACTCTCTGTCTGTGGAGAGGAGTGAGCTATAATTCTGTAACTTGTGCTGAGTGTACTGAGCTAGACTGAGCATCCAAAATATGTCTGCATTGTGAAGATTCATTATTGGAAAAATATACCTTTATTGTTAACATCAAAAACCCCGTCTATTTTGGTTGCTTAAATTCAGTATTACTTGGGAAATCAAGGTGACTACATCCATTCCAGACAGTAAGGTTCAGTCTTTCCATTAACAGTAGAAAATAACGTTACCACCTTCTTGTGCTAATATATTCCTATTTTTCTTGCCATACATAAATAGATTAGTGCAGCAAGATCAGAATTCTCAGAACACCACAGCAGATGTATTTGCAATGGATATTTCCTTGTGGGTGCTTGTGTGATAAAAATTCACATTTTGTATAAATACTCTGTGTATCTGCGCTCTGAATTGCACTAAGTATTTCTTTCTTACTCATGTTAAACCTGCCTGTCTAGCAGTAAGGCCAGTAACCTTTGTTGTTCTTAAGCACAGTGTGGGGAGTGTAAGGGTGGCTTTAAGTACTGTTTGGGTCTTCTGTGTTGTTTGAGAAGCAACTGGTAGTTTTGGTAGTGTAAAGGTCTTGCAGCCACTTGAAATTCTTGGCTAAGTTGTGGGCTCCTCAGTAACTCTTGCCATATGTTGGATCACTTTGGTTGGTATCCCCTTACACAAAGCCATACTCCTTAAATCTGTTCCTTGTTGAAATGCAGGAGGCTCCATTTAGCCCAGCAGGACATTAAAATTCTTTTCCTTGTAGCTCTGTGTTAATAGAGACTTGAACTGTGTGCTCCTGTCTTCCTTTTTCTTCCTTCATCCCAAACTCAAATTGCCAGTTATGCCCTGAAGAGTTTTATTGAAAGGACTCTTTGGTGTGTTGGCACTGTTGGACTGATCACACCAAGCAGCTCCTGCACTGCCATGGTGTATTATGCCTTTCTAATCATTGTCTGATACCATTAGGGACAAATATCAGACCAGTTGTCTGATACCAGTAGTGCTTCCCTGCTAAATCCAGGGAAAGGGTTGCTTGAGTTTTCCCTTTGCTATTTGGCATGATGCACATTTAAAAGTGTTACAAAGGAAGAAATGACTGGGCTTGGTACCAGTCTGCAACATTCTCTCAACCAGCTAGTTGCAGAATTCAAGCCAGTATTTCTGGTCTATGTAACAAACAAATGCAAATTTCAATTTTGTTGGGTCTGGTTTTGTTGTTATTGTTTGGTTTGTTTGTATGGTTCTTGTTGGGCTTTTTTTGGTGGGTGTGTGTGTGTGTGTGTGCACCTCTCTGGTTTTCTTTTTAAAACAGCACAATGAAACCAGCTGTTTGGAAAATTGTATTCCATATGATATGGGCAATGTAACATTGAATGATTTGAATAATCAAGTGAAGTAGAGGGGAGAAGGATTATTTAGGCATATCTGAAAGAGAGAAGAAAATGCATTAAGTATTTGCAGAAGCTAGAGGAAATTAGGAAATTTACCTTTCCAAAATTCGCAGCCAGGATCACTAACTTGAGCTTAGTAATCTTCAGTGTGTGATCAGTGTAATCAAGCAATAAGGCTGTGTATCAAAAATTTCCTTCTTCAGGAGGAGGAAAATAAATACCCTTCTAGGTTGCAAGCTGTTCTGAACAGCTTCAGTTAAGATTTTCAGTGGTCAAGCTGTAACACAGAATTAATGTGTAATTATTTAAACCATCTGATGTCAATCAAAGAGAAACAGTATTTCTGTGATCTTCTAATAGCAGCTATAGTTGGGTGCAGAAGCATGGAAGTTACTAAAAGGCAGTGGTCATGCTGAAACAGGTACTAAAAGGACTAGGGAAATGGCAGTACTAAGGCAAAGCTGTCACTAAGGCTGGATCCAAACTCTCATTTTTCTCTTTTCTGCCTCCTGCTGACGAGTGTTTCCGTTCGGGCCAGCACTGGGTTCCTCTGTCAGCCTTCCAAAACTTGGAGTTGCAGCATTACTAAAATTGCTTCCCCGAGGCTGACAACAAATCTTGTTGAGACCCAAGCAGCAAGTTGATATTAGCTATTTGTAAATCATCTCCTACAGGAATGGTATCTTATTCCTTGTACCAGGTGAAAGGTCTTGTTCTTTTAAGGGCACATTTGCTGCTTGGTTTTGTGTTGAAATGTATTTATTGGTCCATTCTTTTAGTATGCTATGTTTTTCCTGCAATAAATCTTCACTCTGATTCTAGTCCTAGGTTCACTGACTCATTCTGGCGCTTTATTCTGTGGTTTATTTGCAGATGTTCCAGGTGATCCAGCCTGAAAGGAGAGTCCTGTATATCCAAGCAAATAACTGTGTGGAGGCCAAGGACTGGATTGATATCCTCACCAAAGTTAGCCAGTGCAACAAGAAGCGCCTGACGGTCTACCATCCCTCAGCCTATCTCAATGGCCACTGGCTTTGCTGTAAAGCTACTGCAGACAACACCCCTGGCTGCACACCCTGCACAGGGTAAGGGCTTTCATGTGCCATGGCTACTGCCATGGGTACATGTGTCTCTGCAGGGGGACTTGCAAGGGCACAGCTAACCGAGTTTTGGTGTTCAAAGGCCATCTGTTGGTATTCCTGATTCTGCATGTCTGGATCTAAATGTTGACTTTTTAGAGATGGTAATAGGAGGTGACTGTGGGATTAAAAATACTTTGGTTTTGATCATCTGTCATTAATAAAAATGTCCAAAATCCATTCAATATCTTGTTTGTAAATTCCTGAAGCACTCTTCTGCTGATAGATTTAATTCTAAACTGATCTTTTCAGGGAGCTGCTCATACTTCCTCTTAAACAAAGATGTACTGTCTGGTTTGTAGGAAGCAATTTTCATCTAAACTGAGAGAAGTCACAAGACTGTAGTGGTAGTTAGACTAAGATATAAGACCTGGGTAGTTGGAAGTTCAGTGATTTGGCTCCTCCATCTGGTTGTAGCTGTCTAATTCACCATAATGTCTGGATACTGATACAGTCTTCCCTCTCAAATCAGTGAAAGGGTGCTGGATAAATAGAGGCATAAAATAAGTTTGACCCTTTCTTCTTTTGGGAAAAAATGGAAGGTTTTGAGCTCTGTTATGCGCAATCTGTTGGCTATTATGAGAACTCAGTTTACTTTGTTTTCCTTGTTAAGTTCTTTATGTGCTATAATACACTGTTTAGCATTTAACTTTTACCTCTCTTCCTGATACCTTACAGAGGCCTGCCAGCAAATATACAACTGGATATAGATGGAGATAGAGAAACTGAGCGCATCTACTCTCTTTTCAACCTGTATATGCCAAAATTGGAAAAAATGCAAGGTGAGGATTAAAGATCATTGCATCTCCAATTCACTTACCAAGGCAAAAATGCCTGTGAGAAGCTGGATGTTCTGGCTCAACCAGCCTTGCAAATCACAAGCTAGAACACATTGGCCTTTATTCCACTTGTTCCCCCTTCTGCTGTCTTGAGGCAGTTGTGTGTATTATTTTTGGTGCAGTCTCATGGTCTGTAAAAAGTTCTTTGCGTACTAACAGTTGTTTGAAATACGGTCTTAACCACATCATCCTAAAATAGCATAGGCACAGAGCATTGCTTGGAGGCTCTGAATTGACAAATCAGAGCCAGCACTGAACCAGAGGTTTACTGATCCTGACAAGAACTTGCACCAGCAAATTTGAGGTTTCAGTGGAGTATGGTTTTGTGTTACCAGAAGTCATGTGCACGCACATTCCCTGATTCAGAGCCTAAGACAGGCTGGATACAAACGGTTTCTCTGGAAAGGCTCTTCCAGAATTACCCGTCGAGGATGACCTGTGTACGCCTATGAAATGTTGAAAAGTGGAGTTTTGGCTGGGAAACTTTCAGGAGCTGAGGGAAGCAGAGATGTGATGGAAAGGATAAAAGAAAGAAGAGACAGCAGAGGAAGTTGGTACTAGTAGACATGCCAAGAGAAGTATCTGGTGTACACAGTGCCAGACTTGAAATATCAGTTTAGCACAGGGAGTGGCGGGGAAGCCTTCACTGTGGCACTGATCTTTAAATAGGACTTTATTTTATAATATGAGATAAGCCAGTGGTGTCAAACACACAGGCTGCAAAGCACTTTAATCTGTTCCTGGCTGCTGTGCAATTGCAAACTCAAGATCCTCACCACTTCCGAGCTGTCTGAACTGGTGCCCAGCTTTCCCCTGTTCCGAATCCTCACTGCCAGAGCCAGCATCGAATGTCAGTGTTAGGGAAAAGGACGCAGGTCTGGCACAGACAGTGCAGCAAGGGAAAGGGAATTTGAAAGCTGAGACTGGGACATCAGTAAAGCTAGAAGCAGAGACAAGTAAAATACTCTTTCCCCTTCTTTCCTCTTCTGATATGCTCTGCTACAGTGCAGGAGTAGATCTCATGGGAAATAGGTTGTGGACATTCATGGTCAGTGTCCAGATCTCTTAGTCACGAAGGCTCCCTGCTAAGATCAGAAGGTATAGAAGGATTTGACCCTTTGGATATAAAGCAGGCAGCCAGGCAGTAGTTATGGCATATTGTGCTTATGCTTACTGTATGAATCTTTTAGGAGTAATGTGGTAAAACACAACTACTTCAGCCTGTAATGTTTTCAAATTCAGCCTGTACTTGCTGCCTGGAACCTGTCCCCACAAGTGAATACTTGACTTTGTGCAGGCCAACCCTGCAGCACAGTGGCAGAGGCAGGCCTGTGTAAGAGTTTCCAAAATGTGTGCATGGGGTGCAGATAGTGGCAGCTGAGATTAAAGCATTGCCTGTACAGCAAAGGACAGCTTCCCACCAAGGCAGGAGCAGCTGCCAGGATTGCTGCCCTTTCCATATGACATGGGGAGGTGGGGGTGGACATGGGACACCTCCTGTACTTCCCAACAGCCCAGCAAAACTGCTGCTGCTGATGTCAGCCACAGGTCTGGTGGCCATACAGAAGCAAACCAAGAAACTCTATGGGCCCCAGACTGAGTATTTTTAGTCTGCTTGTCTTGCTTTTGTCCCCACTGCCTCATATCTATTCCTGTACTTTATTTTTTTTCTCCAGAGGCCTGTGGGAGCAAATCTGTTTATGATGGACCTGAAGAGGAAGAGTATTCTACATTCATCATTGATGACCCTAAGGAGACATATAAAACACTAAAGCTGATTATTGAAGGTGTTGGAAATTTAGAGCAGGAGCACGCTCAATATAAGAGGGATAAATTTAAGAAGACAAAATATGGAAGCCAGTAAGTACAGTGGGTTGTACAAACAGGGGAACAGTCCTTGAAGATGGTATTTCTCTTGCTTATGCTCTGGGTTTCACTGTATTTTGTCAAAAAAAGGTCCTGCAAATACATACAGAGTTGCACTGTGACTTAGGATTTATACCACAATATTTTAAAGCACTGAAGTGAATTTTTTAATGCTTGTTTTTAACGCAGTTTCATTCATAAAATTTAAATGTGTGTTTGTTATACTGTTGGTTTTAAATTTTGAGCCCATGCTGGTGAGCTGAGCAGTAGTTAGTAGCAGAAGATAGATGTGTTTACCAGCTTATCTTGGAGTGTTGGTTTTAAAATGAGAAGAGTAACTGACACAGCTACATCATGTGACTGTATTTTGTGTACACATAAAGCATTCTGCATAAGGCTGACAAAAGAGAGGATCAGTTCAGTCAGTTCTAGCTCAAGTAAAATGCAGTATTAACATTACAATTACAACTCTGAAAATCAAATTTAGGGAAGAAGTTCTTGTGTGTTCCACCTTCTGTTCTGACATTTTCGTGTCCTGACAGATGGCTCTGTGTGTAAAACTGGTTTTTTCTTTTCTTTTAGAGAACATCCCATTGGTGACAAGAGCTTCCAGACATACATCAGGCAACAGTCAGAGATCTCAGCACATTCCATATGAAGTGCAAAGGAAATCACAGGACAGTGCTGAAAGATTGATTAGTGATGCTAAATAGCAAAACAAAAGGGAAGCCACACATGTAGCAAAATGTATGGATAAGTGTCAAGCTTACAAACTTTGAGACTTGGTAAACGTATTCTCTTTTCAAGAAACTGTTACAATAGTTGCTATGCACTTTATTCATCTGGTTATTGACAGATGATAAAACCCTGCCTTCTAGGCAGTTGTCATGTGTATTTTTAAATTTGCTTTGGTTTCTTGGAATCTAGTGATCAGTTCAATGATCAAGGTGTGTGGACTTCATCTTGACAACTCCCATGCAATTCCTTGTGTTTTGGAAACCAAGCGTGCTGCTAATATGCAGCATTTTCTAGAAAGGTTGTTTGTTACTGTTTTTTGTTCCTGATTAATGTATATTATGCCACATCCCCTGCGTGCTCTCTTAGGAAAAGCTTAGTAACACTTTTAATGCCTGCATTTAGAAAAGAAGCAGAGAAAAAATCCCTCTGGTGTAATCCTCTACATTGTAGCGTGTATTCTTAGCAGGCCAAGGAGCAGGCCTTTGTTTTTACAGCAGTGTAATTTTTGCTAACTGTGCACAGTTTTTAATAGAAATTCAAATCTGAATGGTACTCTTGATATTTTTGAGATACGAAGTCATTTCTCCAGGCACGTTCAGCAGACTTTGGATTTGAAGATGCAATCTCAGCAGTGTAATAAAACTGACTCTCATAAATATGAGTAAGAAAGAAATGAACTCATGTCCAAGCTACGTGTCTCTTACACAGTCCAGTGAATGGTAATCTTTGAAAGTCTGCCAACTGAAAGGCAAGGTAAGCTGATTTTGTGACCTTTTATCACCACAGTGAGAAGGACAAAGAGAATATGAATCTGGCAGCTGAGACATGCTGATTCCCAGGCACAAAAGCCGTCAGGATGGGTTTTCTCTGAAAGGATGTTTATGCACTGGAGTCCATGCTATCCTAGTACCACTTGCTTTTCTGGAAAATAGATTTCTACTTTTCCAAAAATGTTTTTAAATACTTTTTAAAAGAAACTTGCTAAATGGTATTTAGTATATTAACATGCATAATGATAACTTGGTTATACTATGAGCATAGTAAAAATGGAATGAGCTGTGTATCTCACTAATACCAACAAAAGGAGAGGAATAAAGATCTTCTAAATATTCAGTGCATATTTATGTATGCTGTTCAGCTGTACACCATAATTTTTCTCTGTAAAAGGGTCTGGTATACAAGCATCTAGCTTTGATGGCTTGGAAGCCTGCATGATGGACTTTAGGCCTCTGTGGGGTAGAAGCTAGTACAGGTTTTAAGCTGAGTTGGATCAGAAAGCATTGATCAGTTTAATGTGAAGATGTCTGTCTTTGCTTCAAGTGTTAAAGAATAATTCTTAACTGTGTCCTCATTGCATCTGACATGATTTAAGATGGCTAAAGTACTTTGAATGCCTCTGTTTGTTAGTGATGTTCTTAGAAATTAAGTTTTGGTTTTGTTTGAATATATAGTAGACCACCTTCTAGTAGATGATAAATGATCTTTTATTCATCTTCACCCTGCAGACTGGGGAAGGGGAAGTAATGAAGCATTGCAAAGATGCATTTAGGACTCCAAGCTTTTAGTTGCCATGAACTGCAATTTTTAACATGTATTTGTAACTTAATATTGTTTATAAAATACTAATGACCTGTAATGTGTGTTCTACTTGCCAATTAAAAGAAGTGGTTTATTTCTGAGAACTGTGTCCATGTTTGGAGTCTTTTTAAAGTCACAGTGGCCACCAGCATGCCTCTTGGCACAGCATCTGCCCCAGAGTGGGGGCCATGGATGGAGATCCTTGTGAGTGTAACCTGCCAAGTCCCATCCTTGCTCCTCATCCCGTCCCCACCCACCCCTTTTGTCAGCATTGCACCCATGGGACTCTGCAGAGAACCAGACTGGGCATCTGAGCCAGCCATGAACTACCTTAGCAAAGAAAGCTTGCTCAGATAGGTCAGCATCTTGAACTGGTTCCTTGTGTTACTGCACAGTAACTGAGCTGAGACCATGTTGAAAGGGCAGGAGGAGTGAGCTGAGCCCACAGCACCCTGCATTGCCTATGGATGGGCTCATAGACCTATGGAACCGCCACCCTTGTCCTGTGACAGAGCCTTGGACTTGCTGGGCTCTCTGCTAGTCATACTCCTGGAGCTCACCTGTCCTCTCAGGGCAACCATGTGCACGGAAGGTGCGCATGGCTCTGAGGTGTGGGGCAAGCTGCACACACTGCTTCTCCTGGGGAGTGTTCCAGGGAGGCTGGGCAATGGCCCCCCCAGATGGAAAGCTGCTGACTGGCATTCAGGGTGTGTTCACTCAGCTCATGTTGAAGGTGACTCCCCTGCTGTGGTGGGTCTCTCAGCAGAACCCAGACGTGGGCTTCTGAGAAGCTGCTGGGGCCCAGCTGCTGCAGGCAGGCTCGAGCTGAGTGACAGAAGTGGTTTAACTGATAAACCACATCCAGGAACAAAAACCAAACTGATGGTGGAAGACACATCACCAGTGTCCTGGTGAACTTAACTACAATTGTGTAAATGTGGGGTTTTGTTGAGGAACTGTAAACCTTGTTTTGAAAACAAAATTTTACGTAAAATGCGGTAGGAAACTGACACAAGATTTGTAAGAAATGAGAAGAGTTAAATGCAAAATTACTGTAAAACCATTTCCAGCTCTCTTTTTCACTCAGTCTCATCTGGTGTATACAGTAATTTTCTTCTCCTGCTAACATAGCCTAAGTTAATAGGAAGTCTTTGAAATCTGCTTTTCTTACAGAATAACATGGTGTGTTTGGTGAGGGGGCTGTGTTAAAACTGGGCTTCCAGTACTTGCTTAGCCTCTATCTCCTGTCTGTCTGCAGCATATGTTTCTGATGCTATCTTCAGAAATACTCAGAAATCCTACCCACAAGAGAAATAGCTTGATTGGGAAACTTGGGACAGCATCCCTTGTGTCTGGAATAAAGAAAATAGGGGGGAAAAAAGCATAGGCATATGTAAGCACATAGGTCAGTTTTCTTCTTTGCTCTGTCCGAGGCTGAAAGACAACAGCATTTTTGATAGAAAGAATAGTTAGAAGCTGGGCTGTTCTCTCCTGGGACTCCTACTGCCAGAGAAGTTCCCTGTGCCTGTTTTCTCCCTTGCTGAAGCAATGTGCTAGGGCAGGACTGATGGGGTGACAGAACCCAGATGTGGTGAGGCAGCTGTGTGACACAGCTGTCTGAAGCACCTGAACTTCAGCGTGATTCCCATCCTCTTTCTGCTGTACTCTGCAGTTTCACCTTCTCAAAGGTCTGTGTGAGAAGCTCACCTGGATAGCAGGAGACTCTGAGAATCCCGCCAGCCCCCATTATTAGGTGCAGGAAATGGGTGCTGCAGCAGGAATGCGGTGTAAGGGTGGTGCTTGGAGATAAAGAACAGCATCTTCCCACGAGCCACCTTCTGTGGGTGCATTGCAGCTGGGCTAGCAGGCCTGACTGAAGGCAGCAGTTCCTTCTGCCTCTTGGGCTACTCTCATTCAATGGTAAATAAGTTATTCCAAAGCTCAAGTGGGTACTGAGGAACAGAGAAAGTTTTAAGACAAAAGCACTGTATTCCTGTGTGGATAAAATGCTGGATATGATCTGTGAAAGAAAAGATTGCAAAGAGTCTTCATGAATCAATTGTTCTGAATTCCTAAAATAAAACAGGATTCTAAGAGATTAATCTTCATTATAGAAACCAGCCCTCCTAACTTGTGAACAAATTACACATGACTAATTTCAATCCTTATTTTTCTTCTACTACTCCACTTGAGCCGCTCTGATTTACCTGAAAATTTAACATGATTGGATTTACTGGTTTTGTGCAAAGCTGTTACTTTGAATCACGAAGTTGCCTGGTGTTAGTAGGTTTGCCTGCAAAAATAATGTGGAAGTCTTGATTAAACAAAAGGCTCACCAGCAGCCTGGGCTAGACGTAAGGAAGATTGAAATGGTGAAAACAGAAACGGGCTTTTTACTGGTTTGAAAACATTGCTCTGCTGAATCTTAACCAAAAGCATGCCCTGGATGACATCGGTCTGCTTAGTGTTGAGCAAATTCTCTGTACAACTGCAGGGTCTGTGTGGTGCCTGACTGTCTTTACTAAATTCATTCATCATCTTTAACCTCTGTCACAGTTCTGTCCTAAAGCTGTCAAAAGGAAGTAGACTTTTTATTGTTTGCTTGAGGCCATAACAAAAGTACTACCTAGATATGGACTCTTACAGGCAAATACAAGTAAGTTTTGGTAGAGATGACAGCAGTGCACAGGATTGCCATCATGTACCAAAGGTAAGAATTTGTAAATTTAATTGACTAAGAAAGATACTTTGGATAAATGTAGCCATTTATTTCTCTGGGGGTGGAAACTAAAACTGTAGTCATCATGCTTGTGTAGAGAAATCTAATGATGGGAATACAGGAAGTGAGTTTTATGAATTAAAGGTGAAGAAAGACGTACTTGATAAAAATACAAATGGTGCACAAAAAAAAGGGGAGGGCTACCCTGAATCGCCTTGTTTTGCTTTCTTTGGAAGTCTTTCTACATTTCAGCTCAGCTAGAATTCCTACTTCTCATTCTCTGTAGAAGCTATCTATTTGGCAGCCATGAGAGCCTATGACTAGAGAGGATCACAGCTGAGAAAAGCAACTTTAAAAATAGCCAGACTCATCTGTGGTGTCTGGAGATGCAAATGCTTTGCCTCCCCCTGTACCCAGTGTTGTGAGAACAACTCCGTGGTATGTCTCCTCTTGTGGTAAGGCCCCCTTAAAGAGCTTCTGCTGCCTGCCCTGGCTGTGCTCCTGCTTCCCATTAATAGCACTGATGAAACTGAATCAGTAGAATACTTGGGAGTTCTTAGGAGGAGATTTTTGAAAAACCTGGACTGTCTGCCTAACCAGGTTTACAGCAGTCTCATAAACACCTGCATCAGCCCAGCTGATGAGGACAAGCCACCCAGAGAGCCTCACCACCAGGGAGGATGTGTGATGGCTGCTCTGGCACCCTCCCCACCAGCCCACGAGCTCCAGGCTAGTTTTCCCACTAGAGACCTGGGCCTCGATTTCCTTTGTTTGAGCATCATCATTCCTTGGTATAATTTCTGTCAAAGATGCAGGAAGAGGGAGCAGTGAGCAAAAAGCCCTCATAGGGAGCAGTTTGTTGAGCCCTCTGAGAGGACTTAGCATTGAGTCTCACCAAAGAGTAGCTGGTGCCCAAGCAGTTTTGGTGTCAGAGATGGCTGATGCTTTTGCTTTAGAAGTTGTGACTACAGGAGAGGGGATGAAGATACTGGCAGGCCTGGGCAGATAGTATCAGTCTCATTAAGAGGAGAAAGGTATGCAAATCATCATGGGGAGACAGGACCCATCCTCCTAGGCTGGAAAGGGCCAAGTGCTCTGTTGTTTAAGGGCCTGCTCAGCTCTCATGGTGGGACCTGACACAGTCAATGTAAAGCAAGAGCCAGGGAGCCATGAGCAGCCTAAAGTAGAAAACTCAAAACTGGTTTTGCCCACTGGGCTCCCAAAGCTGAATGATGCTCTCTTAATTGAGCTGTCCAGTAATTAATTTTCTCTGTATGTTTCTCCTGCCTAAGCAATTCCTGCTGTGAAGAAGAGCTGTTGTTTTCTGTTGTGCTCCCTCAGAGCTGAAAACCCTATGAACCACCATGGCAGCCACGTGTGCCTGGACCAGCTGCAGCTGCCTGGGGCCAGCAAGGAGGAGAGTGGGGCCCTTCCCTGGCTCACTGCAGGGCAGGGCTGCTGGGAGTCTCCCCAGGCCCTGCAGGCAAGGTTGCCACAACTTCTTGTGCCTTCCTGCCTTCCTTGGACCTGCCCTTCCAAAACTATCCCAATTTCTTCTCCTCACATGTTACCTGGACAGAATAGATGGACACAGACCCTGCTTACCAGCACCTTCCTCTTGTCCCAGGTGCAGGCCCAGCCTGTTGCCCCTTCTGGTGTCTCAGATCTTGTGTTCACCATTGCCCTAGTCCTGGTTGTCACCACTAATCACCAGCAGACTCAGTGTGGAAGGGAGACCTCTAGGGGACCTCTCATCCCACCTGCCCCTCAGATCAGGATTTTTGACTGCTTCTGAGAGTACCTCTGTCTCTGAGACAGCAGGGCTGTCTTCACTCAGCCAAGAAGGTCCCTTGGGCAGGGACACAATGCTGCAGTGGAGGAAGAACAAAGCTGGTGAGCTCTCTGGGAAGTTTTATTCTTCCCTTACAAGAATCTCAGTGCCACTTGGAGGTACTGGGATGCAAAGAGAAGTATTTCCATGCCAAGGCAACTATGCCAGCATCCTTGCCTGGAAAATTTCACTCATCTGAGTATTTGTGTGTGGCAGGGGCTGAGTGTTCAAAAGCAGACATTAGGGGCTTTGAAATGGCATAAACCAGAAGTGAGTTTTCTTTTGCAGGGGGTGGGGAATGATGTTCTGCTGAATATGTTCATACACAACTCTGACAGCACTGTTAGAGTGTTACTTAAACAGGCAATCTCTAACCTCTTGTGATATCCGTGAGAAGCAAGATTTGTATTTAAATTGATTCAATAAAACATCATAAGATAAAGAAAATAGGATCTGCCTCTCAGTTGCAGATGTCCACCATGTAGATACTGACATTTCAATTAGTTACTCATCCTCCAGTAGTCCGGGGAAAGAGAGGGGCTTCTCTAAACTGATTCACAACATTTTTTAGTATGTCTGCTTTAGGATGAAATTAATCAAACCTGAAAAGTTTTCAGTTCCATTCTGTAGACTGCAGAGAACCTGGCAGGATCTCTCAGAGCACAGACATCTGGAGCTGGTGAGATGAAGCACAGCCAGGGTGACGGGAGGGCATCCCAGCCGCTGTGATGTACCTCGTCACTCTTCACTCACCCCGTGGTGCGGCCGGTGATTTCTTGCAAGCCCTGGATCCCTGGATGTCCTCACGGGGTTTTCCCTCCTGCCTTTGGTGCCTTGGGAGCGCTGAGGCCACTAGATGGGGGTGCAGGATCTCCTGCAGGATCCGTCCCACCGCCCCGGGTACCGCTCAGAGTGCGCTGCTCAGCGCAGGAGAAGCCCCGGGTGCTCTCCTGGACACCAGCGCTGGCTCTGGGCGTGCCTGGCCCAGCTGTGCCACACACGGGCACGGCTGGGATGTGAGCCCACCATGGCTTCCTGCTCAGCATGCTCTGAGGGCTCAAGCTGAGTTGGTTTTCCTTTGGCTCCCGTGGTGGCACAGGATCACACCTGGTCAGGCGCAAAGCTGGGGCTGCTCCAACAGCCCTGCCTGCCCAGGGAGCTGCCAGGACCCGGTGTGGCCTCCAAACCAACTTGGACTGGCAGAATCCCAGCAGGTTGGTTCAAGCCTTGCGTGGCAAGTCCACAGTGCTTTCAGTTGTGCACTGGATGCCAGCTAAAACAATATTCCTGCAGCCAGATGAGAGAGGTAAACCCCTCCAGCTTCAGTGCAAGGAGAGGGGCAATTCCCATGGGGTACCACTTAGTTCTAGAGCACCAAGGCAGCAATGATTTTCCTGGTCATTGCTTTTGGTTTGCTTTGTACTTCTTGTATTTCATGTAAGTTGCATGTGTATTGCATGTGTGGGATATTGTTCTAATTTTTAACAATCTCTGGTCCCCTGATTTGCTGTTCTGCCCTCTTTTCCCAAAGTGCAAAGGGAAATGCACTTGACTGGGTGAGCTGTGTATCCTTATTGTTAAACTCACACTGGAAAATAACTGTATATTTAAGTCTCCAATGCCACAAGTGATTCCCATGCTGTGGATCAGAGAGCTAAAGGTGGCCCTGTGTCATTTCTGGGGTGGCTGGAAAGAAAACCCAAGGTGAGGGGGCCTTACAGCTTTAATACAGTACATCCCATCCACATTATCATCGCATCCACATTAGAGCTGGCCCAAAGGATTTATGTTCTGGGAAAAAAAAATTATAAACAATATGAAGGATACAGGCATTCCTAAATTTGGAAGTGGGTATATCATCCTTTTTTTTTTTTTTTTTTTTTTTTTTTTTTTTTGCAAGCACTAGCAGAACAATGCTACTATATTTGATCAATCTTGTGAGTCCTGAATCCTGTGAGACTCCTTTAGAGCTCCTCGGCTATCTGACCAAGAACAACTCTCCCGTGCATCCCTAAGACACAGACAGCATCCTTTGTGCCTTACTGTTTTGTTTGCAGGGATCAGGTGGGGTTATCAGCAGAGTGGAGTCCTTAGCAGGGAGCTGCTGGCAAACAGCCTCTGCTTCTGTCCTGGTGTCCAGCACCAGAGAGGCTGGGCTGCTTCCCGAGGCAGGAGAGAGAAGGAGCAGTGCTAAACAGGCACCCATGTCTTGGGAGCTGCTCAGACCTGGTCTGGGGAGAGATCTGGACCTCAGCTGGACAGGGGAGGAATTTTCTCCACAGCTGTCTTTCATGTCCCTTCCTGAGCATCACGCACCCAGACCTCTTCCCTGGCCTTAATCAAACCCTGACCCCCACAGCCCCTCCTGCTGTCACTGACCTCCCATGGCATGGGGGTGGCTGCTGGCAGCCCTCCTGGAAGGAGCAGATCCTGCTCCCCACGGCTCCCAGCCATCCCTGGCAGGACTGTGGGAGCCCAGGGAGTTTGCCAGCCATGCCCAGCTGGCCCTGGGGAGGCTGTAACACGTGGCCATGGAGCACCTCTCCAGGGCACATCCTGGAAGAGGAAGCATAAATCATGCTGGCTGTGTGGCTTTCTCCCAGTGCTCTGCTCAAATCAGCTGATCTCTTTTTGTTTGCTCTGTGGTTTTTCCCTGGCAGGCACGTGACTCGTGGCCTGCAGATATCCCTTCTTAAGAAGTGTCTGCCTGAGATTGGAGCCAACGCTTGGAGCTGGGAGTAGAGCACTTCTCAGCCAGCTCCTCCTCTGCAGCAGCCCTAAATGTCAGCATTCTGTGCCTTTCCCCCTGGCAGACACGGGGGCAGGGCTGGCAGGACCTGTGTGCTGGGGGCACAGGCTGCTCTCGGCTCCCTCTGCCAGGCTGCATGTTTAGTGCACTGGTTAGCTGAGATGTCTGTCTCCAGATGCTGCAGCGTCTCATTCTTGGCTGGGAGGGTTGACATGGACCAGCTGAGAAGCAGATGCTAATTTAAACAGAAAAACAGAGCTTCAGTCTGGTTTTCTGCATGTCCAAGACACCTTGTACAGAGGAATGACATCCATTATGTGGTGCTGTGGTTGGTGCAGGGGGAGGCTGTGATCTCCAATGCTCATTTCTAAAGGGCTGTGCTGAAGCCATGCTCCTTTTCCTTCAATGTGTGGCTTTGTTTAGGTCAGTATCTGCTCTGGCCCCATTTACTACTTAAATTCCTGCTGCTGGTCTGTCTCACACCCATTTTCTGTCATCTAAATTTTACCACCTTCTTCCACCATGGTCACTGCTTTTGTAGTACAAGGTACAGTTTTGGTGGGAAGGGCTGTGGGCAAAGCACAAAATTAGGTTCCTCTTGCACCAGTGGGGTGGGTTTGATTCAGGCTGTTCTTCTCAAAGTGTCACTGGAACAAATACAAAAGACTATGAGAGAAGAAACCAGTGTTAGATACAACATTCCTTTCCCTGCTATCTTTGTTTCTCTTATAACAGACACAGGTGAGATGATGCTGGAAGATTTACACTCAGCAAAAGGTGAAGAGGCCACTCCCCACTGATGGGAGCTGTGTGTTCCCTGTGTTTGTTCAGAGGCTGGACAGGCACCACTGAGCTAAAACCTAGCAGAAATGTGCTCCAGCACTGAGAAGCTCTCTATGATTTGCAACAGAAAATGAAGAAAAGGGTGAATAAAGAGCAAATTCAGCTATGAGAAACCTGCTGGAGGTTAAATCTCTGCCTTTGCTGCCCCCCAGGTCATGCTGGCTTAGAAGGTGAGTGAAAGAGGTGCTGCATGCTCTAGGTAAACTTTTGCTTTAAACACTCAGCACAATGGTCTGGGTAAACCACCTCTCCCTGGTGTAGTGAGAGCCACGCAGCCAAAACCTCATTATACAGATACACTTCAGTCTGCTCTATCATAGCTGGGCTGCCTGGCAGCCTAGCACTCACTAACAGGGGAATTCCCCTGTCTCACTCAGTAGAGATCTGAAAATTGCTGGTTTTGGTACAGTGAGTGTATGAAACACTTATATCAGCCCAAGTCACAAACACTTCCTCTTGTTAAATGGGTTTTAAAAACTTTAACCTCAGGGCTTTGAATTATCAGCAAACAAAACAAGACTTGGATTCAATTGTGAGACCTTGGTGGATTATGCTTCACCCTGAGTAACAGCTCCAGCATCCCACTGTGTGCTGTCCCCTGAGCCATTCTCTGGACTGAAGGCTTTTGGAGGCACAAAGGGATTGTATTGGATCCTCCTCACTGCATACAGCAGATTCCACCTCACAGAATCCCTGGGGGCTGCTGGTGGTGTTTGCCTGGTTGAGCCCTGAGCTGAGGCTGAGCACTCACTCCTGAGCATGATGTGTTTCTGCTGTGGGAGAGGAGAAATGATCTGTCACTGCCTGTGCAGCTCCTGACTCCAAGAAACAGCTTCTGGAGCAAGTGCAGGGGACGTGACTTCAAGGGTCCCTGATAAACTCTGGAGTCAGGTGAGGTAAGTCCCAGGAGCTGTTCATGGTTCAGTTCTCTGGAAACAGAGGAGCTGAGCATCCTGCTCAGATTTCCACGATGAGAGGAAGGCCTGTGCAGTCTTAGATCCTTTCAAATCCTACCAAAACTAAGAGCTGGCATTTTAATCTTTAAAAAAAAAAAAAAAAAGAAAAAAAGAAAAGCACCTCAAAGCCCTACTAAGCACAGGACAGCAGGGCCTCTCTCTTGCCTACTCTGCTTTTTGCTGGGAGCCACGGGCCCTACAAACCCTCTTGACAACGTGAGCTTGCAGCTATAAATCTCGGAGGTAGAAGGTGCAAAACCAGCCAGACTCCAGAGCCAGCCCTGTTAACCCCAGCTCAGCAGGGACAGATGCAGCAGAGTTGCCTGCTTGGGGCATGGAGGTGTCCCTGTCACACTCAGCAATGCTCCCTTGCTGCCACTGCCCTCTGTGCTTGGCACAAACCAGCAGCACCAGGGGAGCTGAGGCAGTGCCTCACCCAGAGCCCTGCTTTTACATCAGATATTCAGAGGGTGAGCAGAAACTAAAGTGGGAGCTGTCTGTCTGTCTGTCTGTCTGTCTGTCTGTCTGTCTGTCTGTCTGTCTGTCAGCTGGCCCTTCAGTGAGGGGGGTCTGGGCACACCATGTCTGTTGACTATTAGAGTTATGAAAGAAATGAGAAATCTGCCTTCCTCCCAAACCTCCCAGCAAAGCTCCCTGCAGTCAGGCTGCCAGAGGGCTGCAGGGTCTGGGCAGGGCTGATCCCCGAGGGCGGCCACTCAGCCCTCAGGGTGCAGGGCTGTCTGCAGCACAGCTGCTCCGGCTCAGACTGAGGCATCCCAAATGTATTCCAAGGTCACCATCGTTTTCCTTCCTGTAGGACTTGCCTCCACGTCAGCAGCCCTGTGGTGTTTGTTGGAACTGCAGATAATTTTCCATCTTACAAAGCACAAGGTTTGCTGCAGCACGGTGGGTAGGCTGGGTAAAATCTCCCACCTACTCCATGATTCTCTTGTGACATTTTCCCCCTCTGCCCTGCCTCCATCATTGGGGTTGACACATTTTCTTCCAAGTTACCAGCATACATCTGCCAGCAACTTTCCATTGTCATGGGAAGTCCTGCTGTATTCCTCAAAAGCACAATATTTTCTCTTGCTGCAACCAAATCAATCACTGCAAAAAAAAAAAAAAAAAAAAAAAAAAAAAAAAAAGGTTTGTGTATCAGATACATCATCAGCAAATATTGGGCAATTCCTGTATTTGCCCCTGGCAATGTTGCACAGGGAAGTGTCACTGGATGTCATTGGACACAGTCTGTGTCCCTAGAAGCTCTGGAAAGCATAGTTCCCTTTTGCCTGATGCAAATGCCATTTGGAGCTGAAGAATTTAATCTGATGTTCATGCAGCCTCCTTGAGAGGCTAAGGGTAGTGTTTCCTGGATAGCCATTGAGTGGGTCCCATCAACCCTGCAGCTGCAGATGGAAAGAGCTTTTCATAAGATAGTCTTTCTTTTTCTATTCTTTTCCCTGAGGTCATTCTGGCTATAGGAAATATGTTCTTCAGAGCAATGGGCTTGCAGGGGGCCAGCAAGGCATCCCTTCAAGCTGGATTTTTTCATTCTGTTCTGAATTTTCTTGGCAAAGGTACGCAAAAACAACACAGAGAGCTGCCTGAGAGGAAAGTGGATGTCCTGTAGGTTGTGATCTGATGTTTTCCAGACAATGTCTGGCAGCAAAGTGCACTCTTCTCCAATTCTTCAATGTCTTCAAGAGGTGGGTAATAGAATCAAATACAGGTGTCCAAGAATAGATTTGATTTGTCTGTTTCTATCTATCTTTTCACGTACTTAACACAAAAAAACCATCACTAGGAGCTCCAATTGAGCTCCCCACTCAAACCTGTAAATATTTTTTGGAACTCCTCCTTTGCAGTTTACAGTCTGAGCCTGTCCCACTCTCTCTGCCCATCCCTGGGGAGCTGTGTGGTGGGGCTGGCTGAGGCTTGCCCTGGTCAGCTGAGAGCCTGGCAGAGTCTGCATTCACCAACACTCACCAGGGCATCCTGGTAAAGACAGGATATGGGCATGGCCAATAAAATGCTGATTTCCATGCAAGGACTTAGAAAGGTCATAGAGGGGGCAAACGGCCAGGAGAGGTTGGCATGGCCTGATTCATCACTAAATTAGCACAGTGGTAAACCTAATCTCTTGAGATGATCAATGTAAAACGACGGGCAACTTGTGTCTGCAGAACCCCTGCAGGTTAGCTTTGGGTTCAGCTGTGAATAGCTCAATGGTGCTACCTCATGGCCAGAGAGAAAACTACTTCACCCTCGTATTTATTCTTAATTTTTTGATTTATCCTGCAAGTGACAGGCTTGCCACGGGAGTCTCTTACCAATGGACACATATTCCAAGTACATCCAAGTCTCCAGCTGCGTACGTAGGGATTTTTATTTTATTTTTTTTGTGGAGACAGAGCGCAGACTTAAAAGTTGCAAGCTTCCCAGAGTACTTCAGCTGAATATAAAGTTTCTGTTTGTCCTTCTCCTGTTACCTAGCAGTGTTGTACCCATCCCAGACAGGGAGCTCTTTGGCACAGGGGCGGCTCCTGAGCTCTGTTGCCCAGCTCCCTGAGAGGAGGCCACAGTGGTGCAGCCACCACAGCTGGCTGGAGCTGCAGCTGGCCCCTACAGACACCATGCCCCATCTTGGGCAAGATAAAATTAGGAACAAGCCAGAAAGAAACTGCTCAAGGCCTCTAAAAAAGTTGCCAGTGGAAGCCTAAATCTTTTGGGTGTTTTGTTCTTTCCCCCATTGGATGCCAACTGTCTTCTTTTCAATAGTAGCTGGAAAAAGATCAAGCACCAAAGCACACTAGGAGTGACTCATGATTTGGAAAATTGGTCTGGCATGGGAACCCCTCATTCCCTTTCACCACCTTGTTTCCAGCCCTGGCACAGAGTATTTCTATGCTGCCAAATCAGAGAGCACTGGGGACCCATCATGAGGCCAGTGGCTGTTACCTGCCCCTGCTGGGCAGATTTAAGCCCTGCTGATTGCTCTCAGGCTGTATCACACCCACCGTGGGTCTCTCCTGAGCCACAGGTGGTGCCCCTCTGACCCAAGGACAAGTTTGTATTGGTGCAAAGGGTCAGAAACCCTGTGAGTCCTCCCAGTGCAGCCCCCAGCAGGGGGTTTACAGCCACACACCAGAGGTGGGAGGCTGTCCCCACGGCCACTGCTCCTATGAGCTGATTCCAGCTCCTGCAGGGAGAGTCAAAGCCTCCATCAGATGGAGAGAGAGGCTGCAGAGCCAAGCCTGATGTGGTTCTGCCCTGACTGAGGCCAGGCCCACAGCTCCTCTGGGACTGGCACCAGCACCACCTCTCCTTCCTCAAATCAGCCCCTGGGCAAGAAGGCTTCTCTGTGGGATACCACCCAGAGTAATAGCTGTCCAGTTTGTGCACCAGAAATTAGCTCTGCCAAAGGCTCCTTCAGTGGTTCTGAGGAAAGTCAGAGGTATATTGCACAATGTCCTCATGTACACCCTACTGGACCTGATAAGGTGCAAGATTTTAGGATCCCAGTGACAGAGACACATCTGGTGTTTGTAAGAGAAAATCAGTCACCTTCTGGGAAATTTGTGTTGGGAGCTCTGTACCTGGTGTCTTCCTGCTGCCTTGCTGTGGAGGTGTGGTACACACACCTTGTTAGCTGAGCTGACCTGGAGTGCCATCCTGCCCAGGGACAGAGCCAAGCTTCTGTAACAAAGTGTTTGCAGCTTTTATTTTGCATGAGGTTTTGTTTGCCAGCACACAGGAGCTGGCTGAAGGGGCCACAGCTTTGTGTCAGCAGTGCCACTGTCCTTGGAGCTGAGCTGGAGAACTGTCCCTCAGATGGACTCTGATTTTAACACTGGTGAGTCTTCAGACTTCTTGTGTGAAAAACACACAACACTTCACACCTTTCCTGGCACTGAGAGCCCTCTCTTCCTGAGCTTCCCTCCCAGCGGAGGCACAGGGCAGGAGATTGTGTGGATGGGAGCAGGTCTGCAGAAAAGGCTCCAGCCTGGCTGAGATTCATCACCTTTGTCAATTGGTAAGTGAATGGCTTTGTCTGACAGAGCTTCACGGTGCATCCTGAGAGCAGCACTCAGCCCTGGAGAGGTTTTCCCCAAGCTGGGGTCAGCTGGAGAGGATCAGTGCAAGGGAGGATGTGTGAAGGATCACCCACCCACCCCTCAGCTGGACATGAATGAAGGCTCAGTCAGTGAGGAAGGCTCATCCCCTCGGGTTTGGGACCTTGAAGAAGCACTCAGAGAGTGACAGGAGGATTTGCACAATGTCCCAGCAAGGCCTCCTTCCTGGCTGTGGGGACACGGAGTTTCCAAGAATCCCCTGAGCCGCTGCCTGGCAGGAGAGGCGCTGCCTCTGCACATTCACTCAGCCGCCGCGATGGAGCAGCTCAGCCAAAGTACTTTTCTGGCACATTTCTCTTTCAGAAAACATTGAGAAATAGAAATTTAAACTAGCAGAGTTTGTCACTAGAAAACCCCGTGGAAGAGGCTCAGCATTGCTCCTGTGGGAGCTCTTGACTGACGTGTGGTGGAGGAAGTTTCAGGCTTTGGAGGGGTTTAATGTTAGCTTGACTTCTTTTCTGTGGTGTTGATGCAGAGAGACACAGTAATTGTACTGCTTTTGCATAAGTGCAAAATTCTGGCAGCCTCGGCTTAAGAAAATAAAACATTAAAGTTCAGATTGCAAAATATGATCCAGTTGTTCTTGGTATTAGAAAAAATACTCCAAATGTTACAGTTGAGGCCTTTCCCATTTTCTCCAATTTATCTGCTTTTATGTGCTTATAGCTGCTGAAACAAAAGGGACAACAAGGAATATTCAAGCTGATTAACCATAGCAGAGAGTATAGGGCTGCCAGGCTGTTTCTCCAGGATCACTGCACTCTGCCAGAAATCTGGGTCTCGGGGGACCCCTGACTGAAGAATGCACACAGAGAGCATTTAGCATGACTCTGTGTGAAAGCCAGTTTGAATTTGCAAACAGCTCTCTCTATCCTACTGTTTGCCAGTTCCAGTTACCTATTCCAACTGACAGTCAAAACAAGCAAGATGTAGTAATCCATGCAAAAAAAAACCAACCAAAAAACCCCACAGGACAAACCACACAGGGTAAGCAGCCAGAAATACAAACAGAAATACATATGGTTGTGTGTTGTCTCACTTCTAAACTCTTGTCTTGTCAGAGTGGGTTCCCTGCTTTTATTTACTTCCATGAACAATAGCCTGTCTTGTCTTAGTGTCTTTCAGGAGCTCTTTTGAGCACTCATCCTGTGAGTACCCTCACCCTCCAGAAAGGACCCACAGCACAGTGTCACCTAGGCTGCAGTGCTGCAGAATAAGGGTTTCCCACCTGTGGGAGCTAGAAATCGCATTTTGCAAGAAGGTTCCAGTTTCAATGCATGCCAACAACCTCAAAAAAAAAAAAAAGGTTTTCAATTTTAACTGTTTCTCCTGACTTCCTTTGGAAATCAGAAAATGCTGGAGTCCTAGTTAGGGGCATGACTAGTGGAGCCAGGCTGCATGAGTGAGCCCCCAGACTGATTGCTCACATTATATTCCCTGTCTCTGCTGTGATGAGTTTGTGTCTGATGCTGCCCTGGGACAGCCTTCAAGGGATCCCA
This sequence comes from Fringilla coelebs, assembly GCF_963513975.1. Classification (NCBI taxonomy): domain Eukaryota; kingdom Metazoa; phylum Chordata; class Aves; order Passeriformes; family Fringillidae; genus Fringilla; species Fringilla coelebs. Next base: position 26,955,243 of record NC_140029.1, on the reverse strand, counting down.
CTTGCCCAGCCCATGGTGCTGTGGGCATGCTTCCCCTCACTGTCACAAAATGTGATGCTGCATTGTGCTAGACCAGCAGGATTTTGCTGTTTTGGATAAGAATCAGTAGGTGACAGTCCTGCTTTTCTTCTTTGAGCTTTCACATCAGCAAAATTTCCTTTCCAAGCAGCTGATGGTAGGACAACTGTCCAGGGAGCTGCCCCATGCAGTCCTGCATGAGGAAAACCCTTCTGAGGACTCCAGCTTGCTCTGCAGGAGCAGCACATCAGCTGTGGTTGAGGCATGTTCCTGCCAGCATCGGGTGGGACACGCTGCAGTGTGACCTTCTTACCCTGCCCACTGCACTTCACATGTCTGATGGTGTTGGAGATGTTTCCCCAGCCCGTGGCCCATGTCCCCTGTTCGTGGTAGATATTAAAAATCAGAGCAAATTTCACAGCCTAACTCTCTGAAACACTGCTCTCCCACCACCCAGCTGTGACATTAACCCCAAGCAGGCAAAATGCAGGTTCAAACCAGTTCCAAGAGCTGATCCACTCCACACGGGGGAGCTTCCCTCTGGATTAGAAAGTTAGAGGTGACAGGAGCAAAGACTCCACATTACCCACATGCCACAGAGTCACTGTGAAAAACACCAATCACTTGCTTTTAAAATTTTACAAGTTTAACAGTAATAAAATGGTTATAAAAATAGTAACCTAATTAGAGTAATAGAAATTTGGACAATTAGGATTTAGGACAATACGAGACAATAAAAACAAAGAGTTACAGACAGTCCATGTACCTTTTCCTGGGCAAAATAAGCCCAAAAAGGACCCACGTTAACAGAGGATTAACCCTTAAAAACAACAGCCTGTTGCATATTCATACACCTCATACATGATGCTTAAATTCCATTCAAACACAGGATTCTGTCTGGTCAGTGTCAGCTTCTTCCTCTGAATCCTAAAGGTGTCTTCAGGGCTGAGTGAGGTGGGAAGAAGCTCATTTCTTCTGATGATGGAGCAATAAACTCTCTTTCTCTGGAAGATTCAGATGTCCTGTGGCTGCTGTCTCAGTGCGAGTCCTTTCTTCAAAAAAAGTATCTTACATAGCCTAGTTTCTATTTTAACATTATGTTATAGCCTAAAACTATATTTAACACACTACTTAAGAAAATTAATACAGCATAACTTTCTAACACAGCACATATAATATTCATTTTAATATTTGCTAAAAGCCAATCATAAAATATGCATTTTTCAGAGTCACTAAGCTGGTTTCCTTCAGGGTCACTGCAGGAAGCTGCAGCCCAGCCAGAGGCTCAGTGCTGAGCTTTTGTCTGTGCAAGGTCCTCAGGGATGGTCAGGTGGGAGCCCTCAGCATACCTGCATATTTGCACATGCCCTTCAACTATGAAAGGAACAGCTATGAAAGTAAGAAGGTGATGTTTGAGTGCAGAGTGTAAATGCATTTGTATCTTCAGCAGTTGCCTTGAGAGAGGCCATTAATCCTCAGCAGATTTTACCAGGAGGAATTTCTCTCCTGTGAAAAGTTTTGGTCTTCAGGTCATGTTACCAGATGCAGCACTGAGCCAAATTCCCTCCATACCTGTGGGTTGGCAGCTGCTATGGACTGTGTTCCCCAACATCCTCATGGGTTTTGGGTCATTTGGCAGACTTCAAGTTTGAACCCTTTTTAAAAAAACATGCAACATAGGTAATTTCCTCTGTGCTGCAATTAAAAAATGTCACTTAGGAAGTGTCCTTTCAAATCCATATTTTTGATGTTATCATCAGTTTTGTTTCCCTTTTTGGTTTCATTTATACTTGCTACAGCATCTTTTTTTTTTTTTTTTTTTATCATGTCCAACAGAAACAGGCAGCACTCCAGGTTAGGATGAGATGCTGTTAGAAAGCAGCCAAGTTATCTGTGCAGCATTCCCTTAGTGTCAAGCAGTCATAACCATCCTGCCTTAAAACACTTAGTTAACGATCAGATAAAACTCAAGGGATCACCTGTAGAAAACGCTTTGTCACCAGGTGTGTCATGTATGTGGCACCATCACTTGATCCCCTTCAATGACCAGGTGAATTGGTGAATTACTTCTGGATGTAAAACCCAGAAGTTTTAGTCAATAGAAGTGTTCTCCTTCTCCTGCCACGAGAGCTGGGCCTGATGCATGTTCTGATCTCGGCTGGAGAAAGCCCAAAGGGAAGGGAAGCATCTCTGTCCCACTGGTCCCATGCTGCACACCACCATCTCTCTTCTTTCATCACCTCCAGCTTGGTTTGTGTTTGGACTTAGTTCAGCAGAGGAATGATCTTTTGTCAGGACAGGCTTTTCTCCCTGCCATGCTGGTCATGAACCATCTCATCTGATTTGCCTGCTTCTTGAGCAGAGGGCAGAGGCTGCGTGCAGGGTACTGCAGGAAGACACTGCTTATAACTGCAGGAAAGCAAAGTTCAGAGGGTGCTTTCTGCTGCATGTGTCAGCTGATTGTTTTTGCAGAACACAATGTTATTTCCTCCTAAGGACTGAATCTGCATTTCTTAGTCTTTTCTTGTGTTGTGCTTTGTTGCATGATATCCTTGCTGCTCTTCAGCCAGTTCTCTTAGGCTCATTGGGCCCCTCTTGACAAAGAAAGCAGGTTTGTGACAACTATTTATTTGCAACACCCTGATAAATGTGGTTTTCTAATACCTGCACTGGTCTTGGGAAGAGAGGAAAACCTAATACCTATGGGGTGAAATCATGGTTTGGTAGAAGGCAGTGGTGGCATTCCCACCAGCTTTGCTATGGCCAGAATTTCACAACAAAAGGGCTTGGACATCCAAAACCTGCCTGCTCTAACTGCCTGCCTTGATGCTGAACCAGGAGCCCAGAGAAACACGTTCTCTCAGCTGCTGCCTCCCTACTGTTTTATCACAAAAGAGATTATTTAGGAACAGGGGAGTGCCCAGGCCCAGGTGCTGCTCAGCCATCGGCACAGCTGCAGGGTAGGGCTGACACCCATGGCCTCACTGCACACTCTCCTGCTCCTTGTCTGGCAGGAGCTCTGTGTGGACCCACCTGCAAAGTCACCTTTAGCTGTGTGTGGCACTTTGGCACTCACTGCTAGAGAGTGGCTTTAGTGGACACCTGAAACCCAGGAGTGGCCTCAGCACCTAAATCAGGCCCACTCTGTCCCAGCCTCTCTTCCCATGCTTTCTGCAGCAGATGTTTCCTTGAAGCAGCCTCAGAGCACTCAGACATGGTGATGTAAGTGAGGGCTTTTGAGGCTCTCTGGTCTGGAAAGCGTGGGATTAAATACCGTAAGCCTTTGGCCAAAGCAAGCTGTGCTGCCCTCTGGGACTGATCCTGCCCTCGGTGAAGTCAAAGGGAACTCTGGCTGATTCTGCTGACTGCTGTGAATTATTGTCTAGAGTCAGATTTCAGCCTTCATCCTCATGCTGTGAGGACACCAGGATGGATCACAAGCCACCGCTCAGCTCTTGCTGTTAAGGACTCCACCAGCCTGGACCCTGCTACTGAACATGGAAAGAGAGATTTGTGTACAACCATCCCACCCCACTGGCTGATATCAAAGTGGGAATAACATGGGAAAGAAGCTGCTCATAGGGAAGGTATCCAACTGGTTTGTGATCAGAGTTTGGTGTTTTTCTCGTCTTTGCTATTTTCCAGAAAAGAAGCAAAATGGCTTGGGTGTGATCGTGCCCAGGACTTCCAGTTTCTATACAGAAAATTGTCATAGAAAATGTGATGCAGACATTTATTCCTCTCCTATGCTCTTGCTGAAAATTATCTCATCTATGCTCCTTCAACCTTGGATGCTGATGGGCATGATCCAAAAGCCTCAGAGGGATGATTCAGTAGGATTTCACTTTGACAAAGGCTCCCAACAAGCATGTAGCTTCCTTGGAATTGCCCTGTCGCAATTCATCATTTCATCTGAGTGAGGTTGTCCCACAGGGCACCCTGGGCTAGTGGCCCATGCTGGGCAGGACCAAAAGTAGAGCTGTTCCTGAGACTGAACCTCCCCTATCGTACTTCTGCTTGTGGATATTTAATTTATTTGCTCCTGTTTGGCATTGCTGCAAAAAATGTCCTGGCCTTTGAAATGTCAAGGTGTGTAGAGCACAAATGATAAATCAACAATCTCAGTTGAGACTTGTCATGAGAGAAGCTTGTCTGCATTTGCCTCCTTGCAATCTTTTAAATTAATTTCTTTTAACATCTCTGTCCTTGTTCTTCACAGAGTCCAGAAAAATGCATGTGAACAGGGGAATGTGCCACCTTCAACAACTTCACAATTCATGTTACCTCTGTGTGCTGGGAGAGCTTGTCGTGCAAGGCAAGTGCTAGCAGCAGATTCCTGTTTTCCTTGTGTTTGACATTGCTTGGAAGCATTTTGTGGCTTCAAACCTAAGGCCTAGGGGGCTGCTGAGATACAGATAACCCTCTGAGTGGGTTATTGATGAGACTCACACTCTGGGGGAGGGGCACAGAGGAGCATGGGTTGAAGTGAAGGCATCAGGCTGAGTGTTCCTCAGCTGACCCCCAGCTCTTCTGCCTCAGGGCCACAAAGTCTCATGGAGCCCCTGCCCCCCGGAAGGTCCAGTGGTGTCCCTTCAGTGTGGTGTGGGCAGCAGGAGACACGTGTGCTGTGGTGTGCTTGTGTCCTCCCACCCCAGCAGCAGGACCCTCAGCTAGCTCTGGTTTTGTCTCTGTGTGGCCAGCCCTGCCTCCTGTGCTGCTGTGGCACCAGCCTCACCTGCCACACGGCTCCTGGGCTCCTGGTTCCCGCACCCATCCCAGCAGCAGGCACACCCTGGAGCCACGCCACCAGCCCCACACCTCCTGCCCATTCCCAGCTGGCAGCACTGTCTTGGTTTGGGAAGACAGGTGCCTGTTAAAGGATACAGGAGCCTCCCCTGAAATGGAGAATGCAAACCCTCCCCACCCCTCTGAATTGCCATGAATTTTAAATTAAGGGGCTCTCAGGCAAAAACTATGGGAGCAGGAAATAACAGTTCTTTAATAGGGAAGGGAAAAAAATAATAAAATGATAAAATACAACAATGCAATACACCAGAACAACACTGACAGAGTCAGAACTCCACCTGACACCCTGTGGGTCAGGGTGTTGGTAGCAGTCCAGTTGGAGCAGGGCAGTCCTGTAGGAAAGGGGTGTATTCTTCCTCTGCAGATCCGTGGAAGTAGCAGCAGCTGCTGTTCCTCTGGGGAGTCCAGTGGAGAAGAGCCGTGCTGGTGTGTCAGAATCTCCAGGTTATATCTGGGTAGGAATGCTGGGCTCCTCCCTCTGGGCGGAGCATCTCACAATGGGCTGTTATAGTTCTTATCAGTCATGTGGTGACATTCAATAGCCCCTTATCAGCAGATGTCCCTCTGTTGATTATGATCACTCAAGAAGAGAAATAAGGAGAATTGCCTACTTGACACCAGACCACTGCCATACAGATGGCAATAGAATACATCTTGCCTTGCAATCTGGAACAAGCACTCACAGGAAACCTTGCTGCTCACCCACATAGCCAAGTGCACCTCAGGGATGTCAGGAATTTGTTTTTTGTGAGTACAGCTGCTCACTGCTCCGGACCTCAGGGGCTGCTGCCCCAAATCTCAAGAAGAACCAGACATCAAGGGGGCTGGGTAACATACCAGTGAGGTGGGTTCCAACCCTGAACTGACATGAATAAAACCAGGCTGGATACTTCTTTCTTCAAGGATCAGTGCTCAAAGCAATTCAGCATGGCACAGGTGAAGAAGGAGCAGGCATCCAGATCTAACAAAAGAGGGTGTTTCCTGACAGAAACAGAGCTCAGGCTCAGCAGATACATTCTGATTTTCAGTTTCTGTGGTTACTGACAAAGTTTCTTTACATGATCACATCAGGGCAAGCATGCAAATCTTTCCAGGAAGGGTTTCATGCAAAAAATTTTTGGCTCCTGAAAGAGAGAAGGCTGATTGGGTTCAAGATCCCCTGGGATAGAAAGGTTTTTATATATGGGACTTCAAATCAAACTTGCTGTTTTCCACTCCACTTTGCAGTTCAGTCTGGCAAGGATCTACCAGATCTTGGGCTTTTCCAGCTGTGAAAGGAAAACCTCGAGCACAAAGAGCATTTGAGTACAAGATAGTTTTTAAAAGTGTCCTACAGGAGGATGAGCCAAACTGGAAAACTGCAATCTAGTCTTCTGTTGACTCTCACATAAGGGCCTCAGCACTGCTTGGGCCACAGCTTTTAATTTGTCCTATTATTCCTGAAAAATAAAATTAAGCATTCTAAGAGAGTTTTAAAATAGCTCAAGTGTGACTCAAGTCCTGCAAAAGTATGTAATTTTAAGCTTAGAGAAAGTGCTTTATCCTAAATTTGCCCTGCAATGTTCAAATCCACAAAATGAGGTGCTATTCACACCACTCTTGGTGGTGACTCACCATCCTTTCACCTCCCTGTGCTGGGCCCAGAAGCAGATCCAGGTTTCCATGGGTGGAGGCAGGGACCAGCATTTGGTGCCTTCACTGTCTGTGTGGCAGCCAAGGAGAAGCATGAAGGGAGCAATTGGCACTTGCATCTGCATTTGAGGGATGCTGAGGGCAGTGAGGAGCAGGCAGCTTACTCAGAGGGGCAGGAGTGGCAGCAGGGCATAGATAAGGGATATTCCCCAGCCTTGTGCTGCCCACCGACATTTTTCAGCACTGTTGGGCAGCCCAGCCCTGGTAAAGCTCTCCATGGACATGCACAGCTGTTGAGATGGGATTATTTTACCTCAGGAGTTTTACTTTTCATCTCTCCTTTTCTTAGTTCCCTAGAAGGAGTTGTGCTAATGTCTTTATTCACTTCTCTTTCTTTTTTTTTTTTTTTTTTTTTGAGTATAATTCTTTCTTTCCTCTTCCTCCTGAACACAAATATCCCTCTCTTTGCTGCAGCAGTGTTCAGTGCTGGCTCTTGGCTGCAGTTTATCACAGTGCCACACAGACCTGGGAACCAGGTGCCACCACCTCCTCCATAGATGTGTTGCTGGAGCACACCATGGGGAGACTTCATGGAGCACTTCTGCTATAACCACTCTCTCTCTCTCTGTATAGAATCTATATGGTGACAAAAGGAGGCATCTTGATGCCACCCCTGGTCCCCAGCCATTTGAACACTCTCCTTTCACACACCTCCTGCCACATGCCAGCTGTGGAGTTACAAGCATTGGTGCTGGCACTAGAGAAAGGGGAGCATCCCATGTGGTCAGAGGTAAAGGAGCAAAGGGAGAGCTGTTTTTTGGTTCCACGTGGACCTGGCAGGGCAGCCTGGGTGAGGACAGACCTACAGCTCTAGAAGTGCCCCAGACAGCCACAGGAGCTCCTTCCCCAGCACCCCACTGGCATGGATTTCACGGGTGATACAGTGGACACAGATATCGGGAGTAAATCTGGATGGACTCAGGACTGCATGGACACCTCTCCCCACAGCACCCACCAAATCCCTCAGCTGCCTTAGGCCCAGCCAGTGCAGTTGGGGTGTAGTTATTTTAAACTGGGACATCTTCAGTGCACTGCTGGAAGGTTGGCTGAAGTGCTTATTCCAGAAACAGAAACACATTTAATGAAGGATGGCTCTTCTCCCTCCCAAGTGAGTGTCACTGTTCAGAATGGCTGTGAGAAGGAGAGCTGTAAACATCTCCCAAGCAGCCTGGCACAAGTCAGGCACAGGAACATAGAGACAATCTCCCTGATGCTCTGCTTAGCAAACGTGGCTAATCATTCTCAGATTTTTCCTCCAGGCATGGACAGCTCAGAGATTGCCATAAAACCTCTGTTTTACAGTCTCCATGAAGGGTAATTAGCAGCAATAAAAATATTTTCAAAATTGCTGGCTGGTTAATAGTGTGCACAACACAGGAGACCTCTGAGTCCCAGCATCAGCTAATGATGAGGCATGAAATGCCTCCAAACCAGTTAGCAATCCAAAACAAAAACCTGCATTTTGCTTCTCCATCATGCAGCAGCTGCAGTCTGGGACATGCAGGGAAGGTGTTGTTTCAGGCAGGAAGCAACATAAAACTCAAATACTGTTTTTAACCACTATCCAAGTAAAAGAAAAAGAAGTGTCTCTTGTGGAAACTGAATTCAGAATTGTTCTGGCTGGAGCCATCAGGAGGCACCATTTTGCACCTTCACTTGCTTCAGGAGATTTGCAGTGGGAAGAAGCTCAGTGTGATGGTGTTTTACTGATCAAGCTCGTGGCCTCTCCTGAACCCCTTAAGTGCCTCTTTGTGTTCACATTTCAAAGTGCTCCTGCTCACCTTACAGGTTCCTTCAATGAGTCAGGAGGGAAAGGACTGAAAGGGGTAAGGTGGAGGATATGCCATGGGTTTACAGCTTGAAAACTCCCAGAAAACCTGCAGCTCCAGAGCTGTGCTGCTCAGGGCTCACTGCCTTCAGGCCTTGGGGACAGCAAGTCCTTCCTTCCAAACTGATCAAAAGAAAGAGCAAAAGAAAACTGTGCAGTGTGAGCATGAGCTATGGACTGACCAGAGACCTGGGAGTGCCACAAATGGACATGCAAGAGCCAAGAACAGAGGAAATGGTGAATCCTCCTGAGCTCCAGGTGGGCCCTGCTCATTGCCCCTTCCAGTGATTTTGGGCTTTGTAGCTGACAAAGAAGGCAGCTTTGAAGTTGCTTTCCACCTTTTGCAGACTGCATGTTGCCTCTCTCAGTGTGACACTGGCTGTGGTGTGCAAAGGCTGCGAGTGACAGTGAAATAAAACGCTTTATTTTGAAACCTTCTCACTTTAATATTGTTTTAAAGTACAAAAGGCTTGAGAATAGGTACATTAGCAGTTGTACATGAACAATATGTTTGCATTGGTTATTTGGGAGTTTGTAGGCTGGTCAGTCATACACCATCTGAAACACTGGAACATCACATAATGTTATCCTTAAGGACCTTTTGCTCTGAAAACTATTTTACTGTGATGTTCTTCACATCTCTTAATATCATACATAAGTGAGAAAAAAATTCAGGGAGTAAGCTGCAAATTTTCTGAGATTAGAAAATATTTGTTCATGAAATCATCATCAAAATTATCCTCCTTTCACTAACAAGTATCTAATTGTAAAACTGACTTCTGGAATGGCTGAGAAGGGTATTCAAAAAAATAATATGTATAAAAAACACAGTCTTGCAACCTTCCAATTGTTCTGTATGAATAAAAACTTCATTTAAATTCCTGACATTAGTTTTTAAAAGGGCACTTATTTTTAACCTAATCTATTAATAGTATTCAATATTAAATTACCCTTAAAGACTGCAAAATTATAGAGGATATTTTTTTTCAGTACAAAATCAATGCCTAAATAATTTTCACAAGAGTGTTCTGGATGAAAATGAAATTCTGCAAAGAAATTATTTATAAAAATAGTCTTAGTTATTTGGCCTAAATTTCAAGATAGTATTTGTGGTCAACTACTTTGAGAGTTGTAATGGGTTTCTGGTTGGCATTAAATGCAAAACATGAAATGGGTTGTGAATAGAAGTGGGTGGAAGCAGTTTTGATCACTGATTGAAAGGTTGCCACCTTTCTTTGGCTCATTATTGCCAAGATTTACTTCTACAGAGACATTTATGGCAGCAGAGCAAATCTTGCTTTACTGAGCTGACACCATGCTCTCTGGCTGTAACAAACCTATCCCACATGTTTGGGGGTTGAAACGTTTCCAGCTCTACCCTTTCCTGGCACTGGCAGGTGCTGGCTGTGACATTGGAGGGAAAGAGCTTTCCTTTGGCCCACCAAGAGTGTGTCTACCCCTCTCTTGAACAGTCCATAGGCACAGAAGATGCAAGGTTATGGGGTGCTGTGGCAAGGAGATCTGGAATTTAAGGGCTCTGAGGAGCCCTGGGCCAGCAGGCAGCTTTGGACACTCAAAGAGGAGCACGGCCAGAGCTCTCCCTGCCCCTCTCCATTGCTCTCCAGCCAAACATGCACATACAGGGCTAATGTGGTGTGCCAGAGCCCTTGGGAAATCAAACATCTGTTTGATGAGGGATCAAAACGTAACAAATGGAGGTGGGTCAAGAGGTGTTGCCAGACAGATCCGGGAACACCCTGCTATCAGCTGCAGATCACCACCGAAGCTCTGCAGTGGCTGGTTCGCTCATACAGCGAGAAAGTTTGTGCTTGGCAGTGTCAGAGCTTGGAAGCTAGCAGATGGCAGCCTGTTGTTCCAAAGGCTTTTCTCACTGAGGGATGCAAGCCACTCTCATAAAGCTGCAGGCCAGTTCAAAGTCCTGGGAGCCAGATCCCATTCTGATTCCTTGTGATTGAAAGAACAAAGGGCCGTATCCTGCCATTGATGCATTTTCAGGCCTTTTGATGGGCACAGCTCAGAGACCCAGATATAGATCAATGGCAGGATATAGTCATAATGACCAAAACTGAGCTAAAAGAATGGTGTCTTCCTATTTCAACTTTATATGACACAGCACTTGCACATAATGGAGACCAGATTTTACTTTTAAACAAGTTGTCAAAGTATCTGTTGCGTCCCATTGAAGGAATGCTTGAAGAGCGAATTCCAAACCTAACACTTCAGTAAATCTAGCAAATTTGTTATACTGTGTGTGAGAAACAACTGCCCACTTTGAAAATTTAAACAGTTTATTAAACCTTGACAAAAATACAACAAAAGGACTACATATAGAAAAAGTTACAGTGCTGGGAACAACCCGTGGGCATACTACATGGGTGGTTCATCTTCAAGGTGGATGTTGGGTCTTTTATATGCTGGGTGTTGCAGCCCTGGCCCATCCCAAAGTCTGTCAGTCAGCTTTTCTTCGCCATTTATCAATGGAAACTGCTTTCTTGTAACTTTGTTGGAGGTCAGGTGTTGCCATGCCACACCCCTCAGCAACTGCCTGAGCTTTTCCATTCCCAGCTGCCCCATGCAAGGGGCACATGTGCAGCCTTCTTTTTTACCTATCCCAGACAACCCTGGCTGTCTGATGGTCACAATACAGGGAAGGGAAAGGGAACTGTGGGGAGAACAGAGGACATCTAAACTACATTAACATGACTATACATCACTAAAGCTTTTATTAATATTCACACAATAGTTATCTTTTATTTGTGAGAGCTAATTATCTCATTATCCATCTATAACAGTATACCACACAGAGAACTCTCTGCAGATCTTTTCAGTTCAACTTTTGCTGTTAGAATATCTTGGCTGAGACCACAGCTGCAGTTGTTAGCAATAAAATGAGCCACCATGAAAATGATGGTGGTGATGCTTCCCCACAGCACTCAGTACCAACCATGCCATGTCTCCTGGTTCATGCAGGACAACATGTGTGTGACGACTTTGTCTTAGAGCTAAACCTTCCTATCAAGTTGCTGAATGTTTAATCTTTACAGTGTGTGCATTACTGCACATATCAGTAAAAATTCCCCCAAAACCAGACACAGGATGTTTGGCCAAACAATATTTTTAGAAGTTAACTTATTCTGCTGCTGGTTATTAGTCCAAATAACTCATGACAGCCTAATTTCTCTTTAAACTTTTTCTTCCTCGGAGTCAGAGGTAGCATTTCAAAATATTTGGAAGGGTGCTATTTGCTTTTCTTCCCAAAATCTCCACAAAGATGTTGTGGATAACCGCAAGAGTATCATCCACATTCCTTTATGGTAGTACACAGGGATATGATTTATTCAAACCCAGAGTACTTTAAACACACGCCAAGTCTCAGAGCGGAGCCCTGGGGCATCCACCTAGACTGTTCACAAACCTGGCTTGAGAAAGCCATCTCTGCACTATCCAAGAGTAACAGGGTATATGACAGTGCTGCTAAAAACCTGGGAGGCTAATGTGAACCAACCAGGCCATCTGGGGCTATTTAGCTGTTCTCGCTGTGTGATAACACAACTTGGCGTGAAGGGCTGGAGCCTCCAGCAAAATCAGACATGACAAAATACTCCGAGCTGAGTCAGAAACAATAATGATTCTTTTTGCTGTATATAAGCAGAAATCACTGACTTTTGTATGGCAGAGAGCAGGCTGACAGATAGGAGTGGCTGCTCAGTGGTGCCTTTTGACTACTGATCACCTTGAAAATGCTGAGAAATGGAGGCTCCTTAGGCTTTACTGCAGTGTAAACATTTACAGTGTTGATCCTTGTTCCAGAAAATGAGGCCACATCTGCATCTAGAATGAGAGGGAGCTACTGAAGCAGCTGTAGCTCAGGATGGATTCCCAGGAGAAGCTGGCAATCATGAAGTTGCCCTGAGATTAATACATAACATTGTAATTTTTCAGTCTTTCCCTTTATTGAGGCTAAATGTGAATTAAGAGTCTTTCAGTATTTGTCTTGGAGAGAAATAACTACTCCTCCTGCATGCTGGGATGGGACAAACTCGGTCCTGATGTGACACAGAGGAATGGGGAGTAGGAGCCCAGCTTCCATAGCTACAGGTCAAGGGATGCACATCTGGGGTGTGCAGCATGGATTAGCAGCAATATCAGCAGCGTTAGCAGGGATGGAGCTGTGGGGACCAGGCACTCAACATGATGTAGTCTCTGGTGCCCGAGGGGATAGCTCCTCTAAACTGGGTCTGCTGCTTGGGGCTGTGCCTGAGGGAATAACGATGCCCGAGATTATACAATGGGGTAGCCTGAGGTAATAGAGCTGAACATGCTTTTTACTGGGTGGCAAAAGGGTAAATGTTGGGAAACTCAGAAGAAGGCAGGCTGGAGCTGGACCCTTGCACGTTCATCTATGCATGGCTGGCAGCTGCCACCTGGGAGGAAAAGCTTTAACCCTTTGTGAATGCTCCCTGTAAAAACTGCCCCGAAACTGCTGTTTAAGGATAATTTTCGCACTAGGTTAAAAAATAAGTGAATTCAGGACAGCTTGTGACCACAGGGGAGAACTGCTACTCAGAAGAGGTAAAGATCCTGCCCCGGGCTCTCTGTAGTTTGTTTCTCACAACTTGTGACACTTCCAACCTCCCCTTCACCAGGGGCTGGGGGTGATGTTCTGGTTTGGTAACATTTCTACCCTGCATCTGTGGGACACAGCTGACCCGCAGTGCACGACAAAGGTGCCTCAAGCCATTCTGGCTTTGCTGGGTTTCTTTGCAGCTGACATCCTCATGTTGCAAAGCCCCAAGCATGCACAGGCAGAACTGTGCAAAACTTCAAGGAATGACCTCGGCTTTGTGACTTAGGAGTGCTTGGTAGTGCTAGAAGGGAAAACAGGGGTGACTCTGTGACTGCTGAGACAGAAGTGCTCCTGTAGGCACAGCTTGCTTTTGAATTAGAAGAGGTACTGGGAAATTTAGCCAGCCTGGAAAGTTATAAAAAGAGGGAAAGAAGTCCCAGAAAATAACCCAAGCTGGTTCTGGGAGCAGAAAATCGACAAAATCTGGTTTTGCTTTTTTTCTTTTCTTTTGTGACCTTTCACAACCTTTTGCATCCTACTGCTATAACTCAGGTACTGTTCCATCCTCTGTACTGTCTTTTCTTTCACTTTGTTTTATTTTTATGGCTATGCTTATTGCCTATCCCATATACAGATGAATTCATAAATCATTACTTTAAAAAAACAGAACACCAGAAAGCCTGAGGTGAGGGAAGGCAATCAGAACTCTAAACCAGACTCAACTAGAGCTCTAAATCAAAGGAGTATCACTGTGTCTTTCCCAAGACTCCCAGCCTCTTCCCAGTTCCTTCCCATGTCACCTGTAGCTGCTGGAGGAGCCCTGCCAGCTGTGCTGCCTGACACCCTGCACAGCTGGCTGCAGCAACACGGGCTGGTAAGGGTGCAGCTCTCTGGTTCTGCTCTCACAAAGGCAGGATTTAGAGAATGGTTCCAGTCAGCTAAGCTGACAAGGACCATGTATCAGAACCAAGGATCACTGAAGAGCTCAGGTCACATTTGTGCTGCTCATGGCTCTCTAGGTCAGGCTGATGTGGCAGAGAGCTGTGCAGAGCAGCCCAAAGCACAGCTAAACATGAAGCATGCAGGCAGTACAGGGCTCTGGCTGACACCCCTGCCCTTTTTTCTTGCTATGAAGACCCCAAAGTGAGAAGCTAAAACCAGAAGACCCTGTTGGGGGAGCAGAGGGAGGAGGAGGAGGTTTTGGTGCTTATAGAGTTTTTAAGAGCTCACGAGTCTTCCTATCTGAGAGCAGAGGTAAAAGCAAAATGAGATTTGCCATTGAAGTCTGAAAGTTTCTGCATGTGTTTTATTTGTGTACATGTCTTCTTCTTCAAATGGAATTTGGACAGTGTTTTGCACTGAGTGATTTCCAGAAAGTCTTGTTCTTCATCCTCATGGAATTTTTAAGGAGATATTTGCCCAGGCTGTCCACATGAGTGTGTCTTGTAATGTTGATCCCTCAGAGAACAATTGTGGATGCAATAGCAAAAACTGTTGTGCAACACTGTTTTTCTGAATTAGGCGCTTGGAAATAACAAATATACTGGAATTTGGTCTCAGTCCATTCCCTTCTTTATTTGACCTCCTATCAAAAAGAAATAATATATTTTTCTGGAATAGAAGCTGTGCCAGCCAGTATATTGGCACATCTGTGAAATGCACAGGCTTACTTCAAAACAACACTTTCTTTTGGAAAGGAAATTGCTCTGAATTTTTCTGAAGTCACTGGCCAGCCATGCAATGACAGGATGGGAATTTGTCCTTTTTCACAGATCACTGTAGTCCTTGATCAACTGAAGCCCTTTCAGCGTGCTCCCCTTTGATAGCTCTGGGGGTTACAGCACCCCTGTCCTTCTCCAGCAAAGCCAGCCCTCTATCCCAGCTCCCAGAGAACCTTTTCACAGCCTCTTTAACCCCTGAGGGCCCTGTACATCCACCAGCCCCTCACCCTCAGTGCTCACACAAGGACTGTGCTGTCACCAGTCCTGGGACCCTTTGGGGAACCAATCTTCATCCCACCCAATCCTCCCACGTTTGGAAGCAGATCTGCTGCTGCCACTGTGAACTCTGTGGCTGTGTGTCCCATGGCCACAGACAGACACTCTGTGGGCAGGAAAAGGTGCCTGCCCTGCCTGCCTCCACCCCAGCTGCATCCTTTGTCCGCAGCTCCTGCAGTCTTCTCCTCACCTCCAGGTTTGCTGAGAGCAGAAGGGAAAGACAAGGAAAAAGGGGGTATGGCCAGAGAGTCTTCCTGTGGCTGCTGCACCTTCTCCTCACAGGCATCTCACAGCTCCTGCACCCATGGGAGCCTCAGTCCCCTCAGACCTGCTTAAAGCATCTCCTGCTCTGCATTCAGCTTTTCCTACTGGCAGCACATCACTTTGGAGCTCCTCTTCATCCTCCCTTGCCTCTTGCCTCAGAGGAAGCTTGCAGTCAAACAGCAGGGCAAAACAGATCACTGGGATGTTCACACCATCACAGGGGGATTCCTTGCTTGTCCACAGGGATGTGCAGGCAGTCACTGCTGAGATTTTTCAGGAATTGCTATTGAGACAGAGGAGGCCTGGAAAGGAGGTGGGAAGATTATGTCTACACAAGCAATTGTTCATGTTATTTGGCTTGCTGATTTTATAACTGCCATCCTAAAGGCCAGCAGGACTCTGTGCTGGAGTTTTAAAAAGCTTATAGAGGCCATATTTATCCTATAGATTTTTTTTTCAATTCTCAGTTTGCTTTTAAAGTATCATCAAATAACATATAATCTTTTGTGAAGCCTCCCCTACTCCCATTTAAAACATACTTTCCAAACAGCACAGTCTGCCTCTTAGTGATTGAACTGGGAAAATGTTTGTCCTGCTAGCATTTATTTTTTCTCTTCAACAGTGCAATAGATATTGTGCCTGCATAAGGCAAGAATTTAACATAATTCTGAACAGACAACCTAAATAAACAGCCAACACGATGGCAGACTCCTGGGTTCTCAGGGAAGGTAATTTCATCAGCAGCCTGATCACTGAACAGGCAAAACCTGCCTACAGTTCATTACAGGCCTATTTTGAAAACACTGACTGCTTCTTGAGAAATCTGTGTGTTCACAGGAGAAAATGGAGGTGAAATAACTGAGAGAAGAAGCACAAGCTTCTATTTGCACAATTCATCCATGCTAATCAGCTTCTTGATTTACCCAGAATATAGGAGCTGATGTAACTGCCCTGAAATCCACTGTGGATGTA
Organism: Fringilla coelebs; assembly: GCF_963513975.1. NCBI lineage: Eukaryota > Metazoa > Chordata > Aves > Passeriformes > Fringillidae > Fringilla > Fringilla coelebs. The sequence continues at coordinate 26,939,078 of NC_140029.1, read as the reverse complement.
ATTGAAACCTGCTGCAAAACTGTGCTTTTCTTACTGAGTGCTTACTCACCGTAACTGTGAAGTTTCAAATTTTTACCTGTGTACTCTATTGCTTGTCCTGTATAGTAAATAGAATGTTGAAAAACTGGCTTTCTCCTCAGGTTTGTTGGTTTTGTAATGATTCCAATAACTACCACATCACTCAATATCTTCTAATATGCTTGCACGGGCATGAAAATTTATGATAAACAGATGGATTTTGAGAAAAAGTACAGCAGCAGTTACTCACAGAAGTGTCTTTCCATGTTCAGCTGCATGCCTTTTTATTATTATCATCTCTATGATTTTTCCCAGCTATATGTTCCCAGAGAAACACACATTCCTTTCAGCTTGGAACCATGCAAGTGTGGCAAGTCACCTAATAGGAATATATGGGTCATGGTACTACATGACTGAACTCTGATTCTATGACTTATGCTCTTTTTCAACTACTTCATCACCAATAGCTGCTGTTAAAGGAGCCAAAAATGAATACAAATTGGAAGAACATAAGGAACAGTCTTTTTCATGATGTAAACATCTATTTTAGTGTCATTTTAAAAGATATTTCCATTTATTTTCAGAAGGAAAATGTTACATTTACTTAACTTTTGTCAACTGAAATGAATGGGCTGTATTCATTTGCTCCCAAAGGGAGTGTTCAGAACTGCCATTAGTCCCAGTAAAACCAGAACTAGGCTTGAAGTGACCTGCAGAATGGAGCACTGTGGTGTACAATAAACCTGCAGATGAGTCTTCAGGAGATGCTAAAGGCACAAGCATTTCTCAGCAATGTACCAAACTTTGCTGTTTCCCCCAGTGACAATGAAAATTGTCTGAACAGTACAGAATTCCTGAAAGATTTCATAAATTATCCTATGTGTAAAAGTAGATATGAACTTTCTATTCTTCCTCTGCTGGAAAGAGAGGCTTAGAGTAATCTCAGACAGTCACTGTTGTCTCCTCTTGATATTGTTGACATTTCAGGTTGTTTTTTTTTTTAAATATGCCACAGTCACAGACACAAAACACAAATGACCCACAAAGCTTCCAAATTTTAACCACACAAGAATGTGTAAATATCAACAGGGCTGATGAAAAATTCAATCAATTCAATTTTTAATTGCAGAGAGCCAAAAGGTCATTTGCCTCAAAATAAGCTGCATAAGTCTGAATCCCACACATGACATTAACCCTGACCATGCTAGTATTGCCTGTGGTAGGAAGACCTTTATTTGATGCCCGAACTTTGTTCAGTGTATATCCTCCCATGACTGGCTTAGCCTTTCCACTGTGAGATGTTTCCATGCTACAGTACTCTTGAAGTAACAGAGAATATGAAAAAGGAAGAATGAGAGGATGTAAACAAACCTGAACTCCTGCAAACCACTCTGCACCCCTTAGGCTTTTGTATTTTCCCCACTTCAGACCTTTTGATTCCAATCTACACTTCCCACAGATGAAGAAACAATAGCAAAGACTGACCCAGTTTGGGCTTTCTGCTGCCACTGCCTGTGCCGCTGTTAGGGCAGTCAAAGTGCTGGGCATGGCAGAGCTGGCTGAGCAAGCTCAGGGGGCCTGGTCTTGAGAACTCCTGCAGATATTAGAGCTGGATCCATAAAATGACTTGTTGAAGTTGACTGTGCAGTGTCCAAACACGTTTAAAGCAGGGGACAGTCCATGCCTCTCTCGCAGCTTCACACGAGCTCTGATGTTCTGAGCTGAAGCTCCACTGTCCCTGGCAGGTGGAGAATGGTGAGTGGGGATGAGCTGTTCCCATGTGGGACCAGCTGCTCCATCTCCACAGAAATGGTGAATAGCTTCTCTGTTGGCTTGTTTGGCTCAGTTCTATCTCTTCTGCTCACACCCACAGAACTGTTGGTGTCCACAAGACACAGTTTTAGAGGGTACATGGATTTGTCTACAAGCACATTAGGAAAAAATGTCCATCTACTGTTTATCCTATCCTTTTGTCCTACTCAGATTAGTCCCAGCACAGCCTCCTGCAAACCTCTAACAATTCCTGTGAGGTTTGGAGCCTTTTATACTGCAGGGGCTTATTCTAGCTTAGTTTCTAGAAATTAGTTCAAGAGAGAGAACAAGACACTGCTTAGACTAGGCTTTTATGTCATTGAATCATTATTTTTTTAATGAGTTTTAAGCAATATAGGATTAGAGGTTCTTCCTGCTGATTTCACCATACTCTCCCTATCTTATTTCATTCTTATGAAAGAGGAATATTTGTTGCTGGTCCAAATTTACTTAGACTACATCTAGATTCAAGGTTTGCCTGGGTTCTTAATTTTTAATTTTTAGTTTAGAGGATTATCAGGAGGAAAATATCAAGAACTTGACTGAGAGGTTTGATTTTGCAAAGGCATTGATGTTCTCGACTCTTGTTTAGGATCTGGGTGCCACACATGAATCTAGATGTACAGCTCCACACCACTAAAGAACATTAGTCTGCCTCAAATCAAGATGTACAAATGACTTTCCACATGCCTGAAGTAACACACACTTGGTAGCTTGTCTGGACTGGATCTAGTACAGAAAGCCCCATAAAATATTGCTCCACACCACTCTGAGACAACCTAATGAAATCCCAAGCACCAGCTTCTGACAGACACTGGGTGTTGACTGACGTAATTCTGAGTCGAGACTTTCATGAATTGAAACTCTGGCTCTCAAGTGGCTACTGGAAAATGTATACATGCTTAAATATGTAAATTGTTTATGGTGTTCCCCTGGACTTACATGTAGGCTACCAAGATACAGTCTTCAATATGCCATTTTTTTAGCTTCTACAAATGTAGAGGCTTACACACAGTTCTCTTGCTGATTCTCAGCTCCAGCTGAACTAAACTCAAGAAGCCACAGGTAATTTTGGATGACATCCCAGGATCGCTGGCAGGGAATGAGACAATTCTACAGCTCTCTGTTCAGCCTTGAGGTTACTTGGTGCCTTCTGAAAAACATGTTTTTGCCATCAACACCTGTTTGCTATACATAAGGGTTAGCAAACACTTTTATTTTTGCTGCTGTGCCAGTAAATGTCCTAGTTTATGAACCAAAATAAGCTGTTGGAAGAGGCTGTGTCTCACCCTGCACAATTTAACTGAAAAAGGTATAGGCAGGAGCTGTACTTTAGCATGTCAAAGTACATCTTTATGTGCAAAAAGGATCCAATGGCCTGCAGATTATCAGTGAGGAAATGGCATCCCCATTCGTGCTTTACCCCCAAGCAATGGGAGGGGAGGCAGGGTGCTGACACAGCCTTACCTCAGCCAGACCTGAAGGTCAGCTGAGCTGTCACCCTCCCTCACACAGAGGTTTCACCACCCAGAACCTGTTCTGGACATTCAGCTGAAGCTCTGCTCCTCGTCTTGCAGGTGTGGAGATAATGGGGTGCTACCACACAGAACCTCTGTCTCAGCCACACAAACATAGTCCAGCCCTTCATCATGGAAGATCCCTTTGGTCCTTTGTATGTTATCTTGGCAGTACAAAAATTTATCCTAAAACACAGCTCTGCAGCAAAACCTGCTGTATTGAAGACTGGTTTATAGTGGTAATTAGCAACATTTACTGTACCATATACTTTCATTTACTGTACCATATGCTTTCTGTCTGAAATTTTTCTGTAGGTTCTGATTTGCTCAGAGACTTCAGGTCTGGGATACACAGGAATTATCTAAATACTTCAGCTATGGGATTCAAGGTAAAAGGGATAGCTACCTGCGAAACTGCATTATCTGGGCAGACAATTCTTGTCACTCCTCCTTGTTGCAGTGCAACTTCACTCATTTGCTCGGAAGGGTTAGGATCTTATTCATAGAGAGGAAGGTTTCTGGCTTCCTATCCCTCCCTTTGCCTGCTGGGTGTGCAAAGCCATACAGATCCCAGAGGCCAACAATGATGGCTGATGGCAACCACCAAAGGAAATCTTGTGGTGGTCTATGGGCTCTTTGGATGAAATATTGATATTTATAACACAGACATCTACTATGGAATAGTCTCTTTTTAACCAATGTATAATGCATTCAGGGTGTGAATCATTCCATCCCAAACCAGACACCTGAAATAAGTGTCAGATGAACCATGCCCTTACCTGCATCCCTCTGCTTGTCATGAGGAAAGCCTGGTGTGAGTGGATCAGACACACACCTCTGCTCCAGACACATCTAAAAGCAGGCAAGATGTTTGATTCCTGCTGTGCATTTCCCAGGCCATGAGATCTGGGTCACCCTGAGTCACGCCCCACAACCTTGCTCAGAGGGCTCCTTTTTTGCAATAGAATGGAGCTCTGAGAGAGCTTTTGGCTGCTGGACAGCCACTTGCTCTGTGCTTCAGGCTTCCTTCTCTGATGGAGACAATTCCAACATAGAAAGCAGTAGCTGGGCTCTTTGAGGAATTCTTAATTTTATCTCCTTCCCCCTCCACCCCTGCTTCCCGCCATGGTAAGCTAAAATAATTAAACACTCGGGGTTTGTTTGCCTACATTGTTTATCCATCCTTGGTTTTGCTTCTATGTTTAACAGAGGAAATAACTCTCTATGATAATGTATCACTACATGCTGGTAACATCAGATAAACTAAGCTGGACAAAAATGTTTTCCTTGGCAATTCTCCACTTTCTTTAATTTGGCCAGGGAACTCGCTTTACTTCTGGAATTGTGAAGACCCCAGTTACATTTGATTGTAACACAAAGAGTTTCACAGTTTTTCTTGTTAAACTCCATGTAAGACTAGGAGAACAATCCTGCCATTCATTTTCCTGCAGTATAATTGAGCTGATAAGCATCAAGCCACACACATCAAAACCCACAGTGAATGTCATTTGCATTCGTTTTCCGCCTTTACAGGAAAAAAAAAAGCAATCTGCTTATCAGCCCCCATCGGAAGCTGCACAATGCTACAGGGATGCATGCTAAAAGCTGATCCCAGGGAAGGAAGAAGGCAGTGCACTTGTGCACTTGGAGGGAGCCCTTTTGGGGTGGAGACAGCATTCCCAGGCACAGCAGGAGGAGCTGGGTGAGCATCAGAGGAGCCACTCCATTCACCCACAGGGACTGGTGTGGGGACACTGCAGCAAGAGAGGGGGGACAGGATCGGGGTTCAGGGATCATCACATGGGAACAGCTTGTGCTGCAGCTCCTCTGTGCCTCCCATCAATGGGTTTCAAGCAACAGGGTCAGCCTGGAGATATCTGGGCACACAGAGAGAGGACAGGGAGGGCTGCTGGAGGTTCTACGCCTCTGCCCCCCAGGTGAGTGTGTGCTGGTGCCTGGGAACGTTCTGGGCTCTGATTTAATCACTCCTTGCATGGCACCCAGGATGCAGCCACAGCTTTGAGACCCTGAAACACTGCAGAGGGCAATGACCTTCACTGTGTGCAGAGTCTGCATAGGTGTGTGGGATGTATGTCCGTGTGTTAACCCATAACACATGAGCTCCTGTGCTATGGGTTAACACAGTGCAGACAACTCACACCACTGCACCGCCAAAGGGTTTTACCTTTTTGTTTGGCACCCAGCACAAAGCTTTGGCCTCATGTGCCCTTTTCTGCCTGAAGGGCAGAGTGTGGCCCTGCCATGGGAGACACAGGACAGCAGCAGGGCTGCAGGTACAGCGTATTTCCCCTTCCTGTCCCACCAAGCGCCTTGAACAGCACTGGCTGGCCTTGCTGCAAGCCCCAGCCCTGCACAGCAAGGGCAGCTCCTCTGCTCATGGTCCCTAACTCATCCAGCCCACACACAGTGAGTCTGCTGCTTCGGGATGCTGCATGTGAGATCTAGGGGCTTCACCCCCCAGATGTGCATTCCTGTGCATTTACTGCACTTGCCCTAAGAGCTGGTGTCTGCTCAAGTGTTGGGCATGCTGAGGATTTCTAGTTTCAAGGGAAGGCCAAGTGCTGTGGAAAGCTGAGCTTTGTTTCCAAGCAGCAAATGCACCTGGCATACAGTAACCCATACTGCTGGAATCTTCCCTGCAGCATATGGACAGACTGAAAGCCTTAAATACACTGGATTGTTTGTTGGGGATTTTTCCCACCCTTTCCTCCCTCCCTTAAGCCAAACATTCATGCAATAAAATATTTCTAGAGCACAATATATAAACAATACACACAATAAAAATAAGAAATTATATGCTCAAGTCAGAAAATAGCTGAACTTAATTTTATAGCCAGATAACTACTTAAGTTTCTGTCCATTTTATTTTGATTTTTTTCAGCTATTAAGGTGTTTTTCTTGCAATAGATTTGACTTATGAGTATTTTGCTTAACACCATTTTCTTAACAGAATACTTGATTTTTTTTTTCTTAGTTATAACCAATGTGTAATTTCTGTGACTTAGAATTTGAACCTCTGATCAAACAACTTAGAAGCAAACTATAATTATGTGCCTTGTGCTGGTGCAGCTGGTGCCAAACCATAGATGAGGAAAAAAGTGATTACAGACAAAGAACAACAGCTTGGTGACTGGGTTTCCTTTGGAGAGAGTCAAAAGAAGTAATTTCTGAGTAAATCCAGAGAAGAATCTGCAGCAGAGACCAGTATCCAATGTTAGGATGGGTCTTGTATAAAATACACAGTCACTCTGTATTGTATATAATATAATGTATAAAAAATCATTACAATTCTGAAGGAGGCTAATGTAGGAGGCACCATATTCCCTCCTGAGGGTCCTCTCCATGCACCATGGTTTCACAGGTCCCTCCATCATCTCCTTTGCTTCACAGCATTGTCCATGAGAAGTGAGGGTGCACTCCTCAGGGACAAGGAGTCGGCACCACAGGCTGAAGAAAGCCCCAGCCTGTGTCCTGCAGTGGGGGTGGGTTTATCTGCCCCTTATACCAGTCTGTAAAAGGGTTGCTGCCCTTCCAGACCTGCTTTGCCCCATTTATTCCATTAAAAACAAGGTGCTGCTGAGCTTTTATTAGGCACTGGACCACCCACACCAAAATGCAATAGTGCTGGACTGGGTCTTTTGGACCTTTGTTTTTCTGGTTCCAGCCCTTAAGATCCAAGAAGGGCTTTAATTATTGTGGTCTGAGTGTAATTCATTCATGTTTTCTCAACTACTTATTCATCTCTTCTGTGGTAGAGATTGCAGACCCAGCTGGCATCAATGAAAACTAAATTTCTTTTTGAAGAATCAGCACTACATTTTTAAATTGCCGCTCTGATACAAGCTAAGATGAAGGGAATATTTTCCCTCTCTCAACTTAAAAGGAAGCAATAATTTTGTCCTTTTATTTGAACACTACTCTATTCCATGATTTTTCTCTCTTTGCCATAGAAATTTTGAAATCAAGTCAAACAACAAAAAGAAAACATGGTACTGTAAATCTTGGACATAAACCCCTACCTTGGACTTTAAAAAATTAAAGTCAAGCAAAAATTAAAGTCAAAGCTCTTCCTCCTCTTTTACATTTAAACTTCCCTGAGACTTCTGCTTTCTAATCTGTAAACAGGAATAATACCTTCCTGTCTCGGAGGACTGCTGTAAGAAGCTTAACTGATTTGTGTTTGTAGGATGTTGGGACATGGCAACATATGCATGGGTATGGATATACATATATGTGCATATTAGTATGCATCTATGGTTTGATTTTTGTGTGCCTCCTGGTTTTTCACTATCTTCCTAAAACACAGGAGATTTCTTGTAGAGAAGATCAGATTGCACACGAATGAAACATATTTTCTTGACACATTTCTTGGTCTTAAGTACCAATGTTTGAAAGTTTTGGTATTTGATAAAATTAGCACAACACAGGCTCAAAACCAGCTCTCACTAGCAATGTATTGTAACATTACCATATCTTTCAAAGCAATCTCAAATGGAAAAGGGAAGTCATACTTCACCTAGATATCCCTTTCCCTCCCTCATTTTCCTGGTTCAAATATCATGTTTCTGAATGTCGTGGTTGAACTCCAGCCCTTTGCAGCTGCTCACTCGCTCTTCCCCAGTGGGACAGGGGAGAGAACCAGAAGGGTGAAAGTGAGGAGCTCATGGGTTGAGGCAAGGACAGTTTAACAGGGAAAGCAAAGGCCACACAGGCCAGCAAAGTAGAACAAGGAATTCATCCACCACTTCCCATGGCAGGCAGGTATCCAGTGAACCCAGGAAAGCTGAGCACCACCACGTGTAATGGTGACTTGAGATGATAAACACCATTAGTCCAAACATCCCCCCCTTCCTTTTTCTTCCCCCAGCTTTATATACTGGTCATGACACCCTATAGTGTGGGATATTCCTCTGCTCACTTGGGTCAGCTGTCCCAGCTGTGTCCCCTCCCAGCCCCCTCACTGGAGGGTGGGTGAGAGGCACAAAGGGCCCTGGTGCTGTGCAAGCCCTGCTCAGCAGTGGCTAACACACCCTGAGTTATCAGCACTGCTTCAGCCATAGCCCCAGACTGGCAGCTATAGAGAAAAGTAACTCTTCCCCAGCCAAAACAGTCCACCAAACTATGATTTTTTGAATTTAAACCAAAGCTGATATCTTCTTTCTGTTGCTTACAACCCTTTGAAAGAACATAAGCAGGGCCCATGACTGTCTTCCCTGCCAAAGCCCACATCAATGTCACCTTTTGTTCCCAGGACTTCAGAGGATGGCTCACCCCTCCTTTTTGCATGCTGCTTTGGGTTTTTGCAGGCACTCTCCTTTCCTCCAGCTTTTGAAACTTTTGAATGGAAACTTCATGGCTGTCAGTACAGGTTGCCCAACAACATATGTTGAAACTGCTTCCCTCAATGATGACAGTCTTACAGTGGGATAACCCTCTGCTCTGGCCTGATCCATACTTCCATTTTAATTTGTCTCCCACAGAGATGTCAACAGGCCTCATTCAAGTCTCAGTCCCTCTCAAACTGCACAACCAGAATTTCCCTTCCAGAAAAGAAAGCAGAACTCCCATTTTAGAATTAAACTCAGACCCTTGCTATTATTATCAGTTATTATTTATTATTATTATCAATAAGTAAATATACACATTTCCATTTGGATGAAGAAATCAGCACATCAGATATATTATTTTCCATTCAAATATGAACTATAAATGTTGATATTTTAATACATATATTTTCATACACTTTCCAGAAAGTGAATTTTTTGGTTTCTTGGTTATGTCTGTTTCTTGTGCTGCTCTGTCAAAATCCCCTCTGCTATTACCTTTTCCCCATCCTTTACACACACCAGAGATTTCACCACCAGCACTCCACTGACAAATCTTGTTGGAACAAGAAGCTGATCAATAAATGATTACAGAAAGCACAGTTTCCATTTTGCAACATGGACCTCCTGGAACTCTACTGCAGAGACTCGTGTCCTAAACAATTTAGAGATGCCATAACATTACTCCTATTTCATTGCATTAAACCACAAATTATAAGCTAGGTTTCTATTCTGGCATTATTCGGCTCCTTCCAATGCAGTTTAACAGCTGGAAATGAGAAGGCAGCAGCTCCTTGTTACCAGGCAACTCTTCCCAACCACCAGCAGCTTGCCCCAGGGATCAGGGCTTGAGAGCTGCTCTGCAGTGACAGCTCTTCTCCCTTCTTCCAAGCCCAGACTGATGCATGGAGGCTGCTTCAGAGCAGAGTTCCCTCTAAGAGCTCAGAGCATTGGCACGAGCTACATCTTGTTAAAACTCTGGTTTTGTCTCTCACTGTCCCGTTATATTGTGTTGTACAGCTGGGAGTTTTTTATTGCTTTGAGTTAATGAGAACAATAAAGAAACATCCTGGTCTTCTGCTAAGAGGCCCTTTTCACAGTCAGCAATGAATATCAGTACTCTCCCTCCTGCCTGGGAGAGGCAGCTCCAACTCAAGTAATGTCTCAGCAACTCCACTTGTCATCTTGGTGTTTCTATTATTCCTGGTGAGGTTTTGTAGAAGGTATTATATGGGCTTATATTTGTTCTTATTGTTTTGCTGCAATATTCTTCTCCTCCTCATGTCATCCTTGAATTTATTTATATTTATAATAGGCTTTATTCACGCAACTAAAAATCCCCTGGGACTCAAGCACGTGTGGAACGCACAGGAATAGAAGCTATGATGACCTCATGGTATATTCATGTACCAATGGCCTAATAAAACACAAATCCTGTCCACCAGCAATGTTTAGGACATCCCTTACATCACTCAAAAGTTCATTCCTCCTCACAATCTGGTTTGGGATTCAGGCCTGTTGAACCCTTGTCCTGTATAAGTCAGAACTGGGCTCTATCTGCCGTCACTGTGTTTTCTCTCAATGTCTTCCTGGCCATTACCCAGGTCACAATAATTTACCCATCATCAGGGTGCCCCTTGTTTTAGCTCAGCACACTTCCTCAGGGCTGAGGACATCAGAGGAAAAAGAAGAAACCTAAGTGTCCATGCTGGTGCAATGCTCCAAAGCAAGATTCAGTTGTCTCAGCTGCAGAGCATCCAGCAGGAAAGCTGATGGTCCTGAAGAGAAATTGGTCCCTTGCAAAGGCTATTCCTTAGCAAAGGTCATTCAGTTCAGCATACAGACATGGGCATGACTGGCATCTGAAGAAAAGAAGCTTTTCTCCTTCTCCCTCCAGCATAATGAATCACTGTCAGAAAATGGGATTTGGATCGCTTATTGAAGAGAGACATTACCTGAAGTCTTTTATGAAATTCTTTTTTAAGTAAATGACATGTGTGAAAGATAAACAACCTTTCTTCTTCATCTCTCTCCATGCAGTCAGCTCCACTTTTTACCCAAGTCTTTGATTCTCTCTCTAATCTACATTTATGTATTCTTTTAATCCATTTCATCATCACGAGAATTAAGCATATTTTGAAACCCTTTTCTTCTTGATTTAATATATGCTAATCACTCAAAAGAATTGTTCAGTATAAGGGCACCTTTTCTGTGATTGTTTTTATTAGAAAATGTTAAACTTGAACACACCAGAGAAGAGGAATTTCATGCCATTTACATTATTAAAGACCTCTGGATGAAATTTCACATTCTGACACAAAAATATTGGCCTGATTTAAACGCAGGCACATGTTTGTGTGGCTCCATGAAGAACTTATATTTAGAAGAGGAGAAAGTACTTTCTCGTATTTATCCCTGAATCCGAAAATAGCTTGAATGCAAGCATGGCTTCTAATTGCTTTTAGTTGCAGTTTCTCATCCTTCTGGCATTCTTTTTCATCATCACTTTCACTCTACATCAGTGTGTGTCTCGGAATAAGGTTTAACATCTTTCAGTGGAGCTGCATGACTCTCCAGTATTACACCGAGTGCCTGGAAATGTTCTTAGAAGGCTCACATCCTATTTTTGTTACCTTCCCACTTTCACTTCTCATCATCACAAATACTTTACAATTTTAATTTATTTTGACTCACTTAACCGCCAGGCATTAAATGAAGCTGATGTGTCCAAAATCTGTTTTTAAAGAGGAAAGCACAGACTGTGCAAAAAGCCCCAGCTCATCTGTGGCAGTGGCACATTAGGAGAAGGTCCAGGTGGATCTACCAAATGGGTTTCCCAAGCAGCAGGGATTGCATTGGTACCATGAAAGATTCCTGTCTTCAAGTCTGGGTTCAGTTCCTGCTGATGGCAAAAAGAAATCTTAAGTTTTTAGTGTGGGAACCCATACTTTTTCTAATTAACTGAGGCCCACGTGGGCAAGCTGCACACACTGCTACAGGAGCTTTTTCATCTTCGGGTGAAACAAAATTACAAATCCTCTGATCTTCAAAATGTCCCTTTTCAGTATGGAATTTTTATGTGATTTTTCCATACAAACAAGATTCGTGTGTGTGTGTGTGTATGTGAAGGCAGTAGGATATTTGGGATTCTAGTTTTTTTATAAAAGTTACCTGCTAGGGCCATTCCAAAGTCATTTATGGTCTGTCTGCCCACAGTAGTTCCAGTTTGTGAGCTCCCTTCTTGGCCTTGTCACACGTGTTGAAAATCAAGACATCTTTCAACCTCTACAAAATTCTTTTTCCAAATGGCAACATAAGGAGACACCAGAGAGACATTTAGTGATGACACAACAGGTGCTTAATCATCAAGCAAGAAACCTACTAGAACTGAATTTAACATCCTCAGCTGGATAACAGACATGTGAAGGCAGGAGTGAGATGAAAGGATCTGGTGTTCCTCCACAGTGCAGTTAAGTCCACAAACTAATGCTTGTATCCCAGAGCTACAGAGGTTGTTTCAAAATGGAGAAAAGCAAAGCTACTTTTTTTTTTTTTAAGGCAGTAAGAAGTAAAAAGCAGAGTCAGTCATGGAAGGTCTTCTCCACAACATCTCGTCACCATAAATACAACAGCCCCATTGGACTCCGTGCCTCCAGTGCTGAGTGGTGACTCAGATTGCACAGAAAACAGACTGCTCCTGCACCCCCACCCCAACCCTTTGGGGTCCTGCAGAGGCGTGTAATAAACCAGGAGCCACCATGTCCTGTGGGCTCTGGCAGGAGGTCTGTGCTGCTGGTTGGTGCCATCCAGTCTGGGAGCTCACCTGTGGATGGCAGTGGCTGGTTCTGCCCAGGAGTTTGCTCGCTGTCTTGCTTGCTGCAGACGGAGTGCCACTGTCCAGGTAAGCAATTTGGTTTTGCTAGTGCCTAAAGACATTTTCAGTCACCATTTTAGTCTCTAATGAAAGGAAATCTCATTCACCTGGAGCCAAGACAGGCACACAGAGAACAAGATGACAGTTCAGAACTTCCTTTCCCTTGAAACTTGCAGTTTATTTCCTGCCATCAGTCCTTGAATTATAGTTGACAACTAAGCAGCAAGTTCCAGACCTTAATGTGCTGAGTATAATTGGCATATGACCAGCCTGTACTGCACTCAGGTCAAGGATCATGGAATCAGCTCTCTTACTCTCAGAGGGATTTTCTGATAAAGTATGCTGCCTTTCACAATCACTTAATTTCTTAAATATTCTGATGTAATCTCATATCCTTCTACTCATAAAATACAAGCAAAAATAGGAATGACACCTTAGGAGCACTTTCAAAGGAAAAATAACTGGAAATGAATGTGGAATGAGCATGTGGAACAGTCACTTGCTCTAAAATCTGAGACACTTTGGCAGTGAGAGACAACTCATAGGATGTCTAACCAATTTTTCCTTGAGGTGAGAAAAGTACTTTACACAGAAGAGAGGTTCCTTCAGAAGTCAAGAACATGCACCTCACAGTGTCCCTGGCTAGGAGGCTGATAGAAGGAAGAAAGGACAGGCTTGGGAATCCCTTCCTCTTGTCCACAATGAATATTTAGAATCATAGAATTGTTTAGGTTGGGAAAAAACTCTAAGATCATCAAATCCGACTGGTATCCCAGCACTTCCAGATCCACCACTGAATCGTGTCCCCAAGTGCCACACCCACACATTTTTGAACACTTCCATGGGTGATGATTCCGCTGATTCCCTGAGCAGCCTGTGCCAATGCCTGACTGTTCTTACCGTGAAGAAATTTTTCCCAATATCCAATCTAAATTTCCCCTGGCACAACTCGAGGCCATTTGTCCTTGTCCTGTGTTTTGTTAACGGGGAGAAGAGACTGACCTCCACCTCACTGTGACCTTCTTTCAGGTGCTTGTAGGTGCCCCCTGAGCCTCCTTTACTCCAGGCTAAACAACCCCAGCCCCCTCAGCCGCTCCTCATCACACTTGTGCTCCAGACCCTCCACCTGCTCCATTGCCCTGCTCCTTCAGCTCTGGAGTTGTGAATATACTCTCTCTATATTCTCTGCTCAGGACATTTTAGTTTCATTCTGCAGTTTGGTGACTACAAATTAGTGGCAGGAACCTAAATGAACTTTGCTCAGTTAAGCCTTCTGCTACACCTCTGCAGCTTGTCTGCACACGACACACTGGTTTCTTTTGGGATTAATGAAGGAAGAGAAACCAAAGGACACCAGTTGGAATTTGGAGTAAGTGTCTCAAGGTCTGTGAACCAATGAACCACTTTTAGATTTTTGATCCTCAATGAACACCTTCTAGTTGTATTTTCAGTCACTTCTCTCCAAACTTGTTAGTTTTGGTGCATATTTCTGGTTAGGGTCTAAAAACCAATGGAAGCTAATCCTGCAGGTTCAGATTTATATTTGGAAACATCTGTGTCTAGATTACTCTAAAATCAAAAGAGAGTCTAAAATGGAACATGCTGAGATACAAGCAGTTCATGTAACATTATTTTAATATTTTCAGCATTATTTTTCTATGCTGTTTTTCATGTTCCCTAAGACATTACTGGGACAGCTGAGACCAGATAACCAAAAAAAAAAAAAAAAATCCGTGAATTCTGAAGAAAATTAAGCTGTTACTTTATTCAACTCATTGCTTAAATCTGCTTTACATGCTACCATGCCAGAGGAATGGAAGGTGGAAAATACAACTATTGAAGAGACTTCTGAGCTCACCAAAATCAGTGTTTGATGTCTGTGCCAAGTAACTTACTGGAAAACATAAAAAAGAATAGAACTGGTGAACTGAATGATATGTTGGAGAAGAATCAGCATTGCATACCAAGAAGGATGTCTTGTTTTGCAAATCCATTTGAGATTCAAGGAATGATATTTATTTAGACAAAAATGGTTAGATACTTGGATTTTAAAAGATTTTTGAGCTGGTCTTTTACCATATGCTCTTAAAGTGTGATCATATGGGATAAACAGAAAAGGATAAAAAAAAAATGTGAGAGAAAGAAAGCTCATCATTAGATTACACAATATAATGCAGTTTCCAGAAGCCACAAAAATTTCTGCTGTTCAACATCTTCAGAAATTTTATGGAGAAGCTTAATTCCATGAGATCAGTTGGCAGACAATACAAAATTCATCTGAACAGACAAATCTTAAACTGGTAATCAAGAATATCAGGAGACCTCTGGCAAAAAAACCCCAACTTTTATCTTGGCTTAGTGAGTAGAATTTACTGGCTGTGAGATCACATCAGTGACAAAAGCATACAAAGATTGTACATCTGGGGATAAGGTGGAAGCTTAGAGGGAAGTCAGAATGGGACAACCTGTTTTGGTAGCAAGAAGCTGTTCAGTTGGCTTGGCTGTATCACCTGATAACACTCTTCATGTGACAGAGTAATAAATGACAAGCAAAATTTAATATACAGACACACAAAAGGACATACCCATGAAAGACAGCCCTCACCTTCTGTATTCACTGGTAAATCTGCACTCAGGAAAGGCCTTTCCACTCAGGAAAGAGATCTCAGACCTCTTGTTCATGGCTTTGTGGAGAGAACAGGTCAAGAAATGACTCATGCAATGTTTGAAAATAGTAAGAAAAAAATAGAAGCAAGAAAGAAGCAGGACACTATTGCTATAATATCATATCTTGAATATTGCATGTAGTTCTGTCCACATTGTCTGAAAAGAAGTATAAATAGAAAGCATACAAGGCAGGATGAAAAGGTGGGGGTGGGGAATGTTTTCTGTTTGAGGGGCTCAGGCTGCAGTCCCAGAGCAGACTATGGATTTACTGCTGTAATCCCACTCCACACCTCTTCCTGCTGTCACTGAGCTGGTTCAGCACAGTAACCTGGTAAAACACACACACACACACACACACACACACACACCAAAAAAGAGAAGAGTTTCCTGCCGGGTGACTGAGCTGAAATGGCACAGCCCCATTTCTGGACATAGGCAGGAGGATACACGACAGAGGGAGGAAAGTGGCAGCCAGTCCTAGGAAATCTCTGCCTTACAGCTGCAGCTTCATAAACCATTTTGGCCAGCTCTGCTGATGAAAGCAGGCCCAAGCTCCTTTGCCTGCAGCTACTCGCTGCCACCCCTGAAAGCCTCTCCCTTTTGGTGTTTGTGCAGCTGTTCAGCAACTCAGTGGGGGAACTGATCTGAAACAAAATTAATCCTTTTTGTTGGATTATTCTGATAGAGTTTGCAGCATGCTAGCACAAGAAACGGATGTGGCCAAAGGATAGAAAAAGCAACAGGGACTGGAAGGACTCCTTTGAGTAATGCTAGCTCAAAGGGGTTTGGAAACAAGTAGAAGACCAAAGCTCCACAGATCAGGAAAAAGGATGGTTCTGAAATCATATGAGAGAGGTCTATAAACTGGTATGGAGGAAACAAATAGGGCATGATCATTCACTATTTCTTAGATGACAAAAATTCAATTACCCTGTAAAATTATTAAGCACTGGATTTAAAACCAGTAAGAAAAATTTGTCTAGCTTTTGTGCAAATTTGAGATCTCCCCACTACTCTTGGAGGCCAGGTGTACCAACAGATCAAAAAGCTATTTGACAAATTCATAGAGAAGTGGTACATTTGTGCCTGCTAGGGTTGCAGCAGATGTCACCTGAGAGCTTTTCCTCTGCACTTCAGGAGCTGAAAACAGAAAGAAAAGGCTTATAATGGTGGTTTATATGTTTTTATACCTCTTACCTGTATCTCTTACCTGTATTGGCCATTGTCAGATAGAAGATACCAGCCTAGGGACAGTGGCTTTGAATGAGGCTGGCTCTTCTGTTTTCACCTACTTTACTTCAACTATGTGATATGAATACATTGTTTACATTTGTCATATTATATTTGCAGTAATCATTGTGGAAACACAAAGTCTGTGTTAGATATACCTAAATAACAAAATAAAACTAGACAAGTTCTTTTTCTGAAACAAATTATGTCCCTGAAGTTTTCTCGAAGAGTGTATAGACATGGTGTTACTGGAGCTATCTGTCACACTTGTCCTTTTACAGAGGAGTACAGACAAAAAGCATGGCTTTAAAGCAGTGGCACTAGATAGCCTAAGAGCACCTCTGAGCTCTGACCCCACAGCTCTAGGTTAACAGGGTTTCCCACGGCGGAAGTGTCCTGTGGAACTTCGGATGGACAAAGGACAGTAAAGCATGGCTCGCCCCATATTGGTAACAAAAGACATTAATCTCTTTCCTGGGGAGTTCATCCTAAAATACTACAACAAACTGAGAATGCGTTTCTGACGAAAACCTGCGTTGGTATGTGGGGAGAGCCCAAGTTTCTAATTTACGGCAGGACTGGGTTGGGTTTGGTGCCAGCTTCTCCCTTCCTAGCGATGAGCCCCGGAGCTATTAAAGAGATGTGCCTGGAGGTGAGGGCGCAGTCTCCCCGCCCGCTCCCCGCGTCCTACCGGCCGCCCATCGGCCCGACTGCCCGCGACCGCCCCCGCCGCTCGGCACGGCCGCTCCCGGGCGGCCGGGCAGGTACGCGGGGCCGGGCCGGGCGGCCGCTCCGCCGCGAGGTGTGTCCCTGAGCAGCGGCTCTGCGGTGCCTTGTGAGGATTGGGCAGGGCGGGCGAGCGGCTCCGCGGCTCCCCCGCCGGGCTCCGCCGCCGCGCTCCCGCAGTAGCAGCGCGCTCGCCGCCCGCGCCGCTCCCGCTCCGCTCCGCTCCCGCCGCGCCGCCAGCGCCCGCCCCGGCCCCGGCCGCCGCCGCATCGTGATGCCGCATCCCGCGGCGCCCCTCGGGGCCGCCCTGCTGCTCGTCCTGCTGGCGGCGGACTCCTCGCAGAGTGAGTACCGCGGGGGGGTTCGTCCCTCCCGCACACGCCGCCGAGCATCCCCCGCCGCCCTGCGTGTGTGCGGGTGCGGGCTGTGCTGCCGGGGCGGGGTGGGGTGCGGGGGGATGCGCGGCTTGGCGGCCGCGGTGAGGGCGGCGGAGGGGTCAGGGGATGCGGGCGAGGGGCCGCGCTGAGGCCGCGGCGACCCACGGGCGGCGCCCCGAGCGGGGAGAGCGCTCGGTGCCCCCCGGAGGGGCGGTCTGGTGTGCGGGGTGGGGGTCGGGGGATCCGGGGCGATCGGGCGGGCTCAGCTGTTCACCGCTGCCTGCCCTTGCTCCCGCTCCTCTCCTCCTCCTCGTCCTGCTCCTGGCCTCCCAGCCGTGCTGCTGCGCGCCCCGGAAGCCGCCCAGTTCCTGCGGCAGAGGCAGCGGCGAGCCTACCAGATCTTCGAGGAGACCAAGCAAGGACACCTGGAGAGGGAGTGCGTGGAGGAGCACTGCAGCAAGGAGGAGGCCCGGGAGGTGTTTGAGAATGACCCAGAGACGGTAAGGACACGGAGCCGCCGCGGAGATCTGGGGGGTTGTCCGGCTCTGCGCTCCCGCCCACCCTCTGTCCGCGGCTGGATGCCAGCTACCGGCACAGCTGGGAAAGGCATCTGGAGGAGGAGGACCCCGGGCCATTAGGTGAATGACTGGAAGACACACTGTGCTCAGCGTGCACAAGGGCAGTGCCAGGGCTGTCCGGTCAGGAGCGTGTCTGCGAGAAGGTCTGAGTGAGCAGCCCAGCCTGGCAGCGGCTGGCAGGACTGCCACTGGAGGGTGGAAGGGTCCTGTTCACCCATGGTCCAAATCCATGGAGCAAGACCAGTGCAACATAATGATACAGCTTCTCTGTCTGGATACCCTGCTCTTCCCTCCAGCTTCCCATCCCAGCTGTATTTAAAATCCCCTTAGTGTTGCAGCATATGTCACAACTGGGCCTTCTCAGACGAATATCCACTCTTAAATCCGTGGGGGCCAATTCAGCTTGGTCAGCATCTTGGAATCAGTAGGTTCAGGACTTGTCACTACAACAGCAGGAGGGCGCATATATGGGAACGTGGTGCTGCTGCACTTCTAACACTGTGGATTCACACAGTTACAGACTGCACACCATACGTGGAGCTGTCTTTTCCAGTCTTATCAAGGTTGACTTTCACTTCAATCTTCTCACTTTGAGCAGCATGCAGATGCTTTACTAAGCTTGGCTTACTCCTCCAGCCACTTTACACTTCCTCTCAACACTGTTTTGGATAGGCTGTTCTCATTGCAAGGACTATCTGGCATTGATTTAGCAGTGGGAAGCGGATTTTCTTGGTGTTCAAACTGAAGCTCAGTTCTGCACAGCATGTTCCTGTTAATGGTATGATGCTCTAGGGAGAAGACAGGACAGAGGCAGGGAGAGAGAGAGAGAGTGAGCACGTGTGTGTGTACACAGAGGCACAAACCACAGGCAGGGGAGGGATTTAGCAGAGGAGATGTTTTATGCTTCAGTAAGACAAGTCTTGACACGTGTGCTTCATTGGCAGCCTCAGCACTGGATAGAGAATGCAGTAGCTTGCTGTCACAAGACAGTAGTAAGCACAGCAAAAGCAAAGTGATGTGGTTTTGACCACCTTTATTTTCGAGATTAATATGGAACACTTGCCCAGGGGGTGTTTAATGTTACACCTTTTCTGTGTACGTGTATTCACATCTGCATGTAGCAGTGTTTGCTTCTGTTCTGCAAAAACTGAGCTACTTCAGAATGTGGATGACTGTAATGGGGTGAGAGTGGCTGGCACAACTACCCTATTTGTGTTGAGTAATATAACTTTAAACTCAATATAAATATTTATCACATAGCAGTGAGTACAGGGAAAACTATGAGTGATTTTGTAGTCTTTTGGAACAAAGGTGATCTAAGGTCATTACTTTTACTAACAGGCTGCTGGCCAAGAAGGTAGCCAAAGGCAATGTATTGATAGTTTAAGGGTAGGATAGTGTAAAAGTATGTCAGGAGTTTTTAACAGTAGTATTTGGTACTGATTTTGTGAATTGTAAAGAATACACAGTTCTCCTACTGAAATGACAATAGTGATATCATTTTGGTTTAAAATCTTTTCGCATATAAATTCTTTAAGATACCATCATACTTTCAGTGTGTTTTGTACGACAATGCTCGCTTTCTGTTATTGCAAGTGATTTTGATTTTTGGTGCATTTCCTTTGCTATTACTGCTAGGTTGCACTCTGTTCTGAAAACCTGAAGAAAGGCTAGATGGGCTTCTGGTGTCTGTGCCCCCTAACATGTCCTTCTACACCAGGACACTTAGATGTGCAGTGACATAAGATCCTACCTTTTCTGAGACACAAACCTCCCAAGAACTGTGAAGTTGCTTGTTATGTCCTACTCCTTGCATTACTTTGCTTCAATTTGATTGAGAAGCAAGTGTGCAGTAATATATCAGGGGGATTTATGGCCCTTCCTCTCCCTTTTGCAATCACTGTGTGACGTGAAAGCAGCAGCGCTGTTCAGTAGCAGCTTTCTAATGCATGGTGGCACAGGTTATGTGTGTGGGCTGTTGCTGCTCTGCACTGGAAGGTTTCACTGTTTTGTAGTGCAAAGGTGACTACTCTTTCAGCAGTAACTGTGGATTTCATGGACAGAGTATTAATTCACAATGGAAGTGTATTTTAAACAGTAGGGAGTTCTTGTGCTGTCATTTCCCTGATGCTGTGTTGTACATCCAGTCCTAGTGACTGACAGAAGATGGAAGCTAGTTGAGACAGACCTGACTTAGGAAAGCCAAAACCTGTTGTAAACAACAGCAAGCTTTTTGAAGAATTACAGTAACTGCAGTCATGCTTCAGTGTATTGCCTGGCTGCAGCTGATCCATGCTGGTAAAGTGAGCTTCTATTGACCAGGGAAATGAAGAGATTGATGTTAACAGAAGAAGATTCCTTGTAGTTTAGGAAGGATGAAATTTCTGTGTGTGCCTGCTGAACCTAGTCATATGGATTAACTATTTAGGTTGTAGCAGAAAGAAGCATCTACAGTACTTTTTGCTCTGTGAGGCTATGGAGGCAAGCCATGACAAACACAGCAGTGCAATCTGTCCTGTTGCATCTCCCAGGTTTTATGCTTTAAATCACCAGATAAGCATCTGTGTGGGCATTTGGCCGTTTACTGTCCCACAGCAGCAATGGTCTTGCAGCCTTGACAACTGAAAGTTAGTTTCAGATTAGTTGATCAATCTTGATGCTTCTCAGTTCAGCCTCAAGGAAGGCTCGTGATGTCAGACCAAAAGTGTTGCCCCTCTTCCCTTTTCCCCTCCATTAGATGCTAATGAATGAGTATGAGTCTTCCTTACCAACCTTGCCATTCTTGACTATCCTGTGGCTGTGCGAGGAGAATTTGAAGGCCTAATTTTAAGACCTATGACCTAAAGATGTGAAAGGAATTTCATTAACTGATTCAATAAAACAGTTCCAGAAGTTGAGGTAAGATGAAGAAAGGTTGTAACAGCTCATGTGATGCTTCTTCCCACGCTTCCCATATCCTTAAGCAGGCAATTGTAACATCTAGCCAAGAATTTTGCGGAAAGATACCGATTTCCTGGACAGAGCAGTAAATGAAATGACATGTCACACACCTATGCCAGAGCACCCTTCTTAATTTTCCATTGTTTCAGTGGTCAGCTTTCCATAACAACACCTGCAGGCAGTCAGCAGAAGATGCACATTCTGTGAAACCTGAATGTGGATTTTGCCACATGTGAGATTGCTTACATCAGCTGCTAAGAATAGTGTATCAGGCGGGGCCCAAGAGCCATTCATGTGCAGGGCAGTGCAGCTTTTGTCTTTTAGGTTACGGAAAATATAAATATCAGCTCGCTCAGACTAGAGGAAGGAAGATCAATTGAAACATTTTTAGATTTATTTTTTTTTAAGAGGCAGAACAAAACTCACTCTGTGCCACTTGTATGACTATACATGGTAAAAGCAAGTAGCCTGGATTAATGAGTCTTGCAGCCTACCTTTTTCATGAAGCTGATTATAGCATCCTTAAACATTACTGCAGAATTCTGGGATGGTTCCTGTTTGTAATTTCATTTATTCTAGAGGTGCCAAACAGAAAAATTAAATATAATATAGAGGTAAAAAAAAAAGAAGGATAGAAAACATCTTGATGGGAGTTATGCAGGCTGTTTCTAAATGTGATCTATTCAAAATACATGCTAGGTGTGATAGATGGGATAAAGTTGCAAAATATCTTGGATACAGAGATAAGAATGTTATCTTATTTAAGATGCTGACAAGGCCTTATAAAAGCAGCACTGCAGAAATATTTGACCTTGGTATGCAGTCAAGGTATTACAGCTTGTTAAGTGACTGATAAACTGCTCTGGAATTTGGTTGACCCGTTCTAAAAATCTGGTCATCCACGCATGTAAAACAAAGGGCAGAAGGGAGTGTAGATCCTGATCTTCTTAGAAACAAAGTATTTCACTGAAGAAAAAAAGTGTCCTTGTGCAAGGAGTTTCTCTGTTTTGAAAGGCTCAGCATAGGGAAGATGTTTGAATGCAGCCTCTTATCCTTTGGTAGCATAGTACAGCATCTGTACCTGCACATCTTGCTTGCTGTTGTTACTGCTGAAGAATTGCTGCTCTTCTGCATAGAAATTGCTGTGCTGAATGCATTGAAAAGTGCTAGGCACACCAGAAACGCTGATGTAGGTCAGCCTGGCCACCTGTGTTTACTGTTTATGGATTTGGCCCTCGGTATTGCACTGTGGAAAGCCAGCTGGTTTCCATGTGTGTGCAGAATGGACATCTGATTCATAGGCAGACACGTGAAAATTCTGGATTTTGAGGGGCTTGCATCCAAAATGTTTTTTAAATCTGCGGCTTGTCAGATACACAAAACACTGGCAGAGAATCACAGCAGAACTTGGAGCTGAAGAGGAACCTACTCCACTGTTCCACTCATGGCAAGGGCAGCAGTGACACCAGACCAAGTTTCTGGGGGCTTTTAGCAATCTTGTCTTGAAAATTACTGATCCTAACAAAACATCCAGCAATGTCAGCGTTCTTTCTGCTAGGCTGGGTTTATTGAGAAGCTGAAATGCAGATGAAGCAATTTGTAGGGTGTGGTAAGGGTCAGTTTGGTTGGTTTTCAGCATGTTGATGGCTCACTGGTTTTATTTTTTATGTGTTCCATAACATGACACGGTCTTGGTAACATAGATGAGCTTCATCCATGGACTAGGGTCATCCAAACTTCATTCTGAGCTTTTAGGAGGCATGCTTGTCAGGCAATGTTTAGATATTATTTCTAAGAATAACAAGGTAGACACAAGCTTGTAAATATTAATCAGTAAAGTATGAAGGCATGTAGAGGGAGGAGAGGAGTTACTGGGACAGTAAAGCAGTGTAAGATTTCTTTGAGTAATTTAGTGAATGTTGTGTAGTCTAGACATGGAAAATACTGATATCATCTTTAGATACAGATGTCATCATCCCTGTATAGAGTATTCCTTTAATAACCAGGCAAAACTCTGGTTTTATTTGCTGTGACAGTTCTTCTCGATATACTGATTTGTTTTGACATTTTGGCAGAGCATGGAGAAAAGGCTAGATTTATAGCTGTATAAATTTCGTTATCTCTTCTTGTTGGTGCAGAGAGAGAGAAAGAGTTATTGGAAAACTCTGTGCTGATGTTTTAACCTGCTTGGACTCAGTACATGTAAGAATGGACTCCCAGGCACAGTGATACCTGCTTAATAGCTTTGAGAAAGAAAATACAGAGATACTTTGGCTTTTGTCCAGGAATGGGTTGAAGGAGAGAAAAAGGAAGTAAAAATCTGAGTGCCCAGTATATGCCACAGCCTGCTGGGATGAGATGCATGTGTCCACCAGGTGCACTCCCTTCCCTTTCTTTCCTTCTCCCTGTAGTTTGGTATAAAAGACAAGGGAGCTTTGTACCAAAATCCAGTGGGTCTAACTGATCTGCAAGACAAAAGGATTGGTACTGTGGACCAGGATGCACCCATCTACTTTGCAGTACAGACACAGTATTTGTTGGCAGTGGTGGTGTTCAGTAGCAGGAGGGTAACAAAAATACTCCTGCCTGCCTTAGGAGGCAGGTCAGGCATTTATTGGCTAAATGCTGCTTTATCAAAAGGTTTTGAGAAGGGTGAGTGAAGTTTGCCATTGGTGGAAGCAGACACAACTCCATCAACTCTACTGGACTCATACCTGCCTGATCTGTATCAGTTTCCACTCATGGGAGAGCAGCCCAGAAATTCAGAATAGACTTGGAAATACTGACACACCACATCACAGACATAGTGCATGTCCTGTGCAGCAGGAGGGAAGGAGCAAGAGAAGACAAAAGGGACTAATATTATGCTGGGGGGCTGTTTGAAGATAGTGTGGAAAAAGGTGCTAACAATGACAAATTGAAGGGGGGGTGGTTATACTGGTTTCAAGATGGTTGATAATGGAAAATATAGATGAAGTTAGGGTAAGTCAGTTTTCTAGAGCAGTACCATAAGTACGTGAGAAGGGAAAAAGTCAATTAAAAATTAAGAAAACAATTTTGTGGTCATTAACTAATTTCATTTTGTTTTTTAAATTAAAAAAAAAACTGAGCAGCCTACTGGGAATTAATATAATTTTTTAGTGCAGCTGCTAATGAATCAGGTAAGAGAAACATTGAATGTGTATAAATTGGCAGCTGTGATTCGTGTGTGTTCCATCCTCTGAGTGAGCTTAATGAATTACAAGCAGTCATTTTCCACTAAGTATGAAGAACAAGGATGGAAGCACGACCACAGATTTAGAAGAAACTGAGAAGGAGCAGAGCAGCAAGGTTTACTTCTCCCCTCACATTGCTTTTCAAGGTTTGGTTTCACACTGGGGATTCAGCTGCTCTAGTAGAGATAAGCAGCTCCTTTGCCTGTTCTTTTCACCCTTCTTGCACAGCGATTTGGGGGACTGCATGGACCACTTAAAGTAACTTAACCTAAAGAAAAGTAGTCTGCAGAGAAAAATGGTAATTTTGCAGCTGGATTGGTTCCCCAGTCCAATGGGGACTGGCAGGGTGGAAAGGACAGCCTGAATTAGGATGGGAAGGCCAGGTGCTGGAAGAGAAACAGAAATGGTTGTCACAGCTCAGCCTGTCAAAGCAATGAATGAACAACCAAGCCTTGGAGAATCTGATTGAAGATTTTCAGCAGGTCTTCCTTCTGTATCTTTGCTTTAATCACAGTTTTGTTATGACTGCTGTTCTATAGGCTCCCCACATGTCTGTGAAATTTACTTATTGATGGGTTTGTGTTTTCTCCCTGCTCCTTTGAGTGTCAGCAGTGGGAACTAGAAGAGCAAAGTTGGGAAGTAAGGAGGATACCCAGAGACGGGAACAAGTGTTGGTGTTGTCTTCACTCTACATATCTGCCAGGACAGAAGGGTACATAAATGAAGAGAGAAAAGGAGAACTGGTCATGCTTGCAGTGCACAGAATCACATGTTCCTGGAAAGCAACCATATTTGGCTGATTCCTGGAATGGGGAGTTGTAGTTCAATTCTAGAAAATATTTAGGACATGAACAGAAAAGCAAAAGTTACTTAATTATGAAAATAATGAACAGGGAAGTAGGAGATCAGATTCTGTCACAAGGGCCTGGTATCATCTAAGATGTCACTTCCCTATTCCTTACTTGCCTGTGCCCTCTGAGTCCAAATCCTTAAATGCCTTAATGTGATTGAGTGCTGTTAGTGTGAGTTGCCACCTCTGCAGATCAAGCAAGATGCAAAGAAACAGTGTGATTACATTACAAGGAGGGGAAAAACTAAAGGGGATAAAATGTCACAGAGCCCATGAGAGATCATAGATATTTAAATCATGTTTGATAGGATATATTACATGTTCTGTTTTAAATATGGCTAACATAATTACAGAGTAAATATAGATGGTGTTGGAGAGACAGCCTTTTACTTATGTTTTGTCGGATACTGTTTCCCTTACTTGGACTAAACTGTCTGAGCAAGTGTTAGTTTACCACATACAAATACTGTAATTCTTGCGAAAGTAAAGATTCAAACAAGCAACATTGAGTGAGATGACATTTGTCATCAAATTGAGATCTTGCACATTATTGCAGCTGGAGGGAAAGTAGCTTTTCAGTTCTGAAGCAGTGGAGGAAACCTCAAGGCATTTGTGATCAGATTTCTGTCAGAATAACTTAAAATCACATGCAACCAATTGGAATCACACTACAAATTATTTTTGTTGAAGTATTTGGCACCAGTTATATCCATTTCACACTGTTTACTGTCTCTAGTAAAACCCTGCCTCAGGCCACCTATAGAAATCATGTCTCCATGCCCCTTGCATCTTTACAAAATGTAAAGTCTCTGTGATATACATAAAAGACAAAAATATTTTTTGTCTTTTGTTTTCTTTCAGTATTTTTTTCCTCCCCTCTAATTATGCATTCCAGTCATTGGTGGTGTTTTCCTCATTGCAGAGAAACAGTTTTTGCTGAAGTGGCACCTCAGTCAGCTATTGGGAAACAGTCTTGCTGTCCAGAACAGAGCAAAGGAAGTTATGATGGGTTTTATTTCAGACTCGAGGGTTCTGCAGAGGTGCCTAGTCTCTATGGGAGATGTCATGCTGGAGAGTATAGTCTTGAATGCTTCTGTTTTGGAAACTTCAACAACCTGGTAGGAGGGGCAGTGCCAGTCTTTGTGCGCCTGAATAGCTGGACAGTGTGAAGGGGATACTTGACAAATGGACAAAACAATCTAAAAGCCACCCTCAGCAGCTGTAACTTGGGTGGTAGGAGATGAGACCTGGAGGCTGCTTTTGGACTGTAATGTGACCTGCTTGCTTCTCTAACTCCTCACTTGCCAGACTGTGGAGAGAAATTCTCTTTG
This sequence comes from Fringilla coelebs, assembly GCF_963513975.1. Taxonomy (NCBI): domain Eukaryota; kingdom Metazoa; phylum Chordata; class Aves; order Passeriformes; family Fringillidae; genus Fringilla; species Fringilla coelebs. The sequence continues at coordinate 26,912,598 of NC_140029.1, read as the reverse complement.
CTCTTCATATGGAGAATACAGATTGCCACAAAGCACAACAGGAAACATATTACCCTGGCTGAGAGGTGGGTCCCTCATGATGAGGAGGAAAGCTTGTGCAGGCAGCATGGCCTTCATTTGAGCATAAACTCTGAAACTACTGATTCTATGTATTTAAAATTCCGAATTGCAGAACTGCTTCATGCCCTGATAGAGGAGGAAGGCCCGTATTGTGCAGTGTGAGATTTGCCGTGCACCTAAAGTCTAGGGCTGAGTTTTGGAAAAAGGAGGAGAGTTCTCAAGCATTACTGAGATTTGCATTCTCAGTTGTAACAGTTGACAGCTAGCAAACACTGAGTTACAGCCAGTTATGGTTGGATGGTGATTTCTTCAAGGATAATGCAAGCCCATAGTGTGGAAACATGAAGAACATTTATAAATGAGGTCTGGCCATGCCCAAGGCAAACATTCAGTCCTGAAGGAAAGAGGAAAAGGGAGAGTTATTATATGGAAATGAGGAAAGGGCATAATGTGGGAGTTGTTGCTACTCTCTTAGATGTAACTAGGTAACTAAGAAAGTGCTTTATAGAAATCACTGTTGCCAGCACAAGTCAGTGAAATGCTCCGGTGTTAGGGGCACTGCAGTCACAGAATCACAGACTGGTTGAGGTTGGCAGGCACCTCTGGAGGCCTTTTGGTCCATCCTCCTTGTCCAAGCAGGGCACCAAGAGCCAGATGTCCCAAAACATGAGCAGCCTTCCTAAAACTACATCTTTTATTTCTGGCCTCTAGAGCTCAAACATGATTTTGGTAAGATTGCGTGCCTTACAGTCTTACCTGACCTGGTACTCAAGCAAAATAAACAGAAGCAGTAAGCAGGCCCTTTTTTCTGAGGTCTACAGTGTTACCAATTGCTTTAAAGAACAGCAACAGTGAGAACATTTTCCTGGTGTGACAGGGTCATTGTTATGTTTTCAGAAGGGCTATTTTTACACAGTGACTCATGTTAACGCCTGCTCTGATTTGGTGTTTTTCCATCTCCTCTGAAAACGCAGCAGGACTAATGCATACCCTGTATAATTACAATAACTTCTGGATTTTACCACTGTGGACTTTGGCCATGGAGTTGAAAATAGATGGTGACCCCATCCCAATGTAGGTTTCCTGTGGCAGGGAGGCTGACATAGATGTTCCTGCCCCTTCCACTGCACAGCTGTGAATTCTTACCTTGATGCTGCTGTTCTCAGTTGTTTCAATGAGAGGCATTGGGGGGGTGGTGCCAGTGAATCCGTTCTTATCATTTGGAAGGAAAAAAGCCAAATATAAAAATGAACAACCTGGGCTTTTGGGGGGTCATTTGCTTGAGTTAGTTTTTTTGAAGATACTTTTTAAATTGTGCTCTCTCTTAGTTATCCAGATTAGGTGTTGTAGTAGCTGTTTTATCAGGGTAATAGCAAGCTCCAGCTGCAGGTGGGAGAGGAACACCTTAGCCCCATGAACAGAATTCTTATGCCCGTTGCTTCGTGTTTTATTTCAACCTTGAAATAAAAGCATGCACTCTCAGATCTTGCAACACTGTTTTGGAAGCAAATAATTGCATTTAATGCATCAGAAGACTTGCTTCCAGCATGTACATATATTTGTGTGAAATGGGTGGGGGCTGTAGAGCTTCTATCTTTTCTGTTAAAGCACAGATCTGTCTCTTGGGCAGCAAGAGAAAGATCTCTGAGCTGAAATAAGCAAGCCAGGACCTGCCTGGAGAGACTGGCCTGGTGCCCTGCTTTCCACCCCACTGAAAGGGCGGAGATGTGTAGATCTTAGGCACTTCCCAGTCCCTCCTGTTTCTTCCTCTTTACCTGAGATCTCTGCTGAGCTGTACTTTGGGTGGCACACCATGTGTAACTCACGGGTGAGTTACAGCTCATACTACAAGTTTGACCTGTAGTGGCAGCAGATAAAAGATGTAATTTACAAAAAGACCATTCGTGTTACTGGGGCACCACAGGCTGCCACTGCCTGCTGCCAGGCCCTCGACTGTTGTGGCTTCTGCCATCCCAGCCATACTGGTTGATAGGTAGAAACCAGACAGACAGAAAGTTTGGTGGGTCACAAAGAAGAGAAGTGGAAAAACATTTAAGTTTTCTTGGGAACAGTCACAGAGGTTGGAATTTTGAGGCTGCATTGGTGATGTTTGGTCTCTTGTGGAGGTTGGAGCTTCTGCAGCCTTTGTCTTCCTTCTGCCTGCACTGGGACATTACTACTGGACAGATGGATTAGAGAGCTTGGTGAGGTCAGTGTCTGAGCAGCAGCTTTTCCAGAGGATGTTTATGTCCAGCATGTATGTGTTTATAGCTTTTTATTTAAAAAGCCAATTGCTCCTGCTTTTATTTTCAGCAGTAATTAGGAAGCAGATCTAAAGAGGAAGGGCTGACCACACTTAAATGTTGACCTTTTTTGTCAGAATCCAAGCTGAAAATTTAACACTTACATAATTCTGTGGTGATTTTTGCCGCCCTAGTGGTAACAGTTAAAGAACTTCCTGTGTTTTGATCCTGTGAACGGTGTGTGACTTTCTGGATGGTGAGAAGTTTATTGAGCCTGAAATTGAAAGTGGCTTGTTGAGAAATCAGCAAAATAGTAACGGAGAATCTTTGCCAACTCCTTCTTAGCAAGCCTCAAAGCATTTCTCCTGGCATTTTTGTAGAATCCTGAAAATACAATTGAACACTTCTAGTAGAAAGAAGATGAGTTGCACACTTTAACAGGGACCCAACCCGGTGTATGATTTTCATTTTCTCTGACATCTGGGGGTCATTAAGCCTTAGTACATCACAGAAGACTGAAAAGACATTGAAGAGTTGAGTGCTCACATGAGAAATAATGTGTATCTGTATCAGGTTAGGCACTGCTTGATTTTTTAACCAAGAAAACTTCTCATCAGCGTTTTTTGAGAAGGACTGCAGTTTGAGCAGGTTCCTTTTCTCAAGGTTTAAGGTCATTCTATATCAATCTTTTCTCTGAATGTAAATGCATTGTCACTGTATTCACAGAAGCCAGGTGTAAGAAAAATTGAATATCGAGAAAGATGAAAAGCGAATCATACAAGAATGAGCAACGTACGAGCCTGTGAGCACGTGTCTTTATTTTAGAATGGTAGTATCAGCAGGTTTTGTAAACCTGGAGAAGTGCTACTGATCAGCAAGTGCCATTGTATATCATAAGCAAATGAGAAAGACAGGGAAAGAAGAGCTGAATTTCTAGTAATAGCCTCCTGTTTAAATCACTTGGCTACATAGTTTGTGGAATGAAACTTGTGGTGGTACAATGCCTTGGAGTTTCACTTATCTGCTGTTCAGCTGGCATTGAATCAATACACAGTCAGTTTGAGTTTGGAAGTTATGTTTACAAAAGTAAATTCTGTACCACTTTTCTAGCACTCAGCTCATTCATCAGAGGTCAAGGAGAAAATGCCTTTGCCACCACTGACATGGAGCGATTAGGCTGATAGCCATGAATATGAAAGCTCCTATTCACTGTCTTGTGAGTGCCAAAATAGTTGTTCTTGTCAGAGTCTGGATTATCCTGTTGGTGGTTAAATACATCTACACATTCTTGTGAAGTACATGGAACAAAGGGGAAATAATGAAAGAAATGTTTGGAATATTGTGCCCCTATCTTTTTCTCCTCATGTGCTAGTTGAAGTTCAGTTTGTGGTTATATATGGCACATATGAGCACCCATCTGAATATTTAGACTGCTTAGATTTATTTTTATTTTGACTGCATTTTTTATGACTTGTCTTTTCCAAACTAAACCTTAAAAAAAAAAAGAGTGAGCAAGGACCATAGTGGGTTCTGAGCTCATCATTCTGATGACACATTACAAGCTGAAGAAACATTTCAAGGCTCAGCCCCAAAAGATGCCAAGCATATCACTCTCATATCAGAATTGAAAATTAACATTAGTATAAGCTGCTGCTTCTGCTTCTTTGCTGATGCTCTCATAATTTAGGCTGAATATTTACATGGTGCATTTAGATAACTGGAGCATATTTGCCAGAAGCAATTGATTCTTCTGGTAAATAACAGCAGTGCAATTGATTGCACTGGACAGTCCAGATCAAACTGAACCATGGTGTGTGCCTGTCCCTGTTGTTTATACATGCCTGTATAGATCCAATCCAAACATCTGTAAAAAGAGGAGAAGATAAAATAGTTTCTTCTCTTGCACATTGTATAGACCAGTTAAATTTTGGAGAATGCAGGGTACTTACTGTCCCAATCTCACTGAAGAAAATGTTATATGGAAATTGCTCCTCTGGCGTAAAAGAGAATTATACTGTGCATATGCTTTCTAATTAGCTGAGAAGTGGTTTATTTTAAAAAAAAGAAAAAAATTAAACACTGATACAGTGCATAAGTTTTTCCTCATTCAATGTCCCAATTACCATTTTAACAGCACTTGAATTAGTGACTTTTATATAATGAAAAACAACATGAAGGTGGGAAAAATTGCTTTTTTCCTGGCCACAAAGTTTTGTATTTTTTTAAGAATGTGATACAATTGTCAGCTTCAGCCAATCTCCCATTCTTCCATGCAGCACAACTGCATTTTTCTGCTGTTTTCCTGCGCTGATGCAAGCAGTCATGTGGCTTGCCAGGCCTCACCAGGCTGGCTGTTCTAACATGCAAGGTTAGATTCACATCACAGCAGCACAATGATGCTGCTCTCACTGTAGGGCTGCACTTTGTGATGCAAAGTCGGGAGCAGTAATACATGACCATGTAGCATGAGAGGAATGGCAATGCCCTTTGCAGACTGGCTTTAGAGAAATGGATGTCAATTTCCCCCCTCTTGCAAAGTGTCATTGCTCCCTTCTTTGAGCATCCAGGATGGGATGTGTGGTACAGCAGTGGGTGCTGTTTGAATTGTAGGGTGCTCCTTGCAAGAGCAAAAAGTACTTTTTCTAGTGCCTGTGGTATTCATGCCCATGTCCTTCACCAGCAGAATGCCTTTGAGGAGGCACAGGGTGACTGAATGATCCTGTACTCTTCCCCCTAGGGTTTTGCTCCAGATTCCCATTCCTTCCCCTACCTCATACCATCAGCAGCAGCTTTATCTCTTGGAGGGTGTCTTCATGCTCAGTCACTGACCACATCAGCTGCCATCAAAAATACCTTGAGACAAACTAATGTTGCTTTACTTTTCAAATGACAAAATGCATGTTTAATACTGTGCTGCTTCTGGTTCTGAATAAAAGGAAATTAGGTGTTTGGAATTATTAAACAGCTCCATACAAGACCACTAAAGTAAGAGCAGCTCTTAAATAGCATGAAAATAGAAGCAAATATGATTCAATAAATCTTTGCTTTTTTTTTTTTCCCTTCTACAGGAATATTTTTACCCGAAATACTTGGGTGAGTTGCAGCTTTTATTTCCACTTTGTAGGAGTGCTGGTATGTGCCTAACACTGGAGCTTGTCACAGCTGAAGTCTGCTAAGGAAAGGGATGGAAATTGATTGCAGTAAACATGCATTGCTAACTTTTAAGATAGACTTTATGTTCCTTATTGTACTTTGAGGTGTGTGTTTTTACTTACGTGTACATTTGCAGACAGAAATGCTCTATGTGTTTACTGCATGTTAAAATCTTGATGTTGCATGTATATCAGTGGCTTGCAGTGTTATGAAATAATTTGTAGTTTTCTACCTTTTTCCCTTTTTAATGAAGTTAGTTTTTAACTAATCTCCTTTTAAAAAGGATATTATTTTTTAAAGAGAAGAGGAAAAGAAGATTTCTTTTTAAAAAAGAAACAGGTGCCTGATTGAACTACTGGCTTATTCTATTAACTGTATCATAGTCATGGCATCATACTGTTTTCTATTTGTGTTAAAAATTATGTATTTAAGATCACAAATGGCACAGTGGGAGAAAAAAACATGTGCTTTTAGATATTTTAAGAAGTTTAGATGGTCAAACTGGAGTAGCTACTACCATAGTTTTAGAATGGTAGTAGCATCTGGTTAAGTGATCATCTTCTTCAAATGGCTTTTAACTGTTGTACATCAAAGCTAAAAGATTTTACTGAACTTCAGAATTTCAAGGCATCTGGGAGATGATAATATTGCATAGATTTTGCATATACCTTCCCAATCCTTTCAGGCCAGGTATCATTTTACGTGCTTTGAACAGCTGTCCTTCACCACTGCAACAATAACAATTTCATTTTCTGTTTTTCAGCTTGCATTCAGAAATATGGGTCGCCGTATACGAGAAATCCAGATTTCCTTACATGTGTTCATAGTAAGCATTTTTGGTTTTTATATTGTAGTTAAATGTTCTCTTATTCTACCTGAAGGTGTGGGACTGGCTCAGCCATCTCTGGTTTTGGTAGTATTTCAATACTGGTCTTTCTATTCTCCAGGCCTAAGACTCCATACCACTAAACAAAATCTTTCCCATTTTATAACCTAATGCCATCTTGCTGTCATGTTTTACTGCTTTGATATTTCATGATGCAAGTTTCTGTCCCACCGGTTTCCCAAAGTTTGAATAACGTGAGAAGCTAGAGGGACAAGAACTAGGAGGTGCCATAAGGCTGTACACAATGTTTGGCCCCTCATTTTCTATTCCCTTCAATGCTAGCTTTGGCTTACCCCATTAAGGAACCTCAAGAAAAGTTTAAAGTCAAACCAGGCTTGTGCCAGCCTTCTTTGCTTTAAGACATCAGTTTCATGTATCATGTGACTATGCTTTGAATATTGCTACCTTTAAAACCTCAAATCAGTTTGGAAGCCAAACTGATAACTTTGTAGAGGATGAATTTTTTGTCCTTCACTAACACTAGAAAAGAAAATGTAATGCATTCTTCTAATACCTTTCTAGTTGCCTTTAGTCAACTTTTTACATTTATAAACATTTTTATATATATATACATTTACATTTAAACAACCTTTTTAAAGACTGAATTCCAAGGTTAATAAGTGGTATGTGAAGAATTTCTCTCATATATTGCAGCAGTATCACTTATGGATGTTGAGTCCTTTGAACTGGGAATTCTCAGACCTGTGGTACCTGTGCTGGCTGCAGTATGCCAGCTAGTCCAAAGTGGGATGTGAGGCTGAATGCTTACATTTTCTTGTGCATGTGGCACAGCAAAGAGGCAGGAGTTTCTGCTGAAAATGTTGATATTGACTGGGAACACTTGTTCCAAACAGCTAATCAGGGTCTCAGAAATAAGAGTCTAAAGGGTAGTGATGAAAAAAATCTGCAAAAATAAAAGCTGAATGATTGTTTTTAGGGATTTCTGCCCATTGCAGATGAAGTGGTTTGGAAAGAAAATGATAATATTTTCCCCCATTAAAATATTAACAGGTTTTTAAATGGCTGAGTTTTGGCTAGCCATCATCAGTTCACAGGAGAAGTAACAGAGAAGCAGCCTGAAACATGCTTGGAAGCATGACAGGCTTCGTGCTTGGCCAGTTCTAGTGTGCCTCTTAATTTTTCACAGATGCTGCCAAAAGACTGTGTAGCTCTATGGGTTTGTGCTTGCAAGACACTTCTAAACTTTGTTTCTTAACAGCCTTTCTCCTCTCAAAACAAGGTAGTGGAATGTTCTTTTAACATGGTGTACAAAGCTACCGAGCAGCCTAAGGGCTGGAGGGTGACTGACTGCACAAGTTTATACTGGAAATCAGGCAGAAATTTTAAGTATGACAGTGATTAGACAGGTTAGACAGAATATGTGAGGACTCCTAATTTCATAAACTCTTGAGATCAGGTTACAACTAGGACTCCCCTCCAGATTCAGAGGATTTTATACAGTGTGTAAATAGATATTTGCATCATGGGTGCTTACATGAGCAGTATTCCCATCAGAGTTAGCAGAGAGTTCATCTCCTCTGGTTCTAGAGGGATTCCCCCAGCCAAACTGTGTCTGCTCTGAGGAGACCTGAGTCCCTCCACAGACTCTGGTTGTTGTACTATCTCCACTGACTGCACTGAGTATTTATAATTGCTTTGCAGATAGATGCTTACTTTACACATGGATACCGATACTTTCTCTGCATATCTGGATCTTTTTCTAAAAGGGATCCTTCAGGTTATCCAGGGATTAAGGATTTGGTTCTGCAAGGCTCTGGAAAGCTCTACAGGACTTTTGGGAAATGAAGCTACACATGGCCTTAAAAAACACCATGAGATTTTTGTTACATATGCTTGCCTGCTTTTTGCTATTAAATTACTGAGTGTAATATTATTTGCAGCCTAGCATTTTATGAAGTTTCAATATGAACCATTTTTTGTGTATCAAAAAATAAATTCACAGAACAAAGTAATGACCTGAAAGTGACAGTCAGCAGGCATAAGCAAAGTCTTGTTTCCATATAGATTTCAAGGATGGAATTGGTAGTTTTATTCTGTGTCTGCACTTATGAGCTTCATAGGTGCTATCAGACACAGCTCAAAGCACATGGAAAGGTCATGCTCATCACTACTTTTAACAGCTTTGCTAAAATCTGTCATATAAATTAATAGTAACAAAAGCTCAGTTTTTTTCTTTTGCAATGCTTTCAATCAGGAGCACCTTCTATGAAGCCAGCAGAATAACACAACTGTGAAGCCACCAGAAGAGTCTAAGAGATTGTCTTATGTTCTCAAACTCTCGTGATAAGAGGGAGCAAACAATCAGCACAGTGCTGATGTGATAGAAATCTCTGTGGTTGATATCCATGTATTATACCCTGGGTTGTTACCCTGCAAGGCATGTCAGAATCCAGTTTGAGGGCAAGAATCAGAAACTTGTGGATATACCAGATAAATTGTGCATAACCCTGTTGACTGGATTTCCTTATCAAATGACTGAAAACACTGCCATATTTAGGAGGTTTGGTATGTGCTGCTAAAAAAAACCCCAAACTTTGCTTACTATACCCAAACCATTCTGTTTAATGTAAACATTCTGATCTGTCTAGGACAAGGAACATCCAGGACAGGCTTGCTCTCTTGTGGCTCATTGCCACCTTAACCTGGCCTCTCCTGCCCCAGCTCCTCCCCCTCCAGCAGTGCGTCAGCTGGGATTTACTGGGAGCTGTTCTGGCAGCTGGATGTTAAGACAGCCCACGTAGCTGTGTTTTGTTTTGTGTGGCCTGGCCTCTGTGGCTGTGCCTTTGCCCCAGCTCTGCACATCTGGAAGATTTTGTCTGAACATCAGGAAATGCTTTTTCATTGTGAGAGTGAACCAGAACTGGCACAGGTTGCCCAGGGAGCTTGTGGAGTCAGCATCCCTGGGATAATCAAAAGCCTTCTGGCCATGGTCCTGAGCTGTAGGTGGCCCTGCCTGAGCAGGGAGGTGGCACAAGTGACCTCGGAGATGCCTGCCAACCTCAACCACCTGAGATTTAAATCCAAAAGTCAGTCAGTGCAAACAAAAGTGCTGTTCAGCGCTTCATGAGACATCAAATGGAGCTGCTACTGCCTGCACTCACAGAAGTGTTAAAGTTCTTCACAGCAGCTGGTCATGACAGTGACTTTCAGGATCACACAGAGGAAGCTAAGAGGCATGTAGCAGGATAATAATCCTGACAAAAGTAGGAGTCTTTTCTGAGTTTGAGAAGTCTGATGGGGCAGCTAATCTACAAACGGTTCCTCTCCCAGAAGCCTCCCTGTCGTGCTACAAAGTCATGTTTAGAATATCAAGAGTCCATACTGGACTCAGCAGAACCAGTGCATGGAAACCAGTGCAGGTCTTTTCTGCTGCTGCTCACTTAGTGTGTACAAATTGGGCACTTTCAAATGCTGAGAGGAGATATGAGAAAAGAAAGGGTCCTGAGCTTTTCAATCTGCAGAATGAGCTCCTGCACTGTTCCTTCTGGTTAAAGTTGTGGAAACAGTTCACACATTCATGTTTTTTGAAGACCACTGATCTAGAACACTGGTGTTAACAGGTTACTGCTACATGATAGCTACCAACTCATTTTTTGGGGAAACAAGGGTGTTCTCTCATCCTGCCTTTAGCCACTTCTGTGAAGCACTGTCCCTGGGTGTTGTGCAGGTAAGTGGGTGGGTGATTTTGGACAGGTGACTACAGTTGGTGAGTAGTTACATGATACTTTGAGATTTATTCCTTCAGTTGTTCCCAAAGTGTGGTGACTACTCTCCTGCTTATTTCCAATGAGGAAACTCATTGCCAAGTCCTGGAACTTGGCTTAAAAATCCCCATATGAACATTGTGCCCTTTGTAAACAGGATTAATGGTTTGCTATTCCTTGGCTGTTGAAATACAGGTATTCCTTTTTTATTTTCATTCTACATAATAGAAAATATCTATCAAGAATTTAATCTAAAAACTTTTGCTAGCTAGAAATCTATCAGCCCTGGTAAGATCCTCAGTTCAACTACCAAAGGTGATTGAAAAGGGTACCCATCCTTTCTTGAGTACTTTAGTTGATACTGCTTTTTTTATTTTTCTCAAAAATTAGTGAGAGTAGAAAAATAAGCTACTTTAAGTTATTTCTTTCAAGATGTGTCCTTCAGATATGGGGGTGGTAGCTCACTCCCTTTTGCAATTAAGTGAATTCCACTGCATGTGCTCTGCAAAATTCCTGACACAGTTTGTTTGGCATGTGAGCACTAAGAATTAGCTGATACTAATAAAAAATAAAATCAAATACTAATAAAATACTTGCCAGGTGCAAGTATTTTTGAGTGATTCCCTAATACTGTTTAGGCTTCCCGTCTTCTAATGAGAGTGAAACACCTGGTTGTCAGTGACTTCAATGTATTGTTCTGTTTTGTTTTGGTTTTTTTATTCCTTGTGGAAATCAGATTTGCCAAACCAGTGTTCTCCCAATCCTTGTCACAAAGAAGGGACTGTGAAATGCGAGGATCTCAAGGGGGATTTCTATTGTGAATGCAAGCGTGGCTGGCAGGGAAAGAAATGTGAAAAAGGTAATTTGGTTTCATTGTCTTTTATTCTTGTAACAAAGATATTTTTGGTTTTGCTGTATTCTCTAATGGTCACTGATGCTGTGCTGCACAATTCAAAAGTCACAGAACTGAACCTAGGTTACACATTGTTCAAGTTTTTACCCTTCTGGGAAACAGGTAGTTTTTTCACATCTGCATTTTTATATGACTCTAATGGAGCTCAGCTTGGTCTTGGCAAGGTAATCCAAGAAGCTATGGTCCAACATTCTGCTCCACCCCTCTGAAAGCAGCAGCAGCAGAAATAGAGTAGTAGTGGCTTTTCAAGCAGAGCTGCATCAGCTGCTGCTGTGAACCCTGGTGTAACACATCACAGACCACAGAGCCCAAGAAGCTGGCCCATCTTCCCATCTAGCATCCCTGCAGTGGGAACAATGACTTCCAGCTGGCAAGTTGAGGTTTGAGTCTGATGATACACAGATTGATAAAATTAGTCTGTTGAAGCCTCCTTGCTAGTCTGACCTTATTCCATGTCCACTTAATTCCACATATTCCATTGGTGTATTTCCATCACCTCAAAAGAGAATTTCAGACAGAAACTATTCATGTAAGAAGTTCCAGCTGCCCACGGAGTTTTCTCTACAAGATATCTTCCCTCCTCTTGTTTTCTGGTTTCTTTGGTTCTTTTTCTTCTGCCTGCAAGGCTTCCTGTCAGGGCCACTGCTTTTTTACTTGCCAATAGTAAGTAATGACTAGAAATTGTATTCAGCCAGTCTAGAATTGTGGCGACCAAGACAGCAGGAGATCCAAGCCTTTCCTTCTCATGTAAATATTGTGAAGAGTTTATAAGATCACTCAAGCATCTTATTTAATCAATTCAGAAAGCAGACCAGTCAGTATCCAGTTGGCTTTGAGAGCTCAGACACTGATCAGTCTGAATCATATTTCTTTATTTTCTTACAAAACACCATGACATGCTGTTCTACCCATCAGTAGCTCTGGAGTCCCATAGACAAGCATAATGAGCAGGTAGGGTAGATTGAGGGTGAAACTCAGGCTCTGCTGGATTTTACAGGCTTTTGCTGCCAATTTCAGTGGGGCACAGTTAATCTCACAAATGTTCAGCAGGTGTGAACTTGGAACTTCCTCTGTTCTCATAAGTTCTGTAATAGTAACAATATAGTGTTCCTGTTTTATTTAAAGCTTTTGTCCTGACCTTACTGGCCATAGCATAATTTGAGTACTTAGTTATGATATAAAATACAAAACTAGTTTGCTTCTGCAAACAAGCTTCTTTGCCTCCACAGTGACTAAAGATACTTTTATGTATTCTCAGAGCTGTGAAGGAGATACTATTCAGTCACAGATCCTTCTCCCTCCCCCCTTTTTTTTGTAAGTTAAACAAACTTGAGCTTATACACATGAAATGTTTGAACAAAATCTTTGTGCTTTTTGCTTTCACTGTGTTGCATCTGTAATACTTTTCTTGTTTGGTCTTTCTCCTTCCCAATGCCCATTGCACTGTGACCCTGTAGATTATTTACAGATGTGAACAGCTGACTGTGACACTCTCTTTTGATGTAGATATTGATGAATGCAGAATGCAGAACGGCGGCTGTAACCAGCTCTGCCTCAACAAGCTGGGCAGCTACCGGTGCTCGTGCTACAGCGGTTATGCTCTTAAAGACAGCAAAATATGTGAAGGTAAGCTTTGCTGGGACTCTCAGTTTGCTTCAGGGGATTTGCTTCAGGACTTGTGTCTGTATTTTGGAGAGCTGGGTTGCCCTGAGCAGTCCTGGTCTGCTCCCTAGCCCAGCAGAAACCTGCTGGTAGCTCCTCTTAGATTTACTCCACTGGGGTTGTGCTGGGTGCTCCAGCCAGCCTACATGCCTGGGCTTGTCAGCAGTTGGACCATGATGCTCCCAAGAGCATAACACAGGCGTGATTCACAGAGGATTTGTGGCTTGGATTGTGCTAAATTGGTTTAGTGGATCAGTCCTCATATCCTGACATTGAGAGGAGGAAGCGCTGGCCAGATGTGTTGTTATGATTCTTTCCAGTCTCGCAGTGCTGCAGTATGTGAGCCATTTGCTTTTCTTTTGAGTGTTTCTTATTTTATTATTTTAGATTTGTATGTGTGCAGCAGCTAATGAATTCAGATAGATACAGATGGCTAAATTCACTGCAACTCAATATTAATAGGTGTAGAAAGGCCCTAGTGAAGTTTTACATACCAGCTGAGAACAGAAAATGAGGACCTGAAGTTTCTGATTGAAACTGACGAATGAATTTACATAACCAAAACTTAAGCAACTGAGATTTTAAAAGTGTTAAGAGACTGCATGCTGAGACAAACTCAGTAACTCAACAACAGGTGGCTGTTAAAGTTACATTCATCTTATGAAAAAGGTATATATGAAATGAAAGAACAGGTATATATCTCTTAGAGATGGATGTGATGACATTTCTAAACAATTTGCATACATGGTATGAACAAATTATTAATGCTACCAGGAAAAAAAAAAAGAGCAAGATTTTGTTTCTATGTCACTTCAACTCTAAAAAGTGATGATTGTATAGATAACATGGTATCCATTCCTAAGGGGAGCAGCAACTTAGAAGAGCCAACTTCACTTTTGAATTGTCCTCTGGTGCCAGTCAGCATGGACAGGTGGCTGGCAAGGGGCTCACATATGTGTTTGTTTTCCTGTGTATGTACATTTGTTCCATACCCTAGTACTGTCTCCTAGAGCACTGTGAGCACTGCTATATAAGCCTTCTGTAGCTTCAATATGTGACCTTCCAGCTGCTGAGATTACTGTCAGGTGTGGTTATTGATAGCTCAGATTTATCATTGCATTTTGACTTTTGAAATGTTTCTTCCTGTCATTGTGGGCATACACACAAAAGTTCCCTCTTGTCTTGATTTGTAGCTAAGCTACATGGAGTACTCAGCCAGTTCACTCATGTGTGGGAAAATCAACAAGACTAATGAGTAATGGTAGTTTTAACACATACTAGAAAGCAAAAGTAAATATTAAACTCTCAGTACACTGCAAATGTTTTGTCAACACCAGGATTCTGCAGGGTATTAATTAACACATGAGGAAAACAATCAGGTTTTTTTATGGACTTCCAGTTCCAGTTCATTGCCTGCCCTTATGGCGAAACCCCACGTCTCTCTGGCATGGTTTGTTCTCTGTGACAAATTGGGCTGCTTCAATTCTCCCTTGCCACTACAGATCAGCAGATTCAGATCTTAGCTTTGTAAATATATGAAAATGCATTGTTTACCTGTCTGGGGACACAGAGCATAAATGTCTGAAGTGCCACAGGCTGAGTGTTCCTTCAGTGTTTTGGATAATATTCATGCTGCCGCTCCTAAGTTTCTGCCTGTTGCTTCTTTAAACCTGCAGTCCCCCAGCTGGAGAAAGTGGGGCTTTTTGGTTTTGTGGTAGTTGTTTTGTTTTACAGTTTTTCTCCTGGTTCACCTTGCATTGCTCTTTCCAACAGTGGCTAATGGCTTAAGGTAAAAAAGACCAACTGATTTTTGAAGCCTGAAGTCACTAATTATAGCTAGCTAACCCTAAAAGTAGATTCTTAAGGACACTGGTTTTTTTCAGTTTGCAATGTTATGCAGGGATCTCCTTGCCCTAAGGTCACTCTATGTGAGCAGTGAAGTGATTATACTCCTCTGAAGTTGTGTTGTTTAATTGCTTGTTTTGCAGACATAGATGAATGCACAGCATCAGCAGACATCTGTGGAGAAGCTCACTGTAAAAATTTAATAAGCTCATATGAATGTCTTTGTGATGCAGGCTACAAGTACGATGACGTGAGAAAAACTTGTCAGGGTAAGCTCAAGAAATGTGTTAGCATTTATGATATAATCTAAATCTGTAGAACCCCAGAAATTTGGTTTCAGGCTTCAGTAAAAGCTTTTTTTATTTCTTTTTTAATCTTGCTCACACACTGGAGTTCTGTTCCCTTTCCCTAGCTAGGACTGAGTTTGCAGTTTGCGGTCACTTTTGAGTTCATTGAGCTTGCTGTCATCTTTGAGTTCAGTGAGTTTGCAGTCACCTTTGATGACTTGAATCGAGTTTTATAAGCCAAAGTACAGAGGCTTCTTGAAATTTCAACAAGTGCAAGATCTGGTGAAAGCTCAGAAGCATCTGTGCGTGTTGCTGTCTCTCTTCATAGGACAAGAAAAGTTATAAAGCAGTAGCTTTTTTCAAGACCTGTCTTGCAGTATTACTGTGAACTAGGAATTTAATATGTACTGGAACCATGCAGAGTTCTGCTGGCTACACTGCCACAAGCTTTCTCAACAGAGTAAGTTTTGGAAATATTCCAAAACCAGCATTGTTCCCGGCCTTTTGTCTAAGTTAACTCAAATCACACTCCAGCCAGTCGTGTTGGGCGTTAAGTGTTAAACTCTGCCTGAAGAGATCCCTGTGGGCTCTCACAGTTTGCTTTCCTGCATTTGTTTGTGAAGAAGATAAAAAACAGCTGAAGAAAAAAAGAAAAGGAAACAGTGAATGAGAAACTCAGGTTTTATATGCAGTCCCTGACTGCAAGGAGCAGAAGCCAGTCACTACAGGCATAGCAGAAGGGGCCTGAAGGGAGGAAATCTTGTCTAGAAGTTAAAGCCCAGGGCTCTGCTCCAGCAGACAAGTAGTTGAGCTCTGCTTCCAGCCTTCCCGCTGACTTGCTATGTATCTTTGGGCAGCTGGAATCTGTCTGTGAAAATAGATTTCACAGAATAAGCTGAGTTGGAAGCGACCCACAAGGATCCAAGGATAGAATCTAACTCCCAGCCCTGCGCAGCACCATCACCAACAGTCACACCATGTGCCCAAGACATTGTCCAAATGCTTCTTGAGCTCTGTCAGGCTTGGTGCTGTGACTGTGCACTTCCCTGGGCAGCCTGTTCCAGTGTCCAACCCCGCTCTGGGTGAAAAACCTTTTTCTAATATCCAACTTAAACCTCCCCTGACACAACTTCAGGCCATTCCCTCAGTTCTGTCATGTTTAAACAAACTCGGGGTTTTTATCTCTCTTCTTCTCTGGTCTTGTGTAGATATAGATGAATGCAAAGAAAAGCTCTGTGAACAGACCTGTCTCAACTCACCAGGGAGTTACACCTGTCATTGTGATGGCAGAGGGGGAGTGAAGCTTTCCCAGGACATGAATACTTGTGAGGTATGTCAGTGTCCATTGCTGGAACTGCAAACAGACCTTTACTTCACAGCACTCTCTGATTCTCTTTCTCCTGTGTGAGGAGAATAAGCACTCAGAAATGTGTTTTGATTATAGAACATCATACCATGTGTGCCTTTTGCTGTTGGAAGGAGTATTAAATCCTTGCACCTGGGGAGGATGTTCAGCGGCACTCCTGTTATCAGGCTGCGCTTCAAAAGGAAACAACTGACGAGGTGAGGACAATTTAGAATGACAGTCAAATCTCTAACTGGCTTTGATGCATGCAAGGGAGCTGTTACAATAATAATTGACCCCACATTCATCATTATTTGCCTGGATTATGAAGTCCCGTTAGGCTAAACATTACCTAAACCAGTAATTGAGAAAGACAGCCTTGACCACAGAGCTGTTAGGATAATTACTGAAATATAGTATTGTATTCTTTATTCTTGATGATGTACTCACATCTTAAGGCTTTCAGGAGTGCATTAGAAGCTAGTATATTTTAACAGAGCTTTAGAGCTGCTAGAATTGATGCTATCTGTATGGAAAGTACTCTGTGGTTTTTGAACTCTGCATAACTAATTTATTTCTTGGCACCTGTGCGGTCAGACTTGTGGCTGAGTTCGACTTTAGAACCTTTGATCCTGAAGGTATCCTTTTCTTTGCTGGAGGCCGTCAAGACAGCACATGGATAGTGTTGGCTTTGCGCAAGGGACGGCTGGAGCTGCAGCTGAAGTACGGCGGGGTCGGCCGCGTCACCAGCACCGGGCCGCTCATCAACCACGGCATGTGGCAGACGGTGAGCCCAGACCCCTGCTGGGGCCGCCCTCCTTCCTGGCTGCTTGGGGTGCGCTCATCAGGCACAGATAGACTCTGTATTCCTGGGAAAACGCTTTCCCAACCTGTCTGTCCATTATGCATCCCAAGGTGAAAATATTTTTCGTAAGACGTTGAATTATACTTTATATCCATTGTAATATACGCTGCATCTCTAATTTGCACAACCACTTGCACAAACAGTGCCTTTGAGATGCAGTAGGGCTGAGATAACTTCCCATCAGGTCAAGAAGATGCCCTCTGGCTGAGGGATGGAAGTCAGTAAGAGGGAAGGAACTCTTTATCTGCTCTTTTAGGAGAGTTTCCAAGTGTGTTTGCTGTGGGGTTGTGTGGTTGCTTTTGTTTGTTCACTTGTTTAGTCACTTGTTTAGTCACAGTTCTCAAATCTCTTATGCTACAGTATACTTTTTATAAAGTCTTCAGACCTGTTTGTATACAAAACAGACTGATTCCCTTGTAAAGATATCGGGGTATACTATAGCATCAGGGAATTCCAAAAAGGGTTGGAAGAGACCTCTAAAACCATGAAGTCCAACTGTCAACTCAGCACTACCGCTGTAAACCCCAAAGCATCTTTTTATTGATAGCATAATCCCAGCAATCTCATGAGATTGTAAGGATTGCAAGGGTTCCTGTTCTTCTTGGCTGATCTCACAGAAGATCAGCTGGTGATTTTGGGAGCGTCACAGTTGTTGCCACTTGTGCCAGGATCATGAAAAACATGTTGCAGTATGATCTAGACTAGATGAGCAGTTTGTACATGCCTTCTCACTTCTGCTTTTTCCTCTCCTTTCATTTTTTCTTACTTAATTAGTTCTTTTAGCCTTTAAATTTATGTGCCTCTTGGGGAGTGGGTGGAAGTTCTCAGCTAACTCACATACGAGACAAATGCAGATACTGGTAACTGTGAATCATTTTCTGGTTTACATTTTTTAGTATATAAAAGCTCCAAATTGTACATTAAAGAAATAAGCAAAGTGGGAAAAAAAATGTTTCTAATTAGTAAATGAAGAAGTCCTTGAGTACATTCACTATCAACCACTGACATTTGGTAATGCTTCCAGCAGATGAGGTGATGTTTGGTTCAGTTCCTTTAATGACAGTGAAACAATTTTAGATTCCAAATGAAGAACTGTAGAGGTTCAGTGAAGCTGTAGATAAAATGTGTGACATGCTGTATCTTTACATATAGGAATAGCTTCAAGCCAGTTCTTACCGAATTTTATGGTAAGAGTTGTTCTGCTAATTTGAAATATGACATTTGTAATTGCCTGCAAAGAGAGGATGGTGACAGAAGATGTGAAAAGCAGAGTGGATGCCACTGGAGTGACTGGGGAGTCACAAAAATCAGCAGCTGTCAAGCTAATTAATTTAATAGAGGAGCTAACATACTTGCTAAGTGCCTGACCTCATCATGAGATAATTACAAACTACCCCATATTAGTTTGTGGGGGACACAGCTGAAATGTGTTTTCTTTCTTCAGGGAGAGAAGTCAGTGTGATGACAGTGTCATGTTTAGCCAAGAATTAAATGTCTCCTGCCAGATACCGGTGTCAGGGCTCTTGTCCCCAGGTACCATCCTCACCAAGAAATTGCCTGGCTGAGTGGCTGCAGAAAAGCACCCTGCACATTTTCTGAGGGGTTGTGTAAATCCCCCAGAAATCCTTCCCCAGGCTTTTTGGGACAGTAAAGACCAAGCTGTGGGCGCTGTGTGGGGCAGGAGCCACACTGATGGGATGGAGGCAGAGCTGTCCCTGCAGCCAGGGGTGCTGCCCTGCCTGTGGGCTGAGCAGGGCTGGCAGCTGCTGGAGGCACAGATAATATGGCACGAGTGGAGGAGAGAGCATCATGCACTGCTGCCACAGGAATGGACCTGGAGCAGGCCAGTGATCATAATTCTGGTGCCTGTCTCCCAAAGTGAAACAGTGCAGTGCTGATACTGCCCCAAAGCAGAAGGATTTACCCATGGATAAACAGCAGCAGGAGGAGGAAGGAGCTTTTAGACTCTTGACTTCATATTTTACACCTTTGAGATCTGGGACCTTGCCTGGTTTGCTGGGGGGCTGTTGGTTTCTCCTTTCTCTGCTGTGCTTTCTTATCTCTTGCTTTCACCCTTTGACTCTCTTCTGCTTGACATGTAGTGTCACACACCTCTAAATGCCATTTAATCTGTATGGCTGAGTGATATGACTGTAAATATGTTCCTATATTTTATCCCCTCCTACATTTCTCCATTTTTCTTTCTCTCTGGCATGGTTTTTGATTTAGGAAATCCTGTTTAAGAATTTCTTTTTACTGTCTCCTATTGTAAAACATGTAGCCACACATTTCATTTTGAGCACGGACTTGTGTGTGTACTTTGCAGCCTCACTTTCTGTGAAACACAAACCCAACAATCTTCAGATGTCACAGTCCAGGCTTTAATGCAGTTGTGAGCTTTAGTCTGCACTTCAGTATGCACAGAATCAAGCCCTTAGTTTTGGCTAGATCTTAACCAGAGGATATCTTAACTTTGGATACTGGAGAGAACTTCATATGGCTTGTGAGAAAATAGCAATTTTACTATTTAACTTTCAGCAGATGGAAAAACAATGAGTATTTAAAAGCAAAAGATATGTAAAAGCACCAGCAGTGTTCTCATCTCCTGAGCAGAAGTTACATACTTTCACTGAAGTACAGTGGCATTTTCAAAACCAATATTTCTACCTAGGTATTTTCTCTGGTGTTAATCCTTCCTAAAATATTTTGCAATGAGCATTGAACCAGCATTGAAAACACAAACAAGCGAACCTCGGGGAGGACTTTTAATGTGGTTATTTGTGTGTAATTCAGCTGGATGAAGTGGCACGTAGGAAATGATGATAGTAGAGAATGCACTTGCCTTCTGTTTGTTTTGCATTTCCAAAAACAGTCATCATTTTGTCTTATTTTCAGTGTTCAGTTTAGTCCTGCTCTGAGGACACAGTCTGGTCAGCAAAAATAATAACTTACCTGCACTGCTAAATGTCAGGGCTGAAAGTTAAGCAATCACAAGGTTGGTATTTGGTTTTAACCCTGCAGCTGGCTGTAGGTCTGTCCCTTTTCAGTGCTGTCCACTTGCTCTTCAGCAAACAGTGGACAGGCTGGCTATGTGCTATGAGCTATCCAGAGCATGAATCCAAAACACAAAGCTGACTGCCCTTATGCCTCAGCACATGGGAACACTTAGCTATGAGAACTGTCCTCCTGAATGTCCCTAAGCCATGGTGGCAGGCAGCAAATAGCTTCTCCTTGCCACAAGAGTAGGGAATTGGAGCAGGATGGTAACTACTGAAATGCTTCCTCTTTTGGTTTATATGTGATGGCGGTGCACCAGCAATTAAGCTTTGACTATAAGAAGCAGGAGCTTAAACAGCCAGAGGGCATTGTAAAGTAGGCAGAATGTAATTTCCTAAACTGGAATCTGTTGAGAATTCCCATGGGGATTAACCCCTTCTCTTATGGAAGTTTTCGCTGATTTCAGTTTGCTTGTATTAAAGATCAGATGCAGCTAAGAACTCAGAATTTTTTTTTTTATTTATGTGTTATTACTTGCTATACAATCTAATAAAAATTTAGGGGGCCCTGAATTCTGGTGGCTCTGTAAGTAGCAGTGTTTCTTCACAGTATGGGCACTGCTGCAGCCAGTTTTTCCCAATTCCCATTTGCCCTGTGTCTGCCCAGTGTCTGTGCCAGGAGCAGGGAGATGCTCTGTGCCAGCTCCTTGTGGCACTCCACACCCTGGAGCATTAGGGCAGTGGTGACCATGACACTGAGGTGTCTGAGTTTTTGGCTACACAGCATGTGTAGCTCAGCCAGCTGGGCTGAGGCTGCCACAACCTGTGGGCTTATGTTCCCACACACTGAATGGGCTTCACAGCCATCCAATACTCAAAGAAATCTGTTTGAGACTGGCTGGTGTGTCTCCATGGAATGCAGTCTGTAGATGTAGGTGCTACTTTAAACAAGCAAGCTGCAGACAAATAAATTTGTGTGCTGTAGGATGTGGCACAGGGCAACACACCAGGTGGAAACTGTTGTAGCAATATAAACCAGATTGTACTGGAATTCACAAGAGAAGAAAAAAGGTTCATGACAGGAGGAAAGTCTGTGAATCTTTCCTACTATCAAATTCACTTAATCTTGATTACTGAAGACTGCAACCCAAAGGGAGTGCCCAGGTACAAACCTGCTCAACCCTGTCCTCCTTTATGTTACAGCCACAGAGCAAGAGCTCAGAATGGCTGATAAGAGCAATCTTGGGACTGCTAGTCAGAATACAGAGAGAAAGATGCTCAGGACCTGGCCTACTAGCAGGGAGAGGGCAGGACATGTCTAAACATCCTCTGAAATAAATAATTGGTTTGTACAGCAGCCCACTGATGGAAGCAGCTTCTGGGTGTCTCAGGGAACAGAGCTGTACAGATGAAGAGTGAGTAGGTGGAGTATCTGTCATAGAGTGGGAAGAAGATTATGAAATAGTGGAGGTGTGTTCCTTTCTTCTTTACAGAAGGATTGGGATTGTCTTTACTACAGCCACAGAACACCCCACTGATAGCATGACCCATGTCCCAGGGCAGCAGAATCTTGGCTGCTGGTCAGTCTGGTGCATCAGCTTTGGGCTTCACCTTTCCTCCCTCCACAGAAGCTTTGTAGTGCTTCTCTGTGCAGCCTGGTCATAATCAAAATGATGAAATCTTTTTGAAATTTCAGTGGTAATAGGATCTTCCTAGAAGTAGCTTTTCAGAGACATGGAGGGAAAACTTGCAGATGCTTTTAGAAGAGAAAAGTTATTGCCTATTACACATTTTTATTACCCTCTCAAAAATTCCATTCCATGTTGTGCTTTTTGAAGAGGATGATATTGAAAGACTGGGTCTGGGAGGCTTCTGCATTATCTTACTCTGATCCAACAAAAGACATCTTGTTTGTCCTTCCAGCTTTTCCTTTCACATGCAGTTGCAATAGGAAGTTTCTCATTAATAACTCATTATTGCATTTACATTTTGCATAAAGCAACCTACAAAAGTCATGTATTTAATCCACTCACATTTTTCTGCAGCTGTTTTGAAGTAGGTGGACTGTCTTCACCATTAAGGTTAATCACAGACTGCTTTCTAGAGTAGATTTACATATCAAGGTGGAATGTAAGTTAAAAGGTGAACAAAGAGGTTTGGGGACTGAAAGTATTTCTTTATCTTGGGGATTTCACTGGGGTCTGTCCTGTACCTGCAATTGCAGATACTAAGTTCTATTCATACTTAATAACACAATTTGGAATTTTACTTTTTCAGATCTCTGTTGAGGAACTTGAAAGAAATTTGATTATAAAGGTCAACAGAGATGCAGTTATGAAAATTGCTGTCTCAGGAAACCTGTTTACACTAGAGAAGGGAGTGTATCAGCTGAATTTGACAGTAGGAGGCATTCCTTTCAAAACAAAGGACCTTATTCTACCAGTAAGTACAGCATGATAACTTGTGTTCCTTTGCATGCCTGAAGGGCTTGAGTTCATCTTCTCTTGGGATAATGTAGGTCCTTCCTGAGAGCTGTTCAAGCTGCCCTGAAACAGGTGGAATTATCACCTTCTGGACAGAGCTTTCTGCCCATTGACTATAGCAGGAGCCTAAGCCAGTAGCAATGTTGAGTCTCCAGATTTTTTGATTGGTAAGTTTGGGTGAGATGTATCCCACTGCAGAGTTAGGGCACAGCAAAACTGGAGCACATAACAAAATTCACAGTGGTCATGCTGGCTTGGAGTGGCCTGGGGAGGGGTCAGTGGGCACACTGCTCTGTGAGAGTGCCACTGTGCCTACTGAGTCTGGAACCAACGCTGGGCACTCTTTGTGCTGTGACCAAAGTTTGTTCTTCACGTGTTACAAATCACAATTTGCTGCATGTGTTTGCTGTGTCAGTATAGTGAGACCCAAGGAAAAACAGAAGCTTATTTTTCTTTATTTCCTCCTAATTGAAGTAGACACAGCAAATGAATAAAAGTTAAGACAGTCCTTGGATAAGATTGGATGATTGCTGTGTTTGTGGAATAGCTGCTGCTCAGGCTGGTTTGAATGTCCACCACAAGCAGAGTTGGCACGTTGAAATCCAATTTTGCATCTCTTTAGTCCTAAATTAGGTGACAAGCTTGTGGCTCTGTGACTGAGAGTGCAGCAGCTGAGCCTCACAGCTCCTGTGCCTCACAAGAAGTCATTCAGGGCCACTGCTTGTCAGAAACAGTAAGCCCAGGGTGTAGTCAGAATCTAGGATTGACAGCCAGAAACTCCTCAGGTTTTTATCCTGGCTCAGACACTTAATTCTCTCTCTCCTTCACTTAACTGGGGGTAGTGGTGCTGATTTAAAGACTTTGCAAGGAGCCTTCTCTTTACGCACTGACTCACATTTTAATGCTGACATTAGGTACAGGATAGCCTAAGTAGAAGCTGGAAGGAATGAGGTGTGTACAGAGTGGTGTGCCAGTCTTGTGGTGCAGGGCACCCCTCCCTGAGTCAGAACCCAAAAACTTATACCATGATCAGCTCCAAGGTCTGTCTTGTGTGTCCTGCAGGCTGCTTGCAAAGACAAAAAGGATTGGGATTTTCAGCCTTAAATTAGCCTCCAGCATTTGCAATGCTGAATTATGGAGCTTTGGCTCCAGAGCTCTAGAAATAAGTTGTACTAATGATGGGCAACACATAGAGGAGCTTAGAGAACCAATACCACCAAACCAGCACCTGCACTAGCTAGTGCCTTTCTGGCCTATGGAGACAAGCTGAGCTCAGGGGAGTTCCCTGGGGAAATACTGACCACTCGTTTGGGGTCGCAGGATTGGGGTTGCTGCCTCTTGGTTTGCATGTGCATAACATGTCAAATTTCTACTGTTTGGTATGGTAATATAACTCAGTATTCCTTTGCACACGATTCCTCTTCACTGCACAATCATTTGAGGCATAAGATGCTGCTTTATCTTCCCAGATAAACCCTCGGCTGGATGGTTGCATGCGGGCATGGAACTGGCTGAATGGGGAGGACACCTCTATCCAAGAGACCATAAAGATGAATGAAAAGATGCAGTGCTTTGCTGTAGCAGGACGAGGCTCTTTCTATCCTGGCCGAGGTTTTGCTGTGTTCAATCTTACTTACAGTAAGTAGGCTGGGGTTTTTTATTTCTGACCTGTTGTCCTGATGTTAACCATACCTGGTTAATAAACAGTGTTAAAACTTAGGTGTATGCCAGACCCACTGTTGATTGATGCAGAAAAGATTAAACTTGTGGTTCTTGGTAAAGGAAGGCCTACAAATCATAGTTCAAGCCAGTGCAAATATGCCCAGCAGGGATTAGTTTCTTTCTGTGTAGCTCCAGTAATACATTTCACAGCCAGACTGGCTCCAGCTCATCCTCAGCCTTAGAGGCTTTAAATCTCTCTGTCAGCAGCTTAGGTGCTTCTAGTCCTTTACCATTGTTTCCTGCTCAACAGGGAGACCTGAAAGCCATACTGCTGTATCTTGGGATTATGATAGACAGAAAAATTAATATTGTCTATTGTCTTGGATTCACTTTTAATCATGGGATGTCATTACTTACACTTGGGACAAATGCAGTAAGCATATCTCTAATAGAAGCCAGTGAAATTGGCATACAGTAATAACAAGTTTCAAATCAAACTTGGACATCTCTGAGTCCATACTAACATAGCACTCAGAAAAGCGGCTTTTATTGTTCTTGATTATTGTGTTTGCTTATCTGTGTAATCAGCTATCAGTATTTCTGAACCCACACAAATGCTGGCCATCTATTTTGGTATGGTGTGTGTGTAAGTTCTGCTCTGCAGGAGCCATCTGTTTAGTGTTATGTGGATTTTTCTGCTGTGCCATGGTAATTTAGGGAGTACTGTCATATTTATGGATTTAAAAGTTGCAAAGACAAGGCAGCATCTAAAATGCAGGTGAAGTGCAGATAAGGCCTCAGCACCTGCCTTTTTTTCAAACAATCATTCTCTTTTTTTTCTCTTTTTTTTTTTTTCTTTGCAGTGGTAAACTCTATAAAGAATGGACTATTGTATTTCAAGGTGTGGTGAACTAGCAAAGCTAATAGCCCTGTCAAGGGAGGTTGCAGGAGCAGGTTGATAGCTTTTAAATTATTAGGGCACTGGGGCAGCAAGTAAATACCAGAAAATTTAATTCAGGGTTCAACAGGTGCAATAAAACATGCCACACTTGTGAGAGATCAGTGATCAGGAAGAGTTTGAGTAGGGGATGAGTGTAGTATGCTTATACAGTTTTTGAGTTTTATACAGGCTTTCATAGAAATGTTTCCTACATGTCAAATTTCAACTCATATTTCTCAGTGATCTTTGGACAGACTGGTTCAAAAACTGGTTTTCAATTGACCTATCTTTGAATTGACCATTCTTTGAATGTGTCAGATTGGCAGCCATGGGAATCTGACTAACTCATTGTGATAAAAAGCTTAATGTTATCCTTTGACATTCTGAAAAGCAGCAGAATGCATAAGGTAGCAAGAGGAAACTGATGCCATTTTCTTGTCCAATTTTATGTTCAGGCGCTTTGGAATTATTTTTTTTTTTTAATTAAAATAAATGTGGCAGTCCCTCCAGATGCTTATCTGCCTATGCTCTTCTCCAGGAAGAATTGAACAGCTTACCCATTTGACACATTGTCCAATGAATTTCTTTTTCTGCAGTGCAACCTTCTTCTGGAAATGAAACCAAGACAAATTGGGAAATTGAAGTAAATGCTGTCATTCAACCAGCAACAGATACTGGTGTGCTGTTTGCCCTAGTTACAGAAGAAGCATCTGTCCCTTTATCGCTGTCTCTGATTGACTATCACTCCACAAAGAAACTGAAGCAACAGGTACAAACATTTTTTTTTGTAGAGAAGTTTCCTTGCTCTTTCCTGGTAACTGGAATTCAATTTCAAAAACAGTTGTCGGGTTTGCTGCCTGCCTCATTGTTTGTCCCACCTATTCAGAGCACAGTCTGAAACAACAGTGCTTGCCTGAAGTTCTGCCTCTTCCAGGTGTTTGTCAGATGCTCACAGGGAGCTTTTTGCAAATGTGGCCTAGGTAAAAGAACTGCTCTCTTGAATGCAGGCTTTTTTTTTTTTTTTTTTTTCCTGGCACAGTGCCATAAAGCAGGGATTTCCATTCTTGCTTATCAGTAACTGTCCCAAAGTAGCCAAGAGACAGGCTTTAGGTGTGGGAAAGCTACTGGGAAAAGCCAGTCATGGTGGAGTGTTGAAGCTACTATTTAAAGGCATTCATAACAAAGGGATAAATTCTGGCATTCCACAAGGGTGAACCAGGAAGGATTTCACTAAATCCCATGAGCCAATTCTCATTTATAGTACAGCAGCTCCAGTTGGTTTGTCCCCAGTGCAATATAATGACTTCTGCAAGACCCACTAAGAACTCTCTCTGAGAAAACACAGTTTCAAGAATTAGTCCCACTGGTTCATTGTTTTTTCATCTATGCAAATGAGCTTAGAACACAATCAGCAATAGCAATAAGCCTAATTCTCTGGATGCTCTGCAAAATATTTGTAATAAAGGGCACATTGGGTTCATCTTGGTACTGGGTAATTGTAGCTAGGTATTTTTCTGCTCATTGCCTGTTTTTCTTTCTTTCCCTTGCTGTTCAGTTTATCATCGTGGCCTTGGAGAACACAGTTGTGTCCAGACTGGCAATAAATCTCTGTGATAAAAAGGAACACTCTGTAGACATCCTCCTCAAGAAAGATCACTTATCCCTGAGGGTAGATGGGGTAGCAGGAGAGAGTGAACTGAGCATCTCTGAGTTGGAGGACAGTCTGTCCATCCTGGAGAGCTCTTTGCAGTCAACGAAGACATACGTGGGAGGATTGCCAGGTGAGCCTCCAGTTTTGTACCCTGGGCCACAGACTTCCAACTAGCTTTGCTGAGCTGGGAGTCAGGAAAACTGTTTCTGTTCAAGCTGTGAGAGTCCTTCTCTGTTTCTGCTTGAGCAGGCTTTGTCTGCAATGCAGGAACATAGTGGATCTGGGGTTGCACTTTCCTTGAATGATTATGTCCTGAGGGCTGCTGGAGGCAAAAATAGAAAGAGAAGGTCTTGCTTGTTCAACAATAATTTAATCTGAAGGATTGCTGTAAACTGGGTTAATATCTTAAACCTGGTAAAATCCATAGGAGCTGGGCTACAGGTTCCTGCAGTCCTTAATTATGTAATGAATCTGTGGGAGCACTCCTTGAGGGGAGTACTAGGGCCTCAAGATGCTTTGCCTGAAACTTGGGAAGCCCAGTGTGGGGATTCTCCCTGGCTGATGCCCTCTTTGAAGTGATCACAGCATGACACAGTTAACTGACTGCCTCCCAGCAAGGGGCATGTAAGGCACAACCAAGGGGTTAACACCATCTATAGTGTCTCTCTGGCTTCTCAGCAGCAACAGGGTTTCTTCTGGAAGGTCAGTCTGCTCCTCTCTTCTGAACCTGTAAGATCAAACTTTCATCTGAATCATGAATTTTGGCCAAGTTTGGGAGTTTGTTTCTTGTTCTGCCTGAACAGGTTTATCAGTCCCTTCTGCTGAGGAATGCTATTAAACGCACTTATGTCTCTGGTGCACATGATGCCAGCAGCTAAGCAAAACCTTGCCCTTACTTGCCCAAGCAAGGGAGAGGTGCAAATGTTGGCCTCTTGTGAGGTGCTGAAGCAGTCAGGCTGGAACAGGGTGGCTGAGGTGCCACATGTTCTAGGACACGTGGTGTGGCTGTCCTCACCAGGGGCAAGAGTTTACAGAGGATTTATGTTGATGATACAAATGGCTCCAGTCACACCTGAAAGGGGGAGGCCACATCCTCTGGGACATTCACACAGTGGCAGGAACAAGGCTGAAATCCCAAACATGACATTTTCTACTCTCTGATTAAATTATCTAAGCTGGCCATTGCACAGTCAAGAGAGGTTGCCTGCTTTCTTTTAAGCTGCTCTCAGATGCACAATGGAGGCTTCCACAGCTCAGAAAATCATCCCATTCTGTCAGTGCCCCAGGTTCTCTGTGGTTTGCTCAGACTACCTGTGCTGGGAGCAGCCCTGGTTTTAACTTGCCAGAGCTAAGGGTGAGCTATATGGCTGTGGCAGCCCAGGCTCAGCTGGCTGCTGTAGGTTTAGCTGCTATCCCCTCTTTGATCTGTTGTGCTTAGCAACGGGAATTTCTGCCAGCACTCTGCTTTTGCCATTGAGAGGAACCCGGCACTTGCATGAGAAACACTGTCATCTGCCAAATAAATAAACATTTCAGCACTTCAGTTGGATTAATCACTCTGGGTTAAGTAACAATACCAAATGGTCAGATCTGAGTGACTTTGGCTCATTCAGATTTTGAAAACATTACGTAGTTTTTAGTTTTTCCGTGCTTCCATACCCTGTGGAAAAAACAGTATAGTGGTCAAACTTCACGTCTTTATTCCATTTGCCACAAAGAAAGAAAGAAAGAATTCTGGATCCAAATATGTATTGTCTGATCCTAAACACAGCTAGTGTTGCAGATGTGGAAGAAATACTACTTAGAGCTTCAACAGATAAGAGGGAACATGTAGACATTAATTACATTTTCTATAGGGTTTTCAGCTCTGGTAAATTCTTAATTATGTAATTTATGTGATGCATAGGTGATTTTTCAGAAAATATGCATTCACCAAGGTGAAGAAACCTTTAAACTAGGCTTCCAAATCTTTACATGACCACATTTTGGACAGATCCATTTCTAGTCATAACAGAAAATGAAATATTTCACATAATTTACAATACAATTAAAAAAGTTAATTTCCTTTTACTCTCTTAAAAATCCATCTGAAAGCCCACACTGTCTTTCAGTCAGCCCTGTGGCACATGTGATAGCAATCTGCTTGATTCCTTAGACAAGCCTTCAAGTTGTTAAGTCACAACTTCAACTCTTCTGACTCAAAATTTAGTTTACATTCATGTGAGATATTACGACAGAAATGCTGCATTCCTTTAAGCAGACTTTGCAGATAAACTTTGGTAAATGGGGAGGAATGGGAAATAGATAACATCACTAAATAAAGCAACTACTGAGCAATGGTAGCTCTCCCCCAGGAAGCTGAAGAGGTTTATAGTATTTCTTTGTGGCTTACAGATCTCCCACAAATGTTCTCTCTCCCACTCAGTCCTAGATTCTGTCTGAGCTGTGTCTGAGCACATCAGCCCTGCATATCTCCAGGCAGAACACTTTAAATTTCATATAATCTTGGGTCAACAGGACAACCTATTGTTCAAGTTGTCCTTGCTCCGATGTAAAGATAAGTGATTTATTTAGCTACCTGAATCACGGCGAAGTTAAATATTCTTTGAGGCATTCATTATTTTCCATTGCACAACCAGTTTGATTGGGTCAGCTTTGGGTTGTAAATAAACTAAAAACCTTTGGGGAAAGGTAGAGGACAGAGCTCATGTAGATTTTCTTGTCGCTATGTTATTGTGTTGGGTTTTTGTTTGTTTACAGTCAGTGTGTATATGATATTACAGAAGTTAGTAGTAAGATTGACTAATTTCCTCTAGTCTATTGGATTGTACTTAGTGTCTTCTTCCTTGCCATCTGTTTTCTGTCTCTGGTAAACTGATTAAAAGAACAGTGGATCTCCACAGTAAAAATTAGTCTCATTAGTCTGACCAATTCAACTGATGCATTCCAGCACCTTGCTGATGAAGGCCAGCAACCTTCCTGTAGTCATACACAGCAAAACCATGGTTAAGATGAGTCCAGCAAATAGTAGAGGCAGCACATGGGAAGTGCTTTCCTGTCATAAAGTTCTTCCTGTAATCTTTTGGAAGCTATTTTGAAGAGAAAGAGCATTCGAGGGAGGTCTAACATCGCTACCAGTAACAAAGCAGAGGGTTTGGAGATGGAGGGGCGAAAACATGGAGCTGTGTGAACACATTGTGCCACTGCAGTGAAGCCTTGCTGCTGTGCAGCACAAGGTTTCATCCAGGAGGCCTTGCAGGGGCACAGAGCAGCTGAGGAAGGGTTCAGCCTGGGAGAAGGGCTTTTGTGCACCAGAACAGATGGTGTTTTCCTCACTCTGGGATTGTGCTCTTGCCTTCTGGCGAGGGGGCAGGGGGAGGTAGAAACGCCAGCATGGAAAGAGGTGAGCATGAACTCTTTGAAGTGATAGCCATCTGAGCCTAGGCAGGGCAGGTATTTGTTTAAAGGCAGCTGTCAGAGATATTTATCTCCCCTTTCCGACAGACGCAGACATTCCTGTCACCTCCACTCCGGTCACCGCCTCCTACCACGGTTGCATGACCCTCAAGCTGAGCAACACAGCACTGGACTTGGATGAGGCTCTCTACAAGCACAGTGACATCACCTCACATTCCTGTCCTCCAGTCCAGGAGGGTCAGTAGGTACCACTGCAATGCGAAAGTTTTATACTCAGAAACTTTCAGTGCTTTTCTTTTTTTAAAAGATATAAATTATTCAGATCTACCGCACTGCGTGTATAGTTTCTCTCAAACACTGAAGTTATGTAGAAGCTACTGATCCTTATGTCAGATTGATTATTGAAATACTCTTTGCTTTGAGGTTTAAAGGTTGTAATATATTTGTAAATAGTTCAGAAGACTAATATTAAATAAGTCAAAAGTACAGAATGTACTGAAAGTGAATACTATCTTTAGACTGTAAGAGAGTTTCATCTGTAATGTGGGAAACCTGGTAATATATGAGTGTGGACTGGAAGAAAAATAATAATTCTGTATTATTTTTTATTACCAAATACTGCTTTCTGATTTGCAAAATATGAGAGAATAAAATATTTACATACAAGTTTTTAATTTACCTGTACTGAGATTATTCTGCATTCTGTTATTTGGAGACAGTGACTCAGACTGTGCCTGATCTGGAGGTTACACTGGGAGAGGGGAAGGGCTTTGAGGTTGAGGGTTGGGGGTTTATATGCTTCCATCAGTATTTCATATATTTCATATTTTCTCAGCTGCAGAGCAAATGGTGGCTGCTATTCTTACTGCTAGAGCTTCTCTTTCTGGTACCACAGAAAAAAAGACTCAGTTGTGACCTTTAGAAAAACTCTTGGTCAACAGAAAATGGAAAATGAAGTTGGGTCAGCAGAAAACATTTAGAAGAAACTACTCAAGAAGTTGAAAGCCATACAGTTTTTGTGTCAATAGCTGTTGGAGTAAATGATGAGGTGTTGAGAATTGGGGAATATTATCTGGTGATGACATATTTTTGCTGCTGCATTTTTAGGTTGGCTCATTCACTGTGAGCCTACTGGGAGCAGTGATGTAGGAAAGGTTTTAGAACCATAAAGTGTGTTCAGTTTTTCAGCTATCCTTCTGAAGTTGGGATGGGCTTTGCCTAGTCTCTCTTGAGTCACTTAAATCTTGTTTTATTTGGTCCTTGTCTTGCATCAAATTAATAAACTGAGTAATATTGGTATATGCTGCGGTGCAAAATCCAAGCATTGGGTGGCTAAGGTTACAGTATCCTTCAGAGGATTAGCATGAAAAAGGTCGAATTCTACAAGGTCTTTTATAAATTATTCTTGGTCAGTCATGTTATGTTTTCCCTAAACAGATAAGGAGATAACACATTAGTCTAATAATCTTCATGTGCAGCAACATCTGTGACCAAACTGTGAAGATACAGCTGTCCCAGAGGAAAAGAGGCAAGAAGGGGAAGACTATTCCAAGCATATTTTCTATCAAGGATCCCTGCTTTATTTAGCAGAGAAGAGGAAGGTACTCTATTAGCCATTAGACATGGCATCATAGCTTCTTATCATAACTAAAACAATCAGCAGTAATGCAGTAGGGCAGAAAAGAACAGAACTTATCACTTTGGACCAACCTACTCATTTATACTTGGAGAAGGACTTACTGTCAGCTCTGACCAGACACAAGTTTGAAAGGAAATTTCCCACTAGACAGTAATAACTTACTGGATAGGAAAGCCCAGGAGTAGTTCTATGTTTTTGCTTTTTTTTAGTTGAGCAAGGGACACCACCTTGTTCCTGAAAGTGCTTTATGTTACCACTGATTACTCTGGATCAATTTGTGATCCAGTATGGGGCTGTAGTTTGGGCTTGTGCTGGAAACAATGTTGATAACTCTGGGATGTTTTAGTTTCTTACCCCATCAGTGAGGGGGCTGGGGATGCACAAGGAGTTGGGAGAGGACACAGCTGGGACAGCTGATCACAAGTGACCAGAGGGATATCCCACACCATGTGGCCTCATGATCAGCACATAAAGCTGGTGGACAAAAGGGGAAGGGGAGGGACACTTAGAGTGACGGTCTTTGTCTTCCCAAGTCACTGTTCCATGTGACGTTTCCCAGCTTTCCTGGAGATGTCTGAACACCTGCCGGCTCAAGGGAAGTGGTGGATGAATTCCTTGCTCTGCTTTGCTGGTGTGTGTGGCTTTTCCTTTACCTATTAAACTGTCTCTATCTCAGCCCATGAGGTTTCTCACTTTTACCTCTCTGATTCCCTCCCCAGTCCCAGCAAGGGAGAATGAGTGAGTGGCTGCCTGGGGCTGGGCTGCCAGCTGGGGTTCAACCACAAAAATCTCCCATCTTTTAGACTTGGAGTAACTCCACTGAAAAAAAATACAGTTTTGGAAGACACCTATTTTTAAACCAAGATGAAACAAGCACTGCTTTATGTTGTTCTTTTCAAATGAAACAACCTAGCAAAATAGCTTCATGTCTGGAATTTTGGTAAAATCTCTGTGGTAGTCCCCAAAAAGCTACCATGTGGCATAAATGAATCACAAACATGTCTGACTTTTGTGTTAATGTAAGTGACACTATTTATGTGGCCAGAATTATTTTGGGTCCTGGAAAGGTGAATCCTGTGGTATGTTACAGTACTCTGCAGTTCCATACTAAATGTCACGTGTACAAGAGCATTTAATTCTCTAATTCAGAGCAGAGATTGCTCCTGAAGTTTGCATATGTGTGCACGTATGTGTAAATATTTTGCATAGACCACAACGCACCCTGACTCAAAATGTGGTTTAGAAGAGAAACTCCGAATTTCTCAGTCTGGAGAATGACAGAAGAGGTGGGGGGGAAAGGGGGGGCAGAGTCTAAAAATGATTTTTTTTAATACCCTACTGCAGTACCATACTGGAGAAAGGTTTGGAAGAAGAGGTTGCTGCAATAAGCATTCCTTCATTCCTTCTCAGTCACTTGCTTCAACCCAAGAGAAACATTGATTTCATCCTTGTTCAGTTAGTCTAGGTGTTTAACCCAAAGGGATCAAGTCTGTTCTGGACTTTGAGTCCTCAAAATGGACCCAGGTGGTTCCCCTGGTAGTATTCATAGCAAGTAAAAAGAAGTAAATGTGTAGCTTCACTTCATAATCAGAGTGACTGTGCTTTTCACAGCGTGTACTTGCACAAGAACTAAGCATTTGGGATGCATTAAATTAATGTTTGAAACAAAACAAATGATCTCTTTTCTGACTTCTCTTTCTCAGCCACATTCATATAACTCACCTTGTCAACAATACACATAAGGCACCTCATCACTGGCCTAAAACTTTGCATCTCAGAAAAACCTTAATTGAACAAAAGGTGGCTTTTATGGTCCATATAAATTAATCTTTCTTCTTACCTGTATCAGTACTGAATCTGCTTTTTATACATAGAGGTAAAACACATGAATTAACAGATATTTTTTGCAAGTTGCAAAGTATTATGCAAAAGGATGATCACTCTTTTTTCCATTTTAAGCAGGTCTGATGGTGTCTCTTCTTTTCAAAGGCAACTGTCAAGTAAGCTGGTTTTGTTTATTTAGTTTTTTTCAATATCTTCATAATACAGAGCAGCTGCTTAAAATGTTAATGAGAAATACCTTCCATTCCCTCTTTTACTCTTTGGCATTTCAGGAAATTTCTAGAGCTTCATTGCTGTCTAGACTGTAAGATCTATGGAGCAAGCAGCACCAACACCCTTCCTGCAGGAGCAAAATGCAGTGAAGGGATGCAGCATTTAGATGGGTTTTCATGCTGTTTGTAAGTACCCCTGTCCCAAAATATGGCAGGTGTGTGCCAAAAGGAATCCCAGCTAATGTGGTGCGTGGTGAGGAGGCAGGGTGCAGACAACAGAGACATGGCTTTTTTCCTGTCAGTGGCACTGCCAAAGGTATTGTTGCTTAGGCTTTGGAGAAAATAAATACATTAAAAAAGGAATTGGGCCCCTTCATTCCTTTCATCCACTCTGTTTCAGTCATTGTGAAAGACCTGCATTAGGTCTTGGATTAACTTAAAAATAAGTAAGAGGCATTTAACCTAAAATGATTTTGATTGTGGTGCTCTTTTGACTAGAAAAGAATTAATTTGAACACTAAAGTGTAGCCTAAAATACACATCTGGAAATGATATTTTTAGTGCATTAACATGACATTTTATTATGAAGACTAGACTGGCACAAAGTTCAGCTAAAACAGTCCAAACAGAATTAGCCTTTTTATCTGAAACTTGAAAATAGAAACTATTTGATAGAGTACTTCTTCCTCTGTTCTTTTGTTTTCCTTTCCTTCCAAAGATACACAGCCTTAGGATAGTATAAATATACACAGTCAACTTTATTGTAAAATAATTGCCACACTTTATTGGTACAACACTTTCACCAGAAGAGTTATTAAACACTACAAGCAAACAAACTCTTGCTACCCAAAATTATTGACTCTGGGAGCTCCCGGCTACTCACTCAGACAACACAGGCTAAAACCCCTCAATACTGGTTCATGAAAGCAGAACACATATCTGGAGTATTTTCTTAATTTTCCTCTTGAAGAAAATCTATTCTGCAGTGGACTGGGAGGGAAACATCTCATGCTTACAGTAGCCAGAAAGTTCTGCTACATCTGACTGCAGGCACACTGAGTGGTGATGTGCCTGCCTTCACAGCTCCAGGGCTCTGCCCTGCCCACAGGGAGATGTGGGTAAAAGCAGAGTGGCAATAACACTCTGTGCTGGGCTCCTTTGGGAAGTCTAGTGCCTGCACAGCACAGTTTCCAGAAGTTTCTTTAAAACAAAATAAAAGCCTACCAGCTACTAAAATAATTTCTTTGTTCTATGGTGCATATGGTGGAGGCTTTTCCCCGGGCAAGCAGTAAGTTGGTGTATAGAGGGCTGGAGCATTTGGGGGAAGACCATAGCTGGAGCTGGACTGAGACGGAGGCTGAGTTTCTTCTGATAAAGAAATGTCAGTAGATGATGTTCCTGGAAAATTGCTGGCAGGCTGTATCAGACAAGGAAAAATAACTTCTTCAGTAAAGGATTACCACCCCATTGCAGCTTTGTGTTGTTTGCCATGTGTTATGTAATAAGCTCCACGATTGAATTTCTCATGCATTGCAGCACAACATTACCTTTAGTTCTAAAGCACCTGCTTAAGTGTAGCAATGACGGTGTCTAGTGAAACAAGAGATTCCATCTGTAAACCAAGTCATTTTTAATAGACATTGTGCAGACAGCTAGGCAATACAGCAGAACAGGAATTTCTGCAGGAAAAGATGCTTGGCTTCCTGGGTGAGGCACAGCACCTGACTGACTGATTAGGTTATGTGTGGCTGCTCCTTTCCAGGCCTCACTGTGAAATTTAAATTACCTCAGATGTAATTAATCTCAGTTATAATACTTGCATAATTATTTGCCAAATGCAGATTCCTCTTAAGAGAAAATTTTACAGGTGGGCATGTGTTTCCTTCTTTGGCAGTCAGCTATGATGGGGCTTTGCCTGAAAAAGGCACATTAAATAAACAGAGCTTGGGAAGCAGCCCATCTTCAGAAACAAGCAGGGTTCATTAAAACAAAGGAATGCATGTAGGGAATCGTATTCTGGATAAAACCCTACTACTGGTTTAAACCAAGTTTTATCACTGATTTCAAGAGGGTGAGGATTTTACTCCTCCTCTCATATGCCAGCACATGCCAGTCTGAAGACTCGGGCTCAGCTCCGCTCAAGTTCAGACTTTAAAGTGAACTTTAAGTGCCTGGAATTTAAAAACAAGATAAGGTAATCATGTATCTTTTTCAAGGGAAATGAAAAATCTGGACAAGTGATGTTCCCTGCTGCTAAAAAAAATTAATAGCCACAACCTAGAAGGCCAGGGCTGCCCTTGGACAATGGCATCTCAGGGCTGGCAGACCCCATGCCAAGGTGTTTGCTTCCTCCATGGGGCTCCATGTGAGCAGGGGCTGCTGGGTCAAACCCTCCTGGCAAGAAGAATGTTGTCCTGCATTTGTACCACACAGTGACTTAGTGAGTGAGATGCCAACAGGAAGGCTTGTCTACGCCCTTTAGCTCTCTGAGGCAGTGCAGGTACACTGACAGACCTGCTAGATACATCACCTCCAAACTTAGGTGTTGTGGTTTTGGGTTGGCTTGGGGCTTTATTTATTTATTTCAGAGTTGTTGCTTCCCTCCCCTCTCAATCTGCAACCACTGCTTCCATCTGTTTGCCTGGAATTGCTTCTGCAGCGAGTTCTCTCTAGCAGGAATAACTGGCACAACTCATAAGTGCTGTCATCACCACCAGACCCTGCCCAGCTAATCAGGACCATTACCTGCCCAGCTGGCTGGCCTGTTACCAAGACTAGTTGTGGCTGAACTGTACCAGTAAGGGTTGTATTATTTTGTTGGCATGTGTCACAGTAAACAAAAGAAATGCTGGTTACATCCTTTCAAAATGCATTCCTGCTATCACCATTTCTTTTTCCCATATGGTTAATTTCTTTTATAGACTTTACCTCTCTGGCAAGCATTTTTTTCAGTGAGATACTGCATTCAGCAAAGGACCAGGAATGAATGTCGTATATCTTTAACCTGAGATAATCCACTAGTGACTCTAAAGGTTAGACCAGCTCAGTCAGGGTCTTCTACTCTGTGGACAGCTAAAACTTAGTTCAGTTCCTCACATCTAAGTGTGCAGCCCTTTTGGAATGCCATGGGATATCCCAGACATCCCTACAGATGTGACCCAGGGACAATGAGACCTGAACCTGGACACTCTCAGAGTAACAGTAGGGAACAGGTGGCTACTTGATCTCATTATCAGGCAGAACTAGATCCCTACATGCCAACAGCCCCTGAGTTCAGTCAGATGAATCCCAGACTGGGATTAAGGACTACAGCCGTCTGAGCAGGGCTTGTGAAGGTCTGAATCCAGCAGCATGAAGCACTTAGATGGAACATGAAGACCTTGGGCCTCCAGCCCCATGTATTCAGCCCACAGCTCTCAAGCAATGGAAGCAGATGACAGTTAAGCTTCTGGCTGTTCCTAATCATGCCTACTTCCATTATTCACAATTTGTACCTCTGAATAAGTTTATTATTTTTGAAAATTCATATACTGATGCAAAAATTACTTTTCTCCAAACAGCAACATAATGATCTCATACATACAGGGAGGTGGCTTGCTTTTACTTTTTTCACCAGGAATAGAGTAAAGTTTTCCTACTGTTTTTTACTAACCATCCCAGTGGATCCCAGTGTTTCTTACTAACCTCTCCTGACTTGGGGACAGCTCATGGTGTCTGCCTCGTAATGTTATGAAAGTGAAGGAAGATAAATGAACAGACTTACTTGAAAAAGTAGAAATTTAGGGAAATAACGGTGTTTATTTTGGAGTGCAGATAAGAATTTGGGGTAAATGCAGTGTATTTCTGTTTCTCAGTGGACACAGGGCTGAGCAGTGAGCAGTCACAATGGATCCTCATGACTACTTACATGAATCTTTTCAGCCCGATTTCATGTGCTTCTGTTCCCTTCTCTCTGTACTCTTGGCAACTCTTACCTCATCAGCAGGTAAGAGTCCAAAGGACAGCCAGAGAAATCCTGAGGTCTGAGAACAGACCAGAAAACTAGGCACAGACTAAGGCATCCCACAGACAAACCTAAGGCATCCCACAGATCCAGCTAAGACCTACATCTGCAGAGTTTGTGCTGAGTAGCAGCTAATGCTTTTGTGATGGTGTGAGAAGGGTGTGTGTTTGTACTGTACCTGAAGAGGCAGTGGGTAGGAGGGATAGGTAGAAATTGTTGCTGCAGAAGGACAGAACCCAGCGTAGGTCAGGATCTGCTGGGCAGGATTGTACAGGATCTGAGGAGGAGGTGCAGCACTGAAGGCAATTTGGGACAGAGGTACCTGTTGAGCACACAAGACAACAATATATCAGTACAATGTAGAGGGGGCTGGAGCAGGAGCTGCTCCTAACACAAGCAACAAGACAATTTAACAGCTTTCTATTTTCCAACACAATACCAGTAGTACAAAAAACCAGCAGACAGAATGAGAGGAGGGTGTATCCGGAATGAATTTTCTGAGTAAAAATACACAGCTATTTTAATCTTCTTCCCTTGGAAAAAGGCTGCTGGTGCTTCCCTAGCAACAGTTACAGAAGCACTGGCAGGACTCCAGATCCAAGACACCCTGAAGTGCACAGCATACAGCTTTGGCTGCCTCTTCTTATTCAATCCAGCACCAAACACCAAGTCCTTCAGCATTTGCTGCTGACTCCTTCCAACAGCAACTATCTGATGCCTTCAAGTCTTTTTTCTCTGCTTTCCTACACAGACTTATCTAGATCTCCCTTTCCAGACCAGTTGCTCTTCTTTCACAGCTCACTCTCATTTGGGAAATGGAGTTTGCTGCTGGCTCTCCAGCATCACTCTCAATGTGCTTACCTCATTCCTACTGCAGAAAATCCGTCTCTCATGCCTTTATTGGCATGTCTTTTAATTACAGTGCAAAATGAAGTTTGAATGAAGAAGTAATAGCTCACATTTAACCAGCTAAAAAGTCTTGGTCAGGAAGAAAGATCAAAAGCTGGATGTGAAAGAGGGTTTGTGTTAAACCCTAAAACCCTCTGCTATATAACAATTTGCGAAGGACAGCAGAGCAACAGAGCTTTGTGAAATATTTTCATGAGATTAATCCAGTGGTTTCTTTTATTTCCTTTGTTTTTGTTAGCATATTCCTCCACATGAGAGCATGGAATTTTCTTTTCACTGAAATAATAAAATATGGAAGTTGCCAGACAACTGCTAAAAGCAGCAGCCAGGATTCTTTTTTTTTTTTTTGCACTTTCTTTCAAATTTATCAGTGGGAGAGATAAACCACTGCACCCTCTGGAGATAGTGTGAGATCTCTCTGTGATTGAGAAAGAGGTATATTAATTGTGTTTGTACATGGAAAACATCATCTAGGTTACTGATGTACCACATAAAGTTACTGAAAAAAAATCTAGGCCTTAGTTGCCTGGGGAAATCTGGCATTTCAGGAGGTAGCATGGAGAAAGGCTGGGATCAAAGGCAGAGAGCTTATTTCACAGAAGGCAAGTCTCTCAGCTTCAAGGCACCCTCCTCAAAATACTCATCTGCAATGTACCCACCTTTCTACCTGCCCTGCTGGGTGGATATGGTGGGGAAAAGACACTGCCTCAGGAGCAGGTAACCTACTTACTTCAGACCCAAAGGTTTGGGGGCAGTGCACAGCCCCAGAGTGCACCCTTCCTCCCTCAGAAGAGGGATAAAATCAGACCCCTCTGACATAAATGAGTCAAGAAACTTTACCCACAGATGTGAAATATAGGAGCCTGTTCTGCATCTGTCACCAACTTTCTGGTGTGGGTCTCTTTGGGTGCTGTGTGACCCCCTTTGGCTTCTTCTCTTAAGAACCTCTCTCAGTCCTCTCACATTCCATCCACCCACAGAGCAATGCTCTCTAATTGCTAAGGATGAACATCTCAACACTCCTAGAAGACAATTTTGGGGAGTCATCCATTCCACACCTACTAATTCAAAGCACCTTATTATCATGCTATCTGGTCTCAGCCCAGGGCCAGCAACAATTTGTGGTTACTGAAGCTGGTTGGATGCTTTTATCAAGTATTCCAGTAATTACTGTGTGTTAAATTACCTAAAATACATGGGTGGGTTGAGACGTTCTAAACTGCACCAACACCCAAGTCAAAGAGATAAGGAGCTATGAACTAGCTAACAGTGCCAGCTCACTCAGCTCACTGGCCTCACACAGACCTGCCAGAGCATTTATATCTGACCTCCAGCTTCTTTTCACATCAGACTGCACCTGCAGTTGCATGAGTGCTAAGACATAAACCCATGGCAAGTAGATCAGTAATTAGGACTTCATTTCACTTTCCTTTTTAGAGCAGGGTGAAGGAAGAGGAGAGGGGATAAAGCAATGCTATTTAATCTGTTCAGATTCCTTTAAGAACTGCAAGAAAGAGACTAATTAAAACAAATTTTAAAAGGCATCCCCTTCCCACCCCCCCATCCTCCCCTCGGGACTATCAGTAGTTCAGATTAATGCAGTCCTAAACTCAGGGCAGGCAGATTCCTTGGCAAGGTGTGTCAGAAAAACATCCAGAAGTCATCAAATGAACACCAGGACAGGGAAGGGAATTTCTAGATTAACTCCTCATCAGCAAGTGAAATTTTCCATGTAATTCTTTACCTGCAACTTCTGTAAGAAATAATCACAGTGTGTTATCATTTTGGGTACCTCGACTACATCTCTTGATGCAATATCTTGATCTGCTTTTTTGTTAGAGGTGTCTTGAAGGTAACTGCCTCCATGTCCTTTATCCAAGCATGCTGTAGATCTTAAAAGGAGATCAGAGGAGCATGCCAGGATCTGCAGGGAATTTGTCACAAGAAAGAAAAGCCCAAATAACCAAAACAACACTTTTTTTCTGTCCAGGAAATATGATGGGTTTAAAGGAAAGGGCACTGTTTTGCAAACTCTCCCCTTTGTAACACGGTTTGGCTGCCGGCATTCCCCAGAGATAAACATGATGTTTTTTGTGTGACTAGTCAGCCTGGCCTTGTGTTTTCTGGAAGTCAATCCCAAAGCAATGCTGCGAGGCATTTCAGAGGGCTTTGCAGTTCTCCCTGCAAAATGCCAGTGAGCATTTATGTGAGAAGGTGACATCTTAAAGCAAAGTAAATAGTTCTCTCACATACTTTAAAGGGTTTTTTTTTTCCCTCTTTTTATTTCAGTCCCATGCCCCTTTCTCTTCCTCTTCTACTTGATGTTTTCTTGGCCCCCGTCTTCCCCCAAGAGTCACTCCTTTTGTAAGGAAAGGGAGCAGCAGATTAGGAAATTATTTCTGGTACTAACTCAAAAGAACCCTGATAAAGCACAGGCAGGAGCAAGGAGCGGTCATTGCATTTTGGATTGCTGCTTTAGTAAGGCTTTCACGAGCATAGCTGAGGTGACTGACAAAAACTCATCTTTCCCTTGAACTATGACATCCTTTTTCTGCTCACACTCAGTGGAGACATTGAGCAGCTTATTCAGATGAGGTTTTTAGTTGGAGCCCTGACAGACTCACTCCAGCTAAACAAGGGGTCAAGCTGCACATCCCCTGCTGCTGTCATTTCCCTCCATGGTTTTATGCTGCCCAGTCAGAGGACCCAGACCATGACCCAGGCTCTGCCTCCCAGCAAGGGAATGTTCCAGATCATGGAGACTGCAGTTCTCCCAGGAACAGCTCCTTGGCTCGGTGTTCCTCACGAGCAGTGCAGTGATGGCCCTGCAAAGCACAGAGCTGTATCAAAGCATCAGCCCAAATCTCATGCAAGCTTAGGTTTGAGCAAGACAGGTTAGGTGGACTCAAGCTGGCTCTCTGCATGCTTCCCACAGTTGCACTCACACCCATCTGCTAGGCAGGAGAAAACATTTAGGGGCCCTAAGTTGCAGTGCTCTCCCAAAAACTTACTGTAGATGATAGCTGCCTTCACTCCACACGCAAGCTGCTCTTCCCTGCATTTCCCACTGTGGTTGTTTCTGTTCCCCTTCTGCTCCTCTCACAGGGAGGGGGTGAATTAAGATGGGAAAACTGCTTTCTACTCACTTTGGGCAGCTGCAAGTCTTCAGTGGCTGGCTGCAATCTGTTACCAATTCCTTGCAGGAGTCCCCTGCATAAAGGAGAGCTCAGCTGCACATTTCTTACACGTGACAGCTCAGGGCTCTTGTTTGGCTTAAGCTGGACAGAGGAATATTTCCAGGAAATGTTGCAACTCTTAACAAAGGTGAATTTCAAGCAATTCACATGGCCTGCTCTACTTTAAATATGATTTTAAGCACATTGCAGATAGCCGGGGCATGCTTCCTAAGGAATGCTGGGTGGTCGGTGCTGTCAGGCCTGATGGCCTCGAGTCTGCCTGGATCTTTGGCTCTGACTGGGTGCCAGCTCTGAGCAGCCCCTTC
This sequence comes from Fringilla coelebs, assembly GCF_963513975.1. Lineage (NCBI taxonomy): Eukaryota > Metazoa > Chordata > Aves > Passeriformes > Fringillidae > Fringilla > Fringilla coelebs. The sequence continues at coordinate 26,870,358 of NC_140029.1, read as the reverse complement.
CTGCCACTCTGCTCCCCCTCCTGTCCTGATGTACAGCTCATCTCTCTTGCCTGCTCTCTCAGCTATCTTTCATGCCTTCTCTTGCCTGCTCTCTTTTTTTCATGTTACCCATCCTTCTATTCAATTTTCTCCTCTGCAACAGTGACCAGACACATCATGGATCTAAGACAGCCCATGCTGCTATCACACCTCCCTTTGGTTGCTGCATTTCACCTCCATCTCTATGCCTCTGCCCATTTAGTTCTACTACTCTTCTGAGAGCCTAGGAAATCATGAGGCCCTTGCTTGGTGTTTAGGCATTGCTTTAGCAAACAGGGCCACTGACAGTGATAATCCCAGGAACAGCAACTCCACCCTTTGCCAGTAAACCCAGGCAAATGAGGGATTTTATTGGAGAATCCCATTCACTGCACAGTCTCTTCTGAATGCTGTGGTCCACACAAGCACAGCACGGTGGTGTGGCACAGGGAGAAGTTAGAAGGCAGCATTCCTTAGTGAAACAAAAGAGGATGTTGAAGTGTCCCAAGCACACAACTGTTTAAATAAAAATTTAACTGGTACTTCAGAATTCACCCCCATTCTAAGGGAAAAGAACTACACAAGCCTGAGCAGTCACACGTAGGACTTGACTTATACATGTTAGCTACAAACTAGCATCCTCAGACTCCCTGCTGGCCCACACATTCTGCGATGAATTAGAAGGGAAAAAAATATGCCACTAATTGAATTGCCAGCATTTGTTCACACTGTTGTGGTATTTTTCCTCCATTCATGTATTTGACCAGGCTTGACTCACTTAGCTGTGAACAGCTGGCAAAAGCTTTGCCTAAAGGTATAAATCCATGAGAGAGGCTGAATTGTTAAGGGACAATGACTCAAAACATACCTCCATTTGTTGAGACCCCAAGGCACTCAGCTGAGCTGGAGGAGGTGAACTTTCGGGTGTGTAATGGCTAAACCTCTGATCTGATAAGGCACAGGGTGAATGATGGATTGTGAGTGAGATAGGAGCTGGACCCTGTGGAGATGGATTGTTCCCATTGTCATGCTAATTTGTGGTCTCTCGCTGGGTTTTGGGGGTCCCCTTCCCCTTCCCCCACCCCGGGAATTCAGGACATTTGCTTATGGTCTCAGAGTCTTTATCTCTACTGATGGGACATAACTGACTCAACTGCTGCTAGGATGGGCAGCTATGCTGTCTTAGAAGGTGTCAAGGATTCCCAAAGCATCCCATAATTCACATTATGTCAAGCTCCCCGCCTAGTGGGAGGTACCTGAGCATTCCCACCTGAACCAGAGTGAATATAGACCCACTAGATGCTGTGTTCTGGGGATTTCTCTCCACCACCAGACATACGTGGTCAGCGACCACCACCTTGACCAAGGCTGCACAGCAACCAAGCCTTGTCTCTTGTGGGTGGTGAGATCCTCACACTCCTGTCCTCTCTCTCTTTCTTGGGTGATGTTGTTGCACTTTCATATTGCAATGCTTTAATCTTGTATTACTGTAGATAGCCACCAAACCGGGTCCATAACTGTTTTCCTTTGCAACCAAATTGCTTTATAAGAAACCCTACATTGTTTATTTAAAAGCAGTGATATTAAGTGTTGTTTCATTCTAATCTGCTCCAAGGGAGATATTAACAAGAACCTGGGTTACACTCTTGGTACCTGCTGCCATGGCTCACATTCCAGACTCCCACAACACCCTGGAAACCCATTTAAAGCATCTCCTTTGTACGTTTATACTTCCTTGGTCTTAATTTGATAATGCCAACATGCAGAAAGCCCTCACATGAGGCAAAAGACTGTGAGCCTTACCATGTCTTTAAATGCCCCAAGAATGGCTGCTGTGATAATCCCCAGGAACAAGCCAATGATGTTGAGGACTGTGGAGGACCACAACAGTCTGTACAGGTGGAGCACATCCTGACAGCTGCTCACACCAAGAAATTCGTAGTAGCTGGAGGACTGGTCTGAACTGAAAGAGAATGCAGAGACAATGTCACTGCAATGGGAATGGTTTCACACACAATACAGGATCTGACTCCTTCCTGCTTGCTTTCCTCTTTGGCAAAGTACTACACCCATGCTCCCACTAAAAACTGCTCAGAAGAACTGGAGAAAGCCATGCTGAAAAACTGGCTCTGCTAAGGCCAGCATCAAATGCAATCCAACCCTAGTTTGGCTGATTGGTGGCGGTTAAACCACCACCATAAACCCTTCTTTATTTTTTGTTTAGTGTCTCTAAACAGAGACATAATCTTGGTATATGGAGGCTGTCCTTTCTATTTAGCTACCAGATAAAGCTTGCTTAGCTTTGCTTTTTTTTTCCCAGCTCACCTAGAAATCTGCTGGCATCTCAAAAATTGGGGAAGGCAAGTTGCTTAAGCATTAGTTCAGCTACAGGAAGGGAGATATTGCCAGCTAGCTACATTTGTTTATGGTGTCTGGGGTTCCAAATTAACGCAACACAGCACAGTATAAAGATGTCTTTACACTCAGGATTGTGCTATCCAGAAATCTTTGTTCATATTTCTACACCACATTGGTTATTGTAAATCAGGCATGTGGTGAAGTTATACCTCATTGTCTTGCCAAAAGCCAGAAATATCCTACTGCAAAATTTGAAACCACAGGTTCCTGCAGTTCTTTCCAGTACCTACCTTAATTTTAGCCCACTAATGATCTTCTAGGGCAGCTATTTGAGTAGGAAAGATTTTTTTAAATGCCAAGCCTGTTTTTCCACCATTAGGAAATTGCCAAAGTGCCATCAGATTATGGTGGAAACCAGAAGTGAGCAGTTTGTGTTCACTCTTCTGTTCCCCCATCCCCAGTGCATGTGTGGTTAGGGGAAAGCTCTGCAGAGCAGTCCACAACATTTCTGGGAAGAACCAAGCCAGGCACAGTAACTTCTGGAAAGATCCAATCAATGGCTTCAGGTCATGGTTCTGGCCCTGAAGAACCACTACTGTTGAGTTCACCTGAGCCCTGCCATGAGCTCATCTTAACTAAATAAACCTACAGCTTCAGCTGCCACGAGACTGGAGAAATTTGGTTTACAATCCTGCCTTAGTCTATTCTAGGCTAACAACAAATCACTTAGTGGGCCTGTGCCTCTTCCTGCTTCTCTCTAGCCATACTGTGAACTGGAATTGCCAAGTCTCCAGAGCAGCAAGACTGCTTATTTACCCTGGATTTGTCCATGCCAGTGCCATAAGATCTTGCTGTCCACTGTAGAATGTTGACAATGGGAGAACACACACACTTAATATATAATTGGATAATGTCACAGCAGTGAGCAGTCCCAAGTGTTTCAAATAAACTCAATGTCTTAGAACAATCTCCATCTGAAAGGGAAATATGCCTGATCTCTCTTTGTGGTTACTTTAAGCAACAGTTTCAGTCACTTTTTTTGACAACTCCTAATACTTTCACCTGTTTAACAGTCCTGTTCTTTTCTGTGTTGAGTTGGGCTGGTTGGTTCAGTGTTAACATGCAGGCATTAGCTGTGTACCATAGAAGGAAGCATTCTCACATACTGCATTGCAAACATGATGTTCCATCATCTGTTACAGAAAAGGTACCAAAGTTGAGCATTCTCTAACTTTCCCACTTGTTTTGTACACCTCTGTCATGTCCAGATTTAACATTTCTTACATAAGCAAAAGACTCTACAAAGGATTTTATTCCATTTCATAGACATTCATTTACTTTGTGTCCCCATCTGCATAAATCATTTCCCTCTAGTCCCAAATGTTCTTTTACTTCTTTAGTTGAGCTATCATCTGGCTAAAAGCTACCTTTTCATGCAGAAGCCTTGTGTAGAAACTTGACTGCTCCCACCTTGTTTCCCTACACCTAAAATGTTATGTCTGGCATCACACTAGCCAAGTCCTACAGAGGACTGGGGTTATTCAGGGCTGCTAGCACGTGAAGAGGAGGCAAAACCAAAATAAAATAGATGTGGGAAGGAAGAAAGATGAGAAATACACAGGGGGAAAGATGGAAAAGTGACTGTGGCTGAACTACAGAGAGTTGCAGAGGTTGCATGAGAGTGCATGGTAAGATGATATACAAAAGCAGGTAGAGATAAGACAAGGGAGAATGGTTTTAAACAAAACCAGGGAAGATTTAGATACTAGGAAGAAATTCCTCACTGTGAAGGTGGTGAGACACTGGAACAGATGGCCCAGAGAAGTTGTGGATGCCCCATTAGTGGAAGTGTTCAAGGCCAGATTGGATGAGGCTCTGAGCAGCCTGGTCCGGTGGAAGGTGTCCAAGCCCATGGCAGGGGAGTTGGAACCAGATGGTCTTGAAGGTCCCTTCCAACCCAAACCATTCTGTGATTCTATGACAGTGAGATGTGAAAAGGGTGAGCCAAGTAAATCTAATGGGAAAAATGCATTGCCAGACCAAAGTATATCTTAGCAGGGATCAGTTTTGATCACACAGCAAAAAGCTTATGGACATATTCAAAGAAAAAGAAGCTGAAATAATACCAACACTAACGAACAACTCCTGACATACTTTGTGCTGGACTTCAGTTGCAGAGAAACTGGATTTGTCAGCGTACAAGCTCCTTGCGTTACCTCTTCATGCCTTACCAGTTACAAGGACAACCAACCAAGAATTTCTCAGAGGCCACAGAATGCACACAGGTACTTACTTCTCACAATTGTACAGATCACAGCAATAGCATGTGTTACTCTTCACTTTCAGCTGGCACTTGCTGTTTAAAGTATGACATGTAACCTGCCAAAAAAGCAGAAACTTACTTTGATGCTCAACGTTTCAGTGTTGTATGAATCATCCTACTGTACTGACCACAAAAACACCCCCAGCTACTATAACATTGTCAAGTCGTATTACCTGTTGTGCAGAAAGATCCTGAGATTCCAAAACTCATGACTGGAAGCCAGAAGGACCAGGACCAGCCTGAAGCCAGGGCTGCCAGAGTTTTCAAGCACTTTGCTGCATGGCCTGGTGCTATTCTGCTGAGACCCAGAGTGTGCAGCCAGGAGATTCAGATCTCCACAGCTGTGACAAGCTGACTGTGGGTCTGGGGAGATACACTACAGCAAACACTGAAGTGGATAAGAAAACCAGTCTATTATAGTGGGGAAATGGCAAGGAAGCCGATTTATCTGAACAGCTTCCAATAAATGGGAGCTCTCCCCTTTTAGTGAAATCCTCCTGAAGAAGGAAGTAATTATGAATAACAGCAAGAATAATCTTCAAACCCACAAACAGAATAATTCAGAAAAGAAGCAAGCACTCCAGCAAATAAGTATCATTTATTGCAGGCTCTCAAATTCAAAACTGAAAAGGTTTATTTATGTGAGGAGGAGTTGCAGGGATGGACAGATGTTAGAACAATAAAGGCAGGCACACACGTAAGCCACTCTCCATCCAGACACAAAATCATTTTAATGACTCCTTAAGTAGGGTAAGCATTAATCACTTCTAGTTGGCACTACAGACCACTTGAAATACTTTATATAAGGTTTTGGGGTTTTTTTCCCCTGAGAATTTTAGCTTATTGACTTTGAAATCCTGGAGAGCTGTCAGGTTTTAAAAGCTAGCAATCAGAAAATACATTCTTTCTATAGCTTGTATTTGATAGGGAAAAAAAAATCTCTGTAACCACTGAGAACTATTTTGTTCACAAAACGCAATTAAAATATATTATTAAATGGAAAACTTCTCATAATGAAAAAGTAGAAGGAGCATGCTTAGGAATACAAGCCTGCTTTTGACAAGTTTATCAGACTCAGGCTAAGCTCTGGCTTAGCCACGAATGTGTTTCTCTATGGAATAATGTCAACAAGAGATGTTAAACTAGATGTTTCTCACTTCCTAAGTCCTGGATCTGCGCATCCTTTTAGTAGAAAGCTGTCACTGTTGATAAGTTTGTACTCCTCACATGCTTGTTCCCAGCAAAAAGGAAAGCCTTAAACACACACACTCAGCAACAGAGCAAGTTCAGCTCACAACTGATCTTCAACTTGCTACACTTGTCCTTAGCAGGATTTGATCAAGCAGTGGAAGATAGGTAACAAAACTAATGTAAGAAGGAGATTAAAATGATTCCTTGGGATTGCTTTGCTGCTCAGGACAAGGCTGTACCTGTGGTTAGTGTCTCATACAAATCAGCTCTTCTATCCTAAAATGGTAGGTAATAAAAGAACAGTCTCAGTCTAGGTTGCAATCCGGAAATGGAGCTCACAATTTGATACAGGCACATCGCACTTGTCACAAGGACATCTCACCCTGAGACAGGACCTTGTTTCATCACCATTGCTCTATTGTGTCTGAACTTACTGGAGTGTAACCTAAGGGCTTTGTTGGCCTGAAGTCACATTCAGCTGCAGCTGTCAGCCTGAGCTGCAGTTGACTGCAGAAGAGGAGAACTTACTGTCACTGACAGCATCAGCTTAATCAAGGCAGTAATTGAATCCCACATGGCTACTTCTCAAAGCAAGTTGAAAACCAATCCTGGATCACAGTGTGCTACCTCAGCCATTTTATGGGATGCCCTCTACTTTTGCATTCAGTGGATCTTCAGAGTTTGGTTTTTACCTCCCCTATGCAGCGACAATGGCCCAGGATCTGCAGAGTTAAAGTACCCTTTTCCCGTTACACATGCATGATTGGGATAGGAGGGCTTTATAAGATGGAATGGGCTGCTAAAAAGGGGTTTGTTCTGATGCATGGTTTGGGGACCACTTCTGATAGAAAATAAAAGTAGTTTTTCTCTCTCCAAGCATTAATAAAAGCCAGTCTGCCTGTTTTAATGGAGAAGGCTAGAAGCACAAAACAGGGAGATCAGCATGACCTTAAACATGTTTTTGGCTTCTACACTACGAGACACATATTTCTGGCCTAGGAAGTTACTGTAGTTATCTATTTTTATCACTGCATTTTTAAAACATGCATAGAACAAGACACTCCTTTTTAGGAGAACAGCAAATAAACAAATTAGTGTGTGGTGTGAGCAAAGGTGGTGGAAACAGGCTGTTTGTGGGTGTTCTGCATGTCAAGACCTATTATTTCATTTCAGTGACCAGACACACAGCTTTTTCATGTCCTGGACATTTGTGATTTATTATCTCCTCAGCACCAATAGAAGATGTGTTCTCCTGTCATAGTAATTGCCAGTAAATCAAACTCTTTCTGCTTTGAGCAAAGAGAACTGAAACAGGCAGACCAAATGAGCTAGAGATCACTTACAGGTGAGAGATGTCAATCAAAAGGAAACTTGCAGTCAGTAAACAATCTGCTTTTCCAGTTAAGTGTTTGCCTGGCATGCAGAGCATGCCCCCTGCTCACTACCTGGCAACCTTTGGAAAAGCAAAAGCCAAGTATAAATGCTATGAATTCCTAACTCTGAATTAGTATACACTGACTCTAAATCAGTGGAGAGCCAGACAAGAATGTTATTAGAAACTACCTACGCTTCTAAAAGACACAGGGTTTGGTTTTTTTCCAGAATAGAGGAAGGAGCTCTGGGTGGCCCAAGTTTAGACATTCCCAGAACCAGCAGAGCTATGGAAAACCATCTGGCCAGAAGCCTGAGGCTGGGATCACCTGCAAGGAATTGTGGTCAGTGGGATGCCAACCACATTCTCATTACAGGAATCAGAAGCATTTCTCAGGCCATGTCTGAGTCTGAGTGTGCATGCACGCTTTAGAAGAGGAAGGAGTAAATCTTACAGGAAAGGGTGTTGTCACTCTTAAAAAGTTTTTCTGGGTTGGTCTTTTACATGAGATTAGGGAAATATTTTTGCCATACATTTTCTGGAATCAACAGCAGGATGCCCTAGCAGCTAGATTTAAGGAGCTGCTTAACCTGCTAGTACACGTCACTAAGCTTTCTAGAAATATTAGTCGTACCATTCCCCATCCACCTTTTCCTAGCTATGGTGGGAATGGTGATGAAGAACAACTGGCTTGTTGAAAGTTATACCACTGTTTAGCTGTTCTCCATTGCACTTTTCTATTCACTCCCACCAATTTACCACAATAATAAAATAGGAAAAGAAACTAACTCTGGACTTCTCAGGAAGCCAGCCATTTGGATATGGGCACTTTGCTGACCACACTGAGATAATAAAAATGCTGCATTCAAACTACTGATGCTCTTCACCCATGCTGGATAAATACAGAGATTTAAAGTCTTCTGGAGAATACAAATGGATTAATTTAGATATTTCCTATTCCACTCAGAGTCTACAAAAGCTTTCTTAAAGTGCTGTCGTTATATCACAAAGATTCTATTGCCATTATATTGCAAAGGTTCCATATTGCTAAAGTTTCATACCTCCTCAATGTTTCTCATAGGCAGCCCCTCTAAGCACTGACTCTTCCTTCCTCTCACAGTAGCCAACTGACTCCAATTCCCCCTCAACCAACCAACCCACTCTTTTATAACACTCTTCTTCTTATTGGCTACAGCTGCAGCCTGTTAGAGTCAGGCCTGTTCCTAATTTCTAATAATTCGCTCAGCTGCACCTCCTTAGGGGTAAGGTCACTTTCTACACTACCTTTAATTTGTTATATTGTATCCCCCTACATTAGAGGAAGATGCTAATGGGACAAACACATTCCAGAGAGTTATTCTACAGCATGGGTGGACTAGGAATCATTCCAACCCCAGAGTAAAGTACTGGATACAAACACTGATGATGACTCAAAACCTCACTGACTGTAGTGATTTTAAATCACCAGAAGCCTGGGTAAGCAGAGAGTCACTTGTGGGAGAAAAACAGTGGCATTTCTCTCTACCCATGATCTACATGCACGAACATGCTCTCAAACATCTCCCTTGCTCCTCCCCAGCGCAGCAGAAATGAACACATGATGAGGTGAGTTTGTTTACCTCAGTCTGGTAGGCATCATATAGGAATCCTATTCCACTTGAATAAAACTGGCATCTTTTGTTATACAGAGGTCTGGGTTCCTGTAAAGAGAAAAACAGCCAAAATAAGTAATTGGTTTGGAGGAGGTGGAAGGCACCATGTCCATGTCCCCATGAGGATGCTTACAGCTCTGTGGAGCTGAAGCAGTACAGTCACTTGGGTAAAAGGCTCAGATCCCCTGTGTTGGCTTTCTTTCCTGAATGGCTCTCCTCAGGGTTACATTTTCCATCCTCACTCACCTCTAAGATATGTGAGTATCATCTATTTTTCTGTAAAAGACATCGCCTCTGGCATTTAACTACTTGACATCGTACTACTTAACGACACTCGATGTCAAATAGTACCGCTCTGACAATGGTCCAGTCATTCTTTTTTCTGATGCAGTTTCTTACCTAAGAACCAAGATTTATTTTGCAGGTTGTTTTCAAGATATTGGACTTTCTTTTTAAAGAATTTCAACAATGTCCATGGTGAGAACAAATTAAAATAGATAATAATTTGAGTATTCCACTTATAACACACACTTCAAACCCCAGAAGTAAAACAAAGAAATTAAGGCATAAATAGAAAGCAATTTACGTTGTTTGGTTTTGCCTTATTTTCCATTTATGCAGTTGCAAAAGATGCATTCACTGCTCATATTTCATATTTTGCTTGTAACCGTTCCCACAAACTGATATAAAGGAAGAACACAATGAAATATCCTTGGCCAGATGGAAAATATGTGCTTCTGACCTTGGCAAACAGCCACTTTGAAGCCTGGAGGGTGCATACCTCAGTCAGTTTCAGGACTAGACAATATTTGTTTTGGGAGGATTTGACAGCTTGAGTCCTCTGTGATCCAATGTCTATCCCAAAGCAGTCTCAGAATTACTTATATTTGCAAAAAAAAAAAAAAAAAAAAAGACTTTTTCAACCTTCCATCACTTATCTAGTAGTCCTGATCTGTGCCTTCAAAAGCATGAAGCATGAAGATATTGGAGCATGTGTTGATCTGTTGGAAGGCAGGAGGGCTCTGCAGAGAGACCTGGAACGGTTAGATGGATGGGCAGACTCCAGTAGGATGAAGTTTAATAAGTCCAAGTGCTGACTCCTGCATTTTGGCCACAATAACCCCCTGCAGTGTTACAGGCTGGGGGCGGTGTGGCTGGTGGAAAAAGACCTGGGGGTACTGACAGCCGGCTGAACATGAGCCAGCAGTGTGCTCTGGTGGCCAAGGGCATCCTGGCCTGTATCAGGAGCAGTGTGGCCAGCAGGAGCAGGGAGGTCATCCTTCCCCTGTACTGGGCACTGGTGAGGCCACACCTTGAGTGCTGTGTCCAGTTCTGGGCCCTCAGTTTGGGAAGGACGTTGAGACACTTGAGTGCCTCCAGAGGAGGGTGACAGGGCTGGTGAGGGGCTTGGAACACAAACCCTGTGAGGAATGGCTGAGGGAGCTGGGGGTGTTTAGCCCGGAGAAAAGGAGACTCGGGGGTGACCCTATCACTCTGTACAACTGAAAGGTGGCTGTAGTCAGGTGGGGGTTGGTCTCTTTCTCCAGGCAGCAATTGACAGAATGAGGGGACACAGCCTTAAGCTGCACCAAAGGAAATGCAGGTTCGCTATTAGGGAAAAGTTTTTTATGGAAAGAGTAATAAAGTACTGGAATTGTGTGCCCAGAGGTGGTGGAATCATGATCCCTTGATGTGTTTAAAAGAAGACTGGATGTGGCACTTGGTGCCATGGTTTAGTTAAGGTATTAAGGCATGGGTTGGACTCTATGATCTTAAAGGTCTCTTCTAACCTAGTGATTCTGTGATTCTGTGATCCCGTGGAAGCACTCAAGTGCTCTTTGCTCCTCAATAGGTCAGTCAGACCAGATCTGAGACAGAAGATGCAGACCCACTATCTGCCATCCCCTCTTTCCATGCCAACTTACAAACAAAGGACCATTTAAGTTGTTAGCAGAAATCTTTGCTGATTAATTTACACTGCATTTTAAAGCTTTAAAATCCATCCAGGAATAATTCAGCTTTTTGCATAAGGATCTGCACTACTTCATCTCCCAAGCAGAGTATTCTTTGCTTGTTGGATAATAAAGTGTGAACTGTATAAATCTGCTGATCCAAAATACATAATTAGTTAAAATGCAGAGCTAGGCAGGAATGCAGAGAGATCAATGAATAAAGCTTCTCCATCAGCTTGTTTGCCTTTCTGATTACTCCAGCAAGCTTAAGCAAGTTTGGACACCAACTCTCAAGGGTTAGAGAAAGGTTAGCTTCCTGCTTCCAAAAATATTTATTTATACTACACAAGTGTAAGGAAAAAAAGCTTCAGTAACTCTTCTTCTCTAGAGGAAAAGCAAATACCACACGAACAGCATGCCATGTCTTGAACTAGGTCAACATTCTTCCACAGTCCTGGGAAAGCATTAGCCTTTAGCCATGACTTCCAGGGACAGATCTGATTGGGAGGTCTAAGTGGATTGCAGTTCCTCTGCCAGAACAAGGAGCTGACAAGGAGAGGAGCTCTGCTGGACTTCATAGTTAGAAACAAGAAAAGATTGCTCAGGCATGTGAAGCTCAAGAGCAGCCTTGCCCCTAATGTTACGCTGGAGTTCAGAATCTAGAGCGGTTGGAGCAGGATTCCAACTCTGGACGTGAAGAAAGGAGACTTTGGCTTATTCAGTGATATGTTTGGAAGACTCCTATGGGATAGTCTTGGAAAGCAACAAGCCCCAGGAAAGTGGATTGATAGTCAAGGTTCACCTCCTCCAAAGTGAGAAACAGTTCATCCCATCTAGCAGGAAATCAAGCAAAGGCAGCATGAGGCCTGTGTGGATAAACAAGGAGTTCCAGATGTAACTCGGGCATAAAAAGGAAGTCTATGAGAAAGTGCAATAAAGGGGAAATCACCAGGGAAGAAAAGAGAAAAATTAAATGAGCATGCACATATGGGGTTAGGAAAGCCAATGCTCTCTTGGAATTCAGTCCAGCAAGGGTTGCAAAGGGCAGGAAGAAGGGCTTCTATGGGGTGTATTAGCAGCAAAAGAGAAATCAGGAAAATATGTGCACATTACTGAATAAGGCAGGCAACATAGTACAGACATGGTAAAGATCAAAGTATTAAGTGCCTTCTTTGCCTTGGTCTACAGTGGAGACCAATGGGAAAATCTGGTACCAGAAAGAATTACCCTTGCTAAAGGTAGACCAGTTTAGAGAACATTTAAGCAGACTGGGAGATACATCCTGTCTTCAAGGATGACAAGGAAGACAATCAAGAGAACTACACCCTGATGGGAAGGGATTGAGCAAATAATATTGGAAACAATTTCCAAACATCTCAAGGACATGAAGGTGATTTGGAGTAGTCAGCATGGATTTACAAAGGGAGAGTCATGTCTGAACCACCCATTGACCTTCTACAAGGACGTGACTGGCTTGGTGGATGAGTGGAGCTTCTTGCTCACTTGCTTCTGGATCTTTATCTTCACTAATCCCTCCAGCAGTCTCTCATTCTCACAGACAAGCTGATGAAATAAGGGCTAAATAACTGGAGAGTGAGCTGGACTGAAAGCTGGCAGAACTGTTGAGGTCATAGTGCTGGGAGCAGTGACATGAAGTCCAGCTGGAGGTCACTTAATAGTTGTCTACTCCAGGGGTTAATGCTAGGATAATATTGTGCAGCATCTCAATTACTGAACTGGGTGATACGTTGAGGGCAGTCTCTGCTCACTGGCAGATGATACAAAACTGAGATGAGTGGCTGAAACACCACAGGACAGTGACATTATTCAGGGAGACCTGAGCTGGAGAAATGGCCCACAGGAACCTCAACAAGTTCAGTACAGGAAAATGTCAAATTCTGCACCTGGGGAGGAATAATCACATGCACCAGAAAAGAGTGGGGCCTGACTGTCTGGAAAGCAGCTTTACAGAGGGTCCTGGTGGGTAGCAAGCCAAACAAGAGCCAGCAATGTGTCCTTGTGGCAAGAAAAGCCAGCAGTATTAATGACTGCATTACAAAGACCACCACCAGCAGACCCAGGAAGATGATCCTTCTTCTTAACACTGGTGAGACACATCTGGAATACTGGGTTAAGTGGTAGATTCTGCAGTATGAGAGACACCACAGACATGGTCTGTGAATTAACAGACTGGAATATCTGTCACAAGAGAAGCAGAGCTGGGACTGTTCAGCCTAGACAAGAGAAGGTTCCCATGTACCTTATCAATATGGATCAATACTTGATGGGGAAGTGAAGAAGATAGAGCCACATTTCTCTCAGCAATGTCCAGAAAAATGACAAGATGCAGTGGGCACAACCTGAAATATGGGAAACCCCATTTAAACATAAGAAGAAGCCTTTTTTACTCTGTGGGTGATTAAACACTCTAACAGGTTTCCCAGAGTGACTGTGGAGTCTCCATCCTTGGAGATACTCAAACTGGACACAGTTCTGAGCCACCTGTGCTAGCTGACACCTCTCTAAGCACAGGTGGTAGGATTAGAAATCTCTAGAGCTTCTGCCCAGTCTCAGCAGCTCTGATTTTGTGAAAAGGGTCAGAGTCTATGTCAGGCTATGAGCAGACTAACAAGTTCTCTCAAAGTATCATAGGTTATGAGTTCAGCACCTGGAAACAGATGCTCCCTGGCCTTACCTTCAGGGCATTCACATCTTACTACAGGTTGCTGATAAGTGACTCCACCACACCACCACCACCCCATCATGAGGCTGAGTCTGGCCCTGAATGCTAAGATATTCCCCTCAGACACCTCTATATGTTCTTAAAGGCAGTGAGAGAGCTGTCTAATCTGCCTCGATCAAGTATAGGAAGATCCTCACTTTTGGTCCTGATCTCTTGGCTTACACAGTTTTTCTACCTGTTACACTTTCTTCCTCATAAAAAATAAATTGATCCTTTTATTGGTTTGGTTTTCAATGGAGAAGACAAGCACACTTTTCATCCAAGTGTGCTTGTGACTGGAAGCAGCATTATTCTCTGAGGAAAGAGGTGATTGATTAATCTATACCAGCCATTATGGCTTGATATTGCTGTGCAGAAAAAAGGTCAGAGCTGTCACTTGGAAGCGACCACAGTGAATACGGTTATTACATTTGCATGCACAATCATGGCGAATGAGTACCTTCCTTCATGCATCTAATTTTGAACAGCAAGCCTGCTGCACTAGTACAGCCAGTCTTCTGCATTCAGTCCATTCTCTAAATGCATTCCTATGTGCAATGAAATAAATGAGTGATGATCAAGTGTACAAAAATAACAAAGATTAGATAACATTGGCCATGTCCAGACACCTACAAAATTTAATACCTAAAGCACACAGCTTTTAAGTAAAGGTACACTGGGGATGCCAAAAAGTTGTATTGGTAAAAGCTTCCATTTTCATGTTACAGAGGTGCTGTGGTCTGTCTGTCTGCTAAGGTGTTTATATGAATAAGGGACCACATAGATATTAAAAAGTGCTTAAAAGTTATCCAACAGTATGTCACACCACATAAGCACCCGCTGGACTTTATAGGAGTGTCTATTACCAAAGGCAAATGAGACATACTTTAAAGCTATAAAACTATTCCTGACAGACTGGTCTTAAAATCCTTCACATTGCTCATAACAGATTGTGTATGAATATAGTATATACCTACTGATCCTTGATTCCTCCTGATTCTACTGTTTATAGCAATAGTGGTTGAGATAGAGCTACTTTTAAATACCATGTATGTGTGTGTATGTATATATATACATTTCATCTATTAAGAGTAACTCTAAAGTATATAGCAACAATATTCTTTTTAACTAATTTAGTATCATTTGATACCAAGAACTTTCTCAACCACTATTACTGAGACAGAGCTATGCAATACCTCCCACTAATGTATATTAATATATAATACATAATGTATTCCCTTTCTCTGCTTCTTTGAGTAAGTCCCTTTAAGTGGAAATGGGCAGGTGGGAAAGTTCTGTTGGTTAAAGTTCTGCTGATACACACAGAGGACAAAATATGTAGGCTGGTAAAGAGAGGAAGAATTCTCTATAAAAATGTTGTTGTATTCTTGGGTTTGTTTATTTATTGGTGCAAAAGAAAAATGAACAGGTTTTATTCAAACCTTCTGAGCACTGGGAAAGATGATTTCTTAGCAAACTACATTTCAGTGTGTTTGTGTATACCAAGCAGGTACAGTCAGAATGCCATCAAGCTAAATTTAGAAAATTTTCAGATGTGTCAGAAAACCCCCCAAAACCCGGGATACCCAATACTTCTCTTTAATTTCAGACAAATCAGAACTGCTCAGCCTTAAACCCTACAAGGCAAACTGTAGCTTTCCCTCTTCTTGAATTTTTTATTTCAATAGTTTTCTAGTATGTGTATTAAAACCTGAAAGTGACAGACAAGAGGGAAGGCTTTATGCCAAGGAAGAGAAGATATGGTCCAAATATAGAGAGTTATGGTTTGGCTGATTGCTTTATTTTACGAGCATACAATAGAAACCCCACATTGTCTTTGATGGTGGGAGCATTGCAGTACATTTTTTGTGTAAGAAAAGTATTCTTTTAACAGTATCTTTGGTGGACTTGATAAAATGCCTGTGGGGAGTTTGAAGGGCTCTAGGCTGAGGTATGGAAAGAAGCTTTTTCTCTGCCAGTTTTTGTTTCCTTGGAGAACAGATATATTTTGGATAACATAGGGAAAATTCCATCTCCCTTATGTGTAAGGGAGATGGAATTTTCAGAAAATGGAGATATAGCTTAAACAGTATTGACTGAAATGTATGCCACACTTTACAAAACATGGCTAATAATTTATTGAAATAATTATACGGTGAGGGCTATTTTTTTCCAATTACAGTATTTATTTAGTCTTAGCTTCCGTAGTTGTATCAAGAGAGGTGTAGATTGATCAGTGCCAGGGAATGTTCCCAGGGCTGAAATTCAAGCATCAAGCCCATTAAATTGTTAGAATTGTGCTGGTGATGGCTTTGGCCTGGGCAAACTATCACTCTTCCAAAATATTTTCTGGGCATGGTTTGTAAATTAGTATGGGCCAAGAACCATTCCCAGTAAGTAATCTGGACATTGCCATTTACATTCCAAGAGACTTTGAGAATGAGGACGTGGGTTTCACCATGCCAGTTGGCCCGGGGAGCAAGGAACCATCCTGGTCACATGAAAGAGATGAATATAGATAAAATTGAGGAGTCCAAACCCAGAATAATGTTTTCAGTGTCTCATTAGTGTCAAGTTTTAATTCTCTGTTTTCAGTTGTTTTCATCTACAGCAAACCTAGCAATGAATAGGAGAGGGATAGCTGCCAAGATTTTTCAAGTTTAATCCTAAAAACAAACTGAAACATCACCTTTCAGTGCCAGCTCAACCTTGTGCCAACAGCTGGGTGTTCTGGAGATTATCATTCCCTTCAAGATCACCCTCACTGCTAACGTTCTCAAAACAGGCATGCAAATATGAACAAATAGAAGTTATTAGTAATTAGTTTGATGCTTCTCTGGGGGGCAAGATGGAGCACAGGTATCTGTGTCTGCCCCACACTGGCTGACAGCACATGGCACATGGGAGCACACAAAGCTGAGAGCTTTCAGACCAAAGATAAAGAAGCTCCTAAAAGAAGGGGCCAACATATTAGGAGCCTGGGAAAGCAGGCAGACAGGATCACTGTCTGGGGGCCCAAGCTAAAGTTGGTTGGATCCTACCCTGTACAAACAATGAGAGGAAATGCTACAGGTCTTTTGTAATTCCTGTCTCCCTCTGACCAAGGGCTATTTCTCCATCTTTTTCAACAGCATTCCCAATGAGAATGGTTTCTCCTGAGGAAGACTGCTAGAAAATCCTAGGGATTCACAGGAGTGATTAATACAAAAAATTGCTTTCAATCACAAACAAATGAAATATGTCAATTTAAAAAAAAAATATGAACAGTTTCCATATTGGTTCTGGTCAGTTTGGTGTTAGGAGCTTCTGAGTCCAAGGCCGGTATCATCAACACTGCACAGAGGGGGCGTCAGCTTTGAAGAACAAAACATTTTATAGCTCATTTTGCTCCTGAGCCTTGTGACTCCCACATAGAGCACATGACCATTCCCTCTAGAATCAAAGAGTGGGTTTTTTTGAAAAGTGTTTTGGGCTTTTATTCACTGGCAGATAAACCTGCAATTCAGTTTTCAGTTTGTAATTTCTGAAGCAGAAATGTCTTTCATTTCAGAAAACAATTTATCTTGCAGTATTTCACTGTTATATGGAAAAAGAAGAAACAATACCCCCTGAAATCTCCAAGTCCATATTTTCAACTATTGAACCCACATGAACTGCCAGAAAACTAACTAATTAAAATAACAATTTTAAAACTGCTAGTTTCCTAAAGACCTGTGTCTTCTCTTGTGTTGTTAAAGAATCTTTAACTGCCTGTAGTCCAACAGAATGCCTTACTCATAATTCATGAGATATAAAATTGTTGTATACACATAGTTACATACAGTTTGTTTTGTAAACTATTTGTTTACATATAGTTATTAACATAGTATTCCTCACATGCTTCATTAAAATTTATTTCTGTAACTAATACCATTATTTTCAAACCTTTCTATTTCAGACAGCAGCTGGGCAGAGAGGAAGAGAGGGGGTCACTGTTCAGTATGTGCCAGGAGCCTCTGGGCAGGACAGATCAAGTGCTCCCAAAGGAAATGTTGCCTCCTTGGAGAGGCCAGTGTCCTGGGCTGCCCACCACCACCATGGGGCTCAGTGGGCTTCTTTTCCCTCCCTTCAATAGCTCTTATGGGAGCGCAAGGCATCAGCTCCTGCCCTCTGCCAGGATGTGCTCTTTCAGTCAGTGCCAGGGATTCTAAAGGGGCTGCCATTGCCGTCTCCACCTCTCTTATTCACAAAGAAATTCAACCCACATAATAAATTGGCTGTAAGCATTTGGCTGGCAGCTATCTGGAATGCTGTGGTTGCTATAAAACTTCAGGTTTAAAAATCACTGTGACCCTGAAAGGAAGTCCAGGTGCTAGAAAATAAAGTTATGGACGTCGTGGAGAGATGATTGAAAGACAGAAACTGTAAAACAAAAACAAACAAACATTTTTTTTTTTAAATTAGGGAAGTTGGGAAAATACAGTTATGGTCAGAAAATTCAATGTACTGCTGGATTTGGCAGTGTTAAGCTTACATTGAACTTGATCATCTTAAAGGTCTTTTCCAACCTAAATAATTCTACCATTCTATGATAATCCCTTCCTGTTTCACCTTTTGATCATGCACTAAGACAGTTTTTTCTGGAATTATTAACATAGACACCAAGATCATAATCAGCTTTTGAATCCAAATGTGTTGGTTCAGTTTCACTTCATCAAGTGGGCCTCCAGGCCTTTCCATTTCTTCATGTCAGCTGTTTTCCTCCTCTGTGATACCAGTGATTGTTCCCTACTTTTTCTGATGTTTTGCTCTCTCAATACCATCATGTTGACTATTGACATGGCTGTCAGGGTGTGCACAGCGCATGCTGGGTGGGATTTGGAAGGAAGACTGGTAAAAAAAAATGAGCCATTTCTGGACTCTCACAGCCCTGTGTGAGTGCAGCAGCCCAGCTCTAAGGTCATGCCACTGCCAAGGGCTACAATGGAGCTGACTGGCAGGAACAGAATGTTTTCAAATTTTTTGCTATATTTTTTCAAAATGTATACAATAATTAGGAAAGCATATTAAGAAACTTTAAGCACTAGAATTAGGTTTTCAAGTGTTCTTTTTACCTAAGCTGCAGACATAGCTAGTGTGTGTTAATTCAGTTTCTACGCATATTATCCATGCCTTAGGAGTCAAGGGCTCCCAAATGTACAGTTGATCAAATGCTTCAAAGCGAGGCAGAGTGAGACAGAGACATGCTTCTGTCCATGCCATACTGCTACTGTAACTACAGCACTTTAGTGATCCCCTGGTGGAAATAATACATCCCCAGTGTTGTTCAAGCACTTCAGAGGCAGCCGCCAGGGTATCTGGTTGCATTCTTTGGGTGAGGTCATGCTATGAGAGCAATTCCACTGCAGACTGCAGACAGCACTTACCCTTCTTGCGCTTCTTCATCTGCCTTGTGTGAATTTAAGAGCTAATCTTCTTCCAGAAATGCTGCACTTCAGCCTAGAGACTCTGCCTATTTTGTCTGCTATGCTGAAACAACCCAACTTCAGTGCTGAAAATAGGAAAAGCAGCTGGTGGGGCTTAAAACTTTACTGTCACAAACCAGATTTACTTCACATTTCCATGGGGTCTTTTTAGAATTTCTTTTTAATCTGAAAGACTGGATCCTACTGAATCCTCTTCTCTTAATATTTGGTAGCAGCACATAATCATTTCAGGTCTTACAAACCAGTAAATATTCAGAATACCTTAAACTGTCATGGCTGAAAGCCACACAAATATGCTTCTGTCTCACTTTATATTTCCTCACTGTTTTTTTTTTTTTAATTTATACTTTGCAGTGGTATTCTTAGTCTTATTGTTCTTTATTTTGGTGAGGTTTGTGCTCTTGTAGTACTGCTACAGTCAAAGGAAAAGCCTCCAGATGCTGGAGCTGCCCCTTTGTTGGACAAGGGGCACAGACAGAATACTTCCTGATGTGGACTGACAGGTCTGTTCTCAGGTGGATACAGATCTATTAGGAGAGGTTAAGACCTCTTCAAACAGGTGATTTTTCTCTCAATGACCTCTGGCCACACTCTCTGTGGCATGAAGGTAGGGGGAAAGGCCTGTCAGCCTTCACAGGCAGATGAAGCACAGAGGAAGAGGCAAAAGAAACGGGAGCTGACTCCCTTGCACATTCCCAAGGAGGTTCAGTGGCTGCAGTGCCTTTGGCTGAGCAGGCTTAGGTGGTGGTAGGAAGGAAAGACGTGTGTGCAGAGCTGCTGAGTGACACGGTGTGTGTCTGCTTGGGGGCTGCTGCTCTGGCTGCTCTGCGGATAAGGCCACCCAAGGCTCCAATGAGGAAGCCTATTCCTGCCTTAATACAGCAAATCCAAGCCTTCCTCTGCTTTTCTTAAGTCAAGTCTTGCTAGCCAGTGTGTCTCAGGATGAAGCTATAGACCTTCCCATAACACCTGCAATAGCTATGTTGTGTAGTTAAAAACTTAGACTTACCACTGGCTTTTACACAAGTTTCTAATGATGCAATTAGCTGATACTATTCAAGGCTGTAATTTTAGTTATTGCTTGATGCAGTTAGGTATTTAATTGCTTATTACAGTTGATTACTTCCATTGATTACATTACTTTGATTATAGGGTTTGTTATATGAACTGATTGCTCTGACTTGATTGTAATGATGTTGTGCCGCGTGAGTAATTAACGTTTCCACAAGAATGCAAGAACTGTTTATTCTGTTTCTGGTAATGTGACTCAAATACATGAAAAACTGCTCCATCTCCTTCCTATTGCCTTAATGCTATCAGAATATGTAAGAAATCACTAAACCACAATATATTCTTTATGTATGTCATTTTCATGTTAGGTATTGAGCAGAAAACAGCCAGAAAGCAGGTGTTTATGCCCAGCAATTTGCCATGAAAGGTCCCTATCATTCCTGTAACAGGGACACCTCTACTGCCACATGTCAGCCAGGCTGACAGGCCTCATCTAAATGGGAGGAACTGCAGGACTGGGACCCAAAATGTAAGAGAGGAAAAAGTCCATGAGTGAAACCTCAAGAGGAATGAAAAGACATGAGTTTTAAAAGTAAAATAGTCTAAAGAATTAGTGAAATGGTTCATGAATGCCTGCACTGCTCAGGTACAATTAGCTTTTCCCCATCTCCACTGGCTTGTCATTTTGAAGCTCACATGCACCTCAAAAGATCTTAGAAATGTTGAAACACTCAGTGCTCCAGAGGCAAAGGAGTCACTGGATATACTGATGGCTGGGAGTGTGGAGAGAACTGCTCTGAACCATACAAGAAAACTCTAGGCAGATTAGGTAAAAAAAATTTCTTAAGTATGTTACCCTCTTGGAATTCACCATAAAAGACTAAATAAATATATTACAAGTGTGAATTCCATAATCTAGCAGCAGTGATGCAACACATTTTAATAAGCTCTTAACAGAGCCATAAATAATCATAAATCAAAACTTTGTTGAATACCTGGGAACATACTTTCCATGGACAATATATGTAATTGAATAATCATCCACCCACAGAGAGAGAAATTCCTGCTCTATGATATGATTATTCATACTAGTCGGGGTTTCTTCTTAAAGGTGAAGCAAATAAAACCTTTTGCTAGGGCATATTGCAGCATACTGAAACGCCCTTCATTACACCCTTAATTTTTACTCAAGTAGAATTTAAGGACTTCAGATCCATGTGAATAAACAGTGCCTTTACTTTTTTCTTTTTTTTTTTAACTCCACTAGTTTCTGCACTGTGCAACTGAAAACAATGTTTTTCCTTTGAGAAATGATGAAAAAACTATGAAGTATTTTTGCTTCAATCTGAAGTCTGCAGGTGGTTATTTTTGCTCCCTCTAAATGTCTGTGTAGAAGCTTTGATTTTTTTTCATAGAAAAGAAACATCTGTTGTTAGTCTAGAACCATTTCTGAGAATAGGAAACAATAAAGGAAATTATCTTCTGCTGGCAGCCCATCAGAGTGAGGTAGAGTATGCTTTTCAGAACAGACTGCAGGCCCTTTGCCCCAGTCACCCACCTTTCTGAGGATTAAAGTGTAATTAACTTGCTTTGTACACTTTGCATAAATTCCATCATTCCATCATGCTTTGCAAAGTAAAAAAGTAAAGATGGAAGTAGAAAATTAATCTCCCCTGACCCAAGCTGCTATTCTGCATTGCTGAACAAGTTCCACTGTCTCTGCCATTCACCTGGTTTTTGGATGTATAGAAGCCACACAGATGCAGAAGCCAATATCTATGTACAGATGCAGAAGGCTATAATCTGTGAGAACAAAAATACCAGTGTATTTTAAATTTGGATCAAATCCTTCTCCCTTTCTCATATTATTTCTTGCATTAATAATATGATTATTAATATCAGTAAAATGTACAGAATTTCCCTATCCTATTCCCTTATTTCTGGAGCTGATTTACAATATACTCAATGGAATTCATGCCTATCTAAGTACACTAGAAGCAAAGCTAAAATAAAATAATTTAATTTTCAGAGCCAAAGAGATTGGAAATGCCAGATTTGCTACAAGCCCAATGCACTAAAAATTCTGCCCAGTTGTACACTTTAACATTGTGGTCTCTGTGCAACAGGATCATGCATTTAACCATTAACTTTCAAATATTCAAATGCATGGGTGATTCCCTTAACATTTTCCCACAGTACAAACTCCCAATTTAAAATAAAAGAACAGTCTTCCTCCCTCCCTATTGCATGTAATTGCAGTAAAATGCATCTTCACAGAACTCTTCCCCCAAAGCTGCCTTGCTACAGTTTGAATGACCAAATAACATTAATGAGAGATCTCAGTTTGGGCTGTTACATCTCAAAGAGAGAAGCCAATGGACCAGTGTTTATGGCAGGAGGCTTTGGAATCCTGGACCAATCCTTGGTTTTTTCAGCAGTGAAGGCATTTGTTCTACAGTGGGGCAGATGGGAAAGGAACTCGAACCCCTCTTTTCCCTTCTTGTCAACAAGTGAATTCCTCTTTGGTATCCAAACACAGTGTGTGTGCTGCCTAATGGTTTAGACATTTCTGTTTGGTTGGCATAATACCAGCCCTTTTCCCTCAGGAGAACAAGTCACAGCAGGAAAGGAAAAAAAAAAAAAAGGATTTTAAAGAATTTGCAATTTGGCTAAACCTGAAAGGAATTTCAGGGATTAAAAAAAAAAAAAAAAAAAAAGCACTGTACAAACTGGGAGCTTTGTAGCTTTGTCCCTGCCAGTGTGAGAGGCTCTGCAAACTCAAGGGGGAATGATAAGAGGTTCTCCAAAAAAAAAAAAAGGTTGCCATTTGCCATTATTTTTCTTACTGCAAAATATCTGGCAACCATAATGCATAGTACCAGCTCCTCTGTAACATCAGTATATTTGGGCTGTATACATAATACTTACCTGTCTGGAAACAGAGGAATATCAGATTGCAGATTTGTGGGTACAAAAACCCTGCATCTGTGTTCTAGACCAGAAAACATTAGCAAGATGGCAGTTTTGCTGACAAAACCCTGGATGCATCCAATATATTCAATAGATATGTACTCATATATATATATATATATATATATTAATATATTGAATGTATTCATCATTGAGTTGTCTTGTATGTTATCCAGGACATGAGGAAGAGTGGTTTTAGCAGAGATAGTTTTAAAGTTATGTTCATCTTAAAGACTGCATTTCCTCTGTTGATTTGAAGACCAGCAAGCCTATATCAGAAATCTTGATAAATAGTTTTCAAGTGTTTTTAATCTCTCAAATCCTAAACATTTTCCAGCAGAGAACAGGTCCTGGAACCATACTGACAGGTTTTACAAGAGGTAATAGAGTTTCTACCTGACTGTAAAAGTAGTTCACAGGAGCCTTCCTTGAAGACCCTGCTCTAGAATGACCTCCTGAATAACAAAGCCTAAATAATTTCATCCCAATACATATGCTTCAAATTCATAACCTCTGGATATGCTTCATAAGATTACACAAAAAGAAGTTTGAGATTTAGGTATTTCCATGATGGAGAATTATCCATTACCTTGACAAAGCTGCTTCCAGAATTCATTACTGTCAAAACCATGTCTGCTCCATGGTTTGAATCTCTTTAGCATTGACTTCGACTCACTGCATTCCTTTTGTTTTTGTGTGAGAGACTAAAAGCCCTCTGCTAGCAGATAACTTTTGACTACACAGATACCTTAGAAAGGCTATGATCAATTCACCTGTCAATCTTTTCTATGTTAAATAAAACAAATTCAAACTTCTGAGTACTTTTTCTAAAAGCTACCAATTCAAATTTCAGATTTTTTCTCCTCCAAACTCTTTCCAAGTCAATCAGGTCTTTGGCAAACAACAAGAAATACCAGAGCTGGATTCAGTAATCTAGCAGTGGTCCCACAGGCTATTCCTATACCCACAGGCTATTCCTGTATTGCCAAATAAAAGCCAGAGACCAAACTCCACACAGTCCCATCACTTTGCTCACACCAACACAGCTTAGCATTATATGTCTAGTTCAGATCTGGCTTCAAAATAGCTTGTGGGGGTGGTCTGAAACTCTTCTGTGATGTCAGTACCTTCTCTTCTACGAGATGTCCTTCTGACTTCTGTTGTGAGGCTTTTGGCTTATGCGCCTCTGAACTAATTCACCTTTCACAGGATTGGGCACTCCCAAGATGTAATGTGCTTCACAGGGAAAATATATCTGAGTAATGGGAACAAAAATGATAGTACAACAGGCTCCAAGCTCTTCAGGCCCTCCAGGAAAATTCTTTTTCAAAGTATTTGCCCTTTGATTTAAAGTACAGTCAACTGCATTTGGATGTGTGAATGGGATTGTCTTGCAGCACAAAAGAGATCTCATGGCAGATGGGCTTAAGCTGGTTGCAAGAATCCTCCTTTGCTCCAACCCTTGAACTAAGCTCATAAAAAAGAATTAATCCCACCCTGTAAATGGCTGGTTCTCTAAGAATGCAATCTGTGCTTCAGTGTCAGATGCAAGGTCTAATACTGTGGGATTAATAGTGTGGGATAGTTGACCATTGGCATCAAAGTGTACTGGTTGCAAACTTACACACTCTCTATTTAGGAAGTTCACAATGAAACAATGCTTGGTGGACCATCAACATAAAAATCGCTACTGTACTAGTGCTGGTTTTCAGTTAAAAATGTTTAGTACTTTGCTAAAAGAGAAATACAATTGCAAAGCCTTTCAGAGAATCACAGAATAGTTTGGGTAGGAAGAGACCTTTAAAGCCCATCTAATAGCAATGAACATCTTCAGCCAGACCAGGCTGCTCAGAGTCCTGTCCAAACTGACCTTGAATGTTTCCAGGGATGGGGCACCTACCACCTCTCTGTGCAATCTGTCTCAGTGTTTTACCACCCTCATTGTAAAAAACTTTTTCCTTATGTCTAACCTAAATCGATCCTCTTTTAGTTTAAAATCTTGTCCTATCACTACAGGCCCTGCTAAAAATTTTGTCCCTATCTTTCTTATAGGCCCCTTTAGGTACTGGATGGCACCAGTCTGGTTTCCATGGAACCTTCTCCTCTCCAGGCTAAACAACCCCAGCTATCTCAGCCTGTCTTCATAGGAATGGTGCTCCATCTCTCTGATCATCTTTGTGGGCCTTCTCTGGACTTGCTCCAAGGGATCCATGTCCTTTCTCTGCTGATGAGGACTCCACAGCTGGATGCAGCACTCCAGGTAGGGTCTCACCCGAGCAGAGCCGAGGGGCAGATCACCTCCCCTGACCTGCTGGACGTGCTGCTTTTGATGCTTTTTATGGTATCAGCTATGCCATGCTATTACATTAATGAGTCATACAGGATGGAAATGGAATTAAAAGTAATTAGGTGTAATTTTGTCCCATGTGGCAACACGGAGAACACAAAATGCATTTAGTGTTGTTCTCCAGAGAATCTACCTAATTTAATTCCAGTGAGAAATTATTCTTTGAGTTGTGTTAGACATGGAATAAAACTACTTGGTTTTTTCTTCAATGGGAAGGCCAACAGGTTTGCTCAGAACAGTTTCAAATGGCTTTTTAGAGGATCTGGCCTGCAGTGTGGAAAGACTATGGCCTGTGTTATGTGCCAGGGGCATATGAAGCCATCCTGTAGTAAAATGCAGCAGTGGCCAGCAAAGCTGCCAGTCACCCCTGCTGCTGTACTTGCCTGAATGTCTGCAACCTGCATGAGAAGCTCCAGAGATGGGAAGGGGATTGACATCCTCGGTTACGGCACCTGCAACCCCCGCCTGTGGCTGCCGGCTCCTGAGGGCACGCACGCAGCAGCACCGGCATCCTCGGGCCCAGGCCTCGGCCAGCAGCTGGGAGCATGATGGCCGCTGCTGGCAGCATGATGGCCACTGCTGGGAGCACGATGGCCACTGCTGGGAGCATGTAGGCCACTGCTGGGAGCATGATGGCCACTGCTGGGAGCATGATGGCCACTGCTGGGAGCATGATGGCCACTGCTGGGAGCATGTAGGCCACTGCTGGGAGCCCTCAGTCACTGCTGGGAGCCCTCAGTCACTGCTGGGCAGGGGTCTCTGCCGGGGAACTGCTCTCAACACAGAAATCAGCAGATCTTCATCACATAGAACGTGTTTATAATGTAGCTATTTGTTCACTAGGTCGGGGCTGCCAACTTTACATTGCTTAATACAGCAGCTTTGGAGGTCTACCAAGCAGAGCTCAATCTGCAAGAGCATTCCCCAGATCAAAGACTCCATTTTCCCATTGCCTTGTCTCTGCGCTTCACAGAAAGTGAGTTTATATAATGCTCATCTTATCAAACAGTATTTTGAGTTAACATATATAAAGAGAAAGCAAATATTTCAAGTTTAATTTCTAAACTCCCAAACCAGGAGGTAGTTACCCAGCTGATGTACTTCAGCAGTCCACAAGCTGCACTTACATCAAATGGGTGAAGATCTGAATCTAGGAATGTTTCAGCATCCTCTAGTTCAGCTAAGTTCGTTCCCAGGTTCATTTCAGGGCTTAGCACCTAATGACATATTCTTTTAAAATTAATTCCTTAAGCCATCACTATCAAGAGGAAGAAACTAGGTCAGCTGGAAATTAAATTAAATCACTGTTACACAGAAGTGGCTTTGCAGAAGAGGAGAGGAACAATTTAACAATGCTTTGTTTGGTGTGCATTTCAGATGTCACAATGGACAAGCAACTCTGCCTTCCAGAGCACCCAGCTTTTCCTTCATAAAATCACAGAATAAACTCAGTTGGAAAAGGCAATTTCTTAACGTCATACCTGGATTTCTTGCTGTTGGCTATTCTAGATTCCACCTGGAGCACTACTGCAAAGCTAAAGATCATGTGGCAATGGTCAAGGCTTGTAGTCATGAATAGGAGGTCATAGCTACTGCAGAGAGCGTGCACCTGTGGTGGGACAGGGCATCTCCCTGTGTGGTGGGAGGATGTTGCTGAATGATCTCCAACAGAAAAACTGGACTATTCTCATGTGCTAAATAACAAAATGTCTCAAGCAAACACAAATGCACATAAATTCCTTTAATCACCATATTTTTCTGAAATAACATCACTGCAATTTAATTTCAACTTTGATTTATTTTTCTTGATTCTGGTTTGGTTGTTTTTTTTCTTTTTAAGGTGAATTATATCTGCATTATTCTTACATAAGCTACTGCTATTTTAAATCAAGCTACATTTCCTTCAGTGTTTTTAATTTTATAAATGGTGTGATCCAGAGCTTTCTACAAAGCAAAGTAAGTCTTAAATAATTTAAGCATCTATTTTCTGAAATACATCCATTTCCTAGAAGAATTTTTGTCAATTTCATGCCTTCTTGGGAAGGAAATAAAACAGAGGAAAGTATTTTATTATTCTATTCACAGTTTTATAAAAGCAGGAGAAAATGTGCAACAATCATTGTCTCCATTCTACTGCAGGCACAGAAAAATATGTAATTATGTGATTTGTCCTCTTCACATCTTTTCCAGCTCAAATGAAGCCAAAAATAAAACAAAAAAGGGGCACACATTTCTTATTCCAAATTGATATGAATGTTGTATTTGTAGTCAGTCTGAAGACTGCTTGGCTTCAGCTACCATTTCTCACAAAAAGTTGATGGCTTTAGTACAGGTACCTGCTCTGACATGGCTGGAATTTGTCCTTTCCCTGACTGGAGGACAGTTTACTCCAACTCTTCAGCAGTTGTGCCCCAAAGGCAGTGGACAAAATGGCAACAGCACAACCCAGGTCTGAAAAAAGCTGGTACTGCCTGTAGGGAGCAGACTGAATGTGGTGTTGCTGCTCTTCCTGAAGGAAATGAGTTGTGATGCAAAGAGGATGTAACACAGTGGAAGTGACACCATAATCTCATAGTCCACATGGAACATGTTCTTCTGATAAGGCCCCACCATTCCTGTAGATTAAATTGGGAGCACACTAACACTGTCATCCCTACAGACCTTCCCAGGTGTGTTAGTCAGAGAAACCTGGTGATGTACACCTTTACTTCACCTGATCCTACCAAGTCCTTTATTAGGCAGAGGAGAATGAGTTGGAGTGTGATCATGCTGAAATGCAAATTAGTTTTCCAACAAATGGTGCTACTTAGTATTTCTTTGTTCTGTCATATGTGAAGGAGACAGCAAGATACAGATGTGACAGACAGAACTAAGCCCAAATTTAAACAACTGGTGATGGATTTCCATGAAGCTTGTCATGATGTGACTGAAGCAGGATCATGTCACTGGGTTGTACATCTGCAGCACTCCTGGGAATGGATGAATGGCGACCAGCCCCTTCCAGCCTCCACCTCTGCACGGGAGATGCAGTCATATCCAGTCACTGACCTAACCAGATAAAGAACTGCACCACATATTGTAAGATGCTTTTTTCTTGGATAGGTGCAATGACTTTGTGCCTTGGTGTTCTCCTACTGAAAACACCTAGAAAGGTGTGAGGTGCAATGGATGTGTCTGTGCTTGAGACTGAGCACACACTGTCCCCTAACACAGGACCTCACCTCAGAGAAGCTGTGTCTACCCTCAGCAGTGGGGGGCTGTGGCTGCACAGCTGCACTGCAGTTACAACGTGTAAGACTGCACAAGTGCCATCTGAACATTTCCTAATGATCACATTAAAGCAGGACAGAAATAAGTCAGGTTCCGGGGAGATTACAGAATCACAGAATTCTCAAGGTTGGAAGATACCTTCAGGATCATACAGTCCAACCATTAACCCTAAAATGCCTGTACACCATATCCTAAGTGACACATACAGCTGCCTATGTGGACTTCCAGAAATGGTGACTCTGCCATCTTCCTGGGCAACTTCCTCCAATGCTAAACTGCTCTCTCAGTATCCAATCTGAACCTCCCCTGGCTCAAGTTAAGGTCAGTTCTTCTCAAACTTGCAAGTGGGTCATAGCAGAAGAGACTGACCTTCACTTCACAGTAAATTCCTTTCAGATAAATAACCTCTGCTTCTCCAGACTAAACAACCCTAGTTGCCTCAGCCTCTCCAGCACAGGTCCAAAATTTCAAGGGGCCTGTTTTCCAGGGCACAACCACTGAATGTTCTGGAGCAGGGAATCTAAATAGGAATTTGCTCTGCTCCTTTTTTAAGCAGCTTCCATGGAAAGGCTCCCTGGGCCTTTGCTAATCAGAGACAGTTAAACCAGGTGTCATCTAGACCATCTACAGGGTAAATCCAAGAAAAAGCAGGCCACTTTGGCATCATGCAGGGTATGTATACCACAAAACATGACTACAATCCAGAACATTTATCCATGCTCACATTGCACACCTCAGCTGTTTACACCAACAGATGTCTTTTGTCTTGTGCAATGCATATGAAACTCTGAAACCCACATTTGGTTTAAAGCCCTCTTCAGTAACAGTAAAATATAAATCAGTTTGTAACTTTATTCTCCAGGTGATATAAAGCCTACTTATTCTGAGGTATTTGCTAACAGAAATTCAATGGGGTCTCACTGATCCAAGTGGAGTTATGCTGCCCCTTGATGAACATAAGCAGAAAGATGAGCAGGCTCATGGTATTTCATAGCAGAGAGAGGCTCATATACTATCATGCTGTATTATTTAGCATACTGACCTCTAATGTCTGTTAACACATATGACTACTTATTTCCTGATGATTTTGGAAATCAAAGCTCAATTAAAAGTTAGGGTTTAGACTGATTTTTTAGGTATTCTATCACAAAAGATAGAACAGCAAACAACACATTTCTAACATATAAACTAGCATATTCAAATCCCATCTGGTGATGGTGCTTATCACTGGTGCATTCCTTTTCTAAGCAGATACACTTTTTAGCATGTCTATCATGACATCATTTTATATCACCTTTCTACTTGGAATCTCCACCAAGAACTATCAAAAAACCCTAATATACTGCTAAACATAAACCAAAAGAAAATACTTTCCTGCTAGAAATGACATAAATAATCAAAATTGAAAGATGACAAAATCACTGCACTTACTATGTGTCGTGCTGCGAACACTCCGTCAACTATTGCACAACAGAAGGCTGCCACAACACCAAAGCTGATAAACACAATGGAGGCCACCAACTGAGAAGAGAAAAACAGATTGAGCAATCTTTTCAGTATAATTCCTTAAGTAAAACAATTACACTAGTTTTTCTAGTATTCTGAAACGATGGTTCCTGCTGCTGTAATTCACTTTAGATCAGTGTGTCAGGATGACAGTCATACACTAGTAAAAAGGCAGAAATTCTTGATGCTGAATTGACAGACCATCAAGCCTACTAGAAAAGTTTAAATCTTTCAAGAGAAAATTAGGTCAGCTGCAAGAGTTAAATTCAATGGTGATTTCTTCCAAATCAACTTACTTAATAAAACAGCAGTGCTTCCACAGGGACATGGTAAAAAGTCATCTTCCTATTGGCTTACATAAATCTTTGGAGCTTTACTACATGGTAGTATTTCACATCAATAGATAAAGGCAGCTGTAGTAAGTTAATAACTAGCCTGTGAATGATCAGAAATCTTTTATCATCCCAAATATCTTATGCCACAACAAAATCAGACATTCAGAGGACTGGTACCTGTGGAAGGGCTGGGGTGTGCTGCCTTGGCTCCCACCCTTGTTGGGGTTTCCAGCCTGGCCCTCAGTCTCAGAGTGGACAGAGCAGAGAACAGCAGAGCTCAGTGAGTGTCCCAGCTGCAGCACAGAGAGCGCAATGTCTTCATCAACCTACTAGTCATGGCTTCAGACCTCGTTCTGCCTCCCAAAGCACTATTAATTCTCTCTCAACAGGACTGCACATGGTGCATTGCTGGAGCACAGCTGTGGCACAAGCAGTGGTGGTATGGAGGCCTTGGGAGAAAAGGCTGTGCAGGTTGGGCATGCTGAGCCCTCTGCTCTCTGTGCTGCAGCTCTGACAGCAACTGCAGGGCTAGGACAACCCCAGACACCATAAGCTCCTGCCCAATTCATTCTGGAGAGAGCAACAGGACTTGGAAAGAATGCGGAATGCATTTTCACCAGGGACCAGTCAGTCTGCTGCAGGCACACACTTCTGAGGTGACAATGGCTTCTTCTGAGGCCACATCTGAAGGGAGCAGTGCTGTGAGCCAGGTGAGATGAAGCCCTGAAAGACCAACTATACACTTGGCAAGGCACTCCCCTGGGTTTTCTAGCCCCAGTGCCATCACATGAGGGAGAGAACCTGACAGTCTTTCCTCTCCCAGATTAGAGGATTTTGTGATGTTGAGGACTCTGCACCCTGAGTTTGAAGGAGTGAGTTCCTGCAGATGAACCTAATATGCACTATCTGGCTATGCTTTTTAATGTAATTTAATGTATACTTCTCATGTCTCTGACATTTCTCAGGCAAACTCCCAAGAGGAACCCTTTGAAACATCCTATATGTTGATTTTAATTTACAACAGTATTAAGTTATAGTTAATAACAACAACAGATTAAACAAAATTCTTGAAAACTGACAGAACAGCATTCTTCTTTTGATAGGGCACATGGAAAAGGGATCCAGTTAAGAATGTGGAACCTTTTTTTTATTTACTAGTTATCAAATGCTCCTTCACAGCATGTATTCCTGAAATGCCCAGGTACAGATTACAAAATTGTATCCATACAGTTCATCTATCCTTTTGCCTATATAAAATCTGCATTACCTAGATGCCATTTTCACAAATTTGTAAGGCATCACTAACTCACTCGAAAAATGGACTCTTTAGCTTGTGTTAGGTTAAGAATAGTACATTGTCAATAGTGCTTCCAGGGGATTCAGCATTCTTGATTTTCTCAAAAATATTTATATTGGGCAGGTAGGAAACTACAACCATGTAAACCCACAGCTTGGATGCACAGATCAAAGCAATATCACCCACTTGGAGGTAAGAGCTCTTGGAGAATTTGCAAAAATTACAGCTTAAAAGCAGAAGAATCACAATGCTTACTGACACACTCCTTTAATCTCCCCTTAGCTCATGTCTCATGCAACCAGAGATGAGCCAGCACTGCCATAGGGATTGCTGTGGAATTGGAATCCTCAGCATAGGGAGAAAAGGGGCACACAAATATGGCTGAGATGATATTGGCTGATCTTGGGAGCCTGCTGCATTCCCCCTGCAGCCAGCTCCAACTTGCTGAAACCCTAGGAAAACACCGTTGGCTGTATCACCCTTTAAGCTCTGCTATCCCATGGCTGTCCAGGGTGGAAGGTCATGTCTCATGAATCTGGTTGTCTAAAGACCTTGGCATGCAATTCATCAGATTGAGAAGGCTGTGGACACCTATCACTGCAGGGTAGTGGGCTGTGCTGCCCTGTGGCAGCTGCATTTGCTGTAGATCCTGGTCTCTTTATTTGAAAAAGCAGCAGTGTTTAAAAGTTTTGATTAAGCCATTATTGTCTCATACCTCTGTCTTGTTTTTCAAGTCATAGCAGTCAATCAAATAATTACTGGGCTAAGCCAGGTGTTTCTAAATTGCCTGAGCTCAAGATGAATTTACTGGAAGCTGACCTCAAGGTGGCTTTTCATTTCACACATGAACAATTTATTGATGATCTACAATCCCCAAACCAACATTTTCCACTCATTGAGATAGCGTAAATCACCTAATGAGTGTATTGGCCTTTCAGTTTCACCATATAGCCTTAGGAGAGCACATAAAAAGGTGCAGTAAATCACAATATAGAAAGGAGCTACAAAAAAAGCTGAGGAGCTTTGCACTCCTCAGTCATGTTGGGGATCATCTAGGCTTCCAAGGAATTGTCTGCAAGTCGAAGGTTTACAGCCAGAGCCTGCTGTTCATATCCATAACTACTAGCAACTATTTCAGTGAGCAGTCCTTTTAAAATCAATTTCATTTCTTAACTGAAGTAATATTTATCATGATGCCAAAGTGGCAGAACATGACACTGAGAGCTTTTTATGACTGAATTTGCCTCATATATATTCGAACAAAAGAAGTGATAATAAAAGAGCACCACTAAAAAATTCTTAAAATAAAATTACAGATTTATATTCTCTCTCAAATCTCTCATTGCTTATTAAGCATGTGAAAAACATAAAAAAAACAAGTACAAAGTTAATTACTTCTGAAAATTGCCAGGACAACCAAATGAAGAGCTGTTGTAAATTCAAAAGCTAATTTTCCCCAGTAGTAGGTGATTGCTGGAGCAGTGAGTTCACAAGCCTAGGACTGTCTAGAAAGAGAAGAAATGCAGTTCATTTAAAGATAGAGAATGTTTGCTGACAGGTAAAAGAAATAACACTTTAAAGAAAATAAATACTCTTTCATCATATCATCTTATCTCCATTTTCAACAGCATTATGTTTTGTCAGGACAGTTATTCATTATTTATAGCAATATATTTGAACAGTTATTCAAGAAACTGTTTTGCTCTTGCTTTTCCCTTGGTGTGCAGTCAGGCTTTTCTACAGTTGTTGCCATCAGAACATGTTTACTTCTGGTTCTTATATAGAATACAATAATTTGATTATTTACAAGGGGGCCATAAAACTATCTATTAAACACTGAAAACTGTACTGTGTGGGCCTAACAATCAAACTCAAAAGGCAGTTGTTTAACAGAGGGGTTTTAGCAAAAGGGAGAACAAGACAGCACATGGAATGAGGGACTTTTGTACACAGTATTAACTGAAGAGCTGTAATCTATCTTCAGCTGTGTCACAGAACTATGAAAACACTCAAAAACACAAAACTAGTGAAAGGCTGGACTACTAAATTCTTGCCTTCTCTCAGAAAAGATGTGCATTTTTTCTCAGAATTCACCTGTCTTGGACAACCTCCCATCCTTCAGCAGGCATACAACACCACTGCCTGCACTATCACCCTCCAGCACAAGTGAGATTAGTGAAGGCAACAGGGGACACACAGTGGCCAGAGATGCTGGTCACAGACTCTTGTTCAGCTGCCAGAAATGCACCTGACCCAGGGAGTTGGCAGCTAATCCCACAAGGATTTCCATAAGAGTTGGCCAGAGATCAGACCCAAGAGGATTTTTGAGTTTGATGAGGGCAGCCCAGCTGCAGGCACACTCTCATGTATAACTGCACACAAATACAGCACCTCAGGTCCCCAGGCGCACTCTGTGCTGAATGACACACCGATAGTGCCACATCCCTGCTGTGTGACACACAGAGACCTGCAGCCAATGTTTGCCAGCAGACCCACAGAAAACCACACTGCTCCTCAGCATATGCACATGCTGGCTACAGGCTGGCACCCCTCTGGCTGTTTCCAACAGCCCTGTGGAATACTTCTGGGAGCTAGCTAGACTCTCAATTCTGGCACATCCATGGTTTCCTCATGATTCTAATTTAGCCTCTACCTATCCTCAACCAAAGAGCACAACTTCTCAGATAATGACAGTCATTTCTAGCACCAGATGCTGTGTGAGATGCTTCATTCTCTTGATCTAGACCAAGTAGATCTGAGACTGAAAAATGCATGGATTTTTGTTTTCAAAATCACCTCGGTACTGGATGCAAGTTGCATTACATCTAACAGATTCACTTCCCTCTTGCTAAATGTCTACTTCTGCATTGCACAGCCTCCAATGTCTCCAAGCATTGTGCTATTCATCAAGCCTCCCTGGGATTCTTTTCCAGGCAGAGAAGGAATCAGAATTACCCTGACTGATGTAAATTGACAACCACTGTCATTCAATAATTTTTGTCCTAGAAAGTTAAGTCTTTGCAAAAGGGTGTGTAAATGTTATGCCACAGGTTTGTAAAGTCCTTCTATATTCCCACACAGGTTCGAGTATTTGGAAAAGAAATGCATGGGGGAGTTTGTTGCAGGCTGCCCCTAACATTACATTTCCCAAATCACAGTTTAATTCTGTGGGCCTTTTTATTGGTTTGATTTCCCTATGTCCCCAATATCAGAATTGTAGGCTTAAATAAATCTGCTGCACTTTTTCAACGGGGATGTAAGAGTAGAAGTTTACAAAAACTCATATCACAAATCAAAAACAGAGAATGGTTTTTCACCCTGGTGCAACCAGGGAGCTGGAACAACCAATCTCAGCCAGGAGCTGCATCTGTTACCATGGTACCTCAGCGGGTCTATACATTAATAGCCTGCAAAATTAAGATAATTAAACTCATTGCACTGCATTGTATTTCAGATGCTGCTGTCAACTAAGCACTGCCTGTCTTGTGAAATGGGCCTGTATATAAGTATTTTATTTGTGAATTAATTTTGTCTTGGAATGCCCTCTCGTGTGTGGCTGCTTCTCACACAACAGCCAATTCTTTTTCCTGCCCTATGGACAGATGTTTTGCTGCTGTGATGAAAATGAAGCATGGGCAAGACTCCTACAGTTTTCACAACTGAGCTAATTAAGAGGTTTCTCACTACACCAGGTAATATGCTCCACAGTTTATGGTCTGACAACATATTCTTTCCATAGGCAGGTTCTTAAAAAATGGCATGGCTGTAACTGAGGCTCTGCTGGAGGGTTGTCACACCACAGGAGATGGGATTACATCATGGTCATTATTCATTAATGCCAACTCCAGTCATAGCTGTGCACTGGTTACAATCACAAGAATTCTTAATGGTGAAAGACTTTAATGACTGCCCAAACTATGTATTCTAGTTCCTAAAGGAGCCCTACAAAAAAAGCTGGAGAGGAACTTTTTATATGGGCCATGTAGTGAGAGGACAAGGGGGAATGGCTACAAACTAAAAAAGGGGAAATTTAGATTAGGTATTAGGAAGAAATTCCTTACTCTGAAGGTGGTGAGGCACTGGAATAAGTTGCCCAGAAAACCTGGGGATGTCGCATCTCTGGAATTGTCCAAAGCCGGGCTCGATGGGGCTGGAGCAACTTGGCCTAGCAGAAGGTATGCCTGTCCATGGCAGGGGGGCTGGAACTAGGTGATCTTGTCTTTAAGGTCCTTCCCAACCTAACCCATCCTGTGATTCGATGATTGTGTTGTCCTATGTTTAGATTAAGTCTCATCCTTAGATCAAGTGACCAAGTTAGAAAACTATGGCCTTTTCACAGTATAATCACTGTTGAATTCAGCAAGTCCAGTCATATTGTTCAATATTATCAGCAAAACCAAAGATCTTTGATTCAGATTTCCTTCCCTCTCTCTGTTGTTAATAGCACCTCAGGGCATAGACTTGAGCCTGTGTGATTGCTTGCTCACTGCCAACTCAAAGGACATCTTCTTCTCCAATCCTTAATTTGGTTCCCTGCTGGCCAGCCCTTTCTCCTGCTTTCTGTCCCAAAGGGCTGCATCCCTTCATCCCAGCTCCTGTGCCCACCCAAACACACAGGAAGCCAGTGAAATTCACTCCACAGGCAGAAACTACTTATTCCCTCAAATGAGTTAAATCAGAAGACTGCAGAGAGAGATGAGCACTAGATTCAGTGCAAATGAAAAGGTGACACCATGTAGCCATGAGGGAGGGGAAGGAGGCAGAAGTGCTGACAGCAACTAATAGATTGTTCCATGTAATTTACAGTCCTAGGGATTATCAAAGTAAAAGCTAGGTTTTAGCTGTAATGAATAAATCATAAGGACTGGGGTTATTTTGTTGTTTGTGGTCAAGGAGACTTTTGTTTTACTGCCTGTGAAGAAGTCTGCTGTTTCCTAGTATCGTGTCAGGGATAATTAGGAAAAATAGCAACATGAACAGGCCAGTTGGTGTAACACAGGCAGGGGAAAAGTCCCATGAGACATTTAAGCAACCTCACATGCATAAAAAGGTTGAATTAATTAGATAAACAAAGGGAAAAGAATACAGAAACCACATGAG
This sequence comes from Fringilla coelebs, assembly GCF_963513975.1. Lineage (NCBI taxonomy): Eukaryota > Metazoa > Chordata > Aves > Passeriformes > Fringillidae > Fringilla > Fringilla coelebs. The sequence goes on along the minus strand of NC_140029.1, from coordinate 26,833,469 downwards.
AGGTATAAATTATTGTGCTAAAGAGAAAAAACAAGATCAAAATCCACTTTCAAAATCAAAGTGGCATTTTCGTTTGGAAAATTTATCTTTTTTTCCTTGTCCCACATCCTGAAGGGCAAAATTGTGAAAGGCAGGATTTGCAACATCTTTTGTTATACCTTAGATAGTCACAGTTAATTTTTATCATACATAGGCATCAGTAAAAGAGTAGACACGTTGCTTTCTCTTTTTCTCTTCCAGTGGTACTGCTGCTCAGCTTTTGTAGATAATTCATCATTTAGGCTACACACAATGGCAAGGGACTACAGAACTATCCAAGGATGGGAAATGTGCAACAGGGTGACTGAGCAGTCCTGGCTCTCCCCCAGCACAAGCAGGTTTATGCAGCACAGTTGAGTAAGAAGAGAAAGGGAATACAGGTCCTGAGCCTGCTTACTCCAGCTCCTAAAGGCACACACAGACATCTTTAGGACAGGGACTACTTCTTTACTGATCAGATTAAAAGGCTGCTCAATTGCTGGGAACTTTCCTTGTGCCATTTGAGGTGGCAGCTTGTTATGGAGATGGGAAAATTGAGCAACTGAGCACACTGACACAGGCATGGGGTTGTGTGACGGCTGTGCTGGGTCCCATGGCAGGAGGGCTCACCCACGGCAGGAGGGCTCACCCACGGCAGGAGGGCTCACTCAGCCAGCTTTGTTTGCTATTTCCCTTTAGGGCATGAAAGCCCATAGTTCAATACTGTCCCTAGAAAAGGAGCATGGAAACATTTTGCCTTAACATTGTACTGTCCAAATAAAGTATGCTAGCTCTAATAGTTCCCTGATCTAGGTCTCTCTGTTTTCACCCTCTAGAAATGTTGTCTTGAGCATTAACTTCTGCCAAGGCATTTGCTCTACACTTTCTGTAATTCATCTTGTCTTTTTTTTTCTAACTTGAAGAACACATTAAGATACAGTTTCTGTGAAAAACATTATATGAAATAAAGACAAATTTTCCCATATTTTTATCTTCAAGCAATGAAAGATTGGTAGGAATTAAATCAATAGCCATTACAAAACATGAAACAAAATTACTGGGAAAGGTTAGCTGATTAATACATTCTTTCTTCTCTCATAATCTAATATCAGCTACAAAACCAGACTTAGAATAGCTAGGAAATTGTTTCAAATTGTTTTAGCAAAGCAAATCTTTACTAGAATGACCAATCTACAGAATAAAAAACCTATATCATGCAGTTTCTGTGCACTTAAGAATATGAAACTGGAGTCACCATTACATTGCAATCAGAGAATGAATATGATTTATGTGTTAATGAACACATATTAAATTCAAGATAATTCATTCACTGATGAGTAAAATGCTTGTCTTGATGCACTTAAAAATGCCACCACTGATGATACACTATCAAGTCTCCTGGGATTTTGGTAGAATCTGAGACTTCACTGTACTCCAGTGAAGTAAATATTATTAAAACAAAACAAAAAAAAGAGACGGAACTGTACTTGCTTTACATTTTCTAAGACAAGAAACAGAAGGAAACCAAAAAAAGGAATTTTCTTTTTTTCTGGTGCAGGGTTAGCTTTATTATCTATAGTGCTCTTTTAAGACTTCACAACATCTAGGAATCCCAGATCATCCTGGTAACCATTACTGCAGTTCCTGATTTCCTTCTCGCAGCAGCACATCTCAGCTTTACTTAACTCATTCAAACAGCACTGCTGTATTTTGTCCCAAGTTTGAATTGATCCAACGCCCCTACTGGCTGAACCTCCCTACTTCAAGGAGGTGCCGTGCATATGCCCTGTTCCTGTGTTTTCACTCCTTTTAGAGAGATTTTTTTGAAATAGCTGCTCTACTTTTCTTCCATCCCATTAAATCAGGTATGTGATCTGCCCCCTTTCCTCTGTTTCAGACTCCTGTTGTTATGTAGGGCAGCACTGGGGCTTCCCAGGGCAGTTCAGTCTAGTGTGCTTTTCCAGATAGCACCACTCTCTGGCCACCCTTACACAGAAAAGAGAAAAAAAATTCTTCTGGATTCACAGCTACAGAAATGCTAATGGTTTGGGAACCATCTTAATCAAGTCTTAGTCCAGTAGGCACTTCCAACTGGTAAGAATTCCCCTTTGCAAACATTAATAAAAGCACCTTAGATAAGAACAGTTAAAAATTATTACGCATTTAAGGACATCAAATTCATTCTGAAAAAAAAGCTAAACACAGCCTTAAAGGAAAGGGAACAAAAGTGAAACAAATTTAGATTCACTGATCAGCAGTGCTGACATTATAGGAATTCATCACATATTTCTTTTTATGGATGCTCTTGTATTGCTTAAGCTGGAACAAGGTCATTTCATCACTTGAACAGCTGTTCTGAGTGGTATGAGAGCAATAAACCAAAAAGATATAGCATACATGTGTCATAAAAGTTTATGCTTCCTGGTAAAAAATGGTGGAATTAACATAGATTGAGATAGTCAGAGCTGACTGTTTGAAGAGCAAGAACTGTTTTTACACCAAAGTCTCTGTTTTGACAAATCCTCTTTCCCTATACAGTAATTGCATGCACACACTCTCTCTATAGAAATGCATAAATTACAAGTTTTTTTGTAGTGAAATTCTACCTGAAGGGTCTGGAAGATTGTACCTGTCCTTCAGGGATGTTCAGCTATTTATTTTGAACTAATTCTTCTACAAGAGGTTCAGAAACTGGCTGTCCTTTTCACAGGGCACATCCCACCTCACCTTCTTCACAATGCACACACCAGAAATTAGATTCCTTACTGACATTTTCTATCCCATGCTCCTGCTTGCTAGGAAGAGTAATTGACATCTTTATTGTTCCACAAACACATTTCATGGGTCATTAGGTTTACTTTTGTTTTCAACTGTGTGACAGAAACACTTTCATTACATAAACAGCACAAGAAAACAAACTGGCAGTTAAAAAGTGCCCTATTATGCACTTAATCCCATGTGCTGTTCCCAAGCAAGATCTGAAAGGAACCACATCCCAAAAGGCTGCCATTTAATAAGATAGAGAGCTAAAACTGACTTTGTGGCTTGAGTCTCTGACTCAAAAGAATGGTGACAGCCTTTAAAGACTTCAGTATTGGAAATAAGCTCTGGTGGTGGAAAGACATTTTCTTTCATACAGGTATGCATCTTCTTTCTGTTTCTATTGAATTTAAACTTCCAGAAGCAAACTAAAGTAATTCTGGTTGCCAAGGAAGCCCTCCTAATAGGAACCAAAGAATCGCTTTCAAAATTTCTCCCTTTGTAATCAACATTCCATTTCTTTCTTCCAATGAGGTGAGAAACCTGAGGTGGGTAAGACCTGGGACTGGTACAACCAATGGACCAGCAGAGGGCTGTGTGGGAGGGAAGAACTACAGCTCTGGGCTGCACGTGGAGGTACTTGGTGGCATCTCTCTAGCTATGTCAGACACAGCCCTGATGATGGAGCACAAAGATTGCTACAGACCTGACTGTGCTACCCATTACAGCTTTGCCAGCTGAAACAACCTGGCACACACATCTATGAAGAGTGTAAAGAGCATTTTGCACAATAAAGACATAATGTCAGTGGCACAGTGGCATAGACTTCTTTGTCATTATTAGAGGTATTTGCCAGGACATGTCAGCTGTAAATACATAAATGTACGTGTGAGCATATATTACAGGTTATGTATTATATGGTTATAATTACGTAATAAATTTCTATATTAAAATATTTACATATAAATAAATATTTGCATGTCAAGCTGATGCATCTGTGCTGGTAAAATCTGAAAGCATACACCTGTAGACATGTAATATGAAATGCCAATCCATAAGGAACTAGATCAAGGAAGAGCTGAAACACCTCCCACACTTCCTTTGGTAATTCACACAGTGAAGCATCTATTTTTGAGTCTTTGAACTTCAAAATTCTCCAACACTGTTGGGAAATTTATGCTCTCTATCTTCAGGCATTTAACTCACTGACAACACTTAGATGATGGTTTCACACCACAGTGAGTTGATATAACAGATTATTCCTGGCAAAAGGGACAAGGCTTGTTCCCTCCTTCCACAGATTTCTCTCCACCCTCACCCATGCAGCCCCACCAGTTAACCTGTGCTATGTCTGATGCTCACTTGGCTGTGAACCTTTTTACTCACTTCACCAGTGGAGAGTATTTTTAGCCAGGGCAAGGAAGAGGAGCAGAAAGAGTCAGCAAGGCAGAGGAAGGGGCAAAGGAGGGAAGAGAAAAGAGCTCTTTGTGTCAGTGGGTATTTACATTTATTATAAATTGGAAATCCTCACATTAAATCCACAAGGTCAAAGAACTGCATAAAGAAATCAAAAGTAATTTACTTAGTCTTTATTCATGGACTATATAACACTAATAATAGAAAAATGTCTCTCATAATATTATACTATTAGAAACAACTTTTCCACTTCTTTACATTTTACTTGCCCACAGAACTTTCTTCTTTTAATTTTACTTGTCTTCATTTTGGATGGTGCTTTCAAACCCACCAATATATCACCTATCCTCCTCCTCTGCAGATGAAATAATTTAGCCTTCAAAACATTTCCAGCATTCATCTCACTTCTACTCCTGTTTTTGTGGAATATTTTCCTGCATTACAGGGAATAACACAGATTTCCCAGACCTACCATGGATAGACCACATTACAAATCCCTTCCAAAAAGGGTTAAAAGGGGCCTCAAAGCTGATTCCTGCAAAATAAGGTAGCTAATATCCAAGATTTCACCATGCTTATGTGCCATCTACACTTGGGCTGGTCTGCTCTCAACTCAAAATCAGACAGAATTATAGTATGATATCTTCTGTAATATCCTCAATATTATACAACACACAGGATTTTCCTTACCACACTTTAATTAACTACAACTCCAGAATGTAGTGTAAACCACCCTTCAAGGTCTCTTCCAGAACCTTAGGAGAGAATAAGATGCCTCTGAAGAGCACCTCATCACAGTCTTGAAGAGCTAGTCATGAGAGCAGGAAGACATTCTCAAAGAATAAGCTACTTGAAGTTAACAGCTAAGAAGATGCTGTTATATTTTGAAAAAAATGCAGATTCATAAAGAGGAGCCACTCAAGCTCATTCAAGTGTCAGTGTCAACCAATTCTGATTATCTTTATATAAATCCTGTCTGTATCTGAAATGTGCAGTTAGATCACACCACAAAACCTAGCACACATTTATGCCTGAAAAGGTATCAGTAGGTCTTTTCTATTTCAATAGTTTCAAAGGTGCTAAACAAGAGAAGGATAATTACTAATTTCTTCCATTCTTAACACTTTTACCTCAGCATTAATTGTTTTTCTCTGAACTGTGTGAAATATGAGCTTACAGAAAATCAGCACTGAAATAAAGAAGTGCTGTTAACTTTGTCAGAAACTTGAGTTTAGGAGAGAAATAATACCTTGGTAATTACAAAGATTACTTTTACATTTTCTGCATTTCCCCTGCAACAGTAAAGGCTTCTTCCATTTATTTGCACAGAAACATCAAAGATAGTCTCAGTGGATCTGCAGAATTTCAGGGGTCTTTCTTTATTAAAACAAGCCACTTTAATTAGCCTAATATGTGATATGAAATCAATCAGCAATTAGTATCTTTGATCAAAATCTGCACTAAAGCTAGTTTCTTCAGAATGTTTGATTTGCAAACAGCAAATGAAACAGAACATGTTTGAACAGAGCTAATTAGGTGTATATATAGCAGTATTTTTTGGGGGGGTGTATATATTAATAACCATCACCTTTACATAAAATGCCCAGTGGGCATTTTCTGATGGGCATAATTTACAAGATATATTGGTTTTGAAAAAAGTGAAAGAGGTTTGCCTCTTCTGAAGGCTGGTTCACACATGTACCTGCTTCAAAAAATTCTCTCTTCTGAAACAGATGTAAAGCCCAGTGTTATGAAAATAATCAGAGATTATATTAAAATCCTACCTCACACAATGTCAATGCAGGACAGGGATGCTTGCACTGTAAGAGAAGTCTATCAACTGAAAACAGAAGAGAAAAGTATTGCTTTGTTTCTCCAACTTCAACTCTAGTGTCTTTTCAACACTTCATTTGAAATTGAACTCTTGTTGACAGAGGTTGGGAAGCAAGCATATTAAGGGACCTAAACTTAGCATCCCTTGAGAAGCCTGAATAAATAGCTTTGCCTTTTCTGTCTGTATGCAGAGCTCCACGTTTGTATCTTCCTCATGTTTTCAAATTCTGCTTTGTTGGAAGCTTTGTCTCCGTTTCTCCGAACAAGTCAAGGACCAGGCTGAGCACTAGGTTTATATCTGAGTATATCCTAGACATGTCAGTGAGAAAATGAAATGTTTTAGCATGAAGAATACATGAGGAAGCCTCAGCAGTGGATGACTTTGGGTGTCAGACCTGCTGCACACAGCAGCTGCACACAGCTGCTTCCATTCTAATTACCAAGGTTTGTACTTACTCACCATCTCATGAGGGGTCACTCCTGCTCCAATGACCCCTCTCCATCCTCCCTGTGTCCTTTTTCTCCTGTACCTCCTCCCATGCCCTTCCTGCCCGCTCTCTGCCACAGCTGTGCTGCTCTGATTGTAGCTCCCAGAGCCTCTTGCAGGCAGCACTGTGATACTGCAAACATTCAAAACCCTGGCAGCTATGATGCTGCCCTTGAATCTTCCCATCACTCTTGTAGGCACCACAGCTTCAGGGTGCTCATTTTCAGCCTTGCAAACACTATGGCTGGGTGAGGCTGGCACTGGAGAGAAGTGTGAGTGGAAGCTGTGAGCCATTGCTCAGTTTATGCATTGGCTTAGCTAAAACTGCATGCATGGTGTCACATTGACACTGCACATTTAGGGAGTGATTCATTTCTGGGTGCAAGCTTGTGCCACCTCCTCAGAAAATATGTATTTTCTGAGGAGAAACCTCTTACAGCTCTCTCTCAGCACTACTCACTGCTCTCAGCTCAACACTATTGCCAGGAGCCCCCTGCACACCCAGCCTTCCCCACTCCTGTACGTAATTTCAGCCTCTCACTTCCTACCTGGAAATACGTTGTACTGCAATGTGAGGAGATGGCAAGCAAGCAAACAAGCAAGAACACTTCATGTCTTACAATCAAATCCATTTGACTCGGGCAGTATCATGTTTTTCAGCCATCTGGCTGGACTAAGTGTGCCTTTGGAAGGAAACAACATCCAGCTATACCCTGCCCTTCAATCCATAACCTGCTTTGCAGAGTGCAAGAGAGGCAAAAAGGGAAAGTGACACATTATGCTTGAAATGCCTTCTGTTTGCCAGTTAGAAACATCCCAAATCAGTGCAAATCTTTAGTCAAAGGGAAATTTTGTTCTGCTGGTGCCAAGCTTTGCATATCAGAGCCAAGCACAAATGCTAAGAACTGAAGTGAAATCATGCTAGTCAATGAGGCAGAGCCTGCTTCTTCAAGCAGCAGCTCCTTTGAATTAAGGGTTATACCTTGGTCAGCACATTGAACTCCCACTGTGGGCTCTAGGATGCCAAGGAGGAGGTCAAAGAAGTGCAACATTATTAATGTCATGTTTTAAGAACAAACCATTGTCCACTCTGCCTAACTGCTTTTGTTCTTTCTCAAACTCCACACTCATCAATTACTGAGTGCTGGGGTTTTGCTGTACTGGTTCTGCTAATCATTATATATTTTATCTTGCATTTAGCATTTCATCAACCATGAAAGAACCTGGACTTAAAATGGACAGGTCACAGTGAAATAGAACTTCAAGACAAAAAGAGAAATAGATTTAAGTAGAATGGTCAATTTGAAATATACCTTTTTCCCTAGAGCAATGGAATTTGCGTTCATTTTCAATTTAAATAACAAATAAAAAATGAAGAACTGAGTCATTAAAGGGACCAGATAACTGTCAGAGCTACACTGGGTTAAATTCAAATCATACTGCAGTAATTGCTCAAAGGTAGTCTAGTTAGAATGAACTGAGTAAGCAATTTCTTTTCCTTTCCACTCCCTTTTGTCCTGCTGCAATGCATATAGTTTTTAGGTACAGGAATATAACATTTATTCTACATTTCTGTGCTTACTTACAATCTTTACAATCTTACCAACAGCTGCAGATTTGTTAAAGCTGCCCTAAACCCTTCCAATTGAATGCACTCAGTTATGTCCCAGGGAATAACTACTGCCTTCCATTGTAAACCCTTTCAATCTAATTTCCACAACTTTTAAAGTCATCAGTTCAGCCTCAGCAAAGACAGTGTTAAAAAACCCACTGTGGATGGTTCTCAAGGCAAGATGCATAATTAGACTTTCTAGTTATTCTCTTAGTCTGTTCCCCAGAAACCAAATCTTCCAACAGCCAAATCATCTGTAAATGTTATAAGCAGAAAGTAGTTTTCCTTGTTCCATGCTGGGAAATGCAAGCAGTCACTAATCCTAAGCATACTGGACACTTATGTCTCCACAGTCCTTGTGTAAATGACACAACATGTCAGGGAATGCATACTTTAACTGCTGCTTACCCACCTTATGGCTTTTCAGATATTTTACTTTTGCTAAGGACAAAAAGAAGCATAGAAAACCACGAGGCAGATTAGAAAAGTGAAAAATCATACAATCCTAAAATACTATGCCTGTTAGGAAGATAGTATGAATGCTGTAGAAGATAAAGCTATTTTCATCTGCCCAGCACTGAGCCTGCAACTTGGAACCTGCTGTTCATCCTGGTCTCTGATGTGGAAATCAGGAGCATTAGTTCTTAATTAAGCTGTTTCATTAGCAGCAAAATCAATGACACCTGACCTACTGCAGATTTTTTCTCTCACAGGTCATGTCCCGTTTGGATTCTCTACTTTTAAATAGTGGTGAGCTGACATTGCAGCCTTCACCACTTTGGGGGAACTAAGTTGTGATTCTCTCCTCTACCCACCTGTGAATTTTCATGAACTTGATGGAATTGCACACCTTTGAAGTCTCTACCTCCCTTCTGAATTTGCCTGAAACTAGTCAACATGTTCAAAAAATGGAATAGGGAACAGAAAAAGACAGAGACAAATATCGCAGCTTTATAAGTCTTATTTCTTCGTGAAACCCAGCTAGAAACAGAAGTTAAAAGCAAGGGAATTCTTGCAAATACACAACTGACACAGGTAATGCAAAAAAAGAGTGATCCTATGAAGGAGTGATATTATGTCTATTTGTAAGTAAAGTAGTTACTTATTAGTAAAAGGCAAGCTAAATCCATCAGTTCCTCCTCTGAGCTTAACATCACTCTTGATTTATAGCATGGAAAGCTCTGCATTATGAAATTAATAATATTTCATAATGCTTGGCTATAACCAGTCTACTGTGAAGTGCCCCCTGGACATGCTGTTATTCTACCAAGATTGTTACTTTTTGCAAAGAAAGAAAGGAAATTGCTAAGAATTTCTATAAATTCCTTCTTTCTTCTTACACCCTCCTTCTTACACCCTCCTTTACCCAGATGGCCCAAAGACTTTCTATGACTTCCTCATATAAATAAAAGCAAAGTATTTGGGAAGCCAAGCTAAATCTACAAACAAATCACACAGTATCTCAGATCCTGTCTGACATAGCCAGGCAATCTTAACAGCAAGAGCTCTGGATTTTTTCTCCTTCTATTTAACAAATAGAAGGAAAAAACAACAAATTGTTTCAGGAAAGTGTTCCTGACAAACTTCTTGGACAGGATGAGATCATCTGCTAGGGTGGTGCTGTTCACATAGCTTGCTGCTGCTCAAACTGCTATTTTGCTCTCTTCCCATCCTTTTCCCAGTTACATGGTCCTGGCCAAGCTCTGGCATTTAAGTGATTCTGCCCCAGTACAACTCACTAAACCAGCAGGAAAGTGAATTCAGTAAAACAAAGTAAGCTGCTTTTGTTTTGCCTCGTACAAAGGAACTTACTGGCCCATTCATGCTTCTCTAAAGCTTCTCGGAAGTGCTGAAACAAATGACTAACATTTTGAGGCTGAAGCAGTTTTAAGTCAACTGGAAATCACTGCTTTTCATATTTAATACAGTCTGATACAAAAAAAAAATTAAATTAAAATGTAATTAAACATTAAAATTAATGTTACTTACTATTTGCCTTCTGTTTTCTACCAGGTAGATGCCAACAATTCCTAGGAAAGATCCAAAGCCAAGCTAAGGCAAAGAACAAAACCAACAGAAATGCATGAGGTCAGCTTATCTGGACAACATACCAACACACACAGTGATATCTGAGCTAATGCACCACACAGATGGGCTAAATGGGCTGGGTCAAGGGAAAAGGTGGAAGTTACTGTTGGACATAAATCATATAATGTAATGGGAAATGGCCAGGACTGTAGCTCTTTCATAGTTCAGTGCAAAATTTGTCATGCAGTAAACAGAAGTCTGTATAGACACACATCTATAACCGGACTACTGTTACCATTGTCATGTATAGTTTTACACACTGTAAAGCAAAAAACTAAGTAAAGCAGGAAAAAAAACCACTTACATTTAGTCCATACATCATACTTTTTGAAAATTGCAAAACTTTAGGCAATTGCAGACAGCTTTTCTCAAGAAATTGATGTGTTCCCCAAAGTTTAAACCCTTAGAACTACACTTGTTTGATTTTAATGATTAGACACTATCACACAACTCAGAAAAAATCCTTGCTACAATGCTAAAGGGACCAGTACAGTCAGCTGCATCACCAACAGCCACAGGAGAGAGAGGGGAGGAAGGGACACTGAAGTAAGATGGCCTTCATGTTCCAGTGTTGCCTCAACATCGGGATGGTAGGAAAAGCCTCTCCTTATGATGGGCCCATGAAGGTTTGGAGCAGTAGAAACTCCTTGGATTCCCAGTTCCAGCCCCTCTCTGTAATGAGGCCTCTGAACCGAGCTCAGAGCCTCTCCTCCAAGCCCAAATTAAGTTTTTAAGGACTACATGTCCCAGCCAAGGGCTTAAGCAATGCCCATAAATTCCTTGCTGTTCCGCACAGCTGCTCACAGCAGAAAGCAAATCCCCTGCAAGCACTTTACCCGCTCGGTATCACAAGAGGAATCCGTCACTCGCTTTCAGGAAAGCGACTGTAGGGAAAGGAGATTTGCTCTTGAGTGCTTTGGGAAATTTATGTGAAAGGGAGGCACAAGGACTAAAAGCAGAGACTTTGAAAGAGTGGGCAAGTGCACCCATGCTGACAGCTAAATAGTAGAGATACTTGGAACGGTGAGCAAGGACACTCTGTTCAGGGGACAGCAACTTTGCAAATTAAGATAACTACATCAAAATGACATCTGGTTCCAAGCCCCATTTTTCATTCCAACAGGAACGATCCATAAAGCCTCGCTTATGGCTGATGCAAGGAACACAAAATGAGTAATATCCATGTGAACAAAAAGAATGACCAAACACAGAACAATAACAATTAAATCAGAAGGAGCAGAATCACAGAGATCATGATGAAAGCCACAGCATTACTGAGATTGTTTTAGAGTCATATGAGCTAGTTTTTTGTCTTTTTAGACAACAGGCTATTTGGGAGCTCTGGGAGTCCAGGTCAGTATGGTGCTGGGGACCCTGTTGAAAGAGTATAGAAATAGCAAACAATAATACAGTAAGTAGTCACAGAGAAGTGACATTAAATATTTAAGTACAAACAATATTTATAAGGAAATGAGGCTGAAGCAGTTCCGACTCTGTCTTTGCAGATCATTCCAAAAATACAGGCCAAACAGATGCTCAAGCACTAATCTACTAAATGCAGACACCTTCCAAAGAGTAATATCATATTAACTCACCTCACACAGAAATATTTTACATTCAAATACTTTGGATGCATAAGTATGGTAATACCTGGCACTATAAAGATGTATGTAGAAAAAAGATTTTTTTCAAAACAAATTACAAGTGACCACATAGGCAAGGAAATTCAGGCACTAAACTCTTCGTGAAGCCAGTGGGAACTTGGCAGGAGCCAAAATGTATTATGGATCTAACCCTAAAGACTTGTTCTGTAAATACTTCTAGAAACAAGTAAATCTCTGCCAGTGGATAGTGTTACTCATCCTCATAGGAGTCTTCAAGGCAGGGTTAATTCTGCATAGTTTTTAAGACCAAAATTGCTTACTAAGGTCAGTGGAGGTTTCACCTCATCTACCAGCTGTGAAATTAATATTTTACTACTGAAGTCTATGAGAACTAGACCTCATTTTAAATTTAAATTAACACTGTCTGTCCTCATATTCTTGCTTTTCTCTGAGCCCAGCAGTTAAATATGTAGTAACAAATTGACTCTCCTGGTTTAGGAATCTGAGAGTCTGGGATCAGGGCTCTGCTGGTTTTCTAAGCTCCCTCTACTGTCAGCAGAGAAGAGAAGCACCTTTCGAGGGCTGTTCCGGTCATTCTGAAGGAGGGGATGGTGAGAGGGGATTCTGCCCCTCTGCTCTGCTGGGATCCCACTGGAGTGCTGCCTTCAGTGGGGCTCCCAGCACAGCAAGGACATGGACATGCAGGAGTGAGGATAGAGCAGGGCCACAAAGACAATCAGAGGGCTGGAGCACCTCTCCTCTGAGGGCAGGATGAGAGGGTTTGGGTTGTTCAGCCTGGAGAAAAGAATGCTCTGATGAGACCCAGTTACTGCCTTCCATTCCTAGAGGTGCCTTACAAGAAAACATGAAGGCACAGGACAATAGGTAATGCCTCCAAACTGAAGAAGGTGGGTTTAGATTAGATATTAGGAGGAAATTCCGTACTGTGAAGGTGGAGGGACTGGAATAGGTTGCCCACAGAAGCTGTGAGTGCCCTGTCCCTGGAAGTGTACAAGGCCAGGTTGCATGGGTTGAGAACCTGGTCCAGTGGAAGATGTCCCTGTCCGTGGCAGAGGAGTTGAGATAACCTTTAAAGTCCCTGCTATCCCAAACCATTCTATGATTCTGGGACAGTTTGTCTGCCAATGCTGCACTGGAGTCAATCACTTCTGGCAGTGAGGCAGAAACATAACAGTGCTGTCACACACATCTGACCAGGCTTTTGACAAGATACCATGTAAGATTTGCACAGCACTTTTAATGCTTCCTAAATGCTTGTGATATTTAATATCTTGCTGACATTTACATTAGCAATTACAAAGGAAAATGATTAATAAAAGGTTTTGTTTTCAAGGTATTCTAATAAATTCTTGCTTTTTTATCTCTTTATTAATGAAAACAAGATTTTCAAAAAATATTTTAGCAGGAGATGTTTTTCAGATGAGTGAGTAGACATTGCATTATTCTTACAAGAAAATAAATGCTGAAATAACCTGTTTTGTACACATGGGTTTATTGCTTATAATTATGAAAAACAGCAGTTTAAAAGCTAAACTTCTTTCTAGGACTGAATGCAGATAATGTGGTCTTACAAAAGATTTAATGTCAAATTTTGGAAGAAGAGACCTTCATCAGTAATAATCTATCTATTTTAGGTTAATGAAAGGAAAAATCATTCTGTTAAGGTCTTATTCCTGGAACTGCTTTTTGCTCTATTTTTAAAACACCAGTCCTTATAGATCATTATCCTAAAATTATCTTTCTGAAAGTCCTGCTCTCAACATAACACTAAGATGTAAGAGGAATTGTTTAGGAGGAACAGTTTTAACTCACAAATTATTAATGGTGTATGCACAGTATTAGAAGACCCATATCCCTCTTCCCTGGGCATTTCATTCCGTAGAGAGCAAGAAATTATGGTACCCTACAACATACTTTGGCAGTAGTGGAGCCACACACCTAAGTAGGATCTAACTGTAAACACGTGAATTTCTTTCTTCACCTCTACCTCCCCTCAGTTGACTCAGCCTTTCTCTGTTTGCTGCCCACACTCCTCATATTTAAAACCCAGCCCAGGTTTTTTTGTGTTTGTTTTTTTTTGTTTGTTTGTTTTTACTCCATGCATTTACACACTTTGGGATATAACTGATCCCTTCTCCTGAGATCAGAAAGGGCCTGGGGGTTGAACCACCAAGGGGCTGGCAGAGTTACTCCTCCCCAGAAGCCACAGAGGTACCACAAGGCAAAGCAGGCAGAGTTTGAACCTTGTGCCCACTGCAGGAAGGCTTTTAAGCAGTCTATTCCCAAGGCAGAAACAAGACCAAGGATTTTGAAAACAGGATCTTGTATGAGAGGACTGGAAGCAATCCTGCAAGAAAGGATGTTAGGGATTAGCCTCCACCTGTCCTTTTGCAGGGCTTTCCCTGCCATGGACACAGCAGAATTCCTGGCACACACTCACAAGAGTGGAGGGGCTCTTCTTCCATCAAAGCAGTAAACTTCTAGGAGGTTGTTCAAATCTGTCCATTCACACAGACACTCACCTCTGATGGAGACCAGCGGGAGTCTAGCACAGGTTTTCACACAGTTCCCTGATCCCAGCAGTGCAGTGCAGTCTTGAATTCTTTCCACCCCCTAAAAGCCTCCCCTTTGGGGCACTTCAGAAAAATATTTTACCCCCCTGCCTTACAACACCCTAGAACTACATCAAAACAAAGCAGCATCTCTCTCCTGTGAAATGACACAGGACTAATGGTCTTTTTTCTTTTTCTTTTTTTTTTTTTCAATCTATCAGAGCTTCCCATTTACAGCTGATAATAATTTATTTGGATGTACCTAATATTCTAAAATGGGTTTTTTACTTACAACAATGCCTGGGTAGTAGCCTCCCACAGTAACATTTTCTGTCCGTGTGGTAGCTGCCAGACCTATGGTGAGTATGAAAACAGACACCACCAGCAGCGCGACTGTGAACCAAAGGGAAGTCTTCTTCCTTTTTGCAAACTGTCCTGTAGGGGAAGAGGGGAGGGGGAAAAGAAAAAGCTTTTCATTGCAATCATGGCAGAACACGTACAAAATTATGAAAGATTTTCTTTTGTTAATCTTTTCTGTAGGTAATATCTGTTGTTCTCCCACTAGGGAAAATTGCTGCCAGACAACAGAAGGAATTAAAACCTGCAGAGCTAGCTAGAGTATAGCTTAATGCACAAGCATTGGGTACAGGCATGAGAAGAGTTTTTATTAAACTGAACTGTAAGTCAGTGACAATGATAATTATATGATTATTATGATGATAACAGTGATAATTATGCCTTGTCTTCAGTAACATTTTTAATGGTTGTTCACGTTTGTGAGATCCTTCAGGCCTTAAATTCTTACCTGTATGAAGTGCCAATTCGACTCTATCTGGCCTGAACATAAAAATGAATATTTTAAACAATATTAGCAGGCGGTCTGCATGCTATCATGAAAATGAATGTGCTCTTCATGTTTACTGGGGTAAGAAATCTCTATCCTTGAAGCAAAGCTGTAATAGAGTTTATCAGGTAATGATACATGAGACTTTTCTAGCAGAGGCTGCTCAGTGAAATCCTTTCAGTCTCACTGGGATTTGGGTCCAGATACCCCAAAGTGAAAACCAGCATGCTCACCTCCAACTTCCAGCCTGCTCCAAGGCACTTAACCTTGTTATCCAGTGGCAGATCTGAGCTGTAGCCAGAGCTTACTCACACCAGGGCCCCAGCCCATAGCACAGACTTATGTAAGACTACAAGTCCATTAATACATGACTCTAACTAACAAAAGACACCCACGTGAATCAAACTGTGGTCCCCATTTTTGGGGGGATCACCCTGTAGCACTGGGCCATGCGATGCCGTGGTACCATACCCTGCACCTGGGCAGGATGGAGCTCCTGAGAAAGCACAGCCTGGCCACAGCAGTCTCTCTCCCTCTGTGGCCTCAGGAAGCTGCCTGACTGCCCAGGCTCAGGAGAAGGCAGAGACTGTGAGGTTGCACTGAACCTGGAGGCAGCAGCCCTCAGCAGGAAGCAGGAGGCAAGAGGGGAAGGCAGGATTGTGTGGGTCATGCTCTGGGAGCAGTGCTGGAAGCAAAAGCAGGGGAAATGCAGGAAAGACAAAATGAAAGCCAAAGCCATTTGCAATGAGTCACTTGAGTTTTGTGGCCATTTTAAAGTCACATGACTCAGTTAAATGTTTATAGTTCAAAAGCCAGACTAGATTAGTGATGTTTGCAAACCAAGTCAAATAATTTCAATCAGTAAAAAAATGAATTTATAATAACAAGCTGTGTTTGCTGACATTTCTCCAGTAGAACAACCAGTCAAAATTATTCCAGTCTTTTAGTATAAAATACAAGCAACTTTCCTAAAGACAAATACCATCTATCGAGCTTACAAAAGTCTCTTTCACCTGCATGTACAAAGTTTTCCTGCTAAAGGTAAAGAATTAATTCCTAAGACTTGCCCAACACCTCTCCTCCAGCCTGTGTCTTTGCTATCTTCCTCTGGCAATTCCCTGTTAATCCATGAAGGGTCACTGGGCACATGGAAGCAGAGAGCAACCAGTTTTGTTAGCAACCAGTTTTTCACCAAGTGCATGGAGTTGAAGATGGTTCTTTCAGAGAAGCCAGTTCACATTGCCAAGAGAGAAAAGTGGATTTCAGATGTGCAGCTCCCCAAATCAGCTGTCATTCCTACAGATTCATTCAATATATCTTCCAGATTGTAAATAATATCTGATGCCCTTGCCAAACCTTATCATCTTTGAAAAGTCATGGAGATTAAAGAATCCCCAAAACTGAAGAAAGGCAAATGCTCCACCTGTTTTTAAAAAGACCAAAATGAAGATTCAGGGAATTATAAACCAACCAACCTCACCTTGGTTCCTGGTATGCTGGGATCAAAAAGGTGGAGTAAGTCTTCGTGTTAGACATTTCTGGGCACAGAAGGAAAAGGTGATTGGCAGCAGTCAGGATGGATTTACCAGAGCCAAGTCATGTCTGACCAGCCCAAGTGCCAGCTTTGGCAAAAAGACTGGACTTGAGGAGCATTGGACGTCTTTTGCCTTAATTCTAGCAAGGTTTTTGACATGATGCCAAGTTCTGAGCAAAGGAAGGAACAATGCATTGCAATGATGCAAGTAAGGGACTGCCAGGCTGCAAAGCAGCTCTGCTGGAAAGGACCTGGGGGTATTGGTAGATGATGAGCTGATCATGAACCAGCAGCGTGCCCTAGCAAGAGAATCCTGGGCTGTACCAACAGGAGCATCACTAGTGGACAGAGGAGCAACTACACCCATCTATTCAGCACTTTTTAGATGACACAATATGGCACTCAGATTTGGGCCCTCAGTATAGGGAAATGCATAAATTAACTGCAATGAATTCATCAGAGAACTGCAAAGAAGGTCAGGGGCTGGCTTTCTCTGTATGAGAAAAGGCTGAGAGAATGGAGCTTGCTCAGACTGAAGATGAGATGACTTTTGGCAGGGCTAGTTGCAGTCTTCCAATTCCTTTGAGCTGTTGTCAAGAGAACAGACTCAGGCTTTTCATAATGGTGCACAGCGGGAGGAAAAAACACCAGCAGACAAACTGAAATACAAAAAAGTGTTTCAGACTGGGTATAAGGAGGAAAAAAAATCAACATTAGGACAGTCAAATATTGGAAAAGGTTGCCCAAATAACTTGTGCCCTCTCCAACTTTGCAGGTTTTCAAGATTCAAGCAGAAAAAGCACTAAGCAGCCTGGCCTGAGTTCATAGTTAACCCAGCTTTGAGCAGGGTTGGAATTACAGCTGAGGTACCTTCCTACCTGAATTCTTCTATGGTTTTATGATAGTCAAGACAGCCAGACTGAAAGTGGTTGGGTATGTGTGCTCCTATCCTCTGATACGAAGCTGCAGCTGCAATGTAGACATACTCTAAAGGGACATAGGAACACAAACCTTCCCAAAGCCAGTGGGGCACATGCTCCTCAGCCAAGACTTCTTGAAACCACTGAAAAGAGCCCGAGGAGCCAACAACTCCTCCACAACTTCCTCAGAGTAGCACCTGTTCTGGCAAAGGTTGACAAGATTGGATTGAGATAAACTATTGGTCCAACCCACCCTCCTGAGTTCTGATTATGAATAATGAAAGGTATGAGTTTGATTGCCCTGAGCTGCTGGAAAATGTCTTAGGAAAAGCACACTCTTATTTATAATTGGAATAAATCTGATGTGGATTTAGTGAGACAGAATAGAAAAAGATGTCCTTATTTGTAGGGACATTTTTTTGGTATGAACTACATTTTGACATTGAAATTTACACATGCCAGAAGAAATTTATGAATGCAATACTCTTCAACCCTCATATTTATTGATCTTTTACCACCTGCATCTCAAAATAGAGGCAAATATCCAATTGTATCTCCCCCTTTTCATAGTCTAGGAAACTCTGATAAATAACCATGTCATTGGCTATGAACTCCACCCTTAGGAGAGATGACTTACATGCAGGAGCACAGAAAGGCCCTTTCTGGAGAAGAGGCTGGCAGATGCAAGGACTTATTCTCAAAGGCTTCCACATGCTCAGAGAAGATGGATAGAAATCAGCCTAAATTGGTTTTTATCACGGCTGTTTGGTTTTCCTTAGTCACAACAATAAAAATCTTTGCTCTATCAAGGTATGTATAATTACATGCATATAAGCCACCAGCATACTGGGAGGCCTATGTAGTATTTGCAAAGCAGCTTAATATCTTCAGAAGTTACTGCTGCAAAGGGTTCCCACAATTAAAAGGCTTCCTTTTGCAATGTCAGTCATGTTGGGTCCCAAGATTTTTCAAGCCTTTGTTTACTGCTGTTTGTAGCAGTTGCCATGCAGTTTCTTTGGGTCTGTTTTTCATGTACCTGCCAGCCAAAGCCCCATGCCAGACTCAGAAGCCCTGTCTCCAGCTCAGGCATTGTGCCTGGCCCAGCCTTCTTCCCCGACACTCTGTGGCAAGGCTTGGACTGAAGGCTGGCCATACACAAGAGTAGCAGTTAAATTAAGAGCAGAGGAAACATTGCAGTCAATATTTGTAGCCTGAATTTCCTTCCAACACCAATGTTCCTGGAGTGCAGGAAACAGTTAATGGAGGCTATTCGCTTTCCAATCTTTTAGTACTGAAGTAACTCTCAGAATAATTTTGACATTTATTACCTTCAACTTCTTTAGCAATGATTTGGTATGAATATTATTAAGCTCCTAGTCTGGACCTTAATGCAATTTAATTATAACTTTAAGTTCTTATATTTAGCATACCAAAAACCAAGCTTGTAGGAAGAAACCTTCTCCTATCCCTATGAGCATTAGCTTGAGGCTGGGGTCAATAGCGGGTGTGAATATGTTGTCAATATCTATTGGCAATATTCTTCAGCAGTTTTGGCCAGTGAAGTATTGACTGAGCCTTGGGCACTGAGATTTTTGCAGTATTAACAGCAGCAATAGGCACTACAGATAAATTAGAGAGGTAACAGAACTTCCACATGACGGGCTTGTACTTTGTCTGGCGCAGACCTAGACTGTGCACATAAAAGAACAGTCACAGAAACACTCTCTGCTTTGCTCACTAAACATCTGGCAGGAAAAATATCTGCTTGAGCCCTGCTTCCATAGTGGAAGGTGAGAAAATGCCACCAGGACAAGGCAGGGAGACACCAGACTGCTGCCTCCTTGGGGCAGAGAAAGGCCTGTGTGGAGGGAAATTGAGATCACCCTCCAGAGAGCAAAAAGAAAAAGTGCCTGCTGAAGACCACACTCTGCTGCACTCAGAAAAAACTTCTGCCTGGTCTGCCTGAAAACAAAATTGTATCACAATGCTCTGTTTGCAATGGGTGGGGATTAAATTAAAGTTATAGAAAGACTATGGAAAAATAAATGGTTTTGTGGGGAGGGTATGTGTGAGATTGCAAAGTGCTGGGTCTAATAATGAATAGGAGGGTCTAGATTTGAACAAAGCAAAGAGTGAGTTTGAGAGGGGAAGGAATTAATTGATGATGAAACATGTCCATGGCACAGAATGTGTCAGGGGCCAAGGGAAGGAAAGAATAGAATGAAATGGCATCTCTCCACCTTGGAAAACCTCCATACAATCTGCAACTAAACTAAAAAAGTCTACATTTAGACCAAAGAAACTATACTTTGCTAACTTCATTACTTCTTTTAAAATCTATCTACAGACATCATAAAGTTAGAAAGTGTGGCATAATTTTTGTGAGGAAAAAAGTCGCTGCAGGACGTAGCAGTTAGCTGGGATTATAGTCACATTTGCTGAATATTAGCACTACAAAATTCCATACCTCCTTCTTTGATCTAGTTATGGTGATCAAAATGCAAACACTTCTTTCAAGTAATGCCCCAGCCCGATGTTTATTAGCATCTTAGCATGAGAAAAAGAGGGAAACTTTTGAAACAGGAAAAAAATAGTGCATTTTTATTAGTAATGGACACTACTAAAAATTGTGACATGTTTCAGAGAGTGGCTTCAAGCACACAGAAAAAGATAATTTAAGTGGAAAGTCACCACAGACAAATCTTAGGACCAAATGTATCCGCTGTTTTGCTGCTATTGAGAAAATTTTTAGATTTTTGGAGCTAGATTATAAATTTTTAATTGCTGCAACACTCACTTCAGTGCCATCTCTCTCTCAACTACAGTTTTGTGTATTTTAAAAACTGTTTCATGCCAGTGAAATTGAATTAATCCTACATTGCCTCCCAAAATTAAATGTGACGGATAGAGATGCTTAAAAGAGATGCTCACACCTGCTGTTGGTGATTACTTTCCCTATTCTGATTAAATGCTTGACTTGTCCAGAGTGCTGAACTAATTAAACCAGATGCAACAGCATTCATTTCAAGCCACAAGACAGCAGCTTTTATCAGGCCCATCTCTTACCTTTTTTATTAATTTGTTGAGTAAGCTTCTTCAAGTGCATTGTATATTCAAGACCATGGGAAACAGTTTATAATTCTGCTACAAAATATCCATACTGAACAAAATGAAAAAGCCATCCCACAAGCCCTGATATACTATGCAGTATGGTTATAGTAAGTGATACCATGCAGTATCACTATGACCTCATTGTTTTGGCAGCAATTGTTTCACCAATAAATAATTTAATGAGCAGCTAATCACTAGTTTAAAGCCAGCATACAGATTTTTCTTTTTTCCATGACTACCTGAAAATGTTTTTAAGTTACAGCACATCTTCCACGGCCACATTTTCAACACCAACATAATTTTTCTTCCAAGATTAAGACAAAAATTAAGATCTGGTACATTTTTCACTCATCTGTTAAGATCCTTAAGTGCATAGCAAAGTCTCTGCCTACCCTTTCAAATGTTACACAGAGTAATTGCCAGCAGTAAGGTCTGTATTTTCTAAACTTTAACAATTTTCGCTTGCTTATTCCGCTGGAATAAGGAAATACTTGACCTTTCTTTTGCCTATGCGTTTGTATTTCAGGACGTATGCTGTAAACACAAACCATACCATTAGGAGAACCAGGAGGACAGGAACGAACCCAACACCTGTGCCCAGCCCGCCCCGCACCTGCGGGCACCGCCGCCTGCTCCAGCGCAGCCACCGGCCGGCACGATGGCTCCCGCATTAATCTCCTGTCCGCGTCCCGTACCAGGCTATTCCTCCGAATGTTCAACCTCCAGCAAAGGGATTCGCCCAGCACAGCTGAAAGCTCTGAAGAACAGCCGGTATTTTTAAACACCTCGGCGAGCGAGCGGATGAGCGGCAGAGCGCACCGCGCCGGAGATCTCGGGCTGAGCCGCGGGGCACAGCCCGGGCACAGCCCCCGTCCCGTCCCATCCCATCCCGTCCCGTCCCGTCCCGTGCCGCCGACTGAAGCGCCGGGGCAGCGGCGCCGAGCCCGGGACAGCCCGGCCGTCCAGCCCCGCCGCCGGCTGCCGCTCTGCCCCGCCGCATCCCGGGGCTCACGCAGCCGGCGGGGCAGGTGCCGCGCTCACCTGTGGGGTCCAGCACGGCCAGCGGGCCCGGCACGGCGGGGGCGGGCGGCAGCGCCATCCTCTCCCGGGGCGCCTCGCCCCGCTCCGCTCCCCGCCGCGGCCGGCGCTGCCCGGGGCGCGGCGGGTCCGCCCCGCGGGGCGCGGCGGGGCCGGGGCGGGGCGAGCGGCGCTGCCCCCGCCGCCGGGGGACCCGGCCGCCCGAGCCCACACGGCCCCGCTCGCCGCGGCTCCCGGTGCCCGTCCTCGGGAGTAGCACGGACCAAGTCTTTTCTTGTGCAGCCGTCAGCTGCTGCTTCATTCATGATATGTCCTACCCGTGTCTCAGCCTTGCCGTCACTTCTGGGTTTCTTCTTGGCCAATCTGACACCTGGTAGAGATCAGAATTGTCCCAAACTTTCCTTTCAGCTTTATTCTTCACTTAAAAATATATATTTGTATATAAAAATCCGAAATAAAATGCAACAGCAATCAGAAATACTAAGTAAATTACTAAAGCTGGCATCTCAGAGACGTAGGTTAAGGAAGGTGTAAGACAGAAATGTCAATAGTCAAGAGATGCTGCAGGGCCGTTCTTTTTCTTACATGGTGTCTATCAATTTCTTAACCTCACTGTCTCAGTTTTTATTCCTTCTGCAGATCCTGACTCTTGTCATAATCTTGCCCACGAACAGCCAGCTGTTGCTTCTAGTGCTACTTACTGCAGGGTTGTATGACTTCTGCCTGCAATAGAATCTAGCAACAACTGAGAAGAAATAGCCAAAGGCACTGTGCTGTTTTGATGTCCACTGTTCCTTTTGCCTGACTTCCCTACAGCAGAGAACACAAATTTTTTTGTGGAAAGTGTTTATGATAGGCTGCCAAGCACTTTGCTTGTGTTGTGTTCTCCCACATGCAAAAAGCACAACTCTACTTAACATTCTTGTTTTTCTTCTGTTCCAACCTCTAAATGTATATGTATATATGTATTTAAGTTCTTCAGTCTTTGGCAGATTTCCCCAGAAAATGGTTAGATGAAAAGAGACAGCTTTCTCAGGTATTACCCCTGTAGTGTATAAAGATAAGTAAGCCAGGAGTTAAGGCTAAACACAAATCCACTTTTTTCTCTTTGCATCCTCTAACCTGAAGAGGTAGAAGAAAAGAGAAAAAACAGGGTAGAGGTAGTATCTGTACTATTAATCACTAGTTTTTAATAGAAATAAATTAAGTAATAGACTGAGAAAACAGAGATGGTGATGGTACAACCAACAATTTGTTTGAAAGTGGTAGTGGATAAGAGTGATATAAGTGCCCCAAAATCTGGTAAAGACTCTCGGGTTCAGAGATGGCTATGAATAGACGTTTTCATCAACAGTAAATAACAGCAAGGTTGGGGAAGACTTCAATTTCCTAGACAGATGCAAAACAAAGACCATACACAGCATTTATTATCAGGTCTGATGGGCAATAAACCTTTTATTTACCAGCAGTCACTGTTCCAACTCAACAGCCTGAAGGGAAGTTGTTCTATAATTCTTTTCAGTAAAATATAAGGATATTATAAATCCTTTAAAAAATCATTTCATCATAGAAAATTAACTTTGATGAATGACTAACATTGTTTACTGCAAATTTCTTGAGAACCAAGAATAGATCTACAAAAATATCCTACAGTCTTGGATATCAGAGGGAAAACATTAAGAAACTATGAAAAATCATTGATGAGGTTGTATGGCCTAGCATTTGAGTGTGGAAGAATCATGGACTCACTTTAAATCCAAAATGGAATGTCCTGTGTAGCACTTACATCCCATAAAAGAGGTCAGAATAGATCAAGAATAATTGTGGAGCTAGCAGATAAGTAACTACCTGAAAATGAATGGACCTACAGGAAATAGGAGAAGTACAGTTTGCTGGGTTGGAAACTGCAGGGTCAGAGAAAAAAAATTGATAAAAATCTAGCTGAACCAGATGTTGCAAAGGAAAGGATAACAGATGGCAAAGAATTCTTCAACTACACAAATAGAAGTGATTCAAAGAAGCAAAATATGTGGTGGATAAGTGTCAGGGATGAGATGAAGGCTGTTCAAATATTGAAAAAATACATTGCCTCAGTTTTCAATGAAATTAAAAAATTAAGGTGAGAGTATTTAAAGAGAGCATAAAGTAAGCAAGATAATGTAAAAGATGATATTAGCATAAGTTAGGCTGTTTCTTGTGACAGGTCCAGAAAATCATTAACCCAAATGTTGAAAAAATTGGTATTTGTCTTGTAAAATCCTGAGCAACGCTTTTGATAAATCAGTGAAGTTAGGGTTGAAGCACTGTTATTGCAGACTGCTGGAGAACAGGAAACCTGTCTTCTAAAGAGGCAGAGGGAGGGAGAGGGACAGCAACTCCATGACCTCTTAATTTGACTGAGGAAATTCTTAGAGGTAAGTGAAAAATGGATTCAGCTACAGGATGGTTCATCAAAGCTAGATCATGTCAGACTACCAAGATGATTCCTCAGGCAAAAGCATTGCCTAAGTGAAGCAAATCTGTCTGGATGTCTACACATTAATGGGGTCCTTTAGAGGAAAAGTCTTAACATGGAGAGGACAGCTGCAAGTATGGGTCACCATCGGGTATGGGGTCTGTGTGTTTGTGGCATATTTGTCAAGATAATGTTTGCATTGTCACCCAAAAAGTGCCTCATCAGCAGTAAGCCTGAGAGCCTCCAGCATGTCCTTGATTTCCTCTCCTGCTTTACTGTGGCACACTGCAAGTTTGAAGGATTTTTGCCTTTTTTCCTACAAGTCATCACTGGGGTAGTTTATTCTTTGGAAGTGAGGTTGGTCATTTGTGAGCTTTTGATCCTGTGTGTTCCTGAAGTATTTTCTTCTGTATTTTGAATGTGATCAATCTGTTTAGTCTTTCTTTTCAGGTCAGGTTTTCTAGGCTAACAGACATGCCCTTTGCTTCCCTCTAGCCTCTGTGTCATCACATTCTTTGTGGGTCACATCTTTCTTTAAGGATGATGCAAAATGACTGGGCAATATTCACAGAATCACAGGGTGGAAGGGACCACAGTGGATCACCTGGTCTGACCTCCCTGCTCAAGCAGAATCATTCTAGAACACATTGCACAGGATTGCATCCAAAAAGTTCTTTAATATCTCCAGTGTGGGTGACTCTACAACCATAACAATAATTTTTCAAAATAATTTTGAATTAAAAGTCTGTCTAACAGCAAAATTCCTCTAAAATACTCAACAGTTTCTCCCAGCTTTATATTGTCTGCAAAATTTAATGTACTTTATATCCAAGGCCATCAGTGACTGTGCTGAACAGTACCAGAGAGCACATCTGCACCTTCTGTCTTCCAGGACCATTGATAGGCATGACTCTCCAGCTCCTTACTTCATCTCCTCTGTGCTACTGTAATTTACACTGTTTCTCTGTAAAGGGTCTGGTACAGGCTCAGAAATCAGTCACAGGGACTACTAGTGTGAAGCAGCTTAAATGGCCCCAATGCACCTAACCCTTCACCACAGTGCTTGGACTACTACTGTGCTCCTCAAAAAGTCTGGGAACCGTCTCCTCCTCTCATTATTTGAATGTCCAGCAGAAAGGCAAGCCAGTCATTGCTGAGGCAAAATTCAGCATGTTTAATAAGCTGGCTTGCCC
This sequence comes from Fringilla coelebs, assembly GCF_963513975.1. Classification (NCBI taxonomy): domain Eukaryota; kingdom Metazoa; phylum Chordata; class Aves; order Passeriformes; family Fringillidae; genus Fringilla; species Fringilla coelebs. The sequence goes on along the minus strand of NC_140029.1, from coordinate 26,807,983 downwards.
AGTCATACAAGGTCATGACAGCAAGGCAAGTAAATTTCCCTGGTTCATAGTATATAAATAGTATTTATTGGCATGGTTAGTGGTACAGTCCCTTGAGAAGTACATTGCATTAGTTCAGCTGAGCAGTGTAAGGGAATCATGCAGGAAGTGAAAGGACCAACAGAAGTGGCCCTGAGGTTGAGATAAATGGCCACTGAATATTTGACTAAAATGGGGCTATTAAAAACAATTTATGGGCAATTCTCTTCAAAAATTCTTCTTCCTGGTGCCAGTCAGTATCCAGGGTGTGTTTTATTAGCACCACATTTAAAAGACTCTGCCGAACTTCTTTAAAAGGTACTTGAAAAGGTAAAGCTATTTACAGTGTTGTTCAGAGGCATCAGAAATAAGTGAATGACACATTCATTCATGGTATGTTTGTCAAAAGCAGGCTTAAATTCTTTAATTGCCTTCACTGCACATTTCACCTACTAATTTCTGCAGTCAGTTTTTGAATTCTATAAACTTTTAGCATTCACAGCTTGCTGCGACAGGGAGCTCCATGTGTGCTATGTGAAGACATGGGATACCCCAAAGGGAACAAGAGGCAAACTGAAAAGAGCAAGATAAAAGTCAAGTTAAATGTCAGGTATATTTGAAGTCATAGGAGAATATACCTGAGGACAGGTACATGGCCCTTACAAAAACACTCCAACAAAATAACAAGCAAACAATTGCCATGTGATACCAAAAGACATTGTGGTATTTATTTGTTGATAAAGCTAGATAATGAAAAGTGTGGATAATGTACTGGAGATCATTCTTGTGCTGTAACTCATAGCCTATCAAGACACCAAATCTCTGAGAACTGAAGTAAAGAAAAGGTTTTCAGAGAAGTATCTGGTTTTGAAATATTGTCATACTGATAGTGCCTAAATTTATATAAGCTGCATATGTACCTCTGCGACATGGTTAATAAAGGTGTGTTTGAAAGGTACCAACAATAGCACATCAGAAGCATGACTGAAGAAAAAACCAAAAAAACTTGGTTGGTATTGTGAATAGTTACAGTAATTTGTATATGGGTAGAAATGTCTGCACAGAGGTGTTTATACCAGCCCGAACAGGAACAGATCATCAATTTTAGGAATGCTTGAGGGAACTCCTCTGGAAAATGCCTCTTAAATTTAAAAACTATGCCATCACCAAAAGAATAAATCAATCTGGAATGCAGATGTAGTAATGAAATTTTTATAACAGGCATAATTTCAATTACACTTCTAAATAGTTAACATAAAATTTGATTAATTATTTTTCCTAGCTCAAAGCATCTTAAAAAATTCCTTTGATAGCAGTGAATTATACTATCCTTCAAATTAAGTTTTTTGAAGCCCAGAACTAAGTAAGACACACAGTACATTTTCTCATGTCAGCTGGTGCCTTATTTAGTCAGGTGCCTTCCATCCCTGTCTGCTGTAGTGACACCAAGTCAAGGACAATGTGTAGCACAGTCTCAGTGAGGGAAAAGAGCTCCTCACCCCTCACTTGTCCCATCCAGGCAAGGTTGTTTGCACCATATATTCTGAGCAGCTCTGCTTGGTTGAGTTTTAAGTCTCACTTACGAAGTTCTCCTTTCACTTGACAGGCAGTTTTACAAGTTTAATGGAAAATGAAGGGAGTCCAGAGCCAAGTTCCACACTGACAACCCCTCAAGAGCTGTAATGTACTGCAACATTTGTCAAACTGATCTCCTAATTGTTTTACTGATGTACTCCTTTAACTTCAGGAACTCGCCGTACTCTTCATAAACTCTGGACAATGAAATATGGAATTAGAGCCATATTCTGACATGCACTGCTGTTTCCTCAGAATCAAAAATGTCTTGTAAAGTCTGTAGAATGTAGTAGGGTGGCTCAGCTGGGAAGAAGAGAGAAGAGGAAGAGGGTGAGCAGAGACATGTGGGTCAGCCTTGGAAGCCTGTTCTAGAAGAAAATCTAGCAGCCATGGAGAGGTGTCCCAGTAATGTCGAGGCAGTCTCTTTCTCCCTCTCAGAGGGTCCTTAGGAACCGCCTACCTCCTTAGAGGGGAATAAGATGGCAGGCTCGTACTGCAGTCCAGTGTTTCAGCATTTTCACAGCACTCACATCCATTGAGAAGAACACAACTGCAGCATTTCTTTCATGTATGAGAGAAGCAGCTTGCCAATTCTTAAAATTGTGCTTGTGTTTAGGAATTAATAAAGATGTGAAGGTGTAACAGAAGAAAGATCTTAAAACCTGACTTGGAGGCTGGGTCCTCCTGAAGGACATTGTGTGATGCTGGGGGGAGGAGGGTTCCTGGTCATTTGATAGAATGAGATGAATCACTGGAATTTAGCTGGAGACAGTACATGCAAACAGCAGGTGGGTTCTGAGTGTCAGATCCAAGGCTGTTCAGCTAGAACAGTGACTTACAGTGGCCACTGCTTTAGCTCAGCTGCACCTTCAGCCCTGTAAGAGTCACCTTTGCACCATCCCACTTGTGAGTGTACCCATGCTGGCTCAAAACCACCTGAGGAACTCAGCCTTTACATTTAAAAGGGAGGATATCCTCTAAAAGGGAGGATATCCTCTGTTCCCTCTTGTTACTTCTGTGGGAAAGAAATTCCTCCATTAAAAGTTAAAATGTCAGCACTCTGTCTTCTCAGTGCCTAGCTTGGTTCATTATGGCAGCACAAAGGAAGGGCTATGGCCTGGTTTATTTCTTCTGCTTGATTTGAAAGTACCAGAATTAATGGGGCATATGGTGACATGGGCTGCTTGTGGAGATAAAAAGAGATGTAGGGTTGAAATGAAAAACGATGAAAGGTTTTAAAATGAGTTCTCTACCATCAGGGCTAAGACACTTTCAGCAACAGTTCAGAGTCTTACATGTACTTTGTTTTGTAAAATGCTATGTTGTCAATAAAGAAAAAAAGAGTTAAAAGTAGCTGGTGGAAAATTGCTTGCTGCCAAGGAGATTTAACTGGCCAGGAGATGGACTATGGCTTGCTGCCATGGATGTTTAGACATACAAGAAGATGACAAAAGATGTAGAGCCATTGCAGCCCAAAGTGTTTCACAAAGGAGAAAAGCATAGCAGAAAACTTTATTTGGATATTTTGAGTAGTGTTCTCCTTCCCTGTCCCTTCCCCATCCTTTTTTTTACAGCTCTGGGCCCCTCATATTCAGAGTGGTTAAGTGGAACATGTCACATGTTCTCTATTGCCTTTGGATCTCCTTGTCCAAAGTATTCTGTGTCATTACATCACAATTATTAGCATCACATTTTGATAGGAAGCACTTATCACTTCTATGTTTCTTCTGCCCCTAATTTTTTTGTTTCCTTTGGGTGTCAGTCATAGACACTTCCCTTGACCACAGAGCTGTCATTTAAGCAGCAGAGTCCCTGTGCCTTGAGTGGTTAGACCAAAAAACCAGTATTTTCAACTGGACAGGACAGCACACACAAGAAACCAAGAAAAACCTCTCTAAGCTGAAAAGATCTAAGCCATCAATAGATGCTGAGACTGGATTAAAATGACCAAGAGTTAGACTGATGTTTGCAAGGCTTGCATCCTCAGTAATAACACCCCTTTGCTGTCTGTGCACCCCCAGAGATGGAGCCCTGAAGTCACCAGATGTATTTTGTGCAGAGGTGAAGAGAGTGCTCCTGAAGGAGCAGGACAAAAATCAAAGCTCTTCAGTCTTGCTTGGCCACCATGGAGAACATTCTGCTGCCCTGGAATAAAGCTCTGCACAGGGGAATGGGAGGGTCAGCTCAAAATGTGACAAAATGCCGTGGTGAAGGAGGAGCTGGGGACTCTCTGCGTGCCACCACTGAGGAGAGCCTCATGTTAGTTGGCTGTTCTGTTCCTCCTCAGCAAACAAACTACAGCTCTGGGGAGCAAAACAGGAGATATTCTTGGCCCATGGATGTATGAAAGCAGATACATAAGAGGAATAGAATGAGAGCAGGAAATCAGTATCCCTAACATGTTTTTTCAGCATCAATGAAACAAAGTCACTAAAATGTGGGTGGGGGGAAAGCAGAGTGGGAGGTGAAGCTGTGTGGGCTGGATACGCTGAAACACCTGTGAACATAAATGTGCAAATGGAGCCCAGGCTCATGCTGATTTCATAGACTTCTAAAGAAAAAATAGATTGTATTTGGAGGTGAGGTGACTGCTGGTAGTGAAGAGATTCCATGATAAATGGGACATTCCTTTTGCCTCACAGATCATGTATGATGGTTTACATCTGATATCCCATTTGTCCACTCACATGACAGTTCCTTCAAACAAGTGGGGACTTGAGGTGGTAAGTAGCCATTATGGTTTTGCCTCCAGGGTCCCTTACAGGTCCTTCCCAGATTTTGGTTATGACACCATTCCCAGGCTGATTCCCTTAGACACTGCTCCTGCTTGATTCCATCATAAATGCAACAGCAACAGATGATTCACAGATTTCTGGCCCTTTTTCCTGAGCATCTACAAGAGCATGATTGTTTATCTGTGAATTGAGATTTTGTGTATGTTGATAAGGAAAATAAAGCTGCAATAAGCCTATTTTTATTTTTTTTATAAGTCATCTTCAAACATATTGTCTTTTTTTCCTAGTGGATTTGTTATGCAAATAATGCAAGAAACTTTTAGAAAAATATGCTGGCCACTTTCAGAAGAATTCAACACTGTATATTTATTTATGTAATATTCACATATCTTTCCATTTCCAGGAGCAACATGGATATTATCCAGCTTTCATAAAAAACTGTTATGCCATGTCAGCAGTGTGTCTTTATTATTATGTTTTGCTGTATCTTCCCATCTTCTGTGAAAGTCTGAGCTGATAAAACAGAGAATATCTCTTATCACACAGTTCTGTAACATCTTGATTTCCTATATATATTTTTCAGGCCACATTTGAAAGTGTTATTTTTAAAATTATTTTTGTCATTAATGAAACCATTTAAATAGATACTGAAAACTCTCGATACAGCAACCTAGTAGAAGTCTGCTTAATGTCCTGTCCTACAATTCATCCCTTTGACTTCCATGGACACCTACCCACCAACTCCACTGTACTGTGAGGAAAGCAGATCCCTCAAACTAAGTGGCAAATTTTTCTGACTTCAAGGTGCCAGTGGGCTTCAGAGGGTGTGTAAAGTATATAAATGCCCTTTGAACACAGCTCAGGGCAGAATTGGGTCCTCTAATCTTATGAGGTTTTTACTTTCACTATCTATACAGAAAGGACTGCCTAAAGTGAAGTAATAAAGTTTTATTAGCATGACTGGGCAAATGTCTGAGCTACTGGTCTGTGGCAAAGGTCTGGAGGCATCCAGGCAGATCCTCCAGAACATGAACCATCTCCCAGCAGTATCTAAAGGGTATGGTATATATAGTAGATGGTGGTAGGAAAAGGCACTTCTCTGCAAAGATACTTAAACTATGCTAAGGGCAGTTTTCACTGCCTTACTACAGAGGTATCAGAACACAAAAGAGTCTGGAAGCTAACCAGTAAGTTTGTGACTTCCTTGACAATTATTTACAACTGCTGTTCCATGAGCAGTAGTACCTTGGTGTTAGGAGCTGTGCCATCTGTGAGAAGATCAGCCATAAAGGTGGGAATCTCCATTTCCAATTGTACAGAGCCTTCATTCCTGGCTTTGTAGCATGTTGTGATTCCAAGGAAAGGACACTGTATTGCCCTGCTGCCTGAGTCACCAGCAGGGATAGGGAAGGCTGTGAGGACAAGCAGAAAAGCATTTTGGAGATGGTGTCAGTGAAAAATCTGTCTTTGGAAAAGGAACATTTGCCTAGAGCTCATGATAATGTGAGGGCTTTGCTTGTTCACCTCTATGGCAGCAGCAGTTTGGAAGTGTCAGGAGTTACAGTGTCCACACTAGACCATGAGGATACTGATAACTGGGACAGGGTGCAGATGAGGCTTCAAAAATGCCTAGTGAATGAAATGTAATTTCACACAGCTAAAACTGTCACACTGCCATAAATCCCTTATATAGGCATATCTATTTCTATTTAAATATGTGTACAGGCATGCTCACATGTCCCATTGAAATGTGCTGTTGGATAAAAGCATGAGCCGTATCATAAGTCCTTAGCTGGCCTCACAGCAAATACAATTTCTTTTAACTGTAAAACTTTGAATTTACTTTGACTTTTTCTTCATTAATTGATCTTAAGTTCTACACATATATTTGGTACCATAATTAATCCTAAGGATACAATTTCATATTAGAAATAACCTGATGGCTCCCAAACCCAAGGTTTCAGCCTGCATTGCACAAACATACCTGCTCCTGCCCCTGTGCCTCTGTACCTTGCCCAGGAAAAGAAAAATTTGAAGACTAACTCAAATAACAATTGGACATACCCCATATGCTATTCTTTGCCTATCAATCTGCATGTTTATTCATAGAAAAGCCATTTCTTGAGCACCTGTGCAAACCAAAACCTCACCCACACAGAAGTTATGAACATGTAACTGAAGAGACACATTGAGTAGTTACAAAGAACAACCCAGCTGATCTTGAAAATGGAACTTTCAGTAATCCTGAATGATAATCACAGAATCATTTAGGTTGGAAAAGACCACTAAGATCATTGAGTTCAACTGAGTTACCTCAATCATTACAAAAATGCGCTCTGATTTTGGGTAAGGGTGCAGTTTTGTGGTTCTCTGCATCTGTTGGGCTGCCCAAGATAGAAAGGGGACTAAACCTAATTTAAAATATGTCTTTCTGCATTTGAATAGCCAGATCTCAAACATACTGTGTTTGGCCTTCATTTTAAATAATACTTACGCAAAGGTCCAAATTAGATGCGATCACAGCTGTCAATATATACCAGCTTATTTCAAATGTAACAGGTTCTTAGTGCTTTGTCCTTTCATAAAACTTTCAAATGGGCCTTCATTTCACTGTCAAATTTAGATTTAGGTTCTTTCAAGTGAAAGGCATTCTTCTCTCAGCACAACTCCTTTAGAACAACCAAGTTTACTGATTCACTTGGCTCTTGTCCCTGGAGGGCTTCCTGATCATAGGTTGAAGATGCACATTTCCAATGTCACTTTTTAGTGATTCAAGAGCATATATGTCCTAAACCAAGTCTGCTTTTATTTTTCATTTCCTTTGCATCCAAATTCCTGCTAAGTGTGATGGCATGCATCAGGGGAGTGGCATAAGTTCCAAGGGCTCTCTATTCTGACAGTACACTAAGGATAATTCAAGATTTTAATTCTGGCCCTCTCTCTATACTAGAGCTTTTATACATGATGTCAGTATTTGGCACACTTCAGATTAGCAAAATGAAATGAGATAAGCCTAAAGCTTTGGAAAACAGGACTTCACACAGGTCAGAACAAAACAGGGGAGGTATTGATGGTGTTCAGGGTCAGACTGAACACAGGTCTCCTGAATGCACTCAGACACATCTGAAACACCAACAGACGTCACTCATAAACTGTGCCATTACTGTGAAAGTTATTTAATATCAGCACATGGGAAAACCTCTCTGCAAGCTGCAGGCAATTATTTCCTCAATCTTATACTTACCTTCTTATGAGAAGATATCTGAGGGCGACAGGACAATGGTTTGTGCTCACCTTTAACAGCAGGCACACACTGATCCAGGTCCTCAGTAACCTTTGGCTGTGGTGAGATACAGAAATACAACAGCTTCTCTCTCCTGGAGGCCTTCAGAACATGTCTCTGGCACAAGCATCTCTGGGCAGAAACTCAGCCCCATTTTCATTCATTTGTAGTACAAGAGAGGAGAAATATTAGAGTATGTCCAGAGGAGGGTGACCAAGAGTGGTGAAAGGCCCTGAGTGCCAGACTCAGGAGGAGTGGCTGAGGTCACTTGGTTTGTTCAGCTGGGAGAAGACAAGGCTGAGGGGTGACCTTGTCACAGTCCAAAACTTCTTTAAGGGCATCAGCAGAGGAGGAGGTGCTGATCTCCTCTTTCTGCTGCTCAACTATAGGACACAAGGAGATGGAATGAAGCTGTTGGGAAGTTCAGATTAAGAGAAGGTTTTTCTTTGTGAGGGTGGTCAGGCCCTGGAACAGGCTCCCCAGCACAGCAGTTAGAACAATGCCCATCAGAGGCCAAGCAACATCTGGGTGATGCACTTAGTCACATGGCGTGGTTTTAGGTAGTCCTGCAAGGAGCAGGGAGCTGCAGTTAGTGATCCTTATGGGTCCCTTCCAGCTTGAGATGTTTCTATGTTACATCTGAAACAGTGACTGCAAAATCCAACCTGCAAAGATAAATTCCTTCTGCTCCTTTGGCCATTTTAAGTTGGTCTTGAATACTCAGTATGAAATGCCAAAGTCTTTTAGGGTGAGGAGAATCAGCTTAAGGATTGGAACTGAAACTACACTGGGGGGTATAAACCACTCTACATGGTCCCTCCTCGGCGTGCTCGACATTTGAAAAGCCATGGGGGAAGGTCTAACTCCATATACTCTGCACAAAAGTCCCTGAACTGCCTCTCTGTCAGAGGTCTGAATTAAATTTGGGCAGAATTTGAAACATCTTCAGCTCATGGGGAAACATCAGGTTTTCTACAGTTTGAACTAGAGTTTAAATTGTATGTGTGCATCAGATTCCTCACTTGTATCATGCATGTATTTGTTATCTAAGATAAACACAAGGCCTTTCCAGCTCACTCAATGGAAAAAAAAACATTTAATTTGAAAAATTACATTCAAGAAATATGAACTATAGGAATAAAACAAAAGATGAGACCAAGGTTCCTGCTATAATGCAAACAGCTTTTGGAAGAAGTCAAATAAAAATATAAAACATTTGGATTTATTTATGTAGTTCTTTCTGAACATAAGCATTCAATACTTTTAATTACTACAGAATCCTTATAAATCTAGAGGACTTCCATACATTTTAACAAAACTGTCTTCATCAGTCTGGAAGATTATGACTACCTGTTGGCAGCAATTCTTATTCTAACCCAGCCTTCAGAGAATTTAATTATGAGCAAATTCTTTATGTGCATGCATTTGGGTGTTCAGCTCTGCCTTGGACATCTGTGTCTTCCTTTTTATCACCCTTTCAATTATAGTGGACATAAATAAAAGCGTGAAGCATTTAACATGAAAAATTTTCCTTCCTAGAATATTTTGTTACATTTTTTACTTCTTACTTAGACTTTTTTATCTTTTTTATCTTTTATCAGTTTTTATCTAGAAGCTGCTCGTTGATTTATAAGACACAATTTTCTTATTCTATTAAAAATGTTCTACTACACCACATCCTGAATTTCCCCTACCAAGCAAGGATGCCAGGTTTTTGATCCAAATATTACCTTTTCATCTATTTATATATGACAGCTCTTTGTGGAAATTTCTTTTCACATTGAATTACATAGAATTCATACATTCACATAGAATTAATCTGCTGTTTATTTGCTGTACATGCAGCACCCAATATGTACTGATTCCTTGTGTGAGGAGAAAAGGACCAGGGTCTGCTTTAGAAAGCCTAAACCTGAGGAGAAACACAAATAGAAAGAAAGGAAATGGGACATGAAAATCTTAACTTGCTGCTGCTCACTCAAGAGGTTTAAATTTTGATTTTTTCATTTGGAAATGTGGCTGAAGCAGTCATGCTGCCTGTGAGTGCATTTTGGGAGATGTTTCACTAAAAATTTTTGAACCCTGGCCAAAGAGGGATGCCCAGACTTCAGCTCAGAGCACATGACACAAGTGGATGAACACCCTCTGAGATATTTAGGGTGCTCCTATGTGAGGGCAGGAACAGACATGAGGGACCAAGTGTCAAAAGGGACAAGAGGCCAAGACAAGACCTTGGCAGGGAAGGAGAATGCTAGAGGAATGATTTAGGAAGAGGAGGGTAGGAGACCGGTGATAAATTCTCTGCTGTTTTAACTCCTCAAATAGCAACTGTGCTTTCAGCAAGACATAAATTGACCCCAAACTTACAGTGATTTTGCAAGTAAAAGATAACTTTTTAATTAATTGCACAGTGAATGAGAGAGAAATAAGCACTTCTTTCTATAATGATGATGTGTATTTGGTAGTGCTCTCATGCTATCTAAATAAAGGAAAGGCAGAGTGTTGTGGTGCTCTGGCAGTGCTACTGGAATTGGATTATCTCCCTTCCTCCACTGGGCATCACAGAACAGTCACTCTTAATTGTACCTTGCATCTGATTATTAGCTGATCAGGATCATGCTCCACCACTTCCCTTATCTGCTTTTCATCTTCTGCATTGCTTCTCTGCAATTGCAACTGACCTGCCTCAAGGCCCCAAATTATTTCCTATTTTCTTTGAGTGCAACAGATTGTTTGGGGGATTTTGGTGGCCCCACTCATCACAGTGCTGCTCAGCTCTTTCCTGAAACTGCCTTTGTTGCAATCCAGCACTGGCCAAGAGCAGAAGCAGTTCCTACAGGCACTGGTGGATGAGGTTTCTGAACTACCTTCATGTGGTGGCAGTCTTCAAATAGCTGGGCAAGCCCAACAGCAAAGTTACTGTGAGCTACAGAACGGGAATCATTGCCCTGCCTGTCCTCAACAGGGCAAATACAAAAATATGGTGGTGGCTGCCAGCCCACAGATGCTAGGTGAAGCAATGATTTTGAATCGTGGTCCAGAGGCTCTGGCACAGTGTAAGCAGTGCATGCCACAGGTTATGAAATGCATTCTTAAGAAATGCTTCATATATGCAGTTATTGTCTTCTGAAAACCCTCCACACAGCCAGACAGGAATCGCCTTAACATCATTGAAATAAATACTTTTCTCTTTTAAAATCCTAGGAGACAGACGGCTCTTCTTGCCAGAAAAATCATTAGGCCATCACTTGGAGTCTGGAGCAGAATAAAGGAATAAATGAAAGAGATAATAAATCCCTCTATTCATATTACAGATCATGAAAGGGGAAAAACTGGCAAGCATCTGCCATGTAAGAAACTGCTCTGGAAGCTGGGAAACAAGCAAGAAAGACTGGAGCAAGACTTCTCCAGAGGAGCAAAAATACCTCAGATCCCTAAGTACTACAAGTATGCTACACAAATAGATAGCAAATACTCAGTGGAAATAAAATTAATATTGCTGATTAGATCAATAAATACCCTGTGGCAGCCAGCTTTGAGTTGCAGTGCTGAGTACAGCAAGGCCAGAAATTTCAGACAGAGAAACTGAATACCAAGTCTGCATTGCTGCTATCAATTACTTTGCTTTCATTTATAAATAATGCTGGCTTGCTTAGGTTGCCAGTTAGGAGCTTTAAGACTATCTGGGGTGATATCTCATGCCTTTAAAAAACCTGAGTTTAATACATTATATGCTCTAAAGGGCATCACTGAAGAAAGAGGCTCCAAGGCCTCAAAGCAAGAATCAGCTGCATGGAAAAAATTAGTCTTCATCCTGTATCAGAAGAAACCTGAGATCTTCTGCCCTTTTTCCTGGGTGAAAACAGAGATACCTACTTCCCAGAATGTCAGCCACTGAGAAGTTGAGCTCACCTGCAGAAATGCTCTGGTCTTTTGTGTTGGAACCCAGGAAATTCGTCTGGCTGCCCTGGAGGACTCCAACCCCTGCCCAGGGGGCTCAGAGACCTTGGGACAGAGCCCAAGACCCCTGTGCCTTTGATTTAGCCCTTGGAAAAAACAATTACCAAATTTATATGAAGAATTAAAAGTCAAAAGAGTTTAAGTAGAATAATAGTTAGTTTGTCACGGGGTGAAAAATAGATTTTTTGGGGGTTTTTAGAATGGGGGCTCGGGGTCCCAAGATGGAGGAATTTGGGCGTGCCCTGTCCTCCTTCTTTCTTCTTCCTAGCCCCCATCTTCTGGGTGATGTTGGCATTTTTAGATTAGTTTAGAGTAGAAGCTCACTGTCTAACATAGGTGATAGGTATTGGAATGCTATTGTAAATATTGTACATGTAGATTTTAGTATAAAAAGATAACACCGCCCAGAGGCAGCCAGAGTGTGTCTGTATGTCCTGCTGAGCAGACCTTAGCAGGCCAGGAGGGAGAATTTTATAGATAAGAAACAATAAACAACCTTGAGACCAAGAACTGAAGAGCTCTGACTCCTTCTTTGAACACTGGGCTGGGAAAAGAGACTTCCTAATGTATCTCAGGGTCACTCTGGCCAGCAGAGATTCCAAGCGGTTTGGACCCTGGTTGCAGACTCACACTGACAGAACTGAGAAAGCAAACTGTCCTGGTTTAGGGCAAATTTGGGAGAAAACCTCCAAAAGGGGGCCCCTCCAGAAAGCAAACCCCCAGCCGGTTTGGGAAGGATTCCTTGGAGAGAATTGGAAAGAACCTGTTTATTTAACAGGCACAGCACCCCAGCACACAGAATGAGCAATACCAGATGACAGCACTCTTTCACCGCTCTGAGAAAGATGACAAATTCAGAAAGTCTCTCTGGGGGTGGTCACTCTCAGTCCCTCTGGTGCTGGGGCAGCTGCTGCAGCCACAGGGTGAAAACTCTCCGTGTGTTCCAGGTCCCAGTCCAGAGCAGGTTCAAGTAGGTCCAAAAAGGAAAGGAGAAACAGTCCAGGAAGAAATCTGGACTGTTTAGCTAAACTAACTAATGAGCAGGGGCAAAAAGCAAGGGCAAGCAGAAGCAAAGCAGAAGCAAGAGCAAAGCCAAAAGCCAGGCAAAAAGCAGAAGCAGCACTATGCACTGTCCTGTCTGTGTGTCCTGCCAGCCGTGGGGGAGCGGCTGATAAGAAACCAAAACAAAACATTCACTTTTCAGAGCCAGTCTTAGCGCAATGGGGATACAAGCATCATAACATCACCCTAGGACACAAACCCATGCATTCTAAGAGGAGACATCCCCCTGAGAGGAGCCCTCAGGGGTAGGACTGTATGGGACACCAGCCCCTACACAGGCACACCCACACTATGCAGGGATCCAGGGCTGCTGGGCTTGGGTTAGGTGAGGTAAATAACGTAGAGGGATTTACATGTGCAGCTACAAATGAAACTCCTCCATGCAGCTGATTTGCCTGTTGAAACCTGGGAGAGATTTGGCCCCTTTGAAATTGAGGTCCCACTAAATAATATGCCTACCATTCTTTTGCACTCCAAAACTGACATCAGAGACACCAAAGACACAGGTTTTTTAAGTCTCTATGTTATGAATAATTTTTTGGCCCTTTACTTTTGCAGGTTATTAGCTGGTATTCAGATAACATATTTGTTCACAAAACATCTGAAGGTCTAGCCTAGTGTGATAACTGTCTTCAATGCAGGGGTGTTCTTCCACTCCTTTAAGTGGAAGCTGCCTGGGAAGGCTCTGTTTTTAACCAGAGGTTTCTTAAACTAGTTTATTTTTCTCCTTTTTGGTCTCTCTGGGGGATTTTTATCCTTGATTCTCCTGAAGCTGGAACTTATGCAGTTGTGCTGCCTATCAATCCCCTGTAAGAGCACTTGAAGCCAGTGGCCAAACATAATCAGACTTTGCAGAAGGCTGGCAATCTCAAGGATAACTTATCTGGGGGGAAAGCAACTGGACAATAAAGGGAGAGGGAGTAAATGCATTCACTGCAGAAGGGTTTCAAGGAGAGGTCAATCACACTGGGAAGCACCAGAGATGTTATACAGGGAGAGAAACACGGGAAACAGCCACTGCTGACTCTGCTCATCATGGAGCAGCTTGTCTGAAGAGTGTTAGCTCCAAAAACCCAGATGGACCATTCACACAGACAGCATCAAGTCTGCACGTAGATGAACTTCCTGTCCAGCCTTCCAGTCAGTTCACAAACAGATGGGTGTCCTGGAGCAGTTCAGTCCAACTAAGTTTTCTTTTATCTACAAAATCAGTTTTGATCTTCTGTGAACAACTTTAATAGACAGCGTTCAGAAGGCAGCCCTGGCACTGATCCCTACAAGAATCAATTGCTGAGATCTTACAACCAAGCACTTCCAGAAAAGAGATAGCTAGTAAAAAGTAAGTCAGTTTCCTTCCACTCTTGTTATGGATTGTGTTTCTCAGTTTATCCCACTATACAGAAGAGGATGGCTTTTGTTCTCTACACAGTCCATATAGTATATGTTGAGGAAAAGTGGAGACATAATGGGTGTTTTCCTGAATGGAAAGCAAATATGCTGATTTGTGACACAATATTTTATCAATGTCCTGAAAAATTGTAACTCATCTAGAGAAATTATGGAGGTATAGGAAGGGAGAGGTGAAGTTTCCCATCAGAGCCCAGCAAAGTGACACACAGCAGCTGGTAATACGTCCCAGGCATGTTAGTGCAGCTTGCAGGGGGCTCTCCTCCCAGCAGGAGAGAAGGCTTTACCCTCCCTTATAATGAAAGGACATCTGATAGCCCAGATTGCTCTGCTAGGCAATGTATCATTTATTTATTGGGATTTAATGGGATTGAATATCTGTCTGCCCCTCCTGGATGCATCCTGCTTTCTGCTCTGTACACGTCCAATAGGCACCAGTAATATTCCATTGAACAGACACATTGATTTTAGGGGCAGATGTTTCTAAAACTGGATACTCTGTGCTTCTCCCTACATCCAGAAAGCTACAGCAAAACTGGAAAAGATGTGAAGATGCTCCTGATGCACCAGTGCATCATCAGTGAGGATAATCAAAGGTAATGAAAGGCCTCTGAACCAGAAACCAATAAATCCAGGAGGGCTCTTCTGTTTGAAGAGAAGAGGAGAGGGGGTGGCTTGAGGGAGATCAATAAGAGCACGAATGGCAGTAAGAAAGCCAGCAGGGAACAGTTGCCAGCTGTCTCTTTTAATCCAAGCAGCTTAGGGCAGCAAGTGATCCTGTCAGGCAGGAGCTTCAAAGGAAGAAAAAATACCTATACACACAATATGCGGATCATTTGTGGGCTGCCTTGGCAGAGACCTTTTGTTTGTAGGCTCCAAGGTCACCTGGGCTCAGAAGGACACAGACCAGTTGAAAAGAGGGTTGTCACCACTGGTTCAGATGATGGGTGTCCATCTGGCTGCTTATCCCTTGGAGTCATTTGGGTCCACACCTTATGCCCAGACATTGCTGCCTCTCACCCCCAGCCCAGCCTGCAGGGGCTGCTTGAGCTTAGGGACTGAGCAACCAGCTCCATGGCTTCCAACCCCATGGCACACAGTGGGGCTTGATGAGGCCAGAGGGGTCCCCTCTGTTTCTTATTGGAAAGGTGGTCTCAGGATGCAGAGCAGTTCCCTGCCTGGGGGGTGTTGGAGCAAGAATCCCCACAAGGTTCAGCCGCTTGAGCTAGGGAAAAATCCACAGTGCTCTTATGAGATTTCCTGCAAACCATTGGTACAAAAAACCCCTAAAGGTAATTTGTATGCAAAGTATGTGTGCTGGGGAGACTGTCCCTTCATCCCAGCCTCCAAGCCCCGCTCCTGGCACCCAAAGGATATATGATCATGTTCAGCTCATTTGGCACTCCATGAGTGCTCTGGTGATACCTTATATGCCCTGCTCAGGTTGCTCCTCAAATAGTGGATTGGCATTATTTACTGATTGTATTGGTTTGGTTTGGCAACAGGAAAGTCTGTTCAGGATCAACCCTGAGAGCCAAAAGGGAGGGATGCTGAGAGGCTGTGCTTTCAGTACTGTCCCTGGAGAGCTCCTTGGCTCCATATGGCTTCACACTGCTGTTGCAGGCTAGAGAAAGCCACCCTGGTTACCCCTATTCCTTGCTGCACAACACACACCAAGAAACTCTACCCAGTCTTTGACAGTGAGCTCATAGCTTACAGTTTCAGAAGCTATCTACAGCTGAATGGAAAAACTGTGGATAAAGTTCCCAAGGAGGGCATAAGCACATAAAATGTTGATACTCAGTACTTCACACCTAGCTCCAGAGAAATTAAATTTCCCTAGCTTTAAGACAGTAAAGTCCCCTAAGTAGCAGTAAAAGCAGCTTCACTGTAACAAAAGGACAGTACAGTTTTTAATAACAATACAGATTTTTTTTCTATTAATCATGTCCTTTCTACACAGTGGCCAATAATTAAGAGTCACACACACCAGTATCAAAAATCTGGATTTCTTCTCCCTGCTCTGTGCTGAGATCACCTGTACAGGCAGGCCCTCACCTCCAGAATCAGGTCTGATTTTGCTGGTGGGTCCTCCCACAGCAGCTATTACTCCCATGTTGAAAAAAATTACCTGACAGGTTTCTCCAACTGCTGTTCTTCACCCTGAACCTTCTCACTAATGCTGTTGGTCTGGAAGTACAGTACCAGGCAACAGATGTGACGGTAGTTTACAACCTGCTATTTAATCCAGTCTCACTGTCTAGGAGGAAGGTATCCTATATATATATATACACATATATATGTACACTATATACAGCTATATTCACCAAGTTACCCCTTTTGGTCAGTGCAATTGCACATGTGCATCCCTAAAGCACACAGCTTGAAAGACAGCTTCTAGCAGCTGCCACACATGCTCAGCTCTCAGTCTCTATTGTGCAGGTATGGGGGGGATCAATATCAATGCTGTTCAGGATACTGAGTGAGAGTGAATATTGATTGTCCTGTCTGGCTGAAATGACATCGATTTATAAATGTATTTGCTGAAATGTTTAGGAAGGTCCAGACACATTGCATGCATTCCTTGTGGACATAAACAGAGAAGTGATGTCAGCCTAAATCCATAATCCCCCTCCCATACCTCCGGCAATACAGAATCCAAACAGCTAGACCTTTGGCATTTCAATGGAATGACACCACACAGGAATCAGCAGTGGGTGTGTATGTACACACACAGCTACCCTGTTTCTGTCCAGTATGTCCAGGGGGTGCAGCAGCTCTGGATGAGTGTTGGCATCTATAAGTGAGTCCTGCAGTGCACTGTTGGGGATATAAATAGATACCCAACTAGGAACATTCTGGATACTTCAAAAATTATTTTAGATTACTTTCTAAATAAGACAAAGTTTCAGTGAGCCCACATTTTTCAGGCACTTAGACAAGAAACACTTTCCATCATAAGCCTAGCAAGCATTTTCTCACTTGCTGAGCCCAGGCACATCCTCTGTGCAGGGCTTTTGGGTGGCAGCTTATGGGCAACGCTGCCCACTGAGCACAGGTGATGCACTTTGCCCTGTGGTCTGGGCTCTGACTGCCCCTGGAAGAGTTAATACGACTGAGATGGAAATCCCCAAAACCAGCAACCAACAGCACCGTGTGATGTGAAGATGGTTGCTGTGTCCAGGAACAAGGCCAGCTGCCCCTATCAGAACCACCCCAGTGGCAGCCGCACAAGGCACAGCTGGAGGCAGGCAAAGACCTGTGGGATATGTGGTGGGAGAGAACACTGGAAGAGCAGCAGGGTCACTGAGCAGCTGTAAAAGCAGCAGGGAGAGGCAAGGAAGTAGAAGATGAAATGCAGGAGAGAAACAGAGTAACAGAAAGAGAAGTGAAGAGAAAGCATGAGCAACCTCACCAGTCAGCCAAACTGCACTTTTTGCTATCCTCAAGGTGCACTGAAAACTTTCCTTCCTCTTTCAAAACTCATCAGCTTCATCCAGGTCTGTGCTGGAGCTTAGGGTCCATGAGGATATGTGTGAAATCAGAAATAACCCACATTTCCCCAGTTTTTGGCCACAAAGGTGTAACGTGACCATTGCGATCAGGGTGCCTCTTGCTGCAAGGGGGCCCTGGGGAAGTGTCCCTGTGGCTCTGGACTGAAGAACAGGCATGTGAGGAAATGCTGCAGCCCCCAGCAGTGCCCCTACAGCTCCAGTCAGGGCTGCAGGCCAGGTTGCTGCCCCAAAGGTCAGGGCAACATGCTTTCCATCTACTCAGCAGTGGCCAGATACTGCCTCCCTCAGTCCAGCAGCAGAAACACCTCTGTGTAAATAATCCAAGGTTAGGACAAGTGGCAATTATGTGCGTTGAGGTAAATGGAGTCACTGGGACATAAGAGGGCTTGGAAACAGTCTCAGGTGCAGTAGTTCTGGGAGACTAGAGGGGAGCAGCAAAATGCTGTGGAGTTTCAGACCCCACCATGCACTGCAGGAGCAGCTGACAGCCTTTGCACCCACCCAGCTGCATCCCGTGCACAGCCTTGGAGCCCAGCAGGCAAGCACAGTGCTATGTGTCCCCAAGAGTACCATGGCCTCAGGTCAGGTCCTGTGACCTCTTTCTGAAAGTCTCCATATCATGTCACCCATCCTCAGAACCACCTGCTAATGATTCATATATTGATAACTGCATTTTGCAATACTGGCATTTACATGACTTTAATGAGTCAAAAAGTAGCTGTTTACAGGGGCACAGAAATCAAAGGTCCCCCTGTACCCCTCTGCTTAAGAGGGTGCTGTGTCCTGGGGCCATGGGAAGGAATAGCCTGCTCAGCTCTGTTGGCCTGGTGCACTGAATGATGCTATTGTTGTCACAGCTGAAGAAGGGAGCTTGGAATTGAACTTTAGAACATTATGAAAATCTGGCCAGGGGGAAAGTAACATTAGATAAAATCTGCTTCTGGACATGTCTGTTTTAGGGCTGGAAAAAGCCTTTCTGGAATTATCAAACACAATCCTGTCCAAAATAAGTTTTTGATGAGTGTCATGAATGCCCACTGTGTCTGTGTCATCTCCCCATCCCCCATAAACCTGCCATTCTCTGTGTGCCTCTGGTTGATTGCAGTTTGCATAAACTACTTAAAAAGATAAATTAGGCTCCTTTGTTTAAAAGATGCCAATGAACAATTCTGCGATCTCTCTTTCTGAGAGCTGTCATTATGCAGATGTCTCTCACTTCACTGAATTCCTTCAGCAAGAGGAGTCCTACCCAGCAGGAGTGGAGGATGAGTGGTGGGGGGAGTGGGATCTTTACTGAACTCTGTGTCATGAGTCTCAAACAGGGTCTTTGAAGTCACTGGGGCAAATTGAAGGCTGGATCAGTTGTTTTTTCTCTTCAGTTGAGGGTTTCAGGTTCAAGTTTGGCTTTCTGGCAGTGCTGTACGTGTCAGATCAGAAGCAGGTTCACTGTTTTGTGAGGTAGTTGGTGATCTTTGCCATGCACCCTGCCAAATCCACCATTCTTAATACTTATTTCTAGGAAGTAATAAGTCTAGCTACACATTCACAGCAACTTATAAATGCAATGAATACATCTTTGAGCCAGTATTATAGCTTAGGAACAAAACAAGTTCTTTATAACAACTGGAACATATTTTGAGATCCAGGCCTGGCATTCACAAGTATCTCCACAATTTCTGCTTATAGCAGTAGTAAATTCTAAATAGTGGTGTTTCATAAGGGTGCCTTGGGTTCATAAGCATCATCATCCATTATGGATGCTGATCCCAGGCATTCAGACAATATAAAGATGTACTGATACTGAAATTCTAATGCATAATCATATTCTGAAATGTTCCAATCCCAGCAGGATGACAGCTAAACCCAAAAGTGCTGTAAATGCTCCTAACCTGTTTTAGTGAAACACTCAGTTTTATAGTAATTTTTCTATAATTTCTATAATATCTATATAACTGTTCTAATTTCTGGACTTCCTTTGAAATGTTAATTCATTTCACACAGCATTTGAATTAATAGTATCTCCATTTAAACTGTTCACCTTGTCTCTCTGAAGACCCATTTTTTAAAGTCCCGTAGCTAAGTAGCCAAAATAGAACTATTTCATCTTTAACCATGTACCTTTTTAATGCCAGGTTACTGTAGATAAGATTTTCTCAGAAGAAAGGGTAGCTTAGGCTGCTGGTTTAATGGCTGTACAAACAGGTACAACACAGAGATAAATTGATACTAAAATCTGCTTGTTCTCAGCCCTTGTCCTCAAATTTCTCTCACTTCCTTTTCTCTTGAGGATCTTAGCACTTACAATCACTCTATCAGGAGAAGTCTCCATCATCTTTTCCCACTTACCAACATTTACTGAAACCAGAGAAATATTTCTGCACCTGGATGAAGACTGAATGGATTATTTTTGCTGTTCCCTGAATGATTTAGGCACCATTTTAAAATGGCCCTTAGCATTAAAAATGCCCCTGTTCTGGAGAAGTGCAAAGTGAGATTGGCCATGGTCTCTAGAGCTGTGCAGCGATGTGCAGGTCACCACAGATGACCCTGGGGCTGATCCCCCTGCACTCCATCCTCCTGGGCAGCCCCCAAGGGATGCTGTGGTGGCTGCCCATGCCAGCACCCCACTGCTGCTACTGCTGCTTGTAGGGGTGCAGGACAGCACCACACAGCCCCAGTGCCACCCCTGCTGTAGTGAGAGGCAGTGAGAGTTGAGTCTCTGGGGAAAAAGAAGAATTTGGGGTCCTTTGTAGCATAGCACCATTCCATATGCTTTTTGATAGCTCAGAATACTTTGTTCAGCCAAGTATTCTTTTATGCAGTGACAGGAGCCTCATCAATAAAAACAGCATTGGTTTGTTGTAACAAAGCCAGGAGGACAGCTGAGCAGCTCCAGAGGGACAAGGACTGTAAAAGGATGTGTGCATGCTAAAGTGAGCTCATTAACAGCTGAACAGCCACTGTGATGGTACTGGAAGGTAATTCTATACTTTCTAGCCCTTGTTTCCTGATTTCAGCCTGGAAAAAACAAAAGAATATATATCTATGCATTAAAAAAAAAATCTGTTAAATATTTATATACTTGATAACTTGATTGTTATCTGTAGTGGAAATAAGGCCTGTGGGGATTTATCTCTTAACAAATATGGTATTAATCAGCCTAACATCAATGGAGGAATCAGCCATGTATATTTGAGGAAAATTTTTGATGAAGAGGGACATCTGTAAAAGCAGATTTTCCCAGTGGCATTTTAACACCCACAGCTTGAGACAATGCTTTCCACTGGTATTGATTTCCCACCTGGCTGGAGCTGACATTTCTCTGCTCAGTCTGATGCACAGTTGAGGTGCAAAGCAAGGCTCTGCAAACCTGCTGTGTGCAGGCAAACCCTGACGGCTCCAGGCTTCCCTGCCTGAGCTGGGCTCCCTGTGGTGCTGGGCAGGGCAGGAGCTTGCAGTGCCTGCTGGGGACCAGGCTCTGAATATGTGACCAAAAAACAGTTATCTTCTCACCAGGATCTGGAAAGGCTCCACCATGGTCAGGCAGCGTCCACTTTGGCTGACACCAGGTTACATCCTCTAAATAAAACTTAATAGTGCTGTGTCAAAAAAAAAAAAAAAAAAAAAAAAAAAAAAAAAAAAATCCATACATAATTTTGAGTGGCTCATGCTGAGACATGATGCTACCAAGCTGACAAAGCAGTATTTTTCTCTTTAGGCCAGATCCCAAAGCAAACTTAAGCCAGCGGGCACATTGCCGTGGATTTTAGAGGATTTGAGGTTGGTGAGGACACATCTTGAGCACCATTCAATTTTGGACACCTTCTTACCCTCAAGCCACACACCAGCTGGGAGGAGTTCAAAAGAAAATGTCAGTAACAGAGTTTAAGGTAACTGGCTTAGGAAGTAGGACTGAAGAGTTATTAAATTATTAATAGCTTGGCTAAGCAGTATCTCAACAGTCTTTGAAGGAGGGAGGCATAAAGGAAGGAGGAAAAGAGGGGAGGGGAGCCATCTCTCACAAGGTGACAGTGCCACAACAGCCATGGTGAGGTCAGGCTGGGAGAAGTCCAGGTGTGAAGGCTGAGCCAGCTGATGGATGTCTCTGGAAGTCCCTGCCTCTGGCTGTCCCTGCCACCCAAAACACCCCTGGACCCTAAGAAGCAGTGGATGGGAGAATGCAAAATCAAGGAAAAAGTGCAGAGGCTGAAAATATGTGTAGAGTTTTTATGTGTTATTCTTTCCTGTAACAGCTGGATTTGGAGTAATAATGATTAGACTCTTAAAATTTCGTATATGTTATCAATAAATTCTTGGTGAGCATCCCTTTTGTCCACAAACAAGATTTTGAGTGTAATAAGAGCTAGGGTGCAGCTTTGCAGATGGGCATTCAGCTGGGCACATGGCTTATTTTCTTGCAACACTGAAGAGTTCTGAAAGAGTTCTGAAACTCTGTGGCCTGTGATAGCCTGTGCAGACAAAGATACCCCTTCAGTGGATTCCCAGGAGGCAGAGGGTGAGCAGAGCCAGACTCATGGTGGGGTCTGCAGCCCTTGACAAACAAGAGCAGGACAAAAAAGCAGAGACCAGCCAAGCCCTGAAGAGAGGCTGCATGGCCTTTTCCACTGCCTGATCATGCTGTGCTATCATAAACCCAGCACAGCACTCTTGCAAATACCCCTCCTTGCTCTTACTGCTTTCTCTGAGGCTGAAAAGGGTGGGAGCATCAGTTCAGATCAGCTCCAAGATGTTTTCCCAGTTTTGCTTCCCTGAATTGCTCAGGCTGCAGATCAGATGTCTTTATTTCAGACACAAAATAATTGTGTTCCCTAGCTTGAAAAAATGCCAGTGTGTTTTCTTCTGTCAAACTGCAAAATACAGGAGAGAAGCAAATGAGAGGGATTATTAGTGAGACACAATGCAGCAAAGGAAAAAAACATAACACACACAAAAAAAAATCACACCTCAAACTCTATCTGAACCTAGATAGAAAGCCGGATGCAAAGAACATTCCTTCACTGTGCCACGCCGTCTGAGGGACTGGGATTCTCTTACATGCTAAATTTTTTATTTCAGAAAACTTTCAGGAGAAATTTTTGCCCTCTCCATGAGAAAGGCAGAGAAAGCCCGATTGGTCCAGCCACCCTCTGACTTTTTAATACAGAAGACAGACATGGGCCAAAGGTAAAGGCATAAATCTCATTTCTGCCATGGAAGGAAGATGAACTTCCAAGGCCAGCCTAGTGCACAACCCCCAGGTACATGAGCCCACGGATCCTCCCCACAGCTTGCTGTACCAGGATGGACTCTCCTCCCAGCTGAGGCAGTCTGTGCCGCACACTGGGGAGTCACCAAGGCCTCAGGGGATGCACAGCTCCTTCAGGAGACGGGCTGAACTCACGGTGCTTGGAGAGGCAGCGCCATGGATCCCCCCAGGCCAAGCCCACCACAGCGCCGGCAGGGAGGCTCCAGGCCTGTCCCTCCTGCTGCTCCCCCCACCTCCTGCACAGCCCCCACAAGAGGGAGGAGCCCCGAGGTGCCCTATCATGAGTAAACAAAGTCAATGTTTTGTTAACATTGACACCGAGTTCCCAGTCAGCGCTGGGTGAACTTAGAGCAGTTCAAGCGGTGTGGCATGTAAGGAGCCTGGGCTAAGGCCAGGCCTGGAGTGCCAGGGAGTGCTGGCACAAGGTCTGCTCAGGACAACATCTCCAAGGGATAACATCTCAGCCTGGGTCCAACCCTTTAGGCACAGTGCTGCAAAAGTGGCCTTCAAGCTTATTACTCATGTACAACAACAGAAAGAGGAAGGGGCTTCGCCTCCCTGCTCGTACGTGTCCCTCAGCTACCCCGGTCACAGCAGGGTGACCCTTGCAAACACGTTCTCCAGTGGTTTCTCTTGGAGCCTCTTGGTCTCCCTGAGCCCAGGCCTTGTCTTGCTGGTGCCTTGGTCAGCCAGAGAGAAAAAGTGCCATGGATCCTGCCAGCCTTGCCCACCACCGTGCGGGGCTGTGCAGGAGGGGAGGCCGGGCCAAGTCTCACCTGCAGCCATGTGCCACTCTGGGCTCCCGAGCAACCTTCCCTGTCTCCTGTGTGACCTTCCCTCTCTGCTGTCCTTCCCTTGGGTGGCCAGCCCAAGGTCAGTGGTGCAGGCATTAAAAACCAGCCAAGGAAAGCAAACATGAGTTCCTCTTCGAGCAGTTCAGGGTACATTAAACACAACAAAAGGCTCTGGGTCAAGGGATTGGCACTGCAATGGGACCGGGGCTGGCTGCCGTGGCCACAAAGCCAGGGCCTTGTGGCAGGGGTGGACACTGACGGACAGGCCTGCAGGGGCAGGTGAGGAAAGGGGGCACTGCATGAATCCTAAAGGGCTGTAAAGCAAGAATGAGCTTAGACCAGCCCTCCTGTGCGGCCATGAAGAGTTGCCCACTGGTCAGTAACAAGTGTCCTGACAAATTACTGCAGTGTCCAGGGGCCCTTCAATGTACAGGGCCCATGGAATAGCAATTGCTCCATCCTGCCTTGATGAACCACTTCAGGCAGGCAGAGTTCATTTTCACTCATGCACAAACTTTCCAGGAGAATCCCAGATTTGTCACAGCTGCACATGGACGCTGCCCATGGCTCAGTCATGCCAAGCATCTGGCAATTCACCAAGTTCCAAGTCAGCTTGTTTGTAAGGTGGTGGAAAATCCCCAGGTTCCCTAAGGGAAACTTCTACACTCAAAACTCTTGCACTTATGAAGGTTCTGCTCTTGATGGCCCTTTTCTCTTCATGGCCTTTGTTGCTGCAAGACAGAGGAGGGACAGGGGACAAGTCCATGAAGGAGACATGGCTTGGGAGCAGGCTGTCCACATACACAGCATGCAGCACACATGCCCAGTGTGCTGAGCCCCTCATTCTGCCACTTAGATCTCACTAAAGACATAATTAATATTTTTGCATGCATTCCCTGGTCTGTCCAGGTCTTGGAAGAGGGGAGGACAGCCCGTCAGGGGGTTTTGTGATATGAAACAGGGGAGACCTATTGCATGCTCAGGGACAAGGGGAAATGGCCCTAAGCTGAAGGAGAGCAGGTGCAGATGATCAGATGCTGGGAAGAAATTATTTGCTGTGAAGGTGGTGAGACAATGACACTGATTGCCCAGACAAGCTGTGGGTGCCCCATCCTTGGAAGTGTTCAAGGCCAGGTTGAATGGATGTCTGAGCAAGCTGGTCTAGTGGAAAGTGTCCCTGTCCGTGGCAGGGGGGTTGGAAGTAGGTAATCTTTATGGTCCCTTCCCACCCAAACCATCCTGTGATTCTGTGACTCTGGCTTGACTGAGCTGGGCTGTGTCCCAGTGTCAGTACAGGCCCCTCAAGGATGCCATTCCATACTGGTTGCAGCTGGATGTCCACGGGCTGAGTGCTGCACTGTGGTTCCAGCTGCCATCCAGTCGCCTTCTATCCCCCGGCTGCTGTGTCACCAGCTCTGCTGATGTCAAACTGGGTGATGTGGAATTGGAAAGCCTCCATGTTGGCCGACCAGTCCACTTGTCTCACAGATTGGTGGATGTGGTGCATCCTTAGTAAATCCCAATCATCTCCTTGTCTGCTTGCAAAGAGCTCCCAAAAGGAGTTGCATATTTAACAAGTAATTACTTATTTTCTAACCATCCACCCTGCAATATCCTATGTCCCAACACATTGTTGTAAGAGAACTGTATCTAGTACTTGCAAGTTACTCAGGAAAAAAAGAAAAAAAACAAACCAAGAGAGAAACAAGTTCTCCATTGCTTTATCTGTTCTGATAACAGCTATCACACAGGGTCTATCGCAAACCCTGCGGGCAATTGGCAAAATGCGTAACTCTGCTGACCTGCTAAGGCACTCAAGAGAAAGGAGAAGGGCATTTGATAGGAACAAACTTTCCCTTGCCAGCGCTATCAACACCCTTTATAAAGGTTGATAGTGGGGAGCAGGGGCTTTCATTGGTACAGGAAGCAATCTCGGTCACCTTCAGTGGAAAAGAAGGTATAAAACCCAAAGTCTTTTTCTTAGTCGACTGTCTGGGCACTGCTTGAATTTCTTAGTTTCCACGAAGGACCCATTTTTGGGAACTTTTCTGAGAAAATGGCAACTTTAAATGAGAAGAAGACCTGCAGCGAACGCATGGCAGATTTCCGTCGTTTTGTCTGGAATCCAGAAACAAAGCTCTTCATGGGAAGGTCCTTAATTAACTGGGGTATGTTTGCATGTGCAAGATTCTTCTCTTCCTCCTGGTATGCTTAAAAACTGGGGTGAGGGGATGTCATCCTAATGAGTGGGACACAATGTAAATGTGCTGAAGCCAGCAGTTCTCATATGTGCTTCTAAGCCACTTTTTGGGCAGCTCTGTGAGCTGGATCAAGTAGATCAAAACATTGATCCATGTAGTTCCTGAAAATATATGACTTCAAAGTGGTTTTGCACCAAATACTTCAAAAGGAGAAAAATTAACACATTAACAGGAAACTTAATAGTAGCTAGGGGTGATGGTTACAGGGCGGTTTTGACATTTTTAATGAAAAGGGTGTTCAGGTACATGGAGAAATTTGCTTAATTGTTGAGTTTGTCCAATTCTTTGGAAACAAGTTTTGTTTTGCTGAAATTCCTTTCTGAGTTATTGTCTGCTTAGTAGATCTTGTTTCTTATCACTGCATGCTAGCATTTATTTAATACCAACGTGTATTTCATACCAGCATGTATTTTAGACTAGGAAGTGTTTTAGCTGAGCCTCCCCTCCCACAGCCAAACCTGTGTCTACAATGCTGATCTGTATTATGATCTACACTCCGGGAAGGGTGGCCAGGACCATTGTAAGGAAGATCCACACTCTTTCCACAGACTGTAGGAGCAGCTGCAAGTTTCCAGATGATTTTTTCCTGCCTGTATGGAAGTTTATTGGCTACTCCTAAAACCCGAATTTGACAGATGATGCAACTGGAATGTGAGCCTTTCCAGTTGGTTGAGAAGAAGGTGCTACAAAGCACCTATGATTACAAGTAGAAGTTTCTAATAGCACCCCTCCAAAACAACCACTGGCTGCTTGTACAGCACCAGCCATGTGTAAGACATTTTATGCACACACAGACAGAAACACAACATTAACCTTCTATCATCTCACAGCAGAATAAAGTAGCAAGATGGCACATTTTGCTGTTGGTGATTTCAGCTGCATAAGGCAGTGAAATGATACAGGTGTAAAACCAGCATGCCTGAAGTGTTGTCATCTGTCACCCAAATAACACAAGGAGCAACTTGGGTTTGTTGAAGAAACACCTCACCATCTGTGTTGCTTAGTCCATAAGTAATAAGTAGATAAATGATCTTAATATGTGAAATTACTTCAAGATGCCACATGACCTTTAAGCTTTAAATAATCTGAGCTCAGCACCAACTCCTTCAAAAATCCTTGTAGAACTATACAATTTTTTTCTAGAAGAATATTTTTTGAGTGTAGAGAAAATACACCAAAGCACCTATTCCTTTACAGGAAGAACTTCTCTGGAGACAAGGGTGGAAAACAGACAGCAGCTGCTGCTAGGCTCATCCTGGCTGCAGAGAGAGCACTGCATGGCCTTGCTCAAAATTTGAAATTCTGCCCTTATTCTCTTCCACAGTGTGGATCAGCCTCTACTACGTGGCTTTCTACGTGGTGATGTCGGGGCTGTTTGCACTCTCCATTTATTGCTTAATGAGGACCATTAATCCCTACGAGCCGGATTACCAAGACCAGCTGAAATCCCCAGGTACTGCCAGCATCCCAAGGCAGCTGCACAGGGCTGGGCTGGGCTGACAGGCACTGGCAGAACCCAGGGCTGAGGGGAGGCCAACATGGAATACATCAGGTCAAGTCTGCCCAGACAATCCCTGCAAAGTTTAACCTCTGCCTGAAAACACTTTCAGGCTTTAAAAGAAAATCTGGCACATTCATTGACATATAGATACATGGATATACTTCTACATCCATATATTTATGAATATATAATATGAAAAATGAATATATATATATATATATATATATATTCATTTATTTCATCTTGCTATTGGGACGATCAGTGCCTGCCTGTAGCAGGTCACCTCCTTTCCCCAAGGGCAGGGGTCAGTCCCTGGGGAAGTCCTAGGTTCTCCTCCAAACTCCCAAGAACCACAGAGGGCTTTGGGGTGCCCAGCAAGATGCAGAGGTGATGGGGTGAGCAGCCTGGGGTGGGTATTTCCACACTTGCCACCACCACAGAAAGTCCCTGGGAGAGCAGGAATACTTTTCCAGCAAGATGTGCTGTGCCAGTAGTCAAGAAAGTAAAAATAAAAGGAAGATGTTGGATTAGGAATTCAGATTTGTGGGTCATGAAACGAGATAGGGGAGATGATCAGAGACTATCAGTGCACACTGCTAAAACTTCACACCCCAATGGCTTGTTTCCACAATGGGAGGGGAAAAAAATAGCCCTAAAAACTATTCTGTCAGATGCTTTGAGTTTTGAAGTTTCCACTCCCGTGTTTAGCAAGTTTGGTGTTTGCTGGGAAAATAATTCCTGTGACATATTATGCGTGACTTTTTCAAAAGCTGTTTCTCATGCTGCTGTAGGATCTGTTTCTTTAACCCAATGTGGCTGTTATGGCTAACAAGTCCTGGGGAAATGCTGGAATTTTACAAGCTGTTCTTCTAACAGCATGGATATATGTGAAAAGAAAATAATTCAGCAGCAGCAGCACAGGCTTTAGGATTTTGGTTGAACAACTCGCAGCTGAGGTGATTTCTGAACATGGTTAAACCCTCCCCAGAAAGGCTGGGGGACCTTATACACTTAAAATGAGTCTTGATGCAGCATAATTGCTGCTGTCAATTAAAATAAACAAATCTGTGCCTGGCACCTCTCCACCTCTCCTCTGCTTTGTCTTCCCCTTTCCTCCTTGTGAAGGTGTAACCTTACGGCCGGATGTTTACGGGGACAGAGGACTACGAATTTATTACAACGTATCGGACAACAAAACCTGGGAAGGTTTAGTGACAACTCTTCACACTTTTCTGTCAGGTAAAAATGAAGTTTTTGCACAATACTGAAAGAAAGCTGCTGCCTTATCTCCAATACTAGGTCAGAGTACCTTAAGTCAGTATTTCCATTTTACATTTGTCCTTCTCAAATCACAGATTCTGAGTGGAAAGTGCATCTTCTGAAAGGGATAAGCAAATCACCTCATGAATATATAAATCAAATGTATGTACACATCTGTTAAAATCCAGGCTCTGCTTTAGGGCTTTTACTTCATTTAATCCTAAACAGCCTTAATAAAATAGACCAATAGGAAGTCTGAAAGAAGAGGGAGGACAAAAGGTCTTTAAAATTAGTCTCATCTAAATTAATCTAATTAATTTGTCTATGACTACAAACATCAAAGTGCCATAATCTATCTCATAAAGCATGGTGTCTTCAGGGAATACAGTCAAAGTAGGTTATGTGCTCTATTTAACTGTTCATGTCTTAGCATGTTTATATTCCTATTGAGCCTTAATATTGTAATTCTTCATGTTTCTCACACACATATTGAGAAAAATTATATTTGAAATTGACTTTATGTGGCACTATCAACACAAGCTGCCAGATTTAACTCAATTTGATCTCTTTTATTTTGCTTTGCTTGGATATTCAAAAACAAAAACCAACACAATAAAACTGAACCATACCCCTAAACAGTTTAAACTTTCCTTGTTCCATCTACTCCCAGCCTCACTTGAAGTACAGTCTCCCACGACAGAATCTCCAGCCTGATGTTGTGATGTATAATTTGCATATGAAAAGCTTCAGAGGGGATTTTCTTTTTCTTTCTTCCTTCACACATCTAGCATATACACCAGCTGCTCAGCATCTGAACATCAACTGCACCAATAATACCTACTTCATCCAGGACACCTTTGATGGCCCAAATAAAACAAAACTTTCCTGCAAATTCACTTCAGACATGCTTCAAAACTGCTCCGGCATCACAGATCCAACTTTTGGATATCCAGAAGGAAAACCCTGTTTTATTATAAAAATGAACAGGGTAAGTACAAGGTCAAGGTGCTGAGCAGAAAAAAATTAAGAGTAGCTTGAGCCCCACCTGGGGAGCTGCTGTGTCTCTGCTGCCATGGGTTCTAAACTCTGCTTTCTACTGGGAACCAAAAATCACACACTGTTCCCTGACAGATCACTAGAGTTACCAGGGAAATCCTCTGACTTTTTCACCATTCCTACAAAAGTAAAATAGCATTGTGGTCTCTGAACTGAGCTTAGATTAGGTAAAGTTTAATTTAGTTTAGTTTAGTTGGTGCCTCTGCAGGGCTCTCATCCCACAAACTAGCTCAGAAGAGTTTCCTCCTGCAATACCTCAGCCCTGTGCCTTCAGCTGAGGCACCAGGATGTGACAGTAACTGATGTGGTTTCAGAGAGGTGATATCTTATTTCTCCAGGCGGCAAAAAAAATCTTCAGAAGAACCTATAAAACCAAAATTCAAACCTGGTGGATATTTTTCTCAGGGCAAACCACCAACACATTTTTTGGAGAGGAATAAAGGGAATTTTCAATGCTTTAATTTTTTTCAGGATGTAGACAAAGGCATAAGCACTTTATATTTCTTTTTGGATAAAATTCTGAGCCTTCTCATTCAGTTTTGGTAGAAACTGAAGAGTTCAAGTGCCCCTCCAGTTTCTGATAGACAAAACCACTGTATTTTTTGTTTGGTTTGCACCTTAGGCATTTCCAAAAATCTGTGCAAGTCCTAACTGAGAGGGAAGCTGTGCCCCTGACTATGGCTGGTGAAACAAGCACTTTCCAGAAGACGGGGTGCCATCCCCAGCAGGGAAAAGATGTGGACAGTGAGCAGGGGGCTTCCCCTCCTTTCACTTTTGCCTCTATGGGATGCAACCCCACTAGTTTTGTAGCATCAAACCAGCCCAAGGGCTTTTCTGCCAAAGCAAAGGTTTTCTAAGACAGATAAGATCAAAAGCATGGATATCCAGCTCTTCCTTAACTGACACACAATTACTGCTTTAAGAGACCCCTGGCTGCAAGGGCAGGTGGTATGGATGGGTAATGAGCTGGACCCAGAGGAGGTGCAGTGCTACTTGCTCTGGCCAGGCCAGATTTTATCAGCATGCTCATCCCAGGTAATGCCAAGTCCTGCTGCCTAAATATCCAGCCACAAGTTTCTCACCCATCTAAATTAGATTATTTGTTGGAGAGATGTCACAGACATGTTTTATGAAAAAGCCTTTCCTTAGGATTTTTCCTTAGGAGAAGCTGAGAGGCCTCAGGAACAAAATGTAAGCAATGATTATCTGCTGCTGTGGAATGCAACAGGTGGATCTGTGGTTGGTCTCATGTGGTTGTTTCTAATTAATGGCCAATCACAGTCCACCTGTCTCAGTCCAAGCTTTTGTTATTCATTCCTTTTCTATTCTTTAGTATAGTTTTAACATAATACATATAATAAAATAATAAATCAGCCTTCTGAACATAGAGTCAACTTTCTCGTCTCTTCCCTCATCCTGAGACCCCTGCGATCACCGTCACAGATGGTGACCCCGAGTGAGGAAAGAACCACCACAGGGAGTCTTACACAGGAACGTATTAAACATCAATTGATGCTCAGCTCTCAAATAATTGATTGCCCAGTTTTATCTCAAAACAATTTCCAAGATGACCAAATGTGCTTTCTTTTTCAGATTATCAAGTTTTACCCCGGCAATGGCACTGCACCAAGGGTGAACTGCTCATATGTGGTAAGGCTACGAGGGCTGGGTCTCACACTGCATTTCAAGCACTGCAGCTTTGAGAGCAAGCAAGTGCAGCAGTGACCAGAAAAAAAACCCTTGCAGCTCTGAAAATCAGATCTCAAATACTTGGAATATTCTCAGTTCTGTGCCAGTTCTTGCACCAGCTGACATTCAAGTTCGCTTTATTTTAAATCCCCTGAAAATCTGCATTTTCGGGCTGCAGAGAACATTTGCTGTTTGCTCTCAGCTCCCCTAGTGACGGTCGCACCTCAGCGCAGTCCCTCAGGCTCCCAGCAGCTCCACCTCACTGAATTCCCACCTGCTATCAGAGGACACTTGCCTGCTTTTTTTGGCAATAGTAACAGCGGGAGATTCCCACTTTTATTCGAAAAATAAGACTGGTGTTGCTAACAGCCCGCCGAACTTGAGCTTTAACACACACTTAGCAGCCCTGAAAGACTTGCCAATGATTCCCTCAGCACAGGGCTCCCTCCTCTCTCCTTTCACACAGGGTGAGGAGGAGTCTCGCCCGCTGGACGTGGACTACTACCCTGTGAATGGCACCTTCAACCTGCACTACTTCCCCTACTACGGGAAAAAGTCCCAGGTGGGTGCTTCTGCATTTACCTTTTCTTTCTCTTTATGTCAGGCGAAACATCTCTGCAATCCTATGAGAACTGGAGAGGCTATTTTCAAACTGGTGGTGTAAAATATTTTCAAACTGGTGGTGTAAAATTTAAGTATTTTCTTTTTTTTTTTTTTTTTAATTTCTCCTCCTAGCCCAGCTACAGCAATCCCTTGGTAGCTGTGAAATTTCTCAACATTACAAGGAATGTAGAATTTAAAATAGTGTGCAAAATCATTGGAGCTGGAATTACCTTCAACGTTCATGATCCGTACGAAGGCAAAGTGGAATTTAAACTGAAAATAGAAGACTGAGCAGCAACAGAGACACTTCTGGAAAATGTATGAACAGTAAACTTAACTATTATCACACTCATTGATATTTATTTTCTCGCTATGGTTCACATATAAATTGCAGTTCAAGGAGACATTTTATACTGCAAGATGGCCTATAGAGCTAAAAATCAAGATCCTCCTCTCAGTGTGTAAAGATGAAGATTATCTCAATGTACATAGCTTAATATTTCATGGCTACAGGATTCTGCTGCCTGCATGCAAATAATTGTACAAAATAAGTTTCCCCCAAAGGGTGCAGCTGTGCCTTTAAAGAATATAAGTATAGACTCAACCAACCATTTTCAATCACTTTTCAAACCATAATAAAAAATTGATGTACCATACTAAATCTTGGTTATTGAGAAATTAGATAGCTTGAAAAGGAAATCAATACTTGGAAATACTAGGAAGTAATTAAAATTTCAATCTCTCTTGCATAGGATGTATAAAAAAGTATTAAATTTATCTGTTTCCCAATGCATTGGCTTTTTTCACTGGTCAGCTGAGCCAGAATTTTTTAGTTGACAAATCAAAGACTGCAAAAGAAGTGAACTTGAAATCTGTCCTCTAGCCCACAGATTTCACTGTACCACTTACCTCTATGTATATAACCTAATAAAAATGACTGGTAAGACAGTAACATCAAGCTACATCGAGGAAACTGTTCATTTAACTAGAGGCTGTAATTTGTGGGGGTTTTGTTTGTTTGGTGTTTTGTTGTTGTTTAGTGTTTGTTGTTTTTGTAATGGTTTGTTTTATCCAGTAGAACAGCCCCGTGTTGTAATGATAAATTTTGGGTTACCTGGAGTAATCTGGAAGATGCTGAAATAACACTAAATCTTTAAATGAATCTAAACTTTGAGAAGTCTGACTGTATCACATATAATACAGAGAGACAGCATTGTTGTGTCTGTATAGTAGGTTTATGTTACCTGAAGTCCAGGATGCTCCAGCCAGAAAATAAACACTGCACATACACACCAGAAAAAAAAAACAAAACCAAAAAACCAACCAAAACCTTCAAGAGCAGAAATCATTTTACACTTGCACTGCCTGAACATTTCAGAAAATAAGAAGATGTAACAGGTCACCTCCTGTACCACAGCACCATTCAGCCAGCTTGTAGACAGAATCCAGTTGGAGGGGAATATTTCATCTCCAAAGCCACAAATTATATTTGATCCTTTCTTAGAAAAATTCTGCATTTCAAAAACAGTAAGAAAATGCTTCCTCATATAAAAACTTTTTTCCCCTCGCCTTTCCTGTTTCAATTTTTACAGTGTAGCTTTGCCTTTCTTCTAAGAGACAATAAAAATAAATTTTATATCCTTTCTGGAACACAGGTCCCCCCCCATGCATCTTTCCAAAATGACATGGAAAACAATAAAATACTTTTGATAACAAAATAGTAAGTCATGTTCAAGATTGGTTAAATGTTGTCTACAAACAGAACATTTACATATTTCCAAGAAAACCAAGAACTCTTCCCTTGATGCTCTAACAAGGGCATACTCTCTGCTTGGCTGTTTTTAGTATCTACAGCTGGCACCGAGCTGGTGAATGAAGTGGCACAAGCTCACAGTCCAGTCAGCCCTACAACCACAGCACAGGAATGTGCTGAACAAATTCCCTATGGATTGTGTGCCTGCAAAGTTACAGCTTCAGAACAAGAGTCTAGACCAGCTTCACAGGAAGTCCTGTGATGGGATAAATAGAGAAAGGAAGTGTTCTTGTGTTGACCAAATGATGATGCATTCTGACATCAAAAAAAGATCCACCAAATCTGGTTCTCTAAGTACAAAGATTGCCATGCTGAAGTTAAACGTTTCTTGAACTTCCAGCAATCTGAGATTATTCCCTTTCTTTACTGAAATTGGAAATAATAACAAAGAGCAAGGCTTGTGGCTAGTGTAGCTGAAGTAGAAAAGTGTAGTTAATATTAGCCTGCCCAAACCCCAAATGCAAGCACACTTTGACAGCAGAATGCCCATCATGCAAATATTTTGTAATACTAATTACTGCAGGCACAGCCCAACACTATGTACAAGCATGTCATCTAGTGGGCACAGCTGCACTTTAGGCACACAAATGACAGAAGTTAGGAGATACAGACCAAAATAAGCACAAGGGAAGGAAAACAGGCAGGGCACGCTGCCCAAGGCACAAGAAGCATGACTGGCAAAAGCTAAACAAGCTAAAAAGCAGCTGAATCCAGGGGAAGGAGGCTAAGAAGCAGGAAACACCAGCAATGAGAGGGAAGAAATTAAGAGAGAAAATTAAGAGATGAAATTCATTTCCTCTCTCTAAGAGCCCTCCAACCTCACCACCTTCACCCAGAGACAGAGAGAACCTCGGCCACCAGTGCCAGCTGTACAGCAGCAGCTGCAAGTTACAGTGCAGTCACAGTTAATTTAGTGTTAGAGACTGAGAAGCATTACAGACTAACAGTTGTATATACACAGCAATAATTATTGCTATACAGGAGCTAACATCAGCACAAAGTGTGTTAAGGAATTAATTTAAAAGCTTTGCTTTCAAATTTGAAACAAGGCACTTTTTATCAGTCTTTTGAGCACTTTCACTGCAAGAGTCCAATTCATTGAGAGAGAGATACAGATGCATTCAAAAACATATATAAATCTATACATTTGTAGATCTAGGTGTATGCAGATATACACACAGATTATACAAAAATTCAGCTGCAAGAGTAGTATTTGATTAGACCAAACAATATAAACGGGGAAAAAACCTCATCAGGCTACATGGGAAACTGAAGGAGCAGATTTAAGAATGAATTGCAAGCAAATGCAAATTCCTGAGTTTAGTTAGATGCAGATCAACTAGGGTGGGGATGGGTGGTTAGTCCATGCCTCGGGAGCAGTGGAGGGGCCAGGAAGGCAGAGACCACACAGTGACTCTCAGTGCTGTTTTTTTCCAACCAGCAACAGCAAGGTTAGCCAGGAGAAAAGGCATGAAGAAGGCAAAATAGGCCATGAAACCAATACATTAACACCATGAATTTTTATATCCAATAAGTTTTAGTTTCCAGACTTATCTACTAAAGGTGTTAAATAAAACTCTCCAAAATCAGGGTGAACAGAAACACAGCAGTTGCTTTGAGATGCACTTTCCACACCTCCTTCTTATAAATATTCATGGCAGTAGTAAATTATTGAAGTGTAAAATCCTAATGTCTGTTATTAAAATAATAAGTGGAGAAAAACACTGAATACAAGCACCTTGATGCTTAAAGGACTTAGTGCTATGGCTATGAAACTACAGCATCTTCAAAGCCTCCTCTACCTTTCAGAACTAGGTATTAATAATTGAGTCTTTGCTTAATGGTCTCATATGATGTCATTGCTTTTGCACTTGGGAATTCCTCCTCCCATTTCACAGAGCTGTTTTTAATCTCTTACCTGTAATAAAAGCCAAGCAGAAACTGATTCTGCAACAAATAAAGCTGTCTAACCATGTGCTACTTTCAGTAATTGGATGTAAAATAACAGCTACATCAATAATGCTTGCAGGAAGTATTTTCTGCTGTGCACCTAAACTCCCTCCACAAGCTTCATTTCTTTCAGGCACAAAAGCTCAAGCTACAACAAGAATATTTTGTTTAAAGTAAAATACATATGTGCATGAAGGAAAAGGTGCCCTTTTCTTCAATTTGATTAGAAAGACTCTTCTCAAGGGAGAGGAAGACTTTTCACTTTTCTTCAAGTGTTTTTTTACTAGAGCAATAACAATGGATGCACCAAACATCTCATTATTTTAAATAAGAGCATAAATTGGGCTGAAAATTCTTTTTTTAGGATCCTGCTACACCTCTGAGAAAGAAATGAATTTTGGAGAAACACCTGGCATAACACCATTCATTAATGTGTATATTTATGCATAGCCCTACTATTAGCAGTGTGCGAATGTCATCATTCCAATAAGAACACATTCCAGCAGTTTATTACTATCACCAACTAGCTAACTCACTTTAATTACTCAGATTTCAAGTTCCAGTTCTTAAATATCCCCCAGATATTTAGGAGCCTGTTGAAATGGTATCTTTTGTGTGACCTGACACAAATCCACCAATTTCTGCATTTCCCCCCTTTTCATTAAACAAGCCAAAATAAGACTTCCTTAAATCTCATGGTAATAGATCTTTAGGAATCAAATAACTGGGGGAAGGGCTTTTGTCCTGAGTATTTCCTGATTTTTCCAACATCCTTTTGAAATGATGATGCTAACAAGTATGCAGCTGCTCACTGCTGGTCTCACTGAATGCATCTGGATGTAACACCATTTTCCAATCCCTTATTAGTTTTATTATATTAGTTTTACCAACACATCCAAATTCAGATTAGCTAGTTCCTTACCGAACAGTGTAGGACACATATTGAGTTATAACCTACCTTGATGCCTTGGATAATTTTTAGGATCATACATTTCCAGCATAGTCTTTCCTCCTTTAAGTGTACCTTGAATTCTTTCTTCAGAAGATGTGGAGTTTAACCACAACATTCCTGGACATGACCTGCTTGCCAAACAATTCACATTAATCTCTCCTCTTCATTGTTTACTTCTTTTCTAACCAAAAATACTTCTGAGTATTTTTAATTTTTCTTCCGGGTTATTGAAGAAATTGTTAAACAGGAGTAAATCTTACTTGCTACAGCTGTTCAGTCAGTGATAATGCACAAAAATATTTCAGCAATACATAGTTCATAACCCCTTAACATACAATCTGGAGATATTGTAAAATGTATTTAAAATCAGAATGCAATGAAATTTAAAAGGTTTAAATATGCTGAAACATAGCCATTGTTTCCTTAATCAGCTAAACATTTGCAGTCTCCTCCCATATTCATTTGATATGACCTATTCTGTACTTTGTCATTAACAATCTTCCATGCTTCTAATTTTATTCTAGCTTTTTCTTTCAACAGTTTTCCTAATAAAAGTTTCAGGGCTGTTCTCAAGCTGTCTAGACCACACACATTTGGACAGGACTTCCTCACATCTTTGACACTTTTTACTTTTTCGCACCTCAAAAACTGGCACTCTAGCATTATTTCAGTTGTAAGAACTATTCCAAGGTTCATTAAAAATCAGCATCAGAAGTTGCCCAACTTTAATTACTGGAGCTGCCTGTTTTAAGAGTATGTGTTTAATGTTCTGCTTTATTTTTAATAAATTCTCTCAAGTTTACATGAATAACGAACAGGAATCTGCCTGAAGTCTGCAACCTTGCTGTCTTTTTAACATGCTACAATGCAGATGCACTGACCAGGTAGGGCTGATGAAACTGCACTATTTATAGAAATGTACCATGATATGTACACAGCAACCTGATAAAAGGAAATAAAAATATTCAGCCTAAGTTTGGCTTTCAACATGTTGAAAACATCCAAAAATTAAACAAAAGGTCACAGCAGAACAAAGAAAAGCATTTGTAATGGTATTACACAGGTGACTTTCAATTAACACCAGCCTCTCTTCTTCATTCTCTTGCACATCAGGACATTCTGCCTTTACCACAGCTAAGCTGTGCATCAATAATCATCACCATTTTCTCCAGTTGTTGTTTCACAAAGTGCTGACGTTCACTGAATGTGAGGACAGCAGGTCCCAGCTGAGTGAGAGGCTGATGGTGCCAGGTGAGAACCATCATCACGCCAGACAGGAATTTCCAGTGTCACCGAATGCCAGAAGTCAGAAACACCCATGCACTGCTGCTCGTTGCCCTTCCTCATTGTGCTCTCAGCATCAGTCTTAGAAACCTCATCTTGAAGTCATCTTCGCTTTTACCTGCACATTTACCACCTTTTCCATCAGTTTGGTACCTTTTGACAGCTTCTGAAGATGAGCTGAGCTTCCATTCATTTTCTGACGAGTCTGGCAAGACAGATGACCCTGTTCCCAACACTGACATTTTCTAACATGTCTTTTCTTTTCTTTCCCTCTCTGTTATGGGACCCATTAGGTAATTGAAGCTGGAAGGCATCTCAGGTTGTCCCCTGTCCAATCTCTGTTCAAAGCATGCTCAGCCATGAGGTCAGACTCTACACTGCTTAGGGCTTTTCTCCTGTCTGGTTTTGAAAACCCTAAGGATCGAGCCAGCCCAGCCTCTCTGGGCAGCCTGTTCCACAGCTTGACCATCCCAAGTTGCTCCTCATATTCAGCTGGAAACTCTCCCATTCCAGCTCATATGTGCTGTCTGTCCATCCTGTCCTCACACACCCCTGTGCACTGGCTCCACCTTTGCAAAAACCTTCCTGTAGCACTGCAAGGCTGCCATTAGGTCTCCCGAGGCTGCCTCTTCTCCAGGCTGAACAAGATGCTCTCTCTCCCTCATCCTCTCCTCATGCAGAAGCTGCTCCAGCCCACTGAACATTTTGGTAACCCACCAGAATCCATGAAAGCTCAAGGGCAAACCAAAGGTCAGGAAAAACCCTGGAAAAACCTTACATCCTAAAGTTAGAAAGTAACAACAGGAAAAGGCTGCTCTCAATGTGCTGGCTCATCTTTGCTTTTCCTGGTAAATGAATGACAATTAAGGCTTCAACAATAAAGTGTGTGTAACAGCAGCCTCATGTGTCTGGAAGGAGACAGGGCTGAGAAATGGTGACAAGCTGTTAACTCTATGTAGTCGTAAAGACAAATGGCCTACTACACTTCTCATAAGCAGCCAAGAGAAAGGAAATCCCTACAGTAAACAATTATCTATCTGGGAAAAACTGGATATGCTGCCCTTTGTACTGGTGATCATTCCAGTAGTGTTACATCATGCTGGTTGGTTTTGGTTTTTTGGTGTTTTTTTTAACTTTTGCCCTTTCTACCATTAAAGCAGCATCCAATTTTCAGATTTCTCATTTATATGAAGATTTTACAACCTATGTATTCACTGATTAAGAAATGAGGAGATTTGTGACAGTACATCCT
This sequence comes from Fringilla coelebs, assembly GCF_963513975.1. NCBI lineage: Eukaryota > Metazoa > Chordata > Aves > Passeriformes > Fringillidae > Fringilla > Fringilla coelebs. The sequence goes on along the minus strand of NC_140029.1, from coordinate 26,768,747 downwards.
TTCATTAAATATTCATCCTTTAATTCAAATAAATAAATGGACATCTGTCAAGGGTCAGTACTCTATCAGCTACATTTACTTTTTCTTTCTCTGCAACAGCTGTCACCTTTCATTGAAAGAAGGTTCAAGTAAAAAACCAAAACCCATCAGTTTCTGAAGTTGTAACTGCTTCTCTTTGGGTAAGACAAATTCCTATGGGAAAAGCAAAGCAGATTATTTGTGAAACAGTTCAAGAAATCCTTAACTTGTTACACATGCCAAAACAGACAGTCTTCCACAGCACAGGAACACTTCAGAAAGCACAAAAGTTGCACACTCCTCCCAGGACTTATCTGCAGGACCATTTCAGAGGCATAAATACACACTTTGCAACTCTTCCTCTTTTCTTCTTCACATCACAAAAAAGTGCTGGCTAAGTAAAGGAATTAAAAGCACATTCCTTTCCTGCCACGTTTTACCCCAAACTGAGCCCTTATAACAATTCTCATTCCCTTTACCATCATTTAATCTTTATTAAACCAAACTCTAGTTTTTATCTCCTTACAGTACTTTCTCCCAGAGATTTCCTCAACAATTTCCTGTCACAATTTCCTGTTATGTTCTGTTCCTGCTCTTAATCGTCATTTTCCATCTGTACATGTACACTTTTTTCAGAGATTAGAACCATACAGTTAAAGTTATCTTTTACTTTGCAGTTCCTTTCATGCTATGCCTGACATTATTAAATACTTATACTCTCTACCTTTCTTTTTCTAAAATAAGTTTCTTCTACTACTCCTTTTTGTAGTCTTTGACTAGTCTTCTTTTGTTTTCTCATTCTTTCCAACTTACGCCTTCTTCTCTTATTATGTTCCTCTGCAAAGACTCTGCTATAATCTGTTCTTTATTTACTCTTCCCTGCACGTACTTCTCCACATTTCCTTTCCTCATCTCAATCTGGCCCTTCACCATTGGTCTCTTTTGTCTTTCTTTTTTATTCCTCTTTCACCTGAACACTGTAACCAAGTGACTACTCCAAATCAAGCAACTATTTTAAAAGTCTATAGACTTTCTCTCGTTATTGATTGTTGCCTTTACTAGAAAGCTCTCCCAAAACAAAAGCTATACAGAATTGTAGAATTGTTTAGAAGAAAATCTTTAAGATCATCAAGTTCAACCAGAAATATAATAAAAAATAATTTCCCCAAATGCACCCCAATTATTAAATTATCAAATTCCATTTCAGATTCATCACCAAGCAAAAGAAATAAAAGAGAAAAGTAACATCTTAAAGATGTATGTTTTGTCACATTTTCACTCCCAGCGTGACCTTATCTGAGGACTATTCCACCAATAAGAACCAAAAGAAAACTTCAGATTCTTTCAGCCTTCTTTCCTTAACATCCCTCTACTCACTCTTTGCTGATAAATCTTGGATCATACACTAGAGAATGCAAGGGAAAACTGAAATAATTGAAGTTCCTCTGCAAACTGAACTGCCTTTCAACATCGAAGACAATTTGAATCGACTGTATCATCCACAACACGAACCCTGTGTTTAGCATTAGCACTGCAGAGAATTGCCTCTTCACTGAGAAGCAAAACATCCAATTAGCCTCCTCTCCCCCAAATTTTTCCCCAGTCCCACAAAGTAATTTGTTTCATTCACTCATGTTACAAGGTCTGATACAATTTGAACACCTTCAGCGTGTATCAGCTGTTCTGTGTTAATAACACATATCCCACACAGATTTGTCTATGCATAATCTCTTCAAGGAAAAAAAAAAAAAAAAGATGTAACGCACTCCACATTTACCACAGGCTCTAAGTGCATCCAGGAGCCCCTACCACAGTCAGCACAGTTATTAATACTTTGCAGGGACTCTGGACTTTGTGGAAGTATTAAATCCTGACTGTGACAGCAGCCTGCAGTGACTGAGCCAGCTCAGTACGCTCTTGCAGGTGAGAGCAGAGGATGTGATCTGACAAAACGGTTTAAAAAGGAAGTAAATGAAAAGTAGATTAAAACCCTAAAACATAGGAATATATGACAGAAAGTTAGGACTGTGAATATGGGATGAAAAGTTAGGACATTAGGCATGGGATTTTAAACAGAAGCTAGATGGGAGTACTAAGATCAACCTGTCATGCTGAGGAGCCACACAGATGAAATAAGGAGGTGTGAAAGAAGAGAATATACTGGGTAAGTCATTGCCTTTTGCATCGTGAGTTATCATGAGCTCTAAGGGCAAATTACTAAATCAAAGCAAAAACTCTGGGCCCTCTGTAGCACAGATGCAGCATCCCGAGACAGCTAATTCTAGGTCTTGTGACGAGAAGTGAAATGTTCTAAAATAATCCTAGAATTAGAAAAACCACAGAGCTTGTTAAAAATGCCCATGCGCGTTTTATTAATAAAAACTAACAGTGCCAAGGTTAAACAAGTCAAACAATTATAGTCTCTTTATATTTCATAAAATATTACAGAAAAGTTTATTTGTGTTTCAATAAAAAGACTACTGTCTTAGAATAGGCAGCTGACAGTATTTGTGCAGTTAATTGTTTGTGAATAAATTTAAAAAGACTACCACCTGCCCTGAAATTCCTTTTATAAAAATGAACTATTAAAAATGATTGACAAATTTTGAGTTAAAAAACTTAAAACATTCTCTATATTTAATTTCAACTTTATAATAGATTACAGGAAGATGCTTATGAAACAAATACAAACATTTGTTTCAGTACATGTCTTTATATGATAGACTTATAAGTATGTAAACAACTATATAATAAAAAGTTTCCAAAGACTGCCTGTAAGAAATCAGGCAAATTTTACCATAAGCAATAAATCATTCCAAACCTTCAAGACATTTTATATAGCTGCACCAACTGGCAGTAAACATTTGCCAAAAACTTTGTAATTCTTATGTCCCAACATACAGTGAAAAGTATATAAACTTGATGGAATCATAATGTTAGATATAATTTAAGGGAAAATAAGTTCACAACAACATTCCTGGAATTTAACATGTAAAAAAGTAGGACGTATCTTTCTTGTTTGGTTCTTTGGACACTGCATGATTAACAAATAAACACTACTACATTAGCTCACTATCCCTCAAAAAGTGGCATAATCAAAATACACTCCAAATAAATTGCCATTCAGTGTATTCATTTTCCACAGAAGGACAGCATTTTATTTCTCAATGATGTGTCTACATTTTCTTTAGCAAACTTTGAAAGAACATTTGGGGCAAAATTCTTTTTCCTTCAAGTAAAAAAGAAATCCCAAACAAAAAACAACCAACAAACCAAAAACCCCTAAAACAAGAGTAAATAAAGGCTCTGCATTAACACACTGGTATCAAAAACACACATCCACACCACATTTAAAAATATCCTACATAAAACAATCCTTGTTTGCTTATCAGAGGTGCAATTTCTAAACTCAGAACTGCTTACCAATATTCTCCTTGGGGGATGGGGCAAAGTAATTTGAGACACTTCTCCCTAGAACAATTCATTCCTGAAGCCTGCTGAATTTTAACAAAAAAATAGTCTACAAGCAAAGGGCATCAGTCGTCATCATCATTTTCATTAAAATCATCATCATCATCATCGTCATCCCCAACATAAGAAACTGGTGTTTCAACTCTGGAGCCACTATACTGAGATCCATTGGAACTTGTAGCCAACATTCCATCTCCACCATTGGAAAAGTCACTGGGGGGAAAAAAAAAAAAAAATCCAGTTGCCATTGCTTCATAATTTCTCCCACATCTAGTCCGTTCCTTTAATGAATCTGCCACTGCCACTTTATGAACTGTTTTTAGTGTATGTCCAAGCTGTGTCCAAAAAGATGAACCAGTCTCAAGTAATTTTGAAGTGGTTCTTATTAGGTTTCTTCCTTTAGTTTTTAATATAAAGATTAAATTTTCTCACAGGCACTTTATAAATATGTTTTTCAGTTTTCTTCTAAAGTACGTTTAATGTTAAGGCTACAAAGCTAAGCTCTTCAGTATTTTTGTGTAGCACCGAACGCTCGCAAGTGAATCATGTCTTTCAGAGTCACTCATCTTGATTCAAAGACCTGGAAAATTGAGGAATTAATAGCTCTTCCTTAACTCCTTGATACTTCATAGAAAACTGTCATTTACTCTCTTTTTAATTTGAAACTGTTTTCTTCTCATTATGCATTATTTTGCTTTAATAGAGCCAGAAAATTCCTGCCTCCATTATGAATTGCTACTCTGCCAATATATTTAATTGTTGACTTTCTAAATAGTTTAGTAAACTATTAAACTTAGCCACAAATTCATGACAAAATGGAGTTTTTTTTAATTTGCAAAAAATATCTCCCTTATAAGTATCAAAGGAATAAAGTATCTCTCTTGAAAGACACTCATCATTTAAAAACTGCTTTCAAAAATATGTTTGCTAGTATTTTTTAAATTACTGATTTTTTGCTACTGATTTTTTTAATTAGCTGATGAGGGTAATGCATACATTCAATCATGCATGCTTGTTGCTGTATGGAGCCAATTCAATGGTCTATCATCACACAGAATGAAACTGCCAGGGTACACCCTATACGCTCACAGGAAAAAATATATCCAGTAAGACACTTTCAAGCATTTCTGCTGTTTTGCACACTTACTCAGCAGCAAGATACTAAGATATCTGTCAGATGACCTACAACAGGTCTGCATAATTATCTGCAAAAGCAGTTTCAAAAGCAAAGAAAACAAAACAAAACAAAGAGATTATTCTTGTGCTTTTGCAAACTACAAACTACTTTTGAAAGTACAAACCCAAAATCCATTCTCCTCTCTTTTAGATAAAAACAACTATATTTCATAACCCGAGTATCCTAGTAAGTAAGGCAAAGAAACTGGGATGAAGGTATTGGTAGCAGCATCTTCAGACTTCTGCAAACTTTCTTTAGAGACCTTTTTAAATAAATGCACAGCCTTTATTTGCCTTGGCAGCACAGCTTGTCTTGCCATGAATGTTCATTGCTATTGCCATGAATATTCATATATATCCTATAATTAAATATAATTTGACACTGCCCTTTTCCAAACTCCTAAGGAATGGAAATGTTAGAAGTTCTTGTACTCTCACCAAGATAATGAACCCCAGTCAGCCTCTGGTTCTCTATTGGTCTCTGGCTAACAGTGGCCTATTCAAATTTCAAAGTCTTAAAAACACATGGTGCTCTTTTTCACTACCCTATGCTCATTACCACAGAAGGAAACTTACTGAAAACAGAGATTTTTAGGTACTGTTCAGCATCTCTAAAGATATTTTGGCAGAATTCTCACTCAAGCTTCAGTTCCCTTGCACAAAACATGCAGAACTTAATTCAAGCATTTGTTACGAATGTCAAGCGTTTCAATGATCATAGAATCAATTAGGTTAGAAAAGACCTCAGAGATCACAGAATCCAACTGCTGAATATTTTATTAATTTTACAACCTTATGGAGCTCACAGAAGGACATATTTTTGACTAATACAGTAATAAGAAACTAGTGAGTAGCAAAGTTGGTTTATCAGGCTACCAGCTTCTGTGACTGCTGTTTAAAACCCAAAGGTCAAAATCTTTTTTTAAAGTTAGACACTAAATGATCAAGAAGTAATCTTTCCAATACTTATCATTAGAGAAGTATCTCTTTTCTTGTCACAAACTCTAAACTAGAAAAACCCAAACAAACAAACAAACAACACATTCAAGAATAACACCACTCTGACACCTTTCCATTATACAGGAAAGGATTTCCTTAATGACACTGCTAAAAACCACCACAGAAGTGATGTCTGAGAATAAATTTAAAACACATATCCACAGCACATTTAATCAAAACAGAACTTGTTTCATGAAGCATTTAATATCCAATTTCTTTGATGACCACAGATTTTAAAAACTAACTGAAAATTTCATCTCACCTGGCTGAAAATCTTGTGCCGTTTGACGCAGAACCTGATGAAGATGTGACATATACACTGCTGATTGATCCCTGAGCCATTTCTGTAAAACAAACAACATGCTTTTCAGGAATCCTTCCAAACACACCCATCTAATTCAGTGGAAATGCTTCATTAAAGTCCAGAAAAGGAGTCTTGCAGCCCAAACAACAAAACATATTTATGTACTATATCCAAAACAGCATAATTAAAAAAAAAGATTAGTGTAAGAAACAATAAAATTTCAAAATACATTTTAAAAACCCATTTGTTTTGAGGTGAGCAAGACAGATGATTTTAGTATTCATCATATGCTTGCACTTTACTACCTTTTGCCTTTGCAAGTGAATCAAGGATAAATACTGTTCTCTTAAAAGAATTACACACTGCAAAGATCTACTTGTATGGCTTGATGCAAAATGTTTTGCAAAGAGCAACATTCCACCCTTTATGAATCACTATGTTATTTGCTCCCTAAGATACACTAAAAAGCAGACAAATTTCAGAACTTGACAGAAATCTTAAACACAAATCAGTGGAAATTATCTGATCTAAGGTATTTTCATGTGTTTTCTTAGATCCTATATTAAGGAGGAAAAAAATCAACTCTTTTTGGAGTAACTAACCTGTCACATATGGTTCCAGAGCTTTAGGAACCAAACTCCTTGCAATTTTTAGGTCCTCTGCTGAACAGCTTCCAGATTCTAGCCCACAAGCCATTCCCATTCGTTTTAGTACTTCTATATCATCATGAATTTCAAAAGTATTGTCAAAATTAAATAGATATTCAAACCTGGAGAGGAAAAAATGTCTCAATTAACTTCAACAACTTTAACTACCTTTCCATTTTCAGGCATTGCAGCATTTCAAAAGCTTTACACACAGTGTTAAGTGTGCTAGTGACCCATCACATTAAGCAATTGAATTTTTCAAGATTTATGTATTTGCTCATGACTGTTTACATTCAGTTTTTATTTAGCTGATGAAAAACACAGCTTTTTGAAGCAAAAGTGGAGAACAGCAGTCCTGAAAGCAAAATCCATTTTCAATTCCACTGGCTGCACTCCATGGTGTTAAAGGAAAACACTGTGTGGTTGAGTATGGCATAAAATGTCAAGAGAGATGCCTAGTATCACTAGATAGCAAGTCTTAAACAAGTTATTAAATGTGAATCAATTAGTCTGTTTATTAAAAGAGTATATAAAACAGCTGTCTGAAGTGCATGTTCTCAATATACAAAAGGCACAAGTAAAGTAAGTTTGTATTTAATCTTTAACAAATCTACATGAACATTTATACGAACTCAGAGCTCTACCAAAGGCCAAATGGCAAACTCTGTTAGCTTACTTGTCATTTGAAATACTGCAGTCGATCACTGTCTTCTTGCTGGTGTTCACAATGATAAAAGGCAAATGGATGACAGAATTGGAAGGGGGAGGTCGGTTTGCCTGCTGCTCTGCGTGACGGTTTCGCTGGACGAGGTTCTTAAAGGCAATTTGCTAGAAAAAGCAACAGTGATATCAAAGCATGAATGAAGCTTTTAGGATCACGTTAACAAAACTCCTAAGGATTCCAGCAATGGTTGCAGCAAGTAGATGCAGAAAAGGACAAAGTGTTTAGCATATTTCTGCATGTTAAGGTGCAAGAAGAGTCACAGATCACAGTCTTGCCTTTTTTAGGCAATGCAGTACAACTATACCGAGGGGAAAAAAAAAGCATATTCTACTAACTACACCAGCACAGCTCCTTGGCAGAATGGAGAGAGAACAATGACTGGAAAAATAAACTTTCCCAGAGCATCCTATCTCCTCTCCATTTACGCCTCCCTACTAGCTGCTCACTCTGAAAAATGTTAATACTGAAATTAATTATATGCAAAAAAAGTTAATGTTTGGGATTTGAATATCTGGCATTGGGTTTCTAAATTACCCATTTAAGATTAGTGACTTTAGCATCTTACCAAAATTGCTTTTTACAATGGAATGTTCCTATTTTTAAAACTAGCAATTTGAATAATTAAAAACCATAAAACTCAAGTTATAAATCATACAGTAAGCTACTGAACAAAGAAAAATATTCTTCTGGTCACAAAATCAAATTAAATAAACGATAATTAAGACCAAAATCCAAAGCCAACACAGAGACTGATTAACAATCAGGCAGCTGTCCCACAGCTGTCTGTACTTTCATTCTGCATCCCTGAGATTCTCATTCCTACTGTGCAGGCAACACAGCTACTCAGGAATACATTTCTGTGGACCAGCAGCACAGTGAATTGGGGAATACACTATTGCTTCCCCAAGTGTAGTAAGGGAAATCTGGGAAGGAGTTCAGCCACTGTTTCACAGTGGTCCAGCCACTTCCACACCAGTGGCAGCAAGTCTCCAGCAAGGCACAATGCAGAGCACTATGACAGACAACTTCTACAGTCACATAATTTTATCTACGGATGCTATCACAGAAGAAAATTCTAGATGCCTGTATCCAGTTTGGTTCCTGAACTGAAGTGGAAAATTCAGAGGGTATGGTATGAAATACTTCTCCCATCAACATAAACCTTGTTTAAACATACTTGAAACTCCAAATGAATTCATCATAACTGATGGAAGGTTGATGGCATCCCCAATAGCAATGGCCAACAGCACGGTCCCAGCTAAACTATAATGTTAAATAAAGCTGCATACACCTTATCCTGAAATTCACCTCTAGTCTTCCCAGAAGTTCCCATCCCTCAGACTGGGATAAAACAAGAGGAATACAAATATAAGTTACCTTGCCCTATAGACAAGAGTACCTTGACTGTACCTGTAGAATGAGTTCTTGTAGCTGAGACTGTTTCTGCTTTATTCTTTCAATTCTTCTCTGTTTCTCCACCTTAAGATACATAGAAAAGACTGGTCAGTTTGTTGTTTTTAAGTAGCATTTTATGCCAACATTTTCTCCCTTTAAAATCATTTCAATACCAGAGCAGTGGAGGCAGGAAATATAGCAATCAATCATTAAGGTTCTACACATAATCTAGAGGCTTAACTATCATGACAAATTAGTACTACCTATGGAAAGTAACAAAAAGCAGAATTAGAACCCTGAGGAATAAAATAAAACAACCTATGAAGAAGATAAAAACATCTTTGCAAACAGAAGTTATGCCTCAAAGGGTTACTGGAATTCTCTCAAAGAGACAAAGACAGACAAGAACAATCTATTTGACATAAAGTTTATTGATATTGGAGGAACTGGAGAAGATCATCAAAGATGGTTAAAGACATGAAGCTGCTATGGAGCCCAGGGTTAAGACCTCACAGTATTTAATATGTACTAAATAATAACAAAAGAGGTAAGAGACTAAAAGCTAGGAAATACAGAGCTTTCTTAGTGGAAGAAGCTCCCCAGCAGATTCCCATGGGGATTAAACTGACAGACTGTTACTCTAACAACAGACAATCAGATTAAGGTGACAAGGTGACAGAATCTGCTGGCAATGCTGGGTTATCTGGCATAGTAAAAAGAGAGTTTGTCATAAAGCAAACTCAAAGTGTCTTATAGCATTTTGTGATTACATCACCTAAATTATTTCTGGTAAATATTGTGTGATATGTGTGAGAAAACAATCTAATCCATGCATACTTTAGAAATAAAATGACATTCAGTAGAGATCTAAAATTGCAGAGTCTGCAAAATCCATCAGCTCACTATATTGTGACAGCCAAAAATTTGAATTATTAGGCAAGAAACAGAGTACCAAACAGGAATTATCAGTACATTACTCTATGAAGCAGAATGTTTACGTCTTGAATTCTGATGTTCTGATGGTTCTATTTCAAGACAAGCATATGAAAGAACAATCAGGATCACCAGTGATACAAAAGAGGAGAATAATGAATAAATTAGGATTGCACTGAAAGGAGAATGAAATAATGGGGGAGAACATGAGAGATCCCAATGAAACAATGAACAGGATAGAGAAAGTGAATAAGGAATAACTAGGTCATCATCACTTCCAATTTAAAAAAATATTCAACAGATATCAACATATCAAGATGTTCAAAACCAAACAAAAGGTACTTCATAAGAAGCTTCTCATGCACCTGAAACTCACTGCCACAAAATTAATTTAAAAAATTAAATGAAAAATCAATTATCAGTATCGAACAAAAATTAGAATTATCCCTTTGTAGATAATTTGTTCCACTTTCCCCCTAACTTTGGCACCTTCTCACTGATTTTTTTTTTGTCCTGCTGAAGGAGTTTAGACTTATTGAGAATAAATACAATGTCTCATTCCATTCAGATGAAGTGAATTTACTTCAGTAAACCTCAGTAACTTCATTATTCTGCAAATCTCAGGACAGTAAAAAATCCTGTCAGAACTTATGAATCTCTTTCAGTATAAAGCATTTCACTTCCTCCCCATGACATGCAATAAGAAAGTCTGACATACTCATTTAAAAGAATTGTCACAAAAAGGTAAGACCTGCAGCAATGGAGAGGTCTATATGTACTGACGTACATGCAACATCTATCATCACAGATCTACTGTCTGTTTGGCATCTGGAGAAAAATCTTCCCAACTCCTGAATACCACTGTTGCAATGTTGGAAACACACATTACTTTTTTACTACCTTTCACTCAGAACCACTTCACATGTACTTTTAAAAGCTGTATTTTTGACATAGAAGAATTAAACAAAGACTCATTTGAACAATCTGGAAGCTGAAGAGTGGGTGATCAGTATATAAAAAATAAAATAAAAAGAGTCCAAAGAGGATGATGTAGCTACCTCAGAAGATCATAGGCACACACTGTGTCAGAACATATTAAAGCTGTAAACAGCTACTCGAACACAAAGCCATTGTGAAGCTCCAAATGCATATACCTCCAAATTCTGACATTCCTGAGCCGAGTTAGTAGGTAGACCAATCCACTTGATTTCCTTTTTCTCCTTAGAGATAATGTTCATGGCCATAAGGACATTTAAGGCATCATAGACACGTCGTCTAATATTCTTCTGGTCATAAGCCTGCTGTAGACATAGTGCGTTAATCAAAAATATACATGTGTCAAAAACATTTGAAAATAAACATATTACAGCAAACGGGTAAAACTCAGTTAATATCTGAACTGTTTCATTTATCAGTAGGAAAAACAGAAAAATCTCAAGAGAAATTTCTCTTCCCCCATTCAGTTCACATGTAATTGACTTCCCATATACTTACTGATTCATTTGGTGAAATGTGATTATCAGTGGTAGTGAATTCTGCAACCAACTCGTCTGCCACCTCATTGTATGAGGTGGTTCCTTTTCTCTGTACCTTCTCACAAACCTTCATAGAGAAATGACGTAAACCCTTGCCATTCTTCTCGCCTTTTTTGTTCCGCTTCCTAAATATACGTATAATATATATTTTAAGAAGATTTAAACTTTGGAATATTTGATGTCTCTTTTTCAAATACAGGCACACTGCTGTCAAAAACCCAAGCCTTCCCTTTTCTTCCGTTTCTTATCCCTTATCAACCTTCTCTCCTACATTTTTCCCCCTACATTTTACAATATTTATAAACAATTCCAGTATCTTGATGCTGAAACACAATATAAATTTATTCCTTTGCCAACTTTTCTAGCTTCAGTAGAATCACAAAATCATAGAATAGTTTGGGTTGGAAGCAATCTTTAAAGGTCATCTAGTCCAACCCCCCTGCACTGAGCCAGGGTATCTTCAACTCAGTGAGGCTGCCCAAAGCTCTATCCAACCTGGCCTGAATTCTTTCCAGTAGCAGACAATAAATTAACAACAGGGATATTACTTGAAGAAGTCAATAATGAAAACCTTCCAAACTTCAGGACAAGAAGAGATAAGGGGATAAATACTAAAACATGAAAACTGAATCAGAGGAGAGAATTTTTTTTTGTCCTTTTAAAAAATTTTTATTTTTAAGTAGCACACAGATTGAGCATTTTCTATGTAATGTGATACTGATACTGACTGAACAGACAAAGTCTGGTATTGGTTGAACTCACTAAACATTACACTATTACTATAACACAGATTTGAAGTTATACAGTATATGAAATTGCTATTAGAACTTTAAAGTTACAAGATACAAGCAGGATAACAAAGTTTTCTGCTTTTCGAAGTTTTTAAATAAAAATTTCCTTGTAACCAGAGGAAAAATACAAGTATCAACAAAATTTGTTTCAGCAAGGGGAAGTCTCAATTCTTACATCTCATTTCACTGTATAATTCCAAAGTAGAAATCTATTTATGTGTAACAGGCCACCAATAATAAATTTAGTCTTAAAGCAACTACATTTAACAAAATGCCCTTAAAAACAAGCTTGCATGAAAAAAACACACCAAAAGAATGCATTCCTTGTATTTAATACTTTTTCTCAAAAAGGACTACATTCTTATTTCAAATTACACTCTGGGATATCCTTGTTCAATCAGAAATACACCGTATTTTTCTAAAAATACACCAGCATAAGAGAAATCAGAGAATCACATCAGACAAATTCCTGTGTCTTTTTGGACGTAAATTCTCTAAATGTAAGTAATGTCAGAATATCTACCAGAGCTTACAGAAGATATTCTGCATTCTTTTACAAGAAATGAAGAGGCACTCACGGTGTGACTTACTCCCTATTTTAGTACAACAGACTTCAGTGATGAAGTGCTCTTGATGAAAAGGAAAAGACTTTGGCACACTGCTAGCCTGAGGAGTACATACACTATAACAACACTTAAAACAAAAGTTCCAGCACTTTATTAATCCTTTCTAGCTTTCATTTTGCTCACCCAGCAGACCAAGGTGAAGAATCTCCAGTCTGGTTCTGTGATGCAAAATGTGTGTTAGGTGTGTGTGGACTTCCTACCAGGATGGTATTTTGCGCTGAAGGTCTCTGAGGTGTACCGATAACCTACAGTGAAGATAAAATCATTTGGAAAATGGTAAGAATTCCAAGACATTTTAAGTGACACAACTGAAATGATCCAAACTCTAGCACTTTACATATTTCTCTTAGATGCATCTAATTTATACACACTAGTATAAAAACCTTCAGACTACAGTTAATATAGTTAGAGCACACCCTAAGTTATGAGCATTTATATTTTAATCTCCTTCAATCAGGTTTTCATGCTTGCTGGATCTCTTGACACTGTTCAACACTAACTTAGATGAGATCAAACACACACACAGACACTCTCTCTCCCTCCAAGGAAAACAGAGGGGAAAAAATGAGAGAAAAAAACCCCCTACTCTACCAAATTATGTATAAGGATGCTGCAGTAAATTACAGTTAAAATATGAATGTAAAAAAATCTGAAAATCAGTAAAACCAGAGAGAAAATGCAGAGCTTTTGCAAGAACCCTCTCTCCTGATGTAAGCCTCTATCACTAGAGTCAAAACTACTATGTTAGAGGTGAGAAAGAATAAGGGTGAACTTTCCTCCTCACTGCAGTGACATCAAATTAGGCAAACCCATTCCACTGCAAACATGTTGAGAGCACACACTTGGCTAAGCAGTCTTCCAGCCTCCATGTGAACTGTCCTGAAGACGTGGTAGTTTGACCATAAGTAGTAATACATACATTAGCACAAAGAACTGTGCCCTCCTACCTCTGAAACCAGCTAAACAAAACACCCACTTTTGCAGGTGATGATTCTATCTCTGAATTGTTTAAAATGCAACTTTTTAGAAAATATGGATTTAGGGGAAAAAATGATATTCTATAGATTACTCTTTTGTAGAAAGATATACTACTTTTTTGGGGTACATTTACCTCCCAGTGGAAACAGCTGGTTGCATCCCTGACATCATGTAAATGAAACAAAACATCCAAGAACCCTAAACCCATAACCACCCACAAGCTTGACATACATTCCTGCAGCTACATTCTATCTGAGCAGCAAAACTCAATTTTTCTTCCTCCGGCCAACTTCAACAGTTTAGTCTCAACCAGAGTAAAAAACAAAAACTGAAAATGAAACATTTCATGTGTGAAAGTTACAGAGATCATGCCAAAGGCATCCTAGTGACTGCAGGATGTCCGTGATTTCAGCTGTCTGGAAAGACAAACGGCTGTATTTTTTCCCAAATATTCTCTTTATATTATGCCACCTCTCTGAGCAGTTAAGGTATTAATTTGTTACATCCATTTCTGACAGCTAGAATATCTTAGGTACTCCTTTCCAGGAGCATTGTACCATACAGAAATGTTTCTGTCTCTTATGAAAAGCCAAATAATCTTCTCTACTGCTTTTGATAAACAAAACTTATGATTGTAGGAAATGGCATGAGGGTGAGGAACAGGACACATGTGGACCTGCACACTTTATCCCCATAAAAAAAGTACTATCTGTTCTGATACCAACTGGTCTGGCTCACCAAATGTCTCCAAAGAGTGTGAAAACCACCCATGTGCTATTCAAGTAACTAGACTGTATGGGGATGTGAAGAAAGCTGTAAGCTGGTTTCTACTCCCTAGAAAGCATTGGCAGAAGACTGCAAGAGATGATTTAACACCTTGCTTGCAGAGAGTCCTGCTGTCCAATTCCCTGCCTAATTCCACAAGCAGCCCCACCACTGTACCTCTAGAATTTGTATCACTCTGCAATAAGATGAAAGCCAAGCCAGAACAGGGGCAGGGTTGAGGAGGAGAAGATTTACAGCTGGAGAAAAAACAAACTGGCAGCAGCAAACCCTGAACCTCTACTCCACTCAGGACAGTCCCAAAATATTCAACTCTACAAAGGAAGAAATGAAGTATGTACAAATTCACAGGTTCATTTCTAGAGTGGGACAGAGAAGTCTGATTAACACCTACTCTACATTCAAAATCTACTACACTGCTTTCATATGAAGAAGAACCCCAAATATAAGAAACTCTAGTTCAGGTGTTTACATGTTACAGTTGCTTTCCAGAAGATTGAGACCAATTCTAGTCAGATCACTGAATTATAATTTTGATTACTGAAAGAATTACTATAATCTATGTATTATCTACTGCATTATAAGATTCCTTAAAACATCTAATTTCATACATCTCACACAAAGCTCAAAATAAGTATTTCAGCAAAAGAATATTTAAATTAAGCACTAAAATATAGTTATGCTTTCAATTTTATTCCACCTAGCTCACATCTCTGTAAAAATGTGGTTATGGACTTTATTTACATTTCTCTATACCAGATTTCAGAGCAGAATCTGAAAGAGACACTGATTTTAAATGGCAAGACTAACAAAATATAAAGCCACCTGAACAGCGAGGTAACTTCATGTTGATTTGAGAGTCACCTTTGAACTTCTTTACAAAATACATATTTTTTTAACCTAAGTCTACTAAAATTAGAAACAAACTTAGATTATCTGCCCATGATGAGCAATACAGACTACCAGGCTATTTCAGATTTGCTGTATGTGAAACAATAGGACAAGCAATAAAAACAAATAAATAACCAAACAAACAAAATACACAAACAAAACCCCAAAACAAACAAAAAACCCCAAGAACCCAAAAAACCCCACATCCCACAAACAAAGAAACAAACCAAAAAAACCCCCACAAAGTCTCCTTACCACTTGTTGTGCAATGTTGACATTAGACTGTCCAAATGTTTTTGGCAGGAGCTGTTTTCCAATTGTATTTACTGTAGAAGGATGAACAGCCAATAGAGAAACAACCCCTAAAACAAATACAAGAAGAGAGCTTCAGGTCAGCACACTATTATTTTAGCAAATACTCTCATCTATACTACCAATGCATATGAATGGAAACTAGCCCTGAAACACGTGGTCTCAATATAAAGGCAGCATTTACACATTTGAAGCATAAAAAGAAATTAAAATTCACAGTATGTTCTCTCAAACTTTCTTCTAAGAAATTTTACAGGTCACTGCTTTAATATGAGTATGTTTTAATTCCTTGTATTCCAATTTTTCTCTTAAAGCAGAGTAATAGAGGCAACCAGCATTTAACAAAAAGCATAATCCTCTCTTCTTCTACTCTTACGCTTTGTGGCTATTGAAATAATTTTCAGTATCACCTGACAAACATGCCCAATGCCATAGCATATGGCATTGCCTTCTGAGATATGCTGATCTACAGCAGATAAAATTTGGCTGGAAGAGGCCTTTCCAAGAGAATATTCTCAATTTTCCTCTAAGTGTCCCCTCCCAACTGAAGGCAGGGAATTAAGAATCCATTATTTCAGAAAAATACATGCAATCTCCATTATTTCCATCCCAAGAATCCATTATTTCAGAAAAATACATGCAACTCAGCAGACCAACCCTGGGGGAAAGGTTGTTCTCTCTCTCCCTATTCATAACCTATATATAATCAGCACTGGTAGGTAAAGCAAGTCCTAAGCCATGTAAAAGATAAATCAACTGCAAAAAAAACAACCCAGGTATCCACTAGCAGTTTGATGTTCCATGATATAGCTGAGAGGAAAGAACCCCAAACCCACCTATTTAAAACAAACAAAAAACTCCACAACCAACAAAACAGAGCAAAAAGAAGCCACAAAGACTGACTACAGTAAGAAAATGATGAACAAACCAGTCTTAAAATACTAGAGACTTTTTTTTGCCAAATCAATTGTCAGGTTTGGCAGTTGTTTCTCTCAGGTGACTTTTAAAGAGGCCAATGG
Organism: Fringilla coelebs; assembly: GCF_963513975.1. Classification (NCBI taxonomy): domain Eukaryota; kingdom Metazoa; phylum Chordata; class Aves; order Passeriformes; family Fringillidae; genus Fringilla; species Fringilla coelebs. The sequence continues at coordinate 26,752,145 of NC_140029.1, read as the reverse complement.
GGTCAGAAGGACTTGGTAAAATTCTCATTCCTCTCTCTTCTTCCCATTGTCCAATACAGAAGCAGTAAATAAGCATTTTTACAAGGGTTGTATCAGGAGGGCTGTAACTGGCCCTTGATGCCTATCATCCCTTTTTACACATTCAGGAAGTCTACACGAAGTTGAGGACAATTCAAATCTTCTTTAAGCCCTTGCTTTCCAGAAGGCTTAGATTTCCCAGCTGCTATTACTACACCATGTCAAAGTGATACTTCATGTAAGAATTTACTCTCAGTGATCAATCTATTCCCAAACTGGATGCAGCAGGATGCCCTTCTTCCACTGCTAACCAGCTTCCCAGGGCTCTTTCAGAAAGTCATCAGCTACCCACTTTGTACTCTAAGTCTGTTACACCTTCCTGTCCCTCCAAGTACACTCATCACTATCATGACCGGAATTGTGCTTGTTCTTCCTCTCTGTGGAATACAATAAATCAATATAAACTACCCTGGCTAGTAATGCCTGAGTAGCTTCTTCTCAACTTCCTGGAGGTTTTTTTTTAAACTTCTCCTCACTGCTTTAAAAAATTCAGTGCAATCTGAAGACTGTATTTCCGGTATAAAAAACTGCTTTCCAAGGTTAAGACACCTCATCTGCTTGATCATCTTAGAATCACAGAATATTCTGAGTTGGAAGGGACTCACAAGGATCATCAATTCCAATTCTTGAGTGAATGGCCAATACAGGAATCAAACCCCATCCCTGGCATTATGAGCACCATTCTTTAACCAACCCTCCCTTACCTCTCATGGTCATTGTTGCCCATGTTTTCTAGTTCTCCTGCCCTTTCTTTTGCAGATGACAGGTATCCATCCACCACCAAGTGATGCAGGATGCTGTTTATAGCTCGTTTACTATTTTATTCCCTGCTCCTTTCCAAGTAATTCTCAAAATTCACCACCAAACACTGATACCACATTTTCATTAATATAACCTACGATGAGTTCAAGACCTTTCTTCAGAGTTAATAGCTCACTTGAGACACTCATTGTACCAAGTTAAGTTTTCACCAATTATTAACCAATGGGAGGACCATCCCATTCTATCATACCTTAGCTTAACAGGCTGATTAAGGACATTGATAATAATTTTTTTTATTATTATTTTAATAAATCCAAGGGCATAATTCTGATTAGATAATCCTTATCCACATGGTTGTTGACTCTTTCAAAGCATGACTTTGAAAAGAAGTAACTGCAGACCCTGCCTTTTCCCCTCCCTCTAGAGAAGCCCTGTTGAAGGCCACTATCACATCTGTCCACACATGTATTGCTTCTCTGTTAGGTGCTCAACCGGACTGCCACAGAAGTCTGACTTACTCATCTGCCATTACTTGAGCCCTTCACAAATCAGTGCAGGCTATGCTGCCCTCCTTCCTTCTGGTACTGAATCAGTTATACACTACTGAGTTACAGGGACAGAAGCACCATTGCTAGCTCCTTTCAGAATTCAAAGGTAGACAGCTTTCTACAATAAGTGCTACCATTCACATGATGAGTTTTTTCCTATGACAACTTCCAAATATTACTTCAGCAGGACAACTTCATAAAGAGCCTCTAATCTTCAGATTCACTCAAGAGACTTAATTATTCTGGTATGTTTAAAAATAAAATAATTCTTTATCTTATCATGTTGTTCATTTAAAAAATGTTACGCAGTCAACGAAGACAAAAATGTTGTGCCAATGTAAGTTGACACAAGAGCAGAGGCTGGGGTCAGTGTTTAGGAAGCAGATGCTCAGGGAAGCATCAGGGGCCTGGGCAGACAATCAGCTGTGCGTGACCCAGAGGTGCTCCCCTATGCTAACAAAAACTTAAACATATCCTGGGCTGCATTTGGAAGCATACAGCAATAAGTGATTATTCCTTTTCTTTCAGCACTCCTTACATTGTCCCTGGGTAACTCTGTTCAGTTTTGGGGCCCAAGCTGCAAGAGAGGCACTGGCAAACAGGAGAGAGTGCAGCAGGAAGAGACCAGTGTGCCCCAGGTACTGGACTATGTCCTGCACAAGGAGAAGCTCAGGGAGCTTGGTGCATTCAGCTTCTGGAAGAGGGCAAAGTGGAGCAAGGAGTATTATATGCAGAAATCACCACCTTCAACTATTAAAGGGAAGTTTAGAGATGACAGAGGACACAACAAAAGGAAAAGAGGGAACAGTCACAAGTTGTTGTATGGCAAATTATAGCCAGGGAAATTGCCAACGGCAGTGCACAGCAACAGGCTGCATAGGAGATTCCTTGGTAACACACAGCAAAATTCAAGAACTGAAGGCTCTGTGCATCAAAGCTAATCCTGCTTTGAAGGTAAGGTTTATTAGATGGTTTCCAGCCTTCTGTTATTAATAATTTTATTTTCTGAACAGAAATAGCTACCTTGCAACTAAAACATCATCCATGGGAAGGAAAGAGCACACACCGTTTCTTTAAATTTTTTAATTACGCTAACATTTCCTGTAGTGCTGTGCCAGAGCTAATTCGTGCAACTGAGCCAACCTGGCTCTGAACAGAAACTACAAGGTTCATCTTTCTGTACAGCACAAACTGACTGGCAAGGAAACATAAATGTAAGTGAAAGAATAGTAACACAAGCATCACCGTTCAAAGCAAAGTCAAAGTCAACTTATAAAAGCTATCATGAGTATAACTGCTCAATTATACAGAAAACAAAACTTTTAAGAGGATATTTTCAATGTCTCTGTCCAAGTGCATTCTATTTTCTCATTTGCCTCACATGCAAACATTTTACTCATATTCATCTGCATTTTCAAAGGCTCATAATATGTGGGAGGTTTTTGTTTGTTAAATACAAGCAGAAGTAATTTTGTCAACTTAGATTTGCAAGTGACTGACAGCTCAGTTTCTCAAACAAATCTTACTACTAATTTCCTAATTACTGTTACTCAGCAATCACTGTAATCCCTATAATCCTGTATTTTGTAGACAATATACAGTGTACATAACAGCATGTAAAAATTAAAACCACAAGTTTGCCCACAGTTTTACTGGCATCAACTGTTCTTCCTTTCCAAAACAAATTATTAATACTGCTAGTGCTGACACATCTTTTTTTCTCCCTTAAAGACTTTGAGAACCACAAGAAAATACCATTTAGAGCAGAAAAAAAGCAATATATACAGAAGGATATAACTACTACTACTACTTACACTCTCACTATCACAAATGTTTGGAAAACTACTTTTAGTAACTTATAAGCAATCATTAAACCTAAAGGGAAGTAGAACTTCATCACTATGATGTTCCAGAATACCTCCAAATACAAGATAATGATGCAGGTGGAATCAAGGAGTAATGGCATAAAAACTTTGCAGATCAAAAGAAGCAGCACTAACAAAACCTGTCATTTACCTGTCTACAAACAAGTAACTGCTCTCTTTGGTTACTGGTTAACTGGACCTTTGCTTGCACATAAAAACAAACCACAGAGTTTTACCAAAAGAAGGAATCCTTGCAGAATTTTGACAGTTTAAAGGACAGGTGATGCAGTTAATTAAGAACATTTTAAAAATCTTAAGATGACACAGAAAAAAGACACAGTATCAAAGAAACGAGTGCCCTCTGCAGACAGCAGGTAGATCTCCTGAAAAGCTGACTGCTCCAGTTTCTTGTAACAGTAGTGACTTTGAATTTGGTGTTCAGGACAGAAATGATGGGCTAAAGCACTTCCTGCCTCAGGAGCAAAAAATGTCATTCATTCTAGATACTCTACCATTTTCTGAAGTAATTTGCCTTTATGTTTTCTTTACTTGAGAAAAAGAGAGCAGTCAACAGAAAAGCAACTCAGTTCCCTCATAATGCAGTCTCTAACAAACGAAGTTCTGTCATACAACAGAGGTGACAATTATATCCTGGGAGCTGATTCCTCACGTCACTCCTGTGCATTGAAGTTGTTAACGTCTCTGCCAGGAACATCACAGATATTTCACATTATTTTATTAGTTAGGTATATGCTAATTTTCAGAAAACACAAAATTCTTTTTAAGGGTCCCTGTGCGACAGCACACAAATGATTGTCTCCAGTTGTGTGCCAAGTCAAGTAAAAGCACCTCTACTTACAGAACACACGATCGTGTTAGGTCAACAAACATGCTTATACAGCAATTCTGAGCTTTTGTACAGGCTCCATGTCTCCCAGAGTGTAGCACTCACTCACAACTCAGACTTCTACGTGATTCTTACCATCTTTACATATGACTAGTAATAGTTCAGCTATTACAAACCAGTTTTTCCAAGTCTGTGTTGAAATAAACTGGGCTTTACTTTTAGAGTTTCCAAAATTCCATTTCTACTTCCAGAAATAGTTTTATTTCCTTAGCTTCACTCTAGATAATATTAATTGGATTTACCTCAGCTGCAGTAAGACAGATTTTATAACCAATTTCAAGCATCTGTTTGCTGAAGCATAATTCACAGAGTTCTGAAACTAATCTCTTGTTTTATTCCAGAGGAACAATTCCAGTCACTGTTAAAAATCAAGAAGTATGAATTTTCAAGTAAAAATAATAATAATAGCATTATTCTGCAAGTTCTTGTCATATAAATAAAAAGAACAAAACAAATCTTATAGTTAGGCAGTATTGAAATACGAGTCTAAACACACCTTAAAAGGTTACATGTCTGACTTTGACTTTTTCAAATCTGAAATGCAACTATAATTAGCCTATAAAATGTGAAACCTTTTTTTAAAGTGTAAGCAGTGAAAGGAGCTAGAGACACCTTACAAGCATTTTCTGGTTACATACCAATAATGCCACCTACTGGTATAGAGAAGATCCAACTTTTCTTTCTGAGTAACTTAGTTAAACTAAGAGCTTCAATTTCAATACAATATTAAATCCACTGGTTACCTTTTCCCTCTGACTCATCTGAAGCAAATAATTTCTTTCATCCAAATTTCTCCACAAGTGAGGAGCATGATTAGACTTGAATAGTGCTCTATTTAATACTTAAATATCAACACTCATTTGAATATGACAAGGACCAGAATGTAACAGTTTTCTTCAAAATGTAACCTCCAGAAACAGCAAAATTTCTCAGTTTCTAAAATTCATTGCCAAACAACCAATAGAAAACACAAACTCATAAGGAAGCTCAACTACTTTAGTCCCTATTAAAAATTCTTTCTATCCTTCCTATATGTATTTGCTAACTCTCAAAATTAATTAGCCAGTTGGAAACCACCTTCCTGGTTACCAAGAAAAACAAACCTTTCACAGTAATACTGGTTTTTCAGGGCTATATGGAGTGTTACACTCCAGCAACAGAAATACACAGGGGTATCAGAAAACATGGGCAAATTTACAGGCAACTTCTTCTGGAGCCTGCACAAGCACTGGAGGAAACACAAACTGCCATCTCATTTCTACCACAAATAGGTTGATACCTCTTACTTCACTCACTAGAGATGGTTTTGAATAAATTTTTAGAGCATTTTCTAGAAAGGTATTTTATGTGCATGACTAATTTATTCAAAATTGCATGCATTACTCATAAACAAACCTTTGTGGGGTTGTTGTTTGGGATTTTGGGGCTTGTTGTGTTTTTGTTTGGGGTTTTTTACTGTTTTTTCCTCTTAAAACAAATAAAGTCTGTCTCTGCTTTAAAACACAAATCCTAATCTGGAGTTCATGGCTGAGACCAGTCTTTCTGAGATCAGTCTCCATGAGATAGTGGAAGCATGTGCCCATTTGCTAAAGCAAAAAGGTTGTCTACACTGGTAGCCTGTTTCTGTCAGCAGACATTATTGACCAGTCAGGGAATGAGTGTATGGATAAGACTTGCATGCAGAGATTACTCTGTAACATACCCTCTCTATTCCAAATCTTTAGGACTTCTTGAGCAAGAGGTTGTTCAGCATAACTGTTCAGCAATATGGCGATGTCCCCTCTTTATTATTCATCTAAGAAACAACAGCAACATAACCCCACCACCAAAACTGAAGTCTGAAAAGAATTTATCCAGTTACCATATTTCTGCCAGTAGAGATTAAAAATTTACAGAAGCTCATTCACAGCCCATTTTGAAAGCACTGCAACAAATCTCTTCAATTTGTGAGAATTTTTGCATCATAACTGGTTCTGGCCAGAAGAATCAATCTTTGCTTACCTCTCATACTTGAGTCACATACCTACCACTGAGTCACAAACCTTACAGACTGCTGACGACGATGTTACAGAACTGTTTCAGTAACAATATTCTGCTCTTTCTCTTTAATCCTGTTTTTGCAAGCATGTCCTTATGACCCAGCACACAAGTAATTTGTTGTCCTCTACCATCCCCCTAAAACCTTTATTCCTCGGACAGCTGAACTCCTCCTCCTTTCACATCTGGCTAGCAACAAGTAGAAACTGAAGCAAGTAACAGATTTCTTGTTGGATTTTCTTCTCAATTCGCTGAGTTTCAAAGTTGGACTTTTCCAAAACTATGATGGAATACACCCTCTGGTATTATAATCCAATGACTTTGAGTGCTGTAGGAGCAATAAGAAGAATGAACTTCAAAAAGTAGCCAGGCTCCTGCATTCTCCCTCAAGAGCCTGCCCCATTACTGTTGTCAAGGGCAGCAGATTGGGCTAAACAAACCACTCATCTGACACAGTAGGGAGATTCGACCCCACAACCAATATCAATCATGCAATATACTCTCCATCTCTTCTTGTGATTGACTCACAACTTCTAGAAAAGAAATACAAAGAAAAATACAAAATTTCTTTCCTTAAAAGAAATACAAATTCAAAGGGGAAGATGAAGACAAAAACAAAACAAAAAACCCAAAGAAACAAACAAAAGCACCAAATAAAAACTTTTAATGATGACCACCAGATAAGAACACAAAGATTTTTTTCACTAACCACCTTCAACTCCCCCGAAAAAGTATACCAGATACACTTCTGCTAGCCTATGGAAAGCTTACTCCATGATTGCTCTAGACTGAATCCTTTCCATCATGAAATTAAGAGAAATTTTGCACAGATTTTAAGAAATAGCAGAGGACAGCACATTGTTGCTATAATGGCATACAATGCAGACGGCTAGTTTTACAGAGAGCATAGTACTTTTCTTTGTTGTTTAAATACTGCACAAAACCCTCTAAAATTATAAAAAGTGGCAAAGGAAAAAAGTACTACTTTAGTGAATAAATTCTGATACATATCTGAGTACTTTAGTGACAAATATTTGCAAATTTAAGCTCTGATTAAGACTACAGAGCCTGCACATGAAACACAGACAAGCTAGGGACAAAATCCACAAACTGATGAAGCTAAGAGAAATAGCTGTTTCTTCTCAATATTAAGTTACTATTAACTTCACAGAACTCCCCTAAAAGCAATGAGCTGCAGAAATGGGCTGGGGATAGTTCAGTTTGCTGCATTATACATTGAGAGTAGAGAGCTCCACCCTCAAACTGGACAAATTGCAGAGCTATAATAAACTATTTAATAATGTGAATTTATTTACAAAATTCTATAAGCAATAAAATGCCCTCCAATTTGAGGAGTTCTACTTAAAGAGCTATGTAATACTGGAAGAGTCATATTTCCAGTTCTTGCTGTCTAGACTGCACTGTTTTGACTAGGTCTCCACTGACTGCAATAGGGTCTAGATGCCTACGTGGGTGTAAAATGTACCCTCCTAAAGTACCTGCCCTGCAAAAAAATCACTTTTACTGCCCACAGGATTAGGACATACAGTACAGCTGTTAAGGATCAGGTACCTACTTGCACACTTGTCTAGCTCAGGGGGGTGTGACTGTGTTTACAGAAATACACCTCTGCCAGTTAATACATGTCTTTACTCAACCCTTAGTGCCCCCTCCACCAAATGCAGAACAGGACAGATTAGTGGGATACCCCCCCCCCCTTCTGTAAAGCAATGTATATTTTAGACAGGGAAAGGTCCAAGACAGTGTCTAGGTAGATGCCAGTAAAATACCTGCTGTACTTAGTGGTGGTGACAGAAGCTAAATGGTTTCCTGGAATGGTATACAAAATATTAGAGCAGTAATACTAAAGGAGTTCACCTGAACTGGACTACAGGTTAATCTGGGAGTACTGGAGTATTCCAACAATGCTTAAAGCCAGTAGGTTAGTCAACAGTAAGGTTTACAGACAGTAAGCAGACGACTGTGCTAATATAAATTTCACCTTACTTCATAGAGCCTATCAAAGGACACCATCTGTCACACACAAGAATAAAGCAGACTGTCATTATTTGGAAGCAACAACAAAGGGAAATGGCCATCTCACTAAAAGATATTGTGAGGTGCTTATGAACCAAACATGATGTTGCGCAGAAAAATTAGTGATCTCTCCATACAAAAATGACTGAGAATCACACATACTGTTTTAGTCACTTGTATTCAAGAAAGTTGATGAAGGCAATCAAACAGGCTCAAAGGATACAGTAAGGAAAACACAGGGGACAAAGAGCACATCTGATGAGCAATCTAGGAAACAGTGGCTAGCTGGCTGTCAAACTACTAGACTGTTAAGATACTCAGTTGTTATTTGCAAAGAATATACTTCAGCGGAATTAGAGCAGAGTTCTACAGTCTCACTTTGCAAACAGCCCTCCTGTAAGAATACATGAAATGTAGTCTTCAAACATAGCATAATCACTTTACAGAAGAGGTTACATGGCACAGCTGTCCAGAACTGCAGGTGGCTGGAACTCAGCGTGGCTTCTGGTTTTTCCCCCAACTATGCTAACTGGGAAAGTGCAGCTCCTAACACCCCAAATGCTTAGGCACTCTCAGTTCTTAAGTTCACGTATCAAATTCAAGTTCAAATTTATATCTTGTGTTTTATTAAGTTGCTTAATGACACTACAGTATCATACATGCACAGGCATTATCTGCAAGACCAAAACAGTTCTGTTCACAATATATTTTGAGATAAGCTTGCAGGAGAGTGGATGCACTATCATAAAAACTGTCATAAGCCATTTTAAACTTCTACCCGCCTGCATTTTTTTTCCATTTTCTAAAACACAGTACCCCAAAGATGCTTCAGAACATCCTGGTCTTTATTCTTCAGCACAACCTACACTAAGGAGAGCACATGTAGGACAAACCACCACTGAACTGCACCTGTAGTTTTAGGACAATTATAAACCACAGCAAACCTACAGTTTGCTTACTGTAACTTAAGAACTTAAGAAAAACTTTATAACTTAAGAAAAACTTTACATATAACTTAAGAAAAACTTTACAAAAACTATGCTAAGAAAGCAGTTTAATGCCAGTAAAATGCATAGCAACTAAAAATCAAGAAATGGAGAGTCTTACTAAGAATTGTGTTCTTACCTTTTCCAGGACTTAGGTTTTGGTCTATAAACACCTTAAGCTCTCCATTGGCTTCAATTAGTCCAGCCTGTTAAAGAAAGCAACTTTTATTAATTTTACAAACACAGACAGCCTTTTATTGGTAAAGATGAACGGTATCTTACCAGTAGCCTCTACTGCTACCATTCTCATTTTGTCACAAACCTGCCATTATGAACTGTTTGGGGTATAGCACTTGTAAAACTTTAAAGTCTTGATTTTATAAATGCCATATTCTTTAAGAACAAACAGAAAGTAAGTTTACACCTACTTTGCTATTTGTGTCCTAAGCTCTTACAGTGTGTATGCACTGTTTTAACAGACAACTGCAACTACACCTTTCTCTCTGTAGATACTACTCACCTAATACACAAGGTAAAAATATTACAGCAAAAACAGCACAGGCAGTGGAGAGTGCCTGGGCCATTTTAATCAGAAAAAATATCATTAATAATAAATATTGAGCCTTTCAATTACTATTTTTTTAAAGATCAGAACACAAACCTCTAAAATGAAAAAGCTATAGGGTGATATAAAGTTTAAAAAGTCATCACCATCCTCTGAGAAGCCTCACAGCAGTGATTACTTTCAAAATACTATTAACTGAATGGAGGACAGGATGCAGTAATTTCTTTGTACCTGCAGACAGAACAGTTCTGAAAAAACATTTAATGAACACAGGACACACTGTTTCCATTTAGAAACAACAGCAAGAAAGTCAATACCTGTACTTAAGCACAGTGTAGCATATGGAGTTCCAGGGCTGAAAAGTCCGGAGCTGCATTTTGCACACTGCGGGTTACTGGCATCCCTGAGCAAGGATGGAGGGCTTTGCTGACAGCCGAAGCAGCAAAACCTTCCCCATTCCAAACAAGTCTACCTGAAGAGCCCGGCTTGAGATCTGCCAGCGGTTTGGGAAAACAAGGAAGCCACTAGGTGATGCTGTGGAGCCACTATTATCCAGGTATATCAGACCAAGGATTTCTTACCAAAGACAGGGAACTTTAAGAAACTTTCTCTCCTCAGTGAATGGGGAGAGAAAATGATGGAACATAGGAGACGAGCTGGAATAAAGGCATAAAGAGCAGTGCTGCTGCCTGTAATGGCATGGCAGCAACGAGGACCTGGATGCATAGAGAAACGGTAAGTGGGCAGAGAGTAGAAGTGATGGATAGAATGAAAAGTCTGTGGCAGTTCTGTCCTCCATTCCCCCCTCCTAAAAAGTAACACAACAGCATAGTTCTAGAGAGGCCCAAACAACTTTTCAGTTGTTCCAGAACACTGCCTGTCCTCCTTGCCCACAGCAGGGATTTCTAAGACCCACTTGAACAAAGGATGGTTTTACCACCCTGTTCCCAGGCACCAGAACTCTTTATAAGCCTCACTCTTTATCATGCTTAACCACCTAATTCAGAAAGGCAACAGACTACATCACACACCTCCAAAGTAAAAGGTATACTCATCAACATGAGACCAGCACTGTGTACAAAGATGTTGTTAGGGCTACAATATGGCAGCATGACATTCCAGAACACTGGAACTCCATGGGAAAACATGAAGGAAGATTTTTGGCTGTTACCTTTACTCCCATTCTATCTAAATTTCGAAACAGAAGTGTTAAACCACACAGGAAGTGCAGTCTCATTGTCATAATTTCTTTCAATGCAGTACTTGAGTTTGTATTCCACAGCAGAAAGAGGCTTGCACTCAGGACACCTGCAAATTCTTTTTTCCATGAGAATAAATAATGATTATAAATGAGACTGGAAAAGCATTTAATATATTGTGGTTTTCATCAGAAAGCCACCACGAAAATGGCTATTTTAATCTGTAATGTCTTTCTTTTAAGCATACGAATTTAATAATTTTGAATTATTAAATCCATTTCTTGGTTTAATATGCAAAGGCAAACACCTGCACCAAGTGCATGTCAGTTACAGTGATATTCCAAACCCAAATATTTAAGCAGTGATATTCAACTAATTTAAGTATTAATGCAAATCACTATTTCAGTAATTGAAAAATTAGGCAATTCAGTAATCAACTACTTATTGGTTCCTTCCATTTTCTATTTTTTTCAAATTAGAATGTCTCCAGTACAATCTTTTTGATTCATTTTAAGTAAATAAACCAACATCATAGTATAAAATAATCTCATAAGCTTCAAGTCTTTTTCTGCATAATGAAAACATGCAGTGAAAAAATATTACCCAAAACAATATGCAACTCCAAAGACCGTAATTTAATCTAGCATTACAAAGGTTCAGGTTAATGATACATGCCCTATACCATGCTTTTGTGAAACTGAAAGCACAAAGTCACTGAAAAACTAGAAAACATTTGGGAAAAAACACCACACTTAATCAATGAAAGAAAACAAACTGGGAACATTCAGAGAAAAGCAATCACTGGATAACAAGCAGGATCTCCTCAGGTATCACAATTCTAATGAGCAATACAGAAGTAACAGTTTCACCACCTTTCTACCAGTGTCTTAGTAAAGGTTCACCTCTAGCAGTTAAAATGGCACATATTCAACTCATTTGTAAGCATTTACCCAGAAAGACCCCAGAAAGCTATTTGGAAAGAAAACCATGTATCCCACAGCAAAACAGAACCCCCAGCTGCTATTATTCATAGTGAAAATTCTGTTATTCCACCCCCAGTATGTTGTTCACACTGCTGAACACACTTTTCAGTTTTGCTAAGGTGAGCAAAACTTATAGCTGGTTGAAGGGACAAGTTTTGATCAAAGAAAACTGAAAAGCAAAACTTCCATCCAATACAGAATTCTGGTGTCTCTGTTCTGAAATGGAAACACTACACAAAACATCTCTCAGTATGAGTTTTGAGGACATTCTCCCTGTTTTTCAAGCCAGGTTATTTTGGAGGAAGCACCAGGATTACTCCTCTAGGACCAATGTAGTATAGCACCCAAAAGAAAGAAAAAAGACAAAAATGTGACTATGGCTCCCATTCCATATGTTATAGCTGCAGACTCACAATGAACCAAAAAAAAAAAAGAAAAACCCAAAACACCACCAAAACCAACACCCTCCCTCCCCCACAAAAACACCCACCCAGGAAAAAGTATAGGATTTTCCCCAATGGAAAGATAACTTTCTGTCAGGAAGGGTTTAGACATCAAGGAAATTCTACTTACTGATGAAAAAATACACCTAGATTTCAGGCCTTATCAAGCTACTTGTAACAAGGTATTTGGATTTTTACTATTTTCCCATGTATTCTTTTTGTATTCCACAGTTTCTTCTTATCTTCTCATGATTCTCAATCTCAAGATGCATTACATCCTTTGATGGTGATCCTGGGGCTGCTTGAAATAATAATGCTCTTTATATCTGATTTTGAAAGCTTAATAAGTGTGTTCAACTTCACAATTCAGCAAAGTTGTCCTCTTTGAAGACATATGTTGGCTATGTCTACTTCTCTACAGCTACAAAAAGAAACCCCTGAAACCCTAAACAGACAGCAGATACAGATACAGCCTTCATCCTTCACACACTACAACAAAGCCAACACTGATTTTAAAAATAGTTTTTGACATCCAACACAGCATCTAAGCTATAATAACTTAGTGTCTTTCCACAGAGCACCAGAAAGGAAGGTAAAGCCCACTGGCCAAATCAGTAGATCTGGTAATTTGAATTGCAGAAACTGTGGTGGAGTGGAGATCCCAACCATCACCGAGGTTTGGTCTCAGCTCATTGTTTAGAGCACCTAAGGAAAAGAAATTAACTGAAAAACTAAACATAAAAAAAAATCAACTAAGGTTAGGTTTAGCCTGCTATGAGATCATCGGCAGTCCTAAGGACTGGGAAGTCTATTTCTGTTTTGTTTACCAGTGAAAACTGAAAAGCACTACAAGTGCCCTCAGCCTGAAAATCAGTAAACTGGGAACTTTTTGTTGAGACTGAAGTTAAACTGAAACAAAATTTTTTGAAGATGCAGAGAATTTCAGTTATTAAAAAATCCCTAAAGATTATGAGAGAATAATTTAGTATCTTACTAACAAGCTACTATTTGCACTCTCTGAAGTTATGCACTAGAAAATCAACATCCTTACAACAAAAATATAACTTCTTCCACAGCTTTCTAGCCTTGCAATTCAATTTGTTAATAAAAACTGGCATCAAATTATTCACTGACCCTTTAAACTAAACAGGAAAATATGCAAGGTGAATTTGGACTAAAGGACAAAGAACCCATAAAAGCAAGAAGTTTATCTGACAAAACCAAGACTGAACAAGTACATGGGCTATATATATCAGATTTAACCTGAGAGGCACATAGCCCCACACTACTTCAAATAAGTATGGGGAAGAGAAGGGTGCTTTTGTGCCACAGAAATCCCCCTTCTACTTTGCTTCTAAGTAATGAGCCCATTTTAAGAACACTACCTGAAAAAGTGCTGGAAGAAGAGCAAAAAGGGTAGAGATGCATGGAAACAGAGGTACCTGCTACAGGGTTGATTCTCAGAACAGGAATTTTCAGTTGTTAACAGCAGATCCAGCCCACAGAGCATGGAGGCACAGGACTTTCACAAAGAGATACAGGTGCCAAAGATACAAGAATGGTTAAAGAACGGGATTCGGAATGGGACAGTCTGAAAATGAGACAATTTTGGGACTGGCTGGAAAAGACACAAAAAATGAGCTAGAAAATCAGATGGAAGATGGCAGAATTGGAGTGGAGGTAGAGAAACTATGAGTCACTGAAAAAGTACAGGCAATGCAACTGATGGGAACCTAAGAGAGCTTTAATGGAACAATGAGATCAAATCCTGTGAGAAGAAGGGAAGAACATGGGAAGTGGGAAATGAACACAACCTGAACTACAACTGAAAGGGGAAATAAGTTGGAACTCGGACAGAGAAGTTCAAAACAAATTAGGAAAGAAGCAGCGACGACAGAACCAGAAAATGGAGGAATTGTGAAAGAAAAGCATTTCCACCCAGAGCTTGTTGAGGCATTTGGTGCTGTTGGGTTGATGGTTGGACTTCTTGATCTTGGAGGTCTTTTCCAACCATAACAGTTCCACAATTTCATGACCAAGATGATACCTCTGCTGTCTACAGGCATTTGCAAAGCCAAGTAGCAAACAACCACCCACGTGTGCAAAACTGCAACTAACTCCATCCATGATGATCCCTAGTCATTTTAAAGGCAACATGTCCAAAGGCTCCATTTTGCCATGCCATTTTACTGTGGGCCACTTTATTGACAATGCAGGGTTCCTTTTTTTGTTTGCCTCATTTCAGTATCAGGAAGCAACAGAAAAAAAGCAAAGTTACAAAGTAAAGTGGAATAAAGCTTATAAGCAGAAATAAACAACCTTATTTTAACACTGCTTAAACAACCTTTATTCTTCTTTCATCCCTATCCATATGCAAATGTCATTTATAAGAAGATGATAATGAACTACTTTCCCCATTGTTCCTCATCTCATGCAGGGACCAGAGCAAACATGCTCTGGGAATGAACTATTAAGCAACTGCAAAAGATTATGATGAGATATCCATTTCATTTTTTTGCAAAAATTAAAGGGCAATCAAGATATTAAGTAGAGGAATATTGTAGAAAAGGGCAAAAAGTTCTTAAATTTAAAACATTTGCATTTCAATTTGAAAATGAAGCCAGTGAGAACTATTCTTTACTGTATAAATTGCATAAAAATGTTTGAACTTGGGCTACAGGAGTCTAATTGTTCAAAATTCTCAGATGTGTTGTTTTACTGTGTTTTAGTAGCCTTTTTCTGGAACAGAGATAATCATATCACATCCTCAGATCATGGCAGTATCTTCAAGATTAATGTGTCTGCCAACCACTCAGCAATGGGCTACGCTATAGAAATGAGCTTTCCAAAGACTATTTTGGCATTTTTAGCACCTTAACTAACAAGGCATAGCCAAAGCACTAAAACAAAGGTCTGGATACCACAGATTTGTGAAGGCAAAAAGCTAAATACAAGTGAGAAGTTCAGTCAAGCATTGTCAATACAGGCTCTGCTGATACTGTGGGAAAGCTAGACACTAAGCAATACACCCAAGATCTCCTTTATTGCAGAATATGTCAAGACCATCAGCTTCTTGGCTTTTCTTTCTGACAAGAGCAACACATCCAGAATGCAGCACAAGAACTCACTTTGAAGACAAGTCAAATGGTGGTCCTGTCTAATCAGCCAACAGATCAAAAACACCTCAAGAGTGAAAAGTCACTCCATGGTGTTGCTTCTTACAGTTATTCAATTGCTCAAGTGATAAAATCTTTGCAAAATTTAAAGCTGATGTCCCCAAAACTAACCATGAAGCTGTAAGAACAAAGCAGAATTGAATGTGAGACTCCTAGCAGCGAGTATGACATCAAAGCACTGTTTTTCCACTTTTACCACATAAATTAGCCAGAAAATAAAATCATCATTAGCATCCTCCTGGACTAAATAATCACATGTGGAGGTACCAGCAGCAGCCACTTCCACAACTACATCCTGCAAGCATTCTAGGTTTGACCCTAAGAGACTGTTGTTTTCACAGCCAAACCAAGACTTCAGAGCATCTTCTTCATCAACACCTGAACCACAGCTGAAATCAACACGTAACATTACACAGGACCCCACCAGAACCATTTGCCTCACCAACCTCCTCATCAGTGTATTACAAGGCTAGAGTAGCCCACAGTGCAACTTTCAACCAAGCCTGTGTAACCAATAATGCAATACTGGAACTCTCAGCAAACATAATGTAACACAAGACAAGTAGCCAGAAGCATTTTTTGGGGAACATGGACCACTGTCCGTCCTTAAAGTCAAAGTCTCTGCTACCTGAGAACTGTTTCAATATAGACAACATTTAGCAAAGATTGATTCACTCCTCTTCCCACTCCTAATTAGCCATAATAAATCTCCATTAATAGATAATCACACAATCAAATGCAAACATTAAAAACAACTGATCCCCAGTGTAACTTAACTTCTAAAATCTGCATTTTTGTTGAGCCTGTTGCCACCATAGTGTAGTTATTCAGTAAAATACTGCAACATACCTATATAAAGCCACTACCATTAACTGGCACATACAATTAATAAAGTTTAACACTTACAGGCTACAAGAAAATGCTTCATTTAGGCAAATAAATTGGCAAGGTGACAGGCAACTTCTGAGCTGCTATTTCCTGATTTTATAATACAAACCAACATAGGAAAAAACCAGCTCTGACTGCATGCCTGGAATGTATAAAAGAGAGCTTAAAGATCACTTTCCTTTTGCCTTCTTTGAAAAGGCAAATTAAAAAAATTAGCAACGTTCAAAATCCCGAACAGAGATGCCTTTTTGGATGACCTAATTTCGTAATATTATTTGATCACTAGTTTGCAAACTTCTGGACATGTTAGAACTCACTAAAGACAAACAGAAGTAGATCAAGCTACTGAACTAAAATGATATCAAAGAAGGTGCATGACCATTTGAGATTCCTCAAAGACTTAACTTCTCTAGTCTGCCTCAATGAAATTTCCAGTACATAACCCAAAAATAAAGATAAAAGAAGAAATGCATGCTGGTATTTTAAGAAAAGTCTGAAAAATATTTTTAAGATTTCTCATTACTTTCTAGGGATTGAAAATGCATCATGTAAAAAAGGTCCAAAATAAAGTGGTTTTCCTAGTTCCATTGGGTTCTTGTTTTCAATCCATCCCAAACTACTTTTTTTGACTTGCTCAAGTTTGATGTAGAAACATCACATGGAAGTTATTAAAAAGTACAACTTCTGCGGCAAAAAATTAATACAAAAGCACAGATTTTGATTTTCCACAAAAACAGCAGCCCTATTAACCTATCCAGTAAAACTGGGTGAAGAAACCAGCTCACTGTGGGTGTTTAAAGATATTCTTTGAGGAAAATATTTAACAATACTGTGAAATAAATCCATTAGATTCAACTACATACCAGAATGCATTCTGAGTACTCAACTAGAATAAACCACCAGAATTAATTCCCACATCTGTACATCTCTTAAACAGTAATGTTAGATCAGGTGACAAACTTATTGCACTTTTTATGGTGTGTCCTCTTATTTCCAGATGCTCATGGAGCTTCCTTTGCAAAACTGGATATATGTGCCATATCTACTACTCAGTAAGATTCATGAAAGTACCATAAAAAACTAAAAAGACACAGCAATTTTTATGCAAACTAGGGATCAAGAGAAAAATCCCTCATAAAATAATTCAAGTAGAAGATGACAGTAGAACATAATTTTTAAGAATAAATTTTAAAAATCTAATTTTAGAACAAGCGGTTCCAAAGCCAACACCACTGTCAATTACCAATGAAACAGTAACTCAAGAACAATTCTCAAGAAAGGTATTTTAGTCTGTGAGAAGTTCTGAAGGCTAACAGTGGTACGTCAGTTTCAAAAGTTTTTTTAAGTTTTTTCCCCAACTTCAGGTTCTCTGTGCACAATTCACAATTTAGGTTTTACATGGCTTGAAGCAGTCCATCCACTAATGGTGAACAACAGAAACAATCACTAACAAGAGGATTAGATAAGAATATCTCATTTATATGACTCACCTATTCTGATAAGTGCAATTTTGGAGATCAGAAGGAACTGTACTCATTCCTTTTATCCAGCCCCTTTCTCTTCAATATTCACTCTAACAGCATGCATTAGACTATCCTCAACAACAGATCCAGTTCCTGCAAGTGGTTGTATTAAGAGTACAGAAATTCAGCAGAAAATAAACTCTGCTGTTCCTGCTTTTTTCCTCCTATGTAACACTGAGTCTTGGAGAAAAGTTCCACAAGCTCCTCTTTCCTTATGGCTCCTTGAGAGGCCTCAACAGTCCAGCACTGACAGAAGTAATAGAGGGGAGAAACATGATCACCACAAGTTGGATCTTCAGCCACACTACAGAAGCTGGTACTTAAATAGTGGAAGGTACATTAACCAACGCTACCAAAAAAAGTATTTATCATCTTAATTTACAGATAATTCTCAGCATATAACTGAATATAAAAGTGGCCAGCAAGCAGTGTGGAAGCTGGAAAAAAAATTAATGTATCAAATTTGCTTTCTTGCTACAGTAATTCCTTCTACTTCATTCAATGCAGCATCCTGGCTAGTTTTAGGCATGCCAAGGGTGGACGGGTGACCACTGCACACAGGGAACTGCTTTCCCCCCAGTTATTACCCCCATGAATCCAGTAAGGAGAACAAGTAGACTAAGGACCTTGACTGTTCATTTGGCTCCTTCAGCTCCTGCCTGGAAGGTGCCACATTTGTAAGTAGTGGAAGAGTTCACAGGAAATGAGGCAAACTCAGAGCAACACTGATTAACCAGAAAGAGGAGCTCTGGCTAAGATGAAGTTTCTGGAGACTGTCCATATGGCAATGACCAAGAAACTTCCCACACAGTGCAAATGTAGGTGTAAAACTGTACCAAAAACTACTGACCTCAACTTGTCATCCAGATTCTGAAAAGCAATGCAATGATCCCACTCTCAAGGTATCTAAGTCCTTGAGATACAGCAATTGCTGTTCTCCTGTCCACACCGATTTTTTTTTTTTTTTCTAATTACACAAAATGTAAAGTCTTTCTAGGAAATAAAAGGTCCTGAATTGAACTGAATTCTAACAGAATCTGTCTGATTCTGTTAGAATTGCTTCTCAGCTTCACTGGTGCTCATAAACTCAAAAAATAGCTATGCTTTTTATTACCAGATCACACTGGAAAATGAGTGCTTCTTTTTTTTGCCCTTTATCTTTAGTGCACTTCAGATCCCCTACCCAAAACATAAACTAATATACCCATGGATACTTTAACCCTCACAAGCTAGTATTTCTTTTTACATTACCATTTTTGAAGTTATCCAGCTATAACATTGTGATTATGCACTTAAACTCCACCTGCAGGCTCTTAATTAAGGTGCTATGTATGAATGAACCCTTTCCCCCCCCCCCCCCCATAGCTTCCTGACAACTGCTGAGGAAATCAAAGTATTTTGCATAAAACCCCAAAATATAAATGAAAAAAAAATTAAAATCAGTGTTTTGCTTCTTATTTTCTCTTGATTTTATGCTCTTAAAAGCCTTAGAGAGATACATTTTAAAGTAATACATCACAGAATTTAGACCTGGACCATATAGTTCATAAACATTATTTTGCCAGCTTACCTGATCACTACTTATGCAATTCTTTAATACTTCATAAAAACATTTCACTGGGTTTGCTAGTATTCTCCATCACATTCCCCAGTTTGTTCAATTATCAAGTAAAGTCTCAGTCTGCCAACTCTGACCAGTATTCAACTTTTCTAGCAGGTCTTATCAAATTATAATTTTTAAAAAGAGGCATCAGAAGAACTGGACAGGAACAATAAAAGGAAAAGTGCCCTCCTGCAGCAGGCAGGAAGAAGCATAAAGTAGGAGTGTGCTCTGTGGTGGAACACTGTCTCCACACCTTCCCTGGCGCAGGGCTCCCTGCCCCACTGTCAGCAGGGCGCACTGGGCGGCAGCACAGCACACCAGCGGGATGCACACCTCGCCTGCACTCCCAGGCTGGAGCACTCTGAACATGCCTGGCCATGGAAATGCCACCTGAAGCCCAGATTTAGGATTGTAGCAGCATAGCCCTTCCCACATCCATCTCAGCCATCTCAGCTCTGCTGAGAAAAAGGGAAGGAAGGGGCAGGAGCAATCATCAACTATGCCATCTTCTTCAGCACTACATCCCACAGACAGTTAGAGCACTTGATGGGTGACATGGCAGAACCACAAGCCATTAATCACAGCAATATTTTCATATCAGAATGTTTACATTTACAGCAACACAGGTTTTCAGACACTCAGTGCCCAGAAATTTAGTGATACTGTCTGTATCATGCTTAATTCCATTATTCTGCTTGAAAAAGAACTTGGACTTGGAACAAAAATATGGAAATAAATCTCTTCCCTTCTGAAAATTAAAATAAGTGTTATACCAATTAACATCTCTATGTTATAGCATTAAACCACAATTCATAGGGCTCACATACAGACCTAGAAATTTAAAACTTTCCAACACTCACTACACATTTTAGGTGTCATGTAATGGTGGGTACAGTCTGCAAAAAGGTAAGCAGTTCATATTTCTTCCCTGAGGCAGGTTTGAAGTATATGTAGATGTTTTTAAGAACAGGTTAGACAATATTCAGTTAAGATTTCATACCCTTTCTAGCTACCCAGCTCCAGTGCTCAAGTACACTTAAAATTTTACCTAAAACCTGACCTAGATTTTCATTCTTCCAAATTATTTTTATTACTTCTTTAATAAATATATTGAAAGCAATTTCTTTTCGAGTCTGTAGCACCTTCTCCCATTTCTTAAGTTTACTATGAAGTAGGTTATTCCTTCCTTTCTTCCTTAATTACTCCCTTTCCTAGAATAAACTAGATCTTTCAAAAACAAGGTTTGTTCTTAAAAGTCTCATTCTCACTTAGAACTAGCAGGACATTGATCTGTATTTCCAGGCGCTAGCAACTCTTCACTTACTTGATCTCTCTCTCAAAAGCTAATATTAAACAAATGCACTTTGGTATCTCATTTACTTTGAACTGGTTCAATTTCATCTCCTAGTCTAACACTCCACTTTCGTTTTCTTCCCGCTTATACAGCCTATCATTCCCTGAACTCTGCTATCTGTAATGTACTTGGCCACCCTTATCTCTTCCAGGCAAGCTTGGAGTGACTACGTATGTCTGGTTGCTTCTCCACACATTAAGATGTTTTTCAGCTGAACTACTAAAATTCCCTACAAGATTATTTTTTAAACCAATCACTCCTTCATGGAAACCCCCGCTAATTGAAGGCTGCAATATTCCACATTAGGCTGTAACCTGCTAACTAACCAGTGAGTTGTATCACTTTTCTTCAGCTTGCATGCTGTTGTTTTTTTAGGGGTTTTGGGGTTTTTTGAAGGGGGAGATATGGTCTAATTTGAATACAGACTAGTATATTGTCTTATTTTCAATAAGATGACATAAAAGCCCAATTATATTAGGTATAAACAATGACTGACATCTTAAAGGCAGAATAAACTGAATTTCTTTAAATGAGTACTGGAAGGGGTGAAGAGCAAACATGCTCCATGAGGCAGATCACAGAATCGAAGCTACAAACCTCAATGACAGCAGTAATGGAAATCTATGGTGAAAGTTCCCAAAGCCAGTTTCCACAGACACTAAAGAGCATCTTTTGGTAGACAGAGATAAACAGTGAACGCATATGGAGAACGAACCATCTTCCCTCACTGATGCCTTCTTGAACTCAAGGAAGGCAATGTTAGTTTACAATGGTAGTCAACGACAGCCCTGCCATCTGAACAACACGTGCTGGGTTTTTTTCAATCCAATCCAAACCCAAGCTCTTTTAGTGCTCAATATGAATGCACATAATGACAACGGCCCAAGTACTGTTATTAGCATAGGGAATTCTCAAGATTAATCACTCTGAAAAAATGGCAGCAGATCTGAAGCTGGTTTATGCTGTCTACAGGAAAACAGCCTAGGCTTGATGCACAGCGTAGATAAAGTTCCACATATTCATTAATGCCAGCTATTATAAAGCATGACCCCATTTGCTTTTGTTAATAAAAACATTCTATGCTTCCACATTTTATGCACTACAAATATACTTACATCTTTTGCCATGTTACCAAAGACTAAAAACCAGTCGTCTTAAAATCTTGATGGCTGCAGGACACAGGGACAATGCTATTTTCTGAAAAGCAGAAAGCAAAGACAGCACCAGCTATAAAAAAATTAAAGGAGGGAAAGTTTTTACAATTGAAATTATAGAATACTACCAAGTACAATTTAGGTTTCTTTTAAAAAAAACCCACGTTTTTAAAAAGGGAAAAGTTTCCCATCATCACCTTTTCGTCCCTTGAGCCCCACGCTCACGTGTGGGGGGCACTCCTTTCCCGACGGCGGGGGAGAGCCGTGCCCGGGCAGAGAGAGCCCTTCCCCCAGCCCGTGCCCGATCCCACGCGAGGCCGGTCCCTGTCCAGCTGCGCCCCTTCCAACACCGAGCGCCGGGCGCGGGCAGCGATCACGGCCTCCTCCTCCTCCCCACCCCCATTTCCAGCAGCAGGCACAAGTAGGCCCCAGGGGCAGCTCCCCCCGGGGCCTTCCAGCCCCGTTTTTCTCCTCCTCCTCGCAGGCGGACGGGCCGCGGCCGCACCGGGCGGCACAGACCGGCGGCCGCCCCTGCGCCTCGGGCACCCCGCGCCCGCCCGCGCCCCCCGACCGGGGCCTCACCGCCCGGGCAGAGCCCTGAGCCCCGCGCCGCCTCCCCCCGGCAGCGAGGGGCCGCGCTAATCGCCTCGGCGGCGGCGGGGGCGCGGGCAAGGGGGGACGCGCCCGGCGGCACCGCCGGCGGCCGCGGGGGGAAGGGGCAGCGGGCGGAGTGTGGGTCCGCGCCGTCCCCATCCCCATCGTGCCCGACCCGCCGCCGTCCCACGCAAGCCCCGGTGCTCCCATCCTCGGGCGCGGGCTGCCCGCACCTGAGCGGCCGAAGGCAGAGAGAGCCGGCTCCATCCCCCGCCGCCGCCCCGAGACAGGGACCCGGAGCGCGGAGCGGGAGCACCCCCCGCCCGCCGCCGCCGCGCTGCTGCCGCCGCTTCTGCTGCTGCCGCTGCGGAGGCGCCCGACTGCACATGTGCGGCGGCTGCGCGGGCCTGGCGGGAGGGGGCAGGGGCGGGGGGAGGCGGCGGGACACCGACATCGGCAGCCCGGGAACAGGGGAGGGAAGCAAGGAGGGAGGAGAGGGCACCGGCAGGGACCGCCTTTTCCCCCCGCGCTCCGGGGGAGGGGGTGCAGGGAGAAGAGGCGGCGGGGCAAGAGGGTCTCCCCCGGCGGGCTGTCACTTCCCAGCGCGCCTCTACCCCCCACCGGCCGCCAGCCCGCCGGGCTCCCGACCGCCCGCCCCCGCACGCCACGGCCCCGCACGCCGCGGCCCCGCACACCTGCCCAGCGCCGCTGCCGCCGAGGGGCTGCCGGCGGGAATGGGGGCGATGCGGGTAAACGAGGGGGGACGAGCGAGCGCAGCCATCCCCCCCCACCCTCCCACGGACCCTGCGCGCGCGACCTCGCCACTCTTCCCCCGTCTCTTCTTTTTTCCTTTTTTTAAAATAAAATTTAAAAAAAAAAATTGAAACTTACACTTTTGTGCGTCCCCCTGACGCTGCGCGCTGACGTCACGGGCGCGGCGCGCCTCGCACGGGCACACGCGGAGCGGCCAAGCCAACCCGCCCGCCCGCCGCTCCAAGGCGCGGAGGGAGCCGGGCATGGAGCATGCGCGGGATTTTCGCGCCTTCTTCCGACTCCCCGCCCGCCCCGCGGTGCCGAGCGGTGCCCGCGGGCGCGGCCGCGCTGCCGGCGCGGAGCGGGACCCGGCGGGGCAGGGCCGTGCGGTTTTGTTGCCACAACATCCTGCTGCCGGTGCTTCCTCATCGCCTTCTGTCCGGCCGTTACTCGAGCAAAGTTTCGCTTGCAGCGATCGTTGCTAAAATTAGGGATTTTGTGGTAATCCAAGCGAAAGTTTTCCTTCGGGCGGTTGCAGCTCTTAACCTCGCGCCCAAAACTAAAGCACCTCGGGGCGCTGCAGCCTCTGCTTGCAATGACGACCGCAGGAACAGAGCATGTTAGCGAGGGTTATGTGATGTAATTACATCGTTGTCCTGTAAGTTTTGGGGAAAAAAAAACAGCCCCAAAACCTGCAGCGTTGCTGGGCGGCTACAAAGGCAGAGCCGTTATAGTGGAAATTGCAGGACAGCAAGGAAAGCTCCGGAGTCGTGTTGCTCATAGGGGTGGATGCAAGGCTGTTCGATGGGGAGGAAGCTATACACAGTTCTGCACGCAAGACCAAGCCTGCACGGTACAGGGTTGCTCATAACGCGACGAAGAGGGGAGCAGGAAGTAAAAGGCTCGTTCTTTCGCTAAATTCATGCTGCTTCTTGGGAACGAAGACTAGTTGGGAATAAAACACACGACCACAGAGCCGCTACACTGCAGCAGCAGACAGACCCAGCAGAGGGAATGCTGGGGAAGATGCATTTCACGAGTCCACGAGATTCGCATTCACTTTTACACCTCTGTTGTTGGGGGTTTTTTTAAAGACGTTGAATTGTTGTGCTTTACAGTAGTAATGAAACACTACGTTCATTTTCCTGATAAATAGCAATCTTTGGAGTTTTTTATGAACAATGCCTCCCACCCTCTCGCCGTCCCCCGTCTCCCCCCCCCCCCCCCCGTGCTGCTCTAGGGTTATAACCCCATTTCTTTATTCCTCTTGATTAAGCTTGACGGCAGTGGCCATCGAAGAAAGAAGGGGACAATTGTGTTTGTAGCATTACAACTTTTCAGAAAGTAGCCAAAATTTTCACACACAAAACCCATAAACCAACTCCCGAAAAAATTTGCTTCCTGTAAGACATCTCCAGTTGATAGTGCTCTCCACCCTCCAGGTCATATATACTGTGCCTAAGGGTTCAAACCGTCTGTGTATCTCACGTCCCTACCCACCCACCTCCCGCTCTTTTGTTTTACATTAATTCCTGTAGGAAAAACACTTGCGAGTCAACAGAACAAGCACAAACAAGGAGTGTCCTAGTTTGCTAGAATTTATTTTGATACATACTAACTGCCCAAACACGCCCAACTCTTGGGTAGTGGGGTTTTTTTTTTCCTTCAGCCGAGGGTTGTTCACAACTATTTTGAAATGTTTGTACCAGTGAAAAAACTTTCAACACTTCTCTAATCTCTGAGAACCTTTTGCAGGTATTTTGGAGCTTTAGGATTTCGTTTGTGATAGTAGTGGTGGCAGGCTATTCCACTTTACAGATTTCTAGGGAGTGCCTCTCCCTTTTAAGGGTGCACGAAAAGCAGAACAGATCATAACTTTAAACAGCATCAGTGGGGCAGGAGTGCATGACAGACGCGAGGAAATTGTCTCAAGAGGTCATCGAGTCTATAGGCAGAAAGCTTCAAGAGATGCCAGAGGAAATGGCCGGGAACGGGAGCCATGCAATCTGAACACTGTGATCTGTGCAAACTCATGACTTAATTAGACTAATGTCACCTGACCACCTTGTCAGCATCTGGCCTCCTCGGGAGGTACCATCTCCCAACTCTCAAATTTCCACTCTATTTTAGGAAATAAAAAATACAGCTTGGTACCGTAACTGAAAATTTTACTACTCTCTGATCTAGGTTTTTCCCACGAGGCAGGAACAGTTATCCCTAAGTCACTCTTGTCACAACGTTGTCCAGTTTGTTGTCTCCAGCCAGATTTTCCTAGTCCCACTGTCTTCCAAGTGTCAGTAAGTCCAACCCGGCAGTGGTAATCACTCAGCAGAGGCGGTGGGAGAACCCAAGCAGCAAA
Source organism: Fringilla coelebs (assembly GCF_963513975.1). Taxonomy (NCBI): domain Eukaryota; kingdom Metazoa; phylum Chordata; class Aves; order Passeriformes; family Fringillidae; genus Fringilla; species Fringilla coelebs. The sequence continues at coordinate 26,726,331 of NC_140029.1, read as the reverse complement.
TCTCCTGGGCTACTGAGTGAAGTTGGTAGAGGCATGCCTTTCCCTTCTGCCCTTAGGGGTTGAGTGGGTTACACACCTCCGAGCTCCAAAGACATCTCGCTGTTCTTCCTTCTCCCTGCAGTAGTTGTGTCGGCTCCCTCGTTGTCAGGTCATCAGCACAGGATGTCTGATACTTTGCTGCTCCTTACAAGCTATTGCATTTCCCACAAAATAGCAATGCTGTTAGTGTGGCTTGCCTCTTGTCATTCAGGGATCCCGTTTCCTCCACCTTTGGCATTGCCCACATGCTGGAACACTGCCAGGAGTGGTTACTGAGCAGAACTATGGATTCCTTCCCTAGACAAACCCCAGGAGTGCTTTTGTGGTTAGATTGTTCCTGGGTTCGTTCCAACAGGCAAGACCACACTAGATTTCTCACCCTCCCCATCAAGCATCATTGTACAGCAATATTCTGTCATACAAGGCACCCCCACATATTTCTGCCTGCAAAGCTGAGGATGTCCAATCATAAAACAAGGGAAGTACAAGGCTTTGTGAGGATGCTTTTCCTCATATTCGAGAATGATAGGAAGTATAAATTCTTACAGCCTTTAAAAGGCTATGTAGTGCCATGGACTTAGTCCACCATCAACACATTCTTGAGCCATCCTAGACCTGACCTACATCAGTCAGAATTTCAGGAAACTATTTCACAGCTCCCACAAATACTTTCCTACTGACAAACTGAAGCCACCTGCTCTGTATGGGAAAAGCCACAAGTAGGGTGGTCGTGGGTCCATACATACCAATCTGACCCCAGGGCCAGGGAAATGGCTCACAAAGCATGGCCCACACTACCAGCTTTTAAACTACTTTGGTTCCTTTATCGTCACAGAATTATCAAGGATAGCAATTAAGGGGTAACACACAAGAACTCAAATTTTCAGAAAGCCATGCAAATAAGCACAGCTAAATCCACCCACAAAATAAATAAAACAACCCCTCCCCTCAAAAAACCCCTTCAATCTCAACCCCAAAATAGGTTAGCTGAATGAGTTGCAAGTCAAACATAAAGCAGACCTCCCTTTTCACTCCCTTAAGTTCAGCTTGACCATAGGAATATCCTCTCATCACTTAATGAGGCTTCTGCTCTGTATCAGCTTTTCTGTATTAAAATGATATTGCTCAATGAAGGAGATTCCAACAAGCTGGAACAAGAATTTCCAGAAAAAGACCTTGGTTTTTCAAGAAATCTTCAACAAATCAGTAGATTTTCCTTGCAGGGCTTCTGGAACTCTGCTTTAATTTTATCTGCTTGACACAGAAAGAGAATATTCCACAGTACAAGCATAAGGTTTCTGAAAAGCTGCAATTATATCTAAGTGGGCTGGTTATGCAATATTCTCCCCATTTTTCATACAGGAATGAGTGATCATTCAGGAATAAGGTCTGTTGTTTCTGTCCTAAGATCATATCATGAGACTACCCCTTTTGGACATGAAATTATGCATGGAGCCATTATTTGCATTTCACAAAATATTTACAGTATCTCAATATACCTCCAGATTTCTATGAGGCAATCTCAAATGTCTCATTGCAAACAAACTTACCATATGTCTGTTAAGATTACTAATTTGCACTTATATCTAATATTGAACCAGGCAATCCAAATCTGTGTCAACAAAGAGGCACAGAACACTGATGCTCACACTAGCCTATTTCTCTTCACCCAATTCTCCTGAAGCCTAGCCAAGTTGTCCTGGTTTTGGCCAGGACAGAGCTTTTTTCACAGTAGGCATGAGGAGGTGAAACCTGGAGTGGTGTGGCCATGTTATTCTATACTATCCCACCTCATTGCCAGAGGCAGTGAAAAGGGGCTCCTTCTCTTACTTTCAGGAAGAAATTGGTGGGGAACTATTGTTGTCTGTGGGTCCTCTTTGTACAATTTTGTTATTAATATTGTTGCTGTTACTGTTTGTTTTCTTATGTCATTGCTGTTTCCAGTAAATGGTGCTTATCTCAACCCACAATCTTTGCCTTTTGTGCTTCCAGCTGGGGATAGAGGGGAAACAACTGACAGTGTGGTGGTGGTGAGAGCACTAAATTGGGGAATACCATTCCTAAACCATGACAAAGTTTATTTGGGAGAGGACTGAGAGATGAGGCAACCAGTAAGGTATCTAGATGCTTGCTTTCCTTTTTTGAACATGGTACCAAACGAGCTTTTCACCCAAATCTTTTAGAAGATATTAAAGAAAATATTTTCTTTCTTTTAAGAGACACAAGCCATCAGTATTTCCTAGTCTCTTTCCTGACTTTTAAAGAGAACTAAAACTACCCACAGCAATTTATTTAGATAAAAGTTTGACTCCTTATAGGTGCAATACATCATATAATTGCTTCAAGGGCTAAGTGACATAATGGAAACCATACAAAGGTCTCTACCATGACCTATCATACATTTTTTCCCCTGAAACAGGTGGCAAACTACATGTGAAATAAGCATCTTTCAAAGCCAAAATGAAGCATTTAGGAGAGATGCTTGTATTTCACACAGAAACAATGAACTAGGTGAGGGGACAGATTGGATAGGACAGTTAAGAAACAAATTATTTCAGTGAGGTGTCTGGAAAAGAGTAAAAGGTCTGAGCTAGTAGACTGTTAAATGGAACCATAAAACCTGGACTGCTCCTCTATTTTGAATAAAAATATTGAAATATTGCAAAAAATCAGTTTTGAGTTTCTTTTCTGTTATAGATTAATTTTATTTAAGAATTAGAGCAGCTTTTTGTTCTGCATTTGTCTGTTTTGTGACAACTTTTGAAACCATGTAAGGGGAGGTGGATTTGCCATATATTCCTCCAATCTTTATGAAGCATTAGTGCCTAGAGGGAAAGCCCCGAATCTAGTGAGCAAGAACTCAAATATGATGATCTCTCCCCTGTCCCACCAGTACATACACACTCCAGAGTAATCCAAGTTTCATCTGGACAAGCCCAGCAGATGTCAGAGAAAACACTGAAGAAACTGAGGTTGCTACAGGGGAAAGAGGTACAGAGCACAAAGATCCATCCAAAGCTTTGTGTTGCTACTTGGAGGACAATTTTCATTTTAATTGACAATTTAAACCTCGTAACATGCATTTTTCTAACCATTTTGTGGGTATCAATGTTATTTCAGATGACACTGCAATACTGACCTGAAGTGTTCATGTATCTTAAATAGTATGGGTTTTAGCAGATGAACATCAAGATGATTCTTAAATGCTTTGTCACAGAGTAGACTATAGCCTATGAGCCTTACTCTATGACACTTAAATAATGGGCTTTTACAAGACCTATCTCTCTACATACAACATTTTAAAGAAAAACCACATTTAAGATCACATTCAAAACACTGTGTTCTAAAATATCATGGTATTTTAAAAAGACTAACAATTTATTCAATGCAAATGTAACTTAAAAGGTCATGGGGTTGCAAATACACATCCAGTCTGTCATTTCCAGTTTTCTGCAAGTTAATTTACTTAAAATAATTTCAAATCTAGAGTAGTGTCAACTAAGGTCCAACCTCCAAGGTTACAGAAGTAGTATTTTTCACATCTAATTGAAATTAACTTCCCAGTTTTACTACATTTAGTTTTTATTTAAAAGAAAACACCCCTGTAAACCATTACTGTAGCAGCAGTTAGCAACAAGAATGGGTAACAACTGTCAGTCTGCAAACATAAATTATGCCCTTTCTTACTGTCAATTTTTAGTCAAATATGTAAATAAATACAAGAGCTAACATAAAATATACCACTATAAGAAAATACATTGTATGCTGCAATTTGGAATAAAATATCATGCAGTACTGGCTGCATGAACTGGAATATGTAATTAACTGCTTGGAACTGATTGGTAAACAGTTAAACCTTTTCTTTGTGCAGAGGATCACTCTTTTATTCACCATTAGAAATTTGGTTTGTAGTTAATTTTATACTGCTATATTAAAATCATAAATGTGAAAATGACTTAAGTCATTTAGTGACAGAAGATACCATAGGCACCATAATATATATATATATATATATCTTTTTTTCCTTTTTGAACAAAATCTGGTGATGAACCAGCATTAACAGGATGAAAATTAAAAGGCACGTTCAGGCAAAAAAAACCCCAACATATTTTGCATGACACTATATTAAAAAAAAATAATTTATGCTCTGAATAACAGATTGGATCAGAAACAAATGTTCTAGTAGATTCCAATCAGTCAAAGAAAATTTTGTAAAAGGTGTGCAATTCATATGCCACAATTATTTTTTAGTATTGAATTTTGTTTTAAGGTCAGTATAAGGCTTACAACCAAGTGCTTATTAAGAGGACTGACTACTCAACAGGTCTTGTTTTCTGAGTGCATAGAAATACAATGAGCAATGAAGATGTTTTCCTTGCAAGAGGACATATCCTTCATTTTGTGCAAATCTTGATCAAGTACTTGAGCGTCTTTCAGGTCTCGGAACACATTTCATAATTGCAGCTCTCCACAGGGCAGGGGCAAGTAAAAGGCTTAGAGTAGTCACACTCAGAATAAGAAGATAGACCTGCAAAAGGCAAATAAAAGCCATTACTTCTCTTGGTTACATGGCAGTACAAAGAAGTATCTAGAAGTTTGAAGAGATTAGCCTCTTCTAGACCATGTTTTCAAGAGACTTCACCTGTCTTCCTAAGCAACTTTGCATACTGCTACAAAAGCAAACAATACATGCTCAAACTATCTAATTACCTGTTTACCTGGTGTGAAGTAGTTGCAAAAACATAATTATGAGCTTATAGAAAAATAATTCTTTTTATGTGATCAATTTTGAAAATTCAGTATTTGTTAAAAAGTCAAAGGCCAATTATCACTTCATTTAAAAACCAAAACAAAATTCCCCAAACAAACAAACCAAATCAAAAAGACCCCCAATCAATCAAGCAAATAAACCCCCCCCCGCCCCACTCTAAACTATTCTGGTTTAACAATATAATGGCAAAGTTCACTGCTAGTTCACTTATCAACAGAAAAAAACAAACATAAATCCCTTTAAGTCATCCTGTACATCTTAGTTTGAATAAGTCTTAGGAAACAGTGGCAGGAAGTAGTTTTGAGGTCTCAAGGAAAAGAATGAGTTTAGGAAATTTTAGAGGTATACAAACCAATACATTAGATAATCATGTGAGAGGAGAAAAAAATGAAAGTCTAAAAGCCTCCAAGCTCAGTGGGTGGCCCCCTAAACTGGTTCTGTGATCACACAGAGATATCTTGAAACTCTATGCAAACATGCAATATTTGTAACTCTTAATTATATGAAGGAGTGAACATGAAAGTGAATCATCTTTACCTACAAGTGAACATCATTGTGTAAGTTTCTCACATGTGTTTTATCTGGAATTGGTTCCAACACTATGCAGTCCACTTGCTCAATGAAAATGAAAACCTCAGAGCACCAGGAAAGCAATTTTGTGAGAAGAAGCACAGTGGATAAAGCAGCTACTAGAAAGCAGTACTAGAAAGTGAGGTCAGTTCCTGTATCTCTATAACCATAATTTATCTAATTTCATAAAACAGACTTCAAAAAAAGTAACATTCTCACAGGTTCAGTATAAAACTTAGTTTAAGGTTATTTTCCTGGGGGACTTTTTTCATGACTACCAAAAACATTGGTTGTTTTTTCTGTGGAGGATTTAAAATGAACAAGCTTTACAGGTTAAAGTGATTACAAGTGTATTTGCTTGTTTAAATGTTAAGGCAATTTTCACAATAGCTGCTCTCCAGTTTTTATTTACTGGTATTTCTTTCTTCAAATCCTGTGGTCTCTCTGTATTGTACACTTCTGTACCTCTTTCAATAGCTGTATCAAGATTTTAAAAGCAAAGACTTCTCAGTCTTTATGACTTGGGTGCTATCTGCAATTCACTGTTCACATAATTAAGTTGTAAGTGAAAGACGTCAAGGTAAAGCATTTATAACTAAGTTATTTAAAATACTACGGTATAATACGAAGCAAGTGAGAACCAGCACTAAGAACCCTGTCAGGGACATACAAGTATCCATTTCTATGGGTTGATTCTACTTTTTTTAACAGTAGAGAGGTGCCACAAAATTGGAGTGTATTGGTATTTCAAATACTGGGATTTTGTATTACAGTGTAAGCTATTCAGGTGCAAAAAATGAAGTTAATAACTACAGAACAGCTTACCTCCCGAGATATGATCCCTGCTCTGCGTGCTCTACTTCCCAGAACAAAAGAGAATTCACTGACTTGTGCCAGTCCTGCTGAGACAATCCACTTGATATATTGGCTGGTCTTTGGAAGAATCAAAGAAAGGACAAGCACTGCCAAGACAAACTTTAAAAACAGTTTTTTGAGTTATTGGGGGTTTGTTTTGTTTGTGCAGTAAATAAAATAGTACAATCTCTGTAAGATACATAGCATCAAATAGAATAATTTTGAGCATAACATAAAATAATGGACTTCCAAGTGTGTCTTCTGTATTAATATCAAAAGAGACAAATTTACATTGCACAGTAAAAAGTAGCATCTTCTTTACTACAATAAAACACTTGATAACTGTTACAAATCCCAAGGTGGAGAAATAGCTGCTTTGCCATGTGCAATTTACTTTAAACATTAAGTAAATTTGTTTTTAAATACATGGAGAATATTGTATCAAACTGTATTCTAATCAGTGAGCTTCTTCCAAATATATATTTACAGTAATATTCTCTGTTATATCAAATGTTTAGTTCTTGCATAAATTGTCTTTAGGGCATGCAGTACAAAGATTACTTAGATTAATGAAGATGAAAATATTTTTAAAAAGTGTAAAAGAACATACCTTCATTATGACGACAGACAATGTAAGGAATAGCAGCACTGTGAGTTCATATATTACAAAAGTGGGAAAAACATGAAGTCCTAGAAGGAAAGAAAACATTGCACAGTTTGAGGCCAATATCTTACTATGGTAATTTTTTGGGTTAATAATATATTTAATTGGAAGATTGTATTCTCAAAACAAATCAAACAAAAAAAGCCTTAACTCACCTACCAACCACTTGATCACTAAAGCCCTAACTATCTACTTGATCACAAAAGCATTTCCCATGATATCCAGCCCTTTTTTTTACTTTGGGGAGGTTTAACACAGGCAATATTTCCAACTGAATTAAGTTGCATATGACTAATGCACAAGCACTTTAATTTCTAAAGCTTTCTGTCTTCCACACCAGTCAACAATACAAAATCTGAACTGAAAAACACATCTAATGAAAGCTATAAAAATCCTGCAAAAGAAGAATTCTGTTGTTATGCACAGTCATTCTAACATTTTGCTGGTCATTTAACTTTTTTTTTTAACATGGTAATGGACTATCACAGTGGGAGGAACATGATACTCAGTATGTGCATAGACTATAGCTACAACAGAAATCCAAAGTGTTTTCATTCTATGACCTTCACTTCCAAACTCTGAAAGTCACCTGAACTTCAAAAGTCACTCAGACTGGAATCAGGTAAGGCCATAATCCCTTGAGCACAGTCTAACAATTAAGGAATTATAGAAAAACCCATTGCTATGATGTTGATGGTGTTTCTTTTGTTGGAGTAGATTGTCTTTGGGTTTTTTGCAATATTTGGTCATTTTAATTTGGTAATTAAAGGTAACAAGAACCACAAAGAACTCAGAAACATAAAACTAAATCCTGCAAATATTAAACATTAGAAAAAGAACTATTTGTTGGAGAAGCTCTAGAGTCACCAAGGAATAATCTTACAGCTAAGTCCATTGTTATCTCCTGAAGCATGCAGAACTCCTGCAGGCAAACATAACTGCGTTTCTTTGGAAGCTTGTTCCTTTTTCATAAAAGCTTCTAAAAAGTGAAATCAAAATAATCGTGATGTTCCTGACAAATTCATAGTTGTTGGCATTTCTCCAACCCGGTTGTTTTTGATGAAGGACAAAAATTTGGCTTTCTAAAGCATAAGGCATGTAAATCAATGCTCTAAATAACTTCTTATTTTAATGCGGGACAAGGTTCCACTAATTTTCCCTCTCTATAGTGCTGCAGACCCAGATGAGCTGTGGAGAACCAAAAGTTGTCATCTCTTCCAGACTTACAAAAACTTCACATGGTTTTGTCTGCATGCACATTCAATGGAAACCTTCTTCAATTACATCAGAGATCTTTACACAAGTGCCACCCAGTCGGCACGCACACACCCTGTTTTATTTCTTAATTTCTTTCCAACTACTGAAGCACAAATGCAGAAGACTATCAAAGTAAGAGGAGAGACAGCAGAATAAGAGATGAAAACCACACCAAAAAAATAAATCCACATATATGCACAGATGCATGTGGAAGCAGCTTCACTGCAATATCATGTGCACAGTGCTCCTTCACCTTTAGGCCGACCTCAGAAAATACATGAAAAGCAATTAGAGAAATACAGCCCATAGCAATGGCATGTTTGATAAGAGGGACAATTCTGCCAGATCTAGAACTGAAGGTTTCCAAGAAAGGCTATAAATAAAGCCTAGTGCTCTCATCACTAATATGTGTTCAGTTCTGGAGCACACAGGCAGTCTGAAGTCCATTTGAACAGCTGCCCAGTGTGGAGATTATTGCCATATTCCAAAGAGCTGAAGCACAAACTACAGCAGATTTCTATACCAATTTTTTGGAGAACAGTGTCTGCAAGGTGAAAACAAGCCTAAACCTGTCACATATGCTATTATGAGCAGACAAATCAACATGCCAGAAACCAGACATTTCTTTTTAAATCCCATCACATGGTATTTTTATGGTCAGTACAGACCTTTGCTCCATTCCTAGATGAAAACCCAGGATAAGGCCAGAAGTGCTATCAGACTCCTAAACAAGCACCTGGCACCTTTCTGACAACACAAACACCATCAGAAAGATTTATTTCATAAGCAGAAGGTGCATAAATATGGCCAATTATTGCAATGGTTTTGATAAGACTTCAACTAAGCTCAGCAGTAATTCTGAAATCATTCTCTGACATGGAAGGAACACTTCAAATAACTCAAAAACTTCAGCAGTGTCATCAGCACATGTCAAATTGGCTAGTAGTCAACAGCTAGGATAACACTCTTACAGAATTGGCCACAAGCTATCAGATCTTCAGCTCCAAGCAGTGTTGGCAAAGAGCTGGAACAGAGGCTTTGGGGTGCATCACTGTCAAGCCAAAAAGCACAGTTCACTCACAGAAGCTGGTATGTATTCTGTGGACAATTACAGGCAAGACTTTACACCATCTTTTAAAAAATATTTTTTTCTTAACAAGTAAACTCCCTCTTTCCTCAATTAGGCAGATTCTACCAATCTGATGGATAGCTTCTAAACAGCATGTGAAGCTCCAGATGTCTTGACCGCATCCTGGTTAGATCCAACACCAAAAAGGCAATCTTGGAGATCCTTGATGGCAAACAAAAGTACTAAAATCAGAACTCTGAGGGTCACAGTGGAGCCAGTAGAATGAATTCTGACATAGGAAGAATTCCTCTGTCTTGAGGAAGACAGGACATCGCTCAGAAAAATCACGTTAGCTATGCATTGAGATGCTGTGTCTACTAAGAGTCCTAAGATCATAGCCTGCAAATGCAATAAATACTACAGCCCTGGCTAGATCATTAAGCAGCAGAAGGGAAAACCAATCTTCTTAATCTTTCTCCAAAGGGGAAAGTCCTTTTGACTCTAATGTCAGTTCTGAGAGCATGAAACCTCCAAGTTTCATTGTGCTCCATGCTTTGTTTTGAAAAACAAAGCAGTAGAGCTGGATGGATTAGGAGAAGGCGATGCATGCCACCTAACAAATTCCAGTTGGGATCTTCCTTTGATTATCTCAGATTCAACAGAAGAGTAAAGAGGCTCATTGGACAATCCTTGTGTGCATGTTCGTTCTGGATAGCGGTGGTGCAGGCAGTGTCAGCATCACCCATCTTCTGAAGAAAAAGACTGAGCTGTTAAAGGGTTTTCAGCATCTTGCATTCAAGGTCCAACATGGACCACAGGAGTCGCGTGGAAGGGAAACGTGGAACCACATCTGTACAGCACATTGAGAACGCACAACTCGTCAGTCAGTGCAAGTGATCTGTTACCTCAGCAGTGGCAGAGAGGGTCTTTATGCAGTTTCAAACTTTACACTCCACATGCAGAAATTGAACTTTCTTAAAACAATCAAACAGTCTATGAAAGATGCCTTCCATCTTTCCAAAAAGTAATTAAAAAAAATCAAATGAGGTAAAAAAAAAAAATCTATGGGTAAAGATCTGTGCACTAGGTACAAAAACTGAAATGAGAAGGAAAGTGCCCAAAATGTGGCTCTAAGGGATTGGTCACAATGTTCTACATCAAAACTACCAGTAAGGACAGAGACTAACAGTAACTCTCTAACCTCAGGAGGTGGCATAAAGAGTGCCAGGAACCTTGAAGAGTACCCAGAGGCCTAAGTGAATGTACAGATAGAGAACAACTCAAAGTGCAGCTGTTAATGCCTAACTGCAAAGGTGCATTATTCCCACAAATGCACCCAAGCGCAAATTTGAAAGCACCACCATTGCACAGGTCAAGCTAAGGGCAGGTCCACTGCTATGGATATTACATGAACAAGTAATATTCAGCTCAGCTTTAAGGCACCAGAAGGATTTCTGTAGCAAGAACAGAAAAGCAGGCATTTAAGACAAGCAAAACAGGAATGAACTTTTCCAAATGAAATACTTAAAGTCACTTTCCATTTAAGATAATTTTTTCCATTTGTGTCTTTATTCTAAAGGGACCAGAAATTATACTACTGCAGTGGTGTTCCTCAGGAGCTCAAGTGTTTCTGCTCTCTATAAGGTGCTTGCTGCATACAGTAACAAGCAAACATCTCTTTAGGCAGAGGGGAAGAATCTTTCCCTGTGGCTTTTACATAATTTCACAGAGTAAATCTCTATATATTTATATATACATATAATTTGCATGTGTACATATGTAAGTAAAGAGCAAGCAAGAAGTCTTTAAAAAGAAATCTAGTAAGAAGAAAAATTAAGGAATACTTTTTGTTCTATTCAGGTTTGCTTTAAAAAAATCACATCACTCCTTTTAAAACCTACCTCTTTGCCACAGAATTTCCTGTTAAGCACAAAATTTAAAAATAACTGAAAGTAAAGGGGGGAGCAGCAGCTAATTTTTATTTGGGGAGGAAGGGGATTTTGTTTGAGGGTGGCAAGTTTTTAAGGTCTGGGTCTTTTTTTTTTTGTCAGTTTTGGAGGGGTTTTTGTTGTTGCTTGGTTGTTTTTTTTTAACAAGCAAACATTATCACATTTTGTCAGATGCCTGTAACATAGTTCTGATTTTTTTAGCTAATCTTCTTCTGAGGCAGCAATAATACCCATTTTCTGTAAAATTACACCAATTTGTTATGCAATTTTATTTCCTGCCCTTCTTGCAATTATAATGGCAAAATTTGTTAAAAAGATTTTTTAAAAAATTCTGTTGCAGAATGACTAAAATAATTTCCTTAGAGTACAATATAGGCTGTGTGGAGTGCTGCTAGCACGCCAACTGAGGTCTTGCTATTTTCTTTTACTCTAGTAAAGTCTTATCTCTACTCTTAATTTATGCAGCCAAAAGAGTGTAGGACAATATTTTTGTTCAGTCTCTTGTAAAATTAACTTTGGGTTTATAATCGCTTGTCATGCTTTGTACTCCTGATAACACTATCCATTCCATCACCATCTCTACTGAAACACATAAACAACTTACATCTGTAAGCATTTAGCAATTACTCATGCAAACTTGTCAGTTATATGGGCCCAAGTTTCATCAGAGCTCATCACTTTCCTTCCATTATTAAAAAATAAGTTACTCAAATAAACATATTTATCACTAAGTAATCTGATTTAACACCAGAAACTATTATCATGGGCTGGATTAAAAAAATTGAAAATAAAATTAAGAGTGGCAAGCATAACTATTTTGTTTTTGTTGTGACAGCCACCAGTTTTAGTTTCTGTTATGAAACAATGAGTATCAAACAGGTACATAAGGAAAAAGCATTAAAATTATGCTGATGATGGGACTTCACTGTTATCTGAATAAATATGTGGAGATAAAAAGAGCAATAAAAAACTTAAAATAACAGCAGAAGAAAAACTAAGGGTGGTGTTGAAAAATCCAAGTCAAAGCCTAGGACTTTGTGGGTAAAACATGTGTTGAAGGAGGTTGGATTGGTGCACCAGGCCACATCCAAACCCCCTCTTAGACCCTGCAATGTCCCCAGCACAGGGACATACATCTCCTGTACAATCCAGGGAGAGGCAAGGGCTTTCCCAGGGCCTGTCTCCTCACCCACTGTAGCCGAGCACCTCAGTCCTGTGTTCCAGCTTCCCTCAGACAGAGCGTATTGGGGCATGCACAGACAGCTAGAGAATGGAGCAGCTCAAAAGGAGGTTACTGATTTACTGTAAGTATTCTGAGTTAACTCTTTTTGGATATCAAGCATAATGAGTTACTCCCTCCTCTTATACCTCAATGCTGCATTTCAGCTGGCATTCAAGCAGTGTCTGAGATACATCTTCTTTCAATTATTTTTTCCCTGCATTGAGAACATGCAGATCACACCCTCCCAACTAAATTTCTAAAGAAACAAGCTATACAAAATTACGATATTATGACATTCTGCTTCTATAGAAAACCAAGTCACAAAAATCTGAAATCTACTGTATCAATTGACTCAAATAGTTCTACAATTTTAGTATAAATTACATATACAGCCGCTGGAAAGACAAAAGAACATTCAAAAAAACCCCAACGAATCAACAACCAAACCAAGGTCTTTCTATCTTAATATATTTAGTTACATGTTTTAAATAGGGTGATTTCAGAATTAACATTGAAAAACTGACACTAAACCAAGACTTGGAAGTACAACATTGAAATGACTTCTGAAACTGAATGCTACATTTAGAAGTAGTAACAACCAATGTTGTGGTCAATTAACAGTATTGTAACAAAATAAAATCTATCTCCTCCCCTCACATTACAGACACCATTTTTTTCTCCTCACCCACATTGTAAGCAATGTTTTTATACATTATACATATTGTATATATTTTATGTAGTATAGATTTAATATTATTTACTATTACATATAAATATCAAATATTTTAAAGTAAGGTTTCTTGGAAGTTACCTATAGATGCAAAGAAAATGATGGCAAGAAAGTCACGTATTGGTTCAATACAGCACATAATCTCCTCAGTAACCATGTGACCCTGAGAAGAGATCAGAGCTCCAGCTAAGAAGCATCCCAGCTCCATTGAAACATCCAACAGCTCTGTGATCTGTTAAGGAATAACAGAGAATCTACTGCTGAGTGACTTTATATACCATTTCACAGTGAAACTATAAAACTTTACATTATACCAAATGCAGGAAATTACTATGTCTTTATGCAAGTTCAACAACAAACAGAATGCAGTGTACGTATTCAATGTTCTGCAGTATTGTATTTTTACTGAAGACTCACAAATCTAGTTTCTCCCTTTATGTTACCTCCTTTCCCACAAAAACAAAAATAAATTTTTTAATCTACATTGCAATGCTTTGTGTGACCCTTATGGACAGCATCTGATTTCACAAGTCAGAGAGAGACTACGACAGCTTTGGAGTCAGGATTACATAATACATTGAGGCTGTGAAATAAAGCAGTAAGATCAAGGTATTTTCCAGCTGTCAAACATGGGGAAAAAATAAAAATCTAAGTTTATATTTGGGAGAAGAGTCTCAATCTAGCAGAAGTCCCTGGCATAAATTACATTTTCTTATTGTAAATTTGATTCAAATGCACCTGTGTGCTTTACTGAATAAGGATTCGTTTAAGTGTGAAAAGTAAACTGCTGAAATGAAGCACAATGACTACTTGAAAGAATTCAGACTGCTTCATTCTTTTTTAATATTTTAATGCAATACTAGAAGAAGAGATGAAACATGTAAAGAGACTAAACAAAACGCAAAGCAACTGCTTAAGGCAATGCCTGGAACACAAAAAAAAAGCAAACTGCACCTCTAATGTATGATATGATATGATATGGTATAAAGTCTATTTTAAAATAATTACTTCAAAATCACGCAGCTGCAGATGGTCATCTTGCTGAGAAAGGACAATGTTATTAATATTAATAGAACATTTAAACCAATGAATTATTTTTATTCTAATTTAGATTAAGCAAGAATACACTATAGTACATTTATGGATACCATTCATCATAGCTTGAATGGTGTCCACTCCTCCAATGGAGGAGTGCAAAAGACACAGGTAAGTCTCCACACTATGCATAAGATGGCACCTAAAATAACCCCGAGACCTTTGTGCATTGAAGTAATAATGTCTGAATGCTCATCACATAAGTGCATTTGTGATAACACTCTGTAATTAATTCCAAAATATTTGAGGTGATAAATTGGTTCTGTCAACAAATATAATTAGTTGCTGATCATGCAAAGCAAACAAGGTAATGTAATTCTCATTTTAAAACAAAAGGAATTTCATGGCTTTTTAGAACTATTTGAAATTTTAAGAGGGAAGAAGGCAATATATACATGAAGGACTTTAAAGTCATCAAGAGATGAATAAAATTAAGGAAACAGTTATGAATAGGAAACACTTAAGTTCATTTCAATCATACATTAGTTGTTTTAAAAGTCACATTCTCTTTTGCATGATTAAGATCCAATACAGCCTATTCAAATAAAGTTGGAATTATTTTTACTACTCAGCTATAACCTTCCCATACTTAAGTGCTACCAACTGCAACAGAGCTCTACATCAAAACTTTTATAGCTAGTATTTTAAACATTCCCTTGGACAGGATTAGGTTACCATAAAGGAAGACATGCAGCATATCTTGTACCAGAATTGCACAATACTGCACTGTTGTAAGAATCATTCTTCAAGCAAGGAGCAATTTGAGTGTGAAAGAAACATGTTTAGTCAGAAAGCATCAGACATAACTGGAGCAAACTGCATGTCTAACTGGGAATTTGTTCCCACAGCATAAAAACTGAATTACATTCCTTCAGTTTATGGCAAGTCAAGTATAAGCTCAAGGGCCTAGAAAAAAATAGGCAAGTTTTACTGTTTCTTGTCTAGTCTCTGGGTACCACCCAACTTCAGCTCTACAAAATCCATAGGTCACTCTACATACAGAAAAGTGTCAAGTGTATCAGAGAGCAAGAAAAGAAGCAAAAATTACATCATCTTAACACTCTCGCCCCTCCTCCAATTTTTTCTTCAGATTTACAGAATCAACTGGTTGGAAAACATCTTTGAGATCATCGAGTCCAACCTTTTATATGTAACTTCGTACAGAGATTCCTTTTACAATTCCCATCTTGGTCTCCAGTTGTCCCACAGTATTAGTGGGCACATTTCCTCAGCTAAACTGTAGCATCAAGGTTTATTATATATAATGTATGGGCACATACTGGAGAGGGCTTGTTTTACTGGCAGGAAGGCATTCACAGCAGAGTTTTTTACATAAGCAAAACCTGGAGAGTATTGAGCATTTAGTATTCCTTCTCTGCTTGCATCATTTCTAATGTTCAGCCTTTACTAAACAGGGCTTTAGCCATTACTAATGCCTGGGCTTTGCACTGTCCTCTTCTCAACTCTTACGTTACAGGAAGCTTTTTCAGACAAAATTACATTAAAAACTTTGTCAATTCACATGCTTTTCTCAGCACAACTAAGTTTTCAGTTGTATTCAAGAGTCCGAACTTACTCCAATTCAGAAAGGATTGGTTTGCTTTCACTAGAATAATGGATTTTTATATTCAAATCTTCCACTACATCAATAAATAAATAAACATTACTGCTGTAACATGTTCTGGGTGAATTTCAACCATCTGTTCAGCAGTTGTTTTGCTTATATTCTCCAATGATGTCTATCTTATAGCTACTCTTTAATCATCACAGAAGTTTAATGAATATGGTAAGCCAGTAAAATTAAATAAAATTTTGGTGGAAATAGAGAATTTCAAGCTTTAGTAACTTAGATCTGCTCAAGAGTAAAGAAGTGAATTTTAAGATTGCATTACAAGAAAGTGAATGTGTAATGGAAACTGAAACAATTTTAAGTGAACTTCGTAAAAACTCTATCTTAATTGTGTTTATGAAATAATTAACTAAATTATTTGAGATTTCAGTTCTTCCTTAATCTTCTTTTAATTTATAGAAAAGAGTTCATAAGCAGTTTATAAGCCATTGAGAAGTGCTTCAGGCAAGCAAAGAACAATACTCCAATACTAGTAATGATATCCATAAGACACTGCAGAAAAACCTTATACATTTTCATATGTAAAGTATTGCAATAACATCACTGTATTTTCTTTTTGGTATATAAAGCAAACTGGCAATTTGCCTCCACTTGCTGCCAGCATCCCAGATCAACCATCAGGCAGCGAAACTAGAAGTCACTTTTCCCCCACACGTATGGACCGTGCTATAAACATGTAAATCTAACTGCTGTCCTTCTTGTCAGGTCAGGTTCTATATTTTTCCATTTCCCTTATAACATTCCACAATTTCAGTTATAAAAAAACAATGAAACTGACTGCTGTTGTTCCACAGGTTTCCAATACAGCACTTCATTATCAGGACAGTGTTTAAAACAATTTTCCTTGTAATGTTTCTGTACATATAGAACATGAAAAAGCAACACTACACCACTGAATGCTTAGGCTGACATATTCTACAGCTCATCCTGGTAAATACCTTGACTTACAACTACCAGTTTGGCCATTGATCCTGAATGGTCATGTTTAAAACCGTAAGTTAGATTTGTTCCTTATGTTGCAATTCAGGAGAAGAGCTCACCAATTCAAACAAGCAAACAAACACACAATCAAACCTCTACCTGCATTACTCAATGCTTGAAAAGGAGTTGCTGAGAAGTACAATAATGATCTACTGCACCTTTGTTACTGAAGACAAGGTACATGATTCAAAGATGCACAACTTTGTCTCAGTATCATCCACACTATTACAGGATTGGCACTTGACACAATCCCCACCTCCCAGCCCTGATCTGCCTAACTAGTTGAAGGATAAAAGGGAGGGGAAGTTCAATTATTTCTGAGAATACTGGGAATAGAAAGGGTATATTAAGCTCCAAGTCTTATTAAAATATCTGCAGGTGTAACAAGTTGCAGTGTTATCTAAGTGACTCAAGCTCAGAAATGCTCAAAAGTCCCAACCATACTCAAAGCTCCTCAACTGACATGATAATCCTTATATGAAAATTGCTTACTCACACTGCAGTATAGGAACCTCTTCTGTCTCAACTCCCCTCTTTCCTCCCCCACACAATTTGCCCTTATCAGCAGGGAAATGGCAATTCTTGTTTAATTAATCATCTGAGACTTTTCAAACTCAGAAATCAAGCAAAATAAACCAACTTTATATACAATGAGCATTACATGTGCTGGTGTTACACATTAATCCAAATACTGAATAAGCTAAGCTGGACCCCAGAAACCCAGCCAACACTGAAGCATGTAATAAGTTACTATATGCATGGGGCAGGAACACCTTATCATTCCTAGTCTCTTTTTTGTGTATTGGAAAGAATGTGTCCTGCAAAGTAACACAGAATGCTAAACAGTGAGTTAAATTATTTTATTTAAAAATGTATCTCAAATTTTCTAAATGGAGCCACAGAGTTGTCTTTGATTAAGGATGCTAAAATAGGCACTCTCTTATTGCTCCTCTACATATTCAAAAGCTTTTTTAGAATTATACCAGTACAGAAAATTCTGCACTTCCAGATTAATTACACAAGCTCCTTCAATATTTAGGCTTGGCTTTCCAAGGAGAATGATCTTTGCAGAATCCATGAGAGTTTAATTGTTTTCCTACCTGGCATCCAAAAACTTTAAATTAACCTTTCCAAAGATATGCAACACTTTTAGCTTAGATTGCAATCACTCATCCCATGTTTGTATTCCTGACAAAGTACAGCATTTAGATGCTGTAAGATTGGTTTTCCAGAAGATTTGTTTGTTCACCTATTCAACTCAACAAGCAAACATTTTTTTACTTCTTAATTTTTTTTTTGAAGTTTATGTGTCCAAAACTATAACTTGTACCATTACTATAATGAATTTATAAATGTCAGTGAATATCAAGCAACTGGTTCACTGAAGTTACTTGCAGCATCCTTTGTAGCATTCCCTTTGATAAATTATTCATGAGCTTTAAAAGGAAAGAATTTTGAAAATGCTGAAGAAGCCTTCTGGGTTTGCAGTATAAATTTGCAACAAACTCAAACATATTCCCCCCCACCACGCTTGTGTATGCACATGTATTGTGTAAAGTCACATAGACAAACTCCTTGTGTTTTTGAAATGCAACTTGGATATAAGAAGCTCAATTTTATGTAGGCCATGGTTTTAATTAAGGAAAATTGCTTCTAGATACCATAATATTTTACACAACTTCAGTGGTTTCTTTGCTGGTTTTTATTAAAGTTGTTCTACAAGTGTAATGTTTTCTTGTTAAAAAGTAAAAGGTGAAACTAGTTTTGTTTCTTCTCTTATTAGAGGACACATTTGAAATATGAATAGCTGTTTAGAGCAGTTGAAGTCACTAACTAAAGCAATGGTCTCACAAACTTCTTTTCAACCTTCTTCCTGAAGAAAGTCAGGTTTTCCTGTTGGATTGTATTAACTAAGCTAACACCCCTAGAAAACAGGCACAGGAACTTTTTGGCTTAATTATTCTTGGGGGATGTAACAATCTGCACATTCAGGATAATGGAGTGTCAAACCCACAACATTATCAAGCAAGTGTCACATTCTGCTCTCCAGCAGTAGAGTTTTTCAGAAGGCTGAAACATAAGATAGAAACAAAAAAGGAGAATTCAGGGGAAATTTAACTACACCCAAGAGAGTTAATCAAACTCTATAAACCTTAAGGCATTTCTCTACTTTCTTAACTTCATCCCAAAATGTGTCTCTCACACAAAAAGAAAATTATTTTATAGTAACAACCATGTTGAGAATTTGCTATTGAGAAGAAATTTGTGAGCAAATGTCACAAATGTCATTATCAGTATCTCAAAACCCATCCTGAAAGATTTTCAAATGCATGAAGTAGCCTACAATTAAAACTCAGATCATGATTCCTAAACTGGCCAAACTAAAAGCTAACAGCAGAATTTCAGCTGATTCACATTCAAATTGTATCTCTTCTTACTCATCTGTGCTATAATGCAGAAATCATCTGCACATTTGGGGGTTGTTTTAAAACAATTTAAAACCAGACAATTGCAGAGACACATGTATATGCAATAACACTAAGTGTGATGGTTTTTGTGATACTGATGAAGTAAGCTACCACATGTATAAAAATGTTTTATCAATTTAAAAGATTACCATTAACATAAGGAAGGTGAATGCAGTTATTCCTAGAATGAGGATTTCTTTATTCCCTTTGCTTTCTGTGTGCAACTTGCGGTAATACGGTCCTATGAGATAAGTCTTTATAACAAGACATAGAAGGAAAACAGCAGCCAGAGAAAACAGAATTTGCCCAATCAGGATCAGTATTCTCAGAATTTCCTTGAAAATGCTGGAAGAGAAGAACAAACAAAAAGTATATTTTAGGGGTTCTCATACTTCCCAACCAGTTCCCCGTAAATGAAAATACCTAATTCCATAAATACTCAAATCAGGAAGGTATTTAGATACATTAGTAAACAAGATTAAGACTAAATCTGCAGAGTGCCCAGAAACCTCTTTTATAGTCTAGAATTTGCTTCCATGTTGACTCAGAAAGATTTTCATTGACTAATCTACAAGGTAAGCCATTAGGCACAATAATACTATCGCTTAGTCTTTAACAAAAACATGCCCTGCAGGAATAGAGTAAGTGAAGAAATTAACTTGATTTTTTTACAGTAACAAACTTTTCACTCAAAATTTTAATTACCACACAGGATTAAAGCAGCTATAGCAAAGAGATTATTTTCATACAACTACATTCATATGACTACTACAGGTTTCTACTTCACAACAAGCAGGAGCAGTAAAGGAAATCTCACTGAACAGAGTGCCTATTTTCTATGGAACTGACATTAACTGCAGTACTTTCACATTCATTTTGGCAATCTACATACTAATTGCAAGGGGTAGAGGGAAGATCCATACAATGATTTTTTTTACCTGGAATATGTGCTCACTCCTGCTTGAATAAGTGTAGGCATGACAGCTATAAATAAACCAAGCTGCACATCCTGCATCACCAACATGCCAAGCAGTACGCTGCTGTAGTCAATATCCCCTGTACACCAGCAAAGTGGTCATGGAAACAGTCATCAGAAACTATGAATGCTTGCAAACACTCAAATCTAGAAAAGGCTTAATCAAATGGAAGCCAAATATAGCTCTAAATGGGCTGAAGGTCATTCAAAGCAGTTTACGGCCTGTTTTTCTCCATTAGTAGGTAAATTAAAATGTATCTATAAAGACATATTAAAATACGAACAAAACATTAATATGAAATTTCTATTACACCATAAAAATATAGACTTTGCTTAGCAGTTAAGCACTAGTTACATATTGAATGAAATTCCTCTACTGAGAGTATACAGGCTTTATTCTGAAGACACACATTCGAGCTAGCATGTGTAAAATAAACACCTTGAATTCTGGCATTAGAATGAATATTCTAGAGGGCGAGGAGTACTTTAACACAATTTGTATGAGGGAGTGGAAGAAAGCACAATGTCAAAACTTTTGAAAGGAAACATTTAGAAGTATTTGAGAAGCTAGAAATATGGCCCTTGAAAGTCCTTATCTGAAAAGCTGTTAGCTGTGAAAGACCATCAGAACTGGTTTCTGTTTCCTGAAGAAGGATATGAATTTTTTAAATTAACCTTTCTGCCCTGATGACAGGTAGCAGTGGGCTAATCTGGTAAGCTCTTAAAAAGTTCAAGGATCCCAGACACTCAGTAAAGTCAGTTCTCAATGGAGAGTACTACAATGGTTGTACTATGCTGTTTTTGCCCAAAGAGGACTGGCTACGAGCAAATCAAGTACACTTCCTAGCAAGAATACACACAACACTGGCCAGTGTTAAATAAGGATGGTTGTTTGTAAACCAGGCTTAAGAGTGGGTTTTGTTTTCCGTTTTTAACTAGCTTATCTTGTAATATTACAAAGTCAACTTCTTTCAAATTTTATTAGATAC
This sequence comes from Fringilla coelebs, assembly GCF_963513975.1. Classification (NCBI taxonomy): domain Eukaryota; kingdom Metazoa; phylum Chordata; class Aves; order Passeriformes; family Fringillidae; genus Fringilla; species Fringilla coelebs. The sequence goes on along the minus strand of NC_140029.1, from coordinate 26,705,066 downwards.
TACAGTAGTCCATATTTAAAGTCATATTTACCTTCTTTATCTCCTCGAACACTACCTGCAAGAAATCTGGACACCAGTGGTGTGCTTGACAAAGACAAACAAGTGGAGATGAAGACACTCTGTGTTGGTCTAATTTGGAGCAAATGCCCCCATAGTAAACCAAAGGCAATCATCAGAACTGTCATGTAGCAGGGTCCTTGCAAAGATATTTTCCATACCTTGAGAAGAAAACAAGTTCTTATGACACTTTTCTCACTGCTAAGTTACAAGGTTTTTTATTGCAAATAAGCAGGTTAAGATGTGTGATTTGGGGCTGTAGTACTGGGACACAGAGTAATGGACTGTCACGCTATATCAACTAAAATACCCAACTTACTACACTGAGTAGATGTTCTCCCCCAAAAGACTCCCTGCCAGAAACCAGGTGACTTTCCCAAAGCTCACAGACAAATTATGGACCAAATGGTCCAGTATGGGTTGAAATACATTAAAATTATCAAATTAAAGATCAGTTATTTGATGTGATTCTAAGACAAGGAAAAAATCGGTGTGGCAAAATCAGTCACCAATACCAGTAACCCACCCCAAACCAGTGCAGAAGCAAACCTGAAGCAGCAGTTTATCTACTACAGTTTAGGAACCCTTGAATTACTGCTTGTTATCTTGGACTTGAGATGGACTAGAAACAGCAGACTAAGCTAAATGGTCATTAATTGTAACATATTTCAGTTAAAGCTTTTCTAGTATCATAAACTCACAGCCATCAGTTTAGGAACAGATCACAGTGCAATTCTTTACATAAATACAGTCTTCACATATTTGTAGCCATATCTTCCACTATTAAAAATATAGCTGGTTTAAAACTTTTTCTTTTTAAATTAAGACCAAAAGAAACTCGTTGTCTTTGCTGAATTCTGATGGCCATGTAATTTAATACTCTGGATTGTGTTAACATACTTGCTTAATCAGTTTATTAGGCAGTAGACTATGTATTATCAATTCAGTAGGGTGTACTTAAACTTTTGGATTTTTTTAAATCAGGAATGGCAAACATCACTGACACTCCATAACAAGAACTGCACATTACTGCATGTTAAAATAAAGCAGAAATGGACTGTAGAACTGTGAGAGATTTTTCTAGTAATCAAACTGTTTTACTAAAATAGGGAGTAAATGTAAGTTTTTTTGAGACATTGAATAAAAAATGCATTCTGTTCTTGCCAAAGGCCAGAAGCAAATGTCACATTTGTCTTTTCAAATATTTACAAAGCTACACCAGTGTATTGTAGGGACTGTGTAAAAATCTAAAATATAACTGAAATCTGCAATTTCAGTAACTAGCAATTAAATCCCTTAACACAGAGCTATTATTAAAAAATACCTTTCTTAATCTTTCAGGAGAAAATTCCAGACCAACTAGAAAGAGAGTGAAGAATACACCAAACTCTCCTAACGTCTCCACCTGTACAATAGACTTAGGAAAAAAAAGAAAAAAGATCAGTGCACAGCAGTCAACTTATAACACAAAATTATAAATATACTACAAAACAAATTGGTTCTCATTACATTTCCACAGGTAGTCCACTTGCTGTTCATATGACACCAGAAGTTCCCAGAGCACCTGTGGAGTGCAATTATTTTTCCCATCACCTGGCTGACACTAGGCAGTAATTTCGTGGGTGAGTGCTGGTCACCCAATGTGCACACGTGAGTTGATCTTGGTAAGTGTTGAGGAATACATCTGATCCAGGTAGCTTGTCTGGCAAGCTGCAGATTGAGATGGAGACTGAACTCTCAGTGGGAGCCTGCAACAAGGGTCAGTGAACTACCAACCTTTGGGATAACCAAGGGCATGAAGATGAAGAAGGCAGAGAGACTTGTGAATGGTCAAACTGGAAAGTTTCCTTAACAGTAAGCTCGCTGATTGAAAAAAAATAGGCTATGCTTTATGTATGTACTATTAAATCTCCAAGGCTTGCATTCCACAAGCCACTTCTTGCTAGTTATTTTATTGGTCTATTGGTATAATCTTTCTGCTAGACTGTGGCTGCTGTGGTTCTCCACCCTACAGACTCTACACGTCCATCTCAGACCAGCACAATTACCAGCCTTTGTGCTACAGAGAAAAGGATCCAACAGCAAGAAAAATGGTGGCCTTCCTCATCACAACTGAAAAATGGGGATATTTCTGGCTGGCAACTGGTGCACCCTCAGGGTCCTCAGTCCATTTTGTTCAATAGATACATACATGATCAATGACCAGAATGCAGGAGGTGAACACACCACTCACAAGTTTGCTGCTGGTAACAGACTGGGAGGTGCTGTTGACTCTTCTAAGGAAGAAGATGCCTTGCAGAGGGATGTGGATACACTGGAGCATTAGGCAATGATTAATGGGAGGAAATTATTTAACAATTCAAAATGCTGGATTCTGATGCCCCTGGGATGGGGTAATGCCAGGCACAAGTATGCATTAGGAGAGGAGTGGCTGAAGAGCAGCCCTGCAGAGAGGGATCTGGGGGTGCTGGTGATCAGCAGTTCAGTGTGACTCAGCAGAGAGCAAAGCCCATCCTGGGGTGCATCAAACAGAGCATCACCAGTCACTCAAAATTATCCTGCTGTATTCCATGTTGGTGTGGCTTCACCTGGAGCACTCTGTGCAGTTCTGGGCCCCACCATGGAAGGAGGATGTGAAGGCTCTTGAATGCATCCAGAAGAGGACAATGCATTCTCTACAGCCTCCTGAGGAGGGGAAGTGGACAGGGAGGTGCTGAGCTCTTCTCACTGGTATGCACTGACAGGATGAGTGGAAGTGGTTCAAAGCTGCCCAAGGAGAGGTTCAGACTGGACTTTAGGAGGCATTTCTTTTCTCAGAGGGTGGTGAAACCCTGGAACATGCTTCCTTAAAGAGCTGATTGATGCTCCAAGCTTGTCAGTGTTTAAGAGACATTTGGACAACACCCTTAACAATATGCTTTACCTTTTGGTGAGCCCTGAAGTGTTCAGGCAGTTGACTGGAATAGTCAATTCTATTCTAAAATCCCAGTATTTCTTTTCTATGTATTTACAGGCCAAAGTAGAAGAAAACAAGGTTTATCACCAATTACAGAAGTGGGGGTGGAAGCCATCTTTTCTGCCAGCTTAGAATCTGCCTGCCTTCTCAGCTTGTCAGGCATTCAACTTTTTTAGGAAATGAAGAAGAGACCAAACACAAGAGAACCAGTGAACAAGAGTATTATCCAGGTGAATGACGTTTAATCACAGCTTCCCAAGGAAAAGGCAAGTCACTTAAACTGTCCTTAAGAAATTTCTTTCATATCTGTTGTGGCCACATCATCTTTTTCAATGTAAGTGTCCTGAAAATTTGTTGTTGGGTCTCTTTCTCATGCCAAGCTTACAATCTTGTTTCTCAGTCTAAGTGATCAAACTTTCCAGACATTCTCAACCCAGAAATTACATACAAAACAGAGGTAGAGATTATTTAATCTCTTCCAATACAAGATCAACAAAATGCCACAATTTCTACTAATCCCTACTTTTGAGCTCAACAATCATTTTCAACAGAAGCCCACGTAGGGCAGAGCAGATGCTGCAAAGACAGTAAATTCCAAGTGGTTTCATGGATATCAATGCAATAGACACATGCAACTTAAGCAGACATTACTGTGCAGCCCTAGCACGTGTTCTGTTTTGCCTGCTGGCTAAACAATCTGTTAATGCACACCAGAGCACTTAATCAAAACATGTCCAGCCAACCCCAGCTCACGGTTCCACAGGAGCCACTAATCAGGGTACACGTGATGGAGCTAAAAAGGTTCAAAAAACCTCAGGAATGTGGACAGGGTACTGGGAAAGGAATAGGGGGACTAGGGTGGATGAAAGCACTACAGAGGTGCAAAATAACTCTCTACAAAGCCAAGCTATGTTCCTTGGGGAACTATTTGTTTTAAATGCTTCCTCCACTTTTAACACTGACTTTTTGCAAGTTTCTGTATATTTTATGTCATTTAAATAATTTAGCTCCCCATTGTGATGCTTTATAATTAAAATCAAAAAGAAAGAAAAAAAAAACCAAAAACACCTGGCATAAAACTTCCACAACACACAACCTTCAGTTTTCACTTTCAACAACTGTCATAATTTCATAAGAGAAAAAGAGATTGAAAACAAAATTATTCAAAGACATAAAATTGGAAGCTCTCCTCTTGTAAAGGTTCAGGTTTGGGGATATCTTTTTTTTTTTAACACATTGAGGCTGGCAATACCATATCCTTTTAAAACTACTTTTAAAGATTTCAATGAATTAAATCAGTGAAGAACTAACTTGCACACTTACCTTGATACTATTTAGTCCTGAGGGTCCTAAGAGTACTCCACAGATGATATATCCAAACATGGTTGGCAATCCTATTGTTGTGCACAGCCAGCCACATGGCAAAGACAACATTCCTATTGTCACAATATCCTAAATATGTAAGATTTACAAAGGCATTAATATAAAGGACACATAAATTTGGGATGAAAATTAAGACTATTGTCTTTCAGAAGATAAATAACACTGTAAAATTAAATGTAGACTACTTTGCATGAAAAGAAAACAAAACTGTAAATTAACCTCAGTGCTGTTGCAGGTGTAAGCACAGCAGTTTTTCAGATGAAGCAGATGAGGTACTGACCTTTAGTACCTGGGGGACTTTAAATCAATTTACAAATATTTTAAATATATTATAGAAAGTAGGCATTATCCTGGGTGGAATGACACCTTGCATTAAAACATGGTGAAAGAGAACTGTTTTGGGTTTTATAATTAATGCTGGGGTAACTTCAGACAGACAAATGCTGAAACTATGCTCACTCCAACCAAGTAGTACTGACATGCAAACTTGTGGGACTAAATCCAAAAGTGAATGACAAGAATGTCTCCAAAATTATTACCTTTATGAAATGATGATCAGCACGAGGAATGGTTGAGTCTCTGGGTTTAGTAAGGATATACTGATTGTTCTGAGAATCAATAAGCATACTAAGTCCTAAGTCATCTTCTACTTCTCTTTTTGAAGCATTTCTTTTGGAGTTGGCTTCATCTTCTTCCACCCTTAAAACAGCTTCAAAGTTTACACCTCTTACCTTTTTAAAAAAGAAAACATAATAATCAAACAAACAAAAAAAGGGGAGTCCATTAAGCATATCATAATAACAGAAGAACTATTAGTTGTGCTTGAAGTTTCTACAGAACTTGTTGACACCAACTAAAAATACTGCAGGTTTCTTCTCTAAAAATCTTTCCATCTCTTTATCAAAACTTGATGTCTTTAAAAGTAACATTTTCTTACCTTGAACAAAACCAATTGGAGATTACAAAGTGATATTCAGTTCACAAAAATCTGAACTGAAGACTGTATTCCAAGTTAAGAAAAGGTCACTATCCTGTAAATATGAAGGAGATATTATAAGAACTGTTTCTACCTTGTTATTTTCAGGATTTTATTTCTCAGAACAGCAATTCTTGAACACAGGTTGTAGTGCAGATTTTTTTTTACCTGCTACACTTCACTATTTGGCTATAGTTTAATAGAAGCATCTTTATCAGAATATTGATTACTGCATTACTGCTTCTCTAGTCTAAAATTCCACTGTTTTAGTTTAAAAAATTGATCCTTGCAATGATGGAGAAGCATATAGACCTCAAGGCTGCACTTCATGATTTCTTCCAGGGCCGGAGCCACAAGCAGCAGAGCAGGGAGACGCCGGGAGAAGGAGGCGGGGCTGGCGCCTTGCCAGTTCCAGGTGCCGCAGGAGAGCGCCCGCTCCGGCGCCGCCGGGGCCGCTCTACCCGGGCGGGACAGCAGAGGGCGCTCCCCCGGCCCGGCCCCGCCGCCGCCAGGTGCGGTTCCCACGGGCACAGCCGCTCGCATCTGCCGCGCACCAAATAAAAAAGCTGCTTCCACTTCCTCTCGGTTCGAGCTCAACTACAAAAAAAACCAAACAAAACCACACACGGCTTGGCTCTCTGCTACAGAGAAACTGGTTTTGCCTCCTCAGCAGAACTCAAGAGCTATGCTCACCTCGGGAGTCAACCTGGAAATCAACAAAAACTTCCCAAGAGCAGAAGCCAAATAAACTGTAACCCGTGTTTATGCAAACAGGGTCAATTTAGGGAGTCTATCTGAGGATGGAAAAATGGGACACTAGAACAAATTGACATATTCCTGGCTCTAGAGACATTTGGCCTTACCTGAAGGACACTGTCCCATCATGCAACATAAAAACAAGGATCAGTGTAGGTAGGCCAAGTTACAAAATACAGAGGAAGTCAGACATGGAAGAATGTAACATCACAAACCCATTTCAGGTCTTTCCTTTGAAAAACATATCTTTTCCCAGACTGTGAAAACCAACAGCAAGGATTCTTGCTCTCTGGTAACTTTCTCAAGAAAATTAAAAAGTGGAGACAATGCTGAACATGGTAACTCCATATCCTGCCATGTCCAGCCATCACAGTCCCCATCACCACAGAGATGCCGTATCTCTAATGGGCTGTACCACTCAGATGTACTACACTTGGGCCTGTCAAAGTGGCAGCTGCAGGGAGGACTTTCAAATCAAAACCACAGAAATCACTAGCAAAAAGGAGCAATTACTCTTGTTTGCTCACACTTTAACAATCACTAAAATACTAACAACTATATAGCACAAGAGAAACACACAGGGCAAACATCAACTACAAATAAATGCACTCCAATGAAATGACAGTCTAAAGCATCGCTTACAGATTTGTTGTCATCAAAGGCATGCTCTTCTATTTCCTCTTCCAATCTATCAGCTGCCTTCCTGACATCTTCCAGAATTTCATCAAGCATCGACAGGCTTTTGTTTTGGTGCTGCATGTTCTTAAGGGCTTCAACCTGGTGTTTCTCAGCTGCTAGGAGTTCAACATATTCCATTTCTTCCTGTTGAATTTTACAACACACAGATAGTGTTGGCAGGCCTTTGAGCAGAAAAAACGTTTGAGACAAACGTGTGCTCCTTTTGACACAAAACATTTTATCAGTGGAATTGCAAAAGCAGTATAAACATCATGAAGATATTTTAAAAGATTGCTTTTAAGAAAATTCATTGGGTAAGTGGACAAGAAAACAAAACAACCAAACAAAATATCCACCGATAGCCTTTTCTATTACATTAAACAGCAAACCTGCCCCAAGGTTATGATCCAAAAAACACAAGAAAGGATTTACTTTGAGAAACTCTAGGAAACATTTCAGAGCCATTAAAGTTCAGAACTTCATGCTTTTGAAAGGAAGCATAACACCTTGAAAGCATAGCTATACTATCTACAACAAACAAACAAATTAGATGTAAAGCACAATGAATCTTAACTTTATAAGCCCTTTTATAAACATAGGAAGAGGTCTGTTTACGGTTTTCAAAAATTACAGTAACTGTGGAAACAGGAAGAAAAAAAGAGTTGGGATAGAGATGAGCAGCCAATCACTCTAACCAAGCTTCCTGTTCATGTTTCCCAAAAAGCACTTTTCCTATCAGAATTAAAACATGTGACTTTTCACCCTATTTCAGTTTGGGCCTCTTATCAACTTGCACTGACAACTTCTGAAATTACTACATTTCTGAAGTAAAGAGAAAAAATATGCTGATTATGGTTTCATATGGTGTGAAAAGATTTCAGTAATTTCCCTGATAAAGTCATGATGTTTCAGGTTCAAAAAGATAACTAAAAAGCTTAATTTACTAACAACTGGGCCTAACACCTTTTACATAGTTACCATGACAGTAACCAAACAGAATACTTTGTGTATTGACAGAGAACAACTTGAAGGTTTTGGGGGAAAAAGATTCTTTCCTTTACATGCCTCTATTCTTTAAAAGACTGTTGAAAGAAAAGCTATGAAGAAACACACACTCCTTCCTTTCAGTTAGATTCAGGATGCTGGGAATACTTGGATGAGAGAGATCCTTCTGCTCTTTTAAAGAGCCAATATTATTAAAAAGAAAAAAAAAAAAACAACAGGCAAAAAAATGCAAGTAATCTATAAGTCTGACTCAATTCTTAGGAAACACAAGTTGCTGCCTCCAGATGCCTTGCCCCTGCCATGCCAGTTAGAAATCTGAGAACACAGATCTCCCATAGGTTGTTTGTTTTATTTGCCTACCCTCTATAGATATCTTCAATAATCTGAGCTTATTAAATGGTCCTAAACACCTATGCTTAAATAACTGGAGTGTGTCCTCCCCCACACATTTGCAGATGGACATTTCCCCCCTTGGAACATGCAAGAACATGCACAAAATTCAGTCAATTCCTTGATGCCAAAAGAAGAATATGTTCAGTACAACCAGTAACAGTAGCCGAACCCTTCTGAAATCCTGACAGCCGGATGAATGCCTCTGATTGTGAGGAAACCACAGTACTGGTGTCTCCTGGTGTTTAGAACTATCATAGTTACGCCCTCATGGTGAAAGTTACCCAGAGCCCAAAATAACCAGAGCTGGGAAGAAACATAACTATTAATGTGTTTGGCCCAATGTCAACAATTAGTTCTTATGCAACACGTAAGTAGGAGACACAGTCATTCTCATACAGCCTCAAGGAAAAACATTTCCTATCTGTTGCTCTCTGCTAGCAGACATAGCTCGAAAGATGTAAGAAACAGCCCCCATATGAGCTGCAGATTCTCTGCTAATTCAGCAACAACTTAGAACACAAGGTGAAATTGATAATGGTTAGATTCTTTCCCCTCAAAAATGGAAGAGGTTTTGGGTGCAAGGAGCCCATCTCAGCCCTTTCCATCAGCCAAGACAAATAGGCGGAACAGAGCTAAAGGCAAACTACATTAAAAAATAATGTCTAATTTCAAAGAAGTTATTCCCTGAATAGCAAGGTAGAAAAGCTTTAAAAAAATAAGAGTTTAGCAGCAAGTTTCTTCAATTAATGAAGATTAAGGTTTTTGTAGTCTATTAAAGTGTCATCTGTTTCCACCAAGAGACAAATGTGACAGCAGTAGACTGGAACAACCACAGGCAATGGTGTCCATAAAAAGAATGAGTTAATTCAAACAACCTGCTACAAGCTAAGCAGGAGTGCATCATAGCACAAACACTGTTCTGCAACTCAGGCTGGGATTGGAGACACTTGATCATGATGATAACAAGCAACCTCTTAAGCAAAGTAATATAGATAAGGATTGTGTACTTAATAGGAACACCTGAAAACAAATGAGCAAAATGAAGATTAAGACTTTGGGGCAAGGCAGAGTTGCTGTTGCTCTCTACTATGTATTCAGAGACAAAAGCACATGCAGAAGAGACTGCATCTTTGCAATACTTGCAAGTCAATTTTTGCCACCCATTTTTTGTCTGATTAGAAGGCATCCAAGAAATTAGAAGCTAATTAAAAAGTAGGTAAGATTTTGTTGCTTTTTCCTGAACTTCCAAACAGGATCCCGGAACAAAAGAAGGCAGAAACCATCTTCACTGCTTCTTTCTTACTTCTCCCTGCCCCACACTGTGAATGATCCCACTACATCTTTTCACAGCAGCAGAACCAGCAAGAAATGCATCAGACATACAAACATATCCCAGCACTAACGACTTACAAGCATTTCTACTCAACAGAAATAAAATAAAGGGAAGAGTCCAGCACCCCCTACAGTCATTTGTATTTTCCATTCACACAGTGTTTAAAAAATAGATGTTCTATGAGTATTCCAATAAAAGAATCATTACAGTAAAATGAAAATGGGACAAAGTTGGGCCTAATGTGTGTCTTACGAACTAAGAACAAGTCCAAATCCCATGCAATTTTCATCTTTTTGGCATGCATTTTTCCATACCTTCTGCTTCCCTTTATACAACAATTCTAAGGTTAGGACCACAAATACTCTGTTTAAATAACCACATGCATGGCATAAGAAGGAAAGTGCAAAAGATTGCTCACTCAAGTAAATATTTTGAAAGTACAAAAAAAGCCTGCATGATCTACTTCAGCAAAAGTAAACTTTTGACAGGACACACCTCTAAAATACATCACTGTACACAAAGGCCTCCTTCTAGAAGATGCACCATTCTCAAGTTCAAGGATAAATTACTTCATTATTTTACAGTAACATTACTAAGAATTAGGTAAATGGGAAAGAAGGTTCTGGAATGTCTCACTGCTGCTCTGAGAAAGAAAAAAGGTGGAAAACCAAGTAAAGCTCATGATAATTTCTATGACATTTTTATGCAGCAGACACTGCCACTACCATAAAGTATCACTATACAAGTCATATAAAAAAGTTCATTGGAATACATCTAGATCCAAATCATTCCCTATTCAAATTTGTTGTAATTCCATCTTCATTTCCACTGCACAGAATCACTCCAGCCTGCCAAGTTTACATCCTAATTTCTACTTCCACCAGCCTATCTTGGCACAATTCACTGGACAACTTTACTGCACATAATTTCTTTCCAACTTCACCTGTCAAGGTCTGCACATTTCTTAGCACAAATGCCCTTCAGAGACTCTCACAACTCAAATGCTAAATGCTAATCACATTTTTATCCCTTCTCTTGCTCCCTTAGGCAAGGGCCTCTTCTTTTGGAAGACAGAAAACAAAGAAAATTCTTAATATACTCCTCCAGTGGTTGAGGAGTAGAGAAAGGAAAAGAGCAATTGAAATACCAAATACATTAAATTGCATTTTCTCTCAATGGGAGACTTTCAGTACACAATCTGAGTACTACCAAATCCAGAAGACAGTGGCAGATTGTGCTCAACCTAATGGGACATGGGAACTCAAACTTTCCATGAAGTATCTGTGTTCAACTGTTACTCATCTGTGTTTTTTCTTGGCAAAGTTATTTCAGCTGACTTTCTTGGAAGCACTGCATTTCAAACCTGCACTTCTTAGGCTAGGAGTGCAATACTGAGTTTAAAAATCTAGTCACCTACTGTTTTGCACATCCGTTTTACTCATATCTTTACAAACATGAAAATGAAAGGCAGCAAGTCATTCTGTTTGAACTGCGGACTTTGAGCAATTCTCATTTAAAATGGGAAAAAAACTTAGTATTTCACCATTTGATGGCATTATTTCCACTCAGCTAATGCCACTGGCTTGTCTAGTGCAACTGTGCTGTGTGCACTGATTCACTCTTTTATTCCTCTCCCTTTAACATTATATTTGCCATAGGCCTTATGATTATGCTTAGCTTTGAGATAAGAACTATTGACTGCTAATAAGTTTTAAGCTCTACACCAGAATTACTTGTAAATTTACTAATGAAAAAAAAATACTTCATTAAACAGTAAACGCTGCAAGTTTTATGTAGATATCTTTTTTATTAAAACAGACTGAAACTGTGCCATAAAAAAGTTAAAATCACGAGTTGTATGAACACTCTAGTAACAAACATGGGGAAACTGACCTTAATTGCAGCTTCTCTCAAGGCCTCCAGTCTCTGTCTACTGCTTTCTTTCATATTTACAACATCTTTGTAGTCACCCTGTAGAGCTCTCTGGAGGCCATGGATTGCCTGAAAGACTGAGTTTTCACTTTCATTTAGCTCCTTTTGGAAAATTTCAAAGGTGTGCACCTGAAAAAGTTTCTCTTCATCAGACAGTCCTGCATCCTTCTCAACTGCTCTTATGGCATTTTTTAGTTTGTTGAGAACAACATTCTTTTGGCGAAGAAGACCAGACAGTTTTCTGCAGCTCTCCAACACCCACTGCTTCCTCTGAGTGATACCAGCCCCTTTCCCACGGTGCAGCTTTATTGCATGCTTCACTACATCTTCACGTTCTGCAGGGTTTGCTAACGGGCCACAAGGCAGCGAAACCAACGTCCACAGGGAAATAAATCCAGTCGCCTTCATCCTTCACTTTTTATTCCTCTTGGGAGAAACTGATAATCCACAGCTGCTCAAAGCTTTCTGCTACATGGTTTCTGCATCTCCAGCATGCACACCAGGCTGCAAGATAATTGGGCCATTAGATCACACAAACATAGAAAATAAATCCAAGACTGCCCCTTGCACCACAAGCTTTAACAGAACACATATAGTCTTCTTCACTCAACGTTTATGAAAACCAAGAAATAGTCCAAGGTTACTGACAGATTTTTGTTTTTCCCTGGACTATTTCCTACATAACATCTTGTTTTAAAAGCAGTGACTGGAAAGCTTAGTCACTTCACATGGTATTCATCTGCAATTCTTACATAAAAGAAAAGCCTTTAAAAATATCAGGCCATGATGTCATAGGCTGCATTTCAACTCAGCACTATAACTCATTATTCTTAGCTGTCAGTAAATCTCCTGTCTCTTCTAAAATCTATCCTCAAACATTGTATCATGATAATTTGTTATTTATAAAGTCTCAGAAGCATTAACAAATTCAATTACACACATTCAACAAAACATAAAAATAAAAAACCTAACTGAATCAAATTACATTATAAATCATAATTGTGGAAGAAAGAACAGTAAAACTTCCTGAACTTCTAAGTACTACTAGTTTGGATCAACAAACCTCCTTCACCTGAAAGGCTGCAAGGCCCTGAGGTATTTTACTTCTAAACCTATTAGGGATCTTCAAGATTTTAAAGTAAATTACAAAAACACTAACTCAATTCATTCATAAGTTCATTTCCCAGCAACTACTTGAAAATCTATACTTAAACTGCTGTATTTAATTTTAACACCAAGCAGGACAGAATTTAAAAACTAATTTCCTTCCCTCAGAACCTAGAAGGAAGTACTGACATTATTGCAGAAATTAACAGTAATAGTTTCTTTTAAAAAAATCCAAGCAAACATAAAAACCCTCAAAAAAAACCCCTCAAAGAACAAAGTTACACATGCCAATATATAAAATCCTGTACTTGGCATTCTAAAAACTCACATCACACACAACATGGTAACAGATCATCAATACAGCAGGTATTTCCCTAAAAATTTAGTTAGTCTTGATCACTGGGCCAGCAGCCTTAATCAAGAACTTACACGTGGACACAGGCATCCGGAAGCAGTCTGCCTAAGAGAGAATCTTGTTTTCCTACAAGGCAGTAGCAGTCACAGTCACAGTCCCAGCTATCCAAGCCAGCCTTCGTCAATACATGGAATGAGCTCTGAGCAACCTGGTCTAGTAGAAGATGTCCCTGCCCACGGCAGAGGGGTTGGAGCCATTGGTCTTTACAGTCCCTTCCAAGCCAGGCCATTCTGTGATTCCATGGGAAGGGAACATGGCAAGCATAGTCATGCAATGCCTTCATTTGATAAAACCCCTCCCATCTCTGTTTCAGAGAGAAATGAGAAAATCTGTCTGTGGGTTGGTTTATTTCTTTTTTCAATACATGAAATGCAAACCAAAGTACTGAGTTACTATCAGCTGACCGTGGGCTAGGGTTTAATAACACAAAGAGCTAAAACATTTAAAATTAAGAGCTGAAAGTGCAAAGTAGCAAAAGCATATCCCATCACTATAATGTCAATAAAATAATAAATACAAATATTTCGGAATTTCGATAAAGCTGTGGGGCCTTCCTACTTTTAAGGAATCAGGAAAGTAACAATCCTCACAGTCTGGCAAAGTTCTAGAGTGAAATATAAGGAACTATTTCTTTATATATACAAACTAATGCTCTTCCTGTTTAGTAGGCTTGGGACAGAGATTTTGCTAAATATATATTACAAACTATTTCTGCAAGAAAAGAGAAGAAAACACCCAGTGTATATCCAAGGTGAGTAAAAGACTCTGTTGCATGTCTTATGTGGTACATCAAACCACATAACTAAATTTTGAGCAAAGATTTACACCAGCAAAGTTCACGCCTTGTTGCGCTGTGCAAACTTAGCACTGCGGTTTACCCACGGGGACAGTTTTGCTTGTGTGCTTTTTACTTGGCTGGCAAAAACTGTTTACAGGAGCGACACCTGGGGCAGCGCTCAAAAGCTCGTATGGGAATAAAGATCTCACGCACCAAAATAAATGATGTGATGCTGAGCACAAAAAAAAAAAACCCAAAAAACAACAAAAAAATCCCCAAACCAAGGTAAAAAAACTAACACTCCTTTCCATTCTCCACCAGTAAGTATAAAATCAGAGGGAGAGTCCTTATTTAAACAGCGTTTGCTTCCTGCTGGATTGCAGCTGATCTTCCCCCTTTTTCCTTCCTGAACACGACACTGTAGCACCAGATTTCATCAAGCTGGTAGTACCGGACCCTGCCTCCAGACCGCTCTTGCGTGAACCTCTGTGGGTTCGCCTCCACTCGCCCCCTTTCCCAATGCCAGCTCCTCCCCAGGAGCAGCAGGCCAGCCGGGGCCGGGGCCGGGGCCGTGCCCGCCCGGCACCTCCGCCCCGGTGCGCTCGCACCTGAGCGCGACGGCAGCTCCAGGGCCGCTCCCTGCGGCAGGCCGGGCGGACAAGGGGAGAACAGAAGGAGATAAGCGAGCGCGGGGGCGACCGGCCCGGCTCCCTCTCCCTCATGGCGGCCGAGGGACGGGCGGAGGGACGGGGGAAGAGAGGCGGCCGCCCCACCCGGTGCTTCGACAGCAACGCTCACCTGAGGGACGGAGGAAGGCCCGCAGCGGCGGGGCGGGAAGGGCGGGATCGCGGGGCGGTGAGCACGGCTGTCAGTGGGCGGCGGCCGCTGGCGGAGGGCACCGAGGAGCCCCGTCCTTGCGGCCGCCCCTCGCCCCGCGCCGGTGCTCGAGCGCCGGGGCGGCGCCTTGGAGCGCAGCTGGGCGGGACCTGAGCTCCGAGCGCCGCCTCGCGGCGGGAAACGTCACCGCGGCTTCTCGCCGCACGCCGGGAGTTGTAGTCGGAGCCGCGGCCCCGCAGCTGCCCCAGCGCCGCGGCCGCCGCTCCCCCCGGCAGCGCTGCGGGCTCCGCACCGCGACCCCGCGCTCCGCCTCTGCGGCCCGTGCCCGGAGCGCTCCCCGGCGGGAGGCGGCGCGGGCGGGCCGGTGCGCGCCTGCGCGGGAGGCGGCGCCGGGCGGTGAAGTTGGTGGGAGCGCCGGTGATAAAATGGTAGGTTGTGCGAGCCCAGGGGGGAGGGGAGGCGGCGAAACCGTGGAGGGGGGGCTTCGAACAAGCCCTAGGCACCCCCCGGGCTGGCGAGCCGAGCGCCCCCGCACCTCCCGCCGCGACGAGTCCCGTCGCCCTGCCCGGGGAGGCGCCAGGCATGGGGGGGGGGGGACGAGCGGCGCGGGGACACGGGGTCGCGCACCCCCCGTGCGGAGTCGCTCTCCCGCCGCCTCCTCCGCCGGGCCAGGAGCGGGGAAGGTCACCGGGGGCGGCGGGGGAAGGGAGGGCGCCGGGCCCCGCCGCGGGTATTTCGAGTGTAGGCAGCCGGCGCAGCGCGTACCTTTCCCTTTTTTGGGATTGGGGCTGGCGGGGCAGGTCACCGGAGCTGCGAGTCCCTCGCTCCCACCGGCCCCTTGCCCGCCGCGGGACGCGGCAGGTGCAGCTGGAGGCGGTGGGAAAGGTGCGGTACAAATCCCCTTGCTGGGTCGGGGTGGTGGGGTCGGCCGGGGCTGTTTTGGGAAGGAAGGGCTCTCCTGGTGCCTCTGCAGCAGCTTCAGCGCTTCCCTGGGGTGTGCCGTACGGTGTCATGAGAGCTGGGAGAGGGCTCCAGAAACGTGGCTGGGCTGTGCCTGGATGCGAGGTGCGCATCCTTGTTCGGGTGCCATCAGCGAGGGGTCATGCTGGGGACGGGCGCTCCGGAGCCGCCTCGGCCCCGGGAAGGTGCGCGGGTGCCGCTCCCGCTGCAGGGCACCGGCCGCGGATGAGCGCTACGAACCGTGCTACGTGGCAGGGTAGGGGGCTGGAGAGCCGTGTGTGCTTCTTATCGCTTCGAATAATTCAGTGTTTCATTTCGCTGGAAAATATCCGTAAATGGCTGGCGTTAGCTAGGCTTGAAAGAGGACATGGGGATTGCTCTGGCGTTGTTGGCAGAGCCCTCTGTTTTGAAGTGATTATCGCTAAGTTTGTTGCCCAGAAGAAGTTTATGTAACTGAGGGAGATCTAGGTGTAGAGACTCTCTTAGCTAGACCTTCACGAAAATTTGGCTGGAGCTTGTAGCCAAAGGATTATTAGTTATTTACTTACCAAAGTATTAGTAGTTATATTTTGCACGTTTTTCTTCCCACTGTACATATTTCATGTGTAAAAAGAAACCTGGCATGTTTCTTCTTATATTAGATTGAAAAATCCTGTAGCAAAGACCAAAATCCTTATCTTGTTTACATGATGTGTTTCTTGTCTCAGGACCATCTATAGTCGAGTCCGTATGGGGACAAGAGATAAAAAGTAAGCTGAAAGATGGTCCCATGTTTACTCCTCACTGGATTAGAATTCAGTTCTCTTTTAAGAGACATATAAATTTTCCATTATACCTGGCTATTTAAGCTGTAGTGGGGAATTTATATATATTTCTCAGCTTAACATGTGTTAAGTATGGTTTAACAAAATTCCAAAGTACAGAATATAATAAAAAACAGAGTTTGACTTAAGCGATCTCCTTCTGCTTCCAACTTCATGTAAAGAATAATGTTGAAATATGTTACTAGCAAATTTTCTCCCTATAAAATGCCCATTCCTACCTCTTGGGTGTTCCAGAAGTTTATGGATACTGTCTCCATGTGGTTGCTTTAATTGAGAGAAACATCACATTAATTCCTGTAGACCACTGCAACAGGCTTTTTTGTTGCTTAATTATACTTTGAAAAATATGTTTATACTACTAACACATTAAAGTTTTAGATCACGTTTACAGCAATCTTATCGTTTCATTGTAGCATTCAGCAATCTCCGATATGTCCATTTAATCTATTTTATTTTTGCCTTATGTCTTCTGTTGGCAGTGTTTTGTAACATAATTATATGAGAAATGCTTCTGCCTTTTTCAGCTGATGACTGATTAAACTTTGTATTGTTAATTGTTGCTAAGAAAATATTAGGAAAACTCTTGAGTATTTTTTCTCCATGTATGGACTTAAACAGAATTTGAGAATCTGTAAGTTGCACCTTTTAATTTCTCTTTTTTATAACCACTAGGCATATCTTTCAGAAGATAACCATATTGTAATATGACGAAACTTGTGTTTACTGCTGTTACAGAACAGAAAAAACGTCAGCATATGTGAGCAATAAAGCAGAAATACAAGTTTGTTACTTACAGAATATGTGCTGCTAAAAATGTATATATAGATGCTGTCATTTCAATTTTCAGAAGAAAATGCTGTCTATTTAACTGCAGAAGAACAAGGCTTTGTCTTCCTGTAATTCTGAAGTGAAAGTTGTCATCAACAAGAAAACTAAAACCTTTAAAAGATAGGCATTAGTAGTAGAATGCTGAAACAAACTTCTGGATTAGCTTCATTGGCTTTCCTGCTTCTTTTGCATCCCAAAGCATAAACTTAAATCGTCCCAGAAGGACAAGGTCCGCCAGTTTATGGCATTTACCCAGGCTGGTGAAAGGACTGCTATATACTGCTTAACACAGAATGAATGGAAACTAGAAGTGGCAACAGACAACTACTTCCAGAATCCAGACTTGTACTACAAAGAATCCATGAAAAATTCAGTAGATAAGAAGAAATTAGAACAACTATATAATCGATACAAAGGTAAGGTTTCGTTTTCTGGTCAGTCTTTGGTTGGTCAGCTTGGGGTTTTTGTTTTGTTGTTGTGGATTTTGTTTTGGTTTCTTCTAAATTATATTGTGTGAGTACTTTTTTGCTTTGCCCTCTACCATTTTTGAGGAGTTTTAAGTAAAGCTGGCTTGCTTTTGCTTCTCACTGTGTGTTCATAGTAATAAGATAAGAGGGGAAAAAAGGTTTTATGTGCTCTTAATGATCTGTACACAACTTCAGTGGAGATTTCTGCAGACTTTAAAAGTAGGAAATTAAACTTCCAGTGCGGAAAAAGTGCAAGCTGTCAATATTGTAGCAAAGTTTATTATACAATTTACATGATTTTTTTGCCAGTAGCCTCTCTTAAATGTGTATGATGGTCTTTCCATGGCAAAATAATACATATTGTTCTTATGCCAATATTTGGGGGAATTAATTCTGTTCAGAGACAGTAATATTTCTATATATTAAAAGCAAAAATGTTTCAGATAATGTTACAGCTAGGAGTGTGACAAAACAGTCAAATAAAAAAACTCCAAAACTAGATACTACAGCCTTGATTAATTCCTTCATGATGGCATATGACAGCAAAAGTGATGTGCCTTTTCAGAGAGGTGTGGAGGGAAAACCACAGGAAAGTGGACTAAAGGCAAAGTTGTTTCTTTTCCAAGTTTCATTTTATGTCATTGTTAAAAAGAATAACAACAACAAAAAAGGCATTTAAATATAATAAAGTATGTGTTCTGGGTGACAGTGCTTGCTGAGCTGTGGCACCTGACATAAGTGCATTGTTCGTGTTGGAGCAGTGCAGGCTGCAATTATTGCTAGATCCTGTTGAAATCCATACAGCTCATGTTTGAAGACATGAACTCTTAACCACTACTCAACTATGATTTTATGTACTTTTCTAATTGAAATATATGGCATGTTTTGTGTACACTTGATCTTTTTTTATGTTACTGTTTCTACCATTTTTGTTCTTCTTTGCAAAATTGGTTCTATTTTAAGTGTAGGGATTCTTTAATACTTCATTATTGTGTGGTAATGAATTATGTAGGGACAGAGAGGCTAAAATGCTATAGCATTTCTTTGTGAAAACAAAAACCCAGAGACAAAACTCAGAGAACCATGTTTTGGTTTATATATGCCTATGTGAATGTTTTTACATATATAGCATATGCATACATCTGAATCTTTTGTTTGCTCCTTGAATGTCAGTCTTGGAGATTGCTGGGTCAAAACTATATATTCAAATTCATAAATGCTGTAAAGACTATCTGAAATGGAAGAAGATTGTCACAAATGTTATTTGTTATTTATAAAGTACTAGCAGTGGCAGAATGCACCATCTGACTTTGGTGAAAGCAAGTCTAGCCAGGTTATGTCAGTGTTTTAGTTAGCAGCACACCTTTGCAGTTCTGGCACTTAAAAACTGAAGGTGTAAACGTTAAAAACTTTCACAAGATTTGACAGAAGACTATAAAAGTCTTAGTTAAGCACCTTACCTTGATTCATATCAGGCTTAAACCTGGGTCACTGGCCCCTGAACAGTAAGGGATTCCTTTGTTCTACAAAGCCTATAGAATAGTGCACTATACTTGAAATCTGAAATGTCTTTTTCTGTGCTGTTTTCTCTTCGTTTTCCTACCTGTTTATTGAGCAACTCTGTCAAAACAACCATTGCATTTTTGTTACTAGTTGCCTGGATGATGTGAAATATGATAGGGATGAAAAGTCCTTGTTGAAATCCACCAGAATTTTTCCACTGATTTCAAGACTGTGCATATCTTGCCTTCAGTTCTTTGATTACTCCCCAAATAAACAAGAAATATGTTTTACGTGTTTTAGAAGTAGTTGAATAGATATATTTACTTGTTATTTGGGATCAAAGGTCCCTGAATTATACCAAGGGTGTAATTCTTGGGTGTTCATAGTAATAAGATAAACGTGAGTCTGTTTGCCAAATTAACTTCCTCTCTGGAATTTGCAATTCCTTTCACTGTAGTATTGGCTGGATAAGTAAAAGAGATCTTAGCTTAAGAATTAAAATAAAATTCAGAAGGGTTTATCTAGGCTTGATTTTTTTAAAATCAGCTTCTTGGATCAGGACTTAAAAATGGCATGGTTGAAAATGGTAGCAGTTTAAGAAGTTAGTATTAAATCTACTCAAGAGATGCTTCTTTTACACAGCCCAACTTATGATATAGAAATGTCTTCCTCTTAAAGGTGGGAAGGACAGTTTTGTGGTTTGTAGTCTCAAGCTTTGCAAACTAGAGGTTTGGGTTTGTTTTCTTTTGTTTTTAATTGATTTTTGCTTCTCCAGTTATCTAAGTTTATGTGCAGGTGGTTGTTTGTTTGGGGGCTTTTTCGAGAGAGAATTTTGTTACAGAATTACTATAAGGCGTCTACCAACATTCAGAAAGGTACTACTGGGGAAATACTATGTTTCACTTTTACTAAATTGTATTAATTAGCTTAAGACTCTGTTATGCTAAGGCATTGTTTGAACGATGTTTTGGTGATTTCCCTGACTTTTAATTAAACCCCCAAAATGTGGTCTTTAAGTAGATATAGTAGATACCCATATGTCACTATCAGAAAAAAAAATCTAGGGTCTAATGTGGTAGGGGTGTTTTTGTTGGGCTTGATTTTGGGTTGATTTGGGTTTTTTTTTTTAAGCTTAATGCACACTGACCAATATAAATATGTTGTACATTTTGATGTGTTTTATCACCCTTACTGTTTCTAAATGTAGGCAGCATCTTCTGAGTTAACTCAAATCTTTTATAGGGGATTGTGGAGGGAAAACAAAATTATTTAGTTGATGTCAGCAGGTAAGTTCAGGAAAAGTTGCAAACCAATTTCTCTGGAAGTTTACAGAATACTTAGTCTGTTTACTGATTCTCTTTTAAAAATATCTAGACTTCAAGTGAAAATATATGTGAAGGTTATGAAAAAATGAATACCTGTATTGTGACAGCACATCAGAGCTGTCAGATGATTATTTGTTAATATGTTTTATAAATAATTATAATTCTCCTATTTGTATTTTGAACTGCAGACCCACAAGATGAAAATAAAATTGGTATTGATGGGATTCAGCAGTTCTGTGATGATTTAAGCCTGGACCCAGCCAGTATCAGTGTTCTGGTTGTGGCATGGAAATTCAGGGCAGCCACACAATGTGAATTCAGTAAAAAGGAATTTATTGATGGCATGACAGAGTTGGGGTAAGTATCCATTTCTGCATAGTTTATAATGTAGGGCCCGAACTGTGTTTCTGTTCAAAACATTTTTCACTTAAATTGTGTGAAGCTCTAAAAAGCTGTTGGGGCTGGTGCCAAGCTTAACAGCTGCAAAATGCCTGTAGTGTCTTGTCTTCTTTGAATTGGTGCTTTACTGCAAAGCCTTAATGACCACAGTAGGGGCGAAGCAAAACAATTTCTACCTGTACAGCAAAGGAGTCAGATGGTTCATCTGTCTTTTTATGTAGTTCATAGTGAGCATATGCATATTTGTGTTAAGGACTTGAGTTGGACCTCCTGCTGTTAAAAACTGAAAGTCACTGGAGGTGTATGAAAGGTAAAAAATGTCAGTCTTGAAGCAGGAAAGAAATAGGAAAACAGAAAAGAGCCTTTAATTCTTCCCCTTGCTACCAACAAATGGACCCATCTTTCTTTTTGTCCATATTACTACCTATACTTTCCTCTCTTTCATACTAGATACTTCATTTGTACAAAATATCCATGAGGAATTGAAATAAAAATGAGGATATTGGTAGTAGAAGAGATTGGTCCAACTGTGATGTCACTGATAAAAAAATTCCTTTCTGGGTTATGGAGCTGTTCTGGATAATAAGCTTTGAACATTGCCTCTGCTTAGCAATAAAGTCAAGCATATATCATAGTAAAGTAATATTTTTTCCTTACAAGAGGAGCAGCATTTCTAATATTTAGAGATATCAAATTATTCTTTTTCAACAGATTGCATTAAATGGGTGAATAAGTACAGTTTTTTACTTGTTCCTCTTTTTTTGTAGATAAACAATTTAATTTGATCTTAGAATGGCACCTTAAACAATGCATTTCTAAGACAGACCGACTTTTAGGAAATGTGGTGGTTGTTTCTTGAGCAGAAATTGTAGCAGTCTGATGTTTCTGACCTCATCAGTTATTGATTTCTTTTTAAGCTTTCCTTTTTAGGAATTGTGATGAAATAACTTCTGATACTATCTGAAGCTCACTGCTTTATTTTGTCCAACTGGGTAGCTCTGGGTAGAAATTACAAGAATAATGGACAGAAATTAAGGGCTCATGCTATTATATTAAAGGTTGCCAGCATTTTAATTTTTTTTTTTCATAGAAGTGATTAAAAAGTTTTTGCTAAACCACCTGTTCTTGGAACAACAGCTGTTCTTAGGAGCATAATATGGTTTGCCACAGCATTTGTGAGAATTTGGAATGATTTTGTTACGTACTTGGAGGCACAGTGTCTGTGCTTTTTAGCAATGAAGACAAGTGAGCAGTCAAATGGAAAGACATTCCCTGAGGCTTAGATCACATAGCATCTGTAGGATGCCTATGAGTAGGTATATTTATTGTCTAGATCAAATCCCTAGAAGAAGCTCCCAAACTGAGCTTCTCAGTTGAAGACTCTTGGCAGAATTCTTTCTTTTCTCTGCCAGGTACTGCTGGAGACCAGAGAGGTACTTATTTTTATCTGTACCATGCAAGACAGTTAAAACTGCATTTGTGCTTCATGGATGTTGTTATAGTTACCCATCCTTTAATAGAATTATTCTTGAATCTTTAGAATACAAACATTTAACTATGGGGAACTTTCAAATACACAGTGTTAGTTGTGTTACTGCTTCTTTTGAAACCCTTCTGCTTCACTTTGAGTTTCTAGGTACAATTCAAGATATTGGTTATGTCCTTGTAAAGCTTTAGTATTCATTTGATGCCTTGTGCAGAAAAATGCAGAAGCATTTTCCCTTTTAAAAGTGTGACTTCTCAGCTCAGGTGTTTTCACTGAAAATGCATTGCTGGTGTTATTCAGGGATGTGTTTCTGTTAGAATTTCAGTAACTTGATTCTGTCTTAGCTTACCTGTGCCAGGCTGTTCAATAGTTTGCCAGCCTTCAGGCTATCATTCAAGGCTTATTTTGTTTCTCAGTTTTATTCTCAATTGTTCTATGATGGGGAGAGAATGACTGCAAATAATACTTCATTTAGTTGGGAAGTCATCAAATGTTAAGATGAACTGTAAAAAATGTAGTGTGAAGCTCTTTTTTCAGGAGAGTAGGGAATAAGCATTGTCTGTCTAGATTAAAGAAAACCACACACTTGTGTTACAGCATCTGTCTCAGGGGAAGGAATAGCAGAGTTCAGTGAGGGTTGGGTGTTCATTAAGAACAGAATATCATCTGTTCAGAATTTCATCAAGAGATGGAAAAGTAGTTAAACCACTGAATCCTGTTTGCATTGTGTCGCTAAATGGATGCCTGTATGCAATGTTCCACTTAAAATTCTTTTTTAAAGGCAAATGAGCATTTCTATTTTTCAGAATGCTATCCACAAAGATAATAACTTTTGTCTTAACCGCTGTTTTGTTTTTCTCTTAAACTAAGCCATAAAAAGGGGAGAGGGGGGGAAGTAGGAAGAAATTTTAAATATATGCAAATAATGTAATCTCTTTTGAACAGGTGTGACACCACAGAAAAGCTAAAAGCTCTATTGCCAAGGCTGGAACAAGAGCTAAAGGATCCAGCAAAGTTCAAAGATTTTTATCAGTTTACTTTTAACTTTGCTAAAAATCCTGGACAAAAAGGTCTAGGTAAGTAGAAGAAAAGAGAAAATGTCTGCAGTCAGTGAAGTCTTCCAAATGTTTCCAGTACTACAGTATTCTCATTGACAATTGTATAGTAAACTCTTTATTGATTTCTTTTACTGACTTCTCTTTCCCATCTTCTTTCATTTAATCTCTTATTCACATGCCCTTGGTACAGATAATTTAATGGGGTTCTCTGCCAGTATTGACATTCTCTCACCTCTTGTCAAATGAAGTTCCTGCAGTTCTTTGAGACCTGTCAAATTTTATATTTTTAAATACTGCACTAGTGAGCTCAGTGTGTTAAGAACTACTGAAACAAGATGTCCATATCAGCTCAGGAAGAGGGAGAAAATTGGGCAAAAGTTACTGTTCTCCTTAAAATCTTTAGTTTTAGCTCAGTTTTTATGTAAAGTTTAGAGAAAAAGGGTATCATGGACTTGATTTAAAACTAGTGAGTAAAAATAGATGTAGTTTATATAGCATTAAACTATTATTCTTCATAAAGTTTCAGCTTTATCCCAATCCATGCCTTGTATTGCTGGAGTAAAACTGATACATCATTTAAATTCAATTTTTTTCTTCAAATCAAAAATATCTAGTTTGTGAATAGATGA
Organism: Fringilla coelebs; assembly: GCF_963513975.1. NCBI lineage: Eukaryota > Metazoa > Chordata > Aves > Passeriformes > Fringillidae > Fringilla > Fringilla coelebs. The sequence continues at coordinate 26,680,981 of NC_140029.1, read as the reverse complement.
AGTCCACTCTTTTCAAATTTATGTCCACTTTCAGAAGATCCTGTGTAGGAAGGAATTAATGTTCTGTACATAGAATAGCACTGTTCCACCATCCCTGTTCTTTGTGCCATGTGTGAGAGGAAGTGGTTTGTTGGGTTTTTTAGGGTTTTGGGGTTTTTTCTTTTTTTAGCAAAGCCACTTTAAATTTGTGTCTGAGTTACTTGGAAAGTTGATAAATGTTTTTCTCAAGAACTGTTAGGAGAGCAGAATATCAATTTAGACTTCAACCAGGTGTGTCTGTTCCACATTCTTGACTTTGGATAATCTCTCTTCTCTTTCCTGGTGTCTCCTTTTTCTTTTTTTAATTATTTTTTTTTAGCTATGGACAACTTTTAGCCAGTCTATATTTTTCTTCATTTTTTTCAGCTGTTCTATTTTTCATTCCATCTTCACTCTCTCATGGCTCACATGCCACTTTTGCTGACATGAAAATGAAGAAGTCTTGTAGTGGCTCTGTGAGGTTGGCTAGGATTCTGTCCCTTAGCTAGTCTTTCTTAACAAAGCTCAGTACTTCCAAATTGCAGGAAAGGTAAGTCAGTGACAGCTGAAGTTGGAATTTATGGAATACCTAAAGAAGTATTACAGATAGCTTCCTGTTTTAATTGGGTCATTCCAACATGACACTCATGAACTTATATTTCAAAAGCTTTTCACCTAAGCCTGTATGAGTAGTGGATGAGGGGAAGCAGCACAATCCAGATTTGGAACTGAAGGTACTGGTTATTTGACATGAAGAGGAAACTGATTTGTTTTCCAGTACTTCTTTTTATTCACTATTGGGGGTCCTTTCATTTATAAGTCTGTCTTCTCTGTTGTGTAAGAAAGATGGTTTTTTGCCAGAAAGTTCCAAAGTTCCTTCTTGCACTAAGAGTTGATCTATTAGCAGGAGAAAGTAAGAAGTGCAAAAACTGAAGTAAAACTTAAACTGTGGAATGAGTTGGTGGGTATTGTTGCTGATTTCAGTTTTCAGGAATTTTAGTGATTTCAATAATATGTAGAGTCTCTTAATTTCTACTACTTAGTTCTTACATGGCAGTATATTGGTGGCAGCTTTCATCAGACTTTCTCTGGTTTTCCTAAGATGATTCTAGATAGTAAAGAAATAAAAGCAGATGCCACTTTTCTGACTTCAGTGGAGATACACCACATTTCTTGGATCACAATAGGTTGAGTAGAGAGAGACTATTGAGTAAACATATGGACTAATGTCACATTTTTGAGTGATTGAGGCCAATGGTAGCTTACCCAAATAAAAATTAGCCCTGTATACGTTTAGAGTGGGAATCTTTACAGGGATTATCCATCATAGTGGAGCAAAGAGGTGAAGGAAAAAAGTAAATTTACAGGTAGGTGTTTGTAATAGCCACAGAAGGAAGCAGTATCTTGTAACCAAGGAAGAAAATCCCACCAGTTATTTTACTGGGGTGCTTGGATGAGCTTAGAATTGTAGTTGCTTCAGCTACATTTAATACAGGTTTAGGTTTTTGGGTTTTTTTTATTTCACATGCTCTTCTCTGTATGATTTTACATATTTTCTCCTGGAATGAGAAGCTGTCCATCCCTGCTCCCTGTCTCCAGGGTTGTTTGGTACTTGTGTCCAATGACTGTGTGCCCTAGTGTCAAGGAGATGTGGGAACTTGTATCAGCCACATACAAAGTCCCTTTCTGTCCTATTCACTTTGGAGCCTTTACTTTGATGAAGTCCAGATAGTTAAACAGAATGAATAATTAGATTTGTTACCATCTGAGCTGGTAGGAATCTGTGCCTAGCTCTGTCTAGGTCATCTTACAGTGATGACCTCTCCTTCTTCCCCACATGCATGTTAGATGGCATTCAGTCAATATAGGATGATGCTTAGCTCCTGCCCAAGCTGCTTGTCTTAAAGTCTTTCTGGTGAATTGTAACTTGGAGGAGACTGAGAGGTCTGTAAGTTTGTAAAGGATAAACGTGAATGGTTTCAATTAATGGAGTGGAAATAATCTAGGAATTCTTTCCGAAATTTCAGTTGCAGACTATTTTAATGTGATTTTTCTAGGGTCTGAAGTATTCAGTGCTTTTTCTCATTAGGCTGGTAATTGGTTAGGGGACTGATCTGTAGGCTAAAAGAATATTGTTTGATTCTTGGATATACACATAAACTATAAATGTGACTATTTGAAAACTAACCAAGTTTGACATAGTGCCAGTGACAAATGAGTAATTCATATTCTTAGCAGATTGTTGATAAAAACCTTTTATAAAAGAATATGTGATTAAACTCCTACTGTTGGGTCCTTCAGGCTAAGTGCTAGGGCATTTTTTTTTTTTTTTTTCAAGAAATAACTCTTGAGACTAGAGCTTCCCAGAAAATTGTCTGTGATAGGCAGACTGACTTACACTATTATTTTTAATGTTTTTTTCTTGCTTGTTACCTTAGCATATTGAAACCATAAGAAATGAGTGAAATATCTTTAAAATGTTTAAGCAGCAATGCTTTGGTTATGAGTCATGTTCACTGCTTCGTCATTTCAGATTTTTTAAAAAATCCATATCTGCTGTTTTAAGAAGTGATATGCAACAGTTATTACTTTATTTATTGTCCCCTCTCCTCTGAAAAACACCAGGAAATAGTGATTTATGGGTTCTTTTTTAATATGCTAGGTGGTCTTTAGATTTGAAAGGTAGAGAAATACTTACATAGTGTATTCTCTTCTGTTAGACAGGGTCAGCATCTACCAAAACCAATTCTTGCACACACTTTTCTAATCAAATATTTTGTGGTATGCTACAATATATACTAAATTGCCTTTTCAGTTTCAATAGGTATTAATAAGATTTAGGGTTTGATTTGTACTGGTCCTCTGGCTGAACAAGTTTGAGAGCCATTGCCATCACAAAATATAATCTTAAATTTTTGATGGCAGGTTTCATACATCTTTGTCCATGTATGCTTAAACCTATTGTTAGATTTTTTTTTTTCTAGCATATAAGTTAAATCTCTGTTTCTGAATTTTCCAGTTTAATGCTTTAACCAGCCAAAGTAAATATGCAGAAGACATTTTGTTAGAGTGAGTAATGACTTCTTATATAGTTGGTGTTATGTTATGTATGTGCCTTCATTTAGTTTCTGGACTGAGTAAAACCAACTACCCTGATAAATTTTATCTCCTAGCTCTCTGATACTGGAATTTTTTCTTCCAGCTCTCATCTCCTTTACAATCAAATTGACCTAATTTTCTCTTGTCATGTAGTAGCTAAACAAGCCAGATAACCATCCATGTGTCTTAAGTATTTTACTTCTTGTTTTGCATCCTTTTGAGTTTGCTGAATTTTGACACTGTCTGCAGCTTGCAGTCCGTTTTACAATTGGGTTTCTGCAGCACTGCAATGTACCCAGTTGAGTCTGATCTTTCTCAGCTGATATTTCTGCAGTTGATTACTCCCATTAGCACTATGACTTTGCACTTCTCTTTAATGAAATCTTTCTTACTTACTTCCACATGATTTTCCAATTTGTCCAAATAATTTTGAATCCTAATCCTGTCTTCTGTCATGTTAGACTTTTTTCAGGTTTTGTCTTAAGTTGCAAATTTAACAGAAGTTTTCTTTGTTATCATCTGAGTTACTTAAGTGTTGGGCAGTGTTAGATTCAGGACTGACCTGCTTGGATGAGTTACTTTCTCCCAGTTTGGCAGGGAATACCTGAGGTTCTTCCAGAACTTCTTTGACCCCTATGAAGTTTCAAACATGGTAGGAGTTTGAGATTGCTTCAGCATTCTGAGGTGAATTTCACTGTAACTGACTTCATTTTGGGCAGCAGTGCTTGAAGACGGAATTTCTAGAAGTTTTTTTTCTGAAATAACTGTCAGTTTTCATTGGATCTTTTTTTGCTTGGAGCATAGCTTGGAAAAAATCTCCTGAGTGTCCCATACTTTCTGGAGTTATTAGCAGCAGGACACAGTATCTTTTATCACACCAGCTGCCATTTGTAAGATGGGGAGTGGGAAGGCACAGAAGCCTTTCTTAGAAGTTTTTTGGTGATAGAAGAGTTTTGATGATACCTGACACAGCTGTCTTCATAATTCAGAGGGGATTTTGCTCTAGGAAAGTGGTCTTGGAGAGTAGGAGTGTGCGTGTAGTTCTGTGTTTTATCTATTTTTGGACTAGCCTATCTTCCGTTGCTTTTTAATTTTTTTTTTCTCCACTTCCCCTCAAAACCAGTGCAAGAAATTCTGCCATTATGTAATTAGATGGGAAGAAATGCTCTCCAATAAACTAAGTTACATCTGTTCTGTCATGCCCTAAAATAGACACAGAATTCAGTACACCGATACTCATTCCTAGAAATAGGACTGCCTTTTATAGGAGTCTCTTTTCCACAGTTCATGTGGTGACAGTAGGGAATTTTTATTTCTCCTTGTATCTGCAGGACTTCTGTTGCTGTGGTCTCCTCCAACTCCAGTGTTTGCATTTACTTGTGTTAGCTCAGTATTGCCCGGTGGAATGCTCCAGCCTGGGCACGTGCTCTGGCAGTAGTAGCAGTGCCCCAGGGTGATATCTTGTGTAAGGAGTGAGATGCAGGAGGCAAAAGCTCAGTGTATAGGATCTGCCATGATGATCTTGAAGCAGAAAATGATGTCCTGATGAATGTTACCAAGCACCCAATGAGTGTCTTTCAAATACATCTGAATATATTTGATCATTATCCAAGAAGACAATGGATGCCTGTAACTGTTAAAACTGTGACTCTGTAAGTGGTGGACAGAATTAAGGAAAAAAGCCAGCCATCTTTCAGCACAGCAGTTCTATCTCAATGGCTGCATGTTGGACCTGGAGTACATAATACTTAGATATATTAAACTTGATTTGCATTTTGTCTTTATATTCTGAAGGTGCAGTTTATCAAGTTATCTGGTTTGCCAAGAGACTTTAAAAATAATTGTTATGGATAAGTATGATTCTGTCCTTAATCTGCTTTCTCATGTTCTTACTACTGTATATAGTGCAATAAATCTTAAATTTTTGCATAGTGTAAATTCAGAGAGGTTTATCTTGCATTCTACTCCCAAGGTTCAGCTTTTCTACTGTAGTCTGAGTGAAATTTTGTATCCTAGCTCTTGTTGGTAAGTGTATTAAAGAATAGGATTTTAGGTCTTTTGTCATGTCTGCAGAGCAGTTCAGATTTCTAAGGGCACTTTCTAAACAAGGCCATAGCTCTTTTTCTTTTTGGTTGTTTGGTTTTTGAACCTGATACTTGCTTTGATTCTCTTACCGGGTCTCCCCTTGAGCCCCAAAAAGACATGCTCAGGAGTTTGTTACAGTTTGTTTCAGCCCCAGGGAGGAGCTTAATGCATTCTTTCATGGTCTTCACCTTCCAACAAGGAAACAAAAAGCCAATTGGGTCCTTCATCACTTCTTTGTGATCCCTTCATCTGCCTGCTGGCTCAAAAGGTTGTGCTTCCTTCTCTCTGCCAGTTTCCTGGGATCAAGCAAGAGATGAAAGATGAGGAGGGCATTCAGACTTGAATCAGATATTACCTCAAGACCAGAAGAATGACTATCTTTGCATCCGGTATGTGGACTTCAAGGAGGTTTCCTCTCCTATAAGCAGATGAGTATAATGTACTCTTTTTAATTGAAGCAACATCAGCTTGGCTTTTATCATAGCAGTGTCTCAAGATTCTTTGAAGAGATCTTTAGACATTAGGGAAGGCTATTTTTTCTTTCTGTTCTGTTTTCTTTTTTTACTCCTGCTCTCCCCCCAAGCTAGTTATCGAGATGTCCTCCCCTTTCAATGAAGAATTGGATTGATAGGCAATTTGTAGGAGTGCATGGAAGAAGTTGAGTGAGGTCTATAAATAAATTTTATTTCTTTTGTAAGGGGTCTGTAAATGCTGTATTTTAGGTGTTCCAGTGACCTTGCTTTGTGTGCATGGTTCTTGCTTTATTTTTGTTCACATTTTCCATGTTGAAAATGCCAGCAGTTTAAGGGAAACTTAGTATAGAAGAGGTGTTTTGATCAGTAAAAGTGTGGCATAACTGCCAGTTCTACTAATGCCTCATTGATTCTCTTACTCATGTTTGGGAAATGAATATCCAGTCAACTTTAGGTCTTCTGTTGTCATTTATCTGAGTGGTACATGGAGAGATTTGCAGAGAAGCAAAAGGATTTTTGAACAGGCTATAATCAGGTTCATTAGGCTGCACTCAAACTGGTGTTCTGACAATCATCTCCTAAGTCTAACTTGCATTCCAAAGCAGTTCATCTGTTTTTGTGCTTAAGGTGATAAACAGATAAACAAGAAAGGTTCTGCATGGAATCAGGCTGCTTCAGTGTGGCAGATGCTGAGACAGAGGCAATGAGCACAGCCAGACCCTGCTGGGCTCCTGCAGTGCTCCTCTGAAATCCCTGTGCTGAGCTTTACCATTCCTCCTGTCCACCACAGGCACTTCAACCTGACACTGCATTATCTGTCCCCTAACACACGGCACTGGGAAGCTCCTTGCTGATGTCTTTGCAGGGATGAGTGGATCCAGCACAGCTAGATCCCGTTTAGCCATCATCTGTATTTGTATCACCCCCCCTTCACTTGTTCTTTCCCCTTCTGCCTATCTTCTGTGGGGGAGCTTCCAGTTGCAACTACAGCCTGTTTTGCTCTGAGCTTTTGCCAATTCAATGAAGTGTTTTTAGGTTTAATCCTCATGGTATATTCTTGCTATTTTGCTGATTAGGAAGGAAGAAACTAATTCTTGTGTCTGTGTTCTTAGCAATTTGGAGGCCAAAGAAGACTCTTAAAAATCATTCAGAAATGAAGAAACAAGGAATTTATTAAATCACTGAATCTTGCAAGTATTCACTTGATGCTTATTGGTCAGGCAGGTATAATAGTCCTGTTGTTGAGACAGATTGACACCAGCTTCCATTGTTCTTACCTGTGCATCAGTTCCAGCACAGTCTTGAAAAGCTATACTAGTAATTCGGGTGAAATAGTGATAATATTCCCTCCATTTCAAACATGAGTGCACGAACAGGTCTTGCTGGTAGGGCAGACTCAGAGCTAGAAAGCTCTGTTTGGCAGAGGATGACAAATGAGTGCTGCAGTCCCAGAGGGTGGTTTTTGGCACAGCAGGTGTAAATCAGCTGCATTTCATGTTCCTCAGAAATCCTGCTCTCCAGCCAATTCCTGCTGTCTGTTGATTTCACTTTTTGTTTTCACACTTCCTTAATTTCTAGTGTGCAATGACTTCATTGCCCTGGTCCAGAATCATAGCATGAAGAACTTAATTTGATTCTTATTTTTTTCTTGCAGCAATCTAATAATTTTTTTTCTTTCTTAACAAGATTTGGTCAAATCTTAAAAGCAGACACAGGCTGTATTTTTCCTTCTGCATTAATTGTGCTGTTTGTTATCACTGTTCTGTTCAATCAGGATAGAAGAGGCTAAGGTTTTTTTAAAAGCCAGTTTAGAATGAGGTTGTAATGTTTGAGGATAGATCATGCTGCATGCAAAATACTATTTCTGATGGAGAAAAGCTGATAGTTTAAGGGTCTGTATGACATACAACTCTCACTAGGTGTCAATACTAAAAATATTTTTGGGTTGAAAGCTCAAACTATATAATGTACAGTGTATGGTGTGGTATTTTTATGATGTTCTTCAACCTTTTAGCAATTACATACTTTGGATATGAAAATGGATGTTAGCAATGCAGTCTCTTTTAAACTGATCCTTTCCTAGGTGTTTTCAGAGATCCATGCATCTGTCTTCTGTTTATTAAGGTTACATTATTGGTCTATGATGTGGGTAGCATATATTTTGGTATAAAAAACCCAGCATATTTTGTCGTTGTAGTTTGATGCTTATTGTAATGATGCCTTTGTATCTATACAGCATTGAAAGAGGTATTCCTAAGACTGCCTGAGGAATTTTTGCCTTGCAAAAGCATCTTCCCATGGGGAGGCAGAACCCTAATGGCATAAGGGCTTTTCTCTTTTTTCAGTATCTATCAGTGCAGCACTAATTGTAGCAGATCCACAGCAGTACTGTTTATTGATACTACTGTCAGCATGCTAATGTAGACTTTGAACTCTCTAAATAGGTCTTCCCTTTAAAGCAGAAAAATCCTCTTTTTCTGTTCTCCAATGCCAGACTTTTCCACTTAGGTAGGGAATTATCTTCAAACAGAAGTGTAGGCATATCCCCTGAGATAGTGGCAAACCTGAAGGCCTAGTTTGCTCATGTACTTTAAGGCTGCATAAACTGGCACTTTCACTACCAAACGTGATAGTCCCATCTATCACTACCCTTCTGTTCAGATAACACTTGTGTTAGTTGATGGTTTTCTGGGATTACACTGAACCAGATGAGAAAGATGGACTTTTTTTTCCCCCTTTAGCAAATTTTACTGAAATGAGAACTTTCCTTGGTGTGCCTACTGGGAAGAGCAGCTCCAGTGTGGACCTGTTTCATCCACTACAGAGCAGCATCATCAGTGGGATATGCATTTTTCATATGTTATAGCAAATAACTTCTGTATCTTTGTGCAGGAGAATTCATTGGCAGACACGTGTACACGGTGTCCCTTGAGTGTCAGCTTAAGACAGTATTTCACATGCATTGTTTTAAACACAATTTTGCAATAATCACCTTAACATAATACTAACTTTGATTAAAACCAAGGAAGTGTTCTCTCTTCTTTCCCTTTTACCTCTTCTTTTGCGGTACCTTTAATCATCTTTGTTTCCCTACCTGTACTTTCTTCCTTTTTCCAAGGAATATTTCCATCAGAAGTATAAACTTTTCAACTATTTAAGGTGTTGTTTCTTCAAAGTGCATTTTGCTTAAAGTTGTCACATGAAAGATTTGCAAGGTTTGCTTGGAGAGGTTGAGTCTTCATAAAGAAGCCTGAGTGAGTGGGATCAAAGCCAGTTACTTCACAGTGAAGTTTAGAAACTATTAGGCTTCTCCTTTTTCATTCTTTTTGCTTTTAATTTGGGACAGATAACAATAATTAATCTGCATATCTAAGCAGCAAGTAATGCTATTAATTACTCTCTTCCTCATATTTTTTGTGAAAAATGAGTGTGGTGGCATAGACAGGAAGAGCTGAAGGAAGTTTATTAGAGCATAATTCAAGTTCTGTACTGAAGAGCCCTGATCACAGTAGGACAAACACTGGCAGCACTGTCCCTGTGTAGATAGGTAGAGGCAGATTGCATTTCTCTGCATCTTAACTGCTGCACTTCATCCAGGGCCCAGCCCTGTCTGAAACAGGGACTCTAGGGGCAAGGCTGTGTTAAAACCTGGAACCCATCTTTCAGATGTGAAGCTTGATTTCAGATGACATTGTCCTTTGGTTTGTAGTGTGACATGTACAATTTCAAAAACCATTCTTCTTGTAGGTGCAGGTTGAGCTTCTGTTTTATGTGTTATCACAGTACTTTCTCTTAAGCTTCATGTTCTGTTTACACTTTGTTTATACTGAAAGCACAAGCTGAAATACTCCTGTGGTTTCAGAAAGGCTCTGCCTTATTTTATGGTTGCCCAGTAGTTATCATGTACTTAGGGCAAGCACCAAAGCCATTAGGTATTGTGAGCTGCTGAGGATGAAAACAGGCCTTCAGGGAAACATCCTTTCTACCCTTAAGCTGCATCTAATGTTGCTTCTGCCTTTCTGCTGGAATATGTGGCAGTGCTGCATCTTCCTTGAAGCCTGCTCTCAGATCACTGGTCACGATGCAGAATAAGGCTGATTTTTTGGACTTGTATTTTCAGTGCTGGGTGTAGGTGTTTGTCCACTGAATGATGCCAGAATTATTGCTGTAAGGAATAATACCACAGATAAATGGCTTTTTTCATCCCCTTATGTCCTTAAATTCCCTTCAAAGTCAAGTGTGTCCAAAATGTGATAAATTAATAGGCGTTGAGATCTGTGGATTTAAATGTTTGGTTTTATCAATATTTGCTATGTTTGTGCATGTGTGTATACATTTTTCTTTTTTAATTTGCAGAGATTTATCATTAAGTGTTCTCTTTCTGTAGATTGAAAGTAGCTTTAATCTGGCATTGGTGACAAAAAATATTTTAGTTTTATTGACTTTGATGTTCAATACAAAATCTATACTGTTACTGTTTGTCTTCTACCTTTTGAGTCAGGGAGAGTAGAAAACAATTCCTTCTAGTTTTTTTTTTTTTTTAGTGATTTTGAAAGAGTGTTATTTAGTTGTTTTATAATATACTAGATGTAGTATTAATAGTTTAACCAGAAAGGGTTTATTGCTTATAGTGTACTGCAATATTTACGTGTTGCTTTATCTCTTGCAGATCTCGAAATGGCGATTGCGTACTGGAATTTAGTCTTGTCAGGAAGGTTTAAATTTTTAGATCTCTGGAATAAATTTTTGTTGGTAAGTATGTATTTTATTCCTTACTGCCTATCTTATTCCACAGTAGTCTGGCTTTTGTTGGCTGTGTGCTTCCAATAACAAAAAGATGGGATATCTCTATACTTCCTTCCTACTTTTACCTTTTTGAAAACTGATATAAAATACTCTCAAATCAAGCCAAATTAAATCTTCTCTTTATGGCTTTCTAATTTAGAATAATGCAAAAAGATGCAGCAAAGTGATGGAGTGTTCTGCTTGCTTATTCCTGTATCCTCCTACTTAGGAAAGTTTCTGCATGAAAGGAGGCCATGATTGTAGATGGAACTGGTGCTGCTGATTCTCAAGACAGCTGTGATTATTGCCAACCATGTATTTTACCATGCTCTGCCTTTTGTACTACTAATGCATAAATTCGGTTCTTTTTAAACCAGAATTTAACATTAAGAGACTTTCCATTTTCCACAACATTTTTTGCCTGAGTAATTAGGTTGATTAATTTTTTTAGCTAATAGTAGTGAACTGATCTTGACAGTTTCCTTATTACTAGTGCAGTTCTGTGGGCAGTGAAGTAAAGATGCATAAGTTAAACCTTAGAAATTCAAAAATATTCTTGTAAAAGACCTGATTCACTCATCCATGTTTCTACATTTGCATGTCTATATAATTACAGAAAATGAAGTTACATAATATAGAATTTATCTTGATTGTCTTCATTTTATCTTTTTATCTGTAGTTTAGGAGAAATAAAAAGTCTTTCTGCATTTTTGTCCCTCAGTGCTTAGTAGGGATGGTGTACACTTTCTGAAATATTTTTCTGTAGTTTTTTCTAAATTTTTTGGTATTATATTTATTTGAATCATTGAATAATGTACCAATTTCATCAAGAGGGCTTCTGAAACCATTTCAGGTTTTAATTGCCTGAGTACACTTTAAGACATCCAAATTCAGATCTATAGATGCAACTGAAGAAAAATCTGCAAGTTACAGCCTGGTGTTCAAGTGTGTTACTTTAGAAGAAATGTTTAACCTGAATGTTTAGTTGAGAAGAAATACTTAAATTAAAAGATTTCAACCTAAGAAAAAAGCAAGCAGGAAGTCTTTCAGATGGATTTATTTTTGGTTTTGGTTTTTTTTTAAGATAAAGAAGGTGAAGGAATGTTTGAAATAGGTGTATTTCTGTACATTTTAATATAAAATACTGCTATGGAATTTGAAAGTAGTTTGGACTGAACAGTACTGTTATTCCTCTGTACAGGAACATCATAAAAGATCAATTCCAAAAGATACTTGGAATCTTTTGTTAGATTTTGGAAATATGATTGCAGATGATATGTCCAACTATGATGAAGAAGGTAAGCAGTACCTGAATATCTTCAAAAATTGGTATAGCAGAATTAAAATACTGCTATAAATGAACAAGAGAACATGTTGTTACCTCGTGTCCTAATTTGTTTACCCTTAAAGTTTCAGCTGCCAATACAGTGTCATACTTACTGCCAAAATAGTAGTGATAAGAAGGTTGACTGGTTTGCTGTAATTTGAAAACAGGGGTAAAAATGCAGTCACACCATGATAGAGCACATTATTTGAATGTGTTGTGCTACAGACCTCTGAAACAACGTTTTGTACAAAATTTTTGTTATCCTAAATGCAGTTTACTCTGTTACTAATTCTGTTTTGGAATGTGTGCAGAAATAAGTCCTAAGATATGAATGGCTATAATAAGAATGCCATGGTTTTGCTATCAGCTAATGTTTATAGTTGTAGTGTGGAGTTCGGTGTTTTAAATACATTTTGGTTGTCTTAAGAACTATTGCTGAAAGAAGAGATGCAAATGTGGAATTTATTAGTTAGGTGTTTTTTTCAAGTATTTTATCATGTTGTGCCTGTTAAAGCGAGACAAAGCCAGAAATGTCAACATGAGCTTCTAATCCTTTGTATTTGTAGATTACACCAGTTTACTGCTGGTAATGGTTGGCTAATTTCTCAATTGCTTGATTTCTCTGTAGGAGCATGGCCTGTTCTAATAGATGATTTTGTGGAATATGCACGACCAGTAGTCACAGGAGGAAAACATAAAACTTCCTAACGCCAGATTGGTTGATCTGGACTAAATGAACTGCAGTGGGTAATGAAGATTTGTTAGCTGATACCTGCACGTTGGTGCTGGTTTCAGTGGCTGTGATGACATTCTGCAGACAAAACTGCAATTCCTCCTTTCTGCCTGAAGGAAATGCTGACGGACGTGTGGACACTTCAAGAACAAACTCAGAAGATCCAAGCTGTTTGTAGCCTATTGGCTTCAATTATTGTACTGGTTGTATCATATAGGATGTAGATTTTGCATGATTTTGTACTTTGGAGAAGTTTAACTAGAGGCCATTTTATTAAAGTTTTGACAGCACAGCATGCCATTCAGTTCATAATCCAAAGTGAACACCAGCAGTTACATAAATAAAAATGTATTATATTGTACTTATATTAAAAGCAGTATTTGTGGTATATAAATTAAATACATAAATAAAACTTATGTAGTATGTTGTATTTTTATAAAAGTTAGTTCTGTGGATCTGTCTTAATACAGAATTGTAAAAAAATCCCCAAACAAAGGAACGTATGCTTTTTTTGTTTTTAACTTATTGCCAAAATGTTAAATTTGTATTTTCACATCTTAGATGTATACAGTGATTACATCCAGCCTTTTGCTCTCTCCCAATGAATTTGACTTTCTCATTTTTCTTCTTGAAGTGCTTGGACATGGAACAATAGCATTGCTGAGGACAGGCTGCTGCTCTATGCTGTGTTGCAACTCTAGCTTTTTTTAGTAACCATTTTAAAGCAGACATTAAACAACCAAAGATGCTTTTATAATTCATGTTTAGTTATCATAATTCAGTTAGTCTTCAATTGTGTTTTATTTATTTTTAATAATGAACTGGTGGAATATGGATTTTATTTGTAGCTTGAAACATATCATAAATTCTAGCTAAATGCAACATAGTTGTGAATTCATTTCCTGGCACTTCTCACAAAAAATAGATGTAAGCCCAAAGACTTAACTACTTGGCTTCCATGGTGGAGAAATAGTTAGGGGTAAGGAGACTTTATGTTAGTGATTACAAGTCTTCATGCCTGTGAATGTGTTGTGCATTCAATTAAATTTAAGGGGATTAAAAAGCAAATTAATGCCGTTTCAGTGATCTCAAGGCTGGTGAAATTGCACCAGTTTTCACCAAATCTAAATTTTAGTTCAGTCACTTGTTTCTCCCCTTTTGCCAGCCACTGATTATGAAGTGCACAGTGGTCTCAGTCTTCTGTTTCTCATCAGTGTCTTCTGATGTCTAAGCACAAAAGTTTTACCAGAAACTATTCAGCGTGTCTTCGCACAGGGCTCTTGCAAATGCTACCTCATCAAAATGAGTTTGTCATAGCCACTGTAAAAGTCTGTTAAAATGAAGAGTTGCTAGAGAGTATGTACAGTTCTGATCAATATATTTTCTGTATTTAAGGCTGAATAGATATAAGAATTTTGGAGAAAATAGTGCATTAAGTTATATAAATTATATCTGTTTGGATCGTTGAAGTGTTGCATGACAGCAGACTCTTTTATTTTATAGTTGCCAGGGTATAAAAGCTTACAGTATTCTCTTAAACTCTAATATTTAGAGTTTCATACAAGCATTATGTCAACACAACATGCAAGGACAAGTGTACATGCTGCATACAGAGACTGCCTTCCACTTGCTAGAATTTCAGTTGTGCATGGCATTTAAAAAGCAAGACGAGGGAAAATTGGAACAAATTAGTGATTTTTCTCTTAGTAAGAGCCTTGCAAGTGAGTTACAAATGCCCTGTGAGTGATTTGTTATGAATGTTTGTCTCTTTTTGTGAGTGTCAGCCCTGGCCAAACAGCCACCAGGTGTCAGCGTCTGAGCCCGCTGCTGCCTGGCACTCCTGTGCACAGTTCCCACTGAGGTTCTGCCAATTGCTGCTTTCTGACTGCATCCTTTTGGAAGGGCATTTGTGTAACTCCAAGTATTCTACAGAAGTCAGCAGAGAGCTAGAAGCAGTTATACTCTTTTTACTGCTTTTTGATTTATCTACGCCTCCTCCCCAAAAGAAGCCATTCCTATATCTGTCCCACAGGCTTTGCAGAATATGTAACATCTTACAGCATCGAGTGCGTTTATCTAGCCAGAAGCAATGGAATGCTTGTCACTCGCACAACTGCCATTTAAAATATATAGATAGAATATAACTGACCAGAAGTAGCTTAATCTGTTGGTATGTGATGTAACTGAAGTTTCATAGCACTAGAGCTTGTGAAACATTTGCTCGTGATGAGAGCTCCCTCAAATCATTCTGATGAACCTTCTACCTTTTAGAATAAATAGAGCATAAAAAATGCATGTGGGTTGAAGGTTTTTTTCCTTGTTAATCAGAGCAAGAAGGAAGGGATGCTTAGCCCAGGATCCAGTGTGTGTGTATATATACACACGCACACTTACTCTTAAATCTCATTCCTGGGGCAATCCTTCATGGGTGACAGTGGAAGACTGGGCAAAATACTCCAGAGATAGTAGCTGATCCTTGTGAGCCAGGTTTTGAGGTTTGCTACGCTTTTTCTTTTCTTCTTCCTGGTCCTCTACCCATTTTAAACCACATGTGATTTTTACATTCCTGTATGAAGTAACACCTTCACACTTGAACAGTCATAAAAAATGCAAATAAACTGCTTTCACCTTACAAGTTTCTTATATATTTTAATCATTTGCTGTTGTCCGCAGTTTCACTTTACAGGGTACTCTGACTTCCATTTTAAGTAAGCTGATACAGTGGTAACACCTAGGCTGCTCAATTTATAATCCTCAATGGTACAGATGTCTTCAAGTTGTTCAGTGCATACAGTATTACTTCACAGATATGCTGTATGTATTTTTAAACTTGGTGCCAAGTTGTTTGGTTTGAAACTGAGCCATAGGATTTGTACTTGCCAATTCTAAATTTAAACGTAATTTATCATGTGTGTCATGCCAAGGAGAGCAAACCTGCAGGCATCTGCTCATTCAATGCACCTGGGAGATTTGCTGCTGAGTAAGCTGTACATGTGTATATTTTTTGGCACTGGAAAAAGGAATAAATGGACTGTTAAAGGACTGAAGTCAGTCATGTGAGACGTCTGTATGGTTCTTGTCAGTTTTCTGCTTTGGAAATCTTGGTCTAGTGGGGTTTTTTTGTTGTTTTCTGGTTCCTTTATTAGGTTCTTGTGTTACTACTACACAAGCCAGAAGGGGGCAAGGATGCAACTCATTAATTTTTAAATGTCCTTAATAAATATTTGGTTTGGTCATCTGTGTCACCTCACCGTTAAGCTTTTAAGGGGCTTGACATGTTTAGCTGCAGTACTGTATTCACTGCATGTATCTGCTGGTCACCAGACACTCCACAATTTGTGTCATTCGTTTGTGCTGGCAGTGGGAGCTGTAATTGCAGGAAAGTGTTGCTCAGTCCTGGCTCTGAGCTGTGTTGGAGAAGCAGCATACTCAGAAATCTGTGCAAAGACCAGAGTTATGTATTCACCTATTGTTAATTCTCTTCTGAAAGTTCAAGTCAAAATAAATAAGTTGTCCTCTATCTTCAGCCAGCTGCCATCCTTCTCCAGTGCTTTCACCAACCACGGGCTGCTTTGGTGTTGCACAAGTTTTGTCTTTTCCTGTGACAGTGAAGCTGCAGACGCTGATAGTTGAACCATGGCAAGCCTGTTTTCTTTACAACGTCAGCACCAGTAACTTCCCTCAGCTGATGCCAGGAGCATCTCACTCAACCAAAAGGCACAGCCCTTCTGAAAAAGTGTCATATTTTTACAACCACAAACCTGTTCAGCAAAACATGTTTTCTGAACTTTTTGTTATCTGCAGTGTGCTGGGTAGAACTAGGTGACACACCTCTAAAATTAACTTTTTTTTCTAATCTGTTGACAGAGGGGTCTGCAACTGCAGCTGCCTCTACAACCACATGCAGAACATACTCTATTTCAGACAAGTGGGTGCAATGTTCACCTCTTCATGAGACGTGCTGGGGAAATTCAGGGGCATTCACATTTTGATTGGGTATTGGGATACTTCCCCGTGTTGGTGCACATATTTGACCAATTCCCATGGTGGGTTTTTTGTGCCTCCTTTTCCCAGCAGTTAACTATTCTATTGTTTGGCAAACCCTATAGGTTTCATGTCATGATTTCAGCTTTCTGTCAAGACAGTAAAGAACTCCATTCTGTGGTGTGAAAGGATCTTTTTCCTTCAAGGCAGTGGTGTAAAGCTGGATGGAAATGATCCATCTTCATTGTTAAAGAATTGAGTAAAACCAGTTTATTTTTTCCTGGATCTCAATGAATGCGTTTTAAAGGAATGATCCTGATGCTCAAGTAAAATCCGTCACTTCAAGAGCTGTAAAAATGCAGCTCTGACAGAAGTCTGGCACCCATCTTGTATCAACCTTACTTTTCCAGGATATGGCTCTGCATCCTTTGGATGGGTGAACTTGCAATCAAGAGCAATTCTCTGCCAAATGTCTTTTAATGGCAAAGGATCACTCAGTCATGGTGGAAGCATTTGGGGTGCAGTCCTCTTTGAACCTAAACAGGGTTTGTGTGGAGCCAGCGTCAGTCCAGCTCTGTTTGCCAGTCCCTTGGTTCGGAGCAGAGCTCGGTGTCCGCAGTGTGCACGGGCTCTGGAGCCCATCCATGCAGTTCCCCTCTGCTGGAGGAGGCACAGGAGCCACGTTTTCCAAGGCTGCTTTCACATTCTCACCTTGGGTTCCAAATGCAGTTGAGCTGAAAGAGGAGTGTGTTGCCACCAACACAGACAAGCCTTTTCTCTGTCCTGCTTTCCCATTCCTTTTTGTATGGATTCTCCCCATTTGAAAGCTGTCGTATGGACACTAATGAAAAGACACCAAAGATGCATTTTAATTTGATTTACCAAATAGTTTTGCTAGCTCTTCTCAGGTCTTTTTTTTTTTTCCTATTGTGAATAGTTACCCAACCTCATGGAAGTACTGTATTTTATCTCTGTTTAAGACATGTAGGTATCTTTTACTAGCAATTGTCTCCTTTATGTGGAGTAGGGGTAGTTTGGTGTGTCTAGCCTACCTCTGCTCAGAAAGATAGACAGTAGGTGGAGGTACCACATGAAAAGGAGATCATGTGTAATTAAAAAACAAAATAAAAATGTCTTAGCTGCATGTTATATTTTACAGAGTTGAAAAATAGAACTTCTCTGAAATTTTCTCTGGGTTTTTATTATAGCCTTATACCTAATTTGGGCTGTGTTCTGAGCAGCTGAGTGTGTTGTGCTGCAACAGAATGAAGTCTATGGGAGGCAAAAGGGCAGTGCAACTGCCAGCCACATTCGGAAGAAAAAGATAAATGGAAAACTAAGAATAGCTTTGCCCATTTTCAGGGAGGAACCTTCCATCTGATGAGGCCCTTGCTAGCTCACCACAGTGCCTCAGCAGGTGATTCCTCCTGTCCTTGCTTTGCAAGTTCAAATGCCCACATGCCTCTAAACCGTGATGCTATGCAGGAATAGAGAACAGGTGTGTGCCACAGAGGGGTGGATGGACCTGTAACAGAGATGTCAACGTCAGTGCTTCTGCCTGGTGTGTTCTGTAAGCTGCCCTGGCCTTGGTTTTCCATTTTTAGTGTTTGTTTTCAGACACGTGGAACGTGAAGCAACCTGGAGAGTAGGGGTGACTCTAAGATTACCACTGTGTTGCGTAAATGTCCTGATTGGGGGGCGTGAGGCTTGTTCCCCCTGCCCCACACAGGGCTTGTGGCAAGCCAGCCCTAGAGCAGGCTGGCCATGCCCCACTGATACTCGTCCCTGCATATCCTCTGGTCCCTAAAGCATAATTGTCCTCTTTTTCTTCTTTTTTTTTTTTTTGCTTTTTCAGCGTGGCTGTGTTACTTTCTAGCATTGAAAACACACTCTAAGGGTCCTTTTCAGCACTTCTGTTAACCAATCCCCATCTTTAGAACCAAGAGTGCACTAACAGAAGCTACTTTCACCATTTGGGCACTTTATTTCTTCTACTGTAGAGCAGGCATGGCAATGCTTCTGTGTGTCCTGAAAATCCATTAAGTGCAGAGATATTTCTATACAGGTCAATAACTCAGACCATGATTAACTTATTGCTTATTAACTTGTTGGTTTGGGTGCTAGGATGATGCATCCCTTACATTGCTGGCCTTTTCCATCTGAATAGCAATCAGTACTGCCCTCTGAAAAAGATCAAAGAAAACAAAAACCTTTCCCTTGGTACCAGTTATCAAAATTACAGTCAAGTCAATCAATGCTTTCTGTTTATCTAACTATGTTTATGTTTACATTTCTATTTCTGTCTGTAAAGTAGTATCAATTTGTGAGTCTTTAGGATTTTATTAGACACACAGGATGCCATTTCAATACGTCTTTCAAAATAGTTTCCTTCCAGAGCCAAAGTGTGGACTGACCTCAGCTTTAGGAAAAAGTCACTCTTTGCCAGGGAGTAAGAGGCATGGAATTGAAGTTGGTATTTTGCTCAGTGTTTATCCAGGTGTGCAGTGAATTAGCAGAACATTCTTGTACTAGGTGGAACAGAACAAAAAAGCTACTAACAAAATTATCTCCATAGGGTGTAATTAGAAATGGGAGAGGTTATCTGCATTTCACTTGATTTCTTAGTGCTTAATCCCCCCCATCTAGAGCATGCAGAGCCTGGAAAACTGCTTTTATAATAGCCTTTACCTCTCACTGGTCCCTGAGAGGGAGGCTGACAGCATATCAGAAATGGGCAGAAGAAAAAAATATTAATTTACATGTTGTTGGATAAATAAGCACCCCTGTGGAGGCATCTGTTTTTCTGGGTGTAGAGTTACTTTGGCTGGGTAGGGCTAAGGATCTCCTGGCTTGCTTTAAGCGGGGTTGCAGAAACGAGGCTTTTGCAGGTCTGCTCTTACAGTTTCATTGAACAAAGCCCCTGCAAAATCCCTGGGTTATGAAATATTTCCTCTCTGTCGGGTCCCAGACAAGAGATGGCATCTGCAGAGCCAGAAAAGGAAGTCCTTGCCTTATAGAGAGGGCTCTTGGTGTGACACAATGGCTGATATAAAGTGGCGGGGGAGCTGAGTTGAAGGCAAAGGAACAAAGGAAGATCAAGATTCGTTGGCTGTCTTGGGCAAAAGGAAAGTGGAAAGTGTCTTGGGCATGGATAAATTTAAGGCTGCGCTTGTTCTGGCTGGGGTAGGGGATGCTCTCGGTTATCGCAATTTCTCCCGCGAAAACAATGCCTTAGGAGCAAAAATCCAGCAGGAGCTGAAGGAAATCGGAGGGCTTGAGAACCTGGTGCTCTCTCCTGACAAGTGGCCAGTAAGTGACAACACGCTCATGCACATGGCTACAGCTGAGGCTGTCATCACAGGTAGGTACGGCGGGAACAGCGACCACAGTCTGCAGAGGAGCTGTGGAGCTGCTGCATTTCTTAGAATAAGCCTGATTGCTGGGGAGATCGTGAGAAAGCGTGTCAGAAATGCTGCTGATGTGAATGAGAATGTGCATTAGTTTGGCTAATGAGCACAATCCTGTGACCCTCTCACAAACGGGGGATCTTGATTTCTGGAGTGTGGACGGGCTCTTCCTATATTTCCCCTAGAGATATACAGTTGGTTAAAGACTAAAATATCACATGTCCAGCATAACAAAATAATTGCCAAGTAGACTATCTGTATGCTGGAGTACATCAGGGAATAATATAGCCACTAGAGAGCCTTCTGTAACAGATAAGAATTCTTCTGAATGCATTTTTCACATGTTTGTGTCCAGGCTGGAGTGGAGTTACCTTAGTACCTCTTTCAGGCTAAAAGCACTAGTGCTATCTCCTCTTTGCTGCCCCTCAAACAAAGGGTTACATCTGCAAAAACCTACTTGTTTTATAAGGATAGCTCCATGTCTTTAGTCCAAAAAGTGTCCTAACACACTGTATTTATAATGATAATCCGTGAGAATAGTGGGAGTTATTAAGATGTCTTCTAAAATCACAATGGTCTGAGAGATTTGTTTTTTCTTAAGGTGGGTGTAGTCTTTTAAAGATGAGAAGTGTTTGTATCGACAGCTTACCCATCAAACTAGAGCTTTCTGAGACTGGCAAGATCATAGAAAGTACACCAGAAGACAGTGACCTCTCAACAACATTTTGCCTCTTCAGAATGATTCAGTTTTTCTTAAATCTCTGTAAAAGCATTCCTGATTTTTCTCAAAACTCATTACACTGGAAAACTACCAGCAGCAGAAGCTCCCAATGTAGCAGAGTATCCTTCACATCAATGAGGTTTCCTTTGTGCTAGTGTTTCACTCCTTTATCTGCCTGCTTCCAATCTGCTCTAAATTTAGTAGGTAGAGATCAGTTGAAGAGTGTGTCGGGCACTTCATACTTGGCTATTAGCTAACCAATGGTTTAAGGGGTAGCTAATACACTAAAGATAAGAGTAAGATGTCAGCCTATCAAGAAAAAAGATGACAAGCATATTTCTGAATATAGGCTATGATTAAATACGTATCATATGTTTCTTGCTTATTGAACCCTCTAAAATCATAACTTCTGGGTAATCAAGTCCGTTAGAACAGCAGTAAAACAATAATTCTTTTCTTAAGTATAGCAGCCTGTAAATTGCTCTGAAGAAAAAAGTTTAAACTACTTTTTCCATTGACTGTGTTTATCCTATCCTCATTTCTTTCACCTGGTCAGACAAACATTTTAAAAAGGTGCTTTCATGGGCTGGAGAGGAAACAGCAAGATGGAGTAGGGAATTTTAGAAAAAACCTTCATTTCAGAGCAACATTGGTGAGTGTGATAAAACAAGTCCTTCTTCTGCTTCCCACAAGGGAAGCAAGAACTGCTCCTGCCCATAGCAGTGTCTCCTCCTGACATGGAGAATGTGAAAAAGCCACATGGCTTGCTCATGGCCCAGCCTAGGTGCCAAATCACCCTCGTCAACAGAGTGAAGCTGGAGAAGGTGAATGTTTGTGAGGCTGAAAGCATCTGCCACCAGCCTAGGGACCTGCCCCTACTGCTGTGGAAACAGATTTAAAAAAAAAAAAAAAAAAAGGCAGGGAAATAAGCAATACAAATATCTCTGTCGTTCCCTGCCCTGCTCCCTGCACATCCTGTTTGCCTGGCTGGCTGGCTGCCTGCTGGCCACAGCATTCCCCAGACACTCACCTGCAGTTGCAGGATATTTGTAGGCTGGGACAAACTGCCCACAGCTCAAAGCCATGAAATCCTGCTGTAATTGTCAAGGCACTGCCCTCGGGGAGCTCCCAGCCTGAGGCTGAGGCAGCAGCCAAGGGGCAGGCTTGTGTTAGAGACAAAGGCAGTTCTCACCTGCAGAAGGGATTCTGGCCAGTGCTTTGGCAGCTGCACGGAGAACAGCCCAGGAGGGCCATGGCCACAAGCAGCCTGGGCTCTGGGCACTGCTGCACACTGAGCTGCTGCTCCCCAAATCCACCCTGTGCCCTGACTGACAGGCTAATCTGACGATGAAGGACAGACAAAACATCTGCTCCCAAGAGGAGTCTGGAAGAAACCTGTCCTATTGATGGCTGAGACAGCAAACTTGCTCCAGGCATGGGAACCATGGTGCTTGCTCCAGGCATGGAACAGGGACTCTGTGCTCTGGGGACAAGGTTTCTACAGGAGCTGCCAGGCAGTAAACCCTGCTCCTGGCTGCCATCTGGATAAACTGTGATACCTGACTCCTAAATCTGGAAAGAGCTGGCAGCTTGAAAGTGTCTTGTTTCTTCAGGGATCCTATGTGGGATGGCCAGTGTAACTGGTAGGGTATTATTTCATGTGAAAGAAGAGGAATCTTTGTTCTACCCTTCGTCTTCTTTTCTGCCTGCCTCCAGAAGTGATACTTCAGAATGTCTCTTGCTTCTGGGACTCCAAACTTTCTCCTAAGTTAAATTTTGGATTTCCAGAATTCACCACCTCTGACAAAATGAATATATTTTCAGAAGAACTTCCCCGGCTGTGTCATTCAACCTGTGCAACTAAGCAAGTATTAAATGGGGTTTCTCTAAGTATGCAGAAAATATATGAGTGGATAAATCCCTTTGGCCTCTGTCCCACTGATTACACAGCTGGAATAGATGCCAGGGGAAGGTTTTCCTTGACACGAGTCAAGTCAAGAGCAGGATTCTTCAAGAGCAGCAACAGACAACATCAGCCAAGAGAAGCAGCAATACTGCAGGAACAGTCTATGTTTAACAGAGGGAAGGTTCCTCCTTAGGCAAGACTGTAGGGCTTTGTAGAAATAATCCATAAACAGATGTTGTCAGTGAACTTATTACAGAGAGAAATTTATGTGCTGGAAACCGCCTTCAGGCAGTAGGGATTTACTACTCTTACTGATTTTTATAGTATTTTTTTAAACCTCATGATATTATAAGATATTTGGAGCCCTGCATGAAAGACTTTTTTTTTTTACACAAAATACAATTTTACACAAAATACATATAACATACAGATTAAAAAAAGGAAGTCACAATTTGGTTTTGTATCTAGTCATACATATCTCTTAAAGTGATTCTGTAGTGTGGTAATTTAAAAAAAAAAAAGGCTTTCATTTTCAAATTGGATTCACGTCTGTAAAGGCAGGGGCTGGGCCAGGCACAGTTGGCTTTACCCAGACCTCATGGCAGCCACGCTGTCACCTGACAGTTGATCACCTCTGTAATGACTTCACACCACAGAGCATAAATAAAGGCTCTCAGCAGCTACTGTTGATTAACAGAGTGCTTCATCATGCCAGTGAAGGAATTAAATGTGGAAAGAAAAGGAGAGAAAGATGAGAACTGAGAGTCAAGACCATTCTCCCTCCAGCCTGCTGTCATGCTGTGTAAAAATGTGACAGTGGCACCAGAAACGTGACTCGGTATAATGGAAATGGAAACAGGAATATTTCTCAAATGCACAGTGAGCTTGCTTGCATGTTTTTTTGCTCCTCTGCCTTCACACAACAACCTCCTCTCCCCTCCTCTGGGCAGATTACTGGTGTTTGGAAGACCTGTACCGGGAGCTGGTGAAGCGCTACGTGGATGCTGTGGAGAAGCTCTCGGGCAGGCGGCCAGACCCCGCCACCATCGAAGGCTGCAGGGAGCTGAAGCCAGACAACCACCTCCTGGCCTGGCACACGCCCTTCAATGAAAAGGGTACGGTACTGCTTTCCTTGTAGAGGGCCTGGCTGGAATAATGCGTGCTGTCTGTGTTTGTGGCTATATGGAAATTGTTTCCTTTCCCCCCCTGACATCAAAGGCCACTACCCCTGAAAGATTTCCATGCTCGCCTGAGGATGACAAGAGATCTGCCAAGAATTCCTTCTGTAGGGCACTGTGTCCTCTTGTAAGCAAACCCCTCCCTCTTCAACATCTATTTAAAGAGACTTTGTCCTTGGCTCTGTGCCTCAGGGTCCAGATCTTTGTCCTTGAGTTTAATGGTTATTTTAAGAAATATTTTCTGCCATTTTTCCTTTAAACATTTGTAGACTTGGATCTTTTCAGATTTGAAACAAAATGCCAAGCCTGTAAATTGCTCTAAGCACCAACACGTTCACTGGAGGGAAAGCAGAGACTTTTCTCCATTTGGATGCCCTGCTAACAACTATGATTGTTTTATTGATAGTCCCTAATATTCCTGCCCTGGCTTACCTATGAGTGTTCCTCACTTTCTTTCCCTTTATGATCATTTACTTCTACAATGAATAAAATTTCTAATTAAAGTTAAATAACGTGCATGCAGCTGTGTGCACACCCATACACACACAATGCAATTCATCCTGAAAGTCTGTAGAGACATCCCATTATCAGAGGAGGGGGACCCAGACAGCCAAAAACGGTGTCAGCTCACACCCATGGTGGCTGTGTCTGTGTGACACTCAGCCACTGCAGAACACACTGCCTCAACACAACTGCCTATTGATGCAACACCATGGCAAAGACCCGGTGGCACAATGCCATGGCTATTTCTGGGTCTCTGCAACCAGTTTTCCCTGACAAAAAAAGCATCTCTCACTTGTCTCCCGCACCTCACAACAGCTGCTGGGAGTGAAAAGGGTGTATTCTTCCCACCCTGCTATTAGCCAGCCAGATCTGAGAAAGTGCCCCTTTGGAAGTTCTGTTTTGTGACTGACAGTGAATAAAATTTGGGGAAAATAATTGTGGGAGCTGCTGTTGGCCCCAAGTAGCTCTTAACATTGTTCGACAAGCAGTTGAGTATGGCTGTTGCCTGGTCCACTGCAGTGTTGGAGCTACCACTCTTCTTTCAGCCTTCCTCCTCCCCAGCTTTCCATGGACTATCTGCTGTGGGGATACTCTGGGCTAGAAGAATCTAAAATTAATTCCTTCCTTGAGATCTGGCAGCTAAAAGCCACCTTCTTCATCTGGTCTCACAAATTCAGAACATTTCAGGAAGCCTTTTTTTCACCCTGAGAGCAGAAGAACCTGAAGTGGAGTTGTTCTGTCTTCTATGTGACCCAACAGTGCTATAGACATAATTAACTTTTAATGGAATTTGCACAAAATTCTTCTTGAAGCAAAAACATGCCACAGGCACTGACTGCCTAGCAGTCAGACTATGTTTTGGATGGGCTGGAAACAAAAGGCTGATTTACTATGGGGATTCTATCTCATCTTACTTCCAGCAATAATTCATGTGCCAGCATTCATGGATTATCTTAGGTAATTTCACATTGCTTATGGATGCTTCTCTGCTCATATTCTTGTGGGTTTAGTAAGCACACTGAATCCCTAAGTCAAACTGCCCTATGTGTCTTTGCCACCTCATGTCATGCTCGTTGCCACACTCATTGCAGAGGTACCTGGGTTATGTTAGAGGCTGATGAGATTCCTGTGACCACCAGAAAACCTGCCCAAGACTGTCTAGCACCTTCCATTTTAAGAGCTTGTTTACAATTTACAACATGATAAGCACAAGGCTAAAATTCTCTCCATTAAGTGTTTGCCTCTGTTTGTCTGTAAGCACTTGTTTAAAGTTTTGATGCAGGTGAGTCTGCTGTTTCTGAGACATGGTAAAAATGTTTTGACCCAGTGCCAAAACTTCAAATTGTTCAGAAGAGAATCATAGATGCTGTAGGACTGGAACCAAAATTTAAATAAGGTAGTATCCCCTGAGCCAGATGTTTGCTTTTGGAGTGACTGCAAAAGGCCAGTCAAATGGTGGGTCAAATAGCTGGCTCTACCTGTATCATGTGTATTTCAGGCTGAGACTGCTGCATCCAAGCAGGCCTTTATTTGCAGCTGTGGAAACAACTTCAGGCCCTCCTGGAAGCATTTGACAACTTTTTGAAGGTGTTATTGGCAGAGGAGCATGAGGGAAAACTGTGAGGAAAAATGAGGAAAGTGAGTGGAAAGCTGAAGAGAAGGTTAAGCTGCAGATGCACAGGAGATAAAGGTGCTGGGCTCTAAGTTTTCGTGCAGAATGATCTGTAGTCACAAAAGGCACACCTCTTCAGGGCTTAGCATCCATTACCCTAATCTTTGTTATTCTACAGGTGTAGAGTGAAGAAAATCACACTGAGGTATGACATAATAAAAAAGAATGTAGTGCACAAATTAAAAGGAAAATAACTGGGAAACATGGATAGGTAGAGCAAAAATTCAGTTTCCTGCAGGACAGCAACTAGGGATTTCTAATGAAACTTGGAGGTCATGAGCTGCAGGAAAAAGGACCTCACACAACACCTACATAAGCTGCATTACTATTTTCTGATGCCAATTTGCAGATGCTACAGTTTATGTGAGTTTGAAAATGAGCTGGGCAAATTCATTGAGGGGAAATCCTTCAAGGGTTTTTAAGCAGTAAGATGAATAGCCAGCTGCCTCCTGGATCAGAGAGACAAATTGTCAGCAGCTTAGTTAGTACAAAGGGATAATGTCATTGTACTTCTCTTTTACCCTTTCTTGAGTATCCTCTTCATTGTCAGACATGATGTTTTGGCTTGACCTTTGGTCTGAACATGGAGGACAGTCCTTATGTTGTCACATGTGTCACCCCTGTTGCTCAGACTAGTCTGACTGTTCCTTGTGTCCTTAGTTCAAATGGTAGATGTGAGACATGGGAGTTTACTCCCTGAAGCTCTGTCTGGGTTTAGTGCTACTCCATGTGATGGAATTTGTTGTTACTGAGTTCACTCGTTTAATTCTGCAGAAGGTTTTGATGGAAGTTCCCAGACTGTAGGAAAGCAATGAAGTGAGAAAGACAAGCTCCTCCAGACCAGCAGTCAGATTACTGTAGTACATCTTCCACTTCAGATATACTGAGAGTTATTTAATTAGTAGCTTTGGGTAGTGCAAGAGCCTCCCCTCTTGGATAACCAGCATGGACTGTGTCCTTTGGAGAAACCAGGTCTGCACAGGGAAGACTTTCATCTGCTACTCTATGGCAGCAGATGATTTAATGAAGAATTTGGTCTTGCAAGCAGGAGATATTTCTCCCAGTTGAGTGGTGCCCTGGAAGACTGGATTTCCTTCCTGACTCTTCCTTGTGGTTTCTGTGTGATCTGTGGGCTAGGCAGACAGTTTTATCTGCTCTTGGATAGCTGCTCTAGGGGAAAGGAAGAACTCTTTTCCTAAGAGGGAAATTCAGATATTGCACCTGGAGATGCAGTAGGTGGTTTATGTTAGTTTGGCTCAGGCTTCAGTTTGATTTGAAGTAGATCTCACTGCCACTCCCACTACTCCACTTGAATCACACTCATAATCTTAGGACGTTGGAGCTGGAGCCACTTGCTCAAGCTGGCATGAGACTTGATGGTAAGAGGTGTTCCAAAAGAGCCCCCGGTGCTTTGCTGTCACAGCAGACAAAGCCCAGTGGAGCAGCTGAGGGCCCTTCTCCAGATAAGTGACTGAAAGCTGTGACCCAGCTCCTTGGCATCTGCTGCTTCAATCACTCTGGCCCCCAAGTTGCTCCTGCTATGCCATCATACACACAAATGGACATGCTGCCTTTCCCCATGCTGCCTGCCTGGGAAAGACAAGGAGATTGGGCTCCTAATGCAGGTTCACATAAGCTAAAATTAGGTGGCATAAATATGTCCCTTATCTTCCAGGAACCTAGAAGAGAAATGCTGATTGCTCTCAGCTATTCCCAAGGTCACTGGGAAGTGTGATTGAGCAGAGACAGCGCTGAAAAATGCCAAGTAGTTTGAAAAATAGAAGCCTATCCTTCTCAGGGTGGTTGTCTGCAATGAGTTAATGCTTTTTTGGGCATTGTCTCACCAGCTGCAAAGAGGAGATAATCACCTCACTGGTGCCTGGTGAAGATAAGCTCATTAAAACTTCTCTGGGATCCTAAAATTACTGTGATAAGTATTGCAAAGAAACTCATTAGTAAGTTTAACTCCATTCAATGAAGTGTTTAAAAGTGGAACACCTGGGATCACACATTCAGTGCTAAGTATCAAAAGAAATTCTGAATGAGCTCTTCAATAAACAAATTCTGTGCTACACAGGGGGGTGGAGATTCCCAAGACTAAGCTTGGTAAGTGTAGGCTGTAGCACAAGAAGCACTAATTTCAGGTTACATGGGAAACTTCAGTTCTGACATTGCCTAACATTATAGGATTCGGCTCAGTAGCCTTTAGTTTCTTTTGGACACATTATTTTTGTACGTAGCAGAAACTGGTGAGGCTCTCTAGGATGAAACATGCATTAAAATGTGAACTGTGAAGCTCATATAAAGTGTTTTAACTGTGTGCTTACAACTATAACATAAGGGTGTGTGGAAATGTATCTGTTTCTCAAAGTTCTGTTTCTGGTGTGGGTACCCAGAGCAAGCAAAACAGCAGTGTCAGCCAAAAATGAGTGAAGATGGGATGAGAGTTTGGATCAAACAAGTCCTGTGAACAAGAGAGCAGACGGCTTCCTGAGCCCACTGTGGTCTTCACAGCACTTGATTATACTGGAATATACCTGTAAAACCAGAATGACTATGTAGGACCAAAATTCCTCACAAGAAACTTTCAAAACTTGTACCTCATTTTGCATGGTAATTTCCCATTCCCTGAGGAGCTCTCTTCCCACACATGAGCTGAATTAATGAAGTGTGCTTGTCTCACATTTTATCAATTTTATAATTTTATTCATGTGAGATCAGTCTCCTTTTAAGTGCATGGTGTTACCCTTTTGCTTTAGGTTCTGGATTTGGAGCCTCCACAAAAGCCATGTGCTTAGGGATGCGATACTGGAAGCCAGAAAGGCTGGAGTCACTCATTGAAGTGAGCATTGAGTGTGGACGAATGACTCACAACCATCCCACAGGTAATGCCTGCGCTCTGACATCCCCTAAGGCAGCTTTGCTCTTCTGCAGGGACTAACGTGGCTCCTGTGAACTCCCCTGGTTAACCCACCTCTGCTTTGCAGGCTTCAAGGCCACAGTTTGAACTTTGCTTGGCTGACACATACATGTATGTATATTACTTATGTAGGCTTATGTATTTGCTTGTATACTATACTGACAGCATCCTCAAGCACAGTTCTTTTCTCTCCTAAAATCCCAATATGCAAACATAACCTGCCTTGACCAAAGCATATTCATGTTAGTTGCCCTGATCAACTTTTAGGATTCATGTATATCTAGATGACTCATTGTTATCATGCAAATTTTTGGTTCAGGGGATAACAACATTTTTCTCTTGGCAGGTTTTGTCATATCCAATCACTGTAGGTAGAGGTAGTAAAAAACCTAACTCCACATATTTTAGGATACAATCTGAAACATTTTCTAAACAAAACCTAAATAAGCAGATTTAATGTTGTTTTTAATATTCAGGTCCGTCATTTTGATAATTTTATGCTATGTAAACATGTATTCATTCTGTCTGTTTTAAACAGCTATAAATAAAACCATTATGAATGGTGACATGTTCAGTACAGTGCTATGAAGCAGTCAGAAAAGCCATCAGAAAAGCTATAAAATTAGGGAAAAGCATTCAAAACTAAGCAGAAAATTAGGCTGGCATGTGAAGTCCATGGCACATTAGCAGCCATAAGACTGCTTGTAGTCTGTGTCCATCATGTCAGAAAGGGCTTATGAGACCCAGAAGATGGCAGCAAGGAGGATCCAAGTTGTTAGACACCTTCCATACAATGAGAAATTACATCCAGAAAGTGTTTTCAGCTGGGAAAAGAAACTAGTAGTACAGCAGGAAGGCAGGAAGGAGAGGGGTGGAAGGGCCACTTGCACCTCACTGCCATCCTGAAATGTGTCAGGGAAATGCCAGTTATGATCCTCATAACTCAGATTCGGAAAACCCAACCAGTGTGTCAGTTGGGACTGAAACGTGAAGACAAAAGAAATACTTGGCCATGTTGTGCACAGTGAAGCCTCAGACCTTGCTGCTACAGGCAGCTGCAAAGTCCACAGGTATCCCTGGGTTCAGTGGAGACCAGACAAAGAGGCTGTCTTGTCAAAATCAAACAAGCTGCGTAATTAGAAGGGCCTCTAAAACTAGTCTGGTTGCTCTGGGGAATGGAGAAGCCAAACCACTTCACTCTGGGGTTCCCTCTGTCCTGCAGAGGCAGACACCTTGGCCGGGTGTGCTTTCTTCCCCAGTGAGGAGCAGCAGGCTGTGTGAGCAGGAGCAGCAGGGTGACAGCAACAGGGGGTGGGCAGCCTGGGCAGTGGGCAGGAGGAGACTGCCAGCCCCTGGAAACCTTCAGGGCACACCCCAGCCTCTGCCACCCTCTGAGTGAGCTGTCACACTGCCCCCTGCTTGCCCTTTGATTCACACTCTAAACCCTCTGCTGTCACCTTCACAGTATGTGTGGCCCTCAAGGACCTTTGTGGCATCTGGGCTAGATGCTGTCTGTCAGAGCGAGACCCTTTGGGCTGGGTCCACCCGGGCTGTTATTCTTTATGAGAACATCTATGGGACTCAAGCTGGATGTGCCTTGAGCCTGACCCAGTATTGCAGATCTTGTGGCAGAGGGAAATAGTGATCACCTCATCTAGGCTTGTCACCTCCTAAGATAATTTTGTTTACCTTCAGCAAAACACACAAAATTCATGATTACCTCTATGCATGAGTGAACGCTTTTGGACCCAGGCACTGAGAGAAGCATCTGCATCAGTACTTTTCTCAGCTAGGATTTATTTAGATGACTGACTGCTTTTCTTAAGCTTCTTTTGCACACTGCGCCAGGTTGGTTTTTTGCCCTTACCAGAATGCCAAGAGGACAAGCAAATACAAGAAATGAGCCGACTGTTTCTGGTGTCATGGAAGTGCTGAGTGCCTATCAACAGTTATAATATTTGTAATATTTAAAATGTTGAAATATTTTAACCAAAGTAGAAGACCAGCATATCTTTCTTGGAAAATTTCTTCTTCTAAGGGGACATGGGTTTGTTCCCTTAGAGTCAAATGAGCCAGAAATAGTGTTAGCTCTAGCAACCACCATTCTTGGGCTGGATGATGCTGTAAACAAGCTGATATAGCCTGTAATTGAATCACTTTGTACAAGTCAATTATTTCATGTGACTTCAATTAGAAGATTTTCAGTATCCTATTGGTAGATGATGTTTATTTTTGACCCCTACCTCAATTTCTATCACATTACACCACTGAGAACAGAAGCTCCCTTCCATGTAAGATAAGTCGCAAACCAACAGGCAGCACTCATTAGCCAATAATCTCGACATGCCACAAGTCAGGCTGCAAACAGGCAGGGATGGGCTGTGTACATTTGTTAATCTACCTGACAGCCACAAGGCATTCCACTGGTGATTTTATGAGGAAAAACAAGGACAAAAAGGATGGTACCAGCCCAGATGCACACTGGTAATCCTCATTATTTGTGAATTCCAGGTTTCCTAGGGTCCCTTTGCACAGCTCTCTTTGTGGCATATGCAATACAAGGGAAACCCCTTGCACAGTGGGGCAGAGAGATGATGAAGGTTGTGCCCATGGCTGAAGAATACTGTAAGAAGACCATTCGTCACATGGCAGGTACCGAGTCTGGATCAAATGTTTATTTTCTTAAAGCTATCTTTAGCTGGAAAGGCACTGAAGAAATGTCACTCCCTAGTCTTTACATCTTGCTGTTTTCCCTCCTCTCCTCTCTCCAGAGGTTGTCCTCCTGCTTTCTCTGCTCAGAGAAGTAAGCTCTTCACAGGTGGTGCCCCCTACCTCTACCACCAGTTAGTTGCCTGGTGTATTGGTGGCAAAAATGCAAAGCAAAATAGCAATGACCATGCCCTACTGCACAGTTTTACTTTTAGGGAATCTTCAGAGATTGCTGGGCAGGGGGGAGGAAGGAAATTATATTTAGCAGGTCATTAGGCAAACTGACTGTTGAGATTAATTATTCAGCTGCCTTCCATCAATTAGTGCAGTTCAACATCTTCCTTAAGGAAAACCACTGACACTCCTCATCCTGCCAGGAAAATGTCACCTGCAGGTGCCTCCTGACCAAAAGTTAGCTTTTGACAGCAATTCAGATTTGTCTTGTTGTTGTCTCGTTTTCTGAACAAATATTTAAGATACAACCTGTTGTATCCTTGTTTTAAACAATTAAGTGTCACCCAGCTCTGGAACTTGAAACTACCACTTTTTTATTGCTATGCATGTGGTCTTTGGGGCAGAGGTACTTTAGTCCCCCCCTTGCCAGGAAGCAATGCTTGTAATGGTGAGACCTGCTGTGGACAGACAAGTATCATTACATGGAAACATCAAGGTAAGAGATTAAGGGACAGCTGTTGAGAAAGACTGAATTCTACAGAAATCTTTACTCAAGAGCACTCAGAAATTAAAATTTACCCCTGAAGAAAAGCTGCTGCTTCAAAACCTGAAAGGAGCCCCAGGAAGGCTTTCTGAAAGACCCTGCATTTTTATCTGTGCCTCATTGCACACCAGGATTTTTTTAGCAGAGACCCAAGAGGAGCAGGTGCAGGATTAATGTGATCAAGCTTCTCTCTGAGTGGCTTTGCAGCAGGTCCCTGTCACTCCACTGGAGCAGGACCCCTCGTGTGGAGGTATGTGCGCTGGGCTCCTGAGGCATGCCCTCCAGCCACTGCCCGTATTGTTGAGCTTCATCCTATTTTGGTAATGGGAAAAGTGTCCTGCATTAAAGTTAAGCTCCTTGGCTGCTGAGATGTTCTGCAAAGAAATCCTGCCAAACAGAGTCCTCCAGTTTTAGAAAATCCTATTTTAGCTATATTATCCCCCATGGATAACAGAGAGTTTGTTATCCATGTCACAGAGAGTTCGACTCTACACCCCTCTCTGATATCCTCTCTGATATCCATGGCAATTACTGGCCAGATGGTTCCATGGACCTGAATGTGACCATCACCTCGGCTGGGCTCAAGGGATGCTGCAGAGCCTTGCTAGGCTTAGTGCCATGGGATTCTGACCACACTACAGATCCACACAACAAAAATGTCCTTCACCTGCTTGATCCCTCTCTTTCTGAAACTGTGGAACAAGCACCTTGCTTGTTATGGTGCTACATAGAAAACACTCAGTTCTGAGGCATTTATGGTTTATTGTCATGAGGGAATTAGGGGAAAAGCCCCCACAAACAAACAAACAAAGAAAAAGCCAACAAAAAAGAAAGAGACAGGTCAGGTCACTCACATTCGTAAAACCTGTCATAACCAGCTGCTGTAGTGGGTGTTGATAGTTTACATTTGCTTTGCTTACATTTGTTTTCCTCTAGGTGCTATACATACACCTAGATGCTCTCCTTGGCCTGATGGCTGTAAATGCCCTTTCACTCTGTTTTTTGTAAACCTCCCCTTTTTAGGGTTCTGGTGAATGGAATGAGGCCAAGCTGGGTGATAGACTCAGAAAAAGGGCAGCTGGACATTTCCAGGCGTCTTGGGCACGTCGTTGTAAGCTCATCACTGTCTGGCGCTGGGGCACTGGCAGCTGACAACTCTGTGAAAGTATCAGGTCCTCCAAAGCAGCTTGGATTTTTACGAAAAAGCTCCTTAAAGATCTTAATTGCCAAAGAGAGTCACCACTGTGGCATTTTAGGAAAAGAAGAAAAATTATATTCGATCCTTCAGGTGAAGGGTTTGGTTGTGCTTTGTGTGCGCTTCTCAGCCCTTGCAGCACCCACCACTGAGCAGCCAAGCAGGAGAGACACAGGGAAAAAGTGGGAATGTTAAATTTTATTTTACACCCACAGCCCCATCCCAAATTGCTAGTTAGCCTTGGCATACTTAGCCATCCAGGCCACCCCACTGTTCTCTAACTCCTGACCCCCCTCAGCTTGCCAGGCAGGGTTTCCCTCAAGTCTCAGTTCTGCAGGCAGGTGCCTGTGTATGTGCTTAACAGTCCAGTGTGGCTGACTCAGGTGCCTTTTTAAGCCTTTATAAAAAGGGTGAACCAGAGCATTGGCTTGAAAATGAACTAAATTTAATAAGTTTATTTACATGGGGAACACTACGCATGATTAGAGATCACTTCCCAAAGTGACAGGAAAAAAGCAGACAGACATATTGCAATTAAAAAAGGCTTATTTCTATGGGCACAGGTAGCAGATGTGTGTGTTATTTACCCCTTTGCTACATTTGATATGGATTAAATATGTGCAAATGAAAATTTTGGACTTTCCTATCTGTTTTTTTCTGAATGATCACACAATATATGCAACAAAAATACAAGAGAAATACTGGAGAATTTATGCAATTAAAATTGATAACTGAGGTAGGCAGCAAATTGTATTTAGGATTTGGAAGCATTTTTAGATATTCTTTAATCGTAGTAAAGGAATAAAAAACTGAATTGATTATTTTCTTTTCTTTTCTTTTCTTTTCTTTTCTTTTCTTTTCTTTTTTTTTACTCTTATCTTTTCCTTGGAGTGCTCTTCCATAAATTCTTGTAAAATTTCATCTTGATATATATTAAATTACATTAAAATAACACCAAATTCTGAAAGTATTTTCTTCATTGCATCCTCTGTTTTCAATTAGAAGTCCCACTCCATTCATACTTAGTATATATGAAGTATATTACTGTAAAATACGTGGGGTTTCATGTCAGTCCTTATCCTGAAAATATGTTATAGTGAACTGAAAATGTTCTTGAAATGAAATACTACATCATTAATTTCTTTTGCCTTCAGAATATCAAGAGCATTGGTTTTACTTTGAAGCCAAGTGGCAGTTTTATTTGGAGGAGAGAGAAATCAATGAGGAAAATCAGAATCAACCTGTCTTTCCAGCCAACTATGATGCAGAGGAGAGAGAAAAGGTAACTGCAATTTCCAAAAGTTCTTGGGATGGCTCTGAACCAAGAGAGGTATTTTCAAAGAGACCACTATTTTTCAACTGATGACAGTGCCACTGTAGTCAGGATTTTTTTTTTTTCATTTTAAGAAAGAAAAAACAACTCTCATCCTCGACTCCAGTACATCTTAGCTTTAAAAAAAGCAGTTACCACCAGTCCTGGGTTTGCTGCACTGGGAGAAAACAGTGTAGAGAGGCAGGCTTAATGGTACCCTGAGCAAGTACAAAATATGGGCCAATGCTATCTGAGGGTAGAAAAGGCAAATGTGCTGCCTGGGGCTCTTATTAAAGCCTAATGGAGCTGTGGCCAGAGTCTGACAAAAATACCCTCAGGTATTAGAGTTTGGATTTGGTCATGGTTAGTGGAGGGTGTCCCTGCTCATGGCAGGGAAGTAGAACTCAGTGGTCTCTAAAGGTCTCTTCCAATCCAAACCAGTCTATGGTTTTTTTGGTCCTTTGAGCAGAAGACAGACATCCCAAGTGATTGATTTGCTGCCAACCTGGGCTGTGCCAAGCTAGTTTTAAATGTCTTGAGAGATGGTGTTTCACCACATTCCATGAGATACTATTTTATAATGTACATGATCTTTTCTTTGCTGGTTATATCTTCTTAACTTGAGAGAAATAATGTGTCTTCTTAGAACCCTGCTGTTTACAGCTATCTGATATGGGCTGGCACCCCCCAAAGCTCTCCACTTAGCGGCTAAGAAATAAGTATGTGGTTCTTGACACCTTTTGCTATAAATCAATCCCTTTTTTCCAGATTATGTAAGTATAGTTCTATGCTTACAAGTCACTTCATGTATTTTTAGGTGATTATCTGTGCAGTGAAAGTCCAATTGACTGTGGATAATAAGAAATTGCTCACTCTAAATATAAAGAATATTCCCTTCCAGGTTTATTTTACCAATTCAGTGCCATGAATTTGCTACTAGTTTTATATTTCTTCCAGTACTATTGGAGTCTCTGCAAAGCTTTAGAAGAGACTAAACCAAACAGTAATTTCCCATGATTATGTCAAGAGGGAACTGTATGAATTTCTAATGCAGAAGCAAAATTTACCTTCATTACCCTAGCCCAACTATTTTGGCCTACTGAGCTATGTATTTTGATGAACAAGAAAGGAAAAATGGTGCTTGACCCTCAAACTCCCCCATCAGGCAGAGATCATAGCCTGGCAGAAGTCAAGACACTTTATTAGTGTGCTAATAGGTATGGAAAGAAGAGATGAGGAGAAGGTAACTGTTCTGCCTGCCTTTTTCCCAGGAGTGCCCTCCCTTTGCCTTCCCTCCAGACTAGCTGTCCCCTGGTGTTTGGGAATACAGCCAGTTGCCCTTCCACACGCAGTTAAGAGAGCACCAGTTTCTGGCACAGCCCTTGCCCACAGGTCACCACATGCGGGTTCCTGCTTGACCAGGTGCACCTTCCTGCCAGCTGTAGGTGAAAGTGAAGCCCTCAAAGGTGGCTCGGATTGATCCAAGCATGTTTCAAAAGCAATTTCCCTCCCAAAAGGAAATCACACCCTGAAATGCTTAGCAGCAAAGGCCACATTCTCTATAAGTGGCATGTATAATTTTTCAGTGATGTGCCTTTGGAAGATGTTAGATACACAGTGAATGGGCAGACATTGCTCAACAAATGGGATCAACCTCGGTTCTGCAAACAAAATACTTGCCTGGCTCACTTTCCTGTGATGGACACAATGTGCTACAAAATGAGGGAGGAACAAAACCAAAGTCACCCAGGACAATTAGACTATAAGGACCTTGCTTCCTTAAGATGGAGTTGCTTAAACCAGCAGTGAGAACCCAGAAAAGAAGGGGGGAAAAAAACACTGGAAAAGGAGTGCTAGCCAGCAGGGGATCAGCTCCTGAAGGGTGGGTAAATCAGAGGCCACTGTAATTACTGGTGGCAGGGCTTGGCAGCAAGGAGGGGAGATGTGGATTACCTCCAGGGCTTGGCAGCAGCTCAGTGCCTTCAGCAGGAGAGTGCATGCTAACACCCCATCCAAGTCCTAGGTGCTTGCTGGCCCACCCAAGGGAAGCTGGGCTGGTGCCACAGCACAGCACAGAACTGCACAAGGGCACTGGAGCTGAAAGAAGGAAGGAGTTTGTGAAGTGCTGCCTTGGGGCAGTTAAGTCCTGCCAGGGTCAGTCCCAGGACAGCTATCTGCAATGTAAAGCTGTTTCAGCAAGGCGAGATGACATCGGACGTGTGCAGAGCATCAGGGATGAAAAGGAATAACTGGGGTGACACTTGAGCAGCCTGGCTGCACACCCAGAATAGCCCCTCCTTGCTGAGCCCTCCTGCCTTTGGTAGCATTGAAAGTCTGTCTGTGCTGCTCCACCAGCATCCAAACCGCAGCAATAGGGCTGGAAATTTGCATGGGGCAGAGGATGGCATAAAGGCATAAATAATCTCTCTAAACTGTAAAAAAAACAAAAGAAAGAAAGCATAGAGTGAAGCTGCAGTCCGACTCTGACATGTTTGATGTATGTGTAGATAAATCTCAACCAAGTATGAAATAGCTCAGGTGAAAGTGAATAGAGAGAAAGGCCAACCCTTCATACATGATGCAGAAGCCAAGAGCCAGCCACCAGCAACATCCAGCTTGCCATGATGTGAGTTAAACTTCAGGAAATAAAGCTACCTTAATAGGATGATATTTTTTAACTATAAATTTATTAGTGTTGAGAGAAATTGGGGATTTGGGGCTGGAGGTATCTCCTCTAGAGAAAATCCAGTTTTCCTTTGCAAATCTCCAGACTGGGTTTGGAGTTCTTTCTTCTGCCTTCTTCTCCTGGTGAAGAACTGTTTCTTACATTTGCAAATTATTTTCCCTTTTGTTCAACAACCGCTTTTAGAAGAGGAGAGAAAAGGCTTGGCAAGAAAAAGACAGAGAAAGGGGCTTGAATTACATAGTCTGAAACTAAGGCCCTAAAGAAATTACTGGATCAGAACATTTTCACCCTCCCATGAAAATTTGACTAATTGAAACATTTGCAAACATGTGACAAGAGGAGCTGAGAATATTCCCAGAGGCAGTAAGAGGACTGACAAAGTATGTCCTTACCAACCGCAATTTTTTATATGATAAGGAATTTCTAGGATGTGAACTTGAGATCTGTCTTGATCTACTTTTTGGCATTTCTGGCTTGCCTAAGCAAGCCTCTTGGCCTGGTGCATTAAGCTGGAGTGCAGGCTTCTACCGGCACCTCAGGCACCACCAGCACTGCTGGAGCTGCTGCTGTGGCTCGTCGCACGCCTGCTGCCCTTTCCCAGCCCAAGGAGCCATTCCCGCCGGGCAGGGCAGACGCCTGCCTGAGGCGGCCGTGCCCCAGGCCCGCAGCTCCAGTGCCCCGCCCTGACAGAGCTGTGTCTCCGCAGACCTACCGGCGCTGGAGCTCCGAAGGACGGGGGGGACGACGAGGCCACGACGCCCCCATGATCGCGTACGACGCCCTCATGGGCTGTGGGGGGGACTGGACGGAGCTCTGCAACCGCTCCATGTTCCACGGAGGTGAGGGTCCCTGTGCCTCGCACCCCTGCTCCCTCGCCAGGGCCGGGATAGAGCCCCCCTGGCTGTCAGCTATCTGCCATGTTGTCTGTAACATTGTCACCTCTGCTTTTAGCCTCTAAACCCCATTCTTCTGGCAGCAGCTGCCACGCAAGCATTTACCCCACTTTTCAAATGCTGCTCCATCTACATCTCATGGTTCCACCAGAGATACCTGAGGTCTAAGTCCAGTACAGCTTTCTAAAGGGCTGACAGATCCTGACAGCACACAAGCACTTTTGGCAAAGCAACCTTTTAGCTGCAAAAAAGGGAGGAAAATAATACAGCATCCAAACAAGTGCCAGCCAAATAAAATCCAGCACTTGGAGGCACACAGTTAAGTACTTCCACAGCTTTGTGAGAGGGAGCTTTCTCACTAGCAGAAGCATTGTGCTGGGCTTTTGGGAGGGCCAGCATAACTGAGGGCAGGACCAGCCCCGGATCACCCACTCCCTCCCTGTGTGGGGTGGGCTCTTTGCAGAGGGTCTGGGCCACCTGGGGCCACTCTGGGCCACTGTGCTGGGGTACCTGCCCCAGCACAGTGGTGAGAGCTCACAGTCCCCACTGCAGACCTGGCAGGCACAAACCCACAGGCACTGCATGCACAGAGCACCAGGGCTCCTCAGCAGGGCTGGGTGTTTTAGAGCCTGCACTGTGCTGTGCAGAGGGAAGAGACACTCTCCAGTCCAGAACCTTTGTTGTATAGTAGATGGCCCTGGAATTATTATTCCCTCCTTTGTTCTAAGCAATGGCTAGCTGCCTGCAAGAGCTGCTGTGCTGGGGTAGGTTTTCCCAAAAGCAAGTGAGCTCCCAGCCCAGGAGTGCACTCCACAGTGGCACCTCCATGTGCTTGCCTTGGCACCACTCTCTTGCTTTAGAAATCCTTAGCCTTTAGGACTGACCCAACACGCCCCCACTTCGCTCCATAAGCTGGAATACATGTGGAACGCTCCCTCCATCGGTGTGGAATGCTCCCTCCTCCAGGCAGGGCAGTTTTTGGCTGTGTGTGAAGGTGACACTAAGAGAGCACTGCAATTGTGTTTGAACCTGCAGGGGAGAGCGCGGCGACGGGCTCCATCGCGGGCTGCCTGTTCGGCCTGGTCTACGGCCTGAGCAAGGTGCCCAAGGGCTTGTACCAGGACCTGGAACAAAGGGAGAGGCTCGAGTTCTTGGGCGAGAATCTTTACCGACTATCCATGGAGGAAAAGTAAAGCAGTTTCTGCCATTTTCTCTTTCTCTAAAGATTATATCAAACCCTGTAGATATCTGACTGGCATTCATAGTGAAGGAAGTAGCCCTGAGTTTGTCTAAAGAGCTCTATGTACATTGCGTGCAAGTGAAGATAGCTGAGTTATTTGACTGATTAGAATCATTAGACCGATTAGATACATGTGATATTTGTGGGTTTTTTACAGATGTAGGGATTTCTAAGTATACGGAGTGCTGCTTAAACCTCAAATGGCAAAAAATAAATAAAACGTCTTTTGACTGATTTCAGTCTAACTTGCTATAATACCACTTCTTAAACAGCTGTTTCCAGTAATTACACATATGAAATTAATTTTCAGAACTAATGCTTTCTTGCAAAACTAATGGTAGTATCCACTCATGGGGATATTCTCTGTATATCTGACAATCCTTTCACCACTGTGTCCCTCCTTGTTCTCAAATCTAATGTGTCTGTGACACTTGTAAACCTAATGTCTCATGGATTAGCTTCTAATGAATCACTGATCCCTGTATCAGCACTGTGGTGTAAGGTATTGTTACATTAGAAGCTTCCAGAAAAGGAAAAGCCAACACTAAAAATACCTCCAAGGAACAAGCAAAGCATCAGTGTGTCTAAAATTTCTGATCAATGTGTCTAAAATTTCCGAATTATGTTTTTATTCTTATTCAGTCTTCAGAAGAAAAGTTTCTCTAAAATATAACTGGCTGAAATATTTGTAAATAAATTAATCTTGCAATATTTTCTAAGTATCAGTCTTTATTTTTAGATTGAACAGATTATATGTTGCCGTATCAGTATCAGAATTTTTGGCTGAGGTCTTCAAGCAGTTGTAATAGGTCAACAGTTAGGCTGTTGATACATTTCACAAGTCTGAGCACCGTCAAAACCCTGAGAAGAAAAGTTACAACTGCTTTACCTTTTTCCTTTTTTCACCCCTTCATTTTATTATCTTTTGTTCTTTTTTTCCTTTCCTTGCCTGGCTTCATCTCACATTTTCACTCCAAGTTATTTTTCAACATTTCTTTTTTTTTTCTTTTTTCTTTTTTCTTTTTTCTTTTTTTTTCTTTTTTCTTTTTTCTTTTTTCTTTTTTCATTTTTAATTTTTATTTTTTCTTGTCCTTTTTTTCATCCTTTTTTCTTTGCATTTCCCTTTGCCTTTCCCTTTTTTCCCCTTTCTTTTCATTTTTACTTTTTCTTTTATTTTCTCATTTTTTAAGAAAACCAGGAAACTACGATTGTGTTAGAAGTTGCATACCATAAACAAAGCAAACAGTAGGCTTGATGAAGGAAATCCTAATGCCCCCAAAGAGCAGCACAGGCACAAATACGGAATCCTCAATGAAATAACACAGAAGTGAGCTCAAAATTTGTTCCCACATTTAACCTCTTGTTTTACTTTAGAATTTCAGAAAGTGAGGTCTGCGTAATACTTTCTAATTTCCACCATGCGTGATTGCCTTCGTGGTGTTGGTTTCTCCTGTCTTTCTCCAGCTGCTGAACTGTGTTTTAAAAAGATAGCTAAAAATACATGAGTACTTTCCTACGCCTTTTTCCGTGTAAGCCCTTGCTGGAATCATCCCTGGGATGTTTGTGGCAGACCCAGGAGCAGGTGATGCCTGTCAGTAGGAATAGCAGCCTGCATGACAATGTCCGTATGGGAAGGTTTCCGTACTGCGCCTTACCTCTCGCTCTGTTGTTGTAGCATGTTTTCTCTTGGCAGCTTCGCAAGGTGCTTCCTTGTTTGCTTTGGAGATGTGTTAAACCAAAGGCAGCAATTGTGTCAGTAGCTTTTGGTGCCAGAGAATACCAAGACTTTCTGAAAACATTGCTTCTAGCTTAGGATGCCTCTAGCACTCCTGTAATAAATTCAGCAATAGAGAAGAGAGAAGAACATATTCTGCATAAGGTAGGACTTTTTCTAGTACTTTGGCTTTTCTTCTTCCTTTAGAAAAAAAAATAATCACTGACAAATATTGAGGGGATTTATAATTTTTCCCACTTTTCCTTCTATCCAACCTGATCAGGACCAAGTTGTGTTTCAGAGATCAGTAAGAGAATCTCATTGAAAAATAAGGACTGATCCTCTAAAGCACCATTTCTGCAGCTGTTGGGGTGAGCAGTGCCTTGGCCATCTTTTCACTGAACACACTCAAAAGGCCTGTGCATCATTTTGAGTAGGCAGAGCTGCTCCCGGTTGTCTTTCTTATCTAGGGGCAGGTCGTTGGACCAAACACCGCACAGAGACAGGTAGAGACGCCCAGGGATGAGGGAGGCCATGAGATGCAGCACTTTGCACACTCCAGCTCATGGCCATTTCCCCAGAGCCTACCAACATAAGGCAGACCAATCTCCTTGATCGCTGACAGCTTTTGCAGGACAGTGTTTTTCAATTTGTTTCTTGTTTTTTGATGAGGCCTCCATAGTGCTGTTTCCTTCTGCCCATGCCACTGTCCCTGCAACAGTCAGTCCTTTGGGCTGCCAGAGTGTCTAAAACGGTGATCAGATATTTAACATGAAATTCAGGATCAGGAGACAGGGCCTTCTCTTTTCCAAGCCAGAGACACTAAACCAGAAAATCCTACAACTGTACGCTTTTAGCAAATGCCATGGGATGCCACCATGCCCTGCTAATCAGTAGTATCTGTACCCCTGACTGAATAGAAAGGCTGGAAGGCACTGGTGCAGGAGGCAGTGGGCAGGTCTGGGAGACAGTGCCAGCTCCTGTCCCTTGGCCTTGGCACCTCAGCTCTCCTCTGCCCGCGACACAGGGGTATCCACTGCAGAGGTTTCTCTGGGACAGGCCCGCCAGTGGGATAGGGTTGCACTGCTGCCCATTAGCATATTAGGCTGTTACCACTCTGATGCTGCCTGTGATAAGTGTCCCCAAAGAACCTATAAATAAGTAACTAAGCAGCCTGTCTTATGCATCTTAATTATTTGTAGGCCAAGAGGACAGGAAACTTTTGAAGGTGGCCTTGCCTCCTCTACAGATCCAAGCAGTCTGTCCTCCAGGCAGTGAAAACCATGCAGCAGCATAAACCAGCTTCCATAACCAGCAGCACATTGAGGCACATCACACTCATTAAAAAGAGGGGAAACCAGCGTCTCCAGGGGAAGAGAGGGGTGAGGGAGATAAAGCACTCGTTAGGGGTGAGGGAGATAAAGCACATCCTCCATTTTGCAGGATCAGGGAGGAGCCCAAGTATCTGCCTTGTCACATGGCACAGCTCACAGCGCTGGGAAGTGAATTCCCCTTGTGCATGGGGACTACCTGTCTGGATGCTCCCAATGGGATTAGAATTGACCATCTGTAGTTGATGTAGAGGTGACTATATTTCATGAAAGTTAACATAGTTTAAGAGCAGCAGGAGGCAACTTGGGAAAAGACAGAAAGGAAAAATTAGGGACGATGACTTAGCCTTTTGAGAATGGTGCTCAGGCTCTCAAACATGAGAAGTCTCTTACTTAGGCCTCCTTCCTTGAAGGGAAACCATGGTGTTTTCCAAACACTAGGTTAAAGCAGACTCACCACTACCTCCATTTTTTCTGGTGGTCTCAGAATTCAGTGTCATTGTACCACTGCCCTGGCACGGAATGCATTTCAGATTTACATGGTCACAATGGTCATTTGCAGGTGACGTCTTCTTGGAAGAACTGCAGATGCCCTAAATAGGTGCCATAGCTGTTTGTTCATTTTCTGCTGCTGGCTGGTGAATATGGACCAAACACTCAACCCATGCAACATGTCTTGGTACTTAAGGCAATGCAGTATTCCCACAAATGCTACATTTCAGATGGCATCCTATAATAACACTCTAACATGGAAAAGGAAATCCCTGAATAGAGCTCACTCGTAGTATATTTTAACGAAGTTGTTTGAATTTCATAGCTCATATGTGATTAATTACTGTGAATATTCCTTGCAGAGAGGGTCTGATCTCCTTTCCATCACAACCAATAGTAGTCTGGCTATGCTGAAAGCAAGACTAGTCTGTATTTTGCTGTGGCCATTTATAGCAACCAAAGCAGTCCAGAAGGGAGGGGCAAGCAGGGCATCTGGTTCCACTGCTGTTCTGAGAGATCAGAGATGACCCTCAAGCACATTGGTTGATGGCCCCACATGTTTTTCTGAATACACCAGACCCTAGTTAGGGAGGAGAGGGATGGTAAGCTTGCAGTTAAAATATCAGCAGACTTGCAAGGAGAGGGAATGAACCTGGATATTTTTAACCATTTATACTCTGAATTTTGGTTCTTTCTTTATTCTGAAAATTCCCACAGTTGGGACAAATGGGCCTCTTGGTGTAACATAGAAGCTTTGCCTCTTTGGCTGTGGTCAATTTGGTAAGGGAAAGGGTGGATGATACCACCTGTGCTATGCTGAAATGTGCTTATTCCCTATCAAAACCTACGAGGTATTGTTTGTCACATTAGACATGGGCCAGTTGTCAGGCTTTTTTCTTTTATTGGCCTTTAAAAATACCTACAAAGTCATTATAAATAGACCTTCTTCCATTCAAGATGGCAAATGCAGCTGAGGGATGTAATTTTCAATATGTGCACTTGAAATGCAGCCAAGTGGAATCCAAATATCACAACCCAACTGGACAAGGACCAGCCCTTCACTTTGCAAACAGCCTCCATAATGCTGCAGTGGGGGGCCAGGTCCAGTTTCCTTCAGACACCATGGTGTGCCAGTTGCTGGGGCACAGCTGGGCCTTCCCCAACTTTCCGAGCTTGACACTCCCTAAAGGATGACTCTCTTTGCAGCCTTTCTTCATTTTCTACATGTGAACTTAATTGAAAGAATTTTTTTATTTCACTTCTGGTCATAAAATTTAATCCCCTGCGGGTATGCAGGCTGCATTCTGTGCATGAAGCTATTTCATTGCACAGTGAAGTAACCTTCCAGATTTTCATGGTGTCAGAAAGTTGACACCTCTTGATTTTCCCTGCCTAGACCTATCTATTGTTATTGACTTCAAGCTCCAGCTTTTATGCTGAGTTCAGTATTTTATTTAGTAACTGATCCACACCAATTAAAGCATTGCCTAATTCCCCAGCTGTCCAAGGGCCTGATTCTTCAAACAAGCAAAGGTCCAACATACCATCCTTCTTCCTCCAGATTAAAAGAGGTTGTATTGAAGGGACATTGCCAGGGTTGTTGTTGTGGTGATAGCCTTCACAAAGCAGATTTAAGAGCATAGTCCTGATGTGGGATTTGAATGCTATCAAAAAGCAAATAACAGCAACCCAGTTGTGTTTTTTTAAATAATGGGGAGGTATCTACTGACTTCTAACCAATACCAGTAGT
This sequence comes from Fringilla coelebs, assembly GCF_963513975.1. Taxonomy (NCBI): domain Eukaryota; kingdom Metazoa; phylum Chordata; class Aves; order Passeriformes; family Fringillidae; genus Fringilla; species Fringilla coelebs. The sequence continues at coordinate 26,636,129 of NC_140029.1, read as the reverse complement.
AAAATCCATCAGTGGTGCATTTGGGCCCCTCAGCCTTGATATTTTGTTTTAATGGTTATAAGCCACAGACAGAACCATGGTTTTGTTCTAACTGCAATCTCATCATATTTATCTTTACCTACACTTTACCTAGCAGGAAAGGAACATACCTTCAGTGATGCCCTCACTTTAGGACATGGTAATTCTAAATGAGGGACTAGTGGCACAGAGGAGATGCAGTGACCCTGACTAGCATTGCTTGCTTCCCTAAGTGCTTCCACTGCCCAAAAAACATAGAAGAGCTGACAGTGCTGTGTGGGACGATGTGAAGTCCTGACATTCCTGCTACACCATGCCTCATGAAGCTTGTTGAGCACTTTGCATGCTTTTTAACAGGCTACTAACATCAACTCTCTTGAGAAGTTCTACATTTAAGTGGTTTTTTTTCCATTTCATGCGTAGCAGCATGCCATTGAAGCAAAGTAAGAAGGTAGTGACAATGCTGACAACTTGAAAAGACATTTATGTTTTCTCTTGCACAGCACCAAAAGTGCACACTTCTGTGGAGATAATAAGATGCTTATAGACCCTCTGGTGCTGAAGAAGAAGCTCAATAGGATGGCAACAGAGCAAGGAGCCTTTGCTGTTCTCAGCAACCTGCTGCAATACGTCACCGAGCTCGCAGCCAGCGATCCGGAGATCAGCAACAAGAGGACAAAATGGGCAGAAGGTAAAGAAAACCAGGTGAGCTCTAACCAGCCATGTCCAGACCCAGTCAGGGTTCAATATCCAACCAGATTTCAGCTCTTGCGGTCCAGGTTTCTAAACAACAATCGCGAGCCGTACACCAAGAAGAGAAGAGAAGTCGGCAAACTGGTCATTAAAGAGAAGATGTGGGTGAGCAGGGCTGGTAACAAGCTGGACAGAAGTAGAGACAGGAAGGGAGATGGAAAAGCAGAGGACGAGGATGCAGACACAGCACCCAGCGAGAGGGCAAGGTGGACTTGTGTAACTGGGAAAAACACAGTGAAGAACATCCTGAAGAAATTTTTGGCTGCTGAAGAAAAAGAAGCCAAGGAGAAGTCTCCCAGCTGGAAAAAGAAGGGAGAAAACAGCAGTTTGCCAAAAATAGTCAACAAGAATTCAGTCTTGTCCAAACTGAAGGAGAAGTTTGAACAAAGCACTCTCTGCTCAGCTGCAGAGGTGAAAGCATCGCTCTTGCGCAAAGGTGAGAGAAAGACTAAAAACTTCCCCAGCAGAAAAGCTATTCATAAGCCTGAGGTCAGAGTGCTGCGCATGGCAGCAATGACAGCCACAGGCATAAAGAGTCCAGAGTCCCAAAATTTAGTGTGCTCCATGGTTCCAGTGCCCAGCTTCAGCATGGCTACCAAAATTAACCATCCTTGGAGCTGGTCGAAAAATAATGCCACAAAACAGCCTTTTGGTCATGGCACACTGCTGAAAGAAAAGGAGGGATCCAACAGAGACCACAGAGAGAACAAAACCCTGGGAAATGCAACGCAGGTCAGGGAGGACAAAGAAGAGTTACTGGTGGCACCAGAGGCCATGTTAGATGCAAAGGACTGTGCTGAGGGTAAAATAGATTCCACAAAACAGGGACCCAATTTTCATCCTGTTCTAAATAACTCTTCAAGTACTCATAAAAACAAAGCTCTTGCAGACTGCATCCCCCCCTTACCTGAATGTGGTCTTGATTGTGACAGGACTAATATGCCAGCTGGGCCTGACACATCTTTACTATTGGGAATTACCAACGCTCTGCAACAGGTTAAGGAAGACAGCCCACCTTCTGACTCACCTGACTCTAGCGCAGCTGAAGGATCCCATGAACAAAGTTCTCAGGATACTAAACCAGGAGAGATTCCTGAAATATCTCTGTATGTATATGGTTCAGATGAAGATGACACAGAGCTCATAGAGCCAGAAAAAGATCCTTTCTTTGCAGGCCAAAAATGTGTTCCAGAGCAGAACGCACTGGAAAACATACTGCCATTTTACTCTCCAAAATTTTCAGCATCTTGTGAAGTTGAGCCTTCAATGGATGATCGACAGCTAACGGTCCTAATACCAGCTTCTGGCACAAAGCCACCAGCACTGGAAGCACTGGATTTAAGAGGCAAGTGTTCTAAGGAAGCCAAAAAAGAGGCAACATTTCACAGTGAAGACAAAATGTCATCTACTTCCAGCAAAAATGACAGTGATATCCCAAATATAGAGGAGGAGGAATATAAGACACCCAATAGCAAAATGCAAAATGAATTAAAAACCATGCAGCCTCAGCCTCCTCAAATGAGTTTTAGCTCACAAAATAACATTATTGTTTCCAGTGGGGACATGCAAGTTCCAGACACAAATCAGAACAAACCAACACTCTCCTCAAATGAAAGCCTGGAGCCAAAGCCTGGTGCTGCAGCAGAAGAGGACACCTCTTCTCCTTTGGAAAAGACACAAAGCCCTTTGCCAGGTGACCTTGTGAAGGACAGTTCCTTTATTTCAGAAGAGGATTTTGGGAAGGACAAATTATCTTCATCAAATGCAGGGATGAATCATGCAAACAATCAAGCCCTGCAAAGGAGTTCCTTTACTGACCTGGAGACCTGCTACAAGCCATCTGAATCTGTCATTGAGCATGAAGAGGACACTGCAGATGAGATGCCCTGGCCTGACTCTGAGGCATGGCAGTCACCCTTGTCAACCCGTTTACCAATATTGACGAGTGGGATTGCAGGACAAAGTATTCATCGCACTCTTAGAAATCCTCCTGCACTTCCACCTCTTGATCTGGTGGGACAGGGAGCTGGTGCTGTGGAACATGAGCATGACAGCCATGGCTGTGAGAAGCATCCACACCCTGCTTCAGATGAGTTGACAAATGGTGGGAATGACACAATGGGGGAGAAGAAAACCATGTGTGATTTTAAGAACCAAGCACTATTCCCAGATCATGCAACAGAAAATGAAAACTCTACAGACAAAGAGAAAAATACATGTCCGAGACTTGAGAACTGTCTTTTACATTCAACCACAAAGCCAGGAAAACACGAAAATAAAACCACACTAGCAGGAAATCCCATATTACCCTTGGAGAAGAGCCAAATACCAATATTAGATGATACCAAAAAGCAAGGATGTGATATGCTAGAAGAGAACCCGATTCCTTCATCACCTGAATTGGTCTCAGACCAAAAGAAGGATGCAAAAAGTAGAAATAAAATATCTGAACACACAAAGGAGAAGCTCTTCTCCTCAGATGATGACATGAAGCATGAAATTGATAGCATGGAGACAGAGGAGAAAGAAGAGAGAAGTGTCTTGCATAAATTTGAGCAGGAACAAGTATTCACACCAAATGATACTATGGACCATGATAATGACTCTTCAAAGGAGAATGATGCTCATAGTCTTGAAACATCCCAGTTACCTTCATCAGAGCATGATTCTGACATTCAAGGAGTGAAAAATACTGGAGAGAGTTTGGAGAATCTAGCATCTCCAAGAGATTTTATGAAACACAAACAGGATGTGACAGGAGATGAAAACATCTATTACAATAATAGGAAAAACCACCTGGACCCATCAGATGAGCCAATGAAACATAAAAATGACAGTGAAGGGCTACAAAATGTCAAGTCAGACTTCAGCAATTATTCAATGCCACCAAGACATCCAACAAGTCAGGACAATAAGATGGCTGATGAGGACAATACCTCACTAGAGACACAGAAACAGATGTCACTAGGTGACCTCATAAAGCCTGAAACTAAGCCAGACAAAAAAGAGACTAAACATATCTCTGAGAAGTTCCAGTCACCTTCTTCAAACAAAGTGCCAAATTGTCAAGACAGAAGCCTTTCAGGAGAGAGAAAGCAAAAGACACCAGCAGCAGAAGACACTGGATCACCTGAAACAGAGTTAGTAAAAGAGGATATTGAGCAGCAATTTTCTGGGAAGCACCAGCTACCTCTGCCAAGAAAATCAGAAATGCATGAGAAAAATCATCCAGGAGACAAACAGAAAACGAGATTTGAAGATTTTCTGACACCTGATACAAATATTGCAAAAGAGAAAGATGAACTTCCAAGTTCCAGGAAGTGTCCATCAGTACCACCAAAAATATTGGTTAAGCCTCAAGAAAAAATTACTGCAGAACAAAAGCAAATAACATCAGAATCTTCAGGTTTTAGGAAGCATGGTACTAGTTCTGTAAAAGAAAAGGATGAAGATCCACATTCTGAGAAGCTGCCTTCTTCAAATGAAGTGCTGAAGCCTCAAGAAAAAAGTGCTTCAGGAGAGAGGAAGCAAAAGGCATCAGCAGGAGAGGACAGCAGGTCACCTGAAGAAAAGGCTGTAAAAGAGAAAGATATATACCAAGCTTCTGGTAACCATCTGTTACCTCCTTCAAGTAAATTATTGAAGCCTGAGAAAAAGATTCCAGAAGGAGAAAAACCAGAGACTGAATCCGAAAGTTTTACAAAGCCTGATGCAAATGATGTAAAAGATAAAAGCAAAGATCCAGCTTCTGGGATGTGCCAGTCCCCACACTCAAATGTGCCCGTGAAGTCTCAAGAAAATAATGCCAGAGTCAAAAAGGAGCATTTGCCACCACCACATGATGAAAAACCAACATATAAAACTGGTAGTCCAGAAAAGAAGAGTGAACCTGAGAGAAGAGAGAAATACCAGCTAGGCTCTTCAGCACAGTCAGAGAGGCACAGCAATGATGGCTCAGGAGAGGAGGGCACTGTGGGTGATTTCAGAAGCTATCAAGCTCCATCACCCAGCAATGGCCTAAACTGTAAAAGCAGTGCTGTCCCAAAAGAGACCAGTTTGCCTAGGACAGAGAAATCCCCCAAATCATTCTCATCATCACATGTTGCATCAAAAGATGAGGTAAATCCTGCTGGAAACAGAGAAAAGCAGCCTGGATTTAAGAAGTACAAAGCGCTCTCGTCAAAGACTTTGGTGAGGCATGAGAAAGATGCTGCTGAAAGGGAGGGGAGTGGGCAGGCAGCTGGCAAAACCAGTGAGAAAAAGGCAGAACTGGAGGACTGCTCTAAAGCAACGCCATTCTCAAAATACACAGTGGAAAGCTACGGTGAAGGATCCTTAGATTCAGCTTTCAAACCATTGATCATTAGAGTAACTGACACATTTAAACATCACAGCTAAAAATTACAGCTACAACTTAGGCAAGAACTTACAACAGATCATGCTACCAATTCACTTGATCTTTCTCTTCTCCTTTTTTCTCCAGGGCATTATATTATCATTTTTTAATCACAAGGACATTGATGTGCATCTATCAGAGCTAGGGTTTTTTCCTTTCTTAAACATTAGCCTGAAGACATGAATTAAATTAATCACTGCAAGTGAATTAGCTAATCACTGAATTAATCATCAGTTTATAAATTAAATATGAGAAGGGCTTTGAGATCAGCGTGAATTCGGCCCTGCTTCAAATTCTCCCTGCTAACTAATGGGCTTTGTTTGTAACAAAGACAACTGTTCAGACTGAACTCTATTTGTATTTACTTGTTCTAATGAAACTCTGCTAGTACTTCTTCCAGGAATAGTGGTAGGCAGTGTAGCTTTAATTATGTCAAAAAGCACTTGTTCTAAGCTCAGCCTTTTCACAGATTAGCAGGAACTGTTGCTCTATTGCTGCACTGAGTGACACTGCTAGCAGATGTAGTGAGGGAAGGAGGGGAATGTTTCATTTATCTGCAGAAAAATCCTCAAAGGACATTGATGCTACAAGGGGATTTACCACAAATGCAAATGATCAGCCTCATTAATATTAATATTGGAAAAATTGTGATTTAGCCTCTTCTGAAGCTATTTGCACTTTGGCCATACACACTGTATGCATTATTGTTGTAAAGGTACACCATTTCAAGGGGTTCTTAATTACTGCAAATGAATATGCAACAAGTGTAAGAGCTCAAAAAAGCTCAGTGCTGAAAGGCCATGAAGACAAGGTAAGCCAGAGGGGCTCAACACTTTGACATAGCAATTCAGCTTTTCCTGGGACATCTGTCCCACTCTAAATGCTAGGGCACGCAGACGTGAGGCAGGTGCCTCAGCTCACATTTAAAGTCTTAGGAAGCTTTTATTTTACAATGCAATGTGAAACAGAGCAGTAAAAAGCAGCCAGTGTCACTGAACCCTAAAAACGGGGTAAATTTTTGTGTTTACAATAATAGCATCTTCTGCAAAAGGTTTGTGTGTGATGAATGGTGTTTTGGAGAAGTGAGGGCAGGGTTGCTGCCTGGGGTGTCTCAGTAAGGCTATGACAGACAGAACGTCTCACAGCTCCAGCTCTCCCATATAGGAGTTTAGCTTAGCATTGTAACTGCACATTATAACTGCATTCGTATTCAAACTTACTGGGGAGGAACCCTAAAGGCATATCCTAAGGACTGAACTTCAGCAGGGCAGAGGGTTCATACAAACAGGGCCCTGCAGTGAATTCCCTTCCATTTTTATGATGCTCTCCATGACCACACTCTGCAGCTGAGGGCTGGCTGTTCCTGAAGCACAGGTTGGCAGAATGCCCCCACCCACTGCCATCCAGAGACTGAGGGCAAGAACAGGCTGGCAGCAAGCTGACATCAAACCCATTTGCCAGCACAATATACTTGAGTCACATACATGGCTGGCCCAGATGGGGACATTGCTGGGAGGAAATGGAAACGATGAGAAAATTGTGTCTCCTGACCACTAAAGAGGCTTAAACTTTGACTTCTTTTTCCCTCCCAACCTGCCAAGAATTAGGTTTTCTGGCATGTAGAGAGTCACAAAATGAAAATTTTATTTATGCATCACACCAGTCCTCAAAAACTAAAATAGATTTTATTGGAAATACAACACTGCCCTTACACACAGGGTTTACTTTGCCCACCAAACTTTTATAAGCTGGCAACCATAAAGGCCATTTTATGCTTTTGTACTAAACCAAAAGCATACTTTACTTTTTATTGTCCATAATTTCATCTCATATTTGAGAAAAGTCCTTAAAGCATAGATCATTTGCACCAGACTTGAAGAATAAATTCTCTATTAGCTGGCTTCTTCTGCCCATACAGGAAAATCATAGAATCATAGAATTGTTGTGGTTGGGAAAGATTTCTAAGACTGTTGTGTCCACCCATTACCTAGCACCACCAAGTCCACCACTAAACCATGTCCCTAAGCATCCCATCCACATATTTTTTGAACACTTCCAGGTATCTATGGATCCACCATTTCCCTGGGGAGCCTGTGCCAATGCCTGACACTCATTTTGGTGAAGAAAGTTTTCCTAATATCCAGTCTAAACCTCCCGCAGCACAACTTGAGACCACTAAAGTTTTGAGTGGTCTCAAGTCTTGAACTGATGGTGTTCAAGACTTTCTGGACTTGTCTATTTCTTGTTACCTTGGAGAGAAGACCAACACAAACCTCACTACAACCTCCTTCCAAGTAGTTGTAGAGAGGGATGAGGTCACTCAGTTTCCTTTTCTCCAGGCTAAACAGGTCCTCAACAGCAGGTCCTCATCAGACTTGTGCTCCTGACCCTTCACCAGCTCCATAGCTCTTTTCTGGACATGCTCCAGGCCCACAATGTCCTTCTTGCATCAAGAAGCCCAAAACTGAGCACAGGATTTGAGGTCTCACCAGCGCTGAGTACAGGGGGACAATCCCTGCCCTCATCCTGCTGGCCACACTATTGCTGGTACAGGCCAGATGCCATTTGCCTTCTTGGCCACCTGGGCACTGCTGGCTCATGTTCTCCCCTAGGTCCTTTTCTTCCAGGCAGATTTCCAGCCTCTCTGTTGTTGTAGTGTGTTGTACTCTGTCCTCTTGTCCAGATCATTGATAAAGGTATTAAACAGGACTAGACCCAGTACTGAGCCCTGGGAAACATCACAGGTGACCAGACAACAGATGGATGCAACTCCATTCACCATCACCTTCTGGGCCTGGCCATCCATCTGGTTTTTTACCCAGCAAACAGTTCACCCTTCCTAGCCATGAGCAGCCAGTTCCTCCAGGTCAACACTGTGGAAAACAGTGTTAAAGGCTTTTCTAAGGTCTAGTTAGACAACATACTCAGCCTGTCCCTTACCCACTAGACAGGCCACCTTCTCATAGAGGGAGTTTTAATTAATGTAATTAGAATTTAATTATTCTAATTATAAGCCATCTCAATTATTCTTTTGCTAAGCTTTTAAAAAAACTGGATGGGGGGATGTTGCCCCTTATTCACACCTGGAAATATTACAACTCTGTAACAAATTGAAGGAGTTCTTGTCTCTGCCAGAAAGCCAGACAAATATTAAACAGGTGCTTCCCAGCAGAGCTTGTCCTTGGGCATCAGGAAGGCTGTAGGTCTTTCAGTTTACCCCTGCCTTGTTTGCTTTTCTCAACAGAGATGCAACACTAGCAGACTAAGATGCAGCATCCTCTGTTCAGGGTAAGGCAGGCAGAGTCATCTTGTGGGGGTCAACTTTTAGGCTGTTGCATGCCTTAATCTCTGCTGGTAAAATAAAACATCTATCCAAGTCAAATGACCCTCCCCAAAGTACACTTAAAACCTGACATAGATTTGCATTAAATGCATCCTTATGGATAAAGCCTCACTTAAGGAAATCACTTCATTCTGGGAGTTAGCACACTTAATCCTTCAGGAAAGAAGAGAACAAGGCCATAAAAATTCCAGTCATGATGGAGCAGTAGGAGACTGGTGTGCCTTGCAGTAAACAAGTCACTCCAGACCATGTCAGCAGGAATTTAGCACTGGTAATAAGCAAAGAAATGCCAGAAATTATTATTTCAGAAAGAAAGAGAGTTTAATCTGTGCAAATGGTGCCAGGTGTGCAAATGGCCAGGCTTGAACTCTTGTGAGGCCCTTTCTGACACAACAGAAAACAGTTTCATTCTCAGTGTCCAGTAGTCCTTCACAAATCTTTCACCCCCAGGAGCAGAGGGCTTCTGCCCCTGCTATCCTTTAGGCACATCTCCCACTCCATCACAGGAGAGGCAGTGAACAGAGACCTCCCAGCTGCTGTTTCAATTTGTCTGACATAATAACAGATACTTTTGAGGCATCTGCCAGCACATCTTTTTGCTTTTGGGGTTCTGGACAATGGGTGTAATTCTGTGCAGTTCTGTTCCTTTTCCATACTACAGCCCTCTGTTTTACTAATATACAGTTCTCAAGGCAAGCATGTTTCCAGCTTACTGGAGGAAATAGATCCTTAGCCTATACTAAATGTAGCAGGATTTTTTTTCCTAATGATTCTGCAAAGCCCTGGCTTAGCTATAGACACAGATACACAGTCACAACCAGACCAGGAACAGAGAATATAAAAAAAACCCCTAAGCCAGGTAGACAAGGTTTTTCAAGGTTCCCCCTCTATGATGAAATATTTTGAAATTTCATATTCTTATGGAATTAGATTCTCATGGAAAGAGATTTTTTTAAAGACACTAGGCAAAATTAATGACAATATTATTGCCTCAAGCATAGTCCATTGCTTTGGAGTATCCAAAGTGAAGTTTTCCAGAAGTTTTTGCAACCCTGAATAAAAGAGGCATTTAAGGGGAGTCCAGACTCTGAGCTGGAGCTGGGGTACCTGAAGTGTCTGAGGGGGGTACCTGAAGCAGGTCTGAGGGGGCCTCAGTAGTTAGTGGTGCCTAGAGAATGAAGCAACAGAGGAGCCAGGCAGGCTTCCAGTACCAGCCATCAGTAAAGTCCTTCAGACTTTTTATGGCCTCTCAAATTAGGCCATAAACAAATCTCCCCTAGCCCTTCTTCTTGGCAGGTCACCTGCCAGATGGGCTTAGCAATACAGAAATCCCAAAAGGATTGGTTTGGGGTGGTTTAGATAGTCAAGCTTGGACCGGGCACATCAATATGATAGTACAGTCTCCTTCACAGTGCTGGACAAATGCCCACCAACTCCAGCAGCCCCACTCATCCTCCCACATTTCTGACTGCAGGACAAACCTCTGCCTTTGGGGCCTCCTCCAGGTCCCCAAACTCAGAACAAGTTCAATTGCCCTCTAGGTGTGCCTCTCTCTCCCTCCATCTCCTGCAGCAACGCAGTCCTTGGTTAAGGCACTTGGGGCTGACTGGGACAAACCAGGCCTCAGAATCCTGGGTTTGCAAAGAGCCCATCACTTTCTCCAAAAGTTTCATGAAGTGAAAGTGATGCCTATATTTCTGGGACTTCAGGTGCTAGGAGAGCTCAGAGGGCCATAGGAGTTCTCTCCCCCAGTTCAGAAAAGGGCTGCTCAGACATGCTGGGTGAGCATTGTCTCTATGTAAGTATAACAAAGAGCTCCTCAGTGATTTTTCTTTTATTTTTCAAATTTAAAAAGGGCACATAAAGAGTAGGTATTCCCAACAAAAGAAGCCCAAACTCTGTGAAGGTTTACTCCATGGAAGAACAGGCCAGTGCTGTATCATGAGACACAACAGGTCCACTGCAGTGTGAGGAAATATGTCACTGCTTTTACCCAGACATTGAAATCAGGAAGAAATAGTTGTCCTGGAAGTGCTGTCTGATTCCAAATTATTCAAATGAAATGAAAAAAAATGAATGAGTGCACACTTTTGGCTGTGAACTGTATAACTTAGTAATTGATCAGCATCTTCAGTTGGATAACATTTAACACATCACACATGACAAAAAAAGATAGAGACCAAGACCTCATTTGACTCAGGTTTCCTGCTTTTTACTATTTTGGATGTCAATCGAACTGATAAAAGAAGAAAGCACTAAAGATAACAGAAGAGACCTCATATCCCAGCACTATTCAGCATCTGTCCCAGGCACAAGACGCTGCAGATGAAATCTGGGCTGCTGACAGTAGAAATGCCCCACCTAATGGTTGAATTTGTAAAGCAGGATGCAGGCAAGCAGTGGTGAAAGCAGATGAAAAATAGTGCCAGGAATAGTAGGAAAATTTAGGGAAACATTTTTTCTCTTATTCGTGTGCCACTTCCCAAAGAAGTTTGTCTAATTATTCAGAGAAACCTGACAAGTAATAGCTGGGATCCTTACAGATTTTGGGGCAGGGGGTTTCTCTGGAACACTAAAGTAAACCTCTCTTACCTGAGAAATGAGCACAGGGATGTGTATTATCAGCAAAACTGTTTCAACTGTTGCACTCACAATGTGGTTTCCAAAACGTATTAGGTCCTGTGAGCTTTATTTCTCCTTTTCATTTCCATAAACACCTTTCTATAGAATTGAAACATTTTTCACTCCTTGATAAGAATTTAGGAAAAATGGGGGGGAGGAAGCTTGCTAGGTATCTACTTTCCTGCCAACTAAAAGACTTTTTGTATACTGAATAACCAAAGAATCAGCAGGTCAGTATTTTACCTCTTAGGACCTGAAGGACCTGAAACAGTTTAGGGAATTGCTACACACCTCCTGTTACTGCACTTGGTAGTAACCTCAATGTGTCCTCACCTGTAGGTGCAAGAACAACTTTGTAAAATGGTGGGATTTTCATTTGGCAAACAAGCACTACAGCAGGCTCCCAATGGTGCTTGTCATTCAACAGCAGAAATGTACTGCCAGAGGGAAAAATCACTGGGAAATAAAGCCATAAAAATCTATAATGCACTGAATTGGTTATCATCAGAAAGCCACCAAATAGCTTTGGGCTCTCTTTTAAAAAATTGATAGTGACCCCGAATATCCAAAACCAGGCATCTTATTACAGATCTGATTTTTGGGGAAAGTGTTCAGCATTTGCTCTCTGAAAATCAAGATTCCTTCGTAAGATGCCTCAGGTTAGGCAACCAAAGCCCCTTCTAAATAAAGTGCCCCAGATTCCAGAAATACAGGAGAGTTTCATGGGCACCTATTTCCCCTGCACCTGCAAAAGAAAAGTATGTGAGCAAAAGAATAGGTGGGCAGGGATGGCCAGCTCCCTGCAGCCCTGTAGGTGAATGCAGCCAGTGCCTGCCTTTACCACAAAGAACTTCAACTACTTTCTACTGGCTGCACAACACCATTTGCTGCAGTTGCTGGTTGAGAAGCAGCCTAAATAGTAGGTGAGTCCTTTCCATCACTGTACTTCCCAAGACTTCTGGAAGGAATCAAAGAAAGAAGCCTTTTGGACACTTTAGAGCCAGCCCATCCTTCTCAATAAACTACTGTGAAGCCAAATTACACCATGAGAGTGAAATCCTTGTGCTCCCTGGGATTCTTACCAATACAATGGACTATCAAAAGGCAGCTCTGGATTGCTAACCCAGTTACTGAGATCTTTGACTCTTCTCAGGAATGGGAAGAGTGCAGGCAGCAGTGTGCCAAACACCCAAATAAGGTCCCACCAAATGTATCTCAACTCTAACTGTCTCCAAGCTCCAGGACACTTATTGCAGAAGACCAGAAATCCCCAAAAGGCATCTTCTTTATTAACTCATTTAAATTACACACATAATTTGACAAGAAAATCTGTACCATTGTCATGCCATACAGATTTCTTAATAAAACTGTTTTCCTCCTCAGAGGGTTCCTTATTTGTACCACTGAATCTTATTTGTGTGTTGAGAAGATTAAAATAGTAAAAGCATATAAAATAACAACCTGGTATTCATTCTGTCATTATTGGGGAAGAAGCACAAGAAATGAAGACAAACAGCCCCAGTAAATGTCTCATCATTATACAAACTGTTTTCCTTACGCCCAGGAGAGCTGACACATGCTGAATTTCATGTGACAGCTGGCAAGAGGTAGAAAATATGGAACATTAATTATGCAAATGGCATGGCTTTGAAAAGAGCCCAGCAAACTACATTTTCTGCAGCTTGTTCTCTGCTGGCTCCTCAGACATGGGCAAAAGGAAAACTGTGTGTCAGGGAGCTGACTCTGGCTACTGAAATAGGAGCAGTAATGGGCTAAGGACAGGGTTGGTTGGACCAACTTCCTCCTGTGCTGCCCGCAGAGGGGGTGGCTGGCCAGGGCTGCACGACCTGACATGACTGCCTGTCCTGCCTTTGCCTGGTGAGGGCAGCTTTTAAATGCACACCTGAAACCAACCCGGTGCCGTGGCAGGGCTGGATCAGGTTTGGCTGCCTGTGGTTCGTGGCTGGCAGAAGAAGTCAGTAATCTGGTGACCAAATCAGGTTCAGTCTTCTTTAAATATTTTTTTAAAAACAAGTGGACACAGCTCTCCAATCTATACCACCAGTGCCCAACTATAGGCAGACAGAAATACAAAATCAGGTGTTTCTTTGTGCTTTCTTCTTTAGAAACCGAGGTGTAAATGAAAAATCATCTCAGCTTAGAGATAGTTTTTATTCAAAATGAGAGAAAACTGAGGTTGCTTCAGTTTCCTCTTGAGTTTTTTTTGAGGGCTGAATGGAAATATTATCATGAAAATGAAACATTTTCTTTAAGTTTTGACTTTTTATGGTTAATTGGATGCAACTGACATTCAAGAGCAGTGCAAAATAACCCCTGAAATAAGGTAAATATCCTCCTTAAGATTTATTTCAAATGGAAAAATGCGTTCCAATAATATTCTTCCAGCCTGACAAAGAAAGCTCAAACTTCTTGAAACACTACATTTTAGTATCTTTAAAAAATAAAACATGTTCTCATGGCAAAAATATCCTTATGAAACAGTGTGTTCTAATCAAAACTGTGTTTCATGGGACGAAAGAGTGCTGATTTGTAGTAGCTGGGGGAGGATACTGAGGCCTGGGCTGGGAAGCTGTGCTCTCTCCTTGCAGCTGAGACCAGACCTGAGTTAACAAAGGCAGAAGAAGCCTGCTGCAGAAGTCTCATTTTTTTACATTTTTAAGCAATCTACTGGGATAGGATTAAGCTCCAGAAACAGACACTCTAAACTTCTTTGGGATAACACCCAGACAGTGATTTCCTTTTGTTAAATGGGGCACAAAAGAGGAGGAAATCGTAAGACCACCCTAAGCAAGGTGTCTCTCAGCTTGTGGAGCTGTTTCTTCCTCGCCCCTGGCGAGTTGTCTCACTGGCCTGCAGATGGCGAGTTTGCCATGTGGAGATGTGTCTTTTTGCTGCCAAGGAAAAGCCCTGCATCCTTAAGGGAGTCGGGAAAATAAATTCTGCCTGAAGATGATAGCTCAGAGTTAACTCTTCACCCCGCCCAACAGTTCTCCCACAACGCTTCGCTTTGTGTGCATGACAGCTGTTCCAGGCACGAGGATATTCCCTAAGATGGTAATATCAATACTTCAGCTGATCAGTAAACATCACTCTTTGTAATGGAAATAGGGATCTTTACTCCCCACTACAGCAGCAGCCACAGTCCACAGCACAAAATCATTAAAACTGCTCTTCCAGGAGCTGAAGCAACAGTACATGATGATTATGTGATCATTTTCTGGTCCCCCCCACATTCTTCAGTAATACACAGACTTGAATAAATACCCAGATTGACTGACTCCAAAGGTCCCACAGCAAGGTCCAGGATTAAGACTCAAGCAATGACTTGCAGTGTTACTGATCTCTGTGCCACAACGAGTTAAATTCTCAAGAGTTCAAAAATTTTCAGTCTGGGGCCCACTGAATCATGACATCTTTCTAGGAAAATATGTTTTACATATCTGTTTTTTCAAAATCCATATTTGTGTTTAAAACTCATCTGGATTCCTTCATCAATTCACAGAAGAAAAATTATGAATGCTTCACAAAAGTAAAAATAAGGTGTTGCAAAGAGTAGTTTTAATAGACAAAAGAATATTTGTTTTTCCCTCACTGCTCCCATGGAAACTCTGCCAAGCTCATCCTGTGACACATGCATTTCCTACTGCTGGCTTCCCTCTCTTCCTTTCCATTTTCCTACTTTTCCCCTTACATTTCTGTCTTGTTCAGGGACTACAAAATGAGACTGGAACATGAATCATGTGTTTCCAAGAAACATAGAGAACTCTTTCTCTGGGTCAGTTTTTCCAGTTATTGTTCAATAAAATCTCCTGAGCCCTCCCAAGAGCCTCATGAGAAAGAATTTCTTTCCAACATGCAGCTGCTCATTAATTCCTGGGAAAACCCTGAAAACAAACTGAGTTTTCAGTAACATAGTAATCTTTCCATTCTGAAGTTTCACTGCTATTTTTTTAAAGAAATCACTCACAGACATTAAAAAAACCTCCAGGATTTTGAACGTGCTGTTTTGATCAGCTACACAGATGCACACATATACTGCATTCGGGCAGCAGATCTCAAATTTGGTGATGATTGGGTGCTCAAATAATTAAATACTGGGAGAAGCAGAGAAAGCATTTCCACCCCTCCTTGTGCTCTAGGGCAGTACCCACTCATCCTTGGATACCTCGGGATTTTACCTGCCGCCACCACCCCAGCTGCAGGAGGAACCTGGTGAGGAAGGCTGAGTCCTCTGCACCTTGGAGCCCTGGGCAGCACAAGGGACAGGCAGCTGGTCCCACTGCTGCAAAGCAGGTACAGCATCCCCTCTGACATTTCCAGCATGGCACAAGGATATCTGGCACTCAGCTACCAGACCACAAATGCACTGCAAACAAGCCAGGCCTGTTATATTTGCACCAGGGCTCAGCTCTGCTGTCGTTTTCATCTCTAAAGCCACAAGACCACAAAAGCTGTGACTGTAACACAGCCCTGACCCAAAACCTCATACAAACACCGGCCTCGTCTTGCTCTGCCACTGCCACCACTGTCCCCCACTTGCCCATGGGAGTGGTGGGTTGTGCAAGAAACTCAAAGCATCACCTGGACACATACATGAATGTATTTGCCCATGGCTTTCCCTCTGCTCATCCAATTCTCAGCACTGCAGGGCTGCTGCCATGGCAGGAGCGGTCTTGGGGCTGCTGCAGAGCTGCCCTCCATGACAATGAGCAGCTGTGGAGCACAGAAGAGCATGGAGGCTTCCTACAGTACCAGGGAAGGAGAAATGCACAGCAAAGGCTCTGGTAACAAAGATGAAACCTTGATTTATGCCCAGAAGCCCCTGTTGCTGGTAAAGAGCAGCATTTGATAACTCCTCCCTCCGGCAATCCAGAGACTCTATTTCATTCCTAGATTTTAATAGTTTGTCTTTAAGCCCACAACAGTTTGTGAATTATATGGGCAAAGCTAAGGGGAGCAGAGGCAATACCTCCATACCATATTTTGCCAGTCTGGAGGCATTCCCTTTGCACACAGAGCACTTTTTGGCTGATAAAATGCAGGAATTTTGGCTAAAATGAAGGTTTGACTAAACCTCCTTTCCTTGCTGCAAGACTTTTTATGTCATTACCACTGCCTTTCCTGATGCATACAGGGCTTCCAGGCTCAGTTGACAGGGAAGTTGTGACAAGGACTTAGGAGTACCAGACCATGGAGGTCTTAAAGACCTATTGCCCCTTGGCACAGAGTGTACTTTTATATTTTATAGGATGGAAATCCTTCAACTGCTTTTCCAGATTACTGTGGATAAAAATAACCTCAGGGTTTGTTGTCATTTAGATGATGTGGTTGTGCAGGACCAAAAGGAAGACTGTAGCACTGGCAATCTCTCTCTAAGAACAGCGCTGGCTCCTTCACCTCACACAAGCCATTTTTGGAGCCTCTCCCTCTCCCTCCCCACCCCATTTCTGCCACTTCAGGGCAAAAGGTGAATTTGGCAGTGCTGGGTTAATGGTTGGACTAAATGATCTTAAAGGTTGTTGCCAACAGAAATGATGACTGTTGTCATGTGTGGAAGGAAGGATTTTCATTGCACGCCCTGGCCAGAATAAAGTAATGCCTGATTCTCTAATGCTTAAAGATGGTGTTGGAGAGTTTCTTTGATTCCCTTGGTTTTGGTGATGTTAAGATTCTATGATTCTCTGTTGTGCCTGCAGTGGGCTCAGCACCTGCACTGAGCATGAACCAACAGCCAAGTGGCTTTGCCTAATTGGAACCTTTGCATTTAGTAGGCTCCAACTCTTTCTTTCTGTTTCCCACAGCTGAGAAGGTCTGGATGGTATTTTGCTGAGATCAACAATCAAATCCTCCACAATTTACTTCAAGGCCCTTTTGACATTCACTGATAGTGTCTGCACAGTGATTTCTTTGGGTGTTATTCTGCTGCAGGCATAGCTCAAAGTGCTCTCTCTGACTCCCCATGCTTGCCACTCAACTTGCATTCCCCAGCCACCACAGCCAGTTGGGAACTTTTTAAATGAGGCTGCTTTATCACTTATGAACATTACCATTCAGCACTGTGGGTAGATCTCTGAGTGAACAGCTTGCTAGGAGTAAATGGTGATAAGAAAGATGCCCTTGGCAAAGGCAGACAGAATTTTGCCCTGCAATAGCTCCTTTATTCTGGGCAAGCTCGGGATGCCCCTCTTATAAATGTGGGTCTATATGGCAGATGTGTTCACATGTCTCCTGCCAGCGATTACAGTCTTCTTCTCTGCTTCTCTCACCATTTAGTAATGGGGGAGACAGGTTTCTTTGTAGGGATTATTTGCTTCTCAAAATCTTAGAAGGATCACAAATAGCAGTAAAATTAAGGCAACAGGAAATCATGGCTTCCATCCATAACATAAAAAGTCTGAATTTTGTAGAAAAGTCATTCACTCCATTAAATAGTAAGAACTAAAGGCTGTAAAATTACTCTGAAGACTAACCTCTATAAGGAAAAGAGAGGCAAAATATAAGTGTAATTTAGTTTGATGGAAACAAAAATAATTAATTACTTTTTATCACTATATGCCAAACACATGATTTAATTAAATCCTGAGAGTTGCACGTGATGTCACTGGCTTTAGGAATATGGTTGTCTCATCTGGCAGTTATTAGTGTTGTTGGTACGTACAACAGGTCTTCTAAAAATAGTCATGTTCAAATTAGAGCTGCAAAAACCCTGATGTAGTGATTCTCTGTGGTGTCCTGCCTCATCTCTCCTCACATTTGTCAAAGACAGATTCTTTCTCTTCTAAACATTGTTACCCATCTTTAATAGTACAGACCATCAACACAATTGCTGTATTGCAGTATCCATGTTCAGGGAGGAGATCCAAGATGCCTTTGTTTTTCAGTTTAATTAAAGGTTAAGTGATAAAATGGAAGTGACAAGATAAGCATCTTGCATGTCCTTATTGTCAATATTTCAGCATTCACAGCTTTGCTGCTTGCAATCGTCTCCTGCAAATTTCTCAAATATTATTTGATGTTACTCCACTGCTTTTCAAAATTTTTTAGCAAGAAATGTTAAATGCAGGCTGGACCCAGACAACCAAAGGTAGCTCTGTGGGTCAGGGGAGTGCAGGTTGCCAATAAGTGCACAGGAGGATGTATTTACAAAAGGTACTGAAGGGTGCTGGAGCAGCAAATCAGACCACAGAAAAGCTAAAGTCAGACATTGATTCTTATGTAGGTGCTACCCAATTGTTATTTCTTCCCAGAAATCAGTCCACTAGAGCTGTCTTGTGTTTCATTACAAATGACCCTTTGTGAGGACCCTTGACAGCAACTGTGAGGTTTTTAAGTCCTGTTTATTATGACTGCATAAACTTAACTGCAAGGACTGGCATTAGCTTTCTCTCCTGGGAATATGAAAGGTATTGTCAGGGACACACTATCGTTGCTGAGGGAAATACAACACCTTGCTAATCCTGCATTTGTTTGGTGCTAGAACCTACACTGTGAACTCTGGCCACCCCTTGTAGTAACCAGACAGCAGTACTCTAAAATACAGCCAGTGCAATCAAAAGAACTACAGTGTTTTCCCCCACAGAATAAGTCCCAGTCATGCTTATGAATACTGTGTGCACTTCAAAAGCTGAGTCCTTCCTAGAAGAGGACTTCCAAGAGTCCTTTTTTTTTTCTTTATTTTTTTTCTTTTTCTTTTTTTCTTTTCTGAAGCACTGGGTGAATCTGAGGAAGTTCTCAGCACGTCATCCATCTTCCTAGTATCTGACCATTTGATTCTCAGCTTGCATAGAGATGCTAGACTTGCAACTTTGCTGTGAGCAATAATTGATCCTGTAATGTGCAGGGGGGAAATTCTGCATTGTTCTGCATAATTTTCAATGAACCACCAGATTTCTTTCTACCAGATGGAAGGCTGAACTTGCTTTTGATCTACTTGCAGCTCCTTCATGCTTACTTTCTCTGAGTACTCAGATGTGAAGTAAAGCTGTGACTACACCTTCACGTTTATGATCTACTTGCTTTAATGTATAGCCCCCACCTCTACTTTTTGTAACACAAGCAAAGAAATGCCATGTGAGAGACAGAGCAGCCACATGTAATATATTTCACAAGAGACAGTCAGTTCCTTCAAGCAGATACTGGATCTTTCTGGCTAGGAGAAGCGCTAGATCTTCCCAGCTCTGCTTCTTCTGGATCAGCAACTCTGTGTTGCACCTTGGAAGGCTCTAAGACTTTGGTGGGTTTTAGAGCTGGACACTGGAGCTGGAGAGAGAAACCACGTATTTTTCTTGAGCGAAGGCCTGACTTACAGATTTTCACACTGGAAGAGAATCATCTCTTCTTGAGAGATTCATACACTTTCTCTGATCCTCGAGTCCTCAGCTGTTTGAACCCCAGGGGCTAGGACAGGATGAAACAAAGGACTGAAAATTAGTAAGAGGCGTGAAGAACACTCAGCCCATTCCCTTTACGTCTGTGGGATTGAATCGGACCTTTCTTTGCTGAAAAGTGCTTCATTTATACAAACTAATCTGTTGCCCACGTATAAGAAACATCAAATTCTCAAAGTCTGTAATTCTCAACACATTTTATACGGGGCATTTATGCTGCCATCAAAATACAAAAAGCTTTGTCTGAGAGAAGACAGCAAAGTTAAGAGAATTGCAGCTGGAATTACTTATACAGTCATTCTTTAGAATTCCAAATGGTTTCATCACATGTAGATATCATGTGCTAAACTGTAGCTGAGCATGGCAGAGAATCAGGGCCCCTACAAGGCATGTCCACAACTCCAATTGTCTAATGTCAATGCTAAGTATTACTTACGTATTTTGGTGAGTTGATTTGCATCTACATGTAGATGATGACTCCAGTCAATTTTTCATCAACAATTTTCCATCAATGTCTAATAAGACAACGATTGCACTTTTACAACCATATGAAAAAAATTACTTTGCATAGATCAGGAAAGATAATAATTATCATAAAGCTTAGTTGACTGTGTTCAGAAAATTAGCAACTGCTCATGGAGAATTGTCAGTGAAAAGATGTCATGTAAAAGGAAATTATAAAAATTAGACATTTGGAGTTTCTGAGAATAAAATTTTTGAAAAATACATTTTTGAGAAATATGAAAACACAGAAATAGTACATGTTGCAGAAGCAATATAAATGTGCAGCACTGTCACACTCAGTGATTGTTATGGCTCCCTGAATAATTACACCAAATTAAGTTCTATAATTTTCTTTAATTCATACACAGCTAAAATAAAATTTCTCAGTTGAAAAACACAAACTGGTGTTTTGTTGACAAAAGAGCTACACTTTGAATGGAAAAAAGGATCAAACAGCAGACTGAGAACATATTACTTTGTATCTAATTGTGCAGCAAACCATGGAAATACCAAAATGTTGCTGCTGGTTTTCAACGTACGCTTCCCTCTTCGATGTGATTACTCTAGAGGGGAAAGAATAGTGTCAGAAATGCCTGAAATATGAAAAAGAAAAATTAAATTATTTCAATTTTGATAATGTACCAGCTTGTCATAGTACTAGGAACACTTATCTGCAAATTAACACAAAATGAGAATGACATTTTTCCTCCAGTATTAGTCATATGATGTAATTTGTAACCTGACAAAAGTAAGCCAGAAGAAAGTAATAATTTGATCCTAGATGTTGCAATCACAGTTTCTTCCCTTCCAAAGGAATTTAAGAACATGATACTTCAGCTGATATCCTGATCCCATGTAAGTAGTGAGGCATGTCTGTACTGATGGTTGTTGCTATAACCTTGCAGTTCCAAGAAGCTTCACTCACTCTTGCTGTCAAACTCAGTTTTAGGTTTTCAAAAAACTTCTTTTTCTTTCAGGCTGTGAGTTTGAAAATGTGTTGGGGATAAACATGCAGAAAGCTGTGGTGAAGAACAACCTCCTTGGGAGCACATTACCTTTTGCAGAGTTCAGCACTCCAAAGCTTGGAACTCACAGAAAGGGAATTTGCTGATCTAACTTAAACTAAGTACCCCTGTATGTATGCATTATAAGATAGTACTTAATTACAGAAACTTCACAGCTGTGCTCCTACAAAACTCATCCTTATTCCATGGGTGAAATTGATGACTGCTCCTGAGTGGGTAGATATACCTTCTTCATTTTACACCAAATCATGTGGTTACTTTAAGGTTTTATTTATTTATTTATTTAATGGATTATTTCTAGAGAAACCCCTTATTGCATAGAGACAACTAAGTGCAATAGCTGATGTTCTTCACAGCTAAGACTCTGTATTTATATGCAAATACTGTATTTAAAGACCTGTAATGATAACTCTTCCTGTTTCTTACCAATTGGGATACTACTTGAGACAACTGAAATGACAGACCTTGCCGAGGAAACCTAATGCAGAAGCCATCAAAGGCCAGGAGAAGGTTTGCCTGAACTTTTCTCAATTAGGAACAAATGTGAAGTCATAGTAGACAGAGAACATCCAAATTAAACCCCATCCCTAATCAGTAGATATTTGAGCTACCAGATTTGCTAGGCAGGGTATCTTCACAATTGGGATAAGAAAGGAAAGGGGATGGGACAAGTAGGAAGTTAATAATCTCCAATCTTGCCTACCATCTCTCCTTATGAAATGTCAAAGTCCAGTTATAAGCCTTGTACTCATGCAGCCAGGAAGGTAAACATCATCAGCGTGATTTAGAGGGCTTTCAGCACATCCCTCATGATCATTCAAGTAGGTAAGGAAAAACAAGATAAACAGAACAAAGCCATTTAGAAAATACTTCACTTTGTCAGCTGAATAACAGAAATGTTTTACAGAGTTGCAGCTTGACCTAAGGTGGATTCATTAATTTCTCTCCTGCTCTACTCAGTTCCATGCTGCTGGGTTAGTGATCTGTGATAGCTACTGACCTTTTTCCTAAGGACACCCTTGTCCCTGCCTTAGGAACGCTTCCTGCTAATAATGTTTAAGTGTCTTTCCCATATCCCTTCTGACATATAATTTTGCTGTGTTTTTCACACTAAGGGCACTACCATATAATTTCTCTTCCCCTGCTGTTTCCAGCATTGTCACTTACAGCCTTGAGCCTTCTTTTCTGACGCAGCTGGAGCATGGCAGCTGGGTGCAGAAACCCTTCTGCAGAGGTTTCCATGGGTCATGTTTATTCTCCAGGCAGCTTCAGTGCTATGCAGCAAGCTTCAGAGCTCCTTTTTATAGATGCAGTTATCAGTATGCTTTGACTCCCAGGGCCACAGTCATACCGAGAATAATCAAAATACTGGCGGTTCCCAGACTACACGTGGATGTAACTTGTCCTTACAGCTAGTAACCTTCATAGTCATGAAGCTGTGAAGCCTCTAGGGAACGGTGGAAATTAACTTTAAAAATACATTTCTGTCCTTGCTATGCAGTCTGTTCTAAAGTTCAGTGAATGCTGATGGAACAATTCAACGTGAACAGGTTTAATCAGGCCTGCAGACTACAATTATGTAAGCATGATGCAATTTGCTGGGACAAAAACATGGAACAAGTTCAGCATTCCATTACATTTCATTATGGATTGAGAGCCTTAATCCATATGTAGGTGAGGATTGACTAAACTTGGTAGGTGGATGGTTGTAACAGGAACTAAAGGTGTCTGGATATGATGGTTATATATATGGTATATAAATACACACACACAGGTTTACTTCTTACTGGATACTCTATACTGCCAAACCTACTTAACCTTAACTGGTTTTCTCCAAATATGGAGCAGCAGATTTATTTCAGGTCATGAGAAAGTAGCTCCAGCCAAAAACAAGAGCTCCAAGGAAGCAGGGTACACTTGTGTGGCGTGGTGAACTAAGTACAGACAGAAAAATGAGTGGTTGTATGGAAAATCACATGAGCTAGGGAAGCCACGTATGCTGTGGGATTTTCATCCCTTACTTAGGATACTACAGCACCCAGTCTGTAGTGAGAAATATCTTTTTATCTCTTCTTCAATGTCAATGCATTCATATTTTTTAAAAGGGACTATTAAACCATCTTGTAAGCAGTTAAGTTTTTTTAAGTTTAAATTCCTGTCTAGATCTAAAAAAGCAGAGTTGCTGCCTTTGCTGGAAATGGTGTTTCTCACTGGTATTTCTTAAGATTCACCTGTGCTGCTTTACAAATATTAGGCACACTATATCCATGTACACCTATATTCATACACACCTTATTCTTTCTTGGTCCTGTAGTGCTTTTCTTTCCCCTAACAATTTCTCTTGTTTGGCCTCCCTGAAGCCAGCAAAAAAGAACCTCAGGGGAAAAACTCCAGACACATATCTGATATTCAAAATAATAAATAAATTTCTTCCGTTCTTGAATAGATAAAGAATCCATATGGTTCCCACAGGCAGTCAAAGAAATACTTCCAGCACAAATATTACTAAGGAATTTCTGCTGGTGCTTCTTCTCCATTTCTGGCCTTAAGAGTAACAAATGGCTGTGGGGTGGTATATGAGGATCTGAACCACATTTCAGCACTGCTGATACATCAAACAGAAGTGACGTAGCACGCATGTCACATAATGTTAGGAAGCATAAAGCCACTCCAGAATAATTCCCGATAAGGCTGAGAATCATCCTGGTATTTAGCAACTGCTCTGCAAACACAAGGGAAGCCTTGCTCACTAAAATGCAGGGTATGAGACAAGCAAAGCTCTGAATATGCCTCAGCCTGTGAAACACTCATCTGCTGTCTTCATCTGCCTTTGCAGGGAGCTCGTCTAAATGCCTACCCTTAAAGGGAAGTCACTATTTTAAGGGAGTCACTATTTTACTCTGGGAGCAGAACCATGAGAATTTCTATCAAACATGTTCACCATAACATAAAAACGTAAGGCATAAGGTTTAGATGCAAAAAGGGGGTGGGGAGAAGTTATATAAAGTGTATTTCCTTTTGCAGCAGATGGCAGATAGGAAGGCTGTGAGCTTCACTGGTCTGAATGTGAGCTAAGCCTATTCTTCTGCACTCTGACACTGTCACCAGCTCCCTCAGAAGTAAAGGATCAAAAGTCAATAGTATCTTTTTCTGCTGGTCACACCACCAAAGCAGTTTTCAGATTCGAGGGTTTATGCATTAGTTTCTTTGAATGCCTTTAAAAGCAACGTGATATCTGCCCAGAAGAGAGCAGCATTGATACCCTCCGAAGGACAACCAAGGTATTCTCTCTCGCCAGTGGGCTGGCTCGTATTATCAGACAAAATATGGGGATCCAATTATTGTGCTGAAATTTAGGAATTATTTCTATTAATCAATTAATAACCTAAGCATTATTAATGGGGGCTTTTGTGTGTAACAGGCATAAATCTGAGTCAGCCACACAGTTGTGTTTGTGTTAGAGCAACAGAAACTGTTCATAACATTTGAGGCTTGAGTAAAAGTACATTGTGTTATAGACAAGGCTACCCTTGATGCACAGCAGATGTACCTTAATTAATCACAGCAACAATCTGCTGTTTGCAGGGAACTTTTGATGCATCCATCAAAGGGCGTACGCACCAAAGAGCCTGATGTTGACAGAGGAAGTATAACTGTTACCTAAAAAGCCTGTGCCTTCAGGATTTAGAAGAGAAGAGGACATTCTGCTTAACTGAGGCTCCTTTTCTTCCGTGGGACAACGTTCCCTCCTATTCACACCTCTGCCAAGGATTTTCTGTGAGAGCGTGGCCATCTCGCAGGGCAGAGCTGTTTGCTGAGCGTGCTCTGCCTACGCTCCGCCAAGGCAACGCTGGCGGCGAGTCAAGCGCGGCTTGGCACGGCCCCGGCCGGCTCCCCGGGCTGGGCTGCAATCCCGCTCCGGTTCTGCCAGTGCCCGTGGGGCCGCACAGTAATTGGAGCAGGAGCACCCTCCCGCAGCAGCAGCAGCCCTCCGCCCGCTGGAGCACAGAACTCCCTCCCGCCCTCCCGCACAAAAAAGGTAATAATTACGTTTTGCTGAACAATCACAAATTTTCACAGCACTGCAGTGTCAGTTAAACCAAGCACAAACCTCTTTATTTTCTTTTCCTTGCATCTTTATTTTCTTTTCCTTGCCATTGGAGCCGAACTACTTTTACGTTTCTGTGTGGGTGATCGCCTGTGATCCTGCAGAGGGAAGGTGGCTTTCCTGAAGAGTGTGCTGGCACAACTGTTGATCTCCCTTGTGAAATCCCATCTGTTGTCTGCAGCAACTCTTACTTGCTGGCTGAACGAGATAATGTTTCCCCAGCAGTAGCTGCAATTTTCCAAGCACTTTGCTGGGTGCAAAGTCAGAACTTTATTCAAAAAAGGACAAGCAAAAATATAATTTCACTCTCTCCCTTCTGTTTTGCGGTGTGTTATGAATGAAACTGCTGGCAGTCAGGTAGGGCTGAGTCCTTGTGGACTTCAGGCTTTGTTCAAGACCTCTAAAGATGAGGAACAGTGTGCTAATTTTAGAGGTGGATTCTGGAAATGTGGAAGCCAATTTTTTTAAATATCATTTTCTGTGTTATTACACCGCATTTTTTACAATCTGACATTTGTTTTTTAAGTAATGTCTAAATGAATGCTAGTTTACGGTGGAAACTAATCAGCAGAAGCTGGGAATATTACAGTGTATTAGAACAAGGTTCTTCATCCAGAGAAGAAGTTCCTGGGCACTGGAACAGGCTGCCCAGGGAATTGGTCTCAGCACCAAGCCTGACAGAGCTCAAGATGCATTCAGACGATGCTCTCAGGCTCATGGTGTGGCTCTTGGGGTGTCCTCTGCAGGGCCAGGAGTTGGGCTTTGGTGATCCTTGTGGGTCCATTTCAACTCAGAATATTCTGCGATTATGAATAATTTGGGAAAATTAAAAAGAAGATTGTGATGATTTGGGGGGAAAAAATCCCAAACCAACCAAGTGAACTTAAATAATAACCCAGCCACCTCTTCTTTCTGGTTATTGGGAAATTCCTTGGGTTTGAAGAGCTGTACCTGAAACCACTCTCCCCTCGTACTAGTGAGATATTTCCCTCGTGCTAAAACATTTAAATTTTTTTTTCCCAAGATGTGAGCGAAATGTAAAGAGCACAGATATAAGCCGGGACCACCCTCAGACCCGCATTTCGCAGCCGGGCTGGCCGGGGCAGGGAAGGCGGCCCGGTCCCGCGGGCGCGGAGCTGCCCTGCCCTGCCCTGCCCTCTCCTCCTCTGCCTTGCCTTCCCTTCCCCTCCCCTGCCCTGCCCTGCCCGCTGCCGGCCCGGGCACGGGCACGGGGCGGGCCCGGCGGCCGCCCCCGCCCCTCGCAGGGCGGCGGAGAGTTGAACTGGGGAGCCGGAGCTCGGCGCGGGGCCGCGGCCGCGGCGCTGCTCGGCCTGGGGAGCGCCCGCCCGCCCGGGCGCCAGCGGGGCGGCCGATGGCGAGGCCAGAGGACGGGCGGGACTGGGCGTACAGGTAGGGCTGCCGGCAGGGCTGAGCTCGGACCGCGCCGGCCGCGCACGGAGGGCGAGCTGCGCCTCCCCGAGAGCTCGGAGCCGGCCCTGCCGGGGGCTGCGGCCGCGGGAAGCCCCCACGGACCGGCCCAGGCGCGGCTGGCTGCTGAGGGCACCGAGCGACCGCCGCAACCTTCCCTGACCGAGGGCAGCCGGGGAAGGCGGCTTCCCCAAAACCCTGCGTCCTCCCTCTTTGTTTTCTCTTTCTACCTTGGGAATGGAGTGGAGCATGAAATTAATCTGTACTTGCTGCCTGGGCAGTCGCAGTCGTAAATAAGAGATGGGTGTTGATGGACGTGTGAGGGGGTTTTGTGTGTGTGTGTGTGTGTGTGTGGTTTGATGTTCCGTGTCTTCGGAGAAACCTGTGTCAGGGGTCTCGGTGCTTTTTACACCTGTGGGTTTCGTGTCAGATTTGAGGTGTAAATGAATACTAAGGTGCTCTTCTAAACAGCCAACAGTGTAATACCGATTGGGGTTCTGAATTATTTAATTGTTCCTCATCTGATTCATGGTTTTCTACCTGTCACGCTCCCGTGAGCCAGTTTTCCCAAGGCTGTGCCAGTGCTGCTCCATGGGCAAATTCCTTCGCCATGAATGAAACAGGCAGTGTTTTGGGAAGTTAAATCCTGAAGTCTGTCCTGAAACCTTGTCTAACTGGACAGATCCCTCTGCCTGTTTAACTTCTGCGAAGCCCATTAGTGTCCTGTGCTCAGGTGATAATTTGCAGGTGTGGAGCCCCCTGGGAAGTTGCCATAAATATAATTCAGCAAGGTGAGTTGATATATTAGAATGGAATTAGCCGCGCAGCTCTCATACTCTGTCATTATTGTGCTGCCTGAGATAATGTGCTATAACTTTGAACAATTGTAAAAGATAATAAAATAAGCATTTTGGTACTCATACAAAGAAGGTAGCTCAACACAAGGATTTGTCTTTTTCCATCTTGTATATTTTCATGAGGATAATTTCAGAAATTACCCCTTTAAAAATAGCCTTTGTAACTTGTTACACGTGTACTTTCTGTTGTCATTTTTCTGCACAGAGCTGTCATAAAAGAGAATTCAGGCCACATTGGAGCTGTTGTGCTATACTTCATACTTTTCAACTGTTCGCCTATGTTGTGGAGAAAAATACCTCCCAGACTTTTATGTGACCATAATTTTGTGTCAGTTTTGCACACAATGGGTCCTTTGCTTCAAAAACTCCTTACTTAAAAAAACAGTGAAATCTGTGAAACTGACTGAACAGTGCATGTTTAAGTTAATTTATTTAAACAGCTTTGATATGCTAAATGGAGTGTAACAGTTTGTGTAAAGTAGGCTTTTGCTGGGAGGAGGGAGTCTTGAGCTGCTTTTAGAAATAGCAGCTGGAAGTTATTTAAAGCATACTTGCTTTTTTTTTTTCTTCAGCTGTAGGTATGTAGAAACATTATTATAGGAATTCTTTTTATTTTGTAGCGTTGATCCATATGGGTTTGAAAGGCCAGAAGACTTCGATTATGCATCCTATGAAGCATTCTTTTCCAGATACCTAGTGGTACTCACTAGAAGAGCAATAAAATGGTCCAAGCTCCTAAAGGGGAATAACAGTATACAGAAGAGTTTAAAAGGTGAGCTTCATGTCTCTTTATAAGTTAAAGTGCTTTATGTTAGGTTCAATGGGTTTGTATTTTTAAGTATTGAATACTATTTCTGTCTTCAAATTAAAACCAGTAGTATAAACAGTAATAATTTGTAAGCAAATATGCTATTGTTAGAGGGATTTCATTTAAACCTTCCAAAAGAGTAATCCTTCTTCAGCACAGGAATATCTTGTGACATCTGTAACCCAGCTATTGTGGCCACTTGGCACTCCAAGATGCCATTTTGCAGCTGTTGGCTGTATTGTACTCTGTGCTCTCTTTAAAAAATATGAGATTATCTAGAAGATGCTGTCTTGAACCCCAGGGATCAGGATGTTGGGGCTCTCAGTTGCTGCCTCTTTAACAGTTCTTTAGGCTGCTGAGATTTTCTGACTCTCCTTATCCTCCTTTTGTAAAATGACACATACCTTGCAGCTGAAAACTGTGTACTAAGAACCGATGATAAAT
Organism: Fringilla coelebs; assembly: GCF_963513975.1. Lineage (NCBI taxonomy): Eukaryota > Metazoa > Chordata > Aves > Passeriformes > Fringillidae > Fringilla > Fringilla coelebs. Next base: position 26,607,415 of record NC_140029.1, on the reverse strand, counting down.
GCCTTAAGAAGTGAAGAAAGCAAGATTAATGCAGGGACTAATGCAACACTGGATAAAATGCTGATGGAAGTGTTAATGTCTGCTTTAAAGAGCATGAAAACCTCTACTAATGTTTCATCTTGCAAGAGATAGAGGTAGAAATAAATGCAGAGAGTCAGAAGGTGTTAGGGAATCCTGTGAAACTAAAGGATGGAGTTTCCTCCCACTCTCTTTTTGGGTTATGTTTTTCATATAAGCATCTAAATTTTCCTGTTTGCTGTAAATGGTGCTTATCATGTTGCTTTCTCTTTGGGTGTCTTTTGGAGTTGGACAGAGTTCTCGGAAGAATGTTACAGAAAAATGGAATAAAATTTAGAGCTGTGCTCCAGGTGCAGCCTTTGGCTGGTGATTCTGATAGTTTTGGGGTTGTTTTTTTCCCTTGGCACCAGAAATGGAATGATAACTAGCGAGACATTTTAAATATAACAGTGTATTTTGTGTACAGATGTCTGTTTTATGGGTGAGAAATTCCAGAAAATGTAGGTTTGAGCTATGACTGCTGGATCATATGCTGCTAACCAGAAAGTATCTACTTCTACTATATTATTTTTTCTTAGAAATGTAAATATGTTTTTGTTTAGGGTGTCAAATTTGAATGTAGTGAGAATGTCATGCCATTTTAAATTAGTGAGGATTTTGAAATTTTGCAGAACTTAGTTTTCTAGTTGGGGAAGAATAATCTCAGTTTTGATTCATACCCTTCTCTTAATGCGTGAATGATAACAGTGGCAGCTTTTAGCAATTTCTGTGAGTTCATTTCATTTCTCTTTGTGTTCCGAGTTCTAGCATTTTAGAAAAAGTATGTTACTGTGATACTAACAGTGGGAATGCTTTTGGTCTTCTTTTGGACCCAAAACTTTGACCAAATGTCTCAACTTGTCCACCAGGCTTCAGAACCAATGGTCATGTTGCCCCACTGGTCACATAATAGCAACAGCCTTTAATGTGGCTCTGATTGTCTCCAGGTTGCTCGTTGTGGAAACTGGGATTCTATAAATCCTCTGAGGGGACACAGGCAATGGCTCTGGACTGTTGAAGTCCTGTGGGCTGGTGCATCACCTCTGATGCTACTGACTTGTGCTAAAGATACCTGGATTTCTAGGCTATGGATTCTCACATGTAATTGCAGGGAGAGTGGCAGGAAAAAGTAATACTGAGGAAATGTAATCTGAGTGTAGATTCAGAGTTGTTACAAAAAGCTTTCTGCATTAGCCTCATCTGATACCTCAGAGGAGGAGAGTGAAAGCCTTACCTGTGCAGTTACTGATTTTTAAATACTTGCCTTCTCATTTCAGTACTAAGATTGAATTCTGTGACATGCACATGGAATTGTGTAAGCAGGTGTGTGTTTTATCCTGCAAGATGATTATGCAGTGATTTGCTTGCTGGCAAATAGCAGAAGCTCTGCTGGTTATTCACTGAATTTCCCTCCTCCAGGACCTGGCTTCATTGCTATGAAGCTTTGCTCAGAACTGCTGTCTCTGCCATAAGCTAGAACTGAGAAGAATATTTGATTTGCCACTTCCCTCCCCAAACACAGTAGCTGTGAACCAAACCAATGTTGTGTGTCCTGCTGTAAGTAGGTATTAGAGAGGCAGTGTATGTGTGGTATCTCAGTAGTTCCACACCCATTTGTCTACACACAGAGAAGCTCATAATTTCTGCCTGGGTGAACAGGAAGAAGTGATGACTTGTGTTAATTTTCCATTTTGGAAATGTGGCATGTTCACATGCTGCTGGGTTTGCCTCATATCCAGGGTGGTTTGTATATGTATAATTCTGTTCCACTATAAAGAAAAAGAATTAGACTACGTTTTAACAATGGTAATTAAGCAGTGCATTGTGTTGTTCTGTGTTGAAGCCTGCTGGGAGGGGTGGGTCATGGGAATTTGGCTGACAGTTCCTTTCACTCATTCTCCAGTCTCCTTCTTTTTGTTACTTTTCTGGTATTTCATTCACCCCCCCCCCCCCCCCCCCACCTTTATCTTCACCTTGTTTCCTTGTTTGCACATGAGAGTTTATAATCATTGTTTGTCACTTGCCTTCTTTCTGTCTTTCCCTCTGCTGCTACTGAGATCCTCCAAATCCTCCAAATTTTTTTCCTTGTTTCATTGAACTCTATGGGACCAAAGATCTTTATGAGCTCTGCTTTCTGCTCTGTTTTGTTTACAGGTGGGAAACAAACTGTCTGACATAATTGCTCAAACTATCCTAATTCTGACCAAAATCATGCTACACAAAGGAATTGGACTGTTGGGTGTACTAGTCAAAAGTGACCAGCAGCAGAAGATACTTTCTGATCTTTGATAAAATACAGTGAAAGGGAGAAGTAAATGTATTAAACAGTAGTTATAACACGAGCATTTCTGTTCCAGCCCAGGGCTTGGCGGAAGGAAAGTCAGTTTGACTGGAACTTTATTACAGCACTTATGTGCTTTGGTTTTTTTCTGTTATGTATTCATGAAATAAAGCTTTTAGGTCCTTGTATGCTGTTTCCAGCTCTTCCACAGAATTTTTCTTCTAGGGCTCAAGTGTATTTCCTCAACATCCAACAATAATTGTTAGTACCTGAAAAAGTAGATGTGCAGATGCTTCTCAAAAAATATTTTTAAGATGAGATGATTTTTGGTTTTAAATGTTTAGGGGTTTTTTGCTACATAAACTTGAATCTATGCTGTAGAGTGAAACAATATTAATGGGGAAAAAGGCAATGCAACATTTGCCTTGAAGCAGAAGTCTCCAAAATTCTCATATTCTACCATCAAACAGGGACAGGCAGGTTGAAATTACTTATTTTTACATCTTGTTACTGTAAGTAGGGTACAATATTAGAGAAATGTTATTTTCTGCATATTTTTCTCTTGAAAGTTACTTTGGGTACTTATCACTTTTAGACTGCTACCCTATCAGGTAGCTGTTTTTTCTTGTAAAAAGGAAACCACATTCATAAAGTGTGACTCTAAACTCGTGAAACTGGCATTAAGTGTCAGAGGCAATTGAGTTATGAAGGGGGGGGAGGGTTTCCTAAAAATTGATGTTTCATATTTTGTTAATGAACAGAGGCCTAAAATTTTACCTAAAGATATTTCTTACCTGTGTATGGTCTAGAATTTAGACCACCTACTATGATTGTCCTGAGAGTGATTCTGTGTGCAGGGCTTGGGGGTATTCAACAGTGCTTCTTTTGAGATCAAGCCCTTGTTTTACAGCTGGTATTGGATGTATGGGTGGAGACCTATGCACAATCTGGCTTCATCTAAGTTCCCAGATGTTACAGTGGGAGAGTATTCTGCAGTGTGATATATATATATATATATATATATATATATATATATATATATATATATATATATATTTGTATAAACACAACTCTATTTATAGAATATATCTATGTCTATCTCCATATATAAATGATATATATTAAACTGCAGCTGTCCTCCTTTTCAAAACTATTTTGCTGCTTCTGAAGGCCAGTTTGCAGATCCTAGCAAGTATTATAATGGTGTGAGGGGAAAAAAACACAATGTAAAGGGCTTTTGCAATTCCTCAGGGAGTGAGGGAGCTGGGTCAGTAGTCACTTGGGGTGGTACAAGCCCCTGGCTGTCTATTGCCATGAGAATGATGGCACTGAGGAATAATGAGTGTGTGCTGTGCTGCAGCCTGCTTTCCCCTTGTGCCACTGTCAAGGGCTTGTCCATGCTTCTCTTGAGTTTAACGTGTATTGTTGGATATCAGTGTTGGCTATGTTTCCAGAATTTACAGTTGTTCCAGAAAAAAATGCCATTGGGATTATGTGCTAAAATGCTATATTATGTGCTAAAATGCCAGTATTTAAGCCAGTAAGTTTGTTTCTAGGCTCATCTGAATGTCCTTTGTTAATCTAAATAGAACTGGTTCTTGATAGTCATTCCTGTATGTTGATTTATAGGATTTCTTGAGCATTACAGTTCAAAATCTTGTTAAAGAGATGAAGTGGGGATTATTAAACCACCATGGAAACAAGTGAATTATTTCCAGTCTAAAAGAAGATTGTTAAGGTAACTTTACAGCTAGAACTGTGGAGTCTGTTGCCCATAATATAAATCCTCATTGAAAAGCTAAACAAAAACTGTACCCTGCAGACCAGGCATTTATTACCACTATGTTTCTTTGAGAGAAAACACCAGATTTTAGGTGGGTGAAATGCTCATTATATGTGCATCTTTATGTTAGGTGACACAGGGGAAGCAGCTTTGGATCCTAAAGGATAGGCAGTTGTAATTTGGTGGAATGTATTTAGAAGGTGTCTGGCTGAGTTGTACAACCTTGCTTCACTCTGTTGTTTTTAAGGCCTGTAATTTAGGCAGCATTTATTACAGAACTGTGATTCAATAAAACCTGGCTAGGTAGTGATATTGTGTGTGGTAATGTGTGGGCGGAATAAAAATCCCCACAAGGATTTGAGTCCCATAAAATTTAGAGAGGAGAAGTTGATGCTTTTATTGATACAACATGATTCATTTAGTACAAAATGTCTGTTTCACTTGTTATTTTCTTCTCTGCGAAAAAAGGGAAGAATCTCAAACATTCAGCTGTCTTTTTGGGTCAGAAAAGGTAAAGCTGATTTAGGACTGTGTACCCGTAAGCGGCATTGACTCCTTATTAATGTTTTTCATACCATTCCCAGGAGGAAGCTGCTTTCGTTGTCATTAGCCTGATGCTTCTTCCTGTAATTTTGCATCATAGTTATTTACACTGAATCATCTGCTTTAAAAAAAACCCTGAAGCACACCCTTATGATGAAAATGATACAGGAGATAAGAGCTACTCTAGATTTGAAAAGACTTCCACAGTTATTCTAGGAAAAAGTCAGCTGCTGCTCACTCACATCAGTCCAGTTCTTGCAGGGCTCATTTAGACAGGAGGCACATATTTCATAATCCTCAGTTTCTGCTGTATTTCAGTGGTCAGGTGCTGAGCTGAAGCCCTAGGGTTAGGGGAAGATGGCCATTGATGTTAGAGCTAAATGGGCAAAGGCATCGTGTCAGAGGCCACTGGTGGTGTAGGAAGAGTCAAGTCAGTGTTTGTCTGAATGAAAAAGGACAAAGATCAAGGGGGAAGCTTTGCTGTTTGTATCTCCATCCAGAAAAAAGAAGAAGAGGAAAGGATTCAAAATTTGCACAAGGGAAGAGAGGAGAGAGGAAAACCTGAGTCTGAAGATCTGAGGGGAGAGTCTGAGTGACAAGAACTTAGGAGTAAATCTAAAATATACTATTCAGCTGAAAAGTAAATGCTTATCCTAAAATGGTAGCATAGGAGAGAAAATATAATAATACTCAGTTAGGAGTTTTTCTATGACTTCTTAACTTCAGGCTGCTCATTTAAAAAAGAATAATTCAGTTGGATATTTTTTATTTATTTAAAAATGAACAAATAAAATCAAACTTTTTGTCTTGCAGTGAAGAGATATATCAGGAAAGGCATCCCCAATGAACACCGTGCATTGGTCTGGATGATTGTGAGTGGGGCCCAAACCAACATGGAACAAAACCCTGGGTATTACCACAGACTGCTTGAAGGAGAGAAGAATGCCAAGCTGCTTGAAGCAATCAAAACAGGTTATTCTCTTGATAATGCTGTTTATCTGTATTTGTCCATCCTATGGCCTTAAGTGTTGGAGATCAAGTTATGTAATGGAAAACTTGATGTTTCTGTAGTAGTGGTTTAAGTGCTGAATTAGATTAGCCATAAGCTCTTTAACAGCACAGATCTTTCCAGGTTCATCGTGTGGTTAAAAGCATTAAGGAATGCTTTTAAGGAAGATTAGAAATTATTTGAGAAGGAATAAACTAGAAAACATTGCAGTGTCATAAAAGTGATTGAAGAGTTGTAACTTTGAGCCATGACACTTGCCTTTGAGTCTGTTTCTCCTTAATTCTGTCCCATAGGACACTGAAACAGGGATGGTTGAAGATGTGCCACAGAGGCCCATATGAGGCAGGTGAAGTATGTTAGGATTTCAGGTTAAGTAAGAAGATAGACAAAAAAAAGCTGCCAATAGATTTCTATTAATTATAAATGGTGCAAAGAAGGTGAATAAGGAGCAATTATTTGTTTCTTGTAACATAAGAACCAAGGACACTGAATGAAATTTGCTGTGCTGCAGGTTTAGAAGAGTTGTTACTGTGCTGTAGAGGTTAGAAGGATGAACTGGTTTAAAAAGGAATTTGATAAAAAGAAAGGTGGGGGAATCCACTGGATGCATAAAACATTAAACACTAAATGTAAATCCCTAGGAGAAATGCAGGAGCAGAGGAGAGGTGAAACCCCTCTCCTGTACAAATGCGTTTTCATGTGTGCTTTCTGTGAACATGGATCAGTGGCCAGTACTGATGGCAGGTTATAGGGGTACCCAGATCTTAGGCTGATCCACTGGGAGGAAAAAGGCAGTAGGTGAGGACAAGCAAGTAAGAGTTTGATGTAACTTGTCCTGAAACCTGCTACAGCAGAGCCTTTGTGGCCAAGCTGATATTGGCTGAATTGTCCAATTAAAAAGTCAAGAGGCTGGGCTCTGCTCCGGTACAATGCTGAGGTCGTTTGGTTAGAAAGGCAGGTTGTCTTTTTCCTCATGCAGAAACCCAGGTACTTAAAGTTTGGGTGTTATGGATTTTTATTCAAGTTGGATAAGCATCCAAAAACTGCTGGTTTCTGCAGAGTTTCTTCTCTGCCTTTCCCCACAACAGTAGTACTTTGGGCTTTTGGGACTACACGCCTTAGTAAGGTATTTTGGAGTATAAACTTCATGTTCCTATGAATATGGAGACTAGCCAGAAAATCTGCAGGCTTATATCCTGCTCAGAACTAGAAACAGTAGAGCTCTTACTATGAATAAAGAGGGGGCTAGTAAGATGACTTTCTAAAGCCCACCGCAGTAAGGGTCTGGATAAACATCAAACTATTCAACTGGGGTAAAAGTGCTGCCAGAGAGAGTTGAAAACAACTTTTTTCCAGTACTAGACAAAAATAGGAAAGGTCAGTAGGTGGCTTTCCCCACAGGTTTAAATGAAATAAAAATTTATTTGTGGGGGAGGAAAAATAGTGGGAGAGGATAAAGATCTGTTTGTGAACTATGGAGGAAATAAAGTTCGGAAGAGGTACTGCATTGATTGGAGAACTGTGGAAGAGAAAATAATGTGGAGCAAGTGAAAGAAAAGGTAAAGAAAAATGGCTGGGAAGATTTTATTGGAGGGGAAAAAGTATAATAAAGATTTCAGACACTCCTCCTTCAGAAAGGGAGAACCAACGTGGACCTAGGAGGGATGAAAGGAACAAAGAACTTAAGGTGTATGTAAACTTTGTGGTTAGTGTGTTTAATGAACTTATGCTCCTGTTGACTGTGCACATTTTATAGTGGGCTTTGGCTGAGTACTCTTTCAGTGTGAATTGTTGCTTGACTTTGATTTTGTTCCTTCAAGTGTTGTTCTCCCATTACTGTAGTTGTTTTTAATAATAAAGCGAGGTAAGCTTTATTGTGGAATTGTGCTGCTGTTTGCTTCCATATTTGCACTTTCCAGAATTTTCAGGCAACGGTGCAGTATTTATTCCCATAGTTGTGAAGTTACAGCCCAGCACAGTGCTGGGGTTTATAAACAAGAGAACAGCAATCACACTTTTTTCTTTTTTCCCAGGGGAGGGACAGGAGGACCAGGCCAACCAAAAACTTTATTTCAAATTCAATTTAAAATGTGTAAGAGCCAATGTGTCCTCTTTCTTTCACATGCCCAGAAGCTGCAAACAATTTTCATGTATATTTGAAACTAGTTTTCATATGGGAAAGTCTTTGATGTGGTATAATCAGGTTAAAAAGGGGAGGTAGACTGTGTGAAGAAATGGTCTAAGCTTTAAAGAAAAATCTGATTAGTAATAGCAACGGAAGTCTTTCAGCTAATTAAATCTGTAATCTGTTCTTTCACCATTTTTGCCCTTTAACTTCCTGATTCTGATCTGATGAGCTTTATTGCTACTTTATTTTATATGGTATTTGCTCTTTGAACATTTTTGGTTTTTTAAGAAAAATGTAGGAGGGAACAGGCTTCTTACTCTAACCATTAAAAAAGAGCTGAAAGAATGCAGGTGTCTAAATTTTCATGACTTAGTTTATGTACGCATTTAGAAGGGCATGCATTCCAGCAACACTTTGTTTTTCATGCCCTATTATAGTAAAGCTTAGTAGGACAAATGATGTTGTAAAATAAGAAGTGGCTGTCCTAATGCAGAGGCTATGTGCTGGGTGCAGAAAGACTCGATTGTAAGTTGTAGCTCCCTTGGGGCAAGCTTCCTTTAGGCTGGTCTGTTTTGAATTTTAGCTCTTGTATCTTGTCCTTTCTCTCCATTGAAAAACACACTACTGGACAGAAGTGTGTCTGTGTCTGCAAGTGCTCAGGCATGTACATGCAGCTAATCTGTGTTTCTACTCTTGCATTTCATGAGGAGAAATTGTAGGTGCCGTGAAGTCCAAGAGCCTGAGCTGTGCTGTGTGACTGCTGGCATAAGGATCTGACTGTGGATTGGATGATAGTTGCAGGATCTTAGCTGAGTTTATGACAGGGTCAGAAAAGTAATTCAAACAATGGTCATTGCCATTTCACTGGAGACAGGGAATATTTTAGTATCAAAGCAATGAGAAGCTTCTCTGAAGCATCTCTGAAACTGAGTGGAAGTTGGGAATTTTCAGGTGAGTTTAAAGCATTTAACCATGCAAGATGAAAGGGAAGATCATTGTCAGCTCTTGTGGCTTTCCGTAAGAGGAGCCCTGACAGGTCATATCCAAACGGCTGCCTCGTGTGGTCTTTGGGCTACTAGAACAGCTGAAAAGAGAACTGGAGGAGTAAAGTGTGTAGTGGCACTTCCTCAGAATGTTTTTCCTAGCCTCCAGTTATCTGCAGTTTCAAGAGTTGCCAAGACATGCTGCATGTTTGTACCTAATAATGTTGGATGGGAAAAAATTTAAAAAATTTGCTCATGATTTTGCAGATTTGTGCTGTCTCAATGCTGTTAAACATCTCCCTCTCAACTAATTAGCTTTTATCCACCTGGGTTTGTGCTATATATGGTAGCCATTTTATATCTGTGGTCTTCCTTGTTGCCATTCTTTCTGTAATTTCTCTAATTCTTGTATCATCTTTTGGAGATGAAGGGGACTGGAATTTATGCATGTGCTTCTCAGATTTATACAGTGGCAATATTGTTCTTTTGTAGGAAATCCTAACCTGGTTGGCTTTCTTGACTGCTAAAAGCTCTTGAACTGTTACTTGGTAGTGGGGCTTTTGAGGGTCAGTTTTTCTGACTTTAGTTAATGAAAAACTTGACCTTAACTTAAAACAAACAAACCCCCCAAGCCTCCAAAACAATTTATAGTTCCAGGTGTTACCGGAAGAAGCTTGAGGATGACTGCTAAACACCCAGTTATAACAAATCTAAAATACTCTTTAAGTATACTGTTTTTACAAGTTGCAATTTATGGCCTAACATTATTCTGGATTTGCAGTGGAGTTTTTGAGTGACAGCTGAAGTGAATTTTTGCTCTGCTCTCTACTATGTAAGAAAAAAATCACCTGCCTGGAAACTCCTCAGAGCAGATGCACATCACAGATGTAGCAGTGGCAAAGAAATGACCATAAGTGGAGTAGGATATATTAGTTATAAAAATACTTGTGTAATTTACCGACCACCTGTGTCTTGGAGTGGGAGGTACCATGACATGAAAGTAAAAGTGCCATGGTTTAGGAAATGTATTCTTCAGTTTTGCACTCCCACTAAAACCACCTGCCAGTTCCTCTCCCCACCTCCAGTTGGAGGGACAAAAGGCAAAGATCATGGGTTGGGATAAGAGCAATTTACTGGAAACAGCAATGAGTAAGAAAATTAACAGTAACAGCAACAGTATTAATAACAAAAGGTATATAAAACAATTCACACAGGAAGAGAACAAATTATAGTAGACGATACCAGGCGGCTCCCTCTGCAACTTTCTCAACTGGATGGAACCCCTTCTTCCTGGAAGACAGTCCCTTTCCCAGGCCCCTGGCATTGGTGTGGTAGTGTAGGACAACCTCCAGGCCCTATAGCCATACCCCCTCCCAGCTACTGCAGAAGTTAACTCTGTCCTGGCAGGGATCAGGACAAAAAGGAAGGACGAGATAGCAAGGTGAAGAAGATTGTCATGACGATGCATGACTTTTGAAGCAATCTAAATAGGAAAAGCACGAGACTGGTTCCAAAGGCATTTGTTTTCTGGACTGTGCTTTCAAATCTCTTTGCTCCAGAAATAGCATCAATGACTGTGGTTCTTGGTACCAAAATAGACATCTGTTTTATAAACTGGGGCTAATGTATTCTGCCTGTTTTTATTACTGAATGAGGTTGAAATACTGCAGACTCATGAGAAGGAAGAGAGAAGCCAGTGGTCTTCTCATGGTTGCTACACAGAGATAAATGAGCAGGAAAGCTGGTGGTTGTTTTTGTTTTATGGCAGCATAAAACTGCCAGCTCAGAGAGCTGAAAGATTGCTATTGGGATTTAATCTGAATTTACTACAAAAGAGTAGCTAGTCTTTTCATTGTGACCCCGTCCTGGTTCTGTGCTCCCATACCTAGTTTACTTATAAGCAGCAGATCTGCACATAATGAAAAGATAGTCAGAATTTTGGGATTTATCGAGCAGTGTAAGATTCTAATGTTCATTTTGCTGTTTCAAAAGAACTCTGATTTTTTTTTTTTTCCCCCAAAACTGGATTAGTTTGAGGTTGTGTTCCTCTGGACAGTCATGTCTATTAAGAGCGAAGTAGATTAATGGACAGGGTGTCAGAGGCTGTGCAGATCATGAGAAGGAGGTGTTTGGATGTCTCCCCTGGAAAAGATGGATTAAAGTGGATGTAAGTGGTGAAGCCAAATGAACAGCCTTTGCCTGCTCCTTCCATTTGTCTCAAGTGATCTCTGACCCTCATCTTGTAGGATGGTAAAACATTGGCTTGTGTGTGCCTGTGGAGGGTTGAGTACCCTTATCTTGAGTCAGAGTAGCCTCAGAACTGGAGGAAGAGTAAGAGCATGTAAATGGAGCAGAAAGGGCAGGATGGGGGGGGGAATGGGATCCTCTGCTCTTGTGCTCAAAGGAATAATCTGGCACAAGGAGTCCTATAAGACCATGCTCCATATCTTCTATTAAGGATAAAGCTTTTTAGCTCTTGTATCTTGTTTTTTGTCTCCATCCCCTCACCCTAAATGAAAATATTGGTACTATATATAAAGGAAAGTTTTAAATCCTTCATAAAACTAGGGAAGGCTTCCCTCAGTCCTTGTGAGAAAAAACATGCTCTGCAATCAGAAAACAAGTTGCAGCTGATTCTCTCAGTTGCAGGCTGTGAAATTACAGACTAGTTCAGTTGGAGTAGTCCCTGCTTTGTATGTGATGGACTTTCCTTATTCTCCCCTCACTCTTTCTCTGCATATCTGGGGAGAAGACCATGGCTAAAATTCAGTATTAACCTTTAATGTAGCATTTTGCATATACTTTAATAAAGAATAAATTCTGATTATGCAAATACTATGCTACATAATCCTCCTAACAAGAAGAAGCAAAAGAAATTTATCCTGCAACTGTCTGTTGTTCAAAAATTATCTTTTTCTTTGTGTTTTTCCTCTCATATACATGAGAGGTGAAGTGAAATATTTTCCCGTAAATGATTTGTTCTCTTTAAAAGGAAGAAATAGCAATTAGTGTGATAACTTCTTCATGCATGTGACTTCCACTACACTATTCATGATTTTGGGGAGCTTTCTTCCTTTGGTTGCTTATAGCTGAACTTTGTGTCAAAGCTGTAACAGACTTCTTCCTTTATGCCGGAAAAGACTGATAAAAAGTGATAATTCTTAGGACATGAAGATCTGTACGGAAGTGCTGTTACTGAAGTTTGTTTTTAACTTTAACCCAATTTGTTGTTGTTAAATATAACCCAAACAACTACTCATATTTTATTAATGACTCTTGGGTTTTGAAAATCTGCAAAGTTACTTTTAGACGTTTAAGTTGGAGAGAAAAATTCTATTTAAAGATCAGATGCACAGCTCTGTGCCAGTGACCTCAGGTTTTCTCTTTATGGAGTGAAGCAGGCCAAAAATTAACTCTGCCTGTTTTTTTTTCCAACAATTAGGAGCTGTTTTGGAGTGACTAGCTCAAACTTGCACATCTAATTTTTTGATCTTTGTAAAGAGAGATGAATGCTACTATTAATGTTTGTTTGTAAAGAAATTAATGGTTGGAATTATCAGTAATTGCATACTCTTTACTTGGTTAAGTGTTGAGCTTGAAGTATGTGGGAATGTGCTCTGCTGCTTGGTTATCAGAAACCACTCCCATTCTTGATGATCTTGCACCAGTGAAGGCACAACTCTTCTCATGATCACATCATGAGAAAGTTAAATTTTAAAAAGTGATTTTTAAGTGGAAGTTGGCAGCTGCGGGAACAGGTCTGGGGTTTTTTGGCTGCTACTGTTTGGTAGAAACTCATCTGATTTGTTATGAGAATGTGCTTTCCTAGAGGCAAACTCATTTCATGCCATTTGACTTGATACATCTGGCATGTCTTGTGTCTGTCAGTCTAAATACCTGGTTTACTTTCATTTAAGCCTTTGCAGTCAGACATGGAGGGAGTCCAATCTGCAGGAGAATTTCTTTAGATCTGCTTGAAATTGGTTTCTGTACACTAATACGATTATTCTTTCTAGGAATAGATTATCCTTGAATGCAAGTGCCCTTTTAGCCAAAATGGAGGTAAAGCTGTTTCTTAACATTAATCCACTAAAACAACAGTTCAATGAACCATAGTGAAGCTTCAGTTGTACTTCAGAAGACCTATAAAAGTTTTTTTGGAAACTGACAAGGAACAGCTCTTAATTTTGGTCTTTTCCCCTTTTGTTTAGATATGAACAGAACGTTTCCAGATAATGTAAAATTCCGCAAAACCGCTGATCCGTGTTTGCAACACACACTCTACAATGTATTGGTAGCATATGGGCATCACAATAAAGCAGTAGGATATTGTCAGGTAGGTAATCACTGTTTTGTAAACAATGCTGCATTTCACCAGTGCTAACTGCTCTTGTCCATTTGAATGTGTGTTTTTAGAAGCATACCCACAAACTATTTCTGTTTACAAACCGGCCCTGGGAGGTTTGGGGGGGCAGGGTATGAACAGCTTCAGGCAAATTCAAATGTCCTTCTGAATTTCTCAGTGGCTGTTGTAGCCAGCTTGATCACTTTGGTTCTGTTTGTTAGCTGCAACATAAGTTGTTGCTGTGGAGAGGAAGAGACAGCGAGCTTGCCATTCCATCATCCTGCCAGCTTTCCTCAAACAGGCCTTGGTATCCACGAGGCATCATGAGATCTCAGTTTTCTGTGTTTTCACTGTCATGTTTTTCAAAGTACAGAAAGACCAGCATTAATGTGGTGTCATGTACTTGGGGGCTGGTAGTATTATTTAGTGCCATCTCCCAATATAGATAACACAAGTAGGAAGAAAATTCCTTTGAAATTCAACCTGATACTGCTTTGGTGGCAGCTCAAGAAAGCTTCTGTTGTCACTGTCAAGTACTGTAAAGTTTCTTGTGGGACACAGAGAACATAAGTTGATTCATGATAGTCTGACAGTCTAGAAAAGAAGTGTCTGTCTTTCAGAATCTTGAAGAAGCAGGCACTGTGATCAGCAAATTATGTTTACAGTTCACTTATTAAGTTCTCTATCTCCTCCGGTTCCTGAGCAGGAATGTGTGTGCTAGCATATAGCTCATTTTAGCTGAGAAAGTTATGTAGTAAATACAACTACTCCAAAGTTGAAAGAATATGAGCAGTATTTTTTTAAATCTTGAGAGGAGAAGACTTAGAGGGACTTAAATGTACACTGGAATCTCTGAAAAAAATTGTTTTTCTTGTGTACCCCAACTAGTTTTAGTACAGAAATTTACTCCCATTCTTCAAAAGGTGAATGGTTTCTATTATTTTCAGTAATGCATATTTATCAAAATATAATTTAAATATGTTGATAGTAACAGAATTACAAATACTCAATTTTGCAAGTGTCAGGTTTCTATCTAGAGGTGGCTAAACACAACATAACACACAACTTCTAAACCATAGTAGCTTCTACATATCCAATTGTTAATAAAATATTTCGATACCCGTACTGTTTAATGGGCTAATGAAAAAAGAACACTTCTTGTGTGGATTCTTTGCACATCTGGTCTCCTCACAGGATCAGGGCTATTCTATGTATCTGTGGAGTACTGGGGGTATTATGGAAAAAAACAGTTTGTACACAGTCTTTGGATGAGTTAAGCAGCAAAAGCTTCTAAAAGCTGCTGGAACCGCAACATTTTACTTAATGCGTTTGAGTCAGACATTCTCCTCCTGCAGCCTCACTATCTGCCTGCAGGTTTGTTCTGTTTGTAGTGCTCGTATAATACAGCTGTGTTTGGATTCTGATCAAAGCAACTTTCAGTTGCATTGGGCTTTGGAATGAAAAAAAAAAAAAGGCAAGATCGAAAGTATAGACTGCTAAGCCTTTTCTTTTAATTTTCCTTTCCTTGATCTTTGTTAATAATTCCTGTGTGCAGGTTTAGCAGGTTACTCAACCAGTGGCCTTCATTAGTAGAATTGATTTAATATGCAGACATCGTAGAACTGTAGTAATTTAGCCCTTAATCAAAAGAAGTAAGCTAAAAACTCTTTGGATAAGTGTATGCATCTCAAAACCTTTCTATTTCAGGGCATGAACTTCATTGCTGGATACCTGATTCTTATTACAAAGAATGAAGAGGAGTCTTTTTGGTTGCTAGATGCTCTTATTGGAAGAATATTGCCTGGTATGTTAAAAACATAGTTTTATTCATATATTGGAGCCTGGTTTTTATCTTTGCATTCTTCTCTAGCTGTAGACAATATCTGCATCTGGTCTGTTCAGTAGCTCTGAGTTCCCTTGCCTGGATCTCTGGGTTTGCAGGAGGTGTTTACACAATCAGTTTTGCCCCATGTATGAGCTGAACCTCACTGCACAGGTGAGGTAGTTTAAAACCAGAAGCAGACCAGGCACAGCTGTATTTTTTACTCCTGTGAAATGCATTTGGTAATGTTTTTTCTTGGGATTTAATTATAGAGGGAGAATGGTTTTATTGTGAATTCCTATGAGCATTGCACAGGTCTGACTACAGATACACCTTTAATGTAGGTGGAAGGTCTCATTGGAAGACCAGTAGAAAATGGAGGACTGATTCCTTATTGGCCTAGTTTTGGTTTTGCACAGATTTTTATCTTAAATTGCTGGAGGTGGAATTCAGTATGACACTGTCAGCTAGGTAATGGTCAAGGTTAGTTGAAACTTTCACTTTTCCTTCTGTCTGTACATGTTTGAGATTAAACAAAAAAAAATGGTTCCCTATTGAATAGAAAGGAAAGACCTTAACAAATAAAGAAGAATAGCTGAAAGAGTCTTTTCATGCTTTTGAATGACTGTAAGAAATTATTTTACATTGAATACACCATCTAGGAATTTGGATTTTCCTTGTGTAGAAACAGTGGTTGGACTTTGTTTCCAGACTGGAAGAGTAGAGACAGGCAGGGAATGCCATGAGTTGTTGAATCAGTCTGCAAATATTTAACATTATGCAGCCTTGAAGTTTACTTTCAAGCTGTAAAAATAGTCTAAAGAAATCAAGTGACTGTTGCTTTTGTTCAGCCTTGAGAGCTCTAAGCTGTGCAAACAGGTAGGAGACGGGGCTGCTGTCTGCCCTGGGACCTGCCACTGCCTTGCATGGCTATTTCTCTGCTTTGGCTTCACTGTGTCAGGGACAAGGTACTCAGTAAAAGGCAGGTTTATTGTGAAGTGATGTGTGGAAACTCTTGCAGTTAATCCTTTCAATAGTCTTACACGCTTTTTTTTTTGAGGCAAAGGAGATAGGTTCCCTACCAAAAACAACAAACAAAATTCTGACTCTAATTCACTTTATCAGAAAACCTTCATTTTTATATATTCTTCTACACTTTACTAATACTTGGGACAAAAGTTGTTCTTATTTTTCCCTTCCAGCTGTTGACTTTATCTTTGGCAGGTAGCATTGGTGATGAGAAGAAAATCATAACATGAAATGCAATTACTATGGATAAAGTAGGTGTATATTTACTCAAGTTATAGGTACATTTTCAATTTTCTGTAACAAGATTGTTGCCACTGACTTTAGCCTGGGTCCGACTAGGCAATATGAACCTTCTATGTAGTATGAATATTGTATTGACTAATCCAAGGCTTTATTGACAGAAAATTTGTTGCTGGTGCTCTTCCCCCCACCCCCCCACCCCCCCACCCCCCCCCCCCCAATTTTAAAAAATATTTTAATCCCTTCTATTCCCACCACTCTCCAATATAGTTTGATTTGTATATTTATGAAAGTCAAAGCATGACAGATAAAATAATTGGCATAATTTCAATGAAATACTGTGTGTGCATATGTGAGAGAAAGAATCAGACCATATTCATAAAGCAACTCACTCATGTAAATAATTACTGCCTGTTAGAAGTGCAAGGTATTGCACATTCCAGTTTTAAGCCCTATAATTATTTGTAGGGAAGCAGAGAAACACCTCTCAAGATCTACAAGATCTTGAATGTTTTCCAGGTTTTCAGAGGGAAGACTAGGAATCAGTTTTGTTGGATCCTGTCTGTTGGATTAGCCCACATTTTTTCATTAGTTTAGTTGCTGATTTGGTTTTCTTTGTTTGTTTGCATTATAATATACATGCTTTCCCCCTATCATCGCACCAAATATGCCTCCAGGTCATGTCCTCGTTTTGGAGTGTGTCCTGTCACTTCCAGTTAAATCAGTGGTGCTTTAGGACAATTTGGAAAACCATTCTCTGCCCTCTGCCGTGTCCCTGTGGCTGCTTCCTCCCCTGCCCACACGCATTTAATTACATTAAACAGCCGCTCCAGAACCGTGATGCTGACAGTGGTTTTCTTGGTCAGCAGATGAACTAAGCCAGCCACAGATCAATGGCATTGATTGGTAAATGTACAGTGTGACAGATGGGAACATTCTGGGGATGTGACAGAAGATGGGACTCCATCAGTAAAGGTTTTCTGGCTGAATTGTTCTGTCATATACAAATGGAGATAACGCAGCTGGGACAGAGAGCCAGTAAATTAGGCTTTGGTTGATTGGTAAGAGGAGTTGTGTGCATGCCTTTCATTTGGCTGAACTTTAATTTATCCAGCACTGCTGGATACAGCTGGGTGAGGCCAGAAAGTTCCTGCTTTTGCTGAGGGCAAGCCCATGAATTTCTGCCTGTTGTCTGTCAGCAGCTCTCCCAAGGATTTGGAGGGATTATCATTTAAACACTGTGAGGGGGAAGAGAATTATTTGCTTAACTGAAGTTTTGGTGTTACCAAGTTTTTTTTATTCCCAGGCTCATTCAGACAGATGGCTGGAGTAGACAGCACTGCCCACAAGAAGCAGTATAGGTTCAGTTCAAGCTCAGAGTGGATATGCCTGCAATTTGTACACAGCATAGCTCTGATGTTTCTGTTCTGTTCATCACTCTGATCCTTGTTGAGAAGCTTTGGGGGTTTTTTTTGGTGCTGTTAAGGAAAAGAGTGAGGAGATTGCTTTAGAAAGCACTGGGTAGGTGCTTTCTAAAGCACCTTTTAACTGTGGTACCTCAGTATGTCAGTAAAGGAGTATGCATGTCATATTTTACATATTTGTGGTTAAATGGTGAGCTTATGAGAAGAAAAACCCAACAACTTGGTTTCATTTTAACATGACAGTTCTGCTTATGTATAGAAGAATAATCCCCCCTTCCACCTTCGGTGGTTCTCTGGAAGCTATTGTGTATATCAGTGTATACTCTAACAAATCTACTGGACTATTTATACTGGAGATATTCTTACTGAAAACTAGTTGTAGAGTACTTCTCCTGTGGTTCAGAGAGGTCTCATGAGTTCTGCACTACCCCATTCATGGCCAACTTGATCCTTTTATTCTAGTGTCAATGCCAACTTTTGGGGGTGAGAAAGGTCCCCCTCTCTTTTGTGCTTACTTTTTATGTATTTGGAGGATGCAGCCAATTAATTTTGGAGGTGTTTTGTATGGCTATGATCCTTCAGTCAAACTCTTCTCTTGCATGAAATTTTTCTCTGTTCCTGTTTTAGCCTAATAATAATTATGTGCTTGTTCCAGTTGGAATTGATTTTTTCAGTTTTTATTTTTGTAAACCTGATCACAATGGCACACTTTTATTTGGAGAGTCATCTAGTGCCTTGTGCAGTGGCTCTTTTCACAGTGGAAAGTGTTTTTCTTAAGAGAGAAAAGCTGCAGGATTTCCCTTGCCTTTTTTCCCTAGTGGCACTCTGGTTTTGATTTGGGATCTCCATCATAATGCATGTGCTGTTCCTTCTCTGTCATTGTCACCAGATGTTTTTTTCCACAGCATTTAGGAATTCATATCACCTTTTTGCTGATGTTTATTTGCACATTCTTGTTATTTTAAATGTCATCACATCTCTTACTGCAGTCTTTCCACCTTTACTTTGTTGTGCTTTGTGTATTGACAGGGGTCAGTATCTCTTGGTTTAGTGTTGTCAATAAATACCAGCTTTTTCTTTTTCTCTACTGTTCTTAATAAAAATCTTAAATGAGATGTAGCATTCTTCAAGAATCAGCCTCATTACTTTTTAGCAGCAATAACAATCCTCTTTCAGTCTCATTACTTTTTAGCAACCTCTGCTAACATTTTTTTACCCATGTGTATTGCCTGGTTGTTTATAAAAAATAAAAAGAGTAGAGTTTTGAATGATTAAATGGTCACCAAAGTAGTAGACTGCACTGAAGTAACTGGCATTAGCTGCAAGTGCACAAGGTGCAAAGCAAGGTGCCACTGGTGTGTAGTGTAGTGCCTGCTAGTTAAGGCAGGTGGCTACATGCTGAGATAACAGATAGCTCCTGTGTTTGTTCAGCTCTCTGGCTCGCAGTTGTATCAGCCAGACTCGCAGGTTGCACAAGAGATTAGGCAGGGTAAGAGACGAGAATATTTGAACTGAATGGCATCATAGCTATATGTCAAACTCTTGAATATCCTTCTCTTTTGAGTGATTAATGTTATAACAATCTTTTGAGTCCCATCATACAGACTTTCTGGTTTGAAGGGAAAGGAACACTTGGGAAATGCAGAAGGCTGTACTAAGCTGTAAAGTATTTCTGTTTAGACTGTTTGCTTTTAATTGCAGTTGAGCCTGTATTTATTTTGTTCCTGTGGCTGAATTTATTTAAATACCCTAATTGGGTGTTGCCAGGGAACCTCTGAATGCAGAAGTGGCTTGGCAGCTGCATCTTTTCAGATCTGCATCTCCAAAGGGAGTGGACCTCTTCACAGGAAGTGTTTTTTTATTTAGCTGTGAAGATAGAAAATACTGCTTGACCTAAACTGAGCTGAATATGCAGCTTAAGATGGGGACTGTTGTGATGAAAAGCCTTTCCTTTCAGAGAGAAGATTTGAGCACCTCAAGCATGTGCTTTTGGTGTGGAAAGCTCCTTTCAAGGCTATGTGTGACATGCATGACACCATGTTTGCAAAGTTGTTGTTGACAACTGAGCTTTTTTTTTATAGTACCATCAACCCAGAAAATTTCAGCAGATTGATCAGTTCTGCACTGCTTCTTTATCTTCTTCCTCTGGCAGCTCTTAGCTACAGGTCTGTGAGTAGGCAGGATTCTCACTCATCTGTGGAGTTCCTCTGTGATTGCATTTGAAGCATAGTGGTGTGTCCCTCTGGCCTCCAACATCACATCTGGTATTCAGAGACAGGAGCATTTTGCCCATCAGTTGAACAATTAAGTGTTTTGAAATGTGGGACTCCATCATGTTTTACTGTTAACCCCCAGCCACAATGAAAGCATTAATGTTTGAGCATTAGAGGTCAGTTGAATATACCTAGGAATTAAGCATGCAGTGTCCTGTTAAGCTGAAGGTGGAATAAAGGAGTCATGTGCCTGTATTTAGAAACCATGATAAGCCTGAAATCCTCATTACTTACAAATCGGAACTGCTAGGGGATTTGTGAGACTTGAGCAAGCAGGAAATAAGCAACTGATAGGGTTTTATTTCTTTAAAATTACACAGGTAATAACGTTTGAAATAATTTATTTACGTTCTGTATCATATCTCCCTCTCACCCAGTCTCAAACCTCATCAATAAAAGAACAATCTCATTATTTAGGTGTGAACAATCTCATTATTTAGGTGTGTTTTAGGTGGCTGGATGGAACTCTTACACTTTTGTATGAAACAGAAGTTTGCTGTATGAGACAAGAATATCTATGCTGTCAGCCTTACTTTTGTGAGGAAACATACAGCAAAAGCACCCCTAGTGTTTAAATACACTGAAGAATATTGTGTTCCTTGACATGTGTCTTTACACTACTGTATTTACACTGGAAGGAGGACCTGTTCCACCAAGGCAAAGTCAAGAAAGCCTCCTTTAATCTGACAAGCAAGCCTTCATTGATATTATTTGATTATGTTGAACTTAAAGTATCTTCAGTAGGCCATCCATGGCACTACTCTATGTGGGCTGCAACCTTTGGCTGTCTGTGCAGACAGTGTTATGTGCTTGTTTATCTACCCAGTAAATCAAAGTTTCATCCCTTTCAAAAGCCATCAGCAAAATAACTTGTCAGATGAAATCTTAATTCAGCTAGGATTGATCAAAGGTAGAATTCCATGGCTGCATGCAAAAGGGGAAGTTAGGTAGAGTTGCATAAACACAGAAATGTGGGTTTGGGAGAAGAGGTCCTGGGTTTTTTTGTGATGTGGAAGAACCTATTAGTGGCCAAGCCTTAGTATGCAACACAAGGCTTACTTAGTTTGTGCTTTAGATTTTGTTAGAGTACCCATGTTGGAGGGCTGTTCCATTTTCTTTTTAATTTTTTTTTTACTTTTATTTTTGTCTAATGACTTGAGTGGTGAAAGCACTCCTGTGCATGTGGTATTGAAATGATACTTTTGACAGAGCCATCTCCGTGCTAAAAGGACTGTGCTGTTCTACCTGCAGTTAACACAGCAAAGCTACAGCAGCTTCTTTTGGGTTTTGTTACTATCTGATGGTCAGCCAGGGTTCTGTATGTTCAGTTACAATTTTAATGAATCAACCTTCCTGAATATGTCACTTTGACAGTAAGAAGCATATCAGCTGACAAATGTATGATGGGGTCATAGTGCTCAAAGCAAATCCCGGTATACAGTTTTGTATTTTAACTTGTAAATCCCCAAAAAATGTATTAATATGCTTGAAGTTATCTGTGTATTAAATACCAAAACTCATAAAACTGGAAATGTAACTGGAAATCTAACTTTCCATACAAAAAGCCAGGTGAAGAAATAGTAATTCTTCCCATTGTGGCCTTTCAGTGCTTAAAAGAGAACTTTAAAAAAAGGTGGAGAGCAACTTCTTACAGGAGCAGATCAGGATAGGACAAGGAGGAATGGTCTTAAATTAAAATAGGGGATGCTTAGATTAGATGTCAGGAGGAAATTTTTTCCTGAGAGGATAGTAAGGCAGTGGAACGGACTGCCCAGAGAATTTGTGGGTGCCCTGTCTCCGGAAGTGTTCAAGGCCAGGTCAGGATATCTGAGAGGTCCCAGACTTGGTTTGAAAGAGCAACCCTGCCACCACTGCTAGTAATGTATTCAAACTGTAAATCAGTCTTATTAAAAACACTCGCTATACTTTTAATTGGAATTTGAGTTGTCCTGATTTGTAGGTATTGCTTTTTTTGAAGACTTTCTCCTATTATATTGAAAAGCCGCCAATGCCTGGTGTATTTTCTCTATGAATTTGTTGATTTTACTTTTCATTTTTCTTGCATAAATGCTATAAATAAAGATGTTCCTTACAGAACGCAGTTTTTCTAAATATGACCTTTTCTTTCATGTGTTTTCCACTTCTTCAACTTTCTGCCTGAATTGTAAATATCAGAGCTGGGTGGAGTTTTTTAACCTCAGTTTTGCTAATGTCATAATGAGAGATGATATATTCTCTCTTCAGTAGTGAATATATCCAAGGATTGCTTTGGCTTTTTTAAGCTAAGATGTGCTTACTCTGGATTTGTTGTATTTGCAACTTAAGATACTGTAAAAATTGAGTTTTTTCAAAAGTTCAACTCTATTAAGTGTTTGGTTTTTTAAAATATGCCATAGTAGAAAGAAGCACTGACAGCAGGCTTTGATAGTGTTTCAAAATATAATATAATGCACATGCAGCATAGGTGGCAACATAAAGAATGTGTTGGTGTAAGGAGATGTGCTTTGGGAATTAAGGAAATTAAATGAAAAAAATCATGCACAGTAGTAACTTTTGTCTGCCTCAGTGTACAAGATGTGAGTGTGTTGTGTCTTTAGTTTGAGAGAGATGCTTAGAAAATGCTTGGTTGCACTAGAACCATGCGTGTTGGTCCAGCTCTCTGTTTTAAGGCGCTTCTGTTCCAGTCTCAAGTCATGTGCTCAGTGGCCCCCCTGGTGTGACTGTATCATTCTTGTGAAGAGCTGATGAAAATGTAAGACTGGGGTTCTTCTTAAGCATGAGAGAATATCACTGCTGTGTTTTGTACTGAGGTGTTAAGAATAACTTGTCAGTGTGGTCAACTGATAAAATACCTATTCTTCCTAATCCCGCAGAGGAGTTAAAAACACAGATCCAGGAAACCTTATTCAGCTGAAGTCATCAGTCATTAAGACTCATTATGCAGTTGTAAGCTTTTTTTTTTAAGTTTGTTTCCTCAGCAGGCATGATAAGCAGTAGTAGTTTTCAGTGCTTGTTCTTGAATTTCCTCTCTGTTTGAGGACACTGGTGATACAAGTCTGTCAAAGGGTTTTGTGAGTTAAAAGCCTTGGCTCCTGGTTAGCCCCATAAGCTGCAGACTTCTCCAAAGCATGCCGCTCTTTAGACAGGCACAATTCAAAGGGTGCAATGACTGGAGTCAGGCCAGGCTATTTGGAAACAGCTGAGTGGGGAATATTTTGCATGTTCTGTGTCTGTCTGCTCAGTGATACTGTGAAAAAACTGCTATTGACAAACGTAGGCATTCCAATGGTAGCAGATATGAAGAGGGGAGACAGGGAAGAGATGAGAGCTGGCCAACAGTATTTTGCTCAGTTATATGTAAGCTATATGGGAGTGGTTTGGTATCTATAACTTTAGCTGGACTAGTTTTAAATTATGCAAATGTCTCTACTGAGCAATACATAATAGAACTGGTGCATAAATAAATAATTAAAATAGCCTATTTCATTCTCTGTAACTAGAATGTCTGAAAGTTGCATTTGTGTTTTCCAAACACATGCTGCTAGCTTCAATTTGTTTCTCTGAGGGGTTATACATTAAGTCTTTGTTTCCTTGTATTTGTCTCTGTCTTCTGTAATGTCTGGAAGGATGACATCCTTGCCTGCCTTTCCACTGTCTTTCTAATTAACAGGCATCCTTCTTCAGTTTTCAAATGGCAGGTAGCTACTACATCTGCTCAGAATCCCACTGTGCTCTGTGAAATGCAAAAGGGAAACCAAAGGCTCTTTCAGCTCCCTGGGATCTCTTTTCCAAGTTTGGGACTAGAAGCAAAAGATGAATACAGGCAGATGGCATTATGTAGAAACAAACACTGCCTTTTTGTGCTGCTGGAAAGGTGTTAATAGTAAGTCATTTCTCAAGATATATTACTCTAAATTCTGTGTAATCTCAATATCAACCAGTAAGGATCTATAAAATGCTTGCATTCCCATTTTTTAAGATAGTTCAGCCATCCAAAATAAATTTGATTTCTTTATATTTTCTTAAAGCCAATGTTCAGTTCTGAATGATACAGCTAATGCTGGTTGTTGTCTGAGTTCAGTACCCCAGGACAGAAGTTTAGTTTGAAGGAAGAAATAAAATATAGCTTGAACCTGTTGCTTGGTTTGTTAGATTTTTTTTTTCCTGTTCCCTGGAAAATTAGGAATTTGTGTTTTAAAAATGAAATATTTAAGAGGTGTTAGCTTGCCATTTAACCACATATCTGCAGGATATCACTCTGGCCAGGATACCTGCAGGGGTCACTCTGGCCTGATACTGCAAAAAGAATTGGCAGTACTCTTGGGTTTCCTCCTTTTCCTGTTGTGGCTTTCTGATTTCTTCCTAAATGTAGGTTGTTCAGCTTTTAATGTAATGCTCCTGATGTAGATACTTAGAAGACACAGAAGCTGGTATGTTTTTAGTGTTTGACTTGAAATGTAGGAAATGTAGAACGGAGTGCTTCTCATGAAATTCTGTTCATGGAAACCTCTGAATTTTTGTGCCAGCCCTTAGGCCTGCTCTGTTTCCCTCCTGGATTCCAGTGAGGTGTGGTAGCAAACAGTATCTCCAGCAAGGAGACATTCTTGAATGATGCTTGGTGGTATAAAAATGAACCATTTCTGCTACAGTGGGAGAAGAGAGAACAACATCATCATCTCACACACACACACACACACCCCAGTTCTCATGGACATTTATAAACGTATTCTTGTGAATAAAACACTTCACATTGTGTAGACTGTGAGAAAAGTTAAATCAGCCAGTTTTTAACTTTCCAGTTGGTTTGGATCTCCAAGACAAATCATTCTGTTCCAGGCTGGGCCGTGTAGGCTCTTGAAATAATGAAATGCTGGAAGATAAGCAGCAGAGCTGAGGTCTTGTTTTGGATATTTTTGTAACACTTACAGATTTAGTTCCATAGGAATATGTATATTTAACCTGACATATACACAACAGACTGGAAGGATTTTTTTTAAAATTTGTGTAGCTCTTGACTCCTAGAGATAATTTAAGACTATAAGAGTATTGCTTCTTAAACTTTTATTTTTGGAACCTCTTATCTATTTGTAACAGAGAACAAGGTCGTAGAGTCCCTACAAGCTTTATCCTTATTTCCTGCAAATCTTATTACTGTTCTGGAGCACAAGCAGCCAGTTATGTCTTAGTCCTGGACATTCTGGTAAGATCCAGAGGTGCTAACTATTGTGACAGGGAGACAATGAAATGTAGTGTTAGGAGTGTCTCTGCCAGGACAGGTTTCCAGCTCAGTGACTGCATGCCACAGGCAGTGCAGTGTTAGCAACAAAAAGCCCTTTGAACAAGGGAAAAGGTCCCTTCATGTGGTCACCAGTGTTGTACAGTAGCAATAAAGTAGCTGGCAGCTGGTGAAGCTGGCTTTTCCTGTTTGCTGCTTGACTCCAAGAAGAAGCGATGATCCCAGCAGAGCCACAGGGCTACACTGCTGTTCATGTCAGGACTTTGATGAGGAAGGAGCCCTTGGCAGGATGAATTCCACGTGGGATCCTGCCCACATTGCCCTCTGTTACACTCTCAGGCACTCCTAAACATAGCAAACCATCCAAAATCCATAGGCAGGTACTCAGAACAGACCGAGCAAAGCACACGGGTAAGCAACAAAGGGGAAGCTGAGAGGAAAGTACATACAGCCTTGGATCAGTTTACAGATGCACTTGAAAATGCCAAATTGCATATTGAGAAACTTGATTTTCATCTAGATATTTTTCTGGAATTTAGTAATAATTAATAATACAATAATTTATAATGCAATATTTCATTTTGTGCCTTCCAGAAAAGGTGATGAAAAATAATGGCGTTTGTGATCACCTAAAAATTATCACTTCTGTTTGACCATTTGAAGGAAAATAGGAAACAAGGTGGCTATGTATTTTTTTTTCAGGGGAATGATATTTTGTCAGGGGACATTCCTATAAACCACCTAGATCAACAAATATCAACAATATAATTAGCCTATTTTTTTAATTAGTAAGTGGCAGATTGAGAGCAGTTACTGACTCAGGTTTGTTCTGGGTCATCGACTGCTCAGTATTTTGCCAATTATTGAGAGGGGAAAAAATAATTAAAATGCTAATTTAATGTGGATCATGCAAATCTAAAACTTTCAAACAATAAGATATAAGATATGTAAGGAATATAAAGCTAATGTGTTTCCATGGTAGATGAGTAAAACTACTTGCCTGTGCTGTATTTTCTGAAAAACAGCTTTGTGGTGTGGGGGAGAGGTAGGCTTGTGTAGACTTGGTTATAAACAAGGATATTTTGACTTCTGGGCAGAGCAGCCAATTATAAAATATTAGGAAAGTAGGGCACACAGTGAAGCATTTGCAGCAAGGGAGCGCTGCAGGATTTTTGCTGAGGGGACATTTCCAGAAGGCTTAATGACTGGGAATCCCTAGTAAATAAGAAGGGAATAGAAGAGCCATGTAGGTTAAATGTTACCAAGCACTTAGGCACTGAACCAAGTTACAAAATAATTTTCCCTAGTGAAAGCAGATGTGGACTATGAAAGGTGTTCCTTGTAAGTGATTTGTGGGTAAGTTCTGCACAAATACGAGGTCCTCCAGGAATGTTTCTGAAGGTTTTGGAAATGTGGCTTTCCTAATTTGAGGAGCTAATCTTATATATATACATTTATGTAAAAAAGTATATACACAGGAAAAATAAATAGAAAATTATAATTACATATTAATTATGTGTAATAATTATAATTAATACCTACATGAACTATAATTAACGTACAATTACATATAAATATGTATTGAGTGCAGATTCTTTTAACCTAACTTCTGTTGTGAACTGGCAGCTAATATCCTGAAAACCCCTGCTACTGAGTTATTGGCATTTGCATAAATCATTAATCACTCCTCCCACTGGTTCTGCAGCAGCGCTGGGCTGAACTTTGCAGTGCTGTATCCCAGGGCACATGGGAGCTGCTCCCGCTCCACGAGGAACAGCAGGGGGCTGCCCCAGATAGATGAATAGTTCCTTTTCTTCCTCTCCAGCAGTACAATCTAACAGACTTGAATGAAAGTTTAATTTACACCAAAGCTTCCTGGCTGCTTCAGTAATTTGTGAAGTATCCACATTGTCTGTCTGTTAACTTTTTGCTTCCCAGCTCTCAAAGAGCTGGGTACGTGTCTAGTTGTGTTCCTGAGATCGTGACATTTACTTTGCTGTACAGATTAAAAATAGCAGCTGCTGTTGGTTTCAGTATATCAGATGATTGCAGCAGAGCGAGTGGGCTGCTGTCCTTCCTCCTGAGGACATTTGCCAGTGGTAACTTGAAGATTTCAGTACTCACGTGTTTCAGGAGCACAGATAAAGAGGAAAAAAAATGGTTTGTGGATGTATGAGAGGAGGAAGGATAGTAAAGGGAAAGGGCTTGTTCTGCTACTTGTTATTTGAGATGTGATTAGATTTCACTTGCATCAAAGCAGCAAGTGAAAAAATGAAAAAACATAAAAATTAAAAAATATTTCATTAAAAAATAAGTACTCAGCCAATTAATGTTACTGTTACTGCATTCCAGTTCAAAAATGAGCACAGCACTAATACAACTAATGCAGAAAGAGGGTTTTGTGTTGGCTCTAGGTCATGGTGTGTTTTCAGTACACTTTACCATGGGATTACTTGTGTTTAAGCTGTTGGAGCTTTCCCTACAAGCAATTGAAAGGCAGATGGTTAAAGAATACATATGAGTAGCAGGGACTCTTAGGTCTGTAGAGGAGTTTTACATCTCAGTCTTCAGGGGGAACTCAGACAGAAAGCTAAGTTCCTAAAGATTGAATGTGATGCTCTGTAGTACCATTTAAAACTCCTGTAGATGTTCTAGAGTTTGGACAGAACAAATGTAGAGCAAATAACTCGTGGGGTGGGAAGTCTGTTCAGGCACACAAAAGAGTGGAATATTAACTGCTCTTGTGAAATTACAGAAGTTGTTATAGATGTACTGCATAGTTTGGATGTATTTTTAAACTTACCTGTGACACTGGGAGGTTTGGTTTCAGGCCAATAGACTTTGCTCTGATTCCTTCACCTTTATATGAACCGTTGGCCTATGCTGTGTGTGTGGGGACATGGGCAGAAACCTGAATTGCAGCTTTCCAGAATCAGTGAAGGAAAGAAAGGCATAGAAAGGCACTTGTGATACCACTGGTTTCTTTCCATAATGAAAGGTTAACAACATAGGTCTTGTCAGCGAAGTGCTCGAGAACTATCAAAAGTTGCTTCCCACGACTGGAGCGGCCAAATCCAGCTTATATGTTTCTCTCAACATACAAACCCAAAATATGAATTTCTTAAACATCTGTGTAATTCTTGTGTCATACTGGGGCATTTGAATACTTAGGAATTGAAACATTTTTTTCTTCCCTTAAATATCCCCAAAGCTACTTCTTTATAGAGCTGAGATGCTTGTTATTCAGCCTGCACCTTGGTAATGAAAACGCTTACCCTGACAAACAGGCTAACAGCCAGAGAGTGCTCTGTTGTTCTTAATTGTGAATTTACCAGTTACTGCAGTGACCACAAGTGCAGGAATGTAGGTCTTATTTCAGTCCCTGTCTTGCAGGTTAATTAAGTAGGAAGAGATGTTGCCTGAGGGATCTGTAATTCACTTCCTTTCAGAATTATTCAATGGAAAGTGGGATTTTCTTGGCTCAAAGAAAGGAGAGAAAAACTCCTACCTTAATGGCTAGGTCACACCTAGGAAGGTGGGGAGTATCCAGCATCCCTGCACAGCTGATGCTCTGGGGAATTTGCATTTCTAATTTGACTGGACCTGGTCTAAAGGCTACAGGTTATTGTGGTGGTTTGGGTTTTCTGTTACCTCTCTAGGTCTCGTGTGGACTGGGAGTTGTGCAGCTCCCCACACAGGAAGGAGGTGGTGGTTATATTGAACTGTTTAAACTTTTGTAGTTTAAGTGAGCAGTCAAAAACCACCTAAATAATCCTTCCTTGGGAAGGAAGAATGCATTGCCAAAAAACATCAGAGAGAAAGAAGATAGTTCAGAAGGCATGAATGAAGTGTTTGTGTAGAGGGATCAGCTTGGCTGAAAGAGCAGCACTCTCTGACCACAGTGCAGAGATCTTTGTGCTGTGGGTTTACTTCACCTTGGGATTCCTAGGCTCAGAGTGCCTTTACACATTCATCTGCAGAGGACATTCTCTTCAATTTCATGATAAGATCATGTGCACAGATTCCTGAGTTTTGATTTCTTCTCTCCAAGATTATTACAGTCCTGAAATGTTGGGCCTGAAAACTGATCAGGAAGTCCTTGGAGAACTTGTGAAAATGAAAGTTCCAGCTGTGGCAGAGCTGATGGAAAGACACGGAGTCATGTGGACCTTAGTGGTGTCACGCTGGTTTATATGCCTGTTCATTGACATTCTTCCAGTGGAGGTAACTGGTAACATTAAGTTCTCGTAACTACACCCCTGATTGTTTCATTGGTACTGCTTTAGTAATTGCTTACTGGAAATCAAGGTTAATCTGAATTCTCTCCTTTACTGCAGACTGTGCTCCGAATATGGGATTGTTTATTCTATGAAGGGTCAAAGATCATCTTCCGTGTGGCCTTAACATTGATTAAGCAAAACCAAGCTTTTATTTTGGAAGCCACGAATTTCCCTGACATTTGTGATAAATTTAAGCAGATCACCAAAGGAACATTTGTAACAGAGTGTCACAGCTTCATGCAGGTAAATTCTCAGCAGCTTTTAGTCATTCCAAATTAAAACCAAGATTGACTTAGGAATGTTTTTCACTGAGCAAAAGATGGATACAGTTAGGAGAAACACAGCTGCTAGGATTATTTTTTAAATAAGAAACTCAAACCTTTCGAATACATATATTAAATAGTTATATTTTTAAATTATTACCAATTAAATATTATATTTAATAATTATTATCTAATTCTATCTATAGAAATCTACCCACATTAACTGTCATACAGGGAAGAAAATTCTTTTTGCCCTTTTTACCAGTCAAGGCGGGAAGTCTGATGAGAAGATAATCTTAGTTCATTTTTCCAGTGAACTGTGGATATTGATCCCATGCAGTTCATTTTCAGATGAACTGTAAATACATATTGTAGAATAAGCACAAAGTGAATTTTAAGTTTGCACTGATAATTGGCTGTAGTGCCTGAACACACAGCATTCTGTTTAGAACAAGATGGTTGGGTTCTTACTTCCAGACAAAAACCCATGAAGTTGAATGTCCAAGTGCTATGACAGTCTGCAAGCTAAGGATTATTCTTTTAAATTATTAATACAATGGGTGCCACATCAGTATACAACATTAGATTCGAGGTTTATCTCAGAAGATGGAAATATAAAAGGTGGTAGCTGCAAAACAAGTAACAGGAGCACATCTGTCATAAATCACTTGGTCAATTCCACTATCATTGTTTGCTCAGTGTGCACAAAACCATGTCCTGGAGGGTCACATTTACCTCTCAAAGTGTTTCATGCTCATGGCACATCTCTGTGCCTAGGTCAGTTACAGCAGGATGCCATTTATACTACCTGTCATTATGGTTCATATCAAAGAAAAATCAGCTTAACTTACTGACACTTTTAAGTCTTTAATTAAAGGAGCAAATGAAAAATCACAGGTACAGCTTTAATTTAGAAGAGATGTTTGAGGGGTTTTTCCATTCCACAATTTAGAATAAGAATTTTATTAAATGTTAACTGCCTTAAGAGCACCTGTTCAGGGGCTGATGCTAACACTTGTCCTTGAAGGACTTCCCTCCCCCCTTTTTAATTGTGTTAAATTTTACACCAGCTATTTTTAGAAAATCAATCACCTTTTTCTTGCAGTTACCCTGAGTAAAAGAATTTTAACTGTTATTTACTATAGTAATGGGGCTTTGAAGACAGATAAACAATTTAGATTAGGTTCTTCTGTAACTTTGAAACTTTTGTGCTTGGATGTTTGTTGCATTGGGTTTTTATCAGCAGTACAGGTATTAGTAGCAGCAGAGGTGATGGCAGGTATCTATGCCTCCTCCCCCAGAAGAGAACCCTAGTTTTCAGTTTAAAGGCTTCTTTAGCAGAAAGCTGTTCTGAACTGGTACAATTACAGCCTCAGCCCAAGAGCTGTCATTTAGCAGCTCCAGAGTACTGAGATGCCCACACACCTTAACTGTAGCTTAAAGTGCATAAACCTGTAGCTTTGCCTCACAGTTTTGTTCACTCAGAAGTTCTGGGTGAAGTAGTGGAAACAAATATATTGTTCTTGAACAATGAGTGAAGACAAAAGGGAAAAACGAACTGAAGACGTGCTGGCATTCAGCACGCACCAAGTCCTTACATCGCACCAAGTCCTTACATCGTATCTGTTACTCCTCTGTGAAGCCTGGCAGAGAAGAGGAGCAAAGGTAGTGAAGTGAGGGATTAAAAATGATTTTTTGCAGTAGGAAGACACTGGTTTCTTTGTGTTCCAGAGCCTGAACTACCTTTGCTAGCACCACACAAGAAGTGCACTGGTGCTTTGTCATATTACAAAGGACAGTTTAATATGTTCTAAATATGCCACTTGCTACCACCTGCCATCTAAAATAATCTCAACTGGACACACATTTAAACCAAATTTTCTGTTGCTGTTTTTGTGTAATTTACTGCAGTTGTTATGAGCTGCAGGTTTACTGTGTGTTAACAGCCCAGTAGATGAAGATGTTACCCTGTTATACGCAGGCCAAAGAGCAGTGAGCAATTTCACAGTGTGGACACTGAAGCAGGGATTTCACACCTCCGAGAATTATGTGAGAATTCTAGTATGCTGTCCAAAGCCAGCATTTTAACTAATAATTTTCTTCTTTTGCCCTCAGAAAATATTCACTGATCCTGGAAGCTTATCCATGGCAACAATCAACAAACTCCGAGAGACTTGCAGGGAGAAGGTGCTTTCTCAGGGATAACATGCCAGACGTAACCAGGTGGTGAGATACTACAGCAATTGACACATTCCTCTATTTGCACTGATTAAAGCACACTTTAAGCTTTCCATGAATTAATTGACACTTGACCAATTTTTCCTGCCTTTCAAGTGAGTGTGTTAACACTTTGTACTGTACGTCAGATTTGACAACTGGAACTGGTGGTTCTGTTACTGTTTGTTGGTGGTGTGTTGTTTTTATTTTTTAAGGATTAAGGTATCTTCAGACTAGAATGTGATCAATGTCAGGACCCTCCTTTTAAATAAATAGTCCCAGGGAATTTTGTAATATTAAAAGCAAACAGATGTATAAAATTATGTATTACTGTGTTAACTGTGACACCATTACCATTTGTACAAAATAAATTAATTTAATTTGTCAGAACCTGTTTCATGGTGTAGAGAGTAAATTATGTGATCTGAGTGCTGACTGCAGTCATTGGATGGAATACAAGCATCTTTTTCCTCACTGCTCTCACTTAAGGAACTCAAATACAGCAACGTGCAGGGCAAGAGAGCAATCAGTGATTGTCACTAGCAGTTATCTATGCAGTGTGAGATAGAGCAGCTGGAGTGCAATTCTCCCACACCCGTGGCCCTAAAAATTTGAGGAGAAACACTTGTAAAGACATCCACAAACAGACTTCTTTGACAGGAGAAGACACAGCATAGTCCCTAAGTCTGTATTGGCACCAAGCCACTTCTAGCCCTGCTTTCCTGTCCGTACAGAGCCCTCTCGTGGCCAAATCCTCTCCTTCCAGCTGGGGAAAGGAGAGCAACAACTGGAGCACTTTGAGAGGTTTTATGTTCCATGTGCAACAACTACTTTGGAAAGCCTCACCTTTTAACAGCACTCCAAGCTCTCTTCATTCCTCATGAAACGTGGCTTCCCCCTATCTCGCACATTGAGATTTTTTAATTCCTCAGCAGAAAAAAAAATCATCTTTCTCAGAGGAAGGAGAGGATTGCTCTTCCAGACAACTAAAGACTGCTACTCAACAGTGATTCTGAGCTACCCTATCCTTTATGGTACCAGGCATACACTTTTTCCTCAAGTACTGAATTATAAGGACATCCTAGTATGTCAGCAGGTGTTGGGAAACACTATTCACTCACAGGAAAATTCACAGCTTCCAGTTACCTTCAAGATCCTGGGGCATTGGCCCAAAGCCAGCCTTACTGCCCTGCATTAGGTTCTCTCGGTCAGGAGTGTTCTGTGCAATTCTGTGGTGTGCCCCAGTTCCTGCCCTGCAGAGCTGGTACTGTTAACACCAGAGCGTTCCTGCAGGAGGGAGTCAGGGAAGCTTTAAACACCAAGGTTCATTTCCAGCACATAACAAGGCACACAGCCCTCAGCAGATGTTAAGTTTCCTACTTTGTGGTGAGAGGCCAACTTCAAAATCAAACATGAAATGTCACTGACACAGTCCTTAGACTACGAACCTTAGCAGCACTGTCAGAAAGTGAGGCTTAGGCAGGCAGACTGGTATAGTGACATGTCTCAGGAAGTGACAGTTTAAAGAGTTAACTCCTCCAGGTCTCAGGTTACCAACACATAGCTTTCCTTGTTTCCAAACACAAAGTGCAAAATGAACCTGATTCCAACACACACAGAGTTTTCCTTAGTGCCACAAAGAAAAAACTTAAGCACTTGTTCAACTCCACACTAAAGATTGTCTCAAGCTTCCCAAGTATTGCCAAACCATGACTTGAGCCCTCAACAAATGGTTTTTAAGAGTGATCAGCAATACTAAGAAATACAGAAAAAAAAGTGTCTTTATTAGCATTGTTACAGGCAATGCATACATAAGAACTGATCCTTAAAGTGTACAACCCCCCAGCCAAGTTTAAAGCAATAGAATCAGCAGATTGAGATCTATATTGTACACATGTGCAGTAACAGGATCTCTCTGAACCTTCCAACAGAACAGACTGAAATAACTTTACAAAAAAAAGTAAATAAAAATAACACCCATTTTAAAAAAGTACCAGCTCCTAACAAGCTGGCATAGCATCAAAAATATCAAACAGGGGAGTTGTCCAATCATAAAGAGTTCCTGTAAGGTTTGAGTATTGCGTCGTTCACACCCTGCATGTGCCAGGCATTGAGTTTAAAGCTTAGTAAAAAATACACACCTAAGAGACAAGGTGAAGTTCAGATTTTACATTTCAATTTTGTCAGTTGTTACTAAATTTTTTCAAATGCATCATCAGTATACTTAACATCATCGCTCAATGGCAGCGGTGCAAATAATGAACCTTTTCCCTTTGTTAAGAGTTCTGAAATTGAGTCAGAGTTAGCAACATCCCTCTCTGGAATCTGTAGCTGACATAATCTTACGCCAATTCCAAAAAAGCACCCTTAAAAACTTTTAGCTTGTTTCTAAGTGGGTAAATATTAAAACTAGTTAGCAAAATTAAACACCAGAATTTTCAGAAGTTATTTTTGTGCATAGTTAAATGCTGCAAGATGATTTCACATTTAATAAAGCAGACTTTAAAGAAGCAATTTGCAAGAAAAGATGTTACCTTACAATATCAACCAGTTCAGGGGAAATGTAGGGGGATTTCTTCCCCCAGCCTCTTGCAATTGCTTTTCATCTATGCTGGATTTTAGTGCAAGTAATTAAATTGTTTGATATCCAGCATGGCTCCTCTTTCTGCCAATCAGGTAGGCAATCAAGACAATTAGAACAAGACCAGCAAGGGCTGCACCAACTATTATAGGGATCAGCATGTTATTTTCATCCAGTTGACATTCTTCCACTGAAGAGAGAGAAAAAGATCCACGTTAGGTACTAGTGCACCAACAGATGGCTACATCCAAACTTCAGCATTCTGCTCTCAGCATGTCGATAGAACTGGCTCAGCTAGCTTGTCAATTATTAAAAGGAAGCCAGGTCCACCAACTATGATCATTCAGGATGAAGTCTTTCTAGCACCAGCTGTATACACAATATGGAGATTATACTGATTGTTTCCTCATCGAGAGCTGTTAGCTATACACAAATTTAGCCATCATAAATATCCACATGACCCCTCCCACAGTCATTTGCTTTCATCATAGTCACAAGGGACAGGTTTGCCCCTTTCACACAACTGTCTGCACACAGTTTGGAGGGAAAGGTAGCACCTTTCCTTAACTTGTCTCTGGACCATCAGGAACAAGTCCAAGTTGTTTCACAGCTTTTTACATACTTCTCCCACTAGCCTTAACTTGGACATCTTAATCAGCCCCCACATCATCTGTGGTGGGGCATGCAGAGGCTAAGCATAGCACCCACAAGCTGACATTTGACTGCAGAATGTTGTATTTATATCGAAGTATACTTCACAAATCTTGGATTTGACAGGGGCTGCCAAATGCAAACCTCTTACCTGGCCCAAATTTGTCTCCATCAATCTTGAAAATCTGGACCTGAACATTAAATATATTGACAAGGACTTGGTCCGAGACCTGCAGATTCTCCTCAGAACTGCACTTGTAGGAGTTCCCTACTGAAGCTCTCAGTTCACTCATACTGTTGTTTGATGCTTCAAATTTTGGATCTGTGTAAGAGAAACTCTTATTAAGAGACACTTATTAATTATATAAATCTGAAGAGCAGGAGCTATAAGCTCATAGAGCCACAATTTGATACACTCATCCCCAACATTTCTCATACATTATTTAATGCAGGCTACCCTTTATATTTAAAGATGTAGTCACAGAGAGTAGATTTTTTAGAAGTCCTTACTTTTTGCTTCAGAAGGCAGGGTTGTGCTGACACTCACACCTTGCAGGAAGAATTTTTCAGCACTTGCATTCTTTTAAAAAAACCAAAAACCAACAAATCAGTAGTTGTCATTTAGAATGATGATGTACAACATAAGCTGTTCATGCTCAAGTTCCAATTGCGTGCATTTTGAGACAGGTTTTTAAAATGTAGACCACAAATGGGATTAGCATCCAGAGGAGGTGTTTAGTTGGGCTTTAGGAGAGAAAAGCTACAGAAAGTAAGGAAGATTATTTTGTGAGAGGGCAAAGAGCCAGAGAAAGGAGGCCTTGACACCCCCAAACTGTTGACTTGACTTCCACACTCAGGCATAGCCCCACCCATTGCTTAAGCAGCCTACTTGCAGTGAACTTGGTATCCCCAGAGCTGTAGAGTCATTTAATAGCAACAGCTCAACGTGATCAGCATAAAAAGGAGCATGAAGCTCTGACAAAGAGTGGATTCAGTCTTCAAGGGTATGCAGCTTCAATACAGCACCTGGGGCAGGTGCTGTATTGAAGGCAGGTAGGAAACAGGATTCCCAGCCATCATAGGAGACCAGAAGATGAGCACACTTGGCCTTTGGGCTGTATACAGAGTATTAATGAGAACTTAAATCCAGCTCCAGGCTTAAAATTAGATTAGATGCCCACTTGTCACAGGATGCTCCCAGTTTCAGCAGGAAGCCTTAAAGAGTAAGCAACACAATCTTCAAGGAAGTTCCCACTCCAAACAAAATACTTTTCTGTGTACACATACGTATGTGTGCATATATACACAAATACATTCTTTTCACACAATGGTAGCCAAGCATAAAACCCACTAAATCCTAGTATTAAAACCAAAGGAACTAGTTACTCTCTTTGTAGATGTCTTTTTTCCTCTTGCCCTTGCCCCAGTTAGTTTTCCCACATGGGAAAGTGCTGCAGACCCTACACACTTAGTGCAGACATTCTTACCAAGGCAAACTGGAAGATAACCCTCGTTTTCTCAAAAGTCAGGTTCAACAAAGCAGATGTGTTGTCACATCTCCCAGAAGAAGTTGTATTATGTGGTATGAAATTCAGCACATCCAAACCCATCTGTGAGAGAAGAGGAGCAGTTATGACACTTGAAGAGACTGAGCACATCACCTTACACTCAGCTGAGGTGTGGCTGGCTTGAGTCTCGTGCCTACAGTGTTGTGTTTGCCCTGTGTTCCACACACCAGGGCAGACCCGTGCAGGCTGCACCCGAGTTACCAGGCTGACACACAACCAAGGGCACATCTAACAAAGCTTTCTGCAGCCCTGGCTGGCTGCAGGCAGGAACCCAACTGCTTTCTCCACACAAACTGCTTTGGTCCTTGTGGCATAAGAAAAAACATCAAGAACCACCACACCACACAGAGGGCAAGATGCTATAAAATACTGCTTTGACATAAGGTAGAAGCAATTAAGGGGACCACCAGTCAGCAAATCATCTTGCATTGTCATTTCAGTTCAAAATGGTTTAGTTCTGTCCATGGTTTGTGATTTTATATTGTCTTGCACCTGCAGAAGGCTGTGGGTTAAATGCAACTTGCCAAACAATTAAATAGAAACTCTTTCAGTAGCTCTTAGCTGATCCCCTTGACCAGAAAACCTACTTGCCACTTCCTCACTGGTCATTACACTAGAAATCAGCTGTTCCACCAGAAGCAGAACACCAGAATCTAAACACAGTTACCATCACAACAAGCCACTGTACAGCCACATACCAGCTATAAGTGATCATCATTTTACCTTTCAGTCATCAACATCATAAATAAATGCAGTAGCTCCTTTTGCAAACCACTGTTTCCTGTTGGGGGGATTCAACAGCCCCTTTGGGACCCTGGGTTTGTCCATTGGGCTGGCAAGCCCGGCTCTGCACCAATAGTGGAGGGAAAGAATTTGTGCCAGGGCTGGATCTTACATAAAACTTATTTCTTTTTACTATTAAAATCAGATGTTAAGTAGCTTTTAAGCATCAAAGTCAAACCCAAATGTCTTCAGTGCTGGCAGGAGGGTAATTAAGTCAGAAGCCTGTCCGGTTTTACAGTACTAATTTTCCCTTCTACTAGTCAATCACTCTTTCTATACCTCAGGCCAAATCTCTGTATTTTATTTAACAGTTTAAAAATCTTGTTTTGATTGCAACTTTGATAACAGGATAACTTTGATAACCCTAGTCATATCTTGGTAATTTTTACTACTTCTCTTAAATGACCATATATACTCTTCCTGGATTCAACAGACAAGTTTAATGCTGCTTTTAGTGAATGGAATAATCTTTAAGAACCACTTTCAGTACAAGTGTTTGGAATGTCACTAGTCCAGACCAGGTTAAGCAATTCAAATAGAGGATAATGATGGATAAACAAAAACACCTGAGCTTTTAAAAGAAAAAGGTTAGCTTATAATAACTTACCAAGTCTTCCCCAAAGAAGAAATCTGAAGGTTTTAAAGAAACAAAAATAAAAATGTACCTTTTCATCTTTTTTTGGATAGGTGATATTAAGCTGTAATCCCATGTAGGCAAGTATACAGGTTCCATTTGGACCAGTCACATTGTATTTCCCAACTGCAGGATTTGGGGGTGATGATGTTGGCACTGGGCCAGTTGTTGGAACCTGGCTAGTAGTCTGTTTAGGGGTTGTAGGCACCATAGTAGTAGTAGAGACCATATCTTCAGCACATTCTGTCTCTGCAGAGAAAGGAGAACAGTCATTACCAAACAAGATGAAGCTGTAGGATGATCTACCTTTTTAATCCTTGAGGGAAAGGACAACACAATTTCAAGTAGCTTTTTTCCTAATAAAAGATAATAAAAGCTCAGAAACACAATGGTAAAGCACTACCTAAAGTCTTGTTGCAAAGTCTGAGACCCTTTTAAAACACAGCATGAGAAAATTACATCTCTGCTGGTAATTTACTGAAGTGCATGGGGACCACATCCACTTTCACTCACATCCATCATTTCACTTGGCCATCAGGTCACAGTAAATCTGACAGTGAGTGTTCCTGCTGACCTGCTGTTCCAGCATTCCTGCTGTCTGTTCACAGCCAGGCTGGGATCCCTATCACACACTCTGAGCACTCGTGTGGGAAAAGCAGAGGAACAGTTCTCCTGCTCACTGTTCAAAGTGATCTCCCAGGAGATGTATTCTCCTTCCCCTCACTCTCATTATCCTGGCAATAACCAGTGTAGCCTTAATATATTGCTCTGGCTCTTCTGTCCTTAACAGGGGGATTCTAAGTCACTGTTTCTGATGCCAAGTTTTCTGCTGTATCCTCTCACATCCATCCTCCCTTCAGTCCTGCACGAGGAGCCACCCTCCATGGGGTTAACAAGGCTGTGAAGGTGTGCAAGTTCACCTTTTCATCCAGTCCAGCAGCAACTTCCAAGGGAACAGTGACTCTGATTTATTTGTCAAACTACTTGGAAACATGTGGCAGCAAGATCTTAACTTGATCTGGGAGCCAAGAAGGTTTCTGCATTGAACATCTGAGCCAAAACCAAAGGTCATAACAAAGACATGACTAAAGTAGAGACTTCCATGTTCCAAGCCAAGGTCATCTCCACGTGCCAGGGATAACAACTTGCAACTTTTTAAGGACAACAGCAACTGCAGCAACAATCAACTCTCACTCAAAGGGCCAACTTCTAAAATTTAATGCATACGTATTTCACAGATACAAGACAATTAATTAATAGCCTTAAACAGTTTAAGCAGCTTAATTTTTGATTATGGCTCAGAAAGAAGAACTCTAATCACACCATCTGAAGTCACACACACTCCAACGTAGCATGCTTTCCTATTTCTACTCCATGCCTGGAAAGTCCAAGAGCAGAATCAAGGTGGATGAAAGAGGAGTGATCCTGTATTTTGTAGACTGATACTGGTCTGATCCCAAAATGCAATCATTTCCTAACAAACCAAAAAGCATCTTTCTGGGCACATCAATGGAGAATTACTCTCTACCTGCAAGACCTCAACACATAGAGGCTCTTTAAGTTGGGACAGATGGAAACAACCAAATCACATTGAGTGGAAGTTTAGCCTAGTTGGAGTTTTGATACATTATTTTTATTGATTTAGAGCAGTTTCTAGTAGCTATTCAGGACAGATCAAAAGATGAGACAAATCCTTATGTCTTTTCTTGACAGTTACAGGAAAGCAGCTGGCAAAACTACCAACAGAGAGAAAAAGGAAGTGTCCCTTTCAGAGCTGCAGATAACCACTACCATCCCCTCAGTCACTAACTTCTAGTACACTTGACAGAAGTCACAATTTCTAGTTATGCAGATGCACTGAATATTGACCCTTCTTCCCTTCAGTGAGCCTTGTACCAATCACGGGCAGAAATATCCTTTCATTAAAGATTTGCAGAGAAAAGAAAAACATTAAGGAAAAATTCCAGATCTGAAGTTTATCAATAACTAGCTGCCTAAGGGACAGGGGAAGGCACAAGCCCACAAGAATGGAACCAGAGGATTATATAAAAGAAGATCTTAATGTCTTAAAAAGAAAAGTATTACACAGTAGGGAGATTTTATTGAAGTTTTGTAGAAGCAAAGATCAGCTTTTCCCACTATCGTGTCTTATGTTTGAGCCTGCTGATAAATGATCACTTACCATACTTAACTGCTAAAACAATCAGATCAAAGCTCCATAATTTAAAAAAAATTAGTTCTGAAGATTGCAGTAACAGAAATCAGGGTTTGGTGTGGGGTTTTTTAAGCATAAATGTAGGTAGACATCTTTACTGCAAACTAGTTCACTGAATGGAAAAGTTTGATCAAGGGAATGATACATACAAATCTGAGCCAGTCATGTGAAGCAGTGATAAAAAATGCCACTATTATCATGCATCAGGCAAGGTATTTTTCACAGAAATGGAACAAGGTAGAGATACTCCAGTAGAAGGCACTTGTTCATTGTAACCATTCCATGCTAGCAGTGGCTACCCTAGCTTTTAATATTTGTTTCAACTTAGCAGGTGCATAAATGGGATTAACAGCTGAAAGAAAGTTCTACATCCTAGGGAAAATGAAGACTCTAAAAGTAAGGCAAAGACTTATCACTCCTTAAGATAGTATGGGTGATCAGTTCATACAGCTCTTTTGCATTTGAAGACTGCTGCCACAAAAGCAAAGGACATGATTGGCCTCCAATAATTTGAAGTAAAATTCCACACTACTTTTCAATACAAACAATCAGGATAAAAATCTGACTTTGTGATTGTCCATGAAGGAGAAAAACCTGACTTTTACAGCTGAAATAAAACCTCCTGTAGGAAGATGTACGTTTCTGCTCTCTACAGACCAATTCTCTACTGTCTGCCATTATTTCACTAATTCCCCAGAGCACAGAGTAACTAGTTCAAACTACTTTGGTAGAGGCCATAATGCTTGGAAGTTATCAGATACTTCTTAAACTAGGATTTTGGCCATGTGCCCACTCAACCTACTGCAGCATGTGTTTAATACCCATACTCATGAAGAGCCCAGTACAATACCCATGGGAACTCAGGGCACTATCCCCTAGCCACAGATTCTGACATCCTACAGAGAAAACCTGAGGCAAGCCCATTAATTTCAAAAGATGCTGTTGTCAGTTTTAGATCCAGTACTCACCTTAAATATGATTAGTCAGGATTTTAAAAGAAATGACCTATTATTTGAAATATTAGCTCATCAAGTACATTTTCTGTTAGAAGATACTTACTGTTCACACTGAAAGTGCCATTTGTGAGATAGGCTTCCAAAGTGACATTGCTAAAAGTAACATTCGCATTCTTCATACTGATGTGCTTGGAGCTGATGCATCTGTATTTTGTGCCCACATGAGCCTGCATGATACTTTTATGTGATACAGACTTCATGCCTCCTGTAAAAAAAAATACATTGCATTAGTAGGTACCAGTACTCAAAGAAAGGACTTAGTATTATATCTGGAAGGGTTTTACAGTAACAACAGTAAGTTTTTATTTTACCTGTAGTTGAATTTGGGAATAAAGTTGCATCTGACAGATTGTAATGGAAAACTAGCTCTTCAACTTGGTACTTGTCTGCAGATTCTGAGAAATTCAGGCTTAACGAATGTCCTGCTCCAAAATCCAATACCAGAACTGGATGAGATGCATTATCTTTACCACATGAGCTCTGTGAGTCTACTGAAGCATTTTGTGGAAGAAAAAAGTCTACAAACTGTGGGGTAGAAAATAAAACACAAATAAGCTTTTCCTCACAGCTTTTAAAATATCCTGTGAAACTGTTACAAACATACAGCAGACTTTAATATATAAGATGTCTACTCATATACCAGAATATAGGAAGCAGCATGTTACTGACATTCAAGTTTGAGAATCCTGCTCTCTGAAATTGGAGGACTAAACAGTACATACAGCACCTCTTAAGACT
This sequence comes from Fringilla coelebs, assembly GCF_963513975.1. NCBI lineage: Eukaryota > Metazoa > Chordata > Aves > Passeriformes > Fringillidae > Fringilla > Fringilla coelebs. The sequence goes on along the minus strand of NC_140029.1, from coordinate 26,565,316 downwards.
TTTCTTCCTTCTAAACCAGCAATATGAATTTGCAGGTACTTCAGTACTACAAGAATCAAATCTGGCAAACTCTGGACATGTGAAAAATGAGAGAATTTAAGCTTTGCTTCTTGTAGTACAAGAACAAAAGGGATTGGTACACTCTATGTAGCTTCCTGTAATACTTTAAGTTTATTACACATTGTGAAGAAATGTGATATGTGAAGACCAATAAAACATTTATTGCAAAGTTCTGAGCTTACTGCTTACAATAAGAAACAGAGAAAAGTATGTTATGAAGGAAGTCAGTTCTGAACACATATACCAAACACATATACCAGTATTAGCAGGATTTCAGACCATCAGCACCACTGAAAACATAGATTATACAATGTAAGGCTCAGTTTAAATCACACACAGCAAGTGCACCACTGGTAAAGTAGTGGGATTTTTTTTAACCTTGTACTACACTGATGGCTAGGAAAAAAAAAAAAAACAACAACACAAAACTGCAATAAGACTAATCCCCTATTCCTCCTCAGTAGTGAAGATACAAAAACCCCCAAAACTTATTTGTTAAGGGAAATTCTTAATTTTCCATTAACAAGCTTTTGCTGTTAATATGGAACAATTTTTAAGTGTTGCACTAGTCTGTAGATACACTGAAATCTAGAGATTTGCTAGGTAAGAAGGTCACAGATTGCCAGAATTTAAAAAGTTTAAAAAACTATGTTTCAGTTCAGATTTAGTCCATGTGAGTGTGACCAAGTTACGAAAAGAGAACTCATAGTGTTTTTGCCTTTACAGTTCCAGTGGAAGCCATTTTAGTTATCAACAGGACAGGTGTGGAATTTCAGTCACAAACGTTAATTGCACATGTTTTCTTTGTGATTGTTTCAGGCAGCCTCAACCTTGCCCTTTAATTAGAAGCATCCACAATAAAGAAAAGCTGATGTAACATGACTGGGAGAGTAAAAATCTTTGTGGAAGCAGTTCTTCATGCACAGATACTCAGAGAAAACTTAAATACTGCACACGAGTATTTAAAGATACCACAAAGATACCACATATTTTATAAATACTGAAAATACTAATAAATGACAAGCAGTCAGATACTCACTGCCCTTACCTCTTTTTGCCCACTGGTTTTGTATTCCACTGAGAAGGCTACTGTCAAATCAGCAATTATGCAGACCTTACCACTTGAATCTTTCACTTCAAATGAAGAGGAAGCCTGTAAAAAGCCTGATTAAAAAAAAAAAAGTGGTTAACTTTGTGTCACATAAATTTGCATTTTTAATCCCAAAGAGACAAACATGTACAACTGTACATTATGGGAGTAAAACTTAAGCATGAGTTGAGTTTGGAAACTTGGGCATTAACAGTCTCTAGATTAGCTTCAACATCACTAACAAACAGAAGACAAATTAAACACCTCATTTATAAAACTGCAAAGCCACCCAAACCAAAAACTGTTGACATTCTGGTTCCTAAGAGATAAGAAAGACATGCAATAAACACCAGTCAGTGTTCAAGGCAGCTTCAGTGTTCTCTGCACACAGCAACTATTTTACCATCATCAGCCAGACCTGGCTTAGCTTCTTTGATCCTGCATGCCTCCAACACTGCCTTCCCCCCACGGCACACCATGCAGCCTTCACTCCTGCTGTACCAGGACACTCAGCTGTACATGCGCTGAATGCAGCATTTAGAAAGCCTGAATTAACTGCAGATGTTTTGAAGGCACTGCCAAAAATAGCACGATAGAGCATGCTAACATTGCCAGGAGAATTTCTCTTTACCATCCCCACGCTCTCCACACTTTACAGGAGGAAGAGGCCAAGACATTGACACACACTGAGGTTATGTTTTCCTGACTGGTTTAAGCTAAACTCAGACTGAGCTGCTGAGAAAAGCAGAGAAAAGCCTTTCTGCCCCTTGTTGCATTCCAGCCTCTATGCTCAGAGCACACTGAGTACAAATGCCCAAAGTACTGACTGAACAGGGCAAGAACACGCAGCAAGGGGAGCATGCAGACATCCTTTCTGATGGCAGCATGGACTGGCACCAGCGTGACCAGTGCCCACTGCCAACAAAGCTTGGCACAGGGGATGCACTGTGGCAGGCTGGAAACAGCTGGAAAGCTGGTTATCTCCTACTTCATTTGTGGCAAGGGATACCTGACAGTGCTCCTGCACTTGACCGGTTCTTTATTTTAGAATCTTTTATTTTTCAGATTCTCAATTTGTCACCACCACCTCCCCAAGTGAACCTCACTGCAAAAAGCCTGCACCATTTTCATGCTAGCACTTTATCAGTTTGCATTTGCAACAACTTCAGTCTTGCAGAAAACCTGATAAAAAAACAGCTGCAAGACATAAGCCATTATCACAAGCAAATAAGCTTTAAGGAGTCAAACATGCTAATCCATTCAACTGCTGATAACAGCAAAGAGATCCAGATGAGGGATTATCCATTAGCTAGCTTCCCTCCCTGACAAGTTCTCAAAAAACTAATCTTAAAACTTTTCACTGCAAAACTATGGTGTGTACAAAGACAATTATTAGGAAAAATTGGACTTTTGTCAGCTGGACTTCAGCAGAAGGCACATCAATTGCAGGAACACATCGGAAACTATTTCTCTGGCACCCAGCAAGCATTTTCCCGTGTCGCCTTCCCCTTAGCAACACCACATCTCCTCCCAGCACCAAGGGGGGCAAAGCTGAAACTGGAATTCATTCAACTTTACCTAGTTTTTGGAGAGTCTAGATTTGAAACCAGAGATAGACAGAAGAAAGAAAATGATTAAGAAAAGATAGTGTAGAAAACTTATTTCAAATGAAACCTGTCCTACCTTTGCCTTTATGTCCAGCATAAGATGTTCATTAAGGACCACATATTCACAAATAAATGTTATTTACTGCAATTCAAAGCAGTATCAGAAACATGTTTATCCACACAGAAGTTTCAATTTGCATTTACATCTGGAACTTGTTTACATTTTATGCAAGCACTGCTTTTCTCCAAAGCAAGCTGCTTACACCTTCCTGAAGATTTCTAGCACAGCATAGAAAAGAGCAGAGGCAGGGAATAAGAATCCATTGCTCCTTGAACAAACACTATGACTGAAAAATTCTAGAATGAAAACCTTCAGTGCACATGCAGACTCTCCTGTTTGATAGCTATTAAAATCTTGGCAATTTTAGAGCTAAAAAAATGAAGTAACTGAGTAAAAGAATGAAAGAAAAGTAATTTTTAATAGAAATTCAGGGGAAAGAAAAGACTGAAAAACAATTAAGAAAAATGTTGCTGGCCTAAATGAAAACATGACAGACCTGTCCATTACAAATGATTCAGAGAACAACAGACAATGCAAAAAGCATCAAATGGAGGACAAATTCTAGTAATGAACAGCTGATAAATCACCCTCAGCAAATTTAAGTAATAAAGAATAAGGGGCATGAATAAACATTAAATAGTAACACCTGCATAACTACTAGATTTTTTTAAGGTTAAAGCATATCATTTTATGAATCCTGATTTCATTAGTGTGGAACAAATGCTATAAAAACCCCAGTCCTTAAGAATTATTCAGCAGCTGCTGGATTTGCAGTTTCAGCGATGAGACAGACACATCCAGCACGAGACACTGAGTGTCCTTGATGGAGTGGTGAGAGCTGTTTCACGGCAAGTAAGGCAGCACTCACAGGGATGGTGATCAGACAGAACTGAGCTGCAGCATCATCTGCTCCCAAGGTCCTGAAGGAATGCAGATGAAACCAAGTGAAATGTATGGGACACAGGAGCAAAGAAAAATTGGAAAAAAACCACTGAAGAACAAATCAAGACACTGAGGGAAAGAAGGTCCCGCCTACTGTCTGCTCCAGCCAGTTTAAGGCACAGGAACAACTCGCAGGAAAGCAGCTGCTGAGTTTTGTAAAGGCAGTTTCAGTGTTGAGCAGTGATTAATGCATGAATCATCACCAGCCTACAAACACTACAAGCCTACAGTCAAAATGTCAAGACTACAGAAAAGCAAACTGATGTTGAATCAATCCATCTTGGGACTATTTCTAATAAAGTTACATAATGTATTGCTTAATTCTATCAGGGCACATCTACAGGTTGAGAATATTGTTTGTACATCTCATAACAATATCATTCTTTGCAGTTAAACACAAAAATTGATACAACCTCCAGAGTCTTAACTTTAGGCTTTAAATGTTCCTCTTAATAAACTTCAGAGCCTTCTATGACAACTATCTGTGGCACAGCAAGTGCAGTACTTCAGATTTAAATGAAGCAGTCTAAGACCAATAGCAAAAAATAAGTTTTGTTAGGTTCATTATTCATTTGGCTGGAAGCACTACATTATAGATATCTAGTAAAGGAATCACCAAAAATGTACTAACATCAAATAAATTTCACTTGGTTCAGATGCTTCCTTGGTATTCCAGTAAGTTCCAAAAAAACCTGCTTATAATATTTATTCTAGCTGCATATTTTCAATTGAAAAATCATAAAACAATCTCACTCATTATACCTTATTTCTGCAATTACAGTCTTATGCAAGAAAACACTTAAGGTAACTGTTAAAGCAACAACTAGAGATCTTGCTTGAATTAAATCCAGCATCCTTCTTTATCTAACATACCTACCTCAAAAAAAACTGAAGTATATTAACAGTCTGAGATAAAATAACTAAGTCAAACAAAACAAATACTTCCTTGATTGTCTAACAATTTATCTTAAAGAAATCCACCTCATAAAGTTGTTTGTTTTAAGCTGAAAACTACAAAGCTAACAAAACAATCTAGCACATGCTTTCAGGTTTCAGCTTTTTTATAACTGAAATCCTGTTAGTCAAACACTGATTTACTCTCCCATATAATGGAAACCTACTAAGGGAGAGAGATGAATGGTTGTTGTGTGCTAGAAAATCAAGCATATTTAATGATAATTGCGTACACCATCTGCTTGCAAAGAGGACCTCAGTTACTACAGTTAATGATTTACTTTGCCTCCAATTTTTATTAGGAACATTAAACACTGAAAATAAGGAAAAACAAAAGCTACTCTGTATAATCTGAGGTTTATTACTATAGTCATGTTTCCTGAATAAGTAAAAACTTCTTTAGCATTTTTCTCCCTCTTGGAATAAAGGGCAGCAAGCCATCCAAATCCACCTGGGCACACACACATCCTGTATCATCGGAACTTTAGGCCATGCAGATATCCAGTGGATGGGACTGCCTGCAATGTTCAGGAGGAAAACCATGGCCAGTAGTGTTCAGGAGGAAAACCACGGCTGCAGCGCAGCACAGCTGCCAGCTCCTGGGATGTGCTGTGATGGGGTTCAGAGTATCCCAAAGCCTGGTCAAACCCACAGACTCTCCTCAGCTCCAGCCCACCCTGTGCAGCAGCACTCCAGGGTAAGGAATGCCAGCCCTACATAATCATTCTGTCCTGAGCTGCAACACTGATGTGTTGCCTTGCACCTTTGCCCAGGGGTTCTGATGACAAACACAGCGAACACTGCTATCTGTGGGGCATTAATCCAAGGAGATAAGAAATGCTGGTCATTATCTAAAGAAGATTTATTTTCTATTGTACATGTTAACCAAACTGCCCAGTAATTTACTCATTCTGATGGTTCAGAATGATCCTGTCATCTCTCACTGTTCATTTTGTGAACAGTGGTAATTTCAGTCACCACCTTTAACTCCAAAATCTATGCCAGAGAATAGAATGGAAAAATCCCCAAGCAGTTACACTCCCCTACAATGCTCTGTCTTCCAATGTATGCACCACTCCCAGAGGAACACCAGGTTCAAGTCCTTTATCAGAAGACCAAGTCAAGATACTTCCTAAGGATTCAGCACCTATGCCACATCAGGATAATACAGAAAGAAAAATACAGGAACAACTGAAAGCAGGAAAATCCCATGACAGGCTTGACGTACAAAACACTTTGCAAGAGGCGAGATGGTCTCCATAAAATGATGAGTTATACTTACCTTTCATCAATAGACACATGAGACTGAATGCTGGCTACCTGGAAAGCTGGCAGGAAAAGACAACACTGGACTCACTTGAATACTCACACAGTGGTGGAAAAGGGAGAACAGAGCTTAATTCAAGGCTGCATGAGAGTACTTTTGGGGATAAGAGAACCAGCTGCACTTGTGCAGGTGCAGCACCTGATTACATCAAGTTCCTGATCCAGCCCAGAATATGCATCCTTGCCAACCAAGAGTCAAATTCATGTATTCTCAGATTATGGTTTGATATTGTTGATTTCAATTAAAGCAGTAAACATTTTGTTTTTCAATTTCAGTTTGCAGATGAATAACTCCTGTCTTTATAAACCAAATTATACAAGTACAAAAGCATTAGAAAGGAAAGGCTAACTAACAGCCATACACTTGCCATTTGACCAGAGAATTGCACAACTGCATCAAGTTTAGTCACATGAAACTTTATGGCTTCCTATCTAAAGGAAGGAAGTCTTGGGATAGCTCTACAGCAAGTGATTGCATGAGTGCACTGGGAGAGCTCAACTCCCCTCGCTAGACCCTTTTCAGCATTCACACAAGTCTATTTTGCACTGGCTCCAGTTAGTGCTGCTGTATCACACCACACAACTAACACACATTCTTCAAGGCAGCTGCCAGCCCCAAACAATGTTTTGAAGAAAGGAGCACTGTGTGACAATTTAAAGAGAAAGCTTCCCAGAGGAGAGGACACTGGAAATAAACTAACTGCATGAGTAAAACCACTCTCCGAGTTCTAGAGAGTAGATCTTAACCCTGTCAAGGAAAATAAGATTATAAGTGTTCCCATATCATACAGAATAAATTATTGTTAAGAAAACAGATGCCATCAGAAGTTTAATATAAGAAACCCAAATGTATTAACTGTGAACTACTGTGCTCAAGGCTGAACACTGGAGAGGGAACAAGTATGCACTGCACAGAACTGAAGCACATTTAAACTCTGTACTCTTAATGCCAGGGTGCACCTAAGACTGTCACATTTGGGAATTAACAGTAGAAAAAGTAGTACTGATAGTCAGTGGTGCTGTCAAGGGACAGAGAAGGTTAAGAAACTGTTATACTAAGACTGGAAGGGACACCAGTCCAGCTTGAAGTCAGATGCCCAAAAACTGTGGAATCCTGGTTTACCAAACATAAGGTACATTTAAAAGTTTGCAATATAGAATCAAGATAATGCAAGGCATTGTTCAAATGGCTGTTGTAATTCTCACCACTCACATGCCCAAAAGTGTCTTCTGCCAAACTTAAGAGAACACATACCAAGAAATCCATTTCAGCACCAAGCTTTCTCAAGGAATTTCCAAATAATCACGGCTGACTTGAGAGCAAAGACAAACTGTGGAAGCTGAAACGAGCAAAAGCAAGGTGCGCCTTTTGCTAGAAATAAACTTTTATCTTTGAGACCTACAAAAGCTTATCAAAGATAACAGAGCTAATGTTGCAACAAAGTATCAATCTCTGAGTCAGGTTCCTCTGTACTTAGAGGCAATTCTTCACTCTGTCATCTGCCAAGTAACCTATCACATGATGACTGGCACACTAATTCAGATCCTTAGAGACTGTGTCCATACACTTCAAACAGCTATCAAGCAAACAATATGTCAAGGGCAGCACTTGGTAAAACAATATTTCCAAAGTTACTCAACACTAAAGCAGTTAGATTTTGTGAAAACCAAGTCATACTGGTCTCAGTTGCAAACACCAAATAATGCCAAACCTGAAAAAACCAATTCTGCACCAGATTGCTCACTAGCTGGAATTCATTATCAAGTTTCTCAAATATCTCTACATAAGTAGTAAGGTTTGAAATTCCTCTTTGGACTAGAGTTGCACAATAGAAACATGTGGATTATACGTCAGTGACTCTGAAATGTCATCACACTATTTTGAAAAACTAATTTTCCCTTCTGCAATTCTCAAACACTTCATTACTTATTCACTACATATGTCTGATTCTAACCTTAAATTTTCAGGAAAGTGTTCTCTGATGTGTCTGTGTTTCAGCAATGAAAAAATGTACGGGTGCTCTAGATCTCAGAGAGCACGAGCAGCTCTGCTGGGTTTGGCACACAACCCAACTGACTCATCGTGCTCAACAACAGACAAGCACCATCTTACTCAGTATTTCAAAAAGCAGCAGCTAAGTTTAGGGGAGGTACTTCCATTTCCCATAGTCCCCCTTCCTTGCATGTACCATATGCTACCTAAATATTTTCTTAATTCCATATGTATATTTGATGGTAGTGAGGGAATTAATTACAAAATGCTCAATGCTGACACATGAAACATTCAGCTTAGCGCTTGCTGCTCAATCTAAATAGAAAACTGAAACACTAAGTGAGGTATGGTGAGGTAGTCAGGTGGAAAAAAAAATTCTGCTGTCCTGAAGTCAAGGCATCACCAAACAAGTTTTCACCTCTGCCCCACCCATACTAATCTTTCCAAACCAGTGTTTACTCAGATGATTAAAAGGCTGCAAATGAGCTAAAATATCTGAAGACTTCAGCTCATATATTACCTTTATCTCTTATTCTTCTCCCCTCACCTACAATCCAAACCCCACACTCTAGCAAGAAAGGGATCTCGATGTGCACCACAAGATCTTCCCCCAAGATTGTAGTATAAAGCTATGCAGAAACACCCAGCTACTAAGCTATCAGACACTGGTACAAAGTCCTGACTATCAGTAAAAAAAAAAAAAAAAAATTAAAAATTATAAATAAATAAATCTGTGGCAAAATAAACTATTCTATTGCTTCAGTTACAGTAACCTAACACATCTCACATGCCAGAAAGTGACAAAAATAGTGCACCAAATGATGTTTGTAACTGACAATTGAGCAGAGGAAGACTACTGCAGTGGCCGAAAGTATTAACTGTGGTAGCACATAAAAATCACAAAAGCTGATTTGAAAGCAAACTATAAAGCAATTCTTCATTTAAGCCATAACAAAATGGCATAAACTATTCAAGTAACCCCCACTATGACACCGGTTCAATGACACTTCAGCTGGCAGCCCTAAAAAGCAGGAGCCCTGTAAATCACTGTGCTTGCTACACTGGCTCACGAGGGCTGGATATCTGAACTGCTCAGTGCCCTTTGCGAGCGGCACCTTTTGGGCTCAGTGAAACTGAAGTCCGGTCAATGGTGATAACGACATTTACTACCAAAGAGACGTTACAGGAGTCACGAAGACTGCCCCAGCTCAAAAATGATGGCAGATAAGCATTCTCAACTGCTACTCTACTTGGGAAATATTTTGGCCAGCTGCTGAACAAGTTTCCTTTGCTGCCAAAGCCACATCTCAGAAACCTGCTAGCGTTGTGTGATGTGGCTTTCAACACAAGAAACCAAAAGCAAGGTAGTTAGCAGTAAACAAGCAAGACACACTTCCTCGTAAAACAGCCTTGCTGACCTAACAAACCTTCTCATCAAGGCACAGAAATCTCTCTATTCCAGACACATATCATATTTTACTCAAGATAGGGCAGGAAGAAAGCCATTAAGCAACGGAGCACTGCATATCCTATAGAAACGCGCTGCTTCCCAGCAATGACATCAGTAGCTCCCGCGTCTCCATGCCTCGTGCTCCAGGCGCGTTCGCAGGTTCTTCCCGGAGCGCAGTCCCTACACCCAGCGCAGGTGCCCGGAGCGGCGTTCCCGGGCTCTAACGCGGTTCAGCGCGGCAGCTGCCGCCTCCCGTCCGCCGTCGCCCTCGTACCCCGGGCGGCCCTCGGAGGCTCCCGGGCGCCACAGGGGCCCGGCGCGGGATGGCCCCCCCAGAACCCTGAGGCCGTGCGGGTCAGTCAGCACCCGGGAAGGCCGAATACAGGCGGGAGCGGACGGGCGGGCGGATCTCCGGTTACAGGTGCTGCGTCCACCGCCGCCCGCCCCGGGGCCACCTCAGGCCGCTGCGACCCGCCCCCGCCACCCCTGCGATCGCACAGGCCGCCCGCGTCTCCCCCCTTACCGAGCAGGGCGGCCGCCGCCAGCAGCCCCCGGGCCATGTCGGGGTGCAGGGACGGGGCGCGGCGGGAGCGGGCACGGAGCGAGGGCGGGCGCGGGGCGGCGGCGGCAGCTCCGCGCTCGGGGCCCTCTGGCGACGGCCCCGGCCGCTCATGTGACCGCTGACGTCACAGAGGCGGACCGCCCGTCACGTGAGCCGGGCCGGGGCACCGCAGCGGCGGTGAGGGGGGAGATCTCGCGAGAGCGGGGCCGCTCTGAGGGGAGCGGGTTCGGCGCCGGTGGTGCCGGCGGGCTCCGTGCTGCCCCAGAATGGGCTTCTGAGCCTGAGCCTGGCTGAGGTCACTATGGGCGTCTCGCACAGAATTAATTCCGTCCCAGCTGTATAAAAACATTGCAGGTTGATGACCTGTTGTGTCTGAAGTGTTCTATGTACATATACCCAGGTATACATACGAGTCACATGTGTTCCAAGACAAAACAGGGACTGCTAATGACGTGTGTTTGCATGGGCAAAAAATTCAATTTCACATACCTTCAGATGTCTGATGGTTGTTAAGGAATCCCTTTTTTTTTTTTTTTTTTTCTGAGATAACCAGAAAAGAGGGTGAAGTTAGCATGTAAACATTCTCAGGTGTAATGGAGATGGACAGTCCAGGTAATTTGATCACTTTGTAATCCAATGCTCTCTTTTATCCACACTGCTAGGGGTATGCTTACTTCATCTGAAGCCTCAGAAGCTGTGTCTTGCTCCTGCAATCCTGTTTCTAGTACGATTGGAATGTGTGTCAGTAGCAGTGTGCCTCTGCTTTCTCACAATGACTGCTGTGGACTCCCTCTCCTCACTGCAGGCTGCTCCAGATTCATCACCTCTGAGGCAGAATGATGTCTGCTCCCAAGCTGCCTTCATACTTTTTTGCATTGAACCCATTTGAAATGCAATTTAGCTACTCCCAGCTTCTAAAGTCAAGTTCAGCTGCTGTGAACTTGACCTTTCCTTGCTCTTTGTCTCAGTTAATTCACAGTTCCTGTTTCCCCAAAACGTCGTGGACAAGTGTAGTTGCTCCTTAGGATGGCATGGGGATCTGCCTTTCTTTTTCAATGCAATTGCTATAAACACATATTTCTTTTTTAATGCTGCATTTTTACCTGTGCATTTTTAGACACAGTAATGTATTATTTTAGTAAAGTTTGTTTTTCCCTGCAACACTTCTAGCAATCTTTATTCTTTCCATGTATTGCCAAAAGCAGAAGTTACTTTGAAAAAGGACATAATGAGCGGCTCTGGTCAAGTGTTTGAAAGACTCATCTGCAGAGGGGTTGAGGGTAATGGAGGTGGGATATGGGTTCTTGTTTTGGATCACTGTTTTTGGAACCTGCACTGGGAGTGGAGGAAGGTCTGTGGAATACAAAGTCTGCCACAAGATAAATGGGGAGGGAGGCCCAAGGTCAGGTTTAAACTTGGTGTGCAGTATTTTGACTCCCTGGTGGAAAAATCAGTAAGCACCTATAAAGGGGGAAAAAAAAAAGTTGCATAAAGCAACAATACTGTGGTAAAATTTGGTAAATAAAGAACATAAGGTTATCAGCAGAGAATGATGTTGACCTTCCATGATGTGGATCATTAGCTCACTGGGCCTTTATTAATGGTACAGAGACAGCACCATATCAATTTCCACCTCCTTTCAGTACAAGTACCAGGGTGTTTGTTAGACAAATGCATCAAGTCTTGCACAACCGTGCTGGCCATCAGCCCCACTGCTTGGTAACTTGTTGGCTGACATCAATCAAACATGATAGCAGGGTAAGACATAAACAAACAAAGTTAAAGCTTCTGTAAAAGCTGCTATATACACAGCCTGGAGGCCCAGATTGGGCTGTCACTGAGAGAAAAAAACATAGTCCATACCCAGCCACTACACATTTCATCTGACAGAGCTGCTGGCCATCCAGCACGCTCACAGGCCCAGATAGGAACCGTGATGCACTCACTGGCCGTTCTTCAGAGCTGTGGTTGCAGAGTGGGCTGCTCATGGGAAACACCCAGGAGAATTAGTCATTACTACAGTAAAAACTGTCCTGTGAGGTCAAGGCAGAGTACAAACAAAGGAGACAGAGTACAGGCTAGGAGATACAAGGAAAGAATTTCCACAAAACATGACTATTTTCCCATAGCCTTTTGCTGAGTATTACCTGACTTCACACGGTTACTTCCTTTCGGAAGAGACTTGCTAGGAATGGCTAACCAAGTTCATGGTACAGAGTCCACTCTCCTGAACATCCCTGCCAAAGATAATAAACCTACAAACAGAGTGGGACCATTTAGGTTGGAAAAGACCTCAAACGTCACTGAGTTCAACTGGCAACCCAGCACTCCCTAGCTTACCACTAAACTGTGTCCCTAAGCACCACATCTACAGGCCTTTTAAATACCTGCAGGGATAGTGGCTTCATCACTTCCCCAGACCACCTGATCCAGTGACTGATAACCCTTTCAGTAAAGAAAGCTTTCATAATATCCAGTCTAAACCTCCCCTGGCACAGCTTGAGGTCTTTTCCTCTCATCCTGTCTCTTGTTACCTAGGAAAAGAGAAGAATCCCCCCCCCACCTGGCTACAGCCTCCTTTAAGGCAGTTGAAGAGAGCAATAAGGCTCCCTTCCTGGAGCCTTTTTTTTTAGCCTTCTTTTTTCCAGCCTTAACAACTCCAGCTCCCTGAGGTGCTCCTCAGAGGGGTTGTGTTCCAGACCTTTCCCCAGCTCCACTGCCCTTCTCTGGACATTCTCCAGCCCCTCAGTGTCTTTCTTGCAGCCCAGAACTGAACACAGGATTTGAGGTGTGGCCTCATTGGTGCTGAGTGCAGGGGGACAATCCCTGCCCTGCTCCTGCTGGCCACACCATTGCTGATACAGGCCAGGCTGCCATTGGCCTTCTTGGCCACCTGGGCACTGCTGGCTCATGTTCAGCCACTGTCACCAGCACCCCCAGGTCCTTTCCCACTGGGCAGCTTCCCAGGCACTCAGCCCCCAGCCTGTAACAGTGCACAGGTAGATCTGCAAATTGAGACATTGAAGTTACCTGAAAGGTGTGTAATTTTTTTTTTCAAAGATGTATAGCACAAAGAAAGGATGAGAAAAGCTGCAGCAGATCAAGGGCATTAAATGCTAAACCCAGGTTCAGATAAACCCAGGTTCAGATAAAGGAATCCAGGAAAAGCTAAAATACAGAACTAAGAAAAAAACACCCAAGGAGAGGGCAGAAATGAGGCTTTTGGCTGGAGTGCTGAGGAGAACTGGAACTGCCAGGCTTGGGAAGTGCCTTTAAGTCAGCTCCCAGTCTACATTCTCACACTCACTTTCCCTCAGGAAATGTTGGGCCAGATAACAGCATGTCACGTTTAGGAAAATTGCTTTTTAAACACATATAATGTATGTTTGGATAAGTTAGAGCCCTCAGCTGTATCCAGGCTCCTGCTGTTATTTTTGTGATTTCACAGAAGCTGCTATACAATTTGTTCTAAGGACACTGAATTGCCAATATCCAGGTCTCCCTGACATACCTGAACACTGGTGCTCTATAGAGGACCTGTCACTTAGCTACTGCCCAACATCTTCAACAGTGGGTGATCTTCCAGGAAAAAATGTTTACCAACTTCAGCCCTGTGGGTACAGGTACTCTCAGGCAATGTGACTGCAAAGAACTAACTGACTGAGGCAGACTACTCAACCAAATTCCATCACCAGCTACTGAAAAGCAATCAAATGCAGCTGTTTCACCATGGAGAAATTATTTCCATGCTGACTCATAAAGTAACTGCTTACCTGTTTGGTTTAGCACATAAAATGTCCTGGCAAGAAAAATTTGATGAAATCAAATTAAAAATGAGGACCTGAGAAAAATTACCTGGCCTGTCAGTCTCTCCCAAAGCTTTTGAACCTCTGAAGCCACTTGCAGATCAGTCTGGAAAAGTCTTCAGGGATCATGACATTCTCTGTGGTTTCATGGGAGTAAGGGGATGGGTAGAGATGAGCAGCTGGATGAGGGACGAAACCTCCACTCCCACAAGCAGAAAAGCAGAACCAAGGAGAACCTCTCTGAGTACTGCTGCTTGAGGTTATTTGCAGGGGATGATACAATTGGGTACCAAGGGCATACAGCATAGAAAACAGCCTTCATAATTTCCACTGCTGTGGAACAATTCATTTTTAATTGCTAGACCAGAATAACATGGCCAAAGAGCCCTTAGTCTGTGGCAATTAAGAAAAACTGCACATCTCAGCAGTTTTAATTAACATTGCTTCTTGAGGCAGAACCATTTCAGTCATCTTCAGGATAACACCACTCCTTTAAGCTATTGTTTAAAACTACTGAACCAGAACATCTGAGTTCAGAAGGGGCAGGCAGGACATTCTCACTGCTTCCTAACAGTTACTGCACACTACTGCCAGCTTTCAGTGTGGTTTAAGCCTCTCTGGCCATTACCTCTCTGTGCAGCACATATTCCTTTTTGGTTTAGAAGTCTGGTAAGATGGATCTGGTTGGTTTCCATATACATAAAAAGTGCACTACAAAGTGAATGGTATAACACTAGAAAACCAACCTCAAAAATAAACTGAAGTGCCAAATTCTCACAAAGGCTAAGAAATTAATACTTAATATGCATCAAAGATTTTATTTGCATTAACTGAAGATTCAAATATTAAAATAAGTCTACATTAAATTATAATATTAAATATGCTTTAAATACAATAAACTAAACATGTTTAGTTTCCAAACACAAAGGGAACAAAAATAATTCAGAACGCAATACAATTAATAACACCAGAGGACAGAATAAGGACTTTTAATATGTAGTTCCACAAAATGTCACCTCATAGCACTGTTTACTTTAAGAAGTGGCCTTTTAATTGATGCCCAAACCCCACATTACATAAACTTAGTAAGGTATCTCTCAAGAAAATATTGCTCAGGTAAATTCTCCTTTATGTAGTGATCAAAACTCCTTTGGTAGCTCTTTTTCAGAATGAAACATACCAGTAGACAAATCAGGAAAATAAACAGTCTTGCAAGTATTACCAGAAAAGGTGTCTTCCTTATAGTTACAGTTTTCTAACAGATCTACAGTGTCTTTCACTCTTTAATTCAAATCAACTTACATATGTACAATATGTAACAAAGTACTCACAAAGTCCTTAGTCTTTCAAGACAAAAAGCTATGCTTTCCCAATATTGAGACCATAAAAGTATTTTTTTTAAAAAAAGGTTTTGTTTTCTTTAAGTGGAGCACGCTGTACAGTAGATTCCCTGGATGTTATTTGCAAGGCAGAACTAAATGTTACGGCAATTACAGAAACAGTGAAATACACCTGCTGCCCTAAAATGAGGTAGGGCCTCGTTGACTCAGATCTAATCTTTGCCACCCAAGCCAGCAGAAGTAGTAATAATAGAACAATCCCTATTTTAGCTAAATAATCCAACAGCTCAGTACACACATGAATGCAGTTGTCCTCTTGGCACTTCAAGAATCTCACTTCAAAACCTGATTTATCCAAACCAGACTGAAGTTTGTAATAACTTGAAAGAAAATTAACACAAGTTTAAGGGTTTTCACGGTGCAAAACTTCAGTGTATTTCAACAACACTGCTTGTACATACATGTTCATCAATGAAGGGTTTTTAAAAAGTTACCCAAGTTGTAACTGTAGCTAAAGAATGCAGCATTTAGGGACTTTGTGGATGCAGTTAGGAACACCTAAATGAAGAAACCAGACTTGCATCCATGACAGAAGTATTTCTCACACAGATGATTTTACCTTTCCATCCAACTTCAATGACATTGTTAAATAAAACTGTAAAACTAAATTTTGAAGAACCCAAGAGAACAAAAGATGAACTAAAGGGGGAAAAAAAGCCAAAACAGGGCATTTAAAATTAGTAAGAAGTCTTGACAAAGGTGATCAATGAACATGTCATTTTGCTTCTTTTCCACAGCAGTGCATGCAGCTGCTTGAGTAATATACATCAACCTGAAATCTGCTAAAAGGAAGTCTGGAACAGCATATGCATTTGGTGTCCTAAAGATATATGTGGATGATTTTGGTTTTTATTTTTTAGGGTTTTTTATTTTTTTAAATAAAACGATTTCTTCTTCTTTATGCAACATAGTGGTACTGATTGGGGTTGTCTTTGTCTCTCTCCATATAGTCTCTGTCAATGAGAGATTCAATTCTCTTTTTCAAGTCTCCAGGCTACAAGAAAAGATCAGATTAGCATAACAGTTAGTAATACAAAGGCAAACATATTTAAAAAAAATACTGCTAAAAGCTACATAGAAATGCACCATAGTATATAAGTGATGTAGTATGACTGTGACTTATTTCTGTTCATGCAATACCTTCATCTTTGGGTTTAATTCTATGATATTTCACATTTCTTGCTCTTCTAGACAAGCTGAATAGAAACATATATATATATATTTAGATAAATCTAGGATTTTTTGATGAAGAAAAACATGAGTTACCTTTACAGGAAATTTCAGTTGGTTATACAATTCAGAAACAAGAAGATTATGACCAAGAGTCTTCCTCATCTTCATTATTCGTACAATAGCAGCATCAATCTGATATTGCCTGTCCTGAAATACTCTTTCAGTTGTGCTGACCTGTTCCTCAACCTAAAGAACAATACAACACCACAAATTACCCTCTGTTGCTACTTTTTATTAATTCTATCTCTATAGTTAACCTTCACAATAAAATGAAGCTTATGCATTTTTATTTATCTTTGAGACAGATGCATGCATTACTGCATTCTAAGAGCCAAGTGATTTCTGAAGTGTACTGCTAAAGCAAATAAAAGAAAATTCAGGGTAATGTAAAGGAAAAAAATGTGTCTTATCTTACATTAATTGATAAATAAAAGTAAATCTTAGAAACTCCCTTAAGATTTTTGAGAGAACACGACACTTTCACAGCCCAAATACAGCAGCGTTTTGTGTCAAACTCCAGTTTGACTTTCAGGGAATTTAATATGCAAAGGCAAAAAAGAAACAAGTAATTGTTAATTAGAGTATGTCACCTTGTGTCAAGAATGGGAATTCAGATACAACAAAAAAGGCTTGTTTTCACTGCAGAATTAGGGACAACCCTGACTTTTATAGCCTTCCTGCCTGCTAAATAAACAAGTGACATGGTGACATCTGATTCACGAATTCAATATAGTACCAACACTACAGCAAAACCACAGAAACTTTCAAGATGGACTGAAACATCCACAAGATCCTTTTAGTTTAATATATAGCCATTCATATTTGCAAGCACAGGAAGCAACCTAAGTTGTTTTCAATTTCAGTGATTTTAAAGTCTCTATTGCCTCTCTGAGTCATCTTGGCTACTCTAAAAATTAATTATAATTTGAATTTAAATATTTCTTTATATGCAAAAAATACAAGAGATTACGTCTTTCCATATGGGCTATGTAGATAAACAGTTAATACATAAACTGAATGAATGCAAAAAGTACGTACTGTTTCTTTCATTTGAATCTGGTTGATCTTTATTCTAAACAATTTATGCTTGAAATCACCATTAAAGATGAATTTATCTCCATCTTCTACATCCTTGCCCTTTGGATTTTTAATCAATACTCTTGCTTTTCCACAAGCTAAAGACTGCAAGGTTCTTCTTAATTCACTGTCCTCTGTGAAGGAGTTCAAATATGGGAGAAAGCAAAACAAAACATTAACATCAAGAGTTTCATGGGATTGATCTAGAAATAAATTGAAAAGCCAGTGGTTTTATGTTAATACTTCCTTCTAAGTTCCAATTAAGAAGTAGCTCACAGCCTTCAAACTCGGTCTCATCTTCCACAGGTTAAATGCTGAGAGGATGCACAGGATTATATACATCAGAAAGACAGATTTAGGCTCAGTGAGTTTTCCTTCCAAAATAGTTTCAGAAAAGATTTCACATAAGACAAACTTAGTTTTATTGCTTTAGTTATGTGTGGCAGTAACTGCACTTTGGAAAATAAAAACTCAGTGTATGACAAGAAACTCAAAGCCACCTATTTCAAGATTTGATCAGTGTTTTTATCACACAGCAAAAAATACATAATAGAATAAAAATACAATAGTCAAAACTGACAGAACCAAGTTTTGTGGGAGGGTAGAGCTGACAGCTATTATAGTCAAACTTCCTCCAAAATGGGAAAGTAGTAGACAAGTGTGTGAGGAAAATTTTATCTAGTCATATTTAAGGTTGAAAGCATGTAGACAAGATAAAATGAAGTCTTAAACATTCTAATTATGTTGCAAAGTCTTGTATTAAGATTTTGCATCGAAACAGCCTTTGCAGTCTCTAGAATACTTTATTCACAGTAAAAAATTATCACTGAATGTGCTGGATCTCCTGAACAGGGTTTTAGCCTAAAAACAGAAAGAAAGGTTTTGCAATCTAGTGCTTAAGTACAGCTGAGTAAAAGATTAACAGATTGACACTATTGCTATTTTTAAAATACTTGAGCTTTTACAAAGAGCAACCTTTTCCTTCTTTTAAACTTCCAACTGTTATATGCTATCTTAAAAAAAACCTTTAAACAATGTGGGCTAAACTGGCATTTATGAAATGTGGCACATTTCGTGTGTTTCAGCCTCAGTAAATGCAGGTTGTTGAGCTGTGGTTTTGCCCGAACACAAGGCTGCTTTTAAAACACTCTGGAACTTTGCTAGTGAAGTCACAGGTTACAGTATGCCAAAAGGGAAGGAATTCACAATTACCTATCAATCTCTGAAACAGAAGTAAAAACTACAGCTCCTACAGGCTCCCTTGACAGGCAAGTAAAAACACAGAATATATTTGGATAACACATCTTGAAGAAGCACAATCAGAGAGAAGGTGACCATTCTTTCTCTGAGTAACAGTTTATGCATGTTCTCACTGTCCTAATGTACCAGGGACGATCTCATTAAGGAGGCTGATGATGGTTCCAACCATGGCCAGTTAATCTCTACAGGAAAAATGGAGAGGAACTTCTAAATTTACAAGACCATGCATTGACATGACAAGGGGGAACAGCTTCAAACTGAAACAGAATAGATTAGGTATTAGAAAGAAATTCTTTATCATCAGAGTGGCAAGGCACTAGAACAGTTTGTCTGGATGCTCCTTCCCTGGAAGCATTCAAGACCAGGCTGGATGGAGCTCTGAGTAACCTGGCTTAATGGAAGGTGTCCCTGCTCAGGGCAGGGGGTTAGAACTAGCTATCTTTATGATTCCTTCCAATCCAGGCCATTCTGTGACTCTATGCTATTCATCCTGGCCTCACAGGAACTCCAGGGACCATGAGCTGTCCTTACCACCTAAATTTCTATACTTCTCCAAAGGGGAGAGAAATACAGACATGTTGCTCAGTGCAATGACAGAGGCAGCTCCCAGCCATCAATTCCAGCCACCTGCCTTAAAAACAGTCTATTGAATTCCTTATTTTGTGCTATAATGGAATGGATTTCCTTGCAGCAGATTTTATCTGTTGCTGTCAGGCAGCCAGAATACCAGCTCCAAGGGACAGCAATCCAAGATGAGAAAGCAGGACCTGGATCAGGCTTGCATGAACGTGTGTTTGTTCTGTAAACATTGTACTCCAACCTAATAAGCCTCTCCAGACTATCCTGATTATTATTATTATCACTGGCATGGATTTTCTTCAGCTCCCTTACCATTAAGGGAGAAGATGACTAAGTAATTTGAAGCACTGACACAGAGACAAGGAGCACCCAGGCTGTACTTCCTTCTGCAATGCATCATTCTGAACTGCAAAGATTCTTGGTATCCCCATTTTACAGTATTTCAGTAAATATATTACAATATTTTAGTACTTGGAAGGGCTCAAGTACTCTTTCAGATACTGCTGTATTAGGTTGATCTTAAGTTTCAGCATGTGAAGGACTACTGGATATAAGCTGCTGATTGATGCAAAAATTGCAAAGAGTAATGATGACAGTGTTTTGGCTATAACTATTTCAAGAGAATGTAAGAATCTGAGGAAAGAAAACCCACCCAGGAACATAAAAACACAAGACAGATACTGCAGATGGTTAAAGAGAAAACTGTACTTTTCCTGAGCTTTCTTTGTCACTTCAGGTTCAAGTGCAGAGGCAGAGAGCTACAGAGTACACACCCAGCACACAGTGCTGCTCTGAACAAATCAGACCTGCTGTGAAGGGGCACCCCAGCAACAGGAATGGGCAACAGGCAGGTGAGCTCTCGGAACAGCTCAACTGAAAATACTCTCTTAAGTCACCCCCAACTAAGAGCACTGTACAGCAGATCATTTTCAAAACATAGTATGTGAAACTCAACGGGAACAAAAATAATCTGTACACACAACAGTCTTTAGCATCACCTACATTTTAAGAATTGCAGTGATACATTTTGTAAATCTAATAGGTTGTTAGTAGTACTGCATGCCACACAGCTCTTACTAATAATTTCATGAAGGGTCAATTTTACACACCAAGAAAATACACTAAGAAATACATGCAGTGTGTTCTCCTCATCTCTTCTGGTGTGTGTATGCTTTTGGCATATAAAGTTTGTCCCAATGATTGTGAAAAATTTCTATAAAAATTAGATATGATTCACATACCAAATCATAATTGCCAATCACTTGATGAATAAACTTAAAAATCAGAAAGTATTCTTCCTACCTACACCAGTAGCCATTTTAATTTCTTCAAAACTGAATTCATCTCCTTCATTAAACATAAGCAATACTAATGTCTGAAAGAGCGATACTTGAAACTCCTTCTTCCCCTAAAAGAGAAACAACAAATAACAGTAATATTCAGAGAATTTTCTATTGTATCTCCTACATTTGACAGTTACAGAAAGTATACATTAATTTTTCTATTTCTAGAAGAATGGATATGCATTTTAGAATGCCGGGCACACAGGCCTGAATGTAGTATTGAGGAAAGAGGATATTTATAAAATATCTCTTATTTTTGCTCCTCTGACAGTAACAATACAATACATAGCAGAAGCTTGTTAGGGTGGCCTGGTATTTAGTGAAGTGAATCCTTAATTTTAATTACAATATATGACATTTTGGTGTTGCCACCATCAAGAGTGAATTTGTCCATAATTAACTCAAGTTAATGTTCACAATGAGTTAGTAAAAGAATTCAAGGAATTCAAGAATTTTTGTCTTTGCTGTGGCTTAGTGAAGCTGCACTATTACAAGGCAAGATACTGCATGAGACAAAACAAAACCACATGAACAAACAGTGCAGCTATTTAACAGTTAAATATTTAACAAGCATTTAAATTTTAACCACAGCCTTCACATGACTAACACCCTTCAGTCTCTTTATGTCAAGCATAACAAAAGCATCACCAGGATTTCTACAATCAAAACAATTCCAAATTACAGATAGAAAAATGCTGTGTTCTTTTTCTTGTTTTAATTTCTTGCTTTATTACAACTTAATTTAGTTGAATGAGCAACAATTCCTATCAAATTAATATTACCAAAAGGTATCATATTGTTGTCTTGTTAGTTTTCAGTTTAATAATAAAAAGCCTACTTTCTGTACAAAATAACAGTACTGAATTGTGATTGTTCCTCCACAAAAATGTTACTACCTTTATAAAAAGCGCAGATTCCAAATAATTGACTTAAATTTTAACCCAACAGGCAAAGCAATATGCAAGCAAACTTACTTCCTTAAATTCTGCCTTTAGGACAGCATGTCCTAAAGTGGTCTGCCACTGAAGTTTTCGACCACTGTGTTTTCCCAGGTAAAAGGTTTTAAATACCTCTTGAAGCTTTATCATCTGTTAAGAAAAGAGAAGAAACACTAGCATTTTATCTTGCAGTGACACCAAATGATTTCACACATGTAATTTCTTTATTCTCCTCAACCATGTTTCATAATAGGTTCTTTTGTAGGAAAAACTTAATCCAAAGAGCAAAATTTTGCTCTCAAGTACGACTATGCATGTAAGAAAGCCTCAATTAAAAAATAACTACATTTTCCTTGGGTTTTTAATTTGCTTGTTCTGAAAAACAGTAAAATAAACTCCCTGTAAAGGGTTTTAAAACTTCAAAAGAAACACTGGTTTTGTCCCTGACTTTGAATATGACCTAGAAGTAATGGGACAAAAAGCATCCATCTCACACCTTTACACTGGCTAGCACCATCTGCTCTTATAATCTTCCTGTAGTTTGTGGATGGGTTGGAACTCCAGTCCAATGGCACTACTTTACACACTCTTACTTCCAACTGAGGGGGTTCTACCCCTTTATTTTCATGATGTGTTGCTCAGGTTGGACCCTTCAAAAGTAGTCAGCCATGGAGGAAAAGACACTTCAGGAACAAGAGTACAAAAGCTTCCTTATCGTCAAACCGAGTGAAAACCCCATTACCACCTCTGGCCTCTGAAGTGCTTCTCACACCTCTGATCAAATAAGGTATTGTAGGAAACAGGGACTCCAAATACACATTTCAACCTAAATTGCTACTGAAAGGAGCTTTGCAAGAATCTCTCAACTTGGAAACAATCATTTTTCAAGCAAATACTATTTAAAAGCAGGGGCTGGTTTTGTGTGATCCGTTGCAGGGAACATACGAAGGATCTTTAAAAAAAAGGAACTTGCAAAAACACAACTATTGACTAGCTCAAAGTGCCTAACCAATGTAGTTAAAGATTGACTAAATTAAGGTGAGCTGACCCATTGCAAACTTTTAAGTAACTGACTGCAATGCTAAGCAATGATATTATTATTATACAGGTAAAAAAAAACCCCACACTGAGTGAAATAATCATCTGAAAAATGTGGACTTTATCCACTACATTGTATTTTTTGCAATTCTGGAATCCTTAAAATTACATAAACCCCTCAGATACCTAGCAGAAAAAATTTGAAATGAAGGCCATTAATGCACTCTGTGATAATGATTTCATTTGGTAAAGTGTATTTAGAAGAAGAATTTAAACACAAACCTCTGAATTTAAGTGGACTTCCATGGGTGTATAAGTTGGCCAATATCCCATAGTTAATATATTTACTGTCAGGTCTATATTTCCTGGATCACTTTGGTTCTGCATATACTAAAACGCAAGAGACAAAAATTATTCAAGTATACTATCTGCATACTAAATTAGAAAATGTATATACTTAAGTTAGAAATTTGGGATTAATATAACAATTCTTACAGGCCACAACCTTGGTTAGACACGCTCTACCAGGATTTTGAGTAACTATCTAATGACCACTTCCCCAACTTCAAAACACAGCAAGCAGTTGGGAGTACAAAGAAAATATCAACATGCCTTGAAATATTCTAGACCTCTGTCTACACAGGGTGCTAAGAAGCTTTAATCACATGCAGATAAAGACAAAGAAAAGAAGCTATGGCAAGGACTGTAAAATCAAAAGCATCCCCTAGGACTTCTACATCTGTTAGACAAAACTTTTTTATATAATTGGAGTAGAGCATCAGTCAAGCCAGACTGCAAAATCTGGGACAGAAGAGTCACTACAGTATTTTATTACAGGTGTTGTCCTGGGTTGGGTCTCTAACCCAGCATCCTGACTTCAGTAAGGTCCCAAAACAAGTACCCAGAGAGAAATGCAACAACAGAGTGAGCATGTGCAGTATTTCCTGCAAGCATTCATTGGTCACCAACAAGCTGGAAACTCTTGGGCTGAGATATTCATAGATTCTGTGCACTTAGCAACCTTCAGGGAGTTTCTCTGGTGCGGGCCATTCACAAAAAATTCATCAGAGCAGTACCAGTTTACCAAAATGAAGAGATACAGACTTCCAAGGATGTCAGTCAACTAAATTACTATGTGGTATTTAGACTAATTTACTTTAAAAAGAATACAATAAAATTGTAAAATTATTGTATACAATAAATAAATTCTGTTGTATAAACAGAACAGTAAGTAGACACTATTACTAGGACCAGCTCAAAAGCTGTTCTGTTTAATTTTAGCTTAATCCAAAGGACAGCACCATTAAATACCTCCTCATGACTGTGAAAAATTTAGTACACAAACAAAAGTTAATGTACCTGCTTGAACTGTACCATGACATCTTTGGACAGTTCCATGTCCTTGAACATGCCCTCCAGTTTGCTGGTAAAAGCAGCACCACATTCTGTCACACACACAAAATAAAAAAAAAAGGCAAAGATCCCACAATTACAAAGAAGCACAGAACAAGTGATAAACACTTAACCTGAGACAGCTGAGCCACATTTACCAGGTTACCGAGCACCCACAAACAGGTACCTTTTCAGGATTTTGCTCCTCTGTAGGTACATTAAATAAACCAGTCTCATACCTAAGAAGTCAGCCTTATAATTCTTGCTGAGCATAATGAAAGGTCTAATATATATATATATTATATACACACACACACACTTACATCCTCCCTCAATATTTAAGTTAAGAGCTGAACAGCTACTACTTAAAATTTGGCTTATTACTTCTTAAAAGCATGAGAAAATAGGGATTCCAAATTTGCATGCCAAAAAGTAATACAAATTTAACACATCTGAAGACACCTACCATGTTTAAGCTTTGACAACATGGACTTCTCAGCATCTACTGAAGCACTTTTTCCAACTAGCAGTCTTTTGGCTAAGTCTTTCTTATAAAATGCCTCAAACACATCTTTCCCTGTAAAGAAATTGAAACAAAAAAATAAAATGAAATGGTACATTCTATCTGCATCACTGCCCTTCAGGTTTGTGACAAGCCTTTCTCATGAAAAGCTGATTAGCAGAATATTCATTATGTAGCAGTGAAGAAAAATATGTAGACAAGTTCTTTTTATATTTTAATCATTTTTAACATATTTTGCAAAATGTTTACTTAATTCTTTTTTTTCTGCCCCAGGAACTTGAGCTGCCTTGCATTTCCCACTGGATCAGCTACAAAACAAATGAAATTACTCTGGGGTCCAGAACAACATTTTCCCTCCACTGGTCTGATTTAGAAAGAAAAAAAAAGTGGGGGGGGAGGTTTTCTATATATTAAAGAACATATTTTAAAAGCCTAAGGGAAAGAAAACTTATCAGAAGTCTTCTCACACGGTTTGCCAATAGCCTTTTGAAATGAAAGAGCCATACAGATACCCACAAACTTTCACACTTAAACCTCAACTTCTCCCATATGACAGTGCAAGGTATTTCCCTTTTAAGAGGAACAAATTTACTGTAACTCAAGGCACTACTTGGGCTGCCTACAGTAGCCCCTCGTAATTCCTTGTGAACACCTTCCAATTTGGACTTCTTGTGATAGTCTTCTTCCTTCCCCATCCTGTCCTGATGAAGTTTTGTGAACCAGCTGCATCAAGATATTATCAAAAAGGCCAATGCCCAGAAACTACCTACTAATTACCTGCTCTTGAAAGAGCTCTTATGTACTAGACAGCTCAAAATAAAATCTATGCTTTTAGCTCAGTACTACAAAAACTATGAAGAGAAAAAGAGTTGGTGAAAGTTTCAGATTAAGAAAAATCATTCTCTTAGGTTGACAAGCTGCCAGTAAAACTGTTTTCATTCACCATCTCCATCTGATGCTACAATTATGATTCAATTATGCAAATGATACTACTTTATGACTTGACTGCTTTCCCATCATACTATACTTGTTTGGGATTTCTATGAGAGAACCCCACACATCTCAGACCAACGAATACAGAATTAGATAATTCTTGCTATTCCACTCCAGCCCAGGACACACATTCCACTTCCTTCAGAGCAGTGACATCTATATTGGATTAGACCGCTGGTTTTTCTGATATCCAATCTAGGAAAAAAAAAATTCCTAACACATTCAAGGTTTTTGCTAAGATGGGGGCATTTGCTAATTCATGAGGGAAATGCATTTCAAAGGCAGTGAAACTCAGCAGTAACACTTTTTCCTGTCATTTTGAGCCCTCCTCTGTGTTCCTTCTCAACTATGACGAGAAAAGAGAAGTCAAGAAAAGTTGCTGGGTTTTCATGCTTTATACCTACAACACACATAAGTGGACAGGAATGTCTGTACTGTCATTAGAGGAGAAGTTGTGGTTACAGCCATGGTTAATTTATCTTAAAAAACTTCCAGCAGCACCTCTAACTCTCAGGTCTCTGCTCACAAGACTCTGAAAGGTCTGTACCTTCCCAATCTCCACAGAACTATTTGTCCTCCCCCGTATACTGACTGTGCTCCTTCAAGAGTAAGGCAACCTGAATTAAAGACCGAGCTGAGCAGAAATTCATGCTGAAAAAGATCTCTTGCATTCAGAGAAAAGCAGCCCTGTTAATAGCAAAGGGAATAGTTTTCATTGCATCTACAGTGAACTGCTATTGCTTACCATGAATGAATCTAAATATGATCATTATTTTGTCAAGGATTCTTTCCAGCTCTTCATCTGTTGCTTCTTTATTACCAGCTCTTAACTTGGAATCCACATATTTTGCTACAAACAAATAAAATTAGGTAACAGCTTAAAAACAGATCTAAAATAACCAACTTAAACATCTCCTGCTTGAAATATCTCTATGTGTTAAGTTGTACTATGTGTTAAAACATAGGATAAGCACTACATTTTGTTTTCCCTTTTCCCATCCCTGTGTTCAGTGGAATGACAGAGCCCTACTGTATTACTGGATTATTACTGGAGCCCTACTATATATAATGGAAAAGTACTGTAAAAAGAATAGTCCAAGGCAAAAAATGAATACAGTATAATAATTAAAATTAATACATTAGAAATTCCCACATTTTGTGTCATACAAGCACATTACTTGTTGAAAGACAATGTTTTGGAAGCATACAATGTATATGAATGTATTTTATGAGAAACAGAAACAAACAACATGAAGAGGACTATATTTTTATAGATCTTTACCATGTCCCTCATACTCCTTGGTAGGAGCATATTAAAATTTTAACAGAAGCAATGCTTTCCAGTTAGTAGTTTCAGAATGCCAGAAATAAGGTTAAGCCTTGAATTTAGCTAAGTATTTATTAAGCCACGTTAGTATCCTTATACAACCTTCTGTGAAAGAAGAAAACCTTTGTGGGAGCCGGGACACCATGATCCACAAATGACAACAGCCCATATTATGGCTTTAACCTGTATCACTATGTTGTACAATCTGTCCTACATAGAACTGATTTTAGAAGGAAGACAAAATCAGCCAAATAAAGGCAAAACAAAGTACAGTGGAAAAACAAACAACCAAGGAGCAGGATCCTCTCCTGGTGTAAAATGCCACAGCTCCAGGTTTTTCAGCAGGCAAAACTGTCAGGATAGCTTTTGCCCGATCAGGGGTAAACTAAATAATAT
Source organism: Fringilla coelebs (assembly GCF_963513975.1). NCBI lineage: Eukaryota > Metazoa > Chordata > Aves > Passeriformes > Fringillidae > Fringilla > Fringilla coelebs. Next base: position 26,537,966 of record NC_140029.1, on the reverse strand, counting down.
TTTTAAAGTATTTGTTATTATCTTTCCCCTTAATAAGCATAAGTTTTCCTGTCAAGGTAGTGGGGCTTTTTCCCTCTATTAAAACTCCTTGTATCTGAAGGCTTTAAAATTGTTATCCGAACTTCAGCCTTCAAGGCAGAAGGATAAGCTGTACTTCTTTCTGAGAGATCCAGAACATACACAGAACTACTCTACTACCACAAATAAAGCCAGTTCCCCTTGACTTGCCACAGCTGCTCTTCCCCCTGAGCAGCTCCTCCCATGGCAGCCCCAGTGCTGCAGCGAGCAGTTGTTAGCACCAGGCCCCGTGCAAGCAGCAGACTGCAGGGACAGGAGGTGACACATGCTCCAGCAGCCCCCCTGGCAGCACACCCAAGCTCTTGGGGTCACCCCAGTTAACATATGCCTCATGTCCCCAAACCAGTCTCCTAGAGCAGAATGTGACTGCACCGCTATTGCACTAGCACACTCAGCAGCATTATCATGCTTTCTTATAGATTTTTGACATATTTCACAGAAAAATATTTGTGTACCTATCAATTCTGCAGGCTTATTTGGTCTCTTGTTGATAAATGTTTCAAAGGACTCCTTCATCAAGTTTATAAATTTTTCATTTTTCTGAAAGCACACTTCTATGATATGGTCCACTTTATCCTTAAAATCTAGTAGCTCTTGCACCATATCCTTGTCTTTTTCAGGATTAACCACTATTGTTGTCCCAAAGTTCTGTAAAACAAACACTTTTGATAGTAAAATACTTTAGAGTGCTACCTATCTCCCCCAACAGACATATTTACCCTTATAAAAAGTATCATTAGAAAAATGAATTTATTTACAGAACTACTTATGGCTTCAAGTTTTTAAAAAATGAGATGCATTGAAATTCAAAATAAAAACTAGACACACATTGATGGATTTCAAACATTAGTGCTTGATTTAAAGATTATTTACATTTAAGACAAAAGTAAAAAAAATATACAGTAGACATGGCTATGATGTGCAAGTTCACAGTGAGATACAGAACTATGATTCATGTAAAATAAATTAAATGGAAACTGCCTCAGAAATGTTAAGTATAAAGAAAAACTTTGCACTATTTTTATTAAACCAAATAGAGAGCTTAACTGATTGAACAGGTAGCAGAACTTTAACTGCCGCTCAGCCCTCAAAGATTTCTTTTTCATTAAGGGCTCTAAACCAAAATGATCCTAGCTGACTTGCAGGGAAACAAAACTTTCCCATGCACAAGAAGCAGCCACAGACCTGACTTTCTCTTCCTGCTCCTACATTTATTATCTCAGAGATAGAATACCACTTGTCTAATGGATATCAAAAATATCCTGTAAAGGAGGATTTTCACCTACTGGACAATTAACATTTGCTTAGTAACACTGATCAGTGCCCTGGACTGAATGATCAGTATTCCAAGGTGAGAAAGAGGACTCAGCACAAGCAAAAGCAAAACAGTAATCAATGGGTATATTTTTGCCAACTGAAGTATGTTAGCCAACAACACTAAGAGATGGGGAAGTCCCTCTCCAACCTCAGAATTTCCATGGCATTATCTAATCATGGAGATCTAGCTCAAGTACCATTCCAGAGTAAAGCTGAACACAAGGCTCCCAAGGTCCTTAGAATGTATCACAGAATCACAGAGCAGTGTGGGCTGGAAGAGACCTCTGATGGTCACCGAGTCCATCAGATCTTCCACCTGTCACAATTTCCCCTTCATTAACACAGCACTTGGGCATCTCACAGTCTCTACCAGGTACATTCATAAGTTGCAAGGCTTTTCCCCCATTCTCAAACAGCAAACCTAGATGCAAAAAGCCAAATGGCACCTCTGAATTCACAAAAGGGTGACTACAATGGAACACAGACCCTTACCACAGTAAATTGGCTGACAAGATAAACATTAGAAGTTCTTGAAGTATCTTGTCACTGTCACACACAATGTTTGGAAGGAGGAGATTTACTGACACTACAGAAAAGGTTTTCTAGGTTTTTGAGTAGGTACACAACCATCTTAAAGCTGTAAGAGGTCTGACTCTGTGAAACACAGGGTATGATAATCCAATTTAACAGCTGTTGTGAGAGGAGAGATTCCTTTCCTCATTTTCTACCCATCTTGAACTCCTACTTTCCTTAGACCAGCACATGGACTTTTCTGAGAGTCTCCTTAGCTCACTAAACCTGGGATTAAGCTGACCTTGCCAGGTATTGTAATAAAACAGGTAACAGGAGAGCCTATGTAGTGGCAGGCAGCACTAAGATTAAGTGATGAGCGTGGTCTGGGAGAAAGAAGAAGACGATCCTCCTCAGCCACAGCACCACCATTCAACTGGGCAACACCCTAAGGAATAAACTCCTCCTCAGTTCTGGGGGCAGAGGGTAGCCATGTTCCACTCCCATGAGCTGCAGCACTGGTGGATCATGCTGAACTCCAGACACAGGTATGCAGAAAATGCACCTCTGGAATTAACTGATATTGTCTACTTAGTCCTGAAGATTGATAAACACATGGGCAATTCAGGGGAGAGCCCTGATATCAGGAATTATCAACTCTAGGGAGAAAAATCTTCTGTGACGCTTTCCTGCCTTTATCTTGCAAGAGCACTAGAGTGCAAGCTCTCTGGGGCAGCATACTATATGGATATTACGCCTAACAAACCCAAAACATCTAAATAGGACTGATGGATTATTTTCAATAGGAGCATTCTCTTCCCAAAAGCTTTGAAACCCATCAGCATTGTTGTAGGCTAGTTACAAGTAGCACTGCCGAAGCTGCAGAAGGACAACAGGTTTTGCACGTATGTAAACACTTGAGTATTTGCAGCAAAAAAAAACCACATAGTACAGTCCAGAATAGTCTAAATACATGTGTACGTGGTTCTATTTTAAGCAATGCAACCAAAAACATCCTGTATAATGTTCAAACCTATAAGGAAAGCAATTTCCAAGTAGAAATTTAAAACCAAAGTAGGTGCTGCTGTTTCTTATCATGTGATTGCTGCTGAGGCAGAAGCATTAACATCCCTCCCCACATTTACTTAAAACAGAAGTTTGGTGATACACCTACATATTATTCTTGGCTTTGACAGAAGAAATTTCTAACAGCATAAATGTTTACATTAGTAATAGATCTTTGAAATACCTTGATGTATTCACTCCAATGCTGCAAAAGGATCTGCTGCCCACCTTTTACCCGGCTGAACAGCTGGTATGTCTGGGTCAAATCTGATATTCTATTTTCATCAAGCAGGCTATCAAGTCCTAAAAAAATTAAATGAGAAAAAAAAGGAAATTTGAATACAGTTACATAAATACAGTTAGAAAAATACTAGAGAATTATACCTATTAGAGAATATACTAGTATTTCAACTGAAATACCTTCCCAACAAGGTGATGCTTGTGAGCCTTTTGCAGAATGGTTATGAAGAGAGCTTGACTTCAAGGGTATAGTTTAATCAAGAACCACCAAAGAAAACAGGAAGCTAAGTAAACTGCCCTAAAATTAAAGTAATGATAAATACTTCACAAGATTTTTCCTGTGGAGCACGGTTAGCCACGTTTTTAGATGAAGAATGTGCTGGGAACAATCTACACTCCCACCAATGGAACAGCACAAGATTACAAATTCCTTTCAAGCAACTTTTGCTTTGTTGATTCACCCTTCATGAGACTAAGCTTTGGGTTAACAAATGAAGACCTGATGCCCCAAGAATGTAACAAGTAAGTAACTTCATAGGCCTTTTTCCATTTGAGAGTATGACAAATGTAGTTCCAGTGTAATCAGAAGTACTTTGGTGTCAGTTACAGAGGCTTTAGTAATACCAGAGCATAGCATCAAAGATGTATGACATTTTTTTAAAAAACAAAAAGCTTGATTTTACACAGGTTGACGATTCACACCCTCAGTGTAGCTGACACTGTACAACTGTCCTACTTCACCAAATTATTTCATTAATACTAATTTTTAAATTAAAAATTGATTTGCAAATCACTACCAAATTATCCCATATTCTACTATATTCTTCAGCTTAAAAATTCTTTCACTGTATATTGTAACTTACTACATGCTCAGAAAGGCAAGCAATGTTCAAGAACGATGCCAGGTAAACTTTTGTCTGCTGTTTTGAGATTTCCTGAACTTCTGAGATATCAGAAGAAAAGACATACTTTAAATGTAAAACAACAGACTACACAGTCCCAAATACAGGGTTTTAGTGCTCTTTCCATTGAACATGGAATTAAAATCTTGGAAATCAAAGCATCATAGAAAGGCTTGGATCGGAAGATCATCTTGTTCCAATTCCCAGCTGTTGGCAGGGACACCTTCCACCAGACCAGATTGCTCACATCTCCTTCCAACCTGGCCTTGAATGCTTCCAGGGATGGGGCATCCACAGCTTCTCCAGGCAACATTCCAGTGACTCACCAGCCTCATAGCAGAGAATTTCCTCCTAATATCTCATCTTAGATCTCTCATCTAAGAGATGAGAACCACTCCCCCTTGACCTATCCCTCTCTGCCCTCTCTTTTTTTATAAGCCCCCTTTAAGTACTGGAAGGTCACTGTGAGGTCCCCCGGGAGCCTTCTCTTTTCCATGCTGAATAACCCCAGCTCTCTTAATTAAGAAAAGACCATCCCATTACCTCCTATTCAGTTAAAGACACCAGAATACTTATCTGCTTTTTATAACCTAGATCACAAAATACAGCCTTCCCTCTTTCTCTAACATGAGCTGTGTGACTGAAAAAAATATTTAGTCACACATTTGACAAACAAAAAAGACATATAGCAAAGTCGTCTGATAAAAGGTTTCACAGAGCTTCCAGAAAGCACTGCAATAGCCTTGGGAAAATCTATTTACTCACAAAAACCCCCCTCCACCACAAGATCTCACCCCAAATATCTAGTCAACAGCAGTTATACTAATGTAAGGGAAAAAAATGTTTCTTATACAGACCCTGCATTTTTAAGGTTTTTCCTCCTGTATCAAACTGACTACTTCACATTCCTTGACCTAACAAAGAAAACCTACAAAGGCAGCATCTTTTTCTACTTAAACAGAGTACTAAGATGTGATAAGCAAATTAAAGTGTGTCCTAGATCAAACAAATACAGAAAACTAAGCAAGTCAAGTGATGATAGAAGCTTTTAAAACTATTTTTTCCAGTGGAGATATAGAATATAAAACCTGATCCAACAATACTGGAGTCCTGAAGCACAGTAACCAGAGAGCTAGAAAAATGTACAAGTCTCTCCATATTTACATGGATAGCTCATACACACTGTAAACCAAGAAGAAGTTCAGTTTAAAGCAAGACCACATACTTCCTGCTGAAGCCACTTGATAAACAAGCATATCATTGGAAAAGTTACTTAATCATACTTGAATTAAAGAGCAAGCAAAATTAACACATACCAGCAAAATATAATTATTTTTACCTTCTGTTTACAAGTTTAAGAATAGCTAAGATGAAGTGACCAAGCTTATTTCTATAAATGTATTGAAAACAGTGAAACAAGTTATTCCCAGGGTAGCTGAGATAAAACTAAGCAGAAATCATCTTTAAAAGGGACAAAAAAAAGACATGAAAAGGGTATGTATAACATGAAAGTGTTAAAACATGGATGTGAGGGAGCCTGAAGATACCACACTACCAGGGACATCTGTTTTGCAACTTAAAAGAAAATACAGATGTAAGGACAATTTGCTAGAAAATCTAAAACCGAAAATACATCTACTGCAAGAGAAGGAAAAGATCATTTAAAGTATTCAAAGATCAGGGAATACAGAACAAACCCAGAAATTCAGTGAAAAAGCAGAGATTAAGAGGAACGCAGAAATGGCAGTTTGAACACACTGGTAAGGACATCCTAAGAAGGCTGCAGTTCTTATCTGAAATTGCCAGACAAAAGGTAAGGGACAGAAAGGCATATGAAAGCTCATTGCCTCAAACACTGCCAGTTCCAGTAACTCAATTCTTAAACTAAACAATGATCAGAATATGTGAAATTATTGCACTTGAGCTGTGATTATCACATAAAAGAAGCTACAACAGTAACTGCAGCTCTCATTTAGAAGTTTATATAATTCTAGGAAAGAAGCAGTTCCAAAGGTTTAATTCCTAAGCCCACTGCTGCAAGTTAAAGGAGATTTAGAGGCTTAGCAGCCTTTACAAATATGGAATTAGATTTTAGACATTTCTTCCCAAATACATCATTTGCTTGTCACAGTGAGGGTAACAATCACAGGATTCACTTTGTGTCTGTGGAAGTTTCTCTCATAACTAATATACCTCCTAAAGCAAAAGCTATGGAATTTATAGCTATTGCAGAGTATGAGACTCCATTGCTAATCAAAGATGACAATTATTAAAAAAAATACCTTTTTGCAAAATAGCTGATAAGTGTTCTCCTAGAAGCTGCTTCTCCACACAAGCAATCAGTGGTTTCCTGAATTATACAAGAAAAAATATTAGAAGCATTACAGTATAAAGGAGTTGCCTTCTGTCAGAGTGCTTACACTATAATGCAAAAAACCCCAACAATTTTATACTTAGAGGTTACAAATTAAGACAAAAACCATCACATGATATAATACAACAATAAACTGTGTATGTAATTTAAAAATAAATTGATAAAATAAAATTCCTTACACAGCAGAAGTGAGAAGCTTACATTGCAAAAATCAATACAAAAGCATAACTGGAAAAAAGTCATTGAGTTCTGGAAACAAACAAGCAAACAACCCAAAAATCTCCAAGGGTTTGAACTTCAAACCAAAACAATACACACTACTTATGTTAACAATTCAGCTAATTGTAAAATTTTCAGCTAATTGGGTTATATGCACACAAGCATAAATTGATCAAGAGATACGACACAAATTTGCAAAAACTTAAATTTGTCCTTAAATATGCCCTACTTTTTACCTTTATACATGCATTTTAGACAGGACTGAAAAATAATGGGAAGTTTTCCCTTACATCTTTCATCACCCAAAAGATAAAATAAATTACTGAGTGCTAAGACACTTCATTAATTAATTCCAATGTTTAAACTTCTACCTTGCTTACAATGGAACAACATACGACCAACCATTTCTTTATGATTAAAGTACTATAAAATTGGTTCTCAGAACCTTAATTGGGATTTCCTGGAAGAGAGGTGCTCAACTTGGACTGATGGCAGCCTTTCCTGTAGGAGGATACACTTCTGATCAAAGGGTACCTTTGCTAACACACTCTTTCCTGAAAGAGCCCATCAGTGACATGCTTGACCTTCCACACAACACACCAGTTTAGGTCCTTCATTTGGAAAGGGTGAGAGAAGGAAGCAGGGATGATCAAAACATGCAGCAGCAGCTACAAGAGAGACAACTGCAATGTCTAGACTCTTCTTTCTGGCAAGGAGATGACTTAGGGATACCATTAACAGGCAGGAGAGGGGTGAAGGGAACTGACTGATCACTTTTCAGTGCATGAACTGGGGTCATCAGCAATGGTACTGGGTACCAGACTTAAAAGGAGGCACTTTACCTGTGGAGTGCTTTGCCAAAGGCTGGCACAGACAGAAAAGCTGATGTGAATCCCTATCAGAGACTGCAAGTATTTGAGATACAAAGACACAAACCCCAGCAGGTTCAGAAAATACACTGAGCTGAAAACAGGCAGCTTCCAGGAGAGAACCAGGGTATTACATACATTTCCTCTATTTGTTCCCTACAGTGCTCATAAGTGAACATGAAATGCTGTTTAAACAGACCCTTGTTTTTCAAAGACATGGCCATTTTTATGGTCTTTTCCACATCCCCTGCATTTTCCAACTACTGCTATCTGCAGCTGCTGGCTGTTTCCAGCAGCAGGAATCAGGGTTGTATGAAATACCATCCCTTGCTCTGGAAGATCTATTCTGAGTAGAGAAGGGACAATTTGTCTGCTTGAGGCCAAGAGGCAAAGCACTACATCCTAGCAAGCAAACAAAATGAGTATTTATCTTGGCTAAGGAAGGAGCCAGAAGGTACCTTCTGTATGACCTCAGCCATGTACCTTGGTCATCTACTAAGTGACAAGGAGACACACTTAATCTGGTCAGCTGTCCAGAGCAGCATGTACTGCTGGGCTGAAAAGAATCCCTCTGTGGGCTGCAACAACACACATGTTGTTCCAGGTGTTGTCTGAAGTATTTGGCATGGTGTTTCACATGATGCTTTTGTCCTAGAAGTATCATTTCCATCTCAAGATCAAGTCAGTTGCAACTAAATAGCATCCTTTCTGCTGATTTCATGCACACACAGAGAAACAGTATGACCCCAGGAACACTCAAGTGCTCTAATTTCAACAACTGCTGTTTCCTAATGCAAGGGAATAAAATTATTATGAACCCTTCTAAAAGTAGGTTTCTAAGCCTTGAACTAAGGGCAAGATTCAATGCAAGTACTTGATGTCTATCTAGATTGAAAATGTAATGGTATCAATCTATTTTTTAACCTAAACAGTAAATAAATACATATATTTGTTGTAACTTTATAAACAGAAAGTTCCATATATTTCAATATGAGTGATTTCACCAGAACAAGCTAGTCACCCTGCAATCAGCATTTACAGGAAGATCCAAGTTCAAATATGTGCCATGACATACAACACACATACATATATATCTATACATCTATATAAAATGTCTGAAGAAAATAATAAAAGATAACTTTTATTCAGTTATCCTTCTGGACACCAAATGATATGCCAGTAAATCCTCCAGAAGACTAAAACCCAATAATTTAATGACATGTTCTTAACTAAAGAAAAAAAGCAACCACTTGATAAAGGACAAATTCTATATGGATTTAAGTAGTGTCAGTTCCTGTGTTAATGTGTTAATCCAACAAAACAAACTATTACTTAAAGCCCACATGAAACAAGGACAAGCTACCTCACACAGTGCATTGCCAACAGCTCATGCACTGTTAAGCTCACACTTTGGACTGTTTACAAATTATACTCATGTCCTCTGCCTGTCTGGGTTTTTTCAGATTTTGTTTGGGTTTTTGTTTGTTTGTGGTTTTGCTTTTTTGGTCGCATTTTTTTTCTAATGAGTCTTTCCTTCCCTCAAGAGATTTGTGGTTAAAGATGTTATCACTACAAGAACAGCTAAAATCAGCTGCTGTTTTGATAATGGGAATTTGAGCTCTTATACAATTTTTTTTAAACTGCATTATACAGAATTGATATTTCTGAACAAATGTCTTCTTTCTTACTGAAAATATATTTTCATTTTAAGGAAGTAACTTTTGATAAAACCAAAGTCTTAGAAAAACAAAGCTATTTCACAAGCACTCTGAACAAGATAATATCTGTAAGATAATGAAGACATTATCTCAGTGTCTCTACAACCATAGATAATCATACTGATTTATGAAGAATGCTTGACTTACAGCAAAAATTATAAAATTTGTACTCACTGTGTGCTGTGATCTAAATATGTTATAACTCTGTCTCCTTCTTCTTCCAAGCGTTTATTAACATGGTGAAGATATTCTGGGACCTAACAAGAAAAGACAATGATCAGTTCAACTATAAAGGTATGAAAGGCAGCTAATCTTGTTCTATGACAATTAAACTACATTTTTAAAAGAGTACATTAATTGAAAAGGACTATTCCACCAGAACATTATTTACTACATAATCTGTATTTTTAATAATCAATATTACTTCATAGTAAAGGTACTATAGTTGATAATGTGACTTTAGCTACAAAAATGTCACTGTGTTACTACACAACTGTATCTACCAAATTCCAATACAACCTGGGGTCTGCTCTCCCTGTTGATGCAATACCATGGTCCATATCAACATACTGTGTTTTGAATACCTGCGTGCCAGTAGATTTTACTGGACATTAATACACCATGGCACCACCAAGGTTCTTATGCAATCCCAGAACTGATAAAACTAACATAAAAGCCATCATCTACCACATGCACCTACCTCTCTTTCCTGCATTAATCTTTGGCCTTCTGCAGCATATAAACAATTTGTCTCTTCCAGAAACCTCTGTTCAAACGATTCCTTGTAAACCTGGCTCAAGAAATCAATGTAGTTACTCACATTAAGCTCACAGGAATAGTATCATATTTTGTTTTTCAGGTGTAAGAGGGTAAGTAAATTTTTAAGGACGCACACGGCTGTGAGAAATGTCAATGTAACATTACAGTAACAAATTTTCTGTTTGCCCACTGGTTTCAGAAAGTTTGAGATCAGAACTGACCTCCCAGAGCAGCAACAATTTGTTTCAGTCATCAGTACTTGAATAGTCTAAATTAACAGGCTTATGTTTAAGGTACACAGCCCAACACCAGTACCCAACATCACAGCACAGCCATGACATCCAATTCACCTGAGATCTAAACTCCCACTCATATTTCTGTAGCAAAAAACCCCTTCCAACTAGCACAAACCAGGTAACTGTCATCAGTAAATATTAATATGCTCAGTGCCACATCTCCAGGTCTGCTAAGTTTCTCTCAGTGGCTCAGGAAAAATGAATTCTATCAAATAAGGTGAACTTTTTCTACAGGGAACAAATAAGGTCTGCAACAAGGGCACCAATAACAATCATAGACATTAAAAAAATCTCTGCATAATGACTAACAGTTCACTATAGGAAGGAAGTAAGCCAGAAAGAACAACTACATCAAGAAAAAGTTATAACAGTCTGAGGAACTAGGGATTAATATGTAAACAGAGGGACAGTGAAAAGAAAAAGGGAAAATTCCTTGAGTGTGGTGGAAGAATAGAAGAAAATATTTTTTCCAAAACATGTAACAGAGCTGCAAACCTCATTACATTCTGACCACTTTTTGTCTCTTAAGGACTCCTAGTTGAAGGTTCTCTGCCCAATGCAGGGGGGTGGGAGCTAGATGATCTTTAAGATTCCCTTCCAACCCAAACTATTCTATCACTTTCAAAAACAATTTTTTTTTCAATGGCTTCTCTCTCAAACAGACTAATTTTTCTGGGATGAGAGAGGAAGCTACAGATTAAAGTCAAGAGGATTAACATGAAAGGCAGAAAACCAGGTAAGCTGCCTAACCAGAAAAGGCTTTTTTATCTAGTCTGCCTCTTGAAACCTTCAGCCAGTTTTGTAATGCTGTATTGCCACTTTGAAATGGAGCAACCTCAGCAGGTTTTAGAAGACAACCTATGTGGAAGCCAGAAGCACAGCATTTGTCAGTCTCCTTGGTTACTTACTATCTTTGCTCATGGAAAGTTCCAGTAAGTTGCAGCTTGACATGATATTAAAACCTTGGCCTTAGTATGGCATGCCATTCTATCCTCAGCATTTCTAAGATGTTGCAAGCAGAGTAATGTTTTTCTGATACAGACCCAAGATCTGGACACCAAAAACTGACACCTTTTTACAGTGACAGAGAGGGATTTTTCTGTTCCTACATTTAACTGGCACTAGGATAAGACAATGAGTGATTAAGACAGACAAAATACTGCAAATCTATTAAGATCTGAGGCCATCACCCCTGCTAAGGAAAACAGGCAAAGAGGTCTCATTTAAAAACAGTACAACATTGCACATGGGGTAAAGAAGGAGCAATCATACCAATGTAATAGCTAGATTTAACACACATTTACCAGATGAACAGGATAATTTTTGTACAAAACACAGTTCAGGCAATCCACACTGTGTTTCTAAACAAAGCTGTTACTAGTGAATTTGGCTGTACTCACCTGCAGATCTGAGAGCATGCTCAACAAACTCCGCAGCAAACTCCTGTCCACAGCTTCCCCACTTCGTTCTCGCTCGATCAGCAGGAGAATTCCATCAATAGTCTTGGTTTGAACTTGCTTGTCACTAATGATATGGTTTCTAAATAACTCTAGCCCCATATCCCTATGCAGATATTGAAAATTAGTCACACTGTTGAATCTTTTGAAAAATCATACATATGTTTAAAATATATACAGTGTATATATATTATACAGAAAAAGTATACATTAATGGTGTGTGTTCTCTTTTTGACACCATCCTCCAACAAAACTGTAACAAGAATTATCCTAAAAATACCAGATCACATGCTACCACAGGCATACACTTCAGTGGAGAACTGTTACCAGCCTGCCCAACTTTCACATAATAGACTAAGTTTCTCTGCTCATTAAAAAAACCCAACAAACCTGATTATATACCTTAATATAAAATTCCCTGGATCAGACATTCTATATGTAATTCAGAAGTTTTGTTCAAAGCATGAGTTCTTTGTATCTTTAGGATCTTACTACCTCTACTGGGTTCTTGTTTCATTCTAAGATGAAGAATAATGCCTCTATGCCATGAAGCAGCTAATTGTTAAATATTGAAAACTGAGCAATCTTAGATAGAACTTGTTACCTCCGACTTTTTCACATGCATCAGGATTTCAATAAAAGGAATTTTACCATTGGGAGAAAAAAACCACAAAGTATAAACAGGCCTCATCACCAATGTTTGGTAAAAAGAAGCCTCACACAAAGAGTTGGAGGAAAACTGCTGAAGCTGGGAACAAAATATGTCCACTGGACAAGGAAGAGGCAGGAGAAAGATGCCACTCTCTTCAGACAGCCTGAGAAACTCCCAAGAGCACAGCAGCCAGGCAGGGAAAAGACATGCTCTTACTTCAGGACTTTATCTACTTTTTTTTTGTGGGGAGGGCACTTCAGATAAACTAGTAACAATACCACAAATTTTTGGCAAAGCCTGGGTTTGCTTGCTTGGGCAGGGCTGTAAAATGCCCCTCAGGGAGGATGCTTTAAAGCAGAATGCCCAAAGATGTGACCATGGTAAGCTGAAAGTACAAAAGCATCATCAAGTGACCAGAGCTGGAAAGATAATCTGCACCTTGTCACTGTATCTGACTTAGTTAAGAAAACAGAGCAAGAAGCTGAATATTGAATTTTGTCAAAACCAGGAACACCTACAGAAATGCTGGGCCAGTGCTAAGGTGGGAAGCAGCAGTCAAAGGGAGGTTCCTACAGACTCAGCCTCACCCAGGCTCTGACAACAGCTACACATAAGCTTTGGCTTTGACTTTAAAGCCCATGTTCACACACCTTCCTCTTTTACCCCCACCTTGACAGTGATTATTCCTGGGGAAGGAGGACATAGCACACACACATGCCAACACATGCATCTTCATAAACTGACACAAAATTTTAGAGATCTATTATATAGATCAAATATAATGTGAAAAATTTATTTTCAATTTTTGGCAATGTAATAGTACATCAACACTCCAAAGAGTATAGGAATACTTACATGGATACCTACCATATAGAAGGAAGCACTGAATTCTGGAGCACATATGTACGATCCAAAAATAAGAAAATACTTCTGATCATGATCTGAAATATATAAAGGAAATATTTTTCTCTTCACCTCCATGTGGTATTTTAAATTATGAAACAACTTCTGAAAAACTACATCACAGACACACACCTCATTTACTGATGTAGGTATTTTAAACTTTTATGGTGACTTGTACAGCCACAGGTATGCAAATCTATTGAAGTTAATACTATTACTTGGGGGTATTCCCAAGTACATCCAAGACAGTTTTCAAATTCATAACCATTAACTAAATAGTTTTATTAGCTTGTTAGGAGTTTTATACCACTAATATACAAAGCTATTCAAACAGTACCTCCAATACAGTCAGTAAACACCCTGAAATAGCATGCTGCCATGCTTCTTGCTTTAAAATAAAAAAAAAAAAAGACAAAGGTTTAAACTAAGACAGTAATAAGCTGTGCAACAGATCTTTTCATAGTAAAAGTTAGCTGCCAAATTCATAAGGAAAACAGAGATACATTAAATCCAACAGTCAAAAGAAAGTATAAAAATATATTACCTTTTTTTTTAAATAAAGAAGTGGGAGGAGGAGGTGGTTTTGTAGCTTACTAGACTTTTACATTCAAAATCCATTTTTAACTTTGCTCATAAGAAGGCTGCCCAACTCCCAGTTTAGCAGTCGTGTAACTCCGGATGTCAGTAACTCCCCCCAGGCCAGACAGATTTCTATTCCCAGCTGTCCACCTACTCCTTTCCTAAAAGATTTCATTGCCTCTGAAGCAATTCTCAGGCTGATATAGCTACTGGCCAAGCATATTAAAGCAAAACAGCAGAAAAGCTGATTTTTTTTTTCTTTAATAGCACAAGTGCTAACCCAGCACATGGGCAAGAAAGCCACTTGCTACAGGTTGTTCCTTTAAGGAATAAAAAAAAAAAAAAAAGAATGTTTAGAAGTAATTAAAGCAAAGTGTTAACAGCAAAAGTCCTTTCATGAAAACACAGGTTCACGCTAACTACATTTTCAAGGCAGTATCTTTAACTCTGTTTTCATCAGACTGCTGAATTCAAATAGTTTCCCTCACACCTTCCATTTTTAATTCAAATAAAAATCATATACCTCTGCCCAAACCTCACAGGAAAGGAAAGAACAGTGGATTCAAGGAATGAAAAGAGAAATTCAACCATATGGGGCATCAGCAGCCAAAGCTAAATAAGTGACAATGCAATAAAAACTCATTGTAAAATGTTAGTTTGGAATTATAATGATGCCTTCTTAAGGCACAGCTTTCAGAGAGTGTGTTTCAGAGAGGACTTTTTCTGTAACATAAATCACTGTGGAGGTAGAAGACAAAAAAGGTAGATAGAAAGCAAGTTTCAGTTCTTTATCCTTTCTGTTTCTTAGCTCTATAGTCAGGATAATAATCTCTGCTTTGAAAAAAAATTTCACAAGTTAACCTAGTTCTTGGAGCTATCTAAAAGCAAGATTCCCCAAATTACTTAAAATTATGATCAGCAAACAACTTCAGCATTTCTTGGTTAGTTTTCCTTTCCACCCAAAGAAATAAAGGTGTCAATATATTTGAGTGACGTTCAATCCTTAAATGAACCTATCAAAGTCAGAGTTAACAGAACCTACATTTCAACAACAGAAGTTCCCTCAGCCAGCAAAGGGGAAAGTGAAAAGCAAAACTAAAACTTGCTAAAACTTGGGGGAGGAAATGCAGTGCAGTTCCAAGCTAAAACTATGACAAACTAAATTTAGCCAGATTTCACACCTCAAGGATATATACTCTGAACAAACATTCAACTTACCATTTGTCTGCAATGGTCTTGCCAGCATTTATTTATCTTCTTTAAAAATAAAAGACTATCCAGAGAATCTGTACAGCACTCATTAAGGAAAACTAGTTTGCCAGTATCTTTAGAGGCCAGATTCTGGAGATGATCTTTGCCAGCCATTAGGCACAGCTGCTCCATGGATATTCCAATGCTACTGTGCCTGCCAGGGATAAACCATTAATTGCAGAGCTGCCCAGCACAGTGGCTGGCAGCTCTCCAAAAGGCCTCCCTGTGTTTTCAAGGAATAACACTCCCAGCTCTTCAGTAATACCATCTAGTGGCTGCACTGTGCAACCTTAATATAGATTGAAACAAGAAATCCCACCAGCGTCAAACACACATTTGTCGCCAACTGAGGTGAGAGGGATGGAGAGGTTATTTTATTTATTTAATGAGTTCACACTGAGCACAACAGGAGTGACCCTAATCTCTTAAAAGCAGT
This sequence comes from Fringilla coelebs, assembly GCF_963513975.1. Taxonomy (NCBI): domain Eukaryota; kingdom Metazoa; phylum Chordata; class Aves; order Passeriformes; family Fringillidae; genus Fringilla; species Fringilla coelebs. The sequence continues at coordinate 26,522,341 of NC_140029.1, read as the reverse complement.
TACAGTTCTAAATAATCCTCAACAAATCCAAATACCAGTCTTTTCATATACATCTCCAGGTCACCCTAAGCAATCTACAGAGTTTTCTTCAATACATAACAGATCTAACTGTTATTTACAAATAATACAATTTTCATGTATCTCATGAGTAAATCTAAATGAGGCTTTACCTTCCTCTCCCACACATTATCATCATTTCCAAATCATTCTGGCCAAATCTGATTAATCTCATATCCTTGGGATACAAAGAGGCACACCTGTAAAATATTAAATTTTCAACTCTCCAATCCACCATCACCCTATCAAGAGGACAAGGTGAAAGCAAAGTTTGAAAACACTAGTTTTAAAATGTTTTCTTCATAACATCATCTGAAGTCTGAAAAAGCAGCAATGCAAAAGATGGTTGCACACTGCTTTAAAGAAGACTACAAGATTTGGTTCTCAAAGACCAGGTATGTTAAAGACTACCGTACTAATGTGCTATGTAGAAGCCAGATGTCATAAATGGGACTCAAAAAAACCCCCAGAAAAACAACAAACCAAACCATCAACAAAAACCAAAATCACACAGCCTGAAATCATGTTGGTGCTAATGTACCATTAAAAACCCCAAATTATTCTGAGTGTAGGCACCTACCTGGGGAATGCAGGTGAACCCAGAAACTGAGAGTCACAATTCAGAGCACATTTAAAGCATTCACCTGGAAAGGAGGCTCGTTCTGGGCCCTGGCCCCTTGTTTTTTTCAACTTTATACTATCATCTTCTGCTAAAAAATCCACAGGGAGCTGGAAAACAATGCCAGCAGCCACAGTGCTGTAGTATGTTCAATGTGCTGTTCAATGTGATGGAGGCACTCTCCATCCATCATCTGCTGGCTAAGGCATTTTCCAGGAATTTGAGGGCAGCAAGGTGGACATAGAGTATTTATCTGCTGCTCCAGCAGGGCAAGCCTGTGGCTATTACACAAAAGACACCTATGATATAAAGCACCTTCTCAGCACATAAAGCTTGACTGGATTCAGGAAACAGGGCTGGCTACAGCCAGGTGTCCACAGAAGATCTACGGGTACTTCTGTGACCCATTCAGCCAGAAGAAAGCCCAGCAATGTAACTTCAGTAAACTATGGGGAAATTTACCATAAAACTTCATCCTTCTATGCACCCCAAGACAGCCAAATGATCTCTTGAACTTAGAGCTCTCTTCCAAGAGCCTCCCAAGGTACACAAGATCCATGAAGGCTTGTTAAATGCCTCTGTGATACATCACTGTTGACCAGTAGTTATTTTTAGTCAAACAGGTACACTATGTTTGAAATTTTTTTTACTGTTGTTGATAATCACTGTGATTTTTTTTTTAAGCTACTGCTGCCATAAGCATCACTACTCACCTGCCACAGAAATTCATACCTGCTGAGAAATCTCATAGTGCTAATGACATTTTCTAGATTTAGTGTAAAATTTGTATCCCTATTCAAATGATAAATTCTTACTAGGACACTACACATCAATACACAAAAATTATTCACCCAGATGACTAAAAGTTGCCTATGACTGATTTAAAAACATGTAAGCAAAGAATCTCTTTAACACATTGACAATTTCAGGTGCATTTTTTGCAAAGCCTTATTTTAAAAAATAATGATTTAAACTAACCATTCTAACCACTTCTGTGCATGACAAAAGGATATTCTCTAAACTGAAGAATTTGTGCTTTCACATGTTCTTCACAGACTTGTCGCAGCTGTTCATACAGTGTAGCAGAGACCTTGTAGGAACAGAGATTTTCAACAGCCTAAAAACCAAAAAAGGATTATGAATGAGACAAAAAAAATTAAATTTTCGTGTCTGTGTAATTAAGGCTGACAAAGGAAAAAAATTTCAGCATTATATGTTCAAGCTGTGCATAAAACCAAAACATCAAAACAAAGCTATGCAGAAAAATTAAGAATTCAAGAGTCCCTCCTGATTTTGGTCCCCTCTTATTCTGCTAGATTTTGTGTCACAAACAAGATCCACCATCACAATTTGGGTCATATTTCAGATGTGCTGTTAAACACCACCAGAATTCTGCCTCCTTCAGTACTACTCAGCAGTAGAACTCCTCTAGAAGGTCCATTTTGTGCATCCTTCAGGATGCACACAAGTGCTTTTTTGGGGCAGGAACACAACCATACCAAGTATTTTAATTTTTTTATAATGTCTAACTTTAAGTTAGACATTTCAGCCAGTCTGCCTAAATGGTAAATGAGTATAGCTCCTTTCCTGTCTTTTTTCCACTTATTTCTTCCCACATATTTCTGCCGATTCACACACTCATGCTACGGTACGTAAACTGAGAGGAAAAAATAATTAAGAAAAACCCCAAACAATAACAAAAGCCCCAAAACCAAGCCCACATTTACCATTACATAAAGACTTGAACCTATTTCTTGGGAGCTCATAGGATTTAGTTGAGTATTTATCCTTAGTTAACTAAGGATACCAATTCTGCCCAAAACCAAATGTTCTGGTGGTCCCCTTATTAATATCAGCTGCTGTTATATTATGAGGCAATATTGCACAGAACACTGCCAAGGATTTAAAGCACTATGTCACCTGGTCAACTAAAACTGACCCAAGAATATTTTCCTCTGCTCCAGAGGATTCTAACCTACCTAACCTATTTTTATTTAAATGCACATAAAAATGGCCTCCACAATTCTGATACAACATTAAAGCATGCAAACAAATAAAATTATAACACAGTGCCTATAATGTTTTTCATCTGGTTTTAAGGTAAGTAAAATAATAACTTGCAACAAACAGTATTCAGACAATCACCTTGCAGATAATGTTATAGCCACTCCTATCCACCCAGCCAATTATAAGTCTGGTCAGTACTCTTATACTTTTTTCCTTCATTGCTCTACTGTCTTTCCTTTGCTACTACACTGTCCTGTTCTATGTCCTCCAGAAGGGCAGTGCTGCCCCAATTCTGGTTATTTAGCACCTTGGTACAAAGGTAATTTTCTTTTTCCATTATTTTTAGTCACTCACTCCTCATTCAGCAATTCTTTGTACTGCCCCACTTTCTCTATCCCATCAAGTATAAGCTACTTCTATCAAAATCTGTGCAATCTACCACCAATCCCAGACATCATTTCTATTTGAGTCACAAAAAATTGGCTGTCACCCTCCCATTGCTCACTGACTACATTTCTGCCAAGCACCCTCATGCCTGATTCCATGCTGCCTCTAATGCCTGGAAAGGAGTATACTTCAGGCTTCCCACTCAGCCTCATCATTGTTCTTCAGTTTCTTCTCAGCCACTGTGCCAAATAAAATAAATAAATCAGAAGGTTCAACTGTAGGCTGGTACACCAGCCCACTGAGAGCACTGAACTCTAGCAGGCCTCTCACTTCCTCCCATAATGTCTGATAACTCAAAAAAAAAAACAACCCAAAAACCCACCACAAAAGCCTGATAGTAAGAGCTGATGCACCCAGAGATATCTTCCCCTGTGGATGACTCTATGCTCACCAACAGGCAGTTAAAATGATCTGTAAATACAGATCAGGTTTCCAATGGATGCTGAACCTCATCTTTTATTCCTCTGGCAGGACAGTAAATACCTGTCCCTGCACAGGCACACCGAGCACCACCACCCACTGTGCAGAAATCTTCCTGATTTGCTGCCTTAAGGATTATTCAACCAGCCTTGCACAGTTTTTACAAATAAGCAGGCAAAGAGAAAAAGCAAGAAGTACAGTTCTCCCTTCAAAGTTTATCTGAAATATCTCTCCTCTTCTGCCAAAACTCAAGCATGTACCCTAGTGATTTCACAGCCATATTACTATAATCTCATTTCTGAGCCTCTGAAAACAAGTTAGGTAACACTCAAAGCATCTGTGGGCTGGTTTTTGTTTTTTGGGTTTTTTCTGTTAGACATGAAAAAGCAGGGTTTTTCAAATGCTGAATTTAAAACAATAAAATGCATCATGTCATTCAAACTGCGCAAATCTGCAAGTATTAATAGATAAATATATTACAGTCAAGATTTCAATTTAAAGGGAATAATTATTTTAAGTCAATATACATTTACATAATCAGCCATTTTAGACCCATATACTACATACCCTAACTAAAGAAGTAAGTATAGTCAGTTCTGAAATCCATCCTGCTGTTCTTGAACAGGGACCCAGTACGGACTACTGGCCTTCTCCTCTCTCACAGTCTCCCCTTTGCACTTCAACTAAACATTAAGAAAATTTTAGGAGGGCATAATAATGTTTTCAGTCCTGGTCTGGCAAGGACATCAATCTGCAGATCAAATACCTGCACCCACAGACAACTCATAACTAATTTATATTATGTAGCACAATTTAGCACATCAGTAATCTTTTATAGCATGATCACTCTAAAAAGCTGCCACTTCAGCTAAATACCTCAAGGCACATCCATCTGAAATAACATAGAACTAAACCACATATAATTGGAGAAAGTAGAGAAATGGCTCAGGAGTCCATCTCTCTTTTACCCTCCCTAGCCCCTGCTCCAGTAGTCCAGGTGTTCCAGAAATGCTTTTTCACCACTTGAACAGTAAAACTAAGATCTTGATTGTTATGAAAATGTAACAGTAATCTGAAATGTGGATAAAGTGACAGTTTATTGCCTGCTCAATCAAGATTCCTTTTTAATTCCCCAAAAGGTACAGAACATTGTAATATTATAATGTAATAATATCAAATACTTCAATATTACTGTTTACAAGAGACCAGAGCATGTACAGAAATAATCGTAAAATATATAACTTCATAACCCTGTTAGAGCAACATCCTGCTTTCAGCATGTTGAGTGGGCAGAGTATTGAAGATACTAAGACTTAGACCTCAGCCCTGCCCAGGAATAGCTTTCTGTGCCTTCCAACAGAAACTGCTTTTTCATGGGTCCAGATCCTGGTAGCTCTCCGAGGAACCGATAAACAAAAACTGACTAGAAACAGAGTACGTAGCAAAGTATTCAATCAGCTTTTAAGAAATGAAAATACATTCTGCTGAATGCGTGCCAAAGCAGTTTACTTGCAAAAAACGAAACCAAAACCTTACGTAGCTTACCTGGTAGAGCTCTTCAAGGTTGTATTTAATAGAAATGCTACTCTGTATTGCTCTCACCGCTTCATGAAGTTTCCGCCAGGTGTCCTGAGTATAATTATCTGGTAATTTGGGTCTTTCTGTGAAGTAAGACACAGGTAGTTTGAAAACGGCCACCCAAGGGGAGCCTGCAGCAATGTCTCTCCCTGCTGCTCCATCAAGTTCTGCCAAGCCACTGTGCTCTTGGCCACGTAACTCTGGCACACTCTGAGGGGTCACTAATTCCACCCGAGCCTTTGCACGACGCGCTTCACCCCCGGCTGCTGTGTTTGACGCCCGTGTTACTTTTAGCGAGGCAACCACCGTGGCCTGGCTTTAATCAGCGCTGACACTAAGGTGGCTTTCTGCCCGCTCCCTACGGCCGCTGCCCCCGCGCACGGAGCCCCACGCGTGTCCCCGGGAGCCCTTACACGGGCACGGTGCCGGCGGCGTTATCAGCCCGGCGGCGTTATCAGCCCCGCGGCAGCCGCCCCTCGCCGATACGGCGGCGGGGCGGGTGACAGCGGCGGGGCCCGGCCGCGGGCAAGGGGCGGGGAGCGGCCGGGGCCGCAGTAAACAAAGATCGGGCCGAGCGCACCTGCCAGGACAGAGGGCCCGGCCTGCCCCGTACCCACCTCTGAAGTTCTTGATCACGAGTTTCTTGGAGGAGGCGGTCGTGCCTCCGCCTCCTCCTCCCGTAGAGCGAGTGGGGGTCAGCGAGGCGGGCTTGGTGAGGCCGTTCGTGTGTCCCACCAAGGCCGACAAGTGCGACTTCTTCTGCGACTCGTCCGCCATCTCCGCCCCGGGCGCCGTGTCCGGCCGGGGCAACGCGCTGGGCTGGGCCGGGGCCGGCTGGTCCCCGCCTCCGCTCCCCTCCTCCTCCTCCGCCGCCGCCACCACCCAGCCGCCCTCCCCCCCTGCCCGCGGGCGGCTGCCAAGTGCCGCCGGGGGGAGGCACCGATAGCTGCCCGCCCGTCTCCGCTCGCCCCGGCGGCTGGCTCGGTGCGGGTCCGGGTTCGAGCCCGTTCCCGAGTCCGGGCGGCCCGCGGCGCTCGGGCAGCGCCAGTCCCGCTCACAAGATGGCTCCCGGGCCGGGGCAGGCTGCCGCCGGCGGCAGCAGCCCCTCGGTGTGCCCCGCTTGCCCTGGCTCTGTTTGCTGGTACCCGCCGAACCCCCAAGGGTGTCCGGAACGAAAGCCAAGGAGCAGCCGCTCTTCCCGCCCACTAAAGCCACCAGCCCGAGAGGCCGCCCGCGCCCTGCTCACCGGCACCTGCCAAACCCAGCCGAGCCCAGTGAGCACGAACATGGAGCATGTCCTTGTCTCACACATCTCCCTGGCGGCAGTGCCTTTAAGAATCAACCTGTTCGGGAGTTTAATGCTCAATTCAACTTTTTCCACCTAAGTTCACCGCGACCCCTCTCCAGCACTCCCCAAGGGAAACAGAACTAGCGAGGAGACAGGGGACGCGAGCCGCCATAGCTCTCCCGGGGAAGCAACCGGAGTGTCCCGCCACGCGGAGGGCACAGCCCGCCCACTGGCCAAGCCGAGGGTTCAAGGGGCAGCAAGGGTGACAGCCACGACACTCACACCGCGCCGCCACCCCTGAACGCGCGGTGCCCCCAGCGCACGAGGTTTACCGCTGACGCGCGCCCTCTGCCCCGCCCTCCGCTCACTCCCATTGGCTGCCCGAGTGAAGCCACGCCCCGGACCCGCGGTGGGCGGGGCAGCGGGCGCGGGGGGCTGTCCTGCGCCGTCGGCCGCGCCGTGATCCGGAAGCGCGCGGGCAGTTCCGGGATTGCGGGGCTCGCGCGGCGGCGCCGGTGTGCGGCTCCCGCCTCGGCTCCTCCGCCTTTCATGGCGCACATCACCATTAATCAGTACTTGCAGCAAGTAAGCATGATTTTTTAAATTATTTTTTTAGAATTAGTCTTTGGGCCCTGTTTGAGTATGCGGGTGTGTTTTTGTTCGCTGTAAATGCGGTGCCTCGGTTAAGAAATAAATCAAGGGAGGATGAGTGGGGAAACATATTTCTTCAGTGTGCGTGAGGCACACACCGTCTGAGTGCCGAGGACGTACACCTGGAATGCCTGAGAAGTGTGGAGGTTTCTGAGGTAATTTATGTCGAACAACCGCACGGAGGGTTGTGTGTGTGTCCAGGAGCAAGTGCAGCTCAGGATCCGAGACACGGGGCTCGGAGATGCCCAGAATTGCGGACACAGCTCCTGCCGTGCGGGATGGACGGGCAGCAGCGCAGCCGCAGCGCTTCGGCCGGACGGGGCTGTCCGTGACAAGCTTTTGTGCCTCCGCTCTGCGTGGTTCTTGCTGGACCGTCGTGTTCTCGTCGCTGTTACCATCTTCATCAGGAGTTAGTTAAGGCCCAAAAAGAAAGTAATTCGGTTTTAGTCTCTAAAAATGGAGCAGCTGAGGTCTCCCAGGACAGCAGTCTGCTCTGAAAAGTCCACGTTTTGCTCGGTTGACACTCCATTGAACGTTCAAGATGAAAAACTATCTTGCAAACATAAAATTACGTCTTCTTTTTCCTGAAATAAAAGCTAATCACAAATTTTTGAATGAGCTTAAAGAGTTGATTTTTCCTTTTTTGTTGCTATTTCAGTCTATGGTGTTTTTCCCATTTGGTATGAGCTTTCCATACATCAGAAAGATTTTTTTTTCATATTGGGACACAAAAATATGACAAAGCACAAGCAATGGGAAGGAAACTCTTAAGAAGCAATACTTAAAACTATTTCCATAACTGAATAAATTTCCACCTTGATGTCACAATAACCTGTCCAAGCAGACTGTTTTTTACAAGGAGTTATCTTTAGCAGAAAGCAGGATTAAAGCATTCTTCCACAGAATATAACATTTAGAGTCTTAGTAGGTTTCAAAAGCATTTGGTACAGATAGAATATCAGTCTAATATCAGACATTGCCTTTGGAATTATATTTACATGTTAAATCTTCCTGTCTTTGTTTTAAAGCATTTCTCAAATATTGCATCTTTGCATTTGTGTTTGATGCCTCTAAGTCCAGCTGGAATTTTAAAAAACTTAACCAAATCTGGCTTCCAACTGCCATTTTACAAGGCTAAACCCATGTACATATGTATGCTTGCATCCTACAAATAAGGAAAAAAACACAATGGTGTTCTCTCTACCTTCTCCCTGAGACCTTTTTGAATAACAGGTATATTGGAAATACAAAATTATTTGTTCAGTTTTAAGCCTTTGAATACTTGCATTTGATTTGATATTAATAAGTATAAACAGTGATAACTAGATGTTGGCTTTTGTAGTTGTGTAAATATGTCATGTGCCTGTTGCTGGATTTTATTCTGTAATGTGACTGTTTACTTTGGTAGGTACAAGAAGCCATTGAGACCAGAGATGGTACGTTTTGTGCAGAATTAGTGTCATTTAAACATCCACATGTTGCAAACCCAAGGCTACAGGTGAGGATGTGTTTTTTGACCTTTTCTTTTACTTTCAGTTTTCCCAGCTCTAGGTGTGGGTTCCTTTCCATGGGAGAGAAACCTTAGAAATCTGTTTCGCAGGCTGAGGTAGGATCCCCATGTAGGTTTGCTTCCCTTTTCTTTTTACAAGGATACTATGTTTAATTTTTGTTTTCTGGTTGGCTCTGTGTGTGCTATTTTGAATTGTTTTCTGGATAGATACAGTTTTCAATGTCCTTTTGGACCAGGTCTGCATCAGTTATTAGCATAGCACCATGGAAAGCACCATAGACAAAAAAGCAGTGTGTGGTAAGGGCTTGGTGTTTGTGTGTTTTGGATGCTTTTATTTAAGGCTGGCTCTGTTCAGGTTCTGGAGACAGAATGCAAACCAGTAATTCATTACACTGGATATGATTGTTAATGTAATTTAAAGTTCTGGTAGATGCATACTGGAGGCTGCTTCCAACCCTAGCAAATCTGTGAGAACTGCCATGACAAAATATGCATATGATGTTCTGTTTCTGGTGCATTGGATGTTCCTGTAATGTTTTATTGATTTATTCTACACTTAGCTTCCATCTCCAGAGGAGAAGTGTCAGCAAGTTTTGGAATCACCATATGATGAAATGTTTGCAGCCCACTTAAGGTAAAGATGGGCCTGGAATGTAAAGTCAGTTGTGAGGTGTTCAGCAGGGATGGGGAAGGATATCCTTAAGTTTACTCACCTGTTTTAAAGGGCTTACACCTGAAAATTTGGTGTTTATTACTCTTATAAATAAAGTCAGAATTGCAGGAAATAAAGACTTTCTTTCTCCTCTCCACATTAAGTTTGCTCTGTGTACCTGGCTGTCATCTCTGTATGGCCATTGACACAGTGTTGGTGTCAGTGCTTGCTGTTTCCCCTCTGCATACTAGCTGCACAAGAATTTAGAGTGAAATAAGTGAGGGAAATAAATATTTTTAAAAGGGAATTTTAATCATGAAAGTACTCTTAAGAGAGCTTAGTATCTAAATAATTCTGCAAGGCTTTTACTAAATAATTTTCTGCATCTAGTCTCTCTCAACAATCTTGCATTTTTAAAATTTAATCCTGGTGACAGTTTCAATACACATTAGTTTATATAAAACAAATACTGTTCATCTCTAGCATCTGTTTTCTACAATTTTCAAGCTTAGTGCTCTATTAAAATCCTCGTGCCAGTTTTTTAGGAATGCTTCTAGTCATATTCCTTTGTGCCATAAATAAACTGAAAAACTTCATGCCTGGTAGGACACAAAAATAAGTATTTCATTTATGTATATTTTCTGTTGCCCTAATGCACCTTTTCTTTGACAGGTGTACTTATGCTGTTGCAAACCATGACTTCGTAGAAGCATACAAATGTCAAACAGTTATTGTCCAATATCCTTTTCCATAAATCTTGCATATTGTTTTCAGATTAACTTCTTGTAAAATAAGTTCTCTTTATGGCTTTTGAAAATCTCATAAAATGTGGTCTGCTTCCCAATACACTTCAGTTGTTTAGGTTTCTAAGCAAGGAAGTCCAGATACATTCTTCTTCCACCTTTCTGTAGGGTTCAGAAAGAATGTTTTACTTGGCTCTAAAACAGAATATTAATTTCTCCCAGAGTATAGGAGAGTCTCAAGTCATTATAACACCTTGCAGTTTGTACATGGCTGGAGGGGAAGATTATGATAAAGAAGCTTCTGTCTTATCTCTGGCCAGTGTTTCTTACTGCTGCTGCCACTCAAAGTTGAGTGCATGGCTGTGCTCATGTTCTTCCATGCTGCAACTCAGCTCCTCAACTTCTTGATGGTGTTTTGATTTCTAGTCTTTCTTGAAGTCATATATGGTACCACTGAACAGCTGTTTCTCAAATGTGTTCTTCATTTCATGGCATTTTAAATTTTCCTAAATGCAGTACATCTTTCCTGCGAGCATTTCAGGCACATAAAGAAGAAAATTGGTGAGTACATGGTAGAAAGCTACTAGAAAATTGCTTCATCTTTTCCTAGTATAATACCATTGGAGTCAAACTAAAATTATACCTATAGTTTTATTTATTCTCAGTGATGCTAAAATCAAGCCTAATTGGCTGTGTTGCCTGGTTGAGTTTTCATGTCCAAAGTGTGGAATTTAAACATCTGAGCTTAATTACATAGAATGGTCCATATCTAAATACATGAAGGATTTGTTCAAAGAGAAGTGGAATTTTATTACAGCCACAGTAAAAAAGACTTTAAAAATAATTTTTGCAGTGTAGGATGTTCTGAAATGCTGAGATCTTGAAGAACTGTCCTTTTAAGAAGTGCATTCTTCCTCACTTAAAGATTAATATATACTTTTCTAATTGTATGACCAGCTAACAACAACAACAAAAAAATCTCTTGTTTCTCATGTCTTATTGCTTGATTTGCACTTACTCAGTATACTATGATTTTCTTTTCCAGGGCCTTACCTATTATGTATTCTGTAGCCCTTGACCTTCGAATTTTTGCTAATAATGTAAGTAGATCTGATTAACAGCCTCATTACTTTTATCTGTTTGGTATTTCCACAATAGAAATATTTTTACAGGGTTTATTACACGGTCTAATTTTGCTCAGTTCTCTTTAACTCATTGTTTAGGATTTTGTTGGTATGCTAAATTTATCCAGTCCTATTGAAAAGTGAGGTTGCTCAATCTGTCACCTCCTAGTGGTAGATAGAACTAGAGGAGTTCAGAGGACCTGAATGCAACTCCCAGCAGTTGCTTAGAACTTATGAAGGGATAAATATTTTCTTTATTGAGTAGCATGTGGTGTAAGTCACCATTTCCATGTTATCCCTGGGATTTGGTGGGAATTGGAGGTATCACAGATAACCAAGCTGATCTAACCATTCACCAGATCTGAAGAGGCAACTTTCTGCTCCCCTTTTCCAGATGTGGAAAAGGGGAGCAGAAGTGCACCACTTCTGATGCTCTTTGGAGCTCTTGGTGAGCCCATACAACTGCTGTCATGCTAATAATCCCCAAATTTACATTATTTTTCTCAGGCTGGTGAATTGAAGTAGCTTGTGTAGGGATCTCTTGAGAACTTGTAGGCCACGGTAAGTGGCAGAGTTGTGGTTTTGTTCCTAGTCACTTCACCTGAAGAGTTGAAGCTAAGTTCAAGTGAGGTTAGGGTTTGACAGTATCCAGTATTTTCAGTGTTCATCCCCTCATCACTCTCTTGTGCCCAGTTACCCACAAAACCACATGTGGAATGCTTGCAGAGGGAGTGTTTTTTGTGTGTGTGACCGCTCTGCAACAAGTCTCAATTCTCAGTTTGAATGAGGGAAATCCATGTCTCTTAGATGCATGAGAAAGGGTAGTGTTGAATCAGTCATGCTGGAGGTGTTTGAACTCCATCTTCTAACCTTAGTGTATTCAGAGGATCTGGTTTCAGAGGAGACTGCTGCAGCAGGATGCATTTCCATTTCTTTTATTTATGTTTCAGCTAGTGAGAATGCAAACACTATAATAAAACTTTTTAGAATGTAATAAATATGCATGTAATAAATATCTATGTAGTTTTTTTTTCTGTTGAAATTCCTCATTAGTCAATGTGTGGATCTTTCCCATATATTGACAACTGAATTATTTTTTTTTCCTCTTGCCGCTGTAACATATGTTTTATCTTTCTTCTGAAAGTCTCAGGTCCCAGCAGTGTGTGTCTCTACTGGAAACTGTTGAATATGGTTTAGAAATAGCATCTAGTCTTTGTGGCTGTGGAGAGAAACTGAATTATAAATTCTGAGACTCAAACTTCATAATTTTTTCCAGGCTCTTGGTCTTTGTACACTTGAGTTGAAGTGTTAATGCTCCAATTCAGGTGTTAAACCTGAATTCAGGTTTCTGAGAGCTGCATTAAACTGAGTGATACTAAAGGTAATAGAGATCAGTGCTATTTTCCTTCTCTACATTGGGCCTGGTGCCTGTCCAGGAGCCTCTCTGAGTGTTTTCTTTTGTTCTGGGAGTTGATTGCCTTCTAGATTTGAGAGACAGCAGCCATGACAGATCTCTTGCTATAATACTTCATAAAATGCTGAATTTAAAAACTAAACTTTGCAACCCAGTGAACCATGATGTAGAATTGCATATTGTTTCTTGCTAGGCAGATCAACAGCTTGTGAAGAAAGGGAAAAGCAAAGTGGGTGACATGTTGGAAAAAGCAGCAGAGCTTCTGATGGGCTGCTTTCGAGTCTGCGCCAGTGACACGTAAGTGAAGGACTCTCTACTGCACTAGTAAATTATTAAGAACTTAATGAACTTTGCTTTAGATTTTTACATACTTAGACCATATTTAGAATGAACACTTCCGAGGCTTGTCTCTTTTCATTTATTGTCTTAATCTCTTGACTGTTAACTGCACAGGGAGAGTCCTCACTTTAGGTTTAGCATTCCTAACAGGTATTGTTGGGAGGGACTGATTATGTATGTCCCTGTTTCTTAGGAAAGGTGATGAATGCTTCTGTGCCCTGTTAGTTGTGAAGTTTGCTCCATTAGAATGGAAAAGAGGTGGCTCTGGTTTCCAGTGTTAGCAATTTTAACGCTTCTGAAGTAGAAAAAATGCTCTTTTTGGGGTCGTTCTTTCAACTCAGGTATTATAAGCCACTGCTGTGCTTGTGTATGTTATCTGCAGACTGGAGTGAGGACCCTGATGCAGATGAATAATATTCTGCATGACATCTTTTCATTATGTTGAGAAAATATATAGCAGAGCAACACTTATGTTTACCCTAAAAATGCTATGGAGTGAATATCTATGGAATGAATTTGCTGTGAGGACTAAGTCATTATTTTCTTACAATGTTCAGTACTAGCAAGTTTTTTCTTTTTCCTTATGACAGTCGAGCAGGCATTGAAGACTCAAAAAAGTGGGGCATGTTGTTTCTTGTGAATCAGCTGTTTAAAATTTATTTTAAGGTAGGGTTCAAGTCTGGTAAGATGTGTTTTGTATTTCATATTCTAAGTTAAACCCCCCCTGTTTTTATATGATACCATCTATCTACATGCTGATTAAAATGCTATTTCTTTTTTCAACAGATCAACAAGCTCCATCTCTGTAAGCCCTTAATTAGAGCAATTGACAGCTCAAATCTGAAGGATGAGTATAGTATGGCACAGAGAGTTACATACAAATACTATGTTGGACGCAAGGCCATGTTTGACAGCGACTTTAAGCAAGGTACTGTGTACCAGTAAGGCACGTTTAAAGTCTTTCTCCTTGGCATGAAATCTTGCTGAAGTTGTGTGTGTGTGACTCAGAATTGCACTGATCAAAGGAAAAGTCATGCTGAAAGGTCCAAGACCCACAGGCTGACTCGAAACAGAGATGAGGTTACATGACACTTCTAATTGTAGTGCCTGCCCAGCTTTAAAATGTTTGTGCCAGTGAAGTTCCCTACAGTCTTAATGCATTATGTGTGTGCATTATAAAATGCGTGAGCATCCAAAAGAATAGGTTTGTAAAAGTTTTGCAAAGGAGCCTTCAACTCTCCAAGTTGCTGTGTGCCACGTAGGAAATCTTCAGCAAACTGTAGTGTAGCAAACTGTAGTTTCTCGATCCATTGATTTTGGAAGATGTACGAACTGCATTTCCTAGATTTCTAATAGATTTCACTAACAGAAATGTTTCTAGAGCTAACAGGTACAGCTTCATCACTAACTTCAGCCCTTGACCAACATCTATTCTGGAGCTGGCTCTGTTACTCCAAACTGTGTTCTGCCTTTCAGGCTTATCATTTTTTCTCTATCGGTGGAAGCTGCTGAGAGATTTTCATGTTGTTATGCTGTGTGGTCTCACTGGCACATTTCTGCAGCTCAGGAGATGGGGGCATTGCATTCAGCTTTCATCTCTTGAGGAACCTAATCTCAATTTAGGAAATAGATTGTATTACCAGCACTTCTTAGATTCTCTGCTTCTGTAATAGGAGCACAATAATATTACTGAAATTAGCTGAAAAATCCAATATTACTTGTAACTGTAATGTCTGACATGAAGATCTTGATGAGTTTTCTTTGACTTTCTGAAGGAGAACTTACCTTTCTCGTATTTTGTATGAATCTCCAACTTTATGTATTTTGAGTGACATGATTCTTTCATATACAATTTCAAATGTTATGTGTTCAAGAGAGATGGACATTGAGCACAGAATTTGGGTTACAGCTTTAATCCATTTTTGTGTTGATTCGTGTTACTCGTGCTTGCAGCTGAGGAGTATCTGTCATTTGCCTTTGAGCACTGTCACCGATCAAGCCAGAAGAACAAAAGAATGATTTTGATCTACCTGCTGCCAGTAAAAATGTTGTTGGTGAGTAGATACTACTTTTCTGAATAAGGGGAAGGGGGTACACATGCAGACTGTAAAACTGATGCTCAGTATTTTCTTGGTTTTCCCTTAGTGGAATTCAGATGCTATTTTACCCCTGTAAGAGCCAGCATATGCACACCTTGCTATGTGAGGGCAAAAAGTGTTGAGTTGTCATGTACAGCAACATGGGAAAGGAGATAGCAGGGGAAATAACACAGCCAAACAAAAAAAAAACTCTACCCCCAAACCAAACCAACCTGGCCCTCCTTTCCCCCTACCTTTCTCCCACTCCTCCTAAGTGTGCAAGCTGATCTTGCTGCTTTAATGAAGGTATATTTGAATTCTTTGGAGAAGCACTCAACAGTGTGACTTCTGTCTTGTAGCAGAGTGCCTCTCTGCTGATCAACTGCACTCAAAAGCCAGGGAAGGTGTGGATTCGCTAGAACAAGTTTGTCTGCCTATTTCACCTGGTGGAAGAAAGGAGGGTGTGCAAACAGATGGCTGAGGACTGTTGAGAGGGGTTTGCCACAGCTACAGCCTGTCTTTGGCTTTTTTATTTGTACCTCATACATTTTCCCATTCAAGGCCATGTCAGAAGGGTCATGAGGCAGAGCATTTTGGTTCTGAAAAATCAGTGAAGTCTTGTTACTATTTGATCATTTCATATTTCTATTAAAATAATTAAGCACATATTTTTTGTTCCTGTCCTTTCCCATGTGCTGTGCTAATATTTGTGTATCCCTGAATTAGTGGATTATGCTGAGTGTTAATTCATTGTGACTGAGGTGACAGGAATGAGATTTTAGTTTCCTGTTCTGGCCCTGTTCCCAAAGTTACCCTTGTAGAATGTTATCACCTGCCTTTATTGAGTTGCCATTTTCCACCTTCCCCTTGATCTGTTTATGACTTCCCTGCTTTTTCCTTTCAGTGCTCCCTTTCCAATCCTTTGGTGTGTCAAGTGGGTAAAGGGGGAGTATAGTGGGTATGGTAATTGGTTTCTGTTTCCCTTGTTTTATTTATTGACTTTCTTAGTGGTTGTTTTCAGATCAATCAGTGCCAGGGTTGATAAAGGAAAACTTATTAACAGTCTTCCTAAAAACTTTGTCCCAGTCCTGACTGGGTGCTTTTAACTGGTTGGTCTGTTAGTGCCTGAAATTACTGTGGCTTTTCTAAAGCAGTTTTAGTGTACAAGAGGCATTAAAGAAACTAGATAAAGGTCATTGTATTTACAGTTGCTATTTTAAATCAGAGCCCAAACATTAACACTAACTTCAAACTACTAAAATAGCTTGTGTGTTGGTTTTTTTGTTCCTAACAGCTCTCAGTAAACCTGCAGCTCAGTTCTGCTCTCAGCTAATCCTTCATCCAGGAAAGGAGTTAGCTACAGCATAACATGATGTAACTAAATTTAAAGTCTGACCAAGTCAATATGCATTCTGATCTTTGCTGTGCAGGGGACAAAAGATAAAAGTTTCTTTTTGATTCTGTAGATGGTTCAGTCTTACCTGATCTAACAATAGAAAATAATTTTGTTTCTTTAAATTTAACCTTTCTCTCCCTTTTTTTGGGGGGGGGACATGGTGGTGGTGTTTGGTTTTTGGAAGGACATTTTTATTTCTGCATGGAGGCATAGAGAAGAAAAAAATCTGTTACAGACTGTGATAACACTTGACAAGGCTGAAGCACTGCTCATATTCCTTTGGAAATGCTTGGGATTCCTGCAGTTCTTCTGTTTGTAGATTAAATGACACAACTTTGACATAAAATTTGAATCTGCCAAGGCCTTGTGTCACAGGATCTTAATTCTACAAGTTTGATAGTTGCTCCCTAACATTAAGTATTAATTGTCCCTAAATCATGATGAATCAGTAGTTATTGTGAGTTGTGCTACGAGGTGTTTGAGAGGGATGAGGGGGTTGTCTTGCAAATACTTTTATTCACTTGTGTTCTGTAGGGAAAAAAAAAAGTGGTTAAAAATTCTTTTTTTCTCTTAACAAATTTTTTTAGCTAGATTTTTCTTTACTAGATTTTATTTTAAATGTATTTAACTTTACCCTGGAAAACTTGGACACCATTTATTTTTCAGGGCCATATGCCAACAGTTCAGCTCTTAAAAAAGTATGACCTTATGCAGTTTGCTGAAGTAACAAAGTCTGTGAGGTATGATGCTTGCTTTTCTGCTCTGTGTTCAAAAAGTATTAAGTAAAAAGTATTTCTTTGGGGTGGTTGAGGAAGGCAGGGGGGAGGCATTTTCCTACCAAGTCATACTTTCTTTTCTCACTGGTGTCAGACCTTCTCACTTTTTCATTTCTTTATCCTTGCAGTGAAGGAAATCTTCTCCTTCTGAATGATGCTCTAACAAAGCATGAGACCTTCTTTATTCGATGTGGAATCTTTCTTATCCTTGAGAAGCTGAAAATCATCACATACAGAAATCTCTTCAAGAAAGTGTAAGCATAGCAAAAATTACATTTTTGCAAAACCAGATTTAATAGGGTTTCACCTGGGACTGGGGTAGCATTGCATATGCTCCTTAGTTCTCTCTGAGAGAGCTGGCTTCCTATTAAGGTGAATTTATTGTAGAAAGACCATTTTTCTAAGAAACAGAATTTTAAAGTGATTATTTCTCAATAACACATTTTTCCTGTTGTTTCTTTCAGATATTTACTGCTCAAAACTCATCAGCTATCTCTAGATGCTTTTCTGATTGCTCTGAAGTTCATGCAAGTAGATGATGTTGATATTGATGAAGTCCAGTGTATTTTAGCTAACCTCATATATCTGGTAAGTGCTCACCATTTGTTGTCTGGTGCTTCCACACTTCTGACAGTGAAAAATATTAGATAGAGAATAACAGTTTATGACAAAAAACTCATCAGTAATCCCAGGTTTTCTTGTGGGTTTTTTTTTGAGGCTTCTGCTCAAAGTGAAATGTTTTCATTTGCCCTGAGGACTTCCTCTAGTTCCTCCCTTTTTTTGCAGAAATCAGTTAAAATTGAAGTTGACTTTCACATTACAAATTCAATAGTGACATTTCTGTATATGCAGAAACATTGATTTAAAAATAGAAACCTTTCAGGTGGCACCAGAAAAATTTGTTCTGCATTTGAAGTAGGAGACCCTTGGTCTTCTCAAATTGGAAAAAAATAGACCTAGATTTCTTCGGTTCTGTTCCACATTTTGTCTTTTACTCTAAGTGAATCTCAACTGCTTATGAATGGACAAAAGCTTGAAATCTAAATATTTGTATTAAATCAGAGGTTGTGAAGCATCACTGTAGTGTCAGCAAGAAAATTAACCACTACTCTGTTTCTGAAACATTATTTGATGTGATCTAGGTAACTGGGAGATTTCTTTCACTGTTACAACGCTATGTATGAAAAGGAAGTACTATGTCATTTAGTTTATTAAGTATGGAATACTAATTGATTTAAATCCTCATTTTAAAGTGAACAAGAGTGAATTTAGAAACACTTCTGTAGAGCTCTTTCTCTTGGAGGCAGTGCAAGCAGACCCACGGGGAGCTCTGGCAAGAGGCTGTCAGTCTGACAGCACCCTTAGTGCACAAACAGGGTGGTGGCTCCAGCTTTGTGCTGGCTCTCCAAGGTGTCCCAGTTACCCAAACGGGACCCTCATGGATATTGAAGTACAGTAGTGCAGTGGTGAGTGGGCATAAACAGCTCTGCTATGGTTAGCTTGTAGGTGTTTGCTTGGTTGTAGGGATTGTGTTACCAGCTCTAGGTACTAACACTGCCTTTTTCTTCTCCTGCCAGGGTCACATTAAAGGCTACATATCCCATCAGCATCAGAAGCTTGTGGTCAGCAAGCAGAACCCATTTCCTCCGCTGTCAACAGTGTGTTGTTGAGTATTACATCTTAGCCATGCAAGTACTCTTCAGATACTCAGCTTGCCCAGTGGAACTGCTCCCAGTGACCCCAAGAACACTGTCAATGGCCTGGTTCATGTCCAGGACTGAAATACCAGGAACGGTTTGGGGCTCCTTTCCCAGAATGGCCAAGGCTGCCAGGGTTACAAAGTGCATTGAAATGAAATGTTGCCTTTTAAATGGTAGTTTCCACAGGCTTTCTAGATCATTCAAAGTATCTCATGAAGAAATAAAGCAAAGCATTCCAAATTCCTTCCCAAGTACTTAAAAGCTTTTATAAAGTACTTCATGTTACTATTTCTGTGTTTATCCTTCAGAGAGAAGTATCAGCCTTTGTTACTTGTGTTAATCCATTCTTCAGAGTGGAAGTAATGTTTTCCTACATGGTTTTCAATGTTTTTTAAGTCTCAATAATTTTGTTGATATTAAATACTCTCTTCAAACTGTTTCTGAAAAATAGAGAAGTATTTGACACCAAAAGCTTTACTGTGTCAGTAATACTTATGGGTTTGAGTATATGTGGTAGGTGCCCAGAGATGGCTTTGGGATTTTTTAAAATTCTGGTCATATTTTGTTTAATTTTTGTTATGATGAACAAAATCTCATGTAGCTAAATTATCCATACTCTGTTTTATTTTCCTTCTGCGGAAAACACTACCACTGGATCCAGTATTTTAAGTGTTACTACCCTGGGGGTTGGTTTGTTTGTTTAGGGGTGGTACAATATAACTTTGTCCAGACTGATGAGATTTTAGTTTGGGGGTTTTAAAACCATTTTTAAAACAAATAAAACATTTATTTTTTGTTGTCTTTGACAGTTGGGTTTTATTTTACCCTTTAACTGACATGGGCATCATTCATAAGGAAAAACATAAATTCCGTGTATGAGGGGAAGCACTTTTTAGTGTGATGAAAATGTCAAGTGCTACCTCAACACAGACATTTAAAAGCTTGACATTCGCCATGTCTTTTTAGTTTTACTTGTATGGATCCTGAAATAAGAATATAAATTTGCTGAATCAATCCTCAGGGTACTAGCAACATTTGAAATCACAGAAAAATATTCAGCATGTTTTGAGGTTTAGGATGAACAGTTCTAGGAAATTTAAAATTAAATCAGTTTTTAGTTCAATAACTAGGTTTATTGTATCATGACTCACAGTACTGTGTGTCAGCAGAAGGAAAGACAAACAGGCTTTTCTGTATAAACTGGAGTTAAATGCATGTCATTGTTGCAGCTTCCATTGCTGCAAATAGTAGTAGAGTCAAATGGGGGTACTGGCTGCATCCGTGTGTTTCCTTGCAATGATTGGTAGGGGCTTGGTGCTTGAGAGTTGGTTGTGTTTGTGCCTTACTTTATTTTTTGTTTAACCCATACCATGTACCTTGCAGTGTTGGTGAAAAGCAGTGTTTCCCAGTCAGTGCCTTCCAGCGGCCAGGATCCCAGGATACCAGTCAGAAACCACGTGCCCTTGTACTCAGTAACCAAAAAGCTTCCTCCAACCAGGTGTTTGTCTACAGCCTCCTGGAGGTGTCCACAGAACTGCCTGTTTGTGAGGCTGATGTTGAGTATTTGCTTGCAGTCCTCAGCAGGCAGGTATGAAACCTGCAGCTCTTCACCTCGAAGTTCATCACCCTCCATTCTCCAGCCACTGACTGTAGCCGCCAGTGTTGGAATTAAAACGTGTTCTGCAAAGTCTCTCTCAGGGGTGCACACAGGAAGGTGGGAGCTGTCACACTCAACATGCTCTTGAAGTTGTAGTAATGCAATGTTGTTCTCACCAGTGTCTTCATCATAGCGGATGTGGATGTGCTTCTCCCTAATTTGCATTATCTTCCCAGTTCCACTTGTTCCATTAGGCCCTGTGGAGCAATGACATTTGACTGCTCTTAGGAATAGTTTATCAGAGACCTGAAAGCTGCGTGCAAGCTGCCTGGTCGTGCTGAGAAACACGTACAGCAGAGGAGCTAAGGGCACCCTTCCTCTGCAGTAAAGGGAAATGAGCAATAATACACTGGCAGCTTTTTAATGCTGGTAGGAGCACGAATAATTTCAGCAGTAAGGATGAATATCCAGCACTAATGTGGATTTTGGCATGAAACAAGTCACCGCTAAATCCACCATGTTTAGCTGATGTCTGTGTGCTGAGTTCTGAACTGTGCTCAAGAGGCACTTATCTCTGCTTGCCTTGTAAAGGGGAATGTGGGGTAGCTGTAGTTCTAGCTTAGATACTCGACTGAGGTGCTTAAATGAAATTAGGAGATTTGTTTCCTTTAACAATATTTTTATACAGCAAGAAGTTTAGTAAACTTTTTTAAAATTTAGCTTGTCAATACTGAAATGTGCTGCAACAAGAAAAAATGTTGGATCACCTACCACCACCGACCCTGATTTGAAAATGGCTGTGCAGAAGGGCACACTCTGCTGTGGTCAACACGAAGTTACTTTTTAGCAACACTCCTCCACAGAAGCCTTTCCCTTCTGGGTTTAGCAGCAGTACCTAAGAAAATGCAAAAAACTAATAGATAGCACTATCCATATGAGGATAAGGTGATGGGTTTAATGAATTGCTAGGAATACCTGCCAAGGAAATCGCTCATCACTTTTCTTCCTGGTTTCACTTATAAGGTTATCACTGTCTTGAAGTCTTCCACATGCACATGCATCTAACAAATTATTTAAAAAAAAAAAATCAAAACTTCATGCTGTATCATTTCAAGACAGCTGTATCATTTCAAGACAGCTAATACCTGCAAATCCCTGCTGTTTCACCTAGGCTTTGGGGTTCTGCTTTTGTGCAAAGGAAAAGGAGAATGACAATGTCTCAGCTGGTGAAAATTGGAATAATTTGTTTGATAATTGTAGTCATAATAATTTAGCAATGGGCTGAACATGGTCACCGTGTTAGGCTTGTAGGACCAGGTTTCACTGTGCTCAATTTCACTAATGAAATGAGGCTTCCTCTCCAGCCAACTATTAGCACATCTTACTTTTTCATCTTTGTATCCTGTATTCAAATTGTGTCAAATACCTGAGAGCTGTACCCCAGTCTGGGTTTTCCTTGTTACAGCTGCCACTCTGGGGTCATGCATGCCTTTCTCATCTGCTTCAAACAACACACATGCTTTTTGATTGGATCACCCAGTTATCTGCATTTGTCACACCTCCTCTTGGTTTGGGTTTGGGTCACACACACTGAATCCTGTTCAGGTGAAGCTAAACCACAGGGCACCTTCCAGGTGCACACATGACATGCTCTCACAGCTGACTGGTGCTTAGTCCACAGGACTGAACTAGGCCAGTTAGATGTAAAGCCCACCTGAAGTGTGCACTGAGTGTGGACATCAGTCTGTCACCACCAAAAGTGTGGCTCTGCAGCTGAACTCCAGTTTGGCTGCCCCACTTGTGCTAATACAGACACAGGTCTAAATATACTTCTGTGGTTTTAGTAGACCTACTTTTAAGGGGATGAAATTGAATGAGATACCTAATATGAGACTGAAGAACTAAAAAGAACTACTGTTTCAAGATAATTAATGTGGCAGCAAATGTTTCCCTTCAGTTATTAGACCACTGGTCACCTGATAGGAATCAATTGAATTTCATTTCCAAGCAAACATATGTTCAGCAGAATTACTCTTTACCAAACAGAGTGGAAATCCTGGTCCAGGAAGTGATATGTAGGGTGGTGCAAGTCTTCTCTGCTGACTCAGACGTTCTGATCAAATAGCCCTTCTTTTACCATTACCTTGGCATCTTGGGTGATGGTCCCTAGATTCTTTTTTCTACCCAGTTAGGCTCAAAGCAGGCTGATCACGTCTGTTAGATGGTGGCCTGCCCATCCAGCCTTGAGCAGGTGCCCCCTTTACCTCCATGCTCACACCTACCTAATGCAATGCACTGTTTTTTATCCTTCCCAAGCTCGTAGCCATCAGCACAGGAACAGCGGTAGGAATCCCTTCCTGGATAGCAGAAGTGGTCACATCCTACCTTTGCTTGGTGGTGACATTCATTTTTGGCTAAACAGAACAAGCAGAGAAAAAACATGGAGTATTCTTTCATTGCTTGAGTCCTCTGTGTTTTATTTTTTATTCACTTTGTGTGGATGTGGGTTGGGACTCTGGTAGTATTTACCACTGGGATTTTTTCCCCCTTGTTAAGCAGAACTTGGAGAGAGCTGAGTCCCTGCAGTGTTCACAGACTGATTGCAAACTGTGCTCCCCCTGCACCTCCCTGCAGCAGACACTGCACCTCTGAGTTCTGGGAAAAGATGCCATGGGTTTTTACACAAAACACCCAGTATGTGCAGCAAGGGGAACTGTTGCACGTTATGAGCACAAGTATTGCTTGAGGAAGAAGGCAGCTCAGGTTTCTGGTTTTGACAAAAACCCATAGCTCTCATTTTGCACACTTGTTTGATTTTGCACACATCAGCTACCAAAGATAAAAAAAGAAAGGGAGTATGAACTTCAAAACATGCTCGACTTTCCATAGCTAAGCAAACACTTAAATCCTTAGCACAAAGCAACTATTATTTGATCTAGCTCATAGGTAGCAAAAAGTCTTGTATAACGTGGCTGCCTAAGGCTCTGAGATGATCTAGTTCCCAGCACTGGTCCAAGCTGTGTCACCTTCTGTGCTCCCCAGAAGCTGGTCACAGTCACACCCCTTATACACAGAACGACCCTGCCTTGCTGCGGCCAGGGCGTCTCCCACCCCAGGGGACCTCTGAACCAGCAGAAATCCTGATGTCAGGGCTGGAAAGTAGAACCTGGCAGACACAAAATGTAGTATCTGGCCCAGGGTTTTCCTGTGCCAGAACGCATCTGTTTTTCTTTATGCTTTTCACTTCCACTAGAAACAGTTTGTTTTCTGGAGTCCTTCTGTCCTGAGAGAATGTCTTGTGCGGGTGTGTGGCCTCAGAGGCACCAGGAGAGCCACCCTGGCACTGCAGCCTTGCTCCTTCAGGCCACACAGCTGGCACCACAGCAGGACAAGCAGCCAGGCAGCACAGGTGGCAGTGGCAGGGCTGGCTTTGGGGTGTACCCATGAGGTTGGTTTGGTTTCAGCTCTTTTGCTGCAGCCCCAGAGAAGGGAGGCTCAGGGCACAGGGACAGCCCATGGAACCTCAGGATTCCATAATGTTTTGCAGGCAGGCAGCACACATTGTCCCTGCTCTGCCAGAACTGTGTGTTTTACCCAAAACCATGGGAAGTGGCACCATGGGAGAGCTGGGTATGGTTTCATGGGGACAGCTGGTGACAAGATGAAGTGGGGCTTCTCAGAAGGGGCAGTGCCTTACCAAAAGCACAATTCTCTCCCTCGTAGCCCTCAGCACAGGTGCAGGTGTAGCCACGGATGCTGTCCTCACACACACCGTTGTGCTGGCAGGGGCTTGAGGAGCACCTCCTGCCACCTGAAGAAATGGAGAGGGAGGAGTCACCACCAGCGCAGATCCCAAATTACACAGCCCCCATCCCAGCTCATGAGCTGTTCAGAGAAGTGTTGTGAGAGCATTTGGAAGGAAATGGGCCAAGTGCCACTGAACTGCTCCTCAGGGGTAATTGTAGCTCAAATCTGCTGCCAGAGGTGCTCTTGCAGCCCCTGTCAGACAGGCTGGGAGCTGCCCGGAGGCAGAGCCCCCTTCTGGAGGATGCATGCTCTGATTCAGGGAACAGGACTGAGTCACGGTTCCTGCTTTTTTACAAATGTGATATAAGACTGGTGTTTTAGGTCTCCCGTGTTAGATTGATATGTACTGGGTAGAAAAAGCTGGCATCAAAATTACAGAGTAAGTGTACAGCAAGCAACATCAAAACAGGAGGAAATATAACTTTTATATATCTGCACAATTATCATGCAGCAGCTCAGACACTAGCAAGCTTGCTCTTTCTGCTGAACTGAGCATTGAAACAAGAGGGTGTTCTCACTGGGAGTGAAGCACCAGGCAGAGCTGCCAGTTTCCCTTCAAGCTGCCCGCAGGAATGACTCCTAAGCAGTTTGAAAACATGATCCAAGTAACAACTACTTATTATAGACATAAGCTATCAGTAAGCAAGCCAGGAGAGCCTAACCTGGGACATGCTGTCCAACCTTTCTAAAAATTAACACCTCGTCAGAGAGGTTAATTCAGTCAGCAAGCTGCCCTACCTGATTTCAGGGATGGAAAAGTGAAAACTCTGCCAGCTACTGGGAAAAAACCACCAATCATCATCTGCTTAGGCTATGGGCACTGTGTCTTTGAGTGTTAGATGTACTAAAATACTGGCTGAAAGAGTTACCACCTTCAACCCATCTGAGTCAGATGCCACAGCATAACCAAGCACAATGTAGGCCTCCAGAGAGCATTTTTGGGTGAACTGGGGGAATCTCACCTGCACAGCTGAGCAGGCAGAATTGAGGAGCTGCACTAGGGAGGGGTTACCCCTGCAGCCTGAAGCAGTTAGGTAGATTCAAGCCTCTGAAATCTGTGCTGGAAAGAAAATAAATCCAGCACCTAGCTTTATTAAAGGAAGAAAGAGAAGATTCAAAAAAGTATGGAGAAATTGGCCTGATTTCTGTTGCTGGCAAGCTATGATTAAACTGTAAGCACACAGCAATATGAAAAGGAGGGTAGTAAAAACCAACATACATTTTTCAACATCAAAATAATTAAACCATTTACATCTAGTCATAATATAGGATAAGGGACCTAGGGGGAATCAGTGAACGTGATAAAATAGAAATGTCTCCAATGACATTGTCATCCAGTGAGCAGACTGCTATAAGGCTTGCACAGAATTTTTGGAAAGTGATGTTTAAAGAGAGATTGGTAAATAGTGAAGTTTATGCTGTTGATAAAAGAGGGTCAGGGACAAGTGTGACCTCAGGCAAAGTGCCTTGACAGCAGACATCCAGCAAACTGCCACTACATCAGTTTTGACTTGAAGGGACACAACAGTGCAGAACACAGCTGGTGGGTGACTCAGCAGTTAGGTGGGTGCCAGCCTTTCCTCTTGTATTCACAATGCAGATTTATCCACTGCACCCTGGACTTTCAGGGGAAAGCAACACGGATACTAGAGGTCTAGAAAATGAGATTATTGGAAGACAGGGTGAAAAAATGTGTTTGTTTAGTGAGGAGGAAAAAGCCACTTTTCAAAGGCAACACTCCAAAAGGTCAGAGAAGACATCACAGAGAAGGAAACACACACTGCTGTTCTCTAGGAAGAAGACAGAACATGTGGCTTTTAATGACAGCAAGAAAGGCACCCCTGAGGCTGAGGTCAGTGAAGTGTCCTGACTGTGGCCAAGTTTGTTTGGAGGGACCATTCTGAACTGGTTTCCCTTCTCTCATCCTAGGCTAGAGAGGAAGCCTGCATGACATGCTTAGTACAAATATCCAATGACTCAAATTAGAAATCAATCCCACCCTCACAAAAGTAATAAAATGCCAAATATTTAGCATCATTCTTCATAACCTTTATAGCACTGATGGGATTCTGCTATGCAATAGTTCCCAGGACTCAATGATTTAGCGGCTTGTGCAGAAAATTATTACTGACTGCTGGTTTTGCCACCTCCTTTTCCACTCTTTAAACCTAAGATTAGAAATTACTAATAGCTAAGGTAAAAACAAGAGAAAAACTTGGGATGAAGCATACAGAAAAAAAGGAGGGAAATAGGGCACAGTCACCACGAGCTGGTGCCACAGGCTTCCTGTTCAGGTGGCATTCAGTTACATCAGGCACTCAGCTTCTACAGTTTTGTTTCTCACCTTGGCACCTGACAGGCAATGATGCAATCCCACTGTGCAGAGTTTGTAGACAGCTCAGTAGCTTTTAATATCTATTTATCCTGCCCAGGTTTAAGTGCTAATTCTGTAATGGGGAGATTTTCCTGGTAGAACTGTGCTGCTCTATTGTATCAGCAAAACACACTTTCTTATGTCCCAGGCTGTTTCAGATTCAGGAAAAGAAGTAGCTTATTTACTATGATAACTTTTACTCATCTTCTACTTTTATTGTTTTTGCAGATTTAAATGTTTTTTTCCTGTATATTACTTTTAAAAAATTATTTCACATCAAGAAATTTCCTTCTGCTTTACTACAGACACGACAAATAGAGACTGATTGTTTCTCATAGAATAAACTCTTAGAAAACCAGTATTGGACTGAATCATAATGTGACAGTACCATGTAGGAGAGAAATCAAGAGGAGAGAAATCAGCTTACCATAGTAGACATCCCAAAACATTTGCTGGGTGAAAAAAAACCAAAAAGGAAATTAGATTTTAATTCCCAAGTAATGTAATATGTCATAAATATTTTGCTAAACCCAAAAACATGTTATGAGAGAATACATACAGTGGTTTAATGTTTACAGAGTTGCACAACTATAATGTGCTGCTAGCAAATATACACATGAGAAGGGAGGGGCTTTGCCTACTGCTTCCTTACTGTTTCTTAAGAAGCTGTACAGGAAAATAAACATTTCACAGGCCAGAGAGGAGCAGCTGGATCCTTTAGCAATGCAGCTCCCTGAAAAAACTGGCTGGCTATTGTCTCTCTGGTGTGCAGCAGCCTGGGAAGTGACCCCATCCTGTCCCATCCTGTCCCATCCTGTCCCATCCCACCTGGCCCTGGCAGGTGCTGCTGGAGGCATTGTGGTCAGCAGAGAGCAGAGCTGTGGGAACCACTGCTGTCACCCCCACCCTGTGCCCTGCATCTCCCTGGGTGCTGCAGCTGACCCTGGAGCTGCTTTCCCCAAAGCCACACTGCTGCCCACCCCTCCTTTCCCCCAAGCCCTGCAGCTGCTTCCTCAGCTTTCCCTGCAAACAAAACTCAATCCAGGTTCCCTTTAAAGGGCACAGCATCCATCTGTATATGCCTGGAGAGCCCTTGGTACAAAGGAATTTGCAGCTACTCTCCAAGTGAGCCTCTCTCTGTAGGTCCCACTACTTGCTGGTGTATTGATTCCCTCTGTCCCAATCATAAAATCACAGAATTATTTGGGTGGGAAGGGAAACTGTCTAGTTCCAATCTCCTGGTGTGGGCAGGGACCCCTTCCACTAGACCAGGCTGCTCAAAGGCCCATCCAGCCTGGCCTTGAACACTTCCAGGGATGGGGCATCCACAGCTTCTCTGGAAAACCTTTTCCAGTGCCCCTGGAACTAACTAACTCCTATCATTTATTCCCCATGCTCCATGCATTTGCATAAAGGCATTTGAGTTGGGCCCTGATGAACCCAGTTTCCTGGCTGGAGTGGCTGGAATTCCTTTGTGCTGCCCTCCAGGTGCTCTTCTGCTGACCAGCACCCCTTTGCCCCTCCTGGTCCCTAAGGGGGGCTGAAGCTGTATTTCTGTGTGTGGTCAGGATGGGACAGCAGCCACATGATTTACTAGTACAAGAAGCATGACACATCATTTTCTGGAGAGGACTTGAACAATATCAGAGCTGACCTCCTCATTTCCATTTTGACCAAGGAAGACACCTGCTTGCTACCTGCTGAGATGGCCAATGCAAAGATTTCACATGGAAAGAAACCCAAACAAATGAAGCAGTCTTATGTTTCACAAGTAAAGGATCGTGGCAGCAGTCTTTACTGTGCATGCAGGGAAACAAAATACTTACAAGAATTTCATCATTTTCAAATACTTCTCTTGCTTCTTCCTGTGTACATCTCTCTTCTAGGCATTCTCTTTCCAAGCTGCCTTGAAGGACCTCCTCCAGAAGTATGGAACTGGCACGTCTCTGTCTCTTGATAACACTGTTTGCATCATGAGCTGATATAAATACTGGAACATTGTATGACAAAACACTAATATAAGTACTTAGATTAATTTTCTTACATACTTTGACCTTCTTTTTTAAGATAAATAATTTTGGCTGATTTGG
This sequence comes from Fringilla coelebs, assembly GCF_963513975.1. Lineage (NCBI taxonomy): Eukaryota > Metazoa > Chordata > Aves > Passeriformes > Fringillidae > Fringilla > Fringilla coelebs. The sequence goes on along the minus strand of NC_140029.1, from coordinate 26,493,674 downwards.
GGTTTCAGCCATATTAAACTTACATACTTAAAGAGCTCTACTGTCTTAGCCCAAATTCAGCTGAGGAGCTGGGACCTTTTACTTCTGGGGAATGCCTGACTTGCTCCCGAGCAGTGGGAATTTGAAATCCTTCCTGGCAAATTATTTTACTGCTCGAGACATACAGAGCAGGGTGTGATGGCACAGGGAAAGGGGGAAAGGGGGAAAACATTGTCATAAAAGGCAAAGGCTATTTTGTGAGACTGCACAGGGGTTTCAGATGCATTGGTAGAAGTGGATATTAGTGGTATTAAGTTATGATGGTGGATCCAAACTGATGCTCTTCAGTCTTAGTTCATGGCAATTTTTTTTTGTTGAGAAGCCATGACATAATGGAGTTCTCAATCAATTCTCTCTTAAGGGGAGTAAATAAAAACTACCCTCAGCAATGCTCATAGTTAAGAGGGCTATATCCCATACCACTGTTTATGTGGAAGACACTGGTTTTTCCTCCTCTTTACTCAAATCTGAAAGATTACAGTGTCTTCCACATAAACAGTGATATGGGATATAGCCCTCTTAACTATGAGCTTCATAACTTCATAACATGCAGTAAAAATCCACTCTTCCTATCACTGGTTGTTGCTCTGGACAGGGTGACCCTGCTTCCCAGCCCTGGGCAAGAGGAAGGATAAACCACTGGCATGCAGTGGCAGTGCTGCTGCAGGGCTCCCAGAGCAGGCTGGCTCCTGGGAAGGGCAGAAAACAATTTCTATACTCAGAGCAACAACCAGTGAGAGGAACGGTGGATTTTACTACATGTTATGTTATGAAGTTATGAAGTTATGAAGCTCATAGTTAAGAGGGCTATATCCCATACCACTGTTCAAGTGGCAAACACTGTAATCTTTCAGATTTGGGTAAAGAGGAGGAGAAACTGGTTAACAGATCTTAAAACCCCTCTTTGCAAATGACACCTCCATCAAAAGCTGCCTGCCAGCTGGGCAGCTGGTGCCAGCCTGGAGCCTCACCTTCCACATGAAGCAACGTGTGAGTGTGTGTCAGCACATGTTTGTCAGTTCTTCTGTGCTTGGAAAGTAAATGTGTTGGGGCAGGGAATATTCAGGGTTCTTTCTCTTTTATTCAGTGTTTGGGGACCCAGCACTGCTGGTTGAAATAATCAATAATCATAGAACTGGAAAAAGTGAGAGCAATAGCAAAATTATTCCAACACCGGTTACAGATCTGTAGTTATCTTTTTAAAGGATTTAGTTATCTTTTTAAAGGATATATAATAAGCAACTGTCTTGCACTTGATACTAAAAAAAGAAAAGCTTCATGATTCTGTTCTGCATTTTAAATGTTGTCTGACCCCCAGCACATATTTCTGCCGTGCAGTGGTTCTGCCACATCCAGCGCAGCTGGCAGTGAACTTCTGCTGCAGGGTATTTTGACTTTTCTTGAGAGAGTACCATCTTTTTCTTCCTTGCCTGGCTCGTCCTTAGTTTTGACAAACCATGGAGGATTAATACAGAAACATAAATTTCTTTGAGCTATAACAAGCATGCATATTTGCCTCTTCCATAGGACTCTCTCATTTTTATTTCAGCAGCAACTAGAAATAAAAAACAAAATTCACTTTAATATCTGGGACACTCTAGGGTATTACCCTGGCATAAATGATGGTACTTCAAAGCTGCATTGCCCCATTAGCTAACAGCAGTTTTTGCTTAGCTGCATGAAATAAACAGCAGAAATTTTAAGAAAATACAGAACGGACTGTTTTCATTGATTTCACTCTGTGCTACAAAGTAAACATTATACAAGGTACAAAATGACTGGTGTTTTTCGAAAAGCAGCAGCACAAATCAGAACCAAAGGTGCAACAAAACAAAAGCCATACCTGCCTGCTCTGCCTGAAGGAAAAGGGCAGAGAGAAGGAAGAATATTATCCAAGAGCACCTTGCCATTGTTACCCTCTGAGCCTAAAGGTGCCCGCCTGCATTCCTGCAGCTCCTGTGGGAAATGGCTACAGGAGAGATGTTGAAGTTTAAAGTCCAGCTGCTCATGAGAAAACAAAACCTCGAAGGGCAAATCACAGCTGCAATGTCAACACATGAGGAAAAAAAGCCCAAAAAACAAACCCAAAGCAAACCAAAGGAATCAACGGCCAGCTCAGCAGCACCACTCTCAGTGCCCTCCTCTCCGTGCCCTGGCTGACTGTGGGCCCTTTGCCAGTGCCACTGAGAGCTGCTCTGAGACTTGGATGTTCCTGCCATGCCCCAGCACTCACTTGCAGTAGCACAGCGTGGGTGGAGAAGAGCAGCACGAGCGTTTCTTTGTGCCACAGCAAAGCACAGGCTGGGCAATGACCTCAGCGACCCATTACGTGATGTGGCCCTTCTGTACATTGTCCCCACAAAACATTTACCAAGGCTTAGCTGCAGTGGGCAAATCCCACCAGCTTTTGGAGCAACCAAGCCCACAAATGTGATTTTCTCCCCCTAGGGATGCATCTGAATGGATATGGCATTTTTCTTTTTTACTCTTTGGTTTGTAATGCCCAGCCATGAAGGAGAGCATGGAAAACTTTTCCTGATATCAGGATTCCAGTCACTCAGAGATGCACAGGCAGATGGAGTCTGGGAAAGGAGGTGTGGGTTTGGAGAGGACAGAAACACTCCCTGGGCTGCTGAGATATGCACCCTGTGGACAGGGTGACCCTGCTTCCCAGCCCTGGGCAAGAGGAAGGATAAACCACTGGCATGCAGTGGCAGTGCTGCTGCAGGGCTCCCAGAGCAGGCTGGCTCCTGGGAAGGGCAGAAAACAATTTCTACACTCAGAGCAACAACCAGTGAGAGGAAGAGTGGATTTTACTACATGTTATGTTATGAAATTATGAAGTTATGAACTGAGACCATTCTATGTTTTCACATCATAAATCCTCAGCTATTATTTGAGTATGCAGTTCTTTTAACAAAGTGTGATTGACCAGAACATCCATGGGTAAATAAAACTGCACTTCCCATCAACTGCACCTTTGAAAACAAACTTCAGTGAGTATTGAGGCCAATGAGGGAAACAAACCACATCCCTCACCAAGGCCAGTCCCTACCGACCCTGATGTTACAGCTCACATCACAGGCCACAATACCTGCAGCAAATAATCAACCTGCCCTTTAAAACACCATCGTGGGAGCGTTCTCCTGCAGTTTCTGCAGGGCTGTTGTTCCAGAAGTTCACTTGGAGTTAAATCTCTTCTAATACCAAGCCTAAGTTTATTCACAGCCAGTTCATGACATTAGGTATTTGTTTTGCCCTCCTTGGTATTTCTACAGAACTAATTAAGACACTCCCATCCTCTGGTTAACTGTGTGTCCATCTTTCCTCAGTAAATGAGCTCTCCATGCTCTCCTCAGTCCCCTGAGGCCACCAAGCCCCACTGTTCCTCTCCCAGCCAGAGCTTTCTTGGCTGGGAAAGGGAGAGCTGTTGCCAGTGGTCACATTTGGTGGGTGCTGGGGGCTCAGACAGCACCTCCTGTGCCCAGGAGTCGCTGTGGAGGCTCACCTCATCCCCCTTGCCTTGCTTTGCAGGGGCTGTGTTGCTTTTCCACACCCTGGCTCTCCATCCCCATGGGACTCCTGCCAGTGAGGCTGCTGCTGTAGCCCCCCCAGTGGCCTGGGACCACTTGCCTTTACTTTCTTGTGGCAATGAATATCATCCCATGCATACACAACACAGCCAGTCTGGCTCCCTTTGGCATGAAAAATGTGTCACCACTTGATGTCAGCACAGGACATTGTAGAACCCAGGACAAAAATGTGGATCCGCAGATTGTTTATTTTATATTTTTTTTAAGAAACTGTTTACATTTCACAAACCTAAACCTATGTCAACTAAGGAACTCTTGCAGGTATAAGTTTGTCATTCAAATTAGTTTAATGTTAATAACACAGAGCTTCAGAAGCTGTATTCTCACAACATCTTAGTTTACTTGGTCATTTTTCCTCTTGCTGTGGGATGTTTTTTACAAAAGATATCCCTTGACTGAGCAGCTGTGTCCTTGGGAATGGGACACAGTGTACTCAGTATGCATGGCACTGACTTTGCTTTTTCTGTATTGACATCAATGCAACAGGTTTACATTTTAACTTTCCTATTACTATGGAAAACTTCATAAAAAAGGGGGTTTAAAAGGGCAGTCCTTTCCTCGTGTGTTTCTTTATAAAGAGTTACTGGGATTTCTTTTTCCCTTCCTTTAATTACCACAGTGAGCATATGGTGACATGTTTCATTATGGAGCCCTGCCCCCTGTTTCCTGCAGCCCTGCTTAGGGCTTGCCTTCCTCTTGAAGAGTTGCTCCTTCCAGGATGAAACCTGCAGGCAGTGTCAGACACCAAGCTGGCAGTTCCTCAGGATGGAGCAGCTGAGGGAGTTAGTCCTGCTTCTGCAACATGGAAGTTGTTCCTTGCCCAGTGCAGCAACCCAGGGGAAGTGGATTTGGAGACCTTCTGCCCAGGCAGGGATGGGGCAGGGATGGGGAAGGGATGGGGCAGGGATGGGGACATGTCAATGCCACCCATCTCATGCTGTGTGCTGGCCATTAACCTTGCGCAGCATGATGTGCCAAGGGCAGCTGTCCTGAGTAACCCATCACATGCCTTTTTGGAAATGCATGCCTCAGCTGGTGAGCTGCTTAGTGCAGTTAAAATGGGTACTGATTTCAGCTAAGCACCTGGATTGAGATCAGCCAAGTCTGTTCACCACCTGCAGAAAAAAAAAAATTTCTTGCCAAATCTGAAATGCATCAGCATTTCTAAATGAGGAGGAATTTGCGGCTGTTTCAAAAGAACGTCAGCCCTCTCTTTGTGGTTTGGTTACAGATTGCAGGAAACCTTGGAGGAGCAAACAGGGGAAGCAATGTAACTCCAGGGAGCTCTGGTTTTCTCCTTTGGCTGCTGCACTCATGACAAGACTGTCAGCCTCCCCTCAAGGATGTGCAAGTGTCCTGATGGCCTGGCAGTGAAAACAAAAGCCACCTTGGAACTCCTCTGACATTTACTCCATCCTCTGAAGTATTCAAGGCCAGGCTGGATGGGGCTTTCAGAAACCTGGTCTAGAGGAAGGTGTCCCTAACCATGGCAGGCAGTGTTGTATGAGGTCATCTTTGAAGGCCCCCTCTACCCAAAACCCTTCTATGATTCTGTGATCTCTGTAGGTGCAAGCTCTGACATTTTCTGTGCACATATTGTTAAAAATAGCTATTTTTATTAATATTTAATTTATTAAAATACATTATTTCTTTACTTCCACCTTCATGTTTCTTTACCTTTTCTCTCAACTTATATATTAAAATTCTTTTCCCTAACAAAATTTCAGCCAAAAACTTGTCTATGGAAGAACCAGAAGATGACAGAACACATGCACAGACAGCATCACTGCACTTCAGCTCTTAGTTACAATTTCAGTGATGGATAACAGTGGTTGGTAAGATGCTGAATTTTGCTCTGAGATGAGGAATATCCCCTCATCCCATGTGAAAAATAAAGCAAAATCACTTTGGAATTTGTGCCATTTGGATGAAGACTTTTTTTCCTCCAGTTTTGTCTGGTAACATCTCCCTACTGCTCTAACCTGGAGTTCAGGATAAAAATTATTAAGGATGGCTCTCAGAGGCACCTAAACAGCAGATGTTTCAGGCAAACTCCTGGAACACTGATGCAGTCTGAAGTGGACTATGAAGAGATAAGAAAGCACTTGGACTTTACCTGGAGTTCAGACTTTTTAATAAAGTTTCCTGTTCCTCTGTCTTTCTGCCTGACTCTCTCCAGGACATGGGGCTGTCACCGTTGAGCCAGAAATGACACAAATTCACTCGAAGGCTGGTTTGCAGGAGAAGAGTATTTAATGCAAAAAATCCTCTCTTTTATAGATGGATTCAATACATTCTACTTGATTGGCTAACAAAAACATTTTTCTCACAAACAGTCCTTGAAAAGAACAGAAAAATGGAATAGAAAAACACCACCTGCATGTTGTTTAAGCTTACAGGTTATCAGATTTCTATGACTCCCTAAAAGTCTCACAAGTCCACTGTGAAAAAACGAAACCCATTTTCTCTCTCTCTGACCAGGCTGCTGCATCCACATGGGGCAGCAGCCCTGCATCTCTGTCCAGATGCTACAATTGAAATGGTTCCTTTGACCAACCAGTCACTCCTTCTGCAACAGATTCAGCAGGAGGGAAGTCCTAACACGACCTCAGCAGCACCAGTGCAAAGACTGCACCCAACATCTTCCACCCACAGCCCAGATATCTGTAACTGGGTGGTGGAACTGGCTTTTGCCATCAACCTGACTTCCAAGCCGTGGGAGACACGGATTCTGTGGACTTGTGCAACTGTCACACTGCTGGACTGCTTTTGGAGGCAGACTTCTGCATTTATGACAGGAAAAAACCTCTATCTGTATTGAAATAGGATGGCAAAAAAAGCTTATTCAAGTTCCAAAGGGCATCTTCAGGATGACTCGAGTTAAAGTCTATCCTGTCTGTGCAGAACCAAAGAGCACTGGGGCAGAGCTCGGAGGATGTGTGCCTGGCTGTGTGTCTTGAGTGAGGATTGCAGTTCCCTGTGCAATTAAGCAGCTGTGGTAAGTGTCCCTGCAGACAGAATGTGCTCTTATCTGGTACTGAATATCTGAGGAAGTTGATGATGGTGTTTCGTGCCTGGCAGTGCAAACTGGGAGGTGGGGAAGGAGAAGCTCAGATGACTGATTCCTCATGAATGCACGTGGAGCTAAAGACAGCAATCAAAGCCCATCAGAGGTGTCTGTGCCCTCTGCAACTGATTGTGAATAAACCAGGAGTGCTGCAGAACTGGGACCAGTGGCCATGGAGGGGCTGGGTGGGAGGAGAGATGGATGCAATGAGGGAATGGGTCAGCAAGCGACAGCCCTGTGTTGTGGCCTCCCTGCAGTCCCTGGGACACATCCGAGCCTGGCCCACTGTTCCATGTACCAGGCTGGCTCTCTCTAGGGTTTAGGGCTGAGCTATAACCAGAGGTTTCAAAGGAGGTCCTGTGGGAATTCAAACAGGGGAATATCCTTTGGAGAGTGATGTCAGGGAGTGACACATGCAGCCATCAGGCAGGGGCTGAGCTTCTACCCAGCTGGAACACCATGGCCTACAATGCACTGTCACTCCTGAATCGAGTTGATTTAGCAGCCTGCAGTTCAGGATGTGTCAAAGAAAAATGGCAGGGAAATAATACAAATGGGGCAGACTCCAGAGTGGGTTTTTTGAGTTTTTATAGGGAAAACAGACAGTGATAATTGCAGAACAAAGCTGACTGTTCTATTCCTTTCAAACTGATCAACAAATTCCATTATAAAAACCATCCCCAAATGGCGACTTTCATACTTGAAAACTGGATGTGGTGAAGGTAGGGAATGAAAGGAATATTGCACATTTTATGCCACAATCCCATTTGTAGCATCTTTCTTCTCTCTCCCAAAATACATACTGACACACCTTTTGAAGTACAACATAGAGTACTTTTTCTGTAGGGACTCAAATATCTCAATATCTGCTTCACAATTTTTACATATCACTGAACTGGCTGCAAAACAAATAATTTTTTCTCTGGATTGAAATAAGGCAGACAGAGGATGTCAGGTTCAGATGATAAGAGAGTTAGGCTTTTATTAGTCTTGAAATATTAATTACCCTTGCAGATTTAAATTTTTTTCAGTTGTGAATGATTTAAATGATACTTCATGTAAATAATAACATATAACAATATTGTAATTTCTGGGGTATGCAATGCATTCACTTTATGATAGCCAAAACCATTATATCAATAATGCTAGTGAAGGAAGTATCTCAGGAAGAAAAGGAGAAGCTATCAGAACAGCAGTGATTTTGGTGACAGCAAGCAAGCCTTTCCAATTCAAGGAACTTCATGTAACAACTCATTTCACTCTGTGACATGCACGGTTAATTAGACTCTTCTGGATAAGTGAGTGGGTTTTGCATTTTCTAGGGTTTTTTTCTGTATACATGTTCTCCAAGCCACTGACAATTCCAATTAATTCATCAGAATATGTCATAGTTGAGACTGTCACAATACAAAGCAAGACTCCATTTTCAGAAGGCTTCAAACCCTGTTTTATTATAGCATGCCTGCTTTTTATGCATTCTTACAAGATTCATAAGTTTACACTTTACTCATTGGTCGGTAAAGACAAACAAAGTGCTTATTGGAGCAGGTTTCTCTTATTTATCCTTCTTTCTTTCTTGGTTTTTATGTCAATGGCCTTGGTAGAAAATTCTTTCAGGGGTAAACATGGATCTTCTTATCAAACCTCTCTGGCTCACAGAAGTCACTCTAAAATCTCTTCCACAAGAACATATCTAGCAAAATCTTCTGGAAGGCATGCTGGAACAACATCCTCAGAAAACACAACAGGTCTCTCCAATTTGAGAAAAACTGTGCTGCTGCTGTTGCTGCTGAAAGTTTCTGTGTCCAATTCAGCATGGCCCTACATTTTTTCCACTCTGTGCATTGGCTCTTACCTTTCCTTGTCTGCCATCCCTGTGTCAGATAATGAAAATAGTTGCTACTATTTACCATAACTATAATGGGTATGTTACTATCATACCCATTTTGGACAGGTTTTAGAAGGCTGCCAAAATGTCAAGCAAGTAGAAAATCAGAACTTTTCAATCAGAATAATGCTTTCAATGGAAACTTTGATAAAACCTTTTTGGCTTCGTTACAGTGCTGCCATGGCACTCATGATAGACAAGCCTCAACACAGAAGAATTTTGCCTCATTTATAGAGCAATATAGTCAGACAAACAGAAAATAGATATTTATTGTCTTTTAAAACTTCAGCATTCTGCATACAAAAATCTACAAATTCACTCATATATTTGGTCTTCCTCAATTTTTGTGAAGACTCTTTGGGAATTAAAGGGTCAGGCAATTGGAGTTAAGGCAACTACAATTTTTGCTTTACTCTGGTAGGCTGAGTACAAATTTTATGACTCAGAATACCATTTTTCAGTGCCTAGAATTTGTGATAAACTACTTTTTAATAAACAACAATAGTAAATATTATATTTGAGGTTTCAAGTATGGAACAGTCCCAGAATAATATCTACATGCTGTCGAAACAGTTATTGCTAATATCTGAATGAGGCATCTGGAATTCTACAGTGTTTGGCCAACACAGGAAATTGCATAAAGTTGTAATATTACACCAATTTAACTACATCAGCTTGGCCTTACCTGCCCACATACCTCCCTAGTTTATATTTGGCTTCTAACATATACAAAATACACTAGGTCAAGCCAAGCTTAAAGAAACTGTCTATTCTGTAATTTCAGCCATGTATTTCACTGTTAGTCAAGAGATAAAGTGAGGTAGTGAGGAACAACAAGAGGATAAGGAAAATTCTGCTGGAATTCTCTCACATATGGAGAATAAAACATGGGACAGTTTCTTGTTTTTGTAGTAAAGGGCACAATGAGGAGCACTTACCAACAATGCCATACCTGCAACCACTTCTGCCCTGGCTGCCCCTCTCTGCACTTGCTTGATGCTGAAATGGAGACACAGGATCATTCAGGGATGGAGAAGCACAGCACTCAGGAGAGTGGAATAACCCACCCAAAATTCTGACACCAGAATTTTGGGTGGGTTGTTGGGTGACATGCAAGGAGCCCTGCAGAGTAGGCAGTTGCTGTAGGAAGCAATTCCTGTCACTGAGGTGCCACTCAGCTGAGCTGGTTTGACAGAGCCCTTGGTATAAGGAACAGTTTTATGGTCAGGAAAGTACAGCTAGTTTCCATTGCATCTTGAGTTGGTTTTCACCACAATTATTCCAATCTGCTGGAACACTGGTTTTTCAGTCAAAAGCAGCCTTTAGAGTTACAGATAGATACCTACAGTGGAGGAAAATGGTTTGCAGGGAAACAGGTCACTTTCAGGGAATCAACCCTTCATGAAAACAAGAGAAAACTTGCTTAACATTCATTTGAAGGAAAACTCCTTGACAGCAGCATTTTACAATCTACTTAGATATGCAGGAATCCTTGTCAGGTTTGGCTCTGCTAGATTTTTCAAGATATTAACAGAAACTTTGCACATTCAAAAAGATTGGAATGTCTGAAAAATGAAAATAATTTTAATTTCTTTTTAAACTTACCCATTTTGAGCAAGTAGGCAAGTGGATTCAGCATTTCAAAGTATTTGAAAGTTAAACATCTTCCATTATTGGTATAATTATTGTTATGTACCTGCTGTTAATAAATATTTTTTATTGGAAAAAAGAGTCAAGTATTCTATGCTTGAAATCATAAGCTCATGATAGTAATTTGGCATTAAATTACAAAGGGTATTATATCAGACAGAAAAATAGACTAAGTCTAGTAATTGTTAATGTTCAATTTGAATGAAGGTAAAACTGATGGAATTAAATTCAGTGTCAGTAATAATTAATCTGTTTAGATTGCCACATGAAAACTGCAGAAAACCTGTTAGAAGAAAAGAGAAAGGCAGATTGTATTTCTTTCAGATGGAACAGGTGATACTTGAGGAGAAACAAGTGAAATATAACTCAGTCACACGATGTTACTACTACTGAAATGATAATGAGTCTTTGTGAACAGTATACTGTAAAGGGAAAATTTGTTGGCTTTCTACCTCTTTGGAACTGTAGGTGTTCAGCATGTCCCAGAGGCCTTGAAACTAGACACCAACTTTTATCAATCAAAAATCTAACCTGTTACTTTCTAACAAAATTCTCCATAGCATGAAAGGCCTGTTTCAGTCTTTGGGAGAAGAGGAATCTGAGCCCTCCTGTAATCACCAGTTTCTGATATGGTTTCCCCCCCTGCTGGGACACAGATTTTGCAGTGCCCTGAGAGAACACACCCAATTGCACAGAATACTTTCTTGAGCTATTTTTGCTGCCATACATCCCTCACAGCTGCATAATCTGATGTTACTTAAATTATGTCCTCTGGCTAAGGTCTTACTAAATTTGTTATCAACAGCTCCAGTAAGTCATGTGAAAGGCCTGAACAATTAACATTATTCTTTATGCTACAGTGGCACTGCAACACAGCAGCACTTCCTAAATGTGGTACAGATGTGATGAGTCCCATAGAATGAACTATAAATGTACTTTGTACTTACAGAAACACAGATTTTGTCATTGCCCAGGGCATAGTCAGCAGCACAGGGACTTATGATTCCTCCATCTTCAGTTTTTCAGAATTGCTCAGAGTTCTCAAGTTGACCTTGCATCACTTGCTTTGACTGCAAAGGAGACAAATGTATAGGCAGGTTACAGGTTCGTGGTGACTTCATAAAAGCACAACCAGCTTATAAAAGCTGGCTTGCAACCATTAGTCAAACACCTCACCACTTTAGGAAATACAGTGCAATTCCTGCAAAAGGCCTTAATAATAACAATAGTTGTATTATTTTTTAAAAATTGGTAAGCTGTCAACATTAGGTAGAGCACTGTTATTCTACATCATCTTCTGTGTTTCCCAGCTGTAACTCACAGCTCTCAGAGGGCAATTCAGGGAGCAATCTGTACTTGCCAGAACACCTATTGTACTAAGGCAAAGATGAACATGGGTGTGGGTAAGAGGCCAAAAATATCAACAGCTGAAGCATCAGTAATAAATGAGGTACTGAGCTCGTGGTATATCCTTGCAATATTCCTTTTCCATCTGTATATGGCTCATGTTACCTCAGCTCGGTCCTGGTATTGCAAGATCACAGGCAGAGTGAGAGAGCTCTTCCTGGCTCTAACAGTGCAAGAGCAAGCCAACTGATCCTAAAGTCTAACCTGCTCCTGCAGATTCCTAATGAGATTCCACAGCTCACCCACACAGCTTAATGCACTCCTTAATTAGCATTGTAATGTCTAAAAAGTGTTTCCTAATATCTAATCTGAGTAGCCCTTAGAGTGGTGGGATTCCCATTACTTCTTGTCCTAGCTGTTCATCCTCTTGAAAACAAAGAAGTCTTTCTTTTATTACATATTTTACAAATCTCTGTGGTTGCATGCTGTGGGACCAAAGATTAAATTTTGGTTTTGTGTTTACATAATTGCCTTCTATTTACGTTGGACCGGTGTTTTAGTTTCCCAAGACTGTCTGAATGCTCATCTCAACTTACAGTAGTCCTTCCAGTCAGGAATGAGGTAAAAAAGCAGTGAGAAAACACTCATGTCTTGCATGTTACTGTGGAAGATACCAGTGACAGAGGTCTTCAGAGGTGTGGAGATTTGCACTCCATATAATCTTTCAATCAAGTAGCACAGCTTCTTGACCAGATTGGCACCAAACTGACAGCTGTTTCTCTTTCTGTTGCAATCAAAGTGCCAGATAAAATTATGTTAGAAGCCTCCCTTGAAGGAGAGACCTGAGGTTTACTTCACCTTTTGCAGCCACACAGCCAATCATCCTGTCTTTGGGGAAAAGTGATGTGATTTTTCCCTTTGAGAGATTTGATGTGATTTTTTCCTGAATAGTGCAGTTCAGCAGTTTCTTTCCTCCTTGTTGGGTGCAAGTTATTTGATACCTTAAGGAAGAAAGACTTTCCTCTCCATCGGGCACAGACAAACACTCGTGTTCTTTCTTCTATTATTCAAATGCTTAGATCAGCTCTTGATTTTCATATCACATTTATCTTACTGTATTTACTTCTCAGCTTTTCTGGTTTTATGTCAGGATGTTTACAATTCTTTTATACAGAGCTAGGCACTTTAACACTTGTTTTTGAAGGTCAGGTCACAAAAGATCTCACCGTTTTAGTCAATTGTCCTGTACTTTCCTGGCCTTGGGACAGTTTTGACATATGCCTTAGACACTTTGGGGATTTGTGGGGATTTTAGGAGTAGCCTTTCTTTTAAAAATGTATAAATTTTATCCTCTTGTTCTTTTTCTTTACTTCATTAATGAGTTCTGTCACTTTCACAGTTAATTTTATCCAAGTTACCCTCCATCTTTGCTTTGTCAGCAACTTCTAGTCTATATTTTAACATTAAATGCACATAAGTGCACTCAAAATTGCTTTTGACATGTTTATAGAAGATCTTCCTTGAAACATTCTGAAGACTCTCAGGGCACCCTGTGTCCCACTAAGTACCTCTCCCATCTCATCTCTGGGATGTCAAAATCCACCTCTAACTCATAGCTCTTGTAATGGTAATGACTCAGGTGTTTGTTAGTTGTCTCCAGTCAGACACAACAGCAAAATTAAAACATAAGGCAGACACCATGTCCACAATGTGATTCATAACCTTACTCAGTAGGGAAGATCTCAGGGTCCAGCCGGAAGGGCAGGTGGGATGATTTATCAAGTGGAGATGTGATGGTTTTGTGGAGATGTAAAAAACTACAGTGGGTGCTGGGGTAGGGATCTCATTCCCCTCTACACTATTAAGCATTGTGGGGTTCATTATGACCCACAGTAGCTTATCATTATTTAGCAAAGATTATTTAATTATTATATTTCTTGAGAACATGAAGAATAGCCCATTAATTGTGCCGAGCATTTGAAAACACTACATATCAACATAGTGACCCCATCATTTACACTGACACAATTGTCACTCCAAAAGGGAATTCCCCATGTGTGCCTCAGCCCTGGATATCATTACAGGGCAGCTGGCAAAGGGAAGCAAGGTTGGTGAGAGGGCAAAGCCACTGGGTGTTCGCTCATGTCCCTTGCCCCGCAAAGCAAAAATATTGACAGCTGCCTGTGTGGTTTAGGCAAAGCAGCACAAAGCCAAGGTGAAGCAAACACTCTACCTGTCTGCCTCATCTGGAGGACAAGGAGCACAACGGGAAGAAGCCACACTGTCCCACGATGACCTGCCATGCCCACCCTCCGAGCTGGCTGCGCATCACCCGCTGCTCGCTCTGCGGGGCTCTGGGGCAGCTGCTGAATGAGAAACACCACAGTGCAAAGGGCAGCCACTCATGAGAAAACAAAACCTCTGAGGGCAAAGTCTGCACTCAGGGTCACCACGGCATGGTGTTGAGACACAAAAAATGTGAGTGCGCTGCAGCAATGCCACACTGATAGCCTGGAGCTGGCAGAGCACCTCGAGGGGGCTTTCCTCTAGAAATTTTGACAAAGCCTCTCCAAAGCAGCTGGACTTTGCAGGCAGCCAGGAGCTAGAGGAGGTGATGTGGCTCTTACAGAATAACCAGAACCAGAGCTTTGTGCCTCCTGTATGCTGGGCTGAAGCAGCAAGGCACCCCAGGAGCGAAGGAGTAGATCAGGGCACCAAGTTTGCAAGTCTCAGTGAGCACATTGCAAAGTTGTTACCCACCAGCTCCATCACAAGCACACTTGGACAGAGCACGCTTCCCCAGACTCAGCAATTGCCATCTTATTAGGAAAGTTGGAGGATTATGGGTTTTATGTGCTGTTTCCTTTTGTTCAAACCACTCTGAGGGGACAGCTCTTGACAGGCCATTGTGCTCTGGGAATCAGGCTGTGGAAGACAATCCTGCCAGGTGAGTCACCTATGCCAGGGAGCAGTACACAGGAAGTTTGTTCTTACCATGACAGTGCAGGACACAAAGGAATGATCCTAAATTGACAGCTGCTGCTCACCTGGAAACACAGAAAACAGGGGCTGGAGAGACCTACAGGGTCACCCAGCCCAACTTACTGAGCCAACAGGGGATCAAATCGACCTCTCTTATTTTTAGCATGGTTGGACACTGAGCCTGCTGCAGTGTGTTTTCCTCCCATACTCCAGGATGCCATAACAAAGGGCAGCTTGTCCACATTTGCTCCTGAGGCAGGAACCCCATCATGCTGCACACCGGACATCTCCTTACATCTCCCACTCTGGAAGACAACCAGCATCACTGCCCCTCTGGGAATATCTACTGCAGGACTTCTCTAGTCACAGGACTTACTTACCATCCTTCTTTTCGTCTCTTTAATCTCAGGATTGGCTTTTGCTTGAAGGCAGAAGAAGCCTGAGCACTAGAGGGTAGCTTAGAGCCTCTCTGTCCACCATCCTTGCTACATGCCAGCTTTTTCCTAAGCCAGCTGTGTGTGCTTGCCGGGAGGAATTCTGGTATCTCAAAATCCTCCAGTTTACACAGCAGCAGTGTGCTGTCCCCCTTTCCAGAATTTTGCAATCTGATCAAATTTTGCTAAGTGAAATCACTCTTCTGCCAACAATTAGTGCTGGCTGCAGCAATACTTGCTGTTTGCAGGGTGTTATTTTGAGTTTGTCAGTCTGCTTGGCTCACAGAACCTGCTATGTGAAATGAGCCAGTACCAGCTCAAAGCCTAAGAGAGATGGAGCAGGTGCCTAAGGAAGTTCAGTGTTCCAGAGCACAGGGGAACAGAAGAGATTGGAGAAGCTTTGGAAAAGCCATCAGGATTGTTAGGGGGCAGATCACATGATAGAAGTTGTTGGGGCTGGGCTTGTTAAAATTAAAATAAACGGGAACAAAAAGAAAGAACGTTTTATTTCAAATGCTGGTGTTCATCAATATTGCACCTAACTAAAACATATAGAACAATACAAATGCAAGGAGTTTTCCAATCTGCAGCCATGCACAATCCAAAACAAGATACAGAAAACACTGAATGTGCACATATATATTTACTGATGAGCAGAGAGTACAAATTAAACTTCAGTGAAGTGCAATCCTTATAAAGCAAAACCCCTCTTTATTTAGACATGCAAGATCCCCTGCTCCCATAATACTCTGAACACATCTGAAGGCAGAAGCTAAACAACTCCAGTATGGACAAACTCCTTGCTAAGCCAGATGGCTGCAATATGAGGATTAAATGACCCCTGTCCTTCCTGCTTTCATCATGGCTACTGACACTTCAGAACAGGTTTAGGAGCCTCTGGTAGGAGCACCCATGACAACAGATCGGAACCAAAATGGCCATTGATAAATAATTAAAAGAAGCCAAAGATCCTGTTCAGTACTCTTTTCACTTGGGGAATTCTCTCACTCAACCAATTCCAAAGACCCCACAGTCCTCAGAGGTGTGCTTTAAAGCCAAGAATAATACAAATGGAAGCAGACCATAATTTTAAGGAATCAGATCTCAAAACAAACTTAGCAGATGAGCAGGAATAGAAAGTTTCCATTTCCAATCCTGCACCTTGGCAGGTAACAAGGAGGATCAAGGGACACAGCACCACTACTGTTGACTCATGACTGTTCTCACCCAGCGCAGGAACCGGGACAGTTTGGTATAGACACCATACTTGCCTTTCCTTGCACATCCTTCACCCCAGCTAACAATTCCAGTAACAAAATAAGTATCCTTGTATCTGGTCACATGGGGGCCACCACTGTCTCCTTCACAAGCATCCTTTTGCTCTGTGTCATAACCAGCACAGAACATGTTCTCAGTTACCACAAAGGAAGTGGACTGCTCGCAAGTGCTCCTATTAACATAGGGGAGTTCAAGAACCTTCAGTTTCTTTGGGAGCTGTCCACCATCATATTCCCGCCCAAAGCCACTAACCCTCCCAGATTTCTGCTTCATTAGAACTTCATTAGCAAAGTCCACTTTGGGGAGACACGCTGGGATGATGTACTCTGAAAACCTGATAGGTTCCTTCAGCTTTAGTAAGGCGATGTCATTATCATAAGTCTCAGCATCAAACTTGGCGTGAAAAAATATTTTGTCCACAGTGTGCATTGATTCAGACTGCTCCTTCTTCTCTCTGTCCACTTCACCTGCACAAGAGCATTAAAAGGGTCATCAATGTGGAGAAAGTGTAAGAATTTCAGAACAACCTTGACAGAGGAAGAGAGTACCATATTCATTCTGCCTACTTTGCCCAGGACCTTAGACCACACAAGGAAACTGTAAACAGGTATGGCAACATTTCTTAGCAGCAAGTGGATTGGCTTTGGTCCTGAGATTTGGTCTGTGGAGATTTTTGTACCAGTTTACACAAAGGCATAAGCTGATTCAGCTAAACTACTGCAATTTTGTGCGGAAGCACTTCCAGGAGCTTGAGCCTGGCTTAGAAAAGAGAACAGGGTCTGGACTACAGCATAGCAAAGATGAAGCTGTGTTGATCCTGGGTCCTGGCTCAAAATGGAAACAATGCTAAATCAGAGTTTGTTCTTATGTGCTCTACTCACCAACAACAACTTTGATTTCTTTGGTTTGGTTTATACAATGAGCTGCAGTAAGTATAAAATTTTCATTCAGAACAGTTCCACCACAAAACTCTTCTTCTTCCTCATTTAACAGAACAGCCTGTGACCAAAATGGGTAAGGGCAGAAGGAGGCAGTGCAGGTTAGTATGAACGAGCTATGAAGTGCTAATTTCTCTGCACACTACAGAGATGCTTCTTACTGCAACATGTATGTGGCCCTCCACATCCCTCCTAGTATTGCATTCCCACATGCAGAGGTTGCAGATTGACTTCTATTGCTACAGAGACCTGATTTTCTCTATGTGAAGTTAAACCTTTGCCTTCCCCATCACCTCGCTGTCAGTGCTGAGTAACATCCCTCAGGCATTGACTGACTGAGCAGGCAGAGTGCAGATTCCAGGTCACCACATCCCTTGGACCTACCTCCCAAATAATGTCCAAATCATTTTGGCTGGACCAAACTCAAGGGTGAAACTGAGACCCGAGGGTGTATTTCTGAACCAAAACACTGGCTTTATCTGGCATGCACTTGGGTGTGTTGCATGAGTGGGTGGTCTCAGACAGAACCAAAACGTCACCTGCAAAAATGGCCTGGGAGAACAGCATGACCCAAAGTCCTCTCTGGGCACAGGGTAGGCAGTTCCATCTGAAATGGCACACAGCCTTTTGTTTTGACCCCATGAAGCTGCACTTTGCAGAACAGCCCATCCAAGTGCCCGGGGTCACACAGTCTGGCTGCCCCTGGCTGCCACCGGCACGCGATACGGGTCATGTTCAGAAGGCTCCCAGCTGGAAGGAGCCACTGCTCCCCTTCCCTCAGCCACACGCTCTGCCCACGGGCAGGGCAAAGCCCCCTCCACTCACCTGCCATGGGCATTGGCCAGGAAGACACTCATCCCCACCCACGATCCTGGTATCGACATATGGATTCTTGCTGCTCGTTCTGTTGTCAGGTGGAGGCGTTGGGCTTTCTGTGGTAATTGCAAAATCCTCCTCTGTGCTGGTTTCGTTTGCAGGAGGGTCTTCTTGATCACTCATTACATTGCTGTGGTCAGTGGGTGAAAGGACAGACCTTTTTTTCTTTCCCACAGCAACTTTTCCGCAAGGGTATTTTACTGTAAAGAGAAGAACGCTAAAATTAAAGATGGAGAGAAACACCAACACAAGAAGAAACTCCTTGGAAATACCAAATCCCAATATATAGTGCTGCTTCCTCATTTTCCAGACAATATGAAAGACTTGGCACATGGAACCAAGGAAGAAAGACCATATGGTTTGAGAAATGAGTGCTATTTTCTCATCATGGAGGCTCTCCTTCGGCTTCCATCTCACAATCATGTTTTGAAAGTATTTAAAATTTAATACACCATCTTCAGTTTGTTTTTAACAAATTTAATACATCATCTTCAATTATTTACATCAATATATTCATGTAGTTCCTCTTAATGTAATGTACTTAATTTGGAGACTGAGGGAAGCGCTTTATTTTAGGAATAATATGGCTAATGACAGCAATTTGTTATTACCTATAAAATATATAAAACCTGACATGATATCTAAATGGTTGACTTACCCCTCCCCTGTGGTATTTTGTAATACAATAAAATTGTACATATGTACATTGGATAATTATGATTAGCCCTATCTCTCCAGTTGCAAGTTGATAAGGTTAACTGCAATTTAAGTATAAATTTTTGCAAGCTGCTCTTTTGTATGGCCTGTAAGTGTTTAGGCAAAGATCCTACTGTGATCACTTTTCTCAGCATGGCTTCACCTTGAATCCCGTGTACAGTCTTTGACATATAGATATCAAAAAGATATAAAGCTCTTGGAGAGTGTCCAATGAGGGCAACAATGAAGGTGGAGGGGCTCGAGGGGAAGCTGTATGAGGAGTGGCTGAAGTCACTTGGTCTGCTCAGCCTGGAGGAGACTGAGGGGCAACCTCATTTTCCTCTACAACTTTCTCCTGAGGGGAAGAGGAGGGGCAAGCACTGATCTCTTCTCTGTGGTGACCAGGACACGGAATCACAGAATCCTTTAGGTTGGAAAAGACCTCCAAGATCATCAAATTCAACCTTTGTCAGAGCACCACCTTGTTAATTGGACTATAGCTTTACGTGCCACATTCAGTTGTTTCTTGAAAATCTCCAGGATGGAGACCCCACCACTTCCCTGTGCAGTGCATTCCAGTGCTGGACAGCCCCTTCCATGAAGAAACCCGAGAGAATGGCAGGAAGCCATGTCAGGGGAGGTTTAGGTCAGATAGGAGGAAAAGGTTCTTCACCCAGAGGGTGGTTGGGCACTTGAACAGGTTCCCCAGGGAAGTGGTCAAGGCCCCAAACCTGACAGAGTTCAAGAAATGTATGGACAATGCTTGCAGGAACATGGAGTTATTCTTGGGGTTGTCTAGTAATAGTCCAGGAGTTGGATATTGATGATCATTGAAGATGCCTATCAGAACAGGAGAGTCTGTAATTCTATGGTTCATTATCTTGTTAACAGCAGTATTTAATCTGACATGCCTCACTGAGAGGCACCTTGCAAAGGGTTCAAAATCACATACATTTTGATCCACTCCACCACAGCACCTCTCAAATGGAAGGCTTTGGAAACATAAATCTCCTGGTCTCACTGTTGGGTCTATGTCATGTAGGATGCTGGAGGTTCAAAAGACATTCCTCGACTGTAAACCAAGACATCCCTTATCAGTGAAACAAATCTCACCACCACTGCTATTGGTTTATCTCATGGCTTCGTACCTGTTGCAACACAGTGTTTGCCATCCTCTGCTAGAACATACCCCTCTGCACAGGAGCACACCACATCCTTCCGCCCGCCTCTTCGGATGCTGCAGAACTGCTCGCAGTCCCCGTTGTTTATTCTGCAGAACTTTGGGATGACTGTAAAAGAGATGGTGGCAGAAAAACTGGACATAAACACTGACTTCACAGAAGATCTGGAAGTTCTCCAAAACAAAACACGCTCTTTAAACAGGATCTGTTTAAAGGATCCCCCACCTGCCAAGCACCTGAGGCACCCTTTAGGAATAACTCATGTGAGTGCTGAACACAGCTTGTGCCTTACAAAGCAGCCACATCCAGCACACCAAACGTGCTTGCCAGGTCCCAGTGGGCCCAGTGGCCATGGCATGGTGAGCTCAGAAAGCAGAGACAAATTGTCAGGGGAACAATGAATAAAACACTAACAGGGAATGTAATTGTGTAAATCCTCACATAATTCCTCCCTCCTGCCCTAAAATCTCCAACTCCTCATCACTCCTGTGACTGAACCTCAGTTTCACACTTCTGCTCTTACTTCTGGGCTAACGATACCCCCTCCCATGGCAAGGTCACAGGGGCAGCTCTGTGCCACAGAAGCGAGCCCCAGGAAGGATTTCCATGCAAAACGTGCTTCCTCACAAAGCTCCCTGGGAAGTTTGCCACCACGGCTCTCTAAAGCAGAAACTTACCAAATTCACAGTTCTTGCCTTGATAACCATCCAAGCACGTGCAAGTGTAGGAACCAATTCCATCTTTACACTGGCCACCATAGTGACAAGGATTTGAACTGCACTGGTTCCCATCTACAAAAACAAACAAACCCCAAATTACTGTAAGTGTGCAAGCATTTTCAGTGACCACGGAAGGGCTCTTAGTTTTCTTAAGCCATCTTTCATCCTTCCTTTTAGAATATAGGTCCTGTGAGTTGCCACATTCCAGCTGGAACAAACAGTATAACTACAATCATTCCAAACCTGCAATGATTCATCTACAAATCCTCAGTTTTGCAATCTCTTTCTGGTGGCCACTGTATTATGATGTGCACATAACCCTTTTTTTACAGGAATATTAAGTAATACAAAGTGGTCAGAGTCTACATAACTTACAGTGAATCCTGTAAAACCAGACAGGACATTTCTATATTGCAACTAATGGCTGAAAACCATCAACTTTTATTTCCTCAAAGGTCATCTCAGGCCTTCTGCATGTCTTTTGCCTGCAGAGCTGTTCATTTAAAGACACAGATACTGGCGTATTAAACAGAAGCTAATAAAACCCGCAAACTTTACGAAACCCTGCTAAAGTCACGTGGGCAGGCCAAACTTCTGTTCTGTACTGCTTAGAGAACCAAACTTTTCTCACTGTATCCATCCAGGTATCAGCTTGAGCTTGTAGTTATCACCTCTCACCTCATGCTGCCCACATCTGTGCTGGCATCTTGAGTTGTGCAGCCTTTCTTACTTTCCTGGATGCAACTGGCTGACCTGACTCCCGAGCCCCAGACACACATACCTTATAAACTCAGTTTATGAGGACATTGAGGTCAGGGAGGTAACTCTGCATTTGGAGACACATTTCATGTAGCAGCTCTTTCTCCCATCCATCTCATTCCTTTTCTAACATGGTCTTTCCCATTTAGTGCTCTGCTGCAAAAAATGTGTCACCCCCTCACATATGTTCTCTGGGATGCACTGTTTCATACAAGAAGCACAATATCCAGAAAAGTGTCACTTGCTCAAGAATTCATTGCTTTAGAGAAGACAAATTTCAAATTGCTAAATTTTATCACCTGCTCTGCCCCCATTTGGAGCAGGTCAGGATAGGTGGGAAAATTTATTTTATTAAGTACAGCTGTGATGTTTTTGTAAAGAATTAGAAAATCACAGTGATATATGAGGTAAGGTTCTTGTTCTCCTCTGTACAGTTAAATGTTGTGGGCATCATTTTGTTCCTCAGCAGCTTACAAATGGACAGTAAAGGTTATTTAATTATCATGTCTCCTGAGAATATGAGAAACTCCTCATTAATTGTGCTGAGCATTTGAAAACACTACATATCAACATAGTGACCCCATCATTTACACTGACACAATTGTCACTCCAAAAGGGAATTCCCCATGTGTGCCTCAGCCCTGGATATCATTACAGGGCAGCTGGCAAAGGGAAGCAAGGTTGGTGAGAGGGCAAAGCCACTGGGTGTTCGCTCATGTCCCTTGCCCCGCAAAGCAAAAATATTGACAGCTGCCTGTGTGGTTTAGGCAAAGCAGTACAAAGCCAAGGTGAAGCAAACACTCTACCTGTCTGCCTCATCTGGAGGACAAGGAGCACAACGGGAAGAAGCCACACTGTCCCACGATGACCTGCCATGCCCACCCTCCGAGCTGGCTGCGCATCACCCGCCGCTCGCTCTGCGGGGCTCTGGGGCAGCTGCTGAATGAGAAACACCACAGTGCAAAGGGCAGCCACTCATGAGAAAACAAAACCTCTGAGAACAAAGTCTGCACTCAGGGGCACCACGGCACGGCGTTGAGACACAAAAAATGTGAGTGTGCTGCAGCAATGCCACACTGATAGCCTGGAGCTGGCAGAGCACCTCGAGGGGGCTTTCCTCTAGAAATTTTGACAAAGCCTCTCCAAAGCAGCTGGACTTTGCAGGCAGCCAGGAGCTAGAGGAGGTGATGTAGCTCTTGCCCCAGTCCCAAGGAAGGCAGACAACCAGAACCAGAGCTTTGTGCCTCCTGTATGCTGGGCCAAAGCAGCAAGGCACCCCAGGAGCAAGGAGTAGATCAGGGCACCAAGTTTGCAGGTCTCAGTGAGCACATTGCAAAGTTGTTACCCACCAGCTCCATCACAAGCACACTTGGACAGAGCACACTTCCCCAGACATATCAATTTCCATCCCATTATGAATGTTGGGTGGTTGTTATTGTTTGAAAGCAAACCAGTGGGAGATCCCAAGTCAGAAATACAATTTAATAGGAAAATTAAAATAAATGCAATAGTACAGAAACATTGACAGAATCAGTATACAACCTGACACCCTGTTAGTCCAAGTGTTGGTAGCCGTGCAATTAACTGGTGGCTGCAGTCCACGAGATAGATGTGGTTCTGTTGAAGCAGTGTTCCTGTAGAAGGGTTTGTTCTTCCTCTGAAGGTCCAGTGGTGGTTATGGAACTCTTGTCCTCTGGGAATTCAGTGGATAAGGCTGACTGTGACTGTTAGAAGGCTCAGATTACATGCAGTCAGGAATGCTTGGTTCCTCCCCCTGGGTGGAGCATCACACAATGGGATGATGTAATTTTATCATGCAGTGACACTCAATGGCCCATTAACAAAAGATATCCCCTGGAGTTATCAAGGATGAGTAATGAAGGAGACAAGGAACACTGCCCACGTGGTTTTAACAGCTCATGAAGATGCTGATAGAATGCACACTTTTGGGTACATCCCATATTGTACCCTAAAACAAAGGGTTACGAGTTTTATGTGCTGTTTTCTTTTGTTGAAACAGCTCCAAGGGGACAGCTCTTGACAGGCCATTGTGCTCTGGGAATCAGGCTGTGGAAGATAATCCTGCCAAGGAAGTCACCTGTGCCAGGGAGCAGTACACAGGAAGTTTGTTCTTACCATGACAGTGCAGCGCACAAAGGCATGATCCTAAAAGTGACACTCTGCTGGTGCTGCTCACCTGGAAACACAGAAAACAGGGCTGGAGAGACCTACAGGGTCACCCAGCCCAACCTACTGAGCCAACAGGGGATCAAATCGACCTCTCTTATTTTTAGCATGGTTGGACACTGAGCCTGCTGCAGTGTGTTTTCCTCCCATACTCTAGGATGCCATAACAAAGGGGAGCTTGTTCACATTACTCCTGAGGCCAGCCCCCATCACCCCCCTGCACACCGGACATCTCCTTACATCTCCCACTTTGGAAGACAACCAGCATCACTGCCCCTCTGGGAATATCTACTGCAGGGCTAATCTAGTCACAGGACTTATCACCTTCTTTTCTTCCCTTCTCAGGACTGGCTTTTCCTTGAAAGCAGAAGAAACCTGAGCACTAGCGGGTAGCTTACAACCGCCCTGTCCACCATCCTTGGTACATGTCAGCTTTTCCCTAAGCCGTTCATGTCTGCTTGCCAGGAGGAATTCTGGTATCTCAAAATCCACCAGTTTACTCAGCAGCTGCGTGCAGCGTCTCTTTCCAGGATTTTGCAATCTGATCAAATTTTGCTATGTGAAATCACTCCCAAATCGTTTGTCAACATTAAAAAAGGAATGTGCTCTAATTCCTCCTTTGGCTGCATGCCCTAGGGTCGCTTATGACTTTTGATAGGAGGTCCAGAGGCAAGCAGATGTTTCACTCATGTCCTCTCAGCAGGGCACAGAAAGAGCAATGGATATAAAGGGATGCCTTCAGCTACCGCAACCCCTTTACAGCCCAGTCTGTGTTTTGCTTCCGTCCTCAAGCTCTGCTTAAGTAGAAGAAAGCCCTTAGCAAGAGTATGTAAGCAAGATTTGGGCAGGATCCAGACCTGAGGCTTTCCTTTGAAGAGGGATCTTTCACCCTGATTGAGCACAGGGCGCAGCACCCATGGGACAAAGGATTTGAACAGGAACCCAGTGGACAGAAGAACTCTGCTGAGGAAACATGGAAGTAAGCTCATTGAGGAGTTATACAGGTCAAGACCATCAAGCTGGGATAACTGACCTGCCCACTTACTTTCCTGCCAACAATTAGTGCTGGCTGCAGCAATACTTGCTGTTTGCAGGGTGTTATTTTGAGTTTGTCAGTCTGCTTGGCTCACAGAACCTGCTATGTGAAATGAGCCAGTACCAGCTCAAAGTCTAAGAGAGATGGAGCAGGTGCCTAAGGAAGTTCAGTGTTCCAGAGCACAGGGGAACAGAAGAGATTGGAGAAGCTTTGGAAAAGCCATCAGGATTGTAAGGGGGATAGAGGCTAATGGGGCTTTGTTAGGAAAAAAACCAACAAACGGAGAACAAAAAAGAAAGAATGTTTTATTTCAAATGCTGGTGTATATAAACATTGCACCTAACTGAAACATATAGAACAATACAAATGCAAGGAGTTTTCCAATCCTCAGCCATGCACAATCCAGAACAAGATACAGAAAACACTGAATGTGCACATATATATTTTCTGATGAGCAGAGAGTACAAATAACGCTAGAGTGAAGTACAATCCTTATAAAGCAAAACCCCTTTTAAATGAGCTGTGATGATTGGAACAGGCCATTTTTTGGAACATGTGGTTATTTAGCATCACACATTGATTAATTAATTGGGTCTCAGCTTTTGCCATTCAAGATCCCCTGCTCCCATAATATTCTGAACACATCTGAAGGCAGAAGCTAAACAACTCCAGTATGGACAAACTCCTTGCTAAGCCAGATGGCTGCAATATGAGGATTAAATGACCCCTGTCCTTCCTGCTTTCATCATGGCTACTGACACTTCAGAACATGTTTAGGAGCCTCTGGTAGGAGCACCCATGACAACAGATAGGAACCAAAATGGCCATAGACAAGTAATTAAAAGAAGCCAAAGATCCTGTTCAGTAGTCTTTTCACTTGGGGAATTCTCTCACTCAACCAATTCCAAAGACACCACAGTCCTCAGAGGTGTGCTTTAAAGTCAGGAATAATACAAATGGAAGCAGACCATAATTTTAAGGAATCAGATCTCAAAACCAACTTAGCAGATGAGCAGGAATAGAAAGTTTCCATTTCCAATCATGCCCCTTGGCAGGTAACAAGGAGGATCAAGGGACACAGCACCACTACTGTTGACTCATGACTGTTCTCACCCAGCGCAGGAACCGGGACAGTTTGGTATAGACACCATACTTGCCTTTCCTTGCACATCCTTCACCCCAGCTAACAATTCCAGTAACAAAATAAGTATCCTTATATCTGGTCACATGGGGACCACCACTGTCTCCTTCACAAGCATCCTTTTGCTCTGTGTCATAACCAGCACAGAACATGTTCTCACTTATGGCTAAATTAGTGGATTGCTTGCAAGTGTTCCTATTAACATAGGGGACCTCAAGCACCTTCAATTTTTTGGATGTCCGCCCACCTTCAAATTCCCGCCCAAAGCCACTAACCCTCCCTGATTTTTGGTTCATCAGAACTTCATTAGCAAAGTCCACTTTGGGGAGACACGCTGGGATGATGTACTCTGAAAACCTGATCGGTTCCTTCAGCTTTAGTAAAGCGATGTCATTATCATAAGTCTCAGCAATAAATTTGGAATGAACAAATATTTTGTCCACAGTGTGCATTGATTCAGACTGCTCCTTCTTCTCTCTGTCCACTTCACCTGCACAAGAGCATTAAAAGGGTCATCAATGTGGAGAAAGTGTAAGAATTTCAGAACAACCTTGACAGAGGAAGAGAGTACCATATTCATTCTGCCTACTTTGCCCAGGAGCTTAGACCACACAAGGAAACTGTAAACAGGTATGGCAACATTTCTTAGCAGCAAGTGGATTGGCTTTGGTCCTGAGATTTGGTCTGTGGAGATTTTTGTACCAGTTTACACCAGGGCATAAGCTGATTCAGCTAAACTACTGCAATTTTGTGTGGAAGCACTTCCAGGAGCTTGAGCCTGGCTTAGAAAAGAGAACAGTGTCTGGACTACAGCATAGCAAAGATGAAGCTGTGTTGATCCTGGGTCCTGGCACAAAGGGAAGCAATGGTAAATCAGAGTTTGTTCTTATGTGCTCTATTCAATGAGTGACAGCTTTCCTGAGGGTTCCTGCAAGAACAACTCTGGATGCTTCTCAAGTGCCAGGAATGATGAGCTTCCTGCAGAAGCACTGCTCTGCTGAACACATTGATAACCAAGATTTCTATAATATTGAACTGCAATCCCTTCTGGCTAGCTGGCAGAGAAGAAAGAGAGGCACCTGTTGTTACAAAGAAGGATGGTCAGAATCACAAGAAATGATAAAAATGCGCATAAAGGTAACAAGCCATAATGAATCCTGAGAACATCTCATGGGAGATTTAAGGCACAGAAGGCTCAGCACAACAGCTACTCTCACCTCAGAGAGGTAAAAGAAATAGTCACTCACCAACAACAACTATGACTTCTTTGGTTTGGTTTATGCAATGAGCTGCAGTAAGTATAAAATTTTCATTCAGAACAGTTCCACCACAAAATTCTTCTTCTTTCTCATTTAACAGAACAGCCTGTGAAACAAAATGGGTAAGGGCAGAAGGAGGAAGAAAAATTTCATGTTGATGAGCTATAAAGCACTAACTGATTTCTCTGCACAGTACAGTGATGCTTCTTACTGCAACATGTGTGTGGCCCTCCACATCCCTCCTGGTATTGCATTCCCACATGCAGAGGTTGCAGATTGACTTCTACTGCTACAGAGTCCTGATTGTCTCTATGTGAAGTTAAACCTTTGCCTTCCCCATCACCTCGCTGTCAGTGCTGAGTAACGTCCCTCAGGCATTGACTGACTGAGCAGGCAGAGTGCAGATTCCAGGTCACCACATCCCTTGGAGCTACCTCCCAAATAATGTCCAAATACAGGAAATCATTTTGGCTGGACCAAACTCAAGGGTGAAACTGAGACCTGAGGGTGTATTTCTGAACCAAAACACTGGCTTTATCTGGAATGCACTTGGGTGTGTTGCATGAATGGTGGTCTCAGACAGAACCAAAACGTCACCTGAAAAAATGGCCTGGGAGAACAGCATGACCCAAAGTCCTCTCTAGGCACAGGGTAGGCAGTTCCATCTGAAATGGCACACAGCCTTTTGTTTTGACCCCATGAAGCTGCACTTTGCAGAACAGCACATCCAAGTGCCCGGGGTCACACAGTCTGGCTGCCCCTGGCTGCCACTGGCACGCGATATGGGTCATGTTCAGAAGGCTCCCAGCTGGAAGGAGCCACTGCTCCCCTCCCCTCATCCACACGCTCTGCCCACGGGCAGGGCAAAGCCCCCTCCACTCACCTGCCATGGGCATTGGCCAGGAAGACACTCATCCCCACCCACGATCCTGGTATCGACATATGGAGTCTTGCTGCTCGTTCTATTGACAGGTGGAGGCGTTGGGCTTTCTGTGGTAATTGCAAAATCCTCCTCTGTGCTGGTTTCGTTTGCAGGAGGGTCTTCTTGATCACTTGTTACATTGCTGTGGTCAGTGGGTGAAAGAACAGACCTTTTTTTCCTTGCCACAGCAACTTTTCCGCAAGGGTATTTTACTGTAAAGAGAAGAATGCTAAAATTAAAGATGGAGAGAAACTCCAGTCTATGACAAAACTTCTTGTAAATTACAAGGTAACAGAGTGAAATTATATGGGACACAAGATCAATTTTTATTTTTTAAAACTATATAAGAACAACATCATGAGTATATGTTTGACAACCTCTGACGCGGCTTTTTATAAGAGTGCTGAAATGTTTAAGTAACACTAATTACAATTACCCAACATTTTCAGTTTCTAAAGAAAAGTTTTGAAAATAAAAGTTTTGCAGGCTGCTAATTTATGTGATGTGTAAGCATTTAAAAAAATGAGTTATTAATGCAATTACTTTTCTTTTGGCAGCATTGGAATGTACTGTGACAGTTTGCTGAGAGGCACCTTGCAAAGGGTTCAAAAGCATCTAGGTTTTGATCCACTCCACCACAGCACCTCTCAAATGGAATGCTTTGGAAATAGAAATCTGTTGGCCTTACACTTGAGTCTATGTCATGTAGGATAGTGGTGGTTCAAAAGACATTCCTCGACTGCAATCCAAGACATCCCTTATCAGTGAAACAAGTCTCACCACCACTGCTATTGGTTTATCTCATGGCTTCGTACCTGTTGCAACACAGTGTTTGCCATCCTCTGCTAGAACATACCCCTCTGCACAGGAGCACACCACATCCTTCCGCCCGCCTCTTCGGATGCTGCAGAACTGCTCGCAATCCCCGTTGTTTATTCTGCAGAACTTTGGGATGACTGTAAAAGAGATGGTGGCAGAAAAACTGGACATAAACACTGACTTCACAGAAGATCTGGAAGTTCTCCAAAACAAAACACGCTCTTTAAACAGGATCTGTATCCCCACTTGCCAAGCACCTGAAGCACCCTTTAGGAATAACTCATGTGAGTGCTGAACACAGCTTGTGCCTTACAAAGCAGCCACATCCAGCACACCAAACGTGCTTGCCAGGTCCCAGTGGGCCCAGTGGCCATGGCATGGTGAGCTCAGAAAGCAGAGACAAATTGTCAGGGGAACAATGAACAAAACACTAATAGAGAACATAATTGTTTAAATCCTCACACTATTCCTACCTTCTGCCCTAAAATCTCCAACTCCTCATTACTCCCCTTGCCCCTGTGACTGAATCTCAGTTTCACACTCCTGCTCTTACTTCTGGGCTAATGATACCCCCTCCCATGGCAAGGTCACAGGAGAAGCTCTGTGCCACAGAAGCGAGCCCCAGGAAGGATTTCCATGCAAAACATGCTTCCTCACAAAGCTCCCTGGGAAGTTTGCCACCATGGTTCTCTAAAGCAGAAACTTACCAAATTCACAGTTCTTGCCTTGATAACCATCCAAGCACGTGCAAGTGTAGGAACCAATTCCATCTTTACACTGGCCACCATAGTGACAAGGATTTGAACTGCACTGGTTCCCATCTACAAAAACAAACAGACCCCAAATTACTGTAAGTGTGCAAGCATTTTCAGTGACCACGGAAGGGCTCTTAGTTTTCTTAAGCCATCTTTCATCCTTCCTTTTAAAATATAGGTCCAGTGAGTTGCCACATTCCAGCTGGAACAAACAGTATAACTACAATCATTCCAAACCTGCAATGATTCATCTACAAATCCTCAGTTTTGCAATCTCTTTCTGGCGGCCACTGTATTATGATGTGCACATTTTTTTTTTTGTGGGAAGGTAATGAAATTGCCTTTTTTTTTTTTGTGGGAAGGTAATGAAATTAGCTTGGCTGGTTAAAGCATGATGCAAATATGGACAGGGTTGCAGATTTGATCCCTGTATGTGCCATTCATTTATGAATGATCAGTGACTCAATAATCTTTGTGGGTCCTTCCAACTCAGAATATTTTCTGATGCTATGATTGTGGTCTGAATATACATACAGTGAAGCCTATAAGAGCTGACAGGACATTTCCACATTGCAATTACTGCCTAAAGATATTGAACTTTGTTTTTTTCTGTTTCATACAATATGCAAGCTATCCAGAAAAGTGATACTTGATAATTTGCCGCTTTAGATAACATGCTCTTATCCCCCTATTTTACCACTTGGTCTGCCCTTCTTTGGA
Organism: Fringilla coelebs; assembly: GCF_963513975.1. Lineage (NCBI taxonomy): Eukaryota > Metazoa > Chordata > Aves > Passeriformes > Fringillidae > Fringilla > Fringilla coelebs. The sequence goes on along the minus strand of NC_140029.1, from coordinate 26,463,388 downwards.
GCTGCTGAAACAGCAATGTCCATAGCAGAAACAACTTGCAGGAAGCTACTCATCATAAGGATGCTCCCTGCATGGTATTTCTGGACTGTAACCTCATCTGCTGCAGCTTTGCCTGTCATGGGGAACAGCTGCTGGGCTTTGTGTACTGCACCCACACATCAAGAACCATTTTCTACCTGTATGGGGCCGAAACCAAGAGCTCTCCAAATGCTCCAGCCATGGAGGCTCTGGAAACTGATGTTCATGCATAACAGAGGGAAGACAAGAAAAAAAGTAAACAAAATAAAAGACAGCCTGAAGGGCTACATCATAACCTCTGGCTTCTGCCTCCTCTGCAGTACCATAGCGCTCTATTCTGTAGTGGTCTTAGCTAAGCAGCATCCTAATTATTAGAAAACATACTTATTTAGTTCTTACCCTACACTGTAGGTGCAGCTGAGGTAATGAGTTTTATGTCAATATTGCACAAATTGCAGAATCCCCTACCAAAATAGGAAGCAAGAACAAATTGTTCTAGTAACTTGGCTGAACAAAGCTGCGGTTTTCAATACTTCTGAACACTCATAAAGCATTTGTGGACTGTGGTTTAAAATGTATGAAGACTAACACTTCTGGTAAGAGCATTGGCACTGATATTCTGCTGCTTGTATTCCCATAAGAAAATGGTTTTAAATGTTCCAATCCTCTTTACTGTAACACTGACACAGGCTTTGCTTGAAGTTTTAGTCTGTAGGTTGCAGAGCTCATCCTGTGCTTAGAGGATTGTGAAAGTCTGGGTCTTCTTCACGGCAACTGTCTTCATTTTTCTGCAGGTTCCAAAAGACAAAGCTGAGTTGTCTTTGGTCAACATTTTTGATGCACTCCTCCTAGTGTGCAAACTGGACATATACTTTCTGGAGAACGTTATCAAACACTAATACATTAAAAATCTGTCCCTGCACAGGGCTTACACTAGAACCCTAATAAATAAAACTCACATATTTAGCTAAAAACCAGAAAGCTGTTAAGTAGTATCTACTGGCATATTGGATCCACTGGCATATTTTCCTTGAATGCCAAACAGTTCTGTAAAAAACACAACCAAAAAAAATGCTCTTTAAGACAGGAATCAACAACAATTTTGCACAGAAGGTGACAATAAGCTGGAAAATGACTATGCAATGTAATTAAACTTTGTGTTGGTTATGGCATTTAAGAGACACTCTCATCTGTGACTCTTTGCATCTTTAATTCTGCTATCTGGGGCTGCCCCTCTGAAGGAAAACTATCTGGCAGTCCCACACACAGTTTCTGCTCCTCACTGTCCTTTGTGCACAAAGGACCACTGTTTTTTTTTGAGAGGACAAAGGTCAGTCCAGCCACTGGAGACAGCTGAACCTTGCCTTCAAATGAAGCAAGTGGGTTCAAGCAACAGCAGGCAGTAAATCAGATTCCTTTTTCAGAGGAAGCAAAACGTGAGGGTGTCCCAGAGTGGAAAGAGAGGAAGCAAGGAGAGGAAGCAAAGAGAGGGAGCAGGAAGGGGTTACTTAAGAGGTGCGTCCTTTCAAACCTTGCAATAAGGAAGATTAATCTTCTAAATAAACACAGAGTGCTTCTTACCTACATAGATGTTCCAGAATTCCTCCTACAGGTAAGTGTGGGAAATGGAGAAGAAAAAGAAATAGAGTTAGGTAAGAATTACCAAATTCCTCAGAAAGATATTAGACTTTTCATACACAGGATACTTGCAGCTAACAATTGTTAAAGGAAATATATACATTATAGATACATACAGTGCCTAGCAGCCCACTATTACCATTTAATAACTTAAAACCATATGATCCATATGGTGCCCAGCACTACAGAAACAAGTCTCATGCATTTTTCAGTAATATCTGAACTTCCTTAGAGTTTTTTTAGTGTGACCCATTCAGCATAAGCCACTTGATTTCTTGCATAATTATCTTTCCACCATTTAAATGAATTTACTTACATTCCTGTAATGCCAAATTCTTAGTCTTCATCCCCACTCCATACTCCCATCAATCAGGACCTCACAAATCCTGACATTAAAAAATATTTTGTCTGATTTGTGTTCTCCTTTCCATTTGCACTGAGGACTCCAGGATGCTGCCTGTGCAAGACAGCCCCTTCAGTGACATCCGGTCACCGGGCAGAACAGGCTGTGCCAGTTCTGCTGTAGGTAAGTCAACATTTATGATCTGAAGTACACTGGTGATGCACCCAGGACTCCCCACCCAGGACACCTCAGGGCCACTCCAAGAACATTCTGGCAATCAAACAATGCTAAAGGGAAGTGAATCTGGCCTTAGCTCCAGTTTCAGGGTAGTTCTAAACAGCCATATAGCTACAGCCTGTGTTTGCAATACCACTGTTTCTACTTACAGTCCACACAGCTGCCCCATCTCCTTAACTTTCCCTTCAGCTTGGGAACAAATCACATTTCTGTCTAAAGTTAAGCAAGCCATTGGGGTAGGGCAGGTGACACAAGAGTCACACAAACTTCATTCCAGTCAACATTAAAGCATTTATGAACTGTTAACAGTATACATTCTCTCAATTCAGATAAAGAGAGCTACAAAATTACAAGAAAAGCTGCTTGAGATAAGTTCAGGTAAATTCCCTCATGAGGTTCCATGTCAGCATTTGCCTGCTCAGCCTTCCCACAGTCACAGCACTTAGGGACTGCCTTGACCACAGTCGTGGCACTCAGGGATGTAACCCAGATAAGGTGAACATATTTTCAACATCGATAGCAGCAGAGCCATTGAATGTCAAATAACTTTCAGTGGCAATTAAACAGATCAGAACAGGCAAAAGAATGGAGGATTTAACCTGGACTGGCCGTGCAAGAGCCACATTAAGACTGTTATGGGATGATTATTGTCTTAGCAATTCCACCCACAGCCAATCACTATTTGTGTTTAGTGACTGGGAACAACTTGTGAGTTTTGATGCCCAGCTCAAAGGACATGAATAGTAATTTTTAGACATTAAATATAAAGACCTATGTCTCATATTAGTTCATCCTTACAGTTTTCTCCTGGTCTTCAAAAGCTTCTCTTGCTTCTTCTTTTGAGCAGCGCTCCTCAACGCATTCTCTTTCAATATTCCCTTGCTTGAATTCCTCTAAGAAAGAGTTAGCACGTTTTGTTCTTTCCAAGAACTTGTTGGCATTTTCTTTTTTGATGAATACTAGGTAGCAGAGAAAAATTATACAGGTGAGTAACATTTAGTGGTGGAAAAGAGTCACGACAAATGAGTGAAGTAGAAACAAAGGCAAAACAGACCACACTACCTGTACACAACATCACCTGTGAGGCTAGTCCTCACACAGGCTGATACATCCCAAGATCTCTCGGGGCAGTCTATCTGAGAATCAGCAGTCTCAGAACAAAATGTAGGACCCCAAAATTCTCTCCTACTCTTTTTTAATCTTGAAAAGGTTGCCAATGAGCGCTTCTATTTCTGCTGGTCCTGCTCAAGACTCAGTCTTGAATGGAATGACCTTCCCTGAATGCTGGGGAGATCACAGAACCACAGAATCACAGAATCACAGAATCACATAATCACTAGGTTGGAAGAGACCTTCAAGATCATTGAGTCCAACTCATGCCCTAAACACCTCAAGTAAACCATGGCACCCAGTGCCACACCCAGTCTTTTTAAAAACACATCCAGGGATGGTGACTCCACCACCTTTCTGGACAGACAATTCCAGTACTTTATCACTTTCTCCATAAGAAGTTTTTTCCTAATATCCAACCTGTATTTCCCTTGGTGCAGCTTAAGGCTGTGTCCTCTCATTCTGTCAGTGCTGCCTGGAGAAAGAGACCAACCCCACCTGACTACAGCCACCTTTCAGTTGTACAGAGTGATAGGGTCACCCCCGAGTCTCCTTTTCTCCAGGCTAAACACCCCCAGCTCCCTCAGCCATTCCTCACAGGGTTTGTGTTCCAAGCCCCTCACCAGCCCTGTCACCCTCCTCTGGAGGCATTCAAGTGTCTCAATGTCCTTCCCAAACTGAGGGGCCAGAACTGGACACAGCACTCAAGGTGTGGCCTCAGCAGTGCTGAGTGCAGGGGAAGAATGACCTCCCGGGATTAAGTAAATTGCTAATTACCCTGTAAAGAGTATATGTTCTATGAAAGTGTGAAGAGTTTGGAAGTTGGTATTTAATCAAGTTCTAGCATCTGGAATTTACACTGAGGAAATACTTTCCAATATTTCCTATATTTCCAGTATTTTTTAGCCTGGAGTGTGGAAGAGTGTGCTACTGATGTGACTTCAAGGACAATGACTTATGCTCACTGGGAGGCTTGCACATTCCTTTGGGAGCATTCTTCATGCAGCTTAATTCCATGATAAATAAACTTGCTAAAAGTAATTATATACCTAATATCCTCCAAGTGAGCACAGAGGAGACTTATTCTGCTTTCACTGAAATTGGTGAACTCCTCCTCAGGGAGGCAAGTTCTGTTTGTGTTATTTATATTAAGCCATCCCTCGCATAATTTGAAGCCCCACTTACTTTGAAAAGGCTCCTCTCAAGGAAGGCTTACAGAAAGTACTTTTAACTTGCAGCTCAGCAACTGTTAGTTCATTCACCCACTATCTCATTTGTCCTCAAATCCCTTTCTTCAGCGGCAGGAAATTGACAGGACACAGCCGGTGGGGTTATCACCCCTGTATTCCTTTGCTTTCAGGCCACCCGGATAAGCGGATGTTTTTGCAAACTTGAACTAGCCTCTTTTTGAGGCTGCTCCTTCTTTTTCCCAAGCTCTCCATCATACTTCCTTCTTTAGAGACATCAAGGAGCAACAGGCATTGGTCAACCGAAGCAGTATATTCCAGAAACATGCCAAAGACCTTGTTTTAAACCCCAAGCAGTCTGATTCACTGAAGGAAGAGTTAACAGCTTCTGATAAGTTATTTGCTGATGCTGCCTTGGACTTAGGCGCTGACTCTGGCGGCACAAGAGGGCAGGGGGACCTGCTCCCCGCTGTGCCCCAGCTCCGCCACGGCCAAGGGCACCCAACCACGACTTGGCCACGTTTCCCCTCACACACGAGAGCGCCTCAGGCTGCGAGGGCAGCCGTGCTCCCGCTGCGAGCGGCGGGCAATCCCACCTTCCAGCACCGTCCCCGCGATGCCCGCAGCAGCTCCCTGTCCCCGAAGCTCAGCTCCCCGCTGTACGGCGCTGTGCGGGGTCGGCACAGGTGCTGATAAGCCCTCAGCCGTGTGGAAACCGAACCTGCCGCGGAAGCCGAGCCCTGGGTGCCCGCTCCCCTTCCCCGCCGCCGCGGCTCCTGGCACAGTCCCGGTGCGCGCCCCCGGCCCGCAGCACCGCTCACGGCGTTCGCCCGGCAGGCCCCCGCCTGCCCGCAGGACTGTTGGGAAGGGAGATTCCCCCCGCCCGAAACCATGGAAAAGGAGCCGCCTTACCGGCTCCCTGAGCGCCGAGCCCGGCGGGCAGCGCGGCGCAGAGCAGCAGCAGCAGGAGGCGCCCGGCCATGGCCGCTCCGGGGCCGCGCCGGCACGGACGGGACGGACGGGACGGGAGGGACGGGACGGGAGGGACGGGACGGGAGGGACGGGACGGACGGGAGCCGAAGTCTTCACCCCCTCGGGCGGGGTGAGACTGAAGCCGCGTAGCTTCACCCTGCCCAGAAATAGCGGAAGCGTCGGGACCGGCTGACAGCCGCGGCGGGATTTCTCAGTCGGGGGGATGAGGCTGCTCTTCTTTTGGTTCTTTATTTTTTCAAAGCCCAAGGCAGCGAGGGGTTTGTTTTGGTTTGGTTTTAATTGCACCTTTTATTTTGGAGGAGGGGAAGTGAATCGCCCCTCAATAAGCTGGCGTGGCCCCGGCCAGGGCACAGCCGGGCTCGCCGTCCTTGGCTGCTCCGGGCCGTGCGCCCCATCCTCATCCAGCACTGTCACCTGTTGGCTCCGCGCTCCGGAGCAGGGACCTCGGCCGGGCGCTGCCCTGAAACTGGCCTCAGTCTATCTCCCCTTTCATGGGGGGATTCACAGTGCGCTGCGGCGGCCACGTCCTCGGTGCTTCCAGAGCCAGCCATCAGGTCTCCTTCATCTTCTTGGCTTTCCTAAGCAGGCTGTTATATTTAAAAAATAATCAAAACCCCAGATTCGTTTTGAAAAAGTAATTTTGTGTGGCAGTTATTAGTAGTGATTTCTTTTGGCGTTTTATCCTTTTTCTGCAAGGTGGTTTGATCACAAATATCAGTATTTTCACTGGAATTATATAGAGGAGAAATCATCTTGTGGATCATGGTAAACAGAAACTATTCTACGTTGAGGGGTCATCAGGGATGGTTTTACAGTGCTGAGCAACTCATCTAAATGAAAATGAGGCTTTATTTGCTGGTCACTACTTACTTTCTCCTTGACACTGGACTCTTTTTAGGAGTAAGGAGAACCTCTAGTGCATGTATGCATATATACTGTAACATCTCTTGTTTTTCAGGTCTCTGAAATTTGCTGCCTTTCCTAGTTCAGTTCACTACCTAAATAAACAGTAAAACTTCCTTCTCTCTTGGTAAAACAGGTTATAGGATGTTCAGTACTGCATGGTATGTACCATACAATGACAGTGTTTTCCCCTAATGATGGAATATGATCAATTGTGTCCTACCTGCTGATAAGCTTTTGTGATTGAGTTGATATTCTGCATTACTTGAACAATCTAGTGTAAATTCTGCATGAGATCATTAAACTCTTTTCCAGTCTCCTAGTTCAGTTTTATCTTCCTCACCTTTTCAGTGTTTTCATGCTAAGGTTAGAAAGTACATTTTTGAACTGCATATGTTTTCTGAGAGCTTCAGGTTCTATCATTTATTTCTTAAGACTTTAGTGAATGGTCTTTGGTCAGTGTTTTGCAGGGGGGTAGACAATTATCCTGTTCTGGTTGTAGATCTCAGGATAGAGAGTACAATTGAGGTTATACTGGACAAATGATAAACATTCCCTTTCATTTGCACTCCTTCTATTGACGTGCATAATACCAAGGCAAAGATAAGATTAAATCAGTGGTATTCTTTACCACTCATAAATATAGGGTTAAATATTGCACTTAATAGCCTTACAGCAATAATGCTTGGTGCAAGAAGATTTAAATCAAGTTTTCATAGCAGACCTGTAAATATGGAATCAACCTTTTCCCAGATTTCTTGTCCTGGAGAATGTCTGCAGTTCCTCCCCTTCAAATCTCCCTGTTGCCACTGCAACTGTGGGAGGAAGCTGCTCTAACATAAGCTAAAAGAAGCACCTTTTCTATTTTTGTTTCTGCTATTTCATCATTATATTACAGGATCCATAGCATTGGAAGTTATGAAAGCCAGAAGCATAAATGTGTTCAAAGGAGATTGCACACAACTATGGGCAGCACATTCATTCATGACTGTTCAATCTAATGCAACTTCTGGCTCAGGAAGTCTGTACTTCACTGATTACCAGAAGTTGAGAGAGTGGCTGGAGGAAGGTCTGCATGATGTGTTGCTGACAGTCTTTCTCTCAGCGTGTAGCTCTGACCTTTAGCAGAAATGGATGCAGAGCAGAAGGGACATTGTGTCTGATTTGTTACGGTCACTCTCTGCCTGCTTGACAAGATACACCAGTTTACAAACAACACCGAGAGGGAAGTTATTTTATGTGTTCAAGTAGGCCTTAGGCTCACTTCAAATTTTTAATAGTGTTGTGGGTATGGCCTGTATCAAATATCTAAGATAAGGAAGGAATCCTTCAATGGGAGAATGGTACAGAGGGATTGGGGGGCAATAACATCACCTGGAAATGCTGTAGCTCACCGTCATTAGTCCATGTTCTTCCTCAACCAGTCGATGTATTTGGATACCCTTGTGTAAACCCCATAGCTGCCTTCAACAGCACAGCCCTTTCCCCAGCTGACAATCCCAGTCAGGAACCAAGTCTTCTTGTACTGGGTAGCATGAGGACCGCCACTGTCTCCCTTGCAGGAGTCCTTAACCCCAGACAGGTCTCCTGCACAGAACATATTCTCTGTAATATTTAAATCAGTCTCCTTTTCGCATTCTTGTGTCTTCACACGTGGCAAATCAACTCTCATCAGAACAGAAGAGGAGGCACCTCCATCTATCAGGCGTCCCCATCCGCTAACTGTGGAGAACTTGATGGTGGACAGTTCATACACAGCAAACCTTTTCTCGGGCAAACATATTGGCACCACATAGTCAGTGAGATTCACAGGTGTTTCCAGTTTCAAGAGGGCAATATCATTATTGACCTGTCCATTCCTGTATCCTTCGTGAATGATCATCCTGGCAATTCTACTTTCTTGCTCAGTTTTCTCATCAACGTTTATTTTGTGTTCACCTGGAAAAGTTATTAATTGCAGATCATGTCAGGTAGCTCCTTGAATCCTTGGAAGTTTGAGGATGTGGGGTGTTTCTAGTCTGACACCGCTAAGGACAATTACCTTGTACTGCCAAAGCCTTCTACTCTGATTTTATCAGGTTGGGAAGCTGCCACCACCTTGATAAGATAAGGAGGGGAAGATACATACCCAGTCTCACCCGAAGCTGTTTAGGGTGAACATGCTCCAAACAGTGAGCTGCAGTGACCACCCACTCTGGGGAAAGCAGCGTGCCACCACACCTTTGTTTCTGATCCTGTGTTATAAGGGCCTGCCAACATAAAGCAAATTTACGTCCTTCATCAAATGTGCTTGACACAGATCTCAGTAGAGATGGGTTTCATATTGCTTCTTTCTGTCCCTTTATGCAACTGTGTTCAACAATACCACGCTGACTGCATGGAGAATTCAGCAAGAGAAGTCTTCTTGTGGACATTTTCTTTCTCTTGTAGTATGGACCCTGCATATTATGGCCCAAAGCGTATCCTTGGAAGCTGCAACTAAAATTCTTGTTGGCAGTGAAGTTAAGGACTAAGGGGTCAGGAGATAGACACAGCTGTGCTGTCACTCTACTCCTGTGAAACCAGGTACTCCTGAACAAAGCTAAGGTGCCTAAGTGAAACAGTGGATATGCTGGCTATGGATGAAGAAGGAATTTTGTTATCAAGACATGGCACTTTTAACATCATGAATTTTTAACGTGAACAACATGAATTTTTAACATCATAGATTTAAAGCAATGAATTTAGTGTAGTGATTTCATAAGGAAATTTTAAAAATAAAGGCAATGAAAGATTTTTGAAAACTCACTTGCCATGGACATTCACCTGGAGGACAGATGAAACCACCTACTATTCTTCCACGTGCAGTTGAATTTTTTTTTGCCAACACTGGTATTTTTCCACATGGGTATTTCACTGAGAAAAAAGAAAACAAAAAACCAAAACCCAAAACAACAAAAAGCAACAAGGATTTTATTGTACTGAACTCACAGCAAAATGCGTAATATCTTCAGTGAAGCTATGTCAGCTGAAAAACTGATTTCTAGTCTAGGAGCATGAATTCTCAAAAATAATGTAAAGCAGCTCAGCAGGGAAGTAGTCTTTTTTTTGTTTGGAAACAGCCAGAAATGCTCTTCCAATTAGAGTTGAGACCCTTACAGCATCACTGACACGGAGTCACCTACTATAGGTCTCAGCAGACAATAAACCTGCTTAAGATACACATCAACACAATGAGGTAGGCTGCAGGCTGGAGTGCAGAAGTGACCCTCACAAGCTCTGTAGTCTACACATTTTCCTTGTCTCTGCTGACTTTAAGTCAGTTGTACTAAGTGCACAGCATCCATGGCAGGGTGAGATAGAGGCTTAATCGTGGGGTGTACATCTTGCCATCCTTTGTTTGGGCAGAGCCAAAGATGTCCCAAGGGACAAAGATGTCCCACTGTTTTCTGCCAGACTACCTCGTTTGCTTGTGCTGTGTCCAGAGCCCGCTGGATTCTTCCAGATTGCACATCTCTGTTCTGCCTGAGCCAGCATGTGAAGACTGGCAATAAAGAGAATCAAATCCTGACTGAATTTGCAGTTAAGCTGTAGTGCAGGGAAAATCTTGGTGTTTTCAGTACATCCTTCACCCAGCTGGGTTTTCCTGTAAAGGAGAAGGTCTACCCTTGGGGGTGCCTGTGTGCCACATGTCTGTGCTGGAGCTGAACACACCATCCCTTCTGTCTGGCAGTCACTTCACTCTGTGGTAACACTGTGAGGAGGAGTGCTCTGTTTCTACCTCTTTGGGAGCCAGGGTCCTCTGGTCTCTGCTGAGCTGCATGCAACATCTCCATGGAGCTGATGTGCTTCAGCTGACATGAAGACAGCATCAAGGTTTTACAGGTACATGCAAGGTATGGAGAAACAGGACTAGCTTTTTGGTGGCAGCTGGTGAAAGATTAAACAGGCATAGCACATAGCACCCATAGTCTCTAATGCTGTGTGTTGGGCAACACAAATTTGGGCCATTGTGGGAGATGACAGAGGGACAGTGAGGGGACTGTCAGCCTGGCAGTGACACAGTTTTTTCTACTTGCAACACATGGTCAATTTTACAGCTATTTTGGTCCCCAAGAAGCAAGCAGCAACAAATACATCTTCCTTGCAGGGAAAGATGCACTGAAAAGCCCATAAGGAATTTTGAATTGTTTGTTCTTAGCTTTTAACAAAAGCAGCTTTCCCATCACGTGGTATTTCAGAATCTGTTAATAAGGGATAAGCACATTAGTAGACATTTTTTTCTAATGAAATTGCTGCTGTTTAGAGCTAGGTTGTCATTACCAGCTCTCTGCATGAGTGTTCCATTGAGGTGTGTGCAGGGGGGCACCACTCCTCAGAATTACTTTGCTGCTCCCTGTGGCTCTGTCCATTATGTTGTTATGTTCCTATCCCCAGGGGTCTCCTTTTCCCTCTAATAAAGTAATTCAAGTAGGCATCTGCAAAAGAGTCAGGTGCCAGCTTATGTATTGGCAAAAGGATTAACTTGCACTACTCTAGTCCCAGTTGAAATTTACCTTGCTAGATGAAAGAAATATCTAGCCATAGTGTCTATACCAAAAGTATATTATTCCTAGCAATTAGGAAAAAAAAAGAAAGAAAAAGAAAGGAAGAGAAAGAAAGAAAGAAAGAAAGAAAGAAAGAAAGAAAGAAAGAAAGAAAGAAAGAAAGAAAGAAAGAAAGAAAGAAAGAAAGAAAGAAAGAAAGAAAGAAAGAAAGAAAGAAAGAAAGAAAGAAAGAGAAAGAAAGAAAGAAAGAAAGAAAAGAAAGAAAGAAAAGAAAGAAAGAAAGAGAAAAGAGATTAGCTGTTTTTCTTTGGTTTTAATAGGCCTCTTCCTCGCTTGACTCCTGTGCTGAAATAAATATAGTGGTAAAATCTAGTCACAGTTTCACATTGGAGAGACAACAGTAAAACAAATCTGTGCCCAAAGTATTTTCCTACTGTGGGTGTAAGCTAATGCAAAAAAAAAAAGGACTTGTGAGGCCCAGAGCCCCTTCACTCACCAGATACCCCTCAGCCTGACCCCAAATCCCTGCTGCCCTGCTTTATTTAGATCACTTGGTGAGGAGCTTGTCTCCACTGCTCAGTTCCTTTCTACTTGACTAATGGTGAGTGTGCTCCCAAAGGAAGAGACAGGTTTAGCTCCCTCCCAGCTCTGAGCAGGTGGGATGGTCAAACTTGAATTTCCCACATTCCAGAGGAGTGAACCTCTGGGACCAGGAAGAAGTCCAAAAGGATCTCTGCTTGGTGGTCACGCTGACCACTGCTTTTCTGGGGTGGCTAACTTGCACCAGAAGCCAAATGTATGATTTGGGACTCTGTTCATGGAGAAGAGGCGAGGAGCTGGTATCTGAGCATTATGCATTGCATGTCCTGACATGTACACATTGAGGAGTTTTCTTCCAGAGCTGGCTTAGACTTAGCATCAGGTTGGTAGTGTCTTACCTTGAGGGATGCAGGACACACCATCACTCGCTAAAGTGTAATCATCATCACAGAAGCACAGCCGTATTTTGGACTGCTTGTCAGTGCAGTACTGTTCACAGCCACCATTGTCAAAAATGCACTTCAGTTTGTCAGCCACAGCTAAAGTCAGAGAAAGGGCATTTAGGATTCAAGACTTGGATTTTTTTTGTGCTTAACATTGATAACTTGCTTAACATTGATAACTTGCAATTGGAATGCTGTCAGGAAAGCAAGGTAGGAAAAAAGATTTTTTGTGATTTCTGCAGAGCAACTTCATCAAAAGTGCTTTCCATCAAAAGCTAAGTAGGCCTGGATCTCCAGGGATTAGGGGAGGATAGGCTTTGGTTAAGAAATATATACCTAAAATTAAATTAATCAGCATTTATACAGTACCTGAGCTGTCTCAAGAATGGAGATATTGTAATTGTGTGGTAACCATAGTAAAATAGGACTGAAAATTTTTAATTCTGTGACATTTTGCCATTTTGCAGGAGGATGCTCTGGGATGACTGTTGAGACTGCCTGCCTAGACTCGATGAGTGCCTAGACCTTGTCCAGACTCTGTGCGTTCTGAGGATGTAACACTCGATGTTCAGTGTCCTCTAAAATCAGTGGAAAGGTGTGTATTAACTTCATAAACCACTGGATCCTTCCCTTTGGGCTGTGTACTGTGCATATGCAGTGTAGTTCTCACATACTGCATGGAGCTTCTAAGTTAAAATAACTTCAGCACTTGAGTAGGAAATAATTCCTCCTTTTCTCTCAGATGGTGTGCAAATGCAATTTTTCTTTTTTTTTTTTTCACAAAGTCATTATAGGGCAGTAAGTGTGTCACTGCCTTGCAGTGCCTGACCGCTGTCTGGTTAGATCCATCCCTCAACACCAGAAGCACAATGAACAGAAGCTGTCACAGCTAGAATGATGCAGAATCACAGAATCATAGAATATCCCGAGTTGGAAGGGACCAGCAAGGATCATTAAGACCAAATCCTGAATTATAATGACTATTATTGTTTATCTCAATGCCTTGCATTTGAATTAATAACAGCACTTTTATTTTGTTAACTTCTGCCACAGCTCACCTTTTTCACAGCTTTTGCCCTCATATTCGATGGGACAGCGGCAAACATAATCCTGGAACTGGTCATCACAAATCCCACCGTTCTGACAGGGGTTGGAGGCACACTGGTTAGGGTCTGTAAAACATTCAGTGTCAGTCCAGCTCACTCAAGGAGCTGCAGCAGTGGGAGTGTTCCACAGCTGGTAGAACATCCTGAATGATCGTACCAGAATAGATGTGCCAGAACTCTTCCTGGAAGAAAAACATGAGATTTAATTAAAGCAGAGTCGAGTCTTACAGCCCTTGTTGCACAGCATGGGTTACAGACAGTCAGAGCGATGCCACTTCTGCCTTTATAGTTTGTGACAGTTAATATCCATAAAATATTCTATTTTCTAGATTGTACATTATTTTCACATATTAATAGAGAAGGGCCTTGTTTAATGCACATAAATGGGTCATACATAAATAAACTCTGTTTAACTGAGGAGGGATTGACTGAAAAAGATGTTGCACAATACAATAATTTCAAGTATTGTCAGGGCAGGCATTACTGGGGGTTTGGGGAGGTGTCTTAGAGAGCATCCATTTTCCCACCACCCTCTAAATGGTTACTGCTTGGGATTGCCCATGCAGTGTGCCCTCCTGCAATTCACTGCTGCTGTGTACCCCTGTAAATAGAAAAGAAAAATGCAAACAGCAGGACACAAAGTGCTTTTTTGACTCTGGTGGTTTAAAGTGTCAAAGCACAGCCTTTGAGTAGGGAGAGTTCTTATGACAATGAGTGCTCACCCAGCCTTGTGTTACTTACTGTCCTTTCAATATCACCGTAAATCTCTCTTGCTTCCTCATAGGAACACTTTTCTTCTATGCATTCTCGCTCTAGTGACCCCAGTTTTAGCTCTTCAAAGAAGCTGTTGGCTCTTCTTTGTCGTTGCAAAACGTTGCTTGCCTCTTCCTGCTTTAGAAAGACTGAAAAACAGCGGCACGTTCTGTTTGTCATACGGCTGTGCTTGCCAGACAGAGAGCATGGGGGGACAACTTCCCCTGAAAGCTTTTCTGCTTCCTAAGCTGTTTCTGAGACACTTTAGAAAAGAAATGGGCAGATGGGAAAGAGTTTCCTTTCTCTGGCCTGCCTCGAGGTCAAGTGACACCACAGGAATTTTAGAGATCCCGGAGCTTAGGAGAAGATGGCCTGTTACAGCAGTGGGGTGTGTGTGTTGTATGCATGTCAGTGTCATATGCATCTTAGCCCGTGCAGCAATTTCTTACAGCTGTAGCAGCTGGAGATCCTGTGCCACTTTATCAAGCACTGGAAAGCTCGTGTCACTTTATCTAGCACTGGTGTGCATGGTAAAAGCTGATTTTTCTGTACTTCATACAGTCAGTCACAGTGACATGTGGACCACTGCCTTCACCCATATTCACATGTTATTTCATACCCTCCACTTGTTGGACCTGAAGAAGGGATTTATCACACTACTAGTAGACCACAATTTATGAACCACTGCTTTAATATATTATCTTTAATTTTCTTCTGTGGAAAAGGTTATGTTAAGGTACATAGGAAGGCTGGACAATGCTGACTGCACTTCCTAGTGGAGCCTGTGAATGGCTCCTAGCTCCTGCCATCACCACAGACTACAGCCAGGAAGGGGTCTTCTTGTGTGTCTCTACCATGCTTTGGGAAGATATTGGGTACATAAGTTTGATTGCAGGCATCAGCAGAGCTCATTTCCTACAACTGCATCAGCTTGCAACTGGCAGAAGTGTGCGCTGGAAACACCGATGTCATGGTCACCATGCTGACCTGCTCCTCAGACTCAGGGTATTAGCACATCACACAACTCTGCTCTCCCAGTAATTCAGGATAAGGAACAAGAAGTCCAGGTGCTGGTGTGCAATTTTGCTCCATGTACTGCACAGAAAAAGTCTTGACATTTTTAATTATTTTTTTCTCCTTTACGTCTGTAGGGGATCTTCTGGAGCTTCATGACAGCTTACATTTCAGCCCTTTAACTGTTTCACCTCTGCTTGTGGGTAGATTTGGGGACTGAAGCTGATGCATATCTCCTGCCTTTCCCCAGGTTATTCTCTCAAAAAGAGTGGGAGTTATCTTCTACCTGCTGAAAGGGCCCTGAGGGATGCTGAAAGACAGACTTATGTGTGTCATTACCAATATACAACCAGTCATAGATGCTGAGAGGGTTTACTCCAGCCTGAAGTGATGTGAGGTGTCTCCATAAACATTTGTCTCTAATTCAGGATATTTGCCGAATTGCATGTAGAATAGTGGTAATTTCCCCCTGTATTTCAAAGTTACTTAGAAGAATAAATTATTGTGCACTGAATTTATCCTGAGGTGCTTCGTAAGCATTTGGTCATTATAGGAATGTCAGCTGGACCTTGATTTCAGTCAGGATGTATGCATTTGATACGGCTTTCTTTAAAGGCTTTTAATTAACCTTATGCTGCAGATATGTGGCACATGTATCATTGCATGAGCACAGACTCTGACAGAGGAGCATGCCTGAGCACATGGCTTGGGACATCCATTTGGCATTATCCACTTTCTTGTACTGGATAATTTCTGACTTTGCTACCTATTTTCCCACCTTTCTCACTGCAACAAACAAGACCTAGTCAATGGCTAATGGGGAATCTGAGAGCTCTGGATCTGCTTTATTAATATGGGAGCTGTTTTTTGAACACAGATGGAGCAACAGAAGAGCTACTTCTTCTCTGCCTTCTACTGAAACAGGGTGGATTCTACCCACTTTAATTACTTATCAGCTGAGTGACAGGCTCTTGATGCTTTGCTTTGAAAAAAACCCCAGTTCTGCATGAAATAACAGTTCCTTTCTTCATGTAGACAGCTGGTGGTTTGCCTGCTGTCTGTGCACCAAGATAACAAATTAATTTAGAAGTCTGGAGGTGCTTTTCCTTAGTTGGCAGAACAAGTGCATGGAGCCATTGCTGAGAGTGAATTAGAGCTTTAGAATAATGCACAGGCACAGCAGGAGACACGGCAAACACACAACAGTGCTCAAAACTTGCAGCGGAAATCACCTCAGTAACAGGAAAGAGGAAGGAGGTCCATTGCCAATAAACATCATTGCAGCTATATCCTACAACATACCTGCATCCAGAGAAAGAGGGATCAGTAGCAGAAAGCAGAGAAACAAAGCCCCATACTGCCTGGAAATCATGATGAACCCTGTGAGCCAGTGTTCTGGCAGTGTATTGACATTTCAGCAAGGACTGTTTGGCCAAAGGGCTCAGCTTCAAATGCTTTGAGCCAGAGGAGGGGCCAGCAAGTCATGGAAACAGCAAAAGATCCATGACAGCCTGGTGAGCTGAGCAGAAGGGCACATGCAAATCCTGCCATGTGCCCTTTTCACGGAAACAGGGAGCTTGGTTTTGAAATGTGCTCTCCTGACCCTTGCAAAAGCAATGCTGGCTACACAGGCTGCTACCCCAGGCCTGCATTTTCCATTTAACACACCTTTTCCATGAGAAACATGAATGCTGCGACCCCGAATCCATAGGACAGGCATTAACTTGGCCACATAGCACCACATGCAGTGATGTGATATTATCTTGCATCATCAGTCAAGATAGCACTTTTCAGTGCTTTGGAGTATGATTGTACCGCTGGCATCTATTCCCATTTTTCTGTCACCAGTTGAAACTCTGCACTTTTTCCTGGGTTTGCTTGGGGACACTAATTAACCAGCAAGAGACAGACACCCTACACTGGTTCTCTCCACTTTTGCTGGCTGACCCATGTGGCCTGCACAGGTTGTACCAGCTGGAAGTGGCACTGAGCTGATCCATGTTGTGCTTCACTAGGAGCTACCAGGGCTTGAGGGGCCACTCTGCAGACAGTGCTTTATCTGGAACATAAGCAGTCCCCTGATTTAATGGAAATCAATTAATGGCATCAGACTGGAAAGCTGACAACATTCTTGGGGAAATATTTACTTAAGATAGCAGCAAGGTAAAGAGCATGTTTGTCTATGAGAAGCATTGGCTGAAGGCTGGAGTGTTTTCCAGGCTGTTCTCCCCTTCCTGCATGGAAAGGAAGGAGGGTCAGCCCTGCATCTGAATGCTACAGCAAAGGAAATCAACGGCTGGATTTTTACTTTGTGCCAATGCTCAGCATAACTCCTTGCAGAAGTTGTGATTGCTTGGGAAAGTCAGGCTCCTGGCTGTTGTTTCCATGCTGTCCTGTTGTTTAGGGGCAGTACACACAGCTGGATATTCTGCTTTGGAATCACTTTCTGAAGAGGCAGTATCCAGGCACTTCTCTGGATCACAGCCTGGCTAATTCCCAGCAGCCAGTCCCTGGGCATGTCCTGTCCAGGCAGAGGAAGGAAGACAGTTACTGGAAGGCAAAAGAAACTACAGCAGCCCTCTGCTGTTTTTTGGGAACACTCTCCATACCTCTCAGTCTGCCAACATAGCCCTTACTGCTTGTTCACTTGTGTGTGGCAGGGAGTTGGAAATAGCAAATGCATTTTCAGATCAGCAAGACCAAAACTAAGCTTGAAAATTTCTTTTTATCTCATCTTCTTGGGAATGATCTAGCCCCACCTGTCTGTGTGAGTCATGCAGATCAGAGAATGAAGTTCTGCCTTCTCTGCCTGTGGCCAGGCTGAGTCTGCACCTATGCCCCCTTGGCCTTTATTTCCTTACCCAGGGTGGGCATCTCCCTACCAGGGATGGAGGGGGGGGTGGCTGCCACTCTGCAGTGGCATCACAGCACCTCTGCAACCTCCACCTTCTTCACAGTGTGCAGATTCTGTACATCCTTACGAGATTGATGCAGGATTATCCCTTTGCCTTCCTTCCTCTGCTCGTGTCCCTTAAACCTCAGAGGTTTTGCTTTTATTTCTTGGGAATACAGCCAAACAGTTGTTTTTAGAGCCCTGGAAGAAGTCCAAGTGTTGGGAACAAGGGTCAGTTCATATGGGGATCATCCTTCTTCCAAGAAAATTAATGCAATTAGACTCCATTGGGATGAACCTGAGAAGGGTCAGTGAGGATTCAGCACTTCAGGACTACATTCCAACTCTTTGTTTAAGAACTTTGTACTGACAGATCTCATCACACAGGTGTTTCCTACTAACTTCAGCTGGGCCTGTTCATGGCTTAAAGAGCTGTGTTTTTAAAGGAGAGTTCTCCCTTCCTTGCAGTCTTAGACCTCAGATGTCCTGGTTTCAGCTAGCATAGAGGTAATTTTCTTCTCAGTAGCTCGTACAGTGCTGTGGTTGGGATTCAGGATAACAGACTGATATTTCAGCTGCTGCAGAGCAGTGTCTTTTCAGGATCTTTTCAATGTCTCATCCTCTGCCAGTGTTGAGCTGCACAAAAAGCAATGAGAGAGCACGGCCAGGACAGGTGACCCAAACTGGCCAAAGGGATAGTCCATACAATAGCATGTCATGCTTACATACATGCTTATATACTTATATGTAGTATATAAACTGGGGGGGAGTCAGCTGGGAGGGGGTGATCACTGCTTGGAAGTAGGATGGGCATTGGGCAGTGAGTGGTAAGCGATTGTATTGTACATCACTTGTTTCTCTTGGGTTTTTTTGTTTTCTTCTCTTTCCATGTCTCTGCTTTTTATACTACTAATATTATTACATTAGTATTATTAATAGTTATTTTGCTTCAATTATTACACTCTTCTAATTTCAACCCATTTTTCCTGATTCTCCTCATCTCATGGGGGAGGTTGGCATTGAGCAGCTGCCTAGTAGCTGGTGTCTGGGCTTAAACCATGGTGCTCAGTGTAGGGCTTGGAAAGTTGAGATGATGACTGATCTGACCAGAGAGTATTGAAGCAAGTTTGTTATAAGCCTTCATTGCATTGGTTTAATAGTCACTGGTCACAGTGCTGATTTATTTGCCACCAGAGTGGTTGTGCTTGTTCTCAGGGCTGTGTTATGTAATACCTTACTTGCAGCATTTGTTGCTGTTTTGGTGTCTGTCGCCTTCGGGGCCTGGGTTCTCTTGTACTTCCTCGTATCGGCTTTTGATCTGATAAGAACCGCTGGCTGCGAAACTAGCTCGGTGAGTTCTCGGCATCGCTGTCCCTTCGTATTTCGGGAGCCATCTACTGGGAACTGTTCACACTTACACCAGCCCCTATCCCCATGACAGGCACTGCTGCTCGAGGGAGGAAACAGATTCAGATTCCAACAACAGGCTCTGAAGCTACTCAAATTCTGCTAAGGAGCATTGGGGCTACCACACTCCAGTTGCTTTCACTTGTCAGGATGTCCAGCACACCTGAAATTGACTGCCCCGGGGGTGGCAGCACAGCCCCACCATCTGCCACGGACGGATCCAGAGGCAGCGGAACAGGGTGAAGCTCTGGAACACCTGCAGTACCGTGATGATATCACTGTGTGGGGCAGTACCGCAGAAGCCTTTGAGAAAGGAAGAAAATAGTCTAAGTCGTTTTGAACAACAGTTTTGCCATA
Source organism: Fringilla coelebs (assembly GCF_963513975.1). NCBI lineage: Eukaryota > Metazoa > Chordata > Aves > Passeriformes > Fringillidae > Fringilla > Fringilla coelebs. The sequence continues at coordinate 26,443,920 of NC_140029.1, read as the reverse complement.
AAGCAAAGTAAAGGTCAAGGGACCTGCACAGCAGATACAGCTTTAGGGAACACAATGGTGAGAAGGGTGTTGCCACAACCCAATGGATGTGATCATAAAACAGCAATGTCTACACCAACTAACAAGAAAGAAATAAAAGCTTTTTTCTTAGGGGCTGCATGTTTCTGGAGAATGCACTTTCCAAAGTGCAGTCTGATTGTCATCTCTCTCAAGTGTCCCGGAAGAACGATTTCAAATGGGGCCCTGAGCAACAAGCCTCTGGACAAGTCAAGCAAGAGATATTCATGCTGTAGCCCTTGAGCCAGTCTGAACAGGCAGGATGTAGAGAATGTGCTGTACACCACAGACAGGGGAGACAGTCCTACCTGGAGCCTCTGGCAGAAAGTACCAGGGGAGACTCAAGACTGATCCTTATGGAGTCACACTGACTCCAGAGGATCAAAAGCCCACTATACTGTAACTGAGGCAGAGCTACTGGCAGCTTATGAAGGTGCTGAAGTGGCTTTGGAAGTGATTGGTACAGAGGCACAGCTCCTCCTGGCACCCCGGTTACTCATGCTGCATTGGACGTTCAAAGGAAGGGTCCCCTCTTCACATCATGCATCTGGTGGTGGCACAGTGATGATGGACTCAGAACTGGTTTCAACATACAACAATCCAACACCATGTGCCATCTTTCCTGCCCTGAAAAATTATTATGAAAGATGAGCACTGGGGTCATGGATTGAATGAATTCAGTGGACTTTCATAAGCATGGCCTATAGACTTAGAATGGTATCTGTGTGTATATCCAGCAAAAGATGGAACAGGTGATGGGGTATTTGGAAGTGTGGGACCTGGCATGACAAGTGGTGTGGAATAAGGGTTGGATACTGTTCTGGTCTCAGCTGGGACAGACATAATTTTCTTCTTCAGTGCAATGCTGGGATTTTGGATTCAGTACGAGAATAATGATAACACATTGATGTTGCTCAGTAGTGCTTACCCTAAGTGAGGGGCTTTGAGTTTCATGCTCTGCCAGTGAGGAGCTGCAGGGAGTACGGCCAGGAGCAATGACCCAAACTAGCCAAAGGGACATTCCTTTCTTAGAAGTCATGCCCAGTATATAAACTGGAAGGGGATGATTGCTGCTCAGGTCTGGGCTGGGCACTGGTCATCAGCTGCTGAGCAATTGCATAGTCATTGCTTGCCCTTTTTTGTTTTGTTTTGGTTTTTTTTTTCTTTCTCTCTCCTACTAGTAGAGAGTAGAGATACTATGATACTACTAGTAGTAGTATCATCAGTTTATTATCATTAGTATTATTATATTTTACTTTTTCCAGTTATTAAAGTGTTCTTATCTCAACCCACATTCTGATTCTCCTCCCCAGCCCAGTGGGTGGGAGGGAGTGAGCAGCTGCATGGTCATGTCCTGTTTGGGGCTGAACCATGTCACCAGCCAGAGGAGCAAACAGTTTGCTTTTCTTACCCAGAAGATCCCTGTGTGTTACTTTGTTTTCCTTCTTGTGCAGTCGTGCTCTAGTTAATAAGATTTCCCCTGTAGTTCTGCTCTATGAATCTCCTTGCCAGTGCTGTCTTCAGTTTTGGCTTATGTTTTCTGAGCAATTCCAAAAAAATGAACAGCTGTTCAATTAAAAATTAATATATATTAATGCAAACATGTACCTCTGCTGCTCATGGGTGCTACTAGACTCAGTCTGGGAACAGCTCTTTTAAAAATATGATTTAGGGTATTTTTTGACATGCCAATGTTTTTTATTTTAAAAAGTAAGAAAGTAAAAAAATTAAACATGAAAATGTTTACTCTACAAAATAAAATCTAAAGCAGAAACATGAGCTTGAAGATACGATGATATCTCAGAACATGTCCTTCTTTATATTTGCTTTGTTTTCTGCTGACATTTTTAGAAGCACTCTTACAATTTTGTTGGTTTTAGTTTCCTGGTTTGGGTTGAAGAGAAGATATGTATGGAAGCTATTGGGAACTGGGCAGTTTGATGTGATCCAACAGGTCACTGGTCATTTCAACATGAGTTTTCTCATCAGGAAACAATTTTAAAAACCAAATCAATATTAATTCCATTTTGAAGAGGCTATCAGACATCATTTGAGTAAGCTGCCAAAACTGTATCTAGGTAAGAAAGCTTTAGGATTAATTAGATTTTTGAATTTACAATAGCAACTTTTCACCAGTCATTTATCAGACTGACAAAAAGCAAAGACTTTGAGAAAGTTAGTAATTTCTGTTATACTGATCTATTAATATATGAGTATTATGCTGCTAAACTTTAAAGCAAATTATTTGAGATTTAGACTTCAAAATAGAACTACATTCTTGGAGAAAACTACCAGCCTGTCTAACAGAGTTCTGTACCCCAATTTTTCTCACAAAGAGGAAAGAGAAGACAGGAAGATTTTTTTTTTTGTGACAAGCTCTGCATACAAGTTTAACATTGTATTTTTAAAATTTTGATGTGGGTTATTTCTTTCTGTTCTTTTACTGCTTGAGAAGGATATCTGAAAACACTGTGTGAATAAAGGAAGAAAAAGTTAATAAAGGCAGTGTGCTCCAAAGTTTGTCTGTTTAATGCCACATATCTCAGTTGGTAATGAAAGATACCAATTCTGCTAAAAACCTTGTAAAATGTAGCTGGGGACCTCATTGTCCTGCCAGTGGATGGGGAATAAATAAAAATTCACTTCCTTTCAAATGAATTTAACTACTTTAAAAGTCTTAGAGAAGGCACTTCAGTAGTTAAATGCCTTATTTTGGTAATACAATCTCTAAACACAAGTTTACACAAACAACAGAATTTCTCTTCTATTCCTGCATCCTTAATTAAGGGATTTGATTACTTTTACCTGAATACCCCTGAATCTGGGTTGCTTCATCATACCAGGCAGATCTGGTTCTTGCCACACACTTCTAGGGAGGCTGCTAATTCTGGGGACTTGTGTGGAAATAGGGGAGTTCATAGTAACATCTAACATATCACTGAGAAGGGGAATGGGAATTCCTGTCATTTTGAGTTAGGTGATGTAAATGAGTTATGGTACAACTTCCTCAGTTTTGCTCGATGACAACATCTGTGCAGGATGGAGAAAATGTTTTGTATTCCAACTAGCAAACTGCATCTGTATCTGTGAAACAGTTTGTGCCCCAACTTTGAGACAGTGATCTAAGAAACCAATTATTAGGTTTTTTAATATGGAAAACCCTTTAGTTTCACTCTTTACTAAGGTACATTTGGGCTGGAATTCTTTTATTCTTTTGCTCTAACAAATATAGTGTGGATCTACTCAAAAAGGCTGGACCTCCCCTTGCTCAGAAAAGTAGGACTACCTATTACAGAGGGAGCTGTTATGATGACAAGATCAAGACTGAACAAAAAGCAATCAAATATCAGTAAAACACCATAGCTGGATCCTGTAATGCACATGGCCAACAGCTCAGCCCAAATCACTCCAGTCAGTATGAAATTCACCTGGCATCATCAATGACTGAATGTACAAGCATGTTCCTCTTCACATGCAGCAAAGGTGAATGTGGTGTCTTGTTTCTCACCCAGTCATGACCAGATGCAGACCTCCAACTTGTTCTGCTAGTACCAGAGGATCCATGGATACATGGCATTCCTTGGGAAAACCCAACAGCGATGTGCCTTCTTTCAGAAAAGGGTTTGTGGGAAAAAGGGAATCATTCCAATTACCTGGCACTGACTTTCATTTTTTATCCTCAGCCTGCAGACAGGCTTCAATTCCCTAGTGCCAGGCACATGATTCTAAGTGAGACATGACCACAAAGGTGAAATGGTGTTTTTCTAAGATGGTGCCAGAATAAGCTGAGGATTTGAATACACAGACCTGGTTTTCTGTTCCAAATCCTAGAACTTCTCTCTGTTTTAATATGATACCCATAAAAACCTCTCAAGACTGTGAGACAAAATAAACCCCAGAGCCTGTCTATATAAAGGCATTCAGCAAGAAGCGCTGAAATTTATTCAAATTAATTACAGTAGAGACCTCTGACTTTGAACATCTAATTCACAACAGCAATAAAAAAGGAAATGGTGAAATGGGTTGTATTAAAGTGCAATGATGTGGGAAAAAAAACCATTGAAATAACACAAATGAGGCTGCAGTGAGAAATGAAACAAGTCTCATCCAAGCAATGACAGCAATATATAAGTAAATTATGTTACAGATAATTTACAAAATAACTTACATAGATGAAGATAAGCTGATTCTCATGTTGCTATTCCATTGTTAAATATCAGACTAAATATTCCTGGTCAGCACAGTATTATATGGAATAATAAAAAAAAAGATCAGAGGATTTCCATGTTGAAAAAGATGCCTGAAGTAAAACCCTGATCAGCATTTATATTGCAGTACTGCAAGAAAACTAAGTATTTATGAATTGTAAAGTGACACATTCAGCAGCATGAAGACTATAAATACATCTTTTACATTGATACATCATATCTACACACATGTACATATCTACACAGGCAGGTATATACACACTAGCACGTACATGCACATATAAGTGCATACACTTATGTGTGTGTATATACATGCTTCAATTTGTGCTGACCGTGGTCAGCTGCATTTTGATTGCTCTGGGGTAGGGTTGCTTCTGCATCATTCCTAGGAGTGTTTGTCATTTAAGTTTTCTAATCTGAAGCCTCTAAAACATAAAATTCTGGCATAAAGATAGAATTCAGGGCTCAGCCATCAGTGAGTCTGATGATTAACAGCAGTTCCCATTGACATAATCTGCTGTGCTTAGTGCTTCTGAAAAGCTATGCTCTTCATGTCCCCGTTAGTTTTAAATAATATGGTGCATGAATCAATTAAAAACCTGTTTTCATATAAGCAAAAATATTTGAGAGATGGACAGGAATGAATACGGTATTCTATATATGCACTTAGCTTTGTACTGTTTGTAAGGATGGTGTGCAAAGAATGTCTGACAAAGTGAAAATTTACAACATTGGCTTGAATCATACCCTGAAAAATGGCAAATTTAGCATCATCCTTCCTTTAAAAAACTTTAAAATACTCATCTGTAGCATAAATCTGACTCATTTTTTTTTTCTCCTGTGCTCCACTTTTATAGAAAAATTATGTAGCTGGGGGTTCAAATAATCTGGAACAAACACTGTGGACTAAAACTATGTTGGATTTCTCCAGCCCTCATAGGTTTGTTTGAAGGAAGGCTCTTGACCCATAGTGAGGTTACAATAGTTTCCTCTGCCTGTAACTGCATGTTGTGAGAGCTGAAAGCAACCATGCAATTACTGCTTACTAAAAAATCATTTAGTGAATAAGAACATCTGTGTTTCATTGTGCACCTGCATAAGGAAAAATATACTCCTAAATTGCCAAGGCTATGTAAACAGTGATCTTGGTAAAGAATTTGGTTGTGAGGCCAAACAAATAAAAGGGCTATTCTATTGCACATGTCACTAAAATGCTGGAAGGGAAAAAGTAATAGTTTCTCTTGATGTTCTTGTGGCCACTGAATTGGTCATGTCTGCATCCCTGCCTCTAGGGAGCAGAAGAATATCCTGAAAATCCAAGAGGAAAGGGTGGACCAAACCTCCTTCCTTGTTGCCACAGGAGTCCCATTCACTGCATTGACCGAGGTATGTCCTTGGAGAAAGGGTTTCTTGGGGAGAAGAAATTGTAAACTTGGATTTATTTTCCTCACGCGTATCCTGTACAGTGATTGCTATGTTATTTGTTTACAATGAGCATTTAGCATTGAACACATTTTGTCTGCTCACATTCAGATTCTGGCTGTTACATAAAGATACAGTTCTGCAGAAACCTGATCGAGTGTCAAGGAGAAAACGCACTTGATGCTAACAGCTCTCCAGAGCAGAAACCTCTACAAAATCCTATTTCAAATCATTTAACTTTTATTTACAACTTCACATTCCATTTTCATTGGGATCCTCTGGGAGAACCTGTAAAAGTCACCACTGAAAATACTTAGAACTGGCAACACAGTACTGGTGGTTCTCCAGTGAAGTCCAATGTCCAGAACTCTGCAGCAAATGACAATCTCCAGATTTACCTTCCAGGGAGGTGGGATGAACATGTCATATTAGCTCTTAATGTCAGAGAAGCTGGTGCTACTGACATTGCAGCTATCACTGCAACTTGATGATGTGCTCAAATTGCTGGAGGCAGTGCCTGATTCTGGAAAAAGAAAGGGAGTAAAAAAACAACACAAAAAATATTATACAGTGGTTGTTTTTCATTACTTTCTTTGATAATAGGAATATTCAAAGAGAAAATCATCTCACTTAAAATACATAGCCTACCAGAGCTGCTAAAAGATTGAGCTGATTTTGAGTTGCCTATGAGCGTCAGCAGATTGCTTGCTGGAATCCAACCTTCTCTACCACTGCTCAGGTTCTTTACAAACCTAAAAAAACAATACAAAAAAATTAGAAGTCAGACTTGTTCATTTGATGCCTTTGGAAGTTTTGCCCTAAACATCTGCCTTCTAAACACCGTTCTGCATATAAAAATTTCCAAACACAGATGTGCGTACCAAAGTCCATCCTCCCCTTCACGAATCAGTTGAACCAGATCTCCACTTTTCACTGTAAATTCTTCAGAAACTCCTTTGTCATAATCAGTCACAACTGTATATTTACCAGGAGTCTAAATGCACACAAGAGGAAAGAAAACACATTATTTCTGTTGAGTACTTTAAGGTATGTTGCAGCTTTTGTTATGTAATTATAATACTTTTCCCTTCTTTCCCATGCACCTACATGCTGAAGATGGTGAAACTATACATACTGGGGCATTAAAATTGTGCTGATAGATTACATGCAAATTCAATACATTAATTTTCATATCCTGGAAAACACTCAGTGAAATGTTCCCACTAGAACAATTAATTCATATGGCTACAGAAAATAAAACCAAAAGAAACAGAAAACCTGGCAAATCCGCGCCATGGTGTCTGTGTAGAGGTCTACTGACGTGGTCACTGAACCTGTCATCGCTTGATTGCTGCATCGTGGCACAAGCAGCCACCACCCGCTGGGCTGCAGGCGTGCAAAGGCACGGAGGGACCTCCCCAAGGTACAAACACCAAGGCTGGTTTAAGAGAAGGAATTCTTCTCCACTGCCCTGGGAATATTGCCCAGCTGAGCATTTCAAGGCAGACACTTTCCCTCCTGCAGCTTCAAAAGCACTCCTGTATCCCACCACACACAGTGCTGGCAGCCCCTGCTCAGCTCCATAGGAGAGCATTTCTGGTTACCAGCTTGATCTCGCCTGCCCCTCCTGCTCCTTCCTCCTCCGCATCCGATGAATTCAGCGGTTCCTCAGCGCTAGACCAGCCGTCATTTTCTTCGGATGCATCAAGGGAATGGGATGGTTTTGCCCAGCCTTGGGGAAGAACAGCCAACAGTTAACCGAGCCACTGACTGGAAGAAATGTTCTTCCCACTGAAAAGCTCAACACGGACAGGAGAAAAACTGACACAGGGAGGTCATTACAGTCGCTGGGTGAAATTCACTGCTGGAGAAAGTTGGCCTGTTTCCATTCGAGTAAGTGGAGTTGGGGAAATGCACTGGCAGTGAATTTAGCCCTTTGGATTTATATCAAGGGAAATTAATGGAGAGAATGCAAATTTCCAACTGAAAAGCAGATGTATAAGAATATTTGTATAATAAATATATGTTATACAAAGATAAACGAGGGATAGATAATATTGTTTTCTTGGGAGGAAGCAGAAGACAGGAACATACACTTTTTGGGAAAAGGTTGAACAAACAGGGCTTGTTCACCCAAAGCGACCTAACCAGCTTGCTGGAATAAGGGATAGATAAGCATTGTCTCCTTCACACTGTCAAAAAATTCCACACAAGTTACAAGCACTATGTACCCCACCTGACAAGGCAGCCCAACATTTAAGAGTGTTTGAGCTGACACAAAAAAAAGTGCTCTGAACTATCTTGGTGTTACACCAAGATACAAACACCACAACAACATTCCTCTGCCTGTCATTTACTGCTTTTTCTCTATCCAGAGTGCACAAAATCCTCTTCCAAATTAGGTACATTAGGTTTTATTAGTGGGATGTTTTACACCAAGTTTAGCAGCTGCTAATAAGTGTGTTGAGCTTATAATGAAAAAAAGTCATAATAAAAGCGACAAGTATTTGTAAGCAAGATTTTCTTTCAAGCCAAATTGTAACAACAGTGAAACTCAATGAAAAGAATGAAAGGAAGAACAAACCTTCCATTTTATGTTACTATTCGTTGAATTGAGAAAGCACCAGCATTTTTGCATTGCACTGCTGCTGAGACATTTGAGACACAGCTGGTCATGCCAGTGCATTAGGAAAAAACATGAGCAGCATCAGAATAAAGCCAAAGAAATCATAGAAAGGAATCACACCCAGAGCACACCAAACAGAGTGGGACTTTTACCTTTCCTATGCTGCTGAGTGACCAGCACAAGATTGGAAGTACTGACCCATTTGGCCCTGTTGAGGGTTAAGAATGAACTTCTTTCTGTGAAGAAACTGAGTAATAAATTTCTGCTGTATTCCATGAAAATTTCCTTGGAATCTTACATCTTGTAGTTGGCTTGTTGGGCACAGCCGAAACCATTTCTGTTATTTCTAAGTTAGGAACAATGCAATAAAAGAAAACTTGGTTTCTCCTAATTGTTCCAAGCTCTCATTAGAAACAGTAGCAATGGGTTGCACAAAAGAAAAAGAAAGTAAAATCACTCTAAGTGCCTGTAACCTCATACTCACTGGGTAACAGCTTGGGCACATTTTAGGTAACAGCTCTTGTTCCTCAGCATCTTTCTTTTCTTATATTGTGCTGACGTGCTCAGAGCTGACTGGCCTGATCCTGCCACACCAAGGGTAGTTCTTCTCATACAAGCTGGCACTCTACAACTAACAAGTGTATATAAAAGCCACCTCCTGCTGGGAAGGGTGGTCACTGTGGTAGAATTCATATTAGCAAACTATGGGACTGAAATTATGCATGTACATTCCATCTGTGTGTGTGTTCTCCAGGGTGGGACTACATCAGAGCTCCCTATAAAGGCAGGGAAGGCAGGAAAGGGTAGGCAGTCCTGAGAAATGACAAGGTTATTCAGATATTATTTTAGATATAACAATGCCAGGGAAACCAAGATTTCATTAACTGCTTCTCTTCAGAAATAATCTAACAGGTTTTTCAAAGAGCTATGATCAGCCTATGACATGTAATTCTGACAGTAGTTCATATTCCTTGAGCTCAGCATAAATCAGAGCAAAACAGCAGTGAAAGGAAATGAATGGGGGCCATGAACTCTGTCTGTGGCCATCACCTGGTGCAGTTTCATCCCGAAATGCCTGGGTCAGCTCCCTGCTTATCCCTATCTGAGAGGAAGGAGAAGAGATGAAGTGCCAGAAAAGAGATTGGAAGGTGCAAGACAGAAGGAGGAGTCAGTAGATGTTTTAAATTGATTTACTCAGTTTAGGGGTTTCATAAAGTAAGATGCTTCTTAGTCTAGATGGGACAGAACATCAAATCAGATAAACCTGCTCCAAGGACACAATAATTTTACTGTAAATCAGCATGATTAGGACTCTCTTCCTTGGAAAATTCCAGCACCTGGGGTAAAGGCCAGAGAACACACTTTTCTTTCAGACATTTTTGGGCCCCCAGGATTTCCATGGCACCTGGAGATCTCTGAGTTTTGCCTGTGACCTGCAGAAGAATAACCTTGTAACTCTCATATCCACCCTTGTGGTGTTTCTGCAGGGTCTAGCCCAGGAACACATTGCCTGCTGCTCAGCAAGGTGAACGGTGTTGCAGTTTCCCCAGCACAGCAGCTGAGCTTGCACCATTTCCACAGACAAGACAAAGACTTCAGAAACCTGGAGGGGAGAGGCTGATGATAGGGACTGAAGCAGTTTCACATTTAGACTAATATTTTCTAAAGGACATAGTGGTGGAAAGAGTGGGGAGGACAGGGACTGCTCTCCTTGTACTCTCTACTGTTCTAGTTCATTAGCCCTAGGGATTTGTTCTCAAACTTTCACCATCAGCCCTGCTGGTTAGAAATGGGTTGTTTATTGAAGTACTTTCCTATTCTCTGCTTAGCTGTGAGCTGGGAGGATGGCAGGCAAATTGCTGCAAGGGGCTCAGTTCACTCATCTGGGGTTCACAGGGTGGTAAAAGTTGCCAACTATCACCCAAAGAAAGATGCAACAGGGCCACGTCTGCAGTAAAAAATGCAGATCTAAAACTGAAATTCCTCATGACAGTGATTTGAGTTTTGGAATTTTTTTTTTTAGGAGGTAAATCCTCTCCACAAGGGCCCCAGTGACAGAAGGATTCTAACACTTGAAAAACCAAGCTGGTCAGCCCTATAATTCCATTAAACACATGGATTCTGGCTCTTTCTTCAGCAACAGATTTCTTTCCCCCTGTCTTCTAAAAACTAGTTATCCATATGCTACTTTATTTAAACCAAGGTAAAACTTCAAACAGTTGTGCTATCAAAACCAGTATATATAGATCTGCTTGGAAAAACATAGCAGATGTCAATAGTCCTGCACACAGCAGCATCACACAGGTATTCTCAGCACTCTGATGTAACATAATACATGAGGGATCTGTGGGGACTCGTGGAGTACAAGTGGCATCACTGTACCTCTTAAACCAAAAGGAGTTGGGTCACTCACTACTTCGTGCCGTTTGGCTTTTTTGTCAGGACTGGTAGGAGAAGCTGCAGGAGGATGAATAGGTAAAAAACACAAAAGAGAGATATTGAAGAACTGGAAAAAAGAGAATAGGTTTGGATTGCATGCTAAATACCTTTGAGTTTACACTGGAAAACAAGTGGATTTCTGTAATAAATTTTTAGCTGTCACTGGTGCATGGTAGCAGAAGGAATTAACTATCTACAAGTAGATATTTGAAGATAAATGGACAAATTTATTTTACAGTTACAGATGAAAATACATGTAAACTTTCCTAAATTGACTAAGCATCAACCGAATACAATTAACTTCAATTTCAGACAAACATTACCAAATCAAGCAACCGTTTTTATGTAAATCTAGTGCTACAGCAATACCTGGTCCTGTAAGAAGGATCATTGGCAATGTCTGGCTTTTAGCAGAAGGAGATGGAGTTTCTGTCAAGGCAAGCATGGGACATTAGTGCTCACCTCAATACCATTAGATAAACAACCCTAGAGTCTCTCCAGAAAGAACTCAAAGGTAATTGGGTTTTAAACAGGCATTCTGAGGGAGAAAAAATACCATGCTGTTGGTCAAGTGCCATCATCTTAATGCAATTCAGACTGTTCAAAGACAGCTCTTCAAAGCAAGAAGTGACTGTACCAGTGTGATTACTTGGCAGGAGGAAGCAAGAAAAGTCTCAAACAATTTTTGCCTGTTTTAGGAAAAAAGAGGCAAAGACCATATCTGGAAGAAGAGGGAAATTCTTACTTATTTTTCTATCCAGCAAAACAACGTTGTCAGACACGTTCTGCTGTAGTTATTGATGCTTTGAGAATTTTGTTAGCAAGGATGCCAATAAAAAATCCTCCATAAAACCTTCACAGAATCACCTTGATTCCTTTTTGCCAAGTACAAGTGCATTTGGGGCAGATCCACTGAAGCTAGGAGCAGGCCAGGTGTCTGGTCAGAAGACAGCTTCCTTCCTCTAGCTTTTCTACAGAAATTGGGCACTATAAACTCTGCCCTTGGCCTTGACAGTGAGATTGGAGGCACTGGAAATCACACTCCTTCTCTTGCATCTCCACAGCCCCACTCTTCCTAGCTGCATCTCCCCCTCCCACTCTGGAGCTGGCTTCCCTTGAAATCTCCCTGTCAGAGGCACCGACTAGGGAACCTAGCTTGACCTTGGAAGAACAAGCTAGTGTGCACACTGAAAACCTATCACACTACACACACACACAAGGTGATGCTTCAATTACAGCCTTACACAGAGAACAGTCTAGCCTTGTTTTTAAGTTACCTTTCTGACTTTTGAGGTTAGTAAAGCCCTGCAGCGTAAAGCGCTTTTTTGACAGTACAGAGCATTCTGAGGTAGAGCTAGTGTTGTCTACAAAGGAAGAGAGAGACACAGAAAGAAAAGGGAGAAGGCCATGAAAAGATCAAGGCAAAAAGTAATTTGCAGCTATGCCAGGGAACCTGTGTGTTAAAATGAGAAGGGACAACTGAAAGTCCAGGTACAACACAAGTGTCTGGTTGTCCTTGCTGTGCAAGGGCTTGTACTACCAGTGGTTCAATAAATAATTTCCATGATGGGAAAAAAATTAAAGAGAAAAAACAGAACAGAACAAAAAATCTCCCTCTTACATCAAGTAATGCCAAGAAATTTTTTCAGAGGAAGAGAGCCCTGAGACCTGGGCAGCTTTAAGAGAAGACCTACTGCAGACTTTGGCCTCGGAACAAAGAGTTCCCACCTGCCTTTGGCCACCATCCTTTCAAGATGGCTTTGGGCCTGTCTACACCACACACTGGAATGCAGAAATCAGTCCCAAGCTAAGGGCAGATGGGACCAGCACGCTGGTGCAGTGTGGGCAGCACTTTGTGGGTTGGCTGCCCTAGGGCTGAAAACAGCAAAGCCCTGCTCATTCAGGAGTGCTGCTGCCTCCCCTGCACTACCGTGGCTACTCTGCTGGTGGATCTGCCTGTGCATCTGCAGTGCAGGCATGCTCCTTGCATTTAAAGACCACAACAGGTATGGGCAAACTCACCTTTGCCTTTCTCAGGGTACTTTGGTGCTCCTGTAGTGCCACAACCTTCTACACTTGTGAGATCCGCTTTTTTCTCCTCCATTTTTTTGGTATTTCTGATGTGGTTTCGTGAAGGACTGTTTATTAGAAGAGAATGAAAGCAATCAGGCTTTTACATACAGATATATAGGCTGAAAACCAAGTTTTTATTCCTTCTCAGACTGTAGCTTCCAGGACTGAAAAAGTAATTGGTGACTGTGCATTTAAAGACCATGGGAACATACAAATGAGAAACCCCTCTCCTGACTAACTGCAATCACATGTACCACGGCAGTGGGAGTCACTGGAAAGATGGCTCAGGACAACTTCCACTCACTTGCAGCTAACAGGCTCCTCCTGAATGCACTAGGAATAAAAGAAGAAAGATAAAGGAATAAACTCTGCCTCTCAGAAGCTCTTAATACAGGAACAAATGAGGGACCTTGCAGTGGACTCCCATCACAATTCTATCTGGGAATGGGATAAAGACACTCCACAAATCCAGTGTATCTGGGAAATTCTCTCTGAGCAATAAGTAGATCCATAAAAGATGCAAGGCAGAGAGCTACCAATACATGTTTGAGCACACACCATAGGGACATGAGCACATGGGCTTGTGGATAGGTACATACACACACACATATTAAAAACTAGACTGAGTAGCAGAGTTAAAGAGAGGTGTCAGGCAAGGGCAGAACAGATGGGAACAGAATATATAGGTTGGTATGGTGAAGGATAGAGGAAAAAAGAAAAAATTTCACCCAGAAATTGGGATACTGGAGAAATTACACATTACTTCAGTTAAAAAAAAATGGACTAAAAGAACAAGAGACAGAGAAAAGATACTGCTGTGAAAAAGACAAAAAAAAAGGGAACGTGATGTTGGAAAAGGAAGAAAAAGTAAAGGAAAAGAACAGTGAAGGAAGAAAAAAGCTGTCCCATAAAACTCTCTTATCTGGACCATAATGAATATAATCAGCTGCTCAACAAGCAGACACAGAATACCACTAGGATTTTGGCTGGTGCAGCAAATTACATTTCTGTGGCATTCTCTATCAACTGGCAAAACACATGCCACTGCTGCTCAGTTTAACAGTTCTGGAGATGTATAAACTCCAGACTTTACAGCTTTATAGTAGGAAGAGAACTAAACCAAAACCTTAAAACACAAGGACCAGTATTAAGGGGTAGGAGCAATGAAGAGCTGCAAGTCAGATGTATTAGTATATTCACAAGATGATGTGACAACATACTTACCTTGCACAAGATGATGCTGGGAGTGGTAGAGGTAAGCTCTGTGTTTGTTCTAGTGTTCTGTGCTGACTAGCTTCTGTAATGGAGGAAACAAAAAGAACTTTTAAAATCGATTTGTGTCCTACACCAGGAAAATCTACAGGGCAGGATCTGAGGATCAAAGAGAAAATAGATTAAAAAAGATTGACAAATAAAAAAGAGAATTTCTAAAGTATTTTACCTCTGCATGCCTGCAGTTGACTTGTTAGCACTTTTCTTATTTCATTTACCCAAGTGGCTTTAACTTCAGGGGTCGGTGCCTACCCAAAAATAAATACAAATCAGCCATCAAGCACAGAGCAGTTATTACACAAATAGGTACATGCCAAAGCATAGCCTCAGAGGAATCATTCAAGAGGGACAGACAAAGCTCCCTCTCCAGTGCTTCTGTGACCAGAAACTGGTTGTAGCCACTGGAACGGGCTGAGGCAGAGGCTGTGCATGTGCTGCAGCCAAACCCCATCTCCCAAGCCCTCCCCTGCTCCAGTGACAGCTACAGTAATGGTGTATACAATTTCCTCTGTGGACATTGTAAGATGTAATTATTTTTTCCCCCAGAAGTCTCTACCCTTGAAATGTGATTTAGTTTTCTCTTTGTTCTCTGCATTTCCTCATCACACTCTATAAGTGACATAACAGAAAGGAAAAACCCTCCAGATCTTCTTGGGGTTAGACTCCTTCTCCCCTTTTCTTCTTCTTTTTTTTTTTTTTTTTTTTTTTTAATATAGGGCAATGTTATTTACCTGTACAATGTAAACTTCTTCCCTTGCATTATACCAGATTTCAAATTTTTTTGCATCACCTTTGACATTTTCTGTTATTCCAACTGCAGCCATCTGGAAGCAAAGAGAACAGAAGCTGACCTACTGCATTGCAATTATGTTAAAAACAGAAAAGGGAAGCTACTGGTATTCTTTGGTATCTTACTTCTGAAAAGGAAAACCCCATCTGGCTTCTTGCACAAGGGAAAGAATAGCTAACAATTTGTGATCTGTGTGTTGGAGACAAGAGATTCAGTGCTTTGTATCAGTCTGGCTACCTTGGAGGGAAGAAGGGTTTAGGTGCATTAGATTGAGACTGACTTGTAAAATGTCGCTTTTAAAATCCAGACCAACAAACCCTTCATGATTTTTACATTACCCTCCCTTATGCTTTCTGTGATTAATGCAACTGCCATTCAGCTGGACAGACAGCAACACAAAACAACACAGACCTGCAGCACCAGTCAGCTTTGTCTGAAGGAGTGAAGTTCCCAAAACAATGCTGCAACACAGGTTTGCAGATAGAACTAGAATATTACTACAGGCTAAGCCCTCAGTACCTTGACCATAAGGACTGGTCAGTGTCTTACATTTAAGGAGTGTTTGTAGCTATAAGAAGGTGCTTTCTCATATCCCTCTCCATTTTCTTCTCGCTTCTTACAGAACAGCACTGCTTTCTCATGGAGGAAGAGGTGTCGCTGCATTGGCTTGAAGCGTGCCAAATCTTTCACCTTTGTGTGACCCTTTTTATGATCAGTCCAGACATTGAAGGATCCCTGCATTAAAAGCTTGCCCAGCTCATTCAGGTTTCCCTGGAACAAAAAAAAAAAAAAAAAAAAAAAAAAAAAAAAAAAAAAAAAAAAAAAAAAAAGTGATATTTGTAACTACAGAGATAACATCAGATTACAATACAGACTCCAAACAGTCTGTTTGTTGTTCCCAATAATCTCTCATCTCAGTGTTTATGTTGGATTTGGAAATGCAATGAAATCAGTGTTCAATTTCTCCATATAATTTTCACTGGCCAGCACTGTTCAGGCAGGATTTTACAGTGAAGAGTACCAGTAGCAGAGGCACAGAGAACTATGCACAGAGAGGGGGAAGCAAAATACATGTTTGGTTGTTGGGTTCTTCCCCCCTTCCCCTCTGCTCCTAATCTGCTTATGTATTGTTTTGGGTTTTGTTATTTTTTTGGGAACTGAAAGTTTTGGGTGTAGTTTTACAGAAAGATCAAAGAAAAAAACAACTTAGGTAGGCAGAGGAAAATATTAGTCATAGCAGGAAAACTTCAAAAGAGTATAAAGAGATCCTTTTCCTATTATTTTCATTACACAATTAAATTGAAAGGCATGTTATGTGAAACACTCTTCTCATTATTAGTACATAGTATAGGGCATGCTGTACATATATCTAAAAAAGAAATGAAAATAAAGTTAAAAGTAAGCAAAAATATTGCTACTCACATCGTAGCCTGTAATGGCAATCTGGTGCATAGAATCATTAACTGCTTTAAGAATGCCCAGGATAGATGTTAGTGCTTCCTGAAGATCTTCAGCACCTTCACAATTCTTACTGTACTTCAGCATTTCCTGAGTGCAAGGGAATGACAATACACTTAGCTTTTGAAACAGTAGCAACTAGGAATGTTCACATTTTAACACTGATTTTTAGGCAGGGGGGGTTGGAATGAGATGATCTTTAAGGTCCCTTCCAACCAAAACTATTCTATGATTCAGTGAATTTAATGTTAGCAAAGTGAAGCTTTATACCATATAATCTAGGCAGTTCAATAGTGGCTGGAACTCAATAGATCCTAAATATTTACTTCTCATTTCTCCTGCTCATTAGCCAAATATATTTTGTTCATCCAGAAGTTTTGTAAGCTGTATGTAAGAACTTTAAAATATTAACTTTGCAAACATTTTTTTCATCACAATTGCAAAAAAAATCAAAAACTAACCCAAACCAACAATCTTCTAACAAAAGTACAGGATCTTTTCCTTTGTTACTATTCTGAACAAATTAAAAACCACAAATTTAATTTACTCTTTTAACTATGGCAACTCTTTTAGCCTGGCATGCTAGTAACAGATTTAAACTTACTGCACTGGGTATTGTTTACACATCTAAAAAGGAATCCCTTCTCCAAAGGGATTATTGGTGAAGCAGCATCTTCTAATTTGATACAGATAAACACAGCAGCAAGTTCGTGTGGAATTCCTCTGACTTCACAGTATGAAAATAAGGATTTACTCATGGACTGTAGGAAGTTAGGTTATTTTAAGTAAAAAACTTTTATAATTCTCCTCTTTTTACACAAGACTAAAGTAATTAATTCTTTAAAGGCTGTTAACAGCTCAGTTTTAACTCAGGAGTAAATCTGGTTTGAGGTGAATTTTTAAGCTACTGTTAAATACAAGAATTGTAACATGTCTTTGTGAGAAATATTTATTTCAAACATGCAAAATGTTGTATAACACTTTAAATAAATTTATGGTAGTATATTGCTGTTATTTTGCTCTCTCAGTATAGCATATTTAAGTGAATCACAACAGCATCCTTCATACAAACACCATACAGTGCTCTCTCTCAAGTGCATTTCCTAGAGTCCAGCAAGGCAAGTTCCTGCAATATGGGCGAGGTGACTATAACTGAAGTATTTCAGATACTCTATCATCTTTGTTTCAAAGTTTTCTTGGACCTTCTGTTTTCCCCTCATCAACTTTTCACCTTCTTTTCAGCTGCAGTCTAAGGGCAAAGGTAGTTACACAAGATGTCTCTGTGTAATGTTTGTTATTAGAAGTTTTTTGACTGAAAGAAAAAAGAACTGACCTGAAAGCTGATGAACAGGGATTTGTGTGTTTCCATTTACACATCTGCTCACTAACTTTTACATTTCTCTCCAGCAGGATGAGAGAAGCAGCATTCAAAAAAAAAAAAAAAAGCACAAAATGTGCTTAGCATTATAGTTTAGTAACACTTACCTTTAGCAATAATTGGTATTTGGTTATTCTTTGAACAGGTTTCAGCAAGTATGAGTCCAAACTGAGCTTGTGGTCAAGTTTCCTTTGACATTCCTGTAATCAGTGTTGGATTTCATCAGGACACTAATCAGTATTTGTGCTATTTGCTCTTGAGAAGGTTCAGTAAAAATAAACTAAACAAAAAACCCCAGACCCCAACAAAACCAAAGGCACCATTATTTCAGGGATTCAAGCAAGCATACCTGGAAAAATACAGAGTCTGAAAACTGCCTCCACAAACTTTCAGATCGAGGTTTATTTTGACAGTATTTCTCATAAATCTGGAAGTCTTCCATCTGGAATTGGGGAGACAAGCAAAAAGTTCATGAATTCTTGTGACTTTAATAGACAAAGTTCATAACAATTTTTTTCCTTTTCAATAATGCTATAAAAGAATCCACCACCACCAAAAATTGAATCATTGTTTTTTGCTTAGGATGCCTCAAGGAATTGCAAAATCACTGATTTTGTAATGGCTATTAATTTTCAAAATAAAACATTCCTATTAATTTTTGCTTCAGTTGAATGTTAAACACCTTATGAAGAAGCATATGTTATATTTACAAATATATTTCTACTACAATATGAAAAATATCTCTATGTGTGCCCAGTCATGAGACCCACTGTGTAGATTTTTTTAAAAGACTTTGTCCTTTTCCTTTATTTTCTTTTCATAAATGGGATTTTCACTGGGAGTCCCACTAAAGTAAACCAAGCAGTTTGCTCCCCCTTATTACTTCAAAAATTAAATAGCATGACTTCAGCTCTTGCTGAAAGCAGAAGGAAATAAAGACTGTTGGAAATGTCACAGTAACCACAGATATAAAGGAAAGACCAGGCAAAAAATCAGCAGGCACAGAAGTACCTCCATCCCTCAGTTTTAGGAAACACCATCTCCATGAATGTAGGCAGTAAACAGAAGGGAGAGGGATGGCTCCTCCCAGGCACTTTAGAGCATCAATGGGCTGATTTCCATACACACATTCTTATTTAGCCCTTAGTACACTACAGGTGAGACTCGTTATTTAGTACATACTTTAAAAAGTTTATTTTTGTCATAGCCTTCTATTTTAGGAACAAAAATGTCTTGGACTTACTCTGTTGAGGTGTACTCTTTAAAGAAAAAGGAAAAGAACAAAACAACAATCCACTAAAGAAATCTAACCAAGTAAACCAACCATTTATAGTGATGTGAAACAATGCAGTGCATGACTCCTCTTCATGCTTTCCCGACTGCCACTTTAAAAAAGCCGGTTTCTTTTAACAAGATAGTAGTTTTTTCTAACAAAATCAATTGTGTTGCACAGGGGGAAATATCTCTAACTCTCAAATAACATCCACATTCTCAACCTATTACATGCTCAGGACAAACAGAGGGGATGTGGTGGTAACTGCTACATGAGAATGACTCTCAGGTGTTCCAGCCCTGAAGAGGTTTGTGAATGAAGTGCCAGTGAAGTGCCACACACCTGGTCCAGAAAGCACCGTCCCACTAGCTCTGGGTATTCCACATAGGTTTCTAGTTCTCTCAGGAATATCCTATGAGAAAGAAAATTTTCTTAGAGCACACAATAAAGAAAGTTGTTATAATGTTCACAGTCTTGCAATTAGTTTTCTAACTTTTGGAAAGAGAGTTGTAATGCTACAAGAACAAACATAATTCTTCTGGATCATGTACTTTAAACAGGATAGCAAATTAAAACAAATATTCTGAGCAATTTCTTTCAGCTTACTGTTGCTGCAACTGAAATCAAATACAGGGTTGGAGAAGGAAGGGGGATTTCATTTCCCTTCCTTATGTATTCAGCAGCAGGATTGGTACAGTTTAAAGTGTTTGGATTTTGCTTCCAAATACTACCAAACACCACATAACAAACAAGCCAAAAGCCACCTTCCCAAAACTGAAAAGAAACCCTCTCAAAACACAAATTAAAAAATCTGTGACAAAACATTCATTCTAGTTTTGCCTGAATAAGAAACAACTATTTAATATGCTTAACTTCTCTTGAAAATCAATTTCCCTTTCCTATGAATTTAAATATTATCCCATGAAGAAACACCTCTCTAGCAGCAAGGATGCAGACTTCAGGGAGGTCACTCAAGATATATTTTAATATATACAAATACATACAGTTTTATATATTAATTTTATATATTATTTGATACATCTATAGAAATATAAAATTCATTGCCCTCAATAAGATGTAAGAGTTGAGAATTTGTGGTTTAGAACCATAATCTACTCTCCATAGTGAAAATAATGAAAGAAAGAAAGAAACTCAAATAAAACCTGCTTTAATTTTCTTGTAACCAGATCCAAATATCTTGCTTCAGAAAGATGCAAAATTCTACCTATGTACTGCATGTATGCAGTTTCACACAGCTTTGCTCATCTTCTGTAGATATTTTGCTTTTCCTCTTCTAAGCAACACAATGCCATACAGACAAGTAGAACTCTGTAAGGATCTTTTAGCAATCTAAGGCAGATTAAAATACAAAGTAAAGAATCTCATCCAAATGCTGTTTTTGGAACCTAATGCAAATCCTCACCTGTTGTGAAAGTGATAAATTTCTTCCATATTCCCAAACAAGATATCTTTCTTATTTTGCAGTTCTGGTGGAATGAGATGAGCCATTAAGGGGTTGTCCATCTCTGCAGCATAACCCTGCAACACAGGAGAGAGGCACTATTATTATCTCCCTTTACTTGCAGTACTTCTCTCTCTAACAAGGCAGTGTGTCTTCAGGCTGACAGACAGACAAGAAAGAGCTCAGTATTAATCATGAAAGAAGAATACAAATTCTGTTTTCCCATCACCCCACTCAGACACACAGAGTCTTTAGAAAGACACTTGAGTAAATCCTGCAATTCTAGATAAGTGAGGATGAAACAAAGTTTGCAATCATTTTCACCGAGTAAAGGCTCTACATTCCTGTACTGCTTACAAATTATAGCTCATACTTTTTTTGCTAAGACTTTACACATCTGAATTTAGAGTCACAATTCCAGTACACACACAAACCTTCATGCCTGTCTTAGCCATTGCTATGAAGGAAAAAGCTGACTGTAGCTATTTCTGCAGGTAACAGACACCATTAAGCTAAAAATCTTCCATTTGCTGTAGTACCAAAAGGAGTAGCTTTAGATTCCCACATCCTCCACTTGTCATACAAGCACACATTCTCTTGTGTGTTTATCTGGCACAGAAAAGGACACAAGTGGCTTTAGTCCAGGACTGTTCTCCTTTGCCCTGAGGTCACTCATCTGCCTTCTCTCAAAACACTAAAACACCCTAAATAAAAAAAGCACTCCCAACTAGTCAACCAGAAAAAATGGCAGGAATTATCTAACACCTGCATTATAAGCAGATTTCTTAATATAAATAAATTTCTTAGCATACAGGCATTGAAGGAAGATGATTCTATCTTCTTTAGATTTGGATTAGACTTCTCTCTCTTTTGGTTTGTTGTTTTTGTTCAATTTTTATATTTTTTAAACACAAGGTGATCCTTGCATTAAGTCACATTGATTATAATAAACAACACCAAACAAGCAAACTAAATAATTAAAAGAAAAGATAAGTAAAAGTGCAGCTACAATTAAGATTTTCAACATTTTCGACATGTGGTCCAAACTACAAAAAGTAGAAGAACTATCTGGTAAAGTCAGGTAACCCAGAAGAATTCAAGCATTTGGATAGGACAGAGTTATTTTTTTAAAAGAACCCAGAATCAGCCCTTTTAAAGTCTGGGTATTTTTTCCTCAAACACCACAAAACAAACAAACAAACAAACAAACAAACACCCCCCCCCCCCAAAAAAAAAAAAAAACCCAAAGCCCACAACAAAAATCACAGTGGTACAGGCAAAGATGGTGGAGCTCAGGAGCTCATAAATAGCTAAAAATTGGCTCCTTTCTCATTTTTCTCCTGCCCCCAAGCAGGAAAATGCAGAGTCCGAAAAAAAAGAGAGTGGAATAAATAAATTAAGGAAATTTGTACAGCCTTAAAAATTAAAAAAACAAGTAGATTAAATGGATCTAAATTTTTTAATAGGAAAAGAACTACTGCAGCCACCATGAAGAGCTCTTTAGATGAAAAACTCCACAAAGAAAATTATTTCCACTTTAAGTCAAGATGATATCAAACATAGCAGCACAGGCAGCACTAGCAAAAAGAAGGAGTTTTGAACTAGCTCAGGTGAAAGGAAGCCTAACAGAGTTCATTACTTGCGAATTTTGAAGGAACAAAAATATGAAATACATACATTGACAAAAAGTTTTTGTCATTTACTTTCACTTTAGGCTGATATACTTTTAAAATTTACTATAAAAAGCTTCATGTTTTACTACCTATGAAGTAGCTGTGTTTTCAGAAAAGAGAGGGAAAGCTACTAAATACAGCCACAGAGATTATGTAATCTTACTTAGATTATTTAATCTTACTTTAAAAATGTTTAAGGCCTTGCTTAGTCTTTCGTTTGAAAGCTGCTCTAAAACCATCCAAGTAAGTGGAAAAAAGGGTAGAATTCAATACCTAAAAATAGACTAGACCAGTATTCTTCTCCCACTAAAGATCACTCACAGACTGAAGTGGGATGATCATGGTTATTAATGAAAGAAAAATTATTGATCTTGGATAAGCTACAGCAGTTTCCAAATAATCAATCTTGGGAAACTATCTTGCTTTTATTCTGTTGGAATCCTTGGCAGACAGAAAATGCATGGCAAACAAACAGGACATAATAAGAGTAGACACTGTCTCTACAAAGGAATACCAGGTTATTTTACATGAAAAATTGAAATATTTATAGAACAGGAGAAACAAAGGGAATGGGAGAACAGCCAGAACTATGGACCAATAACTATAATTCCTCAAAAGCTGGAAGCCTGCCACTGAGCCATACCTCAGCAAGTACCTGACTCAGAATCACTGCTGGCACTCCCAATCACCCAAGTTCAAGCTAGAGGGTTACCAAACTGCAAGGAGGACAGAGAGGTGCGCCTGGCATAGAGCACTGGAATGTCACTCACAGTGGCACAAAACCGAGACAGGAATTGCACTGCACTCTATGGGAAACAAGAATAGTACCATGGGAATAGAAAAATGCTCCAGTAGCAGCAGCAAGGACCAAAAATCCTCAAACTATTTAAATCATGATTTTATGAATAGACCTGCACAGATGCATTGCACACAAAAGCACAGGACAAAGTGATCTTTAAGGCCCACTCCAAATTGACCTTAGTTTATTATCACATGTCAGATGTGACCATCCTGCTGTAATCAACACTTCCAGCACTTGGACTGAACACATGATGTAAATGCTGTGGGAAGCTCAGCACAAACTAGGAAAACAATGACCAGAATCCAAAACCCTCATACACTACTCTTACTTGAAGGTATGTTCTCAGAAGTTAGCAGTCCTGGTCCATAACATTTGACAGTTCCTATTTAGGAGCTTAACATTGATATGGACACCAAGAATATCCACTTGTCTCAACTCTAATTCATCCTGATCAAATTATTCAGCCATAGTTATCTGCAACTTCATCATTCCCTGAAATCAAACTGGATTACAGGGAAATGACACATCCATAGCTGAAGACTTGAATAAAAGAATACTGCAGTGTATTCCTACAAGCAACTCAGCAATGCTGTAATCATGCCTCCATAAGTGTGGAGCAAAGGGAGCACCTTTGCTTCCTTGATGATTTCATATGGGCATTTTATTACAAGGCATTCTGTTCCCACAGTTGTACCCAAGACATGTGGAAGATCACTTAAAGATATGCAAAGAAAGGTGTAAGAAACAAGTTTTCTCCTCTGACACAGGAGCCCCTTGACGCAGATTCACGTTCCTGTGCGACACATGACCTTCCTGGAACTGACCCACAACTCTGGAAAGAGCTTTTGCAGGAATTAATCATCATTACAAATCTCACTATGATTCCACCTAAATACTAAGGCACATCTTATTTTCTGCTCCGTTTGCGTTTTCTAATACAGAATCCTAGTTGTACAGCTATTTCTAGGAAAAAATCACATATTGCTGCCTCTGTGAAAGTATGATGAGAAAGGAATCATGTAATGACCGCATTGCTTGACAGAACAAACAGAGGCGTTATGGTTGTAAGGAAAACATAAGAGAATCCATGAAATGCAAGAGATTCACTAGCATCCAGAGAGAAACTCAGTCTTTACCTCAAGAACACAGAGAAGTTCTTCCACATATGCTCGTTCAGTCTCAATAAGTTCATTCATTACATGCCTGTGGACAAAGAATGATAATTAAGGCGAGCCTATTCACTTATATAAAATAATGAGGCAACATTAATTTTGGCTGTTTTTCTTCTTTACTTCAGACAATAAAAGAACTGTTTCCAGGTAATGGAAAATGTGATGTTCCATGGATATTCCTGTCATTACTTTATAATCCTTATTGAGATATGCATATTTTTAAAACATTTCAAAACTTTTGAAAATGTGTTTGAGCAGGAAAACATAAAATCTAGCAGTTTCAGGGCTGTACTAACTGAATTGAAGCAGTAGAGTGTTTTATCATTGTATGTACAAAGTCTGGTTATACTTTGTTTGCAACTACTGCAGGAGCTGGAGGGGGAGCTGCATAGGATTATCAAACAGACTTAAAGCTACACCTGTAATTTTAAATTTAGGACACCCTTTAAATGCCTTGATGATGCTGTAAGTTTAATTTACATAATGATCAAACATTAAATTATACTTTCCCCCCAAACTCCTTCCCTTGTGATTTTGTGTGATGTAACAGAAGGTTATGACACTAAAAAGACCATGTAAGTAGCCAGGCTACAAGTAAAAATGCAAGGTCTGCTTAATGCATTGCAGGTGGTACTAAGTAATTTCTTTAACATATTTTATTCTGTTCAGTTTTTATAAAAGTGGTTTTTTGGTAACACATATCAAAACAGAGGACTAAAAAGAGTCCAATATAAAGACAAAGACTCAAAGCATGGAGACCAAAACCTTCAATAGATTTACAGGGGGTTTATTACTCAAAACTGTGTAATCTCTGAAATGAAAATATGTAGTTGTCCTGCCATAGCATCACCTCACTGCAGCAAAGGTAGACTCTGGTACTACCCAAACGCTAAATAATGCTGCAGACAGACTGAAATGTCTTCCTCTGTACACAGAGCATAGCCAAAGCATTTCAAAAGTCACTGAGGGTTATTGCAGAGAAATATACTTGTTTTAGAAGTCCTTAGCCAAACTCAGGCTTTGTTGGAACCAAATCAGAGAAAGTCCATGCTTTTTGCTTATCAAAATACACTTACTGTCGTAACACAGCTAGGTTTTCTTCATCATCCATTGTAGATCCTCCTCTGCTTTGATGGAGTTCAGTCATTTCACTCTAAAGAAGGAGACAAATAAACAATGAAAAAAATAATCACAGCATCACAGCAAAAAACCATTTAAAATACAGAGCTTTGTGCTCATCATTTTTCACTGGAAAGACTGTACTCCACTAAAAATGAAGGCAGTTTGCAAGAAGGCTGTGAAAAAAATTCAAGGCACCCTGAAGGTCTTGAAGCACAGAATATTTGGATGTGGAAAGTTCTCCATCAAAAGCTAGTTAAGAAAAGCTGGTGGTTCAAAACTCTTTTCAAGAAGACATCAGAGCACCAGCATAATCTTGTAGGCAACACTAGCCTTAGTTTGTTTTCCAAGCTAAAAGTAAGTTACTGTGCTGACTTTCTGTTTACTTCTTAAACCAATACAGAAATTCACTCCTAAAACTTTTACTGTAATGCCTAAACCTAACTATGGCTTGCTGAAAGAAGAGAGGGGTTCTGCTTTCAAGCCCTCCTTGAACTGCCCCTTTTCTCTCCAAATGCTGTCCATCCTGGTCATGTGGCCCAGCCTTCCTCCTGGTGTTGTCTTTTGCTGCACCTCTGCTGATTTGATTCAGCTCTCTAACCCAGTGAGAAACTACTTGTTTCTGCTGCTGCTGTCAGGATACTTCCCTTGCTGCAGGCAGGGCAGGAAGACCATCCCCACTTGGGAATGGCAATCCACTAGGTCAGGTGAAGCTGTCTTGGAGCCAATGACAACTACTTCTTCACTGTCAACAGTTTTAAGTGTAGCCAATTACTACTAGCAAATAAAAAATCTTTCCTGTTCATAGACTTAATATTTTGCTGCCCCTAACATTTTTCCTAATACTGACAATTATTTACTTTACCCTCCCTCCTAACCAGCCCAGCAACAAAGCAGCCCCTATTTACACCATGTGACTGTTTCACCAGCGTTACTTCAACTGGGACAACGCCATCACTTTCTCAGCAGAATTCCCTCATACTTACTGAGAGTTCCTGAATATTCTGTTATACTATGACTTTTTCAAGTAGTGCATGTGTGAAAAATGCAAAGTGACAAAAATACCTTTCCTTTTCTGTAGTTTACCCTCCGAAGTGCACTGCTTTCTGAGTTGGACACGTTTTCTCTTTGGAGACCTAAACATGTAAACCAGAAGCAAACAGAAGTTAGAACTGGATCAGATCTGACACAGATGTTTGTGCAACCACAAATTCTGGCTGGAAGTTTCTTTAAGTTTCTCAGCATAGCACAGAAAACTAAAGGCTAATACAGATAACTTACCTGGAGAGGTACAAGGAGATTTTACAAATGCTTCAGGTCTTGGAGCAACTGGCTGAACAGGACGTGTCTGCTTAGCTGCCAGCTTCTTAAGACTTACTTGTCGCTTTTGAAACATTTCTTCCATACTTTCTTGCTTCTGGAAAACCTTTTGCACATGGTCCTACAGTTGCCATGGAAATAAAAACCAACTTGTATTAAAAACATAATTTAAATAATTTATTATAATTTTTAAATCCTGTCAGAGACCTACCAACAAGCTACATAGACATCTACAGCATCTACAGCATACTGATTAGAAATTGCAATTACTTTTATACCACATATAGAAATATTACACTAATTCTTCACTCTTAACCAGGTGTAATCTACTGTGATTTTGTACACTTAAGAATTGGAACATTACTTCAAAAATATTTTGTGTGTTTACTATTGAGAAATCTGGGATTCAAATTTCAATTAAAAAAAAAATTTTTTTTCACTGTCTAAAGGTTCTGTTACATGAAGAGATCAACTATGAAGAAAAGGAATATATTCTCAAGTTCTTAAAAAAAAAAAAAAGCACATTTTTGCTACATAAGAAAAAGGTATTTCAAATACTCACTTAGGAGAATTTTTTTTAAGCAATTTTACTGTCTGAAAAATTAAAGGAGTTATGAAAAGTCTCTGAAGCCCTTGGTGCTTATCCAAAGATATGATGAGACTCAGGCAGAGAAATGTATTGGCTTTCCAGTTCACAGGTATAATTCCTAGTACTGATTACTTAGCTTTATCAATGGTAGTACAAGAGAGCAATTCTAGAATGAACAAATGGACACACAGACACACATAAATGTCTTCTGGTACCTTTAGGTCTTCATTGAGGATGTGAGCATACTCTTCATAAATTTTATTCAACTCCTTGATTTTATTGCCAGCACCAGTATCCAGGAACTTCTCAATCTCCTGTAACGCTGATTCTGCACCATCCTGAGACTGACACTTATCTACTGGCTGGGAAGCCAGCAGGTAAATTCCTTCATCACACCACTTCATAGACTAGAAACAGAGAAAACCAGGCTCAGAATGCACCACTGTCAGCATCACACACTAAGAGTCTGAAACACTCAACCTTGTCATCTATTCAGCTATTTAAAGAGAAAACTTCCAGCCCACTGAGATAATGTTACCTACCATTATGACAATTGTTCCACTGAGGTTTTGGGAAACAGCTGTTGCATAATACATTTACCTTCTCTAGTAAGTCATGCAGTTCCAGGGATTTGTTCAGAAGTTTTCTCCTCCGTTCTATTTCAGTAGTGAAGGCATCACAGAGATGATGAAGTTCACTGCATTTTGGAATAATGGAGTCCACAGCATAATGATTGCTTTGGATAAAAGCATCACGCTCTGAAGCTAACATTTTGGCTTTTCTTACAGTTTCCTAAGAAAATAAGCACTGATTAAAGTACATCTTTCCTTGGATCGAGATCAATGATACAATTTTTACACAGTGAAATACACATATTGATAAAGAATATATCTTAAGTTCATATCTGCCTTGCTTAATAAATCAAAGTGATTTCCTGTCTTTCCAGATGCCCAAGAACCTTCATGTACCAGAAATAACAGTGAATTTATCCACAGGCCTCCCTGTGAAGGAACCACTGTTGTCTTTCTATGCCTTATTCAGCAGGGTCTGTGTGTGTATGAATGCAATTTGGGGTACAGCAACAATCTGAACTCAAATTTTAAAAAAACCCTATCTCAGCCTTAAGAGCAACAACCTCACTTAGAGAGCAATTTGTTTTATTGTGAAGCACAGATCAGAAAAAGGTTCCCTTTGTGTATTGTTCAGTGTATGTTTCTGTTGACCATCTCTGTTGTACATTCAATACACAGCTTTCTTATTTCTAAGATTTATTGAAAGACATGGCTTTACTAGCAATAGAAGTGGCCCCTTGATCAGTAAATGCAAAAATTGGCTATGTAGACACTTCATGCAATTCTTACATGAAGCAATCACACTTTGTGTCTGGTCACTCTGCTCTGTATTGAGGGATGTCCAAGAATTACTCTGCTCCAATGGTTAAAGACTTTATTTCAGATTCCTTCTATATGTTACCTGAGACACTGATTCTGCCTTGTCAGCTTAAGCTGACACACACTCAACAACCAAATCCCATTCCTCTCTGCACGTGCATTGTCATAGTAGAAATTAAGGAAACTTGCAGAGTTCTTACATCTGATTTTTCTTTAAAGTTGGCAAGATCTTTCAAAATATGCTCCACATGTGAACGGCTGTTTCCCACATCTGTGAAAGCAGACAGTCTCTCAGACACAATATCCAAAGCTGCTTTGACCTGAAATGAGACACAGCTATGAATGAATGAAGAGACCTCCACCTTTCCAGAGACCCACCACATACATAGGTGAGAGCCACTACTTGCAGTCAGGTGACTCACATTGGGTGGTTACTGGGACACAGAGAAAAAGCACCTTTTTTGTCAGCCTACCTTCCCCCCCAATTAAAAAGGAAAACAAATACAAAAAAAAAATAGGCAGTGAAAAAGATGCAAGAAAGCTAAGGAAACATTTATGATCTGGCTTTGACCAGATGACAAGGACACAAAGTGACATTAATGTTAACAGCAGAGCATGAGGAAGAGGTCCCCACTCCAGCAATTGTTTTAGAGACAGACAAATGCTTGCAAGAGTGTTTCTGAGTGTTGCTCTTGTGGACACGCAGGGGCTGTGCTCCGGGATCAGCTCCACCAGGATAAAGGGTCTGTAGGTGCCATCAAGCACATGAGTTAAACAACATGAGATCAGAAACTGGCTGTGAAAATTGTAGTGCAGCCTCCACCCAGCTTCTAACACTATGGTTGCAACTTCCCACCCACAATGTTGGAGACAGTTTTCATAAAATTTCAGCCAGAATGTTTAGTTGAGACTTGGTTCCATAAAAGGACCTATTGGCAAGATGAAAGTGTTGCAGCAGCATTTTATGTTTCTGTGGTACAGAACAGGTTTCAAAGGAGTTTTTGAATGCTTATGCACTGCTGGGTGCATGGAAAAGAACTTCCTAAGACTGTAGGGAAAAAAAAAAATGTGATGTCTCCATAGGCATGAATCCAAACTAGTACAGATAGCAGTGTGTCAAGTAAGGGCAAGTACAAGAAAAAGGTTGGAGAAAGCTTGCAAGTACATACAAGAACTATAAAATCAAGAGCAGGAAGCATTTTCTGAATCATTTCTATGTTACCAAATATTGACTGCCACCAGGAAGTTCTCACCTCTCTGAAATTCTGTTCAAAATTCCGAAGGCGCAGACACTGCTCTAGTTTTTGCTGATGCTTCATCCAAAACTCATCAAAGGCAGTTTCTGTTTCATGTAATTGAGCTAATAGCCTTTAAAAATCAAAACAAAATACATTAAAAAATACTCTACAACCTTCAAGGAGCAATGCAATCCTCCACAGTAAATGAAAAAAAGCCTCCTGAAAGCAGTATTTTTCAGGACAAATAAACTGGATACAGGAGACATTTTTTGTATTGCACAGTATCATTTCCTACAATAACGCTGATGTAAAAAACTGAAACTCAACACAAACATTAATTTCTGGAAAATGGCCAAGTGCTTATTTTAAGCACCTTCTCAGCTTTGGCCTGGGGACATGAGGAGCTGGGGCTAACATACATAAATAAGATATGTAAATGTGTGTGGGTTAAGACTCAGAGGAACCCAAGCCTTAGGCTAACAGGAAAAGTTGAGGTAAAAAATTTGAACTGCTATGACCAGGCAGCTGCCCTTACATTTAATTCTTTGGAGCAAAGCTCACTATAAACCTGAAGGCCATTGCTCCTTCTCTTCCAGAGTGATTAATTAAATATCACAGACAAGTGTACAGCTGTACTGTGATGAGGAAAACCTTCTTTGATTATAATTCTGGCAAATGACTTAAAACTTTCACTTCCTAACTTACCTTCTACAATTGTATTTGACAGTATGATATCCCATGGACTTTGCACTTTTCTGCACTTAGACTACATCCAGGGAAGGCAATCCATGAGAATTTTAATGAACTTTTGTCTTTAACACTACAGAAATGAACTCTGAATGTACAAGTTAAAACCAACAAGAGGAAAGGCAGTGACACACGCACTCACAGAGTTTGTTCCAACTTCCGTCAGATATTGTATTGAACAGGAATGTTATGGATAAATGAGCAACCCCCACCCTGATCGTCCTTGGATAGCTGATAGCAACAGTGACCAAAAAAAGTGACTTCTGCCAAGCTTTGTGGATTGGAATGGACAGTTATTTGGAAAGAAAGCTGGCCTGAGTGTAACAGAAACGCAGAATGACAGACAAAAAAAGAATGCAAAATACTGCCTGGGGAAATGAGCTATGCTTTCATAGCTTTGTGAAAATTTACATCTGTGCTACAGTGATATAATGTCTTCAAACCTGGCAGTAATGTGAGGGGGTGTGTATGTGGCAGGCAGGGAGCAAAGGAAAACAATACCTATTACTTATATGTCCTATTACTTATATAGAGGAAGCACATAGGAAATTGGTGCATAGATACTTCAAGAGTGGTGAACTCCCTAGCAGCCTTTAAAAGCTACTAACAACAGTGATAAGTTAACAGGTTTAAAAGAAAAAAAACCCTCCCACTTCAAAGGGACCTGAGGGAAATGGACAAATCTACTGAAAATAAGGGATAGGTCTTCCCCTCATGCCCTCTGTACAGCAGCAAAATTTCTTGGATTGCACTTCAGTCTCTAAACAAAGCACTGATATTCTTTAAAATAAAGAAAAGATACTCAAGTATAGAGTCCAAACGTGACAAAAATGAAAAGAAGAACAGTGTTGTGTGGTATCAGAATTCCAACCCCATTTCCCTACAGCCAGGTGACCCCACAGTGGACATTAGGGAGTTACTTTGTTCAGGACAGATCTGACAACAGAGGAGTTGTTTCTGAAATTATTTATAATGTTCACATTGAAACATTTGCTTATTGAAAAGCATAAATATGGAAATAAATAAAGAAGCTGGGGGGGGGGGGCGGATCAAAAAAGCAGAAAAGCAGCATATTTAGTATTTCACACCTCTCACCTTTCTACTGTTGTCTGATTGTCTAGCTGATCTTGATTCAGTTTGTAATCAGGATTCTCAGTAACTGGTTTTGTAATACTTCCAAGGATATCATCTCCCTGTTCTACTGCTACCCTGATATCCTCCTACAAAACAAAACAAATACCCCCTGTAGTGGCATGTTGTTTTTTTAAGCAGAATTCACAAGGCACTGAATCGAAAGAAGGATTTCAATAGAATTTGAGCAAGCACAGTTTTATTAAAAGCAGTGGCTGACAACAGACAGTAAATGATAAATGTCAGCTTCTTCCATGTTTACCATCTCAAGACCCCAGTGTAACTGAGTTAAATTTTCACGGTAGACAGCCTTCCAGTGTAGCCTTAGGCTACAAATATCTCAAAAATGTTAGATGCACAGTTCTGAAACCACCAAAGAGCTTTCATTTAATCCTTTTTGAAAGAACATTTGTTCATGCTTCAAAAGGCCATATATTTTAATATGCATGCAGATACAATCAAATTTCCTGTTGCAAACAAAACTACAAATTAAACACACCACTACTTACAAAGAAATTACTGTTTCACACACAACCCATTATGCATTTGTACATATGTAAACTTAGTTTCAAGAAATGTCATTTTTGAATGCAAAAAGGATTTTTAACATAAAAAAAAAAACAAGTTCAAAAATATATCATTGGTTCACATTACTACTGTCTATTAGCATTGTCCATATTCTCCACTAATATTGCTAGCTATAAATTAAAAGACAGTTTAACTAGAAGACAGCATCTCTACAAAAATTACATACCTTCATTTTGTCCTTCTTTTCCGTATGTGTTGCAAGAAGGGAGCTGGTTGATTGCACATCATTTGGTAGTTCTGTTTCAGCCAGCTCAGTCCCAAAGGACTGAAGAATCTGAGCTGTTTGCTTAACCTTTTGGGCGAAACCTTCTATAGCCTTTTGGAATAAAAAGCATTAAAGATGTTTTGTGTTCATCACACACAAAGGTACAAACAAACACAAGCACACAAAATATAACTCTCAAAACAAACCCAAACAGATGAATTACAAGAATGAAAAATGGCCTAAGTAGAATTTTGCAAGCAACAGATACCGTCACCATTAATTCCTTAATTGTATATTTTTCTTAAGCTTGTATCAGGTGTATCTTCTTCATATTTTTATAAACTGGAGTTATTTTACAATTTGAGCTTTTTCTTTCTTGTAGCAAAACCAATAAACCTCAACACAATAACACACTGTAGTTCCTTCACTCCAAGTGTTCAGAAAACCACTCCCAAGTTATTACTCATATTATTTCTCTAAGATGACTAAGTACCATTGGGAACATCTTCTCACACTGAGCAAGTCAACTTGCATCACTTGGAAGCTGTTTTATAAATGACAGGGTATAAAACAGAAGGGTTCATTAAGCTGAAAAGTTATAACAAAGCCTAAGACTTACAGTGCGGCAGGACAGCCATCTGTTGTGGCAGTAATCCAGGGTGCCACCAAGATCTTCTGTTAATTGTGTCTTATCAATGTAACCCTGCAGTTCTGACACTGAGCCCAGCATTATGATCTGCAGCAGGACAGAAAAAAAGTGAACGTGATCAGTGGTGTCAAGCCCCTTGTTAATGATTCTGAGCCCCATCCTTCAGACACCGACAGAGAAGATGCACTTTTTAATATAAAAGTGAGAGATGGAAATGCTTCCTGTGGGTACAGAAACACAAACTTCACAGTTCTTTCAGGTGGAGATGATGTAAATGTAAATGACTGAATATGGACATATTTAGGCATATTTAAAAAAAAAAGCATAACACTTCCAGATTTTTTTTAATCTCGATAAACCATACTTGACTATTTTCTAAAAGCGACATTAATTTCTTGTTCATTTTTCCTTGTTATCCTGAGTCTGCAGGACAGAACAAGAGTGTCTGCATGGATTTGTCATATAAGCACTGGTTCCCCAAAATAAATGAAAGATGGGAGAAAATTTTCTTAAAGACCATCTTTCCCCCTTGTAATTTACATCTGATAAGAACAGTAACTTTTATATAATCAGCTCATATACAATTTTATATAATCAGCTCATATAACAATTTTAACTTAGAATATAAATGCTGTACACTTGCAAAGAAAAGTACATACTGTGGGTTTACTGGTGATATAACAACAGGCATCCATTGTACATTTGCTCAAGTAACAGAAACCATAGTGTTTGTCCATAGGAAATGCATCTGTTTCAAAATTCACATACTCTTTCAAGAAAAAGCCATCATGAATGAGCTAAAATTGCTAGAACCGCCTCTAAGCATGGCTTTTTGTTGGGGCTTCTTTGGTCCTCCTTGGCTACCTTAAGTACTTTTACAGATTCCTGGTAGTAAAGTGAAAACAGAGGATTACTTACAGGTACTTTCATTTTAAGCTCATCTTTGTTGAATCTGAAGGCAATGTCCGAGAGAGCTCGATGAAAGAATCCTGTTGGGCGCAGAACGAGGACTAATTGCAGGTTTCCTGGGAAAGATGCCTGCAAAGCAAGTTTAGCCTGTTATTTTCTGTGTCTCAGCTCCAGAAAATAGTTCTGAACAAGGAGAAGCCCCTGATAAACCACAAACTAACTGTATCAAAGGCCTCCCATAATGGGGTGACCAATCATATTGTTGCATGGCTAGTACAAAGAACTTCATTCAAACGACATTTACTTGTCTTTGGGAACAGGGATCTATTCTCTTGGAATAAATTTTTTTTCAAGGCAGGCTTGTACTGCTCTTCAGCTAAGATTACAACCTACCCAAGGAGGCTAAGGAACAAACAGCAGTGGCTCAGTATTTTTTAACAGCAAGACTCTCATGGTTACTTCATCTTCTCTTTAATAGAAGGTGCCAAAGAAACCTCCACCTTTGTGTGAAAACCTAACAACAAATTTCTAATTTGTGCATGTACTACCTTGCCAGTAGCCTATACAAGTTTTTGCTACAGAGGATGAATGTCTCAGGCAGTAACTTAAAAATAAGCTTTAATTTGGCTGACAAAAATAAAAATCAAGCATAAAAATTCTCAGTTCTGTTTTTCCTCATCAACTTCCAATTAGCAATCTGGTGGATCTTTCTCAGTTCTACGACAGGTAGAGGGAAAACAGGAGAGAGAAGAAACAAAAAAAATAGCCTTAAATTATTAAATTATTGAAAATCAACCTCTGCTGTGGCAGAAATTCGCATATTTGGCATTTAGCCACTCTTGGAAACATTCTCTATTCAGTATTTCCACTGTAGGGAGGCAGTGAAATTCACTAAAGAAATGATCATTATAATGATTAAGTATGCAATTTTCTTCATTATACTGTTGGAAGTTATTTCAATTTTCTAGCAAACTGGTTTACTGGAGGGAAGAAATAAAAGCCAGCCAAAAAAGCCCCACTGACTGAAGGAGCTGTTATGCTATGCTCTGTTCCAAGCCTACTGGAACTGTTAGTAACTGGAAGGTTGAAGAGTGGTTTAATAATAATTTTGATGTTTCCAAGGGTTTGAGGTACTTAGCATTAGAAATGAAGATTTTTAAAGGGAAAATTAGTTTAACACTTTTCTGGAAAGCTTCAAGATCCATTGTGGTTCCTCAGATATTCAGTATACAACCAAGATTTCATTTGACTAAGAAACCTTAAAGGCTTCAGCTTCTCAATCTGCCTCCATTTCAGTGATGTCCATATTTTCTAGAAAGTACAGTGGTTCAGTTCCAAAGGAGTCTGATGGCTGGGAATAGAAACCAGGTAATTCTGAGTGCCCTCACTAGCTCCTCAGCCTTGCACTACAACATTCATTTACAAAAGTGCAGCCTGTGAAGTTACTAACCCATAGTTATCAGAGGAAAAACTTTTCATAGAAAATTTCTGACTGTATTCAGAAGAAAAAGTAAAGATTATGCTTTTCTTACTATTTTTTTCTGAATTACCATACAAAGCAAACCCACAAATTTATTTGAGAGACATTAAAACAACAGACAAAAATTTATTTTAATTAAATCTCCTGGATGAGCCTTTCAGAAGGACAGCTGTATTTACCTCTCTCATTCAACAGACATGTCAATCCATTTTGTGCCTGTAACAGCAGTGCTCAGTCCAACTGAGCACTTACTTTTTACCTTTAACTTCCAAAATGCGAAGTTTATTCAGTGGCAATGCAAATATTTCAGAACAAAAATGATAGAAGAGGTATTTTTTAAGTAACACATTTTGAAAATAAAATGAGGTGCCTCCTTGTGAGACATCTACCCCACCACATGATGTCCTGACCCCTTGTCTGTGGCAGCCAATATCTGCAATCCCTTTGGCCTTACCTGGAGCACTGGGAAATGCCCTGGACAGGGTGCTAGATAATACCATTGAGGCTCCCTTTCCCCACAAAAGATGGTCTTTCAAAATCCCACCCAACCCAATCTGTGATTTTATGACATTTAAGCTATTACTGAAGCAGACAGCAGTACCCAAATACAATCTAATAGTAAATTTTTCTAGCATGATGAAATTAAGTGTGGTGTTCAATTCAATGAAAACAAAGAATATGTGCTGCAATTATTTTCTATCTCAATGTGTCAACCCAAAATGATGCTGTTGAGGTCAATACAGTCTTGGTATCACTTGAATTCCCATTCAAAAGCTGTCAGAAATTTCCCTTCTCTCTGAACAAAAGCTCAAATTCTACATTACTTTGACTTTGTCTACAGTATAAACCTGTCTCCACTAATCTGTCTCCATTTGGTTTTTCTTCCAAAAACCTCCATGTTTTAAAAAATGATTCCTCCTTCCCTTGTGGCTAAGAGTAAAATCTGCACATTAATTTTTGTGAAACAAGAAAAGGAAATTGTGCTACAGTAAACAATGTTGGACTTGTGCCAGCTATTACAGTTTATCAAAGGTTGTATCTGCACTGCCAAAATACTACTACTTTTCCTAACATATTTTTGCTAAGCCCTGGTGACTTGCAGAGACAATACTATGATGTAAGAGATACTCCACAGATGCCTGTGAACTTCATTGACCAGTCAACTTCACCCTGAACATTGGAACAAAACAAAAATCCTCTGTTCCAGTCCAGCAGCATATTTGTTTAAAGCCATTGTATGCTAACCAGACAACAAACAATGACTTCTCAATAATGCTTTGCTTAATATTAAGCACCAAAAAATATTCATGTTATGTTTAGCAGTGCTATCAAATAAAGTGCCTTCAAGGACTGTTTCACTGAAGTCAGTGGACCTTACTCAGATTTATTGAAGGGTTTTTGTGTTGAAAAACTGGGTTTGTTTTCTTCCCCCAACTGTCTTTCAACTAGATTAATGAATATTAACAGTACCCCCAACACCTTGTCTCAAATATTGAATTTATCTGATTTAATGCCAATGCAAGAGACTTGGGGTCATGTTTTTCATATTCTCTCCAAAAATTAGGAGAGCCCAGCCCATATATTCATTCATCTCACTTGCACTTGTTTGATACTTCATGAGAGTCATGGGATTAGTTTTCTGTCTGCTCATCTCCTTCACTTTCTTATCCAGTCAGGTCAGTGCCAATTCCAAAGAGAAAAAGATGTAGATGTGCACATTGTTATCAGCTCTAAATTAAATCTGACCAAACCAGGAATTGGTATACAGCACAGCCCCAGGACCAAAGTGTTCCAATACACTGAGCTCTTATGCTCCAGAAAACCAGTTAATAATTTCTCAGGAGCAGGTTAACCTGCCTGCTTTGAAGCATCTGCTTCTCAGGGATGGTGAGCCCTTCACTGCATCCCCCAGGTTTCTGGAAAGGGGAAAATGTATAGACTGAACCCATTTGAACTCTGAGCAAAATGTAAAATCAAATTACCACAGAATCACAGAATGGATTGGATTGGAAAGGATCTTAAAGATCACCTATTTCTAACCTCCCCCTCACCAGGGCATGAACACCTTCCGCTAGACCAGGTTCTCATCCAACCTTGCCTTGAACACTTCCAGGGCTGGGGCATCCACAACTTCCTGGACAACCTGCTCCAGTGCCCCTCTACCCTTACAGTAAAGAATTTCTTCCTAACATGTAATATCTCTCCTCATTCAGTTTAAAACACCTTCCCCTTGTCCTGCCTATCTGCCTGTGCAAAGTCACTCTCCCTCTATTTTATAAGCCCCCTTTAAATACCAAAAGGCTGCAGTGAGGTCTGGCCCAGAGCCTTCTCTTCTGAACAACCTCAGTTCTCTCAGCCTGTTCTCATAGGAGAGATGCTCCAGATCTCTGATCACCTTTGTGGCCTCCTCTGGACCACATGTTAGTTATATATAATCCTAACTATCATTTTTAGAAAGGCAGAGAGGCTGCGTGTACCACCAGTACTGACCCTGAAGTTAAGCCAGCTTGCAGGAATATTGTGTATAATACATGAGCCATCAAAGAGCTAATGCTTGACTCGGTTTTAGTAGTTCTGCCTCAAATAATTTAGAAAAAACCTAATTTTCATTTTAGGAACAGCTTCAAAATACCCACATTACCAAACTCTGTGGTGGTGTTTTCCTTTCTGCACTTACTAGTATGCCATAAGCCACAAAGCATTTATTTCCAAAATACTTCTGTATATAAAGGGCCTAGTAAGTACTTGTTTACCTATTTAAGACTGTTTATTCCTGGCTAGAATGAACAAGTGCCTTACACATAATTCTTGCCACAAAAAATCTTGAATTAAATCAGTTAATAAAAAGAGCAGCTTGAAATCTAGTTTTAAAAGCATAGAACTGTTTTGTATTAGATGTATGTTTAATGCTTGTGACATTATGATCCTGCTTTCTAAGTGACTCACTTCTGTTTTCATATATTCAACACATACATAAAATAAAGAAAAATGGCTAAGTACACAAGGATAACTGCAGAAGTGCCTGCATGTGAAGTAGTCTCAAAACATCCAAAGCAATCAGACAAAACCATACTGATCTCAAAATAAACTTACTCATTTATCATTTACTGTACTCATTCATAACAATAGCCACAAAATTAACACAAATATGTTTCCAGCTTCATCATACTGCCAAGTTCTAGTCTTAAATCCAAGCAAAATGAGAAACATCACCGGGGTTGAAAGAAGAGCAGTGTTTTCAAACTTAAGCCATACAAAGTGTGAAGTGTCACTACTTTTCAGGACATGATGCAAAGAGCTAACCAGAAACTGGGCTAATGGGAAATACCTATCCCATATAAATATAAACCAGTGCCTTTCATGGGGCACCACTTAAAAAAATACCCTTTCTACATCAAGAACTCACTAGGAAACTCAACATACCTACAAAGAAGGCCAAAGAACTCAAAGCTGGATTACTGCAATTCAGCATTTCTTACCTTGGATATCAAACCAATAAGATTCCAGAGGGTACAAAAATGGGACTGCCTGACTCCTGCAAGGTTTAGGCTGGTATTACAAAATCAAAGAATCATTTAAAATTGGAAAACACCTCCACAATCATCGAGTCCAACCCAAGCATTCTGGTGTGCTGTGTCCATTGGCTTCTGGGTTCTTCCTCCCAGCCAGCGGTCTTGGCCATGGTCTTCAAAGAAATTAATGGGCTAAGCCACTGTTACAGTGAAGACTGCATTTTGATTTATAAAAAGCTAAGAAAAGCAGTGCTCTGGACAAGCAGTCCAAAGCAGAAGGCATGAAATCTGCATGCAGTGTATCCTTAATTAGGGGTGGAAAATCACAAAGCAAACTTCTTCTCCAGAAGGCAGAATAAAACCCATCTCTTGTCACATTTAGAAAGGGCTGCAAAGTTTTGTAACTGGATAAAAATTCCTCACCAACAAAACAAGCAATGTCCATCCTAATTGCTTACTCAAGAGCAGTGGCCCACAGATACTTTATTCCCTACGCACCAAGAAGTTGATTTCCCCTGGGCTGAGGTTGATGAATGGCTATGGTAAAACTTTTAATGACGTTGAGTGTGGTTTTTTGTTTGTCTAAAAGAATAAGTTGACACTGCAGCTTTTCCCTCTAGATGGAGGAAGACAATGATGACAGGACAACAAGAGACTAATACAATGTAATGACATAGACTTAATTTTTTAAAGAAAATACACTGGAACTGTGAAGAGAGCAGTGTGAAATCCTAGAATGCATCAATCAGTAAGAAGCTTCACTCCTGCAACTGTGGATTGAATATTGCTTGTATGATAACATTAGGAGAGATAAAAAAAGGATAAAGAGTAATTTTTGACTGGATGGAAAGGACAAGTGGATCAATTTGTCATTCACCATTTGTCATTTGTCATTCACCCAACTTCAGCTGGGACAATACAGAGCTGCTTTACCAGCCACCATGACTGCTCCTCCTTGCACACTTATCCACAAGACTACGCAATTGCCCAGCCCCAGGAGCTAAAAGGTTCAGCAAGGTCTGGCATGTCTCTTTATACTCAGAATACTATGTTTAACTGAAAACAGGACATTCTAATACAAATTTAGAAAAATCGACGCAGGTGACAGGGCAAAAAGCTGAAAAAATTTTGTATCCTCGAACAATAATGTATTACAAGCGAACAATTTGCAATTACTAAGTTCAGTATTTTTCATGTAAGAACATTCAAATTCTACTGTCTCTCTAATAACACGACAATTTGCTATCAAGACTTCACACTTAACATTAAACTTGGCTCTTGGAATCTCTACCAGAATTTCCCCTCTCAGCCTGACTATCCCAGTAGATGAGATTCTTCCTAGGCCGATAAGTTTGCTTCAGCTTAATCAGGTGAGAAATAAAAAGAATAATTTTGTTTGCAGTGTCTCTTAAGCCACAGAGCCTGCATTCTTGTGCTTGCTAACAACAACATCCTGGGCTGCCTGCCCATTGCAACTTCATCAAGTAGAATAAAACAATAGCAAGGTCTGTATGCCTGGGCATGTTCTTGCCACAATCTCTGTCACATCCCAGGAAAAGAAGTGCCAGATTTCAGCCCAGGCCCCTGGCTCTGCTCTCAGCCCCACTGCACTGCATGTGCTGCAGCAGCAGCCACCCTGGGCGAGCAGCGCAGTCCTGGCCTTCCACTATGTCTGCAAAAATAGGTTAACCTCACCTCCAGAGTCTTGACTACAACAACCTTTAAGTATCGGCATGAAACACAGATTCAGCTCATCATTGCTCATTTTCTGCCCCAGGAAAAATAAAGTACCCCTAACAACAAAGAAGGAAAAATGAAGCTTAGAAATGTTTAATAATACATTTTCCATAATAATTTCAGCCTGAAACAAAAGATTTTGTTAGTTTTGTTTCAAAACATACTTCCAATACCCACTAGTACAAACCAAATGTCTACGAAGAGTCTTGAAAATAACATGAAATAATAATAACAAATCCATGCTGATATGGATTTCTGTTTAACAGCTACTCAGTGCTCACAAATACATGTCCTACAGCTGCCAGGGTATTAGTGATGGGCAGATGCTCCAGCCAGGATATTCCTGTCAGGCAGTGCTCCAGCCACAGCACCCTATGCTGGCATTTCTGATTTCACAAATCAAGAGGGTCAACTCCCTCAGGATGATTTGAGAAAAAACAGGTAAGATGGCAGAAATGACAACAAATAAACCGACAGCCAAAACTCTGATCTCAAATAACATGACACTCCTGTCTTCACACACAGCAATAAGCTTCAGCAATCAATAAAAAGAAAAAAAAAAGAAAAAGAAACAGCTTCAAATTGAAAGGAGGTAGGTTTAGATGGGACAGTAGGAAGAAATTATTTACTGTGGGGGTGGCAAGGCACTGGAATAGGTTACTCAGAGAAGTGGGAATTTCCTATCCCTGGAAGTGTTCAAGACCAGGCTTGGATGGGGCTTTGAGGTGTCCCTGTCCATGGCAGGGGTGCTGGATCTAGATGATCTTTAAGGTCCCTTCCAATCCAAACCATTCTGTGATTCTGTGATTGAAACTACCAGAGCTATCAGGCTTTCAGACATTGAGTACAGTCTGGATAGCCCAAATAACTCAGATGCTTCAAAACCACAAAAAGACAATTCTGACTGTTAGAAAAACCAAACAAGTGGAAGTCTCCAGTTACCCTTGAGCCATTCAAAAGAAATCTTTGTCCATCAATAGGACCTTGCTAATTTGGCACAATTACATATCTTGTATATTTGGCTTTGGTTTTTTTTTTAAACAACAGACAGCTGAAATGCACTAGATTTCATTTCTATCAAATACTATAGCAAAGAGATGATGGTCAAGAGCAAACAATTCTTCACTACATCTTCTTTCCAAATAGGAACGCAAAATTTTCAAGTGTTCAGGGCTGATGTGACTATTGCTGAAGCCCAACAGGAGGACTGCTATAAATATATATACATGAATACAATTCAAAGCCAACACTGCTGCTGTTCAACAGAGAAGCAAATATAAAAAATCCTGCCTTTAACAGATTAGACTTCAGCTAAGAAGCAAGATTCTTCTTTCAGAAAAAGCTCACAGAAGAATGAGAAAAGCTGAAAAAAGCAAAATAGCCCATCAGCAGTAGTACTGCAACTGTGCAGTGCTCCTGCACTTACTGCCCTAAATCCCTTAGGCACCAACAGCATCACAACAGTGACAGATCCCTTAGAATGGGGAGTAGGTGCTCAGTTCTGTTCACTGCGCTTCAAAGCAAAGTAACACACACTGCAGGAACATTACCACAAATGTTATCTTCACAGCTATAAGCAGCTTGTCTGCAGTTGCTCCCTAACCCTCACAACCCCAATTATGCAAATAAAAGGACCATAATCTGTGCAACACTTATCTGTCCTTGAACAGAAACTACAGCACTGACTTTTGAGAGATGCCAAATCTCCAGATAGAGGCGTTTTTCTTCAATCATCGTAAATTATGCTGCTCTCAGTTTTCTCCACTGGAATCTACTCAATGCTGCATCTCAAAATTTCAAGATGAGCTGCAAAAGCAATTTTTGCTGGTACTTCAATGTATTTTCAACATACTAACATTTCCACCATAATTATTGTGTAAAAAGTTGTATTGTGGGAATATTATATCATTATAAATTCATTCACAAAACATCATATAGTGGGAGTAATATACTACCTTTAAAGTAATGTACTACCTTCAACTTAGAATAAACAAAAGATTCTTTGGCCATAATCAGGCTACATTAAAATGACATTTACTGTTTTGATTTGACTTTTATCTTACAGAGTCAAAATTTTTCAGCCATTAAAAATTAAAAGATACAGCTTTGTTTTTCAGCCCTTACTGGAAAGACTATTGACTAACAAGTCAAACAAGGATAAAAAGGAAGGAAAAAAAGGCAACCAATGAACGAAAAACTTTAAAAACCAAGTAAACCAGCAGTAGTATAAGCACATGATAAACATGAATCTGTCCTTCCCTACTTTTGAAAAAAGAAAAGCCAAAAAAAAGCCTCTAATAAGCTTCTTTTCCATATTATTTGAGAGGGAGACTGGGAAAGTTAAGAGCATGTACTGTTGATTGAAGGCACATAAGATTTTCTTGCTTACATGTAATCCTTGCTTTAAATCAAACATCACAAGAACAGTTTTTCCATGTGAACTCCTTTCACAAGTGGAAAACTCAACCAGGGCCCTCACCTTCACTTCTTCGTAAAAGAATAGCGAAAACTCTGTGGGACCCATGGGTTGTCCATGCAAATATTAGCTCCCACCTGGGAGAGCTGCATGCTCACACATTCACTCTCTCCAGGTGCATACTTGGGAAGATGTCCTGAGCTGCAGACTGCATTAAAAGCACATCAGAGACACATGATGGGATACAAAAGGCCCACTGGATACCTTCTGCATCATCTATTAGCTGACACATTGTTGAAGAGAAAAAAAATTATGTTTTTCCACTGGTAAGAGGCAGATTCAACACAGAAAAATCTTTCTAGGGAGTAATTAAAGAGAGTACTCACTGCTATCCGCAGTATGGAAGCTTTCACAGAGGTCCATTTGTCCTGTCTGCGATCTATGACAAGAATAAATCCAATTCCAGCATCTCGTAAACTAAGTTTGGAGGAGGAAAGAAGAAAACAGGAAAGTTTAGTTAAAAATACAAATGTAACTCCTGGTTCCCTCACACAGAAAAGCAGTCAAAAAACAATGAAAAAAAAAAGTAGCTTGACCTTTTTGTGCAGAATTTTCTTCATATAAACATCTTAAATAAAGACACACTCTACACCATTGCAAAGATGCAGCAGTCCCACAGCATTTCGCAGAGTTTCAAAATGCATTCAAATAATGAATTCTTCTTTTTCACAGAAGATAGTATTTACATTTATTGCACAGGGATTGTTTCAGAAGAAAATGAAACTGACTGATTCTCCACTGTTTGGTGCTGATATAATCCCTTC
This sequence comes from Fringilla coelebs, assembly GCF_963513975.1. Classification (NCBI taxonomy): domain Eukaryota; kingdom Metazoa; phylum Chordata; class Aves; order Passeriformes; family Fringillidae; genus Fringilla; species Fringilla coelebs. Next base: position 26,399,960 of record NC_140029.1, on the reverse strand, counting down.
CTCATGATGTTGTCAGTATAATTTCAGGATCAAAATAAAGTTGTTTTCGTTTCGCATCTGCTTTTAACCTTCTGTTTGAATTGTCTTCCTCCTCACTGATACTTAAAACTCCTTAAAACCACAGACCCTTCTGATCATTCCATGATACTGCTCCATGCATCTGAAATTCTCATATGCCTCCAGGCTGTAAACTTCTTCCTAGGTGCATTTTCACATTCTCTGAAACAAAAGAACCTTACGGCATTTAAGCTCTTCAAACCACAGAGGAGAACAACGAGCTCAGAGGCACTCCTCTGGAATGGAAACATCTGTGAGAGAGATTCTGCTCCAGTCCTGCTGCACGGGTGACCTTTCTCTTTTGCCTGTGCTCAGCTGCATGTGCTACCGAGCCCTGACCAAGGGATGTGCTCCTGTTTTGTAATTCCCCATCTAAGCCAATTGTGCAATGCCAGCAGCAGCCCTTGCCAGCCAATCGCAATCAAAATGGAAACAGCAGGCAAATGCAAGGCAGACAGGCTCAGATTAATTGTTTTCTCATACATTTGCTCCTTTTTCAGTATGTGTGCCTTATTTTTACATCTGGTGATTTATTGCAAGGCCTGCTGTGGCATTGTGTGACCTTTAGAAATATTGTGCGTCAATTTGTTATGGTAATATCTGAAAAGAAGAAATAAAAATCAACACAACAGAATGTCAGGATTCTTTATTCAAGACTGCTGAATCATGGAAACACTAGCTTTTCTTGATAAGATTATGTCAGTAGCATAATGATAAGAGGATGTTTAGGAGGGTGAAGAACACAAGTACCCAGATATGTCATTTTAAGCTACTCTTCAAAATTACAGATTTAAAAAGGACTTACAGTTTATTCCCTCTTATTTACAAAATGCAGCGTCTCTCAAATTTACAGACATACTCTTCAATAGGAAAAATGAATAATCATTAAAATGCAAAGGAGCCCTTGCTTTCTTTCAGAAGCTAAGCAATCCTTTCAGCACAGCAGAATGTTAGAAGTGATCCTCACTGCCCACACTCAGTGCATGTTACTTAACTCTTGCCTCTGGGTTAGGACAACACTGATAAACAACATCTGAGCACTTGCCTTGTAAGCCTGACAACTCTTGCAGACAAACAGGGCTTTATATTAGCAATATGCTTCCCACTACAGTAAATTTCCATGATTTACTATAGTTTCCTCTCTTCTTTTTCTTCATTTAAAGAGCAAGAGGAGGAGAGAGATTCAGACTGATTTTAGCCTCTTCCTCTTCCCCATTTAAAGGTCTCACAATTTTAACCTTTAGTGACTGAGCAAAATAAAATTATAATAGCAACCATGTGCCACAATAATCAAATGGCAAAACAAACTCCTTGGATACACAGACTTAATGTGGATCAATGGAGTAAAAAAGGTGCTACAGCTGTCCCCACAGGAGTCAGTGTGGATTTTGGAGTGTATTAAGACTCATAAAGAGTCTATTTTCCCTGCTCAGTAGAAGTTCCCAGGAGCCCTGAAATCCCTCAGAGGAAGCATAACCTCAGAGTACATAAATGCAACATCTGTATAATATTTCAAGAAAATACTGATATTTCAGTGCAATATGAATAAAATTAAAGCCTCTGAAAGAGCATCAGTAGGATTTCTCTCTAGAAGCATATGAAAACACAGGCTTAGCTGGGATCCCAGAAATTATCTACATGGCAGCTCCACAGAGTTAATCACCTGCCTCAACACCTGACAATAAGCAGAGCTTAATATCAATATCCTAGAAAAATAAAAAGACAAGGCTTACTTAAGTGGAAGAATTAACAAAGAAAAGCACATCTCTAAGATAGCCCAAAAGACGTCTTCAGCCAACCTTCTTTTTCCACTGGATCAAACAGAAGGATCAAACATGTTGTGTGCTTGCATGAATCAGCAAGCTCAGACATAAAAAGCCAAGATTCCCCACTGCTGCCCAGAAGAGACCTGGTGGCAAAGTCTTGAGCATCTGACTTCAAACTGTTAACACTCCATTAATATAGAGCAGTGGGAAAAAAAAAATTGCATGCCCTGTTCCAAATCAATCAGGGTGGGAAAAGTATTTGTTATCTTGACAACAGTGCCTTGTTGCAAAGGCCTGGCTCTGGAGTCTGGGATCCAGCTCCAGCAAGTCACAGGCAGGAAGCAACAAACCAAACGAAGACATTGTGTACAACAAAGCTGAGAACATTACAAAGAGAACAAAGTCATGCCTTCAAGAAAAATAAATATTGAAAACAGGTCTGTTTGCCAATGTACCCTTGCTCCACTGACCTCTCCTTGCTGCCAGACACGCACCTGCACATGGGGATGCAGGACACCTTGCAATACCCTCCTCCTTTCTAGGGCATAGGGGAACAGTGCTTTGGAAACAAGCACATAGGCAATTTTCCTTTGGCTCCTGATTTAACTGTGAGTGCCAGCTGTCCCTCTTTCTCTCAGCCATATTTATTACATTTTATCCTGATATTGATTTTCCCTTACCCCTCCATGTGCTTGAGAGGAATGCATTTTTTTTTGTGCTCACTGTCTCAGCAGAAGCATGCTCTGACAGGCACAGCTCATGAAAAGCTCAAGCTTTTTTCTCTGCCTTGGTCCAGCTGCACTGTATTCATCAGCTTAGCTCACATCTCCTCATGCCTCTGCATCACTCTCCAATAAACTTGTGTCCACCACCAATATTTGTCTCTCCCATTCATCACTCCTTATCCCAAGAGCAATTCAGAAAGTCTTTTTTTTTTTCTTTTTTAACTTAGACTGTCAGGATGAATGACATCCATTCTCACCCCTTCCTGAATATCACAGTCCCTTCATGCTCCAACTGTATGCTATGTCCCACTCCATCTCCCAGTATCTTCCCTTGGGAGGACACTTTCCTCAGCTGTGCTCCTGCCCCTGGAGTCCAGCAGCTTGTCTGCACTGCCTGCTGCTCAAGAGGTGGCACTCACACCCCATGCCACAGCCTTCCTGCTCTCAGCCCTGGTGGCAGACCTGGCTCTAGAGCAGCTCATCCTGTGACCACAGAGAAGCTCCTGCTCAGCTCCAGCATGATGCAGGACACTTCTGGCAACAGGCTGGAGTAGTTACTTAGCATCTGTGACCTGGGGTTTAGGCAGATTTTTCTCAAGGTACTTTCTTGACACAAGAGCCATCATTCTTCTGAGTGTCAAGTCTGAGTCCTTGAACAAAGGAAGTAGACACTTGAGCTTCTCAAACAATTGTCTCAATGTTTGAAGAGCATGGTGGATTTGTTCCCTGGCATCTTAGGAACCACACAGCTATTTTGGCTGAACTTTACACCATAAAACCAGGTGGCACCTCCCAAATGGAAAGAAAATTTGGCATAGTTGTAAACGACTAGAAAGCAACCCTTACAGTGAGAAATATTAGAAAACCTTAGCAGAGGCACCTGTCTATTCAGGCTTCTTAACATTTCCCATATGACCCTTTTTGTCTTTAATGTATTAAGTTGTATCCGGTGTACTTTCTGAAACATAATTTATATAAACTTCTAATTCAAATTTAGTATTTCCTTCCTTTGTTTCTCTCCTAATACATGCACAAAAAAAAAAAAACAAACCACAAAACAACCCAGATCAAAACAAAAAACCCAAAACATCATGGGATAAGCACTGTTCTTCTGTTTATTCACCAGAACAAAGAACAGAGCATTTTTAGAAAGGCAGGGAACCATCCCTGCTTCTGCAGGAAATGTATCCAGCAAACTCACAAAGGGCAGGTTAGAAAGGTAGAAAGTGGAGGAAGAGGAGCAGGTAGAAAGTGGAGGAAGAGGAAGGAGAAAATGCAGCAGAGGGTAGGCTTTCTGCTCAGGGCCCTCCCCCTGTCTTGGGGAGCCGCTGTAAAACCATTAGGAGGAGGTGACAGTGAGGTTGAAATACCTGCCCAGCAAGCAGCCAGTTTTCCATGCAGAGCAGGAACTGAATTTTCCACTTAGTGACTCCTCAGCTTAGATTATGGGGATATCTCCTCTTTGTCTTGTTTGCAAGGCTTATTAGCTCATGCACTTGGGGGAAAGGGTGGGAAAGCTTATAGTACATAGGACTATGGAAAGAAACTTCCCTCTGGGGTATGTGGAAGAAATTACATAAACATCCTCTGAAAGATCCTTGCATTTCTCCAAGGTATGGGTGGTGACAGCTGCTACACCAATAATTTCCTATTGCTTCTACACTGCTGTATGAAAGCAGCTAGTATACATTGATCTCTGCTACAAATGAAACAAAGCAAATCTTTGGGTTCATCCCAGAGACCTGAAAGTATCAAACCTCTGCACGTTTGAAATTCTGTACAGCATTTTAGGCTATATAAGTCCATTTATTTAAAACTGAAATTCAGTCTTAGAGCTTTATTATTAAACAGTTGGCCTACATGACAGTCAGGACTGTTCCCGACCTCAACTACCTCAGGATACAAATGGACTAGAAATTCTTGCTCTCAAGGGCTGGACAGCTATTTCCATAGCAGGACTTCAACAACATTTCACAAAGAATTACTGCATTGAACAGAGCACCAAGGCAATGTCTGCAGCAATCTGTATCATAAGCAGAACCCTGGCACCACCCTACCCTAAAGCTTCCTCACCCTCAGCACAGTGACACACACACACTGCTTCAAAAGATGTGAGGTCTGGGGCACCTCACAAATCCTGATCTTTTTGGCATCCAACTGTAAACCTATGTAAGAAAGACTTGGAATTGGCTCACCCACTCATCATTGGTCACAGCTTAGGAACAGCCCATTGGAAATCAGACACTCAATGAGCAAGGTTGCTGCTTCCCAAGAGAAACTCCACATTCTACATCTGCAGAGACAAGACACTTCAAACTGACTGAACCTGAGCCACCTCAAAGACTACTGCTCCATCTCTCCTGTTGCTGCTAGGAATGATTTCTTGGGGGCTGAAGGGGAGACGAGAATTCTTTCATAATCATCAGTTTCACACACTAAAAAATGAAACCAGAAAAGCAATTAATGGAAGCAGAGAAGAGCCACCTCCTTAATGGCCTTTATAAGGTCTAGAAGACAGTCAAATGATATAGTGAAGACTATGGTAAGGAAAAGGGCAGTAACAATTCACCTGGCACAGCCTTGCTGCACATCTACTCTCCTCCTGCCCCTTATGTAGGGTGACCCACACTACTTCACTTTGATCACTAGCTACATCCTAGAGGATGCAGTGTTTCCTAGAGCAGAAGAATTTAATGGGTTATGAACACACACAAAAAAAAGAAAATTCAGCTGTAACATTATCCAAAATATAGCACCCAGCTACTAAACCATAATTAGATCTAAAACAGTTTCATTTTTTTACAATTCTTGATTCCTCGTTATTGCAAAGCTTGCTTTGTTTCAGAACTGGCCAATTCATCCACTTCATTCCAAAAGAAATCCTGCTGGGTATTTAAAAAATACCTGCTGGGTATTTAAAAAAGGCACAAAAAATATCATATTTGGCATGTACCCCTAATTTTAAAATGTTTAAAAGCTGCTTAATAATTTTAAAATTTGATCTTTAAATATTTTTATCTTATGACAGCTTCTTTCTCACAATCCAAAGTAAAACTAAACTTAAGGACTTAACATTTTAAACCAACATCTCTAAGGAAAAGAAAGCAGACTTGTGCTTTCTCAAGTAAATGATGAAAATAGGTTGATACACATCACATTCCTCAAAGCTCTAGTTTGAAAGCCTCAGATATAGTCTCAAGGCTTTTATAGCCCAAAGTACCCAGCCTCACTGCAGAAGGTTCCTGATTGAAACAATTTAGAGATAGCAGGAACTGAAAAAGCTCTATAAACCAGACACAGGACATTTACACTGAACTTCCTTGTACCAATTGCAGAGCAAGCCTGTAGGTTTTAACACTGTACCTAAGCTGAATGCTGCTTTGTAAGGCTGCTGCTATTCCAGATCTTACTTAATGGGTTTTCTAAAAAACTGCAGTAAAATTATTTAAAGTATTTAAAAGCATTTAACTGAAGAAGAGCCTGGCAAATAAAAGAAGCTATAATCCTTTAGAATGTGTTACAAATGTAACATTTTATAAAGTTACATAATGTTACAAATTATATTCTGAACTTGTAATTTATCACTTCTGATACTCATGAAATTATATCATATGTAATCACAAAGTAATTACATACCTAAGAGAGGTTAGAAGTGTTCTGAAAGCTGGACAGTATAACCTTCCCATTAACTACACTTGCTCTAAATTAGCAAACTTTAGAAATATATTTTCTATTTTTTCAACAGAAAATTTGAGACTTGCATTTTAATTAAGATATCAGCGGCAAAGAAACCATCTGTCAAGAAAATAAATACAATGAAAATGTATTTCCAAAAGATGGCTGCATATACAACTGCATGTTGCTGTCATGGCATTCAGTCCCTTAGACAGAAAATAGTTTGGTGCCAAGTTCTGCCACAGATGTAGATGTATGACTAACTGAGGTCAAGTATGCTCAACAAATCTGAGGACAGAATTGTCCCTAACAAAGACAGCATTTATCAACACCCAGATGAAGCTCTTTGGCTACCTAGCAGACCTCCTGAGCCCCTAAAGCAAACTGGCATGACATTTTGGCTCCCACTCAAACAGTGACAAAACTGACATCTTGTAGTGATACTCATTGTGACATCTCAGTTCAGTTTCCTACAAGAATCACTTTTAGCTGAGGTGTGTAACTAGTCCATAAGCAATCAGTTCTTATTCCAGCAATATTTATGAGAAAAAAACGAAAATACAGGTGTGCTCTATTTATGGTACATGGCACTGCATACGGGGCAAAAATAGGAATGCAATGATTAACAACTTCATACATTAATTCTGTAATTTCAGACAGAATTAAGATAGTTTTGGCTTCAGTTTTTGTAACCTCTGTCTCTTCTGCTGAAAACACTGAAGAAGTCAGCTAGTGCAGAAGTGCTGGAAGGGCATCTCCATCTCTTCTGTCTCATTGAAAAATCATCTAAAGCAGACCCAAGGAACAGGCCCACCTCAAACTCCCTGAGGTGCTGAATTTAAAGCTGGTGCCTGGTGGTGTGGAAGTCTCTGCACTGCACCTGTCTCTCCATACCTTCATCTCTGGAGACAGAGAAAAAGCTTGCCAGATGTGTTAACCAATGAGCTTACTGTGTTTAACCAGTGAGCAGCCTGTACTGTGCTTCAACACAAAAGAAGGCTCTAGATGTAAAAAAATTTATTCTGTTTGATTACTGATTCCTGTCATAGTCAGCTCAATGAACTGTAACTGTGGAAGGCAAAACCCACCCAGCTCAAACTAAGGCTGGCCACCTGCTCATGAAGCAATACAGAAAGAGGAGTTCTCTTTCCAGCAGAAGAAAATTCAAAATAAAACAGTCAGAAGTACTGTTATACAAGTGCAGCCTCTAGTGGTCTGTCCAAAATCACTGAATGCCCAGTAAAAATTATTATCTTTTAAGCTCTTGGCACTAACAGCTGCATTTCACCCAGCATAGCTGATGCTGTGACACTCCATAGCAGCAGCACAACCTGCAAGCAAGAAGGCACCATTTGTTGTTGATGCTTATGTTGATTTTGAAAATGAAAACATTTTCCCCTCCCTCCACCCCCCAAAAAACAACATGCATACTATTCTACAATCTAAATAATTCTATACTAAAATTCTGTGAATAGATATATTTTTTAATGCACATTAAAAATCCCAAAGCATTTACACCATCTCTTTATTCTCGTTTTGATAGTTACTGCCTTCCCTTCACAGAAACAGATTTCTCTGCACAGGAAATTAAGAAAATCTGAGCTTTTGTGTTGGAGCTGAACCTGTTAAAACTTCATCATTAGACAAGGCTCAGATAAGAAATTTGATGCATTTCCCTGCCTCAACTAGGCACCTTTTTTTTTTTTCTTGTTTCTCCGCATTCCAGCTAACTCTGCCTAAATCTTATCCAGGGTACCACTGATGAAAACCTTCTCTCTTTCCTTTCCTATTATGCTTACTTTTAGTCTCAGCTGTTATTAGTTCATGCCTCAAGCATTTCTAAAACACACTGTATTGCAATTTTCTCAGGACTGGGGAACCATCAGATAACCAAAATTGCATTTCAGGATCTATCAGCAAGCGGGCAAAGAAGAATTTAGATGAATGTTGGGTTGTGAGTTGGCATAAATAAAGACCATCATAGGCACATGGTTAAAATTTGCTCATGAAGCAGGAGATGAACAGAATCATACAGCCAGGCAGAGTGACACCATGAAAATGCATGCCTTTTGTCACTTTATAAGCATAGGCAAGAATAATTACACATGATGTTATGTCAGTGACAGGAGATCATAAAAGCCAGATAAACAGGAGAAAAAATAATGAGAGCAACTTCAAAGAGCTTTGTCTAAGGGGCTATTAACAATTCCAAACTTCACAATGACTGTAGGTCAGACAGACACAAGTGGTTATGTGCAGCCCTATGCTTGTTCTGAAAATTCCTCAGTCACCAGAGACTGTGACAACAGCAGCTCACAGGAAAGTGACAACAACAGCTCGATGCAATGCCAGCTCACAGACCAAGAACTTGCAAGGAAGATGGGCCACCACCAGAGACATCCTGGCAACAAGGCAAATGTTAACTCACTGACCAACAGGAGAGCTACCCGCCAGCCTTGGCCCAAAAGCAACCAGAAGTCTTCATCCTGCACAGAACCAGGTCCTGAAATTGTGAGATACAAATCCCAACATATTTATGTGAGGAAATTCTGTCTCAAGCATTGCTGGTGTTCCTCAGCCAAACGGACAGCACTGGTACACACCTTATTTATTTTAAAATATTTATGCCAATTTATATAACATCCAAATCACATTTCTTTTATCTCCCCACTCAGATTCAGAGGTATGGGCATCAGTATCTTCCTTGATTGGTCCCTATATCTGCTCTTTATCTCCTGTAGCTCCTTTAGGTCCTCAAATCAGCCCCTCTTCCACTTTCAGCAATTCCTCCTTAACCATGACTGACTGGAAGACAGTAATGCTGGCTATATTCTAGTATATATGCTGACCTTCTTTCTGCTCCAAAAAGCTTATGCTGTTGGGGGGGGGAAGCTGAGGGAATGTAGCCAGGGTTAAAAATAACAACTAAAGTGTCCAGGCATCATCATCTGCCTGGGCCTGGACATCTGCTCGTACCACGTGCACTCACTGCCTCTCCATGGTACCCATCAGCCTTTTATGATTCATAGAATGACTTGGGTTGAAAGGGACCTTAAGGATCATCTAGTTCTGCCTGCCCAGAACTTCATAAGCTTTATCCCACCAAGGAACTAAAATCAGATAGACCTTAATGCATTTTTGCAGGTAAAGGAAAAATTAATTTAACAAGTTGTTGCTTAACAGATCCTCTTTTAGTGTGTGAAATTAAGTAAAATAAGATTTTTTAAGCAAGAGTTGTAATTTTCTAAATGGAAAACACAGTGTGATTTCTTCAGGTCATGTAGAGCTGCTTTTAGAAGGACTGTTTGAAGAAAGACAACAACTTTGAGGACTCATTTAGACTTAACTACAGATGGCTGAAGTAGGTCATGTTATCCTGGAGGGACAATTAAGGATAAATAGGTCAATAAAGGCAAACTCTATGTCAGTTTAAGCTTAAGTAAATTGAGCAACAGAAAGCCTGTGTGGCCCTCATTTTAGAACTACTAAATTCAGCTCCATAAAACATTTTTACACCTAATCAGAACTGCAATATTGGAATTACACATATTTCCAGGACACTGCAACAATCACTAATGCTACTGCACAAAGTATTGGAACAACCTTACAGTGAATGCTGCACAATTTATCTTAGAACTGTGCCATTACACTTAAATAGGGTGTTAAATTCTCTGAATTTAATACTGGGCTAATCAAAACCCTTGTGTGACAGTCCAGTATTTTAGTAATTAACTTTCAAAATTTACAGTGCTTAATTTACTTTGTCTTATTAGCAGACTAAATTTACCACCGGATGGTGCGTGTCATACGTACTACCCAAAGCCTCTAAACCCTAAAGGTGTAAATGGGATTTAAAGACTGGAAAGGCTTTACCTGTACAGGGCTGGGCTCTAAAACAAGTTTAAGGCACTTATAAGGTGGACATTGAAACAAGTGTAAGTATTTTTAAACCCAGTAAAAATTCAGACTCTAAATAACAATTTGAGCTTTGACCTTAATTTTATGAGGGTAGACCAAAAGCTTTGGACTTCCATTTAAATTTAAGATAGAACACTCTTACTTCAAACCTAAGACATTACATTCCCTGTCTGCTTACAGCAACATATGGTATTTACAACTGTTTGGCAGCTGTGCTCTGAGAAAGGAAGGGTACACACAGCGTGACAGATTTTGCTGGAAGTCCTGGGATATTCTCACTGACAAATTTGAGGGCCTGCCAAGGTAACAGCAGGGTACAGGTTCCATATCTTCAGCATGGATTGTAATCCAACAAAGAGGAGAGCAGGGAAATTAAGCACAGCTGACAGAAATAAACTCTGAAGCTGCAAAGCTGTTGCTCAGCACGTCAGTATGAACTGTCAGGGCAGCTGATTTTTGGCACTTCTTTCCCATTACGTGGTGATGTTCATCCCTGGCACTCCATAAAACAAAACTGCTTAACTCTTAGCTGGTGGTGGGCTGCCCATTCAGTTTGCAGATAAATGAGCAAACACAGGCAGTTACCCTCTGACAGCGGCTCTTTGCAAGGTCTGCTGGACCCTGATGGACTTACAGGCTCAAAGCACAGCACTACCCCAACACTGCTGCCTCTGCTTTCAGAGCACAGTGGTGGATCTACGCCAAGGAGACTGGCCAGGCCCAAGCTGTGTGAGCCCTGAGCTCCCCTGTGTCCCTGACACCGGGGTTTGCTCCAGCAACACCCATGCCCCGCTGCTGCCCGTCCTTCTGGTCCCTGCCTAACCCCACCTCACCATGCTTTGCTGTGCCCACACAGATCTGAGCCCACTGAAAGGCTCAGCACACACATTTCTCTTTCAGTTTTCCAGTGTTATCCCAAACAATGGGAAGCTGGTATAGTAAACAAGGAAACCCTTAGCAAACCCTAAGTACTGAGCTTTGGAACTGTCGGACATCAATGCTGTCGGAGGTCATCTCGTTCTGTTCCATTACTTGGACAGGATGGCTCCCTAGTTTCCTACACCACAGAGTACCAAAAACAACAGGATTTTTTAGAAGGCTACATGGTGTTCAAGCATTTGTAAACCCTCAGGAATCTCAAAGAAGGGAACACTCTCCCAGCCAGGAAACTGATGGACACCTTTCAAAACAGGAAACTGCTAAACACGCCAAGTTAACCTGAGTTATGCTCGAGATCATGCAGTAGGACAGGACAGCATTACAAAGAGGAGCTGTACAAGGCTCTGTCAGAATACAAGGAAAAAAGGCCCACGTATCATACTTAATCAACAGCATGGGACTCAAACAGGCCATCAAAAACCATTCTGAATTTTCAAATCTACACTACTTATTTCTCTTGAAAGGAATTTTGTGTTTAAGACTCAGCTTTACACTTTTAAAATAGTAGCTTTCCAATCTCTTGTGATGACCAGAATCTTAGCTTGCTTTCTTTGTTCAAAGATGAGTCTATATGAGCAGGAAAGAAAAGCATTAAAATGATACTCTTTTGTTCTCATAAACAGTATATTGTTTTCTAATTGCAGTAGAAACTGCTAATTAACCAGAAGCAAAACCATATGTTGAAGAATACTGTGTAGTTAAGTTTTTTTAACCACTGCAATTATCTATTAATTTCTTTTGGAGCAAGTTCTCATGCTACTACCCATGTTTGGTAAATTCATATTCCAACAATGCATACACACTTAAGCTAATAAAATGCATTTCTGGAAACAGCTGTAATGAAGAGAAAATAATTATGAGTAACACCTGCCTTCAAAGTACACTGCAAATCTTAGAAGTCAATTTACCAGAATCAATAGAAAAATGAAAAAAACTGTAAAAACACAGAACACTGAATGCCCTGAAATGCAATATTCTTCCTTCAGCCTCAGTGCATGTGGGATGTAAAAGGAACATTGCACAGCTGCTTCTCCCACTATGTAGTAAGAATAATGGTGTTTGGGCTTTTACTCAGCTAAGAGAGAAGACAACCATGATCTGCAGGGCCTTTTTTTCTTACCAGTCATCCCCAAAGGACTCACAGAGCGAAGTAACAGGAGACATTCTCTGCAGAAATAGAATCAGACCAACTACACAGACATTATAAAATCTCAAAAGGATGCAAGACATGTCTGACCTCAGCTGAAATACAGTTGAATTTAAAGTTGTCACCCCTTACAGACATTTTATCTAGAAATATTACTGTATTTTACAAGTTCATTGATAAGAACTATTAATTAATGTGGATCAATATTTACAGGTTAACTATTTGTACCAACTGCTTGTACCATTCAGCATTTCAGTTAAACTACTCTTCCTAGAAACTACTGCCTTATGTACTGCCATGGATTTTCCTATTTGGGTAGCCTATGTATCTTTCTATGAGAATTCTCAAATGTTTAATAAAACTTTATCTTATATTTCAATAATATTAATAAAAAATTATTTACTGAAAGCAAAAACTTGCTTCAGAAGCATTACACAGATACCTTACAACATATATTTCAATACCAAAACAGAAGTTATAAAAGCATTAGCTGCAATCTTCTGCTGTTCTATTGTAGTCATGCTTAATCCATTGTTTTTCCTCACAAAGCAGCAATCTTTCAGGACACATGGTACATGACTGTCGTCACACATTATGTCAACAATCTGTACTGAATATTTTGAGATTACTACAAACCTTGTTAGACATCATATTTTATCCAGCCATCTACAGAGCACGAATTTACCTTGCAACATTAACAACACCCACCTGAAGAATATGGTTCAGCTTTCTGCTTCATGTTATACAGTTGCACCAAGGTTAACTGAGTATCTTCAAACTGAGATGAGGTATTCCCTTTCCACTGTGTCCTTTCTTAACATCCTCACATATCAGGCATTTACACATCTAAGCACATGCTAATAGCTCTACTATTTACACTATTCCACTCCATGATCATCTAAGCTGATAGCATGCAACTTTTAATAGTTCTATTCCTAAATGCAACATACCCCATGAGATATTTTCTGTTTGATGATTAAAATTTACCATGAAAAAGACAAGAGAAAGTTCACACAAAAAAACCTTGCAAAACCCAGTGCTTAGATAATACAGAACAAGGACACAGTAAGTGGTGACAAGCTCATTTTTATCTATAAAATTAGAAGGAATAAAAAGGTAGATTGAGAGGTTTCAATTTCTCCTCTTTCAACAAACTCCCAAGCTAGCCTTCTTTCACTTGTAAAGAGATCTTGAAAACCTGAAGTCACTGCTAAGATTTATTCTACCAGTAAATATACTATTGGGTGAACTCTACTGCAGAGGACAGAAAGATCTTCTTATGAGGCTCTTAGTAGCTCCTCACTGTCATGCCCATGAAATATAGTTTCCCTTAACATGTGACTCTGGGCAGTTGGACAATGTTTGAGCTACTGCTGCCAACCTCTTGCTGTGATCTTGCACAGGGCCAAGTAGAATAAGTAGTTTTCTGAGAAACTGGGGTGGCTCCAGATGTGTCTGTGCTCTGCAGTCTGTGCTCTTAGAAAAGTCCATTTGCCCTCAGTCTGTCAGAACAGCCAAAAGACAGAGTTACCTCTCTGATAAACTAAGTGACAATAACCTGGGAGAGCAGTCCATGCTTAAGAGCTGTGGGCTGCCTTTCCATCCTTTCTGGAAATCTGTACTCCTTACACCTCTTTAACCAACTGACAAACTAAAAACTAACTGCCTCCACTTCCTTTAAAAGCCCCTTCCAAAGCACCTAAAACAGTTATCTGAACTCTAAGACAGCAGGATAAATCCTATCTTACACCACCTTTAAGAGCATTAGAAACGTCCCAATTCAAGAAAAACTGCAGCACTGCCCCTTAGGGTTATACATGTATCAATATATGTAACATATCAATAGCAAAACATCTTTCACAAGGGGATGTATGCTGGCATCTGGCTAGTGTCATTTCTGTAGTTTTTTATTCCTATAACCCTGTACAAAGCCTCACAAACACAGTTTTACACTATAAGCTTCCAACACTGCTAGTGTTGGAAGAAACATCATAAGGAACATCATAAGCCCTTTGAGATTTTATCGATTCTCAGGCACAAAAAGGTGGCAAATTTATCAGTATCTTAACAACAGCATTGTTTTTACAAGATTTGAAATTGAACTGCTATCACTTTAAACCTAGAGAACTGTTATATTCACAATAGTGAATACCTTCCTCTTAACATCTAAACAGCTGGGCTATCTCCTTTGTTTACAAAGAACAGTCCTCTCTTTCTAAATACTTACAAATTAAAGAAACCAGAAAATCAGAAGAACAGCCAGACTTGAGGAGTGACCACTTCTGGCTCAATACTCCCAGAGTAATTGTTGTCAGGTAAACTGTTGACAGACAAACCTTCAGAAAATCTGCTCCTATCAAAGTGGTGTGCTGGGATGCACTCAGTGCTCCCCCACTGTACCAGATGCTGGTTGTTCTGATCAGAATTTCTCACATGAACCCCACTCTGCAGCAGTTCAGTGGGCCACCATGAAGTGCACCACCAAGGACTTTCAAAAGCAGAAGCAGATGTGAATTTAGAATATAATTATTTGCAGAAACTGTACCCAAGATATGATCAAGGGATGCTTAGCACCATGCAGTTTAACCACCACCAGGATAAACAAAGAAAATGCAAAAGCTGGCTGTGAGCTTCAGAGTTTCACTCCCTGACAAACTAGGGATTAAGAAGTTCAATCAGGAGGGGCTGATTACATCAAGTACAACTTGATGAGGGTGCACTCCATCTCCTACTTCAGATCCTTGCCAAGGACATCAGACAGTATGGATACATACAGTTCCCTGAGGAAATCTGTCTCCAGATAACACATCAGCCAATAAACACCTCTCTTTGAGCCAGATAATCCAAGCACTTTGTTACCCACTCAGGAGCCCACCTGCCAAAATGTAAGAACTGAGGGTGAATAGAAGAGTGCTGGGGGAGACTGAGCTGGAAGTCTTGCTTAGGGCGAGGCAAAAAACATGCACAGCTTTGCTTCATTGATGCATCCAGTATTGTCGTGACAGAAATAGGCTGGTCAAGCACTATTACTGTTGTTTAATTCATGCTGGCTACTCCCCATCACCGCCTTCTTTTATGTGCCCAAAAGTGGGATTTAAGAGGACTCATTCCTTAACTTTCTCACAGATAAAAGTGAGGTTACTTCTAATCGCCAAACCTTTAAAGGATTATAAAGAGCAAGCTTACTATGACACTGGTCAGCATCCTCACCACTCTCAGAGCAGCTCATCTTATCCCAAACTCCAGATTTGGGTCAAGGTTTCTCAAGAGATGCTTGATTTTGTCCTCAGCCATTGCTCGTCATTTTCCTCCTTGAACTCTCTTTCCGTACACAGAGGCCTGGGAGACACCGTCAGAGAAGACTGCAGTGAAGAACTCAAGTGTTTCAGCCTCATCTTTATTGGCTGCTGCTAATTTGCCCAGTCCATTGAGCACAGATCCACATTTTCCTTGCTTATTCCTGTACCGCTAAAGCACCACAAGTTTTTCGAGCGGTCCGTGATGTCCCTTTTTTCTTGTCCCTCAGCTCCAGGTGTGCTTTGACTCTTCTGACGCCATCCCGACATATGTGGACAATGTATCTACATTCTTCCTTTGCAGCCTGTCCCTGCTTTCACCTCCTGTACACTGCCTTTGTATCTCAGCTCAGTCACAAGTTCACTTTCAGACAGTGGGGTCAGCCTCCTGTTACATCCATTCACGTTCCAGGATGTGCCTTTCTTGTACTTGGAGAATGCTGTCCTTCAAAACTTGGCAGCCTTCCACCATAGATTTACTCTTCAGAGCTGCCTTCCTTTAAATCCCACTTACCAGTTCCCTGGATAAGTCCAAAATTTCCTCTCTTGAAGTCTAGGGTATATACTTTATTCTGCTGCTTGCCTCACTCACCTCCATCAGGATTTTCAGCCCACTATTTAATTCATTAACAGACAATCAACAAAAATCATGGTATTTATTGGAGAGCCCATTGGTAACACTATTGTGCCCTCTAAGAGAATCAGAATTAATCCTTGGGCCTGCTTTGCACCACCAAGCAAAGCTCTGGAAGTCTGCAGACACGATACATTCATCTAAGCCAGGGACCAGCTCAAGTGGTGAGGACAAACCTCTGTATGTAGACACAGAGGGTTCTCTCCTTGAGTAATATCCTGAGCAACACCCAGGAATTAGCATGCTCTGCCAAAATTATACATGTGCTCAACTAAAACTCTGAATATTGCATTGTAAGACATAGTGACATAGGAGGACAGTGTCCATCATGGGACCTATATCCATACATACCAGGAAGTAATTTTCTGATGAAATATAAATAGCAGCACGTAATTTGTCTAACAACTACCTTAGACAGGTGTCACTAACCAACACTTACTGACACTGCACCATGAGCCAAATTTTCCTTTTCTTTAATTAAATACCAAGCCTGACTTTTAGGCCACATGTCAGGGATCAAATGTGGAAAGTCCCTTAGCAGATAAAAGGTTATTTTCTTCTAGACAGGTTCTCACCTTGGAATGCTTGTCAGGTAGGTCAGAACATTCTGAAACTCTTTTTCAGGAATCTCACTGAAAGCTGGATAGTCTGGAAAGGTGATAACAGGGCAGCCATCTCCCCCTCTTCCACCTACAAAAGAAGTAGCAAATGTGTTTACATGCAAGTCTCTTTAACTAGACTGAAATTTCCCACTAATAAAATAACTGCATCTTTTCTCTGTTTTTCCTCTTTTTTTTTTTTAGGGCTCATGTGTGGACAGTTTATTCTGAACAGTCTTTCTCTTCTTCGTTGCTTAGGAAGTTTTATAGAAAGGAATTTGTTACACCCCATTCACCACATGAGATTTTTTCTGGAAAAATGTGAGCAGTTCTGACACCAGATGGCAGTACATCTTCTGATAAGCATCAACTGCATCTAAGTAGAAGCAATTTGGAGAAAGAAAGCAACCAACTTAGAAACAAAAAAGTTAATTCAGAATTAAGTAGGTGAATCTCCATCTTGAACTGAACTCAACCCTCTCACCAGCTGGAACTCATTCATGCAACAACCCCTACCCTGCCCAGTGCCTGCTTTGCTTCCAGGTTGGTGAAACAGAAAGGGCAGAACAACAAAAGAAACGGATGCAGGTGTTTGAAATGAGATTTCTCATTCCCAGATTATGTACACAAGGTGAAGCAGAGCTGAACACCTACACTGCAGTAGAGCTGCTGATGAGCTGGATACCATTGCATGTATCTCTCCTGGCATTTGCACCACTGGGTACAATTCACAGACACAATGCTTCTTCATGCACTTCACACGAATTCTTATATGCAAAATGTAATCATTTCTTTTTAAGGGCATTATTAGTGTTTCATGTCTTTAGCAAGTATATATTCATAAAGACAGGTAGGACAAGAGGCTTGATGAGCCCTAGCAACTGCATGAAGTTAACTGTTCTGGGGTGGCAGGAATACACTCCTGGGAAGATCTTTGATTCATAGTTCAACAGGAGAAGAAAAACAACAAAAATTGCTATTATAAAATAACAAGGATTTTTTTTTTTCCAGGCTTGAAATCCAGTAACTGTGCAGAAACCAGCATTAAACTGAATTAATAGCACCAATTCTGAGAGCAACAGTGACTTCTGAAGATTATTACCCACTTCCAGTCCCTTTGCATCTAACCTCACAGGAAAAAGAAGAGAAATATTTGACCTCAGATTCATTTGATAAAAGAAATCACAACTTCCCTCCAAACCACATGTAATTAGAAGAGCTGAAATAGTATCTTTATGTTAATTTGTGGCAAATCTGATTTCCATTTACCAGCTTACAGATGGCACGGTGCTGTCACTGTGAAGCTCTTGAAATCAAAATACATGAAAAAAAAAACGTGCTTTGGATGTATTTAAACAACAACAAAATGCAACTATTATGCAAATATCACAAGTTTGCAAATATGACCTTTATGACACATCCAAACATGGCAACACTGAGTCAAGGGAGCTAATTTTAACTTTACAAGTATTCACAACACAAATATAAGTTAAAACCAATTTTGACTCTACTGGGTTTTGTTCAAGCTCTCACGACTAAAGCATTTTCCTCTGTTGTTAAAAGCATGATAATGATTATTTCTGTTGCTTATGAAGTGTTCTGCTCTCTCTAAAGAAACTATTTTTAGTTTCATACATTATTTGTGGTATCTTCATTGGTTACTTTTTTTGTTCTACTTAATTTCTATAAATAGGACATATGAAATAAAAGAACAACAACAATAGACTTGCAGGACATGTCCTAAAAGCAGAAGTCTGGACTAGATTTTCAGGAAGTTCCCAGACCAGCACTGATTGTCAAGGGCAAATACAGCCATCCTGCCTGCTGACTGCCTATTAATTTTCAGTTTCTAGTACAGTCATCTGTGGTTATCTTGGGTGGAGACGACTCTGCCCTGAGCTCTTAGAATCAGTTCTTCACTGATTTTGCTTTGCTGTTTCCCTGCTGGGCCACTTGAGCACACATACACCTTCAAAGGCTCCTCAACTGCTTTCCCTTAGCAGAACTCTGCTACTCAAAAGAGTTTAGGGCAGAGTGACCTGAAATGCTAAACATAAGAAATTCTGTAAATTTCAGCTTTAACATCACTGACTTACAGAAGCTGCTCTCTATATTGCAACTTTATGGGTTGGATTTGATGATCTTGAAGGTCTCTTCCAGCCTAGTGATTCTGTGATTAAATACATGGCCAGCAAGGGAAGACAGGTCACTCTAGCCAAAGCAGCTGCTGCTTTAAAACGAGCATTTGTCAGAGAAACTTACAAAATGGCATGGAAAATAAAGTAAAAATTCTACATATTAAGTGTGTTTGTATTAAATATTAGAAATAGTGAACTCACTTTTTAAAGTGTCCTTTATTTCTTAATGAACCTGATGCAGCAAGAAATGATTGTTTACCTTTATTCAGAACCATTCTTTTCTTCCTCATTTTTCTTCACCTCTGCAAAAGCAGCAGAGGTGCTGCTTTTTTACACAGTTCATAAAACTAGCTGTGTAAAATGTGATTTTCTTCTCTTCACCCAGAAATAAATCAAGCCACAGAACTTAGGGGGAGGAGAGAAAAAGTTTAGGAAGCTAAGAGGGTTTTTATTGTAGTTGATTTTGGTTTTAGCGAGAGGGAAAGCATTGAAATGAAAAGTACTGAGCAATTTCACTTCTCCTATCCTTTTTGAAACACAGGTTTAAGGCAAAAAATTCAGACATCTTATTGAAATTAATTCATATAATAATCTTCCAGCACCTCAGAATTATATACACCTGATTACGAAAAAAGACACAGATGAATTTGAGTGCTACAACTCACGCAAGTAATTCAACACATACAGAGTAGTTCTTAAAATTAGTTACTGCAATTTAATCACCATACAAAAATTAGTAATTCAACAGCAATGTTTTAATAAATTCAGGTCAGTTGGTACAGTGACTACATCTAACTACCTCAGTCCTAACCTCTGGAAAATCACCTCAATCACATTCCTCTCTAGCTCAGAGCCCTGAAATTCCAGTTGCAGCTGTTGAACACCCTTAACTGATGTGCTCTACAAGTTCTGTCCACAGAGGCACACACAGGCCTGCTCTGCTATTTCTAGTCTTACACAGGGATGCACTACACAACTGGAATTTAATAGTTTTATGTGTTTTTAAGACAATCAAGTACCTGAGAGCATTATGAGCATTTTCTTAGTCTAATCTTAGCCTTGGTTTTTTTAAACATAAATTTCTGAAAGTATAACAAATCCCCTTAATTTTGTTTAAAAATTATGAGCACTGTTCTGACTACGAAAATGTCAGATTGAATGGATCTAGGGAAAAATGCCTTTACCCATGGCAGGGTAGGAACAGCCTAGATGATTCCTGCCAACCCAATCCATTCTGTGATTCTATGAAAATGATGAAATACATTTGGCATAATTTCTCTATGAAATATTAAACAAGTGCCACTTGAGTGCCAGCTTTTGTTTTTTGTTTATTGCAAAGAGCAGAAGAGAACACATGAGTCCTTAAGTGAGTGCAATCAGTCTGCAGACATCCTACCTAAAACAATGCCCAAGAATTCCTTGATGTTTGTCTTATAACATGAAACTGTGAGAAACATTCTGCAGCTGAGAGGATTGTTACTTTCCAGGCTACAAATGCAAGCACCATAGAAGTAAAGAGGACTGAAGCATATTTCAGCAATGAAATAAAATAAAAACACCACACCACTTCAAATTAAGCAGATCTGCTTCCACCCTACTTCTGTGAGCACTCACTAATGGAAAAACTTTTGTATTACCTGACTTATACATGACTTTGACAGCCTATCATGTGAAAATTCTTTAACAGATTAAGTGTCAAACAAAACAAATTGCCTTCATAAAATGGAAATTTTTCAGTGGATAAAAATTCTAGCAAGGCCCTGCTAGGTGGAGCTCTTCTAAATAGATCTACGAGTGTTGGTCTAAGGTCTTTTTTACAACAGTGACAACCCTGTGTTTTGGAGAAACACACATTTTAAGAACATTGAATTGTGCTAGCTCCACAGGTTAGGCAGCAAAATTACTTAACTGTGCCTAGAAAATAACACTTCGTGTTCCTAGCTTTTGAACACAATAAAAACCAGCAATATCACCAACTGCTAAAATTGTGTGTACCCAGAGCATTGTGGTCTTGTGGATGAAAATAGTAGAAAAAATAACCTTGGGAAACTAGCTGTGCTATTGTGAGATCAGACTGGTAAATTTTCCCTTAAGTCCCAGTGATTTACCATTTATTCTTTATATTCTGTGACATACAACTTTTCCCATCACACTTGCTATGTCTTCTGCATTTGTTTTCTTTTTTATTAAGCAGGTTGGGCGATAGAGGAGCGCTAACCCAAGGAAATTGAACAGCATTTTCAGAATTTCTAATCAAGAGGCACATTAGTAACTCGGTATCTAAAAACAATCTCAAATGAGACATAATTAGTATTCTTTTCTATTTTAAAAAGCATTGAGATGGAAAATTACAAAACTTCTGTATTGACCATCTCCTAAAAACCACACACACAAGTGCACAGGCACACACAAACACAGAGAAAAGGTTAATTCCCCACAGCCCTGTAGAAGACATGCTAGTTGTCTGGGGTTTTGTATGGACAGCAAAGTTTGACAGCAGCAAAGAAATTGCTTAGACTTACTTCCAGGAAGGATGAGTAAGAGATTATTTTGTAATGTTTCCTTACTAGTCTGCTCCTGTTTGCATAAATAAAAAGGTCTTCTCAAAAGTACTCTGACCAGCCCTACAAAAAGGAAGTAAGTAGCTGGATATAATTAGATGACAGAGCAAAGAGTCTTCTGGCCTGATTCTATAATGCAAATGAAATAGTATTTGGATATAAGAAAAAATATGACCTCTAAAGTGATCAATGTGCACACACCAGATCCAAGAGCATCAGCCTTGCTGGATGGCTCAGATCTACACCTTCAGTTCAAAAGATGCTGCTTAAGAATTGCAAAAAATTCCTGTCAAAAGTGAAGTCCTCACATGTCTGAGAGAAGGGCTTACTTCAGATTTTTTTTTACTATTGTAGTGGTTCAACTATTATGCTTGTGCATTTCTGATAAGGAGTTTCTCCCTTCTGCTTGCACAATATACTTAACTGGAGAATTCAGTATTTGAAATTACATGTTGACTTCAATGAGGGCCTGGATAAAAGCTTCTCTACATATCCTTTGCAAAGAAAAACAGATTCAAGAGGAATTTATTAAAATGTTCTTTCCTTGAAATGAGAAGTTTTACTTGCATAACTTCACAAGCTGAGCTTTGCTCGAGCTGATCAGCAGCAAATATACTGGCTTCAAAATTGGATTGCAATACATAAATTTGAATCTGAACATATTTGAACTGGGAATCTCTTAGCCAAGGATTCACATTTTTTCTTTATCTATTTCTTTACTACAGTTTTGCTTTGATGTTGTAAAATCTCTGCAGACAGCAGGTTTAGCACAGTAAATAAAAAAAATTAGTTAAGCTTACACCTGTGCAAGGCAAGGACTGCTAAACAATACCTCTTCCACTGTCCATACACAACATAGACATATAATAGACATATACTGCCTATATTATATCAGCAACAAAAGTAAGGCTGATATTTTTAGCAATGTGTGTGGTACAGGATCCTCTCAGAAATTCTCAAATGTAATTTTACAGACTCAGCAGCCAGAGCTACTTCAATGGGAACAGTCTGACCAGTGAGGAGTGGTCAGGTGATTCCCACAGGGGAGAGCAAGAGCACATCTGAGAAAATAAACTCAGACAAAATCAGATACTATTTACAATGATAAAGGTATGAGCATATATGTGTATATTTATAAATCAAAGGTATAAGCATTTTGAAAACTAGTACCAATGTTAAATTTTTCAATGGCAGGAAAAACAACTAGGAATTGATAGACAAAAATGCAGATAGCATGAACTCATATTTGTATTTCCTTTAATAGAAACACTTTGAAGTTGTTCAATGTATAAATAGGCATTCAAAGGAAAGGGAGTTAAATAACTGGCTCAGTATTCATGGCCAAGAGTCTTTAAGATGCATATCAACATACACAGGTGTCTGTATGCTCTTCTCCATCTACATTTATTTCAACACATCTGCACACTGGTGGCAGACAGACACAAGGCTGGGTGGGTATGAAAGTCACACAGTAATCAGGGGAAGAGAAAGCACTTCTGAAAGAAAATATAAAACACAAATGGGAGACTGAGGAATACATAAGGAATACATTTTTCAGATACTTTTAAATGGCTCTTACACTGTCCTTCATGGGATAAAAAAAAACCAAACAAACAAACAAGCAAGCAAAAACAAAGGCAGAAGACCCTTTTAAATGTGGAAGAAAAAGTGGTTGCACTAATAGTAACTAAAGAAAACCAAGGTAAAAGAGGTGAAACACTGAACCGTGTAGACGCAACACTTGGTATAGCCTAGCAACAACAAAAGTAACAATTTTAGCCCAGATAAGGACCTTGTTCCACAGAAAGAAAAAACTCCAAGGCAAAGTGTAAACAACTGTGCCTGAGGTAAAATATTAACTTCAGGGTTTATAAACTTAGTGTGTGAATGACTGTTAGAAGCCTCATCCACAGCTTGCCACGCCATTAGATTTAAGCTGAACACGACTGCTGAGCAAGAGCCAGTCTGCAGGAGTTGAGAGCACCTTGATTTCATTGCACTTTGATATCTTTACTGACAAACCAAAGCATTAGTGGAAGCTTTCACTTAATTTTGTTTCATTTCAAGTCTAATTTGGATGTTCCTGCAGTGTTTCCATTACAATGCAGCACAATGAGGGACACAAGTAAGAAATGACCCCAATGTAGACCAAAACACAGAAAGCAGCTCAGGAAGGCATACAGCCCCTAGGACAGAAGCAGACTGGATTTCATTCTCTATTCAAGCAAGTGTCCCATGAGACCTAGATACATCCTATTAGAGAAAATAAAGCAATTCTCAAGTACACGTTGAATTGCTGTTAAAAAACCAACAACTAAAATCAGAAATGGATCCAAGATATTCAGCAGTACCTGCAAACATGCCATTTTACCAAAGGCATTAGTAATCTATGGACTTTCATTTTAATGAGTTTTATGCCATGTACTTAAGATTCTATTTTCAAGGCAACAGTAATAAGCAAAAAAGTCTCATTCACACACTGGGAATGTCTTAAGTGGCCTTAGAGCAAAAGCCCCTCTTAAGGTCAACTCTAACAACAAACAAATACATAAATCAAGTATCAAAACATTGGTTCTGTTCCTTCATTCACAGAACCTGTAAAACCACTATTTGGTACAGTACAGAGAATTAACCATCAACATCCTGCAGGAGAACATTACGATAGAAAAACCCCTGAATTCCAAAGTGAAATGAAATGAAATGAAAATGCCTAGCACACAAGTTTCCCAAGAATAATAAAATACAACAATCTAGTCACAGTAATGCAGCGACCTATTCCTTGAGGCAAATAAAACAAAATTCTAATTGACATGAGTGTGAACAGATAGAAGAAAATAGAATGAGGAATGGCTGCTCTTACTAAGCTCCACTGCCAGGTGGATTTATTGAGTGCTTAAGACACTTGTGAATTTGTGAACTCAACAACTCATCTACCACAGTCACCAGTTTTCCCCCTCACTTCAGAGGGGCAAAATACAAACCCTACTTATAGTTTCATAGATAGGCTGATTCTTGCATAACACCCCTATAAGACATTTTCTGCCCATGGATAAGAATGAGCTTGGAAAGTCAAAAAAATAAATTTCCAGAGAAGAATTGTAGCTTAAACACTATAATCTCAAATGAGGCATGAACAGCCAGCTTCATAAAAAATATCTTATTTTCCAAGTGCTACCACCACCCCACAAAAACACAGTCACTACTACAGACCCACAGTTTAGCTTGTGTAGCAGAAATAAATCATAATTAATAGTTAATTATGAGTATAATAGGATTCAGTGAGCTCTTGCCAAGTAAAGCATTACATTGTTTCATTCCCTCATGTCTCTGGATCCAGTGCAGGATGGGATTCAGAGGGAGAGGGAACAGTCATAGAGTCCAGCTGTACCTCAGAGAAGTAAATTTCCTTTCTGCTGAAGGATGCAGGGCAGCTCTGCAAAGCCACTGATGCTCTCCCTTTTTGTGTGTTGGAGGGAGGGCACAACAGGGCCATAACTCCAGCAAGTTCACAGCTGCATATGTGCGAGAGCTTTTACAGGCAGAAGACAGGAGAACAAACTCAGAAACTTATCAGATACCTTTTTGCACACAGCCTGATCAGTCAGCAGAGGCACCATCTCCCTTTGCCTATTATCAGCCATGGAGCTGGACCAAGCTCAGCAGCCAACACTGCATGGCACACACACAGCCCCATCACCAAACACTGCATGGCACACACACAGCCCCACCACCAAACACTGCATGGCACACACACAGATCCATCACCAAACACTGCATGGCACACACACAGCCCCATCACCAAACACTGCATGGCACACACACAGACACACACACAGCTCCCATCACCAAACACTGCATGGCACACACACAGACACACACACAGCTCCCATCACCAAACACTGCATGGCACACACACAGACACACACACAGCCCCATCACCAAACACTGCATGGCACACACACAGCCCCATCACCAAACACTGCATGACACACACACAGCCCCATCACCAAACACTGCAGGGCACACACACAGCCCCATCACCAAACACTGCAGGGCACACACACAGACACACACACAGCCCCATCACCAAACACTGCATGGCACACACACAGCCCCATCACCAAACACTGCATGACACACACACACAGCCCCATCACCAAACACTGCATGGCACACACACAGAGCCCATCACCAAACATTGCAGGGCACAGACACAGACACATCACCAAACACTGCATGGCACACACACAGCCCCATCACCAAACACTGCAGGGCACACACACAGACCACATCACCAAGCTGGCACAGGTGGCCCAGGGGCAGAGACTCTCTGTGCTGTGTGCAAGTGGCAGTGCTGCTTTTGGAGACAGCCTTATACCCAAAAGCAGGTTCCTTTGCAGAAGGCAGTCAGTGATACCAAGTCAAAAATCCTGCCCAGAACTCGATGCTGCACTTGTCTGAGGCCAGCACTGATGCTGTGGGGGAACAGGGTAGCAGAGTGTTTCTCCACCTCTTTGGTCATAACCAAAGTGCCAGCTTGGGCTTCAGTACCAAACATGACAGCAGAGCCTGTGGCACCCGGGGCTGCGAGCTGAGAGCTGCAAGACCATAGCAACCACCAGTGCATCCATGCTGTAACCTCCAGTTAACTGGAAAATTACCTGTAATTTTAAAATTTCTATTATACTTTTAAAAGAATCTTTTAATAAATCTTTAAATAACAAGTCTTAGGAGCCTGAATTTTGAGTTACTCTTAGATTTCTCATGTAAAAGTCTCAGAGACTGTGAAAGGACAGCAGGCTGAACCGTGCATCTAAGCAACGTGCATAAGAGGGAACAACACAGTCTTACCTGACAGATAAGCAAATTGTTTCTTTAATTGGTCCTGAATATCTGCAGCATAGAGGGGAATGATATCCTGATGCATGATTTCATCTGTGAAGAGAAAAAAAATTGCATTGCAAAGTCATTTAATGCAAAATTTCACAGCACACATTAAAAAACACATCCCTACAACACAAAAGCTCAGAAAACTGTCTAACTTCTGAAAAATACGTGAAAATCTCTGGAGTCTTTCACGTGTTTGCCAAGGGCAAACTTTTCTTTGAATAGCACACATATAAAAGAGGAATTTACATTTACTGACATTTAGAAGCAGTAGAGAGCTGCCACTGAACAAAACACTGTAGAACTAATATTCCTCAGGAACGATGGTAAACAGCGGGATTTTTATGTATTAAATTCAATTTTTATTAAAATCTTCTCAATCAAACAAAACCAAGAAACTTATGATTTCTCTAGCCTGTCATCTAGATTCAAATATTCCAAAAAAACCAGCATTAAATAAGATGGGTTGAATTGGCTTGAAAGTACATCCTCCCCTTGAAAGCACACAAACACACTCTACCTCCACCCTGAAAAGCAGTAGTTAAGCTTTTTGTCTCAGCCCTTCCACTTCAGCTTTGTGACAACCATTCTGCTTTCCCAACCCATGGTTTTCTGTCCCAGTGTTTCAGCAGAGGCATTTCCCACAGCATGTTCCCAGAAGTCAAGCAGAAGCCCAAGTTTCGCAGATTGTGACAAAGATTGCATGACACAGTTGCTAGTTGCTTCATTCATAAACTAAGATCTCATTTTTTACAAGGAAACAAGAAGTTTTACTCTTTTGCAATTCCTAAAAAATAATTCTTCCACATATTAGCCTCATGGAATAGTACAGAAGAGACAACATAGCTTTTTCTTTAATTGGCTATGAACATTTCTTTTAATCTGACATTGTACTGACATTGAAGTTTTGGGTTTTAATGTACATCGAAAGAACGAATGTCATGTGAATTGAATGCCATTAAGACAGGTTTTGACACTCAGAGCTCTGAATATGCACAGGAAAAGTAAGTAAAAACCTAAAACTGATGTAAGGATAAGTGTCACCAGCACTGAAGTGCAAGATCAAGTAGAGCCCTGGTCCTCAAGGACTTGCTGTCACTGAGGCCTTTCAAATGCTAGATCGTGAGCAGACAGACACTTCTATGAGCAATTCTCACATCTGTAAAATTCTGAGAACTGCAATTATTTGAGAATAGCAAAAAAGCCACTTTCAGTTACTTCTTCCACAGTAACTGTGGAAGAACTTATGCTGTGAAACAGAACTTCTCTGTTCTCTGTGGTCCCGTTAGGCAGAGGAAGACCCATGACCACTTTCAAGGTCACACACTGATCAGAGCTATTTTCCTGCATCCGGCAAACAGCTGCCTGATCAGAAGACCTCTGCATACCATGCTGTCAAATCCATAAGTGGATACTTTAATTGTCAAGTCATATTTCACCCAGACCTTCAGTTATGTCACCATTTCAATGCTCTCAACAGAACACTGAACACAGATGTTTCAAAACTCCAATCTCAGATGGCCAAGTAATTTCCAGAAGAGGAATACCCCACTTCCCCAAAGGAAAAAGGATTTTAGAGTTTATTTTTGGTGTCAGTGCCTTATGATACAAGGAGCCCTCCTGCAGCAGTGTTTAAAAAACTACACAGCCCTGATTCTTGCAAACCAACACCTGCAAGTGGACCCATTAACCTGAATATAAACTCTTGGATTAATGCAATTTTTTTGGTGGGAGATCAGAAAATAACATCATCAGTCTATAAACTGCCATTCTGGCTCAAGTCACAGGCAGACATCATTTTAATTGCTGCATAGCATGGCATGTAGTAAAATAGCTGAATTTTGCATATGTAAGTAAATACATGACACATTACACTCTTGGAGGCAGGACATTCCCAAGGAAGAGAAACTATTTATGTATCATTACAAAAAGATCACTATTTCCCCATGCAGCCCTGTGATGAATCCTACTGTGCCAGGTGAATACCCAAGACTAGATTTGATTGCTCCAGTGTTCCCTCTGACAGGAGCAGCAGCTTTTGCCACCTGCACAGATCAGTCCCACAACACTGGTCAAATACTGCTTCACTGAAAAGACAGTCTCTTCCTGCCCCTGGTTTTAAACTCAGTTTAAACTCAAAGGTGAGAGCCTGTCTGTTGGCAACTGGAGGAGCAGCATGGTGTGTCCACTGACAGACATCAAACTGCTCTTCCTGCTGCACTCCCTTCCACCAAAGCCATCTCATCTTGCTCTTGCTGATTTGGTTTCAAGACATACTTCTAAAAGCCAAGTATGCACTAAGATCAGAGCTGACTTTCAATAATTTGAAACAACCAAGATAAAAAATAGCAGCACAAAAAAAGTGCAAGGAAATGCAACTCTTGGAATTGCCAAACTGGTCACATCCAGCAGCTCGACAGGATACACTTGAACCCAGTATTACCACCCAGAGATTTAGCCAGAAATCCCTCTTCAGTATGTTTTCCTTCAGAGGAGATGCAATTGTAAAGACTCATTGCTCTGGAGCGTTTCTGTGACTTTTAGCATCCCTCTGGAAAAAGAGAGCTCATCATAGTTTGTTTGGGGTTCAATCTGATTTCACTTCAAGGTCGTCCATCATTACTTCAAAATGCTGTTTCTCTAAAAGGATAAGGCAACAAAAGGCACACATGCTAAATAAGACTGTGAGAGCACACACTCCTTACTTTCAAGGCCTTTGGGGAAATATTTTCTTGGAAATATTCTTTAAATAGAGAACCTGCCACCTGCTACATTCTTTAGGGATCATTTCCATTCCAAAGCTAATTAAGTGCACATAAAAATACAGAATTACTGAAAATCTGCTCACTGTTTTGTAAGAAATTTTTATAGGATCAAATTTCACTTGTACTTGAATAGATTAAGATTCACACAGCCCATTATTTGCCCTGTTCTACCTTTTCTGCTTTACACAGTATTTTCAATGCAGAGACCTAAGTGTCTGTCTGTTTTACTGGACCCAAAATTAATTCCTGAAAAAAGCTGCTCATATCAAAACATGCTTGACTATCCTGTCTTTCCTGAGGAGCTCTCTTAAGAAGCTTAAAAGAAAGCCCCTGGGAATGATAGTGCAATAGTGCATCTGGTATTTTAGGTGAAAATAAATAGTAAAATAAGGTTCTTTAAAGTCAGTACTGCTTTTTTATTACTAGTTTTAAAACCCTAGCACATAAAAAAGCTGAGAATGTGCAAAGATTATTTTTTTAAGCTGACAACTGGAGGTTCTTAAAAAAAAAACCTCACATTATCTAGTATTCAAATTATGAGTGTCAGAGAGGGCAGAAGTGTCATCTTACTATCATAAAGGAATCAGTTAAATATATGGTTCTTATTACAAAAAGTCTTGCTCACTAAAAATATGAACCACAATCTTGCAGATGTATCATCTTCTAATTCAATTTAAATCTTGCTTTGATAGTCCTGTCTCAATGATAAAGGATGATGGCTTGGAGAGACTTGACCCCATCCCATCAGAAGCACCTGACTGCATTTCAGATGAAACAGGATGGCAGATTTAAGCACGAGGGCACAAAGATAACTTGTGCTTGGATTACCTGGTGCCAGCAAGCCCTGAAGAACTTGGGATCTGAGAAAACAATCAATGCCACTGCAGTCAAGAACTTCCCTTATTGATAAAAAGCTCCTCTTTCTTTTCTGATCAAACTAAAACTCATCATCATTTGTAGTTTGTCTGATATGCTGAAGTAAAACCATTTTCACAGAAGACAACATTTGAGTGGACTCTGAACTGATTGTACCCACATTACACACAAGGAAGTCTCCCAACTTGTGAGGCACTTGTGAGCCTCCTGTAACCAGTTTAATAAAATTCCCAGCAAGCCAGCTGGAATTACACCACCCTTTGAGTAGTTCTGCAGGAAATTCGATGGCCATTACTTTTTACTGACTTGAAAGCTGATCTATTTGTACACATCCGGACACAGTTATGCCTTTCAGCACAGATCCCAGGAGCACAGCTGAAATCAAATGACAAATAATTTTTCTTCCTCCTCTTTCTTTCTGAGTCTGCAAAATTTTTATGAAAACTTATCTACAGCTTCTCTGTGAAATCCATGCCTCAATTTCAAGAAATATTGTATTTTCCTT
Organism: Fringilla coelebs; assembly: GCF_963513975.1. Lineage (NCBI taxonomy): Eukaryota > Metazoa > Chordata > Aves > Passeriformes > Fringillidae > Fringilla > Fringilla coelebs. The sequence continues at coordinate 26,369,472 of NC_140029.1, read as the reverse complement.
AACCAGTTTTGCTTTGCTTCTCCTCTGGAACAGCTTATCCACCCCAAGAGTTGAATGCCTTTTATGAAGGGGGTCTTCATTTGAAAAATCTCTTCATTAAACCACCCTCCCATCTGGTAATTATAAATGCAAGATAATGACTTTCAGAGCAGTCCCTTCATCTCTCTCAGCCCCAAGGCAAATCTTTCATTTCCTCATTCCTCCCTCTTCATCTTCACCCCCCCGACCACCACTAGTAACAGTCAGCTCCTTTGTGAAGCCCCCCCAAGCAGGGAAGAACCAGAGCAGCAGAACTGATGCACAGAAGCCCTCTTCTACTCTAAGCCACCTAAAACTGATGAACTGATCAAGATGCCAAGTGAGCTTTCCAGCTTTAAAACTGAATTTTAAAAATCACTGCTGATTAGTGACAATGCCTGCAAGCTCAGTGCTTGGTATGCTCAGGCACAACAGCTGCAGATGAGGCTCCTCAGGTCCTCATGCTATTTACAGCCACACTGGGCTGATGACAGGAATTTCTGCAAGTGTTCATTAACTAAGATTTCAAATCTCACCATTTCAAAATACCTTCAGGAAAAGTTCATTTTGATTTCATTTGACTACACCATTGTTAAAATGATGGACCAGGAAAAGTGAGCGAATAAATTCAGAAATTTTCATGCAAAACACAGTTGTCTGTTAAAGTACAGTCAGGAAGGGAATTTTCACCAGGACAAAACAGTGCTTTTGCAACTTGTTTGTTTCTGGTGAACTAAAACATCCTAAGCAAGCAGAAATGCAAGTTCTTTGCTTCTACCAGCATCCCAGTAGCTGACACAAAGAAATATAAAACAGACTAGTGCTCCAAACAGCTTCATATGGCATTAAGTGTCCAATAGACATTTTTAATTACATAGTTACATAAGAATTTGACTTTTAAGAGCTTTACAGACTACAGCTAAGCTCTATCTCCCATTTCCTCTCCTAGTTAGAAAAGACTATTTCCTCTCAAAAGCCCTGGTTTGTAAAGCAGATCCTTAAGCTGAGATACCTTTACTTTTATTTCTACTTTACTTTTAAGAGAATCAATGTTAATGGAATACAAGTTCCATTTCCACAGCATTGCTAAAATCTGGGCATTTTCTAAGACTGACTGGCCTATTGTCACAATATGCAGAGAACAACACTACTATATACCCAGTGCTCCAACAGGCTAGGGTGGAATCCCATGCATCTCCAGTGTTAAGTGGGGTAATCACATATCCTCTAAACAGAGAGAGATATAGCTCTCCCAGGATTTTCCTGGGAAGCTGTGAAAAAGCCCAGAGAAAAGAATGAGAAACAATTCTTATCTTCACTTGCTGCACCTGTTGTTGTGCACATGTGGAACATGTTATGGAGATTTGTTTGCCAAAGGGTGATTTCTCAACTGGCCACTGGTGATGGTGTTTGGATGTGATTGACCAGTCTGGTCAAAGCTGTATCAGACTGTCTGCAAGGGCAATGGGTTTTTTCTTAACAGTATAATATGGTATAGTATAGTACAGTACAATAAAGAAATTGATCAGCCTTCTGCAATTATGGAGTCAATGCTAATTATTCCCCATTTAGGGGCCCTCTGCTACGATAGTTAAGTAAGGATCTATTTAAGTCAAGACTTGGAAGTGGTACTGCCAAAGAAAATCTAAACTCTTTGGAACAATATTCCCTGTATTATAAGCTCAGGCACAGCAGACACAGGCACTTATTGTTTGGACCTTGTTTTAAATGTCTAGTGCATCAGAAAACATGACAGATTCTTCACAAAATCCAGAAATTATATTTCTGCAGCACTGCTCATACTTCCTAAATTTTGGTAATATTTAAATTATTTCACTGAAATGAAACTAGATAATTCTGCTTCATCGATCATATCTGAAAAGCACCACAACTACTTCAAGACACGCAAACTAATCCCCAAAGGTTACAACTCCAGAATTTTAATATGAGAGGCAGGAACTTGTCATTGGTTAAAGAACAAAAAATAAAACCCAACATCTTTGTACAGAAACCTACTGAACCCACTGCTTTACTCAGGTAATTTCTGCAATCACAATATCCACCTGTTTCCTCTTTGGGATCACAGAGTTGGGGATTTGGCACAAGACTACCTAGAAAACTATGAGAATGATGGTTTGATTTCAGGTAGGGAGATTAAACATTGATCCTGCCATTAAAAAAAGAAGTTTTGAGGTATGCAGCAAATGCAATGTTGTTGGCTTTGCCAAAAATGACAGGAGGTGTAACAGTTCCCATATTCTTGAGTCGAATTTTTAAATACCTGCTCAAAAGCAGGTATTCCACTTAAGGAGCCAACCAAAATTTTGGTTTCTTTCAAACCCTAGTATTATTGGATTTGACTGCTTATTATACATGCCAAAGTATTTTAATTCTCTTTTTTCTTCCACCTCCCCTTTTGTGAAAGGCAACAAAGTTATTTGTCTTATTTTGCCAAAATAACATCCCCTCAAAGCACAAACATGAGAAGAAATACAACATCCTCCCTACCATGTATAATAGATGGATTCACAGGATACTATGAGTGTTAAATACTACAGCTTCTTCCTCCTCTGCTTCACCAGTCACACCTACTTGACACACTACACTGTAGTCCACAGCTTGTCAGGGATCACCTTTAAGTCTGGATATGGCTTACAAAAGAGACCAAACACTAGCTATCTGTAACCAGAAGAAAATGGTGTAATAATTAGAAAGTCAATCCAGGGATCAAACCCAAACTCTAGTATTTCTTTGTTCTTGAAGAAAATCCAAAGTAAGACAAAAGGGGAGAGGGGTGTGTCTTGCAATTTTGCAAGACATCTCAAAGCATTACAGCATCTAATCTGTTTTACCATGCTTCTGCTGCGTGCATGCCCATTCTGTTTTGGGGAGAAAGACACATTCTTTGTGCTATTTCAAGTCATAACAATTACTCTCTTTCCAAACCGAGAAGTAAGGGGAACCTAGAATCATGCCACACAGGCATATTAAAGCCTAGAATTGTATTAAGCACAAAATGGGCTTAGACATAAAGCAGCATCAGTGTCAGGTGTAGCTACTACCCAAATGGATAATTAACCTCACGCGTACAGCATGCTCTTACTATTGCAACAACAGTATCACTCTCTTCTTCCCAGGATGTCCTGAAGGAAGCCAAGCCTGTTGGTAAACCCTTTCCTTTCTTGCAGGATAGTTTCAGACTGCTAGGAACCACACTTAAATATTGCCAGAACTGCAGCATTGTTAACTTCCCAATACTGGAAATCATGCTGAATGTACAGAATAAAAATGTGTCTAATGTATTAAATGTACTTAGTCACCTACAAGCAGCAGATTTTGCAAAAAGCAAAGTTTTTTTTTTAATGGAGAAATAGTAGATAAAGACTGAGCAGTAGAGAATGTTCCCCTAGCCAGGACTCCGATGATAAGAAGGGAAATGACCCAGATGTGTCTCACTCAGTACTTTAGCAAGCAAGCCTCTATGGAATAACAAAGACATTCGGTTTTGCCAACTGCATTTTAGTAAGATTTAATGCTCTGAGAAAATTATTACCGGAATTTTGCTTTCTGAATACTAAAGCTCTGCAAAGAAGTGGAAGTCTTCCAAACAGAGAAAATGGAAAGATCAACTCTGAGCAGAAGAGCCACATGCAGGCTAAAGCACCCATCTTCAGTGAGCCTTAAGAACTAATGATTCAATCACTCAGCTTAAACACATATGCTGAAGTGGACATGTTTCAGAGAATTAAACTGGAGGTTTGTCTCCACCAAAACCACCCACTTTCAACTCCTCCTCTTCAGAAAAAATATGTATCTCAAAGCAGGCCCCAAAGCTTTAACTGAAAAGTCAACACACAGAGGACCAGCTGTATAAATATAAATATCTGGAATTCTACTACACAGAATGCTATTTTTCTGTGCTATTTTGGAAGCATGGTAAGATTTTAAACATTGAGTAATTTTTGTTTGTTCAAAAAACAAAAACCAAACACTTTTATAAAGCAGCAAAGTGGTAAAATCTTATTGCTTATTGTACACATCTATTCTGGAGGTAAATTATAGCAGGGCTAACAATTGTGAGGTTGCACAGAATGGGTTGGAAAAGATCTTCAAAGATCATCTGGTTCCAACCACACTGCTGTAGGCAGGGAGACCCCCTACTGGACCAGGCTGCTCAAGGCCCCATCCAAGCTGGCCTTGAACACTTCCAGGGTGGGGCATCCACGACTTCTCTGGGCAACCTGCTGCAGCGTCTCACCATCCTCATTGTAACAGTAATTTTCTTCTCTATGCCCCATCCAAGCCTACTCTCTTTCAATTTAAAACTGGTGCTCCGTGTCCAGTCATTGCAGAGCCTGGTAGTAAGGTCTTTCTTGACTGTTCAACACAGAGGACAGTGAGAATAACTTCCAAGAGACAATATATTATTTTATGGTATACATAAGTACAGTTTTTCATGTAAGCATACATCTATAAAATAATGTTTTGAAAGGGAATATATAAGTGTGAGAGAGAAAGAAGGACTAAGTGTTCACTAAGAGTCTTGTTTAGAGCTGTGTACTAGTTTTCAGCTAAAACATTTACTTTTAAACTTCCCAGTATTTGGGACTCTGATTACAGATTACTTCTAAAGAAGAGGTTGCTGAATTCATAACCCAACTGGCTGCCCCACCTTACCACACAGATGACAGAGTTGTTAATGAAGAGCTCTTGAAGCACTGTGGCTTTCTGTCTAATGCCACAAAAAAGACTAAATACATCATGCCTCTCTAAAGCACAGCAAATATGAACTACCTCAGGTAGTTAGAGGCAGGACATGGACACAGTTCAGTATCTCCCACAGGCAGCTACAGAATCATTTAGTGCAGTACAGTCAGCCCTGCTGAGACCTCTCCACTTACATTTTCTCCCTTCTGCTGACTGTAGGCACAAAAAATACTCCATACAAAGCTCAGGAGGTAGAGGAAAGAACAGTGCCAGGGAACGGGACAACCCTTCTGCCCACTTGGAGCAGAATGTTCCAACAGCTCTCCAGAAAGGAATCATGTCTGTCACACTGAACATGCCCACAAGAAGTGGTGGCAGTCAACAGATGAGAATCAAGCCTTGGCAGTTGCTAACAAAAGCCCTGCTCACTTATTTCTCAGTGATAAAATACAAATGAAAATACCCGATTTTAAACTTGGCAATTTACACATGGTTACACAGTCCTGGCATGGTTACACAGGCACCACCACGATTTGACACAAAACACTCTCTGGTTCTACTGGTTCACTGTCTCCCACAGTAATCAGTGGTTTCCTAAATCCACCCCTCCCCTCTCAGGGATGCAGATGAGGATGCACATAAAGAACAAAAGTTACTCAGGCTGATTACTCTACCCTTTCCATCTGATTATCATCATCTTTCTTAAACCTTTCATTCATTCCTCCCAAGCAGCATGCCTTTTAGTATTACCCCTGGTAGCACCAAGCACTGTTTGAGAAGCAGAGCACTCAGACTCACGTGTTTATAATTAATAATACTAACTAAAGATTAGTAAGAAGATGCACCCTTTAGTTAGAAGAGCCACCCTTTACATACCTGTTTTATTTAAATGTGACATTTCAAAAGCATTGGAAGGTTAGACACCAGTCCATGGTCTCAGAGTTCTGTCTCCTCTGCAATAGTCATGCATACCAAAAGCAGAAAACAGAACTGGGAATGTAGACTCAGGCACCAGAATAAGGACGCAATTTTTGCTTGTCCCTGTTCCACAAAACATGCTTTCATTTCGCAATGGACTGTGGCTGCACTATTAACAGCAAATAATATCTCTACTATTTCATTATCTCTTAACAGAAACAACATTTCTATAGAAAGCTCTGACTGAAGGAATTAAAGAAAAAATTCATTTTAGATCAACCCGCCTATACTAACAACTAGGGGATGCCAAACTGTATCCTGTGAAAGGATCCAGTTTTTCTCTGCCTCCAATAGGGATCAGGAGAAATTATGTATCTGATAGTCACACTAAATGCAGTGAGTTGAAAATTAAAACACTGTAAACCAGAAACAGCAGGACAGCTCTCTGCAACAGCAAATTCTCCCTGTAAGCTTTAGCAGCTGTTCCGATCACCATAATCACGGCATGAATGAATCCTGAGCAAAGTACCTTCCACGTAAAATACAGGAATAGAGTTTGTGGATACATATGGTGTACTGAGAGATACATCTGCAAATAAAATTATACACTGCAAATTTACACAAGGACAGAACACACACACCAATAAATTATATTTATACATGAATGCACACAAGCAGACTACAACTTTTGGCTCTGTACTAAAATACATCCTATTTTCCTCAGTAGGATAACGTTATCTGCCAAAGTTTCTGCCTGACCTGCAATCAAGCAACTAAGAAAATTTGAAATACTAGACACACCTGTGCATTTCTTCAGAAGCAGCCACAATTCAGCAATATCTTTGTAGAGCAAGGAGATCAGGCTTAAGGTCATGTTGCTTCTAATTGATTTAGAGCAAAATAGTTCCGTGGACAGTGACCTATTTATCTGTGAGCTCATCCTCAGTGCAAAATGAGAGCGCAAAACTCCATCTTTCACTCGAAGCCAAGCCACTGGGGGCACAATGCCTTTCTTCAAATTACATGCAGAGTAAGTGTGCCTGTCAGCAGGCTCAGAGGTCCTCAGAAGGGCTTGCTGGCTGCTGGCTACCACTTCTTGTCTTCCTGCATAAAGCGCTGGCACGCATTAGATGCAAGCTGTTTGCTTCAAATATGAACACATGCACGGTTCAAACATTACCAGCGTAAGAATGCATTAAAAAATTAATCCTAAGTGTGCCTTGTGAAAAAACCCTCCCTTTAAAAGCTCCAGTTCTAACAAACGATGGTACACTAAATCTAGTATTATCATCTTTTTCTACCACTCACTCCTACACCACACAGGGAAATTAACTGCCCTTTTCCCAATGAACCTTTGGCTAGAAAGCTCCCCAGAAATACAGTCAGCTTTTCCTTTTGGTAAGGGAATTCTCACGCACATGTCTTTGGTGGCACCAACCTGGGGTGTTTTCCTTGGTGGGAAACCCATCAAACACCTGTTCCCTATGAAAGAGCCTACCCTAAGGAGCAGGAGCTGACAAAAAGGCATTCTACTAATGTGACTTTGCAAGTGGAAATACACTGAAATCTTATAAGACAATGGAAAATAAGGCAACAAATGACAAAATAAACTAGAACAGAAGTATTCTTTCTGACATGAATGATGAGTGGACTTGCTTTACCTGATCCTTTAAAGTAACTGCCCAGTGGCAGACTACCTGTTAATTAATACACTTGAGATTAGTTATCAGCTATTCAGACTCACTAATAGTGAGAGTGAGCCAAGGAGTGCGAGTGACAGCAACAGCCATATGAAAACAAATGGATTGTTTTTCTTCACAGTGTTATAAGAGTCCTCTCCCAACAAGGGAGGTCAAGGAAAGAGGACAGCGAGGATAAAAAGCTTGAATTGATGGTTACATCTGTTCACAAAATCCCATTTGCAGATGGGAAAAAGATCCATTTCTGCATCGGCACTCCCAGCCACCAACCAATCCCATAAAAGCAAACCAAAACAAACCCAGGTCACTCACAGACCACACCAGAGGTTATTTTCTGAAGCACCCCACATCTGTGTTCCCACCACTCATCTGCCATGGGGCAGGAACTGTTGATAATCCCACACCAGTGAGATGTATTCTAACAAATCTACCATCTATACAAACAGTTCTATTAAATATTAATATCTATTAATGACTTTATTATGTGACCTGAAGAATATAATCATGGTAATTTATTTTCAATGCTGCTGTTTCATTTTGGGGTCGTTACGTTTTCTAGTAAGCCAAAACACAAGAATTTTTAAGCAATATCAGATGTTTTTAAATAAAGGTAGATTTAAAAGTGACGCTCCTTAGAAATATTTTACTTAACTATTCTGTATTTCAGAGTGATTAGCACATTAGATTGTACAGAGAGTTAAAAATTAGTGAATGAGTCGTCCCACCACTCCCACAAGTCATGTAAATACTCTCACATGTGAAAGCTGAGATGGAGCAGGTGACCTCTCTCAGATCAGGTAACAGCATCTGTTGCACTGTCAGACACAGGATCTATGTCTCGGCTCTAAGCCCAGACTCCCTCCTTCCCAGGACAGCCACCTAACCCGCTGGGTGGAGCGTGTTCCCAGATCACTCTCACGACTTGTACTCCTCAGACAAAGATCACAATTCACAGCATTTTTATTTCTGGCTGCTGCGCTACAGCTTGGCTCCAGGAAGAACAGTCTCAGATACCTGATCCAAGTACACACACTGATATTAACTTCTTACTTACCAGCACCAAGCTGGTCTCAAACAGTGGACAGAGAGTCCACTGCAATATGTTTGACTGACCAGATACTTCTGTCAGTGGTGGCATGGGCTTGGTGTCACCTGCAGCACAGCATGCAGGAAATAAAACCCTCATTATCTGATTGATAACAAATGATGATAAAGCAGGCACGGGAACACTTTCCAAACATTCAGAGAGAGGGAGAGGAAGTTTTACAGCCTTCCTTCAGAGATTAAAATCACGCAAAAGAGGAGCTACACCCTTCTCCAGATAGGAATCACTCCCATCTTGATTGACACAGTAAGATCCAGGAACCTGATACTTTGGCAAGCTGGCTACTTCCGTAAGAAAAAAGAAATACAAAACCAAAAAATCCTCCATGAATGTAAAAGAGGAAAAAACAATGACATGTATAACATGTTGGTTGCGCTTGTTCTCATTGTCAAGACAGAGAGGAACTACAAATCCTTGTATTAATCAACAATGACTGCTCCAGAGTCCCTTCACGTCGTACCCAACGTGGACGGCCACATTTTAACAGGCTTTTGCCTTCAGATTTCACAGCAGAGAAAACAGGGAAATCAGTCATTCAGGTGAAAACCTAATACTAGTTGAAAAACAATTTAATTTCTTGGATTAGAAGTCACCCTCCAGGCTCCCACCTTGATTACTCCTTCCTAGCCTTAAATCTCCACACACCACAGTTACATTTAATATAGAATCATGGAATGGCCTGGGTTGGAAGGGACCTAAAAGATCATCTAGTTCTAATCCTGTGCCATGGGACACTTTTCAACCAGGCTGTTCAGAGTTCCATTCAACCTGGCCCTGAACACCTCCAGGGAGTTTTTCCCCAGATTGATCAAGATGTAATAATGTCTGTGGCTAAGAGCACCAAAATAAAGCACTGTACGTTCCAATCCTGTTATCTTTCAATCTTGACCAACAAGGCACACCTTCACCTCCCTCTTTTAGAGACCAGTGTCTCGAGATTTAGCAACACATGTGAAGGAAAAGTACATACAGAGAGCTCAGTGTTTGCTGTGGAGGAGCCTTGGAACCTGCCCCCCCTCTCTGGAGGGACAGAAGCCCACAGAGTGTCTCTATGGAACTTGGTCTCAGATGCAGGGTTAAAAGGTGTTCAGGCAAAGGTGATTTTTCTTCCCTAGCAGTTCCATTCTGCACAGAAAGCTGGGCTGGTGGGCACCTGGGGAAACACTCTTCTGGTAAAAGAGGGTTCCAGCCAATAACCAAATAGCTCTTTGTGTTAGCACTCTATTCTGGACTGTGTGCACGGGAGAAATGTTTGCTCTGTGGTTATAATACCTGAATTCCTTGCCGTGCATTTCAGAGAAGAGCAGAAAGAAAGAACAAAGGCATTGAAGCATAAAACCTTTCCCTGGCTTTCATGATCCAGCTTAAAATAGAACCAGAGAGGAAAATTGTGCTATGTGGGCATGCATGTTAGCAAGAAGACTTTAGGGCAAATTTAAACTCTAATAAAGCACAAAGAAACAAGAGCCCTCCTGAGAAAATCCTGGTGGGCATGAGAGTATGTATTTATAAATGCAAAGAAATTAATTTCAACTCCACTCAAGCTCAGCACTCAGGTTATTTCTCCCTCCCACCTCAGCATGGATGTGAGTGACAGGCTCCAGCCTGCAGAATGGAGGAAAACACTGTGGGAGAAGCTGTTAAAGGATGGATGCAAAGTCAGTTGAGGTTAAAGACTCTGTTTTATGAAACCCAGAGAAGGAAGCTACGACTGTGGCTTAAATATACAAGATGTTCCAGCTGTTTGATAAAGCATGTGCAAGTGTGCAGCATAAGGGTGGCAAAAAAAAAAATGTTCATGGTAAAGGATATTAAGGTCTGTCAAATTCAAAATTAAAATACAATTATTAAACATATTTTTCCTTCTATACTTAGCAAAAAAGCACACCAATAAAATAATGTGGCATTCAGCATGACAAGAGCTATCCTCATAGGCTCATCCTTAGTATAATGCAAATGTACACTCTCTCAAAAAAAACCCTAGCAAAATACACCTCACATCTGCAGCTGCAGAATTTATAAATGTGTGGAGTATGGAGCAATTTGATGCATAATCTGCTGGCTTCTCATTTAGCATACTAGACTATTTAAAAGCTCCATTAATTTTCTTCTAATTCTTCTTGATGTTTTTTTCAAAGAATGGATGCAAAAGAGGTTTCCTTCTTTTTGAAGTCATCAAGTACTCAAGATTTATAATTCTGTCTGGTTTACATCAAAAGATTCCAAGGATTAAAATTAGTTTATACATCCATTATACACGTACACACACACAGACACATCTATGTTTGTATAAATCCATTCCACTAAGCATCTTGTTAAATCTTCACTCAGCAACAAAACTAATTTTGAAACTGCTTTGCCAATTTTTTAGCTTGGATGCTAAGCCATCAAAAAAGGTCCCTGCATGATATCCAAACTTAAATTTAAGCAAGTACAACCAATCAAAAATCATGGTCAGGAAACAACAATAAAAAATCCAATTACCACTTCCATCCATGAAGAAATACATTCTTTCAATTTAAAATGAGCATGCTGGAAAATAAAAATAGTTGCTGGAGCACCTTAAAATAAAAGGATGTTGTTCAATCAAAAAGCTGAACCCTGTACTATCTTTCCAAAAAGATAATGCCTGGAAAAAACACAAGGAAAGCTGCTGAGAAATTACATCTTAAAAGTAAACTTTGCACTGTAAGGCAAAAATAAACTTCAAAGTTTTGAAGATTACACATCCTTCACACCAGGTATCCAAGAAGTAAAACGAAAGGCAAAAGAACATGTCAGTAATTTTTAAGGCAGGGTAACACCTTACCAAGGATGGTACTTCTCTGGCCTCATGACTACCCTTAAGGGCTTTCCCCAAAGCCATTACAGAGCCTGGCCACTGAATGCAGTTATTACACATCTGTTCCAATTTCTAATTTTAAAATTACATCTTCCTGGTGTTCTGTGAACTGAATTTTAATCAGTTTATACTTTTTTATTTACATGTCCTTTCTAAACAAGCTCTCCTAATCATAGGCCTCTCCTTGGCTGGGCTGCAGGGTTTACCAAGGTTTCTTGTTTCAAAGACACACAAAAACTGGACTTTTTTCAGGATTAATTTAATCACACAGGAGTTAGTAGTAAGCACTTTATCCTGCAGTATTTAGTGACAGCTCCCTCTGTCCACAGCTGCAAAGCCAACAAAGAAATGGATGTGACCATTTTAACTCCACAAAGAGCAGCAGTACTCAGAGCAGCAGTGACAAAACAGAGATGCTGCTATCCAGGAGAAGAGCACCTCTGGCTTGGAGCTCAAGGTTTCTGCAGTGGTGTTCAAAATCCAGAGGTGGGAGATTGCAGTCTGATGACAACTGAAAACTGATTAAAGGTGGAGACCAAATCACTACTGAGCTTGGATAGAAGGCAGGACTGAAATTTGGAAATATCAAGAGGATGAGATCCATTTTTATACCACCAGTGGGATAAAAGAAGCAAATGAAGTAGGAAAAAAATGGATGTGGAGCTTAGTGGCATCAGAAAGGAGAACTCAACAGTGAGTAATAACAACAGAAACACATTATGAAAGCAGCACAGGAAAAGGAAAAACAGGTTTATTATGTATTCTGAAACACATATATTAGTAAGAATATTAATTCAGTAGGCAAGGAAAACCAACAGAGACCACTACAACCAATGAAGTGTTGTGCCACAATCACAAATATATTTACAGCCAAAGTATAAAATAAAACTTTGTCAGCAATAGGAAACCCTTTTTATGACTCTTAAAGTACACAGAATCTTTTTTTTTCCCCAGATGAACAAGACACTTGGGAAGCAGAAAAACTTTCAGGTCAAAAGTTGTGGAAGAACCGGTTCCAAAGAAAATATCATATGCTCCTGTAATACTGATGAGCACAGATAAAGGCTACAAAACTATTACAAAGGAAGGAAAGGAAAATTTGCAGAAATCATCATTTCCAAAAATCCATAAAGAACAAACAGGACAGAGAGCCAAGAAGAGAGACCCGTTTTTGATGTGAGGCAAAATCAAGAGCTAAAAAAACATTCATTCCTTCACATCTCTAAAATAATCAATTGGGGTGGGTTTGGACAAGTTAATGATGATATTTCAGTACTGAAGGATTACTCATAGCTTCAAATGGAATAGAAAAAAATCTGGTTATAAGATCATATCATTACTTGTCATCTTAGATTGGCAAATATAAGCAAAACTCTTCAGAATGGGCCATCAACCTGAAGTCCTTCTTACACTGCATAAATCTGACCCACACTGTTGTGAGATTATACTTGAAAATGGTAAAATCTACATAACTGATAGGATAAAAATGCCACTGTCTTCTTACTTACCAAGGAGGTTTTGATTTTGACTCATGATTTGGAATTTTTGTGGCCTAGGCGTGCACACTGCAGCAAGCTGTCTGTGGCTGTGCAACCCACAATGTCCCCACACATGGGAAAAGTGTGAAAAAATGCAAGCAAATGCACTGAGCAATCCTCAAAGGTCACCATTCCCCCCACTTAAATATTTCCAAAATGGTATCTCAATTTCTCCCATTGCCAATTCTTTCACCTTCCTGGGCTTCAACAAGATCCCATTTTCCTCAATACAAGATACTTAATACCAGCAAAACAAAAGGCTATTTTCCACTGATCAAAAAGGAAAGAAGCAGAAAACAGACTGACTTCTTCTGGAGAGGCAACCAGGAGAATTGCTTTTGGTTCTCAACAGAAATTCACTTCCTTTAAAGAAAGGAAGTCTCACTACAATGAGAGAACAAAATACCTTATCCCTTGTACTTAGCAGCATAATTTTCTTGGTTGAATTTAGTCAGTGGAAAAGAGGCAAAGCTCACAGGAGTGAGCTTTGTGGAGTGAGCTTTCTGTGGAAAGACATGGCATAAATAACACCTGGCCTTTTTATTTTGTAGATGCAGGATTTTAAAGAAACTATTAACATATTATTTTAAAAGGCAGTGATTTCTTTAATGAGCCACTTTATAAAATAAGTTAAAAAAACCCTAAGCCTGCAAAGAGCTGTTGTAACATCCATAAACAACTGCAGCACAGCAGCTGTAGCCATGTCCTGTTTCCAGTCTCCAGGATCCAAACAGGAAGCCTATGCCCTTACCTGATTGAAAAGCAGCCAGTCCCTGCGATTTTAATCAACCTAAAGAAACATTCTCCTTCTTCTCCAGTCTCCTGGGATGCTTCCTGGCCCATTCAGGGAAGCAGTGTGGAGGACAAGCTTTTTAACAGCAGCATTACCTTCATTTTCCACATTACAGCCAACTACCTGCCCTGTTAGTGTATTTGCTTTTGGCCCAGGTGTAACAGCCCAGGCTGGCTTGTGGTGTGAGACAACAAAACCCCACCTCTGCCAAGGGTGGTTTAGGAGCACCAGCCTCTCATCAGGCTGGATTGTTCAGCACACCTTAAAAACCTTCACACTATTCTGAGATGAGCGACAGCCGAAAGAGATGCACCAGCCATGCAAGAGATGTAATTATGCAAACTTATATAAACTTGGCAGACCACCACATCAACCTCCCAGCCTCCACCAATTAGGATGTCACAATTAACAGAAAGCAATGCTTCTGGGGTCCCCTGCATCTGCAGCTCTGGGAAAATGCCTCAACCCCAAGGGGCTTTTGAAACAGTTTTGTGTTTCTTCTCCTTTCCATAAGGAGAATGAAGATGTAAAGAAAGATGAAACAAAGGCCAAAGAGCAAATTCCACCTGTTCTGACACATGGAGCAGCTGAACTAATGCCCATGAATCTCACAAGAATAAGATACAACAGAGACACAACTCCCAGCCTTTTTTCTGCTCTTCCTCTTGTTGACTCTGCAAAAAAATGCATTTATTTTCCACCAGCTCCTGCCTTACCAAGTCTGTACCTGATTAGTTCAACATAATTTGACCTGAGCTCTTACCCCTGTATTTGCACTAAGTGAAAAAGCACAAGGCAAGTGGATCAAAGGTGAGGGCACTCTTTGTAGTTCCCTGCCCTACAGTGGCAGCAAATGAGGCCTCTTCAGTTCAGGTCTCATCTCATGGGCCTACAGCCCATCTTTGAAGTGTTTGACAGTGTCTTTTTAACATGACAGGTTTTATGTCCATTGCCAAAAGCCCCCATCTATCCATGCTCAAACACAGCACGTCCTGCAACAGCTGCTGTTTTCAGCCCCACACTGCAGCACTTCAGCCAATGCTCAACACCCACAGACACCTTCCCAGGACACAAAATGCCAATACCAAGGATGACAAATGCATACCCACCCAGTTCAAATAATCAGCAAAGAACCAAATGTACTCCTCAGACAAACAGAACAACAGAACAGTAATATTAAGAGACAACAGAAAAGTAATATTAAGAGTATTAAAAGTACACCCACTTCCCAACAAGAATTTATTTGCTGAACTATATTTTTGAGGGAAGTTTCAGGGCAAGAAATTGAAATTTTCTTTGGGAAATATCTTGTAGACACTTTTTCAGAGCATTTAGGGGAGTAAGGTATAAGGGGCCCTCAAATATTCCATTTTTCCCCCATCTTGAGTCTCTGGAAATGTCTATCAGTTCTCAAGATTTTTTATTCAATGGAATTTCTTCTCCTGTGCTATGAACAAATATGAAAGAGCTTACATACAACACATATTCAAGTCCCTGCTGTTACTTGCAGGAAATTCCTTAGGGCACAAAAATCCAATGCAGATCTTATTTTTAATAACCTTATTTTATTAACTAGTGAAGAAAACAGAAGCTCAGCTACAAACAGGTATCAGCATTTAAGTATCTTAGTCTCCACAAACCAACAACAAAAAGCCTTGACTTCATTGAACTTATTTCATGTTTTCTTCTTCAGGCAAGCAAAAAGAAGCTCTCATTGCACCTGAGTGGAAGGAAAAAACTCAGCTCTATTATGAGCTTGCTCAAAAGCATTTCCATCTGCCTGACACCTCCTGGCAGCTCAGAGGTATTTAGGTTCAGCCAGCCCCACTGGGGTGAATTCACAGGCATTAAAGGTTTACAGGTGCAGCCACCAGCAGTTGGCCAATAAAGAGCTTGTGCAAACACCCCTCTTGCAGGGAGAGATTTAGAGCAAGTGCCGTGCTATAAACCGGCAAACAAAGTTTCTCCTGAAGCCTAAATGCTGAGAAATAGATCTAATGTAAGCCTGTTCCCATCTGTGGCAGCATTTCCACTGAAGTTATTGCCTCCCATGCAACAGCAGAGATTGGCAGCTAATCAGTATATTTCTGGTGTACTCCACAGTTTGGCACACTGCAACCCAAAGCCTACTTTGTCACGTTTTCTCCGGTTTTATATTATTGTTCTATACCACACTGCCTCCTCTCCCTTGCTTCACTGTTGTCACTGTGCTCTAAAACATGCTCTCTCTCCCTGAAGCACCAATGCCTGCTGCAGGTTGCAAGACCAATCTCTGTTTTTTCTTTTCTAAAATAAACATGGTCACATAGCGGAAATAGTTTTAAAAAATTTGAACTATTCAAGATTGAACAAGCCCATTGTTTGCAGAGGAGACTTCAGGGCAGCAGCACGCTACCATGACTGTGCTATAGAGCATCCACAAAAATCCTGTGGACCACAAGGGTTTGAGGCTGCTGTGTGCAGGGACAGAGCATTCTCATTGTTTAATGTAAACAATAATAATAATAATAGGGTTTTGTAACCCAGAGAAGGAAGCAAACTAATGTGGAAAACAGTTGTTATTACTCTGCTTATGACTCGTTGTTCCCAAAAAATATGCTGGGTTATTTTGTAATGCTGAAGGGGATAAACTGAGGTGACCTGAAACTGGGCAAATGGCTGAAACCCCATCTGATAAGATGGGCTTGGGAATACCTTTTCTCTTTTTTACACTGGAAGCGTGCCAGAGTGGAAAACACTGGGTGAACAATCCATAGCCCTTGTGACTGTAAGACTTGTATCTTTGAAAAAGAGGACAGACAAATTCCAGTTGTTTAGGGATGAAACACAGCCAAATGGTGTCTTGGGCACCTTCAGGGAGAAAGCTGTCAACTGAGTCCAAGCACATGATCCCCAAAACAACCTCCTGACACCTCGAAACCGAAAGTTCATTACAGATTTTTCCAACACACCCAAATTCTGAATAGAGTCTGATCTGTATTTAGGCAACTGAACACAGAAAGAAATTATGAGGACTGGGCCCAAGCCCCAAATCCTTCTTTTGGCAAAGGCAAACAAACAGGATTTATTGGGAGCCACTAAGACAGTTTTTATGTTTTTAGGCTTTAACATCAAAGGTTGATACCAGCAAACCTCCTTTAATGCTTTCAGTGAATGTAACAGTAGAGATGGTTTTCTGCTAAATTGGAGGTGTACATTACTCATACCTGGAAGCATGCTAACCAGCTTAGAACACCCCAAAAATCTTGGAATCTTGAATTTTTTTCACAAAGAATTGAGCCCTAAAATAACTCTCTAAAGGCAAAGGACAACATCTGCAAAAACTATTATTAGAACTTACCTTGCAGACAAAGAACATAATTTTCAATAGCTGGAAGTGAGAAGAAAAAAATCAGAGACAGAACCAAGGTCAAATGCTATCAACCAAAAGGGCAAAAGTTTACACTGAAAGTAGAAAACACACCTTTACTTGCACCTGGAGCCCTTAAACAGTCTTTGATAGCCATCATGGTAGATGACACAAAAGCACAATCCAGTTAAAATGTCTGGAGACACTACTAGAGATTTGGATGGTAGAAGCTGGAGAGTTTGAAAGGAACCTTGAAGATGAACTGTGTTCTCTCCAGAAAAACATGTTTCGAGTTTGTTTCAAAAATGCAGCTACAACAAACAGCATTAGAAAGGTAAAGGTTCTCTAATGTAAAAGGATAGAGGCAACATCTTGAATTCTTCATTTCACATACTATCTCTCTTTAAAAACATGTGTTAATCCCTATCCACTTTCTCATATACACCTTTGGAATCCACCAAAGATGGTAAGAATCATGTAAGTCTTTGGCTAAAGCAGAGAAAATGTTTCTTTTTTTAATCATGATGTCTTAGGAATTAGAGAGTATTCTGCTCCACAGACTCACTGAATGAAACAAGTTGCTTGTGAAACTCATGAAAGACAAAAACAAAGGCAATATATATTGCATTTTCCCTTCAAATAAAATCCTGAAAAGCAAGTAGCACCTTCCCCAAAAGCCAAAAGAAACAGACAAATGAGTTCTTCCATTAGCTCTCTGCCGCAAAAACATATGAACTATACGTCACATAATTCTAAAGTGATTTTTCAAGAAATAAATCAAGAGAGGGAATCATTCAGAGAACAAAACTAAACATCTATGTTTTTGTTAGCTTTTTGTTAAGCTTGTCCATCTGAAACTCCTAATGGTTCTCAGAATATAGCCCTGTGCACATTTAGATTACTGTAGGCAATTCACACATCACAAGAGCTGTTGTAATCCAGGACAACTCTAAGAGGAATTTTCATGAGAATTGTACTGGACTCAGTTTTTAGAAGTGTACTCTTGACTAACTGCTCACACCTGAGATTACAGCTTCACTCCCTCCCAACTGCTCCACCAACTGCTGTGGTTTGTTAAGTGGACAAAACTCCTTACTAAAAGACAACCACAAGCCATTCTCACTGAGCCCTTCGGGATCTTCATCTAACTTGATCCCTGGACTCGCTTTTTTGTGACCTCTATTTAAAAAAGCTCCAGAGTTTACTAGAAACTTCCAAGTTACAAAGAAGGGTAAGACTGATAATAATTAGATGAGGCAAGATTCACTGCATGCTGTCAACAGCGTAGGTGGAAAAATCGCATATTTTTTCCACCTGGGGGTAAGAAGGGAGAAGAAGCAGTCCCTATTGATGGTCCTTCGCTTAGTTCTTTGGCCTCACTCCAAAAGGAAAGAATGAACTTACTCAACAGCCTAGTCCCTCACACTGAATTGTGAGCAAGTTGACAAACTCACAGTCAATGACACCAAAGAGTGCTGACAGATTCTAATGAAAAGTAAGGAGATGTGAAAACCAGAGCTGTCAGCAGCCCTTGGCCATTATTTTCAGAAAAAAACACACCAACCAACAAGACTGCAGAAGGTTTCATGCCATAATCGAGTCCAAGTACAAGAAACAAAATGTGTTGTTGGATAAACTGCTGATTAAAATAAAATATTTTTTGGGATGTTTTTTAGATCACTGAGCAAGAAATGAAACATAAAGTTGCACTGATCTCCGCTTCCTGCTTTGGAAGAAGATGTAATGGCTCCAAACAAAGATAAAATAAGTAAGTAAACACAAGAGCTAGCTTTAGTCAGGAAGTGCTGGAAATCTTACAGTAAACTTTGATCCTTTTGGCTTAGGTGCTTCAGCACGAGGCTGTGTGTGTTCGACCTTTTCAGGTAGACCTAACCTCGGAGGTTAATTGGAAGATCATATGGGATTTCATTAAACACTGCGAGCATACACAGTAAGAGGAAGTAGTGCAAACCGTCCTACTAGGCACGACTTCAGCAGAACTAAACAGATTGCAACAGCACATCAGATTGGCAACTTCTTGGAAGAACAATGAAGAAGATAAAGGGAGTAAATAAAGCTACATCCTGGCTCCAGGACTGGTTCTGCCCAGAGAGTAAATATCTACTTGTTGACAATTCTCCATGTGGGAAAGCAAAAGTGTAAGAAAAGCCAACCATTTTAACTCTAAATTATTGAAGCAAAGTCCCTCAGATTGTTGATCAGGGCAACTGTGAGTTCTTTTTTCCACTATTGTATTTTTTTTTAATATATATTCTTCAGTGGCCATGAAAGCAGGAAAAATATAAATTCCTACTAGCTCACTGCCTATTATGGTATAACGTCATATATAGCTACTCCCTCTAATTAAATGGGCTTTTCAAATAGCACTAATGGAAGACATTTCCCCCCCATTTCAAGAGTCAAAGGCACAGTCAGATTTCATTTTCTGAGGAATGGAATTATTTTTCACTCTTTTTCCATCCATTCACATATGCAACTCTTAACATCACACAACAACGACCCCTTAGAATAGTTCTGTTCCCTGTAAGAAAACTCAAAGACAGCTTAAATCTTAGCAAACAGGGAAAAGAGAGGCTGAAGAGGTCCAAGGGAACAGGCTCATGGAGTTCAGTGTGGATCTATGGAAGAGCAGCCTAGAGGCAGAGTCTTGTACTGCCCCCAGCTCTCTGTGTGTGTGTCTCTTGCTCATTGGAGAGACTCTTAAAAGTCTTTGTTTTCTTGGAAGAATCCTCATCCAGGAGCCTAAAAGTGGTGGTCTGTATAGCAGTAGCCCAAAACACATTCCTTATTATGCACACAGCTGGAGAAATAATATTCTTTACTCTGAATTAAGGCACCAAAAATCTGGGAATAGTAACTTTTACAGCAAGGCAATTCAGAATGTTCTAACTGTATTCAAATCACTTCTTTCACATAAATAATAGGACATGATAAGCAGTTTCAGGAATCTTGAGTCGGACCAATCTCACAAATTTGCTGATAATGTCATGCTTTTTAGATATTTCTACTTTCTATCACAGCATGCATCTTCATGTATTGTAAAATACACTTCTCAAATCATGCATTTCCTTCACTTTTACATTTAACACAAAAATAAAGATTTTAATATTTTTTTAAAAGCCGAAAAAGGGGTTCAAAAAAAAAGGAAGCTAAGGTCCCTCAGATTTATAGGATAGGTCAATACAGACACTTAAGTGAACGAAGAAAAACATTTGCCAGTGTTGCTGAATTGGTATCTGAATAGTAATAACCTCTTTATCAGAAAACATATACTGAACACATCTCTATTAAATTGTATGATGATGCTCTGAAAATAATTTCAGGGAAGAAACAGTTCACTTTTGATGGACAAGCCTGCCTGGGACCTTTTCTGTCTCCACAAGGATGTCAGCTACGACTGGTTTTGCTGATGTGCTCACTTTTCACCAAGTAACTTGCCTGAACCAAATAAATCAATTATGTACATCACAGTTATCAAATGGTAAGAAGTTTGAGGAATGCTGTCTGAAAAAAAAAAAAGTCTGTAAAAACCTTATATGAAAATTTAAATCCTAAAATTCCCGATGTTTTATTTCCTTTGGAAAAAAGGTTTTTAAGTACAACCCAAATACCACCAAATACCACTCTCCAATGATGTATTTTCTATGAACAATGTATTTTGAAGGATCAATGAGCTAGCAAAGCTTATATTAAGACTCTTGAAATACATGGGGTTTTTTGGCACATATAAAACATGCTTAAAATGTTTTATTAAAGAGCACAGCCCCAAGCCACACACCTTACACACCCCTGACTTAACAGACTACACAGGTCTGTTTACATTTACAAGATTTAGGAGTTATAAATTAAGCCAACTTACCCTGTGCTACAAAGTCCAGCCATGAACACCATTCTGAGAAAAAATAATAGCTCTTCATTTCTGCTACTGAAATTCCTCTCTGATCCATCATCAGAGAAGAAAGAGGTCCACTTTTCCCTTCCCCTGCTCAGAACACACTGCCCTGAGAAGGTAAGAGCTTTTGCATTACCTGAACTTTGTTCCATAAATACAACAGGTGGCACAAGATGACTTTACAAATATATTTTCTCCCACTAATGCCATTGTTCTTGTAATTATCTCTTTAATTATAGTGTTTTCCCCTCATCACCACACCCCGAATATTTACAGACTGCTGATACACCCAGTGTCTGATACAGTATATATAAGCATAAGCCCTTAGCACATTGTTGTTCATGTTAGGCTTTAACAAGGCAAAGCAAAACTGTTTTTCATGCAGATAATCACTATGCTATCTGGAACTAGTCATATTGAATTGCTCACTCACAGGTCCAGTTTATCACCTCTGCTATGGATTCACACCTAACTCTCTTCTCCATCTTTCAGATTGAAACAGTGCAAGAGTATTTCAAGCAGGACAGGTCGATCAAAGTCCCAAGCACAGAAACTCAAAATCCCAAATGAATCGCTTCTAAACACCTTTATGCAGCCAGCAAACAAAGGCATGGACTCAGCAAACAGTAAACACAGCCTCACACACCTGGTGGGGACTAACAGTAATGAAGTTGGGGCAGACTTTAACACTGACCAGAAATGTTAGTGTTTGCACAGACTCCAGGCAGGCTTTGGCTGCACTGAAGCCTTCAGGTACTTAAATATTTCTGCTATTTTTGTGTGGTCAGTCTGACATTTCCTGCATCCACACATTACTTAGCCTGCCTGTAAGCTAACTCCCTCTCCCCTTACAAGAATGCCCAATATCCCACAGAAATACTCATACAGCTTCAGGAAAAGATGTACCACATCTGCATCCCCTTGGCTGATACAGATGATGCAGAGGTGCTCTTCCTCTAGACTCTTCTTCACTCTTTGTGGTGGATTGTTCAGGTTATGGATTAACCAAGCTCTGTCTGACCCAGTACAAAAACCTATGAGACACCCACATTACAGTGCTGCTCTCTGTGCCTTTGCACAGAACTTCTTTGGATTGGAAGGACCCTGTGACACACACAGTCTCCTCAGCCACTCATTCATCACACTCCTAGAACTACACACAAAAAACCCCACCCTAGAGCTTTAGCATCTTTGTCAGAAAACCAACCTGAATCCAGAGCGAAAAGATGCAGACGCCAGGATGCCTCCAAAGATACTCCCCATCCATACCACGCACAGCACAGACTGAAGACAGATGTCTCTGGCATCTCCCCTTGCCAGACCTGCTCTACAGCTCTGGGTGAAGCTGACCTACTGTTCCCATTTGCTTAGAGAAGGCGAGAAGAAGGAGAATCTCAAAGCACAGTCTGTGAGCACTGTGCTGGGACACCCCTCACAAAGGGTGACAGCACCTTGGAAAATCTCCCCTGCTGATGGGAGACAGGTGTCCCCAGAGCAGTGCTCAGAGGCACAGCTTCCCAGGGCTGAAACCCTCCCCAAACCCACAAGTGCTGTCCCACCTGCTTGCGGTCAGAGATGAAGAAGCACACAGAAGGTACAGAGTCAGGATGGATTCAGAAAACACAAGGCTGTCTCACAGCACTCACTGTACCAGCCTGGGCCCTGCCTGTCCGGCCAGGAGGGGCCACATGGCACCTGGTCCCAAACACCTGCATTCCAAAGAGCAAGTGTCACCAGAGCCTGGGCTCAACCAGGTAAGTGGATAAAGGCAACACAGTAAAAGACACCTGCAGAGAACAGCACAATGGAGATTAGGCCAAGCAGGACAGAGCCAACTGTCAACAGGCTGTAAGTAAATAAAGTCTGCTTTGTTAAAATGAAAATAAACCAGAGATGGATTTGATGAAGTATGATGACTCTGGAAGCCAGCCCAGCTTCCCTTATTAAGGTAAATAAGGTAATGCAAAATCAATATATGAACTAGGACGTTTATTGTTCGGTTAGGAGTTTCTATATGCTGTATTAAATATTTTAACATGCAGGGAAAGGATGAAGTGGCAGCAAAGCACATATGCTCTCAGCAATTTCCAGAGATGCTAATGAAGAGAGAACCAAGCCTTGTGAGACTTGGCACAGCAGGACAGAGAGGCTCAACTTTGTCACAAGGAGAAGAGAGGTGCATACATCATGGGATTCATAGAATCACAAGCACATTTACTTTGGAAATACATTCTGCCACAACTGTGATTTCACCCAGCGTAGCTACAGGACAGAAATGTTCTCAGGCTGGAATACCTCTACCTTTCCACAGTCTAAAACTTTGATCCACCTTCTGTGCAGCATTTGTCTTCAAGTGCCCCTGAAAGCTGAGGTTTGCTACCAGGAAGGCGGGAAAACTCGTATCAGTCCAAAAGGCCAGAAACCACCTTTGACCAAAACAATGGAGTAATTCTTACTGGATTTACAAGGGTAACATTAAAAGCTTGTAATTGCTTTCCTACTGTCAACATAAAATGGGTAACAGGAAGGAAAGGAAGCAGAATTTTTGCATACTTCAAGACTTCAAACAGAAAAGGCTGCCACATGATCAAAAAGAGTTTTGGAATAATAATAAAGATGGGTGGGAGACAGAACAGACAGCTTCCTACAGAAACATACTATTTTCTGACTATTCTAAATAGTGAAAGGAAGATGTAAGACATGACTGCATAGCATTATAAGATTTATATGAAGGATCTTGTTCTAAAGGAAATTAGGGAAAAATTAGGAATATTATCTGTTAGAATGTGGTCAATATATTAAATCTGTGTTTTTCTTCTATATAGTCAATGCTTTGCCTTTGGATTAGCTCCAATCCATTAATGAATGGCCAGCAGGTGCCTGAAACTCACAAAAACATAAATATCGTAAAATATTTGGTGAAAGTAGCGGCTTAAATGGCTACACTATGGATTTAACTTCAGTGTGAGTGCTACCCAGTGATAGTTGAATCCTACATGAAAGTAAGACTGAAATTTGAGGAGACCTTGTTTTGTTTTGCTTTACAAGATGGTATTCCATATGGTTAAAATACTACTAAATTTTTCCTGATTTTTCTTTACTGTTATTACCAGCAATTTACATCAAAACTTGGTCTAGTCTCAGCTGAATAGAATTAATTGCTAGATTTTAATAATTTACTAGCAAGCACTCCTAAATGTACCAAATCTTGGCCTCAAAAATGCTCAGAACTGGTAAGTCAGAAAAGGTGAAATCTTTACATTTCAGAAGTGATTAAAATAAAGTTTATTTTTAAAACCCTTATAATTTTAATTCCAAATACAATAGATAAAAAAAGACTCAATGAGCATAGTACAAGTAAAGGTGCAAGCAAATAAAAATCACCAGACAGGCATTCTTCTCTTTGTATTTTTTTTCCTAAGAGTAAACGTTGACATCAAATAAAGGAGTACTGAAAAGCCTTTAAAGTTAACAAAGGTAGCTTAGTTTATGTTAATGTAGATTTCCAAAATAATTGAAAAATAAACAAAAAAGTTCCTTTTCTCTTTTTTAAAGATAATAGGTCACTGTGCATAAACGAAAACAATAAAGTTTTAATTTATTACTGAAAAATCTACTTCTGCTTATCTTATTCAGTCAGGGTTAACTCATTTCAGAGAAAAAGAAAAAAATAAAATGTAGCTTTACTAAACACAAAGATTATGTAAGTATCAGTCGCGCTAACACACACTGTATGAAACAGATTTTGAGACTCAGGAACTGGTAGCAAAGTCCTAAATTTAGTACATTACAGATGTGATCAGAAGCTTCTTGATTTTTTAAGTACTGTTATAAATATTTCCTTCTGCATAAATAGGTATACTTTTCAGGAGAGGAATACTCAAGCAATGTTCTTCTAAAATATAAAAGGAGGGCTGATGCAAAGCTTTCAAATCTATGTTAGATACTGTCATACACCTGGAAACGCAAGTAAAAACAAGGTATAACGCTTTTCTCCAGTAGGGACTGGTGACAGAGAGTAATTACTATCACGGGTAGTATCTAATATTGATAAAGATTTGTATTTTTTAACTGTAACAGTTGCTGGATCCCTATTTGAGTACACTTTCAGGAAAAAAATCCAAACACTTGTTCCTGTGAGAATCATCAGTTGAAAGACACCAGTAACACAAATCCTAGGCTGCTTACTGCTCATATTCAACTCACTCACTGCTCCAGTTTAGTTGCAACATTCTGTGTACACACACATCACACTATAAGATCACGTATACATTCACCTCACCAGAGCATATTTGATGTGGGTTGTTTCTTGAGTGTCTTCTGCCATGAGGGATTTGGAAGAATCTTTGTAGGATCCTAAAAGGACTTTCATGTCCTTCCCTTAAAAGGCGGCGTTGAGACATGGGTGTATCTTCACCAAACTATTCAGCAAAGGAAATAAAAGATCTCCTCTTTAGAATTACTCTCTTCTAACACACTGGAAAACACTCTGATTTTGTTTTTAAATGTCAATGGAGTGTGAAATTACTTTGTCAGATTCAGATGATATCAAAAATGATGAAAAAGGTCTCAGATTTAAAGTCCTGGAAGAGCATGCAGTGCAGTTATTGGTACTGTATATACTTTTCTTCAGGAACCAATACCCAGTTCCACTAGAGAGGAAAAAGAAAGACTGGTTGCAGTTAATGCACTGAGAATACCAAGATGCCTTCTGCATGAAGCTGCAACACCCTCTCAGTTCCTAGCATGCTGCACCCAGCAGACAGGACATCTTGCCACAGCTTCAATCTACTTTCAGTGCGATCAGTATGAATAAAAAAATCACAGCTCCTCACACAAGCAGGTCAGACTAGCAAGTGACATTTTAAGCAAATAAAAAAAGGTGCAAAACTGTCTCTATTTTAGTGTTTCATCCAAAAAAACTATATCCAAACTAACAGCCCTGTGCTGTTTAGCATGAAGGAAAGCACCCACAAAACATCCAGGTTGTCAACACACTCCAGCCACACAGGGAGATCCAGCACCAGTTCTCATCCCAAGCAGTTGGTACAATCACCTCCTTCTTCACATCCTTTTCCTTAATGCGAGGGATGTCCAGCTGTTGCAAAGAAACTCACAAGGTTTCTCCTGAAGAAAGGCAAGTTGAACGTCTTTCCTTTAACTTCACAGTCTTGCTCCGCACGCCAAAGACAGAAACCTCACACTGACACTTGCTGCATTTCCTACCATGTCTCAAGCACCTGGTATCCTTCAGGGACAAGTGCTATGCTCATGGCAGATTAGAAGAAAATACCGTTGTGGATTCAATGCTGTCAGTTAGAAACTCCTCTTCAGCTCATTTGCCCAAAGTCAAACTCCCATCATCAATACAACTGCTCTTGCTCTCCCTGCATTTGCACAGAGGACTGAGCCCCTCGAAGGCAGAGCCCGTTCCCAGAGTATGTGAGCAGAGAGGTCTTATGAGAAAAACCTGGGTCTTCCTGGGAGTTAACAAACAGCTAGTAGGAAGGAAGGGAGGGGAAATGAATCCCAGGCTTTCTTAAAACATATCAGGAAACCCTACACTGTCTGCTCCCCCTGTCTCTTTCAGTGCAGGAGAGAGGAAATTGATAATGCTGCTTTACTTGGCACTCAAAATTTTCCTCTCAATTCTGTTTAACTATGTCCTGTATGGCCACAGATCTGCCACTACCCAAATTTGTACCAAATATACACCAACTATATGTTTATGCACATCACCCTGAAGAAGAGCTTTAAAATATGGCGTATTATCTATTACTCTGAAAGCAAATTCAAACAGACAAACTTTAATTAAGTCACATTGAAGTAAATATTCAATACCTTATTACAAAGTATTAGTTGCATACACTGTGTTAACAGAGGAGAATTGTTACAATCCTAGTGGGAAGAGGTTTAACTTTCGACATGAAATCATGGACAAATGTGACAATCTTGAAATGTGACAACCAAGAAAAACATTGAAAAAAAAATTAAGAACAGATGAGTTTCGTGCAAATATCACTTGTTTTGAGAATTCATTGTATCAAGCAGATGGACCACTGCATGTTGCAGCGGTGCTCCATGTTCTGGATCAAAGACTTTTCAAACTCATTTAAGTACCCAGAAATGGACAGGAAGGAAGGATGGGAACAGCCTCGTGGTGGAACACCACCATGATACACACTGCCACTGTATTGTATACTCATGGTTCAAAGAAAAGAGGAACTGACACAGCATCCATATTGAGCAAAAATCTGCATTTTCTTGTGCTGCATGTCACTGGGGGCACAAAGCAGTGGGTCTGGCCAGATCAAGGGTAACAACAACATCTGCAGAGACAGCACCACAAGGTGTTCCTTGCTGAGTTTCCCAGTGGAGGCACCAAACATAGCCAGGAGATGTCTGTGGCCATTTTTCAGCCAGCAGGGCTTCCCTCCCACCTGGCAGGATAACTACTTGTTTGGGGCTCTTGGGGCACATTGGCCTCATGGCCTAAGGACTTGTTCTGACTAATCAAGTGGGATAAGGATGAACTACACATCTTCTTTCAGCAGCCAAGCCTCACCAGAAAATGAGGCAGATAGGATAAGAAAAAATGGCCTCAGGCTGCACCAGGGAGGTTTAGATTGAACACTAGAAAATATTTCTTCACAAAAACATTTGACAGGCACTGGATCAAGCTGCCCAGGGAAGTAGTTTAGTCACCATCTCTGGAGGTATTTAAAAAGATATATATGTGGCACTTAGGGATATGGTTTAGCTGAGGACCTGCCAGTGTTGGGTTAACAGTTGGACTTGATGATCTTAAAGGTCTTTTCCAACCTAAATGATTCTATGATTCTATGAAATGTGGCCCTTTGTCCCAGTGGTGTTTTGAGCATGTGATGACACACACCAGTGGCACATTGTGAAAACCTCACCAGCAATTCACGCAGAGCATTATTACAAGGAAAAAGGATGTTCTCCTTTCTTTCTTCACATATCAAATGCATGCAGAAGATTGATGACTTAAACTGTAAAGTTGGTAAGTACACACAATCCTACTGAAATCTAGCCATTAGCTACATCCCTGTCCGCAAACAAGCTTTTAATCTTCTTTCAAGCACTCAAATTTGTGCCTAGAAGCAAAGAAATTAATCACAACAATGGCTGTGGTAGTGCGCAATCAGAAGGAAACAGATGGTGTAATGCACTGTTTTCCAAACAGCAGCAGCTTCTATCTCCAGGAAAATAATCTGAATATTTTCCCTTGCTGCTGGCATTACTGTAACAAAAGCTCCTATTTGAAGGACATCTCTGCTCTGTACAGCATCAGCAAATTACCCCAGAGTTTATAGACAGCAATATTCTTTGAGTATTAGTTGGCACAACCAACAAGACTGCACCTATCTCTCCTTTCACATCAAATAAACAGTAACATTCAGTGGGTAACACCCCTGCAATTATCTTTAAATGACTGCAGACAGCCTGATGGAATCAACACAATTGTGGCAATGAAATAGGGCTTATTTTTCTCATGCTTCATTTCCAGGTCTGTTTCTGACTGCAGGCAGAGTGTTGCACATTGACAAAGAAGCAGCCACACTGACCTACAGCTGTACACTGTCTGATTCCTCCTTTCCCAGGGACCCATGGAATATTTCAGAACAGTGACTTCAAGTTTTCTTGGGAATCATTAAATTAAGATGCCATCACTTTCTTCACCACTAAATGTTCCTACTGCTCCTTTTGATATTTTTGTTTATACAGATGCCTTGTCTTTACAGGGCATCTCAAATGCCCTACTGTGATTTTCCTCCAAATCCTAACAATTATTTACAGGCCCTTCCTTACATTCTCACATTTGATGTGATGCTAAAAGATTCACACTAAGGAGCATGTATCCCTCCTAACTGTACAGACTGCAGGCTCTGGCAGCAGAATCATCACTGTTCTAGAGTTTTTTCTAAATTTATTCCATTTCTCCACACTTCTTCATATCTCCTGATAAGCCAATGCCCCTGGTGTTGCTATTTCTATTGCAGACCATGTTTTTCAGGGAAAAGAGGACATCTCACAGACAAGAAACACGGCACCTCTCATGCACTTCTAGATCTCACTGCACACACAGGGCAAACAAGCCCACCTGTGCACCCTGCGTCTTCCACTGACCCACTGTTTTCCCTGGAGTTTTGGCAGGCAGGAGAAACTCCAGGATCAGAAGGGCCTTCACACCCTCATTAACAACCCAGAGGGAGGCAGAACTGGTCTCACAGGAAGAACATAAAAGACTGAAAATACACGGGGAACTGCGTCTACCGTACACATCTGCAGAGCTCAGAAATTATTGTCTCTTGGATCAGTTTCTAAAAGCAAATATAAGGGCACATAGAAGCTAAATCTTGCCATATGAATCTTCCAGCACACTTGCAGTAACAGTGGAAATGAAATGAGAGGGAAGAAAAGTGAAAATGTTGTTTATATTTTTCTCTTTAAATCATGTGTCATCAATTATGGCCTGCATACTTATTTATTTTGTTGAGAACAGGCATACAAACAGAGAGATAAATTGGACTCATGCTACATTCTTGTACAAACTGATTGTTTTGCACACAATAAAAGATAATATACAAGTTATTTCTAATCTGAAATGTAAGTTGTTTTATAGAGTTGAACACCCACACAGCATAACAAGTTAGCACTGATTATTATTATGCTTAGTCCTGAGCTTTTTTATAACCCTATATAAGTGTTGAATTATGGCAAGTTGGTTGTGTTAATTTTTAAAGTTGAAAACGAGTTGTCAATCCATGCCAGGCACTAGGCTAAAACAACAGTCAACAAGAGGCTGATTTTAAATGAAAAAGAAAATGTAGCTGAGATGTTAAAGACACAAAGGTTGATATTTTTACATCCACAAATCCCACAGGGTTCTTTTAGAGTGAAAATACTGAGAAAACCTGTCTGAAAATCCAATAAATAAATAAATAAATAAATAAATAAATTTATTTATTCATAGGTATAGTCATGGATATTCTAGATTCTTGAAATACAAGAAAAGACTGAATCTTTCTTTTTCAATGTGGCTGAGATTAATATAAAGTTTAGGTACAATCATTTGCCTTTATTATTTTTACGCTTTTTAGAACTGGACAGGTGTGCTTATATTTCACTTTCAGACTACTCTAGCAGAACATTCTAGCATAAAGGGGACCTAGCAAGTATTCTAGAGAATCTGTTCTCTGAAAATATACTTAATAAAATACCAGTACATAGTAGTAGAAGGTGGAGTGGGAAGAAATTTCAGAAATAGGTATGAAGGAAGATATATCTGGGTGAACCTAAAGCCCACTGCAATCAAATTCAGTATCTCAAAAAAAATAGACAGCAATAAATATTCTTAATATTTTGATGTTGATTTATTAAGGGCTGGGTGTTTAAAGAATTATTTGGTATCACAAGAAATCTAGACAGAAGCCCTGAATTGAGCTACATGAGGGAGTTACGAGAGTGAATTAGGTTAGTTGTCCAAGCTTAATCCTAACTGGATGTATCTGCTCAGAGACAAACCACGATTGTAATAAGCATCAGATGAATATAAGTAGATCAGGACTGAGATAAATGGACAGCTTGCATTCTATTTATACTTGCACATTATGCTGCTGAGCCACTTCTGCCAGTCTTTCTTTACAGGAAAGACCTCTCAAAAAAAATTAAACTAAAATAAATCCTAAACCTGATACAGAATGTTTCATAATTTAAATGTTCAGTAACAAACAAACAAAAAATTGCAATATATAAGATTAGTGTTTCAATATTCTGGGTCTTAACACTTAAACGTCAAGATAATAAAAAGCTCCTAAAGACTAAAATCTGTCCCTCTAAGTTAGGTAATCTTATATTGCATATCTGAATCTCCTGAGAGTTAGCAATAAATGTGACCCATCACCAAAAGAACAAGTTCCTTCACCATTAGCAATAGAAAATACTCTGGAAATCACAGTGGATCAGAAAAATAATCAGAGGAGAATGTCTTTTTATGATCAGTCACATGAAGTGGGGTTTAACATCTAACAAGACAGCACTTCCACTTTGTCCTTTGAGTCCTTTCACTTTTGCAGGCAAATAGCCTGCAAAACTTCAAAACTTCAGAGATGTTCTAGGAAAGAGTAAGGAAACTACATATACACTGACAAAGACCAGGAGGTCAGAACATGGGGAAAGCCTGATTAGTACCCAGTGCCAATGCAAAGCAATAGGTAAATGCCATTGTGATATTGGAGCTAATTATGCAAATGCCACCTCCAGCTCACTCATTTACTTAAATTCTACCAGGTAAAATTACCTGGAAGGTGGCAATTACAGGTTGTGAATTGAATAGGTCTGTCAGAGGTAGGAGGTCTACATTTTTGGTTGGAAGTGAAATGTTGCAAAGTATTTGCAAGGGTTAGGCCATAGTGTGCACCAGCCAGCCTGCTTCTAAGTTTGTTATCAAAGCTTCAGGAATTCATCAAGGCTATTGGAACACAAATGGTGCTAAATTAAGAAAGAAGAGGCTGAGAAACTGAATACCAAGACTGCAAGAACTAGATAACAGAGGACTGTGAAACACCTGGACTGTAACCAATCACTTACTCTGAGAAATGCAGCAGAAAACGAGTGAACAAGACAAAGGCACCAACCAAGAAGTGCGTTCTTAGCAGTTTGTAGAATCTATAAATACATGTATAATGTAAACTATAAACGGCTTCTTCTTGATCATATTGGTCAGTTGTTCAGGAGTCCTGGATTTCCTGCAATAGTAAAAGCATGTGAAGAGCAATCTGAATTATTTCAGTCCTAAGCTTGATGTGGACCCCTATTTTCACCCAACTGCAGTTCAGCACCCACTGCTGCTGCTCTGTGAGCCCAATGCAAGGGAGGCAGGAGACCATGGCAGGTGGGTGCCTGTAGAGAATGGATTTTGGCAGCAAGACAAGGAGAAAAGAAAGTGATGGGAGACTTTTGGTGCCTACACCCTGTGGAGTCACTTTAGGAGGAAGCTGCTGATGATAATCAGATAAAACAATTGGCAGCAAAAAGAAGTGGCTTAAGATGGTTTATCAAATACAGCTTTTATTGACTATGTCCTAATAAAGATACTATTGTTTCAGGTTTATCAGTCATTCCTTGCACATACACCCTGAGGCACAGTGGTCGTTCCCATCATGTACCAGCTAATAATCAAACTCAGGGACTCAGGACAAGTAGCTGACTTTATATATTGAGTTATGCTAGTGAAAGCTGTGTTCAAAAATCACCTACATCTAATATTTGCATATACATGCCTGTGCAAACACATATGAATGTATAGAAATTAATAATGCATGCAGTCAACAACACTGACTGACCTCCAGCAAACAGCTCTGTGCAGAATGAGCTGGGGAAGACAGAACCAAAATCTGACATGGGAAAACTCTGGCTGGCATTTAGGAACTTTGATTATGCTCAAAAGAGAATTCTAGTTCAAAAGCTGTATCTTTTAACAAGTACAGCAGGTACACAGTACTTTCCCATCAGGTTGAGTTCTGGCAGAATCAGGCAGAGAAGGGGTTTGAATGCATTTACACTCTAGACAGACACTGCTGCTTTCCCCAACTGGATCTGCAGCATTTGAGATCAGCAAACAGCTCACTAATGAAACCTGTGCTTCCTCAGTTTCTCTGAAGGAGACAGAGCACCTGGGAACACATTTCTCAACTGTTCAAGAGGGGCTGATTTTGCCGAGGGCCAGGAAAATGCAAACCCCATGATTTTGAGAAGGTCATTTCCTGCAGATGATACCTTAGACAACCATGAAATACAAAACATTGTAGAGACCAGTGCTGGATCAATGCACCCAGACAACTCCCAGCAGGGTGGGCCCTGGCTACAGCTTCAGGTGTTCTCAATGATCTAATGTGTACAGAGCACCTACATAAACAGAGGATGTTGTCTTCTACTGCTTCCACAGGCCAGGAGCACCCTTTCCTTTCAGCCTTCAGTCTCTCCTACCCTAAACTTCCTTCCTCTGGAAAATTTTCTCTATTGCCATGTGCTTGGGACCCAAGGGATCCAGCACTCAGTTCTCACATCTTCTCTTATCAGACTTCAATTCTTCTACACTTTTCACAATCCTCTCTTAGTCTCTTCATGAATGGGCTATTAATAAAATGAGAGAGTTTTCAGTTGAGTGGCTGCTTTGAAATTCTTCTGCATGCACTGTTACACCAATTACAAATGTATAAGGCAGTAATCCACTCAGCACAGAAGAAGTAGTGTTATTAATACTTAACAAAGCTTGTATGCAGATGTAAGTAATACCTTTCAGGGACCTTTCAAAAATGCTGCAAAAATCCCTAAGCTGTAAGAACTTCATACAATTTTTCTCAGGTTACTGTTAGGATGCAGCAGAGCAGATTGTGTACTGCAAGTCTTCTGAAGTGGTTATAGATATAAATCACATAAGTGTTTGGAGAAGGAACGAGATTTTCATAATATTAATGAAAAGTCATTAACTGCCGATTTTCATGATGCTCATGACTGACATGATGCTCATGTCAGTCTCTAGCAAAGTAGGATTTTTCCTGTGTACAGATAAGCATGCTTAATTGAACTGGGATGAAGGGATTTCTGGTGGGATGTTCAACAGTTTCCTGGACAGTCAAAGTTTTAGTTTGTTCAGAGTTAGTTTGCCTCATTCTGTTTATCAGCTACTCAGTTTTAGTAGACATATTTTAATTACACAGTCATAATTAAAGACATAAATATATCTAAACACAGTGAGAGATAGACCAAAGGTCTTTATGCCATCTGGAACTGCAAAGGACTACAAGTCCATGCTTCAATTGAGTAGTGAAAAGTTATCTGAGAAATAAGAATCAACAATTTCCTTCTGAAAACCTAAAATAAATGCTGTATGATCTGCAGTTACTATCACTGTAACCTTTAAAAAGACTGAGAAAATCATTCCATCTATAGCATCTTACCAACAAGCACCAACACTGAATACAGCCACAATCACACAGGCACTTTGTTTGACCTGACTCCATACTGCTGCCAAAAGGAGGATTCCTGCCCCCAGTGACTTCTTGCTTCCTTTGTGTGGACATTTGCATTTGTGCAGCCTAACAGTGAATTATGCATGGATAAGTTCCAGGTAGGACAAGCAGAGACACGTGATGTGGCTCCTGGTTAAAGAAGTCAAATATGATGATACACAAAGGGGCATGTGGAAAACTGCTGAAATTTTAAGTATCCATTGATTCCAGGTTGGGTGTATTATTAAATTAATATTTCCTAATATAGAACTGCAAAATGTGCTTGTGTTCTTCAGCTGAGATGTTCCCATGACTTAATAAAATAGCACTATTGCATAAATAAAATAAAATAGCACTAATGCATAAATAATGACTATTTATGGCTGTACACTTAGAGCCCAAATAAAGGCACAATGGGTAAATACATCATCAGAGTTACAATTGCCAAACAAATTATTCCACATCAAAATGTGTTGAAAGACGCTAAAGATTTTTTAAATTAAAAATACGAAGTAGAAACAGGCAGTGATGAAATCAAGGCTCCTCTTGACATAGTCATACAGCACGGAAATACTGGGGGAAATAATATTATTAGTATGTAAGCTACTGAGAAAGAAAAAGTCAAGACATTAGCAAAAAATCATAGGTTGTACCTTAGCCTGCCTATTCTCTGATGTGACTAAAGCCTGCAAAGGGCACACAGTGTGAGTCCCCATAGCTGTAGAGCCATAAAACCAAAAGTTAATCCCAGCTAACAGTCCCCTTCTCCCTCCCAAATTCTGATCTCCTTTGTTATGTTTGGATTCACAGATTAATTTTTTCCAGACATTCTAAATGCTGTCAGTAAAGACAGTACTGTGACAGCAGTTTTTATGTGTTCCTTTTTTATGCACAAGAAATGTAACACGGGCATGCTCTGCTGTCCATTACAGATGTGTTTCTGGAAGGTCTGATCACTAAAAACATTATCCCATTGCTTCACTCCTCATCACCAAGCTGAATTAATCAATCCCAGCTTTTTTGAGAAAGATGATGATGACACTGAAGATGGAACTATTGAGGAAAAGGGGCACAAGTGCTCCCACTAAAAGACTGATACAGAGGACTTGGTTTCAGGGGTGCAGCAGTAGGGATCTTTAAGGAGGGTGATCTGCTCCAGAAAGCTGACATCTCTTCCAGGTGACAATTACTCCATCCACCATGTCATATATACTGTCCCTGTGCATTTAAACTGAATGAATTTTAGTCTCTGCCCAGATCCCATCTTCCCCACAGAAAAAGTGATTTGCTTCCCAAACAACATCCAGAATTTCATCTGGGTGGCTGACGAAAGTTAGTAGAGCAAGATGTTCAAGAATCAGTAGTGGAATGCCAAACCCAAGGACAGGATCATCTAGGGAATTGGTCCTCTCCTTGTGCAATCCAACACAAATCAGGGACATGGTCATAGCAGTAATCTTTGCTCAGATTTGTGATGTGTAGGCCACCAGCCTCAGGTACCTCTATTAGTTATGTACAGGTCTGCCTGGGATATTTTTTATTTTGTATCCTTAAATACAAGTAGGGCATCTGGAAAGCATCATGCAAACAATCTTTCTCCTTCAGAAGAACGTATGGGATTCCCAGATATATCCCAGGAGTGCAGATATATCCCAGGAGTGAGAAGCAGGTAAGAAAACAAAACAAAAAAAGCACAGATACTGCAGTTCATGTTAAATATGTACAACACTCAAATATTTCAGAACTCCCCAGCTGCTCTCGAATCAAAATAAATTCAGATCAAAACCAAAGAAGTATCAGAGAAAAGGGCTGTTACTGAGTGCAAAAATTTTGCAGAACATAGGTTTAACTTTACTTTATAAGGCTCTTTATTAAACCAAAAATTATACTCTACTCTGCTTTGCAGCTACATGCCTGGACTTTGCTGCTGTTCTGGATACCAATAATATCTGGATACTAATAGTATCGAAATTTCCCTATATACAATCATTTCATTATCTTTAAACATTTAAAACAATCTGTGATGACTACTACAATATATACTCTATGAATATGGCAAAACAAAAAACCCCACAGTAAATAACTAAAAAACAACTGGCTACTATGAAAATTGACACAAACAAATTATTTTAAGTTGCATGACCTAGAAGCCATCATAGAGTCACTGTGCCTTGATCCATTTAGAGCGAGCTGCAAAATTTTCTGCTCTGCCACAGTAGCACTGTAGCACCTCTACACCTTGCTGCAAAGGTTTTAACCTGCAGGAAAACTTCTAACACTGCAGAATACCACCAAAATCCACCAGCCAGCCAGGCAACAGATTCTGATGTGCCCTGTCTATGTACCCATGGACACAGGAGACTCCTGAACCTCTCATCCTGGATCATCTCCGCTGTTGGAGGCATTCAAGACTCAACCAAGCATGTCTCTAATAAGCAGATTAGCTTTGAGCTGGTGGTTGGACAAGATGATACCCACAGAAGCCCTTCCAATCTAAATTATTCTATAATCATCTGGTCCATTTAGCTCCCTTGCTGTTATCCAGTTGTGTTCACTGCTTTAATTCCCACAGAGGAAAAGGGAACCATTTTCCGTGCTTAATTTATGTCGGTTGTTTCAATTTCCTAGTGAATTAATAATTTAGCAGAATTTTATCTTCCTCATTTTAGAGTTATGCGAAGAGGCCAAGTGGTAAAGTAAAACATTAAATTATTTACAAGTTGTACACACATGCAGGCAGATAAATGGTGCATCATATATTTAACAGTTGTTAGAAAGTACAAAAACAATAGGCATGATAGACAAAGTCCTTTGTCTAAGGAGAGAAAAGTAATCTTCAAGCTTGTGTCAATTTTTTCAGACATAAAAAAAGGCTAAAGTAAATGTATCTAAGGTAGATCCACAGTTTGTAAAAACTTCAGAGCTACCAGATTAAGCAGTTTCTGTCTGCAAATGAAGGAATGAGGCTCCATTGCCCTGCTGGCAAAATTCTTCACAAAAGGCAATTAAAACCCTGTTCCATGTTTTAGAAAGATGGAATTGAATAAACCACAAGTGTGCAGAACTGTGAAGTGTTGGCAGGTGATTAGGTTATCACAGACTGGGAGAATAAATTAAAAATTCATTTGTAATGGGTGGACAGTGCTATTAAACAACAAAAAAATCCTAAATCCTCAAGTCTCCAATTACCAATCCTATTCAGTTTGCTTGAATAAAAGATTATGTCTTCTTATTTTGGTGCTCAAGAAATAAAGAATTAATATTAAACTGCTGAATTTTTATACCAAATAACCTCTACACATGATGAAGACAAGGACAGCAAACAGAATTCCTCATAATTCAACCTTTCTAAATGTATTTGCTGCCTTATACACGCAGCTGAACAACTTCCTTCAAATAAAACTTAAACCAGAAATAGGTCTTGAAAATGGAAATATTTTTGAAGCACCATGCTCTGAGTATTTTCTACAAAGAAACTGCAAAGCAGAGCAAAATACCACTACACTTCCCCCTCCCCACCCCAACTTCATATTCTTCTTGAAAACTGATTTTAAATATATTTCTTTCTTAATGTACATATATTTTACACAAAGACCTTCTGTTAAAATTCATCTGGCTATCCAAACCCCCCCTTCTCCTGAATGCACACAGAGACATAGTCATTAAAGGATTGGCAGAACAAGATCTCCTTTCTTTTCTGAAGGGGGCCCTTCCAACAAACGACCTCCGAAAGAGGCATTTATTGTTAGGTACTGGGCGATGCAATCTTCGCTCATCAGCGGTAAAGATCTAGGATCTGCTTCCTCCACGTCCTAACAAGCAGACACATCTCTTATCCACACTGTATTTGCACTCTTCTACCATGTCACTGACTTTAGGTTCAGCAGGAACCCCTTTGAGCACCTACAAGCAGCTCCACCTCAGCCAGAAGGTCGTTTTCTATCCATAGGGTGTTCAGCACATAAGCTCTGGTGGAATGACAGCAAGTGAAGGGGTTAAAGCATCTGCAGCCTTGGGGCTTGCCACAGCTCCCCAGAAACACTCAGTCTGGTCTGGAGCTCACTCCTTTCCCTGATGCAAGCCCCTGCCTCCCTTCCCTGGCAGAAAAACCACCAGGTGTGGGAGGCAGAAGGATCCCCTGCAGAGAACGGGGGCTGCTGGCACAGGGTGGGCACCAGCCCACAGCCTGGGTAAAGCTGGTCAGTGAGACTGCAGCAAAATGGGAAAGGAGGCTGGACAGAGTCAACTTCCAGTGAAAGGAAACACTACAAGGAGGCTTGTGGAAGGAAAGGAATTTGGTACTGGGGAGGGACAGCTGGGGACTGAAAGGAGTGAGAGCAGAGGAGATACAGGCACTGGAGGGGAGGTGTGGTGTGACCCTGGGTGCAGCAGATGGATCTCAGGCAGGAGACCTGAGGAGGGACCTGCCTAGGACAGCAGTAACAGGAGCAGAGGCCAGGATGAGGGTTCACCTCTCAGGACTCTACCTCACCTCTACCATGCAAAGGAAACTGCTTCTGGCTTTGCCAGAATGCCCCTGTACTTCCTGTGCAGTGCTGGGGACTGATCCTTCACTGGAGTAGCTGCTTTGGGGTAGTGTCTCAGAGAAAACAAGTGAGGAAGACTTGGGATCATCCTGTTCATATTGCATTGACACAGAAATGCTGCCTAGCATGCAGGCAAAGATAAAGGGGGAGAAACAGGAGTGTACATGCGCAAACAAGGCATCATAATAAGAAATAACATCATTACATTTTGAGAAGTTTTGATGCTTTATGGGGTGCAATTTTTAATAAAGTATAAAACACAATGCCTTGGGTGAGAGACCCGCTCTTTTATGATCTTACAGCAGACAGAGCAAAAACCACAAGGCCTCAAAGGAGCAAAAACTGGGCAGTCATACAAACCTAGATGCATCTTGTTTCCTTTTCAGAATAAACTTCATGCCTCAATTCCATGATTTAAGGCACTTTTCCAAATGAAAAATGAAATTTAAGAGCTTGAATATATTCTCATCAAACTGCAACACAAGAATTGATAGCAGACACAAAGTATAAAATTACATATCTCTCATATTAACTTTGCAAATATTATAAATTTATAATAAAATTTAATAACCAGTAAATGACCAAAATGCTCTCAGATAACATTTAAGATTAATAATTTAGCACTGAAAAATAAGTTTGCTATGAATATAGACTTCTAAATGAAAAGACAAGCATCTTAAAAGTATGTTTCATTTCAAGGCTAGAAAACTAGCAAATAACAATCAATGTTTTTTTTTCTTGGACAAATGGCAAATCTTAACAATATTTGAAGCTCTCAACAGATGGCTTGTAAAAAATCAAAAAAGGTGTCTCATTAATAAAAATACTTCTAGCTCTTATCATTGCTTACACATACTTGAAAGTTGTTAATAATATAATGTACATTTTGTCTCCACTTTAAGCAAACCTTTTTCTCTGATTTTAGACTCAGCTAAGGCAAATCTGTAAACTGATAAACTGAACCACAGAAAAAAAGAAAAATGAAAGTCACAACAAAATGTCACTTTTTAGACTCAATGTGCACACTCAGCTTTCAGCCTTGTGCCTTCCCAGATCACCATCCCACGACAATTGTTTCTTTAGACATAGTGCAAGATGAAAATGCAAAGGAAACAGAGTCTAAGTCTGTCACTGGTTGCACCTCTATCCTATTTACTCATAAGGTGAGTAAAAAAATGTGGCACTTGAAGAAATTCTGGTGTTGGTTTACACATACTAGAATCTGAATTTCCCTGTAATTTGTAACTACAGTTTTGATCTTCAAATATTACTTAACACATCATGTATTTAAGAGGTGTGAAAAAAAAAAGAGTTTGTATAAGCAGTATCAAAAAAACTATTTCTACCTTTCAAAAAAAAAAAATCAACAACAACAACAACAACAAAAAAATTTAAAAAATCTTGTGTGAAAACAAATTGTGTGCAGATATCACTTCTTGAAATTTGTTACAGGCAGGAGACAGAATGAACCGAAATGTTTCTATTTCACACAACATGGAAGACTTAGAGCTTGATACTACACCTAGTGAACTCCAGAATAACTGGTGAGCCCAAAATTCAATTAAATCTTGACAGAAGCATGTACCAAGAAGTGAAAAGACTCAGTTAAGAAACTGGGCTTAATGGGCAGATCTCTGCAGAAATCAAGTACCTGCAGTATGGTAACGAACAGACAGGCAGCTTCTCTGCTCTGCCAGGCAGCAAACCAACAGCCATAACATTCAACACCTATTTCAGATCTGAAGTTAACCAAGACTGTAAACTTCTAAAGAGATACTGTACTTGATTCAGTTATCCAGAAACACAAATTACAGGAGATAGTCACAGGAGTTTTGCCATTTCTCCTCTGAATTGACTGCAGACTGCTAGCGAAGGAGCAGTCATGCCCCAGCCCAGTTCCTCCAGAGCCATGGCCATGTATTCTCTCTCTTGCCCTGGTATCAGCTCAAATCGAACAACGTCAGGATGCAGCAGGGCAGGCTGCAGACATGACAGTGAGCACACTTCTCTGTCCTCAAAAAGAAAAAAAGAAAAAGGCAAATTTCTGTTTAATCAACCGCCAGTTTAATGGTTCAAACCACTGCAAGGTACCCATCTCTCACCTAATACAAGAGAAACGATGGGAAGCCAAAGGCAAGGGAGAGAAAAAAGGAGATGTGCTTAGAAAGTGGTTTGGGATCACTGTTTTGAAAAACTTTAAAAAATAAAAACTTTATTAAAAATCATTGCTGTTGGGTTTTTTGTTTGTTTGGGTTTTTTTAAATGGTCTCATTTATTAGGTAACAGCAACATGGTTTATTAATAGCAGCTTGACATTAGAAACTTTTTTTTGTGGAAACTGCAGTTCTGTTGACTGGACATCTAACAGCTATCAGAACCTAATAAGCTCACCAAGTGTTGCCTTTACACCATACAAACTCACAACACTGCATCAAGTATGGCGAAATGGGATATTTTACATAATTTTTCAAACAATTTTTTAAAATATGGGGGGGGGGGAAGCGATAAAGACAGAAACTAAAACATTAGAGCAAAAATGCTATTTCATGTCTTAACTGTTCATAACATAGCATTGGTTGTTTGCTGACAGAAGCAGCTGAGGTGAAGATCAAGCCCAGCAGCAGCCCCGGATATCCGAGTGTACGCAGAGTCGGCACTGGCCGACCCTCCCAGGCTGCCACCCGCATGAGACGGGTGCTGCTGCTTCCCTGGGCTCCCAGCCCTGCCGTGCCCTGGCTTTATCAGGGAGGAGATGCACAAGTGCCAAGCTCTGCCTCGCCCTGCTCCCTCCCATCCCACCTCACCCCACCTCTAGGAGAGGAAACCCAGGTGACTGAGCTGGGCAGGAGCCACAACCGGACTCTCAACCCTGCAAGCAGAGGACCAGACCTGCCAAGAGATAGATGGGGCACTCACTCCTTCTTCTCCCAAACAAAACAGTGCTTGAAGCCCACTGGCAGCACTGTGCAGTGATATGCCTGACCTTATTTCTGCTGGGAATGTTCCTCCCTCCCTCATCAATTCCACCACGCTTGTCTGATGTTTCCTTTTCTGCTGTGTCAAATACAGATAACAAGTTACTCGAGGCAGGGATCTGTCCAGAGCAGTATAGCTCACCAGCAAAGGGCTTGGCAGGCTGTACAAAAAATGGAGCAGAGCAAATGACCAGCCTTTAAAACAAACACAGTTTCATTTATTCATAGCTTAATAACTTACTAATTCATTGCCTAATGTGTTATTAGCAATACATTTTAAAACCAGGCTTTGAACTCAAAATTCCTTTCTAAAGGCATAAATAGTTAGAAACTAAGTTCTTCCCTCTGCAATTACCAATTTTCAAAGTCTGAGGTCTCCAGCATTAATGATGCCATAAAATCAACCCAGACACTAACAACTTTTTCTGGAGTACTTTTTGACTCCAGTAAATTGTAGCCAGAGCAGCTGCTTGTGAAGCACTCTGATGTCAATGGGATGAAGGGGCCCTGATGGACAGGGTGGCCCTTGCAGTTTTTAGGGCAGGGTCTGTAGAGAAACAAGATCTGCACGCCCCCAGCACAGCACCCAGCGTGGCCCTGCTCCCTGCACAGGAGAGCAGCACAGGTGGCAAGGCTTGTGAGAGCCTAATGAGCAAAAATACCCCCCTGTAAGGCTAACCCACAGCTGATCTGCTGCCAGGCAGCAGAGAAAAGGGTTAGGAAAGAGAGGAGAGTGGATGTGCACATCTTGCTGCCTTTTGTTCCATGAGTATCTCTAATACTGAATATTATAAACTACATTTGTTGCTATTTAAGGACACAGGTCTAGCTCTCTGTACCAGCCACGCATCACATGTCTCACATGTCAGGGAAACTCGCAGACTGGCTGTCAAACCAGCGAGTCTGCTGGTCCAGGGAGGTGGTGATACTGAGTGAGTGGGAAGGCTCCTC
Organism: Fringilla coelebs; assembly: GCF_963513975.1. Taxonomy (NCBI): domain Eukaryota; kingdom Metazoa; phylum Chordata; class Aves; order Passeriformes; family Fringillidae; genus Fringilla; species Fringilla coelebs. The sequence goes on along the minus strand of NC_140029.1, from coordinate 26,327,079 downwards.
TGTCTGCCTGCTCCTGCTTTCCTTCTCAGGCAGGATGCACACCAAAGAGCCACCAGCCACGCTGGAGCTCAGGGAATGGCCACGTGCAGAAAGTCAGGAGCTACTTGATGGGAAAGGATGGGAGAGGAACTCCTGAGGGAATGGGGGGGAACAGGAGGGGCTTCTCCGCAATCCAAGTGCCAAAGGGTAACACCCACACCCCTTCCTGCCTTGGCAGTCACACATCAGGCCTGTCTCAAATACCTGCATTTCCCTTCAAACTACTCTTGGATCTCTAAACTCTCACCCTCCTTTGGGGATAAAATTGAAATCCTGCCTCTTCTCACCATCTCCAATAAGAGTTCCCTGCAGTGTCATATGAATGTCATGCAGAGTCTTTACTGAATTCAACCCTGGACCACTGTTCAGGTTCGAGGGTGTTTAAAAGAGTACCAAATAAAGCTCGGGCTAATTGTCCTGTTTGCATGTTTTAAAAGGCATGTGGTAGGATGCTGCAAGGTTTCCTCCTGATTTCCTGAAGGCTGAGTGGGAACTGTTAGTACTACTTTAACTTGGATAATTGCTAAGCACACCTTGCAAAATTAGCAATGTAGCATTTAATGCGTACCTTTCCTCTCCTTCTGCAAAATTATGGCAGCTCTCTGTGCCACCCAGACCTTTTTAATTCCCTGTTAGATCAAAAATGTAAACAATTACTTTGAAAAACACCTCCCACTGCCACACTGAAATAGTTCATCTTCTGTCTTCATACAACAACAGAGAGAAGCAGTTTCTATTAATATCCCTCTCCTGCTCCAGGCTTTGTGGTCTCAAAGAAATTCAGGTATACAATTTTCAAAGGAATTGACTTTGAAACAATGATGGCACTGAAGTCAGATGCACATTGCAATATCCTTGAAAGGCAAGTAAAGGATGAGCTGGGAATAAGAAGCACTGAAGAGACTCAGCAGAAGGAAATGATGAAAGTATGGAATTAGAAAGCTGAAAAAGTTATGTGTTGGTTCGTATTTTTTTCTTACCTTTACTTCACAAGTGATTTATCTGATGTGGAAAGGTCCTTTTTTTTTTTTTCCTGTCAGCTGTTGGCAGCATTTTGAAAACTATCAACAACTTTGATGACTTCCTTTTGATCCCTCCAATGCACTCAGATGCTCTTTGCCTCTCTTTACCTCCAAATCTTTAATATCAGAACTCCAATGTACATCCCACAGGTCACTTGCAGCCTTAGCAGCTGTGGCACAGAACCCAGAAACAGAATTTTTGACTGTGGCTGTCCTCAACAAAACCACCTGTGCCAGAAACACAGTAAATGTCTGGGTCCTGAGCAGACTGAAGCTATCTCATAATTAGAGCCCAGCATGTACTCAAGCATGAATAAAGTAACAATGATGAATTTTCATCACTCTTGTGATTCTGTGAATGTAGGTCATGTGCCATCCTAACTACTGAAGATTAAGTTGTTATTATTTTTCAGACAGAGCATTATGCAGCCCCAGCTTCATGTCCTACTAAATGCCCATCTATGAGCAAAACACCCAGAGAAACCTTTTTATATCATTTCATTTCTGCAGCTTTTGGTTCTCATCCAAGCTGCATGACCAAACACACCTGTTTTGCTTCCTTAGCCCATCTTTCCCCTTCTCCCATTGTCAACAGTCCTCAAAGTAAGCTGGAAAAATTGCTTTCCCAAACACAAACACCCTTTCTTATCTACTCTATTTCACTGAATTTTTGGGTGAGACCTTTAATTTTGTTTTTTAAGTATTATAACAAGAATAGAGTATTTTATATAAATGTACTTTGCCATTACAAACATGCTGAAAGGCTGAGTAAAGTGTCTCAAAAAAGTGAAATGCCAAGAAATCATCAAGTTTCCTTTTACAAATCCGTTTGGTAATAACAACCAAGTTCCAGACTCAGCTGGAAACTGAAAACAAAAGCCAGCAGAAGAATTACCTGGTGTTTGGACAGAGGAATTCATGTATGTATCAACAAGAGGATACAAGATGGGTAAATTTTGTTCTCCCTCCTATACCCAAGACACCTGCCTGAGAGAGCTCAGGCACTTCTCAGAGGCAGACAGGGAATCAGAAAAACGCACTCAGCTTTCACCTCCCAACATGAATTACCAAATGACTCTCTTCACTGCAGTGAACATCTGAAAATTGCAAATGTTAAGATAATGGAAATAGAGAACAACCAATTTAATTACAAATATTCCACAGGAGCAGGATACAGAGCCATAAAGAACATTTCAGTTTGGCAGGGCCTTTCCACAGCAGTTGCTTCAGTAGACATCGTTCCTGCAGTGACACACACAAGGTAAACACAGAAAGAGGAAACAAACCAGTCACACAACACACTGGTTCATGTGGTTATGGGCCAAAAGCTGATACAAGACTGGTTTTACAAAGCTCTTGTTCAAACACAAGGCATGTGACATGGGGTAACCTCAAATGACCAGCTCAGTATGATTAGCTAACCTAACCATAGAGTTTACTTGGGAGAGAAAACCAGCAGCCCAGGACAAAATAGTGACCAAGGGAAATGACTTTGTTCATCCCAGAAGCCAGACACAGGAGTATTTACAAAAAAGGCTGCAATTTATAATTTGATATTTTTAACTATGAAGGTTGTAGCCTGAAGAGTAATTTTAAAATCAGCTATGTGTGTTCTCATCAATTGCTATTTATATAAATTATCTTGGTGTTTCATATGCAAAGCCACCCTCCCTTTAAATCCATTGGATGAAAGGGAGGAATTGAAAGAAAAGGAAGATACATTTCTGGCTCAACAAGAATTGAGACTTTAAAAGAACTAGGACAGTCATTTCTCGGTGCAAATTTTCTGCCTGCCACATGAAATGCTGAAGGCAGAAAGACTTTTAGTAAAACTGTCACTTAGCAAATGCCTCAAGCACAGGAAGGGTGACAGCATGCACAGCCCTGAAGTAATAGCACAGGTGAAAAACAGGAGCTTACTTATTGCACAGCAGTGCAGTTCTCAACTGGCCAAATACCTGTTTGCCCAGATTATCAATTTCAAAAAGGCTGACTGCTGCCAACCAGCACTGCACACCAAAGTCTTCAAAACCTAGCAGTACTGTGCTTTATCAGCTCACCACAATCTGAGTGCCACATTCAGTAGGAGTCTGCCTTGCCTTGTGTCCTCAAAGAGATTTAGGTGCCTAAGGGACCATCACACTGGCTCCTACCAACCTCAAACACCATCAACCCTCACATGAAGCTAGAAACATTTGGGGATGTCAATCACAAGGCTTCTCCATTTCAGCTTTCTCCCTTGCTGAAACTCACAGCCAGTTACACCTTTGTGTGACCAAGTTTAACATTTCTTCATTGCATCAAGGGTTTCATTGTGTCCCACTCTCTGCTGCTCCAGGGAAGCCAAACAACCAGATCCATGCCCCTGGAACACCACAACTCAAATAGCACTTCCTGTCAGTCATCGAGAAATTTTAAGCATTATTACAAAAACTCAAAAGCCACAAAAAACAGCAGAAGCAGACTAAGGATATAACTAACATCTGAGACTGCTGTAAGTAAGGGGATCTCTTGTCCAAAACTGCCCACTCTGTGCAGGAAGTCAACCTCCAAGATGATGATTCCATCTCCACCTGCACCCAGGACTGTGTGCTTAGGCTGACTGCTCCACAAGGCATGAGGAGGCTGCACCCATGGCACTGTTAAAGGCAATGTTATGGGCTGGGCTTCCAGACAGTTTGCATCCCCAGAAAGCTGCATTCCTATGTGTGGTGAGCCAAGGGGCTCATGCTTGAGCTATGAAGTTGTGGGGAAAAGGAACTGGAGAGAGGTCAAAATAGCTAACACAGCATTGCAGGGTTAACTCAAGAGACCTACAAGTGATTTATCCATATAAAAGCATCAAGAAGCTATTCCTTCTGTCTGAAATGAGAGCTGCTATTTAATGGGACAAGACAAAAGAAACAGTGGAACTAAGCCAGACACTGTAAAACAGCAGGCTCAATCTTCCAGCTGAAATGCAGTGTTTCACATATTGAAAACCTTAAGAAGTTTCTGGAGCTGACACAAAACCAACAAAATCTCAGGTAGCTGGCTTGATCTTCATTAATTGAAAAAGTGAGTAACCCAAATGCCTCCTACTCCCAGGTTTTGGCCTGCACATCAGCTGAGAGCAAACACCTAGAAGACACCTCAGCCTGCGTTACATGCAGACACTCTGTCCCTGCTCTGCACTGCTCCTTCTCTGCAGAGGTTTCCCTGTTATTTGATATGCACAAGGTAATCTTGCAGCTTGGCTCTCTGTGGTTGGAAGCATGGCAGGCAGCTGTGCCAGGCACTCCTGCCAAGAAAATATTCTGACACACCATGGTTATAAAAACACATCAAAGGAAAAGACTTTTTTCTTCTTTCATATCACTAAGTACTTAAATCCCAGCAGGGCTCTCCCAGCTCTGCAAGGTTTAAGTATATATACCCAAAGTCCATAAACTGAAGAGGACACAGACAAACATGTGCCCCACAATCCCCTGAAAAGCCATTCTAAATATGCCATCATTTACTGTTTAATACCTATTTTTGGATATGAAGTCAGTGATAGCTGGGGTTTTTTTTGGAGGGGGGGGTAAGTTGTATGTAAAAAAAAAAAAAAAAAGAAACCCAATTGCGATGAAGTGCTTTTGGACACAATATTTAAGCAATAATAACTTGCAAAAAAAAAAAAAAAAGTAATCAACCTTAACATTGATCAATTTTTTTTTTTTTTCAGATTCCCAAAAAGGCAGCCAGCTCCTTTTAATAAGGACGGTTCTGTTACCATCTCTGAACTTTACTCCCACTAGTTTCACTAGATTCAGCTGTTTCAGTAGTAAAATAAGGAGTTTGGTTTAGGCTAGAATATGCTAAGGAACGGATGCCATGCAGGCGCTCCCAGGATCTGTGACAGTGCCATCCTCACAGAAAATAAGAGCAATCCACTCCTAAATGCTTGTGTCCGTTCAACTGCAGCTTTCACGCTTACTTTTGAAATTTTAAACCTCATGTCAGGAAGGGAAAGCAAGTTAATACCAACAGAGGCATTCCCCACTACCACTAAAGGCCACCTGGGTGCAGTGGACGTGCCCACAACCTGCAGATTTCAGAGCTCTCACACGGATCTCTCCAACTCTACCAGCTACATAGAAAGCTGACAAAGTTGCCAAGTAGTAAATCAATGTCTTCATGCTCAGACCTGCCTGCTTGCCAAATTAACAGAAGCATACAGAGCACTCTGCCACACGGAGAAAGACTTTTTAAGAGTTCCCAAAGTTGAAAATCAGGCAAACTAAGGACAGAAGTTAGGGGGTAAAAAACAGCAGGCAAGTTTACAAGATCGTAGGAATGGGGAGGACAGGACACACAGAAGAGATCCTTCCAGCTGCCCAGAATTTAAAATGTCCCTTCAGTATGCCTGAGAATGTTCCTGTCCTTGCAATAATCTAACTCACCCCAGTGATTCTGGGTACTTGGAGATGGTATGTAAGTCCCTTCCTCCCACATCTGTGCCTGATTTGTCAAGACAGGTGAGCCAGCCTTCAAAGCTTCAAAAGCCTGCCTGTCAAGAACAGAAAGCCAGGGAAATGTAATGTAAAGTTTGGGCCCAAACTGTGACTAAGACTGAAAATGCAGAGCTACTGAAAAGTGACTGAAATGGCAACGGGACACTACCTGCACTTAAAATACCAGCACTGCACACAGATTTACTGAGGAACCACATGTTTTCCTTCTTTGCTTTGCAGATGTTTCTTCTTTCTGCAGAGCATTAAAACTGTGTTTGAGGAGAGGAAACAGATGGTAGCTGCTATAGTGGCACTTTTCCAAGGTGGAAAGAAACCATTATAGTGGGGTTTCCACAAGCTTAAGGCTGAGAATGTCAGATTTGTATTGCCAGTTTGCACGAATTAAACACGTCACTGCAAGGCTTCCAAATGATGCAAATGTAGGGTAGTGGCTGACACTGAGAGCTGGTGCCTTAACACTGTCTGTGTGTCAGTCAGAGCAAAGGGAGTCCTAAGCAGAATCCCCACAGCAGTCAGTGACATGGACAATCCATGAGGTCCCAGGTCAGAACTGTTTATCATCTCAGGCTTCAACCTCTGAGCTACTGCTCCATGGGGAGGGGAAGTCCTGCCCATAAACAGAAATTTGTGGAAGAGGGTTAAATTTAACACAGCAACAGAACTGAAAAATAAGAAGAAAAATAAAAACTACATCCAAACAATGAGAAATTATGCCAGAACAGCAAAAGCAGTTAGTCTGGCCATGTAAGTCCAGGTGGCCCTTTGATAGAAGAAAAGTGGCTGGGAAGACTGAGGAACAAATCTGGGAAAATATAAAAGAAGATGCCATGGGAACACCCTTAACAGTTGTTGGGAAAGTGTAGGGCACAAGGTGATTTTGAACTGTGGAGCAGGAGTCAGATCTAGAATATGAAGCAGATGATAATACTAAACCAGGGAGCATGATTCTGCCAGCTAAGTGTGTCCAGAAGAAGAAGATAATGTAAGGTGTTGGAGAATAAGGTGAAGGTGAGGAAAACAAGAAATAATCAATCAAAGCTTTGCCAGAGAAAGCTGTCCAGATTTGTGAAATGTGGCTCAGGAAGGCACTCGAGGAACTCACTGAGAGGATCACACATTGCTTTGAGAGTAAGGAGAGGTCAGTAACTTACCATGGGGGCTGGGAATGTGAGTAAAGCAGAATTTGGTCAGAGCAGAGGGAGCAGATCTCTCAGGCAAGTGCTGGTGTGGCAGTGAGGGATGAGTAGCCCAGAAAGGTTGTGTGAGTGCCAGACTGACACAGGGGAAAGCAGCCAGAGGCACAAAGGCTGTTCTGGTAGAACAGTAAAAGATTACAGACACACCCAGATTTAGCACTCCTAACCTCAGGCATTGGGAGATGCCAGGTTGGGAGCTGAGCTGCTCCAGGCTTCCTGGCCCCCAACCTAGTCACAGGAACAACCAGTACATCTCAAAAGGTGGAAGGACTTTCCTTCTTAACATGCCCCTTCTCTCTTGTTTGGCACACAAGGGTTTTAGAATTCCTCTTCTGACTCAAAAGCTTAGAACTACCTGGGATAAATCTCAGCCTGCCTGCAGCATAATTCAGAGGGGAAAAAAACACCAACTAGCTAAGGAAGAAGAACAGGTTTTTGGGTTTTTTCCCTAGAATCCTACAAAGGAGAAAATCCCTGAATGCCTGAAGGTGGGCAGCTGTACCAGAGGGAAACCAGGGGAACCTCTGCATTTCAATTACTCCTGAGCACAGAGCTATTGAAAAAGTCTGAACGTGATCTTGGGCTGTTAAGGAAATCTTTGCTTACAAAAGGTTTCTGAACCAACAGAAGGGCTGTGAAGGCAGACAGAGGATAATTAGACCCAAGGACAGTGTACAGCCCAAGAATGGGAGACAGCAACAGCAAAACTGTCTGAGCAACCTACAAGCAGCAAGGGAGGGAGGGGAGGGGGAAGGAAAAAGGAAACCCAAAACAGTCACCCATAAATACAACCAGTGGATGTATAAAAGCACTGCCTGTGGCCTGAGAATACCTGCACAAGGATTATAACAGAGAGGGAGAGACAGAAGGGGGAGGAGAGGGACTAGCTAAATCACATGAGTAGGAAATTGCCTACAAAGGCTGCCTTTTCTCTTTTTTTTTTCCTTTAAATATGCAAGTTTAACAAGCTAAAAACCAGCACATGGTCAGAGCTGCCAGCAAGTATGCAAACAGCATTTGGAGCTGCTGCTGGCTTACATGAAGGTCACAGTGTACCTGCAGCTGCACAGCTGAGAGACAGGCAGTGTCACAGGCAAACCTCCCACTCTGAAGCCTCCCTCTCCTTCAGCTCAGGAAGAAAAGGCTCCCACATTCCCAACTAAATCCAGCACACGTTCTTAAAATTTATCTTGCCACAAAAAAACTAGATCAGCATTTTCATGGGAGTGGAAAAAGTAATGTACAAATTACTAAAATAAACTGCAACTGACAGTATGCCCTAGCAAATATCAGACTGGCTTTCTTCTTAAGCATTCAGAAAAGCAAAACAGGAAATGAAACAAAAATCCAGATATTTAATAAAGACATGTTTTGAAAATAGGAAGATAATCAACAGGGAAAACAAGGAAGGAGAAAAAATGTGTATGTGACCTTTACTGGTAATTTAATGATTGTTCTTGTCAGATCAAATCTTGTTTCCCCCATAAAAAATGTTGTTAAGAAGGTAAAATATCTTTTTTCCCTATCCAAGAAAACAGAGACAGCTGATCTGTTCATTCCATATTTGTCTTTTAATCTATGTGTTCATCAACCTACAGCATCAGCCATCTTGCTAATTATCTGCCTCCACCACATGAAAATTGAAAAAGATGAAAAAGTCACCCTTAGGAAAAGCAGACTAGGAAAATGGGAAGATAAATTCCAAGTTTTGATACTGCAATGAATAAACCGTTATAATATTCTGTACTTTCAAATCACGGTTTTGCCTCACATGACAAGAAGATGTAACACTTCTATAATCTGTCAACCAAGAATAAAGGGCAAACCAAACAGTTTCAAAGGATGCAAAAACCACCTCTCTTGTCTTTCCAGGTAACTTTTTATTCTGAAATACGTTCACATCTCTGCATGAGCAATAGCCAGGATAACACTTCCAGATCTATTCAAAGATCACCTCATCGTGCACTGCTTCTTCATTCTAGTTTTGAACACACAAGCATTTACATTTCCAACAAATAAAACAATCTCAGAAATTTTCATAGTATTTTTTTAGTGCTAAAACCATTTTAGATCTGCTCTAATTTTTAATCTATACAAATGTAAAACTATATTTATCACAATTAATTCATGCAACTCTTCATTCTCATGGAAGTGCAATTAAGAGCCACCCAAAATACTGACTTGCAGGGCTAACAGTTAGCTCAGCTTTTCACTGCTTCATATCAAGACCCATTTCACAAGACAAATCTGTAATTCCCCCAATTTAGGTACAGCCGAGTCAAATAAAAATGGAATCAAGACCCATTTAGAGTACATGACTGGGCTATCAGCTACTCAAAATGATGTTCTAAAGCATGCTTCAGGAATAACCAAGCACTAAAAAATGTTAATTAGCGTTAATATCAATGAAAGTTTAACCTGCTGACAAAAGCTCTTAATGTTCTCTTTCCTATTAATGAGAGCATGCATAAAGAAAGCTAGTCGGATTGCCAGGATTTTCTGTAAATCCCACAAAATCACTAACAGCATCCACACAACACATTTAAGACCAGCAGCTCCTCCTACCAGCGCAATGGGAAACCGCATTTAATCTTTGCATCAATTCTTCTAGGGCCATTTCTTCAATTTTCAGCCAGCATCTCATTCTCAGATAAAACAAAAAGAATCCACAGCAAGCATGCCCCCCCCACCGCTCAAGGATTAAAGGTGGCAGGGGGGGAAAAATCCCCAAACCAGCCCGCTACAGCAGCGCTTCGCAGCCCTGCATTTCAATCGCTCCGCACGGCTCCCCTCGGCACAAAGGGAGGCAGGAGCCCACGTTCCCTGCTGGCAGAGCCTGGCCGAGGCGGGGACAGCCGGAGCGGGAGTGTTGGTGGCAGCAGGAGCGCTCCGAACTTCTCTCCCGCTGCAGCGTGGCTGGCCCGCAGCGGAGCGCTCGGAGGAGCGGCCGCGCCGGGAAAGGGCTGCGCTGGGGAAGGGCTGCGCTGGGGAAGGGAAGGGCTGCGCTGGGGAAGGGCTGCGCCGCATCCCGCGGGAGCAGCCGCGCTCGCAGAACGCCCCAGCCTCACTCACGTGAACGCCGGGGCTCCTCCACCTTCCTGCCAGATTGCTGCCACGGTGGGCAGCTTGGAAGAAAAATGCCTTCCTGCATTTTTGGGCACTGACAGTGCCAAGGAGATCCCGCTCTCACCAGTCCACGTTCGGTTTGGACCGGTCATTTTTGAAGGTCTTCAGATTTCCTTCACACGCTGTCGAATTTCCTTTAAACGCAGCTGTCTTCTGGAATCTTTGGAGGAGTTTGCTTAAATGTTGTGCTACAGCAGTCTTATAACTCTGTGAAATCTGTATTTCCACAGCAACTGTATTCCCACCTTAGGCAAAGGGGTTTTGGAGTCTGGCTCTATGGACCCCTCAAGGTGTATGGCAGCAGAATGGCTGCAGAAGGCACCCAGGAAAACCAAACCTCATAACCAGTCAACTTCCACTTGCTATAGAGGGTACAGTACCACTGGAAAACTTTCAGGGACACAGAAAAACCTACAAGACTGAAAAAGTCTTCTACAACACTCCTCTATACAACTGCTCCTCATAATTGATTTCCACTGCTTTTATACAGACTGGTCTACAAGTTTGAAACTGATGCTTTTAACACTTTTTATTTCCAAAGATCATCTTGATGCCTACTAATCTCATTGTTGCAGGTTTTTGCTGATGGTGAATTTTGCTCAATTCTCCCACTCTTCTAATCATCCCATTGGTTTTATCCTAATTTTTAACCAACATTAATGAATTGTTCATGGCTGAAAGAAAAAGAGATGTTTTTCATCATGTTTAAAAGGACTGTGCTGTTATTTAAGATAACGTTTCTTTTTTACACATTGCATATAGCAGGTAAGAATAGCAGCCCTCCAGAGGGAAACAAGTGGACACCTGTAATGAGCTGCTCATAACTCTCAACAATACAATTAGAGAGGATATGAACTAAAAAAAGTTTTTAAGAGGACACAACAAACTATCTTGGCTTCCTCTGCCAATAAAATTAATTTAGATAAAATTAATTTAGATAATTCATTTACTACAGAATTTCTCATTATTTCCACTTAAAGTATGACAGGCCCACAGCAGCTCCATGTATTAGATATGACTAGAGTCATACATGTTTCCATTTCAGTATTAATAGAAATGACAAAATGAAGTCTTCAGTCAAGCTTTTCCATAACAAAGTATTACCACTGAAAAACAGGATCTGTAGGCACTTTGTATGCAAAAAGTATTTTGTTTATGTGACTGCCATTTGAGACTGCATTTATGCAAAGGAACAAGTGATGGGAAGCAAGACCGCAATTACCAAACCAGGCTCTTGCCATTCTGGTGGTGACCCAAGAGGAGCAAATGCATGAGAACAGATCTCTGCAGGTGCACTGGGATGGCTGAGGCTTGTTATCAAACAAAAGCTGTGTGACCAAATTGCACCCACAGACAGCCCAGGGAGAACTCCAGATGCCAGACAGCCAATGGGATTTGTTACTGCAGCAAGTTAAAGGCCTAAGGCATTTTTGCATATGCAGAACGGCAAAGCTCACCTCTAAGATTACACTGTTTCCTGGTGCAGCGAGAAGTGCAGCAAACATACTCATTCATAAGCACCTGCTGCAAGAGAAGATGACAGTTCAATCCCAGATTTCCCTGAGTATCCTGACTCAATTCAATAATAATTTCATGTTTTCCTTGGAGAATCAGCAGACTGCTTAAGCTTCCCATATATCCAAGGTCCATCTTTTCATGGAGTTTCTCAGTGAAATAAAAAGGAAGACAAAAATGTAGTGAAGAATTTTACCACATCACCCAGTCAACTTTCAGAATCACAAGCACATAATAACTAATACTTGTGCAAAATGAATGGAGAACCCTAATACATTAGCTAAACCTCAGTTACACCAACAATGCCACTTCATATACACTTTCTACACCTTCAAACAAATTCCAAACATGCAAAGTATGAGCACAGCATCCACATGAAAGGTTTAGTTAGCTGGACAGAAAGTTAGTTTTTATTAGCTAGCAATAAGTGGGTTATTTGTAATCACGTACTTGTTTAATAATTTTCTTTCATGGAAATCAGGCAGCCTGAGTAAGAAGCTTTGGCATAGCTTCTCTACTGAATGAAACAGAGAATATTTCAAGATACTTAACCAAATGTGGGATTACAATCTCTGCTGGTTTGACACAGGATCGTCCACGGCTTCATGAACAACCTTGAGTCAGACTAAAGAAACAGACTTCAAACTAACTAAAATCAATTCTTAACAGGAAAACCCAACTGAGCTTTCTTGCAACATGAAGCAATCCAGTATGTGACCATGAGCTATGTATGGAATCAAAACAGTCCTGAAAATACATGACTATATCTCAGGGAAGAGCTACTGCACCTTTCACTCATGAAGTTTTCACTTGATCCCCACACCCCTTTGGATCATCATGACAACCATGCCATGGAATTAAACATGCCATTTCAGTCCCACACATTTCATGCCTAATTAGAATTTTATAGTAAAAGGACTGATGCCCAGTTCTAGCACTGAGAGTCTGTAAATACAGTAGGATATGTTGTAATTTTTCAAATACAGTATTATTATTTTTTAAATTAAAAATTCAAGCTGCTTCTGGAATTCTGATTTTTAACTTCTGCAAATGTATTGTCTTCAGCAAAATATCTTCACCAGTCCCAGGCAAGCCCCTGCTGCATCAGAGGAATTCATAAAGACATTTGAGGAGTACACAGCCTTTCAGTTCTGTCTTAGAAGTTAAATGCATTGGAAACATTTTTTGTCTACTGGTCTATTTCAGTGAAACTGCAAAGACAATAAGAGAGGCACAAATGTATTTAATTTAATCAATCGATTTCCATTGCTGCATGGGTATAATTTTTGACCTGATTTGTATTGACTTTTTTCTAAACTTCTATTAGATTTGAAAGCTCCAACAACATTATTTTTTCCTTCGGTTCTCTACTTTACTCTGGTTTTGGCTATAGTTTTCAGCAAATCCTGCTCAAGCACAGCAACATCACACATATTTTATTTCCAAACAGTTTCACCTAAATACAATGACCTAGTTTTTCAAGAAATGGTGGCTATTTTGAGTGTTTCAGAAGTAACACACAGCTATCCACTCACATATGGGGGGGGGGGGGCAAACTGATAACCATAAGTCATTAACATATAATCATGTAATCAGTTTTGCTTGAGCAAATGATACTAAAAATTTCTCTGCTAACTTTATGCTAATCTTTGTAACATCAGTTATCAGTGAGTTCCAGAATTTAACTATGTGCTGTGTGAAAAACTGGTTTTGCTTAAACTACCTTCCTGGAAGTTTTCTATGTGCCCCAGTTTCTCTTTTGTGAAGCAGTGGAAAAGAAAAAAAACAAACAAACCCAAAAAAACCCTACAGGAAATAAACACTCTCTTTTCACATCCCCAAGCCATTCATGACTATACAGACTGCCACTGTAGGTGATATTATGTCTCCTCCAATTGCCTGGTTTCCAGACAGAAAATTTCCTACACTAATTAGTTCCTATTTGTATAAAAGCAAGCCCATACCTCTGACCGCCTTCACCGTTCCTCCACGTAGACCAATTCTACTCTAACAAAGGGAACAAAACTGGACATGGTACTCCAGAAGCAGGCACAGCAGAGATTACTCAGTGACATAAGGACTTTGTTGTTCTCGGTTTCCCTCTCAGGGGTTTGTAATGTTTTGTTTGACTTTAGGACCAACACTGGATGCCAAGGGAGCTGCTGCTGTTTTCAGGGAACTACCCACAGCCAGTCAAGGGCTCTCAGTGAGGGTAACAGTTTAGCTTACAGAATTGTATTTTCTTTTCTTGTCTGCATCACTTGTAAAAGCAATTAATTTCACCTTCTCTACTGATCACTTACTTAGCACCACCAACTTATCCTCCAACAGTCTGCACTCGGCACTGAATTCTACTATTTTGAATAAGTATTTTCACATATTTGCAAACTTTCTCTTTCCACACTTTTTTCCATTTCCAGTTCATTAAGGATTATGTTGAACAGCTGCAGCAACCCCTGCAGAAACCCCTGCTTTTTCTCCACCAGTAACCCTCCCCTCCACCCAGACAAAACTGACCACCTAAAGCAACTCTCTATTTCTTATTTTTCAGTCAATTACTAATCCACAAGAGGGCTTGCAATTTAACCCACAGAGCCTAAGAGTGGCTGCAGCATAAGGAAAATTCCGTATTGACTATAAAGTAGGGCTACAAGAAACGGAAACACACCGAGGTTTCCCTGCTGCCGCTTTGCACGGGCCCTGCCCCATCACTTGTGGCAGAGGGAGGAGGCAGAGCCTATGGATGGTTGTGCCTGTGCAGCTGAATGCCCTGCCAAACATCCCTTGCAGCTTTTAGAGATGCCACAGGGTCGGCAGCAGGCAGCCAAGCCTGGATGGCCCCACCCAGCACAACCCAGAACTCTATAGACTGGGTGGGTGGGCAGAGAAACTGCAGCACCCGGGGCACCACTGCTCTCCAAAGACACTGCAGACATAGCCAGGGAGACTTACCTAAGCTGGGCTCCTGCAGAGAGGGAAGAGACCCATTGAACGTGGTTTTTCATAAATTTAGGTCCTCTCAGATCCTACAAAAAACTGCCACATAAACCCGCTGCACAAGGGTGATACTGATCCCCAGCCTTAAATAAAAGGGAAAGAAGAGGGAAACAGGACAGTTGATATGAAAGATCCAAACAGAAAATGCATTTTTAACATTTCAACCTCCTCTTGGCATGAGTTCTTCCTCCACGAAGAAAAGGGATTTTTCCCTTTTATTTCCCTGAATGACTGAGTTCTCTTGGTAATCAGCCCAGTTAGGCTTTATTATGTAAAGCATCTGGGATTTGAAACTGGGATTCATAAGCAGAGATGGCAGTATTCTGCTTTTGGCAACACCTCACTCTTTCACAAGGAGAAAATTGTTCCTAGATTCACAATCTCAAGAAATACAGAGAACTTAGCAAATACATGGAGGAAGGAGGAAAAAAAAAAAAAAATCAAAGTTTTTCTCCTTAAAAACTTGACACTCAAAACACTCATACAAAGCCTTGCATATGGGCAAGATTCATTCATAACATGAACACAGACTAAAGAGGCTTTCAGATGTGCAGGAGCAGTTAATAGAATAGTTCCATCAAAATTATGCCTTGTCTAATTAATATATTAATTTACCAAATCTCCATCAAGTCCTCAGTATCTCCTCAAACTCAATAAATTTTTCTTTGAGAAAGTATATGCCATACAGCAGAGGTCCTAGCAGCTGCTGTCCAGGTTCCCTCATCTGGGATGTGTGACACCCCCACACAGGGACCTGGCTGAGGTGACACCCAGATCAAGTACTCAGCAGCAGGGGCAAAGCTTCAGCCTCCCCTTCCTTTTCCATCATTGCTCAGGCCCAAGGCTGGTGTGACTAGTGAAAGATACATGAAATGCAACAAACATACTCATCACTATTTGATTACCTTTTCTCCAATGTAGCCCAATCTTGCTACAATCCAGCTCCCTGTACTTTTGGTCTTCCCCAAACATCTTGCCTCCCCCAGCAGCAACTGCAATCAAGCCTCTCCTTAAAAAAAAAAAAAAAAAAAAAAAAAAAACCAAAAAAAAAAAAACACCAAAAAAAACCCCAAAACAAACCAACCCCCCCCCCCAAAAAAAAACTCCCCCGCCCCAAAAAACCCCAGCAACACAAAAGCAAAAAAACCCTCCACATCAATGAGTTCTTAAAGCTTAATTTAGTTACTAACTTTCCCTATTTTGTTTCTTTCATAACCTCTGTCACCTTCACACTAGAGAAGCATTCCTCATACTGCTGTGAAGTTTTGTGGTAAGGCTCCTCAGCCTGAATTAACTAAAAGTGATTGACCAGATCACAGGCTTCAATACTTCCTAGCATAACAGGCAGGATCTTCTTTTTCTCCAGCCTCCCTTGCTTGGATGAAGTGACATTTGAATCTCTTCTACTGGTCTGCTGTATTTCTGAAGAGTACCAAGTTACTTTGTAAGTGCTTCATTCAGATTTCTTCTTTGTCCTTTTTTGCCAGTAATTATTGCAGAGCCAACAGCCTTGAAAGAGTTTATTTAATGTAACACCTCCAGTTGCCCCTGCTCCAGCTGAGGGTGTTCCAGTCTTTTATTCTTCTTCAGACTGAGGAGCTAAACTACCCAGATGTGCCCACAGCTGCACTCCTCTAAAAGCAGGCATGGCAATAAATGAATGAATGTTGCCTTTTGCCAATGCAGTGCCAAGTAGGACCCTTCCTTTCTAAGTTTACTGAGATATCTTTACAGATGAAGGAAGTACTTTGTGTAGGAAGTGAGGAAGACTGAGAACAGGAAGCATAAAGGTGAGCAGGGAATGAATTTGCTGCAAAAAGGAGTAATATGGAAGGAAATGAAGCATCACTGTTATTTCCTTCACTGGGACACTTTCATATATATGTATAGTCAAAGGAAAAGCCTCACAAGGGAAACTACTCCAGCCCCAAAAGAAATGAAACCACAGTACTTTAAATGTAGAAAAATAACACAGTGGATGCCAGGGAGCTCTGATTTCAGAAGATCAGCTACTGGTACCATGATCATTAAACAGATGGTAGAGCATAGGTGCAGAGATGCCACAGCCATATTCTTCCACAGACTTAGTATTGTGTATGCAAATGCTGAAATTAAATGGATCCAGAAAACACACACCTTTTGTCTTCTGTTGTTAGGGTGATTTTCTTTTCAGAGGAAATGCTGGATGAGGGGTCATAAAAGTAATTTCTTCCCTCCAAAAGTTTCTGTCCAACATTTTTTTAGATCTCAAAACTTTGAGGTATCCTAAAAAGTACTGGGCTTTAAATGAAATTATTTGTATGTGTTCCAATTTTAGTATTAAAAGTCTAAATTTTATGACATGCCCTACTTGGTAAAAATCCCTATTTCAAAAGAACAAGCTGCACACATAAAAGTTCACCAGGTCTACCATTCAAGTCAGGATTGATTTAAAACACTCAGAAAATTTCTCTGTAACAGAAAGTGATATTTAACTGCCCCATATAATTGTTAATTTTACATACAATCAACTACATAAAACCTACTCAGAATAAAAAAGCAGGGTTTTCCCAGGACCATTCAATTTGATTACACAGACTAAAACTGAAGTGCTTACCCCTGAGGAACAGGCTGACAAATTTTAACACAGATAAAGGGCTCAGTAGAAGGATGTCAGCTTTAATTTGGAACTTTTTTTAAATCACGGAACCATTAGGTTGGAAAAGACCTTTAAGATCATTGAGTACAACCATTAATGCAGCACTGTCAAGTCCACCTATCCTCTGTGTCCCTAAGTGCCACCTCTACACAGATTTTAAATACCTCCAGGGATGGAATGGGATGGAACTTAAAATGTGATCGCCCTTTTTCATTCGTACATCTTAAAAAGCAGCATTCAGTACAGCTTTAGGGTGACAGAAAGCTTTTCCCTTTTTCATAAAAGGAAGTTATGCAATGCTCAGGGAATGCAGTGAGGTGGGAAGATTCAGTTTGTGGCTGGTCTGGCTGAGCCGCTGACCACCCCACACTGGGTACTGCCCTCCCTCCTGGAATGCACCTCAAGCACTCTTAAAGGACTTGGCTTTCTCTTAATGCAAAACAGGAACATTTAAAAAATCTTAGAGTAGGAAAGTAATCTATTACTCATCTAGAAATCTATTTTTATTAATCATCTAGAAATAGGAAAGTAATTTCCAACAACCACAAGGATATTTGATCTGCAGCCAAAGAGGCCATGCCCCAGACAAGATCTGTCTGGGTGCAGAATGTTCCCACTCATCACAGGTCCTGCAATGGTGCTGCTGTGTCCTTTACAACAGAGCTTGAAAACTTCTCTCTGTTTCCTTACCAGATCTATTGCCCTCTCTATTTTAATGCAAACAATCCTCAGTAAATAAAGTAGCATTATTTTCTTATTTTTGTTGGTGGATGCTTAATACAGCAGGTAGCATCAAAAGTGGCAGAAGATTCCAGGTAGGGAAAAAATTGCCTCTAGAAAAGGCATTGTTCATTTCTTGACAAGCAAAAACCACTATGTCCAATTTACAATGATTTGTTGTGTTGGGTGTTTTTTTTTTTTTATTAGGATATGAAATAGTATTTTCAGATCCCCTTTATTTTTCATTTAATATTCTTCATGGAATATGGTACTTCTCACACAAGCCAAATTAAACTGATCTTTCCTGGGAGATGATCTGCACAAACCCCTCAGCAGATGAGGGAAAATGACTGCACTTCAGTTTACAGTTACTCTGCTGTACTATGGTAGAACTGTCAGAAAGAAAAAAGCATCTAGATTTCTTTATATTGTAAGCTGAATCCAAACCACCATTTCATGCTTCCTTGAAACAGAAAGACTGAATTTTTGCTTCAACAGGCTTAGGGGTAAGCCACAAGAGATATGGAGTAGAGAAGTCCTACTGTTAATCTTCTCAAATGACCACAGTCAAACTGTTACTGCTTTGGAAAGAAAAATATAAGCAAGAATGTATACATATCCTTGTTTCTTTGACTACATACCGTTGCTGCTTTTTCTTCTTTTCCCTCTTTGACTCTTCAGAATTATTTCGAATCCAAAACAAGGATTTGCTTGCCAGTGAAAAACTTAATACAATGCTGGGGGTTTTTCACTTACTTAAAATGCAGTAAAATTAGGTGCTTTTTGATTAAAAAAAAAGGTTTCCTGGACTTCACTTTCAAATAATTTAAGCTTTAAAATTACTAGATACTTAAAAAAAAAATTATTAAGAGTTGGCCCATAAATCCACAAAAATTAATGCACAGGGACACACTAACAGATGCTTCCCCAGAATAGAGTACACCATTTCCTACTCTCCAGCTCAGGAGACATTTGTTTCTAATCCTACCCAGATGCTGTCAGGTCAGCTGCAGAAAGTTACTGGTAATTTATCTCCAGAATGACCCAAGAAGTGCAATCAAAGTATCTTCAATACTGATATTTTCGACAGTTGCTTTGTAATCATGCTGCTCCTGCACCTTATCTGTTTTCATTGAGTCATGTCATGTTTCATAAGACCAAAAAGTTTAAAGTGAGATTTTAAAAAAATTTCAGGTTATGTATTCTTGCCATTTCTCAAATGCTTCAAGTTTGTTTCTGCAAAATTTTGCTCTCAGCATTCTTCTCTTTAAAAGATCAGTTTCAACAGGCTGTAAATTACCCCTTCAGCTGCCAGCTCCCTCCCAGAGCCTCAAAACATCAGTGCCATGGCAAAGTCTGGATCCCTGAAGAAGAACACTTGGATCCTCTTCACCATTCCTACTTGTGTACCCAAGAGGAAGAACATTTTCAGGGTGGAATACTGTCAGTGCATCAGCAGAGCACAGACAAGCAGCATGGAGAACAGCGAGGTTAGTGTTATGAAATGTAATTTAAAAGAAGAATTCCAAAGGGCAGCATAAAGATGAGGCCTGAGGATACCAGATACCATGGAAGGCCCAACTTGAAAATTTACCTATAACAAGACCAACACACATGAAAAGAAGAGTCTTTTCAGCCCCTGGAGACTGATCTGCATTAGCACCCCCTAAGATCCATTTACTTCCTTCAAGATCTCAACCAACCCTTTAGAGAAAAACAAGACAGGCATTAAGGAAATAGTCACTTCTGCATCTGTAGTTCTTAGCATGGTAGGATCTGTCATTGCTAGCATCCCCTGTAACAGAAGCAAAAACCATTATGTAACTTTGTCTGGAAGGCCCTATTTTGTAAAACCAAATAAATGCCATAAACAATAACATAAACACAAACCAACCTAACATAAACCATAAACAACCTAACAACTAATGTTTGAAGTCATGTCACCAAATACAGGAATCAGAGATTCTTTAAGTATCCAAAAGCTTTCCATAGCACAAAATTACACGTATAAACTGCTTCAGCTTTCTAAGTGTCAGATTTGTCTTCACTGTCAGACGTATTTGCAAATGGATATGTTGTAATTATCCGTGGTGCAGTGGGTTGCAAGCAAAGAGCTATCAAAAGCAGAGTAGTTTTAGATGGTTCAACTTTTGTTCCCTCACAGAATGAGGCAACATGCTGTTCAAGAAACTAAAATGTTTGCTCTACAACAGAAAAAATATTTTCATTGTCTACATTTTTCAAAGTGAAGGGGAGTACAAATCTTACAAAGCAAGAAGGGGAATGATAGGATTCAGAAAACAGAACATGAATAACTGCATTGTAGAATAGTTATTTCACTCTCCTTTTGTCCCTTTTCTTTTTCCCTGACATTTGCAAGGGAATATTTAAAACTAATGCCTGCTCTCCCCACCTCCTCAGTCCCCCAATAGGCTCAGCTTGTACACACAGAGCTTATAGACCCTTCTGATGCAATACTAACTTAGAAGACCCAAAACAAATAGCAATAAAAGAAAGTACATGAAAACTTCAAGTCTTTTCTAGAGAGAGCTCTTTAGAAAGATATACCTCATTAATGACATTCAATGTTATCTGTGGGGGAAACACAGTAAAGTCTCAGATTCAAAGGTTGTTTAATACTCATGAATAAGACCTCAAATGCAAAGAGTTATGCAAACTCATACATAATTTCATGTGAACAGCTGCCTCCTTTAAGAAAGAAAAAGGAGTTTATGAAACATTTTAAAGCCTATTTTAGAAAGCAATCCCACAATGGAGTCACTGCCAGATGGCTATAATATTTGACAAGCTACAGACAATGTTTTGTCAACATGTGTTGGGGTTTTTTATACTGCCTAGTCTTAGTACTGTATGTTATTTTCCCAATAAATACAGGAAACCCCTTTACAAACAGAAAGGCAGTCACAAATGTGAGTTGTAATTCATGTACTTGTGATCCATGTACACACAATGAAGGGATGCTAAACGTACTTGCTGAAAAACAATCCAACTCTTTAACAATACTTGCTCAACAGAGTTTCTCTTTCTTAAAGTACAACAATACAGGTTTAAAATTATTTTTTTCTGGTATAATAACATAACCACACTTTTCCATAGATTTTTTTTTTTTGGCTCAAACAGTTGAAGCTAACCATAAGCATCACTAAAATCTTCTAACACAATATATGAAATCATACTCCTTTCAGTCAGAGCAAAAATACTCATCTGTGAGAACATATACACGTACCCCATATTGAATTACTTAGACAAATAAAACCAATGCCCTGCCAAAATTCTATTATATGGCACATGTACTAGCAATTCCTTTCAGCAGCTCTCTGATCTCCAACTCCAAAAAGCAGTTAAAACTCAACAATATGCAAACAATAGCACTGAGCTTTAAAAGGCGAGATTTTAAGTGTTCAGAAAACAAGATGCTGTAAGGAAATATTTACACACACATACAGAGGCCATGTTTAGACTTGTAAATACCAACCTTTTTTGTAGTTTTGTCCAAAATCCAAAACATGTTGCACATCTCCTTTAATTAGGTATTTAATGCAAGAACAGCATAAATGACACGGCATTTGAGAAACTCATGTATCAAAAGGTCCAAGTGTGCATGTTAAACTCTCCCCAAATGCAGTACAATTGACAGGCTTAGTGCAGTGCATTTAGATTTTGCAGTGAACTTGTTACCAAGGAAACCAGCAGCTGCAGGTGTTTTCCCATACACCAGGGAATGAAAATTCAGCAGTGAGCTTATCTACTTAGTATTTTAGTCACACACTTTTTTGGTCTCAATAACAAACTATTTCTCAAACTCTGTCAGATGACCAAACTGCATTAAAAAATAATTTAAAAAACCTTCCCCTACCCATGACCTTACTGAACAGTAAACAGCACCTTTAAACGTTTTTTTCTTTCTTCTCCTCCAGCCCCCTCTCCAAAAGTGCCCTACCTCCCTTGCTTTGTCTCCTTCAATAAAAGTGTGCAAAACCCACCCTGCGCAATGGGTTTTCAACCCAAAAAGTGCTCTAACAACTTGGCAAGGCTTCAGCTCCCAAGAAACAATGCTGACTCAGGAGAGGCTAAAGAAATGCCTATTCTGATCATAGCTTTTCAAAATTCACAGCATAGCTTTTCAAAGCTGCACCATGCTACAGAGATATCATCATGATTGGTATGATTCATGCTTCTTAGGATGAAGATGAAAATACAAAAACTTAGTAAAACCATAATGGAGATGCAAGGTACAAAATCCACTTTCAATGCAGCTCTTCCACAGGACACTGAATCAGTAACTCACACAATGCTTACTTCTCATTTATGATACAGATTGGAAGGCCAATATATATCAATTAAAATACAGGCACTGTATTTGTTTTTTAAGCAGTCTCTTTTCTCTGAGTAAGATGCTGGAATATTTATAAATCTTCTGAGATCCTAAAGCATTTTCCTACTTGTCCTCTTTCAGTGTTACTGAATCAACAGCAACATCTACTGGGCACAGAAGGGCAAGATTCAATTTCTTGAAAGAGATTAAAGGATCAGGTACAGAAGCATAAAATACTTACAGTATCTATTTCTGGATACTTTGGCATCTCTTTGGCAGTCACTGTGAAACCAGAAATGAACAAAACTTTTAAATATGCATTTGCTTTCTCTTCAGAAGGGAAACAAACCCAACAGAAAGATGGACAGAAGGATGGCACTGACTCCTGGCTGTCTTTGGGAACACCATATTACATAAGGACAGATATATGACAAATAACATATTACAGTTAGGAATATTAGATACACTGAGCTAACAGAACCAGTTGACAAGAATTCTGCCAGTAAAAGTATTTAAATATTCTTCAAGTTCATGCAAGGGAGAGTTTTATTATGAACCTTTTTGCTTTCTAAATCTGTTTTCCCTCTTTGCTTAATAATTACATGGATTTGCAAAATAAATAAATAAATAAAGCAGACCCCACCAAACTGATACCAAACAAAGAGCAATGACTAAAAACCAACCAAATCAGACCAAGCAGAAGTTCTTCAAAACTTCACAAAGAACAAGATGAACACATATAAACCTAATAAATGCTCAGAACAAGGATTCCAAAGAACTTTGCCCTAATAACACCCAGTATTCACCTTTCATAATAGAACCTACTGTGGGCTAAATTCCCTAACTAGAACATAATAACTGGAACCTTGTGAGAGGAGCACAGGACAATCCATATTTCTGACACGCTCACCTAAGCAATCCAAAGCAAATGACAATGGGACAAGCTCAGCTTCATCCCTGTGGGTGCCCTTCTGCAGGGGCTGGTGTTTCACCTGCCTGCTGAAAGGCACACACCTATCAGGGCTCACAGTCACAGCCCTTGCCTGGATTTTGACATCTACACAATTCCCTCTTTTAAAATGCAATCAGATGAGAACAGGATCTCTGCTCCAAGCACTCACCATGCACCACAACACAAGTGATTATTTATTAGAAGTGTAAGTGCTAGTGGAAACTGAGAAAACTCAAGACTTTCCTATTACAACTTGGAGCCGCAGTCAGCAGCGATCCAAGCTTCCCCTTGCTACCATCCCCTCTGGTCTAGTGCCTTCAATTCTTCAATTCAGTGTCTTCACCCAGGAAGAGCTCAGCAGCCAGACTGAGCATCCTCACAGACTTCCAGGCTGAGGAGGAAACTGGAGAGATTCTTTTTCTGGGCGAGTGCTCCACTCACTTTGCTGTGGTGCATGTCAGGAACCCCAATGCCATTGCACCCCTTCTGCATGAAGCTGACTGCCCTGCCATTTGAGAAACCAAATAAGGTGTGTGCAGGGCACATGAAGCAGCTCAGGAACACCACACACACCAAACTGCAGACGGCCTTCTCAAGGACAGCAGCTCTGTGCTGCAGCACATATCACAGTTGTGAGTCACAATACACAGGGCATCATCAAACAACTTCAGATGGCTTTAACCCAAACAGAGTAACATCACACCACACCAGAAGGCTGTAAGAGTCTGCCCTTCTTGTTCTTTAGCCCAGCCTTTTATCCCCCTGCTGTTCATGCATTGCACCTGTGTGCCCTCTGCTCCCTTTGGGGGTTGGTCAGTGCCCCTGGGCACTCCATGGCTCATTGCTGTCAGTGCTGTCACCTGCTGCTCACAGCTGTACCCACTGGGGATGAGGCTCAGCCACAGCCCCACTCCCAATCACCACAAACTGTGTGCCAACAGCTCTGGGCAAAGGTAAGAGGCAGTTCAGTCCTCATCAGAAAAACTGCTGAAGGAATTACTCCCTCTCAGACTTCAAACACTTGAATGCTACCAAAGAGCCCCAAACATTGGCACTGTTGTCCCACATGCTGCTGGGGAGCCTCTTCCTTTGCAGTGCAGGGAACAAAGTCCAGCAGCGCTGCTGGAGCCCCACCAGTCGGTAACACAGGAAAACCCAACTGCTCCACTTGGGACTGGTCCTGGCTGCACGCACAGATGTCACTTTGATACCTTCTGTAATCTTATGGATAGCCTTCCTATGTAAACATGTTTGCAACAGTAAAAAGGGCAGGCACAGGCCCTTTTCTGTGCAATGAGGGATGCCCAGGTACACAATACACCACATGAGACCATTGCTCTGCACTGAAACCACACAGAGGCACAGTACAGCACACCAACAGTCAATTTCAATACAGCATTACAGAATATACAGTCTGTGTCCTACAATGTGGTGTTTCTCAAAAGAAGCAATAATAGGGAAGGGAAAAAAGTACAAAAGCAAATATGGGTAATGTGGCATTTTTTCTGTATTTTTTTCCCTACTCCTGTGACTCCAAGCCCTGTCTGTGAAAAAAAGCAACAGTATTTCACCTAGAAAAAAATCTGTCCACAACACAAAGAATGCTAGTGAAGAAGATTTCAGGCAGCATTAAGAGAGCTGACTGCTTCTAGGCCTACCAGCCTTGTTTCAATTGGGTTTTTTGGCAATTCCTGACATCATTACAGAGGTCCCCAATATGTTCTTTGCACATACCTGACCTCATGCATGTATCCACACACCTTACTGCAAACAGAAGCTGCTGGCAAGACTGCCTGCTTCTCAAGGACTTGCTCCCTACCTCAAAGAAACCTCAGCAGATGCACCACTAATGAGTTCTCCCCAAAACCTTCACCTTTGGACAGGTTTCCTTGGCAGCAGTTAATCCCAGGTGCCTTATTTTCCACTGAATCCATCATTTTCAGTGTAGCTGTTTTTCCCCAAGATGATTTTCATATGGAAGTGACACATGTTGCAGGGATACCACAAGGCCTTCCCCTCCTTTCTCCACACACGTCGTAAATAAGTATATTTCCCCAGGTAAGTCTTGGCAAAACAGGTAGCACAAATTTGACAGCAGGAAATTTTCACTGACAGACTCCAGATACAACATCAAATTTACTTCCCTCTTCTCTGTATAAAGAGTTGTTTAGCAATGTCATTGGAAAACATATTAGTCTGATCAACAATTACTTAAGATGACATTTGAAGACTACAACAATCTAATTATGTACAACAAATAATTTTAAAGAATCACAATTTTTCTAATGATCAACAAATAGGCTTAAATAGATATAAGCTGAGCTGAGAAAATAAAACTTCTCACTGAACAACTTAAATTGCTTCTAGCTATAGCAGAAAGCAAAACTAGAGTTGAAAAGAAACTTCAATATTTGATTTCATTATTCTCAGCTCTTTCTGTTACCAAAGTTTCCTCCTCCTATGTAATGAGGGTTTGACTTCCTAAATGGCTGAGAGAGAGTGCACTGATTAGCCCCAGAAAATCTGTGCATTTGCATGAAACAGCCCTGAGTAATTCCTCAGTGCCAGAGGCAACAACTGAACCAACATTTAATCTGGGTATTGGCTAGAACTGAGGCAAAGCAATTTATTTCCATGACAAATGGTCCAGCACAAACAGTCCAGCTGGAAGCCTCTGAGTCTGGGTAACCCCATATTTTCCCTACAGATACATAGATGACACTGATATGATATTAAGGCAACATGTGTGACCTTGTCACTCAGATGGTTCCTACTGCACCTATCCAAGACCTAACATTTACATTCACAACTTCTACATCTTCCCAACCCAAGGAGCAAGTGCCAAATCCAGCAGGCAGCCTACCCTTACAGAACAAGCCAGTTTCTAACACAGAGTTTGGGTTTTTTCTGTTTACTTATTATAATCAAGCAGATTTACAAAGATATCAACTGCCTACAGATGCAGGAAAATAGGATTTACAGAATACCTAAGGAGGTTAGACATGTAACCCCTCTTGAATTTCAATTATGCTGCTGCTTAGACACTTTTCCAATTTCTTTGGAGCCACCTGAGGCACTGAAAGCACAAAGGTACTCATGTCAGGGACTGAACAGAATTGACAAAGCTTTCCTGCTTTAGCTTCAGCAAGCATCTATTGCTTCATCCTGCACTAAGAATATCTGAAAGGCAAAGCATAATTTAAATAAAAAGAGAAAGATTCACTACATTCAGATGTATCACAAAAGCTAGGAATTTTCTCAATAAACTAAATGTTACTGCTTTCCCTTCAGATTAAATGGCTATAGATTTTAAATAGATTATAAACCAAAGAACACCTATAACTTGTGCTTGTGACATCTCTCTGAAATATTTCTCAACAGAGTTCAAAGAACTTTGACAAAATAATTAAATATGCTTTCATGCCTTTGATAAGAGCTAAGAGCAATTTCAGGCAGGACCATTTCCTGAAAATGTTTTGTTTTTTTTTTTTTTCAGCAAGCAGCAGCTGAACTGAAAATCCATCAAGTGCGGCACTTACAAAGATAGAGACAGAAGACAGACAGATAGATGGACACATATACACACACACAGAATTTTACTTCTGACATTGCCAAACTCCTCTGCATAGCTCATTTTTAGCTGGCAATGCCTTTTTTTACACTAATGAGGCTTTTCTGCTCTAACTTCTTGAACTGAACAAGAAGTTATTTTTATATATTCCATATCTGCTGTAATTCCCAGGAAATAGGGAATTAGAGTAAGATGTTTAATATTAATTTCATTTAAGAGGGTGGTTAACTTGTACAGCTTAGAAGTCTTAAGACGAAAATCCTGACAAGACTCCTACTGATTTTAATCAGACTGGATTTCACTGCTCTATTACTCAAAGCAGCAACATGACACAGAAGAGGTTTACCACGCACAGGCTTTCTTTTCCACGTTGTTAGACAGATTATTCCAATTAGTTTTAAACGTGTCTCATTTTGAGGAGTAAAGCTCATAAGAATTTGCCAAATTCCCTCAGTTGAAACCCAGTTTTAATAAAAAGCAGCTCCTTTAGCTAACACATAAAAACACTGGCTCACAAACACATGCTGAGACCAGTACCAGTCCCAGAGCAGCCAGCAAAGGAACAGGCTTGTAAAGACATTTATAGGAAAATAGCCTCCAAAAATGGGAAATGGTAACTCTGCACACATAATATTTTCTGTATCTTACTTGGGCATGCACTTCACATCAATCAAAACACTAGTACCAAACAGAAAGCTCTACATGGATTTTCTTATAAGCTCCACAGCAAAACACAACCAGTCTTTAAAGGGCAACCCACTGATACCAAAGAGATAAAGAAAAGTGCACTGCAAAACAAATAGCCTTTTCTGCCAAAAATTTGTGCTGAGCCCAGATCTATGTTCTTAAAAAAAGAAAACAAATCCCAGGTTCCCCCTCCTTGAGCATTGTGACAGATGCCACCAGGGACAACAATAGCTCCCAGCTACGTGCTGGACCGTGTATCACTAAGTGGCTTGTGTATTATGGCTTAGAGACTCATGCCCTAGTTGGCTTGTATTTAAAGGTAAAAAAGGTCATGGGCTATTTAGCACCTGCACAACTGAGAAGCAGACTGAGGCTGAGAAGTCTTTAATGCCATCTGCATTCCACAGAAGATGTACCAATGTTAATGAAAGTGCATTGGTGTCACACCCATGAAACAAAATGCTCTTCTTGTAGACGCCTCTGGAATTCTAACAAAGAGGAAATCTTCAATTGCCTCACATATTTTGGTGTTGACACTTTATTTTTTTGTATATGCAAACAACCTCATAGAAAATACTCAGTATGATATTCATAGCCACCTTTTTCACACGTACCTTCTAACTGTACCAATCTATTTTATAAGTTATCCCCTGCAAAGAAAACTTTTTCATGAAGTTGTTAGTGGAAGCATACTGCAATGTACACAATTTTGCCAATTAAAATTAAACTTGTATTAAGACAAGTCTGATTAAGCTTCTTGGAGAATATAAAACAGCTCCAAGAATCAAGGAACTTACTACATATATTGCATAAATTAAAGACTTCTCCCCAAAAATGCAATAACACTTCTAGCTACCAATAAAAGCAGCTTCTAAGAGACAGACTTCAGTTTCTTCGTTTATAAGATTTTCTAAGGTTGCCTTTGTACACTATCAAGGAATAGAAAGGACTCGATCCAAACAGCACTAACTACTGTTTTTCAGATAAATCACTTAATTTAAAACAGTATAGTTATTGTAACAATGAATACCCACAATGTTAACTGGAAATCTTGTATTTACACATTTCTGAGGAGTGGAAGCGAAGGGCTAATACATGTAGCAAAAGTTATACTACGGGTTCTCAGTAAAACTGAAGTTACCAGCCATACAAGTGTTTAAGAGAAATGTTGTTTTTCCCCTCTTCTGATGCAGGTGATGAGTCATCAGTGGTCTTGATAATGTAACCTGAGCATCCTGTTCCAGTCATGTTGCAGATGTATATAATTCTTAAAGCTGTCACCTTCAGTAATGCCACTGAGAAGTACCTAAAAGGGTGTTTATGTATGGAAAACAATGCAATTTAACATTTTGAGATGATACCACGCACATTTCTTTCAAAGAGCATGAGTGTAAAAGACGAGCATTTCAAGTGCCTGTGAGTGCAACAGCTGATATTGTGCTTTGCAGCACTGCTACAAGTATTGGAATTGGTACATCACAGTCACTTTGCTGTCTTTTCAGCTGCCTTGTAATTTCAGATGCAAAAATGTCAACAATCAGGTAAATTGATAAAATGGCACACATTTTATAATTTCAAATTGTTAAAAAATATTTTCCTACTCCTTAAGTATGTCATCTTAGGTAAGCTTGGATTAAGAGAATTCAGACTTCAGTCAGTTGTCACCTGCATTCTTGGATTCTTCAAAACCTGGGCAGAGTCATGATAGTCCCTTAGTTTTGTAAAAGCTTTGACTGTAGCACCCTCATGGCTATTTCCTACTACTTCAGCAATTACAGCTCCCAAAATGTAACACTACCAGATCTTGAGCCCATCCAAAGTTTCCTCTGCTGCATCATGGCAGGAGGCTAAAAACCCCTGCAGTAAAAGATTATATTCCAAACAGACCTGAACTGAACAGGGGAAAAAAAATCCAAACAAATAAAGAAAAGGTGTCAACCATTTGAAGGGAGAGAGAAAATAAATAACAATTGGTGTATGTAAATAGGCCTCCGAGCACATCACTCCTCAAGTCTAATTCCACACAGGTAGAACAACATAACAGGCACTGAGAAAATACAGAAATATTAATTTTTAGTTTTTTAAATTATTAGTAGTAAAGGCTCATTACTGTCTTTGATGCCTCCATTCATTTCCAGTATCTTTCCATTTTTCAGGCTCTGCTGAAGACAGGAGAGGGAAGGCTGAATTACACACAGCATTTGAATTGAGCCAAGAGTACACACAAGTTGGTCTGATACTGTGATGTTCCCATCTCACTTGTGCTCTGCCCCAAGCTGAATTTTGCATGCTGGTTCATCTGTCCCTTTCAAGCTCGACTCTTAAAGCTTTCAAGATGCAGTATCTTCTCTGTGTGTGTGTACCCACAGACACAATGAAGACCTGATATTAATTATAACTTCTAGGAAGACACTGCAGTAAAAATATTGCTGTTAATAAAGTATCAACAGCACAGCAGATGAGTTCCTGGGGAGGGAGAGGGAATTAAAACTTCAGCAACAGCAACATATGGTTTAAATGAAAGCAGAAAGATGCTCTCCATCATACAGTATTATTAGTCTACATGGGAGACTAACACTCCTCACGTTTGCTTTCAGAAGTCAAAAATAACAAGAGAGAAAACTCCAACATTATCTTCCATGGCAGCATCTCTCTTTCCCATGGGAAGACTCTTAAGGATGAGTTTCACAGAACAAGGCACTATGGTTGCCTTCACCAACAGAAAAAATACCTCCTTGTTTTCTTGAAATAAATATTTGAATAAGTATTAAACTAGAGTAAAACATCTTCCCATTTTAAATGTTCACCACGTTAGCTCTTTTCAGACCAGACTCTTTATAGCAGTCCCTTGATAAAGTCAGAAAATCTTAACATAAAAATTGCATGAATTAAGAGCACTGATTTGTTAAAAATCAAACCCCAATAAAATATCCACAAACAATGATTCAGTCAATCCTCAATACTAGCAACAACATACTAAACATGGCACAGAAAACCTTTCTTACTTCATTTACTAAAGTTTACGAACTTAAGCAGAAAATTATCTACCACAAAGCTTCTCATGTAGTCTCTGCCTAGTTCTGGGAAAGCTCCTTTCCCAGTCTACACACTGTTGTCTTCAAGTCAAAATTAAACAAACATACCTTTTTTTTTTGAAAACTACATCCCACTTTTTCCAGGGATAAAGACGTGCTTTGCAGTTTCAATTAATGGTTTGCAATTCAGCTGTCAGGCCAGACATGGATATAATCCCCAATGAAAAATCTGCTACTTCTCAGGCCAGGAAACTTAGTTCAGAACTTCTTCCACTAAACCTCACATCCCTTTCACATACACTGCAGTGATAGAAGAGCAGCAGCCACAGCTAAAAGATGAAATTAGCATAGTCAGGTATGTGTCAGCTAATATGGGCAGTCTCATGCCTATGAAGTACAGCTCCACACTCGGCTCCTGGTCTGCCTTCACTGCTCTCATTTCAATCCCTGCAGTTTACTCAGCTTCCCTTGTCGATAAACCAGCCAAGCATTGATTCACTGACGCTTCAGCAGAGACTAAACATGCAACTTCAACCCAACACAGCTCTCCCCTGAATTTCTGGGGAGGGGAAGTAGCAATTTCCCATTTGTGGAAGCCCTCCAGATGACACAATAGAGAACCATCTTTCTTGTGACTTCCTACTCCAGGCCTGCCTTCCCGAGCCTTCTCTGTTTCTTCTTCTGCCACAGAAGCACAGTGCTCTTAGCCTGGCTTTAATCACTGAGATGGAATCAAGTACACCCAGCTCACCTCCAGCAGTGGCTTGTTTCACTAGAGACTTCATTAAGAACAAGCTAGAGACTGCACAAACTCTTTAAGTAGTTTGTTTAACAACTGCCCCAATTAGGTCTAAATCTTCTCTGCAGGAATCAAGTCCACATTTTCTTGCTCCTATTCTAATAGTTATGGACAACAAGAAAATTGAAACAAGCAAATATTCATCTTCCATAAGCAGCACAGATCTCCAGTAGAAAGTCAGAATATGTGTGATTTCCCTTCAGTTTTCTCTTGTAGTCTAGATACACACCTTATTTCCACAGAAATCATATCTGATCAGCCCTGACATCATCCTCTGGAATTACTGCAGGGTTTTTTGCATCTTTCCTTGTTGCCTTCAAAAGAAACCTCCTTCTGGCTGAGACATCACTGGTACAAAAGCAAAATGATTACTCTAATCACTGCTTCCTGTTAAGTCAGAGCAGACTATGAATCATTCTGCAGTAGCAACATCATTAGTTCGCTCCAGCTAGGACAAAGGAGTCATATCCTGTTTTATAATTGTGTATGAAATTTTAGTATTTTAGCAAATTCCACCTTTACCGTTTTGGAACATCTTTCCAGCTTAGAGAGGTTTGCATAAATATATTTAGGTATTTAATTACCTAATTAAATTTAATTACCTAAGAGGCTTTATAAAAACATTTTTCAAAATGAAATGAAGATATGCTAATAAAGACCAAATGTCATCAGATACAACTGCTGGTCAAATTATAAAATTACTGTCCACGTGCACTAGTACCACAGAACAGCTTCTATTCATATGTGACAACCTCCTGCATAAGTAAATGCAAGATCAGATGGTACAGTAAAAAAAAAAAGCATGCTTAGTCCCAGCAACCATAAACTAGCACTCACTACAGTTTTCTGCTTATGGTCCACAGCCACAAAAGTAATGTGATATGGCACAGCATATTCTCAGCAATTTCTCAAAACTGTGATTTTAAAACTATAGGAAGGTGTGCAAATAGCAAGTCCTGCCAACGGAAGGTAGGTCAGGTTTCTCTGGGATGGCTATTTTTTGCTAAACAATTAATTCGTGAAATGATTTTAATTTCTTAGAACAAGCATCGGTCCTCCCAAGTACAGGTTTTCACTGGCTGCTATTAAATGTTTGTTTTCATGGTGACAACCAGCTCCCTCCACTGAATACTCAGCTATTCCTTTCCTTGGGCTCCCTGTCCTACTCTCATTGTTAGAGATAAGATACAAATGCTAAAATTCTTGAAGCCATCCGTCCTCTTCTTAACAGTCTGGCAGCCAGCCAGCCAGTTTCAAAATATGCCATATTTTTCTCACCTGCCACAATTTCTGTCACCTCTTGCTTATCTTGCACAAGCTGCATGGTATCTGGCACCACAACCTGATGGTTGGTGTCTTCTTCTTTCTCTTCATTAGGCTGGTTGGCTGTTGCAAAACAGTTGCAGCTTCCAGTCTCTTTGCACAGGAGCAGGGTCCGATACCAGTAGTCAGACATGAAACCTCCTGAGCTGGTTTCTGAAATATAACAACAAACAGAAAATTGTTTTCTGCAAAACATCAGGAAAAAAACTAGCTACTTGAAAGAAGAGGCTCAAATGCTAAGGATAACAATTGCATATGAATTATCATGTCTTTGATTTTATTTGAAGAAAACATATGTGGCTTACATGAGTCACCCATGGTGACCCAAAGTAAAAAGTTTGAGTTCCCTGTAATTTCTCAAAATGTTTGTATCAAAAGTCAGGAAGCTAATATAAAAAAAACCCCCAGTATACAAGTATCAAATCACGTGTGATCTGCATAGGAGCAAAAAAATCATTATCACTCTGTATTTTTCACAGAACAAATCAATATTGATCTTAAAAGCCAAGTTTATCTAAAGCCAAAGTTAACTAGGTGAAAGAACACACCAGAACATGGATTGTCAAAAAAGTGAAAGAAAAAAAATAATGATAAAAAAGGACAAGATACTACAATTGCCATTATATGGGAGGCTGAAATTACAGTTCAAAGTTTTCATAAATAAATTAACTGAATGAAACCTTGCCACTTGAAATCTGTCAGGAAAAGAAGATGCTTTGATATCTGACACAGCACCCAGGTCCTTCACTGCTGCCCTCTTCCTGAGGGGAAGGAAGCAGCAACAGTTCCCTCAGCCTAGAAGGAGCTAGAAATTACCAGGCCTATTATATGTGTCGGCAGGTAAGAGAGCAAGCACATCCTTAAACACCTGCAAGCTTCCCAGTTTATGCTAGAGAACTACAGGGAGGTTTGTTTTTTAACATAAACAAAAATCACCCCTTCTTGAAATAACAACTAAAACAGCATTAACTGTGAAAGATTTTGTCCACATGAGGAAACATCTTGATCTTTCCAAGATGATCTTTCCCACTGTTAAAGGTAGCTGGGAACTCTGCAAAGTTGAATCATTGAACAGTTTGACTCACAAAGCCCAATCCACCCACAACTAGCAACTCAGTGAGGTTGCTCAGAACCCTGTCTAACCTGACCTTGAATGTTTCCAGAGATGGGACATCCACCACTTCTCTGGGCAACCTGTTCTAATGTCTCACTGCCCCATTGTAAAGCAAACAAACAAACAAAACCCAAACAAACAAACAAAAAGCTCCTCCTTTCCTACATCTAATACAAAATCAATCCTTCTTCAGTTTAAAAATATTATCCCTTTTTCTATCTCCAAATGCCCTTGTAGAAAGTCCCTCTCTAGATTTCCCACAGGCTCCCTTAGCTACTGGAAAGTGCTCTAAGGTCTCCCTGGAGCCTTCACTACTCCAGACTGAAAAACACCAACCATCTCAGTTTGTCTTCACGGGAGATGTGCTTCAGCCCTGTGTCCATCTCCATGGCCCTCCTCTGGACTCACTTCAGCATCTTCCTGATGTTGGAGACCCCAGAGCTGGATGCAGCTCTCCAGGTGGGCTCTCACCAGAGAGAAGGGCAGAATCCCCTCCCTCAGCCTGCTGCCCACACTGCTTTGATGTGGCCCAGGACTCAGTGGCTTGCTGGGCTGCAGGTGCACATGGCTGGATTGTGTCCAGCAGCACCTGGACACTGCCTCATCCACGAGCAAGCCCTTCTCAACAGGGCTGCTCTTGAGCAGCTCATGCCCCAGCCCAGATGGATACCAGTGGTCGCTCTCACCCACGTGCAGCACTTTGCCTTTGGCCTTTAAACCACATGAGATTGCCAGGGGCCCATTTCTTGAGCTTGTCCAGGTCCCTCTGGATGGCTTCCTGTCCTTCAGATGCGTCAACAGCACCACTCAGCTTGGCGTCACCTGCAGACTTGCAGGGAGTGCAGGCAATCCCTTTGTCATTGGTGAAGATATTCAGTAACACTGACCCCAATGCAGACCCCTGAGGGACATTACTTGTCACTGATGTCCATCAGGACTCTGAGCCATTGACACCACCCTCTGTCTGTGACCATCCAACAAACTCCTCATCCACTGAACAGTCCCCCATCAAATCCAACTCTCTCCAGTTTTGAGAGAAGAATGTTGTGGGCCACCATGTCAGAGGCTTTACAGAAGTCCAGATAAATGACATCTGTAACCCTTCCTTTGTCACTTGATGTGGCCACGCCATCACAGACAGCCACTAGGTTGATCAGACAGGACATACCTTTGGTGAAGTCATACTGGCTGTCCCTAATCACCTCCCTGACCTCCATGTGCCTGAGCACAGCTTCCAGGAGGATCTGTTCCATGATCTCCCAGGCACAGAGATGATGCTGACAGGTTGGCAGTTCCCAGGGTCCTCCTTTCTACACACTTTGTAAAGATGGGTACAATGTTTTCCTTTTTCCAGTCTCCTGGGACTTCACCTGCCATGACTTTTCAAATCATGCAGAATGGCTTGACAACATCAGCCAGTTCTCTCAGGACTCTGGGACACATCTCATCAGGACCCATACTTTCAAGCTCCTCTGATGGTCACAAACCTGATCTTATCCTACAGTGGGAGGAACCTTGCTGTCCTGGTCCCCATCTTGCAGTTCATCTACTTGAGAAGCGTGGGAAGCAAGGCTGCCAGGGAAGCCTGAGCACCTCAGCCTTCTCCTCATCCACTGTTACCAGTATGCCAGCCTTGCTTATCAGCAGGTACACTTTCTTTGACTTTCCTTTTTTTGGCTGATAAACCCATAGAATCCCTTCTTGTTACTCTTTGCATCCCTTGCCAAGTTCAGCTCCAGTTTCACCCTGGCCTTCCTCACCACAGTCCTACAACTGGACTGCATCCCCGTACTCTTCCTAGGATACCTGTCCTTGCTTCCCCTGTACTCTTCAGGAAATTACACCACATCCAGGGATGGGTTTGGTCCCACTCTTCGCCAGAAGGCATATAGGCAAGAAAAATAATGGTCCAAATCTCCAAGCACAAGGGACCTGACAGGTTTTTCCAAGTCCATCTGGAAAGCACCAGGCACAAGTAGGGGAGATATGCATCTCCCTGGGCAAATTTAATGCTTTTTAGAAAAGAAGCAGATGCACAATCTTAATTTGTCCTGCAAGCATCAGAATCCAAGTGTTTCTAACGTATCTGTTTCTAGCTGCTGATTAAATTGAGTAAAAGCATCACTCCAGACCATGGATATTAAGTCTGCATTCTCTGTATTACATTTCAAAGTGTCAGTTATAGCAAAATCCATTTTAAAAGTCTTAATATAAAAGTTCTATCTGTTTAAAAAAAGGCAAAAAAAGACACATTATTTAGCACCAGATCCCTCAGGAATCACCCGTGAAGAATAAAGTACTCTCTCTGGCACTTACTGCAGTGCTTCAACAGAAGAGAAGATTTCCAGATAAAACACCCTTCAAGTATTACAGCAAGGTGCACCTTCTCCCCAGCTTAAAGAGAGCAATTTTGTTTTATTTTAGACAACATACTGCCACTTCCTCAGTTCTCTTTGCTTATTTCCAGACTTTGGCTTTGCAGTGCTTGTCAGAGGGTGGGTAATGGAGTTAAAAGCAAATTGCTCAACTCTTTCTATAGCTGCTGTACTGGACAGGTTCATTGCACACATCCTCCTTGCCACACAGAAAGTGGCAAACACTTCCAGCTGTACTAATGCACATTCTGCTAGTAAATAATGTATGTAGCAAATAGGACACAGTTTTAAGCTGCTTCTGCTTCTACAACTGTCTGGCATGACAGGTGCAGTGACAGGCAAAAGTGTGCACAGGGGGTTTCATTAAAAAAGCACTTCATAGCAATTCAATTTTTTTTTTAATTCTGTGGGAGCAGGGGGAATTCTTTCAATTACCCTTACATCTGAGACACTAAATAGATTTTACTTCTTAAAGCCACTTAGTGAAGTCTAAATTTCTCCACTTCTTACCCCAAGAACTGGGGCAAAGATGGAGAAGTCTTCTCTGCAGGAGACAAGAATCCCAAAAACTGAAGTTTTTCTCCCTGCTTCTGTGCAAGGTGAACTGAAAAGCAGCTGGATCTATGCTTCAGAAGTCAGCAAATTACTCTAGGAATGATTTTTTTAATTTATTGCCTTTCTTTAAAGAATGGAAACTCCTGAAGATTACGAAAAATAATTATACACAAACAGTGCATAAAGGTGTCTCTATGCAGTTAAAGACATGCATTTATAACCTTAATCCTTAATTACTTTCTGATCCACTGATCATCTTGATTTTAAGAATGGTAATGTGAACTTAGATCTTAAGAAAACACTTTAGGAGCTCTAGGGGCAAAGAAGTTGGGGGAAAAAATATATGAGGGCTGAGAGACAGTCACTGTATATGTTTGTCACACTTCCATGAAGAGGGGCAGCTTGCATGTTCATAAAATTTTTGACCAAGATTACCTAGAAAAAGGGAAATATAAAAAAGAGAGGAAAAAAGAAACCACAAAAAAATCTTAACTTTTTCTTTTGGTTTATCAGCTAACACAAGATGTTCCAATAGTCAAAGCATCCCTAATGGAGGTACCTCCTCTTGGATCACTGCAGCGACACTGAAGACACAAGTAACTTTTCTTATTATTTCAAAGCATCCAAAGATAAAGTCATACCCTCAGTCAGCAAAAAACTGGGGTGATAATTATGGAAAAAGCCCAAGACTGAAATCTCCTTTTGACATTTGTAGATCTGAAAAACTGCTCCCAAACCTCAGTTTCATGTGCTAGAACCAATACTGCTTGAGAGTTTGAGTTTTTCTGTTTGCTTTAAATTAGATTGCAGGCATCAGATCTGGTGAAATACCCAAGGAAAAGCAGGGTCAGACTCTAGATTCATTTGTCAGGACACAAAGGCACTGGTAGACTTCACTGCAGACAGGACCTCTCTACCTGTAGGCCCATGAGCTGTACATAAGTAATAATATTCTTAATACCCTTAATTCCTAACTCCACATTACTCCTTAATTAAGGTGCAAATGCTTCCTAAAACAATGCTTATGAAACTCAGACAAAAGAACAGTTTTTCAAGGTAAGAATCCTATTTGAATCACTTTGCATACACATTTCATTGAATTTACTTCAGTTTTCCATCCAAAATCCCCCTTTATTCAAGAATAACATTGCAAAGGCAGTAGTTAATTATTATCTTCAAATGTAACCAGATTACATAAGGTACACAGTTATCTCAGAAACTTAAGTCCATGTTCTGCAGCCACTTTACCACAGCAGTTAAACCCAACTCCCAGGGTCCCCATCACTCTCAATCCATCATCATGCACTGTTACTAGATAACTGTTGCTGACACTTGATGTAATTTCTTCAGCCATTTCCCTGGTGAAGGGCATTATTTCTAGTCAGGTGTAACACAAACATTTAAATATATCTCCCTTCTAAGACCACTTGTGTGATATTTTCAGATTGTCCTGTGAATTAGCTCCCTCAGCATTTAATCGGTGCAGCATTTTACTGTGCTTTCGTCATTGTTCCATTTAAGTCACTGAGAAATAAAATATATTTGTGTGGGGGAAACCACTCCTAATTCAGCACCTACTAAGATTTCACACACTTATTTTCCATAGACACGATGACACTTAATGCCAATGCCCTTAAAGAAAAACTGTTTAATATCCAGCCTGGATGGCAGCTTTAAACTTAGTAATTCACCAAGCTCAGTACACCCACATCAACAGAGATAGCAGAGTCCAGATGATGGTGTAAGAGCTCATCCATGTACCCTGCAGGTACATCCAGGTACCCTGCAGGACAACTGGACTGGACACCAGTATCTGTATAATAATATCTCTCTATTTTAGCATGGATTAAAATACACTGAATGATATCTTAACCTGTTTTCTGTTGAGAATCAATCTTATTTCAGGTGTATGTATCTGTCTGCAGCCTTCTTCCCAATTTTTATGCTTTGCAATGCTGGCCAGCAATTCTTCCCATCACCCAATGCAAGGGGAAAGTGCAAAATTCATCAGACACACATTATGGCCCAGGTTCCTCCCATCTGAGATCAGTTATGAAACGGAAATGTTTAAGTTAAGAACCTACTTAACTCACATGACTTCAGCATTCCATGCAGTAAGAGAGATGGGCATCCTCTGAGGTTCATCAGCCCCTTACTTCAACTCCAGAGAGTCCAAGGCAACTGCAGATCAACCTGAGTTTTTATAATGAAAAGTCCCACTTTTGTATACACTACCAACAGAGTGCCACAAAGAATGAGTCACATAATAAAAACAATAAAACACTTTAGGATTTCAGTGAAGTCCATGAAATGACTCAAGTTCTTCCTATAGAGATATTGTATTTCTACTCTTGCCCTTCTCCCAGTCCTTTTACATTTTTTTTTTCAGAAAGATGAAGAGGAAAAAATCAGCAACAAAGCCCCATTCTAATCTCTCTCTAGGGCATGCACAACACCCTCACATGTTTTGAGTCAAAACCAATTTAAAGACTAATTTTTTTCTCATTTGGAATTGGACTGTGATCAACATTTAAGTTGAATACTAAGCAATCCTTCAAGATAAAGGGTCTCATTTTGTATTTAAAAGCCTTTCACAAAGCATTAAAAGTCATCAACAGGCTGATGTAGAAACCACAAATTTCAAAGAAAATGCTAAACTATTTAGCAAGAGCTAACCTGAGACCTCTACAAAGGAAAAAAATCAAATGTGCTTCATAAGAGAAATGCCTTCTTATTTATACAACTTTTTATCCTATAGGTAGCCACTTCTTTGAGAAATGCTTACAAATTTAAATGAAGTCACTAAGCTGTCTTCCTTCCTCGTTTTGTGGCAGAAAGCTATAAGAAGTTCATTTTTTGTTAGTCAACTCAGAGTTGTGCATTATATTTTAAGACCTCTAACAAAAGCAATAAAAAGATAAACCTAGGATGACAGAGGGTAGCTGAGTTCCCAAGCCTTGAGCAACCTTCCCTACTGCCTGACTCTACCCACTGCACACAGGTACAGGAGAAGTTTCAAGTACTCAGCCAAATTCTCTTCAGAGCTACGGGCCCAGGGCTCACCAAGCCATCCATGGACTGTCTGAGCAGAGCACGAGGACAAGGAAACAACAGCTCCATGCAGG
The DNA here is from genome assembly GCF_963513975.1 of Fringilla coelebs. Taxonomy (NCBI): domain Eukaryota; kingdom Metazoa; phylum Chordata; class Aves; order Passeriformes; family Fringillidae; genus Fringilla; species Fringilla coelebs. The sequence goes on along the minus strand of NC_140029.1, from coordinate 26,287,458 downwards.
AATTAAATGGGACATGGACAAAGCAACTGGCTGTAAGCAATATCACCTGAGCTGCATCCCATGTTCTACACAAACCTGGACCTTATACATGCCACACTTCCCCTTTGCAAACAGGAAAGAACAGCGCTTTCAACCTTTATACAGCATGGAATTTGAGAAGTGGCTTGTTGTTCCTTCTGTACAAATGTGATGCCTAATGCTGAATGCAAGACTTCCATATTTCCAGTGAGTATAACCAAAGAGAAGTCAGTCTGAGGAGTGTTAATGTAAGTGTGAGAAAACCTCCATATTATAGAATTCCAGTTGCCTGGAGATCATTATTAGCAAAAGCATAATTTTCTTAGCTTTAAAACTCCCACCAAACCACCTACATTCCTGAAAACTGAGCTTTTGGAATTAGATATCTAAACTTTTCCTCCTGCCCCCTCATACAGCCCCCACAACCCCAGCTTTCTTTCCCACTTATTTCTCTTTCCATCCATGAGACGTCAAATAAAATACTGGCCTGAACAGGGTGTCTTCTAATGCAGCATGAAGAGCAGCTTATACATCTCTGAAACAGTTCACTGTATCTATTTTCACTCAGATCACATTTCACAGATTTTTTCCAAGACCCCAGAGAATGACAAGCCAGGTTTCATTTTTAGATGAAGCCTGAAACACAATAGAAGCTGATAGTGCTGTACAGTACTCTGTGGAAAATGAGGTGGTTTCGTACTTGACCCCTTATTTCAAGGGGCTGACAAATCTCCCCTTGTTCAAGCTGTTGTCATGATAAACCCAAACTCCCATCACACCAATGCATTATTCCATACACAAAGCCATGACAAACACAAGATGCTGCCCACCAGAATGAGGACACTACACAAATCCCATTTGTTTAACTCAGTTTGCTGTGACCAAGCACACAAAACCCAACTCCCAGACTAATTCAGTTGAAAGAAGAAAAATACACGCTGCTTTCTGAAGGTTAGAGAGTACGTGGCACATTCTGCTTTTTAATTTATTTATCATGGGAACAAGCATCCCAGTATTAGCAGTTCCTCTTGAAATCAGAACTTGGAACATCTAAGATCTTTCTCTGCAGAAAGCTCCAAGGAGAGTGCCTTTGTTCAGTGACCGTAAAACAGGAGTACGTGCTCTGCTCAGCTTCGACGACACAGGTCCCTGAGAGATCACTTGGGTCACTTCATACCACCAACTTGCTGACAAACATATAATAGGTGTCCAGTTTCAAAGGGCCCACAGAACATCTACTCCACATGTCCCTTCTCTTCCTCCTCCCACCCCCACCCCTCACCAAACCCAGCTTGTGGCAGATCAAAAGCATTTTGCAATAACCCACCAAGAAAACCCTCAAGACTCGTCGCTTCAGCATTCAGTCTTTTACCATCACACACACAGAAGGAAAAAAAAAGACATGGCTGAGGTTTCCTAAGGCTCAAGAAACCCTCCCCAACTGCCTGCCTACAGAGATGGAGAGCACTGCCCATCCTGTGCCTGCAGAATTCGTTGAACCTAAGCACAAGGTAAAGGTAATGCTTTAGGAAAGAGGAGGCAAGTTCTCTTCCAATTTACTCAGATTTAATTTCCTGTTAAGTAACCATGATGAATACTTCCTAATGAAGTTGTTATAGGTTTACCCAACAGTGTAATTTTGTTAGAAACAGCAACAGACAACTTTAATTGTGAAAGGAGCACTGCGTTCAAAGTTTCAAGTAGATGTATGTTTTAAGACGATTAAATCTGGTAGCTATTTTCAAGCTCCTGCAAAGCCTCAACACTGCACACAGGTGGCTGCCTTCAAGACTGATTTTACAGACCTCCATCATTAAAAAAAAAAGGTCTTTCCACACAACTTCTGTAATTACTTTTGTATAGCCCAGTGCCAAATCAGTGAAGCATATCACCTCTGGAAGCCATCTGAAACCCAAGAATAACAAAGTTCAACACAAAAAAAAAATCATGTGCATGACCCAGACCTCCCTACAGAAGGGATAAGAATGGACAAGGGGGTTGTGTGGTAGCAGCCAGGCCCAAAACACAAGAAAAGGACATGCAACATCAAGTACAAAAACAATGCTCAATTCCCTACCCTACCACGGTGCCTTTATTAGACATGTGCTTTAGCACCTTCTTGCTAAAGGGTCCACAACAAATGTTCTTCCTCTCCCCTCTTACTAAAACGACGTTTACTTCTGTTCAGAAGAGCATGCTTTCTCTTTCAACACACTAACTAAACTCGCACAGGGTAAGTACCTTTAATAAGTACAGACCCTGCTACTGAACATTAAACTGACTGTTCCACTCCCCAAGGCAGAAAAGCTCTGTTTGTACTAATAAACTCCAAAAAAGACTTATGATTATCATTAAGAGGCAACCTACAAAAGATCTTAAAGAAAAAAAAAATTGGCTTCTATTTATTTGCTTTCTGAGTTTTTCTATTTCTCTGCTAGTCACAGCCTCAGTCATTCTGAAATCACTAAATCAAACTGGCTCTATATAGGAAATAAAGGGCTTGCAAGAGCAAATAGGTTCTTGCCATTGCCAAGTCTATCGAGATAAAGTTTTAAATTCCTTTTCAGGGTTTTTGGCTAAAAATATCTTTAAACAAACCTTTATTTCTTGTTTTTAGATTACAAACACTTAAATCTCCTTCCTCTTGTAGATACAAAAGAAAGTAAAAAAAAAAAAAAAACACACAAAAAACAAACAAACCCAAAACAACAAAACCATCGACAAACCTACAAACATAGCCAGCAAATTTATTTTAATAGTCCAGCCCCAATGAAATACCAAAGGGAAATAAACACCACAAGCGGCAGAAACATCCTCTTTTATAGCCCCTGTGATTAACCATTGCAGGTAACACCAGCCAACAACACCCCGCATCTAAAACACCTTCTTCATACCAAAGGAGCGCTTTGTTTCTCCAGTTCGGGGATAGAACTCGGGGATGCAATTCGGGGAAGCAACCCCAAGGGCACAAGCCCTGCTCGAACCACCGCAGGGCAGGGCAGGGGCAGCCCCCGCTTCCCCCACGCCCCTCGGGAGGAGAGGGCATCCCGTGCCGAGCGCCACGTTTTTCATTTGTCCGCTCGTTTTCAGGCAGGTTACCGTGCTTGCCTTTGTTCGGCTTCCTCCCCCAGCCCGGACCCATGGCCGCCGACACTGAGGGGGGCAAACCGGAGGGGCAGGAAGCGCACGGCGGCGGGCAGGGCAGGGCAGGGCAGGGCAGAGCCGCGCGGGGAGCCCCGGGGAGCGCGGAGCGGCCGCGCCGCCCCACACGCGCGGCTGCCCCGGGGCGCGGCCCGGCCCGGCCCCGCCGCTCCCGCCGGGCTCCCGCGGCCATGAGGCGCCCGCCTCACTCACCTCGCCGCCCTGCCCGGAGGACCAGGTGGCCGCTGCCGCCGGCGCTCAGCAGCTCAACCGGGCGAGTGGGGCAGCGCCTCCCGCCGGGCCCGCGGCGCGGGAGGGAGGGAGCGGGATGGGATGGAGTGCGGGGGAGGCGCCGCCGGGCCCCGCCCGCGGGCGGGAGGCGGTGGAGAGGGGCTGCCTTTTGTCCGGCTCCGATCCTCGCCCCCGCCCCGAGCGGGCTCCGCGGGAGGCGGCTGGGGCCCTTGGTGTGGCGGGGCGAGGGACCGGAGCGCTCACCTGGAGCACCTGTCAGGGCTGGGGAGGCGCCGCCGCTCCTCGGCGCCGGCTGCAAAGGACAGGTGCTCCCCGGGCGGGGAGGGCTCTCGGCGGCGAGGGGCTTTGTGTGCCTTCTGCCGTGAAAAGTGGTTGTTTCCAGGAAAGCTGTTGCTATCTGTAGGAGTATCGCCTCATCTTTTGGGGAGCTGTGGCGCTTCAGGACATGGTTTAGTAGCAGTGCTGGGTCTAAGGTTGGACTTGATGATCTTGGAGGTCTTTTCCAACCTAAACAATTCCCTGGTTCCTCAATAGCGGAGAGGAACACCGTGTGCCACGTGAAGTTTTGTAGCCTCCGTTGTGATGTTTCCTGGTGTTTCAGTGTTTGGCTCCCAGCGTTTTGTTTTGCTTTTACTGGAATGTGTATACGAAGGTAACAGCACTTTTTGTGTTTACATCTTGATCAGACAGCTGGAAGTGGATTTGTTTTCCCATTACAAAAAGAGAAAAGGAAAAAAAAAAAGGCAACAAGTCAACCAACAACAGGTTTTGTTTTTTTTTTTATTCAGGTACCCCCAAGCATTAAAACCTTTGCTTTTAAGCAAAACACTGCAGAGCTTGTGCTTTTGTGTGCTGCGTGTACAAGCACATGAGAAATGGGAGATGCAGAGATGCTGGTTTCATGGGGAGCACCTGAGGTGTGTCCCTAACTGGCCACAGGCTTTCCCAATCTCCACTCACGCAGTCAGCATCTTCAATGTTGCTCTCTCCATCCCTGCTGCAGCAGCAGATGTTTACGTTCATGATAATGCAACTGCAAGTTTCAGACACTAAACTTTTCAGGAAAAATATTTCAGAGCTGAGGACAAAGTAGGGCCAGCACATATTTTATGCACTTCCTTTCTTGAGCTAGAGGCTTCTGATTTTGAGAAATATACCAGATTACAGAGATATAGTGTACACTCGTCTTCTTAATAACCTGAAATGTTCTTTTTGAAGCCAAATGACCCAGAGTAGTGTCAGGAAATGGCTTACAGAAACAAGATTTTGGGATCAAGCATCTTCTAAAGGGAGCTTAGCCCAAAATGTGGATAAAACAGAACCTGAGATGCAAGCAGGTAACCAAGTCAACTTAGCAGTAGCCATGGTCTGTTCTCCATAAGATGTGCTCCAGTATGTCATGGGGAAGAGTGACCCTGTGACACTTCACTGTGAAACAGGGGACTGCAGACAGAAAGTGCAGATTCAGATGGATCACTGTTTTTTCCTTTTTTTTTTTTTCAGTACCTCGCAAGAACATTTTCATTCTGGTTGAAAATATCTGGTTGGTTGTCCAGGGAAAAGGGCCAATTAATGATGACATGAAAGAGCAGAGAGGATGCCTTAATTTGGAGATACTGTCAAAAATATCTTTGAAAGAAGTCTCTGAAGCACAAGGGCGGCAGCAATCAAACATACAATTTAGATTTCAGTTCTCTTTGGTGTTGGAGGCATTTTTTGCTCTCTATCCCTATAGCTACCCCTACAGCAGTAAACTAAATGGGTCTGGGGTTCAGGCTTAAAGCACTGCACTGATCATCCTCTGTGGTGTCCCTGGTGAGGTGCTGTCCTAGCAAACAGCAGTCCCTGTGGGTCCGTGTGTGCCAGGCCATTCCCAGCAGGCTGTCTGCCTGGAACTGACCTATTTCAGGAGATAAGAGTTTAGTTGTGTGTATGAAAGCCACGTTGTGCCAGCTGGTTCCTGTGCCAAAGGACGGTTCCTGACCTGCTTTTTTTGCTAGTAGAAACATGAGGTTTTTGACTTTTGTGATTCCTGCTGTGTTGTGTGTCAAACCAGAACTTTAGGAACCGGCTGGATTCAAGCAGTGAGAAGTCAGACTGAAGATCAGAGCATTTTATTGATTGAGCAGGATTTCTGCAGAAATCTTTGCACAAAGGAAGATACAGTTGCATTGGCTAGTAGTATCAGAGTTTATGGAATAAATGGGTCATATTATGAGTAGACTTTTATTATGAATAGACTCAGAAATGTTATTTCTTCTACATTAAGTAAAATATATTTATTAATACAATATTGGCTTTTATAAGACTGCTTACTCTATGGAAAATACTTTTGTTTTGACTAATGCTAAGAAGCTGGGGCGAATTTCAGTAGGACCAGTTAAGTTTCAAGCAAATGTCAAGAACAGATGGCATTTAGGTCTGAAGAAATTAATAAAGAAAGAAAGTAAGTCACTAGAGCAAATGTGTGCTTTCCTATTACAACAGATGAAGTTAAAAGTGTGTTGGAAAGAGGATGAATTTTCTTAAAATATCTGTCCTAAATATGAGGAGTAGTGTGGGATTCCTAGGAATTGTAAGTGCAGTGAAGTATTATGGCTCTAGCAAGTACTGTACCACAGAGCACCTCCTTCACACACGTGTACATGGTATTTCTGATGCTGTCAGTGTGAAAGTTTATAAATTAATATGGGGCTAGTGTTGATAACTCCTTTTTTCAACTTATACAAAAGCTTGGACAAGACCAGAAGGATCTAATGAGAACAGAGGGCCAAACTCACTCATCTCTTGCACAAATGGTGAGGATTATGGATAAACTCTGCAAGGTGTTTGAGACTCACTGGCATAGCTGTGTTTTGGGAGTCTGGCTGCAAAGGCAGAAAACAATATTTTCAGTGAAGGAAGGACCCGTAGTCCAGGAATTAACTTCTCCTGACCTAGTGCCCTGTGTCTGTTGCCAAAATTGTCCAGAACACTCTAGAATACACGTTTAGGACACAGTCTTAAGTTGCACTAGAGAAGGTTTAGGTTGGGCATTAGGAAAAAAGTTTTCACAGAAAGGTTGGTGGTACATTGGAATGGACTGTCCAGAGTGGTGTTGGAGTCACTGTCCCTGGAGGTGTTTAGGGAAAAAGCATAGTGGCACTGGACATGGCACTGAGTGCCATGGTCTATTTGACAAGGTGGTGTTCAGTCACATGGTGACTTGATGATCTCAGAGGCTTTTTCCAAAATGATTCATTCTGTGATTCTGTTACTTTAAATCTCAAGGAGTAAGAAGACATGTACCAAAGAATCTAAATAGGGAATCATTATCATGTGCACAAAATCCAAGTGAGAGCAGAACTAACTATGGCACTATGGCATGAAATTTTCTTAGTATCAGCTGTACCTGTTTCTGCCAGTTATGAAGTCTGGAGGGGCTGCACAATGACAACCAGTTGGCTTTCAGGAACAGATTACATTAATTGGGTCTATCAAAAAATCTGAGACCTTTACTGAGCAACTGGTCTGAACCACAACTTTTATTTGCAGAAGTTCTCCAGGGTAAGTTAGGGAGATTTTTGAAACATACCAAAAATAAAATAGTAATGACTGGATACAGGCAAGAGGAATTTTTTTTTTATTTTTTAAATTGAAAATGAGTCTTTTCTTTATAATTATAGCCATAATTAGTGAATGATGTAAATCAATTCTGATTAAAATTAAGGCAGTCTTAAAAAAAACCCAAACTGAGCAATAGAGATAAAACACAGGGCTGAAAAATTTTAGTGGCAAATATAGTGAAAATGTGAATAAACTGGGAAAAGGAAGAGTCAAGACTTTAGAGAATTCCATTGGTAAGCTGCACAATATCATGTTTTTACAAGATGTGAGCAAAATACGTTACTAAAAAATCTAGCCTGTCTTCTTATTACACCATGAACATTAACCTGACTCATAGGTTCAGGGAACACCATTGCTATCATACTTTGCTTTCTGATGGCTTAAACTATCTCCAGAAATTCTGCTTTCTCTGGTATGACATATTTACTTTAATGCAAATCCTAGGAACTCAGTAAACATAACACCAGTCTCTCCATAAATATTAGAAAGACTGTTGATTTCAGGGTTACTCTAGGGCTGAAAATTCAAGCTGAATGTGCTACAAATACCAGCAGAGGCCATGGTCCTCCTTTTAGCCTATAGTAAGTTAGATTTTATCCAAAGCCTGCAGTGGAACATTCAGCTTGTTATGGCTGGATATTCCTTTTGTGTACACCAGAGTTCTTGATGAAACACAGAACAATTGCTATAACAAATGGGAAAGGAACTGGCTTGGGCAGGAATCAAATGGACAAGACGCTCAAATATGTGTAGTGAATAGTAAGAAAGCTAATTAGCTACAAGAAAAAATCTTTGCACACCAACTGCACTTTGATGCCCTCCCTGAACTCTGCTTATTCAGAAATCAGTGTACAAGCTTGGGATTTAAAAACCAGATGGTCCAATGAGAGATTTCTTGTCACTATTTGTGTGAAGACACACAGGATTCTGGAGATTAAGTCATCTTTTCTAAATCTCCTACCATTTACTGCCACAATTCTCTAAACCAGTCACTGGAAAAAAAGTGGAGATACATCTTACAAGACTGGAGTGTATGAGGAATGAATAAAGCAGGACAACATTATCACCAGGGAATCAGGTAATAAAAGGAGAATCCTTTGGTGGGACCTTCCTATTGGAAGGTACTCAGAAACCCATTGCAATAAGAGTGGGGACCAAGGGAAACTACAGCTAATGTGGAGAAAGCCTCTCATTTGCATGGCTTTAAAAGGGCAGATTAAGAAACTCTTCTGATCTTATGAAATCTGGAAAGGTTATTTTTTCTGTGCTATTCCATTCTAATTGAACCAACACTGTGGACAGCAGTAGGAGCAAAAGGCAAGCAGAGTTCATGCAGCTGATGTGCCATAGCTACCCTGCACAGCAGAGCTTCCAGAAAGGGCCTGGAAGAGCAATGCAATTTTAAATGCCTGTCACAAGACAGGAAGTGGTTTCCTGCATGTATAGGGAAATCTCCAGGGCAAGCATTCCCCATATTTTGATTTAGCAAATATTCATTCTGGAAGTGGCTGTGGAAAATCTGTCCTGTTGTTTACCTGGGTGGTTGGCACAGAGTCAGACTCTTCCACCACTCCTGGAACATATCTGACTTGTGGAGCACATGATCCTCTTTCCTCTCCTCCCTTCCTTCCTTTCAGGGTAACAAGTCAGACGAGGTCTCCTGTTAGCAGTCCCACAGGTGTTAGAGGTATTGGGAGGACTGGGAGATCTGCCTGTAGCCCCAAGTGTCTAAATGGAAGGAGGAAGATTCCCTGGCTAGAGATTTGGGACTCTGAAGGTGCTTTGGTCCTACAAAACTCTACAGCTTCAAGCTGCAAGGTCCAGACCTTGTCAGCTAAATAAATTAACCCTAGAATGTGCACTGGGGACATGGCCAAAAGCAGCAAAATTCATATGGGAGGGTGAAGCTGTACATTCATCCCACTAATGGCTTGTGCAAGAGCCCCAAATTCTACCCTTGCTGTTCATATTGCAAAATTTCTGTCTCTGTGTCTTTGTTGTCATAGTGACAGAAAGCACCAAGAATATTCTATGGGTTTTTTCTTTGTCATGGATGCAGAATATCCTTTGGCATCTATGTTTTCTCTCCCTCCTGGTTACTTTTATCCTTAGCTTTCCTAAGAGCTAAAAAAAAAAATAAAATTGAAATAATTAATGGAGTTCACTATGCTTATTCCCAGTAAATTAGACAGTAAATAGAAACACATGCAAACAAATACAATAAGTACAATACATACTAAAGTACTTGGGCTGAATGTCATCATTAAAAACATGTTGTAGGTACTATTTGTTTTTATTTCACCCAACAGGAAATCTCCTGCTGGCTGTAATGGGAGCTTAGACACCTGCATTTAACACAAACAGCTGTAAGTGCCTGAACCTGAACCTCAATTTGGCTTCTTGGATCATATTTTGAGGTTGAGTTGTCCCAATACACAACTCCCACTTAATTCTGCTTCTGCAAAGAAGAAGCAGAGAGGGAGAGGGGACTGGAAAAGTTCCTGGGACTAGAAACATGGTGTGCTTTGGTCTGCAGTATGTGAACCAGGAATTTCAAAGTCACAGGTGCTCCTGTCTTGTTCTGTGGGAAACACAATCAAGGTCAGAATTTTGGGCTGTGCACCAAGGAACAATGAAATGAAACAATGAAGACTCACAGTAAAGGAAAGAAATTGTTTGAGATTGAACAAAAACCATGGACTTTCTTTAAAAATATTATTAGAGCATGTTAGTTTTGAGTACATCTGATGTAGTGGTAGAGAGAATAAATGGATTTGCAACCCATGAACACTATAAGAAGAGTGGTGTGACGTAGCAGAAAGATGAAATGTCTGTTAACAGTAATGTAAAAGGTGAGGTGCAGGCAAAGGTTCAAATGGACATTCATCAGATTTACAGGCCAATCCACATGAGAGGATGCCTGAACTCTACTGTGGATCAGTGAAATTTATTTTTATGCCACTCTAATTAACTTTCCTAACTCCCAAGCTGACATACTTTCATGTAACACCTGCAGTGTCCACACAGAGATGAGAAAACACAGCAGTGACAGGAGTACTGTGGGGTTTATAGTGCCTGGCAGCAGTAGCCCAGGCTTTTTGCACAACATCCACTTTTCTCCCTAAATCAGTAAAATTCCAAACTTAGTGTCTTGGCTTAATACCTGGATATAAAATTAATTACATCAGGATTGGTAAGTGCGTATCTTCATGAAATGTAAGGGGAATGTAAATCTTCATAGACTGAAACAGTTAAAAAGTTAATAGTGTGGTTGGCAGTTAACCTCATGGAAAACACAAGTAGCTTCTAGCAACAACTCTTAAACAATAAGTCAGGGTGGAGCCTCCTTGAATGAGAGGATTAGTTGCCAGTGAAATTAAGATATATCTCAACTTTCTGTATTTCAGTGTTCATACACATTTGGAAATAAAGTGTTGACAGATGGTTCTCATTAACTACATCTGGATATATAAGATGCCAAAGTTAAGTGCCTTATTCAGATAGGATAAGGAATAGTAATAACAATAATAACAGATATGGAATTCAGATAGGATATAGAATATCCAGATTTTCAGATAGGATATAGAATATCCAGATACTCATGGACTCAGGATAATGGCATATTTCCCAAAGTTGATTGAAGGATATAATTATGATTGATGCAGAACCAGATCAGTAGGAGATCAGAGTGAAATTTATCTTTTGAATATGGATAAGAATTTCCTGGGTGGCAGTGGTATTAGAATTTTAATAGCCATTCCATTTCTATTTTAGCTTAAAATCTTTGGGTATGTATGAAAACAGACCTTTTTTCTTGTCAAGACAAAATTGTAGGACACAGGTAGTTTGCAATAAATTAACTGGGTTAAAAAACCCTTTTTTTCCCAATACCTTCAAATCACAATTTTTTATGAGGAAAAAAATAAATTTAGTGAGTCCCATGAGACCATGGACCCTTTTGAAACAATTTGAATGAATGGACTCAGTAGGGAGAAGGTTAATTTCCCACATATGCCCAATTTCAGTAAAGAAAAGAACAGATAAGCTTACTTTGAAAGTTAATTTGCTGAGGAAGAGGCCTGGGAAAAGCAGGATGAAGATGAATGATTATGTCCCACATGAGATGAGGAGACACAGAGTTTGTGTGTTTATGTGTACATGATCAAGTACTTTTTGTGTAAAAGCAACCAAGGCAAGTAACCGTTGTGGTGGTGACCACTTTACTTCAGATCTGCTGGTTTGCCTGCTGAATATTCCTGAGAGCAAGAAGGAGAGAGATCACTCTTGTTAAAATGCATGGAACTATGTTTGCCCAATCATAAAAGGAATGGTTTTTATTCCTTTCAAAATTAGGCATGGTATGTTACACAGACTTCTAGGGGAAAGGGAGGTACCCCAGCATGCCAGGTAAGAGGCAAGGGGAAATGTAAACATATGTATGCCATTTTCTACCTATAGGGAGAACAAGACAATAAAGTTTGAAACTTTAAAAGTTGAACTCTAGGTGGACAGTTCAAGGAAGGTGGATTCCAAATCATCTGCTGTGTGTTGTATTTGAGAAGACAGAGAAGCCTGACTCATGTTCCAGTACAATCTACAGTGCAAAGATCTTCAACTTTTTTCCATCAGGATCAGCTCCTTTCAGCACAATGATGCACAAGCATGGCTTTTGTGCTAAACTAATACAAAATTTGGACTTTCTAAGAAGAGGCACTTAAAAGCCAAGTGAATCCAACTATTACTGAGCTCTATCACTGCACCAGTGTGTTAAGCTTTGTGATGTTGTGCCTGAAAGCACTCAGGAGGAGAAATATTTCTTTCCAGGCTATTAATTCGAATGAGATTATATACACTACCTCTTCATAGCTGGGAATAAACAATTAGATTTCAACCTAATTAATATTGACAAGTTTCTCTAGCGATGCAATTTTGTTCATCCTGGAAGCAGCCTGTTCAGTACTTCCTAGAAAAATGCTCCTATAGGCTGGCTACTTGGTTGAAAGGATTATCTGAAATAAAAATCAGCATACCACTTGATGGCTTGATCCATGGACCAGGATTTGTTTTCCTTCTCTTCTAGAGCCCAGTGTTTATTAGATGGCAAGATTCAGATCTTTCAAATTTGGTTAACATTTCACCATGAAGAATCTTTACAAAAGATGTCTGATATATCAAGGTAAGTGGTTGATCTACTTTTGAAAAAAATATTTACATTCCTTATTTTGTTAGGAAGAAAAACATATCCGTTTTTCTACATTAAATAAGAAAAGACTCAGCAGTTCTCCTTGAAATAGGAAGCCTCTGAACCTAGCAGGACACTGCATCCCATGTATTTTTAAAAGCATAATGCACCATGAGATTTCTTAACCAGAATGAATAATGGAAAACAACAAGCCTTTTGGTGGTTTAAAATTGAATACTGTTTGTCACCTTTAAATGGAAAACCAACACTTAAATGATTAAGACTCAACATTAATTTACTGCAGACTTGCCAGTTAACAAAGAAAGATCACACAGTGCAATTTTCTTTTAAAAAACCTTTTAAACCCAGATGGGGACATTAGGCACCTGATAAACTGATCTGTATAATGAAGGAAGTTAATGGATATATCCCTATCTTATCACTTCCTAGTGTAAATGAAGCCTTTAAACGGGTATGGGTTTTGCTTTAGCATTTGAATAAAATGAAAATTAATACACCTGTATGTGCAGTGGAAACACACAACAACAAAGCTTTAATAGAATAGTCAAATACTGTTTCTAAATTCCTGTAGAGTATCACTTGAGGAAATCTGAATATTTGAAAAACAAAACCAAGGAACTTCAGTCTGTCTCCAACCTACCTCACTTCACATCAAGATAACCTTCAGGAAAGATTTTATGGAGCACTGTTGCATATATTGCAGAAATATTGAGTAGCCTTACTGCAGAATATAAAAACCAGTTTTCAATCAATTCTATAATGTAGCTTACTAAAAGAGCATAACTTAAAAGATAATGGAAAACATATGGTATTTGATTGAGAATACCGTTTGTCACTTAAATTACTTTCTATCCTTTCTTCCTTTAAATAAGTAAATGTAATTTTATGCGCAAAATGAAGTTGTGTGGTAACATGTCTGTATGGGTACTGTGTTCTTCCTGAAATCCAGATACATCATCACTTTTTTTCTTTCAAAAACAGTTTCAAAGTAATATCCTATCTAATTGCAATCTATGCATTTTTTCTTCTTTGCATGAATAAAGGGAAAAACATCTTCCATATTTACACAGCCCCTTCAAACTACCTTCTCTAGGAGTTCATTCAGTAGAAGCACAAAATTTCTTGATGTACAAAAGGGAGATAGGTACAACATTCTTGTATTGTTTAGATAAAAATCTCATATAAATACAAACCCATTCCTCTGAAACCTTTATTATGGGAAGTGCAAAATCAATATAGAAACAAAGGCCTAAGCATTCTACATTATCCTCAGAGCAGCAGAAGGAGGGACCAAACCTGACACCCTGAACTGCTTTGTGGAGGCTTGTCTGGGATACCTTCACCCTGATGGAACCAATGTACTTTGGAGCCTGTAATGGTTTTGAAACTGAAGCAAGTTCTGTGAAATTGTATCACCAAATAAAGTAAAATCCTGGTCTTTCCATACACTCAGCTTCTTCTGTAAGAATATATGAACACTGCTACCAACTCAAGATGTCAGAGCACATTGTTTTTTACTTTAGCTTCTTTAAATTCACAACATTACAAAAGAAAAGAGAAATAGCTCTAGGTACCTCACACAGCAGAACTGCAAGGAAACGTAGCAGACTTTCTCAGGTGTAGCTTATGAGTTTACCTTGGAAAGAACTTTAGCACTTAATCTGTGCAGGAGAAACAAAGCTCTCCTGGACTGGTACCAATTTCTATTAGTTTTGGAACAACCCCCCATCCCCCAGCTCATATTCCAGCCTTCTTTGAATTTCTCTTTTTGTTAATTTGCTTTTTTTGCTGTCTACACACACTATGAAAATCACAGAATTACAGAACTGGTAGGGTTGGAAGGGACCTCTGGAGATCACCCAGTCCAATCCTTCTACCAATGCAGTGTCGCCTACAGCAGCTGACACAGAAATGTGTCAGGTGGGTTTTGAATGTCTCCAGAAAGGGAAACTCCACAAGCCCCCTGGGCAGCCTGTTAGTGCTCTGCCACTCTCAATGTAAAGAAGTTCTTCCCCATGTTGAGGTGAAACTTCTGTTTTAGTTTAAGGCCACTGCACCTCATTCCTATCGCGGGGGACTGCTGAAAAGAGCCTGGCGCCATCTGCTTGACATCCACCTATGAGATATTTATATGTATTGATGAGATTCCCCTCTCAGTCTTCTCTTCTCTAGACTAACAGGCCCAGCTCCTGCAGTCTCTCCTAAGAGAGATGCTCCAAGTCCCCTTTGTCATTTTTGTGGTGCTCCGCTGGACCCATGTATGGTATGAGAAATAAGTGTGAGTACAAACATATTCAATAACCAAATCAAACACTCATTCTGTTTTCTTTATGTACTTACATTTTATTACAGAGTAATATGAAACCATCTCATATTCATACTAGAATTACTGTAATTACTTGTGAGCAAACTTAAACCAGTCTTGAATGTTTATATTTATTGCAAGCAGATTTGTATCTCCTGCTCATATATTCTACATAAGGATCCAAAATGTGGCTGAATATAAACAAATTATATTTGGTTGTCTACAGAAATAAAAGTTAAAAACAGCACTGAAAAGAAACTTTACAGTAATGTATTCAAACACTGACTCTTCAAATCAAATGAATGAAATAGTATAGAATAATCTGAACATTAGATTTGAAGGCTGATTTATTTTCAAATAAATGCACCTAAAATTATTCAATTAAAGTAAGTGTCAGTATTTGGTGTGCTGATGACTACAGACATCTTTAATGTTTAAAGCACAGATAACTACCCCCAGCCCCATACAGCAACTTTCGCAGATTCTACTTTACATTAGATCATGAAAGAACCTCTAAAATGCAAAGTGTACATAGCACAGAATTTATGTCCAAGACAATGCAGATTGAAATCCTGTGAATTTTCATCTGGTAAAAAATTAAAGCTATATAAAGTGATTTTTTGATTATTCTGCAAAGTAGAATCATGTATGTTTTCACTTTTGTAATACTTCCACAAATTTCCATTAAAGCTTTTTTAACAGAGACAGTAGCATGAGCACAAGGATCCCACTGGCTTCCAAAAGAAAAGTAGTGCAGTTCCTCAATTACACTATTTTTTTCCTCTTATTTTTGCAAGCCAGCTGGTTCAAGACACACAGGCTAATGCAAGCAAGAAAGTAAATGGTAAGCTTTTACATTAAGTGGCTGAACAAACAATTATTGTACATGGTAAAACAAAAAAGACCTTTTGCCTCAAGCCACTGCAGGAATATATGAGCTTCCGTGGCCAAAAAGCTTGAAATACTTTCTAAGTCTTCACATACATTTGGTTAGTGCTTACCAGTTTCAAGACATTTATAGAAGCAGTTATGGAGACATTATGCTGTTAAAGCTGCAACAATTTAAATGAGGCAAGTTAGAAGGTTACATACATTTTTAGACTTTTCCTCTTTCTTTTTTTTTCTTCATACATAAAAATCTGTCTCCTTTCAGTGTCCCACCCATAATAAAACACTCTAATGGATTTTGATCTAATTTCTACTTTTTCATCTTTTATATATTTTGCAGTAAAACTCCCAGGTTAACACCTGCTGCAGTGGACTAGGTTTACATGGCAATAGTAACAGGGACTGAAGCAAAAACACATCAAGTGAAGCCAAATTGATGTTTTATGCTCATTTCATTAAACAGTCTATTTTAACAAACAAACAGCACCAACTTTTAAAGGTAAAAGTATTGCTAAATCAAAGCAGAAACTTCCACTTAAATTCAAGCATTCTTTCTCCTCCAAAAAATGACATGTTTAACTAAAATTTCTCAAACGTATACAGATGTTTCAGCCTGAACAATATTGTCAACAATATCTAAGTGCAGGGCTACATGAAGTTTGCAATGAACTGCTTTGTTAGTAGGCAGAACAGGAATGCAGCATTTTCAAAAATATCAAGCAAAAATTTCCTTATTTAAGGCTAAAAGATAGAACTCACAAAGTAAAAAAGCAGGAGGCTTTATAGAGTAAAAAAGCTAGCAGTTATAATATAGCACTGTAAGTACAGCGCTCTAATCGCTGCTACCACAAATCCCAACAAAACTTCAATAACTTGGGTGAGACTCATAGAGCAACAGACCTGTATTCTAATTTGACATTCATTAGAATTTCAACATTCAGCCACAACTCCACTCTAAGCTAAATTTAAGTGGCCAAAACTTATAGTTATAAAAAAAGCCTTCAAAACATATACTTAAAAAAAATAGAAATGGTGTGTTAACAAATGTATGCGTAAAACAGATTTATAAATAGCTACAGTATGAAAAATATTTCAGTGCAAAGGCAATTTTAAGATTTCTAAAAAATACATTACAAATAATTTGTTAACTACACACAAGAAATTTGTCACTGCTACTGGTATAAAATGTATACCCATATTAACTTTTTAAAAATATATACACCAGTGTTTTATGTAGGGGACGGTTCTAACTGACCAACATTCAAGTCTGCAATGGCAAGTATGTGTACACACACCCACACATGTGTATGTATTTCAAAATGCTACTGCTATAAGGATATTCTTTGAAACTTAAAAGTGCTATATGTTAAATTATAAAAAAACCTTTATCTGTGGTGCTCACTGTTAGACTTTGTAAAATTCTGTTATCTTTGGTATACTGAAAATTTCATAACTCACAATCTCTGCTTGACCCAGGGCATTTTAATAATAAATCACTGTTTAATATGAAAACTACTCAGAATACTGTGAGGGACATTTCCCAGTAAGTTGATTTTTCTTTTATTAAAAAGTAAAGTAGTAAGTAAACTTATTTTGCCTCTGTTTTCTCTTGTTAAAACATAAAAAGGGAAATAATTTTTCTCTGCCACCCTTGACCACATGAAAGACAACTAACAATGTCTTGGCCAGGTCTGATTCCAAGTATTTTGTTTTCACACTGAAATACATTTTTAGGTAATGTCCTCCCAGAGGTATTGAATGAGGATGGCCATTAACCAGCTGTAACCACCAAGGCAAAATTGACTGAAATCGCATTACTGCTTCAGATATTTTTGCACCCCAAAATAAAACACTGGACTAAAGAAACAACACAAGGATGCAGCTAATAGTTGAACTACTGCAAGGTAACATAAATGTAGCAGAGAAAACAGAAGTGCAAGTTGGCTGTCATTCTTAAGGGAATTCAAACAGAATCCTTGCAGTCAAACTAGTTTCTCTATCCCACCTGTGGTTCAACTGTTAGTGAGCAGTTGTGTGCCACCTCGTGGTTTGTTTGCAAAAGCTAACAGTTGTGTGCTTTGTAATACATCTACCAAGCCCATTAGCCAGTATCTAACCATACACGCACACAAAAAAAATCAGAATTAAGAGTATGAATCAAGATAGCAAAAGATACTCATCCAGAAAAACAGCTTTTATTTTTTTAAGAAAAAGAACCCAACAAACTGTGTCAAAAAAAGCTTAGTAAGTAATACTTTCTGCTATATGTATTTTACAATCATAGGGACAGGAAGTGAGAACACAAGGTAATGTGCATCTTTGACAAAGTCGAAGATGTTTTAGGCAAAATGCTTACATTCAGTTTATAAGTAAATACCAACACTGGTGATATTTACCTGTTTAACAGCCAACTTGACTTCATATTGTGTGTGCATACTCTACACAAGGATCGTTTCGCCTATCTTTCTACAGGGAAAAACTAACCAAAACCATACATAGCCCTGATTTGGCCACTTACAAGGAAGTGAACATTAGAGAGTGTTTCTTGAAAGCAGATTTGCACAGAGGAAACACCAGTTTGTTCTACAGAAAGAGCAAAGAAAGAAAAAAGGACAGAGGAAAATCAGAAACAGCACTTGTTAAATATGCTTTGGGAGAATTTCATTTGAGATAACTGAGACAATTGCTCCTGGCTGAAAATTAAAACTGTTGATCTCAAAATGTAGGTCACTGACTGAAACTGCACTTCAAGTAACAAAGAAAATCACTAAAGATGACAGAAGTAGTAAATACACAGAAGTCTTGACACAGGATGAAGAGAAGTTTTAGTGCTACCAGTCTCACAGTACCAGACTGTGCAGATTGTTCATTGCTCCAGTAGTTCAAAACATAAAAAGAGGCCTATTGGCCTGGAAGGGTTCATACTTCTAGCTCTTGATCCTGTTTTCTCAACACTACCTCAGACAGCAAAAGCCACATATAGTTTAATATGTCTCTGTGACACATCTCTTTCCTGAAAAAATAAATAAACAAAACCAGTTTTTAAAGGCTTGACTTGGTGTTCTGTCATATGGACGTTTCCAAACCTGACCCACTGTAGTGGTAGCCTGCACTGGAACGCCAGTGCTTATTTGAATAGCCAAAGACAGATGGAAGTACTGAATAATCAATGCCTCTCCACTGCGTAAACATCACTTTTTTAGAATGAGAATTAGACCTTCTTGCTGGGGAATTGCTGCAGTCACTGCTCCTGTATCTTGGGCTTTTCAGACAGGCAAGAGGTGTGAATTCCGAGATGTGCTCCCGACAGTGCCTCGATGCCTTCTGTTAAAGGGAAAAAAAGAAACAAATACACAGTAAATAGACAATCTTGGAACCAAAAGTATATGATTGTTTTCTTTCACAGGACCACTGTCCCCTTGGTATAATAACACCTTTCCCCAGATCACCACTCTGGATATTTGTTTCATGTCAAAGTATAATCCCTCGTGTTGCTTTGCAATCAACCAGTTTCAACATGATTAGTTTTATACTAAGATCTACAGAACCAGGCATGATTTTACACTTAACTTCTAAACCTGACAGTGGGCTCTTCAGAGAAGAGATGAAGACACAGAGGCCTGTCTTCAAATGAAAGTGTTTTAAATCAAGGTTATGTTTCATTTTGAAATTTCTCCTGGTACATCTTTTTATCCCTGCACTTCTTATGTAGAATTTTAAGACAGGACAGATTCAAGTACTTTGCCCAGTAGTTCCAAAGAGAGGAAATCCTTTATGGTCAGTTTGTGCTAACAGATGAAGGTTCCAGAGTTTAATGCACATGCTTTGTACTTCTAAGCAGTACTGAATTTTAGACTTGCTTAGGTTACATGTACCATCCATACAGGCAATTTATACTGTACATCTCAGTACTATCTTGGTCTAATTGCCCATTAAAATTTATCTTTCTCACATAATCACTCCACACTCCGGCAGAATTGGCACTTCCACTCAGGAAATGCTCAGGACTACAGAACACCCACAGCTGCATGAGAAGAGCCTGGATGTGTGCACAAACTGAAATAAAACTAGCACAGGCCTTCCCCCAACGAGTTTATGAAATTCTTTTCACTAAATGCACATATAATTTCCAGGTATAGAGGTACAGAGGTTTTGTGATGGTATCTAACATATAAATGCATTATAAACATGGTTCAAAGCAATGTTATTCTTCAATCTCTCCATGAATGCAATATAAATCAGTTAATCCTGTATTCTTATCACACCCTTCTTCACTGTTAATCAGAACACAATACCAAAAGGACAAAATCACAAAGTAAATATTAATGATGTAGCTTATAGAACTTTGGCTGCAATGTAACATGACACTTTAATGCCAATCACAAGTTTGAAACACTAGTCTAGCATAACCTAGAGTAATCTGAAAGCTCTCTTGAAAGCACACTCTAGGAAAGGTCACAAAACTATCCTAGACTGATCACCACAGTGAGGCCTGGGTTCTTTTAAACACATATAGACCAAATAGTAACATTATTACATAAACATTAGCAGATTTGGTTTGGAAATGTAAGAGGGAGTAGTCATACAATTTGGTAACTAATTTTCCTATTCTTTCAGCTAGAAAGTGAAGCATTTTAGTTACCATAGATAGTTCTAAAAATAAAATGTTTTTTTCTACACATGACTCCGAGACAAGAGCCTTTACCAAGCCTGAAGCTAGTCAAGGAAGTTGGTGTTTTCTACTGCTACTTGTGCAACAGTCATTAAAAGCAAATCAGCTACTTTAGCTACCTTCAGCTACTTTAAAGTTAAGTTCTACAGTACACGTGACATTTGTCCTTTTCACATACTGCTAACTTTGCACTTTCACTTAGTTCCTCATGTGCTGCTTCTGGGGTCAGGAGAGTATGAAGGTACTGGAACAGTCATGGCATCCAGGTGGGAAACATTAGAGTGTACCTTATTTGTTTGTCATCAGTGGCATAGCAAGGATATAACTTAAAGCAGAGAACTTCATTCTGCTGGCCTTATGTTTGGGGAATTTAGTTCACTGCTTATGCTGCTGTCTCAGATATTCAGCTGAACTATCACACTTCTCTCTTCACCTGAGGGAGTAACACAGCAATGCCCTGGTCTGTACAGAACACAGCACTGTGGCAGATGCTGTCAGATGCACAGCCCCAGTCTTCTGACCCAAGGTCCTATTCACAAGTAACTTGCTATGATTATCTCCACATGTTAGCATCTGCACTTGGTCTATATACGTACTCAAGAACATGAAAGATGATGGAGAAACTGCTCCTGGGTAGGAATTACCTCTGACTTTATGTATTCTACACTGTGGTGTAATGTGAGTACACACTGCAATAATGAATGCAGCTCTTATAGAAGAAATGTCACACAACACCTATACATAATACACTGTATTTATAGGACATGAATACAGGTATATCGATTTATTGGTTTGCTTTACATGATTAACTTTCTGAGACAAAAAGATCTTACCTGTAGCATGGAACATCTCTTGCAAAAACTAGGCTCTCCAAGTAAAACATAATGATTTTGTATCAATACTGATAAAGTACATCAAAAACTCTGGAGGAAACAGTTGATTTGTAAATAGCACCAAAAGAAATTAATCCAAATTGGCAACACGTACAGTACTGTTACCTAGCTTTGATCTAATTATGGCTCGGAAGGTGAAAGATTTCCTTCAAGAAGTGGCCCATCGCAGCTCGGCAGTGCATTTTGGCCTGTTTTATGTCTCATACTCTTCTGCAAGGATGAGGAAAAACAGTGAGACTCTTGATGAATACAAGAAATGTGAATGAATTTGTACCATTTGGTAACTCTTATAGCAAAGTCCTGTAAAAGTGAGGGATTTTCTGACAGACTTAAAAAGGAAAGGTTATCCAGTGTAAAACAAGGTTTCTATTGCTGGATCCTGAGATTAATCATTTGAGGGTGTTTTTAATTCCATTTCAAACTCTGTTAAAAAATTACTCTCAAAAGCACTAAATTGACTAAGTACTGTGGGCTGTGTGTCCTGCCCCTCTAACAATAACCTGCACTGAATGGGAGAGGTGCCTGTGGTAAGAGGAGGCCAAATTGATCCTACATTAAGGAGTGGACATCCTGTTTCCCTGCTCCCTGGAACAGCTGGCACACTGAGGGCAGTGCCCCACACAGAGGTGATGGGGTGGTGCTCATGAAGGCTGACTTACAACTTCATTACGCTATGGGCAGAGGGGGCCGGGGAGTTGCCAAGGACACTTCTTCCAGAGCATTCCAATATTGCAACAGCAAGATCTCTTGCTTTGTTCCCTCAGAGGAGGAGCCTGACACGTGACAAGGCAGCAGTTTGCTGGTGAACACTTGTCTGAGCACCTAGGGCAGTTGTTCTACAGCAGCTAAGCCCATTGAGGAACAGAAGAATGATGAATCCCCAGAGAAGCTTCCCCAGGCAAAAGGACCACTTTGGGTTTCCCCAGGTGCAGCAAAGGGTAAAGATCTCATAACATGGCTGATGGCCCATGCTTGTGACTGAGTGAAAGCAAAGTAAAAAAATCATCAGTCAAAAACAAAGAGAAAAAGAAAAATATTTCTTTAAAAGGGATGAAAGTACAGAAGTCATTTACAGCTCAGAAACTAAACACCTGATAATTCAACTACCAAATACTTGGAATTGCTGAAACACTGTCAATCAAAATGAAAATTATAAAAATGAAAATAGGATCATTTAAATTGAATTTATATTTTCCCTAACAGAGAGGCTAAAATTCTGCTAATAATGAAAGAAAAATAAAGAAAAAATAACCAATGTAGATAGGCTATATTAAAAAAAAATCTCCTATTGCTTTTTAAAAGTAAAAGCTGAAAGAAACCTTGCAGCTGTACAGTCACCAGTTAAAGCACAAAATTCAGTCTGTCATTGAGCCAGAGTTGCAGAGACCACATGTATAAGAAAAAAGCAGATTTTGACCAAAATTACCAAAAGGCAACAGATTCCTCCAAAGCTTTTGCAGAATTAATGTTTTAGCCCAAGAAAGACAACAGTTCCTATGTATATATATTTATATCAATATCCATATACATGAACACATATATATATATATACATATACTTGTATGCACATATATGTATCTGTATACACATATATGTCTGTATGTATATATATTTATCACAGAAAAGCTCTCTGAAAAAACCCCAGAGCTATATGAGGAATGTTTAAAAACATCCAAACGTTAATGATGGTAAACAATCACTCACCACACACTGGAGTGACTCTCAAATAACTGAAAAATCTGGAAGTATAAGAACTGCTTCAAAGGCTTTATGCATTCTTATTGCCTGAGTAGAACTAATTTAGTAACCTGGGAAATGGTCACTAGTCCTATGTTTATCTTTTCAATTGTTCCCGAAGCCCTTTTGTTATAAAGAAAGCAGTATCACTTTTAGGAATGCAGTACATTTAAAAATACTTATTTATAAGCTCAGTTCAAACCAATCTTAAGAAACTTAAGAGACAATTTTAGTCAGAATTTTCGATAGTGAAAAAAAATGTATTTTCCCCCTGATTTACATAACTAAACTTTACTGACTATATATTTTTGAGGGGGAACGAAGGAGAAAATACATTTTTTATCTTAACCACTTAAGAAAGAAAGATATAAAATCTGCAATGGAAACCAACAGTCTCTGAATATTAAGTAAAAAACAGTTTTCTCACAGACTGGAGGGGAAACAAGATTTACTAGCATTTCTTCTACTTTTACATTAAATAATGTTATGAACTTTGAGGCCTTGAGTTGTTTTCTTTCTAGAAAGAGCACAGAATTTCATAAAAGGGAACATAAGGAAAGCTCAGTTTCAAAATGCATGCTTGGAAAAGAAAAAAGTGCATTTTCTAGCAGCAGAGAAGATACATTAATATATTCCAAAGACTGCTTAAGTGGCTTCCAGTACCACATTTTCTGTATGATGCTAGCAACATCAGCCAAATCAGAATTATCACTTGTTTGTGTGGCCACTATCCTACTTATTCAGGTACAATGCAAACACAACATGCATTCATCTACAGACAGACCAATGATTAAAATGGGAATAAAAGAATCATAGATTCCTGAGGCAGAAACATTCTGTAAAATGCAGCAAGAACAGTGACAAAAATTGATAGTGACAGTGATGGACTGTGACAACAATTCATACAATTTTTCAGATACTCAAAAGGAAAAACCTGTACTACTAAATTGCATTCCTCAAAATATAGTTGACATGAATCACAAATGGAGATAATGAGTATGGTAAATAACTTCTGATGATTAACTTTATAAAGTCCTTTGAATGAAATGGCCAAGCATGCAGAAAGGCAGAAAAAAGTCACCTTTTGTTCCATTAGAAACTTAGACTGCTTGAAGTCTGAGAAAGCATAAAGATGGTGGACTGCTCAACAGAAAGGCACTGATGTTTAGTCTGATTTCCCCAGAAGATTGTAGGAAGCAACCGAGCACATCATTTATGTTTAAAGCAAGGTAGCAGTTATTTAGACAAAGTGGATTGGAAGACAGGAAGAAACAAAGAGAGGAAAGAAGAAACACAAGCGATATAACTGGTTAAAAGTCACAGATCTTTGACTTAATATTAAAAAGTGAATATTGTCATTGTTGAGCCCAAAGTCTGCTTTACTACTGATTCATTTTCCAGTACTAATATACAATGTCTGTAAGAAATGCTACAAAGCCTTTGGTAGGGGTTTTTATTTACTAGCTTGTTTCTTGACCTTAACCCTTGCTCATTCTCTCTCTTTAGACTTTCAAATTAACTATTCAGAATCTATACTGAGGGCAACTTCTTCTACAAGTAGTACATATGACATCTAAGATCTCTGAATGAAAAAACATTAAGTACTGATCTGCCTGGGAATGCTTTCCTGCTATTCTTTATTCTTTCCTGAAGCAAGGCATTATTACACCTGTACATTCTAGGAATACAAAACAGTGGCAGAGGGTTTTACATTTACCACAGGGATATTTTATTTTCCTTGGTAGCAAAGTTCCTTTATTCCTTTCCTCTTAATGCAAAGAACCTTTTCAATTAAAAAAAAAAGCTACGTAATCCCTTTTGTTGATGGGAACTCATTCTTGTAACCTACTGGTGGCAGCTCATGGGCTGAAAAGGGCAAGGGCAGTAACATTAAGTTTAAAGTTCAGCACACTTCCACTGTCCTTCACATTCCAACATATTTAATAGGTAAAAGTTTACTGGGTTTAAAATACAGGAAACCTTTTCTATTCATGTCCCCAGCACAGCACCATGGTTCCCACAGAACCTGGCTTCCTCTCCACCCTCAGAAGAGATTGCCTGTATTTACACAGTCATTTCTCCTTTTGGGCTGATCAGATGAAAGGAGAGAATAGATTTTAAAATTCTCTTCTCATGGGCACAGCAAGGCACATTTATGTACAAATAATGGATCAGAGTCGGCAAAATGTAAGTTGAAATATAAAAGAGGAAAAAAACTATAAATAGGCTATGAGTAAGTTTTAATACATGTGTTTTTGTAGCAGGCATCAGCATGTTATCAGATATAAGTGCCTCTTATCTACCCTTTTGGAGATCCCAATCCCCCTGCCTTTCTTATATCCTCAAATCAGAAATCATGTTGAGCCATGTAGCTGTCTCCCACCATCCTCATCAGCTGATTTCCCTGTGGTTGCTGGTAGGGAGGCACAAGTGTTGCCTCAGGATTCAGGTTAATGCCACCATGTAAATAACAGGCAGCATCTTTCACCATATTGCACAGACACCACAGATGGGAAACCTCTGCTTTATTCTTATCTCTGACCTTGGCCTAGGTGATTAGACACTTGTAATACAAAAAATACCTAACTTCACAATGAAAAAGATTATTTACCTGGATTCTTTCTGTTGCTGTAGGCCACAACTCCCTGTATAAGACCTTCTTCAGAACATCTGGAAGAAGGCTGACAGTTATGAGCAGAATTATACCCAGCCACGCAGGACCACTGGACAGCATTTGTATGAACACGTAATACATCCTCTGATAATTGAGAAAAGGCCTGGAAGGAAAAAAGATAAAATAATTATTACATTTCAATACACAAAAGAAAGGCTGACAGTATTAAATACAAGAATTATGCTAGTGGTGAAATACTTCAGGTTCAGTTTCCCAGTTTGTTCATCCATCCCAGTCTTCTCAAAGGGAGCTGGTGCTAACCATGCACTATCTGGAAATAACTACCTTCCTTCTGCCTTCCAGGCTGCAGGAAATATTATGCTGTCCCCTCCCTGCCATAGTGTCTCTCCCTTGCAAAGATAAATTAAGTTCATTCTTAATGTGTTTATGCTCTTCCATGTATCCTTATCTTGCCCCAGGTACTTTCCACCTTTCTTGTTAGTATCCCACCCACCCTGGTCTTTGCTAAGGCACACTCCTTTGTATGTATCTTCAGACTAATGCTTGTTAACCACACTTCTTTTCATACTTCTCAGGCTCCCATAAGTATCTCTAATACTTTCATGTTATGCTCCTCATCCTATGCACCACATACTTATCTAACCACACTATTAATACCTTCTCTTCCTAACCTCCCTGTATCCCATGCAGTTGGATGATCATTAAAATGCCAGCACTGTATGGTACTAGGAACCAGAGGCCATAATCACTGAGAGCCAAGATCAAGAGACAGTTTGCAGCAACATTGCAGTGTAAAACCAGCAGGGCAGTCTCCTGACAGTTTTCAAAATTTGATAGTATTTGCATACTAAAAAGGTAATTAAGCTGATATACACTTTTATGTACACACAGACACATCTTGAATACACAGCAAGGCTGGTTGGAAAACCATTGGGAAAATGTCACTTCTGCAAACTGATGCTGAAGGAACTGAGATCTGATACTGCTAGAAAAAAAGAAGAGGCAGCTAAATATCCAAGGAGTTAAGAGGTAGTTACTCATTTGCAAAAGCCATGCTAAATACAAATCCTTTATCTAAATTAAATGGCATCTTAATCACCAAGCAACAGTTAGCCCCCTCCTTCTCTAGTCCATCAAAATATTGTGAATACAAAGTAGAATTGTAGTTAACTACTAGCAGTAGATAAAAAGATGGCCTTGTAACTGAGAGCTCTACAAGCGTGAAACAAAATTTCCAGCTCCTGATGGCAATCAGGCACAGTAAGGAACTGAACTTGTTCCAACTTGATTTCCTTTCCAAAAATTTCAGTTTCAAGTACGCAGAACTTTTAATAGCAAAACCCCCCAACACTTTAAATTGGCTGTGCACAAGAGCCTACAAAGCTTCTTACCAACATGAATAAGTAGGTGATCAGACACCTACAGTAACTCCACTTTGCTAAGGAGCCAAAACAATGAGCTCAAACACAGGACTCTTGGACTTCCACATGACTTTGATATTGAGTTCTGCTCCCTGTCTCTAGTTTGACTGCTAGAGCAGTCAAGCCCAGCAGGTAGGTGGGTAGTCACCTACTGAACAGACATAACCTATTTTGTGACATTTTGACTCAGAAAGGCAATATCAGCTCCTTGAACCAACCTTTGGGCTGCTTTTGACTGACACTACTGAAATAAAACCCAGTGGTAGTCTGGGGTCTGATATTCTCCTTGCATTCTTCTTTAAGAAGATTTTAGCAGACATTCATTGACAGAAGAGATGAGCACTCTAGTTAGCAATTATGATGTGTTTAAAATAGAGTTCTGCATTATATAAAGGCTAAATTTAATTCTGTGACAAAAAGGTGAACTATAACAACTTTGTTTCTGAAACAACTTTTGCAATGCAATTAGTATTAGGGTTCATACCAAATAATTCCTCCCCAGAGCA
The DNA here is from genome assembly GCF_963513975.1 of Fringilla coelebs. NCBI lineage: Eukaryota > Metazoa > Chordata > Aves > Passeriformes > Fringillidae > Fringilla > Fringilla coelebs. Next base: position 26,260,181 of record NC_140029.1, on the reverse strand, counting down.
GAGAAAAGACAATGTAGAATACCAGTGATCCCCAGATCACGAAGTGATTTATCCACGTCCAATAGTGTGTATCTATTGCAAGCTGAAAAAAAAGATATTATATGATGTTATTACTATCTAGACTCAACAGGAATTCCCAACAGGAGATAAAACAGAATTATACTCTTTGAAAATAGGGAAAAATTCTGCATAGAAGTAGTTAAAAACATCTTTCAAGTTTGAGCACAGTTAAGAAGGCACAGATAGCAAACTCTCCATTTAAAGTAATAAAAAAATGCATGGTGATATAAAGAAACCAATATAAATAAGCAACAATTAAAAAATAAGTTTTAAGAAAGTTTCAGTGGATAAAATACAGCATACCTTACCTTAAATGTAACCGTGAATACAAGCACAGTAAACACCACTGTTCCAAAGGTCCAATTTCCAAATATCTATAAAAAATGGTCCAAAGCAGTTATAGGCAATATTGTCCACTATGTTATGAATTGTTCAGAGTAAACAACTTAAAGCTTAGCATTGCTTTGTATCATGACCTGACACTTGAGCAAAAACTGAATTCCTACATGATCTATGCAGTGCAAAGTGCTCTGGTTTCTTGCTCTGTGTGGACACACCTCAGATTTCAGACAGACAGAAAAAGACCACAACAAACATTCTGTTCTGAACTTGAAGTTCACACATATATTTCCTAATAAAAATCAAGGGTAGCACGATTTACAAATCACTGAGATTGAAAAGCAAACTGCAGTCATTTCATCAGTCTTCTTGGATGTCATCTTTTCCCTGATTTCCCTTCTCTGTTGGACATCCTTGGCATCCAACAATTTCTTGGAGATTCAACAGCATGCTATACAGATAAGAATGCTATAACCATACAAGTACAAAAACGTCCACATATGTTTTAAGATAAACCACTTTTAGATTGTGTTTGATTTTCTTCCCACTTGCATAATGACATAAAAACACCTCTGCTTTTCAAGTGGGCAGAAATGACCATTAATGCTGACACAGGGAAGAACTAGTGGCGAATATTGTCACAGAGGATTGCTTGGCCTTCAGCAGCTACCAGATGACCAGGCTGAGGATCCAGAGAAATACTGGGAAAGTAAGCAACAGTTAGGATGCTGTATTTTAGAAGAGACTGTGTTTGATTCACGGCATTGCACCCATGAAAGAGAAGTGTCCAAGAGATCCAAATTACTTTGAAAGATAACTCTTGAGATCTCATTAACTCCCTTCAAGATCTCATGAACTGCCTTCTGCAGTTACAACTTCAGGAATGAGACAACTTCCACACAGGCATGGAATTTCAGCAGAAGATCCAGTTGGCAAATTAGGATGTTACTGCATGGACAAAAAGGCAAAATGGGAGCATTCAAGAGATGACAATATGGGCAGGCAGCAAACAGCATAAAAGCAAAAGAACCAATCAAATATAAAACTCAGCTTGAACTAGGATTACTGAGGGGTGTTGTGGGGGACAGAAAAGATATTTACAGATATCCTTGCTTCAAAGGAAGAATGCAAGCCTGCTGATGGAGTGGTAAGACAACCTGGTAGAATGTTTCAAAATGTTGAATTACTCAATACTCTGGATAATAGTCTTCACTAACAAACCTCCTCCTTCCATTTAGCAGCAAAGCTTGGGAAGAAATGAAGCAGGCAACAGTGTGGGATCAACAGGTTGAGTCGTTTTAAGAAGGAAAAGCAGTAGATGCGATGTATTTTGAGTTTAACAAGGCATTTGACACTTGGACAATAACGAAGCAGGGGTTGGCTAAATGGACTACTAGTACAGTTTAAAACTGGTTGAACCACTGGACTCAAAAGTCCTTGATGGATGGTTGGCTTCTGGTAATCAGTCAACCACACTAGGAACAGTGACTGGGCTGGAAATCGTGGAATATCCCTATCAGTAGCTGGATGGTGACAGAATACCATGAGCAAACTACCAGGTGGCATAAAAATAGAGAACAGCTGAAATAATGAATGACAGAGTTTCAATCCAGAGGGACCTGTGCTGATTTGAGAAGCAGGCTAACAGATACCTTATGGAATTAAATAAGAAGTGCAAAGATTTACACCTACGACGGAGTATTGACTGGCTGTGCAATGGCCCTGCTGAAAAGGAAGTGGCAGTGGGGTTATGTGGACTACAGGCTGAATACAAGCCTATACTGTGCTCTCTCTATAAATAAGGTAAACTGCACAGCAACTGGAAGGAACATGGCCACTGAAGAAAGGTTATTATTCCCATCTACTCAGCTACAGTGAGGTTCAACCAGGAACACCGTGCTTGGTTTTGGGCCCCTCCACTCATGAGCAATGTAAAAAAAATAAGAAATGATTGGTGGCCTGCAACCAAGGTGTTTAGCAGCCTATGGCTCTTCTGCAAAGAGGGGTGGAGGAGCTTAGTCTGGTGAAGGGAAGGTTGAGAAACAATCTAGCACCTGCCCACAAATGTCTGAAGAACATACAGGTATGGTAACTACAAAAATGAAGAACTGAACAAATTTCTCTTCAACAACAAGAAATATTCTGCTTAGGTATTGTGAGAAATTTTTCCACCATGAAGACAGAAGAACATTGGAATAGGTTGCCCTGGAAGGTAATGGAATCTGCATCTTCAGAAATACTGAATTTGTGAAAAAAACTAGACAAAGCCTTCAGCAAATTGATTTTAATTAGCCCTACACAGAGCAGTGAGTGTAACTGGATTATGTCCAATCTACACTTTTCCATATGAGCTCACCCAATATTACATGACAGGGTATCCATGCGGGAAGATGATCACACAAATATGCTCTGTGTGAAAAATTTTGAATGAAGACCACAGCCAGCCACAGGACATAAATCAGTAGAAAGCTAGGCTAAGATAATGCAATCAACTGGGAATGGAAAAAAAAATTAAAATAAACAAATGACTGGCCAAAAGATTCATTATTCTCAGTAATCATTTCACTATTTTAAAACTACTTACTGTGTCACCGAGTCTATTGAACACTGGATAAAATTCAGAAAACCTTCTTTATTTGGATCTTTTACTTTGATATGTAATAGGCTCATGCCATCATTATATTTTTTGTGACCTAAAAAAGTCTGTGCATTCAACACCAGACAGGAATCTGGATCAGCAACTTCCAATCATGCAATTTATCAACTTTCTTCTTGCAGACAAATTTTACAATATTCTCTTGTCATATGTAGCATCTCTCAGAGAACCTAGTGTCAGTCTAAGTTCTTCATACTGAACAGATGTGTCCATACTTGCAATAAAAGTTGCTAGATGAAATAAAGAATTTGAAACAACCTTCCTATGTCTGTTTGTTAGGCTAGAAAGAAAGCATTGCTCTGCAACCAAATCCCTTATCCACCCATCTTATTGACTCAGAAACTGAGGCCCCAGTACAGGGACAAGATCCATAAAGTTGCTACTTTGGCACAAAGAAAGGTAAGCAAAGCAGTATGGGAAGGTGTCAGTTACAAAAATTTCACTATGTTTTTTTAGTATTGAATGTCTCAAGATACTACTCATGCCTTCAGGCAATGAATCATTCTTCTGTAAGTCTGTTTGTTAACATCTAGTTTATTTACAAGTATTTTTCTATGTTCTGCTCCCAGCCTATCCAAGACTTCCCTTCCTCCTACTGTGACTTTGTTGATCTTCCATGTTCCAGTTCAGCATTCCGCTCACCTATCTTCCTTCCTGCTGTTTTGTATCTCTCATTCAGTTATTTCTTTTAACTTAGTCTCTCTGAACCCAGCTTAATTGCATTTAATGTACTCTGTATCAAATGTGAAAATAAAGAAAATCACCCAGGAAATACATTTTATTATATGGGTAAACTAAAATGACATTTGCAATCTGCAATGACTTCTACAGTGCCTTCCTTTCTTCTTACCTTTTTTCTGTATCTGGTTTCTAACTCTATGTTTTTGCAACACCAACCATGATGTCCTATCCATAGTGGAACACCATACACACAAAGCAGTATCACAAATTATTAACAATTTATAGGAGATAAATCTTTGGCATCTTAGTTTTGTTTACTGAAAAATGACCAAGGGACGCATTTAAAAAGTAGATCTCAGTGATTAGAAGTACACTTTCCCATTATTCTATAATATCATACTACAGGAAGCAAATAGTTTCAAACTAATTTCTAAATACTGTGAAACATTTTGGGGGGAATTGTGTTTGGAAGCAAGCTTAATGGTACATTCATTTTAGTCTGACAGGCATCACTGTATGGGAAAGATCTTGACTTAGGTAATTTTTTTACTAGTTTTGCAATAACAGTGCTTAGTTCATTTGTGAGCGGGGGGGGGGGGGGAATCAAAATTTTTTGCTTCAGTATCCCTTTTAACAATCTGGAACCTGACTTGTATCACTATGTATCACTTATGGCATTAGTATTCTTCATTGCTTTCAACCTTTTCCCTGTTCAATAATAACACCTTGTTGCAGTAGCAAACCTTTCAAACCTTCAAATTCCTCACTGACTTTTTCCAGATGTAAGCATAATTTAAAAACTGGGAAATAACTATCAACACCTATTAGCATTCATGTGTGCAGGAACTCATGTAAGTGTCTCTCACTATTCCTAAACACTTAAAATTTTCAACCCTTTAAATCTAAAATTGCAGCTCAATATCTCTCAAAGTTTTATACATAAACACAGGCATGCATCTTCAAAATAATGACAAATTTTTTATCACAGACATTGAAGACTCAGAATGTCCCCTCAAGCAACACATTATCTTCAAGTGTTAACACGGGTATCTAGTTGTAAACTTCAACATCTGAAATGTGAGAATTAGGCATTAATCTGGCTTTCGAGCCTTAGAATTAGATTGAATGTGTGCAATGGAAGACAACTAGAATTTCAGAAAGGAACTGAGTCAGAATATTTGCAATACAAACTGTTTACAAAATTGGTACAGGTATGGTAACTCTAATTTTCAGCACCATAAGTACATGGTGATGAAGAATTTTGAGCATCTAACAGAGAACATAATGATACCAAAAAAAGCTATAGTGCAGTGTACAGTTCTGTCTAGTGGAAGCTCATTGTGTCCTTAGGAAAAATGCTTTTTAACAAGTGTTCTCTCTCCTGCTAGAAGTTCATTTCCCTGACAGATGTCACAAAGGTGGTTTTTAATGATATCTGAACACTGCATTTCTAGCAAATGTGCATTTTATATACAGGCATCAAAATTGTGTTGAGTTTATTTTCTCTCTCACTTTGAGGCCATTTTCTAAAGCCATTAAAGCACATTGTAGCATAAACTGTAAAAGATCTCTACAGCAGAGAGCCAGCAACAAAATATAGGTTACAGAAAAGCATACAACAGAATAACAAAATGCAAGGAAGCAAAAAGCTTTTTTAAAGTTCAGGGTTCTTTACCCCACCTCATATACCTCAATACACTTTGTATGAAGTTCCTTTTAAGTACTTATAGAGTAGCTATAAAGAACATTTTTAACTGTAGGTTTAAATGATATTTTACTGCTCTTTAACAGTTTAATTTAAGAACAGTGAAAGATGAAATGGATATCATGACAAATCCACAATAGTCTTACCATGTGAGTGCTGGTTGTCATTAGCTGAGGATAGGAAGAGAAGCAAGTAGCAAAAAGAAAAAAAGCACACAAATAAAATAGACCAAAGTATCAATGGATAAAATAAATAAAATGCAAAAGTTCATAAAATTTGCATTCATGTGACTGCAAAGCAAGTAGAGATAGATTATTTTAAGCTGCTATATGTCAAAAATAATTAAACCATTAAAAAGCTTGTTATATTTAAGATCTTTTATGATCATTCATAACTACTCTACTAAGAGTCTTTTGATATGTTAAACAGATTATTATCAGATGCATGTTAAGTATGAAACTGAAAAGTTACTGTATAAATTCAGAATATGTGGAATTTATGTTATATATTCCTCCTAATTAGTATCCAATCCTACGTCTCTGCTTACTAAAACACAGTATGCTTTATTGCCCAGTTCAGATTTTACTAAACAGATAACCCATCTATCCCACAGTAACTCATAAAAAAGTTATCATCTTGCATGAAATATTGAAGAAAACAATTAAAACTATGTTCATTTTGCAATTGACATTAAAAAAAATTACCATTGACAGATGAAATCCAACACTAACCTGTCCATTGCTGGTCACAACTGTGTTGTCTAACAAAAAATAGGCACCAAAGAAAAATACCACAGCATCAAACACTCCTAGGAATGTCCAATAAATAAATGCACGCCAGCGCAGCAAAGCATTCTTGGCAACATCTCTGTGTGAAACAAGAAATACGTATCCATTATCAGGTTTGAAAATCCCAGATAAATGAGATAATTCATATTGTTTCTTGAAAACTACCACATTTCCACATTACAACTATCTACCAGTTCAAATCTAACTCCTTCCTCAAAATGCCCTCTTAATTTATTTTTATTTAATTCTTACTAAACCCTTTTTACTGCTCCCTGTAATTCTGCTTATTTCAACAATGGCAAACTCCCTGTGGTGTACCCATTTACTTTTCAATCTTTCTAGAGAAGGTATCTCTTCTTCAGTGCCTGCTGTGTATGTCATGATCCACTGCAGATATTAAATGGAAACACTAGAGGTCTCTGGAGACTTTGCTTTATTTCCCCTAGGATACTTTTATACAGACTATTGCAACAAAATAAAACTTTAATTTCACGTGGAATTTGAAACAAGGGGTTTGTAGTTGGCTTGAAGCTTCAGGTCAAATAGAGTTTCTTGAATGTTTTTCCACAAAAAAATACAATATACAGGGATTTGTCAACAACAGAACTCTTCACTAGCATGCATTTTCTTACTACAAAAAATCTTAAATGTTAGAATTTGAGTTCTTCTCCACAGAAGGGGTATGTATCAACTTGGCATATAGTATAGAATGCATCAGAGTAAATCAGGACACAGTAAAATGAAAACCCTGAGTTACAGAAACATTTACTACCAACCAGTGCTTCCATCATATGAACTTCATAAAGACTGTCTGATGACCTTATAAAGCAATTTCTCCCCAGAGATTAACATTACAGACTGCAAACCCATATGTGGTCAACAATAGCCTCACCTGGCCCAGAACAACTACCATTGCCCAAAACAGCTTAGCAATAGGTTCTGTTAGGTATCAAAACCCAGAAATTTCTGACAAATAAGCTCTGCTAGCTTTCATAAACCAAAAAGAGGCTTCTGAACTACCATTTCTAAATTAAAAACATTCAAAACATCAAAGAGAAAATAAAAACATTACTGTTGAAACTCAACAGTAATCTCTTGTATTCCTCTTCAATTTCATTGGTAAAAACATATCCCTACATTGATTAATGTTTGGGCAGCTAATATTACTTCTTTCAAAGAATGTTTTCCTTTGATTATCTACTGTTACCCCTCCCTGAAATGTACTGCCTTTGCAGCTACAAGGATCTCAAACTAGACACTGTTCCTAATTTCGATGGCCAAATGCAGTTAATAGGCAAGAACTGTATTTCAAGTGGCTAAAAACCTAAACAAGTCAATTCCAATGCCCAGAAGTGAGTCAACAATGCAGGGGATAATGCTGGACACCTGCACAGAATACATACTCTGATACACTCTAACAATCTTTTCTTTCAGAATAAAACATGTATCTAGAAAAAAACAACATGCTTTTTTTAATAAAAATACTTGTGTTCTGCATGGTTCCTCCCCAAGGTTGGAGGAAATAAAGAGCACTAAAATAAGTCTCCTAATTTGATTTTGTTAAAGATGTGATTTCTATTTTATTCTCACTCCCTTTGTAGCAAGTGCATGGTGTGGTTTGTAAACGTGCATACAAAACTACATGTTTATCTACTGTACTTTGTAGGCCATGCATGTGGTCTTCAACCCTTCTGTTGCAGTTTATCTGATATTGATGTATCCTTGTGGTACAGAAATCCTGAGGACTTCCACTGTAACAGACACAGATCCCACAACTGAACAGTCAAACTTTGAGGTACAGTGTTTTATTTTACCTGTACAGGGAAGGCTCTCTCTTGAGTGTGTCTGGACTGACATGTTGTTCCATTAGACTGTACAAGAGGATAGGAAGGGAGGTGAAGCTGATATTGTACAGTGTTAGATACGCAGTATCATATAAAGTCTGTAGATGGAAAAGAATTAAATCAACTACTTTAAATTTAAAATTAAATCTTATTTTAAAATTAAATCCTCTGCATGAGACTTGATTTAAAATGAATACACGAACTTCTGCACACAACCAAAGTTATATTCCTTCAGAATGGAGGCAAATACCCCTGAAGAGCTGCTAACTGATATAGGACACAACTCTTCACTTGTATTCCTTTTACCTGGAGAAAAAATATCAGCAGAAAAATCCATTTCATGGACCAGTCTGGTCCATATACAGCCCCTCCTATTGTATCAGTGGGAATACCAACTCCAAAGTACCCAAACTGAAGAGCACATTGCTTTAGAGGCAGAAATTCTACCCTGACACAACATCCATGATATCTCACTTCCCTTTTATCTCCTCAATGTTTATAAAATATGATGACATTCAGAGAAGAAGCAAGAGCACTCCAGAGGTTTTTCAGCTGTGTATGACTGCAATGAGCTTCCCAAGAATCCCAAAGATGAAACATCCCAATGTGTCTTTGATTCTTCTTCTCACTGAGATGCTTTTTCACATATGTATCATCAGTGTACCCTCAAACCTATCATTTCACCCCACAAAGTGAGCTGTTTATTTCTCAAAATCTATTTGGTAATCATTTATTCTGGAAAAATTGCTATCAAAAACCCCTTTATGATTCAAAATTATATTTATCACTTAAAAGGATCAAAATTAAGTTAAATTTTCGTAACACATGCTTTCATATCTAAATCGTAATAATGCTTTATAAAAACCTACAAAGTTTTCAGTGGTCATTTGAAATGGAAACCAAAACAGAAGAAATAACTCCTCCATTTTAACTCCTCCTGGGGCTTTCTTTCAACTAATTCAAAGCAATAGCACCATTTTCTCCCAATTAAATCCAACTCTCACTCAATTTAATACTGAAAACATAAATCCTTTTGGTCTAAATTCAGTCATGCATTCCTTTGTTTTTTGCTCCCTCATTCAGAACAAAGAAGAGGTAGATCTTTTCTACACAAATTAGGTGAGAGCAAGGGAGAAAGAAACAAAAATTTAGGAAGGCAAATACTTGATCATCTCCTGAATGATGGCACTTTTCTGGTGAGCAACAGTTCACTTTTCCTCCATTTTTCAGTTTTTATATTTCCTTTTCAAATAATTGAATGCTGCTATTCATCTGAAATTTGTAATGCATAGCTGTTCGTGCTAGAGAAGACTAGTTTATTGTCTCATTTTCATTCTGGATTCTAAAAATGAACAACTGATTCAATTACTCATCTTTCAGGATTTCCTCTATTCACATCCAGTAGGCTTAAATCTAACTGATTGTACATTTCCCACAGACATTTCACTTTTCACTGCCATTTCCAAATATTGTATTTCTGTATTCCTTGACTTTAACGCTGCTTTTATGATAATTCATAAAACTGACTTCTGTAACTTAAATGCAATTGCTACTGAATACCATAAGAACCAAAAGTGATGTTGTTCTTTGTAAATTAACACTAAATTCTCAGGAAGATCCTTTTTTCTTTTGTTACGAAAAAAGCAAAAGAGATAATATTACATTGATAGAAAAAGATCAACTAACCTGTTGTGAAAACCCACAGAAGAACTGATATAAAAACTGAGGAAAAATGAAGCAGACATTCTGAAAAACAAAGTGACTGTTGTCAAGCGAAATGCAAGCACCAATTTATATACAATATGATAAATTTGCATATCACAGTTTTATAACGATAACAATAGTGAGCATTGCAGCAACAGTAGACAAAGCTACATATATTAAATCCCAACAGTCACATCTTGCAGTAGTACTGATAGAAAAAAACCCACTTAAAATATTTTCAAGACAATACTACAAGGCTACAGTTTGAAAATTGAAGGGCAGTGAAATTTGGGATCCAGGAACACAGTTCAGTTAAAGCAAAGCAAAAAAGGGACATTCCACAGGAGGAGATAAACCATGATAAGCAAGCATGGATGCTCATGGATTAGCCCGGTTACCAGCAAAGCAACTGTAACTGTAATTCTAGCTGTAACCTCAAATGCCATCTTCTCCCAATTATACCTATAGTCAAACACTAGAACCCTGAATTACCTTGTGACAGTTCCTTTCTATAATCTTTCATTGCTTACCGAAAGAACTTGGACTGGATGCCAACATTTTGAAATAAAAAAAACCTGTCTAAATAGGGGGATGCTCACTACGAACTTTCTCCACCGACACTATCCTATTGAATTTAGCATCACTTAATCTGCAGTGATGTCTAAGTTCTCAAATACTATTTACAATGTGCTTTAAAAGTTCACTATAGAGACAACTTGGAAGGTACTGGAAATAAGCAGACAATTCTGAGATGGAATTTGCAGGATATGAAAAAGTAAGTTGAGAATTTTGGTTTTAAATGTAACATCGACACAGAATCTATCTACATAAAAGCTATTTCACTTCATGTTCAGAATAAAACCAATAATCCCACTTCAGCACTACATCTGGTATTCAAGAAAATCTCTCTATGGAATTGTTCCTGGTTTGTACCATTAGCTGGAAAAACTGTATATAGTCAGATATTACCATTTATGTTTTTGAGGTGTATGTAATTGGAATAAGCATTCTCCTACCTTATAAAAGAAGTATTGCACAAGTTCAGATATCCTAATGTAATAAAAATGCCCATGAACAAGCAACATTTTTTTCAAATGTTTAAATTTAGGTATTGCATAGTCACTGTTCCTTGCTGCTTGACGACCTTCTTTGCCAATGATTCCTTTAAAAAACAAAAAAGAGGAGAAGCTATTGAATAACTAAAGAACTATTAAAAAGATACAATTAATTGCAAAATTATATAATAATGCTATGGTACTGATGTAATGGGAGATCACAACTATATCTCATACAATTCCTAGGATAAATACACTAAAAGTTGTCTATAAAATATATAAGCTGATTCTTTGAGATTGCCTATTTTCAAGAAATATATGGGTTTTGTCATTTTACTTGAAATAATATACTAGTAAGCTTACCTATACCAACATGTGCTTCTAGAATCATACTGACATCATTGGCTCCATCACCAATTGCTAATGTGATAGGACGTTCTTTTGATAACTTAATCAACTTTACAATCTGGAAAAATAAGAGTGTTAGAAATTCTCCTCTTAATGGTATGTTTATTTTACGTAAGTGTAACACTAAAAACAATTTACCAAGACAATTTTATAAGATATTCTCTGAAGGAACACAAAAGCAATGTTACTCAATGCAACAGCTAGGCATAAAGATCACCGTTTCTTCATGTTACAAAGAATTTGTTCCAAACATTTTTTAAATACTTCCAAACTACTTTGAGAGAGATGGGACAGGAGGAAGGAAGAGTGGAATAATGGAAGATGTTGTTGAGATTCCTTAATGCTGTGTCAGTGCATCAATAAATTAAGAGGGTTCCAGAGACAGAGGGCATCATTTCAAAGAAATCCTGAAATGAAAGACTAAAACCTTCTCTTTCTCATCTGTGTTGAACTTTTTTCTACATTTAAGAAAATATATTGGACTCTGTATACATATAAAAACCACTGACATAAAAATTATCCAAAAATTTGACTCCAAATCTCTCCATTACAAATTATCACCTCTGTAAATTTGGTACCAAGTCAGATGCAACTAAAAACTTCCAGATAGTTATAGTGCTGGCTAAATACATTTGTTAATGTGAATAAGGGTTACATATGCTGTACCTGCACGCTGAGAAAAAGATGATAAACTGAAAGAAAAAAGGAATGCATATTCCAGTACTTCTTTCCTTTAAAAGTTCTTCAGCTATCTTGAGAGGTTTCAGTAATGGAAGGATATATCTTTACTTGATACAAACAAGAAATGCAATAGAGTAAGGTATACTTAAACATGGTAATGGACACACTTTTTGTCTGGATTCTTCTTGGCTTTCCACTTAGGTTAAAAACAGAGAAAAAATATCACACTGCAGTAGTAAGTAACACAGGTTCTTATGGCATCATAAGAGTAGACTATACAAAGCTTGTTAGGCTAAAAAGAGATCAGTTAGTTCATTTATTAAATATATTCATATTAGCATGTACCAACCATAAAATTTGAATAGTATGTAGCTAAATCAAATTCAGATGCACAGCTGGCTGCTGTTTTAGCAACACCATTTAATAAACTGCTTGCCAGCAGAAATTCTGCTCTCCTTTTTTTTTTTTTTACATTTTTCCATTTTAGAAGATACAAAAATGAATGGTAGCATCTTAAGTTATCATAGTAAGTCATACAGAGTATTAACCTTCAATATTTACATATGTGCATTGCGAACAAGCAATTATGAAACTAAACACAAACCTGTGCTTTTTGCAGGGGTGCCATTCGACAGCATAACACTGCAGTGCAGTTCCTGCAAATATTAAGAAAGATCTCTCTGTAGTTACCAGAGCTCCCATCGTGTCTTGGTTTCATTATTAATGATAATGCTGCTCCATCAATAATTAAACCATAATCTTGAGTATCAGCTGAAAGTCTGTTTGGAGATAAAATACAAACTGTCACTATAAAATTCTCCAACACATTTAAAATCTGGCAATAAGAATTATGTAAAAATCAATTAATGAAAAAATAATGAGCATAGAATACCACAAAGTTAATACATTTCTAAAGGCAATTCCTTGTATAAGACTGATATTTACAACATCTTAAAGTTATGGATTACATTGAAAATATTCAGTGCTTCACCAGTTTGAATGCATAAATCTGATACCTCAGTGACTTGACCAGTGAGTATAAGTGTACAACTAATGACTTTTCAGTTTGGTTTGAAAAGGTTCCAAGAATTGCAGTGAGGTAAACCAAGCTGCAGGAATAAAGTTAATTTTGCAGCACACTCCATAACACAGAGGAAAAATAAGTTAAAGGGAAAGGCCTTTGGTACTCTGATGAGGAAATATTTTTTTCTTACAGAAGTAAATTGTGCCTTGAAAGAAATGCCTAAAAGAAACCTGTTGGCCCAGATGGATAAAGCCACTGTCTACATCTACAGTATGGATATTTTGCCTTTAGAGTAGTCACTAAGTCAAATACAGGTTTACTTTTATTTGTAATACTAAAATAATTATTTAAATTTCCTACAATATTACAAGATATTCTTACCCATAAAAATCTATTACCAGTATGCCTGTAGTAATTTGAGCACTGCTAGAAGTGTAACCACAGTCACAGGAAGTAGTTTATTCACTACTTTATCATACTCTGAACAATAGGGAAGATAAGATGGTCTGGACTGCAAGAACCATTTTCTGTGGCATCCAGACAAGTTATTTCAGAGCACCCTTGCATCTGCCTGCATTACACAGCAGCCTCAGGCTCCAGGTCAACAGTGAATGTTGTATAAATGTACACTGAGGTTTATTTTTACTCTCTCTTCAGTGTTCCAAGGTTATACACTACTGTGCACGGGATTTCAACAAACATGGTTTCACCAACACCAGTGTTTGTGAGAAAAACACATATTTATTATTATGTATTTTAGGCATCTCCATTTTTTTTATTAGAACAGAAGCTATTTTTGACAAGTAAGATAAAATTCTGTGAAATACATTTAATAACAGTTGCCAGATATTTTCACCACTTTGCTACCATTGGCACAAATAGGGCATTGCTGCTGGGGTACAATGATATCAAATGAAAATATTTCATTATGAAGTTCAAGCAATGTACTGAATGTTTGGTGTATTATAGTGAAATAGTTTTAGCCTGAATTTGAACATATAGGTAGAATCCTGCTTTTACTATCTTAGTACTATTCTCTAGCTCTGGAGATAAAGGCAAAATAAAAAATATCCAAAGAGCTTTAACATGTAGAATTTGGCATTGCACCAAAAGTTAAACACACATGTTTGATCACACCTTGTAAGACCAGTGGTACTTAAACAAAATGGTACAGATGACATGGAGAAAAATTACTTATTTAACTGAATAGACAAATGTTCTTGATTAGATCAATGGGGTATAAATTGTAAGGAGAGCTAAGAAAAATTACCTGGTCCAGAGATTTAAGTTGTAAGGCTATGAGTTATAGAAAATCTCTGCTAAAATAGTATCATAAATGCTTGTTAACTCATTGCTAATAGTTTTATGGTGGAAAAATTATTACAGTATCAGTTGTGATTTTTCTTTTAATAGTCAAAATAGTACCAGAAATGAGATAAAGAACCATGACTGAAACCCTAAATTTATCTAAACAAGCTTATACTTAATTGCCGCACAATAATTCACACATCAGCAACAGAAACTGAAACATACTGCTGTTCTTAAGGTAATTGGTCATAATTCCATTGTTTGCAAAATGCCCAGAAGCCCATTTCTGGCCTGAAAATCCAACTTTTTCCTTACCCTGAGAAGGTATCCCTGGTTAAGCTGCCATTTTGTCTTATGACAGTTTTGTTTAGGTCAAAAAGCACATCGTGTAAACTCTGCTCCTCAATTTTCTTTGTGGTTAGCTCAAGTATTTGTGTGTTTCTTCGGAAGAGTTTGCAAGCGTAGCAAGTAGCTGCAGCAGTCTCCATTTTGTCTCCTGTCAGAACCCAAACTTTAATTCCTGCTTTCTGGAGTGCTTCAATAGTGTCAGCAGCTTTTTCTTGTAGCCTGCAAAGTCAATTGACAGCATACATTGATGGATCGCTTGGAAATGAGAAAGGTCTTTAATGAAAGATTTTCATAAACAAATAAAAAATTTCAACAGAAGTTATCAGATCTAAGAATTTTCCCCAAAGTAGGACTTCAAAAATGTTTAGGGGACTAGTATATGTTTTTGAATCTTTTTAAGATGTAAAGATTCTTCCTTCATTTCCTCAATACCCATTTTGTAGTCCTTCCCTCTGAAACTTTTGCCTATAACTTGATCAATAAATTATTACATGGTTCAAATACACTTAACTATTATTAGTTGCTCACTAGGTTATAAAGTTACCAGGTGTAACTTTAGTAAGCTAAGGGTGAGGAATCAATTAAAATAAGGGGTTTCCCAAAAGTTCTCTAATGCAGAAAAAGTCTTCAATTACTTTGTCATCATCACTGAAGATAAGAAACTAAGAAATAATTAAACTAACCGATCTTCAACAGCTGTAGCACCAAGTAATATAAAATCTGTTTCTATCTTCTCATAAACTTCTGCCAATTTCTTATCCCGCTCCTGAAGGGCCAACTTGGCACTCTGAAGCAGCTTCTGTACATTGTGATATTCTTCTGTTGTGAGCTTCTTATATGCAACACACAACGTTCGCAGTCCCTCCTAAAAATCACAATCAAAAGAAAGAAAATGCATTTTACAAAACTTTTCTTAGATTTCTTGCTGGTGTTTATGCTGGAGGATTTGAAAAAGGAACATGATGAAGTGACTAAGTACAGACTAGTTCAGTATAGTATAGATTAGGATATGGTTCAGCTTAATTCTGTTTTGCTCTAGAAGCAGTTACAACCTGAGGGACCAACTTCAATCTCCAGAAGGTAAACAACCCAGTGATCCAACTGGATATATGAGATTACAAGAGAAGGCAAAGTCAAGGTAAAGGTTTCTTTCCCTCTGTGTATAATTAGGCAGGATGAGTCAGAATAAATAATAATAATAAAAATAGTAGCTCTGCAGAGTCTGATTTTGATGCTGTGCTGCAGCAGATCCACAGACAGGGACCAAACATCACAAAGAGAACTGAAAGTGAAAATCCAACTGTACCATTTCAATCAAATGAAAACTAGAATTTAGCTGTGGGTGTTCCAGACTGCATCAAACTTCTGGACTGAGTGATGAATAAGAAAGGGAGTATATAGACTGTGTAAGGCGGGGAGAAACACAGTAAGGTTTTGCCACCTGAGTTATATATTGCTTCTCACAACACCATTTAATTGGCACTTCAGCTTCCTTAACTTTAATTCATCCAGAAGGTCTTTGTATAGTCACTTATTACCAAACCAAGAATGACAATTATTAAAATATCTCCCTGCCTCTTGAAATTTATAAAAGCAGGTGCCAGGTATTTTCTTTGAGAGGCTTGTGTGTGTAGGAGCCAGTCCTATTTCCAGTTATGCAGGAAGAATAAATAGGTGCTGGTCTGGATTTCTTTCTTGACAGACACTGAATGGATATGATACGTAAATACTTTTCAATTTCATTAGCCTCTTTTATTTGTAATTATCAGACAGCTGTCCCATAAAATGAAGCTCAGTAAAGCACTTTGAGAGCTTTTTTGCTTCAAAACAAAAGCAGGTGGCACTGTAGCGGTTTTTTTTCACACATATTTGTAATAATACTTTGTTTTCAGTTTGAGTACTGAATGCCAGCAAATTATATTCTATGTAAGACTGGCATTTGTCCTGCATTGCAATGAGTTCTGCATATTTTTGGATAGAAAAAAAATTCAATACTTGACTACTCCAAATACTACTTTCAGGTAAAACCAAGTTCTAAATTTCTTTTGAAGATGATCAACCAGTTCATAGCTGATTTTTAGCAAGCAAAAATATAAGATATTGATGATCACTGCACTGTCTCCTCAGAGTTTGTAAAGCAATCAAAGGCAGCAAATCACAGCTGCTAAGGCTGTGAAACTAGCAATAGTTTTTACAGAGATTTACTGTTTTTCACTTTTCTTCCGTTCAAAAATTAATTCAAACCACAATTGTGAAACTGCCATACTAACGAGCTAACTGATGACCTCTGGTTTAACATACAGTTGGGCATATCTAATGTATTCATATTGCACCACAACTGACATTTGGAAGATGAGATAGAGGACAGATGCAAATAAAGGAGTTAGACAGACTGCTAGCCACAAAGCCTAAGCGAACCTTGGCATAGAATAACCTTGGCTCCTGTAAAAACAAATCTGTTAGCAGAAAAAGCAGGAGGTCAGAACACTTAATTTCTTTTGGACACTGATATCATGCGAACAGATCAATAAAATGGAATCTTACCACTGCATTGCGTTGTACTCGGGCTCGTACTTGGTCAATTTTACCTTCTTTAACCCTAGGAAATATGGAGGAATCTGCTCCCTTACAAAACAGAAATATATCACCTAAAAGAGACAGCATATGGAATTCAAAATGACCAAATATACTTTCTTCAATAAACATCCAAATTAATAAATCTTCAAAATGCTTTCTTCCAACTTTTTGGTAACATTGCACTCATGCTAGTACATGGTCCCTTATTTTATAAAGAAAGGCATACAGACTGTGTTTAATGCTTAAGTCTGATAAATCTGAAACAAATTCAAGTGGGACAAAAAAATTGAACAGAACAGCCCTACCTGTTGAAGATCTAACGATTACACTCATTCGCCGTCTCACAGAATCAAAACTGAAAACCTCCAATAATTCAAACCTGAAACATAAACAGAACTATTTTCTACACAACTCTTTTTTCCGATTCCTAAAGTGGTTATTATAACTTCAGGCATACAAATAAAACATTTCTTCTAACATGGAAGATTATGTTGAGTACTAATGGAGTATGGAACTAGTACAGAATGAAACAGCAGGTTGCAAACAATAAGTAAGGAAAGCCCTAAGCTCCTAGTTACTTGAAACAGAACTTGTGATGTCCCTAAGTATCCTCAGAGGTATAGCCCCTCTAATTTAAGTAGAAGACTAGAAACCTTGCAGCAGAGCACAGTACTGATTATAAAGTATGTTTCTATGTATAAGACTTAGACATAGCCTTAGAATTTGAAATGCATGCTTACACCCAAATCTTTATTTTATATTTTTTTATTTTTTATTATTCCTAATCTCCCAAAAGTGCTGCACTAATTCCATAATCTTGCTCAAATGTTGATAGATTATTTTTCCAAGTTAAAAAAAGGTATTTCTTTTTACTGGTTTTATACTTGCCATTATTTCTATTATTGGATGTTATCACATGTTCCTTTCCTTTTTAAGAGGAAAAATTAACACAAGATCCTGTTGCACTGTTTTGGTTTTATCAGTTTGTATCCTTCTATCATTTACTCTCTTCCCTATTTCCCTCACGAGAGCCTCCCTTTTTCCAGAGTAAACATAAGCAATCCAATCATTAATCCCAACTTTTTCATCTCTGTCCAAATCTGCTTGTTTAATTAAGTACTTCAGTCCTAAGTCCTTTTAGGACCCTAGAACTCAGACCTGTGCAAAGCTACATCAGGCCTATGTCTACAAACTGTGATGCATTTGGGAGAAAATTCTCAATGATTACAGTGATTTCTTCTGAGTCACCAAATGATACTGATTCCAATTCTTATGAGCTGATCCTAAAAAGTCCCCATATTATCCTAAAAGGAGGTAAAGTAACAGCAGGGTTCCTATATTTATTTGTGTCCAAGAGTCCCTGTACAGTCAGCAGAGGACCCAAGCAGGAGGATACAGATATACCAGAGAATTAACCATGTAAGGTAAGGTAAACCAGCAGACATCTAGAGACATGTAAGGTAAATTTTCAAGGGTATGCACATACCACGGAACAGCTGTACTATTTTAATGCTATTGAAAGTTTGACTCATATTTATGTTCCACAAAATTTATTCTACAATATTACCCTCCTGTAAATTCCACAGATTATCTGTGAACAGCAAATTGGGCACACAGCATTTTCTATTAAGAATATATAAAACCATCAGGAACTATTAGATTAGGTCATGAATCTCAAATCACACCTTCATTGTGTTGTATCAATATTTTATACTGCATATAATGTCAAAAAAAGTGAAAGTAATTAAAATTACTAAATTTTCTTTATTTTTCTACTAAAATGCAAGGTTCTTGGCTTTCCTGACTTAATTCATCTGTAAGGAAACAATGGTTCATTAAACACATCAACAAAAACTCAGTCTGTCTTGTTATATTTTTAACCACTCACTTTTCTATGTTATTTTCCCGATTTAAGATTTCCATGTAATTTTCTTTCAGCCTTAGATAGGTGTAACCAAGTCTGTAAAATGAAACACAGAATAAGAGAATTAATGCAACAAATATATAATTATCCAGTTTAAGGATTGTCATAAGGATTTAAGACGGAGCCCACAACAAAGCAACACCAAAATCCCAAACAGGTTTTAGGCTATGAGTATTCATGAATATTCACGTCAGGAAAGCAATCAGCTGAAGATTACTTGGCAATTGTTACTACAATTTTTGTTCCGAAAACAAATTTGAGATTCAGTGATTAGATCTGTAGTTTAGAAAAATATAATACCTAAGTAGACACATACCTCTGTATTCCTTCGACTAAAGCAACTTCATCAGGTGATGATGATATATATATACAAGGTTTTCTTGGTACCTGGTTTTTCTTCAAACCATCTACGCTATCATCATCCTTTACCTGAACAGTGTGGCAGAGACAAAGAGCTCGGAAAAATAGTTCCTCTCTCTCCTGAGAAATAAAAGGAACGGTTATCATTACGTGTTATCACTTGATAACTCTTCTTTTTGGAGGTGATTGATATTACTGATTACTGCTGATTATTAATCAGACAAAGGCAGGCTCCTTGAGGGGAAGCCAGGTCCTTCCCTGTGGTAAGCACACAATTGTGTCACAGTCGTCTGTACCCTTAGGACTGCGATACCAGTCAAGCTAATGATGCAAAAAACCCCAAGCGTGCATCTTCTACCTCCTCTGAATGCCTATATGTAGCTAAAGATGTTTTTTTCTTTACTTTTGCTTAAACTTTAACAACTTGTATTAAATACTAGTCAAGGTATCATTTAGAAGTCCTGAGCTCACACAGAAGGATGGTAATACCTGGAGCACAGGGCTTACCAGGGCTTACAGATTTCAATCTCTTGAGCAGCTTGAACACCCCTCGGAACTAAATAAATTACTGAAGTGCACATACCTGGGCAGCTCCAGCCAACCACCTCTTATATAATTTCAGATGATTTGGTAATGACAGCTCCTGACACCAGAAAGAGATCTCTATTACATTGGTACCTGTGTGTGTTACACCTTTATCTTTGTGCCTGAAACCTATTCTTCTGTGCTGTTAAATACAAACTGTCTGTGACATTGTGATTCCAAGATAAAAACTCAGCATACCTTGGGACCACATTCTGAGGATCATGGGTGAGACACATAAGGCTGCAGAATTACACCAACATATTTTAAAAGACCTCATTTTATCACAGTGAAGGGTATGATATGAAGTGAGTGTGAATATGATGCTATACTAAGGTAATAAAAAATACATTGTACTTTGCCTGTGATTATCCTGCCCATATACACCCTGTTCACCTGTTGACATGTGAAGATTCCTGAACTTTCAACTAATTTTCAACTTTCAACACAGCAAATAGCCACAATACATACATGTGGCAGGCAGCACACCTCAGATGTGGCTAAATTAAGTCACATTTTAAAGTAATTTAATTTGATCATAAACCATTCTCTGGTCACATTTTCACTGAGTGATGACTAAATAAGTGATTAAGCTCCCATTTTCCTCTTTGAGGATTTTCCTGTCTTGCTTTCTCAGTTTTAGCTAAGGTTAAATGGAAAACAGTTATTTGTGTCTGTAGCTATTAACCAGACAAAGTTCTATATTTGGGTTTTAACTCAGCTTAATAACTGCATTAAAATGAGAAACTTCCCATTAAGACTTAAATCTTAACTAGGAAATTAAAATGTCAATGCAGTTATCTACTTTGATTAGTAAAATTCAAGACTGTTAGAATTCTAACATTCCCTTCATCAGTACAGTTCAATTTTCATGTTTCATTGTAAAAAACCAAGAACATAGAAAGAGTTATCATACCTTTCCACTACTTCCTGGAGATGAATCAATCATATCAATGCCTGTAGAATCATGGAGGACTTGGCCATTGCAGATAACATGTGGTACATAAACATGTCCTTCAATACAACATTCTACAAATTCCATATTATTCTCAGTTAATGTTCCTGTTTTATCTGTGAAGATATACTCAATCTGCAAATGAGCACAAAAAAAAAAAAAACAACACAGGAATGTGAACAGACTTTTCCAATGTCTCTGAACAAAACTGGGCTACACCTTCCTTTGAAAATCCTTATGCTCTTTTCAGAAAAGGAAGACAACAATTTCTTTTGGCAGTTATCTTCATAGAAATATAGGCCCTGAAAGATTTTATCCCACAAGAGTATCAAACAATGCTATCTTTTGCCTCATAATGGATGCAAATGATGTTTTTAACCTACTTCCATTCTTCTCTCCAGCTCCTTTCTAGTTTTTAATGTCTTTCTTGCTGCAAGACAGGTATTTATAGAAACAAAATGCATACAAATTTCATTTCCCAGGCATTATTATTTAATGCACATGCCTGGATGTGGATCAGTTACTGTCAGAACAGTCTTTAGGGTAGTATCAGAATTCCCCACTACAATTATGTTAGTTTAAATCAGGATTGTGGACACATACAGTTATACGCCTGGGCACTGTAATTGCCCTGGAAACGCTCATTTTGTCTCAATATTGAATTTTTCATTAACTTTATCTTTTACAATGAGCCCCAGTGCTTAAGTCTAACAACATTAAAACTAAAACCAAGATCATAACTATCAACTAGAAGAACTAGATTGGCTCAATTTTGGATCCTGGATGTAGGTATTGTATACATACTGGATGTCATATTTGATAAACTAAGAAAATTAAGTAAGGTAAGGAACTAAACACTGAAAATAAGGCTATTATTTAGAGTTCATCAGATTGTTTATCAAACTTCACCATTTATGTAGTGCACTGAGCAAACTGAAAACCAAATAAATTTTTGCTCAGTCTTCAAAAACATCATTAATTATCCACATTTTCCACTGAGATTGACTTTTATAAAATGCACTAATCTGAAAAGGCAAATGCCAAATTTTATGGTGGCTTTTTATCTGTGGACAAAATACACTCAATTAAACTTTTTTCTGAGTGGATAGGATTTATATGGATTTTTTTCATCTCAATCCCTACATTCAGTTTCGTCATTAAATTTACAAAATGCTATCAATCAAGTAATTCAGTGTGTTGTCTTGTGTTTCCTCAAGTTCAGACAGACCCTCCAGTTTCAGGTTGTGCCCACTGCCTCTAGTCACAACTGAGAAAATCCTGGCTCTATCCCCTTAGTACCCTCCCATTCAGGTATTTGTATAGATTGGTAAGATTTTTCCTGAACTTTCTTTTCTCCAGACTGGACAGTTCCAGCTCTCTCTACCTGTCTTTGCATGAGCCATAGGAAGTCCAGCCCATTGGCTGTCTTTGTGGCCCTTCACTAGGTTCCCTCCAGTATGCCCATGTGCCAGTACTGGGGAGCCCAGAGCCAGACACAGCACTCCAGGTGAGGTCTGGAGAGGGGTAGGATCACCTCCCCTGACCTGTTGGCAACACTTTGCCTAATGCAGCCCATGATACCCTGGCCCTCTTTGCCGTAAGGACACTGCTGGCTCATGCTGAACTTGATTTCCATCAGGTCACACAGGTCCTTTCCTGCAAAGATGCTTTCCAGCTGGATGGCTCCCAAATCATTCATGATCAGGATGGGAGCCATACTGACCCCCAGTGTACACTGCTAAATACTGGCCTCCCACTGTGCACTGCTGACCAGCACTCTCTGAGCCTGGCTGTTCACCCCCTGCTCCATCCACCTCACTGTCTGCTCATCCAGGCTGTAATTCAGCAGATCCTCTTTCAGGATCTTATTGGAGGCAATGTCAATTGTCTGCCATAATAATGAAATACCTGGTACCACCCGTAATCCAAACAGATATGTATCCTTAAAACCTTTATTACCTGCTTGACTAGAAAAAAATACATCTTATTTATTTATTTGAAAAACCTATGAAAACATTTTTAACTGAGATCTTAAATACTTTCTCAAACAAAATTTATCTGTATCTGTCTCAAGGTGATGATTTTCTCAACACAGAACAGAATTTCTTTCCAAAAATGAGGCGGACAACTGATCATTTTAATGGATGAAACTTGTGTCTGGAGATGCAGTGTCAGTCTAGTCAGACAAAAAGGGATTTTTTTTTTTTTTGCATCTAACTTTTAATCTAAGGAAGCTAGATGCTTATATAGTTTCCCTCTATAATCAACAGAGAGGAAGTGTTTATTCCTTAATACTACCGTAATACTGATTGAATGTCACTGACTGGGTGAGAAATCAGAATTTTTGATTTTGAAAACAAAACATCTGATTTTATTTTTAAAATTAATCAGCACTAAAGAAAACGCACACGTAGCTGCAAAAAACCTCAAAATAAAACAGTAAAAAACCTTGAAGTAACAATTTTAAAATAAAAACTTACAGTAGAAACAGTTGAAAAAAAAGTATAATTCAACAAAATTTACCTGTCCCAACTCTTCATTGAGGTCAGAAGTGTTCACCAGTGGGCCTTCACCCATACCCTCATCAAACATTTCCTCATCCCATGCAATGAAATAAGAACCAAGAAATTTCTGCATTTCCACAGTGACATACATGGACACAGGAATAATGTAGTTGAAAAGAACCATGAATGCAAGGAAGTCTGTAAAAGCTTGAAGAAACTGACAAAGAAACAAGATGGAAATATTGATTTTTCATGTACCATTAAACACTGCAAGATTACTACATGTATTTACAAATCAGTTTTTTCAAATAACTTTTGAACAATAAGAAACTTCTTTCATAGCTCACAGTTCAGCACAGGATGTAAACCTTCATGATTTATAACATCACAACTGGCATGCAATAGAGCTTTTCCTCTGAAATTTGCATTTTTCTTTACAGATATACAGGTGTAGAATGCCATTACATAGCATTATTGTAAAGTTCTGGAGCAACCAATGAGCATGGCGAAAACTTTCTGGGGAACAAGGGAAACATTAACATGTACATTCAAAAATTACCAAAAAAATAGCATAGTTCCACAGAAACTCCTTCAAGGATTACCAAATTACATAACTTTCAGGAAGCATTTCATAAATAAAGGGCTTCCTTTCCCTCTCTCAACACAAGCAGAATGTATGCACATAACCTGGGTTCAATTTTTCAGTGGGGGTGACTTGGTGGAGCTACAGTCAAGCCGCTGAGCAGGCTGAGACAGTGCTACTGGTGCTAATGAGAACTCCAGAATGCCTGCCTAGCATGTGCTCCTCATGCATTTAGGGTAAGGAAGCAAATTTTCCCCTAGTCTGACTGGGAGGATTTAGTGAAATAAATATTGTGCTTTCTGTAGGGCAGGGTTCAGTTCGCTGCTTCAGATCCTCTGGGTATCCATTCAGGACAATGTCCTCATTCCTGTAAGAACATGTGGCACTAGTGACTGATGCTCTCTGATGCCTCAAGTGCTCATAACAGAGCAATATGAAACCAAGCTTTTGAGGGCCATTTTTATGGAGATTCCCACAGTGGATAATTTTGACCATGTCTCTTACAGGACTGCCAATGGCTGTGGGATTCCTTCCAGCCCTTGTATCTTGGTGAGAGGTCAATTCTTTAGTAATTTATATAAATAACAGACAGCTCCAAAACACTTTCATGAAAATTTCTATATTAAACTAGAGATTTTCTCATCAGTTAAATTCACACATACAACTTAAGGGTAGAAATTTAACATATAAGCTTTCTGTAAGAACACTATCACCACTGTCAGCAAAAAAGCATGACTGGTAAGTGAGCAGGCTGTATATACTTTTCAGTAGAATCTCTATTAATAAAGGGTTTTGGGAAACTTTCTTGGTATTATAATTTATTTCCATACCAAATTTCTTTTCTTGTCATGCTCTGTTTTCTGATTGTACCATGGCTCATCACGAAATGGTTCACTCTGCCAGGCGTACTTCAGAACAGTATTTATTAGTGCTTTACTGACGAGAATACAGAGGTATACAACAAGAAATACATTCATTGATCTAAAAAAAAAAAAAGGGCAAAATAAGAACTCCATTAGCATATCAACTACAGAGTTTATTAGAAAATGTTATACTCAGTCTGTTATACATTAGTCTAATATTTGCTGCAAGTCTAACAATGCTAAGACGTTAAATAACTCTTCCAAAGCGCTTTTCCAAAGAGGAACAATATTACTGCATTAAAATTTACAACTGCAGTATTTCCTATTTTTAATTTTTTTTTTTTTTACTTGTTTCCAAAATGTGTGCGTGTTGCTTCCAAAATTACCAAAACTACTATATTAGTGAAAACAACAGTACAGATAGAAGCATAACAGAATAACTGGGCTTGAATCTGCAGACCTTCTCACGTCACTTCGCTGAATCATTGTCAGATCACTCACATAAGTACTTTTATAGAAATAAAAAAACCAAAAAAGAATGTTTTGCTACATAGTTTTAATGCTTTAACTCAAGGTAGATCTAAAAAAAGAGCAAGAGCACTTTGCATTTAAGATTATATTTTCATTTATGATGGGCATGAACTAAAAGCCATGGGTTATACACCAATAACAATAGAAAGAGACACAATATCATTGCTCAGCCACTGTGTAAGAGAAAGGCTGTCAGCTGGTCAGTACATTTTGCCTCAATCAATGACATCTTGTTTTTCACAAGGCTGGACACTTTACTCAGAGCTGGTGATTTCAGATAGAGTAGGAATAGAAAAAAGTAAGCAATCAATGTGAGCTCACGCCTTAAGGATAGCACTGTCATACTTTCCCATCATATATGTCTGTCTGGAACGTGTTAATTTTAGCTAAACCATGGAAAACATGTCACAGCACTGTAACACAAGCACTGTTACTGCAACTGATCCAAAGTGAAGTGCATTAAAAAAGTTGTTTTTACTGAATTCAAGACTTAATTGCAATGAAAAGCATTGAATGCTAGGATAATAAAAACCACAACCTCTGAAAACTGCCAGTAAATGTACTCTAAACAGTGAAAGAAAAGTCTTATAGAACAACAAAACATCATACATTACAGAGCTAAGCATTAAATCAAAATGTCTGTATTTTTTGAACATCTAACAAGAATAATTCGGTATTGAGGACCTCATTTATATAGTGTTATGTGACTTACATGATAAGTAAAAAATTAATTAAAAATAAGCAAATTTTAAGTCCCTTTACCTCTTTTCTTTCATTTAAATGAATGAAACATACACTTTCAGAGAAAAAAAAAATCTGATTTGCACTATATAAACACGCAGCTTTCAAACCCCAAAATAAGTATTACATATTTTACTTCTCTACAGCAGATCGCTTCTGTGATTTTGATTGGTAATTTAATGCCATCTTAGTTTCCATGCCAGTGTAGATAGCAACACCTGAAATTAGACAACTTGTTTTACTAAAGATTGCACAGTGTAGTAACTTCAAAAGAGCACAATTCATTAGATTATTATACTCTGTCATTTCTTTAATCCTTTAGTCAGAAGAAAGAAACCACAGATTTGGATGACAACCCAAAATTAGAAATGGCTTAATTATCTTGGTACTTGGAAATTTTAAGCAGCATTTACATCCCATTCCAGTCACAGTTTCCAACTGCTAAAGTATTTCTATGTAACAATGTTAAACATTATTAAAAAGTTGTAAAACAAGTGATGCAATAGAAATCATAAGCTCAGTAGTAACTGTAAGCTTGTAACCTTGTTTGATGTTTGCTTATTACTTCAGGGTCCATTAAAGTAGTCAACAGAAATATTTACCAAAGATTTTTTCTGTGTTCTTTAAAGTGGCTCCTCTAAGAAGCAGATTTTCAGATCCTAATGGCCTGCAAAAGGTTAAGTATTACAAAATTTAAACGTTTACAGAAAACCATCAGACCTTAGTGGAAGTCACATAAAACAGGAACCTTGTTATACTAAAAACCTTTTATTTTAACAAATTACAAGGCATATTTAAAATTTTTAAGTGAAAATTAAAACTAGATAAACATGTGCCTAAAATTAAGATGACAATTTCACAATTCAAATCTTAAACCAATGCACCTAAACCCCACATATATATTGGTAGGTACCCAAATAAAGACTCACCATCCTAATTGTACAGTACTTATTTTTAAAAATATTAGTTCTATTATTTTTTAGGCTTATATAAACTATAGCGTCCTATATGTTAGAACTTTCTAAGGACAATACACTCCTCCATTTTATTTTAAATGGCATACAAGATATTTTTGATACTTGCTGTAAATATTTTTCAAAATGCCGATAAATATAACTAAAATAATTTATTGAAGAGCACAGGAATTAATGTAAGGACCTCAATGAAGTTTAAATAATATTTTGGAACATGATATGTACATTAATCATCATATGAGTTCAAAGCCAAGGACTACTTCACAGACAGACTGCATGCAGAATTGTCAGATTCTATCTATACAGCAATGAAAAAAACAAACCAAGAAGTACATTCAGTGTTTTCCAATGTCATTCCAAGTGCAATTGTGTGCAAACTCCCAAAAAAAAAAAAAAAACCAAGAAACTCCAAAGAAACAGGGGTTTTACATCAACAATGCTGATGTAAAACCTGAAACTACTTTCAAGAAACTAGGGGAACAATGTTACATGAATGACCCAGATCAATCGACAGTTTCCATAGCAGACTGTGACAGAAAATAACATATCTAAAGACATGCTAAGGTTAGGAAGGCAATTCCTACTCCCCACCTGCTGGGATCTAGGATATCACCCCAGCAAGCAGCTTTTCTCTCCTACTGCTTTGCCTCTTTGTGACAAGAATCAGAACAAAATCAGGTACAGCAAGTTGGATGTTGCCTCTCTTGAACACACAGGACTATGGACATTTTACACAGAAGTAAAAACATACCTAGTAAAATTACACAAAAAAAATATTTGACATGTTCAAACCCTTAAGAATTTAAGAAAAATGAAATACACAAGTGATAGTATTTATATTGTTTAGTGCACTACCAAGATCTCACACTAATGGGGCAGTATTGTATAAGTGCTGTCAAAATCCTATCAACATCATTTACCAACTAAATACATTTCAGATAAAATTGAAGTTGCATAAAGACATTAAAATACTTAAGAAGAGAAATATGATTAGAAGATAAAAATATCAATTATTTACGAAATAGCAGTCTGGAATTTTTTAAGAGAAAAATATTTTATCATTAAAACATAGCAGCACAATGTTGGTGAACCAAAGGTAATTCTCATTATTGATACTTATTGAACTGTGAAATATTTAAATGTGCAGAAACTCTGGATTTCCCCACCTTGCAATAGGCTCATTCCTATCATGGTAAACATTTATTCGACCAACAAATCTGAAAGGGAAATATACAAGTAGTTTAACAGTACTGCTAATATATTATTTAAAAAATATTTTCTAGAAAATATGTATCACAGAGAACACTTTCCAAGTGAACAGGCTCCAATTATCCAGAACACAAACAAGAACGTAAGAGATACATCTAGATATACACTTAAAACATGTAAATACAGAAATACAGAGAACAGTAACTTGACAAATTTTGCAAATAAATAGGTGTAAAAAATAGGGATAAATCTTCTAAGTAGACTCATGAAAAAGAAATAAAAAGTCTTATTCCTTAAACTACCTGAGATAAGTCAGTGCAATTACTATATTTTTCAACATCTAAACCCCACAGCTAAATTAAAACCAAAGCAAACCAAAGCATGGAGCTAGTAAGTAATTCTTCCTCTTAATATCTGTCAGCACATTTTATCTGTATGTGGTGGCTTGACCCTGGATAGCAGCTAAGCACCCATCAGCCTCTGGCTCCTTCCCTCCCCAGCAGGACAGGGAACAGAACTGGAAGAGCAAAAGTAAGATCTTGACAGTTTAATAAGTGAAGGGAAAAAAACAAGTGACACAAAGGCAACTACTCATCACCTCCCAAGAGCCTGCCAATGTCCAGCCAGTCTCCAAGCAACAGCTGCTTTGGAAGACTGCCTCCTGCCCCTGGTTCTATTGCTGAGCATGACACTATATGGCAGAGACCCTCTGGTCAACTGCGGTCAGTCATCCTGGCTGTGTCCATTCCCAGCCTCTTGCCCACCCCCAGCCTATTTGCTGGAGGGGCAAAATGAGGAACAAAAAGTTTGACACTGTAAAAATTTGGCAACAATAGCTAAAACCATGTTGTGCAATAAACACTGTTTTAGTCTCAGAGCAACAACACTACACTACACTGGCTGCTGTGAAGGGAACTGACTTCATTCCAGCCGTAATCAGTACAGTGTATTTGCAATACCACTGTCCAAGTGGATAACCTAATGCAAAAAGGATTAAGCTGGACATCAGGGTTCTCAGTGGTAGAGGAAACTGTGGGCAGCTGGTGGGCCTGTTACCCCGACATGGACCCTCTGAGGCTCACAGGAGTGGTAACTTGTGTGCTTACAGAACATACAACATGGCAGGGCCACATCTGAAGACAATAATGTACAGTTGGTTATTATTAACAATAATGCACAGTTATTTTGCATCATGATGCAAAATAACCACATGCCTTTGGAAAAGAAGATTCATCACTGTTTTGCTGAGAGGTAAAATTTCAAGTTAGAATCAGCAGAGATACAAGCTGACTACCAAGAAACATTTTCATTATTTTGTGTCAACAGCTATATCCCACAGAATTTCACCATCTATAATAGCATGAGTTTCAACTTGCAGTCATTCACTTTGAGAGCCAAGTATTTAAAAAAAGCATCAAGCAAGTGATGGACTTGACACTCTGAAAAACCTGTTCTCAAGCAGATTTCTAAATCAGCTTCTTAATCACCAAGATCACAGAAAAGAGATGCCTTCACACCTCAGAAATGAGCAATGTTTTTTCTGCATCTTCCAACAGTATTTACTACCAAAAGAGTGCATTTTAGCTTGACATCATATTGTTTTCTGTGTATTATTTCAGCTATTTTTTCCTGTGGCAGAAAAAAACAAGTGTTTTCTCAGTGGTATAGGATTTCTTGTATTACTATTAAGAAATAAACTTCAAAAGGGGCTTCTCAAGATTTCTCATTAGGTTTAGTGGAATTGTGTACAGTTCTTTTTGTAAAATACTGAGTATTGTATGACTTTATGCAACTCTAAACGTTTTTCTTCATGTACTGCATTGAAGTGTTTCCCTAATCATAATGGCTTCATGCTGTCATTAGCCAGTATTTCAAAGCCTATGGTATGAGGCTCATGGTTAACAACAGCAAATGGAAATCTGTATTTCAAATAGTCTTGACAATTTAAATTTTTTGTGGCTGACATCCTTTCAGATCTGATCAGATTGACAGTGGCTTTACTTTGTAATGTGACTGATGAAGTTCTGTACCAGGACTAGAAGTGCTCGTCATTTACTTACTGTGCATTTGTGCTAGACTGTTACTATAATCTTCAATCTGCAATATCTTTGCAAGAGTCTTTTGAAGCCACTTCATTTTGTGAGTGTTATTTCAGTCAAAACTAGATAATATAATCTGTAAATCCATTTAACTGGGTACACATAAATAACAATACTTTGCAATATGCTGAAAGCAAAGGAGTGAGTGCCACAGGCAACTTCTCCATATTGTGGAACACCTCTTCCTCTGGAGAACCTCAAAATTGTATGTGACATACAGAGAAGGTATGGGTGCCAATATCAAGAAGTATACTAAGTATTAGTAAATCTTAACTTCTTCCTTTTTTTGTATTGAAAAAAAAAGAAACTGAAGTTCTAAAATTTTCACTACATTCCTCAGTGGACTGCTTTGTGCCATCCCCTTTGGAAATCACTACCCCAGAGCACACCTAGGGAGCTACCTCCACAAAAGGAGCATGAATGGAAGACATACCTGACTTCAAGCTCACTCTGGGGCTCACTCTAACCAGAGAGATGCAGCCAGTACACTTTCATTATGATTTTTTATGATTTATTGCTCAAGAACCTTAAATGAAACAGGTAAGAATTATTGTCTTACTTATAAAGGTCAGGCTGAGGTTGTTCACATTCAATGGTAGCATGTAGTGCATCGATTTCCTGTTCATTGTGAAACGCCTTTGTGTCTTGAACAGCATAGTAAGTCTGGAATCAATAAAAACATGTAAGTAAAATAAAAAAGAACAGATACACAAGACATTAATCTGTACATACACTGCAGCTCAGCATGAAATTTACTAACTTATGTAAGAGCTCATAATTCAAATATGAAGCATCTCTAAATGCTCCTATTTGGGCATCTTCTTAGATGGTCTTTCCCAACCTTTTTTTTTTTAATGATTATACAGTAATGCAAAAGTACCTTGCAGTGTATTCATAAATCAGGTCACTATGAAAGCATATAAGTACAAAACATTTGTGTATTACCACTGTAATCTGCATACCTCTACTGGACACAAACAAAATCACAAATTAATGTCTTAAAACTTTTTATAAAATAATATTATTTTAAGAGAAATGAAGTCAGATGGTAGAAACATAAATTACACAAATTAGTGGACCTGCTTACATATATAAGCATGAAGTCATATTGTGGTCTGTGTCAAAAATTGAAAGCAAACTTTGCCTTAGAAAGAAAACGTAGAATATTTAATTACTTTGTGACTGGATTCACCATCCAAACTAGTTGTTGTAACAAAACATGTTCCATCTCCTCTACTACTCGACAGGAATATTAAATCACATGGGAATGTTTCATTTTCTTTTACCATTACAATATCTCCAACCTAAGGAAAAAACACAAGAAAATAAAATGCATGTATGTAGAAGCCCCAATTTCAGATTTCTTAGATTAACATAAATATTTTGAAAATTCAGCAATTTTCATTTACACCACCATTTTACCACAAGAGTAAAGAACTACAAAGATATCTCTGGAAAATTGAATTATACCTTGTAGAATGACCGAGATCTACTGTTTCTGGCTCTCCTCTCAGGATAACCACCCTGCAAGTACTGTCTTGTTAAGTTTTGCAACATTATTTGAGAGATGGAAGATATTATCCTTGTTTTAAGACTAAATACAAAAAAACAGCAGGAGATACGAGCTGCTCTTAGACACAGCTGAAAAAGTGTCAGAAAAAGCCAGCAATTTAATCTGCTGATGAAAACAAGATACATTCTTAGCAGAATTTTTGACTAGAAGTCCATCCTATTCTTATCCATGTTTAAAGGTGAGCAAAATAATTTTGATTCATGGAAACACAGGCAATATTTTACAGTATGTTAGAATATTGCAACACAACAGCCAACCAATTACAAATTAAAAATATTCATGCAAATCATTCAAGAAAAATGAATTTTTCTACATTTCTGGAGATTAAACAAGTGGCAAAGACACATTCCATGTTCTAAGAATATCAGGGTTTTAATAGAAATCCCATAAAAATACATAATTTTTGCAATTTTTCATGTAGGTCAACATCTGTTCAATATACTTTCATGCCATACTTTATTATAATAGGACCCAGCTTAATCATTGCTTGTTATATCCTTATAAAGCTAAATTCCACTATCCTTGCAGTTCACAGGAGTCACTTAATTCCAGTTAAGCAAAACAGTCAGATAAAAATCAGCAATAGTAGCATCTAAAAATAAAATTTTAGAATCATTATAAAAAATTAGATTTATCTAACTGTAGATATGAAAAAGGCTTTTTTTTTCTTAACCAATAGCCATGAAAAATTGCAGATTGTACACATGGCACAGAAAAACACAAACTCTAAGCATACCTGCAACAATCAGGTATGAAATTTTCATTTTCCTCAATCCAAAGCAAATAAAAGCACTAGTAGATAGCATCTTAATAGAATTTAAAAGCTGTTCCAGTATTTGCCAGCTAAGGATGCAAAGGGGACAAGGACAGGTTCTTTCTGGTGGAAAGTGACAGCACCTGAGGCACAACCTGGAAGGTGGGAGGGTCCACCTCATTTTTATCACACTGGTGGCTGAGCACTGGAACAGCTGCTCAAGGGAGGCAGTGGAGTCCCCATCCTTGGAGAGACTAGGAACCTGTCTGGAGAGGATCCTGAGCAAACAGCTCTTGGTGGCCCTGCTGGAGCTGGGGGCCGGACCAGAAAACCTCCAGTAAAATAAAGTAGAGCCACTGTCAATGCCAACCTCAACCATTCTCTGATTTTGTGAAAAAGAACTCCATTTTTTAGCAATCCTTTTTTCCCTTCTTTAATGAAGTGTCCTCAGGCTTTAGGTGCAGAGGGCCTACTTTTTACAACCTAGTCTGTTTTCTCATGCAATATAGATCTGAGAATTTTACCCATTTACAAATAGACACAGATATCCCTTTCTATCCAAGTGTTTTCAAGGTCTGTCTCTCCTATCATTTAGGGGAGAAATTAAGAAAATATGGGTGACATATTAACCACTAAAATTCAAAATCTAGTTGCATGGTACTTGACTATTTTTGTTTGGAATATTTAACTGGTTAGCTAACACACCTGAAATTCTCAATGTGATGTCCTAATTTTTTTTTTTACTAGGAAGCCCCAGGCAGAAGCTATCGCACTCAAATGGAAGGTCACAGCAGAAAGGCTGTGAACACTGTTGATACACTTATGCCCAAAACCAGCAGAGCAGAGAAACAAACATCTTAAAACAAACATATTAAAAAAGAGAAAATTCCAAATAAATATCTATCAAATTTTCTGAATTCTAAAGAAAATAATGTTAAGAGGTTAATCTGCTCACCAAAAAAAAAAAAAGGCAAAAAAGGCAGCAAAATTAATTTCTGAAAATATGCCAAAAGGGGAATGTAGCAGCATTCACAAGGTCAATGGAGAGACTGTGATTTGATGGGTTTTGAGAAAATATTTAGAATGTGTTTTGTCTGTACGTATGCATATATCTCTACACATAGCACTGACTGTCACAATCTGACTTAAATAAACTATTAATGTGCATAATTGTAATTATACCCCATCCCAAAGAGTGCTTAAGGCCAGGTTGAATAAGGCTCTGAACAACCTGGTCTAGTGCAAGGTGTCCCTGCCCATGGCACAGGGATTGGAACTAGGTGATCTTTACAGTCCCTACCAACCCAGAGCATCCCATGATTCTGTGATAATCACAGTGGGCAGAAAATAGAGAAAAGATAAATCATGACAGAAATTTTAAGTTAAAAATGGAAAATGAAAGTAACATTTACGGAAGGAGTTAGTTAATTCCAGCTAAGCAAAATAGCCTGATAAAAAACCAGCAATAGTAATATCTAAAAATAAAATTTTAGAATGATGTTAATAAATGAGATTTATCTAATCTCATTAGGAGTTTAATTTTATAAAAGTATTTCATTCAGAGATATAAAACTAAAAATTAGTATACAGTAGATCTAATCATTAAATGCAATAAATGCTGCACCATCACAGTACATTTCTGTAAACCTTGTTTTATGGGTGAAGTGTACAAGAAAGGTGAAGTAAAATCTGACTCACAAAACCTGTTAAGTCATAGTTACTTACTCTTAGCTTTCGGCTTTGCTTTCTAACCAGTTTTCCATGCTGAATGAAATGAACAGGGCAATGATTTATTGCATTGTCAGCTTTATGTCTCAGCCAATCTTCATAACCCTAGAAAAGAGTGAAATGGAATGATGCAGCGATGCACACTTGCCTATAAAGACACAGATTAGCTCTAACTTGTAAGAAAAATTTTAAGAATTATCCTTGATCACTGTAAGGGAAAAAAATATTCTCACTATTACAAATGAAGTTGTGATCCATGTCAGGACTACAGCTGTGCTGGAAATCTATGAAAAAGAGCATTCATGGTTACAATTAGTCAAACAAAACCACATATTTCAATAAAGACATCTGGATGAATAAGGGTTTCGAAAGTGTAGAACAGTTTCTGGTATTTAAGTGATTGTCTCTTGCTCATGCTCTCTTGACTCGAGTAAGTGCACAGTACTCATAAAAGCAGTTGCCAAGAAGGCGGTAGTGTAGGCAATACATTTTGGAAGAATGGGACTTTATCCTGTAAGATGATAGACATGACATGACAAAAGGTTGTCATATTTGATGACTGTCTTACATTTAAGCCAAACCTTTTAACCCTATATACAATATATAGTTGCGAACAATTTTGTTCTGAGAAACTTTGCAGAGCACCCTATTTTTAGTGCTCAATTACCTTATGAATTTGTGTTTTATACAAGCAGACAAACTAAAGGATAGGGAATCTGCAACTTTCTATTGAAAAGGTCCTGCCATATGACAAAGATTGGGATTGACAAAGTCATCAGTGGTTAAGTGATGGAAAATACCACTTGTAGTCCATAGCATTTTTAGATCTAACTCTCTCGATCACATTTGAAAATTCAATGCAGAACAAAAGTATCACTATCTTGGATGCTCTGAAAAATAATCTGGGAAAGTATAGAGCCTTGATAATTTTAGTGTAATATACTTCCAGGGGTAGGTATAGCTCCTCAAGAAGATCCCAAAATGTACACAAGTTGTTGGGAAGAAAAATCAAGGCAATACACAGAACTGCAGTAACTGGCACAGCCTGTCATAACCCAGGCTTTGGTAGGTCACTACTAACAGCAACACTTTAAAGTGTAACATTTAAAATCTTAAGAGTGGGAAAGTCACACTAAAATACTAGCTCTTGCAAGTACCACAACTTTTGCTCAACAAGAAATGCTGAATTCAACTACAGAACGTACTCAATATGCATAGTTGTCACCGTAAAGAAAGAGAAACACAACTCTCCATAGCTTCTTTGAAGACCCATGAAGTCTGCATTTAGCATAAAGACTGTGAAGTTATCTATTAAGGGACAACTGAAATTATCCTCTGTTTTGGGACCATCTGGGGTGGAGTTAACTTTCTTCACAACAGTCCTGTGCTGCTGTGCTTTGCTTGGTTACACCCCAGTGTTTTGGCTACTACTGAAGAATGTCAACATCAAGGCTTTCTCTTCAACCTTCTCCCACAGCAGACCAGCAGGCTGTGGTGGGTAAGAGGCTGGGAGGGGGCACTGCTTGAACAGCAAACCCAAACTGACCCAACTCTCTCTTTGGTTTTATTTTTGCTCCCTACATTACTCACCTGTTTGATAGCTGTGACAGTGATGACAAAAAAAAGTGGAAGTCCACTTGTAACTGGACTAGTAGGTGTATCAATAATTAACTGCAACAAAAACAACAAGTATTTTCTGGTTATATTTTTGTGAATGTAAGCAGTCAATCTTTCAATTAAGATCTTTCAAGCAATTTCATCAATATGTTACAGGACACCAAAGAATTTTAATGAAAAAAAAAACAGTACTTCAATAAAACTTGAAGAATGTGTACTGTACTGGTAAAAGTTTGAAAACTGGATTCTGTAAGAAGATACAATACTGTAGTTAGATCACATTAATAACAGATGTTAATGCCTCGCAAAAATATTTGCTAGCAAGGGAAGTGTTAGACTGGAAAGCTGCAGCTTTGGAAGCAAAATTACGGAGCACCATTAGAAATTAGCATGGCACTGGCTTTACATGCTATACAATAGAGATGTTCTTATGCACACAAAGACTAAATTCTGAAATATTGAGCTGGGCTTCTGCAACTATAAACAAAGAGGCAGAATTCACAGAGGGAGTGCAAATAACAAAATCTAAGTTGTGCTGAGAATCTGCACTGCTTTTTTTCTACAGAATCTGGTCTGCAAAGTAATACAGCTCTTCACTTACTAAGATTTTTATTATTTAACACAATAAGTGACTGTGACAGGTTCAGAATTAAGACGCCTATAAAGCAGCACACTAGGTAATCATGGAACTCATTTCAAAACCAAGTATTTATGTACCTGCCTAAGCAAGCATCATATCAATACCTATTATTTCAGTTCTGACAGGCTTTGATCAGAGTACAGTTAGAAAACTGCAATCAAAACATTATTTTGTTATAAAATATAGCATTTTTGCCGCACAAAGAAAACTTTGTCATGAACAGAATTTATAGTAACAGTTTTACTGATCTGGATGTTTATGACAAAATAAAAAATACAGACATTCGTTTCAATTTTTTCAAGATATAGGTCTTGCTGTCCAGCTAGCGTGGCTGTCAAATTCTCTTCAGATTAATTTCAATTGACAACCTTGAAATTAAATAAAACCCCTTCTGTCATTTCATCAGTATTTAAAAGGTTTTCTAGGTGCAACCATTTACCTCCATGGTCATCAAAATCAGGTAATTTTAAAACTTTTTTCAACTTCTTCCTATTTTAGAAAGAGCACAGAACTTACTGGGAAATGAGGAGCACTTACCTGAACAAGGAAAATGATGAGAAAATAGAAGTTTGCTATTCTTCTGAATTGCTCAAACAAATTTTTTGGTATAAAGTTCCAAAACGTGTACTGAAAACAAATGCACAGATTATAAGCGTTTGTGAAGAAAATATCATTCACATTCAATTTCATAATTCACATTTCAAGATTAAACTAAACAAGAAGCAGGAGTGTTTTTGTTACTTAGTTTAATAATTTACTGAATATGAATCTTAACTGACAATCATGTATTCTTAGAATAGTACTGTTTTCCTGAACTGTGATAATCTTTGTACTAAGGACTGTAATAATTTTTTAACTAGCAACAAAACTTGTCCAGAGTTAGCTAGTTATGGAATGGTTTATTTAAGCTGTTAATGGATTTTAAAAGCACCTTTGTAATTTCAAAGAGCACTTTTAATTCACTTTTATGTTGTGTTCATGACTCCAGATAGGTGGCACTCAGAGTTAGCTACACAGTCATAGCAAGACAGCCAAATAAAAGCAGTCAGCTCTTTTGTTCCTTGGCAGGGACACAAAAATACTCAAGATAAACTACAGTGGTGAATAAGAGTAAGTGGCTGCATATTTCTGTACTGATCTTACAAATTACCTTAAGTGTTGTAAAATGACATAAGAAACAGTACATGAAGCTGCAAACAGAAAATGTGAAAACTTCAAATTTAAAAAGTCGTGTAAAAGTGATAAAGGACCTTAACATCATCTAGTCCCCATCCACTGTCCTGAAGCAGGTTCAACTACAGTGTTTTTACACAGCTCACTTTGTAGATCCAGCAAAACATTGCAAGGATTGCTTATTGGAACACATGTGAAAAAATGTCAGCTAAAATTGTGTGAAAAGGTTTGAAAAATGGCTTGAGAAAACTAGCACTGCATCATCTTATTATCCAAATTATCCTTTGACACATAATAAAATGACAACTCCAATAAAACTTTCATTTCAAACGAGATGGGGTAAGAAGCTTATCCTAATTTATTTGCTCTGTTACAAATGTGCCTTGTCTCCTCTTGGCAGACTGCACTTATACTTGCTGATAACCAAATTATTCCATGAGCTAGACATCTTCTGAATTTGGCCCTGAAGGCAAAGACAGAGCTCCAGAAGGAAAAGTACTCTTATTACATCTAGAGACAAAAAGTATCCAGGAGAATTATGCTTTAAATGTATACGAAACCCTATTATATACAGCAATCTTTGTACTTCTTGGGTGTTAAAGCCTGAACATGTGCAAGACAGAGGAATGAAATATTCTTCTTCTGTCGTGTGCCAAAATTCAGTACCTATCTTAAATATGCCCTAAGTTACCACTTAATCCTGTGTAATAGCTAGTTCAGTATTAAATCACCCGTGAGCAAGCCAAAACTCAGGCATGCCGACATGCAACAGCTAGAAAATCAAGTGTTCTAGTCTTGCAATCAGAACACTTTTCATCAGACAGGAATGTAGTTTGCACTACTCATTATCCAGCTACATGGAATTTTCAGAGACAATGAGTTAGACTTGATTATTTTTCCTTGCACAACAATGCTGATCATTCAAAACTCCTATTAAGATAGATGACCATATGGATTGTATTCAATGACAATAATTGCATATTTTCATCATTATCAGGAAAGTTAGCTCTGTTTTTTAATTTTATCAATTTATTTTTTTAAGAATCTCTGCCTGCTGGGAAAGAAAAGTGAAAAACATTTGTTTCCATTTTTCTGTTTAGCTCTCTTGATAGAAACACTATTTTTTCCATGGTGAAGGATCTTCTGACCATTAAAAGTTCAATGATTTACACAAGCCCCCCAAATGACCATTCATTAAATAAAAATGTAATCTCTTATGTAATAACTTCCACTTAAAATCTCCTAGAGGGTTTTTTGACAAAATGCCTGGTAATAGCATTTTACTGTTGGACTAGATAATTAAAATATCTGATTGAGGAATCAAGTAAATAAATTGAATCAACAACCCAGAAAAAGGTTTTTCACCTTTACCTTTAGTTTCCAATTCTCCTCATATTCCAACCTTAGTTCACTCCTTTCCCTGCCAAGCTGTGGTCTACCACAGCTCCACCTTTGATCAGCAACTCTCTTAGGTGAATAGAAGTGAATAACATGGGAACAAATCACTTTAATGGTTGAGAAGTGCTTCCTAAAATGGATGATGCTTTAACACAGACTACTTCTTAAAACTTTATTTTCAATCTGACAAATTTTTAGCACTTTACGACTCTGGGTTTCAGGCATACTAAGTATGTCTTTATTCTGCCCATTCATCTTCAACAGAGAAGTAATGATTTTTGCAGTTTAGGCAAGAAAGAACACTAAGATATCTAGACAGACCTTCCCCTACCCAAGCCATCAGTAGCTCAGAGCAGTATCTACAGATGGGCAAGTAATGTTTAATCAACACAATCACTCCTCAGAGAAACCACCGAGGGGCTGCCACTCAGAACAAGATTTATCTCATGACTGCTGCAGTCAAGGCAGTTTCTCTACCCTAGCTAGGCAGGAACAAAACAAAAATTTTTAAAGGAAAGTCATTAAAACCGACCATATTAAATCCATCGGATTACTGTGCTGAGAGTTAGTACTATCATCTCTCTTCTTCAGATAATTTCTAGTCATGCTCTTTGTAAACTCTTAAAAAGTGGTTTGTGTATATTTAACGACTTTTTTTTTCACTATAATTCACTTGAAGGAAATAAGTTTATCCAAACAGTTACACACTATTTAGATAAGCTTTCAAGTTGGAGATGGCTTAAATTATCTTTTCCAAATGCTACCGAAGACCCACAGGCCAGAGCGCGTGGGTGTTTTTTGCTTACAGGAGGTAACACATCAGACACAAAGTAGTAGTAGTAGTTATGCATCCAGCCAAAAGAAGAGCACATGGTGCCAACAGATGCATCTGAAGCACTGTGCAAAAGTCTGTAAGATAAATCTGATGTCAAAACAAGTAGATTTTCTTCCCATTTATAATTGCAGTAGCACCTGCAGTGCTGGTGTATTTCTGCACTCATGAGCATGTCCATAGTATTCCCACTCATGCCTCTGGCTCCATCTTGCTCTTTACTAATACCATCTTGCTTTCAGCACCTCCAAGGTCAGTCACACAAATTTCAAAATGTAAAATACAGTGTTCTTGACACTGTACTTTGACCTTTCCATTTGGTATCCACATGCCAGAATTTTGGCTCATATTTCAAGCTTCTCTTTCCACCCTAAGAGGCATATATTTTCTTAAGTAAAAGTAGGGTTTCTTAAGTAATCACTTTACATCAAAAGCTGAAGCTGTAAGAAAAAGCACTTTGCACTGAGTTTTGTCAACACCTGTTTCATACTGATTATTTGTTTTAAATAGTCACTACCTCTCTTCTAACACACCCTGATTTCACTCTTTTCACTCAACCTTTTTGACTGCTTCTTGTAAATGCTAAAAACTACTACAATAAAAACATCTACAATATTGATTTAGCCCTAGTTCACAGACATCTTCCTATGATGATTCTCATCCTTTTTGCAAAAAGAATCCATCCTGAGGACAACAAAATCTGACTA
This sequence comes from Fringilla coelebs, assembly GCF_963513975.1. Taxonomy (NCBI): domain Eukaryota; kingdom Metazoa; phylum Chordata; class Aves; order Passeriformes; family Fringillidae; genus Fringilla; species Fringilla coelebs. The sequence continues at coordinate 26,219,256 of NC_140029.1, read as the reverse complement.
GTGTAGAGAAAAGCTGATCTTGCATTCATTTGTGTCCATGGTGACTTCAGTATTTTTAATGAAAACATTTTTATATCAATTACCAATAAATAATACATGCTTAAAGCTGCAGTTTAAAAACTAGATTGCAGGAATGTGTGCATACCATGGAATGGTTTTGGTGGAAAACAACATTCAAGATCTTCTCAAGCACCTAGCCCCAACTGCCCTGCCATGGGCAGAAACATGTTCCACTTGACCAGGTTGTTCCAAGCCCCATTCAAACAAACCTTGAATGCTTCCAGAGATGCAGCATCTACAACTTCTCTGGATAACATGTTTCAGTGCCTAACCATCCTCAAGGTAAATCTAACCCAACCTCTATTAAGCTTCAAGCCCTTCTCCCTTGTCCTTTCACTTAACACCTTAGTAAAAAGTCCCTCTCCAGCATTTTTGTAGTCTCCTTTTAGGTACTGAATATAACACTTTACATATAACACCACCTTACAAAGTGTTACATTACTAAAATGACATAAATATTACATATATTATATATGTATAGGTAACCCTCTTCAACAGAATAGCTGAAAAATCTGACACAGTTTCTTTAAAGGTAATTTTATTTATAATAATATTACTTTTTTTGAAACATGATTTGTCTATCTATATAGAGAACTGGTACAGAAAACTATTGCAAAGGGTACAAAAAAACCCCAGGAAATCAGTAATTATCTGAAATCATAAGAAGTGAGTTGAGTGTGCCTTGTCTAAGTCAAGTGACTTGCTTATAAACATATAGGAAGTTTATAGCAGAACTCACCTATATTCGTTGATGTATTAAATTAATATTAAGACTTTGACTCAAAGCAAAAAAAAAAAAATAAGATTTCTGTGCTTATATGCTACTCAACAGAACTGGAATATTTTGAAAAGTGTTGTGCCATATTTATGACAATTCGGAATGAATGCAGAAAGACACAACAATATATTAACAAAAGCATTAACATATGCACCATCTGCACAGTGTTTATCACTCCACTGATTGAGGGACTAAGGCTTCTCCACATCACAAGGCCATTCACAACACAAGAATCAGTGAAAGCTCTGCTACATGTAGGGCTTTTACAAGTGAATAACAACCACCAGTACATTCAGAGAAAGTGAAAAAATGAAAAACAGATTTGGGGAAGTTACATCAAATGGCACACTTGATAACTAAGATACATATTTTGGCATAGGATTCCTTAAAACCAGTTGCTGATAAAACAGGATTTCTATTACAAACAAGTCTAACTTTAGCAGTCTCTGTTCAGCAACTCCCAGTCTTATCAAATAGAAGCTATTAACTCCAGGAACTCCTCAGACTAAGAAATCCTTCAGCATCTATAATTATGTAATTATAATTTGAAAAAAGAAAAAAAACCTTACAGCAAGGATGACTGACTGAAGACAGAAGTCACAGAGAATACTAGGAGAACAGAAGAAAGAGCATGTGAGAGCAAGAAAGCCTCAATTTCTCACTTGTACAGAGAGAAAAATTACGCCTGTCTTCCCTGGCATTAGGTTTGGATCTGTTGTTTTTCTTTCTTCTTCTGCTTCTCTTTCACTACATGAACATTCCACACTGCTACAAAAACTTTTTTAAAAGCTCTGTTAGGGGCAGTAGCAGGGCAGAAGATAAAATATTGCTAATAACCCTGGACTGAGCCATGGGAAGGTTAAATGGCTTCTCCTGGGAACGCAAGGGAGGTTGCAAAGAGCCTCTGACCTGGAAATCCCATGCTGAGCAGGATCAGAGCAGATCAAGAGCAAAGAGCTCTTTCTTGCTCTCTCTAGACACTGACAGTTATCCCCAGAAGGAAATTGTATTATTGTGCCTGGAAGAAGTGCACACTCATGCACTCCCATCACAGCTCAGGTACTGAAATCCCTCAGCTGGCCCCCTTGAGAGTCCAATTGATTCTGAGGCATTTAAGCTTTACTGCCAGCCAAGTCCATTTACTCTTCTCATCTCTAACAGCTCCTGCCCTGCTCAGTGTCTGGCAGGGCTGGGCACACCTGATCCTTCAGCCCTTGCAGCATGGGATCTGACCTCCTGCTTCCCCCAGAGTGCCTGGGAGGCAGGGGATTTCCCAGGCAAAATGGAAAGCTCTGTGTTCCAGCTGCATTCAGAGCAGATCAGTAAAAGGCACACACAGCGCTCCCTGCTTTAGTCCCTGTCCCATCCACATCTCTGTCTACCCAGCCTCTCTGCCCCCCGAGGGTATGCTACACAATCATTTATTGGCTTCACAAACACATGACCATGCCTCTTTCCACTGGGGGCTTTGGACACTCTTCTGGCTTTCAAATATCATTGCTCAGGGCTGTGTTTGTACTCATCTTGAAACTGCTACGTCATGACCCTAGAGAGGTCAAAGGCTTCCAGTTGTGAAGCAGTACCTTGGAAAGTGTGGGACAGCCTAGGTTTCTGCTGGGTTCCAAGTGGCTCATCTTGCTAGAGGTGGTTTAGTATTTCCTTAAGCTTCAGTAAGTATTAATATTCTAAATGTGGCAACAAAATGAGAAATCAGAGGAGACCCAGTCTTTGTATGTTTATATGAGCAAGTGCTGCAGGGAAGAGGTACAGCACAAGGGCATGAATTTCTGCTGAAAGAACGGAATATTTCAACAGCATCTGCTGAAACATGTCAGAATTACTTAACTTTATTAAACTATTAGTTATGGCAATTAATTGTGAGTCATCTCAATCAGATTAGCACTGAAGGTAGCTAAGTTTTGCCTGGCAATGTATAGGATTCCCAACACACAGCATTATTGTCTCCGGAAACTATCATAGAAACCAATGTTTAGAAACCAGTGTTTTGATCAGTATTTAATGAAAAGTCCTCAAACAGACAACTGAAGACTGCATTATTTGCACAGCAAAACCAGTATCACTTCTGATCCATGAATACAGCATACAGCATTACAAAGTAGGAAATAACAGTAGTCCAGTTCTCCCATGTGAGTTCAACTGACTGCTTTTCTATAAGGAAGAACAGGAAATAAAGCTACAGCACAAGTGAGCACTTTGTAATTTCATGTATCATTTAATTAGAGTGGCATCTCTTTAGGGCAAATTCTTCAAGTACTAGCTCTGCAGCCACTGTAGAGTCAATCTTGCATTTCATGCAAGAGTCATATCCCACTACTCTTCAGTATCATCTCCCAGGAGCATAAGCCTTGCTGTCTCCAGCTACATTGGTGACATAAGTGGGTTCTGTAGCTGTAAAATTTCTCTTTATTGAATGATGAAAGTAAAAGTTTGCAGCTGGACATGACCACCGAGGCAAAGCATTGTATGTTGATTATCCACAGACTGAAATGAAGAGTAGAAGCCTCTGTAAGTCTCCTTTACCCAACTTCCTCTGTGGGTAATATGGGGGGGTGGGCAGAATCTGTTCTCCTGCCTAAAGTTTGTGGATTTTTAAATTTTGTCAGGTGTCTCTGACACACAGGAAATTCTCTCAGCTGTCATTAAACAAGCAACTCCTATCCAGGAATTTTTGGCTCTTTCTTGTGGTTCTTTCTTTATGGGCTTGTGGGTTGTTCTGTATTTTTTTTTTCCAAAAGCCATAAGCAACTAATTAAACATGTTCCTATGAACTCCATGTTGTTGTATCAAAAAAGATGTTATTTTCAGTACAATTTTTCCCTCCGTTCAAGAGAAATTTACACATCCAATCAGTCTTCAATTCACTGATTCCAGTAGAACAAGAAGCAAATCCCTACTTTGTCAACAAATGAGCTCCTTGAGGCATAGCAATTCTATAAAAGTATTAGATTAACTTCAGGAAAAGGGAATTTGGATGTTGAAAAAAATTAATAACAAGCTAAAACCACCATCACGCCCCTACATAAATCCACAGTTTGCTATGTACTGAATGATCTGTGCATGATTCCACTGGTTTGGGAAATGGGACAGACCAAACCTGAGCAAAGGCATGAGGCAGCTTTTACATAATTATTAAATGGGCTCAGGGCTATTCCTTCCTCCTGGAAAGGAAATATGGTGGAAGACCACCAATAGGAACAAGATTATAAACCGGGGATAACTGTATTCCAAAACCTTGAATTGGACAATGACTAACTCAAATTAGCAGGAAGTTCTAAAATGAAGGCTCATAGCTTCTTTTGGCAAACATTTTTATACAGTTGAACTGTTCTTTATTCTGAGAATTCACATGGGCTTAAAAGGTATTGAAGGAATTCACAGAGGAGAAATTCATTCAAGACTACTAAATACACAATCATATTCCCAGCACAATATCATGAAGCCTGAACCTTAAGGAAGTTTTGTACTAAAAAGTTATTTTATAAATTATCTGTTTTTTCAAAAAGTAAAATCCTGTTTCAGAAGGAAATGCAATTGTTTCTTACCAAGTTTTGGTAGCTGCTGTAGCTGCCTAGTTTAACTTAGTTTCTTTTTAACTTGTAAGTTCCACAAAAAAGTAAATAGTATCAAAAGTGAATAATTTTTTTTTTTTTCAGAAAAAGGCAAGTCACCTCCCTGCCAATTCAATTACTTTCTTTCTTCTATATTTGAAACATTGGAATTTTTCTACTAGCTGATATTTTTCCACGATGAAGCACTGTCATGTGACAAATTCAATCAAGGGCATATAACAGCCACTTCAAAGGCCAACACCCAAGGCAGCTGAAGCAGCTAAAAGTTAAATCAACAAAAGGATACATGTTATAAAGGTCACTGTCTGTAGAAAGTAAAAGGAACTGCATGTACAATCCAAAAGACACAAGTTTTTGTCTTTGACTACTTCAACATCCACCTTTTGCAATATATTGTTAATATCATAACTGAATTAACACATCGAACCAACAGAACACTTTTGTCTAGACAAGGTCTTTCCCTGTACTATTTTTCACAGTCAGGAATGTATCATTAGGCAGAGCATTAATCACATTCCACAGCAACACTGCAATGTACACAAACTATCCCTCTGCACTTGAATCAAAGTATTATCTTGCTGACACCAGGAAGCCTCTGGCGAAGCATAGCAAAGTGTACCTTTGGAAGGACCAGTAAAGCCTAAGGTTCGCATTACTGCAAGGTGATGTCTTTTTCAGGGCATTATGACATGACATTTTTAGTAAAGCAGCATAGAGACAGACAAATTGATGTCATTTCCTTATGCTTTTCAACTATCCTTTTTAGAAACTAATTTTATTTTAAATTGGTAAAGTCCGTACTTGAAAGTTTAGAGTTTCTCATGCTTGAAGAGCAATCGCAGACCTTCTTACATAAGCATTAAACACCTATAAAAGCCCAGCTGAAAGTTACTGTCTGTCTTGCTGATGAAAGATGAAGGAAGCATCCTTCACGGTTGAGGTAACATTATACAGTGTGCTTGTGAGCATATACCTTTACTCTTAACAATTATGGATTTGCAATCTTAATTATGCACATTTGAGCATTTAGTAGGAATGTAATGTCTGCATTCCCTACAGTGTAAGAGGTGCCCCCTTCTGAGGGTCCATAAGCAAGGGGTAAGGACAGGTGAAAGGGCAAGAGGAAGCAGCTCACAGAACCAGAATGAATGCGAGTCAAGCCACAACAGTGCCTTATTCAGCTTGTCTGGGATGGAGCGTGGGAATAATAGAGCTCACTTGAAAGGAAGTTCTCATATACACAGGAAGTTCTCGTATACAGGCAACAGCTTTCAGCAGTCTGACAAACTCCTCAATATTATAAAGCATTTACATGAATTCTCTTTCCTCCTAAAATATCACTACTGCATTTCCACAAAGACAACCTACATTTTATTTTTAAATGAGATAAGTTTAATCAATAAACAGAAAAATTGAGAAACCTCTTGTATATATAAAATGGATTTCTACTAATACTTTTTATTCATGAAAGGCTATTTACAAATACAGTTCACAGCTAAATAGTTTAACATTTAAAATATTTAACTGAATATGCTTTATATTCAAATAAAAATATAGTAAAGTCTCTGTCCTGAACTGGTTGAAGTCATATATGTTTACTAATTGCTGGCAAGGATTCCTTAGTTCAATGCATGTTTAAGTCAGACTTTAAAAATCTCACTCAGCAAAGCAAAGCAACTTGTAACTTCCACTAACTTAATATGTCAAACCATAGTTGAACAGGATGTTATTCTTTCAATACAACTACCAGCAGTAACTTCAATGGCTTTATTTACATACATCTCAAATGAGATTAAAAAAAAAAGGAAAACGTCACAGGAGCACAAAAATTTGCATTAATTGTGTTTACTCTTCCATAATTCAAAAGACAATACAAACCAATGTGTGGAGCACAGGCTTTCCCACTGTACCAGTCTGACTGCACTTCATCTGCCTTACCATTCAAGCATTCTATCTAATTAAAGATGCCTAAATATTACACTGCTGCTTAGTACACTTTGTACACTTCAAAAGAAGTATGGTAAGAATGTAGCAAATAGAAAATCTCACATAAGAACTGACACACTTTCATTATGTTAACGGCTGGCAAGCGCTCAGGTCCACAAGAGTAATCACTGAGTTCCTTGAGATCACAATGCTACCAAGGTTCTTAAAATGGCTGAGGATTTGAGACACTATTCAAAAACAAATTATCAGTAAAGGAGATATAATTTTTAATTTATTATTTTGTATTAGCTGAAAGTGTGAGCTCATGAAGATTAAAATCTAAGTATACTGCAAACCTGGGAGTTCTTAAGTTGTTAGCCATACATCACCTGCAAGCATTCAAATTTCTATGCCACAGCAGTAAAAACCTTTGGCTAAAGAATGCCAGCTGGAAAGCACCAACATCCCAACTGCTCACAAAAAGCTGCTGGAGCTTATAGAAGTTAAAACTAACAAATTGAGGTAAGTGACAACTAGAAGATTTCTAAACAGCACAAATGTATTACACTGCCAAGATTTTAAGTATGATGCACTTTCATGTGAATAAAGAAGACTGTTGACAAAATCCCACAGGAACAGTAAGAGCTTTTGAAGGGAATGACACTTAGAGTAGACGGAGTATGATGAATCTAAATGCTCAACAAATTAAATTACTTCTAGTACTTTGAGGTATTGCTTTCGAGTACAAAGGATGAAGTCTTTCTTTAGGAAGATTTTTTTACTCCAGGATTGCCTCAAATGAAAATTGGTTTTTTTCCTCTGTTGAAAAGCTCATTATTACTCAAAGACTGCACTATACTAGGTACTACAGTAAACATGGGAGAAATTATTCTATTTATATTCATTTTAGAGACAAATTAGCAATTAGTTTCACCAGAATAAATCTGAGATATTTTCATTTTATCTTTTCTGGTTGTGGAAAGGAAAAATATACAGGAAGCCTAGGAAAAATCTTGAAAAAAAAAATAAAAAGAACTTCAGCTGATTTATCTAAATGACTGAAAGAAAATATAGGTACCTTTGATGAGACTATTCTATTATCTGGAAATCTCTGTGGAATGTATGCTTCAGCGCCTGGAGGTGGCTCACGATGCCCAACATAAATAGTCCGACTGTCCACCCAGTTCTCTTCTCCAGCACACTATGGGAGAAAAAAAGAGTTACTGTGTCAGTTCACCCAGTATTCCTGCAGTAACATGAGTCACACACTGAATTAACTAATCACATGCCTGACCCTCTACACATATACAGTCAGCAGCACATGATCCCTCACACTTTTCTCTATCAGCTCAATACCACCAAAACACCTAAAGCCAAGTCAAATGTCAAAACTCGGCCTTAACTGCACTTCACTTTCCCACAACACAATGAAGGAGTATCCATGAAAACCACTGTTCTTTTTCTGTTTATAACTGAAAAAAGGGTGAATCGTTTAAGACCCCCAGTCAAATTAGGTATTTAGTAAGTATTTATGTTTGTTATGCTTTTCACCACTAATAAAAATCTGTGCTAATCAAAATATTTTAATATATGAAGCACTTCCTCTTCTATGAAAGCTGTAGAAAAAAAAAAAGGTGTACCAAATTTTCACATTCACATCAAACTCTAACACACCTATAGCTTCCCCAAAATTACTATTTCTGTGTTCTATTAACTGTAAAAAAAGTACTTACACAAAACCAAAATAACCAATTTTTAAAACTTAGAAGTAAATTTTTTTGGGGAACATAGATATAAAATGACCATCCCGTAGTCAACAGTCTAATTCACATCCACCTTATGAAAAACATTTCTGAAGCACAGAACACATCCCTAACACTTGGAGAAGCCCAGGCATCAGCAACCTTGACATCATCATATGGTCAAATCTGAAGTAATTTAAATGCGTCATAAGTTAAACTCAAAACCTCTGCTTTATGTTGCACTGATGCATTTACACATTCTTTCACTAAGCATATTCGAGAGAAACTTCTTTTCAGCATCCTCAACAGGTACATGGTATTTAGTACAAGTGCTCCTAGGCACCCGTGCTTGTCTGCCTCTAGAGCAAACTAACCCCCAACAGTGTGACTTTGTTAGTTTACACAGCCAAGGCATCATTTCACACAGCAGCTGGATGTACCTGTGCAGTTCTTGACAGAGTTTAGTCATACAGACATGGTTCCTTCTTTTTTACCTAGTCTTAATGTCAATAGTTATAGGTCCATTTACTTTACTAATACACACTTGGATATTAAACCTGAAACAAAATTTAGTTCTCAAACTTGAAAAACATTCACCCTAACATTTTCTTCATCAATTCACATCTGTGATATTTTTCCACTGCCCTTAAGTGCAACAGAGCTGAAGATCACTTTCTACATAATTTACTGGGAATAGACATATAAAATCTTGCAATACTCCGCACATTTGGAGCAGTTAAGCTAATAAAACAATTATCTCTGTGATGTGCATGACTTTCTTGAGGTTGGAGGGAACATCAAAAATATAAAAAGAAAACCTATTGGACACAGACTATTAACCACAAAATAGCTGAGCAGAAGTCATCAAGTCAAATGTAAAGTGAAGTAGAAGGATTAAAGAAAAGCAACTTCTGCCATCCCAGAAGTAGATACTAGAAGCAGACACAAAGGACCTAAAAATCATTACTTGATTCTTACACATGACAGAAAAATTAAGGCATTATCTTCAGAAGACGCCAAAGGACAAAATTTCAATACTGGGCATAAAACTAAAGCCAAAAGTAAACCCCATGTCTTTCTTATGTGTTATTCTACTTCCAGTAACTTGAAAGGGTCACTCAATACATTATATGAAGCTGTTCACAAAGGAAGTAAAAATGACAGCCCCTCAAAAGACATACCAATAGCACAGTCTGGACTTATGCTAAGCCCTGTAACTGCCCCCGGCTCAGTGGGAGTGCACACACATTTCTCCCATGCCACAGCTAGCACAGGCTCGAAACTAGGACGTGAGTTGGTATAAAAATTGCATTGATTTTCCAGTCAGACAACTTCTCCCTTACCACCAAGTGGACTTGTCAAAAAGTCAAGTGTCATTCGGCCCGCTCCTGAAGGCCAGATAACATTCTTTGAGCAAAAACATTTTGGAAGGAAGTAAAGCCTGACAATGTTTCTATACTCCACCTTACTTCTACGGCAATAACAAAACATGGTATCTTTACCATTTTATCAGTACACAGTACTTTTTTTATCTTGTCAGTGCACTAAATGTACAGTGCACACAAATTATCTACTGTCACTTGCGTCACTTAATACTCCTAGAAATACAAGGGAATGTGAGATATTCCTGTAAAATACATCAAATTGTACAACATTTTTTAGTTTTTCATTAGGAAGGACATTCCAGACATAAACGCAGCACAAAGATCACTCCTGATAAGTGAAGTGCTTAAGTTCAGAGATGATTACCTAAACAACTAATGGGAATACCACACGAACTTTGGAAACAAAGAAGACATCCCTCAGCTTCTACTTTCCTCTACAGAGGTCCGGCTTGACAATTTATCTCAATTATTATGAACCAACCCAAACAGCATGACAACAGTCTTACCTCAAAAAAGCATTTTTTAAAGTTTCTCTGCATACACTGAGTCTTCATCATGACTCAGTTATAACAGGCCTCCAAAATTACCTATAAACCTGGGAAGACAGAGCTCTAAACAGCACCCTCCTGCCATTACTGTCAGTATTTACAGGTCTGATAGCCCTGAAGTACTGTGTCAACACTAAGTAAGCCAACCACTCTGGAATTTGTGTCCCTAAAGCAAGGCATTACTTTAAGCATCAATATAAAATAAAGACAATCTCTTCTATTAGCTTAATTTCATCTGGTTTTATCACAGATTGATAAATTTACCACAAATGTATAAAACCATATCTAACTTCAACTATCTGCTAGCACAAAACATTTTTTCTTTTTCACTATGTTAATAGGTTATAGAAAATAAATGCATTTTACCAACCTAATTCAACAACTTCAAACCCCCAAAACCACTCCCAGTACAAGCGTTAAAAAACTAAGCATGGGAGAGTAAGGCTCTCTTTGCCAGTGAGGCAGAACTGCAATACACAAAGTCAGATGCACTGCTCATTATGGCAAGACTTGTGTGAAGCAGGAAAAGATACTTTTAGAAAAGCAGCACTTGAAGCCAGGATGTGGGCCACATAGAGAAATCAAACTACAGCAACTGAATGTCCTGTAATGCCAACCTCCAAAGCCAAACACCCTGGTCTGACAGTTCTTTTAGTGTTCTGGTATTACAACTTACAGAATGTCACCAGAGTCACTGATAAAAGCAGTCTGATGCCACTGCCAGAACAACAAACTACATTAACTTCTATTTTTAAGTTTCACTGCTTAAGCCCATTAAGAATATGTTCAAGAAACAATAAATATACCTTAGCATTATCTGCTTCTATTTATAGTGTAAAGCTCAATGTACTGAGACCTAGTTTTATTGGCACATCAATGAAATGTTACATAGCTTTTACTCTTTCAAGCAGTGTCAGCAACCATGAAAGCAAAGACCAGCAAAAGACTAAGGCACAGAGACAGAAACTGTTAACGGGATTTTACGTTAAGAGTTTAAGCATTTCTGCAGCTTGGTTTTTTTTCTGATTTTAAAAAAATCAAACTGAAACTAGCTTGAGATTCACCTTCATGCTACTCCAGTAATTTTTATCTAGATTTAATTTAAACAAATGTATTGCCTGAAAAGACAAGGGGCTTGGTATTCAATGGGTGACAGCAAAAAGATGACAGGAAGATGCTAGTGCGTAGTTGCTGGAAAAGTAACTGACTTGGAAAGATTCCAAGTCGTTCCCCATATTTTTACTAAAGAGATTTAACATATGATTTTGAAATCAGTGGAAGCACTGAATGACACTTCCTGACTCTCCACTTGAACTATTAACTCAGGCATAAGTACCAGCAACAATCTTCAATATTTTATTTTCTCTCCAAATAATATTAATGCAAACACTACTCAAATAAGTTAATGTGCACTAAGTACAGCTGAAAACTCAATCAATCTGCCTTGGCCAAGCTCAAAGTACATTTCATTGAACAGTATTCTCTTCTACTTTTTTCTAAATGTTTTTTGATTAAAAGAGATAGTGCACTCTAACCACAGATCTGACAGCAACAAATTCTCAGCATCAGCTATATCCTTGTTCATCCAGGCTATGACTCCTTTCCTCCACACAGAAGCACTTTACACCAACAGAGGCAGGCTTTCCTAACAGCCTGGTGTTTTACTCAATCACGAATATTTGATGTCAATTAAGCAATTAGCACCACTGTTAAAACTGCACACTGAACACACAGCTGCTCAACCACTTTGGAGTTTTAGGATAACAGATACTGACAAGCCATTATCACTCAGAATCTACAGGAAGAACTAATAGTGCACAGTGTGAAAAAACATTCACACATTACAACAGCTCTGCACTGTTGTAATGGCTCTCAGTTTCCAATTTTTCATTCAGTGAAGAGAAACAACTTCAATATCTCAAGGCTGTAATTCATTAAAGTGAAGAGAAAAAAAAAAAGTTGTTTTCCTTTCTAATACTGTAAGGAAACTATGCTTATCGTGCAGTATTTACCAAGCCATGAGACCACATACTCTCATCTTTGTCTCTGTCAAATGTTCTGATACCTGCTCTTTTACACTTGACACCATTTTGCAGGAAGAGTGCAGCCATCTCCCTTCGCAAACAATGGCACAGCCTACAGATTTTAATGTCATCTTTCCAAATCCAGTCCTTTTAAGGTTATATTTGAACTATAGATAATAAAAATCCACATAAAGAAATAATTTTTAAATAATCTATATTTCCTAAAGTTGCTAACCAGTAAAATTGATTAAACTTTTAAATAGTCCACTTCTATAAAAAAATTCTAATTTGTATGTATGTATTTGTGGAGATAAAGGATGAAATTCTCATCCATTTAAAGGTTCTTAGATTTCAAATGATAGGTCAACTCACAAATACCTATAGAGAGAGCACTTAAGCTTTACATTTTGTCCACAGAATTATACCAGCCCGTCACATGAATTTGCCAAGCTCAGAATGACGAGTATAATATTGAAAGCTGTTCAAGTTCTCTTTCGTATGAATATAGAAGAGTACAGATAAAAGAATTCATATAATTACCATCAGATTTTATATTCTGAAAAAAGGCTACCTCAATATGAGACATTGTAAACAGAAAGGAAATTACGTCGAGTCAAGGACATAAGCCATTAAGTAACTAATTTAATGGAATACCAAAATGAAGTTCTTCAGATGCAACCACAAAAAAAACCCAAAAAAACCAACAAAAAAAAAAAAAAAACCCCAAAAAACTCTCCCAGAAACTGCTTTGACTAATTAACATATTTCCTACAGGTCACCCATAAGGGGATCTGTTGCCACAGATTATCATAGCATTTCATTTCAGCAAATGAATTTTAAATCCTTGGATGAGGATTTTTGTCAGAAATAACATTTGAAGTCACAGAATACTGGATTTAAGTGTATGCAAAGGGAAAAGAAAGAAGATATTACATTCTTTAACTGCTAATAGATTATTTTATTTATAACTCTCAGGGAAAAGTTGTGATTAGAAGCAAAGGCAGGTACATCTTAACTACAGAAAATGGTGCCAGGCCCTCAAGTTTCCCAACCAAGCCATATTCTCCACTACTTGGTGCATCCTGGTTTTCTGATCTTTCCTTCCACCTCCTGCAAGGGTCTTGTGCATGCAGACAGAAGGGGAAATGGATTTGTAGTAATAGGCTGAAATAAGTTTTTGTGACATTTTTGAAGAGGAAATGGAAAAGTAAGATGACAAAATGATGCAAAATTCTGTAAACCACAGCTGTTAGAACAGACATTGTTACAACAGCAAATGTTCCAGTTTCTGTAAAATACCTAACATTTTTACGTCTGTCCTTAATATAAATTTTATTTCAGCCTTCCAGTTCCTGTCTCCTTGAGCACCATACTTAGAGTACCACATTTCTGAAGCTATCCTAATAAAACTATCCTAATAAAACTATATTCCAGTTGTGTCACATGAGCTGGCAATGGGACACTGCAATATAGCACTCTGAAGACAGTCCAATTCTCCCTTCTGATTTCCAGTTTGGAACATGATTTTTATCTAAATTCTCCATACTCTGTACTTTGAATGGTTGAATAATTTGACCTCCTAGATGACAAAGCCAGTGAACTGCACTCCTCCTAAAAAAGGTAACAATAATTCTTTGTTTCACATACATAAAAACTCACCTTAGTTACTCAAAGAAGACAGATCTTTTCTAAGCAGTAAATTTAAATTCCAAATACTGCTGATATACTGGCCAGTTAGGTATAGCTATTTCTGATGTCTGTGCTTTCTCTGCAGGCAAATCTTTGGTTTCCCTGTTTCTTTTCATGGGAAGTAACAATAAAAGTGGTAAGGATAAGAGTCTTCTATTCCATCCTAAAATACCATCTTCATCTAGTTTCATAGAATCACTGCAATGATGGTAAGAAACTAGATCTGTGATGTACATGAGTTACTGGACAGTGGGAAAAATGCTTTTACTACTCTTTTCTTTCCTGTCAATGTACCAGTTTTGACACATTGTGCCCCTTGTTGCCAGTGGGACAGGGACACTGTGCGCCTCTGGCTCTTCTGCCCAGGCCCAGTCAGGGACTGCCTCTACATGGAAATCCTTTAAAGGGTCTCACTTGCAATTAGAAAGGCAAATGAGAAAAAAACTACACTGCAAAGTGCAGTGGTAAGAGAAACTAGAAGGCAAAGTGTCACATAAGACACAGGATATTTTACAGTCTTAGTACTTAAATTAATTAAAAATCAAGTTTATTTCTAAGCAGCTCTAGACTAACATCTGAAATTAAGCTTTGCAGAGGAAATTTACAGCTTCCTTAGGTGCCAAGAAAAGCTGTAAAAGAAGAGCAATTTAATTTTTTTAAAGCAACTGAAGGCCACTAAGATCTACATGCAGTGCCAGTCACTCAGAGTATCTACAGAGATATTTTCAAGAGAGTTGTGTAGATAATTCAGAATGCAGAATTTCTTCTTTTACTCTTTGTTGCCAATAGCTCATTCTGTTCGCAGTAATCCAACAAGAAAAGCTATCAAATTTTCAGGGCAGAACACGGAAATTATTTTTTAAATTATATTTACAGATTCTAAAGAAACAGGATGGAGGGAAGCAAGTAGCAGATTACTTTCATTCATTCAAAAATAAGTAATAAGCCTACAGATATGCCACACTAGTTCTTTTCTTTTAAATTAACATTATTAATTAATTATTAAGTAACTAAATTATTAAGAAAAATCAAGCAAGAATACCTGTTGTGATTTTTTTTCTGAGGAACAACATAATGCATAGAGACAGTATGCATCAGCAAGATTTACAAGATCAGATGCAATGAAATCCATTCCTAAATGGTATTCTTACAGGAGCTTCAGATAATTCAAAAGAGACTGTACCCTAAAAATATGCTTTCTATTTAGAACAGTAAATTACCATCAGACATGGTCAGAACTAGCCAGAGTGACACCACCTTCCACTAGGATTTTAGCAAACAAAAGGGCAAGAGTCAAATTTCCCATGTGAATTCCAGGACAAAGATAATTAAAATATATGGACTTCTGCATTCTTCTTTATCCTTAGTACAAGGGCTGCGAAAACACCTCATCTACATGTTTGCTGGTCTTTACATTGTTCAAGTAAACTATGGATGAAAAAATAAATAGGATAGTTAATTATTGCACTATGCATTCTATTGACACACATCTGAGAAGCAGGCCTCTATTCCAACTTCTACTAGAAAAATATAATGTAGTTTTGATGTCAAGAAAACACCTCCCACCATTATAAACCTTTGTCATCACATTTAAATCTGTAAAACACGTTCACTGCCAAGTAGCAACTACTGAGTATCTTAATGACCAGTGCCTGTTAGACTTCCAAACTATTTTCATTCCTAAGTGGACACAGAGCTAGTGAAGCTATGATTCTAGCAGAGAGAAGACGGGACAACCTTCTTGTATTATATTATGATTATGATACCTGTCCTGGGTTGTAAGACATGTGTGTATTCTATTTGCCATCTGTCAGAGGTGGGGCAGTTATCTTCTGTTAACTGGCCAGTCTTCTTTATCTCTTCCACAAACCAATCCTCCTTCCAGGAGATATCTTCTGTTAAAGGGCCACTGAGCATCACTGCATGACTGATAAAATTACATCATCTCATTGTGAGATGCCCAGGGGGAGGAGCCAAGCATTCCTTCCTGCATATAATCTCAGATTTGGAACACCAGAGCAGCCTTTTCCCACTGCATTGCCAGAGGGGTAGCTGTCTTCTCCAGTGGAGCCCCAAAGGAAGACCAGGCCCATCTACACCACGATGGGACCTTCAGAGGAAAACTACACCCTTCTACAGAATCACTGCGCCAACAGAACCACACCTGTCACTGCAGGAGCACTGCAACCACCATATAATCAGACTGCTACCAACACCCTGACCAACAGGCTGTCAGGTCATTTTCTGATTCTGCTCCTTCATTTCCATGCTTTCTGTTGCACATAAGCACCAAATCTGATGTTATGCAAATTCAGCTTGGTGAACGCACAGACACTTTGATAGAAGGAAGGACCCTAATTACAGATGGCTATAAGGTTAATGAAACATTTATTTGGACCTATTTCAAACACTTTCAACAAACTTCAAACTCTTACAAATACAATAGTATTCAAGTACAGCTCTCAAACATTCAAGGAATATAAAATTTATGCTATAACTTCTTCCTATATTGCAAAGCAATGCCACGTGTTGAAGTACTTCAGGGGAAAAAGCCAAAAAGCCATAAGCTGATTGAGGTACAAAGTCACAAACTATTTTACAGTTTTACCTCCTAACACATAGGTGTTACTGATGAAATGCCACATTCAATCCTCATGCACAATAGTGAAGATCTTTTAAATTTTCCAAAATTAGTAGGCATCACGATGATAAATCTGACTTCAGATAAAGCCGACATTGATGAAAGACAAGAATTTTAAACTTATAAAATGACAAAGAGGACATTCAGTAGCTTTGAGTGTTCACATCAGGACTATAAGTAAACCTACTTATGATGCATAAGAAGTTTATGACACCAATAACCACAAGATTTTAGAACCCCTTTTGTTTTCACTGCACTTAAGGAATGTGAATTCCATTAAGATTAAACATTACTTTACAACTCTTTTGATGCAGTAAGCTTTTTAATATTTACTTTTACTCTCAAAGAATGGATTTAAAGACTTGCAACTGAACAATCTGAAGTACAATAAATATTTCACAACTCCGTTCTTTTACAAACATCAGAAGACTTCAAGAACTTCTACAGTAATCAGTCAAGTATTTACAAAAAATAAACTTTATTAGCATTTGCTATTAGCTGTGTTTTAGAAGTTGGATATTCATACAAAATCATTATTTTACATAAGAGCTATTTCTTTTGTCATATATAGTCACATATAGAATAAGATATATATATAACATTTAAAAAAAATCATTACAATACTGACTGCTTAGTTAGAAGCTAGTTGCCAACTGCTAGTAGAAAAAAACCAAACTAGAAAGTCCAGAATATCTATGACACAAGTAATTAAATCACAAACTCAACAAATCAAAATAGTGAATGCTTAGCATTTAAAACAGTGAAAATGAAGGTTTGTAACTAAACCCTTTGGGAACTGAAGTAGGAGAAACTCCAGTATCTAATTAATACCTGAACAAACAGGACACCAGAACTCAAGGACAGACTTTCAGTTTTTATCATCTTAAACAGTTCAGTGGGGACAAGGTGAATTTTAAACCAGGATACCATTAATAATTCACAGGAAATTCGTGATACAGCAAAGGTGAGGAACATTTATAAAACACTTTCTCAACAAATAGTCACCTGTAAGTTACTACAAGTTGATCTAAAACAAACAGCCACCCTGAGTAAACATTTCATATTTATAAAATATTGCTAATAAAAGCATTAATAATAGCCAGAGAACTCAAAGCAACATCTAAGTCAAGCTCCAGTATACTAAGCACAATATGAAAGACCATCTCTGGGTCAGAAGCAAAGGTGGTTCAAATTGTTTTATTTAAGCAAAACTGTAGCTACTTTCCATTTTAAAATGTTACTATGAGACTTCTATCAGTATAATTATACAATATCAGGGATGTTATTTTAAGCTTTCAGTGATCCATACACCTCCTTTTATTTATATGTGGAAGACAAAATGTCCACACTGCACTTCAATATATCAAAACTGCTCTGTGTCCTTCATGCAGACAAGGAAAGGTATTTTGAAAGAAAGATTTTTCTATCAAGTCTAGAACTGTACTGTAGGTCAAGATTAATATATTCTGACTTGCAATGATTGTGATAATAAAGGCAAAGGAGGTTATGCAGGTTTGTCTGGGGTGAGATGATAAGTGTAATCTCAACCTCCACATGTCTGTCATTCAGTGACACAGAGAAGAGGTTAAACAACCTTTTGATGCTGCTAGTTTCTATGCAGCAGCAAAAGCATACATAAAAACGTAAGAGGAGTCACTGACTTAGAGGCTTTGATTTACTGCTGTGACTTCTTTGATGTAGGAAGGGATGGAGGCAAGTTGTTACAATACATCATCCCCTAAAAACAACTTGTGACGGGATAGTTGCTTTTTGCCATAAAACTCTCTCAGGACTCTAGAATCTAAGAAAAATCACCATTTTTTTCCCCTAGACAAACATACTCCACAACACCAACTCACATCTTTAATAATCTTCCTGAAGAAATGTTTCTCAGACTTCAAAGGCTGATCTGCCATTCCTTCCCTTTTCAATGACAAGCAAAGGAAAAAAAAAAAACCAACCTAAACACATTTTCTTCTCAGTAAAAGGAGTCTCTATATCCCACATCTTGGGAAATGCAAACAGAAATAAGCTCCCAGTTCATGCTGGCAGGAAAGACCTCTATTTGGCAAATTTGAAAATGCATACATATACCTAAGGGCATCACAGGCCCTACAGCTCCTTCAGAAACTAAGCCGAATATACTTGGCTTTTGGACAGCCTATATGACAGATTATCTTGGGGAAAAAACCCAAGAAATTAACAATTCACCTTTACAATAGAAGAATAACACCTGAGAGATATTACTTCAAGTATCTGAACAAGTATCAAAAAAGTACTGAACCAGAATCATCAGGATTATCTATTTTAATCTGCTGTGTGTGATAGGCAGAACCTGAGAAGTGAAATAGCTAAAAAATCATAAAAAGCACATTTGCTAACAATTATTTTTGTTTCAAATGAATACACATAGTTCAGAAATTAAGATACTACAACAGCAAAGAAAATATTTAAGAGATTTTTCCTAGTGCTGTCTTTGAAAACAGTCCAATAGACAAATGTTCTTTTAAAGTTTCAGTTTTCATGCTTAATAAAACTAATTCCTAGAAAACAGTGTGCCCCCTCATATGTCTTTTCCTGTTGGACTAAAAATTCCTGTTATTAGTCCAAGTGAAAAAAAAACCCCAAACTGAAAATTCTCAGTTGCTGCAAAATTGGGCTAGGAAAAAGACTGGGGGGCTATTAAACTAGCTTGTATTAAACTAGCTTGTCATGCTGTGTTGGTTTGGTTTTTTTTACATCTGTGTGGAGGAAATAAGAATAAATTAAAAAGTGAATATCCAATACTGTTATTATACTGGAACATATATTTCCAATATTGCTTCTTTCAAAAGTACACAGCAGTTCTGTACTTTGTAATAATTTCATACTATCTACAAATAAGGAAGTGTGAATCAGATTTGACTGACTTCAAAGTTCAATGAACCAAAAACTGCTCATATTCTGAGCAGAGGTTTAGATCGAATAACTTCCAGGTATCAGCTGGTTGCATAAAGTAAAAGACAAATGCTTAGAATTCAGTGATGTTAGGAGAGGCAATTCTATACTCTCTCTAAACCAGCTAACATGAGGTTATTGATCACCTGGCCAACTTCAGTCACAACTGTGATTGTAAACAAAAGTCTTTCAGTCTGTTTTTGTAAACACAGGTCTAACCATTCATGACACTTATTCTATTAGGTAATTCTTTACCTTAAACCTTTAAAAATGCTGAAAGCAAAAGGCAACCCCTAAATCAAATCAGAATTCCTTGTTCTAGACTAACTTCTTTGTTCCACCCAAAACACAGTAAAATAAGATTCTAGAAATCCTACTTCACCCATAGACAGAAATACAGACTGTTAATTAATGAGGCATGTTTGATTTCTGCAGAAGAGCATGTGACCAGTTTTGTAAAATCCACATTTCCAAATGTGTTTTGACAACATGGGGCACTCTCGAGGACATGTATCCTACAGGCAGGATCGGCTGTCCTGGAGGCAACAAAAATGGGGCAAGATACCAAAAGGATAGTGCCAAAAATAAAACTTCAGGTGATAGCCCAAGGAATATTACTACAAATGAGATAAGTAATCCTTGGCAGTACCCTGGTTTGTAGTACAATGTCTTAGAGGAGTTATTTCTGTCCACTTACTAATACTTTACTTTTTTTCCCCTCCTTTAAATACAAGAAGAAACAATCCGCAAGCAAGAGAGAATTTCAGGAGGGGAAAGTAATTTACTTTTGCCATCTAGAAACAATCTTCCTTGGTTTTAGGAGGCATGCTGTTAGACAATTCCTTAGAAATAAAATACAACTACATTTAATAAAGACAGAGGGAATACCAGGCACAGACCACAACTTGAATCATTGTAGGAGACACAGTACAAACAGAAAAGGAAACTCAACATTTTTTCTTATAAATAAGCAGCCATGACTAAAATCAAGGAAAACAGAAAATATTTCCACATTTATTTTACTTTTTAGAATATGACTTCATCTGAGGCCTTGCCACAGCAGCCGTATCAGTTACCATATCCAACAAGAACACCACTGGAAGCAAATAGCTACTGTAGGTCTAGTGCAGAGCAAGATTGTGAGTCTACCAGTTAATCGGTTTGTTTTTTTCCTAGTACACATGGCTCCTAAGAGGTCAATTATACACTGTACACTGAATTCAAATGGACCAAGTGTTCTGATAAGAGGAGATAATGACTTACTTTGTTTCTTAATGTAAGTTGATTATGTGCTTATGCAAGAGGCTATCCGGTGGCAGCTGGAACATTTTTACTTCAGCTGAGCCACAGCCTCTCCTCAGTGGGGGCACTGTGAGGTTGGAAATGGCACTGGACCCACAATTAGAAGAAAGGCAATGTTCACACCAGTTTGACAAGCTCTGGCACATGCAAGGAGTAAGGGTATTATGCATCAAATTCATCACAAGTGAGTTAAATCTGCTCTCATTAAGAAAGCTTATAACTTTTAAGGAGATATATTATGGACAATATTCAAATAGTCAAGGACACTGTGGTTTAAATGAGGGGTTTTTTGTTGTTTGTTTTGTTGGTTTTTGTTTGGGGTTTGGTTTTTCAATGAAGATATAACATTACAAAAGGAAGAAGACTGCAAACTTCTAGAAACAAAACCTCCAGATGCTTTTGTGAGGACACTAGCAGAAAGCTATTAAACAGATAATGGTTTCATTTGCAATTTGGGTTAACATTTACAGAAAGAGTAAAAGGAAAGTACAGAAGCTATGCCGAAATGTATTTGCACTTAACATGCATACTTTCAAATGAGAAGTGTTAATGTCCTACAAAAAAATCGTATCAGAAAACTACACCTCCAAATAATATTAAAATGCTATAAAAATACTTCCAGGAGACAAATTCAGATTTCATTTGCACACACACCATACACATACACAGCATCCTCTCTTGACTCATAGTTCTAAGCTCTATTTCAAAGGTACAAACAGCCAAAACCACCATGATGTTATTCATATATATTAGTTTAAATCTTGAGTGAAAACAAAGCAAGTACTATAAAATCTGAGTATATATGTTAAATCTTCAGTATTAGAACCTATATCATCTCTCCCATATGCTCTATAAAGACCATAAAATGATGCCTTAGCTCTACATAAAACCAAACGTGTGTCCTTGTAACAAGTAATGCTAACACTGCACTGTTAATGGAGAGGAAAAACAAAACAATAAATTGCATGTTTTCACTTGTTCCAATAGAGCTATTGTGAAAAGAAAGGCTTGCTAACTCACAAATATTAAAGTTACAATGATCTAGTGTCCCTGTAAGAACTGTAGTAATACTCTTTTGTAAGCTGCTTAGATTTTCTTAGTAGTAATTATTTTAACAAGGCACTTTGCTATAAGGCTGTAAACTTAGTATCAAACTTAGCTGGTTTAGAAAACCTTGACTTTGGTCCTTTGAGACTAACTAGTGTTTCCCTCAAGATCCACAAAAAAAAAAAAATACAATGTCTCTACAACAGCACCGTGTTCAACTGATGAAGCTGCTCGCTTCAGCTCTACTGAGAGCACAGAGGTTACAATCACATTTTCTACTTTGCCTTATTGCAGAAAAAACCCTTACAGTACCCCCCTCTCAGAGAGCTCTTCTACATTTGTTCAGGAAACTGAAATACAATGAACTTTAGACAGTGTTTTCTCTTGATGTGTGCGTGCAAAGGGAAGTGAGCTAGACCATGGAGATGGGAGGGACAAATGCCATAAAGCTGGAAAATTCCTAACAAATACCCATGCCTTCCAATTAATGCTTAAGTAAGTACTTCTCCCTCTCCTTACTGCTATACACAGCTGACCATTTTAAAGGTCTCCATACTTTAATACTAGCAGAATCACAGAATCATTGAATATGCTGTGTTGGAAAGGACCCATCAGGATGGAGTCCAATTCCTGGCCCTGGTCAGGTCACCCCAATGGTCACACCCTGTGCCTGAGAGCATTGTCCAAACACTCCCTGAAGTCTGTCAGGATTGATGTTGTGACCTCTTCCCTGGGGAACCCGTTCCAGTGCCCAACCCTATTCTGGCTAAAAAACCTTTTCCTGATACCCAGCCTAAACCTCCCTTGACTCAGCTCCATACTGTTTCCTCAAGTCCTGTCACTGGTCGCAAGAGTGAAAATCAGATTTAATACCCAGCAACAATTACATTCAAATTCACTGTTTGGAGCGAAGAGAAGAAATACTTTGAAGGTTGTTTTTTTAACTCCTAAAGTATTTAAATCTCATAATACAGTAACACAGAAAATGTCTAAAAATTACTCAGATCTAGATTTAGACACAGCATATGAACTTTACTAGTATGAACGCTGTGAAGCAACTTGCTTTGGTTATCTATTTTATGGAATGTACCTTGCTTCAGTTGTCTATGGTTCTATAGCATGAAATACTCATTTCTATGCTTCTCTCAATTTAATCAGTATAAGGTAATTCTTCCAATTCTTAGACACTGTCTTTGTCAGTGTTGGAGAGAGAGCAATAAAAAGCCAGACTTCTTAAAATGTAGATACCAGAACAAGGAAGAAATAGCATACTGGTTTTCTTCTTAGTTGTGTATAGTAATCCGCCTATTCCTAATGTTTCCATTTTAATTTTATATACTTACTTGCAGTAAGTGAAATTTTATTTCTACATTTTTTTGTGGTTTGTTTATACATCTGCACATATATAAAACTGGACATATGGAAAAGTATTTTCCTTAAATGTTATGTTAACTGGAAACCTTATAGGTAAAACATAACAAAATTCCACCTCTTACATGTTTTGGTTTCAACTTTGTTTCTCTTTTAATCCCTCACCTTAATATCAACATCCTCATTGATGTCTCTACTGTGGAAGTCTAGGCATTTCTAAATATTATAAAGCTTAATTCAACACTAGATTTAGCAAATATTCAATAGTTAGGAGTACTCATGAAAAAAACATGTTTTTGTCTTGATGTCTTATGAGGTACAAGCTTGGTGTACCTCAGGTAGATCCTAGAGAGGAAGGGAGACCAAAGGCCACACCACGACCCTTGCAACCCTCCAGGAAATACCTACACTTCATATTTCTTTCTTACTTATTCATAATGGGATTTGTGAAGCAAATTAAACAGAAGACTGTCTGGTAAAACAGGTGATGGCCAGCAAGCAGAGAGCTACATACTGAAGGGGTCAGACTTACTTAACAGGGGGCAAAACCTTTGTGATCTGTAAAGACGCTGGACTCCATAATGCTCTTTTGTACTTACAATCTAAAATTGTAAAAAATAATTCTAGATGAAAGGAGCTGTTAAGAAAAAGAGAAAATTGAAAAAGGGAAGGAGCATGGAGGAAGTCCATACAGGCCAAAGGAGTGGAAAACAAATAACACACTAAGGCACAGGCTGAAGGAGGCCGAGGATGAACCCACCTGGGGATGAAGCTCCAGGCACGGGGCACGAAGCGGGCCAGTCATCATGGAAGTGCCGGGCCGGCCCCTCGGGGACCGCCGCGGGGCCTTGGCCCTGAGGGACATGGTGGCAGCAGCAGAGGGAAGGCAGAGCTTGGCTGGAAATGCAGGGCAGGAGCCACAGTCGCTGCCAGGCCTGCGCAGGAGGGTGCCCAGAGGCCGGGCAGCAGCCGGGGGAGGGCAGGCCCTCCCTGACCACCACGGGAACAGCAGGGCCGCACGCAGGTACAGCTGGGAGGGAGTGCTCCAAATGGCTGCAGGGCCCCTGCTGCAAGGCCGAGCAGGCCAGCCTCACAAGGGACCAGCCACACACCCCAAGCATTCACACTGCACTGACTGCAGAGTTTTTGAAGTGCACGCATTTGGTTGAAGGAATTTGATTCATATGATACTCAGTCTCCTTATGTTAAACATATTTTTCCAAACAACTTATTTTGAAAGTCTAGCAAAACTAAACCCTGTCATACCCACACAGCGACCACCATGTTTAGCAGAGCTCCTAAAATTGGGCCTGACAGACAAAGTGGAACATCACCGACATTTCCAGTCCCCAGGGCCACCAGAGTGCTGGCCACTGCTTTCCAGTGTCAGAATGCCATGACCTGGCAGAGTCTGCTGAAACCCTGGCCTTGACCCCACTTACAGAGGATCTAATCCTTGTTTGGCAGCCCCAAGCACACGAGTAACTTAGTCACCATTGCCTCAAACACGTGACAGATGCCAGCGTACAGGCACATTCATTTCATAAAGTCTGTCTCAGGGGGAAAAAGAGACACGGAAAAATTGCATCTTCAGTACAAAACTGCTGGCACACAATAAAATTCCCCCCGTGACAGTAGAGCCACCTTAGTGGCCTTTCTGTAGCTTATGGCGACATGGTAATGCCATCCCCACCAGAGCAACACAAATCAAGCTGCTTATTTCCATACCTTGGGAGATTAAGATTAGTATCAGCTAAAAAAGCATCTTCACCACATCTCCATAAGATGCTGTGAAAGCAAACAAAGAATTTCTAAAAAAAAAAAATATAGCACTGAAGAGAATGCATTTCAAATTTTATTCACAGGCATGGAGATAGGAAAGTCATCTACCTGAGAATACCTCATCTAGTGAAGCACAAAAAAATCTCAATGAGACAACCTGTACAAAAAATACTGATTTGCACTGGGGATGCAGTCTTGTAGAATGATTGGCACAACAACCTCTTGCTGCTGAAAGACACAGAAGTATCTTCTCATTTGCTATTCTGATCTTCTGAACACAGGTATTTTCCCGTATCTAATTCTTGGTATGACTTCATCTCTGGAACTCTATTTGCTCTAAATATGTATTCTGTTAAAATTAAGTTTATGCAGAGTTACCCAGGATAGACCTAACACAATCTAGTCCCTTATTGCTACCTCGTTAACCTCCTAATCTATCAATGTTTTAAGTTCCAAGCTTTCTTAATACTGTGGATCAGTTCACACTACTGAATCAGTTAAACTATCAGTACTGTAAAAGAGAACAATGGAAAACAATGAGCAAAAGAGAAACAACAGAGCAAAAAAATGAACAAAAGAGAACAAAAGGAAACAATGCAGCCCTTTCTCAGCACCTGAAAAAGACAATGCCAATACTAGCTGTGCACTGATTTAACCATTTTTTATTTTCTATTGTAAAACTGGGGGAAAATCAGCAACTACTACACTTGGAAAGTCCTTTAAGGAGAATCACAGTTAAGTCAACTGACAACTGCACAATTTGGTTTGCATTTTTAAAGCAACACATTTAACCTGTACTCATAGCCATTTAGAACTTCTGTACACTATTCTTCAACTACCTTTGTTTTTTGTACTGGTACTCAAATTTCCACAAGCTAAAGAACTCTCTCGATTAAGGCTTGAAGGTGGTGTTGAATTGTGTGTTACTTTGAAGTACTATGCATCTAACTGTGAATAACATCTTTGATCATATTGCAAGAATCTTGTATCTCTCCCATTTAATACAGAGCCAACATATGGCCAGCTTTCTGATTTGGTCTCTTCAACATTAGCTAAGTAGTTCCAGTGTCTCTGAAATGATCACACATCAGAAGATCTAAGAACACACTTATTCTTTTGAAATGTCTCCAAAAAGGCTATTCCTCTTTTAATGCTAGCTTGTCATTATTGGTTCGTGCCATTTCCTTTAAAAATTAGTGGCTCTAATGCTATTGATTTCAGAAGTTCCACTCCAGGGAGCTCACATTAAATTCAGTCAAATGATGTAATGTATTGGATTGTCCCATCATCTTAGCTCAAAAATTCTCTAGGTTATAGAACAAGGCCAGGCTAAGAAAAGAAATCACCTTGGCAATTCCTTGGAATTAATAAATAAATTAGAAGGTCCATACTTTCCCTTCAAGTTACAGCAAGTAATAAGTCAATACACATCAAATCTATTACTTTAATTATTTTTCCCATTCTCCTGTATGTCAATAAGAGAGCAGATCACAGCTCTAATTACAACAATTACTTCCAGTGATGCCAATAAGATCAAAGTTAAGTGAAACTGTTTTAAGAATATTATTACTACTTTTCCAAGACCCAAAACTGAAAAATCAATTAGGAGACATCTGTTTTGCAACATTTTAAAACTCACATCCTCTTCTCACACTTGCTTTGTTCCAGCTCTCTAAAAATGTTCAGCTTTTTCTTTAAACATCCCTAGAATGACATTCAATACCAATATCCCAGGATTACAGGTCAGCACTGTGTCTTGTGGGCCAAATACAATAACAAAGGTGCTTTCACACAAAAGCTATTGCTTTTTCCTTTCAGAAAAATGGAACAGAAAAAAAAAGGCACCATAAGGTATTTCAGTTTGCTCAGAATGACACTAATACACAAGGTAATTCTTTGCAGGTGTTTTCTATGATCATTTACACATCAATTCTGAGCTCTAGTAATTACTGTGAGAGTGGCAAACACATGGTAGCTTGTTTTAATCCTAGGAAAAAAACAATTTCATCATCACTTAGATCTGCCAAAGTGAACTTTCCTGTGTTTCTCCCACTCCTAGACAGAGCCAAGAACCAACACTGCATGTCAGCTTCTGACATTTAAAAAAAAAAACTTGTTCAACTCAGCCTATTATAAATGCTTCCTTCGATATAAAACCAAACAATCAACAAGAGAAATGAAAAGTCAATACAAAACAGGAAAAGAACTATACATGCTGAGCAAGTAAACCTCAGAGCAGGATCTAAAGGTTCCTGAGCTCAGGCTCTAGAGAATTCAAGTAGATCAATTTCCAAGGTCAGAAGACTTTCAATATCCAACTTTCAAGCATAAACAGAAACCCATCAGAAAAAGGCAAACGGGGAAAGGTCATCTGGTCACAGATTTCTACAAAAACACTACTAACCTTGTAAATTCAGAAGAGTGATGGATTTTGTAAAACTATGTCTTATGCTGCCTGGTAAATCCTGTCTGCTCAATGTGTCCATTTCTATGTAAAGCTTTGAAGGTTCTGAACACATTAGGCATAACAAATGTATTTGAAGTTGACAAAATGTGGGTAATCTTCTTCAAAATCCATTGAGAATTAAGACCTACCATACATAGGGGGAAGGACACGTTAGGTCATGCTTCCCTAAGTCCTTGCATTTGGCTTGTTCCTATAAGCTGGAAAGGAGCAACAACAAAGAAAAGCCCAAGGCACAAAAAGCCTCAAGCACAGAAGAAATGTTTGCCTTCCACTTATCAGCATCACTTCTGACTACTAAGAGGAATCTATATACTTCTGGAAAAATTAAATCTGTTACTGTTCTTCACTGAAAATTACTGTAAAGCCAGTCAATGACACAATATTCATCCTCATTCCTCTGTGGACCAGAAGCCATCAGAATGACTTACCTATGTAACACCATTTCCACAAACCAAATCTGCATAGGCAACTTTCCACTGCACATCAAAGGCTTGAAACATAACATGTAACCGATATGTTTTTGTACATCTAAGTTAATAAGCTAAACAGACAAAAACCAAGTAATTTTAGGATAAACAGTGACTTGACAACCCCATAATCATCACCAAAACCTTCCTTTTATGTAGGACACATACCAATCAGGAAAACTACTTCACTCTTGAAGTCAGGTATTTAAGGCCTTCAGAAATCTTACACATCTCAATTCGTTTACATAAAATATACAATTACCACATCAACTTCCCTCCATCATTACTTCTCTCTACATAACACATGGTTACTCCTAACCGTAACAATCTTCATTTAAACATGGTATAAACAAGCAAAAAATTAAAAAAAAAAATCCTCTAAGATTCTCTCAATGTGCCTAACCTGACCCATACTGATACAAAGCAATCTGCATCTCAGATTTTTCCTGCTATATACATGAATAAATTCCTCCCTCAACAGTTCAACTACTAACTGTGAAGCAGTAAAGAAGACATAGCCCATAACCAAAAATTTTTACACTGTAGCAACTGACTTTCATATATTTGCAATGATAATATAGAAAAAGCAATGTTCCTTCTGAGAAGTTTTGCTACCATCCTATGCCCTACCATCCTTCACTCACAACACCGTAGCTTGCCTTATGAGTCCAAAAGGCACAAGACTGTCTCATTTCAAGATACGTGATTTTATTGTGTATACAATTCAAGATACTATTATTTTATTGTGTATACAGTATTTCTGAAATATTGGTCCAACTAGAAAACTAAAAAAGTTTCTACCCCTACTCACTTTGTTGACACAAACAAAATAAAAATGCTTTGTTATAGGACTATGCTGGCTTTTTTCTTCTTGGGAACACAAAGTACTTGGAATTCCAAACTTCAGTGCCTGTGTTCTGCTAACAAGAGATTAGAAGTTAACAATGCACCAAATGTTACAGAAAGTAAGATTTACTTGCTGGAACAAACAAGACATCTACTAATATCCACTAATATTAAAGGCTTAAAAAAAATCTGCAAACAGAAGAAAAGCAATCTACTGATCTGCAAATTGCGAATACTGCAGGTTTTACTCTAGGCATCACAAAGGAAAACGTGAATCAGATTGTTATATTAAATATAGTGCTACACACTGTCAAGTTAAAAAAAAAAATCAGGGTTTGAGGTTCCTATACAGCTTTATTCTTAACTGTATTCAAAACAACATGATCTAAACAACTATGGTGGGAATGATACAGAATTATTCTAGAAGAAAATGCTTTTGTTCCATGAAGGAAAAGTAAGTCATAGCAGAAGTTGTTAAGTCACCCAGACATAATATAAAAAGCAGCATCCTCTTATGCAATGTGTCTCTTGCTCCACCTTTCACGTAGTTTACACTGCCACAACCTGGATACATGGAAGAGGAAATAAAACAAACACCATAATCTAACAGAAAAATTGTTTCTTTTGTAAGACATATGACGAGATCTTTAAACACTTCATCTCTAAGTTTTGTTCTCTCAAGGCTGTCATACAGGAGAACTTTTTCCCTAAAATGTATCAACATTTTAATAAGATTCTTCTCTGCTGTTTCACTGTTTATATTACCCATTTCAGCCATGAAAAGTTGCTTTCTATTGTCTTCCTCCTAGGAAAGCATTTTTTCACACTGACACTGACAAAAGACTTCCATCGAAAAATCAAGTCTCACACTGTGCTCTCGAAACTAAGCCGGCTCATCCTGTTCTTTGCTGACACACAATTCTAGCAAAAGAACAAAAAAAATCTGATCATAAACACACCTTACCTTGAGAACCTTCCCAACTGAGACTGGGGTGAGTCAACATGAAAGTAGCTTTTAGGCTATTCTTTATTAAAGAATAGCACAACCATCAGCTAGGTCCAACATCAACCCAGCAGCAGGACCACACACTGCACTGCAGCTCGATGTGTTATTTCTGTAACAGTCCCCCAAAAAATTAAGAATGTTACATGACCTGGTGTGTAGAGAAATGTGTGTGTGTAGGCAGGGTGGTGTTGATATTCACAGAGTCTGTTCTCAAGTCTGTTATCTTTTCCTTTGAACCAGAATAAAAGAAATACATATATACAATATTATGCAGTGCTGGGTTAGTGTGGGACTTTACAATCTTAGATGTCATTTTCAACCTAAACCATTTAATGATTCCATTATCCTGCAGGAATCCATTATTCCTTACAGGGAACCAAATAAAATTCAGAGTAGAACAACAAATCTGCTTTTTTGTGGAGAAGTGCCAGATAATGAAAGCATGGAAGCTGCAACGTGTCTGGATGACACCCAGCACAGCAAGCATGAAGCCTGGCCAGTAAAGCAAAGCAGGCCTGCAGCTGGGGACTAAACAGGACTAAGGCCTGGGCAAAGTGAGGATCACCTAACACCATTGCACAGAAAGAACCACAAGAATGTTTTACAGAGTAGTGGTAAACTTTGAGGACAACACAAAGCAGGACACCAAAAGAGGACTGGGATATTGCACTAGAGCACCTTGAGAACTGTAGTAAAAAAAAGCAGTA
This sequence comes from Fringilla coelebs, assembly GCF_963513975.1. NCBI lineage: Eukaryota > Metazoa > Chordata > Aves > Passeriformes > Fringillidae > Fringilla > Fringilla coelebs. The sequence goes on along the minus strand of NC_140029.1, from coordinate 26,188,941 downwards.
AAATTTAATCATACAGCGTATAAGCTGAAGCACCTCTAAGGACTAAAAGCAAAAGCTGTGCTATAAACCGGCAGTTCATCAGCTGGGAGAGGGTAAGAGGATGGGCCTGTAGAGAAAGAAGTGTACTGATACTATTTTACAGGGCATGGGTGGCATCAAAAAAAAAGCACTATTCCAGCCTTCCTTATTTTATAACAGATCAATCTAAATCAAACCAGGCACACAGCAGGTCCATATCAATAATTGGACAGCCTTTGTGATGAGAAAAAACTAACCCTTCTTTGTTTAGGAAAACCTAGGAATCCATGACATTCAAGTGTGAAAAACACGTGTTTTCTTCTAAAATAAAAATTAATAAATAGGAATCAGTACTAAATAAACGTTTGGTTTATGAAGAGATATGCACCATTTGTCTGTAAAGTTTGACTGAAAATGAAAATTCCAAACAAAGTAGTAAAATTTTGGGGGTTTTTTTGGAAGCAGGGTAAGAAAAACTTTCCAATAGGAAAAAAGTTCCAACAACTCTTAAACTTGGCAAACTGATGACATAAATGCTGGCAGGCTGCCTGGAATATGGAACTTTATATGAAAGAATAAAAGCCAAAAGGCATCTGGGAGAGGGAAGGTACTGCTCATCATATGCTCACAAAAACATGATCTCTCACTGAGGTTTTTTTTAAGTCACCATCAATCCACATAATTCTTCCACTATTAAATGTGTTAACATTCCACTGAAAAATGTTAAGTCCTAAGGTATTTTTCATTACAGAAACATACTCACTGGAAATAATATGAGACTTTATTTTACTAAGTCTATACACAGTATTCCCGAACAGGGCTTAGAAAAACATCACCTGCCATCTGTTCTACTAGAAAGTTTCTAACAACCATAACATTTCTAATTGCTTACCTAGTCTATACTTAAAATGTTCTTCCACCCCAGAAAACTTTCTGCTGACAAACATGACAAGACAGATGACTACACCTATACATGTGTATTTATAGGATATACATATATTGTGCAGTCAACAGAACTGGCAATAGTCAGAACTGAAAACTAATGCAGTTGTCAAACAAATGGAAGAAGCTCAGACTAGGCTTATTTCAGTTATCTAAGGCTAGCAGTCTGTAGCCTCAAAGCTGAAGATCACTACCTACACTAACAAAACCTCAACACTAAGAAATGGAATAGCCTTTTCTAATTGCTATGGATCAGCTTTGGAAACAAAACCAGCAAAATATATTAAGAGAATAGTACAATCCTAAAATGCTCAAGCCTTCAACCTGCAGTACAATAACTACTGTCATTAAAATATCACTGCCTACCATTGAGGATACTCTACTGGAATAAGAGCCACCACACCTAAATTTAACTTTTTTATAGAGATTATTTTTAACTTAAACTGGGTAAGTGTCAGTACTTAACTGAACAACAGAGCCCCATGTTAAAAAATCAAGTGGCATGGCTGTTCTTTGCTTAAACAAAAAACCTGTCCATAAGGTACCAGCAGACTCCTGCCCAAGAAAACAGTGCCTGAAACTGGGAGTATCCCCATAGTATTATATGGGGATGACTTATGATGTCAGAAGTCTCATAAACATCCTCCTTAATTAGACTTACACTGTAATTACCTTAGTTTTGCAATAAGATTTCTACAAAACATATTTAGGGCTAAAAAGGTGACTAACTAGGAGCAACATGCAATCAATCATCCCTGTCTGTAAGGCAACCTGTCCTTCCCTCCTAATTCCCTGTTAATAGGATTCATAGCCTGTAACACAGGTAAGAGAAGCAACTTCTGTTCTCACTTCAGTATGATCGAGTCAACATTATGTCATAGTGTCAGCACAGACAAAGTTATCTTGCTGCTGACTACACAGCTGCTGCCCCAAGATACAGATAAGAAATAGGAAGCTGAGAGCAATTCCATACAAGTATCTTCTACCTTAGAAGGTGATGGTGCTTCTTGGAGGCACTTGGTGCGTGTTGTACTCACTGAATTTTTTAAGTATAACAGATGAAGAGAGCCGCAGCAAAAAACTGGCACAGCTGCCTAAACTTCCTAAACTATGGCTGATGGAAAGCCATCTACTTCAGCCTTGGAAAGACCCATAAATAGTATTTGGGGGGTTGTCATACAATATTAACATATTCAACTTCCCACAAAAGCCTCCACTATAATAATGGCATAACTGTAAGCAAGAGATATAACCAGTGTGCTAGAAATATTTATAGCTGGCTTCGAATAACAGAATTCCTACAGCTGGAAAGGACCTCCAAGATCAAGAGTCCAACACCTTTGGTCAACATCTTGTCAACCAGACCACAGCACTAAGTGCCACATTGAGCTGTTTCATGGCTTCTAACAGTATCTGACTCACAGAGCAAACACCAGCTATCTAGCACCTGCAGGCAGTAAGAGCTGAAGCTTTAGTGAGCCCTAAACTTTAGAACTTGGTAAGTTCTAACAGAATCACAGCTGGGCACCCCTGATGGCTCCCTGGCTATAATGAGCCCCATACTGCCAAAGCTGAACTGTGTTCAACACTGAAAGGCAGACAAGCCTTGGGTCATAGGAAATGAGGGGACAAAAGGGACAGGAGATTAAGGAATGTGAGTTTACACCAAAGGATTACCTAACATGAGGCTGACTGCACACAGGCTCCATAAAGCAGCTGTGTCAGAATTTATCTTGTATAAATAAGGCTCTAAAAGCTAACTTAACTGCAAACACATGTATGTAAGGCACACAGACTCCAGGCATAGTACTAACACGTATGACAAAGGCAGCTGGGAAGACAGCAAAACCACACAATTTACTGTGAGGACATGGCAATAAATATAAAAATTATCTCAACATATTTCTACGGAAGCTTATTTAGTACTCAACTCAGACAAAGTTCACAAAATCCTGCCTGATGATATTACCACTGTAAAGCACTCTTCAGACATGAGTGTTCACCAGAGATAGACATCAGAAGAAAGAATTTCACTCTTCTGAAACAAGAAGAAATAGATGTGACATTCAAATCTAGGTTCAACAAAATACATTCTGAGCAAAGAAAATAGGTTAGCATGTGCACAGGAACAAAAATACATCATGTGTAGAAAGACAAAATAATTAATATCAAGGAAAAGAATAATCTCAAGAGGTGAAATGTGCCCTGAGCATAAGAAGATCAGTATATTCTCATTTTCCACACAACTCCTGAGCCCTTCCGGGCAACACTAATATCTGCAAGACAGTATCATATAACTGAGTACAAGAAGCAAGAGAGGCTGGAATGAAGAAAGAAAAAAATTACTAAAGGAAAACAGGAGTCATGAAAATGAAAAGAAGCAAATAGGCAGAAGACCTCTGAAAAAAACATGTTTCTTCTGAACTAAATCTGACACACTTCAATGTCACTAAAATGAAGTTCCTGGTAAATATGACTCCACATTCAAAAGGGAGCTACACACAACACAAATAGAGAAGCTATTCTATTCCTGACAAAAATCCATTTAAGAAAGACATGCTCTACTAGCAAATTGCTAAGCAGCACTGACACTCAAACAATACACAGATCAGGCATTTATTTCATACTTCATGAGTATCTCTAAGATTATCTGTCATTTTCCATAGGCATTTTCTGTTTTGTGGAAATAAGCATCTAACATGATTTTTGCCACAACTGGAGAGCTTTTTCGTAAGTACTGATACAAATACTGCAATCTACTCGTACAGATGCTTCTGTACCTTAATTTTAAAAACAGGCCCAATAAGCTCCCCAAAAAATCTGAAACCATGTTCTTTCCACACATTAGAGAATAATGATTTTACCTTTGAGATTACATTCTCTAACCAGGAAATACTAATCCTTCTATGAACTACACAATTCTCCAGACAATTTCTGCTGCACTGGCATGAGCAAAACACCACGCAAACCTCCTTCCTCAATAATAGAGCCACCTAAACTTGAGATAATCACATAAAAAGAAAAGAGAAATCTGAACCTTGTCCTTACAGGAAGGTATTTTAGGTTTAAATCTCAACTGTTCAATGTATGCAATGTCTTCAGGAAAAAAATCCCAAACATTAAAAAAGCAAAAACTGACAAACCCAAATTTTCAGGAAGTATATCAGTCTTCCCCTCCTCATATTATTCCTTCTGTTCAGATAATTGAGTAGCCAGTGACCCACATTACACAGCATTAGCTGGTTTAACAATACTTAAGTAGAAAAAGGGCTTAAGTAGCTTAGTATGTAAATGGTAAACCACAAAAAAAGACAAAGTTAACAGAAGCAATTTAATGGTCATGTTTCAGTACACTGTCAGACTTTGCAAATAAAACAATATGAATTCTAAGTATTTAAACAGATTCGGGCATTTCCAAAAAATGAGGCATTATCAGGGTTGATTAAATGAAGAATTTTGCCTAGAGACAAGACTGGCATGTGCATACAAATTGCAAATGAAGTAAAATATTTTTACCTTTAGAGAAATTATTTTCAACAGTCATAGTCCCTAAAGCAGAACCTGTTCCTTCCCTTTGCAGACCTAATCCTGTCATAGCTCATTTCCACATGAATTGCACAAACGAACAAAATCTTCCTATAAGAATAATTTTTGACGTTGTAATTGCAGAACAACAATGAGTTCTTGAACTTACATCCAGAAATACCCATAAATCTTTTCTGCAATATAAACAACCAGGACTAGAACTGCAAAACTTCATCCAAAAAAATCTCGATCTGGTATGGATTAGACCATTTTAAACTGGAGCTTAAAAATTCCTTTCTACAGAAAGTCTTGAAGAAATTTTGTAAGTTCAAACTCTTAAGAGCAGCGCTGTGGCAGTACTGTTCTTCAAAATGCTCTGAAAGTCCAATCATGACTACTAACAGGAAACAATTGACAGGCTTTTATAAAAGCTGCTTTCTTTATATAGAATAATCTTCACAAGAGTCCACAAAAAATTTTACTTGAGATAGCTTCAGTTTTAGTTTGCTTAATATTCAGGTGACTTTCACTATCAAGATAGAGAGTCCAGTGCATCAGTCATTAAGAGGAGAGAGTAGTCAATTCTCATCTCCATATACAAAATTTGACTCTTCTCTCTGTTCAACAAAAATTTAAGTGAAAAAAACAGGTATACAGCATTAAACAGACATCTGATTTAGCAACATTAGGCCAGAAAATTATGCTAACATTTAAAAAATACGTAAAATCAAAACCCCAGGTTTTACTGCTAAATGATTTATTCTACATGGAGAAAAACTAGTATTTCATAGAATTTCAGATAATTCCCAGTTCTAGTAGATTCAAGCATACCAGAAGTCTCAGCTACAATTTTTTTTCTACATGTTTTAATTTGAGGACCAAAACCACAATCTTTCAAAAGCAGTTGTCTTGTGATACAATTTATAACTCAGTAGTAAATTAAAAAAAAAAATCTCAATTTCTATCTATTTCCCTTTGTAATTCTGTAGTGTCTCAGCATAAATTTTTACAATAACCAAAAAACCCACCACCAACAACCACTGTGCAAAACCAGTGAACTATTATAGCAAGACAGTCTCTGACAAGGTAAAACTTACTTCTGAGCTTTTTTCCCACCCCCCTCACTTAAAAGTGACCCCCATTTTATCTCCCTTTCTACGCTTCACTAAAAACTGTTCAGAAATTTCTATTAGCAATTTGGGAAATGAAAGGAAGGGTTAATAACCCCAGTCCTTTACATCAAATTTAAAATGAAAATTACTCCTGGCAGCTTACATTGGATGACCAGTTTTTTTCTTCTACTACCCATAATATCTGACAGCAATTTAAGTAGGTGGTCATCAAACACCACAGCTCACACAGAGGCAACTATTCTGCTAGTCCATTAGGTGAGTCACTCAGGGGTGACACACAGGAATATTTTCGTAACTCAATTTGTAACACTTGCATTCTCCACAAAAGCAGCAGGGCTTCAGCCATCAACCTGACCCAGAAACACTCACCAAGGTCTCTGAAGAGGAGACCAGAGCTGCTACGCTGGGCCTGGAGGAAGGTGACTAAATTAAAGCTGCTCCTGTTTTAAAGAGTTGTCACTACTGTTTCTCCTCAAGTAGATAATCAGGGCTGTAGGTGATTAACACCTCCATTAACAAAGTTGTTTTTCAGGTTTCAAAGTTCACGTGCCCAAGTTAGTCCACATATGTAGTTAATAGAACCCCAAATTTCCTAAGTTTTATACAGGACACAATCACTCAGAGACACTCTACATGACAGCCTTGAAAAGTCAGCTGTATTTGCAGTGCTTAATTTTTTTATGTTTAGCATTAATTCTTAAACTGATCAGGACTCTTCTCTAAGGTCTTCTGCGACCTTCTCTATAAAATCTCCTCTGCAAAGCAACTTTTAGTATCATACAGTAATCCATATAATGGAGATTATCTTGCAATAAAGTGGTGAGACTTGCTAGAGAAGGGGAAAAAAAAAAAAGGCAGAGACACATCCTTCAGGTTCCTTTTCCAGAAGAACCTCATGTTTCATTTTCACCCACAAACTCTCCTCTTACTGATCAATCCTACTTAGCCTTCTCTCAGAAGCCGGACCATGGTGATTATCCCAGTCACCATTATTAGTTTTACTCATGGACAGGAACCAAAGACAGATACAGCACACCAAGGAAGAACAAAATGATCTCTTCTGTTCTACTTCCTATCCCTTGCCTAAACATTTCTGCCTTCAAAGTTTATACTTTGAAAGAACTGACAAAAAACCAATAACATTTCTGCCAAAGGTTCACAACTAACTAGGATTTTCTTAAAACAGGCATAGAATCAGAACTATGTTCATCCTCTTCCTGCAGTAGATATCATTACAATTAGCAGATACAAAATCCCAGCAGCTATTTATTGTCCAGTATCTGTTTATTTTGAAATTCTGGAACATCTCACAACTAACTTTGGATTGTGTGACTTTGCATTCCTAGCTGGATGTCAGCACACTTTGTTCCTTTGTCTAGAGTATGTACGAATTTGCTGAGGGCACATATCCTTGAAGATGCCATTGGAAAGACCTCTGAGGAAATTGATCATTTAGTCTTACATTTTTCTCATCTTCTGGTCAGTTATTAATACAACAGGAGGTGGTTCCTCTTAATCCACAGCAGCTGATTTCCCTTAAAAGCCTTTGGCAGGAGGTCTTGTCAAATGCTTTTTATAAATCGAAGTGCATTACACCAGCCATATACTTACACCTCTCCCTCCCTGCACCCTCCAAGGATTCTAACTGCTTCATGATGCATGACTTCGAGCTAAAAAAGGCCATTTTTTTAAACTTGATGTGTTTAAAAAACTTTTATAGTACTCTACTTTCTTATGGCACTCAGTTCCATGGTCACTGTGGTATCACGTCTGCAGCTTCCATTCCTCTGGTACACACAGCCTGTAGTAAGTGATGGATTACATACTTCTGACAAAAAAACTAGGTACTTACATGTCTGAGGTATTTTACACCTTGAGTAAATTTTAACTGGTTTGCATGATATCCTATTCATTTATACTGATTGCCTCTCAGCATATTAATTAAAAAGATCTTGTTGGCCATGCCTGTAGAAATTCTTCAGTTCTGAGAATTCACGTAGAGTCTTCTAACAGTGAACACTTCTGCAAAAAACTCCTGTGGCTTGTCTGCTATAATAGCACCTTCTGTAAGATTTCCCTGATGTGCTGGCCACTGAACAGACCACAGCTTTCCTCACATTCTCCCCACTGTCAGTGATGTCAGTAATAATCTTGGGCTTTTAATTTTAAACCTGCCATTCTTCTAACAGTTCTGCTCTTTGAAGGATTACTACCATCAGCTTTTTTCATTCTATTTAAACTGTTTGGTTTAGTTTTTTTAAATTTCTTGACACATGTTACTTCCAAATCACCTGTTTTCTTGACATGCAAGACTCACCTTCACAGCTCTACCTCTTAATTTCTTCTTACTTGGCTTCACTGGGTCTGAGGCTTGACTTAGGTTTTGGGAAGGAGAAGAATAAGGCTTATTAAAAATTTGGGAGTACTTTTGTTCATACAGGGATGCCATTTACCAATACAACACAAGTAATTTTCTCAAGATAACTGCCAAGTAACGTCTCAAATCAGACTTCCTCCATTGCCCAAGATAAACATTGCCTCTTTGTACATCAAGGTAGATGATGAAAAACCATCCTCAACAGCTGAAATAAGTATTGTCTCCATCACAATGAGTAGTAAGATTTGTTCCTCCTCGGTCCTGAGTAAATGAACTGTACTTCTTTTACCAAAACTTCTGCCTTTAGGTTTTTTTTTTCCATGCCTTCTAGCATTTTTGTAATTGTCAGTATTCTGATTAAGGGACTAAACAGCACAGCTACACTATCAATCAACAAAACAGCAACCATATTAACCTCCTTCTCCCTTTAAGATGTATTTCAATCCATTTAATCTATCTTACTTTATCCCATTTTCCTTAATAATATAGCATCTTTCTACTAAAGCAACTCATCTGTAATGCAATTCCTACATATTCACACCCAGATACTGCAGTCTCTTTGCTTATCTCTCTTCCATCAAATTTCTCAAAACACTTCTAGCATGAGTAAGCTCATTTTAAAATAGTGACTTCAGTCTACTACATTCTTCAAAAGGCACACAAGATCCCATGCTTTATCAACCTGTCTGTTTTTATATATCATTTTATATACCACTGAAAAGGACTTAATTTGGTAACACATTAAAATTCAGAAAAGAGGCAACAAGAAAAAAGGGACAGAAGTACTTTCCTTGGCCTTTCATCACTCAGTGAAATACTATCCAAAAAAACCCTTTTCTTCTACAGCTTTCAGTTTAAGGAATGATAAAAAATTTATTACAATAAAGCTAGTATACTTTTTAAATTTCATTACAGATTTTGACAACAGGCTGAGTGCATCTCCAATCCCATGGACTAAAAAGGAATCCTTGCATTTTTAATTCACGTGGCCATTCCTACACTTTCCAGTAATTCTCCACTGAAAAACCTTTTAGCCCCTCTGCCAGTTCCTGGGAGGTCTAACAGCTCACCACCATCATGGGGCAATCCTGCTTCTCAAGTACTGCCCTATGACGGCCCCTTCTCAGCCACATGCTTCATGGACCATTGCAGTGCCACCACCAGCTCACTATACCCAAGCACTCTGCATTCATCTTCTCAGAATGAGAATGCCTAAAAAGCTTGTTGCCCACCTGAGGCAGGTCTTTTGCTCAGTATTGGCTTCTTTCAACTCCCCTTTTCTATCATCACTACTTAATCTTTCTCACTGGCAAGCTGAGACATCTGTCTGCACATTGGTCTATATGAACTTCCTGGGCTCTGGAAATTACTAACAGCATGGCAATAATACAACCTGACTACTACAGTTCAGCAGTGGATTTGGCAGTGTAAGGTTACTCGCTGGACTCTGTGATCTTTTCCAACCTAAATGATTCTATCATCTCACATCTTATCATAATAGTCCTGAGAAAACCAGACTTGGTTGAAACAAAACAGCAGACAAAGCTACCTACACTGACAGTAGGTGTTAACAAATGCCCAAAGTTCAGCAAGAATATGGCAGATGGAAATCCTCACTTATGGTCTCAAACTGATTTTGGCTCAGATGGTCTGGGTGGGATATGCTTTCTACATATTTAGATATATGCTGCCAATAAAAATGTTAGCACACAGCAAATAACTGGCATTCTATTTATTAACACATCAAATTGAACTACAGTGCAACCCTTACATTCTGTTTGACATTTCTGATGTAGCTCACTAGCTGTCTAAGTCTGATGCCTTTTGTTGCCTCCTCTTGAAATGTCAAAGTTTCATAACCTGCAGCTATTCTGTCACTTCATCTGACTTTGTATATGAAATAAATGTAGTGGGCATCAGATCACTGAATTTGGCCTGCTTCAAGGGTGAAAAATTTAAGTCACAGCTTAGGAACAAAGTAATGTAATGTGGCAGCCTCTTATTAATAGCATGAAAGGAAGTAGAGCATGGAATAGCTTTCTTATTACACCAAAAATGACATATTAGATTACAGTATGCTCATTTTTTGGCAGATTATATAGTCATTGCTCCTAGAAGGACAGACAATTAGAGCCTTTGTCTATTTTTTTAAGCATGATAATTCTTCCAAGAGTTTGGAGGCTTCTTGGTTTTATTGTTTTCAAAACTATCATGACTTGCAAACTACCTTTAATAAAAATGCTGTTAAATAGAAGTAAATTTTTTACTCACAGTTTTTAATTTTTGTTCTATTTCAACTCTCTTGGGATGAGAAGAAATACTAGAGAATCTAAAGGTACAGAAAGCAATTAAACAGAACCCTCAAAATTAGAGGAGTTTCACTGCATTCTGACGCTGTGCAACTCTGCCAATTTCTGCTTCGCTCAAAGCGACGTCTTCACTCCTCTCTTGTATGGGAAATACACCTTTGTAAGCATAGCTGGTGATACACACACTTCAGCCTGCCCCAACATGTAAAACCTGCATTTGAGGTAGTGAAATCATGAACAGTCACAAGAAAAAAAGTGCAGTCTGAATAGCACCACCTAAAAGGTGAGTAAAGCCAGAGACTGCTCACCAGCCCTGCACAGTACCCACACAGAAGAAGCAGAGGACTGCTCCCCCATCCAGTGCAGACTCCTTTACTGTAGGCACTACAATTAAAACAACAAATTAGATTACTCAGGTGCTCACCTAGCAGGGAGCTGTCTTAAGGAAATCAAGAAGCTCAAAGATATACTGCTCCCCCAAATAAAAACAGCTAAAAAGTAGTAGCTTGAATTTGCTTTCATTTGCTAATTAACATCAACTACTTGATTTTCAAGAAGGGAAAACTTAGTTATTATCCATATAAGCATTCTCTGCTTTTACCAGTTTTTTTCCACATGACATTACAATTGAGCTGTGCATTACCTTCTCACCAACCACAAGAGGTATCACAGGCAGGTCTCTGAGTACAGCTGAAGACAGACAAATAATGTGAGATTAGAGTGGTGTAGTAACTTTGATACATTGATGCAAGGCAATAAGCAATTAGAGTATCACTTCACTCACCTCTGCAAACCTTGGGAGTCAAAGCTAGACATCCTAGGCCTGAACTGTCTTACATGCCTGAGCCTTTTAAAGAACGTGACAGTAGTAAACATGAGAAATGAGGATACATACAGCTGATCTGAGATCCCAGCCCAAACACACTAAGTAATTTTACAACATTAGGTAAAGATGTGTCTTTTCTTAACTTGTCTTCTAAGTACAGCCTTCTCAAAGCCAACATCTGGATAACTGCTGAATGGAAATCACACAGGGAGAAAGTGGTAGCAGGCAAATAACTGAATAGAGCTTTTCACTGCCACCAGAGCTCCACCCACCCTGCAGCACACCCAGCCACTTCTGCCAGCCCTCTCCACAGGCAGACCACCTGCTGCTGCCCTGCACAACAGATGGTGCTGAAAGATTAAAACCTCCATTTTAGGTTATCAGTTCTATCAGAAAGCCTAGTCTTACTGAGAGCATTCACTAGACAAATTCTAGTTTTCACTGTCACCACTATGCTTGAGGGACTCTGGCTAGGTTGTTTATCCTATCTAGGACTCTCTGTACACATTGCATATGAAAATTCCTCCAGCTCAACCAGATCTGGAAACAGAGACAGCAATTCACTGGCATTTATTTCCTTGGTAAGTCATCAAGCATGCCCAGCACTGACCTAGTTAATCTCCCAAGGTCAGAATTACAAGAATTCTTGAATGTATTAAATTATTTACATATTGAACTGGGGTGGGGCACTACACATGTCTATTTGTACAAAGCTTTAATTCATTTGATATCAACTGTATAATGGCTGGTCCTCCCACCAACCCAACATTAATAGCTAAACAGCTGCCTTCTTACAATTTAGACTATGAACTATGACATGCCAAAATAAAAATCAATAATCTTGTTTTGTAACAAAATTACAATTGCTACCTAAATATCCAACAATTTTATTCTCTTAGTTCCTCTATTCTTCAAGGTCTCTTGGGAAAGTAAAGCTATTAGTTGCATGCCGTTTTCAGCTCTAAGATGCCCAGGTGACCTAATGTAATAATTCAGTCTGCTTTTGTCATTTACTCCCAAGATTTAAACCAGTATAAGCTTGTTCTTGAGAAGTATAACCTGCATGCTAGACCTCAGTGAATGTCCTTCCTTCATTTTTGGTGTCTTGGATTTGTCTTAGACAAAAAAAAAAAAAAACCCACCAAAAAACACAAAAACCAAAAATTTAGGAACAACTCAGATACAGACCCAAAAATTTCAATGAACAAATGTTTACTTGCCACTGGGAGACACTTGTCAAGCTCCATTTTCTCAGGCCTGATGACTGGAAAAATGAGAGGAACACTAGTCCCTTGAAGCAGACTCAGCTAGTGTATAAGACCAGTTAAAAGGAAGGATGCTTCACAGACAGCATCGCTGCTGGAGAACACAAAGGCAAGGCCATTCCACAGGACATTAGAAAGCTGTCCCAGTAATGGAGAGAGCGAAGCTGCTTTCCACAATGCATAACTGCAGCATACAGGATGCTTTACAATATGAAAGCTTCAAACATGCTCACACAAGAAGCAGACATCACATCAAAGGCACATCCTGAAATCTCAGGAGTAAAAAGGGCATTTTTTTTTTTTCTTTTTAAATACACAGGAGTAGGGTAACATCTATAAGTACCATCACAATACATTTTGAGGGATTTATCCTCTAAGATTAAAACATGGGTGCTTTTTTCATAAGAGCACTAAAAGGGCAGTAACTGCCAAGAAAGTTAGCAAAACTCCATTCTAAGCTCAAATAATTTACTTAACCATATTGAGCAACTTTATACCTCTTACTAAATGACATGGTAGTTCACAATGCTACCAGATTTGGAAAATACAAAGGAGTGGAAAACTTGTATCGATTTTAGAAAATATTTTCTTTACACAGGCCACACTTCCTTCCTTCCTAATTTATATCCATCTCTACTGCAGCAATATCAGTCCAAGAATCACATTACTTCAGGTCATCAAAGTTATAAATATGGCACTGTAGGAAGGAGTCATTACTATCTGAGCAGTTGCTTCTACTGATTGGGCTTTTATCATATATCGCTGTAGTAGTAGAGGAGTCTAATGTTAGCACTGCAGTAAATGGCAATATTGCTAATCAAGAGAACAAAACACTTTACATCAGGGAGGCATCCTTCAAACTAACTGTGCTGCAACAGGAGCCTTCAGGGACTTCTGCAGAAACAATCAGAAAAACAATCCTTACTTCTCTTAGTTTCTCACACTTCCTGGTGCCCCAATACCCTCCTCACTCCCCAGTTTCAGAGTTGTCTTCATGTAGGGAACAGCACCTCTCACTGAGGGTCCTAACAAACAACCCGTGGAACTGGGTCTACGCATTTTCTTGGGTTTAGTTCTTAAATGTCTACTTAAGCTGATTAACACTGCCAAGTATTTAATTCTTGCAACATTTTAAATAGGTGAAGTATGAAATTGAAGTCCATGACATTATATGCTCTGATAAATTACTATTTTGCACCATTTTCAATGTTTTGCTCCTTCGCTGCTTCTCTTCCCTACTCAAGTGTAAGTCTTCACTTACCTAGTACTTTTCCATGACAATGTTTTTCTTATATCAGAACTGGTAAATGCATGACCCACATTAGAGCACAAAAAGCATGCAGAGCTTTCAAGGACAACACAAGTCTGCATGCACCTGTGACTAGTCAAAAATATTCAAGAGTACTAAGACATAGAAGAAAAGCTTTTGCTAAATGGACAATTATGTTTATAGCTTGAAAGCATGCTTTGCTTATTATTAACCATTTTGGAACAATCTATTCTCCTTTCTCTAGGATACTTTTTTAATCAGAAAGCTATCTAAGCTGGTAACTTTAACTCCTTGAAATAAGACGGGGAGGAAACATAGCAAGAACAGTATTGTATTTCAGCATTCCTTTCTTACCATCACCTTACACAAAAAAAGAAAACCCATAAAAACCCACACTAACAAAAACCACAAATAAACAATCAAACAAAAAACCAAACACCCAACAAAAAAATCCCAAAAGGTTCCACTGAAAGAAGAGCATATTCTGAAGTAATTCTGCAAAAAAGTAGAAAAACTCATGGGACTTATGTTCAGCTCAATATCATGAGTGTTTCAACACTTCATTCTCTACAAGCAAACCTATTTTGGCACTTTGTGTATGCTTGTGATTCTTCAAAGTTATGCTTTAACAAAAACAACCCACTTAAGGTCTTAAGTCAGATGATTTCTGCTGTTAGTTTACCAGGTGATAAATAGGCTTTGAGGCAGTCCTGAACAGAGAGGCTCCCACAGAAGAGACAGGCTTTGCCTTCAAACTGGAGGAAATAATCAGCCTTCCTACAAAAGCACCAAACTAATACAGTATGCTAAAAGCCAGGAAGAGGTCCCAAAATTCACACAAGAAAGGACAGCAGAGAACTGCAAACATTTGCCTATAAAAGACTCTTGAGCATGAAATCCAGGAAAGAAACAGGTTCCTCAGAAGCACAGACACAGAAGCAGAAAAACCCAAATGTGGATTCCACCAGACATGAGTGAGAAATTGGCTGTCTCTTTTGTTAAAGCCGTTTGCTTTTTCTGCAGTAGACATGGGAAGCAACATTTTTAAAAAATGCATGCAAAAAAAACCCAAACATTTTATCATTTGGGAAAGGGAGAAATTTCAGAAGCAAAACTGGTGAATCCAAATAAAGAAAATGGAAAAAGCTACTTAGAAGAGGAATATGGAGACTTTAAACAGTGACAGCCTTCAAATTTCTTTTTCTCCTCTGAACAGCTACACCCTTGGTATCTACAATATGCAACTTGTTTCCACAAAAAGTTTTATATGTTTCTATACACATACATGGACTCACAGTACACAATTACATCTTTATTGCCCCAAAAGGAAACAGCTTAAAATAAATTGTCAAGTCTAATTCATAGACTGTTTTAGAACACAAAAAGCCCATTAACTCTCTCCAGGTTCACCAGTACTAACATGAACACATCTAGTAGCATGTCTTTCATTAGAGGTACAGCATGCACAACAACTGCAACAGTTAACTCACAGGCTCTATTTCAATCCTCCCAAAGACATGAAGACCTTTTAAAGCAAACCCCAACAGATTTTAGTCAAACACTAGTGCTTCTAAAAACCCCAATCATCAAAGCCTTTTTAATGTTGCAATAGCATATTTTATAACATTAATAAATGTTTATAAAGATTCATCAAGACCACCTTATAATCTAAAATTAAAAAAATAAATCTCTCAATAGCAATCTCTCTCAATACTCTATCTTGCCCCAACTAAAAAAATAACATGCTCATAAAAGAGAGTAATTATCAACATTTTCAGAGGTGGCATTATTTGAACACAAATATAATGTTTGTGCCTTGAACTACTATTTTGAAAGCTCACCTTTTATAGAAGTGGAAAACAGCTAGCCAGATATAAGCACATACTAAGGGCTTCAGAATAGGTTTATTTTAACAGAAAACAGAAGAAGAGAGAACTGCAAACCCACTGAGATGCAATATAAACGCAGGAACTTTTTTTTTATGGAGCTTAACTTCCATGGGTCCAACTTTCAATCTCTTTCCTCATTTGCAAAGGAGTTTGGATAATTTATATTAAAAGTTGCATAAGATACTCATGTGTTTTTAAACATAATAATGAGTTTTCACTCCAGATACACTCAAGCTTGTAAAACACAACTTAGTTTCTTGTTTGGAGCATAATAAGCAAAAAATAACATTAATACTAGGAAGTAAAAGAAATCCCAACATCAAAAGTAAACTGCAAAGTTGAGGTATGTTAAAAAGCACGTTTGAGCTTTTCACTTTAAAGAAGTATTATTTCTCTCATGTACAGCCCGTATGTGTTTGCCAGGCAATCTTGCTCATTCTTTTTTTTAATGCTCTAAAAGCTACAGGAGCTTCTCACCAGATCAGCATAACATTTAAAGGTCTACAGTGAGCTGGGTAAAGGCCATCTCAGTACATGTCTCCCATCATTAGCACAGACTCAGTTTTGGAATAAATATTTATTATCCCTGAAAAGAGCTGTGGTCCCCAGGGAAAATGAACAAACAGAAAACACAACAGCCAAACACCTGTGAAAATGATAATGCTGAAAGAAAGCCCCCTCTTTCCAGAGAGCTAACTCCTCAAGTAGTGGGCCCTTACTGTGAAATCCCAGTAAGCCCCTACTTCATAATCTTCAGAAATTTTCACATTTCTCCTCTATCTTAACACTCCTCATTCCACACATCAGTAATCAAACAGTGATAGGGAGGGAGGGGAGAAGGGACAGCTACAGGGGGTCTCAACTGAGTAAGCACCCAAGGACTTGCACCTGAAGCTTTGTGTTTTGGCACAGAGGGGTACCCACACTAGTTTCTTTTTTTTTTTCTTTGTGTCTCCTTTACCTTCAACACCTCACTACTTCTGTTCAATTCTTCCCTAGTCACTTGTACATTTGAACAAAGAGGAAAAAATACTTCTTGAATATTTCCTTAGATGCTCAAAGCATCAACCACAGCTGCTTCACTTTCTTTCCTCTTACACTGATGTTACACATATACCAATAACCATTTCTCTTGTAATACTAGTAGAACACATGTTCCCATGAGAGTTGATAGACATGTCTGCCATCTTAAAAAATATTTTTTTTAGCACAAGTGACAGTTCCTTTATTAAGACTTTCAAGCAAACAGCTCATGCTTTTCAGATAAAGGGTTACAAAGCAAGGTCTCCAAAAATTGAGTTAGCTGAAGTATGGAGCGACAGGAGAATTTCCATCATCCCACCTGTAGTACAGCTACCATCTTGGATGAGGATATATCCCTCACAGCCATAAAAGTAGGATTACTTAGGTTTTTATCATGCTTAAAACCCACCCCCAACATTTATGTCTTAACTAAACTGATACCTTTACTCCTGCCACCTACATATAATAAAGCAAACAAACCATATCTCCTTATGTGCAGCATTTCATAAATGATTTAAAACAGCAATTTCACTTCCTTTAGATCAGAATTTAGCCCACTGAGAACAAGAAATCTTTACTATTCTTATTAAATATTTACTATATGGCTGTTCTGGCATCCTGACAAAAACCACCGCATACAAATGTTATGCATTAGAAAAATACAAAAGCTACATTTAAAACATTTAAAAGATGCTGGCAAGTGCACAATAGCTGGGAAATGCAAACAAAGCTGACAGCCTAACTTTCACTGCTGATTCTTTCCAGGACAAAAAGCAGCCTCGTGAGACAGCTTAACCCTTTGCTTTAAGGTCAACAATGCATGTTTTCCACAAAATGGTCATTTGTCACCACCTGAAAAAAAAATTAAGAAAACATTTCTAGTGAAACAAAAAGACAGCCAACGCTTTTCCAAGCTTTCCACTGGTGTATGTTACAAACCTAGAAAGGTCAAAAGTGTTTGCCAACTCCATGCATGCAATGAAAGTATCTATCCTCCTCTGCCAGCAACAGTTCTATCTTCAGAACAACAAACCTAACAAACCAAACTAGGTGTGTTACATCTACAAAAAAAGCCCTAAGATGAAGAATGCAGGAGCCTTAACATAACATTCCTTCCTCAAAAGCCCATCCCCTGTCACCCAAGGAAAGTTGCAGCTTACACTAAATCTGTTTTTTCACCACTGCCTTGGTCAATAGTCACATGTGTCAAGACAACAGGCACACAGAACTACAATCAGACTCAGCAATCCCACTGCGACTTCCAGATTTATTGCAATCAAGGAGATGCATCTTACATTGCAGCAATAACCACAATTCCTGGGGTTTGGCAGGCCTCAGCACACACTGCAATGCAACCATTTTTCCTTGTGAGTCTCTAGTAAGAGGCCAAAGGAACATGCTTCCCTCAGGCTTTTGCTGTCTCCATAAAACTGCAACCAGACAGCTTTATGTATCCCTGCTCCTGCAAACCATGTACCTGTGAGAACAAGCTTCCAGATTTTATTTGAAGTGACCCAATAGCAACCAGTGTCCTCACAAAAGCTTCCCAGCCTAAGTATCAGACCATTATTTAGATAACCCAAAATGTAAACCAGACTTGGACTGACCAAAATAATGCTGGTTGGGAAGGTTTTCAGGTGGTTCTCCCAAGTACTGAACTGGCTTCACAGCTAGGAGGCCAGCCAAAGTTCCAAAGCCTCAAGACAGCAAGGCACCTATTTCAAAAGATACCTTTATTTTCCAACTCCTTCTAGCAGCAAGCAGCCAGACTGCAACACTGGCCATCCTGCAATCCATTTCTCCGAGGGCACAAGGTGAACACCCTAACGTTTCCCCTTTATACAGAACAAAGTAGCCCTGAGCTACCATAAGCTAAACCCTACTGTGCTCAGCACCAGCTTTCAATCCTCTTTTGCTGCCAGGCTGAATTGCCACTTTCAAATGCATCAATCAGATACACACTAAATTAGGAACTGCACTTCTTCCTAGCACAGCCTGCCAAGACAGCTGCAGCACTGTTTTCTGTACTAATGACTTCGAAGGTACTAAAATAAAGTTCTGGCACTGATGTCCACTAAAAGAAGGTACTCCTGTCATTACTGGAGATAGCTATCATTGTGTTTTTCTTTTTGGTGTAAGAGTATCATGCAAAAATATATTTAGTAACCTAGTGTGGCATAATCATTTTAGTCATACACTTGAGCTCAGTTTGAGGGAGATAACAAAAGCATGCTTTGTTGGCTGTAGTTTTCCAAACACCCAAAGCAGTGGGATCTTCAAAGGAAGCAAGGGTCAATTTATCCTTCCTGTCTAAGGCCCCACAGTGCAGCAGCTGATCTGGTCAGCTGGGGATCAGATGAGCCAGAGCAGACTGTGGGAAGGGGGAGCCCATGTTCCTGTTAGGCCATGAGAACTCATCTGGAGTTCACTGTGCTCCTTCCTGTAACTTCTCAATAGGGATGCACAAAAGGGGACAGACAAGGTGGGCAAAGAACTGCAGAGACACACTCCTGGCACAGCCTGGGCTCAAGGAGGATAATAACTGTGGAACAATGAACCAGGAAATCTGAGCAGAAAAGACCTTTAAGAAAGCCTTGACAGAAGAAACAGGAACCAGGAAGATTACCTGAAGCAGCACCAAAGGTTAATTGAGGTACTGGACTAAGATGCATCTGGACAAAGATTAATTCATATTCTGACACAGTGGATGGAGCATCCTGATCCATCTGCAGAGGAAGCAAAAGCTGGGCAAACAAGCAAGCCAAGTGAGGCTGTTAGATGCCTTCCAGAGCAAGGGCTGTATACTTTCTGGGGTCTATTCTGAGCTTAGGCTCAATTTTAACCCTTTTCAGGGATGCCTCCAGTATTTTAAAGGCTAATGGAAATATCCATGAACAGGCAAAATAAGACCAGATGTTTTAACACTTTGCTAATAAAAATAAACATTTTTAGCAAAAATGGTTTTATGTAAACAGATTGTACTGGGGTCAGCCTTTCCAGAGGAGTATCATTAATTCTTCAAAAGTCTACTCCAAAGAGAGGAAGAAAAATCTTCTTCCTGGAACAGTCTACCAAAACTTTCAGATCCTCTTTTAGAACATGCCTCTTAAGGGTGCATCCCAATTTAAAACACTTTGCAGGAGCAGGTAGACTCACTATGCCTTTTTTTTTTTAAGAGTAGACTCAAATCAGAATCAGGAAAGCTGGCTTAATTTGCCAATTTAGTGGTCAAGTTCTAAATAAAAATTCAATCAAGCTTCAACTGACCACATAAGTGGAGAACAGAGAAGTATTTATAGCCTGCTCTCCGTCAGCCACCAGCTCAGAAACCACAGAAGGACACATTGCAACACGTGACTTCAAGCACATGATATCAAGTCAGGATGCTCAAGTTTCTCTTTCAGTCAAGGACTCCCACTCTTCTATGGAATATTCTTTTACCATTCTTCTCTCTTTAATATTTTAAAATAGACATAGAAACCCATTGCATTAACCCAAGTTATTTTAAGAGACTATGTCAACTGCACTGAAATCAAGGAGGTTTTACTTTCATATTTTCCTTCCTAATAGTCAAATACTCTTCACCACTCTTTTCCTCAATTTAGGGCCTGAGATCCTTTCCAAAACTTGTAATCTCAACCCAGTAAGAAGTCTTTCAAGAACAGCTTACTGCTACATGCCTATTACCATGATCCAGTATTTTTTCTATATTAATGGCATTGCATAAATAAGTCTATGACAAGGTCCAGAGTTGATGCTATTTTCTATCTTCTTTTTACCATTCCCACACTCCCAAAACTAAACACATGTAGTTTCAGCACCTAAATGGAGCTCCAGAGTAACTCCTCAGAGCACATGCACCCATCAGTGCTCCACGGTGACAACGATCTTGTCATGAAAGCTGAGACAGGCCAGCTTAAGTCTCAAGGGCACAAGCATTTTCACACTATTTGTTACTAATTAAAGTCTAGTAGCTTTTCTTTTCCAGCCTCTCAGGTCACACTTACACAACAGCAGCTTCCAAATTAAGTTATAGGCATGTAGCTCTTAAAGGGTTTCCCATCCACAGCTCCCTCTCCACCCAGCTACTCACCATCGTCCTTTTTCAGGCTAGGACCTCCTTAGATGTTATGAATATCTGAATTAAGATACATGAATCAGATGGCTTAACACTTACTACTTTGAGGAAAATCCATTTTTGAAGGAAAAAGCTTTTATAATAGGCACAAGAGTTAAAAAGAGTAGGGAAGGATGATAATAACCATGTACAGGCTGACTGCAATAATTTTTCTTTGACTAGAAGAATAGAAACCAGGACAAATACTTTAGCCTGGTCAGGTGCACAGCTGTGAAAGCCTCAGTTCCACCTACAGTAGTTTTCACTGAGCAGATGAACACAGGGAAGTTGTGAACCTCTGTTCTAGTGATCTTAAAGCACAAGTGCACAAAAGCACCACACAGTCTAATTGCTGCTGTGGAGACCCTGGGTTATCACTTAAGGGTGTAATGCAGCTTTATCCACAAAGCCTGTTTTAAACTTTAAGATGTCCTATTCCTACCACAGGCTCCAAGATTAAAACCAAGATGGCTGCAAAAGAGGCAAGAGTGTTTTTTCATTTAAATTAAGCAGAAGTCACTAGTTCTTATTTTACAATTACAGGAATGCATGTTAGAAGGGATGTCTCCAGATCATCTTGTCACTTTTTATTGAAAGAGAGTCAAAAAGCATGAAGCCTTTTCAGACTAGCCTGAATATTAACATTTTTTTTTTTTGTTGCTTGTTTTAGCAATGCTGAGTTTAAGTAAATATTTTCAGAATTAATTCATTCCAAATATCATTAGTGAAATAGATTGTGTACACCGTGTCTTCATGCAAAGAAAACCTTAATTTTTAAGCATTTGACACTGGTCTTCACATTAAACCAAAGATACCAGTCTCCCACAGCTGCCTGTGCTATAGACTTTCATAATCTTGAAGTATTCCTGCACTGGCATCCTTATTTCTATAAAACATGTTCTCAAAAACACAGGAGGAAACATTAGGCATTTAAGGGCCGTTCCATTTCCCCCACACATCATTATGTTTTGACTGCACTTAGAACTTAAGGTCAAGCCACATGACAAGTGCTGCAAGAGCATACACATCAGAGCATTAGTCTTGGGAGAAAAAGGTGGAGTTATTTCCCAGCTGGTTTAATTTTAAGTAACAGTCTCTCCAGTATGCAGTCCCCCACATACTTCTCCTCATTCTGTAAGTCCTCAAGCTTCTTGACATTTACACAAACTGTTAACTCCCACCCCTCTCCCAATTACTTCTTTTCTGATGCCAGCTGCTACTCACAAAACAAGGCAGCATTCCATGGATGTCAGCATCTTGCCAAATCAGCCCCTGACTCATCAGTCAGCACTCAGGGATGTCACCCAGTCAGAAGCACTACTAGAACTCTGGCACTTGGCAGCACTCCTTCTCCCCCAGCAAAACTTGCTACTGGTTCACCCATTTCAGCTTCAAACCCAGAGGAACAGAGCTGCCTCTCCAGGAATGCACCCACACACAGTCGCTGCCCAGTGGTTTGTCACTCAGCAAAGTGAAACAGATGTCTCTATGAGTGAGCCAACAGCACATCCCAAGAGGAAAAAAAAGCACAGACCTGTGTGTGCAGCCAGAGTCCCTTCTGTCAGCTCTTGCAAGGCTCCAGGAGCTACACGCCACTGCCTCAGCTTGCTTAATGCTTCTGCTTTGGTCTTTTCCTCATACTGCAGCAAACTGAAGGGAAGTCCAGATCACACCTTGAATCAATTTTAGGAAGAAGTGACAAGATGCAGCTGCCTGCAGCCAGCAGCCCCACAAACATGCTTTTTCACTCCGGTACTGACCTAAGTGCCCAGTGCCAGCTGGGAAGCTCCCTGTGCTCCAGTCCACAGGGCTGGAAAGACCACATTCCTCCCTTTCCACTCCACACCTCCGAGACATAGCTAGGAATTTGACAGTGCAGTAGCACTTTTTCCCTTTATCACAGGCTGTCAAAGATCAGCTACAAGCCACATAACCAAGCAGCTGCTATTCTGCAGCAAGATATAGTCATTATAAGCAGAATTAAGTGGTCTGACTGCGGGCAGAGGGAGAAAACAAGAAAAGCCAATGCCACTGCAGCTCTCTTCATAGGGAGCAAGCAGGCACAACTTCCCAAGGATATTTCCTGGGAATCACAGCGAGGAATCTCAGAGAAAGAGAAAACAATTCTTATCTCTATTCTCTGCTCCTGTTGTTTTTGCAGATGTGGAATGTGTTAGGAAGATCACCTGAAGTGGTTTATCAATT
This sequence comes from Fringilla coelebs, assembly GCF_963513975.1. Taxonomy (NCBI): domain Eukaryota; kingdom Metazoa; phylum Chordata; class Aves; order Passeriformes; family Fringillidae; genus Fringilla; species Fringilla coelebs. The sequence continues at coordinate 26,166,042 of NC_140029.1, read as the reverse complement.
GGATTCTGCTGAGGATTGTTTTGTTCCCTTGGCCAATCACTCAAAGCTGTGTCCTGGCTGTCTTGAGACAGTCACTAGTTTTCTTTAGTATGTAATTTAGTATAGCCTAGCATCCCTTTAATATAGTATAGTATAATGTAATATAATATAGTTTAATAAAGCAATTTTTCAGCATTCTGAATCAATGGAGTCAGATGCTAATCATTCCCTACATCAGGGGCACCCTGTTTTTACTATATGCCACTGCTTTACTAGCCTTAAAGGTCTGCATGTATTTGCAGTTCTCTCAATAACTCAACCACTACCACAACTCAAGCAAACTTGGTTTGGCTTTTGTTACCATTTTTAACATTTAAGGAAGCAAATGCCTGTGTAAAAGCATTATTATTTTCATCTTAAAATACGTAAGAGCTTACAAGAAAATAGAAAAGGAATACTGATGTTTTAATTCCATATGACCAGCAGAAATCTAGCCTCAAGTAATTTTTTTAAGAACTTTTAATATATATGCTGCCATAAAAGGTCTTTAACCAAGTTACAGCAAATATCACTAACAGAGTAAAAATGCTGAAGGTAACCTCTTCACTTCTTAGGAAGTAAGTCAGAGGCTTAAGAACCTTCCTTTAAGACAAAAAGACAAGCCTTTTAAATTTGAGACCTCCTGGGCTCAAAGAGGCAGGAGATGCAAAACCATAATCCAGACTGCCCTTTATTAACCTGTCTTTATACCTGCCTGTGTTCACTGTGCACTGCTTCACAAAAGCATGTGAAGCTCTCCTATAGCTTCTGTGTCATTACAGCCAACGAGTATGGAAACATAACCTCCTTATGTCAGAGAAAAGCTTACAGCATCAAGAAGTCAACATATTCATATTCATGAATCAGCTTAAAGCAATCATGCCATTCTGGGCTAAGCAGAGAGCTTTTTCCCATTTTTCTCTTCATTTCTTCCCTCTTAATGCCAATACCCAGGCACCTCCTACCAAATTAGGCCATCTGGTCACTTGACAGCTGTAAATAGCAAGCAGTCAGTTAACATAGTTCAGGAGATTAACAATACCACAGCATTTGCAGGTGAAGTTTCAATAACCCTGAGCATTAGTTTTGTGCTGTCTTTTCGGTTTTTTTAATCTTAGAAGGTGAAAGAATTGGGTAGTTGTGCTCAATAACTGCCATTAAACAAATTTCTTAGCCTAGCTTTAGCCCACCTGCCCCCATCCTCCCCACTATGATATTAACAACCAACCATATAGTCAACTAGCTATGTATCTGCTGCACCAACAATACAGAAAGAGCTTAAAGTCAAAAATAAAGGGGATTTGTTTAGAACTCTTAAAACTGCTTGTTTAAGGGAGTCAGGAATTGAAAATCTGATAAAACTTCTGGTTAAAAAGATAAAAATACTAAATATTATTTTAAAAGAAACAGTATAAGACATTTTAAAATCTTTATACTGGATTTTAAACATGAAATGAACTTGATAATTTTTTTGTACTCAAGGTTACTTTTTCATTATTTTTTTCTTGGCCTAGGTGAGCAAAAAATTTGATTTATCAGAATTAAGCTTTCCAAAGTTCATACTGATGATGAGGAGACTAGAATATGAAAGATTAAGGTAACTCTGAACATTATCGTTACTGTTAGTGTAATTCCAATGGAAAAAAAAAATCAAAGAAAAAGGAACTACACAATTTAATAGATGTTTACAGCTGTTCTGTAACACACACCAATAAACAACAGCATGTCAGTGTATTCTATGTTTACAGAAAAAGTGTTGAGTATCAAAATCTGCTTAGAGTGTAAGGAGTCTTTTCAACCAAAGCAAAACCTCTAGTCTGAACTTACATTACACTTCTGCAAATATCAGCATAAAAGTTTACTTTTTTAGCCATGACTCAGTCAATAAACTGTTCTAAGCCGACATGTACAGTAACCTCTTTCATACATATTGTATTTCACATAATAAAAGAGTGCATATCTACACAAGCACATTTTATAGTAAGATTAAATGGAAGCCTGGTTTTTAAGAACTTTCATGCAGGTAAATTTTAAATAATGCCCTCCCCCTCCGAAAAAGTATTCACTGAATAAGTAGATGTCAAATTCCCCAACAATGTTTCTTCCACATTCCCAAAATTCATCCAGCAACTGGCATGCCCTCTATTATTATAGCCTCAAGCCCAAGCCATAGGCAAAGACACCAGATAGATTTCAACAGAACCCAATTCTCCTTGAAGTGAGCTTTAGGATCCCAGAGCCAAACATTCCTCTCATTCCTGAACCATGGATAATGCCAGCCTGGGAAATTACACTTTATTCCACTCACAGTAACCTCAAGAAGACCAAGTAAATAGACTTCAGCTTTTTCTCAACAACCCTTCTTCAGCTATATTACCAACCCAAAAAATAGGATTAGATTTGAGTCTCTAGTGTTCTGCAGGAAATAAACCTAAAGAACCTTTGAGTTTCCTTTGACTACCTACAACTGCTATTAATGAAATTAAGACTGTAAGTGCAATTTCTCAGAGGCAAGTGTCATTCAACTACCTTCTTTGTAGCTTCACAGGATACTATCCATGCTTCGTGGAAGGCAACCAGTTCCATCATTTACAGTATAAAATTGCAAGCCAACCTTCTCAAAAATACACACAGACATTTTTCCTTCACATTAATTCTTATACTGTCTTAGGCACATCATATATGTTCCACTAACAGTACCATTTTTCAGTTTTATTTTCTACTGACCCCTTGACAAATATAGAAGTTTCTTGCTAGCCATCAAATGCCACTGCTGATTCAGATTCATCTCAAGAGATGCTACTTACAATGAATATAACAAGCATAAATAATTTCTGCAAACAGCTCATTAACAGGACTTTGAAAAGAAGTGAAGAACTATGTAAAATGCTAAGCATGAACTTCAAGTTACTAATGCAATTCAGATAACAAAAAAATCCACTCTGGTTCATCTGCATGTCTACTCCACAGTGTAAATTCGAAACATTAGAGACAAAAAAAACCTACTGGGCAAACAGCTCAGTATTCTTTCCCTCTCCCTAGTCCATCCATACAATTATCTCCAGACAAGTACTTCATACACAAGGTTTGTTTTCTGCCTACAACTATTTTGATTATTAACATTAATTTTGCAAAACTTTAATGGCACATCAGCAGATGTTCTTTTCAGAGGATTTCACAACATCCCATCTTAATGGTGAAGCAGAGGAAGAGCCTAATTGTCCTTAATCCTCTATTCAAAATAGGTTAGATGAAATCCTCTTTGGACTGAAGCAAAGAGATTAGTGAGTGTCACCAGGAAAAAGAAACACTATTCCCCCCTCACCACGGCCCGTATCTAGATGAGCTTAATGATTAATGAAGGAAACAGATTCTCCTATTTCCAAAAGGGAAATTAGTCTACAGGCAAGAGCAAAAAGAAAATAAAAAATGTTTCTATAAAATCTCCAAACTGTTAAGCTTCCACGCTAGCAGTAACAACACAGATGATATAAATAAGAAGCACACCAAAACACACTTTCCCAGTATGCCTCAGTAATCAGAAAAGAGCTCATATGAAGACCCTTTTTTTTTAATACCAATACACATCTGTATCCCTGGTAAATCTTGGCATAATTTCTGACATTGCTAAATGAATAGCACATGATTTAAGGAAGTATACATCCACCCATCTGCACACGAATGCATATAAATGCACATGGAGAAATAAAGTGGGAAATAGGTGAGAAGCAATGCAGAACACTTAGGTAACAAGAAAAAAAACAACCCCAAAGCAGTCATTACAAGCTTGTATTCACACCCATTTTTCTTCCTGTGACACAGTAATTTTGTTATCTGGAAGCATTAAATTACCCTTACAACTTCTTGCAATGGGAAAGGTGGACGATACTCCCATCCCTGTCCCAAGGAAGGATGAATGCACATAGAAATTAACATGCACAAGCAGAAAGATATCTAGCTGATTTATAATTTTTCTTCTGTGATCTTCCAAACAAAAAACCTACTGGGCCACCGGCCCATCTCCTCAGTCTCTGAGAACAATCCAAGCTAGGCTGCCAGTTTCTTCCTAAAAAGAGGGCATTTTTTATTATAGTATCACAAATACTCAATACTTCCAAAATTACAATCAAAGTTTAATTGGAAAAAAAAAAACCCAAGAAATTAAACACTTTTAATGATGACTCAAGAGTCTGTGCCACAGGCTTCTAATTACCGAGAGAGAAGAAAACAGCTTGTGTACATATGATATAGAATAAGAATCCCTGGTTTGCCTTGTCTACCTGCAGCTGTTGCCATGGTAATTATAGCAGAGAAGATAATAGCATTCCAGTGTCATTTTACTTCACAGCTCAGGATGAACTTCTGCTGAAAAGTCCCTCAACAATTATAATACATTACCCTGTGTAATGGTAAGCCACCTGAATACACAGAATTATTCTGGAAAAAATATCTGTCTAAAAGACTTCTACGTGCAAAGGTATGCTATTTTGCTCGAATAACAACAACAAAAAAGCCCAACAAAAAACCAAAGAAAAACCAGTAAAGTTGAATCCAGTTGCATAACAGGTTCTAAAACATCTGCTCAGTCTTCTCTGCGACAGTTTTCTCTTGTTTCTGCTCACTGACACACCTGCACAGGACATGCAGCAGGCATCCCACAGTAAATCCTGCTGGAGCACCTCAGAAACCACAGTGGGTTTCTAGTCACACTTAAACCTAGTTAAATGGACTAAGTTTTATTATGCCCTTCTCAACACCCCAAACAGTAGCCAGCCATGGTATTTGTGGAATACTTCACTTGTCAGCCCAGTCACTGTTTTCTGAGTGCTGTATGACCACTACTGTAGGACAGAAGAAAAAGAATCGATGAGAAATGGTGATCAGAGATGTTAAACTAGAAACATGCTATGTGGTACTTTGTCCTCTTCCAATTTTCCCAAAAATAATTTTCAAAAGGCTTCCTGCTTGCAGAACTGCTACTCAGTGGTGCTTGAGAAAACACATAAAAGCAGAACAATATGAAACTTTTTTTAAGCCAAACAACATGTTATCAAGAGACAAAAGCAACAACACAGTTCTCATCTCAGGATTTTTGATGCTAAGAAAAGATCAAAACTTCTTGATCTATTTAAAGTCACTGAAACAGATTAGATGCTCCAAAAGCAATGTTTTCTACTATCATAGAACATCTGATGAGTGCAGATGAGTAATATTTTGTAGTCAATAGCAACCAGCATGTAATATGTACACTGACTTCCTGTAAGTTAACTGCTTTACATATGCAATGCCCTATTTTCATTTGTTTATTCTCAAAAGAAAAAGGAAATTATGTTTTTCTTGTGTAAATTAGTTAATTGATGGGGGGAGGGGAAAAAAAACAAAGCTCATGCAATTCTCTATGTTTATTGCTCTTCTGCAATAAATAAAAGATGGGGGAAGGGAGGGAAGGGAGAATATCTGGTCACTTTTTGAGCATCAGATAATACTGAGATATCTTTAGAGTACATTACAAGCCAGAATGAACACAAGACTCACTACCAGTGTGAAGAGCAAAATTTACAGGAGTGCTAAATTCTGTCAGCCACATTCAACAAAACTAACTTAAGTAAAGCTTTGAAACTTTGCCCTTTTTAAATAAATTGCTGAAAAGTCAGCAGGAAGCACTCCATACAGATAACCACCCCCAAAAAAATAAGAGAAAAAGGCAATTAGGCAAATAACAAAGCAATGGTGCTTAGGGAAACAGGAATTCAAAAGTTACTCGTGATGTTTGATGCCCTCTGTTGAACCTTCCACAGCAGGAAGAACTGGTACCTGCAGAGAAGCAGAGCTGAGAGATAGGAAGCATCTCAAGTTTCAAAAAAACATTGTGACACACAGACTTGCACAAGAGATAACAAAAATGGATTACATACCAGGAATAGACACAAATCCTTAAGAGGTGCAAGTTACTAATTGCTGACCCATGAATACATATATAGATCCTACAGAGAGCATCTTTTGTACACTCAGCCAGCAGACAAAGTCTGTCATATAGATGTGTTTATATACAGCTTAAAACAGCTTCAGATTTTGTCAAATTACATCTCTGAACTTAGAAACAAAACATAACAATGCTTTTGACGTACTTGCCTAGGAAGAAAACTAAACAGGAATGTTGACTAAGAAACAGCACCAGTTTACGCCTCATCTGCAAGACTGCAAAGGAGGCTGAATAAATTCAGAAGCAAAAGCAAGAACCAAGCACCTTCAAATGAATTAACTAAACTTAGACTAAAAACAATAGGTGATCTGAAACACTTGACAAGTGGATTGTGCTCTAAGACACAAATGACTATAAAGCACCAAGGCTTACAATTTCACCAACTTTCTGGTCAAGCCAGTTATCAACCTCTACTGCAGAGTTAGATAAATAAATAAATAAACTCAAGTTCAATATTAATTTATATCTACTAAGACTACATATACATGTAAAATACTTAGGAAATCTAACGAGAAAACAATTTTAGAATTATAATGCCAATCAGAAGCAACAAAATCATCTAAGTCAATGACAAAAAGTCACAGGCTGTCATGAAACTTAGTTAAGAACTTGCTAAAAATCCCTACCACAGCTTGCTGGTTAGGCTAGTCAAATGTCTTTTCAAACTACGATTAAAGTTGACCCACTTCTACAAAAGTGAAAAAGAGAGCATCCATTTGTAAACTCAATTTATTCCAGCCTCCCAAAAAAAGAGATTTTTTGCACAACTAATAGGCCAGCAGCTCCCCAGAGACCAAAGCAGTAGTAAATCACTGCTCCTTCTGGAAACACGTCTTACCCGCTACTACCTTCATTTAGAGATACTTACACAGGTAACAAATACTTAAGATCCAGATTTGTAATCCTAAAGTAACAGGAGAACCTGAAAGAGGAGAAGCAGTAAAGTAGCAAGATCTCTAAATATACTACGTAACACTGGCAAAACTCATCAGTAATACCCAGTAGCATTTACTGTACAACCTAAAGCCATCAACCTGGGCAGGAGCTTTTAGTGTCCAGGGCCAGCTGTCTTACAAATACAGAACAGACTGTCACCATAGGCAGCAAGATGTTCAGCAACCATTTAGTGTCCAAACAGGCATATGCTGAAGAGCAACATCTTCCCAGATTGCCCAGATACAGTCAAATCAACAATATTCAGGAATATCCAAATCCATGTTCAGCCATGAACAGCTACAACATGCCCACGTTTTATTAAAGAAAGTGTTCATTTGGTGAAAGATGTCACCAAAACCTTTTTAAACATTATTAACCAACTTTCGACAGCGATGGGGACAGACTGCAGAAGTCATAGCACAAGCAAAAAATGAGTGATCAGAGAAAACTAAAGCAGCTGCATTTACACAGGCAGAACAGATCACCTAATGATATCCACAGTGTCCCAAATAATTTAACTACAAAATAGAAGCTAATCTTGTATGGAGGCAGTTTTAATTGCCATCATATGCTTGTTTTTTCCTCTAAATAGTGTACTGCTTAATATTAAGTTAACAAGTTTCTCTTGTTACTAAGCAGGTTCTGCATGACACTTACAGGATATCCCATGCTAATTCTGTATTCTCTGGCTGTGCAGCTGCCCTCCCTGGGGTAGCACATATCCTCTGGGAAATCCAGGGAGAAGACAGAAGCGTTTTGTCTGATGCAAAAGCAACATCTATAAAAAATGTTCTATTTTTGTAGAGTATGTGACAAAGGGTATGGTCCCACCTAGTAATGTTCATACTACCCACACACAGCCATTACTTCCATTATTTGGGAAATAATAATTTTTTGGTGTCAAAATTTATCTTATTTATCTTAATGTAGAAGACTTATTCAGTTCCTATGATTCCATGCAGAAGCAAAGCTGTATATTAGGGTGCTTCTATTTTGTTACTTAAATATGCCTCTAATATAGATCATACACATTTTAAAGCAGTAAAATATACAGATTAACCTCAATATACACAAATAAGAAAATTACAATGCTGCTTATCAGCTTCCAAAGGATTTGGAAATCTGAACTTCATGTCAGCTGTTCTGCAGTGAAACAAACACTTTTTGCATAACAAAGTTATTTTTCACCATCAGTCCTGTAAATTGAGTATGGCTGCAGTCATGATTACAGGAACCAAGAGGTAAAGTGAAAAGAATTTAAAATTTGCAGGATGATCTTAAGAGCAAAACAAAAGAAAGTCAATTTAAAAATTTACTAAGATAAAGACAATTCCTTCTAAGAGACTACAACATCTCCTGGTGAAGAGATGTGAAGTACAGTATGATTAGCATGCTGAACACATATCTTATTCAACCCACATCGCTAAACTCTTCAATGCCTCCAAGATATAAAAGGGACACTCAATGCAGGTAAAAAAGCAAATATTTGAAAATGCTAACCAGGAAGCTGACAGCATCCAGTCATTGCTCTTCTTCCACAGGGCCTTAGAAATACGTGCGCTGATTTTGCACTGCTTCAGGACAGAAACTGTCCAGTACAGGAAAGAGAAATGGGAGGGAACTTCCCAACCACAACAAACCCTCGAGTATTTAGCTTATACCTTTGTGTCCTACAACAAATAGGACCGAGACAGAAAAGTAATGACACAGAACTATTAGAAACCATCCTATTAGCAGTCTCCATTAGTACATCACATCCCAACTGTTTATTTTCTTGAGATTGTACCATAAGAGCTCCCAGCTAACCCGGCATCTCCAGATGCAGCAGCCAAAGTTTTCAGCATAATCCAGAGACCAGTCCTTCTCTGGGAAGGATCTGAAGCTGAACAAGTCCAGGAGACTTGCAGAACAAAAATTCATAGTTCTAAGACCCTGATCATGAAACAGTTTTTGTATTGACTTTAACTAAAACCAAGTTTGAACTTAGTCTGGAATAAACACAAGATGTAACTGTCCACTCCAGCTCTCCCACAGAAGAGTCACTGCCTTGTCTCCCTTATTAAAAGCAGTTTGGAAAGTGGCAAGCACATCTACATCTGTGTGCCCGGCTGGTGCACACGGAGCTTTGGTGAACAGCTCTGGAGTGAAGCACCTGACATGCACATCTGCTACTCACACAGAGCAGTCAGTTTCAGGCCCAGGAGTCAAACTAGTACTTTCATTTTCACTGCTGTAGATGTACAAAAGTAGTCGAACCATGGAGATACAAAAGAAAAATAGACGAGAAAAACCATGCAACTCAAACATAACGTTGCCAGAGCCCAATGGTCTTTACTACAAATTTACTTACAGCACCTTCTCCTTGAAATTACCTTTCTGTGGAAGAAAGGTTTCAGAGTTAAGACACTGAACAAAAGCAAAATAACAAGAAGCAACAGGTGAAAATACACAAGGCAGCACAGACCATCCTAGGCAATTACCTAGGCATAGCCTGTCAGCATACACACAATACAGAAGGTAGTGGGACCTAGGCAATAGGAAGCCTTCTTCACATGGGATATAACAATATTTCAGTTATCTTTTAGACTGCTGCCTTAGTCTCATCAGCAGTGCAGGAGAGTGGTAACACTCCCCACAACTCAACAGCTCAAGCCCCTTAGTCTCAACATACTGTCTTCTCATGGATCTTTACTGCAGCTGCTCTCAAGCCCACTTCCCTCATATTTGATGCTTAAGCCTACCTTGGAAGAGATGACCAACAATGCAAGGCACATTGGATTTAACAGTGTGCTTGCTCTGTGCATAATGGCCACGCCATTTGTACAGACTGCAGATGTGAGCAAATACAAAGGAAGAAATCTTAAACTAAATCCAATAGTTAGATCAGCACTGACAGATCTCTACACCCAAGGTGATCCTACCTCTTTCCAAAGAGACCTCAGCTCAACTCACCTGGTCTTTACATCCATAGACACCATTGCTTCTCTTGTGCCTCATTATTAGTGTTGTTACACATTGTCTGGAGCATTATCTTTGTTTACTTAGGACCGCTTTCTAAAGATCCATACACACATAGCTGCTTTTAACGCTCACATCTCTACTCTCTCCTCATCCCACATATATCCTACTGTAAACCGGAAGAAAAAAAGAGTAACAATTTTCATCACCGCTACTTTTCCCCATTTATACTTCAGAAGGACAGACTTCAGCCAGTATTAGGTGGACACAGCCCTTGGCACACACAAAACTAAGTGTATTTACTCTAAGTGAGAAGACTTGAGTGCTCTGACCAAGGCAAAAGTACTTCCTGGATAGGAAGAAAAGTTATTTGTATTTAAAAATTCCTGTTATCTCCTCCTTGATCTTTTAAAGATTACTTCTACGCCCAAAAGCAGAAACTTGCCATGTCCTAGTACTGGTGGTCCCCATGCCTTGTACAACCCCACACAGCCAGGCATCTTGCTAATCTACTTAAACCATTATCCTGAGCATTTATTAGGGGTTCCACGGACCTGGAGCTGCACTCACTGACGCACCTCAGCCTACACTTGGACCCCACTCTGATGCGCTGCCCACTTGCTCTCTCGGGCGATGCGGATGGGTTTCCCACCGCTGACCAACAAGCCACGTCTGCCCTCTTTCCCCGGAGCACTTCCAAGTCTGGCGTGTTTGAATCTTACTAAGCACACCTACAAGAACTTGAGACCGTTCCGACCATTCGTCAGTATACTTAAATTGGACAATTCCACAAAAAAAAAAAAAAAGTCGCTTGACTGAAACAATATAGGGAAGAAACAGGTAATAATCAAACCAAAAGCAAACATATTAAAAAAAAAAGCAGCTGGAGAGCTGGAGGTTTTATTTGCCCTGCCAACTACGTATGGCAGCACACTGCGAATTACAGCGCTCTGAACTCAGGTCAAGCCGCTGAGGTTCAGCGAAGGCCAGTCCCGTGGGGCGGGCGGGCTGCGGGGAGCGCAAGGCACCCGGCGCCGCCGCTGCTGCATCCCCGCTTGCCCCGGGCATCACGTGCGGCGGCCCCGAGGTTCCCCGGCCGCCGAGCCGGTCACGGGACCGCCCAACTCCTGACCGAGCCTTTCCTGCGAGCCGGGGCCACGGCGAGGGCTGCCCCCCGCGCCCGGGGTCGAGCAGCACCGGCGGTACTCACGTATCGGCTCACGAGGGTCCGCAGGAGGCTGCAATCCATGGCGGGCGGGCGGGCGGCTCAGGACCGCGCCGCCGGGGGCTCGCCGGTGCCGCCGGGCTCCCTGGCTCGCCTCCTCCCTTGCCACATGCAGAGAGCCGCGCTCGCCCCGCCGGACCCGCTGTGACGCCGGCCCGGCGCTCGCCGCCGTTCCCCGGCTATGCCATGTGCTCGCCGCCGCCGCTGCGGCGCGTCGCCCCGCGGCCCCGCATGCCCCCCGTCGCCGCCGCTGCCGCTGCCGCCACTACAGTCCCGCCGATGGCAGGCGGAGGGGACTGCGCTGCCGGGAGGGCGCCCCCACTGCCTCTCCCGCCCCCGCCCGCTGCGCTCTGCCCACCGTGCGCGCCGCCCAGGGCTTTATCCGGCGGGCGGGGCCGGGGCCGCCCCCGCGCCGCTCCCCCCGCCCGTCCCCGGTCCTGGCGCGCGCGCGCGGGCCCGCCCGGTACCGGCCCGGCCCTCGCCCGGCGCGCGCCGCTCTGATCTCGCCGGGCGGCCCCGGCGGCGCGCACGTCACCGGCGGCGGGCACGCGCGCGCCGGCGGCCGTGCCCGCTCCCCGTCCCGTCCGTCCCGTCCCGCGCGCGGCTCCCGGAGCGGCCGGTACCGGCTCCCGGCGGGGGGAAGCGGGAAACCTGCCCGTGCCCGGGAATGGGCTGGGAACAGGGGGGTGAGCCAGTGCATTGTACCGGGAGCACCGGAGGGAGTGAAACTGGGCGGGAAGGGAAAACGTGGGGAGAAGCCAGAGAGTTGTATTGGGTGCGTTGGAGGGGAACTGGGAGCACTGGTGGGGAGCCAGGGAGTGGCACTGGGGTAGTGGGAGGGGAGCTGGGGGCGCTGAGGGTAGCCACGAAGCGATACTGGAAGTACTGGCATGGCATGAGAGCACGGAGTGGAAGCCAGGAATGATGCTGGGAGTAAACTGGGAACATAAGGGGAGTTAGTGAATGATGCTGGGAGTACTCGTAACTGTAGAATGGATTGGGTTGGATTGGAAGGGACCTTAAAGATGGATCTCATTCCAACCCTCCCCGCTGTGGGCACGGGGACCATGGGGGGACGGGGGTGGAGCCGGGGAATGTTGCTGGTGGCACTAGGGCGAGCCAGGAAGCGACACTGGGACTACTGGGAGGAAACTGGGAGCAAGGGAGGGAGACAATGAATGATACAGGGCGGACTCGGGGAGCGCTGAGGAGCCACAGCAGTGCAGGTGGGTGCTCCGTGCGCCCCGCCTTCACCTGCGCCGCTCCGCGCCCCGGGCAGCAGGGAGCGGCCGCCGCGCCCTTCCGGGGCGGAGGTGCCCGCGGCAGGACGGCGCCGACCCCCGCCCGCCCCGGCGCCTCCCGGGGACGCTGCCCCGCCGTGCCTCCTCCCGCCCGGCCGCGGGACGGGCTGCCAGAGGTGCTGCGGGCCGAGCGGTGCTGGAGGCGAGCCCCGCTCCGTCCGGCCCGGCGGGCGCAGCGCGGCGGGGAGCCCCGCACGGACGGGCGGGACCGACCCCGCTTGCAGAGCGCGGCAGGAACAGATTGGGAAACCTCTGTGCGGTGACGAGCGCAAACATCACAGCCCTGCTCAGCCCGCAGACTGTAGAAACTACTTGGTGAGGGAAAGGGAAAGCAGAACTCGGCAAAAAAATGCGCACGAAGGAGGAATAGAAGCATATTCCCTTTTTTCTTTTTTTTTCCTAGATGCCTAAAAACACCTTTTAGGTATTTAGGCCTTTGTTTTCTGCAGCTGTTGTTTTTTCATGCCAGTCATACCGAGGAACTCACTCAAGTTTGCAAGAATTTTGTACGCAGTCTCAGATTACAACTTCATATAAAATGAAGGCTCTAAACCAAATACTTTCTCAAAAATTTATTGAAATGTATTAATTTTATAAAAGTCAATCTTTTACTAAAAAAGTCGATTTTAATAAAATCAGAATTGTATGTTTATGTAAATCCATTCCTTTCTTTGGCAGCAATCATATAAGCTGTCCCTTATTGTCTAGTTCATGGCTAAAACAATAAAGTTTCTGCTTATTTTGGCTTTTGTTTTGTCACAATTACACAGCTCTGTGGACACCATCAGATATTCTACCACAAAGAACGCACAAATTTCTGGTACAACGAACACGTAGAAAAAATAGAAATTGAACTATTTGAGATCATTACATAAATACTAACAGAAAGAACGTATGACTGTTTCTTTACAGGTCACCTTTAATGTAGGTGCATTTTATAAATTCAGCAGTTTTTATTGCTGGTTAGATTGCAAAATGTATAATTTAATGCGCACTAAGTGCACTGTGGTCAAGCTAATGTTGCTGTTCAAACTCCAAAGGGACGTTGGTCTAAACCCCAATTTTCATCTTGGTTATGACCAATAATTTGTATTCATTTTGCAGCACCTCCCATTTTCATGCTCCTATTTACAGACCTAACACTTCTGTGATGTAGGTTTCTGTACTTGCATTTCAGCTTCAAGAAATCATCACTGAAATTGAAAGGTGAAAATAAAAAAAGATCCATTAAATAAAAGGAGTTATTTAATAACAGGGGTTTTTCTCAAAATTGGCAATTCTGCATGAATTAACACAAAACTTCTTTGTTTTCTGTTTATTTACAAGAACAGTTACATATTAAAATAATATGTGTGCATGTCATCAGTCTTCAGGAAACTAGTTTATTATCAAGAAAAAACTACAGAAGAACTTCATGAACATAAAGTGATAGTTTCAAAACAAACAGATTGCAAAGCTGTAACAGGAAATTGTTTCCTTTGCTTTTTCGCATACCTCTCTGTCTAGCTATTCCAATTTCAAAGAACTTAAGGAATATTCATATTTTGTTACATTTTTTCAAGTTATTTCACTTTTATTCAAACAGTACCATTTCATCAATCCAATACTTAAAATGACATTGCTTCTTACCTGGGTTTGGAGTGAAAGCAAATTTTAAAATTATGCACAAAGTTGCTTCTATAGTTTTCTTTCTTTTTATACTTTCAGTAGTTTCTGTCATCCAGGTGCCACAATCTATTTTTTTTTCACTTCCTTGAGTGTCCCTGTGTGCCATGCCCATGTTACTTGGTGCACCTCCATCTCTAAATGGTGTGCCTCAGCATCTCTGAAGGGAAGGAGGTTCACCTGCTGAGCTGGGAACAGTAACAATTGTTCAGTTCTAAACATGACCATCATGGAGATATTTCTGAGCTCCTTGCTGTCTCCTCAGCTTAGGTAACCAAGGTCAGGCTGCAAGAAGCATTTTCCTCACATCCAGAGCCTGGAAGCAACTCATAGGTGTAGGTTGGCTGCATTCCCTGAGGTGAAAAGGGGACCAAAAAGCTCCTGTCCTCACTGACATTTCAGTGCAGGGCAGCAGACGCACAGATCCAGCCATTTCCAGGCTGCTGCTCAAGCAGAGCTGAGCCGCTTTGCTCCCTTCCCTACACTGCCAGGAAAAAGAGAGAAAATGAGCACAGCTGGGTTCTGGGCACATACTGAGGTGAAATCCCACCTACATCTGTGCCCATATTTCCACAGAAGGCACCTAATTGTGCAGCCCAGAAGACAGCACTGGTAGGATGCTGAAAGCTGGCCCAGGACCTTGCCAACTGAGCCATGCTTGTGCAGGGAGGACTGCACAGCACATTTGATATTTGGGGTGGCAAGCATCTCCAGGGTCAGTGTGCAACTGAGGAGGGTGTTGAGGTCACCGTTTTAGGTACATCAAATCTGCCTAAGTCAGGCTTAAGGTGCCTGAGTCCTTTATTGGATCTATCCTAAAGTGACCTGCTGAAGGTCACGTTGTGACTTAGCAGTCAAGCCAAATGAGGAGCTTGATCTTATTGGTCATGGATCTGTTCTGCCTATTATGCAATGTTTCACTTTTAAACAATTTATTAAACTAATCATCTTTGTCTTTGAATATGCCATCACATTTATTTCACTCCTCATTTCTCATTTTAAAAATTCCTAAAATTACCTGTATGCTGTATTTTCTAAATTTCTTGTGTCTTTTCTGACTGCAGATTTGACCTCCTGTTCCATTGCTCTCTGTTTCTCCTTCCTATCCTTCTGATTGATTCCTTGTGATCCATTACTGGCCTTTCAAGATACTCCTACCTGCCCAGCTGAATTACCACATTCTCTAGATCTTACTACTTACACAGAATCTCACACCCCTTCTGATCTACTTACTATGTCAGTACAACTCTGCTTGAAGCATCCCACTCATTCTATAATAGCATTAGAAATCAAGGTGAATATGTTAGTGTGCAAAAAATTTACTTTTCTTATGTACAGATGTGTTTTCTGTTACTTTTTAATCCTTAGTAAGTCACTCTGTTTTATCATTGCAGTGAAAATGCTGAGACTGGTCCAAGGGCAGCAGCTCGCTACGTGCTGGATTCTCTTCTTGAGGCAGTAATAGATATTTTGCAGTTTAGCCTACCTTGATTTTGGAAGGTGGGAAGGCAGGATTTAAAGCTGGGCTCCAATAATGTGCCACAGTTCTGACAAGCATGCTGATGAAACAATATAAATGGATAACATGGTAGACATCAGGAATTTTGTTCTAGATTTTAGTTTAACATCTGTTTAGGTTCCTGCTTCCTATTATGGTAGTGACTATTTACCTCTAGTAGTTCTAGCCAAAGTTGGAAAAACTGTATGTAGGTGATAGGAGTTGACTCAGGCATGTGTGAGAATAGTGGGAGGAGTGGGAAATGGCAGAGATTGAAAAGCTGTTAATTGTGTGCAGCTTACCTGCTTGAGTATGTGCTCTGAGTGAAATTGTTTATCCTGCAGTGTTCCTGGCTTTTTCCCTATATCACTTCTTAATTGTGTCTCTCCATCTATTATATTTCTGAAAAGTTAATGAAAAGAACAACTTCTCATTCTTGAGTCACCATATATTTAAACTAGTAGATTGGTACTAAAAAGAGAAATTATTCCCTCAGTGAACAGATGTTTATGTTTTGATCTATTGAAATAGTATTTTTTCAGATCCTTCTAAATATTGCTTGTGAAAAGAGATACCAACAACAACTCTGAAATATGCTTTATGTTAAAAACATTTCACTGCCCGGAGTTTGGGGAAGATGTACTTCATTTGAAGAATATAATTAACAGTTATAGTGGTACTCTGACAACTTACCTACCCAGGAGAGATAACAAATTGAAGGTAAAGACAAAGCAAGTAAAAATGACCAGCATCAAACTGCTCTGATGATGATTGTAGTAGAAGTAGAGTAGCTCAGAGGACAGAGGGAGACTCAAGAAACTGCTGGACATTGAAGATCACTTCACTCTTGCTTGACTTTCTTTGTCTAGATATTTTTTTTGTTTGTTTTTCCAGAAAACATGTATGTGAAAAAGAGACACATTTCTGACTCTTTGACCTATCTGTTTCTAACTTCTGGCAATAATGCATAACTTCCCTTACAGTCAAAAGCTAAATGCACTGTCATTGTGACAACATATAATTCCCACATCCTTGCTAACAAAGGTGACCTTTGTTAAATAGTTTCTTAACAAAATCCTCTAAAAGAACAGAGGCTTCTAAACAGATGCAATCAAACAAATGTACATCAGTTGAAATAATTTGGCTGCCATCTTCTGCCAGCTCAAGCAGTCAACTGCAATTACAACCAAGATTTGTTCATCTGCTTTACCTGATGCAAGAGATCCAGTCCCTGGCTGCTGCAAAGTTATCCTCTTCATCAGGAAAGGCACAGGAATCAGGAAGGTCTTACTACTGAGACAGAACAGTCACATGGACCATTTGGAAGACTTGCCCCATCACTGTGAAACTATGAAACTCATTAAGAGGAAGCCCAGCCTCCACCAGAGGAAGCTTCTCCTGGGATGAAATGCTGTTGGCTGCTATGGTTACTAATGTGATTTTCCATTTACTTCCTTGTTCACTCACCTGCTTTCTCATTCAAACACCACGCACAAGTACCTCCAGAGATATTTGTTGTTGGAATAGTGACAAACCTCATTAGTGGCAGCCATGCACAATCAAAGAGAGAAAAGATACAAATGATCAGCAAATAAACAGAAGAAAGGAAAGTGCTGGAATCTATGGGTATTGTGAATAATATTCTGTCCTTGCTGCTTTGTGAACTTTGTGTTCTCTTCACTTTGGATTTGCATTAATGTTAGTCTTGCCTTATGTCTCTATTTTACACCTCAGTGCTTCGACCCAGCAGAGAACTCCCCACAGTCAGACTCCTGTGACTGTAGAGCTGAGTGCAGCATCAGGATTTAGATGAGCAAAATATTATGGTTTATTTTTGGTATCTTAAAGGGACAAGCGCATTATTTTGCTATTTTATTTTGGTAGCACTTCACAGGTCTTCCCAAAGGTGTTCCCACATTTACATACTTTTTTTTCACCTTTTACACATTTCTGATCAGACAGTCCAACTGTTTAGTAGTGCTACTCTATGAAACTGTCAAATTGCAAATAAATTGCATGTCTTGAGGCTACTTCCCCCCTGCCACCTCCCCCAAATATCAAGAAAAAAAGAGAGAACTTTTTTTAAAATGTGAAAATTCCTGTCATTTTCCATGGTAATTACCAGATAGACTAGTCAGTACAAGTAATCTTTATCATAATGCACTTCCAGGTTGGAGAATACAGTTTGAAAATACTTTAAAGCCATAAAAGCAAGCAGCTGATCCTCCAAAAGGGTAGTAAATAATAATAATAATGATATCACTTTCTGACTACTTTAATGTCATCTGTAAAATTATTTTTGTTTTGATGTAGCATTCAATCGAAGCTGGAAGAAATCGTTTAGTGGTTTGCTCTTTCCCACCAAATAAGGCACTAAATATAGCAATATCAGCATTCTGGGCTTCAAAAAAAGCTGTGGTTCAGGTTTCTCAAGAATATCTGCTTTTTTTCCTGACTGTGTTCAATTTGTTTTATAACTGTTTACTTAGGAAGCATGAGTAACTGCAAATCAATACATAAAGTACCAGAAATATTAAACACTACAAAAACAAGCCTTTCACTTAGATAATAATGATGCAGTCATACAGTCATCAGATTTTCCAGTTTGAGAGTTACTGCTAGCTGGAGGACAAATTCTTAAGAAAGGGACACAGCAGTGCAGCCTAGGGCATTCTGACTTGTCCCACTGCTCATGTACCTTTGTATCGTTCTCTCTTCCCTTCCCTTTGTGTTATTCTTGGAAGCTGCATGCTCAAGGGCTGGGAGTGGACATGGTAGTGGAGCGGTGGTGGCAGGAGAATGTCCAAACTAGAGTCCTTTCTTCACCCCTTCATGCCTCCTGACGACCCACCCCAGGCAGTAGGGATGGAAGTAGGATGGCTGCAGTCCATTATTTTCCTGTAGGTGAATCCCGGGTGACAGTGAGACAGACTGCACCTCTTTATGTCCAAAAAGCATCAGCATTTCCTCTCAGATTCGCAAAAAAATGAAGGATTCCAATATATATTTTCAAATTAATTTTTGGCCACGTGTTCACTATTAATGATCTATACATGGTTTTTTCATCGGCTTGTAGCAAGTATCAAAAGTGCTTTTATGGTGACAGCTTATTCAATTGAGAAATAGTTCTTTAAGATGCTGCTATGTTTTCCTGCAGCTCTGTCTGCCTCATCTCCTTGAGCACTGCAGAGGCTGGGCATGATGAGCATTTTGTGGACTGGGAATCTTGCTGTGAGGGAACAGAGTGAGACTTAGCATTTTGTAGATGGATTAAGTGAAGTGTGTGAGATCCCCGAAGCTTTCAACCATGACAACATTCAATTCCATCATGTCACTTGCTGTGAAACGTGTAATGGGACAGCCCTTGCTCTTTTTTTCATGTAAGAGTTTGCCTGTAATTTTAATATAGTTGCTGTTACCAGTTTGTTCCAATTGACATTTATATATTAAGAAAAATTGCTTTAGTTAAGCAGGTAATAATTCCAGGAAGAATGTTTCCTCCTGACAGAGATGTATTACCACAAGCCTTTACATCTTTACAAAAGGGCTCATAAAGATATAAATTAGTTGCATAAAAGGGCAAAAATAAAATTTATATTAGCATTTTCATTGTCTTATCTTTCCTCTCCAGAGCACAGCCTACTATCTTGTAAAATATCTCTATATTATATATAGTTACAGAAGTTTCAATTGCATGTTCTCCTTTAACATTCCACGCATTTAAATCCTCTAGAGGGAAGCAGGAAAGGGAGCCACACTTTTATAGAGGTGGACAGATGTATAAATTGGCAAATCTAGCCCTGGTCTGCCTAAGTTTTGTAAGCATGACAAAATGTGTGTAGCTTGCTGAGAGTGTGGACGTAGATTTTTGTGACTATGAAAGTAGCTTGCCCACTGACACAGTGTGTGCTTTTGCTCTACTGCAAGTTTGGTTTTTTTCTGTGTCTTCCTTTATTTCATGTAATGGTCATAAGGATTGTGTGCTAAACAGAAAAGGAGTAATAAGCAGTAGTGATGGCATCCGTGCCTTGTCATGATGCTTCCCAAAGCTGTCAGTTCTGAAAGGAAGCCCAACTGACTTACAGCAGAGTGGGAAGGAAAAGGAATCAACATCTACACAGGGTGAAAAGGCTGGTGAGGAAAAGATTTTATCAAGAGGCTGTAGTTAGCAAAGCAGCAGTATTTCCTGAGATGTTTGGACTGTGCAGACTGAGGTGGCTTGTTCTGAGGAAGCTCATGTTTCCATTCACTGGTTCTAAGTTCTGGTCAGCCAAACCAAAGCTCCTCCTGGCTTTGTGCTCTAACCTGAAAAGCCTTGTTGCTCCAGTAGGCTGTCCTGGCAAGGGACATCAGTTACCACCTTGTCAACAGGTGAAAGCCTCTGCTGGACCCAGGCACAAGCTGCTAACAGGGGCTTTGACTGACACTCTAGTGCCCAGAAATGTGGGACAGAAAAAAATATCCTTAGCTGGGAATTAATGCAGGGGACCTGATGTTTAGTAATAGTGGATTTACAGGGGAGATGGATAATACGACCAGAAACCATTTAAGAGGGATGTATTGGTAGTAAGCTAAGTACTAGGAGTAAGTGCCACCAACACTATTTGGTAATCTGTAACTAGACATGTCTACTAGGGCAGTCCTGCAGCAGCCATTCAGTGTAGACTGATTTTAACACAGTTAAGGCTGCTGTTGCTTTGCCCCATTTTGATGCTACATGTTCTGCAAAGCTGGCTGGTGCTGGAAAGGAAGGGTGAAGCTGTGACAAGTGCATGGTTGGTATCGTCTATAACTAGTGCTTTAACATCCCCAGGTGAAAGGAGAGAATAAAAACTGACTTTTTGAGTATGCCTCTTCCCTTTGCTTCCTAAAATAATTGTTTACTGCCTAAAATTAGGCCACCATTACAAATGATCTTCAGTGTTACTGCAGAAAGATCAATGTGATGAATTTTCCTGTACATTGAGATGAGCTGTAATTCAAAGCCACATAAAGTAGGAGTTCTGTCCCAAGTGGCACAGGCCTGCCCTGATGCATCTGAACTGGGGAGTGCATGTGCCTGTGTGACATTTTTAGAATGAGTCCTATAATGGGAATTGATTTATAGCTAGATAGGGGAGGGTTTGTTCATGTTTTCATTGTACTGTTGGAGTTCTACAATTAGCAACTGTCGCCCTGATTTTTTAAGAATTTCTAAGCCTTCTGATGTTGACATTCTTGTAGAGAACTTTCTCACACAGTTTCTGTAAATAACACATTGTTTTGCATTCTTTTATGGAGGAGGAGAAATTTGATGGACTGTTGGTTTGTCCAGTGTCATTGGGGAGGTGGCACTGTCGCCCTCCAATCCACTGTCACTTTTGGAAATCTATATATGTTGGAGTCAGAAAATAAACTTCCCCTTTTGCTCTTCAACTTGAGAGCAGTGGTGTGTGCCTGTGTTCTTTCCTGTTCCATAGTGACAAGCAACCACTTTGCCTCCTCTATACTGAGAAGCACGTGAGCAAAGAGGAATTTCAAATTTTTGCCTTAGTTTTCCATATTGCTTAGAGAGGGCAGTAAGGGAAATGTCAGTTTTTCCACTCTTCTCTGCTATGCCCTTCCTCCCCATTTGGAAAGAGAAAGTGGCTCAGGTTAATCATAAAAGGCAAGATATTAAGAACCCAGTAAAGGGAGAAGAGATTTATGAAGGCTTCCATGCTTTAAGGTCATGAGTCAGGGATTCCTTCCTTGAAATACTTGGCCCTTAGACAGCCTTCCCATCTTTGCTTGCTACTGTGCAGTTCCAGTGACACTGGTGGGCTGGCACATGGCTAACAGATGAATTTGCTCCTAATGATCATCCCACTGAATCAATCTGAATGGCTTCTTGCATTTCTGTAGGGCTGCTTTGAGCTTGAGGGGTGGTGACAGTGAAGACAGAAACAAAGTCTTATGAAAACATTTCACCAAGTCTTGGGCAACTGCTAGCCAGAGAGAAGAGAGATGAGGGTAAGGAAGTAGAGAGAGCAAATGTGGGTATCTTATCAATTAATTTCTGACATAATTATTTATAAATGTGTGTGTGTCCACATGCGTACAAACTCCTGTTTTCTGTTTAACAGCATGATTACAGTGAGGCCCTTTAGTACCAGTCACTGTATACACACACATAGACAGAGTAATACAAAATCATGGTGCCTTTCTAATAATGGATAGCATTTCTAATATGATGCATTACATATTTGTATTATACATATTTGTACATTTACAGGGTGATGCAATGCAGATACGTATGAATTACATCCTTTGTAGAGATGAACTTGCTGCTAAAAAAGAATTGGAATACAGAAGCTGAAACTGTATTACTACAGTGTATTACATATCCCTTAAGTGTTGCAGTTATGGGACATAAAAGCTAATTTTAGTCAAGAAGCAGCATATGTTGTCTGAGTTCCATGAGTAGACTGCTGCCAGTATGCTTTATGCTAGTGAGCATAAAGAGAATTTGGATGGCCCCATAACAGCTCTGTAGTTTTTAGAAAAGCTCTTAATGGCACTGAAACCCTGGATAATAAAAGCATTTGTTAAGTCATAGACTTTCTATTCAGTCTCATACCCAGCGAGCAAAAGAAGGCTGTGGGAATACTATGTTACACTCAGAAAAATTTTAAAAGCAAACAAACAACATTTTATCTCACAATTGCGCATCTGCTGGTTTCAGGATATATTTAGCTGTGTTTATACAGAAAGTAAACAGGTAATTTGGCTTCAATGAGAATCATTGATGGGATTTTTTAAGAAACTTTCTTTTACAGTGAAAGCATGGTTGGGCTTTTTTTACTGCATGAAATTGGAAACTGCTTGAAATATGAGTATTGGCTTGGTTTATTCTTGTGTTCATCACATAAACAAAATGCTATAAAATAACTTTACTAAATAATGCAAGAAAAGAACATTTACTAATAAAACTCATCTTCAAAGACCTACAGAACTACTGAGGTGCTGCATATGCATATAATGTTTTAGAAATGCACTAGAAAGCTTTGTCTAGAAGCTTGGATGTTTACTTAATATTAATTGGTGCAAAAATATGAAAGAGCAGATAGTGAGACACCCCCCCCCCCATTATCATTACACATTCATGATGCTCTTATTCCAATACACAAACATTACTTGAAATAGATACTACTTATTGCAGCTTTTACTCGAGTATTATTTTTGCTGAGAAGAACATAATTGTGCTTCCTTTTTGCCCAGCAATTTTCCTTTTGTGATATAATGATATGGTTCTGCATAGTGTCCTGCACTGTGCAGGGTTTCCAGGTGTTTCAGTCACTGCTTACAAAACCTGTCTCTTTTTTATGTAGCCTGTTATGTCAGTCAGGAAAAGGTGAGGACAATGAACTTTCTGCCATGACTAAGGTTAAAAAATGCTTTCTGATGAAACATCCTTTCCTTTTTCAATAAGCTTAAATGTTACTCTTCCTATGCTGATAGGTTGCCAAGGCTTTTATTAAAAGCTGGAAAATTTGGCATGTTTTCCCCTTTAGACCTGAGAGGATTGTTCATACATCTGCTGCAGGCACATATGAGGCAATCGACTTATCGTGCTTGAGGTTTTTGTGCCCTTGACATTTATATCTTAAAAATCAAAGCAGCCTGGAAACTGCTTTGCACATTGCAAACAGGAGGAGTATCCCTGCAGATTTCAGCTGCTTAGCATTGATTTAGTGGTAAGGGGCAAATAGATGTAAAGCAGCATAATAGTGCTCTTTTCACTTAGATGTCATATTTAGAACCCTGAACGTGTGTTCTTTGTGATAGGAAGGTATCAACAATATCATAATTTGATGTCTGTCCCACTCAGGTTACTTTTGTTATGATCTGCTCCAGGGCAGGATTCAGCACCAACCTGACAAGGGTGAGGTAGGGGGCTCCAGTTGTAGCAGCTGCAGAATATACTCAATAGCATGCTAATTATTTTTTAGCTTCTGTTCAACAGGTGAAAAAATTTTTAGACTGTCCTAAACTACAATGGTAGACTTAAATGGGAGGGGGAGGGGAAGTTGGGGCAATCAGATATGTCAAAATGGCTTGTTTTCTCTAAATCTGTCCAGTAAAAGTCATCTTTTGTATCAGCAAAATAATATGGAATGTTAAATAACAAGAAAGGAGACCCCAGAAATGCCTCGAAACATGATTTTGGTCCTATTTGTGGAAAAGGGCTAGAAAAAAAATCTGTCTCCACAGTAGGCAGAGGAATGGAGTAACTTTCTAGGATGCTCTTAGTTTGAGATCACAGCCCTTAGAAGCATTACAGAGCCAGGAATGCAAGCTCAATGAAACTTTTGGCCAGGTTTAGAGAATCACTTACCGAATGTAAATCTCTGATGAAAGGAAACAATAAGATGGGGATGGGAAGAACAGTTTTCTGGCATCTAGCAGGCACTTCATTCCCTGGAAAAATCATTCTTTGTGTTAATATGATTTATAGGATGCCATCATGATTGATTATGCTGAAAAATCTGATACTAAAGTTGTGAAGATTCTCATGTGAAAGGAAGAGGCCAAAATGAATATCTATATTGGGGACAATAAAAAATGCAAGAGTCAGCTCTATGATAATATTCTAGGAATACTGATGGAATTTTATTAATCCTGCATGGTGTTGCCAGTGCAGAAAGAGCATGGCTGGGAAGCTGCCCAGTGGGAAGGGACCCTGGGGGGTGCTGGTTGGCAGTGGCTGAACATGAGCCAGCAGTGCCCAGGTGGCCAAGAAGGCCAATGGCATCCTGACCTGTATCAGCAATGGTGTGGCCAGCAGGAGCAGGGCAGGGATTGTCCCCCTGTACTCAGCACCAATGAGGCCACGCCTCAAATCCTGTGTTCAGTTCTGGGCTGCAAGAAAGACACTGAGGGGCTGGAGAATGTCCAGAGAAGGGCAACAGAGCTGGGAAGGGTCTGGAGCACAAGGCTGATGAGGAACATCTGAGGGAGCTGGGGCTGTTTGGCCTGGAGAAAAGGAGGCTCAGAGGGGATCTTCTCACTCTCTACACCAACCTGAAAGGAGGCTGTAGCCAGGTGAGGGTCACCCTCTCCTCTGAGGCAGCCAGTGATAGGACAAGAGGAAATGGCCTCAAGTAGCACTGGGGGAGGTTAGATTGCATATTAGAAAAAATTCCTTCACTGAAAGGGTTGTCAAGCATTGGAACAGGCTGCCCAAGATGTTCAAAAGACGTATACAAAAGATGTATGGATTTGGCACTTGGGACGTGGCTTAGTGGGGAAGTTGGCAGTGCTGGGCTAATGGTTGGACTCAGTGATCTTAAAGGTATTTTCCAACCCAAATGCCTCTATGATTCTATGATTATTAAGGGACTGTTTTGTTCAAGGTAACATTTTGTAGTGTTTCATGTTGAGTCCACAAGTCCAGATGTACCAAACCCACAAATTTTGTCTGTACACAGTTTCAACTATATTTGACTAAAATTAGATCATTTAATTCAGAAATTTCTGCCTGTTCACCCAAACTACAGTTTCATGGAACTAATTTAAAAATAAGCTTACAGTACCATCAAAATGAGGGTGTCTTCCCTGTCCTGCATACTACTGAGGTTTTCCCTTTTTTTTCTGTAATTGAAACTTTTGTGACTTTTCTACATCATTCCTCTCTCAGTTGTGTATGATTTTAAATATTTACCAGTTTTCCATTGATGTCATACAGGACAGAAAGTCATCAAGAAAGTCAGGGTAATAATCCCTGCCTGGAATTTCCTTAGATTTATATGTCCCTTTGCAGTTTGGCTCAAACAAGCAACAGTTTTAAAAGTATTCTTTACCATAGTTAAATATGCCTGGTTTAAAGAAATAAACCCAAAAACACTACTAATGAAATTACTAGCCTCATTGTGGGTTAAAGCTCTTCCAGTTGGTTGCTCTTTGTTGGTTTCCACTGATAGGGAGGTAATTGGTTTATGTGCTAAGAAAGCTGATTATGTTTCCCAGACAGAGCAGGAGGAGGGTCTGAAAGAGGTAGAAAATATGTAGATCAGAAGAATCCCCACATGGGAAAATACCTATGACCTGTGCAAAATCTTCATTAGTTTAAATTCTGTCTCTCTTACATACTTCCTTGCCCTCCATTACTTACAAGTGCTGAAAGTGGCGTGCACTGCTGTGTTATCATCATCCAAAGAAAAGGAAACTGGAGGAATGAGATATGTACAGAGAGGTTGAAGTCACTGAGATTGAGCATGGGAACAGCAACCTGAAGCCTAGACAGAGAGATGGAGAATCATGGACTGCAGCCAGTGAAGGCTACAGGTACTCAGGAGGGGTCAGAGTTGTATTTAACCTAGTGCTTGTGAGAGCCAGAATCTCTCCTTTTCTGTAAATGATTGCCTGAACAAGCAGGACCAGGATCTGCTATTTCCTGCAAGCCAACATGACACAGAAGGAAACCAGACACACCTCTGCACACTAATTCAAGTCCCACTGGAAGAAATTTTTAAAGCAAATCACCCAGACGCTCCACCAAGTGGAGGAGGTCTAAAGCATTTATATCCTAGCCATTGCCCTTCTGTGGCTAAGTTTAATCTGTCAGTTCCTATCTAGTTAGGCTATGAAAGAAAATCAAACACTGTTGCTTCAAAGGCAGAGTGAGCTTGATACTACCTGGTATGTCAAGCCAGAATAGCTGACATGCAAATTAGGATCCAAAGCATTCACTCTTTTATGCTCAGCCAGGTGCTGGCAAGATCAAAGGGAGCCCTAAAACCTTTGAATTTATTGAAGGGAAATTGGGGAATTTGGAGCTTACAGAAGGGCAGAGAGGACCCTAAGTAGAGGCATGGGCAAAACTGCAGTGAGTAAAAAAATACAAACATCTTTTTTCTCATCCAAATGATAGCTCTTGGTCATCATTGCATTAGTGAAATTCTGAAGAATCTCTGATTGACATCTTTGATATGGTGATGTGGTCTCTTACAATTCATCTTCCAAATTATTCAGAGTATAAAGGACTGGGATAAAAGGGCCTTTGAATACTATAGATATACTATACATAGGCTTTTTCCTTTGGTTGAGACTAGAAGTCCTAGGGAATCTGAATACTGAGCCTGAAAGTTCCCTTAAAGACTGTTTTCTAAAATTGATAGCCCATCAAGAGAAAGACCCAGGGAAGTAAGTTAAATATTTCTGTGTAATAGAATATTCAATTTTTTTAACCACCTTCTCAAGTGATATGGAGCTCAGCACAGGTGTATTTTGCTTACTGTTTCCTCTAAACTAACAAGATTTTTGGTCTTTTAATAAACATTGTCTTGAGCAAAAAACTTGTATCATACTCTTGGATTTGGATTTACAAGTAGAACAGTTTCAGAAGTGAAAAAGCACTAAATTTCTAACAGAGTAAGACCTTAAAACATTAAATCCTAAAGCCTTAGATGCTAAACCTCAGTGTTTTCCAGTGGATGTTAAACAAGAAAGCAATGACAAAAAGTGCTTTCTTTTCAGTATCTTGTTACAAGCACATGGGCTAGAGGCTGTAATTAAAGGTTTAACCAGCATTAACACATGATATCATACTAAAACCACCATGCATTGAAACTGGCTAGCCTGCTTAGCTTTTTCTCTCCTAGCAGTGTCAACAAGAGCATCAGAACTGCTCAGCCTCGAGAAGAGACAGCTGAGAGGGGACCTCATCAATGTCTGTCAGTATCTGAGGGAGGGTGTCAGAGCACGGAGCCAGGCTCTGCTCAGTGCTGCCAAGCAATGGGACAAGAGGCAGTGAGCAGAAACTGAGGCACTGGAAGCTCCCCCTGAACATGAGGCAGAACTTCCCTACTGTGTGGGTGACCATGCACTGGAGCAGGGGGCTCAGAGAGGCTGTGGAGTCTCCCTCACTGGAAATATTCAAGAACTGTCTGGATGCAATCCTGTGCAATGTGCTCTGGGATGAGCCTGCTGGAGCAGGGAGGTTGGACCAGGTGACCACTGTGATCCCTTCTAACCAGACCCATTCTGTGACTCTGTGATTCTGTAACATCAGGCTCTACTGTAGCTGCCTAAGACTAGGCTTTTACTGGAAAAATTGATAAATGGTAAGCAACAGTTTTCATCCAGATCTGCATTATATAAATTTTTACATAACATGCAAGGACTAAGAAAATATACTAGGATTTTCAATGCCTTCCTAAAATATTTGTCCCTTCTATCTATAAAGAGGAAGTTTATTAGTTCACTTTTTTTTGTACCATTGCCTGTAATATATTTTGTCTTTCTTGTCATAAAGCAGCACTGTGAGGCAGAAGAAGTACTTTCTCCTCGCTTGCCAAAGGGATCTGAGAACACACATCTGTGGTGCATTTTGTGTGTTGTTTTATGTCTTGATTTTACTTCAGATTTACCAAATACAAGTGTACACCATGGCATGAAATCTAGGAGTGCAACTTCACTTATGTTTCAGTGTCTGCACTGTAAGAATTTTCACCTGAACAAAGTGAGCCCCTGCTGTAATCAATGAAGACCTAAGCACTGCAGGCAGGGAGTTCAGGGAGGCTGTCAGATCCCCAGGTGTGTTTCCCTGTAGACACGTGTCTATATGCAGACATTTCCGCTGTAGACACCTACTGGGGGAACCCCAAGTGCTACATAACCCCAGGTGCAGCTGGATGTGCTGATACCTCTGCATCCTGGCTGCGTCCACAACAATATCCAGCAACAGCCCTTCTCACAGAGTGTGGCTGATGGAGAATGGACATGTCAGCCAAGGAGTGTGTGACTGGTGTGGGAGTTGCAGTGGCCCTGTATCCCATGTGGCATGGACAGCTGGGGTCTGTAGGTCTCTGGAGCCCATGCAGCCTTATCCTTCAATCAAGGTTGTCACAGACCAGCTATTGAGTGAGGCAGATAGGGAACAAAAGTCTGTCAGGAAATATTCTGGCAGTTATCCCACCCTCTGTCCTAGGGAATAATAGAGATAAAACCAGTATGATTCAGGCCAGATCCCATGGGAGTCAGGCACTGAACTCCTTTGGGATTTTGTCATAATGAATTATTACAGGTTATAGAGAAAGTCTTTGAGGCAGAATATAAACAAATCTCGTATGGCAAATCTTAGGCTAACATTTTACATCTAAATAATCCATCTTGATGTATCTCATGATTATTTTTTATTTTTCCTAAGTGCATTAATTTGAAATATGAGATGTAGAAATAAATTTGAACTGGCTGTTAACTCTTTACATCTGTTTTCATTGAAGCAGAAATAATTTTGAATCCTGCCATTTTATTAAGGAGCACTGACATGTCACAAAAGAAGAGACAGAGTGGTGTTACATGTGCTTTGTGCCTCTGAGGAAAGGTGCTAAATTTCCTCAGTCTAGGAAAACCTATTGTTTTTTGCAACATATTGTATGCTGGTCTTAGCACACGTAGACAGAAAGAGGTATGCCTCTGACTCAGGTTGGGAGGGGTATGGAAGGCTGACTGTGATGGGATGTGTGCATTCAGTGCAGCCAAGGATGACACAGGTGTTTCACGAAGTTTAGTTTGTGTATGTTAAATCATGAAAGGCGGATGTAAAAACAGCTTTAGACTGTGCAGTGATGTGTATATAGACGGTTATTTTATACAATCTGTGTTCCCCAGTGTTGCACAGCACCTTGGGCGCCTTCCCCTCTCTCCTGCTAAGGGTTTTCTGTTGACCCTTCTGGACTCTCCCTTTCCTCCCAGCTGGGTGCTCCTGGCCCCAGGCTGTCCCACAGCCTCAGTCCTTTTCCCTTGCTGGCCCCACAGGGTGGTTGTCCCGCTGTTACTCCCACAGCCTCACCCAGCAGGCACTGGGGTGTGCTGGTGGTGGTGCTCCTGAGCAGTGACCATCAGTGCAGACTGACCCTTCCCTCTCCTGTCTCCCCCCAGCTGTGGTGCCTGCTGACCGAGACCCCGAGGGAGGGCACAGCAGTCAGCACAGAGCACTCCCTGCCCACCCTGATCACGCTGACATTGTCCACAGGACAGCAAATGGGACGGGGCCTGGGGCAGCTCCGAGGTCACCGGGGAATCCCCGCACGGAAAGGGGATGGCGGCAGGACCAGCTGCACAGGGGACGGTGCTCATCGGATGATCTGCCTTCCCTCCTCTTCTCAGCTGGCTTTTTTTTTTTTTCTCTTTTTCCTCTTCTCCTCTTCCCAAAAAGTAACACAACATGAGAAGTACTGTAAGCCACCCGCTGTGAGTAATTGCCCCTGATGACAACAGGTGACTCTGTCTCCGCATCCTCTGTGCAACAAATGTAACCTTGGTCAGAGCTTTTTAGGCCAACGTTCTTTGATCACAATGTATTTAATGATATTAATGTTATTGATGCCATAATTATTGAGAATGAAAAATGTTGCTTTTAAGCCTCTCATAATATTCTTTTATTTTTTTCCTCCTGCACCTCTGCAGAAATGCATCCCTGTTCTCAACATCAAGTCTAACAGATTTTGGTACAGGAGAAAAAACTGTCTTCACTTAACTCTAGGAACATGGAGCTCCCTGGCTTCAGTTATGGAAGAGATGTATTTATGGAATATGTAAAATCTGTTATTCCCTGGGTTGTTTGCCTGGCTGATATTAGAAGATCAAGTCTATCATGTTTACATTCCTGGCATTCCTTCAGAAGAAGCTGAATCCCAAACGGGTACAAACCTCCAGGGTAAGTATAGGTTAAAGCCATTTTCAAAGTAACTTCACGCTGTTGGCGCTGATTTTTCTACTTACTTAAGAAGTCAATAGATATTTAGATCACTGAAGATTGTATTTAAAATCAGTTTCATGTGGTAGAAGCTCTATAATATGCATAACAGGGAATTGCCAAACAGTCTTAGACTACGGCATCTTGATTTTATCTTCTCTATTAACAGTGATTTTTAAAATAGAGAATATTTATATTCTTGCTATAGGAATGTGTAATCTGGGCTATTATAAAGGCTGAAATCAACCGTATTTCAGATGGATAAGGTTATTTTCCTAATATTTGAAAACTATTACATTTGAAAATATATAATGTTATATATAATAGAGTAGAAATAATCACATCTATTGTTATATAATGTCAACTAGTTTTGTATCTAATATCAAATACAATTATTCAATAAAGTCAGATCAGTCCCGTACTATCAAATATATGCTGACATTTGAGAGAATGGTGGGGTTTTTAAGGACAAATAAACATGGTTATTTGGAATATTGTTTTTAGTAAGATAAAAATATTTAATTTCTCATCCAAGAAATTTTTTCTTTTCTAGAATATATTTTTTAGAACTTGTCATACTCATTGAAGAGACAACACAATGGCAAAGGCAACAAAAATAATATTTTTACGCAAAAATTTACTGTAATAAAATTATTCAAGGTTTTTATTCTGTCCACTACAGCTCATACACCACTGCCTAGCATAAATAATACTTCATAGACATCTGTGTTAGTTAAAAATATCTAGGAATTATAAAAGCTATGCCAAAAAGGTGAAACCTTTGGAGCCTGCTAATTCATTTTATATAATGATGCAATGACAAAAGACAATTTGACTGTGCATTTTGACTAAGTACTCGTTTTTACTACTAATTTATATAAATATCCATTTAAGCCTTTAAAGGAGACTACTGTATAGAAGAGAATTTCAAATATTTGCTCTGCTTTAACTGTCTTTTAAGGAGATTTTTTTCATCTTGCATTTTAAATTATGCTAAATGTCAATGTGGCTCCCATTGTTTAGCTGGTATTTACCACTTCAGCCTTTTTCCCTAACATAAATTTTATTTACCTTTGTTTTATCATACAGATATATGTTGTGTATCAAGCTGCATACAATCATACAGGTTTATCATCAAAATATTTGTATGTCATGTACATAAAGTTGGTTTACACCTCTTCAAGTCACTCCCTGATTTAAGGCATTCTACATATGCTGTGAGTTAGTGCACCTTCATGACATCCCAGGGCAACTTTTATTTCCTTGCTCTGAGAAACTCCTCCAATCTTCATCATCTTAAACAGTAACACAATCCAAGAAAATTTCTGTAAATCCTTGCACCTCTTAGAGGTAAGACTGTGCTACTCCAGGATGTAATCAAGCCACAGAATCATAGAATATTTTAGGCTGGAAAAGACACTTTTAAAAGTTCATCGATTTCAGCACTGCCAAGTTCATGACTAAACCATGTACCTAAGTGCCGTATCTACATGTCCTTTAAGTGCAAGTGATTGCAAGCTTGATTTAAAGTTGAACACAAATCATGCTGGAGTTATAACAGCATACCTGTTCTATACACCTCATGTCACAGAAGCATCTCTACTGACTTTTGCAATGCCTTTGTGTGAAGGGGAATAGGAAATCCTAGATATAATGTAAGAGGAGGAATTAAATTAAATGTTCAAGACCTAGCTCTGCTTGAAACCATTTAACACCTGCTACTAATGACAGCCACCACTAATCTTGTTAATTATTTTATATTCACATGATATGGTTCTCTTTTCCCCTCTTACACATTTTCTCTGTTTAGTACATGAATAAATCTGATTAACATAATTTGAGCATTCAAATAGCACTTTTCAGGATCAGAAGTCCTGTGCAAGAAATGTTGACTTTCTTTGGCAACAGGGCCAAAAAGGGTTTTCTCCTCTTTGTTAGGACTTTTAGGTGCAAGAGTTACCATAGTAACACTTATGGTCACTTTCATTTCAGTTCAGTAAATTCAGTGATGTGCGTTCAGTTTGCTGATAGGGAATTGTAAGACTATGAAACAATCCTGTAAAATGAATATGTGGATTTTTTTTGAAGCATGGATGCTTTGCTACTCATATATTGACAGTTAGATCCTAGATAAAGAACTGAATCTCAGGATATAATGATGGGCCAACTGGGCATGATTTACACAAATGATTAAATGTAGTTTTTCAAAGTCCAAATTACCTCATTGAATTAATCAGTATTTGGCTAAACTTTTATCATTAGAATATGGATTTAGAGGAAAAATAGAATGTGTTTTACCTTGTTCCTAGTACAGAGTGGACAGTGGTCTGTAAAATTGCCACATGATGTATTTTTTTCCTTTGAAATATTTTCGACACTGAGAAGTTTTTAAAAGCATGCAGTTATGCAGGTATCTATAGTGGACAGCTGGTACTTTTAACTATGCTTCTAGGTAGGAGTAGATGAGCAACAAGAAGACATCCAGCTCTTATAAAATCTTGCTGGGGTTCCACAGACTCCTGTGTAAGCTGAGAACTAGACCCTGCAATTCTGCTATTCCTTCAGAAAAAGGGATAAAGTATTTAACCTGGGGAAACTCCTGCAGGTAATGATTCCCATGACAGAATTTTTCCTTTAACGCAAAAGAACAACCTGGTCCTTTGAGGAATTTCCACCTGGTCTTACAAATAATCTGTGCTGTGTTGACAACTTCTTTCACCACATTTACAGTGATGTTAAATAAGGTCATTCAGAAAGTGGAATTGTACTGCTGTTAAGCTGAGTTAACCTTGATGAAGTACAATATTAAAATATTGCAAATTTAGGAATTATTGTTAGCTTATGTTTCAAGACAGAAAACCAAAATCACTGGTAGATTAGAAGAACTATGTAAGGTGCATTATATTTTCCTTCAGGTTCTAATAATAAAATACAGTTATTCTCACTGATAGGCTTGTTGTGAGTATTTCTAGACTGAGGTAAGTAGTTCTGAGTAATGTAACTCCCCTAGAGTGGTGTGGGTGTGTGTGTTCATGTGGCCAAGACAGGAAGGAATACATAGTTCAGGAAAGGATTTAATATGTTGTCTTCCAAAATAAATAGGATAGATATATGTTCTTTCAAAATCCTATCATAATAGTCATATGAAGGTGTTTAAAATTAATTTAATGCAATATCTTTCTATCGGGTTCAGACTTGTAGAAGCTGGAGCAGGACATTTTCATTGTGTATGAGCAATTCTCATTCTAAATTAATGGAATGTGGATCAGTGTTTCCATATTAAGAGATGGCTCTGCCACAGCTCATCTTTTCCATCAATAATAGATACCTGTCACCCCTGGCAGTTAAGAAATCCTAACTGGTACTGACTGTTTTCAGATGTATTTCAAAATGAGACTTAAGCAAAGGTTCTTCTGTTGGCAGTTCGAATCATTATTTGACTTTACTCAGTTTGCAGATGCGAGCAGGCATGTTATAAATACACATGCATTTTTACAGCATGCTTTCTTAATTCTTTAAGTTAGAG
Source organism: Fringilla coelebs (assembly GCF_963513975.1). Taxonomy (NCBI): domain Eukaryota; kingdom Metazoa; phylum Chordata; class Aves; order Passeriformes; family Fringillidae; genus Fringilla; species Fringilla coelebs. The sequence goes on along the minus strand of NC_140029.1, from coordinate 26,132,213 downwards.
ATTATTTGTTCATATCTGTCAGAGGTAGATTTATTGGGATGGGCTACAGGACTTTTAAATCTTTTCTTCTCATAGCCTACCCCATTAGCCTTCATCCTGATGGTGGAAAAAATATCTGTACAACATTTCATGAGAGTTAAAGCCTATCCATAGCAGTGCCTTGATTTACTCAAATATTTTTAATTTTTGATTAAAACCTAATGGTACTTCACCCAATCTTGTCTCAGCTCTGAAAAAACAGAAGCATGACTGTAGTTTACCAGCTAAGCAGTTTGTAGGAATCCCAGAAATACATTTATACGTGCTTGACCTTGTGTGTTGTTTTTTTCACTGTGCTGGATGTCTTGCTCCAAGGTTATTTTCTAAAGAATTCCCAGCAAACGCAAGCATATAATTAACAATCAGTTTTGCAAGCATTTTTGCTGCTCTTGGAGCAACTGAGGTATTGTTCTACCAGCCCCTAATCAGGGCTGTCAGTGAGCAGCAAGGGCCAAGCTGCAGAAGACAAGCATCTGTAAGGACAGGAATGCAAGTGGGGACTCCAGGACACTTGTCTATCTTAAGAGGTATTCCTTTCAGGAGGACTAGGTCACAGCAGAATTTTAATCAAACAAAATGTCCCATATCCATCCTTTGTATAAGGGATAAAAACTATGCTCAAGCACACAGAGTTGATTCAGGATTAAATGTAGACTGTGAAACAAAATGAGGTAGAGTCCCAGTGCCATAAAATCTTAAAATCAGTTTGTGTGGTATGTAGCTTTGTGGCAGCAGTTGTACATTCCCAGGAAAATGGCCAAGGACTTTATATAAAGATGGCTCTTGACTATGTGAATGGGATGAGAAGTTCTTCCTAGCAGTAAATAAAGTTGCTCATCTTGTGTCTGAGTCATCAAAACTGGTCTGTCCATGACCTCTAATTTAAGGTCTTTTAATTCTTTGTCCATATTCTTGCCTACTTTTCCTATTAGTGAAACATAACAAGTATACACAAATAGTTAAAATAATAAAGTAATACATATCCAGAAAAAAATGTATTTCTATTTTTACAGGGAGAATTTGAAGAAATAATTCCTTCCTGAACTTCTACCTGCAATGATGTTGTTGCTATTAAGTTTTTTTGCTTTTTCTACTGCATGAACACAATGGCTGTTCAGAACATGAAAATTTCAGACCTTAAAATAACATTTCACCTACGTTATTCAGCACAACAGTCTGAAAATTCACATGAGAAGAAGTACATTTCTAGTGATGTGGAATGCTGACACATTTTTGCTATGGGTTGGGATGCATGTCAAAAGAAAGGTCTGGGAAAGACAAAAGGCTGTTGTTGTGCTTTTTGATTTCTGAGAAATTAAATTATTAATCAATCCACACTTTTATATACTGGTGTATGTAAAAGATTAACATACCTCAATTGTAGTGATTAAGGAGAGAGACCATAAATCTTGTGGTAGAGAAGCTGATGAATGTCTAAAAGGACATATTCCCCAAGTACCTTGCAGATCTCAAGACTAAGACAAGGACACAGTATTTTACAAAAGGGAATTAAAATGTTCCTCTCTTTTCTGCCTGCTTCTCCAATTGGAAGTCAAAAATGTTTTTCAGCCAGAAAGTCTTTGCCTGCAGGGGAATAGAAGATTACAAACCTGTTTTGTTATGAATAGCCTAGGCAAAAAAACATGCATTTGCTAAAATTTCTGAAAATAAATGGTAATGGATTATTATAACTATCCATTTAAATTTGTTTTGTCACGATCACATCATGAACAACAGAACATTTCAGCAGAAACATACACACAGCAGATTGCCCAGACACATGGTGGGCTTGTTGAATACAAAGGAAGTTTGCTGTCCAGAGTCCTCAGCTCTGTGGACAGTGTGGGGTGTGAGCAGCGCTCAGCCTGTGGAAAAGGGGAGTGTTGCTGCTGAAGCTCCCTGGGACAACTCCTGTGCTGTCAGACAGAGCAGCCACACCCCACAGTGAGAAACAGCACACAGCTGTTCCTCAGTGCATGGAATGCATTCTCTGCACAGAGAACTGTCCCAGCACAGAGCTACACCTGACATCATTGCTGCAGAGGCTTCTTTGGACAGAATTCCTGTCGAGAATCTTAAGGAAGGGTTTGCTTGCAATCAGCTGATAGAACAATATAATAAATGATTACTTGCAGCAGGCAAGTAATCCATTGTGGAACTGTAATGGGAAAAGAAGATGGTATTTGTGAAGAGAATCTATGTATTAAATTGCGATGGTTCTTTATTGTCAAATGTTTGAAAAATTAAAGTACAAATGCTTTGACTGGAGGTGTTGCCTTTGATTGTGTTTTTTGTGGTTTTTTCAGTCATCGTTAAGCTATGTTTTTTAAATACAGGAAATATCATTAAAATATTGTTTAAAATTATTATAGATTTAATTTTGTGCATCATTGTTATGAAGGTGTGGTTCTATCTATACTAACAGGCAGTCTTTTGGTAAAGACTCAGGATATTAAAATAATTGCTACTTAATTAAAATAATATATACTTTTAAAAAAAGAGCTTGGCAAACCAGGCATCACAAAGAGTTAGACAACAAGTACATGCTGGGGCCTCTCCATCGTGTGGTCTGGGCTATATGGGAAGCATGTGCCCATACTGTGGAGCTCTGAGTTCAGACACCACTGGATGTGGGCAGATTAGAGTAAGATAGCTAAATAGTTTCTCCCCCTATGTCTGTTCCACTTCTTTCCTGAGGGCTTGTATTTCCATGATAAGGGGAAGTAAAGAGCCTAAAAGTGCCTTTAAAATTTCATGGGCTGCAGGTGGAGAAGGTGTCTGAGGTGTCCGTATTCCTTTGTGAAATGTGTGTCACTAGACAAAAGGGAGGAAGCAACTGAAAACCAAACGAGGTGTGGAGTTGTGCACAACCTTTGTTCCCCCCTCTGGTATAGGCCAGATCCTATTTCAAATATTATTAAACTCAAACTGAACTTTTGGAAAGTGATATTGGGGAAAAACATATTTTATGGGGAAAAGTGCTTAGAATACAAGTGAGGAGAACGTGACTGTGAAGAGCAGTGGGAGTGTTTTTATTTCATCTAAGTTTGAAATAGGAGAACACGATAGACTGCTGAAAGCAACTCTAGCAATGCAATATCCAGTATCCAGAGAACAAAACCCTTTTGTTTCCTGACCTCGGCCTCATCAAACAAACCAAGAGAAGTGTTATTGAGCTGGAGGAATCTGTTTACTGGAACAAATACTGAAGCTCTATGCTGGCATCTTAGAGCACAAAAGATGTTGGAACAGAACAGTACTATTCTGGAAAAGAGAAGCAGCAATCATGCACAGATAAAAACAAAACAGAAAATGAACTTGAGCTACAAAGAAAACTCTGTCAATAATTTTGTTTCCTTTATTTAGCTGACAGCTGTACCTAAAATTGATCTCAGTTACACTGACGTAAGATGTTGTAAGGACTCTTTAAGTAACATCTACATTTAATTCTGTTTGAAACGTTCAAGTTAAATCTGCTTGTCCCTTCAAAAATGCATGATCTGGTTGAGAGAATAATGAAAGTGAATAAGTGAAAAATATCTATCCAAAATTAATGTCAGTTTTCTGTATTGTAAAGTAAATGAAGGTAACTGTTGTTTAGTGCATTCTTGTAATGAGTTCTGGAAGCTCTTGATCAGCTTGCTGTAATATCAAAGACATTGTTTAGTATTTGTGTTTTGTTTTCTCTACCAAACAGCATTCAGTATATGAATATTTTTTTACTCTCTATCTTGATGTACATTCTCTGTACTAATCATGTATGCAACATGTTTACTACAGAGAATGTACTAATGTGCATATAACTAATCATCTAAACTCTGTAATTTGCTTCTTGACTGGATGATATGCTTTAAAAACAGGAAAAGTGTATGGCAAATAATGCATTTTTATGTTTGATTAATTGTACTAATTTCTTTATTTTTATTAAGCTTTATGATTTTCCTGCAATTTATGGCCACTTTTGAATACTTATGGATTAGTGTAAGTCATAGCAGACAAGTGAATTCTCTTTTTTTAAAATTTAAAATCACTTCTATTATTAGTAAAAATATAAATATATTAATTATGATTTTACAAGTTACATGCCAATATATTATCAAGATTATCAATGTTTCTAAGAAGTATGTACAAAAAGAATGAGACAGAAAAAAATCTTTGAATAATGGCCCAAAAGTTATAAAATGCACTTCTGGTTTTTATCTTTAGGAAAAAAATTGCTATAAATGACAAGATGAAACTTATAATCTGAAAGCAAAGAATGAACTACACACACCAAAAAATCACCAACTTCAACAAAACGTGCAGTAACTCCTACGACCCTTCCTCACACCTGCAGAGAAGAGCTGGGTAAGCAGTTGAATTTTGCAGGGTGTCCCGAAGGTCATCGCCTCAACCTCAGGCTCTTGTGCACCACAGCAGTGAAAGCAGGTGTCCTGCATGCCTCCTCTCGTTCACCCAAGGGTGACATTGTGCCTTTTTGATTTGACTTAGTTCCTCTGGCATGCTTGACAGTGTCATGTCCTCTCATGCACTTGTGGGATTTGTTCACCTAGGATTAAAAAACTAAAATCAATTATCTGTAGTTCCTCTGCGTATCCCCGAAGGACTAGGACATGATATGCTGATAGACTCAAGGGATCAATCTAGTCTAAGCAGCAAGTCATTTTATCAGGAATGTTAGAAAAGAAATGTAGGTGTACAGTTCTGTGTTTTCTACAGTTAGATCTGACTTCTGCAATCCCGTTTTCAGTGTCTGGATCTGAACATCCTCTTGCTACTTAAATTCTGAATGTTATTGTCTCTCCTGACCAGCATTGATATCCCGAGCTGAAATCTCACATACCTGCTGAAACACCCCTGATAATTTGTTGGATTCTGAAGAAATTTTAATTCTACAAAATTTATTTTTGTGTTTGCTCTCTTTTCACAACCTGTTCTCCTCCCCCACTGCTACAGAGTTCTGTTATTCTGGAGTATGCATGGCAAAAGAACGGAACGGCAGATGGGGCTGCTCCATATTTAATGCCTTCAGGGGGAAGAACGCAAGGGCATGCAGAGCACATGTGTGGTCCAACAGCAGTCTGTCAAGGCAAACCCTCAGAAATGTGGGAAGCTAGCGCCCTAAGAGTGAGAGTCACAGAGACAGAACAGCTCAAACCACACTCCTCTGGTGCAAGAAAGCTTCCATTCTCATATGAATTTATGAAGCATTCAGTCTGATATTTCCCAAGTCAGAGATTTTGCTCAGAAGGCCAGGGAAGTTTTGGATGAGAAAATGTGAAGAGGGGTACCATCACCTCCTGTTTCTCTGGGAGATGATAGAGTGGAGGGCACTAACAGTGCAAAAACTAGATCCTAGCTGGTATGACTCTTAGAAGCTGTACTTCATGTGATCTCTGTGCTCATTTACAGAGAGTAGCACATTTTGTATAATGACCTGCTTTATTATGTTCATGTATTCCTTATCCCCAGGTGGTGTTGTATTGCTTAGTGATCACCACAAAATCTGTCTTTTGCCTTAAAAGCAGTGTTTTGGCAGGAGGCAGAATCCTGAAGCCATACAGGTGGAAGATCTTCCCTTTTCCAATATACTCTTTCCACCTTTGGAGCAGTCTCACCGAACTTTCCCTGGACCTCAGTCTGCTCTGTCTGGCTAGCTTCAGTGGCTGTAAGAAATGGACGGGACTTAGCCATGAGGGGATGACAACAATTGCTCCCTTAGATGAACAATTGTAGAAAGGAAAGAAAGGCATCTGTTTGCTGCACTACACGTTTTTTTTTAACAGCTGAAATGATTAAGTGTAAACCTGCAGAACTGAACTGCTGCTGTGGCTTTTGCCCGAGCAGAAGTGGAAAAGCTTTGGGAAGAGCCCATGCCCTGGGGTGTGCATAGGGCAGTCAGTTTGGTTTCTGGGCAAGTCTGGACTGTCTCTAGAGTGTGCACTAACACCACCAGTCTCAGACAGCGGGCAGAAAGCAGGAATATGTGTTGAACTATTAACACATCCTGGGACAGTAAGGCAGAATTGAACAGCCCTCTTTTCCCAAGCGAGAGCTGCAGTCTACATTCAAACAAGGATACCGTAGAGGCCCTTTATTTACTAGGGGGTACGTGCTCCTCTTCGTCTCTGCCGATATGCAGTTATCTCTGCAGTGAGCTGACAAGGTGGCTGACGACGGCGGCCGCAGGGCAGAGCCACGGCGGCCAGGCTGTGGCGGCGGAGCCGGGCAGGGCGCTCACGGGGCACGGAGCGAGCGAGCGCGGCTCTGGAGCAGCGGCTGCGTTTCGGTGCCTTCTGCAGTGACACCTGCCGCCGGCTGCGGGCACCGCGGTGCTTTGCAAACCCCCTGTTTGCACGCTCTGATCTTTTGCGTGTAAGTCTTCTGAAGACCCAAAAGAAGGCCTCCGGACTGATAACTTCAGCTGGGTATTCCAAATAAGCTTGCTTTCATGCTCGTATGCCATTCTCCTTATTACAAAACTAATAGCAACGCTACCAACTTTACTGTTCCATGCTGACTAGCAGCAGAAAGCAGGTTTATAGCACAGCTTACTGATAAGATGCCGTGTCAAGCAGAGAGAAGGATTCTCTGAGATCAAACTTGAGCTCTGGCTTGTTTTAGCGTTGTTCTGCTCTTCATAGTAGCAGAATATTAGATTCAGACTCTGGTGCTTGTTTTACTACATGTCATGTCTCAGCATTTGTGTTTTACTTGTCTCGTTTCTGCTCTGGTACTCTTGTGTTCTCAGGTTGCAGTTGTTCAGCAGCATCTTCTGAAGCTAACACGGATAGAAATATAACCTGGAGAACTCACTGGGGGAGATTTCTCCCAACAGTTCTTATAATGCAGCCAAATGACCTCACTTTTAAAATTAAATTACAATGTAGAAGACCAACTTATTTTTATCAGAAATCCAGAGTTTGCTGATTGTTTTCTCTTTCCATTGTTTTCAGCTGAGAGTTGTAGTTTTAAACACGTTAACTTTCTCTAGACAACTTTTCCCATTTCCACACAGTAAGTAATTTATACTTAAAATGGAATAGGGGATTAAAATGACAGAAAATTTATGATTACCAGATGCACACAATGTATTTGCTGAGCCAGTACTTATTAACATAGATAGTTCCCTTATTATATTAATTTTACATGAAGATATGTGGAGTCTGTCATCTGGAATTAGAACTACAACACCCAGAGTCACTTCTGACAAGCATAAGCCTCCAAGTTTCCCAGCCCCTTACTTGAGCAAGCCTTGGGCATCCAATAGCCTCCTCCTTATGCCCCTCTTTCCATGTAGAGGTAAGCAACATGTGGGGCCCACCTGTGAGCAGTGCTGCCCTCCCAAGTAAACAGTAAAAATTGTGAAGCCCTCTCACAATAAACATGACTACTTTTCCCTTAGGCAAATATAATTAGGCAAATGTAAGTAAGCAATAATACTAAGGTGCCCATAACTGAATTTAGATGCCTCACATTGTATTAGACAACTGAGGAAAACCCATGATTTTCATCTAACACTGATTTTTCAAGCATTAACTTGTATAAGGTTTGTTGTTGAAATTCTTCCTCTATTCAGTGAAGCAGACTGTGTTGGAATGACTCAGTGTGATGGTTTCCATCTTAATGGTTTGATAAACAGTTCTGTCTGGTTTGTGTTGTGTTTCTGTCCAGCAGAGGAAGTGACTGGGAAATGAAATGAACCTGCAGAGTTTCCTGGACTGGACTCTGCTTTGTTTGCTTATTTGATCACATATTTAGATGTCTCATAGTGTCCCTATAAAGCAGGACAATAACGCTCACCATGCAGTTCTCTAAGAAATCAGAAACAACGGAAGGAAAATTTCATTTCTTCAGATTGCCAGCAGCTCATTTTGGAAAAAAGATATTACCAAACAAGATTATTAGAAGACTTTTACACAAAGATTATGCCGCTGTTATTATATTCTCTCCCTCATAAAGCAATAATGATAACTGTAATCATAATCCAGTGAATTCAAATTTTCATGAGAAAAAGTATTCTTTCTGAATTATCTGGAACACAGTGTTCACTAGTTTTCCTTATATTGAGGATAAGAAGGTTTTCTGACTTTTAACTCCATATTTGCCCTAGAAAGATAATAATGACTTCTTTCTTCAGGAGGCTGGAGAAACCTGAACAATCTGTTAACAAATACATGCTGCTGTTGTGCCTTTGAGAGAAGTGCTGAGTGTATATCCCTGTCTTTAAATAGAAAGCAGTCAAAGGATAATTGCAGCATTTAAAAACACTGAGAGCATTCTAAGTAGGAAGGAACAATAGTTACGTAGTTAAAGTATAAGAAAAAGAGAATATCTGTGTTATGTTCCTGAACTGGGCAGATTCTTTTCCTTATAACCTTGGGCAAAATGCTTCACCTCAGCCTGTCTACATTTCCATATTTTATTCAGTATAAAATGGGGATTATAACCCTTTTCTGTCTCAGAGAATACTAAAAATATATGTGTGGGGACAGACATCCTGAGATGGAAGGTGTTATCTGACATTATAAATGGAAACACAGGATATGGCTACACAGGCTCTCAGTTTAGAGCTGATCTAATCACACAGAGGAAACCCAAGAAATAGAGTCAACAAACCTCATTCTCAAAGGCTCCAGTTACTACCTGATTGTATCGCTCATGTGTATTTATTTCTGTCTCTGGGAGCCTGATTCTCCTAGAATATGCTTTTAACTTCAGGAGGGAGGAAGTGTTGAGATTAGTTTCCAACCCACTAGAATTTATATTTAAGAACAGTTTGAACAGTATAACACATAAGAAGTTACCTACATAAAAACTACCCTGCCTCAGGACAATGAAACGCTCCTGCACATAGGAACCAAATGTGGTTCCCCTGATAAAGCACACCTAAGAACTGGCAAATCTTTGCAGCTCCAGTGCTGCTCCTTTTGTCCCTCAACTGCTAGCAGTTCAACTCTGGTAGTGATAAGCTGCACTTGGAAATTCCACAGCTTCCTCTAATCCGAGCATCTGGGATCATGTAATGTAGGCTTGGGTTCACAGACATTTACAAGCCTAAAACCCACCAATGCTTTAACAGCAATAGAGGCATGTATTCCTACATGCCTTTATAAATTTAAGCCTTAAAAGTCACTTGGTTAGGCCTATTTATTGCACCTCTTAGCCTAATCAAATATGGTAGTCTTTTAACCAGGCATAGAAAAATTATTCAATAGTTTAATGCAGGAAACAGAAAAATGCCATATCCACTAATGTAGATACATGGGATAATAACCATCAGGCTAGAATGTGACAGGCAGGAACACTAGGAATTGTTCTTATTTTCTTAAGAAGGCTATGGATTGAAGTCTGCTTGTTTTTCCTTAAAAATATATATAGTTGTATACAGACTCCTCCCAATAGTCTGAACAAAGTCAATAATCTTCAAGAACTGTAATGGAAAAAGCTCGGGCTGGTATGAAGCGGACTTTAGGAGATGGATAATCAGCTTCATAAATACAAAGAGTTCACTAAAGTGAGTAGCAATTTTTCTTCTAATATTTGTAGGAAGATGAAGTTCAAGATGTATTCTGCAGGGGATATTGTTACCTTGAAAGTAATTTTTGTCTGGAAGTATGGTACACATTGTTACGAAGTGACTAATTGCTGTACTGCAGGAAAGAAAATTAAAATGTATCCTTCTATTTTTAAAACTGTTTACTCTATATATTTAACACAACTAGGGACACAGCTAGTACATAATTTTCTTGACTAGCTCATTGGAAAGGAAAAAATGAGCATCAGGATAAACTCTCCAAACACAGAAAGGACAGCAGAAAAATCAATAAACACTCTAAAAAGCATTATAGAGTGAAATCTTCAGACTGACCCCTTAAAGACCACACTGTCAGAAAACTGCCTAAATACAGGTAGCTCACGTACAATCACAAGATGGCATTTGCTTATCAGTTCATTAATATTTTTGACATTTAAAACAAAAGCACATGGTTGGTTCCTCCATTGGTTCCTCCTTCACCACCTGGTTACTTTCTCTTCTTCCTTGTGATGTAAGGAAAAACCCAACCCTGACCTTGAGGCTTTCAGCTCACATAGACATGAAGAGTTGCTACTGGAATGAGAAATATGTGCCCAGGGAAATGACTAAACAAAGTAAGGTTCTTAAAATAAAATAATACTGTAAAACCCCCAACCCTGACTTTATTGCTTTAAAGTGAAATAAGATAAAACAGCCACCAAAAAAAAAAAAATCAGAAATGCCAATTATTTTGTCATTTCTGCTTGCATAGTATCACAACGCTTTGTAGAGCTTTATTATTGACTTATGCTGTATTTAATGAGTTATGTTTGCCTAGTGATATTATCACATTTATAGAAATAATTTCCTTATAAATACATTAGCACATCTTGTTTTACTGGTTTCCTACATTCCATTTTTTAAATTCTATGTCTTATTTTGATAGTTTCTCCCCACACACCTTTTTCTAGGGCTGATAAAAATCAAAAATCTTTGCTCTAAAATACTGAAGCCAGTATATGGTCAAAACTCCTATTAAAAAGATGATGATCTGTTAAAAATGAAATAGATATATTTAGAAATATTAACTCAGTTTTATTACAAGGCTTCATTCCAGGCTCCCTTCCAAAATTATTGCTCTGATTTTTAAAATTAAATAATTGTCATAAAGTTGCTTTAACTTTCAAAAATATTTTGACAGTATTTTAGGGAGTTTTGACAAAATAGAAGTGTTCTTGCAAAATATTTTTATGGAATCACTTGCTGGCAGAAGATGATTTGATGTGATTTTTTTACTGAAACTCCATATATGTAACATGACTGTGATATGACAGCACAGGACTAAGAAAATGTCAGGTAGTGTTACTGAGCTTGTTAGAGTCTGTTTGTTGGCTGCAGCTACAAGGTTCTTTAGAAAGATATATAACGGTGTCTACTCCTGTGGGATCAATAGCATTTAATGTGGAGTGGGCTTCAATGTGCATCTATCTGGTATTTTCTGTTGGAAAGAAATTCTGTTTATGACTAAAGACTACTGGAAAAAAAAGAAACTTCTCATATAGCCAAGGCACCAGCAGAAGAAAGACAACTGTGCCAAGATGTAAAACATCAGTACTACTCCTAGTTTATAGGAGAGCTATTATTATTCATCTAGATAGTTAGTGTTATTCATCTAGATCCTGCCCCTCTACTCAGCCCTAGTGAGGCTCATCTGGAGTGCTGTGCTCCGTTCTGGACTCCTCAGAACTACAGAGACATGGAGCTCCTGGAGCGGGTCCAGTGGAGGGCTACAGAGATGGTTATGGACTGCAGTATCTCTCTTATGAGGACAGGCTGAGGGAGCTGGGCCTGCTCAGCCTCGAGAAGAGACAGCTGAGAGGGGACCTCATCAATGTCTGTCAGTATCTGAGGGAGGGTGTCAGAGCATGGAGCCAGGCTCTGCTCAGTGCTGCCAAGCAATGGGACAAGAGGCAGTGAGCAGAAACTGAGGCACTGGAAGCTCCCCCTGAACATGAGGCAGAACTTCCCTACTGTGTGGGTGACCATGCACTGGAGCAGGTGGCTCAGAGAGGCTGTGGAATCTCCCTCACTGGAAATATTCAAGAACTATCTGCACACAGTCCTGTGCCAAATGCTCTAGGATGATCCTGCTTGACCAGGGAGATTGGACCAGATGACCTGCCTCCATGCTGACCCATTCTGCGATTCTGTGATCTAAAACTGCTATTTTTACAAGTATTGAATAAAAATCCTAAAGAAGAAAATTAAAATGTCCTTTGTTTTGCTCTTATATAGCTTAAATCATAGTTTCTGGCCACTCTTTAAGTATTGGGAAACACAAGTTTCTTTTTTGATAGAATAGCACCAATTCAGTAGACTTTCTGTAAGTATATGAACTACATTCCATAATGCACGCAGGCTCCTGAGTCAACAGGGGAAAAGCTGAAGTGAAGAGTATGAAAATGGAGAGGTGGTAGTAATATTGTGAAAGCCACAACAAATAGGCTGCAGTGCAGAACTAACATGAGCAGAAGCATTAAACTGGATTAAATGCTCTCTTCATCTGAGCCCCATTTGTGCACAGGGACATGCATCTGAAACTGAGTCACAGAACATCATCCTAAAACATATGGCCTTCCAAAAATTAGTTCTGTTTAATACCCTTTTAATGCTGCAGACTCAGCATAGTAGGGCTCTAGGCCATTATGAGATTGCCTATGTGGAAAATACATGCTTAGGGGCAGAAGCCACATGGTGCTGGAGCCAGAAGAGGCCCAGCTGCTGTACTTCCAGGGCTGCCATATGCTAACTAAGGCACAGACAGTATCCATCCCTATTTCCAGCCACTGTAATTCTTAACATTGGCTACATGAAACATAAAAAACTCTGTCCAGCACATTGAAATGCTGGAGGTATAAAAAATTATTCCCTGCTGCTTTTAGTGTGTCCCATGAACAGCAAGAGCTGTCTAAGGTATTGTGCCCTGTAGGCTTAACCAAAGAAGAGTTCACAAATTAACCTTTAGCTTTTTTGTAAGGATAAGATTTTTTTTGCTTCGTACTATTGATTTGATTTAGATGATTTAAGATTAAAAGGGACAATGATGCCCTGCAGACCGATCCTGTGCAGAATGGAACTGCAACTCAGTAGCTCCCATGTCAGTTCATATCTGGTCACTAGGCCTGTACCAGAAGGGTGATTTAAAATGTTTCAGATATGAATAAAGTGCCATGCTTTTAAGCATCTATCTCTAGTGAGTGAATATCCTTATTGAATTAAAACTGTCATTTGTTTCTAGCCTTACTTTGGCAAGCTTCAGCTTCCACCTCCTGCTGGATCTCATTGCATGTTCTTTCATTATAAAGCTATTTACTATCAGAAATATGATCTTTATGTAGCAGATCTGAAACACAAGTCCCTTTAACCTTCTAAGGATGAGCTGATTTTCTTGTAAGACACTATCATAATTTTAAAAGCACACATTTAACTCTGCTAACTGATGAACATTCTGTACTGTGAAAAATCTGAGCAGCAATAACTTTTTTTTTATTGTCCAATGCTGAGAGACCAAGCAGCAAGGTGAACCAAGCTTATAGCTATATAGTAAGAAAATAGTTTATATTTTTTCTTTCTCATTGGCAATGAGATTTTTTAAGCTGATTTAAGCAGTCATACTTGTACTGGAGTTGGTAAAACCACAATAATGTGCATGTGCTAGCAACCTTCTTTATCAGAATTAGCATTTCTAAACAGGATTTTAGGATTCATTCTTTCCATTACAAAAAAACCAAGGAGGTCTGTGAGGAGTGACACTAATGAAGCTTAGTTTCCCTCCATTTTCCATCCCTCTTGTCTCTTTCTGACTACTTTCCACATTATTTCCAGAGTTCTCTGTCCCTTCCCCCTTCAGTTCTTAAATCATCCATCCATCAGGCTGGGCAAGCAGAGCTGGTGCTGTAGGAGGCTCGGAGCTAGGATGTGTCTACCTGTGCAGGGTGTGTGCACACCAATCAGCTGCTTTGCTAATGGCAAACACAGCAGGGAGAAGTAAGTTCCCCTTACCTTTCTTTTCAAGGGGGGACTGACTTACGCCTTAGTACTCTCAGCTGCTGAATTCCACTAAATTTTACTAATATCCTTAAGAACTCTATCCCGCTGCTGAATTTGTTTAAACTTGGTGATGAGATCCAGGAGCTATGAGGAGGCATTGACATACAGAATAACTGCATTAAGCCTCATTTCCTTAGGAAAAAGAGACTAGAAATGAGAGAATACATTGTCAGTAATGTAACAGAATGGTTGGCTATCACACTATTTCAGAAGCATAAAGCATGTGGTTGTGCTGACGTTGAAAAGCTTAGGTTTGTGTTTGTACTGCTGCTTGCAGGAAGCCTGAGTGCACCCATTTCAATGGCATGTTCTCACTGTGCTGCTTTGTAGTGTGTTCTGATTTCAGACCAGTGACACAATTGCCTTAGTTAAAATGAACTAGTGTGACCAGTAAGTAATATCCACTTAAAAGCAGTAACAGGATATTTGTGAGTGACTGGATTCCCTTGGAATGTTAAGGTTTTATAAAGGGACACCACTTCCAGATATAATTGCCAAAGTTATTTTTTTGCCTCATGTGAGAACCATATTTGGTGCTTGCTAGATTAACACCTTCCATGGTGGAATCTAAATCTGAAATGACTAGCAGCAGCGGTGAGTCACCAGCTTTGTAGCACAATTGTGTTTGCTTTGGGCAAAAAAATGGAACAGAGACTCTTCTGCTGTTCAGCAAAAAAAAAAAAAACAAACCTCACACCATCTTTGAAGTCCTTACTTCAGAACTATTGAAAATTAAGCTTACAACCCATATTTACATGGGATAAAGTTTTGTAATTCATTAGTTTTGGGCCCTATTTTACTTCTCAAAAAAAATCTAAAGAATGTGTCACAAAGAACTGAAGAGTTACAGTGTGAGTGATGAGACTGAAGGTTTCTACTAGAATACTCCAAGCAATGACTTGCCATGCATCCTCAATGTGTTTCAGTTCTTGGTTTGCCACTGTGATTTGTTTCTAGCAGTAATGCTAGCAATGAGCCAATGTTTACATCTGTAATGTTCCCATAATGATAGGCCATGTGTACGTGCCTGTAGAAAGCATACACACAAAATTGTGGCTGTGGAGACAATGAAGCCAACAGGGGCTGTCAGAAAACCACATGTTGCACAGCAGGAACAAATTTGTCCACAGCCAGCAGTGCACCAAGCCCACCTGGCTGCTGCTGCTGCAGCACTTCCAATCACCCCGTACAGGTTACGCAGGACTCCAGCAGCACAAGGGTAATAACTATTTCCTAAGTATGCATTTTGGGCTGGACACAGCATGAATTTACTGAAGAGACAGAACTCAGACACCTGGTAACATCAGAGTCTGAGCTAGGGTGACAACCAGAGGAGCAGGTCCCAGGGAGCAGCACAGACCAGCCGTGAGCGTGCTGTCCCTGGTCCCCAGGCTGCCCAGCAGCCAGAGCCCAGGCCCTCCGCAGGGACTGAGCACAGCCAGCTGCACGGCACAGCAGGACATGCACACGTGCGTGCAGCATCCTCACACATTCTTCCAGACCTGCCTTGCTTCGTCATTCCTTTGTGTGAAAAAGCCACAGATGAGCCTTGATGCCCAAGGCAGCACATCACAGAAATGCAGCCACACCACAGCCTGCTCTTCTCTGGGGGGTGTAAGTGAACCTGACCTGCCCGTAAGTCATTCACTGTGTACAACTACTTCTGTGGAGTTTGGGGGCAAAAACCTTAGATACCTGTGATATCTTCAAATTCAGTTGGGAAATTTCTAGTAAAAATTCCTAACAAGGTGAAAATCTTCATCTTAAGCCATTTGTGTAGATAGCCTGCTTTGAATGTAAAATATACGGTTGTGATGTAATTGGACAAAATTTAATGGGTGAATAACAAAAAATAATTTTGTTTCTACAATCTAATGGTTGTTCCTGCCTGTACATTCCCTCAGTTTGTACTTCAGAATTTTTCTTCTCCCTGGCTGTGTTCCTTTTCAGCATTTGTTTGTAAGGAGCACTTATGGCTATTGTGGGATTGTTGCAAAATGTGGAATATGTAAATATTGCTGAAGAAAGTGTGTTCTCAGATGTTTGATCTTAGCATACTTTCAAGCCTAAACAACAACAAGAAAAGGAGATTTAATCTGTGAAACCTAGAGCAACTAAAAAGCTGTAAGTGATGTCCAGGTGTTAGAAAGACAAATCAGTTGTTGGAAGAATTGCTTTGTTAAGGTTTAGGGCCCGATATGTTTCAATGACCTCAGACCGGGGGAAGTTAACAAAAGTTGAGATGAAGGATATACCACTGATGGTGGACACAAAGAATGCAGAATTTAGGGCCACAAGGACATCTAGCAGAACTTCCAATAATAAATAACAAAGCCAACTCAGCAACTGTGCTGAAATCAGCTCTGACTGGGTAAAAGGTAATTCTGGCAGGACGAGATTGTGACCCGACTCACGGCCACTGACTCAAAAGAAGAGAAAGACTGAGAACGTGGACTAATAAGGATGAGAAGCAATTGAACCATTAATAGAAGACAGAATACTAATTGAGGACTATGTAACTTGTAGCCAATAAACACTAATTCCTTTGCTTACTAAAACGTATAAATAGTAAAAAGTTTTGATAGTTGGGATGCTGGCTTTGTGAATCTGCTACCCAGCACCTCTTTTAGCCGAGAACTATAAATAAATCAAATACCTCGACTCTGCGTGTGTACTGGCCTCTAGCACACCGGGTGAAAGAACCTATTTCGGCAAGAGGATTACTCTGCATCCGTGCCTACAATCTGCAGCCTCACGTCTGAAGCCCTCTGTCCGCACTCCGTCAAGGACATTTTCGCTCCTGCCCGTGATGGCCTGAGAAGGCCTCCGCCTCCTGCACTCGGTAGAAGATCGGTGTTGCAGTGAACGCGAGCGGTGATGGAACATGACTTCAGAGGCTCTGGGGCTGGGGGAGAGGCGTTCCCAAGCAGGGAGGTGCCGATGCCGGGCAGGAGCCGGGGCAGGTCCCGCTCGCCGCCCAGGACCGGGGGCGCTCCCGCCCAGGCCAGCCCGCGCGGGGCGGCGCCTGCCCCGGAACCGCCGCGCGGGGCATTGTGGGTGCGCGGCCGCGGCTGCGGCTTTCGGCGGGTCCCGTGAAAATGGCGCCGTAGCGGGAGCGGGAGGTGCCGCCGGTTCCCCGCGCTGCCGACCGGGCGGCGTGTCCTCGCTTCCCTCCGCCACCCCGCCGTGCTCCGGCTCTGCCGCCCGCTCCCGCGCCACCTCCTGCCTCCCGTGCGGCGATGGCGACTCCGGACCAAAAATCGCCCAACGTTCTGCTGCAGAGCCTCTGCTGCCGCATCCTGGGCAAGAGCGAAGGTAACGGCGTCCCCCCGCCATTCCCCCGCCGGCAGCGCTCAGAGCCCGCGGGGGCTGCCCCGGCAGGGCTGGAGAGATGCCGGGCCCCTCGGCAGGGAGGGTCGGCGGCCTCCCAGCCCGGGCAGCGCTGAGGGGCCGGCCGGGCACGGCAGCGGCCCTGCGAGCCGGAGCCCTGCGGCGGGGGGCGGCTGGAGACGGCTCCGTGCCCTCCTCCTCCGGCTCCCCCGGAGCGTGTGGCCGGCTCGTGAAGGCGCTCTCCTCTTCGGGGAGCGGGACACCGGTGCCGGGGTGTTGGGCGAAAGGGGGCTCCGTGTACGGGTTGAGGAACCGCCTCCTCCCGCCGGTGCCTGCCCGAGTGGAGCCATTGACGTGCGCCAGGTCCGCTACAGGTCCTCGGTGTCTTGATGCTGCTTTGAGTCTGCAGCAGGGGAATGAATCTCTTGTCTGTTTGCGTTAGTTTCTCCCTCGCAGTCAAGGCGAAGACTGTTTTTAGTAAGCAGTCGGAGGGGTGGAAAGGAAGGCGTGCATCTGCTGAATCTCCTTTTTAAGTTGCTCTGTTTATCAGCATGGCTCAATAGAGAAACTCATGCAGAAGCTTTTAATGCATCTTTTTTCTTGTATGAGAGGTGACTTTCTCCCTTACAAGTAATGGCTGTCAAGTCCCTTATTCTTTTCTCTCTCCATGCCCCTTTCTTCTGAGAAATCCCTTTAGATATTTCCAGGGTAGTAATGAAGACTTTTGAGCATTACCTGTTATAAAAAATTACTAGAAAAAATGTAAAAAATGGCCTATATATGGATTATTGCTGTCTTAGAAATCTAGAAAGTGTGTAGCAAAGTGCAGATATATATGTTGTCTGTTTCTCAGACTTTGTTTCCATCTGTTGCAGCCAGCATGTCAAGGTCTCACACCCCATCTTTGTCTCAGTTGGAGAGCTATGGGTTTAATGGATGAACTGTTTGGTGAATGAGAAACTGAAACTAGTAGCATGGCCACATCTAGAGAGTTGTAGTCACTGTCTCAATGTCAAAATGAAGATCAATAGGAAGTGGTGTTCCTCAGAGGTCTGTATTGGGATTGACAATGATCAATATCTTTATTAATAACGTAGACAGTGGGCTTGAGAGTGCCTCTGGAAGGTTTGCAGAGGACACCAAGCTGAGCAGTGCAGGTGATGTGCTGAGGGAAGGGAGTGCCATGCAGAGAGACCATGACAGGCTTGAGGAACACACCTGTGTGAACCTCAAGGTTCTGCCCCTGGGTCAGGGCAATCCCCAATATCTATAGAGAGTGGGGGATGAGTGGATTGAGTGCAGTCCTGGGAAGGGTGTGGGGAGTGGATAAAAAATTGGATGAGACAGTAATGTGCATCCTGGAAGGTCAGCATATTCTTAGCTCCCTGAGAAGAACTATGGGCAGCAGGTAGAGAGCAGTGCTGAGTGCCCTCACTGCTCTGCTTTTGTGAGACCCCATCTGCAGTACTGTATTCAGCTCTGGGGCCCCCAGTTCTGAAAGGATGTGAATGTGTTAGAGCAGGTCCAGAGGAGGGCCATGGAAATGGTGAGAGGAATGGAGCACCTCTCCTCCAAAGCAAGTCTGAGAGAGTTGGGGTTGTTGAGCCTCGAGAAGGCTCTGCTCAGAGATCTCATTGTGGCCTTTTGGTGCTTAGAGAGGGCTTATAAGAAAGGCATGTTTTAGCAAGGCCTAAAGTGACAGAACAAGGGGTGGTGATGGCTTTAAACAATTATAGGGTATGTTTAGATTTGACACAGAGAAGTAAGTTTTTACAGTTGGGATTGTGAAGCACTGGAACAGGTTTCCCAGAGGAGTTGTGAATCCCATCCCTGGAAGTGTTCAAGACTAGATTGAATGGGGCTTTGAACAACCTGAGCAAGTGAAAGATGTCCCTGCCCATGTCAGGAGAAGTGGACTAGGTGGTCTTTGAAGGTCCCATCCAGCCTAAACCATTTTGTGATTCTGTGGTTCATCTGAGAACCTTGGTAAAGTTGGTAGGAAATTGGAATCTTTGTCTTCACTGAACTGTTGAGTAGGGACTCCTTCATAGAAAACACTCCATGTATCTCTAAGATATTAAGGGTCTTTTTCAACCTGAATGATTCTATGATCAACAGCTGTTGAATGCTGTGTTTTGTTTTTCAAAATCTTTTCCTTCTCCATTACATTTTTAAGTCTTCTGCAAGGCAGTATTTTTTTTTTCCAGAATCTATAGTATTTCTGTATCAGGAATTCCTGTTGTAAGATTTTATCAGGATATGGCAAATTTCTACTCTTCTCCTATCTACACCAAGTCAGCAGTTTAATGCCTCTTGTGTTCTTCTGTAACCACGTGTTTCATTTAGCAAGTGCTTTAACTGAATTTTAAAGGGTACTTCACATCAGACTACAATTCTAAGGTGCTCTTCTAGCTATTTTTTAAAAGCTCTTACTTGCTTTTAATGTTCTTTGGAAGCTTTTTTTCTGATACAATTGGTATATGTTCTTGTTTAGGAGTATTTCAAACATTTGCTACCAAAAATCTCAAATTATTGTGCTAGTTACTAGTTCTATTTCCAAAAAAAAAAGTTTAAAAAATTGGAAAATAGATTATATTGCTTTAGTGGATGCCTTTTCAAGGACATTATTTCTATAATGTCTAGTCCTGTTTTCTTCATGACTCCTTTTTGTTAGATTTGGCATCTAATCTAAACTCAGTCTAAGCTTGTTTCTTAGTGTTACCTAGGTCTGTGATACTTTAAAAAGTTGAACAGAAATGGAAAACTCTGAGTATCAACCAAAATATGAGTATTGAGGTGAGATAGCTCACTTCTAGCAACTTAGGATCTAGCTTTTTTTTGAAGTCATAGTGTTAATACCTCTCTGTATCTCCTGACTGGAATAATAATTGTATTTACAAGCAGTATGTGCAAAAACATGTAAGAGACCTGGGTATTTTTGTTTTTTAGATGTTGAACCTGTTTATGTGTGTTGGGATTCTGATAATGTAACTATAATCCTTTTTATGTTTGACTAATGAAAGTGGAAATTTTGGCCAAAATCACAGTAAGTTTCTGTGTGCAACCTGTAGTCTGCTCGTCTGCACACTTGAGGATTATCTGAGGACTTCTTTGAAGTGACAGCTAAAAAAAACCTGGGTTGTCTGCCACATTTATCACCCATGTTTTTATGCATGTGACAGATGGGAAGCCTGTTCTTACCCTGCTCTTTATTCCTTTGTTAGGAGGGATGCTAGCACTGAAACCTCAGCCTTCTGAGACAGGATTTCCCTTGAAGCAGTCAACTGTAGTACATGTGTTAGCTCAGCTATAGACTTCAAATGCATAGACACTGATAAATCAAAAATTCTGTGAAAGTCTCAGTATGAAACATGTGTAGTGGTTTTTCCCTCCACCCCCTTGATATCTATGTCCAAGGAATACATAAGACAATGAAGTAATTTTGTTAGCACTAGCATTCTCTGTGTTGAGGAAGATGCATGTATCTGAAGGCGGTAAGGAACCCACTGGATAAGCTATTTAGCATCTTGCTGTTTTTCAGGCTTGTAATTCTTGTTCCTTTCAGCCCAGGATAAGTTTGAAGTGAGGTATTCGTGTGTGGTTAGTGGTCTCTGGGTAGCTTCTCTGCTCCTTGTGTATGGTCAAGTTAGGCTGCTTTGTATATACACATCCTCTTTTTTGAAGCAAACTTTGCAAATGTTATCAGTTTAGTCTTCAGAAAACAATTTATGATGTTCAAATACTCCTACAGAGTTTAGGGGCAAAAACCTTAAACACTTAAGAGATCTTTAAATCTTTTCACTTTTTATTTTTTAAATTGTTAGTAGAGAAACCTCTACTAACAATTCAAAACAAGACGCTGAAAACATCCATCTTAAACCATTTGTGTAGTTAACCTACTGTGAATGTGAAGTACAAGGTGCTGATGAAATTGAGTGAAATTTAATTGGTAAATAATGAAGGAATTGATTGATGATTTAATGGTTGTTCCTGCTTGTGCATTCCCTGAGTTTCTATTTGAAAATCTTTTTGTTCTCTCTTTGTTCCTTCTCAGCACTTTTGTGTTATGTTTGTGAGGAAGCTACAGCTGGAGGAGGAGATGAAGGGTTCTGTTTATATAAAATGTCTGTGTGGTAATTGTTCACTTAAGGCTAAGGTGGGCTTACTCTCCTTCCAAGTCTACATTGTGCAATCCCCTGCCTGAAGTCTTCCATAAACCCTCATCAAGGGATTTTTTGCTTCTGCCTGTGATGGCCTTAGAAGGCTTCCACCTTCTCTGCTAGTTAAAGATTTATGTTGAAGTGAATTTGTGGTTTGATGGACTGTGACTTCAGGCTCTCAGTGGTGAAACCATCTTCTCTCTCTTCCCCCTTTTGGGATCATCCCCTAAAGTGGAGGGCTTGCTTTGTTTCCAGAACCAGTCAACTGCATAGGCCTAGTTACTGGGATTTACTTTTTTGCAAAAGAGTTCTGCCTCTGAGAAATTCATTATAGGGTCTGCTGAGTTATGTGGAAGAACTGTTTAGTTGTTTGTTTGTTTGTTTTTAATTATCTACCTAAACTTTTCTTTCCCTAAAACTAGTGTCTGAAAGCTTTTTGTTGCTGTGCTCTAGCCAGACCTCACGAGGGTGTAAAGCTTTGCATGGTGCTGTGTGTCTGCAGTCAGCCACTGGGATTAGTTGGGGTCTCTGTCCCTGCAGTTGGAGCTGCTGCTGACCTCTCTCTTCACATGTTCTCATAGTGTCTAAGAATTACTGCACTGGCTTTATATTATTTTCTGTGTTTTTCCAGGCTATCCACTCACTTTTATACTTAGACCTGAGAAACTATAGTTTCTATAGTTTTCTTTTCCTCCCCTGGGTTTGCATGCTCCAGCAGTTATACAGTCACATGCCTCTCTTCTGACAGTGATTTTAGTCCTTCTGACAAAGAACTTCTTGTTCTTAGCTGTCTTTCACAAACGTCCTGGTAATCTTAAAACTCTCAGAACTCTTAGTGCCTCCAGTGGAAACAAATGGTCTTGCTGTAAATATTCAAGCTAGATCTGTTTGAGTTTGAAAGCTAAGACTTTTGTGTGCCAAAGTACTATGGGAGGTGTGCATGCTCTAGAAAGTAAAGTAGTATTTCAGTCTTTGGGGAGCAGTTTGCTACCTGAAGTCCATACTGTGGCCTCAATTTAATCTCCAGAGTCAGTGGCAGTTTTGTTATGCTGTTTGATTTTGGGGTTTTAAACTTTGAATTATTGGAATAGATGTTAAAATTTCATGTCTGGGAAAAAGCATAGAGTTCATTCAAAGGGTGTTATGGAGGGAGTTTTACCTATGCTAATAACAGAGCATGGGAGTTGGCAAAAGAGACAAAAATTCACAGTGAAGGAAAGTTCTGAAAAGATTTATGACAGAGTATTTGATAGTCCAGTGGGACAGTACTTAAATCTGTTTACTAGCAATGCAACAAGAGCCAGCCATATTAACAGAATTAAAAAATAGTTATGTTTCCTGTGCTGTGCATCAAAGTTTATGGACAACTTCTAAGTAAGGAAAGATATGGGAGTGTGAGTGGCTTGGGCTTTATTTTGTGCTTATGTTGATTTATTTTCCTTTGTGGGAAAGGAGTCTGGAGACTAAAAAACCAATTAAATTAACAATAAATTTAAAATGCTTCAACTAAAAACTTTCATCAACAGATGAGAAGTTTAAGATAGTTGACTAAATCAGAAGACTGATGTAAAATTAATTTTTTTCAGTAATACTTCATAGAATCTATGACTCTATGAAGTATTACTGAAAAAAATTAAGGGCTTCATTTGGAAGGTATCCTAAAGGTCATCTAGTTCCAACCTTGCTGCCATGGGATGGGACACCTTCTACTATACCAGGTTGCTCAAAACCCATCCAACATGGCTTTGAACACTTCCAGGACAGGAGAGGATATCCACAACTTGTCTTGGCAATCTGCTGTGTCTCACCATCCTCACTGTAAAGAATTTCTACCTAGCATGGTGTTTAAATGTCTCTTTTTTTATTTTTAAATTGTTTCTCCTCCTTGTCCTATTACTATGCCCATGCAAGAAGTTGCTCTCCCTTTTTTATAACCCCCTTTAAGTACTGGAATGCCACAATAAGGTCTCTTCCCAGAGCTTTCTCTTCTCCAGGCTAAACAACCCCAGCCCTCTTAGCCTGGCTTCACAGGAGAGGTGCTCCAGCCCTTTCACCATCTTTGTGGCCTCCAGTGGACCTGCTCTTAACAGGTCCAAGTCTTTTTGTGCTGGGCACCTCCAAGCTGGATGCAGCACTGGAGGTGGGATCTCATGAGGCCACAGTAAAGGAGGGAATCACCTCCCTTGACCTCCTGGCCACCTTTCTTTTGATGCAAGCCAAGGTGTGTATCAGGCCTTCTGGGCTGCAAGCACATGTTGCTGCTTCGTGTCCAGCTTTTCATCCATGAGAACTCCCAAGTCCTTCTCTGCAGGGCTGCTCTCAATGGGTTCTGCCTGTCTGCAGTTTTGTCTGGGATTGCTTCAACCCAGTGCAGCACCTTGCATGTCATAACCAGGCTAGGCCTAGACTTGCACATTTCAAACCCAGTGTTTTCTACAGGAACAAGCAGTTTTGCTCACAATGCATGTAGATTCTCCTTAAGAACAAAATTGTAGTGCTAATGGCATTTCAGGTTAGTTTTCTAGTTTATCATTATATGCTGTGTTAATGCAATTGCCCTTTCCCCATGTAATACTTCATAGTAATGTAGAACATCTGATGAGTAAAAACAGAGGAGATATAGTAGCATTGCTGTCTTGGCAAACGTCATATGTACTCACGGTATGTAAGAGAAGTTGAAAAGTTTTCAGCTTTTCTTCCTGGATTAATTTTGTAACAAACACTGTTATAGGAAAGAAGTTTGTTGCTTGGGTTTTTTTCCTTCAATATGTGTTTTTGGCAGCATCTGTATCTAAAGTCATTGGCAGCAATAATTTTTCCCTGGTCAGTACCATTCCTACAGCACTGAATGCAGTTTAGTGTAATTGTTTCACAATAATTTTGTATTTGTTTTTAAGGAAAGTGGTTGTCTGGGATGATGGACAGCTGACTGGAGAGTTTGCTAGTCTTTGAAGTCTTTCAAGAAGGAAAGAAATAGATTTAGCTAAACTTTCTTTAATGTGGTCCTGTAGTTTAGAAATTGTTTATAGACATATTTAAATAACTAAACGTCTTCAGGAAAAAATTTTCTCACAATGATTTAGAGAAACAGTTTCAATTACTACTTAGGTTTTTCAGGACTTCCCCCTGCCCGCTTTTGAAAACTTAATTTTAATTTAACCAATAACCAACCTTATTTAAAGAAATAGGTAAGAGTATAAAGTGAATTTCAATTTACTTCCCTAAAATTATAGGTAATTCTAGAAGCTTCTTTATAGCAAAAGTTTGCTGAATTTCAGCATGTACTCTGAAATACGGCTTTCTTGCAAGTAATAATTGGCTAATTATCTCTTTGTCTCATGAATTTTTCCTTTAAATTTTATATTTAGTCCTATTTCTTCTTGCTTTCTTTACAACTAGAGCATTGCTTCTATGTATTTTTTTTCATGTGCTACGCTTGTATTTTCTTCAGCTTTAAAGTGCTGTTACCTGGCTTTTGAAGTAGTTCAATTCTAATACTGCATTATGTGTAGGAATGTTTGAATGGCTGTGTGGAGTATAGATCTTTGAAGGATTGATGGGTTGCTTTGTTCAAAGGAGACAGTTTTTAAATTTTCATATTTTTTTTTGTGATTCACAAGTGACAGTTCTCTGTTCAGCTGTGTGGCTGCTTATCAGTGTCATTAATTGTGTGTGTATTCCTTAAGGGATCTAGTCTGAAGAGAAGTGGCTGTTTCTGTCTGCATTTTCTGCTCTGATCGGACCTCTGGAAATCAAGTCTCGATCAACCCCTTTAGCCTTCAGACAGCTGCATCAGATATATTGAGCTTGCTGTTATGTAACAGAGTCATGCTGTAATCATTTTCTGATGAAGGCTGTTCAAATAGATAGATGGCTGTATATTTCAAGTATATCTGCTGTCATAATGATGATTCTTTGAGGAGGAAAGCAATTAGATGTGCCTGTTAGTTAAACTCTGTGAATTTTTATTGTACTGACACATATCTGTATTTAGTTGTGTTTAATCACTTTAGGTACTGAAGTTATTTTACGAATTTATGAGAAATAATCTGCTGAAGAAACACCCACAGCAGGATTTTTTGTTGTTAAAAGGAAACTGGACTTGATATGAATAAAACATGAAAATCTGAATTAAATAAAATAGAAAACCAGTCTTGCTACAGAACTGTTGAAATGCTGGTGCAAATCAGCAATGCATAAAGAACAGATAATTTTCCCTGTTTTCAGTAGTGCAACAGGTTTAAAAAGCAGGATTTGTTGGATGGAATTGTAGTCTTTCAACTAGAGATCTTTCTCAAATGCCTGGTTAGGGCAGTATGGAAAAGGCTATACTAAGCTTCAGTGCTTTAAGTAGTCTTGCTGTGGTTGGTGTTGAAATAGAAGGTTGCTACAGGTGGTAATAGATTTTCCTTAAAACTTCCCCATTACAGGAAAAGCTTGCCCCTTTCCTATACACTGCCAAGTACACAGTTGAGGAATTAATGGAACATATGCTGTTTGGGATAACTTAGTGCCAATATTTGATTTAAAATGGCCATGCAGAATACTTTTTAAAATCTTGAGTTCTGTTGTGACATGCATTTAACTTAAGAATTACACAGAAATGCTTCCTCATATTTAACTCTTCAAACCTATTTCATCGGTAGCTGGGCTATTACATTTTTATGTTTGTATTTTCAAAACCTTATTGCAGTTGAAATGTTGCTTAGTCTAACAGTAGAGGAGGCATTTGTCATAGACATTTGTGACCTTAGAGTAATAGTGGCATTTTCTTCTCTGACAATAGAACCAATACTCTTGTTCCTTCTCTAGGCCAGTATTGTCAAATACTGTTAAATGTTACTGATTTTGTCTGAGCAAACTGTTTTCCTGATTGTGTGAGGTATTTCTTTGTGTGAATTGGTTAATGCTTGCTGTTCTACAGTTATATTCTGGTGGATTTGGACCAGTGCATGACATTTATAGTACAATACAATATAAAATGGACATTCAAGAAGAATGTAGGGCATTCAAACACAATCTAGCACATTGTGACTTTCAAATTTCAAACCTCTTTCCATAAGCTTTTGAAGATTTTAATGCATTTAATCCATGTTTGACTCCTAGTATCTCTAAGGTGTTTTTTTCTTTCCAGTTGCAAATATTAGTTAAGAGATGGTAAATGCTTAAAATATTCTAGTCCTCCTCCAGTGGTCCTTTACCTTATTTAATTTTTCTGTTCCTTTTGTACATATTTGTCCTGACCAGCATCCTTGGCTGAACCTTTGCTGCATTACTTGGCAGTTTTCCCTGGGAGCTGACTGCTCAACTGACTAAATAAAACACACAAGGATGTGATGCATTTGCACACATAATGTTATATACAGAACAGATAATATCCAGCGTTGCTTAGATGGGTTTCTTTCCAGAAGTAAAAAGATTCAAGTGTGGCAAGCACACTTGGATATTTTCTTGTGTACCTTTTTCCTTGTGTTATTACAGTTGTTTCTAGATAAGGAATAAAAATCTATCTGACGTTTTGTAGGGGCACTTGACATGTCTGTAGGCTTATTGTTTGATTTTCAGGTTGATAAATGGGAATATGACTATGCTGTAGAAGCATTAATATTGACCTGGCCCTATCTTGGTGTTACCAGACTGTTAGTTTTCCCAGAAAGCGAGATACTTGAACTAAAACAGTGCTTTTCAACAACAAGATTAAAAACATAGTTATTGCATTAGTAAGAAGCAGTGGAAGGAGGTCACTGATTTGTGACCTCTGTGTTAGTATATGCAGTATGCATTGGGATGTGATGCTGGTATCTCTGAGCTGGCTTTGAACCAAATGGTGAAGCCATTCAAGCTGTTTTAAACAAAACCAAACCAAGATGCAAACTGGTAAAACCACTGTTGTGGATATCTGAGTGAGGATCCACGGGTAGGTGGTGAACATGAATGTATTGCTGTGGTGTGTGAGCTGGACTGTGTGACTGTGTGCCGGGTCCCACAACATTTCTGTCAATGGGGAGGGGCAGAGCCAGTTAAGTGTGCAAGTGCTCTCTAGTAACTGGGCAGAGCTGTCTCTTTCAGCTCAGAATAGGAAGGGCTTATTCACAAATTTTGATGCAGTTATTTGTGGAGTGTGTACAGGTGAGTGTGTTTGAAATATCACATTAATACTATAATAAACTGGACTTTACTGCCCTCTGGTTAGAAGTGTGCCTAAAAATTGCAGCACAGCGTTATGAGATCTAAGCTGGATATGTTTTTGCTGCTTTCAGACATAGCAATGTAATCTCATGTCTCACTTTTTTTAAAATTAGTTTTAATAGAACTATAGCTTTCTACTTAACTGACAGAGTTTTCTTTTTCTTTTAGCTGATGCAGCCCAGCAGTTTCAGTATGCAGTGAGAGTTATTGGGAGCAATTTTGCTCCCACTGTTGAGCGTGATGAATTTCTTGTAGCGGAGAAAATCAAGAAAGAACGTAAGTACATCTTGTTCCTTTCTTAGAAACACAAAATTCTTTTTGAAGTTTATCAGGTTATTTCTCCGAAAAGGGGACATCTCTGCTTCACAGATAGTTATCTAATCTATTATTAATGCTTTCTTTCTGAAAATCTCATGATGTAAATGCCATTAATTTCCTAGTAAATATTCCTGAGTGGCTATTTGTATTCACAGCTCAGATTTTTCTGAATACTCAGCTTAAACTTTCCTTGCTGCTTTGTATCTTAGCCATTGTGAAGACAGAGAGCAGTGACTTCTGCACTCCATTCACCTTAATAGTACTTGGAAATGATGAATTCATAGTTCCTCTTAGAAGAGTAAAAGACGGATATTTTTGAGATGTGCACCTCAGGAATGTTGCACGTTGGCACATTTAACTTCACGAGCACCTCTGTGAAACTTACTGAATGAGCATCCTGGGAACTGATGGAATGGTTTGTGACTTAGCTGACTTGCCTTCAGTTTCTCTACAAGTTTTCTGCAACCACCTTCTTAAAAACAAAATCAGACCATGACATTGTAAGGGATGTTACATTTCCAATCCATTGTGCACTCTGCAGCTCTTGAGTCATGTGTTGCTCTGTGTGTATTCAAAGGGGATGTGATGAATGCTTCTTGAAAAGCCAAATACTGCTTTCAGCAGATTCTGCTGCACAGTAGGATGTCCAGAAACAATTACTTGAATTGTACTAATGAAATTAAGACTTCGTATTTGAGCTTTGAATATTCAGAGATTGAATTAGGATAACTGACGTCAGTGGTTATAACTGGTTTAAGGTCCATGTGTATTTTTTGCTAATGCAGAGCTTCCGTGACTTGCTGACAGACAAATAAACCCATTAGAATTCCTCTAGCTACAACTCCAAAACACTGAAATCTCCAATATATACTTTCTGCCATAGTTTGGCTGTTTTGTAGACAGCACAGCATGTATTCTTTGGGCCTCTTTTCTGAAGAGGACTGTCTCCCTCATCCTGCTCCCCAACTTCAGCTGGATATATGTCCTTCCAACTTTACATTTATTTTGGAGATACCACACAAGTGATGACTTACCTGGCAAAGTGTACTTACCAGTGACATTTGATGCTAATTAACATTTCTAACATTTAATAGCTATTTTTCTTATCACTGAAGTTTCTTCAGATGTCTTTATTGTCTTGGTTTTCTTTTAACATGGCTCTTTCTGATGCAACATAGCTTTTTAAGAAATCCTAGTTGAAAGATGTCTCCTCTGAGAAGGTACTTCTGTAACTGGCATTGATTTGAGACTATTATTTTTGTAATACATGAGAGTTGTGTGACCCTGGAATTCTACCTGACTTGCAGCAAATGGCATTACTACTTTTTTCCTTGGTTTTATTGCCTAAAATAGGAACAATTACACTCTAGTTTTGGAGCAATTACATGTAGTTTGTTATAACATTCTTTAACGATTATCTACTTTCAGTTGTGTCTTCAGTCCCTTGGGTCCCTAAATCTGCTGAATGGCAGACTAGACTTTATCAGGACAAAAAATGTATCTTTTGATTGAATTAAGAAAAGCAGATACTTATACTGAGTCACTTTGATTGCAAGAATTCTGAGGGCTGGAATACAGATAAGATGGAAACAGTGTTTAAGTAAATACAATGAAACAGTCTGGCATCATGAAGCTTTCTTGGTTGCATTTTATAATTTACCTCAAGTATATGTTAAGACATGACTGTTACACTTCTTTCAAATTTTTAATCTACTTTTTTTTTTTTAATAGTTGTGCGACAAAGAAGGGAAGCAGATGCTGCTTTGTTTTCAGAACTCTACAGAAAACTCGGTTCACAGGTAGTTTAATAAATGTGTAAAGAGTAAAGAAACTGAAAGCACTCATAAGCATCCTTCTGATGTTAGAGTTGTTTTGGAGAGTGCTCAGGTCATGAGCAATATTTTTTCTGGGAGGATGGTTAAATATTCAAACTGCTTGCCTAGGAAAGTTGTGGAGTCTTCATCCTTAGAGACAAGTCAGAACTTGACTGGACACAGTCATGGGCAACCTGCTATAGATGACCTGGTTTTGAACAGGGGGTTTGGACCAGACAACTTCTAGAGATGCCTCTCAATCATAGCTCTATTTTTACTGTTTGATTCAAGTTATATAAAGAGGTACTTCATATGAAGAAAGGGACTCTATAAAAGTAAAGGGATCATTTTGTAGGTAAAACTGATGAATTTTCTCATAGTTTATTTTACAGAAATGCCTTGCAGTGTACTGATTTTACTAATCTAATATTCTCATGCATCTGAGTTCTTAAGTGCTCCAGGTCTTTTAATGTTCAAGGTTAAGGGTTTGCTGACTTGGATGGCTCTAACACCAGTGTTAATCAAAGAACACTGCATGCCAATATTCTGACTAAAGATGTTAGTGTGTGGAAAACCTTTAACATGATAATGCTAAGATTAAGATTACAAAAAAGGTATTCTCTGGGGAGTATGACTAGTCAGAACTTGGTTCTCTTCCTTCCCTCTTCCGTACTTGACTTGCCCTTTACTTTGTTAGTGTTTGGACTCGTTACTGAGTAAGTTGTCCTGGTTTCAGTATCCTGTGGGTTTGTGTATTAATTGCACTGGTTTGTACAGCAGAGCACTGATTGGCAGCCAGCTCTTAATACAGACTTTGTGTAACGTGTCTGTAGCTTATGTACTGCATTACCATTTGGCAAGCAAAGTGATGCAGAGCATGATGACTAATCTTTGGAACAAAATGCCTTGCCTGTGTTATATGTCTGCTTATTCTTCTGAATGTAATGCAAGCTATCTCCTCGTATTTTACTGCCTCCTCAAACATTTCAGGTTCTTCTTTTTTTTTTTCTCTGCTAACATCTTGTGTATGTGAAATAGTATAATGTCTTCTTTAAAATTCACACAACCAATTATTATTTAATCTGCTGTTAGGTTTATTGCTAATGGTGTACAATCATTTCCTTTTCCTATGAGCATAGGGAAGGGCTTAAAGGGATATATATGTTTTCTGAATCAATGAGGCTCTTCTTCCAACATTTCTCTTGAAAGCAGTTGGGAGGGGGAAAAAAAAGAGCGTGAATGTGTTTTAACTTTCTCATCTATTACTCCAAACAGGGCAGGAGGTCAGTGCTTATTTTTATGGCAGCCTGCCAGTTGAGCAAACCACTTTTCTTGGAGCACTTGGATTTATTCTGTCCTGGCGAGTAGAAGAAGCAGTTGCTGCTCCTTCTTCACCACTCGTTTGTCAGTTGCTGTATTAGTTACTTGCAGCAGATGCAGTACCTCTACTTTTGCTTCTTCTTGAGATTAAAGCAGAAGATAAGAGAATTGTGCTCTACATAATAATATAGAATGTCTTCTTTTATATAAAAATGTAGAGCTTTGGTAAATTATGTTGCTTCATAAGGGATGAAGTCTGTATTGAATCTTGATATGACTCAAGTTTCCCTTATATTCAACATTGCTCAGTATTGCAGATCATAAGCTGATCAATACTGTGAGGGAGTTTGTATAAGTTTCTTTGACTCAGCCTAATGTCCATCATAAGGTTCTATGTCCTTGGTAA
The DNA here is from genome assembly GCF_963513975.1 of Fringilla coelebs. Taxonomy (NCBI): domain Eukaryota; kingdom Metazoa; phylum Chordata; class Aves; order Passeriformes; family Fringillidae; genus Fringilla; species Fringilla coelebs. The sequence continues at coordinate 26,101,010 of NC_140029.1, read as the reverse complement.
ATTCAGGTGCAAGTGTTAGTGTCATAGAACTATGGAGTAGCATATCTAGGAACATGCATATTTAAAATAAATCATTTCAGTGGTTGCTTTCATTTTAAAGTACTCTGTAGCTTGGGCTTTAACTGAAGTTGGACAGCATTTTGCTGAGATCTAAAACTGCAGACAGTCTTATTCTAAAAGTCTGTGTGTGTCTTTTTGCTGAAGACTATATTGTGTATTCCTCAAGTTTCATATTAACAGTGTCTCTGTCTTGAGTTATTAAAAAATTGGTAGCTCTCTTAAATGGCATTTAAAGTAATAGAAATCAAAACCCTCACTTTCGAGGCCTCCCTGTAAAGGAGAGTGGAGGGGAGAAAGGAGAAAAGATAGTTCCTTGCTTAAAACTTCACCAAGAGTTTTCCTTTTTCACAGTTAGGTTAAATTAATGGCTGCATCTGAGATGTTTTAAGTGGGTGAGAGTGTGTGGGAATTCTGGTAACAGTTCAACTCTGTATAAACCTCATTCTTAGTAGCTATGAATTTTAAATTGAGCCTGCTTGCTGATCTCAGAGCAGGTGAGAATGATTTGAACACAGTAGAAAAAATTCATAAAATTAGCAATACAGAGGCTGCACTGCACATTCCCAGTTTATTCAAAAAATGTGGCTCTGAATTATTCTTATTTATCTGGAAAGTTTATTTGTATGCATAGTTGGATAATTAAGAAGAATTTTGTTCTTATCAAGAGTTGAACTTATTTATGCTTGTCTTCATTTTTCTTTGAAGGGCATTTTGAAAAACAAATGGTCAATACTCTACCTCCTGCTTAGCCTTAGTGAAGATCCACGTAAACAGTCTAACAAGGTAGGTGAGGAGACTTTTGTTGCTTCTGAGAAATAGGAAATATGTGTCACTTATTAGATGTCTTCAAGAATCATTATCCAGACTTGAGCAATACCTCAAGGATGTTTTCATGATATCTGTGTGTGAGGCTGAAGGGAAGAAAACACTTGTTAAGTATCTGTAATATTTGGTGTAGTTTTCTTACAATATATAAATGTAAAAATATGAGCTGTCCAACATGTGCAACTGAAGTTGTGAGTGTATTAGATGGGTGGTTTTTATGTTTATTTTCTACTTGGTGGTGTGATGTCTGCTCATGTGATAGTGAGTTTTAAATGGAGTAGGGAAAGCAAAATGCAGTGCAGCGCTGCTGGCACCAAAGTGCTTTTTGCAGCTATTGCTAATGATTTGCAGGCAAAAAGAAGTTGTGTTGCTAAAATACTGTTGCTCACTGTAAGGCACTTTTTTATCATGATAATTGCATCAGCAAATTTTTCTTTGCATAAACAAGGTCTTCAGATATTTCTTGTGTGGTTGATATTACACGTCTATTAACTGAAGATGTAACTTAAAGCAATTCCCACATCTTTTTTTTTTATTATTCCTCCCTTTTCAAATCCTTTTCAGGTATCAAGTTATGCCACGCTTTTTGCTCAAGCATTGCCTCGGGATGCTCACTCAACCCCTTATTACTATGCCAGGCCTCAGACCCTTCCATTGAATTACCAAGACCGCAGTGCTCAGTCTGCCCAGAGTTCCTGCAGCATGGGGAGCAGTGGGATCAGCAGCATCAGCCTGTATGCCCTAAATGGGCCAACTCCAACTCCACAGTCACTCATTCCAGGGTAAATTTCACCTTTCAGATAGCTTTGGAGAAGACTTGCCTTTTTTCTTTCCTTCACTGTCTGTTTTTGTGTGCAATTGGAAATTCCACTTTAGGTGAAGAGAAACTAAGTTCTGAGCTGAGCAGTTCAGAATATCAAGTGCTGGCATATGACCATATGAAGCCATAAATGGCTGTCCAAATGTGTCCATTTTTAATCACTATCTTCTCGTCCTCTAATTTTCCTTCCCACCCCCAAGAGTTGTGAAACAAACACAAAATCACAAGATACATTTTCAGGAAGGATCAAAGCTTTTTTTTGAGTTGAAGACATATTTTTTTAGTAGAGTGTATTTGACATGAGTTATTAAATTCATATTATGGAATTAGTGCTGACAGAACTGGATTTTATTGTTGTTAGTAGGCTTTGCAAATGCTGCAGTAGTGATAAGATGAGGTAGTTCAGCATTCTGGAAGTGAAAGCATGGTAAAAGGCAGAATTTCATCCTTGGACTTCAAGGTAGGAGATGTGGGGCTCTTCTGGGATCTTCTTGGGAAGATCCCCTGAGAGGCTGCCTTGGAGGAAAGAGGGATTAAGGAGGGAACAGAATAGGATATTCCTGTTTGAAGGGAGCTACAATGATCATCTGGTTCAATGCTGGACTAGAACACTGGTTGGTATTCAAGGATCACCTCCTGCAAGCTTAAGAAAGAAATGGGCAAGGAGGAATTAAAAGTGGCAGGAAGCCTGCATGGAGAAACAAATTGTTTCTGACAAAACTCAGATATAAAAAAGTGTACAAAAGATGGAAGCAGGGCCAGATGCAAAGGAGCATCCAGGGGCAGAGGGACTGCAATGAAATCCTAAACTGACCTAGAGGTTCATCTGTCCATGAAGGAAAACAGCAGATATTTCTGCAACTACATAAGCAGTAAAGGAAGGCTAGAGAAAACATGGGCCCCTGTTCAAGGGGCATGGACTTAGGTGGCACATATGGAAGAAGTTGAGGTACTTGGTGCTTGCTTTGCCTTTTTGCTGGTAAAGTCAGTGCAGGACCCTGAGACCCTTGGGAAAGTCTTTGTTGCTCTGAAAGCATGTCCAGATGTGTGATGGACAAGAAGGGGGGCACTAGGAGTAGTCAGCACAGAATTCAGAGCAATCTTACAGCCTTCTTTGCTGAGATGACTGATTTGATGAACAAGGGGAAAGCAGTAATGGTTGCTTATTTCAACCTTAAGGCTTTTAATGCTGTCTACCTGTGACAGCCTTATTGACAGACTGAATAAAATATGGACTAGGTAAGGTGACAGTGAGGCGAACTGAACCTGCTAGACTCAAAACGATTACCATCAGTGGCACAAAGTCCAGTTGGATCCCAGTCCCTAATGGTATAACCAGAAGCTGCATCCTTCGTCCCACCTGATGGCACAGAGTGAGTCTTTGGCAACTTTGCAGATGATATAAAGCTGGGAGGAGTGGTTGTTAAAGGAGGTTGTTAACCTGCTTCTCAGAGGGAGCTCAGTGGGCTTCAGAAACAGGCTGACAGGAACCTGCTGAAGTTCAAAGTCTTGTACCTAGGAAGGAATAACTCCATGCACCAGTACATACTGTGTGCTGACTGATTGCGAAGCAATTTTGCAGAAAATGTCCTGGGATTCCTGGTAGGCACAAAGTTGAACATGAGTGTGCAATGTGTGGTAAAGAAGGCTAAGAGCTTCCTGGGTTGTGTTATGGAAGACATCACCAGTAGGGTGAGGCAAATAAAACTTCTCATTGCTCAGTACTGATGAGGACACATCTGAAATGCTGGGTCCAGTTATAGTATAAAGAGAAGATATAGGCAGGCTGGCAGAGTGTGGAGAAGGAAGCCCAAAACTATATAAGGGGTTGAAGCATCTGACAGGTGAGGGGAAGCTGAGTCAGACCTGGAGTTTTTCAGCCTGGAGAAGAAAAGTCTTGGGATCTTACATATATAATGGTATGACAAGGGGCATAAGAAGACTGAACTAGACTGTTTTGGGTCAGGGAGAGAACAAGTGGTAACTGGCAAAATACGTGAGTTGTGAATCACAGTTAATCAAAAGGGAAAAAGAAAAACCTTTTTATATTAAGATGGGGATGTATGTTTAAGGGTGGGAGCATATTGTGAAACACTGAAATGAGTTGCCCAGAGAGGTTGTTTAGTCTCCATGCTTGAAAATATTAAAAATATGACTTGAGCAATGTACCAGCTAGCCTTCTGTAGTTGATCTGCTTTGATCAGAAGGCTTGTAGGAGGTGATCTCCAGAGGTCACTTCTAGCCTCAATCATTGTATAATACTGATACAATACAGAAAGATATGTCAATGAGGTTATTTCTTGTATCTGCTCGCTTAAAAATATCAGCGGAACCTACCCTCTTTCTGGCATATTCTTGTTCTGACCTGCTCATACTGTTCCATTTTATTGCAATTTCACTGTGCTCTTTAGTCCTGTAGTCTGTGAGCTGAACAACCCCAATTAAAGCTTTCTGTAAGTTTCATTCCTCCTGAATTTCTTTGTACCTGTTTTTCTTTTTTCTAGAGCTACATTCTTCTGAACAGCCAAAATTCAGTGTTGTACTTTGAGGCCTTACTAATGCTAAACACAGCAGAGCTCAGTCTTCAGCACTGAGACCAATTGTTCTCAGGAGAGGTGGCTTCCTCGGCTGGCAGATGTGGTCAGGGGGCAGAATGGATCTACTGTAATTTAGGAGGGAGAAATTACAGACCTGTTGACCCACTTAGATGCTCACACTTGTGTGGGACTGGATGGCTTACCAAGATACTGTCCATCATTTAATCAGTCCTGGCTAACCAGGGAAGTCCTGGACGACTGGAGCTTGTCCAGTGTGACGATTTTTCACAGTTAAGACTTTCTTTGTGAAAAAAATTGACAAATTTGAAAGGAAGTGAAATTGGAAGTTGCCTGGATAGTCCCTCCTTGATTACATCTTCAGGCACTTGATACAAACTATCTGAAAGAATAGAGTAGCAGGAAAGTGAGCTTTCTCCTCTCTCTCTATTTTCCTTTAGTTCTTTGACATGTAACTACATCTGCAGGTAATAACAAAATTTAAATATTTAGGTTTTGCTACTATGACTATGTTTATTATTTTTAAAGTACCTTCACTTTTAACCTATTTCAGTGTAATTATGCGTTTCATCAAAGTTAATCTTTGATATAAAATCATGTATGTCAAACTTACACTTCCCTTTTCTACAGCTGGGGCCTTTTTTGAAAGTGTAGGCTTACAGGAAAAAATAAATTGCTTTTGTGTTCTCTACCCTTTTTTAAGGTTCCTTTATTAAACCACCCCTACCCTCCTCTCCCCCCCAACAAAACATTTGCAAAAAACTTGGGGCATCTTTCAGAATTTGCATCACTCCACACCATGTAATGGGTATAGAATGAAAGTTTTTAAAGGTGTTCTTTCCTTTTATCCTTTTAGACAATCCTATCAAGCTCCGGGTGTTGGAGATTGCCTCCGTCAGCAGCTAGGTTCACGTCTTGCATGGACTTTAACTGCAAGCCAGCCTTCCTTACAAAGCACTACCTCAAAAGGCTTTTCAAACGCTGTCTCTCGTGGTGTGCCGAGGTCGAGGCGAGAAGGGGATACAAGTGGTGAGCAAAGATGTGTTTGTTAAAGATAAGATTTTTTTACAGTCATTATCTATATCCTCCATTATCTTTTAGATTATTTTGGGATCATAGTATGTTGATTTTTTGAAGAGTGTTTTTCTAGGATGTGCTTAATAGAAGGATAGCAGCAAATGTGCAATTACTAGTGTGTTTGACCACAGTCTCTTTGGCTGGTTGTTAATTTCTTTCTGCACTGGTTTGATCTGGTCTTTTGAAAAGACTGAGTTCATTCCTGTGTTTGTCGTAGTTAAGTGATTGTAATATGTGAGCAATGATCATTCTTTTGATGATCAGAGAAAATGCTACTGTTTTTAGAGTCAGAGAGCTCAGTAAACAGAACGTGTTGAAATACTCATCTGTTTGTGGTTCTGTGTCTTTCAGAACTTGGAAATGTGAACTGGAATATAGAGCTCTTAAACCTCATTCTTCTTTAGATTAGCATACTGTATACAGTGGTTGTGTTTAGAACAAGTGACATAAAATATTATCAATAAAATTAAAAAATATAAATATGGACTTGTGGAATCACAGAATGATTTGAGATGGAACGTACCTTAAAGATCATCTTGTTCCAACTCTCCTGCTGTGGGCAGGGACACCTTCCACTAGACCAGGTTGCTCAGAGGGCCTTCCAGATTATCCTTGAACACTTCCAGGAATGGAGCATTCACACCTTCTCTGGGCAACCTGTTCCTATGCCTTATCAGCCCTTACAGTCAAGAATTTCTTCCTAAATTCCTAAGATTGCTAATTTACATCCATGATTAAGTGTGTGTAAACTTGAAGCTGATGTCTAAAGGATCTATTCTGAATTTACACAAGTGCAGCTAAGGAGGAATTGTTTAACAGGTGATCTCTCTGTCAACTCTTACTGTAAAACTAAGTTCTGAATAAGTGAGCTGGTGGCAGATGCTGTCATCCCATAGCGCCATTATTCTCTGGCAGAGAAAGATAAGAGATGCAGGCTTTTGTTTGTGGTGTTTTGGTTTTGTTTGTTTTTAACTTCTCTACAAGTAAGTGTGGATATTGAGGAACTAAAATATAGCCTGTCTGCCAGCCTCTGCATCTTTGAGTATCAGTGTACAAAGCAGTGGCTTATAGATCAGAGTTGTACCGGTGTATCTGAGGGCAATATTTGACATTTAGAGCCTAATTAACAAGACCATTATATGCAAGAAGATGTGTGTGTGTGCGTATATCTATATAATATAAATATGTGTTTTATATATGTAGTAGATTTAATATATACAAAAACAGAAAAAAGAAAAAGTAGAAAAAGGAGTAGGAAAAAACATAGGAAAAAGAAATAGAAAAACATAAAATCTAACACTGCCACTTATATATTATACTGATTGCTATAAAAAGCAATACTTCTTCTGTTGAGTCAGCCAGCAGCTGTGACTTTGGTTCCTGTGTGGGATGGGTATAAGGACTGACAGTTGTCTTAAATGTAGTCACTTGCTGGTGTAGAAATAGAAGTAGGACTGCATTCAGAATATAGAAGTCTATTGTCAAGATGATACATTTCTATGAATATTAATTCCTGTAATTAATTTTTTTCTCCTAAAGTTGCTTGCTTTTATTTTGAAGTTTTCTTACTCTTACATCCACACACAGAGTATAAAAAGGCACATTGTATGGCTGATGTTAATGCTTGTCATATTATTTATCAATTAAAGAAATGTGCGCTTCAATCTTTCACCATTTCACTACAAGTTTCTAAGAAGGACAACCTACAGTCATGCACTTCTTATTGTTATGAGGGGAGACTGAATTTTAAATGGTATCTTAAAGTGAAGACTACTTATACTGAAATAAGAGTAGAACTTAATTTTTCCTGAAATTTTTCTGGGAAAGTGGATTGTTGGGGAGGCAAACTAACAAGAGTAAGAGTACTGTCTAAATTGGGAGAAGCATGTTGCAGCATCTTAATTTCTGGATAGTTGTTGTTAAAATTGTTTCATTCTTGAAATCCTAAATAAATTTACAAAAGCAAGTGGTGACAGTTTGCCCAGAAGAGGTGGGGATAGTTTCAATGGCCTACACAATGCCTTTTTTGATTTTGTTTCCTTTAAATTCATAAATATCTTGCATCTCTAACACAATCTACCCTCTGACTAGAGATAAGTACCAGAAGTAAACTTTACACTTGAATATTTTCTAGCTCCATGGCTATGCAGTCTGATTTGATCAGTCTTCTCACTGAGCAGTGGCATATGTAATTGAAAGCCGTTATGAAACAAGCAGTTCTTCCTTCTGGGTTAACTGTTCTTTTTCTAGGTGAATGTAGAAGAGGTTATTCTATAAGTCTATTTAACAACTTGAACTATTTGTTCAAAGAAAGATAAAGTTACTGTGGTGCTTGCCTCAGAACTTGGTGTTGTATCAAAAGAGATAACCAAGTTTAAGAACTGCCAATGTGTCAGTTAAAATAGGACATGCCCTGTGCCAACTGCTCTGGGAGAACCACAGGTAGCATTAGAGGCAGGCAAAGGCAATCTTGGGCTTTCCTGTCAGACTAAGAGGACCTGAAATATTTCTTTACCGGTTACGGGCACAGGCTTTATAGTTTTTATAGTTTTGGGGTTTGTTGGCTATGCATCTAAATAGTTCTTCAAAGTTGTAATCAAAATGTATTGTCTCAACAAATCTAAATACTTGTTTTATTTTTGGTTTTTTTCTTTTCTAGGTTCTGTTGAAATAACGGAAGCAAATCTTGTAAGAGATGTTTTATATGTCTTCCAGGGAATAGATGGCAAAAACATCAAAATGTGCAATTCTGAAAATTGCTATAAAGTGGAGGGAAAGGTACTGTATGGTGACTTGTATTTCATATGTGAACAGAAAAGTATATAGGGGAAAAATAGCTGTGAGAAACATGTAAAAAAGTTAAAATATTATTCCCTCTACCAACTGTTTTGTGCTGGTTTTGTTTGTTTTATTTTTGGGGGTTCTTCTGTTAATACAACAGAGTAGTTTCAACATTAGTAGTTGAAAATCAATTGGGTAGATTAGGTGCCAGATAGAAAATGTAGCATTTCACAAGATGTGAATAGTCTCCCAACTCTTTATCCAGTAGAAGGACTCTTAAGTTATGGCTTTGAGGATGTCTGTCAACATTTCTCCTCTTCAGTGTATAAGAATTAGCATAAAGCAGATGCAGGTATTTTACTTCATTCTTATTAAATTAAATTTGACAGTTGAGATATGGAATGGATGCTAGCCACTTGTTGTTATAGACCTGATTACAGTTATAAGTGATCAGATGCAGGTGACCTAGAAAAGAAAGGACCGGTGGTAGAACAGAAGAAAGGTCTGATGTGAATTTGAATGAAGACATCAAATAGGGGATGAAAGAATAGCAAAGATGCCTGAGAGACTTTGCTTTAAGGTGGTTAGATGTTATGCCTGTCTGCAATTCAGGAAAACCCCAAGAATGTGATTGGGTCTGCTGACTAAAGAACAAAAAATGGTACTAGTTGCTTTAGTATCTTCACATTCAGTATTTAGACAGTACAGCTTCAGAGTTCAATTTCTGCTAATTGGTTTTCATATTCTTGTTCAGATGGAAAGACAACACTTTCAATTTTTACTTATATTAAAAACTTCCTACTATGGCAATATTACATAGTCCTTAAATGGCGGGGAATTTACTCCTGGGCCATTTCATGTGCCAAGAGCATGGTAGACAGGTCTTAATGTTGATACCTGAGCTAATTTCCTTTTTTCCTTCATGATAGTAGCAAAAAGTGAAATGTTGTAGTTGTTCACCATTACTTTACAATGACATTTACAGCTGCTTAATGGAGGGATAAATGGAAAAAATGAAATCATGTTAAATCTTATTAATTCACAGATTATTAATAAACATCCACGTGTAGATGCAAAGTTTGTAATTCCTCAGCACCTTCGCTGAGTAAATTACATTCTATATCTGAGATTATATATGGCAAAAGAAGGGTAGCATTATGTATTTTTCTAGAGGAATGTGAAGAAAACTTAGTCAGTGATTACAAAGTTGGCAATGGGTTTTCTGCATAGCTTTCATATCCAGTAGGCTGGTTTGAGGTCAGAAGCCGTTTTACTTGGAACTTGTAATTCAGGGAATTTAATTACTGACCACAAGCCAGTTGAATAATCTTTGCCTGAGAACTCTGTCTTCAATTATTTTTGTGAAGTCAGTCGTCTTCCATTCTTCCTTGTACTTGGTCTGAGCTACTGGACCTGGTGAAGGTGAGATTATCTGACCCACCAGAGCTGCAGCTGGAGCTTCTGAAAAGCAAGGAGGACAAAGATCATACCTCCTCTAGCTGTATTACTGCACATTAGGCAAAATAGTAGTCAAAGCATGTAGTTCTCCCTCAGATGACAATCTCATTGTACATGGTCTGGGTTGGTGGGGTTTTTTTTTCCCAGAAAGAACACTTTCTAGGGTGCTATTCTTGCTGTAATGCTTGCTAATCTTAGTGTTTATATTAGGTCTGGTGGTGACATTCAGCACAGTATAAGATAGCAGCTTCTGATTTGATCTAAGGAATACAAATGTAATAACACCAAGCCATTTTTGCTTGTTCCTCATTTAATTCCAGCGGATGTGTGTTGTGCTCAATGTTTGCCAAGTACTCTGTACTTGCAGAATTTTAAATAGTTCTTATGTCATCTCTTTGGTTTTAGTTGTGGGCAGGGTTTCTGTGTCCAATTATGCTTGTTTGGGCTGGAATTTACCCTACAGAAGTTGTTCAAGAAGTTAAAGCTGTACCTCTGTGGGTAAACAAGAGGGCTGGGGACTGAACTGCCGTCTTACAACCAAATGCTACAGCCTATTTCAAGCCCACACTGGTGTGGATAACACACTCTGACACTAATTGTTATCTTGGAGAATGCCTGTACTGTTAACTAAAAGGTTTAATGAAGGGGATTGATTTCTAGTTCTTTGGCAGTTTAGCTTCTTGGAAGAATTCCTTGCTTTGGTTTCAACTGTTCCAGCTGGCTGTCAAAGTTAAAATTGTCTGTAGAGGTGGGATAGGCCCAGTTGCTGTGGGCAGAAGTCTGTCTCTGTCTTGTGGTTTGTATTATCAGTCAGATAGTTTGGGGTTTTTTATTCAATGAAATTTTTAATGCTTGATGGTAGTGTTCTTGAGTAATATGGTGAAATGTGGAAGAAGAGAATCTCAAGCGGGAAGTGTCTTATCTGTTGGTAAATTAGAGGAAGAAATGTGCTGATTCAGATGAAAGTAGTAGTGGTAGCTAAATAGGGTGTTGGCACTAAGGCAGGATTGAAAGGTGAGTGACATGCTAGAAGAAAACCAGAAACTAGAAGAGTTCAGGACATATGATTAAATAAGTTATAAAATCTGGACTTAATCTTGGAAGTTGGGTTCCACAAGTTTGTGTTCCTGATGCCTGGTCAGGCATTGGGTCATTTATTTTCTGTTGAAGGTTTCTTTCAATTACTAATTATTTTGTCAAAGCTTTTTCATTAGTTTCAGTCATTAACACCTCTGCTACAATGCTCATATTTTCAGTCTTGCTGATTGTCAGGATAAGATAAAGAGTCTGATATTGCAACATGAAAATGCAGATTTCTTCCTTTTTTCTGAAGACCATTTTGTTATTGCCATAATTGCCTAATGTAAAAAGAGTGTATGAATATTGTTACATTAAGATTTCCAAAAGAGAAGGTCTCAAAGTTGCCAGTAGTTTGTTGCTGCTGCCTTTTCAATGCACGTGTTTATAAATATAAAGCTAATTACATGGTTGTCTGCTTTTCTGCAGTATCTGTACTGTAGAATGTAAAATAAATTGTTTCTGAAACTGGCTTTTTTATGAGAAAGGGGCACCTTTGCGAAGAAACCAGTATCGGCGTGGCAGATTTGACTTAATTGCAAACTTGTTTCTATTAACTTTATAGGTGAGCCTGTCGAAATCTCTCCGAGATACTACAAGCAGGCTTGCAGAGTTGGGGTGGCTACATAACAAAATAAGGAAATACACAGACCAGAGGAGTTTGGATCGTGCGTTTGGACTGGTGGGACAGGTGGGTCATCTAGATAAAACAGTCTAACTACAATACTTGTTCTTGTTTGGCTAAGAAACTACTGGGTAAATGCAGTGCTAGAATGATGCATAAACTTTGGAGCTTGAATCGTTTATCATTTGATTTACTCCTTTTGTGGATGCTGCATTTGATATGGGTCATAGTCAGAAGGCAAGGAAAAGGCATTTGCCCTTTCTGATCTTAAGGATTTGCCCCTGTAATTTATAGCTGGAAACATTCGTAAATTCCTTTTTTTAATCTCCATTTTTTTTAAAAAAACAATATTTTAAAATTATTCATGCATGTTCATAAACAAAAACATTTCTTAAATGGGATGGTGTCATCCCTGAGGTAATTAATCACCAATTCAGTTGTTAGTGACCTGTACAGGAGACATTCTTGTCAGCTATTGTTGATGTTCATGTGTTAGAACTGTACTAGCTTCCATAAAATGCAAGTAGTCCATTCTCTTCTGCCCTTTCTTTTGAGTACAGCATCAAAAGAATATTAATTTTTGTTTTCATAGGTTTCATCATCATGATTTATAGTCTACAGTAACTTCACTGCTGCTGTAATACCCAAAACCACATTTACTGCTAAGACATTCCCGTTTCCTCTCACTTGCTCCCTCTGTAAAACTGGATATTATCCCTTCTGAGTCGACAGAAATGTTATCCTTGCCTCTAGCCAAAACATCCTACCTAATCTGCCAAGAAATTGAAGTGCTTCTCCCTTCAATCTAATTTTTCTTAAGAGGTCAGTAGAGACACTGTAGTGCTTCCTACTTTTCTAATGTTTTATTCTGTTCCATTCTGTCTCTTATTCTAAGTAACCCTTCTAATTACATATAAATAATTATTTTTCTACTGATCCAATGCTGATTTCCATGTTTTATATGGCAGTGCTACTGTGTATGCATTTTCTTTGGACTCTCCCCCTTATATCTGGGTGAAATTTTATTCTTTATCTAGCAGCTTCCTTCTTGTGACTATTTTTACTGTCTCTGGCTTTAATCTTCAAGTTTACTGAAAGGGGAGAACTTTAATTCTTCAGTGAATTTAAATGTGCAGTATCTTGGCTTCTGTATGCAGGTTTCACATCCTGTGCAGAAGGCTGTGCAGTTAAGTTACCTGAATCTGCATAGCTCTAATGCTGCTAATTTTGCTTGAGGCAAGCACTTGTGTATATTTCTAGGACATAAGTGTACAAATAAAACCTTATATTCTGCTCTTGCTGTCAGTATCTGGGCACAGAGAGTATGCCTTCATGCTCATCATAGCTTACATAGCTGAGAATTTCAGGTGCACTGTGCATTAAGGAATTTAGCACAACAGTGTATATTGATATAAAACATCTTTCCCTTCATGTTCTGAAAGGATGATTGTGTAAACCCCTGTTTAAACCAGGTATACAATAAGATGTCGGTCACCTCTTCTAGTATGCTTCTGGTGACTGATTTTACCACACAAAATGTCAGATATTAGAAGTAGAGATGTAACAATATATTACACTTTATATTTTCCTACCATTGCTGATTAATATCTAAATTTTACTTTGTCCTCAGAAAATAAAAAGAATAATTGGCAGTTAATTATATTTTAGCTTGTACTTGGGTATTTTGCCCATTTAGATCCAGTTGAATTAATGGGCATTTTAATTTTTTTCTCTTGACCAAGCATTCTGTTTCCTTCCTCAATTCTCTTTTGCAGCAGACTAAATCAGAATTCTAGGGTAATGTCCAGTTTTTCTGTAACAGTTTGGGAAGCAAAAGTCTGTGGTTTGTGATGCAGGAATTGGTACTGGATTTAAGGCTTCTCTGAAAAATTGGTGACCAGTTAGAGTCTAAATCCTCTTGGCTGCTAAATTATTAGAGTCAGTGATTACTGTTCTCCTTTTGGACCAGAACAGTGTCTTTGATTGTTTTCTTAGAGGCTCTGCTCTGTCCTCTATCTTGGCAAGTGCCACTTTAATAGGTTAAAAAAAATTTCCTGGAGAAGCAAGTGAGAAGAAATGAAAAGTGGAGTTACACATAAAGGGATTTCTTTTTGCCCTTCAGTATCCTCTGGAATAAAAAGAATGTCAAATTTCTTTGCAATTTACAATGTTGAGTTGAAGAAAGGAACCTCCTTTCCTTAAAGATACAATGGCAGGATTAATGACTTTTTTTTTCTAGGCTTCTTAGCTGCTTAGGAGGAAAGAAGATTTATATTCTCTTTGTGCTTCTAGAAATGATTTCTGCCTTTTACATACTCTAGTGAATAAATACTTTAAGTTCTTGGGTTCTTTCTGTGAGTTTTTCTTTTTCCAAATTCTTTTGACTGTAATTTTAAAAGGTCTTGAAGGGAAAATCCTGGGAAGTTTCCCATTTTAAAAAAATCCATCAAAATAAATATTTAATTCATTAGCTGAGAATTGATTTGAAAGTTCTGAAGGATTTGTGTGTGTGCATGAGCATATTCTTCAAGAAACCAAACAAATAAAAAACTTCAGGCACTTCTCTGGGGGGTTTTAAAGTCTTTTTCAGTTATTCCCAAATTAATGAGCCATATTTTTAGTTCTATTTTGAAAAATGTATTGCAGCCATTTTTTTAATCTGTATGTTAGGTTAATAAGACCATTACAAAAGTAAAACAAGACCTCCCCCAAACCCTAAACTGTGGAAAATATTTATCACTAAACAAGTATTATTTCAGGAATTGTTTTCTAAAATTTATCTTAGTTTTTAAACAACCTAAAGTAGCCATGCTTTGACTTGTTTTACAAAGAAGAGTTTTTGCTTTAGTTCCAGCCTGAATTAACTTCTGCACACATTTTACAGATTTCTGAAGATGCACTTTGTGTTGTTCATTTTTTCCATATCAAGTGAACAATCATAAACAACAGTGAATTGATAAAAGGTCAAAATTTTATAGTTCTTGATCTGGCAGCACTTACTTGGAGCATTTTTTGAGCATTGTGTTTTCTTGTTCATGTCATATAGTCTATACTGTAAATATAATGAAAATTGCCTGATTTTTGTGTTCTGTTGTTAGAGGCCTTCCTGAAATTTAAACTGTTACTTCACTGCATACTGTATCTTAGACAATTATTAAAACAAAGTCTTCAACTGGGTCATGTTATAATTTGTACATCCCTGTGCTAATTATTGTTGCCATTACTGAGATGATCTATCTACTTGAAGAGTTACACTTGTAACTATGTTGATAGAGTTAAGGTAGCAAGAAACAAGGTCACTTGATAATGCCTATAAATTCCTGGAAAAGGTATATTCAGCTCTTAGCTTATGCAGCACTTATACTTTGGCCATTACTCTAAGAATTGGCTTTTATGCTGAAACTTGTAGAAAGATTCCCTTCAGGTAATTTCTGACTATGTTGGAAGTGTGGTGATAGAATTAAATCAGAAAGATTTCTCCTGATTACTTTTCCTTTTTTTTTTCTTTTTTTTTCCTTCTCTTTCTCTTACAGAGTTTTTGTGCAGCCTTACATCAGGAACTTAAGGAATACTACCGACTTCTGTCTGTTTTACATTCTCAGGTAAGTTAAGTGGTACATACTCAACTTCACTATTTTGTTCTGTGTTATCTAAGTATCTCCTAAGAAGGTAATACCTTGCTATTCTGCTAGAATGTAAGGGATATACAGCAGTTTCCGTTGACAGTGAACACAATTCTGTGTACATTTCTTGCTCTTTAAATCTATGTGCCCTTGAATAGTCTTCTCTTAAGAATTCACTGGTATTTGATATGTTACATAAGCAAAGAATACAGTGTGTATTTCTAAGTCTCTGCCCCTGTTTTGCATCCTTTTTGTCAGTTTCACCTTGCATAATATCTTTATCATTCAAATCCTGAACTATGTCACACATTCTTGAGTGGAGAAAAAACCAGTCCATATTTCCATCAGCGCACAATTTAGCAGCTAGTAATAACGGTTCCACCTTCTTTCCTGTGTGGGGCAGTTTGTACATTTTTCTTGTCCCTTTGTTTTCTGAGAGTAAAGACAGCTGTTCTGCAGATGTTTTGATGTTTTACTGTTTTCCTGTAACATACAGACCAACTCAGTGCTGATAATCTTGCAGTTTTTCCATAAATATTTGTAGGTATGTGCATCTAGATGCTGTCTCTAAAATAAAATAAACATTCTTCTGCTTGCCTTTTTTTGAAAGGGGTTTTCAAGAGGTTCATTACTTGTAATGGTGAAAACTTATTCTGAGAATTAACCTAAAGCTAAATTATACTGCCTTCTAAAACTCTTAACTTCAATAAAATCTTTATCATTTGTCACAGGCTTTTGTTAATGTTTTCAAAGCATCTGTTCTTTTAACTCACAGTTCTTGAACGTTCTTGACTTTTGGAATGCTTGTTATATATACTTTTTGCTTGATTTTCCTGGCTATTATCCAGTTATTCCTCTGTAATTACTTCTTACTCTGTCCAAAATGTGTTTTCTCTCTTGGTTTGCTGATGCTTTGATTTTTTAAATTTTTTTTTCCTAACTTCTAAAACTTCCTGACCATTAAAATATTCGACTACTTTGAGATGCAGTTTTGTCTACCTTCCCTGCCCCACCAAACCTTGCAACAGAAGAGATGAGTAGGGTAGGAGGGAAAGCCTGTAAAAAAAACCCAAAAGTTCTGGGGTTACTTATTTTCAAATTGCATTTGCCTTTGTGGGGTGTTGACCCTGGGAAGCAGCCAGGCACCCACCCAGGCTTTTGCTTCCCCCGGTCTCTTGAGGAACAGGGAGAAAATAGAAGGAAGACAAAAAGACAAGTCAATCAAGTTAGTGAGTCTAGAAGGGGAAGCAAAAGCTGTGCGTGCAAGCAAAGCAAAGTAGGGAATTCATTCACTTCTTTCCTTCAGCAGGCAGATGTCCAGCTGCTCCTGGCAAGCAGGGCCTCAGGGCACTTAACACTTGCTTGGGAAGACAGACTCCATTGCCACAAATGTTCCTATTTTCTTCTCCTTTCCCTGAGCTTTTTTTCCTGAGAAAGCTTTTTGTCCTCCATAAGCTTGGAAATGGTTTTCCAGGATTAGTTGCTATCCCAAGGAATGAAGTGAGTCTCACTGGTGTGTAGTTTTATGGCTTCTCCTCCTTGAGGAGAGGCATGACATTTGCTTTCTCAGGGTCATCAGAAAGTGCCTCCAATTGCTGTGTTGCAAAAATACTGGAGAGTGGCCTTGCAGTGACATTGGCCAACTCCTTCCCTCAACACTTAGTGCATCCCATCAGGTCCCACAGGCTTAAGCATATCCCATCTCTTTGGTGTACCCTAGCCTGATCCTTCTGAGCTCAGTCATCCTTGTTCCAGACTTCTCTCTCTTCTTATCTCCACATCTGGTGTCCCAGCAGCAAATCTTACTGAAGTACCAAGGCAAAAAAGGCATTGAGTACCTCAGCATTTTCCATTTTTTGTGATACCCCTCATGTGGTATCATTCAGTAGCTGGATACATTTTCCCCAGTCTTACTGTTACTGCTGCTCTTATTGTAACTCTTCATGCTCCTTGCCAGATTCATCTTCAATGTTAGAGTTCCTGAGTGCGTTGAGCATGTTGATTAAATGCCTTTTCATAGGGAACAGTCAGTGCAGTGTCAGCGATGCTTTGGCACAGCAGCAGACCAGAGTTTCTGGGGAATCTAGGTCCCTCAGCACCTAATTGAAAGGGGTCCTAGAGTCATGTTATGTTTGGATTTTCAGAAGCTTCTGGCAACATTTCTTCCCAAAGACATGAAAGAAAGGAAGGAGATCCAGCAGTGGAGGAGAGATTCTCTTGTGAAAGGTAGAAGGGCTCGAAGGTCACACTACAGAATGGACAAAAAACCTGTACCTTTTAGCCTCTTGAAAACATGTAGCAAATTGACTTGAAATTGAGTGTATGTGACATTTTTTGATTCAGGAGATCATACAGCCTGCCAGCTTAGGAGTTGTTAACTGCAATTCTAGAGAGCAGTATGGTCATAGCAAAACAAGAACCTTGTCAAAGGGTTCTATTCTCTTTATAACATTTTATTATGTCTTCAGAGCTTCTCCTGAGCATGTTTCTGCCCTTGAATGAGTGATCCTGAACATACTGTCTACTATTCCATAAGCGTCTCTGGTCTTTTTCTTGCAGGTTGTTTTCACATTGTCAGCCCATTTAAAAATGCAGTTCCATGATGAAGATGTACCATGTCTTCCCTAAAGTCAAAGGGTGGCTCATATATCTCTCTTGTCATTGCTGATTTCCAAAAACACCAAAGAAAAATCCCAGGCATGGACCCAGGAGAATTTGGAAGCAAATGAATTTAACTGGCTCTAAGGCTGAACTTAATGTGGATGACACTAGCCTTAAATTTAACTAGTATGTTGCATTTGGCTAAAAAAAGGTGCTCGATGGGAAAGCACAGAGTGGGTTGGTTGTCATATATCAGAAACAGAATCTTTTCTAAGAGATTGTCTCCTTGTACTGCTCCAGGAACTTGCTTCTGTATTCTTAAATTGTGTTCTTGTCCTGCTTTTTCCATCTGTTCTTGTATAAGATTTGCATTTGCACCTTGGATGCAAATACTTGGTTTTTATTTTTCATGGTGTTGGAAGATTCATGGTAGTCACGTTATGATAGGGTTTTCTTATTGTAGCTTTTAAAGTTTGGTGTTTTTCTTCAATGTAGCAATTCCTTAATCTCATTATAAGGTTAATTTAAGTTCTGATGGCTTCTGGAGGAAGGCATTGAATGGAATTTGTCACGTATTGAACTAAAATAAGCTGCATGTGCAGTAATGAAAAGTTTACTTCTCACAGCCTGCCTGTCCTGTAGATGTTTTTCTTTAGTCTTTGTCGAGGCTGTCTTTCAGGATTTCTTGTCTCTTCCTTTGCTCTTCTCTCTTTTCATGACTATTACCTTGCTGTCTTTAACTTTCTTGGTCTTCGTGCTTTGTCTACCTCATTGTGCTTATGCTTGTCTCTGTTCTTTCACCTGTGCTTAAGTCTGTTTCCACTGAAAATTTGCTCTCAGGTTTTGGCCCAGTGACTTGATGAGAGAATACATAACAATGGGTATTTCAAGTGTATTAGTAAAAATCTGACTTCCTGAGTTCTTCCTCAGTTTTGTTCTTTGACATGTCTTTTTGTTTCTAACTCGATCAGTTACAACTGGAAGATGATCAGGGCGTGAATTTGGGACTTGAGAGCAGTTTAACACTTCGCCGTCTTCTAGTCTGGACATACGACCCCAAAATAAGGTTAAAGACCCTTGCAGCACTTGTTGATCACTGTCAAGGTCTGTTTAACATCAATTTAATATTTCTGGGGATTTTATATAACTTTGAGTAGTTGTGCATGCTAGAGGTGGGTACCAACAATATTAGTGCTTGTTTTTTGGACTTTTTTTTTTTTTTTTAGAAAATTTCAAGTAGGTAGTTCAGATTCTCCCTCTTTTAGTTTAAGCAAATGATGACAAATTATAGTTCTGTGTTGACACATTCAGACTTCTTACTTTTCAAGACTAGAATGTGCTCAAAAAATTCAATTTTAAGCATGCACTTTTTATGCTATTTTCAGTTAATCATTTTTCAGAGCATGGTACACTGAAAAAGCTCTACTAATATGTTATGAAATGGTTAACTTCGTTTCTTCACTATATATGAGTATTATGCAATTTCTCTGTATATGATGGCATAGAGGAGTTATTAGTAACTTGTCTTCAGACTCATGTGAAACAACAAAACTTTGCAAATCTGCAGATATTGTGATTTTGTTGGCAATCCACAAGAAGATGCTGGGGAGAGTCATATCGGAGCTTACCAGAACTTTGGCCAGTAGCTGACTAAGCTGACCAGTAATTGATGCTTCTCCCTGATTGTACTTCAGATTTATGAGATTGTAGCCCTTCAGAAAGGGCATCTTAGCAAAAAACAAAAGCCTACAATACTTACTTGGCCTTGATTATTGGAATTGGTAGCAATTTTTTTTAAAGTGGGTATTACTTTTAAGACATTTATGAAAATTTTCACTTGCATGGCCTCTGCCGCAAGGAAGTGGTAAGCTGTGGAGCATAGCAGCAAAATCAAATATTCAATCTATTTTTAAACTTTTTTTTTGACAGCCTCTTACTTCACAATTGCAAGAAGACAGGAGATATCCCCTAATGGGGCTGTGAGGGCAACTATAACTGAGAAACATGAAAACTCAGTTTGTGTGCAGGTATGCACACAGGATATCTGAGAGTGTCAAGTACAAGTATCTGAGAGAAGGAAAACATTCTGAGGCTCCTTTAATGCTTCTCTGAAAGCATAACATCAGCTTCTGTGTGTGATCTGATGTCTTGAATTTTGCATTCCTCTAAGCTGCCATAAATTAGACTCTGAGAACTCTGCTTAATGCTTTAGTGGGATTAATAATTCATGCCTTAAAACCTAGGAATTCCCTGTTGGCAATAAAAAAAAAAATCTACTTTTGCTACATTTTAGAGTTGCTGTTTAGCAAGCTCAGTGTGACACAGAGGTAGCTAAAATCAGTGGCTGCTAAATTTAAATGGGGTGCATAAGGTTTTCCTTTAAATGTTTCTGTTCCTCTTCCTTTCTTCTTACAGGGAGAAAAGGTGGTGAACTAGCCTCAGCAGTTCATGCTTATACTAAAACAGGAGATCCCTACATGAGATCTCTGGTTCAGCACATTCTTGGCCTAGTATCCCATCCTGTCCTGAACTTCCTGTATCGCTGGATTTATGATGGAGAGCTGGAGGATACATACCATGAGGTAATGCTACAGTAAATACTTCATCTCTTTGCCTTGTGGTGTGATAACCTGTGGGAAGCTTAGAGGGGAATTTGAAAAGTAGAGTGATGAAAATGTATAACGTAAGCAATACATACAATAACCTGAAATACCACTCTCGTCATGAATTCTTCATGAATTTGATATTTGCAGGTTGCAATGTGTTGTCTTCAACTAATCATATGCTGAGTCTGGTTAGTAGAGTCAGAATGGTGTTCTTGACAGTAGGTCCTTGTATCTGAAGATGAAGTAATTTCTCTATCTTTTCTTGCTTACTGGAAGTAATTTCTCTATCTTTTCTTGCTTACTGTAACAACAGTAATGTATGTAGAGTTCTTTGTAACTGTTCTGAATGCAAGCCTTGTATTTGGAATGAAGCTCAGAATATTTTTCTGTTGCATACTGTTATCCTTGATAAATAAGCTCAGTCTGTCAAACTGAGTAAAAGAGGTTTATAGTTCCAGAATTGAAACTCTGCGGAGTTATTTGTTGTGACTTCTGTAACATCAAATTCCAGTAATTGTTCATTTTCTTCTTGGAAATACTTGGAGATAGGAAAGTGTTGAGAGAACTTAGAAAAGCATACACTTTCCTTTCTCCAATCAGTATAGTCAGTTTTAAGTGATTAGATTTTATTTCTTAATTTTTTTTTTTTTTTTTTGGTAAGAAGAAGCCAAAGAATTATTTTTTGAAATTGAGTGCTTCTGAGACAAATCTGAGTAATTTTACTTGAGAGTCAAATATGCTGTCTGTTTTCTTGGAATGTCCTTATTTTGGTCAAAATTTGAGTGACAGGGACAGCTGAACTTTAAGGTCAGAATTGTCTAAAATGTATATGAATCTTTTTTTAGAAGTGTAAAATGCTCTATTTTTTTATTCTCCCCAGATATGAGGATTTGTCTTTTTTGGATTTTATGTAGTTTGTTAGCTCTAACCTCTGTGTGTGCACCGGAAATGTGTTCTTCATTGAAAATGAAGAATGTTCTTAAGTGAAAATTATTGTTGGATGTGTTGTACTGAAAGCTATAATTTTCATATGATAGACAGTTTTGAACAAAGATGATTGGCCATTCTTGGGGAAAATGGTATTTGGAGACAGTGAAAAGAGTTCTTGTCCAGAAAATGGGTATATTGTTTGACAAGATGAGGACATAATCCATCCAAACTGCACTTCAACAAAACTAATAAAGTACTTTTAGTTTTTTACAAATGAGGGGATTCTCTTGGGTGGAGTTGAGAGACGGTAACATTTGATCACCATATCAATTGCAAAATTTTCTTAGGTTTTTGCATATCTTGTGGGTTTTTTTCCCCTTCTGCATCTGTTTAAATAGGAGGAATAATAGGTGCAACTATAGGTCAGAGTTTGCATTAATCTTTTGCTTTAAATATTTATTTCAATCTTCAGTTTTTCGTAGCTTCAGATCCTACAGTTAAAACTGATCGGTTGTGGCATGACAAATACACTTTGAGGAAATCAATGATCCCATCTTTTATTACAATGGAGCAGTCAAAAAAGGTATGGATCTAAAAGTTCATCTTCTGATGATTTGTTTGCCCTCAGCTGCTGCTTAGATTTCTATTGAGAAAATAGAGGCCAGATTTGACAAAAAATAATCTTCTCAAGAATTTTAGAATTGTTTGCTGAGGAAGGCTATAGGACTGTTCTCCGTTCCATTCTCTAACTGTTAAACTTGGAGGAGATCTCAAGTAGGGGGAAAAGAAGTTTTAAAATGCATTTAAAACCTTTTTATATTAGCATTGCTGTTCTGGATTGCTGTGGTTGGGATTGTGCAACTGAGAGCACAGAAAGATGACAAAATATCTTGTCCTTGGTGGTTGTGGATGGCTTTTTGGTTTTTTTTTTTTTCTTATAAGCAAATAATTTTTTTAAAATCCTGTTTTGTTTAGGTCCTTTTAATAGGAAAATCCATAAACTTCTTGCATCAAGTTTGTCATGACCAAACTCCATCCACAAAGATGATTGCTGTTGCGAAATCTGCAGAGTCTTCAAAAGATGGTAGAGTATTAATATTATTCAGTATCTCCCCTTTGAACTGACCTCCTGTATGATATGTGGTTTAGACTGTAAGCTGGATGGTGGGATGGAAAGGAGTACAAAAATCCCATCTGCCCTAAAGTATAGATAATTTAATGTATACTTGCTTTTTACAAAAGTTGTATGTTGATGCATGTGTATAATTTTCTTATTGGATAGGTTTACTGGATGATTGTTACTATACTGAATTTGTGAATGAAACCATTCAAAAAACAGTTTGCCTTTAGCTGCCTCATCTGGGGTGGGAGCAGGGATATTCTTGAGTGCTGCAATAAGAATTTAGTGTGTTTGACTTCTCATCAAATATATTCCATCATACAATTCTATAATACTGAGTTAATTTTGTGGTTGAAAAAATAAAAATTCTCAGTTAGTTGTATATAATGGAATAAGCAGTAAAAACAGAACAGAAGCCCTTCTAGCCTTTCTTTAAATGCACTATATCAAAATAAGTATGTGGAAGGTTAGTAAAATTCTTTTTGGGGATTACTTAAAAATGGGATTGCCAGCTGATGAACATGGAACCAAAACTTAAATGTTAAATTGCTTTCAGATAATTTTGTTTTATTTAGAATAGCTCTCAGTTTTAATGAATGAGAACTTCTATACTATTTGTGGTTATTTTTTGGGGCCATATTTGTTGCAATGAAATCAACATTGTTACGATGAAAGGTAGCAAATAGTGAACATCTAAACCAAGGAGACTTTATGTCTAAATGCTAAGCAAAGAATGTGTAGGATGCTGCTACATCTCTGAGAAAGAACAGATTGCTGCCTTCTGGTGGAATTTTGCTACTGTAACTTCTTTTGATAACTTGTTCAATATACCAAAGATACTCTAACTGTTGAGATATAGCTCACTGGGATAAGTTTTCTGATGCTAATCTAAATATATTGCTGTCAAATGGTTGTTTTCAAAGAACATACTTCTTAATGTTTTATAACATAATATTACTTCTATAAGAATTTAAAGCTTGTATATATAGGGTTGTTAGGTTTAGATTTGTTATGGTTTTTTCACCTTCAAATAACTTGGATTAGTTTTAATATTAACTCTTCATAGTGTGAACTTCTGACATTAATACCTCCATGAAAAATGTTCTAGTGATAAAATCCCATTCATATCTGGAAGAATATGTCTTCTAATAATGTGATTTTTGTACCATATCCAATGCTTGCTTAGTCAAAGATAAGCCTAAAGTGCAGAAAGGGGTCAGGGTTAAGTGAATAAGGGCTGTAAATGCATTTGAACAATCGTCTTGCCAGCTACTCCTGGAAAAAAGGAAAAAAATATTCTTTGGCTGCACTGCTTTCACCACTTTATACAGCATTTATGGCCGTGCTTTTCCAATATTTCTTTAAATTTGCACTTGTTTCTCTCTCTCCTTGATTGAATGGAAGATGTGCGCAAATACAGGTTTCCTATTATGTGGGGGATGAGAGCTTCAAAGCACACCTACATTATCCTAAGTGCTGAGAATAACTGTTTGAGACAGAAGTGTAGTTTTAGAAATATATTGCTCTATCTGCAGTGTGCTGAAGGCGTGCTGAGCTTATGGTTGGCAGCCTAATATCTCATGGTATTGCACTGCTTTAATTCTGCATGAAACTGCATTTGTGTTTAGGGCATTTTACCCATTTAATCCTGAAAGAACATTCTATGTCAGGGATGTGAGAAAGGGTTCCTTTTGTGTTTGTGCCATCTAACAGTATCCTGAAAGTCCCTTTAGATAATTACTTAAGACCATGGAAAGCTAGGATGCCAGCCTGAGTTCTGGATGCTGCTTCTCATTTTAAATGTGAACACTTCTTGGGTTTGGCTGTATTATTTATTTCTTTCATTTGCTTTGGAACCTTAACTATCATATTTTCCAGTTTCCTTTTGATGCTGAAATAATTGTGGTATGGAAAACTGTCAGAACATGTATTAAAACAAGAAATCTGACATAACTGTGTAGAAGTTCTCTGCCTGGCAGACAATTGTAGCATTTGGGAGAGAGGAACAGTGAAAAAGGCCAATAAAGTGACCTCAGCTCCAACATGTAGCTGTCTATAGTTTGGGGACTTCTGGACCAGGAATGACACTATATTCAGTAGCAGCTCATGGATCTGCCTGTCAGTGCTTTTAGTCTGACCCTTTCTTTATCCACTTCTGACTCTTCAGTGTTCTGAGATAATTTTGCACAATTTTCAAAACTTGTGCCTAGGCCTTGTGTTTGTTGATGTAAACAACCTTTTTAGCAGTTTTGCATGTCAGACAGGAATGCTGTGTTTTGCCTTTGCTGGGGGCTGTGTGTGTATGCAGAGGTGGTGCATTACAGCTAGAGATGTAAACTTGACTTTCCAGTCTGAGCTGAAGGGCTGTGGCCGGGTCACTTCCTTCAAGGCAAGAGGATCTGTACTAAGGAGAGGGGAAATGCTGCTTTTTCTGCTTGAGATAGTAAGAAGTTGACTGGTCTGTATATCTCAGAGCTAAACTGCTTAGACACAAACACCCCTGTGTGAGTGGAGACAGGACCAGCATGCCTGACATGTTGGGCTGGCTATAGACAAGCCAGGGAGATGCCTGCTGGCTTTGCTTGTGCCTTGAGCCAGTGCTAGGCCCAGCCTCTGTGTCCAGGGGCTGAAGAGATCAGCTGGTAACTCTTTCTGGCTTGGCTTGTTCCCTCTCTTGTTTTGCCTGCAAGGCTCGCAGCATCTTGAGGAAAGACACTCGCACTTACTACAGGCTGTATTAATTCACACATCCCTAAGGTTGATGTGCACTGCTTGACTAAGTAGTATTTCTCTAGTTTAAGGATTTTAAACACAACAATGTTTTATAAAAGTGTCATCTCTTTGACATCTCTTGAACTTCTGTGTCTTACGGAGAGTTTCACTGGTTACTGAATGATAGTTGGGAAACTTCCAGGAATGTCAGTGAACCAGGCTTTGAGACTTGCCTTCTTAAAGATGGTCTTTATTAGAGCTACTGCTTATTTCTTCTATTCATAGGCATTTTATTAATTGAGTAGTTAAAGTGGGATTATATCTTTTAATGCTGAAGAAGGTCTGAATCTTATGATAGCTGGCAATCCAGTATTTGG
The DNA here is from genome assembly GCF_963513975.1 of Fringilla coelebs. Classification (NCBI taxonomy): domain Eukaryota; kingdom Metazoa; phylum Chordata; class Aves; order Passeriformes; family Fringillidae; genus Fringilla; species Fringilla coelebs. The sequence goes on along the minus strand of NC_140029.1, from coordinate 26,075,763 downwards.
GGTATTGCTCCGTGTTGCCTGAAGAGGCCATAGTTCTTGCTAACTCATAACAGTTCTACTGGAGTCTCTTTCTTAATGAGCTTGTAGTTGTAGAAAACAGTGAAATAAGCTTCCTACTACTTTCTACTGCTTCCTGCTTTTTGTCTCCAAACTGCCGTGCATGAAAGATGGAGAGAAAATGTCAGGTTGCTGGCTGTCCCCCGGTAACTCCAGCATATTCCCTTTTCTCTCATTCTCTTATCTATGGAAGCTCTTTTCTGTTGAATGTTCTAACAGTCTGATTCTTTGATTTATTTTTCCCTGCACCCTTAAAAGTGCCTTCTGATTTAGATTCCGCCCATCAAAGGTTTTTCCTAATTCTGGGCTTTTAGAACTCAATAAACTATTTGATTTGTAAATTGCAGTATTTCAGCAAGCTTGAAAATCCCCAACTTTTTATATACATAACATGAGCTTCTACTGGTAGGTACAATCTGGGCACAGATTAAAAGTAATATTGTTGAAGTGTAGGCTGCTTTAGACTTGCTTTTGCTTTGGCTATGGCAAATGTATAACACAATGGATCAGAAGAAATGGCAGTTTTTCTGTTTGTTTCAACTCCAAAGCTTGTTTGCCTCAGTTTTTGAAAACTCTAATTTAATTTCAATTTTTATTTTCTTTTAGCTGCTGATTTGTTCACAGATCTGGAAAATGCATTTCAAGAGAAAATTGATGCAGCTTATTTTGAAACCAGCAAATACCTGCTGGATGTTCTCAATAAGAAGTACAATTTGCTGGAACACATGCAGGCCATGAGGCGCTACTTGTTACTTGGTCAAGGAGACTTTATCAGGCATTTAATGGACTTGCTCAAGTAAGACAATAGGAAGGGTAATTATTGTTGAATTTCTGATGATTCTGTGCATGATCAGCACAGAAACTGTTTTGCTTTTTGAAGAAGACCCTACAAGTACCTGTTCAATTAAATCTTTCAGTAATAACTTTTAAATTCTGAGTTTAATTTCTTTGACCCTGAGGATTAAAACTAGTTCTTCCTTTCTGATAAGTGGTACGTACAGTACTATTTGACAAAGTTTTGAAAAGTTGTACTAATACAGATATCTTTATGTTGGCCCTGTGACAGCCTTGAGGATGCTGGCACTTCTCTTGGTCCTGTCAGCAAGTTTAAGCAGAGACATTCTGCTTCTGATGATACTGATTAGCTAATTAATTTGGAATTATAAGTTCCAGATTATGCTGGAATTATTAGGCCTCTATATTTTGGAGGTGTTTGGTCTAAAAAAATGGTGTCAAAATCCTTCAATACAATTTTTAAAATCTATTTGGTTCTTCACCACCTTCTGTTTCAAGCACTCAGGTGCACCCACAACTACTGAATCCAGTTCTTAAAGAATATTTCCAAGTTCACTTTTACATGCTGGTGCTACTGATGGAACTTCTTCAATCAGAAGCATTAGCTTGCAAAGCTTTTCTTTGATCTATAAGGCAGGCTTTGTAATAAAGCTTTCATTAACTTGTTTGTAAATCAAAATCAACAGTATATGACCATGCTTTTTAATGTGAAGTTGAGTGAGGTTGATTTGTGGAGTCAGTGTTACATTTGAGGCAGAAGGAGTGAGAAGTTTTCCAGTCTTCTCCTTTCTGAGGGACAGAGAGGTATTACAAGAGTTGCATGTTGCAGCTCTTTGGAAAGTTGAAGTTACGTAGATGGTGTGGGTTTCTGTGTTCCTGCCAGCACTTCTGAGCCTGTGAGTTGGCTATCAGTAAGTTTTTCAAAACTGAAGTGGAATTATTGGTTTGATGTGCTAATGATGTAATCTGCCTCATTTAAAATCTGAAAGCAACTCAAATTACAGACTAGCTAAACTAGCAATCCTGGTAACTTCAAATTACTGGCATGAAATGAGGATTAAGTTGTTCCTCATGCCTATATTCTGGAGTGTAGCTGCATAGGAATAGACATATTCTGCTCATACTCTGCAAATATTTTGCTCACTGATTTCTTCATGATTAAGTCTGAAAGAGTAATAGTTTTGAATGTTGGTTAGAAAAGGGTTTTGCTGTGTGCTGCAGTTACTACTGAATTGCTGCTGCAGAGTATTTCAGTAATGTGCTATGACTGTTCCATAACCACCAGGCCAGAGCTTGCACGACCAGCTACAACCTTATATCAGCATAATCTAACTGGAATCCTGGAAACGGCGGTGAGGGCCACGAATGCCCAGTTCGATAATCCCGAGATTCTCAAGCGATTGGATGTTCGACTTCTGGAGGTCTGTTGCATCATGCATCGTGTGACTCTGATCTGAAAGATGCCTTTGTTTGTGTGTACACATGCAGACATCTGTATGAAACAAAATTTTCATATGTGAATACATTTTCCCCTAACTTTCCACTGAAATTTACTTTGAGTAATATATAGGTCATTTATTAAGTCATCTTTTTTTGCCTTCCCTGTCTATTGTCTATTTGTTTTTCAAGATGTGGGTTTACAGCCATTGGCAATGCAAGGTTGAGTATTTGGGGCCTAACAGAAATTGGTGCTGGTGGCGCTGATTTAAGGTCCTCCAAACAGCTCTTGATGCTGTTGCTCTTATAAGAATTGGGGCGGGATGGGGCAGGTTGGAGTGTGTGCCTCCTTCTTGCCTCTAGTTAAGAAAAAGGGAAACAATGAAAGCACATTTCATGGAAGAGGACTGTAGTAAGAAACTTGAGTTAATTTGAAAGCTTCCATCCCTGAGGTGAGACTTCAATGATGAACTGTAGCACCTGAAATAAATCTATTTCAGATGCCAAAGAAATTTGTCCTTACTGTTATTTTCCTTTACTAGGTTCAGTGGAGAAACACTGATGTTGCAAACATCAGTATTTGTGTGAGATCAGTCTCACCCTTGTATCAAACGGTTTGATCCATTTTTGCCTAATCTGCTACTTTCAGCAAGAAACTCCTGCATATCTTGTTGATGTGGATACTTGTTTGCTCATAGGCCCTTCAGAATGAAAGAGAAAGCAAGTGATGCTCATCTTCAGCTTTAGTATGCTCTGATTATACACTGACAGTACCATATCTTTTTAATACAGGTGTCGCCTGGGGACACTGGATGGGATGTCTTCAGCTTGGACTATCATGTTGACGGGCCAATAGCAACGGTAATGTCATACACTGCTGACTCTGAAGGTGTTTTGGGTGCTGAATTAAATTGCTAAAGGTTTTTTGTTGAAATAACCTTTTTTTTGTTCTGGAGTGTGAAATCAGAGATTTTTTTTTTTTGCAGCTAGAATGTACCCACTGTATCAACAGTTGAGCAAAACTCTCAATCCTTACCAGTTAGTGTGACTGCTGAAAAACTACATTTAAAACAGTCATTACTGAAAATCAGTAATTTATTTGTTCCAGCACAGTTTTTAGCAAGTACTTGATAAATTGAGTGCTCCTAGTCTTTTATAATTATTTGTCTGTAGATACTAATTTGGGAAAATTTGAAAGGAACTGAGGAATGTATTTGTGGAGAACATGTTTATGCTGTCTAAATGACATTTGATAGGTAGTTGCATTGTTTATCTGAATGTATTTAGCCTCTATAAAGAACTTGTAAAGAACTTTTTTTTTAAGCAGAACAAACTGTGACCAGCAGAAGGAATTTTCATATGCAGTTTCAAAATAGGCTTAGGTTTTGTTTTGTTTTGTTCACCCGTTCTTACACTTCCTGCAGTGCCCTGGACAGCCCTCAAGGGTAGATCTTTCCAAAAGCTCTGGGATTTCCTGGAAATTTTTTTATTTTTACAATATTTACAAATAAACCGCATGTATCGGATAAGATGAACTTTTAAGAGGCTTTTGGTATTTCAGGACATATGGTATGTTTATTAATTTGTAGTGGTTATTTTCTTTGTTTTGTAGGTGTTTACACGTGAGTGCATGAGCCACTATCTAAGAGTATTTAATTTCCTTTGGAGAGCGAAGAGAATGGAGTATATTCTAACTGATATATGGAAAGGGCACATGTGCAATGCAAAGCTTCTGAAAAGTATGCCAGGTGAGAGGTGTCCAGGTGGATGACATGCTTGTGAAATGAATACAGATGACTGCATCTTATTTTAAACTGCGTGTTAAGAGGGAAAAGAGTGTCTGATGAATTATGTTCAGATTAATTTTGCATTTTGGTGTTCTCTTGACTGGCTGTTTAATGGTAGATGATGGTAAGGATGATCAAAGTAAAATAACATAATTGTAAATAGAAGTTTCCTATCTGTTTTACTTAATCCTTGATCCCTGTCTTGAAAAGTTGCACTAATGTAAGTATCTTTGTGCTGGCCTGGTGGCGAGACTGTACCTCTTCCATCCCTTTGTATTCATCTTCCTTGATGCCTTCTTATTTGTACTCCATGTCTCCCTCTTTCTTATGCTGTCTGTTAACTATTAAGTCTCATGCATGCACAGTTCTGAATTTACTAGTTTTACCTTCACTTATTCCCTCTGCTTTTGTTTAGCTAAGAACAGAAGAGGCTTAAGAAGAGAAAGGTGTTTGAGAAGAAATAGGAAAGCTCTGAAATGTAGTTGCTCTGGTGTATGTTTCATGGACCAGGACTTTTGATCCTATTTCCCAGCTAGAGAATATAGCCATACTTGTGAGCATCTGTACTGGCTCACTCGTGAAATTTTTTTAATCTGTCTACATGTCTTTCAGTAAAAAATAACTATTGAGAGTTATACTTCTTTATGGCATAGTAATACAAATGTATTGGTTTATAATTAAGAACTTTTGGTGGGTGGAAGAGGACACCTGACCTCAGAAGGTCACTGCTGCTACCATCTAAGATTAGTGGCTATGTTATGAAGTATTCAATATGGTGAAAATAATTTACCAAGCTGATTTGTTGTTGGCTGTGCTTGTCCTTGCAATCTTTAACATGCTGTCTCTTTGGATTTTTTACAGAGCTTTCTGGTGTGCTGCATCAGTGTCACGTTCTGGCATCAGAAATGGTCCATTTCATTCATCAGATGCAGTATTACATTACATTTGAGGTATACTCTACCCACCCAATGAGTTACTTAGAAAATTGAGCACTTGCAATATTCTGTATGTGTTGTGTGTCTTAAATTTCAAAGAGCTTGTCATCTAGCAAATCAAAACAGCCCAGTCTTGTATCATTGCTCCAGGTGCTTGAATGTTCATGGGATGAACTCTGGAATAAGGTCCAACAAGCACAGGACTTGGATCACATCATTGCAGCTCATGAAGTTTTTCTGGACACAATCATAGCTCGGTGCTTGCTGGATAGTGATTCCAGGGTAAGTCATCTCCTTTGCATGTAATTGTAACTTTATGATCTTGGCATATATGTAAGGAACGACCTTCTTTAACATTGTAGGAATAAACGGAAAAGTCATTTTTATTCCTCTGATATAAGATTTTATAATGCTAGGTTCAGTACCTACTGCCCAGACATAGTGACACTGTGTTGATAATAAAGCTGTAGTGTGGGCCAGTTCTTTTTCATCCTGAGAAGCTGTGTGATCATGGAACAACTGACTTGCGGTTTTGAGAACAGTCTCTCCAGTTGTGTAAAAAATATTTTTTTTCTTTTACTTTTTTCTTTGCTCATTTTCTGGAGAAGGGTAGTAAGTTAAAACTCTTGTGTTTTACAGCTGTTTAATTATTTTGTTGCTTGTCTCACAGGTACTTCTCAACCAGCTTCGAGCAGTTTTTGACCAGATCATTGAGCTCCAGAATGCCCAAGATGCAATGTACAGAGCTGCTCTGGAGGAGCTGCAGCTGAGATTGCAATTTGAAGAGAGGAAAAAACAGCGTGAGCTTGAGGTACAAGAAGGATATTTCTAGAATGTGAAAATTAATTGAGGCTTTTGATATATGGAGGATTTTAGATACCACGTAGCGGTACAGTAAAAATGAAGAATGTAGTTGGGCAGATGTAAAAGTCGTCAGAAGTTTCTGGTGACTTGAAGCAAAACGGCTGAGTGGTGTTTTTTATTTCTGTCTTGCCCAAAATCTGAGTTGATTTCTCTAGTGGACTTTGGAGGATGAGAAAGTTAGGGGTCTTAGATGAAGTAAATGGAGCACTTTTGCAAAAAATGCCGTAGCTCCATGTCTGCCTCCTTGCTGCAAGACTGACATGCACAGTTGGTGTGAGACTTGCCTTGCTAATCAATCTCTTACTTCTTTTATGTGCCGTACAACCACCAACGGGGCGGGGGGGTCTGATAGTTTCCATTTTGGAGGCTCTGTGTTTGTCTTTCTTTGGCAATGGCTGTTCTTTATAAACCTGATGTAGCTGGGCAGAGCGTGGACCAGTTAGCAACTTGAATCATGTGATGCTTCACCTCTAAACTTGTTTGGTTTCGCTGTAGGGCAAGTGGGGTGTAACTGCATCAGAAGAGGAAGAAGAGAACAAGAGGATGAAAGAATTTCAAGACTCAATACCTAAAATGTGCTCACAGCTGCGAATACTCACTCACTTTTACCAGGTGCCTCTTAAATTATATCTTTCTCAAATATGCTGACCTTTGTGTAGAAATGAATTTCAAATCTTGAGTAGATGTAACTTCTGTATTCATATATGTGCAGTTTGTGGAGCTAGGTCTTTGTTTTTTCCTTCTCTACTTATAAGCCTGTGTTCACTGTTGCTTAGTAGTCAAAGGTTTTATGATCATTTATATTCCCCCCATAAAGGAGAAGAGTCTTTTCATGTAAGTTGTCTTCTTTCTCCAGTAGGGAAAGTAATAGCTATCTTTTGGTGTAGTCTCAGGGGGAAATAGATAGTATTCCTTCTGCATTCCATTTTTTTCCTCACAGTCTTTGCAAGTCATTGCTATTAAAGACTACAGAAAGTTTCTTATTAAGGGGGGTGGGGGGGGCAGTGGATAAAGTGTTTGGGGGAACATGTCCAGGTTGTCTTCTTTAAGTAATTTATTCTGGCTTTGTCTTTATTTGTTATATCGGATGCTAAAGCTACCATTCCCCAGAAAAATAAGTGTAGGCCTTTAAGTGTAGGTTGTAAATAAATTGTGGTTTTTGTGCTCTACAAGATTGCTTCAATTTGGCAATGTAGGTTTTGCCTGCTTGGACTGTATTCATGCTGAGCCCTATTAAGGATTTTCCAAACAGGGTTTCCATGGACAGCTTTGGTCACCTTTGGAAGTAATGGAGTGCTGTAGTTATGGGCATGTTCATGTTACTATTTACTGGAGATTAGGAATGAGCTCTTCAAATATGTCTTCCCATCCTCCCAAAGTCCTCTCCTTTCCTGTCCTGTGGGGCTCCTGCAGTGGCATGGCTAGAGCTGAATGGGAAGATGGGATGCAGAAGTGTACCTCCCACCTGTGAAGTGCAAATCCCCCCTCAGATTTCTCCAAATGCTCAGTCTAGTTGGGTCTGCAGCACTGACTGCCCTCCTGGGCACATGCTTTGCTGTTCTGGGTGTCCCGTGCTGCTGTACAAGCCATATCAAATGGGTATGTTTGAAGCCAGCAGTGCCCTAATGCTGGCCTGGATGGCATTGTGCCTGCAACACGGACTCAAGGTGAGGTTTCCTGTTGGCACAAGTTGGATCCCGAATGCTGTCCTGAGGCAGTGGCACACAGAGGCAGCTGTTCTGCAGCCTGGGAGCCTTCAGACAGATGGAGCGTCCCAGCAGGGCACAGGGAGTAGGGAACACCCTATAAAAGACCAAGCTGTTTGCACTGGAGACTGGCATGCATAGCAGATATTTGAACAGTAAAAATTGCAGAAAGAATGAATCCACCATAACTGTAGGATATGAACCCTTGTGCTTGCCTTTTCCCAGATTCTGTCTGCCTGTTAACCAGATCTGTGCCCCACCTGATACTCCTGTTCAAAACACACTGCTTCCTTAACTGTCTTGGGTTTTTCTTTCCTCTTCAGGGAATCGTCCAGCAGTTCTTGGTCCTGTTGACAACCAGTTCAGACGAGAGCCTTCGGTTCCTGAGCTTCAGGCTGGACTTCAACGAGCACTACAAGGCCAGGGAGCCGCGGCTGCGAGTGTCGCTGGGCACGCGGGGCAGACGGAGCTCGCACATGTGACACAGCTGCCAGGGCCACCTCTTGCTGGCCACGGCCACCAGCGGTGACATAGTGCAGCCAGACTGTGGGATCGGTGTCTCCAGTGCTGCAGGCAACATGTTGTCAGCCAGTGCTTGTGTGACACTGGATAGCAGAAAGCAAAAAAAGCAGGGTTTTTTACACTGATGTTTCTAGAATTACCAGACTGTATGGGCTGATTGAACCTCATCCAATCAACTGGTTAAACCATCCTTTTAAATAAATGCCAATTTTATTTGAAGCTTTCTGAGCTTTTTCCACTGTAACTTATATCTGTGTCAAAGAGTTCACAAGTTCTTTTGTTTATAGAAAGCACCATTTCCTTTTTTAATAAGAAAATAAGAAGGTTATTTTTTCTATATGTACTTGTTCTATTTGAAGAGAGCTTTTGTTAAAGCAAACAGATCAGGACCCAGACCTATTGTCCTTGTTAAGAAGCTATACAGCATTTCGTTATGCTGATTTTTCAGTGTTGTGATGTGTTTGACTGTGAGAAACTTTGTATCAGGAGACATAAAGTTATATTTAATTCTTTTGTTGTTTTCAAAGTTAACAACCTGGAATAAAAATTTAGTGGGGAAATTCTATGGTTACTGTACAGGAGCAAACTATAAAAGCAGAGTCAGGAGTGTATCTGTTGCACATAAGATCTAAAAATGAGGTTAAAGCCTCAGTACAGAAGGAAAGTGTTGGTTAATCTTGAATACTTAATGTTCAAAATCAGATATGTAGAAACAAACTGACTTGGCTAATGTTGGCTTCATTCTCTTCACTTTCCTATTTTTTCATTGTAAATATTTATATATTGCTGTCCAGATGTTGGGGAGAGGGGGATTCTTCTTTTGCAAAGTTGTCATTATTCAGGTCATTTATTATGTTCCACAAGTGTGAGCTTAGAAAAATAAAAACACAATTATCTTTCACACAAGTGTGTTGCTTTTTGTAATTGAAAGTTTATGATTTTTTCACAGGTTAAGAAAGGAGAAGCTTCCAGTTAGAATGATACTGATTTATAGAACCCTTCCCATTGCAGGATTTTGGTACTAGTCATATATGTACTGAGAGTTGTGTGCAGTTAATTAACATTTACCCTCAGATCAGCCAGGTCTGTAGCCTTTTTTGCCTTCTGCCCTTACTCTGCTGGAACCCTTGGAAGTCAGAGGCACCTGCCTGGCCATGCAGGTAAGCACCTGCTGTGAGTCATCATGGCAGTGAGCTCTGTTGGGGAGCATGTGCTGACTTGCAGCCCTGGACTAGCTGGTTTGCTCTCTGGACACTGGGATTCCTGTTGTGCAGACCTCAGAATCCTTGCTTTTGTTAACCCATGGAAGGCTTTTCCCCTTGTGGCCTGCTAGTGCAGGTGCTGTCACGGTGTAGTGTGCCAGCAGCCCTTCAGTTGTGAGCAAGGATGGCCTCTCTGAGCCAAGGGAAAGCTGAAGGATGCTGAGCTTGGCCTCATAAGGTCATGGATCATTGATAGGCAGGAGTAACTCAGTTTTTGCCAGTGTGGTGGGAACATATTGTAGAAAAGTCTGGAAGAGCAGCAAAGATTATTTGATTGTGTTTTGACCAAGACTTAGAAAAAAAAATTAGCTGCACGAGCGCTCATTTGGCCATTGGGTTGAGAGATGTTGCATTGATCACATCCCTAGACAAGTCAGAGGCCAGAGAGGCAGCACCAGTGTTGGAACTAGAGGACAAGTTCCAGAGGAAAGTTAAACTCTTTGCTCCTAAAATGAATCCAGCAGTGCCCAGTACTCACAGTACTGGCCATGCTGGGAATGATCATTTTGATGGGATTCTACAGCAACCTGTTGATCTAGGAAAGGTCTTCACTGCTGCAGGAGTTGTTGAGGGGACCAGTGGGGACCTGCCTTTTGGTCCCATGCTTCTTTATGGGCAGCCACCAGTCTCTTACCCACTAACCTGGCAGCTGATATGTTTATTTCAATTTACATGGGTTTTCTTGTGACAACCTCACCTCTGTCAACAATTCCTAACAAGTGTGAGAGGTATGATCTTACATTTCATTTGTGCCCAAAGACCAACATTGAATGATACATGAATGCACATAGTGACAGGCTCCTGCTGCTGTGACTGCACAAGTGGCTTTCCTTGCAGTGGGTGGCAGCAGCACCATTAAGGTAGATTTCTGAGGAGAAACGTGAGAGATTTTCACCTCTTTATTTTTCAACACTCTAGTTATATATTGCAGTCAGTGCTAAAGAATAATTCTTAGTAACACATTTACTATACAAGGATGTTCTTTATTTTTTAATGCACAGTTCTGACTGGTAATTTCAGTGTTTCTTTCTTAGAGTTACAGTGTCTGAAAATACAAGTACAGCTGTGTGTCTGTGTCTCCAGCCATGTTTCCAGGCTGGAACAAGTCCAGCTCCTGCTCACTGTGTCCTGTCCCAGGGCCATTGCTAACTGAGCCTGCACACTTGGCCCCTTCCTTTTCAGGGTTGCAAAGGCCTAAAGAAATTTTGAACAAACTGCAGTAAAAGTAGAAGTGGAGAAACCAGGAATAAAACTATCACCCAGCTTAGGGTTTCATACAATATGCAACACTCTTCTGGGTGAAGGGCTGTCCATGTGGTGCTACCAATATCATAAATGCTTTAAAAGAAAAAGAGCTGGAAAATATTTTTTTTTCTTTTAAACTGCAAGGATATTGTTCTGGTAACTGAAGGAAAACAATACCTTTACCAATATGACCTCTGAAGAAGAAAAAGTTAAAAAACAACCCCTGAAAATTTCATCCCCCTCTGTAAATTCTAACAGCTTGACTGTACCAGGGTCCAGTATGATGCAATTTAGTATTTCAGAAGCATCCACTAGGGCATGGAGAAGCTCATGATATAATGTCTTTTGCAGTGAATTAGTTATAAGCTTAGGGTAGAGATCAAGGATAGAATATAATCATAATCCAGTTTTATTTAAGTGATTCTATTCAGTCAAGGCCCTGTGTATTTTCTCCTCTTATACCACAGGCAGTGAATAAATGCCAAGGTCTCAGCCTTGCACAGGAGCAAGCTATTTATTTAAAATGCCTAAATCTATGTGATTTGTTTTGTTAAAACAAACTGGTTGTGGAAGGATTTTATCTTCCTCCTGTCACATATGTAAGGTGTTCGTGTTTCGGACAAGAACTTTTTCAACCTTTTAAAATAGCATTCTTATCAAGAATGGCCAATTATCTTTGGTAAATGTGAAGCTGGAACTTCCAGCATGCTACATCTAACAATGAATTTCAGTATTGAGGACACTCTTTAAGTACCTATGTAACTTTTTAAACAGACTAAGAGTTGCAAGATAATAAATGGTTAGGAAAAAGGGAGGTATTTGAACAAAAAATTGAAGCTTTATTTTAAACTTCTAGACTTAAAGATTGGAGTTGTCTGTGATGTTGCCTGAATGTTTCCGAATGCTGGCCTTAGAAACAAGCCGTGGCTGTGCACATTTGTACTCATTTCAATTTTCACCTGAATGAGCAGCCTCAGAGATGACAGAATGTATTTCATACTCACATAAGGGTGCTCAGGGAGTTCTTCAAAGTGCCTCATTAATTTTGAAAATCATCTGTTGATTACTTGAAATCTAAAATGCCACTTTAGCCACTAATCAGATTCTGCTAACTGGAGAGAGGAAAAAGTTGGGAGAGCTGCATAAGATGTGCAAGTACTGGCATGTAGAGACAGGTACAAGAACCTGCTGTTTCAGAAGTCAGGAAATAATTCTGTCTGGTTTCTATAAGGGCATTGTAACCATTGCCTGCTCTACCCTATTTAACAAAACAAAATTGCTTACAATGCCAAGGATGATAATAATAAGCAATTACAAGTAAAATACTCTTTCTTAATCTGCAGTTGTTCAGAGTGAAAAGTTTCGGCTGACATTGATTTAGCATGTATCATTCTGAGGGCTTGCTGAACCACAGTTTGAAGATATAAGGAAACATTTTATTTTTATGTTGACAAGGAATACTGTGACTTTAAGGTATGAACCACACAGACTCCCTAAAGTAATAGGCTCCTTGATGTAGTACTTTAACTATTTTTGTTAGCTTGGTTCAATGCAGTCCTTAAGGTGTGAAAGTCACTCCTAAGGATTAACTTGGTGCTTACTCTCTCTTACCAGAAGAGCAGCAAAGGTTTTTCAATCTGTATTTATTTTCTTTATTTTTGTTCCAAAGTTATCTTTTTGCTAATACACTCTGACAACGCAGTACTGTGCAGTTTTCATAACGTCATTGGACTAAAACCTGAGTGTTGCGTGAGTGGAAATAAGGGACTCAAGGGCAGGTGAAAAGCCAAAGCTGACCAGAGGGGTATGGGGTCAGAGAGAACACAGAGGTCAGCAGAGTTAAAGGAACCAAACTGGCGGGTATTCATTCACAGGAGAGGAGAGCAGAGAAGAGAGCAGGAGTCCTGAAAGGCATCAAATGGTGGCCAAAGAGACGCTCAGGAAATAGTAGAGAAAGGAAAACATACCAAGAAAAATCTGTAGGAGTGTAGGAGGTGAAATTTCTATCACTGCTCAGTTAATTCACTTTAGCTCTTTGTGGAGCAAATTATGTTGAATGTTTTCCTTCAGAAGTTATCAGAACAGCAATTAAGTTAGCTAACATTTGGGTATAGAAAATGCAATTGGAGTGATTATCACCATCAGTGTGAATATTATAACATATGATAGGAAAAAGCTGTCACAAGGTGATTACCCCGTGTATGAATTCTTCCAGTGCTGCAGAAAATGAAAAAGAATTATTTGCATTTGAGTTACCTGCCACGAGAACAAGGTAGTCAGGCATCTAGAATGCCTCTCCACTTCTTCAATGGGAACATTCCCAAAGCTGCTCAAGGCCACTTCATTACCCTTTAAAGTTTTTCCAAAAATTACTAAGAGGGAGGTAAGGAAAAGTCTTCTGCCTTGCTTTCTAAGAAGGCACTGCATTCACTCCTTAAAAGAGGGTATTTGTACTGAGTTTTACCTCTTATATTTGTTGAACCTGCTGAAGAGCATAAAGAAACAGAGAGAAATTACATACAGACTTGCAGCAGTAACTAAAAATGCAACTGGGAGCTTTCCTTTAATAACCTGATGTGTAAAAATAAGTTATAAAGCATATTATGATGGGTAGAAAAAGAAGAAACTAATATTCTTTAGAAAACAAGGAATTGAACCATCAGATGGAGAGAAGTGAAATTGCGCCGTTTAGTGGTGAACAGGCAGCATAAAGAGAACATAAAAGGCGGCATGAAAATGGTACTAGAGAAATGAGAAAAGCATCATTTCCACTCATTGCCACTTTATTAACACAACTGAAGTTTAAGGCAAAACTGGAATCAGATCCAGGCTTAGCTCAGAGTTAGAACAGATGCACAGGTTCCAGTATTTCACAGGCAAAATGTTCAGGAAATCTGAAGAAAGCTCCTTCAAATGAAAAGTTCAAAACAGATATTAAAAACTGAATAGGAAATAATTACAAAAAAAGAGTCATTGGATGGTAGCCAGGAAGCAAAATAAAATAATAAATATTATCTACTTCCTTGATTAAGACTGTAAAAGGGCAATGCTGTAAATGACTCAGAAGAAATAGCTGTGTAGAAGTAGTTTACAGCTGTTTGTGGCTGGAACTAGAGGGTTTCTTACTGGACAATTGCATAATTGCAGGCTTATTTTAAATTTGACCTTTCTCCTTTATAAACAAAGAACTTCTCAAAATCACCTTTAAAGGGGTAGGAAGGCACCAAATGAGACCATCTTTTTTTTGGTTCAGGTTTGGCAAGCTGATTTGGATGCACATTATTACTTGTCGCAGGCATCTGTCCATGCTGAGGGACTTCCAAACCTCACCAGCAAAATGAAATGTATCAGGATGCTGAAGAACAGAAATCTTTTGCAGTGGCTTGCAGAGCTCCAGCTGAAGCTCTTCATAAAACTCTCACATTTCTTGGACCCCCTGACTTGTGCTCTAGTACGTGGATACAGAGTTTGCTTTTCAAACTCAGAGACTGAAATTCCTGAAGCAGCCTTTAGAGGACAGCGGAGAATTGCAAATGGTGCATTTTCAGCTGTGGCCTCATAATCTGGGGTGCTTTGGTTTTTATATGAATTATGAATTCTCATTCAAGGTGCAGACAAAGTAATAATGTGTGCTATATTTTATCAAGACAAGGTTGTGACTTGTAACAGAAGTCTATTTTTAATTATATTGTAGCCTTTTCTGTCAATAAGAATTTCACTTTCCATCTGGCTAAGCTGTGGCCTCACTAAGTGAACAGCTGCATTGCCAAAGGGAACTCACTTCTTCATGTTGAGGTCTAATGGAAAAGGTAGCAGTGTCCCACAATAAAAAATACTGGTGACCTTTTCTGGAGGCTGTGGTGATCCTAACCTTTGGCATAGGGTTTTAAATCTGTAAGCATTTTGCTGGCTGGGCAACAAAATGTTGCACATCTCCCTCCCTGGGAAATCTTGGGTCAAATTTTAGGACAGCTTCTAGCAATAATTAGACTGGAATTAGGTTTTGCTTGGAATGGATAGAAGCTGGCTGGGGCACTTGGGCAGAGTCTCTGCTGTTGTGGGGCGCTCTGTGCTGCTGCAAGGGGCTGTGTTTGAGCTGGGTGTGATGGCATTGTGCCTGCCACATGGACTCAAGGTCAGGTCTCCAGTGCTGCAGGCAACATGTTGTCAGCCAGGGATTGTGTGACACTGGATAGCAGAAAGCAAAAAAAGCAGGGTTTTTTACACTGATGTTTCTAGAATTACCAGACTGTATGGGTGAATCTCATCCAATCAACTGGTTAAACCGCCCTTTTAAATAAATGCCAATTTTATTTGAAGCTTTCTGAGCTTTTTCCACTGTAATTTATATCTGTGTCAAAGAAATCACAAGTTCTTTTGTTTATAGAAAGCACCATTTCCCTTCTTAAAAATAAAATAGAAATATTTTTTAATACCTACTTGTTCTGTTTTAAATCACTTTGGTCATAGCCAGGAGTTTTGGATTCAGACCAAATGTTCTTATTAAGAAGTGCTATAAAACATTTAGTTATGATAATTTTCAACACTGTGATATATTTATAGCAACCTTAGGTACTTAGATTTTTTTCTGTGTTTGTTTTCAAGGTTGGCATTACAAATAGTAGTCATTTAGTAGGAAAATTTTCTGGTTACTTTACAGGAGTGAACTTTAGAAGTAGATCAGGAGTGAGCTAACTGCTTATGAAATATCCTAAAAGCTTAAGTTAAAACCCCAATGGTGTCAAAAAAAATAATTTCTTTTCAAAAACTGATGTCAGAAAATATCTTGAGTAATCAAAATCTACTTTATTTCTCTTTCCTTTCTCTTTCCTTGTTTTTTTTCCCCGCTATATATTTAAATATTTCTACCCAGATATTGGAGGAGGGAATGTTTCCGGATTTCTTTGCAAAAATAGCCATTATGTCAGATAATTGGAGTAACCATATATTATGTTTCACAAGTCCAAATTTAGGAAAAAACAGTTATCTTTCAAACAATTGTTTTGCCTTTTGCAAAAGAAAGACATTAATTTTTGAGCAGGGTAAGCAAGGAGAAGGCTCCAGTTCAGAGTGCAGGTGGTTTGCAGATCTCTCTAGCAAGCAAACCCATTACAAGTCTTTGGTACTGGTGTTAACTGAAGTTACAGTTGTGTGGAATTTGTTAATTCAATTTTCTCTCAAATGAACCACATCTGGGACTTTTTTTTGCACTTTGTCCTTACTTTGCTTGACCCCCTGGGATGCAGAGGCCCCTCCCAAGCCATGCAGGCAAAGCTGCTCTGCCCCATGAGGACGATGCTTCAAACCTGCAGGTGCAGTCTGGCAGGTTTGTCCTCTGTCCATGCAGACACTGACAGTGTCAGCAGAGCTTCCCCCTAGGTTGTCCTGCAGGGTAACCTGCCTTTCCCAGCTGGGATGGACACTGGCCTTCCAATTGCACTTGCTGGTGTAAGAGGAATGGAGCTGTGGAGAAGAGGGAATGTTCAGGTAGGGAGACAGTCCCAGGAGGGGGCTGGACACAGGGCGTGAGAGGTGGGGACTCAGCCCATGATGTCATTTTCTGTCTGGACAATTAGACATATCACTCTCAAGAGAAAGCCTTTTAGATCAAAATCAAAAGGGGTAGATTAACTTCTTAGCAGGCTGCCAATCCTTTGAAAAAGATTTGCTGACAAGACATCACAAATTCTGTAGCTGAGGCAAAGACATTCTTTCTCCTTCTCCCTGCTCCAATATAATGTGTCCGGTATTTTTCCCCGGAATAATCTGGGTTATAGAACCTGCCATTTACACTGCTGGTCAGTTTGACTGTACTCCACAGTTTGTTTGACTGTAGTGCATGTCTGGCTGCACTAAATTAGTGTCATGACCAGTAAATGACCAACTCCACTGTCCTGAGGCAGGCACTGTGGATAACAGGTATTTGTGATAGCTGCTTATGATTTGGGGGTACGGTAGAATTACAGAAATTCTAGTGTTTTTATAATTTGCTTTTGTTGCTGAGTTCGTGTAGGGTGTCTCATGATCAGACTGCTCTTCTGAAATCACTGAATCCATATCATTGCCCTAGGACTTCTCTCCTAGAAGTCATGGACAGTTGACTGCAACTATTGTTGAGATTTGTATTTTGCATGGTAATTACACCCTCTTTTTGCTTATATTCCTGAGTTTTGTCCATGTTCTTCTGATTTGAATTATTTTCTTTTTTAGGCAGTGTCAGTATTAGTTGATATTCTTCTATAAGAGAAAAGATGTTTCAGAAAAGGACAACAGTTGGACCCAATGGTCTGAGAGGTCTTTTCTGTCCTCTTCATGTCTATGATACTCACTGAAATGAGTTCAGAAACCAATTAAAATAAAATTGCATCAAAGATCTCAGTATGGTTAACAGCTAATGCCATACTCTAAAGTTCAGTGGTGAATCCTGTGACTGCAAGCACTTAATTGCTAATATCAACCATCTAATAAAGAATTATGTAGGGTGGGGAGGGGATCATCTGTTTTCTCCACCACTGAAGTAACTACTGAAGCCAACACTGCCCCAACCAGTATGAAATCAGAGACTGCCACGGAGACTGTAATATGATGTTTTCCTACATATCTGCAGCCTTTGTGTTCCTCCTGTCTGGAGGGAATCATGCAATCTGTGTGTTAGAGGGCAAGACCCCACATTGCAGATAATCCTGTGGAGTGTTTGACATTGTTGTGTAATCTTGGGTAATCTGTCTTGACCCTGACAGGAAGTTTTCTTTTTCATTTTGTTAGTGTCTCTGAATGAGTGGAAATCCTGCAACAGCAACATTTTCTTGATTTCAGTAGCAACAAAGGTATCACCAAATCGTACCCCTTGCTAGCAGGCAAGTAGACTTGACTGGGTTTACATTGTGAAATACTTACTCTGCCCTGTGAAATGCAAGGAATATTTCAAGCAGAAAGGACTTGAAAACAGAAATAGGATTAATAACATTAGTATTTCAGTTGGGGTGAATTGGACTTGGAGGTGACTATATTCCACATTTACTTGAATGGTGTCTCTGGTGACCACTCACCTGGGATAATACAGCTGAAAACCTAAAATGAGTTGTGATATCACAGTGGCCAAGAGCAATGATGGGAAGGAGGTTCCTGTCATTATGCCAGGGCTCCGGAGTTGCTAGGTTGCTGTACTGGAACTGACAATCATAAATTGACCTTTTTTGTATGTGTTTGGGTGCTACTGCTGCTTGCTTAAGTGATCTAAGTGATTGCCTTCATTTCGGATTAGGCAGAGCTGGTGGGAGCCCCTGGCAGCCCAATTCTTCCCCCTGAGCCAAAGGGAGATAGACAGTGCTGCTGAGCAACAGAAAGGAATTCTACCTGCTCAAAATGCCTGGAGAACCAATGGGTAGATCTCTCATCTCAGGCCTGTCAGGGGAATATGAAACAGAAAGCAT
This sequence comes from Fringilla coelebs, assembly GCF_963513975.1. NCBI lineage: Eukaryota > Metazoa > Chordata > Aves > Passeriformes > Fringillidae > Fringilla > Fringilla coelebs. The sequence continues at coordinate 26,057,720 of NC_140029.1, read as the reverse complement.
AGATTGCCCTTGTTGTTTCTCCTCCTTTTTGCACTGCTCTGTCAGGCATCACATGCCCATGTACATCTTACTGCCATTTTCTTGGCTGAGAAGATTAATTTGGAAATGTTTTATCTGCACAAATTTCCTGACACTAGGGTGGGAGTGCTTTCAGAATGTAAATTATAATTTTTTCCTTTATGCAATGATGCTTTAAAACACAAATCAAAAGACCAAAAATCACTTGTGCAAAAGATGTTGCTTCTGCTAGTACCCTTTTAAACTAGTGTGTAGTATTCAGTCTGCTCAGCAAACACAAATTGAACTGAAATCCAGCTCAGATAAATAACACAAGTCCATACAGTTGCAGGAGATCACAAGTCATCCTTCAAGACTGCACTAAACTTTACCTTCAAATGGTCATTCAAAAACTAACCCAAGGGCACTCTAGCCATCACCTGTGCCACAAACACTGGTGTCAGAGTGACATCTCTCCCCCAGATGCTGACAAGTGAGGGAGGTGGTCTCTCTGCACCTAAGAGCCAATGTTTTAATAGCTCTGGACTTGGAATTGATTTTAGCAGATTTTTTCAGATGTGATAGAAAAAAGACCAACGACAAATCTTAATGTGAGTGTCTGACTTGCATCTGTACACATTGAAATAAAGAAATAGTTGGAAGTCATGGAAAATTTCTTCATGCTTATTATTTTAACTTTGAAAACCAGGATAGAAAAATATGTCTTGTTGGCAACAGGTCTCAGTAGTCAAGAATTGTTGTAATTCCATGCTCACTAAAACTTTCCCACTTGTCAACAAGGATTTTTAGGAGATGCTGTCAAATGACTTGGTAAAATCAAGGTAGTGTTTTCTCCACAGTTCTCCCCTCATCTACCAAGCAAGCTGTTTAATCAGAGAAGGCTATCAACCAATATGGTTTGTCTTAGTCCCCTTCTTGACCTAAATTTGCTTGGACATACCTTCCATGAGGGCTCAACAGGCGGCTTTTCCTGGGAAAATGTGAGCTTGACTGATGTGCAGTATCCCAGATGTTTCTTTGGTAGATGATCATAAATTAGACTTTTCCTACTTGTATGGCACTCTGACCTGTATGATTTTTCAAAGATGATGGAAAGCAGTTTTGCATTGAGGCTAACCAACTTTTTCAGCTGCACCTTATGAAGCCCCATAGCCTTGTATATACTGGGTTTGTACAGATGGCCTCTAACTCAGCTGACCTCCATTTCTGGTAAGAATTACATATCTACATTTTCTACTCTCCTAAACCTCCGGATATATTGCTAGTTGTTAAAATGAACATTCCCCGTCATTGAATTAGTTCATAAAAATGTAGTGTTTAATTTTAATCTTTTTTTTTTCTGATTATGATTACAGTTCTCTTGTTAAAGACAGCAGAATTTATGCCACTTGACACAATGCAGCTGCAAATAAAAATACTTTCTTTTTTCACATAGAAGTCATTAAAATAGTTTTTGTGGACAAGTGAATCCAGGCTCTGCACCAAGAGCTTGTGATACCTGGGTAAGAACTGCTGAAAAACCACAGAGGAAACATGAAATAACTGTGTGAAGGTGATAGAAAAGGAAAGTGGCCTTTATTTTCTGAAACACCGTTTCTCCCTCATGGCTGAAGTTCAGGAGTAAGAGGAAAGCAGCAGGCTCTGCCCTGAGCGTGTGTGCAGTTTGGATGTGTTGGGGAGGGTTCAGTGCCACGGGCGGCGAGGCGGGGCTGGCGCGGCCAGCGCTGGTAGCTGCAGGGATGTGCTGCCTGCTGGAAAGGCAGGGCCAGCTCCGGGGCTCACACGTCTCCTAAGGAGATCAGGAAAAAGTTTTGCAGACTTTAGGAACGCATACTGAGGCAAAATACAACCCAATAAAAGAAGGGGGCGAGGGAAAAGCAGAGACGCCGATATGGCCACACGCAGCCCGTGTGGTTTGCAGAGTGAGGGTGAGGCAAGCAGAGGACTTCGGCTCCCAGACTTGTTCCCAGGGAAAAATTCCCACGATTTCACTGCAAGTTCTGCCAATATGAAAACGAGGAGTGGTCCCATGTGAGGTTCCACAACCACCTCACGGCACCAGAGCAGAACCACACATTAATTCAGGAAGGGTATGCAGGCTCCTCGCTAAACCCACAACAAAGCTGATTTTGAAACGGTTTTAATGATAGACAATCTGCATACCAATTGACTCATTTGCGTACACAATAGCTTGGAACAATACCAGAGAAATATGTAAAAAGTCTGCAATGCTGTATGACAATAGCTTCCAAGTATGCTGACCTTCGGCAAACGAAACAATCGAAAAGTACAGTGCTCTTTTGATGAGGCATTAATGACGGATTAAGAGCGGATCCAGCTGCATCACACGAGCGCTGTTTTCACTCCACGCCTTCTCCGTAATTACAGCAGAAGCGCTGTGTGCGGCAGGCAGCGAGCACAGGCTGTAACACACCCGTGTTCACAGCGCACAGGGTCGCCGTGTGCTGGTGTGGCCCGGCCCCCGCTGTCCCCAGCCCGGATGCGACACCACCGCCACCGGCACCGCCTCCGGCACCGGCACCGCGGCCGCTCCGGGGCATCCCCGGCCGGGGTCCGCTGCGGAAAGGACTCCTGAAATGCCCCGTGCAGCCGCGCCGCCGCACTGCCGGGGGCTGAACAGAAGGCAAGGATGTGAAGCCTGGAGAAAAACGTTATTAAAAAGTGAACAGGCAGGACAGAGAAACTTGTGCAACTGCTTAGTCACCAGCGTTAGGAAAATTAATCCACAAACACCAGAGGTTCATGTCCGAAAAGGAGACAGAGCAGTTCATTTTTGGCTTTATTCGAATAACGGGAGAGGCCGTGGGGCATTGCCCTGGGATTGCTCGAATTTTTGGAGGACGCAGCCTCCTTTTTATCCTAATTTCCCGGCCGCATTTCCCTACTCTCTTTCCCCATTGGCTGAGGTACTTGAGAGGTACAGACTTCCCAATACCTCCGATACCAAAGATTTACCTCTAATGTATAACCCTCCCTTTTAATTTTTAATTCTTACGGGACTTAGGGGTTTTTCTTCCTCATTGTTTCTTTCATCTTTCAATGCCTAATTTCATTTATCAGCAAACCTAAAGTTTATCTGCAAAAGCAAATATCTTTTCCCATTCATCAATTAGTGGAATCCTTCCCACTGTTTCTTTTATCTCCCGGTGCTAGTTTTATCTACCAGCAGACCCACAGCTTGTTTGTAAAGAAAAAGCTGCTATTCCTCTCACCGGGGATCAGCCATCACCTGTGGCAGCGGCAGAGAGCTGGGCTGGGGGAAGAGTTTGTAGGCTGGACCACCGCGTTTCTCTGTGCAAGACAATCTTCATGTGTGCAACCGCCCCCATTGAATTCAAGAGATTTGAGCTGCCTGAAGTGGTGCTCAAACCCTCAGTGACTACTTATGGTTTTGCTCTTCCCCTGCTGTCCTCCCTGGTATCTGCCTCCAGAGCAGGGAGGCATACCATGAATTTATGGAACATAAAGTACATGTGCGTATATTTCCTTTTTTAGGTCATCACACCAAATAATGTGAATAATAATTTATTCAGTTGAATAAATTGCCAACATGCCAGGAGACATCCTGTTTTAAAGAACTGACTTTGAGTGGTTCAGTTCAGACACAACCTGGATCTGCTTCCTGACTCTTCCTGCGACACATACCCGGGGTAACTCCCATGGAGCAACTTTCCCAGACAGAAGGTTGCTCTTTTTCTCCTCTTCATTTTATTTTTTCCCTTTTTGTTTTTTCCTTCTGCAGAGTCTTATGCTTTGGTGCGTCCCAAGTATGCCTCTAGAATATGCCTTCCAGAAAAATGATTACTTCTACTTTTCAATTCAGCTAGTATTTGGTCTTTCTGATCCCATGCCTTGATGTCATTGTTATTCAAAGATGATTAGGGGTCCAGCTGGGAGCCTGGGAGCACTATTCTCACTGGCATGTCTATTCCCCCAGTACCAAGTGTGGATAGCGCTTGTTCCAGCTCCAAGTGCAAACTTTGGTAGCTTTGTATTTCTTCTACATTTGTGGTGTAGCAAGTGTTCTTGCTGTTCCCTCCTCAGAGTCCTGACAAAGATCACAGGGGTGGTATGTTTTCATTTATTTTTTATTTTCAGTGCAGGTCGTCTCAGTCATCTGCCTTGGAGTTTATCCAAGCTGCCAGCAATGCCAGCACAAGTGCAAGTGAGTGCAGCAAAGAGGCAAGAACAAAAAGGTGTACTTCTTAAAGGTGTATTTCTTAATCTTAAGGTAGAAGAAAACTTCAGTAGCAAAATCAGGAGCCATTGGAGCCACAACCACAACAATATGTTTTGAACAAGGTCCTAAATACCAGCGCTTGAGGCAGTGGTGTTTTACTAGACCTGTGTAGGAAATTATTTCCTGTAGGGTACAGACTTGCCCTGAGTGAGCAATTTAACCTTTCCACTGCTATTACTTAACAACCTTCTGGTGATTTTTTTCCTGTGGAGGTTGTTAACACACATCTTATCTATGTCATTGACTACTAATTAGTCCAAATCAAAAAACACTAGAATTTGCTGATAATGGTCAAGACAACAAAGTGTTTCATACAGACAGATACACATTGCAGCCTTTCCTGAGCTCAAGTAATTAACAGGTTTTTTTAACTGTCCAGTTATTATATTCACAGCCAATATTGATGCAATTGTAGAATAACAGTATCATAGAATATCCTGAATTGTGAGGGACCCACGAGGAGTGTTATGTCCAGCTCCTGACCGTACACAGATCACCCCAAAAGTCACACCATGCACCTGAGAGCATTGTCCAAGCACTTCTTTAACTCTGTCAGGCTTGGTGCTGTGACCACTTCCCTGAGGAGTCCATTCCCATGCACAACCACCCTCTGGTGAAGAACCTTTTCCTGATAGCCAACCTAAAGCTCCCCTGACTCAGCTTCAGGCCATTCCCTCGGGTCCTCTCACTGGTCACCAGAGTGAAGAGATCAGTGCCTGCCCCTCTGCTTCCCCTTGTGAGGAAGCTGTAGAACATGATGAGGTTCTCCCTCAGCCTCCTTTACATCAACTGCCTTGATGTTGATGAGTATATGAGTATAAAATTTTCACGAGAGGAAATTTGGGGCAGCCTGTCCAGCAGTTTGGAGGACAGATTTGTAACTCAGAATGATTTTGGTACAAGAGAGTGTCTAGGAAAGATGATCACTAGAAACAGTAGAGTTATAATTTCTGATTATGTCTCAGTCATAGGAACAGTTTGACAGTAACTCGTTGTGAAACCCATGGGCATAATAGTGAGTAGATTGACTATAAAGATCATGCAAATTGTAATCTTCTAGGAGTCAAAAAACCAAAAGGAGAAATTTTAAACAATTTGAACTTTCTTGGTAGGGAACTTAGAAAGAGCTGTATCAGTTATGAAGACTGGTCCAAAATTTCCTTGCTCTATCTTAGTAAATAACCAGTACCTGATGGTTTACAAGATCATGGAAAAATCTTAAAATACTGTCTTGCCTCTATGATGGTGAATAAATCCTCACCACCATGTTATATGCCTCACCAGCTGGAGTAAAAAATTAGGAAGAAAAGAGAAAGTAATTATCTCAAAAGAAGACCACTGTCCTGGGCATTTCTTAACAGATACATCCATCTAGGCTGCTTTTTCTGAATGAGTATCACCTCTGTTCAAAACTGATGCTTTAAAAAGACTGGGCTGATTTTCCTCCTTGTTTTGAACACCCTCTGAAGCACATAAATTGCCATACTAGCTCAGCCCCAGGGTTTATTTACCACAGAGCTTTATGCTCTAAAGGAATCATGCAAATGCAGCAGGTGATGGAGTCTCACCTGGTGCATTAAAACAGAATGGAGCATACCCAAACAGTTCCTGAGAGATTTTTGTTTATCCTGTCCTCTAAGAGCTTCAGCAATAAAAATGCTACAGGGCACTGTGTTGGAGTTTTCCAGCATTCTGCCATTGAGTTGGAAAGTTTTTTACTCACTTAAATCTCCAAGGGTTCTCTTTTCTTCCCTGACTTGGAGGATTTTCAAACCAACCAGGGATTTCTAAGTAATTCAAGCAGGAGGGAGGCCTGAAGGCAAATAAATTACAGTGGTTGAATGTCCAAGCAAGAAGAGACAGTGAATTGCATAGCTGGAAGTGCATGGAAAATAGAAAGGGATGAAAGTGACTGATTAGAGAAGGTGGTGAACTGAGATTGTTGTGACTGAAACCAGAGGTTTTCGCCTTCCACATTTTTTTTCAAGACACCCACACACATTTCAAGTCAACTGAGCAGAAGCCAAACACAGCTGTATGGTTGTGGAGGTGGGCAGGCTCATGTGTTTTGGTAAATATGGGCATGCTGCTGTTAGGTACAATAAGAAAAGGGAAGAAGGCCGGGAAAAGTGTCCACTTTGACAAGAAGTAAGTCTTTGTTAAAGTTTAAACATTTTTTTAATAGAAAGCCAAGTTAAAGATAACTTGCTCTCCCAATTACTGATTTTATTAACTTTGAGAGTATCTTTAGATATATGGAGAAAGAGACCTGCAATTTGGCAATATACACCGCATACAATGTAATAGCTTGTTTTAAAACACAAATGATGCTGACTATTATAATGTGAACTGTTTTCCAGATGAAAAGAATGAAAGGGATGTAATTGGAGAAGTATGCAACAGTGGCTAATATGCTATTATTTGCAAAGAGATATTACAACTTATAATCTTCTTTCATGGCTTTACGTTGTTAGTGTTTAATCAGGCATGTGAGTGTATTCAGGTGTTAAACCATTCTATTAGCCAGGAAAATTGCACTATTATTTACTGAGCTGTTTGTGATACATTGTTGTTGGCTTTTTTACTTTTTATTTCTCGTCTTTGTGCAGTTTATGCCATTGTCCTTTCTACTTTTGTCTTGTATGGTGGCTTGTAAAGTGTCAGTAGGGCAAATGAGACAGGTAATAATCATGGGGTTTGGGTTTTTTTCTTAATAACTTATGGGAAGTAATTTTATATCCCATCTTGTGTTTTGGAAGGCATCAAGCTACAAGATGGTGCTTTTGATCTTTTATCAGCTTTCCATAAAGTTTTTAAAAATATGTGGGAACACATAATACAGAAGTGAAAACACATGGTCCTCTCCATCCTTCTAGCAAGAGTGAAACATAAAAGACTGGTGGTGGACTAACCCTGCATGGGTGGAAGTGCTAGCACAACAATCTGACTGTGGAGCTAAGCTACCTTAGCTGGGGATTTGTGGAGGCAGTCTTGGACAGGCCAGTTCCAGGAGTGCTGTCAAAAACAGGGAAGGATCAGTGTTCCTGTACAGAAACAGCCACAGGAGCCCATAACCTTTCTGTGGGGGTATTGGGAGACAGGGCTGCAGTGCCCCTGAAAGCTTGGCAGCATCCACAAAGGCAACATGGACAGAATTCATCTCCTCTGCCCTTGTTTCAGATCTTGCCTTACACAAGGAAGGATGCAATTAAGCAAAGCCTCCAGTATTTAATTACCAGGTGCTGCCACCAACTACTCTGAGGCCAGAAAATTCACTTCCTTTCCTGTATTACCCATTTATACTTGTAAGCTGTAGTGCTGCTGGAGGTGAAAATCCACAGGACATGGGTGCCAGAAGAAGCAGTCTATGGACACAGGAGTGTACAACTTGTTTACACAACATATAAATATGGGACAGTCCCATTGTATGACAAAGAAAAGAGAAGTGGAGTTACGCCCTGTGGTTAACATGACAACATGTAGTTAGAGTATTTAATGATCACCAGCCATTTAGCTTGCTTTTTTCACTATTTTAAAGGTCACTTGTTTAACACACAGCACTGAAGACTAAAAGGAACTTCCCTCTAAAATAATTTGGTAAGATGGTTTAAAAGAAAATTCAGGGAGATCTTGATAAATTCAGTACAGGCACATTGAGCCATAGACACTAAAATTAATTTTCACTTGAAAAGGGGAACTCTCTGAAGGAGATGGAAGGACTCTTGCTGCTTTTGGTGAAGTGAGGAATTCACCCAGAGGGACCATATGCTTTTGAAGGGGGCATCCATCTGAAGTGAGTGCTGAACCTGAGGAAATCTTGTGAAAGTGCACTGAGAGCATTGCTGGACAGATCCTTGGGTTTACATCTCAAGACTTGGTGTAGAACACTTCTTCACAATTGACCTAAAATCTCTGTTAAATTAAAACTTTTCAGTGGAGAACAGGATCTTGATATTTCCCCTATCATTTCAGATCAGATTCTGGATCTGGATTCTGGCCAGAATAAATAAAGTGTGTTGGATTGGCTGGATCACATGAATTCTGGGGATATGGCTCAGTGGGTGAAGTCAGGATGCCCCAGTACAGAGCCTCGGGCCAAATACAGTCATGTTCTCACCACAGTGGAAAGAAATCTTCAAGACTATGAGTTTTGGCTAGCAAGTTAGGTCTGAAAGGGCAATATTTTAAGACAAAAGAGGAAGTGTGGTAAAGTACATTATGTTTTTATGGGAAGTGTTTTAAAGGACTGAGATTAAAACAATCTCAGAAATTAATTTGCATCAATTTCAAAATTGCCTTTGCTGACAGAGTTCTGTCTTCATCTGCTTTACTAAAAATATCTACTGAAATGCAGATATTTCCAGAAGCTACTGCAGTATTCTTTATAAACTTTAGTTTCTTTGCTAAACCTCTGTTCTGTCAAAAGTGATCCTAATTATCTGACGTTTATTGTCATCCATCAGACCAATTTTTCATTCTTCACATGCTGTTTCAAGAACTCTGATCCCTAATTTAATTAATGAATCATTGTTTCCTGAGTTATTAGCTGCATATGTTCCTCTTCACTTTTTAAAACAATTGCAAAATTTTTTTCACTTGTCTCCTTAAAAATAAATGCTGAAAATTGGTTGAGATGTTCAAAAGAGTTGTTGCTTTCCAGCCATTCTCCCTTCCCTTCCCTTCCCTTCCCTTCCCTTCCCTTCCCTTCCCTTCCCTTCCCTTCCCTTCCCTTCCCTTCCCTTCCCTTCCCTTCCCTTCCCTTCCCTTCCCTTCCCTTCCCTTCCCTTCCCTTCCCTTCCCTTCCCTTCCCTTCCCTTCCCTTCCCTTCCCTTCCCTTCCCTTCCCTTCCCTTCCCTTCCCTTCCCTTCCCTTCCCTTCCCTTCCCTTCCCTTCCCTGGGGATGAATGGGACCCTTTAATGCCCTGGAGGCTTCTATGGGGTCAGCTGCAAGCTGTTTTATCTGTGGTCTGTCGTCTAATGGCATCTGTGTCCCAGTGAAATCTGGGAACATTTTGATATCCAGTGTTTTATCTCATATTACAGCTAATTAATGCATGCCTGTGAAGCTCTTTGAAATTATAAAAACACTTACTTAATATTGTTCTTTTTAATGGTTTACTCATCTTAACTCACATGAACTTTGAATTAGAGGGTTTCTCTCTTTGTAGTCTAAAATCCATCCTGACAAAGATTGACAAGTTGTTTCCACTTTTCAGAAGATGCCTTCTCAGTTTTGGCTTAACTCTGCTATTCACTGAATGAAACACCATGAAAATGTGAGCTCACCAAAGTCAGCAGGGACAAGAATCCATACAGAAAACATCACCTCAGCCATGACTGGACTCCTAAAGTGGATGCAGGGAAGATTTTAGGAAGTTGTATGAAGGACCCAGGCTCAACTTCCCACTCATGGGATCTGCTCTGGCTTCCTGCCATGCCTGATCAGCCTCGTTGTGCAGCATCCCAAGGGGAGAGCCCAGCTCAGCCCCTCAGGCTCTGGCACAAGCTGGCTATGAGCTGGGATTTACATCTTCTTTAACTCTGCCTAGAAAATGACACTACAATGTGCCTTGGGCAAGCACTGCTTCCATACAGAACTTCCAAACACTATTTCTACTGAGGCCTTAAGGGTGCCAGAGATCTCCATATCTCCAAAAAATTATTTTGCAGGAGTAAGGCTGAGATTTTGATTAAAGTAGGACGGGGACTTAAAACCAGATTAACTCTCATCCAATAGCTGTGGCTTCCTTTCAAACCAGTTTCCTGAGCTGTGGTTTCAGGGGATATCAAAGTGCAAGTGGTGGGATGAAGGAGGACACCGTGCTTAGGTCTTACCCAACGTAGAACAGGACATGGTTATGCTGGCACTTGAGATCCTGTGAGCATTCATTGCTGGCTCAGGCGAGGCTGCAATGAACAGACACTTCCCAAAAACATGTTGAGAAATCATCTTAATTGTGTCCATTGTTAAAATAGGTGGTTTTACCTTAAGCAGTGATATTATTATTATTTGTTATGCATATTATCATACTGCCTACTTGCACTTGTATGTTATTTGAAAGTTAATTATACCTCTCATCCTTTCATCGTCTCCACTAATTTTCAATTTTAATGCATTAATGTGTTATTCTTGTATGACATGTATCCTAGATTCAGGAATAAAAATTAAATTGAAATCTTAAGGTAAAAAGAAGGTTCATCTCAGTTAATTAATATTTACCTCCAGCAGAACACTGACTAATTACACTGGTGCTGTAGTGGGGAGAGACCTGTATGAAGCTGGTTACCCATTATCTGCCCAGCCTAAGGAGCAATCCCAGCCCCTGTGAGCTGATGAGAGTCCTTGAGAGGCTCCCAGCTGCAGGGAAAGCACAGATGCATTCTCCCTCTCTACTGTGCTGCTGAGGAACCAGAACAGAGCTGGCACCAGCAGCTGGAGGCAAAGAGCCCGGGCCGGTGAGCAGGCAGAATTTGCGCGGTGCCCTGCAGCACCAGGGGAGGCTGAGCTCCTTCCTGCTCCTGCCTGTCCCTCTGCCTGGGCTGCAGTGTGCTCTGGTGCTGGGGAGGTGCATGTGGCATCTCAGCCAGAGAGATCCACAGCATCACTTCTCTCGGAGGGACTGTGTGCCCTGCATCCCAGTGAGTGTCTACCAATCCGCTTTCCTCTTGGGCTGAGGATGGCTGTGTCACACTGGCTCCTTTCAACAGGTTAGGAGGAATCATAATAAATGGCACCTGCCAGCATGTCCTGGAGTCCCCCAGTGGGGCCTGACCCCAATCACCTTAAGGTAAATGGGGTTCTCTTATCATTGGAAGACGTGGTGGGATGGGGAGTGCTGGTGCCACAGGCGGCGCGGCAGCTCTGCTCCTCTGTCTGTTGGGATCCTGCGTCACAGCACAGCACCCTGTGGTCCAGCAGAGACAGTAACCTGAGCTTGGGAAGGTGGAGCTTAATCCTCAGGGAAATTTCTTCCCTGCTGACTTAATTTTGGGCAAACTTCTAATTCCTTCCACACCAACAGACCTTGCCAGGTCAGACGCTCACCGGTCTTACCAAGGTCTGTGGATAAATATCTCAAGGGTATTCCTGGGAACAGGGTGTTCCTTGTGCAGATAGTCTTGTGAGTACTGCTGAGAAGCTGGCTGGCATTAGGAGGAGACCTGAGTCCACAGCTATGAGATTCCCACAGCCAGAACAGGAGGCAGTGGCTGCATTCCTAAGCTACATTCTGTTGGCAGTGCTGGGATGGAGATTCCTTCCCCCATGCATGTGCCTCCACTAGAACCAGGCCATGTAATCATCATGCACCCAAAACAAACAAAAAAAAAATCACTCAATTTTCCATGCAGAGGACCATTTTTTATCTACCTCAAGTATGTCTTCTGTCTTGATGGCCTAACAAACTCGCAGGAGTGAGTAGGCATCTTTTCTCTAAATCACTTTTGGCAGATCTTTTCATTAATCATTGCTGATCTGAACAGTTTGATTCCACTTAAGTATGTAAAGCATGTGCTCAGTGACTGACTTAGTTATGGAGCCACCATTTAGTCCAGAGGTTAAATGCAAAGTTGTATTACACACAGAGTATTGCTAAAATAACCCCAGGCTTTTAGTTTTGATTTCCACTTTATTGATTTGCACTAGGTAAATTTAATTCTAAATATTAGAGATGGCTGAGATAGTCATTCAATTTTGTTATTGTAGTGAAGAAACCATTAGGAAAATGGAGTAGTAAAGGTCACAGTAATCTTTTCTGGAATGAAGAACCGATTTTATTCAGAGGTCAGATTTGTACCAAAAACTCTATGGCACTCTCACCATGTCATTATTTAAGCATTTACATGGTTTCATTGATACACAACAATTGTGAAACATGGCATTGCTCAACTGAAAATGAAAAAGTGTGAAAGAGCTTCTTTCCTTCCACACATGGGTTGTGAATTTCCCATGTTATGCAAACAATTTCCTATGTTGTCTTGCTTGCACTCGTGAATTTACTTGCTTGTGGCTCTTTATAACAACAGGGTTCTCTTTGATCTCAGACATACTTCTAGGCATGGTGTCAACATCAGGGTGTTAGAAGGGGACTGATGAGGACTGGGTCTCCTCATGACTTTACTGCAGACTCCTTGCACAACTCCAGGTAAGTCCTGTGGAGGCTTTGTTCCTTCATTAGCCAAAACAGGGCTAGCAAAGTACCTGTGTTTCCTGAGGTTGAGGCAAATATAATCCTTTTCTAAATAGAAATATGTGTGAGCTGCAAGCACAAAATAAATATCTGTAACTATACTTCTTCCTCCTTTTCACACAGTGAGTTATCACTAAGTCTATAATTTTAATTCTTACATGGCTTTATTGTCATGGGTGAGCATCAGAAGTGATGCTTATTTGCACAACGTAAAATTACATATGTTGAGGATTTCACTTTCTGCCTATCACCCTGCCCACCAAGGATCCCTTCCACCTTTACATTGCACAGGACTGTCCCTATTTGATTCATATACTGTATCTTTCCCAAAGGGAAAAATGGGCATTAAAGCAAATATTCTACAAAGGTCTGATAAGCAATTTTCCCATGATTTGTATGAGTGCCAAGATCAATTGCCTAAAGTGTGTGAAGAAATATGCTTTCCTAAAATTTCCTCAGAAGTGGACTAAACCTATGGCATCACTTATATGCTCATTTCTTCAGTTGCTCTACTGAATAAAAATAAAAATATTTTTATTATATCAACACATTTTAATTAATAGAACATAGTATTAAATTTTCTGGTTTAGATTTTAAGCCCTTTTGTGCCATTGGTGTGCCAGTGATTTTCAAGCATTACTTTGTCTGAAATACACAGTAACATGGAAAATGGCTTCAGAATCCTGGATTAGCTGTCACTGATGGCATAAATCTGTCAATAGCAGCCGGTAAATGCAAGAGACTGACTTTCTCCTCTTATATTTATTTATAACTGCCATTTCAGAATAGCAATAAGACACTGCAGGCCATGCATTTTGAAGGGATTATTGCACTTCTCTTATGACTAAAGTCACCTGCCCTTTAGCCTTGTGTCTTATAACACCTCCTGAGGAGTTCAGTAGTAGTCCAGAAATGACAGCATGCTGTGTCCTATAGCTTCAATGTATTTAGCTTGATCATATGGAAAAATAATGACAAAGTAAGGGAATGTGCGAGAAACCCACCCCAGCTATTCCATTCTTTTTAAACCAACTTACAAGGGAAATAATTTGCAGGTTGCCAACTGTTTGTTAAAATGTACATGAAACGTGGAAGAACTGTTTCCCTGTTACAGTTTGGGTAGCTTGCAGTATATATGAAATACCAACCTTTTAATACAGTTTGGATTGTCGTGCAATATAGAAAAAAAGCTAAATTCTTAAAAGGGTTAAACAGTTCCATTCTGCCTTAAATTACCACTGTCATTCAATTCATTAGATGAGTTTATGGAGTTACAATATGTCTGTAATTTATAGCCTGCTTACTGACAAAGCTTAATGCTAACATATGCCTAATTTGCCAAGGTTATCTCAAGCCCCATTCATCTCCCCCACTAACAATATGCTGCTGATTCCATGCTTCATGGATGAGGTACATGCGGTTTCATATTTAGTGCTATCAATCACAAGTAATTGCCTCCAGCTCCCCGCCTCAGTGTTCAAAGTGATTTCTCTTCAGCCTCTGAGGCTGGATGAAAAGGGAGTGTGTGTAGCCAGAGGAGGGCATCCTCCTCCAGCCTTAGCAACTGCGGGCCTCAGGCAGCTGGGAATCGGAGAGCAGCGGCAGCCCGTATTCCCAAACTTTCCTCTTCTGGAGCACACGCTCGTGGCAGTCAGGAAAGGGCATTCCTGGGTGTGTGATTGTGCAGCAGCAGCAATTGTCTGTGGGAAGTGAGTAGGCTTCTGGAGTGCTGCCCTCGGGATTTTCCCCTTCCTGCAACTGGACGGATCTGGGACACCTCCAGCCCAGGTCCCTACGCCCCAGATCACAGATTGTCCCGTACCACTCCTGGCCTCTGCCCTGAGTCTGGTTGCACTGGCATGTGAGATGTGGTAGGACCAGAGGCTGCCAGAGGAGATTACAGTACACACCTTTATTTTTAGTATCTCCTGAGTCTTCTCAGTGGGATTGCCATACCAACAACCAACTGTGCCTTATGCAGCATAGCAGTTTTAAATCGTGAGAGTCCCAGTTCTACCACCTCATAAACCTGTGCCCAGCTTTGTTTCTGGGAAGGGTCCCTTTGGTTTGTCTTGCAGAAGAGTGTGCAATATCCAGATCTGAGAGTGACTAACTCACAGCTCCCTGTTCTCTTCCTCTTTGTCTGCTTGCTGTTATTTTCTGCAACGTCACATTAAATTATAATGGCCCCTTTTATCTGCATGTACTTACCCCTCTCCCTATTCAGATAAGCTTTTTTGGTATGCCTGTGGTCACCCTTGAAGGTGGACACTGACTGGAAAATTCAGCTGCAGTGTCTGATCCTGAGCTGTTTGTGCATAATCGTATTGGAAGTCATGGGCATTGCTCACAGTTTCGTATGAGTACTAACATTTGTATTTATAGCACGTGGATAAAAATTTCAATGTTATGAATGCAAACACACACACCACACTCATTGTCTGTCAAATGAGCTGGTGAGCCATGCAGTTATGTAGGTTCCTGAGCCTTCAGATAGTTCTTAGATTACCTTAGAAATCACAGAGAATGAGTTAAAAAATATGTTTTGCCTAAAATATATCTCCCACTTCTCTCTGGGATCCAACAAAAAAGAATATCAAGGAAAAAAAAATTCCTTTTGGATACTCTGCTATCAACTAGCTGTAATCTCAGATTTGTTGAAGATGTTGTGCTTGATATTCCAAAACTTCCCCAGAATAATGGAGACTGTTTGGCAGACCCAGTGAAACTCTCTGTTCATGTTAATTGACTGTGATCTGCAGCACTGAAAGAAATGACTGCAGCTAAAACAATCCTGAATGGATGAACAGCTGTATAGGATTTAAAACCAGAGTGATGTTCATTAGTTTCACTGCATAGAAACACCATAAATTTCAAGTCCACTAGGAAAAAAAGAAGCATTCTGGAGAAAAAAAAAAGTTTATCTAGAGAAATAGCTGATGCTGATTTTGGCTGTTTTGTTTTTGGGGTGTTTTCTTTAAGAATTAAAAATCATTGTCCTGTATGGAAGTGACAGCTGAAAAACAGTGTTAGCTTCTGTGAGGGATTTGGGTTTTTTTCTTTGTTCCTGTTCTGGGCCAGAACTCAGGGGCATGCCATGAAAGGATAGCAGTCATGGACTTCACATATGTTTACTTCAAAAAGAGCTAACTCCCATAGCAATCAGAAAAACTACTGCACTTGCAGAAGAAAAGCCTGACTCTGTGGCTGCGTGGTTGATTGCGGTTATGCTTGTTATGAACTAACATTTGGGTGGAATTTAAAACTGTGGTCCTTGCTTGTACTTACAAAAGATTTTATTTCTTAAGAGCCTGATAGGATAAAGTCATAGAATCTGCTAAAAATTTGTATCCATTTTACTGCCTGGCCTCAGATAAAAGGCCAACAATTTTATTTTTATAGTACAGGTCTAAATTTCTAGGTGTGCTTTTTAGTGAAATTGGGTGAGTAACAGAAATACATGTAACACTGTTTTCCATGTAATTTATTAATGTGCTTTACAATTTAAGAGGGCTGCACTGTATGGATGCAAAATAAATTCCATTCAAAGAATTCAGTATATTCAATAGCTGTTAATTACCAGAGGGGTTGGATTTTTTTTTTCTATTAGGAATATTTGAAATAAACATCAAAACAGATTAGAGAACTGAGAGAAAACATGTCTGAAATGGAAGAGTTTTAAAATTGTTTTTCAATGCAAGCGTGATGAGGTTTCAAGAAGATACGCATTTATCCCAACACAACTTAAGCAGCGCTAGCCAACAAAGTATTCAGAAAACTTATCTTTTTGTTTTAAATATTGTTTCTTAAATCAGTGGCTGGAAGGAAATGTCTTTGTGAATCTTTGCATACATTCCAAAGGGCTCTGAGGCTAAGTGGCTGCACTTTGCATAGCGTCTGCTGACTTCCCATTCAGAGCCCCTCTGGCAGGCGGGGGGTGGAGGGGTGCTGTGCTGTGGTTTGTGGGAATAGGCTCTTTCAGTTCTGGTTTATTACATGGCTAATTAACCAAGGTCACCGAGCTCTTTTATAGGCCTGCCAATAGAGACATCACTGGTGCTTTAACAGATCTGTTTATTATATTGCATGCCCTGATAATATGACATTGATTAAAAAAATATATGGGGCAGCATTTACCTGGAGCACTGTATAAACCTGCAAATACGGGAAACAAAAAACCCCTGAAATAATAGGCAATACAATATTTTTGCATGTTTAATCTTAAAACCATTTCCTTTCTATATTATTGCACAATGGTTTGATATAGCAAATATAAACAACCAGAATTTATAAGCTGCTACTTTAACGTGTCACAGTAATAACCTGACTTAACCTGTGACAAAGGATCTTCAGGAGATTTCCACTCTATGTACAAATCACCATGGAATGCCTGGCAGCAAACAATTGGTGAGTAAGACAAGGGACTGCTCCTCAGTGTTATGCACCAGGCTAAAATAAACCAGTGTGCCTGAAACTGATGTGAATTCAGAATAGGTCTCCTTACTGCTGGCTCTGCACAGAGCCTTCTTGCAAGGTGTTGTCACCCTCATTTGAGTGGCTAAGGACTCTCGTAAAACTAGTGAGAGCACTGCTGCTCCCTGCACCAGAATGTCAGGTCAGAGTCCTCCTCAGGCTGTTCTCGGCACGCAGGGCGTCCTCACTGCTGCTCCAGCCCTGCCTGTGAACACAGGTGTGTGTGACATTGTCCCTGATGAATGACAGGTGCAGCACTTCCCAGGGGAGTTTTGGCAACAGCTCATCAGCCCCACAACACCCAGCTTGTACCTTCCTCTGAGTGACCCCAGCAGCTGTGCTTTGCTCCCTTCCCATCTGCAAGAGCAGCTCATGGGATGCACGGCAGCATCCTGAGCATCAGCAGGGATACACACCCCCTCCTCAGACACGGGATGAGCTGCAGCTCCCACGTCTGACACCGGCATTGGGGGTCTCTGCAGGTTACTGGTCCTGCATATGAGCTGATCCATAATGGAAAACGTTTGTCCATGACTACGTGGAAATGGCAATGTGTCTCAAAAGTCCCACCTGGAGGTTACCTGGTGTGGTTTGACCCCCACAATGCTACAGACTTGAACTGGAATGATTTCAATATGATCTTCAGAAAGGTGAGGAATATGCATCCCAGTCTTGAGTGATGGTGTGGGGAGCAGTCTGAACAGTCTTATCTGGGAAATGCCAACTGCACCTCGCAGAATCAGAGTCACAAAATCACAGAGTACGTTAGGTTGGAAGGACAGTGATTCATCTGGTCCAACCTCCTTGCTTAAACAGAGTCCCTAGATGGTTCTGAAATAAATAAGGACAAGGAGACCAGCTCCTTTTGGATGCCTTTAGTGAGTGATCAGCTCTGGGTGGGGGCCCAAGGGGTCGCGCACACCGCCCAGCTCCCTTTGGTGAAACCGAGGAGGAGCAGAGAGTTTGGCTTTACAGCAGAACTGGGGCTCCATCCTTACGGGCGTGCCTAGGAAGAAAATGTTGGCTCGTAGCTTGGGGGTGTCATCCAAGCTGGGTGATATTTAAATTATAGTGACAGGATGGAATCCGGCTCTGGTTGATGGTGGGTGATGTCGTGTGGTTCTGCTGGGTTAAAATCACTTTATGTGCTGGTTTGTTGTTTTTGAGAGGGTTCATATACTACCAACAACCTCTCATTAAAATTCAGCCCGTGTGCAAGTCCTTCTGGGAGCAGGGGAAGTGATTCCCGAGGGAAAGGGAAACAAATACAGGGTAAGACGGAAAGGGGTGACTTAAAGGTTTAACATTTAACAACAATGTAAATAATGCAACTTGTTACAATTTCAGATTAACACTAACAATTCTAACAGTATTAACCTGTGAACTTGTTGATAACAATTCTTTAATATCTCCAGTGTTCAGTCACCTGCACAGTAAAGTTCTTCCCCAAATGCATGTGGAGTTTCTTGTGCATCAGTTTCTTCCTGTTGCCTCTTCTCCTGCTGCCTGGCACCACAGAGAAGAGCCTGCCGTGCCGTCGTATCCCTGCAGGGTTTTGCTTTACCTAGGAGAGAGAATTCTTCCTATAGTTATCTGGCCAGAAGCTTTTGCTCCTTTGAAGTATGAGCTGCCTGGAGAAGCTACAGAATGGTAACCTGTGCCTTATAATCTGATTAACACCACCGCTGAAGCTGGTGCTGGTCATGGTGGACCACATCTGCAGTAGCCACAGCCAGCAACAGTCATTTCTGTTCTCTTTAGAAGCATCTAATGCAGAACTAGACAAGATGCAAAGAATGACCAGGCCTTTTCACAGGCTTTTACAGTTCATATGGGAAATTGCATCATTGCAAATCACTTCTATATACTTGGTTACTGTTCCTTCCCATACCATTTCTGGTCTTGTTTCTGGGATACAAATTGTCAGAATGAAAAGAGAAAAAGCTCAGAACAACAACAACAACAACAACAACAACAACAAATTCCCTAAAACACTGAACCCAAAGAATTACACTCTGCCAGAATGAAGTGTCAGTAGGCCTCACACTTCTGACTCCATGAAGATCAGGCAAAGAGAAATTTTTGCTGTCTGTCTCCTTTACTTCACCATTCAGTAAATTTAGCAGATGAATCTGGTGTTATATTTTGCTCTTTAGCTGTTTAATATCCTGTTAGAGTCCTTGGAATATGGGTCAAAACACTGTTCTAGCCATCAGAATATAGGACAGGCTAGTGACCTTTATTAGAAGCAGAGAGATGCTCGTTTGCAGCTCTTCTGTCACACATAGATTTGCTTTCTCACTGCCAAGAAGGAAATTCAAGCACATCATTCATGTCCTGGGTGAGTGAAAGGATGGAACAACTACCTCTCACCTTTTCAAAAAGGAGAAGAGTGATGGGTTCTCCACTTTTTATGCAACAAAATGAGTTGCATCTTATTTGGTCTGATTTCATTTCAAATGTAATTCTGTTTTTACTCACTGTGGCCCAAGTGCTTTCACATGCAGTGAGTGCAAACAGGCTGTCCTTTTGAGGTGGGGGTTGCAGGCTCACAGAGAAGGTCTCCACAGACTTGTGCCCTGAAACATCCATGCAATCATACAAGAAGTTTAACCCTCTGCAGATGACTGCCGTAAGGAGTAGTTTCTAAATATCTTAAATTGGGAGCAAGTCAAGATACTGGCTTGTTCAAACCAGTATAAAATATGTTAGTCTTATCAGGATCTTTGTTTCTGTCATTTGTCTGATCGTGGGGCCTTGGATGTTCAGACTGAATCGGCACAACTTTTTTCATTCCACTCTGAAAGGTCAAACCAAACACATTCTGTTCTTACTCATAAGTACAGTTTGAAAGGGAATCTCGCTGTTGCTGCCACTCCAGGTGTAAGGGCAGTGTACCTGTAAACATTTAATTACCTACTTTGTAAAACCTAAACTAATGTTTCATAGGAAAAAGTCAAACCACAATGTTTCTGGAGAGGAGCATGTTAAGACTTTTATTGCTTTTATTTTCTTCCAGCAGTGCCTAATATCTAAATGACATAGATTTAAACAACTTCCAAGAGCTTTTGACTTGAGAAGGCCATGCCAACCATTTTACCAACAATCTTTTCCTTCCACACCTATATTTTTTCCAGTCGTGTGAAATATGCTGTGTTTGGTATTAATTTTCTGTTATTCTTTGGGTAAAAAGGCCAACAATCTTTTTATCCTACCATCTTTTCTTCTGAACACCATCCTTTGTACCTGGCTAATACCTTGAAGTAGTATGAAAATTTAAGCAGTTAATGTCTGTTCCCAATGTTTCTCAAGAGTCCTTTTGGTTTCAGACACCCACACACGGTTGCTTTTTGTAAAAAGAGGTGTTTTTCCTTTAAGCCCCCATACACAGTTTGCTAAATCCTCAGCGAGCTGAAGGGTTTACACCAGCAGGATGGATACACATGATCCTCTGAAAGCTGCCATTAGAGCAATTCATAAATGGGGCTAACAGAGTGGTAAAGGCGCTGTGAGTTCTAAAATACCTCCACATCTTGGATCCTAAAGTTCTCCTAAAACACTCTGTTACTGCAGCTTTGACTTCACTATCAGTAACAAAATTACAAACATTATGTTACCTCAACAAACTGCTGGAAGACCCGTTAGGAAAATTCTTTAAGCCTCTTAGTCGGTAATGCCTGAACCACACTTCTTTCAGCAAAAAATTCTTTGAAAGGCCTCTAAGCCTTCATTGTCCATCCTATCTGCTGATTCCAAACCCCAGGAGCATTATGTGTATATATATATATATATACACACACACATATATATATGTATATCTCACATGTGTAATTGTTACAACATACTCGAAACTCACAGCTGTGCCTGGAGAACCGCTGCATACCCAGACTGGGCTTCCTGCTGCTCATCCCCACGAAATACTTCTGCCTGCTTGAAAATGTCCTTCTGCTGCCTCATGTAAAGTGGAGGCCAGAAGTCTGCTCGTTGGATGGTCAAAGCTTCACTACAGTCATTTGGCTCTTCAAAACACAGAGTAGTTCACTCCTCCCAGAATTGTTATCGTGTCAGTACAAAAATTTATTTTACAGGAACAGTCCTGCAGCCAGCACCAGGGTTTACTTGGCTTCTTGAAAGAGGATGAAAGTTGAGAACTGCTGAGGAGAACTTTGCTGAGACCCCTTTCAACAAGTCCTTGGAAAAGATGCTTGGAGCTTCTCTTCTTGAAGCCAGAAGAAAGGGGAGCAGGAGGATCTGTGTGCAGCTTGAAGAACAGAAAGGACATTCGAGCCTTTTTTTGCTTTGATGGTGAAAGACCAGTTGGTCAGTGGCTAAATATTGAGTCAGGAGGATTTGGGGCTGTTGTTTGTCTTGAACGTAGAGAAAGGGAATTTAGGATCTCCAAAACCTTCACTTTTCACACACACTTCACACAAAAGGAAAGTGGTGGTTAGGAAAGGGGACTGGCTCAACTTCTGGAGCAGATTTCACTTGATGATGTTGAGATGTCAGCATTAACCATTTTGATTGCTTAATTCTTTCTATTATATGCTATTGTTTTCTTCTGTCCATAATTCTGCCGAGTTTCTGTGATTTGGGATTAATTTTCTTTTGCTTGCACTCTGGCAGTCCCTGAATACTTGTAAAGAGAGGCAAGACTTCCCTAAGAATGATGTGACAAAAGGCTTTTGTGATCCCTTTCAACTTTTTTAATATAAATCATCACCATTTTTATGATTTTGAGCAGGTATTCAGTTTGTCATGAGACATGATCTGGGAATAAGGAGGGGTTCTTTTTGCCCCATGAGACTGTGTCTGGATCAGAACAAGATAGGAGGAACTTCACTACTTTGTTCTGTCATGGGCCTGGTCTATTGAAAGTGGAGATTCATCTTAGGTATCTCAGATTTTGCTTCTCTGATTTGAGATGTGTGAAGGAAGTTGGGAAGAAGAAAAATTTCTAACAGTGTCACTTACCATTTTTAAGATCTTTATTTAAATATTAAAATATTTCTAAATTTATTATTTAAATATTAAAATATTTATTTAAGGTATAAGTAAACTCTTCCAAAATATTCCTGCATCCCACTCAATATTTTCTTCTCTGATACAATATTTAAATTTCATTTTTGATGTAAGAATTTACCTACCTATTTAGCTTTTTTTTAGATATTTTTATTTTATTTTTATATGTATGTGTTTTATACTGTGAAAAAAGAACCTGTCTTCACTTGAAGTTATTCCATCCCCAATTATATATGAGCATTTATCTCTGTATGTGTGTGCTTACCTAAAATTAAGTGTCTTAATGTACTTAACGAGATTGTGTTTCAAAGAATCCTAAACATGCCTATCTTAATACTTGAGGATAAGAAACCTTAATTCTTTTTGTTCATGTATTTGCCCTGAAAGCAGAACTTCTTATAAAGTGAGAGATATGTTTTTTGGCCTGCTAGGGAATCAGCTTTCCAAATCCCAGCCTGAACTCTGAAAGGAAGAAATAAAAACATAAAATATCCTCTACAAGTTGGTCTGAACCCGCATATGTATATTTATTTCTGCATAGGAAAACTGATTTTAAAACTGGCATTTTGCCTTTGACTATATAATTTTACTCTTAAACACATCTCTTGACTGGCAAAAGCCATGCTTAGGCTGGGAAAAGAAGGATTGCAATTATGTAAATCCTTCAATCCTATATAAATACAGCCTATCTGCAGAAGCTTGTTAAATCTCTCTCAGTTGCAGAAGTGGTTCTCATCAGGCCAGGAAACATTATATATGTTTCCTGGAAGTATAACATTATGACCAAGCTCAAACTAAAACTCACAATTCAAACTCTGACCATTGGATATGAATGCATTAAAGATGTTACAAATTATTTAGGGTAAACATAAACAATAATAATCAATGTTTATTGTTTGAAATTTTCAAATGAATCTGAAGTAGTACAAATATTCAGTGGACAGAAAAGAAGAGATTTCATGGTATAACTAGTAACTGTTAATTATTTGTCTCCATGAAATAAAAAGAACATCTGAAAATTGTTTTCATACTCTTTTGCTATCTTGGGTAAAAGCCCTTTTATGCTTTATAAAACTTTTTAGGGAGGGGGCATTTTCAAAACAAGTAGATAGACAACTAGTTCTGAGACTTTTATTACCCCACCATGTTGAGAGACCCTCAAAAGATGTGCCTGGAGTACTTGAATTGTACCATTTTGTACAGCATCTCCCTTTGGGTACTTCACAGCTTCACTTCAGGCTCTCTCTCTCTCTGGCTGCTGACCTGACAGAAATGTTTATACTTCGGATGCTTTGGAGCTGCCATTCTTCAAAATTGCCTGTAGCTCCATTTGCTCAGTTCTGCATGCAAGGGGAAGACAGACTAATTTTCACCCTGTTATGTGTACATTTGCTTGTTGTTTGTATTTGTTGTACTTCTATTCTGGGCTTTCATCCAATACCTTTTATTAACATTTTTTCTTGGCTGTCTTTCCCATTCCGCATCCTATTTTTAATTTATTCTTATTTTTAACTAATTTCAACACTTGTATTTTTTTTTAGCACGTCCTGCAGTCTTTTTCACTGTTTACTGGAGCTGTTTCCTTCACAACATTCCTCAACAAAGTCTCCATGTCTCAATAACAGTGTTCCATTTAAGCTCTCTGAAGAAATTTTTTTGCATCATCATTCACTGACATAGGATCTCCCTGTCCTAAAACTCTGAAATGGAGTGCATTCAGCTTAAAACCCAGCTTATTAGCCAGGGATTTAGTTTGCATTGAACAGAAATAAGGTGCTGAGCTTCTTCAGTAGAGTCCTTTTCTACCTTCTGACAGAGTACCAGGAAAATGTTGCAGCTGAGCCTGGGACACTGGTGATAGATTTTTGAATTTGTACTACTAGTCTGAAAAGTCTTGTTTGGTTTGCCTTCAGATTTAGAGAGCTGGAGAGACAGATCAGTCCAACATCTACATCTGGTTAACCTCCATCTTCGGTTAGGGTCTTGCTCCATTTCCTCATGGACTAGGAAGAAGCCACAGAAATTTGAAACCCTGAGAACTAGAAGGCTTTGGCAAATAGGCACAGAAAGATATGAGGTCCCTGTGCACTGGGGGCTGTCTCATGCTGACATCTGTCTAACAAACCCTTCTTCACAGAGATGATCTTCTTGAGAGGTAGCTGCCATGGAGGTTGCTGTCCTCCACAGAAGCATTGTCCTTGTGACCTGACTGGCTCAGCCACCTTTTTATGCTGTGGAGACATTTCCATGGATGGGAAGGCACAGACACTGTTAGAGTTCAGGTCCCCCTTCTGTCCCAAATCCCTGCTGTGGCTGGTATGGGATTCAAGGACACAGGAACAAGTCAAGGGAAGGTTCTGGAGCACATCAAGTAGAAAGGGTTGCACAACATGCACTCAGTAACTACAAGAAGCTTAAGCAGGAGATAACTGAGCTGGTAACAAACTCGTGGTTCCCAGTCACTAAAATGTATGTGAGAAAGGTAAAGACACATGTTTTTAAGAAAATTCTATAATTGTGCCATAAGAATTGTAGGGTATTGCCTGGGCAGTGGCTGAGAAAAATGCACAGTATGCCAGGGATCTAATATCTGACAGTCAATGAGGAAACCAAGAAGTGGCAGCGCAAATCATCAACCCAGGTATAAGATGTTTTTTCACCTTTCTCTTTATTTTATGATTCCATGCATCCTGCTTCTGGTAGGGGAGATGTTGAAACAGTTTGGGCCACCGTGGCAGCATGGTCCTGCTTAGCAGTTGTTTGTCCAGTCCAGGAGGAGCATCATTGTTGCCCATCAAAAGCCTGACCAAGCTTAAGATGAAGGCATGAACAAACTCACTTAGTTTTAATCTGAGTAAGACAGAGCTGGTGCTGAAGAAGGAATCTGCAGGAATATGTATATGCTGGGGGAAGAGAGATTTGATTTCTTGGTGAGTATTTGCCTGGTTTCCCATAAAGCACTGGCAGTACAGACATGTTTATTACCCTATGTGAATTGTGAGTGAAGTGTGGTGAGATAGGCATTGCCTTACTGATTTCTGGAGTGGAGTATTTCCTCTTGCTGGGTTTATCCTTGGGGCTGACAGGGAAACCACTAGAAGGTATTCCAGCTAAGATGTGACATCCCAGGACAAGGCACTTCCCAGGGCTGTGTCTACACTAGCCCAGCTCAACAGTACTGTTGTGTGGAGTGCAGCAGTTAAATGGTTTGAAATCCACCTCCTTCATTTCTTCTTCCTCCCCAAGACAGAAGAGGTCAACAGGCACTTGAAGAGGGATTCCCCAGGTTTAATTATTCAGCAGTTTCTAGCAAGACACTTTCAGTGGAAAACTCTTGACTCTGAGGTTCTCTTCCAAGGAAGCCCAGAATGCGTTCATTGACCTGTGGGGTACAGACAGGCTTTCACCTGAAGTAGAAATGGACAAGTTGGTTTTGTTTTGGAATTACACACAGAGAAAGGAGAAAACCATTGATAAGCAGTGATTTGGCGAACTTTGTGCATTCATTCTGCGCTAAGCATGTTACACATGAAATGGAAATTAAATGACTGGGAACTCAAGCTGCATATTAGCTCCTGACCTCCATAATCTAATTTTTTTTTTGAGCACACAGTTTTTAAAAATGTGATTAATTTGCTGTTCCCTGTATTCCTTTGCATATGGTACTAACACCCCTAAAGACTCAGCCTCTCAAAAATGGAACAAAAAGCAACTGAATGTCTTATCCCCACTGGCCATTCCATTAGATTGTCTTTTGGACAATGGCATTAAAAATCACTGTACAGCATAAATGTTGGCAAACAAATATATTTTCATAGCCTGGTGACCATGATGTCCCAGTTTGAATAGAACATTCTGAAATCCACTCGTATTTCATGGACCCCAGATGGCAAAAAGCATCAGAAAATCCACTCCTTCTCTTCTCCCTCATATTTTTCATGATCTCAGCTTACCCATAGAAGAATCATTCAGTGTAATTCACTCTGTGATAGATACTCTGCACAAATCTGGTAGCAAGCTCTTCTGCTGTGGATCATTATTGAATTAGACTTGCAGGCAGAAGAATCTGAATGTCAAGCAATGCCAGAATTTATGATCTATCATTTCACCTTGCTTTGCACTTTACAACCCAGGCTTGTAAGTAGGTGTATCTCCAGTGACTTCATTAATTTCTGACTTCACAAAAGATTTGTCAAAGAGAAATCCTGCTCTTTCACATTGGCAGGAGCTTACAAACTGCAGGAGAAAACAATCTCATGGTAATACCAATGATCAAGAATTAGAATCTAATGCAAAATAATCCATGCGTGTGCCAAAATTAAAGTAGAAAATTTTACTTTCTACAAAGGCAGAAATCTATGTGGAATACAGAAGTAGGCTGGTGATTTTTTATTTATTTTTATTGTATCTGAAATTTTATTTAGATTATTCCAACTGGCTTTCATAAAGAGTACAGATGCTTTGAGAACTCCTGGGCTGCAGTTGAATTGGAGAGCTAAAAAGTGTTTCCAGGCTCCTAGGCTGGGATGCAAACCCTACCTGCATTTTAAGTCTGTGTTGGAGTGAGATGTGTGAGCCCATTGTAGCACTGCTTCTTCTCCAGCAAAGCAACTCTTGTGTATGGGCTAAAGAGGAGCTGCACCACGTTCTGTGAGATGCCCTCTGCAGACAAGAGGTATCCAGCCAGGATGCAGGCTTTGCCAAAGCACACAAGGGCAAAGATGCGAGTTGCAGCTGCATTATTCATGTCATGGTAATGAGAAAATTAAGTTATTTTCAAACCCAGTAACCTGAAGCAGCTTAAGAGGTGGACTTAAGAAAGAGTTAGGAAGGGAGGGAACACTTTGAATTACTTGATTAATTATTTGGGATTAGGAGATACTGCCAAGTATCATGCCAGCAATGTTGCTTCCCAGTTATAAAATAGTTCAAACTTTACATGTCACAATATAAAGATGTACAGGGAGAGGCTCTGACATTTTGTGCAGGAAAAGTCATGGGATGTACAAGTCAGAATACCCCCAAACTCTTTGTGTCTGTAAATTTCCTTTTGCACTGAAACTCCAACTTGCCAAGATTCCCCCAAAGCCTCCTGATGGAATGAGGCTACAGAGGTTTGGTTCTGGATTTCAGCAGCTCCTGGCTCTGTAATCTCTACTGCTGCCTGTTCTTGGAGAAATTTGCATTCCTAAGTGATTAAGGGATGCTTTGTCCTTCAGGTTTTTTAGGTTGTTTCATTATGAGAAGCTTGCAGTATTTTTGCCAGGGTTTCTCTCTGTCTTTTTCTTTCTCTCTTTCTCAAAAACAAAAAAACGCAACTAAAACCAAAACTGATCTTTTTATCTAGTACCCTAGAAGAGTCATTGGTGAGATCAGAAGCTTTAATGGCGCTGTTTATTGTAGTTCAAATAATCTCTAGCCGCATCTTCCTGGAGCTATAACAATGGAAGGGTATTTTATAGCTTTGAGCATAATAGTGTCATATGGAAAAAAAGAAAACCTTTTTATCTCAAACTCTTTATCAGACTTAAAGAGCACACTAGAGAGACATTTTTTATATATATTTAACTCAATACTTAATAAGAAGAGAAATAGACCAAAGAACAATCTTTACCTAAATTACTGAACCTCCTGGACTTCTTACCTCTTTGTGTCTGAATGCATGCAGACAGTTTGAAAACAAGCCACCACTCCTGACAAGAGTAATTATTTTAATCTTTGTCCTGGAAACATACTGCATTTACTCTTTGGTTGTGGAGGAGCCAATTGGGAAACATTGTCAGCTCAAGTTTTCTTTTCAAGAAAAAGTCCCTATGTCCTGTACGCTGGTCCTTGGCAGGAGCCCATTGGACACCTGTGCTCCCAAACCTGGCCTGCCAGAAGTGCCCACTACAGATGTCAGAGCTCTTTTGTTGACTTCCTATTAGGCGCCACTTAATGGATGTGAGCCGAACACAGCTTTGCCTAAGCACTTATCAATAGACAGCAAACATTCTTCTTTCCATGGGCAAGGGGTCAGACTGTTTTGCCTGGCTATAAAGCTGTGCCAGATAATTGCTGGTGATTAGCAATTTTAATTACCAGGTGCTAGGGGTCGTTTCTTGCGGAGCTTTTTTTGCTGTTGTTGTAATTGGGCAGGCTGTCAATAGGTACGGCTTATTGTACACATGGTGTGTATTTGCAGATACATCGAGCATTCTTTTAAAGCAGGTAAAATAAAGTCAGTAGCAAACTTGCTTCTGTTTGCATCTGATCAGCTGCATAGTGCTCCAACAGGTTTTGTGATAAAACATGTCTGATACGGGAATCTTTAATACAAATTGCTAAAGCAGCGTTTAATCCTCTTGTAAACACTTGTATGTACTATTGTTATTGAAGAGAGGCAATGATTTTAAAGTCTTTTCCTGCTACATTGGTCAAGTTGGAACTAAGCTTGTCAAACATGTTCTACCTCATTGGTTTTGCATGCAGACTTTTAGGGGGTTTTCAGAGAATCACAAAACCAATGGCACAATGAACAGCAAACTAATCTTTTCCCATATTCGGCAGCAAAATAGGTTCAAAATAGAAGTGACACAAAAGACTCTTCTCTGATCTTCCTCACAGCAGAGACAAAGTAAGCAACTACAATACTTCAGTACCTGTTTTTACTAAAATTTCAATGTATTTCCTTTTACCTACATTATTCTACATCACAAGCCTTGCAGACACACTGAAGGTCTCTGAAAGCTGAATGTACTGTTTACTAATCTGTTAGAAGAATAAGCTTGTTCTTTGAGGCAATAAAAAAGGATGAATACCTCTGCAGTACAGAGTTCTAGCTCTGTTTTAATTTGTTCTGCAGTAATATCTTGTCATCTCCCAGCTCCCATCATGGCTTTGTTTGTTTCCATCAATAGTTAGCCTGCTTGAAGGAGAAGGAGAAGCTTATGAGGTGTGAAACTGTAGTGCCAAATTTTTTGTCAAAAATTGAAGGTGTCTTAATTCTTGAGATTGCTATGCTTATGAAGTTCTTCAATATGACATATTGTGCAGTGACAGATTATCCCTACTGGTTCTGCCACTGGTTAATCAGTGCTTTGATATAATTGAAACTTGCAATAAAATAAAATAAAATAAAATAAAATAAAATAAAATAAAATAAAATAAAATAAAATAAAATAAAATAAAATAAAATAAAATAAAATAAAATAATTAAAAAGTAGACAGTTAAATAGTGCATATAGAAAGATGCCTCTGGAGAAAGATGCCACTGGGAGGAGGATGCTGTTCCCAGGGTGCTCTCATCCCATGTTTCCGTGGCACAGCTACACCCCATGAAAAACACAGAGTTTCTCCTTTCTGCTGACTCCAAAATCTGTGGACAAGCTGCAAAACCCTAGTCCTGACAGTATTACAAAGAAAGCTGCAAACAGTTAAGATTCTTGAGAAGTGGAGCAGAATTTGATTTCCTGAAATCAGACTTTGAGCAGTGGGACATGGAGGGCCCTGGTAGCAGATGCATCCATCAGGGGCAAAAAATGTTGCTCATTGGACTAACACATAGTCATGATGGGTCAGTTTTCACAAATAACCTTTGTTTCCAAGCCTGAAATCTGATCTTTACTATATAAACAAATTTCTTAGCTCAGGTAAGATGACTTTATTTATTCTTCCCTCTGTATCATCAGCTGGAAATAGACCATTTTTCTTCCTATATTATGCTCTTGTTTGCCTAAAATCACAGGCTGAAGAGAAAGGTTCTTGATACTGAAAACCACCGATGCCAGTTTATTTTGGTTTTATTTGGTTTTATGGATTTATATTCCCTCTTTTTCCAGTCTCCTGATAATGGCAGTTCCAAAAGATGCAGAAATCAACAAAAGACTGTCTGCTCCTGCTGCCACAAGACGTTCACAAAACAGGTGTTTTCCTACTTCTATGTTAAATTGACTCTGGCTGGATGCCAGGCTCCCACTAAAGCTCCTCTATCCCTTCCCTCTACAACTGGATGGGGGAGAGAAAACACAATGAAGGAAAAGGGCCAGGAGAGATCACTCACCAAATGCTGACACGGGCAAAACAGACTCAGGCTGGGGATAGGTACTGAATGGGTGCTAACAAAATCAGAGCAGGATAAAGAGAAGCAACATAAATCTCAAAAAATCTTTCCCCACCCTTCCCTCCTTCCAGCTCTACTCCTCCTCCCCAGCAGCATAGGGAGATGGGGAAAAGAAGGTTCCTGTCAGTCCATCACAAGTTGTTCCTGATGTTGCTCAGGGAGAGGAGTGCTTCCACTGCTCCAGCATGGGGCCCCTCCCATGGCAGACAGCTCTCCACGAACTTCTCCAAGGTGAATCCATCCCACAGGCAATGGTTCTTCACAAACTGCTGCAGTGTGGGTCACCCTTCCACAAGGTGCAGTCCTCAGGCACAGCCTGCTCCAGTGTGGGTCCCCCACAGTGTCACCAGTCCCACAAGGAAACCTGCTCCAGCATGGGCTTCTCTCTATGGATCTGCAGGTCCCTGCAGGAGCCTGCTCCAGCCTGGGCAGCCCATGGGCTCACAGCCTCCTCCCAGGCATCCAGCTCTGGCATGGGACTTCTGGTGGGCTGCAGGTGGATCTCTGTGGGGCTCCACGGGCTGCAGGTGGATCTCTGTGGGCTTCCACGGGCTGCAGGTGGATCTCTGTGGGCTTCCACGGGCTGCAGGTGGATCTCTGTGGGGCTCCATGGGCTGCAGGTGGATCTCTGTGGGGCTCCATGGGCTGCAGGGGCACAGCTGCCTCACCATGGGCTGCACCACAGGCTGCAGGGGTATCTCAGCTCCAGCTCCTGGAGCACCTCCTGCCCCTCCTTCTGTACCAACCTTGGTGTCTGCAGGGACGTTCTTCTCAAATATTCTCACTCTGCTCTTCTCTGAGCACAATTACAACTGCCCAAAACCTTTCTATTTTTTTTCTTCTCAAATATGTTATCACAGAGGTGTTACCACCATCTCCGACGGGCTCAGCCTTGACCAGCAGAGCATCCTTCATAGAGCTGGCTGGCCTTGGCTCTGCTGGACATGAAGGAGGCTTCTGGCAGCTTCTCACAGCAGCCACCTTTATAGCCCCCCTGTTATGAAAACCTGGCCATGCAAACCCAAAACTCTGATATGCCCTGGCAGGCAAAGAGAAATACTTGGTTACCTAAACTCATTCATCCCAAACATCTTCTGTGCTGATCATAGCCTGTCTCCAAAGCCTCAGGTTTCAGCCTCAAGTGAATACAAATGCCAGTAGATGGTATCCTTACCAGTTATAAAGCAATTGACAGGAATCTGCATGTAAGTGTAACAGTAGGTTTGCTTTCTCTCGCTGTTTGTGTGGCAACACGGAGCTGCAAAGGCCTGAGATGAGAATTCAGCCGCATTCACAACGCAATTCCTGAAGAGAGCGGATTATGGATAGAGTTTACCCCTAACTTTGAATTGCCTTGCTTTTGTGGATTGAAGTTAGACCCATACAGCAGTATTTGAACGTAGACTGGTGGTACTTTGTTGATATTAGTTACCTACTGTGACACACAGCACATGGCAGTTTCAGTTTTGTGCGCTGTAAAATGCAGGTATTGTACACCTGAATTATAATCTTGCTGTGATAATACGCCTCTATTGATTCAACAAAACAAGTTGTCTATTTTGTCTTCACTCAGACATCTCTGTGAAGGAAAGACTGACAATCAGAATGGTAAATATTTTGGACTTCACAACCTGTGGCATGACAAAAAGGATAAAAGCACAATAATTTTGAAATGAGACCTTGCAGACAATGCCACTCCATTTGAACCAGTGAGCTGAACTTCCTACAAGATATGTTTATTATACAGCCATGTTAAAATGTAGTGAACAATCATTTTTAAAAGTATAAAGTGAAAAATGATCTATGTAGTATAAAACAGTATGTTTTATACTGTTAAAACATACTGTTTGAAGTATAAATATGAAGGTACAGAAATGTAAAATAAAGCTGAATTTTGAACTTTTATAAAATGGATGGGGTCTTAATGAACAACAATACTTCATTTTTATGAGGTTTTTGTATTTATTACTAAAATCAAATAATGTACAAGTTTTGAAGACAGAATTATAATCATAGAGCACTAAATTCAGTGTCTTCCATGCAAATTAAAGTTTAAAAAAGTAGCTTTCTTATAAAATATTTCAGTCTCATTTTACACTGACTTAATTTTAGAATTTTATTTCTGTACCTTCACGGTAAATATATTGCGATCCTGCTGGAGCTATACCCAATAGCATGCCCAGGGAAATGATAACCTATGGCAGGACATGGGAGGCATTTTATTTTTCATTGCTCAGTGCATCTCTCACACCATCTCAAACAGAAAGGTATTTCCAGTGCAACACAAATGCTACTTATTTCCACTACTTTATATCCCCCCATATGTGAGTTATTCACTGCAGTGCTCATGAAATAAAGTTGGGAAAAAGACCATGTACCAGAAACTTGAGTGCTTGTACTGGGGATTGAACTGCAATTCCTGGCCTGAAGGAGGTTCTCAGTATGATGGCAGGACTGTACTTCTCTGAATGATTAATGTGCTCGGGGTCCTGCAAGTGTGCTGAAGGAAAAAATGCTGTCACTCATCATGCCAAAGGAATATAAAAGCATTCAAACACAGTGATGTAGTGAGATGTTCAGGAGACCATGTTGTGGTGAGTCCAGTTGAATAAATTGGGTTAGAGGAAAGGGAGATGTCTTCTCTCTCATTTCTTATGGTGAAGGAAATGATATTTCATGGCTGATGAGAATACCAACTACTGAAGTCGTTTGAGAATGATGCCTAGGTCCAGAGCAATAGAAAACTGACAGAAATTTGTTCATATATTAACAGGGCTTTCAGGGATTGGAGGAGGAAGGACGGTGTGTGGTATGCAAGGATAAAAGTCATGTGATGAAAGAGGTTAATGTGGTAGATGTCGATGAGAAAGAATAAAGGAAGCAAGTCTAAAATGAAATAACTAGAAGATGAAGTTATCAACGTCCTACAAACGATGCCTACTTTTCTAGTCAAGATTTTTATATACAAAAGTATCAGTAACTTTTAGAACCTTTTGCTATTTGTGAGCCATAGTAATTACAAGACAGGTAAGTGGTCTGTAAAAGTTGCTTTAAGATGTACACACCTTTTGTATTGAAGAGAGAGTTGCAGTTGTCTGTTGCCCTCCTTATTGCCCTGTTCTTTACATTTTTGAAGACTGTTGATCAGTTCCTTCAATCTTCCTTTTCTGGCCATTCCATTTCCTCCAACTGCTCTTTTGGTATGTCCTGATTAGGGTGCATGCTTCATATCAACCTGAGTGCAAATCAGTCCCTCCATCGACTCAATGCTGTAGCTGAGCCTTTATCAGCCTCATGTAAAGCAAAGGATTGCTTTGTATGTCTTACAGATGACCCTCCTGTTTACACATTCCAGCATGTTAGGATTTTTTTTTTTGCTGCCACGTGATGTCTTTGGCTGACATTCAGCTTGTGACAACTCCAGATCCTGCAAAGCTCTTAAGTAGTCAATCATTTCCCACTCCGTATTTAAGCAGCAGAAATGAATGTGGAACTTTCCATCTGTTTTTTTCAGACAATTCCAGTTTCCTGAAGTTTATTCAGAGTCTCATTCCTGACCTCCAAATCACTTCCATCTCCTACTTGGTTAGAGTCAGATGTAAATATACAATCTCTATTCCATCATCCAAGTTAATAATGAAAATATTGAATAGAGCCAGACACAGGACAGACTCCTGGGAAATCCTTCTCAATACATCCTTTTCATGTGATGGTTGACCACTGATAACTCATTTCCTGGCACATCTTTCTGGCCAGTTTTGCCCCCACCCTATGGCTGCTCTTGTTACTGTCCTACAACCGGGGCTTGTTCCTGTGAGCACCTGGTATTTTGTCAAAAATGCTTTTTTCCGCCTCTGTCATACTGGCACCCTGGTTACCCCAGGAAAGAGTAGCAAGCACACAGTGTCTGGGGAGCTTCTCTGGGCTCTCAGACAGCCAATTAATACACTTGGGGTGCCTGTGGGAAATTTGTCCTTTCATTTTGCCACTTAACTTTTATTCGGCATTCCAAAGAAATGCCCTCAGTGATTAGGCAGTTTTTTTTCATATACTGCTGTCCTCCTCAAAGGAAGGAAAGTATTTGTCTGTCTGAGAGTGAGCTAGTGATAAACACAAGGATTTTTTTCTCTTCTTAGTCCTTGACTTTTTTTCCTTAATATCAATATTCTATTAATGGCTTGACTTTCCTAAAAAGGATGTAAAGAAAGGCTATGTGAAACTAGATAACTCAAAGAGATTTTGGTTTTGAAGACTCAAATACATGTTTTTAACGCTGATTGCTCAGATAAAAAATTAATTCTGTAGAAAATTAGAAGAAAGCTTTTTGCTTGGAAAAATAATAAGCCATGTGTAATACTAGATTTTTTTGCTCTTCAGCTCTTTTTTTAACAAACGCATCAATAATTTCTCCAGACATTTTAAAGTTCTGAATTGAGTACTTCATGAAATAAATGTACTCCATAAGTTAAGGACAGCACTTCTCAGGGAGGACTGATAAAAAAATCATCCAAAGTGTGGACATGGTTCAGGGGTAATGAGGATTACCGAAGGTCAGAATGTTGCTGTAAGCATTTAGAGCAAGTGGAAACAAACCTTTTAGATATTCAAAGATAAACTCCTCCGAAGGTTGGATCAAGACATTTTAATTCCTCATCTTTCACAAGAGGAGAAGATGTGAGGTGAAGAGAGATGTTCTGAGATATAGTTCAGGAGTCATTCAAATTTGTAGAGCAGCATGTATGAGCACAGCCTGCTCTGTGTCCTACCTTCAGAAAATAAGTGTTTGTGAAATGACTTTTTATTTAGAAGCACCTCAGATCTTGCAATTACATCATTTTTGACATCAAAAGCCTGGATGTATAAGTGTGAAGAACATTTTTTAAAAAGGAATATTTCAGATACCGAAGTTTAAATCCCATATTGAATGAATAATCCACTTTAGAAATGTGGAAAATATTTAGTGAACAGCTGGAGTGACTGCAGTCAATTCATCGCTCTTTTAGCATGGGATAGAGGTCAGCAAATGCTAACTATGTTTAAGTGGGGATATGAAAATGAGTATAATCACGAATTTTTAAAAATATAAACCATCTGATTAAAGGAAGAGAATTAGAGGATAATTTTCCAATATCAGAAGCTAAGCTAAGGGATAATTAGGAGAGCAAAAATATGAATTTTGAACTGCAGAGAACATTTCAGCTATCAGCAGAACAGACAATGAGGCTAACATAAGCCTTAGCTCCACTTTTAGCAGTGTGAGGACTGACATATCCATTTTCACCCCAGGCAGTAGAGCCCTTCTCTGCAGCCAGGGAAGAGGCTGCTATATTCCCACTGCTGGAGAAGAGACATGCTGCAAACATCCTGCAGCATGTTGCTGCAAAAAGGAACAATCAGCCCTGGGACTTTAAGGCTTGAACCTTCAGCTGGGCTGTGAACACCAGTAGGATACATCTGCCTGGCTGAAACTGATTCCTCTCTGACATTTTTACTGTATTTTATTATGGGCTTTCCTGTTCTGTCTCCACAGTAATTTGGCCCTAAGTGAGTAATGGAGAGGTTTGCACAAAATAGTAGAGTTGTAGATCATCACCAACAAAAATAAGAAAAGCACTTCTATCATCTTTAATTTCCAATCAATGAACAAATGAGGTTATTGGCTGAATAAGGGGTAGAGGATTGTCAGGCTTTTTAATTCAACCATTCTTCTGGTCTGACTCAGCTGTCAGAGCTGACTTGAAGGAAATGGTTGAGACAACACACAATCTGGGTTGTTAGAGGGCAAGGAAATCTATAGAATGAAAGCAATGATTATGACTTCCTAGGAACATTGATGTGCTAAATCTGTGAGTGAGGAAGATACCTTGGATAAAACTTTTAAATAAATGCAAGATTTTTTTGAGAGAAATTAGCTTTTCAGGCCCACAAGAAAAGCTTGCATTTGAAATGTTGGCTGCTTGGATACACCTCACCTAAAGGAATTGTCTTGTGTGATTTTTTTGGTTGCTAAGGATGCTATTGCAAACAGACAGAATTTCAATTGGAGCCTAGAGCAGGCAGCTAGCATGCTATTTCTGGTGGAGTAGGCTGTTCTTGGTTATTTATTATTACTTTCATAGCAAGGTTTGAGTTCCTGGAACTGGCAAAGTAATCTGTCTTGGATGAAGTGTCTTCCATTTCAGGTGAGGGGATTTGGGATAGCACCACACAAGTTGATTTATTTACCAGATTTATCTAAAAAATAAAAGCAGAGCGAATTTCCCAGGCTCAGGATTTTTTAGGTTTAGTGCTCAGAAGCTTAAGAAGGCATCTTCAGACACAGCAGATCATTACTGACAGTGAAATTGGGGCAGCATGAAGCTCAGCAACAGGGCACCCAGCAGGATGAAGGCAGCAATCACCTGGCACTGCTGAGGCAACACCCCAAATCCTCTGGTCAGTTTTGGGCCCCTCACTCTTAGAAGGACATTGAGGTGCTGGAATTGAGGTGTCCAGAGCAGAGCCATGGAGATGGTGGAGGGTCTGGAGAACAAATTCTGTGAGGAGCAGCTGAGGGAGGTTGGGTTGCTTAGCCTGGAGGAAATGAGGCTCAGGGAGGGCATTATTGCTCTTTACAACTACCTGGAAGGAAGCAGTAGTGAGCTGGGTGTTGGGCTCTTCTCCCAAGAAACAAGAAATAGGACAAGAGAAATGGCCCCATGTTGTTCCAGTGGAGGTATAGACTGGATATCAGGAAAATCACCTTCACTGAAAGGTTGATCAAGCATTGAAGCAGGCTGCCAAGGTGTACTGGTTTTGCATGGCCTGTTTTTTGTAGGGGTGTGCTCCACAAAGGTGGCTCTTGTGAGAAGATGCTGCAATTTTCTACTTGTGAACTTGTGTTCACCAGAGCCAATCTCTGATGGCTCTAAAGATGGATGTGCTGCTGGCCAAAACTGGGCCAAGGAGTGAGGGTGGTAATGCCTCTGGTCAGAGGAGAGGAGGAAGTGAGGAGATGTGAGGGAGAAGAACATGGTGGCACAAAGGTCAGTGGAGAAGGGGAGAAGGTGCTCCAGGCACTGGAGCCGAGAGTCCTCTGCAGGATGTGGTGAGACCATGGTGAAGCAGCTGTGGCCCTGCAGCCCGTGGGGATCCATGGGGGATACAGAGATCCTTCACAGCCCGTGGGGATCCATGGGGGATGCAGAGATCCACCTGCAGCCCATGGGGATCCATGGGGGATGCAGAGATCCACCCACAGCCTGTGGAGATCCATGGGGGATGCAGAGATCCTCCACAGCCCATGGGGATCCATGGGGGATGCAGAGATCCACCCACAGCCCATGGGGATCCATGGGGGATGCAGAGATCCTCCACAGCCCATGGGGATCCATGGGGGATGCAGAGATCCTCCACAGCCCATGGGGATCCACAGGGGATGCAGAGATCCACCTGGAGCCCCTGGGGGAGGTGCCCATGTAGGTGCAGGTGGGTGCCTGGAGGAGGCTGTGATCCAGTGGGAGTCCAGGTGGAGCCAGGGGACCTTTGCTTCCAGGCTGGAGCAGCCTGTCCTTGGAGGACTGCCCCCTGTCAGAGAGGCCCACGCCACAGCAGTTTTTGGGGGCTGTGTGCCCGTGGGGGAACTCACCCTGCAGCAGGTGGGGTTTGGCTGCTGCTCGTGAGAGTGGAGCCAGGCTGGGGCAGCTGATGGAGAACTGTCTGCTGTGGGAGGGACCCCGTGGTGTCACAGGGGAGGGACTCCTCTCCCAGAGCAGCAGCAGAAGAAAATCCAGGTGATGAACTGACCCAAAACCCCCATGCCCTGCTGTCCTGCTTTTGAGATCACCCCAGAACACCTGTGTCCCTGCACTGTTGGTGGGAAGGAGGGAGGGGCTGGGAGGAAGAAGAATTTAAAGGGCTTATTTTACTTCTCATTATCCTCCTCTGATTCTGTTAGTAGGAAATTCACTTTGCAACTTTAAATTGAGCCTGTTTTGCCCTTGGAGTGTTTTCTCCCAGTCCTTATCTCAACTCATGAACCCTTCCTTAATTTTTTTCTCTCCTTTACAGCTGTGGCAGGGCAGGGTGAATGAGCAACTCTCGTGGGTGCCTGGCATTGGGCCAGTATCAAATCACAACAGTGAGGAAGTGGTGGAGTTACCATCACTGGAGGTGTTGAGATGATGTGTAAGTGTGGCACTTGGGGACATGCTTTAATGGTGGACTTGGTTAACAGTTGGACTTGACCTTAGATGTCTTTCCTAACATAAAAAATTCTATGATTCTGAGGTCACAGGTGGGAGAAAAGACCCAGTGAACACACTGAAATCAGTTACATTAAGTGGTATGATGTCATAGTTATACAGCCATCCAAACCCAGTCAGTTTTAAGCTAACTGCAATGTAAGCCTAACCTTAGTGCAGGAATAATCTCAATCCTTTTTCCAGAAGATGTGAGAACAGATCTTGCCTAAACCACTGTTGTTCACAGAGGCATAAAGATGTTTGTCAGCTCTAGGCTCCCATGAAGTCTTTGAGATTTTTCCTCAACATCACTGTCACTAAAAAAAGGGCAGGCTTGTTCTGCCAGCAGCTGTTAAAAAATTCCAATTAAAGCAGTTCCCAGTACCTGCTCTGCTTCTGTTTCCCTAATATCCTAAGGTCAGGCAGTACATTTAGGTTTATACCTAAAAAAGTACCCTTCTTGCCTGTGGTTTGGCAACAGGTCTTAAAAGACATCTTTAAATAAAGCTATTTAGGAGACTATATTCAAACAGATGGTTACTCACACAGTGGCAATTTTCTCCATTTCCAAAGGCCTCTCTGGATGGAAGGAGCTGGGAAAGAGGGCACCTGGCCAGTTGTCAGAAGCTGTGAGCTCCTGGCTGCTTGTGTGTCTTTTTGCACTGCCCACCTGTCTCCAGATTAGGCTCTGGGAGTGACTGACAGCAAGGCACACACAGGCTATTACTGCTTTTAAATGTGAGATTCACTGTGAATTTTAAAATTCAGCCTGTGGTCAGTCACTGTGTCTTTTTCTGCTCCTGCCTCTTTTCCCCCCTCCTCTTCTGGATATGCTGTTGAAAGTCATTCTTAAAGGAAGTTTGTTGTAGGTAACAGCCCAATCAGTGACTAACCACTGTGACTCCAGAGACATGGAATTACTTTTATTTTTAAAAAAATCCAGGTAAGCTTTTCTTTTCCTATATGGCAACAGATAACCCTTGTTATTAATTTGAAATGTATGTAATTCAGCTTAAGTAGGGGGAAGGGAAATCAGAAGGAAAGGATGCATCCTGTTAGAAAATGGAAAATACTGTATTTATCATCTTAAAAAGAACAAAAAGATCTGCAAGTTATGTGGGTTTCTGTGACAGTAATTATCCTTCTATTCAAGAATGAGTAATTACATTATTCTGCATGCTATCTGCCCCCCTCCCCAGTTATGTGGCATGTGCAGGCAGGTGCACACACACATGCAATGTGCTTATACCCTGAAGAATAAAACCAGGGTGCACTAGAAAAGGTAGCTCCTTTTTTTTTATTGGGGGGTGAGGGTGAGGGAGGGGGTTGTTGGTTTTTTAAAAAATAATGGTGATTATGCTAGTTCTTTGTTTGTGATAAACACCACTGGGTGTTCAGCATAGGAAGGGGAAGGCAAGCTGAATTTCCTTATTTCTTTTAAGGAAGCTGGGTACTGCTCTGCCTTGGCACTAGCCTGTGCAAAGGGATCACTCTCTTCTGCCTACAGTGAGAATATATTAAATATTGATTAAGCTAGAAGACAGTTTGTGGAATGTGTGTTGAAAGAGCGAGCTTTTGGAGCCCATTGCAGGATGTATATCTGCTGCAAATATTAGTTCTATGTTTGTTCTAATTAAAATGTGAAATGATAACATTGGAAAGCATAGATATATCCCAAGTATTTTTCTGCTAATGGTTTTTTCAAATTATTCTTACTGACTTACTGAATGACAGAAGCATTTAGGTTGGAAGAGATGTTCAAGATCATCAAGTCCAACTGTTAAGCCAGGACTGCCAAGTCCATGATTAAACTGTCCACAAGTGCCACATGTACACGTCTTTTCAACACCTCAAGGGATGGGGACTCCACCACCTCCCTGAGCAGCCTGTTCCAGTGATTGACAACCCTTTCCATGAAGATATTTTTCCTAATATCCAACCTAAACACTGGCACAACCTGGGGCCCTTTCCTCTTGTCCTATTGCTTGTTTCTTGGGAGAAGAGAGCAACACCCAGCTCACTAGTGCTTCCTTTCAGGTACTTGTAGAGAGGGGTGAGGTTCCCCCTGAACCTCCTTTTCTCCAGGCTAAACAAGCCCAGCTCCCCCAGGAACTCCTCACAGCCCTTGTGCTCCAGACCCTCCACCATCTCCACTGCCCTGCTCTGGACGTGCTCCAGCACCCCAAAGTCTTTGAGGTGCTGTTGACTTACAGATCAGCAAAGAACAAGGGCAGATTCTTAGGAACATGGGAAATGAAAAAGGAAAAAGGGAAAGAAGGGAGGAGAGGGGAGGTGAGGAGAAGAAAAGGAAATGGAGAAGGAGAAGAGATCCAAGACTGTGATCAGTGAATGCAAGCCTTAAAAGAACCTGAGGACTGGCCCCAGGAAAAACACAAAGCAGGTACAGCTTGATGTAGGAGATACAGTCACAAACAAGACACTCAAGCCATCAAAAGACATTTCTGCATTTCTAGGTGCTTACATTTCTGAAGTACCATCTCCAGAAGAAAACAAGGTTTTCCTTTTAGTGAGTGCACAGCACACCAAGGCTGAACAATTTGTTAATGTGAACATTGGAGAGAAGAGCAATTACAGCAACCAAGGTTCTGACACATCAATTAAGGTAGTTGGGTTAGACTAAGAGAATATTGTAAAACACCCATGTGCCCAACTTTGTAGACAAAATTCACGTGGTTTGGGGGGAGTGTGTGGCTTTGTGCTCACATCATCAAGGACAGTGCTGGTGGGAGCACACCTGGCTCAGTGTGAGTTTTGTTGCTGGCTCTGTGAATGCAGGTTGAAGTGCACACACAGCCCCAGGAAGCCCCTGTTCCCGGGGAGACTGGAGACAGAAACTTCACTGCTGTGTAGGTTTTAACAGTTTTGTTAAGAAAATCTGCTGAGGGTTTTCTGGACAGAAAAATTGCAGGATTTAACTGGAATGTGAGGAATCTTTGGGTCCCTAGTTAATTATGATTTGCTTTGTTATAGTAACAGAAATAGTGCTAGAGAGAAGAAGACAGTTCTTGCAATAACAAGCGTAGGCACTCTTACTATTTTTTTTTTATTTGTATTCTTCCTTCTTGAAAGAAGCTGCTGCAAAGAACCCCAGTTCTCACAGCCACTCCTCATAAGACTTGTTCTCTAGAACCTTCCCCATCTCTTCATCTTCCCCATTCTTCTATGAACATGCTCCAGCACCTGAATGTGAAGTTTACCTTTAACTTGTCTTGCTTTTTTCACATGCTGGCTGTGTAAAGCATCTGAATCTTCGCCAGACTTGGTAGCTACTCACAGATTAGAGCTCCCCAAGGAACTTTTGCCTGCTTTTACAGAGCTATCCTTGCTTTATGCAATGCTTTGCCTCTGAGCAGCCTCTCGTTTAATCAGTAATACTCATTTCTCTATCCTACTTATGATGCACCCACAGCAATACTCATAAAACCTTGGTAGAGCCATGGGTGCAACCTCAGGTCTTCCCAAGGCAGAATCATCTACACACTCCAATTGCTTAAGGAGTCTCACCCAACTTGTTCTTAAGCAAACAACCTGAAGCTAGAGGTCCCATTTTCCCCTCTGACCTTCTGTCCAACTGATTCTCCATTTCTCCTGTCATTTGTCATTCCTAACCTGAAGTTTTCCTGCTGCTCTTTAATCTGTGATTTCCAGCCCTCACAGAACACATATCAATAAAGAAGTGTGGACAAGATGTATCAATAAAAAATGAGTACTTACAATAGTCCTCTACATATTTGAAAACTGTTGCTGTATCTTCTCTAGGATAAATCTTACCTCAATAGGAAGTGTGTTTAGACCTCAAACACCCGTGTTTCAGGGCAATGTGCAAATAGCTCACTTCTGCCTGTAGCCAAGCACCCAGAACCTGATGGTGCTCTAGGCAAGTCTTCACCAGTCCACCTAACCTACTCACCCACTCTGAACCTAAATTTTTCCTGGCAAAGGCAGCATTCTTTAAATAATCCCTACATTTCTAAAATTCAATCTCAGAGAAAAGCAAAGCCTAGGACAGGGTTTCTACATTTAGGTTGAAAGATTTCCCCTCTCTAGATCATCAAAACTGTCTATCTATCACTTGGAAAAGTCTTTATCTACTGCTCAAGCCTCCTCCTCCCTAAAACCGTGAAGCCACATCAAGGCACGTGTGGTGCCCCTTTAGACCTAATTTCTATTTTTCATGTGATCCTTCAGTTCCAGACCTCAGAAGTGTTGGGAGGGCTGTGCCACAGTCCCCCAGAGCAGTGGTGTTCCAGCACAAAGCCCAGGCTGTGGCAGTGTGTGGTGTGAGGGCTGGCAGGGGCGGGTGAAGGAGGCTGGGGCTGTGTTGGGGCACCAGGCAGGCTGCAGCAGTGTCACCCAGCCTGTCTGCTGTCACCGCTCCCCAGTGGGAACTGTCCCCTCGTGCTGGACCTGGATGCTGCTTCATGCCAAAACCCAGAGTTTAGGAGCGTGATAACACAAGTACAGGGCCAAGGATTTGTCTGGGGAGCGAGGTCAGCTGACAGCATGGGTGTGCACTGTGTTAGGAGAAGCAGGTCCTGTTCATAGCATTTTTAGATACATATTTTAAAGCAATGACTGCAGGAGCAATTATATGTCATGGTCACAGTAAAAAAAAAACAATTGTCTTAATTTTTATGTATCTGTCTCAACAGCTTAAAGCCCACTTCAGAGAAGAACTCATCACAGCCTCCTTTACTGTTTTTTGTGGGACATCTGATATTTAACCATCTGACATTTAACTATGTCAGAGAAAACCATGAAATAAGGAATTGAGATGATCAATGACATTTCTTAGGCAAGTGTTTGTTAATGCTCTGTATTTAAACCCCACCCCTGCATTTAAACCTAACCCAGATTTATTCAAACATTTATTTGCCCTAGAAATAATTTTGTTATGACAGATTTCTTCCCAAGCAGTTATTTGAATTATTAGAGAATTCATCTTCTCTCATAGTTAGCAGAAGAATAATGTTGAGGTATTTTTAATTTTTTATAACATTTTTCCTCTCTTGCCCAGCTATTGCACATAGTATCCTGGTAGAATAAGTTGCTTATTCTTAGCCTTGAACTTATTTACCAAGAAAACATTAGTTTTAGCAAGAAATTTTCAAGTGTCTTGTAACAAGTCATTCTTTCACCTTGGTGACTATTTCCTTTGATCATATTCATTCTGTGCTGAGAAAAAGCAAAGTGAAACAAAGAGTGGAAAAAATCATAAACCACTCTGAAACAAAAGCCAGATTTCAAGTGTATATGCACTGAACTTTGATAAAGTTCTTGAAATAAAAAAAATACAGGCTTTGTGTAGGTTGTCCCATTACAAACAATAGTACCAAAACATGCATACTCAGAGATTAAAAGAGAAAGTAATATTTTCTGTGTTTTCCCACCGTGAAATGACTTGTTTCATTACACTGAAAAAAGCAGCTGAGTGTCAGTGATCTGGGTCAGTGTTCATTAACAGCCTAAATGATAGCATAGCAACTGCATTCAATACATTTGCAAATAAGCAAAAACTTGAGAGGGGATGCCGGCATGCTGGTCCAGGAATAGAATTCAAATGTTCCTGGCAAATAGGAGACAAACTGTAAAGGCTGGGAATATAAATAGCGACACAGCACGCGTCGTGTCCAGTTCTCCTCTTCTGCTCTGCATTGGAAGGCCTGGAATGAAATGCTGTGTCCAGTT
Organism: Fringilla coelebs; assembly: GCF_963513975.1. Classification (NCBI taxonomy): domain Eukaryota; kingdom Metazoa; phylum Chordata; class Aves; order Passeriformes; family Fringillidae; genus Fringilla; species Fringilla coelebs. Next base: position 26,013,725 of record NC_140029.1, on the reverse strand, counting down.
TGGGGTGCCACATTTTAGGAGGAGTGGTTGGAGGGGGACCAGTGAAAAGGATCAGAGCTCCAGAAAACAGCGTCTCAGTCCTGCTTGCACTAGCTGAGTGAACACTCAGGTGTGACATGGAGGGTTTTTAAGTACATGAAAGGCTGCAGCAGGGATGGACTGAACTGTTCTTGTCTAAGCTGAATGGGAGAGAAACCACAGACTTATACTGCAACAAATACAAATTCAGGTCAGACACAGAAAAAACCTGCCAACTCTGGAAGCAGAAAAATTGGAATAACACTGGGAGACTTCGTTATTACTGGAGGTATTAAAAACATGTTGGACTGACATCCGTTAAAAAGGAATCAGGATGTTTGTTCTTTGGGCATAGAGGACAGGGGTATAACCAGGATTTCAGCAGTCCTGTGGTTTTACAACTGTATAAATAGTCCACCAAGATAAGGGAATCAACACCAGAGTACAAGGTAGGTCCAATAATTTTGTTGTCTACCTGCAAAGAAAAAGCTGCTTTCTTTCTTCCTCCTGCCCCCCAAAAGGCACTGGTGACTGGAGAATTTGAAAGATCTCCCCGAACTTGCAAATGCAGAATTTGCTCTCCTGCTGCTTTCATAGACACTATGTGATGGTGCAAATACATTTCTGAGTTTCCATGTAAAACCATACAGGAGAAAAATAAAATTACATTATATCTGGATCCATGAAAGCTGTGGGTGGGTGGGAGGGCTGCTGCCAAAGCCGTGATTTTAAGCTTCATGAATTGGGGAGAAATTGCGGCTCCTCAGTGAGATTGATTCCATGACTGCTCAGCTTGATAAGCTCAGCAGAAGATCGGCAGGAAAAAAAATCCTAAAACCTGTGGGGATTTTTTGTTTGAATAAAAGCCCCTGTTATGAAACTGTAGTACTGCTTGTTAGTAGCTTTTGCTGTTTGACAAAAATGCTACCCATCAGCTGATAGCATTAGTGGTTATTTATTATTTCAGCCTCTAGTTAACAAATATAATGATAAATTTCTGCTGAAAATACCATTGCACTTGGCAATGGATACTTTTTTAAACTTGTTTTATATCTTCTACTGAGACACATAAATAGAATTCACCAATAGGAAGGTTTTACTGCACAGTTGGGGTAGAAAAAAGGGTTGTGTGCATTTGCTTCATAGTTTGAGAATTCAAGGACACAGAGGAGCTTTTGGCATTTACATCTTGGCTTTAAAGAGAACTGGGAAATCTACACCAGGCTTCATTGTATTTTTCCTGTAGATCTCCATTCCCTTTGCCATCTCTCCTCCCTCTTTTTAAACAGGCTTTGAAAGTCCTTACGGACCTGATAGAGCATTGCACTAGGAGTTTCCTTATAACCAAATCCTGTCACATGAGGATACTGCTAAGAGAAGAAAAAGCACTAACAAGTTCTAGCAATGCCAAATTACATTCAGTTCTTGTATTTTCACTTGGCATGGTAACACTTCCAAAGAGCAATTGTTTCACAATCAGAACTTCTGCAGCCTGTTCGTTTCCTTTCTCTTCCTTCGCTGTTCAGAGACCATCAGACACCAGGCAAGCCAATAAATGTCCATCTGAGCAATTCTGTAGCTTAAACATCAAGCAAGACAAACTATTTTTTTCTTGCAAGTACAATTTAAGGGTGCAAACCTGATAGTATCACTAGAAATAATTCATTTGCACAGCAATTGTTTTCCCTTTAGTGATCTTCAGGTATTGATTAAATTCAAGGTCCTGACTTTTAAGAAAACTCTTCTCCTAAAATAGTCCCTCTGTCATGACAGACATGGAAGACAATTCTCTTAAACAAAACTCAGTACTTGCACCATGACTTATGTGACATTTTCAGCAAAGTACTCAAGAATATGCTAGCTTTTCCTAGGCTATTTGTACTTAAATTTACACTGAAAGTTATATTTACAAATAAGGAGCCTGTGCCTGCAAAATTGGAAATAGAAGAAAGTCTCTTTTTAGACTTGTCACTAGAAGAAACACTGCTATGCATAGGGATTTCAATGGCTCTTCCATGAAGGATGACTGGCAACATAATTTAAAATGCTGTTAATAAAGAGATTGAGAGATTTTTCAGCCCTTCCCTCTCATAAGCATTTAAAAAAAAAAATTCCTTTACACAGCACAGCAGATGTGCAAAAAATATGATTGATGCTTAATATCCATGCTGATAGCCATGTTGCCCACAGGGAAGTCCTGAGCAAGAGGGATTTCTGAATTGAGCACTCTGAGGGAGGAGGAAACCTGATTTGCTAATTGGTTTTGGTGGGATACGTGTTAAAGAGGTCAAAACCAGCTGGATCTGGTTAATATGTCCTGCAGTGAATTACAGAAATCTGCAGGCTCCATCCTTTGTTTCAGGGTATGTGTGCAATGTGGAAGCAAATAATTGACACATGAAGTTTATGTTATGTGGAGTCTCAGATTAATTGTTGTCCTTAACAGGACAATGACTTTAAATCAATTTCATCCCAGTAAACTCCAGGCGTTCAGCAAAGGGGACCATGCTGCAGAGTCACCAGGACTAAAACTTGTATCTGCTGGCTTTAGATATCCACAGAATAAATGTCTGTGTGCTTTCATCTCCCTGACTGCCTTTATATTAATTGGGTGAGAATTTGACCATATTTTTGGCATCTGCTTTAGGAGAGCATATATCACACCTTCAAAGTGCTTCTTTCCCTGTTCTGATCACACAAGCAACCAGCTGTGGCCAGCTTAGGGACAGACATTTAACTATCAAATCTATTAGGTTAGGACAGATGAATCCCAAACAAAAGGGCAAATATACACAGTGTGCCTGGACACACATCCCTTACGTTGTGGTACTCTGCTGATGCCAAATGACATCTGTCTGGGCAGTGCCATGGGACACTCCTGGGTGCATCTCTGCCTTTCACCAGGAAACTGGACCAGAGGGAGGGAGGGAGGAGAGGGTCTGGCTGCTGCCAAGCTTTCATCACAGTATGATGTGGCAAAGTGGCTGCAGAAGCCACCAAGACCAAGAACTGACATACTCTGGGGTCCCAGTGTGTAGAAATAGCCCACGTGCCTGCTATAAAACAGATGTAACTCAATTTACAAGACACTCCTTGGGCACTAGATTGGGATCTCTCAGCTGGTGAGTTCATTCCCTCCATACATAAGGCTTGTCATAGAAAAAAGAAGTCAAAGGCACCAAGGCTGAAAATAATAGCATCAGCTTTCTTCTACTTTTCAGAGATATGAAATTATTTCTCAGCAAGGGAGGCAGTGTTAAAACAAAACCTCTGCCTAAAGGCCCAAGTGTCTTTGGCTGCAGAGCTATTGCTGTTTCAACACCAGCAGTCTGGCACTGCACAAAGCGCTGCTCCAGCTGAGGATGGTTGGTGGGAGCAGCACTAGTGAGGCAGGTCACCCTCCCTCAGTGTTCTTTGACTTTGCTTTCAGGTAATTTCAGAGAGAGGTTAATAAAGACTGTTTTTCTTTGAGCAAGGCTTGCTTTCTGTGATCATTCTCTGATAATATCATTTGTTTTCAGCTTGGCAGTAGGTTTGTGGAATGAGATCCCCCTGGACCTCCATGACTTTGTGTTTTACCTGGCAGCAAACATCTCAGTTCTTTCTCTTGTCACTTGATCTGGGATAAAAGAAACCTATGCCTTTCTTAAGGAGGGAAAAAAATTAAAAATCCCAGAGGGAAAGAATGATTACAGGAAACATGGGATGTTCACTGTAGTGGGTGGCCATTTTCTGGCAAAGCCCTGAACTCAAACTCTGTTTATCAAATAAATGAAACATTTCAGCATGTGCAGTGTGCCTGATTCTGCAGCAAGCAGCAGAAACAACCCCATGTGCCAGGCAAGGGGTGAGATAGCATTACACTTCTTCAAGCCCTAAAAAGAAACATTTGTGCCAGCTTTGGTGCTATATTTGGTTTGCTTGTAAAAAATTCAGCTTTCTATAATTTATAGTAGGTGTAATGAAATATGTGTAATTTGATGGAAAGCCCTTGATAAGATACCAGCAGTGGCAGCATGGGGTTATTTCCTGACTGGCATTTGAGAGAGCCAACGTGATTAAATCAGGGCTCATTTTAAGTTGACTTGTAATTACTTGCACAGGAAAGGTAAAAAGTGAGTTCCTCTGCAACTATGAGATTTTGTTCTCCACATCCAGATGGAATATAATATATCTGCTGTGGCTTGTAGGCTTGTGGGGTTTAAATAGTGCCTGCAATCTGGTGCCATGCTGATTTACTAATCCTTGATCTTAGTTGAACATGATCACAGTCCCTGCTTCTGTTCATAAGGGATAGGCTTACTGTTAATTGACAGCCTTTGGCGTCCTACCAAAAGAGCTGCTATGGAGAGAGGGAACTAACACTGAGCAGAGGATGTGTGGGACAAGCCAGTTTGGTGGGGGAGAAATCTATTCAGTAGATCTTTATGCCAAAAATTATTTTCTATTTTGTTGTGTCATTAAAACTACAGTATGAGATTTGCATTTTAACATGAAACTAATAAAAACAGAATAATCTGAAATGTGTTTGCAGGGTGATTAAGTAAATAAGACGAGGTGTTTGGAATCTTCCCAGCTACTCTGCTTTCTGTTTATTTAATTATTGTGTGAACTTCCATGTTCGTGTCTGCCCACAAAACTTGTGTGCAATGTTACCTGCTAAGCATGCCCAATGTCATATTTGTAATATTGCCCACAGATTTCAAAGAGGTTGTATCCAAGCTGGGGACTGCATGACATTTTATCCAGAATTTTTGAAATTTGATGGGAAAATGTTAGCAAGCTGTAATTTCTTTTCCAGTAACATCCCAGAAGTTCCAGACTGTCTTCTTTTTGTTCAGAACTTTGCTTGCCCCAAGTTTTGATCCCTTTCTTTAGCTTTCTAAACCTGGCAAAACCTGAGAGAACAATAATTTTGTGGGGAAGGCTGAAATTCTTTAAGGTCCATCTTCTGGACTTCTGCACTGCTGGCCTTGAAAGCTTCAGGTATGCTGAATTGAAGGACAATATTTAGATGTCAGTGGTAATCTAGGAATATACAACCTTCCACCAAATAGTTTTATACCCTGCAGCCTTTTATAGCCTTCATTGGCTATAAAATTGCCAATGTAGATGTGTTTATTTGTGGACAACTTTGAACCTATCTTGTGTTCTGTATCTGTCACTCATGCTAACTTAGAGCCCACTTACCTACAGGCTAATATAAGTGCTTTGAAATCCCTGGAATACAGTTTTTACCCTGGATGCTAAACTTTGGGGGATTTCCTGCCTAGTTTCAATATTTCATTTAACCCATGGAAAAGGGCAATGTAACTCTGAAAACTGAACAAATTATTTTGTGCTGGGCCAGGGCTACACTACGGATCAGGGCAGTGCAGTGGCACATCTGAAGGTCTCACACCAAACTTAAGCCAGTGAGTTGAAGTCAACTCTGAGCCTCCCCAACTCTCAATTGTTTGGGATACTCAGATGGTGCATTTTCCATGCTGGTGTAGAGAATATGCCTTCAAAGGGGCCAAATAATTGTTCCCTGACTATGTTCTCACATAGGGTGCTTGGAGGGGAAGGTTGTGATGTCAACAGTCATTTTACATCTTACAGACCCATGAAGTCTGTCCATATTAGGCAGACATGTCTATATCAACATGTGGTTTTGGTTCTCCAGATACACCAGTTCAATAGAAAAACAAACCTTCCTGCCAGCCATTCCATGGCCTCTGGGATGGTCCCAGGCCTCCAAAGCCACTTCAGAGCTACTGTCATATATCTGCAGGTCTGTGTAAACCTTTGCCTTAGAGGCAAGGTCATAGTTTGGAGTATGGCACATGAAAAAAGAGTTCATGTTCTCTCTCACCTGTGTTCCTGAGCTGTGCCAAATTCTTCCAAACTCAGAGATCAAAAACTCTCTACCTCAGGCGTAGTTAGCAGTGCCACAGCAATCTTTCCCTCATCATCTGACCACTTGGGGGTTATCAGTATTTTGGTTCCTGTGAGGTCACGGTGTGCAACCTTTCCATTAGCCTGGTTGGTTTTAGCAAAATCTCTTTCTCATCCCTGAATATTTCTCATCTCTGCCAACCATATCATTATGGAAAGAATGGCTGTCTTCATCTACCTCCTGTGAAGGGTTTTCATAAACCTGCTCTCATGCCTGGGGCCTTGCTCTTTTATAGAGCCTGAACTGGTCATCAATGAGATTTAGAGAAATCTTCTTCAGCCCACCTCTGGTGGTGTCTGTGCCTTTGCCTCAATAATTCTGCAGCATGTCCTCTTCTTTGGCACCCCAGCTGGCTGGATTATGCTGAGGTATGGCCCAGCTCTTTCCAGTCTGTGATCCTTGGTTTTGTCCATGCAGACAAGAGAACTAGAGTGAGGAGCTGAGCCAGAGGGGATGCTGTAAGCCAGATCCTCCCCTGTCCTGGCTCTGGACACAGCTGGGGTGCACAGCTGAATGTGCCAGCTGGGAGACATCCCTGGGTTCAACAGGAGAAAAATGAGCTGGAGTATTTTCTTACTCTCTAATTATTCTTAAGCAGGTTAAAACCAGCAAAGGCATTGACAGATCAATTCACACTTTATGACTTCATAAACTCATATTGAGGTATCACTGGAACTTCAAAAAACCATAATATTTTTGTATCAGACAATGGTCTGTGAATCATTGAGGGACCTGATTTGGAAGGGATCTACAAGAATCCTTGAGTCCAGCTTCTGGCCCTGCACAGGGTGACCCCAAGGACCACACCATGTGCCTGAGAGCATCGTCCAAATATCTCTTGATGCTCAAGCAGACTTGGTGGTTTTCATTGCTGGCTCCTTTGCCTCCTGTGGCTGCAACAATTCAAATGTTGAAAGACTTTTGGCTTCTAACCAGAGAGCATGGAGGCACGTGCTGTATGGGAACACCAAATGGGCTGGTTCTGGGGCTGTAAGAGAAGTTGAAGCTTCTCACCTTCTCTTAAGGCTACTGAACTGTCTTTTTAACTCTGAACTGGTACTAATAGTTGATCATTTTTAAACAACCTAAGAATAATCTTGTTGTGATCACTCAGAAGGTATCTCGTGAATTAATAGAAGTATGATATTAAGTTAAATCATGTTTAAAAACTCATGTGTACATTCTCATTCAAAATTCAAAAGGTTTTAATTCTTTATTTCCTGCTGTGATGATTTAAAACATTTATGTCGGGCAACTTTAATTCTGAAGAGAAAAGCACACAGGTAAGCTGAATAGGATTTACCTAAAATGCCTTAAAAATTTATTTTGAATTAACTTTAAGAAATTCTCTTACCTTGAATAGAGGAAAATATATTTGCAAGTTGAAAAAAAACGGTTTGTCATGAGAGGAACATAAAAATGGGAGGTGGAAAACAAGGTCTATTCTCAAAAAAAGTTATTTTTTACAAACATTTATAAAATTTAGGAGAGTTTCTGATAAAACAAATTGCTTGGAAAATTCAACTATTCCCTAAAGAGTTATTGTGTTCAATTTGGAGACACCACTCAGCCATTACAGTGTGAAACAGCTTTTTTTAATTGAAAATCTCTGAGCAGTCTCCTCCAGGAAGTTGTTTCCTACCTTTCATTAGTAAGACTTGACTGTGAGGGGCACCTGCAAACAGCTGAAAACTGCATTATTACGAATATTTTGTTAAAAGTACTTTTTTTTATAAATAGCTTTCTGTATTGGGAGGGTGTTGGAGCAATGTTAGAAAATGTTAGCTACAATAAAGTAGTTCACTAATAAATCAAAGCAGGAGAAAGTTATCAGAAGGATGCTAAAAAAAATCTCAGGGTAGAAATGAGGGCATGTATGTTTAAAGACAGTCCTAGGGGGAAAAAAGTATTGTGGTGAGAATGTAATGTATTTATAGAGCTCAAAAGGGTGTGCTCTGTGAAGGTATTGATAGGCAGTCTGTCCTTTTTTCAAGTCTTATCTTCAGGGTAGCAGAGCTCAAATGTGCCAAACACTTCTCGTGTTCAACTCTGATTGCATCTGTGCAATTTTCTCTGAGATTTATGTCTGGTGCCAACGAAAGCAGTGGGCATTGTCTCACTATATTTAACATATTTGTTAGATTAACCGATTGCTTAAATGTTTTTATTCTTATCACATCTGCAGTGCCAAAACTTCACTGATCAACAAAAGGATGCTGGCTGGACAGATAGCAAAGTGACTGCTGTTCCAGGCAAGAAATGCAGGCTCAGAGGTGGGACTACTGCAGCCAGGGCAGAACAGAGCTCATGTGCCTGCTGAAGTTGTATTCCTGATACTGTATTGTGATTTTCCTAAGCGTTCCTGGGAATGCACCCTCTCACACATGTGCTTGGCTTCTTCATTTAGGAGAGACTGTCCAAAAGACAAAGGCATCTGGAGCAGAAAAGTCAGAAGATGCAGTAACAGGGCAAAAATATTCACACTGTGACTTTTGTTGGTGCACTTTCAGTTATAATATTCTTGCAGAGTATTTAATACCCCACTATTTGCATGTGCTCTACTAGCCCAGCACACATCTGAGTTAACTGAATGTAGACACTGATCATGGATACGGGAAATCAATTGTTGTTGCTGTCTTTCTGTCACTATTTTTAATTCCAGAGGTAAGTAGCAGGTTTGCTTGAATTTGGGCTTCTTTAGCTTTTTGATGTGTCTTGTGGGATCTGGAGTTCTCAAGGCAAACATCTGGGTGCAAAGAAATCATGCCTGCTGTTCACTGCCGTTCCTCTCTCTGTTGCAAGTGAGTGCTCCAGAATATTGTGCTGCTGGTCTTTCAGAAGAGGTGGGTAATTTACTCCAGGACTATGCTTTGTCATAAAAAAACTTCCAGCATTGCATAGCTTGATTATATATATGCCATCAGTAGCCTCTATGTGGGTAATTGAAGTGACCTTTATTGGTGTGTTTGCTGTATTGCCCTTGCCAGTGTACTCTGGGACTGAATGAAGTACTATGTTTAATCTTTAATTTCTGCTCTGAGAAGTGGGTTGTAAATGGTAGATATGGGGGAAAGAAACCAGCAATGTACCTTCTGACACACTTTAGTTCATCTAGCTTCATTTTATCAAGTGCCCTGTATCCCTACCATTTATCACTAGTTTGTTTCTTGTAACTGCTGTGGCAGAGAGGGGCTTGGGAGGTGATTTAAAAGAGAAATAAATAAAAACCTTACAAATCAGCTCACTTGGAGACCGCCTAGAGGAAAAAGCAGTTATTGTGGCAGGAGATCAAGCCAAGGCTGACATAGCAGCCAGCAAGGGGACAAAATCACTGGGGTGAGAGGGGCAAGAGAAACAGAGGAAGACATAAGGTTAATTAGGAAGAATAAAATAAAAGCATTGAGTTGAGAGAGTGAAATAGAGGAAACTGTCAAACAGGTAATGGAACAGAGCATCAGATAAGGGAAAGGACATTTGCCATTTTAGCTGCAAAACTGCAGTGTAAGCTAACTGTTCCAACTTCTGGTTTAGCCACTTGAGAAAAAAAAAAATTGCTTGGGTTGTTCCAGAGTTTGCACTACCCTTTTTATGTTCAGGGTGGCCAGGGATTTCCATTTTCTCTAGATTTTTAAATGTGCCTTTCTATTCATGTGAGCCAAAGGAGTTTATGGAGACTGAGCAGGTATCAATACCACAGTGGCACAGGAACAGAAGTTATCTGTGCCAACATCAGGCTTTGTGTGGCTGATACTGAGATTCATGGCTGCATCCTTCAGTACCCCAGCAGTGCTTCTCTCAAAACACATGAGCAGGGTGGAATATGAGTACTGAAAAACCATGGTAATTTCAAATTTACTTCTCATTCAAGTTGAATGTCACTGTTTAGATTGTGTGGTTCTCCTTTTTGTTGCTGCACAAGATGTACATTCTTAGCCAGAACACAACTGATAACCTTTGAAACCATATATATTTCACAATGCTCACAAAATCCACACAAAATAGACATCTTATAATGCCCAAGAATGCTCATTTAAAAGTTGATGGAGGAATTGTCCAGAATGTAGAATATCACAACAAGGTTTTGTACAGAGCAATTTTTTTAATGAGGCTTTTGTTTTTGTTGTTGTTGTTGTTTTTGTTTTAAGTCTTTGAAAATAGGATTTGATGCTGATCTGCTGAAAGGCCTTATCCAGCAGTACTGCTGGCACTAAGTCACAGGGTAAACACAGCCTGGCGGTGCAAGTCACAATGGACCACAGCTTGAAAATTACTGGCCTAGCAGCCTGGGAGTGGGAGCTCTCTGAGCTCTGCCTTTGAATCTCTTTTCTATTTCCTTTCTGAATTTCATCATGAACAGTACAAAACCCATCATTTCTGCTTCTTGCTTTTGCCTGTGTAAAGGGAAAAGTGCAAGCACAGAAATACATTGCCTTTTTCCCCCCCATAAAGTCTTCATTCAGATCCTCATCAACCTAATTTTTCCTTCCTTCTCTCTGCTCTTTGCTCGTGGGCTTTCAGCTCTCCTTTGCCATATCCCCCTGCTTCTGTTAGCATTGCTCCTTTGTGCCTCACGTTGTTTCTCCTCTCAGCGTGGCCTGCTGATGTGCTGTCGTGCTGAGCAGAGGGGCTGGAGCAGGGAAGAGTCCTGCCAGCACTGGAGGAGAATGCTGTGCCTCCATTCAGTGCCACATTTATGTTCACTGATTATCAAGAGGTGCTGGATCCAACTGAGCCACTTCAGCTTGGTGTGAGAGCATATCAACAGAGTAAGGAGGGAGCCCCAGGCCCTGGCACACACTGATGCCTGAGAGCATCCCACAGCAGACCTGGGCATTCTTTCCCTCTGGCCAGCAGGGACTCGATCCCTCTGGTGTCTGTCTGGTGAGACTCTTTTGTGACAATGTGTTTGTACTGCATCACCTGTCCACCGGCAGCACACAAGAGACAGGGCTAAGGATGTGATCTCCTGCACAAGATGCCCTCCAAAACACATCTGCTGAGGCTCTTGGTTGAGACCATCAGCCTGCAGCCAGCATGGCCTGTCCTGCTGAAGGCTGGAGCATTTCAGTGTCCTTTGGGGTGCTGCAGCAGCTGCTGTGTCTCAGCTGGGAGACACGGGCTTGCTGAGCTGCTGTAACCTTGCTAACACTTGGCTGTGCCTCCCCAGCCTCGAGAGAGAGGGTGGCTTGTATTGCCTGTTTCCATCAGCAGGTTGGGGCCACTTAGAGGCCATTTGCCATGGGGTTGGCTTCACTGTGCCACCAGTGTCACCTGCAGGGGTGGCAGTTCCATGTTGGGATTTCAGTCACCCCTGTCATTTGTACCCCCTTTGCGTGACACTTTAGCATTGATTGTTCCATGGGTTTGTGCAACATTTATATTCCCTCCCAAGATTCAAAAGCAGGTGATTTTTTAGCCTGTTGAGATAGAATTTTTGTTTGAATTTTCTGGGACGATGTTAATATTTTCCCATAAAGGAAGTAACTTGTTGTAACTTACTGCTTAGGTTGTTGATCCTTGTTTACTGCCAGACAGGTGTACATAGTTTGTTCCACAGTTAATGATGTCCCAGACCTCGTCTCAGTTTTTCTGTGGACTACTTGAACACCTCAAAGTCCATGCTGGTCAGAATAACTGGATTGTAATCTATTAAATAGTTTCCTACTGCATAGTATGTTTTACATTTCCATAGATAGCCTCAAACTTTTATTGAGAGGCATGTCCTTAGCCTCTGCATCCTTTCCACTGTGATTAGTTTTGTTGTGATTGGTTCAAAGTCTTTTCCCAAAGTCCATCTTTTGAGATGTGGGCATCTTTGACAGTAACTTCAAAGAAACAGTAGAAAAGTCAGATGACTGATTCTGAATGGACATTTTTTCTTTGAATAAGTCAATGGAGATTTTAAGCCTCCAAGTGTTCCAAAGGATTAGAACTATGACAAAATGTAAAAATAGTATGAAGGAAAAATTGCAGAGTTTTTTTTTCTTGCAGGACAGCTTCCTATTCCATTGCAGAATCTGTTGTCTTTCAAAGTCCTGTCTTAGTGTCCACTCCAAATCAAATCCAGTAGACTTTTCTGGGCTAGGTGCACAGATTAAGAACCATTGGTGATACAAGGGGGTTGTCTCTTATTCCCGCCTCAAGTAACACTTCTGTTTCTTTAATGCATTCTCTTTGTGGCTGGTGAGGTGCCATTTTTATTTACTGGTGATTTTGTGAAACATTTTGTTGGCAACAGAGAGGTCCCAGTTTATGCCCAGGTAATCTCCTGCCTCCCAGGCACTCTGGGGGAAGCAGGAGGTCAGATCCCATGCTGCAAGGGCTGAAGGATCAGGTGTGCCCAGCCCTGCCAGACACTGAGCAGGGCAGGAGCTGTTAGAGATGAGAAGAGTAAATGGACTTGGCTGGCAGTAAAGCTTAAATGCCTCAGAATCAATTGGACTCTCAAGGGGCCAGCTGAGGGATTTCAGTACCTGAGCTGTGATGGGAGTGCATGAGTGTGCACTTCTTCCAGGCACAATAATACAATTTCCTTCTGGGGATAACTGTCAGTGCCTAGAGAGAGCAAGGAAAAGCTCTTCTTTGCTCTTGATGATCCTGCTCAGCATGGGATTTCCAGGTCAGAGGTTCTCTGCAACCTCCCTTGTGTTCCCAGGAGAAGCCATTTAACCTTCCCATGACTCCTGTTTTACTAGAAGTCATTTGTAAAACAAAAATCCATAACAAAATACAAATGCTTGTCCATTTATGTTCCTGTATTTTATTTTCTATGTGAATTTATGATCCTCTTGATCTGTGCACATGTCTTTTTGGGAATGTAGGCATTAGCTTGGGGGCTTGCTACCCTTGACCTGAAAGATCCCAGGTGTGTAGGTATGCTTTGAACTCTTTCCCCCAAATCAGCTTCATTTTTGCACTCTCTCTGAGTGCACTGCTGGCTGTTCTTCATGTGCCAAAGCCCTGCACATAACAACATTGAGCCAAAACCAAGCACTGAGTACCATTTTAATCTGGGCTTCAGGTACATCCACTTTTATGGACTCTAATCACTTTATAAATTCTTATCTCCATAACTTTATTCATAGTTACCTTGGCATATTGTTTGCTACAGATTTTGGGCTCCAAAAAACTCTTCCATCAGATTCATCATTACTACATAATTTTTTTGTGCACTTTAATAATTTTTCAGCTGTAATATTTTCCTTATGATGATATGGTATTCTGATGTTGCTTTTCTGTGGAGCATACCTTTATACATGACCTGGCTGAGCCTTTTTCCCTTTCAGTATTGCTGAATTTTTTTTCTATTTGTTTGGCTCAATTTTTACTTTTTTTTTTTCCTAGCACTACAAGTAGAAAATGGTGTCTATCTTATCTTCAGCTTGCACTAATTTTTTTCTTCACATGCTGTGACTCTCTTTCTGCTAGAGCACTGATTTGTCATGGTAAATTATACACAGCTCAGTGTCATGTGGATTTCTGTGCTTTAAGTTGCATCCTTCACTATTTTCCTTAGTCTAGCACCTTTCATCAAACACATTTCTTTCTTTTGCAGCTCAAAAAAAAAAAAAAAAAAAGGAGAAGAGTAAATAACCTTCTGCTATTCCCTTAGGTGCTTTGTTGCAAAACCCTACAGAAGTTTTTGCATACTACTATTTATGCAGAGTAGGATATGCTGAGGGATACCACAAATCAGTTCTCAGAGAGAAGTGGGAATTTGAGGAGCACTGTTGCAGTCTCCTTCTGACTCTTCACCCTGGCCATATTTTTCAGTTGCTCTCTGAGTGTTTTGTGGCATTTATTTTGTCTCTGGCTGGTGAGCTGTGGGCTGCTGGGATGGCCTGATGCCACTAAAACCTGGTGTGGTGGGACAGAGCTGCTCCCAGGGCTGCTCTCTGCTGCCTCACGAGAGCTCTGCCTGGACCACGCCGTGTAAAAGAGCCCATGCTGTGTTGAGCAAATGGAGAAAGGATCTTCTCATTCCCCTTGAGATGAAATTGCTTCAAGGGATGTTTGCTGTTGGAGAGCAATGGATGAGGCAGGAAATCATCTGGTTTTTCCATTAGAGTGAGGAAAGTGCCCTTCTTTGGCAGGTAAGGCAACCTTTTGGCAGGCCAAGGGAGGAGCCAAGCCCCTGTTTGCAGGTGTAGGTACCCGGCAAGGGAGGCTCACAAGGAGCTTTGCTGTGGCCCTTGTGGTACCAGAGTGGCTCTGGGTATGACCCCAAAAGCTGTTGTAGATACCACTTAAACCCTTGCTGCTACAAGGGGGAGACAGGCTCCTGGCCCTTTCCTGCCCAAATCTCAAACTAGGGGAGGCAAAGGCCATGGGGAATAGGAGGATGTGTCCATCTCCAAAGAGATGAACCTCCACCCCCAGGGCAGCTGAGTTGCTGAAGAGAGAAATGACATTACTGCTGAGTTACACCAGCCCTTCACACCTCCTTCCACCTGTCCCCTGACTGCAAAATAGCCACTTCAAAGGACTAATTTTTAAATGCAATAATTTAACGGGTGAGCTGAGGAAAATAATTTTTTGTGGACTTCCTAGTTCCAAATTATAAGTGGTGCCTTGTAACCAAGGGATTCTTACAGTGGCAGAGTGAAGAGCGGATAAATGCCAAGTAAATAATGTGTGCATGTCTCTAGTTTAGCACAGTAGGACAAAACATGAAGTAGGAGCTGCATTCAAAAAGCTGTAGCACCATGATGAAAAGTCTCCAGATTTGTTTTAAAGTGAGGGCATTAGCTTTGGTCCTAACTCTCAGAAGGGGGTGCTATTACCTCATCTGATTTCTTTGTATTTTATAAGCATATCTATATGGTTTGCATGCATATGTATGTATGTATATGTAACACCACTGTAGTTTTAAAAGCAGGCTAAAACCCCTATTTAACTTTGCCCACTGTTTTAGTGAATGGTTTTTATGAAAAATGATCATAAAGTTGCTGCTTTTTTTTGTTTTAATTGCTCACTAGTGCAGGAGGCAAAAAAAGTTTCAGCAATATGGGGTTCTTTTGAAAAGTATGGGAAACCTTGCAAATGGAAAACCAGTGCAACAAAAGGAAGAAATGGCAGAAAAAAAGTGGTGTCTTTATTTTATATTGCAAAGTGCACAGAAAAATTTACTGTCCTGTGCAAGAAGTGAGAACAACATATTCATACTAAGTCTGTATGAAAACCACTGAGTTGAAATCAATATATTTTACTATGCAAAAATATATGATGGTTTAGATTATGAAATCAGATAACTTTAAAAGTCTGGATATTATTGCAGTATTTCCACTAATTTTTATCTCTTGACATTCATAGTTTGGACATTAAAATAGTCTTGTTATTTTCTTATCTTGCATGGACATTTATTTATTTAATTTGCACCTCTAAATTAAAAAACTATAGTTGCATATATCTGTGTTGGACACACTGCTGATGAATGTGACTGACTTTCTTTTCTTCATGTCTGCCTGCCCCTACTAACTCTTGAGGCACATCACATTTCTTCCCTATCATGGCCTTGCTTTGGAAAATGCTACCTGGGTCTGTAGCCTCTCTCTTTGGGCAAGAAAGAGCTTGGGGGCTCAATATTTCAGTTAGGCTGGGCCCAGTGAGCAGCACAAGCAAAGGATCCTGCTGAATCTGCAAGCTGTCCCCAGCACTGCTGGCATACTCCCTGGCATTCCTGACCACCCATGAGGGGAGCTGGCACAACTGGGTTTTGGTGTCCAGCTGTACCTTTGGAGAGCAGCTGTGCCCTCAAGCTGCCCTGGTTTGCAGGGCTTTGAACTCTTACATGACCAGGTCATCACCCTGACTTGGAGCCCAAAATGCAGCCTTAGCATTAACTGATAATAATTAAATGCCACAACCTGACTCTGCAATTATCAGCAGGATTTCTGTTTATTTGGGATTGTGGCCATAGTCATGTTTTGGGTTTAATGGGTGAGCACAGGTGCTCCTAATCATTCTACAGTGTGGAGCATCACTTCCCACAGATACCTGCAATCCAGACTTCCTGCAAAACCCAACTGTTGGCTTCAGTGGGTGCTTAGAAAAGAAGAATTTTCAGGATGGTTCCTATTTTACACAGGGAACTCCTTTGGCAGATATTTGGCTAGTGTCTCTGAAATATTGCAGAAACGAGATTCTCATTGTCCTGAGGATTGCACCTTCTAGATCTCTTCTGCCCTATCATCTCCCTTGGTAATGTCATGGAAATTATTACATAGAAAGAGGTGCAGAGATAGTGTTAAAATGACATCAAGACAATAATCTTGCCTGCTATGACTCACTTTTCCAGAGATCATAGCTGGAATTTGGATGCAGAAGAAATTGAATGTGGAGCTTCAGAAGAACAATAGCAGCTTCTTGTAAACATTTCCCAAATCTTGGTTTTGTAGGTCTATGAATTGTTTATCCTCAACCAAGAATAAGATCCCAATCATAGATATCTACTTTAGGGTGAGATGCCTCTGGATTTGCACATTTCCTTTCAATATGATATAGAGAACTCTTATTTTAATTCCAGACAGATTATTTAAAATGTTAAAACAGATGAATTTACTGCAGCCAAGACCTCTATGAAGAGAGTCTGGAAAGTGTCAATTTTAAAAAGTGTCTTCGTCTGGTCCCGAAGAGCTGTCTAGTGTGACATTGATCACTCCATACCTTCATGCCTGGGATTCTGGCCATTTCTAAAAATGCACAGGATGAGCATGAAATCGTCTTCTCCAAGAATAAAGTGTCTAGAGAGTGTCAAGGTGTGTTTCACTTCATAACTTCCTTGAATTTCTCCCTGTGGAAGAGGTGGAGTTTTAAGGAGCTGAGTAAGAGAAGGCTGTTGTGCATTCAGAATGATTGCAGGAAGACTGACAGGGAATGAAGAGTAACTGTTCAGTTTGAGAGACTTATTTTACTTTGCATATAATTATATATTTTTTGAAATACCATGACCATATTTTTCAGGGTCTAACTTAAAAGATCATTCTGTGGTGCCTGTAACACTCTCATCTGGAATTGTCCAGTATTAAGATTTATATGTTTAGTTCTACCGCTAAATACTACATACTACAATGATCTCATTTGCACTTTGTATTTGTTAGTAATTTCTAAATATGGAATTTTAAATCCTTGGGTATAGTTTTAGAAATTTGCTGGCTTGTTGTCTGAAAGAATCATTCCATCTTGCGTAGCAGTAAGCAGACATCCATGGTAGGAGTTTTAGGGCCGTATGTGCTGGATGATGCAAGCTTCTCTAGGCGCTGCAGGCTGGATAGTCATCATCCTTGGAGCACGGCACGTGTGCTCCTCTGCCTTGTGCTTTGTGCTGTGATGTGAGGTCTCACTTTCTGTTCTCATGTCTGAGACCTAAACACTTGCTCCTGTACCCAGGACCTGGCTGAAGACAAGCCCTGCTCTTACCCTGCACAGACACAGGGATGAAGGGCCCCAGGGATGCTGGGCCAGTCCATGCCTCTCCAAGAGCAGAGCTCTGGAGTGCTTCTTGCTGGGGAACATTCAGTTCATACTTGTGTGGTCCAAAAAACACGAGGTGCAGTCATCTATGTGTGTATGAATGGCAACCTTCTCCTGCTTGGTTATCAAGGCACCAGCAAGCAGGCTAAGATGAGGCTTTCTGCTGATGAGATAGAGTCAATTAATAAAGAGGATATGGTAAAGTCAATGTGAAGCAGAATGTGCAGTCTGCCTTTTGGTAATGCCAGCACAGCACACAATAGCTGCATGACTTGCACACCTCACCACTAACAGCACTGAAGGATACAGGAGGAAAACCTCTCTGGAGGCTCAGACTGCTGAAGTGGGTGTCAGGAAAAGTGGGTGAGTCCACATTGGAAAGGACTGATACAAACCTCCTCATGTGTGCAACAGGACCATGCCTCCTTATTGCTTTTGTCACTTCTTGTAGCTATGCTAAAAGAATTCTTGGGTGTTATCACCTTGGTGTTCTGCTGTGGGCCCAAGCACAGCATCTGTTTTCAGCTGCACCACCTACTTGTGCCTCTCTTCTTGGCTCCAGCTGCAACTCCTGTTGTGGTGTGCATATATCACATATCAGATGGAAAAATCAGGCCCTTCATGTCTGACATTTCTTTGCAGCAGGGCTCAGCTCTCCAGTATTCTCTGATAAGATTGTGCTATAGAACAGTCCGTGAAACGCAGTGCAAAGTGATTTCAGATACCTTCCAGCATTTTACCAGCACATAAATAGTTAGCTGCCATTGGAAATCTTAAGCTACAGACAATGGGAGATGGTAACCTCTTGTGCACAGGATTTAAAACTATAGGATCATTGACCTTGAATTGTGCCTGTAGCCTGGGAAATCTAGAGTTAAGCAGCTTGCAAAGCCATAAAAGCCAGCCACCAGTCTGAAGAATAGAAGCCTTCTTCTAGTTTTCCTGCTGATATTCAGTGTTGTTTCAATCAAAGTACAGGTAGTACTTGAAGGATGACAGATCTTGTGAGCTTTATATACCAGTAAAATGAGATTATGCTTCATGACCCTGCTGCATTTGACTTTTACATTAGAGAATATGATTCAGGAATTCATTTGAAAATCCACAAAAATATAAATTAAAATATTTTTATTGTAATTGCTCATTTCTCATTAATTACACATCATAACTGACTCACAGGAAAGTAAGAATCATAATTAAGAAAATCAGAAATAAAAAGGGACTCAAGATCTTAATGTGTATCAGTACTGAAAAAATTACAAAAAATATAATGAAAAGCATAGAAAACTATATTTTTCTTACTAGCTTTATTCTTATAGTATCACATTTTAAAAATACAATTTTAGAAAAAAAATGAACTATAGCTTTTTGCAGTGATAGGCGACAGGTCAGAAAAGCGTTTCAGAATAATTTTACACCTTTTAACCTTAAAAAATACTTTGCTGACAATTGAGAAAGGGCCTTAAAAGAAGCGCTGATAGGCATTCTCACAGCAGGGTTGCCATGTCCCATCACGTAGCAGAGGGTTTCTGCATAATGTATCCTGTAATAAGAAGTGTACTGCAAATCACCGGGCTTGAGTAGCAGTTTTAAGAAAGTAATCCTTGGCATGAACTGCTATTAGTGATGACACTGAAAGTTTGTTACATAAAACTCTTCAGAAGACACAAAGAAGGTAAACTGTTTAAAATTTTGATTCGAGCCTTGAAAGAGCTACTTTATCGCAGAAATTTATCTGCATTTAAATATATATTTAATGTGCTCAAGTTTGGGTTTTTTTTTTTTTTTTTTTGCTTATGCTTGGACAGACTCATTAAATGGAAACTGCAGAGTTTTGTTAAATGAATGTCACTTTTCTCTCTTTCCATGCCACAAATGGTAATTGTTCCAAAAGCCTCTTAATAATTACTGGTGTTAATTATGAATGTTAATATAGTCAATGATCACTCAGAGCCCCCATGTTGCAAATCCTTTATAAATGAAGTGAAAACTAAAAAAAAAAATTAAAAAAAAATTAGGAATTCCAATGTAACAAAGACTAAATCAGTCCATCAAAGCACAGCAAGCTATATTCATGTTGTAATGGCTAGACTAATCAAAATGGGATAGGAATCTACAAGAAACCTTCTTGTTGAAATTAATTTTGTATTTGTCTGGAAATGTAAATAAAAGAAAACGTGAAGGGGCCATTTCCAGGCAAGTTCTTTTCAGTGTTAATGATGCAAATCAGTGAAGTTTCTCAGTCCCTGGGGAATCTTTTTGTCTTTCTCATTTCCATAAGAATGATTTTTAGGTGATTAAAATAAAAATCTAAGGAAAAAAAATAATTCTTTATACTTTTCTCACAATACAGTTTAGTTGATATCTGAAAAAAAAAACCAACTAACTAGCTGAAATTGACTTTAGAACTACAATAAACCTTCCTAGGAGAGTATTGGCCACAAAATGTTTTTGTATTTCTAATGGAGACATTTTTTGTTGTCTTTAGAAGTATTTGATAGAAGTTGCAGTCATTTGAAAGCTTGATGTTTCAATGTAACTCCAGAATTTTCTCAGTAGCTACTAAGGGGTAATGAAACATTTAATTGTGCTGTTTTCTAAGTGAACAGTATGAGAAACAGGCAGAGACATAATAATTAAAATTTTGGCTTTCTATATTTTTGGCAAATATTTTTTTCAAAGCTAGATTCTTCCTGAAGATCAAGGACTGGATTGATAGTGAAATGCTGGAGAAGCATTGATCATTTTAATCTGCTTTTAATCCCATCCTTCCTCCAGAAAGAAATACCTGAGTGACTCAATAAAAAGCTGCTATTAAACCGTGGCTTTGCTGTAAGGCAAGATACACCCCACAATAGTTAGGACTGGCTTCACTTTCCCTCTTTTTCCAGGGAACAAGAAATAGCAAAAATGGAGATTACCATCGTCCATGTTAGCCCCGTGTCCAGCACAGATAACACCTCTCTCCCTGCCATGGGGGAAGGAATAAATAGTGCCCAGCTGTCCTGACCCACTGTGCACAGAGAGACAGTGGCAGTGCCCCAGGCTCTGCTGGCACACACGGCACACGTGTGCGCACATCGTACCCGTGTGCATGTGCACACCCCCTGTGCCACAGGGGCAGTGACAGCCTGCAGGGAGCAGGGCACAGCACCGGCCCTGCTGATGCCTCCCAGCAGGCAGCACAGCTCTCCCTCCCGCTGGCTGGAGAGGGCAGGGGGCAGGAGTAACCCTGCAGGGAGCTCAGAGCAGGAGCTGCTGCTGGGATGCACATCCAGGAGCAGAGAAGGAGGCATGAGAGAAATAATATGTTTTTATTTCCAGGCAGTGCTCAGCCAAAGTGTGTGTCCTCAAAGTCCATGAGTTGCCCAGGCCCAAGCAAAGAAGCAAGGCAGCATCCTTGGTGTGCACAGACAGGATCTCCAGTGAGAGAAGAGCAGGGATGCAGGAAGCTGCTTTGGCACAGGCAGGGATCCCCACTGTGGATTCCAGGCTGCAGGCAGAACACACAACAAGGAACCAAATCTCTGTGCTAGCCCCAACCAATGCACTCCTGTGGAATAGGGAGCTGCAGCCCAGGAAATTCACATAGAAATGGAGCTGGAGATTACTGTCCCTTGGGATTGGATGGCTTCCCACTGGGTTTCCTCTTCAGCTGCTAACGAGCCACAAGGAGAATCAAATTGTTCCCAGGACTGCTTGGGTCTTGGGTTGGGGTCATGGAGGAATGAACAGAACTCTTGGGCTGGATGTGGGATCAGATGGTACAGGGGACAACTGTCCAGGGAAAATGCACTGGTGTCTGATGCCCCCGTGATCCTGGGAGGTGATTTCCTTCTTAATTGCTCTTCATAGCTCCTGGCTGAAGACTTCCTCTCCTGCTCCAGGCTTCCCCCTGAAGGGGATCTCCCCCCCCCCCCGCCCCGCTCCAAAGGGGGATACTTATGAAATGTTCCTGGTGTGGTGAAGGCAGAGAATGTTCAAGCTCCATTATTCAACACAGTAGTCAAGAGCCACAAAACCTGAAATGGAGTCTAAAATCTCAAAATGAACAAAACCAGAGCTAATTTTTATAATGCTTTTTAAACAGCAGCACTCGGAAGTATGTTTCGACGTTGACTTATTAATTGTTTGCTGTCTGATGGTAATATTAGAAAGGTGACTGCTTTCAAGCTATTCTCCAGACCCTAAGGATATACATTTTCTTGTTTGCTTAACGTGGAGAGAATACAAAAGCCCAGACTTTAAGGAGAAATACTATATTTCATGAAATCATGATTTATGACAACACCACCTCTCCATAAGTTTAATGCTGTTCTTACTCTTTCTGTTTGGGTGAGGGAAGGAACAAATTACAGGAAAACTCTTTGAAGTCTTTAAGGGAAGAAACTCCTTTCCATCTGCCACTCCTCCTCACAGTGGGGTCCTGAGCCTTTTGCCTTGCCTCTACATCCCCACAGACCCCTGAACAGCCCACACTACATGCCAGAAGCAGCAAGGTGAGAGGGAGGGTCAGAGTGAAGTGTTCCTCAAGGCAGCTTCCCCTGCCTACCCTGGAGTCAGCCCTGCCTGCCTGTGCACTATCCTTTGCTCACCTCCCTCATCGTGGGCGGCTAAAACATTTCTTCTATCAAAAATAAATACACACAATTTTAAATGTAGGACATGGCCAGTGTTTTATATAATCCTTTACAGACACCTACTGTCCAGCGCATTTTCCTGAGGTTTATGAGGCTCTGGTCCCACTGCTTTGTGGAAAGATGTTTTCCTCTGTTCCCAGAGTGTGCTTGCTGCCTGGCTAGGAGCTTGCTTGCTGGAGCATTGCCACAGAACATCCAGTCATTTGCTTTCAGTGGCATGCCAAAGAGAAGGAACATGACCCTGTAGCCTAAGGACTGAGTGCAGATACTTGGGATTTTCTAATGTTTCAAAGAAAGATCTGAGAGCTAAAACCAGCCTTGTTCCCAGCTTTCCTTCTGAACACATGCAACTATATAGAGATTGGGTAACCCTTTAATGAGGTATGAGTTTGATTTCTCTTAGACAGAGAAAAGATTGCACCTAAATCTGCAACTTAAGAGGAAATAGAAGAGCATTGTGGATACCGGACAGACACTGATGCTACATATTACAGGGGTCCTGGTCAGGCACATCAGGTCTGGCACTTGCTCAGCTTGCTAAGAACTTTGCTGGTTGCAATCTAAACTCTTCTTCCCTGGGCCTGGAGGGTGTTATCTGGAAGGGGATGTAGCTGGTAGCTTGAGAGCGTCCCATTTGGTCCCGGCTGTGCCTGTTGCCAAGCGACACTTTGCAATGTGCATCCTGCAGCCAGTTAGGTACAACTCCAATGCGCTCTGCTCTTTGTCCTCAAAATGTGGCGTTATGGATTGCAGCCTTGGAGATGCCAGGCAGGGATGAGCCTGTTCTGGGAAATAGGTCCAGCAGACCCGCAGAAAGTGTAACTGGATGCTACACAGCTGACATGAACTGATGTGGAAATGCTGTCAGCTCATCTAGTCAGAAACCTGTTTGAGACTGTGCCATCTGCACACTCCACTGGCTGCTCCCAGCCGTGCCTGCTGCAGCTCGGGGCTGGAGACAGGACTGCTGCTCCTGAAGCCTCAGAGCTGTTCCTTTCCCTTGGCAATGGCTTCCTGCACAGTCCTGTGCTGCGGGCTGGGGCTAAGCACGGTGATGTCAAGCTGGGGTGAGCTTTCCAGTCAGACGCAGGTTGAGTGAGTACACGTTGCTCAAGAGATGAAGAGGCTTGTGGTGTCTGCCCCATCCCTTCCCTGGGCCTTCCATTCATTTATTTGTGCTAGTTTTACAGGAAATATCCCTGCATCTTTAACAGGTTTTTTGTCTAGTGAGCCGTAGAAAAGGCAAATGAGGTCCTATAAGAAAAGAGATCTGGCTGTAATGCATACTTTTCTTCCCTTACCCTCCTCTCCAGGTACTGGATCAAGAATTTCCTTGTGAATCTCAGGAAAATCTGCAAAGTAAGTTAAAGGAGGGGTTATTTTCCAGACCACTCACCTTGGAACACAAAAATAAGTGGTCTGGCATCTTTTAGAGCAAAATGGAAGAATCCTGCAAACACTGATGTTTCCCTGGGGCTACACAGTCTCCAAGCAGGAATTACAATTGTGAATTTAGACATCTTAAAATGCCTTTGTGCTGTTTCAGGGGCCTAAATCCCACCTGACTCTGTTGGGGTATGATTAGGACCCACTTGAGGAAAACTTCAAGGCACAGAGATAGTAAATTCTTACCAGAATTTATAATATCACAAGAATGAAATTGAAATTGCTCACCCAGTGAAATGGTTTTTAGTGATCCTCTTATGGTGTAGGGAAGATCCTCTAAGTTTTCTGGAAACATCCTTTCTGGATGAGTCCTGCACATGTTATATCCCTCAGAGAAGTGATATGAGATGGGATAGCTCTGGTGCAGGTGCAGAAGAGAGCTTTAAAAGTGTTAGAAAAATACATTCGGAAGTATGAACTTTCTTCACTAGGAGGGTAAACCAGTCAGGATAATGAATCCTGTTCTCAACAGGAAACTCCTGTTGTTTGTGTTCGTCTCCAATATTGCCCTAGCACAGTTTTTCATGGAGGAGGCTGGAAAAGCATCATACTTTGGAAAGGTTCTAATGAGCAGTTTTGACATAATTCCCAAGGCAAAATATAGCCACTGAATGAGCTGTGTTTATGCTAGGGATGGTTTTGTTCTAGGCATTTAGGCTTAAAACTCCAAAGAACTCTTCCTGCATTACTGACACATTTCACTTTGTGGGTTTTTTTTGTCATGGAGAGTGGCATCTCAAACCGCACAGCCCAACTCCTAGGAAATTCACCCACCTCCCAGCCTTCAAATCCATGCTTGCCTTAGGTCCACAGCTTATGAAAAAGTTGTCCTGGGAAAGATGTCTCCCTCCCCTCCTCCTCCTCCACCCTGCAGCAGGACCCATTGTCTGCCGGCGGCAAGGCATAAAGGAGTTAACGAAGGAGCCGGCAAGGAGGTATGACGGGGTGATGTCAGAATATTTCCAGGGAAAGAATGTGCTGGGGGGCGCTGGCCGGGCTGGGGCTGGGGCTGGCGGCCCCCGGCCCCACCCCGACATTCTTCTTGTCCGGTTCCCACAGGCGGAGAGTGGCACGGGGGGTCAGAGTGGACGAGCACAAAGAGAGACCCCCTGCTGCCGGGGCCATCGTGCTGGGCTGTCACTGCTACTAATTCATGACTTCACCTTTAATCTCACTGATCCATTATAGGTTAAAAAGAGACCCATTTTACAGCTGACAAGATTGAAGGGAGCGCAACCCAGGAACTGGGGGGGGGCGGGGGGGTGGGCATGGGGTCGGAAAAAAAAAAGAGGGGGAGAGAGAAATAACCCCCGCTAAAGTTTGTACAATTGGGACCATCTGCTAAAAATAGACTTTGTGGGGTTTGTTTGTCCTTTCTCTTCATTATGACAATATCTATTTTAAGAGGAAAGCTGGTAACTGCAACTAAATCAGAATTTTAGCGCACAGGGTCAGAGCAAATAGGAATGGGGACGAGAGGGAAGACCGGGGGAAAAACGAGTAAGATTTTAGGGCCAGGGCTGCACAGGGAAAAGGATGGGAAGCATTCAGATAGCTTAGTGCTGCTTTACAGCATGCTTGGTGAGGTCATCATGAGGAAATGACTAAGAAATTTATGAAATGCTGATGTCAAAGGTAAGCTGATCAAATCAATATTGATTCAGCAGAGTAGTAACTATACGTGTGTGGCACTTGCAGCATGTTTATAATGACACAAATGATGAATTTTCATAAATAATTAGACCTACTGTGCTGTGAGCTGTAGATGAAGTCTTCAGAAGCAATTCCACTACTTTGGTTAGTAGCATAATCGTGTTCAATTTGGCCTTTAATGAAGGTTTCTGTACTGTTACTTCAAGCAACTAAAGCACGTATTTTCAGTGAACTTCAAGAAAGTAATCAAATTGGAAAGAAAAAAGTGGAGTCTCTGGAAAAAAAAAAAAGGCAGTGGAGAAATGGTAATTTGCCACATACCTGTGAAAATAATTATTTTTTAGCATAAAGCAAAGAATTCAACATTCTTGCATTTCCTGGTTCTGTTCTATGTCAGTGAGAATGCTGTAGGTAGCTGTGTGTAATGCTGGTTCAGAGTGTTAGGGCATTGCTCCTTTTTGCTTCCTCTAACTGATGCTCTCTGACAAAACCTTTTAATTCCTAAACCATTTTTACCAAGTCCACCAAACTAGTCAATCACTCCTACTGTCCTGATTGTATCAGAGAGCACTGAAGCTCAAGAAGGAAATTGTTCACTGGATTCTCCCTGTCTTTTGCCCTTGAACTGCCGGAGCTGCACCTCACAGGATTTTGCAATGTAAGTATGTAGTTTCATACTGCCAGAAGTGCAGAGCTTTTGCATCAGCTACAACAGCCCGTTCCTTCCTTTTTCCACTCCCAGCAGAGGAACTCTGGGAGTTATGGGCATCATGGTCACCCCACTGCCATGAGGTGAGGGTGGAGAGTGGGGGAGTTTTTCATGAGGATGCTAAGAATTTTCAAAGATTTTGGGGTTTCTGATATTCAGGTCTGTGAAGGAGATCAGCTGCTGGTGTCTGTTGTGGGGAGTTATAAGAGAGAAGGGGACCTTTCACATGAGTCATTGTCAGTTGAAGTCAGTGATGAAAGTCCTGTTGAAAAGAGCCTCTGGATCAAACCAAAACCTGTTTTCCTGAGAGTGACATTGCCGGGGAACGGAGGCAGATCGAGGTCCCCAACTGGCCAGTGCTTTGGACACATTCTGCTTACTTTAGTCACACAAAATGACGTATTGATGCAAGTTTCCAGCATCCAAACAGGCAGCCCTTTCATAGGCAAAAGCCCTAATGAAGTCACTGGCAGGCAGCCTCACTGGCCTAAGGCCTGCAGGCTATTTCCCTAGTCAATACACTGGACCTAATCTTATACCCCTTGGGCATCAAACTCCCTGTGTATTTTCTGCAAGTATTTGTTCTCTTTCTGCAAAAGTGCAAGATTTGTGTGCTGTGGAGTGCGGTGTCAGTGAGCAGCTGCTTCTCCTTCAGCATGAGTTGTTCGGCACACAGACTTCATTGGCTGCTGGTTGGACAAAACCACGCTGCAAAGCTGAGGCAAGGAACAGTGAGGTTGCCAAATACAAACCTCCTCTTTTAGTCTGTAAGTGTCTGGAAACAAAACAAAAAAGATTATAAAAGCAAAAGAAAATTTTAAATGGCTTCAGGAAATATTAGGAAAATATTTGGTTGTCCGACTACTTCTAATTTAGTGGAACATGTTAACTCCTCTGGTTAAGTCAAATACAATCAGTGGAGCTGATTAACAACTTTAAGAGTTACCTTGCAAAATGGATTTCATTAACTCTTTGTAAGCTTAGTCCTTCTGGTTTCTGATCAGTCAGCTGGAATAATTTTTCCCATTCCTAAGAGTGTAAGAAATATAGATTGGAATGGTAACTTCATATATTACCTTGGTTACAAAGTGTCCTAAACCACTAAGTTAAAATGATAAAAATCATAAAGATGTTTCCATAAGGATGCTTTGTTTTAGGCAAGGAACGCATTTGTTCTTTCTTTCTGGAATTTTTTAAGTGTTTCCCACAAGGAAATGTTATAATGCAATGCCCAGGTATACAGGTAAATAGCATCTTTTAGAACTGAAAAATTACTATCTCCTTCACACTTCTCAGAAAATTTTAGAATGAAAAAAATCCTCCTCAGATATTTTTTTCTCTGATAAGTTTTGCACATGTTTAGCAATGCACCTGTAGGCAGATGCCCAGAGGAGCCAAGAAAGCAGCTTTTGTGTTTTTTAATGGATTAGGGCTGAACTGCTGAACTGGATGGCAACAGCTTGGCCTGGAAGTAAAAGAGGAGGGAATGAAGGTGATCCAGATGACCAGATTAATTGTGAGCCCTCCCTGTTACCACATCCCTTACACTTGGTAGGATAAGTGGTTACAGTCCATGCAAAACAACCCTGAAAGGCTCTGCCTCAAGCTATACTAGATCTGATCTAAGCCCACAGGCAGGCTCTCAGCTCAAGTATATCTGAAAATGTGGGCCTTAAATATTTAGCTTTCTCTGGGAACTGACTTCCTTTGACAACCTGCATCCATGTTGTCATCATGCTTGGTGTGCTATAAATACATCCATGATCTTTCATGCCAATCAACTAATACCAGGTCCTTATCACAACAAGCTCATACACCTCACAGTGTGCTCAAGGAGTTATCTTTCTATCTCCTTTTTAAAGATAAAACTAATCCATTGTAAGCCCCATAACAAGGAGCCACTCACAGGGTGAAAGTATAAGTGCAGTTTTTAGATGGTATTGTATTTGTCTCATGATGCTTGCCATTAAAGACACAGGTATGAAAAGATGCTCTCTGTTTTTATGCAGCACTGCTGTGGAGATAGAGTACGGTTTCCCTTGTGCTTGCCAAAGGAGTTGTGCATGGTTTAATTAAAATGTATTATTATCCTAAGGCTTTTTCTTTTTTAAAGTAAAGTGAAGCACCCTACCGAAGACACAGGACATTCATACACCCAAATCTGTGTCAGCATCCTGCTGGCAGTAAGAGCTTTTGCACAAACATCTGATTGCAGAGTTAGAATTCAACAAAGCAAGAAGAAACAGGCTGAAGAGCAACTACCTAAATACATGCAGTAACAGAGGGAGCGGGAAGCGGAACTGAGAGAACAATAAATGAAGAAACAATGGAAAGGTCAAGCACTTACTCAGGATTTGTAAGTACAAATGTTGCAGTTCAAGCAGTGCAGGTGAAAAATGAAATTCTGTCTCTTCACAAATTTTTTTTTTTTTTTGTCTCCATATTTCTTTTTTCCAGCTCATGAATACCGCTGAAGGGCATCTTGCTTATAGTGGAAAAACCCAAATATAAGGTGCAAATAATACATGGGGCCATCAAGACAGGACAAAACCCCATCTTTGTGACTGCCTTCAAGAGAATGCACTGAATTAAAAGAGAGATACATTTTGTGCAAATAATGTTGGAGCAAACATGATCTTCCATCCTTCCTTTCCACATAGTGCTGTTTCAATCAGAAATGGGTGGATGGCAGAACCCTCACTTACTGTGCAAGACATGTGTGGTGATCATGATTCTACAAGCTTCAGAGTTTTGAGAGCATCTGGAGCAGAGAGTTCCCTGACTGTGGGGGGCTCACAGGTGGCTCGTGTGTCCACACACAGACTGAGGCTGGGTGGGAGCAGGGGGCAGGTGTGCCCACCTGTAGATGAAGAGCTGTTGAGGAAAATGGAAGAAGCAAATTGTCATCTCAGGAGTTGTGAAGTCTAATATTACTTGAGCTACTTTTACAGCATCAGACCAAGCTCTCCTGGAAAGGATAAAAGAAAGCCAACATGGCACATTGAAACTCCTGTATGTGGCGCCTTCAAGGATGCCCTTCAGCAGCGGTGTACCCCATCACTGCTCCTTACTCAGGAGAATTTATGTCCTTTTCTCAAATATTCTTCACTGCTGTTTACACTCCTGATCTTCTCCATCCCCTTCCTACAGTGCGTATGTTTCTCTGCTCTCTGGTGTTTTTCCTTTGGTACATGTTTCCTTGGCATGTGGTCCTTTCCTCCTCTGGACCTCCTGCCTCATCACCTTCTCCCACAGGCAATTCTGCCCCACTGGTATTTTGTATAGTGCTTGGACAGTTCTTTCTTCATGATCTAGAAAAAGCAAAGCAGGGGTGCACTGTCAGACAACTCCAGATGAAAAAGGAAGGGATGGATCTGACAACTCCATAAACCTGCAAGTCACTCACACTTGGAATCCTCTTAGCTCTTGCTGGGACTGGTTGCAATAGGTGACTGAGCTATAGGAACTGGTTTACCCAGAGCTGACAAGACAGCAAATGGAGTACCACAGCTTTGAGAAATAAGTGTGATTACACAGTACCTAATTTCTATTTAAATATAATCCCAAATTGCTCCTGCATTTCTCTGACAACATGCAGAGGTAAAAAAAAAATAAAAAAATAATTTGGTTTATTTGAAAAAAGAAAACAAAAAACAAGCAAAAGCAAACAAACTTTCAAATTAATCCCCATACTAACTGCATTGCTAGTAATACAGTTACATCAGGGCTTCCTTTGTGTTTTGCCTGAAGGCCAAATAGGTACTTAAGCATCACCTAATAACCAAAGACCAAATACAAGCACCAGGCTGACATGTCATCCACGTCCCACCCCCTCCAGATTGTTTCTGTCTGTCTCATGCTCTTCAAATGGCAATGCAAAGCCCATATGCTGTGGTGTCAGGGAAAAATTCCCAACACGGCATCTGGCTGCGTGGCAGATCCCCAGGCAGTTGGGGTATCGGCTTTGGAGCTGCCTCTGTTGCTGTCATGTACCAGGGACTGGGGATGGGACTGCCTTGTCACCCCACAGACCCCTTTGGATTCCAAGGAATCACTAGGTTTGTGCTTGTCAATAAGCTTCTGCTTAAACCTCTCATGAGATCTCTATACAGGCCTCCTTTTATGGCACAATAATGAGAATTTCTTAACGCCAATGTGAGTGTGTTCAGCAGAAATATGTGGGTTTAGTTTAAACTGGACCTCAGCCTGGTACATACAGGTCACTGTGTACTAGGATTTCTTTCTCAGTAAACTCTTGAATGCTCTTTGAAAAGGTTTTGTTTTTTTTTTTTTCCTTTTGCTCACCAGTGTAGAAGCCACTTCTTGATGAATAGGATCCATAATGCCTGGAGATATTTGAGATCAAGCATATGGTCCATTGAATATGCATGGAAGCAGGGTGGGAGGGAATTGGTGCGCAGCACTGGGGAAAGTGTGTCTGAAAGTTAAGCAGCACAGAGTTTGGGGTAGCCTCTCTGCACATTTGGGGAACCATGACTTTCTGTTTCCTCTGATATACTAGTTACTAGCTAGCAATTTGTGGTCAAAAGCATAGCTGGGGAACTTGAGCACTCAAAGGTTTGGTCGTGGGTTGTGTTAGACAGAAAAATACCATTTCACTTGTGGTTTCCTGCAAAATGCTTACTTTTACAACCAAACCATTAAACAATACAAAATAAAGTTATTCAGAAGTTATTCAGAAGTACATAAAGATAAGAAACTTATTTAACTGACAAATGACCAATTCTTTGCTAGGAGAGAGTCTCAAATGACTCTTCTTCACATTTAAATGAAAAGAGTGCTTGGAGATTACACATTCTGGTAAGTTTTCCTTACCAGTGGAGAGAGAGAAAAGGAGACAGGACTGAATAGGAGCGATTGGGCATGAAGTAGTAACTATGAGGTCCTGGAGGCAGGAGAACAAGAGAGGGAAGGAAAAAAAAAGACAAGAGAACCCAGAAGAAAGGCAAGGGGGAGGAGGGGTGGAGGAAAAGATATGTAGCAGTTATTTAAGAGATGCCAGGGAAAATTGGGGTGTTTGTGTGTTTGAGAAGAAAGACAATTTTAAAGTACAGAAATTGAGCCAGGAACTATGCAGATTTACTGGAAATAACCCTGGGTAAAATGTTGCATATTTGAGATTTGAAATAGTTTTGGGAGGGGTGGGGGGTTGGATTTTTTGCATCATTGCCACAGCATTTTTTTTTTACATGTCAAAATGTGAATTAATCTCTGAATCACCAATAGGTTAAGATTAATTTACTTCATGGGCCAAAATAATGTATCACACTGCATTTATTTCTTATGGTTGCTGAAAGTCCTAGAGAAATTAAGAATTTAAAGACTTTTTAAAGTAACCTCCTCCCTCATAGACAGGAGGGCAATCACAGTGGCACGCACCATTGTCAATATTCTGACCAAAGGAAACATTCATTTTCTAATCTTACTAGTAAGAGTGGATATGGGAGAGGAGAAAGACGCTTCATTACTGCATGTAATAGCCCTGAATAAATTGCACAAAATTGACCTCTTGCACATCTGAATTGAATCCTGCAGATGTACCATTTTGTGGAAGGCAGCACGTCCGTGTGTGTGTGTCTGTGAAAAATGCCTGTGTGGGGTCATGTTTTAAAACAACCTCTATGTCAAAACCAACACCATTCTGAAACAAAACTCTAGACCTTTCTGCTGTCTGTCTGGTGCAGGACTGACCCGTCAACATTCATCCATCTCTTAAATCTGATTTAAAATCACAAAGGTGGGGGGAGGAGAAACGCCAGGTACATGTGCTCTTATTTTTGTCTAGTCAAGTGGGCATTTTCAATGGTATCTTTGCAAGAACAGTCCTTCCTATCTATGGCTCCTGTGTGAATATTGAGGATGACAGCTTAAAGTAAGACCAGTCAATCTATTACAGCCTCTCCTATGCAACTGTATCTTTGGGAGCGCTCATGATATACTTACATTATATAGGTTCATTTCATATATATATATATGTGCGTGTGTGTGTATATATATATATGTGTGTGTGTGTAAATACATACATATATATATATATATATATATATATATATATATATATGAGGAAAGACGTTTAAAAGTTTAAACACTTTCTACAGTAACATGAACACACTCAGGTAGATATTTGCAAGGTACTTAAGGTGGAGTGTTTTAAAAATAAGCAAAAAGAGGATAAAATGGTGAATCTTTTAAGGCATCCTAGTAGCAGGCTGGAGAACAAGCCTCCTGGCTGAGCTGCTCCTGAGCAGTGATTTCCTCCCAGGAAATTCCATAGTGCAACAAAGCCAAATGCATTCAACCCTTGGCCCATCTGAATGTGCTGGAAGGAAATCCAGCCTTTAGCTGGATTTCTTCTCTACAGATCTCTTAAATGACTCCAAATGCTGTGCCTGTGGTGGTGGGGAGCCTGGGGGCAGGACTCTACTGTAAAAGCCATGAGTCACACATAATGTGCCACTTTTTGCAACAGTCCCTTTCAGCACTTTTAGCATCGATCCCTCTAGAATCTTTTCAAAGTTAATGAACATCTCTGGGTGCAGTGGTCTTGTGCCTTAAGTTTGAAGGTTAGCATCTGTTTACCACTCACTAGAAAACCTTATTTCAGAGGAAAATTGTGTACATGCAGGGTACTTGTCCTCAGAAAATTCAAAATGAAGCATCTTGGATCTGTTTATGTTCAAATCCACTTGCTACAGTTCTGTGCCCAAGAAAATTTTGTCCAAGTAAAATGTAACTGTCAGAATCTGGTTATATCCAGAATGTTTTCTGGGTTCTTAATCACTGTGGAGCCTATTTCACAAAGATCTGAAATATGTGCTGGAGTCCAAGAGGCTTCCATGTAATTTAAGCTGCTGTAACGTAGGCTTGGCCTCCAGCAGCTGCTGAATAAGCACGGGAGTGCACACACACGCTCGGATCCAAGAAGGTGCTTGAGTGCTGCACCAAGCCATGGCCTCCTTCTAAAACCTGACTTTCCATCACTAAGGGAGGTGCTGCCAAAGGTCTGGTTTCCTCCAGGCACGCCAGTCCAGGAGCAGTGTGCCAGGCAGCCCTCCACTTTCAGGGGGCCTGTGCTGAAGAAGGCAGCTGTGTACAAATATTGCTCTGGAGTCACAGGGGTTACAGCATGCATGATCACTAAACTCATGCAAAACCCAGCACTTTTTTCTTAAGAGATAGGGGGAGATGTCTCTTTGCAGATAAAAAGATAGCACTTCCTGCACAGTAACTAGAGCCTTAATTAATTGCCTTAATTAAACTAAAGAAGACTAAGAATAGTAGATGTATCTACATAAAACCTGTCCCAGATTCTAGCGACATTCTTGTGTTGTACACATACAGCTGATTCCTGTATGCTTGCTTTTCTCTTCATTGATCATTTTTTATCTGAGCTTTTACCTCTATTTCCCTGTTTAACAAGCAGTCATTGTGAGAATGATGTACACGTTACAACTCCTTGTTTTGCTGCTGTAAGTCCTGACACATGGCACCAGCAGCATGTGGACTCAGGGAGTTATGCAGGCCTCTGCATGGACATTGAAGATGCACCAAGGTAAGGATGGCAAAACCAAGAGGTTTTATGACCTTTGAGACAAAGGTAAATGCTTGGCCAGATCTAATTGAAACACATTTCTTGGTTTGTGTTCAAAAAAATTTACATGTACAGTGTGTTAGATGTCAAATACCTATTAAAAACAGAAGAACTACAAGCCCAGCTACGAGACTAAAACTGACTTCTGCTAAAAACGTGTGATATAACTTGTGAGTTTAGTTATGTTGAAAAGTGTGCCTCTGATTTTCCTTGCTTGGGTCTTTGCATTCTTCCTAAAGATTTAATCAAAGCTAAACAGCTACAGAACCTGCACTGCTAAATAAACAATGTTTTCTTCCATATTTGGATATCTCAGATGTACAAGGGACAAGCTATTATCCTACTCAGGATCCTGTGGGATAGTCATGTGTTGGACAGTGGACAAATAAACTGGGCTGTTTGGAAGCCTGCTCTCTGCTGCTGGTGGTCAGCAGCTGCTCTATGGGAATGGCTGTAGCCAAAGGCAGAGGAAGGCACGGCAAGACTCTGTTTCTGAATTCATCACTTTTCTCCTTTGTCCTCCCCAAGATCTCACAGCTCTCTCTGTACCTGCTGTGAAGAGGAAGGGAGCTCAGTGGAGCTGGTATTCCTGTCATCCAGTGGCCCTAACTACCCAAATTCCTACCCTTGCTGATACCTGCTGCTCATTTCCCCAGTGAAGCAGGGCAACTTTTATTTCCTTGGCAAATGAGGCATTCTTAGGAACAGTAACCAGGGCAGGAATTTTCCAGCAAAGAATAATGGGTATTTCCTCTGTGCAGCTCCTATGTGAACACAGGTATATAACAGCACAGCCTGGGCTTCTGTTGTGTGAGGTAATTTATATCAGTGATTGTAGAACTGGGGCCAAAATCTCTCAGCACTGGTGCTGTATTTCCACTAATTTTGTACTAGGGTCTTCCTGTGAATCCCCTGTGGGAGCAGTTCAGCGGTACTTAAAGAGATGGTATTTCTGTAATTATCTAATTATTGCTCCAAGGTTCTTTCTTGTGCTTGTTAAACCTTCATACCAGTGAAAGTGGTACCCCACACTACTGAATTTGGATAAAATGTGGTTGAGAATCAACAATAATTCCCCAGTAGTCTTTGGAGTAGGTACTGTTGGCTTACTTTTATTATTTCTGGTTAACAGAATTCAGACTGGATCACCCTGAACTGAGTAAAAAATTTCAAAGGTAGTGGAGTGTGCAAATGGGGCTGTAATTCTCTATTAGAATCTTAATATAAACTTAAAAATTAATGTGACATTTATTTCTTTAATGAATACTATAACAATTATCTGAATTCCTGTTAATTGCTATCAATCTCATTTCTAAATTCTGATCTTTTTTTGCAGCAAGGAATCAACAGTGAATTGGTTCATATTTATACTCAACTACCTTTCAGTTACTTACCTCTTAATTAATATTGTTTTATGCTCTTTACCCCGAGACACAGGAGTCTAACACCAAAAAAACAAAAAAGGAAAAATTAAGGAAAAATTAAAGGTGTCTTGGGTTACTTCCTTCTGGTTTCTACTTTTTAATTCACTTTTCACAATCAGCCTTAAATATTACACCTTCATTTGCATTTTCAGCTGCTGAATCATGATCAGCTGAAGATCCAGTAGCCCTGCACTACTGGATATAACTCAAAGGTTTATGCTGTTTTTACTGTTTGGCACATACTCAGGAATGGCAACTTAGCTTAGCAGTTGGAGCATATGGCAGGGGGAGATAGGCCAGCATCTTGGATGAAGATGCATATATTTTGTACTCTCATGGTATGATGCATTCTTGTGCTTTGCAGATGGCACCTCAGAATTGTGGCTCTGAAAACTAATTTTGCCCAGCCACGCAGGTCTGCTGACACAAGCACAAGGATCATCTGTTTCTGCAGACACTGCTGTACACTGCAGATATCCTAGGCAGGAATTTTTCTGAGAAGAACACCTGCATCTCAGTTGCTGTGGTAAGCAGGAAAAAAAAAGCTCAGGAACCTCTGACTAGCCTTTGTATCTAGAGAGAACAATTCAGGCAGACACGATTGCTACCCTCATGTAACACTTGGTCGCTGTTTCTCCTGAAAGTTTATCACATCGTGGTAGTCAGGGCAAGAGTAACGGGAATACATTGATCTTATGGCAGCTGGAAAGAGGGATTTATTCTAATTGACAGAGATCTAACCTTGCCTTTGATTTGCCAGCAGCTTCCCTGCACACAGACCAGCCATCAGCCCTCAGAGAAACTGCTTTTGTACTACATAGCAGGGATTGTAGCACTGGTAGTGCCTCTCTCAAAACTTGTTTGTGTTTTATGCCTGCCTCTCTGCCTCCACAGAACCAGCAAAACAAAAACCAAAACCAGCATCTCGTTACGTGTGCAAGTGGATCGAGGGCTCGCCAGACAGGTTTCAGGCAACAGATTCTGTGCAGCTAACAGAACTGCAGATTTAGGTATGAGCACTTTCTGTTCTCTGGCATAATTTGCATTACTTAAAATCACTCTGGGAACATTTTTTTAATGCACTGGGCTGGAGCGCAGTTTTTCTCAGAATAGTATTTCTTCCTCTCCAACCCCATTATTTGTGGTACTGTGTCACTGATCTGATCAGGGAGATCGTTTAAGGGTACATCAGGCAGATGTATTTTTAAAGATAATTTTCCTGCGTGTGCAGTGGGCTTCACATGAGCTACTGTCAGGTCTTCTTAGCTTTCTTTTTTTTCCCCAAATTTCTGTGCTCTCTGTCGGACAGACAGCCTCAGTACTAGTCTGTGCTTTATGCTAGATATTCTTCTGAAACAGTTTGGCAGCAAATAAAGCCATGGGTGGTGGACACAAACAGTTAAATTCTATTGTCTACCTGCAACAGGAGAGCTAAAGGAGAAGGAGAAATTGGAATTAAAAACAGATCTGTCAAGCAGTGAATGGGATACTGTCTGGAGTAATGTGAAATTACTGCCAGCTTACAGCGTACCAAGGGGCATTTTTTTTTTCCAGATGATTCCAAAGAGCTATTATTTACAGTACCCCTGAGCAATTGTTTCCACATTGAGCTAAGACAAGGGAGCTGTTGCTGGCACTACCAATAATATATGTCTGCCTGCTACCAGCAGGCTGGAAAGCTCAGACCTCTGCAGGGTGAGGGGTGGATTCTGGGGAGGAACCTCCTCTCGTCAGACAACTTCTGTGGACACAAAAGATGCACACATTTTTGACAGCACAAAAGTAGATAAGAGCATTTGCTGCCTGCAAATGAAATGCTAAAACAGCAGAGAGGTGCCATAATACCTTCCTGCATTCAGATGTTGTGTAAATTAGCAAGAGATTTCAGGAGGTACCTTATTACCCTCAGCGAAAGGAACCAATGTGCTACAATCATAGCATAGATTTAAGGCATATTTGAAGACTTAGAAAGGAAAAATACCTGCCTTCTAAATTTATGGTGCTCTGTCTCCCTTATTTTTCCCATTTTTAGACTTTAGCTGATTACCTGGGGTGCCTGATTTCTGACTACTATTGCATCCAAAATCTTCAGTGATTCAGATAGCTACTGACAAACCCTGGTCCTTTGTACAGTCACTGGAGAGAAGCAATTTCCATGCCTAAGTGCAGATCTGACTAGGACCCATCATTGTATTGTCTGTTTTATCTCCACAAGCAGGAAGAACAAATAATTCTGAAGCACTGAGAAAAATCTTTTCTACCTTCCTGGGTCTCATCTGTCATGCTTTCCCTGGGAAGAAGGCAAGAAGAGGACCACATATTTAATTTTTTCTATGGGTTTTGTTTGCTTCAAAGATTGAACTGAGTTTTCTTTTTCTTTCTTCTTGTATCTGAGGGGCCCGAGAACATGAGTAGCTCTTCTCTTGAGCCCATTTCAAAAGTATGTTAAGTGCAGGAGCATTGTTGCATCATTTGTTCATAGTGTTCTTCACAAGTGTATAGAAATTAAAATTCAGTTCTAAAAGGGTGCGCAGCACCGGTATGATAAAAATCTTTTTAATTAAGTTATTTTAGAGAAGATGTTTACTTACTCCTTATCTCAGTGACCAATCTGTTTACATCCAGACGCTTTTCCACAGTGCATTTTTGAAAAAAAAAAAAAAATAAAAGCGCATGAGAAGATTTTGAAATCTTCAGAAACAGAAAAAGTCTTGAAAGTCTTGGGCAGTTTTTCTGAAAAAGAACAGAAAAAAACCTGAAAAAGGCTTTGAACTTTGCCATAGTGATCTCTATTTTCACTGTTACTAAGCAAAACTTTGGGCATGGAGATTCTGAGGGGGTTGTTTAATGATAAATGGAAAGTTTCTTAAAACATTAAGGAAAAAATAGCATGAATAGAAAGTGAAACCCAATTTGGTATTTTCCTTTAGCAGCTGGTCTGTCTAAAGTGGAAACCTCAGAGGTGAAAATAAAAGAAACAGTGGAAGACATGAAGAAATCAAAACAAAAAAGATATGTGAGCAGATGACTAATGAGAAAGAGGCTGTTACCCTACTGAGAAATCTGAGGCTGTTTTATAACATTTGCCATGGCTTTGTCACAGCACATGAGATCTGTCATATACATGTTGTGTACCTTATTTGAATGGTCCCTTGAAATAACTCATTCTGTTTCATGATGTAAAACATTAAAAAGGCAACAAGAAGGGAATAAGATGTCAGCATAGCAGTGAAACTAATTTTTCAGCATATTATTGGAGGAGAAGCCATGGCACCTGAAGCTGAATATCTATGATACATTGCAAATTTGTTTTGAAACAAATATCAACAATGAAATACTTATTAGACTGTCTGAGCTCTGGAAAGTCAGTCAATTAGTTCCAGCATTGACACAATGAGGTTATTTTACCAAGATGAGAGACTGTAATGATTATCAAATATGTTCAAGGAAATAAAATCCTGTAGTCAAGTCAATCCCATCCAGAACCTGATTAGCTTTTAGAGCTCAAGCTTGATTACCTTGATTTCATTAGTAAAAAACACCACAAGGCTACCAGACACTTAGAACCATCAAATGATTTTTTTCCTTGTGATCTCAGAGTGGATGTCACGTGAGAAGGCAACAAAAGACCGACACAGACATTGATTCTTCTTCAGCAGATTTAACTGTCTTTTGGCTGTGAAGAAGTTGTCAGATGCACTTTTTTCCTTGAGCTTCTATCTGTAAGAATATGTGAAAAATTGAGGTGTACTGAGGGAAATGGTTTTAACACTCTAGACAAACACAAGAGAAGAGCTTGTGCACATGGAACTGCTGATGGTGCAGCACATTTAGACACAAGCTGCTTACAGATGTTCCTGTAAGCATCTCTTTTTTCTTCTGAAAAGAGAAAGACATGCCATAGTCTAGTGTGAAGAGCCTGTGTTGTATCCATTTTTCTTATTTCCCTGGGCAGAAATTATGTTTTGTCTGAGAATATTACCTGGTAAATAGATAATGCCTTCTTACTGCTGCTAGTTGTCTCATTGAATGTACAGCTGGCAGAAAACATGGATATATAGATGAGGAGATATTAAAAATTATCTGTAGCAAGATATTAAAAACAGTCTGGACGTGGCCCTGCTTTAGGTGCCCATGCTTGAACAGGGAGGGTTGACTGAGATTCCGATCTGTGATTCTGTGGTAACATCACAAAAGCTGATCATTGTCTTAGCTCAGAAAACGACAGCTCATGTCACATTCTTATGATGAAAATAGTGAACACATGAGCCTTAATTTTAGTGTCAGTCCTCCCTTTTAATATAGAGATGTCAACCTTCCTGCAAACAGCTACCTGGTGGTGGTTGTGGGCTCGATTGGTGTCAGCAGGTATAATCTGGGCTGATACTACATCCCAATGAAACCTAGTGAGCCCATTTCTCATTTATGCCCCATACATCTGACATGGCTTCACAGGACTTTGTGGAAACATCGTATTTGTGTTGTGGGTAGATGTACTTTGGGATCCAGAGTGTCTCTGCATCATGTGTAAGCTTTGGAAAGGGAAAGTAGTCATTGCTCCTGCCAGCCACCAGATCTGACAGTCTGTGTGGCAGCTGTAGAACCACGGCCCTGGAAAGACCAACCTGCCTTTGAAGAACCTTGTGCTACTGTCACTGAGAGGCTGGAGCTCTGCCAGCACCCACATTGCTCTGAGGGCTGGTGGGTACGTGAGGAAAGTAAGATCCCCGAGACTCTCCGTACCACAGCCCTCCCACACGGGTCTTTGCAGAGCTGAGTTTCAGCTTTCAAACCAGTGCAATTTAGAAAAAATACTCTTTGGAAAACCATTTTAGTGCCTGACATTGTCAGTTATTAATCATAAAAATCCTCTGATGAAGCCCTGCAGAAGGAACTGGAACTGAACCCAATCAGATGCCGTATTTTAATTATATTGCCTGAGCAATGCAGTTTTGCTCATGGCGATTTTCCATACAGCATTTGCAAGGTGGCAACTGTCACAGCTCAAACAGAGTGTAAACAACATACTATTTAAAACTTAATCTTTGAAAGGTATATTCCATTGAGTTTTCATGTTGCAAAGAAAAGATGGTCATAGATTTCACAAACATTCCTCCAAATAGTTCTTCCCATTTTTCTGATACCTATGATGCTGGTAAAAAAATAGTAGCATTTCTGGTTGTCACTGGGAAGAAAGAGTAGTATTAGAATTTTTTAAAAAGTGTTCTTTTTTCACATACTTCTATTTTTGTAGGACAAATTAAATATAGTTGGGGCTTAGAAGATGAAGGTGTTTTGATAGGTGAATGTTGGCGCTATACTCAGAATTTATCAGCTTCTTCCAGGTAAATTCTTCTTGAGGACATTTACTGCCCTGGGACTTCAGCAAATTGCATTAACTAATGAATGTTGAATGTGCCTAAACTTTTCACTTAACAGAAAGTGGAGAACACAATTCTGCCTTCTTCTTCTGGCTCCTATATTCTCCTTACCTTTGGAATCCTTTACTTCAGACATGCATGGGTGTCTGTGCAGGGTGTGATTACTGCTGAGTGGTTGTTCTGTGTTTCGGTGTGGTATTCTTGATGGTTTGTGTTTTGGGGGGTTTCACA
The DNA here is from genome assembly GCF_963513975.1 of Fringilla coelebs. Taxonomy (NCBI): domain Eukaryota; kingdom Metazoa; phylum Chordata; class Aves; order Passeriformes; family Fringillidae; genus Fringilla; species Fringilla coelebs. Next base: position 25,973,201 of record NC_140029.1, on the reverse strand, counting down.
TGGAGGATGAGCTTAGCTTCAGCATGGTCCTAGTAAACCATTGCTTTCAGGAGTGCTACTGCCTACTGCTGTTGCAAAGAATGCAAGAGGAGGACGCAGCAGTGATAGCTTTTACCAATAATGATAACTGCTTTTTAGTTATATTTCTGAAATCTAGCTTGCATAGTATTTAGTGTAGTGGTTCTGATACACGTTCCAAATCCCACATGGAAGTAGCTACTCAGTACAGTTGCAGTGAGCTGCCTACACTTGAAATAATGCAGCTGATCTTGTGTTTTCCTGCAGGATGCTTTTAGTAGGCACGGAAAATTGTGGTACAAACTTGTCATGGGCTTTCTGAGAAAACTTCTGCGTCCAAATTCCTCTGTCTGGCTGGCTAGCAGGCCATGTGCAGCCTGATTTCCTGTCTTACATGTAGTTTTACCATAATTCTTTGACCAGCGGACAAGGAGTAGCCTTTCACAGGCTCTCAGGACATCAAGTAATTTCTTAGTAACTAGCAATTCACTTCCGGAGCTAGAGGTGGTCTAAACTGAGCTCCAAAGTGACCATTAACTTTTTCTCTTTCAAGTAGAGCCAGTGATTATTTTTCCCTCTGGGTGCACACTTGCATATCTTTACAAACAGGGCACTGTTAGATTTCTACCCTGCCATAAACCCTGACTGTAATACCTCATCCACTACTGACCTGAAGTGAACTCCGAGCAGAGGGAACAGTAATAAAGCGAAACCCAGCAAACAGTGTGAAGCTTTTGTAAGATCTTATATAACTGGATTGGCTATATTGGGAACTTGCCTTTGGTTTTAATTATAGATTTAAGGGTGCACTTATCGGGCTCTGTGCCATCTCTTTGCTCCCTCCCTTCACTCTTGATTTGCTTTATATAATGAGCAGCCACTACAAAAAGGATGTTTTTCCCCCCTTCCTTTCAGGAAGAGGACAGGCCGACAAAAGTTCACTGGGGGTTGGGGAGGTCTAATGTGTTAATTGTCTCGTGTGTCACCCTGGTCTCAGGCTTCAGCCTGGTCCCTCCAGAACATTTCAAACATCATCTGTCAGAGCCCAGCAAAACGTGTGGTGTCCCAAAACTGGCCAATGTTTCTTCCCAAAAGCTGGGGTTGAGTGACAAGTACCTCTTTGAACTTGCAGAAAAGTGTCAAGAGAATGACAGTCCCCAAATCTACCCAGATCTATCACTTACGCACATCTGTTCAGCAGCATACACAAAAATTACTTTCACGGAAGCAGAGCCAGAGCAGATGCAAAGCAGCAAGGTCTTCTGAGGGCATCATGAAGCATTAATGAAACCTGACTTGAGATTTGAGGAAACAGGACTTGGATGCGTAAAAAAATTTAAAAGATAACTGAGTCAATTTATGCTGCCTGAGCATCACTTCTCAACTTAATCTTTAACTCAATTTGTATTCATTTTCCTGGTGACTTTTACCTCTCAGAGCATCTGCTGTACCAATTGTTATATGTGCACAGGGAGAGGGGCTTGTAAAGCAATAGAGAAGCTGTCCTGCAGAATTACTCTGGCTGTGCCTTAAGGGGTAGACACCTGCTGCCTCCTTTGAGGAGTCCCAGGCTCAGAAATCAGGTTTCTGAATCTGTAATTCATATCAGAAGCCAGTCCCCTGAAGGGATATCTGGAGTTAACTGCCCTGCCACATCCAAGAAGGTGGTGATAGAGTTAGTGGCTATCCCCCTGCTCTAGCTTAGATGTTTTCAGCTTTTTGTTTCAATCTTGTGAATGGACAGGGGTTAGCAAAACCAGCACAAAGGTGTCACTATGTGAGCTGAATTCCTCTAAGTCAGTGAATTTAACAGTATTAATGTCCACTATCCGTAGTAAGTAGAGGGGCTCTGTGATGTAAGGATAACAAAAGTACTTTAGGAGGGAGGAGAACAGGAAACCTGAGCATCTCAACACTAAGGCAGACAGATCCACTATGGCTGTCCCACAGCCTAGAGCTAAAAAACTCTGCTTGCCTTCCTATTGCTCTGAAATCTAGGTGTAACATAGGAGGGGAATTAAGAGTTCACTGTGTTAACAGCTTTTTTTATCCTAGAATGTTTGTAACAGTCCATCTATTAAATTATGAATGCAATGGCATAGCTCCTGGTTATCCTTTCACTGATACCAAGTAAGAAATGTTGCTAAGAAGGACAGCAAAACTTTGGGAAAATGGTGTACCTGACTCTCCTTAACAGCAGCCTACTTCTTACCAGCCCTGTGACTACTGAAGAATTTGTCATTCCAGAAAATTGTACATCGTTTTGACATATGAAATCACAAAAAAAGACTGCTCCTAATGAAGCTGAAGCTGAGCAGACAGAGAGTTTCAATCCTAAGGCCTTACAGAAGACACTGCAAAACACAGTTTGGGCTTCTAGGTTGATATAGGTGTACATGCTCTATAGCAGAAGTGGGTGTGCTCATCCTTGCTCCCAACTCTCAACTGATATCTCTGCATCCAGTTTTGCTTTCTTTTTTGTATGCTTTTTTCTAGGATGTGACTCAGTGCTTTTCAGAAAGCAGAGCCTTTGTCTGCATAATTTTCCCTGCCAATCCTTTACATCACCTGCTTGCTCCAGAGTTGGGAGTGACTCATTTTTCTCATCCAAGCACATGTGCACACAATGAGCTGTCTCTCATCTAATGGCCCTTCACAGAAACTTATATGTAGGGTCATGATTGTGTTTTGTTGCAGATGCCCAGTGCCCATCTGTAGAGGACAGTCTCTGTCTGTCTCAAGATTTATATTCTGAATGCTTTAAAGGCTTTGCAAGTGAAAGCAAATGATTTATTTTTTTTCCCTTCCTCCCTCACTAGCTAATTTTGTATCTATTATTTACTGTGGGAAAGCTATGCCAAACAAGCAATGTCTACATTTTGTTCTGAGGCTGATTTCCATCCTAACTATTTAATGAAGTGAGCTTGAAACTGGAAAAGTTTCTGGAAAAGTTTCACACCACTCACTCACTCACTCACTCACTCACTCACTCACCACCTTACCTTCTTTTTTTGCCCCATATGTGAAGATAGTTTGCATGGAAACCCTTAAACTGCATAGAGACTCTTGTGGCAGACTAATTAACTAAAATTTATATATGAATGACCGAAATCAAGACATGTACAATGTAGACATGTGACCTAGTCCACCTCCTCTTTTGCCCTGTTAGAGTCAATGGAAAGATGTAAGCACCTCCCAGCAGTAATTTGGCTCAACCTGAATTAGACAGCTACCATAGGTCACATGGATTACAACAAAGAAAAGGCAAAGCAAAACAGCTTTGGTGCAGATGTCTACATTTTGTTGGTGTCTATTGTTAGGGTGCCTTACATAAATTAAAGTTAGTAAATTCATTGTTGAATAGAGCAGAGATTCAGGAATTTCCAAAGAGGCAGATTACAACATTATCACAAAATGATACCATTTTAATTTTAGATTTTAATTCTTCTGCTGAGAGTTCATTTAATCTTAGCATTAGGCATCTCCTGTATGTTCTTTGACAGTATCACCACCAAGAAAATACGCAAATTGTTAGGATAGAATAATGAAATTTCTTAGGTTGAAAAGGACTTTTAAGATCATCAGATCCAACTGTTAATCTAGTGCTCACAAGTCCACCACCCAACCATGCCCCTAAGCACCCTGTCTACATGCCTTAAATACCTCCACCAGAGATGGTGGCTCCACCACTTCCCTGGGCAGCCTGTTCCAGTGCTTTACAATCCTGAGGATTTTTTTTCCTAATACCCAGTGTACCCCTGGCACACCTTGAAGCCATTTCCTCTTGTCCTATTGCTTGTTCCTTGGGAACAGAGACCAGCCTTCACCTCAATACAACCTCCTTTCAGGTAGTTGTAGAGAGTGATAGGGTCCCCACCCAGCTTCCTTTTCTCCAGGCTAAAAATCCTCCCCTTCCTCAGCTGTTCCTCATCGGCCTTGTGCTCTGGACCTTTCACCAGCTCTATTGCCCTTCTCAGAATACAACCCAGCCCCTCAGTGTCTTTCTTGTAGAGGGGGCCCAGAACTGAACACAGGATTTGAGGTGTGTTCTCACCAGGGCCGAGTGCAGGGAGGCGATCGCTGCCCTGGTCCTGCTGGATGCACTACTCCCCTGGTTACCCTGCACGTGCTGTGTGATGGCACTCAGGATTCTGCTCCATGTCCCCCCACAGGCACTGAGGTTGGGCTGAGGCTGTAGTTCCCAGAATGCTCCATCTGGCTCCTCTTGTAGATGGGCATCACGTTGGTCAATCTGCGGTCAGTCAGGACCTCCCCAGTTAGAGCTGCAGGTAAACATTGACAAGTGGCCAGGTGAGCTCTTTCACCATCCCTCCCCATAGCTTTGGGTAGATCTCATCCAGCCCCATCGACTGCTCCAACAGCTTCTGAGCTGTGGGCAGGACAAAGGCAGATAATTACACTCCACAGTCTTCCAGATTGCCCTGGGAGAGCTGCATTAGTAAGACTCAGATCCAGCAAAGAGACTGACCATGTCTCCAGGAACCTATTCTCATAGGATGAGAGATAGCAATGGAAGAATGGGAAAGATAAGGGCAGCAGCCTCATTCATGGACTCTCCAGGAAAGTGGATGGACTAGTGAGATGGCTTTGAACCTTCCTATCAGGAAATGTTTCCACATTGTCCTATCTCACACATCTTCTCTGCTCCTCCTTTGCACCAGTGTGAATTTGTAATGTCTGTGATACTGTACTGTGCTCAGGCCCAGTGGAGGGGACCCAACTTCTGGATCATGAAATGCCATCAGCAAAGAAAGGAAGATCCAATATTCAGGGTCCCAGAAAACTGATAGAAGGTGCCAAGGTTTTATAGAAAATTTTTGTGATGTCTCAGAGAGCTGTCTGGAAGGGTATCTGCTTCCCTCTTCTGTCTCCCAACAACCTGAGGAGAGTGAGCTGAGAGCCTCTACAAAGAAACAAACCTTGACAGTTTATCAGGCGTGGGTTGAATTTTGATGATGCTCTCAGCACGGCTGAGGCAAACTTCTCATTACTTTTCATGTAAAAGAACCCACTTTGCTTGTCTTTGTGCTCTAAGAACCTTGGAAAATGATAGCCTTGGAAGTGCCCATTTCCCAAGAGGTGCAAAAAAATTCTGATGCCTCTTGAAGTTCCCTTGTGTGAGCCATTGGCAATGTGTTTTTGTGCTGGGTTAGGAACAGGCCAGAAAGCAAATGGCTTGGGGAAAGTCCTGACAAGGAGACAGTGCTTTCAAGGACTCCCTCTCCCCGTGCAAGGACAGCCAGAGGTAGAGAGTACTTCTCATTTCCCTGCTGCCCTTTGTGCAAGGCAGGCCACAGACTGCTTGTTTACTCAACATTTCAATATATTCTCCAGGCAATATTTTTTCCTTTGGCTGAGAAGACTGTCTTTCCTTTAATCCATTTATTCCTGATCTGCTTTTCCTGTAGTCCTCATGCTCACTGAACACTGTGGCAAATCTGCTCTTACTTGTTGTTAAAACAATGGAATTTTTTCACAAGACAAACCAAAACTGGGTGGTTAAAACTTACACAGTTCTTGTTTTATGCCTTTTTTTTCAGGAAGCATGGAATATTTTAGAAATTATTCTATCTGATAAGGAGCAAGCCTTAAAGACAGTGCATAAGAGCACTTGTTCTACCAGCAAAAGCTTGTTTTCATGGGGATAGCAGGGAAGAGGCACCTGGACTGTCTCAGGAGATCTTTGGAGGAAAGAGGGTAGACATGATTGTAATGAGCCAACATAGCCTTTGTTCATCTAATGTCAGGTTTTTCTGCTTCAGGTTTTATTCCTTTTGTGATATATAAAATATTACTTGAATTTTGATTGTATCTCAATTCCATGCAGATATTTTCAATTATAAAATAAGGTAATGTAAACTCCCATGAATAAATCTAGTGAGTACTACTATAAGATTGTTTTCCCTTGCCTTTTCAAGCAGCAGTCTGAAATCCTTTGAGGAGACAAGATAACAACTGACATGGACTGGAGTTAATACAAGATGAATGTTATGAATTTTTGTTTTCTTCCAAGCAATCTTTTACATTTGCTGTATAGCACTTTGGTACTGAACTCACAGAGGTATTAAGGGATGGGAAACCATTTCTGTAAAAGGTCTTGAAACCATTAGTTGCTGCAGCCCTTTTTGGAATTTTCTTCCTTCTAGTAACTTGTTCCTTGCCCTGTTTGTGGCAGACCTTTCAGAGTCATTTCTCCAGATTCTGCCATAGCAGTACAATTGGACATTAATTTAAACAAGCTATATTTGCAGCTCAGGACAAGAAAAATCATTGAATGATTTAAGTTGGAAGGAGCCTTTAAAAGCCATCTCGTTCCCACCTCCTTGCAGGGACATTTTCAGTTCATCCTGGTTAATCAGAGCACCATCCAATCTGCCCTTGAATATTTCCAGGGCTGGCTCTTCCACTACCACTCTGAGCAACCTGTTCCAATGTTCACCACCCTAATCATAAAAAAATCTCAAATGGCTTGGCTGCCTGTCTGTTTCAGTATTGATTTGCAAGTCTTACACTTTACAGCCTCGCCCAAACATACATGACCCCGTTCTGAGAAGGCAGAAAGGCCTGAACTCACTGCGTGGCTTGAAAATTAAGTCCCCAAATGACCAAGCCATCGAATGCTCACTTCCACTTCTCCTGACTTCGCTCTCAGTGAAAATTTTGCAATTAACCACAAGCCGCAAGGGTGTGAGTCCGCTTTTACAAAGCTGCAAAGAAGAGAGGGGGAAGAGAGCGCGACTTCTCCAAAGGCCCTCTCAGAGTACCCTGCCCCAGTGAACCCTCTCTGCGGGGGTTCATTCCTGGGATGTGCCCACGGGGTCTGCTGACCCCAGCAGGGCCACCTGTGGTAGCGTGCGGGTGAGAACATCTGTCCTTCCCAAGTGGAGCGGGACCACCAACAGCTCCCACAGGTCAGCGAGCACAAACCTCACCAGAGCCATAGGTATTCCTCTCCACTGACCTACATGATTTGGTCTGGTGACCTACTGCTTTTGTTTATTTTTTAGGTTATAAAATATGCTTATCCACCCTCTGTAAGCAAGCATGCAAATCTGAGAGTTGCAGTTCTAGAAATCCACTCAAAAATGCCAAGTAAAGGACTGCTAACCAGGCTTCTCTTGCCTTTAAGCACCTGAAACCTTACAAACATGCTTAGAGGTGCAAGATTGCACATCCTCTTAGGAACCTGCTAAGCTAGCCTGGCATACCAGCTGGATTTTTAAGGTACTCTGTGAAGATCATAATCCCCTTCTTTCTGGGAGCAACTTTATTACCCCAGGGAAGCAGCTGAATCAAGATTGTGCCAATATTTCCATCATATTGTTAGCTCTCTTTTTTTTAAGTCTTCATGAAAAAGAAGTAATTTTGTCCAATAATTAAGAACCAAAAAACTTCTCATGGCAGCAGATTTTGTTCATGATTTTCACACAAATATTTTTGACAGCGTTGACATTTTTACAAGCATGACTAACTACACATTTACCCAGTTTCTTTTTTTTTTTTTTTTTTTTGGCACTTAAATGTGCTAAAGATAATGTAAGCTAGAGAATTCCAAAGTCTGGCAAGAAGTTTACTACATGCCAGGGACTGTTTTCACTTGTTTTAAAAGACAAGTAGATGGCCAAGATACTGAATTTGAAATGACACCTGCAGAGCTTGGATCATGGTGACTCTGACAAAGCATATTCCTGTCAAGGGAGAATTTCTCAGTAACTGTTTTCATTCAGGACTTTGTCCCATGATTCCTTTGCCATGTTGGGTATAGCACAAATTTCACAGCTTTGGTTTCTTTCACTGTGAAATGAATTTCATTACCTACTTAACAGGAATATCTGCTGTGTAACTCATGGGTACTTAGGCAATGCTGAGGGAGGAAGGAACTTTGCAGCCCAGAAAGGACAGAAGGGTGCCTGCACACGGCAGGGGTCACAAGTCTGCATGCACAAGACTTTACCTGGGAGCCAGCTAAGGACAGAGATACCTTCACTCATCTGTAAATGTACTGAGGTACCTCCCTGTGATATCCGTGCTGCTCCTTGTGAAAGCCACTGCTTCTCAGGAATCCATCTCAGACAGGAAGGAAATGCCCTGTGCTATGCAAGTCACAGAGCAGCACACTTCCTAAAGGAACTGCTTCCCAAAGCTGTCCTGTCCATGCTGGCAGTGATATCACACTTGCAGTATGTGTGTTCCCGAGTTATTACCTGCAGCACCTCCGACACAGTGGCCCTAAGACACTTGTTTATTGTCAGTGTAAGGAGGTGAGTGGTGTCTGGGAAACTCTTGTGCACAACCTGCAGACAAATGCTGCCATTTATGGTGGTGTTGTCTGAGAGTTTTAGGGAATGTGAGAGCTGTGTATTACCAACCCCACAAACCTCCTGTCACTATACACTGGTGCCACCTTTAGCTCTCTCTGCCCCCTTCAATATCTTCTGCTTTTTAGTATGCCAGTACCACACTCCTGCCGAGCAGCTGCCTGTTTGGCATGACTCATGCCAGACATTTGGCTATTTTGGACAAATGGAGATAGGCTATTTATCCCAAATAGCTGCCTGCCCTGGATAGCACATTATCCTGAATAATGGAAGCACTATCAACCTAAAAATCCTTTAGAATTCTTCTGCCTGCACCCACATATTGCATCAAAGAACTCTGGAAACATGCAAATAAACGATTAATACAGCAGATGAGGACAGACACACTTTTGAAATGATAACTTGATTTGATTTGGTAGCACCCCCACCAAGGCAAGGAGGCCACTTTCCCTGGGTGCAGGGTCTGGGAGCTACTGCAGAGCTCTGTGCCCCAGCCCTTGAGGAGCCCTCAGAAGAGGTGCAGGTACCCTGGTGGCTTCCCTAGAGCTAGCACTGGCCCCTGGCTCCCTGGTGGCAGGCTTGCCATGGAAACGTTTCTGAATTATTTTATTTTTTTTCAAGCTGTTGATTCACACACCAGAAAGAGCAACTTTGGGTTTGAAACTCTGCTGGGTGGGTTCTGCCCAGGGAAACAAAAAGCCATAGACTTTGGGTAAAAATTAGGACCTTTTTGCCCTGTTTACCTGCAGATGGCTTGTATAGGATGTGAAATTCAAGGTGTGTCCTAGGAGTTCATAGTGTCTCAGACACAGATAAAGGGGACTTGAAAGAATTTTCTGTCTTGACACAGACCCTCCTGGGAGACCCTTTTTTTTTCTTTACTTTTGCTTTTTTTTTTTTTTTTTTTTTTTTTTTTTTTTTTTTTGTTAGGTTTCCCAATCTTTTAATGGACTCATTGTTATTTATAGTAGATCTTTGCCTAATGATGAATGATGTAGTTTGCTAATGATGGATTTGGTTACAGTGTGTGTGTGTTGTAGAGTGAGAGATGATTTTATCTTGTTCTGATGGAGGACTCAGGTTACCAAGAAGTCTTTATAGCTCTTTATCAATCCACCAGTGGAGCCACCAGTTTGAAATGTGGGATTTTTCTCCTTTCTCCTGCAAATCTTAATGAATTTTAAAACAGTTTTAAAACTGATTATTTCAGAGCACTGCTGTCCCATAAGTGTGCTTGTCATCATTTACACTGGTCAAATTTCCACTGGTTTCAAGGTCTGATGGGAAGAGTGCTGGGTATGAAAAGAATTTGGGGTCAGACCCAGAGAGGGAGATAGAGATGGACCAGCAGCAGGGCCAGCGCCCTGGTGAGCATTAGGGTGAGCTGGTAATAGCAGTGGCAGCTAGCAGAGGGAATTGGTGCTAAATGGAAGACTCTCACATGGATTAACCTGCCAGGCTTGTTTTTAGAATCTGTTCTTCATTCACTTCAATGGCTCATGGGCACCCCTTCCCCCTCCCCATCTCACTTAAACAGTCTTAATTTATTTTTGTGTTTGGGAAGATTAACATCCTTCATAATTTCCTGATTTTTAGTGTGTTATTTAATTTTTTAACCAGTATGGTGGGGTTTTTTTATATTTATATACTAATTGGAAACAATGACAATTTTTTATCAGATTTAATCCATATAATTTGGATATGTATATGTAGTTAATTTTTAACAACTCACTAGAATTATTCAGTCCACTGTTTTTCTCTTGTAAACACTTTTTTCTAAGGCAATTTTAACAAGATTGGCTATTTCTTTTTCCTTGAAGAGGGATGGGGAGAAAATATTTGCCTGCAAAATGCTTTGAAATTTTAGCCTTAAAATACAAAATTAGTAAATGAAAAGATGGCATTCAATGACACTATTTTGCGAAGGTGTATGAGATCTGCCACAATCATCTGTTTGCCTATGACAATAAACAGAAGTGTTCTGCATCTCTTATCACAATTTTTTTCTCTAGAAAGGTTACCAGTATGCTGCACACAATATAGAATTTTCAAATTTTGAAACATTTTGCTATTATAGTAATGGCTATTGCTGTTCCTAACACATACCCTGTCAGATGGCTTAAAAAATTTATGCCTTGGTTCATGCAAAAAAAAAAAAATGGGGGGGAGGGAAAAAAAAAAAAAACAAAGGTCAAAACTTTTAAAATGTCACTTCTTCTACAGTTTTGCATAGAAAATACATTGAAGCAGTGGGAGGGCTCCTTGCCCATAGAAACAGGCTGTAAGAAAAGAATGTTATCCTGCTGCTGTAGTTTCCACTTTCACTGGCAGCTGCGGGCTGAGCAGAAAAGCACTGTGGGAGCCTATTGTTACCCCAGCTGGGTAATAGTTTTCTTATTTTACAGTCAGCAACCGAGGGGGGTTGGGGTGTCTCAGCAAAGTGCCTGAAAATATAACTCCTGCAAACAGATCACTTTCTCCTTCCCCATGAGAAAGAGGGATCCATAAATCTTTTATTTCATTTGTTTCCTCTACCAAGGTAATCAGCTATTTCAAAAAAAGATGTGTTTATTTTCCAAATAAGTTTATGCTGTGTGGAGATGTTGCTCTGAAAGCTGTAAAATCCCACATCTCTACTGGAAAACTCAGTAATATTATCTTCCGGTGGTGGTGCTGTTTTTTTGGTTTTGGGGTTGTGGGTTTTTTTATATGAAATTTGATTTCTGAAAAGTAAATTTTGCAAGGATAAGCCTGTGTGGATGGCAAACCACATTTTTACCAGAACAAAGTTTTGATAGGAAATGGAGTAAACTTTGCAAAGCCTTTCTTTGCCTGACAGGGAAAGCATGAGCTCCCCAACAAAGGTGGCACACATTGACTTTTTGTTGAATGGTTATAGCTTGTAAGTCTGACTCTTACAAGACTTTAGGTTTCTTTTAGTTCTAGCCTATCCAAGTGAGGGCAACTATTTATGTCACGACAGCAACTTAAGTTTAAGGAAGAGGAACAAGGGCAAAACCATTTAGCTCAGCCGACTTTGCTCATGTCTTTCCTACCAACTAGAATTTGCAAGACCAGCTGCAAAGGAAGAGCTGGGCAAGAAAAGGCTGCAAATCCTGCCTATGGTGGGAAAGTTGGCCAGCTGAATGATTTATCTCCTTGACTTTTTGATAGCCTCAGGTGTCACCACAGCTCCCGTGTGAAGTCCTGCAGAGCGCTCCATCAGCGACACGTAAAGGCAAAACCCACTCTGGTCAGCTGGATGGGAGCAAAGGTGCAATGCCCACTTGATGGGCAAGTCACAGCTGGTCAGAGCACTATTTTCATCAGAGGAGACTGTCCCCTGGGCTTTTTCCTGTTGCAAATCCTTTGCAGCCCCTTGGAAAGAAAGGAGGATCTGCTCCAAAATGGTGTGGAACTTGTTGTAGCCCTGATTACTATCTAGGAGCTTTGAGGTGTTCCTGGAACAAATCTCCCTCTCTAGAAGTGATGCAAGGGGAGTAGGCAAGAGGAGTGCTTCCCTTACCACTCAACCTAACCTCTGCAAAGTGTTCTCTGTGTGGAGCTCATGCCAGAGAAATGTCTGGATCGTGCCCAGGCCCTTATATTGATGTAGTTTGCTTTAATCTTGTAGTTTGTGGTGGTGGCTATGTCACAATATCATTGGGTTCATGCTGCTGAGACTCTGCTGCCTTTTGTGGCTGGATTTCAGCTTGCTTGTCTGTGTTCTGCCGCTCCTCCAGACCTCAGGGCAGACAGAGCTACAGTTTCCCTCCCTTACTTGCCTTGCAGTGCCTCTCTCCCATCTGTGCCATGCAGTCAACAGTTGCCTGACTGATGTGGCTGGCTGAGTTCATGGGATGATATGAGAGACGTGATACATGAGAGCAGGTCTGATGCTCTGCTGTTCCGTATTTTTCTTCAGTTCTTGCATCTAAGCTTCTCAGGTTGGTGGAGACATTGCTGCCCTGTCTGCAGAGAAGCCCTCTGGGATAGACATGGCCTGGGTGCATGTGCAGCTAGGATGGATTCAGCTATTGGTGTCATGTGGAAGATGATGGAATACATGGTGGGAATTCCCTGGAAATGGCCTAGCACTGCCAAGGTCACAGCTCAAAGCCTCAGGAAGCCTGTGGCTAAATGTTTGCACCTTATATCAAGGTGTCCTGGCTGCCAATACTGAAGGTTTGTCCAGCACATATTCCTGTATCCCGGAGATGGGATATAGATATAACCTGTCTGTTGTGCAGGGAGAAAGTGAGGGCTGAGACTTCAAAAGGAAAAGAAGCCAAACTCCACACATTTTCTGGATTATCTTGGACAAATGCAATAAAAATGGTACTGTGGAAAAGAGTGATTCATTCCTTGGTTTCAATACTTCCTCTGCAGATATTTTCAAGGGAAAGAATGAGCAACATTAGAGTTTGGCATTTAGACCAATGACAGCAACATAAATTACATGCACTTGTTACATCTGCCAGCATGGAGCCTCAGATCAAGCTGTGGCACGTACTTGCTTTTACAGGCCCTAGATTCAAGCCCAGTTATTAAACAAGCATGGTTTTGGATATTATGAATATTCATAATAGCAGGGTTGAGCCAGAACTGAACAGATCTTTTTGCAGACCCAAAGGATGGATTTTCAAAATTTCACCCTGTAATTCAAGCTGAAGAAATTCCTGTCCTTTTCTCCACAAACTCTCCTCTCAGTTCTAAGCCTGCCACACCAACAATCACTCTGGCATACCACACACAGGAGGAACCCACTTTGGCTTTTATCATCCATAAAAGCCATCACTGTGTGAACCACCAGAACCAGGGCAGGCTGATAAAGGAGACCAATGAGCTCTTCTCTGCTCAGAGAGCTGGACCAGCTTTCCTACCTAAAACCTCTCTCATGCCCCAAAGAGAAACCTGCTGCTGGGAGGTCACACCCGAGGGCATCGGCTTGGTAATGCAATAGGGCAATGCATCATGCTCTGCCAGGAAGAGGTGTAAAGCATCTACCCCATAGGAAGTCTTGTTAAGGTTTAAGGAGCAGTTCATGCAATGCCTCTGAATCTTCCCCAGCAGAATTCACACTCTTCTAAATGTTTGAAAACATGTGGAAAGACTGCAAGCCTGGACTGTGGTGTCAGAGTGCAGTCATTGCAGTAAAATGGTTGGCTACGCTTCTATGATTAGTGGATTTTAGGTTAAACTTGTCCTTTATTTCTAACATTTCCAGCTAGTTGAATAAATAGCCAAGAAGCACAGGATTCCTGTACACTAAGTACATATTCATAGCAGTGCTTCAGACTCCAGTACCCCTGTGACCTTTTCATTCTGGGTAATAAGTGAGTAACTCACTAATTTCAAAAACAAAAGGTTTGCATTTCTTGAATGGACCAAAATCTCTAAGTGAAAGCAGTGGTACAGGGAAAGATGGGGCAAGGAAATTTCCTGTTTTATCACTTCAGAAAACGGGGTTAAATACATTGTGTAAATGCACAGAGATACATACACAGGTATACACACACACACACCAGATCCATTCCTGTTATTACTTTAAATTTTATCTCTGTAATTACTTAAAATCTTCTTTTGTTCTCTGTGGAAGTGAGGCATTAATTAGAAATGCCACCATCCCACCTCTACCCCGTGGGTGCATGAACTGGGTGGCTGGCCAGACCAAGAGATACACATGCAGTCAGTGCTGTAAATCTCTAGGGCAGAGTTTACAGCCCCCTCTGTGCTGCTTGTTCTGCACTCAGAGAAGAAAAGACACAAGCCAGCAGGTGCTTTCAGTCTCTGGATATGTCTACCTGGACTTGTGCACTGCTGGTGACACGAGCTGAGCAGAAAGGGTTTTACTGTGTCTAACAAAGCACAAAGCTGGAGAGTGTTCCCAGGGTCCCAGGTATGTTACCTCAGACTTGGCACCACATCATCTTGGTCATGCCATTTTGGGTCAGGGCATGGAGACAGCTGGTTCCCATCTGACTGCAAAATGGCCTGTAGCCATCCCCTGCACAAAGGAGGGTGGAAACAGATGGTGGAGCAGTTTGCCCAAGGCCACACAGGAGGTCAGCAGGAGAAGCAAGAGTGGAGCAGACATCCCTGTGTCCCACAACAAAGATTCATGTCCTGTCAGGTAGGGTTTCACTAAGGAACAGCATATTTAAAACTAGGCAAAACTCCATCTATTTTCTCCACTGCCACCACTCTGTGGGCAGAGTCACTGGGTATTTGTGTCTGGCAGAACATGGGAAGGTTGTGTAGAGTTTTCTTTGATTCATTAAAGTTTGTAATAAACTACCAAACACACAGAAAGAATCCAACATCATCCAAAGAAGGACCAACCTGCACTGCAAGCTTTTGAAATTGTTGTCTACTGACATTACCTTAGTAGCAAATGGTACCCTCATGGGCAGCAGGCTTTGTCTCACCTGCCTTCAGCCATCTAGATGGACAACCTAAGCCAGATATCTATGTCTCTGCTAGAACCAATGGAGAGAAACAGAGCTATCTAGCTTAGACACCAATCTAGGGAAGATTTGAGTTGCTCTTCAAGGTCCTTTTGTTATAAGACATCTTAGCCAAGTAGTTTAGTCTGGAACGCCAACTTTTGGAGAGTATACATTTGATATGAAAAGTTATGCTTTGGGAATAATGTTCTAACTTCAGTAGGGCCAGGTTTCACTCCTTGGTTTTGCCTGTTTATACAACATCTCTATGTTCAGCATACAAATGCGGCACGTAATAGATTAAAATCTGTCTTCTCACTCAAAAATTCATGCAAGTTTTTGAAGACGTGAACTTTGTGGGAGCCCAGCAATTAGAATGGAGTTTGTCATCAGCCTCACACATAAAAATTACTTGTCTATGTTTTGTTTATTTTCAGGTTATTCATCCCTAAAAGCTTTAACAATAGAAGGATTTAATAAAACTGAAAAAAAACTTCCTTTAATCCATTTTTGCTTTTCAAGGTGAATTACAATATATTTATGTTGGTAAGTGGTTGCACCCCATTTGAAAACATAAGAAATACTGTTGACTTATAGAAGACCTTTTCAGTTTGATAAAGTTCCGTGCATGCATAAAGCAGACAATTAGTCTTAAAAAGCAGAAATACCATGCCTGAGTTGCAGACTGTCTACTGTACTGTATTTTTATTTTAATAACACTTTAAAATTGCTAGGATTTTGCACTGATTCCACGTTAGGTATTATAATGTAGCCACTCTGTATACTAGAAAATCACTGCTTCTTCAGGAGCACTTGTTAGTGTAGTTTTTGGGCGCTGTTTACTGCCATTTTTTTTTTATCCTTTAACTACAGGCCATTTCCCTTAAATTACTGAGAACTTTGTTTGAGCTTAAGGAAATAAAATGCTGGCCTTTTCCCCAAGTTGGTGCAGAGTTATACTGTGTTATTCTTTGGAGAAGAATCTTGTATTTGACAAGGCAGTTTATGCCTTTTGGGGAACTGAATGGACTTAATGGTCTTTCAAGAGAGCATTAGGTCTACTTAGAAATTTTAATGAAAACCAGACTCTGACACTGAGGATGGAAAACACAGACAGAGGTTGCCCAGAGGGACAGTGGATGCCCTATCCCTAGAAACACCCGCAATCAGGTTGGATGGGTTTCTGACCAATCTGATCAAGATGAAAATGTTCCTGTTCATTGTAGAGGATTGGACTGTAAAGGCTCCTTCCAACCAAAACTGTTCTTTGATTCTGTGACTGAAAGGGTGACTTGAATGGAGTTGATGTTGCTAATTATGCATTTTAACATGACCAAGGGCCTACAAATATTTTGTGACATTCTCCCTTTTCCACAATCTTCATGTGTACAGGTTATCTCAATAGTACATCTTCAAAATATGTGTTTAAAATTGTTTAGAGAAAGTAGTCCCTAGATGTGCCTTTACCCATTGTCTACAGAGGGAGTCTTTGGGTCAAATGCATACTGGGCATATGTCTATTAAGATGCTCCCAAGAGTATTCCAGAAAGCTCAGAAAAGCACTAGCCCATTGAGGAGAAGTTACATATAATTATTGTCTATCACCCCATTACATCGAAGTGTGGCTATTCAGAAACACAGAATCATAGAATGGTTTGGGTTGTAAGGGACTTTAAGATTGTCTAGTTCCAACCTCCCTGCTGTGGACATGGAATATTCCACTAGACCAGGTTGTCTGGTGCCTCATCCAGCCTGGCCTTGAACACATCAAGGGATGGGGCATCCACAACTGCTCTGGACAACCTGTTCCATGGTCTCACCATCCTCATAGTGAAAAATTTCTTCACACACCTAATCTAAACCTGCCCTTCTTCAGTTTAAAGCCATTCCTCCTTGTCCTATCACTACATACCCTTGCAAAAAGTCTCTCTATGCCTTTCTTGTAAGCTCTCTTTAGGGCTTTACTGGGTGGAGGTTCCTACAACATCTCCCTGGGGCCTTCTTTTCTCCAGGCTGAACACTCCCAAGTCTCTTAGCCTGTCTTTGATCCTCTTAGTGGCCTTGTCTGGACTCATTCCAACAGGTCAAGGTCTTGTGTTGGGGGCTTCAGAGCTGGGTGCATCCCTCCAGGTGTGGTCTCACTGGAGCAGAGCAGAGGCAGAATCCCCTCCCTTTCCCTACTGGCCCCACCTCTTTAACACAGCACAGGATGCAGTTGGATTTTGAGTTGTGAGCGTGCACTGCCCAATCATATTGAGCTTCTCTTCCACAAATAGCCCCAAATCCTTCTCCCCAGGGCTGGTCTCACTCCATCTTCCCCAGGGCTAAACATCCATTGATAAAGGTCTGCAAACTACAGCATATTCCTCTTTTGCTTTCTTTTGTCCCAAATCTGCCCTTTTCCTTTATTAATAATTCATATGTCCATTTTCAAAATGGAAATTTTGAAATCTGGTTTTCCTTTCAAATTGAAACAGATTCTATTTGTCTTCAGAACTAGTTTGAATTTCACGTTTCTCTTCCCTTTTTTTCATATACAGATCCAGACTCCACAAAAACATCTGCTCCCTGCTTTTCTTACAGGAACATGTTCATTTTTTTGTAGGAGGATCTGCAGAAATACAGATGAATGTAGAGTATGATGAAGAGGAAACAGTCTGTTTGTTTTTTTTCTCAAATGGAAACTGATGGGAAAACAAAAAGCTATTAATTTAATATTTTTTAAAAATACATCTCTGGTATCAAAGGCAAAGCAATTAAGGTGTGGGACTCAGTTGCCCACACAGAAATGTTTAGAGTTATTTTAGGCATGCATGGTACCTATTTGGTTGCCTCCACCTGCTCCTCCATAGGTAGCTCAGAGGCTTTCTAACATGTCTGCCAACATCTGACACTGGCATCTAAAGTAGTTGATTAAAGGCTAATGGAAAATGCCTTCAAGTGGCATTGTGTGCCTGTGTTTGGAAAGTGAATCTTGCCTTGTCTTTTTTGTTTAATTTGAGGCAATTTATCTTTGTGTCTTCTTTTTTAAAAATCAAATTTTATAGTTCCATTGTTGTTTTTGTCCAGGGAAATCCCATCTTTGATACATATACAATATTGGTTGGTCTCAGGCACTTCTCAGTAGAGATTGCACAGAAAGTGACTGAAGATGCAGCTCCCAAACATCACTCACAAGTGAAGTACCAGACGTACATGTTCTTTTAGTAATTATCTCTTGACAGAACTTTTCTGCTTGAAGAATATTTGTTTGTGGACTAATGATTCAAAAATTTGTAGAAAGGAGATCTGAGAGTAAACACTTGCAGGCTAAAAGAGTCACTGAACTCTGACACTTGCTCTCCTTTGAGAAGATGCTGCCCAGTAGGAATGATGAGGAAAAGTCACCACCATGTTTTTTCCAATGGATGTGTTTTGAAAAGAAGCAGTGAGGAGTAGAATAGAATAACCCTTCCATAAGAAACATGTCACACCATAGAAGAACACACACTTGTTCAAAGACAAGTCACCTTCATTCACTGCAGACCACAGTGAGGTCCTGAAGTTCTGCAGAGGGCTGAGCCCCAAGAGGTGTTCCTCTTTCCAGTGTTTCTCTTGGCTGGCTCTTGGCAGTGCCCTGCCCAGCAGGATGGATGTGCTCAGTGTCCTCATCTCTGGCCCATCCCTCTCCTGTGTAAGGGGCTGGGGGTTCCTTTTAGACCCCTCTTGAAACCCATGTACCCAAAATCATCACATCATCTAATGTTTAAGCACTGTGTCTTATTTCTTTCCCTTCATCCGCTGTAAAAACCGACGTATTATAAACAGACTGAAATCACCACATTATTTTTATACAGACATGTAATGACTAACATGCACAGCAGATTTTATAGTCATAATATTCCTTTGATGACTACTAACCTGAGCTAGTAAAGTCCCTTAAGCAGTTCCAATTGTCATCAAAGATCAGATGGGATCTACAAACTAAAGGTGATGAAAGTGTTGTATGAGATGTCTCTGTAAAAAATTCTGTCTTTCATTCAAGTAATTTCCTGGAAATGCCTCTGTGAACAGCAGTGAGAATTTTGTGTGAGTAAGAATTGGTTGAAGATAGCAAAGATAGATTTACACCCTGGGCATCTCTACCATGTATTGTAGCACTGGGTTATGTCACATCCTTAATTCATAACAAGTAGTAAATCGAGGCTCTTTCTCACCTTGGTTTACATTAAATATTTCTATTCTTATCTCTTTTTGCCATTGGATCTTTGCTGAAAGGGAGAGTCTGCCCTACTGGGGGATGGATAGCCTGCTCTGCTGAAGCTGTTCTTACCTACAGGGATGCCTGGTTCTCCAGGAGAACTAAGGTCTAGTAAAGCCACTGATGGATGCCCTCTGCCTCTTGTTGAAGTCCCTCCTGATGGTATCATTCCCTGATCTGCAGACCTTCTCTGAGCAGCAGCTTTGGCAAGGCTGCTTCTTCAGAGCCACATCCTCTCACACACCCCTTGGTTTATCCAATTTTGGGATGAGTTAAGGCAGAAGACATATTTCTCTTGGCTGTGCACCATCCTTGGGAAGTATAAAACCAGAGAACATTTTCGGGCTCCAGCCTCCTCCTGGAGGGAACTCCAGAGTTTTTTGGGGAAGCTGGGAGTGGCATCACAGCTGCTGACTGCCCCACAGGCCAACACAGATCTCCATGAGTGACTGACCTCCTGCTTGGCTGTTTCCCTGCTGTAGCTGGTGCAAATACTCTCCCATTCCAGACCTACAAACCCTTCCCTTCATACAGACAGGCCTGTAAAGTTCCACCCCCCTTACAGTTCTGCCCAAGATGCAACATTGACTGATGTGAATGATGTTTTTGCAGATGTTTCTCTATACATGGAAAATTTAATTTAACCTTGTGAGAAGTTACCTTGATATAGAACATAAGATACACACAGCTTTTCTGTGGCTTCATTTCGTGTTTCCTTGGAAGTAAGCACCCAGAAAAATGTTTCCCTAAGAAGCTTTAAAAAATTTAATGTGTTACTAAGGGTAAAGGTACAGCAAAACAAGGTATGAGTGGATGGAACAACAAGCAAATCTGTTTAAAGAACTCCTCCTCTGCAAAGTTAACAATGGCTGAATAGTAAATTGTTTTTTAATAAGTTTTGTATTCTCCTGGGCTATGGTTAAAGGGTTAATTTAACGCTTGACCCATTAAAACCGTTGAGTGCAGTGAGAACCTTGTAAGGCTGATCAGATGATTATTGCTGGAAGATAAGTGGTTGAAAACCGAGCCTCACTAGTTCAGGTAATCAAGGGAAATTGGCATAAAAGAGAAGATGCGGCTGAGTAAAGACAGAACAGCTACCTGAGATTCTATTACTTGTCGTCTTTCAAGCATAATAATGAGATTATAGTAACCCTAAACTGGCTGAAAACAGAAATCTGGCTGTCTGTCAAGTTCATTGTGTCGAGTTTTACAACACTCCAGATCTGGTTCCTCTGAACCTATAATAATTATACCAGGAAGACAGGCTCAAAGAAACCCTTTTCAACCTTGGACCTTTGTCAGGTTTTGGCTTATGACCAGAGTACCATTGTTTATGTCATGGGAAAGAAAAAAGGAAAAAAAATCGACCAAAAAACATTGTTCATGTTTATTATTATTTTTTCATCATGCAATTCTTAAAAAAATATTGCCACAAGTCTTTCCTCACTCCAGCTGTCACATTGCCTTGTGATTTTCTGAATGAACTTGTTACAGAACCACGAGGCCCTTGGCTTCTCCGTTGTTATTCCAGTCAGAGTCTTTTGCTGAAATAATTTTTTGTGCCTTTCTTTGACACGCAGTCTCGCATCACACACATGTGGTGTAGTGCTCCTACTTCTAAAAAAATGAAAAACTACCTGAGAGGCAGAAACTCGGAGTCCATCATGCTAACCTCGAAGGAACATCTGTTTCCAGCCTGGGCTAGTTTTAAACTCAGGTTGTTTTGTTGTGGAGAATTGTCACAAACACGGGATATGAGATCCTGTTTTGAGACCAGCTTGAGATAGTAGCTGTAAGGCTGTAGTTCAGGAAGGCCTTTAGGCACGTTTTGAATCCAGTGGGCTTCAGCTCTGTCAGTTGCACCATTTCTCCTGCTCAGAGGGAACCTCTACCTGCCCTTCCTTCTGTCTTGGTTTATACTCATATAAATGCTTTTCCAGGCTTGGGCTCCTAGTAGGAAGAGATGTTCACATCTGTGACTCCCTTCAGACTGTGGAAAGATAATCAGGTTAAAAGTCATTAATTACTGTGGAAAAAGCTGTGTCAGAGGAAGGTGTCACCAACTTGTTCCTGGAAGTCACCATTGTTGCTGCTGCAAAGGCAAAGCTGCCTGGGTTAGCCTGGATGAGCTGGGCAGCTGGCATTAACCTGGCTGCTTCCTGCCAAAGTGCTTCACAGGATTGTTCACACAGCCAGAGCTGCTGGAGCAGTGACCTCCCACCATGGTCGGGGATGAGCACCTCCACACAGTCCTGCTGTCACTTAGCATGGCACCAAGAGGGGACATCTGACACAGCCTCAAGAGGTGCTGATCTCCTGGCCCCCGCTGCTGGCAGAAAAGCTCTTTGGCCTCATATGTTTTGTGGTCTTCTGAGCTGATCAAGCCGAGTTGCCAAAGAACCCTTTCCCCTGCTCTAAACTGCATGTCCCAGAGGGAGTCAGAGCACAGGAGTGTTAGTTTGCACTTCCAAAAAGTCCTTCAAACACAGATGAGGCCCTTAGCACGAGTATGGACTTAGGAATATGATTGCATGCTCTGCTCAATGGAGATTGAGCTTGGAGCAAGTGTGTTTCAGACAGACACCCAGCACGTGCTAAGGGTTGTGCCCACTGCAGGCTCCCCCATGATTTTTTATAGGCTGTTGGGTTATGACATTGTTCATAAGCTGCCTTTATTCCCATTTTCAACTCCCAAATATGCGGGCAGAAAAAGAACTACTGTTTGTTGGATAAGGATAATGACTATCACTGAGCTGCCTTCCACAGTTGCCATGAATTAGCAGCCACTGGTAAATACTTCTTAAATCACAAATATTTTTAAGACCTTAACAACAGATATCAGAGCCTAATTTTCAGAGCTCCTATTTCTTAAATGTGAGGTTTTTATCTCAGTGCTTTTTCTGGAAAGGCCACATTGTATGGTCCTTTCATGTGAGCAAAACAGTGTATGGCTTTAACCTTAAAACTGAGCAGAATTTCTGGCAGCAGTGTGTTTCATGAACCACCCACTAAATGTTTTTATTGCAGAACTATCTTCCCTGTTTGCTCAGAAAATCGGATTCTTTGTCTCATAACTAGTAAACAAGGCCCTCAGAATCACCAAGTTTATGTCAAAGCAGAGCTAAATTATGAACATCCTTTACAGTCTCAGGCCTGTTTCTCATAAATCAAAGTCTATTATGCCTTGCAGGACCTGAATCACTGGCTGTGAGAAATGAAAATACACTGTACTATGGTATTTGCAATTAATACAGGATCTATGGGGCCAAACCTTCAGAGCCCTCCAAGTGCTAGCTCAGGAAGATGGAACACTGCAGTTAGACTGGCAAATTTGGCATCAAATAAAATATTCTCTGCTTCAAAATTATGATTTATCAAAACTGAACCATTTCATGAAAGTCTGTGTTTTAGCAAAGCTGCCCTGGGAGAGTTTAACCCAACCTCAGAGGGGAGGACTGGTCATTGTAGAGAGAGACAGCAGCTTGAGGCCAAGAAGTGAGCTGAGCTCAGTACCTGCAAACAGATACTGGTAATGGCTTTTTAGTTTACTGCAGATTTTATTTCAGGTGGAAAGAAAAAGGAAAAAGTATTCATAAGAGTTCAGTTACTAGAAATAGACATATATCTAAAATATGAGGTGTAAAATCCTAAGGCTTCCTGGAAAGGCCATGTTGTATGGGCCTTTCTCATGTGAGCAATGCAGAACAGTCCATTCCTGAGGAACCTCCCTTCTGGACTGAGCAGAGAAAGATCACAGCACAGTCCAAGCTGTCCAGAGAACAGAGGGGTGCCCAACGTGTTCCCCACACACACAGTGCTCTGGCTTTCCCTCCCCAGCCACGTACCTGACCCTGTATCTACTCTCACGGACTCAGGAGTAACTCACAGACCCCGTGCTTCTGCCATGTGCGTTGAATATGCCTGCTAAAATGAAATGCACTCATGCTCATTTGCACAGGGAACAGCAAGTTTGGCTGAGGTAGAACTGAGAAACTCATTCTTCTCTCTTCTGTCCTGGAAGCATAATAGTTCATACACACCTGACACGACTCAGTTACTGTTTAACACTAACATGGATTTAGGACCTCATCTTCATATATTGAAAAAAAAAATTACTCGCATGAGTAAATGAAAGAGAAATGTGAAAAGAAATCGGAACACTTGAAGACCAGCACAAGTCCTGAAAGCAAGGGCTTAAGTATGCTTCACTTCAATTGCCTCAGTATTAGCAACTCTGAAAAAAAAGAATGTTTGTAATATTGAATGAACCTCTGCAGTGATGTTAAGGCCAAATATTATGAAGGAACTACGGGGAAACTGCAGAGTTAATAGAACTGAATTGAAGCAAGGATTTTCAGAAGTGACTTAATCTGAGGCTTGAAAACTGAAAGAACTTTAATCCTTGTTGAGAAACTGCTGGCTCCCTTCACCCAAACATATTTATATAGATATTTAACTGATTTCACTAGTGAACAAGCTAATGTATTCTAGAACAATTTATTTTAAAATGTGAACTGTAAAATTATGCTACAAAGTTTATTAAACTTTCAGGTGTTACATTTTGACATACTCAGATCTTTCCTTTAACAATGACAGAATGCTACACAAAAATACTGCACTTCATCTGGTGCAGGTCTTTATCTTATCTTGACAGATTATTGTTGGTTAAATTGTAGAGCTGACTTAAAGGCAGGACTCTTCAAGGGAGTGAGAAATTAAGGCTTCACCAAATGGTAATAAAGCTATTAAAAATGCAAACAGAAAACAGCTACACTGTACAGGTTAGACAGCTAATCCAAACTAGCAGTTTAAAAAAGCAGAGCAATTACACTTTTATTTAAATGCAAGGAATATGAGCAAGAATAGAATGAGGTGCCTTGTTTAAATGCATTCTTTTGAATATTTATTAGAAATAATACATGTAGTTAAGCCACTTATCTGATTTCAGTGAATAAGTAAAATGAAAAAGATCAATTTTCATAATTATACTAAAGAAGTCTGTCTTTCATAAAAATCTCATTAATAACACCATTATTACTGAAGAAATATCTCAGTATTATTATTGTTATTCTAATTATCAGCAAAATGCTACTGATAATGTTGTCATAAAATTCCTTTTTAGTATCCTATTAAGGAAGATAGACTAAGTAGTGGTTTAAGTTAAATCTAGATACTAAGTGGCATTTAGAAAAAAAATATTCTTTGTGTATTTGGATAAAATACATTATGTGTATAATTACATAAATTACTTCAGGTTTGGGAAACAAGAGGTATATAGATTATGCTCACATGCATATGTATTTTTATATCTATAGAACTATATAGCCAGCTTGGAAGGAAACACACTGAGGCATGCAAGCAGAGTAACAAAATGTTGCCTGAGGACAAAAATAGTTTCTTGGCAAAATTTTAACAGACATTTTCACTTATTTTTCATCATAATTATTAGAGGGTCTGTCAATCCTCACAATTTTTTAGAACTCATCTGGATTTATTAGATTGCTAAAAATCTGGGGATCTAATTAATATTAGAAAGGGCATATTACCTTGCACAGGAAAGAAATTTTAGCTGCTTATATCCATTTTCCAGCATGATTCAAAACTAGGCCAGCGTGGGCTGCAGCACAGAGGAGGGAGCAGGAAGGATTTTTGGAGCTGGAACCTGACAGTTCTTCATTCTTATGGCAGACAAGGACCTGGACAGCCAGCATGGCTGGAGAAGAAAAGAATTTGTTCCTGCCATGTAATTCCCAATAGAGGAGCTGGCACCATGGTGGGGATCAGCAGGCATGGAGACCAGAACCTCGGCCAGGCAAGCAAGACAGCTGGCTCCCCATCCAAAAAGCTGACTAATAAATAATAGCTATGGTAGCAACCAAAGTCAATAAAAAACAGGTATACGGGCTTCCTTGGGAGGCCCAAGGCTGTGAAGAGCTGTCTGAAGCAGGAGGCATCTGGAAGATGAAGAGACAGCTGGAAATGTTGTTGAAGCTGTCATGGGGAGGCAGTCTGCTGCCCTGCTGCCCTCTCTGGGCTCTCACACCACGCACAAAGAAATGAGCCACTGGCAGCATAGCGATCTTGTAACCCATATCTCTGGAAAGATAATGGAATAAGTCATACTCAGGTTTATGAGACAACAGATTTTTATAGATTTACATGGTTCTGGCAATTTCTGGTTCTGCTTTCATAGCCACAGCAACTTAAGTAATAGTGGAAACAAGTTCATTTGGCAGTCCAAGAAGATGCTGGTGTGTGGGAGGCAATGAAAAGAGTAGACTAAAGGACACTTTTCTGGCCGGGTGTTCATTATTGATGTACACTAGTCCTTAAATGCACAAAACCATGGAGGGCAGTGATTGGAAGAATGGCTGTTTAGCACTGATTAAGCAATGCCTACAGGCGTGATTAGGGAGGATCTAAGCAAAAATTCAAGGCTTTTCCTGAACAGGGTTAGAAAGAAACACATTCCACAGCAGACCACAAACTGTTTTTCTCTTGATACGTATTCTTTTTTGTTAATTGGTGTCATGTTCTGGAAAAAAGCCCTGGCAGGTAAAATTAGTTTGTGTCTATAACTTAACTATTTTTTCTTGTATTAAAACACTTAAAGAAAATTAATCTGAGTAGAGAGAGTCAGGTAACTTTCAGAAACAACTTCCAGTGTATTGCAGTCACTGGATGCAATAGAGATAGTTGTACTTATACCAATGTGTCACAGGTGGCATTTGCCACTATGCATGGGAGTTAAAGCAAACAGAAACAGCTTTTATCACAGCAGAATGTCATGATCTGCACTTAGGGTTCAATCTTTCCATCGACTATGTGGGCAAAAATTGACATGCCTCAGAGAGTAGGATTGAATTCTCCACTTGTTTTAGAAAGTGTTCTAAAAATAAAATCAATATAGGGAGTTGTAAAAATAACTTTTTTTTTTTTACTTGCAAGGAAGAACTGCATAAATTACAGCTTTATTTCCTTCTACTTGAGAATTATGTAAGTTGTACAAAAAGCTCAAAATAATTTCATACAACCACTGTGCTTTTGCATTTGCGTGTCTCTAGTGATTTCTTCTTTCCTCCTTTTTTTCTTTCCCCCTTTCTCTTGTTCTCTCTCCTCCACTCTCTGTCTCTCTGTGACTCAGGCAAGCACACACATGCACACACTCTTCAGTAATAAGGGCATATTCTGTAGGCAACCCACAGTTTTCATGCTTGAAAGTGTTCCCGTGGCTTCCAGTGCGATTTTTCTCAGCTTTGATGTATAACCACCTACCTCTGCAGGACAAATTGATTTCAGTTGATCTCTTGGGTGCACACTTAGGGCAGGTTTCACTTAGTCAATCTTAGTCTCCATCCCACTGTTTGGATTTACTGTGGATACTTTGTAAACAGTAGCTACTTTTAAGGAAGAAGAATACAAATAAGACAATAGCAGCGCATACTCTTCAAGACAGGAACTGTCTCCCTTTCTCTAGCAATATTTCTCTTACTGTAACAAAGCAAATCATAATTAACTAGGGACCCAAAGATTCCTCACATTCCAGCTAAATCCTGCAATTTTTCTGTCCAAAAATCCTCAGCAGATTTTCTTAGCAAAACTGTTAAAACCTACACCGCAGTGAAGTTTCTGTCTCCAGTCTCCCCGGGAACAGGGGCTTCCTGGGGCTGTGTGTGCACTTCAACCTGCATTCACAGAGCCAGCAACAAAACTCACACTGAGCCAGGTGTGCTCCCACCAGCACTGTCCTTGATGATGTGAGCACAAAGCCACACACTCCCCCCAAACCACGTAAATTTTGTCTACAAAGTTGGGCACATGGGTGTTTTACAATATTTTCTTAGTCTAACCCAACTACCTTAATTGATGTGTCAGAACCTTGGTTGCTGTAATTGCTCTTCTCTCCAATGTTCACATTAACAAATTGTTCAGCCTTGGTGTGCTGTGTACTCACTAAAAGGAAAACCTTGTTTTCTTCTGGAGATGGTACTTCAGAAATGTAAGCACCTAGAAATGCAGAAATGTCTTTTGATGGCTTGAGTGTCTTGTTTGTGACTGTATCTCCTACATCAAGCTGTACCTGCTTTGTGTTTTTCCTGGGGCCAGTCCTCAGGTTCTTTTAAGCCTTGCATTCACTGATCACAGTCTTGGATCTCTTCTCCTTCTCCATTTCCTTTTCTTCTCCTCACCTCCCCTCTCCTCCCTTCTTTCCCTTTTTCCTTTTTCATTTCCCATGTTCCTAAGAACCTGCCCTTGTTCTTTGCTGATCTGTAAGTCAACAGCACCTCAAAGACATCGGGGTGCTGGAGCGCGTCCAGAGCAGGGCGGTGGAGATGGTGGAGGGTCTGGAGCACAAGGGCTGTGAGGAGTTCCTGGGGGAGCTGGGCTTGTTTAGCCTGGAGAAAAGGAGGTTCAGGGGGAACCTCACCCCTCTCTACAAGTACCTGAAAGGAAGCAGTAGTGAGCTGAGTGTTGCTCTCTTCTCCCAAGAAACAAGCAATAGGACAAGAGGAAAGGGCCCCAAGTTGTGCCAGTGTTTAGGTTGGATATTAGGAAAAACATCTTCATGGAAAGGGTTGTCAATCACTGGAACAGGCTGCTCAGGGAGGTGGTGGAGTCCCCATCCCTGGAGGTGTTGAAAAGACGTGTACATGTGGCACTTGTGGACAGTTTAATCACGGACTTGGCAGTCCTGGCTTAACAGTTGGACTTGATGATCTTGAACATCTCTTCCAACCTAAATGTTTCTGTCATTCAGTAAGTCAGTAAGAATAATTTGAAAAAACCATTAGCAGAAAAATACTTGGGATATATCTATGCTTTCAAATGTTACCATTTCTCATTTCAATGAGCACAAACACAGAACTAATATTTGCAGCAGATATACATCCTGCAATGAGCTTGGGAAGCATCATCTCAGTACAAAAGGGCCAGAGCTTCCTAAAACTACTTTTATGCATGAAAAAATTAATTTTTTCACTTAGGCATTTTTTAAGAGATGAAACAAAGCATTAGAGAAGTAATTGCTGAGTCCAGGAAATTACTGCAAAGTGATATGTGACGCATAATATCTATCAGTGTTGCTGCAAGTGAATGTGCTTTGGGCCAGATTATGGCCAACCACTGAGAATTTCAGGAGAGAAGGAGCAGGCTAAAGCAAGCAGATAAATAGCATTTTTCTTTCTTGAAGTTATCTTTCTGTGCTATCTGACTGCTGTCTCCCCAGGAGAGAAGGTAGGAAAACGAAGATTTTGTAAACCACTGGACATTAGGCTAAGACCAAAAAAGCTGCTCCAGTCAGGGCAGACTCGTAACTTCTGCTTTGCTCCGAGGAGCAAAACTGGCCCTTGGAAATGTGAACTGAGCACGTCAGATGCACAAAAAGAAATACTCACTTCAAAGCACATCAGGGAGTACTTGACAAACAGCCCCTTGGAAGTTAGAGAGAAGCCATGTCCATTAATGCCCACCAAGCAGATACACCTGTTATCCTTTCTCCACCAGTATTAGCATGAATTAACTGCATTGGCTTGTTTCCTTTGATTTCTAAATCTGATGTAACCTTTAAACTCCAAATCTTTTCTTTGTTCTGTTACACATTTCAGGTTCTCCACAACAGTTCCTGTAAATTTCACCATGGCTCCATACATAATTTCTCTTCACACGAAGCTGTTGTTGACTTAACATTATGCAGAAAAACATACCCCATCTCTCCAGGCTCTCCACCCTAATTTCTCCCCTGGTATTGGAGGTGTATTATGAATTTTATTTCTATTTGCCACTTTAGGGGAAGGATATGTTTATAATTTTGATAATGCATATGCTTATGGTTAAAGGATATTTTCTGTCTCCAAGTAGGAAGGAAAATCAC
The DNA here is from genome assembly GCF_963513975.1 of Fringilla coelebs. Lineage (NCBI taxonomy): Eukaryota > Metazoa > Chordata > Aves > Passeriformes > Fringillidae > Fringilla > Fringilla coelebs. Next base: position 25,944,284 of record NC_140029.1, on the reverse strand, counting down.
CATTTTCAGTCGCTACTTATTAAATAAAATTGTAGCTAGTAAATGGCCAACTTTCGCCATTTTTAAGTCTAGCCATTCAGTTAGCATGGCATTCCCATCTAGAAGATATTTACCCTTAAGAAAAATTACAGAAAAAATGGATATATGGGAAGGTGAGAGGTGGGACAGAATGATTCATAGAAAGAGTCATGGCTCCTATGGAGCTATTCTTTGTTTCACAACACAATCTGTGCTGTAATCCTGTCTGCTCAAAAAAAGAGTGAAAAAGGGTCTGTTATTTCACCCCTCATTTACATGGTAAGAGTGTGTTTTGATCCCCAACTGCTGAACAAAGAAAATACAGTAGCTGATGCTCTTAATTTGACCCCTTCCTTTATGACAAAGCATGCTACTGTAAACATTAACTCTGCTAACAGTCTTCAGAAACACTGCTTTTTGTCTTTGCTGTGACAAACGTGACCCTCCTTGGCTGTGAGATTTGCCCTCATTTGAAGGTCCAAGGCTCCCTTCTAGATTTCCCTTTCCCCAGTGTAGCTGATGAGCTGACCCAGCGTGTGCATAACTGCTGCACTTGTGGCATGTCATCTTCATTGGCTTGGAGCTCCTCAAACCATTAGGAGCATGGTTCTTTAAGGTGCATAAACTTCACAGAATCACAAAGAGTTTATGGCTCTAAGAGACCTCCAGGAACTGGTCCAACGCTCCTGCTCAAGCACAGACACCTAGAGCCAGCTGGCCAGGACCATGCCTGGACAACTGACATATCTCCAAGGGCAGAGACTCCACAAATCCTCTGGACAACCTGTGCATGTTCTTGATCATCCTCACAGTAAAGCATTTTTTTATATATATAAAAGGAGCCTCCTGAGTTTCAGGTTGTGCCCTTTGCCACTTGTGTTGTCACCACTGAAAAGAGCCTGTCTCTGTCCTCTTTGCACTTTCCATTCAGATATTTTTATACATTGATATGATCCCACTGAGCTTTCTCTTCTCCAGGCTGGATAGTCCTGGCTCTCTCATCCTGTTTTCACATCAGAGGTGCTCCAGCCCCTGAACAATCTCAATGGACTTTCATTGGAATTCCTCCAGTATGTCTGTGTCCTCTTGTACTGGTACTCTCTCTTGGAGAGCCCAGAGCTGGACATGGCCATCCCCTTGTGCTGAGGACAATGCCACAATTGCTGATCACCTGCCCTGACCCACTGGACAGCAATACTTGTTCTGCAGCTGGGCAACCCCCAGCATGCCCTAGTACCTGGGATATTTCCCTCTCCAGGTGCAGAACTTTTCACTTCCCCTTCTTGAACTTCGTGAGGTTTTTGGCAGCTCCTTTCTTCAGCCTGTCAAGGTCCCTCTGGATGGCAGTGTGACCCTGGCATATCAGTCAATCTTCCCAGTTTTGTGTCATCTACAAATTTGCTAAGGGTGCACTCTGCCCTGTCATCCAGATCATTAATGATGATGTTAAACAAGATTGGATCTCTGGGGAACACTGCTAGTGAGAAGCTTCCAACTAGACTTCATGAGACTGACCACCACCCTCTGGGGCCAGCCATTTCGTCCACTTTTGAATCCACCTCACTGTTGGTTCATCCAACTCATAATTCAAGAGTGACAAAAGCCTTTCTTATGTCCAGGTAAAAATTATTCACTGTTCTCCTCTCGTATATCCTGACAGTCATTTCAGCATGAAAGGTTACCAAGCTGGTCAAATATGACTTCCCTTTGATGAAGCCATGCTGACTACTCCTTGATAACTTTCTTGTCCTTCAGGTGCCTGGAATTTATTTTCAGGATGGTTCCAACACCTTCCAAGGGATCAAGGTGAGACTGAGCAGCGTCTACAGCATCTACTTCCCTGAGTCCTTCTTCCCTTCTTGGAGATTGGGGTGGGATTTGCTGTTCTCCAGCCTTTGGGAAGTTCTCCCAAATACCATGACTGATCTAAGATCATTGAGAGTGGCCTCACAATTCATAGTGACAGCTGCTGGTTCCTCAGCACTTGAGCACATATCTCATCAGGCCCCACGGACTTATGTATGCCTGGTTTAAGTGCCCCAAGATCTGATCCTCTTCCACCAAAGGTACAATTTTCTTGCTCCAACATTTCCTCTGGTCCCTCAGACCTGGGATTCTTGAAGGCTGTTCTTGCTAGTAACAACTGAGGCAAAGAAGACATGAAGTACCTCATGTCCTGCATAGCCAGGTCCCTGATCTCCCTCAGCAGTGGGCCCACATTTTCATTAGCCTTCCCTTTTTTACCCATCTACTTACAGAAGCCCTTCTGTTGCCTTTGCCATCCCTTACCACATTCAGTTCTAGTAAATCTGACTGTGACTTTTTTCCACTGAATTCTGGGCTACCACATTAGGTTTCTGCAGCCCAGGGGATAACTGTGATGAAATGTTGAAAGAACATCAAGACCCAGAGCATGGTATTCCTGTCATCATGTCTAACTGCAGACCTGGAGAAGCATCAGTTGAAGGGAAGGTACTGCTAGTGCTGCTACCAAGCACTGTGACAGGATTGTCAGCCTGGGTTGAAAACACCATTGAACTCAGACAAAATCTTGTTGGGATAGATGGGTTGGATATTAAGAGTGTGCCAACTGTGTTTAAGTCTGTTTAAGTCATGAAGGCTGACACTAGACACTATTAGTCTAGTTTTACTCCCATAACATACATGGTCACCCTGACACCTTTGCTTTATCCATGCTAGTTCACACCCAAATCCCTTCTCCAGTAAGTTACTTGTCTCCCTGTGGAGGGAAATCTTAGTGCAGCTGATCGGCCGCTTTGCTGAAGGACACATGACAAATGAGCCACCTGGCTGTGGCTAATTCTGCCTGGAGCAATCCTGTAAACTCTCCCACATGTCCCTGCACAACCTGGCACCCCCATGCCATCCTGCCCCCTCCCATGTCACACTTCACTTATTGTCAGCATCATGCTAGAGAACCCCTCTGCTTTACACTGAAAAGTCACTTTACACTGAAGTCCACAAAATTCTATGCAGAGTGACATCCCAAAGTCACAGGGTAGCAGCAGACACCTGGATTAGCCTAGGGCAGACAGCATTATCCTAGGGCAGGGGAGTCACCAGCCAGCCTCACATTTGACACGGGTCCCAAGATCTCTCACCAGTGCACTCCACTCCCCAGAAGATGTGGGAACAGTGTAAAATATAGACTCTGTGTCTGTGCTTTTTAGTTTATACTGTTTTTCTATCTGGAAATAAATATAACTGGAGGAAGAAGAATGAAAATAAAACATCACCAAAGAAAACTCACACATTGTCCTGTAGGTATTCAAGGGGCAAGCTCCCTACTGTGGAGCACTGTGATTGAAGGCACCTGGCACTGACAAAGGGACAAGAGCCCACCCAGCTGGGTGCTGTGGGACATCCCTGTGAATTCAGTGGAGGGAAGAGAGCTGATCTCCAAAGACTGCATGGTGCAAAAACAGCTGCCTAGAGATACCACAGGAGAAGAGATCTGCCTGCGCTCCTCCACACTTCTACAGGCAGCCACTTCTGCAGCTTCAAGTTTATGATTAGGGTCTCTTTGAGGAGTAGATATTTCTAGAAAAATTAGGGGTTTTTGCTTTTGAAAGAGAAAGAGAATTAATGCATTTAAATCATTAAGTAGTTCAGGCAAGAGATAAGTCACCAGACTTTCCAGACTCAGGATTTATAAAGATTGTTGAAAGCTAACTCTGGGTACCTAACAAACTAAGGCTGAACAGTTTTGGGCAGTTACCAAGGAATAGAGAAAAAATAGCCTTGGACACCCCAAAACTTTGTCTAAAGCATTAAGCCAGTCACTGGAGAGCAGAACTGTGATTGATTGGTTAAACTATGGTTGTTTCTCAGTTTAAAACAAGGATATTGTGACATTTTGGTGGCTTGAAGAATGTCATTGGGTATTGCATTTATACCCAATGGCATTGTACAAGGACATAGTACTTGTGCTACATTCACACAGTACTGAGGGTGCCATTGCAGAGCAGTTGCCATTGTGATCTATGTTCTGAAAACTGGCAATGGACCTCTGATGTGTAAAGAAGCACTGGCAATGTCAAAATGAGGTAGCAGCTTCTTATCTTAATATATAACAATCTCATGTCAAGGATTTTTACTCCTGTTATCCAAATACATTTGACAGACTTACTTTACATTTTTCCGTTAATTCTTCTTGAAGTTGGATTTTATTATACCATTTGTATTAGAATTATGCTGTACAGTTCCTCATCTTCATTGCTATATAAAGAGAGAGGTTTCTTATTTATGTATTTAAAAAGATGTATTACATTACTATCCCTGACAGTTGTTCCTATTGCCTGTCCATAAATTGGAGACTGGACCAAATAACTCAGTTTGTGTCCATATTACTACATGGCTTCACGTTACTACGTGGCTGTAGTTAGGGAGGGAGTGCAGTGAGGAACAGGACCACGGAGCACAGATCCTACTGAACACCAAACAAAGACCTGGTCGCTCTGCATTTATGCAAAAGTGACAAAACTGTGTGGGCATCATTTTCATAACCTCGAATTCCCTCAGAACCTCTCCCAAAAGGCCTGAGGAGCAAAGATCTGGTCATGGCATTCAGAAGGAGGATTTACATGAAAGTGTCACATATAACTGCTTACATGCTATTGGCATGTGTTTATATAATTATATTTTATACTTTTAATTATATAATTTATAACATTTATTAATAATTTAATGACTCAAAAATGTGAAAGATGTGCCAGAAAAAGCCCAAAGAAATCACGGTATGTTCCTTTCCCAGAATAGCACGAAGACTGAACTGAAGGCGAAATGGAGCATTGGGACCATGGATCTAAAAAGAAAATCATATAATGAGTTCCATCAGTGAGACATGGACAATTGCCTCAGCTGTCCCTCCTTATGTGTTCTTCTTCAAATGGAGGAGAATTAGGAAAAAAACCCAAATATGCAGAAATTCTGGGAAATAATATTCCTGATATAAAGTCTCATCTCAGAGACTGAATGTAAGTGCTTATGAAAAAGAAAAATATAATGAATATTGGATCTGATGTCCACTGGAGAGCCAAAAAGGAAGGAGGCAACCAAGAAAAAAGGTGGGAGAAGACCTGGTGATTTGCAACAGATTTATATTTTGATAGTTTCCAATGTTCCAACATTCAGTTTTGTTCACATTGGCAATAACTCAGCCATCTTCACCAAAGGAAACAAAAAAATAGGGAGCATATTTTGAGGGAAAAAACATTGTCTGATAGTCATTCTGACCAGCCCCATCAGGGAGGTGTTAGCCAAGTGATGCTGATCCTCAATGACAAAGAGAAAAAACTTTGAATTCATAGGTGACAGACATGGGTCAAGACATGTGGACTAAAGAATGGGTCAAATAGGTGAAGCAACAGTGAGAGAGGGCTTTCAGAAAGCAGAAAATATGCAACTATCAGAGTAACAGGCATGTGATAAATGAAAAAGAAATATCACAGTATGGAATATAATATCATTGTTGGAAAGGATTATTTTAGTCTTAGAAAACACATAGAAATGGGATCATAAGAAATATGGCAGTGTTTGTTGAAAATCAGAGACATTTAAAGATTAACCAGATGAAGAGACAAAGCCACATTTCTAGGGAGCCTCAGTGCATGGCAGACACAGAGACGCTTGTACAGCCCAGTAAAACTGACTGATGAATAATATTAGAGACTACTAGGGAGTGAGGGGTACTTAGCAGAAAAAGGTGTCAGCATTCTGTCATGCAGCAGATGTCAGGAGAACTGCAGTTGATCCCCAGAATACATTTTAAGATAACAGAAAAAGCAGTGGTTATGCAGTTACATTAAAGAACAGGGACAGCAGAAAGTTTTGAACTGTTTTGTTCTTCTTGTGCTTGAGAACAGAGCATAGAATAATTTGAGAATTAGACCTTTTTGTAATGCTAGTGAATGAAAATGAGTATTAAATTTGTCCTAAGCTTATGACTTCATATCATAGACTCCCAGGAACAGCATATCAGAAAAATTATTTGCTATTCCCGCTGACTTTCAAAGAACTATTCTATATTTCTGATAGAATTGAAGGCCCAGGAATCTTGAAGATTGAGCTAGGTAGGCTTGTCCTTGCCTACAAAGAAAGAGTTTCTATTTCCCAGTGGGAAAGCAGAAATTAATTCATAATTCCAAACCCCTCTTTATTAGTTCCACTCACCAGTAATGGACAAGAAACAAATCCGTGTGACCTGGGGGACTGGTTACTGTGGGAGAGCATTAAGCATGAATAGTGAAGGCACAGATCCAACATGCAGTGGGCTGAAATTGGCTGAAATATGTTCCCAGCAAGTATTTCTTGAATACTTATAAGTACCAAAAAAAAAATACAAAACCCCCTAAACTGTTCCAATTGGTTTGTTAACGATAATAGCCCATCATTTGGTGAACATACTGTTTGCCATCAACTGTTTGTCCATCCCTCCTGCTGATGGAAGAGAGCTCTGGCTGAGTGGACAGATGTTTTTTTCTGCTAACTTTGACAACACTTGGGTCCATGGTCCTTGACCAGAGGAACTAATTAAGTAGTAAAATCAGCTCTTTGTAAGACGGGAAGAAAGAAGGGGTAAAACCACTGAAGAACGTGAGGCACTGATTAACTCACAAGTGTTTCCTGTATAATGCAAATCATTAATGCTTAATCGTCTCTGAGACTAATAAATCAGAACCATAAACATAACAACAATATCACAAATCATATATGAATCGTACAGGATCTTTTTTTCTTTATTATTTGTTCAATCTGTAAGAATAATTTCTTTATCTTCTTGTTTACTGATCTTTAAATTTTGATTCTATGCATTACAACTGAACTTAGCTGGCAGGTTCTTTGTAGCATGGGTAATGGTGAAAAAAAAAAAAATAGCTCTACTCCAGAACTGAAATGTGGAAAATTTGCCAGACTTATCACAAACACAGACTACGATCAGCCTAATATTAAAGGAACACTCGCTGTATCTTTCCTCTGCCTGTTAAACTACTAATTGATGTGCTACTGATGAATAAAAAGGCTGGCATTTCAGCCATGAACTCACTTCACCGCTGCAGTTTACTGAGAGCCCCAAGCTGCTGAGCTCATTACAGATCCCTTCACTGAACTGGCTTTACAGGCAATTTTGTGAAGGGGCAGCATCAGAGCTAGCCCACTGATTGGGACTCCATCGGCTCAGCGGGGCTCCCGAGTTCAGGGGAGAGAGCACAGCACTGAGCTAAAAATACGTCTTTGCCTCTGTAGTGCCAGGAAGATTGCCTGGCTGCGCTAATTGGGAGGGACCTGGAGATCTGGGTGGTATTTTAGGCTAATCTCGAGGTGGGACCTCTGCAGCGTGTATGTGGCTCTGAATACAATCTCCTTCGGCACCGTCATTTATACCATTGCAGGCGTTTATAATCAGAACCATCCTTGATTGACTCAGGGCTGTTGCTGCACCTTAGACTCATCTTGCAGGAGTCAGGGGGGGATGAGGGAAAGTGAAATGGCTGTGCACTGAACACTGAAAAATTTTAATGCAGTGTTGAAGTTATAAAATGGGACAAATTGCCCTGGCAGGACCAGGGCTTAGTAGGACTGCTTAGATAAATAGTCCTCTCTCAGAAACTGACTGGAGCTGCAGAATAAATGGGTAAATAAATGACTGTATTTTAGGGGTAAAGGTATAGAATAGAGCTGCACAACAGAGACGGTTTTCTTAAATCCCCTCTGTTGAGATTTATTTTTCAGCCATGTCCTCTTTCCCTGTGTAATCTTATTTTTAATTCTCTGAACACCCCAGCCCTGGTATCAGCTATCTCACATGTATTTAGAGCCCAAAACTCCAATGTTTGAAAACTGGGGTGATCAGAAAAGTCTGTGTTTCTGCTCATCCTTCATGTACTTGATAAGGCAGAATGAAACAGAGGACAGAGAAAAACAGGAGGAGCATAAAAAACAGTGGCAGACTGAAAGCATGCATAAAATCAACAGAAGCAGAAGTAAAACTGAGAGAAAAAGCTAGAAGAAAAACTCATTAATGGGAAATATTGAACAACTAAGCATTTTTTATTAAGTAACACACTGAACTACTTTGTTTGTTTGTTGTTTGCTTGCTTGCTTGATTGATTGATTGCTTTAACAGATATAGAGTTTCACGGGGTATTGCTTGTTTTACCAGTAAAATGTGTTTCAACAAAACACAATATGTGATTCCTCCAATTTTTTTTATGAAGCAACTTCATAAAATACAAGCATGATTAGATGAGAAATGCCAATTGCTCATTCATTGCATGAAATATCTGTGCCATCAACCAGTCTGCCAGTTGTCAACCACAGGCTGAAATACCTAAAGTAAGTATTATAAGTCTCTTTACATGTTACTGCAACATTTTCATGAAAGAGTTGCAGTGGAGATTTTACAGCATGGATGAATTATAACAGTATAATTACTCAAAGAGAATGCAAATTTGATTCATTTTAATGTGTTCTTTTTACCCCCAGGCAAGGTGCTTTGCAAACTTTGGTGTACCATTTCTCTGCACAACATCAGTCCTCCAACCATGCTGCTGCAGTGATCTTGGCAGTGGTCATAAACACTCGGCAACCTTCCAAGAGAAAGACGGAGAACGGTGCCCTTGCACAAAGCAAGATGGAAAATTTCAGGATATTAAAGCACCCTTGCAAATAAATGAAATGAGAAGGTTTTTGATTTTGAAATGGCGCCTCTTTTCAGGCTACTACATCTCTATTTAGAAACTCCAATGAGGAGGTTGATATCTGTAAGTGCTAAAGGCACAAACGCCTTTTATATTCCCATTAAGGCCCTGTACCTAAAGCTCAATCCCTGAAGTAACAGCTGATCTGCCACTTTTTTGGTTTTTTTACAGTCGTTGCTAGTTATTTCTAGTCACTTCATGGCTAATACAATCCTAAAAAGAACTTAGCAGAAGCCACTGCTCTGGGTTTAAAATGGTCCTAATTCTGCACAGCTGCTTGAGAACATCTGGCTACGAACCTAGAGGAAAGATTTCAGAGGAGAACAAGTAGCATGGTTAAAATACTGGAAAGCATTATTGGCAGAGTGTGTAGAAGAAAGGGAAAGTATTCAGCCTAGATAAATCATATTAAAGCCCATGTTAACGGATGACTTGGCCATGTACTCTCTGTATGGGAGCAAAGGGATGGCTGTAGAGGACTCTTCAGTCTACCACGAAAAGGTATTCATGTTACACTGCACCTGAAAGTTCCAGCTAGACAAATTTTTTCTTAAAGAAAGGTCAAAATGATCAGTGGTAACGGCAATTAACCACTGAAATTGTCTACTGAAAGTTGTGGTGAATTTTTCATCCTTGAAAATTCTCCAAATAAAACATGTTTCCAAAGTATACTTCATTTTAACCACAAGCTTTTGATTTGAAAGCAGAATTAATTCAGGGAAGATCAGAGGTATTCATAGACCTAACACCTATAATATTTGCTACATCAATAAAACGTAATGCAAAACACAGCAGTGGGCCAATCATTCCATTTCACTGTTCAGTTAAATTCTATCCAGAGAGCCGTTGGCAACATTTTGTCCAAGGTTTTGTGCAAAACTGTCACTGATGCAGAGCAAGAGAAGGGAATTGCAGGTACATCCTGATTTCAGATCTACAGAAAAGAGTGTAATTGACTTCAGTGGGAGTTGGTCCAAGGTCTTACTGAGGATTTGAGAAAACAGAAACATTTTTTTCTGGCCTCATGTGTAAATGGGTAAAGGTTTAGAATATTTATAAAGGCTTAGAATCCTTCTAATTACCATGGGGTTTATTGTGTCAGGCAGATAAATTTTCTGTGATCTCTCAGGTATAAAGTCAGGGATAAACTTGGGTATTTCAGAAGAAGAGATTCAGCCCTATCATCAAAGCTAAAAGTTATTTTGTCTGTGGCAAATTATTTAGTTTAAATGTATTAAAAATGTACAAGATGAGTCCTAAAATTAACTTTTATATGCTAAAAATAATGCTGGGTATGGAAATCTTCTCATCGTTTTTTACCAGATGAGACAGAGAATGTACTTCTGCTTCCATTTCTACTTCCCTGATCACATAAGGTAGTCCACTAACTTAAAATTTTGAATGTTACATACTTTTGATTGAATGTGGTTCTGAAATCTGAGTTTTTAATAGAGCCATGGACTCAAATATCTGGTCCTGTAAAAGCCCAGAAGATAAGGGGCCAATGTGTGTGTCTCAAACACTGATAGCTAGATAGCTATGGAGCCAACCAAGGATTTTTAGCAAGAACAGTCTGTGAGAAGGAACAGGATGTGGCTGGAGACATGAACCATATAAAGGCTGGGCAGCACTTTTCTTGAACAAATACCCTTGTATTCTGACTCCTGGAGAAAAGCACAACAAGCAAGTGCAAGAACAAGGTGGAGAAGCCGGCGTGGCCTCTTGACCAAAGGCCAACCCATTTCCAGAAAGGTCTAGCAGAATGAAATGCCCATGACAACTAATTTGTGTCAAAAGTGAGAAACTTAGCTCCAGGTTGGGAAAACTTGTCTGTAAAAAGGTGGCCCTGTTAAGCCTGGGCAGCATCCCCTCAGGAGCCTGGGCAAGCCATCAGCTGGATCAGCGCTGGAGCCAGGACTTGTGATCTTTCTTTTTTTCCTTTCTTCCCTTCTTTCTCTCTCTCTCTCTCTCTGTTTAATCCCCCTCTCTTTTCTTTGACCCTACCCATTATGCAAAATCAACCACTGTGTGTTTATGCAGTAGGATAAGGGACTTACATCTCGATTTCCAGGCCGTGTGTATAATTTACTAATAAAACTTAGTAAGTTTTTGCAGACCCTCTGACTTCTGTAGTTTGTTTTTGACCACAGCTGTCTATGAATCTCAACTCTTTCCTTTCCTTTAAGGTGGGATGTCACAGGGCTCTGTAAACATACATTTCCTATATGTGAAATTAAAGAAAAGGGTAAAGATACATTTAAAAGCAAAATCTCACAAGCTCTTAGATTCTACTGGAACTGTAAACTCTCCTTTCACTGACAAACTCTGAATTTTTTAGATTTCACAGTGTCAACTTCTCCTAGCACAGTGAGACAAGCTGCATTCATACAGAGAATGACCTGATGAATTCTCTTTAAAGTCATGCTGAAGTGAAATCCGGACAATAAATTCCAAAGATGCCTAGTATATAGTGGCAGAAAATAGCATCTTGAATGTATTAGCACGTACAAAGCTCGCTTTTTAAAACTGGTTCATTGTCTGCTTATGGGATCATGGTGAGTTCTAGATGCAAGAGGCATCCTTTATTAATGCTTTCTAGCACAATACAAAATATAAATCCCGTATAAGTCTGTTTTACCACTGGGTCCTGCATTTTTCACCCACCCAAAACTTCCACAATGTATGGAATGCACAAGAAAGATTGGAAGGAGCCATAATATTAAGTGACTGCAGTTCATCTGCTCTGGTAAAGGCAAGACCTGCACATAAAGTTCCCACTCCTGTGAGTTATGGGTCATTTGCTCATTAACAAAGTGACTAATCCAGTAGGGAAGAGAATGTCTACTGAAAATAAATTACATTATAGTACTGACTGCTGTGATGGATTCTTTATATGCTCTTTGTGTTATCATTCAGAGGAGCCCTTTTACCCAACCCTTGGTGTTGCTGCCATGTTATAAGGAATTTTATCAGAGCAAACAGGAGTCTTCATGAGGCAAGAAACAATAGAACAAGCAGGAAATAAATAATAACCAGATAACCAGGAAACAGCAGTAACACAACAGATGTTCAGTCATTAGTTTAAACTGTCGCATTTGTCCTGAAATGATCAGAACAACCACAGTGGAGCTGCAATAGTGAAGTTTATGATAAATTCATGCTTATGCATTTTGAAGGCCACTTCAGGAGAGTTAGAGGAGTAAATAAGGATATCGAGGGCTAAAGTTGTTGATGAAAGTAGGTGAGCTGGGAAATATCTCCAAGTGTTTAAATCCTGTAACATTTTAGAAGCACTTACCACTGAAAAGAAGCATTGTTTTGCTTACCCACCATTTATGCTGACCTAACACTAATAGGGTAAACTAGATGGGATGTTTAATCACCATGGGCTTTCCTTCCCCACAGGTTTTCTTCCCAGATGGAGTTTAATGAAGCAAGCCTGCTCAGCCATTTCAGTCCTAGTGGCAAAAGATAGTTTTGACTCATTGAAAGATCTTTCTGCCACTGTCTAATCAGTGACAAAATTTTATAGGTTATAGATTGTTTAACAAAGGTACATTGTTCCTGGATATTCAAATCCCTAATATTTATACAAACACCATAAACTCTGAAAACTAGGGTCATTTATGACAAGATCTTTAAAAATAATTTAACCTGTTCAGTGCATACAGGATGAAGAAAAATTATGGGTAGATTCAAGTTTGCTTTATTGCCTATCCATGCTTACCAACACAAAAGGACTCTGCATTATATTTGTAGCATTCTGACTGCTTTTTCCACTTTGATTTCTCTCTTGTACCTCTTTTTCTGGAGATGCTTAAAAGGAACTCTACCAGTCTGTAAGTAAAGCAACCTTTAACAGTGAGCAGAAAAGTTCTGGCTGCTTTGCAGCTCCCAGAGTCAAAGCTAAGTTTAATACAACCTAATCTGAGTCACCACCAAAAAAAAAAAAAAATTTCTTTCCTTCCTGTACATGTTGCAGTACAAAACAGAAAGAGATCTGAGTTTTTAGTTGTGGTTGTTCATGACCCTCTTTGGTAAGACTAGCTGAATTTCTATTTTTGTGCTTAACAACTGGAACAAGCTCTGTTTATTACTGCATAAAAAGTCCTCCTTCATCACTTTCTCCCAAGTAACACAGAAGCCTTGATCAGTGAAGATATGGGATTGCTTTTCTGACATTTATTGAATAACTATTATTTAAAATTTTTTGCTTATTTTGATGAATTTGTCATACATTGTATTTTACAATAGATTCTTTTTTCACCGGTTATTTACATTAAAATTTCAATGCTGTGTTGCTAGAAGTAAGGCAATGAATGTATACAGGTAAAATTGAGATTCACCAAGAAAAAAAAAAGGAGTGGAAATATACCAGAAAATGCAAATATTTTTGTTGCTATCAAATTACATTTATTTGTAAGAAATATTAAAAGTTAAAAGTATTGCCATAAAAAGTAACCTTGAGCATCTCTGTTCGAGCATTTCTAATTCTTTCTAAGTTAATCTGGTCTCACAGGAAAAGAAAGATGTAGCAAAAATAACCTTTTTCAGCCTAGTGGCAAGAGGCACAGTGGTGTAAAAGCCCTTGAACCACAGCCCACCAGAAGTCATTATACAGTGACATCACTCAGGGTTGGACCAAGGCTTGAGGAAAAGATAGTTGGAATTTTAAGCAGATGTGAGACCAGAATCAAGTTCAATATATAGATATCAATTGCACTGAAATGTGTTTCTCTATTTTAGTAGAATCAGAGGACAATTCTATCAGTGTGTATCAGTACCTGCAAAACAAGCTGCTTTTCCAAAGAAATCTGAGTAGCTGACAATTTGCTCCCCAAAACTATTTCCTTTCACATTTTCATTAAAGCTATAATTCAGTTTAGAAAAAGAAAATAAATAAATACCCCAAACAGTGTGTTTTTATAGTCCAGAATTCTACTCTGAAAAATGAAGTAGGAAAAACACAATGCTATATATGCAAGTAGAATTAAAACGCCTGAAGGTTTGCTTTTCCATGGTGTAGACATTGCACAATAACTGACAGGAACTTAAATTTCATCATTATCATGCATTTGTAGAGTTTCTGCAAAAGTTACGTTAATAGCTAATTTGAGATTGCTGACTTAGATCACAATACAGTAATTAGCCAAAGTTAAAATTAAAGTAAAATCTGAAAGAAAATGAATCAAGTAATACAGTACATGGTGTAGTACTTTTTCCATGGGCAACTCAACTGATAATCTTACAGTTCATGAATTATCAGGGAAGACATATGCTTTGATGGTACAACTTGGTTACAAAACTGTCTATGAATTAAGGTGGCAATGCAATAGGTGCTATTTTCACTGAAAATAGTATGTGTGGGTTTTTATACTACTTTGAAGAGGTATTTTGCATTAATTTTTACTGTGGCAATAAAAACAGTAAAGGTTTGAGGACTGTAGGATGTCTCATGGTTCTCTACTGCTTTGGAGGAGTGTGATTAGTTATATATCACTTACACATGTCATAATTCTTTGAAAGGCTAGAACAAATCCTGAATAAAAAGAGTTAATGCAAACATTTTAAAGTAATTCTGTTCCTTATCTGAGCATGAGGTGAAATGAAACAGAAGGAGGAAAAGAAGAACTTGTATTTCAGCAGAAAGGGGTTCTTGTCTCTTCTTGGCATCTCTGCTCTCCAGTAATTTTTAATCTCATAATTTGGAGTTCTGGTTATTTTTCATGACAGAGAGTTGCTTGGGTATCTTTTCTACATGGTTTTATACTGAAACTGGAATAAGAAAAACAAGACAAAACAAAACCTAAACCCTGTATGCTCCATTTGCTGAATACATGGTTTTCTTCCCCCAGTGTGTGTGTGTGTGCCAGGTAGCACCGCGCTGGGCTGGATGATAATAAACATGAAAAAATACAGTCAGTGCATGAGCAGAGATATCTGTGCCTGAATGTACCAGGACTAGGGCTGGTAGACAGATGGGGAAGAAGTTCCAGCTGTGAGAGAAAAGCGTCTCAAGGGAGGAGCTGATCTTGTTTCCAGTTAGTTCCCCCACCCAATGTCGGGCCCCTGGAAAAGGAGGTTGTCCCTGCTTATCTGAGCACCCTGCCCTGAAGGGCAGATCTGGGGCCATTTCCCTCCCAGTAGAGCCAAGATCATTAAGCTGGGGTGATGGGAAGTGGTTTGGTTCCATGAAGGGACAAAAAGCCTGAGTGGAGGTGGGTAACCCACCTTGGGGCTGACACCCCTGGCGTGTGAGGCTGGCAGGCTGCTGAGAAGGGGTAAGGTCCAGCTGGCAGCATGAGCTTATAACAGGGCTCTTGTGGGAGAGGGACATGCCTGAGTCAAGAGTGTTGACATGACCTTGTGGGCCCCTGTTTCCCACCCTTGGTCTGCACCCTGAGGACATCATCCATCTCACCATCAGCTGGGAATTGTGGTGGCCACACCCTCTGCATAGGCACATGGCAACACCTACAGGGAAGGCGCGACAAGAAGCTGCTCCTCTTTGGAACTCCTACTTTACAACATCTTTCTGGAAGGGCTTTGGAAGAGAGCCAGATGAAGATCCACCCCCTTATAGGAACAGGGCATTTGGCCCCTGGCTGCGTGCATTGCTGCTGTCCTCTGTGTAGGCACTGGCTGCAAAGCATTGTTTTTCCTCTGGGTTTCTACATTCAAGTCAGTAAGTGACTTATCCAGACCTGAAGCATGTCCGACACTTCCTAGAACACAGGTTTTGGGGGATCCAATTGTCTAAGAGGTGAAGTTTTGAGGCGCTAAGTGAACAAATACCTGGAAGAGAAGGGTGCTTACAGTGCATATCATCTCTACTGAAATATTTTTGTGAGGCAGACAGCAGTCTGAGTTCTAGCATTACTCATTTGACCACAGGGCTGATGTAGTTGAAAACAGGCTTTCTTTTAACATAGTAGTTATCCTTGGAAAACTCCCTCTGGGGAGGGGAAAGATCTTCCAGCCAGAAGATGAAACGTTACCTGCACATTAGGTTATTTTCCCCATTCACTTGCATCTCTCTTTGGTTTTATTACTCTCATCCTTTTCTTCTTATCCACCACTGCATTCTGAAAGGGGCAACTTTAATTTCGAGAAGCCAAACAAATCACAATGAATAATTATTTAGTTTTAAATAATTCCACCCTTTTCTTCCCTTGTAATTTATGTGATGTTGTTACAGAAGGCACTAACCAAGCTAAAGGGAAAGAGCCAGTTTAAGCAGTAGGAAAGAAACATTGAATTATTCTTGGTCCTGCAGAGAATGCATTTAAGAGTTTCTTAGCCCAGCTCCCTTAGACCAATGAAACTTTCTTCTCTGCTCCTGCATGAGCACTGAACAGTCTGCACTGAAGGGTGACCACTCTCACGTGTGACCGCTGTGTCTATGTCATGGGCAGGGTCAGAGGCTGGGCAGTGTCCATCTCTGTAGGCTCACTGGAGTAAAACTATCCTTGGAGAAGAAGCTTTGCATTCACCGGCTCCTTCGAGATAAGAGATTGGGAAGAGGAAACACAACCCCCAACATTTTTAGATATCGATGGCACAGACCTTTGCTCCTTGAGCACAGGCTCCTGACATGAGGGTGGAAGAGAGGGGAGTTTCCTCTGTTCACCACATGGTGATCACAAATGTCACCTACAGACAAAAGAAAATGAAAAGGAACAATAAGTGAAACACGGGCAATGATTTAGTCTCTTGAAAATGCACATTAATCATCGGACAGCCCTCAGCTTTACTGAACTGAAAGTTCGTTTCTCATGGCAGAGTTAACTTTGGGACCAGTGCCGGGAGGCGAAGCTGGAGCAGGGCTGGCAGCAATATTCAGGAGCGACAACTGCATGAGTGTATTAAGAAACAGAGTATTCACAAAAACTCCTAACGGACCCATAAATACCCAGCTTAGTTGCTGGTTTAATCACTCGCAAAGACATTGCCTGACTCTTTTAAAGCCGCGCGTATCTGAAGTTTTGGAAGCGATTGTGAATAAATACTGCACTGCCTGCTCACAGCGACGTTTCCCCGGCGTTAGCTCATTAGAGTGCCTGAAAGAGACCCGACAGAAAATAAGTTAAATGCAACTTAAATCATCATCCCGTTCGACGCTAAAAGCAACACTAAAGGCGAGGCGTTCACCAAAAGGTTGCAAAAGGCGTCAGCTGCACCGCAGTTAGGAGTGGAGGGAGCGGGATTGCGGGATGGGAGCGGCCAGTGTGGCTGGGATCCCAGTCCCCAGTTGTGGTAGTACTTTTTTTGCTTTTTTTCCTCCACACTTTTTTTTTTTTTTTTTTTTTTTTGGTGACTTCGAAAGATGTCACGGCAAAGTGAAATCTTTGTGGAGGGCTGATCATGCATTCAGACTGTAGTGTTTTCAAAATGTGATGTTTTGCAATGATGACATTAGAGTAGCAACCAAGGGTCCGAGACAGCAACGCCTGCTGCAGCTGGGCTTCGCTTTGAAATGCCCAAGACAATGGGGGCCACTGTTCTTCATCGCTTCGCCTTTCCATTCCATTTGCATAGTCTGTTCTGCCTGATTGACCAGCTTGGGCTGTCCAAGGGACCAGCATTGTTCACAGATCACTTCAAGATGGCACAGATGACAAGATTCAGGTGAGAGATGAAGTGGGATGATTCTCAAATGCCTTAAGAAAAAGCTACCCTGGGAACTTTTAGCTCAAGTGAAATAATTCAAGAATTTAAGCAGTTAATTTTTTTTTCAAGAAAACGATCATATTTGGTGCTGCGCCGTCATGACACACAAATAAGTAATAGGAGGTTTGTGTGTGTGTTTCGCTGAGGTGTTTTGATTTGTTTGTGTTTGGTTGTGTTGGGGAGAATTTTTTTTCTGTTTTGTTTTTTTTTTTTGGTCGGGTAGTTTTTTGTGGGTTTTTTTTGTCTTTTCCATCCCAGACCTCACCTTCCTCAAGCTAGGACGCGAACCATACCACTGGAAACCTTCGTGAATAAAAGTTTGCTTACAAAAAAAAAAAAAAAAATTAAAATCTTAGGTCGAATATAAATAAAGCTCATCATAGACGCGAGTTTTAAAATTCTTTGATGCCTGCTCCGTAACTGAACACCAGTTTAGGATTACTCAGTTAACGTTCATAAAGAGCTTTCGACGTGGAAAACCCTGGCAGAAAGGCGAAGAGCGCCGAGCGCCGCCAGCCAGCCCTGCGGCGGGACAGCGGTGGCCTCAGCCCGGGCTCCGGGCGGGCAGCGAGGGGAGGCTGCAGGACGCCTCGCTCTTCCCGAAGTTGCAAACTCTCTGCTGGCACAGATTCATCACTGAAATGTCATGGTTTCTGCTGCTTTTTCGCTTTTTTTCTTTCCCCCCCATACTCAGGTTCTCAAGTAAACACGCACACACGGTAGCGCCCCTAAAATGAGTTTCATTTGACACCGATGTTTTGACTTCATCTCAAAAAGACAAAATCTTTGTCGTACAAGTATGTTTTCCCTGGAGGGGTTTCCAGCACAATTTGCTATAATTTCTTTACACCTAACGGAACTGATGGGATCTGAGCAGTAAAACATATTCCCACAGTAGTTTCGCGCTCTCGCACTCTCTGTTACCCTCCTGGGGTTCAGCTCACTCTCTAGCATAAATATTGCCAATAATTGTGCTAATACGGTGAGTCTCGGAAGGAGCAGAACTCTCTTCTCCTCGCGTATGAGACCTAAAGACTGATGCGACTCCTGCTTAATCTCTGGGTGAATTCTCTCCTAGCTGCTCGTCTTTCCCCTGCAGAGACTAATACACTTAATTACATGATTTACAAGAATTGCCAACAAGGTCCCAGGGGCCGCTAAAGACCGACGGCCGCCCGACGAGCGGGGCGTAAGGTGTCTGACTGCCGCACGGGCACCTCGAAGGGAAGCCGCCTTCAGCGGGACTGGGCTCTTCAAAATTACCCAAAATTTCAGGCCCTTCTTCCCCGTTTCACACATACCCCCCTTTCATGTTGTGTTCCGGTCCCAGGTTGGTTTGAGGGGTGCCGTCGTCCCCGCTCCCCCTCCTTCCGAGAAGGTGGCTAAAAGCTGCAGAGGAAACTTAAGTGGCTCTGGAGTTTGTTTAATTTCCCTCCAGTGTTTACTGATAATTCGAGAGACGCTTATCTCGGGGAATATAACGATTAATACAACCGCAGGTTTCCAGATAAGTGATTGTGATGGAGATTGTTGGCGAGAAAATAGACAATTATCCGCTGTTAGCTTTACATAAAGATCGCATTAACTTGAATTAGTTATCAGACAAAAGAACATCAGAAAGCTGCACCTTTCTGCCAAGGCAACCGCTTGCAGGCGGTGTGCTCCGCACAAGCAAACGCACCGCTGCCTCCCCAGCATCTCACAAGCATGAAAGGGGCGGCGGGCCCGGGGGCCCGGGGGGGCCGCGGCACCGACACGCCGCGCTCCTGCGGAGGCACGGCCGCTGCGCGGAGCGGGGAGGGCGAGCCCCGGGGCCGGGGGATCGCTTTAATATCAGCTGCCCGGCCCGGCCGCTTTCATTTCCATAGGGCGAAATTAACATGGACGTGGGGCAGGCGCTGGGGCGGGGGCAATGCGCCCGGGGAAGAAGCGGCGTGGCTGATCGCCAAGGAAACCTCGCTGAAAGGGAAGGGTAGAGCATGTGGCTATTAAAATCCCGACACAATAATAACATTAAGGAAAAAAAAAAATAAAACCATAATGATAACTTGGAGGCAGCTCGCCATTTGCATATGAAACCAGCGGCCAGAAGCGCGGCAGCCCCTTGCCGCATTATGTGCTCGGCGGTCCGAGGTCGTCCCCCCCCCAGCAAGACTGAAAAGCCTTTTGATTATTTCTCTTCTCCCTAGGAAAGGCTGATTCCTCCGTAATTGATAGCAGGGAAGGGCCGTAATTAATTTTTCAGGGAAGTAAAGTGCAGCTTCTTCTCTCGGCTGGAGGGGAAGGGCTGAGAGCGAGGAAAGGGGGCGAGGGAGCGGAGGCGAGAGGAACTCCTTCCGAGAACCCATAATTAAAAGTAATCACGCTTCACCCTCTTCGGCACCAAGACCCCCCTCGACTCCTCGCCACCCCCTCGCTCGCCGGGGAGGCAGGAAGGGCAGGGACCGTGGGCTGCTTTCACCGAGTCAGAAAGCATTCACCAGGCGTTTGTATTGCGGGAGGTTTCTGTGGGAATCGGGTGGCTCGAGTAATTGGGAGGGGAGGAGGGTGCACTCCCGGCTGGCTTCTCTCTGGAATTAAAGGCAGTCTTCAAAATAGGGTGTTTGTTAGAGAACTTCAGCTGGGAGGAAACCTGCCATTTCGGATCAGTGCTTTTTCTGTGCTGGGCTTCCAGACAGACCCTTAGCGCCGTGTTTATCTGGGGAAGGGCAGAGAACAGGAGGGAGGCTTTTCGTGTGGGATGGGGCAATGGGGGAGAAAACGGCAAGGTGCTTCAGGCGGCAGGCTGAAGCCTAACAGATGCTGGGATACAAATAATTTCGGGGGAGCAGGGGCACCCCGGCTTCGTGCCTGAGGCAGCCGCGAAGGGAGAGGAGAGGGGATGCCAGGTGAAAGGGCTCTGCTCCCACCCGGGACGGAAAGCCCGTCCCCAGCCTTGGGACGTGCCGCTGCCGCCGCTGGGTCCCCGCTGAATGGAGCGGATAATGATCCCCGGTTCCCAAGGCAGGCTTGCTGCTGCCTGGTGAGCCTTGGATTTGTGTGGTCCAAGCCTTTCCCAGCTTGTCCCATTCTGTCACCGGGATAAGGGGCTCCCTCGGCTCGTTTGCACCTGCGTCGCTTTTGGCTCCTTCAGGAATGCGCTGAAGCTTGTAATCAGCTTTGTGAAGCCATTGAGTGCACGGCTGAGTGAAACTTCCAAAGCTCGCAGAAAACTGGCCCGCTGAATAGGAGTCAGCATGGGGCTTCTCTCCAAGCCCCTGGCTTGCCAAATTCCAGCAGAGCCCCTCACAATCAGTCCACACAAGCTTTACTGCTCTCCCCACACTGAGAGAAGCGAGAAAAGAAAAGCTAAAATACCAGTCACCGAGGTTAGCGGTTTGTTCCCAGATTAATGGCAAACGCCTCTCTGCCCGATGCTAACCAATTCATTCGGGTGATGTGTGTGTACATATATATATATATATATATATATACACACACACATATATACATATATACACATATGTGTGCGTGTGTCTATATATGTGTGTATGCATATAGATATACGTGCATATGAGTATGTATTCAAGCCTAGGGCTATAACACTAAAAAAGAAATAAGGGAGAATTATTAATATTTTATGTGACCGCAGAAGTTCTTATGGCAGCAAACAGGTAGCAGGCTGTTTTGCTATCCCACAGGGTCATGCTATTCTCATCTCAGTCTTTTCTGCAACCGTGTGGTTTTAAGACTCTGGATGAGTGTGACTCTCATCTGCAGTCTGGTTTTCCATCTGGAGGGGTTTAGTGCCAAACAAAACTCCGGAGGAGGGCAAAAGAAAATAATGGGCAGGTTAAAAAAAAAAAAAATCACCAACTTCCCCATCACTAAACCCACTTCGGGATAACTCAAGAGGACCAAGGTTCTGGGGCACTCGCAGGACGTGTTTGCCATGCCCAAGGTTCATGGTCCCCAGCTTGGAGGAAGACAGGATTCTCCACTGCAGCCCAGATCACTTCCCTGCTGGGGAAAAGCGCTCAAGAAAGGTCCCACTCGAGGGAATCCCTTTATTTTTTACATCCTTAACACTTGCGACATATATCCCTTCACTCCTACTCCCCGCATCTAATTGCTCAGGCAGGAGGGACGCTAAACAACCCTGGAATATGTAGCACAACTTCATCACACCTTTCATCCGGGTTCTGTATGGGTTTGAGGATTCACATTTATTAGGGGAAACAATTACTCGAGTTATAGAAACCCGTTCCTTTCTAAAGCAAATTCTGTCACTGTAATAAACACTGTGAAATGTTCTCAAATCTAAAATTGTAAGACGAGTGCACTGTGACATCAAGTCCATGAGTATAGACCAGCTGAGCAAGGCTTTATCTTCTGGTCTTGGGACTTTTAATTCCATTTATGTCCTTCCCCTTCTACATGTATCTAAAACAATGAAAACAACATTATGACAACATTAATATTTTTTGCAAGCCTTCCCCTTGGGCTAGTATAAGGGGGAAAATGGGGACTTCCAACATTTCCAGAGATGTTGTCTCCTGAAGGTTTTAGCCATGCCTCTGAATTACATCATGGAAATCGTGTTTTCTTGTCATCCACATTGAAATAACCATGGCAGAAGGGGCAGAACTAGCTCCACTAGAGCTGGTAGATGTTTCTTGTGAGTTCAGTGGGATTCTGTCTCGCTTTTCTGTCATGCTTTTGGCATCTTCTCAATTACCACAATTTTCAGGAATGTCCCAGAAACTGATTTCAGGAATGTCCCAGAAACTGATGACGGCAGTAGGTGTTTTTGCAATTGCTTTCTGACGAGTTTGTAGAGGTCATTGGACAGTCCCTTGCACAGTGGGTGAATAGTTTAGCAACATTGTATTCTGCCCCCCAAGTCACTCTAAGGATAAGGTAACCTCTGATGTAAAGAGTTAGAGAGCAAAAGCGCAGAGGACCATGTCTAGATATTGAAGTTCTGACCCTTCGAACTGCTGCTGCACGAAAACTTCTACATGTGGCCACAAACAGTTTAAAGCCACATCTCTTTCTGTCTGTAAAGTTTCTTTTCTTTTTGGAAGTTTGATGTGCTATTTTCGACCGTGTTGCTCCTTCCAACCATTCTCAGTGACAAGTCATGAGGATATGCAGTAATTCAGAAATTAGTGAAATTTTATTCTTGGTGGGGGCGTTGGATTAAGAGGCTGGGAGAGTGTGAAACAAGTCAACGTGTAATTGTATGATAAGGCTCTCACGAGGAATTTATTGGCCAAGTTGCTATTTCTATTCCTTCCTAATCTCGTTTAGCACATTCATTCTCTGCAATCTGTCTCCATAATCTTCTGTGACAGAATGGCAGCCAATAGAAGCATGCATGTTTGGAGAGAAGAGAAAATATGCAGAGGCGTGATAAACTGATGCTAATTATCCATATTTAGGACACCGAGTGCAGAAGATCAAGGTTTACAAATAACAAACCAGAGCCAATGATGATGGCTTCCTAGTGTGGAATATATTGGAGGGGACAAGATAAGGGTTTCACATGCAGAAGAGATTTATTGGTCAAAGGGTTCACCTTCCACTTTTCCACTTTTATATAGCAGTAAATTATTTGGGCTAAATTCACCAGAACATTACTCTTTTATTTGGCAATGTGCCATGACTTGCTCTTTCTTTGTGTCCTTTCAATGCAAATCCTTGTAGTGTAACATCAGTTGATAAGAAACAAATAATTGAAGTAATAGGTAATTCCCTTTAAATTGTGCATATAGGACAGTAAGGTAATCATCTAATGTAGAATGAGACTGGAGTATAGAGCAGATAACTGAAAGTGAAACAATATCCATCTCGGCTATTAAATTACATTTATACTGGACAAAAACAACCTGCAGAGGACTTGTAGGCTGAAGAAGAGACAACACTAGTCTAGTCACCCTTAGGCCATTTTCCTACAGACTTCTCAAATTTATTTAATTTTAAAAGACAGCTTACCACCATTTTCCTCGCTTCCCCTTTCTCTCTCATTTCTTTTTTCTTTCTTTTTTTTTTTTTTTCTTGAAAGCTAACATTTAAATTAGTGACTCTGCATTCCCCTTTTAAACAAGTGTTGGCTCTGAGAAATAATAAGGGAATTCAGTTTGGCAGTATCTGTGTAGTATGGTTGAGGGTCAGTGGAGTGATCTTAGCAGTCTGCAGTAATTGTGTTGTAAAGATTCCAAAATGAGAATAATATTTGTTGAGTTTATTTTATTTACAAGTTCAGAAAGTATTCTGACAGTGGCAAAATTCTAAATGTTGTTTCTATTAGCACCTTATTGTCACGTGGAGGTAAACTGTTCTTTAAGAAATTCACTCTTGAATTGTGTGTCAGCACTCCTGGTTTCTCGAATGGTATTTTTCCTGTGTTGGTGGTATGAGGATACTCTGCAAAATACAGAACCCTGCTGTCAGAGGAGAAAATACAAAGGCCCTTCCATCAGGAACACTCTTTAAAACATCTCTTCTTTGATTTCTGAAAAGACATTTCTTCTGTGACTACTCGTTTAAGAGTAGAAAATTTTCTGACTTTTTGTTTTACTGATGAGTGACTGTGGATTTATTTCTCTTCCCCTCTGAGGTATTCCTTTAAATTGGTTCGTATTTTGTGTTTTGTGGAGGAGCAAAAACACTGCAGTACCCAGCTGAACATTTTCACAGGTTTCCTAAAAATATTTCCAAGGGCAGTCACGCTTTTTCAAATTCCCATAAGTAGCTGACTTCCCTCAAAATGACCTGAAACACATCGTTAGGGAAGGAAGGTGGGCGAGCAGACAGACTGCAACTTAGGTCATAGAAGTAGCCATTTGGTCACTAGTGGACAAAAATGAAGGGCATAGGGAGTGGAGCAAGGATGTGGAGCACGACAGCTTGGGGACAAGCCCGGCTCTGGGGCTGCCCCCCGCAGTCGGTGCTGGCCCATGAGACGCTCCCGGGCTCTCTGGACAGGGAACGCCCGGGTCCCCCGCTAAAACCCACCGGGGCCGGTCCCACCTGTCTGGCTCGGGAAGCACAGAGCGGAGGCCCTCGCAGCCCGGGTGCCGCCGGTTCCCTGACCCACGTCAGGTGAACCTTTGTCCCGTGTCCCCTCTCCGGGGACAAGAGGCGTTTATCTCCTCGGCAACGCCACAGCCCGGCTCCGGAGCTGCTCCCCGGGGACGTGGGGCTCCCCGCTCGCATCCTGGCTGCCACTACCCCACCTCCTGCTCTCCCCCGCTCAATGCCCACAGCCGCCTGCCCCCGCCGAGGGGCAGAATGCCGCTCCCCACGGGGAACGCGGGTGGGCCCGGGGAGCCCTGAGCCGGCTCAGCCAGGGCAGCGGCCGGGTCCCCGGGCGGCGGGGCCGAAGGGGCCGCTCACACCGCCTGCTGTAACAAACTACTCGGCGCTACCGGCGGGGCGAGAGGGGGTGTGCACGGGATAGCGGGTCCTGGGCTGCATTAAATGACTTTTGGCAACTAGCTCGTCTGATCGGGGGGATTTTGGCAGTAACGGCCTCTCAAATCCGGCCCGGCTGGAATCTGCAGCCCCTTTGGCTGGAGGCAGAGCGGCAGGAGGCTCTGCTGCAGCTGCCTCCAGCACTCCTTTCCGTAAGAAAGATATTTCTCTCCCTGTTCAAATAGGGAAAAGGCAGACGTCTTCCACCGCAGACTCTCAGAGTATTGTTAAAATCAGCATTTCAGAGTTCCGTTTGCCGTCTCCAGAGACACTGGAAATCCCTGCAAGCCTGGTGTTCTCGCTAAGCGAGGCGTGCGCACCGGCGGAGGGAATGCCGAAGTTTCCCTTTCAAGGGTTTTGCGGCTGCGCTTATTATTTGATGCTCATTAATAGAAAGAGCTCCGTTCCAGATGTTGTCCAACTCTTTCACAGAATAGAAAGGGAGCTTCTGTAATACTTTCTCTGACCGTTTTTGATTTTTTAGAAATTGTTATGTCGTGCATCACCAAAGACAAGCACGATCCTCTGTGAATTTTAGCTCTGATTTTCTCCATACTTCCACTAAATTTTCGCGCCTGTAGCGAGTCCTCTTCCTGTTAGGCAATGAGAATGTTTTGATAAAACTAGAAGGTATGACAAGGCACCTCAGTTCGACGGTACCTGAATCTGGCGTGTAGCCATGTAAGCATGGAGAGGGGACTTGCATTCTGCAGCAAACCTCCGGAAACTATGATGGGATGTTCCCAAGGACATGACGTCATTGCATATATTTGTGAAGCAGACACAATTTTTATTACAGATTTTTTTCTTTTTTAATGTGTCTCCTTGTTAAAGGAGATCAACAAGAATACCCTGAGGAGCAGAGACCGTGTTTTAAACAACGGACTCTGAGTTCGTCCATTTTCATGACAATAGGCTTACCTTTCAAATGCAGTATTTTCTCTTATTGAACATCTAAGGCTCCCCTAAGACAGATGATAAATCCGAGACGTTTAAATAGGAACACTTAGCCGTGAAAACATGAACACATCGTTTAGACATTATGAAATATATAAAACATGTCTGAGACACACAGACACATCTAGTTTATCTGCCTGAAACTACCCACTGAATAGTAAAGCTACATAGCATGTTTCTACCAAATTGTACAAAACCAGGCTCGTTTGATCACGCAAGGATGCCTTTTGCAATAATGCCACTTCATTGCTTTCCTGTTCTTAAATATGTGGATATATGGCACATTCATCGTGATCAGCTTGTCCCACTTATCTAGTCAGCTTTGGTCTGTGACCCCTAAAACTGAGATGTTGCTATATTCGGGAAAATCAGGCAGAACTTTGCCCTGCAGCTGCCTAGTTAAAACAAAACGAATAGGAGATTACTTGTTGTGACCCAAACTTAGTCTGCTAAGCTGACATTTTGGTTGAAGGCATAGCAGAAATTTCCTCAGCCTTGCTAGAAAGTTAGAAACTGAGAGGAAGATGAACGGAGGAAGTGCTTTTGGAGGGAGAAATGCATGTTCTACTCTCATTACCTCGTTCTCGACTGTCCAGTAAGACACATAAGTAATTATTTGGCACAAGAGCACAGAAATTTCCCATTTGGAAAACACAACCCATGTCCATATTCCTCTTCACCCTTATGGCTGTTTGAAACACTGCTGAGAAGTATTTTAGGCTAAACTTCATGCTTCCCTTATTTGTACTCTGTCCTAAAACATGTAGGCTTGTTTCCCACTTAGTTTTCCTTTTTAGGGTTCCTCAAGGTAGAAAATGCACATGTTCACAGTGACTCGATTGCACAACATCTTGGGGTTTGCATTATTTCCTACATTCTGTCATTGAGGAGGGAGGGGGACCATGACAAACCATAAAGCTTTCACCTGCCCTGTGACTGATAAGTAATTTAGGGGAAGGTAAGACTGACAATGCACGAAGGCACAGATAATTTAAAAACCCAAACAAGCAAGCCCTTAACAAAAGCAAACCCTCTCTCTCTCTTCTGCTACCTGCAGGTAAAATAAAAGGCAATATGGAAGGTTAACCTGATCACGTGATCAAAGTATTACTCAAGATTTTTCCAAAAGATAAAGATACCCAGTGAGTAAGGGAAGAAGGAGAGACCACGTTTTAGGTGTATGTAACTCGGAAGCACCGTAGATGGTTTCAGAGCTTTCCTCACCGGATGTGAATTGTGTTTTGAACTTCGTTTTGAACTCCCGTGCTTGGGTTTTTAGGTCTTTCCTGGCCTTGGGCTACTTGTGTTTGTAGCTCCAAAACTGAACAGCCATTCATTCTTCTAATCTGGTTAGGACTGAACTATCCACTCACCAGTGGTTTTAGCAAGACAATCTTCCTACAGACTTCTTCTGCATTGGAGAGATTAAAAAAAAAAAACCAAAACCAACAACAACAACAAAAACCACCACACCAAAACAAACCCTTCTGAAATCTGCGGGAGACAATTTTTGGGTAGGAAATAAACTTCTCCCTGCTCCCTCTGCACCCCTCCTGCAACTTCACCTCCCTCCTTGGATGTATGGTGTCTTTGTTCACCACTAGTTCCTAGTTGCTATGGAGTTTTACGCCTTGGTAAACTATATTTCACCTCCTCCCGGTGAAAGCTATTCTTTCCCTAAATGCACACTTTGCAGACTCCGGTCCTTCCCCCCCGTGTCGGTCGCACTTCCTCAGCCCACGCTGGTCTGCCCCGGGCTAAAGCCGCGTTTTCCCACTCGGATCTCAGCTCACCCTCTAGCACTTGCCCAATTGTTTGACCACGGACAGATGCTCTCCTGCTTCTCCTCGGTTTTATTGTCCTTAATTTTATTTTTTTTTTCAGGTTTCTGAGGGACAGTCCTTCTATCTGAGAGCCGCAGCTAACCGTGGCACACGTCTTCTCCAAATCAATGAGAGGTGTCCGGGCTGAAAGCGTGGACAATGGGATTTTACCGAGCATGAAGCATATTACCCCCAAACCCGTCCTGACAGGCCGTGCTAAAGCATTTGAATGACTTTCTTGAAACGAGACCTTTCTGAAGGCTCCTCCCTCCAGAGAAATACACCATCTAGGAAAGATAGGCATGAAACTGCACGGGGGCACCCAAGGCTTTGTAAATTGGGGGTGGGGTGTGTGTCCTTTGTCACAAAGCACCACTGTTTCCACCCCAAAGCCAGAGACCAGTGTTCTTTACCTTGGGAGCTGCCCCTCACTCATCACAAGCTCCGGACATGTTAAGGGATGGGGTTTTCACTTTAGAACTTCCAGACTTTTTGACGGCACATACCGCGGTGTGGTTCACCTCAGTCAGCTACCAATTTCTAGCCTATCCTTCAGAGGCATCTCCAGGTGTGTCCTGGTTTTAGACATAAAGACTGGGAAGGACTTCCAGGTTTCCTGCTAGCATTTTGGCCATGCAGCTACAGGAGTGGGCCCCGTATATCACACTGCTGTTACAGCAAAGATCCTCAAGACCCTCCAAAATTTAGTCTGCTAATCTCTACTTTTGCAAAGTTTCCTCCAACAGTAGAATGGTTCAGTGCATGCAAAAGCCAATGGGCTTTCACTTCAGCCTCTAAAGAAAGCCTCCCACTACCTCTGTACCTGCACACCAGGTTCCCCAGCTCCTCTGCCAGCTGTCCTGCTACTCGGGGCCACCCTAGTGTTCCAGCTTTTCCTGACATTATGAAGCAGAGGCACGGCGGGGCTGGAGCCAGCAGGCAGGCAGGCAAGGCCCGGTCCACTCCGCACCCACAATCTGTTATTATCCTTCCTACCCCCCGGGCAGCGGCTCGGTTCCCACCGCTCCCCCACGCCCCTCGCTGCAGACACTCCGTTCACACCAGCCTCTCGGCTCGGAGCTCTGCAAGACCATGTCCTGCTATGTTTTCTGTTTTGTCTCCTCTGTCTTTCTTTTGATCTTGCCTCTTCAGAAGTGACTTTTCAGCCAAGCTTGGCTGTCTGATTCCTCTCCGCCTCTTGCCTGAGACTTCAGTTTCCCCACGGAAATCAGCATCCATCCCTAACCTCAGAACAAACAGAGACCTGCTTAGTATTGACCGGTACCCTCCTGTCCCAGCCTGGCTGTCCCTCTGCGGAGCTGCGTGAGTCCCGAGGCGCTGGGGACACGGAAGGGCAGCAGGGCGCGACGGCGCCACGTTTTGCAGAGTGGGGCCACGCGTGTCGGCAGGTGCCAGGGGTTTCACTCTGTGCTTTCACAAGGGATGTCTCCGAACCGGGCCAGGCCCATTGGCTTCAGATCCCCTTCGGATCGGACGATGTGCACGGAGACGCTCGGTGCTGTTCGTGGGGTAGCGCCGAACCACCCAGCATCCTCGCTTTTTGGGGTGCTGAGTTTTCTGGTGAAGGAGGAGCCAAAACCCGTGAGGTGGAGGGACAGCTTGCTTCACTCTCCATCACCCCACCCTCCCCCCCCACCAAAAAAAGGAAGATAGCTTATGTCGTCTCCCCGCCCCGTGCAGTGTCTGTGTGCGTGGGCTGTGCGCGGCACGGCGGAGCGGCGGCGCCGGTTCCCCGCGGGGCGCGGACCGGCAGCCGAGGCGCCCAGCGCTGGCCCCGCTCCGCGGCCCGTCGGGGGGCTCTCTCCCCCGCCCAGTGCCATTCCCCGCCCCCGGTAGCCGCGCAGCAGATGGCTCGCGGTCCGGGAGGGCGCCCGCCCGCCGGTGAACGCATGACTGGAGCCGGGCTTTGGTGCCGCCCAGCCCGGGAGGGTCCCGTGTGGAGTTCAAGAGCGGCCTTTCCCGGCTGACAGCAATGCGCTTGTTTTTCCCAGATATCTCGACCCCTCCCCGCCCCTCAGGCCTGGAACTCTCCCTCCTTCCCTTCTTCCCCTACTCGTCCGTCAGGGACTCGAAGGCTGCGGTCGGGAGACGGGGCGCCCCGCAGCATTCCCCCCCACCGCCACCGGGGCAGCCTTCCGACCTCCCGCTGGGACCTCTCCTCTCACTCCTTCCCGGCTGTGGCGTCTCCCTTCTCCCCTCAGTAGGGCCGGGCCGGGCCCTCCCCCACCAGACCCCACTCGCTCCAGGGAGGGGGTCTGCTCTCGCTGGCTGCCCGGCCGGCCGCTGGCTTGCAGCGGGAGCCGTCGGTTTTCCGCCGGGTGATTGTAAACGGGTTTGACTGGCCGTTGATCTCGGGGTCAGGACTCTCCTCGCTAATCCCTCGCTCTCCAAACACCGCCCCCCCTCCTCCTCCCCACGCTCTCCCTCCCTTTCTCTCACCCCTCTCCCCTCCTGCCACCCCCGTTTTCCTCTTGCATCATTCATCTGCAGCCTCTCTGACGGCGTCGGGGGCACCTCGCTGCCCGGGGCCGCAGCTCGCAGAGACCCACTCGCACCCCACAAACAACATCCCCCAGGCCCACTGCTCCGCGGCTCCGGCGGGATCGGCTTAGCAAGGAGGGCCCTTCCTGCATGATCAGCCCTCTGCACACTGACACGGACACACGGACACAGGGACACACGGACGCTGTCCACCCCCACGGGACGGCCCCGTCCCGGCGCTCCCCACGTGATGCTGAGTGTAGGAGGGAAGGGGAGATCTGGAGATTACTGGGGCGAGCTGACAGAAAGTGTGCGGGAAGGGGGGAGAGAGGGGCAGAAAAGGGCTCGGGAGAGTCGGTGAGTGCCCGGGAAAGGCGGGGAAATCGTGGGGCGTGGGAGAGCGTCGGCGCCAGGCCCAGAAGAGCATCCCGTCCAGATAACTCATCAAACCCACAGACACCTGCCAGTTCGCGTCTTTTAGCTCCGTCTTACTTTACAACAATGCTTAGATCAGCCTTTTTGTTTGGTTTTCGGCGGCGGAGCTTGTCTGTGTGATGCTGCGGTGCTTTTTTTTCTTTTATAGAATCTTTTTTTTCCTTCCGTGGCAGTTTACACGTAATAATAAAATGCTGTAACCGCGTCAGACGTTCAGGTGACCCGGCCTGATGTCGCCTGCATGTGGCGCAGCTGGGAGGGAGGTTCCTCCCCACCCCCCACCCCGCCCTACCAAGGAGCATTTCGCGGAGCTTCTTGTCCCGCTGTAGCCCTACGGGAGCCTTGGCTCTGATTTCTGCGATCGTCCCTCTTTTTATCTTCGTGGACAATTTCGTGTGCCCTCCTCCCGCGCTCCGTTGCTCCCAGAGGCTCGGAGCCGTCCCACCGATGCTCCCCCCGGGGGCTTGTTGCGATGTGACTCCGGTTGAGGGCGCGGGGGAGTGGAACTGGAGGGAACGGCTTTTCCCCGGGGCCCGACGCCACTCCTACGAGCTCAATGAGCCACGCACGGTGGAGAGGAATGAGGGGGGAAAATGTTTTTTAAAACAGGAGAACCGTTGGGAAAAGAGCTGTGGAGTTCAGGCCAAGTTTGTGTTTTGGCTCGAAGTTTGGAGCGGATCAAACCTGTTATCTCTGTGTGCCTCCTGTCCTCCTGGCCCCTCTGCCGCCGTCCCCCTGCCCGGGCACGGGGCGAGCGGTGACCGCGGGGGTGGGCTCTGGCCCAGGGGCACCTTGACCCCAAGCTCCCCACGCTACACGCAGCCTAACTGCGCACAGAAGGCACCTCGGCCCCGCTTCCATTCGCCTTACTCCCTGGATTTTCCTTTCTTTTACTGAAAACGAGATGACTTTTTGCTTTAATTCTTCCACATACGTGATTTTAATAGCTCTGTCAATCATGCTATAGGAGGAACATTTCATACAATTTTAGATGTAATGTACTTAAACCATAAATCGCTTAAACCTATTCTTAGTTTTGCATATTCAATTATTCTCTTATATATAACTTTCATAGCAAAAAGCCCGAAGATATAATTATGTTACTGTATCTAACCCCAACTCATCTACCTAGGAAAGTTATTTTGTTTAAATACCCAAACGTAAGTTTAACTCAAATTAAACCAAACTCCCAAACCAACCAATAGACCACGAACAACAAAAGAATTTTTGACACCCCCATGGTGTCTCAAGGGGGTGGGATGAGTGGACGGTTTTTTGGTATTTCATGGAGATGGTTTTTTTTTTGGTTTTTTTTTTCGTGGTTGCTCGGGTTTTTTGTTTTCTTTTTCTTTTGTTTGTTTTGGTTTGGTTTTTTTGGTGAAGGTTTGCTTTTTGTTTTGTTTTTTTTTTTGGGGGGGGGGTGGACATTTGCGGAGCGAACTGCATTACATTGAAAGGCGGGCTGAGAGTGTTTGAAGCTTATTTGAATATAGCCGACATTGGGTCTCTTTAATCCCCTTGTGTTGAAAGTGCAGGTATTCCTATTATTCTAGGCATAACGCCATTGAGCCGCTAAATTGTGATGGTAGGAGGGAAAACTCATTAACAGGAGCTAATTTAGAGAGTTATAATATTTTTTTTTAAATAAAAAAAGCACTTCCCCACAGTATTTCTGCTGTTTGGACGCAAATGAACAGATGTTTGTTTGCTTTTCTCCCTTGACGGCTCCAATCCTGTTCCATCAGTCGTAGTCAGCGATACAGGATCTTCTCGCTGGGATTTTTCTATTTTACATTGCCATTAAATGTGATTTTCAGCATCTATGACCCTTAAAGAAAAAGGCACGTAACAAGGGTGCATCAGACATATATGTGTCTGTATGTGCACATGTCACACAGACACACACTTCTCTTGGTCACGATGCTATCTATGGTGTGCACTGATATTTACGAGTATATGCACATGAAGGACAACAAGAAACAGTTCAACAGGTGAGAGCTTAATCTGCATACCTAAAGGTACAGCTATTTTTAAAATTTCATCTAAGACTGCGTTTGGCTGGAGGTGGTCAACACCGCAGAAAGTTTCCCACAGGTTCCTGCTTTCTGTATGCACTCTTTGGTCGCTGAGCATTTCCAAAAGTCGTCTGCTGACTGCCTGAACCTGCACACTCCTCCATTTTAATAAAGGCTCGAATAGTTAAGAAAAGAAAAGGAAAAAAAAAAAAGTTTGGGCTGAAATCAATGGACAGCTTCTATGAAAATTTTGCGTTCAGTATGAGTGATTTATACAAAATTATCGACAGGAGTCCTAAGAGTTATATGTGTCAATTGACATGTCAGCATTATAGAAGTGCAATCTCTAAAACGGACCAAACCCGCTCCTCATTAGCTAACTAAAACTTCCCCACTCCTGGACGGATACAGTACTTATTCACCAGAGCTAAAAGACGAACAGTCCTACAGCCTGCTGGGATCGACACTGAAGTCCTGGAAGTTAATTATTTTTCCTTTTGTTTAAGCAGCTATGACTACTTTAAAAATTAATTTGCTACAGTAGTTTACAGCAAACTTTTAATTCTAACATGTAGAAAAGTATCTCTCAACAGCTAGAAAAAAAAATTAAATTAGATCTCAAAGCATTAAACAACATTCTGTAATGAAATGACACGCATCGTTTTCCTCGACAGCTTTCGCACCGGTCGCTAAAAATGGGGGGCGGGGGGATGGGGAAGGGGGAGAAAGGTGTGACCCCACCGCTCCCCGCTCGCCCCCCGGAATGCCCCAAGTGGATGGGAATGCTTGTCGGGCGTGAGGTTTAGAAGTCGCTTTTCTTTTCGGGACGCGCAAAAAGAAGCGCTTTCACTTTCCATGGTGTTAATTAGAGGGGAAGTGCCGCGCTGGACTGTGTCCTGTCGTTTCCCGGGGAGGTGGGTGTCCCCCGGGAACTCCCGGCCGAGTGGGGGCCCGAGCCGAGAGGGGCGGGCAGCCCCCGATCACTCCCCAGGGGAAAAGTCAGGGCTCCGGCAAGGTCCGGACCACCAGCCCAGCCATAAAATCTACAAAATGAACGTTCACGGCTAGAAGAGTAACGCAGTAAACTGCCTTCCCTTGAAGCAGGGAACGAGTATTAAAAAAATAAATCTACTATCGCCCCTTCTGATTTACACAGGTTAGGGAACATCGACATTTACTGCAGAATGCACTTCATTCTGTTTGCCGCTGCTGCTTAAAACTTCCTTCCCAAAATCTAGGTTTCCCTGCTGTGTTTCCAGGTTTACCATGGTAAACACCACTGTGTTCGCCAGTTAGCTTTTCCTTTTATACAGGTGACTTTTTCCGCTTTGAAATTTATTTAATCAAAACAGGAAAAAAAAAAAAAAAAAGGACCTCATCCTTAGAATTTCCGTTTAGCAGAAAGGCTTTTTAGTAAACTATATACACAATCTGATTTCCTTCGTACCGCCTAAATAAAAATTATTTCACAATGCATTTACAAGAAATGATGCAAAAAGAAAACAAAATCAAAGAAAAAACAAACAAACAAAAATATCCAGATACAATAAAGTTTTACGAACCCCGGAAAAAAAAAATGGAGCTTCCAAAACAAAACAAAAAAGTTTTATAAATAAACAAACAAGTAACGAAAAAAAACCCCAACCCCAGCCCAAAAAACCCTCGAGAATATCTACAAAAACTTTTAAGTGTTCTTTTGGATTTGTCTTAGTACATGAGTAATAAATGAGAACCGTTTCCTCATCAACTTCGAGTTAATTAGTCAATAAAAAATCTTCGCAAGAAGCGGTCCGTGACTGAAATCGTAGCGGTTCCGCGCGGTATAAAAGTTGGCATCACCTACAACTTTGTGTGTTTATTATTGGTATTTTTTCTTTTCGCCGCCGTTTCCCCCCTTTCTCTCTTTCTTTCTCCTCTTTCGCAAATAAACGCTCTATGTCTCTTGGGTGAATGATAAATACTGTACAAAAAGTCTCGATAAAACACAGAAGTTCAGTCTAAAACTAGTTTCATAAACTAGTTCTTCTAAAAAAAAAGGTAAGTAAAGCAACCGTTACCTTTTTTCTCTCTCGTTATTATTATTATTATTTATTATTATTATTACAAGAACATCAAAACATTTCTGTACAAAAAGGAAGGAAGAAAGAAAAAAAAAAAAAGAGAGGCGGGGGAGGGCGGGAGGGAAGGGGCGCGAGAGGCAAAAATAAGAGGGGGGAACCTGGGAGCGGGGCAGGAGCGGCGCGGGGCCGGGGCGCGGGCAGGCGGCCGGGGCTGAGCGTGCGGTGGCAGCGGCGGGGCGCGCAGTCCTGCAGGCCGGCCCGGGGCCGGGGGCGGCGGCCGAGCCGGTGCCCGCGTCCGTGCCTCCCTCCGGCGCTCCGGTGCTGGCGGGGGCTTAGATATGCGTCAAGGGAACGGTACCGTTCACCCCCGTGCTGGCGCTCTGGTAGTGCTGGGGCAGGGAGTGGAGCCGGCTCTGGGCGGCAGCGGCCGCCGGATCCCCGCCTTCCCCGGCCGGTAAGTACATGCTGATCATCTCCCGCAGGTCCCCGGGGCACGGGGCCCGCGAGTGAGAGGTGACGGGCGGGCTCACGCTGGGCTCCGACTTCACCAGCGAGCCCAGGGCGCCCAGCGCACCCGAGGAGGCGGCCGCCGCCGCTGCCGCTGCCGCCGCTGCCGCCGCCGAGTTCTGGTGGGGCTGGGAGCCGTAGGGCAGGGCGCCGTAGCCCGAGGGCGAGGCGCTCATGTAGCCCTGCGAGTTGGAGATGGGGCTGTACTGCAGGGCACCCATGTCGTAGCGGTGCATGGGCTGCGGGTTGTGCGGGTGGTGCGGGTGGTGTGGGTGCGGGTGGTGCGGGTGCCCCCCGCTGCCCGGGTGCTGGCTGTAGGCGAGCTGCGCCTCCTGCATCATCGCCGCCGCCGCCGCCGCCGCCGCCACCGAGCCCGGGTAGGCGCCGTTGGCCCAGCCGTTCATGTGCGCGTAGCCGCCGCTGGCCGTGCCGCCGGGGCTCTCCAGCCGCTGCCCGACGCCGCCCGGGCTGACGCCGACGCCCATGCCCACGCCGACGCCGGCCGGGCCTCCCCCGGCCGAGCCGGCGCTCAGCAGCCCCCCGGCCAGCGAGTACTTGTCCTTCTTGAGCAGGGTCTTGGTCTTCCGCCGGGGCCGATATTTATAATCCGGGTGCTCCTTCATGTGCAGCGCTCGCAGCCGCTTCGCCTCGTCGATGAACGGTCTCTTCTCGGCCTCCGACATGACTTTCCACTCGGCCCCCAGGCGCTTGCTGATCTCCGAGTTGTGCATTTTGGGGTTCTCCTGGGCCATCTTCCGCCGCTGGCCCCGCGACCACACCATGAAGGCGTTCATGGGTCTCTTGACCCGGTCCTGGTTCGCTTTGTTTCCCCCGCCGCCGCCGCCTCCACCGCCGCCTCCCGCTCCGGTCTGCCCCGAGAGGTTCGTGGGGGCCTGTGCTCCGCCAGGGGAGTGCAAGTCCGTCTCCATCATCATGCTGTACATTCAAATAGCTTTTTTATTTTCCACCGGTGCCAGACGTGAAAAATGAATCAAACATAGAGGAGCCCGGGAGGCCGGGGAGCGAGCGAGGCGAAACCCGTTTGTATCTAGGTAGCGACCGCCGTGCGAAAAAAAAAAAAAAAAAAAAAAAAAAAAAAAAAAAAAAAAAAAAAGAGGAGGAGAAGAAAACCGCGAGGAGAGCGATCGGCGACCCTGCCGGCGACAAACTTTCTCCCTTTCGCAAATCACTTTCGGGGCTCGGCGGCGACGGGGGTTCGAGCTGCTCAAACAGGTGCACGGCAAACTTGCTGCTTCACTTGGCGCGGCGGGAGGAGTGTGCGGAGCCGTCGGCGGTGTCCTCCGCTCGCCGGCGCTCCCCGGCAGACGCGCGCACACCCCTCCGCTCCCGCTCTTATCCTTAACGGAGCTATTTTTTTTTGTTCTTTGCTGCTAACTTGGAGAGAGAGAGGGAGGGAGGGGAGGGAGCGTGTGTGACTTGCATCCGCTGATCGCAGGTGAACGGAGAAGAAGAGAGGAGAACCCACCGCCACGCGAAAAGGAGGCGGAAAAAAAAAAAAGTATTTCAACGTTAACTGAAAAAAAAAAAAAAAAATGCAGGAGGAGGATCGGGGGAGGGAGGGGGTGGGGGAAGGAGCCCAACCAAAACACGCGCCGAGCCCGGCGGCCGGGGCCGGCGGCACAGTAATTTGCTGGCGGTGGTCTCCCTCCCGCGGCCCGGGCGGGACGGGCCGGGCAGGGCCGGGACGGGGCCGGCTCGGGAGGAGGAGCCGCCGGGCGCGCGGGCGAGCGGCGCCGCAGCCATACGGCGCGCGCCCAGCCCGCCTTAAATCGCCTGACGGCGGCCAATAGGGGCGCGCCGGCGGGCGTTCATTTGCATATGGCGCGCGCCGAGCGGTGACGTGCGCCGGGGCGCGCAGCGCTCGGCGGGGGCGGGCGGAGGGGCCGCGGCCCCCGAGGGCGCCCCCGAGGCGGGGACACCCCTCAGCCCCGGCCGGCCCTCCGTCCCCGCCGGGCGCCGCCGCACGGAGCCCCGGAGCCGCCCCGTCCCCGCTGGGCGCGCCCATCACTGAGGCGGCCGTCGAGCAGCATTTAGGGGGGCTGAGGCGGCCCAGGCCGTCCGCCCCGCTCCCGCAGCCGTGCGAGCGGTGGGTAAACATGCCTTTATTGCGGGACTTCGTTCTGGAGGTTTCTCCGGAGCCCCCTCAGACGTCTCTCCCAGGTGTTAAAACTAGTGCCAGGCCCTGGCACGCGGACGAGGCTGGACGCAGCCGTTTTTCACTTAGTCCTAGGGGAGTTAAAAGCACCTGCGACTAAAGAAGGTACACGGAAACATGTTATCTTTGTATATAGTAAGTACAGGTGTATGAATTTTTTTTTTCATTAAAAGACTACCTTTGTGCCCTGGCTGTCCTGTGAGATTATAGTTATTTTTATAGGGAGGAGAAAATAGTCCGCATGGAAATTCATGCTGCAGTCTTTAATTGCAGCCATAGGAATGGCAAGTCCGTCGCACAAATGCCCACGCATGTATAAACGGCCGCCCCCTTCGTCTTTTGCCAGGTGGAGAAAGGCACACACAGCGTGCCTGCTCTTTTCACGGTCCGTGTTAATTTTCCTGACCCTAGTGGCCATCCAAGGCTGGAATCACGCTGCAACTCCCCCAATTACTGTTATTACCACCAGAAGTTTTCTTCAGGAGGAGTATACACCGTGCACAAAGCACCGGTCCTAGGCACTGGGCTAAGATTAGACTTTTTTTTTCTCATTTCCAATGACTCGTCATGATAATATGGGTTTGCTGGAGGGAGGAGAGTGCCTCTCCACTTCTGACGGCCCGAAGGCTCAGCCTGCTTCTATCCTTTGAGCTCAGTCTGAGTGATGCTATTAACTCGGGTGCTGATGCTTTTGGGAGGACGTTACTCTCTCCCAGACAGCCGTAAGGGTGCAAAGAGGGCAGGAGAGACGGTGCAGGAGCCGACCCGCGCTTCTCCAGCTGATAGTTTCTTAAGTTGCCGTATTTGCCATGGCAAAACAAGGGAGGCCCTTGTGATTGCTAAATTATGTATTAAAACCACAAATGGTTGGGATAGGAGGGGAGGGAGAGGGGGGAGAAGGTTACTGCAGAAAGGCACATTTCCACTTGGATGGATAAATGAAAGTATGAGGAGTAAAAACTGCGAGATAAGATGGCATGGCTTGCAAATTATTCACCCAAGGCCCTAGTGGTATTTCTCCCTGAAATTTGATAGAAAGGCACTTAAAGGCCTCCTTGACAAATAAATGGGTCGAATGGCCGTGGGGCAGTCTTTTCCGGATGAGTCCTATGCATCCTGCCAGCCAGTGGATCCCGTGGGAGCACACCCTTATCCCTGGGAATTTGGGATACACACCAGCTTCCCTCCCCCTTACGTCCCGGGAAACTGTACCGGAGGCTGAACTTTCCCTTCCCTGGTGCAGAGGCAGCTGCTAATCCACACCCTCCCGGAGCCTGTCCCCTCCTGGACTTTTTCCCGGTGTGGGGTTACCCCGTTTCCCCTAACCCCTGGCAAATAAACACAGAATGCCCCTAGAAGCAGCCGAACTACCACGAACACGGCAGCGGGGAGAAACGCGGACAGGGATTAGGGAGCGAGGATATTCTGCAGCCGTGAGCGCCTCTGGCCCAGGCGCACCCGCTCACCTTCGGCCAGGGGGTGTCTATAGACCGAAGGGGCGGGAGGAAGGTGTAAAAGCCAGTTCGAGGGGGCAGCCAGGGGCTCTTCTTCCGTGGTAAAGGTAGTGCCCCGCAGACGAGGAGCGGGCAGCGGGCGGCGGGGCCGAGCCGGGCGCCCCGGAGCAGGCGGCGATCGCCGTCTGCTGGCTGCCGCCGTGCCTCCCGCGCCCTCGGCCCGCGTCGGGGCCGGCGAGCGCCAGCCCGCGCAGAGGCGATGCCGGATCACTCGCCAGCCCTGTCTGAAACGTGAGGCGGGAGGGAGTGGGATCGCTTGCAGCTCCTCTGGCACTTCACTCCAAAAGCCACTATCCAGAAGGAAATGCAAAACACTCCCTCGCTACAGGGGTGCCATTACTGGGCCAAAGCGAGAGAACCGGGAGGGAGCAGAAAGGGCAGGCAAAGGAGAGAGAGGAAGCATTTTCCTGCCTCGGTGACTTGGCGACTCGGGGATCACAGCTTTCAACGTGACCTGCTTGCCACCCAGTCGAGATGGAATGGTTGGAAAAAGGGTGCCTGAATAAAGTCCCGCTTTCTTTTGCAGCGTTAACAACTGTTCTGTGCCATCCTGCAGCATCAGTCCCAAATCAGCTACAGGCTCTCTCTGTGTTTTGTTGTCTTTTCTCAGCTTGCTGGGTAAAAGCGTATGGAGAATCTCTGGAGCTTTCGAGTAGGGGCTCACCCTGTGAACGGTACTCACACATATAATTCAAATTTCACAGCTGACCTGCTCTGAAAACCTCAATCAGCTTCTAATTGAAGGGAAAACAAAATATTGCTTCCCTACAGCAGAGCTAACGATTTAATCATTATATCAGACATTATAGCTTTTAATTAGGCTAATGCTGATACTGTATGGAAAGAGATAATTCAACACAGTTCTTGATGAATTCTGTAATTGGGTTAACGGAGGAGCAGTTGGGGGAAGAGACGTCAATATTCAAGCTGCGTCTATAGCCACCAGGTTTATGAATGAAAGGGAAGGGAGAAAAAGAAAAGGGGTGGGGGGGGGGGGGGAGGAAAGGGCTAAAA
Source organism: Fringilla coelebs (assembly GCF_963513975.1). NCBI lineage: Eukaryota > Metazoa > Chordata > Aves > Passeriformes > Fringillidae > Fringilla > Fringilla coelebs. Next base: position 25,904,415 of record NC_140029.1, on the reverse strand, counting down.
TTCCCTGACGAGAAATGTCTCCCCCCTTCGCCCAGGAGAGCCGTGCCAACCAACTGGAAGCGTGAGGAGAGTAAGGGCTGTCCGCCTCGGCGCGCCCCACTCCCGGCCGCCGCTCCCAGACAGCCCGGACTGCTGCGACACCGGCGGGACCCGAGAGGCGGCCCCGCTGCGGGACCTCGCTGCGGCTCCCCGGAGCGGCTTGGGCGGGGGTCCCTGGCTCACAGGCCGCTTTCTCTTTATTTCCACCCCAACCCACGGGTCGCCCACCGCCACGCTGGGAGCACGCGGGTAGGGGGCAACCAGGGCCACCAACACCGAGACTATCCTGCGGGGGTGCCCGTGGGCAAAGTCGGGAGCACGGCGGGGAACGCGGAGGGTGGTACGGGACGGGGCCGAAAGGTTTCTGAAGTCCTAATGAGAGCAGGCAGCTGCCCCGCACAGCCGGGCGGGCTCGGCTCGGCTGCCGGGAGCCTCCCGCCCTGCGGGGAGCGGGCGCTGGGCAGGAGGCGCGACACGGAGTGTGCTCAGGGCCAGCCCGCCCCGGGCAAAATCAAAGCGGCCGGAGGGCAGCCTCCTGCTCCATGCAGGTACTGCCATTTATTTATGTATTTATTGTGTCAGATAAAAGGGTGGCTGAAGCCACTTTTCTAAAGGAATTCTGCATCACCGCTCTCTCCACAGTGTCGATAAATTGCCTCTTTCCGAAGAGTTTGTATATCCCAGCCTTTCTATTTTCTCGCCTTCCTTTCTAGTTTTCACTGGCTTTGAAAATAAGCTTTATATTTCCGTCGCGCCTAAAAGTAGTATCGATCTCCCTGCACGTCTGATCTCCGCAGCAGCCGACGGCCGCCCCAAGGCGACCGCGGGTCCCGGCGGGCGGGCTTGCCGGGGGTGTCCGGCATTGCCAAGGGAAAGGCGAGGCACGCCTCGGTGGGACGGCGGGACGGTCAGACCGTGCCTAAGCAGAGATTTTCTTCCCCCCTTCTTTTCCCGGCAGGACATTCTGCGTGTCCCCTCGACTTGGAACGGCCCCTATCCTTCCCCCGGTGGGACTTTCGAGTCGGTAGAAAAATCAGAATCGTCTCTTTACGAAGTTTGGCCAGCAGGAGCATTTTCTAAAATGTTTGTTTATGCTACGCATCAGCTCGACTTCCAGCACAATATTGTTCCGAAAGAAGAATATCCTCTATTGTGATCCACCCTTGTCTAATTTTGTTAGTAATTACAGTTAAATTGAACAAGTAATTTATAGCATTCTAATGACACAACTCCCTGTGATTAACAATCTGAATACACCTTCCAACATTACACAAAAGTTGTACTTTTCAAGTCTGTTCAAATTTTAAAATTCCTTTAAAAATTATTATTACTAAAGCACACGCCGGTAATATGTGCTGATCAGATGGCACAGCATCTCGCGGGAGATGAGGGTTTGCGCTATCCTATTTTTCACGGTTTGGGGTTTCTACCTAAAAAGATAGCCAGACCATTTACTTTTTACAGTCGAGTTATCGAGTTGTCTTTTAGACAAAAATGCCTCACATCAAAAAACAAAAAGTCCCCACGAACTGAAAACATACCCAGCAATTTACTTTCAACCAAAAGAAAAATATTTTAAGAGTTTAGTTTTGTAAGTGTAAACTTGTAAAGGAAAAGGAAGAGCTGTGGGGGTGGAGAGTCTGTCGGACTAGAACGACATGCGGAGTTATTACGTAGTTAATCTTTAAAATTGCGCTGCTGAAATGTCAGTCACGGAAAAAGAGCTTCTCAAGCCCAAATGCGACATCCCATTTACAGCAGGGCAACCTGGATGGCTATGTCTGTGGCGCGTCGCTCAGAACACCATAAAGGTAGTATTTCCCGTTTGCATCCTGTTCAGTTATCCCCAAACTGCAAAGGTATCATTCAGAGCAAGTCAGAATGAATTTGTGTAAAAAAATAAACGAGAAAAGAAAAAACCCTAAATAATATAGTAGCTTCTTTATTGCAGGCCATCCTGTTATTGTAAATTAGATTAGCTACACAGGCTTCAATATAAACATGACATGAGGTTCACAGGAGAGCGAAAGTATCATCCACTCCAATCTCTCCTTTCATCGAAACATCCCACACAAATTACATCTTCTCATTTAATACACCTTTCAATGAGATTAAAACATCACTTTGACACGGTTTCAAACCTTTTCGGTCGGCATTCAGTGCTTACTTAGGAAAACAGCAAACAAGGGCAATACTAGAAACATCTAAATAATCTCAGACGGCTGGTCTGGAAATTAAAGGTACCCAGAGGAAATACATGATCCTCTTGCTCCATCCAGTGCAGCATTCTGGCCATGGGAAGGCAGATAGCGAACCCCAGTGAAGGGAAAAGAAAAATCCAGTTTCTTTCCCACCAAAGGGAGATCCCGATTACTTGGTCGGTGTTGGGATCCCGTCTTTATTTGCCTTTTGGAAAAGGGATGTTTGTCATCTGTTTTTCAGCAAATTACTGACTGTTACTTCACACTGTCCTTAAAAGGATGCCCCAGTAGTCATCGTAAAGCGAGATAGTAAACAAACCGCTAGTGACACCTTTAGCAAATATGTCATTTACAGCAAAGATGCAAACGTGAAAAAGGTGCTGGAGCGGAGCGGGGCGGGGGAGGGAGGCAGGTTTTTCATGGACTGTCCTGTTTTAGGAATAACAGCGCTTGCAAATAGCTGGGGCTACAGTTCAGCTGCACCCACAGCCTGACCCAGCCCGCAGCCGGTGCAGGGTGATAGCCCCCGCCCCCGGCCGGACCCCTCCTCCCCGGGTGGGAAGTGCAGCCCTCACGGGAGATGCCTTTCTCGAGGTGGATATGTCAATTTTTGCTGCAGGGTCAGCACAACCGGGCGGCCCACGGCGGGAAGGGGATGCCTAAGCCCCCCGGGCCCGCAGCGGCTGTTCTGCCCCTCCACGCAGCCGGGACCGGGAGCGGCGGGCGAAGACGGGGCGCGTTGGGGCAACCTGACTTGTTGGGAAGAAACAGTAGTTCGGCAACTCACTGACTGCCCGATACTGTGCTTTTGGAGACAATTTGCAACCACTCTCCCTATCCCCATCCATCCATCCATCCATCCATCCATCCATCCATCCATCCATCCATCCATCCATCCATCCAAATCCCCACCCCCCCCCCTTAACAAAGAGGCTTTCAAAACATAACCTTTTATGGCAGCCTGTGGAATCAATGCGATAAAACGGGGTTTTAATGGGTTAATTGACTGGAGCCGCTATCATGTTTAAACACCTGTTTCTGAAAAGAGATTCAGCCAAAACGCGTCCCCTCCCTGATCGATAGATGTACAACCTTGCTGCACTGCCTGTTGATCGACCTCAAATACCACCCTCAATTATGACAGAGAAAATCCATTTCACCTTTTTTTAATATCCCAATACTTTATAGCAATAGTGAGAAACTCTACAGCCGCTTGGAAGCTGGGGAGGGAGAGTAAGACCCTGGGTGGGACCACGCCAGATAGCGTTAACCTCCGGGCTGGGACTTGGCTTCGAGAGGCTGGGCACAACCTTCCTGTCGAGAGGTCCCGGCTGTCACTTTCCCAGAGGAGTGGATCCGGGGATCCCCTTTCCTTGGGAAGATCGAGCCGGCCTCAGCCCAGCCGCAGTAGCAGTGCTGGGAGCCCATGTGAATTCTCTCTCCCAGGGGGAGAGATTAAGCAGGCATTAGTTGTAATAGCTGAGGGCTGCTCTGCCTATTGATTTCCCCCTTTTTTGGCAGTATTAATACAGCCAAGCCCGTCGGTCAGTCACAGCGAAATTGATTCTTTGCCCAAGACACCTTTCACTAAATGGCACCCGCGCACCGACATGTTAATTTTGGAACGTGTGAGCGGAGCGGGCGCTGCGCGCTCGGGAGGCAGCGCCGCCGCCCCCGGCGTCCTCCCCGCCCCAGCCCTCCCGCAGCCCCCTGCCCCTGCCCGGCCGCCGCTTTCCTCCCCCGCCTCAAAACCCAGCGAGGCGTCTTCCCCAGAAGGCGGAGGGGGGCAGCCCGAAACGCTGTCACACCACACCCGCACCCCCCCAAATCCGTGTCACAGCCGATAACCCAGTGACTGCAACCGGCTCTTCCCTCCTTGAAGCAAAAGTAACTTGGAAGCCCTCCCCTCGCCGGCTTCCCCTCCTCCATTCCCAAGACAGGGTGAAGACCCCCCTCAAAAGTTAGAGGCACACTTACAGTTGCTCTTCCAGCTCCAGCCTCCTCCCAACATATCATCTGAAGGGGCAGCCTTATTATTATTACTTTTTTTGTTTGTTTTTTTTTTCCCCCTCTGCTCTAGCCTAGCTCACACCTTCCTCCGACCGTGCCCGCAGGTGCAGGGCAGCGCGACACGGAGCCGGCGGTCTCCTCCTCGCCCCTCGCCCAGCCGCAGCTCCCAGGCGGCTGTGCCCGAGCCACGAGTGCCCGGCGACACACGCACACTCACCATTCGCGCTCTCTCGCTCACTCGCTCTCTCTCTCTCCCCCTCACACACACACGCGCACGCACACACATACACACCGCACAGGAGAGGGGGAGAGAGGGAGAGCGGGAGACAGAGAAGAAAATGAAATTTATTATTGATGGAAAAGACTTTAAAGACAATTTCAAGTTATTGTTTCGGTCTGCAGAGAAAAGAAAAAAAAAAAGAAAAGGAAAGGGAAAAAAAAAAGGAGAGGGGCTTTTCTCCCCACCCCAACATAATGAAACGCCTTTTGTGTGGCACCGAACAATACCAAACAAGTATTCTAATAAATAGCCACTTTTTTGTTCCATCGCGGCAGTGAATAGAATTGAGCAGTTGGTTTGAGAGCAGCTGGAGCGCCGCACCGAGCGGGGAGGTGGAGCCCGGAGCCTTCGTCCTCTTTCTCTTTCCTTTTCCTTTTCTCACACGCACTTTCTCCTCCAACCTTGCATTTCTGCCTCTCCGCTCCTGCTGGGCCACTGTCCCCTGCCCCTTTCTCTGGGAGAGATGCCTCCCGGAAGGGTAGAGCCGCCCCTAGGTGCTCCTTCCCGCACCTGTGTGGCTCCTCGGGGCTCCCCGCGCCTCCTCCCGACCTCACCGCATCTGCCTCGGCCGCCCGGGACCCTGCTCCTGCCCTCTCCCCGTACCCTGGAGCTCCCCGGCCGCCCAGGGACCCCGCTCCCCCGCCGTACTCTGCCTCCAACCAGAGGGACCGCGGAGGCTCCGAGCCCGGCCAGACCCTCCTTTGTTGACAATAAACTTGGATTTCACAGGGAGGCTCAGAGTCCCCCTCCGCCCTCTCGCTCCCCCTCTCCCGGCCTTCCTTCGGGATGGGGCCGGGCTTTGTCAGCCTTCCCCTCTTCGCTCAGGATCGCTGCGGAGGGTCCGCTCTTCCTTCGCCCTGTACCGCTCATTGCCATCACCTCCCCTTTCCTAGAGAGCGCCGTTAGTTTTCTTCTTGCAATTTTTTTTCTTCCCTCCCTAAAACACTCCTTTCTGCCAATATGACAACCGCTCTAGGATAGAAAGTCGATAGAGGTTATTAAAATGGACACGAGTCAGCTAAAGATTTTCAGGTAAAGCTGAGAGTGCCCCTTTTTCCGTTCTGCTCCGGCTGTGCGGGTGTGTGCCTGCCCGCCTGTGCCGAGGATGTGCGGCGGGGAGAAAGGGAGGAGGGGAACAGAGGGATGGCTTTGGCCGCCCGTGGAGCCGGCTGTGGCATCCGGGCGGGTCGTGGCTGCCGGGGCTGAACCCTGCGGGGGGAGCCAACGGAGCCGGGGCCAGAGCGCTGGGAACGGACACCGCGGGCAGCCCTCTTCCTACGGCCGGACTGTCTCCTTCTTTTATTAGGGGGTGGATCTAGTCCTCATTAAAAATATAAACTAATACATACAGCCCCCCCCCACTCCCAACATTAACCTCCGATTCGGTTGCCAGTCAGAGCCTTGCTTGTCTGGCAAAATCTGCGGGAAGTCCCAGAGTTTCAAATAAACCCCAGCAATTGCTGCAAAGACTCCTTAGCATGCAGGGATTACCACGTCAGCTATTTTGAAGTGCTAAGTCACACACAATCATTAGAGATGTTGGAATAAAAAGCAAATTGCTTTTAAGTTTAAATCACCGTTGCCCTTTACAGACTTTTATTGACGCTCGGAGGGGGAGCAGGGCAACGGACGGGCGTGTATTAACGACCTGAATTAAATGTTACATCCTCGTCCGTGCCGCTAGAAGTGGGAGACATCTCGGCCAAGGCTCAGCGCCCGCCCTCCGCTAGAGCCGATCCTTGCACGTCCTTCCAGAGCTGCCCGGAAGGACCCCTGGAGGTGAGGGCAAAAAGCGGGGGACGACTGCTGCGGGAGTGCCGGGATGCCCTCGGTGTCCCCTCCCCAAAGCCCGTCCCTTTTCCCGGGGGGGTCTCGGCGTGAGCCGTGCCCGGCTGCGTACCTCTGCCTGCACGGAAAATTCCCCTCCCTTCTTTTTCCACCCCCCTCCCTCCCCTCTCTTTTAAGTGGATTTTTGCTCTCACTTCAATAACACGCCGGCTCTAATTAGCTGCAATATTAAGAAACGCTGCTAAATGACAGTTTTATCGGGTTTCTGCAGATAGGAGGAACGCGGGGACCCGGCGAAATATCCACCCAATGCGTTTGGCGCTGGATCCCCGCCAGCAGCCACCGCTCGCTCTTTTTATATGGAAAAATGGCAACATTTTGGAAAGCAGCTTTAAAACTTTGACTTATATTTTACATGCTAAATAACGGGGAGAATGGCGACAGCGTTACAGAAAGCTTCAACCCTGCAAATATTTGAATGGGGCTTTTTTGTAAAGTAGAGCAGCTGTCAGTCAGCTGGCTTTGACAGCCTGCCACAATTTTGTCATTTAATAGTGGGTGTTAGGCTAAGTGCAAAACACTCTGGCAAACAGATGTCAAACCTACATCTCATATAAATGGGGGTTGTAAAATTGAGTTTTAACCCACATATAGGGTTTTAAAAAGCGGTGCCAGTGTGTAAACTGTATACAAAATAAAGATACTGACAATCTCCCGTGTGGGCTTGTTATTTAAAGTAGGCTTATTTAGAAATCTGACCTCTAAATTATGCTAAATCTTCCTACATTTCAAACAGTGGAATATGAGAACAGTGCTCGGGAAAGTCGAAATTAAGGACAAATATGATGGCTCGTTGAAAGGGTCTGATTGCCGTGTGTACGGAGAAACCAAGGCTCTTAATTCATTAAACTTGTCGTTACTCCTCCAAATCTGAAGGCAAAGAAGGGAAGGAAGGGAAGGAAGGGAAGGAAGGGAAGGGAGGGAGGGAGGGAGGGAGGGAGGGAGGAAGGAAGGAAGGAAGGAAGGAAGGAAGGAAGGAAGGAAGGAAGGAAGGAAGGAAGGAAGGAAGGAAGGAAGGAAGGAAGGAAGGAAGGAAGGAAGGAAGGAAGGAAGGAAGGAAGGAAGGAAGGAAGGAAGGAAGGAAGGAAGGAAGGAAGGAAGGAAGGAAGGAAGGAAGGAAGGAAGGAAGGAAGGAAGGAAGGAAGGAAGGAAGGAAGGAAGGAAGGAAGGAAGGAAGGAAGGAAGGAAGGAAGGAAGGAAGGAAGGAAGGAAGGAAGGAAGGAAGGAAGGAAGGAAGGAAGGAAGGAAGGAAGGAAGGAAGGAAGGAAGGAAGGAAGGAAGGAAGGAAGGAAGGAAGGAAGGAAGGAAGGAAGGAAGGAAGGAAGGAAGGAAGGGAGGGAGGGAGGGAGGGAGGGAGGGAAGGGCTCAGCAGGTTCAGAGGTTTCAGGGACTGCTTTCTACAGTAGGACCAGAGGGATTTGATTTAGGAGAAGGTGGCAGGGGAAGAAAAGACCACAGATGCAGAGAGCAGGCAGCTGCAGAAGCACAGACTCCATAGGCTGAACGATGGACCATGCAATGAGGTGGCCAGAGCCACTGCAAAGGGTGGAGGGCATCCTCCCAGGACATGGCAAAATATTATGAGCGGTAGCAGGAAAATATCAGTCACAATTAATTTCTTCAGAAGTTGCTATTAGAAATATGAGCTGCCTTTCTTTTGAACTCACATTTCCAAGACTTCACCGAGATGTGGTTTTCTCCTGTACTTTGAGGGACCTTCCTGACAAAATTCCTTTTAGCATCTAAAAACTGTCATAAGTATTTACACAAAAAATTGTTCGTTGCCTCAGTTGTTTAGGACAAAGCAAGAAGAGTGCAGATAATTCATTGCACGAATGATATTATATGGATTACATCAAATTCCTCAGAATAAGTCTGCACCCACATTATTGTTTTGGAAGCTAGACATGTAGTTTCCTAGGAAAGTCGATATGAGGGGATTAAACGAAACATTTAATTGAAAAGAATTGTTCATATTAATAATTAACCACAGTTTAAACACACGCTCAGCTGATTTCCTTGTCTAGTATTCACTTGCAATATTTGCACTGTCCTAGCTGATGGTAAATGAGTAGAGGAATGCACACGGGGTGATTATTGATCACATGCAGTTACTGCTGTTTACATTTAAATCCCATTTGATCCCAACTCTCTCCACGCTCGTCTCCAAATCCCCAGAGCTCTACTCCTTGATTACAGCGTTTTCCCCTTTGCAGGTTTTTGTTTGTTGCTTTGCGGGGGCTTTCGGCACTTAGTTTGCAGAACGACAAGGAGCGCCCGAGCGCGGCTGATGCTGCCGCAGGTGTTGGGGCAGCACGGGGAGCAGGGGATGCCCGCGGCCCCGCGCCCGCCGGGAGCTGCCCCCGGCCGCAGCTGCGGGGCTGCCGTTCGCACCGCCGGGCTGTCGGAGAGGGGCTCGGAGCCTTCCCAGCCGCTATCAGGGCTCTTGGGTCTGTACAGTAGACGCTCTGTTGCTGGGTCTGACCTGAAAGTCGCTGCTTCAGAGACCCCAGGTTAGACCCCAGGTTAAAAAAAATATATTTTAAAACCCCCAGCGGTTCGCCTGGAGTGCCCCAGGCTGAGGGCACAGGTGACTCCTCGGGTTCCAAGCACCAGCCCCGAGGTAAGGTCTCTTCCATGTCTTGACAACACTAACTGCAGCCTAGCATCAGATCACATTGTCAAAGAAAAAAAATTAAGGCTTTATTGTGGAATAATTGCCGCTGAGTTATTTAAAAACAATTGTAGCTGCAACTTTGATGGGCAGTGCGGCTGGCTCTGTAGCTGGTCCCTGGCTCCAGAGAGGAGCCTGGACTGTCTTTATTCAATTTCCTCACACAGAAAAATGCCTGTAGCTGTTATCCAGCCCATTTGCCTGCAAAGAAAGGCTATGGCAGAACGTCACCCTTATTTTCAAACAAGCAAGTGATCAACAAATCTAGAAAAAAAATTATTGTCATCCTTGAAAGATATTAAAAATCTTCTCTTGCTGCTTAAAAATGGACATTCTGTTACCTCTAATGTGTTTGCTTTTTTTACCAATATACTTGTATGAGTGCTTTCCATCATAGACACAGTTGTCTCTTTTTCAGCATTCTGCCATGAAAGAGTTGCAAGCTCCAGAAGTCAAAATATAATTGACAAAGCTAAATATTTTTTCCTAGATGCAGCAGTTTTATCAAGTCTTGAAATTAAGTCCAGTGACAACCTGCCTGTCGTACAATTGTTCTGGAATACAGATCAGCACCCTCTCCAACAGCAGTGTCATGGGAAATCCACTTGTATTTATTCCATTACTTCAAATGTTAATATTAGCATGTTTCAAAATATCATTGAACAAATTCAAATGATAGAGCTGGGAAATTACTAAAACTACATTGGAAATGTAAACAAAGATGATTCTAATTTTAATGTTTATGGATTAAATGGGGTTTGTACTGTAGACAGGAAAAAGAAAGTTCACCAAAATCATGTCTCCCGTGGGTTTGGTTCCTGTGTGATTGCTGTGGAATGATGCCTGATCCACACTGGAGTGAAATCAGAAGGAAGCTATGACTTCTGTAACATGCAAGCTATAAATATCAACAGGGGAAATCCAATGGTTTGTTTGTGTTGCTTCAGTCATTTAATTTTAGAGCAGTAGACAGTAATGGAATTATTTTCTCAGTGTGGTGTTTTTTTTTTTTTTTTTTGGAGGGGGGGCGGAGGTGATTAGGTCTTAGATTTTTTTTCCCTTTTCAATAGGGTCTGAAGTCAAAACCATACCATTCAAGGGCAGAATTTACACTCCAAGACCAAAGTGTAAACCAGTTTTTGAAGTGGCTTATGAGTAGAAAGTATGGAGTGAAGATTAGGTTATCCCACTGCAGTGCAATCCAGTCATTTGATGAAATCATCAAAGTTGAAGGCAGTGCTTTAAAATGGAGCATGGCTTAGCATCAGGCTTAGCTTCAAAGAGACTGAGGCAAACTAACACTCCTCACTGAAGTGTTTAGAGACTGCCATCATTGTCATGAACCCACCAGAGCATGTAACAGCTTTAAGAAATCAGTTTCTTTCTGAGTATCCAAGCACATGTACCAAAAGATCATATTTTTATGGCAATGGCAAAAATGGTTTCACATATTTTGTATATATTTAACATCATATATTTGTATTTCCTGAGGAAGGTGACAGTATATTTTCCATTTGATGCCCCAGCAGTACATGCAAAATGGAGGTTTATATTTTCTTGTTTACTTTGTAGATGTTCCAGTGCTGGAGAGGTTCCTTCTCAAATCATTGGGATGAGTAGATCACAATAGGCATAGCTTGCTGAGACAGTGACTGCTATGAAACTATTCAAATCTTTCAGCTCCTCTTCCAGGGAGGATGATTCACTTTTGCTCCTTTACCAGGACTGCCCCTGGGTGACCCAGGGGGTTAGATTGCTTTTCTGTTACATTAGGTCCAGCTGTGCTGTCAGTTTGTTGCCTTATGTTCCACCAAAGTGTCCTGATGCTCTGATTGTTGCTACTGCAGAAATCCTGGGCTTTTGGCTGGGATGGACATCTCATGTCCTTTGTGAGAAAACCTGGAGGAAGGAGAGAGGATGGTTTTCTCTGGAGCCTTCTTCTCAAAGGCAAAATATGGAGAGGAGCAAATCTGAGATGGGAGTCATGGACTGAGACCCTGCTTTAGCTCTCAAAAGCTGTTCACATGCATTGAAACAGTGCAATCAACTGGCTATTAATAATGATTAAGAAACAGCCTGAGGTCCCTGGTAAATCCTTTGGATTTCAGCATTTGTAGGGCTCCAGAATATTTAGACACAAAATTGCCACTGAAATGAACATAAGCTCTGCTTCTAAATCCCTAGACTTATTTATCCTTGACCTGAAGATGAGATAACTGACTGAATCTCCCCAAGCCTCCACTGAACCATAGATACACTGGCTGCTATAGCACCCAGGAACATCACAGGGGAATTAGGAGAACAAACTTGCTAATACTTTTAAAGAGACATAAAGAGGTAATAAATGTACTCTGGATTATCATTACTATTTATCACCATGACACTCACTGACTCGGAAAGCAGGAGATAATGTTTAGAAAAATCTGAGGAATATTGTCTTGTTTGAAAATATCTCTGCTACTAATGTGATGACTGTCTAGTGGAGTTGTGGTTGCTGGGAATTCACACGCTGATTTTATGGAGAGATAAAAGAGTGGAGTTTATATGGAATAAACCCCTTTTGAATAAAACAATCTGCATAAATGCTTTAAGAAAGCCTATAATTATGATAAAAATGTTGCTCAGAGTTAAAATTATGAAGCAATCAAAATTTATAAACAGTCTCTCATCGACTTTTAATCATACTTTCTCATATACAAACTGTAGAAAACATATAGTAGCAGTATAGAACAATACATATTTTATTTTTGGTAATTTAGGGAGCCATGTCATTCTCTTTAGTCAGACAAAGCTTGTCTTGTCAAGCTCTACAGTACTATCTTTAAATGTCAAAAAATGCATAAAGTTCTCTAGTTTTGTCTACACTTATCTGAGGTTTTATCCTGCTGGCAGTTAAACACCTCTGGAGAGGTGTTGTGCCCTGTTTGGGCTAGATCCAAAACTTTCTATTGTCATATTCCCACCAAGAATCTCTGGATCAGGACCTCTACTCTCACTGTCTGCTCTGAAGACACTCAGTGTAAGTCAGGATACTACCCACAGCTCCTCTGGAAATCCCTTGTAGACATTGCTCTTCATTTGTCATTCATTAAGGAGAATGCTCAAATTATATGCATCATGTAGGACTTGGATGGCAAGAGATATTCAAAAGAAGGAATATTTGTAATGGGAACCTTGCCAACTTGAATGGTAGCCTACCATGTCTATAAGCTCCATTGTTTCCTCTGAGCTGTGCTAGCTGAACAATTTGGGATGCATCCTGATAGTAACGTGTCTCCCTTGGCAAGTTGTAAAATTCACTGGTAGTATTGTTTTATGAAAAATATTATCACAAATATGGTCAGATAGGTCATTATAATGAAATATTTTCTTCAAGACGTATGTATTTTTAATGCAGTATTACTAGATTTTTTTCTGGAACAGAATAGCATGCAGAGTATTCCATCTGAATTCCTTATGAAAATGAGATCTATTGAACTGACTGGCACAGCCCTTATTGATAGGTTAACTGTTCGAGTCCCCTTAATCACCAGAGCCTTTTCTGCTTAAACATTGATTCAACTGCTGCTTTCAGCTAGACATTATAATAAGGAACAACTGTCTCACAAGGTTTACACCTTCCAAACGGAGTGTGAAATCATGTCCATAAATACATGCTTTCAATGTTTTCAAGGGGTGACACCCTTCCAGGACTTCCTATTGATTCCATTTGTCTTCAGGTCCTTGTGAGCTCACTCTCTTTTCACTGACCAACAGCCTGAAACAAAAGTTGCCAAGTGGACTAGTGGTGAGAGGAAGGACTGGGGAAGTCTCCTTCCACAGTCTGTGGGGCAAGACCCTAAGGGGTGTTCACCCTATTATTCCGTGGAGCAATATGAATACTTTGTGGCCCTTTCAAAGAAATCACCCTGTGTTTTATATGAATTCTGCATGCTTGAAGGGGAAACGTTTTTGGCTTGGGAAGGTGAAACCTCAGCTTATTCCTCAGTTAGATGATTTAAATGGCTGTTTTTGAAGGACAGAGAAGCTTCACGAGTGCAGCTGATGTGCATTCTCTGATAGTGTTTGACTATCAAGCAATGGCCTTCTTCAATGTGCTTGCCATGCTCCAGCCCCTGTCCCAAATCCAAGCACAGTACAACTCCTTTTCAGCCAAAAAACTCCCCTTGTCCCTTTGGGACTTTGTGATTTTGGGAGACACAGGCAGATTTTTTTAATTTCTTCTTTTACAGTCCAGTTTCCTGACACTTGGCCCTATTAGGGGTTTACCTACAGAAGGATGGGTAGAAGTTATTTTCTTTGATTAATATAACACTTCATTTAAAAGACTTCTTTACTATGAAATCTCTACATTTAGCAGTCTATAATCACTAAATATAAACAACAACTCTCACTTTGTGTCTTTATGTGGACCTAAAAATAAGGTTCTCTTTCCAGCTGAGACAGATGAATGTCATGAGTGCTCTGTGTAGGATGCAGGGCAAAATACTACAACAAAACCTAAACAAACCTAAAGCATAAAACCAAACATTTTGTACATTTACATTAAAATTATATTGAAAATTGGGAGCATGAACTACAAAACTAGGCTCCTTTCTGTTTTACAAACTGCAACGTCTGTTGAGAAAAACTAAAGCGTAATTGCACATTGGAATTTCCTGCCTATTCTTACATCAACATTTGTGTTTTTCTCTTATCATCTCCCACATGTAAATGGAGCAGCTTCCTAACCCTCTTGTTATATTTCACATTCAATGTAACAGTTTAGCAAATTCTCCAATTGTGTTGGTGTTTGCTTTCACAGACATGGAAAGCAATTTGTTGTGTCCTTTTAATGAGTCATTTTCATGCAAGGAGAAAAACAGTGGTTGGGGAAGGTCCTTAAGCATGCTGCTCATTCATTTTAAGATTCTCTTTTGAATCTATGTTGCTTAAAACCAAGATTGTTTTGTCAGAAGAGTTATTCAAACCATCTTTTCTTCTAACTCATAAGTTTGAAGAACTCCAGCTTCCTTTTACTCCTTTGCAGGGACTGCAATTCTATCACTGAATTGACTTTGCCACAAAACAGTGAAGAGAAATTCAAGATTTAGTTTATAAAGTTTTTAACACTTGGGTTGCTAGTGATAACTGTCAAAATGTTAGAAGGATGCAAAATCATCTGTTCATGGTAGTGCAAGAAAGATGGAAGTCTAGTAGGGCAGAAGTTCTCTTCATCCGTAGCAGGTGCTGGCACTAAACTACAATGGTGACAATATAAATGTAATTTTTTAAGCTGTGCTTCTGTGCTGATCATTTCAGTGGTGTTTCTAATGAAGGCACAAACCCACCAATCTTGCTTGAATTCTGACTCGAACAAAGGGCGGCTTGAGAAGAAAACTAATTGAAATGGATAGTTTCTTTAGAGGAACAAGGAATTTGGAACCCAACAAAACAACTGTGAGAAGAACAGATGAGCCACACCTCCTACACTGGTCACTGAAGCAACTACAGAGGTCATCACAACTCTACTTACGGTCACATGTGCTCTTGCACTAGGGCTCCTTTGGGGTTTCACTCAACTGACAAGGTGGAGAGATGGAACATCCTGACCTTTCAAGCACTAATAAAGGAGGGCATGAAATTTTGGCTACAGTGGGCCACATGAGCTGTGTCACACTGAAGAATGTAGGGGTGTTTCCTACCCCTTTGCTTTGGCGAGACAACTCAGACATGGCCTAGCTCCGCGACAGGGGTGGATTGAGGTGCACACCATCCAATCCCTGTGCCAAGCTTTTGTTTCAGATGTACTGCAAAGAGCTGTGGCATGTATGGCAGTGAGTCCCCTCATCTAAAACACTCAGATTCATGGATTTGGACATCCTACAGCATCCTACAACAAAGGATACAGCTCCAGCCACATAAGGATGTGGGAGAATGTGCAACAAACAAGCACAGAGGAAGGTGGTCCCCGTAGCATGTTGCATTCCCACACGTACGTGGCATTTAGCAGGGGCTGCAGGCAGTGTGTGTGTGTGCAAGGGATGAATTTCTGGTCATGCTATCAGGGCAGCAGGGGTGTGCACTGGGGCACAGAGGAAAGAGTCAGAGGACACAGCCTGCCAGAACAACTCATCTGGATTACAGCTCCCTCGCTGGGACAAGCTGGTGGGTCACAGGGAATAGGCTGCAGGATTGAATGGAAGTTTTTCTGGATCTTGCTTGCTGGATACATGCAAAGCACATCGGTGCAAATTGTGACTAGAACTCAGTCTTGCAAAAGGAAATTTTGCTGGAATAAGGTACCATCAGAAAGCAAATTCTCTAGGATTCATATAAGCTTATTTAAAAGCAAAATCATAGCTCATTATTTTTCTTTAAACTAAAGGAAAGTCGTCTAAAAGCAAGAATTGACTCTGGTTTAATTGAAATGTAGGTGAAATTGATAGCTGAAATTACTGGTGAACATAATTTATCATGTGCAGACTCTATAAATGTTCAATATATTTCCCAAACTACACAGATAAAAGGACAATTATTTATTCGAAATACTACTTCGGTACAAAAAATTAAAGTTTCTCTTTGGGCATAATGACATTACCTGTACTTAGGGCCTGTATATTAAAATGATACAGGTCATTGTGAAATTGTAAAAGTCTTACCAAAGAGCAAAACCACTGCATACAAGCTGAACTACTTAACCCAGCCATGAATCGTCTAAACAAAATAATTTGATACTGGCTGTTTTCCACATTTTAATTAGCAACTGCAGACGGCTGTTGCATAATCCTATTTAATGTCTGTGCTTGATACCTCCCAAATAGCTCAGTGATTGAATTCATACCTTAGTGTGGCTAAATGCATTAGCGGAAAGAAAACCACCAACAGTAAGATTCACTTTCTGACATAAATCTAATGCAAACATGTGTCCTTTACTGGGTTAACAGAGAAAAAACTCTTTTAATTTATAGTCTGCAAAGATGCCCCAAGGTATTTTGTATAAATGCATATTGATGTCTTCGGCAAATTTCTCCTCCCCAGCAGAGTTTCTTTGCGACAGAGATCACAGTGTCCCCATTAGATAATCACCACCCTCAATGACATGCAGCCTCATCATGCAATTGATCAGAGTAAATCAAAGATTGAGGAATTCTCTGAACAGCTGTCTGCAGCTAACCCTGTCTGTGCACTGGGCTGTCTTGGCCAGGTTTCCCTTGGAGGCAGGTGAGCAGTTTGCAGCCCACCTGTCTGACGGCTGGGCCCCAAGGTGCAGCCAGGGCTGCGCCACCGCTCCTGCTCCCCACTGCTGCTGCCTCACACTGCTGTGTGCCACAGAGCAACCAGCTCTCCAGTCCTGCTAATTATGGTGGCTAACAAGCTACTCACATACCTGAGCTAAACATACAACACATTAATTAAATTCTCATCATTTAAGATTTTTGCAGTCACAAACAGTGGCGGTTCTACCCTGCCTACCTACTGGTAACCATTTTTTTTTTTTCCTGTGCTTTTTTTTCCCCCCTCCACACAACCCTGCTGTTTTAATTGAGGCTATGAGAAGCAAGAGACAGCATTGGCATCTCACTGCTGTTTTCTTGTTTGAGTGCTAATGCTCAAAGAGTATTTTGTTCAGTTTTCATATAGAAGGGTAGAGCTTTAAGTGTGTACTTTGCCACATTAGGATATATATTTTAAGATGCTTAACTGCTTCTTCACAGAAGAAAAACAACTTGGCAGTTGCCCAACAGGGGCATGAGCATTGGTAGAGAACTTATGTGCATTTACTTAGACAAATAAAAATTTACCTAAAAATAACCTTTAAATGTTTCAAAATGTTGAAATGAGCATGATAAAAAAATCCAAGTGATTAAATAAGGTTTTAATGATTTTATTATCTCAGCTCAGTTTGTCTCTTAAAAAAAAACAAACCCAAAACTACCATAAAGAAAACTAATTATGTTATGTTTTATCTTATCTCTCTCAAAATATATTTTATTACAAAAGTCTAGAACACCTGTTGTGCAGCTTTCTGCACATTTTAATAACTATTGTAAATTTTTTAAAAGGGAGGGTACATATTTCTGTTTATTGAAATATTTATTGGATGATTGAATGTACAGATCTCAGTGACATGGTACATATGATTTTAAAAGAAAATAACTTGCACTGTGTTTGTCTTAAAACCAAAGGGTTTATTTCTGTGGCCAGCATAAAGTTACAAAAAGCCACAGCCGCACTGTGCAGGAACAGCAAGGGACAATATTCTATCCCTTGTCAGTGGTAGAAGAACAGGTATATAATTTCATGCTTGATTTTTATAAGGAAGTCTGTTTTGTGAATGTACTATGGCTTAGCAATAAAAGAAATCATCGACATAAATTTGTATCAACATAGACATGGTTTGCTGAGCCAAGGCTACAGACAAACCCAACAAAGCTTTTATGCTGTTCATCTGTAAATTAAGGAAAGCCTACTTCTTTCTGAAGGTCAGCAATGAAAGCTGTACACAGGTGCTCTGTTAACTGAACTTCCAGCAAGACCAACAGGTAATGTCCTCAAGACTACCTCTGCATTAAATACCACTCCTGGCTGTACCTGCAAAATGCTGCTGGCCAGTGTTACCTGGACAGTGTCATTTGTCCAGAGGGCAAAGAAAAACACAGTCTAAGCCCAAATACATGTTTGTGGACAGGAACTGAGATGGACATCTCAGAAGAAAAGATATTTCCCAAATCATAAAATGGCTTTTATGGTCCTGATTTATCAGTCCTTTTTTCCCTCAGAACTCCTGCTGGATACAAAAGAGAGTTCAATGCGAGAAAATGATGGCATGGGTGGATGAAGTATACTAGAACAGATCTAGAATTAAGTTAATGTTCTCTTGAGGAGAAGGTGAAAGCCAGTACTAGAGATTGTGTAATATACTATTGGTCCACAATAAGAGTTCAAGATGGTTTTGTTTGTTTTGTTTTCATGCACTTCTCTTTGGGTGCTTTTTTTCAGGTAAAGTCCATGAAGACATTTATAAAGATTCTCCTCACTCCATCTATGTCAAACAAGTACCAGAAAAAAAATTACAAAAGCATGCAAGGACACCAGATTAATTACAGGGAACACAGTGCTTGTTCGTCATTTTCACAGTATTTATTTAAACACACCAAAATAAGTGAGAAGCATCTTTGCATTTTATTTCTCTAAAGCCTTGTGATAACAAAAAGTTTGTGATTCCTGTGAGCAGCCAGAAGTGGCTGAAATCAAGTAGTGAAAAAGGAATCTTATTCAAAATAGGTTAATTTTTAACCTCCATTTCTACTTTTTCCATTTCTCTCTATACTTCCAAAGACAGTTTATGTGTTAAGCTCCAATCCTCAAAATGAAACCAGGTATTTCCTAAAGACATGGCAGTGCATGGAGAATCTTCAGAAATTGAGATACCCTCAAATTCCATGCCTTTTTTTCTCTATTGGCTTGGCTTGGAAATAAAAGCTAAAAAGTTATCTTACGAAAATCAATTGCATATCTTAGAAAACACAGAAAGTAAAAACACAGTTCAAGTGATGAATAGAATAACTTCAATTGTGTTTGGTTTGGTTGCACTCAGTAAATCTCACTTATACAAATGTGTTTTAAAGTTAATTATCTACTATAATTCTAATCTAAATATATTAAAGGGACTTTATCATTCTTAGTCTCCTGTGAAGTCATTTGAGTGTCCAAGTGATTGAACTCTAGTATAAAACTGTTGACATTAAAATAGGGTGTAATAAAGAGAGCCAGTTAATTGCTAGAAGGTCAATGAAGAGAAAAGAATTGTGCTCAATTTACCAGTACCATGGCAAGCAATGCTAGGACGTGCAACAGCTGCCAAAGAACAGACATATGGGTGACCTGCACTGAAGAAAATGAAAAATGACACACCATTTTCTTATTTTCAGATAATTGAAGTTGCAGATGGTTCTATGATTGACAGTTCGTACAGAAAAGCTGAGTGAGATGTACTTTGCCAGAAGCCTTGTTCTCAAAGTCTGTACCTGAGCTGGTCATTTGAACACCCTCTAAAGTCAGTGGAAACAAATGCTTTCTTACTAAGGTACTTGTCTAAAACGTAATTCTCTAGAACTACATGTATTTTTCTTCACTGGAAATGAAGAGACCTGTAGGTAACAAGTTCAGATGTGAACAACTAAAACCTGATGACAGAAATCCTACCAAAGGCATGTCTGATGCTGGAAACCATTAGCAGTGTAGGCGGGACAAGGGACGACCAGGGAGTAACAGCCTTGGACACCTACCAACTGCTGCCACACCAGACCTTCAGCAGGGAACTTCAAGACTGTCCATTAACACTACATAAACTTAGCAATTGTTCCAGTCCTTGGTTTTATAGAATATATACAGACTCTATATTGTGGTTCTGAAGTCAGAAAGAAGTCCCTTGTTTAATGATTCTAGATCAAACTCCCTGTGTGAAGTACTACATTGGTAGTCTGCATCAAAGTAGTCTTGAAAGAAGAAATCCTCAGGAAGCAATATATGCTCTTACACTGGTTAGTGATGCATGAAGCAGTTGGAGTAGGACCACAAATCTTCAGTCCTAAGAAGTCTTAGTCTTGCTTTTATCGTTGACTCAAAAACAAATGCTGAGATGAAGCCACTGTCTGTAGATAGGGCTGGTCATAAGCTTCCTTGAAGACAAATGTAATTATTTAATTCACAGACTCCCAAAGACCTTCAGTTGTTTTCAAGTTAGGCTTTGGAGGTGTTTATTTAGAAGTTTGTACATCCTGCTGATTATATTGCACTTCTTTTGATCTGGGGAATGCGCTGTAATACTGTGCTTTGTAATCTGCAGTTTTACCAAAATATTTTTCCACTGTGATTTTCAGCTCTTTGGGTATTTGAAATGTTAATGCTTTGCACTCACAATTCACTCTTGAGCACTAGCCTGCTTTCCCAGGCCACGGCCATGAGCAAACAGGTAGGTGAAAGTGCAAGTGTTCAGATAAATATTCATGTATTTATACTGTGATCATGAAATTGAAAAGGCTCTTCCACAAGTACAAAATAGAAACTTAGGCCTCTCTTCAGCTGAACAACATATTCTCCTCCCTTCAGCATCTTGTTCCTGATCAAACCACTAACATGCACAAAGACTTGTTCTTCACCTTGCAGTAAAACCCAACTCTTACCTTTTATCTATCAGATCTCTGGTGCTATCTTGGGGCAAGGATACTTCTTATTCTTTATTTTCTCTAGTGAACAAGTGCTTTAAAATGTCATAATTTCATATGCTGGCAGTTGTGTCAGTTTATACAGGTAAAGTTCCCCCTCCTGTTTCTACTGAAGCACACAGAATCTGGCATATGTCTCATCTGTGCTAAGGTATCTTAATTATATGTCATTGTTGAAGATACCTAAGAACTGCAGGCCAGATTTTGATTATTTACTTCATCTAGCTTGTTTACTGTCTAACTTAGTTAATTTATTACCTTTATCATATACTAATGCTGTGATATGATCAAATGTCACAGAATGGTTATAATGCTGTTACAAATTTAACTGGATTGGGAAAATGCTGTTGATACAGGCATTGAAATTCTTCCAATCAAGTCTAAGGAATTTGAACTGATTTGACACTTCCTTTGGGCCAAAGAAGCTTTAAAAAAGTCTCCTGTGTAAAAACTACTGATTCATATCTCTTCTTGATAGACTGAATTTACTCTTTAATTTTCTGAATCTTCACATTCATTTATTCCCATATGGTCTAAAAGTCTTGGCTTTGTAAATAGTCCCTGAAAGGTTTTTGCTGATGCTTGTAAAACTGGGGCTCTCAATTTGCTGATCCTAAAAAAGGGGATCTTTACCTCTTTTCTCCATGGTGAAAGAGGGCCATAGGCATACACAAGAAACAAGCCCACTTCAAAGGACAGAGAAAAGAAAGCAAGTGTGCTTCTATCTTCAAATGGACTTTCCAAGAAAGCGTCCTGCTAAAGATGAGTTTTTCAAATAGGGACTTTAGTAGAAATATCAGTACTTCTGTGACTATGTAGGATCTCAGTTAATGTCTAGATTTATAGACAGAGCAGGTATCTGTGCTCTTAGATGTAGATTGGTGCTAATGACAGAGAGGAATACAGGGATCTAGGAGTTATGCTTATATTATCATACACTGATGCTGCAGGCCTTCAGGGAGTTTTCTCCAACAGTTCTCTGCAAAGACCATATAATGGGATGATAAGGACAGATGTCAAAATCCTCACTTAAAGAGTGAGTGTGGTAGAAAGAGAACAGAACTATATTGTAAGGCATTTGGGCTTCTCTTTAAGAGAGAACACCTGTACAGTAAGATTATATTTTTGCCTAACAAAAATGAAACCAGATTACTGGCTTGGAAGACTAAGTACTATGTGTGCTTATTTAAACAAGGAGTGGGAAGAAACAGGTGCTGAGAAGCACTGAGGTTCTATTAAGACATTCGTTTGACATTTGAAGTTAGCAGCATTTTTTAGAATGGGTAACACCCAAGGATAAAAGCTGTAACAATAACAGACTGAGGAATATAAAAGTAACCCTTTAAAGCTCATACAAAAAATAAAGAGCACATGATGTGGATAAGATAACAGGGGGAAGGTTGTAAAAAAATAATAATATCAAATAAAAATGCTAAATAAACATTGGTATGTAGATAGAGATAAAGTTCATATAAATGTCCATGCACTGGGAGGCCTAAAATCAAAAACCAATTTGCCCAGCATTGGAGAACCTATAATCTGTATTGCACGATGGCATCACAAAACAGTGGGACATTGTTTGTGACACCAGCCATATGGAGAGATCAGACTGACAGAAGTGGTGTGGGAGCGTGGTGGACAGGAGTGGTGTAGGACCTTGCACTTGGAAAAAACCCACAGATTTCATTAACACAAACATTCTGAAGAGGAAAGATCACATCAGATCGTGCCTCAGTACAGAGCTCTGCCTTCAGAACCACTGTGTGGAAGCCAACCAGAGAAAGACTTTGGATTGAATCCTGACACCAACAAGCACATGATTTGCTTTAGGATTTTACAGCCTTTGCAGTGACCCTGAGGCTGCTGGCATAACCCTGCCTGCTCCCTGCTCTGAACCTGCAAGAGCAGCCCTCGCTGCAGCAGGAGCAGATTCTTCATTCTTCACAGCATCCTCCCTGCCTGAGCACATCTGGCCAGGCACAGCCCTGCTGGTGTCTCCAGGATGTGAGTGGAGCTGTAGGGATTGAACCCTAGCAGGAGTCCAGTGCCAGGACAGTTTAGGATAGAGTGGGAGGAGACATCGATTTTTATGGGATTGGGACAGCAAAGCTTATTCACAGAGATGCCAGAGGTTATGACACCTAAGTACCATAAAGAAAGCAGCAGAAAGCAACTGTAGTGTTTAATAGCAACAGTGACAGCAACCATAACAGAGATGAAAACACAGTCTGAATTAGCACACAAGCTACTAAATTATTGATAACCTCAGTGTACTTTGGAATAGCTATTCTCAGAGAGAGAGAGTGTCTTTCTCATTTGATCCTAGAAGTTAAAGTATAAACTTTTCAACACTCTGCACAGAAGGTGATGTGTTAGTTGCTGTATAGGAAACAGGAAACAAGAACTCCTAAATGAAATTAAACATTTCCATAACACACTGGCACAAAAAAACCCCCCAAACAATCAGAAGGGAAGCTGCCAGAATCTGTAGGCTAAATCATCCCTACCAGTATGAAGGAGATCTCAAATGAGGGGAAAGCTGTGGGAGAAGTTGTCTATTTGGAATTGTGTTCAGCTGGTGCCTTTGCTGTTTCTCTGACTTTTCTGGCAAAGCTGGTAGATTTAACTCAGAGTTATTAATGTAAATGATTGTTCAAACTCACACTAAATTAGATAGTACAGGAGAAGAGATATTAGCCCTAGTTTTTTATCCTCATGGTCTTGAAGGTTTTTAAAGGTAAGAGAGAAGGAGGTGGTTTAAGGTAAATCAAAGAGAGCATCTGTGTTTTCTTTATCCATAACAAGAGCTATGTTACAGATTAAATAAGTACATTCTTGCTTCTTCCCTAGTACTTCCTCTCCAGTCAGTGCTACTTATTTTTGGACTAAAGATAACTAATACAGTGAAATACCCTTACCATGTCTCTTGAACTGATCAAGAATTTGAATAGTTTTGGGGAAAATACACAGTCAGTCTAAACGTTACAAAGATATATATCATGCTAGGAAAATCTGTTGAAATCACAACTCCTAAATCCTAGAGGTACTAGAGTCGAATTTTGTTTTCAGACTGTAGTAGAAGTGCTGGTACATGGCAGGCTACCTGCAGGGAGATGGTAGCTGCTCCTCAAGAAGCTTTCCTTGGCCAATTAGGGTGTGTATAATTTACTCTGGATCATTATGGTTATGAAGGATGGTGATGAATATGTGAAGACCAGCAGAGAACTCACATTATGTGACCTTTATCTGGTTTTCACTAACAAATTAACATCTCCTTAGAATGAAAAAGGGGAAAAACACTGCACAGAGAGATATAAAGGTGGGTGAGTCATTTGGTGACATTATTACTGAAGCCTTTTCCAAACAAAAATGGCAAGTGTTTGCACTTTCTCTGCTAGGTTGCTGAAACTGGCTAACCCAAAGTTAATACAGTCTTCATCACCAGCCACCATTTCCCCTGCAATTGTTATTGCTGTTATTTAGAAAAATATCCCTACAGAGCCATATTTTCCCTTCAGCTCTACTGCTGGAAAGACAGGCCATTTAGACTAGTGATGAGGACTGAAGACACCTGATTTAGAAAAATCTTTTGTTTGGGACAGGGTCTAATAGTGTATATTCTGGATTACAGTTACAAAGCATTGTTCCTCCACTCAAAGCTCCTAGGAGGTATATCAGAAAAAATGAAAATAATCTATAGTGGCCTAATTTTGATTTTGCTGTCATTACTATAACAATAACAATATGAGGCCCCAGACATAAATAACACCTTTTGGAAACATATAAGAAGATTTACTACTTGCCACTAAAGACCTTATGGTCCCAGAATTACCTATAGGGTCCAAGTCTAAAATGCAGAGGTCCTTTTGAAATACTTGCACTTGAAGAAACCTTTAGCTAAATGGTACTCTACCAGTTTAAACTCTCACAGCAATGAGTTTCTTCCTCTCTTGTGTGAACAACTTTTCTTACAGAAGCACATTAATAAGAAGAGGCGTGTTCCTGATAGATCATTCTGGGATTCTTCACTACAGATCCCTCCACAAACTACACCAGCAGTACAGCAGTGTTCCATATCTTGCCATACTTTTTTAGGGTTTGTCTTTTTTTAGGAGAGCCACTGTTTGGAATAAGGAAAATGTTCTGAGGTGAAAAAAAATCCCAACAAAATGAATGCATCTTATATTTTGAAACTGCACATCGCTTTGATGGAGAAGATGCATTTAATGATGTTAAAGAAGGTAGAACTGCTGACTGATGTAATATTTCAGGACTGATCTTTGAGTGTATCTTTCCAATGGGGTCTGTTCTTTGTGTGCCAGTTTTGTGAAAGAGTGAAGGCTTTGATGTACACAAATGCCCTGGGGCAAAGGGAAGTTTTAAAATCTCCCACACTTTACCCTGAAAGGTTGGTGCTAGATAGCAGTCTTGACACTTAGGTTGCATTTAGACAAATCAATTGTATCTTTCTCCAAAAGTCTACACTATTCTGAGGTGTACACCATTCTGAGGTGAACACAAAGGAAACCAGCAGCAATAAACTGAAAAACAACAGAGAAAAAAAATCACATTCCTTGATTTGGGAATACTAAATTCAACCAAGAGGTTTATTTGGGGAACATTATCATTCTAGGCTCACTTTGTAATCAGCAGAGAAGAACAGGCACTTCCAGGATGTGATTTGAATGAAGAATGGTCTCACTTTTCCTTCATCAATTTCCTTTCTCTTTCAACCTCCTTTGCAGAAGGCTTCTAACAACTCTGCTCCTAACTAGGCAACTCTGCTGCTAGTCTCAGGTGCTTATCACTGGGTGTGAAAAGTCAGGAAATACGTTCACATGTTTTTGGTGCTTAGTACAAATTCAGGCAGAATCAAACACTACAGTCTCCACAGTCTGTCAACCATGTCTACTTGACTGTATGAGTGCCTGTATTACAAATTAACAGTAAAGAATACTTAAACAGCAGTGACAGCTGGGACCAAGACTCAGGACTCTCTCATGCCTGCCCTCACCAATGGGCTGAAAAATCAAGCTCCCTCTTACCTATTCTTTTTCTGCTCCATAGCCTCACATAGTGAGCAGAATGAAGAACTTCTCTAGCCTGATGGGTAGGATAAACTCTGAGGAAAAAGGAATTGCGGTTCAAACCCCTTCAGTCCAAGAAAGGCTTAAAATCCATGTTTCCCACTTCTTGTAAGAGTGTTCAAACAATGAAGTTATTCTGAAGTGGCTGCTGCCTCTTCCTCCCCCATCATCAGCTGCTTGCTCTCAAGAGACGACTCAGTGCTCTGCATTTCAAGTGGAGGAAGGTGATTGAGGTTCAACACTTGTTCAGATCAAAACTGAGAGGTTTCCCAGGTGATTGGTAGGTGGGAGTTTCAGTGACCTGCTCAGACAGTGGAGAAAGAAAAGTTCCTGGCTGCTTTGAATTATTTCAGAAGTGGCCACCTTTCCCCACCCATTGTACTTGGAATGGAGATGTCTATCTCAAATCAGAGGCTCTGAATCATCCTGCTGGGCCAGGGGCTGCCTAGAAGCATGACAGCACCCAAGCTGAGCAGTTCCTGCTGACAGTTCAAATACTGCCTTCACTTCATGACACAGTTCTTAGCCATTTCCTTTGAGCAGGTACCAAAGAAGTGGTGCTTCAGTGACATTTCTCCCTCACCTTCCATGATCTATCTCAGTAGGCTGGGACACAGGAAAGGCTGCTTTAAGTAAAAGACCCTCAAGACCACTGATTCAAGGTAATTTGTTTTAGTTTCTCAAGATTTCCCTTCCATAATGAGTCAGTATATTTGCAGTCATACTACTGAGCTCACTGGAGAACTGAGGAATGTATTCAGAACATACATACAGGTATGTGCTGAATGCCAGTCTAGACATGACATTCTCCAGGCCATCCATTAGCATAGCAACGAGCATAACAGGTAGAGAAAGTGTGTTCACTCCACTATAAATGGCTAGTTGCATTAAGTATAACATTTACATTTGCTTGTAGTTGTCTGAATTCAGAAGCAAATTTGTCGCACTACGCTCATGCCAGTAGATCCTCTATTTCCTCCCCCCCTCCACTTAATTGCACACTTTTTTTGCTAGCTACTCTTCCCTTTTCAGTCCTCAGCATGCAAATTATGCCCACTTTCACTTATTTTCTGACTAATTTAGAACTAAAATTTATGCTGCCGTTCACGTCACTGCTGAAATTGGCTCAGAGCTTTCCAAGGGAGTTGCACTTGTTGACAGCAGGTATGAATATATTTCTTAGCTTTGAATGCCTTCATGTGAAAAAAAAAATTGCAGAGCACTGTCAAAGCTGTGGCTGATACACTGCATAAATGTATAAAGTAAATAACCATACTTACTATGATGAATTCTAGTCTTAGTCTCTAATAACCACCTTTTGCAGGTAATAGTTGCTGAACTTTTATGTGGAAAATATAAGCCTGGCACCCTAGCATTTATGTACTAAAAAGCAAAGGCTGGTTATCAATATGCTTTCTTACATCATGAAATTCACCACACGGCTAGGTGGTTAAAATATTACCAATTACTGCAATATGATGATGGGCTCCTCCACTGGGAACAAGGAGGAAATCCCCCAGGACAGCATGAGCCTGAGAAGTAAGTTCTATTCTAGATATTTTTTAGGTAGAAGGTGCTGAGCCTCCTTTCATAGGCTATTGATTTGGATCTTTGCATTATATATTGACTGGTCCAATTGACCTTTGCCTGAACTGCAGCTGAACAGTTTTCAAAGCATCTGCTTACCAGAACAAAAGTAAACTGCAAAAGCATATTAGATACAAAGCATTGACCTCTCTAGACTGGTTTTTTTCCTTTGTTTGCTATTTGAACATCAGTTTGTAGCCTGAAAGAGTGCTTACGTAGGCTAACAAATTAACTGAATGAAATGGGAATGCTTTGGTCATAATATAACCTTTTAGAGAAATTTTACTGTTTAAAAAAAATGTAGAGACTCTCTACTTTGCTAGCAAATAATGTAAGAAATTATTTCTGCTATGAAAGAAGCTGGCAAAGACCAAAATCCTTTACCACTGCACCCTTTTGGAATGAAACATTCAGTACTTTGAGAGGTAAATACTGCTGATAAGAAATCAGTAAAAACACCAGCCAATGTTTTTTGCTGTAAGAAAATCAGTAAAAACACCAGCACCAGTGCACTTTTAGACACCCATGAAGAATACAGGTGTGCTAAGGAGATGTAGCTACTGTCATTAGTCTTCAAAAGAAAGTATTCATAGTAGCCCTGAAAGCATGTGATTCTCCCTGTTACTTCACATTTGACTTTAATAAACATTTAGCTTGGTTTCAGCAATGTACTTACTACATTTGAATTTAGAAAACTTAAATAAAAAAGGAAAATATACACTGCAAATAGAAAAAGGGAGAGATTTTAGAGATAATCTATATTTCCCATTAACTCTACTCTAGAGAACAGAGCTTTTCAGTGAAATACCAGGTACAACTTCCCATGAGAACAGAATTGAAAAAGTCCAGCAATGAACAGTTTAACTCAGTCACTGTTTTCCAATGGGATTTACAGCTGCCTTACTGAATGAGCATCTAGAAGGCTCTGGACCCACTCTACCAGGCAGCAGTAGTTATACTCATGGCTAACAGATATGGGTAAACATATACACATGCACTAAAACCACAATTCCATTGATTATTCTCTGTTAGGTAGGAAAGAAAGGCAGAAAAAAAATATTCCATTGAAATGGCTGAAGGCATGAGGCCTGGACCAGCATTCAAATATCTGGAGTATTCTCTTTCCCTGGGCCTTGTGATAAGCTCATTTGGTTCCTGACTGCTCTTCTCATAATTAGGTTTTCCACAGAGTAGTCCTACAGCACAATGAATATACTGGATGCTGAGGTCAGAACAAGGCTTAGAAAAGACCAAGGATCTTTGCACTTGCACTGGGCAGAACAACTTTCCAGAGTCACAAATAATTGATTTAGCTCCCAGAAAATAATGCAGTTTTCCATCTGCAGGCTTAAAAGGCTCTAAGGCCACTGAAGGAACTGTTGTGGGTTGACCCTGGCAGGCTGCCAGATGCCCACCAAAGCTGCTCTATCACTACCCTCCTGTGGTGTTAGGGAGAGAGAGAAAGCTGGGAGTTAGGAGGGAGAGAAAATATAATGAAAGCCTTGTGAGTAGAGATAAGAGCAAGGAAAGATCATTCACCAGTTGCTGTCGTGGGCAAAACAGACTAGACTTGGGAAAAAAAATATTACCAATCAAATCACAATAGAATAATGAGAAATAAAAACAAATCTTGAAAGCAACTCTTCCCCTCCTTTCCCTTCCTCCCAGGCTCAGCTTCACACCCAGTTCCTCTACATCATCCCCCCAGTGAGGCAGGGGGATGGAGAATGGGGGCTGCAGTCACACGCTGTCTGTGCTGCTCCTTTCTCCTCAAGAGGAGGACCCCTCACATGCTTCCCTGCTTAAGCATGGGATCCCTCCAAGGGAACTCAAGTCCTCCATTAACTTTTCCAACATGGAGTCCTTCAACAGGCTTCAGTTCTTCACAAACTGCTCCCGTGTGGCTCCTTCCAGGTGATGCAGTTCTTCAGGAACAGCTTGCCCCATGGGGTCATAGGTCCTGACACCTGCTCCAGTGTGGGCTTCTCTCTCCATGAATCCACATGTCTTGCTAGGGGCCTGCTTCAGGGCAGGCTTCCCACAGAGTCACAACTTCCTTTGGTCCTCCAGCTGCCCTGGTGTGGGGTTGTCCAGGAGCTGCAGGTGGATATCGCTCCACTCTGGAACTCCAAGGGCTGCACGGTGACAATCTACCTCACCATGGTCTTCACCACAGGCTGCAGGGAAATCTCTTCAGCACCTGGACTTCCTTCTCCTCCTCATCCTCCTTCTTCTTCCTCAATAACCTTGGGGACAGTTTGTCTCACATATTCTCACTCAGCTGCATTTGCAGTAACTTTTGCGCCTTTTAAAATACATTTATCACAGAGGTACTACAGCTGTCACTGCTTGGCTTTGACTTGTAGTCTTCTGACATTTGCTCTGTCAGATATGGGGGAAGATTTTAGGAGCTTGTCATAGAAGTCACCCCTGTAGCCCTCTCCCTCCCCCCAGTACTAAAACCTTGCCATGCAGACCCAATACTAGTCCTTACGAAAATCAGTCTCTCCCACCCCTCAGGTAAGCAACCCAGGAATTTGGCAACCTAAGCAGCTGTTTTCTACTTTCCCTAAAAAAAGTTAAGACTCAGAAAGAAGGTTAGGGTGGGAGAAGAGCAGAAGACATGAAGTCAGAGCTAGTACTCAGGGTCACTTAGTCTCAGAGGTACTGTAAGACACAGAGGTACAGGTGGCAAACTGGGAAGAATATTTGTATCTGAAAGTGATGCCAACCCTAACCAAAGTGAATGAGCTCTGGAGAGATGAGAGGTTTGTGGGTTATGCCCTCTAGCATAAATTTTTAGCAGAAGGAGGAAGGCACAATGCAGGAAGGGAGTATCAAAAATTGCAACTGTTTTTGAGAACAAACATTTATGCAAATTATGCAGTGATACCATATCTTCTGTCCCTGAAATCTAGCATGACAGAGACCTCATTAAACCTGAACTAACATGTAAGCAGCCCACCCAGGTACACACTGGTCCATCTCCTGAACTGTGGGTACTAAGCCAAACACTAAGTAAATAATATTTGACACACAGACTCAACTCCCAAAGAACATTTGCCAAGGCTGGCCAATTTCCCGGCTCACTCTTTGCAGAAAGTGAGGACCCAATGCATGACAAATAATGGATTGATAATATGGGTATAACTTAAGCTGCCATAGTGAAAAAGGGTAGCAGTAGAAGCAAGTATGGGTCAACAAAACTTAGCTGCAAAATTCCAGCAATTTCTTTGTTTGTCTCTGACCTCCATGACACTAAATGCATATGGCTGATGAAAAAAACAAATGTGCCTTCATGTTCAGTTCATCATCATTAGGCTTTCATTAGTATTAGCATGAGTACGAACTTGCTGTGGAGTCTTATTAGAAGTCTTCAAAGGTATCAAAAAAAAAAAATCTTCACTACAGCACCATAGATACTGATAGCTCACATGCAAAAGTATGATACTTTGTCACATGAACACAAAATAACAAAATGAGCACTGATCCATTAAAATGATTGCTCCTGACAGAGCATGACATTAGGGCAGAATCTTTTAAAGAGCAAATTCATGTAGTCATGTCTAATTAACTAGTCTGAAACAAGAGACTGACAAAACTTATGGTTGCAGCTAAGCAAGATCTTCAGTGAAATACAGTATCAGGATTTATTGTTACTCGTTGGTCAGATAAGACCAACAGCACCACCACAGAGAGAGCAAATCAGGGATAATAACAGAGAGAGCAAATCAGGGATAATATCTAAGTAATTAGTAGTTAGGTCCACTGTGTCACATATATTCTGTGACCACACAAACATGACACCCATTTACAACGTACCAGAACAAGGAAGCATCACAACAGGTACAGAGGCAGTTAAATCCTGGATGGGCTTACTTATAACTGTGGACGCTTCTTTTGTAAATTTAAGAATATCCTCTTTCAATTCACTTGTTCTCAGGGCCAGATTCAGCACATCTACTTCAAAAAGGTTTCTTAAGTATCAAAATGCCAGATTCTAGGAAGATGGTTCAGGCCACACAAAGCTGTCATCTTGGAGAGGTCAAGCATCTTCAATGGTCAAGTGGTGTCTTTGCCTATGGGCTGAACTTGCAGCTCGCAGAGAGAAACCACAAAGCAGTGGACTGCACCTCAACCAACGTCCTGAGCAGAACACGGGGACCTGTTTTGGAGCTGTGTGTATACAGAGGGAATAAATTCTACTGACAAACTTAGATCTGCTGTTTTCCTACTTGTACATGATGCCTTCAGAAATGCCAAGGTACTAGGAAAAGATGTACAAGGAATTCAGGTCATCTTGATCCAGATGCCTAATGCACAGCCTTGAGTCAGGCACTTATGCCTTGATTTTGATGGAATCCTGGGACAGAAACAAAGAAGAGCCATAAACCAGTGAGGCTGGCAAAGGGTTACTTTTCATCTTGCTTGGTGGAAGTGAGATGAAAACTGCACATGTAATAGGAAGACATTCAAAGAGGCACCGGAGCAATGCATTGGCAAAGCTCCTGCTGGAGGTGTCTGAGGGAGCAAAAGATGGCAACAATTAAGGGAGCTGTGGCAGTAGGAGTAGGCAGAGGATTTGTCTTGATGATTTAGGAGACAAAGGAGATGGGAATGTATTTATAGAGGCAAGCTGGGTTGGAGAAGGTATTTTCAAAATAGAGGTTGCAAGAACAAGGTTACCGTGCTTGTGTCTCTGCCACTGAGTCATTGCGACAATTTCCCCATCTGTAAAACTGAGATAATAATACTTACCTATCTTACAGAGGGAGGGGAGTGTGTTGTGAGGATTAATTAGCTAAGGTTTGTACAGCACTTTGAACATGTAGAGAGCGATATAAGTGCTCAGTACTAAGATTATTATTAATATGGAAGGAATAAGCCAGGGTGGGGGTGGAGAGGCAGCGAGCAAGCTTTTAAAAGATAAGAGGAAGGAAGTAACAACAGGATGACAGAGAATAGGAAGGGATGGGATTAAGGGACAGTTTCTTAAATTAGAGGTAAACACAGGGAGACTTTACTGGAAGCTTAAATAAAGGAAGAAAGCATTAGGAGTGGAACAGTTAAAACCAGATGCCTATGAGCTCTGATATTATTCTCCTCTCATTTTCTCCTGTTTTGTCAGCTTTATACCACACTGTGGGATTTTTGTTGTCTTCCCAGAAGTCTTTATCTGGAACACTGGCTGCAAGTAAAATAGTCTTTATCTGGAACACTGGAAGTGAAATAAACGTGAACTGTCAAACTTGAACTTTAGCTCTGGCACTACAACTCCCACCACATCAGTAAGTTGTGGATCTGAAACCAGAACTTAAAAAATAAGCAGTCTCCTATTTGCATAGTTTATGTAACCATACCTCCCTCCTCCCCTCTAAAACCACAAGAAAGAAAAATCAACCTCCCTCCCAGGAATGCTGCTAAAGATGGAAAACCCATTTATTTTTAGCAAGTCTAAAAAATCACAAAAGGCCATTTTGATCTTATTTCAATGAGGTAAAGAAGAGGGTATTTTACTGGCCAAGGGACTGTGATGGGTTGTTTGAGACTAGCAATTTTAAATAGAGTGCATGTTGATTACACATAGAATAATTCCAAGACACTCTGTAGCCTCTTTCTCCAAAGCACCAAGCAACTGCAGTGGTAGCTCTGATTTTGTTATCCAGGAATTTATAATGGAAAATTGTGTTTCCCCCTGCCAAATTCCCAGCTTCTATTTTGTGACAGACAACTAATAAAATAACTTAAATTGTTCTGAATTTCCCCCAGAATAATCAGGTAAAACAGTGGGGGCAACACCCTGTTCACCCTGTTCACTCAGCAGAGGAGATACAGTGCAAAACATTTTAACTAAGGTAGGCAAAACAGACTTCAAAGCCAGTGCACCTTACAGAGCTTGTTTCAGCCTAATAAAAGCAGTGCCATTGAGACAGATCATTATCCTTACAGACTAGTTTGTCCTCAACCTTTCTTTGGGGATCATGGATTGAAACTAGCATGGTTCTTGATGTATCTTTTTATTCTCTTGGTAGTAACAGCACTTGAAATGACCTTTTAGTTTATCATTAGGTTTATTACTCTGTATAGCTGCCTCCACACACATGATCCCATTCATAAACATAAGAAGACACAATTTCAAGGAAATAGCTCATTTTTCTGCTGTGCTCAGATCCACAATAATAACCAGTGGATCAGGATAGGGTAAGTGATTACTAATACAATGAATGTTCGCACTAAAGGAACTGGCTTGAAGCAGGAAGTTTTTATAAAGCTAAGTGTTACTGAAAAATAAATCTAAAAGCTTGAGAATAGCTTCCATTTGCAGTGACACCTGATGATGGTAGCTGGTGCTAGTTGGTGGGGTGTCTGAAAGAGCCTGAGAACTCAGCTTCTGACAGTGAAGATCCCCGAAGGCTCTCAAGCTGGTTATCTCTGATACAAAGGCTGTTCCCATTTGAAAATTTGGTCCTAATGTATCAGAGAATGTATCAGAGCTTTAAGTGAAGCAAATACACATTTGCCCTTGAACTGTAACAAAATCCAGTACAGCAGAAAAAAGGGAGGCTCTTTGAAGAGCCTGTGAAGTTGCCTGAGAATACTGTGAAAACACTTTTTGCAGTTGTACTATCAGGGTTATGTGGGCATTTACTCTTGTTTATTTAGGACGTCTACAATAGAACCTCATGGCTTTCCCTCTTGGCTCCATGTTGTTAACAATTGTCTTCAATAGTAAATTATGTATTTCAAAATAAGTATGCTTTTAGCAAGGCCATACTCTATCTTCCTCTCACTACAGAACAAAACATTTGCCATGTGCAAGAAAACAAAATGTCCAACAACAACAAGGGAATGAGAGTGCCCCAGCTGTACAGCATAAGTGAATGCAGGGATTCAGCGCAGTTTGCATACACTCCTACCAAGGTGTCCTCTTCCAATAATTCCAGTCATAGCCTACCACTACCTAGGTCAAACGAACTGATTTGGATAACTACATAAATATTGCCAGTTTCTTAGCCAGTGGTTTGCATGAGATACAGCTTACCCCTTCAGGTGTGAGTGTGTATTGCTGCCCAGTCTAGAAGAGCAGTAGATCCCTGTGTAGCTAAAAGAGTGGACGTGGTGCCCTCCTATTTCTTCCCTTCCACAGATTTCAGTTGAGAAAGACATTCAGGCAACGTTCCTCACACAGGTCATTAAGACATTTTTCCAGGGAACTGCCAGCCTGGCTATCTAAGCGTTGTTTTGGCCTTCAGACCCCTATTCTTAACCTCACACCTTCATTTTGGTGTGGCACATTCCTTACACTCTTACTTTGATGGGCCTAATGCCTAAAGAGCAACTAGCAGCCTTACTAATTTTTGCAAAGGGGACCTGCTGTTATTATTAATACTGTCAGGCCCATTCATCTCAGGGGTCTGTAATGTCTGCATAGCATTTAAATGACAAAATGGAATAGTGTATTTTGGGCATTTAAAAATCTGCACAGTGCTTCAAAGACATTGTGATGCCTGGGGCAGAGTTCATAGCTCTTACAACAACTGATATTTTAAAAAGCAACACATTTTAAAAAAGAAGCCAGGTGTTCATGAAGGTAATCCTGAATAATAATTCTTGGTGGGACTTTGCAAGTAAAAATTTGAGGGTTTGTCCATGTGAGGAAATTAACTATGGCAGAACCACGGCTGTAAAATTACAATGCTGCAGCAGCTACTGCTTGTGTAGCTCTCTATGTTTCTACACGACAGTATTCTGGAATAATAGACTGTATTTAGGTTTTTTTTTTTTGGTAGACCTTACACTGCTTTGGAACTAACATAAACTCTTTCTGCCTCATAATCACTCGGCCCCCTACTACTGAAATCAGCCTTCCATTTTCTCTTCTGTGCAAATGCCCCTTCACCAAATTACACTTCTGCAGCATAACCAATGGCTACAAAAAAAAGTCTGCAACTACTAATTATACCCCCAAAAAACAAAAACCAACAAAGAATCTGACATGGTGAGGGAGGGCAAAAGAGGGAAAGAAGGCCAGAGCCAAGGCTACCACATTTTATGTAGAGTACTAAGGAGAATGGTTAAGGTGATTTCTGACCAGGAAGAGAAATCGCTATACCCCATCAGAGGATATGAAATTCCTTCCCTTATTTTTCTGGGATTTGCCAGTTAATTGTGTGTAGCACTGACAGATGAGCCCTAAAAAGTTTGTTGCAGTGATTTAAAAGATGAGAAACACATGGTTGAGGGAAAAAACTGAGGCAGTTCAACACAGCACATTCATTGAGTGAATTTCAGTTGGCTTTCAACTTAGTATCACAGGAAATGTTGAGAGAAAATGGATTGAAGCATTTACAGTGAATATAAATCACAATAAAAAAAGGGAATACTTTTCCAGTTATCTACTTGATGAATAAGGAGGAACAATATTAAGGTGGAAGCTTAAAAATTTAATATGGGATAATGCAGAAGCAGGATTGGTTCAACTGGGGATCTGATATTGCAATAACCAAACAAAAATGGAACTTGAGTGGTTTATGTGTGTTAACAGAATTCTTCAGGTGAATCGAGGTTTTAGTAAGAGGATATACTTTTCATGTAAACTCTATAGTCTTCTGATAAATGTTTAATATTCAACTTATCTAAACTTCTAATGAAATGCATACAAAATACATAAAAAACATACAAGGACATCTACATGAAGTACTTCAAGTTGCTTTTACCATGGCCCTAAACAGTTTATATTGTGTTTGTTATAGCAGAACCCCGTTTAATAAAAAAACAGGGGTTGGAGTCACATGGATCAAAAAATGTGAGTCTCTGTTACATAAAAAAATTCTCACTCACCAGATGAAACTGGCCACAATACATTGTGCAGACTGGTCCATCAGTGCGCACCAGACCATGGGCGCCATCCTACAGACACAGCTTTAACTGAAAGGTTTTATAATTTTGAAGTTTGTAGCCCCAAATTTTTTATGCTTGTCAGGAATGGGATAATAATAAAAACTAAACACTATAGCTACAGAATATGCCCACAAATATTAGTATTTTAAGTGGCTTTTCCTTTCATATATTTTTAGGCCTATATACTTTTTCTTCCAAAAATGCTCAAATGATAAAATTTATTGGTAAGAATATAATTAATATATTAAATATTATTAAAGATATATTACAAAATATTCCCTAAAATAAGTTCTTAGCAAGAAATTGTTTACCTTTTCCTAAGTATTTTCCTGTTTCTAGCAGGAGACAGAAACATAGCATGTGAACCACGTATCTTAACACAAGAATTTGAATTCTGAATCAGAAAACAGTCTGAGCCAAACTCCAAAGAGGAAAAGGTAACATCCAGTCACACTTCTTATATTATGATTTCCCTCTTCTATTCTGGAGAAAACAAGCAGGACTGAAGCTGGTAGTGAAGTAACTTGCCAGATTGATAGAAAAACAGGGATTAAGAGTCCCAGATTCCCACTCAAGCATCATCTGCTGTGAGTTGCATTTCCTGCTCACTCCTATACTTTGTTAGCTTAGAGAAGACCTGTGACTGAATTCTCTTAGTTAACTGATGCAATATAAATTCCCAACTAGGAATGTATGACCAATGTGAAAACATGAGAAAACTTGAACTGGGACCAAGCAGTCAGTTAAGGACAACATTAAGAATTCACATACTTATGCTGATTTTGCACACTGGTGCTACAAACCCCACAAAGTCTCAGTTCCATTATCCTACCACAGCTAAAGGAGTTTATTTGTCTAAATGTGTTTTCAGGAAGGTGCCTCTGTCAGGGAGATGCTAGCAGCATTAGTGCTAAAGTCAGACTGTGCAAAAAATGGTCCCCATGGCTGGGAAGTTCAGAAATACTCCAGTATTTCAGCTTTTGTTACCATCTCACCCTTAGAATGTTGTGCTTTGCTGTGTACCAGTTAGTCTGTAAATTACCCTTAACTGCAAGTTTGGCTACCGTAGGAACAACCACAATTTTCTTTTTCTTTTGGCTACAAAATTCCAACTTGACCACATATTTACAAAGGATAATGAAGACCGTTGAAGACAGAATAAAATCACATTTAATGTAATTATCCCAAGGCTGAGTAAATGGTCTTTTCTTCTCTATGTCTTTACTTCTCTGACAAGCTGTTCACACCTAATTTGTACAGAGCACCATTCAGTCTTGATGTGCACTCTGTCTTCCCAGATTAGTTTAGTCAAATGGCCACCTCATCACCTACATCCAAACAACTGTTTTACAAGAGATACCTTATGGCCACTCAGCAGAGAAATCTTAGTGTATGGTGGAAAAGAGCTGCTGAAATTGCTTCAAAAGGAATGAATTAGCAGATAGTATGTTGGGAAGGTGACGCAAAGACACAAGAAGCAAAATGCACGAGAACAGGAGGCTACTGTGTTGTAGTCCGATATTTTGTCCCAATGGAAAAAGGAGATGTCATTCATGGACAGCATGTGAGCCTAGTCATTACTTGCAGTCCATTTCTTTTGTATTCCCTTAGCACACAAATAATTACACCAGGGATTTCAGAGGGCACCTCCCCGTCTAGTCTTTCTAATCACTTTATGGATTTGTCCATGAATTTTTCTGATTCCTGTTTTGGAGACCCTCTGAGGGTTTGCATCTGCAATCTCTTGTGGTAGCAAGCTCTGGAAATACTATACAGCAGGTAAAAGGATTGGCTGCTTCTTTGTTTTAACTCAGTTTCCTACTCTTTTCACTGAGTAGCCTCTACTTCATATGATGTGGAATTTGGTGAATGACAGTTCTGCATTACCTTTGTACCAGAACTTCACTCATCTGCCACCTTCCCCCCTTTTTTCTCCAAAGAGAAGAGAGGTATGACTTCAATTTATTACACAATTCTTGACCAGTCATATGATCAAAACCACCTATTGTATGTATTTTATTTTAGTAGAGCATTTTGAACCTTCAGACAATGTTGTCATAATCTTTGAGAAGCTACAGTTAAAAAGCCCCCACACATCAATAGTAATGTTCATATTTTTTTCCATGTGGAAGCAAAAGGGAGAAGAGAATGAATGAACATTTCTAGCTGTTATTAAAAGCGTTCATAGAAATAATACAGTTTATGTTGTGAGATTTGAGACTAGGTAAGCAATCACAAAATTAAGAACTGTACTATAATGTGCATGGAAGATAAGAAAAAACTTAAATTGTGAGGTCATGGAGCTCCTCTCAGAATCAGCACCTCAGAATTAGAAAAGACAGCGTGGATTAAGATACGACTGAGAATGAAAGGCTCGACTGCGCTCTGACATCTGGGAGCCTGGATGTCTTTCTCTAGGAAAAAATCCTTCACTATATAATTTCCAGACTTTCAGCATCAATTTGAGTACAATTTAGGCATCATCATAATATTTCTGTAATATAACTTTATGGTGTGATTTTTCTTTCAAAATGTATTCTAAAATACAGAAAAATTCAAATAGAATTCATGAACACACATCTTCCTATGTAATAACATTATACCATCTGCTGAAGGTATCTCCTTTAACCTTAAAAACCTACTTTCATAATCATCAAATCAACCACAGTAAGGTATCACACCTTATTTTCTCTCTTTTATCCCTACCGTTGTAGTATATTTTCATAGAAATACTTAACCTATGCTTACCAGTGACACAAACAACTTGAGTGCCATGTCCTGAGAAGTCTGGGGACCAAGGTCAGGTCATTGCCTATTTCTATATCCCTGTCTCCACACATGCCCCTGAGTAAGTCAGGCACATACGCACAGTGTTTATTTCAATCCTTTAGTTGCTCATCTCAAAACAGTTGTTTAATAATGGCTATTTGCAGGCTGAAATGTTTAAGCCTTATATTTGCCTGGGTACTAGAAAGCACAAAGAAAGTTCCAGCTTGTTCTAGCTCCAGAGGCCTGCCACGTCCCTCTTTTCCAGCTTTTGCTGACCTCTGAGCCCCTGATAAACACAACCAGCTGAACTTGGCGGCTTCTTTGCCCTGGGTGTCAAATCACACCCTAACTGCTTAATCTGCCTTTGGCTCCTCTTGCATTTTGCTCCCCTTCCCATGCTCTGCTTCACATTGTAATTCCTTGGCTTTCTAACTGCTGCTCTGACCTCTCTCTTGCTTTGCCCTTCAATTTGGTACAACCGTATCGAGTTTCCTGTCCTTTGGCTTGGCTTCTGATCCCAGGTCTTGCCTAGATGCTTGCCTTGTGTATCTTTACCCTTCTGTTGCCTGACTTTGATTTGCCTTGCTCTGATTGGGCCCTACATTCAACTCTAGCCAGATCCTGGAACTATATTTAACCATGTGTTCACAAATGCTTGTTCCAAGTCTCTGAAAACTGCTTGGACTTTCAACCTAAACTCTTCTAGTATTCTGTGAGTCTTGTGGTACAAGCAGGGGGGCGTTCACAGAGGGCTGAACGTGGGCCAGTGTCCCCACACACAAGTGACAGTCAGACCTTGTTATGCCCAAATACAGTGACAAATTTTCCTCACTTCAGACACCCCATAGAATTTGGAGGAAGGGTATAAGGGTAATCCACTAACCATCTCTAAAATAATGATTAATAGAGTTGTCAGCTCATGATGGGATATCAAATGTGAAAAGATAAGCAGAATAAAAGAGCATAGATTTTAATTTGCTTTGCTGTATATGGACCTTTTCTACTTTCACTGAATTTAGGAGAAACATTTCAAAAATGTAACTATCTAACTAGACAACGAATTTTGCTACTATGGCTGCATATGCATACAGATGGTGAAATTTTGGCAAAGGGAGAAGCACTTGGATCCCCCTGTTTTTGAGAACTTGGAGGCTTCATGCTCAGAAAAAAAGCCAATTTCTGAATAAAAGGAACCGGGAAGAAGGCATTACTTGATTTTATTTCTCTTTGCTGAGATAATATTTTACTGAACGTGGGAAAGCACTAATCCTCTGCTTCTTGTAATTCATGGAAAGCAACCTGAAAACTCACCAAAGACTGGAGAATTACAGTGTCCTCTATCCATCCAACTCTGTTTTCCACTATAGTCCCTTTTTTTTCCTAACTTTCTTTCCAACATGAAAAGAAGGGACTGGTGCTAAGCTTCCTCTGTTCTCCGGTCCTCAATTTAAATTTGTGAACACCTAAAGGTCAAAATGCAGAAGTCTGCCATCAGTTCTTACGCAGGCATAACTGTTGTTAACTTTTGATAAACTTGACTCATTTTTGCAACATTTTATGTATTTTCTTCTAAAATATTTAAAATGGTTTCCTCCATGTAGGACATAAAGGGCATGGGTATTTACGCACTTACATGGGTGATGTTGAAATGTAGTGCTGTTTGAGGTGGTATGAACAAAGCCATTGCATTGATGGTTTTGTCATGCCTGAATAATGTATCCAATCCAAATTAATTTTGATAATATCACTATACCAAACCACGATATATAATTTTTATATATTCTAAGTATTTTTTAGCTACATGTGGTATAGAGTTGAACAAAAAACCCTACCCCTAAATGACATAATGACATTACTGAGGCTGGTTTCTGTGAAAATAGTACTTACAAACTATAGTATAGTAGTCTCTATATATTCATTCCCTCTCCCATCACTTAATTACATCGCCCTTTAAGACAGACATATAATGTAATTAGAGATTTGAACAGTTCACAGCCAGATCACTTAAAGTAACATTGTTAATGGGCTTTAGAAGTTCTCCCTTTAATATTGCCAATGTTATAACTTCTAATTACCTTAATAATTAGGCCTGTGTCATTCATGATTGAGGTAACAGTTGCTACCACTAATGGGAATTAGAGGTCTCTCACAAGGCGTGTTTTGATGTTCTCACTGAGTTGCTTAGGGCAGGAAAGAGCTATTTGTCCTTAGAAACCTAGTGGTTGCTATGTGGTGGCCTGGGCTGAGGCATCCTTACCAACCACTTTAATACTGCCCCCACCACTGCTGTTTTCACTGAGGAGTAACTGTACTAAAGGCACTCACCACGCACTGCCCTTGAAATGCAAATGTGGCACCTATGGATGAAATCTGTTGAACTCTAATTGCTATTGTTACTATTACTACAAATAACAGCATAAACTTTAATTTCAAACCTGACTGATATTCAAAGAAATCCATAGGTAATTCTTCCCCATTCCCAAACCTACAAATTAGCAATGGTTATGATTTGCAAAGTTTAAGATGACACATTTTTTTCATTATGCATGAGTAATTCAGAAGAGTAACTACAACTAGGTTAAAGTCTAAAGGAAAGCAACTGGGATTTGCAGTTATTTTGCCAAGATATAAAGCTAGAATCACCTTTTCAAGTATGTTTTTTTTCTAAAGACCTCTGGCATAGATTGAAACCAAGTCTTCTGTGAAGAATAAGAGTTAAAGGTTCCTCATTATTTATCTGAAACTAGTTCAGAGATATAGGCCTGTTCTTTGGCCATGCTACACTTTGAGGCTCAAGAGTTCATTCACAGGAGAGTGGAGAACTCAGGATGCATTCTACTTCCATACCTCAAATTCACCAAGATTTATGTAACTGGAGAACAAAAAAGGTTTGGAGAATGATTAAATACAGGTAGGTAGGAAAAAAGTCAACTTCATTGGACAGACTTTCACCAAACTGATTTTAATAATCTAGGTTGCCCCTGAGGACTGAGGACTGAATGACTTCTCTTATTTACTTTGGTTTTCAGAGCTTTATTATACTGCATTATATAACTGTGATGGAACATATTAAATCCTCAGGGATTGGGGAGCATTTACTTCTTAGATTTGTTTGTTTTCCAGACACAGATTCAACTGATTTCCTGACTCAGGTTAAATTACACTGAACAGGTAAAAGGGCAACTCCGTGATGCAGAGAAGAATGCCCTGGGAATAAAAAAAAAGATTGATTTATCCCAGTCCCACTAAAAACACCCAGGAACTTAACATTTATTAGACTGGACATGAAGGACATACTCATATAGATAAGATACACATGGTAAATTAGCCCTTTAAGGTACAACATTGAAATCAATACACTACACAGACACCACAAAGACACTCTCATTCCTCTTCATCTAAATTAAAATCTGGGTAAAAAATAGAAAAAAAAAGGAAAACAAATCCAAAACTCATGTATCTACTTGACCAACAGGTATGAACATTTCCCTCCCTCATCAGGTAAATATATAATGTGCTCATGGTTGAATCAGATTTAATTTCTACAGACTTCCGATATTAGTTTGGCAGGTATCTTTGCTTCTTTGTGTCCCTTTTCAGTGAAAACAAAGTAATTATAAGAGTACTACCTCTGTCTTGCTTTGACCTGAAATAGTACTAGATACAGTCCTTCAGATACAAATACAATCTCATCAAGGAAAGAATTCCAGTTAAGAATTCTTATATTCAATATTTCCTGTTGACTACAAGACAGAATTCCAGGATTAAAAAATACCTATATTAAAATAATCTTAAAGATTTTTAGATCAGCAAGATTTTTAGATCATACACGTATCTATGTGTTCATACACAGGGTATGTGCATGTATACTCATGTAGACACATACAACTCATACAAATTATAGTGACGCTAGTGCCAACCATTTTGCTCACACATTCCTAAAAGTTTTCAGAAATCTTTACTGGCCATTGGGCTACAAATCTATTCCATTAAATTTCAGAGCAGTCATGGCATAAATTCTACTGCTATACTCTTAAACTTCAAGACAAAAGGTATTAGATCGTAGATCACATGAAACTATGCCAAGATCATTTCAGGAGCCTGAAGCTGCTTGTAATGCAACACAAACAACAAGTAATTCAAACTACTCTATGCAATATTTACAAATATGTCAATCTTAGATGAACAAGCTGAACAAAGCATACCTGTACACATACTGTCATAGAGGAACTGAAAAATGTCTCCTTCAAAAGGAATAGCAGTTCAGACTGATTTTCAACTTTAAAAAAAGTTATTTTGTGTTTTGGGTAAAGGCTCATAGGTGACCTGGACTGGTTAATTCAATTTTTGATTTTGCATCATATGGATAGAAAATAATTACAGTAATTGTATAATTAATACTACACACATTCTTAAAATTACCTCCAAATAAAGGAGAAGTAAAGGCAAGGAAAAGGAATATGATGAAAGAGAGCCAAATCTATGCCATGTTTATGCTGCTTAAGTCTTAGTTTAGGTGATCATAGGGGCAGGTCTTATTACACCTCAATCAGATGCCTCCATTTGAATGATCATCTAGGTTTTCTTCATGTTCACTAGAGTGGAACAGGTACTTCTAAGGGCACAATTCAGCTCACCCTTGGTGGATAGCCCAGAGAAGTTATGGAACCTGTTACTCGCTTAGAGATACTCAAAACTTGACTGGATGTTTCGATCTGTTTGGACAGCTTGTGCGCTACAAGTGTGCCTATCCCTGCTCACTAGCAGTAGAAAAAATGAGGAGATGATGAGGAGAGCTCACTGATGAGGAGACCTCCTGATGCTGCCCCTCTGCCTGCCCTCAAACATCTACTAGGGGACTCTGCAAAGTCAAGCACTGCCTGTGTTTCAGGACCACAAAGTTCTCTAGACATACAGAGAAGCTTTCATGGTCTGGAAATGGTTCACATAGCTCTAAACTGTCTTTTTAAATGACTTTGGAGCAGGAACAAATATGTCAAAAACCTGTGTAAGTCTGAAGTAGTAGACAATCCACAGCAGAACTGCCAAAGCCAGTGCAAAACACAAGAGTCTGGATCATTTTAATCACAAAAGGACAAGAATGGTGACTTTTTTTCATGCTGCTTACTCTATGAAGGCCCTTACTTTATTTTGGCCTAGCTCATGTGTACCTCAGAAAATGTTTTGGTAGCCTGTATCCCAACTAGATGGCAGTACATAATGAATGACATGCCTTTGTCTAGGATATCCTAAAATGGCAGTGTCTCACCTGTGCATGCACAGGCTTTGTCTAGCTGTTGGAATGTATGCTCACATTGTACCATACAGTTCTAGTGCCCTCAAATCATCCAGATGGAGGCCTGGCCAGATTATTCAGTGGTATCCAGCCAGATGCATGCGTGCCCTTTCTACCAGTGAAACCCAGAAAATTATGGAGATGAGTTACTGGTATGGGTGAAGACAAATCTCTGTTAATACCAGTTTAAAAAAAAAACAAAACAAACCAACTGTAACATTAGGGCCAATGTCACACTTTGCCCTCTGAGATCAAAAGAACTTCATGTGACTTGACAAGAAATGTGGTACCTTCTCATCTACCCCTAGGAGACAGATACAGCCAGAAGATGCATCCTGATGCAGAAACAGAGAAACACTTCCAGGTATCAAATACAGGCTAGGTGAAAGTGCCTTTACCAACTATTCATCCCTCAATCAACAAGCTTACTCTGCAGCTTATTCTTTCTGCTGACACACTCATATCCTGTGGCACCCCAGATAAGGAAATTAAGAAGACAAACATAAGATAGTTTCCCCCATATTCCAAGAGGATATAAAGTTCATGTTTTCTATCAGATGTAGTCAAAAGTCCACTAAATTAGAATATCTTTTGAGTACTAAAATGTTTTGCATACATTACACATGCAACCTATAACTGAAAACCTTTTACATACATTGAGGATAAACACTTAAAAAATTCCATCAGTGTTTTCCTGGAAGAAGCAGCATTGGTTAAGAACTTCCCACTACGCAAAATGACGATATCTCAAACTGCCAATTCTACTGATCATAGCTGTATATGTATAAGTATATTCAAATATATCCTTCTAAAAAAGCCCAGCAACATGTCAATGCCACACTCTGCCACTAGGGAGTAAAAGGAGGAAAAAGTAACCTCACTCCAAATTCTACTGTGGTATTTTTCCAACTTCCAAAAAGGCACAAGCAGTATTTCCTTCTGGTATTAATATATCCAGACTACCAGTTTCAATAGTGTTTAAGGTGAAACTACTTAATTCTATTGTCCTCATGCATCAAAAA
The DNA here is from genome assembly GCF_963513975.1 of Fringilla coelebs. NCBI lineage: Eukaryota > Metazoa > Chordata > Aves > Passeriformes > Fringillidae > Fringilla > Fringilla coelebs. The sequence goes on along the minus strand of NC_140029.1, from coordinate 25,859,491 downwards.
GTCATCACTGGAGTTACTAGAAGGCTGAACATCTGCATGTTTATGAAGAAAGGAGTGATGATTAAGATAAAACCATACCCTTACTGATCTCAGGCTGCTCTTTCAGATTAAAAGAGTAAAATTAAATAATATCATAACATGAAAGACCTCAGAGCTTGCTGAGAGTGAGCTCATGACAGGCACAAACACTAATAACTACATCTATCCAACATTCTTCACTGACAAATCATTATACCAAAGACACATGCCTGTACACATGGATACAGATAGATTAGTTTAAGCATACTTCTTTCTGCTACGGGATTTCTACTTATTTTGTTCTTTTTGAATGTAAGCATATTACTCCATTAAAAAATTTCAACATCTTGAAGAATATTGGAGAAATGAATAATGTATGCACAGGCTTGTTTGCTATGTGAAAATGTTGTATGAGTCAACTGCAATTCCACAGGTCTGTTTCCTTGCACAGAGTTTCAGCAGTTCATGCTAAATAAAGCCCCGTTTCTGCCCCTCTCTATCATATGATTTAGCAGGTGCACTTTTGAAAATATGAGTAATTGCATTTAAGTCAACCTGCCTGCACTGAAGTTAAGCACCGCTTAAGTGTTTGCAGGATTAGGGTTTAAGCTTCCAATTATCCCTATTGCAGCTGTGTGACATATACCCCAATGAATGCATTTCTCATCAGTTTTAATTCACGTTTTCTCTTTCTGGGGACTGAAAATGGCAAACATAAGTAGAGGCTGAGTGGTGTTGTTTCAGTTAGGCCTACACACCTAATAAAACACAATATTTACTCTCATGATTATCATCAATAATTGAGTTAGAGATTCACTATATGACCCAGTGATCATGATACACATGCTACCTCACTTTAAGAAACAGCCTGAAGTTTTAAATTCAATATTGGGTAACTTCATAAAAAATACATATCTATTTATATATATTTATATGTGTATAGTGGATTCAGTATGTTACTAGAATGAAACCAGCAATTGCTTCTAGAGAGGTTTTGTGGTTGGTGTCATTCAGAAAATCCCAGTACCCCAATCCTACTGATACCTAAAAAAATGTCCAGACTACATTTCTTTACCACTAGACCCTGCTGTGGTCTTACATATAAATCGTATGCAAAGGAGGGAAAAGCAGCTATCATATACTGTAATTTTTGTCATAAGGTACTCACATAAATTAATGAAATCAGGACCTTATCCGTATTAACTTGAAAAGTGCACGAAATATTGCTACGACACTACTAGTTGAAATTTAGACATATGTAAGTTGAATTTATTGTCTGATGGCAGTGAAACCAGCAGAATGTCCAAAGATGTCCAAAGAGACATCAGACAACTCTTAGAAATCACTAATACTTAGGATTCCTGCCAGGGAAAAAAACCCCAAACCATCACCACCAACAAAAACAAACAAACAAACAAACAACAACAACAAAACACAAAAAAAAACCCACCCAAAAAAACAATGGCTAAGATAAGCAGCGGCTATACTCAGGGAGCTTTGCAACACAACTCAACAGGACATCCATCCCAGAAGACCCATTCAAACATTGGTAAGATTTCTAAACAAACCAGCAGTCATATTTCAGAACTCCTGTCCAGGTTAAAGGGAAAATAAAAATCAGAGCCTGGAATAAAATTGAAGTCTTCTGGCTTTTAGTGGCATTTCTTAATCAAGCTGTAGTTACTGAGGCTCTGTGCTCAGAAATAAACTCACCATGTAGCCTGTTATATTTAGTCTCAGCAACAGAATGCAGGACTCGGTTACTGGAAGTGAGAAATACAGTCTTAACTCTCCTGTTTGTTTTCCATATAGCACATAGGAAAGCAGTGGGGAAGAGAAATATTCATTGTCAGCCCCCATAATATTCTGCAAGTATAAAAAATTGTGGCAGACAACAGGAAAGAAATGAATACATTTAAATACTGAAGTGGAGAGAAGGAGCAAATGCAGCAAAAGCAGAGAAAATGCATATAATACAACAGATGACCTCCATCAACATAGATTTTCAGGTTGCTGCTGCTGCATTGGGCAAGAAAAATGTCTATCTGTAGGAGCTCAAATACACTAAATTTTAACCTGCAGAGGGTTTGTATTGATGGCATAGTCCAGCTCAAAAAAACACTGCAGAGAAGCTAATAATTAGAAAAGAACCTTGAAAAGAAAAAAAAAATAAAATCAAAAAAAGAAGAGTTGTCATGCATTATTTGAGTCAGCTGGGACATAATAGAAACCAAAGGCAAGTAAGTGTTAACAGTAATTTTACAGAATTTCATCATTTTTATGCAAGTTTTCACATTTTCTTTGCCCATAAAAAAGTGCATGCATGTCAAAAATGCCTGAAGGCAAAAGCATTTTATATTATAGATCTGACCAAATAACTCCTCTACCCTTAGAAATGAACCTGATAACTCTTAAGACCTCTGTGACATAGGGTCTCAATTCAGTGCCAGGATGTGACAAAAAAGAAGACCAAGTCTATTAAGATGTGAGGCCTTTCTTCTGAAATCAATTTCACATAAATTTGTAAAGCAATGGACTACCACGTTAGGAAACACACATTCCCTAAAGCTGAGTGGGATCCTGACTGTATTGCAAGATGGTGAGGAGGGGATTAAATTCTGCTGCATTGCAGCTTCTCACAGCACCTTTTCATAAAGCCACTGGTAATTTTAAATGTGGAAAAGGTGCACTGTTTTTGGAAGGGATGGCAGGAGAAACAGGGTCTAGATGGAAAATTTCTATCAACATTGGCACAGCTAGTCCCACCTGGCTGTCCTAGGACATTGCTAGAAGCATGGACATGCTAGAAGAGTACTACAGAGACAGCAAGGCTTATCAGGCTTATCAAACTTATTTGGAGGAAGGACAAAAAAGGAAGGCTTATCTTTTCTCCAATTAGTTTCTGGAATTGTGGACAAGCAACAAAATGATGAGTCCTAACACATGAGCACAGTACCTGTGCAGTCATTTGGCCAAAAAGTTTCAGCAGAGTAAGCCTCTGTTTTCGGTCTTCTAGCAGACACCTACATCATCTCAACACTCCCAGTGGTTCAGCAGTGAGCTGGCATTTTCTCTCCTTTCTCAATGTCCACTTAAATGGTCACAAATAAGAAGGGCTATAACATTTTGTGGGGAAAAAAACATATGTCCAAGGGGGTAAAATGTAAACTTCAACATATATGCAGATGCAACTTTAAAATACAGAACTGTAATTATTCCAGTTGTGATGCTACCACTTATAACCCGTGTTCACTCCATTTTTTATGACTGTATCAACTTTTTTTCTCTCTACTCAGTTGTTTGGCCAGCTCCATAGTGCACCAATATTTTGTAACTTAGAAAGGCTGGCCATCATTAGATCATAACAGCTGGATCCATACTAAGGCATTAGTACAAGTAAATGAAGTGAATTAGGTATTACTATCATCACTGGTGCAATTTAGCAGTAATAAAAAAGGAAATAAAAATGTTATAATTGCTTTTTTAATTCTAGTGTGGCATGTATCTATTTAAACAATGGCACTAACAATACTCCAGTTGATCATTGTTAGAGTGGTAAGGGATCTGAATAAGAGAATTTTGGTCCTATTTGTGTTTTTTTCCATCAAATACACATACAGTGAATACTCTTTGAGTGCTACAGCAGTATCAAAAGACAAGGAAAAATGGTACTTGCTAATTTAGCAAGCAACATTATTTTCTGTCTGAACAACAAAATTTTGCATTTTAGGAATTCAAGAGAAACACCTGGCTTTACCAAGACAAGAATCTGGATTTAAATCCAAGCATTAAATCCATCCAGGAGGAGACCACACCAGTCCAATTGCCCTGTAAAGATGGTGTGTGTAATGTGCCAGCAACAAATATTGGAAGACATCCTGCCACTATGTGTCCTGTGTGATTAGTAACATGTAAGAACTAGGTCCACAAAGCTGGTTTTTCTTTTTCCCTCAGAATTCTCTGATACAAATTCATCTTTTGGTTTACAGCATTTGAGAACCTCTCCACAGTAAAGCTCACATTTTGTCTGTAGATTTTCTTTGCATTTTATAAAGAAGAAATCTTCTAAAAAAGAAGAAAGTATGAAACAGAGCTAGGGTTTTCTTCCTTCCTTGTCAGTAAAAGGGTACAAGCACTGCCTCAATTTTCCAGTAACTCTATAAATAATGCATTTTCTTTAGGAGTATATAAATATGCTTAGCTTTGGTATCTTAATGTACACAGCTCATTCTGCTAAGAGATCAAGGCAAGTTCATGCCCCATCTTCAAATTCTCTAACGCCTTAGGAAAATGACTGCTACAAATATTTGGGGGTTAGAAGTGCACACAGAAATTACCAGTAACATTTCCCCTTTGATTGCCATCATTGTGAATAACAAACACTGTCAAAGTAGAAAGAGAGCAAGATGACATGAGACAATATAAAATGACACTACCAAAAACATACCTGTAAATGAAAGCTTTGAGAAAATGCTATATTTTTAAATACAAATATAGATCATTTGAATGAATATGCAATACTCTCTGAGGCTTTGAATTAAACAAAGACCTTAATAATTACCCTAATTACTTCTGTTGTGATTCTACCTTTGAGCCTATACGAAAAAACATCTAACAATTAGTTACACTAATTTAATCATCTTGTTTTAAATAAACGTCTCTTAGTATTTCTTTTAACAAACTTGTTTTAGAAAGACCAAAGACAAAATTGGTTGTTTCGATTTAGCATCCAACATGTCATTTAGTTTGGTCTAACATATTTATTTGGGTTTGCTGCCCAGCAGCTGAAGTCCTCTATCTGGCGACAAAAGAAACGCAACAAAAGCTACAGCAGAAGGTGGAACACATTATTTGGTAACATATCTCAAACACAGCCTGGACAAACCACCTCTGAGGGTAAAAACATCACATTTCAGCTTCCAAGCCCAATTTAGTCTTCAGTCTCTCAACTGAGCCTGTCAATTAGGGTGTCAATTAGGCCTTGATCCAGCAGAGCACCGAAGCATGTGTGTAATCTGAGCATGTGAATAACCTTGTTGCTCACTACAAATCAGGATGATAGTGACGGGGGAGAAATGAACAGGACCACCAGTTCATTCTTACACACAGCAATTATAACACACTTTAAAATATTTTCTTGAAGCAACATACTGGAAAATTGTGGCATTTGTCATCTCTGCTCCTTTCGGAGCTACTATAAACCAGGGCTGCCATTCTTTTTATTTGTTTTTTTTTGTTTGGCAGAAAGAAATTAGATATTCAGTTCTCTAAAACTACATGAAAAACCACCTCTTTCCAAATTACACCTGATGTAAAGTGGCATTTCTCTTTATTGAGCTATATAATAATAAAATTGTTTCTTATGTGTAGCGCAAATGCAAAATTTTCCGTATTCGACTTTTTAGTAGACACTAGCAAGGCTGCTGCTTCTAGATACGTAATTAGAAGTGATTCACTATTTTGTGCCTCTGCTTGCCTGTACCTAACATGAAGAGCATGATCCCTCTCTTTCTGCAAACCACTGAGGTCTCCCAATTAAAGAATTCCTCTAGATTAACTTTTTGCTGTTGTTGCTTAGGCATACATACTGTGGCTTCTGAGGCTAGTCAGCAGCCATTGCACACTGATCCATATTCCAACATATGAAAGTTAAAAGTGTAGCTACACCATGAGATTCTCCAGTTAGAGAATGACAAAGAACTGCACAAGGACGTGCCTGCAGAACTACTAGTGGAGGCAGGGCTGGGAATGTCACACTCAGGAGTCTACTGGGCTGTGGCCATACTTCCACTCTCTGGATGTTCCCTTAGTAACTAGATGAGAAATACAGAAATGTCATCTTGAAGAACTTTCTCCTGGACTCTTTATTCCCATGCCAGTTTTAAAATACCACAAATGTTTGGAATAAACAATGCAACATGGAACTTGCTAATGACAGAAACAAGCCAGCCTTTGCTGGCTTTCAACACACTTTCAACACTAGGCAAATTCAAGTAAAAATACCCTGACAGCACAAATCCACATTTTCCTCTCCAAGTCTGATCTTAGCCTGAGACACCATCAGCCTGACAAATTCTTTTTTCTTAACTGCAGAGCAAGTGATATAACATGGAATACAAAACTAGGTTCGGGGTTTTGCAACACTCAAGTTAAAAATGCTTCCATGCTGGGTAATACCACTCAGAAAGGAAAGGGATCCAGTAAGAGCCTAACCTTGCTCCCACTGGAGTTTGCAGCAAAACTTACGCAGAAAGAGAATGAAACCTAAATTTGACACCAATGTTAAAACTGATGGACTCCTTTCTATAACCTGTCAAGTCAGTGATAGGTTGTTTGTACCTTTGATTGTTACAGGGAAATTACCAGATCAGAATTCTGAATCCTTGTAATAAATGAACTTTTAAAAATGTAATACTTGCTTCTCAAACACTGTGTCATATGTTTTGTCAGGCTAGTGTAACACAAAAGGTTGTGATGTATACATTAAGATTTAAATGCACTCTCTGGAAGTGACATGAAATGTGCAGCCTTTCCATTGTTTTTACACAAGAAAATTAACTCATTATTTCTATCTCAAGATTCAACCTCCAAAGTATCTCAACAGTAATGTTTTTTACCTTCTGAAAACAGCTGCACATGAAATGTTTTTTTTCAGCTTTCTACTGAAGGAAGAGTTGAAAAAAAAAAAAGAAAGAAAATAGATTGATATTGGCAAAAACTTTTCTCCCCAGTGCATTGGCATGTTTACTTATCCATACATATTCAAAGCTCACTGAAACACCCTTCCTCTTTCGAGCAAAAATCCTCCCGATTTTTTGGTTTAAGCAGAAGAAAATGCATGGTGGAAGGTGCATGCACGCTATGAAAGGAGAAAGCCAGTGAGCCAGAAAACAATTCTAAAATGTGTACAGGGCTACAACAGTTAAATCTCAAAGCTGCTGAGAAATTGCTTGGATGCTATGAGCAAAAAGTGTGGTTCCAGAGTATAATCCTAGTGATACACTATGTTCTTTGCAAAAGGTTGTGAGGCCTTGGCCTAATAAGCATAATCTCATTACACTGCAAATAAAAGTTTCCTATTTATCTCCAGATTTCAAATGAATCTAATAAGGCTTATGATACAGTCACCCAATACCCTAATCATATTTCTGCCTATCTAAAAGCAATCAGTAATTGTGTTATAGCAGAACGTGCTGACAATACCTCTGACACAGAAAGGAGAATGAGAGCCCAGCTGTACTAATTAAATTAAATGCTAGGCTGATGGAATACATTTGCTGAAGCTTGGAGAGTATGGGTGCAGAATTAATAAGCATTACAGCTTAGAGCAGGAGATGATATCATAATGGATGCAAGGTTTTGATGTGGAGAGCCTCATTCAGATTCAATGTACCATAATGTACGGATGTGACAGCTGCTTAGAGAGGTGCAGAACCTTGAACAAAGTGCACAGGAACTTTCTCTCCCCCCTCCTTCTTTTTTTCCCCTCCTCTCTCCCCTCCCCCCATCTTTTTTGTTACTTGCTTGAGAACTGTATTTTTATATTATCTGTGAGCTCAAAAAAATACTGTTGTGGCCCACAGTTTATTCTTTATTGCAATCCTGCTAGTTTGCACAGTGGGTTCTTCTCTTCCTGTCTCCTCCTGCCTGCCGTCTTAAACTTACCGTCCCCGTAAATGAGAGAAAAGCCCTTTGAAAAACATTTTATAACGCAGTATGTGTATGGTTAATCATAATTTTGTCTCTCTTCCCTTATTTTTAACGCCAGAAAACCCGATTGCGGGGGAAATCCTGCGAGGGCAACGAAAATCCAAACGCAGACCGCTCCTGTCACTGCGGCCAAGCTGCTGCAGGGAGGGCTGGACAACGAGCAAGACCCCCGGGAGCGGGGCCAGAGCCGCGGGGCCAGAGCCGCGGGCCCCGCCGCGCTCCCGCCCGGCCGTGCCAGCGCAGCGCAATCTCCCGCTCATAAATGGTGCCGGGAGCGCCGGGCCGGGCTGCTCCGCCAGCTCTGCCGGCCGGGGCTCATTACCATGAGAATTTTGACAGGATATTAGATTTACTAATCCTGAACTTTCCGGGCTGACCCCTCATTCGCGAGCAGACAATACCGGCGTCTGCCGGCCAGGCCCCTCCGCCTGCCCTCAGGATGATTCACCCTCCGCCCCCGGCACACGCACAACCCACACCCCACACACCGACACCCCCGGCCCGGGGCTCCTCTGGCCGCCGCCGCCCCTCCCTGCCCGGCCCGGCCGTCCCTGCGGCCGCCTCCCGGCGCTCCCCGGGCCGTGTGTGCCCTCGGCCGGGCCGAGGCGCGCAGCTGCCCGCTTCCGTCGGGAAGCCGAGCCCCGTGCGGGAGCGGGAGCGGGAGCGGGAGCGGGAGCGGGCAGCCCGGCCGCTGACTGACCGCAGCCCGCTGGAGGGGCTGCCCGCGCCAGCTCTCCCCGCCGGCCTCCCTCCCCCCCAAAACCTCCTGAAAACACAGTGCCTATTAAGTTGCTGAAAACAGCAGATTTCCACTGATACTATACAGATAGAGCTGACCATTAAATCGCAATTTTACATCCCCAGGCAGCAGTGGCTGCTGACAACCTCTAAAGCTTGTAATCCCATTTAACCCCCTCCTGTCATGAGCAGGCCCACCCTTTTGGAATAATGCAGGCCAAATTAAACCTGACACGGCAACAAGAGAAATAAAACCCCCTTTAGCTTAAAAGTCATGCCACAGTGGGTAACCCTGACCTTCAGCTTTCCCGCTCCCTTCTCTAGGGAGCTCCCCCCCCGCCGCTGGCGTTGACAGAGGCGGGAGTGGGGAATTGCAAGGCGGCTGGATAGCCCTGGGGACAAATTAAAAGGAATTTTGCTAGACAATAGAAGGAAATTTCACTTTAGGGGTTTTCTTTCCTTCCCCCTTTTAAAAAAAGTCTTTCTATAGTAATAAAAAATAAGCCCTGATCACTCCTTGCCAAGTGCTCCCTGCCTGACCTGGCCGCCAAAGGCCATCCGTGCTGGAGCGGTCCCAGCCTGTTTTGCAGTCTCCCTGCCTAGGAAAGGAGCCTCAGCTTTTCACAGCCCATGGCTGGCATTTAGTGCCCATTTCAGAAGGAAGCTGACCACTTCTAAGGCCCTTTAAAACAACCCCCCCCCCCCCCCCCCATAAAAAGAAAAAAAAAAAGAATTCCCTTCCTAGCTCAGACTCCTGCCTGTAAGTTGTCTGCTTTGTTAGGAGAGGAGGGGAAAGGCATTGGCAGAGTGAGACTCGTCCTGCATTATTCGCATACAGCTCCAGTCCAGGAGTACAGGGGGAGCTTTCAGACATAACCCAGGCAACATTGTGTTCATTACTCTGATCTCATTTTGGAAAATAACACTGTTTGTTTGACAGTATTTTCGAGAATACTGGACTATATGGACAAGCGTCTATAAACAGCGTACATCCCCACCACTGCACCAGCGCTTGCAAATGTGGAAGATGACTTTTCATGCCTAATCTACACACAAGCAGACCACCACAAGTTGCTCCCCAGTTCTCCTCTCTGTTTGCTGCCTGCTGAAGAAAAGAGCCAAAAGTCAGAAAGCACCTAGAAGCAGGTAAAGGCCACATTGCCACTCTATCTGCATTTTCTTATTTCTCTTTTTTTATAAGCGGTGCAGTGGGAATAGAGTTCTGTAGCCAAATTACAAACCAACACATTTTTCTACCTGTCCGTCTATCTGTCTACAAATACACGCCCGTAATCAGCGCAACCTGCCCTAGCCATCCAACACACTTTTCTCAGCACTCCCCCACCTGCCCTTATTTCTGTATGCTCAAGAGCATGCGAACAAACGCCTTCCAAAACAGAGCTATGCCTGCAGCAGGAGAGGTAAATCCCCGGATCGAGTGGAAAGTTTGCTGCGGAAGTTTGTGAGCTGCATACAGCGAGCCTCTGCAAGGGACCCTGTCTGTACCACGCCACTTTGCCCGTAACTCACCGAGTCACTCTCCCAGAGGCCCCACAGCAGGAATGAACTTGCAGCGGTTCTAAATACTGGAGCACTAAAAAAATCAGGCTCATTACCTGGACATATGGCTTCTCATTACTTCATTGCTTCAGATGCCACATCCCTTGATGCTGCAGATCGGCTCAAAAATTTGAAGTACTCCTTCCTTTTTTTCCCCCCTTTCCCTTTTTCTTTCTTTCGTTCATTCTTTAAAAAAAAGTAAAAACCAACAAAAAAAAGGATCCTTGACTAAAGTTAGCTTAAATTTGTTAAGAATAAAACTGGTATAAATGTTTATTTCGACTTCCTCATGCAGCAGTGTACCGAAGCCCAGCCCGCCCAAGCCTCTTTAGCAATGGAGTGGTTTATTTAATTTGTCAGTATAATAGAAGCAGCTGAGTGAGAGACAGAGAATGCAGTGTGGTATAAAAGAAACAAAGGCTAAAAGTACCACTATTTTGATTCCCTTTTTAAAATTACTTCCAAAGTGTGGTATCTATTGTGAAGAATAATGCTGAACAAAGCACAGTGTCTTGGCAATATTCACAGAGCTCATTCACAGAGCCAGTTCTGTCTGTACATTCAGAGGTAGAATACACTTATAAATGATGCATTGGAAGGACTATAGTTCCTATTGTATTCCCAGTGTAAACAAAAAGACAGACAGAAGCTGAATGGCATATGGGCAGCAGGGCAACACTTTATTCAACCATTCCAGCACCATTGTGAAGGTAAAATGGGAGTTCTCTCTTCAAATCCAGTGAACACATTTTGGGTTAGGCTAACAATTTATATATATAAAACACAGATCTGGTTGTACTTTTGTATACTCCTGTGGAAAAGTGATCTTTAAAGCAATCTAAAACAGGGATTGCTGTCAAGTTTTGGAGGTCATTCCCAATAGGATTATGTAGCCTCTGGAGAAGACTGTCTGAAAGAGGGTCTGTGTAGTGTTGGCTTGATACACAGAGCCAAAATGGCTTAAAACAGCAGTAGCAAAAGCTGACAAGAAGGCCGAGGTGTTTAGGATCTGGCCTACCTGCAAAAAGATAAGCTACTGGAAGGGGCATTCTTTGTATGGACTGGAGTCTATCCTTCTTTCCCCACCATTGTGCCCTGTTTTCTCAGCAGCAAAGACTGTCTGATCCTGCAAAAGGAGATTGGAAATTGGAAACTTTGCCAGATGATCATAAATTGCCTTTACTAAGTCAGGCATTGTCCCTGTTGAACAGTTTATGGTCAGAGAAAGCCCCTTCACTTTGTCTGAGGGGAAGAAAAAACCACTCCTGTGGAGGAAATATTAAAATTAGATGTGTCCTTTCTGCCCTTGCTTTGTCAGCTGATGCCAGGAAGTTTTATGATCACTAGCTCCTCTCCCTCCCTTTATATTTTCTGCTGTCACATAAAGGCTCACGTGCTGAAACTACTCACAGGATCTAGTCTTTCTGATTCATGCAGGCAATGCCTGTGTCTGTGTGATACAGCATATCTGCTGCACATCACACTCCTTGGTTGCATTTGGAGGGATTTGCATGAGTAGGGCAAAGGGACCAGTCTGCCTTTGCGCTTTTTTTGTGTTGGTCCTGTTGCATTTGCTCATTGCTCACCATGGGTGATCACTGACTGAGTTCCAGCAACCAGATTAGGAATTGCATATTTGGTTTTGTCTGATGGCTGTTTTGTGCTCAGTACAGCTGGAGCCGGGCAGGATTTCACACCTGTTTGAAGTCACTGGTATTCACCAGTAGTGTCCTTTGGGAGCTGGGGGAGGGTTCCAGTTGGTTTGGGAGTCATCTGGAGATGAGTCTGCCTGACCTGTTTTGGAATTGAAAAGTCTGGCAGAATGTGCTTTCTTACGATGTGATGGAGATTTTGCAAGTTTCTGCCTTAGATAAGTCACTGTCTTATCAAGATCTAACACGATCATATAAATACAAGAAGGCTTCCAATGAGGATTACTCAGCTTGATCCCTAAAGCTGAGTGCAAGCCTCTCTTTATGAGTATTTATAGTCTTCAATTAAAATAGAATCTGGAAATTCCATGTCCCTGAGCACTTTCCTAAATTCTTTGATTCTATTCACAAGAAAATAGTACTTGGATTAAAGTATGTTTGATGTTTCCAGGAAAGAATCCCAACAAATGCTATGTTTTCACTGAGAGCTGCTGTCTGCCAGAACTGATGCCAAGAAACCCAAAATGCTTTAGTGACTGTGCTTAGATGACAACCTTGATTACAGATGTTTGTGCCCTCCCATAGGGTTTTTCTCCATGAAGGTCAGTTATTAACAGCTGAAGCTGTTAGAAAGAGTTTGCAGCTGATGAAGTACCATGGTCAGAGCTTGAGCCAAAGTCTGTCAGTGCACTTAATGAACTCCCTTGCACAGCACCAGGCCCTAGGCAGAGCCCTAGGCAGAGAAGTAGTGGCATTGCATGTGGCTGGAGGAGTGGGAAAAAAACAAAGCGTGTTTTTTAAGTTCCAAAAGAGCTTGGAACTTAAGAAGACCTGGACAGACTCACTACCATTCAGAAGATATGTTTTGTTGTCAGCTTGATGGAAATTACATAGTTTTGTGCTGTAAATTGGAGATGCAGATCGATGAATTTAGTCTATTAGAAATCAATTTTAAATGACATTTAAAAACACAGAGCAATGATATAGGTGTGGAAATTCACAATTTTTTGAGTGTTCTTTACTCCGTGCCTCAGGTAGGCAAACATACTTCCATTCCAGAGTGTTGTGGTTTAACACCAGTTGGCAACTAAGTACCATGCAGCCTCTTGTTTTCTGCCTCCCCTGCAGTGGGATGGGAAGGAGAGAATTGGAACAAACAGAAGACTGATAGGTTGAGATAAGAACAGCTTAAAATTTGAAATGAAGTAAAATATGCTACTATTAGTACTACTGCTAATTGTAATGAAAAGGAAGATAAGAGAGAGGAATAGAACTCAAGACAAACAAGTGATGCACAATACAATTGCTCAAGACCCACTGACTGATGCCCAGCCTGTTTTCAACCAGGGATCAGTGGCTCCCAACCAGTTCAGCCCGGTTTATGTACTGAGCTTGGCATTCTCTGGTATGGAATATCCCTTTGGCCAGGTCAGCTGACCTGGCTATGCTCCCTCCTGACTTCTTGTGCAGCTCCTCATTGGCAGAGCTGAAAACTACTTGGCAACAGCCAAAACATCAGCATGTTATCAACATCATTCTCATGCTAAATCCAAAACACATCACTGTAACAGATACTAGGAAGAAAAGTAACTCCATCCCAGTTGAAATGAAGGCACTGGGAGATGATTATTAAAAATGAACAGTTGCCAACTGGACACCAAAAAACGAGGGCCAAAATTGCTGGAGTCATAGGTGTGTCTTTAGAGGTCATGGAGTTTGGACAGGTAACACCGACTTGTCAGACACTTATCACAATCACTGATGAAAAATTGAATTTTGAAATAAGACAGCCTTTGCCAATATTTTCCAAATCTGTCTCCCCTAGAAAAGGCTGCTGAGTCTTCACATAGAAGGGTCCTCTGCACATTTCTGCACACTAGAAGGAATAAGTATGAGCTAAGTATCTATACAGATTTGTTATTTTTATTTGGCATGTCAGTATTTATTTTTCCTGTGGCTATGTTATGAAAATGAAAAAGAATCTCTTCTTCAGTCACTTATATTATGCCTGCAGGATTCCAATGCAGATACAGTCATCACTATTATAGCTTAAAGTATTAGAAGTAAAGATGAAACCAACTCACAATATCTAAAAATTGTCAGTGGAACTAGGTATTATTTGGTGTTCTGGAAAGAAGAATGAAAATTTGTGTTGTTTATTTTGGACCACCAAAGATTCCTGTTAAGGTATAAGGAACTAACCATAACCTGGTACAGAGAAAAAATGTCTAATCAGCTACCACATCACTATCACTCAATGTGTTCTGAAAGACAACATTCTTTCTATGACCTTCTAGCACTTAAATTCTTCAAGACGTAAGTGAAAACCCATAGCAGTTGTTCTTTTAGGAAGAAAAAATTGTGCTGAGGACAGGCAAAAGATTTTAAATGCTGAACTTCAGTGACTGCCCTAGCAAACTGAACATCTTATTAGGGTACTGGTGGAAATGTAATGTTTGGAGAAAATATTAGAGGAAGACATTTCATGGTGAAGATTTTAATGCCGTATAGGTAAGCTGGGTCTTAGAAATGTGTTTGTCAGGGAACAGGAACAAAAATTCCTACTTTGTATGTCCTATTAAAACCAAAATAATTTAATTCAAATTTCAGCTACTTTCTATCTACAAAAAGACCAAGAAAAATTTAGAGAAATAATTTTTGGAGAAATTGCATGGGGACTACTTTTGAATTACAAATACATTCAAGAAAATTATAAGATGATTGAAAATAATTCATTAATAGATAAAGACTGAAATAATTTAATACATTATTCATGATATATTATTCTCTCAGCTCCCTTGTTGATGACCTTCTGGTTACAGTTTTTTTTACAGTGCTAGTGGAAGCTATTCTTTATAAATGAATATCCAGAATTCTTGACATAGCTGAAATAATAAAATGTGGACATCATTGTGTAGAAAAACCATGCTTTATCTTTTGCCAGTGATTATAAAACTTCTTGCATCATGTCAAAATGGTATTATTTCTGATTTATATCAGTGTAACTAAGCTTAGAAAAGTGTATTTTCACCTCAGAGGCGATACAGCTTCCACTTGTTTTCCTTTGTAAATTTGTAGTTCATGAACAGTTTCCTCAAACACTGTTCTAAGTAAGCATTTAATGTCTAATGGCATTTCATTCTGTATAGATTTCATCAGCACACAGGCGAAGACACTGTGCAGACTGAGGAAACAAGTAGTTTCAGGAGGAGTGGCTGGGTGAAAGCCTGGCTTCCCATGGATTCCTATCCTACATTCCTAGAGCACCATGCTGTAGGGAGTCTGCTTTTTCTTCCTGGGTCCTGTGACTTCCCCTCCCAGTGGCCTTAGCCCCTCCCCAGGTCCTCAAGGAATCTCCTTCCCCTTGTCTGCATGCAGTTCTTCTCCACTCACTCACTATATATTTTACTATATATTGACCTCCCTCCAGCATTTCTTAAAGTGCTAGACAATGTCCCAGATTTTTAAGGTCCCTGATAAACCTTCTACAGATCACCAATTTCCTCAGTTCCCTCTTCTGTCTCCAACTACCAGCTGAACAAGAGGCAGCACGTTGTGTGGGTGATTCTGTGCTGCATCTGTGCTTATTAACTTCACGGTGTTTATTTACTGCTTTCTGAAGAGAGAACATCTGTGCATATGCTGCAATCTTCTGTCATTGGTGGGTAGGGATTGATTTGTATTTCTTGCCTCTTCATAGTGGCTGCTTTCCTTGAAACAAGAAAAATCAGATATCTCCGAGACATTCTTGGTTACACTTGGCAAAAGCTAGTAAAGATGAAAGGGAAATGGATATTTGAAGAGCAAAAATGCATAAGGCTACTCATTTTAGGAATCCAGGCTCAAATACACTTAATAGGTAGAGAGCATTTGAGGCTATTAAGTGCACCATCTTCTATCCATTTGTTTCTCACCTCATTTCAACTCTGTCTTTAACATTTTTTGACCTCCAGTAAAACAGAATAGTAGATGGAGCAAACTTGGCCAGTCCTCCATCCTTCACTGAACTGCCTTGTAAATGGACATCTGCCATTCAAGTTTTTTTTTTGTTTTTTTTGTTTTTTTTTTTTTTTGTTTTGTTTTTATCTCTTCTATGTCCCCTAATTCTCCTCTGTCTGTCACTGTTTTATAGTTTTTTATAGTGTTCTTTCCTTCTTTCCTAGCTACGTTATATTAAAGCATCTCTGTTCTAATCCTTTCTATTGCTACCTCAATTCATATGTGGATTCTTGTGCTTTTATTCAATAAGTAGCTGTTACCTTACTTTCATTTTATATCCTTGCAAAGCATTTTTCTATTTTAGCTATCTGTTTTCTCCCCTGCTCCATTTTTTACTCAATTTTTTTATTCCTTTCACTTATCCTTTAGTTTTCTGTATTCTTTCCTCATCATCCAAGCCCCATTTCCTGTAGTAAAAATCTGACAGGTAAATATTAATGCTACCTCGTATGCTCTATTTGATAGATTCTTATTTGAAAGAACATTATGTTTGTTTACAAAATGTCTGAATGTTACTGGCTGTTGAACTAATATATACAAGTTTTCAAAGTTCTCTCTTCCACAGGAAGAATGAGTCCTTACTTCCTATAATGCAAAAGTAAAGCAAACTCATAACTGTAAATTAAACTGAGGATTATAACATTTTTCACTTACAAGATACTTGTCTCCCAGGTATTTTTATGTAGATGGGTAAAAGTAAGTGCAACAAGTATTACCTTTCTTAACATGAGAACTCAGATTGTATAGGAGCCTAGCAGGAGGGAATTTTCTGTCCTAAATTCCTATTCTAACTGTATTTGGCCCCACACTGGAGGGAATTTTCTGTCCTAAATTCCTATTCTAACTGTATTTGGCCCCACACTGGTCAAAAGAAAGCCAAATCTGCCACAGGTAGCAGCTGCTTAGCCCGATGTACTTCTGAGTAATTTTGCTGGTTTTGCATGCAGTCACAGGTGAGTTAAAGATGTGGGCTTATGGGAGATGTCCCTAGACCTGATATTTGGAGTGACAGTCATTTCTAGACAGATTGGACTTGTACAGGTTGTCCTTCAGTGTCTGAGGGCAGAGGGTAGATGTTTGCATCTGTGTGTTTCACCATGCTGTTGCAGTTTTTTCCCCCATTGATTCCTTTCCTTTTTGTGTTAGTTGTCTTTTCTAGAGTGAGAATTTTCTCTCTTACACACTACCTGTTCTGGTGTTACAACAACAGAAAATCAAAGGTAAAACCACTAAAAGTTGTTTTCATGGGAAAACAGACCAATTGTATAATCCCCCGTCTCCTTAAACTATATTTACTTTGGGAAAAATAACCACTTTGCATCATTAGAAATATTAAATTGTTAAATACAATCCCAAAGGAATCAACTGGGGCAAAACCCATTAGTCTTGCACTGCAAATGTGATGGCAGGTTGCACTTCCCTGAGGCTGTAATAGATGGTAATAGTCAAAGAAAGGTAGGCAGCAGAGGAATTCTTCCTTGATACAGAAGCCAGCTTGATCCTAATGCATCTAAGGATTTGACTGCAATTAATCAGTGTATACACTGAAGCAGCAATGTAATGTTGATGGTTTTAGCAAGGCTACCACTCATTAGGCTGAGATAACTGTTCATACAGTTTAAGGTCTGCTGTGGTGCATTTAGAGTGGAGTCTTGCAGAGAAAACACAGTTTGGTTTCCATGGTCTGACTTGTCTTATCTTTGCACAGAAAAGTAAGGAAGTAAGCAGCAAGCGTCCCTTTTAAATCATGGGTATGTTTTCTGGACATACAGTGGTTTTCTTCTTATATGCATAGAAGAAACTCATTCCTTCAAGTTGTGGGGCTTCAAACTCTTCTATGTATCCTACTTGGAATTCCCCCTGTAAGACTGTGGTACATGCTAGAGATGTACCTTCTTGCTTTAAAAATTTGCAGAGTTCCCGGAGTCATTACGGTCCTTTCTGGCACACCCCATGGCACCTGCCTCTAGTGGCTATTTATCAAGAATAGTGAAGGCCAAGATTTCCTGTAAAGGTGGGCTATGAAACAGTGGTTTTGCTGGGTAAGGACCAGTGGACCAATCACCCAGAACACTCTTTTGCTACTGACACACCGTGGACTTGCAGCAATTCTCTTCCTTTCTGCAGCCAGGCTTCCTTTCTGCAGTGACTGGAGATTGTTTAGCACAGATTATCCAGGAGAGGCACAAGAACCATAATTTCTGTTGTTTTATCTTAAAGCTGGAGTTTGAAAAGAAAAAGTCCTGTAATAGTGCCAATTATTAAGCAACAGTGCTTCCATATACAAGTGGCTGTGGTTGGTGGAGGAGTGAATTTTAAAAATCAGGGGCAAGTGATGGCAATAAAAGAATTTTTTAAAAAACAGTTATATAATTGCTTTTTTCTTCTAGAATATGTTTTGTTAAGTTTACCTTTGCTACAGTCATGGATTAGAATCATCATACATTTAAACCCAGAAAGAGCTAATGCAGTCAGGTGTTATGACAACTGGTGTAGCACATGAGGTCAACTTTGTGGAATAAGTTTTATTTGGTGTGATAGATAATATTTCATAAAGTGTCAAGTCTTAAATAAAAATATCCAGCAACAGAGAATCAGGCATGGCTATAGATTGTTTGAGGCACTAGCTATGTTTATTGTTGAGGACAAACCTTCTGTTCCTAAACTATTTGTCACCCTTTAACTATGTACCCTGGTATTGTAATTAGAAGAGTTCTCCACTAGCATATTTTTTCTCCTTGTGTTTATACTTTCAAACTGTTGTCAAGTCACTTCTTAACCTCCTTTTTTCAGTTAAACTAGTTGAATTGCTCTTACTCTAAATGATGTTTCCAAGTTTTAAAATATTCTTGTAGTTCCTTAAATTCCCTCTAATTTGTTCTCCTTTTTCTTGAATGAGGACATGACAACCAAGCAGAGGATATGAAAAGCAATCCAGCAGTCCTACTTTCTGCTTTAATTTCTTTATGAATTGAAGGTATGTCCTAATAGTATGTACTAGTATGTAAAGTAGCCTGTACTAATTTAGTAGTGGTCTGAGAGTTTCTGTTCAATTTGCTACCCATCATGACCCTTAAGTCTTTTCCAGGATAGTTTTTCCAAGTATGGAAAATTCTAATCTTCAAATGATCTTCCAGCTCTATCTTATGGACGAACTGTCATTTGCTACTAACCCATTTTCATCTTCAGGGCAGATTTTTTACGATTTTAAGACACCCACTGGTTTTACATTGCCATGAATTGTCCTGTCCAGACTGTGTTGTAAAAGAATCCTGCTACTTTAAAGACTTCAAAAAGTGTCATTCACATTTGATGCACTGTCTTGAACTTTGAGAAAGGACCTGCACTCACTGTGAAACATGCTAAGAAAGCTGAGCGTTGAGTATCTTTAATGAGGGATTGCCAATAATTTGTGACTTCTGCGATGTGTGGTCATCCTCTTTAAAGGCTCCTTGTCCATAAGACATGGACTCCTTGTCTATCCCTTTTCTGACAGTTTCTAGCCCTTCTGCCCATATGTAAAAGATCAAGACTTTTCAAAGGACATTTCCTTACAGTTCTTCTGACTCCAAAGAATAATTTTCCCAAACATCTATTTCATAACTAACCCCTTCTTCAGACATTGTATTTGTTTTTATCTGTTCCCCATTCCTTTTGTCTTCCATTCCAGTCCCCAAAAGAGCTTCCTCTCCTCACTTCCCTTCTTAGTCTGATAGCATTATGGTCTGCAGGAGGATTGAGTTAGGAAAGGCTACATAGTCAAGGAATGGAAGAAGGAGAGCATGGAGAGATGCTCTTCTGGAGCCAGCTGAAGTAATTGATCACAGCACTCTCAACTGCTTGTCTCCCAGCTGAAATGCAGCTCAGGAGAAGAGCTCAGTGGATGACCCTGCCTCAAGCAGAGAGAATGAAGTTAACTGAAGTCACAGCTAGCTCTGGCTAAAATAACCCGTCCCAGTTTGCCCGGTTTGACTTCACAGTGTCATTACTTCACTAATACATTACTTGATTTCACTATGTCACCTCTGGTGCTGGCGTGGAAACAAAACTTTGGGGATGGCAGTTTCTGAAATGGTGTGGCTACTGGCAAAGTGCATCTGGATGAATTCGATCAATCTGAACTGGTTTACACACTATACCTTTACAATTCAGCCTGGATGTCTTTGTGTGCAAATGTTTTCTTATTGGCTTAAAAATATTTGTATTTTTGGTCTAGTTTGGAGTTAAGAATATATATTCAGCTAATGAAAATCAGGTTAAGTTCTAGTATAGTCTCAAATTGAATTGCTGTATTTTATAGAAACTCCTACAGCACTGTAAATAAATGAAGAAAGAAAAAGTAACAGAGATTAAATGCATGAAAATATGAATGAAGGAATTAAGTGAAGACAACTTTTCCAATTTAACAAAGCAATTGATTTAAAATTCATGAGGGGAAATATGTGCCATTCTTAAGTTATAGATTATGTACCAATTTAATCAATGAGGTTGATCACAAATTCTCTTTGAAGGAAGGACTTAAGACTGTGTGTGAATGAATGCTTACTTTCAAGAATACCAGCATTGCTGTTGCTTGAATGCTTACATTGGGCATATTCTTGTATGCTGGAACACAGCTGCAGCATGCAGCACTGAGTCTAGTTACAACCTGATGCTGCTATAACTTTATGTTGTCCTCATCCTAATACAATAAAATAGTAGAGATATACAGTAAAATAATAGTTATTAGTCTGAATAACACAGCCCAAAGCATTTTAATAAAATAAAATTTTTATATCTTCAAACCAAATGAAGTTAAATTGATTGTTTAAAGACATCTAATAGGATTCTTTTATTCCTTAAAAATAACTGATATTATAAAATATTTTACATTATGTTTTTAAGGCTAGAAGGAATTCTTACTCTGTGGAAGAAGCAGCAGATGATTTAGCCAGAATGCAAACCAACCAAAATCACCACAGAGGACAGGAACCCAAATAATCAAATTGTCAAATAAACAAAAGTAAAGAGCTAAAAGCATGAGGTTAGTATAAGCTATTTTCTATAATAACCCTCCCACTCCTTGGAAGAAGAGAGAAAAATCACTAGTCTCTTTATAGAGTACATCAAATCTCATTTTGTTCTAATGTGTTAAAGTGCACACTGAAAAAAGCAGAGTTGACTCTTGGGGAAATAATGTTAAATCAGTTCAGAAAAACGAAGTTTGGAAAAAGACTTTCATTTTCCTTTTAGTATTGCAACAAATGTATTCATCTGCCTAGATAATCTGGCATTTTAAATAACTTCACTCTTAAGCTCTGTCAATTTGATCTCCCAAGGTTAATTGATTATTTCTACAACAGTCTTGCCAGAAAAGATCAGAGCTCTTACATCTTTCCATTAATCCTTGCTGTTCAGGGAGAGGGTGCAAAATGAGAGTACTACTATTGGCTTGAATCTTTGCAGGTTTCTTATTTCCCCCTCCCTAAAGTTTTATCATGTCTGATTAGTTTCACATCACGGCACTCCATTTCATTAGTTTCACTGACATGGCATTTCAAGTAGGGTTCTAATGACGGGAACAGCAAATCTACTGTCAAGCATCCATTGCTGGTTACAACCCAAGTGCCCTAACCCCCTATTAGAAAGGGTGCTTGAGTCAAGGGTAGGAAAGGAACAGCGAAAAACTGAATTTACTGGGAGAAAAGGCAAAAAGTTTTGAAACATCGCTCTCCTAAAATTGGCATTCAGCATTTTGCTGCGGTAAACAACCATCAGCATGAGACACAGCCTCCCCGGGCTGTTCCAGAAGAGACAAGCTTTATCAGCAATTGCTGTCGCGGTCCTTCTTTGCGGTGGCATCAGCAACACAATGGGGGATTAACCCTCACGGTGAGGCAGTGTGACAACTCATCAGTTGAAAAACAGAACCTGGTCAAACGACAGCTTTTAAGTCAGCATTAAAACCGCTGGCATAGACAATCCCTTAAAAACAACTAGACAAAAGCCCTGCTGTGGTTTGTGGAGAACCCTCATTTATTTGAAATGATGGCAAATTGTGTTTTCCTGTCTGGGAACAAAAATATTTCCAGCCCGTCAAAAGGCTGGAAATAATCAGAAGACTGAGATTCGTTTCTGTTATCAGCCCCTTCCGTTTCTCACCTCTCCTCTCCTCTCCTCTTCCCTTAAATTTGTCTGGCAGTTGCACCTATTAGCTGTTTCCCCTGCCTTTTGTTTTGAATGAAAATGAAGATCTGACTGCCTTAAAGAGATGTTGGTTAAAGACACATATCAGTGGAGTCTGTGTCAGTGGCACTCTTGTGAATGGAAATTGCAGCAGATAGAATTGCCTGCCTGTAGGTGGTCAGAGTTTGGTCCTTCGAGAATGTGGGACGGCTAGCAAGGTGTGCCGTGTTCTCTGCTTCTCTTCATTTCCAGCTAAAATCACTACTGTCTTAAAATCTGAAAAAGAGGCCACAGCTATATTTAAGTAACCCTGGAGGTGTCACAATCAGCAGGATTTTATCAGGTTTAGTGTATTAAATGATACAATGAAATACTAATGACCATCTCCCTTTGCAGTGGTTACACTTAGATCAGCTACCACAAAGTCATTTAAAAAGATCCAGGGCACCAAAATTAAAACATGTGTAAATTAAACACATGTGAAGTGCACAATATGTGGCAAATTAATACAGAAAATACTGAGAAATGTGCATCTTCAGGGTTTGCCTGCACTCCATGATGTGACAGGTATTATTGCCCTTTGTACAATTATTTAAACCCTGTAGGAATTCCCAGTGTCAGAGTATGTCAGCATACTGTTATTAGACAAGTTTAATTAGGATCTACCCTGCTGCTCCTAACAAGTATTTAATTAACTTCTAGGCAGGGTAATTAGCTGTAGATTGTGGCTGATTTTCTGCCTCACCTTCTGTTGACACTTGGCCTACTGTAAGGCAGCTTGCTTTCCTGACAGTGTAATGGATAGTAGCTTTTGGAAGACTAATATCAAGGCTGACTAGTCTAATAAAATAAAAAAAAAAAAAGATGAAAAGACAAAATAATGACTATCGGGTCAGGGTCCGGAAGGATAAAAAAACAAAAAGCCACTCACCACACAAGCAGACAGAAGAGCTTGGTAATGGGAAATAAGCAATTTGATTTTAAGCATTGCAGAAGAATAAAGAAAAAAGTGCAGTATTGAAAAATCAAGCAAAGCAAAAGGACTTGGAAAATATTTATTTCATGTATTTCTTTAAACTGGATAAAAGATGCAGCTTAATTCCTATTTCCATAGCATTACTGAGGTGTGCCTGTACCTTTCTGAAAAAGTCTCTCCAGTATAAATGAATACTTGAATCCCTGCTCTAAAGAAATATGCCTCACTTCCCATCAGCACAGTAAAGAATATGCCACAAAGTGAGCATTTAAAACAATTAGCATAGACCAAATGAACCATAGCAAATTGGTCAGGTCACCATTTAACCCGTTGGTGGCTTCTTGAAGAGCTCTGTGATTTCCAAGGGTGTAGCTTTTGATATATGGTATGCTATTCTTCTACCCAGTCCTGATATATCATTAAAAATAATGGGACTGCATTCAGTGCCGCAGCTACAAAAATTTTGGGGCTAGAGGGAGGGAGCACTCAGGAATTTAAAACCCTTTCCCTATCATTAGGACAAAAGGGTTATAATTCTCTTGCATTTTGAAAGAAGAATAATTTTTTAAAAAGTCTTTTAATTTTTTGCTGAGTGCCCCAGGTATCAAAGGGTTGGTTCTTCCAAACCTGCATTCAATAGAAATATGCCAGCATTGCTCCAAAGCATTCTCTCTTGCAGAAATACTGCTGCTGCTGGGGTTTCCATCATTGTTAGAGTAAGCGAACATTCTTCTAGTCAGGCTCAGCCTGACTATTAAGATTAGCCCAGAAGTATCCAAATAATCACCAAAATATTGTTTGAAGGAGGACCCACATGTTTCATGTACATTTTCATTATAGCACTCCAGGTGACTTACACAGACTCCTGTTTCACATTTCTGTGGCGGCTCTGCTCTGTGAAGAGGTGGCAGCACTGTTGAGCTGGAGGAGGGGAAAACCAGCGTTAGGGCTGCAGTACTGCTTCACAGGTGTCCACTGAAGATCCAGTGAGGATGGCATGCTTGGTATTTCTTGCTGAGGTTTAAGAAATTTCATCCTGTTAGCTGACCATCTCCTTTACAAGGCCAAGGACTGGACTGCACTTACAATGAGACAATAAAAATTATATACCTGCATCCCATTTGTTCACAGCCATGAAAAGCTGACTCCAAGACCATTGAAAGCAGTGACCGAGGGCTTTTAGCAGTCACTTAAACTAACAACCATAATTTTGGATAATTTTAACAATAGCTAACTTCCTGCTTGGTGAATAATGACATTAAAACAAAATCTGAAATAGATATTTTGGTTTTGTGGGTTTTTTCCTTTGGTTGTTTTTTGTTGTGTTATTTTTGTTTTCAAGATTTCTAAGTTTGTACTTCTATCATCAGTAAAGAAAACAGACTTATTGCATCTAAAATAGAGTTAACTAGAAAATGCCTCAGCTGACTGTAGCCTTCTTTTGATGTAGAAGTCTGATTTTATGCTGTTGTGTAAAACAAGCATGTAGCTAGAGTTAGGTTCAGGACCCTTGGAGAAACCTATGTGGCACTTTGTATGTGTTAAAGAAAACTCTGTGGAGTAAGTAATTATTCATTCTTCTCTCATATACAAGTAGGTCTTTTAAGAAAAATAGGAAGAACAGGAAAAACTAGTCAAAATGCTCAAGAATTACTAAGGGCACACAGATCACACTTCCGCTTTCATGGGCTGTTCAAGTGCACTTGCTAAAAACATATTAAGGCTGTTATATCAGACTTTGACAACTGAAATTGCTGAAGGAATTTTAATATCTTGTGGTGGGTTGACCCTGGCTGGATGCCAGCTACCACCCAAGCCTCTCTGTCACTCCCCTCCTAAGCTGGATAGGGAAAGAAAATATAACAAAAGGCTGGTGGATCAAGAGGGAGTGACCCACCAGTCACTGTCATTGGCAAAACAGACTGAAGTTGGGGAAGTTAATTGAATTTTTTACAAATCAAATCAGAGTAGGATAATAAAAAATAAAAAAAAAAATCTTAAAAACACTTTCCTCCCACCTCTGCCTTTTTCGTGGCCTTAACTTTGTTCACAATTCTCTACCTGCTATCTCCTGCAGTGCAGAAGGATGGGGAATGGGAGCTGTGGTTAGTTCAGCACATCTTGTCTCTGCTGCTCCTTCCTCCTCATCTTTCCCCTGCTCCATTGTGGGGTCCCTTCACAAACTTCTCCAGTGTGAGTCCTTCCCACAGACTGCAGTTCTTCACAAATTGTTCCAGTGTGGGTCGTTCCCATGGGCACAGTCCTTAGGAACAGACTGTTCCATGTAGGTCCTCCATGGGGTCACAGGTCCTGCCATCAAACCTGCCCAGCATGGGCTCTTCTCTCCATGGGTCCACATGTCCTGCCAGGAGCCTGTTCCAGCACGGGCTTCCCATGGGGTTACATCCCTTTGTGCATCCACCTGCTCTGGTGTGGGATCCTTCACTGACTGCAGGTGGATCTCTGCTCCAATATGAACCTCTGTGAGCTTGCAGGCACACAGCCTGCCTTATCATGGTATTCACCACAGACCAAAGGGGAATCTCTGCTCCAGTGCCTGTAACACCACCTTCCCCTTCCTTCTCCCCTGACCTTGTTTTGTACAGAATTGTTGCTCTCACATATCTTCACTTCTCTCTCCAGTTGCAGCCACACAATAACTTTTTGTCTTAAATTTGTTAATTAAGACATGCTTCCACTGTTGCTGATGGGCTTGGCCTGACTTGGAGATTGCTGAAACTGGCTCCTTTGGACATGAGAAAGTTTCAAGCAGCTTCTTACAGAAGCCTCCCCTGTACACCCACTACTGAAACCTTGCTATGCAAACCCAATACATATCTATTTCCTTGTCATTAGGATGCCTGCAGCACCACAGCCTGAGTCAGAAATGCACACTGTCTGCCTGGAAGCACCTATGTCACAGCACAGTGATAGCCAGCCTTGAAGATACTCAAAGTTTTGCGAGATCTGCACTTTGATAGAGCTGCCTGTTGGATGTTGCCACACTCTAGTTGCCCAGGAAGGCAAGTTGAGCTACTTGATTGTCAGCTCTAGCATGGGCTAATACTAGGCACCTGTACCATGGCTGATACTAGTTCTCAAGTGTTTATTAGACTCTTTATTAGGTTTATGTAGCAAGGTTTCTGTGCTGGAGTGGCGGGCACAGGGATGACTGGCTACTGTGAGAAGGCACCAGGAACTGTCCTGATGTCAGAGACAGTCCAGTCATTTCCAAAATGTCTTTTGTTTTTAAATTGCCTTTATCTCAACCTACACATTTTTATTTTTGTTTTGTTTTGTTTTTTTTGTGTGTGTTTTTGTTTTTGTGTTTGTTTTTGTTTTTGTTTTTGTTTTTTGTTTGGGATTTTTTTGTTGGTGTGTGTTTTATTTCCCCTCTATTTTATTTTGTCCCTTGTCCTGCTGATTAAGGGAAGTAATGTAGCAGCTTGCTATGTTACATTGCTGGGAACCTGGCATCCAACCAAGGTAAGCCCACAACAACTCCCCAGGGCAGTGATTACTCTTGGAGAAGTGGAAGAGGACCTCGAGAGTGCGCCATAATTTCTTCAGTCCAGATTTCAGGAGAAAGAGAAAGAAACAACGAGAGGAACTGGTCATACATTGACACACTCTTTCATATGCCCGTGTCTACAATGAAGGAATTCAGTCTTCAGAACAAACATAAAAAGTGTTCTTTAAAAATACTTCACTTTAAAATAGGCTGATGCGTTTCAGTGAACATTTTAGAATGCAGACCACAACACTGAAGAATGTAAAAGAGCAATATGACCTAATAGAGGAGATCATTAATTCTGTAATTTCTGTCACAGAATCACAGAATATGCTGAGCTGGAAAGAACCCAGAGGGATTGTTGAGTCCAGCTCCTGGCCCTGCACAAGGCCATCCCCAAGAATCACACCCTGTGCCTGAGAGCATTGTCTAAACACTTGAACTCTCTCATGGTTGGTGTTATGACCACTTCCCTGGGGAGCCTGTTCCAGGGCCCAGACACCCTCTGGATGAAGAACATTTTTCTAATATCCAACCTTAACCTCCTCTGACACAATTTCAGGTCACTGGTTACCACAGAGAAGAGATCAGTGTCTGCCCCTTCTCTTCACTTCATAAGGAATCTGTAACTGCAATGAGGTCTCCCCTCAGTCTCCTCTTCTCTGTGCTGAACAGACCAAGTGCCCTCAGCCTACACGGCTTCCCCTCCAGGCCCTTACCATCATTGTGGCCTCCTCTGGACACTGTAATGGTTCAATGTGTTTCTTTTATTGTGGCACCCAAAACTGCCCCCAGCACTCAAGGTGAGGCTGCCCCAGCTCAGAGCAGAGAGGACAATGCCCTCCCTTGCCCAGCTGGCCATGCTGTCCCTGATGTCCCCCAGGACAGGGTTGGTCCTGCTGACTCATGTTCATCTTGCCATCCACCAGGACCCCCAGGTCCCTTTCCATGGCATTGCTCTCCAGCCTCTCATTCCCCAGTCTCCATGATGTCATTTTCTGTCTGCCAAATACCCATTATATGTTTTCTAGTGGAACCATCATAAGTAAGAGATGAATGGACCTTCCATAGCAGTCAGAGATGTTAGAGGAGTATTTAATGAAACTGATTAGCAGGGCTATCAATAATGACTAGGAAAAAGGCAGTTTCTTTGCCACTGAGTTCCTATTATTTTTTATAGTTCTGCAGGTAAGGATTGCATACCCAGAGGAGCTTTTGGATAGCATGGTGATGGATCCTTGCCTATGGGGCTTGTAGACAAGACAAGCAGCTAATATGCTACAGCTTCTATGTGTAGTATAGTTCTCAAACCAAATGGCTACTCCTGTTTTCTGTCAAGCATTTGAAAGTAGACAAATGTATGTGGGTCAGTGTTCATGAACATACGTATCTATAATCAAGATGAATTGCAGAACTTGAATGAGGGTGGTTAAACATTTAATTTAATTCTTTTCTGAGAACATGAAATGCTCAATTTATCTCATAACCTCCTTGGCTGTAGCTATCAGGAGCACTAATCGCACCACTGTGGGATTAGAGGGAATTGGCTGTTTCTCCTTGCCTCATAAGACCCCAGAGGTGTGATTATCTCATGGTTACCACACCCCTGTTGTGTCTCACTGCTTCAGTGAAATAAATGAACTGTTAAATTGACAGTTCTAAATGAAGTTCCTGCTGACCAGCTGACTTTGTGGCTTTTTGAAAAAAAAAAAGAAAAAAAAGAGAGAGATATTAGAAAATAGTAATTTTTAAACAATTGTTTTCTAATTATTTTGTCGCTTGTTTCCTCCTGAACTTGTAGTATGAAACTAGCATGACAGAAAACTGTCTTCCTGCCCTGTGTTCCTTGCCATGAAACCTGATATATAGGAACTCAGAAAGCTCAGCATGAACAAGCAGAAAAACTAAGCAAAAAAATATGACTGCTAGCTGTCAGAAAAAAAGTCATTATATAGAGTGTATTAGTAGTTCAAATGCATCAGTCACAGGAGACTGTTTGTCAGCTTACATCTCACCCAGAGCAATGTATTTGGCTTTTATCCTTGTGACAAATGATTTCTCAACTTCTGTACTGCTGGCAACCAGCCAAGAGACTAAAGTGACTGTAATACACCCCCCCTCCCACTGCTGTCTCACCCAGCAGTGTCTTCAGCTAGAAAGCTCACTCTCTCCTCATGTGTGCACGTGTACGTGGCCTGGCCACAGAAATCCCATGTCCCAGCCCAGGGGACAGTGCAGCAGCTCCCACAGGAACCATCCAATTGTGCTGTTAATTAAAAAAAGGTACATAGGGAGGATAAGAACAAATGCGTTTTCCTTTTCTCTCTCATTAACCTGTTCTGGTATTCATCAGTTTTGTACTTTTTTCCCCTAAATACTGCAGATAACGGAAGGATAGTTTTCCAGAGGAAACTTTTTCTCTCTTGATTTTCACATACAAAACCTGTGCCTGCAGCTTGGTCGCTGCTGCTTTTGAAGTCCATAGGAGTTGCACCTTGTTCAGGAAGGCACATTAAAGCCCCCTTTAGATGGGAGATTCTCACTCTTAAGATGTGTTTTTCACCTTTTAAGTGGTTCTTGTCCTTTTTCTGGGAACCACTCCTTGAATCGTGAGTACAAATTGGGCCATTCCTGCAGAGGCAAACAAATGCCAGCTTCAGTAATATGCTGCTCTATGCGCTCCTACTCAGTTTTCCAAAGATGGCACTGGGTAGTTTTGGTGATCTATTGGAAGCACATTTTGCTTTTATTAACTGTCCTACCCTACAGCTATTTTCCACTTCTTTTCCCCACACTTCTTTCTTTTCCTTGTTGACTCATACCTCGTTGTAATCTACAGCACCATCTGCAGTATGACCTTGTAAATATTGTTAAGGCAGCAGACTGCTTTCTGTCCAAGAACTGTCACTGAAATGCCACCTGATGGAGTTTGGTCAGCTCCCCACCTTTAATTCAGACCAGAAATGCCTTATTTTATGAATAAATCCAGATCCTTTCCTCTTTTAATAGACAAATGCTCATTTACTTGTGGCATTTGCCTGCCACTTGCCGAGTAATGCAATCATCAAATGAGAGGAAATGACATCTATTTCATGAGCATGTTATGCTGACAAAGCAATGTAAAAAGGTTTTGTAAAAAGGTGGAGTGTCTGCTCTATAATCAGTTATATGGGCACCTTTCAGGAGAGCTGAGATTGTGGTGTAGTGGGCAAAAAAGGCCCATCTGCCTATGGAGCTGTGATTCTCTACAAAGTGTCTACCAGCCTGGTATCTAGGCAGTCCCTGGGATTTACTGTGGAAAACAGACCCCAAGAGATCTAGTTAAGGGAAATGGCATTGCATAAAAACTTGCAGATCTGAATTTCCACTTGAAGGTTATGTCCTGCTGTTAATCTTTCCTTTTCTCCTGCAAAGCTTGTTGCTTTTGCTTGGGCTCTCATTTTTACTATCTCCTCAGTTAAAACATAAAATTTAAATAATTTCCCCTAGGTTTGGGTTTTTTTACCTTTTCATAGCAAAAACTATTATGTGTCTTTTAGGTAGCACACAGCAAGTACTGCCATATATATTTATAACTCTCTATATGCATGCATTTTTCTGAAGCAGTGACAAATGTATCTAGCACCAGTTATGGCACTGAGCTGAAATATTTAAGTGCAGCTTTTGCTTGTTGACATGTCTCTGAAACACTAAAAATATTGTACTGTTGTAGCAGAAAGTGCCATTATTATTTATTTTTAAAGAGAAAAATATGTCTGCAAAAATTACAGTTTGCTACTATCATGCGTTTTAAAATAGGATACTAATTTTAAATACTTGGTGATTGACATATGATTGAAATGCTATAGAAATAAATAACATTTCATTGTTTATTGTGGGAAATAATTGTATAGAGACCATTTTTTCTTTTCTTTCCTTTACCCCCATTTTGCCTGTTCTGTACATCAGACATATGAAAAAACCCCAAACCTAGGGGAAATGATAAAGTTTTCCTATTACAAACAGGACAGCTGTTTCCCATACCTGCACATCTTTATCCCATCCCAGTAAGGCAAAGTCTGGTATATTCCTTCTAGCAGTGCCAAACTATGGCAATATCTTGCTGAGAGTTTCCAAAATGTGCTGCTGATCCAAATTTATTGCAGCTAAAGTTTGTCTTTTATCTCTGGAAGTCTCTAAAGCAATCTTAAGGAGAGTGACTTTACAAAGCTAAAATAGTCCTTTTAGAATGTTATCTTTTCTCTTACATTTCTACTTGTATTGTAAGGTTAAATGAGATTCTCAGATAATCTTATGACTCCAAGAGCTAGAATACAAGGAGACTCCTCAGCATTGGAAGGCATGGGATACCACTGTAAAAGCTCTTGGTGCTTAGGCAGTTTAAAACCTGGCAATGGGAATAGAAGTGGGTTGGCAGAGGAAAACCCCACTAAGTAGTTTCTTCTCTTTCCTGTCCAGATTTCGATTAACCCTTAACAGCCAGGATGTCTTTATTTCTGCATGAGAGAACATCCTTGGACTTAAAGAACACTGAATTAATATTGTTTTGATGCCATGACTCTTCTCTGTTAACATTTAATTTCTTCTTCTGAAAATGATGTACAGTCGAAAGGGTTTGATGCCTGATCTGGTCTATTAAAAAAAATTCAGAATGAAATGAAAAGCAACATTTCTGTGTGGAAGTGTTCTCATGTCTCTGTGTGAAGACGTGTGAGTATGTATGTGAATGCATTCACTATGCTTTACGTGTTTAAGCTTGCCAGTATTCAAATCTTGAAGGAGACATTGGGACACTTTACTGAAGTAGAAGACTATCTGGCAGCTTTTTTTTTGGAAGTTAAGAAAGAGAATTTTCTGCTAAATGCTTGCTTTTGTAGGTTTTACCTGTGGATGCAATAATCTCCGATTTTGCCAGGCATTAGGGCTGCCAAACAGCTCAGGAGACTGATGGATTGGAACCTGCCTAAATCCCATGTTATTCATCTTTGAAGAGCTCCTCCTCAGACTGGAAATGGGAACATTACAGGAGGCCTTGCAGAGGTACAGAAGAAAAGTGGCAGTAAAATCACTAAGTGTGCCTGTGTGCTTGGGTCTTACCAAATGGTGAAAAGAACCAGCTTACAGACAGTGAAAATTAAAAAGGAGCTATCCTCATCTTATCAAAAGGAAAAGGAAAAGAAAAAGGAAAATGAAAATAATTTCTTTCAGTGTAGGTGGGACCCACTGAATGAGGAGAAAAATACATTTGGATTGGTGGTATATTTTGGTAACTTTTTGTCATCAAGATCTTGTAATAAGACTGTCTTTTAAAAATGTGTGTGTTATATGTGGCCTGCTGAACAGTGAAATGGTTATCATTGTGGTTATTTGATGCAACAAACGGTTTTCCCCCTCTGCTCCTTAGGCTTCCCTGACATTATCTTAGGGTTAGCACTTTTCATCTGCTCTGCACAGGACTGCCATGTTGAGTACAAATTGGACAATAAATGTGTGGATAAAATCTGCAGATACACGTGGCAGAGGGTTCACAGTAATTCCATTGGTAACAGTCCCTCACCTTATCTCTGAGAGGGTCAGGCACAACCTCCCATGGTGTCATGCTGAAGAAATGCCACTGTCCTGGGGACATTTCTTTCAAAGGTGACACATGGATGAAATATCCACCAGTCAGGGGAGCTGCTGCAGGTGGGATCAGTGGAGCAACTGTTTGAGAAGGCCTCTCTGGCAGCTGATGAAAGCAAGTTCTGCCCTTCAGGAGCTGTCCGAGGGATGACTGCATAGCTCCAGTTCATGCTGTGACAAAGAGTTCCACAGATAGGTTTTGGTGTGAAGGGGTCTGACTTATGCTGCTTACACCTCTGTTAAACACCACAGCTCTGTTTTAACCACAGCAATTAGCAGAAACCACATACTTTCTTGGAGCATAATTATCTTAATATTTCAAATTAGCACCAGGAGAGAAAGACCAGATGGCTTTGCAATTACCTTCTTTTTCTCTTTGCTTTACAAAAAAAAAAATCATAAATAATTAGAATGAATGAGTTATTAAATCCTATGTGAGGCCCTGACTCCATGGAAGATGTCAGTAGCTTTGCCACTGACATCACTGAGATAGGATCTTCTCACTAATATCTGGTCATTATTTTATAGTTCTACTTTGATATAACTTGTAGAAATGAATCTTATGTTTTTTACGTTAAATTTACAACTTTTCCAATTGCAGAAGTGTTTTAGGACATGTAGCTATCATAGTCTGCTTATCACTATATTATCTGAGAGTAATTATGCCTTGAGGAGTTAATTAGAAGTTTATTCCCAGATATTCACACACACACACATAGATGCAGCTAAGCTGGTTTTCCATACAACCATAGCATTTTTTGAGCAGTGAAGAATTAAAAAGGCACTCTTTTAAGTAGCAATTTTATAAATAAAAACTTCAAATTTTTAACTGTTATTTAATCAGTGTTGTCTGATTAGTACGGAAGAGTAAAGGATTGTGTGAAAATTTGGAGCCATTTTGGATCTTTGTGTGATCTTTGTGTAATTAAAACAAGAGATTTCTGTGAACCCACTCTATAAGGTCTTGAAGAAGTTACAAGCTTTATGTTTTACTGTTACTGCTATTTTAATTTTAGTAAGCCTTCTTGTCTTTTAGGACAGATACTACAAAGGAAGCATGAAGACCTGAGTATCTAATTTCTGTGTAATTTGCTAAATTTACAGGGAAACGGGAAACTCAGCTCAGGGCAAAATATGTAAAAAATGCTTATGGTAAAATTACATTTATCCCTCTCCTCCCCTTGCCCCCAGCCCCTCCTAACTAGAGACAATGCTAAGAATAAATTTCATTATAAGAATTCTTGCTGGATAATATGAATCACATATGCCATATATCTCATGTAAGAAACTCCAGGTGACTCTACTGAAATGAATCAACCTGTATGCCATGTTCACAGCTCTCCTGATTTAGGTATTGCAGTCCATGGAGGATTAAACTATGATCAAATGTATACATTTCTGTAACCAGCCATTTCAAATTCCCTGAATTGGTGCATTCTACATAAATAAAAGGACCTGATTTTGTGCTTTGAAATCAGTCCTTTGCCTTCTGTTTGCTGCACAATGCCATCTGACTTCTTAAAAATTGACTGATCCTTTTTCTTCATCTGCACCTGCTCTGCTTCAGAAATATCACTTAGGGAAATCTTGGGCTAGTTCTGTCTGCTATGACGTCGTTAGCTTTGCCTTCAAGAGCAAGGAAGATGTGAGGTGAAAAAAAAAGAATGTGTAATCCAAAACAAGAAGAGGGAAGTGATTCATTTGAACAATCAGCGCATTTCAATTTCATTTGACAAAAGAATGAAAAGGCTCCTAGACCAATGTGTTGGCAAATTTCTTGCAAATAGACACATCAGCTGCTATCATCAGCCTACATAGGCTGTATGCTTGCACTACCAAACCACTTAAGTAGGTGCTTTACTTTATGTTTTTTATTGTTTTACCTACTTTGTTGAGACAATTCAGATGCATACATTGAAAGATACATGTAATTGCTTTGGACTAGAGCTCTATAAAGTGAAATTATTTTTTTGTGATGCAAGAAGATTCAGCCTGTATCATCCCCAGCATTCTTTAGCTGGAGTGAGATTTGAAAGCTGCTATACCAAGGAAGTGCTACTGGTTACAAATTCATGGGAATAATGGACAGAGAGGCACAAAAGTAGAGGGAAAGGGACCATTAGGTGACAAGATCTGACAATGTCAGGCTCTCTCCAGGTCTCCATCAAGACTGCCTGAATCAGTTCCCCTTCTGACTTTGAAAGATGGGTAACACATCTCAAATTCACAGGTGTGTCACTAGTGTGAAGAAAATTCTTTAACTGAAGGGAATTTATTATTGAAGTTTAAAATAAATTTGCCACTTACTTTTCCATTGTTTAATATTGTTGCAAGGTGCTAGCTTCAAAGGTAAACCTTTTTGCCAGGATTTTTCCTACAACGTTTTCTAGAAATCATCTCACTGCTATGAAGGGTTTGGTCTATGTCTGTTTTCTTGAATTGCTCAGGTAAAGGGGGAAAGTGCTGTGTGCAGAGGTGAGACACATCTGGGTTTCCTCAGACTCTTGCAGTTTCACCTGGGAGGGAGAAGGAGAATGTATTTTCACTGAAAGGGATATTTCCAAAGTGTTTACACTTGGCCAGCTGTGCCTATCATGGCCAAGACTGAATTGTATAACTGTCTCCCAGGAGATTCCAGCACTAAGGACTTCACACTCCAGACCTTTCCTTGACAGGCAGATCTCAGGAGGTTAGACAAGTGAGTAGGGAAGCTAAATCAAAAGGCAGAACTGCCTTGGTGCAATGTATGAGTAGTGAAGAACTGCTTTGCCAAAGGATCTTGTAGGAATAGAAGAGAGAGAGAAGGTGGACAAGGATGAGAGGAACATGGCTTTGTACAAGGGGAGGTTAAATAAACTAGAGCTCTTTTGCTTGAGAAAAAAATGATTTAAGAGGTTTATGGATATTGAGTAAAATAAGCTAAATGGAAAATTGCTATTCTCTATTTCTTTTTATACACAAGCCAGAAGGAAACAAATAGAAGGTCCAGGAATAAGTTCAAAGTAAGCAAGGAAGAAATTCATTGTAGAATTAACTAGTAGAGCAAAAGAGTGGAATGCACAGAAAATGTAGTTATGCAAAAGGTCCTTGGCTTCAAGGATTAGATAAAATTGCAAAAGGATAATTTGTCCTGGGGAATTACATTTGAGAATATCTTGTCTGCCTTAAGCTATCTCTGAGCCTGTGATTTCTGAGAGATATGAGGATGTGAACTCTGTGTGAGTTCCTCTGGCCTTAGAAAGAAAGGGCTGCAGGAAAAGGAAAACAAGGAGAAAACAGTGGGATTGAGAGATGAGAAAATGCAAGGTGCAGATCACAGGCTCAAAAGTGTGCAACTGGGAAACTGGAAGGAGGCTTGACAGTTCCCACTGCTCCCTGAGCATATCTGAGGCAGAAATGGATGTCACCCTCTCTGCAGGTCCAGTAAGAAAAGGGAACAGAAACTGATCCTTCCCAAACTTCCTTCTGCTGATGGTGTGAAAGGCTAGTTTGGCTGAGGCCAGGAGGAAGTGATGGGATGGTCCTGGGGACTTGTTTGGTCTCTGAGAGGGAGAAGGGTAAGAGCTTTGGGAAGACAGTCGCTGTGTGAAGCAGGGTTCTGCTCGAGTCCCTCAGGCTGATCCAGTACAGCTGTTTTCAATCTCTGCACCTGCAGTGGCACTGCTCTAGCTGTGGTGCTTTTGATATGGTGATGAGGTACCTTCGGGTAAGTAGAAAAGCAGTCATGAAAGTTTGTCAGAAAAAACAAAGAATCAGGAGAATTTAGGAGTATAGCTGAAAGCTGATACTATCCCTTTATACAGAGTTTTACATTCTCTAAATAATATGTTTATAAATAAAATCTGTCATTTCACTAGATGATGTAATGTAGGGTTAGCCTTGTGTTAAAATGACATATTTGCTGTACTATAATTTATGGGCTTTTGCTCGTTTCACAGGATCACTTACCTCTCTCTCTGAATTAATTCTCAAGATCCTTATCCTTCTGGTAAAAAAAAAGATCTTTTTTGTTTTTTCCTCACATGTGGTAACATGTTCCTGTTGCAATCCTGAGGAAGGACCATTCACTCAGAACTTCTTCATCCTCCCATCTTCAGGGATCAGGCCAGAGAGACACAGAAAGATGGAGCTGTACTACCGTGCATGTTAAAAATGATTTTACTTGATAAGTGTGAAATTACATCTAATTACAAAGTTAATGTAAGTGAATGTAATCAGATACTTACAATGGGTAATGACATGATATTTACAACTTATAATGATCTTGTTATTATACTGTATATAATGATATTATCAAAATTTCTTCTGAAGTTTTCTCCTTTTTAATTGGCCTTTTCATATAAAAGAAATTATTTTAAATGCTTTATAATATTCTGTGCGAATCCTTTAAAGTCAAACATATAGGTTTAAAGCTTTATTAAAGCCTTGGTAATATCACGGCTATTTACTCTTTTAGGTTTTTTTAATGAAAATAGAAAAATGCAACAGCTCTTTTTAAGGTGTGGTGCAAGAAAGCCTTTGAAAAATTCTGATTTCCATTCTTTTTATTGTATACCACTTGAAGAAGTGAGCAGAATTGTTAATAGGAGGCAGCATGTGGGCAAAACCTTACCTTAGGTAGCAAATGACCTTGGAGCTATTCTCTTGGGTAAGTAATTTTACTTTTTTATGCCTTGGTTTCCCTATCTGTAAATGGGCAATGATATTTCATTTCATCTTTAAAGTATGTCATAATATACAAATGAAAACTGACAAATATCACATGGAAAGGAAATTAAGAATTCACAGAAGGAATGGAGACAGATTTTAATTGGAATGAAGGCGCTCCACTTTAGTAAACACCAGCCTTGCCTAATTTATGAATATTGGTGCATGTCCCCTACCCCCTTCACACAAAGCTCAGATAATTGGTCTTTGTTCAGCGAACTGCCTATGGGTTGGAATAACAGCAGGAGCTCCCTTTGTGAGTGCTTTGGGCCCAGCTCCAAAGGTCCTCTCAATACTGGTGTATTCAAGGCTGCTGCAAACACGAGGCCTGATTCATGTCACCCACGTTACACCACTTCTATGCCAGCATAATTCCATTTAAAGTGATGGACTTGCTCATGCAGCATAATACTGAAGTAATTCACCTGATTTTAGTGAAATTACTCTGGCATAGAACTGGAGTCAAACAAGGACTGATTGGAGACTGTAGGGCTTGAATTTTAATTGTTTTCTGAAGTCCCCTGGGTATAAAATGCTGTATTCTGACCTGTGAGCATTTGACACCTTCTCTGCATGGAAGCAAGCAAATGACCCCAGTGAGAAGGCCAGTGGTTTAATTCTTTTCACCACTGCCTCATGGTCCCTTTTTTTATGTAAGGATCAAAAAGGGCCAAAAATTGGTTGCTAAGCTTGCATGACAGCACAAGTGAGTCGTTCAACAGGCCAATTCTCCTTTCTCTTTACTCTGGCCAGTAAGCCTGGGGCAGTCAGGATATAGTTGAGGCTCCATCAGAAAGGCTCTATCCAAGTCAATGACCATGTTGCAGCTCCAGAAAAGGCAGCGTCAGTAAGCTGCTGTCCTTTGAATCCAGAAGGGGAGTTCTAAGTCCATGGGAAGCATGGCTGTCCTCCAGTGCCTTTCCACTGATAATGACACAAAGAAGTCACGCAGAAGCTCTGGCTTTTCATCATTTTACATCTTTGCTGTAGTGTAATAATGAAGCCTGCCATATAACACAGCCCGTTCTGGAGATGGAAGTGGCTCAGGTAGTTAAAAAGGGAGCAAGATAGAGGCTAGAGATAGCAGAGGTGCTTAACTTAACTGGTGCTGGATGTCCAAAGCAGAGGTGGTTACCCACGAACACATGAAGAGATACCTCTGACTAGGTATGGCTGACTAACAATAACTTGCATGAGGCTGAAATTGCCATGCAAAGCATGAGTGGGTGCAGCATTAAAAGGAAGGAGAGGAAGGAGGTCTAGGTTTGCCATCACCATTCTGGGGCTGTGGTCTGAGTGATCATTAGGTCGCCTCACTCATTAGACCTTTTTCAGCAAAGGATAAAGCATACTTGTGAGAATGGAAGGACCTAAACCACTGGAAAGTACAGATTTAAATCCTTGTAGAAGCTCAGAATCAGGGATCATTCCTGCATGCAGAAGTGGATACAAAAGATGACACAGAAAAATAATTTATAGATGTTTTATCATCACAAGAGGACAGAAGGTAAAAGGTAAGACAGACGTGCTCAGCAGGAATAGTGTTTGAAACACTAGGTCTGTTTGTTTGCTTGCTTTTGGTTCTTTTTTTTAACAATAAATTGAGAGCAGTAGTGTAAGAAGAAGATGTTAAATTAGATCCTGAGGACAAAACACTGCAAGAAGGCTGCAAATTTTTAGATACTCTCTTTTGTCAAACACCAGTTTGAATCCAGGTAAATTGTGGAGTCAGCTGCAATACACTCCCAGAAATACTGCACCAGAAAAATGTTCTCATGATCCCAGATTTTATGTTGCTAATGTACAAGGAAACAGTATTAATTCTAATGAACAACAGAAGAGTGCTTGTATGCAACCCAGGGAACACAAGATCTCCTGTGATTCAAAATTTCCCAACCAGTTATAAACTGTAATTTCTATAGTTTGGCACCCACAGCAGGATATTAAAGCAGCAGGCTCCATCAAATTGATGGTACATTTGATCACAATGTACCTTCTTCTAAGGAAGGCAGGAGAGCTGGCAATGTTGTCCTTGTTCAGCAGCCCAAGATAAGAAATATCTGAGTAAAGAGGACAACATGTCAGCTATAGAATCTCCATGTGTATCCTCTGAGACTACTGACGTGCAGATGTAGTCACTGAAAATAAGACTGAAAATAAGTATCTTCTTTGATGATTGAGGCTATTATTACATGGTTTATCCATTGTGCAATGGTCCACTGCTATAATGTTCAAAATTATTTCCATGAGAGGAGGCTATGCCATCTTCTTCACATCTTAGAGTGGACACGGAGGGTTTCCATTTGTGCAATGAGAGGAGGTCATTAAGAAACATGCAAAAGAAAGGATGAAAAAGAATAAAGTGATTCACAGGAATGATAATTCCATATTTTCTGGACATCTGTGGAAGCCTGAGCATCTTTGAAACGTTTAAGACACCAAGATGTGGTCTGCCCAGTTGGACCAGAAAAGAAAAGAAAAAAAAAAGAAAGATTAAAGCAAACCTGAAGTAATGTCCTACATTTCCTAAAGGTCTATTATCCTGGATTATGAATCATATTAGAAAGGAGCTAAAGTCAGCACTGTTTCAAAATCAGAAGTTCACAACACTGGTAAGAATCTGAGAGGTCTGCAAAGGGGTACAAATGGAATACTTTCACCTGGATAGCCAGTTCAGTCCAGGAACTCAAAGGGTCCCACTGATTCATTTGTGAACACAAGATGAGCATCCAGTTTGACCAGGAGGAAAGTCACATGACTGGAGGGGTGATCAGCTACCAGCAGATTAGCCCCCGTGCCTCTCTATGCATTTATCAGCTGCTTAGGTAGCGTTCTGAACATCAAAAATATTGATTCAAGCAGCTAGAAAACTAAACACTGGCACTGGCATCAAATCAAGGAGTAATGAGAACTGAGGGGATGTTGTTCTAGGGCAGTTAA
Source organism: Fringilla coelebs (assembly GCF_963513975.1). NCBI lineage: Eukaryota > Metazoa > Chordata > Aves > Passeriformes > Fringillidae > Fringilla > Fringilla coelebs. The sequence continues at coordinate 25,819,893 of NC_140029.1, read as the reverse complement.
AGAAGAGCAGTGGACATGGTAAAGATTACTTGAGGGATGGCTCAAGAGAAGACCATGCAGATACTCTGAAGAATAGCTTCAACTATCATTACAGCTTTTGGGACAGTCTTTCAAGAAAGACTTGTAAATAATGGAAAAGGAGACAAAATTCAGAAGGAGACAGTGCATAGCATAATAGATTTTCTACCCAATAGAATGTGTTTGCCCTCACCCACTCAGAAGTATGAGGCTGAACAGAAATTCTGGGCAGAATTCTTCAGGATAGGGCTAACAACAACGTGTTCAGTATTTTCTTTGATGGACACTCACATGAAGTGGGAGCAAGTTACCATATTTGTTGACAGAAAACCAATGTCAGGGGGAAAGCTTACTTAGTAGGTTACAGCATAAATTAGATTAATTCCTAGGGACAGGATGAAGTCTAACTGGAACACTGCAAGACCATGTGCTCAATGCATACAAATAACCAGATTTTCTTAGCTATACAGCAAGGAGCCAGACCTGTTAGAAGCAGAGATGATGTCTGTTAAGTTACAAGGGAGCCTTGTATAGAAGGAAGGGTACATGGAAAGCCTTTAAGTCACCTTTATGATGCAACCAAGAAACAAAGAAAGACAAACATTATTCTACCTGTAAGGTTATAGGTTTCAAGTAGAGATGGAAATGATGAATGTAATTGAGCAAGATACTTCTATGATAAAGAACTTATGTTAAATGAACTGAGTTCAAATCTTAGCAGATACAGAGGTTTTCTACAGTAATCAGGAAAGGACAGCCTACTTTGCAAGAGTTAAAAAAGAGCTTTGTTTGTTTAGCCAAAGAAAACAAAGGTCGAGAGAGGGAATTTATTGTGCTCTACAGATATGTCAAGAGAATAAACATCAGAGAAGAGGGAAAGTATTTAACTAAAGAACAATATTGACATAAGAATAAAAGGCAATAAACTAGCTAGGAATACACTTAGGCTAGAAATTAGAAAACAGTTGGTAACATCAGACCCATAGGACTTGGGAACAATCTTCCAAAAGGCTGGGAAAAAAATCCCAGCCACTTTGCAGATAGAGACAGTGATCTGTTCATGCAATAACATCTGCAGTGCAATCAGCTGTGAGAAGAGGGAGTTTCATTTGATGGTTCTGAAGGCATCTTTTAATCCAATGCTAGAACATAGATGCCCTATGTTAATATCTAATTCTATGCCTCAGCTTTATTATTTGATAATGTGCAATATTTTAATTGTATTTATAGAAAGAATACATAAGATTTTGCACATATACTTTCGTAGTTATGATATAAACTTGTTTATAATAGGTTTTCTTAAAACTGGTGACTGTGCATCACAAATGCTGACTACAGTTTCCAGAACCCCTGAAAATGTAATATAATGGTTTGTTCACACCTACAGTACTGTCTTAAAAATAATGGGTTTAGAACTAAAAATCCCTACAACGAGAATAAAGATTGACAGGGTGATGTCACTCAGCATTTGATGTCTTCAGTATCATACTGTTCAGGACACAAAGCTTGCAGGTGATAGATACAAAAACACCAAATCCAAGCTAAAGGGAGCCACCTTTACATTTAGTTGTAGTTTATTCTCAGCAAATAAAGCTTGATTCTAACCCTCCATAACAGTCATGTGTAAGTAGAGACTACTTGGTACTGGCTAGAAAAGACAGACTTGGCCATTTACTGCAAATCTATGTTTTCTGGCTGCATTATTTATGAAAATATTAATTATAAATGAGAAGCCTGCCGAGTATGGACAGCGAGCAGTGAGAAATGGAGAGATGTCCAAAGGAGGAATGTGATCAGTTTGAGAGCACTCCTTGCTGCAAAGTGTGGCTTGGCTGAAAGGTGAATCCCAGCGATGGCTCTCGGTTCAGACCTGCAAGCTTTGCTCTTTCATGGAAGAGAAAGAAGCTCATCAGTTTCCTGTTGCTCTCAGGTAGGTTTCCCCCTGGCAGGGGGGGTTATGCATCAAGCCTTCTCTCTGACAGCTCACCGTTTTGTTTCCAACATCTCTATTAGCAGCAAGGTTTTTCCTCTCCACAGTTTTAGTTTCAACAGGTGCCAGGACTCGAACTGGTCAAAGTACAAAGATGTATTCTTTCCTAAATTGTCACTATCACAGTCATGACTATCAAGGTGTTGCCATTCCACTTCCTAGGTCAATTCATGGCATAAATACCTTGTCAAAGGCACAATGATTTATTCATTCCCCTCAAAGATAAGTATCATATGGTGGGGCTCATTATATGATTGATTTCAGCTTATTTGAATGATTGCATTGCTGATGGTGGACGCAAAGGGAGGCAGCAGAGTTCTGGGAACTAGACACACCAGTGTGTTTTTCATGGGAGCACTTTCACTTGCACTCTAAATCTCAGGCTTCAGCTGGGTAATTCATGTCAGCTCCAGTAAGATTGCCAGAGCCCCTTAAAAAAAAAGTAAAAAAAATTTCTAAGCCAGTTTTTTGCTTAAAAGCAGCATGAGATTTTAGGGATCCTTGTAAATTTGCGCCTGTCACTCCTGATCTCTCTGATGGCAGTTTCACTAAGTGCCTGCCTAAGTAAGATAGCAAACTCCAGGGAACAGAGCAGCCTGGGAGGAACAGAACTTGTGTGGTTTCTCTGGCTTGTTTCAGATCCAGGTCTTTGCTAGTGGGAGATGGAAAAACAAGTGGATAACTTTGGCTCTGCTGAACAATCATGGTGCCCCTCTGTGGTTCCCCACACCAGCAATTGTTTCAATGCAGGTAGAGCCTTGTAAAGATATAAGTGGAGTTAGAAATGAGAAGATTAATGGTTTGGAGACAAGTGGAAACTTTATCATATAAAATAGACAGTGTTCTTGAAAGGTACCTATATGGCACATGCAGCTTTATGCATAAATGTCAGGATTTGGTCCACACTGTAAAACACACTTGCTGTTTTGAAGAATACATTTTAATGAGTTGTTCTACAGTGGAAAGCTAAGAACAGAGATATTTTAACGAACCTATAAATCGGATATTTAAATGAAGCCCAGTCCTACATATCACTTCAGCACTTCACAACATTGAGCCATTCAGACAGTAAATTCTTCTTGGAGGTTAAGAGTGCACTACATTCCCACTTGAATTCAGAGCAGTAGTGTGTTACTGGAGTAAATGTCCCAGTTGCCTCCAATTCTGCTTTGTTTTGCATTATGAAGCAGTCTCAGAGTAAAACTTGTTTCCTTTCAAGTGAAACTGAATGGGAAGATCTGCTCCAGATGTGCACCTGGAGGACTCTAATCACAAACAGGCAGAGGACAGATGGCCTGAAGTGACCTCCTCCAAAAATCCCACTCTGAAATGTGCACCTAGAGAACGTAAGGTCCTCAGCACTAATTATTCCACAGACACCTTGCTCAGCCACACTGCTTGCTGAAAGGGCACACCCTGTACCAGCCTGGTCCTGTGGACAGCATGGTCCAAAAGACTGATGGGACAAAAAGGGCCCGCAGTCCAACACTTCGTGAACACTGAGAGCAGCATTTTCTTAGCTTTTCACACAAACACCACAACAGCCTGCTAAACTAATTGAGTTTTGGGGTAAGTGTATTTGCTGTAAGTGTATTTGCTGGGTAAGTGTATTGCGGCTGAAGCAAAGTTTGAACACAATTATTGATAACAGATCTGCCCCGATTCTTTCTCCCTTCATGTCAAATCCTTAAGAAATTTGGTGGTTTTATTAAAGCTCCTTCCCAGTTTTGAGAATCAGTGAAACGCAGCAGAACTGAACTTCTGTTAAAAAATTTGGTTTTAAATCTTCACCTGTGCACAGAAAAAATTCAAAATGCAAACTCTAAAGAACCAATAGTGAATGAAGGTCTCCCTTTTTATTTTCTTTTCTATTTTGGTTTCTGGACCTGCTTCCTTAAGTTTCCAGAAACACAAAACTGGATAATAAATTTTTATAGTTTAAAAATGCACAAACAGTTCTGTTTCATACCCAGCCTCTTCCCAGGCTGTCTTTTTGCCCCTCCCACCCCCCTAAAGCATCATTCTGTTTGTACTTACAGCAACATTTTAGTAGATTCCCTGGAAATTACTGAGTTCAGTGATAATGAAATATTTTGCAGAAACATATTTTCTGAAGTTTAAAGGGATACCTGCATAAGAATGGTGACTTTCAAAGGGATCTGCTAGGTCTGACATGAAGAGACTATGCTGCTGATGCATGCAGCAGGTGATAGGATGCTGTTTACACCCTGTTCTCTGGACCTTCTGATGACATTGGTTTATTTTCACCTCTCTTCCCCCAGAGTGATGGTGAAATGCAGCTTTAACTCACGGATAGACATATGCAGGCTTGTTGTGTTTTACGTCATGGACCATACAGAAATATTGATGTGGTTTTATCTGTTCAATCTTGAACCAGTTATTATAGCTCCAGAGAACCCTGATATTAAGCTGCTCTTTGAGTTTTATCCAGGCATAATGTGCTTTCAATTGAAAGGCTGGCACTGTGAAGAAGATGCAGAGGGTGTAATCACAGCCATTACAGAGAGCCATCAGTGGAGCCAAACCTACACTTTCCACAGTCAGCAGTAGGCAGCTAGATGAAAAGGAACTATTAGAAACCAAACCTAGTGCCCGATGTGTAATAAATGGCCACAAGAAAGCCTATTAGAGAACTGTTTCCACAAAAGGCAAAATGCTGTTATACAGAAAAAGAAAAGATTTGGTGCTGGTTTAAAAAGGTTAACTTTTCAGGATAAACTGACAACGCTGATATTGGAAAGCTGCCACCTTTACCATCACCGCTTGTATCTTCAAATTCTGCCCTCCAGCCTTTGTGAAGGGGCAGAGTTTATCAAAGGGATGTCTTCATAATTTTCCCTTCTCCCTGCTTGCCTCATTTTTTATTTTCTTTTTATTTTGGAGGTGGATTACCCTTAGGGTCAGTTTTAGGTCATTTGTATTCAATGATTAAAGGAAGTCAGAGCACTCTAGGTCTTTCTCTGTCCTCCCTGCCAACAGTGCTTTGGGAAAGTGCAGCTCCTCCCACCTTCTCAGCATGGGGAAACATCAGTGACTTCCTGAACCGAGTCTCCACAGGGAAGAGAGGAGGTCAAGAGCAGTGTTAATAATCACCTGTCAAAAGAGGAGCAATAGCCAGTGGGGCTAAGAATTGTTTAAAGTCAGTGTTTCTGAGAAGTCTGTGTTCATTCACGTCCTTTACATGAGAACCAGTCCTTCCCAAAAAATTGTGGAATCACAGGGCTGGGAAACATCTTGCCAGGCATTTAGCCCAAGATCTGTGTCAGGTGCACTTTTCTGCTTAACACGCTATTTAATGAGTTTTCTGAGTCTGACTTCTTTGATGCTGAGGTTTCTGCAAGCTCTGTAGGGGACAGAAATTATTAAAGTCCTCCCTGTAAAGAGATTTCTGCCAGTTTAAACAGTAAGTGGATGCAAACAAAATATATTCATAGCTGAGAAATCCTTGGAGAGGGGAACTTTCCCACTGGTTGAATCCTAAGGATCTGGTTCAGTATGAAGGTTTAGAGTGGGATAAAGAGAAGAGAAGGGACGAGATCAAAGGTGAAAAACTCTGCTTTTGAGATCTTAGAGCAGCACTAACAAGGCAGGTACTGCCCTACCCAAATACCTTTTTGCTAACATAATATGTCACCCTCAGCCCATACATGACACCATATGAGGCTTGACATTTTTTCCCCCTTTTTTTAATCAGTCACTTGCCTCATTTTAATTTTCTTTTTCTTTTTTTTTTTTTTTTTTGGTAGTGTGACTCAGCTCCAAGCGAGTGTGCAGATGAGCAATATGTATTTCAGGAGCTTACCTAAGTAATGCAATATGATTAAAGCTAGGATTCTTCAGTGGCCTCTGCAAAGTAACCAGTTCTCATGGAAATGCCCTGGTATTTGGATGACCCCCTCCCTTAGGCTTTTTAAAAAATCCCAGCAGAACTACGACTGAACACCAGAAAAGAGCACTCTTTGAATGCTAATGAAATTAATCTAATCTTCATTAAACAAATGAAAAAAAAAGTGGCTTAGGGTTGATATTGCCCAAAGTATTGTAAACAGAACACATAGTTAGTAAGAGGATTATGGTAAGCTCTTGTGAGAGGAGCAAAAGCAGGAGTAGAAACTGGAGTCCTGGGCTGAAATAATGGCTGACTTGTTTCTAGAGATTTATGCACAGTGGAATAATAGATTTTACAAATAACACCCCAGATATCTAAAGGAGCTCACCCCAAAGGAGTTTAACTCAATTTTTGCAATGAGTTCGCTTCAGTAAGCTGAAGAACCCTTGAAATTCTTCAAAACATTTCATAATGCAACTCAGGTAAGTGATTTTTATGTACAGTGGTGCTTCCAGTACAGGCAGAAACATTACATGACAGTGTTGAAAAATTTACTATAAAATTAAATGAAATTGTTGCCAATTCAGCTCCTTAAAAATGGAGCTTCGCTTGCTTTTTCAGGCCAAGAGTTTCACAGAATTTTAATTTTCAGAAGTTTCAGTTTAATTATGCATTTTCTAAGGCAGTTTATCACCTCCCTTACACATAAGCCCTACTGGCTCCTTAAATATGTGCATTTTCTCTCATCTGCAGCAGATGTTTTGGTCTGGAAGGCAATCTCAGGGCTGATGTTGGCCCCCAAAACCTTACAATCCCTAAAGAAGGAGGTGGTGCTTCTCAGTTTTTTGTACAACAACTGGGTGGCTTGAAGGTTGACCTATGATGTGGGACTCAAGCCAATTCCCTTTTCTACCCAAATCCATTTTACCTGGGTGAGGTATGGCTGCTTTGCTTCCCTGCCTCTCCCATCCAGTTTGCTGAAGGTGCTTTTCTGTGTGGAATGCCTTCTTGGCAGAACATAAGGAATGGGACTGAGCATGGCTTTCTGAGCCCATGGGTGCAGCTTACTCTTGAACAGACTAAATCACAAGGTCTCAAAGTTTGCTTGTGCCTCTTATCCAGTGCTGGGTGTAGGTAAAATATAAGACTTTGTAAGAACATGCAAGATCAGGGACTGGTAATCAAGTTTTCTATCTCCTATAATATTCCTTGTTCACTCCTACACGCCTTCTCAGTTAATCTTTTAATATTACTTTTACAAGAGAACTGCTTCAACTGACAAACTAGAGAGAACTCCTCCCACTTCCTACATTCACTCCAGAGATACTTGTATTCCCATGGTATGTCCTTTTTCTGGATTGGCTTTGCCTCATTTTGAAGTGCATTTTCTAACCACACCTGTTTTTCACCTTGTAATGGCAATGAAAGCCTCTTTTGGCTCCAGTTTTAAAGAATGAGAATGATTCTTCCTCTGTTTTTCAGACCTGTTTTCAAGGGCAAAATAGGACAAGCACTGAGTGAGCTGGTGAAGGCAGCAGTTCCTGATCATGGCGCCTTGAAACTTCCACCTGCTTTGTTCTTACGGTGGGGGTGAAGAACATGGGAATAGAGCAGAAGCTTTCTAAATGTGGTGGCAGGCAGGAGATGCTGCTGAAAGAGCATTGCTGGGAGATGTGGTCACAGTGGTTGGAGGGCAAGGTGTTTCTAGGTGATCCCAGCACAGCAAGCCCCACTGTCATCAGTGCCGTTTTGCTGGGGTTGGTGCATCCTGCCTGCCTTGAGGAGGCTGATGTTCTGGGGGAGAAAATCTTCTCTTCACTTCTCTTGGTGAGCTACCTGACAAGCTTTACTGACTGCTTCGAAGAGGCAGTGCCTGGCAGGATTTTTCAGTCATGTAAGGCTGGTAAAAAGTTGCTAGCGACATGTTGCTAGTTAAAGGGCATAAAGAAACTGGGGAATGTAGCAGCCAATGCGATGGGTAAAATACTGTGATACATAGCATGAGCACAAGGTATGCCTTTGTAGCTGGTTTTCTTGGCAGAATACAGCACTCCAGCCTCGTCATCCCGCTGCACATCAAGCAAGTCACTATAATTTGCATTTGTTCGTTCTGTGTGGTGCATACACAGCTTACACATGCTAGTTACACACAGGGGCAAGGCAAACAAAACTCTCCAAACCCTTACGACCTCCCTGCTACAGCAGGGATTAGACAGAACTATTGGAAGAATTAGGCACTCTCCCTTAAGAAACATCTAATCATTCCTGGGAGGATTTAGAGCTGGCGTGTAAGACACTTCCACTAGCCCGTAGTTACACAGGCAAACCCCAGTCTCCAGCCATGCTGACCATGGGGCTCCATGTGAATTCAGGCAGAAGAGCAGGGAAAAGGACAGTAGATACGAGCCAGGGGCTGATCTCAGATGATTCTGCCCACATTGCTCTTCTGAGATTGAGCAAACACTAACCTAAAGATTCTACCCTAAAACGGAGGTAACCACCTCTCTTTTAGGTTAAGCCTGTATGAAAGTTGCATGGATTGGAGAACAAATGAACTGGGTCAAATGAACAGTCCATACAATAAGCAATTTGGAGTCAAAATATGCAGCTGGCCACCACTGGAAGGGAAGTGTAATGCGACAGGACTCCTCTGAGGGAGCTGTGTGTCAGAGAAAAATAGTGGGGAGGCCAAAAAATCATGGAGAAAATGTGAAAAGAGGACCCAAAGACACCAAAGTGCAATATTTGTAGCAATATTCTAAGAAAACCCACTTGTGAGAACAAGGACAAAAGTTCATGTGTGTTTTTAGGAATGAGGACAACCCAGCAACTTGGAATAAGAAGCAAAGACCTTGCCTCTGGATACTTAGGGCCTCTTGTGTTTACTTAAACAAGACTTTGTATTACTCTTCTTTGTGGCTAGACCTGACCTTACCAAAGATATCTGTTTGCTTGATAATTAACATGGTGGTGACAGCCTGTGAAGGCATAATACTGGTCAAGGATTCAAGTGCAAAGAGGAGATTAAATTCTTTTACTTTTCAATTCAATTCACTTTTTCTGGCAACTTGCTCTTGTGTATTGAAAAGTTCACTTTGCTTAGCACTTGGTGAACTTTCCCTCTAATTACTGAATGTCATTAAAGTAATACTACCTCTTTATCCTAAGGAGAAACCACTAATGACTATCCAAGCTTCACTTGCTACTCATGTCACCAAGTCATTGCATAGCATAATCTTTAGGTAATTTAATTCCTGAATCGGCTTGGATCTAAGCTTAGGCATTTTTACTACTTAGCCAGGATTGGTCTATAACTCATTACACCATGTGTAAGGAGCACTATGATATGATACACGTGTGTTTCTGTTTGAAAAGCAAAAAATAATCTGATCTTACTGTCTGATGATCTGTAGGTTCATTGTTCACTAGATGTGTTTGAATTTGATATTTAAATTACGCTTCACAGTCCCCTGATCTCTTTGCTGTACACAATGGTAGACAGAGAAAGTTCAGCAGTACCAGGCGGGACAGATTGCAAGGAACAGTCTCCCACCAATGGTGATGATAAACAGCCTTTTACAACAATTATCTAGTTAAAACACCATTAGCAATTAATGACATGCGTCAGGGAACTTACTGAACTCATTTAAGACTAATTTACTGGCCATGAAAATATGGCATTAAGTATTTATGGATCATTAGCTTTTATTCCAGAATGAAATATTGCTATCTGAAACACTCAAAAACTGTTGGAAAAAAATCACTCATTAAAACCATATGAAATTAAATGAAGTAATGACAGGAGAAAAGGTAATGGAGGCATGGTTTCTAAATGTTTGAGTAGAGAAAACTAACTTCTTGCGTCACTGAGTGGATGAAGATTGCATTTTCAGACAAGACTGAAATCTATACAGTTCAAAAAAATTGTGATGTGCAATAAATCCTCCATTTTTAAACAAAGAAACATTATCTCATTGATCAAAATTCTTATCATGGTTATTAATCACAGCCAGTTTTTTGAGACACTGATACAGAGACTGTAACAATGTTAAAATTAATTATTTCCTTCAAATTGGCAATACATAAATGCAAGTTTAGCAGCTGCTCCAACCTCATATATATTATTTCAAAAATGCTTTGAAGACAACACAAGGTTATTAGAAATTAATTGTAACTAACTACAATTTCCTCTTCACTGTTGCTCAATAAGACTAGCTCAGAATGGAGCTTCACTTCCTTGAAATAGAATTGTAAATGTCACATACTCTAAAATTCTAGAGAGCTTTTAAAATAAGGTGAAATACTTGCATCCTCTGCACCTTCTGCACTGTTTCTATAGGAAACTTGGTTTCCTGAAAAACTGACTTCTGCATTCTGCAACAATGACAATGGTAGTTCCACAACATTTTCTAGATTCTTCCAGATTGAGAGTGTAAGGTTTGAAATACAGACTCGAATGGCAAATTCCCTTGTCATTCACACCAATTTCATTCTGTAACTTCTGTAACGTTCTGTAAACTACCTCTGAAGTACAGCACAAGGAAAGAATTTGGCTTTATCTAGATTGGGAAGTTTGATTTATAAAGTAAGAAAAAGAGAATTTTGGCAAGCCCTGTATTTAATATTTTCAATTATAACATCTAATCTGCTTTTCCACAGAAGTTCAGGTGTCCCTGTGACGCAGAAAGATTTTGATTTTTGACAGGAGAAGAACCAATTCACAGGATAAGCTAGTGACAATATTAAAAATTCAGTTGAGTAGTTCCCAAATCAGAGTCCCAACTGTAGTATGAAGGGGGTTTGGAGAGTTAACATCACCTGGAGAAAGTCAAGACAAACCATCCTGGACTGTCTGTCTGTAAAGAGCTCAAGTAACTTTGAGAGTAGAGAAAGGTTCTTCTGTAAAATTCAAAGCCTCATGGCAGATACTGCCAAAGCCTGAGAGGCTTCTGTCTCTCCTCAGTGACCCTTCAGGTAAGGGCCCTTAGTATGCCAGAGCAAAGTGGAATGGAGGGAAGGAGGGAAGGAGTGCTGTGAGTTAAGAAGAGTTCACAGAGTTGTAATAGCGCCATGTTCTTCGAGCATCTGCATAAAGGACCTTATTTCACCCCAGAGAAGTAAGTCTCCATTGAATGCATAACTGATGCTTCCAGGACAATATGTGTTTGTCAAGAAATCAGATTTGGCAGCCAGTCCCTTCCTTTCCCAATACATCCCATCAGCAGGTTATGCAAGGCTGGGAAAGCTTTATGATATCAGCTCTGGATCTGAAAACATGATGGTAGATGTGATAAAGAGATGATCAAAAGGAACATGTTTTATGGTTTCCTAAATATTTATTTTACTCTCTCAGCACAAACTTCAGCAAAACCTTTTCCACAGTCTTAATATTGTCTGTGTTACTGCAGCATTTTACAGGACTAAATACAGCATTTATTAGGACACAATCCTGATGTTATTTGGGCTTTCATCAGAGCATAAAAAAGATTAAAGAGGGACACAGATTACTTTTTAAAAAAGTTAGTACAGAGTATTTTCAGGCTATCAGCTGATTTTCAAAATGCTATGTGTTGTATGCTTGCAGCTTTAACAGGGCTTCATTTTAATCTACTTTTAAGCCAAAAACTTTCCTCAGAGCTCACCTATTAATCATTATCAAACCATTTTACAACATGTAAAATTGTTTTGAGTTAATTATAGGAACTCACTGTCACTTAAAAAATGCCTCCAGGATATTTCAAACTTAAAGTCATAGAAAGGCTTAGGTTGGAAGGGACTTTAAGACCTATTCAATGATTACATGGCTTGTCAGAGTGCAACTGTAATTTGCAATACAATGTTACTCTAGTTTAGTGTCTAACTAGAGAAATCAATACGTTTTGTTGTATTTTCAAAATTCAAATTTTATTAGATTCTTCACAAAATTGTGCTTTGGAAGAGTGGTAAACATTTTCACATAGAACAGGGAAGGACCATTTATGTAAAGCTTTGACCAAAAGTCCTACAACTGTACCACAAAAACCTGTAGTAAACTACTAAGGTGGGAACAGATACGAAACAGAAATAATTGTCATAGGGATCATGGAATCATAGAATGGCTTGGGTTGGAATGGGGCCTTGAAGCTCATCTGGTTCCAGCTCCCTGCTGTGGGAGATAACAACTTACTGTATGAAACAATTATTTTATTTGACTAAAATGTTAAAAATTTATCCTCTGTAACTCTCCTTTCAGATAGGATGTGTAAGGAAAAAGACTCCAGCAGTATCCTTTGGTTTTGGCAGGATCTGATCCTCTCTCTGTGAAACTGTAAGATAATTGTGTGATAATGAAATTAGCTTAGTGTGAAGGGGTTAAAAAAAAAAGATGAGGAAATAAATGGTGCATGGGAAATGGAGATGCAAGAAATTTTCTTTGAGAAATTTAGAAGACCTGCCATCACCTCTTTAGGTTATTATTCTGAGACCATAATTTTGTGAAGAACCTAATAAAATTTGAATTTTGAAAATACAACAATAGTTCACTGTGAGGATGGAAGACAAACATTTGCAGAGCATTATTAATCCAGTCTGAGAAATAATTCTTCCTGGGTGTGCCAGAACATATAGCTTCTCATCTCTCTGTAACATTAGTCATAATTCTGTGAGACCTTTAGTAGGTGGTGAAATAGGGATTAATTTAAAATGTTTGTGTGCACACATGTGTGTGTGTATCTACAATTTACACTCTTGATTTGGGTTATAAAAAACTAGAGCAATAAGAACCACAGAAAATAATATTAAAATTTATCTTATTTGTTCTTCTCTTCTGTCTGTTTTTTCTCTTTCTCTTTTTATATGCAAAATGAAGTTTATTATAAGAAATTGAGGTTACTTCCTGTTTATGAAATAATTTTCCTCTTTGCTGAAAAAATGGATTCTGGGGGTCATTTGGGTATTATTTCATTAACTCGAAGGCCAAAGACCTTTTAGTATATTAGCAGAGAGTGTAATTATTACTAAATTAAAAGTAAGTACCCTTGAGATATTGTGGGCCGAATCCTCAGCTGCTTTAACTCAGCATTACTCCACTGAAGTAATAGCAAGGTGATGTGCATATTCACTGAGAAACAATCCAGCATTGATTATAAAGAGCCCTAGGAATGATTAGCTTAGTTATTGAGAGATAACTTCCAAGCGGTTAACTCCATCTACTTTAAATTATTTTAACTAATTTGGAGCACATAAATTAAGGAGTTTAATTTACCTATACAGCAGTAATAGAGACAAGGAGGCTTCTTCAGAGGGTAACTGAGAATGGTTATCCATTTATAATAAATGGTTATCCATTTATACCAGGGTTGAAATTAGTTGATTATGTTCTCTGTCAGGAGATAATAATGTGATTGCATTCCCAAACAGATGTATGACTTAGCACTTGCTCACTGATGCCAGAGAGCGAAGCCAGAAGCAATTTCTATGGGCTGATGTCACACACCATATAATTGTAGCTAAAAATTATGCTGGAGCTTATCTTACCAGTCATTTGTCCCAGGGCTATAAGAGGGGCTCTGAAAGTTACCATCAGCACAGAGTTCAATGTACTGCTTCCACATTTTTCCTGGTAAAACACAGACATGAAATGTCATTTATCAGAAGTGTGATGATGGAAATGCCCCTCAGAGGGTCACTGTTTTTGTCTTCCTTCTCAGGGAGACAACAAACATATCTGTTTGCTAAAGTTTTTTTTCCCCTAACAACTCTTCATCCTTGTACCAAAGAAAGTTTTGTAATGTTCTGAGCAATAATTTCTAAACCTTCTCTTCAAGACTTTCCTGCTAATATCTCTGCTAAAGCCATTCTGCTGTTAAGTTATCAAATTCTTGTTGTTCTTCCCTTGGTGGACATCGCAAACTGGTTCCCATGCTCTCTGTACATGCCTTCTGCAGCATGCCTCAAGCCCTCTCAACAGCGTAGGCAGTACTGAAAGCTGACAGCTTTCAAGGAGAAAGGCTAAATTCAGACTGTTCTTGCAAGATGTAGAAAACTGACATTGCTGCTCCTGTCCCAATCCTAGATTGTGACTCTTGGTTCTGGGATCTCCTCTTCCTCCCCAAAACAGCCATAAGTCTACTCATCAAAGCCCTTTTCTTGGTGGCAGCGACAGCAGCTGGCAGCCTGGCTTTCTAGGACCCTGTCACAGCACTGGGAGTAGCCAAGGGCCATTAGGCTGTCTCCAGCCTCCTCTGTTTACCCATCACAGAACTCTCTCTGCTTTTGCATGTTGAAGGGTTGCTGTGTTTCTTCCTTAACTTGGTCTTTCCTTCGTGGGTCTTTGTCTGCTGGCTTCCCCTTCAGTTGTTTTTGGTGTGAAGTGTGTTGAGCAGATGGGGCATTGAGGGGCAGTGGAGCCCTGACTGGCTGGAAGTGGATCAGAATCAGCTGTTGTTGCTTATCTTGTCATTCCTCTGAGTTTCCTCCAGAATTAGATTTGCCTTATGGTTTTTTCTCCAGGAGCATCACAACTTCTACTCGTATTTACTCAGCAAACTGCTGCAACAGCAGGTCCCTATCTGATGGATTGCTGCCTCTTCAGGTTTTCATTTTGTGATTGTGTATCTGTTGTCTTTTTCTTTTTGGTGTAGTGCTCTGCATTTGTCTTTATTGAATTTCAAGTTCGGCATCCAATGTATCAAGATCAATTAGTTTTCTGATGCTGTCTTCCCTTATGGGCTTAACATTTTGTCATCACAAACACCTTTAGTGTATTCTCTATTTTATCACCTGAAAAATTCATGAACACATTGAATCAAACTCTATCTAGGACAGTTCTGTGCAGAATCTTGCTTGAATTATACCTACACTGATAATGTATTTGGGACTTTTCTGGTTTAAATGCACTTTCAGCTATTTTATGGGGATTTTATTCAGCCTATATTTCTGCAATCTGTTTATGGTAAGATAATGCAAAACAAATGCAAAAAATATATCAAAGTATAGGTATATCACAGATACTACTTTCCTTCTGATAGGGGTGAGGAGATTGATTTAATGTGATTTACTCCTGACAAAGTTTTGTCAGCAGTTTTAATCACTTTCATATCATAAAGATGTTTATTACACTGATTGTTTCTTTGTCTAATGTTGCTTCTGGACACTGAATGAGGCTATGGTCTCCTCTTCCCCCTTTTTAATGATAGATCCTATGCTGACTTCTCTGCAGAATTTTGAGATCTTTCCTTCCCCTCCTGAAGTTGTCAGAGATAGTTCTAATGCCTCAGGGGTTGCTCTGGGTGATTCTTTAGGTTCTCAGTGGTGAATTTAATCAGGAACGAACTTAAATACATTTGAAATAACTAAATAGTACTGAACCTACCCCTTCTCTGTTCTGGCCTTCACACCATTCTCTTTTAAATGAGTTGCAGTCACATTTGCTCTCAGAATCTTTTTCATGAAGACTGAAGCAAAATGGGAAGATTTGGCTTTCTTTATGCCTGTTATTTGCTGCCCTCCCCCATTAAATGGTGAACCTATACTTTCTTTTAGCTCTCTCTGATTTGAAATGCATGTCTTTATTGGTATTAATTAATTTTGTACTTTAACATTTCTAATTTTATCTTCCATGCTTATATAGCCTCATTATACTCATCCTATGGGTATAGATGTGGAGCTGCAATACCTGTAGTCTCATCTTGCTTTTCCTGTTTGTCTTTTGGTTTTCAAAGAACTCTGTGTTTTCATCTTGCTCTTCTTCCTACTTCCTTCCACATTGGCATTTCTGATGTTGTGCTTTTCATATAACACTGTTCAATAGCTGCCAGATCTTTGAAAATTCTGTTCTCAGAGTTGCTTATCCAGGAATACTTCAAGAAAGTTCCCTAAGTTTACAAAATACATTTATTTTGAAAAGCACAATTAGTTATAAAAAATTTAAATGTAGATATTTACAAACCCTGGAGTTAACAAAATAAGTATATTTTTAAAAGGAGGCTAAAATATTTCTCCCAGAGGCCTTTAAAGCATACACCTCTTATGTGAATCAGAAGTTTGAAGACTTTTTTTGCAATTAGAAAAGTTTCCAGTCCCATGACTCAGGCTACCTTTGGTTCACATGTTCAATTGTAATTTGACATGCATTCTAAACGAGCAGGTATATAACGCAGTAAAAATTGTCTTAGAACTAAGGCATTTAATTCTCATATTAGTTTCTGCTTGTCCTCTCTAAGACCCGATTTGCATAGCAAAACTGAGTGGCAGTGAAGGGTTTAAAGTAAGAAAGTGAGCTTTGTTGCTGCAGAGCTCTCAGGCTTGAGTGTGAAGCACGGGTGGTCTCATTCGCTATTCCCAGCCTTTTCCTTGTTTTGTGAAGCAGTTGTCAGAGAACTGTTCAGTCCTGCCATGACAAGGTTAGTACAGCTACAGTCTTGAAGCAAAGAACATTTGATCAGATGCTGTTGCTAACAATGTAGAAGGAATTGGTATATTGGAGAAACCAATCAATTATACGTTTCAAAGAAACTAAGAGTAGCTGCAGAGAAGGATTCTCATTGCCTTTAATCTGCTACATCCTTGTAATGTTATTGAATACCTTTGGAATTACTGGTTCAGAGGATTGCACTGTTATATGCTTAAAATTATTTATCAGCCATCATTCTATTGATATATAGATAAGAATTCCACTGTGAGTGCTTTAATTGTTAACTTTTCCTTTGCTGAGGAAAAGAAATTCTTTTACCTACAAGCCAGAGTGACATGGTGAGACTAATTAGAATTCAATATACTTGAAAATAGTGCTGCAAATGTGTAGCCATACTGAAAGTTTAAGGAAAAATTCAGTTCAAAATGAAGGATAAAGAATTAAAAAGGAAAAATGTTTATTTATTATTTTCCAATACTTTTTTCACTTCATCTAAGGGAAAATGGTTTTATCTGTAATGCCTATGACATCAATACTAGGGATTTCTTCTAGGAAAATACACTGAACTAAGTTTTGCTATATTGCCCTTCATTAAAGAGGTCAGTTTTTGAAGTGGCAAGTAGTCAATTAATTCCAGTTGCAAAAGAGTAAGCAGGATCTCAGCCTCTTAAAGAGAAGGAACATAAATGAGAGATGTTCAATCAGCTAAACCTGATTAATTTCTTCTGAGGATACTTAAAGAACTGACAGATGAATCATATGGCTCTTCAGAGAACTTTGGAAGGGTGAATGAATTGCCAGGAAACTGTCTCTGGGCAGCTATGGTTTCTATCTTTAAAAGAAATAGTATTGAGAAATTACAGACCACCTGAGTAACTTCAATTTCTCAAAGAAATGAGCAATCAAATGAATTATTTCTAAGCACCTGAGAAATAATGAGATGAGGAATGGTCCCCATTGATTTGGCAAGAACAGAAAACATGAAACAAATATAATTTATTTCTCAAAGCGGGTAACAGACCTAGCTCACTGAGAAGAAACAACAGATGTTATCTTTTCCAGATCTTACTAAAAGTGACACAGTCTCACATGGTATTTACACAAACTAGCAAAGGGAAAAACATTGATGACAAAGAAATTAATCGATATATAGAAAATGAGTTGGAAAAGTGTACAGAGACAGTGGTACTTCACTGTCAAAATGGAAGGCTAAATCATATGGACTTTGACAGAAGTCTGTCCTGGTTGTTGTACTATCTGATAGTGTTGTTAATAACCTGGGTGGTGGAAGAGATGAATGTTCATTTTAGCACTGCAATACATGTAAATCCTTTCACTGAGCCTGTGCCACAGAGACATACCTTTGTTTTTTTCTACCTTCTTGCTTTAGCTAAGTCGTTAGAAATACACTTATGCTAGCTTGCCCACTTAAGAGAGCTCCCCCTCTAAAAAATACACCCTGCCTTACTCTAGAAGGGATTGGGCAACCCCAGGCTGGTCTCCCTGAGTGAGTTTCAGAGTCACTTTTCCTCCAGCAAAGGTTGCTGGAGTCCTCTACTCTCCACTCCTCTACAGTGAAACTCCCCACACTCAATAAGCATGGCTGCATATTCACCAAATTAATGTAAATGTTGCTGTTTGTGTGCCGAGTGTGTGGGGAGAGGGGGAGCAAGCACACTGTTCAATCAATGGCTGTGTTCATGTCAGTCGTAAAAAATGAGTGGGCTGCAGAACTGATGAGAATTTTCAGATGTGACATTGCAGCCAATTGGATCAGTTGTCTGACTGCCAAACACATCATTAATTTAGACATAATGGCAGTGAAACAATCAGCAAGTAAAGGGGGATGGGTCTGAAAGGCAAAAGCCAATAGGTTTCAGAAAAAAAAATCTAAAGCAAAAAAGGATTTTGTTTGGCTTTCTTTGCTCTCATTTGCTGGTATGTTGAACTCTACTAATTGATTCCATTAATAGGCGACTCGTCTTTGTGAGGAGACTGGAGTTTTAATGACAAATGCTTTTACAGGTTGAGTATATTATAAAATTGATGTATTTGGCCTCTTAGGCAAGATGCAAAACAACATCCTTGAAGTTCCATTAGCAGAACACAGTGTTTATATGTCCATGATCCCCATAAGGACTTCCTAACCAGCATACTTTAAAAAATAACCAAAAGTTGAGAAAATTGCATTCCTAGGGCAAGGATATCTACCATATTCTTCCAATAGAAAGATCTGCCACACTTTCATTTAGACTTTGTAAATTTCTAAGTTCCTGGGAGTTCGATGTCTAGGGTCTGCTTGCCTTGCTCTTCAGCAGTGCCTTTAAATGCCTTTACCATGCAGTCAGGCATGAACTGCTCTGTTTTGCAAAGCCAGTTGGTGTGTGTTTTTAAAGGGAACTTTTTAGGACAGAAATGAAGATTTGCATTGTAAATTACAAATGGCAAACTCTCTGAGGGAGAATGTCTCCTTTTGTTATGTTCAAGATGCTACTGTCCCATAGGAAGACATTTGCTTAGGATTTTGTGATATTCTACATCTGAGTCTCCAGAAGTCAATGGAATAAGGGAAATTTTTCTTGTGGATTAATAGTATCCACAGATAAGGAAAACCACTGGGCTCACACACTCAGGGCTCATGAACCACATGTGTTGGGCCGATAAAAAATTCAGGACAAATGTTAAAAAAAGTATGGAAGAGCTCACTGGAATGTCCTCCAGTGTATTGCCAGTGAAATGATCCATGCTCAAACCTATCTATCTTGCAGCAGAAAGAAGGGATCTTGTTCCTTCCAGTTGGGACTGTTGGGACACTCTCTCTGCTGCCTAAGACCATGTTGTATTCACTACTCCACATTGTTGAATCAGCTTGCTTTCTTTCAATCACATATGGAAGAATAATGCTGAAAACTATAGGTAAAAGCACAGGTCATCAAGAAATGGCCTTTTTATACAAGCCAGGAGGAACACATAAGAACACTGGTAATGCTTGACCAGGTTTATACTCTTCCTAGCAGGGGAAAACACTACATGTAAAACCACAGAAAAGGTACCAAGAATAAATTAGGACTGATGCAATTCATAGGAGAAAGATCCAGTATCCTAGTTTCAGTTGATCATTTTCCTTAGTAGCTGGTGCAGTGTTGGGTTTTGGATTTAGTATGAGAATAATGTTGATAATGTGCTGGTTTTCTGCTAAGTAGTGTTTACCCTACGTCAAGGACTGCTCATTTTCCCATGCTCTGCCAGTAGGGAGCTGGACAAAAAGCCATGAGGGGTCTTGGCCAGGAAGGCTGACCTGATCTGGCCAAAAGGGCATTTTGTAGTATAGAATGTCATGTTTAGTAGATAAACTGGGGGGGAATGGATCAAGTAATTTCCTGCTCAGGGAAGGCTGGGAATCTGTTGGTGGGTGATCAGCAAATGTGTTGTGCATCACTTGTCTGTCTTGGATTTTATGCTTCTCTCTTTCTTGTGTAATAATAATAAAACTGTTCTTATCTCAAACTATTGGTTCTACCCTTTTCCCCACTTGGTGGGGAAAGGGGGAGTGAGTGCATTGTGCTTAGCTGCCAGCTGGCAATAAACCATAACAGCCAGGCAGAGAAACCTGAGAGTAGTGTGCTTCTGGAAACCATTTGAGTACATGAGACTTTACAATATATTCCAGTGACTGTGTAAGTTTATTTAATTGAGTGTGACAGACCCCTTCATCAGGGTCTGCCACTCCAACAAACACTAGGGGATGTCCTGCTTCCAGTTTGTTATCATATAATAATAGTAACTTGTTATTGTCTGGTTTCAAGGGATGTCAGGCTGGATTTTGTTGTATAAAAATTGGCATTAGTCATATCTTACTTATGGACGATCTCAAATTTTTTCAAAATTAAAAAATAAGACTTTGTCGTTCTTTGAAGACCCTCCCTGTGCATCTATCTGCAATCTAGATGGTAAACAGCATGCCACTGTGTCCAAAATATCAGGAGTGATGGTCTAGCACCCATGGAAAATATAAACTAAATAATGTATCCTGCCACTTCAGAATTTGTCTCCATGAAGGACTTCAGTGATTGAAAATAATGCCTGCTTCTTGGAAGAAAAAAAGGAAATTCCATCAACTCCTGAAGTTTATGCTCTGTGAAAAAGAGTTGGGGTTTTGGAAATTACTATCTATAACCTATCAGTGATATATTTGAATGTTAGTGTGGATTGGCAAAAAGGAACTTGCAATTGGACAATGTTTCTACAGGCAGAATACAGTGGCTTATTCATTTTACCTGGCTTTAGGTCCACAGTGAACAGGGCTGTGTATGAATCATTGGTCCAATTGATGGAGGAAAAGGGGCTCCTCCAGAACTTTCTTTCCAGATACAAATATGCCAAATTTTTAATGAGCTTTGGAAACACAAAACTGTCTTTTAGGAAAAAACCCCCAGACTTCTCTTAAAGGTTATATTTTATGATCAATGGAGTCTACTATTCATCAATTAACAATAGTAAGGAAAGGGTTATATACATAAAAATTAAACTATAAATGTGTGCTGCCAACAGAATGTTCTCAAAACTGCTCACAATGTGACCTGTTAGAGAGTAAGACAGTACTTTTAAATAGGACCATGATTTTGATTCCAAGCTGATTTAATTTTAGGCCTTTTTTCAATATTGTTTCTGTTACTTGTCAAAATCTTACTGTTTGAAAAAAACAATCACATTATTTAATTAACATAAAGCTGAAAATATGTGGAGCAGCTTCTGACAATTGCCTTCTATAATTTCAAACTTTTGTTTTGAAAGCTAGCACTTCTTAAAAGAAAGAAAATCTTCTAAAATGTGGATGCTGCAGTGCTATTTCCACGAATCTTCTGATGTCCAGACTGGATCTATAGTTCTAAGAGGATTGCAGACTTTGTCATTCATCTTAATGGACTGTTTACTTTGAAGCCCATTTATAACCTTGTAAATATTATTTTTATTATTTATTGATTTACTGTCTTACTAGAATGAAAGTTCAGCCTTTTTTCTGTTAACAAATTGAGTTTTTTGTGCGCAGTTTTTAGTCTACCCTCCCTCCTCTATCTTGTCTTCAACCTGGCAATTTCGCCAGTATATCCCAAAACACCATGCTGATTTTCCAATCAAAACCACACTTCTAAAAGTAAAGATCTTCCTTAGTCATTAGGTAGAAGATCTCTAGAAGCCAATACCCCTAAAAAGTTCAGAGAAAGGGGTAAAACATACTTCATGATGAAAAAAATAGGACTAGTTTTACATACATTTCCTGCCAAAGGAAACAGTTCACAATGTGGGCAGACAACTCAGACAATGGTTATGTCCAGTTCACTGATGAAGCAACCACAGGCTCTTTATTTAATGAAGAAGATGGAGAGCTGAAATACTTGCACTGACAGGGAAACTCTGCTGCCGGGGTTAGAAAGGCATCCTTAGAAAGATTGCCCAAATGACCAGCCTCAGAAGAGCAAACACTGAATGCTCCTTCCCTTTGTCTGACAGAAGAGTAGTGAACCTGCAACCATCACCCCTTACAAACCAGGAGGATGGTAACTCCACCAGAGTGCTGGTTAACAAAAATAAACAAAGCTTTTATCCAGCATTCATTTTGCTGTGTGAGGAGCTGACCCTTCAGTGGGCTCAGACCCCTTGGGGGTAGCTCAGCACCTTCCTCTCCCACTGATGGCAGAGGTCTTGTGCCCAACTCTTCCTTAATCTAAACTGACACAGACCAAGAAACAGGGTTTGTTTATTCTGTAAGAATAGCTTTTCCCCCATTTCAATCCATGTTAGAATGATAGAAACTGGAAATACAGGGCACATTAGGGAGTTGCATAGTCTAATCTAAAATGGATGTGCCAGATTCCATGGCCAAAATCCATGATCAGCCACGAGCTAGTTCAGCAGATGAGTCTGATACTGAGTAGGTGTCCCTCAGTCTACATACTTTTCTGAACTGCTATTGTCTCAAAAAAATCTCATGACATTTCTCTCATGGGCTGAAAGCTCATCCCAGTGTCAGTCAAACAGACAGTACAAAAATAGAGCCTCCCCTTGATGTAGCAGAAGAACAGAGACAATTCCTTAGCAGTCTAACCACAACCCTGGTTTGGGAGTGGCCCATGCAAGGTGTAATATTTAGAAGAAGCAGCAAGGGAAAGCACACCATACACTGAGGACCTCAGCATGCTCAGGACTGGGAAGTTTCCTTGCACAGTACCCAGAGTCCAGAGGAGACCTTGTGGATCAAAACTGCAAGGGTCTAAGATGTGGATTATTTTTTCCTGAAAATGGTGATGAGACAGCTGTTAAACTCACTAATGTCTTCATGAATCAAGGTTTAGTTCTTTGGTGGTTCAAGACTAATTAAAGCATTTTGTTATAAAAGCTCTTAAATAAAAACTCCAACACTTTAATTTCTAACAGTTCTGCTTCTTTATATGATAAGGAGAACAGACATTTTCCCTGACAATCTTGAAGCAAAAAGAACTTTTGACAGATGTGGCGACTTCTTTCCCATTTACTGATCCTTTCACTTCTGGAAGGCCCAGTGAAACCACTGATTCTTTCAGAACCATCCTGCTCCACAGGTATTTAGATAATGCATTATTTGGTGTCTGTGTCTTTCCATATCCATACCCACTCTTGAAATTCCCTCTCAGCTTGCCTAATTCCTGTCCTGTCTTTAGGCTCTTATAAATTGTGCTATTGTCTTCAATTTGGTTTGAATTCCTTTCTCCAAAGGGCATGTCTCTGATAGAATAACAATCTTAAAGCCTGCCATGTAAACTTGTTTTTTTTCCAGTTTCCTTTTTAATTCCTCTTTGGCTTAGTTATCTGTTCTTTCTGTTAATCAATCAGAATACACTTAAGTGGTTACCATTGCTGATTTTACATCTGCTCACTCTTACCATACCACAAGAAATTAGGTAGAATCAAATTTGAATAAATACAGATTTGGTTTTAAAAAAGAAATTGTAATCTCAGTTTTCAGTCTAAGTAAAGTTTAGCTTTAGGTCAGCATGAGTTACTGTTCTGTCCAAAGCAGATGGTCCAATCCCATCCAAAACTGCAGCATCAGGGTATGGTATGTACAAACACTATTGTGTGATTATTTAAATAGCAATCCCTCATGCTTTGCAGTTTTCATTAGTTTCCTATATATAAGTGAAGAGCCTGTGAGTAGTGACTGAAGTAGAGAAAAAGGGCTATTTAGGTCTTTTAATACATTCCAGTGTTCTTGTATTTGCTACAAATATAGAAGTCAAATATAGCACATCTAGTGATTCAAGGATCTTAGTGTCATTAATATTGCTTGGATGACCTGAAACACATCTTAATTTCAAGACTGACTTGATGACATGACTACAGAATCATTAGGTTGAGAATAGCATCACTTCTATTAAGATGTTTAAGGCAAAGATATTTGGATAAATGCATTAGGCATCATTAGTTATGAAAATGCCCTTCATGGCAAACCCTGTTTCTTTTCATGTTTTGTTTTTTTTATAATGATTCTGTGATGTCATAACCTTAAAAAAAATCACTTTCATGGTCTGCCAGTGTTTGGATATAGACATAGGCTGGGCCTCCTGATTTACCTGCACGTGGGTAACATTTTGGAATTATTCTTTTGGTGTTTCTTTTCACTGTCATACATGAGGAGAAGCACTGCTTGAAGAAAATATTCCCATTCTCAGAGCATCTGTGTTCTCCACTCCAGGTGTGTGTTAAAGTCTGTGAAGAGACAGCTGTGTGTCAGTGTTGGTGGCTGAGGCAGCAGGTGCCCTTCAGCCCAGCACTGTCCTCAGGGCAGCCGGGCTACCACAGCAGGCAGGGAGGGTGCCAAGGGTCTTACACAGGCCAGATCAGATTTCTGATCAGAAATTTTCAAGAAAAAACTATTCACTGGAAAAATGGAGAATTGTCCCTGCCCCTGCTCTTGGCAATATATGATGTTGTTCCCTCAGCATATTTGCTTTCCTTCGGTGTCCTTCGGCGTACAGTGAGCTGGCATGGCTGTACCTCATTGCCAAAGCAGTCAATTGACAAAGAAGCTGCCTAAGTTAGAAATTGAAAAGCTTGCTGTTCTCATGAAGGCTCAGGGCTGCAAAGAAGGGCTCTGTTGTGAATCATCTTCTGAAATCAAGTGTCTACAACAACCACCTTTTCCTATCCCTTGCCTGCCTTACAAATAATAATAAACTCAGTGATAGGGACCTTGAACCAACTCCAACTATGGCATGATCCAGGCTTTGAGTTCAGGGTTGTGTCCCAGCATCTTCTGATGAGATATTTCCACTTCATCTCACTAAAACTCATAAAACTCTCATAAAACTTCATCTCACTAAGAAATTAGATGGATTCCACATTCCTTTCTGTATCAATACCTAAATTACTAAGGTAGTGAGTTATTATCTAGTTTGTCCTTAAAAAAAATCTTATTAACTCCAAAAATACTGAACTGTTTAGTAAAACAGACATGGCGAGAAAGGTATCCCATTTCCAAGAATACCCTATCTTTTAGAGGGCAATCACTTTTCTGGATCTGTAAAAGATACATAATCTTGTCTTTTCATGCAGAGGGAAAAGCTGATGCCAGCTTTCTATACAGAAAAGTCTTCAGACAAAAAGGGGAAAGGGTGGCATTCATGTGTTTTCTGGCACTGCCAGATTAGTGGTTTAGGTTGTTTGTTGTTTTTATTATTTTTAATTCATTTGGATTTGGGCTTTGTGGGTGAGATAGGCCTCTCTTTTGCAAAGCCCATGAAGGTTTAAATAGAATCATGATGCCTAACTGCTCTGTGCTACTTTTGACTTTCCTGCACAGATATATGTATAAAAACAGGGATGAAGGCACCTTTGGGACTTCTCTGGTGTGTATACATAAATATAATGCTTTTGAGATTTGCAACAGTTTTGAACATCAGTATTTTGGATCCAGCTTGCACCCTATAACTTGTGTTCACAACATGAACAAGCAAAGTACTCTTTCAATGCTTTCAAATAAATTAGCACCTTCAGAGAGTTCATACATGAAATTATGAGTGATTGAAACTGGAGGAAATGAAATGAAGATATTTCATATCTTCATTATTGTATGATTATTAATGTATCATTTAATGTATGATTATTCACTTAAATGCTTATATTATCATACTTAGAAATATGGCAAATTTCATTTTAATTTTTAGTTTTGTGAATCCTGAACCACTGAGCCCAATGTTAAACGTTCATCATACTAAGCCATGCAACACTCGCACTGTATTTTTTTGCTTTTGTAATGTTTCTTCAGTTTTCCCAAACACTTTGTGGTATATCTGGGTCTTAAGAAAGATAATTTCAGCCAGTAAATACAGCAGATAGCTGTGGTTACTTTTTGAGACCTGTGAGAGATTATAAGTATTGAGTTTTGTGTCCCATTGTTTCCACATGGATGAGCAGTGCAAATAATAACCATGCTGTCATACTATAGCCTCATTATCCGAAGTGATCTTCTCTGCTTGGATATTATGCCATAATCTAGTTCTTTTCCAATGCTTCTCACCTGTCTTTGTCTCTACTTCAGGTAGAGGTAAATATTGCTTGTTGATGGATATATGATATATTGATGGATATATAAGCTTCTTGTGTGTTTTGAATACCTCAGAAGTATAAACAAATATAGTATTGCTGCTTTATTTTTACTTAATGGAAGAGAGATTTATTTCACATATGTGAAAAATTCCTCCTCCTGGCATTTCAGATAATCCTAACAGTAATTCAGTAATAAGGTTGACAGTGACTTCTGGAGGCCACCTGCTCAGCCTAAAGTTTGCAGCAGGCTCAGCTTTATGGCTAGAACTGGTTGCTCAGGGGCTTGTCTAGCAGTGTAGTAAGTACCTCCAAGGGTGGAGATTCCACAGGCTCTGTGGCACCTCTGCCAGTGCCCACCCACTTCCTTCATGACAATTATTTTCCTTCCATTCTGTTGGAATATCTCTGTTTGCCTCTTATATTTTCTACAACACTATTCCCCTTGTGCCACCTTCCAAATCCAGTTATCTGATATTTTAGTTTCTTACAAGAGGACTTCTCCACAGCACAGATACCTTGCTTATGTTATTTTGGTAAGAAAATGCCAGTTGCAAGCTCTGTTCTTGCTGTTCCCTTCTTCAGCACTGGAAACTGGAGACTCCAAAGAGGTCTGTGTGTATGTAAGAAAGTATTTCTCAGAAGTCCATGTTCCTTGCTCAGATGTCTTGTAGTGCTCTGAAGACTTGAGGTCCAAGCCAGATTTCTCCTAAACAAGTAGTTTGTTACAGGACATGCAGCTGCTGTGTAGCCCTAAGGACACACAGCTCTTACCATGGCTGGACAGGTCCATAGCACTTGCCAGAGATCTTGACAAATAGTGGTGTCTTGATGCTGCTTATTCTTTTACTTTTTAATTTCTTACTTCAGCTTTTATGTTTCATAATGCTAAAAATGGAAGAAGAAAATCACATCTGTGACCTTCCCCAGTTATTGAAGTAGAGTCAGTTCCAATTTTCCATTTTTTACATATTTATTCATGATAATGCCTGAATGGGTACTATTTTAATTTGCTTCTCTTAGAATTCTTTCCTTTATAGTTAATGCTACCCAATTAACACACTCATCTGAATATACAGAAATCTGATAATCATAATCTTTAGGTCATAATGGGAAATGTATTTGTACACCTGCGAAACACTGAATTAAGAGCTTGCTCGTTAACCATTCTTTTTCTTTGCTTTCTGTTGTCTCTAGGAATGGGGGTAGGTTTTGTTCCTACCAGAACTTTTTTGTCTCACTATGATGCAAGCTTCCTTTAAAGATAATCTCACTATATTTTCAGAGAGTAACTATTCCTTTACTTTTTATTCCCAATTCCCTTTGATTGTATTTGGGTTTTTTTCATCCACACAGAAATAAGGTGTAGAAGGTCCCTCTCCCTTCCTCTCTCTATGTATAACACCTACAGTATATCTATCATATTTGTAAAGACTGAAGAGGTATTTTGTGGGATATCTCTCAGTGATGTAGTAAAGGTTCTTGAGAGGGGGGGGGGTTGTATTATACTTCATAAAAAGACAAACACAGCAACATTTCTGTATATTCATTTATCCATGCTGTGGGTGCTCAGAGTGTGGAGGAACATCTCTGTGGACCTTGGATTTGATGGAGGTCACACAGTCTAGAAAGCTGTTGTCAGTATGCTTTGGAAGTCATGACTCAAAGCTATTCTTCTCTAGCAGAAACAATTCAGTTTGTTCACATGTGTGAACACCATGTTCTAATAAGTTCTCAGGAATTATTGATTTGTAGATGGCTCCTGTGACCATCCTTTGAAGAAACTTGCAAAGTATTATAGTCTACCTTCTTTTCAGCAGGAATGATTTGAATCTAGCAAAAAGCGTGCCTTCACTCTTTCCCCTTGAAATAAGTGGTGAACACAGAGCGAAAATTTTAAGATTTCAGACACAGCAGAAGGGCTCTGTTTTCCAGCAAACAGGAGGTTAAGTTGTAGTATAAAAATTTGTTTCATAGTGTGTATTGTTATGGTAAGTACTTTGTGAATCATTCTACTGGCTTCTAGTTGGATAGTGCTGAGCTTCACAACACCCACATATAAACTATCCATAGATAGATTCCTAGAACCTTAATCTCTATAGAAATAATAAAATCTGAAAAACTCCAAATTTTATATAAAATTATTAGAACTTATTTATAAGACAAAACAGGTATTTAGGACCAATAGCCAGAAGCTGGGTATTAAAAATACTTTCAGTGTAATTATGTGGATTGCAAGAAAGTCCCAACTGTCTTTTGGGGTCTGTGCCTCTTCTCAGTGCTGTCACAGCAGCACTAATTCTCACTGTCACAATCCGGGTGTCTCCAGGACTGTCCTACAGTTCTTGATAGAGGTTTAAGATCAGCATCTGCCTTTACCTCCCCTTAATGACAGTAATGCCTCAATGTCTGGAGAAACATGTATTTGTGTGATAGCCTTTGGCCTTGCCCAGTGACTGAAGTGTGGGATGGAGGCAGAAATATGCGAGGAGGAATCATAGCTGTAACCTGCTGGCATGCAGAAAAATCTTGCTGCAGAGTTCAAGGGTTAGATGATGATAGAGAGATGCCAAAGTATTTTTGGTGTTTCTTTCAAAAAATGCCATGGAGGTTAAAGAAAACTGAGTTCAGGTGATTTCTAGGAAGACACTGAGAGACGTCCACTAAGGTCAGGTACCCAAAAATAATTCCAGCTGGTGGGGAAGGGACATTTCCTCATTCCTGAAACCACAAATGTCAGCACTAACTTGCAATTTTTATTCTCTTTGTGGCTCCAGGGACCAAGATAAAGCTCCCTATCTGCAGTGCTATTATGGCATGTAAGAGCAGCCTCTGTGCTTTTAAAATAAGCATAAGCTATCCTGTCAAATACATCTATTTCATTCATGTCCCAAGCACATATTTTAAAGGAAAATATGCTCTTCATCCTCTGCCTTTCACATCTGTTCACACCTCTGATATTTACCAATAGAGAAAAAGATGATGCATGTAAAAAAGAAATATTTATAAAATGATAACTTGTTAAAATTGTACAAAATCTCATACTTTCCAACCAGTTTGAATGAGCCCAAATAAGCAGGAAACAGAGGTAAAATTAGAGGCACTTGAGAGCACAGTGACATGGATAATGTGGAGAAGTGAATGTGGCTTGCTATGAAAAAGAATCCCTGTGAGCATCTACTGTTTACTGTAAGCCACAAAAGGTTGCTGGCAACAATACTTTGGGAATAATGGCCATTACATTTACATAGTTTTCTACTCCATTTCTCCCCAAATCTTTTCATTAAATAAAAACCCTTCCAAAAAGCCATCACACCTAATGTGTGTTCAGAACTATTTCTGAAACTATCTGTTGTCCCTGTTCTGATTTCAGTGGTCAGGTATCTACACCAAAATCACTGCTAATTTAATTGGCATACCATGACAGACTTTTGGTACACTTCACAGAAACTTATGGAAAGCTAATTTCCCTCTCTACACTGCACTTCACCCAAGTGACAATTTTAAGTAGTTTCTGAGAGCAGGTCTTAAAAAGTCTTTCAGGATAGATGATCAAGCAGTCCTGCAGAACCCAACTAGTTTGTTGAGGTGTCCCAGTGAGCAATGCAACAGACAGGACGTTGTAACCTGAAAGCTGTTTATTTTTCTATGCAAAGTAATTTTGTAACTGCTCCTTATAGGAAAGCATACAACACAGAGGAAAATCCACCAACTCATAGCTGGACTATACTGGCAGTGAAGGTTGGTTGCAGAAGTTTATACATTTCATCTGTTCTGTGCAGAGGGAATTTGAATTTCTAGGGGTGATACTCTGGGTGGTTCCTGCCTCTTGTGCACATTGATATTTCCAGAGTTCATCACTTATAAACTCTCAGAGCCAGTTTAAGGCTTCACAAGGCCAAAAACAAATTTAATTCAAGAAATGGTATGAAAACGATGTATGACAAATAAATTTATAAATTAATTTCAGGGCACCAAATTTGGGGAACGGAGTATTTCTTCTCCTGAGGCAAGCAGCCCTTTCCACACTGCCTGGGGAGTGAGTCTCACTCTGTGCCTGGCTGTAACAGCCTCCCCTCCAGCCCTGGTCAGCTGAAACCATAATTTTGTCACTGTTATTTGTGTGCCATGCTAGGAACTTGTTTTGCTTACACCTAGAGCAAACCCCCTCCATGGTGTAACCTCAAATGCTGTCACAAATAGACTTCTTGGTTTGGCTTCAAGTTGCAGAGCAGGATAAAGAATGAAAATTCAGAAGACAGGAATTTTATCAATGGTGGGGTCGAAGAAATTTGTCACAGACATTCCCCTCTTATCCTGCCATCAATTTTCATGTAGTATGGACAGATAAAACTCATTAAACTTCAGCACTGTAGATCTTCAGGACTGATTCTAAGTACAAGTAGCCCTCAAAAAATAGTGCAAAAGGTAGAAATCGTGAAAATAACTGTAAAATACAGTGAAAATACAGTGAAAATAACTGTAAGCTAATAATAATTTCTGTAGAATGTAACACATAGAGACATGTAGCAGTGTTTGCTAGCTTCTAAAAGAGTAGCTTTGTAGAGTTAACTGTTCATTAAAATGAGAATAGCAGGGAACCTGAGTTATTTTGCTGATTCATGAACTCTGCAGACACAAATGCTGGTAGAGTAGTTATTCAATGAGCTTCCATTACATTAACAGAACTGTTCTGGGTATTACTACTAGAAAAAACAACCTATAGAATCAAGTACTTAGAATCTGATTTTCAAATTGCTCTCCTTTTTGCATTTGCATCGATGTTTTGCATTTGTTTGAAGCTTGCATCTGCTTCCAAACAATAAGCACTAATTTTAAACCTGTTTAGTACTCATTTAACCCAGATAGTTCTTTTGTGGCCGTTTCACATGCATCTGGGATTCAGTGCAAAGAGGTTGCATGGAACAAAATGAGAGGAAAATGCTACTAACCAGCAGCTGCAAGAAAGGGCCAAAAGAAAAAAAAAAGTGGAAACACTATACGAATATGCTACCATTATGACTTGAGAAGCAGGCACATAGATAGTGACCCTGTGATTGTGTTAGGTAGAGGCTGCTGTGGATGATGACTGGCTTCTGGGAAACCTAATCTTGATTTGTATGAGAGATACTTTCACTGATTCAATGGATCTTTGATATGCTTTAGGTAATTTGCACTACTTACATGTCAGCTGAGGTCAATGAAGCCTGCCAGAGCATTATATTCAAAGACATCCTAGGGAATAGAATGTCACCTGATGTAAACTAGCAGAACAAGGAGTCTCTTTCCTGCAACAATTAAAGCATCCACTGGAAGGGTGGTGAGATACTGAAACAAGCTGCCCAGAGAAGCCATGGATGCCCCATCCCTGGACCTGTTCAAGGCCAGTCTGGATGGGGCTTTGAGCAACTTGATCTAGGGAAAGGTGTCCCTGCCCACAGCAGGGAGTTTGAAACTAGGTGATATTTAAGGTCCCTTCCAACCTAGGCCATTCCATGATCCTATGAAACATCTAGTTCACCACTGACCAAGGCTATCATCACTTTTGATATTTGTAGTCATAAACCCCAAAACTAATGAGGATTGAATGGCTGAATACATGTAACCTAGACACACCACATGCAGCTCTCATTTAATCAGAATAAATTAACTGGAAGTCAGTGACGTGGCCCAGTAAAAAATCCACTGGAGTTGAGGATGGATGTGTTCAGCTATACTCTATGAGGCAAAAATCATGGGTGAGAGCCACCTGGAACACCATGCAGCCTTGCAAAGCACCTGTGATCCAAATGGGAAGCAGTGCCAGTATACTCAATCCACTCGTAGTCTACTGCAGAGGTGTTTGTCTTCCTGCATTATGTCAGTGTTAATGGGGCTGTGCTTCTCAGCCTGACACAGTGGTTGTACCCCTGGATCAGCCCTGTTGTAAGGTGAGCTCTTGCAATCTCTCACCTCTGCTCCCACGGTGGGTTTCTTGTTATGATTTTCATGCAGACACTCAGCACATTACAGTGTGACAGACATGTGAAACAGGTCACAGTGCCAAATGCCACATCATCTGCTGCTCCATTTCAAGGCAAGGAGAGGACAATGTTAACTGCTTCTATTTACTGTCTGCCACTTGTGAAATTCATGGGAAAACAGTAATGACACAAATTTTTCTTCCTGTATTATCTGAATATTATTTCCCTTTAACCTGTCTGCAAATGTGGTCCATAAGATGTCTATTTTGATTTCAGCATATTATGTTTATGTTTACACTGTCTTAGCATTATCTTAGCATATTGAGCTGATCTTGCTCTGACTTAGTTAAAAAACAGGAAAGAATACATGTTTCCATATCAAGAGGCCTCTCCTTGCTGTACAGTGGAAACTGAAATGGAGGATTGTGTTTTCAAAGTAGCGTGTGTAGAAGTGTGACTTCAAAGTTTCATTCTTAAGTAGTTGTTGTTCCTCCTGCGACCAGTGGAGATTTACAGGAGTCCAGCATATTTGGTGCACCTCTCTTGTTTTACGCTGCTTAGAAATGCACAATTTTCATTAAAAAACTACCTTTTTAGAAATTTAAGCTTGAATTTATTCCTCATTTTTTAGTTTTTAAGAAGATATCTATATTAAAGAAATCTGATCTTTGCATCTTAGAGGGCAGAAAAAACAAGACAGTTCAAATAATAAGTAAAAAACCTCTTTAGAAGACCTGAATTTTTCTGTCTGTACAATTTAAAGCAGAAAAAATAGGTCTCAAAATAAAAGCAGAAGACCATCAGCTGCCTCTCCTTCACCCAAGGCTTGCACTTATTACTGGATCAAAAACATGAAAACCTTTAATGGAACGCTACCCAATACAACACATATAATTGAATAACCTTGAGAGGAAAGATTGGGGATTTAAGGGAGAAGATCAATTTAAAATCACTTAATGGATGGAGGCATTTAAAATGAAGAAGGTGAAAGGTGCTATGGAATAATTGCTTTCATCCTCTGGAGATAGTGTCTTAAGATGTAAATGAGAGTCCATGTTTCAGTAATTTATTGTATGAGAACTATACCATCACCAAAGGAAAGAAAATTGTGACATAAAGAAAAAATAATTTCTGAGCTCTGTAAAGACCACCTCACCTAAGGTTTGATTCAGTGTCCACTACAGTCCATGGGAGATTTATTCCCATTGAAAGATGTCAGTGGACTTCAGTTAGCTTGCTTGAGGCCTCCTATGATTGTATAATTTGACAGGAGAGAAATAAATTGTTATAAAAATATATCAGCTCATGAAGCTCAAGTCTGTAGCACTCCTGCACAGAAGCAGGCTCCCTGAAATGCACACATTTGGTCACATCAAAAGCAAAACTCTTGGAAGTGAACAGCTTTAAACTCTTTGGTGGACATGGGTACATGGCCTTCTTCATCCATCACATGCTCCACATCCTACAACATGGTAAGACTTGCAACATCTGTGGGCCAGTAGATTACAAATCCAAGAACACCTTTTTCTATGCAGCAGCATGAATGGAGATAGAGTGCCTTGCACTGGCTGCTCTGTCATGGATTTGACATTTTTGTCCCTAGAAGGCAGTCTTGGGTATGCAGTGATCTCAGTAAGTCTGGGCAGTCATGTTTAAGTGTGGTTCATCCAGGCTGCAGATATTTATGGGTGTTTGGGATTGTGTTAAGGGTGACACAAGCCCAACTCTTTATGCCCTGAGTTCATGCAAATTCCCTATGTAAAAGCATCCAAAAGATCAAAGCTTGGGAATTACTGGCTTCCATGAAGAACTGAACATACTCTTAAAATCTATGTATAGAGCTTCCAAAAAGAAGTAGGAATCAGTCTTTGACAAAAATACTTCTCAAGGATGAAGACATTTGAGGTGCATCAAATCCAGTTTGGGACAGCTTCTTGCATAGGGTGCATTACATCTGCTACAAACAAACAAAAGGACTCTCTCTGTAAATAGCTCTGTGTGAGTAGCACATGTTACACTTTCAGCTGATAGAAGTGAAATGACATACCAATAATCTTCTAACACGTCTAAAAGTATTGCACCGAAGTCCTAATCCTCCTTTTCCCTTGTGTGTTTTCTGTTTACTTCATGAGTCACTTTTTGCCTGGTGACTAACTTCTGACTGGAGGAAAAAAAAAATCACATAACCCAAGGAAGTTTTTTTTTATAAATAAACTTTAGCATGGAAAGTTCTCTTCTCAAATGCATGTCATCTGATATCTGCTGCCCTTGCCAGAATCTGAAGAAACAAGTTTACAGAGTGGAGATCCTCCTAACCACTATTGTGCTCTCCCTAGCCCTCCATCTCACAGGAAATGATTCTTTCTCTAAACTCTGACACTGCTGCTGCTGAAGAGCTCTTCAGTTCTGAACACGTTATTTTGCCATTCACAGGCCTTTGAACTGTTGCTTTTAAATGTGGCTGTTGAATTAATGAATAATTTTGCCAGGTGTTAGAGCACATGAAGGGAATACCAGCCATACGCTTTGGTTGATCTGTGTTCATTTTTACATTACAAGATGTTTATTATGGTAAGATAAAAGGTCTGGCTCATTCCCATACCTTTAATATGGAATTCAAATAATGAAGACAGAGTTAGTAAAATCTTCTGAGAATGAATGAATAAATGCGATTTACAAAGCCAAAGAAAACAAATAATTTGTTTATATGCAAAACTCATTAAAACGTTGCTTATTTAATCTTATTTAGATTAAAGGAATAATGCTGTTTTATCAGGTTGTCACTTTTTTCTGATGAGAACCATGACATATCAGTGACTATAAAATACATTAAAAAATGGAGAGGCTTCAGGTGTTGAGATACCTGAGGTGTTTGATTTTTTGGAGGAAGCTGAAAAGAGATTTAGTTGCCATTCAGTAGCTGATAAAAGAATATCCATCTTTACATTTCTGGCTTTCCACGAACAAAAGCCACAGAGGAGTTCTTCTTCCAAGATGGACTGTTTTGTAGGATGTAGTGGTAGTAGGGAAGCAGAAGAATTGTCCTTCTTTGAAGTTTTGGACATAGGCATCACCTAAGCACAAACTCTGAGTAGATGGTGGTATCAGAGATGGAATTTGGTTCTGGACTGTGCCTGGACTATTTGTGTTGCCATGAATTTATGCCATGACATGTTAAGAGGTCCTAGGGTCCTGCTTATCCAGACTAACACCTTTGTGTGACATTTTTGTCCCATTTACATCTGGGTTACGGGTCAGTGTTTCATCTGTGTAGAAATCATGATACAAGTAACAGGGGAACAGCATCCTCTGGAGTCTTTCTCCAATATGAGGTCTGTAAGAAGAACTGAAGGATGCTCACTGTGTGAGCTGGCATAGATTAGGAAATCATGATACTCCATGAAGAGCTCTCCATGGTCATCTGTCATTTTTGCTCACAAGCTGACATTAATGGCACCACTTTTATAGTCCAGAAGGAACATTTTCTCCTAACAGGAGAATATAATTTTTGTTTCAATACTTTTCGTTTTCTCCTGAGGTGTGGTCCACTTCCTGGGATATCTGGATAACTGACAATATGTAGCATAGGGTATTGACTATTCCTGAGATCATTACCTTTCTTTTCTAGTGGCAAGGCATGGCTTTTGTGGCTGCTGATGATTTATGCTACAGTTTCTCTTTCTGTGCTATCATTAGCCAGCTTTCCTGATGCGCTTTGTCATCGTGACTGTCGTGCCATTGCATTTCAAGAGAGCGGTGACAGATTCACACCGCTTGCTCTCTGGGGTGTCTTGCCCCTGCTTTCCTGAAGAGAAACAGCCTTGTTGCTTGGGCACTGGCAGCAAGAATCTAGCTGGAAGGGCCTTGGGTTTTTTGTGGCGAGGCAGTGCTTTATGTGCTGTTGAGTAAGTGGCCTGGGGAAGTCCCCTAGGTTGAATCTCCACTGCACATCTCTCTGTAGTCTATAGGGTCTGACAGTCCCTCCCTAGTCTGCTTGCAAAGCCAAATCTACCACATTCACAATTCTTCCCCTGGAGGGTGACAGTAATGAAACGTGCAACAAAAGTTGTTCTCATCACAGCTCATCCTCTAGAACCACAGAAGCAGTATAAGAAGCTACATAGAAAATAAACCTTACGGGGAAAGACTCAGAAAAGGTAATGAAGAAATCTATGACCTGCAATGTTTGCCACATTATAAAGTTTATTACGATGTGCTTAGATCAACTGTTTTGCTATCCAAGGAATAATGCTTTCCCCTCTGCTGGTCTTAACCAACAATTGCTACTTAACACTGAGAAACAGGCATCTTAAGAAAAAGGACAGAGACAAAGAACCTCTTCTTGAATACACTGATATTAAGATAATGAAAGGTTTCAATGGTAGTATTATTAAAGGTTGACAATACTGGGTTTTATGATTCTCTTTATACAGTTCAGATAAATTAAATAAAACTAGCTCTTATCTGTACAGCTCCTAAAGCCACACTGTAACAATAGTCTCAGGATCGTCTTCAGGAAGATACCCAAAGTCAGGGCAGGTCTGTGAGGAAGGAGCTAATGTCAGGTGCTGTCTATAGACTCCTAAGAGAAGCAGCAGCAGGACTGAAGTGATGACCTACAAATTTCCTGTATGTTGCATGTATGTCAAATACAAAGGGAGACTAATCAAAATAACATGGGAAAGATAAAAATGACAAAACATGGCTGGTGTAACACCACTGATGCCTTAACTGATAGCTCAATGTCAAAGATATGATGCATGTGTCACTCACTGTAAAAATGTCAGCATTCTTCAGGTATAACATCTCCCAGGGACTGACTGACACATAGGTCAAATTGCACATTCTGCTCCTTCAACATAAAGTGATTAAGTAGAACTTAAAAAAACCCTTCAGATAAATAAACTATGTTTAAAACCATCTTCAGCTTCTCGTTGGTAAACACTGTTTCTGTCTACTAATATATATTGACAAAATTAGTGTTTTCATGCAATGTTTTATGGTACATTACCTAAACTCAATGAGCAACTCACACTCTGTTTTTTTGTTGCTAACAGTGGTTCACAATGTTTCACTACTAACTATGGGTGTCACAGAAATAATTTGACAAGCAATAAAAAGAATATGTTCTTTGGTGCAGTTTTTACAGTCTATTCTACACAGTTGCAATCACTGAAGTGGAAAAGATGAAGATAAACAGCTTAACTAGTATGTTTACATGCATCTAACCAGGTATTTTCTTTTAAGATTAATTGAATTTTACATATAAATAAAAATGCTTTGATTATAACTTTGTGAATTTGAAGGAGCTTTGAAAGAACTGTCAAGTTCAGAAAGGAAAAATGCTCCATTTTTCTGACACCAAAGCACGATGAAAAAAGTGCCATGCCTTTCTGATTTGTCAGCTTCCAAAATACGACAGCTTAAGTTCTTCCTTAACTATTAAACTAATTGTGAGATTTCTGATTTCCAGATAAAACTGAAAGAATCCCATCAGATTTACAGGGACAAAAATCTGAAGCCATTTTAAGGAAGCCAATATTGCTTCAGCTCAGCAAGGTACATATATATATATATATATATATATATATATATATATATAAAATTCAGCAGGATGAGTTACTCTGATTGAGTATGTCATGACAGGATCCTAAAGCAGGGCACCTCTGGCTGTTTATTTGCTAGAGTTCTGTAAGTTACTGTAAAAGCTGCACAGGTAAGAATTAAAATCCAGGAAATATTGAAGGAATGGGGTGGTCATTCGTATCCCTAGCTTGTTACAGAACAATGTTTAGTTAGTAGTTTGTGAGCTATTCCTTTGAGCAACATGGTTTAGTGCCCAGTAACTGCCCCTATACCTTGGAAGGAGAAGTATAAAAAGAAGCAGATGTAGCTTACAGGGTAAGTATTTAAACATCATCATAGCCTTATTGCAACAACCAAGGTGACAAAACCTTTAAAGCAACAAGAAAAAAAAAATCCCTAAAGATGTGTAGAAGATCTAAAGAGGTCTTTTACAAGAGCATTGATTAGAGCATGGACTCTATGCTAAGCAGCTCATATAAGAAGGGAATATAATCTCCATTCAAGTATTTCTATTAAAATTATTTTATAAAATGTCCATATCTATCTATGACATAAACACAATTCCCAACAGTAAACTCCAGAGTTCCTCGAACTCTTTCAGGACAATGATATGAGACTGACCAGCACCTAGGCAAAAAGTCATCCTCTAGGGCATACAGATCTCTTTTTCAGGGCACAGTCTTTAAGAGGAAATCATATTTCTTAGCACAAGGCATCCAACATTACCAAGTTATTTAATAGAATGCAATTGCCCCTCTACCTTATGTAGCATTTGCTCCAAAAGGTGATTTTGAAGAGCTCTTACTGACTGACATGGACCTCTTAGGAGTCAGCTTCAAGAAGGAAAGAAATGCCTAGGTGGTAGAATATGGGGGCTGAAGTATTTGGTGTCCATAGTGATGCCCTCCTCGACACACAAACATACACACACAAACACAGACACAGACACACACAAACACCCAGAAGAAGACAAATCAAAGACACTCTTCATGCCAAATATTAAGGAGCATTTGCAGTTTGCAGCTCAATGGCCATCTGAAGAGATTTAGAACTTAGAAATCTAAACCTTGCCTGAGTGTCACTAAGATTTCAATGTAGCACAATAGAGGTCTTGAGAAATACCAGTTATTTGGGGTGAATTAACCAAGGTGGGATACCACACTGACGCATCTACCTGACATCTCGTGCCTGAACCAACTCACTCGGGGCTTAGTTGAGCATCAGTGTGTGTGTGGTATGTACTGTACCATCTAACAGGTTCCTTATGGAGAAGTACCTAAAAGTGTACTGCACTGCTCTTGTGCTCCAAGGAAAAGTCATCTGTTGCTGTTACACAGCTTTACATTTTCCCTGCTGTGATGATTCAACTGTAGCTGGCACACCGAAGGGAAGAAGCCAAATCTCCACTCATTTCCTTGCTCTTCCCACTCACTCTCTGTGAAGAAGAAGCATTAGCAGCTGTGCAGAATCACTGTTATGCTGCTGCCTGCCACCACATTCAGCCCACACAAAATCTTGCTATTAGTAAATAAAATAAATGCCAAGATAATTTAAAAATGATAAAATAACTCTTAAGTGAACATTTTATACTGCTTGACAAATAGAGGCAAATTACAGTGACAAAGGTATCTACCTCACTTCTTAACTCCTTGCTCATAACAATGGAAATGACTCCATGTTATGATGATGAGAATGCCAGACTGTCTGTTTTTAAGGATTTGTAGGAAAAAAACCAAAACCATCACAAACCTGCACATGGGAAGAACCTCCTAACAGGAAGGAGAGTTGCTGAAACAAAGTTTTTTTACACCTTCAGTCTCATGACAGACCTTGGGCAGAACAGCCGTGTTCCTGATAGCCATGACACAGACTGTCAGGACTGGAAGACACCTGGAGGGACCATCCATGTATTTCATGGCCTAAGGCACAAAAACATCCAATGAAAGACACCACTGTCTCCAGAGCACCAACTGCAAGGCTTTGCTACTCCTGTTTTTAGAAAGTCTTCTGTATATTCAGCCTTTATCTCCAATTCATTTAAGGGCTAAGGTAAACAGATATTTTTGCTGCGCAAGTATGTTTCACGTACTTGAAGGCTGTTAGCTTGTTCCCCTGTCATCCTTTCTACCAAAGTTTACCAAATTTCAACCCATTTTTAAAAATACATTTTTACAGGTTTTGCCTTTCCATTGCTCCTATGCTTGACTTTCTGCTGTTGGTCCAAATCTTTTCTAAACCTTGTTAATGAAAGACCGATTAGTATTACAGAAGGGCCTTCATGAGTTATGAGCTGCACTGAAAACCACAGAAAATGTTCTCTTATTATTGTCATCTTTAAGTAACCACTTCTTTAATTTCTTGGACTGTCATGGGAAATGTGCTGTAATGAATTGTACCTGATGTTAAAGGAGGAACTCACACACATCCAGCGGGATTTAGGAAAAATTATTCCCTCTTGAGTTACTGCTTTGGGCATTTAATTTTCTTTCAGAACAGAAGTAATTCCAATGATGCAGCTGAATAATGCTGATGCATTAATACTATTTAGTTAAAATAGTGAAGGCATATTTTTTTTTTGTTTTCAAATTCTGCTATGTGTTGGTGACATTTTCATAGTTAGAAACTCACATACAAGTCTTGAAAAAGACTTAGAGAAGATACCAGAAGAATTGTCTAACTGCAGGTACTTAAAGCAAATGTCTTAAAATTTGGGGAGCCCCAAAAGAATGAGACCTGAAATGAAATCTGATTATTTAGAGGAGTCTGGTCTGTTTCCTGGGATAGCAGGGTAAATTCACTTGTTTCATGAAAAGTTAATTTGTGATTCTGTGAACACGGACCTAGAGATTAAAAATCTAATTAATGCCAGTCAGTATGGTATCATGAAAAGTAGGTCTTGTCAAAAAAACCTGATAGCTTTTTTTGACAAGATTACGGGTCTGCTTGATAAAGGCAACTGTGCTGACATAGTTTACATGGATTTCTCCAAGGCATTTGACACAGTACTGCATGATTAAAAATCTTAGGTTACAGGTGCAAGTTGGGTGGATTAAAAATTGGTTCAGTGACAGGTCTTAAAATGCAGTTGCTAATAGGAAGGCATCAATGAGCATGACTGCTAGAGCTTCTAGGGAATGGTCCTTGGTCTCACTGCATCAAATTATTTTAAGCATTTACCCAGATAAGTAGCTCCTTTTCTGTTTTCTAAACTTTTCTGTTTGTGGCTTTCTGTTTCCCTCGGAATCACAAATACTTCCTGGTACAGAAAAAAAAGTAATGTCTTGCAGGGCTGGTTCCTCTGCTCTGTATTGTCTCTCACGTACCCATGCCCTTGTTTAACTGTTGCAGCACCCCTAGAGCCCGAATTTGATAGCTGCCATTTTAGGTAAAGTGGAACAATGTTTTTAGTGCATTATCAGAGGGTGGAGTAAAGTGCAATCCACTGCTATGCGCTTTATGTGGAATGGGCACATTTAGAAACAAACATAGCGTTTGGAAATCTAGGAATTAATGTTGCTATATGAACAAGTTCGGTCCATAGTGTGGAAGCCTGTCTTGCAAAATTCTGAGGAGATTGGTCTTGCCTTCAATAACTGCCTAATCCTGAGATTTATTTGTGATCCTGTGACCAATGCAGCCCTCGCTAATTAGAAATGTGAACTAAAACCCAAGAACTGATTTTTTTTTCCTTGATGAGACTTCTATTAAACCTTTGTGTCCAGCTTTGGTATATATATTTCAGAAAACAGGGCGGGGGTGGACAACACTCCAAAAAACTAAAAAATGGAAGCACAGAAATATTTCAGAGATAGAAAAAAAATCCATATAGTGTCATTCTTGGGAACGTATATCCACTCTTTTTTTTTGTTTTAAGCAAAAGGGTTGGTATGCAACTTGATCACTCTCTTTAAATAATCAGATGTGGAAAAGATATTCTGTAGGTAGAAGCTATTTACTCTTTCAGACAAATGTATAATAAAAGCTGGAATATAAGGTTAAACTGGAAAAAAAAAGAATCCCTAGAAGTAAAGGTAAATAAATGCTGGAGCTTCTTACCAGGGCAGGTAGCAACCTTGTTAGTCTCTGGAGTGTTTAAAATGGTCTCTTTGTGCAAGATAGGTTGTGTTCCTATTTCTAGGAAAGATACCATGTCCTTTATGAAGAGGCAATCCAGCCAAATACTGCAGCATTTCTTTCTGCTCTCAGTCTATGGATTTTTGAATGAGGGAATAAAATTCAGAAATACTTTTTCTTTTTTGGGGGGCAGGGAGAGTGTTAAATTCGGAGATAGTCTGGTTCAGGTAGGGCTCACTGACATCAGCCGCAGACTCATGATGTTTTCCTGCCATTTCTTTAAAACCAGGCTTATAAATTTGAGACACCTTCATGATAACTGAGATGAAGTGGCACCATTGTCTGCCAGATCCTGCTATTGCCTGTAACCAGCTCTTCAGCTATAAGGAGAGAGTCCCTTCTTGTGAACACTTCCTGTATGTTGTCAGGTTTTCTTGCTGTGGGTGTTGACTGACATTTAGCAGTTAAGCGGTTATCAGTGAAGCATTTTCACTGTGCCTAGGCCTTAGATTAGGAATCATCTCCTTAGGCTGAATTAGTCACAGAAATTGAGCCACCAATTTTAAAAAATTAAAAAAAAATCTTCCTGACTGCTTTGTCCTTATTCAAAGCAAGGTCTGCCACTCATATCCTTCTTCTGCCTTTCCCACCATAATTAGTGTTTCTCATCCTTTCTGTAGGAATCTAGGATTACTCTCAGCACCAGGGGTTCCCATTCCTCCTGGGAAAAAAGGCATTAACTTTGGTGTGGTGTTTGTGGGCTCCTCCCAAAGGGCCTGTGAAAAATACCTAAGAAAGAAAACTCTTGTTAACAGACATGACTTTGAGCAAGCATATAAATTAGTTTTAACTAATGGGTTATAGAAATGGTGGGGAGGGAGAGAGCAAAAAAAAATTATTTCACTTTCATTGTCACTGTCCTTTAAGTGTTGCTGTAGATCATTTACCCTGAACTGACTTTTAAACAGTATACTTGAAAATACATTATGCAGACTCTACTTCTTCCACTTCTAAAAGAAGAAAGCAAATACTTGTGGCTCTCCAACCAGGGTAATGCCAGGTCCTTATGCAAAGAAGCAAGGGAAGAACAGCAAACCAAAGACACTGAAGATCAAGAGTAAAAACACATTTCTGAATACAATTACCAAGAGCACATTGCAAAGAGAAATTCAGTACACAGATTAATGTGACTCTGGACAACACTGTGTAGATACTTGATATGCATCCTGCCATCTAATTATCTTGGAGATCTATGCTTAGTGAAGAGAGATGACAAACTAGTTCATAAACATACACACCAGGCATGCTTGTTGTGCCATTAGAAAATTATGAACATCTTCGTTAGGTACAGGGATGCAATTAGGAGACATTTTGAATGCATCAACCTAATTCAAATTTTATTGCTCTCTCTTCCTTCTTTCAGTGCTTCTATAATGTTCAGCACTCCACTTAGTAAGGAAGTTCAGCCACCAAATCCTTTCCTGCTGTATACCGACCTGCCCTGTGGCTGGGTAGCAAAATTCAGCTGGAAATGAAGAAAAGCCTTGAAGAGATATGTGCTGTTCCTTTGAAATGAGTCAGTTTTGGTTTGGTTCATGTTCACAAACTTGATTCTACTTCCATGAGAAAACCTGACCAAATCCAAAGCATGAAGGCTTCTTTTTCATGAAGTTGAAATAGGCATAACCCTTTTTTCCAGTTCATGTCACGATATCAAGAAGCAATAAGAGATACAGCTTGGAGAAAATATTCTCCACCTCACCCAAGTAGATCAATTACCTGCAGCAGCTGTGCTGCAAGAAAAGCTGGAGACTATTTTTGAAATTCATGAGTAATGTTCAGTACTGTAACAGTCAGGCACCTACCTGTGGGTGTCTGCAATGCAAAAGTCTACATGGGAGGAAGGTGTTTAAGCTCTTGTTGTACATGGGATGTACAGTCAAAAGAGCCTAGACAATGCTTTGGGTGAACAATGAGTTGTCATTTTTAGGTGACCTAGATTCTAGACTGCATCTCATCTACATCTACAATACTCTGAATCTGGAGATTTTTCTATCCTAGAGCCAAGCACTGGTGGTGAAAGGATTGATAAGAAGGCAAGAAGACTTGGGTTTATAGCTCTAGTTTTGAACAGTGGAACTAGAAAGTTAAGAAAAATTAAAATGATTGTTTTTCTTTTTTTCTTATCAACTAGAAAATACATTACCTTTGTCTAAACTGGTTAATTATTTATTTACAGCTCATTAAGGTATTTCATATTAATATCACTATATTCCTGATGGGGATAGAGCTCTATGCTCCTAAACAGTGAACTTTCACTATA
This sequence comes from Fringilla coelebs, assembly GCF_963513975.1. Taxonomy (NCBI): domain Eukaryota; kingdom Metazoa; phylum Chordata; class Aves; order Passeriformes; family Fringillidae; genus Fringilla; species Fringilla coelebs. The sequence continues at coordinate 25,776,114 of NC_140029.1, read as the reverse complement.
TGAAGACCTGCTGCAGTGAGTGATTCTTATGCTTTTCTGACTATAACCTCTCAGAGCACATTCCATCTGCTCTGCTGAGCTCAACACCCTGTTTGGATTCATGTCCTCTCTAGTATCAGTGCTGGAACTTTGACATGTAGTTACACACTGATCCAGCCAAAGAGATGAGGCACAGCAGAAAGCAAAGAAGGAATGGATATTCTGCAAAGAAAATCTCAGTGGGTGGAGGTGCTCAGGCTGAAGTATGTATTTCATTGTTCTTCTAGGCAAAAATTAGAAGCAATCATCAGGAAAGATACTGCTCCAAGGTTGTACACTCTGTCTGGGAAAGGCCAGGCTGTCCCCATCTCCTTGGTTAGCTCTGCTGGAGTCCTGTAAACTTGAAATTATTTTGGTTCATGTTAGGAACAAAGATTGAGCTCCGGTTTGGTTCCTTACCTCCCTCCAATGCCCTACAACTTTCTTTGACAAGAACAAGAGCAAGAAAATTTCTCACCCTCTGACATTTCTATCTAGACTTTAGCTAAAGTCACACTCATTTGGTAAGACCAGCCTAGCAGATATCTACTGGACATTGTGAAAGCTACCTCTCCCTTTCCTTCCTCCTCCTCTAATCTCTGCTAACATTTACCATTTTTCAATAACCCTTCAGAACGGGAAGCTGCACCCAGGGTAATGGCAGTGGTCATTGCACTGAACTCCTGGGGGAATCACAGGGCACAACAGGTCAATGGGAACAACCAGATGAGTAGGAGATGTTCTAATGATTTCTCACAGTGATGTACAGTGATGTAACCTTTAGAAAAAATCGATGCCAAATACAGGCATTGGTTGGGGCTACAAATGAGAAAACATCTCATTTGCAGTTCAGTTTTTTTTGTTTGTTTGTTTGGGGTTTTTTTTGGTGGTTTTTGTTGTTGTTGTTGTTGTTGTTGTTGTTTTGTGTTGTTTTGTTGTTGGCTTTTTTTTTATGGAAGCAACTGTGGTGCCTCCAGGGGCATCTTCTGAAGTTAGTTTGTAATGTAATATTAATAATGAGGTATCTGTCTAACCGCAGTCACAGTTTTCCTGCAAATTATTTCACAAAACATTTTATGTCAAGACAACCTGCAGTTACTGATCTTACATTTTTTTTCAATTGACATTTTCTCTTTTTAACCACAAGAAGTGGGAAGACATTTTTTTTGCAGCTGTGTCTAAAACAAGTACCCCTTGGATGGACTCTACATAGTGTCATAGTGTTAAAAAAACCCAAAAATCCAAACCCTAAAATCTGAAACACAGCACACTTCCTTACACTTCCTTGCTTGCCATGGAAAGAAAATGGGCCTTACAAGAATGGAAGCAATAACTTGCACATGCATGTTTAAGTTTATCCTGCAGAAATAGAGGGTTCTTTTGGTGCATGGCTCAGTTCTGTTCTTGATGACTACCACCTTCTTCAAGAACATGTAAATATTGCTCTGGAAGTGCTGCTGCTTGTCTCTGGAGTTTGGACTGGACATTTGACATCTGGATGACAAGAATTTAGTTGAAATTAATCTTCCTTAGAGTTAAGGTTGATAATAACCTTGTCCACAAGCGTATATCTACAGACAACCATTGTTCTAAGCTCTCAGCTCAACCTTTAGCAGTAATCTGGTATGTAGTTAACTAAATCCTTTCTGCCATCTAGTCGTTCTCCTTCTGGCATTTTACCTTAATTTCATTCACATGTGCAGGGTTTGAGTGCAGCAATAAATACATAATGTCTCTTTTTCTTTAGCCACCTAGCCTTTGTTCAGTCCCCCTGTTGCTGTCTTCTGCCACTTCAGACTATAAAGTTAGTCTTTGTTCTGCCAGGAAAACTGAAGTAGTTCATGGACAGGTTCTTAGCAAGACTCTCCTCTACACTATTTATCTGTGTTTTTCCACACACATGGAAACAGTTCTGTTTTTCTTCTCTACCCTATTCTTTTGCTCTTCATAAGCCACTTCTGAAAGTGATACTTAAAAGAATCAGCCAAAAAATAGTGGTTAAACAGCTCTTTAATGACAGCAGTCATTATTTATTGATTTATAAAAGGGATACTTGAAAATTATTCAGAATCATCAAGCTGTGACATTACTAACCTATGTAATGAATAGGAACCCACTATTCCTTCTTTCTTTTTCCTTCTTTTCTCATTTATGCTCACCTCTGTCTTGGATCCAATTAGAAAGTAAGCTCTTCAAATCAGAGACTGCATCCTCCTATGTCTTGGGGACTGGAACAGCAATAATTGTGAAAAATTGAGGTTATATCTAAAAGTTGTGATTCATTGGAGGCATTAATAAACTGTGAATTAATGATATACTCTGGGTCAAGAACGATACAGCTTGTGAATGATCAGGATGTTAGAATGACCAGAACAAGCTTGTACCATCTGCTGCAGGAAGAGTTCTCAGTAGTGGTATTGAGGAGGGAGGCAGAGAAAACAAATGAAATGTGAAGTAGGAAGAAGATACTACACCTTTGTGTGGCAGCCTGTGCAGAAAAGTTTTGAAAAAGAATGAGCACCGAAGGTGGTATCTCTATTACAACTCCAAGAAAGAACACAATTATTTCTCTTACCCTGACTGGAAGGCAGCCAATGCATCTATCAGCTTGAAAGATGCTTCCCATGCCCTCCAGTGTCAAATTGTGTGTAGGCTGACATTCACCTGTTACACTACTGCTGCACCTGAGTGCTCCCAAACACACCTGCAGGCAGTATGGCCAAAATACCCTCTGAAAATTTGCACAGGCACTATTGCAATATTTGCAGCATTCCCCACTTTATGTACCCTTCAGCTATCTCTTGCAATCAGATTGTGGCACATTCCTTTCACTGAATTTCCTGAGGTTTAAACAGCAGTTCAGAATCTGACATAATTCCTCATGTTAGACATTCATATAGTGAGTAAATAAATGGAGATTCTTTTTCTGGAAAGAATACTGTTTTTCACCATTGACAGGAAGATCAGGAAAAGGTTATCAACCCCATGCATTATGGGAGAATGCCAGGCTAGGTACAGATCATAAACTTGCTCTGTGTGATAAAACTTTCCCTGAAGAGGAAAGATGGGCCCCACAGGTGTGGAGGTCATGTGCTGGAAGAGTATGTGGCAGAGTTGGCTTATCGAGGGTCTGGTCAAATCTGACATTGAGCAAAAAACCTACATACCATTCATACTCTCTAAAATGACATTGGATCTGGGAGCAGCAGTAATTTTTACAGGGTTTCCATTGTGATTATTGTGTCTGAGAAGACCAAAAAAAAGAGGAAAATCTCACATAGGAGAAACAGATTCTTACTGTAGATGCATACTTTATGAGAGCAAAGTTTAGCTCTATCCACTAAAAAAATATGCATATGTATATATGAAATGTATATCAACTTCTACCCACTTGTTAAATCCTTGAGTCACATCTGTCTTTCCATTCATAGAGGCAAATTCTGTGTTATGCAATAGTATTAGCTTTCCTATAAAATTCAGCATGGTGAGGATTTGTTCACAGACTAGAACATATTGTCCTTGCTAACACAGTACATAGCATATGTCTGTCTGAAGGAAAAGTGATTTCTTCTTCATTTTGGAAAAAACTCTGTGGTTTCATCTGAAACTGCAGATCTGTCAACTCAAAAACATTGTACATAAATATTTCCCTAACTTTCAATTGAAGTGCAAATAAAATAAGTTTCTGTTAGAAATGTTCATAATTTCTGTCAGCCTACTTGGTAGTCCTCAGGAGAATTTGTTGCAAGTATATACGAATATATGTATGTATGTATGTATCTCTCTGTCTCTATGCATGTGTGTGTATAAATGGTTTATTTATTTTATGAGAAAGCGATTAAAAATTTTCAGTTGGCCAATTGTATACCTAAGTAAGATAATGGATACTTTTGCCACATGGTAAAAAACATAAGGAGATTTTAAAAAAAAAAAAATCACTTCTAAAGTGACTGTTACTTTGTTAGAAAGAAAAATTTTTAGATTTTGGTGAGTTGCACCAGTCAAGCAGAACTATCTTCACTCAGGTAGCAAGCATTTTGTATATGGAAAATTTTGTAGCAAAATTATTTTTGCTTGTTGTTGAAATAAAAAGTAATTTTGCTGACTGAAGTGGAGTCACACAATGGGAGAAGAAGAAATTTGACACTGGGAAATATCCAGAAAATTGAAATATGTGACGACATGCCATTATACTTTTAAAGAAATAAGTTACACAGTGCACTGTGTTTGCTCAGTACCACCTTCTACACACCTTTAGTCACCAACTGTGAGGGAGAAGTAAGTCACTGTGTCTCAAAAACAAAACACAATGCATAGTGTCAGGACTGACACCATGGTTAGTCATTTTGATAAAGACAGTTATTCTGCAGATTTTTCCTCAACTGTTTTAACAATGTGATACACCTAATCCTACCAGCTATTAATATGAACTGCCACTTGGAGACTCAGCAGCAAAAGCAAATTAATGAATACTTCTGATATTGTGTTAGGTCAAATGACTGCATTTTTACTAGGTAAATATTAAAGTCAAAGCCACAGGATAGGTGGTGTTTACAGCATTGATCAGAAACAGGAAGACAGTTGAGCAGGTCTGGGTTCAGTTGGCAACTAATATATTTTATTTTAATTATATGACATTCTATGTCCACCAACATGCTGATATCAGTGAATGGATCCAAACTGAGCCATTGAATTACCAGACATCCAGTTTGAAGGGAATACTTAAAAGTTTGGCTCCTATTCTTTTCATCAAAATATGAACAACAGGAAAAATAAAGGAATGGATTAGGGCACAATTGGACTTGTTCATCCACTAGCAAGAAATGTTGGGGTTTGTTTGTAAATCTGCAGCTGCAGATATCTTGGCCTTGCTTCTGACCCCTTGAGCACCTATTGATTTGTGATCATATTTTAGTCACAAGGGTTCCTCCTAGACTCAGATCCCAGTCAGAGAGGTGAAATCCCCTGGCACATGGAGAAATAACCCCCACCAGCTGAGCACCCCCTTGCCACCCCTCTCTTGCCACCACCACAGCCTTGAGTGCCTCATCACAATTATGCTGCAAATGAATAATTTTTTAATGTTTGGCTTAATACACACAGATTCTTTAAACAATAATAAAAAAAAAATCCAGCAAACATCATCACAATCTGGAAATCTCTTTCTTAACTTAGAAAACGGTTTCTTAATGGCACAGGGGGAGAACACGACAGCAAGCTTGACAACATAATTAGAAGATTGTTACAAGGAAAGGGAAAAGCATTCTTTATACAGCTCTTACTACTTTCAATAAGATTATTCTCCCTGAATAGCTAATCAGCTTTTCTAGCTTCCCAAATCCATGTGCTTTAAGCTGCTCTCACAGTTCTTCTTAGTTGCTAAATGGCAAACAGTGACACCTCCAAAAGGGAAATTTAAAGTGTTAACCAAATGTGAGCAAACAGCATGATGGAGACTGCAGATAAAGAGATCTTTGGCAGATTAGAAGCAATTTAAGAAGATCACACTGTCACACCTGGGTTGACAAGAGCTGACAGGGTTTGTTGATCTCTGCTCCTATCTCCAATTTGAGTGTCATGTTTCAACAGAAATGAGAGGAACACACATAAAAAAAGTCTTTTTAGTACCGAACATTGGCTCCACAGCAAGTGTTTATGGCAGCTGAAACAAAAAGGAGCTAAAGTAGATGAAAAGATTAAAATAAAACTGTTCATCTCTAAGTACACAGTACCTCCTCCTAATGCTGAGTATCCCATTCTTTCCCTTGACAGAACCTCATCCCAGCCACTCACTACCCACTTTGATGTATGGAGGCTTTTTCTGTTGGTAAAATCTTCCAAAATAATAAAGATTGAATTAGAACTAGGAAACAGGAAGCAAAAAAAAGCAAAAAAAAAAAAAAAATCTCTGTAATAATAACTTGGAGGACTGGTTTTGCATTGCTAATGATTCAACTTATTAAAAGGCTGACTTTTTTCCTGTAAGTCAATTACCAGGCATTTATTTACTGAGACTTTGGTGCTCTCTCCTTGCTATCTCTGTCAATAAAGAAGCACTCTTCAGTTGAACTTTGTCGCCTTCGTAAATTTTAGAAATAATTATTGTTATAGATCCTCATACAGATTCCCTTAAAAAAAAATTACTCCCCTCTGGTAGAGAACAAGAGACACATGAGGGTCCCCAAGTGCCACTGAACTCAACATGAAATAACAAAAGGAATAAAGAACCAAAATGTATCTGGACATTTATAGAGAAACATAGCTGGGAAATGAGTATATCTGTTTTCTGATGGGCCTCACAAGCACCATTCCAGCAAGCTTAAAACAGCCTTAAAGTGCATATAAATACAATTTACCATCTTGGGGAATCAAGTACATCTAAAACTCTAAAGTTTTAGAGTATTGTAAAGTTTTAGATCAAGTACATCTAAAACTCAAGTGGCTCCATGAACAGTATCCAGCACAAAACCCTGTTGGGCAGATTAAGGAAAAGGAACCTAACTGTCCTTAAACTAAAGGTGCTACCTTGAGACAAGAAATGGACTGAACTGTGTAGAGGGGGATGTGGTGAACCTCTGAAACATTTTGGGGTAGATGCCACCCTCTGCAGAAACAAGCTGAACCCACCTTTGCTTTTCAAGGTTTCTATTCAACTTTGTGCTAATCTGTTTCAAATGCAGCTACTGCTGACCAGGCCAATTGCAACTTTTTCCCCTCCCATGACTCTTCCCAGGCCGTACACCTATGCTGTGGTCCAACCATGAATGGCTGATCAGCTTTTCATCATCATTAGTGCTTTCATCATTAGTAGTTCATCAAACAGATCCAGGCCACCATCATTCAATGGATCAGGAATCCTGGAAGTGGATGGAAGGGAAATGGGTACAGTGCCATCCTTTCTACCATTAGATCATGGTCACCATGGTATGAAATTGCACCATTAAAGGCTTCATGGTCAGATGGAGACAGTTTAAATCCAAGGCTGTACTAGAAGAGGAAGCTGCACTTCCTCCCAAATTTAGCTGCATGGTCATGGATCCTCCCTTGTTACCTGCACAGGTGGCTTTTTGTAGCCATGACATGGAGGGGATCACAAAACTTCTCTGAACTTTCTTCCTAGGTAATTTTAACATGTCATGTTTTCATGGGCAGCTGTGTGCGCCTTGCGCCAAGAGGAGAACGCAGCTGGCATAAGGTACACATATGTCCAGTGAGGAGCAATGGTAATGAGAACTGCTTCTTCAGTGGAATTATAGCCATAGCTGATCACTAAACTTAGGTAACTGTATTCTGTAATTACAAGCAAATGTTAATTAACCTGGGTCCCTTACAAGACAATAGCTGAGGAAGCCGTTATCTCTCTTAAAACAGACCAAATTCCAGCGTCATGCTCTGCTCTGGTTTTCAAGACCTAAGAGTTTTTTATAACTTGGTCCTTTGGCTGCTGCTACTGACATCAGAGAGCACAAGTGTGATCTTGGGCAAAAAGGTCCTTAATGCAAAAGACTTTTTTTCTGCTTAATATCTCTACAAAGACAGTGCAGACAGTACATTTCCTCGCTGTGTGAGCAGACAATATGAAATTCAGTCATGCCATCTAAATGGAGAATTAACCAGTGATCACAGGAATGGAGGGACTGATGGAGAGCTGGCACCGTCAGTCATCTGCAGCAGGACTTTAAGGCCTAATTTTCCCAAGAGAGAATGCACTTTCCAAATTGCAGTGCAATTTTCAAAAAGTGGGAGCTGAATATTTAAATGCCTGCTTCCTCCGCACCCAGCTGTGCTTTCACCTAAAGTCAATTTGGAAACAGCAATAAAAAACATTCTGCATGTAGTTTACACATATAATGGCATCCCTAGTAATGCACAAATCCTTCTAACTACAGTAACAGTTTCTTATTTTGATACACAATGTAGAACCCAATTAATATAACTTATATTTGAAATATTTGAATCCCAGGCTTTCTTCCAATATAGAATTTTTATGTTCATATAAGACCAGTAAAGCAATTATGAATAAAGCTCAAAATATCACTATATTTCATTCAAGCAGTTATAAAACTTATTTGGTTTATTATTACTGGGAGCTTTACTCCAACATGCTTTCTTCCCCCTCCTGACTTGATGTCAGAAGGACGTGAAAAGTAGGAAGATGAGGTGCCTAATTTAAATGGACGTCAGAATTTTGGTTAGCTAGAGTCTGGAGTGTGAATCTGAAGATAAGAACCATGACTGATTGAAGTTGTCTTGGTAGATAATCAGAAAAGGGGCATTTCTGCCCCTCACCTCACAGCGAACTCAGGCTGCAGGACTTTGCACATTTGCATTTAAAATGAAATACAGCAAACCAAACAAACATCACCATCAGTGTTTGCCAAAATAGATGTGAAACAAGGTATTGCAGGTCACCACAAGTAATGTCTAAGAGGTGGGCTTGAGGAAAGAAATGCTTTATTCTAAAATTTTGCTCATCCTATTGAAATCCTTTTTAGGTGTCAGATACAGAACCCAGGGGAACAATGGAAACTGCAGAGCATACATTTGTTGCTCTCCTTTTAGCTGTACTGGTTCCCAGCTACAGTGACACAAAAACATTACATTAGGACAATATATATTTTTCAGGGAAAGCATAAGGCTTTTCAGTTCAGAAACCACAGGGTACCTGCTAAATTGTGGGGCAGGAGCGGTGGTGGCTGTGATGCTTTCACACCTTCCCACGACACTGGCTGCTGGCAGGCACATCACAGCGCTGGCAGACGGAGCCACTGCTGCTCTGTCCCCAGCAAAACATGCTAATTGCCAGCCAGTGGATTTGATCCAGCTGTTGGCAGGTGTTTTGGGTGCATTTACGAACACAGCTTTTGCTCAGAAAAAGTAGAAAGATGGTGTTTCAGGATGGGGAGAAGGCAGAATTATTATGAACCACCCAGAGGCAAGAGATACAAACCAGTGGCAGTGCAATACCCCTGTGTTCAGTAATGTCTGAGGCATTACTGGAAGCCATGTGTGGCTTTGCTGAGCTGCAGACCAGAGTCTCACTCATCCTCTTGTTCATCCTCTCACAACCAAATTCTCCCTGGACATCTGTCACAAGTGACAGAGGTTCTGGAGGTAATGTGATTATATGAAGGTTAGGCTGAGGATATTAACTAACTACTCCCATTTTTTGGCTTCACTGTACATCTAACAAAGCTGTTGCTGTTAGATTACCCCATCCCCTAGTCACTCATATTAATATTGACAAAAATAATGGGAGACTGTATCATTTTTGTTCTTGCCAGCTGAAGAGACTATAATGAACATTATATTTATATGTTTTCCATATCTTCTGAAATAAACTAGTCTATCTTTTTAGACAAGCAGCTTATCTTGGGGTTCTTTGAGTGTTATTTATTTTAAATGTATGAAGTATATAACTAAGGAAACCCACAAATATTTCACAGCTGACATAAAATAGGAAGATGGATAATTTATTTCCACTGTTGGCTTCCAAATAATACTTTTTTTTCAGTTTTAAAGACATTATTTATTTTGTAATATGAAGAAACAGTCTAAGGTATAAGAAGATTAGCTGAATATTACACTGATAATGAATATGTTACATGAGTTCCTACTCTGAAAGCAAAGCAGGTGAAAGATTACCACAATGAGAAGAGAAAACTAATCAGTCTAATACTAACTACACATTGGTACCAGAATCTGAAACAAGGGAAAGGAAAGAGAAGATCATCCAATCTGTTTCCCTGCAACTGTGAGATTATCCACTCTATAATTTGCCAGTGCTAGAGACTTTTGACTTTTAAGTGTCTTTATAATTTTCTTTTTCACAGCCTAATAAAAGTGAGGATTTTCCTTGCAATAGGCATTTTAAGTGTTTTATTTCTAGTGTTAATTACAAAATGAACAGTAACCACAAGAAACACTTCTTGGATATCTGTATCCAGACCAATGGGTATGTCAATGTTATGGCATTCCCTGATTTTCCTGCACTCTGTGTATCACCTTAGTCATGGCTTAATCCAGAAGTAGTTTATATATTTATGTTTATACCTCAATCCCCCCAGTCTTCCTTCAGATTGGCAGTATCTTTTTCACTAAGTGATGGCCAGAATTGACTTGAGTTTTCCAGAAGGATTCACAGAAGTTCCTTTGGAAAAAGGATGCCTTTGAGTAGACAGCCCAAAGTAGTATTCAGTATTATCCCATCACTATAGCAACGAAGTGTTCATCACTACACCTTCCACTCCATGGTTTGGGTTTTTTTTTTCAGTATTACCACTTTCTGTGTTTCTCCTGCCTGTTGAGTCATATCTCTCAAATTATTATTACTTACAATGCAATCAGTCACATTTTCCTAAGACAAATCCATAATATTTCCACACCATGGCAATGTTTTCAGGGTCTATATGGTTCTTTCATGATTTCTTTGTTTTGGCACTTTGCATTTCTAAGACTAGTAGTGATGGATGAGGAGCTTGTACCATCTCTGAGAGTTTGCAGGAGTGCAGTCACTCAGAAAGCAGGGAAATAGTCACACCACCCTGGATAATCTCACCAGCTATTTAATAGAATTGCTGTACAATTATCAACTCCTGCTCATGGGAATAGGAACTTCTGGAACAAGGTAAACATGCAGGGATTGTGGTTTGTCCTGATGATTTTCAGGGAAATGTTCTTGTACCTCTCCATTTATGTGCTTTTAAGCCCTTGTAAGGGGTATTGATGTTCTCTTCTTTTCTCATTTCATGACCCTTGCTAAAGATAAAAACTGGGGACTTATCTCTGAACCCACTGAAAGCTGAACCATCTGTGTGACAAAGAAAATGCAAACTGGATATTCACCATGACAGATTTTGTGAAAAAATCACGTTTTGGTTGGGGAGCTATCAGCCAGCACATCATATATGCCAGATTCCAAACCAAGTTCCTAAAGATGTCAATCATGCAGAGATGTTTTCTGACAGAAGAACACAGTGACTAGGACAAATTCTACAATTGTCTCAAAAGTGTGATTGACAGAATACCAAAACACAACTTACACTTTGTGATGGGTGACATTAATGCCAAAGTAGATGTGACAACTAAAGAATGGAAGGAGCAGCAGGGAAGTCTGGCAGAGGGACGTATCAACCAAATCTGAGGGACCTTGATACTGTCTTTTGTGTCTCACTGTATTCTCATAAGTAACCTTTTCCTCCTAAAATAGCAAATATAAAATGAACATGAAATTTGCCAGACAGAGAGAAAATCCCAGGATATTGCAAACCTCTGTTCTTTTTATCTTTCAAAGTGACCAACCACATTTATATCAATTTAAGATAGATCCAAACAAACTATGCAAGATGCGGTGACTTATGAAGCATTCAAAACCAAAACAAGTACTCTTGAAACCCATTGGTCAAGAAAAAAATGCCATACAGAGAAAGGAATGATTTGTTTATCTAGGCAACCTTCTACTAGTCACAGAAGACCTCAAGAAAGAAGTAAAATCAAATATACAGCACAGAACTTGCTGGATTTGCCAGAGTACCAGAATAAAAATATATAGAACAAAACCAAGTCAATATGACATTGCAAGAGATAGTGATCTGCTGCAGCATTAGAGAAGAAACCAGGCATCTTTGAAAAGCAGTCTGTTTTAAATTAGTGGCCTTTGAAAAGACAAGAAAGAGAGAGTGAAAGAGAGAAAGAGTGATAGAAAGAAAGAGAGAGAGAAAGAGAAAAAGAGAGAAAGAAAGAAAGAAAGAAAGAAAGAAAGAAAGAAAGAAAGAAAGAAAGAAAGAAAGAAAGAAAGAAAGAAAGAAAGAAAGAAAGAAAGAAAGAAAGAAAGAAAGAAAGAAAGAAAGAAAAAGAGAGAAAGAAAAAGAGGAAAGAAAGAAGAAAGAAAAGGGAAGAAAAGAGAAGAAAAGAGAAGAAAAGAAAAAAAAGAGAAGGGAAGAAAAGAAAAGAGAAGAAAAGAAGAAAAAAGAGAAGAAAAGAAAAAAAAGAGAAGAGAAGAGAAGAGAAGAGAAGAGAAGAGAAGAGAAGAGAAGAGAAGAGAAGAGAAGAGAAGAGAAGAGAAGAGAAGAGAAGAGAAAAGAAGAGAAGAGAAGAGAAAAGAAAAGAAAAGAAAAGAAAAGAAAAGAAAAGAAAAGAAAAGAAAAGAAAAGAAAAGAAAAGAAAAGAAAAGAAAAGAAAAGAAAAGAAAAGAAAAGAAAAGAGAAAAGAAAAGAAAGGAAGAAAGGAAGAAAGGAAGAAAGGAAGAAAGGAAGAAAGGAAGAAAGGAAGAAAGGAAGAAAGGAAGAAAGGAAGAAAGGAAGAAAGGAAGAAAGGAAGAAAGGAAGAAAGAAAGGAAGAAAGAAAGAAAGGAAGAAAGAAAGAAAGGAAGAAAGAAAGAAAGGAAGAAAGAAAGAAAGGAAGAAAGAAAGAAAGAAAGAAAGAAAGAAAGAAAGAAAGAAAGAAAGAAAGAAAGAAAGAAAGAAAGAAAGAAAGAAAGAAAGAAAGAAAGAAAGAAAGAAAGAAAGAAAGAAAGAAAGAAAGAAAGAAAGAAAGAAAGAAAGAAAGAAAGAAAGAAAGAAAGAAAGAAAGAAAGAAAGAAAGAAAGAAAGAAAGAAAGAAAGAAAGAAAGAAAGAAAGAAAGAAAGAAAGAAAGAAAGAAAGAAAGAAAGAAAGAAAGAAAGAAAGAAAGAAAGAAAGAAAGAAAGAAAGAAAGAAAGAAAGAAAGAAAGAAAGAAAAAAAAAGAAAGGAAGGCACTGGAATGGTTTACAGTATAGTGGAGTTAGTCTCCAATCAAACAGACAGCTCTCCCTGATGTGCCTGTGTTCATTCTTGCTCAGCTCAATGTTATACATCCAGCAAAGAAAAATGTATGCCAGTTATAAGTGAAAATTAGTTGTCACTGCCATCTGAACCAGCTGAATGAACCACATGTGCCTTTTCAAAGAACTGCTGAGGTTTCACATATCTCACCCAAGGACCTTTACCAGCTGCTGGCCTAAGTAAAAAGGAGTAAGCAACTCATTCCAGCACATCCAGACATGGAGGTAATGTCTCAGGTTCACAGCCATAGCCAAAAGGCTGTTTGTCTTTTAATGTACTATACAGGTCCTCTTTTTCCTTCTATTACACAAGCTTCAATACAAATATTTAATTCTATCACATCAGCCTATTGTGGAATGTTGTGAAAAAATGTCATATTGATATGCCTAAAATAAAAAAGTGTATTAGTTCTCACATGACTGGATACCTCGTAGTAGTTCAACCAGTGGTGCAAGCTGCTGAAGGGCTATGCATGAAAAAATGGCCTTCACAGATGCCAGCTGGCAGGTCATCAAGTACCTGGAGAATACCTCAACTTTCAGCAACATGAAAAGCAATCCTTAGACATTTCCAATATGAAATTTCTTCCCTTAATAATTAATACAAATGATTATCCCTTTGGGCATAACAATGCAGGCACTTAAAGCTTGAGTTGGAAGTGGTTTTCCTCCCATAGAATACAATCTGTGTGTGTGAATGCATGCAGACATGCTCAACTGTTTTAGTACAGCTATCACTGCCTGCCCAAAGACTTCTTAAACTTTGGCCAGTCTCAATCAAATTTGGCAGAGATTACAGATCTCAGAGCTACAGGTTTTATGGAAACAGAAATAGAGAAGGGTGATTCCTGCTCTCTGTAGTCTCCTATGCACAATTAATGGACACTAAGCAATCTTCTTATTCTGGGTAGATTATTATGTCTTTGTTGAGGCACAGACCACAACTCTCAAACTTCTGTATATTTTGAGAATTTTTCACACCTCTCCTGTTTGCATTCTCTGGTGGTTATAAAGAATGTTTGTAAACTATATTTATTAGTATAATTAATTTTAAAAGTAAATTATCAAGGAAACAAGCATTGGAGAGAAATGCTCCAGTTTTCAAGAAACAATTTCTTTCTATTAGATAACATTACTTTTCAACTAAAAGCACTTAAAAGGATAGTAAGAGAACATGCTGAATCTGAAAAATGGTTACAGGCTAACCAACATTCTCATTTGGAAATTCATACCATGCAGACTTCCCTAATTTCAGACACTGTTTCAAACTTTGTTAGGAAAGTGCTCCTAAAGCATTCAAGCGTCTCCCTCTTATGTCTTATGTCCCTCTTTATCTTCACATAAAGATTTCTTCTCTGGTATAAGTAAAAAAGCCTCCTGTGAAAATTTTTCTCCTGCAAAAATTCTGGTCTGTGTTCAGGCATTAACAGGATTAATACTACCCAGTGTGAGCCACTCCACTTGAGAGCCAGCACCAGGAGTTCAGTCACAAGAGTCTGAAGTCTCTGTCATAAGAGCTCAAGCAAATCCCAGGGGAAGGTTCCTGTGTGCTGCACTGGCCCATGATGAAGTCCAATTCAACTACAACAAAAACTTAAATTTCTTAGTCAAGTTCACTTAGTCATGGTAAGATGATGAAACTTTATTGGTATTCACTTAAGAATCTACACTGGGTTCCACCTCTGGCGTTAAGCATTTTAACTTCCAGTGCAATCCAAACCATGGTCTCCTGATTACCTGGGCAGAAGTTTATCTGGCTCTTGGGTTTGCTTTCTGCATTTTCCCTCAGCAAGGGATGTGGGCATTATGGAAAAGGTGGCACCTTGTGTCAGGGTCTGAACCTGACAGGATGGTAAGGACTCAGGCTGCAGCCCAAGCTGGGCTCCCTGCTCCAAAGCAGAGCGTGCAGGCGTCAGGATGAAATGAATGCAGATGTCCCCCTGAAGTACCATCCTCTCCCACACAGTGTAGATGCAGTCAGTTTCAAGAAGCAGTGTGTCATACAACATGAAGAAGGCTGGTAGGAATTAGCTTTATGTCTCATTCATTTCAGTCCTGAATTATTTTTCACAGTTGTTATTTACAGTCTAAGCATTTAAAATTTGAGCCAGCAATATAATTATGAAATAAAGATTAATTATAGAAAATTTCAAGAGGAAAAAGCATCTTTCTTTTTTTTTTTTTCCTTCAGAGGAAATTGCTAAAAGCAATGATCTCAAAACCCATCTTTTCACAAGCTATTATAAAAGAGAAGGCTCCAAGCTGCAGTGGCCTTACTCATGCACAGACCAGAGGATTTACATTAGCTAGTATGCTTTCCTTCACTGAATATGTTTACAGAAGGGGCAGCTGTCAGTTCTGAATTGGTTTCCCTCAGAATTTTTCAGTGTTCAGAGCAACTGCTGCAGTCTCAGATGTGAGCTAACTCAGAGAAATTTACATTTACAGGGAAAACCCATCTGCCATCAGCTGGGTGGAAAGGTTGGGGTGTCTGTTATGACACACACGGCTGAGGCAGATGGAAGACCTCACAGAACCAGTCATCTCTCTCCTCCCAGGTCTCAAAAAGCAATGCCACATGCAGCCTGCCCAGTTGTGGGGATGGTAGCAGCTACACAGCTTCCCCTGATTCCCTCACACAGCTCCTGCTGCTCCTGAGCATGTTTGGTTTTAGTGCCAAATCCCAGAGTGGACTATGTGACAAATCTTCAGGAACTATTTAACAATGAAAACTCTCAGAGTTAACAGGGAAGTCAGAGGGGATAGACAGAGCTCAACTGGTACCTTGAAAAGAGTTTGTTTGCTCCTTTCAATATATTACTATAAGCACAAAACCAGAGGGCATTCATAGGAACTTATCCTGTACAATTCTAAATTACAAATTACTTTATGAGCAATTATGCTTTAGAAAAGGCTTTCAAAAAGACATTGAGGTTTTCAATGTGTGTGTACTATAATTTCCTTGAATATTGGAAAGCTGGCAGTGTTGACATTAATCTGCACAGTGTGAACTTACGGGCTCAGTCCATTGCAACAGGAAGGGAGAAGGAGGGTAAATCATTGAATACCTTGTTTTAATATCTTACAACATGAGTGCTTAAATTTTAATCCTGTCATATCAGCACTTAAAAAGAGCATTTCCGTAACTGAAGGAGATTTGATGATATCTGTGATGGCAATACTTAAAAAATTGAAGAACAAGACGGTGTCTAATAGGCAGACATTAAACTGATCTCTAATCCCACCTTCAGGATTTCATGGACCTTAAAGTACTGACATATGACCTGTGGTAGAGAAAAGTAGAATCCCTTGGATTATTACATGCACATTTTGAAAACAAGTAAATAAAAAATGGCTGGGGGGGAATGTGTTTATGTGGAAGATCTCCACATTGCCTGGGATCTGTATTATAGGAGACACCTGCTTTCATGCTTACCCTGCATTGAAGCTGTGTACAACCTAATCACTTCCTATTTATTAATTTGTGTGTTGATGTCAGTAACTACTCCCTAAGGTACTTATCTTTGTCTTAAATCTACTCAATCTAAAGTCAGTGTTTAAATTTCTACTCACTTCAAAGAAAGAAGAATTAGAGTAATAATGAGGGCTTTGGCAAGTCCTTTTATAAGGTGGTAACTAACTAAAGCAGGCACAGAAAGAAAAGGGTCATGGAAACACAGAAGAGAAGCTATAAACATTAAATGTTTGCTTCTTTCCTACCCTTTCAATTCCCTCTGACTGCACAAATGTAAAATGTAATTTTGATTCAGTATAAAATAATAAGCAATAGGGGAAAGTGTTGACGTGTCAGACTCTCAGCTGGTTTAAACCAGCAGAGCAATCTATATCAGCTGAGAGCCCAAACCCATGAGATTGTTAAATGATTGTTAATTATTACAAGAAAATAGCTCCTTTCATGGAGTTTTCCCTATTCACCCCCAAGAAAATTCACATAATGGTTAATTCCATGCTGTCAATTTCAGAGAATTTTTAGACTTTAATGTAAGACCAGAATAAGAGAATGATCTTTTAGCATTTTATTTATTAATAAATTTATTTATTTATAAGGAGTAGGAAGAAGACAAAATAGCTTCTTTGCATGTGTAAAGATAAATGATGAGAAAAGCATGTTTGAATGCATAAAGACAAATTATTGAGTGGCTGCAGATGATGCCTCTGTAATGATATAAAAAGAGAACCTAGTTACAAATGGTCTGTAAAACTAAAACTCTGAATGAGATAGAACAAGAAAATAGTTAAAATGCATAAGGAAGTTAAAAGTATACAAAGGAAAACCTGCAGGACTTTTACTAAATCAGCAAATTAGTATTAATTAGCCAAAACCAGTCATGAACAATACTGACATTCCAGTCTGTTGATAAAATATTTATACATTATTAATTTAAAAATCTTTATATAGAATGTAATAGCAGTAGTTTCTATGTTATAAACATTCATATAATTCAGACATATTGGTATGTTTTTCATTCAAATCAGATTTATTTTCTGTGTTTCTGCTTCATTTCCACCAAGCTGATCTTAATTTTAATGATGCTGAAGAAGAATACAGCCAAAGTTTTCACAGATGATGGTGAAGATAAGCAGCAGGAATGTATGGCTCAATCAAGAACAGGGAACCAGAAGTGTTCAAAGAACTTGAGTTGAGTTTCATAGCAAATATGTCACTGAAATTTATGGTAAAGGTCATTAAATATGTCATAAGTACAGACACAAATGTGCTTAAAGAATGGTTATGAAACCAAAGCGGAAAAGCACATAAAGGAGAGAAATAATTTGTTCTGAAGGGAGCCTGCTCTGCTGCACCATTTAGTGCTGTACTAGAATTTTCTTTAACCGGGAGGAGAGATGAACACCAAAGGAATGAAATTTGTTGATGATACCTACTAGGAAGGAACAATCAATAAAAAAAATAGAGGGAAAAAAAGTCAGGATGATTCTTAAGAGACAGTGCCCTAAGGAAGATAAGTGCCTTATGCAATTAAATACAGAGAGGTGTGAGATAATGAGATGAGGGACAGAAAAATAAGAGATAGTGTTTATGCCCTATGTAAACACGTGGTACAAAAAAGTGACTAGAAGCGGGATCTGGAGACAGTGTTTATGCCCTATGTAAACACGTGGTACAAAAAAGTGACTAGAAGCGGGATCTGGAGACAGACTGAGCTCAAGAAGCTTCAGGACAGTGGTTAACAGTAACATAAAATGTTACTATTTTGGTTCAGAGAGGTAACAATAACGTCATAGATGAAGTTATTCCAACTCTTGCATGAGGGATTTATGAACAAAGCTGAATTTGCATACTATGAGGAGTTCTCTATGCCTTCTAAAAATAGCAGAGGCAAAGGGGACTGGACAATAGAATCAGGTAGACAGCAAACTTAATTATTCATAAAGGTCAGAGAACAAAACAAAATTGCCCGCAGTCTTCACAGAGGTGAAACAAAATGGATCTTACTGAGGAATATGAGGTCTGGAAAATTTCAGTGGAAACAGAAGAAATTTTACCACTAATTGATATACTAATAAATAGAAGGGTAAAAAGCAAGGTTGGAAACAATCAAAATTAAAGTGGAAAAAATACAGAGTGGAGTGTAGTAAATGGAATATGCTGTCCAAGTAGACAGCTAAAGCAATAGGAATAACCATAATTCCCCAGAATTTGTTTCCCAGCTGAGATTTCTTTCCTGTCTAACTTTAGGTAGCTGATATTTTTTTAAAGACTGAATTCTAGGTGGACTACCTCATTCTCTAAATATTCCTTTCTCTCACCATTAGATAAATATTGAGCCAGTATATATGACTGTATGAAACTCAGGAAAGTTTGTATGTTGCCTAAATTTTGATATCATAAATGTGGCTTTCAAGAACTGCTTAAATACTAGGGCCAGAATTTCAATGTTAGGCAAGTGTTTGTAATAAGAATCACAATCCTGAAGTCAGACTGAGCTCTCTCTTGGCTTTGGAAGCACTAGAATTCTGCTGACATCATCTTTAAAACTGAAAGTTTCCCTTTAAATGGGCCAAATGTACTTGGGTTATATAAAACTGCATAGCATGGCCATGCTTTACTGCAGCTGGAGCCCAGGAACAAAATCTTTGAGATCCATTTACATGTGCACACTCCCTACTGTGTGTAGTTACACCCATTTCTTTCTTCTAAAACATAGCCACTCTCCTCTTTTTACTTCACAGCTGTCCAGCTAGAAAACCTACACATGGGGAAGGTGGAGGGTTACTGCTCTCTTCTTTCGTGAGAGGATGCAAAAAGTACCACCTCCCACATCTCCTAACCTTGTGCTTATAAGCTCTCATCCTGAGGAAGAGGAAGTTCATCACTGTTCAGGAAGGGGCCCCTGAAGGATTTAAAATATCTACATTCTTTAAAAGTAGGACTAGTAGTGCTTCCAGTTTCTAGAAATAATGTATATTATTCAGAGTCAATTCTATTTAACCTAGGAGAGAAAGGACTAGCAAGATTGATCAAAATTAAAATTCTCTTCTGCTCAGGTGATGGCTAGACAGCAGTCCTTCTCCCTTTTAGTCCCTTCTAGTAAATTTTTCATTAATTTGTTAATAAGGTCATAAATTAAACCTGAGTGATGGTAATTGTCCTACATACCAATGCTTAGAATAAATCTTCATGAGAAGATTCAAATTCACCAAAATAACTTTTAATTTCCTCGATTTAAAAAGTAATCTATATTATTTATTTATTTATGACATATTTATAATCTATTATACTATGTATATCAATAATGATATAAAAATTTTATCACAGTGGCTCTGCCAGCCAAGTCCAAAAGGCAAAAAATGAACCTGCAAGGAAATCAGTCTTTAGCAGGGGTGGACTGTGAATGTCCAGGGAATGGAAAGATTTGGTTGTGCGTCACCTTGAGCAACACTTGATAAAATGAGAGGCTCACCTCATCTGCAGTGTTTTCATACTGGCTCTGTGCTGACCTCAGGTAGATTATTTGTGTCTCTCCTGAGCTATCAAACAGTCCCCTGGTAGAGGCCTGAACAACCCAGCTCAATATAGTAGATCAGAGAGGTCTTGCAGATCCAAGAACTCCTGAACTCTCTTTATAGATTTATCTCTGAGCCCATCAGACAGGGTCTGTCTGTATGAGCACATGCACGTGTGTAGCTGTGCTTCTGTAAGCTGAGGGCATGTGTGCATTCTGTCTCACCTTTCATCTAGTGCCAGCTTCACTTCTTCTGTTTTTAGGTTGAAAGCCTAAGGATTACTGGAGTGGTGTTTCTTCCCTGCTTTTTGTCATCCTTTCAGCTTACAGCCTGGACATATTGGAACAGCTGCTCCTTTTTCACAGGCTTGGAAGGACCATATGCTTGACATCAACACAAACCCAGCATAACAGGTGGCAAATGTATTTTTGTTGCTAATAAATTCCCACTTAGGTTTTAAATTGCTTGAGGTCCAACTCTCTTTATAGCAATAATACATGAGAATTCCAACCTCTGCTTTCTGGCAATCAAAATAGTATGAACTGGTTTCATTTGTGTTTGCTGATTTTATTGATACAATGTTTTCTGCTGAAGCCTGTATCATAATATGAATTTCTGACATTCCAGGCTATGACTAGTTTTCATAGATTTGTCACTTATTTTCAGATGATTCTATATTAACACCATTATAATATAATTACAGTATTACAATACAATAATATGCACCATAAACACAGGATGCCAAATGGATTAGCTTCTTAATCAATTCAGTAAAATGCTGACAATGGAGAGGGATAGTATTTTTAATGTATACAGACCAGGATTTTGAGACTGTGCAAGCATATGCACTCACCAAAATCTGTGGGAACAAAGTCCCTTCTATAACTTTCTTACTAAAAATTTGATTCCATTGAGTTTTTATCTTGTGACTGATTTTTTAAAACCCTGAAACTTAGGGTGCAACAGTTTGGCCTTTTTTTCCCAGATACCTTTTTTTCATGAGCTACATAGAGATTGACAATCTCTTCAAATTATAGATCACAGCAACAACTAATGAAAGGAGAAACCAAACAACCAACATTATTGCCAGAATAAATTCAAACTGGTTGATTTTACATTCCCAAAAGCTGTTTCTTTAGAAGACACTGCTGAATTGAGTCTTCAAGTCAGATAGTTAACTTTTACATGGAAGAATATGAGAAGTGCTGATTTATCAGTTTGCAAGTGGAATTACTTTACTTCCTCTATATTTTAGCAGCTTCAGAATTTTCCAGCCTTTTTGCAGTCTTCATAACAGGTAGCAGCATTTGTCATATATTTGTACTTTATGTGTTTTTATTACTGTGCCTATGTTCTAAGCATTGCTACATCAAAAGGCAGAAAGTGTTGCCTCTCTGATGGTCAGGAAGGCTACAACATAGATGGACTTCATAGCAATGTGAAGACATCTGATCAAAGTGTATCTTAGCACCTGCTTTAACTCTGACAATGCTTTATATAAAAATTTTGAAGTCTGGAAGCCAGCCTCCACAGACAAACATGAGCAGTAGTGGCTGAATGAAGGAGTCATGTGGATGAAAATGTTTTTATAAAGAGAGAGATTCTTGTGGTGCTTTTGAGAGAGAAAGGTCTCTTGAGAGAGTTTAGGCTCGGGAGCCTGAACGTGTGAGGATGATTGCACACACCTCATCCCATGGGATCCCCCTCCTGGAGGGGACCCCCCCTGTCAAGCCTTTCCTCTCCCTGCAGGCACTGAAATGCTCCCCTCAGGGAAGTACCTTTCACTTTGGCAAGTAGGGATGTAAACCCAAAAATCCGGTGCTCTGCTGTTGTGGTAAACACCAATCACCAGTCCACCTGTCATGAAAATCTGGGTGCCTTATTTCATCTGAAGGGAATGAGGAGCATTCATTTGGCAGTTTGAAAACTGGGAGCATAAAGAAGCAGTTTGGGGCTAATGAGTGACAGCAGCTGATCATAGCATAAATATTAGAATACCAGGAAAATGAAAGTGTTGACAATCAAAGCTATTGCTTTTTATCATATATCATTATTATTACTTATTGTCATGTATTAGAGATCAAAAACCAGGTAATTTCATTTTGAATTTTTCTTGATTATACTCAGGTGATACTTGAAATGATGTCATCTGCTTTTCTTCAGCAATTTTGCTGCCTCTTGAGATTCATATACTATGCCACAAGTCTACTTTGGACTAACATTTGAGACCTATGTTCTATCAGAAATATGTTTTAAAGCTTTTAAACATATTATTTTCTCTTCAGGCTGCCATCAACAGAACATTTATTTGAACGGGTCAAAGAGGAGAGGTGCTCAAACATTTGAACTTGATGCCTGGATTTAAATTTAGTTTAGTTTAAGTTTGCTGCAAGCAGTAAATTAAAAACAAGATGGGTTTTTGAGCATGTCAAGATGGTTTGTTCCATTGTGGGGAAAATGTTTTTAAACTAGTATTGTCAGTACACTGGTATTTAAACCAGTGCACAAGATTTTTGCAATACAAAACCACCAAGAACTTCCTCTCAGGATCAAGGTCTCAGCATGTTGAGAACAGTAAAAGCATTTCTGAGAATATGATGGTCATAAGAATTTAATGTCTAAAAATACAGGTAATAAAAAGGCTGAGGAGTAAAACTGATTTACTATGGTTTTTGTGCATTCACATTTATCGAACTATGTATCACAGGAGCAGCAGCAATCATTATATGATTATTTATCTCATTACAAAATAACATTGTGGAACCCATAGGTCCTGAGGAAAGACTGAAAATATGTGTGAGAAATGGGAAGAATTCCACACATAAAAGGGGAAATAAGCTTTGTATAAATGACATGACAAACAGGAGGACACAGACTGGAACACATAATAAAAGCAAATAGAAGATAATGAGAACAATATATTATACATAAATACACACACCTTTTTAATAAATATATACTCACAGATACACACCTGAAAATGTATAATGGACAATAACAGAAGTTGCTAACATATTACAGATACTGAAAATCTGCAACAGTGTGGCCACAGACCACAGACTGAGGCAGACATTTACTACACTTTAATCTGTATCCAAAGCTGCATGAAGCAAGACTGAGAGGGGATCTTAACCATAAATATCTGAAGGGAGGGTGTCAAAAGGACAGAGACAGGCTTTTCTCAGTAGTGCCAATGAATAGGACAAGAGGCAATGGGAAGAAATGGAGGCATGGGAAGTTTCACCTGGACCAAAGGAAGAACCTCTTCACCCTGAGGGTGACCGAGCACTGGAACAGGTTGCCCAGAGAGGCTGTGAAGTCTCCCTTGATGGAGATGTCAAAAAACTGCTTGGGCACAGTCCTGAGTAATTTTCCTTAAGGGAAGTGGAGATCCAGTGCTGGAGCTGTATTTGCTCCCATGAAACGATGGATACTGTCTATTCTGCCATCAGTGGTTAAGTTTCAGCATAAAAACCTTTATCTTCAATCTGAGTTACACTGACTATCATTTGCTAGTTTAAGGCAAGCTATTGATTGACATGTGGATGTGTAAAAAACATATTTGGAGATGGAGAAACGATAGTGGAATACCCATGACAGAAGAAACATTATTCTTAACAAGACAGCACTTACAGAACAATGTCAAAAAAGACAGAGGCAGAAAACTAAACAGTTTTCTAAAACTACATCAGTGTTGAAAAAGAGATCAAACTTTGCATGAACCACCAAACTTTAAAATGAAGTAAAGCTTCAGTGTTCAGCAATATCATCTTTAAAGAGATGTGCCAAATAGTTTGGGATGAATTAAAATATTTCCTCAAATGGAGACAAGTGCAATTGGTTTTGGAGAAGCGTGGCAGTGTAGGAGGATCTCCCTGGAGAAAATATAGATTTAAGGCACATTGCTGGTGAGGGTGGGACTTGGTAGAAAACACCTTCTAAAAGTAAACAAAGAGAAGCAGATAAAAGTAATTTTGCACAATAAAGTCATTGAAGTAAAGTCCAATACCGGGATCAGTAGCATAGAAAGACCACCATCCCTGTTCTTTTCTGTATTTTGGACTTTAAATAGGGTCTGTCTCTGTTACATTTATTTTAAGTTATAACCATGAAGCAGTGGTGAAGATTTAAACCCACAGTGGCTCTCTCAGGGTTTCATTCTCATATAAAATCTTGGACAGTCTGGTGTTCTGTACTTTACTGTGGATATACTTGATGTTACCAAGTTTAAAAAAAGCATGGGGGATAATAAAGATTAAAAAAATACCAAAAAAATCCACCAACCCCCCCCCCCAAAGGTTCCTTCAGGCTGATGTCCCTTGTATTCAGGTAAATTCTTCAGGAAACAACTACTGGGGAAAAAATTGACCTTCTTTGCTATTCATATTGCCAAAAAATTACTAGAAGGAGATTGCCAATATCATCAACTCTTCCACCATTTTTGTCCACAAAAATGCTTTGCTTGCTGTAGGACCTCAGGGCTTCTGGAGCTTATTCCATGTGTGCAGATCACATGAGAAGTAGGGGTGGACCTTTATCAAGGCTCCCTGCTCCTCATTTTTTTATCGTACTGAAACAGTAAATAACGATTATAAAGCTGTAACTTAAGATACTGTCTCTCCAACACAGTGCATCAGGAACTTGTACACATCTCTTCTGGTGAGTCACAGGCACTTCTACTCCCATTCTGCTTCAAGTAATGTATATATTAACAAATGCATATACTTGAGTACAAAGATCTTGACTTTGAGCTATTCACCTGTTTAGTCTAAAAATGCAAAAGTGATCAATTGTTGCCACCTGAAAAGTGAAAATAGTTGCCATCTGTGTTGTACATTGATGATACAATTGCTTTCATTCATAGAGTGATTTAAGCAGTTCTAACAGATTAAACAGCTGTCCTACAGTCTGAACCTTAAACTGGCATTTATCCTAATTTTTCTATCAATATCATCTCTTCCCAATTTCTACCCAATATTGAAAGTTTATAATTTCATTATAGTATAGTATAATTTCATATATAGAAGTCATTACTTCTAAACAGGAAGTAATGCAGGCAGTTACAGATTAAAATGAAATCTAAATTGTTCCATAATATTGTTCAATACAATTCCATGCTAAGTCGTCTTCTGTCCGCAAACACAAAGAGGTGTTTTGCACATTATTTAGGTGTGAGAATTTATTCACCACCTATACAGAGAAAATCAGTTTTCCCTACAGTAGGCAAACCTTATTTTGTCTCAGTCTATCATGATGTGGGGCGACGCTGTAACCCGGGAGAGAGGAGAGGGGGCAAGACATTTACTGTCTGGGAAGGGGCAGCTGATAGATGTGTCTGCTCTGCCAAAAGCACTGCCAGCTTGAGTTGCTGTCCTCTGCTCCCCTCTTGGAAGGCAAACTCCTGCACTGGCCTGCAGCACTGCTGTCAGAGGCCAGGGCTGTCCCTTGATGAGTTTGCCACCCAAGAACAGGGGCCAGAAGTGAAAATTCCTGGTGCAGCCTGGAGACTGACTCTAGTCTTCCTACAAGACCTGTGCTTTCCCTGGGGTGGCATGGGAGTGTTGGGTCAGCAGTTTTGGGGGTAAAATGTGGGCTTCAAGTCCAACACAACCACATGGAGTAAGTGCAAACTCAGGTTCTTAGATGTAGGTGCCTTAAAACAAAATGTAAATCTCGCACAGTTTTCTGAGATGTTCTTGACTGCAAGTTTAAAAAGACCCAGCAGAAGCATAATAATCTTGCATAATCTTGCTCACAATTATATTTTGTGGTCAAAAAACAGGATAATTGGACCCATCTTATGTTAAAACATGTACCAGTTGGCACTTAAAAAATGTCTAACTACTTAAACAAATGGAACAGCTGCTCCTTAACAGAAGAACGGTATCTAGCAAACCTTGACATCACAGGCTTTTGTGGAGTTTGATGCACTGGCAATGCCACTTCAGTGTTTCTGAAAGGATTTTCATACATTGTATTTTGAAACAGAAGAGACTGTGAATATCACAGTGTCATTTGTTCTAGACATAAATATGACAGCATTTTTAATGACATACACTCTTTTCACAGACAAATTTAGTCAAGTAGCCCTGATGAACCCAACAGCATTTGAGGGCAATAATGAAATTGAAGAGTGAAGAATTCCATCCTTAAGTAAAGGAATTTATGGATTAATTGCTAAAAGAAGATGAATTCCTGAAGAAAAAAAAGCATTAAATGCTGAATGGAAATAGAGAACAAGTATCAAATAATAAAGGGCTGACATAGATTAGAGGTGATCAATAAATGAAAGCATTTATTACACCATGGTTGACTGATGAAGAGTCTGGATGATGTTGTCCTTCATAGGCTTCAGTAGTTGCATGTATCAACTCACACTCCAGTTGGTCAAAATAAAAAGTTACAATTTAGCTGGCTTCAAGCTGAAGTCCCTTTCCTGTGTTTGTCACATAGGCCCTGTTGGTAATTAACATGGCTCACAGTAGGTAAGATTTTTAGCAATCTCAGCAGGGTCCTAGTTTTAAAAAGTTACAGTCTTCTTTGCTGAAAATTACTTTACAAAGTACTGACAAATATGTCACACAAACACTACAAAACAGTGCATTGCCTTCATTATGTGTCTGATCAATCACAAGTAACTAAAGAAAATCAATTTGTGCTCACTCATAAAAAATGGTGCACAGAGTTTGAAAAGCTCACCCCAAACTAATCAAATACTTTGAATAATGAACAGATTAGACAAAATCATGGTCTGCTCGTGCATGCACCACAATCAGACAGAGAAGCTTAACTCATTGGATGCATTATTCATCGGGAATTATTTGCTCTACCTATTGGTGGGGAAGCTTGCAAACACTACTGCTCTATCTGTTATCATCTAACTGCCTGAAGAAGGAGATCTGATTGCCTTTATCATTACACAGCATCTTGCCATTTAGATGAGAATTCTATTTATTTATGTTGTCTGAGAAAAATGTTGTCCATCAAATGCTCAAATGTGTCAGAGACAAACCAGGATGGCTGATGTAAAGAGAAATCACGCATCTTCAATCTACCAGTATTATTTGCAGAAGTCAGGAAATGATGAATAGAGAACCAAAAATATGGTGGGTTTGGTAGTCAGTGAAATTCACAGTAACGCTTTGTTCAAAACAGGTAATGAAAAAAACAACAAAATTGAAAAAAAAAATAGGTAAGGTGCTCTGATATAGAAAATGGACAAATAACAATACCCAATATTTCAGTTTCATAATATAAATGAGTTAAGGCTGTGTAAGGTAAAATAATGATCTAAACAGGAATATGGGGTAAAGTGATGATATTTGTATGTGAAACAAAATTTTAAAAATTTAGATCCAGTGTGGATCGATAAAGAATCTGGGACATTATGTGACTATATAGTAGAATAACAGATGAGAACGCTGTTCTTCCACTGGATATGTTTTGAGTTATATTTGATGAATAAGAAAACACATTTATTTTTCTATGTTGACTGCACTCTGTTAGCATCTCACATTAGCATAAAATAAGAACATTACACATAGTGGAAATGCTGACTTAGCTTTTATACACGTTATGGAGTTATAAATGAACTTCAAAAGAACTGAAGTCCTTGATCATTTCAGAGCAGCAATGGACCTGGCCCTTATTCAGAATCCTGTAAGAAGGGGACAACCAGTAACATTTAAAAACCCCACCAACTATGTGTAACATTTTCTCACAAAGCTAATTGCTGCTAAATTTTATGAAGCCAGAGTACCTAGTAAATCAACACAGGATAAGACATCAACTTGAGATGAATAATAAAAATTTCCCTCATTTTTACAGCCTACTTTTAACATACCTGCAAAGTTTTGATCATGTAATGATTCAGGCATCAAAACATCTGTTAACTTCAAGAGTATGAGCAAGGCACTCACATATGCAATTCCTAACCTGAAAAACCATGAATTTATGTAACTGTTATCACTGTGGAATATATATATAATTTTATCTGCTTAATGATGGTAAGTTATTAGAGAGAAGTCTATTTTAGATACTATGACCTCATTTGAAATGTCTATTAATGGAAGGAACATGACAAAATGTAAAACAGCATTAGACTGCAAAGGAATGGCAGCTTCTATATTGAAAAGTTGTGATCTTAGCCTCTTCTGAAAGGAAGAATGGAAGGTGGCCAGTCAAAGGGGTGAATGGCAGCCTTCCTCCCTTCCTCCCTTCTCAAACAATGGCTTTGAAAATGTAGAAATGAAAAATTATTGAAGTTTCCTTCCTTTCAGGACTGACCATCTTGGGATTGACCATCTTGACTGACATAATTTAATTGTGTACATGTATTATTAACTCAGTATATTTCATTGATAGAGATGCTGTATCAGGATTTGAAGGTGGGGAACAATAATTCTGGACAGAACATTTTCACTTTCACCCAGCACCAAACAAATATCTCAGTATAAATTTTAGGACACTCTTTTGGATGGTGTTCCTTCAAATGGACCATCAATTATCTTTCCTAAATAGGCCACATGCAAAAAGATGTTATGTGATTTATGCAGTCTCTTTTGTCCTGGCACAAAAATGAAAACTATTTTAATACTAACCTGAATAGTCCAATTCTGTTGGGCATTTTCATTAGTGGTGATGTTTACTTAGGAGTCAAAAGACAATTTTAAATTGTTACATTTGCCACTTAAACTTTAATAACCACTTCTTCAAATTAAATGCAAATTAAATTCATTATAACTAGCAAAGACAATACATGCAAAATAACCATTTCTGGTCATGTTCTTCTCATGTATTCCTTAATGCTCCAAAAATAAAAAAGAACCACACCCAGCATATTGAAAGATGTCTAAAAATCAGATTGTTGCTGTTGCTTTGTGAGTACAAAATTCAGTTCTGCATTATCTTCGGTAGAAACCTGCTATTAATATGAACTTAAACAAAGCAATAGTACAGCAGTGGTATCAAAATGTAATTCAAAATGCTTCAATTCCCCCAAAAGTGTAAGACATTGATGTTAACAGCTTAAAAACATTCTGAGAGACACATAATAGTTTGGAGTTTAAAAATAGGTAATAGGTAATATTATCAGGTTGAATTAGACAAACATTCATGTGACATCTTTCTGAGCCTCTCTAGCATATAGATGTTACCAAAATTTTTCATTATTGTTTTCAGAAATTGGAATAAAGGGAAAATGTAGTTTAGAGGATACCTCAGGAGACCTCTAGTCCACCTTCATCCTTAAAGAGGAGTCAGCTATGTATTATATCAACTTCCTCAGGAATTTATCTTGCTGGATCCTGAAAATGACCCATAATGAAGACTGCATAACCTCCCTGGGCAGCCTGTTCAAGGGTTTGACTGTGCTCATGGTGAAAACAGAAAAAAATTACTATTAGCACCATCAAGTCCAGCAAGACTTAGGTTTATGTTCAGATGCATTAGAAGCACATGAAGAACTGGATTTTTGCACTGCTTTCACAAATAAAAGCAGTAGGTAATTCTTGCATGATGCTAAGTTGCCAAATATGTGCCTGGACTTAGGCAGAGCCTTCCTCTCCTGCTTTTCTGCTCACACAGTGACAGCCATGGCTGGGGCACAGTGTGAACACTGTGCTAACTGAAATAAAATAGCTCATCAAACCAAAGTAAAGAATGGAGGAATTGATAAGGGAGAAAGCTCATCTAAGATGTTTGGAGGTGGTTATAGTAGCAAAAGGATTTTTTTTTTTGTCAACAGAGCTTGCCCAAATACTCAGCAGCTGCACCCTGAGAAGACTCTTCTGCCTCTGTACGCAGTTTTGCTGGCACTGCTGGGTGAGTTAGTCTTCCATGGCATCAGGTCTGAGCAGTGTATACTTGAACTACCCTTTTTAAACTTAAAAAACAACCTTGGATTGTACCCCAAGAAATGGGCAGAGAGTTACATGGGCTTAAAGCTTCATAGCTCACTCAAGGCAGCGAAGGATTTAATATAAAAGTAGTCACTGTTCTGCTACCATAAAGCTAAGCCCACAGGGAATGAGATTTTTGCCCTTTTTCAATAAATTTTTACTAAGTGAATTCTTTTGAACACTTATATATTTTTCAATGAGAAATTTCTGCCTGCTTCAATAAAAACTTCATTAAATTCCCAACAAATCCAAGAGCAGCCTCCGCTGCTGAGACCCCAAGCACAGGGCCAGGAGGGGTCTTTAGATTGCCAGCTGAGGAATGTCACCTCTGCCCAGGAGGACAGATGGGTGACACTGTCTGTGCTTAGTCACACTTGTGCCGCCATGGGACCAGTATCACCGCTCCCTTTTGTGAGGCCAAACTCCAGCTGCCAGTCAGGAAAGTTTCTGCACTGCAGAACCGGGGCAGCTGGTGTCCCTGCTCGGGTGAATGCCCTGGGAGCCAGCTCCAGGAGAGCATCACCTGCCTTTGGGCAGGAAGGGCTGGGGAGTTCCACTGGGAGGGGTCCCCCAAAACCGGAGTGACCCTGAAGGGGGTCCCGGCACCCTGCAGTTCCTGGGACCTGGCATCACCCCCCTGCAGCCCAGTGTGGGAGGAGGAGCTGCTGGAGCTGCTGGAGCTGGGCAGGCTCACGGGCAGGCACAGAGGCAGAGCCCTGGCACCTCCAGCTCGCAGCTCCCAGGGCGGGCACAGCCAGGACCTGTGCTGGAAGGGAACGCTTCGCCTTGCCCCTGCAAAGAGCCAGCAGGGCAGCTTCACCGAGCTGCTCATACTGAGTGCTGAATCTCCTTCTCTCCTTGCTCCTGTTGTGGGAAAGCAAGGCATTTCTTTTCCAGCCCAATTTCATTTTGTTGTTAAATTGCATTGGCCACCCCAGCTGATTGAAGAGCAGCCCACTTGTTGGGATTTTTTCAAATGATTCTGACAGGTACATTTTGTCTAAAATATACCACAACTGTGGCTGTCTAATCCCAAAAAGGCTTTGTTTAATTTTAAATGTGTCAGTGCAAAACATGACCAAAGACAACAAGCAGCTATAATCAACTGAATGTGTAACATGGATGCTGAATTATTGTTATGCTTCAAGAAAATCTTTGTTATTCCTTTCTAAAAGAAAAAAAATATGAAAAGTATGAAAGTGATATTAAGCAGATGTTAGACTGGAGTTGTCAATCTTGTCTAAGCACGCAGGTGCTAATGTGTTATAATTATCCCTTCTGGCAGTTGATATTTAGAATTTTGGATCCCACCTAGTCAATCATAGCTGTAATTGTTAAGCTTCTTACATAGCTAATATGCTGGGTAATAACCAGATCAAGATTTAATATTTGACGTTTACCATCAATTATCTTTTCTTCTGACATACATCTCCCCCACTCAAGTTCTTGCAGATCGGAACACTTTTCTGATTTCAGTAAAATAAATAAGAATCTGGTTATAGAAGAAGACTCAAATAAAAAAATATTCCTGTCATTGCCTCTTATCTCACTGCTTCATGTTTCTTAAAGATCAGTAAGATATCTCCTCGTTACAAGCTCTACAGGTATAATAATTTGATTCAGAACAATTCCTTCCCTTTTTACTTTTTGATGGATTTATTTAGAGAAAATCTCATACCTGCTATTGCAAAATCGTGGTGTAAGCATGTTAACCTCAGTCAGGCATATTTTCAGATGACAATATTTGCTAGGAAACAAAATGTTGGCTTTTGTTTTGTACCTGGCATATATATGTATTTGTTCACACCATGTATATTATACCAGAGGATTCTTTCTGCTAAAAGCGCTGTGAAAATTAATTATGTGATAAAAATACTTTAAAATTAAATTTAGTGTGCCAGTTCTTTTTTTACTCTTGTACAAAGTGAAATATGTGTTATAAAATTTGCTCCAATAAGCACAAGTAGAACGTGATGATTTTTTCCTGAATGTTCTGAGATTTCCTCCTGTGTGATTAGTCTGAAGTTCACAAAACTTAAACACTTCCATTCCAAATCAGCATGCAGCACTCATAGCATGCTCAGAAGTTAGGTGTAGCTTACAGGTGGCCAGTAAGGAACTATGTGAACCAAGTTTTCTGTCACTATAATTGCATGAAAAGACTTTAGATTTCCATCAGAAAGATTTCTTTATTATTATTTGCCTCTTGCGATATGACAAGATTTTCCCCTTAGATGAGAGTGGGTCTTTTTCTAGTGCTTCTAATCCTGTCTCAAAAGGCCTTTGACAGAAAAAAAGTAAAATACACATTTGTCTTTGGTGCTGATTCAGCAAACTTCATCAGTATCTGCCTGTATTTATATACACGGACTGTGCTCTATTCTGCATTTTGTATTTCATACAAGACAGTTCAGGTATGCAATTTTAAAGATGAAAATATTTTTAGTTTAAATTAAATAAAAACTATCAAATGTCAGGAGGAATATATGCAGTTCAGACTCTCACCTTTACACACCTTTTTGTGTTTCTACAAAGATACAGAACACTATTTTAAAGCTTTTAAATAATTTTCACTTTCCAGCTTCCATATGAATGTGGACAAGTACTGTATGTTAATAAAAAATGTAATTTTACATAATATTCTCCTTTACAGGCAAGCTAGCACTAAAGCAAATAATAGTGGATAATATTACAAGAGTAGAAGACAAACAAGTAAGCTTGAAAAAGGTATTTTTTACAAGTGAAGTTCTCCCTGTTGTCTAGAGAAGACAGTACCTTGGTTCAAGGGGATGGTGCTCCAAGTTTGAATAGAAAAAGGCTGCAGTCAGGCAGCCAAGGGACAAGAACACTTCAAAGCAGAACAAATGAAACTGGACCATGTCATTTTGCAATAAAATGTGAAGTCATGTAATAGTGCCCTTTTAAGCCACTTGTGACTTTTAAGACTTCAAATGAAATGCTATTAGCACAGACAGATAAACATGCTAAGCTGTTATTTGCCTGGGGCGATACCCTTGTGATTTGTAACAGGCAATGAAAATCTAGTAGCCTAGGTGTTCAGGAAGAACGACATGAATACCAGTAATCTCTTCAGACTGATGCCAAGACCTCCGATAACAAATCCCCCAGAAAATCTTGCGTTAGTCAAAATGACTGGGTATTTTTTTTTACCTTATTACAGAAGTTTTCTCAAATGGAATAGAATTTCTAGAAGAAATAGAATAGAATTTCTAGAAGATGAAGAGGAAAGATGAAATTTGTAGAAAAAGAAAAAAAGTATTTATATCAACCTCACATTCAGTTTTGAGTTACAAATGAAAAATAAAATCACTACGACTATTTATCAAAGAGCTCCAAACATCTGCCTTGATTATACATTGTGGCACCTCAATCTATTTGCTCTAGCAAACCCACTGAAAATGTTGGCAATATAACCTCTCTGGAATTTTCAACACAATTTGCAGAACCAGGAGCTTGAATAGAAACCAGACCATATCTGGTTAAAATTTTGCAAATAAAGGCACAGGTTCATGTCACATCTTATGTGAAAATATACTCATTATTTTACCTGTTCTATACTTGTGTTGACTGGAAAACAGCCAACAGTTCTGTGTTTTAATTTTTCCCCAGCTCAAAGCATGTATGCATTTCTTGACTGAGAAAGCAAGAAGGATGCAATATTGAATTTATCTTCATGAAGTTTTGGGTGACATTAATAAGAGACAAAAAAGCACTGCTTCGATAGAAGGCTATGAAAGAGCTCAACCTTCCTAAAAAAGAAAAGGGAAGTCCCATCTTTTTCAGAGCTGCATCAGAGAGGTCTGTAAAAGAGGTGCCAATCCAAATTAACCTGGAGTGCCACAATAGGCCAGGGGTAAATTTAAACAAAAATCTGGATAGCAGCTTCATTTTTTAACATAGGCAGTATATCTAGTCAGTAACTGATGTATGCTCTGTTTTTCCAGCTGGCACAGGCTCTTGGGGTATGCGGGCACATATTTCCAAGCATGTTGTTCTTCTGAGTTGTTTGTGCTTGGACCATAACTGCAGTCTCGGCAGCCAAAATAAGAGATGCCAAGCAATACTGGCTGAGGGACAGACGGATTGGGCTGAATTCCTGCCTGATACAATGTGCCTGACATCGGTGGAGTCACACAGCGACAGTTCATTGTTCTCCACTTTCAAACACAAAATATGGAGGGGCTTTAAGGTAGGATGGTGAAAGCATTGCTGCCTTCCTGAAATTTCTTTTGTTCTCACCTGAAGATAACAGTTCTCAGCCATGGGGATTCCCTGTTTGACCAAATTTTGTGACTGCGTGCAGACAGGACCAAGTGGCCCTGGATAGATATAGATTTAGCTGGCAAAGGATGGCGAGGCATCCAAGCTAATTTCCTCCTCCCACCCCTCAGTAACAGCGTCACATCTCCGTGAGTGCTTCCCCTGGTGCCTGCTGAGGATTTGGGGCGCTGAAATCCACAAGAGAAGCCATGTCTGCCTTATGGATTGGTCTGACAATTGTCAGTGTTGATCTGACAAATCAACAAAGTTTCTCTTCCTGGATTCACCAGCTGCAAAACAGAAGTACACAAATGCTTGCCTGCTGGTGTAGTGCTTGATATTCAAGCGATGAAACTGGTGCACATCTTAAATAAAGGTTCAAATAAACTTTCTCAGCTAGGATGTGTTTGAGATGTATATGGCCCAACTCCCTTTCATCTAGTGAAATCTAGAGGAATTTTCATGGCAGGGAAGGCAGAATCTGGAAAGAAAAACATAGAACAGCTTTCTTGGTGTGCCGTATGTTATGATTAAAATCTAAACTAAATATATATGAGCTCAGGTAAACAAAAATAATCTCCTGTAGTTTGCTTTAAAGTATCATGCTATTGTCTCTTTAAATAATAATGAAAAAGGAGAAAATATTCTACAACTTCCATAAAAAAATGTCATATTTGTATAGACCCCAAATCCCCTCTGTTTAAACAGGGTGATTAATATCAGCTCCTGTAGGAAATTAAATTCAGGGAAGAACAGTAATATGCAGATATGCAGATTTCTAGGCAGAATGGCTAGCCCTGGGTAAGAGAGTCAGGTTGATTAATCTGCATCCTCAGAATACAAAATGAAATGCTGGGCTCTCCTGGGTAGTACCAGAAATGACTTTTCTTCCTTACATTAGAAATAAATGGACAAACACATACACGTATATTGCAAAAGGCCTTAATATCACATGCAGTGTTTACAAAAGGTGATAAGAGTTTAATATTTAAAATATCCTATTTCATCTGAGAGGGGAGAGAAAAAAAAGAGCTGCTTCTCATTAGGATGAAGAGTTTTCTTTATGCTAAAAGAGTATTTTTTTTAATCTTTCATAAAAATGACAAAATTCTAAGGAAATCCTGTATCAGCATGCAAGGAAATCTTTAATCTGTTCATAAACATTTTACTGAAAGAATACTGGGAAGATATTGGACATTAACATGGTCAGAGTGTGGAAAAAAACTGGAATAAAACAAAAATACTCAGCCCTGGGTTTTTAATATAAATTTCAGTGCATTTGCTTTTTCATTTCAAAATTAGAAATACAATAAGCACGATTCACTAAAAGAATGATTCCACAGGCTTAATTTCCACAAATACAAATTCCTCCATAAATATAACCTTTCTCTCATTTCAGAATAATAGCATTTCCACATTACCAAGGGTAAATATGAGATTTTTAATAATTCAGTCTTTAAAAAAAACATCCCCAAAACCTCAGAAAAATATTTACGGCAAAATGCAGAATGTCATTTTCAGATTTTTTTCCCCCTGTCGTTACTGGAAAACCAAGCCTGTTATTTAAAATCATTCAGGGTCTCTCCAATAATTGTATAGAAGTAGGCATTATGCTATATTATTAAAGCTGTAATTTCCTGCTGAATCTGGCTGGATGTTTCTTTTTATCACTTGGCAATTTCTATCTAGTTATGGCATAATTAAGTTTCCTGACCCTTGCTCACTCTCTTAACAGGACGCTTAGAAATATACTAGAATTGCAGATCTTCAACCTGATGTCCTCTCTCCCCACACAGTAATGGAATAAAATTATTAATCCAGTAATTGTACAGAACACATTACTTTGCATTGAATGTTCCTATTTCTCATTTTCTGTTAGTGACAATCAGGCAGAGGTACAAATCATTTCTGCAGGGAGCAGAGCCCTTGAAAAAGCCCCTCATTCACTCCACTGGAGCTACCTGTACAGCTGTGATTATTCAAAGTCTTACACAGTGCTGGGCTCAAGCGAACAAAACAAAGTTAATAAAATGGAATAAGGAACAAGATATTTTCCTGTCTGCAGCCTCCTGTGCGCCAAAATTAGAGCCTTACTTCCAAATGATAAACCACACTTCCAGTTGGGTTTTTATATCAGGACTAATGAACCTCAGCCAAGCATTTCAGACTTGGCTGGCCCCAGCAGTGGCCACCTGCTCTGGGGGTGCACTCTGCATACCTGGGCCACCAAGGGGTGTGGCTGGGAAGGAGAGGAAAGAAGCTGGAAGGGCAACAAAGGATCCCTGTTCTTGAACCTTAGTATCCAGGCCCCGAGGATGAGTGCCTGCACGTATTAAGGTCTCCGCAGAAGAAATCCAGTGAATTGCAAAATCCCAACTGAATTCAGTGGAGTTACTATTTCGCACTAAGAAATTTGAAATTTAACTTGAAATGTCTTGAATTGGATCTCAGTTTAGTCACTGTCTGGAACATCTATATTCAGTGATGTTTATCCCAACATATATTATGAGCTCCACCACTTGCAAATGAATAAAAGCTTGGAAAACAACTTCTTTTTTTTTTTTTTTAAGCAGACATTTCCTCAACCACCCCACCTAATAACTTCAGTTTACTTAGAGAGTAGCTAGAGCTGGGGAGGAAAGGATGGAGGGTAAAACATTCCCCTCCCATATTTTATCACCATTTTCTAAGAATCCCAGTTCAATCTGATCATGCACAGAGGGTTTTGACTCCAGCAGTGGATTTCCCTAAAATATGTACTCATAATCTTTGCACTGGTGTCCTTCCTCTTTCCTGATTGCACCAGACTTATCCCCTCCCTGCCTCTTAGAAGAAATATAATATCACACTAAAACATCTTGGTTTATTGGACTGAAGTCCTGCAAATACATCTTCAGTGTGCATTTGAATTGATGGAACAAGCTAGGGAGAAAGTCTCTGAAGCAGCATTGCTCCTTTAATAAAATTCTGATCTTAGAGAGGATAAATAGCAAAACAAAATCCTTATCTTCACGAAAAACACTAGTGATTTTATTCAGATGCAATAGCATATTTCAAATTGAAACAAGGCAAAGTGCTGTGTATCATTACAGAAAAGAAACACAAATAAAGCCTAGGATGATGCATTAGGATATTCCATTTGATCACAGTTCTTTCTTTGTATTTTTCCATGCTCTTTTTCTCTAGCAATGAATATCTTTGGGGTTTTCTGAAGCACAGACTGCACAGCCAGAGAGTGCTGGTTGCATAAGCCTTTCCATTACAGCCTGTCAGGTTTATAAACTCATCTGTGTTCCTTGCTTTACATCTGTACGAGAGGAATGTGTGCAATTTTCATGGCTCTCGTAAATCAAATTGATCAAATAATAAAAATACTCTTCTAAAGTGCATTAGACAATAGGCCATTTCCAGTGAAAAACAATACTGCAGCAGTTGTTTCAAGGTGGCTTTTTTTTTTTTTTGGTTGTGTGGGGTTTGTTGTTTTTTTGTTTTTTTTTTCTTTTCTTTTTACCTACTACAAAATAGCTCTGGTTTTATTTCCATTGAGTCAGTCACTACAGAAAAGGTAATCACTATAATCACAGCAAAGATTTCTGTTTGTCTAAGGCTCTTAAGTGACTGCTGTCACCATAGTGTCTGAGCAGATTCCAGAGAAGTCATGTTTCATGGAAGGCTTGTTGTGGACTAACTTTGTTAATTTATAAAGCAAATAATTTTGCCTCGGACTTGTGTGGTCAACTCAACCATTTCTACAACTAATAATCAGCTTTTATACTGTGAATGCTTCCAAGTCTGAGGTAATAAAGAAGAGATGGGGAAAATAAAGCTGAGAATTTTTAAAACATTCATTTCTCTCTCCTGCACTATCACTTTAATACAGCATACACTAATTGAAGTTTATTCTTCTTTCATATCTAGCAAAAAAGCACCATTTGCACAGATCAAGTGTCAAAAAATAATACAGTGATTTATCAAATTATCTCCTTGCTCATATTTGCAAGATTGTCATGGATCGAGATGCATGATATATGAGTGCATTGCACAAAAAATATACAGAGGTATTCATGTACAAAACAGTTTTTAAGATTATAGCTTTAGGCTATTGGCTTGGTCTGAGGCTTTACCTTGACAATGGGATCATGGTTAGCTCTTTGGACACAAGAATTATATATTTGTGCAAACCATAAACATTTGTTTTCTACAAGATAATATTTTCTTTAGCATATTTGCAGGAAGAATAGTGTTTTGGCTCAACTTGTTCTAAAATATGTGGTTTTCCAATGAGGAGGTTTTGCACTTCCCCTCCCAAACTTTTCCTTCTCTTCAGGGTAAGCACATCCAGGGACAGAGCACTCTCTACTCAGCCTGGTCTGGCTGCTCATGTGAGTGCACAGGGTCTGGGACACTGCCTAAACTGCTAATGAGCATCATTCTCATTCTCATAGTCTGATGATATTTTATTAGGATTGTTAAGCCCCCTAAACACAAATATCATAAACAAATGATAGATATGTAATCCATCTGTCTAAGCAAACAACCAAATAGTTGCATGACATCCCCTGTATTGCATATGCTCCTACAGTCAAACCATGCCAGTTCTTGTTTGATTTCACCTGTGTGAACCTACTTAATTTTACCACCTGACAAGAGAGTGATCTTTGAAAATGACATGTTGATGTTGTCATTTCATTTACAGTGTTTTGCTTAATAAGAGACTAACAGTGAAACAATTACAAATCCTCCAAATCAGCTACTAATAAATACATGCATTCATTATGAGGAGGAGGCAGGGAAGAACTATCACTTATGTTCCTATAGTTTCATTGATAAAAATGATCTTGGAAGCAGGGGAATATATTAATTTTTTCCTTTTGGATTTTTTTTTATCTAGAAGTCTGGAAGACATTTCTAAAATAGATCTATTTTCTTTTCATTCTGCAGAATAATGCATGAATGATTATAACATATGCTCTATCTCCAGTTTTTTCAACCAGTGGAAAAGTGCCTGACACAATAATCACAACTTGTTGGGTTTTCAATCTGATGCTGTCCTATTTTATCATGGTAGTTAAATGTCCATTCTTGTTCGGCGTGATAAATGTTATGGCCATTTAACAGTACCGAAAAAGAGAGACATGTTAAACCAAATATTGCTTCAGATTGTGTCTTTTATTCTCCTTTATCATCATATCTTAATTTATAGTATAATCATCATTATCACAACTGTCAGCCTCATTTAACCTTCCCTGCTCTCCCATGATTCTCCGCTGTCAGGCCTGATTGCCTGCCTTCTGCTGACGGGCTGATAATGCCTGACTGATTAGCCCTCCCCGAGAAGAAGACAATGATATATAGAACCGCGCCGCTCGCTCTATATATTAATGAGGAGCTGGCAAAGCTTTGATAAGGCACTGGAATAATCCATCAGCCAGAGAAGGAGCTTGTAAAACTGGTGGAACATTTCATGGGAAAAACACCTGGGAAGGATGTAATGACCCAGCAGCTAAATACCTCTCAGCCCTCCTTCCCCTCTTGTAATTAACATCAGATCGCTGCTGCGTGGATGGCACCCGGGGCGTTATCAGTCCCCAAATCCTGCTTGCCTTCTCCCTGTTTTGCACCCAGGACTTTAGGGCCTTTATGATGTCTTTAGCAAGAGGGCAATTAATAGCTCATTTTCCTTGGCGTTGGGAACTGTTTATCTTCTGAACTAGCTCTTATCGCAGGCCGCTACCTATGAAAGGCAAGAGTCATCGGCGGTTTTGTGCTCCAGTTGTTACACTTACTCAGCAGAGGCCTGCTTTGCCATTAGATACAAAGCTTCTGATGGCTACTTGAGTTTGAATGCACTGTTATTACAGGTATTATATGAAATTGCTTGTGTTATGTGAAGGGGATTATAGAGGTTTTGGATCAATAACTTCAGTGGATGTTGGGAGTGATTACAGTGCTCTGTCAATTTTTCCCATTTGGCTGTCAGTACTGATTTACAACACACCACCTCTTTTATTCACATCAAATCACTCATTTCATTGGTAAATTCTATATATCTCAATTTACTTAAGTAGCTGATTTGGGTAAAATAAAATGACTTCCTCTCTTGTATGTATGTGAGAGTGTGTGTACGTGTATACACACAACAGACATAACCCTATAGAGCTATAAAAGGCACTGACATTTCCAAAGCTTTTTGTCCTCTTAGAAAGGACAACATGCAACATCATATAGGTCACCTAAATAAAAACAAATAGGTACACTCAAATCATTTCTGCAGTGGCTAGGGTTTCCTTAACACGTTTTTTTCTTTCTTTGCACAAAACAGCAGATCTGCTGAGGTGCAACTGTGCAGAGGACGCTGAGTATTTTACATGTCTGGAAAATCAACAAAGATACAAAATAACTTGAGGCATAGGTCATGTATCACCAGAAAAACATCCCAAAGAAACTTCCCCTGGCATTTCAGGCTTCCATCTGGAAGCCTGGTGCAGAAGGTCCATTCTGCTGAAGGATGCTCGAGTCAAAGACATGGAGAATATTCAGGACACCCACCCCATAAGACTGCTTGGACTGATTTTACAGTACCAGTGGGGACTGACAGAGGTTGATTCTAAAGAGGGCATTTTGCAAAGTCAAGGCAAGTTAAGATATTTTAAGAAAATATCAAGTTTCCTGTTTCCAGAGATGTGTCAGTTAAAAGTGACAAAGTTACTGAAAAAGAAAAAGAGAACCCTTAGGAATTACCAGTGCTGAATCACATTTGGCAAAAGGAGTAGCAGTGAGATGAAACCTGGTGAGATAGCCAGGCCTTTATGCACCTGTAGAAATTCTGTGCATAGAAGACAGAACATGATGTGCAATCCTTCTAATGTAATGTAATAGGAGATATATGTTTCCACTTTATGTCTATATAATAATTCTATTTCATGTTGAGATGTAGATGTATCGGTACTGTTAATTCTGGAATAAAAAGCTAATAGTGTTTTCTATCAACCTTGGCCTAAAAGGGGCCATGTATTTTTTGTTTAAGGAACAAACAACTTTTAGGGATAGTTTATACAGAGCAAACAATTAAAATTTAACATCCCTCCCAACTAATCCCTAATTGATTAAGATTCAATGAGTTAAATTGATAAAAAATGGATTACAGAACAATTAACTCAAACACTATTGAGTGCTAAAGTCATTACACTGAGGTAATAGGATATGGAAAAATACATTTATTCTCATCCGTGGAATATAATGCCTTATCTATTTTTATTGTTTCTTCCATTAAAGTATACAGATTAAATTTCTCAGATTTATAACTCATTCTTTTTCCTTCACTGCAATATATTTCCTGATAGCGATTAGCTGTTTAAGAACAAAATAAACAGAAAAAATACGGAATAACACTTAAAATCTAACAAGTAAAGTCTGCATAAACTGTGTTTGCGTTTCTGAACAGTCATCTGACTACAGGAACCCTGTGTTTAGTATATGATACTGAAGTAAGTGATCTCTGAAGTCATCTTTTAGTTTTCAGAGACCTAGCACAAGAGCTTTCAGAGGACTGCTAGTATTTTTACTAACACAAAGCCTAGAGGTATTGGTTATATTTATGTTGAAATTAAATATTAACTGGGAAAAATGGTAATGAAACAAACTGTCTCAAAATATTCAGTCACTGGAAATAGAGAGAATGTAAACATGAGTAAAAAATTTTATATCACTCATCTTTCAAAAGGCTGAGCTAGTTGCGCACAGAAGTAGCAATGAACCAAAATCAGAGCCCAAAATAACAATTAAACTGAGAAGCCATTTGTCCACAAAAATGCAGACTGCTACACTTATTTTTACTGCACTGTATCTGAAGATCAAGGGCAGTTTTGCCAATATATCTTGTGGAATGATCTGGTGCTTGGCAGGAATAATGTTAGCAGTATTGACTCCAGGCTTCCACAAAATTAATTATTTGTGCTTTAAAAAGTTATGGTCATATAACTTTGTTCTGAGGCCTAGAGGACTTAAATTTGAGTTCTGTAAGGTCACACATTATTCCTGTGGTAAAATTAGGCACAAGTGTAGGTAGCTAAATAAATCACAGCTTTATCAATCCTTTACATGGATTTTGGCTCTACAACATTTGGAACATGTATGAAGCTTGAGGATACATGCTGCATTTGAATAAGTTGTTAAATAAAGATTTACAATAGCCAAAGTAATAATTTATGTGTGGCTCCAACAAAGACATCACATTGTCTTGGCCAAAGAGTGCATGTTGACAAAATGTCCTGATTTACAAATGGAAAATAATACTCTTGAAGACAGCACAACTGTATATTGGTAAAAGATTTCCATAATGCTTAAATAGTAAACAGCTCTTCCTTCAAGAAAAGCACAGAGTAAACAGAAATTTATGAGAAAATTAGTATTGTCCCCTACCACAAATTTATCTACATGTGTTCACATCTCTCAAAGCAGGGATATGGAACTAGTACTACTTCCAGCAGAAAGTGGTGAAGACAATTTCAATGGTAGGAGAAGAAGCATCTCAAACAGATGTATAATAGCATTGAAATGTGTTTTATTACTCAGATTCCTTTGCCCTGATGCACATGTTCATGGTCATGCTCTTTGGTACATCAGAAGAGCGAGTTTCCTCTGTGGCATCAGCTTCTAGTCAGCTCCTCAGACATGTTATGTTAGCTGGCAAGATGGTCATTTTGGGGACAGAGGCGTCGAGTGTGGTGTGAGGGATGCCCTGTGTGTGCTGGCTTTCCAGCTGAGATGTTACTGCCCCCATTCCTCCATGGGGAGCTGCTTCTGCCACCTGCAAACTGAAACCAGACCTCTCCATCTTCAGCTAAGTGAAACCCAACAGGTAGTCATGGTCTTCTATTTCTCAATGAAAATTTTGACTTTCCAGAAAGTTTTTCACCTCAGCTGTTTAAAGCAAGCTTGGATAGAGTATGTACAGCAAGGAACTCAAGGCTGATGAAGACATGAACACCCATGAAACCTTGAGAAGGCATTGTAAAGGTAGTAAAGCATTCCATCAGATTTGTAAACCTCTCTCACACTTAAATGATGCTGTGCAAGTAAAAGACAAAAAACCTATTGTTTTGATGAAAAGTTGAGAAGTTCATATGGTCATAGAGCTCTAGCATTCAGGGGCTGTGAGATAGAAAAAACAATTATGATGCTTGTGATGATACTGCCTGCCAGGCTGGAGCTATGGGCAGGATGCTGGGAGGTGATGAATTAAAAACATGCAGGGATACATGAACAATTTAAAAAGTAACTCTAGCAAATGTAGGATTATCTGAATGGTTAATGGCATAGGAAAAAACTGTTAAAATTAGCAAGTAAAAATAAAAAGAAATCCAGAAAGTATTGAAACAAAAAATATCTAAATGATACTTCAGTCCACACTCAACTGAAACCTGTTTTAACAGTTTTAATGTATAAATTCTCACCAGTAACATATTTATTAACTGTCTAGCTCCTCAATAGGGCTTCATGTAATCTACTACAAGGGCGGCATTAAATGTGTAAAAGAAAATTGGTTGGAGAGTGCTTTGATTTATTCTGGTTTTGGCAGAGAGAAAGTCAGATGCTTATTTGTACAGTATCCTTTGAACTAGAACAACTTTATGCATTTTATTCCAAAAGTAAACTTTTTTTATGGCTGGAGGAATATTTTCAAGGTGTTCAAGGATGTTCTTAGGACTCTATTATGGTCAGCTCTTGCAGAAAAAAAAGCTGTGCGCTACATGAGATCATATGTCTACGAAAGCCACAGAGATTATTATTGCTGACCACTTGCATGTGTGATTTAATTGCCTAAACAGGCAAACTTAGTTGCCTAAACAAGCAACTACTCTGAAACAGGTGAGGGTATCCAGGCTGCCTCTCAGTTATCAGTCCAGAGCAGTGTTGGTGTTCCCTGTGTCCTGCAATTTTACCTGGCAGCATCATAAGGATGTGTCAGACAAAATGGGTTTTCTCAAATGGTTGTAGCTGTCTAGGCTTAAGCAACTGAAGCAAGGTCACAAGACTGCCAACCATAGCAATGTATCTTCTGATCCAATCTTTGCTGCTGAGTGCTGTTTGCTAATGGCTCTGAGCACTACCTCTATGTGTAAGGTTCCTGTTCACTTGAATAAACCCACTACAACGTCTGTAACTGCCAAAATTCCACTTTTGGTTTGTTCTGTGTAATTGATTTAGCACAACTAGGACCTAATTAGTTTTTCTGCAGAGGAGGTAGCTGTAGATTGCAGAATCCAAATGACTTGTCCAGACTCACATAACAGCAGGTTCAGGAGTTACG
The DNA here is from genome assembly GCF_963513975.1 of Fringilla coelebs. Lineage (NCBI taxonomy): Eukaryota > Metazoa > Chordata > Aves > Passeriformes > Fringillidae > Fringilla > Fringilla coelebs. Next base: position 25,731,816 of record NC_140029.1, on the reverse strand, counting down.
TTTCATGACTTTCAAACTAATACCAGACTTTTCAGGAAAACATCTTCAAGGCTCTGATTTGATAATAGTTAAATTGTACTTCAGAATGTTGCTTCATTTCTGAGACTGCTGCAAGATGTTTTATAAAAGTTGTCCACACTTAAACATAGCTCATGATGAAACATTATTTTGCATCAACAGGTCTTACTTGAAATTGAAACTGCTTTGGCATAGTTGACCATTATGTAACAAAAAATAACTTTGCTGCAGCCAAGAAATGATCTGAAAAGTGTGGGCCTTCCCCAAATATCCTGTGCAACTGTATGAGGACAGAGAACCTGCTTGGTTGTGGGAGACAGATGAAACGGAATGCAAACAGCAGCTTGTCACTGTACTGAGTCATTGTTAATATCCTTTTTCACAAGTAATAGTATCCTTTTTTTCTGTTTTTATCTCTGTCCTCTCAGACATCACACATTCATTTTAGAAGATATCCTCTCTGAAAACCTACAGCCAAAAGCTTCCTCTGAATCTTTTCCCACAAATCCATGCACTCCCAGAAGTCACAGGTCAAGTACCGATGCCCCTTGTCTTTTAATCCTACAAAAGAGTAGCAGGGCTAGAAGGTTCTTAGAAGCTTTGCCAGAGATCATCCTTGAGGACACTTGTGCACAGTCCTGAGCTAATGTGAAAGGTCTGGGAAACACAGACCTCTGTTTTAGTTTGACAAAAGTAAATTTCAAAGACATAAAATCAGTAAGATAAAGCATCTTACCCTGGGCTGAGCATTCCAGGTATGCATTAACACAGGGGTTTTTGAGGCTTTTGCTCCTCCCCTACAGATAAATGTGCCACTCCAAACATTCTCTGGGTCAGTACATCTGTCTAAAATCAAGAAATCCTCCTCATTTACCTGTGTATCTTTTACCCTTGGGTAGATGATTATATCTCGTGGTTTCTGTTTCGGCACACCATCCGAGATATGTGATGTCCAAACTAGGACACACACGTGAGCTTTCAGTTCAGTCTGAACTGCTTTTCTCCAGTTCAGAAATGCTTTTCCCTCAGATGAATGTGTCTCAAGCATAGCTGAGGATTTCTATCTAAGCTTTTTGCTATGAAGTTTTCAGTTCAACACCGGTTTTAGGATCCCAGAGCTCATGTTTAAATTCTAGCTGTAGCTGTCATTCAGCCTCAATCTCAGCTTCCTCAGCTGTCAAATGGGAATAATGACTTTTTTTCCCTGCAGGCAAAATGCCATGAAGGACTGAAGATTGCTTATCATCATATGCAGAATCATAGAATGGTTTGTATTGGAAGGTATCTTAAAGGTCTAGTTCCAACCACCCTGTCATGGGCAGGGACACCTCTCATGAGACCAGATTGCTCAGTGCCCCATCCAACCTGGCCTTGAACACTTCCAGTGATAGGGCATCTGGACGACTTCTAGGGCTTCTCTGGACAACTGGTTCCAGTGTCTCATCACCCTCAGAGTAAATAATTTCTGCTCAACACCTGCCCTCCTTCAGTTTGCATCCATACCTTCTTGTTCTACAAGAACTGAACTTATCACTACAGTTCCTGACCAGGAGCCCATCTCTGGCTTCCTTGCAGGCATCCTTTAGCTACTGGAAGGCTGCTATGAGGTCTCCAGACAATCTTCTCTTCTCCAGGCTGAACAGTTTTCAGTGAGGATCTCTGTTCCCTTCTACAGAAAGGGCAAAAGCAATAGTTGCAGGTCTCTGTGTCTGGCCTTGCAAAGTAGGAATATGAGATACCTGGCAGATGCACTTCATGCAGGGCTCTGCAAGGAAATCCTCAACTATTCAGCCAGACAGAATTACCACAAAAATGTGTCTGCCTGCAGCATTAGCATTGGGTAATTGATTTGAAGGGGAGTTATAGGGATACAGGAGAGTTATAGGGATAAAATTCCTGGGTGTAGGAATGGGAAACCAATGCTAACAAGGCCAGGCACAGAGCTTGACCTGCATTTTATCTGCCACCTCAGGTAAAAAGAAGTCTGATTTTCTGGATCATTCTGCTATGGGTGACCTGATGGGTTGTATTCCATACACCCCAATGATGCCATTTGCTGTTAGAGGATTTCTTGGGAAATAAAATATCAACATGAGGAATTAGTAAAAGAGGCTAGAGACAAATATGGTGATAAATTCTTCTTGTGTCAAGAGCTTGCTTTGTTTAGCTTAGTGATTTTATATGACTGTCACAAAACCGCTATCTTCCTTTTACCAAATGTATATGTATGTTTTCACACATATGAATATGCCCAATCAATATATTATAATTAATAATCTGCACTTCTTCAAACTCAGAAATGTATCTAACATGGTGGAAAGGCTGGGGACAGATTTGGCCCAAAGTTTTATGTTGAACCCACTAATTCTGGAAACATCATGCAAAACCAGGTTAAAAGGCAGGAGCCATTTTTAGTACAAATGTACATAAATTCCTTGTTCAGTTACTACAGTGAATCCAAAGTCAACTTTCTTCTGATTCCAGCCATTCCATAGACATATGTTCCTCCCCTTCTCCTTATAACACCTGTCTTCTCCAGGAAGTGGAACAAAGAGGGTATTTAATATATTTTATTTCTTAGTATGGGAACACCTGGATATTAGTTACACACCTGGCATCAGGGATTGGTACTTGCCCTTTTGAGTAGTGATGCTGACATCAAACAGCGGCTCATTTAAATGTGCATTCTCTATTGAAATGCGCAAATCTGATTCAACTGAGATCAGTCCAGTATTCTGATGCTGCACTTAATTTATGGATGAACAGATACTTTAGATTTTTTAATACTGCAGGTGTTTTCCTCGCTGTTAACAAATACCAATCCATCTTAATTTAGTTGCTATATCATGGTGTTTTATTTTGAACTGTCTTCTGATAGGACAAAGTTCTTCTTTATTTTAAACACGGTAATCTATGTAGGCAAAAAGAGCAATGGGGAATTTCTGTGTGACATATTTAATAGTTCAAATGAAAAATAATTGAATACTTTGCAGCTCAAAAGTGGTTTATCACCATGGGTATTGCAGTGTTTAGAGTTACTCAGTTTGACCATGTTAAAGCAAGAATGGATTGTTCAGTTGTGAAGCACGTTATTTGTTGCTTATTTAGTTGGCTGTTTCTTCCAGAGAAAAATCCTCTTCATTTGGAGTAGAAAGCTCAAACCAAAATGTGTAGGGATGGTAAAAGCTTGCCATAATAAGCCCTTACCTAATGTGAAAACATCACAGTTTTGAAAACAAGATAATTTGGGAGTCTGCCTACACTTACTGATTCCAAGCAAAAGTGACACTTACTACCATCTTAGCAGTTAAATATTTCACTATTCAGCCTTCTATCTTTATGATGTTTTCTGTTGCCAGTCTTCTGTGCTCACCTTCATTACATTGATCACTGAATGGGGTATTTTATTATTGTGATGTTAATAAGCTTTCAGGTTAGAATCCATATTTTGGCTTTGTTTGCTAAAGGATTCCAGGCACTGTGAAGGGTCATTAACGCCACGCAACAAACCCATGACTTTGGGGCAGCATTCTGTAATCCCTATTTACAATTATCTTAATATATATAGCTCCAAGCAATGTCAAAATCCTTATCTTAAAAAGAAGAAACTCTCCCCAGATGATAACTTTGAAAAACTGATGCCTTTTGCAGTATGAGGGTCATAGGTTTGAGAGACTGTTCCTTGAAACAGCCCTGAAGATGCCTAATCCATTTTCTCATCCTTTAGTAATCAGATTAATATTCAAACACCACAAGCCTTAGCTTCCCACATGTAGGCAAGCACGCAAACACCTCACAGCTACTATGTAACCAGCTGATTAGAAGCTGCTTTTATTTCTTTTATTACAGGTTTTGCTCAATTTTAACCCTGAGATTTGCTTTATGGGGAAGTATCTGCATACTGCCTTCCTTTTGTCTCAACCAGAGGGTTTAATAGCTAAGGTAACTGAAAAGGACTAGCACCAGAAAGGCTTTGGTTACCAGAGTAACCGTAAAAACAGACCCCAGTCTCCATGGCAAAGAGAAAAGCTATTTGCTGCAGCCTTTTCAGACCTTGAACAGACACTGACAGTTTTCCTATAATCAGTGCAGATTATTTGTAGCAACTAACTATATTATAATGTTAACTATAGGAGGTCTTTGAAAATATACAGTGCAAAAAAAAGGGGAGTAAATATGAGGATTTTTTATGCTAGATTAGGTATGACTATATCATACATTTAGAAATTATATAGAAATCAACTTAACATTGTATTTTCCGTGAAATCACCTCCTCCTAAATGTTCCCCCCCCCCCATCTTTTCTGTTTGCTTTTAATTTTCTGCAGGAAATTGGTGGGTTTTGTGGTTTTTAAATACCTAGAATTCTAGTGAAGAAGTTGTTTTTAAATACCTAGAATTCTAGTGAAGAAGTTGTTATGATAAATATATATGCTACTGTTTTACTGTATGCTGACTTCTATATGCTTTCCTAAATACTAAAATACTATACATCAGTGATGCTTTATCTTATCTGAATGACTTTATAACTGTTTCTTCTTGGTGTCTGTTACAGGGTCTGTTCAAATTGCACAATATATATTTTTTAAAAGATCTCTGTAATTCATGGGTCTACAAACCCTGCAATACAATTACCGAAATTACCAGAGCACATTGTAAGTGCTCCTTGTGTCTAATCATTCTGTCCTCAGTGAATTGCTTGACTTGCCAGTGCCTTATTCTCTGTAATGGCACTGTTCAGTCTCTGTCTTCCAAACCAATGTCTGTGAGCAGAGTCATTAATTCTAATATGACTTATGATGAAACCTTGAGTCTCAGCCGTTTTTAGCTATACCTGTTTAAATAGCTTATGGTTGCATTGGGGAGAGATATATTACAATATATTTCCCAGTTCGCTTCATTTCAAAAAGAATAATCTAAAGTAAGCATTTTAATGGGTGAGGAACAAACATAATGAATAGAGGAAGCAAATATTTAGAAGAATAGTCCATTTTAAAATCCATGTGCACACATCTAAAATAATGCCATAGATATTTAGAGCAGCTAAGGTGTAGACGGGGAGGAAACAGTCCTAAAAATCATTTGGCCTGATCTGTCCCAAATTATACTAGTAACATAAAGTTCAAATACATATTTTAAAAATTGCAGTATGCACAAGATATGAATCTGTAGATATTTGTTTACATATTACAGTTACTTATATAAGATAAATTTAAATATACAAAACATTAAAAAAGCCTATAAAATTCAATATATGTCCTTCAAACAACTTATAAAAATTGGCCAAAAATTGTATTACAAAAAAAATTAAATTAAAAAATAATGCTTTTATTTAAAATAAAGAAAAATAACTATGTTGATTATGTTAAGCTTATTTTTTACTGTCTGTATCTGTGTTGTTGTGAAGGAAATAAATGTCTAAATAATGGAATGAAAATTATTGCCAGACACCTGTCATAGCAAAAAAAGACAGCTTTTATCACCTTGTATAATACCTTTGCTTTAACAGAAACTGAAGCAACTTTTTTTTGCTTAAAGCCACAGAAGTTCAAACATCAAATATAACTCAGCAGACCAGCACCTCATGCCATGGCCCAGGATATGATTCTTCAACTTTTCTGTAAAATAAATGTTTATAAAGTGTCTTCTCTGTTTTGATGCTGAAATTAAAGCCACAGAACTAAGTGGCATCAAGTAATGTAATTTCTGGAAATGAATGGTGTAAGATTTGTGGTGGAAGGCTTGGAGCACTTATCCTTCAAGTCAGGATGGATATTTTTAACTGGAGGCATTTTCACTCCAATTAAAACCAAAGAGCTTCACTGAGAGATGAGAAGCAGAGTTTACTGAAATAAAAGCTAAAGCATTGAGATCATGTTTCATCATTTTATCTCAAAAATGGCATCTTCACACGGTAAACAAACAAAAAACCAAACCTGAGTGTCTTATTAAAATCTACTAATTTCAGTTAACTCTTTTCTGGAAAAATGTTATCAAGTGTGGTTAAAATAGAAACAGATTGAGAAGGCTTAAAGCCAGAAGAAACAGAGACAGGAGATGTTAGTTCTTTTAAAATGACTGCTCAATGTACTCAGTTTGGAAGGCAATGGAAGAAAGAGCATTAAGGAAAGGTCCCCAGAATGGGCAAATGTCCTACTACTCTAGACCGTGGAAGACATGCACCTGTACCACCTCCTGCAAAGTCTCTTGGCTGTTCTAGATTTCTGCCTCTTTCTAGTGCCAAAATGCTTGGGGCCTATTTAAAGTTAATAGATAATATTCCCTGAGGGAGGTTGCTGGAACAACCTTAAGACATCTGAGCTTCAAGTCCCTATTGCAATGAACAGCTGTTGCCAGAGAGATCCATCCAGAAGAGCCAACAGAGTAGGCTAGATTGTCTTTTGGAGAATAGCAAAGCAGATGTTCAAAACAGAGTTTCCTACAATTCCTAACAGCCTGGATTTGAGGACGTTGGCTGCTTTGAAAGCCTTCTTTTCTCTTCTGCTTTCTTCATCTTGATGTGGTTTGGAATTCTGGGAACTTCAGAAAGTTTTGAGACATCCAGTGCCAAATCTCAAGATTAGTAGAAAAGAACATCATCACCAGTTTTGCTAGAGGAGACTTCCTGCTGCACCAGTTCGCCCAGTGTTTCCTAGGATATGGGAAAATATCTTCTGAGTCCTAAGGTGAAAATAAAAACCTTCTGACCCAAGCCTTTATTTTAAATTGGTCCTCCAGAGCAGGAAAAGGTAGGTGTACATCATCAGAAAGCCTTTTCTATATGGATTATGGCGTTTTTGTTTTTTTTTTAATGCTACAGGCTGAAGTAAGTCTCTTGAAGATAAAAGAAGAAAATGTAAAAACAAGTCCATAACAGATAAAATACAATGTTGAATTCTAAGTATAATGATGAGCACTCCTGATGCCCCTTATATATTTAAAATTGCCATTCAGCCGCACTGAATGTAATTCATGCTATTTTTCCAAAGTATAATCCCACAAGGGTTTTGACCAAACAAAAATGCTCTAATGACTGCAAATGGTTCAAATATTCTGTCCAGTGAGTTGAAGTTAAGTGATAAAAGTTTTCATGTTAAAAGAAATAATAAGTGGAATTTCACACATATTATAGTAATCATGAAGCATCCAATTTACATAGAAATAATGTAAAAGAATTCTGACCATGATGGTTTAAGTGAATCATTACATGCATCGCTGATACATTTAGAAAACTGCAGCATGCCAGGTATGTTTCTTTTAGCATAATAAGTCTTGTAATGGAGCCTTTAAAAGCCTTAAATGTATAGTTAGATTAACCTTTCTGTTTGGATTAAAAAAAAGGGAAGAAGAAGAAAAAGAAAAAGAAGAAAACAGATAATCGTTAAATAGCCAATTAAATCAACATTCATTTCCCTTTACAAGTTAGTCTAGTTTCTTTTGAGTGTCCTCTCCAAGAAACATTTTGTTATTTACACTGCACTCACATTTAAATGGCTCTGCTGTGCTAATGTATTTTAGTTCCATAGGAGTTCACTCCTCCTCTCTGGATCAGTTACAATTCACAGCTGTACTGAGGTATCCAACCCTAGGTGCCATTCCCAAGTAGTTGTTTAGCACAGACTGATACTAATATACAGCTGTGGGATCTGAGGTCTCAGAATTCAGGTGGACAAAAGTATTCAACTACACAAATCTTCAGGAGCTATCACCTTAAAGTGCCAAGACAAACTTTCTACAAAATGCATGGGAAAAGTAACTTGCCTACGAAAAGTTACAGAGCTAAGATTTGTTAATGTTATTGTATATGTTTGCAGGGTTTTATTAAATTATTGACCCTGAACTTGTCTTTCAATTTTAGATTCTACATTTGTGTATTTTGGTTTGTTGTTGTTGCTTTGTTTGGGGTTTAATAGAATGAAAAACATTTTTGGTGTGTTGAAAACTATAATTGAAACAAATCAATCAATTCCATATACCCAAAGAAATGCATTTTTATCACCACCACTGCAGAGCTCAGAAGGACATATTAAATTACATGTGAAGAAATTTGACCATCACATTGTCAGTCCCTGAAAATCAGACCCCTCTCCCAGGCTGTTTCACCCCTATTTGGTTTTATTTCTTGTGTGGTCTGTGATTATCACGCCATTTGTCTTTACCATTTCCTTCAGGCCTCATGGGAATGCAAAATAATACAGATCCCAGAAACAGACTTGGATTGAATTTGATTCTTTCCAATAGAGAGTTCAAACAGCTGAAGAGGGTCACAGAATCAATATGCTCAAAAATGGGTATTTCAGAGAAAAACTCAGTCAGGATGCAAGAGGGAAAAGCAGCTGTTCTTCCCTCTTCACCTTCACCCTTCCACACTGTTGCTGCTGCCCTCCTCTTTCCCATTTCCCTCCCTTTTGGAAGCTGCTTTCTATTCTTTTTTTTGTGTTCCCCTCCTCCTGCAGCCAGCTCTCTCCCTCTCTGGCTGCTGCTCTTTCCTAATGCTGGCTTCCTCCACTGTCTCTACAAGGTTTTTGTGGCTTTGCATGCTAATTCATAGGCATGAGATCACAAATAAACTTCAGGTTTTAGAGATTGTTCTGCTCACTGAAAAAAAACCAAAAACAGTCTGACTGCTTTTCATGATACCTTGTACTTTTAAAAGGTACATTTTGAGCATGATGGAGAGGCAATATAAAGATGCTTATCTAACTTAAAATCCAAGACCCTCCAAGATGAAAGATTTTGAATATTTCCAAGTAGATACAGAAAAAACCCTGATGTCCTAACTTTTATTTTAACTGATAAGTGTACAAGTGTATAAGTTGTTTACTTATGGTCTCATTTGATGACTATTGAGATTCCACGTAAAGCAGTGATGCTCCCTTCAAACTCTTCCTTACTGCTGACTGTTCTAAAACAACTTTTTTAGCATTCACAAGCAGACTAGCAATATTCATGTGACTGCTGGTTTATTGTCTTTTTCCTTTTTAGTGATGTTTATTCACATCAATTCACACTGAACATCCCCCACACACTAAGGTACAAATGCAGCAGCCTTCACAGTATCCCTGTACCACCATGAAGCATCAGGATGAACTCGGTATTTTCTAATTCCAAAATGGGTGTGGAGGAGAGACAAAGCACAATAATATGCAGGCTTGAACCCTTCTAGTCCTAGAGCAATCAGCACTGCCATGGGCATATTTCAGCATGGAATTACAACCAGAGCCTCTCCTCTTGGAAGTACTGGAGAGAAGATATGGCTGACAAAGATGGTTCTCCTTTGAGATCCACCTTAACCTCCAAATGCCATTCTGAAATGGCAGACATCACCTACAGGAGCCAAGTTACATCTCACATTCTGCTGCAAGTATCTTGAATTCAGGCACCTGAATTACATAACATTAGAGGTCCACGGTGGGTAGTTGAATTCATCCTTGCAAATTTAATTTTTCACAGTATCTCAGAATTCAAATTTCCACAGCAAAAGAAAAATGCATAGCCATCCTGCTTGCAAAGTAATTTAGAAAATACAACCTGTGCGTAACCAGTACTAGTTGAAGCAGTCTGGGAGACAGAACCATCTCAAAAATATTCACAGAGTAATTTGGTACTAACAAGGGTGTGAGGTCTTGCAGCATCCAAAATTTGCAGAGCTTTGAAGAGATAAGATAGCTGGCTGGTTTCCTTAGGGTGCCTCTGCAGAGCTGATAGCTGATGATGACCAGCTGACATGGGTCAGACTCAGTCCTTCTGCAGCCAGTGCATAGTGACACCAGGATGCTGAGGCTGTAAACCTGGCCTTGCAAATTCAGTCCATAACCATGAGTGGCCTGAACAACTTTATTGTCAGTCCCTCCTCTTTAGTGATCTCACAGCATATGTAACACAGAAAGTCTGCAAGTGGAAGAAGCTGAACTTTGGAGGCAGTCAACTCATCAGTGCATGAATTAGTACCTTGAATACTGGTGATTCAGACTGTTTTGGAATCTGAAAAGTCCTCTACCACTTCCTTTGATAGAAGTAGGAAATACTCTTGCCATTCAGCTGCAGGAATAAGACAGAGGGAAACGTGTTGTTGATGTAGATGAGAAACAGGGCTGGCACAGATGCTTAGAGCTCTGGGTTTTTAACATCCACCCATTCCATGGTCAGAGGTTGGTCGCAGACAGTTACAAAATGAGGTAGCTACCAAGAAGGGACAACACTGCTAATTTCTGCAATTTATCACATATATATGCCACAGTAGTTCAAAACACAGCGACAGAGATGGTTTCAGAACAGAAAAGGCCTTTTGTTCCTGTCTCTTTCATTCCTAAGTGGGTAAATGAATTTAAAAAAAAATCCATCTCCTGAAGTGTGAACAAGGGTACCAAACTTCACCTATAGAAATAGAAGGTTTAAAGATTGTATTGCAAGGAATTGTAAGGGACCCATGGGAAAGGAAGGGTTTATACACTGCTCTAAGGTATAATGGCAATTTCCTAAGCCTCAGTTCAATGAATGCTCTGGCAGTTGCCTGCCTAACTATATGAATAGTTCCACCAACTTTCAGACCACTTGTATAATTCATGCAAAGTGCATGTTTGTATCAGTGCCCTGTAAGGTGCTAAGAGTCATTCCTACAATCTTCTGTACCGCAAGTTGTAAAAGATGAAGTGAGTTTGAAACAAAGTTTCTTTCAGAGATTCCATTTTGTGGCTGAAAGATTCTTGTAACCATGAGAGCTAAATGAGGGATATTCAGGAATGTGTTCCACAGCAGAAATGTCAACAAAGAAGGAGAAGGAGAAGGAGAAGGAGAAGGAGAAGGAGAAGGAGAAGGAGAAGGAGAAGGAGAAGGAGAAGGAGAAGGAGAAGGAGAAGGAGAAGGAGAAGGAGAAGGAGAAGGAGAAGGAGAAGGAGAAGGAGAAGGAGAAGGAGAGGAAGGAGAGGAAGGAGAAGAAGAATTTAAAGAGAATACAATAGGCTCCAACTATATAGAGTACTTAGCACACAAAATACTACATTAAAAACTATCCTTCAGCAAGAAACTAAAAATGCCTTACCTGTTCTTGGTGCCCTACTTTGCATGTTCTCTGCTGTGGTAGACTGTTTGTGTTAATTGATGAAAAAGATCTATTAGAAAGCTGTGAAGAAGCTTATATTTTGACAAAGAGGTCATATTGTTAAAGAACATGTTTTATGGATATATGTAGAATATATCCTTTATGTTATTTAAACACCCAATGATGCCTCTTAGAATTTTTTTTTCAGGTCACTAGATTTAGTGAAACAACAGATTTCAAGAGACAGGAGGAGGTACCTAAATTAATTCTGTGTGGTGGGCATATGTGCAAGCCCGAGGAACAACAAGTGATTACAGTAAAACTATCTCTTCATCAATTACTATAACTGGTCAAAATTGCTAGAAATATATCAGAAAGCACAGAAGTGTTTTGTGGGAACATATTCTTTAATCATATCCCTTAATAGAAATTCATCAAAATGTTTCATTTTATTAAGGACTCAAGGTTTCATTCTTATCCAAGAAAATATTTCAATAAATGCTTTAACTATCTCAAAAACGTTTGCAGAAGGAAGCTTTGGCATTTTTCTAATCCATGCTAACAGGAAATCTTAGTAAGAGTAAACATTCTCCATGAAAACCCAATGAGAAATTCTGGCCAGTTATAAAAATTATTTGAAAGTGACACACAACAACCCTGCATTCAAATCAATACTGGAATATTAGTTCTGAGCATCTCCTCCTCAGATGTTAAATAAAAATATTTTCAAACTGCCCAGACTGACCACTTTATTCCTCATCTTTTTAGAAAACAAGCAATTTTAGAATGGCACTTTCCCAATTCTTAATAAAAGCTCCGTCTCCCAAACTGATTGATGGTGGAGAAGAATTGATAAAGCCAAGGTTGCTGGTTCCACCCCTGGACAGGCCATTCACTTAAGAGTAGCACTTGATGATCTTTGTGGGTCCCTTCCAACTCAGAATTCTGTGATTCTGATGGATTCTAATGTTCTGTGGCACATGCAGGACTGCACAGGGCGTCCCTTCCTGATTTTTGTGGTGATGGCAATGGTCACTGTCTTACAAGGCTACTGGCTTTGGTCACAGCTACTCCCCAGAATGGCTGAAACAAACAGAGGGTTAGCTGGGAGCCTCAGCTCCCCAGTGCATTAATTTAATCTTTTGCATTATCTGAAAGAATGGGTCCTACAGGTGATCGCTGAAGGAGGAAGCAGCAAGGGGACTCAACAGCTCAGAGCTGACAACACTGATTCTCCCCAAGATTTGTCAGCAAAGAAAACAGGCTTGAGTTAAAGATGTAGGAAGAAATTTATCTTGCCTTCAGACCTAAAATTTACTCTTTATTACCACCTCCCCTTCCCTCCCCCGCCTTGTGTCAAGTGTAAAATCTTACAATTCAGTTACAAAAGCAGGAAATTCTGTCAGTCTGATATCTGATAAAATCAGAAGAAAATTAAGGAATGCACAAACAATGCTTTTGAGAAGATTTTGGGATACATCTGGATGCACAAATTTGCCTTGTCTTGCTCTTGTCTCAGCTGGCTGCATGTGAACAAGCTCTGGCCCATGACTTGAATAGCTGTGCGAGCACGGCTCCATGCCCAAGCTGATAAACCCCTCTGGGAACATGCCCAGCTTGCAAAACAGTCAGGTGACCATGTATCTCTCTGCATCTGGCCACACCAATACATATTTAAAGATCTATTTATTGCCTACAAGAAGATTCTATTCAATACACACATACACGGATGTCCCTAGATGCATGCAGAATACTCATGTCCACATATAGGAACATCAGTGAATGCAGCAAAAAAGCCTCATATTCTAGCATTAATGAAATTCAAACCTGATAAACTCAGAGGTAAAAAAAATACTTAGCTGATTTTAATTTTAGCATATAAAATATCAAGCATGTAATGCGAATACTAATGCCAAAATCTTATCAAGAATCCCTTTTGGTTTGGGAGAGATTACTGGGAAATACTACAAAAGAGTTATTATATGGTGTAATAAATGCAGTTGTTACAGCACTAGGAGGACAGTGGGTGGTGGCAATTCCAGCAGACTTAGTGGCAGCATAGGAAGATGTATTAGAGAACACCAGACTCACTCACAACCAATTAGTAGCATGGAACTGAGGGGAGCACAGCAAGAAGACCTAATAATAAGAGTTCTTAAATGTAAGAAACTGATGCAGAGGACAAATTAAAGTCAAGTGCCATGATTTTTTAGGAAGCCCATTGTAGCTTAGCATCTATTTAGTGTAGTTTCTCCTGCCAACTGAAGCAAAGCTCATTACCTGAGATTAATACCATATGTGTTTGAACTCAACTGAACTCAAACTATTCTCCATGCTACTTTTTGTTATTGTGACGGGTGTATCTTTTAAGCTAATCAGTTAAAAAAAAAGATGATGATGTTGCTTAGTGATTTTTTTCTCCTATTTTGTACTATAATGAATGCTCATTTCACTCTGAAATGATAATTAAAAAACCCTATCAGTGTAAGTGATGCCTATCTGCAATAGAATCTAGTAATAAGCAAAGTTCTTAATTCTGGAAAAATAGACTGATGATTCAATAATAAGGAAAAAAGATACATCATCTTTCATTTAGATTTTATTTCATTCTCAGTCCAACCCTTCACATGAAAATCCAAGTTCTTGTACAGAGTTTAACTGATTTCAAAGGAATACTTCTGGCATTCTTAAAAAGGGAAATGGAAAAGGTTTGTTTAGCAATTTTTGAAGCAAGAAATCACTTTCATGACCAAAAAATAACAATAAAAAAGAGTTTCTGACAAGTCAAGTATACTTGCAACTTGCATTCAATTAACAGTTTCATCCACAAAAAAAAAGATGAACCCTGAAAAGTCGAAATTATTTGCTACAGCATGTCTGAAATATTTACTTTTTCAGTTCAGATTCACAAGTTATTTTTATAGTTATATTCGTGTTACTGCCAGTCCTGCAAAAGTTGGTATTAGTTAATTTTTATGCCAGTATATTTTTGATTTGAAATCTCAAAATGCACAGTTCAGTGGACTTTCTTTATACTGAGAGATGCCAAGAGAAGCTCATTAAAAATTACCTTTTAAAAATCAAGACTAACCCATACACTCAGTTTATGTGAACCAGCCTATAATTTTATCGTGATTTTTCAAACTTCTTTTGGGCGATCATTTCATTTCCAAGAACTTGGAATCATAGAAAGCAAAGATCAGACATTATGACAGAAAATCTAATTTACTAATAAATTACCCAGAAAAAATGAGTAAAAAAAAAAATCAGCTGAGTAAATTCTACAACTTTGTTCCAGGGAACCATATGAAATTGCTGGTCAAAAGAGAAAAAAACCTCTAGGTACTTTTGTTTTGAAGGAAAAATCAGGCAAAAACCTGACAAAGAAAAAAAGACATGAAAGAAATATTACTGTTTCTCTACTGTTGAGATAAATCTTTTAGCTAAGTGCCCTTAGTCATTTCATCAACTTAAAATAATATCCTGGAAGCTAATTATTTTATATGAAGCCAAAAAGTGAAGCCATCTTCAGTATCTACTGAAGCTGTATGGCTTGCTAGCCATACAGCTAGTTTACCCTATGTTAACCAGTTAAACACATATTCATCATGAGAAATCACACTAGCAGATGTGACAACTGAATAGGAAGATATCTGGGAGCCAGAGGAGTGGCTCCTTTCACTCCTGAACACCACAGTGACTCCCGGGCAAACCCCCCTGAACTGTCCTTACGTGGGAGATGAGGGCAGAGGTGTGCAACTACTTATTTGAGCAGGTCCAGAAATGGTGTGACACTGAGTTGAGCATTTCTTGGATGCAATCTTTTACCTGTCACACAGACAGATCTAAATCTGCTCTCCAGAAGTCAGGAGAGGTGGGGTTGTTGAAGACAGATGGCTCTCCTTCTCCCAGACTCAGTGCCACTGATGATTTCCCAGACCAAAACAGATTTCTCTCAATATTTCTCTTGGTCCATCTGGCCAATGCCTTGATTTTCCTTCCTGGTTTATGCCAGATCTTCTACTTCTCTCTCTCCTTCCTCTTCACACCTACTCATATGATATTTCATGAAGCCCCACATTAAAACATTCAAATGGTCTGTTGAACAGGGACGGGTGTTTTGGACCTACTTGATGGTCAGTTGTACAGGTTAATGCAGCCCACAGCAATATTCTTCCTAGCAAGCTCAGTGGAAGCATCTGGAAACTGTTCCTCTCTTGTGCACAAGAAACCAGCTTCATGCATGCAAGAATTGTTACCCAGCTGCAGCACTCCATCCAGCTCTCTGGTCATTATCCCAGCCTGCCTGAGCCTTAGGGAATTACAGCTGGACTTTTGGTTCTGTGTGCTTACACAGGCCCTTACACAGGTAAGATAGCTTGGCATTACAAGATAAATTACCAGAAGTGACAGAAAGCCCCCCGAACTGTGTAAGTCTATAAAATTATAGGGAAAAGAGGAGCGCTGACCCTCTTAATGCAACTGAAATACTTTGCACAGCATGAATAAAGATTTGCAGCTTTGGCATCAACTAATACAATTCTGAAGTATCTAACCTAATAAAGGGAGCTAATTAAGAGTATTAAAGATAAGACATGGTTCTGCACCTTTGTCAATTTGGGGAGGATATATTTCCAAGAAACCTGGTACAAGTTCCTTTAGCCTGAGGAAATGCAAGAAAATCTGGCATAGTCTGCAATAATGAAGAGGAAAAATTACTAATGCAGTGAAGAAAAATTGCTAAAAGGTTGAACAGTGGCGACAAATTTATGACAAAAAAAATTATTCTGGTTATAAATAAAAGAGTCCTCTAGTAGCCACCATTTTACTGCTTAATTTTTGTAAACAGATGTAGTATGACACTGTATACTGTACTGGTAAAATACTGTTAAAGAACAGGTGATACATAAATCTTTTTTCCTTCCTAGATACATTTATCACTTATTTATACATTTATGTTTTACAGTAGGTCTTTGGCATCTCCCGCAGCTGAAAATACCTCTGTAAAAGGTATTTTCAGGTGAGGTGGAAACTGAGGATGGCACTAGATCATACTCTGTCCTCTGACATGAGCAAATCCAACACCTTCTGATGTACCAGTAACAGTAGATATGAATGAATGAATGAGGACTATAAATACAGCTCACTCATTTTCCACAGCTGTATTTCAGTGTGTTCTAATAGAACCAGAAAATTCAGGAAAATAGTATTCTTTTCTAGGGAGGATGAAAGGACAGTTGGCATCTGCAGATGAGCAGAGATCTTGCTCTTATCATTCAAAGGGTCCATGGACAAATACACTGAAAAGCAAAACATCCTTTTTTGAGATATATTTTTCCTTATACCCAATCTGGAGCCACTGCAGAAATATTCTTCCTATACCTTGAAAGAATGTGTGTTTGATACTGGTGTATTATTCTCCATAACTCTGAAAATGATTCAACGAACGTCTCACTATAAGGATTTCATTTCTGAACTCTATTTTGCAGCATACAGCTCCACCTGTTGAACAGGTTCTAGGAAGATAAACCCTACTATACTATCTCACCTTGCTGTTTCTGAGAACTTCACAATTTCAAGGTCTCTTGAGCAATTAAAAAATAAATTATGCAATAATTGCTGACAACTCGGGCATGAGAGACAACATACTGCCAAACTTCAGTAGAAGTCAAAGGGAATTGCCTCCAGTCAGCAGTACTGGAGGTGATGTATTTCTGACAATATTTTAGAAGAGAACAGTCCTCTGATATCTTTCTGTGGGAAAGAGTTTTAACTGAAGTACCCCGAAGATGAACATTAGTAAATTAGCCTTTGATAAAGTGAGTTCCTACTTTTCAACACAATTAAGCAATGAAGCAGGCATAATAAGTGTTACCTTTGCTTTGAAGTGTCCATACTTTCAGGATAGAATGAAAATGTTAATTATCTAATTAACATTAAAGTATGTAAAATTTCAAGCTACTATACAATAAATTTTGGAAGAAATTTATAAGTAATATAGTCTCATATAATATTAAACAGAAAATGTCCATAGTCACCTTGGAAGACATAAAAATAGCATTGGCCAGATACACTGAATTAAACCAGTACTAATCAAAGATGCTTTGGTAGAAGTTGACAGGGGATAAAGAAGAGGGAAACACAGATTTCTGCCAGTGTTTTAAATGTGCTACCAAAGTGAAAGAATAGCTAAGAATATCCTGTACATATTGTTTCTACCAATGATTCTCAATAACATAACTCTGTAACTGATACATATAATTATTGTTTTGCTACCATCTCTCCTAGGTAACCTGCTGGTATGTAGGACACGAATGCCTCTTTCAGTTATACAATTACAAGGGCTCTGACTGGGCTTCAGTGGTGAAAACTTCCAGTAATTCCAGTTGAAAATCAGCATTAAAGGGAATATTGTAGGGCCTGGTTTTCATGTGCCAAAAACCAGAAAGGCCACAAAGAGATTTCATTATAAAATTAACTTAAATCAAAATGCACACACAGACTTAACTATATATTTACAAGATTTTCTTGTTAGCTTCTCATAATACCGTAAATAAATAAATAAATAAATAAATTCAAAGTGAGTAAGTAGTTAAGATTGTATCAGAGGTTTATTTTATCATTCTCAGAAGATTTTGATGATGTCCAGAATCATGCTGTTGTCTAACCATTGTCATGTTAATATAACTGGAAGGGTGTGTAGTAGGGGATAGATTGCCTCAAATATGTTTCATTTTTCACTTCCTCAAAAAGGACCTAGAAGTTCATAAGAAGTAATTCAAAAATTAAAATGCTTTAATTACTTCCATTATTTGAAGAATTATGAAAATGAGAGATCTGTGCTGAATGACAAGGAAATTAAATTGCTACTTTTACTGAAATACCTAAAGGTCAGCAAAATAAACAAATTTCATTGTGTACAGCAATCACATGAAAGCTCTTAGAAGTTTAAAAAAAAATTACCTATAGGCTTTATGGTGCTAGATATTATAAGCTTTTTGACCTGCCTCACCTCTCTTTGCAATGCTAATTTCTGGCAGGCTGAGGAGTACACAGAAAAAAATACTGCATTGGCAAAACGAGCTTGTATTTGGCAGAGGTGAATTTGGAAGTAAAAGAAATGTAGTGTTGGCCAGTCAAACTTTTAAATGTGACCATCTTTTTACCAATGCAAATTTTTCATAAAAACGTGCATTTAACTTGAACTCAGTTCGTCTAAAGATCCACACGAAGACACCCGCAATGCATTGATATTTACCTTTTAATTTACATTTAAATAACGTAATTTTACTGTACTTGACAATAAAATACACCTGTGAGATGCTTTATGGACGTTATGGCACACAAGGTGCTCCTGCCCTGTAGGCTGGTCCCAGTAGCTGGTCCTTGAAGTCCTGTGGCCAGGGGCTTCCCGTGGTGCATGACAGCGAGTCCCTGCCTGATGAGGCTGCTGTGCCTCGTGGGAGTTACACTGCCTGTCCAAGGAGCCCAGCTGCAGCATTCAGAAGGATTTCTACTGTGCATTTCTGAGGTTTAGCCAGAAAATTTACGGGGTTTGTTTTTGACCAGTTTTAGTTTGCTTCTTTTTTTCTATAATGCCTCTTTTGAACTCTTTTAAGGAAAAAAGCAAGACAATAATAATGTTTCCCTTCTCCCTCTCCCCCAAGCTTGTCTCATACACTGACTGATGTCCCAGCAAATCCTATTTACTAGACTTGCCTTTTTTTATCTTTTGACAAAGTGTTCAAAGCCAAAGTAGGTAAGATTTGAATAGGTAGCTGCACAGCATGAACAATGCACAGTAAGCAGCAGCCTGCAAAGTTTACATTCACGTAATTCTTTCATGTGGATATAGTCTTGACCTAAGGGAAGGGACACATCTCTAGTGCACACATATACTGCCACAAGCACAGCTCCAGCAAAGAGCTGACACGCAAGACATGTTCAACTGATGTAGGTAATTATGATATAAATGTAACACCTTCATGAACCTTCAATTTTACTGCATCCTTGCCATAGCAGAGCTGTAGTCAATACCATCAGCTGACATTTTCTGAAAGCCACATGTCAAACAAAAGTGGCTGTAGTGATCGCTCGCAAACAATCTTTGGTAAGCAGATGAAGGCAGATCTAAAATTTCCCAAGATTGGGAATTCTGTAGTGAGGACTATACAAAAGTACACACACCCTTCTGGTCATTCACTATTCCCTTTAAGAGTAAAGGTAGTGCAGAGGCTGAAACATGGAATCTCATCCTCCTGAAAATCAGGATAACACAAAGCAAATTCATTAGACTGAGATGTAACTAAGCTGCATTGCAGACATTTTCAACTTGCTACATGAAAATAGCAGGTTTTAGGTAAGAATTTGAAGGTTTAGATTATTTTCCCCTGTTAAAGTGTTTCCCTTCTCATACAAAATCCTTTTGTGCAGTTCTATACTGTACCTGATGCAGAAAAAGGCACTAACAAACAGTAACTTAGATATTTTCTTTACAAAGCATCATGGAAATCTATAGTATTGCATGAATAAAACACAGTCCTATTAGCATAATGCTAAAAACCCCAGATTGTAAATGTCGAGTTGTGATTTTGGTATACTGTCACCAGTATTTTATGCAATTTATGTTTTCATCAGTGCTTTGACAACTTTTCTTACATACTGGCGTCTAATCGAGGAAAGATCCTGCAGCTGGACACGACAAAGGAAACTGATTTTTTTTTAAGGACAGTTGAATCTAAGAGTAGGCTTCTATTAAACATTTTTCCTAAAATGATGTGAAAATGAGATTTTAGAAAACTGAACAGAGCCTGAGGGAAAAGTAATGTCATTAAGAATGAATAATAATCCTGAATGGAGAGAAAAAGAAATAATAAAAAGAAAAGACACAGCGAGTTTTATTTTTAAGTTTGTTTTACTGGGTATGTCTGCAGTTAGAGGTGATGATACCAATATTATCAAATAAAGACTTCACACTATCTTTCTCTGAAACCTTAGGAGAAACAGACTGTGTTATTTCACTCCTCTCTTCGTGTGAAACATATTAACCTGTCAGAAGTACTTCCAAACTGTGCCTGAGGGTAAGAGATCATCAAAGGGGACAGCAGAGTCCTAGGGAGTTATACTAAGTTCTCATGCCAAGGCTAGAGAGAAAAGAGGTCATGGGACATGGAAACGTGGAGATAGGCTGCTGTTCAGCGATTATCCCTTTTCTCTGCAAATATTGCCTTCAGTGCATTGTGTCAAGGCTATTCCCTCGAGTCTGAATCAGAGCTGCAGTGAATGGCAGCTCTAACAAAGTGTAGGGGAGGTGGCAGTTCAATCAGGAAGGTACAGACAGTACATTCTATGGGTAATTGCAGGATTCCCTGTAGTATGTAAAGCAAATTAGAAAATACAAATAAATGAGGGGCGATTACTAAAATGTTTGCTTTGGAAACCAGAAATATTTTTTCCCCATTGAAACAGTTATTGTCACCTCATTCTCTCATGGATTTAGAATTGGGTCTAAACCAAAATTTTATAAATAAATAAATTGTTTTGTGATCAGGGAGTGTTTGCAAAACCGTGGCTCAATTTCTTCTGGCCAATGGAGACTCTATGAAGTCTAATAATATGTTTTAACTGGCACATATTTCTTTTCTGAGGCTGTCATTTTCAAGAAACTTGACAAAATTTCATCTGTTGAAAACTTCTTTTCCTCAGTCAGATTTAAGTGGAACGGGTCAAAGCATTCACAGTTTATGTGGTAGCTGCTTACAGAAGACTGCATTCAAATAATTCACCTTTTATAGAAAACAACTAACATCAAACAGAAAATCTGCTATTTAATTCCCAAGTAACTAATGGAGAATCAAAACAGTTCTTGAGAATATCTTTCAGTGGATATTCTCGTAATTTTACCAAGGCAAAAAGGTAAACTGGAAGGGGAGAACAGTACATGAGATTCATTACATGACCCATTTAACTGTCCACAGATTCGACCCACGAGGACAAGTTTCCATGTGGGTCCTGTTTATGCTACTGAATGCAAGCAACTTTCCATGTCCTCTGTCTTCCCTGGCTTGATAACCTGTTAGACATGATAGACAAGTTATATGCCTTTTGTATCAGAGATTGCCAAACACCATAAAGCATTCCTGGTCACAAATAATTTTTGAAAAGAAAAAATTAGGCTGAAAAAAGCACTCAGTATTCTGATCCTTAGAGAACAGGCAGCACAGTATAAATACTCTAAGAATTATTAGTTGAATAAGTATTCAGCACACTCAAACGACTTCCTTTTATTGTTTGAGGCTTTTTAAACATCATGAACACTGCTAGGGTTTGTAAGCATTCATTGAATACTGGGTGGGTTAAAACTACACCATGTCTCTGTTTTCCTAAAAAGGCATCCACTGCATGTGCTTTGATGCTGATCCAAAAACAGCATTCTGTGTTTGTCTCATGCTGCAGGGTTTTTGGCTAATCTGTGCCATAATGTACCATAGCAAACAGAATCAGGCATGTGACAGTTTGCTACATCTGTGCTGCGATAAGTCATTCATCTCAACCTGACACTTTTCTCTTTTCCAAAGTGACACTGCAACAGAGAAATATGCTTGCTCATTTATGGGAAGGAGAGTAATAAGTCCTGGCAAATGGAGTTGAATTTCATTCATATAGCACATAACTCGCAGTTTGCACTTTCCTTAAATTTCCATGGATAGTGTCCCACTAATTTCAGCCAGAAAGCTACATTTCTAAAATTATTTTACCATTGAACTGTAAAACGGGGTCCTGCGAGGTACTTTAAGAGACATTCTGTAGCACCAGGAGTAAAAATAGCAGTACTTTCTTCAGAAAAATTATAGCTGCCAGTTCCAGATTTTCCATGGTAATTAACCTAGATGCACTCAAGTGATGAGTACTCTCCCTAATGACTCTATTGGTTCAAAAAGGGAACATTTTCCTGTGATCTCCTCTGACAGTATCATCAGGATGTTGTCAGTGCAAACAATACCCTTATCTAGCTTCTTTTCAAGTCACCTGATTAACTGGAGAAAATAGAAACAGAAAGAAAAGAGCATGTCCTTGCAGAGAGGCTGTAAATGTCACTGAAAGGCCAAGGGACCAGTTCCACCTGTCCTTCCTTCGTTAGTTCATCTCCTCCTGCTGAAGTGGTGGCTTACTGGGGTGCTTTATTTCCCAGTCTCTCAGCCAGAAGGTGGATCTTTACTGTTAGAAACCCAGTTCATGTATCCTGGTCACAAAGGCGCCTTTGTCAAGAGAACAGTGGGTACAGGGCTTGAAAAACAACTTTCCTTCCCATTTAGAACCCTATAGGCTCATTATTCAATAGCACAGTGGTAACATAATGCATTTTCATTTACTTCACCCTAAATGTATGTAAATTAAAGGGTGGATTTTTTATTAAAAATAACACTGATGTGTTTTTTGTTATTCAGAAAAGAAATTGTATTAGTGAAAAACAGCACTAATGACATTTCACATTCAAATTTGCCACTTGCTGGAAAAAGGCAGGTCTCACCCTGTGCTCAAAATATAAAAAAAACCCCACAAAATCTCTGCTAATTGGTATTGTCATCCATATGGTTAGTCCATATGTGTGTTTTGCTTGTTTTAACTTATGATTGTCTCTTTAGATGCAAGATCTCATCCTAATAAAAAATGCTGTGCTCTTTACAATGAAAAATAGATCTGGAATGAAGTGGCAGAATCACTACACACCATTGCTGAAGGGATTTTGGGTGGCAAATGTCATGTTCACCAGGCAGGATTATACATTTATATGTGTTTAGGGCTTTAGGAAACCAGGGACACTGCAAGATATGACAACTTGCCTTTAACATTTGAATTTTTGAAGCACCTGGGGTTTTAAATCTAATCTTATTTAGCACAAACATTTATTGGCTATATTGTAAGATCCTGCTCCTGCACCCAATTGAGTGTTTGGCTTCATAATCAAATCAAGCAAAGATACTTCAAGGCTGCCTCACCTGTGTGAGATCTGCAGATAAATGTTGGATTGTCTAGGTAATTACGAGGTATAGAGAGACAGTGTACAAGCATAGTTTGAAGTATTTAGTCCCATCTAACCTAAACTTCTTCTAAAGCTAGAACATTTACTAGTCTTCTCAGTTTGCTGTTTGAAGCTCCCCTAGTCACATCCTGGGATATGATGAACTCACACACAAAAGATAAAGTATATAAAGAAGGGGGAAAAAAATGGGAAAAACAAAAGACATTCATTATATGTATTTATGGCAAAGTGAATGAAAGCCAACCAGAAAATTTAGAGTTTTGTATTTTATTCTCCAAATGTTCAAGCCTATGATTTTTTATTCAAGCTCTCATTTTTGTTACTTTCCCTTACAGTTTTTTGATTCTAATGGATCCAGTCTGTCACCACAGTTGTCACTTCATGAGACAGAGAGGAGAACAAATGCTGAAAGAGGTAGGATCAATCTCATGGAGAGCTGTAAAAATCAGAAAGGGACCTTAAAACCATGGATCAGAATTCAGCTGGGTGAAGACTGAACCCTAAGTTGTGTTCACAATTGACTTTTGTTGTCAATCAGGCAGTTCCTCGGTTTAAATTCTTTTCAAGGTGTTCTGTTTCATGCCAAATATATTGAAATGAAACACTCAAGCCCTGAAGTCAGTTATGTAAGACAGTACTTCCAAACATCAGTTCAGATACAGACAACAAAACAGCAGAAGAAAAGTTCGAAATTTTTTGGTGGAAAAAGTGTCAGGACATTGAGCAGCCTCTGAAAGTCCAAAAGATCCTACTAAGTGGGGAAGCAATTTAGGAGACTCAAAGAAGATACTCTGAACAGTGGGAGAGACACTAAAGTAAGCAAGTTATTGTGAGAGCTATCCCTGAACTCATCTGTAACTTGCTAGTTTTAATCTCAGTAACAGTTTTGGCTTGGCAATGAAAATGTGCAAGATGTCTTTGTTAAGGGAGGTTCAAAATAAAGCTCACAAGTGGGTCATGAAGAGGTAGATGCCCACTGCTTTTGTCTTGATTTGTGTTTTTCCAATATCTGGCATCTCTATTTAGATTTTGAACACTCTAAAAGAATTAGTTTTCTGTAGGCATGAATAAATATGACAGCAAAGAAACCCATTGCACTTTTATGAAAACAAAGAAGAAAAGATACTTCTGTTGAACCTCTTCTGCTGCTTGTGGACTGGGACACTTTTATTCAGTTGTCAGAGAAAGAGAAAGGTGATGGTGTACCTTATCTGTAAGGAATAAGCATGGATGTGATGCTTCTGCATCATGTCTTGAATTTGAGTTTGATTGGTGCTACTGACATTTCATGAATGACAATAAATTATACCTATGCTGGTCCTCAGCCACGTTACTGAGAATAGTGACTTTAGACTAAGTGGTAGCCTAAAAGTTCAGTAGCTTGAGTTACTGTAATGTTTTTTGAGAAATACAGTTGCTATATAGCCTACTCTAGGTCTCTCTCTGCTTTTACTTATGGGTGTAGAGACAGCTAGCAATTTCTTTCATGGCATCATTCTGGGGAGAAGGGGAGCAGTACACTCAGCTTTTAGACATCTTCTGACACTGAAATCAGACAGTTCTACCTTGTGACCCAGAAGTCCATTTGAGCACAACAACACTGTTGAGAATTCACAGTCCTTGAAACACAAGAAATTAAGTTTCAGGGCCAAAGCCTTGAATTCTGAGTTAAATATTTTGCACTGTGAGGCACATGATACTTTCTTGCATGACACTCAATATTAGTCTGGAAAATGTATCTTATAATTTTTTTCTCTGACATCTGCTTTTCATCCTCTAAGCATTTTTGTCCTGACTCACTCTCACAGGTAATCCCAGAGTGGCAGAGAAAGAAGTCCATTGACAGGCATCTTTTGTCATAATTAGGTAGCAGTGCAGTACCTCAGATGTCTTACTATTTAAATGTATTTTTTGGGGGGTGGGGGGAAATCTAAAAAGCAGTGCAAAAGGATTTTTTATGAAGACATCAATCCATTCTAGATATAACACAGGCCTCGTTAACTTGCGCAGTTTAGCATGCCTATTGGGTTTTTTTTTTTCCAAAAATGATGAATCCCTGTGCTCCCTCATAAAAAAAAAAAAAAAAAAAACAGATGCTTTATAATTCTAAAATAAAAGTATATTCCCATTAAACATTTCACATAAGCACTGGTTGACAGCTCAGCAGCATCTAATTTGGATAAACAAATGTCACATTTTTATTTATGAACTGGGATAGTGAATGAAAGTCCGTGTGTGATCGTTCATAAGACGTAATCAGCATTGGATGTACTGTACTTTTCTTTGAAAATGAGGCAAAATTTCACAGCAAACACAGCTATAGCAAGGGAAACGCTCTCAGAATCCGTCTTATGTTCTCCTGTTACATAATAAGTCAAGGTTAATCACTAATGAAAATAATCTGGGAAGCACAGCTACTGATTAAACATCAAAGCCATCTGTGCCATGTCACTAAGGTCCAATATAAAATAACCATAATTATTAATACCTTTTGGTGTGCTTTAAAAATTATTTCTTGTGAAATGAATATTCTACATGTAAACTCACTTCCAAGGGACAAAGTAAAGGTCTAAAAGGCCTTTGTGAGTTAATGATGGAATTTAATTAGTGCTACCTAAAATGGATCCACAGTCTCCAAGTATGCTGAAAAAGAAAAACTGTAAAACTAATTTTCTATGTCTTATTGGTACTCTAATATGAATAAAAGCTATTAGAGTAATAAACTCAGTTCTAATTGGAAACACTGGAATTCTCAAAAAGAACAAAATTCAGAGTTCAGTAAATGTAGTATTTTTGGAAGGGTATATATGAAGTGGAAATTAGTTATCAAATCTTGGTTTTAGTTATCCCATATTGTATAGAAGAAAACTTAAAGAACAAGAGAGTAATCCTGAGAACTATACATGAGAAAGGAGAGTTGGCTGCCCTCGTAAACTTCACAAGATACAGTAAAACTAAATAATTTCTAATAGACTGGCTGACATAAAACAAACACGGGATTCTGCATGGACCATGCCAGTTTGTTGTAAGTAGGAGGCTTGTGTATTTGCTGGGGTAGCATTCACATAAGAAAGATGCAGACCATAATATGACACTTTCTTAGACGCAGCAATACAATACATCCAGGCAAAATCTGACCACAGAAAAATGTGAGCTTTGTCCAGATGAAGCACCTACTACTAGCCCCACCTCAAAATGTTCCTAGGAACACTGTGGCATGCAAATTCATACATGCCTCGTAGGCCAATAGATGTACCTCATGTTCAGAGGCCAACTGCAGCATCTTCATTTCCATGAAGAAATCTTTCTGACTATCCTAGCTAAATCCCCTCAGGTGCAAGCTGAGGCCATTTCCTCTTAATCTATAGGCAGTTTCTTGGGAGAATAGGCTGATATCCACCTGCCTATCCTCCTGTTAGGTAGTTGTAGACAGCAGGAAGTTCTCTCCTGAGTCTCCTCTTCTTCAGACCCAACAATGTCATGTCCCTCAGTACCATCATGCTGTACTTCTGCACCACAGAAAGCAAAAATGAATGTATTTTAGCCACTTCTACGCTCTAGAAATAGTAAAGAACCATGCAATCTTAGAGCAGAATTAAAGGTGAATCTCACAATGCTTAACCAGTTTGTAAAGATCTCTATTAATACAGGTGGGACACAACATAGGTATGTGCAAGTCTCCTCTCCTGTCTCTTCTTTCAGAAGGGGAACAAGGCTTTATATCCCAGGTGGGGTGTACCAGCAGTCACTTCTGGGTAACTCCAGGTGTGTATCTGATTAATAATAAAGTGATGCAACGGACCAGAGAATGAGTGGGTAGACCCTTTACGGTTTAAAACACAGCAGTGACAAGTCTTCAGGCAAACTGCAGCAGTACAGCATATGAGGTTTTTAACCTAGGTAACAAACAAGGGGATGAAGCCTTAACTATTTATGGAGCAGGCTTAACTATAAATGGAGCAAGTATGCACCATTAAACAAGGAGTAACAGTAATTAAAGAGCTGTAAGTAAAACAAGCTTATTGGTTTCTTTATGTGCTTTGGTATCCTTTCAACTCAAATGAAATATGTATTACATCAACTTCTATTCCTACCACACTTAAATCAACCACTTATCACTATAAGAATTTTATATACTGGGGTTTTTTTGCATGGGGACTAAACTCCTACTGATGTCATTTCATAGAAGTATGTTGAATTGCACCACAAATTAATTTGGCCCTGCACCTCTGCAGCTGTGTGGAAGATGTTGGCTTTTCACCAAGATCACACAAAGATGGAAATATTCATTTTCCACCAGTAAATTGCAGCTCCCACATTTGTCAAAAGCAAAAAGCATATTTTTACTTCCTTATTTATTTTTCCCATGAATACTGTTTTTGCAAAGCACGAACAGAAAAAAACCCACAAATAGAAAATATAGCTATCTCAAATCATAAAAATTCTCCAAATTAATGAAAACTTGCAAATATGTTAAAAGACACAATTTGAACACTTTGAAGCAAATTTCTGTAATTCAGAGAATTTTGACAAAATATATTCTCTATGAAATCTTAGCAAACTCCTTCCTCTGTTTTCAGAGTGGTTCTTGCTTATGGCAATGAGCGTCCATGTCAGATCTGTATCTTTCAAGCTCAGCCCTAAAAGTTTATTTACTAAGACCCATGGAGGCATGTGCAGAGATAAAATTAAACAGGAATGGGTGCTGACACTGAGTCAATTCAGTCCTCAAAAGTCAGCCTGGAGTCCATGATCTAGAAGCAGGCTAGTGTTTATGGATCTACAGTCAGCAATGACTGGGCACAAACTACAGGATGGAACTGGTAAACACAAATGTGCTAAATTAGTTCAATAATTAGCAAACATTTAAATGAGCATTAAGAAGAGATACTGCTGTGCTCTGGATCAAGTAACACACGAACCATGTTCTAGAACAAGGCACAACCCCTCCCCAGCCTTTAGCTCCACACTGCCTGACCTTTCTAGAGGAGAGCCACCTAAATACGACACAAAGATGGGTGGTGTACACCCAGGGACAGAGTGTGACATATCTGACTGGGCTGCAGTGACTGAGTGAAAGGGGTATTTGAACCTGTGTGATCAGTGGGCTCACAAGGGCTAAAAGGTTGTCTTCCACTTGGTCTACCCTACTATGAATGGTCCTCAAGTAAGACTTATATTAACCAAATCTCATTGTTTTACTCCTTATTATTAAATTACGTTCATTTTAGTTCCACATTTTAAGATCTTTTAGTGTCCAAGCTCTTTTAAATTATATGTCTTCTTCCTTTATAATTTATTTTATCAGGGTTTGTGGCAACAATGCCAGTACTAATGAGAAAATCATGATCCAGTTGATTTCAGAGATAAAACTCAGAGGCTTTAATAACATTTGAGTTGTATCCTTCAATATTATGCTGAGTTCTCCTACAGTTTTGCTCAGCAGCAAGTGCCAAGTCAATTCATCATTGTGTGCTTTTTCTTTTTCCAGATTATCAGGATTAGACTGTATACAATTTCACCAGCAAGTCCCTCCCCTATGCTTCCTAGAGGTAGTTGGGAATTCTCAAACTAAGTCAAAACTCTGTGTCAAAATATAAATTCAGAAGCATTTCCGAGTTCAATAAAAGTTTGAAAAATACTTTGAAATTGTCAAAATTTTGACATTTTCCAAGGAGAAAATTGCTTTCCCGCTTGAAATATCATAATGCAAAATATTTAGCGGTGCATGCAATTTTATATGTAGCATACATACAGTACTACAGTATGCAATTGTATCTTGGGTGGAATATATACATGTTAAAAGATAACCAAAAGGTGAAGGTTAAAACATATGAAATTATTGCAGACAAACTTTTTAATTCAAAATAATGTCTGGATGGGCTTTCAAAACTGGAATATGGACTTCTTTAAGATCAGAATGCAGTGGAAATTTTTTTGAGTTTTAAAAATCTTCATAGGAGGGAAAAATTGTTTTTGTCCATCTCTGGCAGCTTTTACAAAGATAAAGAGCTGAAACGTGTCTTTTCCTTGCTGACTGGGAGTAATAAGTTTTAGTGTACAGTCATGTCATTATCTCCTCAAGCCATGCACTTTGTCAGTATGGGGATAGAGGGTGAATAACAATAAGTCTTGTGTCTTGGATATGCCCCCTACTTAACTGAGTTCTCAGAATTTAGACATTATCAGTTTGGTGTAGTAATTGTTGCTTGCTACCCCAAAAACTGCTATTGGATATTATCAGCTCCTGCTGCATTCAGGGTAGAAAGAGCATCCTAAACATCCTATGATCACCAAACATTATCATTCAGGTTCTTTCTACAAAAGCTGAACAATGTCCTAAGGGCATTATATATCACATTATTTAGAGAAGAATTTGCTGCTTTCTATATATATTTTTTTACCATTTCACTGTAAGGAAGCTGTTTCTTTCTACCAACACTGTTCTTTTCTTCTTTAGACCTTACAAAGTGCCAAATTCTGTTATCTACTGAACAGCATGCCATGCCAGGATTGGCATGATCTCAACA
Organism: Fringilla coelebs; assembly: GCF_963513975.1. Taxonomy (NCBI): domain Eukaryota; kingdom Metazoa; phylum Chordata; class Aves; order Passeriformes; family Fringillidae; genus Fringilla; species Fringilla coelebs. The sequence goes on along the minus strand of NC_140029.1, from coordinate 25,702,185 downwards.
GAAATGGGTGTGTAACACCTGGTAGGGAATGCCTTTCTCTGTCCAGACAGAGAAATTTCGTAGCAAAGATGTGGGACTCAGTTTCCTAAAGAGGTACTAAAGTTACTCTATTTAAAAACATCTGAAAAATGTTGAGCCTACCTGTGTTTTGCTGCCTTTAAAACACAAGTAAGTTTTCAACAGCTCAACAATTAAAGCCTATAAAATGAGGTCATTGTTGTCAGGTGAAAAATATAATTAACACCTTCACATCTTCAATGGACCACACAATCATTCCAATTTTGGAGCTTTTTTTAGTTGCAGTGTGGCAGCTACCCACAGCCAGCACGATTGATGCTCCATTATGGTGTCATTACACTTGCCTGGCTTTAATTCTGGGACTGAAAAGCACAAATCCCTGGCCTGTTTGCAATCCAGAAGCTGTCACTGCTGCTCCCCCTTATAAAACAGTACAACCTGGCATGAGTGAGACAAGTATTAAAAGGTGGGAGCACAACCCCATTTTTGAAAATATAGATACTTTATATGTAGATATTCCTATTGATTCCCTGCCCACAATATTAGGGACAATGCCTAAAAGATCGATGGAGGTTGCAGAGGTAAAATTACATAGTTGGATATTAACCAATTTTATTGGAGATGAGCTTCATTAAGGAAGATAAAAGCACCATCTATACAGAAAATTCCCCACTCAAATGTCCCTGATGGTCTCATGTTATGCTTGCAGTTTGAGCAAGTTGAACAAGTTTTCCAAGGTTCTCACTACCTGATATATCTCTCTGTCTTGATGTAGAGACACCACAGAGCTACAGTCCTAAGAGAAAAGAAAGGATATTGATGGTCTTATAACCATAATAAAAAGTTAATATTTGTTACTAAAAAAAAAAAAATAAATAAAAAATACGAGCATTAGAGCACCAGTGGGAGAGTAATGATTAAATTATCTGATTCAGAGAAGATACCTGTAATGTGTAATAAACACTAACATTAGAGCCTGACTTGCAGCAATAATAAGCAGCAACTGATTATAAGCACTTTGTCTTCAGTGTTTATTTGTCTGCACCTGGATATTGCTGCTTGGAAATAATTGGATTCTAATCACTCAAGCAAACTTTAAATTTACCGAGTGTGAGCAAAACATGCTATGTTCTGTTTACTCAAGAACAAACAGATCTCATACAGAAAAAAGGCGTCTGGTTGCCTCGTCTGACAGGAAAAAAAAATCAACTCTGCAAAGTAAATAAAGCTGACCATTTTCGTTTAGTTGTGCCTATGGTACTTACCTGGGTAGCTGTCCAGGTTATTTGGGTTACAGCTATATTTTTCTATATTTCTAGGAAGTCTGTCAGTAATCCACAACCTGGAGACATCTTGGCAATATACCTCGCTCTTGGCAAGTGTTTTAGAAAAATAATTTTCTTTTGAATGGCAGTATATTAAGAAATGCCAGTCATCGGATATTGCTATGAGGTCTCATATAGCTAATGAAAGGATGCTATCTTTTCAGACCATTGGAGGTTTTTTTGGTTTGGTTTGGTTTTTGTTTTGGTTTTTTTTTGGTGTGGGGGTTTTCTGGTTGTTTTTTTTTTGTGTGTGTGTGTCCAGTTTCAGTGGTAAAAGGAGACGGATCAAATATTTACGGGTGGCTCATTGGCACCTCTAGTGTCTGCCAGTCTTGATCAAATGCAACTACCGCATAAATTGAGTATAAATGGTACCTTTAGGAAAGTGCCTGTCATTTTAAGGGGAGAAAAGACCCTCTTGTGAGGATGAACTAAATTTTTAGGTTTATAAATATTCCCTCAATCAGACATTTATATATATTTTTAACCAGTCAGGCATAATCAGGCATGCTTAAAAGCTGTCCTTTGGACTTTGCTATGATGGGTGCTGGAGCAATGCATAATTAAAAATGAAAAAGGCTTTTAGAGCCTGTTTACTTCGGTGACTACTGTGAAACAAATGTTTCTTTCTCCATGCATCGCCCACCCACAGAAAGGGAACAGAACAAAGATGGCTCTGTCAGGCCTCTTTCCACTAGAGAACGCCTTGAGAGGCCAGAATGTATTAGGGCCCTGCTGAGCCCATTCAGCTTCACATAACACTCATACACACCGTACAACTAATTACATGTCAGATTAGCGATTTCATTATTACCACACTACCACTAATTAAAACTGCTTTGATATTTCTCAAGTAGTTTTGTGTGTTTACACAGTTTTAAAGTCTGTTTCTTTGAATTTTTTTTTTTTTTTTAGAAAAATCAAATTGGTATTTCTGAAAGGGTGAAAATAACACATTGAGGAAGCAAAATCTATACTGTCACTTTTCTCCTGAAAGCCAACTTTTTGCAAGTGAATTCTAAGTGTAAAGTCCCAACCATACCTTAATCTGCAAATTGACATATTCATGTCAGCTTTCCGTTCTTAACACTGCCCAAAGCTTAAGTTATCCAAGTAAGTAAATTACAAAAGTTACATCATTTTAATCTACATTCATCATTTTAATTGCCTGAATCTCCACTCAGACAAAGCAGCACTGTAGTTTTATGGTATTTGATTAATGAGGGCAAGAAAATTGAAGTTTTGCAATAAAACTAAAAAAAAAAAATCAACAGACTTTTATAGTTTTTTCCCTTATGATTTTAATTTAATGGCTCGTGTTTTCATTACTGCAGAGGCTGTACACTTTAGCTTGCAATTATGTCCCATCTGTGAAGCACTGTGTTATTACAGTTTATTCTAGTAGCTTTTCAATCACTTTTGAGTTGTGCTTTACAAGTATTCTTGCAGCAGGTGGGCTTACTGGCATGGGACCAGAAATACACAAAGCGCAAAGCTGGAGTTTAATGGCAGCCATATGCATGTGGCACAGAGCGCCAGCCTTCCCCCATATGCTGCTAAGCAGCCCCTTCAGCCTGCCAGTCACTCTTCTTACTGACTACAGTCTCTAAGTAGTTTTCTGCCAGGGAAAAATATACCAAGGCAGCAAATTTCTCCAGTGCACCATCCTTATTACTGAGACAACCCTGTCATTAGCAAAAGCACAATGAACCTGATCTGGAGATGCATACCAATTAGGTTGCATGGAGCACTTTTCCTTCTTATCTCTATGGAAACTCGGCCTCCCTGGCTGCAGTGGACAATCAGTAATGTTTCATCCACCCATATGTCACCTAGTTAACACTGTACACTTTTATGTGAACCAAAAATCTGCTCCAACCCTCTCAACAAGGCAAAGTAAAGAAATTAAAGAAAGGGACCGAGCAAAGTGCCCTGCACGGTTCTGAGCAAATGTGCCTTTGACCGTACAAACCTGTGCGGTCAGCACTCCTGGCTGCACATAAAGCAGCAGGAATTGTAACTTTAGCTGGAGTGAACACAAAATCTGCACTCTCCAGTTCTACGTCTGAAGAAGCTTCTGTAAATAACTAGAAGCCAACTTGCCTGTTGCAATAGATACAATCTTTAAAACATCATAGAAACGCTGTGGCACCTGCTTTGTCCAGGAGAGTGCTTTACACTACTTTTCTCCACATACTAGCCTTAAACGTATTTTCCCCCCACCCCGTGCACCTAAGGTATTTTTTAAAAGGTACATTTTTACCCTGAGATTAACAAATATTCATGTTCATGTTTCCCTGACTAAAGAGGAAGGACTTTGGGAATAAATACACCTGATTAATTCCTTCCGTGCTTATTTTTATGCCTTTTTTCCTATTTAAGCATTTGCTCTCATTTTTACATTTCTTTGTTTAAAACCAACAACAGGAGGGACTGGGACAAGATTGCCATGGTATTGATTTTAGCTGCTACAGGTTTTATCTGCATTTTAACCTAAGAGAATGGATACCATTAAACTTGCCAGAGTTGCATCAAAAGCTACAGTTTTGATAGTACACACACCACATACATTGAAAAAAAAAATACAGCCTCTTCAAGGCAAGGGAAGCTGCTTTATAGCTGTTTACAACCCATGTCTCTCACCTATAATGTATCACTCCCATTTGCTTTGTCCTACAGTATTGTTTCTTCATTTTGGATACTAGATAGCAAATAATAAAGTGTGGGATAGCTGTACACCACGTCCTCTGTGCAACAATGCCTTTCCTAGGAAAGAATGTCATCTTTATAGCAATACTTACTTTGTAATTAGCAAAGAAACACACCATAGATAGATCAAATATTGACTGAAAAATAGAACAGGTCATAAATGTCAAAAGGAAAAAAAGGAAATCTCCTTTTGAAAGCATACAGAGAGAAGTGGGTACGGACTTTGAGAATGCTCCAGATTAAAAGCTATTAATGTGCTTAATGTTGGCAGAGGCATATTAGCAGAGGTGAATTCCTATTCCAGAAGAACAAACATTTAAAGAAGCTGAATGGAATTAAAATAGAATCTATCAAACAATGGGTGCTGAAAACTAAAGCCAAGCTGGGAACTGGTGGTGACTCCGGAAGCTGCATGAAAAGAAAAAGGAAGAAAAAGGAGCTCAAGGAACGCTGGCTTCTCTCTCAGACTTGACTAGACTTATGTCAGTACTGTTGATATTCCCCTGATACTGTCACTTATAGAACATTTAATTTTTATTACAAAAGCAATTCTGGATATGTGTAAAATTCTAAGTCTTCTAGTGGGAGCAATTTAAAACTGGATAATGCTGTCCTCAGGGGATTGTACCACTCCTTGGGTTTTGTTTTTAGGTTTAACTCATCACATGGGAAACTTCTTCTTCAGGAGTAATTATTAATAGTTGTGACCCTTGAGAATAATAGAGAAAGACTTAGTAGAGAGTTGTGTGGGAGCTGTATATTCAAGTGTTAAATACGCTCTTAGCAAAACAGAGAGGACTGGAAATCAGATTGAAATGGGCCAGCAGAATTTTGGCCAGTCTGATCAGGGCTGTTACCAACCTGCCATTCAGCTATATATGGGTTGCTACAAGCAGAGATTCAGCCAATTTATTTGGAGATTCAATTTTATAGATACAACAGTATTTTTTTTTTTCCTGTAAAAGATGTTGTACCTGATGTGAGCGTTGTCCTTTATCAGAAAAAGAGAAAAAGAATTACAGAAAATAACGTAAATATTTCACCTGCATCTCTTTCAGATAAGAAATCCATTGCATTTCTCAGCCTGCAGAATGAGATCTGGTAAGCTTGCTGTGTTTGTACCCTACAGCCCTAGAAGGGTAATGTTACAATAAGGGCCCAATTCTGTGCTCAGTGAATAGGGTAAGGAGCACTTTTTAAACAAGCTTCCTTTTTTCCTTTTAGAATCCAGTCATTACTTATACACATTTTAGTCTCCAAAATAATGGCTGAAAATGCACTGTAGGTGACTTGTACTAAACAGAGAATAAGAAGGAGGAAAAAAACCCATACCCCTGGGATTTTCATTATTATTTGGCAGAAACTAGAACACCTTAAAATTAAACATTTTGCTAAAAATAACCATAGAAATGCAATGCCAAACTGAGACTTTTTAAATGCAAACTATTTACAGAGGATGCACATTTATGTAGTAGAATAGAAATAGCTACTCTAAGGTTCAAAGTCCCTGGAATTTCACAATCATTCTTGTAGCTTAGCAGCTCTGTCATAGTTATGTGCTGACTGTGATTGTTGTGTAATGAAATACAGAAATCTTCATATATAGATGGCTTTTGTGCTATGGAAACGTGTTCCTAGTATGCTTTTTTAAATATGTCCTTAGATCCTGCCAGGAACAACATTTAAATCCTTGCATCACATAACTCTTTTTATCCCCCCCGTGATTTATTTCACATTTTTTCTTTCCTTAAGACATATTTGCTGGCCTTTTATTTTTTTTTTTTCTGAGGGAATTTAATAAGATACTTTTGACAGGTGGGTAAAATCTTTATCTTGCTGTTTATGATATTTGTATACAAACTTTTAAATTTAGAATAGGTCAAGTCAGGATCAGAGGTTATTTCAGTAAAGAAAGGAAAGAATGTAACTGTCAGTCTTCAGGGGCAGAGGATAAAATGGACTTCAGTCAGCATAACTACATGATTTTTTTTATTTGAAGTTGTGAGGATCAGTCAAATATACTACCTTTAATTTTTTCTTGATATTATATCACTGGCACTATGCCAAGTTAACATGTTTTACTTTCTGGTGTTGCTGTACAACTTAGTGGGTATAGTCTCAATGCAAAACGAGGCAAAAAAATTCAGTGACATAAACTGTGTTCTGCTTGGGACTTGAGGAGAGGTGGAAAGGTGTTTGAGCTGCTTTTCTCCAATATGATTTCAGAGCAATATTATGAGCATCAAGGAGCACATGCTGAGTTACAGCAGCTGCAAAATTAATTAACCAACTAAAGTGCAAAAGCTTTATCTGCTTTCTAATAAAACCAACCTAACTTTAGATGTAGCATTGAAGAGCTGAGTTAGGATTTGTTTTCCTGTATAACTGGTAAAGAAGAAAGCCTTCAGCCTGACAGTAATCTGAGTCTTCTTCTAAAGGTGAACAGTACTCTCCACGGGCAGTCATGAAGTCTGTGACAAACACCCTGGCATGAATTAGCTTCTGAGCCTAACTTTGGCTGGGAGTAACCTAGACATGAGTGCCTGACCTTTTCCAGAACAACAGGGCATGCTGTGGCACTCTGCCTCAAGAAAGGGACAAGCCTCTCTGTATTGTTTGTAGTTAAAATCTTAGAATTGTTTAGGTTGGAAAAGACTTAAGATCATTGAGTCCAGCAATTAACCTGACTCTGCCAAGTCCACTACTAAACCGTGCCCCAAAGTGTCACACAGACACATTTTGTAAATACCTCCAGGGATGGTGGCTCACCACTTCCCTTCACAGCCTGTTCCAAAACTTGGAAGACTCTTGGAGAAGAAACATTTCCCATTATCCAATCTAAACCTCCTCTGGCACAACTCGAGATTGCTTCCTCTCATCCCATCTCACTTGTTATTTGGGAGAAAAGGCTGACTCTCATCTGCCTACAGCATCCTTTCAGGCAGCTGTAGAGAGTGATAAGGTCTTCCCTGAGCCTCCTTTTCTCCAGGCTAAGCAACCCCAGCTCCCTAAGCCACAAGCACTGCCTGTAAGTGGGGGTTTCCTAAGAATCAGTTTACTCCCGATGGAAGTGATCTGAGTGACAGGTCTACAAAATGAAGTTGTCTACTTACACCAGCCTTTACTGAAATGGCCCTTCAATTTCCAGCTATTTGAAACCATAGCTTCTTTTTCAAGAAGGCCAAGTATGGCTTGTTATTGACAAAATAGAGGAGGATTTTTCTGCTTGTTGTTCCACCTTTTTTTTTTCCTCTGGGGCAGAGTAGAAGCACTACCTCAGCTGATTGCTTCTGATGATGCTAAGTGCTGACTTATATTGAATTCAACTCGGGTGTAAAGTAAGGAAACTTGGAAAGTTACTGCATATTTTTCTGTCTCCATCCATATTTTTCATCTCCCAGAAAAAAGCAAAACCTATTCAGTAGCTAATACTAACTTGTAACTAAGGGAGAAAAGGTCATATACATATACTGATGAAAATTAATACAGAATATCCAGAAAATGTAAAAGGAAATAAAACTCCTACTGAAATGCACAGTCATGATCATGACACAGACTTGAAGTCCAATCCTGCCACAATTCTTAAAAACAAATGCAAGTGTAACATTTCCATTCACAAAATAAGCTTTTTAAGATTTTTTTGTTCCACAATGCAAAAAGAAGGTATTTTTTCTGTAGTTTTACAGAATCTAGCCTAATTATTATATCCTTCATTTTTCTGCCATATGGGGACAATAAAACACTTCGCCTCTGAAAGTCCAAGATCCAGAAAACAGTAAAATTATTCAAGAAAACTAAGAATATGGTTTCATCTCCATTGAATATACCAAGCACAAATTGATGCAGTTTTGTGCATCATGCAGAAAGGCATTTCTACTAAAGATATGACTTCCAGACATGATTTAGAGAGCTGAAGGGGAATACTGTGCATAATATAACAAATGTGGTACATTTTCTTGGAATAAATGTAAATTTTTCAGAGGGAATGTTCTAAAAAATGCCACTAATATGGAGAGTTGTGGAGTTAGTGTAGAGATGAAGTACCAAAATTATTCTCAGATATATTGTATAATTTATGATATCAGATACAAAATCAGCATTCAGGCTCGAGATTTTCTTTGCAATTATTATCAGGCTGGATTGGAAATGCAGGCTATTTATCATCACAAATCCTGGAGATCTTAGGAAACATGTTGATAAAAAGATCATCTTATATTTGAGGAAAATTTATAAAGTTAGGACGGCGATATGTCAAAGGCCAATAGTTCACAATTACTTCAGTAAATTCGGAGTGGTCTTTAATATTTTTCATCTTTAATTATGTTTTTCTAGGTTTTGTTCAATCATGACTGACTGCTTTTTCAGTCAGTCATGACAGAAACCATAATCATTCTGTGATCTGCTTGGAAGCTGGTTGTCCTAAACCTGTCTTTTTATTTCCAATATGAATTGATACAACACATAAACAGGCTTCACTGCAAATTTGCAACTTTACAGAACTTTTGCAAAATTTGTGATGAAAAATACCAGCGTGCTATTTATTCAGCTTTAATTCATGTAAATTAGATTGTTAATTAGCATTTTATGGCCATCAGTTGTTATATGATATTTTTACCAGCTTTTCTTCGGATGTTTATCCAGTTGAGCTACTTAGCTGAATACCTAAACTGTATCATGTGATTTCTGTTCTCTTGAAAGATGCAAGCACACACATATATAATATATGTACTTATGTATACTAATTTCTGTCTCTATTCACCTATTTATATATGCACTGACATTACACACACTTAGATATCTACAGATACTGATACACACATGTGTATGCATTTGTGCATCCACAAAGAGACATAAACACACACACACAGATTAGTGCCATGTCTGCTAATACCAATCACTACTTCCCATAAAGAAAATTATTTCTCCATCCAATTACAATATCTACCAGTCCTTAGCTTTATTTTCTGTTAGAATGGTCCCAAAAGGGGCTGACCTTTGCGGGAATTCTCAAAAATCAGAAACCAAGATACTCAAATCAAGGTATTATTAAGATTCATCCAACACACTATGGATCTTCTTCCCTGGGTGCTGACTCACTCAGTATCCTGTGCTGTAAGGATTCCTCTTGCCATCCAAACAAGGATGCCCTTCTCAGGGTGTGTGAAATGCACACACAGAAATGCATGACGAGTTTAAGGGGAACTGTCTTCCTTCCCTGACATGCACTATATGAGACACCTACCTTGCCTTTCTGCTTCCTTGCAAATGCCTTGTATGAACCCCTTTTTCCTGGTTTATGTGCCATCCTAAACCTAAAGCATTTGCATTATTTAAAGACACTGTTGTCAGGCCAGAGCACGCCCCGAGCACCACAGACCCTGCAGTAAGTGCACACTTTCTAACCTGACACACCCAGCCCATCAAATGTACCTCTGCCTTAAAGGAATGCTTCCCTGCTTCTCTTTCCCTTCCCTATTGCTAAATCCATTCCTCAGGTCAATGCACATATATTAATTATATGCACAAATAATAAAATAAAGTAAATTAAAAGCAAACCGAGTATCCAGGCTAAGAGCGCTGAAATAGCCAGCATCCTCCTTAGGGTGGGGCAGGACACGTGCAGCATACTGCCCTCAGAGGCAGAGAAAGGTGCACGCCACTTCTCTCATAACTTCTCCTCTGCATGTCTGCTGGGTGGTCTGAGGGCAGCAATGAGGAGAGGTGCCTCACAAGACAGGAGCAATGAGCTGATGTACAGCCTGCCCCCCTCCTGGTGAATGGGCAATGGAGCTCAAGTCTCTGCCCTGCCAGGCAAGGTTTCTGGCAAGGCTCTGGCCCATGCTTTCCATCTGGTCTGCCCCAGCCACGCCCGGGTTCTGTAGTCTGAGGTCCCAGTACCTGTGAGCCCAGCTCCAGCTGAAGGCACTGGTTTGCACATGGCCACCCTGATCCAGACCTAAACCACAAACATGGGCGGCTCTGCAGCTCTTGTCCTCAGTGCCAGAGGACTGCCCCAACATCTTTCATTTGTGGCTTGGGATTGGAGCTGCCTGGACCCACCTGTACTTTTTGCCATCAACCTGACTAATGCCTGTCACATTTAATTGCTGGGGTTATGCCAGCAACCTTCAGGATTAGCTGTCAGTGGATCTAGAAAGCAGTAACCGGGCAGGTTAAGACCAAAAACAAAGTAAAGGAAAGAAGAGTTGTCCCCCTTCCACATTACACACTTTACTTAGTCCTCTCCAACAAAGGAGAAGAATTATCCCAGTTTTGTGTTTTAGGTACACAGCTTCTCTAAGTGAATTATGGGGTCAACTCAGCCATATATGACTTATGTGAGGGCAGCTCTTTACCCTATCCTTTAAAGGCAAGATAGTACAGCAGGAAGATAGGTAAAAAGCAAAACCATTCAAACCATTCTCACAGAAAATAAACCTGACAACAGCAGCAACAGAAAAATTTAGGAAAGGTAATGGCGTTTATAGAAAATTGTGTAATATAAGTCCTTTCAATGAGAGATGAATGATCACTGAATCACAGAGTATTCTGGATTGGAAAGGACCCACAAAGGTCATCAAAGTCCAGCTCTTGGCCCTGCAGCCTCAAGAATCCATGTAAGTTGAAAGGCTGCCCACTTTCAGGATGTCATTCTGCATCTTGTGATGTTTAGTGCTGTTTTCTTAAAGCTCAGAACTGAAGTGATTACCTGACTATCTCGGCTTAGTGAAAAAAAATATGCAAGCACACAGTCCTAAATGCAAAGAAGAGTTTAAAATGTAACTCATATTTCCCTTAATCAGACAAAATATGTCAAATCACAAAACAAAACCCAGTATTTTTTTCATTGTTGGTTTTAGTACCTTGATTTGTAGGATGATTTGTCATGTGATAGTGAGCAAACCCAGCCCTTTCCAACAACACACCCACCCACTCTTGAGTACCATGTCCAGCCCGGGGAAGTATAGGGACAGGCTTCCTCAGGCTAACCTAAAATCTTTCCTAAAACTATTTCATATTCCCAGAGTTCTCCTTCTGGACTCTGACTCTAGTCCATACAAAAGTAGTGTTCCTCAGAGGTGCAAAATTTCTGATTCCCCTTATCCTGGGCTTGCCCTATTAGGAAGCAAAAGTATAAACATGTCTGTACACTGTAATAGAAGAGCTGTCTTTTAATAGGGGTAAAAATATGCAGGGATTTGCAGCTTTTTCCATTTTTACCTGCATGCTGATTGAATGTTCCTGGTTAGTCTTTCCAGCATTCAGTATCCAGTATTCAGTATTCCTAACCTATGTTGTCTTTCATATAGCTCAGATAGTACAGACAACAAGACAGTCTTCAAAATTTAATCAATAAATCTCAAAAATCTGACTTCAGGCCAGGAATAGAAAGCTGAGGTTTAAAAGTTTGAAAACACCAGAACTGGCCTTATGTAGGTTCAATGTCCTAAGAGGGTTCTATAAACACAGAGCTTATGATAATTATTTAGACAAAAGGAAGACATACCCATTTGCTGGCTTTCAAATGTATGTTACCTGCCTCCCTTCTGCACTGCTGTATGTCTACTCAGTTCCCAGAAACCTACCTAAAAATACTCTCTAAAATTGCATCTATGTTAGGACCACAGATAGCAAGACATGGCTTGCTCCATCTAAGTTAAACCAGATGACTAATGACTCTTCAAAATTGAAGTTTTTAATGGAAATGCATTTCTGAAAAGATGTTGTTGGCCCCTTGAACACTGGAAACACCACAAGTCTTGCAGTGTGGCCTGGCTGAAAGCCTGCTGAAGCCAGTGCAGAAGCATCCATCAACCTGAATGGCCTTTGTACCATACCTTTAAGGTTATCTCTTTATATGTAGAGGGAAAGTAAAATGTTTATAGCAAATCCTTCTCAAGCACAGAGAGAACTTGTTATGAATCAGCTATTCATGATTTGTACAGCTCAATCAGTAGCATTTTTTCTTTATGAATTTTCCCTTTGCAGGGGATGTGCATATTGCTTATGAGACAGAAAAAAATAACAGCTCTCTGCATCATCACTCCTTTTTTGTATTCATCTTACTTTACACATACTGCCACTCCACAGGGCAAGCTTTCTGTGTAGGACATCCCCTCATTATGAGTGCAAATAAGTTATTCTAAAAGTGGATTTTTAAGAATATCTGAATAATATGCAGTTGTTCCCCACCAGTTCATACAGTGTGCTTACAAAAACAGGGCCTAATATTTGTTTCTCAATAGAAAGCAAAGCGTAGGATTATTCTAGAGATGTATCCGAAGTAAGATATTCAGATTAGATGTCCTCTGGCAGGTTAAACTGGAAGATGTTAGGCTGGCATCTGATGTTATCTTTTTTGACCAGAAATGACTACACACTTTAAGCTTATCTATGAAAACCTGACCACAGCATCAGTTGATTAAAAAGAGCAAAAAAAGAGAGAAAATTGGTCCAAAGTAACCCCAGGAAAAGTGAAATTTCCCCGCCTATCCATAAGTTCTGACCACTGTGGCTTCAGTATATCTTAATCAGCTGAAACAAGTACACCAAGCAAATGAATTATTTTTTCTTTCTTAAAATAATTAAATGGTCTTTATGTATGTCAGAACTTCAGGTAGCTAGCTAAACTAGATAAATTTTTCAGAAATTTAACAATGAACCACAACCTGGAGTCTCTTGAAATTCTACCTCTGCAGCAACTGATACTTTCAAGTTACACCTGCAGATGTTCTTAAACTCTTGAATTTTCTCACAGTATTCTATTTCAGTAATTTTTAAATGAAAAAAAAGATGAGAAGACATTAAAAAAAGAGATATCTTTTCTTCTCCCATCTCTGTCCATTAAATGACTGTTTCCAATTTAATGCACTGAAGTTGAAGGTCTTTGAAATTCAAAGATATGTTTCTCTTTCGATCCCTAATGGGATAATAGCACATACTAATGCACATGCATTTGTTCTTTTAGTCACAATTTTATAAGAATTGCAAGTTGCAAACATTATCACTTTATGATTATTGTGCAATTAGACAAAAGAAGACACACATGGAGACAGGCAAATGGAGAGGACAGAAGATGATGATATTCAATAATATAAGATTCTTTTTCTTTAGACTACACAGAATTCCATTTATAGTCCGATATTTCTCAAATTCACCCTTTCAAAGAACTCCAAAAACAAATATTATATATGGCACTACTTATATTGCTTTTTTTCTCTTTCCTTAAACCCTTCACCTCATACAGAGCTAAAAGAAAGCATGATGTCCTAGTACAGCCATGTAAAATGTACAATAACTTATTTTAAAAAGGAAGCACTTAAATGCTAGCAAGCACCAGTGATCTGCTTCGAAGCTGTCATGAAAGGACACTTTAGACATTAGAGTGCATTATTGGGTAGTAATAGTAAATGGCTTTATAAAACCTCACTGGTCATTATTGCCATTTCATAACTCTCTTTTGTGTTTGCAAAATGGATAAATGAGCATTTTCAGGCTTTCAGAACAAATAGTATAACTCAAAATTGATAAAATAATTTTAAATAGTTTTCACTTTAAAGAAGCATTGTTTTGATCTACTGCAGCGCTCCAACTATATGCACGCACAGCACATCCTCTTGTATATTATTGAATTTATCTTACTGAAAGTTAAAACTGGAATTGTCTTTTTTTACAGTTTTTTTTACAGCACTCATTGCACTGTATAAGAACAGGATTTTGACTCAGGTAGTTGTACCATGTAGGAATTTGTCACAAGCCATCATGTTTCATTTCCATCTCTAACTATGCATTCCTGAACTGTACGGACTTCAGAGGATGCTCATGCATGCCACTTTTCTTATGACTGAAGCACAACTCCTGTAATGCTTAAAAATACATTTAGTAGAACACTTTTCCTTTGCCCTGAGTTTAGCCCCTGGAGTGCAGCTTGGGAGCAGGATTTCACACATGCAATGATTTATCCAAATGGCAGCCTATGCACCTACCTCTCAATTAAATGTCCTTAAATACACCATAATGCAAAAGCACATGAATCTAAGAACAGTGCATCATTTGTTTGTGTGCAAACATGTGATTCAGGGTGCCAACAAGGTTTACCCACAGAAAGGACGAAAGCCATGGAGTGGGGAATCTGCTGTGATTATCATCCATGAGTGAAAGGAGCACACCCCCTGGTTTGGCATGCACCAAAACAACCCTGTGTTTGCTCAGCAGGGTTGGGGTGTGCTGTGGATGGGAAATGCAGAAGGCTGGCACGTCCTTCTTCATTTTCCCTCACACCTCTAGTAGAGCTCAAAAAAAAAAAAAAAAAATCTTTATTAGAGAAACTAAGACAGATTCCACTTAAAAAGTGAAATCCTCTCCTCAAGGTACTCAAGGGGAAGGTCTGTTTTTAACAAAATCACCATATTTAAGATCCTAGAATTAGGCACAACACATAGAAAAAAATGCTTCTAGGACTTCATTTCAAAGCACTTTCCTGCTAAAAAGGAACACACCCCAAATCCCCAAAATGCAGGGGAAAGCTCCCCCAAACCTCAGCAAGAAGGAAAATTGTAAAAAGATTAGTGAAACATTGCTGTTTCTGCCCAGAGTCAGAGACTGGAGTTCCCAAGAGCTCGCGGCGCTCCGAGATGGGCAGAGCGGGACACTGCCACCGCTGCAAACAGAGCAGCTCCTCTCAGAAGGAAGCGCAGCTGATTAATCAACTTGATATTACCCAACTGATTAAACAATGAGACATCCTGGGGTTTTGCTGTCTGTCCTGATGAGTGCTCATCATAACTATTAGTACAAAACCCCAGCATGTCTCCCTTGGGAGTAAACTACCTTCTAATGTTTTTCCTCTAAAGGTTAATTCCATTGTTATGGAACCTGTGTATAAAGGAATTATAAACTAATCATTAGTCATTTTCAAACAATTTGACCTTTCCAGCTTTGACTGGTGGAGTGTTTTTGGAAGAGGTCTTGTTCAGCTTGCCTTATTCACATAAGCTGGTTTACTTAGACAAATAGAAAAGGGACTGATACGTTTGCAATACTGTGCTCGTTTCAAAAGCAGAAAAAGTGGATATTTTAAAATGAACCTAATTTTTATTTTATGAAGTAATGTTTAAAGGACTAACAACCGTGGGAACCATGAAAACCTTTACTTTGTTACACAAAATGACCCAAACCTCTGCCTAACCTTCAATACAATAAGCTCTCTCTCTGAAAGATCCCATTAATGTGTTACCTGCAAAATGAAACAGGTTTTTTTAATGTGCACTCAGATGTTAAACAGTGCATTTGTCTCATGTCAATAAATAATTTCTAAAGTTGGATAAAAATCAAGTCATTCTTGAAAGCATGTTCTTTGCATGTTTAAAAAGGGTTTCCCTCGCCTATCAATCTGTGTTTTAACATGATTACTGGTCTGTTTATATGGCAATTATTCAGGTGCAGAGAGCAAGCATGAATAAATTATCCTGGAATTCCTCTTTTAGAAGGGACGCCCCAACTCTCTACATTCCAGTATATCCTCATAGTTGTTACCAAAGACAAACATTTCACCTTGCAGCAAGACCATTCACAACTTCTCTAAATCTCTGCTTGTAAGAAAGTTTCAAGCTGACTGAGACCAAGGGCAGGAAGAGGCAATTACTTCTAACTTTGTATTCAGGTTCCCCCTCCCCCAATTTCCAGTGACAGCAGCTCTACAATGCTAACAGCTTTTTAGCTTAAAACAAATTAATATCCATTTTAATTCAGATGTGTAGTTTCAAAAGTGGGAAATATTTTTTTATTCTATTAAATCTGCCAGTCCCCAGGGAAAAGAGTTTTAAAATAGTCATATGCATGAATTTTGACTGGCTTCATCAATGAATGTCCTACCATGCACATCCTCTGGATTAATTTTAGGTTTCTGCTTTCTCCAAGTTTTTCTGATATGTATGCAGGTCAGAGCAAACAGATCCATGAAAAGTCCAAGCCCTTGAGCACAAAGAACACAAAGAGCAGCTGTCCAGCTTCAACCCTGCAGGCATAATAGCAGGAGACTCGTGATTCTCTGTGCTGCAGTTCCCCACAGGGACATACATCCCCACACAAAAGCTTGCAAGGGTTTGGTTTTTTTTTTTGGGGGTGTTTTTGGTTTTTTTGGGGGTTTTTTTTTTGGTGGTTTGTTTTTTCCCGTGCTGTTTTAAAGGTGTGCACTAGCTTAGAGAAATGACATAATAGGGCCCACTCACATTCATTGCTCACAAACTACCAGATACTCAGATAACAAATAAATCCAGAGGCAAGTGCTAAAACTTATTTAGGCTCTGAATTCTGCTGATAGCTTTTGGGTTATTTATAGCCTTAAGTATTCCTAAATCTTTGGAAGTATCCATTTGTTAACTTTCCTGGTAAGTATGTAAAATGAACTCATATTTCTGTAGCCTATCTAAAATGGATATCAGCTCAACACACTGATATTTGTAATCACTGTTGTTTAGATGCCTAAACTCCTCCTCATTTTACATAATTGCATCTCAACACCTACACACATTTACAGCGGTGAATGTCATATAATCAAAATGTGTGACAAAATACATTCTCCCCACCCCTCCAAATACTCCCATAAATCTGAAAAATAAAAACATGGTGGCTAACAATTCAATATAGGCAGGGTTTTAGACATCAACACCTTCTTTTCCTTTGTTTCACAGCTGCATTTTAATCTTTTCGAAAAATCCATGGTAAAAACTTGACACCTTAATTTTGATTAGAACCAATGAAAATTTTGCTCAATTTGGAACACAGCCTGTGCTTTTCAGACTGTGTTGATGAAGCCCAATGGTCTACACTGTATTTCCAAAGCACATTTGAAAGCTATGTAAGAAAATCCAGACAATTTCCATAGATATTAACTGCATGTGGGTTCATTGAAAAATATCATTCTCAGTTTAAGAAAGGCTGACAATCTTATGACCATAGAACTACATCTACAGCTTGTGGACAAAACAGATAAACCAAAGTGATCCAAATTAGGATATCTTTTCTGTTTTCTCAAAATAAAATAAATTTATGGATATTTTTCTCCATTAAAATAAGGTTTTAGAAGTGTAAAATTTATTTCAAACCTCCATTCCATGAAACAATTTCCTCTGATTGTTCTGCTGGCAATTTAAAATACAATTTATGATTAATCTTTTCACATATAATTTTATAAGATTTCTTTCAACTGCAATTGCAAATTTTTAAAGCTGTGAATAGGGCCTGTAAAAAATAAGCTACTACAAAAGTTTTTCTAAAAGCCAGCAGTTTCAGCTACCTATACAGTAGGTAACTCACATTCAGCTTAAAAAAATAAACTTCATAGTCCAGCCATGTCCCCCGCTGCAAACAGTGAGATTTCATTATTTGTTTGTTGTGTAAGCAATAAAATCTATTAGCAGACAAGGTATTGCAATTGCCAGAACATCAGCATGACTAGTTGAACTTCAGATGCTGGTTGACTTGGGATGTCAAAGCTCCCAGGGTTGTTGGGAGCCTGGCATTAAAAGAACAGATAAAATCCTAAGCCTAAGTGTTAACAAAGACTGTTGGCATCCCAGAGGAGATTAGGTTGCTGATCTTGTAAGGATCAGCTACTTACTTAGTGATGTTTACACTGACATTGATGTAGTGACATCCTGATCTAATTACATGTCAATAAACCACAGTCCTGATGCCCTGAGAAGATCAGAAGAGGATTACAAGAACTGCGCTGCCAATCTTTAAAGCCTAAGGAAGAAGCCCTATGATTTAATTACCATGAATTCAGAAACTGTAAAACTACTGTTTTAAATTGGACAATTCTTTTCATAATTAGATTGCTTCCCTCTCTATAACTATCACCTCCAAATTTTACAAAATTCTGCACCCAATTCTGCCTATGCAAACTCTATGTATTGTTTTGATGTCTTCATTTAATTTGTGTCTAAGATTCTAATTCTACTTTGAGCCCAAATATTTTAAAGGATTTGTTTTAAATGTGCATCATTATTTTCATATTCGTTGGCACAGTACCAGAGAGTAACTTCAGGACTATTTTACACTGGTGTGGTGTGCTGATCCTGGCTGGATGCCAGGTACCCACCAAGGCTGCTCTATCACCCCAACTCTGCAACTGGACAGAGGAGAGGAAATACAGTGAAAGGTTTAAGACTTGAGATAAGGGAGAAATCACTCATTGACTACTGTCACTGGCAAAACAGGCTCAGCTTGCAGAAATTTATGAATTTATTGCCAGTTAAAATCAGAGCAGGATGATAAGAATAAATAAAACAAAGCTGAAAAACACTTTACCCCACCCCTCCCTTCTTCTTGGGCTCTACCTCCTCCCCCTCAATGACGCAGGAAGATGGGGAATGGGGAACATGGGGTTTATGGTCAGTTCATTGCACGTTTTTCCTGCCTCTGCTCAGGGACAAGAGTCGTTCCCCTGCTCCAGTGTGGGTCTGTCCCAAGGGAGAGAGTTCTCCATGGACTTCTCCAGCATGAGTCCTTCCCATGAGATACAAAACTGCTCTAATGTGGATTTCTTTCCACAGGAAAAGCCTGCTCTAGCATGTGCTCCCCAAAGGGTCACAAATTCCACTAGGAAACCTGCTCTAACAGGGGCTCATCTCTCCATGGGTCCACAGGTTCTTGCCAGGAGTTTTCCATGGGGTCACAGCCTTCTTTTGGACATCTACCTCCTCTGAAATGGGTCTCCTCCATGGGCTGCAGGTAGATCTCCTCATTCCCACGGTCCTCCATGGGTTGCAGGGGCAGAGCTGTCGCACCAGGGTCTGCAATGTGGACTGCAGAGGAACCTCAGCTCCAGCACCTGGAGCACCTCCTGCCCCTCCTTCTCCACTGACCTTGGTGTCTGCAGGGCTGTTCTTCTCACGTATTCTCACTCTGCTCTTCTCTGAGCATAGTTACAACTGCTCAATATCTTTTTTCCTTCTTAAATATGCTATCTCAGAGGCTGCACTACTACATCTCGTTGGCTTGGCCTTGGTATCACATCCATCTTGGAGCTGGCTGACATGGGAAAAGCTTGTGTCACCTTCTCACAAAGTCACCCTGCAGCACATTCCCCCTTCTCCCACACTGCCCTCCCAAACCTGCCTATGCAAACCCAATACAATCAGGAGGGTTGTTTATCTCCTTAATGCCAGCAGCACTGCCTGACCCATGCTGTAGTCTTGGGGACAATTGCTTCTGCTAAGGGAAAGGTGGAGTTATCATCCTCAAGGTGGAAAAACATCATTTTGCCTAAACAGCTGGGAAACTTCTTGATAGCTTTGCCCTAAATGTGAGAAAGGTTCAGATCCGTAGAACAAACACAAATTCCTTTAAGCATCAGACTACGGGTGAGGCTAGTACCCACTTTTAAGCACTTTCAGGAAAGAAAAATACAACTTAATTAGTCCCGAACTACTTTTTTTTTGCTAGTTATCATTATGCTTTGAAGGCTTTATTAAACAAGATTTGACAAAGAGAGATGGACGTAGTTTCCTTTATTTTATTTATTTTAAGTAATGGAATTGCCAGTGTTACTGAGTCATAAATTAATCCCCTACCCTCTCTAAAATCTCAGAAGGAGCTCATTCTGAGCATTGTGTCTGCCTCACTCATGTGGGATTTTGGTCATGGTTTTTCTAGAAAAGGCAAACTTCTAATGTCTTACTGAAGTGCAGGTTCCTGTAGCACAGAATCCTCTTCCAGGACAGAGTACTCCTAAATGTTTTGCACAAGAAGCTGGATATTTTACCTACTTCATTTCTTAAGCCCTGGGAGGGGGGAAAGGGGCTGCTGGAATTAGGGGAAAGAAACCCATCTGGTTTTGCACAATTAATCTTCCTAGAGTTTTAGAATATATTTTTTGTTTAAAAAGGAACACGATATTCTGTCTGCCCTGTTCTGCCTGGGGGGTTGAACCAGGTGATTTCCAGCTCTGCTCCTCCAGCCTTGCCTACTACTTTCTCTACTCTCTTTTTTCATCATTTTACTCACTCTTCAAGTAAACTACTGGTAGTGATGCATGAAGCTTTCATTATGATATCCAAAGGTGCACACCTATTTCATATTACTGGGAAGGACCCCATCCTGAAGAGCAGATGGGTAACTTACACATCTAAGCCCCACTTTTATAAATGACTCATGCTCCTTGAAAGTCAATCTTGTAGTGCCTTTCTGTGGGAGATGACAGTTTTCAAACATTTCCTCTGATGCAATAAACTGAAAATAGAGATGTTTTTTAATGGTAAGCTTTTGAATGAGGAGAGCACTTGGGGGGACATGGGTGATGTTGAAAACTGACTCCCAGACTGTTTGAGTGATTTTGCAGATACTTTTTTTTTCAGAAACAGATTCTAGTGTGACTGAACTTGATTTTTATGTAGGTTGTGTTACAGATAAAACCATAAAGGAGCAGTTTCAACTCCGATAAATTTCTACTGCCCTCATTCAACAGGGATAAACATGCACCCAGTTATTTCAGTGTATGTGAAATAACTACTTTCCATGAAAAATTCCATTCCACATACCTACAACATGCTCTGTAATAGTAGTAATAACATGAAGCACTTAATGCTTTCATCTTCAAAGCACACTGCAAACATTAGCTAATAGGAGAAACTCTCACGAAAGGACAGCTGATGAAGAAATAAAAATTTCTTGGAGTAGATAGCCTTTGTTGTATATCAAATGAACTCAACAATATTTAATTTTTCAATTCATAAAAGACTGCAAAAAGAAAATATTTTACTGCAACTTTATCTAAATTTAATTAATATAATATACTGCAAGGACAAAAGACCTCTAGCAAACAGGTGCTTTACATCTTCCTGAGCACAAAGCTCTGATGCTGCAGTGAACTAAAGGCTATAAAGACTCTCAGCTAATTTTAGCCCCTAAGGGAAGTTAAGTTCTAAAAGCAATAGTTCCAAATTCCACCTTAGTTATGAACCCAAAATATCTGATGTGGACGTCTGCTCTCCTCTGAAGGTGTCTGCTCCTCAGTTTGAAGTTAACTACATGCTTATGGTCTTTCCTGAGACTTCTGTGGTAAAACTAGTGTGCTTTGGAACTGAGAGCTGTTCTAGACTCCCCAGTAGACCTGGGGGAAAGCCATTCATGTACAGGTAGAAAATAACCAGAATAAAAAAAGACTGATGGCATAGTAGTTGCTCAGTATTTAGTTCACTGCCTGAACCCGAGAATATCTGTTTTCAACTTGTTTGATTCAAATTGGAAATGTGAATAAAAATGTCTGTTTAATTAAAGAAAGGGGAAAGAAAAACCACCTCAGCCTGAAGGAAGAATCATATTGAACTTGAAGAAAAGCATTTAACATCTAAAATTTTTCAACCTCATAAAATTTCAATTTGTCAAATACCAAAATGAAATGTTTCTTCTGTACACACACACACACAAAAAAAAAAAAAAAAAACCACCACCACCACCACCAACAACAACAACAACAAAAACAAACCAAAAAAAACCCAAAAACAAACAAACAAACAAAAAAACAACAAAAACCCCAAAAAACTAATCTGGAAGAAAAGTGCCGTCTTCAGAAGCTGATGGAGAAATTGCAAAAAACCTTTATACGCTGCAGTATGCACAAGTTTTAGCTCTGTGTAACCATATAAATCCTGTTTAATGCCACAGAATACTCTCCAATACTTCTTACCATGCCTCAGTGGAGGGCTGGTAACATGGAGCTGTAGTTTTCCCATTCCTTCTCTTCTTCACAACAGTATGAATTCCTGCATCTAACATGTACTTTTTGGGAGTTTTCCCATGAGGAAAGGAAGCTAAGCTAACCTAACAATCTACCTTTCCCCAGACATGCAGGAATAAGTTGCATTATCTCCAACAGCAATCTAATTAGCTCCACCCTCCCCCACAACTCAGTGAGAACTTGTAACACATACACAATGAAGAACATCAATGGGAAGGGAGTGCAATGGTGATAGAGACTACATCAAAAAAGGAACATCATTTAAAAGGCTAATATACCCCATTAAGCTCAGAAGCTGAACCCTGATCTAAATTCTGGGCTCAATATATCCATTTGTCTAATTTCCTCGCTTCTGAAATTAAGCATTATATAAATGTGTCGTAGTGCTCCAGTTGTTCATCTCTTAAGAAATGAAAAGCTCTGAGTCTCATTCTGCATATTTGAAGAAAAATAAATTGCAGCTGAGAGATATAGGGCTGACTGAAATTGGATTCAGTGTTTATCTAAAGTGGGCCTTCTTTCACTGCAACACGGGCAGCACTAGGATACAGCCTACATGGCCCCCAGCGCCTCCAGTACACAAAATGAGAACAGTGAAAACAGAGCATTTACTTAGGTTTTTTTGTTTTTTTTTTTTTTTTGACAGTGCAGATTTTGTTTGCTCTATAAGATTATAAATTTTGGTGAGATTTTTCTCCATTGTATGCTACAGGATATTACACAAAATTACTATCCAAGGGAAAAAAGCACACTTTTCTGTAACCTCAAGTAACTACAAAGCCCGCTGTAATCACAGCCACTGCTATCACTTGTCAGTTCTTATGCGCACAACTTCATGGGGTCTTTTAGAAAGTGAGAGAGCTTTACAATACTTGGGAGAAATGCAGCAAATTTCAATTAGTACTGTCAAGATTTACCACATTTGTGGTTCTGAACCATTTTCCACCAACACAAGTTATAATGGTCATTATAGCCTGTGCAATGAGCTATGCTATGAGGATGCTTAGGAATTTAAGTGTCACAGTCTTTCAATAGGGACCTTGAAGCATCTCTTTCACTCACACTGTTGCAGTTTTAGGATTGAAGGGACAGTGACTCTCCTGGTTCTGGCCAGGACACTGTTAATTTTTTGCAGTGCCCAGGAGGGAGCATGGCTAGGACTCAGAGGTTATTCTATCTCACCTCAGGTCATTTTCCAAGGATGAGGGAAGGGGTCTGTCCCAGGTCAAAAAGTGTGGCAGAAGGAGCAGTTGAGTCTTTTTGAGGGTGAGCACTTGTGCAAAAATAGTTTGTTTCTTGTACAGTCTATTATTAGTATTGTTGCCGTTATTGTTCATTTTTAAAATTCTTATTGCTCTTTCCAGTACATTGTTCTTATCTCAGCCCATGACCTTTGCCTTTTGTGCCTCCAATTCCCCTTTCCATCCCACCACAGGGGGAAACAGAGTGGAAGGGGGCAGTGAGCAAACAGGGTGTGGTTTGGAGTGTTTCAGTGGGGACAAATTGGGGAAGTCACTACTAAAGCGTGACAGGGACAAATTGAACCGTCTGAATCTTTATTCCTTGTTTTGATTCGCCGAAGGCAAACCGTGCTGGACAAACCTGATCACCTTCCATGGCAGAGTAAGTTGCTCAGTTGATGAGGGGGGGCAGTGGGCACTGTCTACCTGGATTTCTTCGAGGCTTTTGGCACGGCTTGCCACCTCTAGAGAAGCAGATTTGTTGTGGACTGTTCAAGTGGTCCATGCAGTGAGTGGGGCACTGGCTGACAGGCTGCACCCAAAGGGTGGTGGCAAATAGCTCCCAAACTGACAGCTTGTCACAACTGGGGTCCTCCAGGGGTCAACAATGGGTCCAACACTGCTTTGTATCTTCATAAGTGATCTGGATGATGGGGTTAAGTGCACCCTGACAAAGTTGGCTGGTGATACTAAACTGAGTGAGAAACTGAACACTTCAGGAGGGAGAGCCACCCTAAAGAAAGACCTGCATAGGCTGGAAGAGTGGGTTAACAAGAATCTTAGGAAAGTCAACAAAGACAAGTGTAAGGTCTTGCACCTGTGAAAACTTAATCAAGCAGTGCAGCACAGGCTGGGACCTACCCAGCAGGGAAGACGTTTGTGGAAAGAAACCTGGGTTTTCTGGTGGACAAGAAGTTCCATATTAGTGAAAGAGTGTGATTCTGCAGCAAAGAAAGCCAACAGGATGCTGGGTTGAATCAACAGGGGCTGCACCAGTAGAGATAAAGGAGCCACTATCCCACTGTACTGAGTTCAGTTTTGGCCCACAAAAGAGATGTGGACAGGTTGGAGAGAGTCCAGAGAAGGGCAACAAAGATGATCATAGGATTGAAAATCCTCCCATGTGAGGAAAGCCTGAGAAAACTGGTTTTGTTCAGTCTTGAGAAAGGAAGACTTAAGGGAGACCTTATCACTGTGTTCTAGCATATAAAGGGTGGCTAAAAAAAGACAAAAAGCAGAAACTCCCTTTTTACAAGAAGTCTCGTGGAAAAGACATGGAGTAATGGGTACAGGTTACTCCAGGGGAGATTCTAACCAGACACAAGAGGAAATAATTTCACGATGAGAATGATCAGCCCCTGAAATAATCTCAGGGAAGAGTTGGATTCTTTAACACTGGATTTCTCTGGATGGGGTTCTGGGCCATTTTGTCTAGACCATGCTCTTACTGAGAAAGTTTGGACCAGGTGATCATTGAGATGCCCTTCCAGACTGGTACTGTATAATTCTATGATTTTGCCTTCATCCCTCCATTTCTCAGGGGCTCCTCTTGTCTGTAAGGCATGCAGTGCACACTCTGATCCCACACCTCTCACTGCATTGTGCGTGCAGCCAAGCGGCTCTCTTTTTTCAAGAACTTTTAGAGGATTTTATTGAAATGCATCTCTTCAGTATTTGTTGGTTTTTAACCAGTTTCAAGTATAAACTTACACTTCTTGGAACAATATAAATATAAGAAATACTGTTTTATCACTTCACACCTTGTTGTTAGCAATCAAAGCTCTGTAGAAATTAAATTATAGTAGCTCATAAACCCTGTATTGAAGTGAACAGCTCTTGTTGGAATATAAAAATACAGAGATACTATTACTGGCAATAATGTCAGTTATTTCTGACTCTTGGCCACTCCACAGAGATGCAGAGGAATCTCTTGACTTCTCAGGATGCATTTGGCCCTCCTGACACTGCTTCACTTTTAGAAACATCAACATTTAGAAACCCTGGTCTCCAGCAAGGACATTTCATTGTAGAGGGGCTGTGAAGAGGGAATCATACGCAATCACATAATATCAGAATAGAAAACTGCTGGGTGGGAGTAAATAAGAAGTTTCTGCTTGTGCCCAGCTCCTCAGGGACACTTGCAATTAAATGAAAGACTTAGGAGACAGCTCAAAACCAGAATCCTGGTTTCCCTCACTGCTCAATTGCTAGCTCTCACCTGTCTTACCTACCAGGATGTTATGGGAGACAGTCCCAAAAGCCTTGCAAAAGTCAAGGTGGGCAACTTCCACTGCTCTCATCAACCCATCCTGCCATGTCATCATAGAAGGCAATCACATCGGTAAGGCATGATTTCCTCATGGTGAATCCATGCTGGCTACTCCTGGTTACCTTCTTTTTTTTCCATGCACAAGCCAGCAGGACTCTGTCAGTGCACAGCCATCATACATTTGGGCAAGACTTTCCAGGTCTGCTGAGAAACTGGAGCCACTTCTGCTGCCACACAACCCTTTTCTACCTGCAAGCCATTCCAGCAGAAATTCGAAAGGCACCTCAATTCTTCTCTAGAGAGATCCAGAGGTATAAAAGAAGTATTATCTTCTTTTGAGCCCCTATTTCATTTCTTTCTATCCAAGACTTCAATAACTTTTGCCCACTGTCAGTGCATCAACAACAATCCTTGTAAAACATCCTTTCAAAATTCTTTAGGAAGTCTTACTAAAATGTTGTAATCTTGTAGATCATACCACTGATTTTAAGCTCTGTGACTATCTTCTGTGTCACATAATTAGACTTCCCCCTGGTTTTATATTTTTAAGCAGTAAAAAATTACTTAGAAATAGATGCCCTCTATCCTAGTGGCTATTTCTGGAACTGTAGATCCCACATTGGCAGAGAACTCCAAAGAGGAAACAGCCTGCAGAAGCAGAAAAGGCAGAACTCTGGAAATAATCTGCTGCCTCCTTCACTGCCTGTAACAAATCCCACCACAACATGGCAGCCACAAAACAACACCCACTGCTAAATGGGCAAAAGTCTATCCCAAATAAAAGCTGACATTGAATTACAGTGTCTTAATTAGGGTTGTAGCTGTCCCTGTAATGTATGGAAAAAGATGGTTCAAGGGGATGATTCAGTTAATTAAAAACCTGAATCACTTTCTGGAACGGTACATTTTTCTCCACTGCATAAGAAGGAACACTGCCTTAAATTAGGTAAGTCAGCTGCGTGCTAAATTTAAATGGGATGAATGTTAGCCAAAACCCCCATCTGCATTAAGTAGCTGGGCCAACACTCAGCTCATCTCCTTCTTTAGGAACTGATAGACTAGAATACACTGGGGCATCAAACTGATTTACATGCCTTTACAAAGGCCTGTAAATACCTGCACAGAGCCTCCCCATCTCTTCTTTCACAGGACTTGTGTACAGTTTCTGCTGCTGCCCAGGAAAAGAACAGTCAAAGTCTTTCCTAAGTAAATAATTGCAGAAAACAGAGGCAGAGAATAACAGAAGCAATGTTTTAATAACTACAACAGAAGGCCATAGAAGTATATAAATGAGAACCAATTTCCAGGAAAAAAAAAAGAAGTATAAAATATTCCTGTATCAAGTAAAAACATTTTCCTCTGTATGTACAATCTTCAACTCATTTTGACAGGACTGCAAACCCTCATTGACTACTGCTTTTTGCATAAAATGGAGCAACTGAAACTTTTTCCCACTAAGTCTCATTTTCCAGGACACAAGAAGATGGGGATAAAAGAAAGATAGAACAGCATCCACAGTGATTACTTTAAAAGATAAGCAAAGAAAAACAGTCTGGGAAAACAGATTTTTCACAAGCCCAGGATATGCTGCTCCATGTCCAGCTACTAACATATAATTAAGGCATTGTCTCTGTAGCAACAAGCAGAATGGGAATCTTCCTTAGCAAGAAGAGACCTGTTTACACCTTTTCTTATTCACAGTCAGATTTTGCTTGTGGTTGTATATTTTTTTATGGTTCAATATTTACAAAAAGACTACAAAATTAAAAGAGATCCCACAGTTACAGAAGACAACATAATTATAAGGGTCAACTTGATAAGACATATAATCTTCAGAAACCTGCAGGTTTGCCTAATAAAATATTTATATCAGTCACCGTAGGACACCAAGTGAAAGCAATGGAAATGAATTCCTCAGGTGGAACTTCTCAGTATATGTGAAATGTCAAAGAAATATTGTATTTGGGAAGATTTTCAGAGGAAGCCAGTATTTTCCCTTTTTCCTCCTTACTTGACATAATTGCAAATCAAGTTAGCGCTCTCTCTGAGGCATATTGATTTATTTCTTATTTTGCTGTCAACGGATTGTTGTTTACATACGCCACATATATACAGTTGATTATAAATTTGTACAAAACAAGTCAGTCTCTACCATTTTAAGACTACTATTCTCAGCTACAAGCAAACCTCAATGTTTCCAGGGGAGAACACTTATTTTTGTGCAGCCATGGGACAGTTACAAGAGAAACAGAATCATGAGATCATGCATTTAAGCTTGAAGTTTTAGTGAAATACTAAGGATCTACTTTCAAATTTAGATTTTGAATTTAACCCTATACACATATCTTTAAAATATCTCAGGATCAACTCTTCAAAACTGGAAATCCTAGTAAAAAGATGAAATAAAATAGATAACAGCACTATTAGAAAAACAGGGGAGGAAGAAATATTAGTATCAAGCATAGACCTGAGGCAAGACATATCACTTTTAGGGAAAGGCAGGGAAGAAGCGAGCAAATTGCTGTGAATCCAACTGAAAGCTATTTCTAAAAACTGTGTCAAAGTAACTAAACATCCGGTTGTAAAATTGCATTGAAAACACTTGCTGCAGCAACATCTGCTTTCTTGCAACGATACTATGGCATTGAAGGCAAACAGGAGCTTCTGACTCCTCTGTTCAAGTTTGCTTGCAGAAACCAAATTTTGGGGTCTACTTTTGAAAAGCCAGACTTCCAGCTATGTAAGATATACTGAAAGAAATTACAGAGAAATTTCTGAAAGGAATAGTTCATAAGGAGATTATTGCAGAGGGATGCAATAAAACACACCAGTAATTTAAAACCAGTGATGGGCTTGTGAGAATTTTTTAGACTGAGGGTAAGGGCATGCTTTTCACAGGAGGTATCACCAGACTCAGAGACACATAGAACAATACCTCTCTTTATCAAATCTCTTAGCAGATGATTCTGAATGGTCTAAACAGAAGCAAAGGAGGCATATGGATGAAAAGACAAGGATTTCACAGGCAGGAAGTTAAGAATGAGGCTCACAAACTCCTTCTGTGGTGGAACACTGTGAATGATGTGGTCCAGCAAGGGATGATAGACAAAATCAGATCAATACTCACACCCCCTCTTTCATATGTATGGGTATGTTTGTTTTTAAGACACACTCTTCTAGAGTAGCACAGAGCCATGACTATCCAGGCAGAAATCTTTACAGAAATGTCTTTTGTAACTTTCTGTTTTGTAGTGAGACAAAAGAAAAAAGCAATCAGTGATGAGAAAAGAGAGAATCAGCCAGCTCAGTTTAACAAGTGTCACTGCTGAGCCTCTTTCTGGGTGGTAGGAATTATAGTGCACTTCTCTTCTGGTATGTTTCAAAATATAATTGCAAATTAATTACTGTATGACAATAAACAAGCAGCTACAGTACACAGCACATTTACTGTACAGAGCTTTATTCCATCTCTCTAGTACTCCAAACAGGTGTTCAGTGTTACCTACAGCTAGAATTGGGGCTACAAATCAGCATGAGATTCATCAAAACGGATCCCTGCCACTTCACACTATTACTCCAGCAGATATAATTCATACTGCTCAGCAGTGGAAGCATTATATGCACCTTCCCCCAGCCTCTTTCTCCCTCCTTGCAAAAATGTCAAGAGAGACAGAGAGAGAATATCGAAGGAGATCCTGAGTGTCAATGAAATACCCCACGGTGCTGAAGACAGAGAAAACATTGGCAAGCTGCTTTATTAAAGGAATTCTGTTGCACATATCCAGGCTTTAAAAAGATGGAGCGAAACTATGGGAAGGCAAGATAGGAAGAAAAGGGAGATTATATGTACTGGCTACAAGATTTATATATAAATACTCAGGAAACATGTAAAGGTCTGTATACTGTTTATCTGTGCTGACATTTCAAGAGCCAGTTACTGGGGGTATTACAGAGCTTTTTAAAGACATTATACATGAGGCTAAATGATGAAAATAGCCTTGTGTCTTGTTTTAACAGATGATGGAGATCCAGTAAAGTTGTGCTAGTTTAGACCTCTATTTGTAGATTTATATTCCATTCTGGTATGCTTATGCTGACTGTTGCACAGGCTAGTTCCACTTGCAGGAAATATGGACATAGCTCCAAAGTGCAAAAACAAATCCAGATGCCCAGAGCCCTGGAAGAATTTAATTCAACCCAGCACACTTTTCTCCTTGCTGCAAGGAACTTCCACATGACATTGCAGAGCCTTTCATTCAAATGCCACCTGAAATGCCTGACCTACTGTGACAGACAATTTTCTCTGCTGTGCTTGACTTTTGGTCCCTGTCAGCCTCGACTGCACTACTGAAATGGCTGCAAAGCCTAGTGCCCCCAAAAGACACAGTGAGATAATTTCTCATGGAAATCATGAGACATTTTTACCTTTACGAATGCTGTGGTTAGGGACCACCTCTAGTGAGACTTTCCTGCTATCAGTCTGTAGCTCCTGAATGACAGATGGGGAAGGATGTGGGATGGAATCCATCATGGTCTCCTACAAATTCTGGGACTCTTACCAGTCTGATGCCAACCACAGAGATGCTCTAGATATCGTCCTGCCTCTATTCCTCTGCCTTTTTCTTTTAGAGAAGGAAAGTGATAATGGTCCAATTTGTACTGTTGCATAACCTCTTCTTTCCATCAAATTTCAGCCTCACTTGTATCCTAATTTAAGATCCACCCCCCCCCTTCAAATTAAAAAATAGAGGGAAAGTTACATTGTAGGTTCAAGTCATTCATACTGATCCCTACAGCCCTTTGACTGGTGAAGCACTGATCCTTTTCTAGATTGTCCAGAAATTAGGTGGGTGATTTTCATTTGATCAAACTATCCCCCTTATGTTGGCATCATTACTGTTCAGGCCAGCTGTATCACACAGCAACAAGGGAGCAAGCAGCCTTCCAGCTCCTTGGCATACACCAAGAAAGAGACTGTGAAAGGGCATCCTGGGTGTCAGTGAAGTATCCAGGGTGCTGAAGACAGAGAGACAGTGACAAGTTCTTCTGCTCCACAGCCCTATGCTTTCAACTGTACATCTTGGCAAAGTAAGATAGATTTGGTGTTACCAACAGTAATTTAATGCATAGACAGAAACTGTGATCAGAACAAACAGGTCTTTTTAATCTGCATGCAGTACAAAGAATAATGCTTTTCTTTTACATATAGACCCATTATCATTAGATGTGGATTTGCCAGTTTAAGTTTAATAGAACATATTGTATGCACCTACACTCTAAGGACTATATTTTAAAGTGAACCAAATGCTGATGTTATGGGCTTGTTTTTACAAAAAAAAAAATTTAAAATCTGACCTGATTGTATCTTATTCTGCAGTATCATTTCTATATGGTGCTGTTGATTGCAGGCTGATGGAGAGGTTTGATCCAAAACATTCAAACCTTCATACCTAAATTTAAGACCCTTAATTTATGTTTAAAGTGCCTAGAATTAAATGGCCTGATTTTCAGATGTGCTGAGCACTCACAGGTGTTTCAAATACCAGTGGGAGCAAACATTAACACGCATACAGAAAACTGGATGCAGCCACAGTATTGATATGGAGACTGATGCGTTCCTGTCACATGCCACGGAGATGGTACCGGTCTCTAAGAGATTAACAAGGAACTAGAAAGGGTGCCTGTCAGCCTCCTGGCCTCTCCCAGCAATCTGTCCTTCACCAAGACAAAAGTGAATTTATAGCACTTCCACTTCATGCTGCAGTATTCGTGGTTAGGAGTCTGCAAGAAACTTCACCTGTGTTGTCAAATACAGGGAGATCAAATCACCATCAGCACTCCTGGCAATCCTGCAGTAATCCATAAAGCATTCCTCTCTGTTTCCTAGACTTTGAAGAAAAACAGATCGGTTTTTTCCCAGAAAACACGCTTCAAGGGTTCATTAGCATACTGGTTTGACTCTCAGCTGGTGTACATCAGTATAATTACATGGTTTTGTGCATCAATGAATATAGTACTGGCAAATATATTCCCAAATTTTCTACAGCTTCATTATCTCCCTAACAGCATAAAAGCAATGGCAAATAAGAGTGCATTTCCCTCTTCAGGAGATGAAAAGTATTCCAGGATACAGGGTAGAGACTCATGTTTTAAACCAGTTGCAGAGGAGGATGAAATCCTTTTGGTCCTTTAAGAACATGGGCATCCTTGTCCACCACTGCTCTGTACAAAAGTTATTGAATATTTGATGTATTTGATCATCAAAATTAAAGTAATGAATTTCATCAAAAGAGCAGATTGCAGATTTTTTCCTTTTAATAAGGAAACCATATGTACATATCTAATTTTTTGGCTCTTATGGGGCTATGCATTAGGTTGTTAGAGTCTTAAAGATTGGGCAATGAAACTTCAACCGGTTCCTCTATAGAATTCTTAAAAAAAAACAATTAAAAGTAGCTCCACAAATTAAGTCAGTGCAAGATTATTATTTGAACAAAAAAAGTAATGGTTTCCTATTGTTTTGGGGGTTTTTTTGCTGTGAAGGAAAAAGCAGTCTCTTGCATACATGAAAACATGATTCTTAGCTTCTTCAAATGTATTATAGCAAAAAAAAAATTAACTATTCATTTCAATTACATTCAGCACTGTATAATAAATTGTAGTGTCTGGAGTTATGCAGACTTAAGGCTCTTGAGTGGAAAGCAGAAATAAATGAAGTTTCAGAGTAAAATGTTCATTACAACTCTCACAGGCTAGACACAAGAAAAGCTTGCTTCTCCTATTACTACGAGTCAATACATAGCAGTACAATATAAGTGTCTTCCATTTTCCCCTATTTCACGCTAGATTTGTCTGATAGATGAGTGTACTTAAGTAAACAGCACATGCAATTTTAATAGGACAGGTGCTCTGAATGTACAGGGAAGGTCACTCCTATTATTTCAATTAACAGCATAAGCTACAAAAACACATGAGGGTGAATTAATTTAAAGCTTCAATTTAATGCTACTAGTAAGGACATCCTTAGGCCTCTTGGTTGTCTTGACAACTCCTGCATCCCAGCCTGCAGAAGCCAATCTCTGCTGCTCCCCTTCTCAGCATACAAACAGTTCAGATAGTACATTAGCAAAGAATATGATGCCCATGTAAATGTTGAAATATTTTTGTTGCCATAGAGATAAGAAGAATGGCAAAAATACAGGAGCACTTGACATACTCCAAGGCAGACTTTTAATTAAAAAACCTCAAATGACAATGCCAAGATGGCTGAACATACCATAGTGCTTTTATGCTAACCTAGTGCATACAAAATCTGAGTCCAAATAATATACTTGCTGCTGAAGGGACTAAGATGCACAGACAATTAATAAATTAGGAGATCCAGGATTTTCAAGAGGCAAAATAATAAATATTTTTTAAAAAATTAATATTTATAAAATGTTTCAAAATAGTAGACGATTCATTACAATACTGTGATTTTATATTTATTCAGAGAAACAAATGTCACAAATATTACTGGGGAAAAAAAATCTATGCTAGGAAACAACGGTAGTTAAAGTGTCTTGCAAATTATGTGACTAGGCAAACCAACCTTGTACCCAGTCAGGGTCAGTATTTCAGCTCTACATCTACCTTAAATATATCTTCACTTCCACACATACACTTGCAAACTTGCAAGTAACGCCAGAGTCGGGTGAGTCACAGCAAGTAATCAGTTCAGGATCTACATTTTGAACATGCCAGGAATTACTTAAACTCAGCGTGCTTTTACCTGATGAGACAGAAAACCAGGCCTGATAAAGGGTAATAAATTACCATTCTATTCAGTGACTTCCTGTGCTCCTCTCCAGCTCCACTAACACCTTTTAAATATTTGACTTTACAGCCAAAGTAAAAGTGGGGAACAGGACTGCTCTGATGAATCCCCAGCAAAATAGGAACCATTCTGACATGTGATTAATAGGCACAGAATCCTGAGGGGTTAGAAAAGTATATGCTTAATTAATGCTGCTGCCATTTTGTATAGAGCTGTCTGACTTCAAAATTGCCATAGAGATGTCTTATTTACACTAAAGGCATGGAAATGTTGGCCTGAATCCAAATAAATATTTTACACACTAAGTGTAATACTGGAATTCATTTCTGGGTGAAATACAAGGTTTTAACTTACAGCATATTTTAGCGGGTCCTATTAGTTGCATTTGGGGTTTTTTCCCCCCTCTCTGAAAGTTTGCAGATGGGCTCATGTTCTAAATTCTAACCTGAACAGTTTACAAAGAGACAAGTTATAAAATGCTCATGCATGGCTCTATTACTGTTGGTATTAAGGCTGAATTTGCTTTCTTTCCCTGTATGATTGCAAAGCAGCTAGCTAAAATTTCACCTTTCTCAGAAGAGAACACTCTCCCAAAACATCTGCTCAGTTCATGAGCAGACTTAAGGATATCTTACAAGCATCTGCTTCATAAATTGTATCAAATGTATCTCAGAAACTTAGTTGAATCACACATTTCTATAAGACCGTCTCAGTCAAGAGGTTTTGCCCCGTCAGAAAATGGTATTTCTGTTATGATAGTTGGGTGTTATATGCATACATCAATTTACACCTGTAACTCCTGGGTCAGTCCCTTATCTAAATACCTTTTGTTCTTTCTGTTCATCTCTACTGAAGCAAGGCTCTCCCCACATGGAGGGGAAGATCTCTTTGGCAGATCACCTCTCAATAGTCCAAGGATCAAGGAAATGCATTTTATGCTCCAGGGGGAGAAGAAAACTACACCAGTGACAGAAGCAATTTGTGTCTGAACCTTCTTAAAGTAGGAAGGAAATGTGATGCTGAACTGGGCTCCAGGTATTGCCAGTGGATCAGATATTCAGCACCACCACGTTACCTTTCCCAGGCTGGCACAGAAAAGAGCACTCAGTGAGTTACTGAGATTGGCTATGAAAAGGAACTTATGCTTCAGCATAATTTCCTTTTTAAAGGAACCACAAAAGCAGAATTGCGCAGGAATATATAATTCCAATTGATTGACAGATTTTGTTAGGGAAATGTGGTTTTATTTTGATTCAGAAAAAGATTATGCATTTTAGTGGATCTTAATGAAAAGGAAATTGATGCCACCAGCAGTGGGACAGACCTTCTTGCAATTTGTCTCCCAGCCTCACATGTAGGAAGCTCAGGCTAGGGAGGTATCAGGGCTCTGCGGCAACAATCTTTTCAGGCACCTGACCTCATTCCAGCCATCTCAAAGGAGTGATTTGATCTCCAAAGAACACCAAATTCCAAAGAATTTTGTAATAATTCTTCAGCCATCTCTGCAGTTTTATTTGCCAGAGAATTTTCTGACAGTATTAGCTATGTGTTGACTAGATTACAACATAAAGTAAAAGTAACATACTCTTTTTTATGTATCTTGTTTGCTGTCCATCTCAAGTATCATTCCCATAAGTCATTCACGCGGTTATCTTTCAATGACTGCTGTTTTCAGAACCCCTATGAGGTCAGGTAAGCCATTTTCTGAAATAAAGCTGAGCATAAAGAAATGGTGTCTTGATCATATAAAAATTTCCCTCTGCATTCAAATAAAAACATAACGAAAATTTTTGCCTGTGATTGTTGAAGTCAAATCCTTGAGTCAGTATTACAATGCCTGCCAGATCAATCACTCTTAAAGTAATATGCCCGAATAATTCATATTTTCTCTTCTCCAGTCCTTACAACCTTTGGCCTACAATTTTATTATTCAACACTTACGTGTTTACAAATATGGGAAAGAGCAGGCACAAGAAGCCATGGCTCACCATGTTTATGTTGCACTTCCCCAAATTAGCATGTAGATCTTTAAATAAAGAATGCAGAGCCAGGTAAAAATGCTTAATGCATCTCTGAATATCCATTTTAGCTTGGCATTCACATGAAAAGCCACTTAGAACTGTTACGCTTCAGTAATTCCCAATCAACTTACTGACAAAAAGATGGGTTAACAGGTCTAATTGGCCTTTCCATTTCAAATACCAGTAATGCAATGGACAGATTGTTCATAGTAATAATAATCAGTGAAGTATTTATGACAAATCTCTCAATATGTTTGTATTAAGAGAGTCTAAAAATTATTTTGAAATAATGTATGTAGAGGTAGGAGAGTTAATTCCAAGGTAGCTAGACTGCTTCTTCCTTGTGCTTGTGTAGGAATTCAAATGAGAGATATTTTTGCTAAAAGGTAAGTTTACAACCTCCCTCTGTAATGGTTTCAACAAACTTTCCTGAGAGCCTTTCAGTAAACAGTTCCTGTATTGGAACACTGTCTTTCTGCATCACAATTGAATTAAGAATTGTTTTATTTATTTCCGTTAATAAAGAAAGTGGATTCCAGCATCTTTGGAATGGTAGATTCAAGCTAAGAGCTTACACAGAGTCTACTTTCTTCACAGTTGAAAACTGTACTGAAAATGCTCAACAACATTGAAAATAAATGCAGCACACCATAAACAGTGAAATCATACAGAGTAAGATGAAGTGAAAATGTGTAATAGCTTATTGCAGGATATAATGGATAGTTTCCTTGGCATGTTACAGAAATTAAAATAGAAAAAGCTAAAATACCAGTCTGACTCACTCATTTCCTTAACAAAGCAGAATTTGATGTTGTGAGAACCAGATCCAATGTACTCTCTGTTTTGATTAGGGTGTAGATGGCAGAGCTACATAACTTAATTTCTCTAATTTACTTTCTTCTGTTATTGATATTTTCCTGCATTTGTTAACACGAAGTGTTCCCCTCCCTAGTTTCAAATATCCAATAGTAATTTTCCATTCTGACTTCTCTCCAGCCTTAGTGGTTGTGTTGGATGATCACATTCACTTTTTCTCTGCCTTCATTGCCTGTATGCTCACCGCCACTTTTTTCAAAGCTTCTTTATATCTTGCCAGTATACAGTCTAATTATCTGTCTCAGCAGGTTGCAGTTACAGATAGGATGCCTTCTTTACGATGCCTCCCTTACTTCAAAATATCTTTGGAGCTTCTTACTTGAGTCTAAATCTCACTCATCCATAAGCACTTTAAATGGCAGGGTTTATAGAGAGGAGTAATCTCATTTATTAGCCTAAATGTTGCAGTTGGGAAAAAATGTTTCCAAGCCCATAAGCCATTCTTTGGGTCATTTTGACATATTAATGCTTCTGATTTCTTTTCTTCCCAGAATTACACTTTTTTCTTTATTTCATATGCTGAACAAAATCAGAAAATATTGAGCTAAGCTACAATCCTGTGTTTCCTCAGTTTTAACCCATGATGATACCTTGCAGAAAACTTAACCATCAAATGAAAGAATCTCCTAGAGAAAAAGGAAAAAAAAAATAAAAAATACACCACAGGCAGCACCTAAGGAAAGGACTGGTGGGAAATGGATGTACAGACATACTGCAGTTATAAATAGAGTTCTAAAGACAGGAATCCTGCTGCCTGAAACTGGGTAACACAAGTTGCAAAATAATAGTCTAGTGAGAAGAATAGAAGAAAATGCAATGGAAAGTGACAGGGGAGGGGTGAATTTTAGGGAAAGCCAGAAAAAAATCAGTGTCCATGTCTGTGCACCCTGGAAGTCCACTCAAAACTTTTAGGAGCATTTTTAAGGAGAAATTCTCATTTTTTTCATTGATATGAAACATTTCCTATGCTTGCAAAGCACCAGGACTTGACAGTGTTATCCTGTGGCATGCTTATACTGAGACAAGTTGTTTTATGTCAATTAAAATGGCCTCTCCAATGACACGGGATCAGAGTAAAAAAGCTTTGCATTCATAGATATAATCCCTCCTCTTCTCGTTCTCCCTACAATAAAGCATTTCTAATAACATTTACTAAATGTCAATGGTGTATCCCTGTTTGTTTTGTCTGTAATCTCTGGTGACACACGAAGAATGCGTGTAGACCAAATCTTAACCTCCATTTCTGTTGACCTGTATAATTCACAGGTGACTTGGCTGCTGATCCCAAAGGATACACAAACACACTATTGTGTGTCCTCATTCCACGGATGATTGAGTGAGAAGGAGAGGAAGAGGCAGAGACAATATGTGATGTCATGGTGCTGCAAGTCTATTTGGGATGGTCAGATTGCTCACAGGAGCACAGCCAATTCACTCTGCTGATCCTCTGTCAGTCACACAGGTTGTGAAGCGAGGTCCTCTTACCTCCCGTGCCACGGGGCTAAGAGAGGCAGGCTGCTCTCAGGCAGGGATTGTGCATATGAACAGCAGCAGGGGAGTACACAGCATCACAGAGACAGAGTCCTCTGCAGATGAGGTGCCACATACTGCTAGGAAGAACAAAAGGCTCTCAGCTGATACAATAGCTTGAGAAAGGACTACATTCAAGCTCAAATGAAGCTGAACTGCATAATGTCAAGGAAAGGAAAGCAAAAAGGATCTGGGTTACTGAGGACTGGAAAAATAAAGGCTTAATCTTCCAGGAAGATAAAAAATTATATCATGAGATGTCTTATGACAGCCTCAAGTTTGCATCACTTTGTGAGCAATGCTTCTTCTGTCTGCAGTGCAGCCACAGGAGGGAGGGAAAGTTACATGCCGCCAGTGCACACGCTATAGCTTCCAGGGTACCCCAGCAGCTGTTGGAGCACGTGAAGAAGTTTGAAGTACCATTCCAACCCCCACCTGTTCAGGAGGCAGGGTGCTTCCACTCTTTCACCTGCTTTGCCCCAAACTGTCCTTTATTGTATCAACCCTCGTGCAAGTGTGGAAATAACAACTGCAGCCCAACAGGCTCAGCATCTCTCAGAGCCCAGGATGGAGCAAAGCACTTCCATTCTCCCTTATCCTTCAAAAACGGCATCTTTTGGCCTCATTTTCAGAGGTGACTAGTGATTTTGATCACTGCACTGATGTACCAAAGGACAAATGCCCTGCAATTTCCAAAGAATAGGCTGGTTTAAACCATCTAACATCTTTTGAAATTTCAGGCCACATGACTTGCCTAAATTGACACTTATGCAGGTGTGTGTGTACAGGGATGAGGGAGGAGGAATTCATGTATTTATGAGAGGGTGCATTAGCCCACTCCTGATATGGAACATGAAAACTGTCTGATTAAAAATAGAAGACTATTCAACCACCACTAAAAATAACATTAGACTACCTCTTCCTCATGCAGCCATGCAGGGGACTAGGCAAGCTGAGATGACGCAAACTAAACTAGAAATCAGAAAATGGAATCAAAAAGAAAAATATACTGATGGAAAAAAGGTCACTAAGAGAAAAGTTGAAAACGCTGGAAGCAAAGTAGAGATGCCAAAGGTAAAGATATCCTGTAACTGCCCATGAAGGGGTTTTACTTTATGGCTGAATGAAGGACAATGATGTTGAAACTTGGAGGAAAAGGACACGTATGAAGGGAGCAGAATATTGAGGCAGAAACTGTTGGAACTCTAAGGTTTTCTACCACTTCCAACCACAAAGAAATAGCAGGGAAAAAAAAGAAAAAAAAGTCTGAATAAAATCATACTTTTAACCAAACAGGAAAAATATTCCTGTTTTTCACAGACCAGATATCAGCTGATTCAAACAAAACTGAAAAATAATAATTTGACAATTACTATGCAAAATAAAACATCTTCACACTTTATGTGGGATCTTCACCTTCCCCTTTATGAAATGGAGAAAATGGAAGATATCTGAAGAAAGACACTCTTATCTTATTTTTCTTTGGAAAAGTAGAAGAGACACTTTCCTTCACATGGTTTCTCTGGGTTTTGGAATACAGAGGCTTCTCCTACCTAAATTCTTGCAATGAAAAAATAATCCCAACTATCCTCTTTCATATGTTACTCATTGCTCTTTGAAGTCTGGGAAGACAGGCTTAGAAGAACAATAATTTTTCTACTTCTTTATAGAAGGCAAAATTATAATTACGTATGTATCCAGAAGAGCTAATTCAAAGGCTTTTGGATTAATTCTCTGTTTCTCATAAACTGGGTCAATTCAAAAGGAGGACTGGAAAAAAACCCAGGTACAAACAAGAAATAAAATGTAAGTTTTTGCCTAAACTATGAATGCTTGAAGCATTACAAAAACAGCAAAGAAGCTCAAATAGCAGTACATTACAGAAATTTTTGGTGAATACTGAAAAGACTACAATTTAGCAAGGAAAAAAATTCATTGCAGATGTTGGAGAAGGCTGAAAAATAGCTGGTTTTTCATGGAACACCCCACATCACAGAAATAGAAGTGTATATCCTTCTAGATTACAAAAAATGCAAAAACCTTGGGACAAAGGGGAATGTGGCATGACAAAGTTCAAATTGCCTGCAGACTCCAATATTTGCAAAAGGTAGAGAGTTTTACCCATTCATCTGTATGTTTGCTATATAGAAAAGACAGCAGATAAAGAGGAGTGACCTCTTGAGGAAACTGGACAAAGTAACCTGCATCTCAATTTTTTCAATTTTTTGAATCTTAAAGAAAAAACAGAATATGTTTTCACCATTTTATCAAGATTTGTTATTTCAACTTCATTTTTCAAACCTTTATATTTTTTGACATTTTCTATTATACATTTGTGCATAAATAGAAGCACCCATTTTGCATTTCAAATTTTATTTTTAATCTAAAACAAAATTACAGGAAGCTTAGGAGTAAGTGGAGGCAACAATGCTTCCAACAGAAGAAGCAGTACCTGACCTCAAATTAGTGTTTAGAACTGGAACCCAGCAATGCTGTAATAAATTGATCTCAGTCTAAGAATAAAAATCAACTTCCAGTATTTTAACATATGCATCTGTATGCAAATAGATAGGAAAGCATACATTTACCTCTACTTAAAAAGAAATGTTGTTATGATGATTTAATCTGTATTAATTTCTTCTGGAAGAGGTTGTCCAGAGAAGCTGAGGAATATCAATCTTGAAGAAATACAAATCCCATCTGGAAGTGGTCCTGGGCAACCTGCTGTAGCTGACCCTGCTTGAGCAGGGGGCTTGCACTTAATGACCTCCAGAGATGAACTCCAACCTCAACCCTTCTGTGATTCTGTAAATCTCCTGGGTTTCATCCATTATTCATATATCCTGTACTGCCATTTGAAATTCTAAAGCCATGGGATTCAAATCATCATCAAAACCTAAAGGCATTTTTTAATTCTCTTAGAAGGACACTTATGGAATTATCAACTACATGCACATACATTCTAGAATCACCGTTGGCAATCCTAATTACTACAGGAAAGCATTTTAAAAGAAATCCTAGCTGAGAATAAATGGAAATTTAACCAATCCTCAGTACATTTCAACTTAGAGCTAAACTCTAGAATTTCACTGTTTAGCTCCAGTACATTACCAGTGGGAATTATGTCAGAGAGCTACTGCACCTCACATTCAGATATTTTGCTGGTTTTTTATTGGACTGTGTATAAATCAGTGCAAAAAATATTCTTCTCCTTTTGAACTTTAATAATTAATGACAATAATTAAATTAAATATCAGTTGGGATGCTTTTCCTCTTAGACCTGGACACTACAGGTTTTGAAGGTCATAGCAAAATTTGAACTTCAGTCACACACAGCCAAGCACTTTGCCCATGAATAAAGACATTAGAGCTGACATCATTCTATTTTAGCATAATTTTGCTACTGGAAATTGAGAAAGCCTGTCTGTATTCAGCTGGTGTGTTTCCTTAACTAGCATTACTAGAATAAAATCTTGAAGAGGACCATTTTATGTTTATGAAATATAAACATTTTCCAGGTTCTACTGGGGCTTTGAGATAATCACTAACACAGTAAAACTAAGCAAAACCACAAATGCCACCCTACCTCAACTAGAAAAAGATTAGCATGTCAGTGTTCATTAAGTCTGTTCTCAAAGGAGCATGTCCATTTTTATTGTCACACAGAGCAGCTAGGATGACAAAATAATGTCCCATGAATACCATCAGGAGTTCACCACAGCATATCAAGTAATGTGACAATCCAATCCATGGATTAAAAACCAAGATGCTGCCTGTAAGAATAATTTTTAGCTCATTCTGTATATCATTGTATTTCCCAATCTGGCACCGTGAACCATAAATAATCCTATCATTTATTAATTACATTTGCTAACCTAGTCAAGAAGAATCCTGCAGTGTGAAGCAGCAGATCATGAATAAATGGTTCATTGAAAAGCAACTCTTATTGCCAAGTAGTTGTAAATTAGGGTTGTGATAATTGCTTACTTTAACCTTTTTAAACAGGTTCCTCTAAAAAGCTCCAGGATGGATGTTTTATTGTTACAACTTTGACCTCCAATTTGTTTTGCATTATGACAAAGGGATGTTGTGATTAAAAATTCAGTACCTTATGTTATAAAACATCCAAACAGTAGGTTTGTGTATGTTTATATATACATACAGACTTACAAACATATGCATATAACCAGAAAAGGCTCATCCATTGTGTGCCAAGCACAGCTACAGAAAACACAATAGGCAGCTGAACTGTAATGTGTTGGTGCAGCCAAGATAGCACTTTGCTAAATATACTGTGACACCTTTACAGAAAAAAATCCATGTGATGCTCCTTCCCCTGCTGATCATGTAAGCTGTGATTATTGAGCAAGCAGGGTGAAGATTTGTTAGGGGAAGCAGCTGGGGCTGAGGACGTGAAGTCTGCATTCTTCAGGTAGTTTTATTTCAGACTGGGGCTGTTCTGTTCCCAGACACAACATGTCTATTAGTGGTTGGAGTGCATTAGGTGATTCCCAGAATGCAGCTTTCAGTTTAATCCAAGAGGAATCCACATACCAGGAGGCTGCTCAGCACTGGGATCCACAGTGCATTACATGGAGTCAAAAGGCTGATGGTCTCAAACACGTGCTCCTGAGCCAAAATAAAACACAACTCCTCTGTGCCAGCAGCACACCCACCAGCCCAGGGGCAGCATAGCCATGCTTCCCATCAGTGCTGCTAAAATGACTGCACACCTTTGCACCAGAAATTGGCTCATGGCCCCTGGCATGTGGCTAGCTGTACCTGACCCCGGGCTGCCTCGGCAATAATGGGACCGTGCCCGGCCACAAGATAGCCAAGGCAGCAGTGGAGATTTAGAGCACTACAGAAGGATGATGACAGGAGAAAATTTACTTTTTAATGAGCTTTCCATGGTGGTCATAAGAATAATCACATTTCCCCCTCTGTTCCACCATAGAAGGACTGGCTTGAAGGGAAAAATCGGTAACCACCTGCTCTAGAAAGAAAATAGCAATCACATTTATGGCTTTTGCCGTTGGTGGCAATAATTGTTCCTCACTTAAGCAGCAGGATAGAAAAGAGTTTTAGGATTCAGCAGAGAATTCAGGAGGTAAATTTGGCTTACCAGCAAACAGTCCTGTTCAAACAGTGTAAACAGCAAATACTGCACATACCCCCATCAAAATAACTCCAAAACTATCACTCAAAAATCCTCTCATACCTCATCTTTGTACATTTTATCGTTAGCCTTTCGGCCACATGGGAGGTCTTAATCTTAGATTTACCCATTGTTCTCTGTTTCCCATGTCATTTAAGATTAAAAGACCCAGTCTTGGATACCATTCTGGAGTTCTCTTCCAAGTCTCTCACCAAGCTTTCCTAGAAATTTGCTAGAACAGTTTGTTTAGCCTGCAATTGTCAAGCCATCATCCACTTGGAAACTTTTTGTTGATTCACCTTTCCAGTCATGTCAAATTCACCCAT
The DNA here is from genome assembly GCF_963513975.1 of Fringilla coelebs. Taxonomy (NCBI): domain Eukaryota; kingdom Metazoa; phylum Chordata; class Aves; order Passeriformes; family Fringillidae; genus Fringilla; species Fringilla coelebs. The sequence continues at coordinate 25,659,153 of NC_140029.1, read as the reverse complement.
TTTATAGCTGCACATCAACTCCTTAGTCCAATCTGTTATTTAGCCAACTGATACCTGTCAAGGTGCCACATGTGGTTTAAGTGTTACAGTATTTCAGCACTCCTTTAACGTACAGAAACAGAAATGTCATATTCTGTACATTCCCTTCTTCATAGAAATAGCAGGAACAAAATCCATTGAAAGCAGTAAGTTTGCCAGTCGGCAGCAGAAGAGGTGAGATGTCTTGTTACTGTTTGGGAGAGAAGTACCATACTCCCAACTCATGAAAATGTGGCCTGGGATTAAGCATCATCCTTCTGCCCACTTTAAATGTATTGAGAGCAGGATGGAGGGACCATGGCTGGAGGAATTGCCCTCTCAAGGAGCAAAAGAGTACTCCCACAGAGAGCTTTGGACAACCAAGGTGATGTCTTTGAAATACTTTGTGCTGACAATGTGGAATTAGCTCTTTCTGAACTAGGGACGACCTGCCCTAAGAAAAATAACTTCTGTGCATTCACTGCAGTTGTACCAGGCCTTGTGTTTAAAGTATCTCAGACCATGCCTTACTCTTTTAATGCAGACAGAGGTACCAGACAGCTCTACTGGGCTGCAAGTCTGACCCTGCTTCACTGCGACATACAGATGCTTCAGAGCCACCTGTGTTACTGGATTTGTTTTTTCCTAATAATGAGTTTCCAATGGTATTTTCTCTCAACCCAAAATTCAATGAAATGCAAAATAGCAAAACATGGATTTCCTGAATACATGGTTTCCCTTGTCCAGGCTGCAGCATGAAAGCCTGAGGCACAAATCCCACCTAGCTATAGGCAAAGGTGGACATGTAAGGGCCATTTAAGTACCCTAAAGCACAAAAGAGCTTCAAAAGCTACTTACTGACATAGAAACAATTAAAAAAACACAAGATGTGCTTTTTTTTTACAAGGAGTAGAGCCCAAGACAGGTAATAGAGCAATGTGAGATCTTTTGAAAATATCACTGTGTTATCATCTTTCAGAGGAAAAGAAAGGGTATTTAATGACTATTTGTCAGAGTAGAGTCATGGAAGTAACTATCAGCTCTATGACTATGCACAGTATCAGTATTTGCTTGTTACTACAGCTCAAAGATTTAAGATACTGGAAAATGAATGAATGGGTTTTTAATAGGTTTTATTTTTCCTCCCTAGGGATTTTTTCCAACAAAAACATGAGTGGCAGAAGTAGATTTAATGATGACATTTCAGCTCTCACTTCTTTGGTAGCAATTGTAAATGGTTTCATGATATGAAACAGGTGTCCCAGCATGTTCTATTGGGCAGCACAAGGAACATTTTTTTCTCCCTGATGTCGTTGTACATGATGTGTTAAATAATTGCTATTTTCTGATAGAGAATACCTATAGATGTGCACTAGGAAGAAATTCAGCCAAATTTTGGTTGGTCTGTTAAACAGGAATTTATTTTCTGAACCATATCAGCTTTTCCAAACCCTTGCCAAGTGATAAAAAAATCATACAGGAAGGACTCTCCTTTTGATTCAGTCACAGTGAGACTAAGAGAACCCATTCACTCATGATAAGAAACAGATAATTTCCAGGATGCTTTCATTTTGTGAAGACCAAACATTTGACACCAAAACAACTGAAATAACACATCCAAGTATGTCCTGAAATTACCTTTGATGATTCTCCTTAAATATGAATTGAGGGATGCAAGAGTTTACAGGCCCAAAATGCATCTCAGTGCTCTTTTATGCTGTGATACACTGCTTGATAAACAGAGATTTCCCTCTGTCCTCCACCAAATACAAGTCTGGCACACAGTCAGAGGGCTGACTGCTCAGCATACTCATATACTATCTAGAGTACTTCTATATGCTTAAGGAACCAGGATTCTGGGATGCCCTAGGCACACCACCACAGTTAAATCCAGCTTTGCTTCATTGCTAGCAATGACAGGAATACTGAGATGAAAGCTTGAAGGAATACTAGGAAAAGCAATTTTGGGAAAGTATCACCTCAGCAAGGTTAGAACGAAAGAAATAACACTAATTATGATATAATAATTATACAAATGTTAGAGCAAGAGCTGTTGGCAGGATGAAGAAGCAGCTGTAGAAGAAGACAAGAGGAACAAAAGGGCAAAGTCTGCCATTAGACTCCTTGAGCAGCCATCATGCCAGGCAAGTGTGGCATTTAGCAGAAGAGTCTGTATCACAGCCTGCCCTCTGCTTCTCTTGTGCTGCCATAGCTGCCTCTTCCCAATGTGTGATCCCACTGGGTCCCAGGAAAGGCTGGTACAGAGGCATGGCAGAAGCCCATAGATTTAATTACAAAATTAAATCTGAGCAGGTGTCATTGCTAAAACAGTCTCTGTCATCAGTTCAGATGAAATTCAGCAAACACAACAGTGGAGGCAAAACTCACCCCAGCTGATTTTTTTAAGCAGTCTTTACTCTGAAATATAACTTGAATTGTTTTGAAAAAGAAAAAACAGTCATTTTGCCAAAATCAGTAGGATGCACTAAATCTTAAGTTCCAGCAGAGATGACTTTTTTCCCTCACAAAATCTAACTTATTTTCCTTCTGTACCAACCTAAACTGTGACTTTCTTCCACTAATGTTTTTAAATAGGCCAACCACTAAGTATTAACTATATTTCAAACAAGTTTTTTTGCAGGCATAATACACATATAACAACATTTGAGGCCAGTGTGACACGTCCTTTCCCCTCATTTAGAATTTGGTACACAAGCAGCATTGACAGTACTTCTCAGTTCACCTTGCCAAAAAAGCCCGTATTATTGAAGACAAACTGGCTTAATAGTAATTATTTTTGTTATAATTCCGTATTTTATCTTTTCTTTATAAAATGTTGGTAGTACTGTCAGATTTGAAAGATAAACAATCACCTTTCTGGATGTTTGTGAAAGCAGCAGAAAAAATACCAGACAAAATACATTTAAATTGTATTGTTAAAACCCCACATACATCCCACATGTATTTACATTGCAAACTATGCTGTAAGGGAATAAAATAATTGCTACACTTTATAGCCCAGACAAATGGTGGAATAGAAACAAATAATGTCTTTGGTGTGGAATTACCCTCCCCACATAAATAACTGTTCCCTGTAAGTAACCAGCCTCTATTGTTTATGCAGCAACCAGCAAATAATCAATTTTCAAGGTTATGCTAAGCACAGGCAATAAGCAATGCTGGCCTTGGACAGTAAACATCAGACACCAGCAGGATGTGAGCTTCCCTTAAACATAACTGCTAAAGCCTGGCCTAGCCAAAGTCAATCACAAAATCCCCACTAACCAAGGTTAGGCCTGGTTATGCATTTGGCCTTCCCAGTTACAGTCCCACCAAGGCATGGATGAATTGTCCCAGCTCACAGATCCCCTGCAGAAAGTCTGTGGATGCAGGGAACCTCCCAGTTCATCTTGGCTGAAGAGTATCCCTGAGACCCACGGCTCAGCTTCTGCACCTGTCCTACCTAGAGAATCAGTTCTCTGCTCTCCTACTTTTGGGTGGCTTTTAAAGCAGGTTTCATTGATTTTACACAGAATGAAATGCAAATCCAGACACATGCTTCAAATATTCAGCATGTACAGAACACAAGTGTCTCCGTTCCTGAGACTGAATGCAATCAAACCAAGCACACAGACCATTTCCCATCATTACTAAAAGAAAAAACAAAACCAAGCCAACAGGTCAGAAAAAGAAATCCATAACTCAGCCCTTTCAAATTCTTTCCAAACTTCAGGTACCAAGCACAATTTACAATGAAGAACAATATGAGAATTGGTTTTGCTGAGTGAGTGATGGAAGGTAAATACTGGGGAGGACCCATGTTAATTGCAACAAGCAATGCTGATGAAGGTTAGGGCAGTACAAGTGTCTGCACACTGTCAGACAGTCACCTTGTCAAGCCTGTGGGCAGAAGGTAGGCAGCTCCTGCTCTTCCACCCTCTCTGTCATTAACTATTGATCACTTCCTATTTTTAAGCTTCACACCAGTGGCAAAGGAATAAATTGACAGCTTAATTGTTTGGCTGTCCTAAAGACATTCCCAAAGCCTATCCTCAAGGGGAAGAGCTGCCTACAGCTCTTTATATGTACATATAAATCCAAATGGGAAAAGCAGAGATTCCGAACAGAATATCTGGAAACACTGAGCCATTTCTGAAAGTGACTGACCCCTCTTTACTCATCAGTTAATGCAGATAAATGCAACCTCCCCTGGCTCCAAGAAGCCAAGTGCACTGTACCTTTAGAACCAATTTCAGCACAAGAGGAATTACATGCGACCAGGCAATGCAGGATCAGGCCAGACTGCTGTTTGGAATGGGAGACTCCTGTTCCTGGTGAATGTGGACCTGCAGCCTTTTGGGGATGGACTGATAGTCCCTCAAATGGATTGGATTCAGAATGACAGAAACACCTGGATGATGCCATTGCATAACTTCCCAGTGTTCTGCCGGAGGTATGGGGTTTGGCCTCTGACCCAGCACATATCCCAGACCTCAGGGCTCTCAGGAACCTTCCCCAGAGTATCCAGCTGCCAACACAGCACCTGCCACCCTCCAAGGCATGGGAGCACAATGCCAGCAAAGCAGGGTTCTCTAAGAGCTACCCTAGCCAGGCTGAGGAGCATTGTAGAAAAGACAATTCAGCTTTTTTGTAAAGCTTGTAGAGCCACAGAGGGACATGTATGACATACTTCCACCTGCTTCCTTCTCTCTTGGGCTTCACAAAGTCCCTACTCTCTCTTCTTCCATGGTCTGGAAGTTTTATTCTCTTATTTGTCATTTAACTGCAGGAAATGATATAGCATTCCAGTGTTTTACCTTTGATCTCTCCAGTCTTACATAACAGCTTTCAGAGGCTCACATGGAAGCTCATGTAGGCAATTCTTTCCCTTTCTGCAGCCACAGACATTGGCATCACCCTCAGTCAAGGCAGTTCAGTGCAGTAGCTCAATTGGCTCCAACACCCTTTTTCTAGGGCTTTTCTCTTCTTGTCCCACTGAAAGCCACTGCTCAAAGCAACAATTTCCCACCTGGCACACCTTGGTGATGTGGACTAAGGGCAAGAAAAATGCTCTATTTGTCGAACTCCGTGACAGCTGGTAATTATTATAAAAACCCCTCACCTCTTAATGTTAAGGTCTGTTCTGTGGAGGTACAAAGTAGCAGGGTTTAAAATCCCCTTACTACAGAGGCATGGCAGAACTCAGAGCAAGCTGGCTGCCTAGTTGGGTGGGACATGTCCACTTCATTGCAAATCCTAATTAATTACCATTTGCTAGCTTTTTTGAGTGAAAGGATCTGTTAGATTACAAAAAAAAAAAGAAACAATAATCTTGGTAGGTAGCTACAATTTTATTTGTATGCATGTATTGCACATAGGCAAACAGGAGTTCTGTGATTGTACTTCCAATTTCTATAGGATTTTACCCTGCACACTTTGTTTAGGTCAAGAAACTTCTCTAGGACTGAATAGAAGACAATGTCTGGAATATCACTGCAAATGTAATGGACGGAGTAAATTGACAGCAGCTCCAACTAAATTACAGTTTAAAAGACAAGGGAAGACTCAAGGGACATCAAACAAAGGAAACTCTAGCTGACCAGCTCTCAGGTAAAATTGAATTGGAAATGTTCCCTGACTGATTAACATAACAAAAGTCCCAGTGTTTAAAAAGAAAGTCATTCTGCAGAAATACGGGGGGGAGGGGGGGAAGAAACAGATCTTCCTCCAAACAACAGTAGGTATCTTAAAAAATACGCATTCAGAGAAAGACCTAAAATACAAGAGTAAATAAGGAGGTTTTTAACACTCAGAAACATATATATTTTTAATAGAATATAATTTGAAAATGTCTCCAGCATCATTCCCCCAGTTTATCAGATATAAATAAAAGACACTCTAATTAAAGATTTTTAATTAAAATTTGGAAATATAAATTTTTAAAAGACAAAGAAATTTTAAATAACTGAAAATTAAAATAAATGCATACGGTTTTATTTCTTAAAAATAAATAAAGTTGTATGAAATACAACTATTGAGAAAATCAATTTTTATTTAACATATCTGCAAATTAGTGGGGGTGTTCAATACGTAAAAAAGATATTTTATCTCTCAAATACAAAAGAAACCGGGATAAATACTGATGTTTTTTAAACCAAGTATTTTCTGTAGTGTTTCCCTAGTCAGCCCACTTTCTCTGAGACAGGGAGTTCTCCTAATGATGCTCAGACTGCTCATCCCAAGTTCCCAGCTCACAGTGGGCCCTTGTCAGTTGCCCTGTGCAGGGAAATGTGAGGGTCATGTCACTTCATCAAAGGGATGCTGATGAAATAACAGGTAGCAGTCTTTTTGTAGTATATTTATTCTCAGGTGGTGGACACTTGTTAAAGTCTGGATCTACAAATAGATTCAAGTCTTTGAAAAACAGCAATAGCAAGACTCAGAGCTCAACTTAGATTTATCAGTTTCTTGTTTCTTAGTTATTGCTTATTGCTTACAAGTTTCTGGTTTAGCTGGGATCTCAAATGCATCCCCCCACTGAGAAGGGGAGCAGGTTCTAGTTACTAGGCATAACCAAAAGAAAGAATGCTCAGAAGAGCATGAACTGGGAAGGGAATGTGAAAAAGCAAAGGTTGCTTTGCTCAAATGTTTTGCTGAAATGTATCTAAGATACATAATGGAGACTTACTCAGAAGATTTCTTTTTATAGTATATGAAAATGTTGAGTTTTGTGAGACTGCTAAAATTAAAGAAGCTGAGCATTATAACCCCTAGCCATGGCAGGGGATCTGCTGGACCAGGTTAACCAGTAGATTTTATCTTTCCTACTTGTGTGGAGGTACTCCTGCCTCCTCGTCCTCTCCAGCTCCTTCTAACCCTCTGGAAAATGGCAATGAACTTTCAAGTCTGACACACAGAAAATCCCCACAAGTTCCAAGACCAGAGTGTCAGCAGTGGTAGTCTCCTTACTAATGGATCACTGACTTAGGAGAGAGGGAGGACACGGAGGACCATCGCCGTGGCCTCCAGGAGCAAGGCAGGAGACAAAAAACTTTAGAAAAAAGACCTTTGGTATTGCACTAGTCAGAGTAATGCAGGTTTAATAAAATTAAATTATTCTTCAATTTCTGTTTTTAATGGTTGGATACCAAGAGTAAGAGGCAGTTGCTGGAATAGAGGTGACTATACAACTCTAAACCCTCACATTTGTTTTTCTCAGCCACCTGCTGTTGTTCCAAAGAGTCACAGCCTTCTACCAGGCCCAGCTGTCATCTTCCAACCCAAGGTGAGTGTCTCACACACCCTTGGCTATGCAAAATGCCTTCTAACGGGCAAATATATCCAAAATGCTCCTCAAATAAACAGCTACTTCAGGAGGTACGAGGTGACACTCAAATGACAAACTCCCTGGTTCTCCTATTTCTTAATGTGGTCATTCCTTCACACAAGCCATGGACACACATGCACAAAGAACACTTGGAGAGGCTTAATTTTCACAGCACAACATGAAGTAAAATTCTGACTTTGGCCATATGCTAAAAAACTGCATCTGACACAGCCAGGAGGGTCACAATCTCTCTGCTGTGCTTTAGCATCCAACACTTAAATGCATGCTAAAAAAGATTTAAAACACAGATTCTTCCTTTTCTCTGAGAATATACATGCAGAATCAAAAGCAAAGGACAAACTAAAAACTATTAAAGTCAATTAGTAAACTGTACTTCATTATTTAACTGTTAGTCAATAGAAAATGTTTTAAACAGTGTGCCTGGTAGGACAAGTTGAAACAAGTGTGTGTGGGGGATAAAGAGTGGGATAGAGGATATGGTTCTGTAGAACAGACACAAGACACTGAAGAGAGGATTAGAAACAACATGTTGTCTGTGAGACCTGCTTGAAGAGAGGACAAGCTAGCAACATCAAGAGTTTTACACAATTTTACTGTACATGTGTTAGCCAGGATATTCTGCATGATGCAGCCTGGAAAATGTCTTTCATACCAAATTTTAAATACAATGCTAACTTCATAAGCAGCTATGATTGTGTTTATTACTTACTTGATGTCCTGGTTTCATCTAAAGAATAAGAGGAAACCTTTAAAAAAAATCAGGAAATATCATTCTGAAATGAGTTCTTTCTCATACTTTAGCACAGCATTTAGATGGAAATATCAAGCCCTGTTTGATCTCTGGCTACCTCTTTCGATTTCGAAAATGATTTTTCCCTCTCTAGAAAGATCATGTTGGGTGTCTACAGGATTTCCTTGATCTGTCTTCATGCAGCCAAATCCTTCCAAGTGCCCAGTTTGGTGAATTTGCTCAGAACAGTTCTATCTCTCTTCTAGTTTGCCTTTCACAGCAATTTTCCTTTTCTATTCCTTCTTTGAGCAAAGTTGGCAAGCAAAGAGAGTCTGAATTATCACCATTTTACTTTGCATTATGTTTCTCACGGAGAGGAATATGGTGGATGCTTCTGCCGACATTCTGTCCTTTGGAAGCTTCTGAGGATATACACTGAGATTGCACAGGCATCGAGCTTGCCTGTAAACACTTGCACTGCAGAGCTAAACAATTAAATAGTTCAGACATCAATCACCCTCCTTAATTATGCATTTTCTTCACAACACGCATTCTTTTCTGTTGTTCACAGAGGATGGCATGTGGGAAATATGGGGAAGACATTGGGAGATCTGTGTCGAGATGAGATCTATTTGCCACCACCGCCTGGCTCATCACATCTATTTTGGAGGTATCATTTACCTTTAACAGCAGCGTATATTAGAAAGTCTTAATTCACTTCTGTCAGGCAATCAGATTGTTGCAAAATATATAAATTCTATATACAAATACCATCAGATGATGCAGCAGGCAATCACTGTGGTAATTAATCCCACATTTTTGTAGTTGAAGTAACAATTCTCATTTCAGGATAGAGTTTGAGTAAGAAGAGCCTATCTATATCTGTAAATGAATGATATCATTATTTTGGGAAATGAAAGTTTAAGCTCTGTAAAACATACAATCCCATGGAGATCTCAGCAGGGGAACTTGTACGTGCAGGTGTTTAATGTGATAAGGTACGTTACCATTTATCTGTGTACTTACAGACAAATATTAACATAGTCATGAATTAAGCTTTTAATCCCTTTTATTATAAATTGAATATCTTTATTTTAACAAACATCAACAATGCACATTATTGTGCTCCAAACTATTCATTACTATTCCCCACAGTGTACCATTACATGATACGCCATAATACATGTGTTAATATAATGCCAAGCATCTGCTTGAGTATTCCATAGTATATTTCATTCTCTCCCTCTCTCTCTTTTTGTTTAAACAAAGAGGCAATCTCACAAAAGACACTTTCTATATAGGAAACCACAGAGCCATTCAGCCTCATGCTGGAGAAGGACAGTAACACAGTGTGTGCCATTTTCTGATGATTCAGGCTCTAGTTCCAAGTCTTCAGATTCCTTGACAGCAAGAAATAGACTTGGGAACAAAGAAAATATAGAGGTAGATGTAAGAAGGTGGATTTAAGTGAGAGTGCTCAGATAGGGTCACCAAAACAAAGTGCAAGCAATTTGTCCATGATCTCCAGGCGCCGTTCCTCAGAGCTGCAGTACCAGGACCTGCCGGTGCTGGCACCTGGAGGGAGAGTCATTTACTCAAACAAGGAACACCATTAACTTCAGAATTAATTCCTCAGGAAAATTACCTGTGCCTTAGGATCAGGGAATCACGTAATCATTAAGGTTACAAAAGATCTCCAAGGTAATCGAGTGATCAAAGCTTGAGCTTGTCTTTCAGTTTCCAAAGAAAGTTTTATACTGAAAATATTATATTAGTAGTAACCCCTGATGACTTCAGTTTTGCTGTAACTCAAACTACCGACTGCAACCCTGTAGCTGTTTTCCTTGCAAAGGGATTAAAACACCCCATTTGGAGGCGACAAAAACATTGAGGCAATATCACTGCCAGCAGGGAAGGTGGTACATTTCTGTCTAAACAGCTAACTAGCTTGTTTGTTTTCATTTTTGTAGAATTTTTGTTTTTCTTTTAGGCAAGCCCGTTAAGAAAAATGACTCATGATTGTTGCATTAAATGAAAGGTTATTGTTCCAAAGACATTATCCCAGAGATCTCGTCAATTACTGTAAAGGAATTCTGCTGGAAACATATTAGACTAGTTCAAATAAATTGTAGGTAAGCAGGAAGAAAAGGGAAAATGGATGATGGTACATGGGTTATGTTTTAAGAGCTGTACATTGAGTCTAAACAATTCAGTGTAATCTGCATTATCCCCCAAAAAGCCTTTTGATTGTTTTATTCCTTCAAATGTGCCCTATTTAAATATTTTCCAAGCTTTACATATGGTATCTATGTTATTAGCTCTGTAAAGTGTTTACATGTAGTCTCAAAACGCAATCCTCAAGGCACTGTAATTTACAGAGAAGCTAACACTGTCATAATAACATTTTTTATCCTACAACAGATCAGAGCTTAAAGTAATATTGCAAAGTAAAACAAATCCCATTAAATAAATCAGAACTACCAGCAATAAAATTACAGCAAGCTGAATCACCCTTGAGAGAGCACTGTGGAAGCCAGGCTGTGAAAGGGTGCTGAAGCAGAACGCAGGAGCAAACAATGGGGAGGGAACGGATTACAGACTCTGCTGAAAGTTAAATATACATTCTTTCACCTCTAGGTCTCAGGGGAGAATGAAACCAGACTTCCAAATGTAGTAACTAAAGCTGTTTAGTGACTTCTCTTTGAACAAGCCTATGGCCACACAAAGTCCAGGATTTAAGGGGTGAGTATGTGTTTTCTGCCTTGCAAGGAACTGACCTCCACTACAATAAACAGCAAAACTGAACAAATACAGAGCTTTGTGCCTACAGTTTTTAATTGGCTGTGCTAAACCTGCAACATTTGAAACATCTCTCGAATTTCACCAGAAAATAAAGATGTGTCCCACTGCATGCAAACAAACAGCAATAAAACACCACAAGAGTGCAGGGGGATCATCAGACTAACATGCTTGTCAAAAAGTGCCTGGCACGAATCCATTATTGTAGTAGTAGGGTACCACCAGGTTTTGGGGGAATTAATAGTATTTCCAGTCTGTTTTCTGCCATGTACTTGTCACTATTTGTAATGTGCACTGTAAGTGCCACCTTCATCCTCTGACATCGTGAATTGCTGGCTGGCAACCCCAGGCTGGCTGACCACATTATTCACTGCAGTCTCTGTACCACATTTAAAATATTATTTCAAGATAAATACTGCAGAAAAAAAAATTGACATATTTTCTCAAAACTTACTGAGTAAAATTTTCGATTCTGTGAAACATTTTGTCATTGACTTCAGAGAGTCCAGGATTTTACCCTCTTGGTATTTATGTGCATGTCAAATGATTGGTGCTACTCTCTTTATACAGGAAAATAATTTCATCTTGTTCTGAAGACCTAAGAAATATACCAAAATGATCCTATAAAGTCACAATTTGCTCTATCTCAATTTGCCTGAAATACATCTCTGCTGAAATTTCTTTCAAATGCAAAATATCCATCACTGCACTGATTAAAATAGGGAGAAAAATATTATTGCAGAATAAATAATTCTTTCTCACTGAACTGGGAAAGACTTGGAAAGAAAAGGCTGGTTTTAAGTATAAACAATTGACTTAACAATGACCACTGCCATATATTTAGGACTGCAGACCAGTGTTTTAATATGTTAATAATGTCCCATTAGCCATTCCCTCTTCAAAGGTGTTTTTTCTGATATAAGAAGTCAAATCAAATCCCAGCTGTCTTGAAAGAACTACAGCTTTCTCATTTTTAAAGAGTCACATTCTCTTCCTTGAATTAGACTACAGTAGCTCCTTGAAATGTGACATCTTCTGTTGTCCAACACACTAAAGCAATAAATTTATGATCATGTTCAGCTATCCATATCTCAGATCTTCAGCAAACTTAAGGCCCCTCTGAGTATTATGCATTAGTAATGCTTAGGCATTACTAAATTTCCTTCATTTCCCACATGAGGGATGCTCCTCAGACCCCATCACTACTGCACACAAACAGCTTAAGATGAGAACAGTGACATGTGTTTCAAAAAAAAAAAACAAAAACAAATAGAACCCAAACCACCACACCATATCATGAAAATCACAAAAACAGCTTAGCAAATTCCGTTCTCTGCTTGCAAAGATAAGAAAAGGACAAATAAATCCCAACACTGCTCTTGAGAAACTGGATAAGATCATGGCTACGGCATAATCATAGGGGTTAAAGCTGTCTATGCTCATAAAAAGGTTTCCATCTTTCTCCAAGCATTTCCAATCCATTATTTTGCTCCACCAACAATATGTAAACAAGCTAACTTATAAGACCTCCATGCTTAAACAAGTCTCAGAAAAATCCCTCTAGCTAATGGATAACAAATCCATTAAGCTCTCTTCTGTCAAACTGAATCCAGATACATGGAGTATGTCAGATCAGGATCATGGAAGGAATAAATTGCAAACAAATGCAAACATTTTACACTGAAAGAAAACTTCCTTCACCATATAACAGTTATGTAGTCCTAACGAAAAAAGGAATACTACAGCAGCCACATGTTTGTAGACAGCAATATATTCATCCTTTGGGTGCATGTTCTAGATGTCTGTGGTAGTCTCTGCAATTAGCCCGGGGCAAACAAATGTCTATGACAACCCTGTAAGATCCCCAGTGAGATTCCTGACACAGAGGAGTGTGCCTGTGCATGGGCCAAGGACAAGCCCATCCTGTGAAATGCCATGGACACTCAAGGGTCACTGCTGCCTCAGGGCACTCCTTAGAGCACCTTCTAACTAGAAGGACAGAAAGGAGACCCAGACTCGTTCTCCTTCTTTCCAAAGGATGAAGTACAAAATTGTTGAAATAATTTCAAAGCAAAACCTCACCATTAATTCATTAAAAAAGTATTTTCAAATGTTTTTCCCATTCATGGATCTTCAAAGCTCCCATAACAGAACCTGATTCAAGATTCTATATCACTAGGCCATTAGATAATATAATACAATTTTATTTTTTTTTTAGTAATTTTTGTTGTTCATTGAAGCAGCCCGAAGTTTACCAGGGAGGCATGGACCTGAAGTTTAAAGCAAACAGAAAACAAATACACTTGTTCTATCTTCAGCACACAGTAGACCACAGGATTTCCTCATCAGGGTCTTCATTACTGAACCCAAGCAAAGGCATGTGAGATATAAATAGTTTTGATCTAAAGACTTCCAATCCATTAGCCCCCTGTAAATATTTCATGACTAGGTAATTATCAAAATGAAAACAAATGACATTATTTATTTCTAGTCTAAATCTATTTAAGATGAGCTTCCATCTGAGCTATTCATGCTTACTCCTGCTTTTTCCACCTCATACAGGCACCATACACCCGCAGTGTAAAGAAGATCTAGAGCAGCAATTCAAAAGGATAGTAACTGTACTATATAAGAGGAAGCCAATATGAATTGGGTTGGGTTATCTTGACATTACCATCAAAAAAATTATCATAATTCCCTCTTTCTATTACTGCAGTGTCAAGAGGAACCAAATGATACTGGAGCAGTAAGTTGCAAACTGCTGTAACAGCATATGCCAAACACAGTCACCAATGCCTAGTGTAAAGACATTAAATAAGGCTGGTGGGGCAGCTAATATTATTGTGATTTTATCGAGTGAGACCTGAATGACAAAGATCTGTTGAAAGCCAGAGACGCAGTTTAAGAGCTCCAGGACATCCCAAGCCTCTTAAATCTTATCCAAATGTTTAAATTCAAGTTCTTCTCAAGTTACTCTCTGATTTATTTTCTCAAACACATCACTCTAAAATTTTAGCAAAATAAAATTTGCAACTCATTCTGTGTCTTCACTATGATCTGAGTAGTTTTCTGTGAAAATACTCTGTCCAAAAGTCCAGCTAACTTGGAAAAAGGCTCTTCTTCTACATAATGTACCTCTTGGCTGTTACTGGGGGGGCACATAGAGATTGTGGAAACTCTGCAGCTAGACAGGAAAAAAGCTGTAATTCCAAACAACATACTTATGAAACAAAAAAGATTAATTTACCTTTACAAATCACTCCTCTGCACCACTTGTCACATCTTAACTAGGCTATCCTGAACTTTCCATTTGCAAAATGACATTCAAACATGAATTAATTAATTCTAAATTGACTCCCTGATGTCAAGGCATAGTGTAATAAGTTATTCTAGTTCCTTTGTTGATGGAGGAATCTGAGACAGAAGTTAGGAACCTCAATGTCTAGCACATCAGAGCAGTTTGAAGTTAGGTGGCATGATTACCCTTGCTAGATCCAAAGAGGTTTACAACAGGATGTTTTCTTCACAGAGACTTTCTGAATAATGCACCAAGTTAGGTCCATCTCTAACAGAAAAAGATGTTTTGTTTTGTTTTTTTTTCTTTTAAACAACATAGAATTGGAAAAATCCCACAAATAACCAAAATGGAATAGGATGTATACATTTTATACACACACACACACCATTTCTTGCAGAAAGATGTGTGCTACATTTACCTTGCAAAATCTCACAGGTTCCCAGAAAGTCAAAGTTTATTTGTAAATAATAAACTATCTAAACTGGCTTACACATTAATAAACAAAAAGACTTTAGGCCATGCTCACATTAAACTACAACTGTGCCATCAGTAAATGAACATCAATTGAAATCAATTTAGCTAGGATAAAAAGTCCCTTTCCCCTGCTGCTGCTCATCTGGTGTGCTAACAGCTCCCAGTGATGAAACAGGTGCTTGTAAATTAATTAGCCTACTGAAACACACCTTAAAATGAATTTCCCAGAACACCCTGGCAGTGAGCCATCCTGGTCCCATGAGCTGATCAGTGTTCTGTAAATATTGAGATTTGATAAAGTAAACGCGACTCTGGCAGCAGATGGTTTGGAATGCTCTGTTGACATTGCCTGCGATTACTTGGATATGAAGACTTTGCTTCTCATAGACCTCCTTTGGGAGCCACTGGAGGACTTGATCCCCTCTCCAGCTATTTGCCTTCTAATTGAAAATCCTTATTCCCAGATGGAGCATAATGCTACTGCTTCAGGCGTCTAGCTCTGCACTGCTTGACTGTTGATACATGGGTAATTGCTTTCAGTAATGCAGGTTAAATGTGACATTTAGTGCTTAATAAAAATCATCAAGGCCAAAGCCGTTTATCATTCTTACACTTGGGCTGTCAGTTCTAAAGGAATTTTCAATTCATTTGAATTCTTGTTGAAGAGGGAAGTAGCTCCTCCCAGGGAAAGGGGGAGAGACTGGAACCAAATTTGGGCATTTTTCTGCTTTATTTCTAAGACTTGTTTGCTAACAAAACCCCTTTAAAATTAACCTATCAAACATGGCAACTATCTGCCTTTGTAGTTAGTATGTTGGTGAATAATATATAATCAGCAGCAACTGTGTACACAAAGCACATAAACCAGATGCACTACACTGCACCTTCTGTGGGTGGCTGGAAGCTGGAAGTTATTCCTCCTGTAGCACCATGAAGAAATGAACCTGAAAGGAAATGGACTGTGCTGAACTGAGTAATTTCAAAGTCTAAGCATTAATAAAATAAGGAGGGCAAAAGCCTCCCTGTCATGGTAGGCATGGCAGCCTCATTTCATTGAGAGTGTTTAGGATACTTGCTGAAATGCTTTATCTTTTTTTTTTTTTTTAATATGATCATTCCTATTGGGGGAAACAGAGTAACATTCTTGTCATAGATTAGTGATCTGATAAAGCTGCATTCCACAAAGCTTCAAAGAGATTTAAAATTAGGATTGACTGAAATTTGCTGATTGAGCATTAACAACACAGTAACATCACTGCTTTCCTACTTTGACATCAATTTTACAGGCATGATCTTTGATAAGAGTATACAAACCTCTGAGTTGTGAATAAGCAGATCAACATTTAGATCACTCCTAGTCCCAAAAGTTCATTCCCTTAATTCAGAGAATTGCTTCTTTTAATGTCAGTCTTGTTTCTCCAGAGAACTGAAATAAGTAGCTAGCTAACTCTCCATCATCTTTGAAGGGATTTTAAGGCACCTCTCGGTAGACTTTGTAACAGTTCAAAGGGAGACAGAGGCACTGACCTTTGTGCACTACTCAGTTTGACAGGAAAGGGACATAGGAAAGATTAAAAGGAGATTATCAACTAGAACACCATCCTTTGGCTACCATGAACTTTTAGTAATACCTTTCTGTTGCAGCAGAACCCCTTTTTTCATATTGAGAAATTTTGCTGAAGAAATAATTTTTTTAACAATAGCAACAACAAAACCCAGAAAATCAGTCTATATTTTGGTCATAGGCAACTTTATCTTTGAACTTCATATAATTTGGAGCAGGCCTTGAAAGACATTATTGTGTGTCTGTTGTAATATGTTAATCCTGTATTAACTAAAGCAAATCTGGGCATACCAGTGATTTCAACAACTGAAAGCCAACAGAGTTAGGAAAGTTGTAATTTAATTAAAATTAAAATAGTATTATTTGAAATTAACAGTAATTAGAAAAAAAAGTATTCCTCCAGATGCAGTTAGTGATGGTATTAACTTCAAGTTCATTACCTGATCCTGAGTGAGCAGTTTTCCTAAGTTTCATCTTCTCCTTTTGGAAGAAGCTTTTATTTTCCCCTTTGCTCAATTCATTTTGTAAAGCTCAGGCTCTCCTCTCTATGTCTCCATTACAATCAATAACTAATTATCTTATTTTCCAGAATTTATTGCCCCTCATATTTTGTTTGTCACGTTAGATTGTTTGCCTCATCATGGAAAATATAAGAATTTTGAGTTCACCTCTGCCTTAGAGGAAATCTTGTGAAACTGAATTTCTCCACTTTTGAGCAACCAAACTTGTGTGTCTACCAGACAGCCCACACAGGGAGCCTGGCAAGTCAGAGCAGACGACTCATTTCAGCCAAATATGACATCTACAGAAAGTAACAACTTCTGGTAGACATCTGAGGGAATGTGAATAACCACTTCTCCACTCTACTTCTTTTTTCAGGAGTAACTGCAAAGATGCCCATTTGTTTTTGAGGTACATAATCTAGTACTAGATCCCTTCATTTGTGTTAGGTTTCTAGTAGGATTCTCCACAGAGATTCTGCACTGCCTAAAAGATGTAACAGCGTCCCTGGTCTTCCTTCTCCTGTTCTCCACTGCCCACCTGCCCCTCTGATATACATGCATACCTCTAGAGCTGCCCACTCTAAACCAACACAGAAAAAACACTTGCTATAGAAGTATTTTGGGAAAACATAGAAATAAGTATTTCCCCTTCTCATTAAAAAAAAAAAAAAAAAAAAAGGCAAAGAAACTCTGCCATATTGTCCATACAGTGGTCCAGAACAGGTCTTAGATTTAGAGAGGTGTACGGATCTGTCAGCACTCCTACTGCTGACTATGACACTCCCTAAATTATAAGGACTAAATTTGGCAAAAGATTGTTTGCTGTAGATACTTTGCTCTTTTTCCTCTGTGCTGGAATACCATATATTAGGAATTCCTCTTGGGAAAATAACTTAAAAAAAAAATATAGTGGATGCTAAGTAACTTAATGGATAATAAAGTGCCTTGCGCTTCTGGGACTGCTATTTAAGGAGTAACCTGATGTTTTATGTAAAATAAGTATTGCAGTCTGGGGACTTCACCCCACATTTCCGTAGGATTAACTACGGGTAAAGCACTTTTTCCAATAAGAGCACACATTTCTGTGAGTCATTAACAAGCTCCCACAGGACAAATGGCCTTTTTTGCTGCCATCTCCTCCACTCTCCCATTCTTTCCCCAAAAACTGGGAGTTACTAAGTAAAGAATAGTAAAAAGAAAATCAGTAATGAAGTATCAATACAGGCTGGTGATGAAGGGGTTGCGAGCAGCCCTGCCAACAAAGACCTGGGTGGGCTGGTGAATGCAAAGCTGGGTGTGAGCTGTCAGTGTGCACTTGCACAGGGGGCCAGTTGTGTCCTGGGCTGCATGCGAAGCAGCGTGGCCAAGAGGGTGAGGGAGAGGATCCTCCACTCTTCTCTGCTGAGACCCCAGAGAGAGCTGCATCCAGCTCTGGGGCCCTCAGCACAGGAAAGACATGTACCTTTTGGAGCAGCCAAGGGAAGGGCCACAAATACAATCTGAGGCTTGGAGCACTTTCCTATGAAGACAGGCTGAGAGAGCTGGAATTATTCAGCTGGAGAAGAGAAGGTTCCAGAGACCTTATAGCAGCCTACCAGTACCTAAATTTGGCTTGTAAAAAAGATGTGAACAAACTTTTTAGCAGTGACAGGAAAAGAGGTCAGGTCATGTTTTTAAACCAAAAGAGGATAGATTTAGGCTAGATATGCCCTAATCTATTTTTTTTTTTTTTAACCTAGTGATGAAACACTGGAACTTGTTTCTCAGTGAGGTGGTGGATGCTCCATCCCTGTAGAGCATAAACACCAGGTTGAACACAGCTCTGAGAAACCTGATCAAGTTGAATATGTCCTGTGCATGGCAGGGGGTTTGGAGTAGAAGGCCTTTGAAGGCCTCTTCCAACCCAAACTCTTCTAGGATTCTCTGTAAATGCCTCCTCACCACATAGGCAGCAGTGCTAAAGTACAGACTCAATTAGTTAAATGTAGCAATACCAAACATTTTGTACACAAAAAGCTTTTCTATGTCCTCTCATGTAACGCATTAAAATTTGCAATTAAGCAGTTCTAGTGCATATACCGTATTGCATGCAAGCTCACTTAAGTCTTGAGTAGGCTGCTCATCTGCTGTATTCTGTCTTGACAGAGGACACTATAAATTTCTTCAGCACTGAATGTCAAAGAGTGTTTGTATGGGAATTTCAACTACCTTCAGAAACAGTGAGAAGAAAGCCCTCATATTGGATAGCTGCACACAGGGCATTGCTATCATCTATAAAGGCAGTTGTATCTAACCATTAATATTGGGTTAGAAGCTAATTCCCAAAAATGAGTCAGAGGAGGAAACATAGGGCACAAAAAATATATTGGACACTAGGCACTTAAAAGGAAAAAAAAAAATCCGCCAATCTTCACTTATTACTTTCTCCTTATACAGACCTGTATGTTTGTGTCAAGATGAAACCCTATTTTCAGAACAGCCTTTGGGATCTTTAGAGAAAGTCTCATGGTGGCTGGGCAGAGGAAACAGAAAGTGGAACTGGTTAGAAGTGGGAACTGATTCCCTCTTCATCCGCTTAGAACAGTGATGTTACTCAAAACTCAAAGTTATTTCAAAGATGTGAAAAAAGAAAGGTTGAAGAAAGGCTCATTTAGATTTTGTGGCTGTCACTGCCTTGGTTGAAGAAAAAACTCCTTGAGTAAAACTCACACTCCCCTGACACAAAAGAGAAAATTACTTCATAATATTCCTACCACTATGAAGAAAATATTCATCTTGCTTCATTTCTCCATGTGCTCAGTAATCACAGCCACAGTAAGTTAAATACAATAAATAGAGGAAACGTTCAGAGAATGGCAAAGCATTCTAACAATGAGAGGTCCCACTTTGGTCTCCAAGCAGCTCTTTTGCTGCTTTGGAAGAGCCAGCTGCAGGGTTGGCATGGCAGGCAGGAGCAGCAGAGCCGCCTTCATTAGCACACTCAGCAGAGATCTGGAGCTGCTACTGTTGCTCAGAAAAGACACATCTGAAATCCCAAGGAAGTTCACCATAAAAAAAAGGTTTGACTGGGACGAGGCAGTCAGTTGGAAAATGGTGTATCAACAGAAATCATGGATGTCTCCTCTGTGTGAATCTCCTTTCCTATGGTTTAAACTTTCAAGTTCACTTTAGACTTGACTAGTAAGGTTTGAGGTGGCAGTTCCCCAATACTAATTGATGACAAGTCTAAATAACCTACCTTGGTCCAACATTTTGTTCTCTTTCTAGGCATGGTATGAATAGTGACACTCCCTCATTAGCACTGATTGGCTTCTTTCATAGTTGTATGTGTATGAGCCTGGAGTGGTAGAGCACCACTGGGAGAAGTCCTTGTGTCTCATTGTTGACTTTCTACATTTTTATCTACCACCATCAAATTCTCTCAAAATCCACAAGCCTCCTGCAATAGACTTGGTCTGTAAGGCTTATCTCCTAATTTCCCTCATCAGCTTTCCTCAAATGTTACCCATAAAAATTTCTTGTGCTGTTACTCTATTTTCTACCCTGAGACTCTCCTCAACTTTCCTTCCAACACCTCTTGTTTTCAACTCACATATCTTTTGCCAACTTTAATCTCTTTCTGGTCTGGAAGCAATTTCTGGTCTATATGTCTCACTCAACTTTGAGAAAATTATTTCCAGGATTCTGTAATTTGGGGATTTGCGATGCTGCTTTTTTCTGACGTCTTCAGAACTTACAGGTTTTGCACTTCCTCAGCACCATCAGTCCTTTTATTTTTTAAATTCCAGATGTGCACCCAGCCTGTATATTTATTCAGTTAGTCCTACACTATAGTACCCATATACATGCTACTAATTGGTATCTTTATTAGTGATATAGAGTATACATTAATCTAGTGTCTTTACATACCCTTGACACACCTAATAGTGGTATGAGAGGTGCCTGTCACGATGCTTCATACATGATCCTATTAGAATAGACATTGTCCTGAGTTTTAGACAGATATTCCAATTTCATCTCAATAATGCACTGGCATGAGCTCTCCATGCACAAGTGACTGAGACAGGATTTACAATTTGGGTGGGAGAAGGAATTAGTCCTTCACATCACCATTTCTTTTCGCTATGTGCCTGTCTCCTGACTAATTCCACTACTGTTTCCCATCACTTAGACTCCATGTCCTAGCCCATGGCAGTATTATCATCCTCATCTACCCAGCAGCAGGCCCAGCTTTGACTCTGTAGGTGGAAAAAATCTTTTAAATATGTTAATAATGAATTAACTCTTTTAAAAAGAATACAAATAACTGATTCTGAAACAAGAAGAAATTTTACAATGCTTTTTGATGACAAAACCACTTTTTTACAAGTGTTTAGTTCCAAATGGCCTAAACAACTGTTTTCAAGGTTATCACCAATGTTCCATTTTCAGAGAAGCTATTTTATGTCTGCACATGGAGCTGACAGAAGTATGTTTGACCACTAGTTGATTCTTTTTCCTAGAAAGGCAAAGAAAAAGGTCTTACCACAGGTTGGCTGCCATCATTGTGGGCCCATTGCTGACATCACCCTCCCCCAGAATTACTTCAAAACTAGTTTTCAAAGATGCAGATTTTACATGGTAATAGCCAAGAGGTGCTGAACTGCTTTCTGCAGGAGTCATTGTGTGGAAAAAACCCATCATTCTTCATAATGAAATTTATTTAGATGTTCCTTATGTAAAATATGATATATAAACAGTAGGTTTTCTATACTTGACATCACAATTTCGATGGATGTCCCCTGTGCATTTGCCCAAATAAATAATGCCTGCTTCTTAATGCTACATCAATGTTAAAGAATTTTATTTTAGCAATTTTTGGTAATAATATGAATCTATTTCTACAGCTGTTATTTGTGAAATAAAACAATTGCTCAAGGACTTCTTTCTTAATTTAGACTACTGACAATGTATAAGTTCTTAAACTCATTTTGAAATAAATACTTGAAACATGAAAGATAAAAGGGAGTTTTTCTACTGCCTCTTAAAGTAGGAGTTTCGTCTATTGTCATCATCAGTTTCTGACTTTTTCATTGTGTGTGAACAGGTTTAATATGAGTTTTTAAGGGCTGTAAAAAGTCTTGAAATTCTAAATACTCTTCTAAATGCTGACATATAAGAAAGATCACTATTATTATAAAAGATAGTTAATTATGTTTGGTCTATATTAAAATTATACAGATAAAATTATTCATGCATGTGATAAAATAAGAAGTTATTAATCAACACCAGACACTATCCAAGTAGGTTAATTGTATGGTCAGTAGAATGAAACAAAAAAAAGTGTGTATATTTTCAAATCTGGACAGGATTGTCAACAGCAAGAGCTTAAACAATTATTGAAAATGAAAAATCTAACATTGTTATTATGGTTTTTAATTAAATATTCCTATCCGTACTATGTTTTAAAAGGTGGCTTTATCCAAAATGTTGGGCAGAATTATTAATGCTAGGAAGACATCTACTCCTTTAAATAACGGTGTAAATTTAGAATTAATTGATTATGAGCCACTGTCCCTAGCCAAGGATATAACTGATTGCATCTGAAATGCAGTTTAGTCTGAAGTTTCCAATATTGTAATAAGCCAAACCTGGGTAGGCTGTAAAAAGCACAGTATGCATTAGATTTATGCACAGATCTCACATATACATTAATAATTTGCTAACAGATCCATTTTAAAATGGGTGTGGGAGTGGACGCTCACCTTTACTGTAAAAAAAGGAATCTAGCTCCTTTTAGAAGGACAAGAGAAAAAACTAAAACTGAAATGCTGCTTCAGAACTGTAGGAGTCTGGCAGGCCTACAGAAGTTCATACCAAAATAAAGGGCACAGGGAGAATATCTATAATGTAATGCATGTGTAAAGACAAGTCCTTCCTGCCTCTGGAAAGATTTCAAAAATTTAGAATATTTTCAAGGGAAATCCCACCAACACTGTGAAACTAAATACAATTATGCATCACAGTGATAAAAATAAGAAGTTATTAATCAAAAAAAGACACTACCCAAGGAGGTTAATTGTGTGGTCAGTGGAAGGAAACCAAGAAAAGTGAGTATTTTTTCAAATCTGGAAAGGCCTGTCAAGAGCAAGTTCTAAACAATAGCTGGAAAGGAGAAAACTTTTCTTGGCTTTATATTTCACCAGTACTTTGGACAGGCTGAACTTAATGGGGCAAGCACTATTCCTGTGCTTGCAGTACATTAACCATTTCCATCCAAAAAAATTCAGGAATGGCTGATTTCAGAGCAATAAATTTTAAGTCAGTGTGACAGATATGGTTACCTAAGACCAAGTCATAGAGCCAGACCCTAAAGGAGGTTAAGAACATAGAAAATATAAACCAAACTATCTGTAAGGTCTTTAGTGTAACTGATAAATTTCATTTCTAAACTGTCACAGGTGTACAGCCAGTACAGAAAGATAAAGGAAACAAAATATCTGGAGAAATTATAATGAGTGAATCTGAAGTGTATAGCTACCATCTGAAAATATGAAATTACAATACAGTACAAAAGTCACCTAGAGATAAATATGTCTAATAATAAATCCCGTAAAACCAGAAAGATGAACCTTCTTCCATCTACCAAAAGTATTTGGGTTGTCCACCCTGACCTCCAAAGATAAATTCAAATATGTGATTTGCCTGCTAATAATGATTGTGTAATCCAAAACTACTGAGTTTCTGGTTCATCAAATAGTTAACATTTTTTGTTTGGCTTTCAAACTGTTCATACAAATAAGGGAAATACCAGTGGTTACTTTGACCATATTTCAGCAGAAATATGTTGGAAGAGTTTAAAGACAGGAAAGGAGGCACCTCTGTCCAGCAACAGAGATGAGTACCCCAGGGCAAACTGGGAACCCTGAAAGTAATACACAAAAAGTTTCATCTTGGCATCCATCAAGGCTTCTAAAACTGCCCGCCCTTTCTTCAGATGTTAATTGTGTGAAGAGTCTTACAGTGTACTTAAATTCACCACAAATAGTCTGTTAGCCTAACCATGGAACTTCTGTACCTTTTATTAACCAATAGCAAACGTATGCCAATTTATACATCTCATTTCTCTGAATCTGATGATTAGACACTAGTAAACACACTGTAGTGCTAAGTGTTGCTATCACAGTACTGAGAATGTGACTGACATTTCAGATTGATCAGATTTAAAATGACCATGATCTACCCAAGGTTTTCCCTGACTCAAGGGGCATCCTTGGGGGAGAGCTATGCTTGGTGCAAGTTGATGCAGAGGTTGACTATGATTAAGTTTTTATGTTTTGAAATGCAGAAGACATTCAAAAAGCAAACAGATCTTTCCTGTAGTGAAGTTGTCCTGAGGAACCCCTGGGACAACAGGCGTCCAAAATTATTGATTGCATGAGGGCCACGGGAAGGAACACCTGGGAGTGATGCAGCTGAGAGTTGTGTGACTTATTTCTTCCAGCCTCTAGAAATGTGAACTCTAGGATGGAGGTTTACAGTCCTCTCAGCTAAGCTAATACCAAACTGCAAAATTTCCCTCTGAAGTTTTCGAGTTTGAGCTGTAGCTGGTCTTCTAAAATCAATACTTTTACAGGTATATTGTCTTTCTTTTGCTTTTATTTGTTTGGCTTTTTTTAACCTCATGCTATTCTCTGTCCTCATTCTGCTTGCTGTGGCTTGGTTTGGAAGGGATCTTAAGGATCATCTAGTTCCAACCTATCCACCATGGCAGGAATACTACCCACTAAACCAGGCTGCTCATCCAACCTGGCCTTGAACACTTCCAGGAAGGAAGCATCCACAATTTCTCTGGGCAACATGAGTTCATCTCCCTGTCTGTGCTCATGTCTGGAGTTGCCCCAATCTGGGCACAGCACTTTGCACTTTGACTTGTTGAACTTGAGAAGGATCTTCAGGGCTCATTTCTCAAGTTTGTCCAGGTCCCTCTGAACGGCATTCAGTCTTTCTGTTGTGTCAGCTGCACTCTTCAGCTTCATGTCATCTGCAAAGTTGATCAAGAGGGTGCACTTGATCCCACTGTCTTTGCTATTGAAGAAGCTATTAAAGAGAACCAAGACAGACCCTGAGTGCTTATCACTGGCCTCCACTTGGACATAGGGCTGTTGACCAAAACTCTCTGGCTGCCAGCCAATTCCTTATTCACCAAAGTCTACCCTCCAAATTCAAATCTATTTGCAGACAAGGATGTCATGTGAGACCATGTTGAAGGTTTTGCAAAAATCTAGATAGATGACATCGATTAGTCTGCCCTTGTCAGCTCTGGCAGGCACAGAGGTGAGTCTCACAATCTGTAGTTCCCTGGGTTTTCCTTTCTATCCTTTTCAAAAATAAGAGTGATCATCTCCAGCAGGCAGTCTGTTTGCTCTAGCTTTTGTGGAAAACAAGTAAAAGCCTCCATCTGGCCTTTGCTCCCCAGTCCTTGCAATAGTGGTTGTGCCAGTGCCGTAAATGTCAGCTTGTGACAGCTCCAGGCAAGTCTGGGTCTTGATCTCTGTGGGTTGCCTCTACCCTCCTTGCTTCCCCAGACTGCCTACAACCAGGAAGCCTGAACCAAATCCTCTGCATTAACATTCCAGAGGATGTGGTCACTCACTCCCTCTCCTTATGAATGAAGTCCACAGGGTGAATCCTGCTAGATGATTCAGCAACACCAATTTCTCTGTAAGGAGCTTCCCTTCCTAAGGCACTGTGGAAAGCAGAAACCCACCATAGCCTTATTTGTAACAAGGGGAATTTGAACAATCTTGTATTTTTATCCATGGTTTTCTGACTGATGTCTTCAAAGATAAGGAAATGTCATCTATGTGGAAATGTCTGAAAGCTCCAGCAATCCCAAATATAGCTTCAAACTATGACTTTAAAATTATTAATTTTTAAAACTGATTACCATGATTTTCTGTCTCAACTCATTTGCCTAATCCAGAAGTGATATTTTCCTGGAAGAAACACACAACTCTTTCTTACAGGTAAAGTTAAATTATTAGGAAACAGAGAATAATATGTATGTTTGCTTCTCTGAAACGTGCTGTGTGAGTTTCATAGAGCTATAACAAATGTTTTTATATTGCCATATACATAATGATGTTTTAAATGAGTCCATAACATTTTCAGTGGTTTTCTATAACATCTGTAGAATTAAAATTAGTAATTTCATTACCTATTTCTCTATCTCAATGGTTTATCTTTACAACTTCAGATTTTTAAAGGATTTAAGTCTACTCTGAAGATTACTGTTTTAGGAATATCTAGGCACATTGATTTAGAAGTTATGTCTTTCTCAAAAATTGTATTTTTCATGATCTTTCACTGTCTTTAGAATGTCTTACCAAGTACCGAATTGTGCAGGTGTTCATTTTTATTACAGCCTAGTAGATTTTTCAACTAATATTCCTATGGTATCACACATCATGTGTGTGATATTTAATTATTAGTAAACATTATGCGGAAACAATCAGAACTATGCAGTTGGGTACAACTCTAATTTATTACACACAAATAAGCATAGATTTTCACTCATAATGTCATTCTGTTTTCTCCAAAATTACTGTGTTGCAGGGTTCTTAGAAGACTTGTCTGCTGTTTTTAGAGTTGATTTACCAGTGGAAAAGTCTCTGCATTTCTCCCTCCAAATGTTCCTTCTTGCATTCTGCAAGGCTGAAACTCAAGTGAAAATCTTTTTTAATCCCTATGTGAAATGACTGTTTTCTGTAGGAAAAATTGCTAAGGAGTATGATGATGAGTAATGAAATATGAATGTGTTTTTACTTTGGTCTGAAAAAAGAAAGTCTTACTAAAAAGGAAAAAATACTTTCAGGGCTGGGAATATAAACAAACAATCCAGAAATTTCAGTTCAGTTGTGTTTATAGGGCAGTCAACCAGCAGTTCATATACTATTTGCCAGAATACAAGCATACAAAGATTTACAGGTACAACTCTGATGATAAACAAACACAATTTTAGGTAGATCACAGGAAGTCCAGGGCTTAGTTTAGCACAGCATGCTAGAGCATGCTAAAGCATTAGACCAGACATCAAGACAGCTACTGTGTGATGGATGGCCTCAGAAGGACACTCTTCTTCACAGCCCACCTAGCCACCAGGTGACAGACACCAAAATTCACAGGCCCCAGGACCTATGAAAATCCCATTATTACCAAGTAGCTACCTCCATGATATCACATTTTCCACCATTCTTAGGCTTCTTAGCACACAAGCCCACTGTTGGTTAAAGCACTGTGAGGATTAGGACTAGTCAATGCTACAAAATCGTTAATTTATCTCCCACCATTCTTGTAGGTGCTCCAACTACTCATCTCTCAGTTAAATTTGAGAGGGTTTGGGTGGGCAAAAAGTGCTGTGTTTTACTTGGCCCAAGGAGCAGGAATCACCTCTAGAAGTGCACACAGTTTAATAGCATGGACAGATCCTAACCTTCTCTGATATTCTAAGCATGTTAGGTGAGCAGGAGATGCTTATGCTGACAATTCAATGGACCATGTGCTATGACAAAAGTCACCTTTATGGGGTTAACCTTTCCTCCCCTACATCAGAGTTGCCATTAGGAATAGGTTGTGGAAGGTACTATCCCCTGGTCTGTGCGAGGGTTCATACTACAGCTGATGGTGGGACAATGACCCACACAACCTGTGGCTTGGCTTTGTTCTATTTCTAAACATAGCACCACCATCTAGTACCTCTCTCACACCAAAGAAGCCCTAACCAATCTTGCCCTAAGAAATACTGCAGCATATCCAGCATGATGGATCTCCTACTAAAGGCAGAATTCCCCTGGGAGAAACTGCAATCAAATGCCTCGTAATTCAAACCTTCCTATATAAAATGGAAACGCTTTCGTTATCCCGTTACTACCAGCTGCACTGCTTCCCTGTGCCATAGCTACAGACACAAGTTGGGATTTCTGAATGTAGCTTGGTAGCCAAGAGTGCTTCAAGCATCTCTGTAGGGATGGTACCCAAAAAGAGGTTAACAATTGCATTGCCACTTGTTAGAAATCTGCATGTTAGAAATCTGCAGCGGGGGAATCTGCAGGTTCAGGGTCCACATTGGAGTAATGATACACATGGGAATAGCCTAATGTCAGGATATGATAGGTTTGTAACGAGTTAATTTTATTCAAAGAAAGTGAAATGGAAATGAGATTCTGTTTCATTACTTTAAGCCCGATATTATGGTGAAGCATGCAGCCAAATACAGATAATTAGCTTTTTGGTTATTTCTCATCTGTTATCTTTAGAACCGAGAGAGGAAATCAGTTTAGTAGGTTCTTCTGAAGCTTGTAATACAATTCACCATTTTTGCTGAAAGGTTATATCATGGACGATCCCACCAGCATAAAGGTTCAACAGAAAACACATTAAAAAGTCTCCAATCAAGTTAAATGCAAAATAACTAAGGGCATTTAATGTTTCAGCAAAAGCTTAATGTTTAGAAGGCAAGTAGTTCTAGCTGAAATATTCAAGTACTTCCAGCAAATCTCATGGTAAGTCATCAATTAAAGAGTTAACTGCATGAAATTACTGCACACTGCTTTAGATACCCTTCTCTAAAATTTCTCTCACCTTACAATGAGAAAGGCAGTTCCCTGGCTACAGTCAGAAATGCCCAGTTTTACTGAATGTATATCTTTGGTGTTCATAGTTTCATCTCAGAGACAAATGTTACGTGATGTGTAAATGTTATCCTATGTAGCTGAGAAAAAATAAATCAGTTTTCCTTTAAGGAATAAAACATATATAAAGCTACAACGTAAATAAATTGAATTGCTGTTGCTGTGGGAACCATAACTTTGAATATCCTCACTATTGTACATTTAAATTTCCTACCATAATGTTGCATTAACTTTTTTTCTTTTTTGCATTACATTTATATCTAATGTGATTCCATTTCCCACTCTTTACAGATGCAGATTAGCTACTGTAATGTTCCTGATGCAAAAACTGTTTTTGGTAAATCATATCAAAATGTTTCATGGAACTCACTGAGAAGTGTTGATATATGGAAATTGGTCTTTTAAAAAACTCTTCCTAAACCCCAAATTGCATATTTTGAATGGCACTCCCCCCTCTTTCTATCACCACTTCCCATATATCTGAAAAATTAAAGGGAATGGCACATTTGTGACATTTCAAAAGGAAAGTTCCTATTATTGCTGGCCTAATGCTTATTATAAATACACTGTACAACATGTTAGAGTAAACTAAACAAACAGATGTTAGTAATAAAAGTTAACATCTTCCCAAATTTATCAGGCTTGCATTGATAAAGAATCTTTCCCAATGAACTGTAAAGATCCTGATATATGAAAACACTGCATAGCTTTGGAGCTTATTCACAAGAAAGTAATTTTAGATTATAATTTGTGACCAGTGACCTATGAATCAACAATTGACTGTAAACTTATTATGGTATTGTATGTATGCATTTAAAACATGTTGTGTGGTATAGCTTTCACTAGAAACTGTCTCCCCAGTGTTAGATAAACCCTTTGAAAATTTTCTCTTTTTTTTCTAGTAATTTCTTGTCATTTTGGCTTCTTCCAGTTCAGAATTAGATAATGACTAGTTAATTTCAGCTAAGAATCAAATTTTTTAGGTACTACATGTAATATTTTTATAATGCATATAATTGTAATTGTTTAGATTAAGGTACTTAGAGACAAATAGAGTAGGTTCCAGAGAGAGTATTACAAGAGGGACCATTAAAATCAGGATAGAGCATAGATCAATAGTACTTAAGAGACTGGTTGCTTTCAAACAATTCATATGAGAGAGGTTAAATTATATCAATAAATTATATTATTTCAGTGAACAGTACTGGTAACAAAAGTTGAGAGCACTGAATAGGCTAGTGGTCAGTTCACACCAAAATATTTTTCCCCTAGAAAAATTCTTACAAAGTTATGCTGCAGTGGAAATGAGGCACAGCAGCAAAAAGCAGAGTGTTTTGTTCCTCACTGTAACTGAGTAGGAATGGCTCTGCACTTCTCTTTTTGCAGCGTGCATTTGCTACTGACTTCCTATGGAATTGCCTGCGGTTTCAGGTCTGGTCTGCTTGTCCAAAAGCCATCTATAGCAGGATCCCACTGATTTAAATAGTCTAATTACATGCAAAATAATATCAATTGAGCCAAACCAAAACAAAAATCTTGTGGAAGAGATGACTCTACTTAAAACTGTATATAAGGAGATGTGGGTGTGCAAACATATGTACGTGTATATCTGTGTATGTATACATATATTTATTTATACAAGCACAGGTCTGCATTTCTATCACTGAGCACCTACAGACAGGCAAAACAACACACATTAACTGAAGGCATCATTAAGAAGAGTGTATGGAGGGAAGAAATAAGTATATTACACACTTCTGTAATTTGAAATTGATCACAAGTCATTCTTAGACGATCCATTTATTACAGTGTCTTGCTAGCTCTGACTTATATTTATAATCTATCAAGCACTTAATCAAAATGTTACACAGCTTTGACAGAGAACTTTCCTATACTCTACAGGATATGACTGTAAAATGTCTTCCTTTCTTTGACTGCATGATTGAAAAATCAAGCTTTGAAATTTTATTTTAATAACATTGTTAAAGGTCTGTGTATTTCATTTCATTGTCAAAGTCTAATAGAATAATAAACCTTGATATTTCATCAGCCTTAAGTGTTTTCTTTTCTCTCTCTCTCTCTTTTTTCCCCACATAATGGTTTTAGGATTTTAGTTACTTAGTAGATTTAAATTGTTCTCTTGGCATCTTTGTTATTGATTCAGGTATCCTTAACCTCTCTGAACATGTCGAGACATCCTTTCATACTTGTACAAGGTGGAGATTTTCACTAAAGCTCCATCTAATTTATACAGATTCTCCAAAAAAACCCTCAGAACTTGATCGCTTTCTGGAATTTTTTTAACTTCTTCTTCCTTGACTTTTTCAATATTTTGGCCAACATTAATAAAAGAATGAGTGTCATAGATAAGGCTAAGTAAGAAATGTTACAGTAATGTTTCTCTGAAAGTGATCTCCAACTACAAGTAATTCAGAAATAAAAAAATGAAAACAAACCACCTTTTTGATCTAGTATTCATTATATTTTCAAATCTCTAACTAAAATGCTCATGCAAGTTTTTTTTTGTATATGTACTTGTTAATAGTGAACACTAAAAGGAAAAAAACCAGTTTTTTGTTGAGAGCCTAAAATATTTGAAGATCGGTTTAATTTCTGTCATGATCTAGTTAGGACTAAATATAGAACACTTTTCTGGGTTTGTTTGGGTTTTTTCCATCCAATATATTTTTGCCTCTAATAATTGAAATCGATGTTTCAATATTACATATCTGTATGTGGCAATTTTCATCTGAAAAGTCAAAATATCTTCTCCCCAGTTCTATACCTGAGTTTTGCCCTAGATAGCTTTCTTCATTCTCCTCTCCCCCGTGCCCCCCCCCCTTGTTGGTATTATTCTGAAAAAGGGGAGTGATAGGGAACTATTTTCTGGCAGGTGCACAGAGGTACTTTGATACCCATTAGAAACTGAAACCAAGGTGAATGATGGGAAATGTAAGTGAAGACAGATATATTTTAGCATTTTGGCAAGGAGCAGATCTTTAAAGAGCGCACTTACACTTCTTCAGGGAATGCTTCCAAATCAGAGCCCACTTCCTCTGTGAACTGGAGGGGCAAGAGGTTCGAAAGGACTTTAGCACAATCTTAGGCTGTAAATATTGTGTAATTGCATCAACTCTGCTTTAACCTTTTAGTTCTCACCAGTTCCTGATTTGTCTGCTTTTTTGTGTCCTTTCATATGGCAAGGTGAAATATCTGTTCCCCATTTGTACCCTGCAGGCTGACCTCTGATCTAGGCTGCTCACTCGGAATTCAGTTCCGAATGACTACTGTTCTGTCAGGCAAAATCTACATAATCTGCTGTCAAAGACTGTCAAACAAATGGTTGACTTCACCCCATTTCAGTAAAATGATCAAAACAACAGTAAGAAAAAAAAATAAAAATCCTTCCTTGGCCTCAAAAATATGGTGCAAAAATTGAGAAAATAGCCTGAAAATTAAAGAAACCTTTGAAAAGGTAAAATTTAATTATTATTGTTAAGATGTAAATAGCTGCAAAATGCTGAATGCACACTCTTAATTTTACTTCAATTGTGGGAAGAATTTCTCCTATTTCAGAACTGAATTCTGTAAATTTATTTATGTATCTATATATAGAAAATGCTTTCAGATCCAGACTATAGTGCAATTAAATATGTGAAGACATACTAAAGAGCAAGCAATTATATGTGATCCAACAATTGCATGGGAATAATTATTTAAAGTCCAAAGGTCTTTGTTTAGAAATGTCATCAAACCGGTTGATTGGATATAAACCACCATTAAAAATAAGTTTTACATGTTAGTTTTCCTCAGGGGAAAAAGAGCAGTTGATACATCCATTTTTATATGTAATTACATTTCCAGTTCTACAGGTATTTTATAGCATAACTTGTATCTAGCTAAACAATTTTCTTTTGTTCTTGTAATAAAGTTCCTTGGAATGTTAAATGAAGAAGCTGTAGGCATGCTCTATTTAATCTGTGTCCGCTCGAAATTACATATTTTGCTTTCTAAGAGCTTTACATCCTTTTCATACATGAGGCTGTTTTCTTTCTACTGGCTTTATATGTGTAACAATTTCACTTTATTCTGTCTCTGTGGTTTTGGGTTTTTTTAAATTATTAAACCTTCAGAAATACTTTATGCTTGCCCTGAGAAGCAGCAATTCACTCTGCTAAAGGTAATGTGCTATTTTGTCTCATTATAATAAACATCAATGTTTTTACAACTGCAACAGTTCTCCACCAGTATTAGCATATTTTGGCTGAGGTATTGTTTTACTGTGACCTGTATAATAAGTGTCACATTAGCAACACAACAAATCAAACGTTTGTTAATTTCCCTCGCTTTCCCACACAGCTGCTGGTGTTATCGTGTCACCAGATTTTAATTAATATGATAAGTAACACTTGCAAGACAACAGGCTGATTTTTTCCCCCGTGTGTATGTGTGTCTCTGTGTGCACACGTGTAGACCAGAAAAGCAGCAAATAAGAGACTTTTGTGGCAATTGCCTTGTTCACATTTAAAGCAACTCAGTATTAAAAGATAATTCTCTTCCACCTTGCCCTGAAAATCCAGAGGATGAGTCTGAAAATATGCTATAAATGTATTTGATTTGCTCATTCTACTGTTTAGTTTTTTTGTATTTTTAAGCTTTCATTGCCTGAGATATACATGGCAGTCTATTTGAATCTGCCTCATTTCTTTTGCCCCTATATAAGTAATAACAAATATGTGCCTGACTTACAAAAACCCCAGCAAGAGGGTTTTTTTCAGGCATTGCATCCTTCTAACTGAATTGCTGTAGTACAAGTCAAAAGTGCCATCTATTTGTAACAGCCAGAAATGCACCGGAGGCCACTGCTGGATGTTGTGTGGGATAACCACATTCCTCCCCGGCATGCTGCTTCCCAGCCCACCCTGAGGTCACCAAAAAACCAAAGAGCCAGGAAATAGTTTGAGGGAATTGGCATGGGAAGTTAAAATCCATTTTTGTTTGTAATGTGTTAATCACACTATCATCAGCATCTAGAAAGAAATTCCCCACTTCTGCAGAAGTACCTGACTGGTTTGTTAGTCTGCCCTTGGAAGCACAGAAAAGAACTGACTTCAAATTAAACTAGGGAGATTGCCACACTGCATGGAAGGCAAAGATCTCAGCAGCAATTCATTACAACACATTTTTAAATATCAATAGCAGCATTAGAGATAGATGCATATACATAAACCCATAATTTTGTCTTATTATTGTTTAATTATACAATACACAAATGCCTTCTTGTTTAAGATACGGTACAAATGAAACTGCAGGCAGCAAGTTAACCTTTCTAATACAATTTTCATTAGACATAGTGAAATGTCCTGAAGATTTCACCTCTGCCAAGACCTCCCAGTAAGTGGAAGGATTCTTTTCAACATATATGAAAAACAGGGCCACTCCTTGAAGAAGTTTTGACGTCAATTGTGTTCTCTATTTTAAGGGCAATATCGAGCTTCCTACAACCTTCAAGTGGGAAGGTTGAAGAATATAACATATATCAAAATGAAAGGAGAAAACCCTGAGCAGCAGGGATCTGAAAGCAGAAAAGTGAGATGGGAATGGGTCTTGCAGAGAAAATTCCCCTGCTGATATCAAAGGAAATAAAAGTGCACACACAAAAATAAAAGACACAGAGCTGCCTTTTATAAGGCCCTGTTATAAACTACTGCTGATATTAGGCTGCTGAATTTTAATTCCCTCCTCCACTAAAATGCCCTTTTTCTTTTAACCTGCTACTCATTATAGCTTGCAAACCGACAAACTCCCCAGAAAGAGACTGCTGGGAGAAAAAAAAAATGCCCTTATAAACTCCCAGAATCTCTGCACCAGGCAGATCCCAAGTTGATTCATTTGTGTGCCAGAGAAAATGAATGGCACTTGGCCATTTTATTAGAGAAGAAACAAATGTTATTAAGCATTTCAGAAAATATTTAATAGTCAAAAGGAATGCATCGACTGTGATTAAATACTGGTAGATATTATAACCTTAAGCTAGTCCTAAGGAAAAGGCACATCAAAGCTGTACAATTCCCAAAGGAACATTAAAATATATATTCAACCAAGCCTGGCAGGCGTAGTCTGTTGCAAATGAAGTCAATGTGATACTCCCATTCATATCAGGAATAAGATTGAAGTAGAGTGCACAAATAGTAGCACATCTCCCAGAGCAATGAATTTTGCTAGATGTCTGGACAACACCTCGGTTAAAGAGTGTTGTCTGTAAGATAAATGTAACACCAGAGGATAAATGGATATGTAATAATAATAGCCATGTCTTATGTGTTTCAGTAGAATCAATAAGGCTTTTTATTCTGTGCTTAAAGAGCTGTGAAAAGGCTGTCCCAACATGGTCCTGGATACTGACACCTAATCCCCCTGAAGAAGAGATCAGTAAATTGATGCTTCTGGGCATATAAACTAAAACACGCAAGAATACGCACATGTTTAAAAAAAAAAAAAAAAAAGCAAAACCAACAAAACAACAACAAAACAAATGAAAAAAACCACCTGCATGTTTGATACTACTGGGTCTAAAACCAAACAGGTTTGAGAATCTAATGGGGGGGAAATTGTTTAATATCTTGCAAAAAAAATTAAAAGGAATAGGGACCAATTTCATTGGCTAAGCAGACAAGAGTTACTTCTGTGACAAAAGGAACCAACTAAAATATGTCTTTTCAAACTTTGCAACTCCCTGAGCCATACCAGCCAAGCCAAGTGCCAACAAAATTTCCATAGCTATTTACATAAATCTAAATGCAAATCATACATCCATACAGACACTGTTTGCATTTTTATGCCCTTTGACAGCAATTGCTTCTCTTTTGAGTTATTCAGCAATTAAAAAAAAACCCTGACAAGAACAAGCCCAGACTGGTCTAATAGTTGCCCTATCCTTGGACTTCTGGAGAAAGACAACATTTGGGGTAGATGCAGTCCAATTTCCATCAGGGTGCCAGCATGTCCCACAGCCCCCATCATGCTACATGTCCAGGAAACATGTCTTGGCCACCAGTGCAGATGGGGAGAGCTAAATCTGCACTTGGAAACCCTTTCACCATATTGCAAAGGGAAAGACTGCAAAACAGCCCACAGAGCTGGAGGCTGCCTCCAGCCAGAAGCTGTAAGCCTCCCCCTTCAATACTTCCAAAAGTGTTCGTCCCAACCGGGCAATATTTACGAACTGCTCTCAGACAAGTTAATAACAAGAAAGCCTTTTCTGCCTCACATTACAGCTAAATAAATATCGATCATTCTTTGAAGGAAAAAAGCTCAGATGGAGATAAATGCTCAGAAAACTTGATTAAAGGACTTCCTAGGCACAAAACTCTTCCAAGCTGCACACTCTGCAAAACTTTCCAAGGCACAATTGTGCTACTAGTTAGCTACTAGTTATTGAGTAGGTGACAGTATCTCATCTTGAGAGAAAAGTTAACCGAGACAGGGAACTAGCTCAATCAACTTGCTCAATCCTTGCTTTCCCAAAACACTATACCAGGCTGTTGAAAATAGAGATCACAAGGGTAACTCTTTAAACTCTGTGGCATCCAAAAGCTAGTCCAAAACAAAAGCTTCCAACCAGTAAGTCATCACTTTTCCAAACCTGAGTGTAACTATCGCAGTACAACTGAGCTAGAACTGCCCAGGATGTTCTACATATGGATGGAAGCAAGGACACTCCCACTTTATGTTTGTGTCTAAGTCAAGTCGAAGTGTTTAAACTGGATTTTTATGTGCAGATTTGCCATTCATCTGATACGTGTCTACAAAGAGAGACATCTATGGTCTGTGTGAGCTCAGTTTTGCTCAAATACAAACTTTCATTCAGGAAAAAATGTCAGCTTTAAAATTTTGTTTCCTGAAAATGTTAATTCATACCCTCCCTCTAATTCATACATTTGCGTCAGTTGTCAGCACTGAGCTGGTAAAAATCTCTGCAAAATTATCAAGCAGATCTTGATTCTCTCTGAGCTTTGCAGTCAAGCCAGCCTTTCAAGGGGCATTTGTAGCTGCTCTACAGAAGATATGACCAGTTGACATACTGAATCAGTGATCTCCTCCCTCACCTGTACAGTTAGTTCTAAGTAATTAGAATAAATAGAAGATAGTATTGCGAGCAATGTGGAGAAAGTTTTGTTTGGTCAGTTAAGGTGTTTTTGAATTTACTGCAAAATTTTAGGAAATACATTTAAATTAAGACTTTTTTTTTGATTGAAATAATATTCACTATTGAACCTAGTGTGTTTCTCTTTAAGAAAGTGACTAGCCTAGTCTGAACACTGCATTACGGACATTCGAGAGGACTGAGAAATGATGTGAGACAGTAAATGATGCAGTAAAATAGTGTTCTTGTGCTTTTTTTTTGTTAAATTCCTACAAAATTGTACTTGTAATGTAACAATCGCTTTGTCATGAATAGGGCTCTTTGTCATTTGTTAGCTGACCCATCTCTGCTGTTGCAAAAATCAAAAGAGAATTGATTTTGACGAACTGGCATGCAGCTTCAGGGTAACACAACCACTAGATGAACAAAAAGCCAGCTTCACCACCAGTAGGCAAATCAATACTGTACCTGTGTCAGGTATATGTGGTTATAACAAAAGAAGTAAGAAAAAAAAATCCAAAACTACACTCCTCTTAAAATATGAGACCTTCACTTGGTCCTGTATTTTTCTGGGGGTTTTCTGGTCTTCTCATCAAGAAATTTTTATGTCTTAAAAAAGGAGAACCCTACCTACAGCAATGCACATATATTCATATGGATGTCTGGTCAAGAAATCTTGAAGACATAGACCACACCTTTAACCCTGAATGTTTCACTCTCCTATAAACAACACACATGAGTAAGCAGAGAATACCATTTCTCTATTTAAACTGATACTAATAATAAAAATAAAATTATCATTCATTACACAAACCATTCAAGTTGGTGCAGGAGAGCAAGTGGGAAAAATTAAAAGACCATTACATCTTATGTGATTCCTATTTTTTCTTCTAATTTTAGTGATTGCATTTAGACTGGACATCTCATTAATTTTAACATCCCTGTATCTTTTATTTCTGCAAATATAAAGTTCAGGCAGCAAATGGCTGTGAGGCTTGCTCCTGACTCATCTGTCAGGTTTGCCTCTCATTTGAAATAGAAGTGGCAATGTTAACTGTCAAGACTAGGTAGAGTGGTTGATTGTATTATAAACACAAGTTATGATGTACTGATACATTTCATGTTGTAGAGCATAATTTTTGATTGTATCACAATGATATCCATATTCTGTATCAGATGCACATAGTTTTAAACACTTTCAGAAAAATGTCCCTGGTGCCAGCATAAAAGAAAAAAATTCTCTCAGAATGGTTAACAAAGTATAAACAGATAATTATATGTGCCAAAAAGAAACCATATTTTCATTATGGCAGCATTGAGGGAGAGCTCTCTTAGGCATGTTGCTGTCAAAGGGGAGTCATTCCTACAGTCTTTATTCACCTGGAACACCTTCACTCACATTAAAGGAAGGAATCAATTGAAGAAAGGCTTTTTTATTGGGTTGGGGAGATTCACTATTGTCCATTCATTTATCTGCTATGCTGCCTTTCAGGAAAAAAACCTCAACTTACCATAGTTCCCACCACTTTTGTGCTCTTTGTGCATAAATAATAATATTAACTTAAATAATAATATTAACTTAAATAATATTAAGGGTTGCCAGGAATAAGCATATCTAGGGGGCTGGGATTGTTTATCCTGAGAAAAGATGGCTCTGAGGAGACTTTATTAATCCTCTACAACCACCTGAAAGGAGATTGTACCCAGGTGGGGCTCAGCCTTTTCTTCCAGGCAGCTAATAACAGGATGACAGGATACAGTCTTAAGTAGCACCAGGGGAGGTTCAGGTTGGGCATCAGCAATGATTTCTTCACAGAAAGGTATGTTAAGCTTTGGAATGGGCTGCCCAGGGAGGTGGCAGAGCCACCATCCCTGGCAGTGCTCAAGAATCAACTGGACATGGCACTTAGTGCCATGGTCTAGTTGATGAGGTGATGATCAGTAAAAGGTTGGACTCCATGATCTTTGAGGTCTTTT
Organism: Fringilla coelebs; assembly: GCF_963513975.1. Taxonomy (NCBI): domain Eukaryota; kingdom Metazoa; phylum Chordata; class Aves; order Passeriformes; family Fringillidae; genus Fringilla; species Fringilla coelebs. The sequence goes on along the minus strand of NC_140029.1, from coordinate 25,620,624 downwards.
TCATCCTAAATGATTCTGTGATATGTGCAAACAAAAACTTTATTTAATAAAATTATGTAGCAAGAAAATTCTTCCCACAATTTATATTAATAGAACATTCCTAATTTTTATTTCACAAATCCAAAAATAGACGTACTCATAATAATCCAATTTACTTTTTAAACTATTCTATAAATCAGTTACCTATTTGTTCTTAGATGTGTTCATTTGTGTCTTGTGAATGTTAATGATATACATGTATTAGAATGCTGTCATGTGAAAAACCTTGATATATTGGTGTCTAAAAACTTGATAGCATGCATGAGAATGAGCAGCAGTTAATTTTATTCATAATTTGTAAGAAAGGCTCTCAAACATATCACAAAGCTCTAACACATTATTTCTGGTTTATTATTTAATGGGGAAGGAGCATGGGCTTGTTAAAAGTCTCTTCAGTTATATAGATCTGCTCCTACACCTTGGGAATGCTTCACATACCTTCATATGTAAACTAACATCAACTACTGTAAATCATATCTAACTGTGTTTTTATCTGAAAGACCAGAATTACCCTGAAGCATTTGTTTTATTCTCTCGGATTTATGAGAAATGCCTTTAAAGAATTACCTTGTTATGGAATATTTGCCAAAGAGACTGGACCCCAATTCCTTTTCTTTTCATACCAGCATTGAATTTCTTTAATGCTTCTATTAAAAATACTCTTGGGTAAATTTGACACAAAAAGCTGTGATTAAGTAATAATATAATGGTGACAGAAACAGAGAAATCAACAGTTAAAGCTCCCATTAGTGTATGCACCTGCTTCACAAAGGTATGTTACTTCATATATCAAAGGAATATGTGTGACAAAGCAGAATATGTTTTCCTTGAATTTTTTAACCTATGATTTGAGATAGATACACATCTCCCTGCTGCAAATAAGTTGAAAACTGAAAGTAATAAAAGTTGTACCCAGATCCAGTTTTGGCTCTGAACAAGTCTGCTTGCAAAAAAATTACACGTCTGTGATGTTTTCAGTAAGCCCTAAACACTACACAGTACTTTATTTATGGTGGAACCTGACACAAGGACACACTTTACTTCATAATATGGGTGTTTTACAGGGAGACTCCATAGCAAATCTGTCTGATCTTGCCATTTGTTGAGCAGTCAGGATTATAAATAAATAAATGAACAAGAATATTAATTGCAGCTGCAGGAAACTGTCTCAGCAGATGTCAAGCTGGATGATGAATGGTGCCTGAGAAATGGCAGTCTTCAGTACCAACTTGGAGTAAAGTTGGATAGAGAAACTTTAACTCCCTTTTCTGTCAGAAATGTCTCGAGTAAGGGAGCAGTGCTCCAGTGCACTCCCACACAACTCTGCAAGACAGGGGCTGATACAGCATTAATGAGTGATAAATAATAGTCAGGTAAAGAACATAAGGGGCAGTTTCATAGCTTCCCAAATGCTAAAAACAAAGCACAGGAAAACAAAAAAACCTGCCCCAGACCTTAGACCAGGTGAAATAAATGAATTATATATCTCAGGGGATTAGATTCTAAAAATGGACATAGGAGTTGTTGAAAGGATTAGTCAACTAAATAGAATGTATTTTTGTTCACTGATAAGCATCTATAAACTTACCTAAAGATACTTCCATTAAAACCCCAACTGGATACCATGAGTTTTGAAAGAAAAGTTTTGTTATAGACAGAATACATGACTGTAACATACCTGGATGTCAGCTGCTGCCCTGTTATGCATCACCTCCATTAAAGTAGCTTCCCATTTCTAAATAAATAAACAAGCAAACAAAGATGCCAGTACCAGGGAGAAATCCCTATTCTAAAAGTAATAATTGTGAAATTGCCATTTACTGCTTTCTTGACTCCTGATGAAATTGTTAAAACCTGGAATTGTTCCTTAAGAGTATTTTATGTTTCCTTTAGTCCTTTAGCATCAAAGCCTTTACCCAGTTCTAGTTTAGCTGCATTTTTGTATTGTTCTTCATCCCCTGTGAACTGCACCCTGTCTTAAAAGAAACTATTAACTCAGAGGAGTCTTGGGGTCACTTACATAGCCTATTCTGCCCTAAAGCTGGAGAGGGACACTACAAGGGCATGGCAATGGTAAGGTAATGATAAGACAAGGGGGTATGACTTCCAGCTGAAAGAAAGTAGGTTCAGACTAGGTATTAGGAAGTAACTCTTTACTATGAAGGTGATGAGACACTGGAACAGGTTCCCCAGAGGAGCTGTAGATGCCCATCTCTGGAGGTGTTCAAGACCAGGCTGGATGGGTTTTGAGCAATCTGGTTTTGTGGAAGGTGTCCCCATGCATGGCAGGTGGGTTAGAACCAGATGATCTTTAAGATCCCTTCAAACCTAAACCCTTCTGTGGTTTCTGAAGGTTCTATGAAAGACATGAGCAATGGAAAACCCTTCAAAACTCTTAGATTATAGTGTTTATCCTGGAGGTCAGCTGTAAGATTGACAATTGACACCCACTTATCCAGATTTAAAACAGAAGAGCACAACTCCCATTGCCTTTCTGGATATCAGAGATCAGGCTGTCAACATACTGGACAACAAAGATGGTAGAAAGGGCTGGTCCTGAGGTTGAAGGCAGCTTGTTGTATGGGTCTGCTGAAACCCTATATTCATGCTCAGATTGTTCAATGCCTTGCACTGGAGAGACTGGAAGTCCTAGATTAAAAATGGGAGAAGATAAGTTCAATATTGCTTTGCAGCTCTGGGATGAGCAGAGACTAGATCCAGAAGAAATATATTCCCACCTTCCATGACAAAGCTGCAGTGGAAAAATGAAATTTTATTGTAATCAGTAGGCACTAGAGGAAAATCAATTGCAAGATAAAAAGGCTAGGTAAAACAGTTACTTAACTGGTCTGGATGCAGCCAAGCTGTCTAGCTGAATAGAGACCCATACTCGTCAGTTAGGAAGCTTTCTGAGTCAAACAGCGGAGGTTAAGTTTCTTATTTGCTCAGTCAAAAGTTCTTTCTCAGGGAATTGGGGCTGTTATAATTTCTTTCTATCCTGAATTTCCCAGGAGATCAGACCACACTCAAGTCTGAAAATGCCTTTTAAATAAATGAAAAGGAAGAGAGGGTATTTGCATGCCAAGGTGCAAAAATACTGTATTTAACTCAACTTTTCATTCTGCAAGCCATACAGCAGAAATCAAGTTTTTATTCAAAAGTAGACAAAAGAGTTCATTAAAGACAGTATAACCAGGGTAACTGAAGCTTTTGGCTTAAATATTACTTAAGATTTCTACAAAAACTATTCATTAAGTTCTAAACTGAGATACTCTGAATGCAGCAGTCTAGGATATGACTTGATCTAATACTTCTGAAAAATTCTCAAAAATCACAACCTTGCTGCCAAAGACTAGATATAATTGAACACAATTTATGCCCTCACATCACACACAGCATGTTCATTTTTAACTTGAGGTGTTAGTCTTTGCAGTGAAGAAAAACTAGGCTGCCTGAGCAAGAGGACAACCCACAGGTCAAGGGAGTTGGTCTGCCCCTTCTGCTCAGCACAGGCGAGACCACATCTGTGGCAGAAGAATGACATTGACATAAGGGGAGCAATTCCAGCACAGAGACACCAAGATGGCCAGTTGGCTGAGCACCTGATGTACCAGGGGACACTCAAGGAGCCAGCTTGCTTGACTTTAAGGTGACCAAGGTAAGGGCCTTATTGCTATCTACAACTCCCCAGTGGGAGCTTTTGGAGCAGATGGAGGCAGATTGCTCTCAGAGGTGCACAGTGGTAAATTAAGAGGGAATACAAGTTGAAATATGAGACTTTATGATTTCCTGTGAATTAAGATTTTATTTTTTTTAACTACTTGCAGTTAGAAGTACAACAGTAAGGCGCAAGAGCGCAAGGTTGAGCTTCTGCCCCCAGCTTATGTGTCTGCCAAAGAGGTGGTCTGATAAAACACACAACCAGAGCTGTAAACTTATGCCAAAGAAAACATGATGTTGATGCTGGTAGGCAACACAGCAACCATCAAGTTCTTTTAATAACAGAATATACTTGTAGAGCCCCTGATCTACAGAAACACGTAAAATTTAACGGCTTTATTTATTTCTTTGTTTTCCTAATTCCTAGAACAAATATGCAAAAAGAGACAAAGCATTCTCTTAGCTATCAGCACAGAGCAATATGAAAACCTGTGCCCAGACAGATTTCTGGCAATTCTGCCTGTTGTCAGCAGAGAAGAAAGGCCACAAAACCAAAGATGGCCAGGCTGTACGTATCTTTGGAAGTAACAAGGTAAAATATAAATTTTAAAAGGAAAAGGAAAATGAAGAGAGAAGCATAAACAGGAAGATGATTAGAGTATAAAAAAAAGCCATGGGAAGAGGAGGTCGGGAGGTGAATATTTCTGGCTTTGCAAGTGAACTCTGTGTCCAAGAGAAAGATTACTTCCAAGAGCAGAAGGGAATACAAAAAGCTGCACAATGTCACAGTATTGGGTTGCTTGTGCTGAGAAGAGAAGATGCTGCTGCCCCTGGGAACAAAGCAACAAGAGCTGCACTCTGCTGCACTCTAGCATACCTTTCTTGCCATTGGTGTCCTGTGGTTCCTTTTCAAATCACCAGCATAGTCCTGAGAGCTACAGAGGGTCATGACTCTTTCAGAATATAACAGCAAACATTTTAAGACCATCTCCAAATATTGCAAAAATATTTTGCCCTCATATAATTGTGCTATACACATTTTTCTACTTAGCAAGTGCACACTGGATTTTTTTTTTTGTCCCTTTCTTACCATAGTCACTCAGATACTAAATTTTTCTCCCTGCTGAGTGGAACAATGAAAATTTCTTTACCATTATTTCAAATGTTTTTCACAAGCTTGATTCAAAAAAGGATAATTCCCTACTATATTTTCAGTCTGATTATCAGATGATGACGGACAATAGATTGATAAGAGTCACTCAAGAAGATGCAAGCTCTTGTGTATAACAGCCACTGCAATTATCAGACACTACTAAACTATTATTGATCCTGTTCACATTGGGTGATAACTGAGCATTTTCCACTTATTTAAAGTGCTGTTAGCCAGAAACTCCCATCAATAAAAAGCAGTAGACAAATTTCTTCAAACGGGGTTCGATAAACAATAATGCATATAGAAAGTCTATAGTTCCTTAATGCCAGTGAAACAGCTAACCGTGGGCCATAAATGTTCCAGCCAGCTGCTGCTAAATGGTTGATTACAATAAAACAGGAACCTCCACAAGGTCATTTAATATGTAACCCAAGTATCACTGGCAGAACAACTGCAACCCTCCAGCAAAAAAAAAAAAAAAAAAAAAAAAAAAAAAAAAAAAAAAAAAAAAGGCTGTTGCCTCACATAGTTTCAATAATATCAAGAAGAGAAAAAACCCTCTCTGGATCCAAAAAAGTGGACTTCTCCCTATAAGATCATGGGGTGGATCTCATTGTCTTAATCACAGAAGCAAGGTTTCTCATATATAATTGCATTATTTCAAAGGTATGTAAAGCTGTGTTTAATATTAGCTGGTGCATTTTGATAGAACTATAATCATAGGAAAAGTGGTCCTTATCAGTGAAATTCATATTACTTTCATTTTGTTCTCTTTAATACTGGGGACATAGAGGACGTGATCTGATACTGAGTGTATTATATTTCTCAAGCAGGGCCACAAGCAACATAGCAGTGGTCTACATGTAAAACTGGCTATTAAGGATATTAACTAGTAATTGCTTAGAGTAATCTCTCTAAATAATCAGTAATTAAAAAAATAAATAAAACGGCTGACCATTGTGATTTAAACTCAGATTAAAATTGATCAAAAAAGTCAATTGGAATAGTTTTAATTATTTATGGTGCTGTATTTTCCTTCAACAGAAATGTCTTATATTTTACTGTGGACAAAATAGACAATTTGTAGCTACAATGGAACCTCTTTTATCAGTTGAGCAAGTAACGCACAGTATTTCGGGTCAAAAATATCCTTTCTTGATTTGAATAAACCATTTACAAGCCAGTTTCCTTTGAATCCTTTGCCATCACAACAGCAGGACCCACCAGCAATATGTATAGAGTCTGAATGAGAAGATTTGGTGAAAGACCCAGCTACCTTCCCAGCAACTTACAGAGATAAATTTTTGCAGTTCATGCCCAAGGGCAGGGACATCATGCACAGATTATGTGTTTGCCAGACCACAGCTGATGATTCATGCTAGCATGAATCTCAGCTTGGCCTTGGTGGGGCTCAGTAACATGGGAATTAGTCTTGAAAGAATGACTGCAAGTCTTCAAGAGTCCAGCTCCTGCTCCTCTTCATCCATGGAAAGGCAAGGCAGAGGAAGCAGAGGAGGACATCAGACACAAGTTAACAATACATTTTAGAATAGCATGAGTACTGGCTTGAAAACAAGTGAAAAATACTCAGTTTGCTAACCAAGAAGACTATTTATACTAGTGTAATTTTAAGAAATATAGCTATGGCATCAGTGAAAGCTCATTACAGCACGAGTTGCACATGGTAAAGAACCAGGGAACAGAATTATGAGCCTAAAAAGACTCATATGCTTATAATTAAATCTAAGCATATCAGATTAATTGGGATCTTGGCACTTTCATTTGGGCAGTGTGTATATCTGCCACTGTTAATTTGATGGGGGGAAGCAGAATACTTTTGTTGTACTATTCACTAACAGCTGGACACGGAGTCAGTCTTATATGAAACTGAAAAACACTTTTCAGACATTACCAAACGTTGATATTTCCGTTTTACATTAAGGAGGCTAAAAACCTGATTTCCAAAGTTATTTTCTGAAGATTAAAATTCTCAGACCAGCTAGAGGAGGGGTCCATTGTTTTGAACTCAGTGATAATAGACTAACATCAGACCAAACCATGCAACCCCAAAGTAGATTCTAGAACTTCAAATCTGCTAAATTCATCAGCACAGCCTACAACAAGCATCTAAATAGCATAAGCTGAATTTTAAAAAATTTATAATAATGTAAACTTTTGGCTCTATCTCGACTGCACACTCTTTTTGGGTTTCAAAGCCTTCAAAACCCAGTTGGGTCTGTTTTAGAAATTCCTTGACAAAACATGACTCGTTTTCTCTTTTTTTCTAACAATAAATACTATTCCATTTTCTGTATCCATCTTTCTGTCTTATTTTAATGCAAGCTGAGACTCTCCAATATTTACTTTGTTTTCTGAAGCTAGAACTTAAGTTACAACACCACATGGCATAGGACTGTAATAATGCTCCTGAGGGCAGCAGTGCAGAGCTGCTGCTGGGCCCTACAGCCCTCACTGCAGGAGAACATGCCCCACTTTGGGCTACTAGGGATGTCCACCCTTGCACAGGTAAACTAAAGGTCTGACCCAACTGCTTTTTGATGCCAGTTGGAAAGAAAAGGGATATCTGTACAGTTATTCATCAATGCCTTGGACCTAGATAATTTTTAATGTCCCTTCCAACATAAAACATTATATGATTTTGTAAGAATTTAAAAGCATTTAATAACACAAGCTGGAATTGTACTTATGAACCCTGTTTTATCAATTAAAAGAAAATACTTAGTCCCCTTTAATTTGTGGGACTTTTTTTTTCTTATTTTCCCCTTTCTCCCCTGATCCTCATTTTTCTTTGTAATAAAATTTTTAGAGAATAAGAAGAACAGAATTAAAAAAAAGACAGGAAAACCAAATTAATCATAAGGATGAGAAGGATTTTTCTTGAGCACTGCATTGTGTCAATCTGGTTCAGTTAGGTCTCCTCGTACTTAATGAAAAATAGAACAGTAGACAAAAATAATGTTTGAAACACTAACCCAATTCACCCACTTCAGTTTATCTTCCAAGTCCTTTTGGAGGCACACTTTGCTGGATAGTCTCAGAGACGTACACTGAAAAAAACTTCTTGAAGGGATCTCAGAATGGCAGCAAGATCCTGGAGGCTTTCAGGACTTCATTGGCTGAAGTTCACTGCGGATGCAGTGCGCAGCTCTCACTGCTGAGCTGCACGAATAACGGAGTGACAGAATCCTGCCAAAAGCCTCTCAGAAAAGTAAAGGGCACAACCAAACAAAATTAGGCTTAGGAACAGAACTGTAACACCTTTTTAGTAGAAACAGTTTCTGATCATCTAGCAGCATGGCACAGAAATGCAAGAGGAACTAGTGAGTGAACAAAGAGAGACTTGACATTCGCTTCCTCTTTACACAGACGCAGAAGGCGAGAAGCTGCAGTTCGGTATCACACAATTATGTGGCTCATTCATTAGTACCACATCATTGACTACACCATGAAAGAAATGACAAATTAGCAATTTCACAGGACTAGCATAATACTATCATTTGTATCACAAAGTCAGCAAAATCTAACCTCCAATAATTCAGCTCACCATTCTAACCCAGGGCAGGCCATCAATACGGTTTTATGTGGCTTGTACTAATCACTAAAGTCAGATAATATGCAAGGTTAATGGTTGCAGACAGTCTGGGGAAATATCCAAGATCTGATAAGGAAACCCCACATTATTGCTGTTCTATGTGTGTATATCCCAATCAAGAATAGGCAAAGGAAGGAAATCAATGTCTAAGGCAGTTATAATACATCTCTTGGTGTAACATATAAATTGGCCCTTCATTGCCCATTCACATTTCAGTTAATAAATAGTTCAGACATAGGACACACGGATAGTGAAAAAGTGTAACCATTGTATGTTTGTCTCCCGCACTTTAGATTTATGCTGTCTTAGTACAACAGACTCTATCCAGTGTTTTTCAATTACTTCACTAGTCCTTTAAAGAAAATAAGAAGTGATGCTTAATCCTGATTGGTACTTTGTTATATAGTCCACCACCTGAAAGGAAGTTGATGCATTTTTCCTCATTTAAAAAAACAGATAATCAACCAGGATATTCTAATTCTAATCATACACCACCACTGCTTACAGTCACAAATATATATTTCATCTCCATTGCCAATAATAAAAATTCCTTTTCTCAATATTAGTTACAGCAGATGTGTTGTTGTTTTTCTTTTACATTTAGCACTGAGCTATCCAAGGATACTCTATAGTAATTGCAGAAAAATACTGACCTCAATACACTCATGCATATATTTTAGTGTAGCTTTTGCTTATAAAACATTAACTCACATAATTTAAACCCATACCTGTCTAGTGTTCCCAAAATGCCAAACCCCACACTTTGAAGCTTTTTTTGAGTGGGCCCTTTTTTCCTTCTAATGTAATTACATCACTTTACCCTGCACGAACGAAAACCAAGCAGGCAGTGTATTTAATTCATAACTGTAGCACTCAATGCAAATGTAAAATTGGCAGCTTTGATTTTGCAGCATTAAATATAGCTTATCTCACCAGTGACAGTGAGAAACAGGCACTCTCTTAGGACTGTGAGTTATGACAGTCTCTCCAATGAGTGAAAAATCATCTCTGCACAGTTGTCACTGATGAGATTTTCCTTTTCTTTTTCTTATGGCATGTGAGTGCTTCAGCATAGTTGCAGCCACCATGCTAGTGGCAAAAATAGAGACTGCTTTGATGCAACAAAGTGTGCCCTTTTGTTCTGCGCAGTTTTCTCTGCCATATTTAAAAAAAAATTACACAGACACACCAAAAAAAAAATGACAAGAAAAAAAAGACAAACCAGAATCAAAACCAAACAAACTAAATTTTTCTTAAGAAAGAAAACAAAACCTGTTGGATACAGTAACTAGCTGGTATTAAACAAATGTACTATTTGAAGAAGGGATTAGAAAGTGATAAGCACACAAAGCCAAAGATTAAGAGATGTCTCCAGTGCTCGCATCATTCAGATCGTGACTTCTTTTTGCAGATGTGTATAAGTGCACCTTTACTCACTTCAGCATAAGAAATACACAGTGTTCTTTAAGAACAGCATCACAGTACCAGTGAGCTTCAGTGACAACTGAGCACACTGTGTAAACTAACTCAGTACAAGATGTCTTTCCAAAAAGTTTACAGTCTGACAAAAAGTGTTTGCAACTGACATCTGGTGCTGAGAAGAGAGCAGATCAGTAAGAAATACTTCTAAATGCTGGGAAGTGAGGCTCTTTTCATTATGCAATTGTGAAATACTGACACCTCTGTCTTTCAAAATATTCTTGGCAGTTTCAGTCATAGCAATTTTAGAAGAACACTGGGTGATAAATACCGGTAAACAAGGGAGACTAAACATGTCACACATACCTTAATTTACCTGCTTCTGTCTGACTATGTGGCATTACATGCCTGTAATCCTTTCTCAGCCTCTGTATGGGCAACAGATACTACAGAAGGACTGATGGTCAAAGGACACAAACAGGAAGACACAGTGCAGTCACTTCTTCCACAAGAGAAGAGTGCAAGATCCAGACCCAGTGGGCTGCACACAGACTAAAAAGGATAGAGAAGTGGCTGCAGAGCTCTGTGTGACCAAACTCACTGTTGCTTTACCTATTTCCTATATATCGTTACTTGAATATGAGTTTATTTAATAATAAAACATTTGGGGGCACCTTTAATCACAGACCCACATATCATGCTCTCTTTTCCCCCTCCAAAATTAGTTTCCTGGTGTGGGGAGATGGAATGTAAGAAAATAGTGCAGCAGGTAATCTCACAGCTGAGGAGTTGCTGCAGAGCCAATTACTAAATATTAGAAACAGGCCCAGCTCTCAACAAGCCATACCTGTATCCAATAAGAGCAAGTGCTACAAAAGAGCAGGTTGGCTAGCTGTGGAGAGATCTGTAGTTTGCTAACTAGCTGTGAGGAGAGCTGCTGTTTGCTAGTTAGCTGTGAAGAGAGATGGTGTTTGTTGGCTGGGCTGAGAAGAGAGATGGATTTGTTGGCTGTGAAGAAGAGGAGTCAGATGACTGCTGCAAGGACCAGGGACAGGCAGCACATAGAGGAGCTGCGTTGTGAAATAACTTCAAGGAGGTATGAGGCCATGGAGATATAAAATCCCTTGTGCTATAATGACCCTAGAAGTCATGCTAAGACGACATCCTGGGAGACAGCATGTATGCTTGGAGCCTCATGTTCACATCCCTGGGAAATGAAAGGGAGGGAGTGCTGACACTCTATTGTTCAAGCCTCAGAAGTTTCTTTAATCAGAAGGCAATCAAACTTTTTATTTCAGGTCTACACTCTAGAGGAAACAAAGAATGCATCTCATATGCAGCCAATTCTGTAAGTGTGATGCTGTCCTGTGACTGCCTATAACCCACCTGTAACTCTAAGAACAGTCTGTACAGCTTTGCTTCCTCCTGCTTGTACCTTCCAGTACAATGGCTTGATGGCTGAGTATGCAGCAAAGTCTTCCTCAGCCCAAATTCTGATGCCCCCTCTCTCATGACTGCTCTTTCCCTTGTCTTACCATCCATCAGGTCGCCAGCTTTCCCTTTGTTCAGGGCACTTCTAATTGAAACCCTCTGCTGCCCTCACCTTCTCTCTTACCTTGATCTAGTGGTTCTCACCACAGGTCCATCCAGTATATCCAGTCATTTTTATTTGATTGCAGGAAGGGAAAGTCTGTTCACACTAACAGACAATTGCCCTAAATGTCTGATTTTTTTCAAATATTTTTTCTTATGCGCTTTTTACGATTTTTATGGTTTGGTTCACCCCTGCATGAATGATCACAAAGCAACCCAAATTATCTTTTTCAAATTTTTCCTCAAAATGCTCATCCAAAGACAGATAGACTAACAGTGGCCTGTGGGTACAGATGTAAAATATGTCCAAAATACTGGCCTTGCTTTTATGCACTCTTCATATATTCTCCATGCATATAACACCTCTTATGTTTTACTTAGGAGGAAAATTTTTGGGAATTTAACATCTGTTTTTTGTAAGTTATTGTAGGACCTTTTATAATGGCTTATTTAAAAATTGATGAGCTGGCTTGGAAGTCTGGGGATTTCCATTTCAAAATACTTCAAATCCCATGAATTATAACTTTCCAAGAGTCCAGCAAACCTTCATCTCCATTTTTCTATCTAGAAAATCAGGACAGGTGGAAACTTTTTACTGCATTCCAATAGCAGAGGATTCATACCAGGATCAAAGATAACCATTGCCAAATTTGGACAATGTTGTCTTTCTCTGGAGCCCACCCATCTCCTGCTGTCTCTTGCCTCTTCATGGTCAAAGCTGCCTCCTTCAGGAGCAGAAGCTCTGCAGCAACTTGCAGCAGCTCTCTGGTAAAAAGAAAACTACCCTGAGAATTGCTCAATTATTAAAGTAAGCAAGCTAAAATTGAATCCTAGACCTGCTGTCATACTGAAAAAGCAGCCAGGTTTCAAGGGGCAGAGAATAATAATGCAATTATTCTTAAAAATACAAGAGAGAATTGGCCATCAATTTGAGTTTCTTTCCCTCACTCAGAAAGAGAATGCTGCAGTCTTAGATTAACACTATCTGAAGAGAAACAAGTATGCAGAGCATCAGCAGTAAGGCCTGGAGACTTCAGACAAGATGAATTCACTCTGAACCCTTTGGCCACCATTGTGCAAAAGAACTGCAAGGGGCGTACAAGATAGCAAGGCATGAGGCAGCTGGGGTAGTGACTAGCAGAAATCTGAGCCAAAGAAGCCAGGCCAAGGTGATAAAAAATGTACCATAGTTTTAAACTCCCATGAAGTATTTATTTGTACACAGACAGAGCTTTTATGTAATTCTCAGCCATACCTTGGTCCCATGGACAGGGATTTCCTGTTGACCACAACACAAGATTCAGCCTCAGCAAGACCCAAAAATGAGTTCTGATTACAAAAGAGATTACCCACAGTGAATGCATAAAGACTACTCATGCAGGAACTCCCAAAGGCTAAATGATTTATTTCAATACTCTCCAATATCTATATCTTTCAGTGCTATTTATGTTTTAGCAAGGACTAAAATATTTATTTCTGTTTATCTGAGGACTAAAATGAGATCTATTTGGGTTTTTTAATACATAAAATAGTGATAAGTTTCACAGTTCAACAGGACTAAAATTTTTCTGCAAATGAGCAAGAGCTCATTGTGCAAAATACTGACACATTCTTTAAGGATAAATGAATAATAGCTCTCTTCAAAATCCAAGAAAATAAATGTCTCGCATTGTTTCTCTCAATGCATAAAGAAAAGGATGGAAGGGTTGAAGGAACAATTAAAAGATAAGGACAGAAAATTCTCAAGGAAGTTCATTGCAACAGCTAATTGCAGCTGTTTTAAGGTAGCCTTTCCAATTCTACTACTACCAGTACCTCCTTTTCAACTCATAATAATGCAACAATGCTTAATTGTTTTCTCTTGGTCTCAGGGATGCTGGATAAGGTCATTATGTAGCTACGTTCTATCTTTATTTCATTCATGCTTATAGCTCATAAATCATACTTTCCCAAAGTGGGCATTTACTGCAAGAATCTGATTTGGTCACTAAAACTTCCACTTTCTTTCCCTCCTTTTTGAAAAGACAAAATTATGATGGTTAGGTTGGCTTTTACACCCTTTTTTCCTTTTGTTTTGCTAAGAAAGTGGTTCGATCACAAGAACAATTTTTGAAATATTATTTGAATAATGCATTTCTGAAGATGCCTTCCTGAATCTGAAGAGAGCCTGAAACACCAGTTCTGAGGTGCATACTACCTCATCCACTGCAAGGACTGATAACTCTGTGACTAATCACAGAGCTGTGTCTGTCACTGTTGGTAATTACATCACCACTAATCAAGGCTTAAAAACAGAAGCATCGTCAGCACTAGTGCACAATTGTCAATGATACAAGAAGTTAACCAAATAGAAACAGTTGTAAAGTTCAGAGGAACAAGCTTTAGAGACTCTAACACTAAGAATTATGTTGAATTACCTCAGAGAAGAACATCTCATACTAGAACATGACACAAGATATATTGGGAGAGGCAGTAAACCTGGGACTGGGAAGAGAAATCTTCTACCATTAAAATTCATGGCAAAACACTGATGTGAAAAGAACCAGTGCTTCATACCATTTCTCTTCTCTTGGCCAACATAGTTAGTTACACATGGGACATTTGGAAAGAATAAGTCTCAATCCAAAAAGGAGATGGTACATGGCAACTCCATACTCTCTTTCTCATTTTCCTGATGCATTTTTGTTAATTAGATTAAAAACATTAATAATATCAATACAATTAAAATAGCATATAGCTGTTATTTGGTGCTTAGATATAGAGTAAAAACTTTCCAACTAAAGAAGGTGTTGAGCTTCTTAATTTGGTAATATATTATCAGAGATGTTTCTGATGGGAAAATGAAATGAAATTTGCCCAACCATGAGCTTCTCCCACCAGAATTTTTCTCTCTTTTCTTTCTATTTTTATTTTCCTTTTATTCTTTTTCTTTCTATCCTTTTTTTCCCATGAGCTTCTTCAATTATTAAAGTAGATTTCTTCTATTTTTCACTAGTCAACAGCTCAGTGCAGAGGGCAAGATGAGCAGAGAGATTGACCTTGGATTGATCAGAAGCTAGGACATGGGCCAAACAAACATTGCTCAGGCTCCTACAGCAGAAGTCCTGCATTCATAATGCTTATTACACCATCCAAGGAACTCTTCAGTGCTATTATCTTCACTGATGAAAGGTTTATGAGAAAGCACTGGGAGTAACCCTGGATGTTTCAAAGTTTCAGCTTTGAATACAAGGACTCGGACAGTTTGATGTCTGAATGGGCACCCTGAAAATACTGTATAAACATAAAAAACAAGGTGTATCAACCCGTGACAACCGCATGGTCTAAAGTGAGGAATTTTATTAAGGAAAACTGAAACAATTTATCAAACAATATTAAGCACTGAAGCACTGCTGACCATGCTTTGAATGAGTGCAGGAAGCTTCCTACTCAGCAGTGAGAATGTGGGGCTAGATGGGTCTTTATCAGAAGCTTCTAAAGTTTGCCTCTAATGTTGGTGGCTGGATAATGATTAACCATTTTTTAACCCTTTTTTTTTTTTTTGAAAGCCTATCATCAGTACCTCTCCCGTCCCAAATTTTCTATGGAAGCAATGGGGACCAAACATAGCTGATTGTGAGCTTGGAAAAAATGTGTAAAGAGGTTTTGATTGTAAGTGTCAAGAGTGAAAATTATAGCTGTCTGCTCCTGGAAACTGAGTGCTTTGACACAGAGGAGCAGCTGAGTGAATATACAACCTCAGCTGTACCTTCCCTATTCAAGGCTGTATCATCTTTCCAGAACCTTCTGCCATAAAGAACAGCGCTGCTTCTTGGAGGGGAACATTTTGTATGAAGTTACACAGCACATGGAGTTTGCTGTTCAACCTGATAACTGATGTGAGTCAGAACCTACATATTCCTGGGAAATTATTTTTGGTGATTTATATGGGGTCTGTCCATCCCAAATTGCACTCCTAAAAAAGGAATTCAATTAGTAGTAAGCTTACCTATCATTTACCAGCTGACCATGTAAATAGCCTGCAAAATAGTAAAAAAAGGCAGGTAGTAATCCAATGGGATAATAGCTCAGGGGAAAAAAATATGCTATTAGCCCTGCTGGACTCCACACGGCAAACAGCCCTTCCACTCATAAAACCAGGAATAGATCTGCTGCACAGCAAGAAATCAGCTGGGTTCAGCAGCATGTGTCAAGGCAGGGAGGGAGTGAACCTGCTCTTGTGAGACAAAGGGCTACGCTCTGTGAGATAAACAACATTAAGGCAGCATGATCAAAGAATATTTAAAAATAACCACATTAAAAAAAATCAGAGGGGAAGAAAATATTCAAACAACCTAAGTGGAATCTCTCTGAAAAATAAAGTAAAATACTCCTGCCATACTCGTGCCAAAACATTGAATCTGCTACCTTGGAGTCACACTTTGTGTTCTTCTTCCTGCTGTTTCAAGGAAGCCAATACACAAAAATAAGGCACAGAAATGTAACCTTTGCCTGCTCAGCCCAGCTTGGTACTGGAAGCTGGGAAGCAGGGTCGCCTATCCCTAACTCTGGGAAAGTGCCAAGGAAGAGGACACAGGCTCTAAACTAAAAGAATTCAGTTATTTTGCTACTTTTAGCCCTTTTCAACTATGAAACAACAGGGCAATGATTTGTTTTATTATAGGCCAGCATGAGATTCCACATGCCTAGCCCATCTTCCTGTTCACCATGAGGAGTCTCATCAGGAAATGCTGGGGCTGGAGCCAATGAAACAGTTGGCTACACAACAAAAATTTTTTTGTGTCCTTCAGCATGTCCCTTAAGGCACCTATGTCTCCCATGCCCACCTCATCTCTAAAACAGGGGTAACATGACTTATTCACTGGCTAGTCCCCAGCTGCAGTAGTGGCTGTGAGGCAGCTGGGGATCCTCAGGCAGTGTGGCATGGACATCACAGGAAGGATAATCCAAAGCAATGGGCTGTCTGCATTTCTTGGTGCCAGGTGAAATGGCCTAGCTGCAAGGCAGCAGGTCACCACACAATTATTAAATCAACAGTTGGTTTCTAGTAAAGCAGAGTATTTACTAGTGTTAAGTCCTGATGTTAAAATCCCAGTGCGAGAAACTGTTTGATGTGTTCCACAGAGCACTAAGGTATAGCACAGACTCTTTTCCTGACAGATTTGTTGTACTTATCTATGTCTTACATTTACAATTTTTCAAAGCTCACACATGTAGGATCTAAAATGTTTGAATTTTACTTCCTTGCTATGGAAATGGTCTGTATTTAAATCTACTAATTCCTAGTGTCACTGAAAAATATGCACTCAGTTTATCTGCTCACACACAGCTTGAAGCAACTCAGCAATAAAAGATTACTTTAAGCACCTGAAATGGGATTTTCTGAGGTGCTAAGTGCCCAAATTTCCAAATGTCTAATAGTAGCTGCAGAAGTTCAAAGCTATAGGAAAACTACCTCCTTATTTTCTTGTCTGATGTGTGTAAACAGATTTAATGAAGGAAGGAGGAGGGAATAAGGAGTTTGCAATTAGTTTACAATTAGTTCACTGTTTCAGGGCAGATAGTGCTCTTGGAGGTTGAACAAAGGCTGGAAAACTGGCTGATGGAAGAAGAAGCAAGAGCAGACATCAAGAGCAAACATGTATGAAAAAATGCCACCTGCGTATATTCTCTGTCAGGGACAGTGGCACATCTCTCTCCATATACACACATCACTTTATAAGCATGCTGACTGTGTCACCAAAGCTTCTCAGGTACAGATGAGAAACAGACAGAGCTTTAGCTGTGTAGCTTTAGAAGAAGTTCGTAAAACCAGCAAATCCTTTCAATATTTCAGAAGACATCCAGGAACAAACTGTTTACTAGACCTTGCGCTCACTACCTGGAATAAGTTTTTTGTTACCAGAAGGTGCTTTCAGCAGTGCTGCTTCCACTCTCTCTAAGTTTTCCCATAGAGATATCTTTTGACTTGTTTCAGTGCAGGACAATGCAGGCAACTGCACTGGTCTTCTCTATCAAATTAAATATTTATGTATGCTTATGTCTAATGAAGACCACCATTATACTGACAGGTTAATCAAAAGAAAGAGCAAAGTATAGGGAAAGTACATTCTGTGAACATCAAACTTGAATGAAAAATTAAGAATGATAAGTAAAACAGGGACGAATTTATCATCCTATTTTAGTCTCTGACTCTCTCTCCTCCACTTCTTTGTTTGCCTTGTCTTTAAAAAATGAACAACCATAATTTAATAGAGACTTAGAGTAGACACATTAGTACAAGGTTTCAAATGACAATCCTCAAAAGCACTCCTAAAGTATTTTTAAAGTTTTATTGAAAAAACAATTACAAAAAAATAATGGCACAAGCCTACTGATTTTTTTTACATAAGGTACTGAACTAAATATACTCAAACAGGTCCTCAGGGTGGTGCCAGCTAGAGGCAAACTACTCTGACCCTGCCTTAGTTTGGCAGACCTCTCATTAAATTTCATTACTTGGCACTCATGCTTCTTCAGACTATAGTAGGTAAGCTTACAGACCTGAGGTCCACCTATTTCCTGAAGTGTCCTCTTCCACATCAGTCACATTTTTTACTGAGACATTTTTCCCTCTCTCTTTCTTGAAAATTTCCAGGCCGGAGACTGAAAAGCACGACTTTAGACAAAGATGTCATTATCACCTTTCAGCCATCAGGTCAGTCTGAATTCATGTTTGTTAAGAATAAGAATCTGTAACACTATGGCATGGAGGGGTAACCTTCTGTCCAATTACCTCAGAGTTGTGTCCTCTGTGTTTTGTGCCCCGAGGTACCGTTACACCTCTGGCTGAAGAGAAGGCCAGTAGAGCATTATCTTACCACCAGTGATTAGCTCAGTGTTACTGACAGTGTCAGCTTGTGCTGACCCTTCTGAACAGCTGCTGTACAGACACAGGGTTCACCATGATTAGGTGTTTGCTGTCATTTATGGCCCAGGTACTTGGTGTGGAAGACAATTTTTCCAGCTGCCTACATTCCAGTTTCTCTTCTACCTGTTAGCCATATATCGTCATAGGTGCAAAGCAGACCATCAACAAAAAAAGCAAGCAAACAAAAGGTCCTGTCATTCACCCAAGGAGCAAACATCTGTTAGACAACAGATTCAAAAGGTAAAGCACTTCTAATTTTGTAACATTCAAGACAATAGAAGAAATCAAAGCAGGTACAGCCCTGCCAACATCCTTTCAAAACGGGATGATATGTTCATCCATGTTCACCCATCAGTGAGATGGCAGCTCACATCGGGTGGGTATGCACACGCCTCAACCTGAAATCACAGTCTGCTTTCAGCACCTAATTACCTGGCTGAGGCTCCCAGACCTCATTCATAAGTTCCACCAGTCCCTAGCCAAGGCTCCCTTTCTCTGACAAAAGCAGCTTCTTCAGCCCTCTCCTCCAGACAACTCAAAGTCTCTCACTGAGTTGTGAATTGACGCCACCACCACCCAAACTGTGCCATGAGCTCATTCACCATGAGCTAACTGCTTGTCTTCAAGAGCACCTCAACTTTCCCAGTGACAACCAGCCATCCCCTGCTGCCAGCCTGTCCTGAGTGGAGGGTCAGAACAAGGAGGTGCCCAGCTCTGCTCTCTTCACAGGGAAGGCAGCAGCAGGTTGTGCGAGGAGGGGCACACAATAAGCACAACAGACACTTTGCATAAAATGAGACATACCTGTGACAATAGGTAAAATAGTCTTGTCTGTATTGCAAGACTAGCTTATAAAGGCAGAATTGAATTATTAACAGTTCATGGAAAAACAGCACTGAAGTTCTGAGAAGCCAGCAAAATAAAAATAAGAACAACTAAGAGCTAATTAAGTCATTATTTTACACAGTAAATCAAATGTACATATTGAAAATGCAGGGAACTGAGACAATAATCTATATCACTCACCTTAGGAACAAGCAGAAGATTAGACTTTGCCATAGGTAATACCATCACAGAGAGGTGGGGAAGAAAGGTCCACTTCAAGCTAAACTGGTACTTACTGGTTTTAGAAGAGATAAGGCAGCAGAATGTACTAAGTCCCAAAATGATAGAAGGGGAAGGCTGGGGGAATGTTCTCATCTGGTTTGTTCAGCGGATATGTTGGGCTCTTGGATCAAGTTAAATCAAGCAAGACTGTTGCACTGGCTCCACTACTAACCTTACTGCTCTGTCATTACAGCTTGCAACTGCTTTCACAACAAACACATTTTGCTTTGTCAAAACAGGTTTCAATCAACAGCACTTTCATCCAAAACCAAAACCCCTTCCTCTAGGCTGCATGGGGCCTGTTGCAGCTGCAGCAGTGGGAACCAGGGACCCCTGCACAGCAGCCCTGGCCCCGTGGTGAGAGCTGAGGATTGGCAGTGAGTCCTGTGCAGGCAGGGAGCCTCCGCTCTGACAGGTGTAAAAGGCAGTCTGGCAGGATCACTGGACTGTGAAGGTGCATTCTTTTTGAAGGCACATTCCTTTTTCCAGTCCTTCTTAGGGTTTGTCTCTTCTGCTGTCCCCTCAAAGCCCCACTTCTGCAAGTGGAGTAGGGATGTGCAGCCCTCACCAGCAGCACCATGGGAGTTAGTACAGAGTAGCTGATTCACTGCAAACTCATGCTCTTGTATGCCACACACAAACTCTCCTGTGTAAACAAGCAGTTTAAATGTCACCCTCATTTCTCCACCAAGGTGTTTATTGTGGACACAACACTGACAGCATGAAACTGGTACACTGAGACTTAATTCTTAGATTTTACATTTGGGAAAAGCTAAAATGGCAGTCATCATACATGGTATTCTGTGTGAGATTGCTTACCTACCTCTCCATGTATCTGCAAAAGATCCTATTTAGGTATATGACTCAGAAGCCCTCTTGGGGCTCCAGTCTTTCACAGAATCACAATGGGTCAGACTGGAAGGCACCGCAGGGGGTCACCTGGTCCAAGCTCCCTGTTCAAGAAGGGTCACCCCAGAGCATATGGCAGAGGATGGTGTCCAGACAGCTCTTGAACATCTCCAGTGAGGGAGGCTCCACAACCTGCTCCAGTGCATGGCCCCCCACAATAAAGAATGATTCACATCTTAGAAACCCCCATGCATGGAAGCATTTTTGTTTTATAAAATTAGTCTTAATGATTACTTTGACTTCAGGTACATCCAAAGAATAAAAGTTATTTGGGAAACTGACTAAAATGACACCAAAAAAAAAATCAAAAGTGATGTAACTTTTTGGTGTTATCAAGCTTATGCCCTTGAGCATTAGTGTTGTGAATTTTGGAGGACTCCGTACAAAGAGAATTTAAAGCACTTGTAACATTGTATCAAAGAAATGTTCATACATATAGATGTGTAGGAATGAAAGAAAAGACAGGTGGTAAAATCATAAAACAGGTCATAAGGATAAATTAGTCCATTTTTTAGAGACATTGAAGTAGAGAGAGAGAAAGAAACCAAGCAGCCTCATTGTCAGAAGAGCATTTACATCCTGCAGAAATCCATTCTGTCCTGTGTGGGAAATGCATGTGCACAGCTCTCCACTCCATTGCTTACTGCTGCCCTGTTTATCCCACACACTTCACAGGGCAGCAAAAGCAAACCAACCTCATGGGACAGCCAAGTCAAATGTTAGTTTGACTTGGCTTACTGTACGAAATAAACACATACACTTGCCCTGCTCCAAAAGCTGATATTGAGGAACACAGAGCTGCATGCACAAATTCCTCTTTACTTACGCAGTTATGGCGGTTTTTGCCTGAGTTTCTGGAGAAATTAGGGGGTTTTGAGGGGAATGGTTTTTGTCACTATTGGGTTGGATTTTTTCTTCCTACCTCCAGAGGCTCGATTTCAAATTCAAATTCAGGCATCATAGTTGCAATCAGTATTTCATAATACCCCAACTTTGTGGGTAGCTTGGCTGGCCATTTTTCCAGTCCCTATTATCTTTATCTATTTAATGGCCCAGATGTCAGAACAATAGAACATGTTTAATATTGACACTGGGGAAGCATAAAGAAAATTAATATTGCTTTTGTTTATTTTTATTTACTAGTAAATGCTTGTTTTGGTGAGTTACCCTAAATACTCTGCACTGTTATGGAAGGTTTTTTTTTCTAAAATTAACTGCTATTCACAGGTTACACCAAATTCAGATGTCACAGGAATTAACCATTTTACATTTTAACAGTTGGATTACCTTATTAATCCCATTAATTATGGCTAGTCTCGTGTCAGCTGCATTGTGTGACAGATATTTGCTCAGCTGAACAGCATGCATTGCTTCTGTTTGCAGTGATCCTACCTCCACCAGTCTGTTTTTATTTACAGATACTTCTATTATCACTTGCCTGGCTTCATCCCCATTGCTAACATCCCAGAAATCATGATACAGCATGTTTAACTACAGCAGCTGCTGCAGATCAAGGCACAGCCCAGTAACTCTTCAAGCAACTCAGTGTCCTTGGAGCATATTTCATTGAACTGTTTATTTAGGGGGAAAACCTGGGTTTTCATCATCTCATGCCACTATTTACAATCTGAAAATACATTTGAAACTAAGCTGCTTCTTTAGAGAATGCAATGGAAAAATAGTATAAATATTCTGAATAGAGTTTAAGTTATTTCAAGGTTTTGAAATAATTGGTACAATTCATTCTGGTTTTAAGACGCAGTGCAGGACACACAAGGCCATTTTTTCCCTATAACATCCATCCTGTTTCTGTGGGACAAGCCACCCAACTTTTTTGAATAATTTTCTCATAGGACTACTTAATAAATGTGCATTTAATTCTCTTAGAGCTCCAGAAGACAGAAAATGAAGGTGGACAATGCACTGCTGTTTGCTTTCCATTGATGATTTATAATATTAACATATTCACAGACAATAACTATGTGATGCCCTATTATGAAGGTGGTTGATGACATATTTTCTTCGAGATTTCTTCAGAAATACAGACAACATGAAAATAGCTCTTGGCTCATTATGGTTTATTTCAGCTTACGATAAGAAGATATCTTTTCAGAGGTGTCATTGAGTAGGAGATCTTTTGGGACAACTACAGCCCACCTTTCTGAGATTTAAGTCTCCCTAACCACAGAATAAATCCAATTCAACCCAGAAGGGCTGAATGAACTTGCTAAACTGTTTAGCTTGCAGAGCATGGGCACCTCCTCTCCAGAGATACTGCAGGAGGAGGGAGCCTAGCATGGTAAGAGGATGAGGTGCTTTGAAGACCATCATTTCTTCAAGTCTGTGTTGTAATAAGGGCATTTTCAGTTCAGGACTGTAAAGCAACATTTTAGTTTTAGCCTCAGGCCTCCTTATTGACTTGACTTTGTTTTGTCAACCTGACACATTCAGGGCTAAGAAATGCAGCCCAGCTACACAGCCAACTTGGGCTGATTTAGCCACCCTGGAGGTAAGCACTCCCAGGAGGCTCAGGAGGTCTGAGAATGTCCAGAGGCTGATGGTTTCATTGTCCCTGCTGTCCCCTGAGAGTGGGCTCAGCTGAGCCTGAAAGACTTCCAGAACCACAGAGCAGTGACCAAAAACCTTGTAACCCTTGTCTATTGGAGCTCTGCATTTTGAACACTGAAACCCTGAGGCCTGCAGGTTCTTCTCACACCAGTTTCTCTTCTAAATAACTTTTCTCAAACCAACCTGTCCCGTCAAACATTCTGTTTCAGAGAATAAGGCATTTCCCCCCCACAAAACGCTTTTTGACATGTTATCTCTGCAACACTCAGCAGTGAATATTAAGCTCAGCACCCTCTGGCCTTGAACACCTTCCACATCTCTGACATCCAGCAGCATCACTGAACAGGTTCCTGGTTGTGCAACAGAAGGGAGACAAAAGGAGCAGCTATAGGTTTCTAGCTCAATAATGGGATTTGGCACAATTTGCAAGGATTGCAAACCACAGAGCAGTGCTGTTTGACAGTGCACGTTGCCTAATTTATTTATATACTATTTCAAACAAAGACAAGTAAACACGCACTGTACACCAGAGCACAGTGGAACTAAAGGCACAATAGATGCAGGAGTGTATAACAAATACTCCATTAGGGAGAAAAAACAAAAAAGCCCCATGTTAAAAAAATGTTCAAACAGCCTACTCAAGCACTCAGAGATCAGAAAACACACACCATAGGGCTGTTTATACAGTCAGCAGAAGGTGCTGTCCAGAAATTCAGCAGCTCCTGCTGCAGCTCCATGGGTTTCCCCAGACACCTCTCTCTCCTGCCAGGACTGATGGGAGCAGAAGGAGATGGCTCAGATGTCCTCCAGCACAGGTGATGCTCTGTGGGCAGGAACCCCAGTAAGTTTGTACACACTGAGCCCAGCACAGAGCTGCTGTCAGCTGCAGAAGGGCAGTGCATGCTTGTGCTGCATCCAGGTGTGATCAAAGGTTACAGCTGAAGTCCCTAAAATAGGATGAGACACAGTCTTGCCAGAACACAATGCCTTTGAGCCCCGTTTTTCCCTTTGCTTCTTTTTTTTCCCTTGAGTTAACCTCTAATGTCAAGGAAATCACGTTAAGAAAAAAGACAGTGAACACTTGCATCTGATGGGAAAGGAAGAGCAAGTTCAAGTGACATGCACTTTGGGATGATGGTTTATATCAGCTCGAAATTAGAACTGTGAGATATTCATCCAGTGCATTTTTTCCTACTTTCAATGTGACTGAGACGGTCATCATTCCAGCTGGAATTATTTAAGCAGAAGTCATATCCTAATGCATCAATAATGAATCATTTATCTAATTATCTGTATTTGTCTCTGTTCCCATCCAGTTTTGCATATTGAAAAAGATAAGCAACAAACATGATCTATTTTTTTCTCCCATTTACACTTTTAAATATTAGCTTTTAATAAGAATTCATAGGGAAAAAAGCATATTATAGCAACTAAAAATGTTGAGCATAGTGCTGTTCTTTGCTATTACACAATTTTAAATAATGCGCTGCTTCTGATTTGCATTCTATATCTCATTGCTGCAACTAGATTTTTCTAAAGAGAAAAAAGTTGACAGAAAAAGCACTGGGGCAAGAGCATCTGGAAATTAAACACAGAAAACCCCTCCCTCCGCTGAAGAAAAATGGTCTAACACTAGCTCTGTGCCAAAGTTTAGATCAGAAGAAAAAAACTAGGCAAGGCTCCTATCTAGAATTCCAGACTAACCCTGATAAGGAAAATAAAATTAAAAAAAGAAGAAATAGTGATAAAAGCAGGATGAAGGGATCAGGTGGGATGAAAAACTAGCTGAGAAATAGGCACTAGAGAAGAAAAAGCCATAAACTGGAGTTTGAGGATACAGAATTTGATTCCAGAATAAGAAATAAGCAATTACAGGGATTCGGGAGATGAACAACATTGACTTAGACACAGGACTGTGGGTCTTGAATGTCCATGACCACCCTCTTGCAGAACAAAAGCAGAGAAAGCAAAAGATCATCCTTTAAAACAGTATATTGATGCTCAAGGAGCATTTCGGTGTTCAGTGGAGGCTGGAACAATTTAACAAAGGACCTGGCCTTGGAGGCCCCTGAGTGACAAAGTGCCTTGGGGCCAAGACCTTCCCGGCTCTCTGTTCTCACCTTCCATCGCTGGGTCACACTGGCCGGAGCAGAGTCCCAGGCTGAGCACAGAGCGGCCAGGGTTATGGTAAGCAAAATTATTACTATTTTACTCAAAACTTGCCATACTCGTGTCCTCAGCAAAACCTGCAGGTGTGGATTTGCACGAGTGCAACCCGCCGAAGCCAGCGGCCCCCAGCTCCCCATCCCGCCCGTACCCGGCGGTCCCAGCCGGGCCAGGGGGGTTCCAAATTCCCGGCACGTCCTGGGGCGCCTCCCGTCCTGCCCTGGGCGGCAGCGCTCCCCGGGGCTGCCCCGCGCCGCATCCCGCATCCCGCAGCCGGCAGCTTTTCCAGAGGGATGCTGGCGACATCTGGTGGCGCCGGGAGGGACGCCCGGACCGGCAGGAGCGGCGCGGGATGGCCGGGGAGACGGGGCAGGAGGCGCTGCCTCAGCCCCACCCCAGCCAGCGCTCACCCAGACGGTGAATCGAGGGGGGAAAGTAAACCCCGCGGGCTGAGCCAGGAACAGTTTTGATAACTGAAGCAAAATAAGATATTTTAATAACAAAAATAATAATTGTAATTAAAAGGAGGGAGAGGAATAAAATTCAAGACAGACAAGTGATGCACAGTTCAATCGCTCGCCCCCCACTGACTGATGTCCATCCCTGAGCAGCGATCCGTGGCTCTCAACCCGCTCCCCGCTGCATTTAACACTGAGCATGACATTCTCTGGAATGGAATATCCTTTTGGTCAGTTCAGGTCACTCCCCTGGCCATGCTCCCTCAGAGATTCTTGTGAACCTGCTTCTGGGCAGAGCATGAGACACTGAAAAGTCCCTGACTTGGGGCAAGCACTTCTCAGCAACAACCAAAACATCCGTGTGTGTGTTACTGTTACCCTTGTTCTGAATCCAAAACACAGCACTGTACCAGCTCCTGAGGAAAAAAAAATATGTACAGTACACCAGCCAAAACCATGACAGACGATGATATGAAAAAATATCCTTGGCCTAAACAGCACTAGGTGGCTCCAAGCAAGTTCAGCATCTTAGGGAGCTCTAAAGGTCAGATAACAAGAATAATCTTACTATCAGGGAGATTGGAACTAGACCATCTTTAAGATCATTCTATGACTCAATAACTACCCTCTGCAGTTCTTGCAATGCAGCCACAGCAAACAAGAGGTGTGAACCCAGGTGTGAGCTCCAAACTCTGTAACAGACTCTCATCATGCCAAGATACAGAACATCTTTCAGTGGAGAAAGAACATACCTTAAAAAATACTCATGATTTTACTGGAAATGTAAATCACACACAAACTAGGTTTTTAGGTATATTTCAAACATAGCAAGCTTATAAGAATTTAAGACTTTTATGGAAACATCATTCTGCTCCTGAAACAAAGCAAAAGAGTAAATAATTTGTAAGCATCCTGAAGGAACAGCTGTTAGTCCATTTCCCATTTGGAGTTTTCAGCATACTTTTTTACAGTTGCTATGCCTGATTGATTCTCATGCTGCAAACGAAACC
Source organism: Fringilla coelebs (assembly GCF_963513975.1). Taxonomy (NCBI): domain Eukaryota; kingdom Metazoa; phylum Chordata; class Aves; order Passeriformes; family Fringillidae; genus Fringilla; species Fringilla coelebs. The sequence goes on along the minus strand of NC_140029.1, from coordinate 25,594,019 downwards.
CCAGGAAAAAAAAAAAGAGTTTTAAAATTTTAACCAATCAAATTAATGGGATTCTTGTACCAGACTCTAGATTACCTCTAGTTTTCCCAGAGAACTTGTGGATGCCCCATCCCTGGAAGTGTTCAAGGCCAGGCTGGATAAGGCTCTGAGCAACATGGTCTAGTGAAAGGTGAAGAGCCCTGTTCATGGCAGGGGGATGGGAACAAGATGATCTTTAAGGTCCTTTCAACCCAAACCATTCTATGATTCCATGGAATCAGTAAATGGAGTGCTATGAAATCCTAAATACTTTTCCCCCAAGACTGATGGAGGTGACTAAGAACACCTGTGCACACATCTTTCAAATATGAACTAGGGTCTGGTGAATCCTTCCTCATCTGGATTCATAACATGGGCCAGCTGACCTTCCAAGGTCATGCTGAGGAAAATGGAAATTTTAGGCAAACAAGTTTCTCAGTTCTGTCTCCTGTTAGAAGCGCTGCCAGAATCCCCACACAGCAACAGTTGGGAGCTTCCTACCTTAGAGACTTCAGAGGAACATTCAGAAGAGCTGTAGTTACTTTATAATCAGTCATATCCACACATTTCCTAGATTTGAACATCATAAACATTCCACTAAACCTCTAACCACCTGGATGGTATAACTGAGCCCCATGTCCACAGAACAGCTAAAAATCAGAGGCATTTTGAGGTTGCCCTTCCTGGTATATTCAGCACCTCCACTTGAAACCAGAACCATCACATGCAAATATAGAGAAGAGAAAGTACAATTACTATATACACAGAGCTTCAATTTGGCTTGAGAAATGCCCTGAGGAATGGCCTGTAACATGGTTAAGATCCAGGACAAATTCTTTGCCTGCATGTTGTAAAGGTCTTCTAAGCTGGGGGGGAAAAAAAAAAAATCGGGCCCTTTGCTTCTCTGAACTGTAGGAGAGAGATTCTTGTTTGGGGCAGTTTAGGACTTACTTGAAATAGGTATTCCCAGAGAATTCTTTAAGTTTCCTCCATATACCAATGTACCAATTGCTTTCCAGGAATCACAGGCATTATTAAGGGAGGGAAGTACCGTTGGAAACTTGGGAATGACAGAATTTATGTGCTTCCACTTTTCAAAGAAGGCAACAATGAGTCAGCCCTAGATAATCACTGAAGCCTTGACTCCAGCGTGCTGTGAATAATCCACAGTTAGAAATCAAGGAGTATGGAATGCTTTTCTCTATAGTGGGAGGTGTGTTGCTAAGAGTGGGGTTGAAGGGGAGAACTTGACAAGGACTCTCTTGCATCTCAGTGAGTCTTGACTGTTGGAGTGGCCTATTGACACTGCTGGCAGCTGATATAGATTGAAGTACTTTGTGAGCCACTCTGTCTTGCCTGACGGGGACTTCAGCTCTACTCAGCGCCGCTAAGGCAGCAGCAAGAGTGTGATGTCTACTTTTGGTCACAGCACTTCAAGAAAGATGGGAGCCAAATGGAAAGAGTCCAGAGAGGTAATAAGAATGAAGAGAAGTGTAGAAAACATAACCTGAGGTAACAACTTCCCCTAGGAAAGAGAAAACAGAAAATACAGTCCATGAACTGTCTTCAAAAATGTAAGCACTTACTGCAAATAGACAATATATCCTTTGGGGTAGGAAAAGCAGTAACAGATTTAAACTGAATCAATGGTACACTACATTTTCCTCATGGTACAGAGCAGTTACATCTTCTGGTTTTAGTTGGACATGAATCATTGCACTGCTTAAATATAATCTCAGTATTTTATTCTTAATTGTTTTATATGCATTTTTCTCTGTTGCCTTGGAAAAGTAATACATACAGTCAAAATACTGCTAAAAAGTTCAGTGTTTATCAGTCCCTTATTCTCTGTATACCTCATTCCTATCTACTTAATACAGTTGTTGTGAGACCTACTCCAACACCTGCCAAGCTATTTGAAAGTGCAAGTGTGAAGAGCATAATTTTATTAATACATAATGATATTGTGTGTATTTATTATTAGCACATCTCAATATATGTTTAATAGTGTTTTTTTATATAATATTAACAGAACCAATAAAAAATGAGAAAAATGAATCCCTAAACTGTGACCCTGCTTTCATCAGAAAATTTTCAGTCTGGCATCTTATAGTCATCTATAATTACAAAAAGGTGACAAAAAGGTTGTTGGGATTGTATTCTAATAAATGAGGAAAGAGACAGGGTCACTAGAGTCATGCAGTCATCTCAACAGACCAACATCAATAACCTACTTTTCCAAAAGAGAAACGTAGTCAATAAAACATAAAAGAAAAGCATTTAAAAAATTTAAAAGCTTTTCCAAACACAGAAAGTCTGCATTATAACAGCAACTGGCCACTCCAGGATGCACATTATCAAAGCATGAAAGCACTGCTGAGGTGACTGAAGTCACTCTGCCTTCAGTCTTGTGCCTCCCAGCACACCCAAGGCACACATTAATGGCTTAATGTGTTATTGCCTAATTAAATGATTGAATGCTTTGCATGTAAAAGACAATCTGTTAAGTGTTAGGTTCTGGCATGCCTCACCCTGAAAACACATTAAAAGCTCTTACCATCTGAAAAGGAAAGAGATGAGGGCACAAACATTTGGGTCTACACCATACAAAATGAATCCAATAAAAAGTGTCAAAATTTAATGACAGTGAGTGCACAAAATCATGAACTTGCTTTCAATCCATCAGAAGGGAATGAGGAAACAAAAACCAAAAAAGCCTGGATTCATGTGTAAACCAGGTGGCAAATGCCTTCTAAATCACTTACATGCAGAATCTGTGATGTTTTCTGGAAATGCAAGCCAACACAGAGGTAAAACCTAACCTTTGTACCAGGAATTTCCAGGTGCATATTTTTACTAATAAAATCATTGCTGTTTGTGGTTTGACAACACCTGCTACACAAAACATCAAAAACACACTATATCTATACCTTAGGGAAATTGTCTTGCACTTTAAATGTTGATTAGCATCATCTAGAGATTGCTAAGGCTAAGAAAACTGCATTAGCTCCTTTTAAGTCCAGAATACCTAAACTCAGTCCACACCACAAAAGATTACTGACTAAGAGGTATTGCTTAAAACTGGGTTTAATAAAGAAAAAGGGCTAAATGGTCCAGTTCATCACCTGGTTCTTCCAATTTCCACAATTCTTGTATTCAGTGGCAAAACTGAAACAGGATTGCTTAAAGCAGAGCACAGCCCTAACTCTTGTCAACTGCACAGAAAACTGCTCCGTTGCTTTGTCCCATTGGAAACCTCAAAAAATCCACATGCAGTGCTAAAAGAGAAGTCAGAGGAACCCTTGAACCTGATCCACCAAAAGTCACAGAAGCAGCAGAAACCCAGCCATCAGCAAAGATTTTTCTTTGAAGCAAAGCTGAAAAGAGACAGTGCATGTGTTCAGGTCAGACACTTAAACCATAAGTAAACTTTATTTTAGAGTTTTTTCTAAAGAGCTAGAGGATGACATTGACTCTAGGCAGAAAATGCTGTAACAACCACCTGAGGACCCTGGTCTCCATGCAGTTGGCCACGTACAGCTGTGGATGTCCCAGGAGCCAGGAGGCTGAACAGCAGGATGCTAGGCAGCAGCACTGCAAAAAAAAAAAGGGCATGTCTGCCAGCATGAAGCTGAGCTTCACAGCTAAAAATTGCCTTCTGGTCTACTCTGCTTTTAAAGACACAACCAGAAGGCATTTCTGCCTACCTGGACATAGCAAACTCCCAGTTTGCTGTAAGAAACAGGATGCCTCAGTTCAGTCCCTCAGGCAGAGGGAGCTCAGCGTGTCACACCTCAAGAGAAGCTCCTGACTGGAGATAGGCCTGGAACAGGAGACCCTTCTCTCCATCTAAGCCACTTCACGAACAAAGCTAACATTGTGGCTGCTTTACAGTCTTGTTTTACTTTGTAGAATACCATGTTACAGAAGATGTGTTGCTGCTCAATGAGCAGAGGAGCATTACAAACTCCTAAGCTCAAAATGCAGCCACAGCCTCACAGGCACTCACATCCCAGCACCCCAGAACATCATAGAAAGGCTGGGGTTGGAAGGGATCTTAGAAGCATTGATTTCCAACCTCCCTACATTCCACTAGGCCAGGTTACTCAAAGCCCCATCCAACCTGGCCTTGAACACCTCCAGGGATGGGCACCCACACCAGTATCTCAAATTTCAGATTCTGGGTGTTTGATGTGAAGAAACACTTACATCAAAGATTCTGCAGCTGTAGATTGTTCTTTAATGCTCTGGGTTTAACATATAGGAAGCTACTTTCAAAAAGTGTCAATTATGACTGCTATGAATTACAGCCTAAAGTTTCACTGAGATAGTGAGGGCCAGGAATATGGGCTGTGCTATACCCCTGAAAGGCATGTTATCATCTGGGCATGACAGGAATGCCCTAACACGACTCACCTTCCCTGATTATGATCATCAGTGAAAGCTGCTAAATGAATTGATTGTCAGTCTTTGTACTCTCCTTGAGTTTAAAATATTGAAACAATGGTCTCCTCTCTCAATGAGCTGCTGAGTTTGCAGGGAAGGTGTGCTTACCTGAGAAGGTCACATTTTCATGAGGGAAAATAAGAAGGGGAGAAATTTAAAGGAAGTAGAGGTTTCTTCCATTTCCCTGATGCCTTTCTTCAAATCAGGTATCCCCAATGCATTCATGATAGATTTTTTCTCATCTGTTTTCAAAACCCTAGACTGCATTATCTTCTCCCAAAACAGTCACGTGTGCTTATATTTACTATAAGAAAATATTGCAGTTTGTCTAACTTGAAGTTTGATGCAGTTTAAATTCACAATTTCATATCCTGTCAGTACAGCATGTAGAAAATAGTTTCTCCTGATTCTGCAGCTTTGAAGACCAGTTCCCTTTGCCATTTGTGGTAGGTTAAATAATTCCAAATTCTTCAATATTTAGTAATAAAAGTTATTCTGTCACTACCAGGCTTTAGCTTTTCAATGGACTTCTTACATTTTGATGCCTCCCTAGCAGTTTATCAAGGGTTCCAGCAGAGCCTTCCCCACATCAAGTAGAGGAAACTACTATTTCAGAGTATGCAAATAATTGCCATTGCTTTCTATTTCCACTAGATCTCTATGCTGTAGTCCAGCAGAACCAGTATTATCTTTTAGTCCTTTTTTACCATGCTTCTCAGCCATACTTAGGCTTACTTATTTTATGATAATGAAGTTCATCCTGTGCATGGTTTCCTCTGTTTTTTTTTTTTGTCCAGAGCACTTTTCCAATTCATTAAAATAATTTTGAATTATTTTAACTGGCCTTCCTTATTCTGAACATCCCTTCCAGCTTAATACTGCTTGCAAACACTACCACACCACTTCCATCACTCAGTATTTTCACTCAGACAGTATTTTCCATTGAAAATACTGAGTGGTGCCAGCCCAGGAGACACTGTGAATACAAAGGTTGCCAGCAAGTCAGTAACTGGAGAATTAAAATGTCCTTATGCTTTGCCATAGACATTAAGAAATGGAGGGCCTTTTGCTTTGGTCTTCCAAGGTCACAACCTTGACTTGTCAACCCACAAGGTTCAACAATGTTTCTATTTGCAATTTGGTATTTGTTCAGTTTACCAAATCTCAGTTTTTCTTGGAAGGACTGCAGAACTAGTCCCTATGCTGGATGGATTGGCTCCTTTTTCACTGATTCACCCAAAAAGTAGACTGTTTTTCAGTATTAGTAAAAATATAACCTCCTTAGCTGACCTCCAGCAGAAAACAAAACCAGAAGTTTTTCTATAAAAACAGCTCTAAGACACACTACATCATACTCAGGCCTCTCATTGGTTTAGTACCCCTTAGCTTTGTCCCTGGCATAATATTTTAACTAGATGACTGGGCAACAGCCCCTTTAGAACTGCAAGAGTCAACCCTAATAAACTTGTGCTGGTGATACAAAACAAATTGAGTTTGACTGCTGTAACACATGCTGTTGGCATCATTTCATTCAGGGAAATCAGAAGTCTAGTGGATTGGTCAAGGTCATTGCTATGATGATGCTCCCTTCCTTCATGTCCCTGCTGTTTAAGGGATGCATGCTGAGATAATGAACCAGATTAAGTATCTTGATGACACTTTTGATTATGCTCCTTCCTCAGAAAGGTTATCAGATTTTGGCTGGTGGCAGGCAATCAGCTCTGGAAAGGCAGCAAATTTCAGAGACACAAGCTGTTCCTTTTTGCTAATGCAGTGACCAAACAACAGCAACATACACACTTGGGGCCAGAGGGCTTGATTACTGTAATCCTGTCCTAGCAGGACCTTTGCAGGGCCTGCAGCTTGCAGGAGGTTCAGAAATGTGTTCTTGCACTGGAGTAAGCATCACAACCTTACTCAGAACTATCATTTCCTACAGCAATACTTCCACCTCAGTCATTGGAGCCGCTCCCCAGCCACTTCCCAGTGACAGAATTTGGGAAGCAAAACCTTACAGCAGAAAGCTCTCCCTGTTCCCATATATCCCTCTGTTACTTCTCCAGGATCTGACACACATGCAGGGAGCCAGGACATGATACACATGTGATATATAGGTGGCAGGAGTACAGCCGCTTGGTTCAGGGGGGTCTTGGTGAAAGGCGCTGCCACCCGTCCGTGCAGCTCCTCTGAGCCACCGCCAATGAAGCAGCACCGCTCCGCAGCCTCGGCACCCACGGGTGTCACAGGGGTGTCACAGTGTGCCCAGGGGTGGTACAGGTAATGCATGTGACACAGGGCACACGATGAAAAACCCCCCGGTTCAGGGTGCAGCCTGTGCGATGAGCGAATGCAGGCGCAGCTAGAAAAGCTGCCGCCAGTTTGGGCACTGCTCCGCTCTAAGCAACATCTTCAACATCTCAGCACTAGATGGCGGCGATCTTCACAAATTTCTAATCAATGAGAGCTTTATTCCCAAAAGTGCTTGCCAAACCCCCCCTTTCTCTCTTTCAAAACCACTAGAACTGCTTTCTCTTCTACATAAGTTTTCTGCAAAATGCCTTTGCAAACAATGAAATAGGTCTGTTTTTCGGAACAAGTATTCTGAAAAATAAACGTATGTTTCACTAAAAGTGCATCATGCCTTTGAAATAAACCTTATCTGGCTGAACAGAGAACAACCATGCCTTCTGAGCTTACATCCAACTTCTGTTTTTATAGTCAAGTCTGTATGGAAAGAATGCTTGTAATCTTCATTTATATCAATCACTTATGCAGTTCATTCTATGTTATTTTGATTGGACTATCCCATCAGAGAAAATTTTACAAAGTCATCACTTTTCCTTCAAGTTACTAATAATTTTTCTGGATGCTTACTAAAGTCATTTCACTTAATGTATTGGGGGAAAAAAGAACACAAAGCACAAAGAAAGCACACCTATGTAACAGTCTTCCACAGCTCCTCAGAAAGTCCTTTGGCCCTGTCTAGCAGACCTGCCAAGTGCCACAGCTGTAATATTCACTCCCTTGGCCCAGTTTCTCATTCCCTCCTGCCCTCTCTTGTAAGTCACCCTAGTACTGTAATTTAACCCCTGCACGTGAAGCCTGCACTGCCACTGGCATTTCACTGATCTATCAGTCAGGGCTATGTCACACAAGGGAACCTGGGGCTGAGAAGCAGCTCTGGTACTGCAGAAGCCCAGAATTTGATGCCCCTCAGCACACATGGCCTGAAGTACCAGCCTGGAAGATGCGTGCATCCCGGACTTGTACCACGAGTCCTCCACCCCATCATCTGACCTAGCACAGAAAAGGCACATCCACTTCATGAGGAAGCAGCCATGAGCCTCAAGAACTGAATAACAACTGCTGGGCATTCTGTCTTTTTCAATGCTGTGCTACAGCTGGGGCACAGTGACACAGAACAAATCTCCTCCAGTGACAAAGGGACTGAGCAGACCCCCAGCTGTAACCACAGTACTGAGAGCACATCAGATCTGGAGCCAATTCAATGTTTAGCCCTGGATACCAACTTAATAGCATCAGCAGGGGTGCAAAGGTAGTTTACTCTGGTCCTGAAGCTCAAACCAGAAAGAAAACCTGCTTAGAAGAAACTCCACCTAACTCTGCATGTCAGTTCAGACCTTACAGTGCTGAGCACAAGGTAGACATTGAAAATATATGGTAAGATCTAAACATAATACAATAAACTGAAAGAAATCATGTTTGTTGGAATTAATATCTGCTCCATTTCTGAGATTTTTTAGCATATAAATATGCAAAATTTACATAATAAGACTAAAGATTAAGCTTTTAAAAAGTAATCCTTTTCACTACATACATACAGTCTTGTAATGTCGCAGCTATTTAATGTTCAATCAAATTATAGTAAAAAATGTAAGTAATCCAAGTTCACTATTAAGTTGATCCAATAAAACCATCTTACTATCATATTTTGTAGTTTAAGGATAGATTTCTTTCATTGGTGCTTGCATCAGAACCAAATTTGAAGCTGAAGACTGAGACTTTTGAGACTTTTCCTCAAAGTTTGTCACCTAAGAAGCCTCAGTTTGAATGTCTGCATAAGATGAGTTGCAAACAATTATATATACAAGAGACCTTTGAAAGTCAGAGGACAGGCTCAGCCATGGATGGCTGATAACGTGGGCACAGCCCAGGAACACATGGAGTAAAGAGAAGGTAAAACAAGGCAAGGGTGCAGTGATCCTTCTTCCCTACTGACCACCAGCTGATCTAACACAGATGTAGCAACTGATGGGCCATGGACACAGCTCACACTGGGTCAGAGGGAAAGATTACCATTGTCTTCCTAAGAGTTCAGTCTCTGGAATTTTACAAGGTCGTGTATTATGTTATTTCATATCTCAATTTGAGAGGCTTTCCTCTCTCTCCACTTCACTGAAAACATCTAAGAGACTGCCTTGCCTGGGAACAGAGTCCCCTTGTCTGCTGGTGGAATAAATCTTGTGGGAACCCCCTTTTCATCTTTTTATTGACTACTCTATATGGGCATCTCTCTGAGGAGCCTGAATTTGGAAGAACTTGCTGAAGTCCTTTAACAGTGCATTTTGCCTTCAACTTCTGCAAATAAGCAGGCAAAATGTATGTATTCTCCTCTACTTTAAAGAAAAACCTAATGAATTTCAAGGGAAAATATTTACTTACCTTGAGCAGGGAAAAAATATGGGAATGATATCTGCAAGCTTCCTGTAAGATATGATGTTGCTCTTCCAGAACAGCAGCAATGTTCATAATATATTTATTAGGAGCAGCCCAAAGTAAATAGATTTGAGTTTATCAGAAGTATTTCAGTTGCTCAAACTCATTAAATCAGACCAAGCCCCTCAGACAATTGGAGGTCCAAGGTTTGGTCCCAACACTTCTGAACTGACCCCAGTTGCCAAGAGTCATTTGTCTCAAAACCAAAATGCCACAAGCTGTGATAGTCAGAAATTGTGAGACACTCATCCTTGCAGCTTGTTTTAACCCACGTAGCGCTTCTGACTGAAGAATGGTCTCAAACATAAACACTTTTATAATTGAAAAAAATCTACAGATTTGTATTTTAAAGCGCAAAGAAAATTTTCCATCCTAAAAACCTAATATTGCTCAGTTTTATATTTTATACTCTTCAGAGTGAATAGCTTGACTCAAGATTTGAGTCTGTATATATAAAGATAGTGTTGGCAATGTTCAGGAGAAGGTAAGATGAGAAGCCATCCCAGCCTGCTGCAGAAGACATGTTTTGCCACACAGCTGTTTGACCATCCAATTAGGTACAGATCAGAGTCCTGGGGTACCACCAGCACACCTCTGAAAATATGAGTCACTAAGGACTGGCTTAGAAGTCTAGACTCAACCCACATATGGATCTCCATGGCCCACTTTCACTTTGTTTGGGACCCAAACACTAGCAAGATCTGCAGCTTTGGAAGGTCAGCATCCTTAGTCATGGAAGTTCTGCTCCCCAAACACAACTAGAAAGAAGCAAAGCCACGCTGAATATACATTTCAACACAGCTTATATCCAAGCATAACCTGAGTACTTTTAAAATGAACATTATAATCTTAACCTTATGATATTATCAAGCATATACACTAAAACTGGAGCAATACAGAGACTATTAGCAGAATATTAGAATATTTTCTACCTGAAAGGAAGTTGTAGCCAGGTGGGGATCAGCCTCTTCTCCTAGGCAACCAGCAACAGGATAAGAGAACATAGTTTCAAACAGGGCCAGAGGTGGTTCAGATTGGACATCAGGAAGAATTTGTTCACAGAAAGGGTTGTTAAACATTGAAAGGGACTGTCCAGGTAGGCAATGAAATTGCCATTCCTGGTGTTGTTTAGGAAACAACTGGAGATGGCACTTAGTGCCATGGTCTAGTTGACAAGGTGGCGATTGCTCAAGGTGTTGGACTCAATGATCTTAGAGCTTGTTTCCAACCTAATAATTCTGTGAAATTATTACACATCCAAAGACAATCTAAAACTACTATTTCTTTTTGGATCAGAGTACAGGCTTCAAAGTTTTTCTGACTTGCTCATACACTTAAATTCCTAAAGCTCCATTCTGAAAAAGATATTGACATTACCCAGTCAAAAGCACTGCATAGCACAGCCCACAGGTTTACCAAGGTCTGACTGCAATACCAGCCTCAGCCAAGGATGACAACATTCCAATTCCTAGTGCTGTTTTATAAATTATAAATGGATGCCAAGCCCACAATGATAAAATTGATGACTCAGAGGCTGAGTCAAATACACAGTACCTCAATGGCTTTTAAGAAAAGGAAATGCTCCACTCAAATCACAAACAGATGGCAACATGGGAGATGGAAAATTCTTCTGCAAGTGTCAACTCCCATTGCTTTTCAAACCAGCTGTCAAGTGATCTTCTGGTGAAACAGACTTAACCAGTTCAAATCCCCCTTTTCTTTACACATACAATGTCCCACAACATTCCCTGACAAAATAAAGCAAACCAAATGTTTGGTTTTCAAGTAAGACTGTAAAACTCAAAATGTTTGATAATCTTTTTGTAAAAGCTTCTTCCTTGAGTTTCTCTCACAGAACTTAATTTTCCTTGGGTTAGTCCCAACATCTCAGATTCCAAATACTTTAATACACTTAAAACTCCTCTTTTCTGAGTTTAAGTTAGAGTATCATCAATATATTTCTCAGTTGTATTTCACAGGAAATTTGCATTTGCTTTCAGCAATACAGTTTCACAAGAGAACATCAGCACTTTCAAGAGTGAAAACTAGGAACTGTTGAAAAAAGTTCTACCTAAACTAATGTAACTAGGAAAGCAAAACATTGAAAAAAGAAAATCTTGATTAAATTAATTTCCTTTCCACATTTTTTTTGTAGAAAACTGAAATATTACTCTTTGTATGGATTATTCACTGTCTACTGAAAGTATCTGTGTGGTTTTAGCCTCCGATCTGTAACAGCTTAATGTTCATTACAATCTGTCATGATTTGTGGTTCTGGTCTTGAGAAAGAAACTCCATGATGGATCAGAACATTATCTCTTGAGAACTCAGCCTGTGGGAAATAATGACAGCAGGAAATAATGGAGGATATACTGGAGCTTCTGTTTTCAACAAAAATTTTTCAGCATTCAGTTCTAAGTCTTCTCATGAAAGATGTCCTCTTGCTACCTTGACTGCAGCTGTAAGAGACTTAAGGATCACAATTGCCTCAAACACTGCCAAGGCCACAGAAGGAACTTGCCATAAGATAAGCCATCACAGCTGGAACTTGAGATAAGAAATACCTGGGACATAAACCTGAGGCAAAAAAAAAAAATCACTGAGACATGAACTCCTATTTGCTTTGACTAAACAGTTTGGGTGCCACTGCAAATTCAAGTATTTCTTTTCATCTGTTGTCATCATAACACTTGAAGTCACCAAGAATTCCCAGTTCACATGATGAAGTTAAAATAAAACCAGATCATATGTTCTTACTATATCAAATCCCAGTCTGAAAGCTTTAAACCCCTCTATATAGTTACTTGTTTTGTCCAAATAGATGCTGTCAGCCCATATCTTGTAATTGACAATAACTTATTCAAAAATTTTATCAGGTACATGATATGAATGAAAAAATCCTGTTACTTTAACAGCAAAAGGAATCTGTGCTGAAAGGTGGCTTTGGGCAGTAATATGAGATTTTAGTTCATTTCTTTAGCAAAATAAAATGTAAAAAAAAGAGTGAGGGAAAGGGGGATTGGGAAAAATCCTTTGGTAAACCCACAGTTAAAAAAAAATAAAATAAGAGGAAGTCTCCAGAAATTTCAACTTTTGATTTGTATGAAAACTCTTGAAATCTTTTTTAATATATGCAGAGAGGAAGCTTTTAGAAAGATAGTAGCAAATGTGACGCTATATTTCCCATTTCACCCTCCAGTTACTCATTTAATATTCAACTTTAAAACAAAGACAAGAAAGAAGTTCAAAGACCTTATAGCAAATTCCATCTATTCTTTTTTTTTCCTTGCATTTTTTAAAGTTGTGCCTATGCATACAGCTTTTACCATGTACTTTTTCCTTGCTTTTAAAATGTCATGCCGGTCAAATGCACCAGAAATTAAAACCATGTGAATTTGCCTCAGATGTAATTTGAATTCTGTCATGCTGGAGCGCTCAAAACTTTGCCAGTATGGAATTATGCAACCGAATACATAAATGTCATATGTTTTCCCATTACTCCATGAATGCCTACACTGGCATATCAAGACATATCTATCCTCTAGAAATACACATATTGAAGTATTAGAAAAGCAAATGCAGGTTAGCAAGTAATCAAGCATATGCATGAGGCAGGGCACTGAGTTCCTTCAGATTGTTAGGTCATGCAGGAAAACAGAAGATGAGTCAGAAAATCTTTCCACAATACATTATCTGTCATGTTTCTTCAGGAACATATCCAAAACACCGTAAAATATACATAGTCACACCAAAGCATTTCTAGAGAACACAAACAGTATAAAAAAGGCAACAGGTTTTAGCTTTGCATGATTGAAGGCACATTTTTAACCTATCTCTGTTATTTACTATTTCTGTAGTACTGGACTGCATCACTTTCATCCACGTGCCCTTGACTGGGAGCTGGTTATCCCCATTTTTGCAAACCTCTAGCACAAAAGCTATGGATATCTTCTTCCCCATTCCAATAAAACTGAAACCCAGGGGACTCAGCCTAAATAGCACCTGGGAATCTGGCACTAAGAATTATAACAAGATCACATTGGATGCTGGGGAAGAACAGAGCTCCTAGGTCTAACCACGGCATTTCCCTTCTGTGAGTGCTACAGTACAAACCCTGGATTTGACTCTGCTCCAGCATCAGCAGCTGTCTGGTATGAAGTTCCTGGGAAGGGTAAAGGAGATCCTGTTCCCTTCTTGAGACCAGGTGGGATAACTTCACAATAACAGCTGTAACCACTCTAAATGCACCGACACATCATGAAAAAAATTCTTTTGTACATCTGTAACATAAACAATCCATACAAGAGTTCAAAATAAAAGTAAATCAGTTATTGAAGGCACACATGAGAGAGCTTTCTGCCTAACCAATCCTTGTTGCACCATTTTCTTAGACATTTTGAAAATCAGACAGGCAATACAATCTACCTTACAGCAGGACTCCTTTGAATCCTAGAACAGCATGAAATGAAAAACAGTTTTATGCATGCTTCTAGGACAATACCATTGCAAAATTTACTACTCAGACTGTAAACTCTAAGAAGTGTTCCCTAGCATGTCCTTGGTTCACACCAAGAGGAAAAAAACCCAACCAATAGAAATAATTTTAAGTCCTGGGTTTGAAACATGAATTTCCCATACAGGATAGCCTCCAGTACTCCAAGCACTGCTAGAACCAGTCTGTGAGCATCACAACTGACTGTTTAGCTTACATTTCTGCAAATTTCAGGCACAGAAACAGAGCTAATGCAAACAAGCTATATTCTCATCCCCTCAAGTACTTTGCTCATCCCAACACTCATGGATGGCCTGGTCTACCAGGGTGCCATTTTCTAACGAGAAAATGCCAATTCCTGATCTAAAAACCTAGCCACCATCCATTTTGTGAGCATTACTGGATTACCTCCTTTCACTAACAAGGATCAGCTCATCTCTCATTCCCATCATATCAAACTACTGAGAGCCATGAGGGAAGCTGGAAGCTTACTCTTCTTGGAGTCATTCTCAGTACCTGCTGCAGCCCAAGCACACTGTCCCTTTCCTACTCCTCACCTTCAGCAGTGCTAAGCAAGAAATAATCTCTCACTTGTAAAACAGATTAGAGAAAAGTAAGTGTTTTATGTAAATTTCAGGGAAAAGTCTTCAGAACTAATTGCTTGAAGTGATTGGGAATGCTGATAGAATTAGTTTGCTGTAGAGGTTTTTTTTCTGCTCTACAACGGGGAAAACCTTGAGTACCTGGGATTAGTACAATATTTTGCATATCAAATAGATACCAAACTGCTAGCACTAAAACATTCTGCAGTCCAGCCAAGCAGACATCTTTCCATGAAATATGAAATGAGAAACCAACTTAACCTAAGCAAAACAAAGAAAACAAAGGCTTCTTCTTCAGCTTTCTAAAGTTCCTTATCAACAAAAAATATTGACAACTTTAGGGCATGCAAGTTTCTCTAAACATTTTACTCTGTGTGTTGTATACTAGATGTCAACTTTCTATAGCGCTAAAAAGTTATCACATCATTCAGATTTTCATGACTGGCAGGAAATGTCACCATCGTGCCTGGACTAGATGCTGAGTGTAGCCAGATTAAGAGCTCTGTGTTCCCATTGTTTGGTTTGGTCTGGCCAGAGTTGACACTTTCAGTAAGGATAAACAGAACAGCTATATAACTGTTCTCACACTTCATTGATCGATGGTTTTCTCTTGCTTTGCCACAGACCACTTATTCTCTTGGTGTCTCTCTGTCAATCCCAGTACATTTTGGATGTCTCTAGCTAGTTATATCTCATTTTGTTCCTTTGGCATTTCTGATGTTATCTTCACTTGCTTATCCTATCCTTTTATAAGCTCCTTTAAAATGAGACTCAGACTGGATTGTGTGTTCCCTTCTGTACATCAGGGCAGAGTTTTCATTGTCTGACTTTTTCAATGAATCTCCTTTTTTGTCTCTCCATCTCTGCCCATCATGACCATTTCTTTTTTTATTCTTTTGTGTATAGCTATTCAGCTTTATTTGTGTTATTTAGAAATCCTGACTCTGCCACCATGTTCTAACTGCTTCCCTTTTACTCCAACTTCCTCTGTAACACCTTTCCTTTATCTTACTTGTATTGCACTGGTATATTCAAAAAATATTTGGAGTTAACTTGCTTTTTTCTTTGAGCTAATCTTTTAATCATCTAAGTGTATTAAGCTTTTTAGGAGCTTTTTTTCTTTCCCTTTACTGAGCTCATGACAAAACCTGGACTGTTCATTTGCTTTACAGGTAGGAAGTAATTTTTTCCCCCCAGCTTGCATCTCAGTTCACACTACTGGGACAAACCATGCTTCAAAAGCTATTTTTCCAGCCATAGGTACTTAGATATTTCTAAATGCTGAGTGTATTACTTTTCATTGCTGGACAAAATACCATGCAGACTGTCAGCCCTTTAAGGGCTTACCTTGTTTCTTGATGTTTGTTGTGCCAGGGCTGTAAATGTGCACCCTGGTGGCGTGGCAAGGTCAGAGAGTCCACATAAGGCAGTTTTTATGAATCATGCAAGTCATACAGCCCTCTGTTTGGAGGAAGTGCTCCACAGGGAAGTCTGTGTCTGCTGGACTAAGCTGAGAACAGACAGAGACACACTAATGTGGTCCAACAAAGACCTGCTCTGTACCACACCTTGAGCAACAAAGTGCAAAAAAATCCAGATGTTTCTGAATTGTCATTACATGGAGGGGATGTGCCACTCAGGGAACTCAGACATTCAAAGGTTTCTTCAGATGTTGACCAGATACAGCATTGGGTGGTTCACTGCTGGATTCATTCATCTGTTTATCCTCGTCTTGTAGCAGACACACAGCCTCAGTTGTGAACTTCCCAAGTCCAGCAGCACTAACAGCTTCTGAATCTGCCTGTCCAACTCTGTCAATGCTTAGTAACCACCTTGCCCTCAAGAACAGCAGAAGCTGGGAGGACAGAGGTAATGCCACTGCTACTAGAACTTACTTTTGCCAATAAAATCTCTTCTGGTCTCCTAACTGTTCCTCTACCAAGTATTCATATTGCATTATTATCTTCTCCAGCACAGAAATGCTCACTTTAGTCCCAAGATCTTTCTCTTGCAGACTGCTGAAGCTGATTCAAAAGCTGCCAATGGCATAAATAGCATGCTAGTCCATGTCAAAGATGCCTATTATGTTGGAGTTTCTTTGGCATTCAAGAAGTCCTAGATGGTTTTGATTCTGAAAGCATCTTCCTCCAGTAAATAATAATAATAACAACTACTACTACTACACAACCCCCCTAAATACAGAGACAAGATATCTTGCTTTTCCTAACAAATTTACTTATAAATTTTGTGGCACTTATTGATATGTCATGTCATGTCATGTCATGTCATCTCTGCTGCTTGAGCTATATTCCTCAGAGTTATCATAACTGGCTTTCCCTGTACACAATATTCCAGTGTCATCATGGGGCACAGTCATAGAAATTGAAGGATGTTATGGCATGGTACAGGGAATAGTTTAAACGGGAATTTCCTTCTCTGGAAGGTCACACTTTTACACAAAGCCAGTAGAAGTACTCTTTACAGAAACTGCAGAATACTAATGACAAAAATAAAACCATATGGATCAAGCTTTGAGGAGTAATATTGAAAGGGATGGGTTTTCAGAGAGAAAAGTAAGGTACATGCTATTTGGAAATCAGATGTTTCAATTATCAGTTACAGTCACAAAATCTCAGTCACTAGTTTCATACTTTCAAGATTTTCCAGCTGCTTATTTGCACATTTTGGGGTTTTTTTCCCCCAATTCATTTTAATACATGCTAACAAAAAAAAAAAATCCTGTATGAGTCAGGAAACAATTTCAATGGAAGTCTAAAAAAAATCATCAAAAAAAATCTCACAGAGTGAGAGAAAAAGGATTTTGAAACACTATGGCAGCTATCTCCACATCCATCTCCCTTTCTAGGAAAACTAGCAAAGTATGAGGCTCTTAAATGCAAAATCATATTTTTCCCTATAACTTTTTATTTGCAGATAAGATAAGCATCTGCAATTTTAGATGGAGCTGTGAATGAAAGTGTCCAAACTAAGGGCAGCGTTCTTAAAACAAGTGATTGATTTGCACCTGGCCAATTTGTTGTAAAGAAACACATTTTAAAACAAATACACTTCAGATGTAGCACAGCAAATGATTTTACCCAACTCTGTAAGAATACTGTCTTAAAGCTTTTCTATCAGAATATTAAATACAGTGGTTTTCCATTTTGAGCAAAAGCAAAAATTCATGCGAGTTATTGTTGTAAAACAGTGACGAATTTCTGCATACCTCACAAGTTTCTAAGGACAAAAAAAAAATCCACCTTAGCAAGATAGGCGCATGTTAAATAGCCTGCCTAAAGTAATTTAACTCAATGTAATTGCAATATGAAAGCACAGAAGATGGACACCGTGAAAAAGTAGTGATGTGAAGTTCCACAGTGAGCTAGAAATAGAGATGGGAGCAGAAACAGGCATCCTGGGCTTTTTCTCACAATGTAGTCCATGGGGAAAAGCAGACAGCAACTTGACTAAATCTTAAGTACTTCAGAGAATAAAAGCATCACAACATAAATGAGGCTTTGATTATAGAGTGACTTAAGAATCTTTGTAAATGTTACATGTGGCTCAAGATATTTTTTCCAGTTAACACTAAAGCACATTTCACTGACTGGTGAAATAACCACAGTGCACAGTAATGTTTAATGACCTGTTTGAGAACATTCAGAGAATGCAATATTAATTAACCCTCATTAATAACCGCATTCTTATTTCATAATGATTTACCTGTAACATTTTACAGAGATGAGAAAGATTTAACACTCCTGTCATCCAAAGATACAAAGACTTCCATGTTTCCCGTGGGTTTTAATGAGCAGCCAAACATAATTCTGGAAACAAAGCTAATGACCACTTAAAAATTCTCCCCAAAATTCAGTGCAAGATATTTTGCATTTCAAGCAGGCAGGCATTTAAGTATCTAGGCACAGTTGCCCACTTTCATTTATGCCTACCAGCCTCTGTAATGTTTAAAAGACCACCTGTAATCAGGTATTTGAAAGACAAAGTTTTGTCTTTCAAATAACATCTTTGAACATCAAATAACTTGCCCTATGTTTTGGCATCTAGGTTTAATCCCACTGTATTTGCAAATGCAGAAAAGCACTTACTGAAAAGCATATGCAAAAAGGAGCCTGAGTGCATAAAGCCGGAGTGAAATACATCCTTAGATTGTCCACCCAAGACCTACTCCCCTGTTTTGAATACCTGCTCTCTAGACTAGGCTCCTTTCTCAAACAGGAAGCTTCACAGCTGCCCAAAACTCCACCTCCAGGAGCAAACATGTGTAAGGGGGCTGGGCAAGGCAGTGCCTGCCCATCACCAGCTGCTGTGACAAACCTGCCCTCTTTTTGTGAGCCTTTGAGGTGGGTACGTGCCTGTCATCCACCTCAGCCTCCTGAAGGTGCCATGATGATGGCAGGTGGGCTGCTCTACTGATAAAAAAAGCACTAACAACACATAGGTGAGGAGAAGAGTGAAAACCAGCACAGTTTGTAGCCAGCTGGCAAAGGCACAATACAACAGGTCAGGAAGAGCGGTCCCAGTTAATTTGGGAAAGGCCAGCAGCAGAACCTCCTGCTGAGGGATACCCTGGCAGTGCTGAGGGGAAAGATGGTACCTGAGAGAGGCAGTGTCTAAATGAGGGCACAGAGATAAATGTACTGCCCTGCTTTGCTTTTCCAAACTGGATGGACAGAAAATCTACCACAAAAAAGTTGCATGATAGCTGCATGAAGGATGATTTGTGGGATGCTTTATTTGGAGAGCACTGCTACTGCATGGAGTTACTATGCCCTAAAATTTAAAGGATATACAGAAGATGAGCAATCTCCATCAGCTCCTTCTACAGCTGATGGACAGAGACAGGCATCTCTAGAAAACTATAACTTTCATCCCAAAACTAACAGGTGAAGTAAGCTACTTTCTTAACCTTCTTAATTTCTCCACTATAGTGCAAGAAGTTCTGGGCAATTAGCTCAGAGGTAGATCTCTAAAGTGGAGTGAGATGAAGTCCACACATCATTATCTACAAAAGCAATCCTGCCTATAGTTACAAATGATCTATCATCACAAATCCAATATTTTGCTTTTTTTTTTCCCCTAAAAAGTAATGCAGTGTATTTAAAGCCCCAAAGGCAACTAGACAGCATTTAAATCAGCAGGTCTTCCCCAAAACAGGTATTTTATTCAGTCTCTGATGTTCATACATTTCTCTCATGCTGCACTTGCCACAAAACAGACACAGAAAAAGAGGAGAACAATCTGTGTTATGCAATGCCATTTGAAACCCCTGACCTCGCTCCTCTCCCTGTACAATTCAAAAGCCAAAGGAAGAGGAACAAAAAGCTCCCACCAAAACTCCAGCAAAAACATTTTCTCATGATGTTCCTGTGGCCTTTTATCATTCCCCATAGTGACTGGCATTGCTTTACAGAGCTGTGCAGAGAAGCAAGAAGAATATATCTGGTCCTGCATCACCTCAGGCTCAGTCCTCTCTTTTCAAGTAACTATCAAATTGAGGGTACAGTGCACTTGAGATAATTTACCTCTTCCAAATACCAGCAATAAAAGGAAACCTACCCTCCCTCAATTTCTACATGCAGAAAATAAAAGAAAAAGATCACCTGCACCCAGACCAATCTTCACAGAAAGGGACAGTGGTGGCAAAGGACTCAGTGTGCTTCCAAATACTTACCAGTGCTACAATATCAAAAGACATGTTTCACAGGGAAGTGAAAACAGAATTTTGTTCTGTGATGTGGATAAGACATCAGTCAGACACAACTTTTACTGGACTGCACTGAAAGGCAAAGTTTGACTGTAAAGGCACATGGGGTAATTTCTAACAGTGCAGTTAAGGTGAATCTTTGTTCTCTGCCATAAATCAGTAGCAAAAACACACTGTTGTTCTGGAAAGATAGTTCAGAAAAGCATTTCTTTACTACTATAAATGAAAGCAACATGAGGCATGTACAGCTTAGTGGAATAGATTAAATTGTAGTTTGCAGTGCTAACTTCTCAGTCAACATCAAACTACTTCTGAAAATGGGATTAGAATCTCAAATCTTTTAATTGTCTTTAGTTATTTGGAACAAATAACTGAGCCCTTCTTGAGTTCATGTAATCAAAACTGAAGTTCATTTTGGATTCAAAAAGAGAATAGACCCATAAAGGTGCCATTACGAAAATACTGTTGACCACAAAGCATAATCAACTAATAGATGGAGTACAAATAGAGGCACTGTGTTTTCTGATCAGTAAAATTACCTGGAGGACAGAGTTTAGAACTGCATTTATTTTTATATTTTTTGGAAGGATTATGGACCAGGTAAAAAAGTAGCTTCATCAGAAAGTTGTCCTACTACTAAAACCCTGAAAATCATGACATGATCTTATATTGCAGTACTACAGCATGATATAAGTTTTGCATTATAAATTATATACATGTGTTTGTATAAGACTATATGGTGTTCCATTTTAGGCAATATACTCCAAAATAAAGTTTGCTTTCCAGAAAATCTGATAGAAAATTTATTTCTCTGATGTGAAACACCAGAAAAAAGACAAATTGAAGAAAAGTGAAAAAACTTTTTTTGATAATACCGAGAACATACAATTCTTTTGTTTGTCTAATGTTTTCTAGGTTTGTGGAACCAGAGCAGGAATAACATCTCCCAACAAGACTTCTTCATTCAGAGCACACACAAGAAGGTTGGGCAGGAAACATCACCACATGTCATCACACACTGCCCATGCTGTGAATGTCAGTGATAGCAGCTTTCCACTGAGACTGCTGTATTGACTAATAAAATATTCAAATTGTTGCCAGTGATGCATACTTTTCCTCAAGTATGGTAGCAGAGAGCTACCAAACAAAACCAGATGTTGACATAAATGACAGCCTTTTAGCACTCTGAAATTAATGTTAGTGAAAAAAAGGATTCCTTTTTTCATAATGCTTCTAAAGTCATAAATCCCACGAAAGGTAGGTGGGCAAGAGGGACAAGGGAAAATGCTTTTCCAAAAGAGCTGTTTTCTATTTCCCCATCCAACAGGTAGATGTTTCAGCAAGATGAAAGGGAGGATTGTTATGATGATGACTTGAGAACTGTCTTTTATTTGTGGGTCTCTCAGATCAGTCCTCCATCCTCAAAAAGTGATCTTGGGAGGCATAAGGTGTGTGTCCTAAGAGAGTGGACTGGCTGCAAGGAGCCCTAGAAAAATCTCATCCATCTTCTGTCTCTGTCTGTCCCCTAGAGGGATGTACTCTCCCCTCTTGCAACTCCATGAACTTTTTGAGGGGGCCTGTGAGCAACAAGTAGAGGCAGCACAAAGGCTGGGTGTATGGGAGGTACAGCCATGGAATAGAATCATGGGATGGTTTAGGTTTGTGTTTTTCAACACTTCCAGGGAATTCCACCCCTTCACTTGGCATCCTGTCCAAAGTCCAATTATCCTTTCAATGAAGAAATTTTTCCTATTATTTAATCTAAACCTCTATGTCCTGCAGAGATGCCGGTGTTCTTCCTGCTGATCTGCTTCCTGTGTCACTGGACACTGAGCAGAGGACTGCCTGATACACTGCAGTGCAGTGTAGCTTTGCAGGGATGTGAGGAGCCACCTGTGATCCCTGCTTTCGTCAGGAATAACCAGCGATGATAGACAACCACAAACTCTCAAACCACCGCCCCTTCAGAACGCACAACACATTCGCCAAGTGCTACAGAGCACTGATTTTATTTATTACCAACTATTTGGCCTCTCAACTTGCTAAGTTGAGAGGCCCAAATAACAAAGTCATAGCGGAATGAATTTGATATACCTTTCTGAACCCAAATCAAAGCTGTGATACTCTTGTTCTCTGCCCAATATCCATGATAAAGCAAAGGACTGTTCATTATGAAATATAAGCTCTACTTTAGCAGATTATTTCTTTCCAGTAAGAGCTATTGTTGTTTTCAACTCATCCATTATAAGCAAGAAACAGCCAAAAAAAAAAGCTCATACGTGATTACAATGGAACTTATTTTTTTACTACTTAGCTTCAAAGTGGTGTTCAAGTGTGGATCACGTGTGAATTCTGTTGTAACTGAGCACACAAAATGTGAATGACTAAAGTTCCTCTGGACCTGCAGCCTGCTCAAGACACAGAGAAATAGGCTGTCATAAATATGCCTGTGGAACAATATGAAAACTTTCTCTAGTCAATGTGCATTCAGCAGGAATATTACAGTCATGTTATTTTCATTTTATTAATTTTAATATGGAAATCAGAGCTTCATTACAGTGCAACAAGAAATACATGATAATATAAAATTTCAAAGCACACAAATAAAATTATGCCTTACCAGCTTTCATTTCCCCACAGCACTCCACAAATAATACAGACAGAAGTTTTGTTTCAGGATTGGTGTGGCATAACCAATTTTGCTCAGGCAGAGAGCCAAGAAAACACAAGTTCTAATCCCTACCCTCAGGCTCTCAGTTCAGCAAGGCACTTATGTCCCTGTGTAACTTTGAGAAAAAGCAGTGTCACTGCAGTCAATGAGCCTATTTCACCATTCATGCATTTTCCAAGTACTCAGCTGAGGTGATAAGCTCCTTTCTGCCATTTTTTTTCACCTATAATGGGAGACGTGCTCAACGATAGCACAGTGTTGCTGTGAGGTTCCTCATCTGCACTTCTGAAGAGCTGATGCAGTTCAAACACTAAGGAATGCTAATCTTTTGAGGCCTTTAATATGTTCATTTTTCAAAACATAAATTCCATTTTACTAAGATACTGCCTCCTGATTTTAAGCAATGCTAAGAACCTCTCTCTTTATTACTACAAGAGTATAAGTGAATTTCCCTTGCAGCCCAGCAGTCTTTGGTGAACCCACCTGAACACTGCTATAGTCCCTCTACCACTTTGTGCCCATCCTCCTTGGGTTTTGTTTGAGGGGTTGCCTGTCTGTGAAGATAAAGCATGATTTTAAATTTGGACAAAGGTTGCCTTCACTGTGTCTGTGCAGCTTTACATCTGGTGACTATCTGCACCTTCAAGTCTCTAGCTCCTGCTTTGCACTAGTTTTTGTCCTGGTTCCAAGAATTTCCTCCTTTCTGCATTCAGTATCATTTCAGGCCTTTTTAAAGCTATTCACATCCCTCCTACAAGGACCAACCTTCCAATTCATCATCCCAAATCCACTCTTCCAGCTCCCTTGCTGGAGTGGATGGATCACCTCAGTAACAGGCTCTCACAATAAGCCCAGCACCCCATGCAGTACCTTAGCACACCTCTGATCCTTGCTTACCCCTGACAGTAATGCCACAGTACACATCGGTTTCTTGCTTCATCCCAAAGTATTTCCCTAATGTCCTAAATGTGCTTATTGGCTTTTAGTCTCTCAGTACCTCTGACATTCTCTTAAAAACCATCAACCTGACATCAACAAGGCAAAATATGAGCTGAAATCTTTGCTTTTCTGTGAAATTCATTATCCTATGCTTTCCTGCACTCCAGCTAATTTTCCTGTTTCTTCTTGTCTTTCCCTTACACACAGTTCACTTGTTTACTGAGGTAAGATCTGTCTTCTTGCCTGCTCATGACTACAGCAGCATCCCCAACATACATCCATTCAGCCATATCTCCAGTTAGCCTTCCTAAAGGCCTGTGAAAAGTCAGCCACAATTTTTTGAGTCCAAATCACATGGTCACCCCCCTTCTGTTCTTCCCCAAGGGCACATCCTCCATTGGACACTCCCAGGAAATCAGCAGCTACCCATGCTGTGTTTTGCTACTTTCCCACCGCCTCACAGTTCAATATTTTACACACAATGAGGAGTATCAGCAGGTTATTCCTTGCTGTCTTTAGAACACTGCTTTGTGTACATGGCTGCTGAGTACATTTTATTTTGATAAAACACAAAGCTTTTCAAATACCACAGGTCTATAACAAGAGACTGTAATATTTGAGAAGCAAGGCTAAAACTGATTCAAACACATTCTAATGATGACTTGTTTTCAAAATATTGTTTTTCACTGTATGAGTGTAAATTATGTAGCCACATATTCCAATTTTGCACCTGAAGTGGCAAAACACTGTCAGTAGATTCATACCTGTTTCACATATAAATACTAGACTCGTTTCACAGTCTCCCAGAAGGATAATCTTAGGGAACATCTACTTGGAGGTCATCTTCTTCCAGACATCTGCTCTCATTATTGCAGCTAGACCACCATGTATGTTCTGGTGAATCCAAACCTGGCTTTGAGGCACCCCTGTTTGAGATAACCTTACATTTCATTACAAGTGCTTAGACTTAAGAAATTAAGGTACACTGACTGTAGCTCCTTAGTCCTACGATGCTGACAGTATGAGGTCTTGAGGATGCTTTCAGAGGGGTTTTAGGGGCCAGCTGAACATTCTGCTATATCTATGTAACTCCCATCAATTTTCTAGAAGTTTCACTGATATAAAATCAGCACAGGAAAGCAAAAATTAAAATCACTTGTGTCTGTATCACACAGAGGAGCCTGAGACAACACAGAAGATGCAAGTGCTGCACATTGACATGGCCTGCATTCATGCCTTACTATGTATAAACAGAGAAAGAAAATTAGCTTTCTACTTTTGGCACACTTTCCAGTACAACTCACTAAATTTGCATCATTACAATACTTCCACCTAACACAAATAAGCATCTTTACACAGGCTTGCATGGCCAAGCAGCAATAGAGCACAAGAACTTTTAAAGCATTAATTGCTGAAAATAATTCAGCTACTGGGAGATAGTGGACCAGTGGTTTGGGATCACTGTTTTTATTGTCTTATTCTAAAAATAAGACAATATTCACATCCTGTGCTGCATTAGGGCTGCATGTTGTCTGTGACTAACAGAAGGGGATCCTTCCCCTCCCCAGCTCATGCTGGTAAGATACATGTGATGTGCTGGCTCCAGTGCTGGGCTCCTTGGTGCAGGAATGACATAGACTTACTCAGTTGAGTACAGAAAAGGGCCAGAGAGATGATAAAGGCATTGAATCATCTATTATATGAGGAGAGGCTGAGTACAGCACTATATCAGCCATTTCCTCATATATAAGTTGCAGTATTTCAGCTACAGAAAGATTTTTAAGTTTTCTTATCTCAGACCAACCTTTGCTAAACCTTTGCATTGCTAAACAAACTCCTCTCAGAAAAACACAAACACCAGAAATTGAAAGGAGACAAGACCCCACTAAGCTCTACAGATCTAAACAATCCTTGCAAACTTAACTTTTTCCACTGTGAAGCTGGGCATGGGACAGAAATGAGCCATAAATATTTAAATGCTACAATGTCAAGTTGCCTTTCTACTGGTTCTCCATGAGGATGAACTTTATTCCTAGTTTAGCCGTCTCTCCCAGCCTATCTGAAAAATAGGTCTGTTTTCCTCATGCTCATACACATCAGTCCAACCCTCTCTTGTGTACAAAATTTTTAAGTAGCTACATCCTGGATCCCCATTGTACCACCCACCTTCCATCTGTCTGAGGACCCTGCACAGTGACCTGATAACCAAACTGGCTTTCAGAGATTCCTCAGCAGCAAACATTCAACTCGAAGTTTCAGAAGCGCACAGAGAGGGACTCATGTCAAGCCTTCAAAGCATATAGGATTTAGTGTATTAAGTAACACAGAATCCAAGCTCTTCCAATTCTGAAAACAAGGATGGCATCTCAGCATAACCCTCCATGTTTAAGTTTATATTTGATTCCTTAGAAACAGAGTAAAACTACTTGCATTTTATTTTTTCCTGTCTTTCTATACATTTCACTCCTGTGCAATCAATAACCTCCAAAACAGAATTCTAGTCAATCACTTTCTCTTTGACAAGCCTACCAGAGAAGCAGAGAACAAAGCAGAAAATAAAAAGGGAGCTCATAGATGCCTCTAAAAAGTTAAGCTTGAAAAACTTCAGAGTGGAGAGGGCTTTTCATGCTCTGTGAAGGAATAGGGCAGGAATACCACAGACCCTTACTTCAACCCACGAGCAAGTGAAACCTTCTTCTGACACTAAAAAGCTGTGAAAAGCTAAAAGGAGCAGACATTAATAGAGATTAACACCAGGGGAACACCTTTACATTAAAATACACTATCAAACCTCATTCTCCATCACTACACAGGAGTTTCAAGCTTCTTTTCTTACTGAAAAGTCCCATATGACACTGCATAAGCCCTATTCGTCAATTTTCAAACTTGATCTGTTAAACATGAAATGAAGAACATAAAAACATAGTCATAATCCATAAAATGACAAGTCTTGAATATAATTAAGAGTTTTTTAAACTATATTAATGTAAAATATTTCAGCTAACATCTACCATATTTCACTGAAATATTTGTGGTGATTTACATTCATTAGTTTTAGTCCCAGATTTCAAGATTTAAAATTGTTGAGATATTACTACCCAATATCCATTTCCAGGATGTGCTCATATTTCATTCATGAAAATATCTGCTGAAACACTCATGCATAAGAAATTAAATTCCACATTGGTTTTTTATTTTGAAATTAAAGC
Organism: Fringilla coelebs; assembly: GCF_963513975.1. Classification (NCBI taxonomy): domain Eukaryota; kingdom Metazoa; phylum Chordata; class Aves; order Passeriformes; family Fringillidae; genus Fringilla; species Fringilla coelebs. The sequence goes on along the minus strand of NC_140029.1, from coordinate 25,567,180 downwards.
TCTTGCTGTAATCAAATGGAGGAGTTTATAAAGGTAGACCAAAATAAACTAAGAGAGTTTTGCGTATTTCTCAAATTTTTTAGTGTTGTCTTTCAGATTGATAAAGTCTACACTTTCTACAAGAATTACAACTGAGGATGGGATACCAATATTTCCAAAGCAGTATCTTTGCAGCTAATGTATTGCAATTACTGATTATTTTAATATATTGGCTTTCATCAATTAGATTATAATAATAATAGCATTAATCATTGTTAGATCACGTGGCTCATATTGTTGAATCTTACACTGACTTGAGGAAAATCAGACTGTTGCAGGAATATTCCTATTGTCAATTGTAACACACCTTCAGTCACAAGTCACAGGGATTTGTTTCTAACTGCTGCTGGGTTTCATCATACATATTTCATTGAGAAATGCTTGCAAAATTAGCCCCCTCTGACCCATATATGTGAAAACATGGCAACACTACTTAGCTTCAATACACAGAGGAAAACAATAGATAGCAACACCTTGTTAAGCCATGCTGGGAATGAAGATGATGCGAGTCATTTGCCCAAATCTGCTTTTCTCCTGAGTAGAGGATCAGCACAGCATCCAATCTCAGTCAAGAACAAGCAAGGATATGCATATGTTTCTGTTCTTTAGCTGTTTGTGTCAAGTATTTTTCATTACAGAAATATAAAAGGTCATTGGAAAACACCCACTTTTTATTGACAAATGCACATTAATTAGTTAAGAGAGATAGGTAGGTTTTATTCCTCAGCGAAGCAAAATGAAGTTACTGGCATAACATGAAACCTCTCCAATGATCTGAGCTCATTCTCATCTGTATTTAATTCTTCACTGTTTTTAGGGAACAAAAATACTTAAAAGCAAAAATAAGCATGTGGGGAAAACATAACTTCTTCACTGCTTCTATGGGCCATGATGATGTGCCTGCTGTGCAGCTTGACAGAAGTACAAAGATGTTTCTGATGCTCAGATACATGCCTTTGGAAAAACCTGATTAAAGAAAGTTTTGAAGGCTAGTGACTTAGAGATTTTCCCTAATGGGTCAATTTCTGATGGTAATAATAATAATAATGTGACATCACATTGCAAGCTTTCTATACATAACCCATTCAGTTGCTTTGTTCAGTGAAAAATGATTTAAAGATCACGTTCCTTATCTGAACTCACTTCTGTGTGCCAGCAGATCTAGCAGATGCCTCTGCTAGAGGGTTCATATTAAGGCACTATTAGGGCTGAAGTTCAATACTCTGAAACATGCACAGAGTATTGAACTTCAGCCCTAATAGTGCCTTAATATGAACCCAAAGCAGGCACACTTTAACTGTGGCTGCAACAAAACAAGGGCCTTTCTATCAGGTCAGCAAGCAAAACATCCTGCACCTGGTACCTCACAGACTGACAGCTCTGCACAAGTCAGGAGCCAGCTTTTGCAGAGCTCCATCCTACATCAGATATGAGTCAGTAGCATGGAAGAGCCCTCTTCTTGCTATCAATGAACAGCTGAAGGCACTCCAGAAAGTCATGCCCACAAACATATCAAAGAAGCTTGAGATGCTCTGCCAATGTGACTGCAGAGCCCCAAATCACAGCATCTTCTGAGATGGCAGCATGAATTCAGAATGGCACTAGATTGTCAACAAATTAAGGGCCTAGAAAGACCTAGCAGGATTTAAAGGAAATTAAAACAATGCAGAGATTTGTCTCTTCCTTTGCTAAATGCAGAAAAGGTAGAAGATCAAAAGAAAGATAATCTCTGTGGAGCTTAAAGGATCCCAACACTTCCTTGCCAGCAGGTAACATAAAGCCAGCAACAGCAGAGAGAGCAAAGAAAAAGGAGATTGTCCAGATTAAGAGAGGTGGTTGTTTCAACCAAGTCCTGTATGTTTGCTGGCTTTCCCTTTCCTCACAGTGGAAGTCAGGCAGAAAACAAAGACACTCATTGCTTTTCTCTCTTCTTCCTCAATATTAAAATGACGTTAGCTCTGACAGCATTTACTTGCCTTCATTTAAGGATCTGGCACAAATTAAACAAGGAAAGCCTTGACTGAGGAGGGTGCCAGTGAGGAAGGGAGCCCACTGGAGTGTTCTGCAAGGCTATGTCTGCACCAGCCTCCCAGGGAGCGCTAATTCCTGGGCAGCCTGCTGCTGTCCTGTACCCAGATGATGCAATGCCACTGCTGCACAAGGTCAGCATCCACATGACAGGCTACCAAAAAGAACTGGCAAGCCCTCATTGCTGCTTCTGACAGTCAGCTCCAATGGAGCATAAGACATTAGCCCATCATCTCCTGAGAGAAGCATCCTTGTATAAAGCTAGTAGATATTTCACCCTTGCAGAATGAAAATCATGGGAAACATTATGTCCCCTAGACATTCAGAAAAGAAACAGTGGTCAGATACAGAATCACTACAGCATGTTACTGCTGCTAGAGCTTAGTAACTGAACAAATACCTTTCTATCTTTAGGTTTCTATGTCATATCCAGTCTAGAATGAGAACAGCTGTAAGTTATTGCCACCTATGATTGTGCCATGGGCTATCCCTTAGGAACAGCTAGTCTCAAAGCATTTCTATTTGTCAACATTACCCAGGAAAACAGTCACTTGTGGCTTTCTTAACTTGAAAAAGGAAAAGAACTCATAGGCTTTACATTCATACATTTTTATAACACAAAAGATACAGTTGGGTCCATCTTTCCAAACAAGTCTAATGTTGTCTTCAGAGGATTTTTTATTGTGTCAGTTTTAGACACAGCAACAGCCACCCTCTCCCAGCTACCTGGAAAATAAATACAATTATTCAACCACAAAGTTGACACATCCCCCTTCCTGTCTTATAAAGCTCAGTCTCTCATGTTCTGTTTAGGAGTATTTTGAAAATTCCTTATCCCTTTCAGTGCTGGATCCATGCTACAAACTGTGCAGGGATGTTCCTGACTTCCTGCTCAAGCCAGCACTACCCACTACATCTTGTTTGTGTGATGAATTACATAACAAAGAGTACTTGAGCAAGAGTGCTTGTGCTTGAGTGCATCTGACAGGTAGAGAGAGCCTTTAAAAACATACAGTACATCCACAGAATGTGTGTAATGCCCATGAAAAGACATGTCCCCAGAAACATGGCAGGAAGCTTGCAAAAGTTCACTGAGTGTGTAACTTTGCCAGTTTCTACAGCGGCTTTTGGATGGGACTTTCAGCAGCCTGGCATCACCATGTGTGTGCTTTGATCCAGGCCCTCTGCACACAACTACACCCCTGCTTTCAGACAGGCCATTATTTGAAAACATGGACTCTTGCAGCTTAAAGACTCTTTCACTTCTTTGAACAGGACTTTTTCCTTTTGCAGTGCTGCCATCCAAAGCAGCATTCACACACACAAAAGCTTGATCTCTAGGGACAGCAGAAATCCAGTGTTCCAGAAAATGAGCTCTCTTATTACATGAAAAACTTTGTTCTTATCTTTATAAGTAACTAAACTTTCATTTTAATAAGCTTTCATACAATGTTGAGAGGAATACTGAAAGAGGATCAATGCTCTCTTTCCCCTGCTCACACAATGTGAGGTACAAATACCTAACTGGACAGAATTTCTGTAAGAAGATGTACTGGTGTTATTCTGGAGTAGGTTGACATCAAAAAATTGAGTTCCAAATTGTTTCTCAGGAGGATAAAAATTCAGACACATCCAAAGTTGAATGTTTATCTACCTAGTACTACAAAAAAATTATGGTCTGTTCTGGATTAGACTAGTATTGAGACATTGAGGAAGCATTTTCAGCAAAATGTGCTTTGTGCACTGTCAATAGAAGATAAAAATTGGTCACCCAGAATTGAACCTGAAATGGGAAGGTTCCCACTAGATCAGAGATCTATATCAACTGGATCTTTTTCTATATCCATTCAACACAGTACTTTTACACTCCAGCCACAAGACTGATGAGGATGCTGGCCATCAATGTTAAAGTCTCTGATGCACATCTCAAACTTGAGTAACTCAACTCCCACATTCCAATTCTGTTAGACTAACCAGAGTATTACCTGATTTTAAGTGATGAAATGCTTTATTAAATTAACAGGCAGTAGTCTCATTTAAAATGCTATTCTGGTTTGGAGACCTATTGAAACTATTCAATTCACTTTAAAAACTCATTACAGTAAATCTTCTTATGAACTGACAAATTATTTTAATGATCTCAGTACAGTTATGTCAGCTTATGAAGTCAAGTGTTAATCAGTAGCCCATTATTCATCTTACATATTTGCAGCTCAGCCTAATAAAACAACTGAAGAGTCCAATGTCATTTTCTCCTTTAACATTTATGGGCGTGTTTACATTGATTTTGTAAAAAATTGTCAGTTGAAGCAACATAATGCCACATTTCCAATATGGTTTAAATGCAACATTTTCACAATTCCAATATGGTTAAAAACTTCCATGAAAGACCTTGATGAAAGATTAAGACCAGCTCCAAAGAGACACTGGAGATGAGCTCTCAAACAGATAAATCAAGACACATTTTGCTGGCTGCTATGAGATATTTGATGTACTTTATAAATGCTTTGCAGCTGGATGTTCCATTTCCTAGGGAGACTGTAATGACATTTTTGTAGCACTCTCTAAGTTTTGTATCTTTGCTGATTGGTAGAAGTATAAACTGTGCTCTTTCTTCAGTGTAAGCAGTGTTTGGGAAAAGGCTGTATAAATTGTCTGAGGAAGGCTGTTTAGTGCTTCAGATGTGCCATAAGCCTAGACCATGAAAATGAGTACCCATATTAGTTACAATAATGAGTACCCTTAAATTTTTGCCTTTTCTATGGTACTGTGTAGTGGACACACCAATTACTTCTTGCTCCTGTTATTCTGAAATAGTTGCTATCTCTTTGGCTTCAGTGTGGCAGTGGGAACATAATTTTTTTATAGATGACCTTGACACTAGCAAACATAGATGGCTCCAGGAGCAAAAGAGAAAGGCTGTTCAACTTCAATGCTTTTACATTTGACAAAAAAAAAAGGAGACCTGAAAAACTTTTGCAAAGCTAGCATTTTAGTCTGAGTGCACACCCGATTTCCCAGTGCTTCCCATCACTTTCACATCTGATTTCAAATTAGTTACAGATATTTAAATGATGGAATGCTCTGGGGAAATGAGGACCAGCGCTTTGAGCAACGATCAGCTAAAATTAAGAGAAGGTTTAATTGTTTTTAGAGAGGTGAGAAAACCAGTGGAAAAAAAAAATCCATGTATGAATAAAGAAAAAATGGAGTCATCACAAAGGTTATCACATCATAAATTTTTTTAAAAAATTGACTGTTTCATGCTTTGTGGTAGTCTTCTCCAGATTCCTAAGCACTGCCAGTTTATATTTCCTCCTCCATGTATGTACTCCATACACCCAATATGCATTGGTCTCATTTTGCAGCATGTATTCTCTTTGGCTGGTGGCATCAGAGATGGTGCTAGAAATATTCTGAGAGATTATTTCATCAAGAATTTACTTCCTTAAATATCTGATTCTTCACAGCTGTGCAAAGGGACTTAAAACTCCCTATAGTTGCAGCGGGTGCTTTTTGCACATTTATACCACCATTATTGTGGGGTAGCCTGCAATCCCAGAAACTTGTGCCCAGCCACCATTTCCTTCTCCTCTAATGTCATAATCTAACCCAGAGGATGCCCAGGCCTTTGAGCTGTAGCCCAGTGCATGCCAGCCTCCATTTTTTACCTACTCTCTGAAATCACCAGAGGAACAGCAAAGTACTAGACATGGGAGGGTTAGGATCCTGGTTTCCCATTTTTAACAGCAAATTGGAGGAATTCTGCTTCAGCTCACTGTTTAGTTGACTTTCCTCTGCTTATTTCCAGCCCATTTTGAACCACTAAAAGCTATTAAAGTCGAATACCTCCTTTCTTTCAACTGCTGAAGCCCATTATGTAGCCCAACTGCCAGCAAAAATCTTGCATTTCTTGTCTTATTTGTACTGTGTTTCAGAGCCTTAAAGCAGAAAGATGCTGCTCCAACCATCTTTAAGAACAGCTTGGATAAAATGAGCTGAATTACACTGTAAAATAATATTACTCTCAGGCTATCACACTAAGAAAAGTTGAGGAACCAGCCCTCCTCATAAAGCAGAAAATTCCTATTTCAAAGCAGAACACTGGCATTCAAATATCTACATTAAGAAGGCACCACATACAGAGATCTGCTCTTTTTTCTGGCCACATTTCATAACGAGGAAGTAAGAATGTGTTTACAACAGGTGACAATGCAAAGCCTGAGCTCTAGAAGGCAAAGCCTTGTTTACAGAGCTCTTGCTGGATGTCTTAATAAAAATACTCGAAGCTTTTCATTGATATGCACCACGTGGATTCAAGTACACAGATAAGGCAGAGTGCATTGAAAGCTGAGAACACAATAAACATTGAAGTCTGCTAACCTTACACCTAACTTGAAAATAAAAAGACACCCATAAACAAGCTCTCAGTTTTCAAGGATTGAAGTAGACAGACATGAAAGTATTGAAACTTCAGGCTGCTCTCAACTTTTATCTCTGCAATTTACATAAGGAAGTACAGCATTTTACTAAAATCTAGACAGTTTAAGCAAACATAACGATCAGAAGAGCAAAAGCAGGAAGGTCTATGAAACAGCCCTCTACAGACATTCATCCACAAAATATGGGTTGCACTTTGTGACCTTCATTATTATAATTATTGATGAAAATCCTTTAACATGTTTTTCATCTTATGTGTTATTTTTACACATTTTAAAGCCTGGTGCCAGAGCTATTCTAGCACCAGATTTCTAATATTAATAAGTTATCCAGATATGCCTTTACTGAAGACTCTTTTTTAATAAACAACTGCATGCAAATCCAGCCAAGGTGACCACAAACTACTTGAAAAACAAGGCTGGAAAATTTAAATACATTTAGTACAGAGCCAGTAAATATGCAAAAATATGTTTATTCTTAATTCACTTCATTTGCCTTCTTGTGTAAAAGGTCAGGACTTTTTTTTTTCCCAGTGGTAGGATGCATTCATTAGGTAAGATATTCCAAACCTGAATATATTAATTTTTATTTTACTGCAGTAAAATAATGGCCTTCAATTACACTATTGTCTGCAATGGTTGGAACCTGCTTTTTGTTGCAAAATAATTATTATCATTTGCCTTGTATCTCTAGGGGAAACCATACTCAGTAAATAATTTAGGTTCCAGCATCAGCAGAAACTTAAAATTTCAAGACAAATGTACAGAGCATCATCCAACTAATTATGTCAACAGGGGACAACTTTGTGTGTTACAAGTGACCTGTAACTTGCCTAGACCACAAATGTGTTCCTATATAAACTTAGAAATGCTAACTGCAATTGAAAATGTCTTCTTTTTGAGTTACAGCAGTACATAAAGTTAGCATTGATAAACATATTTGTTTCTATTATAGTCTAAAATAGGCATAATGAAGTTAGTTTGGACGTCTTACAGTGTTTCACTGTTAGGTACTTATTCCTAATTCATAACACTGCCAAATAAGAGAATAATACTTGGGCATGAGATGCATTAGCAGTTCTGTCATGGGAAGCTGGTACTTTCTTTAGTGTACAGCTGTCCCACTCTGGTGCTATCAGAGGGGGAAATATCTAATGCTAGGGAAATTTAAAGATGTGGTTTGTTTTCATGGATGTGTGTGCACATACCAGAGCTTCATTAGAGCACCTCATACCTAAATGAAGCATCCTTTCTGTGTGAAACCCAGAAAAAACCTTCATTTCCATGACAAATGTGAATCCAACATCAGAAACATTAGGAAACATACTCCAAACAAATTCACTAAATCTTATTCAAATACGGCAAGAGAAGGAAAATTCTTTCTAAAGCTGTAGACAGAGTGGATTCCTTGGCAAACTTGTTATACCTATTGTGTGTATTTGGTGCTAGGACAACAGCACTGTCCAACTACAAATGAAAAGCTTCCTCCTAAAGAAAACTCATAATGCAATGTACCAGAACTTGTAATTAAAAAGCTAATATCACCACCACATGTCAGTCTCCCAATGAAACAAATGCAAAACCACATTGCTAGATAGTTTTTACCAAAACAAAAAGATTGGTTCAGTTGAATAGACTCTCTGTTCTCATATTAGTAAGTACCAACAGATGCTCTTTTATATGCTAACATACATTCCATTCAAATGCACTTGAAAATTTAGTTACATTATCATTCTTTTAAACACAAGCAATATTATTTATCTCAATTCAACTTTAAATGTAATATAAAGCAAATTTTCCCATTGTGAAGAAAACTGGAATTGAGTGCATGCTACATTTTGTCTAACCAGCATTTACCCACAATTTTTCGATTTTAAAGATTTTTCTCTAGACAGAGTTAACCCAATGAGCAACAACAATATAAATACTTGTAATATTCACAAATATTATTCCAACTGCAGCAGTAAAACATATACCAGTCTTAAAACACTTTGAGAAATAAAACACTCTATTTCTGGGAGCCAAACACAGAGGTATGTTAAGTGAATAATAAAAACACATTTGTGTGTACTAATTGGATAATGACATATATTGCTTTGACTGTCAGTTACCACTGTGCCTTTAAAAGTTCCCTTTGTTAAGCATGTAATTTCACTGTTAAAAATGAATAAAAACCTCTGCAACTACTTCAAGACAGCCTTGCATACGGTACAGATCTAATGTCAATGTTACTTTGAAAATAATCCCCATTGTAAGACTTTGCACTTGACATTCTCATTTACTTTTATCTGCCTTGGATACATTCTGGTCTGGTGAGGGGGGGGTGGGTTTGTTAAACTTTTCTAAACCCTTGGGTAAGTTATAAGGAGAAAAATACACCTGGTATTAATCCATTCCTTATTTCAGTTTAAAAGAGTGTGGCTTGCAGAGTCTGGGTTACAATCCCTTCCACTTTGCAAAGAAAGCCCTTTGCAAAGCTGCTTCCGACTTGCCACCAAGACACGCTCAGTCCTCCCTGCCACTGAAATCCACAAGTAATGGCACAGTTTTGACCAGCTATCGTGTCTCACCCTGCATCTCCCTGGGCTCTCTGACGAGCGGCTTTAATGTTAGTTCTGTAATCCAGCCAGGAAGACTAGTCAAAATTCAGCCAAATCTTTAAGCAATCTCTCACCTCAGCGTTGGTGAGGCTGATCAAGTCTGCATCTTACGCATAAACAGACTCCAGATCAGCTTTTTTGCATGTCTGTGTCTGCATGCAAATTTATCACCACTCAAAGCTGAACACTATCAAAGCTATCAACAATTTAAAAGCATAACTGATGGAGAGGAGTAGGAAGGAGGTAATTTCAGGTACTCAGACTGAAGTTTACCCTCCACTCCCCCCCAAGCTGAGGCAAAGAAAAAGAGTCACTACAGACAGGACATGCTCCCAGAGTTTTCTGCCAGTCTCCTGCCTTTGCTCACACAGCCTATCTGGGGAGCAACCTCCAGCCACACCAAGACCTTTAGCATCGAGTCACAAAACACAGATGTGACAATGAGGTACGCCAGTTCAACCAGAACCAGTGCTGAATCCAACCTCCGAAGTCTCGCCCGGCTAAGAAGAAAAGAACACCGAACCCCCAAGCAACATTTCCAAGAGCACCTCACAGAGCACTTGGAAACCCTCACTCCTCGCCCCTCACGTCCTCCTCCAGCCCCCGCTCGGCTCCAGAGTGGCAGAGCCCACACCACCCTCCCAGGGGCTGGGATCCTGTTCCCCACCAGCGCTTGGAAAATTCCCAGCCAAGTTCTCCCGGCGCACGCCTTTCCTTACCCTGAGGAGAGGGCAGGCAGGCTGCCTCCCCGCGCTCCGCGGTCCGGCTGCGTGCAGGGCGCACAGTGATGGAGAGCAGGCAACTCTTCAGTGATAATCAGCGCTGAGAGGCTGCTCCTGTGAATAGTGTACATCCTGTAGCAGCAGGCTCTGTTTCTAGCAGCTGGCAGCAGCTTTCGCAGGAGCAGTGATGAGCACAGCTTGAGATCTTCCACAATTAACCAAATATTGTATAGCGGCAACAAATCAACAACTAAAACCCTGCTCGCAAATAAAAGCAAAGTACAATTTCAGATGGGAGCTGAAAGCTTAAGTCACCGAATGCTACATCTCTTCTTCAAGATTATTCCAGCAAGCTCCTTCTGCTATTTTTACTGTACCATAATGCACTAGGTCTGGCTTTTACCCTATTGAAAGAACATGAATATATTATTATCCACACAAAAGAGCAGGTTATTGTTTATGAATTACCAGCCTTCCCAGCAACAAAGGCTATTTTCATAAGAAAACTCAATTTCATTTTAGCTCCAATTTGATTACCAGCTGAAGAAAAGCAGCCCTGCGCCTAAACCTCAAAGGATTTTTATTCATACCATTGAATGGGCTTTATTGCTTCCTTTTCAAAACTGATGTAGAAAGCTTTTAGAGTAAAACATTGACAAAAAATTATTGCGCTGCTATTTTGTGCAATAACAGAGCTGAAGAGGGGCAATGATTTCTCAGTCATCCTTCACTGTACTTCAGAACAGTAAAGGCTGGAATTAATGACAGACCATAGAGAGGAGCTAAGCCAAGGTCTCACAATGCATGTCAAATCTAAATGATCACTATACATTGAAAAGACCCAAAAAAGCCTGCAGCTGATTGATTCATGGCTTTCACAAGAAAGACAGGCTTGAAGAGTTTATTGCACCACAATTTACTCTGAATTATCATAAAAATGAATGTAGAGGCTGAATGTCACCCCGGCACACTCCAAAAACACACATCCAGGGACAAAGTTCACCCAGGAATTATAGCAGTGCTGTTCATGCTACTATAGTTAAGGGTCTGTCACTTTTCTCCTATTATAGGGGGTTTTAGCTCAGCTGTAAAGCTGTGCTCCAGAATAAAACTTGGCACAAAGGTCTCATTTTGAGGGAATATAATTTTTTTAAACAAATGTAAAAAAAACCAAACCTTCCTGGCTGTTTTTAAGTTAAACATTTCTAAAAGCTGCCTGCTAATTTCTGAGGCTTTTAACAAATTGTATAACTCCAAATTTGGTTTAGGAAATGAATGATTTTTCTTTCTTCAAGTAATAAAAATTAAGCTGTCAGACCATAAAGGGCATAAATTGGTTTTGCTGTATTGGACAGAAAGATTTTTAAATTATTTATTTTTTTAAGATGTTTTGTAGGTTATGTATGATAGAAGAGTAGAATTGAACTGCTAGCGCATGGACTTTGCCAGAGACACCTGGATGCCACATTATGAGAGCAGCCTCTGTACTACTACAATTTGAATTGGCTCAGTCACTAAATTAAGAAGTCTCCACAAAAATTCACATACAGCAGATTGGAATGACTCAAATACAGCAAATTTAAGGCTACTAATTCTGAGACAATTTCTCTCTTTTTCATAGCTACTGTAAAAATGCCATTAATTCATTTTCATCTTTCAATCCTTAGACATCTACTTTTGAAAAGCCAAAGTGGAAAATAAACTGTAGTTCCTATCATAGGGCCCATTTGGGGCTCTTTGTCTAACATAGAAACTTTGAAAAAAACCCCAAAACTGTATTAGTTTTACAAGTAAACCAACAAGTCTCAGCTCATGCTGTGTTTATACCTTTTACTTCATTGTGCATTTTTTAACATTACCTATCCTGAGCAGAGATTCACATTTCAGGCTTTCCTCTTAATCTCATATAGATTTCAGGGGGAAAGAAAAGGTTATCTTCAGATTTTAGTGGAGTCCAAACCTGGAATTTCAGAATAATCTGAACTTCCTTTCTGGTTCTCTCTCAGAAGGGGCACATCTCACACTGAAAAGCTGAAAGATTTAAGCTCTGGCTAAAGGCAGATGCTACCCCTGAGGTTCATCTCTAGGTCCAAAAGGGTTTGGATTCTTGATGCTTACTTGAGTGAGTCAGTGTTTCTGTACTGGGATGGTCTGACTGCAAAAGTCCTTTGTGAATTGCAATTAAGATTAAAAAATAACCTGTTCTCATACATTTTATTATATAGTATTTTTACTGAAAAATATCTGGAGAGTTTATAAAAGCAAAGAAGCCTGAAAACCCCTCCTTCAGTGCCGAAAAGAAAGAGCATGTACATAAAAAGAACTGATTCTTTAGAGAAATAGTGCAGTTTGGATTTTTTACAGCTATTTCGGACAGTCGGGTAGCTCACCACAAAATTCAGTGTACACGCAGACCACTGTCAGTTCACAGGAGCTGAGCACAAAGGAGTGTTTCAAAATTCCACATACAGAACATACAGCTTCTACACAGTCTCATCTTACTCGCATCTTCGTGTTCTCTTTTTTTTTTTTTTTTACTGTGTTCAAAACTTTTCTAAAGAGTTGGTGGCAATGGCTATGCATCACTTGAGACACAACCAAACTGATGTGAAAACTGGAAAATTTTGCATCCAAATCAAGAAAAGAAAAAACCCCAAAAACATGAAGAAAAAAGAACGGCATAGACCACAGACAATGAACAATTACTCAGCTTTCAAATTCAAGAAATTTTAATTCCACAGTAATTTAACACCTATAAAACATTGAGAATGTTATACACTTGGGTCCAAGTAAAGACAGGATGGCCACAACCACTTACATTCTGAAAAATAGTATTTTTTTAGGGAAGTATACTGCAACTAGTAAAAACTATTTGTCTACATAGAGCAATTCCAATCCATACTCACAAGGCATGTAGGCACATGAAGGCAGTCAGAGCACCTGGTACAATACCACTGCCAAGGCACACGATTTTCGACCACAAATTCGGTTATTCTTGGCTTACTTCTGAGTGAAAAAACTACTGAAGACCAGAAGAGTATTGGGCACCAAAAGAGATCTCATAGTGTTGTGTATTTAAATGTGTGTGTGCACACACATGCAGACTATAAAAGTGGTCTCCATATATATCTGCACACAAAATCTAGCTGGGTTTGCAGCACTCTCATAAATTGTGTGTAACCATTATATGCAGCCACAGGCATGTGCACATTTTCATTTACAGCAGATGCATTCTGAAAATATCTATTGTCTTGTATCCCTCATTTTTTAATAGAGAGGATCTGACAGACCAGGGAAGTCTTACAAATGGACAGTATTTTAATATATTCCTGCTCCCCAAAAGGCTGAGCTGACAGTGGGTTTGGACCCTTTTAACAATCCATAGGTGCACCCTGTCTCTCTTCTCACTTGTTAACACTTGCTGTCTTCCTTGGGGACAGGTAATGCTGAGGGCAGGTATAAAAAGTCCCTCACACAAGGCACCATGCAAACCAGCAGCAAACAGCCTGCTGTCTCCTTGGTAAACCCCCACTCAGGAATGCAGGAATGGCTGGCATGGTGCTACACCAGTGGATGGCTCCCGTGTAAGAGACCACGGTGGAAACCCATGATAATTTTCAATCCCTCAACACCCACAAGAGGCTGAGGCTCTGGAGCTGGGACATGCCTTTGAATGCTATGGTTATGAATGTGCATTAAATATTCTGCCAGGACAACAGTAACTAGGGAAATAGTCACAGGATTTGTCCACACTATTTAATTAGAGCATTACACAGGAAAAACCAGGGGAAGCTGCCAAGCCACCAGTTAAGTACAAGAGCTTATTTAAAGCAAATGGACTTGCCTGTATCAGGTCTTCATCATTAATCTTTCCACAAGAGTGATGATACAGTTATCCCTCCCATACCTTCATCCTTGGACAAAATATGATCAAGATGCCTTAGGCACACAGAAGACCCATACCAACAGCATGGTTTCCAGCAGACACTATGTTGTTCCAGGTGGCTTCCTGATCTTTAATATTTCCACAAGCCTTTGCCATGGACCCTTTCAGCGTTTTATAAAATCACAGAATTGATTGTGTTGGGAAGGACCCTAAAGATCATCTAGTTCCAACATCCCTGCCATGGTCAGGGACACCTTCCACCAGACCAGTGGGCTCCTTGTCACATCTAACTAGCAGCAGCCTTTGTCCCATCACATCCTCCCTTGCAGGTAAAAGCTGTGCTTTCGCTCTCCCTGCAAATCCTGACCCTCCTGTTTCCTTCACCTCCAACTGACTTAAGTGACTGCAATGAGAGTGCAGGCACAGAAGAGACAGGGAATAAGTCTCTGGTTGCAAAGCTAGGATGTAAAAGCTGCCCTTACCTTGAAATAAAAAAAAAGCTAGAGGGTCTGACCTGTTAGAATGTGAGTAGTAAATTCACTACTTGGCCAATACTGAGAAACTTGCTTTGCAAAAAGAGGTGACACAGTCCATTTTAAGCAGTTTGAACCAGCTAGTACTAGGCAAATGTCAGCATTTTAGAGACAAGCTCACTGTTCCATCATTGCCTTACAAGTGTGGGTCAAAGCACTGTCAGTCATCCACCTGCTCTCCCAGATCCCAGTTCAGCCTGCACTTCAGCACTTGAATGCTGTTACACACAGGACACCACAGAGGCTTTTTACAGAAAAAGGGGGAGGGATAGGCACCGCAGAACTTGAAACTAAAAATTAAATTTCTCTTTTGATATTATCTCCAATTCAACTAGGATCAGATAAATGTAAGTCAGATTAATTAATTTATTGAATTTTTATTATTCACACTTCATTTTTGTGTGCTCTCTAGGAAATGCATCAGACTTACTACTAAATTAAAAGTAAACATCCTCTCAACTTTCATAACTCTGCTATAGGCAAACCTTCCAGCAGCCTTTTCACTTTTGCACCAGTTTGGGTCTCAAGCAGAGATCATGCCTCTATCCAGTCTAAGTTCATGAAGAGAAAAGAAGTTGGTACAAACGGGCTAACAGCATAACTGCTGTGCATGTGAGGAGGTAAATAAGGGTTCACCAGCACCTTTTCTCCACCCCACCCCCCCCAAAAGGAGGGGAAATTTGATGGGATCTTTGGAAAAAGAGTCAAGGGGTACCTTCTCCTTGCTGTTTGCATTATAGCAGGGTGTGGGAAAACTGCTGATGGACTCAGAGTCATTATATCAAACAGAAACTGTTCTCTGGTGTGGAGAGTGAACAGCCCAAAGCAATACCATGGATGTGGGAGCAAGTGAAGATAAGGCTTTATTGTCAGTCAGGTCTATTGACTGTGGTCTCCCTGGGCATCAGGTCTTTAATCTCATTCATGTTTTCATAAGTATTCCTAGAGACTGATTTTCAGCTGGAAACCAGACCAGAGTTTGTTCTGAAACTGGTGGAAGGTAACCGGTTTTTCAGTTGAACAGGAAAGTGTTGAGCTACTATGCAATTTATTAACACAGAGACAGTCAGAACCTAAACCATGCAAACCTAAACTCCAGTTTAAGTATTTGTAAGGATACAGGCAATTGTCTGCTCCATGGCTGAAATCCTTTCTCTCTCACCAGAAAAGTATTTACTTTAGAAAAATAAATAATATTTATTAGAAATGCTATTTCAACTCAGAAAGCAAAACTCTCTTGTAAGAGGTAGCTGGCAGAAAAACCCACGCAAAGTAATGTAAAAAGAATGTAAAGAAAGAGTAGCTGTCGGTGGGAGGAATATTCAAAGACAGCAAGAGAAAAAAAGCAAACTCAGTTCAAAGGGAGGTTGTGATAAATGACTGCCTGAAGTACACCTAAATGGAAAAAGACAACTTAGAGACACCAAAGAGACAAACACTGAAGACAACAATCCCTAAGGTATAGCCAGGAATCACAGCTAGGTGGTTGAGAACAGTTCCAAACAGAAGCAGCTGGTTTAGGGCAATCCTGCATTTCAGACATAAAAGGAAAAGAAAGGCTGTTTTCTTTGCCTGCCTAAGAGAACAATCCTCAATAAATAGTCTTATTTGTGACAGAAGGAAATTACATCTTGCTTATCTGGTTCTTTTCTTCACTGTGTATAAACATACTGAGAACAGGTTTGTTTGGAAAAAATGTACTCATTGTGGCAGTAGCCCATTCTTTTATCTTTCTTTTTTCTTTCTTACCTTGGGAAGAACAGAACAAGGAATATATTTTCTACCAATATTTCAAAATAAAAGATAGTTCTCTAAACATCACGGATATGGTTTGTGACAGGATGCAGTGATATCTGGTGCAGTGCCGCTGGAAGGAATTAAATCTGTTCGCAGTGGAGGGGTCTTTTTTGAAAATGAATGGGAACTAGAAAGAAATGGGGAAGGAGGCTGACAGCAAAGGTTGAGGAAAACACAAAGGATCTATTGGACAGCATTTCTATTCTTCTCTGTATGGTGCATTAAGTGCATTATAGTAAAAATGAAGGAAATTTCTTTCCTTCTCTTTCAAGTCCAACATTATTGAACTTGAAACCTTTAACTGTGAGCAAAGCTGTGGCTTTTCTTTAATACAATTCTGCTATTGATTTCTTTATGCATTTCATTCGAATGATTCTGACAGTTTAAAAAAAATACATTACCTTGATGAAAGATACAATTTTTCTCATGGAGAAAGGCATTCAAGTAGGTATGTGTGATGTACCAGACATGTGAATTTTAAGTGATACTCTCAAGCACCAAAAAAAAACCCAGACATTTCAAAGAGTGGTGATCCACTTCTTCTCATTGAATGGGACTCTGCACACACAGGTATCACAGCAGCATCTTCGGCAAACACAATCACTTCTTTCTACTGCTTTTCACTATCCTAAATCCCTTTCTGGTCTGTTGACCTCTCTTCTATTGTGTTTTTCTCTTTCATTTGGTATTTGGCCATTCCCACATTGCATTAGCTTCCTCTTTATGCAAATTGTTTTATCTTTAGTAATGGAGAAAGGTGTATTTTTAATATGTTTTAATATCCTAGCACCATCTGCTTTTTATTACCCCATAACCAGTTTCCCCATTTCCCATCACAGTAATCCCATTTGCACATGTGCTCATTTGAAAAACACTACACCTTTAGCACGTACAAAAAAGGCTTCTCTTTATTGCAGACAGGAACTACATAAAACTCACAGACCTGAAGGAGAAAAAGAAAATCATCTAGTCCAACCTTGTGCATTATGGCACTATAAGATTGTCTTTCTATGTGCTATTTCAAGCTCAAAAGCCTTTCTTGTACTGGAATGTATGCCTGAATACTGAGCTAAAATTTGTTCAATGAAGGGCATTGCTGACCTTGATAAATTATAACAATGGTTAATTTTCTGTACTGTTAGAGTTTCCTTCATCATACTCTTACTTTTAGGCTGAATTTGTCTTTCTGCCACTGTAAAGAGAAAGACTCTTTTCAAGCCTCTGCAGCAAGAGCGTGTCCTGATTTTGTTCTTATTCTGAGGACAAATACATCTGAACTAGCAGTGCTGCTCACTTTTTTCTGTGCTACACAAATCCCCAGCACACTTGAATAAGTCACTTGTCCTCCCAGCCCACTGGAGGCTGGCCAGTTGAAGGCCGCAAGCAGCCTGGTAGAGAAGTGGTGTGGCATTGGCAATCCCCAACTTTGCAAACAGGCAACTGGAATTTTCATTTTTGCAAAGCTGCCTCCATAAAAAAAGACACAGCAAAGGATTCCCTTTGCAACCTCACCCAGGTCATTAATCCTCTTTGGTGGAGCAATTTAAGAAATCCTACATGTAGAGATTCCAGCAACTCTAAACTGACCATGATGCTCCTAAGAATAAAGTTTTAATACTTTTCTAAAAATAGTAAATTGAGTTATCAATCTCCTTAGCTATATTTGGGGAAAAGAGCAGCTGTTTGAAATGAATAGCACTCTGCTGGGGGCCTAGAGCAAAAATTTCCATTTCTATTCTGAGATGTTCACATACTCTGCTGTCGATGTTCTTCATAACTGTATCCCTAGGAAAAATATCTTGGTCCTGTCCCACTATGCATGCAAAGCATGGCCTATGATTGCATGAGGAGAAACTGGAACATGGCAGATGGAGAACAGCCTGGCTAGACAAGTGCATAGACCTAGATTCCCTAGCTGCAATGCAGAGGGGTAGAAATCCAAGGCTTGCCACTGCCTCCTGCTGCACAGGAAAGTGTTACAAGTGAGGTTCCCACAAAGGAACAGGGAGAGACTACAGAAGGCAGGGATCCTGAATGAAGGACTCCCAAAGCATGGATACCCTGTCCTCCCAAGTGGATCCAGCAGAGCCACCAACCCAGGTGCCCAGACGTGGGGTCCATGGGATGAGTCATCAGGAAGAGCCCTCCATGCCACCCTTCTAACTAGGGGGAGGGGCTGCCAGGAATGGGGCATATGGGGTGCAGGGAAGAGGTAGTTTGGGATTATCCAGGATTTATTATGAGACATTTAGGATAGAAAACAAAGATGGAGAAAGAAGGCATCTAGGTGATTTGAGGAAGGAACAAATGTGGGAAAATAGAGGGATAAGCAGATGAAAAGGTCTGGATACACGTAAGTAGAGAGCTCGTCAGCACACTTGTCTGTCCATGCCTTTTGCCTGATGAATACAGTACGGTTTATTTCCTAATTAAACTCCTTTCTCCTTTCCTGAGTGCAGGCTCTCTGCTTTCTGTGTTATGGGTCTGAGTGCAGCAACCCGAGATGAGCTCGGGTTGCAGGGGGTCTGTATGTCCATGGTGGACAGTGAGCATGAGCAGGGATACCTATGGGGACATGAAGCATGAGCCAGGTGTCTGTCTGTCTGTAAGGGTGAGACCATGGGAGGAGCAGGTGACAGGTGGGACCGGTGGAGCCCCACCAGCTCCCAGAGTTAGCTGGGTCTCCAGGAGCAAGACCCACTTTGTGCATGTCTCTAAGGGTGACACCATGTGTGGTGGTGGCTGTGGGCCCAGAGGAGACCCAGACAGCTCAGGGTGGGGTGGGGATGAGTGGGGGGTCTTTGCCAGCAACTACATAGGGGGTGTCTTTCATCCAGGGCCAGCAGCTGAGGGACTGGGATCCAGGGCCCATCTATGAGGCAGACAGTGTCTGAGCTGAGCCACTGGAGTGGTCCATCCTGTTTAGGTAGGTGTGCTCTCTCTAGAGACCTCCTGGTTCTGCTCAGGGATGAGCAGGATGAGGCTGTTGTTGCTGCCTGTGTTTGTGTGAGTGCTCGGTGTGTCTGTCTGTGACCTTGTGGCCAGCCATGTATACACACCACATCTGTATATGTGTGCTCCATGTGTCTGTGCCTCCCAGGAGTACATTTCCTGCCTCACAACAGGGAGGAGCTGCAGGCACATAGCACGGGATACTGCAGCTATGTACCTCCCCTGAGCTGCTGGATATGGCATATTCTGCCCTAATAGTCTGAATTATCAAACCATTCTGGATTTTTCCTTCATAGAAATGCAAAGTAAATAGCAAGGTAGGACTCTACCCCAAGGTCAGATGTCAGAAAAGGAAAGTGAAAGTTGAAGGTACAGGCTTTGCCAGCAGGTTAGACCAGAGAGTGACAGTCGCAGAGAGAACTACTCCAACTGTAGTAGTCAAAGTCCAGCAGATTTTTATGCTGTTATTCTACTATCCCATCCTTTTCTGTGTGACTATTTAGGAGCAAGAAAGAAAAATAACCAAAACCTTCAATTCATACCTTGGAATGTCCAGAACAAGATGTGAGTGACTTTGCTCCATTTCAACACTTCCTATTCCAAGGTGAAAAACCAAGGACTGTGCATAGAAGATATCCCTCTTGCAGGCTCTTCTTGCAAACTCTGTGTTACTTTTCCCAACTCATATCCATATCTTATTTAAGAGTCAACACTCCGAATGGAAACATTGTCATGTCTCAGTCAGGGAAACTGAAGATACAATTAGATGTCCAGTGCAGAACTACATATTTCTTTGCATTTAGTTTGTGTGGCCGGGTTTGGTATGCAGAGGGCTACACGGGTGGTTTGTCTGAGAAGGGGCCAGAACTTCCCCCATGTCCAATGTAGGCAGTGGCAACTGGCTCCAAGACAGACCTGCCACTGACTAAGGCTGAGTCTGTCTGTGATGGTGGAAGCACCTTGGGAATAACAGATTTAAGGAGGCAAAAAAGTCACTGCACAATAGCAGCTGCAGACAGAGCAAGGAGTGATATGTGAGAGCAACAGCCCTGCAGACACCCAGGTCAGTGAAGGAGGAGCTGGGGGTACTCCAGGCAGAGCAGAGATTCCCCTCAGCCTGTGGTGCAGACCATGGAGAGGCAGCTGTGGCCTACAGCCCATGGAGGGCAGGACACCATGTAATGAATTGACTGCAGCCCCCATTTCCCATCTACCTGAGCCATTCAGGGAGTACGAGATAGAGAATCAGGAGGAAATTTCTGTCCAAGAAAGAGGGAGGGATAGGATAACATTTATTTTTTATAAGATTTAGGTTTCCTATTCATTATCGCACTCTGATTTGATTGGCAATATATTAATGTTTTACCCAAAATCTTGTCTGTTTCGCCCATAAGAGTGACTGCCCACAACAGAGCCTTACCTAGACCCACAAACATTTAATTTTACTTTTTCCTCCCTGTCCAGCTCAGAAAGGAGCAATAGAAAGGCTTTGGTGGGAACTCGGCACGAATATATCACCAGATACTTTCATTTCATAAGTCCAGGGTCTCTGTGTTTGAGGAAGTCAGCTTTTCCTCTTGCTGTCATGAGCCCCCTTCAAAAAACAACCTCAGAACTGCCTTTAGAACAATTACAATAAATTGTTCTTGGAACATAATGCTTACAAAGATTTTGACAGTGCTGAGGTTACTCAGTATTACTGCAATGTTATTTTAGTGATATTCTAGACCTAAGGAGACAAAAGAACATAAAACCCCAAAACTGATGAGGGCAAAAATCAGTTCCAAATAATATCCTGTTTCTGATGCTGGCCAGCAGCTGGGAATATTTGTCCCAAGTAAATATTCCCCATATCATTGAGAATCACAGGGGTTTTCCAAGGCAACCATCACAGTCAAATAAGTACATACAATAACCCAGCAATGGACCTATTCTTGAACTTCTCTACAGCTTTTTAAATAATTTTTAAAATTATTTTACTGGATCCTGTGACAGATGATTTAATTTCACACCATGTTCATTTTAAAGACAGGATGTTGACTAAGCTATGTGTTCCATAGCCCCTCTCTTGTAAAAAATAATGAGTAATAATTGCCTTGTCATCTTTCTAGAGCATCTGCAAATTTATAGTCTTCCATTCCAATTCAGTTGGAGATGACTGTCTCTAAACACTCCCAGCAGAAAATCTAGAAGGCTTGGAGAAGCCTTGAAGGTGGATTTGGACACCTAATTTAAATTTACTAAGATTAATCCTATCTTTTACTGTCCTGAAAAGTATTGGCTAAATATGGCTATTATTTGAATGCTCATTAATTTTTATGATTTTGTTGAATTGCATCCAACTAATGAATCCCCTTGGTTTTTTGAGAGCATTGGAAATTAACATAAAGTCTAATACCTATGAGCTGCCATGCATTGTATTCACCACATAATTAATATACTGGATGTACAAACTTATGCATTCAGTACAGAATTATGAGTTTTTTTAGAAACATGACCTTTTTCATACCCATCATAGCAGAAAATACTGTAGGAAAAAACCCTAACACACACACGCACATAACCCTCTGTTCTGTATTATAGAATCAGAACTGCAGAATGGGTCAGGATGGAAGGGACCACAGTTGGTCATCTGGTCTAACCTCCCTGCTCTCAAGCAGGTCACACTAAGACACATTGCACAGGATGGTGTCTAGCTGGTTCTTGAATATCTCCAATGAGGAACAACCCACAACCTCTCTGGACAACCTGATCCCGGTAAAAAAGTTCTTCCTCATGTTCAGGTGGAACTTCCTGTGCCTCAGTTTCTGCCCATTGCCTTTCTTCCTATTGCTTGGCACCATTGAGCAGAGCCTGGTTCCATCCTCTGGCACCCTCCCTTCAGATACTGACAGACATTGAAACCTCACTGCTAGCTTACAATGCAAGTTATCCTTGATGGAAACTCAAACTAAAGGTTAAATTTCCTTTGTCATTCATTTAAAAAATATAGAAATTACCATGCCAGAGCTACTGCTGATGAGGACTATTGTGACTATTTAAATAAGAGGAATGTGTAAGCTTCATGTTGTCTTTGTTCAGAATAAGTGTTCCTACAGCTGACAACAATTCATAAATGGGTGGATTTCACTGCAGAGCTGCAGCACATGTTTTTAGTGGAAGCTTTGTACATAATTTCTGCTTCATTGGAAGGCCCATTGTAGGGTGCCTGGCCCCTGAAACATCAGCCAGAATGCCCTGTTCAGCACCCCAGCTCCTTTCAGAGCTATGGGCTGAGCTGGGAGTCCCAGGCAATGACCTTCACAGCTCCAAACCAGCCTCTCAAGGCAGAAGCCCTGTGGATTTCCACTGGGGGCTGAGCTGAGTGTGTGTGGCACTGTTCCTGGAAGACCAAGTTCTTCAGAGGCAGGTACAGGTGCTGATAGACCTTAGCCATATAAGGCATCATCTAAGCAGCCATCTGCTCAAACTAGGAACTGTCAAACAGACTTGTAACTCAAGCTGAAAGCACCATATAAGCCTCTAGGCTGAGTAGGCTACTAGAAGGAGAGAGCTGGGGTTGCAATATTATCCTTCAGTGTCTTAAATCTTCCTGCATTTCAGTTTGTCCCCAGGTATTCTACTTAGTCTTGTCCTCAGCTACATGGGTACCCTGGAAAATTCAGGATTTTTGGGGTGCATTTGCACTACAGAAGAAACAGGCCATCACTAACAGTATACAAGAAATGAAGAGACATTCTGCTGGGTGCAGAAACCCAAACTGATTAAACTCATCTGTGGGGGAAAAAAAAAAAAGCTGTAAAAAAAGTATTAAGATTGGTAGAAATGGAGAGTGAATGGGCATATCTGGGTGTGGAAAGAAAGGAAGGAAAAGAAAGGAAAGCCAGAAGGAGAGCTGTAACTGGCAGGTGCCAACAGTACCCAGATAAGCAAGTTCCCAGCATCCAGACACACACCTCCACAGAGCACCCAGGCAGAGGAGGCACCTATACTGAAACAGAGGACAGTGTGCATTATGAGGAGATGACAGAAAGATAATGGGCAGGGCTGGAACGTTAAGACAAACATAACAAGCTAAAAGGGAACAAGTTTCAAGGAGTTACACAAATGGGTCAGAATGTCTCAAAAGACCACAGTTGCAGTCAGTTCCTTAAAGGCACATCTTGGTGACCTCAGCTTGTTGACCACATGCTGAAAAGCCCAGGAGATCCAAGGAGGGGAAGATAACTGGCACCCATCATTCTCCTGCTCTAGCCAGGCCCTCTGGACATGCAGCTCAGGACTTGTGAATACGGAGGCATGAGTAGTAATTAGCTATTTTTAAAATACATATTAAAAAAAGGTTCATGTTGAGCTTTGCTACAGTTTCTCCTGGATTCTGGAGACACCAACACAACCTTTGGACTGGACTTCAGTTGCTTTCTCCCCTGGTAACCCTGAAGGCCCTATAGTACCTGCACATCAACCCAAAGCCTTCATAGGCAAATGGTAAAGTGAGGGGTGAAACCTCTCACAAAGCCAGTCTGCCTCATGAGGGGAAGCATATATCTCATGGAGGCACAAATCATGGAAACTATTCTTGGCTGACAAATACACAGCTATCAAGTCTCCCATTTTGGAGATCGATTGCTCACTCTGCTAGTTATTCAGAGTATTCACAGTTGATCTGCCAGCTGCTATTGAATTCAGAGGGGCTGAGTACTTTATATTTGGGAGGAGATGAAATGATTCTTGGTCATCAAGGGTTGACTTCCTTCAAGGTTAAACTCAGTCACTGTAATGGAGACAGAGCACTGGGATCATGGGGAGCAGTGCCACTGCTCTGTAGCTGCTGACAACATTACACTCACAGTTCCTTCTCTGCAATTCCCCATGGGCAAGTGAAGTGCATTTGTGTACCTAGGCTGTATTTCAGCTGAGCAGTGCTACACGCACAGGCTAACAGGAAAATAGTCCCTGAACCTTCAAGTATATTACCTGTGGTAAATTAATCATTTAATGTAGGTATACATTTATGTAATATTCACCCAAGAGTTGCTCTGGAATTCTCTTTGAATAATACACAATTAGATTTAAATGTTTTCCTCAATTTTCCTTTCATGGGCGTATTTTCCAAATTTTCTCTGATAATTCATTCCATAGCTGCATTTCAACTGGTTTGTAAAATTTTACTAACTCACAAAGATATAATTTGCATAGAAATGAAATACAGACAGAAATGCTGAAGAAAAAAAGGACATTTAAACTAAGTATAGCATCACAAACAATTTCTTTCATAGGTGCTTTCCAGTGCAGTTGGAAACAGTCATTTAAAAGAATACTATCAAAGAACATGCTGTACCAAGAAATGGTATATTATAAACCCAATTCAAACAGCCACATCTAAATTCCACATTCATATGAATTGAATGATTGACTGATTATTGCTGGCATTTATTTCACAGAAAGAGGGCAGCTTAATAAAAGTGCATTATTCAGTCAATGGTGTGCTATGATGGATAAAGAGGTGAAAATCACAAACATTTAAATCCAAAAAAAGGCAGAAGGCAAAGCAAGTACTGAAAAGGAGGGAAGAGAATTCATTGCTAACAAATCGTCTTTTAGGCTACCCTATTGACAGTCTACTCTAACAACCAGGCTCAGAAAACATGGAAAACTGTGCCCAGGCCAGAATTTACAGATGACTCTTGGGTAAAGAAGGAGGAGCTGCTCATTATTTTTCCTCCTGCTTATTGCATGTCTGCTCCCATTGGCCTTCACTTGCCGGCAAGATAAGCCTTTGTTGATGAAATCTTGCATGGGCTTCCTATAAGCAAATCAAATTAGAACAAATGTTGGTCTTAGAGGAAGCCAACGTGTGCATTAGCATTTGCACCACATCAGCCAAAGGCAACCTACAAACAGAGCCTTAAAATCACTTTTCTCCATGTGCAAAATTCTCTCTCCATTAACAGGTTGAATCCAGAACTTGAGCTGGGCTCCTCCAGTGGCCTCAGAGCACAATCCCTCATTGCTGGTCCTGAAGATGCACAAAGCCTGTAAGGAGTTAAGTTGTCTCTCACCCAGTCTACACCTTCAGGTCACCTGGTATTCACACAAGAAGGGACTGACAGTCACAGTCAGACATTCTCTTTCTCCCAGAAAATGAGTTGAAGCCCTTGGCAATCACCTTTCCTACCTATTCCTGCTTTTCCATGGTTTCAGAAGCAACCCAAGTGCTGAAATTCAAGTCCCTGCACTCATCACCCCTCTTCAGCTTCTACCTGAGCTCCTGCCCATGCCCCTGTGAGGGCCAGAAATGAAGCACACAAGATTATGAGGGGACAAGATTGTAAGCAAATAAGAGGCTAGCAAAGAGTGGCTGAGAGGGCCAATCTCCTCACAGTAGTGTTTCACAACAGCCAAAACTGCCTTCTGCAATGGCATTGCAGGAGTGTCTTCTGGGAGCCTCCCATCCTTACACATATATACATTACCTCTCCAGCTTAAAAAAAATAAATATTTATCACAAGTCAGCTACAGGGGCAAATAGAAGAGACAAAGCATCACATTGACCTTAAAAAAACTCCAGTAAAATTTGAAGATGAGGAACTAAAAGACTCGGGCCACAAGTGCATGGTGTTTCATCATGCACCAAGGAAGAGACCCAGCTCAATTGCTGAGAAACATCAATGTGGCACACATGGCTCTGCTTCAGAAGATCCTTAAGACACAAAGAAAACAACCTACTTCCATCTGGGAAAAAAAAAGATGGATTGACTTCCTCTTTTGAACAATTAATTTTTATTTTTAATCTGAGTTTTTCAGTTACAAAGAAATCTTTGCACACACACAAGACAGCTTCTGAACAGCAATCACTGATCTCTTCCCAGACCACAAATTATACCTAAACTATGCTGACAGGTCAGAGTAATTGAATAACCTGAAAAATGCAGTTCACATAAGTCCAGGAGTTTGCACAGTTCTCAGATTTTTTCTTAAAGACAGATGGAGAAAATGTAGACTACTTTCTCTTTGTTACTGCAGTGGTTTCACACAAAGGAGATTTGGAGAGCCATTTACCTGAACAGTGCTTTATAAATCCTTCCTAAAAATGGCATCTTGCAAGTAAAACATTCAATTTCTACTTGGGAGACTTGGTTTAATGTCAAAACTAAAAGAGATGCTAGAATCACTTAAGTGAGTAAGCACCAGTATTTATCTTTCTATTTCCAATTTGCTCAGTCTTTACTTTTGAAATATAAACCACCTTGTCAAATGTTTGGATTTTTTTTTTTTTAAAGCACCTTATAGGACATTTCTTGCAGTGAATAAATGGAGCTGGGAGAGGTGAGGATGGCAGAAACTGTAATTGGCAAAACTCCTTTGCTCAGATCTGGGCTCTTAGCATTAATAGTCCCCAGTACTAAAAGAGCTCCTCCTGTCTCTATTCTTGTAAAAACAAACCTAGCAAAGAAGTCCTGAAATGTATTGCTAGTAAGTGAATCTTTTAAATAGTCCATTCTTTCAACACTTTCTGGATGCATGCCAAGTATTTAAAGAATTCTAATTCTGCTGTTTTTCTTATCAGCCTTTACATTAGACCAGAAGATTGGTCCAGGTGATCTTCTGAGATCCCTTCCAACATTTGCTAGCATAGAACTCTTTGAAATTGTCATTGTATACTAGATTCTTTTGCTTGATGGATCTTGATTTGGAAATAATTTTCCTCTATAAGTCTCCTATTGGGTGAAAATGAAAATTTAGTGCCCGTTTAGTCCTCACTGGAATAGCAGGTGCATGTCTCATCTGCCCATTTTCCCTCTGCAGAGAAGCAGTGTTCAAACTACAGGTGTTATTCTGATTACACTATCAGTTAAATCCAGGATGATATTTCACATTTGCTTTGCTTGATAGCAAGTGGCCAAAAAAAAGCCACCAAGAGCAATACCATGGGGGTTTTTATTAATTATAACTAATGGGTGTGTGAACACAGACACATTATTTCAGTCTCTTACAAGTTCTCTATGGAGTCTCCTGTTTCATTATAGAGAAAAAAACACCTCAACCCTCTGTCTCATGGTCATATTGTGAAGCTGGAGTTAGCAAAAAAATAGCAGTGAAAAAGCTTTATCAAAATCTCCTAATTCAGGAAGAACATAGGATCTCAGATGGACCTGGAACACAGCCAGAAGAAGCAAGGATTGAGCAGAATTGGCCCATGCAGCCTTATTGGGAGAATGACATCACAACTGCTGTAGATAAAGCACTGATTTACTCTCCCCAGGTTCAAGAGGAATGTTGTTGCACACTGTGCTTTCCAATCTACCTTCATTGCCCCTTGTAGCTCACCACAATTACTCATATAGGACTCCTTTTGCCCCTGTAACTGTACTGTTATCACAGGACCTAAAGAAATCACAAAGCAGTTTACTTCCACAGCTCTAGAAGTACAGCAACTTCTCTGGCATTCAAACCTGCAGCAGCAACTTTGAACAAAAAGGCACAGCCAAGGCTATGATATTCCTTACAGCATGGCTAAGTGGAAGCACACACTGGATGCGTTTTTTTGCCCAATGAAGATTTTTAAGCCATATGTAGCTTAAAATCATTCAGAATCTCTAAAATTAGCCTGCCATCTTCATGTTCTTGTCATGTGCTCCTTTCTTTTTAGCAAAACTTCATAGTAGATGAGTGAATACAAAGAAACACATCTGGCAGCTTCAGAATGATTACTCCCTATCAATATAGTTTTCCAGATTATATCACAAGAAATTAGATTTTCTTTTCTAACAGTGACCAACTGGAAAAGAGTTATTTAACATAACTTTAAAACTATTCAGCCCTAGGAATTAAAAGCCATGTCAGAAACAGGTACTAGAGGAATCACCAGCCAACAATATTTTAGAAAAAGCAGGAAACACTAGGAAAACAGGGAACACCTTAAGCTTTTACACAGCAGCTGCCAAAACACAAACTCCTTCAGAAAACAGTCAAGTAGTGAGAAACCTGTAATGGGGAAGCTGAAGGATACCCACAGGAACTCTTAACAGCAAGGGAAAAAACAGTACCTCTTCAACATCTAGTTTAAAACTCCAGGACAGAGTGGAAGATACCTTTGGCTCCTGGACTAGTACTGGCCATTGCTGTCACCCCATGTGGAGCTAAACAAGCAGCACACTTGGCACAGCATCGATCACAGTTGAGACAGTCACGATACACAGATATCACCATACAATAGCAGAAATCTTTAACTATTTGCCCAGAGTAACACCATACCTCATCAGAGGGCATCAGCCCATACAGAGTAACATCACGTCACTTCAGAAGGGTGCAAGTCTTCCCTTCTCATTCTTTAGCCCAGCCTTTTATCCCCCTGCTGTTGATGCATTGCACCTGTGTGCCCTCTGCTCCCTTTGGGGGTTGGTCAGTGCCCCTGGGCTCTCCATGCCTCACTGCTGTCAATGCTGCTCACAGCTGTACCCACTGGGGATGAGGCTCAGCCACAGTCCCACTCCCAATCACCACAAACTGTGTGCCTACACACACTGATAGTGGGTAAGGTAGGAGCACTTTACTTTGAGCTGCTGTTTTTGTTGGGTTTTTAGAGCAAAAGGGGCAGGAAAGAGGGTGAAACAGCTCTTTCCCACTTTGCATTGTAACATATCCTGTGAAAGTGAGAAATGCGATAGGACAAAAGAAATAGGAGCATATCTACATGGAAAGCAAGGGTAGCTCTGAAGATTGGGGTTTTGGGACAAGGGATAAAAAGGAGAATCTTTTAACCAACTAAACAAAGGAAAGCATGGAAGAATAAAATATGAGATCAGGAGAGCCTGGATGGTCATGGTACAATCAAAGTTGCCACAGAAGAGAGTAAGAGAAGAGCATATGCTGCCCTTGCACAAGGCTGAGGAATCTTACCACACTCTTGTGGCCAGCACCATCTTTCTGATCATCTTAAGACATTGAGAAATTATATAAACACAAAGAAATCTTTTTAAAAGAAAAAGAACAACAGATCAGGAGTAGGTGTAGTGTTAACACAATTACTTTAGATAAACTGGAACCTGTATGTTTGTGCAGATGGAGACAAGCCTTACTGCTCATGGTCTAGGAATCACACGATGAAGAGTATTCAGTGTATTTTTGCATCTCTTTTTCTTCAAACTTGTTCCAGATTTTACTGAGGTGTTGACAACTTTGCCAGCTATAAACCTTTGACTCAGCAAGTTTTTAAGATCTGCTCCTCTCTGACTAAAGTCAGATCCTGAGAAATGATGAGTAGCCTTCTCTGACCACTCAAACCATCAGGAATAAACTAAGCAATATCTGTTTCCAGAAATGAGACCAGTGCATCCTGCTAATGACAAAGCAAGAAGCAACAGCCACAGATTCCTGAGAGAATGGATGTTTCAGTACATGAAATAGTCCAATTTAAAACATGTGATCCCCTGCACAGCTAAGGGTCTCTTCACTCCCTCACCCACATTTTCCAGATAGACAAGTTTGGCATGTTCCACACTGGGGGTTTCTCTCTGGCATCCATTCTATAACACTCCACACCTGGGCTGCCCCTTAATTGATAATATAATTATCAGCATAGTCATATTACTTCACACTAAGCATTTTCAACCATTTATCACAATGTTGATCTTTATTTTAAATATAAATCAGGCAATCATTTATGTCTTTTATGTTCTTTGTATTTATTCAAGAATATTTAACGGTAGACAAAAGGTGACTTATTCATTATTCATCCTGAACAAGGCAAGTATGGCAATTTGAAAAGCCTGACATTTGAGCTTTTTGCCAACACTAGCAAAATTATATCCTTCCCATTGTAAATCAATGAAGTAGAATCATTGTGCACAAAAGAATTAAATTGCCTTGTCACTTTAATAAGGCCACCTTATATACAACCTTCAGCCAATGCCATTGTGCAGAAAAAGGGTGCATCCTTTGCCTCAGCTGTCTCAGATCTCAGTAGGCTTTCCAATTAAATGAACATCCTCTTAGTCTTTCACTCCACTCCACTCTTTCTCTTTTTTGAGAGGCAATGTCAGAATGTCATAGGCATAACTTGCTATCAGTGGCATGCACACATCAATGTGAATTAACTTCCTCCAACTCCTGCTTTCTTTTGGCAGCCTTTTTAACTTGTTTGTCAATTCCAAAATGATGGAACTCCAAGAAAGGGGATTTTTTTTGTTGATGTTTACTGAGCGTAGATAAAAGCTGCAAATAGCTATATGCAAACCAAAAAAATTATACAAATGTGAAGATCCTTTGCAGGCAATGTAGATAATGTAAAATGGCAAAGAAACAACATGTCCAATCAGGCAGAACACAAGTGGCATATGCCAGGAAGAGAATAACTTTGTATGTTCTCACTTCACAGGCTAGGACCCTATTTTATGATCAGACCTGATTTTTCCCATCTAACACCCCTTGGACACATTTTACCCTGAGAGTAGAAACCTTTAACCAGCCAATTCCAGGCTTTTGAATGACTACCCAGAAGAGCTATTTCATAAATCAACAACAGACAGCTGCCCATAATAGTCATCTGCCTGCCTGCCCTTCCTTTCCATCATAGCACACAGAGGTTGAAAGAGTAACTTCAGCCTGGATTTTTCTTAGAATCAGACAACTGAAAACAATTGAACAAAGCCATGCACATCAACAGCACAGTGAGTGAATCTTGATATTTCACACATACCTAAAAGTCTACAGCTTCACAATTGTTTTGGAGTCTCAATATTTTGTCCTGTTTTGATAGTTAACTGATAGGTGCATGGTAAAGAAAAAAAAACCATGTAAGTATAGAAACAGTGATAATATTCCTGATGTTGTTAACATTTTGGATTTAGTCAGAAAATGTTAATAACAAATGACCTTTTTCTGAAGGGTATTTTAAGGAGAACAAGCAATTTTCTGTAATGTGGTTACCATAGTGATTTGCCCTCTAAAAAGACCAGAAAAAAAAAAGATGTACATCTGTAATCAACCAGCTACTGCAACAACAAATGGTCTGACAAAGCAACACTTTAATTCAAGCTGGAAAGACACTTGGTTTGAAGTTAAGTATAAAAGAAACTATTTATGGATGCAAAATAGGTCCTCTAATAACTATTACAGAACATTTGTGATGATTCAGAAGGGATTTTCCTTGAAAACTACATTAGTGCACAATAGATAATTTTTTTCTTAGAAACTACTTCATCATCTGTACCGTATTGAGCCGGTCAGAAGAAAAGCTCAGCAAGCAACTGAGGATGGTAAATAGGGACCACTGCGTCCTTCCCGCTCTGTCGCTTCCCTTCCTGGAGCATACCTGGAAAATAAGCAGTTAAAAGAAGTGTTACAGTTTTAAATATTTCTGCAACTAGACACACAAATTAACACCACAAACATTTTCAGCCTGCCTGTCCTGGTAATGTTGGTATATTTAAGGACAGGAACTTCAAATCACCCGTTAAAGAACATATAACTTGACATTCAGACTATTAAATTAGAGTACTAAAACTTCAGCTGTCTTTCTAATTTTCTTCACTGTTTCTTGACATTGGGAAAAAAACCATGAACATGTCCCTTTCCATGCTGAAGTTCTCTGGAAGCCTTATGTGACAAGCCTGCCCTTACCTTGCCACGGCAAGATGCTGCAGCCTGAAATCATGTAAAGCCCAGTACAATTCCTCCTTTTTTAACCTTCAAGGCTTGGAACTTGCCTTATAAATCCCAGCACTGCAGTGCCAAATATCAAGTGATTTTTTCCTTTGTTTTAAGGCATTTTAAACTTATCATTTAAGCTTATAATTTCCTGGGCTTTCCTCCTTGCCCTTCTTGAAGATAGGAGGGACATTTGCTTTCCTCCAATCCTCAGGGATCTCTCCCAGTCACCATTATCATTCAAAGACAATAGACAGTGATCTCTCAAAAACATCTGGCAGCTTCCCCAGCATGCATGGGTGCATCCTATCAGGCCCCATTGATTTTGGCAGGTCTGGTTTGCTTAAGTATTCTCTAATCTGGTTTTTTTTCCTACCAAAGGAATGTCTTTCTTGGTCCAAACTTTCCCCTGGGTCCCTACCTGTCTGAAGGACGGTCTTACTATTAAGAAGTATGTACTCAGTAGCAGTGAAAGAGACTATTCTTGAACTAGAAGGAAGCAATCCTCCAATATCAACCAAATCTCCTGAACCCCTTTTATCTCCAGGGCCAGCTCCCATAGGATTATTCTAAGCATATCCCTGAAGAAGCCAAATTCTGCCCTTCTGAAGTCTGGGCTTATTGTCTGGCTTTTTGACTTGTTCCCTCTTCTAAGGATCCTGAAGTCCACTTTTTTCTGAAAAACTGTTTCATCTACTTCTTCCTGCTCAGGCAGTGTGCAGCAGACACGCACTGCAACACCAGCCACTAACCCTGATCCTGTAAGTGCTAGGCTGGCTCATCATCCTTTCCTAGGCAGAGCTCTGTGCAGTCCTGCTGTCCTCTCACAAATGCTGTCTCTCTCCCTGTCTTCCTAGCCTGCCTCTCTGCAGAGCCTGTATCCCTCCCCTGCAGCACTCCAGGAGCATGACCTACCCCACCATGTCTCTGTGCAAGTGCACACAGACCTCTAAACCCTTCAGTTTGTTCCTGAGTTGCATGCATGGCTGTACAGGCTCTTCAGAGAGGCACCCAAGTGCACTGACAGCCCAGAAAAGGTAAGAGCTTTGCCCACCATGCTGTTCTACAGGTATTTCTTCAGTCATGTTCATACACTCAGAGGTCCTTTCAAGTCCTCTTTTGCTGTTTGCAGGGTCTGTCTGTCTTGACAATATCACCCTGCACCTTTTACTTGCCAGCTACCAACCACCTCACCTGAATGTGGTCATCAGCTCTCACTCCTGTTATTCCTTCATAAAGCTCTTCATACCAGGTTGGTCAACTTGTTGGCAATGACGCATTTTCCTCCTTAGTCATCTCCCTTCTTAGACCTCAAATGGATCCCATTGTGATAAAAGCCTCTGTTGTAGGTACCAGCTGCAGAACCAGAGTTTCAGAATGGCTGGGTCTGAGCTGGCCCCTGCCTTTAAGGAAACAAGGACAACCATCTTTATTTCAAACCTGTTGCTAGAAAAGGCCCTCCTTTTATGGATTCTTTCTAAACCAGGGAAATTAAATGCATGCGCTCTCTTTCCTTATTACTTTTGATTCCATGCTTACAATATCGAAGAGGTCTGCTTAAGCTCATTCATCATGTACCAAACTACATCACCCAGCTGTGATGGGACTCTACAGATAAGCATTCGGTGCAAATACTGGGCAACACCTAGTTTAGGAACATAAGAAATTGAAAACCCTCTCTGATTTCCAGTGATAATGTATATTTGTGTTTTTGGACCCACAACAAGAGTTTCTATGTTGATATCTCATCACGTCTTCAAAGCATGTGAGTTTTCTAAATACATTAAACAAGAAAACCTGATGTTCACCAGGCAGGCAGGCAGTATGAATGACATGGCCATTATCTCATGAATACAACAGCAATCACGTTATTTTCTTTTCCAGCTATCATTTAATTGACTTTAAAAACAACAATTTCTTTGGATAAATGTTCTAAGTCTCTATATATCATTTAACCAGGCATTAATGACCAGTTTATAATGAGAGTATATCATGCTGCCAATGTTCCCATATTAGTTTGACTTTTATCTGATACTGCTCTAAATTTCTCTGGATAATTTGATTATTTCAACAGCAAAATATGTTTGATGAAAGTATATCATTGGAATGATTGCTAAAGCCTGCCTCTATTAAATGAATATTGATTATGGATTTATGATAAGCCACAAAACAAGTCCCAGGTGTTTTTTTTTAAATTACTGGACAATGTATTTTAACCAAAATGACACATTTTTCATTTTTCATACAACCTCTTCATATAAGATAGCAAACAACATGTTGTAGGCATCTTCCTTTGTAAAGGAAGGGGACTTTAAAAACTAAAACCTCTGTCAGGAAGGACAAAGTTAAAATCAATCAATCCAGGTGAAGTGACTTCTTTAGACTCCTATTGGAGGGCCAAGAAACCCTTTCTAGAAATGCCGGCACTTAGAATATTTGCAACATCCTAACTTGCACCCATCCCATAGCGACCCTCTGTTCCTCCAGTCTTTGTGAAGAAATTGTTACTACCCATGGAGCAGAGGGAGGCTGATATTAATGAGTGGAAGCCTAAGGCATAGGGGGAAAGCAGTGGTAAATATTGCCTGTGGACCTTAGTCACTGTACAATGCAGCAAAAATTACAGTGTGGAGAAGCCAAATATTGCTTTTATTGGTTTAAGTTGAGTAATTGGAAGAAAGAAAGTCTTCAGCCACTGTTGAGCCACAAGCACACATCACAACACTCAGCCTTTCCACAGCCCCACACCTCACAATCCCCAGTAATTCTAAGACCAAGAGAACATATTATAAACAAGTTCACAACCTCTTTCCCCATTGTCCCATCTAGGAATTCTCAAAAACCTTTGCTAAAACAAGTATCCATCTAGCTCCAAATTTTCATAAATAAAAATGTAAAAAATCTCTCCATTTATGAGTACTAAAGGTCCATAAAGAAGTTATGTTTTACCACAGAGCCAGAATCACTAACGCAATTCCCTCACAAATCCCAGAGAACACACTGAAATAGGATCCCTTTGAAATGGTGACAAGTACCTTATAGACCAATTACTTCTGTGAATGAATGAGGGAGACCAGAATCTTTTCAGTAAGTTTTATTGGTGTCAGGAATATTTCAGGACCTATGCCGATGGCAGTCAGTGGGACTACTATCTTTGAGGTGAGCTGGGTTTTCTGAGTGGCCTCCAGCAGGGCAGAGATTTCCCACAGGTCCTCTAAGACATCTGCATGAGTCTGAAGATGTCTTAACTCCCTAGTGCACCAGATTTGTCAAGACATGCTCATATTTTATTTAGGTAACTGGAACCAGTTCCACTTTTCAGCAGAGTAATGGGACCCCAGGGCAAGGCTCAGCTCACGTACTAAAGCACACATCAGATGAAGGCTTCTCTAGGCTCCACAGACTATTGTGACTTGCTGTCAGGAGAGCTTAGACACCTAGCACACACACACACAGAGGTGCCCCCATTTAGATGTCTTAATTAACTGCACAGTCAGGGCAGGATCCAGCTGCTAGAGCAGCTCAGGACTGTCCAAAAGGGCACAAATCATTTTTCTCAAACCCTCCCTCAAGTGGGATAAAGTCATAATCCATCCATCATCCTTCTTCCATGGCTGAAGGGAGTGAGTTGCATTGAATCACCGTCCAAGCTGATAGGACAGGATACTCAAAACAGCCTGGTTGTGCCACAGCACAAAGTTAATTCACATACCCTGTCTTCATTCGGTATTCCCTGGGCCAGCAGCACAGACCTTTCTGGGGATAAAAAAAAAAAGGGAAAAAAATTCCAATATCTGTGAAAGCCCCTATAAGCTTGAAATCAAGTTATATATGGTACTAATTCAATTTTGGCAAAGTCAATAGAATTACATTTTCTTCACAGAGTAAAAGCACTCACCTGCTGTATACATAAATACGATGAAGATGCCCAGGACAAGCATTATCAAGTTGGCAAGCACTTTCACAAAGGCTGAAAAACAATTACACTCTGTCATCTACAAGTCCTCAACATTATTTCTTCCTCCTCCTTTAAATAATGATGGCAGCAGCCTGCACATTACATACAGGAGTGGAATGGACAGCACACACTTAGGGGTGTGATTAACATTAGGTATCACCGGAACAAAGTGATACCATACAAATTTTTCTCTTCCAGCATGTGACACTTGTTCACAAGTTTGAGGAACTTGTAGGGTACTATTGAAATAGATATGGGTGATTTAACTGGGACTTCCTTCTCATTTTCCTTAAATGAAGAGTCTGGTCTTCACCTTTGACTTACAACAAGGGAATTATCTTGATTAGAAGATTAAGTGACTGATTTCTTTCAGATAGACCCAGAAAAAAAAATGTGCAGAAAAATAATGATTTAGGATCTTACAAGATTTTTCTTTTTTTTTTTTCCTGCAATCTGTAAGATTATTCTACCTTTGAAACCCTACACAAAATCATAATTTTTAGCCTTGCTCGTTGAGCAAAAAAATAACAAATTTATGCTAAAAGGTAAGATGCCTAATAAAAGGCATGTATCACTAGAGGTACTGCTAATTTGTTATCATAACTGCCATGACATTTTAAAAAGCCCAGTTTTTAAAGGCTGGAGTTTGCTGAAAAACTGGCAAAGTCACAAAGACACCTTAAAACATATTTTCTTTATCATGAAGGAATCAGGTCCCTGAATATCTTTGTACTGGCATGTAGATAAACTGACATAAAATGGGAAGCATCTCAGTGTTCTATTTACCCAGCCAAGGCAAAGGGTCAAGGGATTTCTATCCCTGCTTTACAGACTCACTGGCATCAGGACAAGGAAGGTTTGAACCCTGTGACCCACCACCCAGCAGATCCCTCCCAGGGTTACCACTCAGTAAGGGAGAAAAGCAGCACTGCATCCTCCCTGCACAGACCTGCACTTCTCTGCAAACCCATCCTGAAGCACTGTGATGGTTTTTTATGGGTCATTTGAATCAAGCATTGCAACATGTCATGTATTTTTCCCTATTCTGGCCAAAACTATTCATGTGATTCAATCAGGATGTGAAACTCTGAGCAGCCACAATGAAGCAGCACTTTTTTGGCAGAGATTTGTATGGAAAACAATACCCTTTTCTGTGCACAACAGTTCTTTCATCAAAGCCTCACTCTGAGTCTGAGTTAAAGGTGCCCTATGCCAGAAGAAACAATACCACACACCATCTTCCCTGCACTCAGCATGAATCTTCTACTTACACAGTGAGTAAATTAAAGTAAATGGGAAATGCAGAGAAGAAAATGTAACACGTGAGATAACCCCAATCTCAGAAAAGTATATACATGCATATACTTCTGTGTGTGTTCCACACTTGTTTCACAAAGAAAAAGGAATTAGGAGGAGGAAAAAATAAAATGAGGAGCATGTTGGGTCTTGTAAGCTCATAATGCTGTGATCATAGAACAGCTTGGGTTGGAAGGGTCCATAAAAAAAATTTAGCTCCAATCCTACTGCTATGGGCAGGGACATTGTTCTGAAAATGAAGTCGCGCCTCTGCAGCTCATTTTGGTGTTCCTTGAATACCCTAAATTGTATGTCAGAAACCTTTTTCTTCAGTTGGAAATTAAAATCTGTTGAGCAAAGATGAGTTCTTCACTTGCAAGACTCTCCAGGCTGAAGAGTTATGGGTCAGTAATTTTCCCCTTTTTGTGTTTCCCTTTATCCCATTACCCACTTTCACACAGATACTGTCTTCATTTTAATATAATTTTTTAATAAAATTTCCTTTCCTATCTCTGGCTTTATACCTTTTGTATTTTAATTCTTCATTATTATTTATCCAAGCTTCTGACAGAATATGCTGAGTTGGAAGGCACATATCAGGATCATTGAGTCCAACTCCCAGCTCTGCACAGCACCATCCCTATGAGTCACATCCTGTGCCTGAAAGCATTGTCCAAACACTTCTTGAATTCTGTCAGGCTTGGTACTGTGACCACTTCCCTGGGGAACCTTTCCAGCACCCAACCACCCTCTGGGTGAAGAAACTTTTCCTGATATCCAACCTGAGCCTCCCCTGACACAATTTCAGGCCATTCCCTAGGATCCTGTCACTGGTCACCACAGAGAGCTGATCAGTGCCTGCCCCTCCTCTTCCCCTCACAAGAAAGCTGTAACTGCAGTGAGGTCTCCCCTCAGCCTCCTCCAGGCTGAACAGACCAAGTGACCTCAGCCCATATGGCTTCCCCTCAAGGCCCTTCACCATCTTTCTGGCCTCCTTCGGACACTCTCCAATAGTTCAATATCTTTTTTATATTGTGGCACCCAAAACTGCCCCAGCACTCGAGGTGAGGCTGCCCCAGCTCAGAGCAGAGCAGGACAATGCCCTCCCTTGCCCAGCTGGCCATGCTGTGCCTGATGCCCCCCAGGACAGGGATGTCCCTTCTGGCTGCCAGGGCACTGCTGGATCATGTTCAGCTTGCCATTGACCAGGACCCCCAGGTCTCTCCATGGCACTGCTTTCCACCCTTCCTTCCCCAGTCTGTACATCCAGGGTTGTCTCATCCCAAGTGCACAATCCAGCACTTTCCCTTGTTGAACTTCATACAGGTGGTGATCGCCCAATCCTCTAATTTATTGAGGTCTCTCTGCAGGGCCTCCCTGCCTTCAAGGAAGTTAACAGTTCCTCTCAGTTTTTTATCATCTGTGAACTTGCTCAGTATCCCTGGAAGTCCTCAGAGGAATTCTTGCACTGATCTAGTTAACTTTCTCCAGTCAGTCCAGATAGACTTGTTATATGGAAACCAGATATTTTCAACGAGATTTTTAACAACACAGTATTTAAAGAATCACAGAATTGCATAAATAGAGATTTAACTTAGATGTGCATAACCCATACAGGAAAAGGTAATGGAAAATTGTCTATCCCACTTCTCTCTGAAGGTGTTCTTTTGCAGGTTTCTTTCTCCGTCATGGAGAAAACATGACTGCTCTACATTTTTGCAAACATCTTCAATAATTTTTCTGAGTAAACTTATTTCTGCCCCTTTATTCATAAAGATTTTGTTCTCTTCTCTAATGTGGCTCTACGAGAGGAAGCTGAAACCAGCCCTCTGAAATGCAAGTACAAGTCAACTTGTGAACACCAGCTTACATTTTGGACAGAACTGAAACATTATTAGTGCTTAGCTGCCTCCACACAGACCGGTTGTTCAATGATTAACCTACATAGCCTGTCCTGGACATTTTAATAAGGAAACTTTAAATAATTTTTTATTGGAATCTGGATATTATTCCTGCAAATTTTCCTCCCACATCAGCCACACAGTTGATGAAGTTCTCCTGGTTATTTTAGTATGAGCAATGTGATGGCAGTCATCAGATGCAGGGGCACAAGGGCATCAATAACTCGAAATGAGAACAGAAAGACTGTGCTGGGCTTCATGGGCACAGGTACATCTCCTTCTGCTTGAGACACGATCACCACAAAGTTGGTCCATGAAAAGACATTAATCCCAAAATTAGAAGCAAAGTCTGACATCTGAGCAATATAAGTGATCTGATAACCATCACACCCACAGAAGGAGCAGTATGTATGGTTACATACACCTCTCCTGGAACTGTTTGGTGATGTATTTCATAAGCATAGTGTTCAAAAAGTACAAAATAGAAAACAAAAAAAGAAGAAAGGAAAAAAAGGCAGTGGATTTAACATTAGCTTTTCATTTATCTTCACTGCAAGTGGCTGCATTATCTTCATAATCACTGAAAGTGAAATCTGCAATGCGTATGTAGAATAAATTAAAGTTTGAAGCAAACAAAATAAAGGTAGAATTGACTATTCATAACAACACAGTCTTCAAGTCATAATACACTTCAGTGGAAGACTCTTGCTGATGCCAGTCTGAATAGTCCAGTAGAACACAAGACAGACTGAATACAATAGAAATGTTGAGATTCGATTTGCAATATATAATTATTCCACATTTTACTGTATTATAAGTTTAAATTATCCCCATCAGAGGTTTTAGTATTTCATGTCTGTGTTATAGAATAGAATTTTTACTCCCATTCTGACAGGAAAGGAGGAAGATAATGAATATGTACTGCAGAAAAAGAATAAAGAAAAGTACAGCTCTGTGACTGACCAATTTCAATATATTTACAAGTAGTTCAACATTTTAATCAAGAAATCTTTTTATAATATAAAGTGGAAATGGAATTGTAAAATCAGCACAACTAGGTAAAAGGCTAAAACTGGGGGGAAATCTGTGTGCTGCACATTGAAGTGCTCATACAGGACACTGCCTGCAACAGGAAAGGATACACTGAACCCACATCAGGGGACACCTCCCAGATGCAAAGCTAATATTAATGGAGCACAAACACTAATGGATCAAAATTTTAGATGGATTTTGTTACAACAGAAGCCCTTTGGAGTTGTGTTTTTGGAGGTGTCTGTGGTCCAGAACCGTAGGCGTGACCTGCAAACCTGCCTCCCCATAACCACCAAGAAGAAAGGGAAAACTCATTCCCAATTAGCTCTGTCCCATTTTAAAAATTAAATGTATATCATGGAAGTAGAGGCATTGTAGGGCACCCTCCCAGGGTGTTTTATGCTGCACTACACAATGTGGCTGTGGTACGGGGGTACATACACTGATGCTCCACACAAAGCAGCCAAGAGAGCACCACACTGGTGTTTGAGCTAGGACCAGCACCAGCTACACTGCAGCCTCACAGATGTGCCCAGCCTATCTGTAGTCCTGCTGTTTTGAGTAGAGTTCCTTCAGCAGCATGAGCAGTTCAAGCCCACTGGTTCCTCTGGTGAGTTTTTCATCCTTGAGGGTTTTTGAGACCTGACTGGACAAAGCTTTGAGCAATCAGGTTGGACCTCAGAGCTGTCCCTGCTCTGGGCAGGAGGCTGGACTAAAGACCTTTCAAGGTCCCTTCTAGCCTGAATGTTTTTAATAATGTACCTAGCCCACAAAAAAGCCTGTACTGCTTTAGCTGATCCTGCCATCAGTGCTCAGGTGGAGATGAGGAAATGCTTGTTCCTCTCTGCTGCAGTCAAATTTCTAA
Organism: Fringilla coelebs; assembly: GCF_963513975.1. Classification (NCBI taxonomy): domain Eukaryota; kingdom Metazoa; phylum Chordata; class Aves; order Passeriformes; family Fringillidae; genus Fringilla; species Fringilla coelebs. The sequence goes on along the minus strand of NC_140029.1, from coordinate 25,526,481 downwards.
TCCAAATATAGGCCTAGGAGCTCTGAAATGTAGTGACTAGGCAAATGTCAGCAAAGGCCCACCTCTTTTTCTTTTTTTTTTTTTTTTTTTTTTTTTTTTCATAAAGCAAGCACCTGGGAACCCAGCCTAACTGTGGAGCACATTTGGTATGGGTTTAATGCCTGTCTTCCCGGAATCAAATCTTGACAAAGCAAGAAAGCTAAGTTAAAAAAAAAAAGGATTAAAAGACCAGCTTGACCAGCTTGCTCAGTCTTTCTCTTTGCCAATGGGGAAATTTTCTGAAGAACTAATAGGATTTAGATACTTAAATATCCTTGATCTGAAACAGGAGCCATAGTTTCAAATGACATTTTTTCTTTTTCAGGATGGGTTCAAGTTTTCTGTACCTCACTACTAACATGAGATAGTGGTTCCAAATCCCAGTTCCAACTAGGAATAAAACTTCCCAGTAGTTCTCAATGTCACTTGTTGGGCTGCAGCTATCCTTGATGACAGCTGCAGGAAAAAATTTGGATCATCTTTTTTTGGGAAAATGAGAGCTATGGTGATGGAAACTACCACACAATACCACAGATCTTCCAGTTCATGAGGACCACCAAAAGAATATTCTATTGAAAATGGACAGTGAACCTGCAGAAGTTTGGATCCAGCCAGATGCAGTCTCTAGAAACCTGTGAAGTATCTGAAAGCTGTACTTGGTTTGATCAGAATCTAGTTCTTTTTCCTTGTAGTAGTTTCCATGGTCGTGCTGTGTTTAGATTTGTGATGAAAGCAGTGTTAACACAGCGTTATTGATGAGCAGGGCTTGCACAATGTTAGGGCCTTTTCTGCCCTAACCCACCCCACCAGCAAAGGGGCTGGGGGTGCACAAGGAGTTGGGAGAGGACACAGCCAAAACAGCCGACCCCAAGTGACCAGAGGGATATCCCACACCATAGGGTGTCATGTCCAGCATGTGAAGCTGGGGTAGGAAGGAGGAAGGGGCAGGGGAGCATTCAGAGAGATGGTCTTCTCTTCTGAAGTCATCATTAGGGGTTGGGCAGCCTGGATTTACCGGACATGTCTGAACACCTGCCTGCTCACAGGAACTGGTGGAGGAATTCCTTCTTCTGCCTTGCTAGTGTGTGCGGATTTTGCTTTGTCTGTTACACGGTCTTTATCTCAACCCACGAGTTTTCTCACTTTTACCCCTCTAATTCTGTCCTCAGTCCCAGCGGGGGAGACGGAGTGAGAGGCTGCCTGGGGCTGGGCTGCCGGCTGGGGTTCGACCACAGGAAAGCAGACAGAGCAATGCAGAGAATGCCAGAGCAACAGGAAAAGGTGCCGAGAGAAGGGATTGTTCGGGAGGATTTTAGGCACGGTCCTGTTTAATCCCTCCTTTCCCTGACTGCCGCTGCGCTCCCTGGGCCCAAGCCCGAGGGCCCGGCGCGGCCGGCAGGGGGCGCGCCTCCCCCGCGCATGGACCCGCGGCTCCTTCCCGGGAAAGCCCGCCCGGAGCGCGGCCCTCCCTCCCTCAGCACGGGCAGGCTGGGCTCTGCTCCGAGACCCGCGGCTCCTTCCCGGGAAAGCCCGCCCGGAGCGCGCCCTCCCTCCCTCAGCACGGGCAGGCTGGGCTCTGCTCCGAGACCTGCGGCTCCTTCCCGGGAAAGCCCGCCTGGAGCGCGGCCCTCCCTCCCTCAGCACGGGCAGGCTGGGCTCCTTCTCGGGAAAGCCCGCACGGAGCGCGGCCCTCCCTCCTTCCCTCCCTCCCTCAGCACGGGCAGGCTGGGCTCTGCTCTCGAGGAGGGTGGAAAATGTACCTAGAGAACACCCGTGACAAAAGCAGAGCGCCTTGTTTCCTCAGCCCGGCGTGCTAAGGACGCTCCGATATAGCACAGCAGGTGGGATTTTGCCAGACTTGCAGGAGGAAGATGTATGGGAAGGGGTCTCCCCGGAGTTCAGAGTTTCTTAGGGCTTCCTGTATCTAATTTGAAGGCACTAGTACAGTACAGCACATGATGTTGCTTTGCTGCTCCTGAGTGATGTGATTCCTCCAAGTCCCACTGCCCTCACGTCGAGCACAGAAAACCTTACACACAGCAGCTTGTTCTCTGTCCCTTGGGGACTCATACTGAGTTCACAAGATGTTTCTTTGTTCCACTTGTACTCTGTGAGGTGTCCTTAATTTACATCTTCTTCTTGGGCTTCTTTTCCCACCACTGCTGCTATGTGCGCTGCTCCTCATCCTTGTGTAGTGAAACAAAGTAATTCCTGCACTGGCTGGTGAACAGCCACACTTGGAGTCACCTCCTAGGCGTTCCCAGAGCCCTAGGTGAGCTGCACTTCAGAGGATGCAGGTATCCAGGTAGCCAAGAGCACTATCCAGGAGCTCTAGGGAATTCATGCGGGCTCGGTGCTCCCAAGCATCAGAATAAAACACACGTCACTGTCTACTTCAGACACAAATGGCACAACACTGGGATACGTACAAATGAAAGAAGAGGGGCTAGCACATCTCCAACTTCCCCAGCCTCTACCCCTACATCATGGCTTTTGTTAGGATTGTGCTTGTTCCAAAGATAATACAATATATATGACAAGCTTCTCTGGACCTGGTTTTCTTTTTCTACAAATTTGTCCACGCTGAAAATGCATTATATAGGATTATTCACCAAACCACACAATCTCCTCACGATGCAATGTCCCATACAGTGAACAAAGATAAATTAGACTTTGCCAAAATGTTCTGTGAACCTTATCTGTCTGTCGTGTTTCAAAATCCTGTCAATTGCACCAGATTTCAGAAGCACTCAGCTTTTGCAAAAACTCTCCTTTTTTGTTTTTCTGATAAGTACAGGACTGAACTGCAACATTGCAATTCTGGATCCTGTTTAGTGCTTTACCACAGTTAAGAGCAGTGGCATGACTCTTTTACAATATGCACCATTTTGTGGTGAAGTGCTATAATATTGACTGTTTAAATTTCAGAATTATCTCTCATCCAGTGTGGTTTTTTCTGGCCCTGAAGACAGGTTGTTTATTCTCCTGGGGCCTCATATAATGGAAGTACAGCATTTGCTTTTCTCACTTTAGGCATGTAAACCCAAAATAAATATTTTCATCCAAAGCAGTTTTTCTTCCTAAACCACAACTTATGAATATCACTATTTCAAAGCCAAATGCTCAGAGATAACTTTCTTTGAGTTATTTCTAAAGCCTAGAAGGAAGGGAAAGTCACAAGATTGTCAGTCATTGTATTCCAGGTATGTTTTAGTACTACAAATTTGGCAGAGGAGAGGGAAATACTAACTTGCACAACAGTATCAGCTATAGCAAATGCCTGGATTCAGTCCCTCAAATATTCCATTTTTGCAGTTTTCACCTTTACATGTATCACTTCCACAAAATAGGGGCTGAAGAAGACATCTGTCACACAGGAGGGGGTTTATTTTTTGTTTTACACAACTTTTCATTTACTTCTCAGTTTAATGTGGACAGTCATGTTGGTTTCATATCCATTTAATCAGATAAATTTAAAATATTTTTCTGTGAACAACTGTAGAACACATCCAAACAATGCCCTACAATTGCTGCTCCAGGACAGCAGCTAAGCAGCATCTAAGCAGCCAGTTGTGAGTGTTTGGTTCAGACCAGGGGCTTTCATGGAGAGATGAAAAAGAGGCAGGTTCAGAAAGAGACATGAGTGGGGTTGCCTGGAGAACAACCCTTGCAGAGACATTGAGCTGGATTAAAGAGTTTGTCCAGGACCATCAGCCGGCACAAAATGCATGGACTCTGCAGTCAAGAGCCAGCAACCAAAGGGAGAGAGAGTTTGATGGAAGTAACAGACCCTGAGCCATGAGCAGGAGGACAATGCACCAAAACCACAAGAGGGTGCAAGTCTGTGACAAGTTTATAGAATGGGATTTGTAAGCATAGTTTTGCTCTAGTCACTTTTGTTCAAATTGCAGATGGTTCCTGTAAGTCACTGGATTTCCCTCAATCAACATGCCTCAACTTTTTTTTTTTTTTTTTCCCTTCATATCTCCACAGCATTACTCCACTCTGAACAGGGAGACAGAAGCCCAGAAACAACATTCCAAAATTGTTGGGCAGCTGTTCTTGAAGCAGAACTTGGCAACTAAACAAGCAGTGTTACTGGCTTTAGAAAGGGGATTTTAGCAGAACTGCAAACATCCACATAACCTTATGGCTGTCCACAGGCACAGCCTCCAGCAGCTGGCAGGCTTCAGCTGTGCTGGGCAGCAGCCACTACCACACAGGCACGCACGTCCCAGTGCCCCACAAAAACAGAGAGGCTTAGCTTAGAAGGGATCCTAGGGATCATCTAGTTCCAAGCCCTTGCTATAGACAGGGACACTGTCTGCTAGACCAGGTTGCTCAGAGCCCCATCAAGCCTGGCCTTGAATATTTCCAGGGATGGGGTATGCACAGCTTCTCTGGGCAACTTGTGCCAGCGTCTCATTGAGGTGTCTGACGTACCCAGCTCCATTTTGCTATTTTCAGTTGCTTCAAGACTTGGTTCATTACAAGTCAATACACAGTTTTTCTCTCACTTTCCTAAGGTACCTGCAAAAGCCACAAAATCTGGCAAAAATGGCTAACTCCTTTGCTTTCCATACTCCCTCCAAATCTGAATGATTTTTGAACCTCCTGATGGAGGTTCAGTCTTCAACCATGTTTGACACAGGCAATAAAGTCTTTAATTTTCCATAAAGCAACACTCATTAGACCAAAAACCACTGCAAATTATTCTCCTTAAATCAAGATTATTCTCCTTAAATCAAGATTAAAGATTCTACCTTATCAAGGCTGATCACAAAGCATTTCCAAATGCTGCAAGACACAGTCAGGCCAAGATGCAGAACAGTCTTACAGCAGCATGTTTCTGCCTAGGAACCAAGTAATAGCTCACTGAGTAGCTTAATATATCACAATGTGCACAGTAACTGCCTGCACAATGCATGAATGCACAGAGTAAACTACATCTCTGCTTTCTAATCTTAACTGGACAAGGTTCCCAGTAGACAGAGATCCAGATGTCCCCTGTGGAGATCTTGCCTGAACACAGACAGTGAATTTACAGTCAGCAATGACCTGTGACTTAGAGGCAAAGGCCAAGCCTGGGAAGCTGAAGGGAAGCTGTGAGGTATCACAGTAACAAAAAGTGCTTCTTCATGGCAGTCTGCTGACTTTGTTTACAAAGCTATGAAGAGGACTTTCTAGAAAGCCATGGCTTCAGTTGGGACCAAGGATCCTAAAGTGATTGAGAAAAGATGAAGTGTTCAGTGCAGCCAAAATCAGTAGCTTAAAGATTCAGTGCAGAAGCTTTTCCAGCTGCTCAGGACCTGCATCCCACCCTTCTTTCCCCACAATGTGGGCTGATGCTCAGTGAGGTCACATAGTGTTTCACATAGCATTATAGTTGTTGGGAGGCATAACACAGAAGAGAACACTAGCAGAAAAGAGCAGAATAAGGAGCTCATGTTCTGTGGACAAAAACCTTCCAAAACTTCCACCTCATCTGGGACAGTGCCTGTGGGTTGCACAGTGTTTTCAGTTCTGCTTTCCCATCAAAGAAAGCCTGTTACTCCAACCTCTTCCAATAGCCAGGGTTTTCATTAATGCTAGGCAAGAACTTGTCTGCCACTTCCCACTCAAATTTTCACACTCCTGTTCTTCCCAGTGTGCACAGCACACAGGACATACTGCCTTGCTGGAGGAGCACAGCAGTACTTCCCCTATCAGGATCATGAGACAAGGGCATTTTCAATGTGGCTTTCTTACGTCACAAGTCAGCCCCACGTCACAGCTCCCTGTTTCCTTTGTCACGTCCCTCCCCCCCTACAGTGCACTTTTGCACAAGGCTGCCTACTGTCCCTGCCTGCAAACCCACTTCCACCATGCTTTTGATTTGGAGCGCAGCTCAAAGCATGACTGTTGTTTCCACAGGGTGGTTGAACTAGCCTTCAAAAGTCTCTGCTAAGAAGAATCCTCCTGGCATGCACCACATCAGGCTGAGCGCATAATTCCAGCCTTTACAGATACATATAATGATTGAGGTAGAAATTACTTTTCTTCCTGCCATGCACCAGTGCCTCTCAACTTACACAGATGCATCTATGCTCTTTATATACAGACTTGCAGAAAACAGAACTCTTCATGCTAAGTATTTCATGGTGGATGTTGACAAAATCTGATGCTTTTAATGAGCAGGAAGTCATTCAGAATAGCCAGAGAATTACATGCTTTTTCTTTCAATCAAGCGCTTCCCTGCTAGTGGGAAATACATCGAAATGCACTGAAATGTTACATTATTTCTTACATTGAAGAAATATTTAAGAAATTTCTTGCATTTCACTTCCTAATAGAACCCAGTTAGTCTAAATTGTTTTAAAGTCTCATCTAAACAGCTTCCAAAATACTAGTACCGTAAATGGAAGAGGGAGATGGGGAGCAGAACAAAGTTCCCATAGTCCAAGGAAATCTGCTACAACACTTAGTTACACAAGCCTATGGGGCTGAATGGGATTCACCTGAGCATATAAAGTCATCATTGAGACACTTTCCATCATTTCCCAGTCAGAGATGGATCGAAATTTAAAAGTACCACTAGTGGGCCATCTAGTCCAACATCCCTGCTGTTAACCTGTAAAGCTTTCAAAAACTGTCTCCTGCAGCATGTTCCTGGAGAAACTGGCTGCTCATGGCATAGATGGGTGCTCTCTGCTCAAGGGGTGAAAAACTGTCTGGACAGCCAGACGTAGAGAATGGTGGTGAATGGAGTTGCATCCAGCTGCTGGATGGTCACAAGTGGTGTTCCCCAGGGCTCAGCACTGGGCCGGTTGTGTTTAATATCTTCAACAATCTGGATGAGAGGATCAAGTGCACCCTCAGTCAATTTGCAGACAAGACCAGGCTGGGCAGGATATTGATCTGCTGGAGGGCAGGAAGGCTCTGCAGAGAGATCTGGACAGGTTGGTTTGATGGGTCAAGGCCAAGGGTATGAGGTCCAATAAGGAGGTGTCAGGTCCTGCACTTGGGTCACAACAACCCCAGGCAGTACTACAGAGCAGAAAGGCTGGAAAGCTGCCTGGAAGAAAAGGACCAGGAGGGCTGGTCAGCAGCAGCAGAACATGAGCCTGCAGTGCCCAGGTGGCCAAGAAGGCCAATGGCAAGCTGGCTTGTGTGAGCAAATAGTGTGGCCAGCAGGAGCAGGGCAGGGATTGTCCCCCTGTGTTTGGTACTGGTGAGGCCACACCTCCAATCCTGTATTCAGTTCTGGGCCCTCACTGCAAGACACTGAGCACTGGAGTGTGTCCAGAGAAGGGCAATAGAGCTGGGTCTGGGGAATGGGTCTGGAGAATGAACCACAGGAGTGGCTGAGGGAGCTGGAACTGTTTAGCCTGGTAAAGAAGGCTCAGTGAGGACCTGACAAGTAAAGATGAGACAGACAGTAGAACCAGCTCTGACAGACAGAGCCAGGTCTGGATGCAGTGGCAGAAATCCTGCTGAAAATCTGGTGGTCATGGCAGGGCAGGGGCACTTTCTTGAACCTGTATTTTCAAACGCTCATCTTCAAGCACAGGGAAGTTACCAAGCTCCCTCAATGCACGGCCTATGATATAGGACTACTAGCAGTGCTGGGAAAGGCTTTGCCCCTCCCAGCACTGCTAATAGTCCTGTATCATAAATTCCCAGCAGTGATGAAATCGAGTGCAGTGGATGGAGCATGCATTGCATTGTGTCAGCTTTCTCAACTCGGTCTCAGAATGAAGATTTCATGTGTTAAATGTTGTAGCAGTGGATTTTTCTCAGTCTGTCTGAAATTCTGCCTGATGTAGACCAAGGCCAGAGATTTAAATGAGTTAGTGATCACAGAAAATTCCTTGCTTAGTTCTGCCTGACAATAAATCTGATCCTGTGTTACCTCCACACTGCATTATGCTGAAAGAGCCCTTGTGATGCTGAATGTACAGATGCTATAACATTCCATGTGCCATGGGGAAGTGCTAAAACCCCACACAAATCCCATGGGCACAGCTCAGTCAAATGCTATGTGAACACTTTCAACTGTGACTGTCTACCTCTCTACTACAGGACAAGAGGTATTTAGTAGACTGTACCTACTGCAGCTTGAAATCTGCTCCAGAATATACAAAAAGCTAACTCCATTTGGTTATAAAGCATACAAAAGTAGAAATATTAACAAATTCAGGGAAAGTGAGTAGTTTCTGACATAGGAGAAGCTAACACAGTCCCCTGATGGAAAAATATTGCAAAAACATGCTATTTCTGTATTGTTCATCTCTGTCTACTGCAAACACACGGCTATCACAGGCTGCTTCACTGACAAGAGGTGGCTGGCAAGACACTAAGAAAAAAATTAATTGTTTGGGGAATCTCACCAGGCCTACATATGACAGTAGAATGGACATTAGGAAAAGGTTTGTTCTGGTTTCAACTGGGACAGAGTTCATTTTTGTCTTGCTAGCTGGTACAGTGCTAAGTTTTGGATTCAGCAAAATGTGCTTTCTTTCCCAGGCTGGTTAGTACTGCCATATTATTAGAAAGCCAGCAGATATGCCTGCAGGTGTGCACACCCACACAAATAGGGACAGATTCCAGACAGTGGATGGGGAGAAGAATACCACAGAAGTGAGCTCTGCCTTGCACAAAGGAGAGCCTGTGCATGCTCAAAGAGATCAGTGAGAACGTGCAGGAACTAATGGCAGCACCTGAGCAAATCTTAGACTGTGAAGACCTGCTCCAAGTAATTGATACCAAAGTTGTAACTATTCATAATAACTCACAGAACTGTAGCTCTCATGTCTTCCTAAGGAAGCAAGAGTTAGATTTAGGCCTGGACAGCGGCTTTAAGGCAGCCACTCAAAGGCAGCCACTTTACGGCAGCCACACAAGGTAAAATATGGCAAGCCTCCACCCCTTTTCCAGATGACAAAGAGTGTCTTGCAGAGCAAATTCATCTCAAATTTCATCTCAGCATTTCTCCAAAGTGCAAACTCCCCTTTTCTGGGACCCTTCAGCATCAGCACTGTGGGACTTACAGAGTATCTACATTACACACATACACATATTAACCCACACCACCCCTGACTATTGTAGGCCCCTCACTCCCATAATCAAGGGTTACATGCTCCTTCTTTTCCTTTCTCATGACCTATCACAGTGAATGAAGGTGTGACAGTGGGTAACAGCAAGTTCTGCACCTGAATTTCTGAGCCTGGTAGGTGCAGCAGTCCAACAGGATGTAACTGAGATATCCCTTGAACAAGCAGGACACAGCTAAACCTCAGACAAAATGGTAGGGCCTTGAGGAACACCCATTTTAGAATGCAGCAGTGAGGGAGAAGTGCAACAAAAAGTCCTGTAAACACCCAGGTTGGAGGAGGAGGGGAACAAGGTGCCACAGGTGCTGAAGAAGGCTCCCCTGCAGCCTGTGGAGAACACCACAGTGAAGCAGCTTTTGCCCTACAGCCCATGGAGGACTCCACACTGCAGCAGATGCACTGAAGGAATCTGCAGTCATAGTGAGCCCTCAGTGGGACAGGATCATTGGCAGGAACTGTAGCCCAGGATGAACCCACCTGGGAGCATATCCATCCTTGAAGGACTGCCAGCTGTGGGGAAGACCAACACTGGAGCAGGGAAAAGGGTGAAGGGGAGCAGGAAAGAGGGATTGTTATAGACAGACCAAAACCCCCATTCCCACCCTCCTGCACTGCTTGGTGGAAGGAGAGAGGAAGACAGGGGCAATAGAAATGGAAGAGTCAAGTTCAACCTAAAAAGTGGGGTAAGGGAAAGGTGGCTTAGTTTTTTTGTTTGTGAACAATAAGAAATCAGTGGTTTTTATCCCAATGCACAAGCTTTTCTATCTTATTCCTTCTTCCATCTCCTGCTGAGGGAGAGGTGTAAGAGAGTGGCTGTGTGAGGGTCTGGCAGCCAGCAATGGTCAACCCACCACAATAAAAAACATTCAAAAAGAAAAATCCCCAAAACACTTCAGGTGACAAGGAAATGACCATTTCAAATTGTGTCAAATATCCATCTTTACAGTGATGAGCCCAGAGAAAAGCTGCAAAGTGAGACTTCTGAGAATAATTATAAACTGCTACAAATAAAGTCCTCTGTTCCAAGTATATCTCCTTGCTGAACTAAGCTGGAATAAATCTATCATTTCACACACCCAAGATGTTACTAATCCCTTCAAGTGTTTTGTCCAAAGACTGAAACCATCTTTTCAAACAAATGGCTCCCTGCACTTTCCTCAAGCCATCCCACCATCTGGCATAAAGCCATACTGATGATTCTGCTACCATAAAAATCACCCCACTCCTCCCATTTCAGGCAGCATCAGCCACAAAAAATCTCTATGGCACATACATCACAAATTACTGTCTGTTCAGACAGATCATGCATGTAGACATCTTTTACTCAATTGATGCAGTTTCTAGTGTTTCCTGCTTTATTTCCTTTCACTATTTTCTGTCTTTGATCTCCTCCATTTCTTACATTACCTGAGCAGGTCAGGTTGCCAAATGAAGTGAACAACTCTCAATGAAAGACAGTTAAGATCCTCCTCCTCACCCCTCTAAACAACCTTTGCTTTGTTTTTGTTTTTGGTTTTTTTCCTCCAGGCATCAATTTACTATTATAAAACACCATGAAAAAGCTCTTTCAAGATAGTATAGCAGCTACTAAATTGGAGAGGTGCTTATTTATATGAACAGCAAAAAAATTAAAGCAATTTCCCTTTATCTCATAGCCCACATATTAGATGAAACATAACACTTCATAGGGTAGGGGAAAAAATTCATGGTTTAATTACAATGTAGCATAAAAGCTTTAGTAGTGGATACCAGGATATTATTGTGACATCTAAACTAGAGTTCTTCACAGACACTGTAAACAGATACTCTAAATTCCCTAAATGATTTGCATTAAAAAGGTTTATACAAAAGCAGTCAGTTATTCAATCTTTAGGATGTCATGACATGGTGAGACAAACACACATACATCAGTAAGTACAGAGAAATGTTATGCTACATGTTGGACAGTTCAGAACTGAAAGTGCTTCACATCTATAGGATAAGAAATGGCTTCATCTCCTCATCCCTAAATGATGAGAGCAAACAAACAACCCTTTAATAGGTTAAATAAACAGTGCCCCATTTATCCATGCTTATGTAAAAGTTTCCAACAATTCAGAAGGTCCATGGTGACATTTACAATCTATATACACTGTAACAAATTGTCAATGAAAACAAGTTCAGGTACTTCTTGGTTCCCAAAAGTCAGAAGCTGCTGTCTGCACTAGAGACAAAAGCTACCTACAGCATTAGGTCAGTTTTCTTTTCTGCCTCCTTTCTTTGTGTGTGTTTGTGTAAAAATTAGTCCTCCCAATCCTCCTTGAATAAAATCAGTCCCTAAGTCCTGATCATATTTAACAACTGCTTCATCCCAGTGTTTAAGGCATGTTCATTAGATGTCAATGTAGGGGTACTGTCAGAAATTATAATATCACAGGTACTAAGAGTCAGCAGATTTACATAGCAACACCACTCTTTACAATAGAATGCAAAACACATTGTTATGATGCAAGTTGTTCCTGAGTTAAAATTTGCTAAATACTGCTAAGCTTAATGTTTTCCTTTTGTTCTTCCTCTGGAATGTCCTTTCACATCTGCTCAATTGAAAATTAAAAATCGCTCTGAAAATACCCTGGATGGCAGAAAGTGAAAATATTAGCAAAATTCTCATTATATTTGCTTTGCCAAGTCTAAATTTGGACATGACAGTATGCATTCCCAGGAGCTAGTATCACTTAGTTTTTAGCCAGGATATTCTCTAAATGTGAAAATAAATAAAATGCCAGTCCACAATTTTGTGCAACCGCAAACATCAAGGGAAGATTTTGGTGACAATAATTAACAAATTTAAAGTTCTATGAATATATTAAAGTGGTAATGTAGATGTTTTTCATTTTCTCCTCCTTTAGAATTAAAGGAAAACATTTTTAAATTGCAGGAACACAAAACGCCTACAAATATATTCAGCTTTCTAAAAGAGACAACTTGTCTACTCAGGTTATGAAGCATCCATTCCCACAGAATTGTTTCTCAAGTATGTAATCATTGAAAGAATTTCCTATTTAAAAAAAGCTGTTCTTGACTGAAAAAAGTGGGTAGCTTTAAAAGTAGATTTTTCATTAGATTCAAAATGTGCATGACAATGCTTACCACCCAAATCATCCTGGCTCCAACTCACTAAAGTTTGTACAAACATTTGCTTAAGTCTGAGCATTACATTTAGCAGGAGTTAAAAGAGCAGTAGAAAATCAGAATGACAAAAGGTGTTACTCAAGTCTGTGCTATACCTGCACTTCTGACTCAACTGAACACAAACCCCTCAGAAAGCTGCACTGTCTGGAGTCAAATCCAAAGTTTGATGAAATCCATGAAAACAGTGAGCTTTAATGGGATTAGTATCCTAAGTGCTTCATCTGAAGCTCACCGTTTGCAGTGATGTATCATCTCCTATCTCAAATACAAGCAACTGCAGTGATTGCACCTATCAGACTAGGGAATTCATGTTCCTTTATGTATTCTAAAATCTGTCAGCAGTGCAAATTATGAGTTACAGTACGATTTAAAAAAAAAAAAAAATCTTCCACATTTCTTTCCATTTAAATCCCAGTAGGACAGAAATCAGCAACATGCAAAGAAAAAAGGTTGGGAAAGGAATGACCGCTTCCACAGTATGGGAACTCCAAACAGAGAGTCTTATATAGTGGTATAGAAACAAAGCTCTGAATGAAGTTTGGCCTAGCCCATGTGTCTTACGCACAAAGGTTAGCTAAAATTTAATTGCTGTGACCATAAAATATAAATAGCAACAATTTATTCACAAAATTCTGGATTAGATTGATTTTTTCCTTTAACAAACTGTATGATCTGTTATCAGCCAGCTGTATGTTTAAGCACAACAATAGAAAATGTAGTACATAAACACCTAAAAATCACAGTCATAAAAAGCAGGCAAGTACATCAGTCTTTTGGTGGCCAAAGCACAATAGATTAGTCTGCCAAACAAGTGTATGTGAATGTACATTGTGGGCATTAGATTTGTTAAAAATTGTTTCTACTGTCAATAAACAATTTCCTGTATTTTAATACTGTTCTTAAGGAACTGTAAACTGTTTAAAGTAACAGGTAACAGTAAAGGATTTAAATATAGTGGTAAATAGGAAAAACAGGAGTTTAAATTTGCATGTGTGGTGAGTGGGTAATTTGGAACTAATTCATAATTATCCACAAAGAACTCTGACCTTTCTTAGGTAAGACAGTACTGCCATCATTTCTAACACTTGTGACCATTATAATAACACAAGGAAAAAACCCCAACATATCAGCCCTGATACATCAATCACATATGCATTCTAAATTACAGCTATTTACATGAAAAATATATATTTAATTAAAAAGCCACTGAAAAACTGGACTTTTAGTCAGGTGCTGCACTTTCTGCAAAATGAGGTAATTTGGATGCAAACAAATTAAGTTTAGTAGAGTTCAGGATCCACAGTCTCCATGCTTAAAGTACAGATTGCTGCAGTAAATGGCTTGACTCTTTCTGTATGTTCAGAGCAAGAAATCACTAGATCCAGTTAAATCCTGTTTAATAGTGCTCTTGATGCAACACTGACTAATGTCAGAAGGCTTCCCAGCTCAGTTCTACAACTGGTCTTTCAATAGAAAGAAGAAGGGGAAAAGAAAAAGCGGTTATAAGTTGGTTTCATCCCAAGATGGATCATTCATATTCTTTAAAACTTTTCTAACAAGCTTCTCCAAGTCCTTGCGAGCTCTTTGTTCCTCTTCTAATGATTTCTTCATCTTTTTGTTATCCTGTTTAACAGAGACAGAGATATTACTGGTTGGTTTTGGGGGCTTTTAGTAGATCTGACTTCATGTACACTATCAATTACAAACTCTGAAGGCCCTTCTCAATAAAACTGGTATTAGGTGTTCAAAAGCAAAGCTTCTATTAACTTCACAAGGTACACACAGTTATTTCACACAATGCAACAAAAGCTACCAAATGGAAATGGAGCTACTTCCTATTTGTACTTGGAGGCCTTTATACTAGCAAGTGCTAGTAACACATGGCCACTAATGAATTCTTCTGCTCAAATCTGATCAATGAAGAGTAGAAGATATTTCTTGCTAATGGAGAAGGGCAATGGAGCAGTAAGCAGTCTAAATATCCCCTGTAAGAACCTCCTGTGATTTTAACTGGTTTCAATCTCCAAAAAGTTTAAAGCTTAATGTTAATCAACTTGCTTCATTAGGAATGTAAATAGTTGAAAGGACTATCCTGAAAACCAATAAGTTCTCTGAAAAGTGTTTTGTGACCAGATTTTAAACTAGATTGGTGACTACCAGCAGTCTAAGAGAAGTTTGAATTCAAGGAACACCAACTCTCTACATGTATATTAACAAGTTGAGTTCTCACTGTTTAGTGCCATCAGGCAATATTGAAATAAATGAACAACAGGACCATAAGAATGACAGGGACCAGTCCTCAAGAATGCTTACACCATTTAATCCTGCACAGGTCAAGGTCATGCTGGGAACAATAGGGAACCACCAGAAGGTAAAATAACATTGAAATAAGGCCCCAAGACAAGTCTAATGGTGTTTAACAAACACAGGTCTTCAATCCAAGGGTCCAACTGGACTCCCATTAGCTGTCCTTCACAGACATTTTAGAAAAAGGATGGGATCATAAAACCATAGAATATGAGTTGAGTTGGAAGGGACTCATCAAGATCATTAAGTTCATCTCCTGACTTTGCACAGGACACCCCAAGAATCATACCATATGCCTGAAAGCATTGTCCAAATGCTTCCTGAATTCAGACAGGCTTGGTGCTGTGACCTGGGGTGCTGGGCTTCCTGGGAGCCTGTTCCATCACTCAACTACCTCCTGGGTGAAAAACCTTTTCTTAATATCCAACCTGAACCTCCCCTGGCTCATGCTGTTTCCTCAAGTCCTGACACTGGTCACCAGAGAAGATTGGTACCTGCTCTTCTTCCCCTCATGAGGAAGTTGCAGACCACAATGTGGTCTCCCCTCAGCCTCCTCTTCTCCAGGCTGAACAGACCAAGTGACCTCAGCCCATAAGGCTTTCCCTCAAGGCCACTCACCATCCTCATGGCCCTCCTTACGTCCCTCTCCAATAGTTCAATATCTTTCTCACACTGTGGCACCCAAAACTGCCCCAGCATTCGAGGTGAGCCCACCCCAGCTCAGAGCAGAGCAGGACAATGCCCTCCCTTGCCCAGCTGGCCATGCTGTGCCTGATGCCCCCCCAGGACAGGGATGTCCCTCCTGGCTGCCAGGGCACTGCTGGCTCATGTTCAACTTGCCATTGACCAGGACCCCAAGGTCCCTTTCCACAGTATTGCTCTGCAGCTTCTTGTTCTCTAGTCTGTACACATAATCATGGTCTGTCACCTCATTAACTCCATTCCCTCCTCAAGTCTGTTAAGAAACTTAGAAAGTTCATTATTTTATGTAGGAACAGATTTAAGTTAAGTCTGCCAGTTCAGGACCAGTTCAAGTGTATTGCCTGTGGAGCAACAGCTATGAATAACTGATGGAAGCTGCTCTAGGAAGGATCCCACTTTGCAGTCTGGTGTCTGCACCAAGCAGGACGCTATGTACTTCCAGAGAGCCTTTATCCAAAAAGCCCTTGCCAGCTCAGAGATTATTTCTGCCCCTTCTCTGGTTAGCAGCATCAGAGCAGTGGACCAATAAATGTTTTTAAGAAGATATTCCTGATATGTTAGAAAATGAAATCAGGCTTTAATATGTCTAAGCTTGGAAGATTTAAGATTCTGAAGAACATCTATTTGAAAAGGCACCAGAAAAGAGAGCTGTTGCATGAAGCTCAGGAGAAGGTGACTTTTTGTTAATGGAGCCCTGCACGGAGCTGTGCAGAGCTTCAGTGGGGCTGCACGTTTATTCTTTGTACAAAAGCAGGAGGTCACAGGAGTATTAGAGAGCTATTATTGCTGCTTTTCTTATATGAATTGTATTTTTTAAAAGACTGCCAAATTCAGTTCTAACCTGGGATACTCATTCTTTATATGCTGAACCTAGCAGAATTTAACTATGCAACACATCAACTTATGTCCTGTTTCAAGGAATATGCATGACATCCTTAGAAATACTAGGCATGGTTACAGACGGCAAAAAAAAAAAAAAAAAAAAATCACATTTATAGCCAAGGACCTGAAGAAATTTGAACACAAATCCTTTTTACATTAACACAAGAAATTTTATCCAACTTCAGGAGTCAGAGTGGTTAGCAGATTAACACCTTGCATAGTGAGGAAACTCTAATGCTTCTTTTCATCTATACATTAAGCAAAGTCTACATGCAGCACCATTAACATGGTTAAAACAAGCTATGCCCTGATAAGGTGATATTTTTATTTAATCATGGTGGATATTTAGAACAAGTGACAAAAAAGCACCCAGAGCTATTGTGAAGCCCTCATTTAAAAAAAGCCATGTGAGAGGCACTGAAAAGGACTCCTGTCTCTGGAAATGAGCAGTTTTAAGAACTGATCCATTGAGGAGTTTGGGTTACTTTAAGATTGTATCAGCTTAGAACTATAAATATCTGGTTCTATTTAGGCTTTTGTTAGCATTCTTAAGCAGCTATGATTTCTCAGTCTCTGTAAGCTTACTTTGCTGGTGATACAGCACAACTGAATTTGCTTAACACTTCCACCATTTCAGAAGCTGCAACATCCAAAACCAGCTTAGTAATTCACTTCAGAGAAGCAATCCTAAATGTGATTCTCAAAAAACACTGATGACAACAACAGGGAGTGCTTTCTTGGCAAATGATATTTTATTTTTAAAAATAAATCTAGCCCAAAATTCAAGCTCATGACTGTCAAAGTGAACTTGCAAGCCATAGTTAGTTTTATAACAAGCCTTCCATCTTTTCTTTCTCTATGTTGCTATAAATGTAGCAAGTTACCAACCTGTCTTAATTCCTGTACTTCATCCTTTAATGCATATACTGTGTCAACAAGGCTTCTAAAACGAAAAAAAGATCATCTGTAACAACAGTTTTCAGAAACACATATCTAAATCTATTATTAGACAAAACTGTTTAATGAAATGCAATTAAATAAAAAAACACCCCACACCTCATAGCTAATTTCAGACCTGTGTTAAAAAAAAACAGTCTCTAATCCTGATTTATATTCAGTAAGGCAGTTACCAGCTTCTGTGACAAGAAACACCTCTCAAGGATTTATGGACCTCTGCTGGTTTCTGTATTAAAGCTTTCTAGAACAGAACTGTAGTTTCACTACCAACATACACTTTACCAAAAAAGTTGAATGACACCACAGGCTAACTAGAAGGATGACACCAATTTAATACTGAAATATGACAGCACTTGGAGAAATTATTTGTAAGCGAAGCACATCACTTCCTGGCATGGGTGTAATAGCTTGCACAGCATATACAAAGAAACCAGACATTTAAATGAAGGCCAGCTGCACTTAGAGGACTGGCAGCATACTCCAAACAGCTCTATTCCAACTCCAAACACACCACACACACCCTGCTATAATGGGAGACAGGAGGAGGAGGAAGAGTGCAAAGTTTACTACTTTAATTCATCATTCATTAAACATTTTCTTACTTCTCTTCTATAACAGTCTGACCATTACTTTTAGTTTCTTCTACAATAATTTTTTCTTCTTCTGGAAGCAGGACTTGAGGAGCTGATTCTTTACGGGAACCTGTTGTAAAAATAAATTACAAAGTGAGCAACTCACAAATACCACTGGGGCATTTTAAAGATTATTCTTTCATTCACCGCATGATACACCCCCATGACCAAGGTATACCACTTTCCATTTTCCCCTTCCCTCTACACATGAGTTACTGAGACATTTTTTACTTTTGAAACCACAGCCTTACAACAACAAAAGGTTGTGTGACACCCCTACCCCACTGGTGACATAACTCCTGAGTAACATGTTACACTGTTCAAGGAACAGAGCACTAGTCAACCATCAGTAAAAGCTGTGCAAATTCCGCACAGCAGACTGAGAAAGACACAGCTGTGTTTAAGTAACAGTGATTTAAGCATCAAGGACAGATTCTGATCTCACACTGATATAAATCCAAGATAAGATTCTGCTCTAAACCCATTACTGTCAGCAAGGAGCAGAATAGTGGTATCAAATGACATAGCAATTAAAGAAAAATAAGTAAAACCCCTTTTCCCCAAAACACTGTAAGCACCCCTCTTTGTGTGTGCATAAACATGCAAATACTCTTAGATAACCTTTTAGTCCTACAATACATTTCCTACCAAATGACACACACTCTTTGTATTTAATAGGTGTTTTAAAAAGCACTTCATGGTTTGATGATTAAAATTCAAAACATTCTAACATCTTCAGAACTTTTTCCACATATTGCAATTTATAACATCGAGATAAAACATATAGATTATAAAAATGTAGTTCTGACTAGAAAAGCTACAACTCAGAAATGTGCATCCACCCATAATTCTATAAACATTATTCAATTCGGCTGCAACATATTACAAGGGTTTTTTTTAAGAAGGTCTGTAAATAAATTGGTGTCTAAGCATTTGTTCAGAATTCAAACACTGCAGATAAAGTGCTGAAGTTCTTGCATTTTTTAACTAAGACATCAGTTTTAACAAACACGGTACACCTGTCACAAATTCACTGTAGTGAACTTTCATTAACCAGGAATTTCTCAAGTCTCATACAGTTGAAACTGATAACTTCATACTACAGAGCACTTGCCTGCCCAGAGAAATCAGTTGCTGAGCAGCTGCTTTGTGCTAGCAATGCTTTTCTTTTAAGGTTCATGGTAAAATACAGAATATAAACAAATAAATTAAAATGTTGAATAAATAACACTCATTGCAAAATATTAACTTCCCAAACAGCTGCAGTCTTGAGTTCTGAACAGTGAGCTTGTAGGGATCCTATCTAAGCTGTACATGTTTAGATATTTAAATTATTTTAGCAAACAATGACAGATGTCTTTAATGCAGAAAAAGGTTTCCTTAAGCTTACAGTAAAGATCTAACATATCAGTATGTGATTGTCAAAATTATATAGACTAAAGAGAACAGCAGATTTGAGAAAGAATCTTGTCCTCAAAAGCTGTAAGTTCTTCTTACGGAGCGAAGAAATCTTTTAAGGGTTAATAGACTTCCACTTATTTTCCAGGAGGAACAACCTATAAAACAAACACATCCAAATTCTGTAGGGAGCTCAAGGACACTTCCCTATTTGTGCTGTCAGTCTCTGTAAAAAGCTCTCCTATGTTTATTTCAGTTAATTGCTTACTGCTCTGCTTTATTAGCCTGGCAGCTAACATAGAACTGAATTAAATGTTGTATTAGAAATTAGTTGGCAGCAGCTGCTACCAGATCACTGCATTTTGAAGCTCTGTACTGATGTGGAGCACACCTCAGCCCAGCACAGGCCAAGGGAGACACTGACCGAGGAGAGAGAACTGGCACACATTTCTCACCCTGACTCCCATCACCCAAATGGAGCACACATTTTTCCCTTTGTACAGAGCTGCATCCAGCTGCCAGCCTGGGCAGGGTAATGGGTCCTTGCAAAGCACAGATAGCATGGAGGAGACAGCTTGACAACAAATGTCCCAGCTGTTCAGTTATACAAACACATGCATGTGAAGCAGATGTCTACAGCAGCATATCCTGATGGAAGTACAGCAGAGCACAGCACACAACACTGCACAGACACACAAAGCACTTCACCAACATTACACACACAAGGAGACCTCACACTAAACAAACACACCCAATGGAACACTGCTGCTGTCAACACTGACCTTCCTGTGCCACAGGACAGTAACCACTGTGGAACACAAGTTCCACTCTTGCCTTCACTGCTCCAATACCCTTGGTCATACAAACCCTTATTGGTACGTCAGAACTCTTGCTGCTCTTATGTTTCATACTTCTGTAAAAACCCCCACACTTTCTCCTTGATCGTGGTTTGGGTTTTGTGAGCTTTGTGAGCTTTTGTGAGCTTTTCTTTATTGTAGATTTTTTTTCCTAAACCCCACAAGCACATGCTGAGTATCAAAGGTACAAACACACAGCACATCTATCCTGCCAAAAAGGATTCGGTCATCAAATGAGTACATGCACAGTAACGTCAGAAATGAGGTGTCAAGTTCTAAAGGCAAAAGAAAGCTACTTCAAAATCCTGCTTCTCTGCACCATTTATGTCAGCAGCTAACTTTTTTTTTTTTAAGTTGTTTTGTTTGGTTTTTTTTTTTTTTTTTTTGCAATTACACATCTGGAAGTAACTTCAAGCAGAATCATCACTGGCACTCAGCAATATCGCCTAAATTCCACCTTGTGCCATCATCAAGTTCTTTAGGCCTACCCCCATGCAACCATTTCCCTCTGCAAAAGCTACAGCTTTAGGACATGTAGAGAGGGTTTTGTTACAGTACAGTGGGCACTTCCCACTGAATTAATACTGAAAGGACAGCCTGGGAAGTTCATACAGCTCAGATAAGCCTAAACACCTTTGAGACCTACTCCACATTTTCATGAAACAGGGTGGAAGAATCAAGTTACTTTAGTTTGCCATGTCTGCTATTCCTCAATCCTAAGCATCCAAGTTTCATACTGAATTTTATTACAAGACACTATTCCAAGTCAAAAAGGCCAAATGACTATATTTAAATTGACCTCAAACAACTGCCCAATTCACCTTGAGATAACATAACCACAAGTAGTAGTCAGTTAGCTTGCAGGGGTTTTTCATGCGGGGATTTGTTGTTGGTTTTTTTGGTTTAGTTTGGGTTTGGGGGTTTGTTTGGTTAGTTTTTGGGTTTTTTTTTTTAAGATGGACACCCTGCACCCCAAGCTACTCAAAAACAGGGTTTCATTTGGTTTGGGGTTTTTTTTGGAGGGGGTGGGTCTTGAGGGAAGAAAGGTAGATGGGGGGAGAAAGTATGTTTGACAAACCCAAACAATTATTTCAAGATTGGCAAACAAATATCAAGGCCAAGTAAGTTGCCATAACTTCTCAATAGGGAACTCTTAAAACCGGGGTCTTGGAAGAATGACTCCACTGTTTAGAAGTCTGTTGAGTAATTAAAGCCAACAACTGACCACTACAATCATTTGTCAATTAAGTTTCCATAAATTAAATTCCATGAAAAAAAATAAAGCTATCTATTCAATATCAATATCTCTCAGCACTATAGTGGAGAACACAGAATTACAATGCTTTTTGACAAAACCATACCCTAAATTCTAGGTTTAGCAAATTTAGCCTCCAGAGTAAAGCCAGTAACAACACAGCCCACCTGACATTCAGAGCAAGGCTACAGGCCTTAGCAATACCACCTACATAATGTGGTGGAACACCTGAAATACAAGAATAGGCCTGTGAAGAACAGCCCCATGCTTTTGGTTTTCAGTGCCTGATCCCCTTTCTAGCTAAATCAATCTGTTTTAAACAAGCAAGCAGTTCTGAGGATTTCTATAAATAAGGAAAGCTGGAACCTGTTTGGGTATTTCCACAGTTGAAAGACTTCATATCAAAAGTCCAGTTTATACCTGCCTAAAACAGGTAGAGTGTCACTCCTTGCCCTGGAGTATGGTCTTAACACCACATCAGAAAGAGACTACAGCAGAGACTGAATGTCACAGAGGTTCTCACTGTCTGTTTGCAATCCTAACTCACAACCTCAGCCTTTCATTCCCTCTCCCACAAAAGGAGCATGACATTTTACAAAATGGTTGACTCAGAGTCAACCCCCCTGCCATGGGCAGAGACACCTTCCCCTAGACCAGGCTGCTCAAAGCCCCATCCAAACAGGCCTTGAGCACTCCCAGGGATGGGGCATTCACAATTTCCCTGGGCACCATGCTATTTTTATGTGGCACCATCCTGGCTCCTGACAGAAGCCAGTTCAGAAGTTTTGCAGAAGGGAAGCAATAAAAGGGGGATGAAATTCAGAAACCTTTCCACTTTAACTGGATATTAAATCTCTGCCTATGTCCAAAGACCTTGTCTGTCCAGGAACCATTTAAGCAAAGAGAAAAATGGAGGTGGTTATTCACATGATCTGCCTGAAGTAGCTAATTTCAGGGGATCAGTTAAAAGACAGCTCTCCCCAGTCAACCAAGAACAGCTTCCTCCAGCTGGTGAAAGGGAGGAGAAGGCTCATAGAAGACTGAGTGTCCCAATTTAAGCTATGGAAGTCAGATGTGTGGGCATGGTGGTACATTCAAGAAATGCACAGTATTATCTGAGGCCATGAGCAAAGACTCTGTTGCATGGATTTTAAGTATTGTTTTCTTCACTTCTTCATACCTTTACTGGGATTAGGAGAGGTCAGAAGGGAAACAAGGCAGGAATAAAGGTCAAAAGTTTGAAACAGTACTTGTATATATACAATTCTGTTTTTCACCAACTTCCCAAGCTAAGAAGCTCTCAGAAATTAAATTTACTCAAGTTTCAATGACAGGATTGTGACCTGCCACTGAAAAACAAGTGTGTGCATACACAACTGTTTAGATCTACCATTAACCACTGGCATGTACAGACATATACATTTCCTAGTGAGGCAAATATTAGACAAAAAAAAATTACTTGTCATTTTAAATATTCAGTGTGCCACTGCATTTGTTATATTAAATATGTTAAAGCAGATGAGCAGACCTGCCAAATTAACCTTCTCTTTCTTAATAAATTTTTCATGAGGTCCTAATACTAACAATTCTAAAAATGCTGTTCCCAGACTCTGCATGTGTTGAGATTTAAAAATTGGAAAAATCTGTGCTACAGATCTGCCAAAATCAAAAGGGTATCCTTTACTATCTTTGTAAAGAAAACACAAATCAGAAGCCAAATATGAGCTAAACTTTAGTTCACTGTATAAGATATACCATAGTCTGCAAATTCTTGGGAATAGTAAAAAAGGTTTGGGCATGAAGTTGTTTTGTCTTTTTTTAACTAATAGAGAATCACAAACAGGAATAAAACCTCACATGACTCAGATGACTGATTTAGGCAGTTTACAGCAATATGCTTAGATGAGTAAAATGGAAACAATTAAAGTGGACCAAAATATAACTTCATATGTAAGTGTTAGTGATGTAAGAACAGAACGGATGGTTTGAGAAGACAGATACACCATCTGAAGACATGGGAGATCCCTAAGACAACATTTGTAAAGAGCTACTCCACCAGGCTGTATTTCACTAACCAATGCAAAAACTTCAAAGCTCATTGCTGCAGGACTAGAGCTGCTAAAATCATAGCAAAACAAAGTTATGACCTTTTAATAGAGGGGTGGTTATTAAATTTATTCTGATGTAAACCTTTTAGCACATATATTAGCTTACTGATTTGTTTAAATTCACTCATACGTAAACAACTTTTAAGCAGAAACACTAAAAATAGCTCTTGCTTTTAAAATAAAAATGTTGTAATATTAAATCATGAAAACACATAAGGTTATATACACCCTCAGTATATTAAAAAAATTTCTTTCTGGTAGTAGGACCCGCAGAAGTAATTTTAGATTGTTCCAATAATTCAGCCCACGCTTCTACTGAGAATATACCAACAAAAAAAAAAAAAAAAAAAAAAAAAAAAAAAAAAAAAAAAAAACAAACCCCACAAAACAAAAAACAAACAAACAGAAAACCCACCCCCCGCAAAAAAAAAAAAAAAAAAACCAAAGCAAACACAACACCAAAAATACCACACACCAAAAAAAAACCAACCAAAAAACTAAAAGGAAGAAAATAAAATCAATTTAACAGGAGAGGAAGGCAACAGAAAAACAATCTATAGATGGCAACGTCTCTGAAATTATTTTACAAAAAAAAAAGGATATAGAAGAATACATACTTTCCATTACATTGAATTTCCTGTGGATGTCAACTACATTAAACAAAGATTACACACTTATGTCAGAAAAGGTCTTTCATGTCAGCATTTGATTCCTCTGGGAAGAAGGGAGGAAGAGAAAGGAGGCATAGGGAGAAGAGGATGTGTTAAGTTACAAGTTCTGCTGTCCTTTCCCCCTGTGTAATAATTAAATATTAAAGTCACAGTCTAGCAAATGCAAAATTTATTTCAACTGTACATAACAGATGTCCTTTTCATATAAAACAAAACACTTAATTGATATATGCAACCACAAACAATATGCATACTGTACAGTACAATGAAACATTCAGATATACATCCATTTTGCATTTTCCAAAGGCAGTCACCTACTAAAGATGGCTTCTCCCATTCACAAATGAAGTGCACAATATATATTACTCTTTCTATGTTTTACGTCACTATGTACACATGACTGTGTTTTGGCAAGGTTACGCAAAACACCCAATCAATACTGGCTGGCTTCAGCTTATGGTAAGTACTCATTTATATGGAAACACTGCATAAGCCATGAGAAGAGGGCCTGACAATGGCTTGAACCTACCTTCCAATTCAGGTTCTCCATCCTTCCAGTGTATTTGTAACTGTACACATACAATTTACAGAATTGCATAAACATAAGGTACTGTTTTTACCATGACTAAAGTTCCACAAAAATAGAAACACTGAACCTTTGGACTGAATACCATCATTTCCACATTTGTCCTTTTTTTTTGTTTCAAGCATTTTGCATTAATAATCCTGATCAGTTCACAATAGTTAACAGCCTGTAACACTGAAGACGTAGAATGGTTTTAAATGTGCTGTGATGTTAATATGAGAATACACAATATGAGAGATCCTAATTATGATAGTACCTAATGACATAAATGCTACAATAATTAATGGTGGTAAACTGTCAAAGCTTTGGTGCATAAAAAGTCAATCTTCAGATCTGGATAACAAAACTTTCTGTGTGATAAGGAAAGTTCAAGTGCAACAACTGTATTACAAACTCATATTTACACTATATAACATGAAACAGACATAAAAGAATTATCATTTATCCAGTGCAGAAAACATTATTCAACTAGAAGACCACATTATAAGAAACAGGGCAAAAAACAATCTGTACTTCCCATATATGTTAAAAAAACAAAACAAAACAAAAAAAACTGACTGAAAAGAAGAAGGGAGTGAAGTGGGTTACAAATGTGCTGTGAAATGATATGGGGCACATATACTTATCTCACTTCTCTAAGCAAGACTCCTCCATTTGCAAAAGGTTCAACATACACAAGTTCCTGGTCATTACATTAATATATGACCAGCAGTGAAATGTACCCCTGAAAACCCTCCTTGGTAAGCACTACTGCTTTTGTCAGTCACATTATAGAATGCCAGCAACAGTGAGAGAGGATAAAGCAGGGGATCAAACAAGACTGTACGTAAATTGAAGACATGAAATGCCTTGAAACACCTTCTCCACACTGACCACCTTCTGGAGTCATGCACTCCTAGCAATTGCACCTTTCTGATCATGTGACCTGCAGAAAGGTATTGATTACCTTTTAAACAGTGTGATCAAGTTCCCAGGCTGCAGTTAAATTTCATCACAGTTACTCTGAACTTGTTCATACAGTAGTATCTGAACACTGGATAACGTGCTTCTGTGAAAAGTGATAAGGGTGTTGCCCTTGGGAACCCTGGCAAAACTGAGAACTGTTTCTGTCCTTTCATCACTTTCACCACACTTTTCCCTAATGCTTACAAAGATTTGGAAAACATGCCATTTTTGTTTTGATGCCAATTACTTTAACAACAAGACAGAGCACACACACACAGTTCACCCCAGCGGTGCCCCAGGTGCAGGTTTGAGACCTTCAGCTGTGCACAGCATGTCACAGTTCTCTGAAAAAGCCAACGTGACCGTAAGTGAAGAGCTGCTGCTGAAAACAAACCTGCTTATGAGAGAAGTTACAAGACACAATAAAATCTGTCACAGACATGCTCCAAACAGTACAACCCAAAAGCCAAGCATTCTATTATTCAGAACTTCAAGCAAGCCAATTTGATCACAGTTGTACCTAGAGTTTCAGATGCTGAACACTGGAGCCTCCATCAGGGGAATCATTTTCCTCTTGTCTTTTCAAGAAGAATGGTCAATTGAGAGTTGACAGTTGTGTATTTTAACAGGCAAGTAAACATCTAAACCCTGCTTTCTGCCACACTACTGCACACAGTAAAGTGACAGTATGACCACAGGTAACATGAGAGTACCGAAACACTGCATGTAATGAGCATGGACTGCCAGGTTTTCATGACAATTGCTGGACTGGGGTGGGGAAAGAGCAGCAAGGTCCTTCATATAAACGTTTTAAGCAATGAGCAAAAGACAGCAGTATAAAACC
Organism: Fringilla coelebs; assembly: GCF_963513975.1. Classification (NCBI taxonomy): domain Eukaryota; kingdom Metazoa; phylum Chordata; class Aves; order Passeriformes; family Fringillidae; genus Fringilla; species Fringilla coelebs. The sequence continues at coordinate 25,500,035 of NC_140029.1, read as the reverse complement.
AGAAATTTTTATGGATTAGCAAATGCTCTTCCAAACAAATAGGACAGATATGTGAATATCTGAATGATTTTACAGCTCTTGTACTGCTTATTTTTAAGCTGCATTTCACTTACTCTACCAGCTATGTTTTTTGTTAATAATATGTAGAAAATCCAACCACTACCACTAAGGTATTTCCATATAGCTGGCACTCAGCTCTCAAACCAGTATGGCTTCAGTACAAAATATAAAAATGTGCTTATCCAAAATAAAAAGAAAATAAAGGACCTGTTACTACACTGACCAAGTCAAAAGGAAAAAAAAAAGACCATTCAGAGCTACAAATTAACATCTGTCAGTTAAAAAACCCTCAAGAAGTATCATCCTTAACAGGATATACACTTTTTAGAATGACTTATTTGTACGTGTACTGAATTGACAATAGAGCCTTCCACCAGGTATAACTGAAGTTTCAGGAGCTCCCTCAGAAGTTGTTAAAATATCACATTAAAGAGACAAGGAACAGCAAGAAAACATCTAAGAAAAGCAGGCTGTGATACAACAAGCATTTGTTAAGAAAAAGCTCAGAAGTGCATTAGTTCTGGTGAGAGATATATGAGCAACAGCTCTTACGAGATGTAGACCCCATTCTGTAACTATGGGCTGTCCATATACTGTCATAGTCAGAGTCTTCTGAGAGGTCTGAAGGCTCCAAACGAGAAAGACTACTGCGACGACCCAAGGAGTCTAGACTTGATTGGTCATCATCAGCCAAGACGTGATTATGCATCAGGTCAGTGCCTTGCCATGCTAAGGATGTATAGGTGAAATGAAATGGTGGATGTGGATAGGCAGAGGTGGGATGAGGAGGAGAACGTAAGGAATAGCCACAACCAAACACATGAAATAAAAGCAAAAAGGTGATGGGAAGAGAAGGAAAAGAGAAAATATTGTTAAAAAGGCACCAAAGTTGGGTTTTTTCTTTTTTTTTTTTTTCAAATTTGTTTGGGGTTTAGGTATAAATTACACTCAGCACATAATGTTTGAACGGTTACAATACAATTTTGAAGTGGTTTTTAAGTTTCTAGGCAGTCTCAGTTGAGAATTTTTTGAGTAACAAAATATTGTTTGAAAGTAGAATTTTTTGAAGAGGAAGTCAGGTTCTTTTGAAATACAGAGTCAGTTCTGGTCTGGGGAGGATTTGACTGGGCACAGAGCAGTAAACAAACACAGTAAGCCAGCATGATCCAGCACCAATGTGAAAAGCAACAGCCCCTTCCCCATCACATATCTGTACCTCATCCTTTCCCTCCCTTGCAATGACACAGTCTTTTGTGCAGCTGCTTCATGAGCCAGGCCAGGAAACAGCTTCAGATGAAAAAATCTTTTGTAGGGTTAGTTTTTTCAAGCAGGTAATTTTCCCACCAGCTCACAACACAGCCAACAGAAGTGCTTGTGTCACCACTGTGAAGAGGAAAATGAAGGGGGAAAAAGAAAAGCAAAGGTTCTCATGCAGAGCAGGGCTGCTGATTACTAAATCAGCAGCAACATGTTGCACCCATTGAAGGAGACTGTCAAAGTACATTTTTCTCTGTGCCCATACCCCTTGTTATGTGTTAAACCATGTGGCAAATTAACTCACAGAAAAACATGGCCAAGAGCCTAACAGTGACACAGCCTAGCCCATTCTGACCCCTCACACACCTCTTCCTACATGCCTGAGTCCATCCCCCCAGTTCAGTATTTTTACATCTCTGGGGTCATTGGTCAAACATAGTAAGGACAGGTTTTTTAATTTTTCAAGGCCTGGCAATATTGAAGGACTGAAGCCATGTAAGTGGCCATGTTATGCGCCACCATACACATGATATTGCAGAGGATTTTAAGTCTTCATTTGAAGCAGGAATGCAAAATAAGCTCAGTGTACAAAAAGCATGAGAAAGTCAGACTCTGGTCTTTCATTTCCATCTATCTACCCAAATTAAATCCCACTTTTTCCCACCCAAAAAACTGATAAAAAGCTGCTCTGCTACCTCTAATACCAGACCTTACCAGTTTGCACTGGTGCCATAGCTCTGCTGTACTGACACTGCCAAAAGCAGCAGATTAAGGTGCAGTAGGGGAATTGCCCAGTGAATGCTGTCAGGGACAGGCAGAATATTAACTAGGAGGTAAGAATGGAGTATGTAAAAACCAGCATACTTCACAGATGACAGGCAACACTCTCATTCTATTATTCTACTCTGACTACTGCTCCAACAGAAGCAATTTCAGCTTTATTGGTTCTTCCCCCATTTCCAATTCCAGTTTACAAATGGACCTTCTGAAACCTAGTCTTAGGTGACAACACTATGCTTTCCAAACAAAGCAGCTGTGTGCCTAATCAATAAAAAATTGTTTCTTGCTTCAATTAAGAGCAAATAAAAGAGCTGACTTCTGATGTATGCAATGATACCCACAGCACTATGTATATTTCTTAAATATACATAGACAGGAAAAATAGGCAAGCAAAAAAAAAATTGTATCCACTTCATATCTGCACACACACACACTACTGTGCAAGTGCAAATGTTTTCCCAACCATTTCTTGTCACGTTATCCTTGGAAATAACAGAACACAGTTGAGGTGTTTCAACGGCAATCATCTCATTTGATTTTGTTTGGAACAACAGTATATCTTCAGAACTTTGAACTCATTCATTCCCTTTATCCAATTAAACACACTACTGTAATGACTGTAGGACTGTAAAAAGATTAGTAGTAGTAGTAGCTGATTTCATGATCTTGGAGATCTACAGTTCATTAAGACAGAAAAATTAAAATTAAGGCTTTTGTTGCTACTTGAGAAGTTTTTACAGTCTAATATAACTGCCATATTCCCATTGTAAGTTACATAGGAATACAAAGTAGCTGTGTTTTTTTCAAAGTGGCAATAGCAAAAAAGGCAAATATTAGGAAGATTCAAGAACTAAGTCTGCAATTGTGTTTTAAGACTTCAACTGTCAGCACTAAGTGCTTTTGCTTGGAAGCAAAACAGGCCTAGAACACTGTAGGCAGCACTAAGAGTGATTAATATTGCAACATTTAAATATCTTAAATGGACAAGAAGTTATGATGTCCAGTCTTCTAGTTCCAGCAAAACCAGCCAAGTACCTCAAATTCATTATACTGTGTTCCAAGGATCTCCAAATTAAATTTGTATTCAACAGTGCAAAAAGGAACAAACGCAACAGCATTTTCTCCTTCCTTGTGTAAATGGAACACATGCTGGTGGACTCCCCTGCTTTGAGCAATGTTTTACTTACAATACAGAGGAACTCCACATGGCAACCTTGATTTGGATTAAATGAAGTAGGACCCCAGAGGCACGTTACAGGTTTTCAATATGCTAGGTATTGATCTGAGAAACTAAAAATGGCTTTAAGCAACACACATCTGAGAACAATTTCTCCTGAAATTATGAGACGGGATTAAAATTTGTGGTTAATACTAAAAACAACTAGTGGCAATAAAATTAAAGAAATTTTTATAGGTCTAAGTTACTTTTCCAGGGACAAAGTCTTTGTTGAACAGAACACAACAAAAATACAGTCCTTCAAAATTACAATGACTCTTTCATTCCTCCTACTTACCAGCTTCTTGAAATTTATCCAAAAGCATACTGATTAGCTGTTATATTCAATTCAGACACCTCTTATTCATTGGTAAAGCTTTAGTACCATTTTAAACCATGACAAGTAGCTACATTTGGGTTTTTGTTGTTTCTGATTGTTTCAAAATGCTAAAAAAATGATAGCCTCTAACCATGGTCCTTGGCATCCAATACATGAACACCTGGCATTGATGTTAAACCAGAAACAGTTTATTATTATTTGCAGGTCCAACTTACTATTTGCAAAGGCCTGAGAATATACAGCACTGTCTTTTGCAAACTATCAAATGTTGATGTTTTAGCTAGAAAGTACTAAAATGGGTAGAAATGGCTAACTTACTTGAATTTAATGTCTGACGTGTTTTGGCACTTGTGCAATATGCTTCAATGACTTTAAGAATTTGAGCATCTTCTTCTAAAGCAGCTGTACCTAGAATCAATGGGAAAACCAGAATCTTAAATATGGGCATGTTTCTTAATATAGAAAAGTCTCTATAAATCAGTACAGTTCAGTTGAGTGAAAAGTTCAGCCTAATCAACCATTTAAAATTATTTTAATCATACCGTTTTAAAAATCAAACTTCAATGAACAAAAGTCACGGTCTAAAAAGACAAATACTATTTTGAAATGCTTAGAAATAATTCAGAGTAACCACCCACACATTCAAGATATTTTCTGAGCGTCTGATGTTATACAGAATGCGTTTTGAAGTGTGAGAACTCTCATTCTAAACCAGCCATTTTACTCAAAAACTCCTATATACTCAAGTTCTATAAACACACAATTCAATATGTATACTATTCCATTATTTAATCAACAAAATCAAGGAACAGAATACTAATTCACAGAAAACATCTCAAAAACCTTTTGCATTTGTGTGTGTATATACGTGTGTTTGTATGTATGTATATAAAAATCAAATTTACCTCTTTCAACAGCACAGAACTGAAAACAGAACTCAGAATTAGCAGCATAACTTCAGTCCAGCAGAAGGGAACACACTGCTATCATGTACATATCTCTGAAAAGCGACTACTCTAAACTATTCAGACTTCAACAGAAATAGCACTACTGAACAAATGTAACTATTCAAGCTAAACATGGCAACATTTTCCAAAAGGTAAAGCTCCACAGCAAATCTCATTGGGTGACTCAGTAAAAATAGTGTCAAATTGTTCACTCACAATAGAGTGAACTTCCACCTCTACCATTATTAGTTTAGATTAAAGCAGAAGTCTATATGCAAAGAAAGACAATTTGTTGTTTTAAAAGCATTTTTTCCTCTTTTCCCCTGTGAAATAACTAGGTTTGAAGATTTCCTGCTACATAAATCTGAGCAGCCTTCAACATCAAAATGCAGTTGTATACTCTGCTAGCCAATGCATCCTGTTGGGTTTTGTGATTTATTATCACCAGAACAAGCCAACTTTCCAAACATTTGTTGGGATAAGCTAGCTACTGCAGAAATTATCTTGACCCAATGTAATTTTCCTACAGCTTATGAGATGCGGAAATTCCAAAGTATGGGTTATCCCTTTTTCAAGGCAGGAAAAATAATTGGATTTTGTAGTTAGAATGCAGCACCATATAATTACAGTAGCAGGGCAAATTCTACACTTCTGAAATAGCATTTTGAGGGCAGTCAGTTGAATCATCTCGGTTCTTTTGTCTGTGGAAATGCTAATTTGACACAGCAGTTCTCAAAACATAGCCCATAAATTCTCTGGATTCCTGAGAAGGGAAGTAACAAAACCCAGACCTCTCTATCAATATATGCTTTAAGTTTGATAGAAATAGGAAACTTTTATAGCTCCACAAAAAAAAATTGAGAAAGTTGAAGAAACACTAACAGAAGCTTCTAATTACTGATTAGGGAAGGTCAATACCAAGAATCTGTAAGAAACACTCTTTGACTAAAAGCTACCAAAAAATATCTTTCAATAAAAGTTACCTATCAGGAGTAGAATAATGTATTTGCGAGCTACAGACTCCTTCCTTCCCCCAACTGAAAATCCTTAACTCCTCCCATTGTGTTCTTTAACAATTGCTCAATTGCTAAACCTACAAGTTGACAGCTTCATCTTCATCATTATAACTTTTGAATCTCCATTCTCCAACATCTGAAATGATACTGTACTATAGTACTTTTATTTTTCCTAAACAGATGCCTTGCTGTCAGGATAAAACATCCTGAACTACAACATCCATTTGCACATCCATGAACAGAGAATCATTCTACTCATTACCTTAACCTTTGCCACATGAAATTCGCAGAACATTCAAAAAGTCTAACACCTCAGACAAACCAAGAGCACCCTGGGCAAAAGCTTTTTCTCTCCAACTCTATATAAGCCTGTGAAAGAACTGCCACAATAACACACTTCATGCACTGAACACTCATGGCACAGACTCTAAATAAAAGTCCATGAGCAAAAGACAGACACAGAGAAGCAAAAGCTACAGCAAAAATCTGTCCACTAAAACACCCGGTCTTTTACTGATACAAGTAATCAGATTATTCATTCACACATTTCTAAGGAAGAATTACAGCAACACTGACAAGTAAGTGAGTACTGTGTTTGCTTGATAACATTAATGCTCCCTCCACTTCAAATTATCCCAACATCCAGATTTTGACCTCTCTCTTTCTGTACATTACTAAGTCTCTCTCAGATCAGCATTTTTCTTCTGACTTCAGGCAGCCTAAATATCTGCAATTTATTTAGATACAGACATTATTTATAGGAGATAAGAGAAGACTGTTGGATCCTAGAAGGAGTGATTGTGGAAGCAACTTGTCTTCAAATCAGCAGCAATAACCAGCTTTCCAACACTCAGGACAATAAAAGCTCCTACCAAGACCAACTTAAGAACATAGCTACAAAGTATTCTGCAAGAGTGGTTCGGTATCTTCACCTTGTTGTTTACAGTACTAATAGACAGGTTTACCTTACTGAACTTCACCTGGCTCTCTAGTGAACCTCCCTTCCTTCAGAAATAGGCACTTCACAAGCAGACATCCACTGTAGCAATCAGTACAGCTCCACAAATGCCACCATAGCACAAGATGACTACAGCAAATCCTCCTCTGGAGATACCCACCCCTCTCCCCTGACATGAGAGAGGAAACCAGCTGACTTGCTTACACTGTGCACCTAATTCTTACAGAAATTAAACTGATGTTAATTCCATCCTTCGTATTATGCAGATATTTGTTCAAGTCTCTCTTACTTTTTCTCAGTGCAAACTCTTCATCCGATGGCTTCCTCTCTGGCTTGCGTTTGGGAAGCAGCTTTTTCATGGTTTTAGGGCTTTTACTGAGATCCTGTACAGGAAAAATAAAAGGTAGAGCTTCTAGACAGTATTTCAAAAATTTAACTTCTAAGATACATACAGGAATTACTAACTAAAAACCTTTTAGCAGCACCAAAATTCAGTTTAGTAATATTTTTTGCCATGTTCAATTCACTTGAATTGGCTGATTTCCTCTCTACCCTTCCTCTAGCTATCCACACAGCCAAATATTTTATCTGTTCTATGAAGAGAAATGTACATAAAACCTGCTGCAAAGATATTCAGCCTGTTTGGGAGCTAGAGTGAAGAGAAGAGGCCGGAATATTTCCAGAAGAGACAACGCATTTCACTTGTCTACTGAGAAGTAAAAGATGGACCTAACAAGGAAGCTTGCCAGGTACTATACTCCTCAAAGCCCAAATTTGTAAAAGTCTAGGTCTGCTTTTACAGAGGTCTACAGGAAAAAAAAACCCAAAATCAACACAACAAACAAACAAAACTCACAAACAAGAAACCCAGCAGCATTTCTGCTCAAGATGTGGTCATGGTGGTCATGGTAATTTACAGGAACAATACTAAGTTTTGGGAACAAAAGGAAGATGCTGGTCTACCCTTGACCTTAAGGATCCCAGACATGTTCTGTGGAAACACAGAACAAGAAAGAAAAAAGGTGACTGAGCAGGACCTACCAAAGTTGATCAAGACAGGTTTTGGATGTTATTGCAGGCTAAACACTATAAAGATTATTGAAATTTTAATACATTGGAGAATTTAGTGGCCTACACACGAAAGCATAAAAGGATCTCAAGTTAAATTACAAAATAAGGGTATAGTACAGCCAAACTGATACAGCCAAACAGAAGAATCTCTTACAGCAGCTAAGTTTCAATGCAAATCTTGCACTGCAGAAAAACTCTCACTTTTTCCCTGCTGTTTACGAGATTCACAAAATTAAAGGAAACTCACATACACAGAGCCACCATAAAAAATGTACAACTTCCTACTGCAGGCCTGTCCCACTGTCTTGTTCCTGGGCTGCTGCCCCTCACCTCTTTATAGCACAGAGCCGCTGAAGGCCGCAGCGGCGGGGCGGGACGCAGGCAGCTCAGGCTCCAGGGCTTGGGCGTTTTGGGAGGTTCCAGTGGTCCCCAGTTGATTGTGGTGTGTGGAGTCCCATGATGGGAGGGATGAGGGAGAGTGTGGTAGGCAGGAGTTAGTGGTATTGGCTTGCTGTCTGAATGCTTGCTGGAGGGAGTCACTGGGTGGGAAGGAAGCTGTGGAACACGACGGGAAAGGAAAGGAAGCATATTATCATAATGGAGATACAACATCATCGAGGACTGCTGAAATAATCCCTCTTGCTAGAGCATTTCTGTTTATTACAGCTGGCCTTCAAAAAATTTGACACTAAATTATTTTTTGGAAAAAAGGAGCTTAAATTTTTTTTATTGTCTACCACAGATGGAGCATAAAATAAAAATAGAACAGCTACAAGCAGCCCTGCTCCCACTCTCTCACCACTAAGGGTGGAACTAAATTTAGAACCATTCATATCCAACAATTCAAATGCAGAACCCAAAAGAAATTACTGTTTCTCCACAGCCTGTCAAGTACATCACCAATTACAACCTACTGTTCTAAGTATACTTAAAAAATGGTGATGCATGCACTTGGTCAAAACAGAAAAAGTAATGATAATGAACTTTCTTTTACCCCAGTTAACTGTTACACTGACTTTTAAGCATTTTATTCTTTGTTCACACAATTCAAAACAGAATTATCTTTTTACCTATTGGACTAAAGTGACAAAATTCAGTTCTTGTTACTAATGGCTAAAAAAAAAAGACTTTCCATGGTGTTATATTTGCCAGACAACCTAATTATAACCTAATTCTGCTCATTCATTTCTTACCGTGTGAGATGGCACAGAGTGAGGTTTAATGGTGGGATTCCCAACAGTTGTGACTTTGGTTTGCTTCTGCAGGTGATCCACCCATTCATGCAAATCTTGTTGGTTGTTACAAGATACTAATATCCTTTCAATCATATTTCCTAGGTGATAGGAAAGACATAGAAAGAGACAAAGACACCAGAAAGACATAGGAAGCAAAAAAAAAAAAAAAACCAGTTAGTCAATCTGACATGATTAAAAAAGATACTTATTTCTTAAAACATGATGTCCTCTCAATACTAAGCAAAAATTCAAAGCCTATTTTCAGTACAACAGCATCCCACTTTTCCAGGTTGTAACACACATCGCTTCCATGTATTTATTCTTAGCCTAGCACAGGAGTTCTACTTTTTTCCCCTAACTCTAGTAATTAAGCACAACCTTAAATGACAAGAGTAGGAGACAGGCTCATCTACTAGCCTTATGCTTCTCCATCTTCCCCAGCAAAGCCTGTACACAGCCTAAAATGTCATTCTTGAGTGTGTACACTGCAACACAGGAAAAATTATAAAATAAGAGTTCACCAATCTTCCCTCAGAAGAAGGCATAAAATTAAAGCTAAGGCAAAAGTCACTTGGGAATGTAATATTAACCAAAGACTACTTTCACTTCTGCACTTAACACCGTTTAACCCACTGCATTCCCCTTGAGGTCAGCTTCATAGCTACTATCACCAAAAAAACCCCATTTTTTTCTCAATATAAACAATTTTTTCCCCTGTGACTCATGACATTGATATCATACTTGAGACAGTCAAAGTTAGTTTCTCTAAATGCAACCTGCTTGAATGTAGAACTGATCTGGGAAATTAATGAAGATAAAAAACTTCACCATGGGGACCCTGCACTGTCCTTTAAATTGTCTCAGGACACACATGATGAAATGAACGACTAAACAGATAGAAATTACCTATAAGCACAATGGCAACAATCATTAACATCAGAGATGCTAAAGAAGAATCTTGTTTCCTCAGAAAGAGGTGGAAAATTTATAGAAGAAAACTCTTGCTGAAAGCTCTTCCAGAGCCTCTTGAATGCCTATTCTTTCAGTAAATAGTGCACTTGGAACTGCTTCATCCCAAAAGATCTTCTCCAAGGCTACTGCCTCCACTTATTAAGATACAGAAATTCCAGGATGAATCCCATGCAAAGAGCTCCTGCACTGCTTAAGAGAAGCGGTAAAAAGCAGCCTTCAAGGGAGACTCTGGATGGCTGAGTTACAAAGGCTGAATCCCCCCAGGATGGCTGAGGCTGTCAGGGACCTCTGCAGGTCACATTCCCCACTGCTCAGGCACAGACACCTGGAGCTGCTGCCTGAGATCATGGCCAGGGAACTTTCCAGTACCTCCAAGGACAGCCATCTCCCCAGGCACCCTGTGCCAGTGCTTGGTCACCCTCACAATAAAAATGTTTTCCTCCGTTCAAAACGAGCAATGGATGTTTGAAACAGTATATGCTGGAATAGCTAGCAAATAAAAATACTAATGGGCAATACCTGATATTTCAAATGCATTTTTATGGTTTTCACTGTCTTCTAGCTTTGTAATAGTCATTCCTGTCATAGGCAGTTTTCCCTTAAAAAAAAAAAAGAGACATTAATATTGACATTAAATACAAAACACATAAAAACATTCCCAATTAAAGAAAATACAAACTTTAAACTCTGAAAAAAGATATTCACAGTAAATTGACACATACATCCCAATGGGTTTCAAAACATTCAAAAATCCATCCAAGCATGTTACAGTGGGAGTTTTTCATATATCCAACTTCTGCAAATGACATCTGTGATGTCAGTAAGTCTAGCTGATACCTATTCAGGCTACAAAATCCATACAAACACCATAGTGATCATTCCTCAGTCTCAGGTTCTTGAAACTGAGACCTTCAGGATCATATTACATGACTGGAGGCAACAGTGACTCTACTTTAAGCACATTTGTTTGCAAACTGTCTTATTAGCTCCCAGAATAAAGTCTGTAGAACAAGTAAATTTATAAAGGAGTACTTCACAAAATAAATGCATCAATTATTTACTGAAATTTATTTCTCTAATAAAGCCACTCCTAAATTCCCTCATGGAAATACTTTGGGGTGGGGGGGGAAGCAGTGAACACCTTCAAATTTGTAAGTTTTCTTCAGAAGAACATAATAATTTTTCAGGAGATCCCATTTTAAACCCAGTCAAGCAGGGGAAAAAAAAGTCAGTTTAGGATAACTTTTTGACCCTTTAAAACACAGATGAATAAATAAAATTGAGTATTTTTGGGATGAAAGGTTTTATTAAAAATGAAACTTAAGAAAAGTTCTTTAAGACTTCCTGTATTCTCCTGCACAGAAACACTATTCAGCAAATACTGGCAAAAGCACAAATACTGTGTACTGTGGAATTTTGGCTCCAAACACAGCAGAAAGAATAAAAACCAACTTTATGTTTTCCTCTTTCCTACAGACAGCAGAACGGACAAAGGTTTCTTAGAAGCTTGAAAACGAAAAATCACTTGGTATTCTGTAGGCACAGAGCATGCTCAGGCCCAAGAGACCAAAAAGAAAGGAGGAGATCTCTTGTGACAGCTTCCCTGCTGCAGGAAACATGGTGGCCATGTGCACTATTAAATGCAGCTAAAATTTGCTCTTTTGCCTTTTTTGCCATGTTTGCTGGTTCATGAACAACACAGCATAAAACCACAACGAGAGAGATGTGCAAGAACTGCTGAGACAGGTGGGGAGGCAATAGAGGGGTACGGTGGTGACAGAGATCACCTGAACCACGGGGCAGCAAAAAACACAAAGTCAGCAAAACAGAAAACTGAAGGGAGCTTGTCAATCATTTGTACTCCCCTTCTTTAACAAACAATTGTGCAGCTCTCCTAAGCATGGGTTCTTGCTCCTTGTGAGTTCAGCTTAGAACTGCTAAAAGTTCTTCCCCTTAGTTCCTGTGGTGGATATCAGCACTATCAACCAGAAAATCTGAAGCCTGACAACAACTGGGCTATTCAGAAATGCAAAAGTTATTATGTAGGATGATGCCTCCAGTGGCATAATTTCCTTGAGAAAGACTGGGAGAACTGCATCATCTTCTGCCCATATCCATCCCAGTTCTGAGATGTGAACCTCAGAAGAAATGTCCAGGCGGCCCACATTATGCTCTCTAGACATGGGCTCTGATCAACTGACTCAGACACAGACAGTGATGAAATAATTTCACCTTGCTGTGAACATGTAGCCATTAAAATCTGAGACAGTCTCAGTGCTAGCACGATCACACATGAGCTTGTGAGGAAATTAAGAGTTTTCTTTCAAGGGATGGTTGGATAGTGAGCACCAAGATAGGGCTGTGGCCATTCTGAGTAGAAGCTGAAGACAAATCACAGAAAATGGCTTATTTATTTACTAAATAATGCTGTACATTTAGGGGATAAAGTGGGTGGGAAGAAGAAATGCAAGTGATAGGAGAGGAAGAATAAAGCTTGATGGACTGTTTAATTTCATGTTGCTTGTTAACATGCTAAATTTCCAGTCAGCTGCTTTGTAATCAGTACAGAAGAATCTATCCTCTCCAGAAATTCTGTTTGTACCCTTGGAACACAGAACTAACCTGCCTTTTCTACTATCTTTTGCCATCAACACTGGGATAATTATAAGTGCTCCAAAATTAACAAACTTGACTGTCCGCTTGAACCCCCTAATGCGGCAGCATTTTAGACAAATCCATCTGAATTGTGGCAGGTAAGGTACGAATCCAAACACAGATTTTGGAATTTAATTGCTCTTAATTAAAAAAAAAAAGAAGTCACATTTTTGTGACTGACTGTGGCTGATCACAGAGGAACACCCAATGACCAACCTTCAGCATTCCTTTGAAACAGGCAAATCACTGCTCAGGAGAAAGGCATGAACTGTTCAAGTGTCTGTTTTATAGAAGCATTTCTAGTAGGTGAAATCTCTGCCTCCTTTTAGAACTTTGTTGCAGTTTTTCCCTGTCTTTTGGTATTTTACTGTGATGTCCCAAACCCCCATGGCATTACTTGAACGTTTACAAGACTTTGGAAGTCATGGTTTGCACATTTGCCTCTCTCAGGAGTCTTTGAAACTATATACCCAAGATGCAAGTGTTTTTGTGGAACATAGCCCAGAGCTAGAGGGAGCCAAGACAAATGGCACCCCTGCACTGCAGCACTTGTTCCACCTCTGCAACAGGCCTGTGGGGCAACAGCCACAAGTGCTCAGCTAGGAAACTTGGGAGAGAGCTCAAAGGCTCTGTCTACCTGCTGTGAGCAGAGGATTTGTGAAGTGAAAGACCTGGTGCTCAGGTCTCTAGGGCTACCTTGTAAGCACTTCAGGTGGTGTTATTACACTGGGGAGCCCCAGGCTGGGGCCAGGGACTGAAGGTCAGTCCGTGTACTTGATCTTTTCCCATAGTTAGAGCATCTCAAGCATACATTTAGAACATGTCTTCAACTTCATCCAGATGGAATCTATTCTGTGAGCCCCAAAACAACTTCTACTCTGTGACTCAGTGCCCATTAAACAGAAAAAACGAAAAGATGAATTTTGAAAGTGTGCCACCGATTCCAAGATAAAACACAAATGTGGATGCCCCCAAACAGACTGATGGTAACAGCCTAATTCACACTAATGGAAGCTTAAGGGGGCTGTGTCACTCTGTTAAGTCTCAAGCAGCAGTCTGAGAGCACTAACAAACCTATGCAGCAACACTGGTTTTCCACACACATCTAAAAAGCTGCCAATCTCATCAGCTACTATCAACAAAGTAAAGAAAAATAATGTCTCCTTGGTGATAGTCACAGCCACAAAGAAAATGAGACCCTGGGCTTCTAGGCCAGAATTTCATAAAGCAGATGATCACTTCTTATTGCAGATATTGCCTTTCAGCTTTATAAATGCAAAACTTTATTAATCCTTCCAAGCTTCTTGTGAAATATCATTTGGAAAGAACACAACCCCCAACATATTTTTACACATGTAAATGTATTACTTTACCTGATAGATAAAGCCACTCATTCTTGGGCTGGCAGACAACATTAGCAAAATGTTAGGGAAGAGAAGAAGATACCTTTCATTCTTTTCCTTGTTAAAAGAAGAAAATGAAAAAGTAAATACACCATCACAAGTCCCCTTTCCCATTTTTCTATTACTAAAAGCTATCAGCATTAAAACTGGATGATTACTCCACAAGTATTTCCACAGTGCAAAACTATTTCTCCATTGTATTTAAAAAAAAAAATTAAAAATAGAAAAAAAATGAAAGAAGACAGAATTACTTATTTTCTTATTTGAGAAGTGCTACTAACACATGCCTATACTTTTTCCAGAAGATTACAGCCCTGTATTTTAAAACAGGAATTTTACAGTCTGGCTGAAATACTGACCTTGCTTAATATGATAACAACTGTGTGGCCAATTTCAGTAAAACCAAAATTACATACTGGATCTATTTCTTCCTATAATTTAGATGGATACTGTTACAGTCATATCAAGACTGTGGTCTCTCAAATTGGAGATCAGATTTTTAAACAGTGGATTATGCCCAGAAGCAGAAAAAGCAAAGGAACAATTAGTATAGTCACAACAAAAGCACTCATTACTTTGTTCTGGTTTTAATTTTCTGGTTTCATGTGCAAAGTTATCCATTGTGGTTGTGTTTTGAGGTAATTTTATGGAAGAAGGAATAAGTTTACGAATAAGTTTACTCTGAATCTACTGCTATAGACAACAAAAGGGAGAAGCATTAAAGCGTAATATTTTAATGACAACATAAGTGTATCAACTGACAAAGCCACCATCCTAATTTCAAGCACCTTTGCAAAATTACAAGTCCTTAGCAGGTTTTAATGTTTTTAAGTAAATATTTGCAAATGGGTATATAATTTTTAGAAAGAGAAAACCAAACCCAGTTGCTGTTGCACAAATGAAGCTGTCCTGTATCTTGCAAAAAGCTGTGATGCTATACAGAAACTTCTAGAAGTCCATTACATTCAACATTTCACCCATGATGAGAGTGGGGGATGGTGATTTGTTTTGCTGGCTTGAAAAAGAGGCATGGCTGCAGAAGATGCACTGTCAGCTCTACTGAATCTTATTTACTTTAACACCTAACAAAATACCTGAGAGAAAAATATCAAGTGACTAACTTCTAAATATTCAGTTGCACAAACACTTGACTTTTTTTTTCATATTTCTGGACCTCTTTGCTCTAAGGGAGGAAATGGACTGAATGAGGTTGCAATTCAAAAGCTCTCATCAGATTCAAAGCCTCATTGATTTTTCAGGAGAACAACAAGCAATAAAAACATGTCAGTAAGCTGTATAACATTGCCTTTCTGTTAGCACTTGCTTTTAACAGCATTTATACTTAGTTCTGGTAGGACAAGTTTTTCTTTATGTTTTATTTGCTGTTTTGTTTAAAAAAAATATATATCACCAGACTTTGTCACTTTAAACTTTCTAATGTATCTTCTTTTTCTATTTCTCAAACAGCATTTGGTACTCAAGATTTACTACTTTAGCAATGTGCCCATAACAGCCAAAAAAGAGTTTGTCTCAGACACCTTACAACATAAAACTTGAAACATTTTGCTATTTAAAACACACTGGAATAACTGCTATGAACAATGATCCTGTAACATAACACATAGAAAATCTGGTTCAATTATGCCCTCTGAAAAAAGCCCTGTAAAAATCATCTTACAATATTTATAACTGCTATATTTAGTCACTTTTCAGTAAATTTTACAGAAGAGACCATCCATTTTCAAGGAATTTTATTTCAGGTTTTGTAAAAAATACCTTAAATCAACACAAAGATTTTAGCTTAATTACCATCTCTAAAGCACTCTCTTTATTTCTGCTGTATAATGATTATAATGAATTTTATTCAAAATTGGAAGAGTGACAGTAAAGATGAGAAGGACATTACCTCACTTCCAGCACACTGAATCATGACTTGGGACATGTAAATCACATTGCCAAGTGTTTTGATGTCCTCTCCCTCCCAACAACGAATAGCTTCTGTCAGGATTTGCAGTTCAAGTTCTTTCCGTTTCCGTACTTCTTGACATTGTGCCTAACAAACACAGGAAAAACATCTCTATCAACTCTACCAACTTGGAATGGGTTAAGGGTAGAAATACCACTACAGTTGTATTTACTGCTGCTGTGCTTGTATACACAGAAGACAGCAGCTTTCATAGCACTTTCATTTAGATGAATGCTATCAATATGTTTTACGAACTAGTTTTACTAAATTAAATATTATGGCTTTTCAATACATTGACTTCAATTACCATTCCAAATTCAGTCACAGCTCTGTTACTCAATTTTCTCCTTCCTTTATACTTCAAATTTTGGTGTGACTGCCCAAAAATGGACATGCTCAGCAGCAAAGAGTAACACAGCTGTCAGAAATACACATCTACACAATGAAGCATCTTTCAGTAAAAAGAGACATGCCACCTGTGCAAACCTTGTGCTCCTACTTTTATTAAGTAACCTGCTCAACTTCTGTTTATTTGAATTTTTCTCAACAGAATTGTTTCCTCTTGTTTTTAGAGTACCCAACAGAATGCAATTCACAAACCTCTTCTAACACTGATAACACTAAATTTCTGATTTAAAAAATAAAAAATGTCAGGTCATCATCAGCATACATCCCTAAGAGGAAGCACAACACATTAAGTTTCTTGCAACTGAGATTGCATTAATCATTGTTGCAGTTTAGGCATAGCTTTTCTTTTTTTTTTTTTGTAAAGACAGTAGCAGACAGCTTATCTGTTCAAATTAGGCTTCCTGTTCCAATTATTACTAGAAGTTTGGCATCTTCTAACTTCACTAGCACTTTTCAACCTCTCTCAAATCCAACATCATTCCCTGAGAAGGAATGCATGCAGAAAAAAACAAAAGCAGAACATATACTCATTTGTTGTAAAGAAGCCCTTCTTCAGGACATAGTCATACAAGCACTAGTAGAAAGGGAGATGAAGTATGATGAGAGGGCAGGGAAAGAGGTGCAGAATACTTTGCACAACTCTTATAAATAGTCCACTTACTACAACTCCCCAGCAAATTACCATCCTTAGCTCTGCCTACATACAGCATTGATTTCCAGGCTTTAAAAAATTTATTACACATTTATGAAAAAGCTTCACTCTTTTAAGCAATAAAGGAAGATGTAATTAGAAAACATTCTACGTAAAATATATAATCTATTCTTTTATCACTCTTACAGAAAGATTTTTGAAGGCAGTCATGGATTTTTGAATATCAGGACGATCCGGATGATAATCCTAAAAAAATGGAGAAAACATATATAAAAGGTTCAGTTCTAGCAGAATTAATTTAAAAAATTGTTAGAGGCTTAATTAAAACCAAATAAACAATTCTGCTAAATTGAAGTTGTAGACTGATCTAGTCTCTTCATGGCCTTCCTATATTAAACACTGGTGGGTCTGGCTTGTAGTAAGACTGCAGTTACTAAGCACAATGCTAACTTATACTTCAAATAGAGCCAAAGAAGTTTTACAAGACCTAGTGGGTAAGAGATTTTGGAATCTCAAGCAGAAAGTATTAACAGAGTTTTGTTTAGCAGGTTAGCTTTGTCACAAAGGTGATTTCCTACAGACTATCTAGCACATTCTGCTGTCACTGGCTGGCAAATCAATCTGTGTGACAAAACCCCCACACTTGCTATTTCTCTTTTTTCCCCACTCCAAACATATAACCTACAAAATGCAAAAGTGAAAAGAGTAGGTCCTCAAACACTTTCCTGTCCTGTAAAGATCACTTTTGGACAGTGCTCACTAGAAGTGAGGGGGACTATTTTGCCAATGTGTTCAGCACACTGAGGCGAAAAGCAGCACTCCCTCTAAGATAGAGTGGCCTCAAGTATTGTGCAGTGGACACATTCAATGTCAAGTCAACTGAAGACCCTGGTAAGACTGTTCTAGGAATAATGATTAGCTTCTCTGGATATTTTTACTTTAAATGTTTATCTTTTACAGAGGTTTTACTGCACTGACTTTTACATAAACCACCGCAGCCTGTAGTTTAGAAGGCTGACTGAAGAGCAAGCAAATGCAATTTTGGGTCCCATCATGTTTGACATGTACCTTTAAAATAATTGTTGTCAAATCATCATTAAGCTGGAACATAAATGCTGATAAGATATACCTCCATGTGCCTTTCAAGTTCTTTGAGTAACGTGGGGTATTTATCCAGACGCATAAAAGGTTTGCTGAGGCCCGTGGTCAGTACAAGGATCCCAGGGCTGTTTGCACCTTTCATCTCCATGAATTCTCCTAGCTCCTCACTGTGTACACAAGATATTTAAGCAAATTAAGATTAAATTATCAAAACAAATAAATTACATAGGATTGATGATTCAATCTTTCACCTGCAATGAAGTATACCAATAAAACAGGAGGCCAAATCAAAAATTAATTCAAGTATAACTTAAGTGCTGTGACAAGTCTGCATATTAAACAAAACACAGGAACAAAGCCATGTGCAGATTTTGGACCCAACCAGGGAAAAACACACAGAAGAACAAATCCACTGTTCTAGATAACCAGTGCTCAAAGATAGTTCCTAGATGTTGCACCATTCAAGCAACAATTACAGAATCAAGCTGTATTTTATTACTCAGCTCTTTATTCTAGTAAAATGACATATGACCTTAGAGGTAGTTTACACAAGTAATACACAAGCAAGAGTCAAATGCTTCATGTACAAATAAAAAACAGGTATTTTCATGGTGTCAGGCACTAATAAGAAGACAAATTTTCAGCAGTTTTTTTTCTCTCGCACTTACATGTTTAATCCTCATCTCACATCCAAGGTGTTAATGCAAAATAATTACCAACATTGATTCAAATGGTAGGAAAAATCACCATGAAATCTATTCTCTAATGAGCTAGGGTTTCATTAAGTGTGGACTTACACAAAACACATCTTTTCACAGCAAAGCCACTGTAAGAAATCCATTCTCTCCATGCATCATGAATTGCTACTTCCCCTCTCCAGATATTTTTTGGTTATTTGAATAATTCAGAATTGGCCCAGCCCCTCAACTTTTACAGCAATTCAGTTAAAACATCAGATCTGAGAATTTCAGCTCCCTTTGTTATCAAGGAAACAAAATAGCTACATCTTCTGCTTACAATGCAGAGATTTTAAAGGACTATGGTGCAGGAGGACTAGCTTTTCAAGAGTTTAAATCACCAAGAACAAAATGAGCCCTCTCCATTCAGAATGAAAGATACAGCAGCACCTGGGCTGATTGCCAGGCTTCATAAAATACAAGTTGCAAAAGAACACAGAATTCTAAAGGCAAAAATCTATGTAAAAAAAAATCAGAAAGTAATTTATTAAAAATGTAACATCTTACTGCATTCAAGACACACACACACACACTCCTTCCCAGTGCAGAACAAGTGACACTGATTATCCATGCCATTTGTCCAAGCAGATGAAGACAACAGAAGAAGAACACAAATATGGTGCTTAGGGGCGTGGTTTAGTGGTGGACTTGGAAGCGCTGGGTTAACAGCTGGATTGTATCTTAAAAGTCTTTTTCAACCTAAATGATTCCACAGTTCTATGGGCTGTGACCTTCCCAGTCCAATGTAAGTGCTCTACCCACCATCCCACCTGGATCTTTCACCTCTCAGACACCTAAGTTTCCCCCAGTTCTCAGAAAAGAAGATACTTTTCCATACAGTTTACTCCAAGTTTACTTGCCTTCGGATTAGTTAATTAGAATTTACTTACGCTACACCTTGCTTATGAATAGCCAGCACTGTTTCTGAATTGTCAGGTCCATCATCATTTTACACCACTATTGTCCAGAGCTTTCTGTCCCCATTCTAAGGAGGCCCAGGCTCTCCTCAGTGTATGTATTTGTGCCATTTCAGCTGCATTTCACTACAGAGTGCAGAAAGAGGGTGAGGGGATTTCTCAACATCTGCTGTGTGTGTTGAAGATGCAAAGAGAAGACCTGGGCACACTTGGGAAAGACCTTGCATCCCTCTTAAACAGGATATATCAGCAACTCCAGGCCTTCCAAATCAGCTTGTGACATAAACAGGTTTTAGCCAGAATTAAAACACCTTGAAAAACTTCCTACAGTACCTTGCACAAAGGGTTATAATAATGCAACACAGATGAACCTGAGTACTTTTTGAGCTTAAATTTAAATTTAAGTAAAGCTGGCCAGCTCTGAATACCTAGAGGCTGAAGACCTACTTTGCCTAATGCTTCCTTAATCACAGCCCTTGCTTAGCATAAAATCACACCACTCTAAAACTTGACAGCTGACTGCAGTGGCACCCTAAACAAAACTACAGATTTTGACTTGTAACTGTGTCTTGGGCTTACCACTTTGTGGTCAAGTATTCCGGGTAATTCCCTGAAACACCAGGCTTCCCGGCTACAGTGTGCTGTCACCTCCTCTCCTCCTGACTCACTTAAAAGAAGATAAACTGTTTCCAGAAAGTAATAAAGGTATTGACACCCAGTTTACACAGGAAGCTTTACCAAAGTTCACCAGGAAAGCTCTTCTGCCAGACAGCACTCATTGGTTTGAAATTTCAATTCCTTCTATGTACGACACTAATCATGTGCAAGTCATTGCTTTTCTGTTTTATCCATTCATTGCACCTGTAATCAGCCCCACCCATTTCAGCATCATAAAGTCAGGTTACACACAGCACTTGATACTTCATCTTCTTAATGTCAATGACATTTCCTACAAGAGCCAAGAGGAAGTAGCTGTTTAAACTCATTCTTTGCATTTTCTTTGCTTCAGTCAGACACAGCCCCTGCTGCCTCATTCTACCAACTCTGCCTTTTTACAGTATCTACTACTCTGCCCCATTTCAGGCAGCACAATCCATAAGTGTATTACACAGATTCTCTCACCCCTACAAAGCTGCATTTTCCCCAGGATGTGCCAGTCTCAAATACCACAGGCTACTCAATTGAACACTGTTCTGACAGTCCTCATTTTTGCCCTCAGACTGCTAAGGGGCAAAACCCCCCACTCCTAGTTACTTCAGCCATCTCCATACTGTTGAGTGCATACAAATGCATTATACAAATAGCACTTGCTGAGCCATCCACTCAGACAATGTAGGCACTTCCCCCCCACCCTGTTTTTTTTTAAATTCTTTTACTGTAGGAGAAACTTTGGTTACTGTTTCACCTACATTCACATTTCTCATTTTCATTTTCATTGTTCCATTTCTTCAACTTCAGCATTATGAAAGATACATGAAAAAAACAGGGGAAAATTTACTGTAGCTTGAATTAAAATTGACTTCTTGGAAACCTGAAATGAAAAGCTGGTATTATCTTGTTTTCACTGTCTACTCTGCAATCCCTTTAACTAAACACACTCACTGGTTATGCCATCCTCCGCTCAAGTGATACTGGGTGTTGATCACCACTGTTTTTACTTAATCACAATATAGAAATCTATGGAGCAAGTTTAAACCTCAGCTCACTTGAAACATACACAAAATCCTGAAAAACAGGCTTAGTAATGGCATCAACGGAGAGCAGTGTTAATAGGTGTAATTAAAACTGAATGACGAAGTTTTCCTCCCAACATTCCCAAGAGGACAATGTTTTCTTTCATACACTTCTACGCTTCCCTCTGACAAGTTTTGACATGCCTGCTTGTTCAAGCTCTAGTCTGAACACAGGCACACACTCCTTTAATACAATAGTACCCAAAATTTTGTCTGAGCAGTTCCATCATGCAGACCACTGTAGCATTCTACTCATGCCATACCAACCTGGCATCTCCGCAGCTTTGTGGACATAAAATATCCATCAAAATGTGGATGTTACTTTAGCTTAAAGAGAGTGTCTTTTATTTAGTCACAAAAGACAAACAGCATACAGGACATAATGGAAGGGTTCATTTTTACTTTCAAAAACATGAGGGAGTTAAAATACTGTTCGAACATGACAACAGCTCACGACCGTTTTGTAATTAATTGCAACATGAAAAAGTCTGTGTCAGCTGCTTTGCCAAAGACAATGGCTCTTTCATGTCACAATTTCAATTGATGCCTGCAAGTACCAGAGTCTCCTAGACAGTATGTGCTAAATGAAACTCCAGCCCACAGCTAAGAGTATGTTTTAATAAAAAGCTATCATTTAGCTGAACAGGAAAATCTTTTGAACAGTGAAATCATCAACTCAGTCACAACTGCCTAAGCAAGTAGCTTTTCAGAAAGAGGCAGATGAGACTTTAATTCACTACTCGCATCACTTTACACAATAAAATGCAGAGAAGCATACAAAAGTCCTGTTCTTCATTTATTCTGAAATTTCAAGCTGAAGAGTTCTCCCCACTCCAGACTGGAGTTGGTTCACAGCTTGAGATATTTTAAAGGTCACCATGAAAACTGTCTTTAAGCCCTACTAATATATTCAAATTCTTCTCAGAACAGCTGCCTCAAAAGCTGCAAATCACACTGGAAGAGGGAAGAAAACAAAGTTCAGATGTGCCTACAAGTAATAAAAGAAGAAAAAAAAAAAGGCCATTGAACCTTGAGGAAAGCAGATCCAGGAACTAAAAATGCAAACATTTAAAATCACAACTTACACTTCTGAAGGAGGTCTCTGTTTGTAATAGATGGAGCAGGAGCTATCACTGCTGAGGGGTCTGAGGACTGCACACAGGCACCGCATTTTGAGAGCGTCGTGACACAGCTCAGCTCAGCAACCCCTCTCTGCTGCAGCTTTGGATTTCCTAGGGCTACACTTCCCAGCCCAGCTCCTCTCCCGGGGACTGCTGCTCAGCGTATGACATCAGCCTGCACACTTGCAGGCTCAGGGATCCACCAAAGTGGGGGAAGCACAAAGAGTTTTCTGACTCAAGCTGATCTGTATTCCATGCTCCAGTTACTCAGAGTAATTGTCATGTTCCAGCTCCACAAATTTTATCCAGACTGCTAGGTCTGTGATGCAAGTGTAGAATATGTCTGGGACATGTTATCTCAGAGAACAGAAAAATCTAGCAAAATTAATGTTTCAACAAGTAAAGATTTGTGCATAGCTTTCTTGCTGCTGAGAACTGGCTTGATATTTGCCCCTTTGCAAAATAAAAAAAGCAGGTGTGTGTTAGTAATTTTCAACTGCCTTTTCATCAAATTAAATTTTCTTCTGGTAAGATTTTTCTTCTGTCTGTTTTAAAATAAACATACTGCTGTTTCAACAAAGTAAAAAAGTTTAACACCCCACTCTACCCCTCCAAAATTACATACCTGATGCTGGTTACATTTGGTCTGTACTGTCCACATCTCCTCAAAAGAACTTTTTGTCCACTGATCAGTGGGGCCTGTTACACTTGTTTTTTAAAATTATGTTATCCAAACTCCAGTAAATCCCCGACTCAAATATCTTTCCTCTTGTCATTTTTGGATATAGTCCATAGGAAGTCCCAGTCCTAGCTTCTGCCTGCTCTTTTTTTTCTTTTCGCTAGACTTTCTTGTTGCACTGAACTTTGTTGCTCGTGATCTTTTCCAGCTAGGTAACATTTCATGTTCCTGGCACTCCTTATCCTGCTCCAATTACCCATTTCTGTACTTTGTATCCAGCTGGGTATTTTAATCTGCAGGACATTCACTCTTTCACACCTTCAGTTGCTCGTTCTGTTACTTCTCTTACTGGAGGGCAAGCACATGTTTATGATCAGAAGCACACACAGGAACAATGCTAGTTTGACTAAACTCCACACCCTCAAGGCAGTACTGGTCTCACCAGCCAGCAAAATTATGTCCTAAAGTAACACCATTTATTGGAATACCTACCCTTAGATGTGAACTGGGATCTTCAAGCAAAATTAAATCTGATACAAGGGAGCCAAAAAGCTGGGACTGTTGTGGAATAAAGTAAATAAAATAGGGACGGTGTACAGTGGCACTGCAGCCACTATGAGAAGGGAACATGGAAAACTTTGAGCTCTGCCAGAGCACCACCCAACTGTACCTGGCAAACTCCACCTCTTCAGCTCTAGCC
Source organism: Fringilla coelebs (assembly GCF_963513975.1). Taxonomy (NCBI): domain Eukaryota; kingdom Metazoa; phylum Chordata; class Aves; order Passeriformes; family Fringillidae; genus Fringilla; species Fringilla coelebs. The sequence goes on along the minus strand of NC_140029.1, from coordinate 25,476,111 downwards.
AGTGGCTTAAGAGTCAATTACAAGATACAATGACTGATCTGAGGAAAAATTACCTAATCCTTCAAAAACCTTGATTCATTAAGCAGAAGGAATTTAAACTCTGGGAAAAAAGTATGCAATAGCTCCAAAACAATTCCTGAGACAAAAAGGTATCTACCAAATTTGAAGACAGTATAAAATAGGAGAAATTATTTTGTACACGAACTTTAACACCCGGATAAAAACTTATAAAGCCACAACTGGAACCAAGAAAAGAATCTGTTCCCAAACTTAACAGAAAGATTTAGTTGTTGCTGTGATTATCAGAGGCAAATAGATCTTCAGAAACACATAGCTCTGGAACCTGAACTCATGTATGGGCTGCATTAGGGTTTATTCCCCTTTCTTCATGTTCACATACATTTAGGTCTCCAATGACTTTAATGGTCATTTAATAGTCTGACTGTTAATAATTTAACTTAATGAAATGAAAGGTGTTTGTGGCTTTGAAGACTTGAACATGATAAATGTCTTATTCTTGAAATAACATAATTGACCCCCTTCAGCCCAGACTGTGTATTTACATAAACATGCACATACATGAACATATATGTACACACAAACCCTTATTCTGGATTAACTCAATGAAAGCCCCCATGTTGCTGCTGCATATGATCAAGAAGCAAATGACAAAAGATAAAGTGGAAGGAAATTTGCATTCATACTGGATGGCATTTAAAAGAAAGGGGAAAAGAAGACTGTCACATTGCAATTGAATGCCCCTTTTACATCTCCAACCCCATCCCCAGGACTGCTATTTAGAACCTATTTCACAAGAATGCTATTCAAAAAAAGCTTTTCTCTAGAAGTGCACAGCAGTTCTGAGCACATCAATATTGTGTTTTACCTATATACATACCCACAGACTTTACAAGGTGCCAACATTTTAACAGGTCTCACAACACTGCTTGAAGAGCACCATTGATAGCTCAGAAATTGGCATGTAAAACCCCCACTACCAAACCAGACAACTGCTTATGATTTTAATGTAAGTGATCCAATCACTCTGAAGAAAGAATACAGTTAATGCTTTAGCCAATTTTTTTAAAGTTTTTTTGGCCAGTGACAGTAAAAAAAAAAAAAGCTATAATAAAAGTAGTATATTTTAAAATATTTTTTTAAGTCTGCATCTAGAGCAATTTGCAACTAGATTTTTTTTGTTGGTATGGGTTCCCAGAAAAACAAGCACCCTAATAAACTGAGAAGAAAATAGTAATTTTGTGATATAAGAATTTGACATTTGCTAGGGTTTTTTCATAAAAAGGCTTTCAGAGGTGCAGTAATAGTGTATGTGTTCATTTTATGAATTGCACAGAGCTCATGGCAAGAAATAACCTTCTGTAGATAGTAAGAATTTATGTTCCCAATCAAACTGTTCCAGACAGTTCTCTTTTCTTCTCTAAAATGCTACTGAATAGCACAGATGCTACAAACATGATATTGAAGTCCAAGTCTTCCACATACACTTATTTCTTTGCCCTATTTTTGCTACTATTAAAACACTTGGGTTTGGACCCCCTTCTAAAATTGTACTGACAAAACAGCCAACTAACATTGCCATTCCTTAAGAACTTCAAACCTTGGTATTTTATCAGTATAAACTGCAGTGTCATTGTTTCACCATTGCTACAATCATGGCTGTCCTCAAACCTCATGGCAACTTTAAAATTTCGGTTTATAGGGGAGTTTTTACACACTAAAATCATTTCAGCTAAACAGACAGTTCTGAGTATTTTACATTTCTTCATGCCTCCAACCAGTTATTTGTTATTTCTTTCTTTCCCTCTGCTCTGAAACAATGTAATTAAGAAGTTTTCCAGCATTCTGAGAGGCAGAGATTCAGAACTGCTTAAAGCCACCTTCTGATTTTTCATGGCAGCTGTCTCAAGCAGAATATTTAGTCAGGCCACTTGCTACCTACAGCAACGTTGAAAAACAAAAATTAAGGTAATAGAATAATAAAAGGTGGGCAATTGGAAAGAATAGGGTGCAATTCTGTTGACTCATGCCTAGTAACACAATAGCATTAAACAGAAAACCATCCATCTCAACTTCCCTTCCCTTGAGCTATCTCACAGAAACAAACTTCCACAACCAAATTACTCAACTCCTCTATCATACTTATACTGTCTCCACCAGGATTTGATGTCAAGCTGACTTTAGAGACCTGAAGCTGAATTTTTCTTAGGACATCTTACACAAAAAGAAACATGAAAGAGAAGAAATGCTTCTCTTCTCCATTTGCAGAAGAAACAGCTTTCCTCCCTCCCATTTCTATCACTGTTTCACCAAGTTCTGAGATAATCCTTTATAGATATCCCCAAATCTAAAAAATGTAGATGATCACTTTGCTGATCATGTCATCTTCCATCTATAGGTTAAATCCCAGACCTCTGGGAAAGAGCATAAAGACTCAAACAAACAAAAGAAATTCTAATCCCAAGAGTACTAAAAACCATTTTCTAATCCCAAGAGTACTAAAAACCATTTACAGAAAATGGTACTAAGAAGAGGGCATTTTGAAAGAAAGCAAACACATAGGGATTTCATCAGGGGGATTTAAAAATATTTTGGTCTTGCTGAATTTTAATGACAAAAACTTACCTTCTACCTATACTTCAATGTGAATTTGCAGGTTGATTTTTCCAGCTGGGGTTGGAATATAGTTACATGTATTATTAACATATATGAAAGTTCATAGTATTTGGTTACTAGAAGGTTTTTTGTCTTCATAACATTATAAGTAAAGCTCAGAAGTATACCACAATGTTGCTGTTAAAACAAACTTTGAGTTCCTGAAAGAAGCTAACACTACAGAAAAAAATCTATTGTAATCCTCTTGGTCTTCTAAGTGTTAAGAGTACAAAAAATATCTTTACTTTAGTCCAACACAACAAGACAAAGAGGAGAGGGGTGTGAAGCAAAAAGCACATATATCCTGTGAGAATCTGTCCTATAGCTGACCTCCAAGAAGAAGTCATGGTTCTGGTCTGCACCAGAAGCGAGCATAAATAGCCCCAAACTAACAGCTGCTTCAGCATGAGGTCATCAGAACACAAGTTTATAGCAAAAGCTTGTGAAACCTGACTATTTTAATCAAATTCTGGCCTCAGTACTTTTCCCTCAAGATGATACAGGGTATCTTCCACGCAAATGTAAGATCTGTCCAAAAGCTGAGCAACCTAAATCAAGTTAACTAAGCATCCTACTTCTTACAGAAAATAGTAATTTTGTAAACCTCCCACTTCTCTCATAGCACTCAAAAGCAAAGCTATGGGTATAATACACTTTGAAGTTAAGTATATACAGGCATTTACAGGGCTAAGTTACACTGCACCAACTGTCTAAGAAGCCTAAATTATGTCAGTTTTGCCATAATTTCACAAACTCATTTTTATCTCAACAATTTTAAAACAAAAATGACAATCAGCAAAGTTTGCTTTACATATTCAGAGGGCAGCATGAGTTCTTTCAATGAAAAAATTCCCTCAAATAGTTGATAATACACTGCCAAAAGTGACAAGCTGTCCTGACCACATGAAACAGTTTTATGGGCATTTAGTCTTTTATTTAAAAGTGCAGGTTTTTTTTCTCAAGTTCTACCTCAACAAACATGTCAAAAGGGACATCACAGCTTTACAATTCAAGTGTATATTTGTATTTTCTGAAGTGTATATTTTGAATTTTTGTATCAGACTCAGAAGACCACAATGTTAACATACCTGTGTTCTGTGAGGACATTTACTGCTGATGGGTGGTTGGCACAGTATGTAAGGTATAAGCTTTTCATTTGTGGCATCAGATTTAGAAAACATCCTCCAACCCTCTGCTGAGCTTCAGGCAACCTAAAAACAGAGTAATAAAGATAAAAATACTGTAATTCCAACCAGACAGAGAAATAAATTAAAGCCCAAAAAAGCAGTGTATATTGGGTTTGGCCGGGGTAGAGTTAATTTTCTTCCCAGTGGCTAGTAGGGCACCATGTTTTGGATTTGTGCAATAGTATAATGCTGACAGAAGGGATGAAACTCTTCTTTTCTACAGAGCAGCCCCCACTGGAAGGACTAAGCCTCTTCAGGAGAAGGCTGTGTGACCGACTGTATAACCCACACTGAGGTTAACCAGAAGATGGGCCACTAGCTTTCATCAGTCCTACATTACAAACTTATTCCTGACACCCTGTCTAAACCACTGTACAACATGTGCAAGATAAAATGTTTCTATTTCTCCATGCACTTGCTCTCCCTTCCATAAAGGCTGCATAAAATAAATATGCTGAATTTTTGCTTCTTTGCAAGACGTGACAGTGGATTTTACTGTTGTTGTTAATCTTTTTAACTGCTCTTAAAACCAGTACTTCACTCTTCACATCGGCTGTAAAGCTAAATGAGCCCTCACTGAGTACTTAATGCAATACTGTTAACACAGTCAGAGCTTCATTCTAAGATCAGCTCCAACAATTCTTTCTGGAAGAATATTTTTTTCCTGAAAAAAAATATTTTACAGAAGTCAGTATTTTCTGTTGTTGTGCCAGACATGTACATAAAGTTCCTAAACATCAGTATTAAGCATTTCGCCTTTAGAAAAAAGTGAGAGATGTTCCAGGGAACTTCAGTAGGAAATAAACCATTCAGCTTTCCAGGACAACCACTCCTGCAGGCAGGGGATGTTCCCATTCTGCACAAACACAGTCAACTTGTCCCAGTCCTTAGGTTTGCTCGTAGCAGTCAAAACTCAAAGTTCCCAAGAAATTCTCCCCCAAATTCCAAATAGTTAAGTCCGTCTCTTATTAAGCTGTTCAGTCCCTCTGGACAGTATGGGCAGACCACCCAAAATGAAGTAAAAATTGACTGTAGAGGTGTTCCAAATGCGAGTCAGAGGAAACACACACGTTATTTGAGAGCAACATTTGTTAGACACCCAGAAAACAACAGCAGAATCCCCAGCCAACACATCACACCAGACACACTCAGGTCACAGTACCAACCCTCCTTATATCAAAGGCTAGGGCTCATATGTTAGGTCTGCATCTTTTGTTTTTAAGAAGTTTAGGTTTGAAGTCAATAGAGTGGCTGCTTTTGCAGGTGTTATGGGGAAAACCAAGCACACTGAGGGAATGCTATTCTTACAGCCTTGCCAAGCAGCATTTCCTGCCAAGCAGCTGGCCCCCTTTCATAAATCTAGCACGAGCTAATAATACATTCTTCGAGTAATAGATGCAGCCAAAGTCTCAAACTCTGAAGACATTCTCAAGACTTATAACTCAGTATTAAATAGCAAGAGGCTCCAATAAACAGTTGCTAAAAATGGTTAAATTCCTGTTTCATACTGCAGTGATGGGGGTGGAGGGTGAATTATGGCTCTTTGCACCAGGCAGACATCTGTGTCTTCTCAGTCTGCTGTTCTTTTAGCAGAATCAAAGACTGATATTATTCTCTTTCACACGTTGCACATGCGTTGCCACTTTATACTGCATATTCTTTGTTGAATTAAGATAATTAACAGACTTTGTAAGGGGGTGGTAACTCATCCCCTTTAACTTTTCTAATCCATGCATTTTAGTTGCAAGTGCTCTACTATTTTCAGCAGATAAACTATCTATATGTCCTTTACCTGCTGAAAAAAAAAAAAATCAATACTTTAATGCCTATCACCACATCATATAAACCTTCTAGTAATTAATGTGCTCCATAAAGGCCATAGGTATTTTACAGTTTACTCTGAAATTATCATCCCAACATTATTCTCATATTTAACACTTTCATTAAAAAGGAATCACATATAAATATTGACAGATATATTTAAGTTATACCAACTTCAGTTAAAAGAAGGTTTTAACAGATACATGTTTTAATTCTATTTGCAAATGTAAAGGAGCCATAACAAAGCCTCTGCTGTTGTACACTTGCTGGAGGAACCACCATGTGACTACATCTAAACTACCTAATATTGTCTGCTTGCTGGAGCTGCATGCAGCAGCTATCAGTTCTGATTCTCCAGACTTACAACAGGCACCCAGTGCATGGTAATTTGAAGAAATAAATAAAAGGTAAGTGTAATTGAGCCCCAGAGGGTGCAGTTTGTGAAGAAACTAAACGTTATATCCTGAGACTTCACAGTTAACAAGGTTACTGAAATAAGGGGCCGCTGCAACTTTCTGAAAGACTCCTTGCACAAATTAGGCACTACTCAACGTATTCACAATCCTTCAGTCTAATTTTCACCCTCTTCACTACCACACCTTTCACTAATTGTCTAACTGTTTTATCTCTCAGACATCAGTTACCATGCATGTTTGTCTCAGGATATCTAAAGACACTGCAATCAAATTCCCTTACCATCAAAAGCCTTATTTCTGTTGATACTCATGATAACCAAAAGTAAAGGATGATACTGGGACCTAACAGACTTAATTTGTATCTGCACTCCAAAACAAAACCTGAAATACTTGTGAGTATACTTAAATAGTGTCCCCCTCACACTCTGGTCTCTCTGTTTTTGTTGCTTGGGGGTTTTTTAAATTCCATTCCACTTTAGGATCATTCCCAAACATGAAATATCTGCTTGCACCTAAACACGGAACAAGACACCAGTTCCTGTGACTGCAGAGCAGGGGCATGAGGGAAAGAGAGGACAAACCCCAGCCATGGCTGTTACAGGGCTGGGAGGTAAGCCTGTGATACTACATAAGAGACTTCAATTTGCTACAGAGGAGATCATGTCTAGCAGTCCATGCAGGCTGGTGCCAACAGCCAGCCCGTGTGTCATGTGTCCCTCCTTACTGAGAAATACTGCCATGGACTGACTGCTTCTACTTCCAGGTGAATGGAAGAGTCTTTTCTGGAGCAGTAGATCAAATCAGGTTCACCCTCCTGCTACAAAAGTACCCAAAGAGCAACACTTCCAATAGAGATCATTTGTATCAGGCCAGAGATCACCTGATGGACACTGGCTCTTCTGCTGTGTGAACTACTGCAGAGCTGGTCTTTGGCACAGGACCACAGACCTGGAATGAGACCTAGAGCAGTGGCTCACTTTTGTCTTCAAGAGACCAGAGCACAGAGCACTCTTTCTATGTTTCCCTGTCAGAAATCTGCTCTCTCACAACTGAAGGCTCAAACAGCATCTCTCTGCCTTGTCACAGTTCCTTTCCATCTATGGACCAAGTACACTGGAAGCTGATTAGCCAAAAAAACCCCACCTTTGAAGCCTATCAGCTAGAAGATTCCCACTCAGTGCTAGTTGGATTTATTCCATACACCACTTTTGTTTTGCAAATTAAGAAGTTACAAAAGTGGAAATAACATCAACCTGGACAAGTTCAAAGAGGACAAACCTTTATCAATGAACCAGAAGTCCTTCAAGGCTGTGGGCAGGGCAACACAGAACTAAACCCAAACCATATCCAAACATTTCCCCCAAAACACACAAAGAACCCACTACAGCATTATATGCACAACCCAATGTTTAACACCAGGAGGATTAAACAAGCTGAAGTGGCACAAGTAAAAAGGAGGAAAGCACAGGAAAGTTTCTGAAGTATGTGCCAGGATTTGTTAAAGAGAAAACTCTAATGAGAAACTGTCTCAAGGTGGGTGTGGAATTCAAAAAATATTTAACTCTCATGCCCCAGAAAAGGAATTTGTCAAGCAAGGTAGGCTGGCAGCATTACAACTGGCAGGATGACAGCACTTGGTCATTCTGACATGTCAAGTTAGAATAAAACACCACACCGGATGTTGCAGTATGAAGTGCCCCAATGATGGAACTATAAGCTCTCTGCCAAAAATAAAATAAAATGATAAATCTATTTTCAGCCTGGGAGCTAGTCTGAGTTTACAGAACAGGTTCACCAGCCAAAAAAACATGGCAAAATGACAAGGAAAAAAAAGAAGGCAGCAGAGCAAGCATTCTTCTACATGATGGGAATCATGATGGATTAATGGATTAGATTCCAAACAGGAGGATGTTGTATGCTCAAGTTAATGTGCTATGATGAAAATTAAACTGAAAAATACATCTCAGCATGATGAGCATATTTGTGAAATGAAAATAAGACAAAATGTTTGCAATAATGCTTCAGTAACTCTAGGGCATCACTTTTTCTGCCCACTTACTAGTACCCAGTATGTTCCTGTAGCTTATTATACAGCAACATTTCACTTACCAGAGAGAAGAAATAAAGGACAGTATAAAAAGGTGCTTTAAAACAGTTTAAACCAAGCAGAGTAATAACAAAAATTTCTGAGCTTGAAGCTCCATAATGATATCACTAACTTACAATGCAGGTCAAAATGAAGTTTGCATTAATATTTGTTTAAAGGTATAGTATAAAGGTGTGTATATGTGTGTGTGTGTATATATAAATATATATATATTTAAAGGTATATACTCCTTTCCTCTCATTTTTAAGACCACCTTAAAAAAAAGTTTTAAAAGATGACAGTCTGTTCCATGCAAAGTATTTAATTTCCCTGACTTCTGATACAAAAAAACAAAATCATGGTAACAAGCAAATGAGACAACAAAGAGCAGTGACAAGAAACAAAAGGAAACATTTGAGTATGTTGACAAATAGGCACTTTCAGACTTAGACATTTAACTGATCAAGTCAAACTTCCCAGAACTACTATCCTTTCCCACAGCAGGAAAGGCAGACCATTCCAAGAACAGTCTATTCCAAGAGCACACACCATCCTCCTTTCCCCTCTCTCTGGTCTAGGTTATCTCGAGGCAGGAGAGGGACAGAAGGCAGGTGGTGGGAGGGCATGGGACCTCAAGCCAGCAACAGTACCAGGCACATGTTCCTACCTAGAGGAGATGCAGCCTATCCTTTGTCACGACAAGGCTGCTTCTTCACACAGAGCAGCTCAGGGAGAGGAGGGAGAAGTCAAAACAACACATACTGAGGTGATCCAAAGCTCACTCTTGACAAAACTGGTATTTCCTTCTCCATCCAAGACATTGATTCATTCTCACAGCAAACTGAAACTTGTTAAGCCCTCACTAGCACATCAAATTACTAATTTGGCAGAAACCAAGAAAATTTGTATTAGGAAGTTGCCTTAGCTCCCCGTGTGGTCAGACAAAACCAGAAGACAGGCAAAGAAAATGACACAACTGAGGTTCTGAATGTAAATTACACTTTCAGTGGAGTTTCAGAAAATTGTTAGGACAATCCAAAGGCACCTTCTTTCCTACATGCCCAAGTGCTGTGGTAACAAGCTGAACAAATACCAAGTTACCACTTCAGCCTAAATTATGGAAGGAGAACTAGTGTCTTCATGCCCTCCTTTCTGTGCTCCATGCTTTCTATATACTGTAGGACAAGCAATGAGGGGTTTTATTTAATTCAGGTTGCTCTTTCTGCCTATCCTGCACACTTGGATGATCACTTTTCCTCAGGCCAGAAGAATACCAAGTACAAGCATTCTCATACAGTGTCTTTCATCCAAGTCTCTTACCTCCTTCTTCATTGTTCCACCATCACATAAGGTTCCTCCATTCTTTCTTTCTCTTACTTTGAAGAAAATATTTAAAATTCATGCCCCCAAAACCAAAACCACCACTTTCCTACTGGTATGAACTTGCATTACAAAAATCCAAAACTTCTTTTAAACTACATCGAAAATTTCTATCTTTGCAATTGCAATATGTATCTGTACAAACAATCAATACATTCTCCAAATATCTATTACTGTGCTGCTCTGGCAACAACTCTTGAAAGAAAAAAAAAAAATCTATACCCAACAAAATATGCAACAAGTAAAGGAATAGAAGATATTTGCATGTTAGCATTTACTCTGTGCAGTACACATGATACTTACTTGGTGCATTCTTCTAAAGACTGTACAAGCATTTGCTGGAAAGAACTTATTTCTTCCAGGTTTCCCATTAAGTAAGAAGTATTTGTCAAGGTTAACCTGGAGCCAAAGCAAATAAAACATGTTTAGGTTTGCAGCTATTGACTAACTGTGCATTAATACTATCTATTGCATTTAAAGAAAATGCTTACTGGTTCTTAGATCAAGGACCAGACTGTTTCAGTCAGCAAGCAAACTGAATAAAAGCAATCCCTGCCTCAAGAATAACACAGTTCACAGAGGTGAATTCACACTGACATCCACATTTTGACCACGTTAACCCTCCCCAACACATGAGAGATCTCAATTTAAAACACAGGACAAACTCACATACTTTTCACTGGCTTGTAATGGTCGCAGGTAGTTTGAAAGCATTGTTTGTAGCTCCTTAGCATATTCATTTTCTGTTTCTAATATATTTTGTAGCACCTACAATAAATGACAATTGCTAATTGGTACTTTTAAGATATATCAATACCAGTTTTAAAGCATACTAAAACTTATTTAGCATGAGAAAAACTTAAATTAGAGTTCCTACTTTAAAAACACAAATATCAGTAAATATTGAATACTATACATCTGTGAAATTCACAGGAGAAAAAAAACACACTACACCAGATGAGCCATCGTTTAGCTATATACAAAAAAAGGTAAGTTTACAGGATTATCACTACATTTTGTTGCAAAATTTGAGTTATACAGAGCTTTCCTCAAAAGTCAGGGGTAATTATTCCCCCTATGTTCTTCAGAACAGTCACAGATCATCAGAGGATGGTAAAGCACAATAGAAGTTGCAAGAGAAATTAACAGTGTCATTTTCTCAGTCTCAATTACAACACATTGTGATTAATGTTGCTAGTGGAGTGTTCAGATGCACTAAATAACCTGCTAGAACACCTGAATATTAACAGATTTACAAAGGTCAAGTAATTTCCAACGTCACTCACCAATACAATTAGCACTATTACATTATTTTCAAATAGTGCTGCCTAACCTTACACTGGGAGTACACTACCATAAGAAAATTGCATAGACTGATGCAAAGCCAGGTATTAATAAAATACAGCACACACACTTGGGTTTCAGCTGAATATAAATCAAACAAGTAGAATAACCCCAAGTATATGCAGAAAACATTTTACTAGGTCATTTCTTGGGAGCCTGCTTTAGGACATCCTCCAATATAATCATATCAGGCTCTACTGTGCTTTTAGAAGGCAACATGTTTTTTGCCTCCAAAAGTTATTTAGCAAGAGAATCATCAGAATTAAATGCAGTTTAGTGAACAGAGATGAACTTCAAAAACTTACTGCTAGTAAGTGGTCATAAGCCACAGCACAAACCTCATTTTGTTACATGCCTTATTTGTCAAGCCTACAGCAATATCTCATTTCAGCATTTATAGGAACGACTGTAATTGAGTGCATTATTCACTGTTGTAGTCAATACTCTTTCTTAGGAAATAAAAAAAGCCATTCATTCCTAAATGCAAACCTGATGAAATAACTTTAAATAGTTCAGTATGTCAATGAAGAATTCACTGTTCCTTTCATTGGTGTCACTGATTCTGCTTATTCCTTGAATGCTTCTATTCATTTGGGGAGAGAGAGAGAGAAACCATTTTTGAGTCCATTCTTTTGTTGCAAGTCTGAATCTTGAACTGAAGATTAAAATGTCTCCATTCTCTACTAAACACTGTGACAGAAGAATGTCACAGGGAAAGTTATGGCTACTAGCAGGGAAATTAGAGCACAAAGTACAATATGGGCACGCAAATTTTTAAAAAGCTAAGAGAGTTTTTTGACCATTTAGACCAGGGAAATAAAATATCTCTGCCAATCATAGCACTAACTCCATATTTTCTTTCATATATATAAAACAAAGAAAGCAAATAGTTCAAATGCAAATATAAAAGTACTTGGCATCCATGACATTCAAAACTAAGTGCAAAACCAATGTTTTTCAGTATGGTTTTTCCCACAAAAATCTCCCAGCCCAAAGTCATTACACTGGCAGAAAAAATCAGTAGGGAAAAGGAGACTGAAAGCCAGGGACAAAACCACAGTGTCCTGATGAAGACCCAAACTGTATTAAAAGACGCTGAAAGATAAAAGTCAACAAATTTGCTAAAGATCTTGAAAGACTGCACCACTATCCAATTTTCTCAAAGACAACTTCTATTCTGTGCTTTAAACAGCTGTCTGAAAAGCTTGAAATAAAACTAGTTTCATGCTGGACACACTTCATTCTTTTCCTTGTGCTGGTTTGGATTTTTCTTTGAGGATTTTCTTTGCCATATGCAGAACATGGGATTAGAGGAAAAAGACTTAAGGACAGGGGGAGGTAAGAACAAGAAAGCTTAAAAACTAGAATTAGTAACCTGACAATTAGTGGAAAAAGGAAAATTAATGTCACTGTAAATAACACCACGCTACAAAATGTGTGGAGAGTACCAGATGATCTTACACATCTTTTTATTCTAGTAATTCACAATCCTTCACAATACTTGAGATATACACAGTTTCAACAGTCCCCAGAACATATTAAATCTATTACCCCTTCTTTTAAACAAGTACAGTTTTCACTGCACACAATTTTTTTTTCTTTGAATACATTTTTTAAAGAATAGCCTTGCTTACATAGCTCTAAAACATAATTTCTGTGGTATCTTGCATTCTTCCAGCTTGACTTACCTACCTCACTGAGAAGCTGAGAGGATTATTGGACTGTGCTTTGAAGTGACAAGTAGTCATGACTGCAACTCAGTATTTTGGCACCAGAAATCCCTTACATTCCTCACATCCACATCTCTTCCGCATGATCTAATAATCACCTTTCTTCCCTTCCCTGCTCTCTGCGCACTCTGGCTGCTGCAGGACCCCATGAGACCTCCAAGACCTCGTTTCCACAACTCCACCGCGACATTTGCGCGATCCGCCCGGCAGAGCAGCATCGCAGCAGCAGCCTGGGCAGCCCCTAACGCTGATGAATGGCAGGCACACGCAGCTGAGCTCCTACAGCACCAGCTCTCCCAAGCACATGGCACACAAAATGCAAGCATGGTTAACAATTCTGTCACACAAAACCTCAGCCTTCTCCCTACCACCCAAAAATGGATTTAAAGTTACCTACACAAAGATGATTGCCTTCCAAGTCGGTGGGAGAAAAGGCAGAGCTCAGAGATACACTTGGGCATGATCCTGCAGCACGCTGACATTTTATCACAGTAGTCTGGCACTTCACCAAAATATCACACAGTTGAGCAAAATTGTGATCAGTATGTCATTTTCCTGGTTCATGAGAATTTGCTGAACTCCTTAAAACAGGCCCTCGAGAGGGGCATTGTAAAGCACTGCACAAGTATACTATATCTTGAGGGGTCTCAAAAACTTACATGAGCTTCAGTAGACAACTTGATTCAACTTTAAAAGTGTGACCTCAAAAGGAGTGGTTTTTTCCCCACTACTTCTCAAACACTTAAAAGGAAGCAAAGTTATACAAATACCCATAACTGTGGAGAAATATGCCCATTTCTTCACCTGTTTTTAGAACAGCTACCTAATCTCAATGCAACTGTAAACGGAGAGAACCTGATTTTATTTTGGATACAGTTATAAAATCTCAAGGGATCTGAAGCAAAAATAAAACTCAGAGTAACGCCTGCTCTGTCTTCAGGGAATAACGTGCAACAATACACCCACTTCTTCAGTAATAGGCTACTAAATTACTTCTACATGGAAAATGCTTCATCACAAGTCTGGTTCATATTACACACTACTACAGACTTGTACCATTTCATGGAGGACAAAACCTCAGCATTCTCTACTAACCTGAATTCCTGAGCCAGGCCAAATGTACATACATAAAAAATGTGTCTTCTCAGCAACACGTAGTGCAAGGAGCAATAATTAAGCACACTGAGACTAGAAGGCATGTGATTTGTCTCACGAACTCCAGACGGAGCTGTGAATCCACAGAAATAAAGAACATGTTTACAAGGGAGCAAAGAGCAGAGCAGAGTGGTGAAAGCAGTCTCCTCTTTTCATTAAGTATTTTCCCTTAGCCTATCCTAGTCCTCCTCCCACAAAGGGAGCCTCTCCTATCACTTTCTGGACAGCCCTTTGATTTTGTCCTCAGTCCAAAAAATGTATCCTCAAGTGTTGCCTGCACATAAACCTTCCCCAGGGTAAACAGCCATAAATAACTGTGAGGACTACAGTCTCAGCACATCCACATGTGGGGACAGCCAAAAATAGAACATAGTCCCAGAGTACCAGTCTCAACTCCAGCTAAGTAGCCAAGAGAACCTTAAACACATATTTTAACATTTACTCCTTCATTCTAGCTACATCCTTTCAGCTACCAGTTGCCAGAAGTTTTTTTAAAGATCTTCTGCTTTTTCCTCAACTATATTATCAGTACAGAGTGATGACATATAGCACAGCAAAGTGCCATGTCTGCAGCTTAGATATTAAGACAGCACAAAAACTCAACTCAGAAGTTCACTTCAGTGAATGGGTTTGCTTTTTGTCTAATCTACATGCAAAACATGTAAAAATCTTACATATTTAATAGAAATTGAAAATATTCTATAGATATTTTCAGAAGTCAAAAATGGCACATTTTTGTGCCATCAGAAGCACAAAACATATTTCAAGAAAACCTAAATGTCAACATGCCTAATGCAGGTTTCAGACACAGCAGTACAGTCTTACTTCTCTGAAACAATGGGCAAGATACAGCACAGCCTCTCATTTTCTAAACCAGAAGAATAAAATGGTGACTTAAAAAAAAGCAGGGGCATTTGCCACACTGGGGAAAAATGTGAAAATGACAATTATCCAATTCATCGCAGACAGACTTAGGGCCAGCAATCTAGGGTCAGTACTGTAATTTACAACATATTAGTATATTATTATGAACTGGTCCTTTTCACTCCCTACAATGTCATCAACAGTTATTAAGCAATTAGCAGTCAAAACAGTCTCATTACATCAGGTTAATTGTACCAAGAAAGTTGCACCTGAGCAAGATATAAAATAAACTAATCCTAAGAGTAGGTATATGATGGTCACTAGGGTTTGGGGGTTTTTTGGGTTTTGTTTCTTTTTAAATTAAACTACTTTAAAAGCCAGCCACAGCTGTATTTCCCAAAGTATAGTAGCTTGAGCCTCCACAATTAGAAAAGGTTATCCAGGGAATAATTATAAAAATTACACAAACCAAAGGTGATATTTCAAAATTGTATGGTACAACTTAGGTGCCTGAACAAATTCAACATTTACATTCTCTTATTTTCACTTAAATACACTTTCATCTCTCAAATTTGCATCCACATCCTACAATAACTTAAAAAGAAAAAAACACTATAAAGAGATACAGTGAAAACAAAAATAAATTAAAATCGATCCACTATTTTGTCGCTGGATATACCACAGCAAGATCTTTACTTCCTGCAGTTTGAGGGAAGGGTGTGCCTGCATGGATACTTTCCATTGTGACCAACAGTTGTGGGATGCAGTAGCCAAAGAACTGCAGCCACACAGAATTGCAGCTACTGACAGAGCCAGATGGAGAGCAGGAGGCTGCTTCACAGCTTTCAACTAGGGACTACAGACAAAACACCTCTGCTCTTCAGGTGCTATTCATTCCTCGACCGCACAAGACAAAACCAGAAAATGATGCTTTATGATCCTTCCTAAAAACTGACATAGAAAATGAAAACCCATGACAGCTGCTTGGAAGAAAAGGGAAAGAAAGGTTGTGGTTTGGTTTTACACCAGCAGGGAGCAGTGCTTAACAAAAACAGTAAGATGCTTGTTTGCTTCCCAATGTATCTCCTCAATAAATAAATTATTCTCAACGTGGTTAGAACACACTTAAAGACAGAGCTGGGTATGTTTCTTACATGCATCTGTTTCTTCCATGCAACCTAGTACCTGAGTACAGGTTAAGAATTCCTGGGGGTGTGCTAAAGGCTCACTCTGCCTGTACTGCCTTGCTGTGCAATCTACCCACAGAATAAGGGAGAGGTTCCTTAGGTTAACAACAGACTTGATTTACAAGCATCAATACAAAGGAAGCAAACTGAACATTTTGAAACCGTCTCTTATTCAACAAAAAGGACAAAAGTATACTTAATTAGTTTAACACAGCAGAATTCCAGTAACTCATGGAGATTGGGGAACACTGATGTCACATGTGGGGGATGGGAGAAAAAAGGAAATTAACAACTAGCAAAACATGAGCATAATATTACATAAAAGCCAATCATTTACTTACTTTTAGACTAAAATTTAAGAATCCACATATGTCATATTCTATTAAACTCATGATGATCTTGATTATATGAGAATCCACCAATACCCCTATCTAGTTTTGGTACTTCCTGGCAAGACTGTCTCCTTTTTTTTTTTTTTTTGGCAGATATGAGCATTTAGTTAAACGGCATTCTACTGTATATAACAGCTCCCATAGAAGAAAAAATGATCACTCACCACATTGTAGTAACTTTTGTTAATTGCAGATGTATCAAAGCCTTTAGGTGGACTCTTCAGTGTACCTGATTTGGGGGAGACTGGTTTTTCTGAAATAAAAGATATTTTGGGGTCAATGGGGTGCAATTTCACAGCTCAACACTAGAGGTCAAACAAACTGCTTTAAAATATTTATCAAGATACAGTGAAAATGGTGCTTCCCTGAGAAACATACATAATTGTACTTGAAATTACTGGCAAAGAATCAGTATGCTCACATTGAATGAAACTCTAGCCCCATTGAGGGCGAGCTGAAAATCTGCCATTCTTTTTCCTAGAACTAGAAAGGAAGTTAATAAAATTTGCTCTTCCAAATTTATTTTTTAAAAACAATATGTTGTCAGAAACTGCAATTAAAAAAACAAACAAGTAAAAAAAGAAAATCAGTAACAAGCACTTCCAAACCATATACACACTTTCAAACAAAAGTAATATTAAGTTTCAATATTGATTTAATGAACTCTGTGAAAGCAAGTGACCAATCAAAAGCTGAACAATCCAGAAGTGAGACACTACACTCATTCTCAAAATAGAGATTCAAAACACTGTACTAGTTAACTGACTTACCTTGTGCACAGAAAACCATCTTTTAAAACAAATGATCTTTTGCTATTAATGAAGGATAGAATAGAGATGCTTACACACATGAGAACAGGGTTCTTCATAAAAATAAATCCTTCCTATAACCCACAGGGAATCTATCCCTCAGTAATGCATGCTCTTCCTAGAAGAACAACATTAATCTGCAAGATCAAAACAACAGTCCTGAGAGTTACCCCAGTGCTGGCCCAGATCAGAGAGACAGAGAAAACACACTCCCTAAAGCCTTCCCTCCCACCACTACTGCTCCTCTAAGTCAATTACAGAGGAGCAAACATGAGGCAAGAGAAAATCAAAAGCAACATGCTGCATGCTGCAGAAACAGCAAGTAAGATTTGCAGCATCTCTTCTTGATCTCTCACACTTGACTGTGCACTCAACCAACTGAGAGTGCTTGTGAGACTGTGTTTATCAGGACATTTTGGTGTTTTGGTTTGTCTATTTTTGTATGTTTTTTAAATAATCAGGCTTCTCTAATATGCAAATGTCAAATGAGCATTTGAGTAATTTGCACCCAAGCTATACAACAGCAAATTGTCAACTGAACTGCCCCAAACAAAACCACAGAAGCATCACCAAAACATACCTACTGAAGGCTCTACATTTATTTTAAAAGCAAGCTCCTGTTTCAAACACATTTTAATAAAGATATATGAATAATTTAAGTCTCGTTTACCTGATACCTCAGGCTAAGAATAAATTATGCAAGCCTCAAACACCTCTCCAGGAGAAGCCCAGTCAGCCAAGCTAAGGGCCAGCTATGGAAAATTCCCATGGAGAGCAGAGCTGACCAGGGAAGCACCATCATAAGCACAACACTCCCTGTGGTACCAGCCTCTCCTGAGCAATTTAGGGCTTTTTCAGGCTCCCAGCTGCAGCCCATGGGTGATGCCAGCTCAAGCTGACTCCAGGTGCAGATCACCCTTTCATCTCCAGTACCAGCACAGCCTGGCAGGCCAGAGGCTTCAGCTAACAGCCCACAAAGAGCAGCTCAGGCCCCAAAAGCACACCAACGCAAGTATCTTTAAGGGGATTTGCTCTTTATTGCAGTGGAACTGCCCTCAAAGAAGCTAATCTAAAAATAAAATAAAGTCTTAAAACTGCCAAACATGTGCAAAGAAAAAAAAATCCTCCTTAGCACAGTCAGGGACGACAGTAAAACCCTTTTGGTTAATATTCCCTGCCTATCCAGCCCATGTCAGATCTAAGCTGACACACAGCACAAAAACTGTTAGACCCAGCAGTTATCCAGCTGGGAACACTGGTGCTCTCAGCCACCAGCCCTGCAATGCATATGTGCTCTGCTATACAGCCAAGTAATTCCAAATGACAGGATCCTCCCACCCCCTTAGAACCAAGCTGTAAACTCAAGCAGATTTGCCATCAAATACTTTAGGTCTTTGTGAAAACACCTAAAATCACCTCATATGTATGGCTACTCATTTATATATTCATCTATAATGCTTCTCTATATGGGACAATTAAAATTCTTTTCTTTGTACTGAAAGATGAAAATGATGTCATTCCCACAAATGTGGTAATTTGCTTTCACTCTCTGTGGAAGCTCTTGAACTTATCCTACAATTTATAGTGACTTTCAGGTTCACTAAATACCTAAAGGTTTATTAATCATGTGCCAAAAAGCATGAAAGGGGAAGCCAGAGTTATTTAAGGATAAAAGTAAATACTTGTCACAGAATTTATCATAATACAGATGTCTTGAAAGGAGGAACAAGAGTTATTTAAGGATAAAGGTAAATACTTGTCACTGAATTTATCATAATACAGATGCCTGACCATTGTTAAGCTGGCTGATCGTGGAATTCCGGTTCTTTGTTATTTTAAAGGGTGCAAAAATACCTCTCTTTGCTTAAGCTGCTGAAGAAAGTTGGAGGTTTTTTTGCTGAAACATATAGAGTCATTTATATTGCCAGCTGTTCAGCTGATTCAGTTATCCATCAGAGACACTCACATGTCCAAATTCAGATTTAAAGACAGGATACAAAGAAAGAATCACACATTCATATAATTTTGCCTGAACAGTCATAATCAACATTTAGCTTTTAAAATGTAAAGGCCATTTCTATTGCAGAAACACAGAATCAGACACAGCAAATTAGTCCATCTGTCTATCATGTCTGGTATTCTGCCTCCAAGCAGTGCCTTGCTTCATAATGAGGAAGAAGAAACAGTCTTGCTGCAATTAGCTTATTGCACAACACATTACAGAGAAGAAAATCCTGATCTTGAACATAAGAAATCGTTTTCTTTGTTTATGCTAAGTTAAGTGTCATTTATTATCCTTGGTAATAGAACATTAGATTATTTTGCAAACAGAGCATATTTCATTAAACATTTCAAGGAGGCACCACCCCTATTCAGCACATTATGTCTTTATGAACTCCATGGGTTTTGGAAACATCAGCAAAACCCTGGCACCTTGCCCACTCCATTTCTCAAAGCTCTGGAAGAGAGAGACCTGAACCAGACACCAGCTTTTCCCACACAGATTTTTGCATCTCCCTATTTTTCTCCAGCCACAATGTGCATCCCTTATATTAACACTGAAAGCACAGTGAAAATGGCTCAGTGTATGATCAAATCCAAAGCTGGCAGGCATCTGCTCAAGTACAGGAAGAGATGGTATCCTGCTGGTGACTGAAACCAAGAGCTAAGTTCCCACTGTCCATCTCTCTTGTGATCAAAGCATCACATTCAAATGCTTTCAGCCACACTTGATAATGCATTGTCTAGTGGCAAACCAGATGGACTTCACTGAACAGATCATCTTTGGGTGGAGAATGAGGGTATCACAGGCTTTTAACATTACTTTTCCAGCAAATAATTATCTGAAGTGGAAGCAACTGCTTTTATAACCTTCCCCTAAGTGGTATAAGATGCCACAAACTCCCTAAAATTATTTTATTCTTTACAAATGTCTATTTATTGGCTGTAAAAAGACACTTTCCCCAATCCTTCCCAATATTCTGTTTCTTTCTATTTTAACTTACATGCCTTCAAATTACCTGACATTCCCAAATTCTCTCTTCTGCCATGTCTTCAGTTTATGCCATATTAATTTTCATGCAACACTCTACTCCACAGAGAATTTATTCCCTTCAGAACATACTTTACTAAAGCACTTTGACCCTACTGCTACAGAACATCCCTGAGCGTTTCTGTGACCACTGCGCCGTGGGGCGTGATCAAAAAATCTGATTTGGGTTATTTCATCCCACGTTAGGGCAGGAAAGATGTGTCAACAAGAACACCAAAAGCTGTGTGGTCCCCATCAGCAAAGTGCTACAAGCAAGCTCCATCTTCCTAGACTAATCAGTTCAAGCCCAGCATCAGGAGGGCAGACCTAAACCTGCTCCCAGGTCTCAAGAGGGCTCAGGCACTGCTGCAGTGCTCCACTCTGCAATACAGACACCACCAACACTTCTGCCCCAAGAGCATTCACTGCTGCCAACCTCTGCTTTATTGATGCCTGTAGGGTTACACTTGACAAGAGAAAACAATACTCCTCTGAGTGTACATGGCTGGGGAGAGAAAAACTAACGTTCTTCATGGGGTTTTAGTTATTTTTTCCTTTGCTTTTTTTTTTTTTCCCCAAAGCCAAAAGTGTAATTTTTCCTTCCCTCACATACCACAGGATGGAAGTAGCTGACACTCTACTCCCCCACTATATTCTGACCTTTTCCCCACACTGATTTTTTTTAACATCCAACTAAAAGAAACTATCACTGTAATTTGCACTGGGCCTGATACCAATAACTGTCAAGAAAGCATAACAGAGGCTAGGGCAGTAAAGACACATTAATTTCTGCAAAGCATTAGAATAAAGTTTGTGACATATCAAATGTAGTTTGCACACAGCTGTAGTCCCTTCTGTGTAATCTCATGCCATTTAAAGGCATTATGCTTGGACACAACTCAGTAACAGATCATGTGGGGTTTTTTTAAACCTGATTAACATCTGACAGTAGCTAAGCAAGTGCATCCCATTCTGGCTAACCACCCTTCTTTTCATTGCAAGGGAGCCCTCAAAACTAGGTCTCCAAACCTCTCTAAGTACCGTGTGAGACAGAAGCAGCACTGTAAGAGACAAGGCTCCACCTACACCTTCACCTCTTCCTGTTCCATTTCATGTAAGCAAAAACAACCTCAATAAGGCCACACTGTCAAGTATCTTAGCAAGTTTACACATTATTTTCTACCCTCTGTCACATGTAATAGTAGAGCAGGATAAAACCAAAATCCTTTCATTTTGAAGTACTTCCTGACTAGGGATCAAAGAATATTTAAAAACATAAGATGTTAGAGGGTTTGAAAAGGGAAATGAAAATGGGGGGGAGGGAGAGAGAAATGGACCTATTTTGAAGTTCATAGGGTAGGCATGTACCTGAATAGAAAACAATACTTTTTTTTACTTTTTTTTTTAGATATTTGATCATAACTATCACAACTTTAAACAAATCCTCTTTTTCTCCTTGGGTCAGGGAGGGGGACAGAATAAATAGGCACTCATAAGCAAAACAAAAACAGCTTTCTATCTCAACCAAATTTATTTTCCCCCAAAATAGTCACTGTCCAGCCTAAGAAAATGAAATGCTGTGCTTTGCTCATCAATCTCAGTGTCCTACAACCATTTGTAGTCCACCTCATTAGCATTGTGTGCTAACTCTAATCACCCAGGCACAGCTAAACAAACAAGTTACAGCCATGGCACAAGCACTGTGAGATATCTTATCATGTGATAGTCTCTGCTGGTGTAATTTATGTAATGCAGCCTACTTTCCTTCTAAACACTTTAAGAAATCAATGTGGGTAAAGGCAGTTCCATTGCCACACATCCCTTTCTTCCCTTCCTTGAATATATACCTTCAGAACCACTGTAAAAGCTAAGATTATATATCTACAGGTTTTTTACACTACAGGATTTTAATTTAGAGCAAAAATCCATTTATCTAAACATCTAATGCCTATGAAGATTTTGTTTTAATTCTCACAAATACACATGCATAAAAAACTTCACTCATTTCTTCATTTAGTCAATTTGCAGAAATCAGGTTACATAAGACTGAGGAGATTTAATTTAGTGAAACCCAGGAGCTTATTTAGTCATGTCCTGGGATTCTCCATAGAATGCATCATCCTATACAGAATTTCTAAGTATTTACAGTATTTTCAGCTACATTTCAGAGAAGAAAGAAGCCTAGACTTATATTACCAATACCAGACCATTTTACAGAGTATGTTGAAAACAAATGAGATGTCCAGGATGAACATTTTTTTCAGAGAGACCTTAATCAAGAGCATGTATTTCAAAAATCCTATCTGGATCTTTTTTAAAATCAATCTATTGTAACACTGATAGAAAACACATTTTGAATTTGACCTAGCAAGGCTGCAAGTTCTCCCAACCACTTTTAAAATACGTAAGGCAAAAAAGAGCACTTTTATATATCAACCTCACGTTTAAGGCATAAAGGCACTTAAAACACTGCTGAATTAGGGAAATCCTGAAGTGAGGTGTATATATAGGTACTAGGAAATAAAGAAAAGTGAGCAGTGGGCAGGAAATAAAGAAAAGTGGGCAGAAATGCCAACTCTCCTAAAGAAGACAAGCTAAGAGCAGGGACACAGGAAGGCAACAGAAATTACATTTAACTTCGATGAAGCTTCTCATGAACACCCACCTATTCAAACAACTTCAGAGCTTTGTAACAAACAGCATTACATCCTTGTTTCCACAAGGACAGCAGAACAAAGAAAGTCCAGCAGTAGAACAGTGCATTTGGATACAGAAGGGAGGAGAACTCCAGAAAAGCCCTCTCTTTAGGATCTTCAACAATATCCATAAAGCAAAACTTAGTTGAGAATAGAAATGCTCATAACAAGTTTCATGGAGACAAGCAATAAGATAAAAGAAACAGTGCAGCAAAATTACAACAATGGACTTTAAGAAGAATTCAGTAAACTTAAAAATATGCATAAAAAAAGAAGTCCCACTAGTAACAACATAAGCAGAATAGGTTCTCGAGAATGATAATTCCTTTAAAAGTTAGTGGCATGTCAAAGAAAGAACAGAAAAAGTGGATGCTAACTGACAGGGAGCAAATCTCACAAATATGTACACTGACCACAGTCACACAAAAAGAAGCAAAAGGAAGCAGGGGAAGTCAGGTCACCATTTAAAATGCAACTAACATGGTCATGAGGATAGTAGCAACAAAGCATCCCACAGCATGCATACAGACATGAAGGGGTAAAGCTCATCTGCAACTCCACAGTTACTAACACATTAAGAAGCCCTTGGTATGTCTGTCATGCTTCCTTCTACCATTCCCCATCCTCCCCATAAAAAAGTCAACTCCAGACAACTCAAACATACCTACAAATGCATAAAAGCAGGTTAAAATTACTATTTTGGTAAATTACACAGTACCTCTTGTGCTGAACTGATAGTAAGAGAACTAGCTATATCCATATCTGAAACCAGAGAGGACAAGTGAAATTCCATAAAGTACTGGAAAAAGCCAACCACAGTAATTTTAAAATGGAGGAGGAGAACAGAGAAAGCTAGTGAGCTACAGCTCAGTCATTTCAACTTCGTAATACTCAATGAACTAAGCTTCCTGAGAAGAGAAAAGCTTGGGCACAAACAGAAGAAACTTCCATAGAAGAAATTTAACATATGAGACAGCAGTCCAAGGATGCAAGAAGTCTTACAGAAGCCACAAGGGATAAACTGTTGTGGCAGAGAGAATACACTTATAAAGTGGAGGGAGAAGGATTTGGACAAATTTTCTTCTGAGGGCAAGAAGTGAAAGGAAAAACCATGCCAGCCCCAGGGATCAGACAGGGCTGCAAGGAGACACAAGCATCAGACTGCACTTGGCACTACAGCTTGCCCCTTCCTACTGACTTCACCCAAGTGCAGCATTCCCAATGAAAAAAGAACCACTTAATTCTGGTTACTGGCAACTTCTGGCTCTTGGTTTTCACTGTTAAAGCGTTTCTATTCTGGAGCTTAATTGTCTACCTAGGTTCCAGGAGTTCTAAGAGGTCAAAACTGATGAAATTCAAACAAAATCTCTGCAGTAATGATTTAAATGAATAACAATGAGACAAGAGGGTCATCATGGCTGATGCTAAAACACTACAAACCAAAAACAGGATTCAAGAATTGCTTCTCGGGATAAGTTGCATCTGAGGGATCTCTAAAGAGTGTAAAAGCCAAGTCTTACATTGTGACTATGTCTGGGAGAAGCTGGTTGAAAAGGACAATGAAGCTGCAGATCTAACACTAATATTTGGCAACAACAGACTGGAGATATTAAATCAAGGAAGAAAACAAGAGGATGCAACCAAAGGAGAAAAGGTAAGTTTTAAAATTGACTTTTGCTCCCACAATCTCACTGCAATCAGACATCTGAATAGCTGCCTCATAATGGGGGGAAGAAAAAAAAAAAAAAACCATGCCAAAGACTTGAGCATGGCCCCAAAAGATGTGTGTTTTCACTGGAGCTGTAACAAAGCAAACAGTGGTAAAGCCTCCCAGAGACCCTGGGTAATTTTATCCTACCAGGCTTATCCCTAATCACTGAAAATAAGCCAAGACATGGGGTAGAAAAAGGAAATAAAGGAGACAGAGAAATTATGTCACCCACAGCAATATCCTAGTGGATTAAAAAGGAATGTTATTTCTGATATTCAGATGACATTTACAGAAGGCACTTTGACTGTATAAAGTTCAAAATAAAACTTCAGTGGAAGGATGAAGCCTGTATGAAGAAAAGCTGAAGGAACATGAACAAGAAAGAAAAAGAAAAATCACAAATCTATTAGTTTCAAAAGAAGATTTTGATAGAATTGGGTTTCCTTCCTGCCGTTGTTCACTTCTAAGTAATGGGATGTATTGAGTAAATTTTTGTTAGGTTTGGAGGTTTTTCTTGGGTGGTTTTTTTTTTTGGTTTTTTATAGGAAATTGCTCACTATTTAAACCAAAAGCACCAATTCAAAGTCTGTCAAAGTCTGTCAGCATCTGAGTCAAAATCCCATATTCTAGGAATTCAGACCAAGGAAGTGAGAGCAGCCCAAACATGACAGACAAGCAAGCAGAATGGGGAGTTTTCTGCACACTTCCTGCTAATTCAGAACCCACTCTATACAGTAAACTGGGGTGGGGAAGTGCAAGCCCCCAAGCATTAATCATTGCTGTGAATGATCTTCAGTAAATAAAATCAAGCTTAAACAAAAAGCATTAGAAGTTTTAATGAATCAACCAACTACCACCTCTCCCAAAGCAAGAATTTCTTCAAATATGCTCTCCCCTTCAAAACTCACCGTTTGATTTAATTTCTCGTACGTAGTTACTTGGAAACCACCCTGTTTTTCCATTCAAAGTTCCTTCCCACCAGCCTCCTTCTTCCACTCTTGTAACATGAATAATATCACCTTTTGAAAAAGAAAGTTCATCTTCATTTGTCTGTTGAAAATTAAATTTGGCTCTCACCACCAACTGATGGTTGCCGTTATCTGTCATGTCCTAGTAAGAGAAAACAAAGAATAAAGTGATCATTAGAGACTTAAACAATACTGCCATGAGCAAAACAGAAATGTCCATAAAACGGAAATAGCCTTTGCTCCACACACAACAGTCCCAACACATTTTTACTCAGAAGCCTTTATAAGGTGCAATTTAGCATTTCCAGTATTTCTGTAATTTTTAATCTACAGATTTTTATCAGCCATGGGAGTATATATTTTACTTATTACAGTCCCTCCAAATCATAAAGGGTTAACAGCAAAAATGAGAAAATTTATTGTTCTCACAAAGAAAAAAAAATATACATTTTTCTATAACTAGCATAAATTCAAACTGGCTTTGACAACTACAAAGAAACAAAGGCCTTACATTAGAGAGAGTTTTCCTAAAATTCTCTGTGCTGCAAGGAGGGAGAAACTGAGTTTGGCTTAATTTAATTTTAGATATATCAAGAGTTTGCAGCACAAAACCTTTTTTTTTTCCTTTTTTTCCTGTAACAGATCAGGTTAGTGGCTTCCACAGCTGAAGGTACAAGTCTCCACGGCCTGCCAAAGAAGGAGTGTTCTTTCACAAAGCCCATGAAAGAGTTACACAACTTACCTTGACCAAGTATCCCAAATCATTTCTCTGAAGGCCAGCAGAGCTGGAAGCCTGCAGCAGTCAGACTTGTAGTGGACACTACAACTATGTATGTGTGTATGCTCATCCCTTGCCATGGCTGCAAAGGCAGATTATCACTCTGTCCTAACATCTGAATGTTCTTTGAAGTAACTAATTAAAATTAATGATTTTCAAACTGAGCACTTTGTCCTTGGATGCCAATTTTGGGTAGCTGCACCATTCAAGCATTACATGAGCGTTTGGGCAAACCTTTATGCTGAAAAAATGCAATACTTGGACAACTTTAAAAACATTGCACTGGAACTGAGAAAATAGCACTACAAATCATGTTTGTCTCTCTCATAACCAAGAATCAATACCTGTACAGCTAAAAACATAGCTTAGTGAGAAAATGACTGTGTAAGCAGTCCTAGTCAGCTATCCAAGTAGAAGAATTTCACTTACATGTTGCCTATATAGCTGAGGTGATGAAAAGAGTGCATGTTGTCACTAGGATCTTACATGTCAGCTTAATTCATAACCCCAGCAATCATGTTGCTGTATCACAACTCAATATGACTTTCATCAGTTAGCAGCTGAGAAACTACAGGAAAATGAGGGCAAACTCAACTTTGAAAACACGCAGAAAGTCCCAAGATAGGGCAAGTCCCAGTGTTTGACAATTAGATTGGCACATTTTCAAGTGCCTGTGCCTTAGTCCTCTGCTGGTACATTATGTGCTTTCATCCTCTCTACTCAACAAGAGAGAATGTTTTGGTTTAGTAAACGCTAAAAAGCCACAAAATAAGCAGAAGCATTGCACAGTGAGATCAGCTACAAACCCTGTGCTCTGCCGGTACGGCTTTCCAGCAGAGGAAATGAGTACAAACTTGGTGAGAACGGTTCCAAACAGATCATCTGCACCAACAAAACCAAACTAGGAGTTTCCTGGGTTTGGCCACTAGCTCTTTTTCCCTCCTCCTTGCACCTCCCTCCTTTAACTTTTCACAGAGCAACTCAGATCACCAAAGTGACAGAAACACTGAAAACTCTGATCCCTTCAGTGATCCAGCTACCAGCCAGTCCCACCAACTGCTGCATCTGCAAAACTGACTGGGCTGTGAACAGCACAACAGGAGCTCGAATTAGTGACCTTGGCAAAAACTTCACAGGCTCTGCTACCTGATAAAACACATTACACACCTAAGAAAGGCACGGATAAAGCAGCTTTCACTAGGGATCTGAACCCTCCTTGCCAACCTTCCGTGACTAAAGGTACGTTTATCACAATTTCCATGAGATATGCAACTCTGAATTCAGCTGTACTATAAAACAATGGCCCAAACAACTCACTTACCCAAAGGCAAGTTAAAGGATCAACCTTGAAATATAACAGAAAACAGGAACAACTACCACTACTGCCAAAAGTATCACCTTCACAGAGGTTTGAAAAACATTCAATCATCACCCCTAAACTCAGAGAGAAAATGAGATTTTTTGCCTTTGGAAAAGCAAGTCCTTACACTGAGAAGAAAAACAAATCCATGAAGATACTGTCTATGCAGACAACATGGAGCACTAAAGGAAGAAAAAATAGTTTGAAGTTCACAAAAAGCTGCATGTATTTTGAAACATCATATAAAAAGCTGCAAACACAAACTCACAGGCTAAAAATACAGAACTGAAAGAGAAGAAACAGTTACTTTGCTACACTATCATTTACTTACAAAGCTCATTTAAAAAAAATGGGGAAAAGAAAGAGGGGGAAAAATAGCACACCACAGCATATTTCATTCTTCCAGAACTTACCAAACTCCGATACTGTCCCTGAAAGAGTTTTGAAGTTCTACTGTGTGAAGACTGGGATCCCAAAGAATCAAAGGATTTTATCCGATGAGATGAGGGACGTGCACATATAGAGTCACTGCCCAGCCCTATGTCTGTAGGAGGGTGGGAAAAAAAAATTAAATATTAGAATTTTAACAATCTGCATCTATAACTTCTGCTTATCTCTATAAAATTCGCATGCTTAAAGCATATTTGATGTATCTGCAGTTATTCAGTAATTCAAGATTCAAAAAATGATAGCAATAAATAATCTAAAATCCTGAGTTATCGACAATTTCTTCCCCACACAGACAAGAGAACAACTTGGCCTGTTTAGAGAGAGGAGGGTTAGTGTTGTATTTCTCTATTCCTACTCACCACCAGTCTATTTAAAGGTAAATAACCAGCATCATTTTAGCTAGTAGCCAAGAATTTTGACTGCATAAAACTTGCTTGAAGTGAAGCCAGCCACATCTGTTTCTTAGCTCTTCCCACAGCCCCCCATCTCCTCCTCAATTAAAACATTCCTTCCACTGTCTTTTTTCCTACATTCCTTTGCCTCATCCCGTTGTTGTTTTTTTGTTTTTTTTTTTTGCCAACTAAGCTATTTTTTCTTCTTTGGAGGGAGGACTAGGAATAGAAGAAAGGAAAATGCTGTTTCTCAAGTAAACAACACCCTCCCAAAACATTTCCCCTCTTCCATTTGTCTCTCCTCTGAGAAGCACACCCTCGTGATGTGTTCACCTGAAGGGCTGTGTGCCATCAGGGGCTGCTTGGGAGGCACCGTGGGAGCAGCAGGACAGGGCTCATCCCACCATCCCAGCCAGGAGTGGGGCACTGGGGGCACCAGGGCAGCCCCAGCCCTGGACACTGGGCTGCACATCCCTGGGATGGGATGGGATGGGATGTTGGCAGCCAACAAGGGTGGGGGTGTGTCCTGTGGCTTAGTGAGCCCCAGCCAGCCGGGGGCTGCACCAAAAGCAGCTCCCAAGAGCCATGTTCAGTGCTGGCTGCAGCCTCCTTCCTTGATCCCACCACTCCAGAGACTGACACTTCCATGGAGTGAAAACCCACAGAAGTCCTTCATCAGTAATCATGGCCATTTCTCACATTCCTCATTTTGTAGAAGGCCTATTCTCAGAAGAACCTGCATATGCCTGAAATTCTTGCAGATCCACGTGGGAATCTGAAATCCATCTTCCACTACCAGAGCAGAGAGATACAGTCTAAAATGCCTGCTACACAATTACCCAGCTAATGAAAATTGTTTGGAAGAACAAGAAGGTTTATGCCTGCTCCCAGGAATGAGACACCACCACAGCTTGCATGTGGTTCTGATTTCTTGTTTCCATACCACCAACACATGCCCCCTACCATGAAAGGGATTAGCCCAGGTCCCTTCCAACCAGCTGCAGTTGTGGCTCTTTGACACAGGCCTTAATCCAAAGACATTTGGACAAAACAGTCACACTTTTTCTCCCCTTTAGCAACAGCAAAGGCAGCAATGGCCAGTGTACAGCAGTTTTAAAGATGCACTGCACTGGTGTGCATTGGCACTTACACTTGAGATGAGAGGCAGTATCTCCAGCTGGTGCAAACAGCTTCAAAGAAGTCAATGGTATTACTACATGCCCATTCATTAAAACTAAGATTTGGTTGCAAAACTTAATTTTAAGGGGTGCTTTCTAATGCAAGAAAAAAAAAAATAACCCACCAAAACCACAAAGTCTCCCATGAAACAGACAAGAGATTACAAATGTGACAAGACACTTATTCATTAGTATTAAATCAGGCAACACTTATGCATCACTGACTTTTCTATCACCTTTTCTTCCTTGCACAAAAACTGACATGCATGGTTCAGTTTTAGACTCCCTCTCAGACTCTGACCTGATGACCAGCACTGATACTTGCTGCTGACGGTGGAACAGGAAGAAACCAAAAGGGCCAATGTCAACATTTCTTGACTGTCCCAGGGTCCAGCTGGCATAATTTATCACAGCCTCACCCTGTGAGGATGGATGGACACCTCTCACCTGTCTGTTAATCCTACAGCTCTTTCCCCTCCCACCAAAGAACTTAGGGTGAGTGGTTCATGACTTCTAGCTGCTAAATGAATGAAATATGTGGCTTAAGGGATCAAAGACATTGGATATCCTTTTGTTATTGGCAAGACAGGATAACACTGAGAAATGTAGGCTGGGGAGGGCAAAAATGTTTCCAAGCTGTTCAAATAGGAGAATGACAGAATGGAGCAAAAGTCAACTTTAGTAGTTCGAACTTGAAGGAAAAAAAAAGAAAAACAACCTAAAAAACAGGCCTTTCTGAAAAACACAATTTTCCTAAATTGCTTGCCAGCTTAAAGGCTTAGCCTTAGCTCTACCACAAAGCTTCCTTCTGCAGATGACAAGACTAGAGAACCCAGAGCACTGAAAAGTTTTAAAAGCATAAGCTTCAACAAAAGCTCATTTAAAATACTGCATATGTTCGCCTCATCATGGGTACAACACAGGTATAAATATACACTGATGCAAGGTGAAAGCAGCAGTAAGCCAGCAGAAGACAGAGCAGTCTACTTACCTGCAGTCACCTTATTTAAAGCCACAAGAGAGCTAAGAACTTTGCTGAAATTCTGTCCCTGATACAGGTCATTTGCATCAAAAGTCTGAAAAACAACCAAAAAACAAGAAGTTAAGTCATGGAAACAAGCCTTTAAGCTTGTACATACAAACCACAACTGTAGAAGCTATTGCATGAACAAAGCATCAGTCTTTTAGTGGTTGTTATGAACCAGTAAAATGGGGGGGGGGGGTGGGGGGGTGGTTCTCCTTAAAAAAATTTAGAACTCCAATTTAAATAGAAAGACAATATAGCAACAGCTGCATTTGAAGAAAAAATGAAGAACTGAGAAAACAAAAATATCAAGTATCATTTAGTTACAAGAATGTTGAATAAAACAAGTATCAGAAGTTTTCCTAAGACATTTTGGCCAAATAAAAGCTACTGGGTACCATTACTCCTGGCATACTCTTCTTTTTCTGTAGCAGTGCACAGGCATTGTACCTGAGTTTTCATTATGTACTTTGAAAATAACTACTACAGCCTACATGCCATCTCTTCACAAGACACAGAGGAAAACAACATTCCTGAACATTAATGAATTTTAAAAGAATTGAATTGCTGGACAGGTTAGATCAAGGATGAGCTTTGGGAAGAGGACAGATGAAAGGAGCGGTTCATTTTAGTTTTATTTTTTAACTGTGGTAAGGCAATCCAAACCTTGAATTATCTTGCAGAAAACACTCCAGCAACTTTCAAGCACTGGGTGATGACATTAAACATCTGGATTTTTTGGGGAAAAGAGGACATTTTTAAAAAAAAAGAAAATCCCCACAAACCCATATTTGCCTGAGGTAATGGAAACACTCATCCAAAGTCTCATGAAAATAGCTCTTGCAATAGATTCTGCATAGGTTGAAAGAACTCACAGTACTCCTTTGTACAAGACTAGAAAGCTGACAATAAAAGACAGCTGCTGCAGTTCTTCCAACTGATTTAAGAAACAGAAAGATATTTAGTTTTCTACAATGAAGCAGTTTTATCTAAAAAGTCAACAAAAACCAGTTCACTTTTCTGACAACAGACCCATCCCACAGACACTATCAGAAAGTCCTTACCCAGAAAACAGCCTTCACAGACAGGAGAGGAAAAACTCATAATCCCAGGGGAGAAGCGAGAAAGGAACAAAGAAAGGCCAGTTTAACCCAAGAGAAGCAGAAGTGTTAACAAAAGCTATGAAAGCAACCACAGAAGGGGCTGCCAGACCAGTTCTGACTGCTGGTGATGTAATATCACAGGAAAGGTAGAACAGATTCAGGAAACATTTAAAACCTGCATACATTCACATGCTCATTACTCCCCCCTCAGACTGAGGATCATCTCTGGTCCCAGAAAGCAGCAGTTCTAGCTGGGCTGTACAGGGCCAACATCCCTCAAGCTCGAGTAGCATTTACACAGCTCAGAAAAGCAATGCCACACAACACACACAGCATCAAGCAGTCAGAACCACACAACAGCGTACTCCAAGCAGTTATTGCTCACATAAATAAAGTCAAATAACTACTTCAACAAGTTTCACTGGACTATGGATAATTTAAAAATACTTCTCTCAGTTATTCAAAGCTGTAAGGAGTAAGGAGAGGCACCAGGGAATTGCCTAGATGTGAATTCTGTAAAGCTTTTCCTCAAACACAAGGAATATTAAAAGACTATGTACACAAAAAAGGCATTAAGGAGAAAAAATAATCTGATTTAACAAACAGACATGACAGATTTTATTAACAGCATAATTTATAAAGTCAAAACCAGGCTGGAGATCAGCTTAACCACTGCTCAAATTGGGGAAAAAATTAAGCTGCTATGGAACAAGAAAGTATTAAGAGTGTGAAATTTCCATTATTACCACACGCTTATTGTAGTAGTTTTTAAGCAAACTTGAAGTGTAAGTAAACTTGAAGTGTGAACAGAATCACAAAAGCCTAACCCTGATCCTAAAAGAATTAAATACATGAAACAGGGGTCCAACAGAAACCAGAACTGGATCAGAACAGGACAACAAGGGAGAAAGAGAATGATAAGAAAGGGAACATTTCAAAAAAGGTTACAAATGATAGCTTAAACTTACAAAACCTTAAAACAATCTGTTTTAATCTCACCTTCATTCTGGATTCTGATAGAGCCAAGAGCTCTCCACAGTCAGGCTAAGTTGAGAACAAAAGGTTGAGAGGAAGCCTCGTTTCCTGCTGCGCTCAGACTATAGGGGCTACCAAGAACAATTTGATTGGGTCATCCCAACACGTACAGTGCCATAAAAAACCTGTATCCAGGACATGCATCCAGCCTGCTCACAGGAAACAGCACAATGGGAGGATGCAAGAGACATTTGCTTCCTTGTGATTTTACATGAAGCAATTCTGACAGGAAGCCACCCTCAGCAGCTCATGGCCAGCACGTTCAGCAGCAGCCTACAATAAAGGGATAGGGGGACATGACACCCTCCAGAGGG
This sequence comes from Fringilla coelebs, assembly GCF_963513975.1. Taxonomy (NCBI): domain Eukaryota; kingdom Metazoa; phylum Chordata; class Aves; order Passeriformes; family Fringillidae; genus Fringilla; species Fringilla coelebs. Next base: position 25,443,027 of record NC_140029.1, on the reverse strand, counting down.
GTCTTCTCCTAACATAGCAAATGTTTAAGAAATATAAGAAATAACTAACTTAGAGAGGTAAAAGGTGAGGGAAAAAACGTAAGTGTTCTAAAGCTTTAAGGCTAGTTCTTGATTATAAACCCCTTCTCTCAAAAAAAAAAAAAAAAAGAGAGAAAAAAAAAAAGAAACCTAAAAAAACCAAACCAAAAACCAAGGAAATACACAGCCCACAAAAGGAAAAAAAACCAAACAACCAAAAAAAAAAAAAACCAAACACAACAATCAAACAAAAAAAAACCCACCCACAACACTAAAAAACCCACCTAAAAACCCCCAAAACCAAAACCCTAAAAACACCAACCCCCTGCTCACCACCCTTCTCCCATCTTAGTGGAGGTTTGTTCATTACACAATATATCTGAAAATTTTGATGGGGTAAGAAAATCAAGTATCCAGAGAAAACAATCTACTCCAGGTTTTCAAGGGAAGTCTGACTTGCATGTGGTCTGCAGTCTTTATTCTGGTAATTATGGACAAATCAGCTGTAGAACTGGCTCTCAAAATTTATCTTCATGATAAAAAGAGTAACCTCTCATTCAGTGACACTGGATAGCAAACAACCCCCCTCCACCCATACAGCACTCCCAATTCTTCTATTGCAAAAATCAAAGCTGGGTTTTGAGATCCAAATATCAAGGCAAACTATTTTTATAACACAATATATTACCAAATAATAAGGTCTACATACTAAATTACTTCTATAATGCTGGCATAACCCACTTTTCTAATCACAGCATAAGCATGAGATGAATTCAAAGCTGCACATCCCTGCAGCTCTGTAAACCTAAAACCACAAACACTTAGAAAGGTATAACTTTGCAAATATTAAGATTTGTCTTTTGAATAGTATGCAACAGGCATAAATAGACAGTAAACAAAGCTTTATGGAAAAAAATATTTCCAATATGTCCTCAACTTCCAGGAAAACAAAATTTATAACTCTGTAGAGACTCTAAGTGTGATGAAATTCACCCTCTGGTTCATTCAATCCTTACTTTCCACCAAGAGTCAGATTAAACATTACTAGGAATACAAGAATAAAACCATCATAAATCAGATCAGATGAGGACCAAGCTAAGCCAAATCTTTTGAGCAAACTATTTATCTATACCTTTGTTATGAAATACCACAGAACTGCCCACATGCACATACCCCTTACAAAAACATTAAGATGGGAGGAGGAGAACGGGGTGATGCTCAGAGTGATGGTGTTTGTCTTCCCAAGTCATCCCTAGGAGTGATGCAGCCTGAATTTCCTGGAGATTGCTGAACATCTATCTGCCTGCTCATGAGAAGCAATGGATTCACTCCTTGTTCTGCTTTCTGGCATGCAGAGCTTCAGCTGTACCCATGACACTGCCTTTCTCTCACCTGGGGAGTTTTCTCTCACCTGTACCCTTCTGAATCTCTCCCCCACCCCAGCAGGGCAGAGTGAGAGTGTGGCTGCCTGGGGCTGCACCACCACAACACCCCAGATGGACCCCATGTCCTAAAGGCAGAGCAGTGACCTACACACAGCACTATCACTGACACTCGAGAGCACTCTGGCACTTTTGGGCACTGTCTGCCAAGGCCTGCCAATTGCCCACCCCCACCCACAGATCCTGGCTTCCACAGACCACACTAATTCCCAACACACAAGGCTAGTTTCCCACAACTATATATGCATTTTCTTTCCCCAGGTCTCAATTGGCTGCATCCTTTATTGATAACAATTCTATGACCTCTTCCAGGTCATTAATAAAATGTTACATAATGTGGTTGAGTAGCAACAGCAGCAAAACCCCCACACAGCAAGATATACACTGGATGGTCATTCTCCATTTGGAATTATAATGAAGTTTATTAATAAGCCAGTTTTTAAACTCACTTCATGACAGCCATTTTCACTTTTCCATCACTGACATTTCTTCAACACCAAACGAAATTCCTTAGAGATTCATTTCATCCACACACTGGCTGTTCAACTACCACATTTACCCTCTGATTCTAAACAAGACTAAACTCTGCATGAATCTGCTTAAACTCCATAACATTCAAAATTACCTGAATGTATTATTAGGACCATTTTAAGTTATCTAAACCCCTAACCCCCAGTGGATGGAGACTTCTGTTCAGTGTTTCTATCTGATAGCAATAAGGAAATAGAACATAACAATGGCTTATCCCTCGTGTCCCTGCAACAACCAGTACCTACTGAAAAGAAAAAAGAGAGCTTGATGAAAGACAAAGGAAATGAGAAAATAAAGCTGAAAATTTATCTTGTGAGAGCAGACTACAGTATGCAGTAAGCCTGCAGCAAGACCCTTTTCTTCAAATCAGTCAGCTTTAAAGCCTCATGTAACTTTCATACTATTTTATTTCCCCCTTCTAGATCTTTAAGTCAGAATCCAGTTATGGAGGAAGTATTTTTGAAATAAAGGTACTTCACCTGATAAAGCAAAGTCTACAACTGGAGACAGGAAAAAAAAATTGGGGGTAGCTTTCTTCTGACACACTTTCTTCAAATATGTCTTCTACAAACCTTGCTTGTATCCTTAAACCAGCAGAGCATCAGTAAGGCTGTATCTAACAGTCACAGCAAGAAAAGTTCATATTCTGGTTAAGAGTAAAATAGAGTAGAATAGAAACATGTTTCCTTGCTAAAATACTGCCTTGAATATACACAGGTACAGTATTCCCAGTGAGTAGTAACACTTAAACCATCTGACAAAAACAGGTGACAGCTTTCTTTCCAGTACCGCATCACCAGCTGCGGCAGCTGAGGAGCAGCCCAGGCATGTGTGCAGCACAGAGAGGGCAGCTGCTGCCAGCCTCCCCAGCCAGCCCCAAAGAAGCTGGAAGCCCTGGGCTGTGTGTACTAGAGCAGCAGGACACTTTCCAGCTCGGTTTTGCAGCCTCAGGCCCCCAAAAGCTGAGGAGAACATTGGCTCGCTCAGCCGGAGGAAATGAGAGGAAATGAGCGGAGTGGCCTGAGCGAGCACAGCGTGACACCACAGCGTGTCACTCCACCTGCTCCTGCTGCACTGCTCTTGGCCACGAATAAAGAAGTGGTAGGGAAAAAAAGCAAGTCATGTTTAGGAACAGGTGACTGCAAAAAGCACCAGGAATCCCAACACCTTTCTTTGTTGTGCAGCAATCCATGGAGCAGCTGGAAAGAGGATGCCAGGGAGGCCATCCACAGTTCACCTCCCAGTGATGACATCTAATAAACTCAAGCTGAAAAAAAGATCCTGTAGGTAAGCTCAGAAGCAAATCACAGATTTGTTCATTTATTCTCACATTAGGTCAGCTCTAAGTGGTGCTGCAGCTATTATGCAGCAGCTGCTGCTCGAGCTGTGCATTATCATCTGAAAGCTGCAGCAGTAAAAGGAGAGATAAGAAAAGCAGGGAACTATGACAACTGAGAGGAAAGGAAGGGGTGAGGGGAGAAGAGATGATTACAAATGTTCTGGAAATCTCTCTGAAGCATACTGTTGCCCAAATGTAGCACTGTACAGCACAAAAGAAAGCTAAAAAAAAAATAGTTCTCTTTCAAAAATTAGGAGTAAGATAAAAGGAAAGGTTTGAAAATAACTGTAAGAACAGACCTGCAGTACACAATTTCTGTGCCATTTGGTAACATTTAGCAAAAAAAACATCAGTGGAAAAGAATAAATAAAACTTAAGAGGTGCTCTGGAATAAGTTTTGCTGCTCATATAAACTTGTTCCTCAAAAGTAAAAACCTAACTGTACTAAAACACCATATCACCTAGAAAGCTTTAATTCCTGCAACTAGTAATGCTTTAATTCCTGGACTAGTAATACTTTTAAGACATAACATGTTATCTACAAAAACAAGCAAAACAGCTGTAAAAATGTATATGGAAGTTTGTAGTGTCTGTGTGCACATCTGTGTGTGCATGCATCCAGATACACATTTAAAACATAAATCCAAAGAGGACAAAGGTTAAAAAGAGTCCTAAAGCTTTCCAGCTCCAAGAATTTTTGCCCAAACCCAGACACATCAAAGCACTAAAGATTCTACAGAGCATTACTTCCAAATACTAAACAAGGTTTTAGCCAAGAAAGTGCTTCAAAGTAAACTTCCCACATAAACAACCTATTTTTCATCAACACAAGCAAAAATATCATTACAAAAAAGGAAACACAAAGAAATGCTATGTTTCCTTTTGGAGATGAACTGCACACTTTCTTAAGCTTTCAAAATCTGTTTTTAGAATGTAACACTGCAAGTTAGTACCCTCAAATGAATTCTTTTGTAAGATGTCATAGAATTTTGTATTTTTGAGCATAAACACCAACTACTTTGCTAGTAGTAGCAAAACAAGACACAATTTGAAAAGCATAAATAGAAAGATTAGCACTACCTACACTTCTGTAAGTAAGAAAGCATAAGAACAAGCCTATTCCAAATTCCTACCTGCACAGCAAAACAAAAACTACATTTATTACATCTTCATCCTAAAACACTTTCAAATTGCTCTGTAGGTTTTGGTTTATAGATGATATCACAAAGTGATAATCTCAGCTGACAGAAAAAGACATTCAGTAGCACACAGTATTAAGACACAATTGAGTAATACAGCCTAAGGAAGCTCACACTTCTAGAACTACAGGCAAAAATAAAAGTTGTTGGAATTAAATTACCAAAGAAAATTTGATGAGGACACTGAAGCTGAGACATCTCAGTCCTTGCCAATGTAACAGGTTACACCTACATGCTTGGCTGAAACAGCAATTGCATAAGCACCGTCTAGTGCCAATGAAGAGAGGCACCTCAACAGGAAAATTGGCCAGAAACATTCCCTGAGAAATTCAGGTTATTCAGCCAGCAAAACCCATCTCTTCCTTGTATACACAGACAACCATGTATGCTAGTCTCCTAAAATAAATCAGGAAACACAGATGTAGAAATGCAGGCCAAAATGCAAAGGGAATACTGTGTTCAAGTAAGAAGACACACAGCATTGAGAAAAAGAAAAAACAAGTATACATTTGGAAATACAGACAGCTCTGCTATCAAGCAGAGTAAGCAGTTAGTAATAAAAATGGTGAAACTTGATTTTCACTAGTAACTGCACAAGGCAGACACTGCCAGTACATCTTATAAACAAGAATATGGTAAAATAGATATTTTCTTGAGAAAACCACATGAGCAAGGTAAATGAAATAGAAATAGAGATGAAATAGACTATAGAGAAAGAAAGCAGGTCTTACTAGGTCTTCTAGGTCTTACTACCCTTCCCCCAACCCTACCCATCACAAGAACAAAGCTCACAAGTACTCCAGGACTGTGATGCTGATTCTGAGAGCAGACACATCTGTGTCATGAAACCAGTGGCTGCTTTTATGAAGAGTCCATTAAAGATCAATGTCACATGAGAAAGCCTATGAAGTCAGTTTTTAGGGCTGCCTACAAGCCAGAGGCTGGTAACCTGTTTGAGTACATTAGTCAATAACTTGCAATTACAAAAACCAGAAGATTTTGGTCTTCCAAGCCCATGTGATGTCTGTAACACTATCAGCTGGGCACCTTCCCAAGACTACAATCCCTCCTGGACATGAACAACAGCAAGTAAGGGGAGCAGCTGGTCCCTCCAGTGGCTGCACTGCTTTTTACATCACAGTATTAGGTTATGAATTTGGGAGCTCCTCCTTGATTCCACAGCTCCTGCTACTTCAGGCTCTGTTGGGCCCTTAAATCCTTTCAGCAGCCTCATTCAACACTGACATGATGGAGCAGCATGGAGAACACAGGCCTCCCTGAGTTTCCATTTAGAGCATGTCTGTAGTGCTCTGTAGTACTGTGCTAGCTCACAGACCAGTGTCCCACCTTCTTCTCCATAATCCATAGATTATTGTCAAACTTTCAAGTAAAGTTACTGCAACAGAATCTGTAAACTGTTCCCATTTTAGAGAAGAAACAGACATTATGGCATCATCATTTTCATACATTCACAATTTCTTCCTGACTTTTCTTTTCCTCAGTAATAAGTTAAAAAGAAACAAATTATGAAAAGGCCTAAATGAAAGAACAATCTAAAAAAAGGTCTCTGGCACAAGCTCCTGACCAAGGCTTCATGCTGCACTGAAAAGGAAAACTGACCTGAAATAGATCAGTCAGTCACAGTGGAAATCAAAATCACACAAGAGCAACAATGACAGTGATTAAGAGTACCAAAACAGGATGCCCAAAGGGCCTGGCCAGGGCCTGCAAGTAGTTAATGAACATAAGCACTCAGAATGAAATCATCTCCTTCCCAATGGCTGAACTGAGCAGTGACACAATAAATGTTTTAAGGTTCAGATTAAACCAGTTCCTAGGAAAGAGAAAGTTGATATATTCAGAAAATTTTCAACTAGGTTTCAAATGTTACGAAGGGAGAGTCTGCTTCTGGCATACTTGAGTTGTAGATTTATTTTCTAAAATAAAAAAAAGTACACATCAGCTAAACTGTGAACATCGCCATACTCTTACCTAAAAACACAGGAAGGATGGCTTGCCACAACTGATTTCAGATGCCTTCTGTCTAGATGCATGTTCTGCCAACATTTCTCAACTAATTTCTGAAGTATCAGCTTAGTTTCAAAAGCCATGCTGTATGGAGAGATAAAGAGAGGCCTATACAATGCAGCAAAAAGCTTAATTTATAGAATGAAATTTTTTTGAGAGGAAAAAAAAAAACCAAACCTAGGAAAGCCTGCTTCCAAAATAGGGATTGTTACCTGCAATCCAAATCTCCATTTGCAAGTCCAAGTGCCACAGGCACACAGTAGGATTGCTGAGACAGACTTGACTCAGAACAGCAGTGCTCAGAGACACAGGCATGCCCAGAGCGTGCCAGAGAGCAAAGCTGGAGGTGGGTGAAAAGAGGCGTCTTATTGCAAAAGATTTTCTACTACATGAGGTTATCATCTCCCTCCTAAAATAGTCTGCTGGCTGCTTTACTACACTACCACGTGCTCCAACCACAATTTAAATGCCATCACATGCTCACATTTCATCTGGAACAAATGTGTGCAGCCAAGGGATCAGATGATGCAGGGATTCAGCTTCAATGGAGAATGAACTACGGACAGAGCACGGGCCAGAAGCACAGACACACTGACCTCAAGCGGGCTCATTTCCCCCACTGCTTATCAGCTTGGGAGTCTCTTTCTGCTGTGTGCACACATACTTTTAAAACAAACATATTAACAAAAGAAACAGGAAAATCCTTGTAGCATTAAGTATGTACTAGTAACCAAAGAAAAAAGACTGAGGGGGAATTGATATTCTGATAAGTCAGAATTGGACTAAGTGTGATTAAACACATGTAAAAAAAAAGTGGGAGAGGGGAATCAAGATAACAAAGAAATGCAAGAACTAAAGAAAAAAAAGGAAAAAAATAAATGTTACACCCTTCTGGTAAGAAGGGATTTAATCAAAAATCTCAATTGCTTCCTTAATACTCTGTGGAAAGTGCCAAAAATTAAGAATAAAGGCTTACTCAATTTTCATATAGCTTGTTGAAACTTTCATTTAATTTAGAATCACAAAATGGAAAAGAAGTAATTCTCCAGCAGTTAGCAGAAATGAACAAGCCCCAAAACCAACACTTCATGTTTCAACTACAGTAAATTAATTCCAATACTTCCCTTTTAAGAAGTGATTGAAGAACACAAAGCTGTACACAGATCCCTGAGCTACAGCTCCTCCCCAGCACACCCTTTTCCCTCCCTAGCTTACCATTATGACTCCAGCCAGAACAAATAATCTTTAAAAAGGGGCCTAGGGCTGGATCCCTCCCTCTCCTCCCTCTCTCATAGGTACCTGCAACAGTGTGATCCAGCATCCTTCACCACTTATTAACACTCACTTTGAAGGAGCAGGCACAGGACTTTATCCAGGGAGCAGGGACAAGCCTCACCATCACCTGCTGCAGTGCCAGCCCCTCCTGCTGTGGCAGGGCTGGTGGAGCTGCCTGGGCAGCCCCAGGGCCCAGTGTCTTTGGCCAAGCAAGAGAGGAAACTGAAACTGAAGCCAATTTAATGCAACAGCCTGTAAGGTGAGGGCATCCAGCAGCTGCCAGGCCAGCAGACATCTCTTCTCTCTGAAGGACCAGGCAGACACCGCAGGGAGAGACATGCAGCACATGTCTAGGTAAAACCATTCCTGCTCTGGATCTGCAAGCCCACAGATCAGTGCAAGATTTCAGGAGTAAAATCTCCCAGACCTTCTCTCACACCACCTTATACACTTTTCACTCGGGGGGGGGCATTAAAGTGAACTCACAGAAAACTAATCCAGCAAGTAGAAAGCTTGCTGCAAATTTCATGAGCTAAACCAGTCCAGTATCAGACAAGACCAGCACCTGAGCCAATGCATGGGAGAGAAATACCCCATCTTCCAGGGGAACCAAAAAAAAAAAAGACAACAAAAACCCACCAAACAAAAAAACCCCAAACACTTAGCTACAGTCCAGCCACAGCAAATCATCCAGCATCATTCAGTAGTAAGTTTCTGTAAGAAATTCAGACTTCATAGTTATGGGCATATCTATAAAAGTTTCCACATTCCAAACTAATAAAAGATGCCCTCTAGCAAGTTACAAGCAACCACAAAAATTCAATCCACACCAATTCTATTTATTCATAGTAATGTCCAGGAATTCAATTGGAAAGAAATAAAGATAACTTCCTTTAAGAAATTAGCTACTGCAAGAATTTGATAGTTCTGATTCATCAGGTGATAAACTATATGACGGGCTTGGGTAGCCAAGCTGACAAGGGCAGCTAGAGGTGATACTGTGAGCAGTGAGGCCCAACAGTTTAATTCCTTCTTAAGAGTCTCATCTCCACAGCCCAGGGCTCCCCCAGCCTCGCCACCTGCCCCACTGCAGACACCTTAACATCAATGCCCTCTCCAAAACACAACCACTCCCACTCCAACCTGCACAGAACAGTCCCCACTCCAGCCTCTCACTGCCAACACACCAGTGCTGCTTGGGCTCTGGTCCAGCATCCTGATCCAGGAAGCTCATCCTGGGTTTCCTACAGCCAGCCGCTGAACACAGCAAGCCCCAGCCACCACGGGATCAATGGCAGCCATACAGAGACATCCTCACCCATCCCCTGAATGAGCACCTGAGTGCAGGCACCCACTGCTGAGGAGTCCAGGCCCATGGTGGCTGGTGCCCTGTAGGGTCAGGAATGCGTCTGTCCACAGGCACAAGAGCGCAGAATCTGGTGCAAGACTCAGGTATGCTACCTTGTCCTTTTACAAGTTACACCAGCTCAGTGGCTGGCAAAGATTGCTCTGGCGTCAGCCCTTTTGCTAATAGAAGTGCTGCTCCTTGACAGCAAGAATTTCTAGCAGAGGGCCATACACTCCTCCAAGCAGCAGCTAGGGATGCCATCTGTGGAACCAGGACAAGCAATTAAGAAAAATCACTGACAGCCTATTCAGGCCCAAACCCTGCATCTCAGGTTTGCCAATAAGGAAGAATACAGAAAAGCAAATATGAAATGGTAATACTTCATTAGGTTGTTTCCAACCATTTGTCTCAGGGACTATCTGCATCTAAAGGTCTTAAATGGATTTTTTTAGATTTCTATAGCACTTCGTAAATGATGCAATTTCAACTTGTACAAAAACCACAGAAATCATTTGCACAATTAGTTACAGGGTGAAGAATCACTTCCTTCCATTTGTTATGACCTTGCCAATTGCTTGGTTTTTCCTGAGTAACCCTTAGCTCCTGTGCAAAGAGAAATAAAAAATAACCTTTCCACTTTCTCCATGCTGCCTGTTACCAAGATCTTATTGATCTCACATACTCATCTCTTCTGTTGACAGAAGACTCAATTTATCTGCGCCTCACACAGACTCAATTCCTTCATTTTCTTGTAACAAGTTCTGTTAAGTCTTGAAATGGCAGACTATTCCATTTCCTTTAAATACAGCATTTCTCCCAGGCACTGCTGTAAGTATAATTCATCTTGATGCTAGAATTCACAGAATAGTGAGTGACCAAGCACAGCGTCTTTGTGATTTGCCAGGACTCCATGACACCTGTCAGTAAAAGGACTCAGATACTAAATTGAAATTTTAACTACAGCAAGCAACATAATACTTGGCACAGCCTCAGCAGCAGAGGAATGGAAGGCAGAAAACATGAACCAAGCCTTTAAAGGTCATGGAAGGAAGAAGGGAAGAAGTCCAGAGATTTATAGAGCAGTAAAGCAAATGCCTAAGCTTGGTAAATTATTAAAAGATGTAACAGAAAAAAACAAAACAGAATTGGTGAGGTTGGCATAAATAGGGAAATAGAAAAGAATTAGCATTGCCTTGGTAGAAGAAAGGAGCTTTTCCAAAATGCTTCTATGCATCTTAAAGCCATTAGCCAAACACAGGGCAGTTCAGATAATACATCATATCTGAATAGCCTCTGAAAAGACAACACAACATAGATTGCTTTTATTTTAAACAAAGGTCATTTGAGCTAGGAGACTCCTCTTGAAGATTCAGAAGTGCTACCGAAGAAACAAACAACAGTATAGAAACAACTGGGTTTCACCATGAAGGGAGTACCAGAAGTGACCAATAGAGACCCAGCTTGGGAGCCACATTGCTCAACACAATGTACCTGCAATTTCACACAAGGCATGGAGACAGACCTTTAATGAGGACATGGAATTATTTCAATTAGTCAAAACTTGAACTCACAGAACAGTCACCATACAATGTTGTCAACAGCCAAACATTAAGGTGAGAGGCAAAATCCAGTGCCAACAAATGCAAAACCTACCCCAAGGCAAAATAATAGGGAAAAAAGTCCCAAACTTCATCATTATACCTGTACAGAAATGAGTTCTCAATTAGCTATTTATACTGACAGGTAAAAGATGACCCTGAGGCAGCAACCTCAGGTCATTAATCAGCCAAGTCATGGAGTCCAAGAAAAGCAATACTGGAAAATTAAAGGCAACAAACAGACTTGTTTACTATTTCTGTAGCCTAAATACAGCTGTGGTCCACTGTGATACTACAAAACAAGAAGGGGTACAGAGATGCAAACTGTTTAAACCAACAAAATTAATGCAATGGTATTCACATGAGGGAAAAGTGAACTCAATGTGTTCATCTTGGAAAGAGAGAGGATGCAGTGCAGTACCCTAATGCCACACAAACTCACATATAGCATGGAGAACAACTCTGACACAAAAACAAAGGCACCCGCCGCCACCAGCTGCAGCAGCTGAACAAACAAAAGGAAATTATTATAAAATGCATAATTTAGACATGGAATTTACTGCCATAGGATGCTGTGAAGGTAAAGAGAGTTCAAAATAGCATTAGAAAGCTATTTAAATAAGCCACAGAAGGAGTTCCACTGAGCTAAAATATTAAACATTTTGGGATACGTCCCTGACTCCAAAAGGAGCTCCTCAGCTATGGACTGTAGAAGCTGGAAAGATTTAACAGCAGGTATCATGCTCTATTTTCACCAGCTTGTCTGGGTTTTTTACCATTTCTTCCAGACAACTACTATAGACCTGCATCTCACAAGATAAGGTAAGCTAGCCTTTGAACTGAACTTGCATAGTTATCTTTATGTCATTGAAGGCAGTAAGGTTATTTCTACATTTTTAATGTCCAAAACCAAGCTAGGTAAAAAGTTTTTATGCTAGTGTAGTTATGACAAAAAATCCTCTGTAAAACACTGCTTGAGTAACAGTAATTAGCATTTATTTCCCAAATTCTCAAAACCATGCATCAAATTTTGTTTCACAATTATTATAGGATTTAAAGGTTGAGCTAAGCAATTAAATTGTCATATTGGAAGATACAGAAATATTCTGACAGCAGTTCCCTCTGAGGAGACTGAGAGAACATTGTACCTAGCTCAGTCTAATTGCACCCTGTTACTCCAAGGGCCAGTGCTGACCCCACAGGTGTGCTCCCCACACCTCTCCAGTGTGGGATCTGGTCACAGATCATAGAATCATGGGGTGAGTCACAGAGAGTGGCAGGGCTGTGTTTGCTGCTGTGGACTATTGGGATTACCCAGTTTCACACTTGCAGTCCATAGCCACAGCAAAAGATGTGCAACAAACCTTGTTCACCACCAAGAGGGGCAAACACTGTCATGCTAACACCACTGAATGCACCATCCAAACACCAACACAACTCTGCACCACTTCAAAATTAGCTAGCAATCATGTCTAACCTTAAATAACAGCAAGGAGATTAGCAAGAAGAAACAGCTCCAAATATCACTATACCAATATGTAAAGTTATGGCAGAGAAGTAGCATTTTGTTATAAAAATTTCATGTGGTACATTAACACAAGAGCATTTTATCCCCACTTAATCTTTGCTATTTAAATACCACAAAAAAAGTCAGCCTTAGTCTAGAAGAACAAGTCATGGATTATTATACTGACCCATCTTCACAGTTGATACTGTGGAGTTGAAGTTTATACTAATGGGACTTCTGTGGGAGGCTTGCAATTTTGTAATATGCAAAGTCAAGTTTGCTGAGTTAACAATGAGGCCTCAAGTACAACTGAAACCCCTGCAGGGAAGCATTTAAAACTGAAACTATGATTTACATAATACCTTCAGATAAAAGGATACCAACCAAACCTCATGGATCTACAACATCCTCAGAAACACAATTCATCACTGTAAAGCCATAAATGGCTGTAACACTGGCATTTAGCACAAGTTTCAGAAAAAGCCAAACTAAGAGCACATATAAACCTTTTTCAAATTATTCTTTTCATTACACTCCTCAAAAATCCCATGTAAAATTCCTGCTGAAGTCACTAATGTGACTAACAGTCTCAAGATGTCAACCTCTTAGCTGTGACACCAAAGCAGAGATCCAGATATTTCCAGAGTCATGCAGCACTGGAAATCCAACTTCTACAAGACACACAGACTGCAAAACATTCTGATTTACTAACACAGAATATGCCAATGCAATGAAATGGAAAAGCAAAAGGTTGTTTATGAAAAGCAGTAACTAGGGCCGTGACCACAAGGACCCAGTCTCAGAGGAGCACGCTCAGAGGTGCTCTGTGTGGGGCAAAAGGAAGCACCACATCCTGTGTGGATAATGGAGTACAATGTGCCACTCTAGAAACAGGTTAAAAAGTCGAGCAAATCTTTCCAATTGGATGCTCCAGAAGCATTAAGAAATGCAAAGGCATGGTTCCAACAAAGTGGAATTGCTTAAAAATCTTCAGCAAAGTTATCTCAAAACAGTACTGCCAGCAACTTATCTTTATGGATGACATAATCAAGAAAGTGACTTGTGTTCCAAAGAACCAAACAAACACAAAAAAATATCATCTTCTGTGGGTGAGAAACTCTTTCAAATACACTTCAAGAAACAATGCACAAGAAGTCAGGACAATACTGAAGTCTTCCAAGAGATCACAACTCCTAGTGAACAGTATCAAGAGAACACTCTTTTTAACCTCTAATTAGTAGCTCTGGAAATCAACATACTTTTTTTTTTTTTAATCTGACACAAAGTAACTATTAAAAAGCATTTCTCATTCCTTAAAAACTGACTGAATATGCTTGTTCTGTACTACCAATCTGCCAGGCAGAATTTGTTTTGCCAAGCCTTTGCCAGGCTTCTAGAAGAGCCTGCCTTATTTTGCACTGATTGGACTGTTGCTCAATGCAACACACCTGATAAAACAATACACATATACTGTACAGGTACAGTACATACTCCTCATATTTGTGCCCTGCAACATAATTACTTTTAGTGTACCCCAACAATAAATCCACCCATGAAGACTGTGCTCCAAGCTTGAAGCAGTGGTTTCCACACTGCCTTGTACAAGCAATTCCTTTCAGAGAGACATTCTAACCATAATCCCAAACTCGATGCCACCTTTTAAAATGGAGTTAAGCCACAATGCAGTATCTGGATTGTACCAAAGCAATTCAAGTCCTGCTTCATGGCAATCCACCACCCTAAACTCCATGATTCTCGTACTTTCTGAACAATTTAATTTCCAAGTACTAGCAGCCACTGGGTCTTCCAACATAAAAGAGTATCTCCTTCCCAGTACCACCCCAACTAATGGCCAAGGTATTCTGTCAAAAACTCTTCCACAGGTGAGCAGCTGTGCTCTCTGCAAGTTGTTTGAGAGCAAGTTCTCTGAATGTCAAACAAGCCACAGCTCACTGCCTGCGAGGAGGCTGCATCTGCTTGCATAAATTCCCTCACAGAGGCTTTTTAAAAGGCAGGAAAACAAAGGAGGAGAGAGTTTCATGCTGTGATTTCACATCATTCATTAACTCACAAGAAGGGCACCCAAGGCTTCCTCTTCTGGACTACAAAGCCTCCCTATTCCACAGAAGAAAAAGAAACGCACAAAGATGAAAAAGTTGTCTGTAATATTAAAACCAGGGTTATTTCAAACAAACCTCAGTATATCTCACTTCAAGCACCACCACAGTTACCTGAGGGTAGACACTGCCATGAAAATATAATTATTTCCCTTGGGTCATTTATCTACTGAAACTATTAGTATTCAGTAGGTAGTGAGGACACTCCTTGATGATACCTGCCTTAACTGCTACCAAGAACAGAATAAACTTGAGAGCAATTACAAGCAGCAATTAGATAGAATTCAATCCAACTTCAGTTGCAAAGCAAAACAATTCAGACGCTATCTGGAGGGCTGAGCATGGCAATACATCCCCCCAACAGTTAAAGTCTCTCACAAGGCACAAATAGAGGTCTGACAAGCTTTACCTCCAAGAGAAAGCAACTGTCCAATTCAAAGCATGTAAAACAAAAGCCACATCTAGAAATGAGAAGGGAGAGCATGCCAGACAAAGAATGACTCTGCCAGTAATAAGTTTCACCTAAATTTAGGACAGTATTTTTCAGCTGTCTGGGTCAATGCTGTCTTCTTTTGTATCCCTGAAGACTTGATCCTACCCACCACAGGTTATCCTCTGGAGAGGCTCCTGTTGTTGCCCACAATTAACTCTAGCTGGGATCCATGAGACAGAGCTGAAGCCACAGGGAGGAAAGGATAGTGTTACAGACACCTGCAGCCTTTGCAAAACCCACTTGTTTCAACTGAACGCTCAGCTACAAAGTTGCACTCTCCCTTTCCCCCCAGTTTTTGAGCCCATCACCCCCTTTGCTCTAACAAACTGAATTAATTGAAAACTAAATCAATCCAGTTTTTTTCCTGGAATAGTTCTCAGCATTTCAAGCACCTGACCAGCACCACAGAGAGTCTACAGTAAGCAGTTGCAACAGATAGAAAAATACTTGTCTCTTTGGCCAGAAACTGCACTGACCTTGGAAACATCAGAAATCAGGGTTAGACAGCTGATGCTAAGCTAGGAATGATAGGAATGAGGAAACAGAGGCAAGTCACCTAGGAAAACATTGCAGAAAGGCAGATTAGAACTCAAAACACAAGTGGAAAAACAGAGCCAACAAGAAAGAGAGAATGGGAGAGGAGAAACAAACAGTTACTAAGAACTTGGTGTAGAAGCCAAGTCATATCATCCCTCTGCTATCAACACTTAGAAAACACAGCAGTTGGGAACATGCCCAGCTCCACACAAAGCCGAAACCTGAGCTTACCACCACTGGCAGATAAGCTGACAGCTCAGGTGCAGAGGCTGAGATGGAGACACAGAAATGCAGATCTCCCACACATCCCCAAGCTGCCACAGAGAACTTTCTTTCTCCCTATTTTTTTTGAAGTCTAGGATCACCTAAAGATGATCTACATATTCACTGTACAATAATCTGTCCTCACACTTTGAGCCAGCCCCAGCTCCTTCTTGACCTCCACAAGGTCAATTTGGCAGGAAAAGCAAGCAGGTCAGCAGGGTTATTTCTACCAGCTGACCTTCCTGCACCATCTCACCTTGGAGTCTGCCAAGCATCCATGCTAGACAATGGATGAGCAAGAAACAGGCAAGTGATAGCACGTGTCACTGCTGCTCCACTGCCACAAGGGTTTATCTACCCCAGGAGCACAGCCTGCTCTGTGCCATGCTCTGCACTCACAGCTCCAGCTGAGCCTCAGAGGAGCTGTGTCAAACCATAGACACTCAAGGCTGCAGCTCAAACACCATGAAACGAGGGTAATGCCACTCCTTCAGAAACCAAACCAAAAATAAAAGTGCTGTGGAAAGCACTGCGTTCCTACAGCACCTACTAATTCTACCCATACTTAAATCCAAGTCTGAGACCATCCAATGAATAAAGGAAGAGCAATGAACAGTTTTCCAGCTGGAACCAGGCAAGGTTCCTAGAAAAAACTGAGCAATTACCTGTTTAGCAAAATAAACATACAGAAGCGGCCCAATAAAGCTTTTTGGGTTTGGCATAGCAATTTAAGTAACATCCACATCAAAAATTGAATTGAGGGTACTGTGGTGTGCAAAAGTTAAGCCTACAGTTGTTCCAGTCTTGCAGTGCTTTTACAATACAAAGATAAATATTCCACTTACCTATTTTAAACTAATACAAAAGCTGATTTATTTACACCTGTGCAAAACAACACCAAATTACAGTGTTTCCAGTGTGTCAATTGAAAACAACAAACTGCAGCATTCTAAATTACAACAGTCTCTCCCTTCTGTCTCAAAGTGTACTTTCCCAGAACCTGAGATTGTTTTCAGTACTCTAAAGGCACCTGTATATTCTTCTGCATTTGCTGACAACAGCTATAAATAAATTTACACTAATTCCCTTCATTTTGAATGCTATAGTGACATTTCAAATACCTCTAGCAAGAAATATTAACAAAAAAATTAAGAGATAAGCCATCTAAATAAGCAAGTACAGGCAGGAAACAACTAGCTGACTGACATCCTCAAAACTGCTGAGCCCTCCAAGCCAACTAATTAATTTAGGCCATAAATAATATGTAGGTGTGGTCAATTTAACTATCAGCAGTTTACAATATCAAAGTCAGGTAATTACTACAAGTTTGTATTTTAACAATGAAGAATTCTCTTTCAGTTTTACTGCCAAGTACAGAAAATAACTTTAGCTGCATCTATCCATGAAATTTATCTTTTGCAAAATGTTCATGTGACACCAGGATGAAGAACTAGCCTAAGGCAAAGGGTGTGAAAATGCATTTTCTTGTAATTTACTTTATGCTGCTCACAAGCCCACAGGGTGGATGGATTTAAATGGCCTATTCAAATAATTATTAGATTAGTATAGATTTACATCCTGTTCCATGTTTGTAATTCAAACACTTTCCTAAACCTTTGGCATCAATCTTTAGAGAAAAAAAGTGAGCGATTACCCTATCTCCACACACTTAAATGCTTTAACATACATGATTTAAATGCTTTAACAACAAAGACTATGATGAACTATGTCATGATTTCTGCAAAGGCTTGCTTTTAGACAAAACATGGCAATTGTCTAAAGTGCACATTTTGAGGACACTCTATGAAACTAATAAACATATAGGACATGCCAAAAAAAGGCATTTCAATGTGTTTTGAACTAAAAGCCAGTTAATTTAACAAGTAGGAATCTTTGTGCCTGATGATTTAAAACCAAGTGCTTCCAGGCACTTTCTGCTAAGAGACTTAAGAATTCAGAACTGTCTTTCTTACCTCATTTCTATTCATTAATTAAGTGAACATGTGTGGGGGTGTAATAAATTCCACTCCCTCTCCCACTCTTTTTGCTTTGTACTGACTGAATGAACCTCAGAACATTTTAGGAATAGGCTGCTCCAGTTAAAAAGTCTGTAAAGGTCTATTTATTTGATATTGGGTTGCTGCTGTCAAAAGAGGACATCCCAGACTCCTCCCTTCTCCCCTGAGTCATCTGTGCCAACCACTCAACCAATCCAGTTCTGAGGGTCAGTCACAACTGGAAGAAAAATCTAACACACATATTGGCAGGGAAGCAATGAAAAATTTACCAGGAGTCTGTCGATCATCTAAAAACAAAGCAAGATGTATTTCCACTCCCATTTCTTTAGAAATAACCATGAAACACAATGCAAACTCACCTAGATGATGTAAAAATAATATACAGACAATATACACTTGCTGACAGAGTTTACAACTTTGTCAGGAAAGTAAAAGGCGGAACTGATACCTTGCTGGGGTGCTTCCATTGCAACACACATTGATCTAAACCAGTGTGCCCTTCTCTGCCATGCCCAGCCACTGCCAGGCAGGTGGGCAACAAGGAAACAGATATCCAGAATACCCATTCATGAAATTTTTCAGAGGGGAACTTAAAGAAGGGGGGAGGGGGAGGAAACAAGAGATAATTTGATTAAAGCTAGTGCAGTGGTTCAGTTTTCAGCAGTACTTGCCTAGGAGAACTGCTTTTGCTGGCACTTCCAGCCAACACTCTCCTAAAAACATCATGCAAAACAGCCTAGGGATTGCTGTGAAGCAAGAGTGGACATCACATGGAGAAGACTTGATCAGGCAGGAATTCTGCAAGTTATTTAACCATATATCTGGCAGAAATTATTAAGCATATCATCACCATATTCTCACTAACCATCACTAGTCCTCTCTCTGATAAGTCTTCTATCCTCCTCAAGGAAAACGTGTCAGGGATGGGGATAGAAAATAAGAGTGGAGAGCATGGGAATACTTTTTTTAAAATCTAGATATTAAAAAAAAAAATCACTCAGCACTAGCAGGAGAGGATCTGTGAAGATGCCCTTACATCAGCTAGTAATAGCATGTATTTGGTTTTGGGTTCTCTCATCTCTAGTTTTCCTTTAAAATTCCACAGCCTAAGGCAGCTGCACTGCTACCTTTCATAGGGCCGCTGAAGCAAGTAGCATTGAGGATTTGTAGCAAAGGAGCTTGGCTCAGTATTTATTGTTTTATTTGTAAACTGGACTCCAAAGCAACTGGTACTTAACAGTTTCTAAACACTCCATTCAAAGAAGTATGGCCAACAACAGTCAAAAAACTGGAAGAAGTCTATGACTTCAGCTGAAGTTTGGGAGAAAAAGAATTAATCAGGGTTTCATCTGCTAAACATGAGCCTCTAGCCCAGGGCTGCAGAAAGCAAAGGGTACCCCAAGAATGCTTCACCCTCTCCCTGCTGGCCTCAGAAGTAAAGAGAGCCCTGCTGGGCTGCCCGCACACAGGCTGACAGCAAAGGCTGCCAGCAGGCAGAGCACCGCAGGGCAGCAGTCAGGCGGACAGCCCTGCACAGAAGGAATACCCCTCCTCTTCCCAAGGCACCAGTGCTCAGTGCACTTACACTTGGCCCACAAGATGGCACTGACAGAAAAACTTTGCTCCCTCTTTTTCCCTCGGTGCCTGCCTTTCTCTGTCACCAGCCTCACCACCGGCCCTGGACTGAGAAGGACTGCCACCTACTGAAAACACCACATCATTTTCCCACATAGCTGAATCTCCCTCCTCACCTGTCCCCAGGTTACCCAACCAGCTGGATCCTGCTGGCTTCATCCCAGAGGAAGAGGCACACAGCTGAAGACAGCTTTTTTTTCAGTAAAAAGAGTGCGAGGTTTTTAGCACTACAGTTTTCCCCGTGACCCAGAATTTTTCAGTATTTCCTGAAAAACAGAAAGACCTGGGAAAAGCTAGAAGTGTCAAAAAAACATGCTGCTCTTCACACAAACTCCAGCTCTCAGTGATACTGACAGGACCAGCCCAGTATCTGATGAAACATCAAAACACAGTTAACTAGAGAAATAGAAGGCTCAAGCTGAAACATGCAAGTGGTAGAGCCATTTGTGCACTCAGCTGAGCACAGTAAGATAACTCCCCTTAAGGAAATGGAGAAATCACCATATTCTAATATTTCTCTTCCTTTTAATTAGAGCAAGGTGCTTTTCCACCTCTTGTCAACACCATCTTCCAAAACCAAGCCTGTGAAAACTACTCTCCACTGCAGAATGGGTATCACCTTTCCCACACATGCCAGGATATTTACATGCAAGCAGAAGTCGGAAACAGTTGCAAAGCTGAAAGGACATAAGAAATCAGAGCAACTCACAAAAGACCTAGATTTGCTACTCCACCATTTACAGACAACTAAAGTAATTTACGTCGACTCTTAAATTCAAAGAAAAATCAAAATATTCTGGTGAGATGACAGCCAACAAAAGCAGCAGCGTGCTTTGCCAGGATGGACTCTCTTCTGCACAGCCCTCATTTGAGGTAAGGTTCAAAGCAACTGCTCTGACAGAAGTCCTCCCTTGCCAAAATGATGCAATACAGTCATTGTCAAAAGAGGAGAAAGTTTTCCAGGCTCCTGAAGAGACTGAGCACTGCCATCTAACATTCTGCAGGATGCACTTCAGCTCTGAGGACCTTCTCAGTACAAATGCATACATTAAGAAAACACTTTATGTCATTAAGGTCTTCAGGTACCCAAGTTTTCTTCACACAATACACTACCAACTATAACCTATTTTGTATATTTTTTTGTTTTCCTCTGTCACACACGTGCTTGGGAAATAATCTGACACCTAATAAAAATGTAACTGTTCAGTATACACAATTGTAGTTGTACAGGTCAAGATTTATCTACATTTCTATTTTTAGTATGCTTGCCAGCTAAAAAAATCTCTTCAAAATTATTCAAGAGATAAAGTGTAAGTGGAGGGAGGGAGTCTGAGACCTCCTAAGTCCAACCTCACAAGGCACTCATAAAAACCACAACAGCAACTAAAAAGACCATAGCCATCCTCTGGGAAGTAAAAAGTCAGGCAGGTCCTGACAGGAACAAGACTTGACTTCTGAAATGCACTTCTGTGCTGAGCACTGGGCTCACAGCAGGTGCCACAGTGTCCCAATGCCATCTCCACTCCTCTCTCTACTGTCCCTGCTGTTACAGAGCAGCTCACCTGCTCTCCTCCCAAGACCTGCCTTCACACCTGGCATCCCCAGCACCTCTGCACAGCTTGCTCCCTGCTCAGGGCTCATCTGAAGGGTCCACAGCTCCCACCCTTCAGAAAACCAGCAGATGAGCCCCTCCTCACTGTGCTTCACAACAAAGAAGGGCACAACAGGGCTAAAGAAATCACAGAGCAAGAACTCCTCTGACAGGTCAGGAGAACAGCGTATAAATCGGGAAGCAGACTCTTCTCCCTTTTTAAGCCTTAAGGACTGCAAAGTTCTGCTCAAAACCCTCCAACTCTCTCTACCCACCCTTTTCTCCCAACTTTCCTAGTTACCACACCTTCCCTCAGATGATTAACTCCTCTTCTATCAAAGAAGCAACGAAACCCTCTTGTGAAAACAGTCTGCTATATTTGAGCATAACACTGAAGTCTTCTGTGCATTCTCTATTAATAGTGCAATACATTTTAATTGCTAGATGAAGGTTCATTTTATTCTCAAGTTCCAAAGAAACACCACAAATGAAGCAGTTACACAGAAGCCCCTCCTAAACCACAGAGCAACTCACTTGCAAAGCTGCTCTGAACAGATCTATACCAGTGCTGTGGTTTGGCCTGGCAGGCAGCTAAACACCACTGAGCCATTCACTCACTCATCCCCCAGCCCACCCCCCAACAAATGGGTTAGGGGACAGAACTGGAAAGAAAGGTTAAACTCATGGGTTGAGATAAAGGCACTTTAATATGACAGAAAAGGAAGAGAAAATAACAATGATTAGGGAATATAGAAAAAATGTGATGCACAAGCACCTCTTGACCAGGGCCCAGCCAGTGGTCAGGGAACAGCAGGTGGACACCCCCAGTCCCCTCCTCTCAGTTTCAGTGCTGAGCATGACACCGCACGGTGTGGGATGTCCCTCTGGTCAGCTGGGATCAGCTGCCCTGGCTGGGTCCCCTTCCAACCTCCTGTCCACCATCTCCTCCCTGGCAGGACAGCACAAAAATCTAAACAGTCCTTGCTTTAGTGTAAGCACTGCTCAGAAACAACAAAACAGTGAGTTACTAATATTATTCTCATTCTAAATCCAAAATTCTGCACTATACCAGCTTCTAGGAATAAAATTAACTCAATCCCAGCCAAAACTAGGAAGACTAGTTAATATT
Source organism: Fringilla coelebs (assembly GCF_963513975.1). Lineage (NCBI taxonomy): Eukaryota > Metazoa > Chordata > Aves > Passeriformes > Fringillidae > Fringilla > Fringilla coelebs. The sequence continues at coordinate 25,420,958 of NC_140029.1, read as the reverse complement.
TACTGTGTCACTGCAACTTGCCTTGTACATGCTGACCACCAAGACATGACTGAAACATTTTGGATGTATTCTGACACATCAGACTCTCCCTCACATTTGCTTCATGCAGCAAAGAAAGGAATCTGCACCCATGATAGATCCATTGCACCAGTCTCTATATGCACACTGCTTTCTATGTTTGTGTTCAAGTACCACAAATCAGGCAATACAAAAGAACCAGCAAGAATTAAAGTATTCATGGTCTAATTCAAAATTTTAAAATTATTTTTTTACCTTGAAAGTACTGAACATAGACCTTGAGCAGCAAAAAACCCCAAACACACCAGCACATTAAAAAAATATATATTCTAGCACTATTTGTTACAATATTCATTACAAAGACACTCTTTTAATCTACTTTTGTTACTTGATAGCTTTTTTTAAGTACCCACTTTTGTTACTTGATAGCTTTCTTCTAAGTATCCACTTTTGTTACTTGATAGCTTTCTTCTTCTAAGTCTTTTTTCAAATTACAGTGTATCAGGTGCTTTTGAACCTGTACTCCAGTAAGGAGGTTCATTCTTCTCTTTAATGAGAGCCGCCGGACTCACTTTAGTCAGGAGGTGATAGCACAATATCATGCTACTGCTGATGCAACAAGCTCACACAAGGCAGAATCACAAGAAGTAAATTCTCACAGAAAGAGCAGGAAGGTTTAAGTGAAATGGGAACCATGTAAGGATTTGAAAAGCTACCATGCACATTTGTGTTTCAGACTGGGTTTTACTAAAGAAATCTGTAACAGTTTCTGATACTACCATTCCTCCCTGTCCAATGCCATATGTTCCTGCCTCTGTGTCACCTTCTCTGCTAGCAAGGCACTATGCATGAATGGTATACAAGATGAGGAACTGAGTTAATATCAGAAAAAAAAACCAACTTTTTTTCCACCATTCTATCTAAGACATCCTTAAAGTAGTATTCAAAGGCTACTCTTCAAGAGGAATACAAAGGATTGATAAACACATGAAACACACTCTCAGTCATAGGCCTGCTACTCTGTGCATCATAAAAATTCTTCATATCACAAGAAGCCATTCTTATGGAAATAATGTAAATAAGTCAAGCAACAGCATCTCTCTGTCCTAAAAACACATATTTACATATGAGGAAAAGGATAGAAATTACAGGTGTGAGAGAGAGATAAGTAGTCACATGTCAGAGATCTGTACGTACAGGACAAGTTTCAGTGACACACAGCACTTTGCTGTGAGCAATATCCAGAATATATTCAGAATAGTTTTGTGAACAAGTAGAAATCAGGGTGGGAGTTGGGAGGAAAAAATACAGTAGACATAACTTAATTAAAAGATACTGGTATATTTTTCCAAGGGGAAAAGTTATAAGATCTCAGCCTCGAAATAAAACTTCATAATGTGCAGACCATAAGCAAAGAATGGCAACTTTAAAACCTTGAAATTCTGGAAATGTTTATGACATTTAAGAATCATGAAGGCATTTGGCAGCACACCTTTTGGGTTAGAAAGACATTGTGTTGGACTAAACCCAGGAGAAAATCTAAGGAATACTGTTCTTGACAAAATAAAGATCATAGTCTGAACAAGGGCTGAAAGGATAGGTAGATGATTTAATCTCTGTATCATCATCTTAAGACTGGTGTGAAGGTCTTCAGTGCTAGAAACCTATTTATTCCTAATTCACTGACAAGTGCATGTCAGCCAAGTCCATCCACACTAGCAGCATAGCTCTACACCTTATACAAATAGTCTTGGAGAGTTAACTGGCAGAATACCTTTCCAAGGCCACACTAGCAGTAGGATTGTAGCCACAATGATCTGAAGAAGTAGGCAAGGCTCAGGGGAAAGAAGCATCCCCTAACAGATGAACTGCTGTGTTAGGGGTGGCTGTGAGGGAAGAAGACAGACAGGTACCCTTGCTCCCAAAAGACTCCCTGCTCTAACACAGTGGCACTGGCACCCCTCACAAACTTTTCCCCAAGGCTGGAGCTCCATCATAGACATTCACAGGCATTTGTATATCTTGATTAAATCTTGAGTGCTATGAATTTTATTTCACAAATTTGCATGCAGTGTTCTAAACCTTAAGGGCAAATCCCTCTTGTTCAAGAGATTTTATAATATACGAGCACAGGACTGTAGGACTGCCAGGTTTGCTTCATTTCTTCTTTGGTTAGTTTATTACAGAAATAAATTCCTGGGCTTGGCATTGCTGCTTCTGTAATAAAATGACCATCCTTGAATCCTAGAGGCAAGCAGGTCTCTCAGCAGGTAGAGAAAGGATTCTCAGAGCCTTTTCCCATTAAGCATTTTCCCATTGCTATCTTACCCATCAGTATAAAAGTCAGAAATACAAAATATTTTTTAGCTCAAGAAACCTGTTAACATTCAGATAAGCAAGCATTAATCTTTTATTTGATGAAAGCCAGCCAAAAAACCCTGCAAGATGCTTCTTACAGAATTTGATCACACAGACCATGACATTGTTCACAGGATATGTCAAACATTCTGCCCTTTAAACAGCAGATAACTAACATTTACCTACTTTTGTTTATTATTCTACACACAACTGCTCCCCAACAAACTTCACTGCTGTTGAACTATACAGTGATTTCTCCAGGGCAAGCTGTCAAACAGCTCTGGTCATAGAATAAGAAAAGACAGCATTATATTCAGGAAGCTCAAGCTCCTTTGAAAGAGAATGAAACTAGAGTAACATGACACAGGTACAAGATAATCATAATGGCTGCTAGGGCTCAGGTAGAAATAAACCATCACTTTTTCATTTTTCTCTCCTTTGCAGGACTTCTGTGAAAGATATACCTGCAGTGAGTTCCTTCTTAACTATACATATCCACCCACATTCTTCCAGAACTGAGTCCCTCAGGTACAACAAGCTTCTAGGACCCTGTTTTGAAAAGCAGGTCATGCTCCTCAAAAGGGACTAGAGTTAAATGTCTTCCTACCCAAAAAGAAAACAGGGTAGGAAAACAGTCTTTAAAGCAAAAATGGCAAGAACAGTACCTAGCAAATATCCTATTTGCCTGAGGAGAAGGTGCACAGTAAGATGTGAACTGACATCACAGGTAGCTATTCTACAGTCCCCTCCATCTATACAGACATTCAGCAGCAGCACTGAAGGCTCAAAGTAGAATAAACTACTCAACACTACAATTATTCTCAGGATGCACTAATGGCTTTCAGAAGGGAAAAAATATGGAAATTCAGTCCCTGGTGAAGGTCTTAGGAACATTTTTTCATTAATAGGTTTCAGTTCCTTGCATTCGCATACAAGAAAACTGTGTTAAAAATAATTTTTAAACCCAATACTTGCAGCATATTCTTCTGTTTTTTTCTGGAATTATGCTTTGCTGTACAAAGATTGCTGCAAGCTCCAAATTAAGTATTCTCTTTCCTATGGAACACTTAAATATCAAAAAATACTGGGGGGTGTGGGAAGGGAGCCATTGGTTTCCTCTGAAGAACAGCAATCCTCCTCATTAGAATTTGAAATACTCTTTCTGAATGTTTTATTTTCTTTCTAACAACCCAACCTTACTGGGAAGCAAGAGGAAGAAAACAAGAACAACTTTTAGACACCAGCACTTCTCCAAACCAACAGATTTTCTCATCTCTGCCCCTTATTTTACATGTAGGAAAGCAACCAAAGTCATCATGTCCGCTAAAAAAGGTACCCACAGATGAAAGCATCTCTAAGAAGCCACCTACTGCCATGCAGCTTTCCATTAACCACAGCAGTTTATCAAATTCTCAATCATGCTGTAACAAAGTCTCCTAAACTGGACACCTACAGAGCTCCAGCAAGGCAAGGAGCTCTGACATGGCTTTGTCAAAACACACCACCACTGCTTCCAAGATGAGTTCAGATCTGGGAGCAAAAAGTGCTTCTGCAATGCTGATCTTAGGCTAACCAAACCACTACCATGCTTTCACCAGGCTCACAAAATAACACACAGAGAAATCATCTGATCCAACTAGATATAATTCACATTCAACATAAGGCTCAAGCACAACCCTTAAAAGCCACAGAAATCTCCACCTTATGGAATACTTATTAGGAAAAGCACCACATTAGTGCACAGAATAATGCCACATCTCCCCACACCACCCCAGAGCTTCCTCTGATACCCGTATTGTCCAAATGTTTCTATTATTTAAGATACCAGATACACATGTAACCCTTTGTCAAATATTTGTACTCACCACTAACTCCTTTTGTTAGCTCATCTGCCCTCTCTGACAATATCCCCTCAAGCAGTTCCAGAGATGCTCCTCACACTCTTCATCAACGCAATCTCTACACCCTGACTGAGGCTCAGGAAGCATTACACAGACCCTGCACAGGGGAGCTGTGGCATCTCCCCAGTTCCCACGGTGAGGAAGGCTCAGATTCTCCAGGGCTGACTCACACCTTGTTAACAGAGGGAGGGGAAAGAGCCCAGGAGTAGCGGATGGCCAAGAGGCCCCTGCCAGCTACTCCAGGTTGCCATCGCTCTCATCTTTGGCCACAGTTAGGGGGTTGGAAAAATTAATGAGAAAACAACAGGGAGCAGACAATGTACAAACCATAAATACACACACAAGAGCTCCATAAGCCCAAGCATTTGTGCCCCTTCTTGCCAGATTCTGAACTCTCTGGTAGCTTGGGAGTAACTCCTGTTCCAACATGCTGAGCTGGAAGCCACTGCTGCCAGTTACCTCCACGTAAGAAAGGTGTTTCCGGAGCTCTTGCTGAGAAGCCCCTGAGGCCAGGTTAACAATTTGACTATTCCCAAAGATACTCAGGCTCTCAGAACAAGAGCAAAATTATCTTTTCTTTCAATCATTTTTCTTCATTTTCTCGTCACCCCAAGGAAAGGAGCTGACAAAAGCTTTTTGCAACTAGAAAAGAGTCCAAGCTGCAACACTGTAACTACCTGCAGCCTGTCACAGTTGCAATAGCTTCAAACTTTGTGAGGGACCTGACCAAGGAAATTAGCAAAGGGGAGCAGATGTTATTAATGCCATTTTCCCCCTCTTTAACATTTACTACACTCAATTTATTTCTGCATTGAGATCAGAAGTACCTCCTCCCCCAGTCCTCCCCAGTTCATGAATGTCTACCACCTGAAGTTTGGCTCTGCTCGCACACATGAATGTTCAAAACGTGAAAAGCTCAGTGTGGCCCTAGAAAAGACAAATGGGAGTGACAGCTGCTCCAAAGCAAAAAGAATGTTTGACATAATGCACGGTTAACCCCAGGACCTGGTTTCTGAGTATTTCAGAACTGAATTTGGTTTTACTCCCAACAAATCCTAAGGGATTTTCTACATATTTGGCGGGGAGAAGGGAAGAAAGGTAAAAATGTAAGGACTTACTCACAAGGAGTGCTAAAAGTGGTCTTAATTTCTATCTTTATCCATGAGGGAACTTAAGATAAAGGGCAAGTCCTGCAAGTATCATTTATTTCACTAATGATACTTCACTGTTTAGAGGCCTCAAGAAAGCAATTGGTCTTTTTTAATGACATTCAGTTACCTGGCAAAATCACAGGCAAGACCAGAGGTACCATAAGACCTTGCAAATTAATTAAGGCAACACTACATTAAAGTCCAGAAGCATCAGAAACCAATTTTTCCACCCAAAAAAATGTCTCCAAGAACTGAAATGACAATACCTCTCACTTTCCAACGCAGAGAAGCTGAAACCTGTTTTTAATCTCATCAGTTCCTTCCCACACGCCAACATCAAGTAAACTCGACAGCAGTATGTACTTGCTATAGCTAAATATACCAGCAATATTCGAGAACCTAATTTGCAACCCTGCGAACACACGTTCGGAAAAGATGGCAGTTTGCAGGGCTTTTATGTAACGCAAATTTAAATAGAAGAAACAGCACCTGCCATTTTCTTCAATTAGCATTTCACTCGGTTGTAGGCAACTTAATTTCTCTAAGCCGACCGCTGCGCTTCCACAGCGATTCCACGAATAAAGCGGACACAATTTATCCGTACCGAGAATTCACTCGGACGGAACTGCAGCGGTTTTAGCCGCCCCGGGGCCAGGCAAACCCCGTCCCCGGCACTCGTGTCTGCAGTGACAGAGGGACGGGGCGCGCCCTGCCCGCCCGAGGAGCGGCGCGGCCCTTCCTTCCCCGCTCTCCGGGCGCTCCCTCCCGCCGCCCGAGCCCCCGAGCGCGGCTCCGCCGGGGCGCGGCCGCCACCGCGCAGCATCGGGCAGCGCCCCGGCAGCCCCGGGCTGGCGGCGGCAGCGGCTTCCCCGCAGCCCCCCGGGCCCGCAGCCAGGGGAGGGGCGGCCGCCACCATCTTGTCAGCCGCGTCCCCGGGCACAAAGGGAGGGCGAGAAACCCCCCGCCCCCGGGACCGAGCCGGGCGCCCCCAGCCCCGACTCACCTCCAGGCGCAGGGAAGCACCGCAGCCCCGCAGGAACTCGCGGATGTTGCTCAGGCACTCGCCCTCCGTCCGCGGCTCCGGGTACACCTGCAAGAGAAGAGGCGGGCGGCTCAGCGCGGGGAGGAGATGGGACCGCGCCGCACCGGAGCGCCGTCCCCCAGCACGCCGCTCCCCTCACCTCCCGCTCCCTCCGCAGGCAGCGGCGCCGATCGCTCCCACTGGAAGCTTTGAACCGGGAAGTAAACACGGAGCACAGGAAATGGCGTGCGAGGGCGGGGGGCGGCGGGCAGGAGCGCGGGCAGGGGTGCCCCGGCCAGGCGCGGTCGCGGGCGGCTCTGCCCCGGCGGGGCGGGCGGAGGGAGGGAGGCAGGCAGGGAGGGAAGGAGGGAGGGAGGGAGGCGCGGCCCCGCTCGGCCCTCCCCAGCCCCGCCCCGGCTGCGGGCGGAAGCGGCCCCGGGCCTCGCCGCACCGTGCTCCTGAATTTTTCAATTTGCTGCTGCACAGACCCCAGTGCCGTGACGGGTTTGGCTGCAGGGCGAGCGGCCCAGCCCCTCCTCGGGACAAGCAGTGACTGCGCTGGGGGTGGCCGGTGTCGCCAGTGGGGCTCGTCGGTGCCCTCGTTCTGGCTCCGGTCCACCGGTATCGGTTTTCTAACGAGGAAATATATCAGAAATGCTCCGAAGACCTCCGCGGAAAATACCAGCGCCCGGAGTTAATAATCTGCCAATTCCAGGGTCTGATGTTAACGACCTTTATCTGCAGTTTATTAAACAGCCCCTTCCCACCCCAGAAGAAAAACAACTTCACGTAGAGGAAAACCTTGACTGAATCTAAGACAGTTTTTGGCAACGCAGCCGTCTGCTCTCTGCAGCCGCACTCACGGTGCCTGCAGCTCAGCCTCTGTATACCCCAAAAGCAAAGGGTAGCCCTTCCACGGGAAAGCAGCCTGCCCCAAGAGCTTCAGGGACATGGCCTAACTTACCACAGCTTAACTAAATTCTGTCGGCACATAAGCATCGTTTCACAATACATTCATTGATTTCTGTGAAGTAGTTTAGCAAACAAATCATTGCCCAAACTGGACACCTCATTCTGTCAGAAGTGGAAAGCCTAGCACAGAAGTGCACTGGCAAGCCACTGGAAACCGAGGTGTTGCAACACACAGTGTCATGGCCTTTGATCATGCATTACACTCACAGAAGGTTTTGTTACATGCATGTGTGTCAAGGTTACATAAACTCACAGCATAATCCACCTGCATAGCACTGGGAAATTCACATAAGGTTGACTCCAAACATTCTGTCAAGCTGAAACCAAGGTAGTGCCTTCCCACAAAGATACCTCTGACCCAGAGAAGTACTTTTTGATACAGAATTATTACCACAGAGGTAATTTTTGATACCACAAAAATTAACAAATGTGACAGCATGACAGGGTGAACCTGGCACAAATAAATTTAAAACATAAGTCGCTATCATTTTCTAAACAAAATTCAGATGAGTCCTAAATGAAAGCCACTAGTCTGTAATACAAGGAATTTGGTAACGATATGAGTTGCAGAATCTTCCTTTCCTCAAGGAAAGAACACATACACACACTGCTCCAAACTCCTCAAATTGTTTGGTACTATGATAAATCACTGTGGCTTAAGAATAGCCCTTTACTACACTAAAACATAAAGGGAATCCTAAAGAAGCCCTACAGAAGGACGTACAGCCCAAAAGATAAATTCAGTAAGTTTGAAGGACACAAGAGGTGAAGGAACCCTCCTGAAAGTACCATGACCTTCATGTCTCTTCCTTGAAACACTTTTTGATTACTCTACTGATTTATTTTTTAATTGTAGTAAGAAATCTAATGCTATCATGCCAACATCCCTTGTTAGAATAAGATGCTGGGAATTTTTTCCATGTTGATGCTTCTAGTATGCTCTCTCCTGTATGTTCTTAATATACACACAACAATGTTATCATTACAATTTATAACTGTTTTATCTTAAACTATTTGCATAATAACTGGGGTTTATGGCCTTTTACACTTGCTACTTCATGGTCTCTTTTTTGTATCCACCATTTTCTTTTTCAGCTACTTTGTTCATCAAGGCCTCTTTTCATTCTGAGAAACGTTAACATTACCTCTTCAAACACAAATAACATCTCCCAAGAAACCACAGTAAATTCAGGTTTCTCTTAAAAGAAGCAAATGTCTTGGCTCGTAATCCACATTAACACAAAATGTCCCAAAGTCTCCAACACATTAAACTCAGTAATTCTAAGAAACCCACACGTGTACTATCACCTCATAAGAGGCCGCACATAATTCATAAAATACCGAGCAATAACTGGAAAAAAGAGGCAAAAAAAAAAAAAAGGTAAGGGAGAAGAAAGGGAAGAGGGTAAGGAGAGACATGATTAGAGAAAGGCAAAAACTTTCAATTGAAGATTAAAGAAACAACAAGCAAAGAAAACTCAAACCCAGCAAATTGTTTCCTATCAGGTCTGGAAGCTTAAAATACATGCCAAATGCACCACTGAGACCTTAGCCCCACCAGCACTCTAATGCATGTTTTCAGTTAAAAATCATCTTCCTCAAAACAATAAAATAAGTTACAGTAAATCTTTAGAAATATGATTTCTTCCTTCAAAATAAGGGAAAACACTTTGGAATGATAAAAGAAGCAGGGTACATTTTCTCAGCTCTGTGGCTGCAAGCATTTTTATACTACAGAAGACAGAAGCATATGGGTAAAGAATTTAAAAATATCTTAGCATTTGCATCCTGCTAGAAATGTAAAGCATTAATGATCCCATAAAATGAAGCAAACCCATTATTTACCTGGAAAATCTTAATGTGATTCTGGCAACCTTCTCTGACAGACAGCTAAGAAACACAGTAAGGGACCTGAAAAACAAAACCAGCCCTGCGACAGAATGTTGAAGTGCAGTTATGTGGGCCAGGCCCATGATAAAATCACACATATGGTACACGATATCCTTTTTAGTTACAGGAAGCTCAGGAGCACGACCTCTCCCACAGATCACATTTATAGCCTCACAGACTGTTCAAAATGTACCAGAACATCATGCAAGCAGACCACAGGTAAGTCCTAGTCCGCCTGAAGGACGGCTAATCTGTACAGACACAAAGGATAAATAAAAGTAGGGTCATATTCCCAAATTGCTTAGCTTCATAAAAAGTAGGTTGCATGTACATAAAGCCAGTGAAATAAAAAGGTTATGTATTTTCCTCTCCAGTATTTGCTTCATCCTTTTCCTATCATATAGACCAACACCATTAGTTCATTAATGGGGGTTGTCTACTTCTTATATGTATACACAGCTCTTAGTACAAAGAGGCCTCAGTGTCCAACTGGAACCTCTGTGTGCTCTAGTAATACAAATAAAAAAGGTTAATAGTAATTAGAAAAGACGGGGATTCCAGAGGGGCATGACAGATTCTTAATTAGGGACCAGGGTGCCACAGTGGAATCCAAAGAGATGAGAGGAAGGTAATATGCAGAGCAGCCACTGTTTAAACCACTTCTTTGTGGTTCAGGGACAGGTTCTGATTAAGATTTAATCTCTTGGGGAGCAGTGCTAGAAACCACAGGTAGTTCAATGAGGACACTTATGTGATGCACTGTAGCTATCAAGGAGCAGAGTACATTTCCCACCATCCAGAAAAGGTGGGGAACAATGTGCAATGCAAATAGATGGTACCTAGCTAAATGTTACATCCCTTTAGATCAGTTTAAATCTATGGTTTTAATCAACATAACAAGTGAATAAGAAAGGGCAATGCAGAGAGGCTACATCAGGAAAAGGTTTGACAGGGGTGGTCTTAGAAAAAATGAAAAAGGCTAAAAAAAAGTTCATTTGGATAGGGAAATTATATGAAGAAAATAAGCAAGGAATGTGTATAATAATGAATAAATTAATTTTTTTTTAAACCCAAGCAAACCCACAGTTCTTTGATTGCAATCTCAAGTAAACATGACACTTTAATAAAAAGTAGGAGACATCTTCAGCTATATGTATGGGAAATCAGCTATTTACTTACATTCACTGCTGAACAAGTTGACAAACTGGGTCACAGAACAAGAAATGTATAAGGCCTTTATATGGAAACTGGAATCTACTAGGTAGAGTGAGTACCAACACAGTTCCTACATGCAAGCTACATCACTCATTTATCTAGCACAACATATAAAAATTACAACATGGTTTACTATGTAAGAAGCCTATCTCAGTAGCTAGAAAGCAGAAACTAATAGAAAATGTAACCTAGCTGCAAACTAGCAGCCAAGTTCAGCAGACACTTAAAAACATCCTGTTCAGGTGTATGGCTGCTTGAGCCTGAAGTTCAAAGACTGAGCCCTTAAATAGGGGGAAATCCTTTTCATCCTGCCTGGACCCTTTAATATCAGATTGCCCTCACAGCACAAAACAGTTGTCCCTCCACGTTTCAGAGCACCTTGTATACACAGAGCATTACTGCAATCTAATCAGTAAAAATATCATAATTGCACAATGCAGCAAAGCTAACAAAAGGGTCCTATTGATCACATTCAGCCCCACAGCAGCTGTGTTTCCCTTGCTTCCAACCCCTTTGACTGGTCAAGGGCAACTATCTTCCAATGGGGCAAACACCTCCTGCACAAGCACTACAGGCTGGGATTTGTTGCCAGGGCTTGTGTTCAGGGACAAAAATGAGATTAAAAAGCATCATGAGGAGGAAGCCTGGCCATTCTCACACCAGCCTGCAAGGTGAAGCTGCAGGCGATTAACTGTCCAACACCTCCTCCGGTTCCTTCCCTGCCCAGCTGCTGCCTCCTGCCTCCACCTGCACCCACGCCCAGCAGGGCCCATCCCTTTGGGCATTTGGGTTTCCTGCTCTGTCCGAGACCACTGACCCTCACAAATTGAGGCACAATTTGTGAGGCACAAATCTGTGAGGCACAAATCCCCTGGGGATTGTGGGGATGGACAAGAAAGAGTGGCTACACAGTTACACAGGAAGACATCCTCTGCCTCTCGAGGAAGCATCCACTGCTAGGGACCAATGGCAGGTGCAGCACTTCCTCCACAGTCAGTGAGCAGTTGGGCTGGCAGGACTGCAGATGGAAGTCCCGTGCTCCTCCCAGGACAGCAGGAGGCACAGCTGCACTTCTAAGGATCGCATCTTCCACATCTCCAAGTAAGGAGCACTCTGCAGTTGAGCAAATCACTTAAAGAACTGCACATCTTACTGATGGCACATTAGCAGGATGCTATAACTAAACTAAAAACACAGATCAGAATTCTCAATGGAGAGCAGCTCTGTTTTAAAATCAGGTGTCTTGACAGAGCACTAGACCTTAGCATGATACAATTTCTGCAGTACTGTAGCTCTTTAACACAGACTTTTCCCACCCTGTAAAGCCTGCAACCCACAAACTTTTCAATAATAACCTACACAGCAGTCAGCATGGGCTGCACACCTGTGTTTTGGCTTGAAAGAACCCATGGTCTGAAAGCACAGCAGCAGGCAGTCAGACACACAGACACATAGTAAGAGCTAGATCCAGCAAAAGACTGAAGCTCCTACAGGTCATGGACTAAATTTTTTTATGCGCTGAAATTTTACATTTCCACAACTCACCTAGACTGTGCATACAATACAAAGAGGAAGGAAGGTGCCTTATGATATGCCCTAAAATTCTTATTTGCTGAAAAGAATACCCAGACACCAAGGTAATCATGCACAGCAGAACGTAAAAGCAGGAATCTACTTAGTGTCCCAAACTCCAATCATCTCCTAGACTTACAAGAGTTCTTTGAGTGTCATTTGGAAGAATTCTCTGAAAAGTGGTCAGTGTCCATTTTTTATTAACAATAGAGCAAAAAGGTTCCCAAACCTCTTGCCCTCTTGGACACCACTACTGGTGACAGCCACAGAAGGAGCTCTTAGATCCCATTACCTCACTCCAAAGCCATCGGCATGACTAACCCCACATCTGACACTCCTCTGCTTTACATCCTACATCCCCACACCAGTCCCTGCATTCCACCTTTTCATCTCTCCCACCTCAGACCACACACCACCACCTTCCAAACCAGCAAATGCAATCCCACATTTAGCCACACAAACATCACCCACCACCTCTTCTTTACTGTCCAACAGGCCATGCCAACTCATCAGCCACCACTCTGTGCTCCCTCCATCTCCACTTTGCTATGCTATCTGAAACCAGGAGCACTTTTAATTCTGAAGGCTCCTCCAGCTCTTCTGATTTTTTCCTCTGCACGCGTTCAGTAATGCTCCTCTGCCTGACTAGCCATCATTAACAGTGACCTACATTCAAACACACAAATGTTCTGCTTTAGCTGCTTCAGTTCTTTAGTGTAATAGCCCCCAAAATGTAAGTTCAGCTAGGTTGCAAATGAAATGTGTAGTTTGGTTAAAATGGAAGCCAGGTCCTGTGGCAGCCTTTATAAATGGGACCTTATGCAAAAATTAGAGCTGCTTTTTTCCATTAATCTGACCCCAAAAATTACTCTGTAAAACTGATTCAGCTGTTTGAGTTCATCTTTTCAGATATGTACCTAAATTAAACAATATTCAGGAAAACAGTACTTTTTTTTTTTTTTTGCAGTAGAAGTACAGTACTTTTGCCACTTCCCTTGGACCCTGATTAAATTCCCATCAATGTACATAGACTCAAGTTGCATCAGGGAAGGTTCAGGTTGGACACTAGGAGGCTTTTCTTCACAGAAAGGGTAATTAAACATTGGAATGGGCTGCCCAGGGAGGTGGTGGAGTCACCTTCCCTAGAGGGCTTTAAGGAAAGACTGGATGGGGTACTTAGTGCCAAGGTCTACTTAACAAGGTGGTGTTCACTCAGACTCAATGATCTCAGATGTCTTTTCCAACATAATTGATTCTGTGATTTTGTGGAAGTCTATAAATTGACTTCCTGAAGCAGGTTTGAACCCAGCCCTAAGATACACCATAGTCTAATGGCACCAGGGCAATCTGTATGGTACTTTTGTTGTCTCAAGTTTCCATCTAATTTTTATATTTCAGACAGAAAACATAGGTTGGCACAGCATTAAGAAAATGAGAATGCCATGCACATAAAACTTACGAGTTGTCTTTGCCAGTGCTATTAGGAGCCTTGAAGGCCCCCCCAGTGTGACCTGAACTAGGCAGGAGTCCTACCAGAACACAGCACAGGAGTGTGCCTGAAGGATGTGATACATGCACATCAGAGAGCCTGGCTGCAGCTGCAGCAGTAATCTGCTTTCCCTTCCTTCCTAAAAGCTAAGAACTAATATTCCTAATTCCTGCGGTTTTGCTTATTTTCTTGCTATTTCAAAGAAAAAGAGGAAATCAGCTAGCATGCAACTGACCCCAATCCCAAGCAGCACCATCAGCCTCAGGCTGCAGAGCTCCAGGGGTGCCAGCGTTAAGTGTCCACAGGAAGATGCGTATTTCCCTGAAGTCAGCACATGAAAAAAGCCTGATGAAGTGCAGCTCCAGGTGTGGGCTTGGCAGGAACAGAACCAAAGAGATTCCCCTGTGAAGGAAGGCTGATGGGGAAGGGTTTTGCACCCCTTGTCACGTAAAGCCTGCAGTGTTTCCTGTGGAGCATCGCTGTTTTGATGCCGCGCAAGCTCAGGCTTCAGGAGTCCAATCACTCAGGGTTTGTTTACACTGGGAGAGCTCTGCTGCTAGATATGCTGGCATCGCTCCTCAGTGTGGATGTAACATATGCCAGAGAGGGAATTCCTCTGCCAGTCTCACAGTACCACTTCCCCCAGTGACATTAACAAAGCCAACAAAACCACTTCTCTGACAGCACAGCTGCACCAGTGGGGGGTATATGATTTTTACTGCTTTCCCCCTCCCCCCACCCCATGAAAATATTCCATAGGACTACCAAAGCCCTACAGAAGGGATGGATTCTCTTCTGGGCAAGCTGCCAACATCATCCAATAGCACTCACTGCAGAGCAGGAAAATGGAGACCCGAATTAAACGCACTTAGACCCAAGCAGTGTTTCATTGGCAAAGAAGGGCCAGGGGCCTCTGCCCACGGGGTGTCAGTGACCCCTGATGAGGAGATCCACGAGGGAAACTTCTTGCAGACGAAGCTGGCCAGCCCTGCTCAACTCCCTACCACAATTACAGTGCTGAGGCACTGAAACAGGTTGCCCAGATAAGTCATGGGTGCCTCATCCCTGGAAGTGCTCAAGGCCAGGCTGGATGGGGTTTTGAGCAACCTGATTCAGTGGAAGGTGTCCCATGGTGTCCCATTGCACGACTGTTGGAACGAGATGGTCCCTTCCAACTCAAACCATCCTATGGTTCTGTGACTCTGGTGGTGGGTAATGGCAGCAACCACATCATACTGAGAGATGTGGAGAGAAAATGGCTTTGCTCTAGGCAGCAAAGTGAGGGAGAGAGCAGAATGTCACACTGGCTGAGGATCAGGGAGTAAAGCTCAGCCAGCCAAAGTGCAAGACACAGCTTCCATGCTGCCAGCTCACAGTATTTTTGCAAGCCCTGTCATGCTTGAAATGTTTTAAAGTTACAGTTCTTCAAATCACAGCCACTGAATAACAATTAATTTAAATTTTTATTTAAGGAAGATGTATATTGAATTCCCCTCGGTGATTCATAGGCAGATTTTAATAATATATACGCATACTATATATAATATATATTACATATATGTGTGTGTATGTATAAATACACTTATATACATACCTAGTCTGCAAACTTCAATTTTAAAGCCAGACTTCCACTTTTCTAAGGCTGGAATTACAATCTTAAACATTTTCAGCTCAACAATGTGGTGCCATCAGCCACTAGCATGCAGTGTAACCAGAGGGGAGCGTGCTGGTGGCATCCCCACAGTGCTTCCTCTTCTGCACACACACACAGAGCATTTGGAGGACAGTCTGGGTAGCAGTAGGGTACCTGAGGGCTAACTTTTTGTTGCCCAAATTATGTACAGGCACAGAAAGAATGCATATAAAAGCTGTGGAAAAGACATTAATGAGAGTAAGACTAGCAGAACTACATTATTTTTCCATGTTTTCTCACAAAAAACAGTTTAATCACCAACAGTTTCCTTAATTGCCCCCTCTTCTCAGGATCTAGCACACCTTTATTTAACTCAGCCCAGATATTTATGCACTGACAGGATCTGGTTTTCAAGGAACAAAGCAGTGCACATAAATACAAGTCCTCTGCTTCCTCAATGAGCACAGGCAGACCATATTTCTTTGGATAATATCCCAGTTGTCAGAATTCCAGAGCCAGTACATAGACAGGAAAAGCAAGGGCATTCTCCTTCAAAGCATTCCTGCATCCCTGCTGTCACAAGGCAGTAGGAGTAGCATGGTCCATGACAAGTCAGGACCAAAAAATCCTACAAAGCTCACAGTATCACTGATGAGAACAGCATGTATTCAGGGAAAAGGCACTCTAATGACTTTGTTTGGGATAACTTTTCCCCAGGCTCTCAGCTCGTCCTTGCAGTGCTTCCACCCTGGAGTAACAGCACTCATACACACACCAGTGTTCCCTGAGCACGCAGCCATGGCAGGCACACCTGTCCAGCACGGATTATTCTTGCCAGAAGCACAATAATCTCCCTGGGAGGACTGTTGCTGAAGGAAGAGAGCATATGCATATTGAAATGCAGGTTTTGCTTCCTGTCCTGTGATGACCTTCTGCTGCTGCTGCACAGCCACCACAATACCTTCCCAACAGATTTCAGTGAGAAGGCAGAACAGCCTTTGGGGTCAGCCAGGCAGACCCAAACAGCCTCACCAAGGCTTCAGAGTGAGAACATCCTGCCAGAAGAACTTCCAAAATGTTAGTTGCTCAGGGCCAAATAGCACCTGGAAATTTCCACCTTAGGAGTAATATCTGCGTTGCTGGTGGGATGTTCCCAAGCTCTGTCTGGGCTCCACATTCAGCTCCCAGCCAGTCTTACACCCTTTGCAAATATACTGGGCTACAAAAATCCTCACTTGTTATTAACTCTGGGTCCAAACACCTTTCCTTTCTTCTTCCTTCGCAACACGTGAAGTATCATGTTCAGGTCACACCTTGTCACAACAGGAGAGAAGTCTACTTAGCCCCGATATTTACGTGTGAAATGAGAGATAAGTGAGCATAAATCTCCCTTTGCCCCAGCCTAGGCGCACACGCTCATCGCGGGGACACGGCTGGTGACATGGCTGCCGCATGTGGCAGCCCAAACCCTCCGTGCTTGCGCTCACACACAACAATTCATTTGCGAATCACAAAGGGTTAATTTATTCCTAAATTACAATTCAGAATGCCTCATTTAGCCACAGACCTCTCTCATTAAAAAGAGAATCATACAGATGTATGAGGTATTTGTACAAAGATCTGAATCTTTGTTGCCATCAGTTCTGGCACTACCCCAATTAATAACCAAATTAATGTCAACGCCAGTACCCAATCCTCCACAGGGAACAGGAATGACGTTTCCTTTCGGCCGTGCACCCAGCCTCATCCACAGGAGAGAGAGCTGCCTCTGTTTTCCTGGGGCCAGCCCCGTGCCGCCCGTCTCCCACCTCAGCGCCGCGGGAGCAGCCCGAGGAAGCGGCTGTGTTTTGGATCAGCCTCCCCCGCGCAGCCGAGCAGCTCCTGCCCCGTTCAATCCTACGCTCGGTGCACCGCCTGGGGATGCTCCGTTCGACGGAGGGAGGCCGGGGGGCGAGCCCCAGCCGCATCCCCGCACGCTCCCCGTGCCCCGGCTTCAGAGCGCCGAGGCAGCTGCTGCCGTGCCCTCCAGGAGCCCCGACGGAGGGGGGGCACCGCGGGGTGTCAAATGGCTGCTGCATCGCATTCCCCCATGCCTCTTCTGCATTTTCCCCAAAAAAGAACAAAGCTGTCCTCAAAAAGATGCTCTCTGTCGAACAGCTGACCAAAAATAAAAGTACAAACAAAACTTAATGGAGCGCGAAGCCTCAAATGACAAGGAAAATTCCCGCTCCAATTCTGATCTCTGTTTACAACGTTGAAAGTGGGTCAAACTGGTCTGCGATGGAGGAATCTGTTTGGAAAATGATCTCTGAGAGGAAAAGCATCTAAGCGGCAGACAACTGCACTGCAATGCTTCCACGGGGATCCCTTCCCTGCCATCAAAGTAATTCAGTTTTACCACACAAGGCTGAAACCCTCTAACTTGAAATTATGGCTTTTTTATTCAAATTACTTAATTTCAGCAATTCCCTATCTTTTGGAGCAAATCAATTAACCATGTTTCAGCATATATCTCCATGATTTAAAAAACTAAGACATGTCTGGGTTTGGACAGGGTGGATGGGGGAAGCTGTTGTTGGTTTTGTTGATTTTGCATTTTTTTTTTTTTTTTTTTAATAATTACCCTCACTTTTGTTCATTTCCTGTGTTCAGGACAAGGTTATTGTGCAGTACCATCACACTGCCTAACCCAACTATTTTGTTTTACCCTGTCATGGTCTCTTTCAAAATGCAAAGGAATGATTATGACATAAAATGTGAGCCCCAAAATAAGGAACAGTCTGTAACAACATTACTTTTCAAGGTATTTTCATTCTGACTTAGAGAAATCTAGTCAATTTAATAGCTGTCCTTTCCTGTTCAAGATAGAATATGATTGTAATGTAAACAAATTCAGCCAAAACTTCCTGGCAAGAAGCTCAGTAGGTTGCTCTGTGCAATGCTGGTATACAAATACACAGTAATCTAAAGAAAGAATATATTTAACCAGCCTTGAAACCCACTAATTTGTTTTATCGACTTATGAAAATTCTGTTCTTTGACCTTCAAGTGCTTGATTCCTTTTATGGTCGCACAATCTTTATTTATTAAAAATCTCCTGCTAATTACTCTGAGGGTACCCAGAGGCTTTAAAAAGCACAAAATGCCAAAAAATACATTACTACATTCCTGCATATATTGAATCCTCTTTCTAATCTGTTTTTGAATGAAAGAAATACATTTATAACATTTTCTAGAAAACATCTTTAAAAGCACCCCAAGCTGATAAACCTTCCTTCATATTTATATTCTGTAATTTTTAAATTTTTCTCTTTGGTTTTAGTTACTATTTTGTATTTACAGAAAAATGAGCTCTGTAAGTCTTCAAAGTGTCTGCTAATGTCAGATATTTATAGAAAGTTATGATCTCAAATGATTTTAAGAACTGAATCAGTCTACATCTGTGGGACATCCTTGTATCTTTTAAACTTCAAAAGTGTCCAGTTTTAACTAGAGACTTTCAGGGCAAATAAGGAATAAAAAGGCTCATATTTTAAATGCACTCAGTATAAAAAAAGTAACAAAAGGTAGTAGCCAAAAAGACTTGGAAAAAATACCATGTCACAGTAAAGGATGTAAATTTTATATGTTTACTAACAAACAAAGAAAGAGAATAAAATAACATGAAAACATCTCAGACATAACATAGATGAGAACGTGAAAGAGGTATGGGTTATAAATTCTGAGTCTACAGAAAAAGAATATTTACAAAGTTAGATGGAAAAATGAGTTTGAGAGACATCTATGAATTAGAAAGTGCTTTGTGAACGGCCCGTGGAAATAAGAAGAGTTACCCTCACAAAACCAAAGATCCCTCTAAAAAAAAATGTTAAAAGGGCTATTTCTCCCCAGACTTACAACTAAGTTAGAGCCGGAGGAGACACCCAGGGTCGACGCGGGGCGAGCTCAGGGGGTGGGAGGCTGCGAGGTGCCAGCGTCCCTCCCGCCCTGCGGCCATCCCAGCCCGGGCAGCACCCATGGTGAACCCCGCACTGCTGCACCGCGAGCTCCACAATCAGTCCCACTGACAGCTCCTCGCACCCAGGCCGGTGTCCTTGCTGGCTGTGGGGAGCTGTGCGCCTCTGCCAACCCTCCTCTGCATATGGGTGCTGTGAAGGGAGGACCCTTGCCTGAACATGAGAGGTGTTTGCTCCTCTGAGATGAAAAGAGAGCCTTTCATTCAATAACCGAGCTGTCCCAAACTATACTGTAACAGAGAAGCACATTAAGTTGGGAAACACTCTTAACACTTATTTCTGTTATGCTTTTTTGTTTATTTTGTTTTTCGGGAGAGCCTCTTTCCCAGATTGAGTGCAGGACCCCATTTTACTAGGCTTGACATCTACACAAAGTGGAAAGACCTTTCCTGCCCTAAAGCTCAGAACCCAAAGCCCAAGAGGTGCTCAGGAAGCGTGCCTGGAGCAGCAGTGTGGGAAAGGCTGCCAAAACCCTCCTTGGGCTTGGTGCCACCAGGCAAAAGAGCCTGGGGACAAGGAGGCATGGGCAGAGCCCGTCAGAGCCAGTGGATAGTTAGGTGGAGGAGCCCCCACTTACCCCCAGCCACACGTCACACATGTCACCCCAGATGGCAGAACAGGACATTTACCTGACGGCAGAACAGGACATTTACCTGCTCTGGAGCCCCACTTCGCAGCCCAGTGCACTGGACAGCAGTTTGCACCTCACGTACCACCTCCACAAAGTTGCCGCCCCCTAGGAACAGCAATATCCTCTTCAGCTTTACTGCCTGGACAGCCACTTAGGGAGAAATGGTGGTGGGGAAAGCTGGCAGGGGCTTCAGCTGTCCCAGCTAGCCCCACTGGCCACCATGGTGGTCCCTGAGTTACCCACACTCACACACACTGTGCCCGCTCTCATCACTTCCATCGCCTGCCAATAGCACTGTGGGCTCCTTTCCATATCCCCACACCACCACCCAATCTACCTGTGAATTTGGGAGGCAGGAATGATCTACTGTATCTGCAGAATGGGACTCCAGTACAGAGCCAAGACCTCCAGCTACAGTACAACACAAAACAATAACAACCCCAGCGGGAGGCAAACTGAAGAACCAAAGGGGGACAGCCCAGTCCAGTGTCCTGCTGAACTCAAGGCACTGGTTACAACTTTGTGGGTCTGAGAACTACTTGAAATAGAGCCACAAAAGGTAACAAAAGCCCACTGTCAGCAGGCTCTCATGAGTGGAGTGCTCTGCCAACTGCAAAAGGTGAAAAATACGGTGTTATTTTCAAGCAAGGAGTCATCCCACCATCATAGCAGATGACCTTCATCAATCTTCTCTTCACTACCTTAGACTGGCATACTAGGAAAGTTTTTTGCCAATATTTGGATCTCTGTGTGCACTACGTTACTGAACATCAGGTGAGACAACTGTACTGTCCCAAGTTTTGAGGCGCAACCAAACCCCTCTCCCTCTGGCTGAGCTACGACAGGAATTACGTACGTACACAGAACACAGAAAAGTTCCCTGACAGAGTACATTTTCTTCAAACACAACGCAAACTAGAGCTGTAACGCGTTTTTTCAGCCCCCCCCCCCCCCCCCAAAAAAAAAAAGGATGAGTTTTTTTTTCCACAGGCTACCGAACAGTAAGGGACCCAAATAACGCTAAAACAGCCTTCAAGAAAACTAAGCATCAAACGCTAAAATGTCCTTCAGAGGCGGGAAGGGATGAGCTGAATCACCTCCCAAGCGAGGTGAGGCACCGGCTGTTCCAGCAGTTGCGTAGATAAGTTTGCAGCCGGCTCGTGGCACGCAAGGAAGGGTCCATAGTCACCCCCCAAAATTAATGCATCTCCCGTGCACAGCCAGGACTCCGCTTTGGCGAGCGGAGCGTTTGTACAGCACTTGCAGAACAGTGGCCCCTCGGGGGGAAGCCCCTCCAGCCCGGCTGCCGCTCCCCGCTCTCCCCCGGCCCCCCGAGGGGGACCGGCTCCGCTCCGCCCCCCGCGCCCCTCGCCGCCCTCCCTGGGCCCGGGGGTCCCCCCTCCGGCGCGGGGGGCGGCGCGGGCGGGGCCGGGGGCGGCGGGCCCGGCCGCACAAAGGGCGGCGGGGCGGGGGCCGCCGGGCACTTACTTTGTCTATGGTGCCCGGGAGCAGGCGGTCGAGCAGGCGGCACAGCACCACGCCGTCCTTCAGGGAGGACTGAAGGAAG
Organism: Fringilla coelebs; assembly: GCF_963513975.1. Lineage (NCBI taxonomy): Eukaryota > Metazoa > Chordata > Aves > Passeriformes > Fringillidae > Fringilla > Fringilla coelebs. The sequence goes on along the minus strand of NC_140029.1, from coordinate 25,399,524 downwards.
CCCTCGGGGTCGGAGATGGTCTTTTTGGGCGACTCCAGCACGCCCAGGGCGATCAGCCACGTAACGGTCTGCTCCGCCGAATTCATGGCGATGGCGGCGGCGGGCGGGGGTCGCGGCGCCCCGCGCCTCGCGTGGGTTTTGTGTCTCCCCCGGCGGGGGCTTCAGGCGGAGGCCGGCGGCGCCGCCCCCATGTGAATGCAGATGACGACGCCCCGGCCCCGCCGCTACAGACACATGCAGCTGCAGTGCCGCCTCCTCCCCGCCGCCCCCCCGCCCCCCCGCCGCCGCCGCCGCCGCCGCCGCCGCCCCATGACATCACTGGCAGCGGCGGCGGGCGGGGGCCGCGCGCCCGCGGAGACCCGCGCACCGCTCCGCGCCCGCTGCGCGCGCCGAGGGGCGGCCGGCGCGCGCCCCCTGGCGGGCGGTCGGGGCCTCCGCGGGCGCGCAGCGGGGCGGGAGCGGGAGCGGAGCCGCCGGCCGCGGGGAAAAGTTGCGGGATACCCCGGCCCCTCGTTTCCTCCTCGGACGGCGCCGTCGCGCGGAGAACGAACCTCCACGAGCGCCAGGCTCGGGCAGACTGGTTTCGGGCCATCTACCTCCGGGAGCACCGGCAGCGGGTTCCGGCCCGACCGGCCGCACTAACGAGATCTCTGCCTTCGTCCGTCGTTCCCTTGCGCGCGGAAACCCGTTCGGGAACCTCGGCCCAGCGGCCGGGTCGCGGGCTCGCCCCGGTGCGCGCCATCCCCGCCGTGCGCCTGCCGGGATGCTCCATCCCCGGAGCGCCTCCCGCCAGCTTCCACCCCGATGGTCTGCGGCACCGCCTGGGAAGCCAGCTCGAATACTCAGAAGTACTGTGAAGGCTAACCTGAAACAGAGCCTTCCTGTGCCTTTTATTCTGACAAAAACCATTCCTCAAGGCTTTGCTCGGACAGGGCACCATGAGCAATCAGTATTTTTTTGTTAGGAGCTGGCTGGTATGGGCTCCCAGGATCCCTCTGTTGCCATCAGCCTCCCTGATGCAGCACACACGCCAGGAGAGGCGACACCACCACGGCCCCTGCTTTCCCTTCTCGCCCCATCTGAACCCCTCGAGGGGCAAAACGCCTTCAAGGCAGAGGTAGAGGGAATAATGCCAACCCAAAGTCATCTCTGCTGCTCTGCTTCCAGCCTGGTGCACTGCGTCCGCCACCATCGCAGTCCCTGAGCAGCAGCTCTGGTAGGCTCTTCCGACCCAGACTCTCCTCCCAAACCACCGGCCAGCCCAGAAAGGCAGAGGTGCTTTCCAATTTGATACAAGATTATCTAATTTCAACATTCAATCTCCTCCTAATCCATAATAGGTGCATATTTTCTGAAATTCTGACACTTCAGGTGGATACCTCTTCCAAAATTTGTTTTTCCTTTTGCTCCTTGCTTTTTGGTTGAGGTGAGAGCAGCAGACTGGCCTCTGCCAGTATTAATGCCCACCTGGACTCAAGCAGGATGAGATAAACAAGTACAATGCACACAGCAAGGGTCAGAAGGCATTTATAACCTCAGCATCCCCAGCGGGGGTTCCCCAGTATCTTCCCAAGCAAGGTGAGCAGCAAGTGGGGCCATCCCTGGCACTGGCCCATAGTAGAAAACAACGGGCACGAGTTTATGAAGCTTTTTATGTGAGAGATGTGATGGGTACATGAACAAGGTGAAAAGCACAGGGCTGATTACAGCAGAGAGCATGATGTGGGAAAACCCATCCAAAGGCAGTGGAAGTAACAACATATCACAACACAGAACAGTGATCTTAACAAAGCATAAAGGGTTTCTTTATAAGCAATATCTGGGTTGTCACTGACTGGCATCCATGACCTACCTCCTCACCATGCTTCTGCACTTAACTGAACACCCTTCCATATTTATTTTGAACAACACCTTCTGATTTGCCAGCTATGAAGAACACAACATGGCAATTATTTGCCATTGGAAAGCTGTATAGATGGATTGCCTGGAGACTTCTAAAAGAAGCTTGACCCAGGTTGGGAAACCATTTCCAGATCTCGAAAGGAAAAAAAATGAAATGCCCAAAAGATTTAGGAGCATACCACTCCCTTCTTGGCTTCCTTTCTTGTCAGACTTTCCCCTGCAAGGTGTTTACTGCAAAGCACCAGAACTCTCTGCACAGCTCCCTTGTTTTATTCTTTCCTCCTGCATGTTCCAGTACTGTCTGTTTATATTACAACCTTGTAGGACAGACAGATATTTTGCATCTGCACTATCTGTTGAGTGGAGCCCATGCCATGGTGGGAGTTTTGAAGTAACACAAACAATGAAATATACAATTATTGCAAGTCTGCACTTCTTCTTCTTCCTTGTTTCACAATTAAAGGTGTTGATTCTCTTATGTCCTGACTCTGGTCCCACTGTTGCTTCTAAATCATAAACTCATGACATCTTTATTCAAGCATACATTTTAATAGTATTTAAATAATTTAAATTCTTTCTGAAGTTGTCATAGAGGGATTATTTTAACCACTTTTTCCTGCAAAACATTTTAAATTTATGCAAAGCTGAAGAAGTAATTTTGGTACTGGCTCTCATAAACAAAGGATATATAGGAAGCATGTATGTTGGTTCAGGTAACTTCCAGGCCTTAAATCTGTTCACACAAGCAAAAAGATTCTTATATTTTGTGGGCAGTGGGGGGGAAGGGGGAGGTGTCTCAGTTTAATAATATCTGGACCTCTTTTGAACAAGAAAGAAATAAATGTTCTCGGAAATACATCAGGCAGCTTTGGCAGAGGTCTAGTAGATTAAACAGCACATAATTTTGTATAAATAAAGATTAAGCAGTTGACAATTTATTTGGTCTTTTCCAAGCTTTTGTCATATTCTTATGAGAAGTTACTAAGGAAACCAGGTAGGCATGAGGTAGAAGGTAAATTTCTGTCATGGATTAGCGAGTGGTTGAAAGACAAAACAGCAGGAATAAATTGCCAGTTTGCAATTTCACCAAAAAGTTACCAGTAGAGATGCTACCTCTATTCTGTGGTATGAATTAACTGAAAGTCTCCAAGAGACAATTATACTTCTGTGGATTTTATTTACTCTTTTAGCCTGAGCAATTGGTTTTGGAGGAGGGAGAACAGTAGAGGAAGGAAAGAGCAGGTAAAGAAAGCTACTCTCATTTTGGCCTTCCATTTGCCATTTTCCATTTTCAGCTGTTAATACCTCGTCTCCCTGCCCCTGGCAGCAATGAGATGCTTTGGCCAGATACACAAATCTCTGTTTTCCCTGTGCCAGGCCAAGGTCAGGATTTCAATGTGGAGGTAACTAATTAATTATCAGTCTGGCTTGAACAGAAATTGCCTTGACAGTCTGTAATTAGCTATATAGGGGTCATACTGGATCAATTGCTGTGCTGGGGTTCCCATGCTATACGTAATTATCTCTGTAGTTTTAGCCTAGGGAGGTTTACATCTCTCTGTAGTAAAAGCCTCACCCCAACAAAGCACTCTTCTGTGTTAAACTCAGAGATGTATCTCCCTCCATGCCATTTAAACCTACCTTTCAAAAGAATCTTGAGGCTTATAGAGGAGCTAGTCTTTCATGGTTCCTGAAACCAGCTATCACAAGTTCATCACCAGCTCTCTGCTGTTGATTGACTACCTGTCAGCTGAAGGGGTCAATTAAAACCCATACACCAAAGATTGTGTTGGTGAATTTGGGAAGGCAGATCAATGAACTGTGTGGTGCTAGCACAAGCCTCAATGAATTAAAAAAAAACAAAACCAAAACCAAAACCACAATAGAGAGCAAATTATTTCATTAACTTCCAAGTTTCAAAGTATTTTAACGGGCAGATGAAAAGTTTTTTTGTCCTGAGAGGTCTGTCAATCAAGCATAAATAAATGAGTACCATACAGAGAGCAGCTAAAGTGCTGATGCAGAAACACAAATCCAGGATGCTGAGAACGGGTGTTTGATCAGGGGTGACAGCTGCATGATGCTCAGGACTGCACTGCTCAGCTCCAGGGCAGCACCGTGGGTGCCCAGGCAGGCATCACAGAGTGCAGTGTGTTGAATACACCAGTGTCCAAGCCATCCCCAAAAACAAAACACGACAAAAAACCCACGAAAAAAAAAAAAGAAAGAAAAAAGAAAAAAGGTGCTTTAAAACCACTTTTTTTCATGGAGGTTGCAGGCACCTGTTGCAGAATTTGACGGAAAACAGGGATGCTTAGCATCATGAGAGCTTTTAGCTGGGGGAGAGATACCCTGGAGATCAAGTCCCTCATTGATTTCCCCCAATTACAGATCTCAAACCTCTCAAGGACCTAGTGCACTTGCCCTGCTGCCTCCTGTGCAAGTGCCTTTAGGGCCTACCCAAAAGCAGAAATACTGTCACTATGTCTTTACTTTAAATCAATGCAGCCTATTGACACTATGCTCTGATTGAGCTCAGAGTCCACTCTGCTGCCAAGTCTTTGGCTATCTTAATCCTAGCAGTCAAATTTTTTGTTAGCATTTGCTTGATTTGATGAGGCAATCCTGTGTTACAAGCTTTATCACAGTCACTGGTGCTTTTGTGGCTTTCACCCTGGCTATGATCTTTAGGTGGAAATATACAGAGAGTCCTCTGGCAAGTCTGCAGTAGCCCAAAATGTAGCTCTGCTTCTGCACTCCTGAGAGCATCAATTCAAGAGCTGCCTTTGTCTTCTAAGTGCAGTTCAGGATAATGGCATTGATCTGCTACATTCTTTATACTTTCAGAAACCAGTAAGTGTCTCTGCTTTCGGCAGAGATGAATATAAAATGAAGGTCCTTGCCACGAAGGGCTTAGTCTAAATCACAGATGATGGAAGATGAAGGATAGACCTGAGAAAGGAAGAAATGAAGCAGGACAATAGGTAGCAGCACAGTCACACTTAGGCTCTCTCCACGGGAAGAAACCTGTTTTAATTGCCATTTCAAAAGTTTTACTCACATTTAATAAGATTTGAGAAAAAAATGAAGGACAAGAATTGAACAGTGAGAAATCAAAATTACTAAAATGAATGAAAATGTTTTGAATTTAAACAAACAAAAAAAGGAACTGAGATTCTTGAATGTTTTTAAACAAATGCATAATGAATGAACAGTATTTTCCAAATTCTGCCCCATATTTTGTTAGCATGAGTTGGAATATGTTCTTTTTTAACACTGCAGGCTGGACAGAAGCAAATCAGTGGTTCCCCCGTGGAAGGACTTGGGGGAGGGGACTTGGCAGTGAGCTCCACCATTTCAGGCCAGACGCAGAGAAAGCTGTGTCCTGCAAGCTGAAATATCAGATGCAGATCCCCAGCTGGAGGAAGTTGTCACAGCTCCCTTAAAGTTGATGAATCTACGACATTTTTAAACAGCGAGCTCAACAATTTGCAAAGAGCTCTGATCAGAGGGGACTGACATGACTATCCATAAAAAAAGCAAATTGGATTCCAAATTGTATCTGATGAAGAATTTTGGGCAGAGTAAATGCAAGAGTGTTACTGAGTCATCAGCAGAAATTTGTTTGGATTATAGCACAGAAACTTGGACACTTGTTCTCTGGAAAAACTAAATCACACAGCAATAGAGTCATTAGAAGACTGACAGTGATCTTATGGGAACTCGGCTTGTTTGCCCTGGTGAAACAAAGCCTGAGAAAGGGTACAGGAGGGCTGTCTATAAATACACCAGTGGGTAAATATCACAGATAGGCATGCAGCTATCTAAGTTTCAGGACAATGCTAGCACAAGAGCAAATGGACATAAACAGTTCCTGAATAAATTTGTGCTGGAAATCAGTAAAATATTTTTGCTTCTTCTAGCCATAAAAAATTTCAGTGCTGATAAGAAAGAGCAGGGCAAATAACCCAGCTGTTTTTAGAGGGGTGTACAATGTGCAGGTTAAAGTGATTCTATGGTTTGAGTGCAGTGTCAGGGACTGGACATCGCCCAGGCTCCGTTCCCCAGCAGACTGCAGGTTACGCCTACCAGAATCAAAGTGGGCCAAGCATTCAGCGTGATGGATAAGGCTTAGTGAGAGAAGTCAAATAAGCAGAACCGCAGTCAAAGCCATTCTCTCACTCTGAGTGAATGCTAATGGCACTCGTTCATTGCCACTTGGAAAATGCACTTACTGAACTAGGTTAATGGAAGAAAACCCTCTTCTCTGAGATATAGGCTCACAGAGTTGGAAGGTACACATAGTGACCCTTGGATTTTATTTCAGAGCCCTTTTGTATTCAAATTTTTCAATCCTATAAAAGATTGCCATGGATCTATGCCTCTTTTGTTTTTAAACACACAGCAATTACCAGAGTGAAGTAGCATCCTGCATCTCCACTGACTGTCCTCCACTTAACTCCAAATTCCTCAGCAGTAGACAGACAGTTTTGAAGACATTTTTGAAGTGTGGGCAGATGGAATGGCAGCACAGGGAATGAGACAGAGGAAGAGAACGCAGGATGATAGAAGCTCTTAGTCGATGCACTGAGCAGGAGCATCAAAATATACATCAGTGTATTTATGACAAGATTTCCACACTTGGCTCAGGTAAAGAGAACTGATTTTGATGGGATTGGTTGGCTGGTGAGGTTTGCAAGAGGATTCTTATTCACAGTTGTATGAGTGGTGAACACACTGGATACATTTGATAAAACTGTAAAATTGGATTAGCCCGCATTCACAGGGGAAATTGCTGTCTCCCTGTAGGACAGCAAGTGTCACCATCTGCTGCTGGGTCACCCTTGCGCTTCTCTGGGTGTGGGGGTTGCACTTGCTGCCACTGACAGCAGGCCATGCTCAGGGGAGGGTTTGGGAGCCTGCTCCCCTGGCACCGGGCCAGAGCCCCAGCCTGGCAGGAAGCAGAGCTCGACAGAACATCTATGGCTCCATCAGGCTTTCCAGAGCTCTCTGGACTACTTTTGTAAGAGACCACATCAGCTGATGGAGCTGTTATTTTTAGTCCTACAGTACTGTTTGTTGACTGTGGCTGTTTCCTATGCAGGAGGTACTGAAGGGTCAAGGCACTAGAAACCTTCCAATGATTGACCAACAAATGTTACAGTCGATAAATGTTACAGTCAATAAATTGCACCATCTGCCTTACAGTTAGCATCTGCACTCTTCCAACCCATAATGATATATGATATATGATATATGATATATGATATATGATATATGATGTATGATGAATGATGTATGATGTATGATATGTGATATATGAGATATGAGATATGAGATATTTAATGATATATGATATGATAAGATATATGTTATGTTAATTTAGCTTATAGACCTTTGTATCATTACCAGTTCAGATTTATTTGTGACACTCTCAGACAGTAATAAGATGGTCTTCTAGTGCTCCTTTTGAAAGAAACCAAATACCAAGTCCTGCTGAAGGCTTACCCAGCTTATGGGAGCCCCACCTCCCTACACTCTAGGGTTTTCGTGGGTGCTGTCACTGGGTACCAAGGAGGGTGGAAGCCCAGTTGTTGAAGCTGCTCAGACAGAATATACAGAGATGGCAACAGCTGAAATCTTGTGCTTTGCCCCAGAATCTCTGGGCACCTCTGGCTACTTTCTTTTTTGCTGATTAAAACCACAGCCACCCAACAAATATGGATTATGATTATTTGTCTCAGATCTCTACCATTTTCTCTTTAAGCTCCCAGTATTTAAGGACATTAATCTTGTGTATTTTTCCTTGGCTTTTATAGTCCTATTGGCAGCAATTATAACTCTCAGTGCTCTTAATTTTGGCCAATTAAAACTAATAAATATACTCTGATAAATTAGTAGTTACTTGACAAGCATCTTACCAAACAAAGTCTTTTGGAGGGCTTGAATCCTAAAGATCTACAATGCTATAAAAGCCAAGGTGCACATACAGTTACACCAGAGCTGATTAGAAAGGAGAAATAAGTATCACCGGCATGCTGAATTTCCTAGAGTTCTCAAGCTCAGGTGACACCACCATTTAGCAAACAAACTCTCTGTAAGGTCTGCCCTCATAGGCCATATTCTCCCATGCCATATTCTCCTTGCAACCTTTCCTATTTGAATTGGAGCAGGCTACCTGGGGACGTGCTGGAATCACCATCCTTAAAAGTGTGCAAAAATCAAGTAGTCATGGCACTTCACAATATAGTTTAGTGGGCACGGTGGTATTCAATCCAAGGCTGGACTTAATGATCTTGGAGGTCTTTTCCAACCATAATGATTTCATGATTCTAGGACTCTAGGTATAATTCCATATTACCCCATATTAAAATGCCCCTTATATGGATAGAATCAGGCTTTCATTACTGGATAGCCTTGTGTTAAATCTTATGTTTCCAACCAAGTAATGGGATATTCCTGCTTTAGAATACAGGAACTGAACTATGAAACATTGACAGGGTGAAGATTGCCTGAAATTTTTGTCTCTTTTTTCTTTGTCCGTGATTTCTATGCTCCCTGTGGAGTGTTTCTGTATTCATGTAAAGCCTATTTTGAAGACAGCTCTGCAGCCATTGCTGCCACATTTCAGCCAATTTCCAGAAGTTCCAGCTATTTATCAGATATTGCTACAGAAAGAAACAACATTGCATATGTAAGAGAAGTTTTGGTGTTTTTTTTTAATTAAACAAAGTAAGATTTTCAGTGTTTACCTTGAATTTTCTAGAGCACCTTCAAAGCACTGCAGATCTCTGTATTTTCAGCATGTTACATGTGATGTCTTGATGTGATGATATTTATAAACCTGTACTAGATTAATCAGTAATTGATTTAATGGATTGATTCTATACCTAGTTATCTTTCAACCTGAAGAGTGTTCAGTCCATCTCTGTCAAGAATCTCTATCTGGTCAGTGAAACAGACCATGATAAATGCTGTGTAAAAAAGCTTCCTTCTTTACTAATTGGACTGGACTTGGAAACCAGAGGTTTCCTGGGAGCATTGCCTATTTTCCTCATAATTATTTGCATATTCAGTTCAACAGCAAAACACTGTAGTGTCTGTAATTGTTCATTTTGGAAATTATAATCTCCTTATCATGTATGTCAGTCAGAAGAAAATGTGCAAACACTGCATCAGTGCCAAACAGTTCTAAATCGGTACTACCTGCACTAATTTAGGATTAGGAAGTGAATTAAACAATAACTTAAGAAGCAAAGGATGTTAAGGGAAGGAAATTTGCTGGAGACATTGTTTAATGTATCCTTGTTAGTACAAGGAAGAATTTTTCTACTACTCAACATGTAAATTACATTCACTGTCTAATTGCACCAATTGAGGCAATCTGAGGTAGTTTAACATTAAGAAATGTTTTGTAACCAATTTGTATTTTATGTTTAGCTCACAACAGTATTGACATAATCTTAAAATTTAATAATATGGGTGGGATCAGATCTAAATGTGAGCCTTCTGCTTTGATGTCTGACATAAGTAATGTACACAAGAGATGTTCAAATGCTGCTTTGCTGTGCTGCTGTGGCTTGAATGTCACAGCTTAATGCCAGTGGGAGGAAATAGCACCACCAAAATAACTTGAATCCACCTATTTAACCTTCCAAATATATACTAGGAAATGGGATAAAGCCCAAAAAGAAAATGTTGGTGTGGATGTAAAAAAAAAAAAAATGCACCTGAAATAGAGTGTAATTCTCACCATTCAAACCCACATTATTTTCTCATGATTTTGTTCTACCCAAACTCACAAGACTGTCTCAACCAGATTTACACCACTACATTACAATATAAAGATTTGGTCATGTCTTTCTTGAAAACAGGTTTATTTAATTTACTAACACAGAAGTCAAAACACCAAAGTTCACGCTTGAGCAAATTTGCCCAAAGTGAATAGGAGTTTTACATGAGGAAGAAGTAACAAAAGAATTCAAAGCCAACTTCTGACTTTTTTTCTACCCTAAATTCCAGTACAAAACAAAGGAAAAATACTGCCCTAAACATGAAATATAAAATCTCATATTATCCCTTATTCAAAAGATGTCACTGCAGCAGACACATTTCAACTGTGGCATCTTCTGTGTATGAGAATAAACCATTCTATAAAACTTGTAGCTGAATAATATTTAAAAAGTAAATTTCTTGGGTGCAGTTTCCCAGGCTGAGGATTTGATCATATAGACCCGTATGGAATGAGCAGGCACAGGAGACAAACTTTCACCAGTTCTATTCCACCTTTGATTCCAAGCTCAGACAACGTAACAGATATGGCACAGATGAGGCTGAGGCACCAGAAAGCAGGTCTTTCACAAATGGGCTCCCTTGTGCAGTTTCAACATTTTGTTCCTGATGAGAAAGCTGTTCAGAAGTTAGCCTCCAAGTTTGGAGTTGTTTTCTAAACCTGCAGGGAGAACAATGCCTTTGGCTACTGTCACACCTGTACAGCTGGACTATTTTTGCTCAAACAAATATAAAAATAGTCTTTCAAACAAAACTTTCATACTTATATAAAATATTCCAAAGGAAAAGGCAAGCATTGCTGTTTCCTGGCATTCCTACAGTTCTGAAATGGCAAATGAGAAGTTAGAGACACCATTCACTGGTGCTATTGCCTGGAAAGAGGACCGGGGCTGTTTGCCAGTGCCAGTGAGGACACACCCCTCTGAATCTGCACAGAACGTCCTTCCATGAAGGATGCTGCTCGGCTGCTGCAGAGGCTGCTCATACATCACCCAGCAACACTGCACTGTCCTGAACTGTAGAACAACTGCACAAGAATGAGAGAAACACTGACACAGGAAGATTGTACATTTCCCAAGCTTCATAGCTCATCATGTTGAATACTGAGTTTCATTTTTGTCAAATTAAAAGGTATTGGAGAGAACTGTGACAGGACCTTCATAGGGATTTTCCTTCCTTACTCTCTCCTATTGTCTTTAATGCATGAAGAAATAATTCATGTCCTGGAAAAATTGTTCTGAGTTTCTCTGGATTTTGAATACTGGTTGGTCTTTATGCAGAAGTTACAACAAATTTTGAATTTATAAATGCAACATTATGTTTGGACCATAGCTAAAGATCATGCATATGTAAAAAATAAGTGAAAGTAATAAAGTGGTGAATTCTACAACATGAGGTCATTATCTATGCTGTTTCAGCTAGTATCCAAGGTCATTCAAAGGAAAGGTGTAAGCAGTTGAAGACTCCAACTGGAAAGAATTATGAATCAAGTAGTTCAACACCATATATATTTATTTAAACATTGCACAAAACCAGACTGTAATGTATTCAATTTAAACAACAGCAGCCACAAAGTGATCCCATATTTTTATTCCATCCTAGATAAACACACTGACATCTTTGCCTTAATGACTATAAGAGCAGATCTTCTGTAGTAGTAATGAAATATAATTGAATATTGTGTGACAAGGCTGGGATAGACTTATTCACATGGAGATTGGCTTTACTCCTCAAAGAGACACAGCAGGACTGTTTGAGCAGCAGATACTGTTCCACAAAACAAATAGATCAAAATTTGAGCCCAAAACACTTTTATTTGAGACTTGGTTTGTACTTTTTAATTTGCAAAGCACAAGATAATTTGCTTTATTTTAAAGTACATTTTAGAGGTGTATTTATTTAACAGTATAGGATATCTGAAATACACATATTTTTACATTTAATTTACAGCCAAATAACCTAATGAAATGAGAAACTATGGCACATCATGCCTGCAGGACTACATGGCTGGCTATAATTTAGCTTCCTCTTCCAGCATGAAAATAACAACTAAGCAAACAAACTTTGAAAGATTTCCACTTTTTGTAGTCAAATATTGTTCTTTTACTAGGATTGTAAACACTAAAATCTCACACAAGAAAATTTAGCCTCCACAAAGTCGTTTGTTTACTGCAAATCACAGCTGTACATCTTTTTGATCACCACTCAAGCCAAGAGAAATCCTGTTTCAAGTTGAGACCTAAAAATAAGATGACTGTCACAAAATACTCACATTTAGACCATGAACTTTGACACTGCCCTTTAGTCACAAGTCTAAAAATAAATTTTTAAACCCCAATGTGCTACAACTGTACTTCCTGTAACATATATTCATGATTGAGTTATCTCACACAGGATGTGCTCAGATGAAATGGAAACTGTCCCTCCATGACAGCCAGTTGAGCTCCCAAAATAAGCGTGAGTTTGTTGACCACAGCACAATTAACCCTCAGCATTCTACTCAGGCAGGGAGGTATAAATACACTGACAGCAGGAATGCTGCAAATAATCTGAATATTCAGTTAATAATATTGAAACTTATTCTAGAAGCAAATGAGATGTGCAGACAGTGTTTCCTTTAAAGGCTTTGGACAATGCAAGCCTACAAATGGATCCACATCCCACCTGGTCACTCAGTACCAGGATCTGTTTAAACACACAGGAAGCACTGGTTGCACAAAGAAGTGGAAAAGACTTTTTGAGAGAGGCATTCAAAATGATGATGAACTCTAAATACAAACTACACATAAGGGGACTAAGCAAAAATACTATTTTGAAGAAAACTCATATAAGCAGCCTGAAGCAAAAGGGAAAAAATCAAAACTTTTAAATCCATACAAAAATTTTATCTGCTCTACATCAACCCCCTGTTGCCTTGAGCACTCAGAAAGTAGCCAGTTGGCCAAGAGAAGTGTTATTTTCCTCTCTAGCTTGTAAGGTCATTATTCCCACTTGAGAGGCTACCTCTGGAGGAGTACCTCCTGCTCTGGGCACCCCAGCACTGGAGACTTGCTGACAATCTGGAGCCAATCCAGCACAGGGCCACAAAGATGGTCCAGGGGCTGAAGAACACCATCCAAAAGGAGAGGCTGGGAAAGCTGAGCTTGCTCCACCTGGGAAACACCTGGCTCTGTGTTATCTCATGCAGAGGAGACCACATGCTTGCATTTACCTAAAACCCAACTAGAAAAAGTCCTTTATAAGCCTTGCTGGACTGGCTGCTGGACTAGAGACCATCAGGGTTTCCTTCTGACCTAAGTTATTCCACAGCGCTTTTCCGGGATTATGTGAGGTGAAATGATCCAAGTTTGTCTTGAAGCGAGCACAGATGTTTCATGGTGGGAAGCTGGGCATGGAAGGCATGACTAGCTTCCCACTGTGTGCTATTGCCCAAGAAGAGCTGTCTTCTAGGGGCAGACTACTCAGACTCTCCACCATCTAGCTAATTCCAAGTTAAAGCTTTCTGAGGGACAAGATACACAGCCCTGCTGCACAAAGCTGTTTCTACAGAAGGAATGGCAGCTGCATGAAATTGCCCAGCAATTCGGTCTCCTGCTGGGTGCAGATTTGCCCCCGAGCAGGCTGCACGGGCCGGATAGCTCAGTCCCTTATGGGGACAGACTGCCCGAGAACCCAAGCAGCTCTCAGCCACAGGCAACCTTAGCAAGCTTAAGGGATATCAGCTCTTTAGTGATTATCAGCTCTTTGTGATTCTAGCTCTTAGCTTGCAAGGTGCCTTGGCAGGCTGGCAGATGCCAGGCGAGAGAGGAGAAGGCAGTCCTGGCGTTCCCCAGCGATGGTTTTATTGGGGTCTGTGAAGGGTTCCAGTCCTGGCTCTTCTGGCCAGAATGGGCTAAACCAGCCCATTATACAGGGTATGGGGGGGATCAGAAATTGTCCAGTAGCAGGGGTTAAGGAGAAGTGACCCTATGGGGTTACAGAGAGATAAGCTGGGGTCCGAAAGGCGGAAGAGAGGGGCTAGCCATTCACCGTGACTTGGCATTTGCTATCTTTAGGTTTCTGCCCTCCACGGGGCCCCTGCAGGCCCTGTGCCTGCTACAGCCCAGTCTGGCCTCTTGTAAACAGAGGCAAATGCAAGGGGTACCTGTACTCACTTGCTTTTTATTCTGGAGAGCTGAAAATGGAAATCAGTCTTTAAAAAAACACCAAAATAAAACTTTTACGTTCCAATGACTTAGCAAAAAATTTTTGTTGTACTGACCTTAGAAATCTAGTGTCTTTACCAGTGAATAAAATAATTTAGACAAAATACAAAAGCAAGTATTGATGTTTCACTATCAAGAAGTTACTCACTGTGAAGATTCTAACTCCAAGTACTTGAGTCAAAAATGAAAGAACAGTAAGAATAACAATAGATACATGTGCTATTGAAGCTACTGATAATAGCAAGGGGAAAGGGAGAATGCAAGGCAGGAATGACGGCACAGTACACAAAATATGTGACTTATGCAAAAAGATGGAACATTTCTTCAGATACATAGAAGGGCTATTGCAAAGCATATGGAAAGAATGTGGTTTTCATGTCTATGGTGCATGCAATGAAAAGGAACTGCAGCAAGGTAAATTCAGATTGGACGTGGGGAAATGTCTTCACAGGTTTTCTGGAGAGGTGCCATAACCTTAGCATTGTTAGCAACCTTTAAGAAAACACTAGACCAGTATCTGTCAGAAGGGATATATCTACACATGTTCCTGCCTGGCGACAGAAAGATGAACTAGATGAACTTTGATGTCCTTTCAAGCCAAATACAGAAACTTCTATATATCAAACAATTAAAAATCCATGAAAAATTCCCTAAATCTAAAATACAATCTAGAATACAATTTAAACCAGCATTACAGCTATAAATTAAAGATCAGTAATCAATGAATTTTAGAGAAAAATAGCCAGTCTTTCCTTGTGATAGTATTTGCTTATGGGAATTCATAGAAATCACCTTTACATTAAAAAAAAAAGTATAAGCTCAAGGCATTTTAATACTCAGTATTGAAAAAGCAGATGAGACAGCATCCCCTTATCAAGCAGAACCTCTGTGACTTTGACTAGAGACATGACCTGTGTTGAGAAGAATGTCAGGCTAAATAATCATCATTCTCACTTCTGGTCTTAAAATGCAGGCATAAAACAGGATTTCCTTTTGGTCACCAAAGATCAGAAAGACTGAAACAGTTATGGTGATTGCATGTGATTTTCCAGGACAAGAAGTTGCATTCACAAGAATGTCTCTGATCTATTCTTCAAGAATATGCAAGGAAAAAAGCAAACCAAAAAAATCCCAAATTTTTAACTTATCCTTCCTGATAAAGAAAACAGCAACTCAAAATGAACCTCTAGGTGTTAGCAAGACACTATACCATTTCTTTAGCAGGATGATGTTAGGCAACCAGCATCTTTTTTCCTTTCTCTTCCTCTCAGCTATTTCAAGAGGTTACCTCATCCAGATATCTAATAAAATCACAAAAGCTGAAAAGCATAGTATACTGAGCTCACTGATGTTCTTAGCAGTGCCTCTTAATAGTTACTCTTACAGTGCCTCTCCTTACCAGTAAGATGAGCTCAATGAAGGGGAATTAATTTCATCATGTGTCTCTGCCAGAAGCAGCTTCTCCTTCCTGTCACGTTCTGGCAGTGAAAGGCTCTCCCCAACTGGGGAGTTCACACTGCTCAGTACATACAAATTTTGTTCAGGCAGTATGAACTCTGTCCCCACTGATTTTACACATATGTGTGTGTGTAACAGTAGCTCAAAATAATACGGCCAATGCATGATTCTCTTAATTATATCACAGTGCTTTAGCAGTGGACAAAGGCATTTTTGCAAGCAGTTAAAAATAAGAGTATTTGAAGGCTAACCTGTAGCAAATAAACAGTAATTAAACAAAACCTATTTATGTGAAGATCTTAAAAAATATCCAAGCATTACTAACAATCAAATAAACCTACTGATTTTGTAATTGTTAAAATAAGATTGATAAAAAGAATTGTCTTTCTCAAGACTTACTGTAAGTGGTATATAAATAAACATTTTAAACTTCCAGATAAGAAACAAGTCCATTCCACATTGACTTTTCCCTAGCCTTTAGCTAAACATATATATATGGCAGCACTGTTTGCACACATGAAGTAGTGCAAGAAGAAAACATTATTTGCATTTGCACAATCAGGAACAATTTTTGAAAATAGAAGAGCCATAGAATCATAGCAAACTCACTGAAAGAACATGTATGGATGATGTCTTCCTTAAGAGCACCCTGTCTTATGTATCACTCTGAATTGCTTTATTTAGCTGGAAAGTAGCATGGTATATATGGTATATATAACCTGTCTTAGATGTCTTTCCTGGTATGAGTGCTGGGCACTGAAATCAGGAACTGAAGAGAAGGCTCAAGCTCAAATCCCAGGCCTGAGAATCAAACCCCAAGAATAATCATTCCCACTCTGACTCCAGTCACATGGTGTATTTCCTACTCTCTTCCTTGGTGTTCTCTCCCTCTTCAGTATACACTTTCCTTATCCTCTGTGGGTTTTTTCCCCTTTTTCTTTTGTCATTACTGGTAGTTATGTTGAAACATAAGCTTTTCTGCCCAGAGGAATTTGACTACATATGCACATAGAAATCAGTAGTTTGTACTGCCCACATGATTCTGTAACCAGAGTTCAGACAAACTCAGGATTTTAAAGGATGCAGAATGCTGAAAAGGATCAAATGCAAATTAATGCCATGGCCACTTAAAAAACATTTTAAATAAGAAATTGTCTGTTTTGGTTGGCAGAAAAACTTTTTATTTGGTCTGCTTTTGAAAACTGTCCACTAAGACTAGTAGAAGTATCTTCTGATGGAAAAGTGTGACCTTGGCCATGTCCAAATTTGCCTTGAAATCTCCTTTTTAACAAAAAATAATAGAAGTTTTTAAATTTTTCTTTGAGTTTTCAAATGAAAATACTTTGGCTTTCTCAAATTGTGAGCCAAAATCCAGAGATTTTTTTTGTTTGTTTGTTTGTTTGGTTTTTTTTTTTGGTTTGGTTTGGTTTGGGTTTTTTTGGGTTTGTTTTTTTGGTTTTTTTTTTTTTTTGTAATGGTCCATACCTTTTAGGGACAAGATTTGCTCAGATGCATTTTCCAGTTTACCCCATCCTTTAGTCTCTGATTTTCAGCTGTGTGGTTTCTGCTAGGGATTGGTAACTACAGTCACAGCAGTTCACAGGCCTGAACAGTCATTCAGACCATTTCCAAAGCGTAAAGGCTCTCTACCAACTAGAGAAAATAACCCCCAGCCACCTGTTCAGAAGGTAAATGTTAGCTCATGGGTTACAGATTGGGAATCCATGCTCCAGCAGGGACATGGTGAATCAGCACATCCCTCAGCTGCCTTGACCACAGCCCCAGGTCCTGAGCACTTGCAGAGTCTTCTCAGCAAGAGTGTGCCAAGTGGCTCCATGCCAGGCCAGCTGCTCTGTTGCACATCCCTGGAACCTGTGCCCAGGAGGGCTGCTACTGGTTATGCCTGAACCTGCCCCGAATTCTTCAAATAAGCAGCTAGGCCAATGTAGGACAGAGGACTGGAGGGCACATTTTCTGTGTAATGAAGTCATGACCAGCCAGAGAAGTGGGAACAGAGACAGCAACTGCAGGTTAAAAAAAGAAAAGTCTTGTGATTACTGCCTGTGAGCTCCACACCCAGAAAGGGATGCCTAAATTTGATTCACCACTGAGGCTCTAGGGTGTCAGCGTAAAATAGTGTACAATCAACACAATCCAAGCAGGCAACAGGTATGTTAAACAAATAGCTGGAAATAATAACTAAAATTTGACAGTGTTCATAACTACCTATTTAACAGGTTAGAAATATCATGAATGACTTCACAAATTGCTGCTAGATGTAGTGACAGCATTCAGCTGTCTAGGTTACTCAACTGGACATTTAGCACCATCCTTCAAGAGAGTAACATGAACCTGTTACTAAATATAGTCCTAAAATGTCAGCAGTCAAAAAAATGCACTAATCCTTTTGCTACACTTCAAGAGCCTCACATTTGATTGGAAATATTACACAGATGAAGAAATAACTGCAAAGTGAAGATGCATAGGCAAGTGGATTATTTGAAACAACATAGAAATCAGGATTTTTAGGAAGCTTGCTCTGCCTTGCCTTCATGCAAGCTTTCCAGTCATGTAACATGATGTAAAATAGCAGAGAACACAAAGTCTCCCGTGTAGGGTAGTGACCCTTTTCAAGTGGCATAATAAATTCTATACAACCTTATTACACCCACAGACCTGTTTAGAATTTTTTAACTTATATATACTTGTATCTCAGTCCTCCAAACAATTCTGTAAAGTACAGCATTTGTCCTTTTCAGGACACAATTATTTTTTTAAATCTACCAAGATAAATGTTCCTAGTTTGCAAAACATGACAGAAATAATATCAACACCTCTATGAACTGGCAGAACATCATCCATCTATGACCTAGATATAAGACTTAGCAGAACATAGAAAACCCAGCTCTGTTAGCAGATTAGGAGTAATAAAATATATTTCACTGGAGGAATGGGAGATGAAGAAATCCATGGTATTCACAAATCTTGCTTCAAATCTTTATTAGAAATGGAAAAAAAAAGCTTAAAAAATATGAGATTAGCTTCAAAATCATGATATCTGCTATACGAATAAATTTGGGATAATTTATCTGCCATTGAAATTTTGAGCCTCTAGAGTGTGCTCCAGCCATATTTTACAAGCATTTCCTCAGAAACTGAAATGTGTAGGTATTTTATGTCCAATGAAAGCTGAGATGCATTCTAAAGGTAGTAATTCAGAACAGAGAAATGTGATTTCCTAAAGAATCTGAACATTTGAAAAACATTTTTTAAAATTAATAAGATTACATAATGAATGCTACAGTAGAATATTAGAATTATAATAGAGGACGAGATAATTAAACTGACATCAGAAGGCTGGAAATTTATAAGTATTTCTGAAGAAAGGAAGAAAAATTTCTTCTGGTGCCAAGGAATATAAACTCTAGAATTCAGGGGATAGCTTAGCAAGCCACTTGGGGTACCACTTCAGTTATCCACTCAATAAGCATTAATACCAACTGCACCAAAGAGAGGCTTTTCACAATATTGAATGCTCTATGCCTTTACAAGTTCTGAACTGATTCCTCAAATATAGAGAGTGGGTTTGCAAAAAGTTTCAGATTTGCTTTACAACAATTCATTTTCAGCTGCTTTTATTTGCCTTCCAAGGCTCTTGCCACATTATTTTTAACATTTCAAGACATTCCGATATCTAAGACTAAAAAGTTTGCTTTTATTTAAAAGAAAGCAGGCTTTTAAACAATAATAGAATCACAAAATATCCCACATTGGAAGTGACTTCAAAATATTGCCTGACCCAACATCATGATGAAAAGGAGCCTTGAAGAGATTATATAGCACCCTGTCCAATGGCATCTTGAAAATCTCTAGTGGTGGGGGTTCCAACACTGGGAAAGTTGCTCCAGTGAATGATTGTTATCATTGTAAAAAATTTCTTTCTTAGACAGAGAACAGAAACCTCTCCTGGTGCAGCTTTTATTGGAATACTGTAATGATGCCCCCCAAGTCTTCTTATCTCCAGGGAGAAGAGACCTGACTGCTTCAGTCTTTCCTTGCCATGCAGGTTCTCCAGCCCTTTGATCATCTCTGTGGTCCTCCTCTGGACCCTCTCCAGTCTGTCTGCCACTTTCTGGAATTGTGGGGATGAGAACCGAACACAGCACTGCAGGTGCAGCCAGACAAGCACTAAGAGGTGTGGGATGAGCACATCTCTGTCAGTCACAGCCCTGCAGATGCAGCAGCACACTGCTGACTCCTGCTCAGCTTGTGTCCACCAGCAGCCCCAGGGGTCTCTCAGCAAGGCTGCTCCCCAGCCACACTTCATTAAACTTCATACTGCTCTTGCTTGCCCACTCTGGCAGCCTGGCCAGGCCCCTGTGTGAGAGGGTTTTTTCTTCTGACATGTCCATCTCAACCACCCACGTTGGTGTCACCAGCAAACTTGGTGAGGCTGCTTTCAACCCTATCATCCAGATCATTTATGAAGATGTTGAATAGCATGGGGTCCTGTTTTCACCCCTGGGGAATTCTACTTGTGGCAGGCTTTCAGCCTGAGTACAAGCCATTGATCACTACCCTCTGAGTGCCACCTCTCAGCCAATTTCATACCCGCCTCGCAGACCACCCATGCAGTCACTTGCCACTTTGTGCAGGAGAAGGCTGAAGGAAACCATGTTGAATGCTTTGCTGAAGTCCAACAAAAGGCTGAAATCTTAAGGAAAACACCAAAAGTTGCACTAGAACCATGAAGGCTAGCAACCCTGCATCCTCTAACTCAAGCATTTACTTGAGACCAAACTGACATGAGATGGCAGTGCCTGTTGGCTCTACCAAGTCCACGCTAAGTCCCAACTGTTCTGTTCACAAATAAGAAAGCAAAATTCTGTGTTACACATTAGATGTGGAACACAAATCAACCATGCCAATAATCTTCTAATTTTCCCAGCAGTTCAGCAATAAGGATGTAGAATTAACCATGGTAACAGGCATAAATACATTCAATTAATTTTTGTTCACTGACATGACACATTTGCTCACTGAATGCCTGCATGATAATTTGATAAGCTAGAAGCTTTTAAGTAGGGAAAAAAGGCAGGGCTCTGCTCCTATCTACTCAGACTCAGATGGCCAGTTTATTTTCTATGCAGGAGTCATGTAAATTTGAATCTAATATTCCATTTTTTCTACTGTCCCAAATTTGAACATATAGCACTTGATAGTCTCCTTAAGTTTCCCATGTCATACATTGGCCAAGCTTCAACCAGAGCAACGAATTCTTTGCCCTCAATTCAACCTATAGCCCAGTGGCTAAAGCACTCCTACAGGCAATAGATGGACACCAGACTTCTCTGCAGCTTGTGATGTGTGTGTTGTAAGTACTAAAAATCAATAGAGTCCTTCTGTTGACCTGGCAAGAGCATGAAGAGCTATCAGATTAATTTTCCTGTAACTTAAACCTATGAATTTCTCTATTAATGATGGTAGTATTTATGTTAGATTGGTAAATGAGGATGAAAAACTCTTCCTTTCTGGCATAACAAAAAAAAGAAAAAAATTTAACACACCTTAAAAGCCATGTGGATTCAGATCTAGTAGTAGGTAATTGCTGAATTGTGAAATATGGCTCCGTAATCATCTGACTTGTCACTCAGCCCTCACCCAGGTAACACACACATATATTTATTCTGGAGACTTACTTAAGCACTCACTTTGGTATTCATGTGTACACACTTCATTCTGCAAAGCCATGCTTCCAAGCAGGCTGGAACACAGCCAGATTTCCTCATACAGTAGGGAGAGACAGATTTCCTGAGGGACAAAAACTACTGTCCAGAGTCTGACAAACAGTTCCAGATGCATAAAGCACTTCAAAAGCACACAGGTGCAGCACGCTGGCCGGGAGAGGATAATAAACAAAGGATGGTGAAAATATCTTGGCAGAGACATGGCCAGGAAACAAAACCACATGACAGTAGGACTTCAGGGTGCGTGGCAAATTTCTAATAGATTTTTGTATGGAACAAAAAATTAACAGGAACTGGCATTGGCCTCCATTTTCCTATTCATACGCTGTGCAGGGCTCCATAAGAATAGCAAACACAATGCCTCAACTATAAACCAGTACACAATAGCCCCATGCCAGGCCTGTGGATCACAGAGAGCCTTTAGCCTCTGCAGTCTCTTGATTAGGTCCCTGATTGGGCCTTTTTCACAGTGCTAACACAAAGACACACTTTTCTACCCAGCGAGTTAGGCTTTGTCCTGCCCTCTCTTACACCTGCCACGTGTGCTTTAAATATTAGAAAGACAAAGAGCTTGAAAATACTTCTGAAGCAAGCACCGTAATTCAACTCCATTGTGAATTTCACGATTTAAATAAAATGCTATTACCAAGCAAATCTCATGAGATTGTGCACCAGCTAGTAATCACAGTGATTTTTAGCTGAGCTAAAATAATAGAAAACAGGCTGGTAAATACAAGAAAGCTGGTACTGAGTTCATGGGACACTTCACTCCAGTACAATGTACAAAGAACTGAAAAAAACCCTATGCTTTTATGAACCAGCTAATGAGGAGTGCCACTGAATGCACACTGCTAGTGAGCTTGCTTGGGGATTGACCTTATAATCATCAGCTATAGAAATGCCTATGCAATGAAATAACACATCTATAGAGAATCAAGTTCTTAAAAAACCCAAAGCATATGATTTTGGCCACTCTAAAAATGAAAGAATTTTAAAAATCATTAATTATAACAAAAAAGTGTATTGGGGAATCAATGTGAAAGCAGGATGCAATTGATCCCAAAAAGTGTGAGCAAATGACAATGAGGCTTGTTATCCCTCAGTCACCAAAACAGCCTTGACATTGAGTGAAAATCATTATTACCTGATAGTTGTGTATTAGGGCTTTTAAGTGAACAATTCCGACAGTCTCTGGACAAGCCTCCATGGGAACGTGCACACACTACCAATTTTTTACTGCATTTGGTCTCATTTCTGCATGAACTCCCTAAAGACAAACTTCTGCTATAACAAAGGCAATCTTCAGAAGCCCGGATACACTGATGGTGAGGAGTGCAGACTGCCTGTTGCCTCTCTTTGTTCTGGTTCATGCTCCAAGGCATGCAAGCACCTGTAATATTCTTCTCAGGGCACAGCAAACAGGAAGCCAGCTCCTTCAGTTTCTCATCTGTGTCCCTTACAATTCTTTAATACCTGCCTCTGTTTTCCTTCAAAGCTAAAGTCAGCTCTTCCCCTAAAATCATGCACAAAACATACAAATTCTGCAGCTGAGTTGCTTTGACTCAGGTAAATCTCCATCAGTTTCTCCATATTATCCAGTAAATTTCTTGTGTTTATCACAGTTTGCTATTCCTTCATCTAGCATGCCAGGCAACTGATTTAAACCTCTCAATATTTAAGTTCAGATGGGTAGGGATTCAACAGCTACAAGTAAAGATAAATCACGCGTACAGAACAGTCTGTACACTGAAAATGTAAGGCAAAATTATGTATATCTATATTTGTTGCAATACACATTTCCTGGCCCAACTACAGTAACGTAGGTCACTGCCTTCCCCTTAAAAACTAAGAACCAGTAAGGTTCCTACGCATGACTATAAGAAGCTACACAAACTTCTCATTGATCCATGTGACAACTTCTGTATTTTGCAAGATGGTTTTGTGACATCAAAACCATCCCCGATTCTCAAAATTTTTGGCAAACATGACTAA
Organism: Fringilla coelebs; assembly: GCF_963513975.1. Classification (NCBI taxonomy): domain Eukaryota; kingdom Metazoa; phylum Chordata; class Aves; order Passeriformes; family Fringillidae; genus Fringilla; species Fringilla coelebs. The sequence continues at coordinate 25,376,429 of NC_140029.1, read as the reverse complement.
GCCATAAGAAAACAAGTTAGACTTTCTATTAAAACACATGTGAAATTCTGTTCTGAGGCTACCAAACTTAATTTGAGCAACTATACTAGTTTTTTTCCAACTTCAGAACTAACTTCTGTGAAACTCAGCTGAACCAGAAACATTGCATTTTGGTCTCTTACTAGGTATTCCCAATAGAAAGAAGCCATAAATTGAGTTATTCTTCTAATATGCTGATTGCTTCATGATCTCCCTCTCCCAAACCCTCCCGTAGCAATCATCTGCTCTAAACACTGAAGCAGCCATATGTTGATGCAGAACATTCTTTTGTTAAAAAGCTCTCCTTTTCTCCAGACTAGCTGCAGGCACAGAAGTTCAGACTAAAAAAGCTCATTCAACATTTGTTGAGACATAAACTCTTCAACGTATTCCACGTTCGTAGATGGGCTTTTGGCTCTCCACACTTCTCACCATCTGCTGGAGGGCAGGATGCCCACTGATGTTAGCCAGAATCTGTGCCAGTTGCCAAAAGAAAGGGATATATAGTCCTTCAAGTGACATCTGTTTCACCAGAAGCCCTTTTCTCTGTGAACAATGTTTCACTTTAATCTCAGGCACACTTGTTAAGAGCAGCATTAAAAAGACAAACTAACAAAAAACCCTGGAAAGTATTGAAAAGGAAGGAAAACATAATGATGGTCAGCATAAGGGTACATTTCATAAATCCGTGGAGAATTCTTTCAGTACTAAGATGATGGGAATATTGGAAGAAAACTGTAGGTGCTCTGGCTATATGGACAACCTCATGGCAGATGAAGTCACCAAGGGATAAGAGTACCCACAAAGGGCTCACTGTAATTTACCCCAATACAACAGCTGTGCTCTTAAAGAGAACACTGGAGGAAAAGGCACAACTGAAGTTTAATAAGATAATGCCTTTTCACATGTATGAGAGAGAAAAAAGAACAAGCCATTATGTACCCTTAATCAAATCTTATTGATTCAGTGAGACACATGGCAGTTTGTGTGTGAGAGGAGGGACACCAAATGATGCAGGCTTTCTGTCTTCTGCTTGTAGACTTATCAGCCCATCTAGAAGTTGAGTCCATAATGCACAGCAAACACTGTTCAATCTACTAACATTCATGAGATTTCTACAAGAGAACACAAAGTCTCTGGCAGTTACATCCCAAATAGACTTGAGAAGTATTACCAACAAATGGAGCAGAGGAAAATTGATGAAGAAAAAAGGGAGATCATCCAGGAGTCATTAGCACTTATAGAAACAGAGAGATGAGTATGATACAGTGACTGTTTCTGGAATGGTGAATGAAAGGAGAGGATATAATCCTACAAGATACAAAACTCATCTCAGAGACCTATCGACTGCATTCACTGAATCTTTTGTGCATTAAACACATACATCACACGTAGAAATCTACACCATAGACATCTAAACTGAGTCTGGAGCTGATTTGGGCTCTAGGAGCAGGAACTCCTGTTCTCATTCAAGAACAGTGATGACTTGTCCTGGATGTGTGCTTCATCAGAATATGTAGCTGGGACAAGGCTAAGGCATGTACCCTCACCAAAGAGCCTGGAAATGCTCCTGAGCTTCTCAACAAGAATAATAATATAACCTCTTTTCCATCCAACAATTTGAGTCCATTGAGAACATTGATAAAAGTAATCTCTCCCATTCCCCCAAGATTTTTGTTTAGTTGCATCTGCGTCTCAGTTGGAAAACTGAAGTACTACTGTTGGCAGAACAGTTTAATTTAGTTTAAGGTAGCCCAAAAATTATTTGGGATTACCTTAATATGCTTGGCTGTAAATTAAAAAAATTCAGCAGCTGCTGCATTGAACAGCTGAACTATCTTTGCACTGAGGGTGGAAAACCCCATGTCATGGGATGGAAAGGACAGCTGGGAGCAGGAAGTGTCACAGCCATCACTAGATGAGCCTCACCATTTGTGATTCAGCACCCTCACTGCTCCTATTCTTAACACACTGCTCTTACAAATATGTAGTTCTGAACAACAGGCTTTCCCATTTTCATTCCCAGCAGTGTGTCATCTGTATAATAGTAACCGTAGAGTCTAGGTGACACTAGAACACCTATATTGTGCAAGAATTACATCAGTATTAGAAAAAACAACATAAAGCATCATAGGAACTCTTGACAGTGACAGGTTCTTTCCCACAATATAAGATGCAGGGGAAAACTGAGTTACTTTCAGTTAAACTGCCTGGCAGTAAAACCATGGAAAATCTGAATAAAATTGAGGTAATGCTTCTAAGAAATAGCTAAGTATGTCCCAAATCTAAACGGCTAGAGTAAACTCAACTAGTGGAACTTATTACATAAGACCTACTCAGGCAGAGCTTTTTAGCATTTGGTCAGAATAGTCCAAAGGGGTGGCTAGAGGTGAGAAATACAAAGTCATGCTGAAAAAAAATCATTAGCATTTTCCTTCCTGATTCCTATTTTCAGGAGACATCCTATTTGTTTGAGACTCCAGCACTGTGCCCATTCCCAAACTGTCTTCTAGTACATTTCCCTTTAAAAGCTCTGCTTCTAAATTCACCATAGGCCTGATCAGTAGCCATGCTTACACTTCCCCAGTGAATGTACAGACTTATATTCCTATTTTAGTTAGGCTTTTTCCCAAAACTGAAAATTTTAAATATACTTTCTTTTCATCCCAAGCACTATAAATTTTGAAAAGTATGCAGACTCTGAGATAAGGTTCCAAATACAAATGGTACATAGTACATGCATAACTTTTAATTTCTGAGGTCACACATCTCAGCACATCTAGTCTAGAATATTTAAAACCATAAACAGTGGCAAGCATGCTCTTTTTTTTTTCTTCTTCTTTTAGTCAAAACTGAAGGTAGAACAGACATTGACAATGAATCATAAAGATCTTGGTCTTTGGTCAAGGCTAAAACAGACTGTCAGGGCAGTGATTTTCAACACTGTGGTCCTGCTGCTGCCTTTACCTTGTCTTGTTCTACTTGATTCCTCAGTCTAGTACCATCAAAAATGTTATACACTTGTTCTACAAACTGATTTAGATGGAGCACTACAACATCTAACCTTGGATGTTTTCATACCCAAACAGGTGCCTTGGCTCCTATATAGTGCAGCTTTAAATTGAGGGCTAACCCAGGTCAGAATGGGCAGCTTAAAACAGCAGATTTGTTCTTTACCTTCCCCTGAGAATTGTTATGGATCCAGTACACTGAATTTGCCTCAATGAGCCGGGGGTGATGCTGGGACAAAGGGCATCACATATCTCATGATGTACTTACCCGTCAAATTGATGGGCCTTGACCTCAGCTCCGGTGAGGTGAGTGCTAGCAATCAGTCACCTACATTGCTCCTTTCCAAAGGCAGCAGAAATACTTTTAGAAGAGGCAAAAACACACCAGTGCTTCTTGTCCTTTGGAAAATAGATATCACCTGGTGAGACAGCAGGAATCCACAAGCTAAAGTTCACCCATTAAAAAGAAACCAGAAACTATTTTTAAAAGTGAGAAATACCCCTGCTTGATTCTGAGGTACAGGTGAACAACTAATTGTTTAGGTTATGATTTACGTAACTTGAATGCAGATTATACATTGTCTTAAGCTAAGAAAATACATTAATAAATGTGTGAAATGTGTGAAAAAATAATGTAATGATACACACACAGAAAGTAAAGAACTATTGTTCTGCATAACTATGTATCACAACAGCCTGGAATTCTTTCAATACTAATTTGCTTATAGCACCAAATGTTGGGGCTATTTGAGCCAAATGGCTCTAATCCACACACAGGGCTTTATTTTCATTTTCATTGAGGAAAAAATCCAAAGCATTTCTCAAAAGTTTTATAGCTTGTACTTTTGGGGTTTTATCTGGTCTGTTTTTTTATTCCAGTGGTAATATGCCTTTTGGTATGATTATATTATAGCTTTACTATCAAAGATGTTTTCATGGGTGATGTATTATAGAAAATTGTAAGCTTTTGTTTAAGTATTTCTATTTCTGTGTCCTTGGCTCAGGACTTTACCTAAATTATACTTAGCCTCGCAAACCTTGTGGAACAATGGAGTCCCAGCAGTACTCCCAGACTATTTTCCCAATGAATATGGACCTAGGTGCAGATCCACAGAAGGTTTTAAGAAGGTAACTGCTATTGAAAGAGGGTTTTAGCATCTATAAATGGGAGCAAGAGACTTTGTAGGTCCAGACCAGTATGTCTTCTCTGGGACAACATAAGAAACCTCAAGTAGTGAATGAACCAAACCTGTTCTACCATAATGCAGGCTGGTATCTAAACTGCTTGGATATTCCTCAGCTTCTCAAATGCTTGAAAGTCAAGGCAGATTTGCAAGTTTGGCCATTCATTTCATTACTGTGATTAGCAGACAATTATTCCCCAAGCATGGAGAAAATTACATGTGTTTCAAAAAAGATAACACGTTTTAGACATGGTACTATGCATCATTTCAAAACCTGGTATGGCTAAAGATCTTCAGCATCAACTTTTATGCCAGTGTGTGATATCAGACAGCCTCTCATGTCCTGTCTGGTTGCTTAAAATAGCACATTGCCATTCCTTTGGGGTTACACCACTACTTTATGTTGATATAAATAATGGCTGTGGTTCAAGCTTCCTTGTAAGATGCTCCATACAACTTCCTAGGTCTAATTTCAGAAACATCTTCAGAATGGCAACACCGTGACTAAACAAGATATATTTTTTCTCCCTGAAATGTCTGTACCTGTCAGAAAGATTGGTCAATAAAAAGAATATCTGCATGTTAGGATATTTTGATACAAGAATGTTGCCACTACAGCCAGCTAGATAGCATCTGATAGAATAAAAACTGCTCCATGGAGAGGCTTCCAGGCTGCCATATTGGTTTGCTCTGCCTAAAAATTTTGCTTTCAGGCCAGCATTTACTCTTGGTATTTCCTGCTGAGAGCTGTGTTATTTCAGAAAGTATTCTGATATGCCCAGCAGTCTGAGGAAAACGTACTGAAGTTGCACATAAAGCAAGGTCTCTGCAGTCACTTTCTACACAGCTGCATTTGGTCCATAACCATTTCCTCAGTCCAGCCAAATAATTATCACTGGCCCAGATTTATACAGTAAAATCACCAATCTAATTAACAAAGCTAACAGTTCAAAGCTGTTCTGTAATTTGGTGAGTTCAGTGCAAGTTATTCCAATCAGATCAGAACCTGGACTTAGATATTGCAGAAGAGATGGCACTGCTGAAAGACAGGCTGATGTCTGCAAGAACCAAGGGTGTGCAATAGGGTTTTAGCAGCATTTAGCTGATTTAAATGAGGTCTAGCATCTACTGGATGTGGTAAAAATACAGTATATTTCTCAATATTAAAGTTTTATAAAAAGGAACAAATATTCAATTGTTATAATATAATACCAAAGTAAATGACAAAAAGAAATGACACTCATCTGAAGGTGAATTCACAGGAAATATCACTGATTAACTTCCACTGGACTCCCACACTGGATATTCAGTACTATGTGCATGATATCTGTAAACTTTTCAGAGCACAGATAAAGCTCATTTTCCTCCAAAGATGTTTGAAATGTCTCTCTGTGTCAAAAGTATTTTATTTTTAGCAAATCAGGAGTTTACTATTGAAGCAAAAGATTTCAATCAAGTAAATGACACATTCATTTAATATGTCAAGGTGCAAAGAGAAGCAGGGAGACAAATAGTTTCATTTTTGGATCAATTTCCAGATTGTGGCATTACAACATTCTCTTATAGATTCTGCCATTTTATTATTTCACAAAACAGTTTTAAAATGCTTTCCTTACTGTTTTGAATAACATAATTTCTGATTGCCAACTCAGCATAATCCTAGTTAACAGAAACAAAAAAATCTGGACAAAGGTAACTCTAAGGCTGATCTGCTAAAAGCTTCCATAAACAGTGGATGGCAGTGATTTATTCCTAGGGAAAATCTTACTTGACTTCTTGTTTATTAATATGGAAGTGCTGACCTAGCTAAGAAACGCATCTATGACTACAAATTCACTTAGCAACAAGAAACTTCTGGAAGCTGAATCCAGGTAATTCTAATCAACTCTGATCTGTTCTGTAAAGTGAGTATAGGCTGGTACTTTTTAACAGCTTTCATAGAGTTTAGCACTTAGAGGGAATGCAATTCTTTAAAAAGGTACTCACTTCCAAGCAGTCTATTCTTACATTTTATCCTCCTTTAACTTTACATTCTACATTTCTTAGAATGTGTTTATTCTCCTCTGAATATGCTATAGTTGCCAAATTTCTGGACTTTTGTAAGCCTTTTCATAAAAAAGTTCCACAACTACATCTGTCTGGGATCTATGAATATGTGATTTCAGTTTCACCAAAGTAAATACATGTTTTTGTGGAAACATATGAAAAATAAGTTTTTGCTTCCAGTACCATTCAAACATGTAGAGGCAGAGGTCAAGCTGTGGTTCTAGGTAACTGGTGGATGTCTTGAGAGATGTACAGACTCAGTTTTTGAAAGGAGACTTTCTGTATCCTAACAGATACAGAAATTAGGCAGGTTAATCAATATTATTTTAAAATTTTATTCTAATCCATTATCTTCCAGAATCCTGCACATTGAAAAACTTACTTTCCTATATAGCCTCAGATTATTTGTGTGAAAAACAATCCCATATATATATTGCTTTTCTTATTCCAGCACTCAGAATAATCATCACTGTCATACCAGCAAAACTTTTGGAGGGGAGATATTTTAACTCATTTGCTTCTAACCTATTTCCAAGAAATAGCTTACAATCCTCTCCTACATCTTTCATTCCAGAGATTCTATCTCCTTTACTAGATGCAAGATAGAGAGCAGTAATTAAAATAGAAAGTAAAGATCTATGATTACCCATGAAAATTATTTTTGCTTGCAGCAGAGCAAACACAATCTTACTGATAGATTATGTCCAAATTCGACATGGCATGATACCTGTCATTTCCCTGCTTATGTTCTCTACAACTGTGGTGCTTCATTCAATTAAGTAATTTTCTCAAACAGTGAGATGTCATTTGACTGTTCGATCTTATTTAGAGTGACACAGAAAATGATTTTTCCATCTCAAGAAAAATACAATTTTTAAGTCTTCTCTTTAACTGAGAAGAAAAAGTAAAGATATCAGTAAGATATTTAAAAAATGAAAAGAAACTTAAGCATCTTATTTAACAGCTTAAAAAAATTCCAATTGTAGTATGAAGCTTTGAACTATTTCAGTAATTTTTTTTAAATCAGATTTTCATTAAGAAAAGTTATACTTAACAAAGAAAACATATTCTGAAGGAGCCCACACATATTTTCAGTAAAAAAGCAATCAGTATTCTCTGATTCAAAATTTTATCAGGTCTAATTTTAATCCAATGTCTCAAATACTTTTTCCAAAATATATTTTTACAATGTCTTTCCAATACAGATGTGTAAAAACTATTACTAATCCTGTCTCTCCTAGACCTCAAGGTCTACCTTCCATTTCAGCGGGAACAAATGTTAGTCTCACTTCAAACCCCAATTCCAGATTTGCATTTTCCTAGAACAATCTTTCCTTCAACTCTGAGGAACACAATAAACCTCAAATGGCACATTCTAAAGTAAGACCTAGTTTATCTGTTAGTTTGTCATATGTGCACAAATTTACCAGAAATATAGATTCCAGGCAGTTTTGCCTTCCAATAAATGTAAAAAGCAATCAAATAAAATCTGTAACATTTTTCTGTATTTTCAGCAAGTCATGGTGATCCTTGGCCAACTGCAGCAGGCAGATGGCTACCCAAGCTGAATCATACATAACCTTACTCAAAGTTATTAGGGAAATTGAACATGAGACATTATGACTGAAGCTTGTCTTTATATGGCTTAAATAAGGTTATTTGGTGGGGAGTTTTAAAAAATAAATTTAAATGAATTGATACAAGCATCAGTGAGCTAATCTACATAAAATAAATTTGCTCATCTACTCAGGATTTTGTGGATTTATCAAACTCTAAAACTGGTAAGTGCTATTGTGTATCAGCAAAGAGGTGAAGAAATCTGACTGCTGTGTCATCTAAATGTTGGCTCCCCAAGATAAGTTGGAAGTCCAGGAGCAAAGGGTAGGGATGCCTTGTACCTGGAATGCCCAGAGTTCCTTGCGAGTACATTTCAATGATAGCTTTCTATAGAGAGACAGGTAGATATAGATGATAGATATAGATATAGATATAGATATAGATATAGATATAGATAGATATAGATGATAGATATAGATATAGATATAGATATAGATATAGATATAGGTATAGATATAGGTATAGGTATAGATATAGATAGATATAGATACAGATAAAAATCGCTTAGCATAATAAACAGTTCCTCTAAGAGCTGTACTTCAAAGGACATGCTGTTAATTGTTAGTTTAAAGCAAAATTTGGAGTGCAAATTACTGTGTTTGTCTGATCAGAGCTCAGAGGACTAGAAATTACTGGGATGAACTGACTAGCAGTGAAATCAGACTGATCACATCTAGTTTAATCCTGTATAAACAGACAGATGTGCTATTTTAATTCAGAAGATTTGGTAGAACTGGGACCTGATAGAAAAAAAATTTTCTGAGTGAAAGCATTTGAAAGATCAAGTGTTATTCGGAAGGTTACATTTCTAAACAACAGAAGAAAAATCATTACAGAGGTGGAGAAACATGTTTCACTTCAGCTTTTGAAGGCAATCTTACAGCAACATTTTATTTTCAAAGGAGACAACCACAAGATGGCTCCTTTTATATGATGCTAGCTGAAATAGAAACCATTTCTGATAACACAGGCTGTTTAGTTTTTTTTCAATCCCTCTCCTGAAACACCAGGCACCAATCTCCAATGAAAATGTAGTGCCACAACTGCTTTATTAAATCAAGGTTTAGGGAGGAGCACAGTCTTTTTGAGAAGTAAGAACTAAATCCCTCAAATACAAGCATCTAATCTCACTGCATAGGGTGCAGGTTTCAAGAACACTTGCTAGGCTTAGAGACAGATGTTTTACACTCTTCACCTTCCTCTGGATTTTTGTTTATTCTCTTTGTAAGTAGAAGTGGCATTTTCACCTTCATTAAATACTTTCCCATGTGACGGTTTCTAGATTATTACACAATTAACCCATCCAGTTTTCCAGATAGGAGATACTTACTAATTCCAAGTAATCAGCAAGTGAGATTTATATTCACCCTAAATGTTAATTTTTTTTTCCTTTATTTTTATTTTTACAGTCAGGACACAATTTGAAGATGAGGACGTTGAAGAACCTTCTCGTTACTATGATTCAGGCTCAATAGAAATGGAAATGGTTTGGTATTGATTTCTTACAGTACTGTTTTAACCACAATACTTGTATTTTGCCACTCAAGAAATGTTAATTTTCAGTTAAAATTGGTAAGGAATGTGGGAAAAAGAAAGGTAGTTTGTCAAAAAGCCTAGAACTATAATTAACTTATCTTTTAGGGACCTCCAGACCTTATCTTTTAGGGACAAGACCTCTCAGCTGAGCACAGCCCAGATGATTCACATATATGAAGAAGGAAGAGCAGAGTTGCACAGAGGCAGAATTGACAAAGCCTTATGATGAAAAAGGTCACTCTTCCCAGGCTCATAAAAGATGGCAGCTTTACAGCTGTAGTGCAACAAATCTGTTTTTATTTATTACCCATGAAATCACATCGTTTCCTAAGCAGCAAAGTTTTTAAAAAGGGCTTCTTTACGCATGAGTAAATATTTTCCCAATGAACTCTTGGTTTGTCTTGCAACCCAACCCTAGTTTATTTAACAGTGAGATTGCTTTCTCCAGGGAAGCCAGTCAGAAATGGGGGATGGGAAAGGGAGAAATTGGCTCTGTCTACAGGGCACAGCTGCTCTTTGCTACTAGCCTCCAACAGAGTAATACATCAGTAATTATTTGAAAGTCAGACAGATTCCCTGCTTTTCTTGCCAGACAAAACTCTGAGAACTGAGGAGTGGAAAGGAGGATAAAGGTTTTTCAGTTTACTGTTTTTCCACTCATGACTTTTTTTTTCCATGTTAGCAGCTACTGCTGCTATTAATTTTCTGATCTTTGTACCTCCAGAGGCCTCACATACTATGCACACTCAGTTTTAGCACTTGAACACCAATATTTCTAAGTTCATGAAATTAGTTTTTACAAAATGTTTCAGCTCTTTTACCCAATAACTTCCATCTGAAAAAAAAAAAGTGTTTATTTCCGATGCTGTTTTAGGAGTGATTTAAATAGAACACTTAGTCTTTGCTGAAGAAAGGTGAAGACAGCTAAAAATCTAGATAAGAACAACATACTTCAAGTGGTGCATCATTCGGCTGTGATTTAATTTAACCAAAAATAAGAAGTAAATCTAATCTTTGAACTACTCCCTGAAAATTATGAGTCAGTCTCTATTTACACTAGAAAAATGATGTAAAGTTCCCACCATTGCTAAAAAAAATCATGGCATCTAAAGAAATGTCACATTTTCATTACAGTTCACTGAGAGTTTTAGGAAAAAAAAAGAAAAAAAAGGAAAAAGAAAGAAAAAAGGAAGATGAATAATGTCTTAATAAGTTTGTCCTTTTGAAAATCACCCTCAAAGACAGGAAAACAGAATGAAACACAAGTAGCTACTACAATGACCCACAGACCCAGAACTACATTCAGGCATAATGTAGGATGTAAACAGCGACTCTGTGACAACCTCCTTCAAAGACGAGAGGTTTAATGGGACTCAGGACGAGACAAAATTTGAGGAACTCCTTATGTGACTGGGCATGTCAATTTAAATGACATTTGTGGAGAAGTGTTAGCCTAAGAAGCCTTCAGACTCCCAAGATATTTATCAGCTCTGTGCAGGCGGCAGAGAACTTGTGTAAACTTATCCTGTTCTGCAGCAGCAGCTGGCAACAGGGACAAATACTCTTGGGCATCTCAAATGGCACTAGAAATGTATGTATGGGCAACTAAATAAAGCCCTAAGTGTTAACCAGCACAAACTTCCTACAGCAAGAATGAAGATATTTGAATGAATTCTGTATTTGATTAAATTCTAGAGTACATTTTACCAAGAAAAACCTAAAAAACCACAACAAGAACAAAAAAACCCCAACAGAATCCTGACTTTGTCCAGTACAAGTTATTATAAAATACTCCGTATTCAACCTGTCTGAAAAGAAAAACAGGTAAATAAATTTATTTATTTTATCAGAGTGGCACAGAGAAGACAAGTACACTACAGCTAAGTAACACAGCAAATCCTCTTCAACAAACCACGTGTTTAAAATAACATGTTTGCTTTTAAAATATATATTTGTTAGACTAGTGAATATTCAAGAAGCCTTCATTTATAGACCATTTTATTTCTGTGCCATTAGCTAAAAGAGAACATAAAAGCAAACTTAGCTAAAATAGAACCAATCTCTTCTTCCACTCTGCTTTGCCTATAAGCTCCTCTGTGTGTTCTGCTACTTGAAATTTAATTCTGTTAAACGCCCCAACAAAACATGAAGTCTACCTCCTTGATCTGACAGAAACAGAAACAAAGCTTCTCACTTCCCGTAAAAGACCAAGAATAGATCTGAGGATGAAATTAATGCAAATAGGACTGCAAATAAGTACTTTTTTTTCAAATATACAAAAATGTGTTCTACTAAGTTTAGTAGGTGAACTCTGAGTAATTTTAAAAACCAAAAATGTATCTTTTTAATAAATAAAACTGTAAGTACTTACAATACTAATGACTGCATTCCAATAAAGACTTCAGTTTAAAAAACATTAAATACATTAAACACTAAAATGTCTTTATATAAAACAGCAAATGCAAAGAACCTGAAATGTTATATATTACTGCAGCTCTTTTTCATAAAAGTTTGTAAATCACAGTTTAACCCATGACTCTCAATTTCTCTAATTATGCCATGTGCAAACAGACCATAATAGCAGGTCAAGGAAACCAGAGCTATCATCTAGAAAGAAGATAGAATCACGAAACAGATTTATATTTTATGTATCTGATCTTTTGCACAGCAAGACTGTTGAAAATCTCTTTAAGATGTGTCTTGCTCTGTACAGAATTAAGCTGCAATAATGATAGAGAAGTACAAAAGAATAAGTTTTAATGTAATTAAAATGAAATGTTAAAAACCCCAGAATTTCCATGCCCTCAGTTTCACAAGACATGACAGTAGTTAAAGATTTTACTTCTATTAAATTTAATTAACTTATGAAGTCCATTGCCAAAATATTTTAAGGAAGTCAAAGGAAAAGCAGAATATCAAAATGTACACATTTTTACATTTATCTGGATAATGATTCACATTTCAAAAAATAGAGAGACAAATGTGATTTCACAAGTCATATGCCAACTACAGACTGATTAAGGAATCAGTCTCATATAGAGAGCACTGTGCTGTGCTATTTTGGAACTTTTGGTATAGATCACTGGCATGGAAATCCAAAAGATTGACCTCATAACAAAGAATTTAGCCATAAAACAAGATATACCAGAATTCATTTCCACATGCTGAATTCCTGCATAGCATTGTTAAAGCCTCTTCCCCTCCCTGCATTCTCCTCCACCCCTCCAAAAGGAATGCAGTGGTAGTTGTCTACCTTGTAGGAATTACTAGCAGGTAAATAAGTCTCTGTCCATAAGGAAACTAGCCAGACTGCCTTTGTCTGGTGTGGCAGTTTCTATATCCCTGTATGAGACAAAAAACACATGCAAATCTTTAATATTAATCTTCTCAAGGCCAGGAATCTTTTTGTTCCTCTTCACTATAACCCATGTTCTTCACATTTATTACCTTTTGTGATAGTTATAAACAATATGTGAACAACTATGTCAGTGCTTATAGACTACGCTATAAAAAACATTGCTTTTTTAACCTGGGAAACCATGTTCTTTAATACCAAACATTTTGGTAAGGTCCACTTTTATGACATAAGCTGTTGTATAGGTTGGGGGGAGGGTCGTTTTGGTTTGGCTTTTTCCTTGTTTGTTTTTGGGTTTTTTGTGGTTTGGTTTTTTTCTTTTCTTTCTTTCAATTGCTCTATCATATAGGATCTGCATTATTTAATCTCCTAACCAGGCATGCAGATATAAAAGTGTTAGCATCTGCCTAGCTGCACATGGGAAAAAAATCCTCATAACCCAGGATCAGAAGTGCATATAGGATGATGAACTTTCAGAACTTTTGAAAAAAAAGGCCACGTCCAACATAAAATGGGCCAATAAAATGTTTGTTTTTGTAAGGCTAAGGATAAGGGACTGAACTGAAAGTTGCTGTAGCTGAAAGTACTCCCTCCCCTGGCCAAAGCATTTCGCTTTCCCGTGCTTCAGTGTCACCATCTATAAAAGGGCTGATGTGTAATCCATCCTCCTTTGCACATTATTCTGAGATTTATAACTTGGCAGCATTCTAGAAGCTGAAGTGATATTTTATTTTGGTGAATATATAATAATATATAGGGGATACAAATATTAGCTGCAGCAACACCTCATGCTAAATGCCTTATCTTATATGATTTCACAGTATTATGTTTTTTATCTCAAAGCACTTTGATTAATTGAGCTTCTTACCACCACTCAGGACAGGATTTTATTATTCCCATTTTGCAGATTAAAAAAATTAAATAAGCCTTTACAGTTTAAATAAAAAAGACAGCTAAGGTTAAAACAAAAGTTTCTGAAAGCAAGATTTCCATCTTCATATTCTGACTCAATACAGCTATAAAAATATAGCCCCATTTCAAGTTAATTATTTTTATGAATTTAGAGTTAAATATCTTGATACCAAACTTGTGCTTCTAGTCCTAAATACAGAGAGCTGTATGTTATTACGTGAATATCAAAACAAAACTTTGAGAACACAAAAAAAGGTGTTTCATTTTGCTATGATTTTTACAGTCTAAATCCAAGGTTGGCAGCTCAGGCCATCCCTGTGATATTTTAAGGAAAATCTTAAGCCAAATCTCCGGTTTGTTGTTGCAATAGCTTTCTGGAAAGGACCTTTTCTACATGAGAGCAGTACAATCCAACCAAACACCCACTCTTTGTCAGTGCCTTTCCACGATGAATGAATTCCTTAACCACCTTCTTGAAGGCTAAAAAATGGCCCCATATGCTGACTGTCCAATTCCTTTCCTAACATTTTACATATGTACAAGAAGAGTATTTGCCATGGGATGCATATGTCAGAGGGGTGTTTTGTGCTGGGCTATAAGCCAAGGTGCAGTTCTTTCTGTGTGCAGGTGATTTTCTTTGTGCTGGAATCTTTTCTCTGAGCACTGGATACTGTACACACACAGCTTTATACATGCCAAAATGCAAAGCCAAATAAATGTGAGGAATGCCTACAGAATCACAATTGCTGAGAAGTCAGAAGTCCTCTATTAGGAAAAAAATATTTTACAGAATCTTAACGATCAATTTAGACTGATGTTAAAGAAAAGCTTTTTAAATGCCTGGGTCTCTTGACACTTTTAGCAGAAATTTATTTGTTCCTTCTTTTCTTAGAATATAATTCCTGGCTTGCATTGCTCAATAATGTATACTGAACAAGGAATATTCCTTGGCACCCAGAGAAGTTGTGGAAGCCCCTGGAAGTGTTCAAGGGGATGCTGGTTGGAGATCTCAGCAACCAGGTCTAGTGGAAGGTGTTCCTGACCATGGCAGGGGCGTTGGATTGATCCCTTCCAACTGAAACCATTCTATACTTCTGTGATTCCATAATTTTCAGCGACAGGTGAGTGAATTTACGTTTAAACAATTGTACTCTTCATTATCATCAATTAAATTTTACTGGCGTCAGAAAAAGACGTTCACAAATTCTTCGGACAGAAAACAATTAGGAGCAACCAACGGAAGCTCCTTAAAAATTCTGCGGAGCCATTACTCAGGGACTGATTTCTGGTTCAAACAATTTAAAATCAGGCATTGTCATTTTAACCAGACACTGACGGGGTTATCCTTTGGTTTGCAATCCACTGAGCTGTACAAACCCGTAGTGACCTCCGAGTACTGAAGCTGGCTTGACAGCACGTCCGTGGTGTACGGGAGCAAACCACGACAGCCGCTGCCCCGCGGCTCGGCCCTGTCGCGCTGCCGGCACCTCTTCCCTGCGGACACACGGCCCGGCGCCGTCAGCCGCGGTGCCGGAGCACAAAGCGCTCCCGCCCTGCCCCGGCCGCTGCGGCCAGAGCGGCTCTGCCGCCTCGGAGAAGGGAAAATCCGGGCGAGGAGAGGGAGGAGAAGAGCGGAACAGAGAAAGGGGAGGGAGAGAAGGAGGGGGAAGGAGAGGAGGGAGAAAGAGGGAGAGGGAACGAGAAGGAGGGAGAGGATGAAAGGGTGAGGGAAGGGAAGGCGGGAGGAAGGAAAGGCGGGAGGAAGGGAAGGCGGAGAGACGTGGAGAGGGAAGGAGGGACAGGCGATGCCGGAGCAGGAGGAGGAAGGAGCACGAACGAGAGGGGAAGAGAACAGACGCGCTCTCCCCGCTGCACCCCGCCCGCCCCGCTCCGGGCTCCCTGAGGGCCGCGCGGCCCCGCCCTCCAGGGGGCGGAGCGTCTCGCGTGGCCCCGCCCCGCTCCCTTTGTGCCGGGGCCGCGCGCGCCAGCCGCAGTCGCCGCCGCTTCCCGCCAGGGCAGCGCGCTCCTGCCCGGTCCTCTTTCCCCTTTTCCCTCCCCCATTCCTTCCTATTCCCTCTCACCGCTCTCCCGCTCGCCATGTCGCTGGGAGCCGGCCCCGAGGCGGGCTTCTCCAGCGAGGAGCTGCTGACCCTGCGCTTCCCCCTGCACCGCGCCTGCCGCGATGGGGACCTGCCCGCCCTGTGCGCGCTGCTCCAGAGCTCGCCCCGTTCCGACCTGGCGGCCGAGGATTCCTTCTATGGCTGGACGCCCATCCACTGGGCCGCGCACTTCGGCAAGGTGGGGCCTGGCCGGGCTCCGCCGGCGGCGGGAGCGGGGGTGGGAACGGGAACGGGAAGGGGAAGGAGGGCGCGATTCCCGCTCGCGCGCAACGCGGCGCCATCTTTGCCCCTAGCGTGCGCTGTGCCGGGAGGCGCCGCCGCCCCCCCTCCTCACCGCCTCCTGCCGCTCCTCAGGGAATCGGGCGGGACGGGAGCGGACAGCCGTGGCGCTTGGCTCCGTTCCTGTCCCCGCGGTCAGCGAGGCGTGGGTGGCGCAGGTCACGGGGCTGGCGGCACCTGCCGTCTCGGCATCACTCATCCCACCCCACTGCCGGCGACAGCCGCCCCTCTCCCTCCCCGCCGCTTTCCCGACTGACAGCGGCGGCCCCGCGCCTCTCCTGGGCCACCGGCACGGGAGCGAATGATGAGGAGCAGCCGATCCCCCCCGGGCACCCCCGGCGGTCGCCGGCCATGTGGGCTGGAGGCACCGCCGCGGCGCGACCTCTTCCCCGCCCTCGGCGATCCTCCTTGCATGCCGGCCCTCCCTGCCCGGGCGCTTGGCGCTTTGTCTGCGCGGTCTGTGCCGTCCTCGGGCTCCGCACCTGGAGACCGCTGTGTTGTGGTGCCCGTGTTATGACAACCGGCTCGCAGGAGTTCGGGCAGAAGGTGCTTGTTGTGCCTGTAAGGCGCTCCCCTTTGGCCTTCCGTAGGAAAAATAATTTGCGGTTCATACGTATGGAATTTTCTGCATTGGCGTCGTTCTGTTGCAGAAAAGACCAAAACATACGAAGTAGCTGCGCTAGCTTCACATCTTAGAATGAGTGGTATTCTAATTTCTTGGTTTTAACACAGGCGTTTCTTGTTTCTGATGCAGTGAGTATCTCAGATTATGCAGGATTCCAGCCTGCATACGGTTGGGGTCTGTTTTTTTCCCTCATTGGTTTGTCTGACTTTAGAATTCGAAGGGCTTTTGTTCTTGTTCTCCCTCCCATTTCCCATATACTTCTATTTGCTTATTGGTTGTGTGCCAGAGGAGGAAGATTGATGTACTTAGGCAGTTGTCATGGTTTATTAAAGGACATTAGGAGATGGTTTCTATATGTGATGTTATCTGCAGTTGCCTCTTTGAGAAGCTTTTAGGAGCAGCTTTAGCTAAGTCGTCTTCCAGTCCTAAAATAAAAGAGAACAAAAAACCCTAAACTCACAAAATCCAAAATGTAGAATAGTCTTTTATCTGTTGAGAAAGAAGATAATAATCTTCACTCCGAAAAAAGTGGAGTGCCTTTATTTTCCTTGTGAAGTACACTCGCAGGAACTGTTAAGGTACTAATTGGTCCTACCGTCTTCTGTTTACTTTTTCTGTCTTGTAAGAATTTCTTTTCAGTGTGAGCTTCTGGCAGTCGTGCTTTTGCGAGATAGTAGTTACTTAATTATTGGATATAGATTTTGGATAGTGTATGTGTTGTTTTGTTTTTTCCTTTATGCATCTTCAGCTTGCTGCTAACCATCCTAGGTTGAGTGAGCTTTTGTTTGCATTCCAGTTTCTGTTGAAGAGACTCTTGCAGAAATAGCAAACAAAGGGAGCAAGTCGGCCTGCAACACGTTGTGCTTGTATTTGCTATTTTCATTCTTAGGTATGGGCAAAATTTGATGAGTGGCAGTGTCACATATTGGGGGTGGCAGATGAAATGAGGCCAAGGTGACATAGGCTGTAAATGGGTTTTATGGAATTTTGTTCCTATGTTTTTTCCTAAAAGCCATCAGATCTAGGCAGCAATTTGTGGAAGTTATCTACGTACTTTATATTCTAGTTAAGTTGTGTTCCTTTCTCAGAGCCAAAGACTGCACAACACTTTGAAAAAGTTAGAGTAGTGTAATTGGATCCCAAACCCGACTGGCTTTGTGTTTGTGTGGCACAGTTACACTTGTACCTTTCACCAGTTAACAGTGTTGCCAGCAGTGAAACAAGAGCTGCTCAGATGCCTGTCTTACATTCACATTTATGGCATTTTTGTTTCCCAAATTCACATTCATCAAAATGAAATGGAAAATTCTTCTGTTTCTCAAAGTACCACAGTTTTCAAATGTTAATTTTTGAAGTGTTGGTTAACAGTTACTGTTAGCCAGTAACTGTTGCTGTTAACAGTTACTATTTCTCTTCACTTCTTTGTTTTTCTAGATTTTGTAGGATATTCACTTGTTCGTTTTTTTTTTTTTTCCTGGAAAAAATTATGTGATGAGAGAAATTCATGTCTGTATGTCTGATATAGGACCAATTAGTGACATGGTCCCCAGACCATTGCTTCTCACTGCCGCTCTGTGGGACGCTGAAAAGACAAAATTGATTTAGTTCTGTTCTGGAACTACTTGTCAGCAATGAAATCTAACCCAGTTCATGCATCTACAGACTTGTGTGCCTGCACACACAGCAGGAGTCCAGGTTTGGTGAACTTCAAAGTGAGTTTTCTTTCCCTCTGCCTATGGCACAGGTTGAACATAAGATGGCTCTCCCTGCATCAGAGGGCAGTCAGTACAGAAGAATTTTACAGTGAAGCTATGTAGAGCTAAATTCTTGCATGCAGTTGTAGATATGCTTCAGGAAGGAAGTAGCAGCAACAGTCAAACTGGTTGTAAATTAGTATGTGAAAGAGGAAAGGTGGTTTATGGGGGAGAAGAAAATACTGGTGTAACACCAGTACCAGTAAAAATGGGGTCTCTTACAACTAAAAGTGAAAACAGAGTTCTTGAATAACTTATTCTAAAACACACTTCTACAGTTTGCAGCTAATAGTTAAAATACCAGCCAAGTCAATTGGAGGTGCTGGATATTGCAACTTGTTTCTAGTTGTAATATCTGGGCATTTAATGACAGTATGGAGCTCCTTTTAGAGATAGCAGCAAGTGCAAATTTACTTGCTGTGTGGAGTACCTGTGGTGGAGTTTGCATTTCAGGACATTCCTTGACTGCAGAAAAGTGCTTGTCTCCTGAGATGTGAATTAATTCCCATTAGGGTTTCTATGTTTTATTTGGAGTTAATTATATGCTGGCCTAAATTACACTGGTATTCCACAGATTTCTGAGAAGATGGGTCAGAATGTAAAAATGTTAATAGTCTAAAAAAGCTACCAGGGGTAGAAAATACAGGGCTTGCATAAAAAATTCATTTTGATCTTAATTTGAATTCACTTTGTTTTCGACTAACCTTAGTTTTCTTTTTAATCCCCTGCAATTTAATTTTTATTTTTTCTGACCACATCTCTTTGCTTGTGCTCTTTGCCTGCTTTTTTGTCATTTGACTGCTTACATTATAGGAAGCAAAATAGTAGTAAATATGTTCTGTTTCTTTTGGAACAAAAGCAGTAGAGATAAAAATGCCTGTCTCCTGCTTGGCATTTTTCCAGTGTTGTGGTCTGTATGGAGGCCTGTCTTTCTTCACTAAATCAGTTTAACCTCTGCTTTAGGTTGGAAAATACCTACTGAATTCAATATAGGTATTTAATGAAAGTGGACTTGTGTCCTGATCTCAAGCATAAATGATCAAGTGAGGTATTGTTTTTTGTCATGTTGACTTTTTCTGTTAATGGATGGAATTAATCTTGTTCTTCCATAGTGTTGGAAGAAGCAGAACCATACAGAAGATCCCTACTCAAGCTTTTAATGGGATTAAATGTATTCATAGTTAAAACTCTATGACTCCAAAGTCAGAGTATTAAAAAAAAAAAAAAAAAGCAAAAACAATGTTTAAAAGTGAAGTTGCATGGATAATCATGGTGTGTGGCCCTCCTAGATCCAAGCAGTGAAGGATAGTGCTGGTGAATCAGTTTGTTTTTTCCTTTTCAGTTGATGGGCTGTAATGCCTGTCTAATTAAGGAATTCTTTCAGCCTGGTGCCTGTGCAGGAAATATTATTCTTTCCTGAAGTTGTAATGCTTGTCTGGAAGTGTTTTCAAATGAACTCTATTAATAAAGTCTATTGTTCTAAAAACTGGCTGAAGTTTATTTTTGCCTTCAGTTACCATGGATGAACCTCTTGCTGTAGCTGGAGGAGTGTTTTCCATCACAGGACTTTTTAATAATTGCAGTGTTACAATTTAATTAATAACTACTAAGGATTGACAACAATATTATGGGTGCTAACGTGGGAAGATCATGGAAAGTC
This sequence comes from Fringilla coelebs, assembly GCF_963513975.1. Classification (NCBI taxonomy): domain Eukaryota; kingdom Metazoa; phylum Chordata; class Aves; order Passeriformes; family Fringillidae; genus Fringilla; species Fringilla coelebs. Next base: position 25,356,312 of record NC_140029.1, on the reverse strand, counting down.
TAATATTGGCAAATACAAAATGTAGTTCAGTAGTCTAGCATTGGAGTTATAAATTTTCTTAAACAAGTTATTGGATGTGGGCTTTTTTCCCAACAAAAGTGCTTGTTTTCTTTTGAAAAGGTACTTCCTCTTTGGCAATGTTGATGTTTATGGAGCTAGATTCATTAATATGCAATATTCTGCTTATCCTCACCCTTACTTCATGCCATTGATGAGTTCCTGGTACAACTTTGTCCAGCCTTAACTCCATTACAGTCCAAAAAAATGACTTCTGTATATCCAAAGGGATAGGGTTCACATATGTTTGTTTCAATTATATGAGGGAAGGAAACAAATGAAGTTGACAATATATTTGTAAAACCAATATAAAGTGCTTCATTACAGTGTTTGGTACTTTTATCTCGTGTGTAATTCAGCAAGATCAGGAATTTACAAGTTAAGAGGGGGAGAAAGAAAGGCTGACATACAGCAACAGAGAAGATTGTTATAATCCTGATGTTGATGCTTCTATCTGAGTCAAGCTGCCAGCCCACATTCAGATGATTTTTAATTGCTCCTTTATGGACAGACTATTCCACAGCTGTGGTGTGGCTGATGTTTTCTTTAATTGTGATACACTGAGACACTCACAGATTTGTTTTATATGAACCAATGCCTGAGCTGGTGTAAGGGTCTTTGTTTTGCTGCTGCATTTGTGTGCAGTGGTATTTGTTTTCTACCCACAGTAAATGGATGCCTAGACTAAACTGTTTATTTCAGCATAGTGAGTTTCTTTTCCTATCAACAATACAATGTTACTGTGTGACAGGAAAGGAGTGTTGTTTTGACTATTCTTGAAAGTTGAGGTCATCGTAGCTGTGGTTTGCCTAGTTTCTACAAATGAGAAGTTATGAACCTTTAAAAATAGTATCTGGTTATCTGACACTTCTGGTTAGTATATTAGGAAAAAAGGCAGAATATAATTCTACCGTTGCAATTTTTTAAAAGAAAAAAGGCTTTTATTATCTTTGTGGTGCCACAAACAAGCAGCCTGTTTTGTTTTAAACAGTTTCTTATTTGAAATAACAAGAAAATGGTGGAATTGATTCCTTTTATAGATTTAACACATTATATATAGTCTTAAGTATTTGTTTTCTTGACTAATCTTCTGTCACTCAGACATTAAAGAAATGAAGAATCTTTTGTTTTTCTGATCTAGCTTTATATAAACTCTGCTGAGAGTACGAGTCCAGCATCTGTGTATCTCCTAACAACACTTTTGTTTTGGCAAATGTTATCTAATAATATCTGGTTAGTATCATGTTTGCTGGATCAGAACTCTTCCCCGTTTTTTTTCCCCTCCTTTACTTTCTTCCCTTTCCACTCTTTTAACAAAAGTGAACTGAATATTTCTTGTAGTCAGGATTTAAGGGTTTATGTCCTCTTTTCCTCTTTTCTGAAATTAAAGGTGAAATTCAGTTTTGGAGGTGAGAATTTAGTACTTCTCAGGTATGGTCTTTGACCAAATGAGGAAGTTGTGAAGGAAGAAGGAGGAAATTCTAGATTTCATATTCTGTCTTGTTTTTCATTCATGTAATCTTGCTAGTAAGTTTAGCTTTTCTAGGTTTTATGTATTTATTACCACGTGCTAATTGTCATAGCACATCTGTGTAACATTTTTGGTTTTATTTTCCCTCCTGTCTTTAAAGCTGGAGTGCCTAATGCAGTTAGTAAGAGCTGGAGCTTCTGTAAATGCCAGTACGACACGTTTTGCTCAAACACCAGCCCACATTGCTGCTTTTGGAGGACATCCACAGTGCCTGAATTGGTTGATTCAAGTGGGGGCCAACATAAATAAACAGGTACGGATTAATGTGTATTTCATGTATGCATATAGTTCTGCAAGGAGTGTCTTGGTCCCTTTTTATGACATGTATGAGCCTTACATTAACATACAGATGCTTCATTTTTGACATCAGCTGAAGTCAAGCGACTTAATTATCAGTTATAGACATTTTACTTTGCAGTAGAGGTAGGACTAATAAATGTCCTTTAAGCCTCTAGGGGTTTGGAGGATATTTGTTTTAGGAATTGACATCTTGCTGCTTCTTGAACAAAATGGTAATGTTGCCTTGGTATTGGCAGCATTAGCAAATATTCTGATATTGTAGTGCTGCTGCAGGGGCAAGAAAAAAGACTAGTGAGGAACATAATACTTAATAAATATGCTAAGAATTGAAAAATTTAATATTCTACAGAACCATGAGACCTTTGTGGTGCTTCATGATTTACTCATACATCTAACTAGTAAGAGCTGCCTTGATTTATTTTAAGTACATCTGGTTTTATGTTGTTTTTCATTTAGATTATTTCTAAAGCTTTTCTAGTAGCTTCCTGAAAATAGATCAGAAACATGTACTTGACTAACAAAGAAAGAATAGGTGATTTTAAAAATTTCATTTGTTCTTTTTTTTTTTTGCTATAACTTTCATTAGTTTTAGGTGAGTATGTAATTTATTTGGTAGCAGAGAGTGCATTAAATAGCAGAATTCCTGCAAAGGAGTGTTGTACTCTGGTACAGTAAAAGAATCAATACCTAAGAACTATCATCATGTTTTTGAAGAAAATGTTTGAAGTACTGAATGAATCTGTTATGTATGCTGGTCATACATAACATCCTTTTTAATGATAATCAAAAGTATTTTTAATAATATTCTGAGACTAATTAATACTACAGCATATGCTGTTGTTAAAAGCTGTGGTATAGCACAGCATCCATAAAATGTCTGGCCTGTTAAATCTTGCATCATACTTTACTTAAAATATTCAAGGGCCAGACTGCGTTTTATATGCAGTAGAGTTAAGCTAAGTCTGCTGAAGAACTAAAACATTTGCATTTCTAGAGTTTGGTTCTTTCTTTTTTTTAAGCTGTGCAAAAATAAGAAATGGGGAAGTTTGTGTTGAGTTTTCAGAAAAGAAGTCTGGTGCATTGAGAACAGCTGTGAGACACCAGGAGAATTGTAGAAACAATGAAGGTGGCTGGATGCAGAGGCTATAGATCGCATCTTCTCCTTGATACCTGACAAAAGTAACTTATGCAAAAAGTTATTGCTGCATAGTGGTAGAATCTTCAGAAGAGAAAATACAAGAACTGTAAATGCATCTGGAGACCAGGTAAGAATGTAAAGAAATGGTGATTAGAGAGGAACGTGGCATGCACAGAATAAAGATATACAAATAACTGCTAAATGAGAAGAGAAGAATGAATGAAAGTGAATGAATGAGAAGAATGAAAGTTTCCAGCTATGAGGATAAAGAGAAGAACTGACCAGTGAGGTTGAAATGGAGTTGAAGAACAAGCTTGATGTCCTGGAACATGATGAGGGGGGAAAAAAATCACATGTAGTGAGTGAGGTTGTAGCAAAGAAGAAAGTAGCAACTAGCTCCCAGAAGAAGAGAAGAGTGTGGAGAGCTCTCTCCATGGGCTGAGGGCAACATGCAGATGACTGTAAAAGAAAGCAGAAGGCAGTATAATATGTAGTTAAAAATGGGCAGGAGATTCATTCCAGCTTAAAGAAGTTACTAAGGCAAGCCAGTGACTCAGGAGTGTGTATGGTGCTGGCTTGTTGCCAGAGCAAGTGGTCCTCCACATTGTCAAGTTCTCAGATAGTGATGATAGTAGATTCTGTAGATTTCTGGGGGCAGACTGAGGCAGTGACAGACCACGGACACAACAGAGATGGGTGCTGAGAGCTGACATGGTGGGTGCCTTTTATTCCATTAATGGTAGGCTCAAGTTAGACTTCGATGTAGTAACTTTTTTTGCACCCACAAGATACTAATTGAACATATGACCAGAGGTATTTCAGACTCAGTTTAGTGACAGTATAAGATACCTCTGGTTAAATGATAGTAGAAACAAAAAAGTCTCTGAAGTTCATAGGATACAACTGGTCAGTCACACTGTTTTCTCATGCACAAGCACTGAAAGCTAGGCAGTATGCCTTGATGATAATTAAAGCAGAAAACTCATCCCACAGATAGTTGGAATGTTTCATACATGGCTATGTAAAGCACAGTGCATGCTTTGCTATCCCCAGTCCCCTCAGCTGTTTATTGAATTGCAGTCAAATTCTACTGTTCTTGTTTGATTTGAACTCCTTAAATGATCTCTGTTCCTTATTTAACTTGCAAGCACTTTTAGGTGATCATCTAGGGCTTCCACCCACACTTTTGAGCTTTTGGAGCACTATTTCCTGATGTGTATTTTGTTTATTCCTTCCAGCTCGCTGACTGATGCTGTACTCCAAACAGACATAGTCACTGGCTAATGCTTGTGTGAGGACAAGTGTTCCATGGACACTGGATACAAAACACATGCTGAGAAAGATCTGGGAATGCTTGATATTTAAACTAGTAAACTTTTCCTTCCAAACTGACTTCTGGTCATTGGCTACAGACTAACCCTTCACTTCTGGAAAAAGAAAAGGATAGCTTCTGAAAAGGAATCCACTCGAGTCTCTCAGTTTAACCGTAAACCTCCGGTACTCAGTAGAGTTTGCATGCATGCTTTCATATCTGCCCTGAGGTATTGTATTGTAGCTCATACTGCCTGCCCTGAAGTTTAGGAAAACTTAAACATGTCTTATCTTCTTGCTGGTGAGAGTTGCCCAGGACACTTCTCAGGCAGCAGCAATGAAGGACAAATGCTGAAAACTGCTTGTCCCAACTGCACTTTACTCCCCAAACAAATTATGTGAGTATATCCTATGATGCCCAGCCTCTTATGTAACTGTATGTGCTGGCTAGAATCACATCTGTCTCTCATCAGTGGGCAGTTCCTTACCCCCAGGATCACCATGTAAAAATACACTGGAGGAAAGCTGAAGTGCTAAGCAATGGTCTGTTTCTACCCGTCAGTGTATTCAAGACAATGTCCTACTGTTTCTGATTTTTCTTTTTTTTTTCCCCCTCAGTAGGCTGTGCCTGCTAATAGTTGTTAGTAGTGTGACTCAGGACCTGCATTTGGCTGCCTGCCTGCTCTAGTTCACTGTAGCAGTGCAAAGCAATTATCCTGCTAGTTTTCCTGAGGATTTTTTTCTGATTTATCCTTGTCACAACACAGATTGGTTCTGGGCTGTTGTATAGATTGAATACATTAAATAATAAGTACTTCTGATTTAAAAAACCATTAACTTCATTTAAATATATTTTCCCTCTAGCCTCAGCCTATTAAACATTTCTTTTGTATGTTGCCTTTGTTGATTGGCCAAAAAAAGTGTTGTGTGGCCTGTCATAAAGGGAAGGGAAAAGAAATACTGCACCCTTACAGGGGATGCAACTTAGTGTTCATGCAGTCAGTTACCATCACATGGCAGTGGTGGCAGATAGTTTTAGGAGGGTTAGACAACCTGTAGGAGCAAGAACTGTAAATAGACTGATATCCTTTGTGGGGAGGAAGAAAACATTCTTTGGATATATTACTGTTTTTATTTTGAACAGCAATTAGGTCTAAATCCAGATAAAAAGATTCCATAAGTTCTCACTTGCACACAAAAGCCTTTTTAGCAAAGGAGGAAAAGTACTTAGTGTTCTCTAGTTTCTGCTTCCTACCTTCAGAAAGAATAAGGATACAGGTTCTAAGAAATGAGTAGTGTTTGGAAATGTGATCATCTGATAGATGATTGCAATTCAGTCAGTTGAGTTGAGGAATGGAGTTAGTTTGTATTTCTTATCAAGTAAGGGCTTCTGTGTCTTAGTCAGCTCTCACTACTAGAAATATTTTAGAAGTGCTTGCACAGTGTTGAGGTTTAACCCCAGTGGATACCTTAGCACCACAAAGCTGCTTTCTTGTTCCCCCACGCAATGAGGTGAGGGAGAGAATCAGGAGGGAAGCGTGAGAACTCATGGGTTGACATAAAGACAGGTTAACAGGTTCAAAAAAGGAAACAAAGACAAAGAAATCCAAGAAGATCAAGTGGTAAACATTTTTAAAAACCTCACAGCACAGTGCAAAAAGCTCACCACTACCTCAGTGATGCCAGCCAGTGCTGGAGCAATGACAGCCCCAGTTCTACTTGCTGAGCATGATGTCTCATCATAATCCTCTAGTCCATTTGGGTCAGTGGTCCCAGATGTGGCACATCCCAGCCTACTCCCAGCTAGAACATTGGTGTACTGAAAACACTTTGCTGGTCACAAACCCAAAACATCTTACCAGGTACTATGAAGAAAATTAACTCTGTCCCATCCAAAACAGTATATGTAGTTGAAACTTTTCAATGTAAATGTGTTCAGGAACTTTTATTTTAAAAATAAATTCCTGCAAGTAAGTTGCTTTTGGTTGGGTGGGTTGTTTTGGTTTTGGGGGTTTTTGTTTATTTTTGTGTTGTTTGGTTTTGGTTGGTTTGATTGTTTTGGGTTTTTTTGTTGTTTTTTGATAAGTGGAAGGAGTGTAAAGGTACCAGTGAGTGAAATCAATTTAATCATGTCCAGGGACTTGGAATTTTGAGAAAAAAAATAGGAAATGTGCTCTGAATTAAACTGGACCATCCTCAAGCCAACAGAATTCAGGTCCCAGAAAGACAGGAGGAAAAAATGGAGTAAAAAATGGCTTTAGACTGAATTGAAAAAAATATCCATACATGAAGGAGGCCTGGGAAGAGGGTTTGAGAAAAGTATTTATTCAGTAGATGAAGTGTATTTTGAGGTTAAGAGCATAGTGAGGAACTGGAAACTGATTAATCAAGCTGAGATAGATTTACTGATTAAAGCCAAAAAAAGCAAAAGACTCTTCAGCTACATAAATAAAAAGATAATAAGGAAGGAAGCTAAATGTTTTTTCAGTAAAATGAAATGGAAGTCAAAGGTAATCTAGTCATGCCCCCAAGCTAGAGAAAACTGCCCTTGTCTGTGTGAGAGGGTGGCCATTCTTTCCAAGGCAAAGGAGGAAGGCATTCAGCAATGGGTTGCAAAAACTAAATGTATCTGTGATGGTTCATTAATTCTTTTTGTCATATCTTCAAGAGCACTGTGCACAAAATATTTAGTAACCACAGAACCAATCAAATGTATTCTCTGGAATGCTAAATTAATGAAACTTAGTTTGAGTTTCTACTCATTTATTTATAATGCATCCTCTAGATTGTGAGACAAGTTTTGGCTGTTTGTGCAGTGTTACAACAGAGGGACGAGTTCTGCTCCAGTTGTGAAAGCCTGGTACGAGTCATTGATGCTTCTCTTCCTGGAATATTATTACAAAAGGGATTGTATCAGACTCAAGCACAGATGGGGAGTGTGACCAGTTTAAAGGATTATGAAGTGTTATCAGGGGTAATGAGGAATTAATAGAACTTCTCAGAATAAAAGAATTTCTTTTGCGAGATAAAAGAGATAGGGAAGAAGTATCTTACACATGAGAATGTGCTGACAGGCTATATACCCTGAACTGCTCTCAGAAACTTCTTGGAAAAAAATGTTACTTTGTTTTCCTGTTAGGTCATACTGGTTCCACTTGTTGAATCAAAACAATTGTTCTGAGACTCATACAGAGTACTTTTGTTTTCTTCTGAATGCATTGAAAGATATAAAAGCCATCTTTCAGTGAGATGTATATATTTTCCCATGTGTATTTCTTTTTCCATTTAGTCAAACTTATAATCTAGAGAGAATTTCTGAGGAGGGCTAGGAAAGTGTTTCAGTGCAAATATATTTGGCCCTTTAGGAGAATGTCAAAGCAACGTAATAGTAATGACGACTAAAATTTGGGTGCTGTAATTAAAAGGAATGCTATAAAAATCTGTGTCTGTGTATTCTGTCATTTTTTAAGTATTATTTGAATTCCTTAACTTTAGACATGTGGTTTTCTGGGCCAGTGTTTAAAAGCAGTCCTTCTCAAGACATATATTCCCTTCTGAAGTACTAATCATTTCTGTTTGATGATGGAAGTGGTAGCTGCTATAAGCTTAGCTCATTCTTCTATTACAATGCTGGGGAGTCCTTTTGCAAAGGTCTTCTCTCATCCTTTTTGTGTGTCCCCACAGCAATGTTGGAATTCAGTTCTCTAGATCTTGCTGTGGGCAGTCTGCCCGGTTTATAGGGTTAGGGGAGATTTTTGTTATCTCTGCCATATGCATGGCCAACTAACCCTAACCTGAACTTCATATTGAGTGCTTCTCTTGTAACTTAGGCTTGGGTTTGCAGATACTAATACTGACCAAAAGAGGCAAATCACTTACTTTCTATACTTTGATCACTTTAACGAAAGGGTGGAGGGGAGGACGCAGTAACAGAACGATGAATAGAAGACTGCTTTTATGACTGGAAAATTTATTACTCAAAGAAATTTTTTTTCTTGATAAATTAGCCTCGAATAAATTTCCATGTATGCTAGTTTAAAAAATTGTATCCTCTCTTAAACTTCTTTCTCTTCCTGTTACTTCGGGGGAACTTACAAATAGGAAAAATGTGTATAAACTTCATTGGAAAGCAGTCTTCTATCCATCTGCTGCAGACATCCACTTTGGAAGAAGGGCTTTATAGCCTTTTTCTAAGCTCTAAGACATTGCTGCTCTTTCCTGGGTCCAAACTTTGTCAGTCTCAACAATTTCCCTTATTTTATAAGAAAGTAAACTTTGTTTGGTCCCATTGTTGTTTCCTGCTGGGTGTGCTAGGTAGTTCACTGTTTGGCTGAATATATGTCTTAAGCACTGGTAAGCTGGCTTACCCTCCATGAATTTGTAACTTGTTACAAAGATATTTCACCATAAAATAAAATTGTCACGTAGAAAATTGAGAATACATACCTTATAATCCAAAATTCATTTTCACATGGGTTATGCTCACATGGCCAAAAAGATAGGATTAAATTTTCAAAATCTTGGCAGACAATTTTAGACAGTAGCTTCTAGGTAGTATAATCATATTTTACATATATTCTCATTTCAATTAGAGCTAAAGTCTAGCCAGTACTGTGGAGTTAGGCATGAACATTGTTGTGTGTAAACACTGGTGAATCAGTAAAGGTGCTGTGTTAATTTGATATTTTAATAAAAGGAACAGGGAAGCTAAACTGAGGCACATACAGTTAGAACATGTTTAATATCTGGAACAGACTAGTGAAGTCTGTCCAAAGTTTGGAGACAAAGAGAAGGGGGAAGAAAACAAAGTGAAAAAAACCCCAGAAAACCCTTGCTACACTGTGGAACTGTTGAGGATGAATCACATTAACAGACCAGTAAAAACATTTACTTACTATTCCAAGGCAATGTTTCACTCCAGATTCTTCTCTGTGGTTCTTAATACTGATGGTTAATTGCAAATACTGAATTTCCTCTGCAGCCTGTACATCATGATGCATGAATTTACTTGCTGCTTGCTTGGATTTATAGAATCGTTGTAGATCCTCCCTGTTAACCTGTAAGACAGCAATACTCTACCCCCAGTATGTCTGCACATTATGCAAAAGAATTAAGTTATTGGATGTGCTGGTTAATACTAATGGAATATAAATTGACAGAAAATCAGAAGAGACAAATATATAGGATGTGAATCAATGTGTATGTGTTGGGAGAGATCTGGCCTGTCCTGTGAACACCTCTATTGCAGTAGAGCTCTGCGTATGTGCTCCTCTCCTGCCGAGTGCTGATGGTGCAACCCTCAAGGACTGAGTCAGTGTGCCAGCAAGATCTGAAAGCAACACAGTCCCACAGACTCAGCCTTGCTGCTCCTGAGCTCAAGAGGGCTTGTGCAGCCCAGTGTATTGGGAAAGGAGTGCCAGGAAATGAAGGTGTTAGAATAACATGTTTCGGTGGTGGATGTTGGGAGGGTTAACCAGTTTTCTGAATCTGAGTCTGCTGATTGTTGAGTTATTGGATAAGGCTCATCTTCTGAGTTAAATTTAAATGCCTTTAATGTTAATTCTTGCTGAAAGTCTAATGTACTTGAAAGCCAACTGCAGACTTTAAAGTAATGATAAAGTACCTGATGTATTTGCTAGCTAATAATAAGTGCTGCTTGTATATATCTGCTCTCTTAATTAAAATAATGTAAAATAGTATTTTAATTTTTAGAAAGATTATGCTTGACAAAATGTAGTTTGTCTTTACAGGATTATGTTGGTGAAACTCCTATTCATAAAGCAGCACGGTCTGGTAGTATGGATTCCATAAGTGCCCTTGTGGCTCATGGTGCGCAAATAGAGTAAGTGAGGTATTTTTTCTTGTTGTTGATTGTTGTGTGTGTAGCTGACTAACTTACATTGGTAAACATAGATACTAATTTCAGAAAGAAAAGTCAAAACAGCAGACACATGATCCAAATAATAATGACAGCTAGACATGTCCAACTGTAATAAAGCCTAAGATATTTTGCATGTCTAGTAATAAAGTTAATTTTCCTTAAATGATACCCTACATTAGTGTTGCACATACATCTGATATAGTAAAATATTTATTGTGCTTCTGTCAGATGACCCCAAAATGTACACTTTATTCAGCATGTAGTTATTTTTTACAAGAAATCTGCTCCTTGCACTGGTGAATAAATATAGAAAACAATGCAAAAGCAGCATTATGTGCAACACAGCAATTCACACACTTCACCATTAGTTTATTACTGTTTGTTAGTGTATTGTGTATTTGCCCTGTTAACTTTTTTCTTTAAAGGTTTATGTACTGCAAAAACATTCAGAAAAGCTCACAAACTTTTGCAACTTACAGCATGGACAAAATGGATGCAGTTTTCACCTAGAAATGTTGAGTATAAGCTCTATGGCTTATAAATAATATCAATACTTTAGCAATATGTTTTAATTAGAACTAGTTTTATTATCTTAAATGGTAACTAGTTACTGTATTTTAACCTGCACTATGAAACTTTGAAGTTGTAAGTGAAATAAGAATCACTAGTTAATTTCTTGTTTTACCCTTTGGTTTCCATCTTACTATTTTTGTAATGCTGCCTTGGTAAATCTACCATAAAATTTAACTCTTTTAGCTGTGTCATAGAGTGTTCAGGGAATATATAACCTTTAAGTTAATAGTAGTGAACTAATTGCTTTGTATGAAGAAATTTCTTTATAGAAAAATGAAATAAGCTGTCTCAGTTATTGACAAGCACATTAAATCAGCCTTAAATGTATAATTTCCCATTTTTCACTCACTTTTGGATATTTTTAAGGTAAACTTGGAATTAAATTTACTGTGGAATTGAGCAAACCTTAATTATCATCATCAATTAGTATGTAGTCTTGGGGTTTTAACAAAGTAGCCAACCAAAAGAAAAGTTGTGGAACTGCATAAACAATGTGAAATGGGTGATACCTGTCTTTGACCAAAGCTATTTGCAGCAGAAGCAGTGTAGATTTACATCAGTTTTAATGAACAGGAAATAACGTGAATTCTCAGTTTTCTAACTTGGAATTCCATCTATGTTTCAGATAGTTAATTAAACATCAGGTCCTATCCCGAGGATGGTAAGATCAGGGATGCAAGTGCAAAAGGCTTGTGGAGCAACCCAAGTTTAATCGTTTAGAGAGTAAGGACTTGGCCCTGTCACCTGAGGGAATTAGGTGTTGACTGATAGGGGTGAGGATTTTTTTCCTTAGAATACGGTTTTCAGGTTCAGTGTGTTAAATTAGGCCAAATCCATGTATATGCTTTTGACGCTGATTAATTTTGGGTCATCTGGTTTTGAAAGCTGGCCCTGATTAATGGTTATGTAGATTTCCTCATTTTTGTAAAAACATGAAAATGTAGATGCTCTGGAAGTTCTGATTTTATGACTCCAGTTAGAAGAAAAGGAGAGGGATTTTAGCCATATCTTTGGGTTTTAATTTATATATGTTAACTGAAATGATAATTGACTGATAATTGATTGATAAAACCAAGGCAAGAACTTTATGAAATGCAGAACTAAGCACTAACTAGAATTAAACTGCTGATCTGTACTGATGATGAATAAGTACTTTTATATTTACTGGGATTAGATCCTCTAATCCAGTTTTTTCTTTATTTCTTAGTATAGTTAACAGTATTGAAGTCTAATTTCTTAAGGATGAATGAAATACCCCTTGGGACTGCAATTAGTCCAGCACCTTTACATTATATATTTATGTCCTAAATGCCATCATCCCTAGTTTTTTATAGCAAGTAGAACAGGGATGCTAAGATTTCATTATTACACAAACACTAGTAACCACTAATGTAATATTGTAAGACGTGTATTTTTTGTTAATTAGTCATTATTGCTGTTAAAATGAAGTAACTTGGACTAGAGAAATCTTGTTATCAGTGTTTACCACATTTCTACTTTATTTCCTCCTTTGGTTATATTGGAAGACAAAGAATATTGATAATAGTCAAGGATAAAAGTAAGAATTTTAGTTTTAATAAAATAGCCTCACTTGAATTTTTCTAGTTTACTATATTTCAAGCTTGCTAGTGTATTGCTTTTGCAAAGAAAGACAGGATTTTGCAGTATAAATCTCATTAAGCTGTTGCATTGTTTTCCTAATTGATGAGAGAGAATTTGGGTCTCTATTCCTGTGTAAATTTTTAATAATATTAAAAAATAATAATTGTACCCTAGTGAAAATATTTTGATTTTTTTGTGGTATTTACCTTCTCATTTTAGCTGAAGCATATTCTGTGCACAGTATGTCCTACAGCCATAAAAATGGTTGCTCCACTAACTATGGTATTCATGGACCCTTGAAGAGGGGGAAGCAGGTGGTCACAATGTCCTCATATGAGTGAAAAGGTTTGCTGTGTAACTGACTTTTTAATGTGGATAGTACCTTTTAAAGTATCCATAATTACTGCTGGATTTTCACTAAAAGGCATATTGATGCAATTTATGTATGGTTAATTGTGTATTATTTATCATGGTGACAGACAAGTGTCCACAGCTCTTTATAGAGGAAAAGCCTTCTTGGTGCCATGTTTTGTTTTACTCTTTTGCACTCTTACTTACATGCTGTGTTTTAATGTAGTTATATAGATGGTATCACAGCATATATAAAAATACAAAATTCAGCTGTAAACACAGGACACTGTTGAATCAAAACGAAGCAGATGCAAGTGTTGATTATCCTGACTTGTTTCATGTCTGCTTGCATGTGGTGCACTTGTGCATTGTGTCCACTTATCTCTGAATAAAAATTCTTCTGCAGCTGTCCTTTAAGCAGTTGTGTATTCCTTAGTGTCTTGATTTAGAACTAAGAGAGAAGTTTCAAACACTCTATTATCCTGGGATAGAGAGAGGTGTAACTTGTGGAATGGGCTGTGGCTTGGTATGTACCTATCCAATTGAACACAAATTCTTGCTTGCTTAAAGGTTTTACTCATCATGATTTTTGAATAGTATTATAGAAAAGCTTTTTATTTGCCTGAAATCTTCAGGTTTTGGGTAAATTTGGGTTCTATACCATGATGGCATGTTATGAGACCTAAAGAGATAATTTCCTTTCTAGTTTTAATATACTCTGGTCTCAAGGTTTGAGTAGAAGCAGTGTCATGCTGAGATAAATAAACCAGTACATCTGTTTCCAAATGACAGATTCATACTGTGATGTTGATCTGGTTTAGGCAGACACTTCCGCCACTTTCTTGTTAAAGCTGTCTGGTGTTCATCTGAGTGTGTAAATTCAGTGCCAGAAATGTCCTATCACTGATACTAAGTTTTTCAGCAAGACCTTTATTCTCATTCTTTGACAGGGATTTACTTAATTTTATTTCTTCTTGTCAAACTTGTGTGTCACAAACTTCATTATATTGTTAAAAAAGGCAATATTAATATAATTGTTCTTCTTCACAGCTGCTGTCCATCTTCCATAACAGAAATCTGTCTGCTGTGATTTTTTTAGTGCTGCTGGATTAGTCCTTTGTGAAATTCTTGTATTTTTGTTCCACGGGATCACTCTCGTGATATCTCAGCTTTTATTCTTCTCATTTGTCATTTGAGATTTCTTGACTTTCTGAAAATCAGTCACCTCTAGTGAAAAGATAGTGATGTGACATTTTCATGACAGCACAGAAGTTGGCTATTCCTTTCTGATGCAAACCCTCAGTTCCTTTTCAGTCTGGAGGAGCTTACATGGCCTCTTTTCTTAAAGGGTCTCAGGGTTCAGAAATCTCCTGTCTTAGTTAATGGGTATCTTCTTGATTTCTGAAAATCTTGGGAGCTATTTGCAGGTTTTTACTGTGAGCTTATTTTTCTTGTCTAGCTATTTTAACTACCAAACTTTTAATATTGAATTGCAGTCCATTTCTGGTGTTAACATACTTGTGAAGTGCCACAACTATGTCACCTCTTTACTTCAGAAGCTGTATTACAGCACAGTTTCAGTGTAGAAGGAAGAGCATTCTGCTTTCTTACAGTCATTAAATAAACATCATCTTGAGAGTAATGCTTTAGGATCTTACTGATCATTTGGATTTAGGTGCTTTTTCAACTGAGAGGTTCTTAACTGTTAATTAGTGTATTAGTGCTTGTATAATCTGTTTGGTACTTTCCAAACTCAGACCACTTCATGCACATTCTTTTTATAAACCTGATTGCCTCCAGATACTAGTTAAACTGCTGGATTAATTGCTGTTGCATTATTAAACACTGCTGTATAATTACGGAAGAATATATGGCAATTCTTGTTTAATTGTATGTAATAAGCATTTTAAGGGCCATCACTGTAGTATTCTTGTAGTGACCATTTTTCAGTGTAGAGGATACACGTTGGAATTTGTTCTGCCTTTCCCATTTTATATAAATTGTTATGGGAAGGCAAATTCAAAGTGGCATGTATATTTCAGTGGTGAAACGCTAATTCTCCTTTAAAAAGACTGCAATTAAAGTTTGGTAATTTCTTCCATGTTTGGTTTCCTGTTTGGTTGCTATGGTTGTAGCAGTACTTGAGGTGATTTGTAGGAGCTTGTGATTATGAAGTACGGCAGTAATTTGGATTTAGTCTGAAGAAAAGATTTGGAAATACCAAAGCAGAATGTGTATGCATGGGTGACTGATAAGAAATGAGAGAGGCTCAGTCTTAGAGTAAACCAGTTTGGAAAAATGTAGTTTTCATAATTACTGACACTTCTAATAATTGCAGGAAGCTGAGGCAAACTCGTACCACTGAATTCCTGTTCCATTTGAATGCAGATTATTTTTAGTGGGGGTGGAATAACAACAGTGATTACTGATATCGACTGTAAAATAGCACAGAATATGAGACACTGTGCTTTTTATGAATAAAGTAAAATCCATCATTAAAGCAATGATAGTTATGACCTTTCTGAAACATAGAGAGGAAATTCACTAGATACATGTGAGCTTGATAGTTTAGCTTATTCATTAGTGAGGAAGCCTTATAGCACTGGTTTCTTGACTTTTCTTCAGTCCAGGAGAGCTGGGTAAAGAATATGGAAGTGTTGCCAAGACTTGTATATGCAGATAGCTCAGATTTCTTACATGAATGTTTGGGTTTTTTTGTTGGGATTGATCTACCTTTGTGTAATATATTGTGCTGATGTTCACATTAATGTGTGCAGTTTCCCTTAAGATTTTCTTTTTTCCCTGCAAGATAAGCAATTCTGGCTACAGATACCTGGGTACAGTTAAGTGAAGTGGAGAAACCAAAGTGTTATGAAGTTGAGTTTGGCCAGAGTTAAATACAGTGAAAGAAGCAATTATATCTCAGATGCAGTAGTCTTACTAGTTCTGATGGTTAGTCCAGATGTCAGTAATGGTGATCTGTAGGGGTGCTATGCTTGATCTGGCAATAGTTTTTACTAGATATGTGATGACAGGATTGTTTATTGCAATGTCTGCTCTAGCCTGCCATGTTGATTTGGGTTTTATTTGCTGATGTGGTTTGTGTCTTTTCAGTAAAGTTGTTCATAGACCAAAAGTTGACCATAGACCAGTAGCCTCTGGACAAAAAACACCCAGGAGGTAGCTGTGGTGTGGCCCAGAACACGTTCAGGTTGCTCAGAAAAGTCTCCTTATGTGTGTCATGCACTACTGATTGCAAGATGTATCTCATGGCATTGAGGCTTAGCAAACCATGGAAGAGCTTTGGTAATCATAACCTAGGGAAAAATATTACTCTTCAGCTTCATTCTGTTTTGCTTGATTGGGCTTATATACAATGGATAAATATTCTTATAAAGGGAGAAAAATTTAAGGGTTTTTTTCATTAAGCTCATTTAAACTGGTTTTATGCACTTCAGCAGTTCCTTAATCCAGAAGATTTTAAGTCTGCTTGAGTAAACACGCCAAGTTATTTTTGACACCAAAAAAACCCCAACAAGACAGTGTAGTTTGATAGTGTCCCTATTATGGGAAAATAATGAAACCATCTACTACCTATAGTTCTTTCATTCTTGATTTTTGCCCTGCATTTGGCACAAAACTACCTTAACGTTAATTTACCTCTTTATTTTCATTTTTATTTCCAAACATTTACTGTCCATGCTGTTTGTACTGAACAGCTTGAACTTTCTTTCAAGTTTGGCATATTTGAGAGAAGCTTTCTTCCTTCATTTCTCTAATTCTAAGCTACCTTTGGGTTTCATTTGCTATGTTGAGGAGAAATAATGACATTTTATTTGCTACTAGAGTCATCTTGGTGGATATCTGTATTGCAAGGTTGTTTTATCTTTTCAAGTCAGAGTTTGCTCTGAACCTGTCCTCAGTAGTTTTCCATTACACTTTCTTCATTGTTAGCAACTTTATTTGCAATTCTTGCTCTGTTTCTAGAAACATGAAGTTAACAGCAGTGATAGTTCTCATGTCATAAGGTTGGCTAAGTAGCTCTTACATTCTCTTTGTGTTTAAAGTGTCTGCAGTACTATAAAGATTCTTATTTGGAATTAAATTTTGCTAGTGATCTAGGAAATACTTTCATTTTAGTAGGAAAGGTCTTTTCTGTTAGGCTGTATTGCAATCAGACTGTTGTTTCAAGAATTATCATAGTCTTTCCTGCCTTCCCATTGTGAACTGTTATTAGGAATCACTTCTAAAATAGTGAAATATGAATTTAAAAATATTCTTGCTGGAACTAGGCCAAGTCAAGCCTATATTGATCAGGGAAAGATTTACTTGGAAATGTGAATATTTTGTAGAAAAGGCACTGAAAATGAAGTGCACCGTTTGAGGTCTTTACTAAAGCATATAAATGGTACTACAGATGCAACAAAAAATCCTGATGGTGATGTTTGTGGTAACTGCAGCGTTGCCTACCATGGTTAATGAATTCTTTCTTCTGCCAATGTTTGCTCAGTCAGGAGTTGAAGTATCTAGGAGCTAATTATAGCTGCATAATTCAGAGTGAACTTTGATTTTCCTGTGGAGAGAGTGGCTTCACAAGGCAGAGTTCTTCTGTTCAGTATATTCCTCTTGTAATGATTTTGGATGGTGTTCACAAGAACTCTAGCACTGGTTTTAAAAGTGTAAAATAATTTCAGCTGCCAGATGCTTTGTTGTGAAATAAAAACTTGGCACCAACTTGTGCTTTTGTAGATGCCCAGTGTGTAATTCTAGCATGAATTTGTATAGCTGCCCCAGCAGTGACACACATCTCTTTAGTTAAGATATTTTTCTCTTGGTATCTGGAAAAAAAAAGTTTGATACAATTTTATAACTTCTGTATTTGGACACCAAAGGGTTAAAACACTTGAAGTTTAGTATTTTAAAATAATTTTGCTTTAGAAATTTTAGACTAGTATGCTACTGTTTATATAGGAAACAATTTTTCTCACTGTGGGCGTTTTAGTGTTCTGATCTTTTTTTCTCTTTCTTCTTTTGTTTTGTTTTAATCCTTGTATCTGCTAATTTTTGTATATAGGAATAGCTACTAATTCTTTTGAGATACAGCCTACTAAATTTAAAGTAATTGAAGCCATGAGTTGACCGGTAACTTTAATCCATTCTATATAAATTTCAGTGAAGAACTGAAAAATTGGTTTCAGGATGAAAGTTATAATGCTTTTAAAGGCATAAAAGGCTTAGTATCTTGTTGTTAAGGTGGTCACATGATAATGGCTTACATATTGAATAATGTGCTACAGCACTTTATGTATGTTAATGTACTTTTAATCTTAATGTTGCCTGCAAATATGTGATCCCTTATAAGTTTCCTGTTTATGCACCATTGCCCGTTTAAATCAAACAGAAGATTCTGAAACTGTAAAAACTACACATGTCAATGTTTTACAGCTACGTAATTCGAATTGACTTGATTTTTTCAAGTAATCCTAGAAAGGGGGAGCATTCCATATAGAAACTGCTGAAACTGCCACAGGTGCTTCTCCGAAAACCTTACAGTTGTGGCATTGAATGTTCAGTATCGCTTCCTTTCTGCACACAAGGCATACTGTTGAGGTATTTGTTGCGGTGATTGGTTTTAATGCTAATCTAGGAATTCAGATATAGAATCTATAGATTTGCATGCTTTGCTTACCCTAATTTACAATTATCTACATTTTTATTTGTAAACTAACAATAGATAAGTTGAGATCAGTAATTTTTAACAGATATTACATTGATATACGAAAACTGTGGTTTATTTTCTTAGATTGTCGCATGGCATTAACAAAAACACAGTAAGCTGTAGGTGCTGTAATCACTATTTTAAATTAAACATTCAGGAGATTTTTTTTTACATATATGATTTTCAAAAATATTTATTGTTGACTTTTTGTTTAGCAAATGTTTGTTTTGCTTTTCAAGGTATGTGACATTATAAGTTGAAGATAGTGTATTTCTAAGGTATTTCTATGTTAAAAAGACAAATCTACCTGTTTTTTTCTGCCAATGAATATGAAAAACGAACAACTGACGCAACTTAGAAGCAATTTTTAGAAGTAAATTCAATAGCATTTATGATTCAATATGAGAAGCACAAGTCTTTGTTTTCTTTCTACAGATCTTTCAAAGAGTAAATTCTGTACGTTACACTGAAGTAAATCTTCGTTGCACAAAGTCATATTTAAACAATTCTAAATTTTGAGTGTTTTGTTGGTTTTGGTGGGGTTTTTTTAAACTTTCTATTGCTTAACCATAGTGGAAGCATCTTGAATATTTTTAAAAAGCTTGCCTCAGTTTTTTTCTTCCTTTAGTAAATGTCTTAAATTAGGTTGAAATAATAAAAATTTCCTCCTAAATAAACCTAAGCTGAAAGTTAAATTCGTGTTTCTGTTCACCAATTCTCTTTGGCCAGATAATTCACTTGTCTCTTGGTTTAGAGCAACAATTGAGTTACACTTGCAGCCAACAATTTTGAAAAAGCATTTCAGAAGAAGAAAATACCTAAAGTCATCCTTCATCAGTGTCCTCTTTATAGCTGCTTTAATTGGGTACCAGGACTCTCAGATGAACTGGGCATTTAGAATGGGAGTTCAGATGATGTCAACCCAGAGGGAGAAGAATGGATCCTAAAAAAAAAAAGTCCTCTTCATGCCAAGATCAGTCAGTTTTGAAGACTGCCTGTGGACATCACTTGATGGAAGAAGAAAAACATGTTATAAGAGTTTTTTGAGCACTGTAGGTCTGTGAATAAATGCATATGCAAAAGTCAGAATGTTAACTCAATATATCAGTGTGTGTTTTGAGTTTATTTATGAAAACACCGTCACTACAGAGTGTGATAAGCAAGTGTCATATGTCAGAAAACTTCAAGATCAACTACTCATCCATATTCAGGCTTTCATCGTCTTTTCTCATGGTTTTTTTTCTATTTAGAATAACTTTATAATTTGAAAATGTATCCTTCCTTACATTTGGCATTCTTCTTTTGCGTTGGAGTTAGCATCTTATACTTCTGTACTTTGAAGAAAACAAGATGTTCTTCTTCCCAGCTCCTGGATTTTAGCCTACGAGAAGGCTGAGGGTAAATAATAGCGTGCTTCATGATTTTAGTTTGTTTCTAGTAATAAGAATTACATGGAAACAGTGAATAAAGTATCTAGCAAAAATTGCTGCTTAATGAAAAACCCTGAGAAGGACTCAGTCATTTTTCAAATACTTGAATTGCCTTGGAAAGGATGCAAGATATGTATTTTCTAAACATGGAATGAATTGACTTTCTGATGGCTGCCTTTAGCCCTGGGCAATGTTAAGTAGGGAATTTTTCTCCTGTTTGTCAGTTCCTGCCTTCATGTATATTTTTGTCTGGAGCAGGTGCCAAAAAAAGGAATGACATTTTCAGAGCTTTTGTTTTCAGAGTTGTCTCTAGTTTTTGACTTTTTTCTTTTTTACTGGAGAGAGAAGGAAATAAGTTTTTGGAGCACTGCTCTCTGATTTGATAATTACTAGGCCAACCTTTAGAAAATTCTGCATCAAGTCAAGGAATACTGCTGACTAAGCATAAGACACATGTTGCTTTCCCAGACTTACTCTGATTTTTTTACCTTCCTTGCTGCTGGCTTCTTCCTTCATAATGAATTCACATGAAAAATGCAGTATTTGTGACCTGCTATTTGTCTTGTTTCAGCTAGAAGCCTAGCTGAGAGACCAACCTTGAAAAGAAACATAAGCTTGTCCTGAGGTTTGGCATCTTTGTCACAAAGCAAAAAGTTTTTTAAAAAAAGCCAATAACAACAAAAACCCCCACAAAACAAAGTGTAAAACCCACTAGAAATTTCCATCCCCATTTTTTAATTCTGAGTAATGCAGTTGCAGAAATAGACCTGTCCTATATGCTGTACAATTAGCAGTAACAAAAGGACAGTTTGCCTGAAGATTTAATATCAGTGTGTTCCGAGCTTCTTGGAGCTTCCACTGTTTAAGAAGTTTAGGATAAAAGATCAAAGCTGGTACCAGAGAGATTTTTAGCTAACTAAAAAAAGCGGAGGATGGGTGGAAAAGAAGATTTTTTTTTTCCCAACACTCATGACCTTGTGGTAGTTCTGTCCATGCTGTCCACTGTTTCTTCAGTGTTTTTCTTTTGCAGCCCAGGTCTTGAAGTTACTTTCAGTTATAATATTCTTTACCAATCCTTTTTCTTTATGTCAGCAGCTACAATAAATGAAGTACCTTCCAAGGGACACCTAATAACTGAAAGAGTTGTAAATTTACTTGAATATAGTGATTATCTCTGAGTTTCCTGCTTGTTGATTTTTCTTCCCTTTTTTACCCACGCATCCCATGTCACGTGGCTACTACACATTGTAGCCAAATGAATCACATATTATTCCTCCTCCTTTTCACTTGATAGACAGTTTACATATAATTGCTGTTCATAACCAAGGGCTAACAGGGATTGCACATAAGAGGTTGAACTCCTCTAATGTGTGGTTGGGACAGTGAACCATTTCTATTTTCATCCATATAATCTAGTCTGTCTACAGTAATGACACTTAAATTCTTAGCTCCTGGGATAAGCTGAGGCAGGCACTTCGCTGCCAGACATGGGCAGCAGATATAGTATTACATGTTCCTTGTAATTACAGCTGTAACAGGGTGGTTCCACTCCAAGTTCAGATTAACACTTTTAAAGAATGGTCTAGTAGATATCCTGTTTTTTTGATTCATTCAAGTACTCCAGGCTTTCTGGAAGGAAAGTATTTTACACTTTTTCTGTTGCAGACTCAGAATCCTTACCATCATTGACAGTATTTTTGAATTATTTTGAAAATACATAAACTATTCCAGTCTGGGTAAAACTCAGTTAAGAGCATTTTCTTTTCTATTGTATTCCTAGTTACATTAGCAATTTTTTTTGATTAGTTGCATTTGGTTATGATAGGCTAATATAGCCCAGCTACCTCTTGCTGCCTTTTATGTTCCCACTGAGAGATTTTTTCCTCCTAGAGAAAGGTAGAGAAATCAGCTAAAGAAGTAGGTCTTTTTGTAATCTTTATCTTTCTAGCCTCTTTTGAGAAAGTGATGGAAGGTTTCTGCAACATTTGCCAGCTTTTCCTTTAATGCGTCCTGTTAATATTGGAATGCAAGGCAGTGTAACAGAAATTTGAAAGTATATGAAAGTCCAAGAATAATCAGGCTTTGATTAAAATCATGGACATGGACAACTGGATATAGAAAAAATATTCAAATTAGTGTTCCCACTGTAACTGAGCAGAGCGAGCATCTGTGTTGTCTTCCATAACATTTGTTCAGACAGTTTTCAGAGTCATCTAGAACTTACTTCATTGAACTCTTTTCTTTTCATTACTAACTTGATAGGCTAAATTCAGATTCACACCTTTAAAAGAGGTGTTTCTAAGCTTCAGAAGCAAGAATGTTAAATCCAGTAGGCTTGAGTCCCTTGAAATCAGCGCAGTGCTTCCAGGATATTTCTGTAAAACAAGCACATCTTTGTCTACCTGTTAAGAGTAATCTGAGTTCAGAAAGAGGTAAGAGTGGGACAGATCTTTAAATATCAAAGATCATTGCATTTTAAAGTTTTGCAATCTCTAACGCCTGTTAATTTTTTTTCCTGGGAAATTTAGTTTTTCTTTCTCAGAGTTTGGTTGTGTAGCTTTACACACTTTGATCTTCATTTATAAATCTCCAAATGCCTCTGGCATCTGACATTGATGATCCTTTGGAAAATGGTGACTGAACTGTAGTCTTACAGTCAGTAAGCAGAGTTAGTTGAAAAGCAGAGTTAGTGTTCAGTTGTACTTGCTAAGTAATAGAATTTCTTGAACTTCTCTTAAAATAGATGGCCATTCAATACTATTTTGCTTTTGTAATTTTCATCTTTGCGTAACTTTGTCTATTTTGCTCTTGCTTAGATTTCTTTTATTGTTCTTTTGGGGCTTGGAAATTTAAAAAAGATGTCGGAGAACTGAGCTTTTCTTCTTGAACAGAACAGATCTGTTAAAATTTATGTTTCCTAAGCTGTAGTTTCATTGTTCTACATTCTTATGCTGCACAAGGAAATCAGAATTGCTAAAGGAGTGTCAAATATTTGTTGCTTAGCAGCAGCTTCAACAGGTCATCTAGTTCAGCAGGGGAAAGGATTGACAGTAGAATTTCTGATACCATAGGCAGCTCTTACAATGAGGAGAAGAGACGCCTCTCAAGATTCAGCAACCTTTATACTCTTAAACTTTCTCCTGACGCTAGCTTTAATTCTCCTTTGTTTATAATAATCCCATTCATTGCCTACACTGGATGCACAGCACTTTGCAGTTCTCCTGTAGGTATTCAAAACTAATATCACCTCAGAGTTTCATTTCTTTTGACTAACTAGGTTTTTCAGTATTCTGAACTCTTACTTTCTAAACCACTCCTGGCTGCTATTCTGTGGATTTTCACTTGTAGTCCAAGTAAATAATGACTTAGTACAGTATGGAATGAAATCAATCCTGGTTTAGATTATGGGTTTTATGATTCTGTAATAGTTTCTAAAGGTTTTCTTTTTTATATTTATAGCAAGTAAATTATAGTGATCTAGGAAGCAAATCTGGGCTTTGTTCTTTGATTTCTTCTCATGAGCTGGAGTTTCAAGAGAATCAGGTCTATTAATCTTCTGAATTCTTGTTCTGTTAGGTGGTCTGTTTCTGGATTTTTAAGTAAGGGACTTGTCGAAATAACTGAAGCCAAGAAAAAAAGAATTCCACTTCTCTGACTAGTTACATCTATCTGGAAAAATATTAGGAAAGATTAATGGACATCTTTTGCATCACCATCTAGTTTTGTCATTCCTGGCTTTCTTGTCTCCACTTTTACGCTTTTCCTGATGAAGTTAGCCTAAATTGCTAAGCACAAGACATCCTGTGTGTTAGTGTAAATGCACATAATTCAACACTTTTTCAAATTAAACCTCTGCATATCTACATGTCCTCCCCGATTTCATTCCTAACCTCCTTGATGCACTAGAATATCCAAAATCCAGTGCTATTCTCTTGTGCACATAAAAGTCTTGGTTGAAATTACCAAAGCAAGTTCCAGTACTTATGATGTCACACACTTTGAAATGAGAAACAAACCTGAAACAAAAGTATAAGCAAAGCACATCTAAGTGTAGCATCTTTATCTATCTTATTCTATATATGTATGTATTTTATTGTTAGGAAAAATAGTGATGTTGTTGTTACCTTAGAAATCAGAATGCCATGGACAATTGCCAAGTCATGTTAAGTTTGTTTTGAGTATTTGATCTTTTGCTCAAGTTAAAGCAATAGATTGCAGAATAAACTGCAGAAGACGGTAAAATTCAAAACTTAAATTAGTCTGAAGTTTATGTAAAGATCAGCTACTTCAGACTATTTTAGAGTAAAGCATTTTGAGAAGTTTAAATAGGAAGATGGTTTAAGGCACATAGTATATTGATTTTATTTAAGTGTATTGTCTCCCAAATTTTGCTTAGAAGTGAGATATATGTGCAAAAAGTTAAGATAGTTATAAAACTAAGATTGATAACTAATTTCTTAATGGAAAATTTGCTAAGTGTATGTTTTCTCTCATCACCAGCAGATAGATAGTCAGTAAGGGCAGCAGCAGCAGCCAGCTAGCCTGATGAATGAGTGTAATCCAGTTTCTTTGTATTGTACAGCTTGAGAAATGCCAGTGGCCTGACAGCAGCAGACCTTGCACATACCCAGGGCTTCCAAGAATGTGCCCAGTTTCTCTTGAACCTCCAGAACTGTCACCTGAATCGTTTCTATAGCAATGGCACCTTAAATGGGGTTCATCAGAATGCAGGTCCCAATCCATTCAGTGGTGGGACAAGTCGAAAGAGATCCTTTGAAGATACGGAGTCTGCTGGAGTGAAGAAGGCTAGAACAGAAGGTGAGACCCCAGAGGTAAAAGGGAGGGGTTGATACTGTT
The DNA here is from genome assembly GCF_963513975.1 of Fringilla coelebs. Classification (NCBI taxonomy): domain Eukaryota; kingdom Metazoa; phylum Chordata; class Aves; order Passeriformes; family Fringillidae; genus Fringilla; species Fringilla coelebs. The sequence continues at coordinate 25,331,562 of NC_140029.1, read as the reverse complement.
GCTGAGAAAGGAAAATAAACATTTTAAAGTCTTTTGGAGTGGATGTTGAGTATTATTGACAAACTCACATATCTAAATTACATATCTATACAAGCAGCAGATTAATACAATTACTCCATGCCACAAGATCCCAGTTCTCCCTGTCATCATCTTGGCATGTTCAGAAATCTCTATTTCCAGAGAGTGCTAAAGCTGCATGATGCTGAGAATAATTATGCAGGGGAGTAGGAGCTGAAATTAGCTTCTACTCCTTCCTCAATTTCTTCAGCTTCAGGAGGGCCAGGTAATGTTCCATTGATTCACAGAGATGTTTGGATGTTCTGATGTAATTTCCCCTTCAGGGATTAATTCACAGTTCAGAAACTGCTACATAAGGTACATGGAAGAAATTGAATGCACAAGGGTTTCCCAAATCAAGAGGGGTTATGTCTGTAAATTAACATACCCTGAGTTTCCTGGATTGTTTTACAAGGGGAGCTGCTATCTTACACAACAGTGTAAGAACAGAATGAGCCTTAAGGTTTCCTATCCAGCCTTGTATGTTGAGGTTACTGCTTTGCCAGTGATGATGAAGTAGTACCACCTAAAGATACTTTTTGGGAGATCTGTGTAGAAATCTTTTTAGATTTTAGATGTTTTTAGAAACACCTTGAGTAACATGGTGGAGGAGAATTATCTTCTTCTTTTCTATTGGTCATCCCACGAAATTCTTACTGAAAACAAGGGAGTAATTCTGCACTCAAACCTCCTTTTTTCTGATGATGCTAAAGTATGCTTTTCTTTAGCATCAGGAAAGAGACTTCATAGGTCTTCATTGAAGGCACTTTGTTTCAGTTAAAGTTGATGTTCTAACATAAGTTACTTTGAGTGAACCAAATAGAATGGGCTTAAACAGTGCTTAATTCCAGATTGAATTGAGACCTAAACCATGGAATTGAGATCTAAACCATGTTTCTAAATATGACGTAGGCAACATAAATCGTGTCAATATCAACACTACTATTTGTTCAGTACTTGCTATCCAAACACTGCTTCACCTATACCAGGATCAGGGACCTTAACTGGGTACTCCATGGCCAATCATAAACAGGATATGTTGCTTTATGTAGCTGGTCTAAATGATAAATTTCATTATGGAGAAGAGTTCCTGGCAGTTAAATACAAGACTTCAGGAATAAGTATTTCCTAAGTAGCTACGTAGAATAAGAAAACTTGCCCAGTACACAAGTGTCCGTAACAATCGCAGAAAGATGTTTTCAGTCCGTTGATCTACCAGGAGGCACTGCTTGAAGTCAAGTTAACTTATCTTGCATTTTGAAGAGCTGCCCCATCTGAGTTCCTCAGCAGCTGTCTCTTTCAGAATATGCTCCAAGCTAGTCAGTGGGCAGCATTTCCCCACAATCAGGGGGAGTGGTGCTGTATCTACGTTACCTTTCACTCTTCAGAGTTGGTCCAGTACCTAAGTTAGATTGGGCAAATAAACAGACAGTGCTTGAAGTGAACAAGTGCTCCTGAACAATTACAGAAATGTTGGGAAAGCAATCAGAGTAGATTATTTTTGAATTGTTAACAATATGACTTTTTAAGACCTTCACAAACAAATGCAAAAGCTTTGCTGGTTTTGCTTGAAGGTTTTTGGAGTAACTAAGAGATGCATCCCAGCTGTGGGAGTTTCTAATCTGACGTGTTTGCCCTCAAAGACATCAGCATCAGTAATAACTATTGCATTGATGTAAAAAGTCTCTTGAACTGAGAATGAGTCACTGTTCCTGAGGCATTTTGGTAAACAACAAATAGATGTAATAATAGAGCTGAGTAATGAGTTATCAGTACATCTTTGTGCTTAGCTGGCCTTTTTACAGAACAAGCCAAATTTTGTGGTATTTTTAAACTCTTAATAAAACCACACTGGTCTGTTGTCCTTTAAAGACTTTGCACAGGAGATTCCAGATGTTCAGAGAGTGAAGCCAACCTATATTTGCAGGGAAAAGTCAGGTTTTGATAGCCATACCCCAATTTGGAACAATCACTGCTTTGGAACGACTTGCTACAACAGCATATGTCCCTTACAAGAAGCTGTAAGCAGTAGAGTTGAGAGAAGATAAATGCTTAAGGTGTGCTTTGCCCTGGAATAACTAAACTGGGCAGTGGATGGGCATTACTTGTAATTGTTTATATACACAAAGGTGTGTCTGCTCACAGGTGCATAGTTTTAAAAGAAGCCTTAAACTTCAAAATTAGGCAAGGCTGATACATAATACACTGTATCAGAAACTAATTACTCAAGTGTAATTACCAGAAGTAAATTGGTGACCACTTTCAGAATATATGCCAAATAGTTTTTAATTTTGATTTGGAAACTTAAACTGAATTTTATGTCCATCTTTCTGAAATCAATTCTAGAAATTTCATCCTGCTTCCTGGGAAGATCAGCAGAGGGTGCACAGGTTCAATGATGATGATGATGATGCACACTGAGCCAACTGGTCACACAGCTGTGTTTGTGTCAGTCATAATCCTGACCCCTGTAGTGCAGCCCTCAGCAGGTTGACTTGTGCTCTGTGATGTGTGCTGCTTATAGCCAGTGTCTCTGTCACAAGCCTCAGCACAGATGCTTTGGGTGTTCTGTGTGAGGTGTGATGGAGGGCGTTCCTGGAACTGGACCTTGGAATTGGCCAACATGAAACTGCACTTACATATTCCTCTAGTTAGTAAAAAAAAAAAAGGTCTTTCCTTTCCTGGTTTAGGGTAATTTGAAGCCTGCTGATCCAAGGGCCCTGACGTCATTTAAGCCCTCAGTGATCTTGGCCTTGGAACACTTCAGGACTTATAAGTTTCTTTAAAAATTAGTAGCTTATGAAAATTTTGATTGTGCCCAAGGTAATGGGAGCTGAATTGCAGTTCCCCAAAGCAGGCATTTACAACTTAATATTGAGAGTGTTTGCAGTGTGTGTAGAAAAGTATGCCAGTGTCAGTGTGAGAGCAGAGCAGGGCCTTCTGGGATAGTAGTGGAGCGGGTCTCTGGGTAGGTACAAGAAGTAGTAGTGAAATTAAGCCCATCTTGCTTATTAAAGCATTCCCCCCAGCAGTCTAACCACTTGACAGTTTCCTTCAGAAAACAGTTCTGCTTGTTCAGCTCTTGAAGAGATCCCTGGGAGCAGTCTGGTGTGGATTAGGGTGGGGTTTTGGGACCTGGCCCTTGAGAGTGAAAAAGGGAGCAGTCTAAACTGGCAGTAGACAAATGTGAGTTGGACAGTGTGCTGGTTTTGCCACAACCCCTGTAAAGCCCAAGTTTGAGTAACTTCAATTTCTCTTCATTCAACCTACTTGTACATGATACTAGTAATTTTAATATGTAGGTCTGATAGGTACCCTGGTAATTTTCTGTTTTGCTTTAATAATCAAAGCAATCATCTATTTGTTGGCTGAGTTTTCAAGTGGACACTTATGACTAAACATGACTTTTTCTGTCAGCTTACAGCTTTGATGGCTTAATACCAATGCTGAATGGAGGAGCTGAGGACGATGCTGACAATATGCACGTTGATAGAGAGTTTGCTGTTGTATCAGGTGGGAGTGGACAGTTTCCTGTTAACTACAACAACATTCAAATGGTTGAAGACACCAAACAACAGGAGAGTACTTCTGTTGGACCAAAAGAAATTGAAATATACACTGTTTCTGCAATGCAAACTCCTTGTCGTTGCAAGAATCAATATGCATTTTATTTTTAATTTAAATATAAAACTTAGTCCTTTATTTTTGCACATTGTTGTCTGGAGTCTTGAAAACTATTGTATTGCTGTAACACCCATTATATTGGGAGTTTAGTAGGTATCAAAAATTAGCTGTTCCATGCAATGCATTGTAATGGTGAAAGAGAAGGTTTGTTAGTAATTTCTTAACATTTCAAGTAAACAAGTCCACGATGGCTGTTTCACTTTTAACCTGAGGCTTGTATTACGTTGTGCCTTGCTTCTAGTTGCTGTAATTTTCAGTTAAAGGAAATTCAGAAATAAGTTAAATTATTTGGTTAATTTTGATTGATTAGATAGTAAGAAGACTTGATAGGGAAGCATATTCTAGCTTTGAAAATAACATGTTGTGACAAAACTATATTCAAAATAGTACAATAAATACTCTAGAGAATAGTCTAGACATACACTCTGTGTCCAGAACTTGCTCAGACACAATGACATAGGTGCAGGATCCTGCTGTGGGGTTTTTTATGTAAATAGAAGACCAGACATCACAGTTCTACTATTTAGAACTAGTGTACCTGGGAAAACAGATTGTGTGTTTTGTACCAATCATAATGAAACAGTCAAAGTGTTACTAGGATTGGTCAATATTAATGCTCTAGATTTTTTTAAGGGCTGCTTAATCAAGATGCTTTTGGTGACGGGATGTGTATAGAGTTTGCTTAAAACTGTCTTGGGTCAGCCTTTTTTGCACTTTGTAGGTTAAGACATGGAGTCACTACAGCTGTGCATTATTACATTCAGAAATTAATTTCCTATTTATCAATTTTTTCTGCCAGAAATATGTTTATGCTTTGTACCACAGATCCAATTCAACAAAAGGAATGATAATAATAAATATTTTAATATATTAGGAATAAATAGATATACATATATATAATCAATACTTTAAAAGTAGACTATGGTATTTTCCAGTGATAATTACTAAGTGTTCTTATTTATTGAAAAATTATTTTCTTTCATAAATATGTACTATTGCTGTATTACTATAGGTGCTCATTTTAAACCAATAATAACATTCTATAATTATCACTAAAACTATAGAAGTGCCAGATTTATTAAATTTGATTTGGCAAAACCAGCCTATAATGGTTTATTTTTAAACAGTTAAAATTTTGCACTTTTCAGTTAATAAACACTATCTGAAACTCCTTTTGTGCGTTTTTATCACTGAAGTATTAACTTTGATGTCGTGATGGGTTTATGGGGTTTTTTTTCCACTTTTAATGAGAATTCATGGTTAGTGAGGTTGGCTGATGTGGTTATTTTAATTGATGTAGGGACTAAATGGGAAACTCCAGTCAGTACATCTAGAGAGTTACAAATTGGACACATTTCTTGTGTAACATACTGGTGTCTGTGAAGTATCAGTGTTGTAATTCGTACTTCAAATAATAGCCATGCAAAAAACAGAGAGAACCAAAACTCCAGATTCTTCCTTGTCAGACAGTGGTACTCATTATGTGTCACTTAAATGGGAACCCAGTGTTTTACAAATGTGGGAAGTTGCCAACAGACTAAATTAACTGAATTCATTTGCATATGCGCAGTAAATGCAATCCTGTTTTGCACATGGGTTTATGCATTCATGGAGACATAAACATATGTGCATCTATCCAAGGATAATCACAGAATGGAAAATCTTAAGATGTCACCACATAGCTCTGTAGTTGCTATGTTTGCCTTGCTCATCTTTACCAATACAGACATAAATCAGATTTTAAAGGCAGAATATATCATGCATTTTTTGTGCTAGTACTTTTGAGTACCACTGCAAAAACATGCATTTCAGACAGACTGATGAAATCTGTTCATGGAAACAAAACCTACTGTACTAATTACTAACTTCAATGGGGAAATTGCTTCAAAACAGTTGTCAGTGATTTTTGCATGCACATTTTTAGAAATTTGTTTCCTACTATTATTTTTTAGTCTTCTGTGCACTCTGCTGTTGCTCTCATATGGCATTTTGCATGTGGATTGTACACATGCTGTTATAAACATAGCATAGAATACAAACCTGCCCAGTATGTTATTTAGCAAGCTACTAGGGTACATTGAAGTACTTTCTGAATAAAGGAACTTGGAAACATTTTATATTAGCACTCCAGTGTAACATTTCTTTATGTGGCTTACTTCAGTGCATACTGTACTGTGAGAGTTACAAATAAAAAGAAAAAAAAACACAGCTAAATTACAGCTGAAAAATGGAAAAAAAACCACCCTTCACCCTTTCACAGATACTCAGTTCTTGTATGTACATAATCTTCCATCCCAAGAGCGCATTACTGTTAAAGTGGAAAGATCACTTTATTCCTCCCTTGAAAACACTGCCCAGAATGTTGTCAGCTGCACTTACTTCTTACAGTTAAATGAAAAAAAAAAATATCTGAGAAGTTCACATTGTCTTTCCAAAGATTAATATAGGCATATTTTCAAAACAACTGTGGCTAGATAGTTGCATTTTCAACATAAGAATCCATGCCACAAATTTACTGATCGGATCTCATTACTTGGAACTACCTACTTTGTTATAAAGAAAGGATAGATTTTCAAAGCTGTGTATGGAAACATTTTTAAGTAAGCGAAGTATAGTGGAGACATGTTGATGTATTTCGATTTATTCTTAATTGTTGGTGACAGGTGTATTTCTTGATGCAGATATGAATAGCAGTAGCTCCATATTGAATGCACTGACAAATGGATGTGCCATCAATGGACATTTGGATTTCAGCGCCGCACCACAGCTCAGTGGGATGGATGCCAGGCGTGAGGAGTGCTTAGCATTAACCCCCAACGGCGTCATTCCTGGAGTCACTTCCCCCAGCAGGCATCGGATGCACGCCACTAACGGCACCGAGGAGCCCGAGAAAGCCATGAGTAATTCCACTGATATGTGTGGATCCCTGCACCTGAATGGGAGCCCCAGTAGCTGTGTTTCTAACCGGCCCTCGTGGGTGGAAGACCCTGGAGACACTTTGCACTATGGACACTATCATGGTTTTGGGGATACTGCTGAAAGCATCCCTGAACTCAGTAGTGTTGTTGAGCATTCCAATTCTGTCAAGGTCGAACAGAGATACGACAATACTGTCCTAGGCACAATGTATTTGTACCACGGTTCCTAGATGAATGACATTTATATCAAATGCATATTGAAATTGCTACCAAATGAAACTGGGGGGACAGAATCCTCACATAGCATTAAATTTGAAGATCGCAACTTGTTGCTATTTTTACACTTTGTTTATATGAAAAGTAAACCTTTGATTTGATGGCCTTATACAATAGTTGTAGTTTGTTGCATGTATGGGGCTTATTTAGTGATAAAATAGGTGCTGTCATGATGGAATGTTTATTGTTTTTATTTTTTTATTATGGAATGTTCTGGTTTTGTATTTCTTTTCTAAGCTTGTGAACACTATCTTTCCCTTTTTAGAGCTGTTTTCCCTTTTATTAAAACAATGTTTAACTGAATTTTGTGAAGAAAATGCTACATATGTGCATCACTTAGAGGTAAAATTTTTTCTTTTCCGTATCTTCTGCTGAAGCTATGGTAGCAATATCAATGCCAGCTCTCACTATGCAAGGTTGACAGTGGCAATCTTCTGGAGCTTCTCTGACTTTATAGTTTGTACATTTGTTTGGTATAATTAGCTGTTCATCTTTAAATTTTTGGAACGAGTTGTTTAAAAATGCGGAGACAAATTTGGAAGAAGTTGCTGTTCACTTTCTGTAGCGTAGAAGTGCTTTTTGTTGTTGTTGGGCTCTTTGCATTACAGAGTGGGAACGTGGGCTGCCTTTGTTCAGTCGCAGTTGGGTGTGCCTCAGGTTAGCTCTGTGGTGGGTTTCTTTGGCTTCTCTCCTTTGTATGTGTGCTTGATGTTTTACCATAGCTCACAGACTGGAGGCATGTTGGCACTGTTCTGCTTTGTACGCAGTTTAAAATTGCTGTTACTCGTTAGAGAATTTGCCAAGTCAAAATATTTGAGTTTGACTGTCCTGGATGTACATTTATTGTCTTTTTTTTTTAACATATGCTTTGAAAATGTAACGTTGTGTACTCTTTGGGCTATGCTCACAGAAAATACATTGTATTTAATGCTTAATACACAAATCAAAATTCATATAAGTGCACTATATGAGCACTAATACTATAAGTTGCTGCTTGTGTTATAAGTGAAGAGTGGGGAAGAATATGGTAAATGAGATAAGCCCTCTGAATTGTGTTGATTTTTTTGTTCTTGTTTTGTTTAAAAAGGGACCTTTACAAATTGGATTTTAAAAAAATAAAGAAACGCATTGTATCTGAATATTTTGTTTAGATGTTATTATTTTAGCAGCAAGTTGAGCAGGTGTTCAGTGTTTTATAAGTCACACAATTATAAACAATTAGTTTATAATTCTCATAATCTTGCTCAGGGCTACTGGTGAATTTCTTCTTATCAGTATATGAAAGCAAATGGGAACAGGCTGACAAGTTGATTGATTGATTGAATTACAGAAACACAAACTGGATATCAGGTGTATGATAAGTCGCATCTGCCTTCTTCTTAAAAAATACTGGGTTAAATCATTGCCTGTCTGTAAATAAAAAAAAAAAAATTATAGTCTCATTCCAACATCTTTAAGCAAAACGCTACTCATTGCAGAGAAGTCAGTGTTTGAATTAGCCTTTACACTCTATATGGTTCACTAGGCACCAGATGCTCACAGTGTATTCAGATTCAGAGTAGGACTGACAGGAAAATTGACCAATTCTTTTGCAGACCAGCAGTACTCCTCAATGCCTTCTGGACACAAAAAAAAAGAAAGAAAATAAAAAAGCCCATTAGTGAAAGCTGAGTGTCACCTGAGATGAGCTGCTCTGGCATGCACATTAACCACTTGCTTGTGCTTGGGCAGCTGTGCCTGGGCCCTGGATTTAGATGGTTTAATTTGCTGGTGTAGTGCCTGGAGGAGCCTGGGCCATTGCTCTTGTACTGACAGGAGACAGTGGCTCTCATTTACTGTAGCATTTGGGCTTGGGGAATCTTAGTATTTGCCAAGTTTGCTCCACATGCTTTCTGGTACTTCTTCAAATAAATAAAAGCAGCTCATAATAAGCACTGCATCTTACCTTACTCCATCTTACCATAGCTGTAAACTGGTCCCTAGAGAGCTTGCTTTGGGTACAGCTTTGGTAAGTTGGCGTATGAGGGTGTCATGTTAGGTAGATAATTTTAGCAAGATTTATACTCTATTCATAAGGCAAGATTTTAAAAATCTGTGTACATTTGGCTTTCATTCACTTGCTCTTCACACATTTTCACCTAAAAATACCTTGGAAGACATTGTACTTCAAATTATTTTAGAAAGCACTTCTGTGCGTGTGTGTTCAGCCACATGCTGATACAGAGACAGATTTGGAGGTGTGTATCTGTTGTCAGGTCCCATTGAAGCCAGTGGTTAAATTAGGATTACGTGGAGAAGGGCACTGAGGGCCATATGATGTAGGTGCACTATGTGTGTCCCCTGGTGTCTTTGTCTACAGTTAATGTTGCAAAGGTAGAACTCTGTGACAGAGGGTGACTCAGGCAAGAGCTGAGATGTATAAATTTTAAAACATCAAATAAGGATAAAAATTCAAAGATGTGTGTTTGCAGGTGCTCTTTGAGGCTATATTTATTTACTGCAAAGGCCATCTAAAGTCTTGATTTTACATTATCCCATAAATCTTCAATGAAACATGAAATAGGGAATCACAGAATCCCAGCATGGTTGAGGTTGGTGAATACATACCCAAGTGTTTGCTGCTGTTGTGAACCCATACCACACTCACAGGAAAAAAAAATTCTCATGCTTACTTGGAATTTTCTGGATTTCAGTTTGCCTTGTAATTTGAGATACATGTGAGCACTAAGTTATAAAAGTAAGGAGCTCAGCAGATCCAGCTGCACTTCTGTGCTGAACTGGAAGGTAAAGGATTGTCGAGCACAGAATGAGTTCCGCCAGGTGCAGCTGTGTCTTTCCATACCACAGAATCATAGGATGGCCTGGGTTAGAAATTACCTTAAAAATCATCCACTTCCAAGCCTGCAGTGGGCAGGTACATGCAATTGTTGATGATGCAGAGGCCTTGTTTTTAAATATCTTGCTGTAAAAATGCAGAAGACTTTCCTGGGGTTGCTGTGCCAGAGCTGAGGTAGTCTGAGGAGGCTGTCAGAGCTCACAGGCGCTCCTCAGGCCCGAGTTACAGTCTCAGATTCTGCTGACAGCAGTGCTGAGCCCTTTGAATGAAGCTGTGCTGTGCAGTTCTGGAGGGACTGCTGGATTTAAACACCTGGAGGTAAAGCCTCACCAGCTCTTTGCCTGGCAAGGGCAGTATTGTTGTAGGACCGTTCATACTTGGGCCTTTTGTCCAAGTCTCAAATTCTCAATACTTGCATCAAGCAAACTTTTTTTTTTTAGGTATTGCTTTGTTTTACTCTTACCTTGTTTCTGGAAATGGCTGTCCGAAAACAAAGTTTTCTTTCCATCTGCCAGATGTAACTCGATAGCACCACTGCAAATGTCATATGGAGTTCACTAACTGGTTATTCTCACCATCTTCTTTATAATCTCTTTGGCTCTCAGTTTTGTGGGAAATTTCAGTTTATTTCTTTCTGGCTGATGCTGATGTTTTGCCCTAATTTCCCCTAAATGTAGCTCCTTTCCTATTTTGCTTTTCAAAACCATTTGCAGAGTTTTGGCAGAAATACAAGTCAGTACAGATTCAGGCAGTATTTTGATACAGAATATTTCTGACCGAGTAGTTAAAATTAGCAGCATTGGAAGAGGGAAGAGGGAAGTGTTACACTACTTCTTACGTAGTTAGAGTCCTTAATATTTTTAACAATCCCCTGATTCCAAATAAAATCTAGTCTAAACTTCTAACAGTGAGGAAGGAAAGCTTTCATTTGAGATAGGTATTAGATTAAGATGAGATGCTGCTTGGCTTCAAGAGCGGGTGCAAATAACTTTCACACCCTGTGAACTGAAGATGCTGGTCTTGCATCTTACTGATCAAATCCTGATCCTTGCTCTGGCTCTCATTCAGTGAGCTAGCAAAAGCCACTCTGTAATCCTGTGCATTTCACTCCTTTAACAAACCTTGGCCTCCTGCAGTCTGAAACTGAACCCCACCTTCCTGTTTATATCCAAGTTACGAATCACTACCGAGCTTCTGTCACTCCAATTACAAATGTAATAAATCCAAAAGAGCTGCCTCACAACCATGGCAATAACTCCTGAGCAGAAAACACACCTAGAGAAGCGTTCCTTGCTGTCCCACAAGGGACAACCTACGGTACAGCTGCTGCACACACACTTCCTCAGCTACAGCTTTGCACACACCTCCGCCTCTTGTGTGCTGCCACTTTCTCCCGGTCAGTGACAAGCCTTCCCCAGCCCAGAGCTGCCCAGTTTGTGTTTCCAGGCTGGCACAGCCAGTGCAGCACATCCTCTGTGTGCCCTGAGCTGGGAATGCAGGGCAGCAGTGGCAGAGGGTGAGGTAGCTGGAGCACTCCTCCCTCGCTGGTGCCATGACCTGTGGCACGCACTGCAGCTTCCCACTGACACATTCAAACCCTGATACATGTTCTCCAGGCTGGTAACTAACCTGGTGAAATTCTTTTTAATGGTGCTTTTAGGGGCCTTTGTTACAAAAACCCCACATCTTCTCTGGCACTCTAATAAGTGATTTTTTGGGTTTTGGGTGTTTTGTGGTTCTTTTTCTGTTATTTGCCCCTAAATCCAAGTATGGCTTTGTGTCAAGATGCAGCTAAGATTAATTTCTTGATGCTCCAGGGTGGAAGTCCTGGATGCCATGTTTGGGGTCAGGTAACCTGGGGATGGAGCAGTGTTGTAGATGTCCTACAGGAACGAAAAGGAATAGAGGTGGCACCTTCCTGTGCTGGACAGTGCTGTGCAGCAATTAGGCTGAAGCATAGGAGGCAGGAGTGGAAGATGGTACCATGGGAGCATCCCATTCTGCTGCTGCTGCAGGACTGGGGAGTGCAGATTCACAGAGCCAAAATCCTTGAGACCCAGCTGAATCAGGGAAAAAAAAAAAAAAAAGGGTCTTGTGTAAGCAGGATTTACTATTCTTGGCAACTGGTAACTACATTTCTGCTTAATGACTCCCAGACATTTCACACCTCTCCTTCCTTCCCCAGAGTTTCCTGTCTCATATTGGTGCCTGGTTGTTCACAGGCAAGGATCAAAAGAACTCTGGTTTAAGGCAGATGGTTTATTTTTAAAGCATATCTGGCTTTAATTTTTTTTTAATACAGTGGAATAATTTATAAAAGAACCATCTACTTCAGTTCTGGGAATGGGAATTATTAATATCCAATTTAAAAGCTTTATCACTCTCAAAATCATCCGCCATTCCCCAAAAAGCATAATGAATGTTACCTGTGGTATGAGAATGAAAGCTGGGCATCATCTCTCTCTCCAAAAAGCCTAAGTGTTGATGAGTAATTTATCTTTGCTTCCTTGAGATGGAGCTGCACATACAGGACTTGATAACCATTTCCAGATCAGCAGGAATTAGGCTTAGCTGGCTGAAGTGCAGTCACTGAAGACAAGTGTCCTGGCTCTATCACTAATCTGAGCAGGCTTCCACAAGGGAAATAACCAAGTACTTGAAGCTGAACACAAAATTAAGTTGCACAGTCTTAATTATATTTCTTCTTGCCAGCTGAAACTCTAAGTTAAAGGAGAAAAATAAGTTTGTCTGAGTTTCTTTTACTGCAAAGGTGCAATGTAATCTTACTGCAGAGGAAATACAACATACTAGAAGAGTTCTGCTTTTGATGTTACTGAAGGGTCAAGTGCTGTTTGTAAGTGCTAGCTGGCAGCTCAGTCTCACCAGACACACTTGTGCTTTCCAGCCACAAATTTCATTGTGCCTGCAGGTTGGCAGGAGAAGTTGAGGTTTGTTCCCTTTATTCTCATTGTTTCTAAAAGGTGTTGGATCACGTGTCAGGGACATTAGCTACCTAGCTTAGAACCTGAATTTATTCTGCTTCGTATTCAACACACAGTATAACACAAATATTTTCTAAAACTCCATGCCAAAAAGACAAATTATGAAAATCAGGCAGGTACACAATGTAAGAAGAACCAAGCAAAAAGTATATGCAAGATGTAGAAATGTACTTACTTAAATGGTAGTCCCTGAGAAAAAGCAGTTCTTCCTACTATAAGATGTCCAACCAGAAAATCCTGTAAATTCTAGGAAGTGTAAAATCCTTAGGATTTTTTTATATATGGTACATCTAATAAAATGCCTAGGGATTTATTTATTGGACTATATTCATAATTAATATTTCAAATCTGCATTTTCAGCTGAAATTCTAGTATTGATAAATCACTGAGGTGTTTTCCATTAGCTGATGGGCTGGACACTGTTTCACTGAAACTGTCACCATTTCCTAGATAGATCTTCACTCTTCATCTCGGAGCATCATCCTGCAGGTACAGGCTGGCATTGCTGGCAGTAATCAAGTAAAACATCATTGATCAGCCCCGTTTTTGAATGCACAGCAATTCTCTACATGAGCAGTGCTGCCTCCATCAGTAGGGGCAGCTGTCCTGTCACATCTGGTAGAAGGCAGTTTTACAGGAGGCAAGAGTATTCCAACTGCTCTTCTGGAGCTAAAGAATCACCACTATCCATGCTGGTGTGAAAAGGAACAGGGATTTGAACCACAGTGGCAGCACCCACCTCCACATTTCCAAGGTGTCTGCAAAGCCAGCTTCTCCTGGCTCCACATTTCTGAGGTGCCTTCAAAGCCAGCTTCTCCTGGCTCCACATTTCCAAGGTGCCTGCAAAGGCAGCTTCTCCTGGCAGGGCAGCCCCTGCCCATCAGCAGGGTGGAGCTGTGCTGGACCTGGCCTGCAGGGCCAAAGGGCTGCAGGATGAAAGGTTCCAGAGGGAAGGAAAGCAGCAGTGGCAGCATGGCCCTCACCCCATGCAGATCCCTCTGCACACCAGGACCAGCAGCTCCCAGTCCCTGGTGCCAGCCATCCCCTGCTGGGAATGGCTCAGGTTTGGAGGGCTGCAGCAGCCCCCTATTCTTCAAGCTGTTGATGAGCTGCTCTGAGCAGCACTGCACGGCCCCAGCCAGATGTGTGCCAGCTCTGTAACCAGGTTAGCATGGCACCAAGGCCAGAATAACAAGCTCCATTTATTAGGTCTTTGCTAGTCTGCCTGAGGTTAAGCCTGCCATGACCCCAATAGTAAAAGGCAGAACAGCTGAGGGAATAATCCTGCTGAATCCAGAGGCTGGAGAACAGGATCATCCCTTGGACTCGATTTGCAGAGTGGAGGAACCAAGTCATGCACACGTGACCTCTTGGACAGATCAGCTGGGTACTGTGAGACCAAAGACAGCAAACATGAGCATGATTGCCTCTTTTCATGCTGAAGGAGGTTAAGAAAACAACAGCTCCAACACAGTGTAGCAGTAACACTGAGATGTTGTCTTTTCCCCTCTTCTTCTATATGTTCTCCCATAGGAACCTATTTGAAAATACCAAATACTCTGAATGTTACAGATTGTGTCCCACTGTGATTATGTGCAAGGAAAGTTTGATTTATTACACCTTTAGGAACAGTCTTCCTCCACATCCTGCTCCTCTAATATGTCAGTCTGAAAAAAATCCTTTCTTTACCTCAAATTTCATTTTAAGACCCCCTTCTGACTTCTCAGGCAACACAAATGTGTAGGATTCCCCATCCATCCTTACACCATTTATTGTCTGCAGCCCTGAGTGCAGCTCTGCTCTCACCCCACCCTGGATTCTCTGCTGCCCCCTGAGGGTGTGCAGAGCTTGAGCAATACTCTAAAACTGAAAGTGAAGAGGTACCAGCAAAGAGAGAGAGAAAGAAGCCAAAACTGATTATTCTAAATCTGCTAGGAAAAGAAACCAAAACCAAAACAAGGACAAACAGTATTCAGAGTGTCAAACTGCAGCAATGGAGGTGCATAGCTCCCAGGAGGAAGGAGGATGGGAAGGAGGTCTCAGTCCTGGAGAGCGCTTCCTTGCTTTGTGGAAGGCTAAACGCTGCAGGAAGACTCTGGAGCAAGAAGAGATTCCACATCCAATTTCCCACCTGGAATCGATTAAGTGGGTCAAACTGGCATGGAGGACAACCAGCCAAGAGGTTGGAAGAACTCTTCCAGCAGCTGCTCTGTCCCTCTGTCCCTTCCCAGGGTCTGAGCCCAAAGGTGAGCAGAGCCACTGGCTCTTCCTAGCAGGATGAGCTCCTTTGTCACTGTTGCCTGCAGGAAGCAGATGTGCTCCCACCCTGCCTGGGGGGACAAAGCAAGGGGCAGTTCCCCTGTTCAGCACGAGCCACAGCTGCCAGGAGACAGCAGGTGCTTTTTGTGGCAGACCACAAGCAAGCTCCATCACTCCCATCATTTCCACTACCGAGGCTTTCAAGGCGGTGTGCTGGTGCAGGGAAAACAAAAATCCCTCTCAAATGGGGAGGGGAGTAAATTGGGAGAGAGAGAACAGATGTTTGACACAGAAGAAAAATGGGAAAGGACAAAAGCAAAGTGGGGAAGGCATTTAATGGAGCCCCAGCAAACATTTTGTGCACTCCCACACAATCCCTGGTCTGCTCCACATGGCTAGAGGTGGGTTTCAGGGTACTTAGGAACCTCTGAAGGAGTTTAATTGTTGCACACTGCAGGAAGGGGAGCTCAGCATGTGCCTTGTGTGGCATTTAAGATGTGGGAGGTTTCTGTCTTGCAGATTATTACATGTTGAGTGTACTGGCTGAGTTGGTCTCTGGTTGCACCTCTATTTCTGCTGTGCACATCAGCTCTGGTGCCCTCTTGAGAACCTTCTCCCTGAGACTGCTTTGTTCTGCAAATGGGAGTGGCATTGTGCCAAGGAGTGTGTTTTGGCTTGCACAGGGGGCTGCAGAGCGCTCTTTCTAAATAGTGGTTTGCTATGCTTTAGAGCACATGGGCTATGGAAACATATGGGCCTCTCTGCACAATTTAGATGTTAGGAAAACAAGCCTTTGTAAGGAAAGAAATGGTATTGTATAGGCAGAGAGACAGACTGAGTACTGTGCCAGATCCCGGGTCAGAGCTCTAGAACTAGGAAGCTACTGAATGAACTGAAACCACAGTGAATTGGGGAGAGAGAAATTATCAATAAAAACCCAAGCAAACAAACAAAAATCAAAACAACAACAAAAAAAAAGGTAAAGAAAAGGGAAAAAAAGACAGACTCTCATCAAAACAGACTCAAAACAGCAGATGTCAGTTGGGGTGCACAATAAAAGCCAAATCCAGAGGGAAATAAACCACTATTAGCTGAGGAGTCTGAAGACAGAAATGTACTTTCTATTTTAATGTCCAGAATGAGAGCAGGTGTGAGCATCTGTTTGCCATGGCCAGGAGCTGCTGGTGGATGCACACCACAGGCACTGAGGTCCATCTGCCCAGTGCCATGGGAGGAGCCACCCTGCCTGCTTGGTGACCTGCCAGGGGATGGAGCGGGTGGGAACAGCGACAACACCACAGCGCCTCGGTCCCTGGGGGCCAGCTGTGGGGATCAGATCCCTGGAGCTCAGGAGAGCTGACTCAGGAGAGATGTCCCTCAGTGCCAGCTGTGGAGATGACATCCCTGGAGCTCAGCAGAGCTGTCCCTCAGTGCCAGCTGTGGAGATCAATCCCTGGAGCTCAGCAGAGCTGTCCCTCAGTGCCAGCTGTGGGGATCACATCCCTGGAGCTCAGCAGAGCTGTCCCTCAGTGCCAGCTGTGGGGATCACATCCCTGGAGCTCAGCAGAGCTGTCCCTCAGTGCCAGCTGTGGGGATCACATCCCTGGAGATCAGCAGAGCTGTCCCTCACTCTCATGACCCTCTCAGGCTCTAAGGAAAGCCTGAACCATCGCTGCTCACGGCAGTGATTAAGCCAACAAAGGGAGCAGAAAGCTCCTTGGAGATCTCTGGATTACTGACTGCTCTACCCATCCTCTGACAGGTGGCTGTAGTAAAGCATCAGAGAAACATTCATGCCTGTTCAGTAAGCTCCTGACTCAACTGGCTGAATTAACAAATATCCCAGAGTCCAACACCTACCTCTGCTATGCCAAGTGAGAACCATGCACAGCCTCACTCCCTGAACCCCTTACTGTCACATGAGCTGTTTAAATCAGGGCTTGTTGGAATAAATTTTTGTGCATTTTTCACCACCTTTCCCCTTTTGAATATATAGTCTTGCACATGTGCAGCACTGGGGCCAAATGGCCACAGCTCAGACCTGTGTTTATTCTCAGGAGGGATTGAGCGCACGTACTGGCAGATTGCCTTGCCCTCCAGTTTTCATGACACTCCTCCAAGGATTGCCTTGCCCTCCAGTTTTCATGACACCCCTCCAAGGCTTGCCTTGTCCTCCAGTCTTTCATGACACCCCTCCAAGGATTGCCTTGCCCTCCAGTCTTACAGGACACCCCTCCAAGGATTGCCTTGTGCTCCAGTCTTACAGGACACCCCTCCAAGGATTGCCTTGCCCTCCAGTCTTTCAGGACACCCCTCCAAGGATTGCCTTGTGCTCCAGTCTTACAGGACACCCCTCCAAGGATTGCCTTGCCCTCCAGTCTTTCAGGACACCCCTCCAAGGATTGCCTTGCCCTCCAGTCTTTCAGGACACCCCTCCAAGGATTGCCTTGCCCTCCAGTTTTCATGACACACTCCAAGGATTGCCTTGCCCTCCAGTCTTTCAGGACACCTGTCCCAGAGCAGCCAGACACTGCACTGATCACCCCAGTCTCAGCTCCAAGGAAGTCCCTGACCTCCAGCTCCTTCACCCCTCTGTCCACACCTCACATGCCTCACAAGCTCTGTCCTTCTCCAGCTCTTCTCTTACTCGGTGAGGGCAGGTGGAGATCAGTATCAGCCTACAGCAGATAATGATGGGGCCTTCTTGGGTTTCACTATCCCATCAGCTAGTGCTGCAAATCAGAGGGAATAAATGCTCATTGAAATAAGGTTTTGAGCTCTGACATTCAGCACTCCAGTCCCTCCTGTGGCTGGACTAGGGCAGCTGCTGGAACCAAAGGAGATGGCCCAAACAAAAGGCCACTTTTGTTTAACACTCATAACACTTTCATGAGTTACGAGTGAGTATCTCTTGTGGAACTGCTTCAGCCAATTCAGAGGCAATGGAGAAAAAAACACCTTACAAAACCTACATGGAAAAATAGAGCCTGGAATGCATTTCTGTTACCAGGTATACATTTGCTAGAGAGAGAGTTGGATGTGAATTGAAGACTTGAAAGAAATTAAATTACTTGAGAGGATACTATAATTGAAAAGAAAAGTGTGTGTTTGAAATAAATTTATTTGCTACCACTGGAGAACTGTAATTGAAAAGAGGAGAAACTTGTTGAGTGAAGTATTCGGAACTGATTTGAGAGGGAAAGAAAGTACAGGGCTCCTGCACTCTGAAATGAATTTCTTGCTTGATTTGTAGTATCAAGCTTTGGAAACCTCTATATGGATTAATGTGGAAGGGGGATGTCTTGCCCTAGGAAATCAGGCATTGCTGTTTAGGGACAGGGAAACACAGCTCTTACACAAAGTGGGACAAGGCATGGATTAAGACACAATGGTGTCCCAGTCTGGGCTCCTCAGTACAAAGGAGACACGGGGCTCCTGGATTGGGTCCAGTGGGGGGCTGCAAAGGTGTTTAAGGGACTGGAGTATCTCTCTTATGAGGACAGGCTGAGGGAGCTGGGCCTGCTCAGCCTTGAGAAGAGACAGCTGAGAGGGGACCTCATCAATGTCTGTCAGTATCTGAGGGAGGGTGTCAGAGCATGGAGCCAGGCTCTGCTCAGTGGTGCCAAGCAATGGGACAAGAGGCAGTGAGCAGAAACTGAGGCACTGGAAGCTCCCCCTGAACATGGGGCAGAATTTCCCTACTGTGTGGGTGACCATGCACTGGAGCAGGGGGCTCAGAGAGGCTGTGGGGTCTCCCTCACTGGAAATATTCAAGAACTGTCTGGATGCAACCCTGTGCAATGTGCTCTGGGATGAGCCTGCTGGAGCAGGGAGGTTGGACCAGGTGACCCCCTGTGATCCCTTCTAACCAGACCCATTCTGTCACTGTGGTTCTGTGATGGCAGTGCTAGGTCTAGATTTCAGATGCAATGTCACCAAGGTTGTCTTCTCTGCTGGGAAAGCCCACTTGTGCCTACCTGGGGGTAAAATGAATGTGCATCATCATGAAATGACTCTGAACACACAACTATCTCAGAGAGTCCCATGGCATGAGAAAAACATTTGCCAGCATCTGTCTAGCACTTGATGGAGGAGCTGGTTTGTCCTTCTTATAAAAGCTATAAAGATGAAAAGGAAAAGGGATGAATGCTGCTGAACAGCACAGAGATTCTGTAACCAAGAAATGGTTGGAAATATCTCTCACACTGTTCCCACCCTGCAGTCCATGCAGCATCTGTTCTGCACCAGCAGGTGAGCTGCAGCCTCCCTGCACCATGGACATTTATGAAACATCACCCTTCCAAGAGACCAACAGCTCTTAGCTGTAGTTTCCACTTGCAACCCTTTCAGGAATTCACTCAGTACCAAAACATGGCTTGAAATTAGGTGGAAAAGGGCCTTGTGTGAAATTAGGTGAAAAACACATCTGTGTTTTCTACACCACAGATCCAGTAGCTCAGGTCACTCTGGAAAACACCAGTGCTAGGTCTTCTCAGCCACCAAACCTACAAACTCAGCCTAGGCACACAGGTCTGAGCGTGTTTTTTTCTGTGCCTGACACACTACTGAGTGCATTCAGGACTGTGCAAGGTACTGAAGGCTTTCACTGACGCCTGTGCAGCCACAGGGCAGGAGTGATTGATTGGCTGAGTAATAGGAACTTGCAAAAGGAACCAGCTGAAGATGTACAAGACAGAATGGATGCCTTAAACTACTTTCTCTTCCTTGAAATAGCTCCTCAGGATAGACATGAATCAACTGCAGTTACAGGTTTATACTCTCATAAGATTCAGGTCACTTTCAGTCTTCAGGGTTCCTCCTTACGTGCTCTGTTATCCCTAGAACTGTGCTACACTTTTTATGAAATTCAAATTTTTTTCTTACTGTCTGCATTTATTTCTTTGTAAGAACACACTAAAAATAAACACATGCATTGAATTCAAACCAGGGGCGGTCTTGTTCAACACAATATTTTCCCCCATACATTTTCCCCGTTTCTGACCTCTGTAAATTTGTCCCTAAAAGAATTAGGATTAGAGGATCAAAGGATAAGAGGACAGGATCACTGGCAAATTCAGGCTGGAGGGGACCACAGGAGGTGCCTCATGCACCCCAGCAGGGCCAGCAGTGAGGCCAGACCAGGTTGCTCAGGGCTTTGCCCAGCCAGGTTTCACAATCCCCCAAGGATGGAGCCTGCCCAGCCTCCCTGTGCAGGACCTGCCAGTCCTCATGGAAATGTTTCAGTGCCTGAGCCCTCCCGTGTCAGCTCCTGCTGCCCAGGGCTCGGCTGCCTCCCCTCCCTCCCCTCCCCAGGCTCTGGGGTGTCTGTGAGGTGCCCCCAAAGCCGTCTCAGCCCAGCCTGGACCAGCCCCATGCTCTGCTGATGGCCAGGCTCCAGCCCTGAGCCCTGCAGGGCTGAACTCGCTCAGCTCTCGGCGTCCTCCTGCTCCGGGCACCCAGCTGGGGCTGCCCAGATGTGCTCTGGCAGTGAGGGCTGGGCACGGGCTCTGCCCCCAGCTCCTCCCTGTGCCCTGCTGGCACAGCCAGGGGCTGCTGCCTGGCCCTGACACCAGCTCCTGCCCAGCTCAGAGTGTGAATCTGCATACCAGCTTCCCATACCCCTTGACTGTCGCCTCTCCATCAGTTTGTCTCATTACTTTTGAAACTGCTCATAATTTTGACTACCACAACATCCTTTGCTAATGAGCTCAAAACCCCCAGTATTTTGTGAAAATTCAATTTTCATTGAAAAGTGCTCCTTTTCATATGCTTTCTCTGGTGGTTTCATTTGGTGACCCACAGTTCTGAGAGAAGCAGTGAATAAATTTTCTTATGCAGCGCACTATTTTGTAGAGCTACATCATATTTCCCCTCAATCATCTGTTTCTCAAGCAGAAGAATCACATTCTGTTCAGTGCTTTTTTGAAGTGGATCTATAGAGCATATTCCTGTTATTTCCTGTACCTCTTTTCCATTTCCATGATAACCTTTTGAGATGAGATGACAGTATATGAAAAGAGGATGCATCATAAATTTACAGTGTAATGATGCATGCTGCTTTGTGCTCCCTTCTCCTCCTAGTAATTACCAAGAGTCTCTTTACTCCTTAACACTGAAATGGTGTTCTCAAAGCACTATCAGACATTTCTCATGCATTTAGAGGAAATGGAGAGCCCATCAATACTTGTGTGTATGTAATTATGATTGTTTTCCTTACGTGACCTGGGGTGAATGCTGTAACACCAGCCTTCACCTCTGCCTTTATTTCCAGTTACTTTGTGCCACGAGATCTTCTGCAACTGTTGCAGCTGGTCACAGTTCCCATACCTTGGGATAATTTTGCAGATGTGGCTTTAGGAACAAGGTTTAGTGGGGGATGTGGCTTTAACAGGTGGGCTCAATGATCTGAGAGGTCTTTTCCAACCCAAACAATCCTATGATTCTCTGACCAACAAACCCTCCCACCTCATGGTGAATGCTTTTCTTCCTACACCACTTAGAAGTATTTTGAATAATGTAGATCACAACATAAATGTCTCTCAGACTTCGCCCATATCCTCCCTTCAGCTGTTTATTTATCTCTATTATCTATCTATCTATCTATCTATCTATCTATCTATCTATCTATCTATTATCTATCTATCTATCTATCTATCTATCTATCTATTATCTATCTATCTATCTATCTATTATCTATCTATCTATCTATCTATCTGTCTATCTATCTATCTATCTATCTATCTATCTCTATTATCTATCTATCTATCTATCTATCTATCTATCTATCTATCTATCTATCTATTATCTATCTATCTATCTATCTATCTATCTATCTATCTATCTATCTATCTATCTTATTTATCCTTACTCCTAAAGCTAATGTTAAAGCTTTTCTGTATCCTTGTTTCTTTGAAGATCTTAGATAGAGTGACCTGTGGGAAGAGCCAAAGGCCAGCACTGTCCCCTGGCCTGAGGTGACCTTTCAGAGAATGGTCAGTCTGCAGCAGAAGGTGTCCACAACCTGAAATCTGCATCAGTTGTTAGAAACTGCATGGAACTGACCTTTCTCAAATAGTGCAGGCTCTAAAGGAGTATTTAGTACAAAGACACTTTTCCCAGGGTAGGTAAGGGGCATCACATCAGTGCAACCCTGGCAGGAGGGGACCTGGGTGTTTCCCTTTGGGCAGGACAAAGCCTCCCTTGAGAGAGCAGTGCTGGAGTGAGCTGCAGGCTGTGCTGCCAGGGGGTTGTCACAGCACAGAAGGGGAAGGTTCCTGCTCACTGGCCCTGCAAGAGGAAGCAGTCCCATCCCTGAGACAGGAGGACATTCCTGCTGCTTTGTGGAGACTCGGGGCTGCCCGGATCTGTGCACCACCACAGCCAGTCCCAGCACATGCCTCTTTGCAAGCCATCAGTCATGGCTGTATTAGGGGAGAGAAAGAGTAATCTCTGGAGCAAACCCAGCATTTTTTGATCACCTTCCTGAAACCAAGGGGAATCTGGTGTACATGTGCTACCTGTATGCCTTCTACTGTAACATTTGAGAAATGCTTTTACACCTGGGGAGACTCTCTTGTCAGGGAGAAGGTGCATGTTTAAATGGAAAGGCATCAGGAGAACTCACCTAGAAAAGTCCTGAGAGCCTGAAGCAGATAGCAGACAGCTGCTCACTGACATGGGCTAGGACTGTGTGGTTGTCCCCCTGTGGGCCACCAGCCCAACAGGTGATTCCTCTTTATGAGCAGAGCAGGTGGACTGGGGGAATCAAGGGAGATGGAGAGTTGGGAATGCTGAGCTGAGGCCATCCCTGTTAGAGCCACAGGACCTTTACACTGTCAGCCCCAATAACCTGTGGTGGCCTTGCCACTCTCCTGCCCTGAAACCCCAAAGGTGGCAGCTGATGGAGGAGCAGCCTTGATTCCACGGCAGCACCGTGCACTCTGTGCAGACACGCCGCAGAAGCTGGTGTTTGTGCACACACATCAGTCAGACCCCCATCCTTGCTTCTGCAGCCTACAAAGGGCATGTGAGAGGGCTGAGATGGGGACCTGAGAGAGAACTGCTCAGAAATGCCTGCCCCAGCTCCACAGTGTCATCAGTGCAAGGGCAGCCTGGTCTGAGATGGGCTGGAACCTGAAGAAGCACATTACCCACTAAAGGGACCCTCCTGCAAGCCCACCCCTGTCATACACCTCCTGGGCTGACAGATTAAAAACCCCTTGCTTCTTCATGCAGGATGTGCAGGACACAGCTCTTCTCTCACCACTGGGCATGGAGGGCAGCTCTCTCTTAGGCAAGACCTCCAGATGTTCCCAACCCACAACAAATTTGGCATCCCCATCCTGCACACATCACACTGCTCGCTCCTGGAGAGGGCTGGTGGGCAGCACTGAGACAGAAAAGCTGTCTGGGACCCATCCCTGCTCCTGCACATCCACTGCTGGGGGAACACTTGAAGCATGAGCGATTTCTTGAGCTACTCTCCACTTGGGTGAAGCTAACAAGTGAGTAAGAAAACTGCTGTTAACCCCGTGTTTGTCACAGCACAGACAGACCAGCTCGCCCAATCCTTGGGGGGTTTTTGCCTGCTGTTTCTCCTACAGCCTAATCTAAGGGCTACAGAACTTAATTCTGAACTCAGTACTCAATATAAGACAAAGGTCTGAAGACCCTTCAATTTTTATTACTTTAGTGGGAATGATTACTGTGCAAGAGAGACAAGAATCCCTTTAAATAAAAAATAGTTTTTGGCTTTGCTATTTTTTTTTGTTCACTAGCCTCAAACCATGTTAGCATTGAATTTTAAAGGTCAGGGCTGGAGTAATACAACTCACCAGTTAGGTCTTCACTAGCCTATTATTGCACCAATTTCAGAAGGAGAAAATCTGAAAAAGTTGCCAAGGGAGATCGAGATCAGGCTGGTGACAAAAAAGCTGAAATGCAACAGCGAGGCTCATTGTGCTGGTGACTTCATCAGTTTTTCAACTTTCTCCTGAAGTGCGCTTCTCTCACAAAACTTAAACACCAACGCTCTGCCAGAGAATCCCCTGGCACCTGGCCTGCTGGGTCAGACATCTGTGATACCACAGTCATGTGCAGCTCCTGCAGACACTGAGGGCACCTGACATGAGCTACACAAATAGAAATGTGTCAAAGTCAGGCATTCTAGACTCTGTAAGTGGCAGATTTTCATGCAGCTCACGAAAGGGTTCCCATCATCTCTGAGAAGACAAAAAAGGGCTGTCCCCCAGGGCTCCTTCTGTATGTGTGATTTGTAAAATGTTAGGAAGTCATCTGATGGCTGCAAATTGCTTGACACTTGAGAGAAGGGGCAAATAGATCAGGGAAAACTGGAGATCAAGGACTCTCTACTCAAACAGCTCAGATTTAAAAGATACTTCATTAGTATAAACATATCAACACAACATGGAGGTACTCCACTTCTGTAAAGCCACGTGCTTTGGCGCTTCAAGAGCAAACACAAAATGCCCACATGCAAACAGGAATAAAAGAGTTAAGAAAAGGATTCCATGCTAAAAGTATATTGTTTGAAGTAAAGCTGTGCCAAGCAGGCAGAACAAAGAGAAAAGAACAGCTAAAACACAGGATGGGCAGCAGGTACAGTCCTTAGTAAGTAGGTTAGCACTTTGCACTTGTTTAACACTTGACTTTGACCAAATAAACCTGGTTTATTTCCATTTTGAGCCTTGTCCAGCAATAAAGTGATCTCAAAGTGAGCCAGGAGGTGGTGATGTTCCTTACAGAAACAGCGACCTGCTGAACAGGATGCCTTGGGACAAAGTACCAGAGCATACACTTCAGCAGGGGTGTTGGAGGATGCCAGACACAGAAAGGTTTCTGTCATAAGTCATCTGGCAAGTGTAAGAGCTAGTAATATCAAATGATAGCTAAAGGAGAAATATTTTCTCTAACAAAGTCTTTGGCAAAAATCTGCAGCTTTTCCGCAGCTGAGAAGAATTTGTTCAGTGCTCAATGAGTAATAAATAAGCTGAGGGCACACGAAATGGGAGAGTTCAATGCCTGAATCTGGTGTGCAGTGCCTTCACCCACAAATGCCTCTGCTCAGGCATTGCCCAGCAAAGAGGCCCTGGCAGCCAGCCCACAGCCCTTGCAAACGCCTCTGATGGAGAGCCACTTGCAAGGGAGGGTTTTGTGATTTAAGGGGAGCATTTATTGCCTCCTTGGCTCTACTCAGGTTGATTTATGCCCCTGAAGGGTTTGGACATGTCTGAAAAGCCTTTGCAATGCCTCTGATTTGGTGGTGGTTGTTAGCCTGACCTGCTGGCCCCGACACCCACACTGTGGGCTGGGATACACTCAAAGTGCTCAAGCGCTTTGGGGGATTTGGTGTCGTTTTTTCAGAAGCCATGGTAGATGGTTGGAATATCACAGTTTTGGATTTTCCTGTCTTATGTCAGATGGCTTTTGTACTCCAGTGCTAACAAATTAGTGCACTGGCCCTTCTGAACCCCAGCTTTACTACTAGAATATATTAGAGAAAATCACAGCTGGGCAACATCTCCTGAAGGTGGGTTCATGTTGCAATATTAGTGTCATGTAATTCTTTCTAGGTCAACTTTGAATGGCATTTGTGCATTTGTAATGGAGGAACAGCCAGCTAAAATCAAGGTCCTGGACTTTCAAATGACTTGGCATAGCCTTCTGGGCCTGAATGTCAAGTCCAGCTAAATATGTCCTCAGGGGTCAGATTTGAGTTTTCAGTCTCCAAAAACATGTCATAGTATCAATATCCCTTATGCTTTTGCTCCTGGGGCATTTGGAATGATCATGCTTTGCCTGTGTGGTATTTTACCTCCTAAAAGTTTTTTTAAGAGGTGATTCCATCAAAAGCAATGTTGATGCTGTTGGGGAGGTTTAAATTTTTTTTGTTTGCTTACTTCTGGGCCTTACACTGTGCTTGTTCATCGTGTGTGGGTCACACTGCAAAGTGAGACAGAATCCACGTAATATATGGCTCAAATGCTGGCTTTGAAACTCCATCCAACCTTTCCAGATCCAAATACCTTGTTAATTAATTATAATTTTCAAATCCCAAATACATTTGTGTGTATTATAGCAGACATTGGGATGTTTGCTGACATTGGATGAATGAAATGATCTGATTCACTGTTTGGGGAGTTATGAACATACCCTACAATATCTCTGAATGCCACCAATCATTTTAAAATGCTCTAAACTAATGGCACTGTAAGGAATAATTACTGTGCTGTGATTCTAGGTGTGTTACAGCAGTCTCAATAATTACATGCTTAATTTAAGATTAACATATTGTGAAACATGTTTGTATTAGGATATTGTTTGTGGCAAATGGGGCATCAAATATAAACACAGTTCTCTCCACAGTGTTAGAAGAATCTTTTCTCTTTGTCCTGCAGGGCATACTAAATCTCCATTTTCCTCACTTCAGTGCTGAAGTTTTCTGACATTGTTGGGAAGTCAGAGGGCAGCAGTATTGTATGAAGAAATGTGTAGATTGACTGGAATAGATAAAAATGGTATGAGTGAGGATGAATCTTGATATAAGAAAGGATATGCCAATGCTTCTCAGGTTTGGGCTGAGTTAAAAAGAAAAGAGCTGCGTTGGTCTATCTTATGCCTGAAGAGAAATTTATTTTGCTCACAAGAATTAAAAAGAAACATGCTTCAGAGCCTGGACATAAGTATTGTTCAAAGTTTTAGCACTCTGCTTATGTGCCAGTTTTGTCTGGAGAAGCTTTCCTCTTTTTGCATGACTGAGTTTGTAACAGCAAACAGCACCATCCTGCCAAAAGGGAGGGCTTGAAAGTCTCTGTTGCATTTCTCCTGCAATCATGGGCTCCTGGCACCCTCTCACAGCACCCAGCAGGTGTCTGCCTGAACCTGAGGGTTCTTCCCTTCTGCCTGGAGAGAGATGGCACCTGGGAAGCGCCTGCAGAAAGGAAGCTGAGCCACTGCTGGCAGCTGAAGCTGGATGCCCAGCTGAGCCTGCAGAGCTGCCCATGGCTGAGAAAAGGGAGTTGGTCCCATCCCACTTCTGCTGCTGCTGACCCCAGTACCCCACCCCTTGCATGGTTAGCACCTTCTCAGACCCTCTCCCGTTCCCATTCCTCTACCAAAATGCCAAACCTGGCCACTGCCTTTGCTCAGAGAGGAGCCTGGTGCACGCCATCCCTGGCAGAGGGGGTGGTAGGAGCTTTGGCCAGGGGCTGGGATGGGAACCACCCCCTTCTGGCAGCAGGGAGCTGATCTGTTGGCTCACACCATCTTAGAAACCTTACCCCAAGACAGCTGCAAAAGGAGGAATAGCACAAACAGCAATCTGGAAAGGAGGCAGAGCAGCTTCTTCCATCTCAGCCTGGCTTTTCTTCTGTGGCAGCTGGCTTTAAGAAGCTGGTGAGGGGACAGGAGTAGAAAGAACAACAGTAGTGGACAGAGGTGCCAAATAAAGGTGCAGGACACAGGCAAAGAGCAGATTGAAACCCCGTGTGCCATCTCTAGCGGTGTGCCTTTAGAAAGAAGCCATCCATACCCAGGAGTAAAATATAACTTCTCTTAAGGAAAGGAAAGCACAAAGATGGGGTCTCTGGGTAACCAAGAGCTCATGGGACTGCCCAGGACAGCATCCCTGCTGCAAGGGCCATGTGGCCTTCTCCATCCCCCTTCATAAACTGCAGACTTTTGGTACCCCAGAAAACAGCCCTGAGACACCCATGGGTGTAGGGGCAGTGTGCAGGTCTGGGGCTGGTGCTCCACAGAGCTTAAGGGACAAAACCTCAAGCCAGATTTTAAAACCCCTTAAGATGCCAGAGATACTGATGGTAGCTTTACTCCTACTCCTTTACTCTCACTCTCCATTCCCCCTTATATTTCTTCAGTTGATATTGATCCATTTAAGATGTATAAAGCAAATAACTGTATTTAACAGCCCTAGTTGTGAGCAATCAAAGAGCTCTCAGAAAATCTCAGAATGTGAATCTACAATGTTTACCCTCAGGCAGGAATTCCATTAATAATTTAAGATGTCTGTGTGCAATTGAACAGTAATGGTAATTTTCAGCTACAAGGGATCAATCTAACAGTGTATTCCAGATGTCTGTATGCTGTGGAAACACTTCTCCTCTGGGTAAATGTCACCTTTATATACAGTGAGCTCTGAAAAATTACAGCCATTTTTCTCTATGGTTCATTTACAAAGCTTTCTTGAATCCCAGGAAGAGCCCTTACAATGTGACCCTCAGCTTGCATGCCCATCATTGCCTTGCACAGCCAGCAGAGCTGCTGCTGCCTTGCCCTGTAAGTCCAATGCTTCTTTAGTGTCCAAAGCCCCAGGAGTGAATGGCAGAATCACAGAATATCCTGAGCTGGAAGGATCATCAATTCTGAATCCTGTCCTTACACAGGACAGCATGAAGAATGTCACCATGTGCCTGAGAGGATTAACTGGGGGGCACTGGCTCCAGCATGCCTTCCTGAGGAGCAGCACTAGATCCACCCAGAGCTCATCCCAGGGACCATCACACATTGGACACATAGGGTCAAGCAATGCAGTCATGCATCAGACAAGGTGCTGTTCCTGCAAGAAAACACCTTTCAGTAGGATGCCTGGCTATCAGCCTGGTTTCACCCTGGGATCCAAGGTGACAGATCCATGTTCTGTCCACCTGCAGGGTCAGCAGCTCCATGCCAACCTGGTATGGGCTCCTCCCTCATGGGCAGGACTGGTTGCACAGGTGTGGAAAAGCTCCATCAAGACCAGGGTGTAAACCTCTCCAAAAGTACTTTCAGGGAGGGCAATAATTGAGAAATCAAGTAAGGAATATATCAGTGCAAATAAATTCCACATGAAATTAACAGCTGTGAGAATATCCCGCCCAGGCATCTCCTTGTCTGGAGGCTCCTGAAATCCCTGCTGACATGGTTTCCCAGCCCTTCAGGTACTGTTAATAAAATCCCATAAAAAATAAAATGCCTCTGGAAGGATTACACCATGAACTTAGCTTTGGTCCAAGGTCTCTGCTGGTTGCCTCCAGCTGGAGGATGGTGCTCAAGCCTGCCTTCATCCTCCTTCAGAAGATGCCAGATGCTTTCCATGCTAGTTGTCCCTACTAATGGCCTTTGAGCTATGGAAATTATACCAGCTGTGGTTAGCACTGTAACAACAAAGAAAAAGCCTGATAGCCAAGGCTAATGGTGGAGGAGGGGGAAAATAATCAGTTTTTACTGGACTTTTCTGAATTCAGCCTCCCTGAACAAGGATGATTATAGCTAATTAGGCAGAACATGGTAACAACACTCACATTTGGATGTGTGGTGTCTCGATGGAAGAGGAAATTAAATAGGATGTGATCAGAGAGCTGCAGACAAAGGAAATGAGGCCAGCCCAAACGAGTAGCTTTTCATCAGAGAATGGATGAATAGATTAGTCAATTCATTTCGTTGTACCTAGAACATTAATAAGCATTACATAGTATTGTAATTTGCAATTCAAGGAAGCATCTGCCATACCATCCTTGAGGGCATTGTTTTCTTCCTGCCCTGAGCAGACAGACAAACAGACACACACAAACACACACACACAGAGACCCTCTTCGCCAGATGTCCAAAGCAAATGCAGTTGTTAAGCACCCAGGATTGTCACGCTGGAAGGAAGCCAGGGCTCAGTAAACTGAGGAGCAAAATAAGGATTACAGAATGATTAAGGCTGGAAAGCCCCCTGAGATGAAATCCACCAAGGAGGTGCAAGGTGGACCAGGTGACTGGGTCCCGTGAAGGCACTGGCAGCTTTGGCACAACAGAGGCAAAACTTCTGGATGTCTTTTGATAGAGTACCAGAACTTTAAATGTGAGCAGAGACTTGTGCTGCTTTGGTTGCTAGCAGGTGTGATCCCAGCTCTGTGACACGCAGCTCTGGTCTGACCATCCTGCAAAACGACATCCCCAAGCTTGCAGTGACTCCTGAAAATACAGATCTCCAGGCAAAGGTCATTTTTCCATTACCCTACCATATAAGAATTGGGAAGCATATATATACCTTGACCTGATGGTACTTTTTTCTTTCCTGCTGCTGGCAGTGCCCCCAGTGTGGTCAGAGACAAGAAGCAGGAAGAGGTGGAAGCAGGAATCAGGCTCTGTCATCCTCCTCAGCAGGAACAAACAGCAGGATTGCACCTAGGGGTCACGGTTTGGGGTCGTGACCAAACATCAAACACCCGTCCATGGGCTGCTAAAGCAGAAAGCAAGTGATTGAAAGATTCTTGCTGATTAAAGGTAATGCCAAGGGAAATCCCTCAGGCTATGAATTCTGCACAGCACAAATTGGGAAATTTCATCCAGAAATTCCTGCTTCATACTCTCCCCATACCAAAATTGCATCACACTTTCAAGCTGGGCACCTGGCTCTGCATGCTGTTTTTGGACAGTGATTTTCTCTCTCCTGTGAGCTGAGAGAACAAAATCACAAAGAAGCATATGAGAAAATTATTGCCTCAGCAATAACCTCTCCATAACCTAGTGGGGAGGAATTGTGTGCAAAAAGGACTTTGCAGTGAGATGTTACAGTTACCAATAAAAGCTTCAGGCCACGTCACTGAAGCTGTATATTATCCATGCAATTTACAGAATCTATTTTAATTTAGCCACTTTCCCAAGAATATGAATGAGGCAAATAAAAGGCTTCACAGGAGCAGAAACAACAGTGAAGGTACAGAGGTGTCCAAGAAGGGACTGGCAGCTCAGGCTTCAGGCAAGAGGAAGACAAATACCCCAAGACCCAGAGCCCAGCAGAGTGTGGTTTCTCCCAAGTGCCTCCTGCTGCAGCATCTTTCCCTGCAGGAGAGGCTGGCCACAGGTGATGGCTGCCTGGACAGGGAAGGCTGGGCAATGTGCATGGAGAAACTGTCCCCAGCCTGAGGGACAGGGCCTTGCTCCCCAGGGCTGCCAGACACCCCTTTCCAAAGTGCCCTGATTGCTAAACAGTGTTTTAAATAATAAAAAAATGGAGTTAAAATTTAGCCAAATCTTAAGATAAAGGGCAATAGTAACCACGGCCCCTTCTAAAAATACATTGGCTGCCAAAATGTCACCTTCTGCTCTGCCCTCCTCAGAAGATGCTGCAAGCTCCCAGCTTGTTCCATCCATGCTTCCCATCAGCTTGCTCTGCCACTTGAACACATTCATAGCTCCTGTCTGCTTCAGCCTTCACTTCCACATAGGGATTTAAACTTATTTTTGCAGACCACGTGGAAATTCTCAAGTAACAACTTGCTGGTCTTTAAAAGCAAGTATTAATATTTTTCTTTCAAAAATATGGATTTCATTTGTTCTAACATTGCTGCTATTTTTTAAATTTTATTTTCCAAGCACTTTTCTTCAGGGAGGGCAACAATTGAGAAACCAAGAAGAGTTAGAGGTTTGTGAGAAGCTGCTTGAGCAACGATGAACTGAAAACATCAGTGTTTGAAGGGGGACCTGGCCATTCAAACCTCAGCCTATTCACAATCCATGAAAGCACTCCTTCTAATACTGCATGTTTGCTGATTTGCTTATTTCCAAGAGAGAAAAAACATTTAATACCTAGTTCAGACAAAGAAAAACAAACAAATCATGTAAAAACAATTTATGGGTCTACAACACTAGCCAACAACTACCCATGGAAAGCTGGCCTGCAATTAAAGAGCTTACCAGCTGCACTGCCCAGCTGAACCAGGCTCCAGTCAGGACCTGTCCTCATTTGGATCAATGGTTATCCCGGGTTACAGAGATCCCAGTGTCGACTTTCCACTCACAGAGTCCTTATTTAATCTCCCTTTCTTTCCTTCTCTTTCTCTGCCACTAGCTGCTAGCTGTCTCTTTTGTTTTGTGTCTTCCCTAAGGCTGAGTGTGACATCACCCTTGTGGATCCCATTCCTGCGCGATGGGGAGGAGGGACAATGCCAGCGGTCCTGCCCCAGCCCCGATGCCATTCCTGCACTCTCCTGCTAAAGGGATCAGCTCATCACCTGTGAAACAAACACAAAATGAGCACAGCCAGGTCTGCTGGGAAGTGACAAGGAGATGTGTGACAGGGCTGGAGCTCCCCGTGCCTCCCCCACGCTCCCTCTCCTGCCCAGCAGAGCACGGGTGGCCCTGGCCCCGCGGGAGGGGACTGGAGGTGGCCAAAAGCTTTTCCCTTTGGGAGTCTCCAGCCTCTGTGTGTGTGAATGGGGACTTCCACGGGCCCAGGAGAGACTGCAGGCAAATCTGCTTTGGCAGAGTCTGGCTTTGAGCGGCCAGCTGCAGTGGAGGGGTGGGTACCGCTCCTGGATGGCATCGAGGGAAAAGGTGTGGGGCAGCCTGAGCAGCACAGCCCAGGTCAGGCCAGTGTCCGGTCTTTCACGGTGGAAATTCAGGTCTTGGGTGACAACACAGTGATAACTGGAGAGGTGCTGATGCTGATCCTGGAAGTGAATCTGATGTGAGGCAGGTGAATGCTAATCGGGTCTTTGCTCCAGTGGGTAACAGTGTTTTGGAATGAGCGTCTCAAGGTTTCTATCCGCATTGACTTCAATCTCTGCTTCTGTCCTTTTCTAAAGAGTCACATTTTAAGTGCTACCATCCTATTACATTAATATTTTTAACGTTTTAGTAAGCAATTTCAGCTTACAGACACCAATTTATTTTCCTTGTTGGTCTGTTTAGCAAATCTCTTTTACTTTCCCCATGGTATGATTAGCAAATCTACACTTACCAAGACATTTCAGGAAGACAGGGGAATCATAAGGAGCAATTTAATGTGTCCAGTCTCAGAAAAGCCCACTAACGTTTGCATTGAGAAAAATCAAGACCTGCTAATACAGCAAAATGAATTCCCAGTTGGTACTGATCCTTGTGAAAACAAGACTTCTACTTAAAATATAACGTAAAACATATTTGAAATTCCAAGTGGCTTTGGTGAAAGCTGTAGGAATTCATTTGATGGCAAATTTGGTCACAGAAGATGGAAAGGATGGCAAGGGCAGGGTGACAAGACACTGTGCATGTAGATAGTAGAGTTGTGAGATATGAAATCAGTAGGAATTGTGCTTGTGCATGTGAATGACAGTTTAGTCCCAACTCCCAGGCTTCTACAGCAGCACCAGTTTTGTGGGTTCATTTCTGTTCATCTTCACTCCTGATGCTTACAGTAGGCTTCCAGTACACACAAGAGAGCTGGCTGGTCTTGCTTTGGGCTAAATAAATTCAAAAGTTGCAGAAACAGCTCTCTATTAGCATAAAGCAGATAAATCACAGCAAACCAATAAACTGTGGCTTCACAGGCACACTACCACAAGAAAAACATCTCTTGAAGGTCTGCATGTTCTCTAGGGCTGGGCATGACCCCGTGGCCCTCCAGGGTGCACAAAGGGAC
Organism: Fringilla coelebs; assembly: GCF_963513975.1. Taxonomy (NCBI): domain Eukaryota; kingdom Metazoa; phylum Chordata; class Aves; order Passeriformes; family Fringillidae; genus Fringilla; species Fringilla coelebs. The sequence continues at coordinate 25,298,124 of NC_140029.1, read as the reverse complement.
AGGGACCTGCTCATTCCATCCTTGTCCCATGCCAACCCTCCACAAGGCTCAAAGCTGATACTTTTGCAACAGGATTAAGGGCCCTTCTCCTGCTTCATGACTTTGCCAGACACTTGCACCTCTCTTCTGGCCTCCTAAAGAAAAAATGGGACAAAATATCCAGCAACACATTGCTGCTGCAGAGGACTGCTTCCCAAAACAGTCCTGAACATGACTGTGCCTAAACAAACCTGCCCTCTGGGGCCCTCTCCCCAGCTTCTCAGACACACTCGGGAACACAGAAGGGGACCTGCATCACCAGGGCTTGAGTCTTTCATGCCCAGGTCCCAGGCCATGCAGCCTTCTGCACTTAGGCAAGTGGCATCCCATAGATGTCTTTTGGATCAGGTTCAGCTCCATTGGAAACATTTCATTTCTTCCCAGAGCCTATAACATCACTGCAGTTTGGGCAGGTGTGGTAATGCACACACCTCCAGGCATCACAGCAGCAGCAAACACAGCCCTTCCAGGCTGGGAGCTCACTCCTTGCACAGAGGACAAGGTGACAGAGGCATCACAACACACAATGGAGGCCTGTGTGCAATTCTAGGGTGTTTTCTCTCACCCTTTTCATGAAAAATTTCACCCTCCTTTCCGATAAATTTGGTATCTTAACTGGAAATCTCTTTTTTCCTGCGTTACAGGATATATAGAATGAAAATTGCAATAATGAAAACACCACTCCAACCCCAGACAAGTTCCATGTTGCTCCAGTTGTATGGATGGCTAAGCTCAGAAAAACCCATTGCTGTGGAGGTTTATTTGAGAAATTCAGAAGTAGTGCTCTGGCATGAGACTTCTTGCTACCACTGTGAGCATTTCAAACTCTGTTCACTTCCAGGTGCTGAAGTAGTAATAAAAATACAGCAGCCCAAAATAGTTGTCAAGTTTTGAATCTGTCAAAAATTTATCATAAACAAGATGTGGGAAGCTGTGAAGTTGCCTGAGGCACAGCAAAACTAAAACACAAATAATTACATAAAGAATTACATAATCCAGGGATTCCCTTCTCCTTCATCCCAATTACAGGAAAGGTTTAGAAAAGCTGGTGATGTATTTTCATCCATTTCTCTCTGAGAGAAATTCAGAGGAAATATCTTTGTCCAAGCAGAGAAGCCAAAGAAGACACTTTGCAGAGCTGTAAACTCGTGTCAGGATCCTTTCAGCATGGGCAAATTGGTTACTCTGCTGATTTGCTCTTTCTTTCTGGTGGGGATGAAACAACAAACTTGTCTCCAGTGCTTCAATGGATTCTTACCTCTGAAACAGGAGTTAGTGGGTGTTCCCTGCAGGCTTCTGGAGAGCTGCAGGAGTTCAGCTGTCCCTGTTGAACTGCTCAGCTTCCTGCCCCACGCCCCTGCCAGCCTGCCCAGGTCCCCTGGAGGGCAGCATGGATGGCACTGTCACTCCAGCTCGGTGACACTGACAGCCTTGCCGAGGAAAAGGGCTCTTCACCACTTCCTCAGGGGAGTGGTGTCACACAGGACAGGTCACAGGGCAGCCCTGCAGACCCCCACTCAGGACCAGCTCCCAGGAAGAAGGTGTATGACCCAGTAACCCTGATCCTCTGAGCCCAGCCATCCAAAGAGCTGCTTGCCCATCTAGATCCCCACCCATTCAGGCTACAAATTCCAAATTTAGATACACGAATATTATGGGAGACAACATTTAAAAGCCTTGCTGAAGTTTACATGGACTGCACCCACATCATTAAAGCTGAAGTAAATAAGATCCAGTGCTGTCCCTCGATTCACAGCTGTGGTCATCTTATCACAGAAGGCAAACAGGCTGGGCAGGTAGGATTTCTCTGTGTAAAGTTGTGCTGAGGGTTCTTATTCCTCTTCATGTGCTCAGAAATGGACTCCCTGATTTTCCCAGAGACTGAAACAAGGTTGATTTGCCAATCATCCCCCAAATTTTGCTTCTGATTCTTTTGAAGACAATCATATACAATAGCCTTTTCCACATGCTGCTACATACAAAAGGTCATCACACCTGGCATAATTTATGTAAAGTCTTTTCACATCTCTCCTGTGGCCAGATTTTTGGTCCCCCCAGTTCACCTAAAATTATTTGAGTGGAGCAGAAGGGTGGAATGAGAAATGCTCACGTCCCTTTGAAGGGAAATTCTCCTTCAGACAGCTGGGAATCCAATCCTATAACAATCCTTTCTGCTCCTACTGCAGAAACCCAACTCTGTTCCCTAAAGCAAGTTTAGCAGTGCTGGATAAGGAGCAGTGACTCTGCTCTTACTGTCACCTCGTGCTGCAAGCATGTACAGAAGTTGCCAATCCAGTGTGCATCCACAAACTGCCCACCAGAAGCAATTGACAGGTAAGGAGAAAGATAAGCTTTCAAAAGTTCATTCAGTATATTGCAGAAAATAAAACACATCCACTCATCTTGTCTACTACACCCTTCTGAAACACACACCCACACACAAACAAAGAGTTTAAAAAAGTGTGTGTGTCCTTGCCTACCTACCAGGAGGATGTGTCCTAAGTGATTTCCATTAAAATAGAGATCCCAGAAGCAAAAAGGTTTGTTGACCAGTGTTTTCAAGGCGCTAATGAAACAGCCTCCAGCAGCTGCTTGCTACAGGGTACAGATGCCTAAACTGTATTTTCTCTGGGGGAAATCCCTGCTGTCCAAAAAGACACATGTGAAGGTTCAGCATAGGAAGGAGCCTGCACTGATAGCATATCTGAGCATGTGGCTCTAGTTCTTACTGCAAGCAAGAAATTGATCTAAAAGGCCCTATGTTAGAAAGAATGAGGCAATGAACCCTCCTAAAGTTAGATGAAACTGTTAAAACAATTTTTACATCAGTTTTACAAATAGAGATACATCTGTTCTTTCTGAGCTTTGGTACAAACCTATTCAACCCTGTCCTCCAGAAGTTCCTTTGTTTTCATCTTTTATCACTAATAGCACTAGATAACAGACCTCTTCACTTAATATTTCCAGAAATACAAATGTCTGACACTGGCCTCAATCACCTATGGAAAATATGCACAGTTTATTCATGGAAGTTAATATTTGTCCTTTTTTGGGTACCTTGCTTAGCCATGTCTTGACAGTGAGCAAATCAGTGTCAAATATAATTTTGTCTGTTTCTGCTCTGTCAGACACAGTAAGACAACCCTTGGCCTCTGACTTGAACAATGAAGGTTCTTTGTCTTCCCTTGAAATCTCCATGGACATGAGTGCTACCTTCTGGCCAGTGGTGCCTTCCATAAAATAACAACTGTGGATGGCAGGACACCCTGGAAATCCACTCCCAACAGTTCTTCTGTGTTCTCTTGTACAGCATGACACAATTCTGGCTTTGCAAAATGTCACCACTGCCCTGACACATAACAGCCTCCAGTCCTTTCATCAAAGCTAGTAGGAGTGTCATATAATTTGTGTTTATCTTTTTTTGGAAATTTGATGCTCTATTTCCCTTGAGCCCATTTAGATAGAATTCCTTTAAATCTATTATAGCCCAGGGAGGATTACTTTTGAAAGTGAAGTCCCACTGTTTACCTCAGTATTGTAGCCTTACTTCCCTCTTTGCAAGTCTCTCCCTTTTGTAAAAGTTCCTTTGTGCTGAATCTAAGGGCTCAGCATAAAGGAGCTCTCACCACACCTTCTACATTCCCAGAAAAAAAAAAATAGTGTGGATAACAAAGACCGAGAGCAGTATCAGTAATTTTACTTTAAAAATACTACTTTTGTCTTCTTGAAGCTGTCTCCAATCCAAGCAGAATAGGGTCAGCAGACAAAAAAAATGAGACAAAACATAAAACACATAAAATCCTCATAAAGCATGGAAATGAAAAATCAGGGCATCCCAAAAATCATATTACTCTTCTGCAGTGGCACTATGCCAAAATGATATGATCGTGTTCAAAGTTTTAAAGTTACCTCTGACCATACATTAGACTTGATTAAAGTTTAAGACATGTTACACTTATTTCCTTCTACTTCCAATGTCCTCCAGAGGCACCTACAAATGAAAGCATTCAAACTCAGGGGACTTTGCTGAAAGAATTGCCCTTAATCTTTTAGTTGTTGAATAAAATCACTGTGTGGAACATGAATCTAACAACTCATCTTTTACTGATAGGGTTCTTGCTAAATTGTCTGTTCCCAAAGTCATAAGACTGAAGAAGCTATTATGAGAACAGAGCATTTTATTTCAGATGCAACCACACAAATCTCAAGGAGAGAGGAGGCTGGCAGAAAGAAAAGTCCCCTGATATATATCTTTTAATTAACATTGCAAAACATTCCTTTCTGTATGCAGGTGAACAATTTACACACAATTCACTTGTATTTCTAATCCTTATCACTAAATACTTCTTTTTCTTCCAAGTTTGATTTATTTTGGAAAAAAATCTAACTAGCAAAGTGTATTGTATGATGAGAGAATTCAGGATGTATACCACTGAGGGTATTTAAATTGCATTAATTCTTCCACAAAGCCAGAGCATAAAGGTGACTCTGTCTTACCCAAGTTTTGCATTATTCACTTAATGGATCCAAGTTTATTTACAGGTTTTTGGGGTTTTTCCCATAATGCTGAGCTATGAGCCTGGGATATATTAACCTTTTGGGGCCCCATTTGTCAGCAAGCCAAATGCAAGAGACAACTCCATATTCTTTGCACCAGGATCCTTTCCCCAGGGCAAGAAGCACAAGCAGAAGTTCAGGTCCAGTTCAGCCAGCATCAGTGTTGGACAACTGCTGTACCACCACCATGAAGTCACCCATCCTCTGCAGATCTGCATCCTCTGCAGATCCCACAGCGTTCCAGCCCTCGATCTCAGCTGATGGCCACAGGAGGCAGCTGACTTACTAAAGTAAACTACAGAAAATCAAACTAACAACTTAAAGCACCTTAAAAATTAATGTTACTGTCCATAGGGGTATATGGAGGAATTGCCTTGAAACATTTTTTGAGGGAGACAGACTCGGTGCACAGGCACATGGTGCTTACAGCACACTCACATATTACACAAAATTACTGTACTGCAAGAAATTCTGCCATTTCAGACACATCTTTTGCTCCCTGCATCACCAGTTTCCTAAAATTTTGATGGAGGTTAGATTTTCACCCCAATAACTGAAAATAATTTTGACTTCTGCAAAGTGTCCATCCACCTGGGTGGGACTAGTTTTATACTCTTTGTTACTGCAGTATCTCTAGTAGTCATCTACTGTGACTACATGTGTAGTATGCAAGGTCTTTAAAAATGGTTGCCCTGAACTCCCAAGGTATTGGAGAGGACAGCAGACCTTCTCAAGGGGCTGACCCTGGCCGGCTGCCAGGTGCCCACCAAGCCGCTCTATCACACCCCCCTTCTCAGCTGGACAGGGGAGAGAAGAATAAGATGGAAAACAACTCGCAGGTTGAGATAAGGCAGTTTACTAAAACCAAATAAAGGGTTGTGTGCACACAGGCAAATGCAAAAACCCAAAGGAACTTATTCTCTACTTCCCATCAGCAAATGATGTCCAGTCACTTCCGAGGAAGCAGGGCTTCAGGACACATAGCAGTTCCTCTGGAAGGCAAATGTTGCAAAAAACAAATGCTCCCCACTTCCTCCTCCTTTTCCTAGCTTTTATATCCAAGCAGACGTCAGATGGTATGGAATATCCCTTTGGTCAGCTTGGGTCAGCTGGCCTAATTGTGTCCCCTCCCAAGACCTTGCCCACTCCCAGCCTTCTGATGTGGGGGCAGAATGTTGGAGAGACAGTGCTGAGGCTGTGCCAGTGCCGCTCAGCAGCAGCCAAAACCCTGGAGTGCTATCAGCTCCTCTCTAGCTCCCAATGCAATGGGGAAAACAATTCCACCTCAGCCAGACCAAATACAATCTCCACCTCTTATTCCATACCATTTGTGTCATACCCAGATCCCACAAAATTTAATCTTCTAACTATTGCATTGTATTTACTTCTTATTACTGAAATCCCTTTCTACCAGCACTTAGACCTTAAATTACATCTTTAAACCTTCTTTATACCAAACATACAGATGTATACATTTTCATTAACTATTATCCCCAGTCCTTTCACAGATAGATATCATTTTCCTATTCCATGGGCTTCCTCTGCCCCTCCAGATGTTCAGAAACAGTCTGTGGGTTCCACTCCATCAGGATGGGTGCTCAGGACAGGAGGAGCAGCACACTTGACCAGCCTGGCTTAGGTTGTCGTCGCACCCGCCTCGCTCCCCACAAAATTCACTCTTCACCAGTTCATGTCACTCCTGCTTCTTTACTTCCTGCAACATAAAACTCACACCACAGATTATTTTTCCCCCCAATGTCAAATCTCCTTGAGGCCCACACCAGGTCTCCCCATCCTTCCACATTACCCACCAAGTACATCCAGGTACTTGGGCAAAGACAATCCCACAAAAGGGTTTGCCTTTTCCCATGGGAGGAGAAATCCACACTGACTCCCCCACGTGTAGTACAGGGACCTTATCTCCCCCCACAGCCTGGGCAGGACCAGGGCGGTTAGCAGATCCCCTAGTGTTAACCAGCCAAGTGGCTTCTGCTAAATTTGCATCCCAAAGCTTCCATGCCCCATTGCCCAACAACTCTCAACAGAGCAGCAGTGCATTTTACCTCCCAATCTTTCCAGAGGCTCTGGGTGATAAGGGATGTGATACACCCATGGAAGATCACAGGGCTGTGTTTCCACCCCCTGGGGCCATCAGTTCCAGGTTTATTTGACACTCTCCACATTGGATAAGATGTCTGATATCTGATTCAGCAGTACTCAGGGGTGCTGTAACTTCATTTAGGCCACAACAGCCTATGCTAACCTCCGTTCTTCATCAGACTTTTGCAATTGCCATATGGGACAGATACAAGCTGAGTGAGCCTTGCTGATAACTCCTTGTCTCTCCAGTTGAGGAATCACCTCATGGATGGGAGCCAGGGAATCTCAGTTGGTGCCATACTGCTGCTGCACTGTCTTGGTAACAATTGCCACCTGCTGTTCCTCACCTTGCAGCTCTCCTGCAAGGAAGGCATGTTCTAAGGGGCCAGGCAGGGTGGATGACTACTTGATCTTCTCTGTATTTGCAGTAGCTACACCAAAAAGCCATTGGTACCCCTTTATGTCCTTGAAGTATCCTCTCCTGAGACAGTCAATTCCAAGGATACAAGTGGGCCAGTCACAATGGGGCACTTTTCCTGCTTTTCCCCTGTTAAGCTCCCTTCAGCCTCCAAACCAGGCAATTTTTGGCATCCCCTTGTCAATCCAGAGATCCAGATGGGTTCTGAGCCCCTGTACCCCAATAGCACTAGTGTACACTACGCAGCAGTATCTACCAAAGCCTTGTGTACTTCTCTGGGTCTGATATGCCAGGCTATCAAATCCAATACATGCAGCCATCCCTCTCCTCCTCCTGGTAGAAGGGAGGGACCCTCTGTTCTTTTTCCTGGTTAGAGCACTCACTGTCTGACCCTTACAGTGCCAGACCAGAAATCCCCCCGCCAGGATCAAGAGAGGCAATGTCAGTTCTTCTGTGTCTGGGTGGTTGCCGACTGCTGTCTCGTGTCTGCAGAGACTACCCTGACAGCTTTGTTGGACGGCCCCTTCTCTCTTCTCTCACAGCTCTCTTCTCTCTCAGCTTTCTTCTCTCTCAGTTCACGGACACGGGCTTCCAGTTTAAAGGTGGGTTCACCATCCCACTTCCTCATGTCTTCCCCCTGATCGCACAGGAGGAACCACAGTGCGCCACGTGTCATGTGTCTGCGGCTCTCTTTCCCTCTGATCAAGGCAGGAGAAGACTGATTTCTTGGACTACCCTTGACAGCTGAGGTGCTGGCCTGGGTACAAAGAGTTTCTTCTAAGTTTTGGAGCCAAAAAGATGCTCTCTCTACTGTTGGTGTCTCCATTTCTGGGGGATACATTGCTGCCAAACTGTTAGAATATGATGCAGGAGCACTTTGAATTACCTTCCTCCACATGGCCATTGTGCAAGGTACATCCTTTGGATCTTTGGAGATATTATCATTTTTTAGATCACTGTAGATGACTTCTAGCACTGCTAATTCTCTCAGGTACTGGATACCTTCATGTGGAGTGGTCCACCTTCCTGGGGAGTTCACAAGATCTTCCTTAAAGGGATATTTTGCCTTCACACTTGAGAGGAGTCGTCTCCAGAGACTGCAAATTGCCGTCTCTTTTCCAATTCCTCTTCCAATTCCCCGATCTCTAGCAAGGGATCCCAGCTGTTGGGCTTCCCCAGCTTCCAGTAGGTGACCATCAGCCCCACAGTCCCAGCACCGAAGCAGCCAGGCAGAAATCCGCTCACCTGGCTGGCGGCTGTAATCTTTCTGCAGGTCTTGAAGTTTTGATGATGTCAGAGATTGGGTAATTTCTGTTTCCTCTTTGAATTCTTTCACTCCTTTCTTTGATTTATCTGTTGAAGGACTGGTTTCTTGATCAAACCCTTCCTTTCCTAATGATTCTTCTTTTTCTTCCTTTTCTTTTTCTTCTTTATCTTCTTCTTCTTCTTCCTTTTCTTCTTTTTCTTCTTTTCCTTTTTCTTCTTTCTCTTCCTCTTTTTCTTCTTCTTTTTCTTCTTCTTTTTCTTCTTTTTCTTCTTTTTCTTCTTTTCCTTCTTTTTCTTCTTTTTCTTCTTTTTCTTCTTTTTCCTCCTTTTCTTTTTCTTCTTTTTCTTTTTCTTCTTTTTCTTCTTTTTCTTCCTTCTCTTCTTTTTTTTCTTCTTCTTCTTCCTCCCTTTCTAATTGACAACAAAGGCTCGTTGCTCTCCTTGTCCACCTCTTCTTTTCCATTACAGGGACAGTTACAGTAGTTGTTGTGGTCTGGGTTCCTGTCTCAACCCTCGTGTCCTCACACACAGTTTGGGTCCCTGCCTCAGTCACAGTCCTCTGGGAGAGCAGAACTGTGGCTCTGTAGGCACAGGCCAGGCCCCAGCACAGGGCAAGGAGCTGCTGGCTTTCGTTGGGCTGGGCGAGGCACCCCTCTATCAGCTGGCGGGTCAGCTTGTCAGGCTTGACCACCTGCTCGTGTGTAAACTCCCAGGCAATGGGAGCTGATAACCGCCCTAGGAACCTGCCCAAATCCTTCCACACACCCTGCCACCCAGGAACTGATTTCTTCAGGGAACATTTTGATGTCCCCTCACTCAGAATTTGTTTTCTCATACGCCACCGTGACATCAGATTCCACAAACCCCATGATATGCTTACAGTACTAATTAAAAAGATCATGTAAGGGTGAGCAAGGACTGCAGGAGCCTGCATAATAAAAGAATCCACATAAATTGCGGGTAGGAAGAGAGAGATGTATTCCCTCATTGTCTCCACAAGATAGCTCCCCCAGCACAGCAAGGCCATCAATGCCAGGGAAAAGCACACAGCCATTGTTTGTATTAACATGTTCCCAAACTCAGCAAAATAAAGAGATAAGCAGTGCAGCTGGCAAACTGCGTTCCACACAGGAGCTTGCTACCGGACAACTAACAGCACTTCAGCAGGCAATATATATAAATATGTGTCACTGCCCCAGCCCACATCAGGCACCAAAAGGGGCTGTGGTGGGCTCACTCGGGCTGGATGCCAGTGCCCACCACGCCACTCTATCACACCCCCCTTCTCAGCTGGACAGGGGAGAGAAGAATAAGATGGAAAACAACTCGCAGGTTGAGATAAGGCAGGTCAGCGGAGCAAAAGCGAAAGGTTGCACATGCACAAGCAAAGGAAAAACCCCAAAGAATTTATTCTCTACTTCCCATCAGCAAATGATGTCCAGTCACTTCAGAGGAAGCAGGGCTTCAGGAAACGGAGCAGTTCCTCTGGAAGGCAAATGTTGCAAAAAACAAATGCTCCCCACTTCCTCCTCCTTTTCCTAGCTTTTATATCCGAGCAGACGTCAGATGGTATGGAATATCCCTTTGGTCAGCTTGGGTCAGCTGGCCTAATTGTGTCCCCTCCCAGGACCTTGCCCACTCCCAGCCTTCTGATGTGGGGGCAGAATGTTGGAGAGACAGCGCTGAGGCTGTGCCAGCGCTGCTCAGCAGCAGCCAAAACCCTGGAGTGCTATCAGCTCCTCTCTAGCTCCCAATGCAAAGCACAGCGCTGTGCACAGGGCTGAGCTCCATCTCACCCAGACCCAGCCTGGGATCTTAGGCCACAAAGTTAACCCACAATTCTCAAGTAAGAGCTGGAAATTTGAATACAGGTACCCGTTTTTAAAAGTTCGGTATCACCCACCTTTCTTCTCCTTCCACCACTGGCAAGCTGTTTATAAAGTGAACCAAAGGAATAAATTAATCTGGGAATCCTGGCTGCAACTGGGGAATGCCACCAGCCCCTCCCTTCCCCCTCAACTGTCCTGGCCACTAATGCAGATTTTCTGCTGTGAGACAGGACACAGATTCCTTTGATTTTTTAAACTACCGTCAAAAATAAATGCTTACTGGGAAAAGTAATCTTGGAAATGTAACCTTAAACTCAGGAGAAAACCTTAATACTGTTTACAGCACAATCTATACATACTGCATTTGCTCTGCTGCTCTTCCTTACTGTGTCGTTCCTCCTGCTTGTTATATTTGGGACTTCAGGAACAGCTGGGAAGGTAGGAAACTGCATGGATCATTATTAGCTTGATTATTTCTGTTGACACACTACTTTTGCTCACACTACTTTTCATACTCAGAAATTACTAGCTCTTTTGAGCAATTCCTGCACAAGGAGGTTTATGCACATATAGCAAATAGGCCATGAGAATACTGATAAATCTAAAACAACAGAATTCACTACAAAGATACATTGTTTTGAAGCATTCCTCTTACAGAATTTTTTTATTATATTCTTTGCAACTCTTTACGGTGGTTTTATCTCTTTCATTGTTATTACAATTTAAAAGATTAACCAAAAACACCCTATGAAAATTAAAACTGTGGAGCAGTCCAATTGAATTGTATTTATTCTGCACACTCCAAGAAATTAGAATACAGGTTATCAGCAACTGTGCCTAATTAGCAAGAAACCTATTTAAGCCTAATGATTCGCATGGTCAAGGTTGCTGCTGCTCAATGGAGACAGTAGTTCTGCTTGACTGGGATGCTTTCAGATGGTGCAATTGTTGAAACTGATGCTCTGCTCTGCTGCTTCAGGCTTGCAGTGGCTCTCTCGCTCTCTCCCCAGCTGGCTGGCAACATTTTGCAATTGGAGCTGACATAGCACCCAAAGGGCTCCCTGACTGATGCCTTTTACTTCCCAGCTCGTGCCTCCAGCAGCACTTCTGCACTGCCAGCTGGCCCACTGCACAACAAATCTGCTGCCGAGGACAGGGACAACTGCGGGGCAAGGTCTGCTGTCAGCTGCCTTGAGTGTTGAACTGCCACTTTTCAGTAGTTGGAAGGACTTTATCATCAGCTCAAGGGTTCAGCAACACAATACAGACATACCTGCCACCCCTACCACACAGAAGAGCAGCAATTACAGCTGCCTGAATGATTTCAATGAGAAGTTTATGAAGTTTGTGACTCCTGCTGCTATGACTTCCCCCTCAACCAACACCCAATGATTTTTATACTTTACATTGATGTTACAACACCTGAGGGTTGTCTACTAAACTGTGAGAAACAGAGATGAAGCCTCAGCTCAGCTCTTAGAGGAGCCTCCCTCTCACTCAAACCTTTTGTTGGCAGCTTCAGTGGGAAAGGGTCACCAAGAGAGTCACATGTTTTCTAACCAAGCAGATGATCTCCCCAAATCACTCTGCCAGCCAAAATAAGAAAGTTTGAAAAATAGCTGATCTGTCACGCAGAAATTACAAAAATTGGCTCAAAAGATAGAAGTTTCTTGTGGCCGTTGAATTCACTGCGAATAACTAAGACAGCATTTTAGACAAAGTACCAAAGCCAGGACAGAGTTTGCACAGTCAGCAGCGCTTGGCAGTGTGTCAGTGTAACACAAGATGGCTCCACTTCTATCAACAAAGAGCTTAGTGCCACTGCAGAGTCCCTTGCATCCAACTAATCGCGCCCATCGACTGAAACCAGACCTTTTCAGGCTGTCCCACCAGTCCACTCAGGGCCAAGAAGTGGAACAGTGCTGCAGCCTGCAAAAGGGGGAGTTGAGAAGGTAACCCAAGCCTGGGAAAAAATGTGGAAAGAGACGTAACTCCAAGCTGCTTTACAGATTAGCAGCTGTCTTCAGTCAAAGACTGAAAAATGGGAGACCACAGCCAGCCTTCAGTAGCTGGAAATATTTAAGGGCAGTATAAATATGGATCTACTGATCCATCTATAGCTGAACATTCTTACCATCCTCTTTTGCATTTTTGTTGTTTCCTTCTGGCTTTTCACATTCAAAATAGCCCTCAGAATCAATGCAGACATTTTGTGAAAAAGGTTTGGTTTGAAACCTTGTCTGCACTAGTTCCTATATAAAAGTTTCACTGGGGTTTTGCTAGTACAGTCCTGCTGCTAAGTATTGATGTTCTCAGCATAGGCCAGTGGGAGAACGCCAGAACAGCTGAGGCAGAAAAGACCAGAAACATCAGCATCAGCCACAACAACAGCAGGTGGAGGGAGAGAGGAGCGGGAAAGACCAGTAAGTGTGTACGGAGAATGGAAAACCAGAAGGCTTTAGAGAAAAGATGAAAGGAGAAGGAAATGTAAGAGAGTAGAAAAATTACACACCAACCCTAAACCACCTCGGGAGCAGGAGACTGATTCAGAGCAGGCACTTGCCCTGGGCACAGGTGGCTCAGCGTAACCTGACAGGCTGAAGGCACTGCAAACTCGACTGCAGATGCACACACTTAGTGCACCTATTTAGAAGTAAAACAGGACTACTTGTCACTGTGAGCATGTTTGTCTGGCAGGGAATATCCATGCAAAGTGATGCAGTGCATTTTGGGGCCCATCAGTACATTTTTAGAAAACACTGAACCCCTTCAGCTGTCTTGTGTTCAGCTAGATCCAAAACCTTACTCCCTACAGAAGGATCTTCTGGAATACAAGGGTCATCTCAGTGGTATGGTTTCACTGCTCAGGAAACAAAACACCACCATTATACACAGAATGTTCTAAAATAAAAACCAACCCCAGGCTCCCATCTTTTTATGTGATTCTTTTCCCTGATCCACTGGATTTCACAACCTTCACTTCCATGGCCTTCCTACTGCTGGTCCGGTTCCCTTCTCACCTGGATGAAGGCCGGCAGGGTGACAGAGAAATGAAACCTGCTCACCAGAATGTTGGCCCCTCCAGCCATGACAGTGAAGGAAACAGCCTGACCAAGCTTGAGTATCCATCCAAGGGACAGAGCACTGGGTACCTGGCATAGCACCTGGTCATAGCAAGTAGGTTTTGGTATGGGGTGACCATGAAGAACAAAAAGGCCTGCACTGGAACAGCTGCAGTAATACTTGGAAAATGCCAAAATGCAAAAGATCCTAATAACAAACATGGACTTGTTTATATCCACAGTGAAAAAACCATTAAAAAAACTGAACAAGACCAGCTCTGTACTATTGATTTTCAGATAAATGTCTGGGTCTGAGAGTGACTGCAAGCACAAAGTGAGAAGATTTGGATGGAAAGCTGAAGGCTATTTTGGCTCTCCTACGACCTTGCTGGCCATACGTTCTATGAAGATTCTTTATCAGAACTGTAATTTGGTTACCACTACGACAGTTTCAGGCTTCCCAGAAGCAGCTTGCTGCAGCTGCTGAGGTCAAAGATGAATTTCTTGGTTTTTTGAGCTATATGAATGATCATCAAACAAGACTGCTAAAGAAGCAAACTGTCAAAGTCATTTCATTTATTTCTTAATATCACATCTGTACAATTTTCATACATACAGCAGGAAATGCACATTGGTTACACAATGGCATTTGGCTGCATTTCCAAGTATAATACAGTAAGTGCAACTCCACTTAAAATGTACATTTATACAACTTAAACAAATTAAGGATTGCTACACCACTATCTGTGACAGTATAAAGCTTCATTTATGTTATGTCTCATTACTAAACCACTTCCTGGTTAAATACAAAACATATTCAATTATTTAAAAATGGCCTTTGTGGTACCTGGCCAGCATATAAAATATTTGTTGTTTAAAATTTAACCATTAACTTTTTCTTTTAAAAAATAATCCTCTAAGCCTATTTAAACATTTGCTATTGAACTGTTATACTGACACTTTGTAGCAGGAACCAAATTTTACCCTCCTTTTGTTTGTTCGTGCTTATCACCGAAAGAAGTTACTTTTGCAATGTATTGCAGCTTTATTCAGATACAGCCAGGTGGTTAAACTATTTATCAATTTTACTCAAAAGGTAAATAACATTTTTTATTAAAGAAAACAAAATTACATTTCAGAGATATTTGTCAAAATTTTAATGGATAGAGTGCTACCAGCACAAAAAAAACAAAGAAAAAAGAAAAGAAATAAAGAAAATTATTAATTTATCTTTTAAGAAACACCCGAATATTCTTATAATTTTACTTTTGGAATACATTGGTCCACAGACCACATTCTTGTTACAGCTTACCAAATGAAACCCAAAATTTCTTATTGCCGTCCCTGTAACAGGAATGGTTCAGTTTTAAACCTCCTTTAAAAATATACATTTTACAATCCTTTCACCTCAACAAAGGTGACACTGACAATAAATACACTGGTTTGGTGGGTTTTTTCCTTCACTATGAAAAGTCCACAAACTACCTGTTGTATGCCCTTTCTTTTTTAGATTTCTCCAATGCCTTGTCCATAGTTTTCTCGTTTTCTCCTCTACATTTGGGGCAGTACCATTTGCCCTTTGGTTTATGGTTGAGTCCCACACAAGAAAAGTGAAACCATTCAATGGGGCACTCATCATTATCGCATCCTATCATTTCTCCATAGGAGACTTGGTTGCACAAGCAGTATGTTGGCTCATTAGGGTCAATAGGAAGGTCAGGGGGAGAAGCTTCCCGCTCTGCTTTAGCCTTGGATCGTTTCTTCTTCTTGGATGTTTTTGCTTTCTTCTCCTTTGGTGTTCCTGAGGTGATGTCATCGTGATCATGGTTATTTGAGGCATTTTCTCGATTCTCATTATTCCGTTGCCTCCTCGATCTCTTGTTGTTGGGCTTTTCAGCCTGTGCGATTGTCTCATTCTTTGACTTATCCTGGCTGGCTTTCCCGCTGTTTCCAGTGGTGTCATTAGTCTCTTGACAAGTCTCAAACAGTTCCACGTGGCTGTCCACTTGCCTTGTTCTGTTCTCAACGAGCTCCACCATCTGACTGACGATCTGGATCTTCTCGTCCCCCAGTTCCTGACTTCGAATCAAGGCTCTCTGTATGCAGTGCAACATTCTTCTCTTCTGCACAGCATCTGTCTCCCGTTTAAATTTTTCATAGTAATCATCCAGGTCCTTCAGAATCTCTGCAAAGAAGAAATAAAAACTATAAATATTTTTGACAGGGAGAATGGCAAAACAAAACCTCCCATTTTTCCTTCCATACAGCAACAACTTCTTGTAACATGCAGCTCCGACCAAAGACGGATGCCCTGAAGCCTGTATCTAACAAGCAGCTCATGACTCCACTGGACTACTTTTGTTCTAGGTGGTCCCACAGGAATGGAACGCAAATGCTGATTTAGGAGAAAAAAATTGACAAAATACATTTTTACGTATGTTGATAATGCTTCCCTTTAAACTTTTCAGTAATTAAAAAGAACTAACTAAACCAATATATATACCATCAAAAGTTCCAAGGTTAACTGCAAAATTAGAGAGGAAATAATTGGAAATTTTCTCTATAACAACATTAACATTTTCAGTGAATGACAGAGTGGGAGAAAGAGAGTGGACAGAAAGAAAGCAGAAACCAGCATAGAAGCACATTGCTGGGTTACTTGACAGGAGATGTAGAAGTACCAAATACATTGTCTAGATCTAAAGCTATTTCATCCAATACTGTCGAGCTATTTCTGCTGAAAATATGAGGCTGTGGAAATCCCTGGATTGCAGAACTAGGATTACGATATCCAGGATGTTTAGATTATTTTCCACCTATACTTTCTGTAAAATACATGTTGCCGTTCTTTAAAACACAAAAATATTATGTTCCTTAAGTACTTACTGCAGAGCAGGAAGTAAAGTTAAAAGATAACATTAAAGATGATAGGCAACAATGCTGAGCAGCTAGAGCTTCTGCTTTAAAATATGATACATCCTGAATTGCACCTCAAGGATTTTATAAAAAACAACAATGTAAAAAGTATCTAAAGTTTCAGGAATGGCACTAGAAAACTATTTTTAAGATGGTTTTGAGTTTCATTATGATACCCAAATCAACTACAGCATACAGGACACTCAGCACTCCATATTAAGTCCTCAAAAACACACTGAATGTTTCCCCTGCATCTCCTTTCTTCTCTGAATTTTCCCTTTATCGCAGGTTAGAAGTCTGTCTTAGCGAAGCAAAATATATTAAAAAAAAAGAAATAAAATCTGACCTCAATTCATCTAACAGAAACCAGGATCTCTCATACATGCCAACAGCATTACCATAACTTTCTAAACTTACATTTTTTAAATTATTTATTTATTCATAGGAACATGTGACACATATGCAAACCAAGAGTGACCCTGTGGTTTAGGTTTTGGCTTTCCTCGGCAGAGTTTTTAAACATACATGATTTCCAGTGAAGACATGGAAATATTACGCAAGCTTTATTCAGATTTTAGAGCTGCAGCTTGTGCTTCACACATTGGTTAAGCACGACGTGTCAGCTGGTTCTGCAATATAACCTATCTGACCAAATCAGTATTCCGATATGTTATTAACCATTTTAAGCAACTGGTGGGTTTTTTAACCTACAAAAAAATCCCAAAACAAAACAACAATAAAAAAAATACCAAAAACGGTATGCCCAAGATGCCACCAAAAAGATCCTTCAAACATACAGCAGATTCTACATTCAGGAAGGCTGAAAACGCAGAGTTAATGGTTTCAGTGGCGGAAATGCAGAAGTTTTATGCTTTAAGCTTTGGCACTTGACTGATGTCATCGGTTTAACCCATCTGGTGGGTGGGCATTTATGAAGAACGGTCTGCCTGAACAGCACGAAACAATTACCGACGGAAGTTCGGCGTTGGGAAAACTTCGGTTCTAGCATTCCCGCTGCCATTCCCGGCCGGCGCTGCTGTGCGGGAGGAGCCCGGGCTGCAGGCTGGGATCCCGCAGAGCGCGGCCCGGCACGGGCGTGTTTGGTATGTGAGACACGGAGCGGGAGCTGCCGCAAAGCCGAGGATGCTCAGCAAGGCGCCGGGAGCGCGCCGCTCGCTCGGTGCTGAGGGAGCCACCGGGGCCGTGCTGCGGCTCGGGGCTGGCTGCAGCTCCCGCCTCGGGAGCCCCAGCTCACGGCGACTCCAGGAAACCGCGCTCCCGCGCCGTGCCGCAACAGCGGGAGCGGAAAGCTGCGCTCTGAGCCACTGGCGAACGCACGCTCCCGGCATCACAAACGCCACTCAGCCGGAGGGAAGCCATGCCGCCGGAGCTCTACCCCCAGCGCAGCTCCGCAGCCTCACGGGGGCTGAGACACCGCGGAACGTCGGCGAGCGGGACGCGGGCGAGGGCCCGGCCTCCTCCCCGCCCCTCTGCGGCGCCCGGGGCCGCCCCGGAGGTGACGGAGCCGCCATTGTTCTCGGGCAGGAAACCGGGACGTCCCCGCGGAACCCGCGGCGGTCCCGGGGGCGCGGGGGGGGCGGGGCAGCCCCGCCCCCGCCGTCCCGAGCGGGCCCGAACGGACCCTCCCGGAGCAACAAACGGGTGATTGACAGGGAACAGCGGCCAATCACGACGGGCGGCAGCGAGCTGGCGCCCGCCCCCTCCGGCCAGTCACGAGCGAGGTGCGGCGGGAGCAGCGGCGCCCCCCCCCCACCCCGGACACGTCAGTCACTCTCCGGACGGCCAAGGTTGCCCCGCCCCCTGCTGCGAAGCCGGCCAATCAGAGCGCGCCGGCCGGGGCCGGCCGAGATATTCAAATCAACCCCACGGAAAAGTTGCTTCTCGAAACGTCACGACGGGGCGGGGCCGCGAGACGGGTCGACCCGGCCCCTGAGCCAATCCGCGCGGGGAGGCGGGGCAAGGCCGGCCCGTGGGGCCGCCCCCGCCCTATCAGCGCCCCCGACAGGCGTGGCCAACCGCGATATGCTAACGAGGTCTGTCTATAAAAAGAGCACGGACGCCCCTTCCTAGCACAGCGCGGAGGTGCCCGCTGGACGTGGTTTGGTTGGGCGGAATGCCCGCCTTGTCCTTTTCTTCCCTTCCCACCCCCGAAAGCCCCCGCGGGCTCCTGAAGAAGTTTCCCCCGGACCCTTCCCCCGGGAGCTGACGGGCTCCCATAGAGAGCTGCCCGAGGAGCGGCTGAGGCAACGGCAGGCAGGGCTCGCTGCCCGCCGCCCCTAAGGCCACATGCACGGGGGCGCGGGCAGGGAGAGGGGGTCACCCCTCCCGGCACCCCGGCTGTCACCGCTACCTGCAGCACAGAATAAAGCGCCCCCCCCTCCCCCTCCTTCCGAGCGGACGCTAGTGACCAAGTGACAAAGCTGCCCCGAGTCCCGCAAACCGGCCTCCCCTTCCTTCCCTCCGCCCGTGGGGACGGGGACGGCGTGCCCCGAGCGCGGGGAGGGAGGGGGGCGCTTCAGCCCAGCCGTAAACGCGACCGTGTGTGTCGTCCCCCCCACTCACACCGCACACGCCGGTCCTGCCCCCTCGGCCCCCCCGCCCAACGGAGCGGGGCTGTTTCACCGGGTGAAACGAAACCCACCGAGGAGAGAGCGAAGAAAGCACACCCTGCCCCCCACTCTCGCCTAACCCCCCTCTCCTCCCTCCCTTCTTCCCTCCCTCCTTCACTAGCTGCTTCTCTCCCCTACTACAGCCATAATGAATACTGTACATTCCTAAATGTTGTGCTGTAATCTCTTCCCCCTCTATCCACCCAGCACTTTCTTCCGTACCCCCAAAGCCTTCCACCTCAGCCCCACGGCCAGGGACGGCCCCCCTTTGTGCACCGCACACCCCACTTCCCTGCCCCCGCCTTCTTGGCCAGCAATTTACACAGAAAAGCAGAGTCCTTGCTTAATAAGAAAAGCCGGAGACCTTTTGTTCCGCCCCATGACAAGAGCTAACGCTGCAGATCAGTCCCTCTCTCTCCTCGGATCTTTCCTCCCGGCTTTCCTCCTCCTTTTACCTCTCAAAAATAAAGCTACCATCCCTGTGGGGTGCAGAGGGACAAACGGAGCCGAGGCTCAGCTCTAAAGAAAAGAAAGGGAAAAGACACCCTTCCCCCCTGAGCCCCAAACCACACACACGGACACACACATATATAGAAAACACTTACCTTGATATTTGGCGTCAATTTCCCTCATCAAGGAGACATTTCTCTGCAGATCGAAGGGCATAGACTCGATGGAGTCCAGATAATCCTCCACATAGTTCACTAGGTGAAGCTGGTCTCCGTTTGCAGGACTCAACATTTTCATCCGGCAAAGAAACAAAAATCCTTCCCCACACCTCTCCGTGTGAGAGCAAGTGCTGCTCCCTTCAAAGACGGTAACCCCGATGAAGGTCTCACTCCCTGCCCACCTCTCTCGGTAGCTCCCCCCAAAAAAACCGAGGGAAGCTACATCTGACTCCTCTTGTATGAAAAAGAGGGAGAGAGAGAGACACACACACCCTCCGCTAGTCCCCTACAGCCAGCAGCAGCTGATTGAATGGCTGTCGTTGTGGGTAATTCACGAAGGAGGTGGTAAGAACAATCAGAGGGATTTGTGTGTGTGTGTGCGTGTGTGTGTGTGTGTGTGGGGAGGGGAGGGGGGGAGGAGGAGGAGGAGAAAGGAGGGGGGCTTAAACCAGCTCCTCCGAAACAATCTGGAAACAAAATGTGCTCTGCAAAGTGTCTGTCAGAGGCAGCGGCAGCCCCTCTGCCTGCGCCAGCGCCGCTCTGCTCTGCTTCTCCTCCGCTCCCCCCTTCCCCGCGCTCCTCCTCACCGCCGCCGCCGCCGCCGCTCCCCGGCGATATCAACGCAGCCTCCTCGCTCCCATACGCCGCGCTAGATCCAACGTGGAAAACCCAAATACCAGTTTCAAACACTTGGGAAACATTCGGCCCCGCCAGCCAGGGCGCATGCGCTCTCTCCCAGCGCTGTGTACACACACACACATACACACACACACTCTCTCTCTTCACACACTCACCGCACACACTCAATCCCTTCCCCCGCCCGGAACCTCCGCATATCCATCGGCCCGCCTCCCTTACTCACGTTTGGGGAGGGAGGGAAGGCGGCGGGGATGCGGGCCGAGCCAGGGGGCGGGCGGCGCAGGGCCGGCGTGGGCGTGGGGTGAAGGAAGCCCCGGGGAAGGCGGAGGCTCCGGTGAAGTTGTGCGGAGGCTGCGAGGCGAGCGGCCCGCGGAGAGGCTGGGGGGGATCGCGGGGGCAAGTGAATGCTTTTGCGGTAGGGTACCGGGACTTTGGAGGAGTCTCGCCTCCTGCCAGCTCGCCCCGGGATGGAACGGCTCCGAAGCCCTTCCTAGGAGAGGGGAACACTGAGAACCAGGCGACGCCACCCCGCGCTGCGGGCAAGGCTGTGCCCGGCGCGGCGCCGGACGCCGAGGGGAACCGGGGAGCGTTCCGTCCCTCCCTCCTCAGCGGGCACCCGCATCCATCACCCCGCGGCGCCTGACAGCCGCCCCAGCCAATCACCGCGCCCCTCGCGTCCCGCCCCGCGGCCCCCTCGGCCAATCCCCGCTGTGACACCGCTGCCCGGGATACCGCGCGCCGCGGCAGAGGGGGCGGTAACGCCCGAGGGGAGGGGGCGGGCCTGCGCACGCGCGATTCCTCTGGCGACGGGGAGAAAATGGAGCCGTTAGGGACGGAGCGCGACTACGTTTCCCAGTGGTCCCCGGGTGGGTGCGCATGCGCGAGGCAGGTCTGGCTGGAAGGCGGGAGGGGAGGAAAAGGGAAGGAGGGAGGGTGCCCGAGCCAGCGAGCGGGCTTGCCGCGGCTCCCTTGTCCCGCGCAGGGGCGAGGGAAGGGCTGCCGGGGGCTGCGTTGTAGAAGAGGCCGGCGGCGGAACGCTCCCGCTCCGCATGGTTGCCAGCGGAGAGGGCTTACTGCCGGCAGAAAGGGAGGAGCAGAAGGGGAGCCCGGGTACAGTCCTGTGCTCCCCGCTTTCTCCCCGGCGCCGTGTCCCGGCGGTCGTGCGGAGGAGTACCGCTGTCGGTCAGCGTTGCCTTTGTGTCCTGGAGTCGCTGCCATGTCCCGGAGCCTGCAGGCACCCGGCTCTGCCAGGTTCGGGGAGCGAGGAGCGGGGAAGGCGGGGCTGGAAGGACCTACCCCAGCCCTGCTGAGGCGAAACAACGTGCGCTTTCTGCCTCTTGTTTTTTTTAGCAGACGTCACTGGCAATCCCCTAATTTAGGGGAGACTGAGTCATCACTTCTGAGCGCCCAGACTCGCTGGTGCAGTCGCTGCTCAGGGAGGCCCTGACGCTGTGCTCGCTGCAGGAGCGGCGGCCTGGCTGGGCACCTCAGCGTCTGAGCCCCTGTTAAATGATTGTGCTGCTGCCCTCAGCTTGGGCTGTGAACGCCCAGAATTGGGGTTCTCAGGGAAGAACAGACAGCTGTTTAGCAATACTTCCAGTATCCTCCCTCCTATCTTCCAGTAGGAGACATGCACCCAAATACTTTCTGGAGAGTGGAGACGGTACCACAGAGCAAACTTTTTGAGCTGATACCGACCCGCTGTTTCAGGCAGATGTCAGAGGGCACTTCCTTGTTTTCTGAAGATCCCTGTAAGTTCTCCCGTTATTTTCTTCCTCTCACTTTCTGTTTCCAGGAGTTGCTGTAAAAAAATGAGTTGCTGAAATAAATAAAACCCACATACAAAATATCTCAGGTTTTTGACTTAGAAACACCATGGCATCTAGGCATTGTTCCAAGCCAGTGTTTCTGGACCTGTGTGCTTTGGTTTACTGTGGCATAGACAGGGAGTTGTCTAATGGCTGCACTGGCCTGGGTATAGGTATTCCAATTCTAGATTTGTTGGCACCTATCTGGAGTTAAAGCCTTCTTGCCTTTAAGAAGGTGAGCCACTGTCAGCAATTAAAGGTAGTTAACAGTCCCCTGGGTAGTATAAGAATCCAAGCCAATAATTATGACTCAGTAGGGGCAAGACATCTGAAAAGAATACAGATGAGTCCTAAAAAGAGTCATTCTTGCAAAAAAGGTAATCATCATTCTAGACACTACACATGTGAATAAAAAATGATTTTGTAAAAGTACCTGCTAATTTACTAAACAGGATCTTTTGTCCCTCCTCTTAATAGACAAAAAAAAAAAAAAAAAAAAAAAAAAGGGAAGGGAAATGCTGACGTGTAATAGTAGCCTGCTAAGTTGCAGCAATACTATCTTTCAACAGAAGCATTGATAGTTTGGATGTGCTGAGTTTAAAGAGCTTGGTATCATCTGTCTCTTAAAAGTGCTGTCTACTAGATCCTCTTCTGTTAGCTTCTTGTATGTTACTAGAAGAGTGACAGAGAAAACCTTCATGGGACTTTGCACAAGTCCTTGGGACAGGAAGGGACTGAGCTCCCCTGAGAATGCATTTGGTATCCTCTTTGAAGGTCCTCTTTTACAGCTCTTAAAGATGATGCTCAGTGCTTTGTATAGAGCTGTAATCAAATATATACCTGTACCCAGAAATATAAATTCTCTGCACCCCCCTCTAAGCTCAGCAGCAGGTCAGCCATTGTTTTAGGAAGCTGGGTGGGGGGGAGGGAAGGATAAAATCAGGTGTATGAGTACATCTCTAGAGTGGAAAGTTTTAGAAGGTATGGAGCTGATGCCCACTGCCCATCTCTGCTTTTCTCTGTTTTCTTTTTGTTTTGGCCTCTTGCCTCTGAACTACAATAGGTGAGAGATGGCAAATTTTGAATAGAGTTTCAGATATTCTTTTCATATTAGGGGCCCATTTCTTACCCTGGCGAAGGATTTGTAAGTAGAAGTGAATGTCATGTATCAAAGGAAGAGACTCCTGGGCTTAATTTTCTTCCCATTTCCTATATTTGACTAGAGGATAAAAGTATGTATCTCTCCTCCTTTGGTTCTCAAGCCCCTTTGCTCTGTTTATAAGAAATCTTTCCTATTTAGAACAACAGTCTGAGATTTTCAGAAGTTTCTTGAAGCTGTTGCCTTCCTACAGATCTAAACTCACAGCAATTAGAACCAAGGGAACTTACTACCAGATCAACAACTTGCACAACTACTGTGTCATATACATTCCATGTGTGTATACACAAAATATACTTCATGTAATATAAATTTCTTAGTAATTATAGTTGTTCCAGTCATTATGGTTATCCCAGCTAATCAGCACAAAGTTCAGCATACTTGATATGAGGAACATAAAATCCCAAACCTCCAAACGTTCTACAAATGCACGTACTGCAAAGCTGATACCGGGAATTCTGGCTGCCTCCTTTCTCCTTCTCCGCCTTAGCTGAATATTGCTATATGAAATACTATGTAATCATTACAGCTGTGTCTCTGTTTATTAGAAAAGATAGTGTCTTCTGATCATTTGTCATTATACTTTATAGTACAGACAAATCAGATGGGTTTATTCCTGCTAATGAATTGCTGTTTCCGCACCATTTAATAGCTTAATCCCTCTTCTATAGTTACATATGCTTGGAGGGTTTTTTCCTTGCTTGTTTGTCTGTTTATTCTTTATGAAGCTAAATTCATGCTTACGTGGATGATGGTAATAGAATTTTACAAGCCTGTTAATTTTGCTTGTGGTTGTAAGTTTTGAAACAAAAGTACAAACAATTAACATGCAAGATGAGCAGAGCTGAGGTTTGCAACTACGAAGACCAGCAGAGTCATGGCTCACCCTCTCATGCAATACACATTGGCTGTGCCCTGGAAAGTACATACTGTTTACAGATATTTGGGTCAGAAATACCTGTTCATGTCACCAAATAATGTTGGATAAATAGATTCCAAAATCTGGAAAACAAATCTGGTTGTGTTTCTCTTGCTGCTTCCCAGTAAAGACTCAAGAATGAAATGAACTTTCCAAATGTCTACCTAACATTGGCCTGCTGTTCTAAACTTCTCCCTTTTTTATCAGATATTTCATATCTCCTCCTCTGCTTGCCCCAAGGCAGTTGCACTCACTGCCTCTTCTCACACCTGTTTCCTGGCTACTGCCTTCTTTTTCTTGCACCTGCTGCACTGGTGCACTTCCAAAGCATAGTGAGCTTAAACAGCATTACACTGACATTAAAGGTCAGCAAAAAATTTTGGCTGAAACAAGTAAATGTGCATTCCAGTAGAAGGCCAAAGCAAATACATCTGAGTTGTCCCAGAGCGTCAGTGGAATGAACACAGGTGAAGGGAAACATATTCCATGGCTTCACATTCCTTTAGTGAATTCAAGAGAGATATACCTCAGCAGTTGGAAACTACTGACAAAGACACCAATCTGAACCCTCACTGAATTTTTACCAACCCTCAGACTTGTGGTCAGCTGTGGTGCAGGACCCAAACACTTCCAATGTAAAACAGGCAATGTATGGCAGAGCAGATGGTGGGTAAGTTTTCTGAATAGCACTAGGTTGTGCTAAGAGCTAATAGACTTCTGGTAAGACAAGAAAGTTTAATTGGTTATATATGTCCACACCAATGAATTTTCTTTTGCAGTGTTACTCCCTGTCCCCAGAATTACTCTTTTCAAATAGATTTCTCAAGATGATTTCTCTTTTATAAAGCATACTCTTTACCTTGAGAATATTTGGTGGAATGGTCACTCAACATTTACAATATTTCTGAGCCAAGCATTTGTAATGAGATTGAGGCAATTTTTAGTCTCCTTTTAAAAATCAAACAAGATTCTGAAACAAACCAATAAGCACCTAGATTTTCTAAAAATAAAAAGACTATAAAAGTTAAGTCAAAATGTGTCTGTAATTGCAGATTACTGCAGAGCACCAGCAGAAATTCAGTCCACTGTAGTGGATTTAGCTTGTCTTTGCTTTTGGTTTGTAATCTGTCTTTATAACCTTTGCCCCTGTATTTTCTCAGATTCGGCTTCCTTGCCAGGTTTCTAAACTAGAACTTGATGAGAAGGGCCACATATACTGGAAACATGCTCTTGCTAACACAGCAAATGCAACCTTTTTCCTCTGTCAACAATTCTAAGATGGTGCGGTTGAATTTTTTAGAAGATAAAATACAGCACCTTTAGCAATATGGGGGACACTGTAAAAAATTACAAAGCATGTGTCTCCTAATAATACATGGAAATGGAAAAATAGTTTTTAGCTTTATTCATGTATGATACAAAACATGCTCTGGGATCTTACCTCTGGGGGCAAGTCTTAGAGGTATTCCTGGGACTGGAAACTGGAATATACAGAAGCCAGGTGAGCCAAAATCCCCAAATATCCTCCCTGCTCACCACAGAAATGTTGCCAGCACTGCTGGTGGACAGCACACACAGCTGTGCTTCTAACAGACTTCCTTCTTAATCAGGGATGGAGGGGAAATGTTGCCTTCTTACTACTCTCTGTTTTCTGTTCCTTTATCTACTGAGATAAAGGAACAGAAAACAGAGATCTCTTCTAAGGTGTTCAGGAATCACCCCTTTACCTTTGAGTTTCAGTTGAGAACATGAGAACATGACCTGACAATATTAAATACATGTGTGTCCCCTTGAAACAACAGTTTACCTGAAGCTCAGACAGACATGCTGCGGTGGGATTGTGACTAAGAGCTGCACTGCTCTGCAGATCACATTTCCTCCTGGCTATTCAGCAAGTGCTGAAGTAACAGGAGTACAGCAGGCCCAGGCCTGGCACTGATCATGTGTACCTTGGCTCCAACTGCTTGCAACCTCCAAAGGCATCTTCTGTTCCAGGTGGAAGCAAAGGTCTCCTGATGGCATAAAATCTTTTGCTGCTATTCTGCCTTTCTGTTAGCTGACTGTTGTGTCTTTGCACATGTCCCACGGCAGGAGTAAGGGTACAGGTACAGGTGACATAAAGTGCAGGTATGCTTACAGCCACAAACCAATTGATTCTGAGAATGCTGGTATTTTTAACATGAATAATTTATGGGTTTTATCCACCAGGATTAGTTTTGTTTTATTTGAAATTAGGTTCTTTTTGTACTTCAGTGTTTGAAGAACATTTTCCATCATTCCACTGAACATATTCTTCTGCATTAAATCTCAAGCAGGAATGATGTTAGCTGTTTATTTCAGGCATTTAATAACTGTGGCTTTTCCCACCATCAGAAAATAACATTTTACAGCAAGACATAGAGGTTTTGGGACTAAATGCTAAAAGCCAGTCTGGCTAGCACAGACACTAAGCCTTCTGAAACCAATGGGAAAGAAAAAGCTCTTGCATTCTTCTGACATTCTTCTGATCTGTTGGCAGGTTCATCCATGATAGCTAAACCTGGAATTAAGCCTAAAAAACATCCGTTGCTACTTAGTATTGATTTGAACTCTGTCAAAGTGCTTGGAACCATACAGAACAAAGAAGACAACAGAGTTAATGACAACTCTTAACTAGATGTGTGTTGAACAGCAAGACATCAAAACCAGCTCATTATGGAAGCTGAAATAATTGGCTTGTGAAGCTTCCTGAGAAACATACAAAGCAAACATTTACAAAGGTTATTGGATAGTATCCTGAATTTCATCCTAGGTAGTCTGAAACTAACGAGCCTATAAAATAGGTTTCTTATTTGATCAAAAAGTTAAGACTGTTAAATGACAAATTCCATGGAAAGTACCTATTAAAAGAAAAAGGAAACATTTGCCACTGGTAGGGCTTTATATCTGATATGCTCTAAAATTAAGTAAGGTGTAGACAGACATCAAGTATTAGTGTAAAAACAATAATTTTAAATGATCTTATTACTTATGAGAAAAATCTATTAAAGTCATCCCTGGCAGACAGAAGAGGAAACAATACAAACACTTCTGTGAGGCAGCTCCCCAGAAGCAGACCTGCAGCCTCCAGTCCAGAAAAGCTGTGAGTGTTCACTATTGCTTTCCTCCCAAAGACCAGCAAGGTGCCTTAGCAGGTAACACACTGGTCTGAGAGACCTGAAAAGGCTCTGCCCTGAACAGCCTGTTTAGAGGATTGTGTGGAAGACAGTCAGGAGCAGGACAGGCAATATGCTGGCACTGGCAGTTCACTCACTCCCCTTGTGCAAGAGCAAAGGTGGCTCACAGGCCTTGAGTTCAACACATGCCAAGAGGGTGCTTCCTAAAGATGGCACTAGACTGGCAGTACTCCTTGGCAAAGCCTGGGACTGATGTGGGGTCACAGAGAATGGGGAAATTAATGGTGCAGCAATCTATGAGGATGGGTACAAAAACCTGTGGGGGGGAGGGGTGAGGCAAGAAAAAATAAATCACAAGATATTCTGGATATGATATGAGGATGCCATCTGGTTGGAAGCTGGAAAAATATCTGCAAAAATAGTTACAGAATCATAGAGAGGCTTGGGCTGGAAGGGACCTTAAGGATAATCCAGTTTCAACCCCTCTGTCATGAGCAGAGACACCTTTCACTGAGACCAGGTTGCTCAGAGTCCCATCCAACCTGGCCTTGAACACTTCCAGGGATCGCGCATCCACAGCTTCTCTGAGCAAACTATTCCAAAACCTTCCTACCCTATGAATAAAGAATTTCTTCCTAACATCTATCTAAATCTCTCCTCTCTGACTTCAAAACTGTTCCCCCCTTGTCCTATCACTATCTGTACAAGCCAAGAGTTGCTCTCCCCTTTTTTTGTAAGTCCTCTTTAGGTACTGGAAGGTGCTGTATGGTCTCCCTGGAGCCTTCTCCAGGCTGAACAGCCCCAGCTCTCTCAGTTTGCCTTCATCATCATACGTGTTCCATCCCTCTGATCATCTTTGTGGTTATAAGCTTGTGGAATTCTCACTTGTTTCCTTGGTACCTGCTGATAGTCACTTTTGGAAACAAGGTACTCATTCAAAAATACTTTTGGTACCCTTATGTCTGTTCCATTACACTGTTTTTCATTCTAGTTGAGTAGCCGTGGTTCAAGGTACTGCAGCCAGTTAAGCTCCATTTCCTCCATGTGCTCTGAAAGAAAGAAAAAAAATCCCCAGTGAGGAAGCAGACCTTGACAGTCAGCTGGGCTAAAGGCCAGGATACCTCACCAAGTAGTCGGCAGCACTTGCTGTCATTTTTGAAAATGTCTAGGTCAGGTAACACTTTATACAAGTATGTGGGAGTCAGGGGGGTGCATTAAGTGTTTTCTGAGATTCTGATTTAATAAGTCCAGTTTGCGAATGTCACATCATGTTTTATTTTCATGAGCTAAAAGACTGCCAGCGTTCTCTGACCTGAAAGGTAATGCAAAAATAGATTCACTCCCTAAAGTGACCGAATTGACTTGACACAGTGGAGACTATTATGCTGAATTAGTCACATATTTCCTACAAACATCTCCCTTAAAAACCTCGCTAAGAAGAAGCCTCGCTGGGGTTATACCGAAGCACAAGGCTAGGTACGCGCCGTGCCAGCGGGACCCTGCCGGCCCAAGCCCCGCACCGCAAGCTCACCATAGCAGCGCTCCGCAGAGCGGGCCGGGAGGGGAACGGAGCGGCCGCGGCGCTGCCCCCGCGGCCCGGCGGGAGGCGGTGGCGCCCGGCCGGGCCCGGCCCCGCCCGCCGGCCCCGCCCCTTCCTGCGCTCCGGTCGCGGCGGCCCCGCTCCGCGCCGGGTCCCGCGCAGGCGGCGCGGCGGTCGCGGCGGGTTGTGCCCGCTCCCCGCCCGCGGCCGGGCAACCTGCGGGCCATGCTGCGCGGGGCGGCGGCGGCCGCCCGGCGGTGCGGGCTCGGTCCCGGTGCCGGCCGGGCACAGGCGGGGGCGCGGCCGTGCTCTGGCGCTGCGCGGCGGCGGCGACAGTGGGTGTCTCCGGCGGGGCGCGACAGCGGGATCGTGGCTTACAACAGCCGGAGCCAGAGCAAGGAGCCGCTCGTGCTGGCCACGGAAGGAGTGGCGACCTGGTAGCGCCCTGCGGCGCGGCGGGCGGGCGGGGCGGTGGCGGGGGTGACAGGAGCGGTTTGTGTCCGGAAACAGCTCCTGTGTCCCGTTCCGAGCTCCAGTACACGAAAGACATGGAGCTACTGGATAAAGGTCTAGAGGGGGGTCACAAAGGTGATTAAGGGACCGGAGCGTCTCTCTTGCGAGGAGAGACTGCAGGAGCTGGGCCTGTTTAGTCTAGGGGAGCAAAGTCTGAGGGGATCTCATCAATACATATAAATACCTCGAATATGGGTGTCAAGAGGATGGTGCCAGGCTCCTTTTGGCATTGCCTAGTGGCAGGACGAGGAGCCATGGCCATAAAGTAAAATACAAGAAGTTTCACCTCAACATGGGAAAGAACTTCTTTATGTTGAGAGTGGCAGAGCGCTCGGACGGGCTGTCCAGGTGGCTCATGGAGACTCCCTCTCTAGAGACATTTAAAACCTACCTGGATGCATTCCTGTGTCACCTTCTGTAGGTGACCCTGCCTTGACAGGGATTTGGACTGGGTGATCTTCCAACCCTGACAATTCTGTGATTCTGTTTGCCTCCCCTCTCTGCAGGTACAGCTGTGGGCCGACAGTGTATGACCATGCGCACCTCGGGCACGCCTGGTGAGTCATGGATGGCAGCGTGGGGGCGTCCAGGCAGATATGCAGTGCTGGACATCCACACACCAGTGGTGCTGGGGATGCTGTGCTGGACATCCCCAGGCTGCAGTGTGTGTCCGGGTGATAGAGCTGTGACTGGTGACATGAGGCCAGCCCTTTGCCTCCTGTGCTGTGCAAAGGGCAAAAGTCTGTTTGTTATGTATTTTTTCCTCTTGGGCTGGGGTAGTCCATAAAGGCGCTGTTGGTTCTGCTGCCTGGCTAAGGCGGAGGCAGTGCGTGTCTGTGTCTTGGGAAGAAGCATTAGGAACATGTGCAGTTTGTTTGGGTAGGGTGAGTTGTTTCAAATTGTATCAGCATAGTGTGACCTCCTGGAGCAGAGCCTCTCAGCTGTGTGAAAAGATAGTTTCACCTCGGGTTAAGTCGGGCGCTGTGTTGACACCAAGGAAAAGCTATGTAGGGCTGGCTAATAGAAAGGTGCTTTCAAGGGTCATAGATGAACACATTGCATCTTAAATCTCAGAAAGTCCAGGTAGCTTAAAGGCCTTTTTGCAGAGTAACACTGCAGTGGCTTACTAAGTTTAAAAATAAAAAACCAATCCCAAACAGCACAGGTTTTTCTCTGTAGTTCACTAGGATTGTTAGAACAATAATCTTGCTTCATGATAAGTAACTTTGAAAAAATACTTTAAATACACCAAAAGAAGTTGCTGGCACTTGTTTCAAAACAACACACCTGATGAGTAGACATACAGGGTGTCTGCTGTTCCTGTGAAACTAAGGAGAGTTGCAGCAGCAGCTCAAGCTGCTCTTAAGGTTCTTAAAGAGCAAGTTGTGTTGGGCTCTTTGAAAGAGCAGGGTTTTATCAGATAATTGCCATCTGTATGAATATCAGATATTGTGCATTTCAGTAACTGAATAATTCCCGTTCAATGTAAGGGATTTCACAGCTTCTCATCCTGTCTCACCTTCATTCAGAAATTTGTGTTGAATCTTGCTTATGTTGAACTGAGCCATCACAGTAACTGCACATCTGCTGCTTTGTTCTGTAAAAAGGAAGACTTAAAATAACAGTTATGTGAAAGTACTGTTGTCAGTGCTAATGTTAATGCTACTGTACTGTTGTGTATATGTTGTTGTGTCTTTTTCCTCCTTGTTTTTTTTAAGTCTCAGCAGAAAACAGATCTAGCTTTTTACTGGTGACCTAAAAATCAAGAACACAATATCTTGGACTTGTTTTTTGTGCTTAGTTTTTTCAGGGGAACTTTTTTTTAAATTTGAAAGTCATAGTAATTTGTGTATTTAAATCTACAGCTCTTTGTGATACGGGCTCCATTACAGTTTACCTTGAAATAATTATGATCTAAAATCATCACTTGAAAGTAACTGTGTAAAAAAAGATGGTTATAAGTTTCATGTCTTTATCCCTCGGTTGAGGTTCTCTAGGGTGGTAGTCCCTGTCTTCCCTGACATAGTGTAATAGGGAAGGGAATTGCAGAGGTGCTTCCATCCTAAGGGGTATAGTTGATCTAGACCACAATGTTTTACAGAGGTGGAGAATTTCACCCTTTGGTCTTGCAGCTATCTATGGCTTTTAAATGTCTGTTTTTTTCAGTGGTCTCTTGCCCTCAGACTTTCTTGATTAAAAGAGGGAGTAGAAAGGCCTTGCATACACTTGCCTGATTTTTTACCCATCTTTTCTTACCCATGTCTAACTAGCAATTTCAGGCTTTCCCGCTGTGGAGGTTTGCTGTACGTCTTCGTCACCTGGGTCTGACCTCTTCATGTGCTAATTTAAGAAAGAATGGTTAGTGCAGAGTATTGCCTTTGGTGTATCATGCAGATACACTAGGTATAATTCTCTCTTTTTAGCACTTCTTTAAGCACCTTCACGTGTTGTTCCTGTTGCCTGGCAAGGTGTCTGCCTTTTGCTTTCTTTTCTCATCAGTTAAACCTTTTGCTTTCTTTTCTCATCAGTTAAACCTCCAGCGTGGGAGGAGTTGGCCTTTCCAGTATCTCTGTCTTACACATGTCAGTGTTGACATCCTGTTGCTCAGCTGATTTGTTCAGCATGGTGGAGCACTCTTAGTTTTATTTATTTATTTATTTATTTATTTATTTATTTATTTATTTATTTATTTATTTATTTAAATGGTATATTTTTTTCCCCAGTAGCTAGGTCCAACCATAAAACAGCTGAAATATATGCTGCTCTTGGGGGCCAGGAGAGGCACTGGGAAATAGCATAAAGTCAAATAGAGTAGTGGCTGTTACTACTCTGCTGCTCTTGTTAAATACCATCATTTTGTTGTACTCCTGCCACATGTTCTCTTCTCACTAGAATTCCCCTTTTCCCTCTCTGTTTTGCATTTGACTTGTGTCAAACACAACAAATGGAGCAGGTAATAAAGCAGAAATGGATCATGGAAATGAGCTTGAGATCCTTGAGGAGAATTTGGAAACAATGACATTATTTTTCTCCTGTCCTCTTTCCATTCCACAAGGAGTTCATATTTCTCTAAATAATTTAACATTCTCTGGTTTGTTGTGCTTCCAGTCCTAAAAACAGATGCTCTGTCTGCCTCCATATGACATCCAACACCCATTCTATATAGAGAAAAAAGTAAGACAGGCAAATAATAATTTTTTTTTTTCCCCCAGTTCTGGGTCTGACCTTGATTGTACTGGTTTGTCCTGCAGCCTGGTTGGCATCCAGGTTCCTGTCTGAATGCTTTGAAGTAAGAGTAAAACCAGCCACAAGAGATTTCTCTTGCACGTGCTCTGCCACCCCCTGATCTTGACTGTCTGTTTTGGCTGTTTTTTTTAATCAGTCTGGAAGTGGTAAAGACCCTGGGGTATCAGGAATTCTGCTCTTGTTCTTGCAGAGTTTCTTCCATTAATTCAGTTGGAAGATGAGAGGAGAGGGAACAGTGTGAAATTTGTGCCTGCTCTGGGAACAGTGACTGCAGGGCTGTTAAATCTAATATCAAGCTTTTGATGCTGACGTTGTTCCTCTGAACAGGATCCAAAGGCCAATTTAATATTCTTATGGAATCGTGTCACCACATTAGATGAACCTTACTCCCAGTGAGCTGCTATTCATTAAAAACTATCTCCCTGGCAGCAAGGCTTTCAAAAAGTCTTTTTTCAGCATGGGCACGGCACAAACAACAACTGAAAGTATTTTTCTTCCTCAAGATATTCTGCATCCATAAATCAGTACCTTAGTGCTACCTGGCACCTGCAGGGAAGGGTGCAAATCCATTTCTGTAGTTGCTTACATTTCTTTGTTCTGATGGACGTGGGAGTTGCAGTTTGTGTGATGCTGTGAGTGAAATGGGAACCTGTAGGTCTGTGAGCCTCCTTGCTGGCTTTGAAGAAAACAGAGCGCTGAAAGACTGAGGATTCTCATCATCTTGTAGGGCACACACAGAGATGGTAGTCACCTTCTAGTATCTCACCTAATAATTTGGTTTAACTCAGTCAAAGTGTGTTTTGAGAATTACAAATGGAGAGTCTGTGAACAGAAGGAGCTGTAGCAGCCCTATACAGCTTGTATATCCACCAATCTATCAGCATTAAATACTCTGCTTTGTGGCAAAAGCCCTGCATAATTTTCAGAATAACTTTTATTCTCGAGTGTAAATAAAACAGAATAATCTATAGAGCAACTACTCTTTGCTATCAGAAAAGATCTGTGGGGGTGTGTGAATGAAATACTGTATTGGTGGCTAGTACTTGTTGTTACTCAACCCTAAGAAAAGTTAATTTGAATCCTGTTTTATTTCTCCCTGTTCTTCTGCTGCATGACTTTTGAAAACCTGTTAGGCTATACTAAGCCTAAGGGATGTATTTCAAGAACACCTGATCTCTGTGTCTTATTTTGTCCTGTTGGCTTTGAAAGAGTCTCCTGGCTCCTGTAGCTTGTGATATCCTTTGAATAAAGAGATGCAACAAAAGAAAACACTCAGAAAATCTGATGTAATGTGTCACTAATGCCAGAAGAGGGTAGGCCAGTTCAAGAGAAATTTGCTTGACTTTTGTGCAGGTAGCAACCGGTTTTGGAAAAACACCTTATGCACTGAAAATCTTTTCATTGCAAGTGTTGGGATTAATTAGATTGTCCCTGTGGCTGTTGGTTATTTTTATTTAAGTTTATTCTTACTACTGCATGTTCAAAAGCTCATGTTTCTTTCTCTTCCAGCTCCTATGTTAGGTTTGATATAATTCGAAGGATAATGACAAAGTTTTTTGGAATTGAAGTTATCATGGTGATGGGGATCACGGACATAGATGACAAGATAATAAAAAGAGCCAATGAGGTAGGTGTTTGATGCAGTCTTTGACTAACCTTCTGGTATTTTCTAAGCTGCTTATATATGACAATTAACCTGGATTTGGGATTCTTTTGTTATGTTTGTTTTAGTTAGTAGGTAATTAATGTTGAGATTTCTGGTCCCCTAGTGTGGCTGTAATGGGTCTGTGAGTGAGGAGGGCTGAG
Source organism: Fringilla coelebs (assembly GCF_963513975.1). Classification (NCBI taxonomy): domain Eukaryota; kingdom Metazoa; phylum Chordata; class Aves; order Passeriformes; family Fringillidae; genus Fringilla; species Fringilla coelebs. The sequence goes on along the minus strand of NC_140029.1, from coordinate 25,263,854 downwards.
TGTTGAGAGCTGTGTGGGGGTCAGTGGGTGCAGAGCTGTGTGGTGGGGGGAGGCAGAGAGGGAGCTACCTTACAGCACCCACAGCTGGGATTCTCCTGCCCTTTCCCCCTGTCTGAGAGGCTAGAAGGGAACAAAAGCCCTGCATGAATCCTCATCACGCTGAAATGATCCCAAAACGTAGCAGCCAGAAGGGTTCTGAGTGAGTTCTGGAGGAGTGTTGTGTGTCCTGATCACGAAAGGCAGTACATACAGCACTGCCACGTGGGGCGGAGGGCAGTTCCTGGAAGGTGCCGAGCACCATCTAGCTGCAGTGTCAGCACCTTGGAAAGCTTCACCAGGCCTGGCTGAACTTGTCACCCACGGGAAAGTTAACATTGTGTGTACAGGTAGGTCTTGATAAGACTGGAGCTGTAAGCAGTTCTCAGAATTTTAATGTGACCTTTTTTACCAGATTAGCTTGGTGAATGATTATTTCAATTCTTTTTTTTCTTATGGTTTTAAAAACACTTTTTGAACCCTGAAGCACTAAGAATGTATTTTGTGTTTTTATTCTGCATTTTGAGTCCTTTTGTTTAATTTGATTTTAGAATCTATAACTCATGTCTTTGGGATCATAAGTGAATGTGTGGGATTGAATTGCGGTTGCAAGCTTTAAGATAGCTTCTGGGAGCCAGAGAATTTGACAGCTGTTCCTTTTACTTATCTTTAAGTAAACAGTTACTTTCTGAGTTAAATATAGGCCCCTATATTCAAATGACTACTAGCACACCACTCATGTAGAAATATGTCTGTTCCCTTAGTCCATTTACTTGCAGTTTTCTAAGGCAGTAAACAATTCTAAGACAAAGAACCCCCCTCCAAAATTCAGGCATATTAAATCCATGTTTGCATTTTAAAATTTTTCCTTATTGTCAGAACATCTTAGAGATTTTGTGTTTGAGGAGGGGGAAATGACATGTTCTTGAAAGATATGTTGCTTTACTACATTCTTTGGTTCTGTGAAGTCATCTTTCCTTAGCTTTTTTTTTTGGTGACCTTTTGAAGTGTTTGCTCAACCATTTGTTTTAGATGGCCAAGACCTTTACCTCAGTAGCCTGCTTTTGTTGTTGGAACCTGGGCACCTGAGGCATTCCAGTGGTAGAATTAACGTGTCTGAGCTTGTTCATCATCCCCTGGTGGGGTTCATCTGGGGGAAACCTCAAAGTTGGGTACTAGTTCATGATGAACGCGCTGCATGCCATCAGTGGTCCTTTGAGAGAGAGATGAGTCTCTTTGTGTGTTGAGCATCCATCTGGATGGGAGAAATTCCCCGTCTTCTTTCTGTAGGCACCTTTGTTTCTTTCTTGATCAAAGGAGCAGCTGAGCTGTCTAGAGAGATGAATCCAGTCACTGGTCTGTAGGCAGAAACATGTCTGTTTTTTGGTGCATTGTCCTCATTTCATTGCTGCGTGAACATTGTCTTCACCAGAACCCCTGCTTTGTCCAGGAGTTTGTACAAGCAATGGTACCTACCTACTCTCTCAAAATCAGAACCCATAGAGATGCTCCAGTAATGAATTGGAAGTGATGAAATGGGATTTGTGTTGTTAATGATTCAGTTACCTGAAAGATGGAGAGACTGACAGTATGTTGTCTCCTCCCCAGTAGTTTGTTCTCAGAGAAGATGTAAAAGCATGCATTTGCAACACTTTGATGCCATGCTGTTGCTTACTAGGACAGGTTTTGCTGTCATGCATCTTTCAATCCCTGGCCCCTTCTGAGTATTTGAGAACATTACCTTACCATGTGCAAGTCCCTTTCCTTTTGGGTTGCATTATCTCTTATCTCATCCACTCTGCAAGAGGAACCTGTTCATATCCCGTGAATGAGAAATGTAGAGAAGGTGCTTGAGAAATGCTGGACTTGGCAAAGCGTGGAACTGGCTTTCAGTATTGAGATCTATGAGTACCCATGATCTGCTGAAATAGCTTATTTTTCTTAATCACTGGAAATGAATATCTTGTCTCATCCTGCAAGTCTCTGATCTGTCTTTTCTACCACGTAGGTGGTATTGGTGTTTCCTGTCAGTAAGTTGAATGGTTTTTATATCCTGTGTATGGTAGTATATTTTGTCACTGGAAATGAAAGACCCTCTCAAGAGGAAAATAATAAGAGAGGAAAGGAGTGTATTATTTTAGTCTTTCTCTTAAAAGACATATATTAATATTTTGTAAATTAAGAAGCATAAATGAAATACTACTTCTAAGTTATTTATAATTTATATCTCCTCCCTGTCAATGTTAGATTAATAAGCCTTTCTGACTCTTTACCTTGGGGGCTCTCTAAGTCTTCCAATTAGCCATTATCTGTCTGAGAAAAGATTGCCATATTTTATATCATTGCTCTGACTTATGATTTGCTAATCTGCTTCTCTTTTTTTCAGATGAATATATCGCCAGTAGCTCTTGCTCGTATTTATGAAGAAGACTTTAAACAAGATATGGCTGCCTTAAAGGTACAAACACTTAAGATTCTAAATTTAAGAGTGTTTCTAAGCAATTATTTTGGTAAAGAATCTGGTTTTGAGGGTTTGATCTGAAAAAATAAATTTGTTGCTTGGAAACTGAGTGCTGATTTACTTTTTCATTCTTCTGGAATGATATTGCACACCTTTTGAGTAAGGAGATGTGGGGAGAAGCAGTCCTGAGCTTTGGAATGAACAAATGAAACTTTGGAATAGTTTTTTTCCATATTCAGTAAATCCTTGATTCACAGAAATTACTGTAATGCAGAAACAGCCTGGTAGAAAGCACAGGAAACACGAAATCTTCTTTCATTGATTTTAAGTGACTTTGCTTCTTGTCTCCCTGTCAGAAGCAAAGAGTGAGCCACTGGGAAAATCAGGGTTTTTCTTTGCCACCCTCAATTTTTTTTTCTGTGTGTGTATTATCTTAAATACTGCTTATGAATTTTTTATTACTTGCAAGTTTTTTAAAGATACAGTTGAGGAGAATGTTCTTTTTCATTTGTTTCCTAGAGTGAAGGAACTCCTTCAGTGTGTTAATGCAATGTTACTCTTTCTTTAAGGTCCTTCCTCCTACAGTATATATGAGGGTGACTGACAATATTCCTCAAATAATTTCCTTTATAAAAACAATAATTTCCAGTGGACAAGCTTATGCAACCTCGCAAGGTAAGACTTTGAGCCACGTTACTCCTTGTTCAGCACATGTATAGGAAGTCACTGCTCTTAGTAATCCTGTTTTGGAATCAGATGAGGTACCTTGTGCCAGGCTTTCCTTCTGTTGCTTAACAGGGTGTGAGTGAATTGTTTGTGATGACATGAGTGGGCAGAACAACTATTACTCAATTTCTAAGTTAAATGTAGCTCATTATTTATTATAATTGTTTACTGTAATAAACTGCTGTCTAAACTCCTTGGGGAAAGCCTGGCCTAGTTTCTATAAGAAGGCTGGGGGAACCTCTGAAGAGGAGCTGTGTATCTCCTATGTGCTGTAAAAGATGTGTCTGCAAAGCAAAATGTGTGGATTTCTTATTTTAGCAGAGCTGGTGGTTGTAGAAGAATTCAAGTGCATTGTAACTGGACTAGGTGTAGCTTGAGCTGCAGCAGGGGAGGGGATTGCTGATTGTGCATGGGCAAGGAAGAACCTGGGAGATCCCCAGAATTCAAAGTTATGCTATGGGCAAAATGAGCATGTGCAGAGAAGTTACTGAAAAACTGGATAGCATGGAAACATCTGCTACTACTTTTGCAATATTTCTGAATTTCTAAATCAGAATTTCAAATGGGAGTGGAAGAGCACTTTTTTTTTTTCTTTCAGGGAAATGTTATCAAGTTCTCATCAATGTGCTCCATCTTTGCTATGCAACTAAACATTTCTTTTGTATTAGGCAATGTTTATTTTGATGTTAAGTCCTGGGGAAAACGATACGGAGTGTTAACTGCCATTAACCCTGATACCCAAGATGAAGCAGGTAAGTTTGTGGCGTGAGCTTGTTTGTGTTAATGCATTGTTTGAATGCATTTTGCATCTGTGTGCTGACTTTCATTTGGCAGTTTGAAACAGTTTTCTAACCCTTTGTGTATAGCTAAGTTTCTGGTTAATTAGGATTACAGTGCTTTTGTAGTTATTTTTTGAGGCACTCCCTGTTGCCAGTGCAAGAGGAAACTTGGTTTTTCTTCTTCCTTTTGTCCTTCCCTCTATACCTTTGTTCTGGTACCTTAGAGCAATTAGGATTCTTAAGCAATTTTAATTAAATACTGGGCAGTGTTACATAGAAACTTCACAGTGAGGTGGTGTTCTTGCTGTTGCAGTAGCCAGCAGTGAGGTACTCAAGGGAAAGCACGAGGAAACCTCACCTACCATGTTCTTGTTGGGGCAGTTGCGCTGCTCTGAAGTTAACTGGATGAATTGCTTCCTTCATTACTTGTCACTGGGCTAAGCAGCCTCTGTGTGAGGGTGAGCAGTCTCTTCATAGGCTGTGCTAGAGCAGGCCTGTACCCTGGGCTGTGGAGATTTTGTTCCAGTTCCTGCTTTGCAGGGTTGCTGAACCTCTGTTCAGCAGAGTAGTAAGGGTCTGATCGGGTTTCTGCGATCGAGTTTCTGTGGGTTTCTGATCGGGTTTCAGAAAATTTGATTCAGGTCTCCTGCATCCTTTTGCAAACTAAAGTTCAGTATTTCATCATTTAAAAAAAAAAATCTGTAATTACTGAAAATGCCTTGGAGGCTGCTGCTCAGGTGCAGCCAGAACTTCTCACAGCTCTGCTCTGGAGTTGTTTCAGCGTTACAGCCTACAGAGGGAATGCATCTTGTCAACAGTTATTTAGGGGTAATTACTGAGTGCAGAGAGCCAGCAGCCTCCTGGGCTTCACAGGGAGGAGCATTGCCAGCAGCTCGGTGGAGGTGGTCCTTCTCTGCTCAGCACTGGTGAGATGTGCCTGGAGTGCAGGTCTGGTGCTGGGCTCCCCAGAACAGCACTGGAGAAAGGCCAGCAAAGGGCCACAGTAACGATGGAGGAGCATCTTTCATCTCCAAATACTGGAGCATCTTTCATATGAGGAAAAGCAGACAGAGCTGGACCACTCAGCCTGGAGAAGCAAAGGCTCAGGCTGTACTCACACAGATGGAACCAGGCTTTTCTCTGTGGTACTTGGTGATAGGACAAGAGGCACTGATCACAACTTGAAACTCGGGAAATTTCATTTAAAGCCAAGAAAAATTCTTTTTACCCTGAGGATGGTTAACACAAACCATGTTGCTCAGAGAGGCTGTTGAGTCCCCATCCTCCGTCAAAGCCTAACTGGACACCATCCTGGGCAGCCTGCTGCAGCTGCTCCTGCTCTGAGCAGGAGGTTGGATTAGACTGTCCCCAGATGTGCCTTTCAGCCTCAGCTGTGACTGATTATGTGTTTTACCCCGCTTCCCCTCTAGTCACAGCTAAGTGCATTCTTATTTCTAAAGATTTTTACACTTGTTTTGCTTACAACTGAGAAGTTGAAGAAGGCTCTCTTGTAGCAGCATACTCAAAAAGGGGCAAAAGAGGGTTGGAGTCAGCAGATATTGGTCACTCAGAACTTGGCAATCTTGTGAAATAGCCCAGGTGATGATTCAGTGGATAAAACTATTTCTGTATCTTTAGTTCTTAAGAATTTTGAGTTGTATGATTATAAAAGTGAGGTCATGTATTTGTCAGAAAGAAAGTCCAGAGTCCAGAGCCCTGTTCTGTGGCTCCTGCCAGGGGTTGGTGGGATTTGACTGGAGGTTAGGAGTCAGCAGAGATGAACAGTCCTGCAGTATTGTAATAAAAAGGACTGCATCCTTGGCAATGTAGTGAAGGAAAGAGCAAATAGAGCTGTGAGGAAGCCTTTGTAGAGAACCCATTGGTGAAAACTGTAGTGAAAAATTGCTACTGTCCAAGAATAGTTTTGATTCTTACCTCTGTGCACTTTGGTTTATAAAATCTAAAACACAAAGTAATTGTGTGCCAGAGAAAAAATTGGTTTTTGTTTGTTTGTGTGGTTTGGTTTTATTATCTTTTCTGCTGTAGTGCAGTCCATTTGTCCTGGGGAAACTGGCTGATATGTAACTAAATGAATGAAAAATAAGGCAAACTGGGGAAGGATAAAAGGACTGATAGGATATATTAAGGAATCCTGAATCTATCGTTGTAGCTTGTCAAAATCTATTTCAATATTCCAATATTTCAATATTTCAATTTTCCCCTGTGTGAGGGGGATGAGAAGGCAGTTGTAGTGAAAAGAAGTTGATTGAAGGGGATTAAAATCAGAATAGTTCACTAAATACACATTTCCTCTTGCTTTCATTTGGTCATTTTTTTTCTTTGAGACATATCCCATTAACAAATCACTTATTCTTGCCAGTTGATTCTGATAAACGACATGGTAAAGATTTTGCCCTGTGGAAAGCTGCCAAGCCTCAAGAGCTGTCTTGGAATTCTCCCTGGGGAAAAGGACGGCCTGGATGGCACATTGAATGTTCCACAATATCAAGGTCAGATTTCTTGGATTTTGATAAATCTAATGCTATTTTTCATTTTCAGTCACATCACAATGGTAGCAGCAGTACTGAAATCATTTTCTGATCAGTAGGTAGCACTGGTTTTAATGTGACCATTTTATGCAACTTGGGATGTCACATGTGGCCCAGATAAACTCTGCTTCACCTTCCTGTCACAGCTGTCTCTATGTTTTGGCACCTTCTCTAGACTTGGTGCTTAAAATACAGCACAGGGGATCACCAGTCCATTAGCAGTCTTTTAACTTGAGCACAGTAACCAAAGGTGGTTGAAGTTATGGTACCTCTTTCATTGCTTCCCTTCCACTTCTAGCAGTCTCCATCAGACCTAGTTCAGGAGGTAGGTGTCAGGAGGACAGGTGTGGGATTATGGTTTGATCTATGAGATCTTGCTGGCCTTATCTTAGCAGCAGATGTGATGTTCATGCTAATAATCTGTGTTATTCAGCATTCTTGCTGAGTAGTGTTTTGTTTGCAGTTGGTTTGGTGTAATTTGCTCTTAATTTAAAGTTTCATTTTCACCACAGGAGAAGAAGTCTTCTCTCCTTGGAAATAGATAGTGTACTTAGTTTTGCATTAGTCTCAGATCTTTTTTTGGAAGCTAATAAGAAATAGTTTAGATCTGACCTTGTTCAGCTTAAATTTTCAGCTAAAGCTGAAAGAAGGTGGAACCAGCTGCTTTAGGTTTTCTTTCATATGCTTTTCGGTTCACCTGGAATTGTTAGTCTTTTCTTTGCTTGTGAAAAGTGTTTATAAGGGTGATTTTCTGTCTGTAAATAGTTTCAGCATAGTGAGGCAGCTCTTAAAGCAATCAAAGAGCACAAAATCATGCTGTGTTTGATGTACAACCTCTGAGAGAAGTGCACAGATAAGAAATGCCAGTTACAACATGGCTTGTCTGCTAATGCAGTGCTGTTTATAATCTGCATTTCTTTCTGTAAAAATGCATTTCACTGAGGCTGGGTGAGGCTCCTGCCATATAAATAAAAGACCCACAGAGAGCATGATTGTAGTAATCTTGGACTGTGAAAAATGGAGAGCTTACTTTGGTAAGTGACCTAAAACAATTTGTTGTCCCAGTCAGCTGCTGAAAGCCCATTTTTAAGCAATACTTACTTAGCTGTCTGTTTTGCCAAGTATCTCAAAGCACTTTAACTTTGTTAGGTGAATTAATTTTGGTAAGTCTGTGAATGAGGAGTCTCTGGTCTCTAGAGCAGCCCTGGAGGAGGGAATCCCCCTGCTTTGACCCCCTCAGGTCTGTCATTCTCTGCTCATTTTCCCTTGTGGTGAGCTGGGTGGCTCCTCCTGTCCCTGTGCATTTGGCAGATCCATCTGTAACCTCTCTCCAGCTCTTAATGGTTTTGTTGGAGGAAACAGCAAGTGCTACTCTGTAGGTGGCACAAGGGAAGGTGAGGGTCAGTCCTGGAAAGATTTGTGCTTTAGCTGGTTTTGAAGCAGGCAGGAGTAGAGAAGGATGAACTTGGGAAATGGTGACAGCTGCTCTTTCTTTCTTCTCTCTTCTCCTCTTTGTCTTTTTCTCCTGTGCCCCATCAGCTTCTGCAAAGCCATTGTTTGGCACAGGTGTTTTGTCTCAAAAAGGAACCAAAGTATTAATGTTTAGCCAGCTACCAGGAGCACCTTGTTAAGGTGACATGGGAGGACTGTGTGTTTGTCTGTAGGCCTTGCATCTTTCCCTGTTTGAGCACTCCTGGTTTCTGAGCAGTTAAGGTTGACTCACATCCCTGTGAGGCTGTAAGTGTAAACTTCATTTAACAGGCAAAATAAAGTTGCTAGCGTGCCTAGCTTGACCTGACTGCACACACTATTGTTTGATTCTTACAGAAAAGGTACAAGATAAGGAAGAGGAATACCAAATTTATAGAACTAGGTTGTTAGGTTTGCACATAAAGCACCTGTCTGATACTGAAACTGTAGCAGAGCAAGGAAAGGAGACGTCCTGCTTGCTGTCTTAAGGTAGAAAAGTAATTGTTTCTGCTAAGGAGAAGTAATTGTGAACAGATACGGGTCCCGTCCAGACAAGTTCTGCTGCGTTTTGGTATCCAAGGTATGTGTAAAATCTTGTTTTAAAACTGCAGTTACTAAATTGTACACTTAAATATATGTTGTTTCATCTTATTTTTATCTGCATTTCTTTTTACAAAAAGCTTTTGTGGTGTTCTACTTACTGATCAGGAAAATATTGTTACAGTGCAGTGTTTGGAAAGCAGCTGGACATCCATACTGGTGGAATAGATCTTGCATTTCCTCATCATGAAAATGAAATTGCACAGTGTGAGGTGTATCATCAGTGTGAGCAATGGGGGAATTACTTTCTGCATTCTGGTAAGTAAAATATTGATCACTTGAGAGGCCTGTACAAATGCAATAATTTGGGTTTTTTTAAGTTTGGCATTTCATGTGGTGAGAACATGTTACACTGCCTGGCATTATGTAGAACTGCTCCTTGCTCCCTCTGCATAAAAGTGCTTCATTCAGTGAAGTTTGTGCTGTACAGTGCTTTGAACTACGTCACTGATGGCTCTAGTGCTGTTCCCATTGATGGAAACCTTGGCATTTGTTCTTCCTGTTGCAGTCATGGTGGTTCTGGATGGACTGCTGAAGTCAATAGAAAGTCAGATTCAAGTCTGCAGCCTCTCTTATGCTGATTAGTATTTTGGGCAGAATGTCTCTAGGAACTCTTGAAGCTGCTTCTCTGAATAGAAGAGCTTCAGAGTTAAGCCTGTGGTGCACTCTGGGAATTACATGAGCTTTCATTTTTATATATTTGTACTGTATGGGATGAATATTGAATTCTAGTTTCAGTTCCCAGTGTAGAGCCTGTTGTAAATCAATAGCAATTGTCCAGAGGCTGGTGTATCCTCCAGGGTGTGCTTTGTTCCCAAGGTGCTGTGGTATCCTCTGCACTTCCATTGAGATGCACTGGTTACTGCCAAGGGGAGCCTTCTGTTGACAAACCAGTCAATCTGGCTTTTCAAACTTGGAACTGAATCTGTAGGGGAAATATTTTTTGATAACAGCTAAATAAAGAAGAGTCAATTAAAAAAAAAAGGGAGAACTTATTTCCAAGGGCAGTTTTTACACTGAAGTTCTCTAGGAGCTGACAGATTACATTCATTAAGTCAGAAAATCTTGCTGGAGGATGATGGTGTGAGTTATTTAGGGCAAATGAATCAGCTTCAGAAACAATTTATTCTGCTAACAGACTTCAGAATTTTAGCAGCTCAGAATTGGAGGAGCAGTCCCCATTAGGGGAAGAAAATCCCTGCACTGGGGATAAATCTTATAAGGACTTTATTTTTAGACTACTTGTACTCTGGGAAGAGCGCCAAACCAAAGTTATGAAAATCCTTGTATTTTGTGTTCTTGAATGAAATCATTCTAAGTACTGAAACTCTTGGAAGAGGAACATTAATTCAAATTCAGATGTTACTGGTACCTTTTTAGGAAAACACAGTCCAACTATTTTAAACTTGTCTGCCTAAAGTTAATTAAGTCAGTATTTAGGCACCTTTGCAAAAGAAAGTAATCTTACCCAGGCTTTTCCCCTTCTCCCAGGATAATTTTGGCTGTGGGTTTTACTTGAGTCCCAAGAGCTGCAGATGTCCAGCTGTGTCTGACAGCCTGAATATGCTTATTGAGTGTCCCAGGTTTAACAACGCTGTGGTGAAAGTGCCCTCACCTGCTAGCAGACAAGACAGACAGTGAAAGCAAGGTTTTTATCATGGGTAGATGCTGTAGCCATTTCTGCATCCATAGATTTTTTGATTCATTCCTACTCTCCATAGAGTATGTTGTACAAAATTAAATTTTGAGGTGGTCAGGGTAGGACTTCACAGTTCCTGTTGCTTTGAATCATTATCAGAAAGAGCTGAGGAGTGAAACGATGAGCTTTTCAGGTCCAGTTATCAGGCCTGAGCTTGTTGTTTTCATGTCCAGATGAGTGTAATGGGGATTTTATCTACTTGTGGAAGCAAAAGGGTTTCAGGCAAGGCTACAAAGCAGCTCTGTGCAGTGAGTAGCACGAAATGCAGACAGCTGCATGGGTTGCTGAGCAAGAAATGCCACTTCTGTCACCACTCATAAAAGCCGGAGCGCAATCTTACGTTGTCCTTGCACTCTGAGGCATTGGTAGCACTGGGCTGCCAAATGTGAAAGAATGCAGTACTGGTAGGGTATTACAGAGCAAGAGAAATTAATGCTTAAAAATCTGCCTCAAAGTATGATTAAGTGTTAGATGCTGCAGGTCACAGAAGTGCCTAAAATCTCGTGTTAGTTGTGGGTGGTTGGTAACTTACAGAATTACTCTTTCATTAGGGGAAAACTATTAAGGCTTTTAACAACATTTCTGAAATTATGCTGAGTAGTCTTTCAGTGGCAGCATGTTTGCCATCTCTCTGGTGCTGTGAATAATTGGTGTTTTCCATCAGTGGTGCTGCTGTGGCTCACATGGATGAGACCTGGAAGCAGGCAACCTCAGGCATACCTCTCCTGTCTTTCTTTGCCAGAGCTTTCAGTCCTAAAGCCAAGCTCTATATACTATCTTAAATGCAGTGTTACTACCTTTTTCCTGTGCTACAGCCCTGCAAAGCAGTGATCTGTGTGACTATTGAATGTTCTAGCAGTGCTCAGAGATCACACTTTAAAATAAACTAATTCAAATTAGATATTGTAGCTGCTTCCCTCCCTCACCCTGCTTTTTCTCAGTCTCACAAGTCTGGAGTAGTTGAGAATCTGTGGAAAATTCATTTTGCATTTAAGATATTTTGAACCAGTGCTTTAAAACTTTGGGGTAAAAATATAATGTTAACAGCCATCAGCAAGTAATAAGTACAGAAGATTTAGTTTTAAGGATTTTTTAATGCTAGGTCACTGGAGAATACTTCTTAAAATACTTCTGAGAAGTCAAGAGTAACAGCTAAGGTACTTGTGAAGAATGAAACAATTTTCTTGCTTGTTTTTATCAAGTTTATTGTCAATTCTGAGCAGAGAGGCTCATGGTGGTGGTGGTTTTTTTTTTTTTTTTTTAGTGTTTTAAAAGTCTGTATTTTACAGTTCACCCAGTGGAAGTTCTGAGGATGGAGACATGTGCAGGACTGTAGGCAATGCTATTGAAAAATGTTACCCCTTACATTGAAATGTTTGGCATGCATCCATCATAGCATATGCTGCCTCCAACATTTACAGTGTCTCAGTGCAGTCTTTCTCATTTGCTCCCTATTCAGAAGCACACTTGTTTATCCTGATTAATTCCTTTTTTTTTTTTTTTTTTACTATAGGGCATTTGCATGTTAAAGGAAGTCAAGAAAAAATGTCAAAGTCATTAAAAAACTACATAACGATTAAGGTAATTTCTTTGTTTGAATTGAAGCAATTTTGTAGGTTTGTAATATGTAAATATTAATCACAGCCCTCTTTTGAGAAAGCTTTGGAGTGTGTGCTTATGCTGCAGTGTTTCTCTAGTGCTGATGTATCTGTTTTTGTGGCTCTGGAGGTAGGATACCTGCTCAGATTCATGGTTTGTTATAACAACGGATCTTGCTGAGCTGAGAGTGTTTGTAGGAGCAGAGTTTGTGCGCCGTACCAGAATCCTGCACTGTAGATTTGTGGTTGGACTTGACAGTCTCAAGGGTCTTTTCCAACCTGAATGATTTTGTTCTTTAGTGATGGGTTCCCATCAGTCTGTCCTTAATAATGCTTTGAAAAAGCATGGACTTGGAAAAGAATGGATGTTTTTCCTAGTCCTCCTTTAGGTGAAATGGGACATAGTGTTTTGTCAGGAAGCTACTGGGTATCCTGAACCACACTATTGCAGCAGTCTTTCCCATTACCCTTTATATGGTGACCTTGCTGATGCACAGAAGCTTTGCCTTTTGATACCCATGAGCCTGTGTGATATGGGGTGATATGGGTGATATGACTGTGTGATATTTCACTGTGTCCCTAGGTCTCTGGTGTGGCCCAGAGCAGGGTTTCTTTGCTAGCTGTGTGTGCTACAGCTGTGCTGGCGTGGCTCCCATGATGGCTGATGCCTACTGCTGGAATAGGGTGATTTCCTTCCTTTAGACAAGACTTGGGGAACTGCTTTGGCATATATGTTCCCCTTTGCCCTCTTGGAAAAATGAATTAAAATCCCTTTAAAAAGAAGTTTAATATGAGCTGCTTTATTCTTTAGTCTTCTGATGCTGTCTGGGTACAGTTAAGCCCTGTTTCCCTGGAGCTTACAATTTTCACAGAAATCTCATGTCTCAGCAGATGTTGTGGACAGGGTGGAGAAATGGCCACAAATGCAGTGCATGGAGTTAAAAGCAGCATATAAAAATGTTCCTCTCCATGTCCCCCATGATGGCACAGCTCGTGTTGAGGAAACAAATATTTCTGGCCTGTCTCTCTTTCCTTGTAGGTCTCTGCTTTTCATGTCTGCCTTTCCACATGGGTAACAAGTGTTAATATTCCCTGAGAAGTGATTTTCAATCCAGTGAAATGATTTTTCCTGTAGAGCTGCCTTGCACCTTGAAAGTTAAGCCCTACATGGAACGTTTTATGCCTGTGCCAAAAGAGGGGAGGTCTGTCCAGGATTTTCCCTTGGTTCAGCCAGTTGCCACCTGCATCCCAGGCTGTCACCTGGGCACAGCAGCCCAGCATCCTCTGCATCCATCTGCCCTGTTTCCTTCCCCTTGTACCCTACTCCAGTTTTTTCTTTTATTTTTAATAGCTAATTAAAAAAGAAATTAATTTAAAATTAATTCATTTAAAAAATTTAATTCTGACCCTGAAAATCAAAAAGATTGTGATAACACAGGGCACAGCAACCTGCTTTCAAAGAGCTGTCCTCTGTTTTAAAGGAAATGCAGAGTTGTTTTTTCTAGTTCAGATGGTCCTTTCCCAAATTTGAATTTATTTCTGTATGGTAGTCATATTGTTATACCTCTGTATATCAGTGTAAACCTGCTGGGCATATGGGGTACACTCATTTATATCCAGTTTATTTTAAAAACCCACAACAAACAAACAAACACCCACCAAAACAATCAATAATCACTGTTTCTTGATTGTGATTGCCTCAATTATTCGTTTTTTCACTTGAGAGGTAGCACATTGCTGATGCTTTTCCACTGTTCAGGCTGGTTTAGTCTTTTACCAGAAGACTTTTTCAAAATGTGAGATTTAAGCAAATAGCACTTTCCATATTTTCTCACTTGTACTGTCTTCTTATTATTTTTGATTTTTGTGGCACTTCAGTGATCCTCACCAGTTTGCAAATTAAAAAAAAAATAAATTGCAAATTAAAAAAAAGCAGAAGTGCAATAGTCAGTCAAGCTACCACAGTGTCCAGCCTTGCTGAGAGCAGAGTTGGAAGTGATTGAATGTTTTATTAGTGTGCCTTCCAAACATTTAAACAGTTCATTGTACTATTAAAATCAATTAATTGTACTACTAGTAATGCTAGTAGTTTACTGTTTACTGGAGTAAATTATTTGTAAAGCTAGATAAATATTAGAGTGGAGTTTATTAGGCTTCATAATTAACACAGATAACTCTTTTTACATTGCTAGGATTTATCTTTGTTCACTCCCTGTGTTTCTTCATATTCTAGTCCCGCAGAAAAAATACACTTTTTTTCTTTTTCAAGAAATCTTTTTTTTTTTGGTAAAGTTTGCAAAACTCAGGAGCTTTCCTCTGAGTAAGAGTGTATCCCAATCTTAGTCTGATCATTTCATTTTGGATTTTCTTTGCAAAGGTGTTTTTACAGTGTATGTTTGATTGTATTTGCAAAGTAATTTTCACTGTCTTATATTGGACATTGTGTGTATATCTCTATCTTGTATACATGTATGCAAATCTATCTTATATGGAATTGAATTTTATTTAGTTTAAGTTTTAAAGCAGTGTTAGAGTTTGAAGATTTTATGCCTGTCTTAAATTGCAGAGATGCCTTATTTGTCATGCTAGTTTGAAAAGCAAGGGGGTGGAAGAAATTTCCTGAAGAAGTTGATACCATGCTAAAGCTGTCTTTTTGTGCATGGAGTTTAGGATTTCCTGAAGAAATGTTCGTCAGATCAATTCAGGATGTTTTGTTTGCGTGGCAGATACAGCTCAGGTAAGGAGCAGCCCCTTCCCTGCTGAGGTGTGCATGGCTTTCCCTATGCCTTTCCCAGCTCCGGAGCGAGCTCCCCGTGCGGGGCCCTGCGCTTCCCCGAGTGCAGTGGGTGCAAAGGTTTTGGTGCTGCTCTGTGGGGGGGCTGCTCTTTGGTCACATTTAGAAAATTGTCTTCACTGAGCACAGCACATAACCATTCATTTAAATACCTTCTTGAGCTGCAATTAGTTGTGACTCGTAGTTAATTGCACTTTTAATTAATGAATTACCTCTGTCTCTGATTTGCATCTGTTATAGTTACTTGTATTGCAGTCGTGATCAGCTGTTTTTGGAGACGTATCTAGATGGAGCTGTGGCTTATATTCCTGTAGAGAGTATGATGAGGGCTGGCTAATAATTTTTTATCTCCCTGCTGTGTTGCCATTTTTGTCCTGTGGAGTTCCTGAGTGTTCAGGCAGTTCTGTGGTGCAGTGCAGCTCACTTGTACCAGCACATGATAACCTAATGAACACCTTAGCCTGGCAGGTCATCTCTCTGCTGATGGGGAGATTTTGTCATCTTCCCTGTGTACCCCATAGTGTTTCCAGCAGGCGGATGCTACTTTGAGCTGGAAAAGGTTTTTGTATGTCTGTGTTCCTACCAGGTTATTGGGACCTGCCAAAAGCAGATGGTAGTTCCTTAACCACTGCTGGGTCACTTGGCTTGTTGGCTGTCCTGGCATGGCAAGGGAATGGTGGAGCATGGGGCTGCAGCTGCTGTGGTGTTCCAGTGGGCCTCTGTCTGCCTTGGGTAAAGCACCTGTAGCAGTGTGACTGAGAGAGCTGGTGTGGCCAAGGCTCTGGGGCACTGCTCGTGTGCAGTGTGCTGCCAGTCTTTATAGTTGTGCACTCATTGGACTGAGAAGTCTCTCTGCTTGTTCATACTGCTAACTGCCTTGCAGGAGCCACCCATGTGATCTTCTTGGTGGATTCTCCCTCTCCTAGGACAGCTGAAGGCATCAGGAATTGAGTAATTGCAATATTTCAAAGCATGGAATAGTAGAGAGGTGGTTATTAACTTCCCTGCCACTGTCACAGAAAGAGAGGGGTGCATCCAGTTGAGGGTCTGCTGCAGAGCAGCATCCTGTTCAGCCATGCAGTGGATTGGTGGCGTGCTTGGCTGTTTTGGGGTGATGCTGCAGGGCAGTGGCACACTTGGCTGATTGCTTCTTTTCGGAGATGGAATACCTTGGGTGTTCTTAGGTGTCTCTCTGGCTGGGGGCACTTGGGAGTCGTGAACAAATGTGTGTTTAAAACAAGAGGAAAGACTAACACCTGCTACCATTATCATATATATATGTTTGTCAGCTGAGCAAGAGCTAAATGTCTGGTAGTTTCTAAGCTTGCCTGAGGACAAGGAATGACGCTGGAGCCCTGCAGTGGAAAGGTGCCTGCAGGCTTTCTTCACTCCCTGTCAGCTGGCTGCATTTGAACCTGTGCTTTTTGCATTACTTCTAGGATAAACACCCCCCTGAGGTAGAAAAAGAGTGCTACCTGTGTGGATGTGGGTGGCTTTGATGAAAGGATACAGTAGTGTCATATCAGAGTATAAGCCAGTTGGCAGGTAAGGGTTGCTCAGAAGTCTGCACTTCCACGTCCACCTTACAAGGCCGTGTGCATTATTAGCTTCCCAGTAAAGAGCCAGAGTTGGTCTCTGCTGAGCCAGGTATTCACTGTGCTGCCTGTCAGCTTGTGTCCCTGCTGTCAATATTCACTTTGGTCTAAACATAAGTTTATTGCACTCCTTCTCATTTTGCTGTCTGCTCATATTTTTATTAGAAGTGAGATTCCAAGCACCTTCTTGTTTCTTAAAAGGTTTTTATAGCCTAGACCCATGGGTAATGTCTCCTGCCACTCCTACCTGCCAAAGAAAGCCTTTTGTAAAATCCAGGTTTGGGGGTCAGGTGGTACCACAAACGTTGGATTGAATCTGTAAAAAAGATCTTTGTAGGCATGAGGATGAGGGCAGCTGCTGACAGTTGGCAATGGCTCATGCTTGATACTGTGTTTTCTTTTGCTTCGAATGGGCCTTTTTTGTTGTCTTGGCTATACCCCATCTCTGTGTGTGCTAACAGGCCCAAATAGAGACAAATGTGACTCCAGACTTCCCTAGCCTTGGAGGGGCAAGGGTTGAAAGGGGTGTGTGCAAGGAGGTGCATGTGTTTATTGGGAATGGAGTCCCTTCCTGTGAGGACCATTGTCAGAGGGAGGATAAAGCTGCATGCCTTGCTTGTGGGGAAGAGGAGAAAAGTTAGAGAGAAGAGACTTTTATCATCCTTCCATAATGCATTTTTGTATGAGGTTCCTCTGCTTCATCTGCCTCTCTGGTGGTGGGGCAGAGCTGCTCGGGGTGAAGCTGAGCTCTGGGGATGCCGGTGATTATCTGGGCTGTCAGTGACAAAGGAGGGAAGGAGTGGGGAGCACAATCAAAGTTTATAGGACCAGGCTTGCCTGTGCTGTGTTGTGCATTTGCAGTGCCTGCAGGCAGTGGTTTAGGAGTATGCCATAAACTGGTGATGAAGAATGGCTTGAACTAAAGTAGGTTTCATCAGGATAAATTTTTGTCAAGTATTCCTTGCAGAATTCTTGTAACCAGGTTAATCAATTGAGTAATCCTAGTGTATATAAATGATCATTCTCATTGTCTCACTGTGTTATAGAGGTCTGTACACTGGTCTTTTTGAAAACTGAGTAAAGCTTGATTTAATGAAGCAGTAATGCAGATTTTTAATTATACACAAGTGAAAAATCTGACAAATACAGGTCCAGACTTACATCTTGGTTACATTGGGGTAAATCCTGTGTAAAGTCTGTTTAAATAGTTAGGCTTCCTTGGGATTTAGGCTAATGGAAATGAGATTGGGTCTCACATCTGGCTGCTTTTTACCTCTTACATCTGTCCTCTTGGTAGAACTGTCTGCTCTAAAGAGTCTATCTGGGCAGCACTGGGTAATTCTACAAAGCAGTTGGATGCACCACAGGCAGGACCAGAGGTGAGATTTCTGTGGGAGCTACGGGTGATGCTCAGTGCTGATGATACTAGGAATATGCTGGCAGCTGTAAATTGGATGTACCTTATTGCTGAGGTCAGGTGTACTACAGTGAAGCAATACTGCTCTGGCTATGGATGGCTCTGGTGTGATACTGGGGGAAGGAGTGCATTCAAACTTAGGCCTGTCCTAAGGACACAACTTCCACTAAAGTCAGGTGAGCTCTCTTATGTGGGGTCCAAAAGCTTTTCTACAGAAAATTGCACAAATTTGAAAAAGCCTGTCACTGATAGCAATTCCCAGTAAAAGTGACAGTGAGCTATTCTGGCTCCTGCACTTCACAGGGTGCAGGCAAGGCCAGAGGAGCCTGCTGAACTCCTGCCAGCAGGAGTGGGTTCTGGAAGCTCCCAAAGTGGAATTGCCTGCCAAAGGTCTCCCTGCATGCAGTGGGGATGTCTGTATGTGTAGATGCCTTATTAGTGGTAGGGCTAATGTTACCGTGGCTGGTGGAAGAGAGCTCTGTTGGGTTCCTGTACGGCACATCTCATTGTAGAGTGATGCTCAGCTGTGGATGCAAGGAATTGTTTACCTTGAGGTTTTGTCTTCCTTTCCAGTGGCCATAAGAGGCTTTGATATGTGTGAGTGTGATGAATCCCACCCTAGACATGCCCTTATGAGTTTAAGCAATTTGTATTTTCTCTAAAAATAGCTTTCTCAAAGTGGTATGGTCAGTTTAGCTTTGATGTTGTGAGGGAATTGTTCAGGAGCAAGACTACAAATTTTAGGTTTATCTAGATTTTAGATGCTGGTGAAGCAGCCCTTTAAACAGAGTCAGTGGTGAGGGTTAGGCTTCTTTGGACATCTCCAAATACAGATTGTGTCTACCTAAATTAGAATAAGCACAAAATTAGAGGTACATGTTGCCATCATTAGAACACTTAGAAGTATATTAAATCATAATGCTTTGGATTGATAACTTTGCAGAGAGATTCAATAATGGAAAAAAATTAAAGTTAAATAGTGATTACTTCAGTAAATTCCAGATTCAACATTTTGAATCAGTTTGATAAGTGTTTCTGTAGGTTATACTTTGTCATATGTAGTGATTGTCTTTTATATTGATTTAATCCACTTGGTGTGCATGAAGAATGGACCTTTTAATTAAATGTGCAGTCAGTTGTAAGAAGTTTGCTATACAAATAATAACAAACTTTTCCTTTGTTTCCAAATACTGTTCCTATGTATAACAGACAACATTCTCTCCATCTTAATGCCTTGATTTCTTTTTTCTTAGCAGTAGAATTTAGTGAGGAGAGCATGGAAGATGCAAAGAACCTTCTTCAGGCAATTTCCTCATTTATTAGAGATGCAAATGCTTATATAAAAGGACAGCTGGTGTGTGACCCTGTTAGAGAAGACATATTGTGGGAAAGGTAAGTGCACTTCCTGTGTCTTAAAAGATTGTGATTATGTGAGCAGTAGTTGGCTGACAGACTCAGAGGTTCTTTATAAGAAGCAGGACAAGAAGGACTAAGCAGCTGTCCTCCCTCCAAGCCCAAAAACCAAGGGCAGGTTTTAAAAAAAATTCTCTATCTAGACAGCTGTTTTTGCTCTTAGTCTGCTATACTCAGTTCACTGTGGTTTTAAGATCTGTGTTACTTTTCTGGTGTGCCTGTCCTAACACAGGCGTCTTTGCCCCTCATGAGTGACGTAGGAGGCAAAGCTGTGGCAGTTGTGAGGCTCCCCAGTTTGTAAGCAGCGCTGGGCAATAGTGACTGGAGAAGAGAGAGGATGACTGGAGAGTGACACACCTTGGGCACCTGGATTTGTAATCAGGCTGGCTGGCACTGTGGTGTGCTGCAGAGGGGCTACTGAGAGATTGGCCATGGGAGGGGATGTCACGGGGCAGGAAGCAGTTACAATTGTTGTGACCCTGACAATGGTGAGGAGAATCCTGTGGAGTCCATTATGAAAACCAGATTATCTTCAGGACTGAGATGTGCTGTGTGTTGAGCACAGAGTCAGGGCAGGAAGGGTGTTGAGTGCCCTGAATCAAGGCTAGTGCAGGCAGCTCTGGGCTGCAGAATCAGAGGGGAGACAGTCTGTGCTGTAGAGGTGAGGGGCAGCTTCCTTGTGGCTCAGGTACCTCTCTGTTGGGGAAGCTTGTGGATGCACTCACTGAGGGTTGCAAGGGGCACTGGAGTGCATTACAGGAAAGGGGAGTTGCATTAACTAGCTATGGTATTTGGCAAAAGGACATCCTTCAGCAGGGGGCTGCAGGAGATCTGTTGGTGCAAGATAAAGCTGAGAGGTGTGAGGAAGTTGAAATGGATAATCAGTAGGGGATGTGTGGAAGGGCACAACTTGTGTATTCCTAGGTGTAAAAACAACCAAAATGAAACAAAGCTCTTAATTAGTGAAGTGTCAGATACTCAATGGAGAGAGGTAAGCTTGAAGGGAAAAATAGTGTTGGGAAGAATGAATTAGAACAGCAGCCATCCAATATCTGAAGGGAGGTAGGCATTCCAGGCAAAAAAATACAGAAACAGGTAAAATAAGGCTCAGGAGAGCCCCAGGGATGCTAGGACAGCTTGAGGTTCCCCTGCTCCTTGCACTTTTTTGGGAAATGGCATCCTTGGGCCAGCGCTGTCAAGCTCTGGTTTGCCTGGCTGTGTGTGGGAGCATGCTGCCAGCAGCTATTTGTAGCTCTGCATTTATCCCTGCTGCTCTCCTCATCTCCCTCTCCAAGTGGCTGCAGCTGGTGGTGCTGGTTCTGTGGTGATCAGTGCTGGTTGCCCGCTGGCTTTTGGCACTCTTACACAAATGGTCCCACTGCACCTTTCCATCTGGGCCATGGTGAGTGGAATCCCTTGGGACTGGGCTGTCCTGGGAAATGAGGAGGCAGTGCTTGGTTCTGAGTTGGATCCTGACAACAGGATTCTTGGCCAACCCCAGGACAGCTTTCTTGCCAGGCACTGGAGACCTGCCTGTGATGTGCCTTCGGAAGAGAAGCATGCTGTTAGCATGATTAATGGGCTGCAGGAAAAAACCACAGAACTCAGTAAGATCTTTGATATGCTTGATATCAGTCTCATTTTCCATCTGTTTTTAAATGATTTAAGGCAAACTTTGCTCTGTTGTTGTTGGCCCCTCTGATTAGCCATGTATATTTGTTGAATGGATGTAACACATAGGATTTTGACGTGCATCAGATTTTTCCCTTCACAGCAGAAAGATGTATTCTCCCTCATGAGTGCAGCACTGCCCATCACAGGACAGCTGGGAAGGAGATGGCAGTGTCCTTTAGATGACACCCTCTGGCTGAATGGCTGATGAATTCAGCATACTGCTGGCATCTTGTTTGTCTTATCTTAAATGTTACCTTTTCTTCTTGAAGGCTAGCCAACACAAAAGTAACCGTGAAGGCTGCGTTTGCAGATGACTTTGACACCTCCAGGGCTGTTGCAGCAATTATGGACCTCATTCACCATGGCAACAGACAGCTTAAGGCTGTTACTAAGGTAACCCATTAGGATACAGAGATCAGAAAATGACAGCTGTCCACTGTCCTACTGCTTAATGCAGACAGATTAGTTTATTGTTCACATAAGAAACCGCAGAAACAAAGCTCCATAAATTTTTGACCTTAATGGAGCCCATTTGTCCTGACCCTATCACAGGAATTGTGCATGGCTATTGTTTTGTGCTCTGTTTTGTCCAGAGGATGTTTCTTTCCTGCTACCCTATATTATTTATACCTAAGGCTTTTAGAAGTCCTGAAGCTATTGTGACGTGCTGCTAATTTTAGTGCTGGTTCTGTGTTCTTACCCTGCTTCTTTGCTTGATATCCATGCACAGAAATTGAGCTAAACTGGGAAGGGTGTGGGGTGGATGCTGCAGGGGTTTTGGCCGGCAGCCCCAGGTGCTCTGGACAGTCGTGGTGGCAAGTTCAGCATTGGGGACTGAGTGGCTTCTGCTGTCTTCTGTAACTGGCGTCAGCATGAGTCTGTCTTCAGATGGCTTTTGGCAAATTAATACCCTGTTAAGATCTCTCATGCTGACACAAGTAAAGAATCTGGTATGGATAAGACTTGAGCAATAAGCACTATCTGAAGCACTTCTGGGTTCTCCATTTACCAACAGCTCCCTTTGTCATTCAAGGGGAGCACCTCAGCCTTGTTGCTGTGCTCCTTGAGTACTGGTGTCATCATGTTCACCATGTTTGTGCAGTAAAAGAAATGTGTATGTGGTACTAACTGGTTTTAAGAGAGAATTAGCTTGTCTTGTCCTATTTTGGCATTGGCTTTCAGTTTTGTCCTTAGCCTTATCTTTACAAATGAGTGAATCTTTACAGATTAGCCTTAGCCTTATCTTTACAAATGATCTTTACAATCTGAGTGAATCCCTGACCTGAGACACTTTGCAGCAGGGATCTGTAATGGCATTGCCACTTCTAGATACAACTACCCCCATTTTGTCAGTCACTGCTTGCTCCCCCTGAATTCCTCCTGTCAGTCATTTTGTTGAGAATGGGATGGGATATTTGTGGGACAGCTGACTCAGATTTCTGGTTGAGGTGGTGGAGTTTTTCTGGGTACATCCCAGCTGCCTGGAGTGTTCTTTCTTTATTACAAGTCTAGTAAAGTAAAATTACTTAAGAACTGTGAGTAAATCCACATAACTACTTATTCCTCTCTTTAGCCTTCCTGCTAAGCATTTCTCACCTTAGATGGCACATTCCTGTTCCTCCAGCTCCTTCCACTTCAGACCTTCCTATACATTTTAGACTATAGCTTATCTCAGGCTCTAGTGAAGATGTCAGATAAAATCCAGTACCTGCTGCTGATTTGCTTGTGCATGTCATCTCTCTTATTTTTTTAGGCAAGGGTTAGTCCCTTAAATTGCTCCTCAGTCTCTCATTTAATCCTTATTTTATTGCTGCTGCTGCTGCTGATTGCTAGTGCTGCCAGGGCATGACAAAATGCTATACACTGTCTCCAAGTGGTCTCCACATGGATCAAATCAATAAGATACTCAAAGAATTTGGTTTTAATCTTTTATATTATAGGTGCCTATGAATGTGGGATTTTGTTCTTTTTATTTTGTTTCCGTACACACAGCCCTTTCAAGCCCAGAAGTGTTATTTTTAGTTATAATTTACTGCACACGTGTAATGTGTGTGGCAGCTTCTCGCATCTCTTCTTGCTGCACAGGCTGGTGATAAGCTCTTCCCTTCCCTTGTTTACTTAAATCACTTCCCTTTGTGCTGTGAGGTGCTTTTGTATCTCTGTAAGATTGCTTGTCTGGGCAGGTGTTCCTGATGGAGGTAGATCTTTATAATTAGCAGTAGTTTTCCCTTGTGGACTAGGCTGCAGAGAGATGCTGGGTTCTGCAATATGTATTAACTGGACAATCTCTTTTGAGTGTTTTCTTAACAGGATGCTGGATCTCCTAGAAGCTCTGTTGTGTATGGAAGCATTATTTCCTATATTGAAGGCTTTTTCAGTGCCCTTGGGATGTCCTTTGAAGAAAGACAGGTAATGAAATATCTCTTCTGTGTGTTTGAGGATATGGTAGCAGCCCCTGTGTTTCATAGAGTGCTTTCTGAAAGCATCAGATGTAACAAAGTTATTTATGGTTTTAGTAAACCTTTCTGCACTGCTTGCAGTTTCTCCTGTGATGTTTTAGGAGAGTGTATGAGCAGGTGGAACAAAATGTGGGCTTTCTAGTTCTTAGAGGTGCTTCCATGTGACTTCTGCATCAATTTTGCTGTGGAAATGAAAATCTGAGGAATGAAACAAGAAAAAGTTAGCATTGGAGGCATTTAAATCATCCTGTTATGTCTGGCTTTACTCAGCTTTTGCTCTTCTTCCTGATGGTTGCATGCAGGCTGGCTTTGATAGCTGTGTGAGTATTTGTAGTTGTGAGGGGTCCCACTCCTCTGCAGAAAGCCAGGGGAAGGGGCTGCTCTGTCTTGAGCCTTGGGGGGGATATGGGGAGGGGAGGACAATGAGCTTACATAACTAGTTCTTGGAAAGATAGGAATGGGGAGAGAAAAAAAAGGAGAGAACAGCTCAAAGCGAAGTACTGAATGGGAAAGAGAGTCAGCAGTATGGAGGTGATATCCCAGTGTATGGAAGCATTTAAAATGACACTAGGTGTTGGAGAATAGCAGGGTATTCTTTGCTCCTCTCCTGCTCAAATATGCAGCTGAATGCAAAGTAGTGGAAAACTTCCTGTAGAGAAACTGTTCTGCAAAACAGAACAGTTATTTTGGGGAGGGGGACAAGAGAGTAAGAAAATGTAACATTATTCATCCTTTGAAAAACCAGGCAGTATAGTGGTAAATGCTTTTATTTAGTTTGCCTCCATATGTTTTCCCACAAAATTTCTTTCAAAACAATGTCTGGATGTGATTTTGCTGTGTGTTACTCCTCACAGCCTGTAGTTTGCATGTTAATTTTTAGTGGCATACTAAACACATTTTTTTGTTAGCTGGATGGCAAAGTCATTCCTCCAGATTCCGGGCTGTCTGTATGCAGGCGTCTGCTGCACCTATATTTTTGCTGAAACAAGTATCTGAATACTTTTCTTTGTTTTAGTCTGTGCTAGTCCCTTTCTCTGTGTGGCAGGAGGATCAGCAGAAGATGCTGGTCTGAGATAAGCAGGAAGAAAGGAGCAGCTCATCAGACTCCTCTCTGTTCCTCTGCTCTTTCAGCTTCCAGTCTTCATCAGAAAGGTCCATGGGCTACCACAATTTAGTAAATAAAATGGTCTAGGGATTGTTCCTTGACTCTGAGACCAGCCAGAACAGCTCAGCATCCAGCCTTGCCTGTTAGGCAGGTACCCCCAGGCATGCAGCTTGCCAGGAGCAGTCCCTGACCACAGTGGGTCCTGGCATGTGTGGGAGAGGGCTGCCTGGCCTGGACACTGCTGTGCTGACAGTGCAGAGGATACAGGCAGCACTGTTTGGACCCCTCATTTGGATGTTTGCATGTAGCCTATGGGTCTGTCTTGATCCTGGGCTGGGATTCACCTCAGCTAGTCAGCCTAATGTAGCTGCCTGTGCTTCTGAAGTCATCAGTGGAGATGCTAAGGAATGGCTCATCTCAGTCTAGTGCCTGTATTACAGTAAGAGAGCCTGTCTCTTTCTCTGCATTGGCAAGAAAAGGTCTTATCCACAGGGAGGTAAGAGGGATCCACCTGGAAAGGTGATGAGGGAAAACCATCATGCCTGTTTTAGAGCTGGGAAGCTTTTGCTCTCCTAATGTATGCAGAGTGTTGAGTGTATTACAGGTACAGCTGGGGCCAGTCTGTGGAGTAAGCAAGGGCCAGAAATTTGAGATCAGCCCCGAGAGGCTGTTTTATGTGTCAGACTGGTTCATCTCCTAAAGCTGCTTCTTTTGAAGGATCTCACTCCAGTAGGTGCCTGGTTTGAACTCTTTCAGTGGTGTTTCTAGAGGCATGTTTCTTGCTCCCGTCATTGTGGCTTTCCCTTCTGTGTTTAAGTATTTATCCTGCCACAGGTTACTGTGGAGCATTTCTGACACTTAGATTTATTACCTTTTTCAATCTCATGAACTTCTTCTTTAGTATGGTTGCATGTTTTGAAAGCTTGGGGAATTCACTGCATTTCACACTCTTCAATAGCTTCCCCCTCACTTCCTCCTCCTGCTCTCTTTTTTGTCTGTGACCTCTGAAGCTCTGCTCCCCTTTGTTTCCATCCTGGTGTTTGGTGACTAAACCCAGACCCTTCTGACTTTAATTACTCAGCTGTCCTTCTGCTCCCAGATGATGTTGCTGCCAGGAGCTTTGCCCATGGCCTTGGTGTGTTTTGTGCTCCCACTCTTGTGTCCTAGTGATAAAACACCGCGGTGAGGTTCTCTTGTTTGTTGGAGGTTTGTCCTTTGCCTCCCCCTTGGGAGTTTGCCTCTAATGAGAAACGGTGTCTCTGCCAAGAGCAGACCAGGAGCCTCGCTGTGCCAGTGCTGAGGAGTGGCCTTCCTCTTCAGCTGACTCCCAAGCTCCCGTCCTGGCAGCTGCTGGAGCAGGGCTCTGTAGGAGGATTGAGTCTGTTCCTTTCCTGAGGCATTGACCAGCGAGACTCCTGCCAAGCCAGAGGAGGCCAGGGACACTTGGAAGTGGCTGAGGGGAGGAAGGGGCTTGGCTGCAGCCAGGAAATATCCACGCCCTGCGTGCAGTAGCTGCTGCTTCTGTCAGGTTTTTTCGAGCGGTTGAAACTTTGGGTAATGTGGATCAGATGAAAGTTCTGTGGATTTGGGAAGGGTTTCTGTAGATGTAAGGAGAAGGGATAGGATGGACTGGAGACTTAAAGCCAAAATACATGCTTTTCCTGGTTTGTGTTTCCTGATGGAGGTCTGGAGCTCAAAGACAGAGTTTTTGGGCTGAGGTATTCTCTGTCTTTGCACTTTTACAGCCAAGGAACTGTCTGAGCTGGTGGCTAGGCTTCCCTTGCTGTGTTGGATTCCTGTTGCCAGGCCTTTCTTACATTAACTTGTCAGATCCCTTTTTGAGTTACGCGCATTTCTGGCATCTCCGAGGTTTCCTGTGGAGATGAGTTCCCCACTTGGGTTAGGCACTGTGTTGTGTTCATGTGAGAGCACTCTGCTTCAAGGTAGATGCTTTCTTGTGCAGGAATATGCTGAATTACTTCCAAGTGTGACTCCACTGTAACTTTTTGCCCAGCATTAGTGAGATGGTGACATTTTAATCCTACCAATATATGGAAGATGCACAGTCAAGAGAGGTGATAAAGCCTCACATTGCTATGGAGATGGGGTTGATTCTTTTAGTATCATAACTCAGATGTTTGTAAAGCCCCCTGTTTGATTTCTAGGTGGCTGTGGGAGGAGACAAGTCTGCAGTGCTCTCCAATGTCGTTGAAGAGCTGGTGAGGTTCCGCTCGAAGGTCCGGCATTACGCGCTGGCTCTGCCGGAAACAGCAGACACTGCGCCAGTGGAGGGTGCGGCGGGAGCCCAGGGGTCCAAACAGGAGCAGAAGGAAAAGAGGAAGCAGTTAATGCAGGAGAGAAAGCCCCTCTTGGAGGCTTGTGACAGTCTGCGTGGAGACCTTGCTGCCTTTGGAATTCACATAAAGGTAGAAGACAGTAACCCCCTTTGTGAGACTCAGTCACTTTTAAGACAGCACATATTTTTGTCCTTCATTCCCCTTCAGCAGCTTTGGGTGTGGTGCCCTGCTCCCTGTGTGACTGCAGTAGCAGGAGGTGGAAGTCAAGCCCTTGTTTGGCTATACTGCTGCCTTCTCTTCTGCTCCCCCTCAGCCTTGTGTTTCCATTCAAGCCACTGAAAATCTCAGAATATTCAGGAACCCCTAAGTTGCCCAAGTTCAGTCCAGAAGGAAGGGTGTGAGTAATGTGTGCAGTAAAAAAGATTGCAAAGGAACTGGAAAGTAAACCGAGATGACTTGTGAAAATAATGCCTTCCTTCTACCTACCCCACACTCCCCACCAAAAATAAGTCTTCATGAGAAAGCCTCTTCCATCTTCAGCAGCTTCATTTTCAATTGTTCCCGAGCAATGGGGACTCTGCCCAATTCCTGTATCACTCCTCTATCCTGTTTTCTACTTTTAGCCCACACCTAATGCCATTGTTCTTTTCCATTATGTCAGTGGTATCTCTGGCTCGAGGGAAGACCCTCTATGGCATTACTGCCTTCTCTTGGTTCCAAGGACCTGCATTACTTCCTTAAAGTGCTACTTCTTCCAGTTCTCTTGGTCATTGCCCTTCTTGCCTCTGTGAGGTGAGGGTCAGTGTTGCTCCTTGAGTGCAGAATAATCCTCTGCATTCTCTCCCTCCGTCCAGTTTATACTGTCCATTTTTCCTTTCCTTGGGAACTGATCCTGGCAAGTTTGGTTCCGTAGTTTTACCAGTGGGAGGATGGAAAGCACAATGACATCAGGGAGTGACAGCACACATGGCTCCAGCTGCTGAGTGTGAGGGCTGTCATTGTCACCGCTGCTGTTGGAGCGCAGCCTGCTCGGCGCTCTCCTCTCCTGGATGACAACGAGCGTGCTGGCAAAAACCGGGGTGAGGGCCAGGGCGTGGTAGTGGTGAGCTGCAGCTGGGGAAGGAAGGGAAGCCGCAACATCTGCTTCCTTTAACTTGTTTGTAAATCCCCACTACACTCACCTGTCAAGCAAGTTTGCAAATCCAAACAACTGCGCTGAGACAAAGTCTTGGAGAAGCAGCCTGCCTTTTCATCCATTGGGAAAATGCTGTAGCTCCACCTCCATCCTTTTGCAGATCTGTTTTGGTTTGTTTTTAAGGGGATTTACATTTGAAAACCCCACAAATTAGTCTGAGCCAGGATTCAAACCATTCCATTTATTTAAAAAAAAATTTAATAACCTGAAGCTCAGCATAATCTGACGCAGACTAGGTTGCTCCAGAAGACAAAGCACAAATGCACTTACGAGCACACACAGAGCAAGCATCTGAAGCTGAACTGCTGCCTTTTTTTGCTGATATTGTGGAAGTGTCTGAAGGTGTTGTGAAGTTAGCTTACACCTTGCTTTTCCAGATCCCAAAGAGTCCTGCAAACTGAGTGATGCAGCTCTGCATTCCTCACACAGGCTCACCAAAGCACGTGTGCAACGAGCCACAGCCTACACAAAGCGGGGCTCTCCCCACCCTCTTGCTCATCATGAGTTTACCTGGCCGGTCAGCTGATGCCAAAAATGCCCCAGTAAAACAGCACCTAACAGGGGTCCTGCTTGCCTAATAATTGCTTGAGGAAGTTATGTGAATTTGTCATTTCTGCCCAGCCCCTCATTTCCACAAAATGTTTGAGCCTCACACTGTGCATGCATTAATGCCAACGTGCTGCCCTCTGTCATGGGAGGCTCAAGCAAGCCAGCAACATCTGAAGTCCATGTGCAGGTGGAAAAGCAGCAGAACAGATGAAGAAGACAAGCCTCAGCTCCGTCCAGTGCAGACTGGGAACATCCCTGGTTGGAGGCAGGGCAGGGAGGATGTGGCTTGAATAGAAACTTAATTTTCTTAAAAATCAACTTTGTAGAAAGGGTAGTTTCTCCTTCAGGTTCTAGCTTGTGATTTCCCTAGTCTGCTTTCTTCTGTCACGTTGCTCATTGCAAAGGATGTTGGCTAAAAGTTACATATCTTGCAACAGACTGATTTTAAAAAATCCATGTTTCTTTTCTTGTCATTGTGGCATGCTTGGAAGCTATGGTATCAAGTAAAATGTATTTAGGCGTCAAAAAATTTTCATTTAGGCATCAAAAAGTTTTCATTTTCATGTAAAAAAAGCTTCAACAATTCCAGTTGCTCTCATGAGACAGCGCTCGTGGAACGTTGTTGTGTGTCAATGCTCAGATTAACTTTTATTTTCAACCATTGCAAATAGCTAAATAGAATGTTCAATTTAGCTGTAATAGTGCCTTTCAAAAAGATGACAGTATCACATAACAGAGACTAAAATCACCAGGCTTCTGTCCTGAGTTCAGATCAGACATGTTCAGCAATATATCTGTATGTACTGAGCATTTTTTCAGGAACATGAGCCATTGAGACTTGAAAATACGATTGCATGAGTTGAGTGTAGCTACTCATGTGAGAGGCTGCACCCCGCTGCAGCATTCCATGCTGGAGAGGTGACATTTCTACTCTGTAGTTCTTCACTCTGAGCTAGGAAAAATTGTCTAGTTTTGTTTTACAACTCTGAGCATTATTAGTAGCAGTGGCATTCCTGTGAGACTCTATTGCCACCTTTTTTGCTCAACTGAATGAATAGCTTTGCTGAATGAATCTTGGTTAAAAAACCTGTGATCCAGTTGGGCAGGACTGACCTGCTTACTTTCTCTTACAGGACAGAGCTGCTGTTTCAACCTGGGAAATTGTGGAAGGAGGGCAGACAGAGAAGCAGACTGAGAAAAAAAGCTGATCCTTCATCCTTGGACTTGTTTTTTTTCAGCTACTTCAGCAACTGTTGTAAATACTAATTCTTTCAAAATAAAATCTGTTGAACAGAATGGCTAAAAACGATAGCATGTAATTTGAGCAAAACTGTTGGCACTAGTATTTGGTAAATAAATACAGGCCTTGCAGCACAGGTGGTGGAAGCATCCACAATGCAAGGCAGCACGGGAGCAGCTGCACTGATTTAACACCATGAGGATGGGTCTGTTCTGCTGCAGGAACTGCCCCAGCCCAAAGGCTCTACCGTCTGCCCTCACCCCATGTTGCTGACCTGACAGAGTTTGAACATAGTGCAGGCAGAGGCAAGAACTTAGGCCTGTCTTAAAGATGAAAACACTAAAGTTCTGTGCCTGTTGGTCTGACAGTTCTGTTCCTCTCAGACATAGGAATGGGGGATACTTTTAACCTCAAAGTATTTCCTTACTGTAGTGGTGCTGCATTGATCCTGTGAAACCTTTACCTGTTATATCATAGTATCCAGTTACCTGTAAGGCTTGGTACTTTTGTTTTCTTTTGCACAGAATACAAGGAGACTTCTCTAGCACTGGGAGTGTAGCATGCTCAGGATCTCTCCAGAATTGGGAAGGTAAAATTAGGTCGTATATATATTAGTATAAAGTATGTTTAGTTTTTACCTGTTCAATTAACTTTTTGCTGGCCATGGCTGCTGTGGCTGTGGGCAGAGCCTCTTACACTTGAGGTGACCTGTGTTCTAGGGCCTGTGTTGAGACAGGCTGGTACTTACTTGGTACCTGCACTTTCTTTAAATCAATTTACAAAAACATAAGAACCAAGAACATGGGATCATGTTCTACAAGGCACTTGTATGTTTTCAAAGTGTCTGTTCAAAAAGATAAAGGCTTTCTTTTATACTGTTGATGATAAAATGTGTAGCTCTTTTTCTGCTCCCTTTTTCCATTATCTGTACTTCAGAGAAGAGTGGGGTGTCTCTTCATTCAGCACTGAGGCACAGGTGCTTATTTGACACAGCTGGTATTGTACATTTGTTAGTGGCAGTGTTGTTCTAGCAAAACAGAGTGAATGGTGAGCAGCAGCTCAGCTGCTGTGGGAAATGGGATCAGCACACACCAAACAAAGTCCAGTCAATTCGCTATTATTTTTATTTCCTACCAAAAGAAACTGCTACATTTCCAGAATGTTTAAAAATTGTAACAATTCGTATACATTAGTGAATAACGGAGTTACAACTTCTGTGTAGCTTTAAACCGACAGGGCAAGTTGAAATCTGTATTGAGCTCTGTTAATTGATTGACTTTGCCTACACGTCATTTAGATTATAATACCACTGATGTTCTAATTACAAGAAAAAATCGCTTATTTTAAAGGCAGTAGCTGTTTTAAAAATCAGTTTTAACTTTCTGATTTCATGTAAAAGTAGTCAGGTTTCTCAAATACATTTAAGGGGGGAATTAATAGCTTAAGTTTCCCCAAAGATGCAGACAGTTTATGAAACTGCTTAAATTAAATACTAAAACCCCATTTCTTAAGAGTAGTCTGTGAACCCTCATAGAGCAACACAAGCAAACACTTAAAAACCTATTTTAAAAATAGGTAACTGATTTAAAAAGAAAAATGCATTAGGGTGAGGTAGTAGTCACAGTGCATCCATAAATACCAACTCTAAGGGCTGAAGGGAAATACCTGGAGTAGCCTTTCTGATTCTGGGTGCTTTCTGCAGGCAGCTATTGCAAGGAATGAAAACAGTCTGACTGGTCTGAGACACCACATTCCAGCTGAGAGCACTGCAGGGGTGGCTGTGCTGAACAGGCAACATTCCCTGCAGGAACCGGATGCAGTACGTGCTTGTTCCAGAGCTATAATGAGCAGCAACACTTGGAGCTGGAGTGGAGGGTCAAGGACAGCGCCCATTTAAATTTACTTTGCATGAACTTGCCTCCCTCTCCAATCAGGTTCAATCTCTACAAGCTTTGACTTAATCTCCAGAAATTTAAGGAACTGTCCTGTGCAAAATCCCACAGAAGTCCTGCTTTCCACCTAATGCTTGCCTGCTCTTGCCAGTGTGCCAGATCAGTGTGGCCCTGACAGCGTCTGTCTGTCCTGCAAAGATAAGTAAAAGCCTCTACGCTTTTTGCTCTAAAAACCTCTGCTTTTTGCAGTACTAAGGACTGCACCTGAAGCTCCAACACTGACCACCCTATTTCTGTTCCTGCCTTTGACTTGCAGCACACGCTGCCTGCACTGCGCTGTGGAGGTACAGGTACGAGCCATGGGCTGCCTTTTGTTCCTTCAACTTGTATTCCTGCTGGCTCATCGCTGTCCACTACAGATCTGTGTGCTAGGCTCTCTGAGCTCTAACCCAGCAGGCAGCTGGAGTTCTAGAAGCACTTCACTGTTCCGTGAGCACTGAGAGTTGAACCAGTTCTGCTGGGTATCACTTGAGTTTCGTGCCCCACCTAGTACCTCTCCAAATGACAATTTCACAAGTTCATTATATTGAATCAAGACCAGATAAAGAAACAAATTTATTTCTTTTCCATGTAAGCCTAATTATTGTTTAATGAATTTTACTGCCAAGATACCTATAGCATATCTTTATTCTGCCAAGGGGGAACATTAAAAAAAAAACAAACAAGACATTGCAGGAAGGGATGCCTTGTCTACATGAATGCTGCCTCTAGGACCGGGAATGGGAAAAGGCAACTAATTACATTCAAAATCTACAGCAACTCTCATGCATTCCCTTTCCAAAGAGGCTTACTTTTTGCTTCTTACTCTACTAGCATGGCAAAAAATGAAGTGCAATAGCTAATTCTAGATAGATGGTCTAAGAATGACAAGTGACAACCTTGGTGAAATCCAAGAAATTCAGTTGAGCTGGTGGAAGAATTTTATCCAAGTATCAAGTGCATTATTTTTTTGCTGTTCACACTTTAGTTATTGCTCAATAACTATCAAAAAGAACAGAGGAATACTTTCAGTTTAGTTTTATTATAACAGATCTGCAACTACAGCTTGATTCAGCCAAAACATTTTTGTATTCCAAACTCTTAAAAAATATCTACATTAATCATATTTTTCTATTCTTAAAAATAAAAAAATCTACCTAACATACCAATGCTGCTACAGCACTTGAAAGGGTGCATTATGTAAATTCTACGGTACATGTAATTACTCTTGCAGTCATTGTTCTTTTCTTCTCTGCTGCTTTGGCTTCAGGTTTCAAAAAGTTTGTTAAAAGCTGTTCCAACTTCTGAAACCATGTCAGAGGCTGTCATTGAACGTCCGAATTTCTGAAAGGCTTGGTGGTTAGACTGCCTTGTGAGAGAGCAAGCTCCAAATGCAGCCACTAGAAAGGGATTTTGACTGAAAGGAAAGAAAACAAAAACCAACATTATAAAGAGAATCTCAACACTTCTGTGCAATCTGTGGTGGTTGACTTCATCTTTATACCCGTAAACATCAGCATTACCAGTAAGGACTCTTAAGCAAACATGTTCTCACTCTTGCACTGCAGAGCATCTTTGTCTGAATTCTTTTAATCAAATACTTCCCTATCCATGGCACAGCATGTGACTGAGTGAGAAACACCACCAGGCCCAAAGCACCCAAAAGGCCAACAGGCTTAAAAAGTGAGGAAGGTGTTCCATGTCTTGTTTTACTGATGTGAAGATCAAAGGCTCACCTGACAGCCTTTTAACCCCCCTTCCTCTCCATTCTCTGGGTAACTCCATTTAGTTTCTGTCTTGCAGAGGTAGGGGAAGGTCTCGGGGATGCACACAAGAGATGATTTTCAGCAGGGCCATAGAGACTGCTCCAGGGCCTTCATTAGATCAGCTTGAAAGGGGTGCAGTGGCAAGTGAAGACCACAACACAAGCTAAAGCATTGCTGTAATGCCTCCTACACACTTATGAACTGCCCAAGAGTGTGTACCCAGACCCAGGTCTGTAATGCTGAACCTCCCCCAGAGAAGCCAGCACAGTCCAGAGCCACCTCCACCTTTCACCTCCAGAGCATCTTTTCTTAGGCTGGCCATGGGAGTCACTTCTGCTGCCTTAAAACAGAAAACAGCTGCAGAATAGTTCAGCAGCCAGTCCTGTGCTTCAGGTCTGGCAGATCAGGAACCTCACAAAGCTCAGCCTCAGCTGAGCACTGCTACCTGGAACACACTGAAGACCTCCTGACTCCTCTGGCAAGTGAGAGTTTTGTGAAGGATCCCAATGTAAAACACAGACAAAGCAGGACATGACTTTACAATTAGGCGCTACCTAAGCAAAATTTCCATGTACTCATCAAGGTGCAGGAGTATTTAAGGCACCTTGAGAGTTAATCCTGGGTGCCCAAAGACTGCTCTGAAACAAGAGCTGTGTAGAGGCTCCTGGGCTCAAGGCAGCTAAAGCACCAAACAAACCAGCATCCTCT
The DNA here is from genome assembly GCF_963513975.1 of Fringilla coelebs. Classification (NCBI taxonomy): domain Eukaryota; kingdom Metazoa; phylum Chordata; class Aves; order Passeriformes; family Fringillidae; genus Fringilla; species Fringilla coelebs. Next base: position 25,229,793 of record NC_140029.1, on the reverse strand, counting down.
CTGCTCAAGTGAGGAATCCTACCTACTGTACCACTAGCACCCCTGAAAGGCAGCACCATCTCAGTGCTTGGAAACCTCTCTGTACAGAGCCATTTTGAAATGCCAGAGCCAGGCACAAGCTGGAAGGACTGGCTGGGCTGCCTGCAGTGCAGTCTCCAAGCGGATGCCCTGACTCACTGAACCCAAAAAAGCTCCTCCTTTCCTGCAACACATGAGGTAGGCAGGATTGGTACAGCAGGTGTCTGTGAAGGGTCACCTTAACACCACTGCAGGAGACACAATGCATTGCTGATGCCAATTATACTTTTCCTTCATCTATAAAATAAAGGAGTTTCTGAGCGAGCTGTTTAGAAAAGCCACAGGAGCTCAAGTCAGGAGAGCCTGGAAAACACATGCTGTGTTTGCTAATCTCTCCAACAATTTAATACTGCTGTGCTGTACCCCATGCAAAAATGAAGTCACTCTTTTAATGACTTAAAACAGAATTCCTCCTTTAGTGGCAGCTGCAAATTCAGATACCCAGAATGACAAAGGAAACCAAGATTGTGTGTGTTAGGTTTCAGAAGATTTTGAAGCCTGAGGCACCTTGTGGTAACACAGACACAGCCTGGATAACTCCCAGGGACATCTGACACTGTGCACATGCAGCATCCCAAAGACTACAGGTCTCCACTCCTCAAGCTTCCACAGCTCCTGACTTGATGAGAAGAGGGATTGTTCCCTGGCTGCTTACATTCCTTTTAACCTTATTTGAAGCTGATGCTTTCACAGAAAGACTCAATGACTATCTGAACCAGCTAGTTCAGCAGGAACTGACATCATTTAACTAAAAAACCAAAAGCCATCTGCACGGCTGCTTTATGTACAACCAAAGTGGACTGCTATCTGGCCTTAAAAAATTTACTGTCTTTGAAATTGTATTTTATTTGCAAGTTTCAACATACCTGCCCCACTGAATTACATAGCCACAATGCAGGAGAATTCACCAAAATCGAAAAAACAAAGCCAAACAACATGGCTTTTGAATTACAGAGATGTTATTGCCAATGACTACCACTTATTTATCCTTTCTACTTTCTGCCTACACTCAACTGTTTTGAAAACACAAACCTCATACATAAGTGTCCTTATGAAGAGATCCAGAGGCTCTTCTTCTGCCCCAGACTTGGGAGATGTTAGATTACTGAAGGGTTTTGTCTTACTATAATTATTACTATTATGTAGACTGCTCTAGAACACCCTTATACTTTTTAAAAGTACATGGATACTTTCTTACCAAAATCTCCAATTTCATTTGGAAATTTATATAATAGCAGGTCTACAACAGTTGCCATAGGTGAACACAGACTCACAGCAATTAAGTTATTAATTAATATTCATACCCATTTGTTTTTTCAGCTCCAGCAACAAATGCCCAGTGTGCCAAGACTCCAAGAGAACCAGAAAGGAGGTCCCCCTGTCCACCACATCTCCGGCTGCTTCCTTCGTGACTGCACACAAGTACTGTGAACACACAAACCAAAACCAGTCATGTGCTTTTATCCCTCTGTTTGCAATGACAGCACTGCAGCTGCAAGGGTTACCCTCTGAGGCACACAGCAACTAACAGGTGGGAGACTTAACACAGGCAGCAGAATACGCTGAAATACACTGTTCTTAAAAATAAAAAAAAGCATTAACATTTTTAAAAATACTTTTCTCATTACATTTTAATCCTTTGCACATAATATTGCACAATGCACACTTTATCCACTTCATTCAGCCTGCACAGGTGAGTTTAGTTATTCATGTGGCATCATGAGCCATCACCCCAAACTGGAGCAGGTCCTTCCACAAAGCCATTGCACAAACATAACTTTTCGGGGTCTCTGACCTTCAGAGTTTGCCAATGTAAACCAACGTGTTTACAAAAAGCGAATGCAAAACAGAACTAAAATTTCAAATGTTCTACCATATCCATCACAAAAATATTTTACTGAAACAGCCCTTTCCTTAGGCTTTGTAAAAAGAACATGCAAGACAGATTTATTTTTGTTCTGCCAATCGACAGTGCCCTCACCATCCGTGTATGTTTCTGTCAGCAGTGTCACGGTGGATAGGCTGTGTCAGGATATCAGATGTTACATTTCTATTTTAAATATACAAAGGACCTTGATCAAACTGATCTCTTTGTGCAGCTTTGACTATGAGGAACACACAAATGGTTTCACTACATTTAACTCCTTTGTTCTCCACTCTCAACAAGCCCAAGCAGGAAGCCTGGAGGACATATAAGGCACATAAAAAGAAAACAGCATCAATTCTGCTACCCTTCTCCAAACTCTCTTGTGGGTATACCTACCCTTAGCTTTTTTCTTGCTTGGCTCTGAAAAAAAAAAAAACCCAGGAGAAATTTATTTTCCTCTCCTAGGAGGATGGAAGAGCTGGCAGAATCATGACTGGCCAAGTGTGATCCTTAGAATCTCCAGTCAGCTACTGCAAGATTCAGAACTGTGCACACAATCACTTGTGTGCTGCTGAGCATGCCAAATATACAAGCAAAGGATAAAGCCAGACCAGGCATTGCTTGGACAACAGCTCTTACCTCAAGCCTGGGCTTGGTTTCTCCAAAGAGTATAAACACAGCAGCCCAGGTGTTTTAGAGGGAGTATTGCCCATATTTTTAACATTTGAAAAAATTTTTCTTTTTCAAACTAATGGGAAAAATTTGCACAGAACTGAAGGACTTGCAGACACATCTTTCTAACTAGCAAATGGTAAAAAACTACATCATACCAATAAATCCCTTCCAGTTCACGTGCAACAGCAAAGAATTGTACTTCACTTCCATTTCCTAGTGATCCTTCCTGCAGTAATTGTGGGGCTCACAAGGCCAGGCAGTTGTGCGTGTTTGCTGCCACTGAGAGGGCAAAGATTCATTAGTCACCACCAGCACAGCACACACCACTGCAGCCTTGCCAGCAGTTCATTTTCCCAATCACTCTTCTCCCCTTCCCCCTCCCCCTCTCAAATTAAGATTCTGGATGTGTTTCTCAGTGAGCAGTAGCTAATGTCAAATTTCACAAGTGTAATGCCCTTCTGAGTTAGCTATCTGAAGAAGGTATGCCCTTTTAGGTAGAGTGATTTATTCTTATTTTTATTTTAAATACAGTGCTTTGGAGAAATTACCTCTAATTCTACTACTTTGAAGATGCTATCTCACAGGATTTTCACTTTGAGGGCTTGAACTCCTGGCAGGAGGCAGGATGGAAATCCTCTGTTCAAAAGCTTTGGGGCCTTCTGACTGACAGCTGAGCACAAGCCCCTGCTTATTAGCTGTATGTCACCATCTGCCACTATTCTGTAGCCCCACAACCTTCCAGTCATTTTTGAGCTGTACAGGAGAGCAAGATCTCAAACTAGGCCAATTATAATACTCTGCTAAAAAAAAAAAAAAAAAAAGAAAAAAAAAAGAGAAGTGGTCTTTTGTTTGTGGTTTTAAAAAGTAAGTCTCAAATATGTGCAGACTACCTCACAGGCAACAACAAAAGCAGACCTTTGTACTCTGCACACAGATGCTGGAAAACAAATCCTTGGAATACCTTCAAAGCAGCAGAACTAGAGGAAATTCACTTGAATGAGGAGGGAGATATAACACAATTCTTGTGCAGAGGCTCAGCTGATCAAAGAACATCTCAAAATAAAAGGATGATGAACATGATGACAGGCAATGGGAAAAGGGTTTAAAAACACTTCTGAATTACAGCCATTATTAAGAGCTTTTAAAATCTAAGAAGGAATCAAGACAAACTGCCATACTGCCGAATCAACATAGGATACTTTTCTCACCTCTCTCCTAGAACAGCAAAACAAAACTGCTGTCTTCACACTCTGCCAGTGCAATATCCCCACTGCATGTCTGAGCCCTGCTGTGAAGACAGTTCCAGCAGCTCTTTCAGGACCATAGGGGTGATGCCTTTATGTTGCACTGAGCAGTCACAACCAGTGGCAATGTTACAAGACCTAGTTTAGCTGGAATGGCTGAATAGTCAGCTGTGATGCCAAGAAGGTGGGAAGTTTCCTGCAAACGTGCACAACGCTCTGCTTACATGGGGATGAAGCTGGCTTTGATGTGTTGTACATCATGTACATCAGCAAACATAGAAAACATGGCTCTTGGAAGAGCTGGGCAGAGCAAGATGACTGGATGTGGGACAACAAGGAAACTACAAAGACTGAAATCACTCCAGTGTGTCAATTTTGAAAGGGCAGCAGCCAGGGCCACTTAAGGTCAATTAGTTTGACACCAGTCTGGATCAAAACAATGGAGAGGTTCAGTTATAGTCTCACAGACAGAAACACACAATTAATGCTGGTCAAGCTGGCTGTTACAGCAGGGTGTCTAGTTCTGTCTTCTAACAGGTCTGAGCAACCAAATCTGATGTCATTATTTCTCAGGTTAATGAGAAACACCTCATATATAAGTAGCAGACAGTTTTTTAATGAAAACTGATTTATACCAAGTAACTCTCAGGGGAAAAAAAATTACCCAACTCCCTAGCACTTATCCATACACTTATACACATATACCATCAGAAGAAAAGGCTAGATGAAATAAAAATGTCATCACTGAAGAAATGCCTGCAAGGAGATCTGCTAGAGTCAGAACAGCAACAGTCCTATTCAACAGTTTCAACACAGTCTCAGCAAGTAAACATCACATAAATACTGCCAGAGCTTTAGGCAGCAAATACAACACATCCCTCACGTATAATCACATGGATTTCTTGTGTACCTAAATCCATGGAAAAAATTTGTTCTGAAATGAATGCAACAGAAACAAAAAATTGAAGGCTGTCATACTGACAGAATATTGTTAAGTAAAATTCAGGAGTTTTAGGCCTCAAACAATTCAAAACTCTGCCCCAGACTTTCTGGTTAACTATGGCCAAGTCATTTATGAGGTCTATGTTTAAGATATCTTCAAGAAGTGCTGAAAAGCGAGTGATGGTAAGATACACATTAATATTTGTGAAAGCATTCACACTTAGCTGTATCATTGCCAAGTTTTAAGCTGAAAGAACTCCCAGCCTAAATTTTGCTGATGCAAAAAGCCCAGAATTACCTATTTATGGGTATTGTATGCTTAATTAAAAAAACCACAACACAACAGTCTGCTATATAATTGAAAATAGCTGTTCTCTCTTTGAAGGGGAAAAAACCCAGAATGCAGTAGTTTTGCTCACTTCAAGCACTACAAGTTAACTGAGAAGCACAAATTTTGATATGGCTGCATGCAAGCAGCACCATTTACAATGCCAGCTCCCAGATACATCACAGTTAGAAAACCAAAGTTTTTCTAACTACAAAAGATAGTGTCTGCTTGTTCCTGATTCACCATGTTCAGCCAGTAGTGAAATAAATAAAAGAATTTCTGGGGTGATTTTTACTTTTGCATTTAGAGCACAGCATATGAAATATGACATAGTTTAGGTGCTTTGATGATGGTCAAGAAGGCTGAAGTGCCTACATGAAATGTCACATTTATTGAGATGGCAGATTGAAAGACTGGAGATTTAAATTTAGCTCCTGAATCTCACACATCCTGGACAAATTCCTTGCCCTTGTTTTCCTCTTATAGAGGAGGAGTATTACATTCATCCTAATGTGGTCAAGAACCCATGTATGAAACATGACCATTCTAACTTCTGATACAACACAACTGGATCAATCAGCTAACAGCCACCCCACACAACAAACACACTCCAGTTTAATTAAAAGATTAAGATTTCCATTTTCTATACAAATAATGTAGCTATCAAGGATCATTTTGCCCCATCAATGCAAGATTTTGACCAATATCAGATTTTTAGTAAAATCTCTTACCAATATACATCTCTGACCTAGCATGTGTTTATACTAGTAATAAATTTATCTTTTTCCTTTTGCAAGTTAGTTCACAAAAGTAAATAGCTGGAGATCATGGATTCCCAAGAACATGTCCCAGAGTGCATACAGACAGGGAAACCAAGTTTGGTGACTCTGGCTGGAGAAGCAACTCAACTGATGTGGAAAATGTAAGTTGGCTTTTATATAAAGGGTGCTTATACTTTTTTATTCCCTAATCACACTTTTAAAACTTAGGTAAGTCCTTGAGTGCGAGACAGAGCAGTCAATTTAAGCTGAGAATGGCTCAGATTTTCCATTAGTTTTGTTGGATAGGCACAGGAGCCAGGGGCCAGGTGAACAGTGCCAGGGAGAAGCAGGCTGGGCTGCATGTGCCAGAGACAGCACAGTGGCACCAGAGACAGGAACCATCACCTCCCCACTCTGCTCATTCTGCAGAAGCAGGACTGGAGACAAAGGTGCTGTCTCTCAGTTATAAATCTCTCAGTTATAAATCTAGGTGAGATTTGCTCAGCAGCTGTGAGTGAGCCAGGCAGTGACAAGCGCTGAATAGCTTCATTTCCAGCTGTGCGGGGAGATGAATGGCTGGAATTAGAAGCACTACTTGGGGACTTATGGCAAAAGCTGGCTTTTTACCCTTTAGCCAGTACTCAGTATCTGCCTCACATGCTTCCTTGCTTCTTTTGATCATAAAGCTGCACCTGAGCCGCTGGAGAGAAACAAAATTTGGCTACTGGTTCCAGGTAGAAGTAGTCCCAGGTAGTAGCGGGATGGCTCCCAGAAAGCCTGGCTTTTGGAAGGGAGGAGGGTCAAACACAGAAAAACTCACTGTAATGTTTAAAAACCAAAATCCAAATACTCTAATTCAAGGACCTAACCAAATTTTAAACATGTTAGGAACTAAGGCTGGTATAACCACACTTTATTATTGACCAGTTCTCCAAAGAATAATAAAAAGATAACCTTAGAGAGCTGTGCCATAGTGAATAAAAGGTGACTTACCTTTTACCCATAGGCTGAGTACTCATTCCTACCCTGGTCAGTGATGGCACTGATATCACCTACCAAGAGCATGGTGAAGCTCATCTTTGTAGAGCAGGGAATCAACAACTGTAGACCAAGCTATAATGTGAAATTGCAAAAGGAAAGAGAAAAAGAGTATATAAAACTTAATTTAAAATCTGGGTGATTACGCTTACAGGCCAGTTGGCAGCTCACTACTGAAATGGAGACACATTTTGGAAAAACCTCCTTTATAATGGAGGACTGCTACTGTTTCACAGAGGCCAGTATGTGACTTTAAGGCCATAAGGAATCACCTACACCATCTAGTCTGATCTGTGAAAACAAACTTTAGAGGTATCCAGACACTTCAAAGTTTGTGAATCTAGCAAAGTTTCAGGTATGTGGCAGTACTAGTTAATTTGTCTAAATCTTACTTTGAATTTATTAAACTTCAGCTTCCAATCAGAATTTACTGAACCTCTCTGTGTAGATTACGAAGCTTTTTGCTGAGAGTAATTTTTCAGCAATACCTGACACCAAATCACCTGGTAAGCCTTTCTGTCTTCAGGTAGCAGAAGTAAACTGTCTACTGCATTTCCTACAGACTCATGAATAAAACTACTGTGAAAATAACCACTACAATCAGGCTAACCTATAAAGCATTCACAAACCCAGCCTTTCCCACTGCAAAATTTGGCATCTTCAAAAAGCCTTCCCTCTTCAACAACTAAGCATAAAACACTAAAGTTACGCAGTTTAGTTTGCAATTTCTCAGTTTATGGTTTTCCTGGAGAGCACTGAGACTTACTTTTCTCTCTCTCTCTTTTTTTTTTTTTTTTCCTGGAAAGCCCACATGCAGTATTTTCCCAAAGGAGAAAGTTTAAAAGTAATATATGCAAACTACAGTGTCAGTATGCTGAACACAGGAGGTCAAACAGGAAATGCCTAATAGGTAGGGCTTAAGCACTACATATGGATGATGACATGACAAATAAAAAGCAAGAGGAGTACACAGATCTTTTCAAAATGTTTGATTGTGCTCAGAGGACACTGGCCCGATCCAATAACCTTGCATTTCCCTGATGTATGTAGTCTTAGCTGAAAAAAAAATGACATCAGATCAAAAGAAGAGACACATGAAAAACAAGAGCAAAAAAACCTGAAGAATTCAAGGTCAGTGACAGGATAACACATTCCATGTTTGGCACAGAGCACACAGTAGAATCTCCTTTCTCAATGTAATTTTGCATTTGAGAAGCTTTTTAAAAAATGACCAGCAGATCAGACCCAAAGAACATTGTTGTTAAAAGGAAGGTGAAGTCTGAACAATTCCCAAGTTTCTGCAAAATTCTCAAGAACCTTCTTCAAAGCCATGCAAACTCTAAAAACAGTTCTTGTAACAGACATTATAACCTGCTTTCTTAGCTCAGCAATGCTGCTGCCTGTAATGTCTGTAACCCAACAAAGCACCAGTGATAGCACCAAAGTAAGAACAAGAAAGCAGCCTATAGCTGGACATTAATGAACGGCTATAAAGGCACAGAACTGTTTTTTATTTCAAAAACAAAAGCCACTTCACTAGTAGAAGAAAATACCACAACACAACAGAGACAAATAACAAGGTGGGGAAAAAATTATAACCAAGAAAAAAACCCCAAAAGCACACAAGATATACATGAACTTGTGCCACATATGAACATTCAAAAGTGAAACTGGAAAGAACTTCACTTGTTTCCTTTTTTTTTAAATCCTGTATGACAAGAGACCTGTTCTGTCTCTCCAGCAGGTGTGGGGATGCAATTATCTCAAGAGTAACAGTTCAAAAGGAGAACAGACATACAGATAAATATACGAGATAATGAACTCCATCTAAAGTGCTCACCCAGTCTTCCCAACATTCATTTAAAAAGCAACAATCCTGTATAAAAAGAATATTGTTGACATAAAAGCAGAGGAAGAAGACAACTACAATACTCTAAAGCTCTCTAGATGGCATAGAGTGGAGTCAAGAACATTTTATCCTCCAGCAGAGTTCATCCACCCTTAAGCCTGGCCTGACTGTCCACGGTTACAAATCAAGTCTGCTGCAGGTGCAAATATGACAAAAAATTCTTCCTGTGGGGAAAGCTGGGTACTGTGTGAGGAAGGTCCTTTCCCACATAGATGTAACCATATTGCCTCCAGGTCCCACTTGTTGCATCTGCCCTGACCGGGTATGTGGAAGGTGGCTCTGCACAAATCAGTTGTCACATTACATCTGCTTTTAAAAGACTTCCATGGCTCCCAGTAATGAAAAATTGACTGTATATACAAAACAGTTCTGAAGCAGCATAAACATTTATCAGAGATTAGCATTTCAAGTAATTAAAAGCAGAGCTGCTGCTTGCTATGTATGTGAAATAAGACCATGCAGGCAAAATGTGACGAAAGCACTCGTGAATTAATTTTATACTGATCACAGTACATGATCAGTATAAAAAGCATCAGACAAGCAGCTAATTTTATTAAGTATACTTTAAACCATATTGATATGAGACTGTTGTAATGGCAATCTAGAGGTAATTTTTAATTTGTCAGGACTGTTGTAAAGTCATATATGAACATGCTAATCTGCAGCCCCGTGATGGACAGCATCAAGGAACTGAGCCTTAAGACATCTTCACTTCTCACACACACTGATACATCCTGAACTAACAGTGTTATTTTGTATCAATTTAGCAATGACAGCTGTACTTACATAAACCATCTCAGCAAAGAACTTTCAAACAGTTCACAAAGATTAAATAATTAATTTCTCAATGCCCATGTAATGGAAAATATAACATCTCTAAATGCAAAATAAAATCAGCAACTCTTTTCACCAAACAAATTTAGTTGCACTCTTAAAATATTAATTTACACAAATCATCTAAAGGTGATCAGCAAAGGCAGCAATCCCTCTAATCTTCAGGGGAATACTGCCAATTGCTATACACTCTACTGGACTATGACTGAAAGCAAACAGAACAGAACAGTCACACTGCTAAAAGACAAAGGCTTCACTTACCCTTCTCTCCATCTGAAATAAGATCTCTTTCTCCCTTTTGCACAACTGTCAAATTCCCCATGGCTTGGCTGAGTCTTAGTACACATCCATGATGATCACTACTGTCTACGGGGTCTCTAAGCTACAACACAAGAATTCCATACACAGTACACATTTTGCTACTAGAACAACATATTCTAACACATGCTAGTTACATATGCATGGGGGAAAAATAGCAACATCATCAGTCTTTCTGTGTATTTTTTCTATACCCACTGCAGTGTTAAAAAATGCATGAGAATGAGTCTTCTTTAAAAAAGAGCTCAGTTTAAAAATATGCATTGCTGTGGCAATCATCCCATGAAATAATAACCCAGAAAGTGCTTCTCTCACATACAAGAAACAGCACATAATATTTAAGCCAGTAAAAGGTTACTTATTTTCAAGGACAAAAAGACTAAATACATAAATACCAAAAAGGCAAGCAGCTCACCATGGCTTCATACAGTCTACTGAACTCCATATAGTTTGGAGTAAGAATAGCTCGCTGGTAGCCTTGAATAAGAGAAGGCTGCTGGGAAATGAGCCACAGTCCATCCTATAAAACACAGTAAGAACATTTACTGAACAGATTCTTAAATGTTCAACCACTGACTGAAATAAAGAAAATACTTACTGCATCAATAATGATAGGAATTCCTTTCACTTTCGATTTCTCTATAATACCCTGTAAAAAATGCAGATACTTTTAAGATGCTTGTTAATTTCTATTTTATAAGATTCAAACCAAATTCATACAATAAATCTGATCATACAAGTTGTTTTCACAAAGTGATAGAAAAAGATCTGTTATGTTCTGCAAACTAATCTAAAACATTTTTATATCAGCAGGTAATTTTACAATCACAATGTTTTCTCCCTGGTTTAAGTGTCCACAGAGTTGGTATGTGTACTGGGTACTCATGGCAAGGTTTTGGGAGGGGAAAGAGGGGCTACAGGGCTTCTCCAAGAAGTTGCTGGAAGCTTCCCTCATGTCTAACAGAGCCAATGCCAGCCACCTCCAGGGCAGTCCTGCCACTCAGCAACAGTGATGGGATCATAGATTTAAAAACAGGATAAAGTTACTGTGCTGAATCAATTGCAGCCAGAGAAGAGAGAAGTGAGAACATGTGAAAGCAACAGCCCTGCAGACATATGAAGGAGGAACCTGAGGAGGTGTTCCAGGCTCTGGAGCAAATTCCCCTGCAGCCTGTGGTGCAGTTCAGGTGAGGCAGCTGTGTCCCTGCAGCCCATGGCAATCCACAGGGGAGCAGAGCAGGTGGATGCCCAAAGGAGGCTGTGACCCCATGGAAAGCGTGCACTGAAACTGGCTCCTGGTAGGAGCTGTGGCCCCATGGAGAGAGGAGCCCCCAGTGGAGCAGCCTGTTCCTGAAGGACTGCACCCCATGGGAAGGACCCATGTTGGGGCAGTTTGTAAAGAATTGCAGTCCATGGGAAATGCATTGGAGAAGTTTGTGGAGGACTGTCTCTTGTCGGAGGGACCCCACGGTGGAACAGGGGAAGAATGTGGAGTCCTTCCCCCAAGGAGGAAAGAGCAGCAGAGACAATAGGTGATGAACTGACCACAGTACCCATTTCCCAACCCCCTGCACCACTGACAGCAGGGAAATGAACAATTTTGGAGTTAAAATAAGCTTGGGAAGAAGGGAGGGGTGGAGGGAAGGTGTTTCATCACCTTCACCTTTAAGGTGGTTTTATTTCTCATTATCCTACTCTGATTTCACTCGTCATAAAACTCAAATTCCCCAAGTTGAGTCTGTTGCACATACTTCAATATAACAGTAACTGGTGGATGATCTCTCCTGTCCTTATCTTAACCCAGGAGTCTTTTGCTGTATTTTCTCTCCCCTGTCCAGCTGAGGAGGAGAATGACAGAGAAGCTTTGATGGGCACCCGGCATTCAGCCAGGGTCAGCCCACCACAATAAGCAACCCAAACAAACAAGCAATCTCACCCACTCAGCCTGCTGTAGGAGACATGTAATGCCAACACAAATCACACATAGTAAACATACATCTTCAATTAAAATGAAACCAGAAAAATCCCAGGGAGTACTGCCTTCATAGAAATCTACCAATAACTATAATAACTATCTTCAGTTGCTTTGCTGCTGACAGCCCCACTGCAGTACTAGTTTATGTACAAACATCTGAGACAAGCAGTATATATGATGTCATTTCACCTGTGGGTCTGGAGGTTTTATGCTTTGAAAGCAAAACCAAGGTGGCCCAGACAACAGACCATTTGTAAAAGTGCTCTTTTCAGCAAGCAGTATCTCTGAGCAGACTGTCTGCCCTTGTTCTCTCTTCTAACCCAGCAGCAGCAATGACTGATCCTCAGGCTTTTTAATGAACAGTGGCAAACAGTCAAGTTTTCTTCAGTGTTGGTTATTACCAACTCATTCTGAAGCTGGAGGGTTTATCTTTTTCCTGTGTAAGATAACAGAGCATGCTATCCATCCAAAAGTTTAATTAATTTTGAATGTTATTAAGCTCTTCAGATTAGCTATCATACAGCACTGAGCTTCACAGGTTAGCAAGACATGATGTAGGGAATAAGGAAGCAATTTTTAATTAATATTCAGGGTACTGAACATCTCTCTTTTCTTGTATAGTGGTCAAAATAAATACCACCTACCTTAGTCCCTGTAATTATTATACGTAATTATTACGTATGACATACACATATCCTCACAAACATTACTGCCTGACTCTAATTTTTCCAATACCAAGGGAAAGTATTTCCCTTCCATTTTCTTTGTCAGGCACTGTCTGAGGTTTGGAGGCATGGGACTACCCACTGCTCCAAGCCTGAGGACTTGTCCCAACACACAGCTGTGGCTACAGCAGAAGCTACTAGAGAAACCTTTCCAACACAGACCTGCACAACTTGGGCTGTGTGTCAGACTACCAGCTGCTCACCTCCTTTGAGATCCCCAGGGAACACCGCAGAGTCTTCTCTTATACTCAGCTACTTGAATAATTTTGAACCAATTGCAAGCTTTACACAACTCATATGGTTCAGCTACTGCTAAATTAGTCAAATTTGTTAGTAAGTATACTTAAGAGCTGTGTGAGGATGGAGTCTTAAAACACACCTAGAATTAACTGTGACATTCTGAAAAACAGAGCCTTATTATCAAAGCTTTCAAGAAATGTATGAGAGAGTAATTTCTTAATTCATTCACGTTAATCTGCACAGATGTGCACAGCTCAGTTTTCCTTCACAGAAGCTGCACTGCTTTGCCCTTGCTGTGTTAAGTTCATTAACAATTATGCTTAACTTGGCTCACTTTGTAACAATAAAAAAGGCTGTGGATCTAGCAATCAGACTTTGTGCTTGCTGTTTGTATTTTCCTTGTATAAATGCAGGTTATAGATTCAACAGCTCAATTATTTTTGAATGACACCAAGCTCTTCTGATTAGATATCATAGGGCACTGAGACCCAGACCTCAGCAAGATCATCCTCCCCCAATCTTTGAAGGTACAAGTACCTTTTGCTGCAACCTGGTTTTCTAACTGGTTATAATTAGAATATTTTTGTACATTAGCAGCTTCACCAAACTCCTTCAGTACACTTAAAGTGATTACTGCTTCACTTCCCACTAATATGAATCACCAGTTTATTCTAGTATGTCAGCTTCAGTAAGCCAGTCTTTCATGACACTTGATGTTCTTAAACTAAAAAAGATTTCCCCAGCAGAGTCAGTAAGGAAGTCTGAAGGAAGACACCAGATCTCAGGAGTTGTTATCCTTCCAAACTGTTCTCTTAAATGCATCATAAGCAATCTAGGGAAGGAATCTTGCCAAAATTCTGTTCCCAAAGAAGCTGAAGTTTGGCAGTAGCTGTTATTGTTTGGCCCTTTTTCATGTTTCCTCATAATTGTCATCTTGGATACTGGAATGTCTCGCTCTCTCCTAAATAAGCAATCCTGAAGATCCATGGTATACCAAGAGAATGCATGTATAAGGCAAAAAAAAAAGTGGAAGTTACAAAGCATGACAGCGTAAATAGCTCTGGAAGGCCATATCACTGGTACCCTTCAGAGAAACAAGGCATTTTTTTCCAAATCATGTTTTAAGTTCCTACCTCTCTAGCACAACCTCCACAATCCTGAAACATTTAACCTCCACTCTAAAGAGAAATTTCACCTTGCTAAGTAAAACCACTGGACAAGCAAGTCTTATTGTGTATCAAGTCTCTGAGGTACCAGTTTCTAATCTAACATACTCAATGATCTTAGCTTGTTCTTCCTCTCCTTATAAAACAAACAATCAGGGGATACAAAGTTGTTCATCTTATTTAGAAAGCTCATTTTTTATTAAAAAAATGCCAAACAATAAGAAAAACAAACAAAGCCCCTATCCCAATTATTTTCCTTTCCTCTTCCTTCCTTAAACCCAGAGAGAAACTGCTTGGAGACTGCAAGGAACTTCACAGAGGAAGTTCTGGGGAGGGAAGGGGTGATTTCAAAACTGTAATAAACCAGTAAAGATCAGGGAACCCCCCTAAGACAGCCACATGTTTGAAGGACACATCCACATCCCTGTTTCCCACTGATTGTGGACAGGACCACGGGAGAGCAGTTCATCCCATGCAGCTTAGACACCTCATTTAGGGTGGGATGAATAGCCAACAGACATACCTGTCTCTCCTCAGCTATCACAGGGGGTGCAGAGACACTTCACGGTTTTGTTTTTAGAACCCAGGAATTAGGTGAGATGAAGCCCACTTTTAAACACTCTATTTCTGCAAATACCGTATTTAAACAAACAAACAAACAAACAAACCAAACCTTAAATATTTGCATTAACAGGAGTTTATGGCAATAATGGCAACATCCTCTATGCAGAGTGTTAGCAAAAAATCAATTTTCATCTGTATTTGTATCTTGGTATTTGGCATGGACTTCTTTTGGTTAATACTTGTAAATAGAAAAGAATCTTCACTATTAATTGCCCAATTAATACAGCTCAGGCTAACTCTGCTTTCACACCAAAACCTATTTAACAGTTCCTGATAGAATTCTATGTATGAGCAGAAAACATCTGTTCAGTTTTATCCAATGTAACAATTATTTCTATGGGAAAGGATTTAGAAGAGAACACTGAAAATTAAAAATATTAAGAAATGTCACTAAGACAAAAACTGAAACCAAAACACCATTGACAAGTGAACAGCAACACATTCAGATATCAATGATAAGCCCAAGACATCATCCCTTCCCTTCAAACAGCATTTTGAATATTAAGGATTTGAAGATTCTAGCTCCAGGATAGCCCAGTGAACAAACTTTCCGTGCACAGAATGTATTATACTACAACAGTGGTGGTTCAGCTTGGAGCAAGGCAGGAGAACTTCCTTCAGTTGATTCCTAAGCCCTCAAGGACATCCAAAACTGAAGGACTGGACTCACAAGACAATCTTGGCACGAGTCACAAAGAGAGAGGACAATGATGAGAGGAAGAGGATGATGCACTGTTGTCACCCAACCTTATGACCTACAGCCACACTGTGCAATTGAGATATCTAAGACTGAAATTTGGATCCTTCTCTATAATTCACATCCAGGGCTAAAACTCGGTCTCTTACCTTCCATATTGAGACCCTTAATAATGGGGTTGGGGGCAATCTCTTGCTAGAGATATTCTTCTTTGTATCAGCTGGCTAAATGTAAATCAGCTGGTAGTCCTCTGAAACAGTGATTCAACATTTGCGTGAGAGAAGGAAAAGAGGTGTCAACCCCCTCTTATTAAAATCAGTGATGATTAACTGTATTGCAACACTGCAGTACTCATGCTATAAGTCTGTAGTAGGAGTTTCCTCTCCTAATAACAAGACCAAATCTGAAGCTTCTATCCTCATTAAGCCAAAGAGGAAATTACCTGGGATTCACACATCCCACGAAGATGCTCTATGGGACAAATTCTCTCACAGTTATTATCATTTGTTAGCAGCACCAAATCCTTGACATTTAGAATTGCTCAAAATAGTATTTCAATCATTGCAGTTTTTGGGGGTGGTGGTGGTTGAGAGGAAGAAAGCCAGAGAGGGTAAAATTAACCTGAATCTCCTCCTACTCTACTCTTGAAATACACTATTTCCTGAAAAAAACCTTTTTCTTTGACTCCTTATTCAGGACTTCTACACAAGCAGCCTACTCAGTAAGAACTTAAAAAGAGCTTGTGCCACAGTAGAAACCACTTGTCTATCTGAGGAAAGGTAACTCTTTACTGTAATTTTGAAAATTTATAAAGTAAGGATGAAAAACTAATGTGTTTTCATTATTTTTTATTATCATGGAAGCCATTCCCTTAAATGCAATGCATTTATTGTAGTAGAAATCTGTTTCCTGTCCCAACTTTCACATGGGATTTTTAAAACAGATTCCGAAACCCAAATTCCAAACTTTAAAAGAAACCCAAAAGACAAAGCTGAAACACAAAATAAGCAAAACCACCAAAACAAAACGAAAACACACCAACCACCACACTTCCCCCAAAACAACCTGAAACACAAAACCCCCAATACATGGATACCAGTACAACACACACACAAATGCAGAATTATTCAGGCTGGAAAGGACTGCAGGAGGGAGAAGCCTGAAGGAACAAATGGGCAGGATAGTGCTGAAGGAGGGCGCAGTAATGCAGAAAAGCATGATGTGATTTGACCATTTGATAGCCTGCAGCTGTGCTGTGAAACACAAGATTCACCTACACTGTACTCACATGGACATCCAGGACTCCTGCACACTTCCACAAGTACTATGGAAAAGGGAATGGGGCTGAGATGAGCCACTGGTTGTAAGAAACAGCCCCGTGGAGAACACGTGGAACAGCGAGGAACACATAAGGGAGGAATAAATTGCTATGGAGCCCCTGAGTACAAGCAAGGATTCCTTATCAGCCATGGAAGGCTTCACAGAGCAGTCACCCTGAGGCCCCAGGGGCAGAGCACAGGTGGGGCTCTCTCAGCCAGTGCCCAAAGCCTCTTGGAAAGAAACTCTGCAGTCTGGACTGCTGCAGCCAAATCCACCAGCCAGCAGTAACACCCATCCTATTTATGCTGCCCACATACAACAGCATAAAAGCTGGTTCTCCACAGATCCAGAGAAAAGACAATTATGTAGGTTTGCCACACCTAAGTCAGATACACTTTTCAGCTTTTTTAATTAGATGTGGATTAGCAGAAAAATGCCTGCAGTGATTTTTAATATATTATTATTTTTATCACTACTTATGTTTTTTCTCATGAGCTAGTTCAGCTACAGAAAACTTTGGCATTTGGTGTTTACAAAGGGAAGAATCAGGAAATTAGAGCCAGTCATTTAATTATAAGATTGAATTTTAATGAAATGAACAGAAAACCAGACTAGCAGAATATATAAAGCAACATCTATCCCAAAACAGTAATTAATTTTCACACGGCCCTTTCTCTACCTAGCAAAGGAAAGACTGTTTTACTTGACATCAGCAAGAAACACTGCTTTTCCTCAGTCTCTTCAAGAGTCATGTCTTGACCCACTCCCAGGAAGAGTCTCACTCATGTTCTCAAAAGAAATTCAAGCCTTAACGTGCCATAATAATGGACAGTATTGACCAAAGTGACATCCAAACACTTTAGGAAGCGGTGCCTTCAGCCCACTGAAAGTCCACTCCACTGCAACCTGCAAATGCTGAGCATGCAAGGACACACTCTCGTTCAGAAAAGACATGCAGATGTGCATAACCTGTCACTGGGAGTGGCAGTCCCTTTCACAAAGAACCCTCTCCTGAAAGCTAGGATCAAAAACTGCTGTTGAAACGCCACCTATTATTGCTTGTATTTTCTGCACAGATGCTGCTCGCATCCAGCAATCCTGAATCCATGATTTTGTCAGAAACAGGGAGATAAAAGAAAAAAAAGAGTCAAAATTTTCCTGTAAATGCTGCAGCTCTAAGCATTTCCACACATCCTCCTCCCCAAGGTGACCGGGAGGAACAAATAAGTTCCACCCCAACACGCTACAAATCGATTCCTACAAATAGGCACTGAAAGCCCTAGGAAGCATTTCTGCCTTGCTTGCTTCAAGTCTGGATAAATGCAGAGTTAGCAGGGACTCAGCTGCAATAGAGGTCAGGATGAAGCTCTCTGGTGGAGATGCCTGGAAGATGGGCTTGGCAAGCAGGAATTTGTAATCTTGCACAGCTAGAAGTAGGCAAATATCCCAGGCACAGGCTGTGCTTGAGGCTACAGCCCTAGCTGGCAGGGGGGAGAAGCTTCCCTTAATATATTCTATTTGATGCAACAAATTTAAAAAACATTAAGAATGGAGCTCTACTGTTTGAGATTCTTCCCATAAGAGCCATATTTTCAGAAATTTCAAAATTGGTTTTAGGCTTTTACTGACTCACTGATTAAAATGTGCAGTTGTCTCTTAAACATGCTTTTATTAATTCCTACAAACTGATGCAAAGACTCATCCTCCTTTCAAAAATCAGCAAAGACAATGAAAATCTCTCTTTGTGGACAATATATATATATATATATATATATATATATATATATATATATAAAAATCACCTTTCACTAGCCTAATTGCCTGAGTTTTACTTTATGTATTTCTGTATGCATACCTGTCACTAATTTCTTAATCCTCCACTAAGCCCTCAAACCTCATGCAAGGAATGCAAAAGAAGAGTCACCTAATAGAGATTAATATCCTTGCTCTGGAACAAATAGGTTCTTCATCTCGTGGTTTATCAATTTAAGTTGGTCTTTTGTCTTTTAACTGTAGTACCACATGCTAGGCCCTGTTTTCCAAAACATTTTCTCAGGTGCACAGCCAATGTTTCACTTAAGCCAGGCAAAGTGTGATAAGGACTCCAAAGAGTATCCCTCTACACCATCAGGCTCATTAAGTGCTTTGGGAGATGTTAGAAGCTGTTACAATTAACAAAGCTGAAGACACTGTAGATGGCAGCTAATCAAAACTGTTCCATTCTACATTAAAAAAAATTATGAAAATTATTCATTTGTAGATTCCCTCTTTGAATTCAAATTAGATCACTTGCCTTGAGCATGGAAGAAAACTGCAACTAACAGTTTCTTAATATCAGCTTCAATCACATGGTAAATTTCAGAAAAAGAGACATAAGCCAAAGTAATGCCTGAACACAATGAGAAAAAGCAAAAGCCTCTGAAATACTGTTGTAGTTATGAAAAAATCATTAAAAAATCCAGAGCACTCCTTTTTGCCTGTGCTCCCCCAAAATCATGGTCAACCAGAGACCATTTGAGAAGCTACATTTATACATACATTTCGGGCCTAAACACATGAACATCCGCTTTTAAGTATTAATCCTTTTTATTGCAATCCAAAGTATAAATATCTACATCAGAATAAATATAAGCAGTAATTTTTCTCATGCTCTTATTCACTTAGTGTTTGCACTGACAATGAAAACTCTACAAAGTTTCCAATTTATAGCTGATTATGTTAACTAGATTTGGCATAAGATATTTATGGTCAGCTGTTGGCACTTTGTCTTAACATAAACTTAAAATGAACTTGTCATGCTTAAAATGAACTTAATGAACTGAATTTATCACTGCCAATTTCTTTTTAGGGTTTCTAGCCAAATGAGCTCAGAGAGAGTTGAAGACATCCAACACCAGAGTTTTGCTTAGAAATGCTTTTGAGTATCAAAATCAAATTAAACAACAATATAAGCCTACATGCAGAAAGCAAATAAATATCCCACTTCACTGTGAATGACTTTCATCAAGAACCATGACACATACTAGAAATAAATTCTGTTTGCAAGCTGCATAAACCTGTATTTAAGGTACTGTTAGCATATATTCAAACACTATTTTTCTAATCAAGACATCTGTGAGGAAGCCCTAGAATGCTAATAGTTCTTAGCACAAGCAGCAGTAGTTTCTTGGTATAACCAAGAGGGCATCTCTGCCTTGAGCTGGTGTTCCCACACTAGTAACACCATCACAAAGACCTGCATCCTAACCCAGCACCTGCCCCACCTTGGGTGACAGCATCCACAAATTCTGAGTCTCATCAGGCCTTTTGGAAGCAATGAAGCTTGGCTAGCTGGAGATGAGATTTTCACTGGATTCTGTCTGTGATCTGTGCATCAATGCTGGGCCTTGGGTGAAGGCTGACAGCACACACATCCCACTGGGTTTTGCCCTTGCAGCACCCCAAACACAAGGTTCCAGCTACCTCACCTCCTGAGAGGGCTGAGAGGAGAAAGAGGCATGTCCCTGCTGCTACTTCAGGAATCCCCACAGCAGGAACCTCCAAAGGATATAAACAGGGAGGAAGCAAATGCACGACACAGGCTAAAGAATGAAGTTTCTGGAAAATAATTCTGCTGATTTGAGTTGCCATGAGCAGTGACTCCAAACAATAATACATTCTGTTGGTTCATATTTGTACATGGTGGTAGGTACCACAGGCAATACTAATCTGTCACCTGCAACATTCACCTGGGACACTTCTCAGGCATCTTACACTTTGGTACAAACAGAACTGAGAGGGCTACTTAGATAACAAGAGGAAAATCCTTTTCAAGGCCCACAGTGACAGATTCAACTCTAACAGACCTATATGATAACAACAGGTGGCCCTGTATTCTGCAATGCTCTTGATCTTGCAGAAAAGTAGTGCAGATAGTGTAGTGAAGCACCTGGTCCCATTCTCACAACTTATTAGGGCTGCGAAGGGTTGCCTAAATCTTGAATGCACAAGGCTTGAAAGGGGGAAAATAATCCAACTAACCAAATACAGAAAGGCTGATGCCTCAGTCACGGTGGAACTGAGAATCCACCCATCTGAACATTTCAAATGGGTTCTCTCTGGGCACACCTGATTGGAATCATCCCTGACAAGGGCCCAAACCTCTCTCACCATGTAGATGCTAACTACAGCCAATACATTTTAACACAGCCTTAAGATGATGTCATAAGGGGTGGAAAATGAGATTCTGAAATTTATATCCCAAGAGATAGCAGAGATCTTTGGGGCAAATGACTGGCTGAAGGAAGCACTGCAGGACAAGGGGGCTGAGGGAAGAAAAACAGCAACAGCAATAGGCACAAATGGCAGCTAGGCAGGGCCTCAGCCAAAAGAAAACCCAGGCTGGTAATCCTGACATGTTCTGGAAGCTAAAACAAAGACTGAGAACTGAGCAAGAGGAACAAGCATATGGTTTGAGAATCCAGTCAATTTCATCATGTAATCTGAATTACACAGAGCTGTTCTTACCATTAATCATTACCTCTCTCCTACAGGAGGAAAGCAAGCATGCTCTGCTGAAAACTGCATTTTGACTTCAAGCAAGACACAGGAAAGCTGGAAGACCAGGGTCCAGGACTTAGTGCTGCCACTTCAAGGAGAGAGGCAAGGAACCCAGTGACAATCAAGGAAGATTCCAAGATGGAAGAGTTCAGTTAAGGAGAGGGCTCTTCATAATGGCTCTTCATTCATCATCCAGGATGAATGCTTGTCTATGTGATCCCTACAGTAACTGCTATTCCAGCAGCAATCCCATGTCACTCCATTTGGCCTCAAAGCCAGAAGGAGCAGCCGAAAGGAGATGACAAGAGATGGAAACTGATGAGGGACATAGCTCAGCCTGTAACTGCCTAACTGCTAGGTGGCAGCAGAATGCAGAACATCCTGGAGCAATAGGCAGCTCTCCTGCTCTCCCAGCAGGCTATGCAAGGAACACTATTTTTAACAAAGTCCTCTTGGAAGCTGCTCTCATCGCCCTGCAGCAGAGGAACCTGGTTCTTTCACACACCCCAGAAACAGCTCTTGATGCTACAAGCAGAAATTTCCTTACTTCCAAGCTTCTCCTAGAAGGAGAATCAGATCAGAGTAAAGCCAGAAGTGCAAACATACAAGCAACAGCTGAATGAAGTAATTGTGATTGGTAGATATGATAGGGATGTAACACTGCTGCTGGGGGAAAAAAAGGAGAATACCCAACAGCTTTGGAAATATGCTGCTTCTAAGCAGAGGACAGTCATTGGGATCTTGGCCTTGCTTACACATAGCAACTAAATGGGGTCTCTTTCTCAACAGGTTAAACCACCAGCAGCAGCACTCCAACTGAGCTGAACTCAGTGACATAACATACTGGTATCTCTGACCAGAATCAGTCATGGGCACTGAAAGGAATAAACAGATGGCCTGATGTTCCCAACAAGAAAGCTGACATCATGGCCAACTTTCACACTGGATGTGATAACAGCATTTCAAAAACTTGAAGTAGTATGGGGAGCAGAAATGCTTCAATCTGCATACTCCAGAGCTGAGAAGTGGAGCAGCAATGTGTTTTTTCTCTTTTCTCTTGAAGAGGAGCTGCTTGGACTGCTTATTTGCTTTGGAGGCAGAGACTAGGACTGCCACATCTGCAAGGGATCCAGGTGTACAGCTATCAAGACACAGCAAATGCTTTCTTTAGGGGAATTTTCTGAAGCTGCAGCTCCTGGTCTCACAAACCCATGGCTAGAAAGCTCTGACAGAGCATCAGCTCCAAGCAACTGAGTAACAGCATGTGAGAGTTCTGGCACAGACCCACACAAGTGGCTTATAAAAGGAGGATATAACTTGCAGAGCAGCTTCTTGTAACAGGACTTGTAAACGGAATGACAGCCAAACCCACAAAATTGCAGGAAGCCAGTAAATATGTATTCATAGTGCTCAAGGAAAAAAAAATCAAATCAAAAGGAAACTGATCACAAGGTGGGTTTTTTAAAATCAGACTGTTGAAAGGAGCTCAAATGCCACAGTGAGCAGGGCAGGCGTTAAGAATGAGGGAGGCAGGTGACACACTAAAGATGCTGAGGAAGCAAAGCATTCTTTGATCTGGAGATGATGCACCATCTGGTCAACAAGCACTCAAGCTATTCCACAACAAAACACTGTCTCTTGGCCATATACCAGAAATTGAAGGTTACAGCACTAGTAATTAATTTCTTAATTTCTCAATGCTCAGAAGAGAGAAGCAGCCCAAACACATGACTGTTTGGAGAAGCACATTAATTGGAAATGTGCTGGCACAATACTGACAAGAACTGACATAAAAACAGCTTTAGAGAGACGCCAAAACACGATGCCTCAGAACCTGAATGGGACAGAAGGAGGCAGAGGGGAAGCTCTATCTCCCCATCACTAGCACTCTGATACAAAACCCTGACCAGAAAGCAGACACTCACCTACCTCCCAGCCTGGTGCTCATACATGCCACAGTTAGCTTAAAGGGAAACCAGAAAACTTTAAACCAAGCCAGCCTCCTATAAAAGTTTAAAATAGCAATGCTATCTTCTCTTGGTTTTTTTGTTGACACTTAAAATTCACTGTTGAAGCAGGAGGGAGACTCAGCTTTCCCTCAGCACAGAGAAGCACCACTCTCCCTGAGACAGGCAGCCAGAGTTCACTTGTCCCCAGTGGCATGTTAAAAACCTCAACACTGGGTAACTAATGAACACTTACACAACTACAGTGCAGACAAAGAACTTGAGCTTTAATGTGACTTGAAATTAATAAGTGCCAGATCCACAGCTCATATGAATGTGCCCTGAGATTTTAGCACAAAGTAACTTCGAAATGCCTTGTCTTTATTGGCTGGGTTTGTTTCTTTAACTCTAAGCTGGCTTTCACAGGACAGCCAGACTGAATTAAAAGTATGCTTGTAATTCACTAGGAAAGCAATATTATTTTTAGCAATGAGGAAAAAAATACAATCAAGAAATCTTCCAGATATTTCTGTAGTACAGATAAGCACATAAACCCTGGACAGAATTCTGACATAAAAGAAGCTTATCTTAGCTATTCTAAATGAATTCTTCTTTTCCTTTGTTTGAAGTTGTTCTCCTTTAGGAAAAAACTCCTTCAAACTTGGCCAAGAAAAAAAAGAATTGTCTCAAATATTTTTTCTGTAAAAAAAAATATTTCTGAAAATAATGTTTTCAAAAAATAAAAAAAATATGTTTAAATGTCTCAGTCATTACAGAATTTGATTTTGTCAGTTGTAATAAATTGTAATAAATTTATTTATTTTCTAATCTTTATTACTTTTGCACCTCTGTATCATAATTTAAACATTTTGCTTCCAAAAAAAATTCAAGAAGCAAGAAACTCCAATAGGAACTTTCTCTAACAAAATCCTAGTAAAACTACCATTCATAGTTTTCAAGGTATTCTAACCACTTGGATAGCGTGGTCGCCAGTCTCTTGTTTGCTCTGTATTGTGATTTCACTATGTAACTGTCAACATTTCTGCAAATTATATTAATTCCACTTATTAGTGCCACTGATTAATTCAGTAATACTGCTCAGGAAAAAAAAATTAATTGTACAAAATTAGATTGACATTAGACTGAAAGACACACTCCGAACTTACAAAGATGTGTTCACAACAATATAAAACATCATTGGGAAGATGGTCTAAGTACATATTATTTAAAGTAAAAGACTATCTAATCTCCTGTTTCAGCTCTTCACTAAGGCTTGACAGAAAATAGGATTATCTCTTTATCCAAAGTAGAAATCTGCAACATTTTATAGAGTATTATTTCTTATTGCAAGAGGACACAGGTCCCTGTTCTTTGGTGCATCTGATATGAGCTGTCAAAAATTATGAACTCAAATCCATATTTATATACTTACAGTACTGGTGCCTTGCACCTAAGAAAACACAGAGCCTTTTACCTAGATATGCCAACACCTCTTTCTTAATTAGTGCCTTTGACAAGCTAAACAAAAGCAAATCAGAATAACCATACAGGTGCCTAAAACTCAGACTGAAGGTTACAGTGTAACAATGCAGACCACGGATAGAAACTGTAATTGTCAGTCAACAATATTTTATTAAATTTGATATTTAGCAACCATAACAAGAACATTTGTGTGATGATGTAAAATATAAGAATGGTTAATACAAATCAATGTGAAGACACAGGATAAAATATCAGTATGCACATTACCTTAGCATTCTCAAGCAGAACTTCATCTCTACCTAAGCCAGGTCCTATGACAACCGAGTGCAGCCGTGGTAACCACTTTTCCACCTCGTGGATAGCATTGGGACTGTCACTACAAGGAAGAGTGGGGGAAAAAAAGTTTACAAAGGCTTCATTTTAGTATGAAGTATTTCCTGTCTTGAGTGTCAGGCAATTTTATCCCCCAAACTACCAAGAATCTGTGACCCAGGAAACATAGAATGGTTTTCCAAATAGCTAAAATGAAAAATTTCTCTCAATTCATTCTTTAGGGAATACCACATAAAAATGAGGAAGTAACTGCAAGTATCCACCACAGCTGTTACAAAATAAAAAAATAAAATCCAAGCAGGAAACCAACAATTTTTAGAGTCTGTCACAATTCCCTATTCAATGCTTCTTTGCAGAGGTTATACCTTGGAGAGAGATCCACCATCTCGCAGGTATATATTGCAGTTTGCTGGAAATGATGCAATTGTTTATTACCCCACATGGCAGAATGATAAATCTACTCATATGCTTTTTTGTCAGTTGCTTCATAAGAATTTGTTCCAACTGAATTACAGCCAAATTGTCCCCTTTCCCCAAAAGGCAGCAGGAGAAACAAGCTATTCAGTGTGGGCATTATCTGCTTGTAATGCTTAAAATTTCTATGGCATTCTGGTTTTTGTCTGCATTGGAAAAATGATGAGAAAATTCACTGCCAAATATAGCTGCCACAATACAGCATTCAGCCACTGACCAGAACTGTTTATTTTGTTCTGATCAGTTTTGTTGTGTAAATAGGTCAGAATATTTTGAAAGCACTGCCCAGCATTTGTACTTAATCCTTACTGACAGTATGGAGGGAAAATTTAGCCTCCCCCCCCCGCCATCTCTGACATTAGTGACAACAATAAATGAACATCCTAACTGAAGCACAGGGGAATAAAGCTCCCTGTAGGCTGAGCAAGGGGGTACTGCCTCACAGAATTGCTCAGATTATTGTAAGCTTGCAATACTCCAACAAAGCTGTATTATTACAGATGAAAGCCACTGCATGTTTTTCATAACCAACAGCTGTCCTGATGGGACGCAGCACTTGGGAACAAGTGTTTAGGTTGTGTCTGGCAGAATCAGCAAATTCCACAATGATTTCTGCAAGTGCCAGGCAGCAGCCCAAAGCTTTTGCAGCTGCAGGGAGCGAGGCATCCAGTCAAGGGCGCAGGGATGCGGTGCCTGGCCGCAGCCCAGCGACCCCTCCGCTGACAAGAGCTGCCTCAGAAAGCCCAGAGGTGCCCTGTGCTGACACCACAAAACAGCTCTGTCAAAACAAGGCTGCTGGGTGGGAGTGACGACCCTGCAAGGGCAAGGGAGACAGTGAGCACGGCAGGACATTGCTGTCCCTGGAGCAGTCCCTGCTTCAGCAAGCTGAACTTCTTCCATTGGAGCACTGCAGCTCCCTCCCTCCTCCTCTACCTCACATGGAAACCAGCTTGAGAACTGTTAAACAGCTCACTCTTCTTTTTATTTATCTCTGTATCATCACCTATCAGTTTATAATTTAGATAGAAGCTGATTCAAGAAATAGCTAAAGCACTATTAAAAAAAAAAAAAAAGGCAGGTCTTTAATTAATGCGGTAGGTTGAACATGTGAAAAACTGCCTGCAAACCAAACTCTAATAAAACATCATAATTTCTGAATGTTGACCACTTTTCTTTGTTGACATACTGAACTTATTTTATCTTTGAAGAGCAATATGTATCTCAATATATATATACCATGTAGTTGTAAGAACACTGCAACTCCTAGATATATAAGGAAGTCTGGACTCAGCATACCTTTGGATAGTAGAAGCCAAATACATTTTAAAAAGCTTCATTAAACATAAGCTAAGAATAGAGCCATAGGCAGTATCATAAACGCTCTGGTCATCTACAAATATCTTATGCAAATAATCTAACCATAGAAAAGTTTGTCAATTTATTTATATTCAGGATTGAAATAAGATAGTTTTGTCTAAAACTCAATTGATAATGTGCACTTTTCAAAACAAAGCCATCTCTTGGGAAATAAACAGTCCAATATTAAGCCACACCTGCACACTTTGCCTCTGGTAATAATAAAAACCTACTGTGGAGGTTTTCATCTTCAAAGCATCTTACAAACATTATGTTCAACTCCTTTGCAATGTCACATCAAGAAGCAGTCCAAGATGTGAAGGGTCAAGAGATTAAAAATGGTGATAATGATGAATACGTTGCAAAATCAGCTATAAAACCATGCTGAAAAGTTAAAATCCAACAGTTATTTACATCAAGACAGCAGAAAAATACTGTCTCACAGCAGCACCATGCCAGCTTCATTTCAGGACACTGGATGTTCACAATAGCTGTGCTATGCAGCTACGGACACCGTAGCAACATCCGGCTCCTACAGCTGCTCTGGAAGCAGAAGGACTGTTGTGTTATCTCACAGTTTATGTCCACACATGCACATCAAACCAGTAGCATTTTAAAGCTGATAGGGTACACATGATCAACAAGCAGCTTTCTTCAGGCAGGGGTAACCTTGAATGTTCCTGACCATGGGATTAAGCACAAAGGCAGAAATTCCTCTAGCTCTTACCAGATACAATCTACACACGATGTTTGAACACATCCAGAAAAGCTCTCTGACTCTGAGATCAGTCGGCCTCTGCACTCTCAGGCTCCAAAACAAAGCTCAACCTGCCTGTCAGGCACAATTCCTGGACCATGGTAATTCCTCATCAGTGGAAAAAGTGGCTGGGAGAGGCGAGCTGGCATGGGTCAAAATCCTTGCTAAGGGTCATTTGGATAATTTGCCTGTACAGATAATTGTGCCTGGGTACTGAGGAATAAATATTTCTTGGCAGTATTTAGTTTATCATTACAGAAAAAATTCAATGCATGTTCTTGTTTGCCTGTGGATCAAAACCAGACAAAAATGTCTTTGGGAAAAACTACTTTGGAGGCACCAGCACAGGTGTCAGGTCCTCAGATGCTCACGGTGTACTAAGCTCACACAGAGAACAGAGTTAACCTCATTTGTCACATCATGCCAATTTCTCTGCCTGGTTACTAACCTGATCTCAAACATCTCTTACTTACCACCTCCACTGCCCAAGACATTGAAACAATAACTGAAATGAGCGTTGTATTTAAAAAACCCCAACATGTCTCTAGAAAGATATGAGGTGTGAAGGAGACTTCCCCTTGATCAAAAGAGATGTGATCTTCAAGCTTTGACAGAAATTAATCAAGTAAGCAAGAACCACTAATGTCTTTAGAGGTGCAGAGCCATATAATATCCAACTTGATATTTTTCCAAAAGAGATATCATAAATGCAATACCCCCACTCTAAAGCACAAAGCTAGTAATAATATAAAGAGGAGCAAGAAAATCTCTTAAGGCCAGGAGAAAACAGTATTCCAATTTCTGAGAAGACGGTAAAAACCTTTAAGAGGGACTTTGATTAAACAAAAATCTGGGATTTTCCAAAATAAAGCAAGTTTTTTTGGAAGGTGATAGGGAAAGACTTTGGGAACTAGTCTGGCTTTCCCCTAATACAAAAATACAAACTCTGCACCATGAATATACACAATAGAAATAACTGGGAAGCTGAATCCTAGCAGTAACACCTGTAAACATGGAAAATGAACTACAGTACCATTATGCAGATGTGTGCAAAAAAAGATTCTAGTGACAAAGCACATCAGGGAATAAATGGGGAATGAACAGATCTTCAACAGCTACTTCCATCTAATCACTAGGTGTTATGTGACATGTTATCAGATGCCATTCTGATGAAAATCTAGATTATGACAACTCAATGTTGTTCAATCAAGCAACTAAGCAATACCCCTCCAAACTCCCAAACACTTCCTCAAAACCTTAGCTTGTCTGCAAAGCAACCAATAAATCTCTGCTCACATTGAAGAACTATCACAGGATGAACACATAAATAACAGCTGCAGGACAACAGAATAACTAATAAGAAAAACTGAAGGAGCTTCTGTAACTTTTGTCGTATCTGTGAAGCTGCACAGGTAAGAAAGTGCCTAAAGCTAACATCAGCAATCACAGAATGAACTTCACAAATTGTCCATTAGTGAGATCTAAACTAACAAGCAAGCAGACAGAGGGGGTTACAGGGAGGCACACGAGGGAAAAGGACACCAGAGATGGGGTCTGATCAGCTTTCCTTGGCCAAGGAGAGGCTGAGATGACTGATGATCTCCTGGGAAGGCAGACACAACACCCTTATCATCTGCTGTCCCTGAAGCTGCTGGGTAGACAGGAGCAAGGTATGGTGCTCAGTATCTTGCATGCTTATCTTTTTCCTCTTTTCTCTGCATACAGAATATATTGAGGAAAGTACCTTCCCTGGCAAAATAGACAAGGATTCTTCAAATTAAACATCACTGAGTCTCTAAAATGGTGAGGACCAATGTTCTCTGTAAATTATTAGTGGCTTTAGGTAATTTTTGCCATATTAACCTCATGAAGCTCAAGGAGTGCAAAGTGCTGCACCTGGACTGGGCCAGTTCTAGATATGAGTACAGACTGGGAGAAGCCATTGGGGGCAGGCTTGAGGGGAAGAGCTAATAAAGAAAGAAGAACTAAGTTAAGCTTTTATAAGTTTAACTTATTTTCACAACTCTTCTATATTTCACTATGGCACAATGAAAATTGTCCTAAAACACAGTTCTGTAGATCTTCATCTTAGGGAAAGCTTGATGTAAAAACCTTTCCAAAAACAAACAAACAAACAAAAGCTCCTAACATTAAAAAAACAAACAAGAAATCTCCAACAAACACCAAAGATGGTGGCTACTGCCCTAATATCATCCACAGTTCCTAAACATTTTCTAGAGCTGTTTGTAATAGATATCTGACAGGTGCCATCTGCTTGAAAGTCTGCTCTAGGTTGGTCACTGCCCAGAGTGGGGGGATACTTGACAGCTAGGACCTGAAACACCACTCCCATCCCCAACCCTCCGAAGAAATAAAATTTTGTTCTATGCTGCAGTTTATTCAAAGACTGGCTTTTACCAAATGAATAAAAGCCACCAAGCAACAGCTTTAAATAATCATAGAAAGCTCTAAACACAGCAGCTTTCCCCATTCAGGATGAATGACAGTTTCTGTCACTGCTTTCTGGAGGAGGGAAAGGAGCAAGAGATAAGGCGCAGCCTTGTCAAATTTTACATGGAAACAAGAAAATGTGAAGCAAAGTCAGCAAGGGTATAACCAGGAGCTACAGAAATAGTAGATAAGCATGAATGACAGCACAAACAAGAGGCAGCAGGACTGCAGCTCTTCACATGGGTCTTAGGCAAAGCTGTACCTCCTCAGCAATCAGAGATGTGGTTTGGACACCAGAAAATGCCAATCAGTGGGACCTCCTGCTAGAGAAGAACATGGGACAAAAGCAAGACTGCTGTCACCCAATTGACTATATGGCTCCTCACTGGAGAGAGCACTATTCAAATTCTGCTTGTTATCTGTACACACTTGGTATGACTGAGACAACTCCAAATGCATTAAGATGTACCACTGCACAAGCCTGTTTATGCAAATTCAGACAAAGCCACACCAAGGGGGCAGTTTCATAGCAAACCTACAGACTTATCTTCAAAGATGGGAAAAAGTTTCTGATCTGAGGATGAAAGAGTTTCAGTTTTGTTTGTCCAAACACTGCAGGTACTTATAATTAATGTGAATCAAATGTTAGACCTGCTGACACTTGGAACTTTCATGTAATACAACACATCAAAAGAGCCAAAGATGGGACACAATGTGTAGCTCTAGAACTGAAGTAATTCTCTCAGAAAACTAATTGTTACCAATTGTGGTAAACCTTGGGTGAGGAAAGAATGGGTCAAAGGAATGAAAAGCAAACCCAAAAAATGCAAAAAAAAAAAAAAAAGTTGAGCATAAAATGAAACAAATTCTCTATTCTAAGAGTGGCTGTATTTGCCAATGTTTAAATCATCTTTCTTGTACAAATTTTCAGAAGCCCAAAGGCTTCAGGCAGCCTCTTTTAGTCCCATGAACAGAACTAGAAATAACAGCTTCTTCTAGAGAAGCTCATTGAGCCTATTATCAAGTCTGGTGTCTCTCACCAAGCACCTCAGTCAGGTAGATCCAATTGCAGAGACAACACACTGGCATGAAGCTGTCTGGATGCAATCAGAGAACAAAAGGAGATACAAGTATTAAATTAGGATTAGCATATTAAAATGCACCCCCAAAACGTTTGGAAGACAAAAGGGTCATTTTCACCTAACAGGCGGTTTAAATCTTTAAACTGTGTACAATCTGTAAACACTGGATAGACAATACATATTTTCCAGCTACAATTTGATTAAATAAGGAAATCAAAGAGAAATAAAGACCTTAACGAGAGAGGGATTTAATTCTATTCAAATCATGTCTTCTTTTCCAGACATTAAGTTAATTTAGACACCAGAAGTGAACCTGGTAGGCTTCTTCTGTTAGCAGTGGCAAGAACAGCAACCCATTATCCAGAAGAAGCAGGAGTGTCAAGTTCATAGGAAGGGAATGCTCTTAATGTGCAGATACCAGAGTCTTGCTCCCTATTCTACCTTCAAGGCAGAAAAAGCGTGAATGACCTACCGATGCAAACATTTAGAAAAAAAATGCCATATTGACCACATTGTTGTTTTGGGTTTTTTTTCATAATGACAACGACTGAAAGTGTTTTCCATAGCTGCTACTTGGACACCAGACTCTCACTTGGGTATCAGATGTTCTGCTACATTAGGAATGGGGTGGTCACACACTAGAGGCATTGGAGCTAACAACAGCCTCTCTAACAATGAACCCAAATGCACTACACAAATGGGATCACCTCTCTTAAGCAGAGCAGAGCCTCTTGCATCCTGTGAGTGAACCCCAGAGGAAAAGAAGCTGTTGCATGACTCTGTTTTCTGAGATTTCTCACCCAGACATGACCACAGTGCTGAAGGTCAACCTTATCTAGCCTTGTGAAGATACCAGGGCTACCAACACAATCATTTTATGACCTGCACTTAGATATATACAAATACTTAAAGCAGACTTGTAGTCTGTTTTGATCTCAATCACAATACCAGCATGTATTATGACAATCCTCTCAAAAAGCATAATGATAACCAAATGTCTTGACATCCTATTTTCAGAATTCAATGAAGTGATCTTGATCAATTATATTTCCTGTGAACTGAATTGATAAATACAATCTGGCTAATATTTTTCAAATGGACAGCAATCAACCTAACTTGTGACTTTAAAAGCCATAGAATGAAGATGACAATGTAATCTCCTCCAGAAAGGAACACATTTAAAATGCCCCTAGAAAAAATAATGCACTTTTTTTTTTTAATGTTAAAACCAGTAGATGAAGTGACAAGCTTTTATCACATCGGTAGCTCTTGCATTCAACCCTTAAGGCACAGAGAATAGTTGAATACCCAGAAGGTTAGAGTACTTTCAGTCAGTTGTGGACACATGAGAGGACAGGACAGGTCTCAACCTAAATACCTGCTTTGCTTATTGTCATCAGGGAAAAAAAAAAAAGTGAGATCCTAAAACCTTCAAAAACAAACCTCAGGGATGCCTGCCTTCATTCAAACTCAAGAAAGATTGAACACCAAAGAAATTTGATCCTGGCTTCAAATCACAGCAGTATGGCAAGCACTCAGGAAGACAAATTTGGCCAGATCTAACTGGAGTACATCTCTTTCTAACATATCAGAAAGCAGCAAGGACAGCAGCACTCCCTGCAGCAATGCTAAAAATCTTTGGCCACTTCTCACACTTTGAGGAGGTGACAAAATCTCTGCTGGAATCACATGGGACCTCTGCAACAACAGGAAGGAAAGGGACTGTAGCACAGGGTGAATACACCTCCCTGCTTTTATTCACTCTGCAACACACAGCAAAGAAGGAGCAGTTTTTTTGCCAAGAAAGCTGGACACAGGAAACAGGTCCATAAGCAAGTTTTGGCCACAGCATTGCATGACAGAACAAGAAAGAGTTTAATATATAATTTCTCTAAGTCAGCATGTACAAACTGACCTTTATCTCCCCCTAAGTACTGAAGAAAAAAACCTGGACTTTCTCATGTGATTCCTAGCCAGGCTGATGTCTAAATGAGGCTTTGGAAGAAAGATCACAAATTTATATTTTCCTTCAACTTCTCTCCAGGTGTAATAGGGACCAAGCAGCAAAGTCACTTGTGAGACATCTTTCTGATTGTTGGAGGGGTCTCTGTTTATTCCCTAACTTATCCTGGTTACAATAACTCTGCACTTCTTCCAGCAGCTGATCCAAAAGTGAGGTTAGTGCCAGCATTACACCAAAGTAGTGTTTAATAGCTATCCTTAGCTAACACAACTAAAAGGTATGACCATCCTCCCACATTGCATCAATGCTTTTGCATTTCCTCTCCACATAATAAATTACAGGAGACCAAAAATATTAAGATTATTGCTGGGCCTTCTATAAGAGATTTGGCACTGGTTCAGAGTGCTCAGGTAACTTATCAGGGCCTCAACTACTCATGATTCACTTTCATGATTTTTTCAGATGCTCAAAACATAGACAAAATTCAATAAAACTAGGTAAAATATATTCCAGAAACCCTGATCTTCATTGAGTTTCTTCATTAAAGATAACTGGCCTCAACAAACAGCCCAGCCTCAGAAGTATTTTCTTCCCAATTATTCTTATATCAAACTCAAAAGAATAATCTTTTCCAAAATGCAACCCAAAACCTGAACTCTGCAATTAACTGGAAGACTTCAAGTAATTCTGACAATCTTTCCTAGTCCACACAAACCCAGAGATATAACCAGCTAAGAGGAAGGTTTCAGTTCTAAATCCATGCCTTGTTCAAGGGTGGCTTTTTTGGTGGATAATGTAGAATTACATCACTCCTTTGGCACAAGGAATTAATGACCTCATTCTACTTCTCTGAAAAAACCCTGGAGATCAAGGAGCATACTGATTGTTGACTCTACAAACTGTCTGATAACCAACTTACAAGTGGGCTACTCAGTAGCAGCTGGCTCTTTTCTGGCCTACAGAGAAGAAAATCTCTGTACAATTATGAAAAGTCCCTGCAAAAGGGGAAAATAGCACAATAGATTTATTCTCTCTTCTTTTAACATACAACCACCTGGGGTCATACAGCTCATTTAGCTCTGTGATCACTTGCCTACCAGGACAGGATAAGCTAACTCAACACAGGTATCCAAGAAGTCTCTTCAACCTGATCTGAGCCAGGCCACTAACATGGCAAATATAAAAAAGCTGCATTTCTCTAGAAATGCATGAAGGAAGTGTGCAAACATCTACAGCAAAAGTCCACACAGAGAACACCTGCAATAAAACTTAATAAAATGCCTAAGCTAGGTTTTATTTTGCCTGTATTTGTGAAGAATTTACAGTAGGAGCACATTAGCTGACAGAACAGCAAAATGCAGCACAAAGCTGAGGTAGCAATGACAAGACCAAGGAGAGCAGATGTCACCAAGACTCGGTACATTCCACTATTCAAAAGACCCCAACTTCTGCAATACACATTTTTTGCTTCTCCATGGGAAAGCAAGAAGTCAGACATTGACAATATTGAACTGGTTAGCTGGTCAATTTTTGAATAATACCAGGTCCTTGTGGAAGGGGCCATAATGCATTTGATAGAATCCCTGAATAAAAAGGAAAAGCTACTATTGATAATACTGACTATTCATAGCACCTACACACCCTGCTTTCATTATTTTGCTCAGGTAGTGAGGACACAGAGACAGATGCTGAAGCTTCATTCTTCCAGATCCCAGGCTGTCACATGCAGCCCCAGCTCTCACATTCACTTACAGGGACTGAAGTCAAGAAACAAAAACCACAGAGAGTGGCTCTCTGGGTGTTCCCAGCACGGAATGTCACACCAAAAGGATTCCTGGGATGGACTACATCTGAGCTCATGTGGAATTGCCCTGGCAATGCTGCAAGATGGATGTGCATTTTCATAACCCTCCTTCTGCAATCCTGCTCAATCATTCTCACATAACATTCTCTGCATCCTTCAAGTGACAGACAGTTGCCAAAGACCTGAAACGCCCCAGTCCAACTTCTAGCTCTCCCATGCCTTCACCAGTCATGCTGGCAAAGATCCGCAACAGCAGCTCTAATGAGCCAGAAGAGCCCAAGCATCCAGAGAGGGCAAGAAAAGAGCATTTTCTTCAGGTGATCCCCTGTGAGGTGAAGGCAGCAGAGAAAGCAGTGGCAGCTAAGATGATAAAATGTCAGACTCCCGGCAGTACAAAATGGCAGCTGAATCCTGGCAAAGTGCCAAGCCGTTCAAACAGGGAGTTGAGTACACGGGGCCATAATTATGATTAGCATAATAAGAGAGTGGGACAACAGCTACCTAGTTACTCTGAAGGGTCAGGGAGAATCATAACAAAGCAGAGTTTTAAGGAGAGACACAAAAGCAAACAATGACATAGCTGCTGGTGGGTTTTACCCGGAGGTTCCTCCATGCGTGAAGCGCGGCCGGGAGGAAGTACAAAGACTGTTTAAGGGATCAGGCTCTGAATCAGGAGCAGCCGGCCGTGCCCGCACAACTCAAACGGCTCCACAACACAGAAAGGATCATATGAAAAGTGTGACACTGAACACAAAGGACCCTACAAGAAAAATAGGCTGTTAGGGTAAATTTCAATAAAACCTGGGCTCCGTAGAGTCAATCAAGATTTTTTCCTTTCTAACCAGAAAAGACTGTTTTCTCTTTCTCTCTGTCCCGGTTTGAGAATGAAGCAGAAGCGATAAAAATATGAGAAAATTTAATAAATAAAATCTGAACACTCAGACATGAGCTTTTTTTTTTCATTTTGAATGTCACGTAAACAATATTTACAGATCCACTGCATTATGCAATTAGCCCAGCTGTCTACGTGAAATTAATCAGAGTTTTAATAAAAGTATTAAATACTGAGTCACAGACTTAAAAGACATATGGATATGAAAATCTGTAGATTAACTATACTGTGTATGTCTGAAGGAACTCACAGACAGAGCAGAAGTTTAAAATCAAAAGTTCTCTTGGCAGGTAGAAAGATCAGAGTTTTCGCTGAAATCTGAATTCCACAGAAGACACTGAGAATCTGTGTGTAAAAAAATATCACTCTTACTTACCAGGCCTGATCTGGTTCTTCATGAACAGAAAGTTTACTGTTAACCCTATTTTTAGCTCCCTTTTCCTCTGTGCTGCTTCTATTTCTCCTATTAACATTTTCCATTACCAGACATCAAGAAGCACTGCATACACAAACCAAGCTTTTCCCAAGGCAAGGTCAACTCGTTACCATACAAGATGACCATCTGCTGTACCTCAAGTGAAACACATCAAGACACCCAAAGTTAAATGTTAATATTGCCATTAGGCTTCTCCACTGCATTTGCTATCATATGATATCAGACAGAACATCAACTGAAGACATGCTTTTTAGACTGAAGAGGAAAACACACTGGTAAAAACCCTACCCATCTCTCCCTTGCTTTCAAACATCATTTTTATTTTGTCTGAAATCCATAAACTAATGGGTTTCTTCTACCTTTGGGGAGTGGGGGAAAAAGCAGCCAACAAAATACAACCCTGTTTAGCTGCCTTCCTTCTAAGCACCTCTGTCTCCAGTGACAGGAATGAAACCCACGTTCAGAATGCAATAAACTTACAACTTCCAAACGCAGGCATCCCCATAAGGAAGACCACATTCTTGTTCTCAGACACCAAAATACTTCTACTGTCATAAATCCTTCCTGACAGCAATATCTGACAAACATGTTTTAAATCATGCTTTTCCTACCCTCATCACACTTTGCTATGTACACCAACAGACTTTGACATGTACTGGTGAGAGTGAAGCTCAGAGGCATATACTTTAGGCACACATCTTAATTCCAATTTGCAGTGCTCATTGCAAACCATCATAACACCTAATTGAAAAAAATTTATCCTATGAAAGTTCATAGATCAGTAACACATTTCAGAACAAAAATTCGGAGAAGCACACACACATAGACACTGATTTTCCCAATTAGAGGACAGTCACTTATTAAACTTTTCCTCTTCTTGTTAATTAAACCCTTATTTTATATAATTTTGGAACATCTATTTATTTCCAAAAACAGGTGCATTTCAAACAACATACTCATGAAGAAAAAGGAGAATTAGCATCTTTCTTGCCTTGTAACTTTACCTAGGTGTCTATATACACAGTAGTGAGAGGAAAACAGACACACTACTATTGAATACTATTAGGGCTGAAGAAGCAAGAGAACACACACTATTTGCCTTTCAAATGCAGATTGCAAAACGCTGACTTGCACTAATTTGTAGCTCTAGATCTTGCTACTGTTCACTGCTAAATGCATTACAACCACAAAACAGGTCAGAAAGAAGCAGAAAGATCTCTGCTTTTTAAAACTTGTACTTTGACAGTCATGAAAAGAAATTCACAGCTGACTGACCCATATTAAATATCCAATGAAAGGATATTTAAGGTCATAATGAAAGGACAAAGCCTGGAGTTTTTGTGATCTCCAGCTCATCCATCCAGTAACTCAGCAAAATAAATAAGACAAACTAATCAATTATTAGACTGAAATATTAAAACTAGTAAGCCTGACTAGCTCATTTAAACAAACCGTAAATCACTTACAGAACTGGATGAACAATCAGCTCTGGACTATATGATTTGATTACCGTTGCTGCATCTTTGGTACAAAACACATGGGATAAATCTGCACCCTAAAAAAGAAAATTTGCAAACAGTATTGTCAAATTTATGACTTGATAATAACTTTATCATTCCAAAGATTACTCAACTAATAATTTGACTGAATTCTTTCTTCTCGATAGTTTAAACAAATTGTATAATGTTTCTTCTATTTTGGCATAGACTAGTATGAAATGTTCTGTTCTTTTTGTATCTAACTTCCAATATAATTTTTTTTTCTGTTTCTCACTAACAGAATGAGTGAAAACACAAATCTCAAATTTTTATTCACTTAAGAATTATTTCTCATCTGTAGATGAGCAAAGACTACAATGTCTCATGTACAAAAGAACACAGGTGAACGTAAGTAAAACTACTTAAGAAAGCCATAATACTACTGCAACATACTTGCAAAATATAGCTATGGTGACCCATGAATACATTTCTAGTCCTACCATTTTTACTCAATGGGTGAAATTCCTGCACAAAAAAGGCTGGCACAATTTTGGCAACACACCCAATGTTAAACAAACATTAAAGCTGAAGAGTTGAGGCTCAAGCTTCTGCTACCAACTCAAAAAATCAGAACACACATAATATTATGTAAGCAGTGACCAGACCAGTGATCTTGTATTGGTCATGCATATTGAAATTTCCCAGTATCAAGGAAGTGTCTTCTCTGCTTTACCACTATACATTGAGCATTTCAAGCTACTCTGACTGTTTATGTGAAGATGTAATTGTCTGAAATCAAGTGACTTCAGAAAGGAACCTCCTAGTATTGCCACTGGACTTGCACATAGTAGATAGAAAGCTGAGTGGCCTTGTGATTTTATAATAACATGGTTAAATAACATCATCTCAGTTTCAAATCTTTGAGGGTTTGCATCCTGAGAGAAGTGGCTGGAAATATCTGGGATGGTTACCTACATATTGAGAGAAATCTTCAAAAGGAAAAACATACACAATGAACTGAAAGTACTGACACACTATATACAGATTCTGAAAATCAGATGTATTATGTAAGCATGACTTGTTTACATTTGAACAATCTCCCTGTATTTATGTAGTCTGTTTAGCCATT
Organism: Fringilla coelebs; assembly: GCF_963513975.1. NCBI lineage: Eukaryota > Metazoa > Chordata > Aves > Passeriformes > Fringillidae > Fringilla > Fringilla coelebs. The sequence continues at coordinate 25,190,930 of NC_140029.1, read as the reverse complement.
TAATATGTCAATAAAATAATTCCATGCTTCTAGAAAAAAAATCTTAGAAAATACTTCTGCTGAAGATTAGAATGCAAATAAAATGTGCTATTAGAAATTACATGGAATTCCACCCACAATCTTTAAACTTACCACATGTAAAAATTTTACTAGTCTAAAGTTTTAAATTTTGAAGGAGAGTTATTTCATCCAACACAGTTATCAGGTCCAGAAAAAATTTCTGAAGAAGTCACTGTAGCACAAAAACATAACTCTAAACAATAATCTAAGGTTATTTTATTGTTCACTTTTGGAGAAAATATTTCATCAAGTCTTGAAATTTCCCATCCAAGTCCCTGAAATTGTCAAATTTTGGACATATTTCTAACTTCATCTCACAAAGAGAAAGGAAACATGGTGAATGAAACACAGTAAGGACACATTTACAAAGTATTTTTACAAATTCTGAACTAAGGATTTTCTTTGCTTAAGAGAAGACCTTCTAGAGCTCAAAGTTCATGTGCACTATAGAATGAATGCTATTTTAAAAATGACACCTAGGCAACAGAAATTATGAAAAGTTCATTTTGGACTTGTATAGAAGAACACGTACCACTTTGAGAGCTGTAATTGCAGCAAAATATGGTGCTCCAGTGTATCTAAAATGAAATAAAACTTAGGTTAGGAACCACAGTAATGAGATTAGATAATGATCTTTCATAGAAGATGTCACAGATCATGCCATAAACCAGCAAAATTTTCTCAAGTAACAGAGGTGAAACTTCAGAGACAAACAAAACAAGAGCCAAAAACTGCTTGCAAGTTAAATATGCAATCTGTGACCTGGATCAATCCCATCTGCCTTTAGATGCTTAACTAAAGTGCCTAAACTGTGATTCCAGTTGCCCTAAATTCTCTTTATACAAAGACTGAAGAGAGAGATATGAACACAATCACCCTCCAAAAGTGCTTACTTCAACCGAGAGGTAAGACCCTATGACCATTAACTTCTAACTCCAGGCTATTTGACCCAGCTACAAGACAGCACCTTTTTGCTCTTTATGTAATGTTTATTAACAGCAGATGTCCAACAGTAGATCTCTCTTACAGGAGAAAGATGTCATCTCTCTTTCAAAAGGGGAAAATTAAAAGAATGAAGGTGTGGTGGCTCATTCAAAGTATTGTGGCCAATATTGGTTCTAGGTCAGTACAGCGTTTAACTGATTTATGCAATATATCTTTTCTCCCCTGAAATAGGATATTTCCATTACTCCAGTACATAAAGCAAGGTATTGGCAGAATCTACTAAACACCAATATTTATCAAAATAAAAAGCCCACAAGAAAACATAGCATAAGAAAATTAAGAGACACAGTTCCCAAGAAGGCAAAAAACCAGATGTGCCACTGTCTTAACTCCAGTCTACTTATTCTAAAACCTCACCATGCAATGGGAAAAGACTAACACTGAAAGCAGAGAGTTTGGTGGTCAAAAAAGACAGAGAAGGTAGACACAAACAGCATTTTAAGTTCCCATAACATTCAGTATAAAAATTTTGCAACACATCTGCAAGGTACCATGTTCTTTCCTAAGTAGGCATGCTCATGATGATGGAGTCCTAAAGCTCTCTGGAAAACTGTGGTTTAAGTGTAAGGTGAGTTTAAATGGCTTCTCCAAGCAGTTATGAAATTCTGAAGCTTTATCAGAAGCAAAAATCAAATTTCTATTTAACTTACTCTCGACATCCTCCAACAATGCCTATACGACCATCTTGACCTTTATGCTTTTTCCCTGTCAGAGGAGGGATAACATTGCGCACCAGCTGAAAAATATTCTCCATATCCTTCAGAGTGTGTGTTCTGTGCAGTGAAAAAGACCTCTCTATAACTGAAAAGAAGAAAATAAGCGTTACTTCAAAGAATGTTCTTCCTTAAACTACTGCCAAGCATTTCTTTTAAGCACTCATGTATACTGATAAAAACACACAAAGATACACAAAGTGACATATTTCTAAAATCCAAACGCTTTGTCACTTAAAGGCCTTTAGAACAGTGAGTAACTAGGGAAGGTGATGATTATAAAAATGCATTCAGGGTCTGATGAAGAGAATATTCTCACTGACTGCTCACAGTCCTAATTCAGGGCTCAGGTACAGAAAGAAGCAACAACCCAGAATAGTTATGTGAACATGTTTTAACTAGAAATACCTTCTTAGTTCAGCCTGAAATCAGTTCTATAATTAAGCTCAACTGAAACACGAACACTTAGTAAGGACTAAACACATCCACAGAGCAAGCACAAAGCAACTGAAACCAAATTTTAAATGTACACCCTACCTTATATTTCGTTTCCCCTTAAAGACTTCCACCTCTTAGCAGAATCAGGGCCTATCTCACTGCTTTTTTATTTTGGTAGGCGGTTACAAAGCATAGTGAAAGTCTTTCTGCAAAACTATAATCCAACACACTAGATGCAAACATCACAAATATCACACAAAGATCATTTTTAGCTATAATACATCTCCAGATCTCTGATGCAAAGCTACACGGCAATCCACATCCTAAAACAACTGCACACTCAGTAGGCTATGTATCAAATGACTCTTTCAAAAGGCTACAAAAATTTAGAAGAAAAAATTACTTCAACAATTACAACTAGAGAAAGAATTAAAACATTTACCTAACATGGGGAAAATGTGAAGATCACTATTTCTATCAACAATGTGTTAACTATAAACTGCAGCAAATACACTAAAAGAGCAAGTTCTTAAAAGCTCCTCATTACCTGTAAAATTTTGCTCAGAGGAGTGGCTTATTTGAATGCTAATATTGGTGCCCTAGACCATAGCCATGCTTACTTTCTTTTGTACAGATCTTCTAAAAAGCTTTCAGGGAACTGCTACACATGTATAATTACGTAGAAAATAACTCCCATGATACTCCTTATTTTCAGTTGTACACAACTCAATAACCCTAACCCCCAACTCCAAAATAAAAATATAGAGGGGAGGAAAAAAGAAGGAAAAAAAAAAAAAAGAAAATTTCTGTTCCAGAAGTACTGGGCATAATAAGGGGAAAAAAATGTAGTAAACAAGAAAATTCCAAATCTGTGTGCTATCAGCAAAATACATCTTTTTCTCTCTCTTTCAAAGAATCTAAACCAGACATGCTAATCTTCAGTAATAGTATGCTTTAGACTTCAATAATGACAAATACTCTTGGCCGATCTTTTGCTTTTGAATACAGGCATCCCAGTCTTACTGAGAAATAATAAAAAAGGGGGGTAAAAAAAGGAAAGGAATGAAAATAAAAGAAAAAACCCACAACCTGTTTTGGATTACAGCCAAAATAGCATTGCAGTGACACAGAGAACAAAATCCTCATCTCCTCTGAAAACAGGGCAGATTATTTTCTTTAAATCACACTTCACACACTTCCTGGTTTTCAACCACACAAGAATATTATGTAGCTTGGAACCCTTAAACTGCAGTGTTGCTAAGAAGGCCTTGTGTTTATTTCCTGCTGGTTCTTGTTCATGTGTGAATATAAAATTACTACGTAATAAATGGAGAGAAAGCAGAGAATTATGCAAAAAGCCATTCTTAATATAGCCGTACTCTACCTACAGAATCACTATGGCATATTCAGCTCTTAACAAATTAAATCTTAATTCCTTAAAAGATGTGTTGCCTGAAGCATTATGCTCACATTTTAGCATAAACACTTTTTTACACCCTTGCCAATTACAAGATTTGAATCTCCAATTGCTCTTGCTACAGTTAAATAAATAAAATGCATTTTTGCATAGCGCAATATGCCTGAACACCTATATGATGAAATCCAACAAGAAAAATTGAACCTCATTTTCAGGTTGCTACACAAAAGTATGCTTTTCAGGAAAAAACTTTCAGAAGTAATGGTAAGGCCTTGGAGGTACCTTCACCCCAGTCTAGAACCGTAAATAATTTCCTATGGGAATTTCTAAAGCACACCAGCTTTCATGAATTTTAAAAGTGAGAACATTTGAAACACTGTATCCATTCATATCCCATAAATTATCTGCAAAAGTCTGCTGCCACCAGGAAATCCTACACACCAGCTATCCACTCAAGGAACACAACCAGATCTGCCAGCCTAAACCCTCAACAGGCCTAAGCACCCAGTCTGCCATACATTTTACATGGAAACAATAACTAACACACAACTGAAAGGACTTCTCAGGACTCAGGGAATGCCCCTTACGGTCAATTATTATTCAACACTGATGCTGGCTGCTTCCTTTTTTTTTTGGTTTTTTCCTCTTTTCGAACTACACCTTTTTTTCTCCAAGCAGTGTGAAACTCAGAATTAGAACAGAATAAGACTTTGCATTTCCGCATGGCAGGCTAATCACTAAGCCCCAATCTGACTCTAGTTCCAGCACTGATGGAATATCCCTGATTTCCTCCTGCCCATGCAGTCTACCTCCAGGTACAAAAAGACCATGATAAACATAAATGGCACAGGCCCACAGATCCCAAGAAGTTTGTTAATGATTGCTACCATCAGCTTCTGGCCCACACATGAGATACAGAAGGAAGTTTGTGCATAAATACCAATTCTTGAGATACTGCCTTGCCTTTTTCTTTAAAATAAATTCAGATGCCCATAGAATTTATAGAGCTGGTGTAAAAAAAACCATAAGCAAATATTTTCATCTTCTATTACATCTGCTACAATATTTAATTTATAAGATTCAGAATTTTATTGTAAAGAAATTTATTTTAAAGAAGCTAGACCTTAACATCTGACTTCAGTCCACTCTTTTCCCAGCCCTGAAAAAACACATGCACAGCCTTAACTTCATATACTGGGTTATGCTTGGTAACTTCAAGCAGAACAACGGCAATATTTCTGCTACAGAGTAACTAATGTTTCCAGATTGCTTCCAGCAACTCTCCTACTTGCCTTTTACATATATAACTCCTCCTCACTTCACTGTACACAGACATGAATGTGGAAGGAAGTTCCCAAGGCTTACAGGGTCCAAAAGGTATAATTTTGCTCATGAAAATTTGTTATAACTAATGTACCTGTATTAAATAATCAGTACAATAGTACGAATAATGATTTAATTTCATTTGACATCAGACAAACACCTTCACCACAGTATTAAATAATTCCAATTAGCTTTTATTTTCAAAAGCTGCTTACTACCAGTGCTTTCACACAGAAGTTTTATCAAGTACCCTAGCTTTTATTTATGCTGTAGAAGGAAGTACCTATCGGTGGAGAAAGTGTGGTTGCCATAGCATTATAATTAAAGTTATCCGCATACGAACGATGGTTCGCTCTCCGAGGGGGACTTGTTGGTATAGATTGTGACCTTTGTGATACCGAAGAAGAAATTCCAGCCAACATCTGTCCCAACATCTGTAACATTTGGAGTTCTCGAGCATGCTCAGCTTCCCGACGCTTGTCCTCAATTTTGAGCCTCTGCTCTTCGAATCTGTAGAATTTCTCATCTGTATCCATGCTCTGCTGCAGGAATTTTTCCATCATTTTATCCAATGTCAAATTCGTATGGCGTTTTTTTGACCTTTTGGGCTGATTGAGAGGTGGGGTAATAGTTGGAGCACTGACTTCTTTAAAGCCTAAAGCAAGGAAATAATCTATTATTTTTCTGATGGAAAACAATTTTCTAAGAAGAAAGCAGCAAAAAAATCTCCCTACAAGAGGTGACCTAATGTTTCACAAAGCATTAGGTTACACTTTCTCAATGCAAGCTGTATTTATGTGACATAAATAGTACTTCTTTCAGAGTACCAAAGCAAACCCACAAACTTCTACCAAGTTGCAAGGGTAACACAAAAATCACAGAGCCATTTTTTAATTGCTGTAGTACTAAACTTCAACAATAGGAGTCTTTTTCATCTTCTAAAAAGGTTTTAAGTGAAGGTTATTAAATAGTATAGCCTCATTTGTCTATTGCAGATAATTACATTAATCTAAATTGAGTTTCAGTCTGTTGGCATTCTAGATTTGCATTTCAAAAGAACATTAGTGCAAACAACTCTTTGATGGGGTTTAAATGTAAAAAGAAGGTTGCTTAAACGTCAACCAATTGGCTGACTCTTAAGTCATGTCAACTTCCGAAGACAAGTTCATGTTTGTATTAAAAACCCTGCATTAATCTAGATTGAAAACAAACAAGCAACATTTCCCCCGCTGCTCCACAATACAAATGTGGAGGGTAAAGAACGCAGAGGGAAAGGACAGGCTTTAACAAAGTGCTGTTTCTGTCCGCAACACCGGTAAAGTTAGAAACAGTGTTTCTAAAACAACCCCTGCAATTTATTATGCAAAAGCTTTCCCCTAGCCTTCTGGCCCAGCTGCAACAATAAGGAGATTTTTCAGGTATTATCGTCATCATCGTTTTAATACCGATTAGCAAAACTGCACTCAGTCTGCAGGGAACGGGAGAACGCTCCAGCGAGAAGGATGCTTATTTTCTTGTACAATGCTACCTGACACTTTGTCTCGATAATCTCTGCGCTAGTCTTCCATTGACAAATACCGACAAAAACTCACTAGGGTCCCTGTCTGCAGCATCTCCCCCTCCCCGGTATGCAGCATTTCCAGCACCCGCAGCAGCCCGCTCCCCAGTTCGCGGAGACGTGCAAGGTGCAAGAGTGGGGGGAAGCACGGGCGGGTTTCGGAGCGCGAAGGACGGGGCAGGAGGCAGCAGGAGAAGGAAAAAGCCACTTAGAAGAGCGCTAGCTGCGGAGAAGCGCAGGCAGTCGCTTGCGAGAGCCCGCGGGGTGAGGGGAGGACACCCGGCGCCGGGAGCCCGCAGGCTACTCACCGTCACCCGGCGGCACGGGGATGGCGAAGGACGGGCACTCCACCTTGATGGGGTGGTCGGCGTAGGAAGAGCACTCGCCGGAATCCTCGGTGAAGTTGTCCCGGGGGGACTCCGGCCCGGGGTCCTCGTCCAGTTCGGCGTCCAGCGAGCGGCTGTTGTGCGGTGTGCCCGGCGTGGGCGGCGCGGCGAGCGGCCCCGCGGGCGGCTGGGCGCCGTCGGGCGGCGGGGCCAGCGGCTCGGGGGTGCCGTCGGGCCCCCCCCGGCAGCTGAGGATCCGGTCCATCTCGTCGTAGTACTTGCATATCTTGCGGGCGTGCCCGTTCTTCTTCAGCCCGTCCCGGGCCTGGTAGTACTGCCGCTTGAGGCCCTTGATGCGGATGCGGCACTGCTCGGGGGTGCGCTCGAAGCCCAGCTCGGCCAGGCGGCACGCCACGTCCCGGTACACATGGCTGTTCCGAAAGTTGCCGTCCAGCGCCGACTGCACGTCCGCCTCGCCCCAGATCTCCAGCAGCGCCCGCGTCTCCAGATCCGACCACAGGAAGCCCCGCGTGTTCGTAATCATCCTTGGCCGGCCGGGGTCACTGCAATGGCCGCGCACCGGGGAGAGGGAAGGAGGGAGGGAGGGAGGGAGAGAGGGAGGGACGGAGGGGGCGGAGGAGGGCGGCGGGGAGGAGGGAGGGGGTTTAATGCCCGCACGCGGCTCTCCCAGGGGGCGCCTACGCCAGCCCCGGCAGCCGCGGTGCGGTGGGAAGCGGCGGAGAGCCGGGCCCCGGGACCCGCATCCCGGGCCGCCGCCGCTCGCAGCCCTCACGCACGCAAACAAAACTTTCCAGGCGCCGCTTTGAGCTGCGGGCACCTGCAACAAGAGGGGTAGTGAGGTGGCAAAAAAAAAAAAAAAAAAAAAGAAAAAGGAAAAAAGCCTCTTCCCCTTGACTCGCCCCCTCCGAAAACGATGATGATAAATAAAAAATAAACAAGCAGGCACCCGGCGCAGAGCCGCGGTCCTCTCCTCCCCCCTCTTCTCAGGCAGTCATTCTTGCGCTGCCGCTCCCCCGCCCCGGGCTCCGCTGGGAGCGACAGGACGACAGCGCTGGCTGGACTTGGAGGCTCTGCTCATCACAGTGCGCCTGCCTCCCTCCCTTCCTTCTCCTCCCTCCCTCCCCGCCGCAGTGGAGCGCGATCCCTAAACACACACACACCCACACATACAGGGCGCTGCGGCTCCGCTCGGCGCCTACCTCACCCCCGCGCACCGCCGTGCCGGGCCGCGCCGCGCCAGCGCGGGCAGCGACATCGCTGCGCCCCGGCCGCCGTGTCACCGAGCCCGGGGCGGGCGGGCTCCCCCCCGCACCCCGCACCGGCGCACACACGCGCGGCAGCGCTGCCCCTGCAGGCCGCCACAACAGCCGCGCCGCAGCCGGCGCCGCCCGCAGGCCCGCGGGGGCCCGGCAGCCGCTGCCCTTGGCAGACCCTGCGGCGGTGCTGGGGGTCGGGTCTGTGAGCGCTTCCCCCGCCCCCGGCCGTCCCTCCGCGGAGCAGGTGAGCGGCCCGGCCGGCCCCCGCGGCGGGCGGGGGTGGGCTGCATCGTGCTGGGCCCCGCTGCCGCCCCTTCGCTTTGGTTTTGCTCTCCGGCAGGAGCGTCACGAGGCCGCCACCGCCTCCCCCTCAGCGGGGCTGCCCGGCCCGGCGACCTTTCCTTCCGTGGGGAGCACGCACCGGCCCGACCGCCCGCGGGCTACGGCAGCGCCCGGCGCCCACCCGGCCCCGCCTCCCGCCCGGGCCGGCGCTCGGAGGTTTGTACCTTCGTCACGCCGCAGCCAGAGGGCCACGGCCAGTGTGGCCAGGGCGACGGCAGCGCCCCGTCCCCACATCCTCGCGGGGACAAGGCAGGGCCGCTCCGCTCTTACCTCGGCACAGCGCGGGGCTCCGCACACCCGCTGCCCAGCGCGCACAACTCATCGGCGCGGCTTCCGCCTCCGCTCCGCGCCGGCGGGGCCGGGCAGGGCTCCGCGGGCGGGCGCGCCCTCCTGGCACCGCTCCGCGCCTCCCCGCGCGGTGCTGTGTGTTAGGGCCCGGCTCGGCCCGGGAGGGGAGAGCTTGGAGAGCCTGGTCCAGTCAGAGTCCGGCGCTTTGGGGCCATCGTCTCGGTCCTTTAATTGGCAGCTCTTATAAACTCCCAGGATTTTAACATTTATTGTTTCATGCTCTTCTCATCCCTCATCTCGCCAGGTGCTTCTGAGAAAACTCCTCATTTGCAATTGTGATTTGCTTCTAAGGTGCTGGTTTTTGCTCAGATACATCATTTCCCCCTATACACAGCAGTTGCCCTATACTCCACTGGTGAGGCCACACTTCAAGTCCTGTGTCCAGTTTTGGGCTCCTCAGTCCATAAAGGACTCTTGAAGGTGCTGGAGCAAGTCCAGAGAAAGGAAACAAAGCTGGTCTAAAACACTAGTCCTGTGAGGAGCAGGTGAGGAAGCTGGCATTGTTTAACCTGGAGAAAAGGAGGCTCAAGAGACCTTATCACTTTACAACTACCTGAAAGGAGGCTGTAGTCACATAAGGGTCAGCCTCTTCTCCCGGGTTACCAGTGACAGGACAAGAGGACACAGTCTTACACTGGGCTTGGGGAGGTGTAGGTTGTACATCAGGAAGAATTTCATCACAGAAAGAATGGTTAGACTTTGGAGTGGGCTCCTCAAGAAGGTGGTGTAATCACCATCCCTGGAGGTGGTTCAGGAAAGACCAGATATGGCACTTAGTGCTGTGGTCTAGTTGGCATGTGTGATCCTGTGATTTTATAGCAGCATTCCATTATTATTTTCTTTAAAACACAACAGAGCTGGTGAAACTACCATCTGATGTTCACCTCAGCTCCTACGGCACCTGCTTAATCTACACAGTGAATCAAAATGCAGTGTCACCCAGGAGAAACTTAAGATTATATGCATGAAAAAGCTGAAACATTTTTTAAAGCTCTAAACAGCTGTAATTTCTGCTCTAGACCCCTGGGTATTTCAAGAAAGAGTGTTGTTATTAACTCATAAAAGCTTGTAGCCTAACTGGCAGTAAAATGTCAGTGTTTCAATTAATATTTTGAAGGGGTGAAGACAGATAACATTTTCCTTTACTGCCCTTTGTTATACATAAGCTGTGGTCAAACAGACCTGCTGGTGTTACCTGGTGTTACCTGGACCAAACCCAAGCACAAGATATTTATGTCTTTCAGCTTCAGAAGCACTGCTGAAAGCAGCCATGCGGTCTGCAAAGTATGAGACAGACAACCTGAACTTTTAGTGACCCAGGTTGATCAGTAACCTGTGTTCTGGAGCAGGACCTTGGATGCCTGATGACTTCACTGTCACGTATTAACTTGTTTGTTGAAAAGTTGCTCTTCTATAGGTCCTGGTATCTGGTATGATTTTAAAGCCAATACCAAGTCAGTGAAATTTTCCCTTCATTCAGTCAGAACCAGTAATGTTTTTTACCCTCTGATTATCAGAGTGGCAGTCCAAAAGATAGATTAAACAGACAACCACATCTAGTTTGCACATGAATTTTAACCCAGAAAAAAAAAAAAAAGTTGAACACCGCATTTCATACACTCATGTTTTGATTCCAGCTGGAAGGATAATGAATGTGTAGATTCCCATAACTCCAACACTGATTTAATGTCTGGAAGAGAGGGGGGAAAGAATAATGCAGATGTTTTTTTTACACCATTAGGTGTCCCTACCAAAGGCATATCTTGTGCCCAACAAAGGACAGGAAGAAAGATATAATTGTAATATTTTTTGTTGAATTCTCTAGTTTCCTTTGTAGCAGAGGTGGAAGGGAATTCTTTTGATGCAGGCCCCTCAGAAGTTGTTTGTGGAGAACCCAGTTCTCAATTTGCGTGTGGAGGAAAACCTGAGGATGACTGTGGGCTTCCCCTATGCCACAGTTCTTCAGCTTGTTATGCGCAGCTTTGTTGTGCGCAACAACTTTTTGTAACCACAGGAGTGTAAAACCTTTGAGGAAAACATGGTGCTACTCTTCTGACATTCTCCTGCCCTGTTCATAACTCAAGGTACCTTCTTCTGGTTTAGTACTGGCTGCCATCTCCATACCTTGTACAGTATAAATCCATAACTTCTGGTGCCATCTCTGAGCGCAGCAACAGCAACTTAACCAGCAGATAAGGTAGGGAAAAAGGGCCTTTAACAGAACTACAGAAGGTAGGAGGTGTATGAGACAAAAGTTCACACTCCCACCAAAGAGGAAGAGAAAAAGCAGCTGCAAGAGGCACTTAGTTCTTCAGCTGTATACTGTGCTTGTCCAGTTTTTTTAATTGAGATTTCTTTTCTGTCACTCCTGTCACTTTCTCTGCTTGTCCCTCTTACATGAAAGGAGGAATGACCCTGCAGAGTTCCATTTCCTTCTTTGTCAAAATCATTCTGGCTTCATTACCTTGCTGGCCCCTACCACTTCCTCAGAGTCTTTTCCCTCCTTCCCTAGCTCTTGATCTCAACCTTCAATTCCAGCATTTTAACCCTTCCCTAGCTGTACTGTCAAGGCAGCATATCCTCCTCATTAGTGGATTAACTCTGTACCTTCCCTGCTACACAGAAAAAGAGGCATCAGTAGCCAGCCTGAGAATGTTCTACCACTGTCAAGGTAGACAAGAACTTGTAGGATTGACTTTGTAGTAGATGGCAGCAGTCACTGACAGCTGGTGCTTGCTGCGGAAAGACGATATGGGGAGGGATGGACTGTAAGGTAGATGTCCCTAGGTGGAGACCCCAAAATAGTGACCATTCAGGACCATCTTTTCTTTTGCAGGTTCCTGATGAATCTTTGTTGGCTCTTTGTTTCTGATGACTTTGCACCCACTCAGCGCTTTGGTCCTTTCCACCCGTTTGGTAACTGTTGAGCAACCCTGCCTATCAAAGCCATTCCATGGTGAATGTGGACAGCAGGTGTCATTAGCAGAGTTTGCAACACCCTTTGATTGCATTCTCTCCACTCAAATAATTGACAGCCTGTACTGGAATCACCATTTAATATCATAAATATCACAAATATATCCCTGTCAACATATGCATATTAATAATTGCAGTAGGAGGTTTAAGCATACATATAGAGAAAGGAAATGGAAGAAATCAGAAGTAATAAGTAGCTCTAATTGAAACAGCCCTTAAAATACCACCAAGGATTTCTTTGTTGTTGAGATGTGAATCTGGATACAGCTTTCATTTTGAAAAAGATAAAGGAAGTCTTAATTTCATTTGAATGATTACCTAGCTAAATTGCAGTTAGAATTGATAGTGTAATAGAGAAGGCAAAAATGGTATAGGTGTTCTGATAATAAGAGAGACAGTCCTGCAGGTGTTATTAGTAGTGCTGTTTACTGTTTTTAAATTAAGTGGAATGAGCATGTTTTACACCGCTAATGTGTTTGTCTTAGTACAGGACAAAATGTGGCTATATGTTGTAAATTTTAGTTTACTAGTTTGATGTCTCTCTAGGCCACAAAGAAACTAAGAATACCTGAAGCTATAGTAATTATTCCCATCACTTCAGTTTGTGTATTTTTATATTCAAGAGAAAGGATACCAGCAAGCAATTGACAACAAGCTGTTACAAGAGCACATCAACATGGCTTTGGTTTCCTGATAAAGTTTACTAAACAGCAATGTTGTATGGGCTGAAGAAGGAAAACAATGTTTCTTTCCACAATGTATATGGAAAGAAACATACCTACATCTGATTAAATACTGTGTTAAAAGTTTGCCCATATAACTTCTGTGATTCTTCATATTCTTACCAGGTCACTACAGATACTGTCTAGACATAGTCTAATAATGTTTGTGAAGCCCTGTGTTTCACTAGGTAATTTTTATTTTACCCAAAGTGAACAGTCTTTTCTGCTAAGTGTTAATGGTGAGAAAAATAAACATGAGGGAAACAATAAAGAGGCTGTTTCTGGTTTGTACTCTCTTTAGAGCAGGCAATAAGAATGATCTATGTAGTGCAGTAGAAGTGAAGAAGGCTTTTTGGACTCACCCAAATCCTTCAAAGAAGTTCCTGATATCTAGTGCAAACAATTATGTAAAACCTCTTAAGCAACAACCAAAATGTTAAAACAAATGGCCTTTTTTCCAATAGGGAATAATGAGACTCTCAGAAAGTTGAGACTGGGGAGTTATACAGTTTTTTAAAAAACTGCTTTATCTTGTTCTTTGGTGGCAGGAGGTAATATTTGCCAAATCCATTAATTTACACAATTTAGAAGACAGCTATTATTATGAAATATACTATTTATATAAGTTTTTTGTTGTTCAGTAATGTCATTTAGACATTATTTTAGTTGTGTTGTAGCTGAGCCTGAAGGCTTTGCCTGAGCATTGTCTTACCCATTGTACACATACAAATGTCAGCCCCTTGCTCAAAACAGTTTTATGTGCATTTAAGAGAGACATGAGTACTCAGAATGATGGACAGATTTGTAAAAAATAAATTGGTTTTACCTTAAGTGATACAGCTCAGTTCAGTCTTGGAAAATCATAGTGGATAGTGAACGTGACTGCTGGAGGAAGGCTACACGCTGTATTCACAAACGGATTTGAAAAGTTCCTCTTTCAGGTACCTTGCTTCCCTGGGTTTTTCCCCCCCTGCAATGTGTTGCTAGTTATCTCATAGATCCAGCATATGAACTTTAGCAGTTGTGTCCCCAGGTTTCTCTGAAGACTCTGTAGTTACTTTCCCTGCAGCCCCTAAGCCTCGCATTTGTAGTCAGGCTCAGACTGCTGTAATGCCATGGGTGATGTCTGCCTCCAGTTGCTTCTGGAGTTGTGCATAATCTTTATGCCCACAGGAAAAAGCTGTAGTTCTCTTTCCTCCCTGTGAGAGCTGTTCCTATTACATATTCCTGAGCTCTCATATATAGAAAATATATTCTAGTCCTTAATATGCCTGCACTTCAATTTACAGGTGTTAGAATTAAACACACGTACCCTGGTTTCAGTTACAGCATCTTCTACTTCAAAGTCAGCATATATGTATGTACATTATTACTTCCTGTGATTGCCACAGCTGTGTAAATGGATGGAGAGCAACAATTAATTTTTTCCATGCCAAGGCCAGCTCTGCAAGTTCTATTGGGATAATTAATCCCATTGTGGGAGGAGAAGGTCATGTAAAAATAAAAGCTAAAATAGGGTAAGAGGGTGGATATAACTATGTTGTTATAAAGATGACACATCCAAATGATGATTTTCTTTGCTGTATGGGAATATCTATCCCAGTATAAAGCACCTTTATACAAATATAGCTATAGACTTGACATGTCAGAAGCTGAGACAGGAGGGAAATTGCATTGCTTTAGTTCTATCACAATAATTCAAATAGGACCTATTTTTTTTTGTGACCAGCCCCAAATAACATAGGGCAGTAAAAAATTACTTCATTTGGCAAATGGTTTTTTACAAAGAAGCTTATCCTTTTGTGAAGTAATTTTTTCAGTCCTCCCCACTTCCATTTTCTATCCTTCATTGCTCTTAACACCCTTCCAGAAGACCACACTATATCAGTGAATCCAGTTCTCCTACTAGCACATTTTCATGAAGAGTTGTTAATGAAGGAGCAGTAAAGATCAGAAGGGAGGAGGATTTTGTGTGAGGGTGTGGAAAGGAGAGCCTTGATGGGTGGCTCTCCAGGACTAAGTCTGCCAAATGTCTTGTGTCAGGAAAGAGGATGCGTGGCCAGAGAGGAAGGGAGGCAGGTAGCTCTTCTGCCCTGAGCTCCTGCTGTCACCTCCAGGTTCACACTAAGAGTTCAGACAGCCCATGCCAGGGTCACCACTCTGTACCAACCCACCCCTCCTGCTCTCTCCCACTGTCTTCCATCAAACCCAAGTCTTGCTGACAGATTAAATTAACACTAAACTCTACAGTTAGGGGGAAGTCTCACTGCCCTGAAGACATCCTGCTGGTGCTCCCTAGCTCCATGCCTTTCTCTCCATACCTGTCTGCTCTCAGCCCCTACCCTTGCCAGCCCTACTGTGGCTCAGCACCTGGTGTCAGATGGCCCCAGACTTCCCATGCCATGCACTGCGACTGTCCACAGTGACCTTCTGCTCCCATTCTCCCTGTGCAAGAAGCAGCAGCTCCTGCTGCTGGCAGTCAGGCAGACACAGCCTGCACTTCCTCAAAATCCACCCAGGCAGGATCCTGATGGATGGAAGGTGTCTGTGGTGAAACTTGGACACCTTAGCAAGGAATAACCATGCCAAGCCCTGGTACTGTGGTGGGGGAAACTGTGACAGAATGATAACTATAACAGAATGATAATGAGTGTCTTTGGTGGCCAAACCTCAGCAGGGCATGCAGAGCTCCAGTGCGGGTGCAATATGATTGTGCATCATCTTCAGCCTGCAGTGTTGGCTGATCTCCCATCACACTAACCCACCCCTGCAGCACCATGCAGAGAGAGCGGGTACCTCCTCTTCAGCTACCTCCACTCTGCAAATGATTCCAGGACATTGCTCTTACCTTGTCCATTCTTTAGTTACATCCCACTCCCTCAGGCTAGCACCCCTAACATTGCATCCCTACTCTCCCCATTATTTTCTCTTGAATACCTCCTTGTCCCACTGTAGAGCCCACTTTGATCCCTGCTCTGTGTTTTCTTTTGTGAAATGGATGCCAGAACTATGCTGAATGTGAGGGAAAGGCACCACAGCTGGACACTGAGCCTCCCACACTTTGACCAGATTGCTGAGCATTCCCAAACAATACTGCACATGTCACAGGTGAGCACAGTTCTGCAACTGGTAACAACAGAGCACCAACTCTGTAAGATGCCTTCAGTCCAGTTGTCAGCTGGTGAGTTATCTGCTGTAAAAAAGTTTTTTAAGACACTGCCTTCTGAGTGGCCATGAAGGCTTTCTCCCATTATATGGAAATGAGATTAATGCTGAACTTATTTGATCCATTCATAGGGAGTAATAAAATACACATTTTACTCAGTAAAAACTCCATCTGGTCTCTGAGATATATTGACATGGCAAACATCCACCTTCCATTGCTGTCACTTGCAGTCCCCATCCAGCCACTTACCAGTTCATCTGTCATAAGAAGAAGAAAGATTCCCCTTGCATAGACAAAAAGTCACCTCCCTGAGGCTTCTAGTAACTTGTCCTGCCTCTATTCTGGCAACTGGAGTGGCACACTTTAAGGCTGTAACAGCCTAAAAAGGATTCATCAGACTGCCCCTTCTGCTCAGGCATTCAGAACTGTCTCTGTACAAGGAAACTGTGTAATGGGGAGGAAAAGCATTGGGAATTGAAAATTAATCACTCTTGTTTTTTTCCTGTAAGAGCTCTTTTGTAATGCTTTAGAGCGGACAGGAGTTAGCTGGTTAGGAAAATCAGCAAACTGAATGCCTTCTTTTGAGATAAAATGTGATTCATTTGCAGCTGTGCAGACACAGCCTTAATCCACCCCAAGTTTATCAGGTTCAAAAGCACTTTTATCAAATTCACCAGAGAAAAAGAAGTGCGGCAGGTTTGAACTTAACTATCCTACTGATACCTGTAGGTCAAGGCTGAGACCTCAGGTCTTTCCTTTTATAGAGGGGGACTGACTTCCCTCCCTCTTGGTCTAAGCTTATTGAACCTTCTGGCCTGTTACAGTTCATTGTGATTATGAAGTGACTCAGTTACTTTTCAAAAGCGTCACATTATTTCAAGACAAAAATATTACTGAGTAGTATCAAGACCTGTTTGTCAGGTTTAACTATGCTTGGGGTTATTAGTTTTTATGTTGTGTGTTTCTGAATTTTTCCTGCTCAGACATGCCCTGCCAGTGTGCTCTTCTCCCTCCCCGCTTTTTACCCTGTTGAGCCAAAATCCATTATCGTGTTGCTTGAGGGCATTAAGCTTCCCAGTCTTGTTCAGTTGTAACATTATTCTTAACTACTCTTTTAGGATCTCAGAAGGACACTATTGATCCATTAACCTATGAACATTTAATGTGTGGGGGGTCTGGAGATAAAATTTTTGCTTTTTCTGGGCTTTCAAAATCTCATGTCTTTTTGTAAAAGAGACTCTTAGACCATTCAGTGTGAGTAAAAAGGCTCAGAACTGGAGGTCAGAGTGACAGACAACAAAGTTGACCTAATTGTGGAGGTGTGTGAGGACTGTTTCAGAGTAGTGGGAAAAAATGGGAATAAAGGAGGTCAAAGAGTTCCATAAGATGCTTCTGACTGAGTATTTTTGCCAGGTCCTGAGCTGTAATGGGAAATATGGAGTGTAATTCAGCTCCAGATTGCAGACATCTAAATTTAGGTATTAAATATAGGTGACTGCCTGTGAGCCACATATCTCAAGTTCCATTTCAAGCAATGGAGATCACATCCTTAGAGTTATTGGGGCCTGGAGAGCTACTGAGCTCATCCTAAATTAGACACCTACCAGGCCAGTCTGTCAAAGACCCAGTCATGCTGCTGCTAAGATACTTCTTAAACTTTGACAAGTCTATTTTGTACATCCTAAGATGCCCAGGGTTCCCCAAAGACAGAATAATCACACACATCTCTCTGGTAACTGTGTTGGCAGGGGGAAACTATGATTGTGTTTGCCCAGCCAGAAACACACCAGATGGTTGGAACAACCGAGTGTAATGCATCCTTTGGGGCAAACCTCCTTGAATTTCCCAAAACCTGCCTGTATACTTGCTCATGATACATGATAGACACAAGGATGTAAACATGGCATCAAGTGCTCCTGGGCAGCCAAAGAATCAGTTCACAGCCTCTCTGCCAGGCCTTCCTACTATCATGGCCATAGTCTCATCTGTGGGGCTATGGACAGGAGCTGTAGGGCACTTTGGTGAGAGTGGCTGAATATCTCTGCAGTAAGCACTATCAACTGCTAAGACATGACAGGATGACCCTGGCACTGTATACACATGGATTATATATGGAACATATAGGGAAGGCTAAAACAAAATTTTAAACTCCAGCACTACATCTATAGCTCACTTGTTTGCAAGAGAAAGGGCATGTTCATGATGTATTTCTCATTTAGCTTACCCTCTACTCAAAAAGCTAAAAAAAAAGAAAGAAAGAAAAAGCCCAAACACACCCACAATTACATGATCAGAGCTTATTTTTATCTCTTTGTTTGTAGAGTTCACTTACAAGGTTGCAAATCTTTTTGGTATATTGCACAAGAATTACAAGAATTCAGCTACTAATGAATTTTCACCACAGAAAATGAGTACTGAACATTTCTGGGAATACAGCATGTTCATACTGTTCAACCTAAAATGTGTGAACACACAAATACTTAACAGAATATATTAGGAAGAGATACCATCAGTTAATATAGGAGGTTATATAAGTAATTGACTTGTACTTCATGAGAAGATTCTTGGTCCCTCACTGCTCATTGCACATTCCCTTCACAAGGTATTTGTGGTACACATCTGCCTTGAAAACATCACCAGCTTTGTCTGTGCCACTGTTTTTACACAGTCTTGCCCTTTCTTGCTGTTGTTAGGCTTCTGTTTGCAACTAAAGGCTGCTACTTCCATCTGCTGTGGGCAAAAATGTGCTTCTGAAAGACTCTCAGTGTCCCTTGGCAGCGTGCCACAGAAACATTTCTCCACAAAAACAGTAGCTGTCAGTGCTGGATTTTAGGGATTGAGGGATCATCTTGAATACTTTACAGCATTTCATAAAGTATTCTTAGGTTCCTGCAGAATTTTCTGGACCTGGACTTCTGAGCCTCTTACACTTTCAAGGTGAGCAAAGTGACTGATGTACACTGACTGTTCATGCAAACACAGAACAGCCTGACAAGCTGCAATGCTGTGAATCTGCTTCCTTTTCTTACTTTCAAGAGATCTTCAAAGAGAAGTGTTTCATCTTTTGTAACCCATACTTCTCACTGTACTACTCAACAAAATATTTCTTCTCTTCAATGCCCTTTGTAATCATTATTGACAGCACAATTCTTCTGATTGTTCATCAGATTTATAACCTGAGACAGCACTTGAGTGGGTACAAACAAGCAGACAGGAAAATAGAGAGAATCAATAAGTTATTAATGGTCAGCATGGGGAGGACAGTACTTCCAGCACACCTGCAGCATAAGAGTTTCAAGATTTTTGCTGGAAAGCTTTGTAAAGCACAACACATTCACTCCATAAATGCTTGTGGCATCCTTCACTCATAATGTGATGGCTGAAGGAGAAAGTGCCAAAGGGATGCACTGAGAAATGTAACACATGGCCAGGTATTGGCTGGAATCATCATCTTTATGAAGAGTGAGAGATAACAGCACAGTGCAAACAGGCTAATGAAGTTCTTGAAAATGAAGACAAGGATGTATTTGGTAAGCAAGAAAAAAGAGCAGAGAATAAATGTGTGGAGTTCAAAGACAAACTGATGGAAAAGACCTGAAAGAAACAAACAGAAGGCAGGAGCTGTTACATGATGTAGTAAGATTTAACTCAGCAAGTCCCTAAGCTGCTGGCTATAGAAGAAAAAAAGGAACCCTCTCTATTTCCAGGTTTTTGCTCATCTCTGGCTCTCCACAGGTAATTTCAAGGAGTGCAGGGTAAGGTTAATACAAAAGAGAA
Organism: Fringilla coelebs; assembly: GCF_963513975.1. NCBI lineage: Eukaryota > Metazoa > Chordata > Aves > Passeriformes > Fringillidae > Fringilla > Fringilla coelebs. The sequence continues at coordinate 25,171,482 of NC_140029.1, read as the reverse complement.
GTCTTGCAAGTTAGGAATGGTTAGGAATTTGCATGTCAAATATTATGGAAATTTTGCACAGAAAAGTAATGGCCTCTACATTATTTTCTCTAAATATATTTTTCTAAATTTCTCCACATTTTCTCACCTAATGACCAGCAGTACAGTAGGTATTCAGACACCATGTTTTTGTTACCAGGACAAATAGGAGAATAAAAAATGTATATAGGATGTGGAACTCAGCACCAGAAAGTTACCTGTATTAGTCACAAATGTCTTAGTCTTAGTTAGCTTGCTAGAGAAAAACTGTGACATCTGACAGTTGTATCCAAATAAAACATACCATCTGACACTGGTATCCAGATAAACCCAATTAATGCACAGTCCACATCAGATTATTTGTATGATACAGAAATCTCTTAAATGTGCTGAATTTTCCCTCCAGCCCCTCAGCACCTTTTGTGCTACATGTTACCCCCAGAGCTTCTCTGCCATCAGAACCAGTCACCATCTCTTAGCATTTTTTCCCCTTAATATAAAATGAAAGAAGTTTCAAAGCAAAAATTTAAATGCTGAAATTCTCTTCATCTAACTCTTGTTATTTAAAATTTAGCCTAATAATCTAGAACTCAATCTACTGATCCAGTTCAGGGTGAGTAAATTGAGAATGTTTCATTTTATTTCTTTAAAATAAGTATCTACTAACATTTGCAAAGATATTGTAAGCTCTTTAATGTATAACTTCAATTGTTTTTCTTGACCTTGATATCAAAACCATGGTTTAGGACACTAGAGGGAAAATCCTGTATTAATAGTCATTGATTGCCCACATGAGGGGAACTGGCAGAGGACATCACTGCCCACTCCATTCTCAGGTATCTAGGCCTTCCTTGGGTGGAAAAGATGTCCAGGGAAGGAAAAGCAGCAGCACAAACATCGGGCATTTCTACCCAAGTCAGGGTGGAGTCAGAGTGAATTTCTACTGACATAGTAGATATTGTTTGATCTATGACATATATTATACCAAGTAATCTCTCTCTCTCTCTCTCTCTCTCTCTCTTTCTTTGTTATGTAAGAGTGGTGACATTTTTTGAGCTGTCAGACACAGTCTGAAAATCTGAAACCTCTTTACAAAACAGGTCACAAAACCCAAGATAGGGAAGACATTAATAGGACTGCATTCAAAGATCTTTGGCAGCCATTTCTGTCTCTTTCCTGTATTTTTTATACTAATATTTTGAAATTTTATGAGGTTCTTTTCAACTATTTTTCCTGTGTTTATTGCTGGAGAATATTAATATACTATTATTGAGCTGTTTATGTGTCCATGGCCACTCTTCTCATGATTCTTCTAATTTTTAGTGTTTATTAATACTTTTCTTTGAGAAAAAAAAAAAGAAGCATAGATATAATAATTTGTATACATAGCAAGCTGCAGAAAAGCTGTTTGTATTTCTGAGCTCTCAGATTTAATTCTGTCTGTCCCTTTAATGTCAACTGAACAGTTAATACTGATGAGATGACAGCTGGCTGCTCAGACATGGATGTACAACATCTGTTGGCTGCTGTATGAGCACGAGACTTGGAACAGCTTTCACTCACTGTGCACCTGACTTTTTTGAAAATGATCCAGTTTTTGTGTTTGTGAACTGATTTGATGCCTTTATTCATCACCAGAGCATCTCTTCATCCCTTCTTTATCCATCCTTGACTGTGTGCCACACCATCTGAAAATCAAAGATTGAATTGGAAGGATGACACTCATTTTTCTAGCTTTTGCACAGTTAATCTAATATTTTCTTTCTTTAAAACAAAAGTAAATGAGTTTTGGAGTGTCTGCTAGTCTGTGTGACTCTTTTTCTCCGTTGACACAGGTGGCAGAAGTAAGAAAATGAAACCCCCAAATGCTCACAAGCTTAGAGCTATGAGCAAGGTGATGCTAAAGAATCCACGTAGGGATGGAGAGTCTCTGGTTCTGCAGCACCTGAACTGTGTGGTCTCATATCTTTGATGAATAAACAGGTAAAGCTTGTGACTAGGAAGAGTGCCTGAGAGATTAGATAAATCAGCGGTGTTGGAATCCATTGCAATAAAAAAAAAAAAAATTAAAGAGCTTCTGGGTCCCTGAATATAGCTGGGTAATCCTCCAGCAAGGAGAAATCTTTTTGGGGCTGTAACATGCACTCAGGGTACTTCCTATGCTGCTGGCAGCTTCCAGCAGAGTATCACAAGGTGTGTTGCAAATACTGAATATGTACATGTGCAGATGATGGCTTTCTAACTCTGAAAATGCTTTCTTTCCAGCACACAACACATGCATGTCATTCCGTGCCACTGTGAATGTGTCCATACAGTTTGCTAAAATCATCCTTTATGTTAAAGAGTAAATGGGAAGATGGGAACTATTTACCATCAACACAAAAGTAAGAGGGGATGCATGTCATTGCTTCTTTCCACTCTCCCTAAGGCACTTTCTCAGGGCAGGACCTGCACAAACATACACACCTGTATAATCTCCATACACACCTGTGTAATCTCGAGTGCAAACTGATTTTCAGGGTGGGATGGGGAGGTGTTGATATACTCAGTCTTGAGCACAGGGCTTGCAGACCCAGAGCTGGGAAGGTAACTTCTCCTGGGACATGCATTCCCAAGCAGCTGGGAGTAGATATTGTCAACAGCATGACATCCAAAATTCCTGTAACTGTGTTTGCTGCCACATCACTTGAATGTGTTGGTCATTGTTACTGGCTGCAGATGGTGCTTCATGAATTCCTCCACACATGTTCTGGGTTGAAGTTATCTCGCTTGAGTGAGGGTGAGGGGAGCTTACTGGGATAGGTACTAGGTGTTATCCAGGGTCCAGCATAGCCAGGACTTTGGGTTTTGCCCAGAACCTGCAGGTATCATTGCTATAGAAATAATCCTTTTTGTCTACTTTGTCAAGATATGAGAGGATTTAGGCCATAAGCATTTCAACAGGTACCTGCTCCTTCCCTTTGACAGGGGGAACAAGATTTCTTCCTTTAGCTGGTCTACTGCAGTCTATAGGTGAGGATAGCCACTTCATCTACTTTTTAGCTACAATAAACTGGGAACTGGAACATCTAAAGCATGTGCTTAGTTTTGCTGGTGCTCTTCTTGGTGTGGGTGGATGGATTTGAATTTTTTTTTGTGCCAATTGTGACTTTTTTAGGTCCCTTCTACATAAATCTGAGGAAATATGAGCACGCTAATTTCCATTTTTTTAATAGCAGACAGAATCAGATGTGAGCTTATGCCAGTGGTTGTGACAAGGCTAGAGTCTGCGTGTGAAGATATCCAAATCCTCTTGATGTGCATTCTCTGTGAAGTCTGAAAGGTAAGGGTAGAACCCATTTGCTTTAATTTAGGTGTCTGAAGGTGATGTATTTAGCCTTAGATTACATTATAGGCTCTTTTCATAAGCAATGAGCAGGGAAATGTACCATCAAAGCTGATATGTGTCATCCTAAAATGAATGCCTGTGAGAAGTTAGGCAAGTACATGAGACAATTCCTCTGTTTCCTTCCATTACACTTGAAGAGAGCATGGGGTACTAGCTCTGGCTGCTCTGGATGACTGTGGATTGGTGGCAGTATTTCAGTGTTAATGGAACCTGGCCATAGAATCCCTCTTCACAGATGACAAAAGTAGAACACAACTATGATGGCTCTTTCACAACTACTACTAAGAATAAGAGCCAGCAGGACCTGGGATGACAGACATTTACAGTGACCATCTGGACTGGATGGCTCTCCTCCAGAAGCGATGAGGAGTGGAACAGCTGACTTGCTATTAAATATCTACAAGTGTTCATCTCACATTTATTACACCACACTGAGCCGAAGCCCTAACCCTGACTCCAACCTGAGGAGTACCATTTAAGTTATAGAAATTTTATTTTTCCATTATCCTGAAGAACAGAAATACTGCTACCACTGAACTCATGCTAGAGGAATTCCAAAGAAATACCAACCAAGTATCAGCCAGAATAGTAATTAACAAACTCATTGAGAGTGACAAAATACTAAGGGGCTTACAACTCAAGAGCAGCTTTCATGAAGAGAAATTCTGACTATTTTTGTGTCCTTTTTCTTTTTTTGGTAGCAAAATAATAAAGGGAGAAAGAAAAGGAGACAGATAATTTACTGGCTGAACTTTCACACAACAAGCAGTAAAAGAACATTGAAAACCACATGATTGCAGGAGCTGTTCTGGATTAATCAAACTTGCAAGAGAAAGGACTCAAAGGGTAATAAAATCAGTTTGAAATTAGGTGAAATTTGAATTGTTCAAGTGACCACTACATGTAAAATTTGCTTGTGTGCTATCATCAGAGTTAAAAACAGAATTAGCCAATTATTATAAGAAGTTGTATAATTAATTAGGAAACTGTTATGGATCTAAAAAATTATTCAGAGTCTAGCACTTACTTTCATCAAACTTCATTTTATTAATCTGTGCTGCAAAAGCTTCCTACAATATTACTTTATGCAAGAATCTCATGGAGTGAAGATGGATTCCATTTCTTCATACAAATCCCTGGAATACAACCATTTGCTAGGTTTCGGGTTCTGCATTTTTTGGTGTCCTTGGAGTGGGATGGGAGTGCAGCTGGTTGCAGCTGCTCATGCTTTATACCTCTGGACATCTTAGAGCCTGGCTGTGAGCCGTGAGCGTGCCATCACGAGTATGTTGTCTCCAACATTTGGCAAGAGGCGTGCAAAATAGAAACCCTAATGCCCGAACAGTTGCACTGACCAGGTGTCCTCGGAGGTTGGCTGGGGACACAGACGCTTCTTTTTACACTTTCTAGGAAGCATCCGGATGCTATTGAGTGAGCTAGGAAAGAGAATCTGTTCTTCATTCCTTGGAAAGCTGAGGTAGTGTGGAAGAAATGCTTTGGGTTTTCCAGAATGCATTCCTAAAATGGTTTGGTGAAGAAGAAGTGTGTTTGACCAGGGAAATGGGCAATGCAGTATCATGTTTTTGGAGGAGTGGGGTGAATGGAGGAACTCCTGCCCTGTGGAAATTACCCAAGGTTGTTCTTTGATGCCTTCTGTGCTTTGTGGCACCACAAAGTTGTCACAAAATGGGAGCCACAGGATCTGTCACTGGTAAAGTTACCACAAACTGTGGAGCTAGTTTTATTTATCTGCCCTTTCCTTCCCAACTGGCTGCTGGAATTGAGTGGAGAAGGTCTCGGGGGGAACCAGCTTCTGACAGAAGCATTTCCTTGTCTACAAGGATGAGTAAAATGGGTGTAACTCAGTCTGATACTTAATCTCATTGGAGTCCTGCTGAAGACAGTCTTGATCTTACCTGTTCTTTTTTGCACACTCCTGTCCTTCAGCCCTTGGAAACACAGAGGCTTTCTGGACTAGAATCTTTTGTATAGCTGAGGGAGCAGTGGCTAACCAAGTGATCTGCTCCAGAACCACAGTCAGCATCACTGACACATCCATTAAAGTCTGAAAAGTGCATGCAAGAAAAATTTGTGAAATGTCATTATTTCACAAAAAAGAAAAGCACATGCAAGAAAAGTTTGTGAAATATCATATGGTCATTAACCTGTATACAGTGCCTCTTAGATTGTCAAATAAACCGTTGAAGATTAGAGCTTTGTTATTCTCTTTATTGTAGGCATAAACCAAGGAATGGAATAGTGAGGAAATATAAATAAACTCACTCCTGAACTTTTGGCCAGGATGGCATATTACCAACAACCTATTGAAGACTTTGCAACATCCCCCTTTTTTTAAAATACCTTCATGTGTGGTGAGGGTCTGTAGTGATGCAGAGTCCCCAGGCAGGTGCAAAGGAGAGCTGCTTTTTTGCAAAAACCAGGCCTTTTTGAAGTTAGCTGGTTATCAGTTACATAGTTTTAAATCATAAGAAACATAATTCAACCAACCACCATACACCATGATGTGAACACATAATGGTTATATAACTTGTTTTTCTACCCCTAATTCAGCTGAGTCTCTTTCCCACAGTCCTCTTCTACTTAGCCAAAGTAACAGGCTTGAGCCATGATTTTACAAGGCCTTCCCTTTGTAAGGTTTTACCTATGTGCAACACCTTCACGTTAAAATGCCAATGGAATTAATCAAAATTAGGAGTGTTCAGCAGAGCAGGAAAGACTGCAGAGTGCTGCTGCTGTGAAAATTAATAGAGACATTCTGGAACCCTGGCTCCATCGCATGAATGAGTCCATAACCTCAACTATCAAAAGTTCATTATATATGTAGCTTTCGGGGATTTAACAAACCATTTCTAAGATTGGAGATTAAAAGAAAAATGAAAAATAAATATGTTCATTTCAGTATCATTACTTCATTTTGCCTTCAGAAACTGGCATGTACAGTTTGGCTGAACAAACATGGAACAATTTATTTTGATCAGTATGAAATACAATGCATTTTACTCTGCTCCTCTTACTCTTTCCATGGCTCAGGTTGCATGGAGTTTGATTAATGTGCATGCTTTACACAGGGCAATTTTTACTTTTATATCCCCTCTCATAGCTATGTAAAAAGGCAGCATCTACCCTGGATAAGAGCTCCCTTGTGTTAGAGAAAACACACACATATGCATTTTTTCATTCCTTGAATTTTTGTTCTATGGTTTTGAAAGAAATAACTTTCAAGCTCATAATTTTTGTTCTTTAGTGAACACAGTATTGGGCTAGGAAGAGAGCAAACCTAGAAATGAGCAATCAGACAGACTCTTCAATAGAATACCACCCTGACAGCTACAGGCTTGGTCTTATGGGATGCACTGCAATATAGTCTCTACAACTAGTAATTGAAGACAACAAATATCTTTTTAGCCCCACCAAGACCATTTGATGTACTAATCTACTTTTAGGTATCCAAGTAAAACCTGTTGCTCCCAATGTTCTATATTTTTGTGACTGGAGTGTGTGCATTTAATTGGTAAAAAAAATTGAAACCAATAGATTATATTTATGGTAATATTTATACCACCGATAAAACACAGCCTGCCTCCAAGTTGAAAAAATTCGATCATCCCTTTTCAATATGGACAGAAGTAGATTTTTCTTTACTCCCCAAAAAACTAATGCAAAATTTAATTTCTTCAGTGTTGTTTTTGTTCTCATATAGATATATGCCTACAGGCTTCAATGTGCTCCATGTAAAAGTTATTTAACTTCAGAAGACTTATCTAATAATCTTCACTGGAGTACAAGAGCTATTGCATTGGAACTATTTGGGTTGTATCAACATTAACAATACTGCAGGTGTTGTTAGACACTGGCTCCTTGAAAGTACAGCAACTTTTCAGCTTTTCACTTCACTGCTTTATTTCTAATGGATTGCAGCACTACACTGTGCCTGACTAAGAATCTGCTTTCTCTGTCATTTTCTGATTTTGACTGTGATCTGTATTTCAAGGCAGCAGCACTTAAAGCAGCTTTTCTTTTCAACCATCCCACTGACATAAGGGCATCACAGATAAATTGAAAACTAGGCTGTTCACCTCTTGCAAAAGTGTTTCTGACTGGCTGTGTCAGTGCTGCTCCTGTGCCCTGGCAGAAGCTTCTCTACAGAGCTCTATAGCGGCCATGGAGAGCTTTTTACTCACTGTGAGCAACCACTGAAATACAATGAAGATTCCATGTATTAACATTAGGCTTATTTAAAAATGGAGGAGAAAACACACCTAAAACTCTCAGCATCACAGTTTGCATCAAAGGAAACCCTCAGCTTGTTTTTGACCCCCTGCTGCTGCTTCTTTACAGCAACCTTTGCAATTCAAGGCATCTACCCAGACTTAGGTTAAGACAGTAGGATATTTGGACCACAACTAAATTAGAGGGGTTTGTATGTTTTCTTACCATATGAGTGGCTGTATTTTTTCATGCTACCAGAGTGCTTAATCCAATCAGAAGGTAGTTTTTGGGATATATGAGGAAACAATGAATAGGCACTTTGTTATTATAAATATACTGACATTGTTTAGAGATAGAAATCATGATTTGGGAAGCAGGAGACATAGAGGTGAAAAATGTTGTTTGACGGCTGACAAAGTAATTGGAAGCTGACTTGACAGCCTTCACTCCTGACAGCCTAATCCAGTACAGCCGCTCGTTCCCACAGGCTGTGCGCTGGATGTAGGGGTGAATTCTTCTTCTCAAAGCCATAGAAACACCATCAGGTGTTTCCACTCCTGCAAGGTGTGGTGAAGGCCTCTGTGATTCTTGTGGCCTAGGCAGTATTCACCCATCAGGACACTGCTCTGGAGCCTCCAGGGTTTCATTCTGCCCTGGCCACTGTGCACAGCTCAGACACCAGAAAAGAGCTTTGGCATATATTGGAGACGAACTTCCTCTGCACAAAAGGACTCTTTGTTGGCATTAGGTGTGCAGAGCTGGGCTCTGCAGCAGCCATGCTGCTCTCCTGGGGTTTACCAGTGCCAGGGGAAAAGGACAGACAGGAGAAGGACTGACAGAGGTCCGTGTTCATTTTCCAGACAGTCTCAGGCTGGGCAGTGCTGGCAGCCTGCACCAAGGCTGTCACCTGCTGTTGGTGAGAAACAGCAGAGTTTATACACGTGTGTAAGCACAGTAAAAACAGACACAGCAGCACCCATAGCACACACAGCACCGGTAGTAACACACAACCTGAAAATTATCCAGCAGGAAGCAACAGGACTCCTGACACAGGTTTTGTTCAAAATAGGCTTAAGCAAGGTATATGCATGCATGAGGGGAGCAGAGAGATAAGCTAAGCCAGCATGTCTGTAAGAGTGGAAGCAGGCAATATAACACACACTTTAAAGGAGGTTATTTGTTTTCATGTCTTTAAGGAATGCTGTCAGTCTCTATGCTCATCAGACACAGACAGCAAATAAGTTTTTCCAGAAAGTAAGTATGATCTTAACAGCATCTGACTGCACAGGTGAACATTTTCTGAATGCAATGACATTTCCATTGCCTTTTTATACAAAGCAGCCTTGGGAAGAGCACCCCATGACAGAGTATTTACTGTAAGAGCAGGACAGAAAAAAGTGACTAAAGGAGGAAACCTGTCTTATTTCAGCACTGTAAACATGGAGCTGGCTGTTTGAAAGCTGAGCTCCTGCGCTCGGCTCCATTTCCAGAGTGTGAAGAGGGTCTCACAGTGGTTGGTGAATTCCCAGGCAGCAGCAGCCACTGGGCTGCCATGACAACCACAGGGCTATGGCCACGGGCTCTGGAGCTAGCACACACTGTATGGCTGTTGGCTTTGGGACTAATTCCTTACCATCAGCTGACTCTTGCCCTCTGCCAGTGCTTCTTCCAGCTCAGAAAACATGGGAAGTAATTTCTACCAGGCAGCTCATTTGTATTGCTGACTTAACAGTACTTTTCTCATTAGTGGAACCAGATTATTTTACAAAAGAAGGCATCAATTGACCTTTTCATGAATGGCCTAAAAAAAATATACCATCTTTTGTCTCCTTAATTTCAGTGGTGGCCTCCAAACTATTTCTTTTCTAGGCCCAGGACATTCTTGATTACTCCAGCAGTGACAGAGTATATGAACAGCAATATCCCAAGAATGTCAGCATCTCAGTGCAGTATGACTGCAATACAAATTATTTTGGACTTATGCTGCGACTCTTTAGGGGAAGAGACTCTCCATCTCCACCACAGTACCTTCACAGAGCTTATCAGCAGAGCTTTTCCAGAGGGTGGACAACCTGGGTAATCTCTGCTGTTTGAATCATTCATCTTTGTCAAGTATTTCTTGCTGTGATAAGCTTCCAGTTTAATTTGTGGGTAGAATAATTCATATTCAGAGCGGTGGTAGCAGAACTATATCCAAGCAGGATAAATGCTGGTCCTTACTTGCCACAATACCGTGCAGTTTCAAGATGCTGCTGTTCGCTTAATTAGAGAGAGGGGAATGAAAAGCTCTGTAGTTCTCCACTGGCACACCAGGGGTGTGAGCAGCCCCTGCTCACCCAGTCCACATCTCAGCATTGATGAGACCAGCACTGGACTGCAGCAGGGCCCCAGCAGCCAGTGCACCTCTCCCCTCGTGTGAAACCCTCTGAGAAGCTGCAGCAGTGGCAGCCCTGAACACAGACTCTGGGCAGCTCTAGGTCTCCCTCTCCAGGAGCAAGGCTGACGAAAAGGCAACTGCTGAGGCCGATCATCAGGTCCTTCATTTGCTAGCTTCTTCAGAATGTAAGATTGTGAATCCACTACTGAAAAAAATATTTCTTATTGCACTCACATGACTGTTATGTGTTTGAGCTTTCAGGTAAAGCAGTTAGAGGGCAAAGCATAGTGAGGAAATACTAAAGAGACAGACAATCTCCTGGGCCTTCAGAGCAAAGGGACTTCCCGTGACTCTTTGCAGTAATTCATTTATTAGCTGCTGGGAAACAGCAATAACAATAACAAGCAGGTGTCAGTATTTATCAGAACTTGTTCCTTCCCCAAGAAGTGGGGCTGGCACTTCTGCAAAGGCACACAGAGGCTCGGCAGGTCCGCGAGGGCTGGCAGCCTCCACGCAGCAACTGGAGCTCTGCCGAGGTACAGTGCTACCTGTAGCATTGCACCAGTTTACTTAAATTTAATGGGGTGGCAACTTAAAACACTAGAAACAAGTTTTCCATTAGATATGGTTTCTATGGCCACTTGGTTTCCATGGGAAGTGTATGCTTTGACCCCTGAGCAATGTCCCCGTTCCTCCTTGGGCCGTGGCACTCACATTTCCCTTAGCTGCCTGACTTCAGCAGTCGCCGGTTTTCAGAAGGAGCCGGCCCTGGCCATCAGCAGCTGGGCTGGGCTGGCTCACGGCTCCTCACTCACCTACTCCTGTTAGCTCAGGGGCCCGAGCACACAGACTCCCAGGCACAGCAGAAATCTCTTCCAGGACAGCAAGCCGACTGTGCTGCATCCCTCAACGAGATTCCACGGGAGCCTGAATTGCCCAGAAGCCGTTTCGCCTTTGGGGCCTGGTACAGTGCTGAGAAACGATGCTGTGAGGAGGAAGGCGAGAGACGCGTGGGCAGTCGGGCTGCCTCCCGCCGTACTTCTGGCAGCTCTCTGGGTTCGCAGGTTGGAAGGAGCCGAGCCCCGGGCGAGCCGGGGGCCGGGGCCCGCAGGCCGGCGGGGCGGGCAGAGCGGGCCGGGGGCCGGGCGGGCCGGGGCCCGGCGGGGCGGGCAGAGCGGGCCGGCGGCTCCCGGTACGAGGCGCCCGTGCCGCCACCTGCCGGCCCCGGGCAGAGCCCCGGCATCTCCCGGACCTTCCTCCTGCCCCCGCTTCGTGCTCTTCACAAACTGTCTTACAGCATTTCCAGTGTTCCAAGCTCCTACGGGACCGGGCGTATCCCCAGCATTCGCATGACATCCAGTATGTTTTATCCGACTTTGAAAGGTAAACATTAAAATCACATAATGGGAGACTTCGGAAAAAATACAGCTGAGAGAAATGGCAATCACTTCTTTTTCTTTGCAAGAGCTTGTTTCAGAAGTAACCCCTCCAGTTTTTGGCTGTGCCAATGGTGTTGTGGCATATATACTGTATGCATGCCTGCAATCTTGATTTTCCTACTTGTCCGATGAAGGGACTTGCCCCAGATTGCACCCGCTCCCTCCTGAGCATCAAGTTTTCTTTTACACAGAAAAAACCAGCAGCAAAAGGACAGAAATGGTGCTTCAGCTATAAAATCTGGACACAAAATTTTAAGCATCCAGACTCAACAACAGAGAGATGCCTTCATGCCCCATAATGCAATTACATTCTGAACATCCTTTTGTAATTGGAGTGGTTCATATTTCCAGGCACAACAACACAAATCTGCAAAATTCCCATATAATGTAGTATGAGACTAAGCACTACATTAAACTGTTGTTTCTTCAAGGATATTTTCCAAAAGTATGTCTGTCTTCTAAAGGATATCATCCTGCTTCCATTTATTTGGGACACCTCCTTTCAGGTAGTTGTAGAGTGATAATGTCTCCCCTGAGCCTCCTTTTCTGCAGGCTGAACAACCCCAGCTCCCTCAGCCATTCCTCACATGACTTACTCTGTAGACCCTTCAAGGCTCCATTGCCCTTCTCTGGACACACTCCAGAACCTCAATGCCTCAATGTTTTCTGCAAAAAGAGAACTGTAAAGAAGGCTAGAATGTAATTCTGCTAAAACAGATAGGCAGTGTCAAAACTAGAAGCTGCATTGCTAGTCTCTGAGTGACCCTGGTGAACAGTTACTTTTCTGCACTTGTTATCATGTTATGTTAATGCAATTAATATGCACAAAGAATAGATATAGATCAACTGCTCTCTGAAGAGGCTAATTTTTTTTTCTGCCATCAGCAACTGAGTTTGTCAAGGTCATGAATCATCTCATTCTTCAGCAATGACTGATTTCAGAATGTGACCAAATCAGCCTACATCTACTGGTTAATAGTTAACAATTTCAAGGGTCTAATAAATTCTGGGCCGGATCTGAAAACACGTGAGGGCTTAGAGTTAATATTTATCTTAGCAGGGTGAAAATATAAACAGCTTATTTCTGTAGCCTCTTGTGATTTGTTTTCATTTCCTTTATGAAACAAATGGAGCACAAGCAGCCACCTGTCTTGCCAGGGACACAATAAAAGGGCTGATCAGAAAAGTCTCTCAGAAACAGAAGACCAGGCAGGAGGAAGCTACAAGGACCAGAATCATAATTTACCACCACTAATCAGGTAGTTTAAGACCAAACATCTACCCTCACCTAAGTTTTGATCAAGTTATGCAGATTTTGCAAAAAGTTTTCCAGTCAAAAATCTCTAACTGCTGTCTCTATATTTCTTTGCTCAAATCCAGAATAGATTATACTTCTGAAATCCACATTACTTAATTTTTTTCCTTTCAACCACCTGCATCATGACAATATAAGTTTTATGATCCTTCCAGCTGGGAAGCAAGAGAGTACCTCAATAAAACCTTGAACAGTAGTTAGGCTCCATGTGGGGCTAGTAGCTTTATACTAAAGGATGTGGCAGGCCAGAATCTGGGAGAACTTTGCAGCCCTTTCCTACAGTCACTTCCTGACTCCCTGACCGCCTCAAATTCTCAGTGTCCCACAGAAGGGACAAACAAGCTGTCATTTTTATCTCCTGAAATGTCACACCTGTTACATTTATGCATTAAGACAAGCTGGCCCAAGTTTCAGTTTATGATTATTTGTAACATCAGCAGTTTGGGAGCTGCTCCATAAAACCATTCCATTCATAGAGGTGAGGAGGGTTCAAGTGGGAAAAAAAGCAAGCATACAGGAGCTCTTTTCAGGTAAATGCTGCTCAGAATTGGCACCTTTGAGACTTTCTGATTTTCATTAATCTCCTTTTATTTTTTTTTTAACTTTGACCTCCACGAGGCAAGAACTTCTGCAATGTACTAATCATGCAAGGCACTCAAATGATGCACTGAGAAGAAACAATTGTTTCCTTCCGTTTTAAACCTGCTGCCACAAGACTGGAATGGCTTCTCTCACTGCTGGTAATTTCCTGCTAGTTTTTCATCTGTTGTATTGACAATTTGAGGACAGAGACAATGAGGAAAAGGTTTTATCTAGAAAACAAACTCCACTTCCTGAATTGCCTAAATTCTTCAATTTGAAAAAGTCCTTCAGTTTCAAGTTCTTGCAGCTCTTGCGCCTTCATGCAAAGCTTTGTTACAGTTCTTTTCTCCTTCATGGTCACAAAATGTATTTGCAATGAGTATAAGCACAGTGTGAACTTGTGTGCCTTATGCATCAAAACACAGGCTGTGACCTGAAGCTCACTGAAGTGGATGGATTTTTTGCTATTTGCTCTGAAGAACACAACTAACAACTGTTCATTGCAATTTCTCCATCTGCGCTCAATTATTTCTTTTTGTTAGTATCCATGATCAGTGTGTCCAGAAGTTAATTTATAACCCTAATCAAAAACTCTTAACAGAATTTAAATTCAAGTCCATCCTTCTTCATTCAAGAATTTTAGCATAGGTTTCATTTAGGTGTGCTTTTAACTGTTAATGGTATTCCTAAGAGCCAAGAAAATACTTCAGCACCTAGCTGAATATGCCATGGGATTAAGTCCATACTTGCCATTTCACTGAGAATGGAATTTTTTTTCTAGACTCACTGATGTCTTACAATCAGACTGGGTATTCCTATCTCTTTTTATTTTACCCTCTTCCATTCTTGTTTTCCATGCATATATTCTGTAATGAAGGTTTGAATCAATATTTTGTAGTCCTTCTCTTCTCCTTTGGACATACCCCCTTCTGTTTCACCTTTTAATTTCAAGCACGTTTTCCATTCATTTGTCTATATTAAATTAATTGTCACCTTTCTCTTTTTTCTGATTTATGAATAGCAGTGTTGCCATGTTATTTTATAGTTTGAGCTTTAGAGAAGAATTACAAGCTTCCTTATTTGACTTAAATAGGAACAAGCTTGCTCCAATAATAATAATATGTTAACATCTCCAATATCTTCTAAAAGTTTTCTTTACTCTGTTATTTTTACTCCTTAAATAAACTAGCTTTGACAGAAGCAGGTGTTTGAAGTAGATTAAATTATATAATATTATATCTGGAATGATTTTTACCCAGCACTTCTGTTTAAATTAGGGATTTACATTAAATAGCAGCTAACATTAATAATTTCTCCAATGTCCTCTATCTCACAGGAGCTCTTTTCTCAGTGTCTTAAAAAGATACATATTATTCACCGAAGAAATTCACGGAAGAAAAATCTCATAATAGAAACTTTTTTCTTGAGTATTTTCCTTCTTCTTTCATCCTTTAGGGTTCCAAGTTTTCCCTCTTGATTAAGAGTTTCTTGCCCTGGGTGTGAAGGAGGGTTAGGATATTTTTATATATATATATATATATATGAGCCCAAATACAGAACTGATTTGCTCCCTTAAGCAATTCAAGCGATGTTTTAGGGAGGTGGCTTAAGTGAAAATGAGCACAGATTGTGGTGCTGCATTTCTGCAGCGCTCTGAAGATGGAAACATCATGACAATGGTAATTAATAGTGATAACAAGGCCAAAGAAAGCCAATCAACAATTATATTTACCTCCCACTTAGCATTTCAAATGGAAAAAAGCGAGCAAGCAGACTTTTAAATATTTTCAGAGCAGAAGCCATTTCAGGAGCTACTAAATCAATTATTTCAGCAAATTGCTTTTGAAAAAGGAAATCCTCAGCAACAGATTTCATTTCTAGGTGACTTTCCAGGCCCCAAGAAAGACAGCAGTATCTACAGCCTGGAAAGATGTTGAAACAGCAGCATGCAATTCCTAGCAACTCATAAGTGCCAAAAAATATACTGCTTCAGCAAACATCACAAATTTTCACATAACAGAACTACAGAGAGAATAACTATTATAGCAGAGGAAAAAAGTTTAAGTTTCAGCTGCAAGCACTAGACACTGTTTGTCAGAGGCAATTTTAAAGTATTTTTGCTCTTGATTTTACAGCAGCATTTTCTCTACATAATTAGATTGGAGAATATTTTTTGAGATGACTGAAGGTCAAATTGCATCGTATTTATTTATACCTTGGCTATGAATAGTTCCACTGATCTCAGTAAGATTTCTGGAGGAGTATCCAAGGTGAGTAATGATTAAAACCTTGGTTATTAAAAAAGAAAGGGTAGAGGCAAACCAGAACAGTTTCCTAAGATCAATCAACAGCAATTTTTTGAATGGTGAAATTAGAAATGCACTCAAAAGAATAAAACAGAAATTAATTCTCAGAAACACTGTGATGTAAAGTGATGTCTGGGGACTGGTGCACTTCATTTTAATCATAAATATATTGTTAAAGATACAGAAAAAATAGGAAATTCTGACTGCACCATCTTTATGTAAACCCTCTACAGGATATTACAGTATGGCAATGTTTCAAATGTAATGAACTTGCCCTCATACTGTGTTTGAAACTATTTTAGTAAAACTTAGCATTTTTTAGTAGGCTTTTAATGTCTAGATATAATGTCTGAAACAGCAGAAATGCAACTAACTAGCTAGCAACTAAAATCTGAAATATTCTGGGGTGTTTTGTCTCTTTATACAATTTAGAAAGCAGCCCAGAAGCCCTCTTTCATATTCTAGGAAGTAAAGATTTTCTTTTACAGAAGCAACTAAGGAAGTCATCATAGCTTCCTTTTTTTCCTAGTTTCAAACTAGAACTAGCAGAGAACTGGAACCTTTTATGCAGTAAGTTTCTAATTTGAATGCTACAAACTTGACAAGAATTTCCAGTATTACTCTCCAAAAACATGCTAGTATAAAATATATTTTTATATTGTAAATTCCACTTTGATCATCCTTTTTCCTTCCAATCTCAAAGTCACATCTTCACATATGTAAATAAATCATTACTATCTTTATGCTTCTAATTGCATTAATATTTCCTTTCTAAATAGATTCTCTTATCCATGAATAGCTGAGGCATCTCTCATCCAAGGGCCAGATGTGGCCAGATGAAACAGGAGCCCATGAAGGGGTGCAATACTTTTAGGAGAAACCATTGTGAAAAATTTCTTTTCATAGTGATCAATTTTCATTTTGAAGGTTGCAGTGTTGTCTTTCTGTAAGGGGATAAAAAGAGGGTAGCTGTTTTTTCCTGCCATATTCAATCAATTTTTTTTCAACTTTAACATGCACCAGGAGGAGAAATCCCACTTCTCTCTACAATGGCCAGCATGGGTGGGGAGGAGCTCAAAGAGGAAGGAGAAAAGGAGATTGCAATGGCTTGTCCAGCCAAGAGGTGAAATAAAAGTGTAGTAACAGGGCAAGAGGCAGGACAAAGTGTAACTCCTGACTGGATGTGTGTCATGGTTTAGGAATGGTTCCCCAGTTTAGTGTTCCCAATGAAACACTCCATACCACATGCCCCATGCTCACTCCCCTGTATCCCCTCCCTTTCCCTGCAGGGAGATGGAGGAGAATTGGAGGCTCAAAAGGTGAAGATTGTGGGTTCAGACAAGAAGAATTTCTGGAAACAGCAATGAAATACAAAACTGAAGAGTAACAGCAGCAATATTAATAACAAGGTGTCTAAGAGGTGAACAATCCACATGTGAGTGCTCACCACATAGAAACCCCACCATATGGCCATGCTTTGAGAGCAGGAAGGGATCCCTTTCCCTGTCCCTAGAAAATGATGTGAGTATAGAATTACCTCCAGGCCTTAGCCATGATCCCTTCTGCAAAAATTAACACTGTCCTGTCTGGAGCCAGGGCAATGGGATTTTGCCCTGAGGCAAATTTGTCTGTGAGGCTCTTCAATGGCCTTTTCTTCATTGACCAGAAACAATGATGGCATGCTTGGCACCATGTGAATTTATTCATAGGGAATAGCTATGGCTACAGCCTAGAGAAATGACTTAAGGTATAATATGCAAAAGATACTTGATATGCATGCATGCCATTAGGAATGAGGTGGTCCAACTAAAACTGCTCTGTATATGTTGCCTTTTTTTAACAATTCATACAATGACAGAATTTAACTTGCAAATAAAAATTAAATTCTTTCCACTGTCACAAACATGTTGTGGAAATAACATTTAACAGTCAGAAGTTGTATTTTTTTTTTTACTCCCATATCATTATTAGTCAATAGAATCAAGCTTTCTGATTCTGCCAAATCTGCACTCACATTCCCATTGTGGGCTGCTGCAGTCCATAGGATGTCTCCTAGATACATGGGTCTGCTTATTATGGACAAGAATCTTAATGAGTTTATAAAAACTAAAGCAAATTCTGTCTTACTACTGGCTAACTTATTCCATCTCCTTCATGATGCCAGGAAGAATGAAAATCTAATGCATTTTTTATAGGCCATAATTCTGTAACTTCTTGTAAGCTTATGTGTACCTTTGTACATATCCACACACAGCGCCCTATTAAACTTCAGGAACATGGTAGTAGGACAGCCTTGGATTCTTGTGTGCTGGTAGAGTCAGACTAGACCTTAAAATGCTGCAGTTAAAAAAAAGCCATCAATGCAAAACTAACATTTAATGCATTTACCAGAACTTCTTGCATTGTAATCACTTTGAATCACAATGCTTACTTTTTGATTGAATTTCCAGTCCTATATTTCTGTCATTTATTGAGTACATCCACACTAAGCCCCCTGAAACTCAGGTAAAAAAAGTTTTCCTTCATATATTGGGAAGTCTAGAAAAACGAGAGCAACTAATTCCTTCATGCAGAGAAACTCACCAGTCTGGGCAGAAGGTTCTGGAGAGCTCAGATGACTTTGGTGAGCAGGAAGTACTAGCAAGGAGAGAATCGAGCTGTCTGGTCCAGTGGGCACAGCAGGATGGCTCTCTCCACACAGTGCTAGCAACAAAGACTAAACTAACTTCCTATGAAAGCCTGGGAGGGGAGCTCCTCCTGAGCTCCTGTTTTCATCGGCATCTCTAGCACCTGTGCATCAGGGAAGAGTTTATTTTTGTTCACTCAGTGGCTGAGTATATCTATAGCTCAGGTTGCTTCATGGTTTCAATCTAAGACCTGATGTTCAACTGCCTGTAACACAAGCAAATTCTAATCATCCAGGTCAGGCTTTTCTGTGATAAGGATGTCTTGAGCTGGTTTGTTTACCCTCTCAATGTCAGTGTGGAGTGATTCAGACACCGACCAGGCAGAAGTTACTCAGTGAAATACTTTTCCAATCCTGGTGAAAGAGAACAGTCCTACAACTGAGGTGCTCCAAAACCTGCAAGGTTTGAAGATGAGGTAGAGCAGGGACACTTGCCAAGGGAAGGTAAAGTTCTGTGAGCACCCAGCGCTGCTTAGCTGAAGACCCAGCGGACTGAAGCTCAGTGCCTCCAACCATGGGCTGCCTCATCAGCCTCCTCTGTGCTGACCACAAAATCAGCAGAAAATTACTCACAGCCACTGCTGAACTTGTTTTTCATCAGCTTATCGAGCTCAGTTGTCATGCCAAAGCCAGTGCCAGCCTAAGAAAAGTGCCAGGAAGAAGAGAGGGAGAAAGGTGTAGAAGTGGAACCCTAGAGAAGGGCAGACTAGCTTTTGATAAGCAGTACAGGCAATTTCCTTTATTAGGGCATCTAGGTTGTGGACTAACCCTTGGGGTGGAGAGGAAGAACCCAGTATATGTCAGAATAAATATGTAGGCAGAGCAGTGGCAACCTGAAGAATAGCTTTTACAGGCTACACAGCTGCTCATCACATTGCCACTGCTCTGTCTACATATTTCAGGCTTCCTAGCCTGGAAGAAAGCACCTTGAGAGTGAGCTCTAGTTACAGCTGTCTGGAAGATGATGAGGGCAAATATTTCTGTTTCGTGAGCATACATACTCATTAAACAGAGTAAACTCATTGCTCATTAGAAGAAAGAAGTCATAAAGGAAGGCAATAAGCAGAAACAAAACCAGAAATTGCTGTGGTTCACCAAATTGTACCTGTTTGTAGCTTCTGCAGTGACCTCATGCTTCATGAAGAGGTGCAACATAGCACTGGTGTGCCAGCACGTATTAAGGACAAGGAATAAGCCTCCTTTATTGTCCTTCTCTTTGGTTTGTAAAGCCTTGCTTGGATTCAGTAGGTAACTGAGATAGAGATGGCTCTAAGTTATGGATTCTTCCATGTTTTAAAAGTATGATGAGTTTGTACCACCTTTATTATTACAAACAGTCCCATTGAGGTCACCTGTGGTACCTCCAGAAAGCACACATCAGGTCATGCAGATTCAAGATGCCAAAAAACACAGAGACACTGGCAGAGGACAAAAAGGAGGCTGGTTGAGGTGCTGAACACCAAGTCCACAGCACACCTGTGACTCGTTGGGGGCAGCAGTTAGTAGCTGACTTGACACATCCTTTCAACCACTTGCTCAATTTGTCTCCAAAATAAGATCAGCTCAGCAAAAAACAACTTTGTTTTGTGACAAACATTTCACCTCATGTGAACTGACAAATATTGTTAGCCTGAAGACCAAATGAGGACCATAGGCAGGACTATATATGTGTATATATATATATATAGGGAAGGCTGGCAAGGAAAAAAATAAACAGGCTCTAATTTTCTCCTGCAATACTAAGCAGCTTTCATACTGCGGGAGACTAAAAAGGTTGAGTTACCCTGACGTCAGTACAGTCATTATTGGCTCAGGTTTTTGGCTTGTGTACAAGGCTAACATTCTTACTCTTGGGAAGGTCTTACTCTAGCACAGAAGTGGGTAAGAAACTTTAATGTGTTGTCCCTCTTTGTATCCTCATCCAAATGTCTGAATTTCAGAACATCTGGAGACCAGCCATGGTGAGCACATTGTCACACCGTCAGGAAGGCTAATGAATAACCTCATTGTAATTAAAGGTGTCCTCAGATGCTCTAAAATGAAAAACACTAGACAATGTATGCAGTCCACATACTTGCACTACCTAGAGAGTAAATTATTCCATATTCCTTCCTATCAAGCAATTTGACATTCTCCATGCCCATCCTGACTGCTGTGGAGACGTCTTGCTACAGACGACACAGTGATTTGGGGAAATCATCTTGCAACAGGCCAATACATCTGAGTGCTAGAGAGCAAATTACAGGCTCTTTATGTTTTCCCAAATATTTTCACATATGCTCTGTTATTATTTATATTGCATTACAGACTATCGTGAGCCATTTGACTTTAACCAGAGGTGACTTAAATTGCAGGCTGTAGTTCGGAGTGCATTCATCCAAGGCGACGTCGGCAGTAATAACAAAACACGCTGTGCTCTGCCCAGTGAGCGTGTTTTCCTGAGGTCAGTGGGAGCTCAGGCTGCTGAGGACTTCCCAAACTTGACTCTTTAAGGGCTTACCTCGGGGGACCTTGGACATAACTTGACCCTGTTCAGATCACCGCTGTCCTAAATTCTCCCAAGGATCTGAAACAACACACAGCACCTTCCAGTCCTGTTGCACCTCATTATTAGGGACAGATTGCTGTGAAACAGAGATGGCCCTTTAAGTAGGCAGTGAGTGGGAAATCAATACTAGTGGGATAAGGCACATCCCTTGCTGAGTGAGAGTTGTTAGTTGTGGCACCAGGTTCAAACCAGTACTGGACCAGATGAATTTGGTGCCTCTTTGAGATAGGCTATGTTTAGCATACAAAAGCAATACATTGCCATCAGTGACATTTCGCTGGTGACACTTTCAGGAGAGTCCCCTGTCTGACTGCTGCTAGCTGGAAATACACCCACTCAAATATGAGGGGATGTAGGTATGTGTTTCAAGAAACTGCAGAAAACATCTGTGAAGGGAATGGACTTCTCTTTTTATAGAGCATGTTATTAACAGAGCCTAAAATCCCAGCTGCATTTTCATCCTATTATTCAGACTGTTTTCTGTCCTAAGTTCTCTGCTTGCTTTTAGAAACTATTGATACTTGTTTTGAATACCAGAAAGACCTACATTTCACTAGTACTTGAAAACAATTCAAATACAGCAGAATTTTGGTAAAATTCAGAAATAATTGGTTTAAGTGCTTTGACTGCTAGGATTTGATAGCAGAAGCACTGTTGTAAATCAATAACTCTGTTTAAGCTTTTAGGTATTTTGTTATTTTGTGGACAGTAAAACAGTTCATAAGGCAAGAGTATATAAACCCAGGAATTTTTTACAGGTGCAGATCCTTATGGTCTAAACTCTTTGATACAAGATTCTTCTTTTCTCTTTCTGAAATGGCATCTGCCACTTCAAAAGGGTGAAACATATTGCACATGGGAATTTGCAAGCAGTATCCATACAAAGAGAATTTCTGTTATTTTTACACTTTCATGCCAAGCACCCAGAAGAAACCTACTTGCTTAGAGGTATGTCAGAGAAGCACTTTGATCCAATGAGTGTATTTTTTTCCCCAACTCTGGGAGTGAGATAGGAATCCAGGCAGAAAATGGGAATCTGAGGCAAAGGCTGCATATGCCACATAAAAATAGTGCCACACAATTAGCCAAGGGCAACAATTCCCCCCCCCCCTAATTAGTATTGCACACAGCTCTGAATCACATCCCACATTAATATCTTGAAGTCACTTGTAAGACTTTTTTTACCTAACCATTTAACGTCCCCTCTCTTTGGGTATCTCCAGTACTTTAATATCTGGAGCATATCTTATTCTGAACTGAAATTACATATCACTGGCTACAGCTGCAAGATTACAAATCTAATCAGTAAAAGCAGAATAAGCAAAAGTAAGCAGGCAAGGCTTAAAAAACCCAGACTGTCACACAGCTAATCCTTTTTAGCAGGTAGGCAAAAATCAAAGCATCTCATAAATACGGAGCCTAGACTGGCTGAAGAAATTCTAGCAGTTTCAACATGAGGCATGCAAGAATGAGGATGCGTGTTCACTTATTAAGAAAAGTGCTTCTATCTGACCACTTTTCTGTGGGGAGTGAGAGAAAATTAGTAAATAGTAGGTTCTCTTAAGAATACTGTAACTGTTGCTTCCTCCCCCCACTTGGTCTACACATTATCCTTTTATTTGACCCAAATTTGTAGCAAGTTTGTATTTTATTAATACTTTTTCCCAGATTTGTTTGGCATAAAGAGGACTGATGCAAAAAGGATAGGCTAGATCTCTGGATCTCTGTAATGGAATTAATCTGAATTACAGCAGCTGGGCAACTGACTGTGAAATTAAGTAGACCTGCCCCTCGGAAAATAATCCCTGACACCTCCCTCTCACCAGGGCCAAGGTGTTTGCCTGGCAGCTGTCACAGCGTGAGAGATCTTAATTTCGGAGCAACTTTCTGCCCCTCCATGTGCACCCCAGGAGGGGAACGGGATGAGCGGGCTTTGCCTCGTGCTCCAGGAGGACTCCCGAGATGGTGCTTGTGCCATCTCTAGCTGGAAGGACGCAAGCATTCCGGGACTCAGCGGCATCCCCCGAGCTCGGCCCCGACACCCCCGCGAGAACCGGGTTCTCGGCGGCCGCCCAGCGGCCAGCCTGCCCCGGGGCGGCGGGACAGCGCGCCCGGTTCCTGCGGGCCAGGGCAGGGCAGGGCAGGGGCGGAGGGGCCGCCGAGCTCCGGTCGCTTCCCCGCCCGCGTCCCCTCCCCCTGGCGGGGCGGGAGCGGGGCCGGGCCGGGCCGGGCCGGGGGAGGAGCAGCCGGAGCCGGGGCCGGATCGCGGCGGCTCCAGCGGAGCCCCCGAAGTTTTCGCTGCCGGCGGAGGCGGCTCTCGGCCCTGGTCCCGCCGCTTCCGGGGCCCCGCCGGGCGGAGCGGGCCGGGCCGGCAGGGAACCGAGCCGGGAGAGGGGGCGGGAGCGGTGGCCGGCAGGGAACCGAGCCGAGCCGCGATGAAGAAGCCGGACGGGAAGGTGGTGCTGCTGGGGGACATGAACGTGGGCAAGACCTCCCTGCTGCACCGCTACATGGAGCGGCGCTTCCAGGAGACGGTCAGCACCGTCGGCGGCGCCTTCTACCTGAAGCAGTGGGGGCCGTACAACATCTCCATCTGGGACACCGCAGGTGAGGCACCCCCGGCACAGGGCGCGGCACGGAGGGGATGGGGGTCCGGCACGGCGCTCCCCGAAACCGGCGGGGCGTTTGCTGGCGGGCTGCCCCTCTCCTCCGGCTCCGGTGAGAGCGGCGCTGCCCGCGGCACCCTCCGTGCCTTGGGATGCGTGGGGCTTTCTTTTCCCTAGTTTTGGCTGGGCCCTAGTGTTCGAGCTGCGGGGTGGGTGACCTCGCTCGGGACGGCTTCGCTTTCCGAGAAGCGGGGGCAGGAGATGAAGACGTGATCCCCGCGGTGCCCCGGAGGCGGCGGCCGGCGCCGGGAGCCCTGCCCCGCTGCTTATCGCCTTGTTTCGGCTCTGCAATGAAGTCAGTCGCCTGAATCATAGCGTTTGGCGATAGGACAGAGTCTGAAAAGAGACACGATTTCGACGGGCCATAAGGGACCTTACTACTGCTCATCTTTGATATTTTTGGAATAGATTTGCGAAATGTGTATGTACCGGGAAGATTGCGGTGCCTAGTTGCTTTCTTTTACCCGAGTAGCTGGCTACTGACTACAAGTTCAGTCAGGAATTAGAGAGGTTGCAGCTTCTCCCTTCTCTTTCTTACTAAGTTCATCCCTTCTCGTTGTGTACTGTTGAGTTTGATATCAGCTGGTGTCGGACGCGGAGTTCCCAACGCGTGCTGCCTGCCAGCCCTTCAGACGTGGCGTTCCCCTTCCCCGCAGCTGTGAGAAATCGGTGCACAAAGAGCACGGGCTGCCGGCAGCTTCTGTCTGGGATAGCAGCAAGGGGCTGTCTGTCCCACTGCTGTGGCAGGCAGCATCTCTGGGGTGCGGGACTGAGCGTGGGCTGTGGTTTGGAGGCCTCGGGTGGAGGAGGTGGGAGAGCAAGGGCTGGAGAAGTGGTTTGTGGTCTTTGTCATATGAATGTCTTGCTCTTGGTTATCAAGTCAAGAAGCTCTCCTCTGTCATGTAAAGGACCAGAGTTTCCTGCAAAATTAAGTCAGTGGACGCTCTTGCCTTTAAATTGTTCTTTGCAAATATAATCTTGTTCCTTTTTTTTTTTTTTTGCAGTTGTTTTCATGTTTAGCTGAATTTTAGAACTATTTAGCGGCAACATGAAGAATGCTGGTTATATGTCCTTGTGAAACTTGAGGAGCTGCAGCATCGTGCAATATTCCAGTTTCCTCTTGATGAAATTTCGGAGGGAAGTTCATTTGCTGTGTCACTTCGTGTCACAATCTAGTCCAAAGTAGCTTTTCCTGTGTCAGGAATTGAGAAGGAGGAAGGGGAGACACGAAACTGCCAAAAAGTTATACAGAAACACTTCTGAGAAGTGTGGGGAGGAGGTGTTTAAGAGCTTTTTCTTGCATTTAGTAATCTGTTACTATCATGAAAGCTCTCTACCAGTAGCTCTGTTTTAAATATACTTTTTATGTCATTTGCAGTATTTTTTTTTTAATCTACTTCAATTTTGCAGTTTATGTGCTGTACTATGGGGAGTCTCTTGTGCGCAGTTGCTGCTTGTTTCTAGTAAGCCAGGCCCCCGTGGGTGATTAGCAGTGGGCTTTTTTTCAGCAGAAAAACCATCTGCCTTGGTGACATTGTTCCTTGGTAATTTTCAGTGCACTCTTTTATTTTTTTTTAATCATACATAATAAAATAAGTCCCTCCAAGACTTGTCTGCTGGTTTTAGAGCCCTTTTTGTCAGTCATTTATTCTTATTGTGGTATTTTATTCAGTGTTAATTGAGGAACCTGGTTCCAGCTGTATGTGGAATCTGGAAAGCTCCAGAGGGGGAATCTCCATGTGGAGCACCCAGGTATCTGTCTCAGGACAGTGCAAGTGTTCAGAGCTCAGCAATCGCTTCCCCAGTGGCCACAATTCCCTCTGCACCCTGGAGCAAGGCCACTGCCAGTACACAGCTCTGCAGTAGAGGTTCCTGCTGCTCAGCAGCACTCCTGGAGCAGAGTTGCTGAAGCTCTATTTGCAGACCAGCAGTTGAAAAGTGTTCCTGTATTGCACCAGGGTGGCATAACACGTCTTCCTCGTTCTTCTCTGTTGCTGGAGTTAGCACTGAGCCTGGCTGACCCCTCTCTTGTGTTTCAGGGGCACACAAGGGCTCCTGCACCATCTCCCTGTTGCCTTGTGCTCCTGCAGAATGATGGAAATTTCCAAAACTGGGCTAGACTGTTGGGGCCTGTGGGTTTTTGTTTATTACCTGCTCTCATTACTCTTGGAATTTAGAGAAGCTCCCAGGGCACATATGTGCTTTCTGCTGTCCTGGTGAAGAAGGGACCTTGTTGACACTAACTCTGGTGTTAAGTCACAAGGGGATTCAAAAGTCGACGTTATTTATTTGTTTATTTTTTTTATTTTGTGTGGGTCTTATGCTTTTGCTGGGCTCAGTGTGTCTGGAGACCTTGGTTTGCACCTCTTATCTCTCTGTGGTCTCACTGTCTTATCTCTACCAGGGGGGTACCAAGTAAGCTTGGAATTTGCAGTAAGGAGGAGTTTAAAATTTAGCTTTTTTGTCTGTTTATTAACCTGATGTTGCTAACTACTGAATTCTTGTGAAGCAGTTTTTGGGTTGTCAAATACTGATACATTGTTTTCTTTAGTTATGTATGTGTAGAGCTACAGAGAAATCCAGCAACAATCATCCAGGAGAGTCGAAATTCTTTAGCACAGCAATGACAAGAATGTGGATCAAAGTTTGCACCCATCCCACCTACCTAAGTACTGAGTACCAGGTCAGGATGTCTGTCTTAATACCTCAACAGCACTTTACACAACGTATGATGTAGAAATATGGAAGATTTGGCCTAGAAAAATTAGGGTATGCATGGTAGTAGCTACTGTACTAGTTAAATACATAATTAACAAGGTAAACTGGAATATATCTTCTTTTTAAATTTCCCCCATTTGTATTTTATTTAATATGTGAATGTATGTTTATTTTTTTTGTTGCTTATGAACATTATTTTTGGGTCTGATCTCCGCAGAAGTCCCCTATGTTCTACTTGCAGTTCAGATTGTATGGTTATTTTTCCCTCTGGTATGGGGTAGGCTTTTGGCTGTAACAATGCAAGCTTCAAAACATGAAGCTTCATTCTTGTAATACAAAGTGGTGTTTGTGCACACTTAGACTTTAGTGATCGATGAGAATATCTGCAGTAGTGGTGATGGATCAAAAGTTAATTACACTAGTACAAGTGTAATTGCTGATTTTCTGAGCTATTTAAAATACGTGTCATTTTCACTAATCACTCTGTTGATTTTGCATTACTTCCTGCCCTGAATTTAGAAAAATCTCGTTTTCCTAGGAAGAACTATATTTGCTTACCACAGCGCTTAAAATGTGCATTTCTGTGTTATCTTTAATGAAATCAGTGTGCACACCTGACCTGTTCTACCGAGTTAGATTTGAAGTGTAAATCAGTTATTCTAGGGAGGAGTCTTAGCTGTACATTCACACCCCTCCTTATCTTGGAAAAATCAGCTGCTTAGTCTAGTCTAAATCTTTCATGTTCTTATCCTGAAGCCCTGTAAAATGGGTGTGCAGAAGTTTTCAGACTTGATTGTTTTTTTATGTAAATACTCATCGCAAATAGTTCAACATCTCCTGTTTTCCAATTTGATGATTATGAGAGAAATTATTTGGAAGTTGCATTCAAGTCAAGGAAACAAATAAGTCCCAGATGGAGGAATACTTGGGAGAAGTATCATATGCTTGCCATGTTCCAAAGCTCTCCTTTTCCTAGCCATCTGCTTTTGGCTGTTTCTCCATTGTCAGAGGCTTGGATAGGCTAGTCTGACCTAGCATGGCTGCTATTTTATTTGTGGTTGGTGCATAGAATTTTTTACTTCTTATATTCTGATGGAACAAATTATATTTGTTGTTTTCTCTTTGGGTCAGTTAATTCAAAGAAACTAAAAAAAAAAAAAGGCATAAACTGTACAAAAAGAAGTAACTGTACACTTTTAGCATATTTTAAAGAGCTAGTGTGCTGGATAGAGGCCTAGTCCTTAAAGCATTTGAGTACATGCTTTGAGACCTTTGTACTAGTTTTTTGAAGTAGTGTTTTTCTGCAACAAGGAAAGTAAGCAACAAAATCAGTAAGAAGACCTTCCTCCTCGCACCAAAAGATTGAGGGTTGGGCACTCAGGATGTCAAAGCTATATATATGTATTTCTGTGTGTGTATATACATATGTGTATATATAAATATATTTTCTAGGCAGTGCTGACAGCAGCACTGGAGTAAACTAAAACTTCCTGCTGGGTGCTGATGACATGTAGCTCACAGCTAGCATATAATCTTTTATGTTTGGCAGCACAAAACGTCCTGAAGTTTTGAGGGTCTTATTCCACCATTAAACCTGGAATAATAATGTGTGGTGGCTACAGCTAATGATACTGTAGGAGTGTTTTGGTTGTTCAGGCATGTTTTCTGATGCCTTGGTGTTTCAAAAGGTAAAGCTTTTTCTGTATGTTAGATTTCAGTCTCTTTAAGTTGATATTTGTTCATCTGACAGACAAGTGGTTTCTTAACCCCAGCAGCAAGGCTTCTTAATAATTAGTGGCCATGTCCCCTGTGTTGCTGGCATAGTATTAGAGCAGTGAACTGGTAAATGAATGACCAGTATTTTAGAAAGTTCACATCAGGATCCTCTAATTCTCTTTTAAGAGACTGAGTTTTGAACTTGCTAGCAGATATTCATGCAGCATTATAATGGGAAAACATAAAGGTTAACTTTAAGGAAAGCAAACTTTCCTTCTTTTCCTTCTTTTCTTCTTGAACTATCTGTCAACAAGGACTGACTTGATTTTTTTATTATTCTGTGAATACTCGGTTCGTATTTTTACATCTTTCAACCATTTATTTTTACCTGCATATATCTATATTTTTTTAACTTGTCAGAGCTAGTATATTTAGGGACAAAGGAGATAAACATAGCCTAGAAAAGGCTCTTCTGTGCCTTGGGTCAGCTGCAGTGTATCTGCCTAATGAGTGCTTACATCTCCTGTGACTGGTTTGCTGATGTCTGATGTTAATCAGTGCTGGTGAGCACGTGTGAATTGCTCACGGCTTCTGATCTCTGACTGCTGGGCTTTCACAGGCTGCAGTGCAGGCAGCTGCCTGGGCTGAGATCTCTCGGGCAAGGTGTCAATGTTTAGCTGGTGAGATGTGTTAGATTCCCCCGGTAAAAAGAATTAGGTTCCCCCCTTGCTTAGTTAGGCTTTGAGGGTTTTGTGGGTTTGGTTTTGTTCTTTTTTTTCACAATTTATCTGTGTTGATGAGCGCTTCCTTGTGCACTGAGTCAAAGGCTATCTTGAGTTGAAAGTGACCCATAAAGACCGAGTCCAGTTCCCTGCTCCTGCAGGTTCACTTAAAACGAAACCATTGAACCGTGTGACCAAGAGGGAGCTCCTTGAACTCTGGCAGGCTTGGTGCTGTGGGGAGCCTGTTCACTCCCTCTCAGCCAAGAACCTTTTCCTAATGTCCAATCTTAACCTTCCCCTGATGCAGCTGCACTCCATTTCTTGGTAAAGGCTGTGAATCAGCAAACCTGAGATGGGGTGTGACTTGGTCCTCAGAGTGTGAGACCAGCCCAGGGAGCTGGAACCAACCATTGCCTTGTGTGGTGACCAATACCCAAATTGTAGGTAGGGCAGGAACATGGTCCTTCATCATATTGAAACAGAACAAAGAGGAGGATTTAGGTGACACATTTCCTCACAAGTGAACGCTGACAGTAGCTACTCTGTTTGGTATTATTCTGGTTTTGACTTTTGGAAGTAGAGGATTACAGCAGGGAAAATGAAGCTCCAGATGAGATGGTTGGGTGGGTTAGTTGAAGCCAAAGAGGGCTCTGATGCATGTGCCTTTCTGCAGCTGATGGGATTCTGGCAGTGGTTGGGGTTGGCTGTTGCTGAATGTGTAGTGAGGTATCTTTAGTTCAGGAGGTTTCTTGTTGGAAGGACATAGGGGATATCACCTCAAAAAGTGTCTTGGGTATCAGGGACCATCAGTGGGGGAGGCTGCTGAGTGTGTACCCGCACTCAACAGGTGAGAACTAAACAACATAGAGGTTGGAAATAATGGAGAATAAATCCCTTAAGTCTGTTGCTGGTGAGTCATGGCTTGGGGACCAGTTACCAGCAAGAGTCTTTGATTTTCAGTTTTTTCTATAAGTTCTTAAGACACTTTTCTTTCCTTTCTGCCCTTGGGGAAATTATTTTGCAGAATATTATGTTAGCCACAATTAGTTGCTCATGATGGTTGTATTTAAAACAACGATGGCTGAGGACCACACATGGTGTGGTTTCCTTGAGATTACTGTGCAAGGTTATAAGCTATATATTTTCATATCTTGCCAAGGAAAACCATAAGAGTGGAAGCTCAAAGGGACAGAAATTCCTGAAGAGAGCTCACTGTCAGTGAGCTCTGTATCTAAAGCCTCTGAAGCAGATTCAGAGGAAGAAATAAAAGTTTCAGCTTTAGACCATCCCTGGAAACATGGTTTTGTTGTTGTGAAACAGTGCATTGGATTACTTTTTTTTTTGGCAATGAATGTTTCCTGAAAAGAGCAGAATAACTTGGGAGGTGATTAAAAATATGAAGAAATAATGAACTGCCTGGGAAATGTCCTGGAAAAAGTTCTGTTTTCTGTGTCCAGCAATTTAAAATACAGTGATACACAAGTAAAGTCAAAGGTAACAAATTCACTGCAGCTGAAAGTGCTTTTGTATGCAAATTAAGTAAAACCACAGAAATACCTTGTCAGAGGGAATAGTGAAAAATACATATCAAAAAGAAACAGAAGACAAAAGTAATACAATTTATTCAGCTATAGTGAACTGAATTTATTGAAAGCAGAGTTTTATTTCTAATGTGTAATTTTAGTACTGACTTGCAGAGGCAAGCTAATGGGGAGGTTATGGCACCTTGTGAGTACTTGATGCAGGCTAAGATAAACGCTGTGTGTGAACCTTCTGTGCTCCAGCCCCCACGTTAAATCCCCACTTTGCATGTGGTATTTAATCATAGTGTGCAAAATGACTGAGCTGTTCTAGCCCAAGTGGGAAAGCACTCAACAGTTTGAGTAGGACTCTCCCTGAAGAGCCTCAGTGATCTGAGATGTGTGCTTGGCTAAAGCTGTCCAGGATCATGCCAAGGCATTGTGGCTCCACAAATATGAGCAATTTTCAAGAGAACTTGAGTTTGTTCAAGTTCTTGAATTGACTAAATATGCCATCTTTTAAAGTCACAGATTCTAGGCTGGAGCAATATGGAGAATCTTCCTGATAAAGAGTTTGTGCCTCTGGCATTGCATTTTTCTTCCCTGGTTACTGAAGGAAGAGGTGTATTTTGCACATGTCTGTCAAAATTGACTTAACACCTGAAAGATTAGTTTAAATACTGTCTGCTTTATGCTGAAATACTGAAAATGTATGAGGGAGGGAGACATGAGCAAGAGGAATGGTTAGTAAAACAATGTAAATGCAGTGACAAAGCTGCTCACAAAAATTGCAGATATATGGAAATTCATCTTCCTGGTGGATCAGGAGCTGGTAGGAGAGACTGTAGAAAATAAGGGTGTCCAAGAACTGGATTATTGGCTTCAGGTAAACTGGTGTCCTAGAGGGTATATACAAAGGCATAGGTGTTCTGGGCACTAAAACAAGTTACTAATGCCCTGTTGCATTCTTCAGTTTGACTTTGTGAAATGTATACCTGAGCTGTCTAAGAAACAGCAGCTCTGTCAGTTTGAGTGTGAGGGGAAAAACACAGGGATGGGACAGGAAATGTTTTTCCCAGTAGTTCTCTGTCTAGCTGAGTAAATAGTGTGGCACAGAACAGCAGAATGCTTCACAAACTGTAATATAGAGGAGAATGTATGCAGAATACCACACATTGATTCAATTGTGGGGGTGTAGTGGTTTTAATTGTTTTTTGGTTTGTTTTTTTGTTTTTTACTGGGATGCAGTCACATTCTGTAATGGAAAACAAATAGGTATTTAAAATTAGTATTGTATGTTCAGGTGCCTGAACTTAGGCAGTCAGGGTTGTGGTGTCTTTCTGTTGACTATGCAAATGCAATTAACTTTTGCTCTCAGTTGGAAGGAAAGGGACAGTGGATACTTAAAATACAAGTGTGGGGCTGGTAACTGGCTGCTGGTTGTTGTGCAGTTACTACTTGGAGCGATCATGTATGGTGAGTACATTTCTAGTTTCACCTCAGTGCATGCACATTATGGTGACACAAGTGTTAAAACCAGGGAAACGCCTAAGGAGCCTCACAGTGCCTTGGCTGACCTTCTGATACTCTATGGGCTGGTTTGAGTCTCTTTGCTTCACACTGCAATCACATCTTATATCTACATGAATTGTTTGCTTCACTGCAATTGCTGTCTCATGTTGAAGCCACTGGCCATGTGAGCTTCCAAGGGGCAGTGTTTTACTGCCTGAACTGAAGGTACACTTAGTAATCCCTCATCTGAGTCACATTTTGCTATTGCAAAATATCCAAACAAATAACCTTTGTTTGGGTCTCCATCTAGAAAAATGCTGAGTCTGTGGTGGATACATTTGGAGCCATTAAAAATTGTGGAATAGAAAGAATATTTTCCCTTCCAAGTCTGAATGATTTCCTTTCTTTCAGAGAAGCACTGGGTACAATATCCAGGGGGTTGATCAAAAGGCATCAAAGCTGTGATAAATTCCTTTTCCTGTGCTTGATTAACTGTAATTTCATATTCAGTACCTGAAGATATGCCTAGGAAATGAGATTTCAGGTTGGTGATTAAACTTAACTTATGCAAGTGTGCTACAGAGAGCAGAGGTGGTCAAAGGAAGTGAGTGGGTTTTTGCTCTTAATTTGAATTCTTTACATAAGTAATGTGCTATCCTACATCACAGGAGATTCAGGATAGCTTCCTTTAGGGCAACCAACTCAATAAATATACAAGATTTCCACACCTACCTGGGTGTGGAAAGAAACAAATCTAGAAGAGTGCTTATTAACGTGGTTTTTAAAGGGAGATATCAGATGTGTTTGTGAATTTTCTAGAATATCTTTCCATCTCTTAGGAAGCAGATGAGAATGGAAGTTGGCTTTGCATGGGCCATTAAGAAGCCATTCATGGAGGAGCCCTGCTGGGAGCCTAAAGACCTGTGTGAGCATTTGGTACAGATACTTCTCCCTGTTCCCTCAGCCTTTCTTTTTGATACACTTACATATTTTCTATACTCTGTTACACAATTTAATTTTCCTAGCTACTGCTTTTGTACTTCAGGAGATTCTTGCAAAATACAGAGAAAAGGTGTTGTCCAGCCATACAACCACTTTTACATACTTGGTTTAAAAGTAATGGTCTTCAGTGCAGTTGAAATAAAAGGAAAATTTTTGATTTACATTCTGCAGCTGATGACTACTTAGGAGTTTTTAGTCATATATAATATTCTACCATATATATTTAAATATGTGAGATTTTGTTGTGAAAGGCCTCCAAAATTCAGTTTCTGTTCTTCATCATGGGATCTGTGATCTGGGCATATAAATCTGTACATCTGTTGTTCTTTTCTTAATTGTTGAAGGTAGAAATAAGGATCTTGTTAACATTCTAGAGGGTTTTTTGTTTATATTCCATCTATCATTTGCTCTCAAAATTTTCATTCATTCAGAAAAGGGAGAAATTACCAGAATCTGTAATGGCTTATAGGTACAAAAACAAATGAAAGTAAAAGCTGTGTGTAGTTGAGTCAGCAACTTTCAAGCCTCATAAAAGGGATCATCAAATCTTGTGGTTTGCTGCAAGTGAGACTTGGGTGTTTTAAACAAAACAAAAAATCCTTACTGTTACAGTGAGTGAATTTATTTTTAATTTTTTTCCCCTTCCTAATACAGGCTGTTGCTTTTTAAAAAAACTAAATCTCCAATTTTGTGAGACTAAAAATATCTCAAAATATCTCAAAATGCTCAGCTCCTCCAATCCCTACCAGTATAATTCCTTCTTATTTTCATGAGACTGTAAGACTGTCTTTAGGACATGAGCTTTCCCTCCTGCAGCAGATAGCTTTAGGTATGATATTTGTATTGTTTCCCTTATCTCCCTTCCTGTTCTAGTGTTTTGTGTCCTTTCCGTGTTGTCCTGTTTGACTTCTTTTTTCACTTCAAGTCTTGGGACCACAGTGGCAATGGAATAGTTGTCTTCTCTTTGAGTGGCAGAACACTTTGTGACCTAGAGATACTGCCCTAATTATGGAAGAGAAGGATGCAGTGCAAGCAGATCAGTGAGCGGTTCCCTTTCCGTAAGTAGCTTCCCCTCTTGGCAGGAGGGTTGAATGGGCAGACACTGGACAGTGGTAGCATTGCTCTTGGTCACTTATTTATCTAGAAAGTTCAGAACTGAGTTGTTTATGATTTTTAGCACTGCTTGCTTTGTACCAGGTTGGAAAACCATAATGAGATGAGATTGTGTATCATGTTTCTTTAATTCTCAGATTAATGCTCCTGAACTGTGGATGTTACGTATGCTCTTAAGTGTGTAGGCAGAGAGACCGGAAGGAGAATTAAAAGGGAGAAGTAGTGGCAGAAATGTAAGGGCCATTTGTTTATCTTAGCATAAGCTCTGAAAACACAAGTTACACATCCTGTGATAAAATTATCTTAATGTTTTGAATAAGTTTTAAATACATTCCCACAAAACCCAGGTAGCAGAACTGTCTGGCACAGTCTCCCACTTCTGATACTTGCTGAAGGCAGCCCACTGGATAACCAGAACTGCCTCCTGCTTTTGACAAATAGCCACTATTTAGAAGCACCCAGTGAAGAAGATTTGAACTGAATAGAAACTGATGGTAGCTGGTAAGTAATAGAAGCAGTTATCATTTTCTTCAAGGCTTATTATGCATGAATTCATTGCTTGTGTTCTTAGTTGAGAACATGCCTATAAATAATTGAAAATGTAGAAACAAATAATGAGTGAGCCTAATGTTATGTTCCCTGTTATTAGTATGAGTTTCTCTTCAAAAAAATAAAACAGTTGACTTTTTAATTCAGTTTGCAAGATCCATGGCCTTTATTTCTACACATTTAGCCAAGTTTAAATACTTTTCAAATTGCTGGTGAAGGGTGGTTTGAAGTTAAACTCAGTGTTACAAATCAGGAGCTAGCATACAGATATCTACTGTGCCTCAGTTCCATTTCACCAAAAGATGATTTAACCTTAAATAAAGAGGCACTTGCCAAGTAACTGCAGGGGCAGACCAGTTGTGGGTATCTGCTATTGATCTGATAACAAGAGCTTCCTGAAGCATTTCAGACAACTGTGTTTTTTGTTATGCGTGTAAGAATCATTCCTCACTTTGGAAACATGTGACACAGAAGGTCACTTCTTACAAAACAGCCTGCCAGATCTCAAATGTGGTTTTTTTGTGACCTGGACTCTGTTTCTTGGAATGTGAATGTTGTGATTCGTAGATGCCTTTCCTTCCCCCTCCTCACCTAGTAGTGATCAGTGATAAATACCAGCATTTAGCTGCTGTCTTGCATTAACTTCAGTTTTGTAAAAACTAGGCCTCTAGAAGAGCTTCTAGTTCTCTTCTTTCTGTCCTCTACTCCTAATCAACCTGGAAAGATACTATTAGGATAAAAGATTTACAGAAGCAGTGCTTGAGGGGCTGCCTACATGTGAGCCTAGTAATGAATTTTCTCTTAAAAAGGAAGTGTGGCCAATATACTTGGGTCCCTTTCTACACTGCAGTGCCCCATGCGTGTACTGAATCAAACTGTGCTGCAGCTGTGGAAGAAGAGAATGATGTCTGGCTGTGTGGTAGGGTTGGAAGGTGCATTCCCATGGATATGTGACCTTCCAGACTGATTACTAAAGGCTAAAAAACTCTTGCTTTTGGTGACCTGGTGCTGTGGTAGAAATGGCCTGGAGATTCCTGAAATTGTCTAAATACTGAATTTCTTGCAGGTTCTTGAAAGCCTCTGGCTGGTGTCCTGGGATGACCCTGAAGTGGAGTACTGAGGAGTAGGGCTGGGTTCTGTTGGCCTGTCTTTGCTGCTAGTGCTTTTGAAATATTAATGGAAGGAATTATCATGAAAGCAGGGCTGATGGAAAATAGGCACTGCCATAGCTCATGCTCTTGCAGATGAATCTGGAATGGTTTGGGCTGGAAAAGGTCTTAAAAATCATCTAGTTCCAAACCCCCTGTGATGGGCAGTGATACCATCCACTTGATCAGCATACTCAGGCCCCCATCCAACCTGTTCTTGAACATTTCCAGGGAGGGAGCACCTACAGCCTCTCTGGGCAACAAGCTCTGAAGCTCTCTGTGGGTCTGTGGAAGAAAGCTAACTTACTGTGTTACCATGTGTGACTCCCATTGGGTGGATGTGCACAAAAGAGTTTAGAGCTGCTTCTTCATGGTTTGGCTTCCCTATACGTGGGGAGAAGGGAAATGACTGACAGCCAGGAGGCAGAAATACATACAATGTGTTTGGGGTTAAAGCAATAATATGGGGAAAAAAGAATGTTTCTAAAAGAGTAGACCATTTAATTTTATGTATGGATGGATACAAAATTTAATCCAAACAGGCTCTGGAATGAGTAACAATAAACTCTTTTTGTTGTCTCTAAAATGTCAATTCCCTTAATTGAGATTTTTATTAAGTTTATGGTGTTTCCTCACTCAAAAATGGTGTACTGATTGTCTTGGTATGTATGTAGTTAACCTTTCTACAAAAAATCCTTTGGGGAATTTTGGTTTCAAAAAAAGAGGCTGCAATGAACTAAGGCTATAGCAAAGTATCTAATGAGGAAGTTAAAAAACCTAACTCAGCTTAAAACAGGAATAAAGAATGAAGAAAAACAGGATGAATTTCTTGTCTGTGAGGTAGTGGGCAGACACTGACTTAACAATTCTCTGCTGAGAGCTGGCAGGAATGCTGACGAGTGGTAGAGTTTCAGAGTGCTCATTGAGATACATTTAGAAGGGCAATCTTAACTTAGCTCCAACCACCCTCTTGCTTACTCTGCCCCGTGGGGGTGAGGGAGAGAACTGGGGGAGTAAAAGTGAGAAAAGTTGTGGGTTAAGACAAGGACAGTTTAGTGGGTAAAGCAAAAGTTGCGTGTGCCAGCAAAGCAAAACAAGGAATCCATTCTCACTTCTCATTGGTAGGCAGTTGTTCAGCCATCTCCAGGGAAGCTGGGCCCCACAATGTGTAGTGTTGACTTGGGAATACAAGCACCATCACTCTGAACATCCCCCACTTCCTACTCCTTTCCCCCAGCTTTATCTGCTAAGTGTGACACCATGTGGTGTGGGATATCCCTCTGGTTAGTTTGGCCCAGCTGTCCTGGCTGCATCCCAATTTCCTGTGCATCCCCAGCCCCCTCGCTGTTTGGGTGATGTCACAGAATCAAATAGGTTGGACCAGATCTCTGAGATCAAGTCCAACCTTTGAACGTCACCATGTCAGTTACACCACGACACTCAGTGCCATGTCCAGTCTTTCCTAAAACACCTCCAGGGACAGCCCATTCCAATGTCTAATCACCCTTTCTGTGAAGAGATTTTTCCTTAATGTCCAACCTAAATCTCCCCTGCTGCAGCTTAAGTCTGCTGCTGGTTACCCAGGAGAAGAGGCCGACCCCCACCTGGCTACACCCTCCTTTCAGGTGATTGTAGAGAGCAGTAAGGTCCCTGCTGAGCCTTCTGTTCCCCAGGCTAAACAACCCTAGCTCCCTCAACCCCTCCTCATGGGACCTGTTGACCAGCACTCCCAGGTCCTTTCCAGTCACTCTGCCCCAGCCTGTCCTGCTCCCTGGGGTTGTTGCTGCCAAGTGCAGGACCCAACCCTTGGTCTTGTTGAACCTCGTGCCGCTGGTTTTGCCCCATTGATCCAGCGTGTCCAGGTCCCTCTGCCAAACCTTCCCACCCTCCAGCAGATCGACCCAACTTGGTGCTGACTGTGGACTTGCTGGAGGTAGATTCAGTCTCCTCATCCAGATAATCCAAAAATGTATTAAACAGGACTGGGTCCCCCACTGATCCCCGGGGGATACCATTAGTGGCCAGATGCCAGCTGGCTGCAGCACTGTTCAGCACCATGTCCTGGGCCCAGCCATCCAGCTGGTTCTTAGCCCAGTGAAGAGTGCTCCTTTCCAAGATGTGGGCTGCCAGCTTTTCCAGAGCATGCCATGGGAGGTGGTATCAAAGGTTTTGTTGAAGTCCAGGTAGCCTACATTGTCTTTCAGCACACAGGGATGGCCTGCTTGTGTGTCTTCAAGATTTCTTTTTTAAGGTATGTACTGGTTAAAGTATGTATTATCTATTAATTAAAGTTAAAATATGTATTGAAGTTTATGAAAAACATGAAATTTTTTAATACTGTACTGCTCAACAGTAGCTAAAATATCCCCGTGTTATCTATGCAGTTTCCCAAATCAGCAGCACAAATCCCAAAGCACAGCCCCATACTGGGTACTGTGAATAAAATTGACTCTGCCCCAGCCAAACCAGCACACCAGGCTAATCTGCCAGTTCCTTATTGAGCAATATAAAACAGTAAGTGTGGAGTGACCTCCTGGCCCTGCAGTGGCAGTCAGACTGTGCTAAAGTACACCTGGCCACGCATTCCTGCCTGAGCTGAGGACCTGCTTCTCAGTTTGAAGAGCAAGCTTTGGGAGGGGGTGTGGGCTTTGAAGGTCTCCTTTGAGAGACTCTGAAGTTAAGCACCTGGCAACACCCCCTGCTTGGAAATTGTGTAGGGAAGTGGGCTCATCTGCAGCACCTTTACCCCTGTGGAAAAGAATTGGAAATTATGGGAAAAAGTATCAATTTTCAGGTACTGCAAAGAAAAACCAGCTGCCTTTAGAACTCACCCTGCGGAAAATGATTTGTTTTCTGTAGAAGATACTTCTCTTTGAGGAAATGAATTGGTGTTCCAGCAGGTGTTAAAGCTGAAAAGCTTCTCCCAGAGGCCAGAAGTGAGTGTGTTGCCTAGGTCAGGTTGTTGTGCAGCCCAGTCCTGTAACTGGCCTCTTTGTTACTCACTGCTGAACAGGATTTGACCGTCAAGCTCTGCTGCTGCAGTTAAGTGTTCAGTAAATTGCTTCCTGCAGAACTCTTCCAAAGTAAATCCAAGGTTTCTTTTTTCCTCTCCCCTTATGATTTCCTTCCAATCATATTTTCCTTAAGGAAAGCTGCCAAATGACCACTTCTTTCTAAGCAGCAGTTTCAACTTCTCTTTTAGACACATAGTTTCCAAAGAATTTTACATTGATGCTTTTAAACTTACTTAAACTTCTAGTTTCATTATTTCATTCCATCTCTCATTTCAGTAGAGGCATATAAGAACTTAATGGATTTAACTTAATTAGCTTAATTTAGTACCCTGATACATTTTCAGCAGACACGGCGTTGATGCTGGATTTCAGCTGGAGTTCTGGTGGAGCATTTGCTTGTAGATAGGATGGTAGTGTTTCATCAGTCTGTTTGGCCCTTATTTCTTTTGCCAGATATCAGTGTTTAGATAAAACATTTCCCTTCACAGCTGTGAGATTTCAGAGAGAAAGAGTTAAAAACTGGTGTCATTTTTTCAGATTGTGTTGAAGGTGCTCCTTGTGGTACACTTGCCTGTCTGGCAGGCCTAAGATTGGTTCTGTTCATCTTTTACAAGGCACTGCCCTTCCAGGCTGCTGAAAATAAATGAAGTGTTTGAATCTTCTGGGGTTATCTCCTTTTTCAAGAAATGAACACAGTATATGAAGAAAACAAAATTAAATGAATTGTTTGAAAAAAGTAAATCCAGCTAGCTAAATGTAAAAGTTACTCAGGGTTGTAGAGACATCAGTGAAATCTTTAGCTACAAATAGTTGGTTTTTTTTTTAATGTGGGTCTAGCCAAGGTTTTTGTTGGCAAAAACATGTTATGTGGTGTGGTTAGGAGGTTTTCTCTGTGTCTCTGTGTAATGCTTTGTATTGCTAGACGTAATATGGTGAAGTTTAAAATTTTGGATAGAAAGCATATTTGTGTTTTTATGAAATGTGATAGCTTTGGATGGAAAGCATACTGTTTCTATGGCAACATCTGTTTTGAAATTAAAATTCTTGTGAGTTCAGAAGCTCAGTCTTAATTTCACTATTAGAATTGTAAGTCATGATTTATTCTTGGCGGCAAGAAAAATAATTTTGCATTTATGTAGCAGAACAAATTCCAGGTATTCTTTTGTTCCAGAAAAGCTGAAACTAGTGGGCTAAATCTTGCAGATAATAGGAATCTTCTCTGATATTTCTTCTCCTTTATGTAGGCATTGTGCAACTGAAGGCATTGCTGATGATAGAAACCCTAAATATGCCTTTAGTCCAAAGGCACTGAGTTATGTCTCTTTATAACATGACAATTGCAGCTAGAAATATACAGACTAAACAAACATATAAGGCTGCAAATGAAGAGAGACTGGTGTTATGGGGTGCTGGCAGCAGGTTAAGCTAGATTCATTGGGCAACAGTGTGTTTTGCAAGGTCCCTTGAGCTGGTAGTAGATGGCAAACCAAGCTCTTGGTACCTTGTGCTGTCCCAGAACCTAGGAGCTGTTCTGGAAAGGACAACAAGTGCAGGGAGAGATAAAAGTCATCAAGAATTTAGGTAACACTGTGACTTCAGTGAGATTCTTTTTACATTCTCAGTAATAAAATAATATGGAAAGGTGGGAGAAAGGAGCTCTGGGTAGGGTTTTTAGTTCAGAGAAATATGCCAGAGGCAAAGACTCTGAGTGAAAAAAAATACTCATTTCTCTGGCCTAACAAGAAGGAGGTTAAGCCATAGGGGAATACCTTTTATGAGGACTGTGGAGTTTTTCTGGGATTTGGGAAATGTGGTGGTTTTTAGTTTGGTGTTTGAAGGAGGGGTATTTGTTTTTTGAACAGATTACTTTGTAAAGGTGAAATCTATAAAAACTCAGAATCTGAAAGCTGAACTCCAACAAACTAATTGGTGAGATACTAACTTTCCTTTCTTTAGATACTTTATAGAATTCAAATTCCTGCTAAGTGACAAGACAAGGACTGAGTGAAATTCTATCATCTTTATTATGCAGGAGTTAAAATTTGAATGAGGATTACACTTGGTCTCTGATCATGCTCTATAAATGTTTTTTTTCCTTTATGAATTTTTTTTCCTCTCCTCTTTTATTCTCTCCCACGTAAACTTGGTCTCCTTTCATTGAGTGTGTCTGACAAGTCTGTCTTTGGGAACCAGAAATGCAAGCCTTCACTACCAGTTATGGAATGAAAATGGACAAACTACTCTTCAGGGCTGGATTAAAAAAGTTTCTGGGAATATTTAAACTAATTAATGATCAAATAATATGGAATTTGACAAGATGACTGAGGAATGTTTATTATATTTGAGCTGCGGGTGAGAAGGCTTCATCTGTGGTAATTGGCTTTTTTGGATTCCTCTGGGACTCAGAATGCTCTGCAGGATGTAACTGGCACCTGTATAAGCTGCTAGGCTCTGCTATTAGTTTAGCTGCCTTTAGAAAATTAAGCTTTTACTTAAAAGCAGATTTCTCTGTAAACCATCACACTAACTCAACAAAACTAGGAAATTTTTACCCATGTTTCAATTGTTGGTTCTTTGGAGGTGTGCTGTGAATTAAAGCTACATGGCTTTTGAGGCTTTTCTTCCACACATCAGAAAAAGGTGGTAACTAGCCTTTTATTTTGGAGTTTCTATCAGAACATGCCTACATTGATAATCTTCTTGGAGAATACAGAATAAAACTAATCTGCAGCAAAAAATTCCCAGTATTTTCTGTTTTGTGATTCTTATCAAACAGGGGTTTGTGTGTGCCTTTTTGTGAAGAAAAGCATATTGCAACAACCCATATTCTTCAGATAACACTCAGATGATCCTGTAAATCATTAACCACATCTTGCAGAGTTTGACATGTGATGTGCAGCACACCACGCTGGCATTCTTGCATAACTTCTCAGTGTGTTATTTGTCCTAACAATAAAAGGCCCATTTAAGTGAACTTCTTTGGAAGAATTGTTTTATGTGAATTGTGCCAAAGTATCACTTTTGGAATGTTAATTGAATTGATGGTCTAATAAAAATTAAAGAGTCAGTTAAAACTGCTTGACCTGTTGGTATACTTCAAGTTTGACGAGGGAAAGATGTTCTTAGAAAGGTCAAGGGTATAAAGGGGATTTTTCTCCCAACAAATCAGGGCTTACTTGAGTGGCTTGGCCTATAAAAACAGGAAACACAGCCAAAATAAAATTATGAGCCTTTTTACTGGTGAGAACCATAAAGAGGAGCACATTAATGGTAGTTTGTGCTGTTGTTTATTTCAGCCAGTTAAGATGGGATGGGATCTTGCCACTGCATACAAATCTTC
Organism: Fringilla coelebs; assembly: GCF_963513975.1. NCBI lineage: Eukaryota > Metazoa > Chordata > Aves > Passeriformes > Fringillidae > Fringilla > Fringilla coelebs. Next base: position 25,129,573 of record NC_140029.1, on the reverse strand, counting down.
AGGGCAGGTGTCAAAATGGTTGGGCCAGACTTTTCAGTAGTGCCCAGTGTTGGGACAAGGGACAGAAGGCACAAATCAAAACACAGGAAGTGTAATCTAAACATTAGGAAAATCTTCTGTACTTTGAGTGTGATAGAGCACTGGAACAGGCTGTCCAGGGAGGTTTTGTATCCTTTTTATCTGGAAATGTTCAAAACCTGCCGGGAATTATCTTGTGCAACCTGTTCTAGGCAAGCCTGCTTCAGCAGGGAGGTTGGACTTGATGATTTCCAGAGGTCCCTTCCAACCCCAACCATCCTGGGATTTGTGTAACTTTCCTTTTGTAAATGCTCTAAACAAGCAATAGCTTGAATCTGTAAAGAAATATAGGCAGCATTAATTTAAGCAAAGTTAATAATCCTTTTTAAGGGAAGACTTGTCTTTCAAGAGAGTAGGTGAAGTGGGTGGAATTTTAGTACAAATTGTTCTGCATATTTGGTATTTGTTGGTCCTTGTTGAAACACGTCCTTCAAATCTTATTTATGGCATATTAGTTAGCTTTAGTTTAGTTGTTATACTTTCATGGGAGAGGAAAGAAGTAGGCTAAAATAAATCTGCATAAAGCTTTTTTCATTAAAGGTATTACTATTCTCATGTATAAAGTACAGTGGAATTTCCATTTCCAGTAAGTAATCACCCCATTTTTCGTTATTTTAGATGCCTTCTAGTAATTCTTTTTGTTTATAATTATTCTGAATTAATTCCTTTTCCAGACACACTGATTGTAGTGATTTTTTTTTATTTGTGTAGCAACACAATTTGTGCTTTTGGTACTCTTAGATAAAGCAGAGGAAGAGTGAGCTGCATTTCTTAATGCACACAGCAGGTGCTGGTGCAGACCTTCTAGAGGGTAGTTTGTCTTCTCTTAGCAGAATCTTAATAGCTAATTTAGATGCCCAAAAGGATGTTGGCTTTGTTATGTAAAGGAATGGAAATAAAGGATGAGCTTTATTTTCTCCCTTGCATATTGTATTAGAAGCAGAATCCCTAGTAAAAGGCCTTGATGCTTAGCAATGCTATTAATTTCATCCAGCTTTTCCTGAAACCTGTTGTAGCTTTTCCTCTTATTCCATGGAGAATATATTAATATCTAAGTAAAGTAATACTTAAGCTAAGTATTCCTGAATAAGTTTGCTTCCAAAGAGAAAAGAGTTATGCTCTTTTAAAAAATGTGTTTAAGAATTAGCCCTTTCTCACAGCCCTTCACGTACTTATCTCTTTCCTAGATTTTTCCTAGATTTTTATTTCTATCTTAATTTAGATTCCCTATTAACAAAGTTGACATATATTTTCGGATGTGTTTTATCCCAGACACTGTTGGATCACTGATGGTAGTTTAGTAGTCTTCTAAAAAAAATCTCTCTTTAATATTTTTATTTATGTAAAAGGTACAGCTTAATCTTTCAGGATAAAAGTCATACTGTGCAACCATAGCTCATAAATTTTGGATTATAGTGTCAAGGCATTTCCTGTTATCAAAACTTTCTCTGCTTCCAGTTAGATGGCTAGTTGGATTTTCTTGAGTAACTTTATCCAGTTGTCCAGGCAAAAATCAGATCTATTAAACTGAATTTTTAATATTGGATAGAATTCTGTTCTATAGCCTGCCAGTAGATTGTATGAAATTTCTGAATGTGAATTCAGTGGGGACTAGGTTATAGTGACATAATGTAATACCACTTCCAGATCAGGAAAATAATGTTACATTCCTCCTGTATAACAGTGCTCTGCAGCCTTGAGATCTGCCTTTTATTCAAATGTCACGGAGTTAAATGTATTAGAAAGCATCTTCTGCTTCACTGCTCACGTTGCATCAGGCTTTCTCCTCTGTGGCACTCAGCTCAAATGCATCGTTGGCTCCTCTGATTCTGGGACGTGCCTCCATTGGGATATTATGATCTTTTTATGGGATGAGATTTGTAGCACTTGGAGCAAATGTCCAGAGCATATTTGCCTTCCTGACCACCAGCCTCCAGGGGAGGAGAAGCAGCTCCTGCAGTACATTTCCTTTATCTATCTAAAAGCAGCAGTATAAATACCTAAATGCTGTCAGGCTTGGCTCTTAGCTTTGGATCTAAGCTTGTGAATAGCCTCTGTGATAAGGACTCAGTGTGTGTGTGTAGGTATTGGTAGGGAGAAGGAATCTTGCAACACCATGGTGCTTTTACGTGTTTTTGTGTTTTAAATCAGAGCGAAAATAAAAAGGTTGTAAAGACTGAAGTTGTGTTAATTGTTTCTATTTATTTTAAAAGTGTTTTTAAATAACTTCCATTTTCTAAGACCAGACCTAAGGGTGTTTAAGTAATTCATAGAAAATGATTGTGCAGTGTGCAAGTTCTAGTCTTTCTAGTCATTGATTTTGTGTCCAAGGGGCACATTTGTTAGTGGAAGTGTGGTATTTCTAGTACAATAATTAAAGCTGACTGGAGGACAGGGCTCAGTTTGATTTCTTGTCTTGCCTAAGTGAGAAGTGAAAGACTGCTTCTGGTTCGTGTGGGTTGTTTTCTCACACTGAGCTGCTGTTTTGCAGGAGGAGATTTAGGAGACTAGAATAATTCATGTTTGTAGAGTGGGGATGTTTGCAGGGTCTTGGCAATTCCAGACTCCTTCAGAACCCAAAGTATTTGCTCATTAAGTAAAAACTGCATAGATTTAAGGGAAGAGATGATTTCTTTCACAAATTTAAGTCTTCTATTACGAGATAAAGATTCTCGAGGTAACAATTCAGAATAAATTGTGTTTAGAAGTGGAGTAAGCATGTCTCAATCATGTATTACTTTGAACCCACTCTCTTGACTATTTTTGATGTTTTCTCTTTGGAGAGCTTTATGAAAGAATTTTCCTTTGTTCATTGTTCACTTAGCCATGTGGTTGCTATTTTCTTCTTCCATGTGTAGCTCTTTCTACTTTAAAACATGCAAGTAAAGCCCTTTGGGTATTAAGATCACTACTCTCCTATGTTTATGTTATATTCTGCTTTGGCCAAGACATACACATCTAATTTTAATAACTTAAATGGAAGCTGCTAAAAAAGGGCACAGTTCATGCCATGAATGTTGATTCATATCTAAGTAATGAGTATAAACAAAATAAATGTCATCTTTTTTAGCAGAGCTAGACATCTGTTGCATACTGAAGCTTCAACATATGCAAGTGTCTTCTCTAATGCAGCTCTGTGAATGTATAATACTGGGTGAAGGTGGAGCTGAAATGAATTTTATCGTTACTCAACTGTAATTGTTTTTGTGGTTGGTGGTTGTTTATTTCTGGGGAGAGGTGGGGGTGTTGTGTTGGAGTTTTTTATTTATTTGGATTTGTTGGTTTAATTATTTAGTTTCTCTCCATCTCAGAGACTGTCATTCAATGGGGAATTTTGTGTTGAAGAGAAACCAAATGTTGGCATTTTTCTGGCAGATCAGGAAATCATGTATTCTGACAGCTCCTGGACATGTAGGAATTGGACTCTCCAGTCCTTTGTGACTCATGTTTCCACAAATTTCTATTTATGCAATCCTTGTTAATCCTTTGGGATGGAGAGCTTTATTTTTATCCCCAAGTAACCACAGATGCAGTCCAGTTCTTAACAAAGCTCCTGACTTCAAGGGAAACATGATAAAGCCACCTACAAGAAATAAATACCAACCTTGAACAAGGTAATGAAGAACCCTGACTTCTTCACTCTCAAAACTTGACAGCCTGACTCATATGTGGGCAGGAGAATTTTCCTGAAACCTTTAGGGGCCTTTACTGTTTGTTCTTTGGTAGTCATTACATATCTTGGTATATGTGCACAAATAGAAATCTCAGTTCCTAGCAAAATTGTTTCCCCTGATGTCCTTTAAAGGGTCACAACTTTACTGCCTTGTCTGTGAACAGAAAGAAATGTTGTTCCCCTTTCAAAAGGGATCTTTGTCTACCCTTGTGATTGTGAGGATGTTCCTGGTGAGGTAACTCAAGAGCATAAGGGTCACCCTTTGAACCTTCATCTACTGCAGCTGAACCCTCAAAGCTCATTTCTTTCTAATACTGATTGCTGTGCTGTGTCATGGGTGTCATGCTTTCTCTTTTCTTTCCTCTTCCAGCTATCTCCCCAGGGTAGAGTTCCTATCCCTGTCTCTGTACACTCAAGTTCAGACTCCTATAAAGCAGAAAGAGAATCTGAAAGACAAGCTAGCTGATACCTTGTGTTTCTGTCGATTCCTCTCTACTGTTCAGATTACAGTACTGCACAAATCACAGTGAAAAGCCTTGGAAGGTCCCTGGTTCATAGACTGAGCACTTCCTGGACAATTCTGCAATCTTGTGCAATTTTAACACAATGGTGGCATGCCTCTGTAGCCCACATTTGTGTACTTTTCCCCACTACATATTTACCTTAGGAACTGAGTTGTGCTGCCACTTAGACTATGATATCAGAATAGAAACAGTACTGTTTTCAGTACTTCATTGAAAACATTTTTAGCTCTTTAATAGTTGTTGTGTTTTATTCCCTCCAGACTGAAAGTAACAGCCTGCTTTGTATTCTTGTACATGCTCAACACTGAGAGATTTAAAACTTCTGGTAGAAGCTGTGGTGAAAGCCTTTGGAGAGCTGGTAGCTAAGGAACATTCGAATCTGGCTTCTGGTCTCATAAACATACACAGCAACTTCATGGGCTCCTTTGGATACCACCCTCAGGGGCCGTGGGCAGGTGGAGATCTGAGAGCAGCATTGAGATGCTGCTGTTGTCAGTGAATCCCACAGGAAGGGATTGGGATGCTTGGATGGGCCGTGGTCCCATCCAGAGTAAGCATTCACAGGGGCTGATCCTTCCAGCTGAGAGGTCAAAGTGCAGTAGGAGGTCTTAAGTTCAAGCCTTAGTACACTTTAAATCTAGCCTTGCTTATTTATCAAGCCAGCCTCTTGCAAGCTCTGCTTTCCCTTCTTTCTCTGTTAGGTTCACTATGAACTGCATGGTACTGGGGTCCATTTGGCTCAAAACTCTCTGATTTGTTTACGACAACCATCGCAGGGCTTTGAAAATGCTCGTTGGTTGTGCTGCCCCTCTGAGTGGCTGAAGTCTCCAACAGGTCTTCATATTCTTGATGGAAGACCTTCTAGAAAGCTGGTGGTGCTGCAGATAGGGATACAGCTGTAAGGTTGTTGAACTGCTCTAAACACAGCAAAATAGAAACATGAAAAGGAAATGAAAATTAGTTTTTCATTGCTTGGTTTCCAGAATTTTCCCCGATGTTGTGCCTTTGTGGTTGATTTGATGGTTCTTGCAATTCCTTTGACTGCAAATTATTTTATAGTTCTTTCACTCTTCTCTATTACCTTTATTTTTTTGAAAAGGCAAAATTGTTTAATTGCTGGTTTCAGGGCTTACCACTTACTAATTGTATAAAAAAAAATGTGGTTGGAGTGGGACCAGATGGGTCCAGAGGGAAAAATACCTGGCCATAAGACAGGGATGGCTGTTCTTATGCAGTAAGTTTTTTGTCCTAATGTCTGATACTATTTTGCCTGACACCTTGAGGACATACATTAGTTTAAATACTTTGTGTGGTTTTGGGTTTTTTTTCTATATGGAGAGTTGTTCCAGCCTGTAAGTGTCAGAAGAGGTCTCTGCAAGGAAACTGCTACAAAAATACATTGTGCAGTTTTTTCTGCAGGTTGATTGTGCTGTGGAGACTATCCATAATTCCTTTGATATAATTAGTTCCTTAGGCAAGGTAAATTCTTACTGTTTCTTTCCCCCTTTCAACAATATATTAGTTAAAGAAGTAGTCAGTTGCTAGTTGCCCTGTAAAAGTGTCATGCTTTATATTATGCTGTGCAAGATTAGATTAGCATACAAATGCCATGAAACAAGTAATACTATTGTTCTACTGCTTGGTTGCTGTAGCAAACAATTCTGGGGGCTGCATTTTATGTTTTAGGCATCTGAAGTGGGAGAACAGGGGGAGATACATGTTCCATTGTGGTTTCCAGACCACAGTATAATCAGGGTTTGGATGAGAATAAAATTGGTCATGGTGCAAACTTTTATTGAAAACTTGGGGACACTTAAAGACTCAGTTGCAGTGCAGCGGGAAGTACAACTTTAACATGAGATTGGAGAAGAAAGCATTAAAGGACTGATCTCCTCCATCCCCTGCATCCTAATCTCCCTTGCCCTTACTCAACATACCTAAACAAGGGTATAGCTATATTTTTTTTTAACTTCCTTTTTTCCTACCTCCCAGATCATGAGTTAAAGAATTTATTTTTATGAGGGAAAGCAAATCAGAGGTTATACAAAATTGCACTGAAGTAATTTTCCATAAACTTTGCCTAATGATTTTCTGAATGCTGTTGACTGAACTTTTGACGTCTGCAATGTTTTCTAAGTGCTATTACCAACTTTTCACTTTGCGGGAAGGTATTTAAATTACATGCATGATGTTGATGTGAAATCCTCATTTTCTGTGTGACGAGAAAGTAACTGAGGAACAACTATTTATTTTTTCTCAGCATTACGCCTGAATTTATAGACATCTGTTTCTACCCTTTTTTCCAGTCATTCACCAGCCTGAAAATCCCACAATTTTTCCTCATGCAAATGATTCACATACTTCTGAGCATTCTCCCCAGCTTCCTTTTACACCTCTTTATAGTGAGCTCTGCACCTTTCCAAACCTCTCTCTCTGGCAGTTGCCAGAGTTTCACTCAGTGTTAAAAGTGCAGTGAGATTTGGATTTCATGTTCTAGCTTGAGGTTTCCCAGATCTGTTTTACTGATAATGATGAGCACTGTTTCTCTTCTGGCAGCTGTGGAGTACAGTTCTGATGTTTGTTGAAGGACTGACTGCAGTTCTGTTCCCCACTGGAGGTAGATTTTGAGTTCCTTTCACAGAGTGCATGTTCATGTGCAGATGTGTTTTCCCAATGTGTGCTGATCTGTATTTTTCAGCATTAATTTCTTCTGCCTTTCCTCTTCCAGTGTCATTTACAAGGATTTCATGATGAATCATTGATGATGATGAAATAGCTCATGGTGGTCAGTAGCTTTGTGCAGAAGATGAATGTAACCAGATCTCTTCCAGATTTTCTATAAATGAAGGCTCTATGCAAAGGGATTGTATGAAAAGAGTTGGAAAATGCTGTTGATTTTTAAATGCTTATAAGCATGTAGTTGGCTCTTTTTTTCTCTGTTGATTCACACTTATGTAGTGACCTAAGGCTGACTCTGATGGCTGGAAATCTAGTGTGTTTTATCTTTTTCTTGATGCAGTTTTGGATAGTAAAGCATACAGCATATTCTACAGGGAGCAAGTATTTGGGGAAGGTAGCAGTTCTCAATAGGAAGGAAAGCACAGTTTGTCTTCTGCCTAATTTTCTTTAGTCCTGTTGCAACTATTAAAGAACATTATTTGCTTCCCAGGATTTAAAGAAGAATCAATTTTGTCTTCCAAGAAATGAAGTTGAAGGACACCATCAAAGCTTACTTGGAGGTGCTGGAAGATAGTCCCTGAATGAGGAGAAAGAAATGTTTTAACTGTTGGTTATTGAGCAATGGCCAGGGCAACTTAAAAGATTAATTTATCTTAGAATGTATCAGGATTTTCTGTATATTGTGTGTTTAGTACTCTAAAAAATGTGTGGAAACCAGTGAAGGGACAGATGCATATCTCTACAGGCTGGATACCACAAAACACTTTTCCTGTAAAGCCAAGGTACCTGAGAACTGTGGGAATGTAGCATCAGACCACATGGCTTACAAAGTCGTTCAAAACTTAGGAAGAAGTGGATTACTGATTTTGATACAGATTTCGGAACTAGATGTACTTGAAAATGCATGCTGGATTTTATAGGAGTAATAGATTCTAGCAGAACTTAAAACAGTAGAACTTTTTTGTTTGTAAATGGTGAGGTAGATGGATGGGCCATCTGTGGGTGCAAGCAGGGTAGTAGTTAATGTGACGGAAATCAACTAGCGTGCGATGTAATGAAAAAGAAGCCAGGTTTTTTTGCTCTCTGCAAGTATGAATGCTACATGAGCTTCCTTGTTCACTGGTCTCTACAGATTCCCTTCTCTGAGACCGAGCAAGCAGTTAGCAGAACTGTTCTGTGGCACTGTTATGGAAAACCAGAAGGAGAAACCCGAAAGTGCTACAAATACCGCATTTTTATCTTCACTGCTTCATCCAGACTTGTGAAATTGGTTTAAAATTCCTTAAACTCTCTTACTTGGTTAATGATGTGTTTTCCATTGCACTAACATTTGCTGTGTTTAAACCTTTGCCAGGACGGGAGCAGTTCCATGGCCTCGGGTCTATGTACTGCAGAGGAGCAGCTGCCGTGATCCTCACGTACGACGTGAACAGCCTCCAAAGCCTGACAGAGCTGGAAGAAAGATTCTTGGCTCTGACGGACAGTGCAAGTGCTGACTGCATTTTTGCTATTGTTGGAAATAAAGTTGACCTCAGCGATGACTGTACTTCAGCGCCGGATGAAAACAGACCTGGGAAGTCGGGTGCCAGCTGCGGCTCAAAGGTGCGGAAACAAGTGCGCGCAGAGGATGCAATCGCGCTCTATAAAAAGATTCTGAAATACAAAATGCTAGACGAGAAGGATGTTCCAGCAGCTGAGAAAATGTGTTTTGAGACCAGTGCAAAGACAGGATACAAGGTGGACTACCTGTTTGAAACTGTGTTCGACATGGTAGTCCCGATAATCGTACGGCAGAAAGCTGAGGGGCCGCCGCAGACCGTAGACATCACGGACTACAAGCCAGCCAAAAGGACAAAATCAGGTTGTTGTGCCTGAACCATCGATGTGACGTAGAAAAGGGGAGGGATTTTTCACTCCAGCAAAATGAGGAACATGAACTGCTTGCAGTTGGCTAGAAAGGAAAAGTCAAGGAATAAGTAGACTAAAATGATGTATGCAAAAAAAAGAAAAAAAAAGAGAGAGAGAAACAAATAAATCTTCTGACCATTAAAGGCTTCTGGGAAGCTCTGTGTATAAAAAAATGGGAATGCAAGTGAAATTATGGAAAAAGACTTGCCAGTTTCCATGGGCTCTGAAGAAAAGTGGTGTGTTATTAGAATGGGTAGTGACAATCATTTGGACAGATTTGAAAGATTCTGATTTTTAGTGACTTGCCATTTCATGTTGCATGTAAATGATCTGTTTGTGTACTCTTGAAAACTTTCATATGATGATCTTCTTTTCCCTTATGATGCTGACTTTGGAAGACAGAACACACAGTACTTTTTTATTCTTAAGGAAAAAAAGAAAATCCAGGTGTATTTATATTTGTAGCTAATAAATCAATTGCAATCTTTTTATGTCAGACATGACAGCATACGATTTAGAAGCTGAACTATTAAAATCACTGTGGATATGTACCGTTCATTTGGAGACTTTATTAATGAGAATTCTTCTTCCATAGTGGGCTTTCATGTGTTTACAAGCAGTATCCCAGCTCTTGCTGTTCTAATTGCAACGTGCATGAGGAAGTTTTTTTCTTTCCTTCTATTTTTCCCTTGTAATTCTTTTTAATATAGGTGGGTTTTGGGGAAGAAATCAATCTTATTTTGTCTGTATTTTTGTAAAAGCCTTTAGGGGTATCATTGTGTTCAGCATCTGTGTTCTGTCTCCTTTCCCACTCCTTACTTGTTCTCAGGCAGAGCTGCAGCTTTGATTTTTATCAGCTATGCATGACATTACTACCTGGAGTAGTAATTACCTCTACCTGGAGGGAAGTGAAGACTGGTGTTTTCTGATGTGAAACAGGCTAATGCAGGAGGAAGGGAAGAAACTGCCTTTTGTGGAGTAAAAGGCCCATGGAGGAGCAATAATGAGGTACAGGTTTCTCTCCTGAGGGCAGTAAAAAGGCGTGGCTAACACTTAATGCAGCTCCTGGAGTTTCCCAACCCTCTCAGCTACTAAGAATGAATCTAGTGACCCGGGAGCTCACACTGAACTGAGGCAGAGTGAAGAACTTCTAGTTTTTAAACACACTCTGAGACCCACCCCCATTCCTCCCAAAACCAGCCAACCACTCAACCCCAAGGATGCAGCTTGCATATTTTCAGTTTTGCGAGCTCCTGTGTGGGGACTTCATCTTCCTTAGGTGCCTCTGGTACAATTTTATAAAACTAAGGGTTGGTGGTTCTTATGCTTTGTCACTGCCTCTCTCTGTCCCACCCAAATCACAGTTGTTCCATACATAGGGAGAAAATTCCTAAATAAATATTAAATTAAATTTTTACTAAATGTATTTAAAGCACTTTTTTTTTTTTTTGGAAGTACATCCTATTGAGTGAATTGCTGCAGAGCAGTAGCTCCGTTTTCTGCTTTCAAGTTAATTCATAGTACACATGTAGAGGGGTAGAATGGCTTGAGAGAAACCACTCAGCATTAAATAATGTAATCATAGGTTTGGGTTTGAAGGGACCTTTAAATGTCATCTAGTCCACTTCCCCATGCATTGAGCAGGTAGGTGTTCAATTTGATCAGGTTGCTCAGAGCTCTGTCCAATCAAAACTTGAATATTTCCACAGATGGGGCATCTGCCACCTCTCTGGGTGGTACCACAGGTGCAACACCTGTTGCAGTGTTTTACCAACCTCATTGTCAAAATGTCTTCCTTATATTTAGCCTGCACCTGTCCTTTTGTTTAAAATCAGTAACCATTTCGGTTAACCCTTTTGTTTAAAATCATTAACCATTTTGGTTTAAAATCATTGACCCTTTTCCTATTGCTACAGGCCCTACTAAGGGTTGTAACCTTTTGGGTTTGCCAGTGGCTTGCAGACACCTACCAGTCTGTCAGAGACTAAACAGCACCTGAGCTATGGTATTTTAAAGTGTGTATAATTAGAAACCTTCTAGCCATTAACAAAATTCCAGGGTCAGTGTGTAGTCTTCCCTCAGGACTGGGAAGAGACAAACAGACAGGCTACACTCTCAGTTTTGTTGGTTACCAAAGGGTTCTGCAGACACACCTGTGAGAAGCCCAGCACTGGCTTTCCTGTGTCTGTTGACAGCTGAACCTGCAACACATGCTGATTGCAAGGTCAGGCACTTTGGGAGATGCCTGGGAGCTGTGCATCTAGAAGGTACAGAATAGGAAAAATAGTTGTAAATTTAACATCCAACACTTCTTAAGGTGTAAATATTTGTAATTCTGTTGCACCAGTGCTTGATTCATATGAGATGTTAAGTAATTCTTAGTCTTTCTAAAAGCTCCAACTTGGGTGTTTTCACCAAATGAGGTGACACAGGAACCAGTCTTGTGGGCTGCACTCTTGCCCTCAAGGCTGCACTTGTCTGGTATGATGTTCTTGTTTTTTCAGTGTTGCTGGCTATTGTTCCTTGAGAAATTTCTGGGTTATGATGGGTTGACACTGTACCAGCCTTTGTGAGATCATGGGATTACAGGACAAAACCTGGGACGCAGTTGTGTAATACATGGGAGCTGTTGAAGAGAGGTCAGTTGTCTGGAGCTGGGGCTGTTGAGGTGATGTTGGTGAAGCCAGGGGAAATCCTCCCTGCCAGGACCAGTGAGGGTGGTTGAAATCATGGACTAAGGACTCTGCCTGCCGTGCCAGGGAGGGGGAACACCTTTGACAAGCATTTATTCCCCCTGCCCCTCTCCCTGTTATGTCTGGATTATGTGAAGTGATCACATAGTGAAATAAAAGAGGGGCTATTTTTGGCCAGGCTGGGTGAATGTGAGCTACAGGCTAGCCAGTGCCCGAGGTGATGGCTGAGCCAGGCTGACCATGGGGGAGGATCTGGGCCAGAGTGGTTGGGAAGGATCCATCCTGCTTTCTGCCCCTTACAGGCACTTACTGTGCAAAATGGAGATTGACATGGGCCCTTGACAACCCCAACAAGGCTACAAGTCCTGTGGGGGCCACAAAAGAACCTCCTCTGCCAGTGCCCATAGGGCTGGGCTGGCAAAGCTTCTGAGCCTCTTAGCTCCATCCTTGTGGTGGGAAGCCCTCCTGCCTGTTTCTGCTGCTCTGTTGGTGAGTCACGGGGTGCTGTGATGCTGCTCCTTTCCCTTGTTCAGCAGGGTCTGGCTGTTGTGTGCAGAACAGCTGCAGGGCCATGTCCCAGCTCCCCCTCAGCTGGTGGCCGTGTCTGGGGGTGCCACTGGTCCCATGTGGTCACAGGGGCAGCTGCTGCCTGCCCTTGGGTGCTCTTGGCATATTGGCCGTGACCCCTCAGCCTCTCCTCTGGCAACAATCTCACACCTCCTGTGCCAAGGCCATGCTTGCTGCTTGCTGTTTGCTAATTTTCTATTTCTGGCAGCCATGAACAAGCACAGTCATACAGGGTGTGAACAGACTCTGCTCATTTGGTCAATGGCTCTGAGGGAATAATTGGGGTCAACTCACGTCACTATGTTGTTGACTTCACTTATACCTTCGCTTATATCAGTGTTAATACACTGATGCACTATTACCTATAGAAGGGGAACATGATCTCATTTATCTTCTCCAGGTTTGCCAGCATGTTATACTTCACATGTTTTCAAACAGCAAAGTGGAATGGTTTGGGTTGGAAGGGATCTTCAAGAATCATCTAGTTCCAACCCTCTGGTCAGGGGCAGGGACATCTGCTAGCCACTCAACCAGGTTACTCAAAGCCCCATCCAGCCTGGCCTTGAACACTCTTGGGCATGGGACAGCCACAGCTTTTCTGTGCAGGCTACTCCAGTGTCTCACCACCCTCACAGTAAAAAAATGTCCTCCTTCTGTCCCATCTAAGCCAGCCCTCTTTCAGTTTAAAACTGCTTTCCCTGTACACTACAGGTCTTGCTAAGTCTCCTTTAGGTACTTTGAGGCTGCTGTAAGATCTCCCCAGAGCCTTTTTCAGCTGAACAACCCCAACTGTCAGCCTGTCTTCCTAGGAGAGGAGGTAAGCTTGCAGCTGAGAGGCAGTTTGACAAGTGAGTGTCCTTCCACGCAGAGCTCTGGATGAGCTCACCAGGTGAAATCCTCTGTCTGCTGCGAGTGTTCCACGTGTCTGTGTGCACGAGCTCCCTGCCCTTCTCTGAGCGCGATTGCGCAGGCTTTGGAGAAACGCAGCTCTGGCTGCGCTGACCTGAAGCATGTGACGCACACAAAGTACAGCAGCTCAAGCCTGCTTAGCACCCTGTGGGTTTTATGGTTGGTTTGTCTTTTCCCTGCACTATGCTGAGGTGTTCCACTTAATGCTGTGCTGGGACCTCTATGGAGCGGCTTGACAGCTGGCCTGCAAGCAAAGCTGAGTCAATAGAAGAAACAACAATGGATAATTTTCGAGTGTATCCATAGCAAGGAAGAGGACAAGGCCATCAGCATGGAAACCGATTAGAAAAGATACATGAGCATTTTTGCAAGCCAGACTACGTGCCTAAGTAGATGTGTACGCGTGCCTTATTAAATTTCTGTAAAACTTTTGCCAATTATATTGACACTAATTGCTTTGCACCAATGAAAATAATAAGTTATTGTGACGTAGTTAATGACTTAAGATCACGCTTTGTTAAAAGTATAAAAGCTAGAGAACACACAGAATAAAAACCCTTTTTTCTTCTTAGACCTTGGTCATGTGTGTATGTCACATCCAGCCTAACAGTGACAGACCACTCTGAACAAACTTGTTAAGATCAGCTTATTGAATCAGAGAAAATGAAGAGCCAAAGCAACTGTTGGTGGAAGAACCATGTGCCGAAGTTTTATGTGCAAGAGCGATGATCTTTGTAGGAAGATTAGGCAATACATTAGCCATGAAAATCCAAATAGTTTGCTGCTGTTGTTGACATAATCAGTTTTTACAGATTTGTTTAACCTTCACTTGAGTTCTCTTAAAACACTGAATGTGCAGCATTGCCAGAGTTGTGTGCTGTGCAACCCACAAGTGATAGCAGTATGACATCCCACAAGCACTGCTGTCTAGCAGTATGTGGAAGAGGCAAGTTGTCTCTTCTTGGATATTTGTTACTGCCACGTTTAAGAGAATTGAAAAATATGCAATAGATTTAGCTCACGTTGACTGCAATTCTTTCAGTACTGGGAGTTCTCTTTAGCTGAAATAAATAATAGTGGGATAAGTTTGTTCAGGGGCTGCCTTTCAGAGCTAATGCAGGGTCAGAGAGCTCATTTAAAGCTCAGGTAATTTCCCTGTTTATGGCCCTATCTAATTATATGAGCAGCTAATCTAGTTCAGACAGTGTGCTAGGTAAGTACCTGAAGGCAGCTTACTAGAAAGATGGCAGGAGACTTTTTACAAGGGCATGTAGTGCCTACTCTCAAATTGAGAGTAGGTTTAGATTAGATATTAAGAAAAAAATCTTTCCTGTGAAGGTGGTGATGCACTGGAACATGTTGCCCTGAGAAGTTTTGGGTGCCCCATCCCTGGAAGTGTGTAGTGGTCAAGGCAAGGCGCTGCGGAAGATTACGCGATGTAACGGGAAAGCTAGACATTCCTTTCTCCCCAACTCCCTAAGATAAGAGATAAGCTGAAAGAATGCAATCCTCCCTATTCCAGTAACTTTCCACTAACTCTAGTATAGTTCCACCCCTTACAAACCATAGAAGGTAATGCAAGACCCCTAGGTGATGTAATGCAGACCCCCAAACCTATATAACCCCATGATATGAGACAATAAACGCCTTTGATCGTCCATCACATTGATGCCACGCGTGTCACTGGCCCAGATGGTCCTGAGCAAGGATTGGACCACCGTGCTGCTCCATAGAACCAGGTCGCCATTGCCTTGTAACAAAAGAAGGCAACAGAAGTGTTTAAGGCCAAGTTGGATGTCACTCTGAACAACCTGGTCTAGTGAAAGATCTCCCTGTCCATGGCAGGGGGCTTGGAACAAAATAATTTTTATGGTCCCTTCTAATTCAACCCATTCTATTATTCTAGACCTTTAACTTAATTTATATATATATTTTTTTTTGTGGAGGTAACACTCATCAAGTCTGGTAAACGTTGGTTTCCTGAAGAACATTGTAGAGCATGAATAAGGGTTGTTTTAATCTGCAATGCCACAGTTTATTTGCTTTCATCATTCTAACAACAGATTAAATACTATTTTACTTGTTCATCTTAAATAAGTGATTTTAGAGACAGCTTTCCTCTAAGATCTTTTTAAATGCAATGAAACAAACAAGTGTTCTCTGGTTGAAGAGTTTGAGTTTCAGCAGGAGGAGTTTGCTGGGAGTGCTTTTCTAATTCCCTAGTACAAAAGAAGTATTTCAACAGAGTAGTCCATATGCTTTGTAAGGAAAAACACAGTTTACAAAATAGAAATCACCAACAAATAGAGATGTAGAAAAAAAGGGTTTATTTATGATACAGTGAGGTTGGAATGTAATAATAATAAAAGCCAAGAAGCACCTGAAGCAGGAGTGAGGTGAGTTACTGAAAAATCACTGTAATTGCTATAAATATTAATCAGATTATGTGAACATGAAATTTGTAGCTGATCCTTTTTTCCCTCCTCTCTTGCAGTGCTGACAGACAACTTTGGGCTAAATTGTTTCTTCCTACAGAAGGAAAGAACTAGGCATTCTGGCAATTATCAACCCTTTTCTACAGGAAAAGATGATGCCAAATAAATGCCTTGCTTCCCTCCCCTTTGCTTTTGCAAGGATGACTCTGCAGGTTGGGATGGTGGCCATCCCACTGCCACTTGTCCCCAGCTGCCAGGACAGGACAGATTAAAGAGCCAGCTGGCAGGGCTGCAGGTGCTGTGTTTGAGGGTCATGTGGCATTGAGCACTCCTGCAAACCCTGCCCTGTGTGCTGCTCCAACATGATGTGGCCAAACCCTGTTTGTGATCAGTGGCTTGATTTTGGAGGGGAAGAGGTGCAATGCAAAAACCAATTGCTGCTGCTGTGGGGGTGGTGTGACACAGATGAAATGTCCACACCACGATGGAGCAAGGGATGCTTTGGCTTGGGGTATGTCTAGGAAAAACACCATCAAGCTTATAGAATAAAATGCTAATCTTCATGCAGACTTCTCACCAAATTGAAAGAGTTGCATTTTGTGGTTACTGTTTTTGGGAGCCTGTGGGCTTTGTTATTGGCAGTGGTTAAGTGCTAAAGCATGGTGAGGCTTGGGAAAAAAAAAAAAAGACGGTGTTGGATGTGTTTGAAATGCCCAAGCATTTCATGTAAATGTAAATTAGGCTTCAGTGCTGGACATGAGCATTTTGGACCACAGTATATTTTCAGTATTTTGCAACAATTTAGGACTTAGATCATCCTGTGTTAATTTATGGAACTGCAGCTGTTAGTGTTTACTGTTGTGACAAATACAGTAAATAGCAAGATACATATATTCTCTTCAGGTAAATGCAGTGGGTATCTGACCAAGGAAACCTTTTATTACTGAAATTTTTTTGGTGTTTCAAAGCTGTGAGTATTTCTATCATTTGGAAAATGATGTAATATTAGACTAGCAAAAAATGTGTATATATTCTGCATAGTGGGAGAACACACCACTAGATCTGTTCGACTTAATTTGTGTTATACTTAACTTGCTTTTACAGACACTTAAAAAATTAATTTCCATTCAGCTTTTGAGGTAATAAGTTAAAAAAAGCACCAACATGATTTATTCAATTGTCTAACCACCTCAGAAGGCTCCTCAGTATAAGAACTACGGGATAAGGCGGTTCCTTGTACTGTGAGAGACGTCTATAAGTTTTTCATACAGACTTGACATCTGCTGATGTGGCTTCGGATGAGTCCTGCCTTGAGTGTGTCTCCCGAGGGCTTGCTCTGGAAGGGCTGGTCGATGGTGGTGAGCCAGAAGCTGTACTTGTTTGCAAAGTAGTGACAGGTTCCGCGGGCGCCGTTGCACTCGATGAAAGGAGTCGCCCTGAAATCTTCTAGGCAGCTCCCAGGAGAAACCAGCGACTGTCCTCCACCTTCATCACCAGCAGCAGTGTGCTAAGGGAGACAAGGAGGGCAGTGTTCAGAGTGCAGCCTCAGGCAGTGCTGTCATAAACTTACATGTGTGAAAAAACACTAGAATTGCTCCTAGTCCTTATCTCCAGAGCAGAAAGCTGGCCAGTCCTGCAGCTGTGTAAGGGCTTGGCTATGCTATAACTATACAGAGCAGCTAGCCCATGGGCTGATGCCTCTTTGAAACCTTCTGACAAACATCTTTTCTGTCGTTAAGATTTTCACTGTTGGAAATCTTAGAATTGGAGAATCATTTAGGTGGAAGGGCCCACTGGAGGTCACTTCCCCCAGTTCCCTGCTCAGAGCTGACAGCAAAGTTGCCCTCAGTTGCTCCAAGATGCTGTGAAGTTGTTAATACCTCCAAGGACGGACCTCCCACAACTTGTCTGGCCATCTTGCTCCTCTGTTTTATTACCCTCACTGAGAACAATTTTTCACCATATATTTAATTCAAACTTCCCAAATTATAAAGTCTTACTCTGCATTGCGTGTGAGGAGCACTGCAGAAACAGAATTACCTTATATACAATAACTAGTTCCTTGTAATACATGTTTTTTAACAGTAAATTACACCAGAATCATGCATCTTTACACCCCTCAACTGTTGCCTTTGACAGGTTCTGTAATTATGAATTGAATGTTGCTTTTCTTCTGTCAAAGGCATTACTAACAAAATGGGCATTTTTTCTGTCCCTTTAATAAATATATAGCTGTATTTTTAAATCATACTGTAGAATTTTTGTTAGGAACTGAAAGAATCTGTAATACAAAAGAAAGCAGCTGGAAAATAAGTTCTTAAACAGTCTTGTAAATGTAGGTAATGTAAGAGGCAGCATAAACTATTTCAACTTTGAGGCCTCTGCAGTTGGAGCTGGAAAGCAGATAGTAACACCTGCTGATGCTGTTTGAGCCCTGGTGTGGGAGCAGCCCTGCCTGGCAACCTCAGGTTGAGCTCTGGTATTCCATGCTTGCCTGCAAGCTCCAGCTCTTTGCTTACAGCATCTCCTCTGGCATTCCCTATGGCTTTTTATCCTCCTGCAACGCTTACCCATATAGGATGTGTGACAGTGGAGTGCCCTTGCTACATGAAATCTCTCTGACTTCTCTGGCTGTTTGGGCAGAGTCTGTGCTGACTGAGGATTGTCCCCTGCTCAGGGGAAGGAGGGAGAAATGTAAGCCAAGGAATTAAAACAGCATGTACTCTGAGAAAACCACAAGTGTGCTCTACTTCTTCCACAGTTGCCTGAGAAGCAAAAATGTGCACACCAAACACTTCATTTGCTCCACAAGCCAGCTGGGAACATGGGAATTTTTCTCACAATGTGTACCACAGTGCTGACAGACTTTGCTCTGGCAAAAAGTTCTCGCTAAGGTGACAACTTTGCTCTTAACAATACCCAGTGTTTACATGGGGCTTTGCAAATATTTAATTAATTCTTGGCATTCTTTTGAAGGAACTATGAGATTGGTATCAGGGCTTTTTATAGAAGCAAAAGAAAGGTCAAACACAGGGATGGTAAAAAATCTGACCTACTCTCTCAAAATGTAGGGATTTTTTTTTTTTCTGTACCAAATTTTGGATTTGCCTGTATCTTATTTTCTGAAAACTTTAAGTTTTTGGCTTTTGACATACAAATGGTTTGTGGGTAAGATTGACTATTGTTCTTTAATGATGTCTTCTGCCACAGAAATCTTGTTTCTTTTCCAGTACTGTTTACTTCGGGATTCAGCCCAGTCTTCAAAAAGTTAACAACATGGGCATGCTGCTGCAGGTTTTGACTCTTGTGTTCATTCAGCAAGTCAGAAAAATGAGCATCTGTCAGACCACTCACTGACATTTTAGATGCTCTTTACCATGCAAAGCCCTCTGGGGCTCATATGATCCCTCTGTACAGTCTTGCAAAAAAAGGTCAGGCCCTTCAGTAGGTCTTCTGCTGCACACCCAGCACTAAGTTTTTCTGTAACATCCCATTTCCTAATTATAAGATCACAAGATTGAAGAGCTCATGTAGACCATGGGATGCACAGCTCAGCTCTTACTGCCAACAACACTAAAAATTAATTTTTAAAATTACCAGAAGCTGTCTCTCTTTCCAGAGTAAGTGAAAGACTTTGGCTTAAAAATCTTCAACCAAAACACCAATGATTTTTAAATTTCAAAAAGAAGGGAAAAAGCATGTTGTTGCTTTTCCTTTTTTTTCCCCTAGATCAACTTCTTAGTAGTGATGTATGTAAATAAGTCCAAATCTTTAGCTGTGAAAATGCTTTGTATGCTCCTGTTGCACCTCAGTGTAATTTTATTTGTTAAGTCCTTTTATTCTGTTCTGAAGTGCTATTTTGTACATAAAGTAAGGTCTCCAGATGCTACTCTGACAAGAGACAATTTTCTCTGAAATTCACAGAAATTTTCATCTTCCTTTTCTGCTTCCTAGAAATTACTTTTGTAGTTCCCTGGTTCCCCAGAATGATGCATGGTTTTGGTCTTGCTGCCCTGAAGCGGAGCAGCCTTACTAGTACCAAACCCTCAAATTTAAAACCCACTGCTGCACAAAATGTGTCACTGGAGACCCAGTACCATAAGGAAGGAATATCCGATCCACAAACTGCGCCAGCCTTCAGGGCAGTGAGGAATAGAAGCTTCTTGGCTGTGGACAGCAATTGCCACAGCCGGGGCCTCGCAGACCGAGCAGCGACTGATGTATGGCTTAATGTCTTCTTCTGCCACGGGCATCATTGGGAGAGGGGCCGTAGTTGAGAGCCAGTAGGATTTATCATTTCGACTGGCATAGTAGCAAATATCCCCAGGGTTACAGTAGAGGAACGGCATGGTGCTAAAGCGAGACAAACACGAGCCAGCCAGCCCTGTTCAAAAGAAGAAGGAAAAGGCAATCATTCTCACAGGACACAATGCACCCTTCCAGTTTCCTGCTCTTCCCCAAGTCCCTGTCAGGAAAGCCCCGTGGTCCAGAATGTTTTGCTGGCTTTACAGGTGCCCTCAAACAACACTGATGATTTGCAGGAGCTCTCTCAGGGGCACTCCATGAAGACATGTAGTTTTTATACTCTCGTTTTAGTGCTTCCCATGCCTGTTTGTTGTAGTCCCAGCCTTTGGAATCGAGGCTGCTGCCAGCAATATTTGTACATACCTAGATCCTGGTTGTGTGCTTTCTCTTGTCCTTCAAAATAGAGTAGGCTGTACCCGCTCCAGAGTTTGTTCATGCCAACGGGGCACATTGGCTCCTGGTCGGACTGGCTGTGCTTCACCAGCAGGTAGCCCATGCTGACACTGCGCCCCGGCATGCCGGGGGGCCCCGGGCTACCCGGCCGGCCTGGCTGGCCTTAGAGGAGAGCAGAAAAGAAAGAATCCAGCTGAGCTTGTGCTCCCACAAATGACCTGGTGCCAGCTGATACTCCAGCTAAGCTGCTGACCACAGCTTAATGGCACGATGCCTTTTCTTTATGGTAAATTATTGTTAAAAGAGCTGCAGTTCTAGGATTATAACAGTCGCTGGATCAGGCTCCCTGATTTCTAACATAATGCATATCACACCAGAACTAGGGAAAGTCACAAATAAAGTTCTGATGAATTTGAGCATATTTGGTACAACAGAGATGAGCAGATTTTTCCTTTAAAATATTTTCTCAGTCCAAGATTTACCCGTGGTTGTTGGACTTCCTGCATTTGACTCATACACTTGAAACTGTGCTCTGGAAATACCTTTTTCTTTGTGTGCTTAGCTAACTAAGATAGTAATAGTTCTGCTCTTTGATTTGATAAGGACACAGGTATTTCCTTTGCAGACACATTCCCTGAAACTTCATCTATCCAAGTTTCACCTACCCACCCAGTCATCTCCATGAATCTAACTGTTAGTTAAACACTAGGCTGAAAATACTTGAAGAGAATAAATACACTCAAGAATGAACCAAAATCATGAGTGGACCGATATCTACAGCTATCAAAATTTATTCTAAAAATACTGCCCTAAGGTAACTGTTAACATTTAATTAGTTGTCCCTTGTGAAGTATCTATGAAGACAGAAACTTTCCTCCCCTCCCTTTCCCTCCCCTCCTCCACCTTCCTTTTGCTCCCTGCCCCTCCTCTCTCTCATTTCCTTCCAGTGAAGTAGTAACTGCAGAGTGATTAGGTGCAGAGAAATGGCAAAGAGGAAAAAAGTGCTGTGTGATAACTCTTACCTTCAAATCCCACCGGACCCTGAAATCCCATTCCTCCTTGTTCCCCTCTGGAGCCAGGAGGAGCTGGAATGCCACCCCTGCCCTGGAGTCCTGGCTCTCCAGGTGAGCCTCTGAAACCTTATACAACAATGATTGTAAGCACAGTGCCTGCAGACATATCAACATGCCCATCCCACTTCCTTAACATGAGCTCTACTTGTGTACGTTTGGTCCTGTCTGCTGGGCTGGCACTAAAGGTAAGATCCCATGGTACTTCCTCAGGCAAAAAAACCCAAGTTCATTAGAAAAGCTTGCTGGGGTGAAGACTACATGAGTCCCACAACCTTAATCCTTCACTCTTGGCACCACTTATCTCTGATGAGGCTCATGACAGAAGGTGCAGTGCATCAGCTCTACACATCACTGATGCTATGTTATTAGCATCCAAGCTGACAGTGTTCCCACAAGGATGTGCACTTTCCACCAGAGATGTTCAGTCTTGATGTGCATGAGATCCATACCTGATGTTGCTTTGGCCTTGTGAGTGTTGCCAAAGTTATTTCCTGTTTTGCTTATGTTCTGAATGCTATGAGGAGGAAGAAAGCTGAAGCCTCAGCTTTGGAAGACTGAAAATTGACTCTCCTTTCTGGCTTACAGACTTTAAAGTAGAAGAGCACCAAATCAGTGGCCTCAGTGGCCTCAATCTGCTAAGGGGAGCAGCTTTCAGCCTGAATGTGTGATTCCTACCTGGATCTCCTGGTGGGCCCTGAGGTCCCATATCTCCTGGGCTTCCTTGAGGTCCTATATTTCCACGGGGACCTGGTGAACCTTGCTCAGCAACCAGCCTTGGAAGATCAGGGACTGGCCCAGGAGAGCCTGGAGGTCCCTGGAAGCCTGTCATTAGAAGCAAGATGAGATAGTTTGATTAAAAAAAAAACCCAACCACCCTATATTTTTCCTTAATGTACTTTCATCCAGAGACATGTTGCTCTTGCTTGGCTGCACATGCATGAGAGGCCTATGGTCTGCAACTCAGCAGCTTGGGTATGGCAGCTGTATTATACTGGGGAAATATGTGTGGGTATGGGATGCCCAAGATGAGACAATCTCCCAGTATGGGATCATCTCCAAGAGACTGTCTTCACCTGAACTGTACATAGATAGGCAAAAGGAAATTTATGATGCTGCTGCTCCCTCATTTATGACACAGGAAGCTGGGAAGTTACCCCAAACAACTGCAGCTCTCTGAGGTGCAGCACCATCTTTTGGTGGGCTTCAAGAGACACAAATACATGATGATATACATGGAGTGGTGGATTTTAAACCCCTCTTTAAATATTCAGGATGTCTACTCTGCAGGATTAATTTAGACAATAAATCCTTTTCACTGACTGTAAATGTGGCTCTGACTTTGGAGTTGGCACCTCATACAAATCAAATTCATAAAGCTAAAACTTGACTACTCATGTTGAATTCCAGGCATCAGCCCCCTGGAACTTCCCAGCATTCACAGAGTCATGCAGGTTGGAGGACTGTGGAGGTCACCAAGCCCAACCTCCTGCTCAAAGCAGGGCTAGTCAGGTCACTCTGTGGAGCTGCAGGATGAGTGGTTTCAGAAGGAGTCACACATCTGACTGCATGCGCTTACCTGTTAATCCTCTATCCCCCTTGGGTCCAATGGGTCCCAGGTCACCTGGAAATCCTACTGTGCCCATAAAGCCAATGACACCTTGTTCACCCCTAGGACCTTTAATGCAAAATGACAAGTGGCATTATTGCATTTCAGTACAAATCAAGTGAGTGCAAAAGTCATGGTGTTAAAGCTGCTGTAGCACAGAAGGCTCTCCTGCCTCCTGCCACGATCAGCATTTCCCATCCTTACCTTTTGGTCCAGGAAATCCAGGCAAGCCAGGTCTTCCTGATAATCCAGGATCACCTCTACTTCCTTTTGGGCCAATTTCTCCAGTCCTACCTGTTTCTCCACTTTCTCCTTTGCTTCCTGGTGGAGCAGGTATTCCAGGCTGCCCCTGTGGTCCTGGATAGCCTGTTTAGAGGACATAGAGATTGCAATCTGTTTATACTTAACACCTGGGCACCGAGGAAAGTAACAGAACTATCTAACCATATCCCATCAGGTTCTATTTCCTTAATTTAAGCAGGGGACAGACTTATTCAGCACTCCTGCTCCTGCTCTCAGGCTGGCAGCAGTGGCAGAGGAATTAGAGGATGAAGCTCCCACAAAACAGTGTTATCTCAAGCAAGATTTCAGCAGAAATACGGTGCCTGCTGAGATACAGTCTTCCATGAACTATTTCTTCACTAGCAAATGCCCCACCTCCCTAGATGTTTCCTTGCTTCATCCTGAATTATCCAAGTAGCTAGAGAGAAATCAGAGAGCAGCAAGTATCTGACTCAGAGACAAGGACTTACTGTTCTGTGTATCTTAGTGCTTCAGTTGAACATCTGGAACCAAATAAGTACTTCATGCTGTCTTGGGAATTATGGGAACAGCTTCTTTTTCTAGAATTTCATACTGCCTGAAGCTAAACCTGGCAGGTTTCTCTTCAGTTACCTCTGCTGCTTACAAGACATTTGGACCTTTTTTTCTGAGGAGAGGATAACCCTTACTATGTAGGGTTTTGAGTGGGGCATCTCTTGTGCTGCCTTTTGAGGCTGGATCACATGAAGATACGATTGCAAGGCAAAGTCAGAGTGAGCCACACTTGTCTCATCATATTGGCTGGGATATGGTGTTCCTGTTTCCCCTCTTCTGAGTGCTTGGAGAGTTGGAATCAGTATGCAGAGTCAGGCCAACTAACAACCTCTTTAAACTTGGAAGTCTAGGCATTTTGTTGGTTTACAGCTGATTTGTCTAAGTTTTTGCTGAGTTTACACAAAAATTTCCATCCATTGTATAAAGATGTTAGTGGAACAACTTCTGCTACAAGCTCTTCATAGTGGCACTGCAGTTTGAAATGATTGTGCAGTCCAATAAGCAACAGGAATTTTAAAGAAGGAAGAGCTAATACTTTCCAGTGTAATTTAGCTTGCATGGTCATTTCACATAGGAGAATTTTGTAAATTATTAAGACAATTTAATAGACTTGCAAATCTGCCACAGACCTCAGATTTTAGAGTAGTAGATTAGCATAATGCTTCTGAAAGTTGTCAAGAGAATTCTGGATTATTTAATCTGTTATTTGCATGAAGATCAAACCCTTCCATCAGGACAACCTGGAGGAGTTGCCTTTTGCTTTCAAGAGGTCTGTCTCTATTATCTGATCTACCATGAGTTCTGTCCAACAATTTTAGTGCTGTATTTAATAGGGCTACTTTACTGAAACCAGACAGAAATAACAATGACTGCTGTTGCATGAATTACCTGGTACTCCATCTAGACCTGGGGAGCCTTTATCACCAGGATATCCTGATATATTTGAAATCCCAGGAGGCCCTGGAAATCCTTCCTGCCCAGGAATACCAAAGGATCCTGGGACTCCTGAAGGGAAGAAAAGAAATAATTAATACTGCAAGGAAAATGCACAACTGAGATTAAAATGACTCATGTTAGACTAAGGAGTGGGATTTTCAAAATAGAAAACACCTGCAGTTCCCACTGATTTTTGTTTTATTTTTTTTCAGATGATACTGTGGAAGTTGTTTTTTATTTTTTAAAAAACCAAATACTAGTCCTCTACCAAAGCTCTCTGGGTAGCAAATTACATTTCACTGTGTTGAATACTAATAATCTTGTGTCTGCCAGGTAAAATATTATTTCAATATAGGAAGTACTCAAAATATCCTAGGTATACTGAAGCAGGCAGGAAAGCAGCTTTGTTCTTCAGTGCCTGCAGGGTGAGGGCTGACAATTAGCATTATCTGGCGTGAGTTAAAACCAGAAGTTCAAATCCAAGAAGTTCTCTAGAGATGAGAAATTGTTAAGTGGTCAAAAATCTGCCCTACCAGTAAGAGATTATTCTTTTAAGTATATTGAAGTTGTTAGGAAGTTGACCTTCTGTTTATAATTGTGACAAATAAAAATGAATGAGGTAAGCTGTTTTTTTGAATGCTTGATAATAAGTCTCTGAATGGTGTTTGAGGTGACATAGCATGTTAGTAACAATGAAGTGTAACACAAAAGAATATGCATGAGCCATTGAACCAAGCAGGTAAAGGCAATAAGTTTTTATATATCAGTCAGTCCTTAATCCTTTCAGAGCCAAAATGTTGGAAAAATTCAGAAAAACAAATCCACAAAAAACATATGTAATTAGTTTATTTGTTCATAACATAAGTCTGGTGACTTCTTGATGGGTGAAAACCAGGTGGTGACCCGTTCTGAGATGAGCAGAGTCTGTTACAGCACAGAGGGCTGGAGCTTACTCTGCACTAGGTATAGATGGCACCAGCAAAGCCTTGTGTATGGGAACAGAGCCCCAGGGTGCCAGCAGGACATTCACACATTGAGAGGCAGTGAGGCTCTCAGGAGAAAGGTAAATATGGACAGGTTTGCCACAAAAAGAGAGAGGTGTCATGTGTTTGTGTAACTGGAACTTGGTTAAAGATATTTGGGGAGCTAATGGCTGAGAGCAGCCTCTGGCATTTGCAGCCTGCTGAGCCCAGTGGGTGCTACAAGAGGGGGAAGCACTCAGGCTGTGCAGCCCTGGGGAATACACACTGCTGTTCCCTGGGCAAGGGCTGGCTGTGCTGCAGCACCACAAACTCCAACAGTGACCTTGCCAGCTTCGGGAGCTCACCTATTCACCTGTCTACCCCAGAGTGTATTTTGTGACATCTCTAACACCCACATATGAAACAAGTAACAGGTGGATCCCATTCTCTGGAGCACAGACCTGGAACACCTCTCTCTCCCTTCTGGCCTGGAGGTCCTCGGCTGCCTTCTACTCTGCTTGGCTCTCCTGCTTCTCCTTTGTCACCCACTGCACCTGGGAAACCTGCAGAGCCGTACCCATCTGGACCTGTGGAGTTGTTCAGAAAAAAGAGGAAAGCTGAAACATTCCTGCATGTAACAGTGCATGCTGAAGTACATGTATAGATCATGCAGATTTACAAAATACATGAGACTGTAGTGGGTCACTGAATAAAAGGCTCATGATGAGAAAAAAGGCCTTGAAGTTTTAACTTTATCAGAGGAAAGAAATTATGATTTGAAGTTGTGTTCTGATCCACCTGTGGGGTAGCACATAGTGTATGAGTTGTTTGCCAGAGCCCACAATGAAGCACATTCCAAAGCTTTGGAGGACACAGTTTAAAAAACTGCATTACGAAGATCTCACTGACCAAACTTGAAGAGAACACAAAGTTGTGCCTGTGAACAGGCAGAGTAACAGCCTCACTTACCTGGTGATCCTGGTAAGCCCTTAGTGCCCGGTAAACCATGCAGTCCACTGATTCCCCTGAAGCCAGGCTGGCCTGTTTTAAAATTATATTCATGATTATCATAACACTTTCTATTAGTCTGTATATATTCCTGGGCAAAAAAAATCAAATGCTTGAATAAATGCTATTCTTTGTTAAAATATGGTGCATTATATGCAAATGAATTAATTACTGTAAGTTTATTATGAAATACACCACGCTATGGTTTTGTGATTGGCAAATTTTGTTATTATCAAATAAACTCATTACTGCAGAGATATTTTTAAAAATATCTCTGATCTGGCAGCATGTCATTAGTTCCACTCTTGCTGCCATAGGTTTTTTAATACCCATTTAGTTTTCCGAAATCCTCAAGCCAAGACAATTATGACATAATTGAAGACTCTAAAAGTGGTTATAATAAAGCTGTCTTCAGGAGCAATTCATTCGGTGTCATTTAAAAAACCCCAAAAAAACTCTACAAAAATGTCTGATAGCTACCTTACTGTTGTTACAGGTAAAATTTATTCCATCTATTTGTACCTGTCAAAGTGCTAAGTATGATGTTAAAGCTAGACAATGGCCAGAGCTCTGGAGGACTATTCAGTCTCAGAAAAATAAGTGTCTGTCTCTCTTCACTGTCTAAAAAGGCAGTCTTCATAACTGTATTAGCTTAGCTTTGAGGCAGAATCAGATAGAAGAATCTTATTGAAAGGTTTCTGGCTGAAAGGTAGAAAAATTCTGCTGTCTTAATATATTAAGGCATTAAGTGTCAACCATTGAGATTCTGTATCCTGTGATACAAATAGCTTCATTTGAAACTATCACCTGCATTTTCATAGCACAATTCTGTCTAAACCATAAGTCATTTATTCTTGAAACCAGATATTGGATCAGTTAACAGTTTTTGGTGATGATGCAGGACAAATATGTTGTTTGCTATCTAATGCCACATTATAATATTCTCATATTGTACATTACTACCCTTGCTGCATGTTTAGTAATTTTTTATTGCTTTTTTTTATTTCTTAGCTGTCATGAAAAACAAAAATGTTTCTCGAAAACTGCTTTCCTAGTTGAAGAGGTCATCAACAGTTAAAATGAGCTGAAAAGACACCAGAAGCCATAAATCAGCAACGTCCCATTGTTAACGCACTTGAACTTTGCGAGGAACAAATATTTTAGTACAGGAAACTCTGCCACTCTGAACTGCAAAAATCCCTTTTCTTCTTCTTCACCCCAGAAGAACATTTGCAAGTGCTCACGCAGAAATGACTGAATAGCTGAAGCTGTACAATACCTGCTTGTCCTGGTAAGCCAGGCCAGCCAGGAGCTCCCTTTTGACCTGCAAGTCCAGGAGTCCCAGGGTTTCCTTGCTGCCCTGGGGGGCCAACCAGTCCTGGCAAACCTGCGTGACAACAATGAATCATTGCTCATGAGCATCCTTAAAACCAACAGCCAAAACACTGACTTGTGCTACTTTCATTCTCCCAGGCAGCAAAATGAAGACCTTCCCTTCCTGATGTCATTGTATGGCACTGCACTGCTCATCCAAGTGGATGAAAACTAAAGAGAGCACAGGTAGGAGAGACAAAGTATAAAAGAACAGCTCATTACAAACTTCAGCTTTCTGACAACCTCAGAAAGACAGTGAGCTCCTCCTAATAAAATAACTTGACTTCTATTGCCAGTTACAACAAGTGATTTCATTTCTGTGCATGTCACTTTCCCCTTCTGCTGCACTCGTTTTGCCTTTCCCACTGAGAAGCTGATCAAACAAGAAATGTTTCCCAGTGAGGCACCTGTTGAAGCTCTTCCAGTCTTGGCTGGAGTTTCTAGGCCTTCTAATGAGAAGAAGTGTGGAGCACTGTTCTGAAAGAGCATCCCCATGATCCTCCTGCAACCGGACATGTTCTTAAGCCCTGTATGTGTGATCCAGCCACAGCTGAAGCTGACTTTGCTTCTCTTGTACAGCTGGCCCATGAGCCTGGCTCAAAGGCTCTGTAACTGTGTCCTGGGAGATACTGACTTCATTTACGGCAGGAAAGGTCATTGAAAAGCCTACTCCTCGTAGTACTGCAACATTAGAATAGCTGAGTATGCCAGCAATCAACACTTTGACTGGACACATGGTTGCTATAGAAAAGGAAAAAATTCTATCAAGTAGAATTAGGTTTTTGCAATTTTCTCTTAACTTCTGCTGTGAGTTCCATATCCTTGTCACTGCTCCTCACCAATTTACAGAATGATGAAGATAATAAAAATTTAATTATTTTCTTTTGATGGAAAGAGTATTTTTCGTTTTCCTCTTAAACAGTGTTATTCTTTGGAGTGTTAAAAAGAATATTTTACCTTCCTGTCCCACAGAGCCAGGGACACCCTGCGTGCCCTTGAGGCCTTCAATGCCAGGGAAACCAGGATCACCACCTTCTCCTTTTGGTCCCACACCTCCTCTTATGCCTGGAAAACCACAAAACCAGTTTGTTCTTTTAATTCTTTTAATATTCTTTAAAGCAAACAAGCATAACATGAACTTGGCCACTGAATGGGTCCTGGTCTTGCCACATAGAGACATTCTTCTAGTCAGGGAGCTTACATAATCTGGGAGCCACATAAAGACATTCTTCTAGTCAGGGTGCTTACATAATCTGGGACCATGAACAGTCCTCTGGCCAAATGATCCTTAAACTTGTTTTTAAAAGTGCTCCCCAAATTACGTGGAATTCATATTCAACATCACTGATATTCAAGTGCACTGCATGTACAGGGAAATTAATTCTACTACCTAACAACTCAATCCAAAATTTACAAGACTTTGCTATCCCACCTTCTATCATCATGGCCTGATAATGCTCTTTTTGTCATCAACAGCAAAACAAATTATACAGAAATGTTTACTGGAGTTGCCAGTGATGATGTTTACTGCTATAATGGTATTTTCAGTTGAAGAGGTAAATGTAGCACATATTGATTTCAATAAAGAAAAGATGAACCTCTCCAGGAGCTGTCATGGGAGCACAGGTTCAAGAGCCATCAAGAGCCCATAGAAATCTCCCCCTCCTTTCCTCTGGGAACTTTGGTATGTGAAAAGAAATACATTCAGAGAGCAAATGTGAAATTAATACCTGTTAAGCCTGGCACACCAACTTCCCCTTTCAGGCCTGGCATTCCTGGTAAGTTTATAGTATCTCCTCGATCACCTATTTCAAACAAAAATGAAATAGTGGTAAGGCTTTAATTTAAACAGCACTTCATGTTATTTTGAAGGAATCGCAACTTCAGAGGCAAAATTCTGCAACTATTATCTTTGTAGAATAAAAGAGAAGTAAATTAAAGACAGCAAAAAATGTGTCTGCAAGAGCCTCCCTCCTTGCCACAGATGGATTTATCCATGGACAGCACGTGTTGCATGAAATTAACAGTTTTAACCTTTTTAGAATCTTCCACACCTACAATATAATTCTGTAAGACTGTAGAAAGACTCTGAGATTGACAACACACTGAGGCCCCTCAGAACTTAATGTCAAGTACTGGATGGGTGATGAATACAGAGAGTACTCAGATAAAAGAACAAACTCACCTATTTCTCCATGGGAGCCAGGAGTACCAAAATGGCCTGAAATTCCTGGAATGCCCTTCTCTCCCTATCATATGATTGAAAACAAGCATCAGTTAGTGAAGATGAGGACTTATTCAACCTTCCAAGCAGCTGACTTTGGAAATACTAAAAAAGGGCTATTGAAAGTACCACTTTTGAGTTTCTGTAGTACTTTACAGAGTAACGTGGCAGCAGTCTGTTCATCTAAATCAGTACCAGCCAAGGGACAAGTTATGTTTGCAAAGACTTAAGTTTAAAATTGAGGACATCCCATTATGCATATACAGCAGTGAGTCCTTGTGCTGGCTTTGGCTGGGGCAGAGTTGTTTTTTCACAGTAGCCAGTACAGGATTGTGTTTTGGATTTATGCTGGAGACACTGTTGATAATACACAGATGTTTTCATTCCTACTGAACTGAACTTATGACGTGTCAGGACATTTTTTGCTTGTAACCCCACCCACCCTGCCAGCGAGCAGGGATTTGGGAGGGGACACAGCTGGGACAGCTGATCCCAACTAACCCAGTGGATATCCCACACTCTATGGCCTCATGCTCAGCATATAAATCAGGGGGTATGATAGACTGGGGGGTAACAATGCTTGGGGATGGGCTGGGCATCAGCCAGTTAGTGGTGGGCAATAGTTTTCATTTGTATCACTTGTCTTTCTTAGGTTTTATTTATCTATCATTGTTATATTATGATTATTATTATTACTACTATTACTATTATTATTTATTGTTCTTGTAGTTTATTTCAATTCTAAAACTGTCCTTATCCACAAGTTCTCTCCCTTTTACCCTTCCAATTCTCTTTTCCTCCTGCTGGGAATGTGTGGGGGAGCAAGCGACTGGGTGTGGCTTAGATTCTGGCTGAGGTTAAACCATAAGAGTCCCACAGTCCTTGGTTAAAAAAAAATCTTACTGAAACCTGAAGGCAAAGAGAACCTGAGAAAGGAACGTAGTTTTTGTCTCTCTTAAATAAATGGTGTCTATAAGTCTACTGTCAGGCCTTTTCTAAGATTTTATTTCTTCCAGTGTAACTTATTTTGCAGCCAGAGTGAATTACAATGAATTACCCTCCAGAAGCTAAGATTCTTAGGCTCTTTTACTGTTAGGTAAGTGACAGTGAGTAACTGTTGGCAGTGATACCACTAAGGCCTGGGACAAAGAGAAAAATAAGCCCAACACTGAGAATAATTTTTACCAGCAGCTGTGGCAACGGGATCAAAGATCTAGAAGGAACCATCTGGGTCCTCACTGGCAAAATGCCGGCATATGAAATTTGGACGTCTCACAATGAGAAAAGAAATTGCTCTGCCTGATGAATGTTGGAGGGAGCAAGCAAAAGTATTTGATCTATTCACTCAGTGCTTATGGCATTTTTATCTTTGCACTGCTGTTGTTCAGTAAAATTTCAAGGGGTGAAGGCCACTTCCTGAGAAGCTGAATGCCAGCACAAGGACACGCTTATTCCCTCATGTGCACGAACTCACTCTGACTCCTGTGGTGCCAGGGAAGCCTCTGATGCCAGGAGAACCGGCAGGACCAGGATACCCTTTCACACCTGTCAGCCCTTTCGCGCCGATGTCTCCTTTCACACCAGCCACGTAGCTGGGATGCCCAGGGGACCCTGGGGTTCCTGTCTTTCCAGGAAGGCCTGGCATGCCCTTGCTACCTGCAGGCAGGGAAGAAGAAAATTAAATAAGGGAGGACTGACATGCAGGCTTGTGTGTAAGAAGGTTTCCTGCTACTAATTTTCTTACTACCTTCTTCTCGAAACATGGCACCACAATGTGCTGTACAAGGCAACACACACACACCCACACCCACACACACCCCCATATCATCTCTCAAAGCTTTCCTTGGGGGTGACTCTGTGAAATGCATCCAGGAGCTCAGTTTCTGCTGTCAGAGACCTTGCTGGGGAGGCTGCAGCCAAGTGGAACAAAAAGCAGGGAATATTTAATTTGGTAGCTGAGAAAAAGCACCTAATGAGAGTTCTGCATGTGCTTGCCTTGTTTTACTATGACCACTGACCTTTTAAGCCGAAGAATCCCTTTGTGCCCCTCTCTCCAACATCTCCTTTTTCACCTTTAACTTCCATCATCATGCTGGGCATGAGCTTTGGAGGGTCTCCTGGGGGGCCTTGATCCCCACGGTCACCTAAAGGGTAAGAAGCCCGACCATGTTACAAAATGCTAGTCAGCAGCATGGTCAGAAAAAGTGAACAGAAGAGTGAATGAGGAAAAAAGGAATGACCTTGCACAAGCTACAGAAAATCCACTCGCATGAAAAGTAACCTGTGTCGATACAACATGGCAGTGGAAGAGTCATGCTTAAGAAAACATGAAAACTGAGTTAAACTTTTGTAGATACAATCCTGGGAGTTGGACCCAGACTCCTCTGTGAAAGATAATTTATCTCTCAGCAGATCAGTTAGGAATCATGTTTTCATAAAAAAAGTCCCAAAATCATGGTTTATCAAAAAAACCAAGAAGCACATTGGAGAAAGCACTTTAGTGAAAGAAAGTAGTTTAGTTCTAGTGCAAAGGAAATCCTCAATCAAAAAGCCTAGGGCAAAAGAAAGTGTTTGGATTTGTTACCAGCTATAGGGTTCATTTTCTTGACCTTATCGTTACTGGTGATATCAGAAAATAATGTCCAGAAGAAGGGACCCATACAGACTCTATGAGTGTCTTTAGTTCTTTGTGGGGTGCAGAGACAGGCCAGTAACCCAGACTCGTCTCCTGTGATTATGCACTGTCTCATATTTCTTCAACAAGAAGTGTATTTGCACTTCTCTTCACAGGGGCTGTTTTCACACATGTCTTTTGCTGAGACTGTTGCTGGGATCACTGTTCTGCAACCTCTGAATTGCAGATACTTTTAAAAAAAATACCAATCCCCTAGAAAGAACATTTTGGTCTTGTGGCAAAACATTAATTTAAAGGCAATTGAGTGTAATCAAAAGAGGACTGAGTTACAGTTTTCATTTCACCAACAATAATACCACCTGAATGCTTGTGACTTTTAACTTTTTAATAATGTTTTTGACTTTTAACTACTTAATTGCCTGTTTTTCAGAATATTTAACTGTCTTTACAGTGCAACTGGAGAAAAATCTAAATATTCTCCCCCAAACATGTCAGGCTTCCTGGGAAAATGCTCTCTTGACTTCTGCACATGTCCAGGGGTGCCACTATCTGAGTTCAGATGAGTAATAAGATATTTGTCTCCAGTCTTAAGTGTGTAAAGAAGTAACCTTTCCCTGAGTCTAAAATCCAGGCCTCTTGGCCAGAGGCCCATGTGTGAAATAGGTGGAGGAATGTCTGAGCTAAATTTAACATGTGAAAAATGTGTCTTCTTTGTAAAATAGTTCTGCAGATGTGAAGAGCAAACACACCAGTACCACCCATAAGCAAATACCTTTGAAGCCACGTGCACCCTGTGAGCCTTTATCTCCCCGAGCACCAAGTGGGCCAAATTCTCCTTTGATTCCCTTGATGCCTGGTCTTCCTTTCAGGCCTGTCATGCCTTTGAAACCATCAATGCCAGGTGAACCTTTCAAGCCTTTAAGAAACAAGGGGAAAAAAACTGTTACTTTAGATTTCTGCAAACTAAGTAAATATGAACCAACAACACATGACATGACATGGTATGAAAACTTCAGTGCAGCAGTACCTATTTTTCAGGTGTCTTGATGCCTACAGCAATCCGTGAGTCTGGAGCAGGCACCCAAGCTCTCTAAAAGGTAGCAGAGCCCCTGAGGTCGTGTGCTCTCAGCAGTACATGAACCTGCCTCAACTGGCCAGGAAGAGGGGTTGTGGAGATGACCAGAACCACTGCACTCTTCTGAGGGATCAGCAGAACCCCTCTCCTAGAGGTGAGCTTGAGATATGTACCTAGTTCCACATAAGGCTTGTAGTCAGCCTGGTCTACATGTAGAGATACACATCATGGGTCTAGGACTGGCTGGTCCTTTCTCACCAAAAATTCCCCTACTTCACTTTTCTAAACAAGAGAATGCCATTTTACATGGGAAATGCTAACAAACAGATCTTAATTTCTCTCAGTTGAGAGCTGATCAGTACCCCAGAGCTAGTCTTGTCCTGTCCTTCCAACTGATGAAATTGCAACATGCATTTTTAAGCATGCTTTGTGCTCAGCTTGGTTTCACATGGAATTGAGCCCTCTTCAAACTCCCTGTGTGGTGTAGGCAATGTGCATTACACATATGTGTTTTCTTGTGGCTGGTAGGTGAGAATCTCACATTCTCAACATAACACCAGTGTCCTAAAGTCACCATTGAGGTCTTGTGTCTGGCACTGCTCAGTTCACAGCTCCCAGCTTTTAAAAACTTTAAAGCCGATGTTTGGGGAAACATCTCTTAAATTTCACTGAGGACCAATGGGACCAGGACAAGGGTAAGACTTTTAGAGAGAAAACAGTAAATACTGTGTATTTTTTAAAATTAGAAATAAACCAGCCATTGCTCTTCTCAATAGGGCTGCATATCACAAGCTAGCACTGTGCCAAGCTCAACATAGGGGAAAATAGGCAGTAATTTTGGAATATATTAGGCACAAGACCCTAATTCTACTGTTTTAAATAGAGGGAGACCAGCAGAGAATAAGCCTGGTTCATGTCTGCACAGAAAAGCTTTAATCAACTACTGCTTTCAAAGCAGCAGTCCAGAGCTCACCTTTATCTCCTGGAAAGCCATCCATTCCACTTATGCCAGGGGGACCAGTCACACCACGTATCCCTGGCAGTCCCGTGTGACCCATGTCACCTTTGTCACCAGACAGACCCTTCAGGCCCACAGGGCCAGGAAAACCTTGCTCACCATCTTCTCCCCTAGCACCAGGTGGACCTGTTGTGTAAATGTGAGAACAGGCAGAGTGAAAAAGGTTTGGACATAGATGATGATTTCATACACAGTAGATCAAGAGGGAGAAAACTGCTGTCCTCCAACTTCATATCGAAGCAGGAAATCAGGACTTTTTCATCAAAGAATTGCAGAAATGATTGTAAAGATAAAGTAGCTCATCAACACGAACCAGCCTCGCTATCAGTTTGGTTCCACATCCACTTACAACAGGACCTTCCCCTCCTCTTTAATTTAAGAATTAAGCCCCTTTTCCATCAGCCCACACTCATTTGATGGCTTCTTTTTTCCACTCTGCCAGCAGCCAGCTCTGACCTGACTTGGTAGGTGGCTACAGAAAGAAAAGCAGCAGCTCTGCCTGTGAAGATCATCCCCCAACTTAACTGTCTGCTGTGGAAACCCTACAGCTGCCCTGCCACAGAGGACTAGCAAGAGGGATGATGCAGGACTGCTACTTCCTCACCGAGAGGTCCTTGAGAGCCAGGGCCACCATCTGGCCCACGGTTTCCTGGTGGACCTGGGAATCCATGTGCTCCTGGTGCTCCTGGTAATCCCATCAAACCAGGGAGACCTTGTGGCCCTGGATCTCCTTTGGGTCCTGGCAAACCTGGGCTACCATCCGCTCCTAAAAGACCAAAATTATGCATTAGAGAGCACCATATGTAGAGAACATGTTTTCATATATTTCTTCTGTGTACACCCTAGACTTCCAGGGTGTGTTTTTCCTTTGAAAATTCAGTAAGAACAGGAAAAGTAAATTAAAGGACTGGTCTTTAGATTTAAAATAATTGATGTTACCAGCAATGATCACAATATTTGCATCAGATAGGTTGACTGACTCTTTCAAATTAATTGTAATGATTTGGCACCATGTGGATATACATGCAGGTCTCTTTCAGTTTTAATCCAAATCTTTCTATTTTAATCCAGATAATTCTGTTATTCCTGATCTCCCTGTCACATTTATCTTAGTAAGAACTGAATCAAGCAGCTGACTGAACCACTGAAATGATGCTATGTATTTTTTCTAAAAATTTTATATGTAGGAAAAGTAACATTTAAGACAGATGGTGGGAACTGTGTTATTGTTTAGAAATTTTCATGTAAGGTCATTACAAGGCATTTCTGTAAGACTGATACAAATTCCTAAGCAAAAAGGCCCTATTTTGACTTCATGCACTGGGTGAAAAATTATGACTCTGCCATAAATGAGTAAAGAGGGTGTTAAGTTTTAAAAAGATAATGCCTGCTTTTCATTCAGACTGGAGAAGCAGCAGCATACAAACAGTACATGACATTTAAAATCTTGGTCAAGTGAATCTCCCTGTCTTTCTTCAGGTTTTACATCAGTGTAGGTCCATTGGCTTGATTGTAGCTAAATGAGCTATATAACTGTGGTCATTTAAAGTGGGTTTTCTCAACAACAGCATGCAGGCTTTAGTTGGCCATTCTAAACAAAGTGGCAAAGGTGGTATAAAGGAATCCCTAGTAATTTAATGTAAAATTAAATAAATTCATTCTTGTAGAAAAATTCACATGCTATCTGGAGCTATTCTGTCAGAACTGTAAAATAAATCAAGAACAGACAAACTAGTAATGCTTTTTATTTTCACTGTATTTTTTACTATTGAAAAATTAGTTCTACAAAAATGCTTACAATGAGGGTGCAAAGTCACACCATATTACTTTTTTTCAAACAAAATTGGATTTCATCCCCTCTTCA
Source organism: Fringilla coelebs (assembly GCF_963513975.1). Classification (NCBI taxonomy): domain Eukaryota; kingdom Metazoa; phylum Chordata; class Aves; order Passeriformes; family Fringillidae; genus Fringilla; species Fringilla coelebs. The sequence goes on along the minus strand of NC_140029.1, from coordinate 25,092,818 downwards.
GAGATGTTAGTGATGTTTTCTGCCTTTTCTCAAACTTGTTAAAGTCCACAGAGCTGCTTTCATCCCTTTCATTTAGTCTGGGCTTTACTGAAGGTGAAACCAGCTCTCCTCATTTCAAACAACTCTGAGAAGATGATGCTCTTCTTTATTTATTTTCATCAAAAATAATGAGAAGGATATCCAAAACTAGTTCCTGTGATAAACCTTGCTTCGAGCTAGTCATACAGTTACTGCTCTTTTCTCAGTTCCACACAGGGGAAGGGGTAATCAGCCATCCAAAATTTAATTATGGGTCCAAATGCAATTGAAACTGTGTAGCAGGGTATGCTAAATTCCCATGTGTGCTTTTGAAAGCCCTTCACAGAGTTGAGAGAGTGAAAAAATCAGATTTTGTTGAGAAACACTGTTTTCTGCAGGGACTTGAGGGTATTTTTTATAGTCTGTGATATAACAAACTAAAATGAACACCCTGAAGTTATAAATAAGTATATATTATATTTTTCTTATTTGTGAGTGCCCAAAGCCTGACAAGGTAAAATAGCTTATTAGCAGTTACCTAATTCTATGTCTTAGCTAAAATTTATGAATTCAGCACTACTGCAATGTCCTTATCAGCAAAGCCATGCAATACCCAGACATTTGTGGTGGAAAAAAAAAATCTTAGTATTATTGCTGTATGTAAGTGAAAAGTCAGGATAATAGTGACACCACCATTCCCTTAACTACATTGAAAAAAAATGAGCAGTACATCTGAAAGCGACAAAGATGAGCAAAGTCTGGTTCTCTGCTATCCTCCTGTAGTTGATTTCATGTAGAGCAATGTGAAGGACTGCTGAACATAAGCAAAGGATCTGCAGAAAGTGTTCAGAGGAGCCAGGCATGTTGGCAACAGCTGACACAGAAGTGGAAAGAATGGGAGATCACCAGGCACTGGGAATTGATACTGAGGTCATCAGTACTTCTGATGCATCTCTTCCTACTCTCACATCCCTACAATTTGGCTGAAACTGTATCACACTCTTAGGCAAACCTTTCTCGATTAGAAGCAGCTGTTACCTCTAGTTCCTGGTACTCCTTGATCTCCTGGTGCACCTTTCAGCCCTGGCAAGCCGGGGAGGCCAACATCCCCTCGGGCCCCTGCTGCTGCTCCAAAAACGTCCCCAGGAAGGCCCTTTGGTCCTGGTACTCCTGCAGCTCCGGATTTTCCTGTAAGGCCTGGGTGTCCCTGCAGTCCAGGTAGCCCATTTGGGCCTCTGTCTCCCCTGGGTCCAGTGAAACCTATAAATAAAACAGGACTAGGCATCACAGAGTTCACTCCAGATGCTGGAGTTCAAATCCTAGATATACCAACATGATGTTCCCATCACCACAAATGACAAGGTAAAGGCTTCTTCTGCACTGGAAAACTGGAGCTGGACTGAAAGTTAAGCCAAATCACTGGTGAAAGATAGCATGGAAAACTGCAGGGGACTGCTCCCTGTGGCTGGGAGCCATATGGGAGCCCTAATATAGCAATCAGAGCACTCAGTGGAGCTTACCAGGGGAGATGGGGTTCGTGGTCCTGCCTATGCTGCACAGAGCCATGCTGTATGATGCACCCCTTGATGCATCAGCATGCACCAGGACATGCACCAGCCCTTCTTTTGCTTTCTCTATTGCTACTACAGATGTTGTAGAGGAGTCCAGAGAACACTGTCAGGCCATGTGCTACCTAATGGCAAAGCACCACCTGGCACTGGATTTGGGAAACTTTGCAGCACTTCAGAACCTGTGAGGATTTAGGACTTTGAAATCAGATCTCTCAAAAAAATTTCCAGAGAGCTCATAAATTAATTTGCATCAATGGCTTCTGTAACGGGGTACAGAAAAAACCCCAAACAACTCGTGACCCATTTCTCTGACCAAATACACTTGGTCAGCCACAGGGAAGTGGTAGTTTCTGGAGATAATTCCTGTCATTCTTGATGGACTGACTGATGCTTTGTGAACACACACACCCACTGCAGCTTACATGTGCATGCCACTGAATGAATCATGTGTGTGTGCAGTGGTACACACAAAGGCACATTATACTAATGTTGGAAAGAATGAACTGGAACTACTAAAACTATTATTTTCTTCCTTTCTTCATCATCATTATAAGTAAAATGCACTTGGAGTCTAAAATATCTTGTTATTGAATTTCTTTATGAGAATTTCATGAATTTTTACCGTCACATTTATAATTTTGAACAGTAAAGCAGATTGTAAAAGGTTGGCATCTATGAAATTTTTCATCATTATGGAAGTTGCAAGAAATACTTCTGTATTTGAAAAGTAATATTTTTGTCTAATGGCTTATTGATTCAATGCAGAAGGGAAGATAAGTGAAAATGTACCTAGAATCAAGCATTTGTGTTTAAGTGACTTTAGTAAAAAGGTCAAAAGTATATAAAGAATGACTAATTATTTCAAGATACCTGGAGGACCTGGGAATCCTTCCCGACCTGGATCACCTCGTGTTCCATTTAGCCCTGGGTAACCCATTGGACCTGGATCACCTGGGAATCCTCTTGCGCCTTTTGCACCTAAATTATGTAAAAGGAAGTATGAAAGTGTGATCTGAACAAACAAAACAGAAATGTACATATAATGTAAAAAAAAAGCTAGTAGTAAATACCATCATGATGTGTTTCTGGATGCAAAGATGAAACCTTTAAAAAATAATTAATGGGGCTATACAATAGCTCTTTAGAAGTATTCAAGACCCCAAAACATGGACCAAAAATCTAGGTTAAGTGCTTTTACAAACATGGATTAATCTGAGTTAAAGACTAATGATATGGAGACTACTAGAGTAAAGATAATTGGTTTCACAGACTTCTGGAGCTTTTCAATATTTTGTAAATTAAGGCTTTTAGATTAAGGTCAAAAGGCAATGTCAAAAAGGAATGTTCACAGAAATGGGCACAGATGAGATGCTGTAGGAGGAAAAAAAATTTCCTTTCCCTGCTAAACTGATCACAGAGCAGACCGGCTTAGATAACCAAGAAGCAGAAATGTAAGGCTAAAGGTTACATCTAATAATCCCTCAAAATGAATACAAATTAACTAGCCTACTTACTATATTTGTAACATTACAGGTCTAGAGATTTCCTACTAAAAGAAAGGATGTGCCCTGGAAAAAAAAAAGGATGTGCTAGTTCTTCAGGCACTGACCTCTTGTTCATACTGATTTTTCTTCTGACAGCTAAAATGATACCTCCTTCCCTTGTGATACAGTATTTGACATTTCAGTAAGGGCAAATATTACTGGTTTTTAACATCTCAAAACCTACAAGCATTTTGTAGGATTCCTTTGTTATGTTTCAAAAATTATATATTTTTTCCCATGCAATAGTTTTATTACATGAGTCTCGTTAATCCACTGTATTACAAGATCAAGATTTTTGGTAAAGTTCTTTGAAAATAATTCCTGGGAAATGCTTTGTTCCACTATGCTCCCCAGCACTTTGAACTTTATAAGTTCCCAGCTCAGGCTTGAAGGTCAACAACATGCTTTAACATTTAAAATGTTGTTGCTTAGCATCACCATGAATTACAACTCATTTATTCATTAGTGAAAGCAAGTTTCTCTCCCTAACTATGACAAACCAAGGGAAATATCACTTGGATTTTGATACTTTCTTCCACTTTAGTTTTCTGAAATTTATATTATTTAACCATGATTATTTGTAGTTTTAACTATCATTTGTGAAGGGGAGCAGGAAACATTTTAAAAAATGAGAAATAAGGTGCACATAACCAGCCAATGCAGTGTGCATATTTCACTGTGCTGTACAGGACTATTTTTTCTCTCCCTTATATGAAAAGTAACTTTTCAGAAAGAAATCAAAAGGAAAATCTTAGGCTTTCAGGTCTCAATGAAAAACTCCCATGTGCCTCTTACCCAAATGGCATCTTGGTCTTGTTTTCCATCTGCAATAACTGGCTTTCATTAATTCTGTTCAGTGTTGCACTAATTAAAAAGCCATGTGAGAGAAAGAAGTTGCAGAGGAAGAATACATCCACTGCTTACCACGTATTTCTGTAAGTCAATACGTAATGTTATCTGGTGGTAACATGTGCCAAACAGCAGGATGAAAAAAATTTTGGCAATGTAATGTCTGAGACAGAAAATGGCCTAAAAATTTTATTCAACAGCAATAGCGTAGACTTTGAGACTCCAGAATAACCAAGATGTTTGAGTGTGTTGCCAGGAATCCCAAAGGAGCACAAGGACATGAGGGTGGCAGGCTAGAAAGACGACTCCTTGCTTGATACACTGTGTGCCAATAGCACCTAGGACACCCAGAGACTTGACTGTCTACAGAGGAGCTCCATGCTGGCTGAACAGAGGATGGGAAATCTTGTGGACAAACCACTTCACTCCAAGCAGATCATGAAAATGGTGTAAAGGAGGTGCTGGTGCTTTTGTGTTGGTTTGGCCAGTGTGGGTAGGAATGATGCTCCAGACAACTCAACTGACACAGCTATGGCAAAAAGAAGCTGTGGAAATGTGTCCTTTTCCTCCCAGGCTTCTGGTTCCAGAACTGCCTCTGGAACTGACTGAAAGGCAGCTACAAACAGAGTTCTGCACTGGGCTCTGCAAGGGGCCCTTCCAGGTTTTGGAGAGAGAGGATGAAAAACAAGTCTTAAAAAAAACAAGTTGTAAAATTACTAAAGCATGTAAGCTAACAAAGGCAGAGAAAGATCTGTTAAAGAGCTAACCAAGAATACAAAATGTAAAACACATAAAACAGCATCACTTGTGTTACAGCAGTCTTACAGCTGGGAGTTAAATCTGACTGTGCTCACTGAAAAAAAAACAAACCTTCAAGCTCATATGAATGAAAATAAACAAATCATATTCAGGAAGAAACCTATAAATATTGCAAAGAAAACAAGAAGCCATGATCCTACCAACAAACTTAGGCACTAGGACTAAGGAAACACAGATAATCTTTCAACAGAGATAAAATGTTTCCTTCTAAGATGAATTAGTCTGTGATAAATCAATTAATCAATCCATGATGTCATAATAAACCTGGTGCTGAAAAAAAAAAAAAAAAGAGCTTGATCTTAAAATTTATACTCCAGATCTCTAAACCTGGCTAAAGCACAGAAACAGATGCATCAAGAATTTTACATTTACCAAAATCTGAAGGACCCAGCTATGTTTTTTGTCAGTGTCTTTACAGCTGGTGATGAGAAGGATTTATTGAAAAACAGTTTCATTGCCTAGGCTGGGAGTACATAAGTTTATAGGAACTATCAGTGCTGGTCAGACATTTCCCCTTCAAGGTCAGTCATTATGACCACCCAGCACACCTTGCCCATGTGTCTCAATTCTATCTCACACGGTCCCTCGGGCTCTGTCCTCACCTGCTCCTCCTCTTGGAAGGAGGTGTGTCACTACTGAGTCAGGAATGGGGGTGATGTGACATATGGACTCTAGGTCTCTTCAGAAGGCAAATCTGAGTTTATTACAAACCCATTATTTTATACACTGTTCTGATACAGGTGGACCTGACTGGTCATTTAACCAACACCCTGCCACACCACTGGCTAATTAAGACACCCTTTGGTAAACATCTTATGAAAAAACCACTGTTCAACACACCAGCTGCAAGACTGTTGTAATTCTTTCTCTCAGCCTTCTCAAAACTCCCCACAACGATTCCTGGGAAAGTTTATCTGGCTTCTCCCTCTCTGACTAAACTGTCACATCCACGGGTGCCCCTTTTTGTTTAAAGGAGAGGGGTGTTTATACTCCCCTGTAGGGCCCTTTGCAGGATGGAGAACAAACACAGCTCAGAGGTGGGGAACCCTCAGGGGTGGGGAGGCCCAGGATGACCAGGTGGTCCCTCTGGGCTAGGAGGGACCAGCTCTGCAGGGCAGGTGTGTGTGGCTACAGAGAGATGGGTGCTGTGTCAGACAGCCTGGCCCTGAGCTGCACCACTGGGCTCACACTTGCTGAAGGAACTCTGTACAAAACTTGAAGGGGAGCAGTGAGAAGCATCTGTCCCAGTCCTCCATCCAATCCTGTTATCACCCTGCTCTCAGAGGACAGGATTTGCCTTGTGAGGTGTGCAGTCAGCCCTGAGAGCTCAGTACACTCTCTAGCACCAAACCTGTAGGCTCTGTAGACTCTTACTTGCATGTGGAGGATAGCAAATGGGCTGTCCTTTCTGCCTTCTGCTTCGTGGCTGACACTCATTAGCAAATGGGCTGTCCTTTCTGCCTTCTGCTCCGTGGCTGACACTCATTAGCAAAGGCAGGCTTCATTCAGGAATGGTGAAGTCACCTGGGCTGCACACTGCTTAGATCTCTCTGCAGGGTCAGGTTAATGCTGTGCTCCAAAGTAATTTCCAAAACTTGCTGTCTGCCAATGCTCAGTTATAATTGATATGGCAAGATACCCTTCAAATGCAGTGTATGTGGGAAACCCAATATGGGTAAAGGCAAAACATTACCTGTGGCTCCTGGCACTCCTGGCCTTCCTTGGGATCCCTTTGGTGGCCTTACACAGCCTGCACCTGCAAACAAAAAACCAAGTTGGTCACACTATACGTGCTCCTCTACTGTCTCTCCATGTCTCTGGGCCTGCAGTTGAGCCAGTTTCATTAAAACAGGTGAAGAAAATTAACAAGCAAAGTCCTAATTTGAAAAGAAATTTTATTCTTCATTGGAAAAAAAAAAAGGCTATGTGTGGCATTTTCAGGGGAGGTCTCAAGCTGATCTCCACCCCAAGAACTGCTCTTCTGCCTGTTTTACAGGGGTTATGGTGGCAGGTCCAGTTGGACCAGCACAGGAAGGGTAGTCCAGCCTACTGTATTTTTCAGAATAAGAGAAATGCTTTGTTTCCCTGTGGGCGGTTTATACTCATGAAGCAATCAAGCTAATTTTTGTAAAAATCTAATGTTTTTTTCTTACATGTCATATGGCACCGAAAATTTTCACTCAAAGTTCTTCCTCTAAAAAAAGTTGCTAAATTTTTTTTGGGCCCTTGATTTCTGGTAGTGTTTTTATAGATTGCACAGTAATCATACAATAAACACTCAGGAGTGATGAAATAAAGAATCTCTGAATTGTAGAGACAAAAGTGCAATAATTTTAGAAAATGTTAAATTTGATTAATTTAGTTTAGAGCTACATAGAGTATATGCATTTTTATTTGTGACCTAAAGTTCAAACAGTTTACAACCAAGAGCATCCAAAGCAGTCATCAGAAGAAAGTATCAACCCATAAAAGCAGCATAATACTAAAGATATTCAAGCCATTTGTATGTACAGTACCTGACCATATTGGTTCAGTTGCATCTCCTCTAGGAAAGTCTTCAATGACCTGCCCACAGTCTGTGAGCAAAGAATTAGAAAACACAGTTATTATCTAAAAGAGAAGAATTGCAAAAAGACAAAAATGTTCTCAATTCTAACTAAATGCCTAGAAAACCAGCAGATAATGTATTCTCTTGTGTATTATGCACACATACCACACAAATTATTTGCTGTAATATACTGAACACTACCCACATATTGAGTAGATCCAGACCTAAAACCTATCCTGTCCATGTTAGGAGGCTGTCCCAAGCACTGTGTAAGGTTGACATGTGCTTGCTTTAGCTTGAATATTCTGCCAGAATATTCTGAATATTCTGCTTCTTGAAGTGGAGGAATAAAGCTCTGAGCTTGAGCCCTTCTGAATGTATACCTGGCATTGCTACACTTGGAAGGGACTTGAAAAGCTGCAGAAATGCTATGAGGAGCTCTGAAGGGTGGAAACATGATTTTCCCCGGTCAATTAAAAGATTATGTTGGATGGGAAAAATCAGAGAAAACCACCTGTGGGATTTCCAATGGCAGGACATCGCTCCTTTGCCTCCAACTGCTTGAAACCTGAAAAATGTTACTTGCTGGCACTAACACATTAATTCCTGTTATTTCAAAACCTGACATGAAACTACTGGGACTTCTGAAGTATCTCCTTCTTTAAGATTTCTGGACAATACCAGCATTTCCTTTTACCCCACATAACCCCCACCAAGCTGTCCCTTTTCAACAGTGTGCTGGCTAAATGCTTCACACAACTCAGAGCTGCTCTCCCATGGCTCTGATGTAGGACAGAGTTGTGTCTCTTACCTACTTGGCCAGGCTCTCCTGGCAGACCAGGCAGACCTGGAGATCCTGGGCTTCCAGCTTGTCCTTGGTCACCTGGAGGACCCCGGAAGCCTTTTGGACCAGGAAATCCTTCACCTGGCAGGCCTGCTTCTCCTGGAAAGCCCTTTGGGCCCAATTCACCTGGATAACCAGGATCACCAGGGAAACCTCTGATAGCATCACCCTGTGGGAAGTGAACAGAGGTGGTCACTCCTGACTTTGCTGAGAAACAACTCAAACAGTCGAACTGCTCTCATGAACAACATCTTATAGGCAGTAATTTCTCAAGTGTTGTATCCCAGCTCTTTTAATCAACATAGAAAGTAAAGTATTTATGAAATAACCTGACTTTAATGTAGGGGCATTAAAATGCTGGCCCATGAAAAGCACTTGAGCAATATGAATCTGTGTTGTGGAGGGGCTGCTGGTCCTTCCTGAAAAGCTCCAAGTTGATTTGGGGAGACAAATGCATTGTTAGAGATGTTCCATTGTGGCATTTATTTCTGAGGAAAGCTGACATAAAAAGGCACCCAAAAGATTTTTTCTCTGTCTGCACTTCCAGTGATATTTGTACACTATTGAATCACATTTTATAAACATCATTAGAGAATGCTTTTCTTTCTTCAGAAGCAATATAAAGTACCATCTTCACTGGTAGAAAAAGTACTGTGGTCTAGAGTGCCTAGTAGAGCCCTTGCCCATCTTCAAATATGATATATGAGCATCCCAGTGGTTCAAAACATCATTTGTGGTGGGCCACAGGAATTCTTCTTGCAAGGGATTTAATTTTGCCTATAGAAGGAAGTTATAAAATGAAGAAAGACTACATGTCTAATTTCTAGATAGCTACAGTTAGGCGAATTGCTATCAAGCAATATGATGACACAATGTACATTTTAAGAACATAAAATGGTAGTAAATTTTGCTTTTCTTCAACACAGTTGTAGCAAAGCTATTGAAATTCAGTCATAAAGAATCTCAGACTACACAGAAGGAGTTACTAATGAACCATACACTACCTCTAGTTTGAGTAAAGTGGAAATCAAAGATTATTCTAAAAACCCGGAGAGTAAACCTGATGCTTAATTTATCAATAACCAGCAAACCCAGTCTAGTTTTGCATCATTATCTGTGAGAGAAGGACAGGCTGGTGATCACAACTGCTCAGAATTAAGTGCACTAGTAGCTGGGTCTGGTGTATTTGCTGTTGCTCACCGGAAGGCCAGGCTGTCCTGGTAAACCATCCAATCCGTCTCTGCCGGGCAAACCATCTTCACCTCTGATTCCAGGCAGCCCAGGGTCTCCTCGGATCCCTTTGGTGCCTAAAGAAGACCTCCCATTGTGAGACCAATCTTTCATTAATACTATAAATAATAGGAAAAATACAGGTGATAAGAATTTTCACTCTACCTTTTGTAGTTACATGTAAAGAGTCTCCCTTTTCTCCTTTCCGTCCAGGAAATCCAGCTGGACCCGAAAATCCCTGGTGTTACAAACATTAAAAAAAAATCAAAACCAAACCAGAACTGCTTAAGAAATAAGTATCAAGATTTGCATTTCTACTGTACTGCTTGAAAAAAAAAAAGCCTCCTTAAATTTTACTGGTTTCCTGTTACTTTCCATGAATGATTTCCTCTTCAGTAATCCCACTCTTGTGCAGAACCTTTATTAGTATGTTCTATCAGGACTAAGGAGAAAAATCTGGTGAATTACTCAGTGTTAGCCACTAAAGAAAATGCCCCAAGCAACTCTTTGCTACCTTGGAAAAAACCTTAGGGTTCTACTGACATGCAATTCCTCCTGTGCACCACTCCCAAGGAGAACAACCTCACAGCTGGCAGCAGATTGTCATTCAAGCACTGTTCTGGGGCTGAAAAGCAGCACCACCTTCATCTACCAGACAAGGCCTTGGGCACAGAGGGATTAAATTATCAAATCACTTAATCAATCATTCACTAGTGATTGTTTTATGCCAGTTACCTTTAGCTCTGAATAATTACACTCATGATCACTAAAATATAATCTATGCATGTCAGGTTTTCCTCAGCCAACTCTTACAGAATTCCAGGGCAGACACTGAATGAAAGGGATGTACCTGATAAATTTATTTTTTGTTTAAAATACTCCTGTGCCAGATATTATTTAAAAGTGTGCCTTTGTCACCACCGTATTTTATTGACATTCTGGGTGAAAAGCATGTATAAAAACTATCTCAGCTGCAGGTCACCACAACAATGCAGGTTTGCACTTCTGTTAGTCAAAAGATTAGTTTTGATTATAAGCATTCTGTTTTACCTGGGACATATTTGAAAATTACATTTTAATGTTACTGAAGGCAATCTGTACTCTGTGGTAATTTCTTTTGGACATTGATTTTTGTCAGCCCAAAAGAAATCTCAAGAACTTAAAATAATGCTGAATTACTGCATTAACACTGCACTAATAGCATGATCTTCACATTGCTATTTTTTTTTCTTAAGATTTAGTTGTTATGTATAGTACAATTTAGCATGGAGATATTTTCAAAATATTTTACAGCTGTTTCTAATTTCTCTTTCTCCACAGAAAAAAAATCCTTTTGCTTGGGATAAAGGGATAATGTAATTTTAACAATGTAATGAAATTAAACTGACATAGATCTCATCAAGATTAATTGTATTTATCATCCACATATGTAGCTTGTTGAACATGCTTAAAAATTATGGAATTATTTTTGCCCCAGAATATGGACCAAGAATATATAAGCTACATTGTTTTACTTTTTGAATTTGCTGTGCTATGTCTGTACATGTTTATACTTTTCTCTGTTCTACAGTAACTTAAATTTTGGGATGAAGAATCTCAAAAGCAAAAAAGCCTAGTAGAAATTACAAAGTTTTAACTAAAGTATCAGTATTATATTTTTGGAAATATTTCTGACAATTTTTTATTGACTTCTAGAAAGTACAGCTTTTCATAAAAGTATTTTGAATTAAAAAAAAAAAATCTACCTTTTCTGGTTTTTTTTAATACAGCCATAATAAAGTCAAAGTTTAATGCATTATATTTTAATTCTAAAAAATCCCAAACTTTAGATAATTGTGAGTGAGCTTGGTTTTTTGATGTTCAGAAGATCCTAAAATACTAATTGAAAACATGTTTGCTCTGACATCTTTGGAGTTTACAACGGTACGTAGTGGTAGGAAAAGAGGAATGGTTTTATACTGACAGACAGTAGTTTTAGGTTAGATACTAGGAAGAAATCCTTTACTGTAAGGGTGGTGAGGCTCTGCAGCAGGTACACAGACCCAGAAGAGCTGTGGATACCCCACCCCTGGAAATGTTCTAGGCCAAGAACACTTGGATGGGGTCCTGAGCAACCTGGTCTAGCGGAGGGTGTTCCATCCCATGGCAGGGGTATGGAACTGGGTGATCTTTAAGGTCCCTTCCAACCAAAAGCATTCTACAATTCTTTGACACACAAAATCAGCTTTTGGGTCAGCATTACAAAGGACTTATTCTAAACTTGAGAGATGTGACTGACTGAAGCCAGTTCTGCCTGTGAGGAGCCATGATGCAGTTGGCACACCACACAGCACAGCACCTCTATGTACCACCAACAAAGAGGCTGTTAGGAGCCCCTTCCTCAGTGTTACTGAACTGTGTTTTTTACAAAGACTATATTGTGAACAAGAGCCTTACATTTTATCAGTTTGACATGTGCATCCTATCAGCAACAACCTTAGGTTACTACTGGAGTTGCTCCCCTTCCCTGGTCAAATCATACTCAATACAACAGTTTGAAAGGGTTCTGCCTTCTTCAGATGGAAGGAAGGGAGGGAGGGAGGAAGGGAGGGAGGGAGGGAGGGAGGGAGGGAGGGAGGAAGGGAGGAAGGGAGGAAGGGAAAATCATTTTTCCATGGAGAATAGCTTGAGAATTTGGAATTTTTTTTTTCATATAAAATTGACATATAAAACTAAGGCATATAAAACTAAGCAATAAAAAAACCCAACTATCTCACTTTTGCTCCAGGGAAGCCAGGAAGACCATGTGGTCCCTGATCACCAGGTTCTCCTTTCCTTCCAGGCTGGCCAGGGGTTCCTGGAAAGCCAGGAGGGCCACGGGGGCCAGTAGAGCCCCTTCTGAGTTCCTCACCCAAAAGGCATCTAGTGCAATCCCCTTCTTCACCTAAGGAAAAAATTGGAATGAGAAGAAAGAAAGCTCTATCAACAACAAATATATGTGGAGCTGTATCCATCTTATATATAGACTTGAGAACATTTGAGTAGTTTGTCAAATACTTGAGAAAATTACTAGGTTTTTTTTTTTTTTCCTGACAAGAATCCAACACAACATTTCTTTGTCATGTTAATGCCAGATGAAATTCATGTCGTCATGCACGTCACAGCTCAATAAACCCAGACTGAACACAGTGGAGTTTTACATAATGCATAACAGCAGATCATCTTTTGAGTTATCTGTTATTACCTACCTTTAGGTCCTTTTTGTCCTCTTGGCCCAGGAAAACCTTGTATACCAAATCTACCTGGTGTTCCCTCTCGTCCTTTTAATCCAAAGAGAGGACCTAGAAGTTTAATTTAATAAAAATATAAATTCATCTACTGTAGATTTTTTTCTTTCATTCCTATTTCTTTGAGTTGCAACACATTTTCCCGTTTCCCCTAATGTCACTTCCTGTCTAACCCAGCCTGCTGTGATGTACTCCCTTCTCTCCTCCTCTCTCCATCTTCTGACAGCCTCTCACACTCATTCTCAGTAACTTCCATCTGTTGTGGCAGAAAATCCTCAACATTCTTTGCTCTCTCTAACACTGAATTCCTCCTCTCAGCCCAACCTACTCTGCATTAGCACAAATAACCTGGTCTGGATCACCTCCTGCACGTCCTTTTCTTCAGTCTTTCAAATGTTGCCAGGACTGCCTAAAAATCACACAAATCTTTTCTTCACTGATGAGTGAAGAACTTCTCTGTGTGTCCTCCCCACCTCTCATTTAATTTTAATTTAATTTAATTTAATTTAATTTAATTTAATTTAATTTAATTTCATTTCATTTCATTTCATTTCATTTCATTTCATTTCATTCTGCAAATGTCTCACTTTGCCCTGCCAGCAGCTGTCTTTAAAATAATCAAAGATGTTCCTGAGAGTTCTCATCATCTCTGGTTTTGCACTTACCAGGGGCTCCAACGGGACCAGGTGGACCGCGAATTCCAGGTGCGCCATCCTTACCAGGAAGCCCGGGCGGTCCCGCAAAATAAGCAGGAGATCCAATTTCACCCTTTTCACCTTTCGGTCCCATTTCTCCAGGCAAGCCTGGCTTATCCCCATCCGCTGAAACAGAGCCAGGGAAGAAGTTCAAAGCAATTCCTTAACAGTGCTGCCCAAAGATGTATGAGCTTTCTCTTCTGTGATGTAACAGAAGAGAAAGTCCATACAATTGCATCTAACATGCATGGAAAAACAGGCATGCTTAGCATGGAGCAAAAATGGTAACTGCACTTTTCACTTGAGCAAATCAATAGCAGTTACAGAAACAAGGCACTGTCATCATCTCTACTTCAGTAATTCTGCAAGAGTCCCACTGGTCCAAAGGAAAAAGCTCCTCTCATTCTTTGCCCCCCCAGTTATTATATACTACTATGCACTGTCATATGATCACCATAAAGATTTTCCCCACTGTGACCCTGTGTCAGTGAAACTCTCTATAAAGTTAAGCTGTTAGAACATGTACTGCTGGGGCATTACCATCAGAAAATCCAGGAAGACCAGGCAATCCACGATCTCCCTCATCTCCTCTGTCTCCTGGGAGTCCAGAAACACCTGGGAAACCTGGATCACCTCTTGCACCTGAAAAACATCCCCAATTCCACCAAATGTGTTACTGTGATGCTGCTCTTTGTAAAAAAAGAAATATTAGAATCTTCAGTGCTTTGGAATAGTAGAGTTCACAACAGTTTCAAAAACGTAGCTTTAGACTGACAGGAATAGTGTGGAGCCACCAAGCCCAGGAAGCAGGATAGTATCTTTCACCTTTTACTGATATGCAGCTACATCGCTCCTGGGAAGCACAGAAGAGCAGCTGTCTGAGGAGAGCCCCTCTTTTTCCTACAGGAAGTTTCTACTGTAACAGATGTGTGATATGTGAGCTTTCCTTTGCTTCCAAAAGCATCTGGGCCCAGCCCAGCTACTGCCTGCAGAAAATACCATGCTCTTGTCAAAGATCAGTGATAGTAGATCAAAGATAGTAGAGGACGTGGTGTCCTCACCCTCTGCCTGCTTCTTTCTCTCTCTACACAGTCCCTCCTGCTTCTAAAAGGCTGGCAGGGTATTCGGGGTGATCTGACCAATGTTTTGGGCCTCTTGCCCCCTTTCTCTGGGAGGAAGGGAACCATTCACTGCTAGTCTCTCTGGCTTTCAACAAGACTACTAAACTCTGTGGTATGAGGACAAAGGCCAAGGCAATGGCATGTGATCACTCTTGCTGTTTGCTGGCACCTTCCCTTGAATAGTTTTGGCCTTGGCAAACTGCTATCACCTTTTATGTGTTTCTAGTCTAGCCATACAGAGCCACTACAGCTCTGCAGAACAGCTATCACTGGGTGCTACAAACTTAGTGAAAAGATTGCAATGGAAATTTGTCAATTTTGAAAAGGAAAAAAATACTCTTATATTCCTCAAGGCTTTTTAAATGTGCGGATTTCTTTTTCTTCCTTCCTTTCTTCCTTTCTTTCTTTCTTTCTTTCTTTTCTTTTTCTTTTTCTTTTTCTTTTTTCTGTCTGTCTGTCTTTCTATTAGATGACAAGAATGCTCTCTGCTGTGCTGCCACAACTGTGCTTTATCCAAAGTCTGAACCAGGACACAGAAGACAGACTCCCATTCTTCCTTTCGCTGGACAACAAAGTCACACGCTTTTTAGCTTGCTTCTTCTCTGTGGACACAGGCATGCATGGAAGCCTTTTGTATAGCAATCCAGCTCAGCAGGAGAGACAAAGAAACCACCTGCCTGCAGAAAGGTGATTAGGGCACTCTCTTGGAAGGCAATTACAGCTTCTGGAACACTTTAGCAAACACATTTTTTTTAGGAGTTGAATTCTTAGAATGTCATGCTTTTGATCTATGCAGAAGGCAGTAAAACAGCTAAGATAAACAGTCTGAGCAAAGAAGATGTACCTTTCCTTGGGATGCGGGAAGGAAAATAGGAATCTGGCCCTGGAGGACCCATCTCGCCAGGCTCCCCCTGTCAACAGAAGTTGAAGTATCACACCCAAGCACATTGTTATGGAGAATTTATTTTAAAATGAAGAAGTGTCCCCATGAAACACAAACGCCCAAACTCCCAAAGGCACTGACACAACGTTTCAGAAACCTCAAAGATATCAAATTAACAAACCACATAACCGGTTCTACAATGACAGCAGACACAATTGTTACTGCATGATGACAGAAAAGGAAAGAAGGCAAAATGACAATCTGGCTTCTTGCTTCTAGCAAGTGAAAGTCAAGCAGCACCTTGCTTCCTCGGGGACCGTGGCCACCGGGTGGACCATCATATCCTGGGATACCCTGTAATACACATAAAAACAATTGACTTTTCCTTTGTCAAAGAGAGACTAAAATTATTTGGTCTGTAGCAATTCCTGTAACACCAATAAGGTTCCCTGTGGTTTGCTGTCCCATCTCTTGGACCAAGCCTAACTCTTGCCAAAGGCCAGAGGAACCTGCTGTGCTGCAGGCTCTGTCACCCCAGCAGTGGTGCAGATGGAAGGAGCACCCACACTCACATCATTCCAGGGATGCTGCAGGGTGCAGGAGGAGAAAAGGGGATCCCCTCCATGCCAGTTGACCCTGAGACACATGGGCTAGGCAGTCAGACCACAGCAGCCTGCTGCAGGAAAACTAAACTAAAAGTCAGAATCATTATAAGTAGACATATTTTCACTGGAATGGGAACAGTGAGCAGTGAAATAGCACTGGAGTACACAGGTCCTTTTTGCTGGTCCTTTTTGCTCTTTTCCAGGTGGCTGGAGACTGTTTGGCTGAAGAAGGGCTGAATGAGAAGAACTCAGAAGCAGACAGATTTCAGAGATGCTGATCTCTTTTCTGTGTGCTTTACTCAGCTCTTCGACAACATTTGTTGTCTACAGAAAACGTTTATATGTACTCTGGAAAGAGACTGGTGTTAAAAAGGTGTGCTTTTAGTAGAAAACAGTGGCCAGATCAACAACTGATGTCAATTAACACAGTGGTTGTGTATAATTCATGCTCAGATTATTAGTCAGTTTTTTAAAATCTCAGCATCTCTCAAGTTTTACAGTGGGTACAACTCTTACCCAAAACTTCAGTGTTAATAACCAGCTCTGTAAGTCATTCTTGAAGTAGTTTTGAAGCACTAAAAGTACCACAGCTCTCAATCAGATGCTGCAAACCCAATCATGTTTCAGAGGCTTTTCCATAATGGCAAGTGTACACCTCACCACTGGAAAAAGAGCCTCTTGATTATCAGGTGTAAAATCTCTTTACACTAGGTGGAGCTGGCGCTCTAAAAGCAAAGCCAGCAGCTTCCTGCTCAACTGCAACTTCATCTGTGTGCTAGCAGGACTTAATCACCCTTCTTTCTTTCTCAAGAATAAAATCACTCAAAAGTCAACAAAAAGGAAGTTGTGAATAGCACATAGAATAGGGTGTCCCCTCTCACACACACGTTATACAATGACAGTCCATCCAAACCAATGTCCATTCTGCTACAATTATTGTCAAGATTCATCCTCAAAAAGGAGCAGCCAGTGCTCACTTCTGACTGGAGCATGAACCCATGTTAAGGTCACCCAGTGGGCTTTAATGGGTTTTGCATCAGCCTGTCCATGTATGTATCACTAATAGCAATGCCCTTCCACACCACCAGGACTGAATAGCTGTGCAAATGTTAGTTTTTAGATTTCGTGTACTTTCATGTCCCATGTGTTTCATGTTATTATTGTTATGCCTTGGTGGCAGGACAAATCTTTAAACAACTAAAGATGGCAAAGCATGGAAACATCGTGCAACCCACAGCTATTTACCTCATGGAAGTGATTTCTAATGCTGACTGAAGAAGCCTTTTTCTGAGACCAAACAGAAAGTCTCTGTCTGACAGAATGCTATTTTAAATATTTGGGTGTGTTTCCATGGGGACAGAGATTTAACTGGTATATTTATCAGTTTCCATCTCTTCTCCCTTTGTGATATGCAAGATAACTGTACATCTGCAGAAAGCTATTCAGAAAAGCTTCTGCTTGTAGCAAGAAAATGACAGAAATCATAATCACAGTAATTAGAACAATGAAAGTGATACTTCCCTGTAATGGTCTCAAAAGATGCTCATGGTTTAAGCAAAACTGGACTTTAATCACAGGGTAATTTTTTTTGCCTCACTGATGAGAAAAATAACTGACCCAAAATTAGAATGATGGATGAACCCAGATGATATCTGTTAGACTACAGCTAGTGTAATTGCAGGCAGAATTTGTCCTTTACAGTTTACTTTTCAGACAGATTGTCTTCATATGTGTTAGAAACCACAGTCTTGTATGAAATACTCACTCTTTCTCCACTGAGTCCTGGGAAACCAGTGATGCCAGGTAGACCCTATGAAGATACAATAAAATTAACAAAATAAAGTGACATTCTAACATCCTTGTGGCAAAGAACCATTATTATTTCTTAGACAAAATAAATCTAACAGCTTGAAACTCTGAGTTACACTTCAGATATGTTTTCAATTAGATTTTTGTATGGTGCAAACAGTACAAGTCTGAAATCTAATCTGGTATTATATATTTTTTTCTCCCTTAATCAATACTTTGTAAATTGACCATAAGATTATAAAGATGACTGAGATTTTTAAAAAAAATGTATTCTCAGTACTGTTCTCACTCCATTTAAGCACTTCAGAAACACTGCTCCAAAACAAGCAGTCTTGGATGCTTTAAGCAAGCATTTAGATTGACTTTTGCTTGAGTCCACAAGGAAGTGGAGTCAGACTCATGTTTGTTAACCATGGTCTGCAGACAGCTCAGATGGGAACAGTGAAGTACAGTCTGTGCTGAGGACCAGGACAGCAGCTCTGGTTAGTAAGCACAGCTTCAGGTGAGAGATGCACAAGGCTTCCCAGTGATGGCACAGGCATACCTTGCCATTCTTTGGCACACCTGGGAGTCCTGTGGGGGCCTCCTCCCACCACCATTTCAAAATGGCCTTTTTGCTTTCCTGCTTCAGGCAGTTCTGAGCTGGCCAAACCTATTGATCTGAAGAACTATAACTTCTATGATTTTTTCATCTGTGTTTTGTTCCAGAAGGCAAACTCTCAGCTCAGATCCACCCACTCAGCTGAGTGAACTCCACCTTTAATGAGCGACTCACCCTTTGTCCTGGGTAGCCCATTACCCCTTCTTCACCTTTTTCGAGAGGAAAGAGAAGAACACCCTAGGAAAGATTGCACTTCAGTTCAATGTACTTATTCATTATGTACAAAAAAATTGCAACACTGTTTTATGGAAGCTAAACAGGAAGAAAGCATCATTGTAACACAAGCATAATCTAATAATAGCTGCATGTGAAAGAACTGTTGTCCTTTTAATTAAGTGTAACATGCTTGCTTCATTACAATAGCAGGAGCAGGCCATTAGAGAGAGGACAGTGTCTCCCTCCTATCATCTCCTTTATTTCTTCTGTGTCTGCAGCTCTGAAGAAGAGCCAAAGTAATTATTCTGCTATACAACCAATTAAGCAACTCAGCTTATGCCCAAACTGTGGCTTTAGAGAGCTATTTGGCAAACACAGGCACGCTGCTATGCATCCTACTGTACTAAACAAAAGAAGGGGAGAAGCACATATCCCCTTCTGCTACATCAGCATATAATTACAGTTTTTCTAATGAGTAAAAAAAATTCCTACATGTGTAGAATATGATCAGCAGCTGAACAACTGGCTAGCAACCACAGATGGAGGGCATCAGGGCTCACAATGTGACCTTCTCCCATAACCTTGTGGAGCTGCTGACCAGACCATCTGAGAAAATAAAGCTCTGCAAAATGCTCAGCGAGGCATCCCTGCTTAGTAAAGACTCAGTTTTAAACCCCTCTGGGAAGTCAGAAGAAACCCCTCAATGGCCAAGCTATTTACTCAGTCTAGAGGTTGTCTGTGAGTTATAACTAAACCATGTTCAGTCAAGCTGGTTGACAGCTTTACAAAATACAGCAACATATGGGATTACTGCCCACTTACTCAACAGATCTAAAAAAGCATGAGACAAAAAGTTTGTATGTGTTGGACAGTAGGCTAAAAAGGATTAAAAATACAGCATGTTCTTATTGAATGAAATACAGTGAAATTTTAAGACATAGATCAGAAGAATAAGTAGGAGATTTATCAATAATTAGAACTAAAATTAAAAATTTGTGAGGGAAAGTCTTACTTCAGTAAACCAGTAAGAGAACAACTGATTGTACTGTGGAGTTATTACACATCAAGTTGTTCCATTTTTCTGAAGCATTAGAACTGGTGTCTCTGCTTATAACACATCTATATTGCTCCATATCTATATTGCATCACATCAGTGAAGAGCACACAGGTATTAACTCCAATATTATTATTTGACTTTGTTCTTCTCCATGTGACTTACTGGAACTCCAGCTTCCCCTCTTGGTCCAGGGTCTCCTCTTTCACCCTAACAATAAAGAAAAAAAAAGTATTCAGATAGGCTTGGCATTCCCACTTATGTTTCATAAACTATTACAGGCCTGCAATGCAAAGTGACTGATCAAGAGAAAAAACACTACTCTTGTACTGTTCTTTATTCATACACTTCTTGTATTAATGCTTTTATGGTAAGTTTTTGAAGTTGCTCTTTAAAGAAATACTTGATAATTTTTCTGAAAAGGTCTCTAGGCATGTCAATGTCCAGCTCTTTCCAGGCTTGTTCATGAGATGTCTGGGTGCTGAGTGCCAAAGGAATGCTGATGAATAAATGCACACTCTCCCATTTTTACCTACTGATTATCTATGAATTATTTGATCAAGAGCACCAGTTAGGGTAAGACAAATCACAGCCTAAATTTCACTCTCTATATTGATGACATCTCCATTGAATATAACAACTCTCCAGCTAAGTAGCTCAATGTGGGTGTCTGCTTAGTCATAAAAATCTCAGCGTGTACATTATTTAGGGCAGACTGCAGAGTCTTAAAGGTGTTTTTAGATCTTCCAGTATCATAGCAATTCACTCATCTTACTGCAGAAATCGAATGAGCCACATAAACTTTCTAACTTCAAATACAGGACGAAAAATAACTGGTCTGGAGGCTGGTGTCGATACAGAACACACACATACAGGGTATGACTGCCTCTGCTCCCAGCAAGGAGCAGCAGATGAGAATAAACTGCATCTTGCATGTGGGGATTTCTCCAATATGTAAGAATAAACCTTAACTCTAAGTATATAAATATCTGCATCACATAGATTAGTTATCAAAACAAACACAGTAATGGTTTCTCAGCAGGCATTTCTGCTTGTAAAATGAGATGTGAGTCATGGCCAGTAGCTGCACGCTTAAACAAAAAGAACAAGTTTGCCAAAGGCACCTCTAAACTTGAGAAATACTTTCTGAATTACTTTAGCCACCACAGTTTCAATAAATTTGGTATGATCCAAGTTTGTGAAAGTAGCAGATTTCTCTTTTGATATATTGAAGTTCTATATGTTAAAGCATGTTTGCACAGTATTTTAGTTTTGGTAGTTCAGAGCTCCTAGTTCCTTTTTTATTTTAGAAGAATACTCTCTTCGTTACCTTGTGCTTGTCAGGGGGGACACCTGTCAGTTCTCTTGTAGGAAGCCCAGGTGGACCTGGAGGACCTGGGGGGCCCTGCAGGGAAAACACAAAGGAACATTTACCAACAGCTCTAGTACCTGGTCAAGTTGATCAGCAGAGGCTCTAGGACACTCCAAAGGAGCAGCACAGATCTGCCCCTGCTGGGAGTGTGGTTCTAAGCCATATACAACCATACCAGATAAATTTGTGGCAAGTTAAATTAATTTTGTGCTGGGTTAACATGTAACAGTACTTGCTCTTGCCCTGTGTGTTTTCACAACAACAGCAAAGATTCCAGCATTGCATAAAGTTGTCTGGCTTTGTACATTTCAGAAGTGTTACCTCTGTGTCAGTGTAAATGAGGGCACAGAGAGACCTAGACATATATATGGGTTAGTTCAGCTGTGATGTCCCTTACAGAGATTATAATTACTTTCAGACCTATACTTCATCTTTCTCTTATAATTATATAATGCAATTGCAAATGAAGAGAGTATTTAAAGTATGTTAATTTATAAATAGCAGAAAACATCCACCTGCCCTTTAATAGTGATATTAATCCATTAGTTTTCCTTTACCTGTTCACCTTTTTCTCCATAGAAGCCAAGGCCCCTGTTGCCCTGCAAAAACAACAGGTCAATGTTTACCAAGTGTACAGCTCTAATCTAATATAAAATTCAAATTTAAAGGCTTTTCCAGGCTTACAAATCTGTGCGACACCACTGAAGAATGCAATCAAACAATAGCCTGGGCTTACCTTGAAGTATTTTTATAGATTTAGAAGTAATTTTACAGACCCAAACTTTTATAAAGACAACTGTTTAAAATACCATGCTACCAGTTCTTCTTTGAGTCATCCACGAGTAATGTCATGAAAAGATCAAGCATTTCTTCTGAAAGATTTTTAATAGCCTTGAATGCTAAATAAAAACACCTAAATAGGCTGGAACAATGAAGTAATATATGTTTTCCATGGAGATAAAATTGAGTATTGTGAAAACTGCAAGGATTCTCTGTTCATGGGAAGCTACTGTGACTACAGTAGCAAATTAAATCTGGCTCTAATCTTTTCAGGGTAGGTGATCCCAGTGTAAGATTAACTTCCCATGGTATGCAGCCAACACAGAAAGTCTTGTGCTACACAGTCTTTCGTGCTGCCCATGGTACTTTCTTTTACTGCCTTCAAGTAGGTCTTGGATTAACCTCAGCAACACAAAATCAACATCAACAACTCTGACACAAAGACTTACTTGTGGTCCTGGGGGCCCTGGGGGTCCTGGTGGTCCCTGGGGAAGCACAAGAGGGGAGAGCAAGTTACTTGTTGCTTTCTAATCAATGCATGCAGGAGGTTGGTTACCCTCTGGCTGAAACATAAGTATTTATTTAGTAGGGAGTGTATTCCTCAGCATCCCATGTGCCATTGTTACTACATTAGCTGGATTTACTGTTCTGAAAAAATACCTTCCTAAGTCACCTTGTAATCTTTCTGAGCAGACTGACAGTTACCCAGCCTAATCTAATGAAAACTCATTTTTCCAGGTAATAAGAACTTGTGCTCTTGGATCCTGACTAAGCAACATTTTAAGCTCATACCTAAAGCTAAGCACATCTTTAAGTGCTTCACTGGGCTGCAGTTTTGGTACTGTATTGGTCTGTAAGGGGGCTGAACTACCAGAGGCATCTCAGATTACCTACCTGGGATTGTGCAGAATGAAATCAAAGGAAGATGATGGAAAATCAAACTAAAACAGGAAATACATCTGACAGAGCCTTACAAGAGGCAGGAAAGCCATTAATTGAAGAGACAACCTCCCTTGCTTCAGTCAGCTATGGTAGTTAACAGGCTCCAAAGGGCTTTACACATTAAAAACTCTGTCAAAGCAGGGAAAACTGGGGTGAATAAGAAGCATGAGCTGCTCAGCTCATGGTGAATGAGTGACACAGAAAGGAGAAAAGGTTGCAGATGGAACTGTCCACCTACTGAGCCCTGAAAGAGGATGTTAACTGCAGAAAGCAAAGCAAGTCTAACCTGCAAGGAAAGATAGTAACATTCAGGTGAGACCTGAACTTTTTAGGCACCTCTGCCTTGCAATATACCTTTGTTTTGTTCTGAAAAAACCCCTGCTTTTGAAGCACTTTTGGTGACTCGAGTAATTTGTGAACTACTGCCTGACCTACTGGGCAGATGCACTGCACAGGGAACCCCCTAGCCTGGAGAGCCTGCAGGGCCCTGGGGGAGCCAGGCTGCCTTCCTGCACTACCCAGCACCTACACAAGAGCACTGATGCAAACTCACACCTGTGATGTGCTCATGGGTCTCTCTCACAGGTGAGTCATAGCTTTAGAGGCAGTAAATAAAGCTGGAAGCATTTTGCTCAAAAGAGATGTTGCCAATATGGTAACCAGAGGGATGTGGTTGTGGGACCTTCCCAAGACAGAGGCTCCAATAATGTATGGTTCACAGCATTCCTAATATCCCAGAAAGAGCACTGGGAATATGAGTCACTGCAGGCTGGGCTCCTGTGTGAAGCTCATGAACTTCTGTGGGTTTGCTCTAAAGAAGGGGTTAACTAAAGAACTGATTCTCCTTCAGGATGACCAGTGAGAAAGAAAAGGTGCAGTTTACTCCAGGTGATAAAACAGGCCAGTGCAGAAAATTAACTTTGAAAGGCTTAGCATACTGTGGATTTTGTTTTTGTTTTGTTTAGTTTGGGTTTTTTGGGGCTGGTGGGTAGGAGGGTGTTCCTGAAAACAGCTATGAAGGCTGTGAGCGAGAAGCCCCAGATGAATTTTTTTCCCCTCAGATCAGGGATGTAAAGTGGGTCCAAAGTAAATTTTGACAAAGCAAATGAAAAAAGTAAATGCTATGAAGTTGTGTTAGAGGAAAATAAAAGAAGCCTAAAGAAAATGAGATCTATTGAATTTGAATACATGCTTCTCACCCATGAAACTATTAACCATGGAAATAAGAAGTGTAGAAACTGTGTCTGGAGAGAACATAGTCTTCTCAAAGAACTATTCTGCAACAATTGTCAACATCAGTGCTGTAAATGGCGATTTTGGAAAAAAAAATCACAGAAAAATAGTTTAAAATTGCATTCTAAATACCATTCAACCTCCTGTGGGAAGTACAGAGAGCTAATATACATGTCCTTTGTGAGCAGAAAAGGTAACACATTCAAGTCATTCTGATAACTCAGTGTAGGGAGATGTTCTAAGGAGGCCAAAAAAATACAATATGAATCAAAAGCTTCTGACAGCCCCCCTATACCTCTTCATGCAATATTCATCCCTCAGTGTCTCACTGTGCTTTTTAAAAGGTCTAATGTCCATTGACACCTTCTTGCTATTTCTAACCTAGGTTACAATCCAACATAATGGAACTTGCTGAGATAATTCTTCTGTTTGGTTAATTTTCCAGAGAACATAATTTTAATTTACTTACTGGTCTTCCTCGCTGTCCTCTTGGACCAATAGGTCCTTGAATACCCAGCGTACCCGGAGGTCCCTTTAAATAAAAAAATCCACCAACTATCAATAAATGTTCTGATATTAGTTACTGTTGACACTTTATCACATCCACTGTAATGCTACTTACTGGAAAACCAATGATCCCTGAATCCCCAGGATCTCCCTAAAAAAAAACCAAAACAAAAACAAAGAAGTAAAAATCCAATAAATTCTATATACAACATTGAATAAAATATTTTTTATCCATTACTGTTTTTTTTCTCATTTAAACAACTAATTATAGCATGCAATGCTACTCAAACCCCTCCATACAGATGCATTCCATAGAGATGTTGGGATAACTGAATGTGGGCCATAAAGATTTCATACTCTATAGATAATTGCATGCAATAAAGTAGCAGGGTACAAAGTTGGCCAATGAAGTTAGGGATCCAAATTACAAGGGTGAACTATACAACAGACCACACCGATTTTTTTTGTTGAAAAATCCTAACTAACCAGTGGCTTAATTAGGGCTATAACCTTAGCTGAAATGTCCAAGCTCATTTCTGTGAGTTGCATGGGAATTACTGAATCATTTTGATTCTCTTCTGAGTCACTAAAAGCATTTGGAACATACTGTTTTCAGTGACCACATATTTTAACTTCAGTACATGCTGAAATGTTTTTGGAAATTAAATCCAAAAATGTTCTAGCCCAAAGACCTTTCAACACACATAAATAATGTGTTATTCAGGCCAAACACCTTCAATCATTTTGAGTAGCATCTTAACTACCTAGTTAATTTGGGTTTAGTTAACAGAATAATTTGTGGAACCAAGTAGTTTCTGAAATGAATACAGGTGTCAGTATCCATCCTTGGCCACAATATTGTGGAGCATTTCTTAAACATTACTTAATCACTCCTGATTGCTAACAGTGCAGATCTGAAGAGTTTCTAAAAGGAAAAGAAGTTTCCACTAAAAATACAGGCGACTTACAAATATGTCAAGAGAAATAGCTATTTTGGCACTTACTGCTGGCACAAAACACATACAAACAATGTCAGCAGATCCCTTCTGTGCTGAGTATGGCTCAGTTGCAGCTTTTCAATCAGCCACAATTTATACTCTACATAAGTAATGTCTTATCTCTTTTTCAAACCTTCAAATTATGCAAGATTATAAATATATATGTATGATAAAAAGGTGCAAGTGATTACAAAACAAGCTTTAAGGATTAGACACAGTAAAAGCAGCCATTGGAATACTTGGGATTTACTAAAAAAACTAAATAAAATATTGAAGGATATTCTACCCTAAGTCAATCAAACACATGCATGAAAATTTTACAGGAAAGGAGCTAATAGTAACCAGAATCATTCAATGCACAAACCAGTGGCAAAGAAAAGGATTTTGCCATACATGATACAAAGGTAGTCATTGAACAAAGAGGGAAATACTTGACCTATGTCATGTACAGTGCTTTTGCAATCCACCTATAAGCTGAAATTCCTTGGAAATAACAGAGTTGAGATTTTTTCCCTTGGACATCATATAAACCTCGCTGCAAACAGAGAAAGCAGAAGCTGCCTTTCAAAGCCTACACAAAATCAAAGTGGGCCTCTTGGGATGTGCCCATCAGAGTATAAGAAGAATTTCCTCTCCATCATGTGTCTGAAAAACCATCCTGGGCCAGAGTAACTGCGGGGAGTTCCAGACGTACCCTGTGTCGGCTGATGATCTCCGGCGCTACTATGTACGGCTCCCCCTTCTGCCCCTTGGGCCCCTGGACTCCCTGGAGGTGACCAAAAAAACCAAAACACAACGTGAGCTCTCACACCATCTCTGCTAACATGTAAACAGCTAAGAGTGAGATGAAAAATATTTGTTGGTGTTTTCGTAAGTGTACATAAACATACTGCAGTTTAGAGGTAGAGACTATGCCTAGCTTTGGAAATTTATGGTTTAGAAAAAAAAAGTGTAAACCCTCACAGTATGTAAAAGAATGAATTTCTAAATTTTTGGGGAGAAACCCCACATTACCAGTGAGTGGTATTATGTGGTAGCACCTCCTAGCTAGAACTTATGCTGTGCTTCCCAGGGCCAACATGTGCCCATGTAAATCCAGGAGCCCCACTGCTCACATCAGCATGATCCTGTGTATCTCACCATGAAAAGCCAACACTATGGCCATGGTGCAGGGTGGAAAAGGATACTTTCATTGACAATTTTGAGTTTAATATAATTTTACTGCTGTTGATTAAAGCTGTACAGGTTTTCCTACAGCACTCTCTCTGCAAGACCTGTGTGACAGGTATAGCTCTGAGCAGACCTTGTGGCCCTGGCTGCAATGCAGTGACTGAACACAGTGCAGTGTGTCCATGATGAGTCTGCACCAACGCTCTGCTGGGCCAAAAATCCCCACATTCCCTTTGTTAAGAGATGTCCCATTAACCCAACCCACGTGTGAATCAAACTCACTCCAGCAATGCTCTTAGCTTCAGATACTCACTTACTGCCAGCTACTTACAATGCTACCAGGGAAACCAGAGAATCCAGGAGTTCCCGGATCACCAGGGTCACCTGCTGTCCCATTGCAGCCATCGTGACCTGGTTTGCCCCTTGGTCCAGGCTGGCCTGGATGACCCTGTTGAGGAAAAAAAAAAAAGTGTTTATCTATCCATCTGTTTCTAGTTTTCCTTTTCCTGTAGTCATGAAGTATTTAGACATTCTCACATTAAGCCCAAGGCTTGGATCCATGGGAAACTAGGATTTTCAAAGACAGAAACAGACAGTGCCTTTTTTTAATATAGCTGCAGCTTGAACCAGATGCCCCAGACAGCATGAAAAAACGAGTAGTGAAGGACCTCTCAGAAAGGGTAAGAAAGCTATGTTCAATGCAGGCTCTGTTATGCAGAGAACTAAGCCAGATGAGGCTGCTGTGCAGGGATCCACCAAGAACTGGGATTGTTAAGCATTTCAGTGCTTCACACTGGAAGAGTGGGAAGAAATGTTCCTCACTGAGTTTGAACAGCTTCCAAGCCAGGAAAAAAGTCAAAGGTGCTGTTGGAGCTAGATTGAGTGTCATGATGAGGCTGTGAATATGGAAGAAAACAGCAGGGCTCAAAGGTAGTGAGCTGGGGGCACTCCAAGACCTTGACACAGAGCTTCTGAAAAGTTACTGCTGTCTCAAACTGTATTTTCATTGCTGTTCCTATATTCACCTTAACTGCTGTTGCTTCTGGTTTGCACTGAGGCTGATGAGAAGCAAATCCTCCCTTGAGCAGCTCTTTGTTCCAGCAGGCTCAATCACAAAAAACCAGAAACTAACATAAAACATTTCTCCCTACTCCTTTATCTATAGCAAGAGTTTTCTCTTTGCTTTTGCTCCATTGCTTAGAAAAAATAGAAGAATACCCATGTCCTTACTGAGCTCCACCAAATATTTCACTCCTCATCCCAGCAGAGACTCACCATTCTCTCTTGGCTCCCAGCCCCACATCTTAGCACTGTGCCATGGTGATTTGTTCAGGGGTCTATCTACCTGCCTTCCCATGGCCAGTGAAAAAACTGGTTGGAAAATGTAAGGGTGCCTGAAGGGCAGGGCAGCTTGAAGAGAGTACACGATGGAAATGCAGGTTCAAGTTCTGTTTGAAGGTATTTATGTATTTATCCCTCACAATGCAATGTGCAGAGGTCAGGGAGGCAGGGCTAAAAAAGAAAACATGCCCAGGTAAGAGAAGCAGTCCAGCTATAGCAACACTGGGCTTCACAGGGGAGCAATTTTCTCTGCTTCCCAGGATGTGTCAGTGCTTAGAAAAAAACTCAGCATGATGCACTGAGATGAACAAGATCCTTGGCTCAGGAGTGTTAATAGAAATGGCAAATATGGTCTTCTTTTTTTCCTTAAGGAGTAAAAAAGAGGGACACAAGGAAGACTGTGAGAGAGAAATCCCTGAAACTTGATAGGAAGCTCTTCTGGAAACAAAAGAGGGTGAAAGTAGAGTGGATGTGGATGCGTGGGCTGCAAAGCGGGGCCCCGGTGTCAGGGAGCACTACAAAGGAAACCCAAGCCTGGGAACTCTGTCCAGGGATTCCAGTGACTCAGATTTCTTTGTTATTTTATGACACAAGATGTAAAGAAGTGTAGGCTGGGAAAATACTGTGCTGTGAACTTTACCCAGTTTTCCTCTTTGAGTGTTTCAGTTTCATAGACCTGGTCCATTTGTTCAAAGTTTTACAATGTTTAGTGCTCAGTAAGATTTTTAAGACAATCTCAAACATGCCATATGAGCTATAAAGCAAATTAACCATAGTTAGTATTCTTAATATCACTGGTTGTTATACAAGCTTTGCAAATCAGAAGTAATTAGGAATGACCAACTTGTGTCCTTCGTTCACAAGCTTAAGAGTTGTGAAGTACTTCAGTCACAGGTCTTTCCCACAAAAGAACATACTTAGCTGGGTAACCTCCAGAGACAGAGGAAATTTCTATCCTTTTCTGCCCCTTTTATAAGGGGATTTCTCCATAGGACAAAGCAAATGGACCTTAATTATCTGAGGGAATGAGAGGGAGCACAGATTCTGCTCTTTTATTGTGTATCTGCAGTTCCACTCCCTTCAGCAAATGTCCTTAGCTGAGAAGTGTGTACGTGGCTGATGTAGAATTTAACCCAGAAATTTTAATTAAAGTACAAAGGCTTTAAGCTAGCCTGCAATATTTGTATTTGGTGATTTCTTAAAGATGAAGTAACCCGCTACTTACAGGAATGCCATCTGCCCCGGGGAATCCAGTGACTCCTCTTTGTCCCTAGAGTGAACAGCACAATTAAAATTATGTTCTGCTAGCACGTTGCTTATTTGCTAAAACATTTGATATTCAAAGTTACCACTTCTCCTTTGGGTCCAGTTATTCCTGGGTATCCTCTTTCACCTTTGTGACCTTTGGGACCTTGCACTCCTGGGATCCCCATCAATCCTGGTGGTCCAGTGAATCCCTGTGATCCAAGGAGTCCTGGCTGGCCCTGATAAAAACAATAAAACAGCATTGACATAGGAACAGTTGTGATGCATGAAGCTGGACAGGTTATCACTCCTCCAACAAAGTCAATCTCTCAAAGAAAAAATAAACAGAGAATTTCTTTCCATCGTAGTAGGCCAGGCTCTTTGATAAAAGTAATCTGAAATACCCCATAAAGAAACTCCAGCAGCAGTGACTATATTGCACATATGGTCACAAAATTAACACATGGATATTAGCATTATATTCACTACTTCAGTATTCATGGACACTCTATGAAAAAACTGTTTTTTTGGAATGAGGTTTCCCAAGAGCGATTCTCCTACAACATAACGTATGACACTCCAAACAAGTAAAATATGATTAACTGTGAAATTTGCTTATTGGCCATATTTATTTTAACTGGCGTCTGATATTTAATGGCAGGAATTTCTGCCTCTTTAGTGACAATATTTCTGTTCAGCAGTGGAGCCTGAAAATGATGGGACACGCATGGATCCACAGAGGTTGAAGAGTTGCACACAGGACTCCCTGGTCATTCTCACTTCCAGCGCTGGTTTGGCTCTTCACGCCACTTCAACCATTGTTTAGAAATAATCCCTGTTGGCTGCCAACATCACAAGGCTCAAAAGGGGAAAAAACAATTTTGAAATGACACAATGGAGGTTTAGGTAATGGATTGTGACAGTATGTCTGAGATCTGTGAACTGAAGTATTTGAACAGTGTTCCAGACGTAGCATCACCGAAGGCACACATGTTTTGCATGTACTCACTGCACTAATGACATTAATAGTACATTGCTGCAATCTTTTCTGGAGAAATATGTTTTAAATGGAGCAAAGCACCATTTACCAAGACATTCAAATTAAGTCAAATCTAATGAAAGTTGTTTTTAAAATGCAATTAGATTTTTTTCACAGACCAGGCTGGAACAGCAACAGTATCTCACAGAGGAGAACTACAACAAACCATGAACAAACACATTCATACCAAAAAGTTGATTAAAAAATACTATCTTCTTTTAGTATAAAATACTTACAGTCTTGCCCGTGCCTACAAAGAAAGAGCAAGAAGGTGAATGCAATTCCTGTTCAAGAGTTCAACTTCATTTAATGCCACTGAGGTGGAAAGAGGGCAGTGTGGGGACTTGAAAAGAAGAAACCTGAAGATAGCCTAATTTCTTTGGATCAGGAAGTTGTACCAAAGACACTGAACAATGCCATACTGATATTAGGCAAAATTTATTTTAGTTTCATAGGCCCATTTGTGATACACTTTAAAAATTTCATAGTCAACAACTATCTAAAATAAAGATTTATCCCTGCTATAGTTGTTTTCATACCACATACCCCAAACCACTGCTATGACTGAAGCTCAGCTGACTTGCAGCTTCAAAAGCAAATCAATTTTCCACACTGCTTCCATGCAAAATGGTTGTCACAACACTTGGGGTAGGTTTTATGCTTTAAATCTTATTGTATCACATCATATGAGTCCATATTGAGAAGCTGACACAGCCAAACAAAGTACAGAACTGGGTGCGAGTCTTTAATTTTGGAATAAGACTAAGAATGAGCCAATATGTACAGCATGTACA
The DNA here is from genome assembly GCF_963513975.1 of Fringilla coelebs. NCBI lineage: Eukaryota > Metazoa > Chordata > Aves > Passeriformes > Fringillidae > Fringilla > Fringilla coelebs. Next base: position 25,061,724 of record NC_140029.1, on the reverse strand, counting down.
GTATGATCCATACTTGTACAGTATGGATCTTTTGCTCTACTGCTAGGACTGATTTGACAAGACTGATGGTTTAGGAGCAGTGCCAAAGGACATGAATTTAAGTGTTTGAGCTGTCAGTGTGAAAGAGAATTCCCTCTGCTTACAACCAAACCTGACTTTATACAGCATCCCTACTTTTAAACCAAGCCTGCTCATGTGAATTATTAGGTGCTAAGAGGCCAATGTCTTTGCAGATTAACAAACTGAGAAGAAACAAAGATTACATGAATACATCCAAAACATAAAAGAACTCGTGTTGGCAGGAGGCATATGCATCTGAACAAGCAGCTGCTCATTTCCTTATGTCAGGCACCACTGGCTGGTGCAAATGCATCCACCTCCAACAGCAGTAGTTTTTAGTTTTTTTCAAAATGCAGTGAATCTCTAAAATTTATTATGTGGAGGTACAGATCCCAGAAGACATATTTTCTGAGCTGTCTGACTCAAATGGAAATCTAGTGCTGATTAAAAGCACTAGAGTAATGACTTAAATCTGAACCAGAATTTTTCATTGCGAGTTCCAAGATCAGGAAAAAGAAAATCTTTCTTATACCACATTTTCTCCAGTTTTCTTATCTACTATGGCTCAAAATTTATTTATTTAGGAATTGATAAAATACATATGAGCATGCCCCATGAAACTGCCTTTTTAGGGAAACAGACATTTCATTCATCAAAAAATGGAGTCAATTATATTTTTTGTTTGGGTTCTTTTGGTAGAGAAGTATAAATTCTCATGCAAATATCAATCAAAAATATTTCAATTTTACTATAAAGCCTTAAAATATTATTCAATGTTTAAGGTAGTCTGTTCTTCCTCATGCACTCATATTTAGAAAGGAATCTTTAAAAAGATTCAAAAAGGATGGAAACATATTCATTACATCTGTAAAGAACACTGAAAAATGATTATCATTCATTTGTGGAGATTTGAGTTGGCTCCAGTTGCATTTAATTTCTGAAAATAAATGTTTTAGTTGCTTCTGCAAAGAAAGGAATACATGGGCTCTGAACACTGAAAATGCCACTTCACTTTCGGAATACCTGAAAGCCAGAATAAATAATCTAAATTCCAAAACCCACTCATCCTCCTGAGATAAGCAAACTGTCTCTTTAGTGCCCCTCTACCCTCCTTTAGAGGGCAGCTGGAGGTAGAACACATGTAAAACTTTTCATTGCAGTTTCTGATAAAAGGCTGGTTATGTTCAGGATTTTCAAATCTGTGCCTGGCTGTCTATAGGGACCATGCAGAGCAGTACAGTTCAAAGGTGGTATTCCATGGAACATGTTTACCTCTCTAACTCCTACATCTCTAACTCCTACATCTCTAACTCCTACATCAGATACTATTCTCCCACTTCCAGTCCCATTTTCCTGTCTGGTGTGGAGGAAGAAATAAACAAGGAATGGAAAACAAGGAAGAGGACTGGGCATCAGCACCCCTTCCTCATGCCTTCCTGGTAGTTATCTGGTCATCTGTTTGTTGAAGAATATGGGTTATTTAAGACAAGGAGAAGAGAACAGATCCTCATGGGACTAGTTTAACACAAGGCTAGAGTCAGAGCTAGGGAAATACTTAATATCATGACAATGTTTGTGTAATTCTTCAGCCAATTAATACCTTGGCTTGTTAACTGAATTAACTTTGTTAACCTTTGTTAACTCAGACATGTCAGCTTTAACTCTGCTTTCTTTATCTTAGATCTTTTGTTAGACAAGTATGTCCCCTTTTCATTAGCAAGTGACCTAAGAACATTCTCTCTTTGGCAAAGGTCACTAAGGAGATTTAAGCAAAGACAATCAGTTTGAAAGGCTCAGTCAAACAAAGCATGACTCAATTCTTAGCCCCAAATACCCCTGTGTGACACATGCCATGCACGGTACTACTCTGTCTGTGCTCCTGGAGGGTCAGAAATTCTGGATAATTCTCCAAAGCTGTAAAATTGTGCTTGACTTAAAATTTTCAGATCTTAAAAAAGAAAAAGAAAAAGAAGCAAGCCTAGGGAAAATATCATCCATGTCATAGTTCAGAAAACGCATTAAGCTCTTTCTCTTGTACATGCAGTGCCCTTCCCATTTCACTAGGGTAAACTGGACCTCTTCCCTAGTCCAGAGCATGGCACCATTACCCAATGTCACCCACCAGGGGACTTACAGGCCAGTGCTAAGAGGCTCACTGACGTGTGTGTGGAATGCCATGGCCAGCACCTCTGAGAGAGTGCATGAAAAGGAAAGGAAAAAGTGGGCTGATGGACTATCTTGAAGATTAGCAAGAAGTTTGTTCATTGTTTTTATACTTCCACAACCCTTTAGTTGAATCACAAAGCTCCCAATGTCAGGATATACACCTAAATAGGCAGTCCAAGCTTAGCTCTTCCTGCAACTTCAGCTGACTGGAAGAGGTCTCACAAAATTCTTGTGGCCAGCCTCAATATTGTGGAAAAACTACTTACAGAGAGGAGCAAAGGTTTGAAATTAGAAAGCCTGAAGGAAATCTCCCCAGAAAATATTTGCTATGTTGTATATACATTGTCACTTGTCCAGTGACATGCATGAAGGAAAATGCCGCCAAGGTTGTGACTGAATTCAATAACTACGTTTTGCAATTAAGTACCAATGGGCATAAGAAGATTCTGATCAGACTTTTAAATTTGTACTCAATGTTCATGTTTTGCAGCTGGAACTTTAATTTCCAGTTCTTTTACCAACAGTCAGATGAAAGAGATGTCATGTTGCAATACTTTCTTCCTTCTAATTTACTGTTAATCTACAGTGTGGAAACAAAATTGACAGAGGAGGGTGTGCTAAGTTTGAGAGCAACCAAATGTTCGATGTGCTATACAAAGAGAGATGCAATAAATGACAGTACCTGCTCCAAAGGTTTTAAAACACAAGAATCATGAATTGCTGAGAAATCCACCTACCAGGGTGGAGATATAAAGACAGGAGAAAATTGTTGATTTGCAATAAAGAGGAGGCAGAATCAGAGTTTCTACAGAGCTTCCCAGCCACTGAGCCCATTTCTCCATGTTTCATTACAGATAACCATTTAAGCAATTGCTTCTGGTACATGGAATGTGATGATTCAGTATTCCCCACATGGAAACGAGCCTTGTAGACCATCATTTCCTTTAACAGTGGACAAAAAGAAAGGAGGTTAATTCCCTGACATTTTAAAAAGGTCACTGGTGAAAGGACAAGTTCATTTCCTGCGGGAAGGGTGATCTGACCATGACAGAAAAGCTGGAGCTGGGATTTTTTTGTAAGAGCTCTTAGTCTGGAACGGTCCCTGTAAGAACAGATGGGGAAAGGACGTGACAGCAAGGACCTCAGTGCACTCCTACTCAGTGAGACCAGCAAGTGGAACAGACAGCAACTCAACAGGGAATAAAATAATTTATAAGGAAAATGAGCAACTTTTGAGCTGATTAAAAGCGCTAACCCAGGAAAAGACATCCCTCCAGGCACACAAGAAACAAACAGAGAAGTTTTCAAATGTAATCCTGGGAAAATGTGGAAAACTGGGTGTAAACGTAGGGAATTTGTGACTCTTTCAGGTGGTTTCAATGGATGTACTGCACTAAAGCAATCACTGACCCCAAATAAAAAATGTATTACCTTAGTGCTCTCACTACCCCCAATAATATAAACTACAAGGAAGAACCTCAGCAACCTGCTGTGGCACACGGAGTCAGACTAGGATGGGCATCTCACTTGACATTTCTGCTAGAGCATAAATCCAGGAGGTTATCTAGGAGTTTATGGATTAAAGAGGGGAATATGTAGGGGAAGGGTTTGAGGTTCAGCTCCATGAAGTGCACACTTTGTCAGAAATACTTCACCCATGGGGCTGAGAGGCAGAGAAAAGCAGACCACATGGAGCACCTGCTGCCATGGCATGGTTTGACTCAGCAGCTGCTTCTGGTGTCCCTGGGCTGCCCAGCACAGAGAGACCTCCAGAGATCTTGGGACACTAATGAGTAAAACACCTACCATGACGCAGAAGAAAATGGAACATTTATGTGCCTTCCATCATTATGTTGCGCATTGATGACGTAGTTTGAATGGTTCCATTCACCTCAGCAACTCAAGAGTTTTGTTTAAGCAAGACTTAAATGCTTTTGTAATTCCACCTAGGAAGAATAGATAAAACCGTCCACAGAAGGATAGGAAACACAAATACACAGGGCAAAGCACAACCAATGCTAGCTACTGGAGAAAAAGATCACCTGAGAGAAAAAAATCCAGAAGCTTGTGCAGGCTTGGTTGTTAATCATATTAGCACGTTACTTTATTTCTGTGTCTTCAGGACTGTAGAAGTGACTACTTCCTACAAGATGCCTTGTAACAGTTTGCAGTGAGCCTTCAGAAGCTCTCACTAGATGGCACCAGCCATTGCTGCTGCACACAGCCCCCAGCACTGCAGGTGCAGGATTCCAGACCAACCTTCAGGAAATCTGATAAGGAGTTCAGATAGGGTCAAACTGTCCTTGAGTGAGGTCTGAGGCAACAAAAGCAGAAGGTTTCTGCCAAAACGTCTGTAAGTGAGATAGCTGGGGAAGTGCAAATAAAATGGGATTAAATGCATTGTGCAACTGAGCAGCATGGCTGCCCTAAGTGAAGATGTTCTGTCACTCCACCTATATTTTGTGTAGTAGGCACATTTGCTCTTCTAAGAGAAATGAGAAAAACTCATTACCTTACTTCTTGCTAAATTTACATTTACTGTCACAGGCTTGAAAATTCTCAAATTTATCTTCCAAATCTGTATTTTTAGTGTAGGGCTGGCATTAATTTCTGCCACCACATTGATACCAAAAGGGGAGTCTTATTCTGATATTTTGGACATTTGGTAACAACATGGCACCAGGAGGAGATGGAACTTCTGCTGTCTAACTAGAATATTGATAAGCAAATCAAACAATCTTTTCTCTTGTGCCTTATAAGACTATTAATATAAGAATATTAAATTCTTAACACAGAGTAGCACTGAAAGAGTCAGCAGGCTTTAACAAAAAGGTACATAACTAATGGTTATTTCTACCTTTTTTTCCGTTTTGCTACTTTAGAGCAGATTATTTAGCTGAGTTTCACGTTCCAGCTCTTATTCTCAGAGAAGACTTTCCTTCTCATTTGTTAATGAGCTTTTTTTTATTTATAACAAAAGTAAACACAAAAAATGATAACATTCATTAAAAATAACTAAAAAATGAGGCTAGTTCAGCCTAGTGGCATGGTAACAATCTGCTGTTCTTTTAATTTCATTGTCCGGACATACGACATTTTCTCTCAGGACAGTGGTGACCAAATGACATTAATTCCAGAACAGTGATTCAGCTTGCAAAAGGGTGGATTTTTTTTTTCATTAAGGAAGGAATACACATTAAATCTTCATAAAAAAAGAACTATGAAAGCATTCCCTTTACCAGAAGCCACATCCCTTTTCTGTACTCAGTAATGAAATAATTTTGTACTGTTTTCTGTTCCCACGGTTTGATCTAATTTGTGATCTTCCAGAAAGCTGCTATGTCACCCAAGAAGATAAAACATGTGCAAAAGTAAATATATGCTGGAATGTAGGTCAAGAACTCAAAAGAACCAGTTAATAGTTTCTTCATGTCACAAAATACACAGGAGTGAATGTCAGAAATGCTTTCTGCGCCGTGCAGTGCTTCTGGTGCTTCTGTAGTAAGAACAATAGTGGGACCACAGCAATGATCTCTCAAAGAAAAGCATAAGAAAGGGCAAGTCTAGACAAAACCACATGAGGATTTCCATATTAAACCTTCAAAAGGTCATTGGATAGAGGAAAGAAGAAGAGGATGGTGGACAAGATGTGGGAAAAAAGCACTGGGCAGAGGCAAAGGGTGCTTTTGTTTGCAGACTGAGTAAGGGGATATCTCTGAAAGTACAAAGTAGAATCTCTGCTGAAATATGGCTAAACAGAAAAACTAGGAAATTTAGCATCAGAATCAAGACCTATATTAGTAAATGTATCTCTCTAGTAAGCATGGTCTACTAAATTATGTGAGAAGACTTGGAATGACTTGAAAGGCACTGAATTTTTAAAGTATTGCATTTATAGAACAGATGTAGACATTTATCTGCCTGCAGTGTAGTCATCAAAAGATCCCATCAGGTGCAGGTGATATCTCATGGCATGATATCCTAATGCAGATATTCAAACTAAGTCAAACAAATGCACCTGAATGGAACCATTTTTCTTAAGTGTCTATAAAAGAAGCCCAGGTTTCTGGCTCAAAAGCTTACCTCACATCATTGCTTTCTAAACCGTGCAAGAAGGCAATACCCCAAAGATCGAGTCCTGAAATGGTGGATTTAGCAGTTAGAATTAAGATTGAAATAAAAATTGTGCTACATGAAAAGGGAGCCGATATAAATGCAATATATTTACTTAGCCTGGCAGACAATACATGGCAGAAATGCTGCTACTGGTAGTACAAAATAGTAGGATTTTAGTGGAAGTTAGAAATATTTCAGCATTAAAGAGTAATCAGATGATAATGGTGTGTGCTCAAAAACGTATCCATTTATTCCACATTAGCCTGAGAGAGGAAGTGCAGTTAACGGAGCTACTCACTTTATGTTGGTTAAACTGAGACTACCAAGCTAAGACAACTATAAAATCAGAAAAAAACCCCCCTACTTCAGTGACATGTAAATTCTGTCCCTTTGACTACCAGCTAAATTCTGGTTTTGAGAAAGAGGTAACTAAAGTTAAATTTGGAGACATCAACTTTGAATGAACTTGAATAAACTTGAACGAGATAATGATGTTTTACAGAACACTAAAATGACATTGATTTATACTTGTCAAATGTTCATTACTACGTAATTAATTGGAGAAGGTTAGTTTGATAGCCAACCAAATATTCACCAGAGAGGAAAATCACCTTGCCAAATATGCTTTTATAATGAGACAATTATCACACTGATGGGTGTGGACAAGGAGCAGAAGGAAGCAGGGAACTCCCAGTTACTCTGCAACATTTGCTGTATCATGCCCATGGAAAGAAGCAGACTTTGGTCATGATGCCTATTAAATGTGTGATTAAGCAATTGGAGGACAGTAAATGCCTTATATGTTTTTAGTACAATGAGTATATTTCTAGAAGAAAATTCTGTTCATTCAACATAGGTTTTTACAGGATCAAAAAAGCCAAAAATTTTCCAGGGCACCATAGAATGCACCGCAATCTTCCTACTCTGCTAGTATCTCCATCAATTTTTTTCTTAAAGTTATTTTCATTCATTCTATTCATTTTATTACCATCATAATATTAAGATCAGCTGCTTTCTGGGACTTTTTAAAAGCATACCTCGCACATATTGCCAAAACCTTGGATAACGCAGTCGGCTGGATAGCTGTAACACTGCTGTTTGGCTAACTGGGCTTTCTCAAGGCAGGACAACAACCAGCACCTGCTTGAGTTAGAACATTCAGTCATAGACACAAGAGCCAATCTGCCAGCCCAATTGCTTTCAAATGGCTTTCAGTGGTGTGTGGGAGTGTTCTCAAGATCCTAAAATTCAGGAAGTTCAACACAGATGTTTTCTGTCAGTAGGCGTTGGAAGCACCAATAGTAACATCTGTTCACTTTTCATATTTGTGAGAACATTTTTTTTTTTGGTCCAAAAACCATTCACTGTTGAAATGTCCAAATTGTGCAACTGGCCAAAATGTTAAGCTCATTAGGCTCCATGAGTTTAAGAGTATGTGAAAATTAAAACCCCTGCAGGATTCAGCCTATCGTATGCCAATTTTTCCATTCTGCGTTCTTCTGTTTAAACAAAAGTGTAACTATTTTTGTGGTGGGAACAGCTATCAAAACTGACTTGATCATGCAAATAAAAGTTACTACTGGCTGTTTTAACTACAGAAAGAATTCAATTCTCTTACAGAGGCAGTGACTTTTTAGTAATTTGTGTACTGGGATACCCTCTCCACATGGGAGCCCAGAACACATGTTCTAGCAGCATGTACAAGAGGCTCGGTACAGACCTTCGTGCTCCGGTCATGGGAATTTACAGTTTGGGACAGTCTCCGAGTTCCTGACAAGGCCAGATGATTGGCTCTGAACCACCAGGAAGGACGCTGGGCTTTAAGGCAGATGTCTGCAGCAATATGAAGAGTCATTGTCGATACAGAATCAGAGACATTTTTTTTCTCCCAGCCCTTCTAGACAGATGAGCCTCAAGAGCAGTGGGGTGCTATGATATCATCAGAACGGAGTTTGTACAGTTGTTCCCTCCACGTGATTTCCCAGCCTTGATGTATCAATGCAAGTGGTCTAGAAATTTCAGTAACTGGGACTCTGTTGAAACCTGCTGTTGAATCAGCTCACACTGAAGCCAAATCAACCCTTATGCCTTCCAGTGTACGTGGGTTGTTAACCTCACAAACATTCTAACGCAATCACTTTGATGGTTGTTAAGCTGGGCCTGCCTTCACGTTGGGTTTGCCTCCAGAATCAACAGTCTACATAATCTGTAATTTATGAGAAATCTTCAGTTAGTAAATAGAAATACTGGAAAGCAGTTATCTTTTAAATAATAGAATTTTGTTCTCTGCACAGATTCCCAGTAAGTTTTTACAAGTTGGCAGTACTAGATCAAGCTGAATGATCATCTAGGGACGATAAATTATTTGGAGAAAGTACTATGGCAACCAATTACTTCAAGAATGCTCTGTGATTCTGTGAAGTCTTCTTTTTTTTTTTTTTTGAAATCAAGCAGGAGAGTAAAAATATTTTCCTTTGAATCATAAAGGAAATAGTTCTGTATTGTCTACCTGGAAAAAAATGAATCTAACTTGTGATAACTGTCTTGGAGAGGGTCAAGGGTGGAATACAAACTTGAACAGGAAGATTCTCCAGATCCATTACAAAATATCTAGTTTTTCTGGCAGACTCAGTTTGAGGTAGCACTAATGGGGGCCAAGAGTACCCACACATCTTCTGCAGATTCCAAAATGTCATCACTCAAGGGAAAGGATGTTCTGGAGAACATCAGCAGCAGACAGTTCCACAGCTGTTTAAGGAGAAAGCCTATTTATCATTTCACATGATGATTTCAAAAGCTACTGGGAATTTTTTAACCATTTATTGTAGGCAGTATGGGCTATGGAGCTTCTTCAGGAAAGGATCAGGATAATAATCAGAGCAAACCATTTTGTTTGATCATAGAATCATAGAATAGTTTGGACTGGAAGAGACATTAAAAATCATCTCTTTCCAACCCTGTTACCAAGGGCAGGAATATGTTCTACTACACCAGACTGCACAAAATCCAACGTAACCTTGAACAATTCCAGGGGTGGAACATCTACCATCTTACTGCCTCACCACACACACAGCAAAGAATTTCTTCCTAATATCTGATTTACACTTGCCCTCTTTCAGTTTAAAGCAAATACCATACGCCCTTGTGAAAAGTTCCTCTCCAGTGTTTTTGTAAGCATCCTTTAGATACTGGAAGGCTGCTGAAAGGTCTCCCTGGAGCCTCTTCTCCTGGCTTAACAGCCCCAGTTCTCAGCTTGTTTTCATAGGATGGGTGTTCTGGCCCTCTGATCATCTTTGCAGCTCTCCTCTGGACTTGCTTCAACAAGTCCATGTCCTTCTTATGTTGGGGGCCCCAGAGCTGGACACAGCACTACAGTCTGATCTCACCAGAGTGGAATGCAGGAGGAGAATTACCTTCCTCAACCTGCTGGTCACATCACCTGGTTTTGATCCAGCACAGCATGTGTTGGCTTTCTGGGCTGCAAGGATGCAGTGCTGAGTCACGTTGAGCTTCTTGCCCAACAACACCCCCCAGTCATTCTCAGGGCTGCACTCAATCTGGCCATCCTCCAGCCTGTATTGATCGGGCTACTCCAACCCAGATGCTGCACCGTGTACTTGGCTTTGTTAAACTTCATGGGCTTTTCACAGGATGACATCCTTCCCCTCCAGCATGTTGACCACACCACACAGCTTGGTGTCAGCAGGAAACTAGAGGGTGCACTTAGTCCCACTGTCCATGCAGCTGACAGAGATGTTGAACAGCGCTGATCCCAAGACCAACCTCTGAGGAACATCACTCGTCACTGCTTTCCACTTGGACACTGAGCCATTGACTGCAACTCTGTGTGTGTGTCCATCCATCCAATTCCTTGTGCACCAAGTGGTCCACCTGTCAGATCCCTGATTCTCCAGTTCAGAGACAAGGATCCTTTATTCCTTTTCATTCTGCAGATACTGAGGAGTGAAGGCACTGCAAAATTGTACTGGCAAGTTGCTTTTATTTGAAGGACATGCCTTTAGTTTGACAGGTCTTGGAGAAAATTTAGGTTGCTCTCTAACTGGTAGCTAATGCAGGTAATATGGAGGAAAAGAGAAGCCTTCAAGACAAGGAGAAACAATAGAGGGAGCTTATCTGCTCTATCAGAACACCAGAGAGACTGCTAAACAATTTGTTATAACTACTCATCTGGGTTCCATCACTGGGGACTGGTTTCAAGCTTCAGCCTGAGGAAAGTATCCTCAGTATTTGAGATTCTAATTCTAGAGTGTCTCTAAGCTTTGCTAAATTAGTGCTTTCTTGGCTAAAACACAGTCTGCCTACAGGATTAGCTGTGTCAAAGGAATCAGTGATGTGCAGTGATGCGCTGTCTTTGTGAACTTTTAATGTACTTGCAGAGATGCTTCCACCAGTCTCATGGGAGAGGCTGCATTTATTGATGGGGGAAATTGAATTACTGGTGGTGAAATGGTCAGAATGGCACAGTTCACAAGTCAACCATGACCCCAAACTTCTAAGACGCCTCTCTTGCTTTACCATATCTATTACAAGCAAGGACAAAAGGAAGCAAGAGATAAATGTGAAGCTTCTCCTCCTTTCCAAAACACTAATTAATGTTGGAACATCTGTACCTGAGATTTATAGGTCCTGGATCCTCCATGTCCCTGAGAAGATCTCAACTACCACACAGAGTATCAGCCTTCTGTATTTCTGGCAGAGAGAGTAACAAATGCACTTTTATTTATGTGGTTCCTTTGAAGTTTTGGCTCCTACTCCTCCCTTTTTTCATGAAAAAATATTTTCAACTTTTCTGACTGTTTCTGCATCTGGGAGAACCTAAGGCTTTTATGTAGCTACTGAAAAGAGGCAATGCTAGCTCTCCTGTCCAAGTTAATGCCTATAACTTTTATTCCCTTTTTTTTGTCAAGAGATAAAGAACATTTGCTATATGAGAGCAAACAAACCCTGAGCAATAGTGTTATGGAGGCTACAGTACTCAGTACAGACTGATGATGTGAATGGCTGAAAGAGTCATGATGGCCTGGAGATTGGTAATCCCCAAATTATCTGGGCAATAAAAAAGGCTAATCAAATATTACTTGCTCTAGCTGACCCTCCTTGAGCACAGGCGGTTGGACTAGATGATCTTAGAGCACCTTTCCAACCTCAGCCACACTGTGATTCAGTGAAATACGGTGATACTGATATTTAGAATCCTCTTTAGGACCCTGCAATTTAGCTGTTTGCCTATTCTATTGCTTAGATTTTTTCCTCTCTGTGATGTCTGTAGAACGTGTACATATTTATTCTCTCTTTTGTTTGCTGTCTTCAGATCTCTGTGTATCTAACACAAGCCATAAAGCACTCTAGTTTCTGTAGAACAGATAAGGGCTGGGAGTCACTGACATGAGGTGGAACAGTTTCTTACTGTTAAAAACACGGATAATTATTATGAAGTGTTTGGTAAAGTTAGCATTATTGACAAAAGCAAGATGCAGTTTTATAGCTATCTGCCAGTGGATAACTGTAGCTGTGTGTTTGTTGCAGACATACTTATGTATGTGTGAGGTCTCCCATATCTTTACAGTTTACATGGGTGCTTACAAGAAAAAACAGCCCTCTGGTCCTGCAATGATTTAATAATCTTGCTAAAATCCTGCCAGACTATCCCTCAACCAACTCTACTGATTTATACAGTTATGAAGTATAAATCAGACTGAAGAAGTTTCTGCTGTTATTTGTTTCCACCACAGGAAGACACCAACAAGCACTCCTAAGGATAAAAACCAACCTACTTTTTTATGAACACAGCTTGATATTTCCATTACATTTTGACACAAAAAAGAGGGTGCACTTAAAAGGAGAGATTTAAAGAAAGAGTCGGAATGAAAAAAGATGACAGAGCTATTCAGCTTCCCCTGAATATTTTTGATTTAGAGCCATATTTCTCTTCCTGTTTCCCCTGCTGCCTCCAAATAAACAAGAAACCCACAACAGATTTTTAACAGGGACAGAAAAAAAAAAAACAACTGAAAAATTGAATTTGTCTTAATAAGGTTGACAGAATTTTCATATGGTAAGTTTCCAGTAACAAGGACCAAAACAAGAATCAATGAAAACTCATTTTTAATTACGCTGGCTGGGGTAATGCAACATTGTCTCAATAAATACTAACCCAACTGCAATGAAGAGAATCAGCAATTTGCCTATTTGTATATTCTTTCTGGTCTTCAAGATCTTATCAATCTAATTCCTATACATATCAGATATCTTTGGAAGATGAAGCTAATTCTAAGAGAATATAGTTTAGTAACCCCATGGGGATGATGCCATTCACGAAGAATTTTAATGAAGCATCATAGAGAAAGAATTTGAATTATTAACTATGATAGATTGTGGACAAAAAAAGAAAATCAAATCTATTTCCTCTCAGCATTCAATAAAACTATTTTATTCTGAAGAGAAATATGGTTTAATATGATTTTCCAGTTAATTCTTATTATTTATAAAGGCCTGACTAGACACTGAGCTATGAATATCTAAGATTTCAAGTTACCACAGAAATTTAAATAATTTTAATTATTTTATGTGAAGTAGTTATGAGATTTAGTTCCTCCTTGACTGAACTGTTCCAAATAAATTCAATTATTTGACACAATTCAATTATTTGACAAAAAAATATGAAATTAATATATTTTGAATGTTCAGCAGAACTATTAAGGAAAATAGCTGGAAATGTATTTCCAGGCATACCAAAGTATAGGCTTAGATTGCTTTTCAGCTGTTTGACTAAGCAACATGCTACTTCATTCAATTAGTATCTTAGAGAACTGGTGACTTTGTTACCCAATTCAATGTTTAATCCTTGTCAGGAGGAATCAGCAGTGACTCGAGAAAACAGCTAAACAACAGGACCCAACATTCTCCATCCCACTGAGAACACTGCTGCCCTAAACCTTCCTTCAGATATAAGACACAGCTATTAATTGGTGTGCTTTTATGGAACACAGCTTTCAACTTAGAAAGATTAATGGCACTACCCTGACAATATGCAGGGTTCACTTGCCTCACTATAGATGAACAAATTAGTAGCATTAAGAAACCAGAAGTTTTAGGAAAACTGTTGCCTGATAATAAAGAGTGGTTGTAGGATAAACAAAACTACAGCTTTCTTGTTGCTCAGTAAACGTGTGCAGATACTGAGGACGGCTTGAGATGGGTCTGCACTGAATGAAGTGTTGTCATTGCTGTGTGCCAAATGGAAGGTGGGAAGCACCCATGGATGAGAACACTGCTCTCCAGTCAGTGCCCAGCACCTCCCCTCACTCACCCCTCTGAAGCCCACAGTGAGTGCCCTTCCACCTTCTGCAGAAAGACAGCTGGGTATCACAATCCTTATCACACCTCAAGGGTGACACAGGTGTCAGACAAGCCCTTCTGAACTGAGGTGAATTTCAGCCAGTTTAAGATTTGCTATTAGATTGTTTCAGCAGCAGCAATCCTTCATCACAGAGATAAAGAGAGACTTGGAAAAACATTTCAGAAGACAGTTTTTGTGCAGCTGCTAACAACTTCAGAGGAGAAGTGCAGAAGATATGTGTTGGGATAAAACACTCAGTGACAAAAATGTAAACACAAAAAGCCAGGCTGTGACCTAATTTAAGCCTTGTTCAGTCACAGGCTAGCTAAAGCACGCTTCCATGCTCATAATTAAAAAAACATCCTGAAATTTAAAACAACTGAAACCATACAACAGCGGGACTTCTTGCACTGTTCCAAAGATGTGTAGTGAAAAAAAAAAATCAGTTAAATGTCTGAAATTAAAGAGAAAGCATCCAAGAATCCATTTAAAAATCAATTTAAAACCTTATTAATCACTTCTTTTCCTGAACCTAATAGAGCACATTTATTTTAGTAAAAATGCACCAGTATTCACTCCAGATTAAAAAAATTGATGACACAAATTATCTTAAATTTAAATTTTGGGAAATTATTTAAAAACACTGTTGAAAAATCTACATTCTAGGTGTCATCAGTGTTCCTTGTTGCACATCAGGCATGTCAAATGGCACAGAGTGAAGCACAATGCCCTAGGCAAACACAGCTATCAGAGGGCACCTTGCAGGCCATTTTGAATGAGCACAAGAAAAAGAAATCTGAGAATTACTCCAGGAAGTCCTCCCAGCAAAGCTGACTATCAGGAGCTGAAAGCTTGTGGGTACACAAGAAGCTACTGACTGAAGTAAGTGAGACTTGATAAATGTGCATTTCATGACCTTCAAGATATGGCCCAAAACACGCTTGTCTTTTCAGGAAAATTTGATACTGCATTAGATGAGATTACACAATATGATGATTGTCAAAGCCTCACTCAAGATGAGCTGCCTGCAACCACACCTACTTATGTTTTTGCATGCAGTGGTTGAGTGGTGTGAGAGGGACACGGGAGAATCTGTGAAGCAATTTCACGTCCTCTTTTTAGATGTTCCTAGGTATCCTTCAGGAGAATTAAATGGTATAACACTGAATAATTATTTGTAATAAAGTTGGGCAATAAGCACTTCCAAAAACTGTACTTAGATATTCATTTCTTCTAAGCTTAAATTTTGTCTTGCAGAGACTCTTGCACCACTGCTATTCCTGATACCCATCAGCACACGGCATTCCTGGTGGGGCTGCTGCCCTAGAAGTCAGGGAGCCACTCATTGCATTCCATTGCCCTGCTGCTTCAGCCTAAAAAATGCAAAGTATGAGTTACTTCTGGTAAAACTAAGCCCATGCTAATTTCCTGGCTGAAGCTCATCAGTTCCTTCTCTGGAGAGATGGGTGCTATGCAGAGTGGCTGCTCTCCTCACTGTCCTTCCTAAGGACCACAGGAATCCAACGGGACAGTTGAGCTGTAAAGATGAAATCGGTGATTTTTGGGGTGCCTATTTTATGGGTCTGCTCAAATGAACCTCTCCCAAACCATCAGCGGCTTCTCACAGCATCTGCCAGAAAAGTTTTTTCAGCTTTCTTTGGGAAGCAGAAACAAGGCATACTACACAGGCATCTCTGTACCACCTGGATTTCCTTCTGCAGGGTGGAGGCAAAGGGTGAACATGGGAAATCCTCCTTGCTGGGGGTGCTGCTGATCTGCCTTGCCTTAGGGAGTCTTAGGTGACACTGTGGACTGTCAGCTCTTCCTTCCACTGACCATCAGGTGGACTGAGAGGAATGGGCCAGCACCAGTACTTGTACCCCTACAGTTCTGATCAGTGCAGTCCATCATCCCCAAGTGAAGAACACTTTCTATCTCCATGCTATTGATCTCCAATAGGCTCAACAAATGTAAAAAAATGAACAGCTCATGCGCAGCACTTGTGGTTTTTTTACAAAGTTACATAAAATTCCCACAACAATTGCAGAGATTCCTTTTAATCCTCTGCATGAAGACTACAAAACCAAAAATGAGCACAAACACTACGAAAAATGAATGTCCCAGGATACTTGCTATCACAAACATGAAATACAGAGCTTCTTGTTGAAGTTCTCCTACACCATTCCAGTCTACTCCTTCCTCATTATATCCACAGAAGGACTATTCATTCATGATAAGCTAGTTTGATGCGTTCAGATAATTCTCCATTGCTGTTCCATGCAAGCCGCAATCACGGCAAAGACTTAAGGCCTTCTCAGGATCTTGTTTCAAAATTTGTCTGTGTTGCCCAACGCCTGAACCCAACACAGTAATTATGATAATGTTTGCATGTGGTGCTATTAGCTGATTCTTGAAGCTATAGCTGAAGAAACAAGGAGTAGAAGCTTTGCTAGTAATTACAATCAGATGCCTGTAACAATCCTTGCGGTTTTGCCTGCTCGTTCAGTTGTTGCTCACACAGACTATCCACAGCATGAGTGGGAAATTCCCGTGAGAAAAGATTCTGGAAATGAGGCCCAAATGGTGCACTCTATTGGTCTGAATGAAGAAAATAAGCTTTTTTGGGTCAGTTTACTTTGATTAAGGCATCACAGAATAAATTGAATATAGCCCAATAAAGGACAAATCTTTTATCAGTGATTTCATAAAAGTGAAATGCATTCACTTTTGCATTATTATATATTTTTATAATTTAAAAAAAACTGTGGCTAGAAAAAACTTACTGGAAACTGATACACACATACTTGATATTTTTATCTAGTTTTTATTGGTAAACAAATTTCTGACACATCAGCAAGTAAACAGACTGCAAAACATATCTTTAGACAAATATCAATGTAGACAGATAAACAGTCTTGAGAGAGGAGGTTTCAAAAAAAAAATCTTAAGCTTCATGTAATATTAACAGGAATACAGTGTGCTTTCCACAGCACTGCTTGGAACGAAATGTTATGCCCATGGATGGTAAAGCAATGAATAAGCTGCAATGAATAAGTCCTGGTCGTGAAGCACTGTTTGAAGGCTGAACACGAATGCCAAAAAATCTGTACAATTAAGTGCTACTGGTCCTACAGATCCCAAGTAGGCCGTGTAAGAGCTTATCACTCTGCTTGCTGTGGAAAATCAAAGTGAAACACAAGCTCAGCCACTGCATACTTGCAGTTTTTCTAGCTTTTAAGGGCTAAACAAAGCTGGGAACATGAAGCCACAGAAGCCACCCATCCTAAGGGCAGTCTGAAGAGAGTTCAGCACTGGACTTAAAACAGCTTCAAAACCAGAGCTGCGTGGAATTATTTTGCTGAATGAAAACAGAAATATGTCAGAAAAGGTTCTTTGTATGGATTGATTTAAAAGACAGTGGGGAGGAAAAATGGGACAGAATTCTTAATTACAAAATAAGGATTTTAGTCAAAATGAGATAATGTGCCTACTCTTGAGCTAGTGAGTAAATACAGCCCTTACAGGACAGATGGCAAGCTCAGGTTTGAGCCTAGAGACAGCTGCATGGCCATGTCTGTATGTCTTTTCTAAAACTGTTTTTTCACCTCAGTCTTAAAAAAAATAAAAATAGTTTTGCCTTATTTAGGAATAAAATATAAAAAATCTTGACAATATTTCAGGTCAGCACAACTAGCTCTGTTAACATTTGTTCTGCCATCCACTACCCAAGAGCAGACTCCTTGCTTTGACGCTGGAAAACAGCATGTTTGGATCTTGCTGTCTCCTGCTTTTTACATCTGCTATGCTGTGAATGGAGTCAATGTCACCATGCTGGCTCTGCTGGCCTTATTCCAGCCTAAGATTTCCTCATGCTGGAGGGAATTGCTTCAGCTGCTTTTACAGACCAACTCTAATTCCCCTTTCCTCTGCTACAGTTTACCAAAAGGGCATTGTGCAGGAATTTAATCTTCCTTTTTTCTTCATCTTCTTCCCAACAGTGTAAATTCTTACTAATGTGGCTTTGATACCCAAAGTAAAGGAGGCAATAGCTTGTGCACTCATCTTAAATCAGGCTTTTAAACTAATTTATTTCCCCTAATCTTCATGTGAACGGAAATGTAACTGTACACACTGCACATCAAAACTCAGATCTAGATATATTTCTTTCTGAAAGATTTAGTGAAAATGGAAAGGACATTCAAAAGATAGAACAGCCTGAATATAGAGCTGGAATAAGACATTCACTGGCTTTCAGCAGTGGACCCAGAAAAGGTTACCACTGCAAAGAGATTGATGCCGAAAGTCTGCTAGAATAAGGCCCCCTCTGGGTCAACTTATGGCCATTTACAGTTTCTTCTTTATGTTAAAAGTTATAATTCACACGTTCCTCTGCCTCTCACTACACAATTTTCCTAATTTGCAAGTAATTTAGCTTTCAGTAAACTGCCATCACTGCTATTTAAACAGTAGGTGTGTTGCAATAAATGCTATTGCCTTGTCATCGCTGATTAACTCCACTGAGTCCTGTTACACCAACCCAGTACTAGACCAGAACAGCTGAACTGGGAACATATTCGGGTCTAACATCTAACAGATGTCTGATGGGAAAATTTCCAATATCTCTCCTTTTTTTCTTAGAAAGCAGTTTAAAGAAAAACTTGTTTAACTCCAGTTTCTCAAGGCTCAGAATCTCTCACAATAACAAGCTTTAGGAATAACATGGGAATGAAAGAAAGCACAGTAATGTAACAAGAGGGAATAACTGCTCTGCTTAAAATACAAACTATTTCACATGCTTACTCCTATCCATATTATATAGAATCTTTCCACTGAAAGCATTCCAAGAATGTGCCATTTACTGCTAAATCAATGAAGTCAAAGAGCATGGGAATGTAGTCTGAGATCCCAGAAGAATCTATCCAGATTGTGCTATCAACAACCTGCAATGCAGTGCAAGGTTGAGACCAAGTCTGGTACTTTGTCCAAAGTCCGGCAATTATTTTTGTTAAAGGCTACAAGCGCAGGAATTTTCAGAGTACCATTTGTGGCTGTTTGCCTTGGGAAAGTTAAGTAAAGCTGGAAAGCAACGCTTTCTTAATGAATATATTTTACTTTCTCTCAATCCACATGCAAGTGTTTATTGCAAACAAATTGCTTGTAAGCTGTTCTAAAATAACCCCCTAAAAATAAGTAATTGAAGCTTATTCTAATACATGGCAGAAGTAAGAATTTTGCTGAGTTACTACATGCTCATGTATCCCATGCCTTGTCTAATGTTAAGACCACAGCTTCTGCGATAAATATGATTCTTGTATAAACACATTCTTTCCAACAATATTCATCTGGCTCTTTGCGTCTAAGAGAGCATGAAACGTTACAGAGCTCTCAGCACTTCATTCTCTCTCTCATTCAGTGAGCAAAAATAAATCTTTACTTCTTCTGTTGGTATATAATATGCAGTGCCAGGAGCTGCAAAATCCTTCCCTTTTCTAGTAGTGTCTAGCGCACTCTGAGAACTCGCCGTTAGCCACAAACGTGAAGAAATGTTAAACAAAGTTGCTACTGCATAACCACCTCCTCCTACATGAGTTCTTGGGATAGGTTTAATCCCCAGCTGCACTTGAAGAATACACTTGTTGAGATTAATGTGGCATCACAGCCGGACTGCTTGCGTAGTTTTGTTTAAAGCGGCGTCAGCATCCCTGCAGAGCCAGCCAAGCAGCCTGTTTGAAACACATCTCACCAGGGCAAGAAATCAGATTTTTTTACATTGAATGCAGTGGAATTTCCACAGGGGCTGGGGAGATCTCGACTGCTGTTGGTGTTCGAAAGAAGTCCTTATACATGTAGGATAAAATTTAGCTTCTCCTCTTCAGTTTAGGCTGCATTACAGAGAAAGACCCAACACAATGCCTAGCTCCTGGATCCAGATGCTTACCCAACCATTTCCTTGCTGTGTATCAGGATGAGACACAGGTCCTTTATGTTTCCTTTTTCCCTTTCCTCTGCCCCTTACTCTAGTGGAAGAGCACAAAGATCTTGAGAATGCAGCCATACAGACTGTAGGGGCACTGGCACTGAAGGGCTGGCTCCAGGAAGACTTAAGAGTATACTTCAAATTAGACGCCATTCTAATGAAATAGCTGGAACCAAACAGGTACATGGAAACCAAAAGCAGAAATTCAGAACTCTACCATTATTTCATAGCTAAAATAATGGATTAGTACTCAGCAGACATGTGCAATTTAATTCTCAGCTCTGCCATGTCTTTTGTTAAACACTTGCAAAGCTCTTACAGCTGCATCAGTGGGTAACACCTCCTTTCTTCATGTTCTGCAGTGGAAAAACTGTCTTTTCTCATTATTTGCATCACTTTAGTGAGTAAAGTCCTCTTTTCAGATTAGAACCACATTTCTGCGTGAATAATGATGACAGCAGAATAGCTGCAATTCAGTCCATTGTACTAATTTGAAACTGTTTGTTAAAGAATTCCATGTTTATCTTTTTGATTATATCAAATTAGAAAGAAAGGACTACTTGCATGAAGAGGACTACTTACATGAAATTTCTTCACAATAAGTAATTGTGAGAGTGATGTGTTCAGTAAAAGCTTGGGTCTTGCACATACAGACACATGAACAGGCACACACATACATGGAAAGCTCTTCACGCCCAGCCTGCAGATATCCATTTCTGTACAGGAGTGGAATCACAGTTCTTCCACATTTGCTCAGCATCATCATCCTTATTGTGTGCCTGCTGAGCCTCACTCTCTGGAGGTCCACCTCCTGGGAGAGAAATGTGATATGGGCAGTTTTCTGTATTTAGACCTGAGAACAACTGAGAAACCCAATGCTGGCTGCACTGAGCAGCTTTTCTTTCTACTGCCAAGTCTACAGCAGCTTTGAGAATTCACGCTCTGCATAGCAAAGGGATATGTTCCTTTATCATCTGAGTCAGTTTATTCACCATTGGCATTTGCAGAGCAAATCAGTAATGCTGTGAGAAGACAGTATACAGATGAAAGCCAGAACCTGATCCCCCAAAGCATCCTTTCCAGAGCTACATTACTCCAACTGTAATACAGCACTTCACACAAAACCAAGGCTATGCCTTTTTTCTTTAGTAAGAATAATGTATGTTTATGGCTGAGTTCTCCATCAGTGTCTGTTTCTGACACAGGGAGCTAACTAAAAAAAAAAAAAATCCCTTTCCTGTTTCTTTGTGCCAAAAGGAAGCATGTTTGGATACTATTATGCAGCTTGCTGAGTAGCTATCTTAAACGTGAGGTTTCTTCTTTCCTACTAGCCATTATGGCTTCTTATCTCAGGCATTCAAACTATTTGCTAATTGCTCTCTTTTCTGTTATGGAATTTTTTTTTTTTTTTTTTTTGCAGGGGGACTTTTTGTTGCTTTACAAAGTAGTTGCTATGAAAATAATAACAACTTGTGGACAAGAATATTTCTGTCCATATTTTTAATACTGAAAGCCCTGTATTTATTTTGTAGGAATGTTAGCATTTCTCTGGGGATACCCTTGTAGAAAGCAGGTTGAATTTTGCTGTGAGATTGAAATGCTGGTGAAATAAAAAGTCTGAGTAAGTCTTTGTGACTAATTGCTACTAGGAGTTACTAGATCCATAACCATTAAAACAAGAAGAAAATGGACTTCCATCTACTTTACATTATATAAGATATATAATATATAAGCATAAAGGCTTCAACTATTTCTCATCGCAAGATCTTGCTCCCCTTTATCTCTTATTTTGCTCTAGCCTTAAGGAAAATCCAAACATATTCAAAGATGCTTGTTATATGTTAACACATTTAGGGTGCTTTTTAGATTTATCATGCCCACAAAGTTACTAATATGGATATAAAGGGAGAGAAATAGAAGTGTGACCTGTATATGGGAACAAGATTGACAGGAACCGTGCAACATTGTGCTCTAGCTGGCACTAGCATTGCTCTGCTAATGCACAGCTGGAATTCACAACTAAAACATGGAGATGGAGTTGTTGTTCCTTTTAAAAAGAGGTAGATGGTATCAAGATCAACTTCTAAAATCTCCCAACAGAAACATCTTTCCATCTGCTGCTATAGTTTCTTTATCCTGAAATTGTTCTGTGGAATTTCCTGTTTACTCTCAAACTCCTAATTTATAGATCATGTCCTTCAACACCAATGGTACAGTTTATGTAATTCCCATTCACTGAATTCCTTCATTATGTTCTTTTAGAACAAATTGGGTTATTATCTTAATGTGTGCAAGTTCAGGAGGTTTAATATTTTTCTACCAGCTACAACTTAGCTGCAAGTTTGAGCCTCATACTGACAATGGCCTTACTGAAAAATGAATATTAAATTCAAACCAGTGGAAAAAAATCTAAAGTCTATCTTACAGAGTGACTCTGGCATTACTTTTGAATTTTCTCATTTTATTGGTGCTCCCAGTGTGCATTACTTCTACCTGAAACACCACCAAAATGTAACATCTCCTGTTCAGTTACCTGAAGAATCCTTCTCTGCATCACTTTTATGGCTGATCTCAAAGTACAGGACCAGCCTGGAGCATCACCAGCATGACAGCTGAGACAGCTATAGGTGACCAACTCAAAAGGGAGAAGTTTGTGCAATGAATTTCCCTTTCAAGGAGTTGGTAGGATAGGCAGCCTTCCCACAGAGCAATGGTAGGGCTCAGCACTGGCCATACAGACACTACTTAAGCAGCAGAGACCAGAACTCATCTCTTCTACCATCTTCCCTTTTCCTCCAGCCACACTTCTCTTACAGAAAAGGACAGGCACAGAAACCCTGCCTGTGCTGTCCTTCCTAGGCAGTGCTTAAGGAGGAGGATGGATGAATCACTTTTTCCATCTCACAAAAGCATGCACTTCCATCCTCAGCCCATCTACTGTCGGCAGACTTCCTGCAGCCTGGGAAAACCAAAGAAGAGAGCAAGCACTGGATCCTGGTGCACACCACTGTTTCTGTCTCTCAGGAAGTCTTACAAAATCCATTAGTAGAGGGGCTTTGGAAAATTGTGATTCAGTTTATTTACTAAAATAAGATTTATTTCACTATGTCCTCCCCGCATTTTTAAGTGGTTTGTTGAAAATCTTCCAAAGGTTGACTCGGGAACCAAATTCATTTTAACTTAGTAGAAACCTTCTTTTAACCAAGTACATACAAAGCAAAGGCCACTTGTTGCTGACTGGCCAAACTCAAGATGAGATTAAATAATCCTCATGCTCCTTTGCCCCAGCTTCTCCACCTTCTCCCCAGAAGTCACCAGGCAGAAAAGGTCCCTTCATTCCTCTACTGACACCACTGGGAGGGGGACGGATGCTCAGTGCCCACGGCGAGAGCAGCTGAGATGGCAGTGAGCCATCCATTTAAACAGCACTTGGGCTGCACAGGGAGTGAGCTGGGCATTGTTATACCTCACAGGCTAACCTGGCCCTCAGACAAACAAAACACTACACTGACAATACTCCAATTCCCTCTATTTCCAGCAACTTTGTTCCAAGTAGGAGAGGAACACCAACATGAAAACCTGCTCCATGACAGTTTATTGAGGATCATGTCCACCACATTAACTCTGGCACAAAACAGCTTGAAGTTACCTTTCCCTCGTGCAGCCCTGAGCCCTGCTGCACATTTAGAATGGTTTCCTTTACTGCCCAACTCACTGCTCCCTCCTGCTCTCACTGCCCATCTCCTCCTCTTCTGGGCTTAGTCCCAGCCATCTGCTGCCAGCTCCTGGACAAATCACATCCACAAACTTCCTCCTTCTGTCTCCTTTCCACTGTCCACTCCCACACTCTCCTGAAGGATCTCCACCAATTAGCCAGCTAGCAAGAAGAGTATCTTCAAGTTCATTAGGTGAACATTCCTGGATAGAAAAGCACCAGCTGAAACAGAAGGGTGGGGTTGGCATGGAATAGGCAGGGAGAAAAAGAAAAACAAACATGCAGTGAAAATAGGGTAGAAAAGCAATGTACAGACTTGGGAAGTTCCATGCCTGGTAGTACGGATGGCTAATTTGGTTTCAGCAAAACTTAAGAGTGAATAAAACATCCTGCCTTACTTCTACTCTATAATCTGGTCTTCAACAAAAGTACAAAAGAAAACAAGAAGAAGGTGGCTGGAGTACTTTGATAAAATTTTTATGGGCTGTGAGATGCTCTAAAATTAATCACTAAAAGGATCCAGAAACACAAAGAGCTAATTTGAGGGCTTGCATTTTTGTTTCAGCAGAAGAAAGTATAAACCAGACCAAAATCAAACACAGCTCATTTTCAGAAGACACAGGGTGGTAACAAGCAGTTGTGTTTTGTAAGAATAAGACATCAAGAAGAGGAATGCATTCTACTTCTGACTTTTTTCTAAACATGGATCTGAGGTCGATAAAGGCGAATGAGCTCACCTCCCAGTAGAAGATAAAATTCCACTCATACAACTGATTAGCTGTAAGACAGTCCTCATACTAAAACTATTCCAACCAACCCCTCCTCCTAAAACCTTCCCACAACACCCCCCAATGCCACCCACAGCTCTCAGTGCATTGGAAAAGTAGCTGCTGACAAATGGGAGTGCTGTCCATCTACTGAGTTTTCCAAGTGTTATGTTTTGGCTATTTATTGGCACAGTTACATTGCAAATGAACTTCTCACTCACTGATGTGTTCCAGCAAAATTTGACCTAAGCAAAGCGTACCCAGTAATTTTGGCCAAATTGGCCAGGGATGATTAAGATTGCTGTTATTTTTACTTTGTTTTGACTGGCTTTGAAAAGGCAGTCCTAAACAGGCTTTTCTCACTTTCTGGAGCCTTAGGGAGCCAAGGAGGTATCGTACTGTACATGTAGAAGCTATTGTGTGTCCACACACACTGCTGTGCCATTACAGGCTGCCACTTGTACCTCCTCACTCTGATTTACCACCCAGATATGAAAAAAAATGCACTGTTGTGCAAGCATTCCTTCCAAACTTTGATAAGGGAAATGATATTAAAACTCATAGGGGCATACACAGATTTCCACAACTGCTGGTGAATGCCACATTGTTCTCATGCTCCCCACCATTTGCCAACCAGACACTGAAATTCCTACTACTTTTCTAGAAATATTCAGAGTGTCCTAGATGGTGAGTTTCTGGAAACAGATGAAACCCTCTAGTGATGAGAGAAAAGAATTGTCATGCAGACTGACAATCTCTTCAGTAGTTTTTGCAGACATAGTCTGCGGAATAATTCCCCACCTCCTCAGATTTACATCCTGTAGGTCTAGCTTCCACCAATAAGAACTACTTGGCAGTAAATGTTGCCATAAATATTGAACTGCAATATTTAGCTGTATACATATTCATTCCAGTACCAGATTCAAATGTGAAGAGATGCCACAGCAACAACATAATTCAGGAAGAAAATTACAACTCTCTCAAAGAATACTAGAAAAGTTTGAGTTGGAAGGAACCTTTTAAAGGTCACCTAGTCCAATCCCCAGTGACCCCTCCAATGACCTTCCTTGCCTCTGAGATTGTGAACACTGTGGACAAGCATAAAATACATGAAATAATCCCTATCTTCTTCTCAGCATTGATGGGCTTATGGTCAGATGGTCTAAGTTCAGTTCTGGACACTGCATCTCAACAATTAGGAAGAAACCAGTAAAGAATGGTCAGCAACACACGAAACTTTACATAGAAGTAATAAATGAATGGGTCAGCTTTCCCTAGACGGCAGCAGCAAAGACCACATGGGGTATAATAGCACAGACACCAGCACAGGAACTTCAGATAGGCTGACAAGCTTGCTGCTGGACTGTGGAAACTCCATCATTGGAGCTCTTTGGGGGAAAGTTAGATATATCTGTGTTGGCAACAGTAGCAGAAATGGCATATCTCATAGTCTAGTGGGACATAAACAAGGAAAAAATAAAGCCCTGTCAAATCTAGTAAGTGCTTATTAGTTGTACTGTGTACAGAGCCCCCAAGAGATGAAGGCCTCTGTGTCACAGACACTTCGATGCACACCAAGTAACAGTTTACAGAGCATGCACTGCAAAGAAACAAGAGGGCTGAAGGAGGGAATTGGTGATATTTTCTTTACTAGGGTTGAGAACCTCAACCACAGTGGTATTATCCAAAAGACAAGAACCTAGTTTGCAAAAATAGTCAGTACCAAACCCTGGCTCCAAGCTCCCTTTGGTGCCTTCAACTCCCACTTAATTATTGGGTAAATAAGCATGATGACCAAAAAATCAGCACACAATGGATGTAACTCCTTGTCAAACACAAAAAAATCCATTTTACTAAGGAGAACTGGGCTCTTGGGAGATTTACCTTACATGACTTCCCCCCCAGCATCTCATCAGCCTGTGAATAAGCCAAGAGAGGAAGCAGTGTCTCCTGAGAGCCTCAGGCTACAAGCAGGAGAGCTTGTCTGGAGGCTGCAGCACCTCCTGCACCTCACTTCTGCTCTATCACTGGCTGTGGGCACAGGTGGGACACCCATGCAGCAATGAATGAATATCAGAAGCACATACAGCTGGGCTGGCCAAGCTCAGTGCTGCTTCACTGCACTTGGGTGAACTGGGAGCTGTGTGATCAGCTGCTGCCTCCTGAGCTGGCAGCCAATTCACCCCAGGAGCAGTGACGGGCTGATATACTGTACGCAAGAGGGAAACACTTCTTGATTTCGTTTTTTTTTTTTTTTTTTTGGTAATAGCTCCTCATAGTCTCCTAAATTTGCAAAGCTGATAGGAGCTGAAGCTCCTATATTTTGCAAAGCTGAGGTTTTCTCGTGACAAACAATGTATGTATTGAAGTACCTCGTGTCTGAACAGGCCTGAGAGCTTCAGAGTGTAAAAAGTGCACTTCTAGTAATAAAAGCTAGTACTTATATGTTGTCTAAAGATGATACAGAAATCTAATCTCTTTGGGGAAAAAAATACTCAAACCTGTTTTGAAATCAACATTTCCGATTTTGCTCGTTGGTCATAGAGCACTCTGAAGGTGAACTGGTACACTGTACAATGACTACTTTTCACCCTGTGCATTCATGATTTACACACTTTAGTGAAAATATTAAAATTGCTTGATGCTAATAAACTTTGCTTGTTGGGATCTTTTTGTTTGTTCATTTTTGCTGTTGTTATTTTGTTTTGCTTGTTCTTCATTAAGACAAATACAATGTAATTGACAGGAATGGCAAATGAGAGCTAGATGAAATCTAGTGGAAACCATGGGTGAGATGTCCAGCTGATAATAACTGGGGTAGTTCCATCTTCTTCTTGAAGCTAGCAAGTTTCTTATAAGGGCATCTGACTGCTGTCTACTGTCATCAGAGAGCCTTCAGAAAAAACATGTGTGGGCAAAGGAAGGGGAATGGCAGAGAAACCACCTACAGGACATCTGACTACTGCTGGTACACAAAAGAGGAAGACACAGTGCAATGACAGATCATAGAGTACTGAACTTCTTTCCCCACACCAGGCTGCCATCAGTTTTATTCCAGACCACAGGAAAACTACCAACAGCCACCTGTAGACCTCCCAAGTCTCATTTCAAGATCCTGAGTGGATGTCAGAAGCCTTAAGTTTTGTGGCTACTTCTCAGTTCAGGAGTGAATTCAGCAGAGGTGAAGGTGGACTGTATAGGAAAGGTCACATGCAAAAGTTATCCTGAATGTATCCGAGTTTTGGGGCTTTTCACTTAAGAAATCAGAGCAGTCAGCTTTAGCCTATAGGAGGAGCGTGAGCGTAAGTCCTCAGTAACACGGAACATCTTTCTTTTCACAATTTTTCTCAGCATAAGTTCATGTTCAGTCGCACTGCACTGGGTACCCTAAAATCTGGAGAAGATCTGCCCTATTTTTTGACCTGGGAGACTATAAATAAATGTAGATAATAGCAGACAACTGCATATTTTTACATATATTACATGAAATTAGAGCAATATTCTACCTTGCTGAAGCGACTTTTTCCCTTAAGCTCTTGAGACCTTTGTACTTACTGAAAATGGTTGTGTGTGTGGCACTTTAATGTAATGACACCATCTGTAAGTACAATAGTCTAAGTTAAATAATGCTTCCTCACAAAGTTTCAGGCACACAACTAAGGAGTTAAGTAGTTTCCATGTTTGTTTTTCCTGGATCCTGTTCTGAGACTATCTTCCATAGCTGGAAAAGGTCAACATCCTACCATTAATACAACATTATTCCCACAAGTTTCTACAACAAAAAAACTTTTCATAAACAAAAGCCATTTTTTAATATGGTGCATCAAGAGCCATGTTTACTTGCACTGTTATTTTGCCAGTACCTTATGGTTTAGAAAAGATAAGGCTATTAACAAAATTTAAAATACATATTTTTTGATCTTATTCCACATTGGGAATGAAAGAAAATGTTACTAAACTGTCCTCCCGACTTCCTCTCTTGAGAGGTCAGATAATTTGGCAATCTATCACTTCTGAAAAAGAAAGTATACATATGTGTATTTGAAGGAGCCAAGACATGTAAAAAAAGTCATATACAATCATTCAAGATTTTTCTGAACTTTGCTCTGAAAATAAATAATGCTGACATTAAGAAACCAGTTTGAAGTATTTTATAGTTATTAAAGCAAAGCCCCACAAATCTTCTCATAATCAAAACGCCCAGAGGAACTTCTCTGCTTTGACTTAACTCTCTTTGTTCCTGTGCACTGGTTGGCAAACACGGTTCATCTGGGAAATGCACATACATTTATAGTCTTTCCATTTGTCAGCTTTCTCTAAAACTTCAAGAGTGTTCACAAAAGCAGTACCAAAATGCTTGCATGACATCTGGCTAAAATGTAAAAGGAAAAAAAAACCACTGACGAGATGTGAGTTTTGTTTGTTTGGGTTTTTTCCCTTCACATACAGTATCTAACTGCAGCACCTGTTTGGATGGCTCATTTGTTCCTAATGCATATGATTCACATCCCTTCTTTCCACAGAAACAAATGCACAAAACTGCAATGTACAATCCAGAACATGGATCTCACTATTTCCTCTCTTTGAACTTCAAATCTAAAGTAGAAACAATGTATTGGAGTGGTGGTATCTTCTGAATAAGAAGGTGCAGTGCATGGAATTAAATATGTGATAATGCTGAACTCGGAAACACATAAATTGTTATTATCTGTTAATCTACTTGATGTGCCCCTTCCCTATACCATGGCTTCCCAGGGTAATCACCGAGCTGGTACATGCTGTCAGTTACCAGTTTGAGATGAGAAATGCTCCTGTTGAGTTTCCTGACATGAGGGCACACATGGAAACCTGAAGAGCTGAGGTACTCTGTCAGCCCCTGCACTGCCCACACTCTGTCAGCGCTGGGTCATGTTACAGGTCTGCCTTGATCTCTGGGTGCATCACCTGGGGACCTCTTTCTTTGAAGGATTCTGTTTCCTCCCCTACTCCACTAAGGAAAAGGATTTTGTGTCGGGGAAGCAACTTTTGACCTTTGCCTGACACTTGAGCAAGATATAAACCTTTGTAAAGTTTCATGCACTCAGCAAAGCTTTTCATTCCCAGCAGCTGAAATGTTGGAAGATCCTGCATTTCTTTTGGAGTGTCCCTAAACTCTCACAGCTCCTTTTCAGGACCAGGCTCTGGGAAAACAGAGCATCCCACGTGTGTGTGTGTGTCTGTGCTGTACCTTTGACAACCATTTGCATGGAGCAGCATCAGCCTCACAGACACCCTCACAGTGGGTGGGAGCCCACTTCCCAAAGCTGAGGAGCTTCTGGGGAATCATTTCTGCAGCTCTCCTTCCAAACCAGCCTGGGACAGACATGGAAACTGAGACCAAGTTCCCTGGTCCTCCTCAACAAGCACTCAGGCACCATGGAGCATACACAGGGACACACACACCAGGCTGGATGAAGAGGTTGGTGGAGGCTCCCAGATGGAGGTGTCTAAGAAACCAGAAGCAAGGCTTCTTTTCATTACTAAAAAATGATTGGGAATGAGTGTCAGAGAGGAAAGATGGACCCTGGTGGCCCAGGATGATGTACCAGCACAAGAAGGGACTGTGTTTTTGAAAATAAATGAACAAAGATGTTCAATGGGTAGAAGAGGGACTTTAGGGTCAGATGGATGTAGATAGATACAGTTCAGTACTGAATAATGCACAAAGGGAAAAACAGTTCAAATAGTTGTAATTTCAAATATCTTTTTGTACCTGATTGTGGATTATGCAAGAGATGAGTTACACAGGATTAATGACTGGATGAGCAGGTCAGGATTTTGTAAGTGCATTTCTGCTTCTATCCATGAGCAAGCCAGCAGTACCAGGTACTGCTGACTACTGCCTCTTCTGAGGAAAACACAGAGAGCACGTGAAGAATATAGGTGGTGCTTGCAACTTCAGTCGAAAGACAGTAAGTCAATTCATAGGAGTAAAGATGAGGTAAATTCCTTCTGAGAAAACTTTCACAAATCTGTTCAAATTTCTGATGTCTATATTTGTCTAGCTTCCCCCCAAGGAAGAAGTTTTGTTCTGAGTTCTCCATTAAAGGAGCCCTATCAAGAACTCAGGTAACCCATAGCTCAAGCATTTTGAATTTCAAGAGAAACTACTTTCACATGCTGAAGATTTGGGTTAAAACTTGGAAGAATAAGTGCAAGGGGGCTATCCCTAGTATCCCACCTAGCTGAGACATTGAGACATGTAATGCCCTGACCAAAGGGAGAGGGACAGAACACAGAAAATACCCTTGTAATACAGGGATAAAAGTAACAGCCTTCTGAAGTGGTTACAGGAACACACTCAGTTGGACATAACAGAAAGTAAATGTGCAGTTCATATTACTCGAGCTCCATATTCACCAGCCACAAAGCAGTAAAAATACATCTCAAGCGACAGCAACAGAGGAGATTACATCACTTCAGGGACACATCTGACTCTGGCTGTAAGAGAATCTGGAGGAGCACAAGTGTCAGGCTAAAAGCTGGTAAAAGCCAAGAGAACATTAAAAGCCCCATGGCATAACACAAAGGCACATGCTCTGGACATAGACTAAACTGGCCCCAGTTTCAGGGTGATAAACAAAGCAGGGATTGTTTCACAGCCCCCATCAGAATTTACTCTTAGCAATTTCAACTGCCTGAATATTCAGAAGTCAGATAGGAAGTAAATGAAATTCATCAATCATCAGCTGGCTGATGCTCCTGCATCCTGGAGTCTTTGTGGGTTGTGCAACATTTCCTCTCCCAGGAAAAGAAATACTTGTTTCAAGCTTGAAATGCTTTTTCTTCAGTCACTAGTTCTTAACAGCAGTTTCTTGCTGAGGTTTGCTTTGCTTTGTCTCTGCTTACCTCATAACACTTTTGTATCTAAATATTAGTGTTTTAGTGTTTTGTTTGAAAGACTTGCCTTTTGTTTGGTTTACATATCGCTATATACACTCCTACAATTTTTTTTTTTAACTACCATCCTTTCCTCCTTTCAGCCCATCCTAACCAACTCAAGGAAATTTCTGCTCGTTCTGTGATTACACCAAAAGCTTTGTGTCCAGGGAAGGAGGCACTTCTAGAAAGGAAATCTCAGTAATATTTTGCTTTGGAGAGTAGTAGATTAGTATCTCCAGACAATTTTATCTCAATTCTCCCCTGACAGTCAAATTTAAGCAAAGATGGCTATTTCCTATTTCCATTACAAGAAACTGAAAGGTTCTCACAGAAGACTAAGCTGGAAGCTTAAGCATTTCCCTCCTGGACCCTCTGGAATGTCTTCGTTACTGCTGCAGTTTTGATTTAAAACACCTGGGTCTTCCCCGGTCAAACACAATGTAATTTGCCTGTGATGCTTCTGCTTTCTTACAAAACACATCAGCCTCTCAAGAATTCCTAGATGCTTAGTTAGGTCTTAAAAAGCCAAAGCTTAATTCTTGACAAATTTCAGTTCTGAAAGCTAATCAGACCAGCAGCTAGAATATGTGATCAAACCAGAATAGTCCTTTTTGCAGGACCTCAACCAAATTGTGTCTGGTGGCAATAGCTGCAGTCTGTTTGGCAAGCATAAGGCTGGGGTGGGATACACCTCACACCTTACACAGACCTGCAGCTAAGGGGATTCATTTGTAACACAGGCATAAAAGGGATCATGTACTTGCTTAAAGACACAGGTTAACTGACAGAGGTTACAAGACCCTAGGAATTACCAGATTTTGTGAAGAGGGAATTTTGAGGAAGTTTTTCCTTGAACTAAATAGCTAGTTCAGGGATAAGTTAAAGTTTGACCTGTGTTTCACTTCATGACAAGAATAGATACTCAAGACAACACAAGCTGAACAATCTTTTTTCTGAAAACTGGTATATGTTTGAATAAACAAATGGCAGGGATAGACGACCAATTATAAACTGCTACCAGGCACTGAATTTCATTATGGGAATGCTCTGAACTGAACTGAAAATGAAATAGTGTTCCACTGGGTACAGGTAAAGCCTCTGCAGCCTCTAACTGCAGACGCTTCCTGAGATCTTCAAGTTTAGAGAATTTGGAATGTAAAAAAAATATTACAGTATAAAAGATCTCTTCTTGAAGCAAAGGATTCACAAGTGGCTGCAAGAGTGTTCCAGTGACTGTAAACACATGACAGAGAAGTATGTTTATCCCACAAAAAAGGACTCCTGTTGATTTAGTACACAGAGGCAGGAACACATTTAGCTTTACAATTATGCCTCATTGCAAGGAGGGTTTATTTAGCCAGTTGGTGCTCTGATTTACACCATACAAAACATCTTTGAAGTCACTAAAGTTACACAACATAGATAAGTTAGGACATTCTCTGTCTAGGACTAAGAATAGGTAGAGAAGGAGAATCCTTACAGAGAAAAAGCGCAACACAATGTCTGTGAAAGAGTAAACAACAGCCCAAACTGCAGCTGTGTAAATGCACCAAGCCACAGCCACAGGCTGACAATGTCATGTGTGCATTTATTTATACCAGAGTGTTTGGGCTTTTATAAAAAAGATATGCTTACTGTGTATTTGGTTTGGTAAACACGAGGGGCCAAGCTGCCGTGCTTAGGCAGGAGATGCTGAAATTATATAGAGGATTTTTGCTGATTAAATGTACACACGACTGATACCATTGGCATTGTATGGCAGAAACTATTACTTATGAAAACTATCACTATAAATTACCTTACCAGAGAGGGTAGCACTCCTGTGGTAACAGAGTCACGCGTCCCTCCAGCAAGGATGGGACATGCTGAGAGGCACATGCAGCAGGCAGGAGCGTCTGCATCCCCTGAGGGGGAGCACCCCCACCCCTCTGCATGTTCCTTGTTCTGCACACCCTATACCACAGTGGGGCAGGGGCTGAAGTGTCCTGCTGAGTGTTGGCACCTTGGAGCAGGGTCAGGGTCACTCGCAGGGGCAGCCCAAGGACACTCTGTTCCTTCCCATGGGTGTTTTCGCTTGAAGCAACCTGATCTTCCTTGGTCTTAGTGGTAGTCATCAGTCCAGACTAGCCCCAACAGCCCTGTTCTCCATGTCCCATGTATCTGGAATAGCTCAGGCATCTTTAGAGGTATGGCACAGAAGGATGTTCTCAGCAAGCTTGTGCTCTCGTTCACTTGGCTAAGGTTACCACTGCAGATCAGGCCCTGATATGCTCGATCCCATGGAGCTGCCCTGCACCTTCAACATCACTCCAGCACATACCATTCCCTACTCCAGAGATGCTTGAGCCATTGTGCCAGATTGAAAATATGCCTCTACATGCCTGACAGGCCCTGAGAAAATAGCTTTAAAGATGCAGGGGTGAGCAGCTCCCTGCTGAGACACTGACTGTGGCTCTGTGCATAAATCCATCCATGATCTTGGGTCTACAGGTCTACATGGCCTAGCAGAATTTACTATGGTGGCCAAAAATGTATCAGCAGATATATTTTGTGATTACACTTTTCAGATGGCTTTACAGTTCACTAAGCAACTGTCTTTGGCACGGTTTCTCTCCTCAGACCGCTCTACTGTTTTCAGGGTAGGGTGGGTGGGGGTATGAGAGTGTGTGTAATATTTTTCTCCTGTCTCCTTTGATGATAAACCTCTATTCTGCCTCAAAGAAGTTTTTTGGTTTTTTCCCCTCCTCCACTGTGTTGAATTCTGGATTTCTCCATCGACTTCTCTAATTTTAATGCTGTTGTTTAACTGGATAATCTGACTTCTTCTATCTTACATTTATATTTCACAGCACATCTGCAGGATTTGAGAGTTCACTGCATGGATGTTTCAAACCACACCATAGGATCTTGGCAGTTACACACGACTTCAGAGATTTTATACACATACATCTGATGTACAGAGGAAGTAATTAAACCATATGGACTCTCCTATACAGTAGGAAGCACAACACAAATCTTCTCACTTGATTTATTATAACCTTATGTCATTTAGCAAAACCAACTCTGCAACCGTCTGAAGGAGGGAAGCCAGCTGAGGAGAGGAGAGGGAGGAGCTGTATGGGGAGCTGCAATCCTGAGGGGTTTTATGTGCCTGCAGCTGTGCAGGGCAGTTGAGACCTTGCTGGCAGCACCAGGTATGAGGCAGCAGAGCAGGGACTGCAGTTTGGTTTGCGAGGTCTTGTAACAACAAGAAAAACGAATGGATCTGTCCTCAGCCTGCACATCCACCTCTGCCTCTATCCAATGGCAGGGGCTAAGGATGAAGAGCTGCAGGGGACAGCAACAACATCCTCCTCACACAGCGAGTCCACCCCTCCTCTGTCCTGCAGCCTCACTCTCTGAGGAGGGGCTGGAGGTCAAGGCTGGGCTCATGCAACCTGGCTTGTCCTGTCTACAGGACTGTCATGGAAGGGTTAGTCTCACAGTGGTAAGGGACACTGCAGTAGCAGCACAGTCCTATTTGAACCGAAGAGTTTCCTGTGGAAAAAACATTTTATCCATAAATCTGCATGCTAGTGCCTACCCTCATTAAATACTGGAATAAGGAATATATATGGGTCCAACACCCACAGCATCACGTGGTGCCTTTGAGCCCTTTGCTGCTGGAGTCCCTGTCCACTAGAAAGAAGCTGTTGCTGCGCCCCTCTGGATGATGCTACCTCTGCCACAAACCTGGAAGGGTTAGCAATGCTTTTGGCACCATACAAAGAGCCACATGCAAACAGCTCCTGCCCAAGGAGCTCATATCCTAACACAGACAAGCCCAGACAGCTGCAAAGACCGCGACATCCTGCATTACAGGAGGGAGACCTCATCTCAGAACCAGCTTCCCTCATTCCTCTTCCAGGCTACCAAGACAGGAAGTCCCTCGTAGGAAACTTTAACAGATAAAGGGTGGTGAAATGGAGAAGGAAAAGATGCTGCATGCTTGAGAGCAGATAACAGTTCACCAAAGAAAGAGAAAAGTAGGGGGTCTAGAAACTGAAAAGCAGCCAAAATGTGGTTTATAGAGAAAAAGGGGTATTTAGATCAGACAAAATAATACAGACATATCTAAGTCTTTATTTGACTGGACAGAAAGACTATGCAAGTTGCCATACTCTGAATGGAGTGAAATAATTTGTTCTGGAGAGGATAGCAAGTACAACTTTCTTTTTTGCTCTTACACTTCTGCTAGACTTTGCCAACAATCCTGGGGACAAATAAGCCTGGTTTAAACAAGTTTATAAGGGCTAATAACATCTTTAACCAGTGATACTGTATTTACAAAAATTAGTTTTGCTAAGTAATAAGATAAGGAATAGGTAAACACAATTTAATTGAACAACCATGACCCATACTGAAAAAAACCCCCAAACCATCAAAAACCCAAAGTGCTTTTCTTTGCTGGGCATCTATGATAGCAGCAGACAAAAAGGAATTTTACAGACTAACACAGTCTTTTCACAGAAAGATAGTTTTAGCCTGGGGGAGAAAAAAAGCTGCACGGATGCTTTATTTGTTTGGCTTGCAGCTTTATTCATCATCTAGAGCTGTTGCCTGTGCCTAACACACAGACTTCTATCCTTCAAGATCCTCCTTCTGCATGCTCCCAAATATCTAATGGTCAATATAATATATTTTAACATTTGTCATCCTTTTCCAGATACACGTAATGGAAACACTCAGGTATACTTTAACAATCTGGTTGCAAAGACACTGAAGATGATTTGGGAACCTTTTGTACTAACTGAGGTTAATAAAGAACATTTATTTTCTTAAGTGTCAGTAAGAAAATGCTGAGAACAGACTCAGTCTGCCTCGGCAGATACTGTTTGAGATGACAGCCTGCCCATTCCCACATTCCTGGTCTCTCCAGGTCAGACTCAAAGGATTCCACTAATAGTTTGGTACTTAGCAAAGCAGACAAAAGGAAAATGGGTCAATGTTACTTGCTCCCATGTGACAAAAATACAGAAAATAGAAGCAAGCACCATTTGAGAAATTTGTAAAGCCTCAGACATATGTCATGAGAAACATTTACAATCTCTAGAGTATAATTTAAGTGCTAAAGGATGACCTGGATTATCCCTCTTGGATGCCTGTGTGAGCTACCCAGTCACACAGTAAAACCATCATCCCCCCGCTGCTCTATCTTTAAACTTCTTCTCACAGTAAGCAGAAATTGCAAAACTTGGCTGAAAGCACAAATAATACTTTTGTGCAGTAGTTGAACTGTCTGAGTGCTAGAAGTCAAAGCCTGACAGTCTAATCAAACGGACAACACATTTTTCTGAAAGCAATCCTGACAGCGCATTTAATTTCCTTAACGAAGTGAAATTCATATGTGAAAACCAAACAAAAAGATCAATGATACAGAATGACAGAATATTCTCGGTTGGAAGGGGCCCATAAGGATCATCCAGTCCAACTCTTGAGGGAATGGGCCATCCAGGGATCAAACCCTTGGCAGTATGAGCACCCCATGGTGGGAAACTTCTACCCAACAGAGCTGACAGACACACACACACACACACACACACACACACACACACACATACATACATACATACATACATACATACATACATACATACAGGAGGATGTGCTGTGCTATGCAGACACTATTGGCCCCAATGAGTTGAAAGGTGACGGATGAGTAGACACTCGAAACATTCTCTAACTTCAGGAACTTATTTTCTAAATAAGGTAATATATACTTGCAGGATTTCATAGGAAGACAGGAAGGATAAAAAGAAAGCCATTCAAGAAAAAAGGTATGGCTATATTTTTGAATGGTTGTGAATTGCATCCAAAGGATTCTTATCTCAGCATTGGCTATTATCACCAAAGTTAACTTTGCACTACTCATCTCCAGCAAGTTTCCTTTCTATTATTTCTTTACAAGAGTTAACGTTTCCAAAATTAAATTTTAAGTCTTGTTTTATTTTCTGAAATAAAATGGTTCTTGATTCCTTACTGTGATTTCTCTTCCATTTTTTCTCCATCTCTCTCATCCAAATTTGTGAAATGCAGATGTTCAAATACACTCTTAAAAATGCTGCCCTCAAAATAAATTCCTGAAATATCAGTGAAATACTGTTTCGATTTATTAGCAAACTGCCATAAGATTTGTTTTTTCAATGAGTGTAACAAGGCCATAAATCCACAGATCACATAGGTAATGCAGAAGGCATCAGATGGTGTCATTCAAAGGGAAGAGCTGAACCTACAATGCAAATAGTTAATCCAGCATATTGACTTCGGTCATAAGTTTGTTTAAACTGCAGCCTTGGTATTCATTCTGATTGATGACATGAATTCTTGAGCTCTGTCCAATGCTGCTGAATTGTTTTCTCATCACACCAGCTGAGATTGCAAACATTTCTGATACAAGGTCGTAGAAGTATCTGCGCAGGTGTAACCTTGGGCTTTAGGAGGAAGGGGCACTATCTGCATGAATGCTACACAACTTGCACTTATTTTGCTGGAGATAATGTATGTCAATCCAAGGAGTTTAAAATTATTAAACTGAAAATGCAAATAAAAAGGTGAATGTGTCCTTTTGACTACCTTTAACTAAAGTACCATTCTTCTTTTCTTTGGTACAGTTCTGTACAGTTGATTTGAAAAGGCTTTGAAGGAATTTTGCTTTCAGGGATGGAGCAAAAGGCAGGGAGTGCAAATTGTTACCATGGGATAGGCTTAAAAAAATCTTCTATTCCTTTGGATTACAAATAAATACAAATTCTATGCATTACTTATGGAATCAATCAATGTTTCATATCTGGTTGAAACAGAAATGTTTGGCAAAAGAGTGAAAGGGTAACAAGGAGCGAAAAAATAATTTTTGGAAAGAAAGCCTCCATTTGAGTTTATCTTTTAAATATTCTTTACAATGTTCTGAACATTTACAAATGAAAATGTGATTTCTTTGTGAATGTTTAATTGCACTCCTGCATGTACTGAAACAAAACAGCCTGATTTGCTTTTAATATATCTTGCATTTGTTCATTTGAAAGAGATTCTGAGGAAGACCTTTCACTGCTTCCCAAATCTCAGATTTTGTGTAGAATGCATATATGGGAAGTGGAGCTTCTTGCTCATGGGAAAGTTATCTAATCTCCATCCACCAGTTCAAAAAGATCTCTGATGTTGATTAAACATGTATAAACAGAGCTTAGGGGGAAAAAAAAAAGGAAACATGCATATTTCACTCAAAAAAATGTCAAGACAAATGTACTAAAGGCCAGCAATTAGCAAACAACATAACTATCCCACTACATGGTTGATTAATTTTCAGTGTATCCCAGCTAAAGCAACGTTCATTAAATAAAACATTAGGTCATAAAGATATCAAGCTTCAGACTGACACAAGTTCAAGTTCTGTCAAGCAAACCTGTAGACTGCCTGCCTTTTCTAGTGAACTCTAAAGAGTTTGGGTCTATTTGCTGATGACAGTTCATGCAATTAAGCCTTATACCCGAGATTTAGATGCCTATGGAAGAATATCGAGAGTTCAGGCATTTGTATATGCTGGCAGGACCACGTAAGGCTGAGTTTTAAAAGTATAAACCTAAAAAAAAGCATTCATTTGAAACCACCCTCACACACATGTGCAAAAGAAAACTGTATGCATGTATCTGAAAGCAGAATTTAGCTTCACACTGTTAAATAGATTTTACAGTAACACTTTTCCTGTCTTTTGCCGATGGAGCTGCTCTCCTCTATTACCTTGACTAGAGAAAAAAAGAAAACTAAATCTTGATGTACCACACCAGACTTGATTACAGCACTGAAATAATGAAGAGTGTCATCCCATGCATAGTGCTCATTAATACCATAGACACTTGTAAATCTGTTACCATTACAAACACCTCCTCCAAATAGCTTCCCTCAGAGGGCAGCTTTTCACCTGCGAATTTTCCAGAGACTTAACCTTGGTCTATGAAGCAATGTGAGATTTTGAAGCGCCAATTTTGCTTTTCTATCCATTCTGCTGCAAAATCTGACAATACTTCAGTAGATATGGGATCAAGTTC
The DNA here is from genome assembly GCF_963513975.1 of Fringilla coelebs. Lineage (NCBI taxonomy): Eukaryota > Metazoa > Chordata > Aves > Passeriformes > Fringillidae > Fringilla > Fringilla coelebs. The sequence goes on along the minus strand of NC_140029.1, from coordinate 25,022,561 downwards.
ACTCCCAAAGCTTTGTATATGGCAAACACTGGAGAGCAAATAGGACATTTTCCAACCCATTTCTCTCTTGCTGACCATCAAAAAAATCCCACAAAACCTTGATGCTGATCTAAGAAGTATTTAGGGGTTGTCAGTCAGAGGGAAGGGGGATGATCAGCCTGGAAAAAGGGATCAGACCTCTGATAAACTCTAAGCTCTGGCTGACTATAATGTCTGCTTGGTGTGAGGATGCCTCTGGGACAGAGTGAATCTTCCAGGAGAGGACAAAGCTGGCAAGGGCAGCAGGAGGTTTGATGAGTTGACACAGAGAGCTGGATTTGGAACAGGTGGGAGGACTGAAAGGCCTTCTAAGTGTAAAGGAAGCAGAGCCCAAGAGATGGCCAGATAGGAATTTGTTCTGGTGGAAGGGACTGGTGACCAGTGGTCACAATTCTGTATTATACCCCTTGTGAGGGACAGTAGAACAGGGGTGTCCAAGGGGGTTAACTCAAGGCAGCTGAGGGGGAGACTGAGGTCCAGATCCACCTCGTGGAATAGGTAAGGTAAATAACACCGTTTACAATTCCACTTGACTGGTGCTTGCAACAGAGGATGGTCAAAAGCTGTCAGTGCTTCTACAGCAATGCTAGAAATCTAAAGAATAGGATTATGGAATTGTGCTACCTGGCAATAAATGATATCCCTGGTATAAAAGGCATCTCATGCTGGTGAAAGGAAGATAATCAGTAGCATACATAGATTAGTTCATCTAATTTACAGGAACAATAGAAAAGAAGATAAAGACAAGGAAATGGCACAATATTTGAAGGCTACAATAAAGTGTTACAGAAAAAAATACTCAGGGAGGAGGGGACCATTAGGAGTCCTTGTGGTGGAAATAACAGAAAGGTAGGACTTTGTATTTAGGATTCCTCTGTTAAAGACACCAATAATTAAATACCCAGTGAAATTAGAGAAGCTGAACAACTAGGTCAGGTAGCAATACTGGCCAATTCCAACTGCCTACATACTGTCAGGCACAATGCCTCATCCAGATGTGATAAGGAAATAAAAGTTTTGGACCCACTGACTGACTTTTTCTTAGCACAATAGACACTGAGACCCATAAGAAAGAATGCTGCTCTGGGTTTAGTGTCAAGTGCTGCACAGAACCTGTTTCAAGAGGTACTATTGAGAGAACTGCTCTGCAAGAGCTTCAAAATTTAACTGAATTTAATGCTGTAGTGTACTGAGATAAAGTAAGCCAAACAAATACATCACACAGATATCCAATTTCAAGAAGGGGAAATACATTAAAATCACAAAAATAGTAAAAGCCTGAAAAAACAGTCAAAAAGGCAAGAAGCCTAAAGCAACCTGGAGGCTTTTCAAAAACACTGTATTAAAAATCCCAGCAAACTATGTGTCACATATCAAAAAGAAAGTAAAATGGTTCAATAAAAACTCTGGACAGCTCATAAAAAAAACCTAAGAATGCCATTGTAGGCAAAAGGGTTGGCATTTAAAAAATTGCTGAAACGGACAGGAAAGCCCATATAAACCAGATCAAGAATAAATGACAACTAGGATGGCTAAAAATGAATGAGAAAATTTTGCAGAAGATAACCAAGCTGATAGCAAAAAGCTGTTTAAAGGACAACAAAAAGGCATCAAGGGAAATAGCAGCACTACATGATGCCAAGGGCTCATAAGGGGCACTTGGGGATAGTAAGGCCATAGCAGAGAAACTTGGTGACTCCTCTGCAGAGGTCTTTACTGCTGAAGGTACTTGAGAAGGTCTCTATTCCTCGAGACTGAAAAATTTCAGATAAATATGAAGGAAGTAGTAGATAAAACAGGTAAGGCAGGTGTTACTAAGTGAACACGAGTGGGGACATTCACCCCTGACTTCTGAAGGAACTCAAGTGTGAAACTGCAGAAGTGCTGGCCAAAGTGTGTAACCCAACATTGCAAACTGCCACTGCACCAGTGGGCTGGTGCCAACCAACCATGTGGAAAAGGGGCTCAAGAGGAAACTTTGAGAACTGTGGGCCAGTTCATTTGACTTTCCTGCTTGGCAAGGCAGTAGTCCACCTTAAGGAACACAATTACTGAACTCAAGGATAAGCATGGTAAAGCAAGCCTTAGTGACTACAATGCATTTGGATTTTCAAAACTGTTTTTATAAAATGCTTCACTGAAGCTTTTAAAATAAATTATCTTGGGGTTGTAAGAGAGGTGCTCTTATGGACTGAAGGCTGCTAAAGGACAGGAAGAAAAGTACCTGATGGTCACATTTCAAAATGAAGACATAACACCACTGGGTTCTCTCAGACACATGCTGTAACTCGTTTTTGCAAAGATTCCAATGGTGATCTACAGAAGGGACTGAACTGTGAAACATCTGAGTCTACAGATGATACTGATTCCTCTTAGGTTGTTAAATATGATGCTGGTGCTGAGGAATGGGGAGATCCGGTGATTTCTCATGCTGGAGAAGGACTCCACCAAACTGGATGGGTACAGTTCTGGTCTGTCACAGAAGAGAGAGTAAATGGACTAAGGGCTGGAGTGTCACCTTCAAAAGAGAACCTGGAAAGGCTGTGACTCACCCTTTTAGAGAAGAGAAAGCTGAGAGGGACTAGAACCGAGATTTACAAAATTAGGGAAACAGTGAGTAACCTAAACCCAAACTCAAAATCTCCCAGTACTGGAAACAGGGTGTATTTATTATAAGAATATATTATTATATTTATTATTATAAGAAACCAGAGGGAGCTTTGCTTAGAACAGGTCAGAAAGTGATTTATATAATTTATATCATTTGAATAGCACCACTGGAGGTTGCAAAGACACACAGTTACAGTAGCTTCAGAAAAGGATTAGACAAATTCAGGACTAAACACAGATACTGAAGGAATATTTAAATTGGGTTATCTTGGGTACAAGTGAACGGACTGCAGAAAATTGCCAGAACTCTGTGCTCCCTATAAATAGCATCTCTTATGGTAGTTCACTTTGAGAACAGAATAATGAGCTAGATGAATAACTAAGAAGATGCTTCTAATGCTATTATTTTGTGGAGGGGTAAAAAAAATTAAATATCAGTTTTCATCAGATATATCAGTTTACACCAACAGACTTACAAGGAGCTGCTATCACTATACCAGCTTGGAAGCCAGTTAATTATGATATACAAGAATTACACTAACAGTTGATAAAATCATTTTATTTGATTTAAACATTTCCCTATAATTTAATAATGGAGTTGACTTTAGAATATTTGTGTGTTCTATTTTGTTGTTGTTTGTTTTTAATTATGAAGAAACACATCTAAATCTAGCCCATGTGTTAAGACTTAGACTTGTATGGAAAATGCTTGCAAGCAAATATCACACACTAGATTTCCCAACTGTGTAGCATCCAAAAGCAGACAGAAGTAATTTTAGGAATACTGGTAATAGCTTACCCTTGGCCACTGCATCAGTGAAAGCAAAGACCAGCTATCTGTAAAGGACTGCTAGTCAACAGTCATGTCAGCCTAGGTTAAAAATAAATGTTTGGGCTTTCCCAAGAAGTGGCCTTTATGGGGGGACACAAAGCTGTCTTATAATTTCAGTTTCCATGAATCCAGTTCCTTGCAAAAACAATGGCTAAACGGCTTGAGCACTGTTAGACGCTTGACTTGGGAAGTACAAAAGAGCGCAATTTCTCACTCTATAGAAAGATCAAAAAGATTTCTACTCACTTCCACTTTCTATAAAGCCTTCTAGGCTGGTTATGAAGTGAGGCTGATTACGAACTTCAATGGATCAAACAGCTGGCCATTGTACTGAATGGAGTTATCGTTTCCTACATAAGTGCATTAATGTTTAACAAATTTTAAGGCACATATATTGTTCTCTGAGCAATGCATGGTTTGCAAAGAAGTATAAATCTCAAGATTTTAGGAGGCGCAATAAAAATCTTGAGGAAAAAAAGAAAGAAAACCAGTTTTTTAAAAATTCATTTAATCCCAACTTTCCATTTCATTCAAAACAGAATTTCAACACCATATCAGTGTTTCCCTTTACTCTTTTCCCTCACACCTAGGAATCTGTGTACTCCTTATATTATGTTCTCCAAATGTACCTTAGGGAAAGGGCGAATCTCTTGTTGTAGGAGAACAATTTAGGAGAAGTTGCCATAGAAGAAAATGAGAAGATTAATCTGGGAGATTCGGGAGAAATGTCTCAGGGAGAAAAGTCTCCTGTCTTTCCTCTGCCTCCTCACTCTGTGTCCTCCACTGAGGCTTATACTATGGTTTCTTGTCATGTGGATTTGAACACTCCTTCGGGAGCTTCGATTTGCACTGCAACTCCACTGAGTTCTTGCCCACTGTGAGAAGGGAGATGAGGCTGAGGCTGGTCCCCAAGCCTGGCTCCTGCAGCCCCAGCTCCAACCATCCACCTAGATGCAAGGTATGGTTAGATAGACTGGGTATTTGTAACCAGCTAACAGTAACTGCAACTGGACTGCAGTGAAAAGAACAAAGACCAGAGTGTCATTAAAGACTAGACAAACCAAAAGCAGCTTATAGGAGGAACTTCACTCTTTCTGCTAGGAAGATGGGAAGACAAAGCAGGACTGGAGGTGGGAACTTCAAGGAGATCATACATGGCCTGAGAGACATTTCTTTGGAGAAAGTTCTCCAAGAAACAACCCAGCATTTGCTGTGAGCTGCAAACACAGTTATCACAGCAATGTCCTGATTCTCTGCACATTTGGATTTGACCAGCTTTCCTTTTGGGAATGAAGAAGAAAGTGCCATTTGCAGGTGTCCTCACAGCCCTGGGAGCAGCTCAGATGAGAGGCAGGAGGTTGCAGGCTAGATGATGCTTTTGCTTAGCTGCAGCAGCTCCCCCACCACTACAGTGGACAGATGATGCTTCTGCTGTTTTATTTTTCTGTTCCCACTCAATTTTAGCAGTGTCTGAGTCCAGTGAAAGCTGCAGGGTCAAGCCCAGCCAAAACAGAGTAGAGGAAAACATAAAGCCACATACCTCTTTCCAGTAGGCCTGCTAGGTGGGTGCATTGATTTGTGATAGGTTGCCTTTTGCCCCTAGAAAGTGCCCCTGTGAAGCAGGATTCAACTTTCCTGTGCCTTTGCGCCTATCCTTACCAGTCCTGAACCAAAAGCAGTGTAGACAGTAGCACAGGGTTTCCAGATGCCCTGCACCTGGAGACCTGGCCCAGATCACCAAAGCCAGGATGATCTCCACACATCTTGACAGTGCCTCTCTGCCTCTAGCACAGAGTCCCAGGAGATACCAGTGGGCATATTTTGCAAAAAAACCCCTTATTTTGCAAAAAAACAAATGAAGTAGAAGCACCTATAAATAAAGAGCAGGCATTTCTTCAGACCTTCACTCCTTTCATAGTTTGCAATTATGTTTACCACTTCAATGAATTCACTTCATTCAACAGATGCAGATGTGCAGTCAGTAGCAGCAATCCAAAGAAAATGCTTTTAATTTGCCTGGCTTTAGACCTGTCACAAACAGAGGGTGAATTTCCAGAGGATGGCAGTGCTGACAGCTGGCTGCAGACCCTTGCAGTGCTGCTCCTACCTGAGCTGCAGGCAAGTGACAGCTCTGTGGCACCTGGGCTGGAGAGGCAGTGCAGAAGCAGGCTCTGCCAGACTGCCTCAGGCACTCTTACAAGTGCAAGCACGCAGGACATCTATTGTGCATGCAGTGAGTCACCTCGAACAGAGAACGTGCGCCGTGCCAGATTATACAGAGGTTTTGTGAAAATAAATATTCCCATTGAGGATTAGCATGAGACCAGAAGCTATGCCAAACCTGACTAGACTCTAAAGGCCAATCTTGTTCCTTAAACCAGATGTTTAACAGAGGTTGTGACATCTGAAGAGATCAGCAGACACAAAATGCAGGCAGTGTATGCTAACTCAGAATGAGGTGTATCATTTCAGAGAGGTAAAATACAGAGAGATAAAATATGATTTTTGAAATGTAAAATTCTGTAAATCCCTTTTTCCAATACTTTTTCACATCTTGCACAATTGACCACAAGTAGTAAAATATAATTTATGTTTTGTAGCATATCCTTTTTCTCTTTTTGAGTATCTATTTAAAAGGAGGCCAACCTCATTAGTTAGTGGGTTTACTTACTTTCCTGAGGTAAAACTGAGAATGGTAAGCAGGTACCTAAAATCTGCTCTCACTTTCCCAATCTAGATAGGAAGCAACCCACAGGAGCTTCTTGTCAGTGGCACCTGACTGCTTCTCTACTGTGGTATTTTCACATTTTCAGCTTTTCCAACCTATGCAGTTAGTTTTGTTTAACTGCCTCTTTTTCCTTTCACATTTGGCAACTTGAAATTCAAGGTCATTCAGTCAATAAGGAGCATGAAAAACATTTCAAAGTTGGTAGTTTTGCAACAGATATTTTCATGAACTCTAGTGAGCATCTTACAGCATCAGTTTTTGATTTTCAGTCAAAAGTGGGAAGTGGCAGGAGGCACTTGCCAAACTTCGTGTGCTGGATGATGAGGGTAAGGCAGTAACAGCTGGAGGGAGCCCCATGGGAAGCTGTGTCTCAGGGGATGGCTTGTTTGTCCTCAGATCATCAGGTTGCCACTGGGTTATTGTAATGGAAAGCAGATCAAGAGAAGCTCACGGTCAGGCCATGGGAGTATAACCATTACAGTCCCCATGGCATGGTGGCTCCAGGATCATCTGACTTCCATGGAGACATCAGGACTTCTGCTGTAAACAGCAATGTTCCTTGCCTCCCACCTACACTGTGACTTTCCTGCCACCTCTCCCTCCACTGAGACGTGGAGTCAAGCTTGAGGAATGCAATGGGAATGGGAACTGGTGTGGAGGGAAGGCAGAGAACTGAAAAATCTTATGAGGTTTGTGATAGCAGAACAAGCACATGACCTGCCACCACATCTCTTGCCTGACCTATTCTTAGAGATGGGTGGATGGAAAAGGCTGAGTCACTGTCTCAGCTGCAGAAGACCAAGTACAGAAGGAGCCTGCCAGCCAGGGCTCCAAGCCATACAGGATAGGAGCCCTGCCCTATTTCTCAGTGCTCTTTGTGGCAGGTGGCTAATCCCCTCCACCCCATCTCCTTTCCTCTGCCTCATTCCTCACTAGTTCCCAGAACGAAGAACAGACTGTCAGCCACAACATAATGCCAGGAATTATAAACAGTTGCCTTTCAGCAGGGATTTCAGGTTTTGCAGGCATGGTTCCTTCTTCCTTTAGTGGAAATCATATAGAATCACAGAATTATTGAATCATTTAGGTTGGAAAAAACCTCTAAAATCATCAAATGTCTGTATCCCATGCATGTATCTGGTATCTTTTCATCATTCTGATCTGATCAGCTTGTCATGGCCATCCCTTGGCCCTCATCTTTGCCTGCTACATATCATAACAAGGCATTCACAACAAAGCATTTCTTCAAATCTACAAGCCTGTGAGAAAGTAAGATGAAACACCAACAACTTTTTCCTGAAAAAGAATAATGGTTTTAGCACTCTTAGCAGTCTAGTGCAAGTTCACCTATAGCAAAATATATAGCATTGAACTTGTACCATCAAGAACAATTTACAGGAAAAAATGTTACTTACACGGCTTCCTTTTTCAGGGAAACACTGACATCCTCCACTGCAGTCTCTGCCTCCACATGGCCCTGTGTATTTCTTTCCACCCTGCAAACCAGAACACATAACACAAAAGTTAAAAGATATCAGCTAGGATATTTGAAACAGCACAATCAGTTTTGATTAGCAGACTTGCTGGGAACTGCTAAAGCAAAGATCAGGATCAGATCTAGGATTTACAGCTGAAATCTCTTTAATATGTGCTAAGAAGCAGCAGTGAGTGGCTGTCCAGTTCTTGGAGATCAGCATCAAGAAATATAATATTACTTTGTTTATTTCCCTCCACATTTTCAAAACACTGCAGCTCGAGGCTGAGCAGTATCTTACATATCTTTTGGACACATGCAATAGATATCACATCACAGAAGTGCAGCTGCTTGGATTCTTTAGGGACATGGTCTAAGACCTAGGTCACAATGCACCACATCCTTCTATGCATGCTCCAAATGGTTGCTGTATTTTGAAATATTTATTGGTGGACATAAAGGAAGATGTAGGCATCATGTTCAAAATCATGAGCCAAACTCCTGCTTTCTCCTTGTCTATGGCTACCTATTCTGGAGGAAGAAAAAATTTGCTAGCAGTCAGCCACTGTGATTTAGAAGTCACTTCCAGTTTAGGTAAATGTCTTCAGTTACATCTCTCCTGCCTGACCACAACCACGTTGGCCTGAGCCACAAATACATGGATCACAAAATATGCACCCCTCCACAGAAATCCCTGGATGGACTTCAACAGGCAGGCAAACTCAGATTATATTCCATGCAAGTGCCTGCACAGAATGCAGCAGCCACAGTCAGTCTTGTTCAGAAACCTGAACAGCAGAGATGCTGTGCATGCTGTGGTGTGACTTTTATAAATGTAACTTAATGATTAGGAATGTTGTGAAGACCAGCCTGCAGCCCAGTGGAGCTCAGGGTTTTGAACCCCTGAAAATGACCTGGCAGCCTAGTAAGTAATCTGTGAAAGGAGGAAGGGATTTCTCATCACTATTTCTGAACCTGACTTGGCCCACAGTACATAATTAATACAGTCAGAAGAACAAGAGAGAAGGGCTAAGTCTAGTGGCTACAGGAAACCCAAATCCCTCATTCAAGGCATTTCACATGCACTGCTCCTCCCATGAAACCTCAAGGCAACCCAGCTGCAGGGTACAGAGTCAGGCTCCATGTCACCTGCTCTCCTCTTGGCTAAAGCAAATGGTGCCTCTATTTTTCTGCCTCCTTCAGAGCTTCAGCTCATCATCTCTTGAAAGGGAGGTGAAAGGGATATAAACAAGGCTCCAAAACAGGATGGGTGCTCTGAACTGCTGTGCTGTTTCACAAATAGACAGTGATGCTGCTATTCCTGCCTCTAGGGCTGACTTAAGGAGCTAAAACAGAGAGGGGACCAAAGCTGCCATGGGGTTCTAAACAATCCTCTACTCAACACCTGAGGTTTTTTGGTCACATTCTCAGGTATCCGTTTCTGCCTTCACACTCCCTGAAAACACAGCTCTGAGATTTGGATACCTCCCTGGCAGTCAAATGAATAAAAGGTATGGAGAAGGCACCAAGCATTATCTAAGTCCTGCTTTGGTCATATTTGTACAGCAGACTCTTAATCTTACGACACACAGAAATACAAAGTTCCCAAAACAAGTTTTTATGCTTGTCATGAGAAGGTTCATATCTGTATCTTAAGTACTTTTATGTACTAAAACACTTTTGTTTCAGCTTTATATTTAATTCTCATATTTAATTGAAGAGGTAGGGTTTTCATACTGATCGAAGCAGTCCACCAAACTGAAACCATGCCCTGACCTAGGTTAGGTGTTTTATTCAGGAAATCATTTCATGGATGTAGCAGAATTCTGTGTCATGTTATGAATTCTGATTTACGTTTAAGCTATTGTTTAGAGGAAATATTAAATCAAGACAATTTTATAAACTCCAGCAGTTTGCTCAGGTTGGTCCATTTTTTAGTTAAGTAAAACTCACTATTTCCATGGAGTTTATTTCTTATTAACCTATTTGCAGATGAAATGTGCGTATTTTTCTCACTATCCTTCATTTAACGGAGTTTCCCCCACAGTTCCTTTTCTGAAATTGAGTATAGTTCTACTAATTTTTATGGATGCCATGCAGACAAATGGCCTGTGTGATCATATTCCCCTGGAGGGTGTGGGTATACTTTAAGGAGAACTGTGCTATGGAGTGCTGCCATTGGTAACAATCAATTCTGGACCTTAAGAATCTGTTTTTGTCAGTGCTGTAAACAACAGCATATCCCAGCCTAAGAGTAACAGACAGATACAGCAATTTGATCATGTGGGTTCTCAGTTTTGCCTACTGAGAAAAAAATAATGAGAACAATAAGTTTATTTCTTTAATTAGCATAGTGACTCTAAATTTGGTAAACTGTTGTCAAGGAGAAAATAGAAAATGAATCAGAACTACGTTAAGATATTTGTGCACTTGTAAGAAAAAAAATGGAGGAGGCTGCTAATGCTTATTTCAAATGGAAGTTCAAGGTCTATTGTTTGTGTACTATCTACCATCCAATATTTTAATTTGCCTGCTGTAACAATACCAGCAGCTAATATGGGGACACAATTGTTTTCTTCCACAATTTTAGGAAGCTTTTTTTTTTTCATTATTTTCTCATTTTGTATCCTTTTATGCACATAGATTCTGCAGATAAAGAAAAGAAAAATCTGGAAGATTCTCCAAGGGTAGGGAGCATAACAGGAAAGCATTTGATACCAGCAGTAATATACCTCTTCTTGATTAAACTTGGGCTTTTCTTATTACCTAATTTGTACCTCTTCACTTTTCAACTGCTAGTGGAATGACAATGAGAACTTTTAGTCACATGCAGCATTTTCTACTATCTTCCACGATTACAAATATCTAGAATATTTGTAATTTTTTGAAGATTGCTGCACTGCTGTTTGATCTTACATTACTGGGGGTTACAGGCTAAAACATCATGGTTTACAAGCTTGTTAATGTTCAAAAATAAGTCTGTTAAGGATTCTTGTAGAACTTTGCTTAAAACAATTATACCCATGGGCCCACAACTGAGATGAAGGGAAATCAAATGGATATATATCAGCCAGTAATTAGAATGCAAAAAGCCTGAAAGTTTCTGATTTAGCAATGGACAATGTACTTTGAAGTCCTCAACTGTTTATGTCCTGAGGAAAACAGGTTTCTGGGAACATGACACCAATGGTGACAGCCCAGTGTGGTTGTTTTGATCTGAGCAGGAGCCTTTTTGGTCAGTGGCGAGAACAGTGAGATCTAGGACATGCTTCATCCCATCCTTACACGGGCATTTAAACTGATCAACTGCACCTCTCCCAGAAAGGTCCCACTGCTTTCTCTCAACCACAAAGGTGGCTGGAGGTGACTAGCTTCCACAGAGAGATCCACTCCCTGTAGAAAGTGTAAGGATGGGGAGATGACTCTCCTGACTAGCTCAGTATGCAATTAAATGAATATAAGTGTGCCTGCACCAGAATGATATTCCAGGATTTGTGTAATCAAGCTGGAAGAACTGGCCTTCAAGTATGAAGGTGTCTGTTGAGAAGCCTTCTCATGTTTTGGATGATGTATAATCCCACTAATCTCTAAGAAGTCCAGAGTTTAGGCAGAGTTTAGAAATGGAGTTTATAGGATCTCATTTAAGATTTATATAACATAGGCACAACATCTGGCTGGCTGCTGTTTTAGATCACCCAGAGACTCTCATCAGATCTATTTCAGATACCAGACCTAAATCTCATCACAGGAGAGTAAGGGGATTAGAGATGTAGCACAGGGTAACTGTTTGAGACGTGTCTACAGAGCAGATGTCCAGCTTCACATGAGATGAATCCTGTGCTAAGTGTTCAAGTCTCACCCTTCACAGGAAGCTACACACCCTTTGATGGGAACCCTGAGTGTGAAGAACTTTATTTAAGAGTAGACATATGTGCAGACACCAAGTGAGCTATGCCATTGCACTGGTGTGCAAGCTTTCTGTGCGTAAGGTGAGGTGCTGCTTAATTAGAATTAGGTTGGAGAATCAAGAGTAAAGTATGGTAATTCTATCAAAAAATGTGTAACAATAAGGCAAGGCTGTCTCATTCAGCCAATGGTAACACCATATTAGAGAAAATATTGTCTAGGTAATAGTGTCAGAAAAAAATAACTTTTGAGTGTAAAAAATGGGACCAATGAGGAAAAAGAGATTAAGAGTAGGTTGTTTATTTGGGAGGAGTACAGGCAGGAAATGGTAGTGCAAGGGTGGTAAACACTTGGAAAATAAAAAAAAATATGAAGACGGCATCAAATTAGGTGAAGAAAGAAAGTGGTGAGAATATACTAAGAGCAAGAGCAGGGACATCTGCAGGTAGCAGTGATGTTGACTTGTGAGCACAAGCCCACTGGGAGCCCCCATGGGGAGAGACCACAGGTCTCTTGACCAGGCATGTCCTTGTGGGAAGGTGGGGTAAGAAGGGATAAGCTTCTAAGGAAGGACAGGCTTACTCCTGAATACCAGCTGCAGGAGCAAAGGCAGTAGAATTACAACTTAATAGCCCTTTCGTGTCATTTATCAGATTTTTTACAGTGATTTTGTACAAATGATAATAACAAGACAATATAGAATTGTAATTCACTGCTTCTTGCAGTGATGTAGTTGTGAATTGCTACTAATAAGAACAGTGATATAAACATTGCCAAATAAAGAAATGCTAGGTTATTAGAGGTGTTTTCTTTGATCAGCAAATCTTAAGTTACATCTACCACTGCTCAGGTTCACACTGTTCAAAGCTAAGCATCTCCAGAACTGGCTTACCCAGCCACTGTGCTGGGATGAATATATTCATCATGTTCAAGGAACATGAACACTGCTCAAACAAAAGCAAGAGAAAACATGTAAGTAAGTGCCACCTATGTTTGTAAAGCTTGCATATTTGCCTAGTGTAAATACTTCTCATTTTTATGTATAGCAAGCATACTATGTGTGTGTCACAAGACAAAAATTTTGACGCCCTCTTGCTTTCTCATAATTTCTTTTGTCTCCAAACAGTATTATTTCTCTATTTACACATCTTCAGCCAAAAATAGACAACTTAAATGCAGTTTCTTTCAGCCAAGCTCTTAAAAAACACAGAAATATATATGCACTTTTCTTTAATCTTTTCCACACGTTAATGATTTATTTGTTGCTAATCTTGGCCACATTTGGGTAGCTGTCATTTCTGCGTGCCCATTCAAGTACCTCCACTTCAAGAGCTGGTATTCTAACAAAGAACAAAAGCAACCAGAGACAGACCTCAAAGTACAGTTCTATGAGTACAGAAAGACCAGGAAATATAAGCCATTTCCTTACATACAGCTCAAAAAATAATTACGGAAATTATAATGAAAATATTGCAACTTGGAATCAAAGACTCCATACACCGACATCTTCTTTGATAACGTTTTGTACGTTGCAGTTGTGCATTAACCTCTGTGCTGACAAGCCCGTTCTGCACACCCAAGGTTCACCAAGGCGTGTTTTAGAAGTTTTAGGAGCTTGCAGAAACACCGAACTAGGACTGGAGGTGCTGACATACCGCATGCCTCTGCAGTGGGGCAATGAACAGCACACTGGAGCAGCACATTCAGATGCTTGGAGTGAGGCTTCAGCCTGGAAGTCCCGAGGGAATTCCTGGCATGCCTGAGAGTCAGCCTCTGTGTCAGTGCCAGGGAGACCAGACCAGGCCACACCTCCAGTAAGAACCTCTGCTTCTACATTTGACCTTCAGCTGTTGATACGGACATTAATTTCAAATTCGGTTTATACAGCCCTGACTTAGAAACATTATTTTTTTGCTTCTTTCAAAAGAAAGAAGAAAAAGTAAAGTAGGAGTATGACAGAGTACTCCTGCTGCTCATCATCACGAGACAGAGAAGAACTTCATCGGATTCAAATGTGACAGCACAGTTGTCTTTGCTCAAACCAAACATTTTACTCCTTTAAGAGCTGAAAACATTTGTTGCCTATTACCAAACTTATTTCTCTAGAAATATGTATAAACAGCCACTCAAAACAAGTATTGAGAATGCTGTCAGCGGAGAAGGCCTGGATTGCCCAGGAACAGGCTTGGTCACTCCTCAGAGCTACAAGGTCAAAGATGCAATCAGCCATCTGAAGCTGCCTGCTAACAGTCCCTCTAGTGCATGGGACAGTAAGACCACTGTGAAGACCTTCATTGTCCAGGGAAAGGGAGAGATAATTGGCACAGTCAGAGAGGAAGGAAAAGATGTGGGTGTGGATCCTCTCTCCAACTGTTCTGAGAATTATTTCGCTAAGAACTAATTCTTTCTTTCATATTTGAATGAGAGCCAGAACCTTTTCGAGAGTGGATGCATGGCAACTAGAATAATTTAGTGCGTGACCTCAGAATCTTATGAATGTTTACACTTCCCACCAAAAGTAGGGGGAGCCATGTATTTACATATCCTTCAATGAAAAACTCTGGAGGAGGAAACTGGTGCCAGGAAGAACACAAAGATACTTCCCACCAGCTGTATGAAGAGAGCTGGTCTCCTAACCACTCTGCCTAATGGAGTCTTCCCAATGCAATGAGAAGAGCTGTACTTGTGGTAATCAATTATTTATTATAAACTGGTGTGAAGTTTCACATGCCCTCTCCCTCTCATGTAGTGTATCAAGAAAACTGGGAAGCAGGATGCCAAGAAAGCAAGCGGCTTGCTTCAGCTCTGAGTCCTGATGGGCATGGGGATGGGAACAAAGGCACTACAAAAGCACTGCCCAAAAGCACTACTGCTCCCAGGGACTGAGATGCCTTTGTTTGATGTCTGGGGTGAGCAAAGGAAGGGCAAGGATTTAAAGTCTCCAATGCTGAAAAGACCCCAAGAGACAGAAACTGGTCTTCTCAAGGGTGTCTCAGCAAATATGCTGGAAGCAGAGATGCAAAACATGAATTCTGTATCTCTCAGAAATGAAGCTATAAAAGACTTTCCTCTTATGGACTTGCTTGTGACTCTTGATTATATGAACCTCCTGGCATGTAGCCTTGATTTGAAGGCTGCATAGTTTCATTTCAAAGTGAAACTTCACAGCTCCACATGTTCACTTTATTTGAGGTACTATTTACTGTCCCACTTCAGATTATAAAGTTCTCTTGTTGCTGTCTGGAGACACTGTCTTGGAACAATGGCAGAAGCCAGATATGATACAGTGTGAACTTATCCATCATATTTCCATAAAACCATTTCTAATTTTGTGGCTTTCATCCAAACACATATTTACCCAGAAAACCAGATGAAATCCAGAAAGAGCAGCTGTGATATAGTAGGCATTAAAAGAAAAAAAAAAAAAGGTCTTTAAGAGGCCAGGCAAAGAGAAATGCTTAAAAGTTGCTTCCATATAAAGCACAGATATTTGAATAACTCTCCAGGGGTCTTGCCTAGTTGTACAATATGAGTTTGTTTGCAAACAGCACACTTTGAAGCAAGCAGCATATGTTGTGACACGGTTTTCTGTCAAGAAGTGTGAGAATGGAAGTCTCATAATATTTTACAGGCAATAAAGTTGAATTCAGCCATATTTTTCCTTTTTTTTCTGTCACAAGGTGATTACATGCTATGCTACAAAAGAGCATAAGATAGGAAAACCCAGTTAAAACACTTTAAAATGTCATTTTAAAAACAATTTTAAAAAGTCATCTCCATGGAAAAATATAGCACTCCTGCTTATTTTTGAAGAATCAGTAATGCCATGGGAAAGAGAATCCTAAAAGGCTGCCCTAAGTCTCTGCATGAAAGTGCTCCAGCTTTCAGGAGCTAATGAAGGAGGGATAAGATGCAAAAGGCTTTTTCTGGAACAAAATTTCATCCAGAAAAGGAAGAAAAACATCATCTGGCACTTATCTATTTGAGCCTGCCTAAAGAAATGACAAATTTTGCCTTATTAATCAGCTAAGGTTTGAATAAGGAGACAGGTGATACTGCAGGAATACAAACTCTTTGAGGAGTGGGCAACCATGGTTAAAAATGGTTGAATTTTACATCTTACATCTTACAAAGGGGCAAATATTAACCAGCCATGAAGCAATACTTATGGCCCACAATGATTATAAAAAGAGAATAAAAGTGTTGCTCTGTTTTGCCAAGGCCAGAATTGGGTTTGCCTGCAGAAAAAAATACCCCACAGGTATGAGCCTAGTAAGATTTTGAAGCTGGAAATGTTTTAATAAAGGTAAGCAAAGATATCTACATAAATTATTACTATTAGTTAAGGCAAGCCCATTGGCTTCCTTGATTAAAATGAGAACTCAGACACCTCCTGAATATGCAGATACCTAAATTTAGGTGACTTCATGTCACCTGGTTCTTTGTTCAAATCTGAGAGAAAGGTAAAGGATGCAGCAGTAACTACACTGCATAGTAAGTTGGTAAGTTAACTTACCAATACAACATCTGTATTGGTAAGTTAAAATTTGATATCCTATTGAACTTGATCCCATCTTTGTAAAGCCATACTTTTGGAGATGTGTATTATTTCACTATTATCTTTTCTTATGAGACAGCAGACTCTCATCTAACATTCAACATGACATTCCTCATCTGAAAGGATTGCTGGGACATCTTAACATGAGTCCTTGTTCACAACACCCCACCCCTAGAAATTAAATGCATCTTCACAGAAACCAACTTAGGTCATTTCAAAACCAATATTACAGAAGTCAGAAGTGTTTTCTAGTTATCAGCAATGAAAAAAGTCCTTTGACTTAAATCTGTCATTTTATTGTGACTTGCCAAAGTAGATGTAATCACTTGTTAGGGACACTGAAAAGCACAGATTGTTTCTCTTTTAATTTTTAATTTTCATTCTAATATTTTATTTATGCAAGCCACTGTGCATTTTGTATTTGATCTGCCCAAGCTTATGCAAGGTGCAAGTTAGTGGACAGTGTTATCTTGATAGTATAGTTACACTGGAATGTTTTCCATAAAGGAATGAAGTCAAAGACACTATCAACCCTTAATCTGAATTTGGTTTTTGTGCAGTATCTTATATTGCTAGAATAAAACCTCCTTTCCCATCCCTAAGAACAGAAAGACATTTGTTCACATACTAGTAGCATAATAATGAACCACAGCATTCACTCATTAAAGTAGCAATTTCTATATTTAACTACTTCTGGTTTCCGAAGTCTAGTCATTTTCAGTTTTGGAAAGACATCCAAATAATGATATCATTTGCTTGAAACAATAGAAAGTCTGGATACTAGTCTATATATGGAGATTTTTTTTTAGTCTATTTATAAACCACGCCAGTTATTTGACCTGTCTAGTTTACTCACCTACGTAAATTGGCAGACTCAGGAAACTTAAGAACATATTATTCTTTGTGACTGGTAAGGCTTAAAGGTTGCTAATCATACTTCAGATAGGCAACCAGTATTTCTGAGAACTCATCTGCGCCTATTACACTAAGAACAAACCAGCCAGCCAATGTAGGAAAGTTTTTTTTACTTTTGAACCAGCAGCAGTGCAATTGCATTAGCTCTGCTCGTGGGGAGGGGACTGACAGAAACCAGCTGTTCACATGGCTGCAGCATCTGGACTTTCTTCAGTGCAGTGCAATGGTGCCAGGGCTTCCCAAAATGTGAGCATAACCACTGAGATTTTATTCCTGTTTCATGCTGTCTGTAATTACTTAAAAACATTTGATTGTGTCTGAACTGCTTTTATCAATTGAATTTTTTAACTTTGTTTTCCTCTGATAACTGTTTACAGACATCGTTCTGTTTACAGTCATGGTTCAGACATGGTTCAGACATGCTGATCTGGTTCTGAAGTGAATACTTAAGAGATCCTGGGAGTTCTTTTTTCCCTTGGGAGGGATGAAGTTGGCAATGGTTTTCAATGGCCTTTTAAAATCTTGTTGTGCCTGCAGAATCAGATATAATAAAGAAGCCAAGAAAGCTGAATTTAAATTCTTCCTGCAGAATTATACAAATCACAATTAGAAATATCTACCGAGAAGTGGAAGTATGGAACTACCCCTCACAGCACGAATTGGAAGGAATGGATTTGCACAGGTTTATCAGAGATGGCACAGATTGGCTGACACTGCATTTATCATACATGCTATTGAGTAAGTCCAGTCCAGTACAACCTTTACAGCCCTGGCTCAATTTTCAGAGTTGGCTGTTAGACAAATGACTGTAGCGGAAATATTAAATGTGGAAATTTGCTATGCAATTTTTCAGAACTGCTTCTTGGGACTGGACTGGTATTTCCTTAAAAGTAAGAAGAATGGGTAAGAGATTTGCAAACTGGAAAAAGAACTGCATTTGATGATGGAAGTGTTTACTGCTAACTGCTTGGTCAGATGCTTCACCCACCATTTCCTTTCTATTTCAGTCAAGAAAAAGCCCATGAGAACTAGCTTTCTTACTGACCCATTTCACTTTCCACTTTTGATTGCAAAACTTAACCTCCTGCCTGAGCCTTACTGCTTCTGCTCCAAGGTGATCAGTGCTGCCACTGATAAAAGCCTTGGGTACAGGTTTAGGAAATAAAGAAGCTACAGTAGAGGATCTGACATATCAGGGCTATATGCAGACATCTGTGAAAGCTTTTCTATTTGCCATGAGGTAATGAAGGTAATCTAACAGAAGAATGTATTCAGAAAGAAAATACTAATATGCCTCTTGTGGATATAAAATCTGGTAGTCAACTATCATTGATAATCTGTTTTCTCACCTATATACTTTTGATTTCATTAAATGTCAAAACATTTGCTCATAAAACTCAAATGATATCTTTCCTTCTGCCAAAGAGCTCTTTTAGTTACTTACCTAGTTAGGAGTCAAAATCTATACCTCAATATAAGTATTTGTATCTGTAGATTACAAAATCAGAAACCTGGAATGGCTGAATTGTTACCCTAAATCCTAAAAAATAATGACAGTTTATTCTTTGGATAAGTTTATTCTTTGGATATTTCTTCATCCTGCATATCTGTTTCCACATAATTTTAATGGGAGGAGTGGGAAGGTTTGTTTGTTTTATTGTTTATTGTTTGTTGTTTTTTTTTAAGGGGGGAATAGGGGAGGTTTCACTTCCTTCAAAATATCCCCTTGACTATACAAGAACATTACCACAGCCATACTGTGAAACATTGGCTCAGGATATGGTAATACGGAAATTACATTTATTTACTCAATGAAAAAAAGGGTTCATCTTTCCCATATTGCCACTGACTTGTGACTTAAAGCATGCTCTGGTTCAGTTTGGCAGCTGAGCTGATTTCTGCAATGTTGCAGAACTGGGTTAAATGCACTTTCCCAGAGTTTGATGAGTCACTGGTTCAGCTTGGTCTAGGACCCAGATCTTCCTGCTTTCCGGTCCACTTCCCTGACCAACAGACAAACACTGTCTGCATTGCTGCCATTGTTGCTCAGCCTCCACACCAAAAATGCTCTTATCATAGTACAAACAACTAACATACTGAGATTATATAAACAACCAAATATCGAGCTTTAAACTGACTTAAGGGATGTCATTTGGCTTCTCTTTCACATCCTTTTTCATGACATGCTTGCTATTTTGCAAACAGATCTACAAAATTCAGAAATGCTCATGTTTTGGCAGTAAAGAGTAGAAAATAGACAAGAAAAAAGTAACACATTTAGAGCTCACTGAATGCAGTGACATGATCTTGACTCATGATATGAGCTTGACTCTTAGAAGAGGTGGAACAAATCCCAGAGTGCTCATCAAGCTCAAAGGTTTTAGAAACTGGTAACTGATGATTTATTCAGAACATGTTTCTGTATGGGCTGTACACACCACCTAACCCAGAAAGAATAGCCTTGAATTTGAAATCCAGAGGCAACCAGAATACTGGATGCATCTATACAGCTTTGCTATAAGCAGCTTTCTGTGAAACTCCTCATAGGTGATACCAGCTCAACATAATGATATTGAGAAAGAATGCCCAAAGACTAAGAATGGATCTTAGAAAAACTTTATCAGCAATGGTGTGGAAATAACCTGGGGCTGCAACGTTCATGTTCAACAAAACAACAATGAATCCAAGCTCTATGTCCTTGCTTGCCTCCTTGAAACCTCACAGATTGTATCTCATGCCTCTGTTCAGAACAGATCTTCAGATTAAAGATCAGTAATGAGACTGTTGGTCTCTTGAGTAGGTACCATCTTATTATGGCACTGGTCTGGCTTCTCCCAAGATCTGAAACACAAAAACCCAGCGGTTTTCCTCTGACATAAGATGCAAGACTCTGCTAAACTTCAGAGTAAGTAGACAAAAACAGTTCTCCCCATGCAGATTGAGGAATCAAACTTCTAGTGAATCATTACTATACATATGGCTCAACCACCATAAAGACTGTTCTCCAGGGGCCCTTTGCACTACCACAAAAACCACAGCTTCATTTTCAGGCATCAGAAGGTAAAGAAAAATCACATATTTGTCTTGTCTTTCTTTTCTGTGATCATGGAGAAGTCAATATCTACACTATATTTTGTGAGCAGAATAGATCTCAAACGCATTAAGCTTCTAGAAGGACTCTACTACATACCCCCTCCTGGAAGAATCAGTCTCTCACCATTTACTTATATAAACTCCATGCTTCATCTGCTGAAAGCCTGGTAAAACCATTTCATTGCTACCTCTTCACTTCTATTTTCCCAACGTCTAAGAAATTATTCCAGTGGATTTTTGAAAGGCAGATCTTCTTCATGAAAAGGCTGCAGTACTGACACATGCTGGATCAGTAATGAGGTTTTGAGTCTGGTCACACTCTGTCAGCAACATCTGCTGTTCACAAAGATGAATGTCACCAAGCACTCATTTGAGGGGCTAAGTTCTGTTTGGTGCCTGCAAGCTGTGTAAGTAGAACTTCATTTCTCCATCTAACAAGCTGAGCAATAGTCCACAGAAAATTCTCATTCTCTGTTTATACTACTTAATTTGTAGTCTTCCCTTTTGTATCTTGAAAGGTAAGAAGAGGGTTTCTCTAGTCACCAGATACTGGGATCTGTTTTACTGAATTGGAAAGCTGGTAAAACAAGTCTTGGGGCATTTACTCCAAACCCTCCAAACCTTATCCACTTATTTCCTTAGAGTGTACTTACACACATACAAGTGTAATTAATTTTCCAGCTGTGAAATATAATAGCTTTTCTTCTGGTTTCTTGTCTTTACTCTTCTGTTTTTCCTGATGAATTGGGTTCCACTCAGCCAAAAGCTTCTCAGTAGCAGGAGATCCCAGATAAGTTGCTAACTTGGTTTCAGTTTTATTGATGCTGCTCAAGTACAATCTTTCAGCACAGCTGGACCATTTCTCTACAGTTCTCAGGGTGCTACACCATCCACACAATGTCCACTAACGAACATTTATTCTGCCGTTCTGATAATTCAAGCATAATATTTCAGTTTTCCTGGACCTTTGTGACTGCTGCCCATCACCTTCCTTAATCATTGACATGCTCTTTCCTTCTCTCTGTACGACACTGAGGTCACCAGATCATGTGCTTAACTCCCTAAAGTAGGTTACAGTCACACTACCATTCAGCCTTATTTTGTGGCATTAGTGATTCCTGCTGCCCACTGCTACACAGAACACTGGCTTTAGTATCTTAGGAGTGTGCTTGTTCCTGTTGGTGCTCCTGTGCTTCTTTATTACACACAAGCCAGATTTTGAGTCTAGGTCAACACTGATGCAGCAAGACAAGATACTAAAAATATGGGCACGACAAAAGGAATCTTTGAAGATCTTAACATGGTAACAATTCAGACCCTTTATGTATTTCTCTTCTCCTATTTACTGAGAAAGATAAAGGGTATCTATAGTAACACATTTCTCATAAATTCTTGTGACATTTCAATGCCTTGCTTTTTCTTATTCATTCCCAAAAAATCTCCCACTGCAAATAGCCAGTTGGCCTTAACTCTGTTGTCCCACCAACTGTATCCCTTAATCATGAAACCCAGCCTCTTCTTGCTTACTGAAGAACTTCCTTACCATCATAAAATTTTATGTTCTTGCCTGTGAATTCCTGCAACAATGTGAATTAGGATCCCAAGGCAAGTAAGTTTTTTTCTGCTTCTGCTGTTTTTATTATGTTTAGGTAAGTAAGAAAACATGATTTCTTGTGTTTTCCTCATTAAGCCACATCAATAAAATAAAAATAATGTAAAAAGCTACTCTTAACATCTCACAATAACAAACCCCTTATTCTCCACACAAACATACGTTTTTAACTCTTACAGTTCCAAAGCCCAGTATGCTTTTCTTTCTAAAAAACCACAACCAATGTAACTATTATCCCTGCATGGTAACAGTCTAACTCTCCAGTCATCTCTTTCTAGCAACAAGGGACCTAAATGAAACATGACTGAAAACAGCAGCTTATGCCAGATGCTTAAAGAGCAATAGGACACATTAGACAAACAATTATCTGGTTTTGTATTTTGACCAAACATACAAGTTATTAGCTACCTCTGTTCCATATCTTGTCTTTTGCTAACTATTCTATTCTTTCAGGAAGAGAGCAGTACAATGCTGACATACTTTGCTGTGTCTATTTTGCTGGCAACAGCTGGCATAGCTGGCAAAAGTGAGGTTAACTTCTCACTTCCCCCACTCCCCACCACCCCCCATCCTAGGAACACAGGAGGAAAAAAGGAATTGTTCTTCTGAATTGCACATCCGTCAGCCTCCTCCTGGGAAGAGACAGCTATTTCTTATCTTGGCTGTTTTACACCACTGAAATGTGAAGGGAGAATCTGAAGGAAGTCATAGAAAAGAGAGACCTCTTTTCTAGGTTTCGGAGCACTGGAGGGAACTACCAGAAAAAGGGTGGGATGGTTGACGGCGGTGGGGATGAGAATGCTGTAGGTAATGAAGAGCTACAGAACCTCCAACAATAAAAAACTTTTTAAAGAAAATACTTTTGATTTGCTATCTTTTACCCTTTTGAAAAGACATTTAAAGAAATACCTTCAAATCATTTCAGTCTGCAAACTTCTTATCCTCTAAGATTCTAAAGGAAAGATGTCTCTCTCTAATGTTATCCATGCCTCAAATATAGACAGAAAAACATCCTTTTTGCACTATTCTGGGACACACTGCTCCTGAAAGTAGGGATTTACAGCTAAATCTAGTATAAATAATGTCATTTGGTAATACTTCAAGAAATGGCAGCAGGGTTAATTTAGTCTTCCCTTGGGACCATAAATGAACACATGGATTCACTGAAAAGACACAAAGAAATTTTAATCATCTCATTTAGAGGAAGATCTATTTAAAGGACAGAGACTTGAAATGCATAGGGGCAAATTTCAAAAGATCAGGAGTTAAAGATAAGCATCCAAAATGCAGAGTACTTCTCTGAAACTTATTAGGACTATTTGATGCTCTATGAAACAGTACCAGAAATCCTGTACTGGCAGGCCATCTGCAGTTATTTCACAACTTGCTTTCAGGCTAGAAACTTGATCTGTTTGGTGGTAATTCCTCACCTCTGGATCTTGTGTAAAGCTGAGAGCATAGCATAAGAACTCAAAACCCAGTAACTTTAGAATCTCCTATCATGGAAATGTTAACCAGGCATGTCAGAACTCAAAACTGCTCATGTAACAACAGGAGCTTGGACAAAATCAGTCACTTTCTCCAAAGAAAGCAGATGATCTGAAAGGCAGCTCTTTCTCAAGGACTTCTATGGACAACAAGCCTTCTCCACAGCCTAGCAATGAAACATCATCTCTTGGCATCTGCCTAGGAGGGAAGGGAAAAATGGACCAGGCTTTATCAGGTTTAACTGAACATTTATTTTCTAGCATTTTGGACCTTTGTGTTAAAACCCATTAAGTTAAAGAGCGTAGAAAATGGTATGCCAAAACATATTTGCAAAGAATTGGGGAGGTAGGTTTTTAATAGCTCATTACAATTCTTCTAGCAATTGGTAGGCTGAAAGTTCACTATAGTGCCTATAAGGATAGGTATCCTGGGGTAAATAACGGTCCCAATAAATTGCTCTTGTCCCAAGAAGTGGAAAAAATGTGTCTATGTGGAGGAAAAGATTCCTGAGAGATTATTTCTTCTTTTCCTTTTTTCCCCTAGGAAAGAACAAACCACTTAATTCGGTCAGTCCGTTCTGCGTGGCTGGGGCTCTGCAGTGGCCGTGGATCCCCGCACCGCTGCACTTTCACTAAAGCAGCAGGAGCGCGGCGGAGCTGCCAGCCGGGGAAGGGAGTGGGCAGGAAGGGGCGGCGAGCGCGGCAGGCACCGCTCCCGCGGCGGCAGCAGCGGCACCAATAGCAGCACCAATAGCAGCACCAATAGCAGCAATAGCAGCATTAGCAGCAATAGCAGCAGTAGCAGCAATAGCAGCAATAGCAGCAATAGCAGCATTAGCAGCAATAGCAGCATTAGCAGCAATAGCAGCATTAGCACCAATAGCAGCAGTAGCAGCGATGGTGGCAGGGGCCGCGGGGCAGCCCGGCCCGGCACGGCCGGACACGCTCGGGGCGCTGCGGCGGAGCAGCTCCGGCCGCTCGCCCTGCCAGGCTCGGGCTCCCCGCTCCTCGGGGCTGGGAACGGGAAGCCACCACCGCCCCTATGCCCGGCTTCTGGAGGTCGATAATGACCCTGCGATGGCAGCTCTGTGATGGCAGCTTTGCCTCCTGCTGTGGAATGCTTAGGCTTTCCAAAATGACGTATGATTAATTGGGAGGTGGAAAGAACAGGGAAGTGTAAAGATTTATTTATTTTGTTTGATTCATTGTTCCTGAGGAGGGAAGTACTGCTCAATAAGAGAGCGTGATTTAGACTGCCAGATTTCTGGGTGGAGGCTCAAACTGGTGCAGTTTGTTTGGTTCTGCAGGATGGGTTGTTTTTCTTTCGTAAGCAAAGCTAAAATTGATTCTGACCTATACTGCTTCTTGCCAGAGAGGTTTCCCTCACGTTGAATTCCCTGCTGGGTTAGACATCTGTCTTCCTGAATGATCTCAGCTCAAAGATAATACAGACCTCTACAGAGTCAATGCATACAAGTAGGTATCAAATCTAGAAGCACAGCTGTCTTGCACAGAGTGGATGTGTTGAGTGTCATTTATCACCTGGACAGCTCGGCCAGGAAAGGCTGCTATTGCAATCACCCTGTCAGATCACACTGCTACAGTGGAGTGCCTCTATGCAAGAAATACAAATGGGGAACAGCACAGCCTTTACCCTTCTAGCTTTATGTATAATAGAGGCTTTTGTCAGCAAAATGTGTACATGTGATCCACTGATGGCTGGACTACAGACCTGGCTGAAGTAAGGATGCTACTTCGACTGCTTTCAAAGACTGGGCAAAGACTGCTTGACTTGCCACAGGAGTTGAAGAGACCATGAGCCAAACTGTTACTGACCCCCACCGACCCAATGCACCTCACCCAATGTCTGCAGCCTGGACCCAGCCTTCATAAAAGCATCCTCCTTGCCCATATTTCTACAGCAGCTCCCAAAACATTAATTAGTGCTAATTTGCAGTGTTGAAACTGTGTTAGTATGTCAGTCACTTTGTTTCATTCTGAAGAAGCTCTGTTTCCATAGCACAGCACCTGTAGCATGTGTTTTGTGGCATGATTCAGTTCCAAAGCTCAGGACAAACACAAATATCCTTTGTATCTGCCTGCTGCAGGGCAGATGTCCATCCCATCTAAATATCCCTTGCTGCAAACTGAGGAACTGATCAAGATCAGTACTACCAAACACTTCTATTTTGCTGGTTTTTAAGAGCTCATTACAATTCTTCTAGCAAGAAGAATTTGTAGGCTGAAAGTTCAATCCAGTGCCTATAAGTGCATTTATATGCTTTCTGCTTTCATATTTTTCTAATCCTTGGACTCAAAAATAGCAAAAATTAATTGTTTGTGGTAGGAGACAGCAACAATATCAAAACATATATAAGCCAAGCTGGGAAAGTTTACTTTGACTGTGTTTTAGATCTACACAGTCAGAAAAATGTATATGACTGCAACATACTTTCTATGTAAATATGAAGTGTAGAAATCTTCAATATCAAAATGATAGATCACTTGAGTTATTAATCTCTTCTTTCTGAGTAGGAAAAATTTGTTTTTCAGCTACTTTTCCATTAAATTTGTTAAGTATCTTTGAAATGTGGCTTCCTTTTTTTTAGATTAGAAGCTGCCCACACCTTCAGGAAAATAGTAGCAGTAGAAAGGTCAAGCAACTTTCTTATCCATGCCTCCGTACAGACTAAAGGCGCCTGTACTGAGACTTCTCTGCCTCAGGGAGCTTGCCCAGCTCTGCTTTGCTGGGGAGATCTGATAAGGCTGCAGGTTGGACTGACAGCGCTGCAGGCAATGAAGACCAGCAAGGCTGTTCCAGCTGTTTCCCAAGCATGGCTGGAGCCTGCCAATGTTACTGCTGTAGCACAGACTTGTGCATCAGATCAACAGCCAAAAGTGGAGAAGCATCAGTGGAATATCAAAAGCAGTTTTGGTATCCTTTTGCTATCTGATCTCATCGAGGTTACAGACTTTCTGTGGAGGGATTGTGTCTTGTTTCATTAAAATGCTTTTATGCACGGAATTTTTTTCTCTCGGCATTAAATGTCTTTCTCTGGGATATGGCAATACCTACTGCATGAAGAAAACAAGAGGTCCCACAAGCATGTGGAGAAAGTTCTTGGCTAACAATGCAGAAAAGAAAAACATTCTTCACTTACTCACTCATTTGCAAAAGAGAGAATATTCCTGAGAACTCCCAAAGCCTCTGTTATCTTTGTGACTGATCCTTGGTGGACAGCCGGCAGCAAAATGAACTTTCCAGAATGGCTGAATATCAAATAATTGTGGGTTGCCTGGACTAGAGAACAGCACCATTACCACTTATCTTGTTATGACAAAATGAGTTAGCATATTTATCATTCTTTACTTGATAAATGTAAACACTAGGGGTATGTAGGGACATAACATTTTCTTCCATTTCTCAAAAATAGCAAAGCTAAAAGTCCTCTCTGTAGGTGCAGTATGCTCAAAAATTAAAAAAAAAAAAGACTGAAGAAAGGTTTCTAGGGCTTGGTTTTCTAATTTAATAATGGGAAGAATGGTTCCTTCCATTCTTCCTGTTTTTTTGCGTCTCTAACTTGGCGGGTAGATAGAAAGCAATTTAAGAAACAGGGAGTTGAGTTACATCCAAGTAAAAAAAAACAAAAAGAGGAGCTATTGAACTGAAAGAAACTGAACTTTAGTGCTGAGTTAATATTACATAGGGGTGTTCCCTGACTTACTTGATGATGGCAACAGCTCTTGCCTTTACAGATGTGTGTATCTATCCCTTGAATTTACAGATGAGCTTGAATTGATGAATTCAAAGCTGTGCAATTCTTTCATCTTCCTGTTATACACACTGACTCCCCTAATGCTCTAGCTCCAGCCTCCTCAGTCAGAGCTGTAGGTATCCTGCAGGGCTCTTTGCAGTGCACCCACGCTAGCAGGCAGCAACAGAAAGGTGCTGCTGATTTTCCTACGTGCACAGGGAGACTCGGGTGAGCTGAGCTGGAAGCTGCTCTCTCTGGCTGGTCCCCACGTTCTACTTTCAAGCGCTGTGCCCACAGGGCTGTTTTATAAAATATGGTCTGAGAATCACACGAGAAACTGAAGGGAAAAAGAAAATGGACTGAAAAAACAACCATTATAAACATTTGGCTCCTTAATGCAGCCTAAGTCAGAAGTAGAGGCCAGAGGAGCCTGTCCATAGACTGAGCTTTGGTATTACACATCTGGAGTTCTGTCACTTGTGCCAGCCCATGAAGGGAAAAGATTCATGGGTGTTACTCCTGACACCAGTGTGTGGAAAGACCATGACAATAAAGCAGGTTCATTTAGAGTATTCAATTGCTATAAGCAGCATAAAAATGAGGTAATTGTAAGAGCAAGACTAAGTTGGAGAAAAAAATGTGTTGACTTGGAGGAAACAGAATTAGTAAACCTAAAATATGCGCAAAAAAGAGCCCATAAAAAAAAAAAAATTGACAGCTACTCTGAATCTTCTGACTGCACTAAAAATAGTCACATAAACTAACTTCCGTGCTGCTGCCTTTTCTTAAGCAGAAGTATGCAAACTAGCTTTAAACTTATCTCTTATCTCTATACTTGTTGTAATTGGAATTTTCCAGAGGAATTTGTCTAGCAGTTGTTTTTAACTAATGTTCATTAAAAGTATGATGAAGTCCCATCAGGGAAAATAAATAACAGTGCTATGACACTAGGAACACAGTTGTCATCATTAGTGATGAGAAAAAAGATAACTGTCTGCCCTGGCCAGTAGTGTTTTGGTGGTCTCAGTAAAATCTAAGATTGAGGATAATAAGTTGGACCAAATTCTGTGAACATGAGTGTTCTGTCATATTTCTTCATATTATAAAAAGCCTTGATAAGTTATTCATCTGTCTACAATATCAGATTTTAGAAGCACTTGCTGTGTATCTGGAAAATACAATATCTGGGAAAAGGAACTGCCTCTCATCCAACTAAGAGTGAAAGGCTGGAGTCCTTAGACCTTTAAGATGAAAAGCTTTCATCCTACAGAGGAGGAGACGGTTTAATGGTGAACATGGTGATAGTGCTAGGTTGGCAGTAGGACTTGATAATCTTTAAAGGTTTTATTCAACCTTAACAATTCTAAGATTTTTCTTACTTAAACTACTAAAGGTAGTCACAGAGAACACATTCAGTCAGGGAGAAAGATGAAATTGGGTTCTCAGCACATTTCATGCTACCTGTGCAGCTGGCTCTTCCAGGCTGAGAAAGGAAAATGCCTGTAGAAAGGGGGAGGAAATTCTACCGGAAATTTGGTAAAGATTTCCTTTTCTTGTTTTTCTCATGGAAGAAGGTGACCTGAACTCATAAGGATAAAAAATAAATGCTCCATGAAGCATCATACAAATCAACTTCTTGTGAAAAAAGCCTGCTCTTCTGCATGCAACACTCTTACAAGTTCTAATGGAACAACTTAATTTAACTACTTCCATCCAATCTGCACAAGTCCATCTCTGATGTACTGCTTTTGCAATACCAGAAGCAAAATTGAGCATGACTGAACTCTTTTCCTGAAATGTCATGTTGCTACACAAATAGCAGCTGGCTTCAGGCTACAACATCACGCTGCCCTTTGAGTCCAGGTTAGTCTGTGCAGGGTGGCTGCACTCTTGGGCCTCTTTGGAGAGGCAATGAAAGGACACTGTGGGTGGTAGAGAAAATAGAAAGTAGGAGCAAGAAGTGGAAATCTATTACATGCCCACAAAGCTAAAAGGGAAAGAATAAACAAAGCACTATTATTCCTTCTGTTGCTGCTTTTTTGTAATTCATTTTCTCACTGTTTTTTTTTTCACTAGATTTCTTTCATCTTCCTGTCTCCTGATCATTCTTTACCAAAAACCCACTGCGTTGAGATGCACTCAAGCTTAAAAATTATTACAAGAACCACACTGTATTTATCCTCCCACGTGTTCCTTTGTGCAGAGGCACTGCCCTGCTGACTGGGGTGCTGAGGTGGTAGCAAACACACAGTGCCCCTCACTTCAGCAACCATGCTCCCACATACACTTGACCCTGGATCCCTGTGGAGTGCAGAGCAGGGGTGTCCTATCTCTTAGGGAACCCCTATGTCCCTGTCCCCTGGCATCAGGAAAAGCTTCCTCAGCAGAGGCTGTGGCAGTGCTGATCCCTGCTAGCAGCAGCCTTCCCCCCTGGGCTCGCCCCAAGGATGGATCTGAGAAGGCAGAAGTCGCCTCTTGTTATGGGCGTGTGGTTGCAATGAAACACAGCTAAGCTGTGCCCTGCAGGGTCATGACAAACAAAAGCCTCAGAGCAATAAAGAAGTGCCTGGGGATTTAACATGCTCAGAGGCAAAGCCTTGAGCCCTTGTCTCCATGCACAAACCAGCAGTGTTTCCTAAATGACAAAAGGCTATGGACACCTGGAAGATGAGGTGTGCTGCTGAACATCTCAGAAGGGTCTGTTTGACACTCACTGCTGACTGTGCAACCAGGGAAGAGACAGAGACATCTGCAGAGGAGAAACAGGTTCTGCTGTGCCTGTCTAGACACCCATGCACGATGCAACAGGCTCAGCTGTGCCTGGCAGGGTCAGCCTAGACCTACTGCAGAGCCTGTCCAGCCAATGCAGGGCAAAGGGAAGCCAAGCCTGTCTGAAACCTGACTTCTCTGAAGCATCTCACATTGCACATTTACTCTCCTCAATACTTGGACCATTATGAAGGAGAAAAGCTTTAATTAATGAGTTTATCAAGTCAACAATTTATATCAACAAGTAGGCAAGAAGATTTTCAGGTATAGAGTTTATTTTTTCCTGACAATGTGGAGAAATTCTTAGATTAGCAGCTAGCAAAAGGAGGGATGGATGTGTGGTATGCATTCAGAAGCATGAAAAGAAAAGCAAGGAGGTAGAAATGCATGCCTGATAAAGTCTCAATTTACTTGAGAAGATGCATTTTACTGTCTTACGTGTGAAATAACTTTCTAAAATTGAGTTTCCAAAAGATCCTATTATTATTTCATCACCACTAAATTTAAAGTACTTCAGGGAAGGCTTCTGTTTCTTAGGATACCTCCCAGAAGATCCTGGCATTGGAATGCTTGACTCAGTAAATGCCTAACTTCAGCAGTACAACCTTCTTTCCAGCAAAACTGTGACCTCTGGTTATTTTTGCTAAAGAAAACATCATTTGGAGTTATCTATCTGCACAGTATTTTTTAATTTACTGAAAGAACTCCAATATTTTTCCCTTTGAAAGTAAATTTCGTGAATCTTTAGAATATAATTAAAGACATTCACAGAAGGGATTATTTTTCCATGTAGGATGAATGACATACGTTATACAAGATTGTATAGATAGGCCAAACTTCCAGTTTGATTAATCCACCAACTTTGCCCAAGGCAAGATAACCTTTCAGAAATACCTTCTCTATACAAAAAATAGGACCTGAGCCAAAAGGTGGATACTTTTGAATAGGTTTTTAATAGCCAGTAAAGCCAAAACTGCCTTTACTGTGTGCCTCTTCAAGAGTACAGACAAAGGTGTGTATGTTTCAATATAAACTGAAATGACCATTTTTAAAGATGAGAACACTAAGTTGCCTGATATTCTTATGAGACAGAGATCATCAAACAAACACTTGATTTGGAAGATTTTAAACTCAAAAGAGCCCTAAAAGCAATTGTATCCAGGGATGAACTATACAATATAATACTCACCAGTGAATGGTAACCACAATTTCATCCTTTCAGACCACGAACAGCTGTACTTTCTAAGTACACTGTGGGTGTTTCTTTGCATTATTTCATCCCTGGCACCCCAGTTAGGTAACATACAATCTCCTCTTTCTATTCATCCTTTATAAACTTAATTAAAAAGTCTGACTGGGGAGAATTGTTTGTAAACAATTGTAAACAATTCTCTTGTCAGTGGAATGACCTTTTTTCCCTAGGTATCAAGTGTCACAGTTTGTTTCTCTCTTCACCCTGTGAAGCCTGTATTAGGAAACAACAAAGTAAACAATAGAAAGAAAAGAAAAAAGCCACCAAGCTCCAGACCAGCTGAACTTAAAGGACTTAACATAATCTCTAAGCTAATTGAAACAGTGTGGTAGCCTTTCTGATAAGTCTTGTATAATATTGCAGACTTCCTGGAATACAATGCACTCTGTCCCAAAATTGCCCAGAATTTCAAATGAATCTGCATCCATATAAAGAAAAGATGCTGTGTTATGGACCAATCCTAATTTGTACTGGTAGCCCTAAAGAGACCTACATTCAACCTTTTAATAATGTCAGAATTTTAAAGAAAATGCAATAAAAAGAAACTGCCTTTGTGATGGCACTTTTCATGATGACCTGTGCTGGATGGGAAGATCTGTTGCTACCAGTGTAGAATGTAAGTATACAAGAGTCTCTGTATGACCCCAAAAGGGGGAAACACACCTTTTATTTGTGAGCAGGGATTAAATTCCCACTCTCCACCACTGCAAATTTGACAATGATCATCACAGCTAGCTGAAATGCACCAAGATTTAAGAATTGGGACTTTGCCACTCTGCAGAGTGAAACTGCATTGACTGATGAAGTTTTAACCTCACAAATGTCAAGTCTTGATGCCCACAGGAATATTGCATTGGCCCTACTCCACGTGCCAAGTAAGACAATAAAGTTAACATCAGGGTAATATCACATTTGTGGAAATAGGCCAAGTGACAAATGATACACATCTGAATTTCCTCCTTTCCTTTCACAGAAGAATTATTATTAAATGTAAAAACATAAGAGACTTAAGTGAAAACAAGTAGGATTGTTGGTTAAATTATTTAAAATCACTATGACTATCTTAAGAGAAAGAAAATCAAGAGCTTTAACTGGAATTCATTACACTGTAAGAAGTAGGCACACCAATCTCAAGTTACTATTTTCAGCCTAGTATGCATAATAGGACAAGAGGGCAAAGGTAGAAATTAAAGAAAAACAAATTCCAGCCATCAGGAATAATTTTTCACATGAGAATCATAAAAGTTGGAACACTCTATCAAGTAAGGTTAATGAGGCTAACAGCTAGCAGCCAAGGAACATCAAATTAGATGGCATCATGGGTGGATGACAAAAAAAAAAGGAAACAATTTTGCAATTATCCCGAAGGCAAAAATGCTTCTGATACTCTTTGCCTGCCAACATACATAAAGGGCCACACTTCCCTTTCAGCTTTATCTGCAAAATCCAATAACCATCCCTATATGAACTGCACAGCATCAGTGACAGGATAACCTGGTCTATGGGTTTTATGGAAGGTATGCAAGAAATGAGAAAGGAAATATTATTTTTCCTTAATTGGCTATGATTTAAAAATGATGTTAATTTATATATATACAATACCTATATAATGACATAATGAAACTAGTAAACTTGTAACATTAAGCTCTTTCATCTACCTTGCAAAGGTAAAACAAAAGCTCAGAGACTGATTTTAAAGCTATATCAACATTGTTAAATCAATCTGTGTTTATTTTAAGAGTAATCAACTACTGGAAAAATTTAGTAGGGGCTGTGGTAGGCTCTTTGGCACTTAAAACCCCAAAAAATACAGATGGGATGCTTCTCCAAAACTGGCACTGTAATTCAAATATTAATTAAACTCAGAAAATTCTCACAGCCTACTTTGTAAGTATCAGTCTTGCTTTATATATTCCATGCATTTCTTTACACCAATATGCCACATGAATCAAGTTTTCTCTATCAAACTGAGCCTGTACTTTCAGCTGATGATAGGCAAGGACTACAGATGAGAGATGAAAGACTTACAGTTACTGCTGTAGGTCTCATACAGGTGTATTGTAGGGGGGGTGTCATAGGACACTCTCTGCTTGCATGACTTCACCCCAGGTATAACTTCATTGGTTGGTAACAAATGTAGGTGATCTGGTGACATATTCTGACTCCCTTTTCCAGGACCCTATTTTCAACTTATGGTTCTTAGAAATTAAACTTGAACCTCCTTAAAGAAGGGAATATGTTTTTTGGCCCAGACAGAGAGACAGGACATACATAGGAAATACAGCTACAAAACCAGGAAAGCCTGAAGATGTATGTGATGTTAAGTCACTCATTATTACCTGGGGGAGGCTTGAAAAGCAGAACTTCAGTAACGATTAACATGAAATCTCACTGTCAGCACACACTGGAAGAATTTCTATTAATTGTTACCCTGAAAACTAAATCCAGTCAATCCTATTGTGTTCTGTTGCATCCCACAGCAACCAGCATAAAAGGTGAAATGCTTAAAGCCTGACACAAAGTGTGCTTAAACCCACTGATTTAAAGGGGGTTTCTGCAAACGTGTTGCACTTTAAAACCTGACTGAAAACTTTAGACCTTTTGATACCACACACAAAATTGGAATTTTCTGTTGAAGACATCATGCTGTTCTGCTTAAAAGCTGGTGGCATGAAATTAATTATTAATTATAGTGCCACTTCGTGGCACTGAAGTTAATTATTAAAAAACAGTGGAGCCGGGGAAGTATTGTGTTTTTCAGCTTCAATTATTTAGACTTAAAGCAACTTGTCACATGTCCTTAATGACAGAATCCATGCAACAATACACTGAGATCCCACACCACTAATTCTTTACAAATCATGCTCAATATATTGTTTGGAAATGTGACCTTTTGGGACATGTTTAATGCAGCACAGCAATACAGCACAGAGATTTAAAAATGAGTTTCAAGTGAGCTGCCTTGGGTTCTGTGTCTGGCCTGAAAAGCAAAAGTCGCAGTGCATTTGTAAAATCTCTTAGAGGACTTCATTCAGAAAGTTCTTGCTGCAGAAACACACAGTTTGCTGAAAGAACTCTCATATTAGCCATGTAGCCAGCTCAGTGATCTGTAGTGGTGGCAATGCCACTCTGATAAATTTCTTTTCCTGCTATTTTCAAAGCTAGAGATGTTACAGTTAATATAATGCAACCATGGCAGGGATGTGTGTACTGAATGCTAAGGAGGAGAAAATGGTTAACCTGCTTACAGACCAACAGGGAGAATGAGTTCCCTCTCCCCTGTATGCTGGGCCAGGCAATACACACCTTCTGCCTCATGCAGATTGGGGCATGACTCACAAACCAGCAGATCTGAGGATAACAAGGATAACACCAAGTGTCGATCTGCTGGAGGGTAGGAAGGTTCTGCAGAGGGACCTGGACATGCTGGATCAATGGGCTGAGCCCAACAACCAGGGCTGGGTGCTGCACTTTGGTCACAACAACCCCAGACAGAGCTACAGAGTGGGGGCAGAGTGGTTGGAAAGCAACCCAGCGGAAAAGGACCTGGGGGTGATGGTCAACAGCCCGATGAACACGAGCTGGTGTGTCCCCACATGGCCAAGAAGGCCATTGGCAGCCTGGCCTGTCTCAGCAATAGTGTGGCCAGCAGGACCAGGGCAGTGATTGTCCCCTTTACTCAGCACTGGTAAGGCCACACGGTGAGTCTTGTGTCCAGTTCTGGGCTCCTCCATCCAGGAGGAACCTTGAGCTGCTAGACTGCATCCACAGAAAGGCAACAAGGCTGGGGAAGGGGCTGGAGCACAAGTCCTATGAGGAGCAGCTAAGGGAGCTGGGGTTGTTTAGCCTGGAGAAGAGAAGACTCAGCAAGGACCTTATCAGTCTCTACAACCACCTCAAAGGAGGCTGTAGCCAGGCAGAGGTCAACCTTTCCTCCCAGGCAACCAGTGACAGGACAAGAGGACACAGTCTTACACTGGGCATATTCAGTTGGACATTAGAAAGCAGCTCTTCACAGAAAGGTTGATGATACATTGGAATGGGCTGGAGTCACTGTCCCTGGAGGTGTTTAAGGAAAGAGTGGATGTGGCACTGAGTGCCACGGACTGGTTGACATGGTGGTGTTCAGTCATAGGTTGGACTCAATGATCTCAGAGGTCTTTTCCAACCACACTGATTCTGTGATTTACCTGCACCATGACTGCAGTAAGAGCAACACCACAGGGAAGGACAGACAGCAAATCCTGGCTTGCTCATGCTCCCTAATTAGTCAACCATGGATCTCTCCTTGGGGTTATGTTTCTATAGAGTGGCTTGGGTTGTAAGAGACCTTAAAGATCATCTAGTTCCAACATCCCTGCCATGAGCAGAGACACCTCCCACTGGAGCAGGTTTCTCAAAGCCTCATTTAACCTGATCTTGTCAACTTCTAGAAATGGAGCTTCAAAAACTGCTCTGGTCAACCTATTCAAGTGCCTCATCACCATCACAGTAAAGGATTTCTTTCTAATATCTAATCCATACCTAACCTTTTTCAGTTTAAAGCCATCCTCCGTTGTCCTATCACTACAGATCCTGGTAAAGTCTGTCTTCATCTTTTAGGCCTCCTTTAGGCACTGGAAGGATGACAGTTTTTAAGACAGTCAGTGCAGCTCTCTGTTGTGGAGGCTGATGGACGGTCTGATGCTTGAAGGAGACCTAAAGAGGTCACAGCAAACCCCATTTCCAGGTCCCTCACAGCCTTGGTCGAGAGCTCTGTGCTGCAGCTGGGCTCCTGAGAGAGCTGCTCCCTTCTTCTGTTTGTGAAATGCTGGAGCTTCCCCTTGCCTCAACTCTCCAAGTCTTATGGTATTTGTCTTGCTGCTTTTGGACACGCAGAGATTTTGGGAACAGATCATCAGATCAAAAGGTCAAAAGTCTTTCCTGCTTGTGCTCTGGAGCAGTTTTTGTGTTCACTGCTCATTTGAAAGATGCTGGGACAGCTGGATACTACTAACAAGACTCTCTGCAAAGGCTAACCAGACTGTCTAACATTACCTAAAATTTGGTTGTGAACTGCCAGAAAAAAAGGAAATTTCTTGAAGCTATGACAAAACTGATTTAGTATTTTACCCAAGAGGGAAAAAAAAAAAAAAGAAGCAACGACCTTGCACTTTTATTTTAATTCACCATTTTCCCATGTCCTTTCTTAGGAAAACTACCCACTTTTGACAGTAGACAAACTGCAAGATTTCTGCAGCTGAAACAACTTCAGATCAATCTGACCACAAAAAGACAAAAAATGGTCCGAGGTCTGGCTTCTTAGCTACTGAGGAATAGGACTTTCCTCAAAGAAAATACTAAATTTCTATTTACAGAAATGCTGCAAACATTGGGGGATCTTTGGATGACAGTCAAATAATTTTAGGATGGTCCTTGTCCCTCTGTTAAATAAAAAATCCTGTTTTTTCTGTATGTACATACATGGGTTTGTGGAGTTTCTGCACAGTTGAATGGGGTTTCCCATTAGCTGCAGGCAGCACTGTAGTCTCTCCATGGACTGTGTCTGCAGGGTAATACTTGGTAAGTGCATTTTTATAGCCTTTTTTTTTTTTTTTTCTGAGGAGGATGAGCTTTAATCTCCCCAAATTAATTATGCCATTCTATGAAATGATGTGCCCTTGTCTTAATGGAGCATTCTTTTTAGAGCCTAATGAAAGATCAGTAGCCTCAAGTCTAAGCACACGTGTCCAGGGTGGATCTCAGTCTCCTCCTCATCTATAACGCATGATGACTGTACTTCAGTTCCTCTCTCCTTGTTTACACATGTTACTGACTTCATTGAAGACAGTGAATGATACATGACTAACATGGAAATCATGTTGAATGAAAATTAAATACCTTGAAGAAGTAGTAAAAATTACATCATCCCTAATTTGAGATGGTACAGTTCCACTGCAGCTAACAAGCCTCACGGAATCTATCTCTACATGGAAACTGGATTCTATACACAAAGAGCTCCCAACATGCCAGTATGATGATTCTGGCTGCCTGTGATTTGCTCATAGTAACTGCTGTATGTTTTTCCTTGGAAAAAGAACAGACCAGTTGGTTCAAAGCATGAAGCAGCACAGGATCATGCAAGCACGTTGCTGTAGGGCTCACAGGATTCTTTACTCAGACAAATTCAAGAAGTCCCAATCTTCAAAGTGATTTATGATACAGCCTCAAGCTACCTTACTAATCACCCATCTACTCACTTGTGACTCTGTGTGATACTGTGTCCCCAAGGGACAATACGAACCTCAAGCAAGAGATTAGAGCTGTAAAAGCAGAGGCAACATTTTCTTGAAGAAGGGCTACTGTATTATCCCCTTGAAGACACAAAAACAATTACTATGAACAAGTAACAGCAAGGAGAGTTTAAAGTTTCCCCTCTCACACAGAAACATAATCAGAACAGTGTTGGGCAGATCATGCATTGTATGGATGGTATGAGAGGTTTGGATCTCAATTTGATTACATAAATTCATAAAGGGTTAATGAAAAAAAGGGTTTATAAAATGAGATTTTTTTTCCCCCTGGATTTTTCTCAGTCCATCAACCATATAAGTTTATTTAAATAATAATTTCTTAAAAGGGATTCAGGTATAGATGGCTTGTTGTCCAAAAACAGTACCATATTTCACTCTTTTTGAGTCTAATAAAGTCTGTTTACTCAAAAGAAAGGGATACTGATCCTTTTAGTCCTGAGATCACTGAAAGGATGGAGTCTCATGAAGTTCTCTCCTTATTCTCTAAGACCAAGGTAAAAGCTAAACAGATGATCCTATGATCCTATAGTAGACTTTTTTTTTAAAGGCAGTATTAATAGCCTAATAGCTAAGGCAGCAAGGCTGTGATTCACAAAGAAATAAAAACCTTTTGCCGCAGGAAAGAAGTGGAGTAGAAAAGTTAGAAAGAAGCCTAGACTGGAAGCTGGCACTGTGTGACTGACAACTGGCAAACCCCAGTTCACATCAAATGAGGACAATTAAAACCCTTCACTTCTACTACTCACCTGTTCTTGACTGCATTCTAAAACCACAAGGTAAAAGAGCACATCACCTATTCCCTGGAAAAGCTCTTTGGAGAGCGGGGCAGTTGAAGAAGATGCACTGCAGTGTTGACACTCCAGAACAGATTACGGAGCAGTTGGGATGTTCAGCAAAAGCCACCAGAAAACAAGGATACAGCCATTTGCTAAATATTCTAGTCACTTTCCTTTTGTTGGGAAGGACTACTTTTCCTAACACTTAGGCATGACACAGAGGATGAGTAAATAGTTTTTTGATATCTATGCTTTTGCAATTTGACTTGTGACCTGTTGCCAGTCACAGCTTCTTATATGCTTATTTTTGTCCTTTATTTTGCTTATATGAAGCAAAATACCAACAGATAGGGCATGAAAATGCCATGAATCATCACATAAAGCTTAAAACAAAACTAAGAGGAAGGGTTTGGGTTTTCCTTGGCACAAATTTCCTATTCAAATAGGTGACAGTGCTGCTCAGTTCTTTTATTCCATTCTTACTCTGGTAAAACTCCCCAATACAATGTGAGAAATGAGAGTGGGCCTTGATTTCCAGCCAGTCGACATCAGTCTAAGACACACATGCTCCAGGTCTATAATAATGTGTTAAGGAGCCCTGTGCCCCACAGCCATGGTACAGACCATCTGTACCATTTAGCTGCCAGAATGGCCTCATGAATGCCTGCAGTTTGGGCTAGGAAGCTTTGACTTGCTTTGCTTGCAAAGACAGTTTTGGCCATGGTGCAGGAGTCAGCACAATGTAAGGAGCAGAGGCAGTCTCTAAGGGGCCACCCTGTTTTGGAAACTAAGGAGGCTATTACTGTTATGGACATGGACAGACTGTGCCAACTGACCACAAGGCAGAGAATGCACCTGGGACTCTGTGGTTTACTGTAAGGGACACAGCCAGAGAGGAAGCAGCCTCTATGCCTAAGTGAGTTAAGAGATAACAGATGTGCTGGCTACCTCCTGGGCACGTCTACTGAGGACAGATTTGGACAACTTCACACCGAGTTCTTCACACCTATTCTTACCACAACCTGCAAAGCACCTGGTGGAAATGTAGCCTCAGCCCCACAATGCTTACATTTCCCCATTCACATCCTTCTTCCAGCCAGCGTCACTTCAGATTTCCTAAGTTCCTTGCAGAGACGTTTGGGCAGTTTCCAGCAGACTGTTTCTCTGGCTGCCGGCTTGGGGAGATATGCAGGCTTCCCATGCTCCGTGGCCCCAGCGGCTATTCCCAGCCCTGCGCGGGAGCGGCATTCCTTTCTGCCCACTCCCTCTGCCGAGGCTCAGCCCAGGACACTCCGGCAGCCCTTGCGAGCAGCTCCGCTCTCCTCCCGGAATTGCACCCTGGGGTCTCGGTACATGTGTTCAGGATGCCGTGAGACTCAGACCAGGTGTCTGAACATCAATTACACGGGGTCAGCGAGGCTACGGCTTGAATGTGGGAATGCCTTTCCTCATCCATATGCAGCATGCCCGGGGACTGCACAGATGGAGCAGCAGGAGCCAACACTTTGCTGAGAGCAAGACGCACACCAGGGCGACAGAGAAAGCCTGCAAAACTTTCCCAGTTTCCCGTCCCAGCCTTGGAAAATGATCCTGCTGCCTACAAGCATGGGCAGGACCTGACAACAGAGACCCACATGGTACAGGCAGAGAACTGACATTTTGTACAGATGGCTTTTTTCCTTCTTTTTATCTCCAATGAACAATAGGTTTGTTTCCAAGCCTGTGTTTCCACAGGAGGCTGGGGTGTGCGCCAAGGGGGTCAGCTCTGTGTTGAGCCAGGAGCTGCAGCCTCCAGAGGATGGACAGAAAGACAGCCACACTGCTCAGGCACCGATGGCAGGTACGCAAGGTCCCGAAGTTCCATCGGATGTAAAATCTCAGGAGCTCGGAGCTGTGCTTTGTGACAAGGCTCAAACCTGAGGCAGTTAGTTGTTTTGTAATGACACAAACTAGAAGACAACAAAAAAACACCAAAACCCCAA
Organism: Fringilla coelebs; assembly: GCF_963513975.1. Classification (NCBI taxonomy): domain Eukaryota; kingdom Metazoa; phylum Chordata; class Aves; order Passeriformes; family Fringillidae; genus Fringilla; species Fringilla coelebs. The sequence goes on along the minus strand of NC_140029.1, from coordinate 24,982,480 downwards.
AAAACTCCAATTGTAGAACAAAACAAATGTACTGTATGCAAAATATTTTACTTTGCCCAGCATTACGTTTCTTATACAGCCTGATTATATATTCAAGTAATTTTGGTCAGACCTCTTAGGGTCTGGTGAAATATAAAGGAAAAGTATACTTGGAATAATGGATTTATTCTTTGGCTGCATCATCCAATAGTGAGAAGAGGTGTGGGTAGGATCTGCAGCTAAGACCTGCCAAAAATAAGCCAAGCCCTATTTATCTCAATGATCTTTACTTGCTAACTTCTGAAAGCTACTTCAAAATAAAGGTCGGGATCATTTACAAATAAATAGGACGCCTGAAATATCCCAGTAAGCGTGCATCCTCAGTAACTGATATGATCTAAATGTTCTTCTGATCTCGTGTTTCTAAAATAAAAATAGAACTTGTTAGTAAATTTATATTGAAAATCAGGGGCTTTTCTAGACAAAAAGTCCCCTGTTGAGGAACTATTCCTGGAGAGATATACCAAATGATGCTGCCCTTTCAATTAATACAGAAGGCTCTGGTAAATTTTTAAATTCTGTTCCGGCCCTCCTAAAACATGTTGATTTCTGTAAAATTGCCACAAATTTGAAGCTTACACATCTGCTTTTCCAGCTTCCCGGCCTCCCTGCAGCCAGCTGGGCTGCACCAGGACCTGCTGGCTGCCTCTGCCTCAGGCTGGCTCCCCCATCCCAGCCCAGGGGAGCCCCGGCTGTGCTCAGCGGGCGCGGGGCCAGCTCCGGGCGCAGCTGCGCTCCCAGAGCGCTGTGAAATGAGCTGTGTGGGAAAAGGCCTGTGAGAAGTGGGGCTTCCCCCTTGGCCTGCCAGCAGCCTGGGAGCTCGGCTGAACGCTGGGCGTCGGTGCTGACCTGAGCCGTGCTCAGCCATGTCTGTGCCAGGCTACCCCGACCTCCTCCACCTGCGGGCAAATTCCCCAGCCTGGCCTCTGCCTGACTCCATCCCCACGGGCCTGCCCTGCTCTCCAGGGCTGGGTCTGCCCTTGGCGACCACCTGGACCTGCTGGAGGGTACATGTCCTGCCCACCTCCCCAGCCTGCCTGTGGTCTCATCCTCCTGGCTCCCCTGCCCACTCTGCTGCTGCCCAACCCACATCCACATCACCCCTCGTCCCTGGGAAGCACAAAAGTAAAGGCAGAAACTGAAAGACAGCACAAAATCAGGTGTGTCCAGAAGATGCAGCAGCTAGTCAAACGCTCTGACTGCCAAAGAGGGGAAGCTGCAACAGAAACGTAATTCTGCTGAAGCAGGGAAAATTAATCACACGAATGCAAGTTTGCTCATGAACTGTGAGAGCGTTTTTCCTTGCCACACATTGTTTCTAGGGTGTGAAAACAAGGAGCTTTCTTCGTATCAAACCAGCACCTTCAGCTTCCAAATGGACAAAAAAGGGCACGTGGAAACCAACAATGTTGGTCCTTGGTCACTCAGAAATGTTTGCATGATAAAGATCACATACTTTCACTGTGAGCTGAGTCAACTGCTGCTATCAACTAGGTGCTGCCATTTTAAAGAAAATAACTGTTGATAAACATCAGGAAACACTGCAAATTTCACTGTGCTTTTTTACTCCTGAGGAGCAAACAGGGCACTGGGAATAAAGCAAGATAAGCTACCTTCTTAGGCAAAACTATGTAAGCTACTAAATTAACATTGAACTCTCAGAAGATCTTGGATCAGTACAATATGATATGAAGAATGTTCCGCTCCTTGGCCAACTTTTGGCTTGCCAAAACAAAAGCAAAGAAGTAATTAAGAATAATCTGGTCTCAAACAAGAAATGTGTTCCTTCAAAAAAACTCCAAACCCAACACTAATACAAAATGTGCTCTGAACTACTGAATTAAAATACTTATAACAAATGTGTTTGCTTATAGTATAACTGAATAAGCTACAGTGCAGCTTTACATTCTGAGTAAGGCAAATATATTTGGATCTACAAATATTTTTTTTGCGCAAAATTTTAAAAATACATGATAGGCTTAGTATCATAATGCATAATAAAGGCTTCCAGTGGTAAAATCACTGCACAATAAAACCCAGATGTCCTACCTTAAAAGTTCAAGGAAAAGCAATGCTGAATTTCTGAAACCACTTCAGCTACTTTCAGAGCGAGGTGAAAAAACAAGAAGATCATTTTATTACACAACAGTTTACCTTGTCAGGGTTCTTGTCTCTCAGTATCAACATTTTAACTCTGAAAATTCTGGGAGGCTGGCAGGACTCTGTCTATTCTGCTACCAAATGCAGCATGACATATGATATGCCAGTTAGTAACTCAACAAGTAACTCAACAACTTGAATGTATTATAGTAAGTATTCTTTGAGCATAGTTCTGATCTATAAAGAAGAAAAAGTGAGTAAAGAACCTATATGTGACTTTGCCCAGAGAGCTCAAAAAATATGGTCACATGCAAGAAACTCCTCCTCATCATCACTAACTTCAGGCAGATACAATATTTTGCTTTTGGTGTAACCTGTCTTGTCCTTGCATGAATAACTTGATTCACTTATACAGGATATGACTGTATGCAAAGAATAGACTCTCTAATTTTTTCCACACAGACATAGAACAAATGACTCTTACAGAAATCTTTGAAGAAAGAATGATTAATTAGTAAATTAGAATCAGTATCAGTTTCATAGGCATGGCAGAAAAAAAGAATTTCAAGGAAGAATTTTGAGAGCAACAATAAAAAGACTTACTGATGAGTGGAGCAGACAGCACACAAGAAAGGAGGGACCAAAAATAAGGAATTCAAAGCTATCAACCATGACTACATGTCCATGTGTAAAATACGGGCTGTGAATGTGCTTGTCTGTCTGGCATCGTATGATGTTGATGGCAGAAGTCATGGCTCTTAAAAAAAACATAGATAAATTCCCACTTGGGCAGCCATCCTGCTGCCAGTCCACAATGTGATACAAACTCTGTGACCCTCAGCATCGAAACAGCAGCTGCCACCTCCTTCATTCAGGATTTCTCAGAGTAATTTAAAAGAGCTGCCCCTCCCTGTCAGTTCCATGACTGAACATGGAAAGAGTCCCCAAAATGCTAGGGATTTTTTCTAGGTATCATTATTCTGTCTGATTTTCTTATGGAACACCACTCACACTCAAAGATGAGCCCGCGTGGATATACTTCAAATCAAGCTGTTCTAAATTAGGATTGCAATTTATCTTTTTGGGGAACCTTCTAGGCTATTTCTGAAGCAGCCCACAGGTAGGGAGCCTGGTATTTCCAGGAAGAGGTGGATTCACTTTGGTGGTGGATGTCACTTACTTTGCACCAAGTAAGTAACATGGCAGATGAAATCAATATATCAGATTGAATCCTCCTTCCTAGATCACCTGGGCAGTATGCCTGCCTTATGACATTTTTCACACTGTGACCTAGTGCCTACATTTACAGTAGACACATTAAGCAGGATGGGCCAAGTGATTACTCCACCCTGGCTTCTTTAGCCTGGAAATCCTGTGTTAATGAAAGAAGTCCTCCTGTTTCAACCAGACAAAACTTTCCAGATGGAATAAAACAGGACACATCTGGGAAAACCTGGATGTGAGATAGCCCAGAGCATTGACACATTTAAACTTAGAGCAGTAACTTCGGCCCCCATGTCAGCAACCTAATTTCACAACAAAACCAATAGAAGTAGTACATAGTAGTGTTGGTTTTATTTTCTCTTTTAAAGATTTATTGCTTCTTCCACTTGATGACATCCTCCATGATATATCCCCTTAAAATCTCACAGAAGTGAAGAGAATTATATCTCATGCACTACTTCAACTGTTTTCTTTCTATACATGCATATTTGGTCTCCTGTTATAATGACAGTTGTGATCTGTTACTTGCTGTTATTTTTGCAGATGTTATTCAAACTTATTCTCTCTCAATTTTCTTACTTTGATCTGACAGTTATTTCTTTCTTTGCTGGGATTCTATTGCTCTTGCCTGAATATAACTTGGGAAAAAAGTAACTTTTGTTAGAGGCAGTTAAAAAATATACTAAGAGGGCACAAATAAAGGAATCAAATGTTACAAAACTACTTAGGGAAAAGTGTTCTTTTTGGAAAAAAAAGGAAAAAAAATCAGCATTAGCAGAAGATACATTGTCTCTGAAAAGAAAAAAACCCCAAAAACCCAAGAACTATATTTTTGATGTAATGCAGGGACAGAAAGGGAGAAGAAAATCTGTAAACTTAGTTGAACTTCAAGTACTTAATACTACTTAATTTTATTTAAGCCATGTGAATTATTAAATCTACAATTCAGAGTAGTTCCAAAGTTATTTGAGGCCTCTAACATCACTATCCAATGTACGCCAAAGAGCACTAAAGATAACTGCGCCTGATCCACTCCTTTTGGCTGTCTGTCCTGGCACTTCCATTCAGGGACTTCTCTTCCTTAGTTCTTCAAGCTTGCAACCAGCATCCTCTTCTCTTGCCATTTTTTTCTCTCCCAGTTCTCTGATATTCTAAACATCCTCCTTATTTGAGGCCTCTAACATCACTATCAAATGTACGCCAAAGAGCACTAAAGATAACTGCGCCTGATCCACTCCTTTTGGCTGTCTGTCCTGGCACTTCCATTCAGGGACTTCTCTTCCTTAGTACTTCAAGCTTGCAACCAGCATCCTCTTCTCTTGCCATTTTTTTCTCTCCCAGTTCTCTGATATTCTAAACATCCTCCTTCTTTTTCCTCCTCTCATGTCTTTTTCTGCTGAGAAACATCCGTCTCCCTAACAGCCAGCAGCAGCCTGCCAGGCAACACATTCAGTCAAACTCTCCGAGTTCCGCTCTTCCTCTCTCCCTCTTTCCTGGCCTTTCCTTCATCTCCCTCCAATTTCTTCCTATGTGCAATTTTTCTCATTCAACACCACTTATATCCAGCAGCTGTAACTCTTTCACATATATATGGCTGTCAAAGCCAGCAGCTCAGCCTGTCTCATTACAGGCAGAACCATGACTTTTAAGACCTGGTCCCACAGACTCTAATAATTCATAGCAGTTTTTTTAATTCAAGCTAATAAAACACTTCTTAACATTATCACATTGATCTGTGTAACAAATAGGAGAAGATTCAGTGTGACAAACAGGATTACAATTTAAAGAATATGACTGCCAGCAACTCTGGCAATTGTTCAGGTGCTGCTGCTTCCCGCTGACACCCACTTTGTCACTTTGCAAACATATTTGACCAGAACAGTCATTGCAAGGAGCAAGCTCAACCCTCCTCCCACCCCCAGCTGCCTGCTTCCAACCCCACGCCAGCCCAGGTTTCTACGAATACAAGTGATGATCTGACCCAGGATAAAGTTAGCTCTCACCCCTCTTCTTTTCTGGCATAAGTGATTAGTACAAACAAGGAATTTTCCAAATCAGCTCACCACACAACTACAGAAAGACCTCTACTGACCAAGGGAAAGAAGCAGCATATGAGTGGAAAATGGGATAAATATTGTGGTGGCAGTGCAGCTCAATTTTCATGGAAACATGACCAGACTTCCCCATTCACATTCACTGGAAGTGTTTCATCTCCTATACAGCCGCCACCTTAGGAACTACTAAATCTGAGAAACTAAACCTTCAAGCAAGCCAATTCACTTTTTCAGGATTCTCTGGAAAAACCAGCATGTGGAGATTCAAGCAGCCATGATCAGACTGCATGCATTAACCGAGATCTCTTGAACACCTCTTCAGTATACCTCTATTTTAACACCACAGCTTGCAGGCTACTGTAAGAACATGAAGGAGAATGAATTAGTCCGTGGTATAGCTAAAACTCAGGTATCATGATATGCACACTACAACACAACTTCATATAAGAAGAGCCATAATGCCACTGGTTTATGTCAACTGATCCCAGTGATATCATTACTGGGCATAAAACATTTGCAGTTATCACCAGCCTGCTCTGGTTTCAGTAGCACATGGTAATTTTATCATCCATTCAGCACTATGCAGCAGAACAATGTTTGTATCTAAATGAGGCAAAGCACATGACACTTAAGGTTCTAGCTCCTGTCCCTTCCCACAGGGCTGTGGGTCCCCAGACAGACAGGTCTTGCTCAGGCATGACGTGGAGAGATCAACCATCCACACAGGCTGATGGGCAAGCGCTACATGCCAACTGCAGCTGGAGCACAGGATTATCGTGTGTCACAGCACCTGCTGCAAAAGCCCTAGTATTCCCCAGACCTTAACACAGTATTCCCCAGACCTTAACACAGTATTCCCCAGACCTTAACACAGTATTTCCCAGTCCTTAACACAGTATTTCCCAGTCCTTAACACAGTATTTCCCATTCCCTAACTATATGGAGTGGAAAGTCATAAAGTTGCAGACAGTAGGATTAAAATATAAGAAGGATAGCTTTTGAAAAAATGTAATCAAGGTCCCCCAGTACATGACCACAGAGCCTTACCCACACTTGTGGGTCAGCTTGTGGCTGATCCACACTTGTGGGTCAGCTATTGGTCAGCTTGTGGCTGGCCAATAAATGCAGCCACAAGCCAAGCCTACCAACCTCAGTATCCTATATTCAGGCCTGATCCAAAATCTATTCCCATTAATGACAATCTTTCCATTAAACTCACCAAGCTTTGTAACTGGCAAATGTTGCACTCTCCTATGCATTATCTCTCACAGCTTTCACATCCTAGTGACAATGATGCAAGAGTTTAGTACCTTCTGCTTACATCAACAACTCAGGCAGATAGCTGCAGCCACCTACATGGCACATAACACCCATTTTTGGATTTAACCATTTAATTTAAACAACAATTTGTTTATAAACTCTGACTTGTAGAAATAAGCTTCACAGGTGAGGTTTGTATGTAAATGAAGACATTACACCTGCAGGTTAACTTTTTTTTTTTAACCAAAGTAATCATTGCTATCTGCAGCACTGCATTTTTTGTGTGTTTCTCACAAAAATAAAGAAATTGTTGGGTTTGTTTCACTATTGTTTTAACAAATTACCCAAACAGAGAAATTAACAGTGGAATACTTCAAACAACCTGACACTTGAAGCATTATGCTGCTCTGCTGAACATCATTTTATTGAAGGCAGCAATCTGTAAGGCTTGCTAAGATGATCTGTTAGTTGTTTCTTTTAATAGAAAGATAGATAAGCCATCTGGCAAGGAAAACGCAGTTCCTCACTTATTGGTACCAAGGAAACTGCTTTTTTCTCCTCTCCTCAGTAAAAGTCAGAAGATGTTTTACTTACAGCGTCCACTTTGACGGCTGACAGCACAACTTCCATCAGGATCAACAAAAGCCCCGTATCCCTGCAGGGAAAGGTGAATAAGGACGACATTGTTTTAAGCTAGTGCAAAACAAGCACGTGATAACGCTCTGAAGTTAAAGGTGACAATACGACTTTAAAAAAGTTATTTCCAAAAGCCTATCGAGCGGAATTACTTACTGACAAAGGAAAATACGTGCACTGGGAAGCTGCGAGATGTCCATTTTCGCTGCTGCCCCGGCCGGGGGCTCGGCTCAGGGCTCCCTCCCTCCGGACGGCCACCCCTGCAAGGCAGAGAAGAGCCCGCTCGCAACGCCGCTCCCCCCGCCGGAGGTCTCCGGGCTCGGCGACACCGCTGCCGGGGCAGGGAGCGGCCCCTCCGGCCGGGCCGGGCCGGGCCGGGCTGCGATCCGGGGGGAGACAGGGCTGTCGCGCCGTGCACGGACCCGCGTCCTCCCGCCGCGCAGCCACCCGCGGGGCGCGACCCCCACGGGCCGAGCGGAGCCGGCGCCCCCGGCCCTGCCCCGGCCCTTCCGCCGCCCGCCCCGCGCCCGCTCCGCACCGCTGCGCTGCCGTACCGTACCGTGCCGTCCCGGGCGGCCGCGGCCGTGTGCGGCGGGGAAGCGGCGCGCCTCCCACCTCCGCCCGCGCCCCCCGCGGCCCACCACACACCCGCGGCGGGGACCAGGAGGCGGAAGAACTGCGGCCAGCGAGGAACGGGAGCGGGCGAGGTTGAGCCCTCCCAGGGTCCCCGCCCGGAGGGGAGGAGAGGGGGGGCTGCCACCGCCCATCGTGTACGACGAGTCGAGTCCTTCGCCCCCGAGGCATTGCAGGCGCCGCGGCCGCGACGGAGGGAAGAGACGCGCATGTGGGGCCGGCCCCGCGGAGCCCCACTCTGAGTCGCCGGCGCCCCGCCGCCCAGGGACCGACGGCGCGGTGCGGTGCGCGGCAGCATGCGGCTCTGGCTGGGCTTCGGGCTGCTGCTGAGCGCCGAGCTCAGCGCCGTGTCCGCCGCGGTGAGTACGCGGGGGCGGCTCCTTCGGGCTGCGCGATCGGGCGCACACGCGGGACCCTCTCACGGAGAGCCGCGGGAGCGGTGCGGGACGGGACGGGAGCCGGCGCGGCGCCTCGGCTCTCCGGGCGCCGGGGCAGCCAGGTGGGCTTCGCGCGGATGCCCGGCTGCCCCGGCGCTGCTGTGCGGGGCTGTGCCTGCCCGCGGGCGCGGAGCGGAGCGGGGCGGGCGGCACCGCGCGGGGATGGCCGCGGGGGTCCGGCGGGGACGGGCCCCGCAGCGCTCTCCCACGGCCCGGCACGGAGCGCCGCTGACTGGGGAGGGAATGGAAAGCACGCAACCACCCGGGACTGAAAAGTACCGAGCTGTGTTTTCACTGCGAAAAATAATAATAGTTAAAAAAGTAAAAAAGAAACAATATTTATATGAATAATAGTTTAGAGTTGGCTGCTTGGATTCAAAGTGCGGTGCACTCTGCCTTTGACCCCGCGATGGGCGGTAGGCTGGGGACTGCGAAGGATTCTAATGCTAATGGTTTAAGCTGAATTTTGGCATCTTTCCGGATGGAACTAGATTGAGGCATAGACTTTGTAAAATCGAAAGCATGCAAGTAGTCTGAAAGTTTTGCTAAGGGAGCTAATTTTATCACTGTGATAATAGCTATTAGCTGTCCTTAAGTCTAAAGGACTCTCTTCCCTGGCGCTCCTGAAGTATTTGGGCTGTTCTTTTTGCATGTCTAAGTAATGGGCAGCTGACACAATAATTTGTGTTAGCTTATCTTTTTGTGTCTCCTTGCTTCCTTGAATTTGCTTAGGTCGATACTGTATTAATGAAATTCAGGAGTGCAGAAAACTTTTCAGTAGCTGTAGACACATGGCTTTTTGTCATGCTTCCTGCTATAAATGTAAGATCTTGCATTAACATTTCAGCCAACAATGGAGGTATGGGAAAGGGTTATTTTAAGCTTTTCTGCAATTTCAGCTGAAATTAAGTCCTATAATGAATTTTGACACCTCTATGTGACCAGTGGGATGTATTGAATCAACTGAAGTAAGCAATGCACTGAACTTCCGATGTCTTGTCAGTTGCTCCTAGGTTGATAATATCAGGCTTACTGTCATTGCAATAAATCACTCAGTGATGAATCCTCTAAGGTGATTGACCCAGCACTTGTCATTAAGCCATTAAACTCTATTCCCTTAAGGTTGTAATTTATTTTAATTAATTAGAGTATTTTGAAGTAAATTATGTTTGAGTTCTGAATTTGGTGTATCTAGGGAAAAAATACCTATCTGTGAGACACATTGCCACCTTATGCTGTAAAGTGAAGTCATTGGGTGAACCATGACTGTCAATCAAAGACACAAAGCTATGTAGGGATGAGGTGCTTATTAAAAGAAGATACAAATTTTAGTTTTTGTATTAGTTGTACAATTTCAGATCTTCTGTGGCAACTGTGAAGAGGCTCTGTTCTAGAGGAATCTAGCATGTGCTGGATAAATTATTCCATTAAAATCAAGATTTCTTAAATTGCAACCTGAAGCTGTTAATTATATTAAGAAGCTATTCCCATAATTAACCATTCTTTGTGTGTTAAGCTGACTGTGGATTTCCAGTTCCTTGTCAGTGCCACCAGAAAACACAAGTATGCAGTGGAAGTTGAGCTCCTTGCAGTTTTGTTGCCTTAGATACACCTTCAGCTGTACATGGGTGGCATTTCAATCAATTCAGTTCTGCTGCTGTTGTCCCCAGCTCCACACTGTTGTCTGTCACTAGCAGCCACACAAAAGGTGATGGAGATGGCTGTCAGCCTGTGCCACACCGTGTGTGGGTGGTGATGGGGAGGCTGCTCTTGGGAGATTCTTGAGCTGGGCTGATGCCTGTGCATGATTGTGGCATGGTGGTGGGAAGCACTCTACACCTGGGCAGCACCACTTCTGCTTTTGCAGAGCTGGCAGAGCTGACCCAGTGCTCACATTGTCCTCAGATGAACGTGTTCCCACTGTTTACATTTAAAGAGTAGTTGTATTAGCAGAAGATTGTGTGGTAAGGAAGGTTGTAGCAGTACTCTTTGCAATAGGCTGAATGGAGCAACCACTTTTCTGCAGGAAAAAAAATTATGCTGGTTCCTTCCTTCCCTAAAGTAGCTTTTATTGGCTAGTCTTTTGGTTTTTTTTGGTTTTTTTTTTGTTTTTTTTTTTAATGGCAGTTGTACAACCACAGTCTTGTTGATTGTACCATGGCCTTCATCACAAAATTGGTGAGGCTGGTGGGCACCTTGGAGATCATCTAGTCCAACTTCCTGCTCAGAGCAGGGACAGCTCCAACAGGCTGCTTAATGCTGTGTCCCACTGAGTTTTGAATATGTCCAAGGATGGAGACTGCTCAACCCCTCTAGGCAACCTGTGTCAGTACTTAGTCACCCTCACAGTAAATGTTTCTTCCTATGTGCAAAGTGGTTGTTCTAGGCTTGAGACCATCCATGCCTGTGAGCCCAAGCAAGTGTGACAGAAGCAGCTCATGCTGTGTTGGTGGTGGTGATTCTGCAGTCTGTCAGGGCTGACAGAGTGAAAAATTGTTTTTATCTCTGACATATCTGTGATTAAATACATACAAGGAGATTTGGAATGACTGCTCTGACAGAAGCATTTGACGTAGCAAAGCCAGCCCTGAGCCAGCTACTGTCACGATCACGTGCCTCAGTACAGAAAGCAGGAGCTGCTCCGTTGCAGCTCCCTCTGGTTTTAATGGGGCACTATAAGGAGCTTCCAGATGTGACACTGGAAGTTTAAGTGTTCTTTAATTTGATGAATTATAATGAAAATAACATTTATAGCTGATCGGGGCTTTTGTGCCGTTCTGCATTCTTCTCAGGAGATTCGCTTTCAGGTTACAATGAGAGCAGAGTGGAAGAAGGGCAGTAGATTAAGATGTTTCCAGGTCAGGATAAAAAACTGCTCCCATGAGACGGTTACAGGAGAAGCTTGTTTTGATGGATCTCTGCAGGGGCTCTCATTTCTGACACTCTTCAGGCTGCCATTTCCTTTGGAGAAAGTCTGTTTCCTAGCATTAGTACTGCTTGGCTGAGAGTGGGCAGTGCCGTGGGAATGCCTGTTTCATGGTTTGGTACCCTGTCCGTGCTGCTGCAGTGCTGGTCCTTGTGCTGCATGCAGCAGAGCAAGGTCTTCAGCTGCACTCGAGCCCTGGTCTGAGTCACCTTCCACACAAGTGGCTGCCATGTAAGCCCTGGTGGAAGGGAAGAGCTCTCCTGGCCGCCACTGCTCAGCAGCAGGTTTAGCATTCTCTCCAAGTTCCCAACCAATCTCCCTTTTCTGCTTTTAGTCTTGGTGAAAAGGGTGCTGGGACAGAGTGAGAGCAAGCTCTGTGGAGCTGATAGGGAAATGTGTCCCAAAACTGTGATAAAAGCATGCATAAATTTTTCCACAAGGGCAGTGCTGATTCCAGTAGTCCTATTTGAGCTGAGAGTGTGGTGGCAGCTGGGGATGCACTGGTGGGAGGCCAGGAGGTTCCTGCCCCTGGTAAGCCCTGTATAAAGAGTGGTCCTGTCTGTGGCCAGGCAGAGACAGCTCTGCTGTATTATTCTCATGCCTTCCTTGCATCACCTCTCCTGTTTTTACATGATATCTGGGAGTGCATTCTGATGCAATTAGGAGCCAAAAGCAAAATGAATATAATTGCTTCCAATTAATCTGACCAATTTTTCTATTCTCTTTTCTTTAAAAAGTGATTTACTGAGATGGAGATGTACAGGGCACATAAACCTAGAGTAAATTAAAAGAATGACCTGGGCTTTTGGCATGTGTTTGAAGAGAAGTCGTATGACTGAGTCTGAATCACTGGTAGCACTTCACTTGGGTGTGCTTTTACTAATGAAGTAAGGCAGGGTTGGGCAGCTGCCTTCTGCAGCAGTTATGTCTAGGGCTGCCATGTCTTTGATGCTGAGACACCCTGAGGCCATCTGGCACCCTTGTCCCTGAATGTCCTTAAGGACTTGGTAATGCCAAGAGCACGTTTAATAAACCCTAGCAAGTGTTAATTCAGGAGGGAGATATTGTCACTCTGATTCCAAAAATATGGCCAGAAGGGGAGACCCAAATGATTTCTAATGAGTAAAGCTCCTCTCAGTCTAGAAGGCTTCAGAGAAGAACAGGAAATGGCTTTGGTTGCCCTTGCCAGGCAGTGATGGGGTGTGGAAGCATGAAGAAGACAAGTGCAGTGCTCCCTTTTCCTCCTGTCAGAGCAAGATGGCAAGAAGAGGTATAAGATCTGGGGTGGCTGAGGGTGCTCCAGAGAGGGTCATGAGAGCATGGGCAGGAGGGTGGCCTTCCAGCTTGTGGCCAGCACTGCTTGCTGGGAAAGTGGAGGAGTTGTGGGCATGGGTTCACCTGTCCCAGCAGTAGGGAGTTATTACTCAATATGTATGCACAGAAAAATGCATGGGCACTTTGTGGACGAGGCTCCAGGCCCGGTGACTTCTTGCTCCCAAAGGAATGTCTTTATACCTGTTGTCCTTTCTGCCAACTTCTCCTCTCCCTCTGGCCACTTCTTCTACAGCATCATGGCTGGAGGAGGGAGAGAAGGGCAGGATATTTTGGAAGCATGCACCTGCCTGCTGCCAGCCGTGTTGGTGAGCGCAGTCTCTGAACCTGCTGAGTGTCAGCACATGCAAGTGTGTTCGTGGACTGTCATCCCAAGCTGCACAAGTTTTGCTTCTGAGTGCTTGTATCAAATGCCTGCAGGACTACTGCAATGTTTCATTGCAACTTGTCTGCTTGGTGTTTATAATCCTGGATGTCGCTAGCTTGTATAATGCCTGAGGTTATGCTGGATGTATTTTCTGTCAGTTGCCCTGATTATGTAGAGCAATGTAGCACAGCTGCTGCAGGCAGCTTAGACTATTGTTCTAAAATGTCAGAAACCTTCTTTAGGGATAGGCTTAGGAATATTGTTCTTTTTATAGAACTAGACTAAACAAAGGAAGATTCAACAACCTCTACGCAAGAATAAATTGACTTACTTCATCAGTGTTTGAAAGTTACATAGTACACCCTTCCCAGAATTTCCACTGACTTTCCCATCATAAACACTTAACACCTTAACACCTTGCAAAATTTGATCAAAGAGAAGAATTTGGGCATGGGCTATGACCGGAATGGAAGAGCAACCTGTGGCTTTAGTGAGTAGTTGAAGGTGTGAAGTACTGCTGCAATGTAAAGATGTGTGTGGGAAGATAAACTTTTGATTTCTCTGGATTGTGACTGGCTGGTATTATTCATGGTGATTTAATACATCAGAAAAGTATGTGGCATTAACCCTTCAAGAGTCTTTATATAGCAGTGTCTTGGACAATGTGTCAGTAAAATATAGCACAAGTTAAAACATTATCAATATGTAATTACTGCCATTGTGCTGGTGTAATCTGAGGTGAGTTACACTAAAGAAATAGGCAAGTGTATTGTTCATAAAGAGTATATCTAGTGCAAAAACTAGTCCTTTTTTGCCCTTTGGCACGTACAAACAGTTATAGGATGAAAAACTGACTGTTTAATCTTCCTTTATCTCTGACATATCCTCTTGCAGAAGGAGGAGCTTGAATAAACTTTCTAAATTGAAAAAGTACAGTGTAGATGTTCAAAAGCACTTCAGCTTCCAGTCCCTTGTACTTCTGCTATACTCTGTTCAGCTCACTTTGTACCACTTTGGCATCTCAAAATTCTCAAATATGTATTTTTTAGGAAACCTCTTAACATGGTGTGCTTTCATTACATTTCCAACATAGGCAAAAAAACACTGTAAGCCTGAATATTAGCTCTTCTTAACTTAGACGTTTGTGTGGTGCTGGTAGGAACTACCCCTTTCCACCTCTGATGTGCCAAGTCATCAAGCCTCTGAAAACCTGTAATTATGGGTTCCAGTGAGAACTGTAGTCCTGCTTTTATACTTTTACACCTGTGCTGGGGTGTTCCAGCACAGTGACATCAGTGAGGTGCAAGGTGCTGAGGCCTGGGTGCAGGCAGCAGGTGCTGTGGGACCCAGCAGCTTGGGAATCTGCTTGGGTGGAGATGAGTCAGCCTCATAGCAGCAAAATACTTCCTTTTTTTGGCTTGGCTTGCTTTACAGCCCCATGATTTAAAGGACATGTCAGAAAATGAAATGAGGGAAGCCAGAGAAGAGCTGGAAAAGGATGGGTTTCCTTTTTCTTGATTTTTTTTTTTTTAATGCTACCTTCATATCTAAAGTATGCTGTTCTCACACATGTTCTGAAATAAATGGCATAAAGTTTGCCATGAATGCACCAACTTAATTTATAAAATGTGTAATTGTGTCTTTAGGAAAGTTATTCAGTTACTTTTATGGAATTTCTTGTAAGGTAGAGGGTTTCTTTGTGTAGATTCAAGAGAATCACTAATCATACTGTGTTCCCCTCCTTTCCTATGCTTTTTTCCTCTCTGTATGCATCCGCTGCCTTCACCTTTACTGCTGCTGGCAGACAGCCTCTTTCTCGCAGGGTCTGAGGAAGGGTGTGCTTCTTCAACAGAACAATGTGAAGGACAAAATACAAAGTGCTGTCAAGTATGTGGAGTAAACAAATTGCAAAGTAATAATTAAGTTTCTTTCATCTTTTTGTGGCTTTCATCTGCTTGTAGCAGTGACAGACCACATTTTGACATGCAGATTTTTAAGATGGCTGAGAGGGAGCCGTCAGAATAAATTATCAGAGTTATAAAATAAGTCCAATAGTTAATTTAATGTGCTAAGATTGGTAGGAAAACCAAGAATATTTTATTTAAAAATCAAATGAGTTGTCATTTGCATTCAGAAGAGATGTAGTTTTTTATAGAAGACTGACACGTGGCACAAACTATCCATTATCTTGTCTGTAGATAACATATGCCTTATTAAAGAACATTTCAAATGCTACAACTGGGAACAGAAAGTTTTTAGGTAAAGTCTGTCACCCCCGTGGAGATCCCTGCCCAACTGTTGAAGTGGGAGTGGAAGAGATGTGCTGACTAGCTCCAGTTTGCAAACTCTGTTCTTCATCTCTGCATTGAGATAAAATGAAAGCCACAAATCAGGTTTAGATGTTAAACTTTCTTGAAAGGTGCCAGAAGTCTGGTGGTGTTGCCTAACATTGCTAGAAAAAAAATTATTTGAGGCAAGTAACATTCACCTCCTCTACTGCCTTTAAACACCAGGGTCCAGCCTTCTCTCTGCCCATGTGTGTCTCAGCTGCTGTGGGATTTACAATCTCTCTGGCTACATGGGAGGTCTGAGGGTTCAACCTTTCTTCTAGTCAAGATGCCCTCTCAGTATGTCTTCTGTGCATGTGGATGTTGTCTTAACACTGGGGAATAAATATGGTAAAGCATTTCTAAGTGGTTTAGTGGGAGAAAGAGTTCAGATTCATCATAGTCAATGATCAAAATGCCATTTTTACGTGAGGATCCTTCCTATAGATAATTCACATTGGAAATTCATAATGAAGTATGTAATCTTTCATGCAAATAATCACTAACTTAGTGGAAAATAAATAGTTTAATTAGTTTGTTCTCTTTGAGTACATGATTTATGGGGTTCTTAGTTTAGTATACAGAAATCAGAATGAGAAAGGTTCTTCCTTTTATATTTTCTCTTTGTCATGACAAATGTTTCAGTTGTAGCTAAGGGATAGAACAAATTAGCCCATTTTCACTGGATAGCTATGTGCTGACTAGATATTGTAAGTCTTTTGGTCTTATTAGTCCATTTGTTTATCTAGGGGAAGAAAACTTGTTTTCTACTCTACTGAAAACCTCTGTTGAAATATTTGTTAATCTAAAAACATTGAAACATATCCTAAGATTGTAATGAAACCCAAATAAGGCTGAAAAATTACACTGGTATGGACTGATGGGGCTGTCAAGAATAAGAACAAAAGTTTAAAGAGAAATTAGTGCACTAATAGTTTGTATTCATAGTGCACATATTAAGGGAATAATCAGCTACATGAGGGTAGATTCAAGCATTCCAGGAATTTTCATATTGTACTTGAAGCTTGTCCCTTTTATGGCAATGGTAAGTCAGTTATCTGCTAGCAGAATAAAAAAGGATGAGTTCTGGCTGCCATAAAGACAAGATATATGTGCAAGCACTAATTGTGGCCAAAACTCAGAAGATGTTTTTAGCTGAAAATGCTCGTGTGCTTTTAGCAGTTTGTTAGAATAGGCAAGGAATACTAAAGCCATGTAGATGCTTGTAATATAAAAGCTTTATTTGAGAAAATGATGATTACCTTTTTATTGAAACTTTTTTTTTTCCCCTGAAGTGTATTGACTGGGGCTGTATCTTTGTTAAGAGCAGCTGCATGTTTTGGAATCAACATGGACATTTTTAGAGAAAAGCAGAGAATGGCAAGAGGCATAAATGAAAGAGAGAAGAAAGTAAAAAGCTTAACACTATGCTGGTTTTAATTTTTTTTTTTTATGGCACAGTGATTCTGAGGAGTCAAGGATACATGATCCATCTCCAGGGGCCAGAGTAGAAAGCAGGGCATGAAAAAAGGTCAGGAAAAAGGGAAAGAACTAAGTGCTAGAGCCCTCCACTTCAGTTTTGCTTAGCTGGACAACAGCTGTGGGAGCTGGCTTTTGGTCCTGGCCACTGCCACCAGTTGTGGGGACCCTCCAGCTGGCAGTCCCAGCCTGGAAGGGGATGTTCCCTGATTGTTACTGGCTAATATCAGCTGGGACACGACTTAGACATGGATTCTGGTGCTGTTAATTCTTACGCAATGCAATCCTACTGTCTGTGACTTTCTATTGCTATTTTAAACCTTACTTCCCAGTATGGACCTTGGTGATCCAGCAAATGTTGTACCAGTGCCTAAAGTCATTGGGTTAAATAATGTCTCGGCTCACGCCCTTGAGAATGCCAAAATAATAGTTCAAATCATGCAGAAAACTAGATCCATCTTTCTGGGAACATGCCTTTGAAAATGTGCTCTGATTCACACTGCTCAGACAAACAGTGGATGCTGATTTCTGATGCATTTTCCAGGAATTATGTGCTTGATTGGGACAGAGCTTGTGATTTTAAATGGACTGGATGTGTCATAAGCATGGAAAAGCTTTGAATGGTAGCCTCTGAGATGTGCAGGCACACAACTGCTAACCTTGTAGTGATTGTAGCTCAGTGCCCTCTATCCTGCCAGGTTCAGACTCATTTTCTCTAAGTTGCTAATAATTTCAGCTTCCATTTAATTAATTTTTAGAGTAGTCAAAGAGGCTATGAATGTGTAAAGGTTTTTTTTCTGGAGTATCAAGGAGACCAAAGAAGATGATGGTGACAGGACAAAGCTAAAAGAACAGCATAGGTCAAAAATTAGAAAGATTGTTTTGTGAGAATGCTTCTGTGTGCTGTCATTATAAAAATCGTGTTTTCCTTTTAGCGCCTTCAAATAAAATCTTTAGGGGAGCAAGCCTGGCAAGTGACTGCCTTGTACCTATTTGTGTTCCCACAGCCTGTGCAAAGGTAATACACACACTAAAATATGCATCTACTGAAAAGTGTTTGTTCTAAATGCCTTCCTTGCATTCCAAAAAAACTTTCTCATTGATACCACAGGAGCTGCTGGTGCTAAAATTGATTTGGCAATGTGAAAGCCAGAGGAAAATGTCTGTTTGGGCCTCTGGATACACTACTTTGGATGCTGCCAGGCCTGCAAAAAATGCAACTGCGCAAAACACAGATATTATCAAGATTAGCTGACTCTGTGTTAAGACTGAGATGGCATTTACATGGTCCCTGTGTAGGGGGAACATGATGGTTTTGGTCCAGACTTTGCAAATTAACAATTCTGCGCACAACTTTATTTACTCACACACATCTGTGCATTGACAGACATGTACATCTGGGCTCTATTTCAGTGGAAGACTTTTTATTTTTGTTCAATGTCAATACAACAATATCCTTTATTTTAATAGTGTCCTGTTGCTTATAATTAAGTAGAACGAATTTAACTTGCAAAATAGAACAGCCTGCAGAATTTAATGCAATGCCAAAGCAGTCTGTGCAGTGAGTGTCTTCTGCTGAGCTCAGGTTTATTTTAGCTGGACTGTTGTCCTGCACCACATGGCTCACAAGCAATTCTTTGTTTTTTGTAAATCCCCATTCAACATCATAGCTTAAAGTCTGAACATTTCATGGCCAAAATGTGAAAAGTTCTGCGTTTCCCTCCCTGGGCCCTCTCAGATGTGTGCCATGATTGGAAGGGTAATTGGCAATTACATGGGACAGGTTTGCACATGGCACAGTGTGTGGCTGTAGTGTCCAAGGGAAATTGTGAAATTGATTGATATGGGAGGCTGCACATATGATTATGTCATGTTGTGTATTGTTTTGGTTAATACCCCTACTTTTCTGATAAATGTGGTTCAGCTGTCTAGAAAAATATTTCATAGTTCTGAATCCAGAGATCTATAAATCATATCAAATCAGTCTTGAAAACAGAATGAGACTTCTAGCGAAGCTGCACATATTATTGCACGAGGTGCTACTGAAAATAATTGAATATTGTGATCTGCTTAAAACATGAGCCTCTTACCTGAGTTTT
The DNA here is from genome assembly GCF_963513975.1 of Fringilla coelebs. Classification (NCBI taxonomy): domain Eukaryota; kingdom Metazoa; phylum Chordata; class Aves; order Passeriformes; family Fringillidae; genus Fringilla; species Fringilla coelebs. The sequence continues at coordinate 24,963,567 of NC_140029.1, read as the reverse complement.
CTGTACTTGAGGACAACTGATGAGTTTCTATTATGTTAGGTAAAATGTAAAGCTTTTGGTCAAGACTACTCCTTAAAACAGAATTTGTAAGTTTGTGTGTAAAGTAATCTGTTTCTTGTGACTATTGTTTGCTTTGTTTGAAAGTATAAAGTGCAGAATTTCTGTGCTTAGATTTATAGTATTAGATGGAAGCTGCATTTTTTAAATCTGAGTCACACAGTGCTAAAGGCAAAGTTATGATGTACATTAGTAATTAACCTATCTCATAGTTGTCACTGATGATGGATAGTCATTTGTGTGTTTCCCTGAGTATCAATTGTTATTATTCTGATAGCCCAATATCAAGTAATATAATTGATAGGAATTAGTCATTTGATTAAATTTTAGTGCTGATGCTTCACTATCTGACTGGCTGCAGGAATTATTTAGTGAACCATTAAGTGTAAAACTGGGTCTGTTTTTGGAGAAGCCATCAGCTTCTTTAGACTGGTCATTTACCTGCCTTTGTTTGGGAAGGTGGAAAAGGGGTGGGACTGTAAAGAGCCAAGGCACTTTGCACGTTGTGATGAAGTGCTGAGGTACCAGCTGGGTGAAGAAATAATTTCTGAGTGTATTGTCTGGGTAAGGCCAACAGCTACACTTTGCCATTCCCTGTGCCTTCCTGTGTGTGCTATGCTCCCTGGGGGTCAGATTGGTGTTTCAGCCTGCTCCTTATACCTGCTTTACTGTGCTGTATAGAAAAGATAAGCCAGCTTTTCTTTCCTGGCTGGTGCCTCCTACACATGAAGCCACTGAGGCTGGGGCTGGCCAGCAGCAAGGATGTGCAGCAGGAGGAGCAGCAGAACCCACTTTCCATCATCCCACAGGAGGGGCAGAGGACTGCATATCAGCTGGTGGGCTGTACATGCCAAGTCAGACCCTTCATCTCTTCCAGTGAGTTCAGCGGTGTCCAGCAAGAGTGCATCATTGCTTGTCCTGCTGGGACTGGAGAGTTTTGCTCTTCAGTAGAGCCTGAAGTGGTAGCCCTGCTCCATCCTTTCCTGATGTTGCCTTTGAAGCTGAGCTCTCCAGCTGACTGCAGTAGGGAGCCAGAGCAATGCCAGTTGCATTCCCTTCAAAACCTACATGAGAAATGGGAGGGAACAAGCTGTAAAAATGCCAGAAAATGTCCATAAGATCTATGTGTCTGCTTACTCTTAAGGTTTTTCAACAATTTATTTATGGCATGAGAAATTACTTTTGTCACGGAAGAATTATGACCTGCAGAGAAGTAGATTAGTGATCTTGATCAGCAGAGTAAAAATGAGTTTCATCAGCTTGGTTGTTTGAGGATGATTTTATCTTGACAGGCCTACAGATGGAAAATAGAGGCTGGTCAGATGTTCTGTGCCTCTTTTCCTCCCTCATAACCAGCCTTGCTCTGTTCCCCAAACTGAATGTCCGAAATGTCATGTCTGTGATCACTTCATTTTTCATGCTTATTTCATTGTTGGGGCTTCATGATGATGAGCCTATCATCACTTCCTAAAAACTCAGTCAATTAAAATATAGCACGTGAAAATGAAATTCTATGCTATTGTCTAACATTGAGAAGTCATTAAAAGCTTCTGGATGTTTTGACAGGTGAGAAACTACTTAGGTGTTGTGATCAAGGTAAATTACCAAGGGAAAAGTGTCTCCTCAGGCTCTCAGATGAGTCATCAAAGGGATTTTTTTTTTTTAATAGTAATAAAGACATTAACAAAGAGACATCCTCTAGAATATTATCAGTAGAGTACAAGACAACCTTTTCTTAGGCTTAATTTTTCCCACTGTTAAGTGAACATTTCAAGCTACCTTCAAAAGTGGTGGATGTATTTCTTGGCACCCTAAGTTTTTCTCTTGTTGTAACTCTTAACATTGCCAATGAGATGGATTACTTAGTGGTCTTTAAATCCAGAGATGATTGCAGGAAAGAGAAACTAATAATGTAAGGTTGACTGAAACCCAAAGGTTTTGTAGCTGTGCCCAGCAGGTTTATTACTGCTGTTTTTTAAGGACAGCTGAGAGTTGGTACAGATCACAGCATTTAGAATCCGTGTGAAATGCAAGAATACAGATGGGCTTTTTTTGGGGGGGAAAAGAAAAAGGCAGTCCAAAATGAGTAAAAGGTGGCTTTGGTTTTTTTGTGTGTTTTATTTTCGGAGTTTTTTTCAGGCCTTATCGTGAAATACTGTAAAGAAAAAAAATGGAGAAAAATGCAAAAGAAATCCATATTATGTATTTTTGTCTTAGAACAGGCAGTAAAGTAATTGCTAGAGTAATGAAAATGTATTACAACTGCACTTATATTTATCAGATTTTTTTTCTGAAATTATATATAGTTTGAATAAACAACTTCCTTTTGGAACCTGCAGTATCAGCCAAACATAATTCCTGTACTGCAATCTGTACTGTTCTCAGTCCTGTGCAAAGTATGCTGGTGTGTATTGGCATATTTGTTTCTTGACTATGATCTTTTTTTACCAGAAGCATCTCCTTTATTTTTATTATAGAGTGAAGTGCCTATGCACATACTTGTTTCTGAAATCTTAATTTCTGTTTAGAAGTTACTGATATTAATAGTGACACTTCTATCTTTTTCAGCATTTTCTTTTTCTCTGTTCTAGACATATTCCATTGGTGCCTACTCATGGAAGTATGTGCTAGTAGAACCCCCTCAGTATTACATGTAATATTCAGAAGTATTTTATCATTTGTTTCATGCAAACATATCTAGCATGGCTCAGTCATTTTAGGACTAAGAGATGCATTATGCATAATAGTGATAAAACCTCATGAGAAACAATTATCTGTTGCAGATACTATTTTTTCTTTTCCCCTCATTCCATTTTACTTTTCTTCACCCTCCTGCCCATTCCCAACACCTTTAAAACCTGTGGAGAGCTCTCACATCTAAGTGAGGACCATGATCTTGATAGATAATCAAAGGAGAATAAGAGTTCCAATGAATGTCTTTTCCCTTGCTAATAACATTGTCCTAACCTATATTCTGATTCAGTGGCAAAAATAAAATGTTGGGGTTTTTTTTTTTCTGTACTTTCAGGTTAAATTATGAACTTTCTTGCTGTGCAGTCTAAGGTTTTATTTTCCATTTCGCTTTGTTCACTGATATGTTCATCAGACCTTTTTAGATATGAAGATAAGGACCTTGCATCCCATCCAGAGGTGGAGTGTGTTTCAGAAGGAGGTCTCCAGTGTTGCCTCTGGACATGCACCACGTGCCACAAAGCCCTGGAGGGCTGTCATTTTTTATCTGAAGGTTCCAGTGCAATCCTTGTGTCTCCAGTGGTTCCCCTCCTGCTGCACATCCACCTGCTCTCAGCTACAGGCAGAATTGCAAACAGTTCAGTCCTGCAGCCTGAAGGGATGAGTCTGGCTTATTTGTAAGGAGCTTGGTCCCATCCTTTCCCTTTCCCCTTTTCCCTTTGGTGCATGCAAGGGTTTCTCCCTCCTGAGCAGCTCCAGCTGGCTGCATACCCTGTGTGAGCAGGGATCTCCAGCTCCATAACGCTGTTCAGCTGCTCATCTCATTCCTGTCCAAGGGGAGGAGAGCTTGGAGCTGCTCTGGTGGGCTGAGGGGAATGTTGAATGTTGCAGGCAGTATCCAGTGCAGCTGCACATGAGTGTGCCTGGGTTCACATGTGGGAGCAGAAATCCAGTCCCTGTTTTGCCACAGGCTGCTTTGGCAGCCCTAAGGCAGTATTTTTAGCTTCCCTGTGTCTCCCTTTCCTAAAAGTGAAATAAGGAGAACAAAACCTCCTGATATTCAAAGTAAGATAGAAGTAAGTTGTGTGATATTCTGTGACAGGTATTATACAAAGCTTTAAAGTGTGTAATAAAAATGAATTTGATGGAGACTGAAGATTAATTTCTCAGTATGACCAGCTTCAGGAATAAAAGGAGTTCACACACTCAAAAGTTGGCAGCACATTGGCCCTCATGACCTAACATGTAACTCTGGCTTGCCAAGCTTTTTCCTGTATTGGCCCTTGCTGCTCTCATTTTAGGTGTTTCTGCAGTAACCACAGAGACAAAAACTTTAAATACAGAGGCTAAATATCAGAATGGGAAAAAAGGACAAATGATCAAGGGGAATTTTGTGATGGGTTCAGGATGGTATACCAAATTAACTTGGGATTTCCATCCAGTGATTTTGGCTATGTCTCTCTGATCCTCTTGGAGGACCCTCACAATAAATACAGTATATATAAAAGCATATTTTCTAAGTTGTTTCTGCCTAGGACCCCAAAACAGAAAAATCTTGGTTTTTCTATCAGAACAGGAAAGTATTCACAGAATTATTTAGATGAGTAAGGTAGAGTAGGAAAATAAAACTAGTAAGACAGAATAGCTTTAAACCTGCATACCTTATGAAGCCCATCAGTTTTTCTGAGGTAAAACCAGCCAAGATCTCCATATAAATTTATTTTAATGATTAAAAATAGTCTTTTGGAAATGGAAATTTAAACTTTTAATTTTTTTTTCCAGTTTAACATGAAATTCCTGTCCAGTGAAAGAAGGGGAAATGAAGTAAATGAATAAAGGAAAGGCTTGCCAAACAATGATAAGCTTTGGATTGTTGCAAATAACCGTAAGAAGTTTAGTATCAGTATAGGAGAGTATGTTACCTGTTCTCCTCTTCCTTCACTGCTAATTGAAATCAGAGGGGACTGATTTTATTCTTTACAGTTAAATTTACAGCGTTGAACAAGCCAGGGAATCCAGGCTGTTCTCAGCTGGATAACAAACAGTAGAGCTATTCTTTTGGTCTGAAAACCCTGACCTCGTAGGGAAAAGTGATCCAACTGCTTCCAAAATAGGCACATCTGTATACTGTGCTACTTTGTCTCTCAGGGATACTTGGTGTGTGCTCCACCAGCTGAAGAAGGGGTGAGGTAAATGCAGAGTTCCAGAGTAAAAGGCATGAAACTACACCTAATCCCAAAAATTTTAGGCATCCCTGGGTGTTTTTTATTTAGAAAAGTTCGTGTCAATCTATTTTAGGAAGTAAGCAGACAGCTTCTGTTCTTCATTCTCCTCACTACTTCTAGTTCTTGGTGAGCACTTAAATGCTGTACCTGTCTTAAATACACTTACAAATATTAAATCACTCTATGGCATCATATTGAAAATATTTTTTTTTTATTCACATGCTGAAATACTAAAATTGAGATGGAAATACAAAGCAAGTATCCAATCAGTTGACTTCACTCTAATTTTGTGTTGAAAATGCAACGTTTTTGAGATAATCCAGAAAAAACATTGAAATATAAGCATGGTTATAGAGTGAGGGATAGATGTGGCTTGACTTTTGTAAGCCCTGATTTTGCCTGTAGACAGTTTTCCATGTGGCGTTGAATAGCAGAGCTCCCAGTCACCACCAGCTCCTCGCCCCAGTAATAGCAGGTAGCTGGGAAGGATTCCAGGACCCATTGGTGGGGAAAAGATGTGCTGCCTCTCCCCAGAGAGCAGTGAGAACAAGCAGCCCTCTGAGCAAGCCTTTGGATTAGGAGAACAGTAGGGTTAGGAGAACAGTTAACCACACCAGCAAGGCATTGGCAGTGAAGCTTTTTGGTCCCTTGTAAACGTTTTGTGATTAATATAGCAGGGTTGGGCAGGATAGGGAGGCAGGTTGGACTGACTTGCTGGCTGAAGCTGAAGCGGCTGTGTCCCACAGGGCTGTCAAGAGAGACATTTCCACTCCTGTTCCTCCTGTGTGTCAGCGGTGGTGTTGCTGTGAGCTCTGACCCGTTCGGGGCCGGCTGTTGCCGAGCTGGCTGCTGGCATGGCTGGCTCCTGGCAGGGCTGGCTCCTGGCAGGGCTGGCTCCTGGCAGGGCTGGCTGCTGGCCGGGAGCGCGGCCAGACCGCAGCTGTCCGCGGCACGAACCGCGCTGACCGCAGCCCCAAGATGCGCTTCCACCTCGGAGCCGGACTGACCTGCAGCAGGGGTGCCGGGTGAACGGGGCTGACCTGCTCTCAGACAGCTGCAGCCTTGCTTTCTCTCTAGCCTGTTTGCAGTGCCCCCTCCATGCATGATGTATAGCCAAATGCGCTTCCTTCCCACCGCTGGCCATGTGCTGACATATTAATGTCTTCCTACAGAGAAAATGCTTCAGGAATATTCTGTTTTCATAGTCAAGCTCCGTGCAACCTAAACATGGGCCCCTTTTGCATCATTCTAGCCTTTAATTGCTTGATGGGTTTCACAGGATCACATCTTATTCAATACATGGAACAGAATGTGCTCGCTGAGCAAGGGAAGATGCAGGAGTTTTTGCCTTACTCTTAACTTTTTGGACTTGTGTCTTACTTAAGGTCTAATAAACAAGTTGTGCTTTGAAGGCAGAATAAATGCATTCAACTTCTCATGAGCTTCCTGTGACATTTATCACAGTGATACCTGAATGTTCTGAGAAAGCATGTGCTGATTTTTATATGCATACTTCCCAGAAGGAAGGAGGCAGTGTATTGCTGCACTCAGTTTTTTCATCCCATTCTGTCTGTGCAAGCCAGAGTGGTGCTTTAACCTTTCCTGAAGATTTCATAGCTATTTGCTGACTCTTTGGGAGAGGAAGCCTGGGAAAGGTGGTGTCAAAATTACCTCCTAATTAGCATTCAGTAGCATTTCACAGCCTGCTTTTAACAGAGTAACTTCAGCTGAAGCCAGGACTTTGAGGTGTTTCATTTGAGAAAAGATCCAACACTAAACGTGTAGAAAAAATGGGGAATGTATAATTAGTGACTGCCTGTGAAAAGTGTGGAAATGATTTGTGCAGCATCTTCAGTTGATTTCATGGGAGAGGCACAGACTGGATCCCATTCTCCAGGGCACCAGGCAACTGCCTTAACCAGGAAATATCTTTCCAGTTGTCTGTCTCAGCTCTCTGTGCATCCTGCACTACTGCAGCAACCAAGCAGCAGACATGCAGGCAGTCAGCTTTAGGATTGCAGAGCCTAGTGCTGAGATTTCATGCTCTCCATATTAAATGGGTCTGAGTAGGGCTGGTGCTGGCCAGGGATGGCCATGCTCTCTTACAGCTCATACCTATTTTTGCATTTCCTAACTTGCTTTAGCTTGGAAGGAGAAGGTTGTAGATTTAATACCCTCCAACAAAAAAAATAGTTCAAAGAATAAAGTAAGTTGATTAAAAAAAATAAAAAAGTAATTTTTTTTCCATTTTGACTCTTTCAAGGAAGACTTTTTTCCCCCAGTCCTAAGGTTATGAAGTGTAGGTACATCACAGAGATTGTGATGAGATGTACCATTTCCCTGCTGCTTTCAGTTATTCCATCACTTTCTCAGGGCAGGAGGAAGGTGTGGTATTTGAAATCCTTTATGAAAGGCTTCACACTTACTTACTGAAAACAGTGGTTAAATGGAAATTCATTTTTCTGTGTCTCATCCAGACTACAGTTTGGTCCACCAAAGAGCCTGCACTTTTGCTTCTTCCTTCTCATTTTCTCAGCCCCGTGTCTTTCACCTGACTGTATTGGTTATTTTCCATTTACATTATCTGTTTATCTTACCTTATCCACATTATTATCTTTTTCTCCTTCTTTTTGTGCCTTAATAGTCCAGCCCCCATGTATTTGACTGTTATTTCAGTTTTACCCATCTTCCTTCATGAAAACCATTGACCTTACATACATGAAACCATTGACCTTACATCCATTGGTGGGCCTACAAGCTTTGTCTGTATTAAGCAGGAAAAGAGTAGGCAGCAAACTACGGGTTTTGATGTTAGCATCGTGTATATTTGAGTATTTTCTCCTTTTAACTGCTGATGAGCAGGAGTTCCTAGTTTACAGCTGCTTAATCTGTTTGATTACAAATGCTTAGGCTGTGCTTCTCCTTTGGTGTTCCTTCCTTTCTGTTGAACTATTGCCAGATATAATTCATATGTCTGAAAACATGGAAGAGTTCATGGAACAACTGTCTTTTTCCTTGGAAATAGTTCAGTGGGCTTTTGGTATGGCGGGGTTCTGTGTTGTGTTTATCTCTGTCTCCTTCTACGCTTAAAATTACCGTGAGAAAATAAAAAGGTCAGATGCTGCAGGGCTTCCTTGCAAACCTGCTTTCCATGTCACGAATGTGGAGCTTTTAAAGCTAGCTAAAAGCTGTGTTGAAACAACTGGAGAATGATAAAATCCACGAATTCAGATGAAGCAATGGTGAAACAGCAGTATGGTTGTTTTTAGGCCTCATGTAGACAGAGGCAGGTTTTTGCAACCTGTTTTGAATTATCTTTGGTAGTAGAAAATGGTATATTACTGTTAACTGTGTGGAACTTGGGGTTTTCCTAAGCATGTTTCTCCTTAGAGAGGAGAGTATCTTTCAGAAGATCAGTGTTGGCACTGTGACAGGACATGTCCTCCTACACATGATGCCTTCTGTGCACTGCTGGTAGCCCCAGGCATCTCCTGATGGCACTGAGCGCCTCGAAAGTAATCATCAACCTGGCGTGCATTGTACGTGTGCTAACCACACAGTGTGTTGGGAGATTGTTCTAATTGTCTGTTTAAAGGGGTAATTAATTATAAAAAAGGTCTTAAGTTATCCAAAAAGATCGTGATATACCTCCTCTGAATAAAGTGATTTGATGTTGTGAAGCTGGATAAGCAGTGTGTAATTTTATATAGCCTTTAGGACGAAAAGAAATGTGTAGTTTTCAATCTGTTAAGAAGCTGAACAGAAGTACAGTAGAAGGGAAAAATTAGAAGGTAAAGTGTAATATTGCAGCAGGTGTTTTATAGCTTGCACATTCAATAATTTTGAGACTTAGAACTAAAAGGCTACCTGGTGTTTCAGCGAGCTTTACTTTAGATCTTTAACACTGGGCTTAGGGCTGTACTAAGACTCAGAAATTAAGAAGGAAGCTATAAGAAACCTGTCAGACACAAGTTCCTGCTCCACTGGAGTTCTGTGTTCTGATTTTGCTGAATGGGTTCAGTAAATATTGATTAATAGTTGCAGGTAGGTATCATGTCATAAACGTAATCTACTAAGAATCACTAAAAAGTTTGAGGAAATATGGGACTGGCTGCTTTGGCTACTGTTGATGTTTGAACAAGAATTGTTTTCCTTTTATTCAAAGTGAACAAATACTAGGATTACATCACATCTTTAAACATTTATTTCCATAATGCATAAAACTGCAAGGAAAATAAGTTGTGCTTCTTGAACAGCAAGATTTAAAATTCTCACTGTTGGTATTTCATTGGTTTTTAGGGCCAGTTCTTTTTAAAGAGTTTTGCTTTTAATATAAATGATCAATTGTTTTACATTTTCAAAGGAATAATAATGACATTGTGTTGCATTCTAGATAGTTCGGGGTTTAGGAATGTGACTTTTATTTTAAGGTTGCATGGGATCTCCCAAAGGCATTTCACTTTTGACCTTTAGATGAAATAAATGGATGTTCCCTCTTTGTGAAATGGACAGAGCCTGCTGGTGGAGTGCAAAGGCATTTCTTATTTAGCACAAAGTCAAGCTTTATGTGAGGAATTAGATATACAGATTAAGCAACAGTACTAAAATGAAGTAATGCCAATATAATGCCAATCTTGTTTTCACCCTGAGTTTACATTCTTAGACTCAGACTGGTAATGTACATCTTTGTTGTTAGCTCTGCCTTTAGCTTCTTTGCTTCTGATTTTCCATTCACAAATTCAGAGCAAGAGATGCGTGTGCATGTATATGTGTGATGAGAGTAGTACATATATTTGAGGTAGTACATATATTTGTTAGCAGATATGTCTAATTTTCACAGTAGAACAGTTTTGATTGTCGGTGGTGAGAAATAGGTAGATACCTAAATTAAGACTTTTGCAGTACATAAATCTTATACTTTGTCTTCCTTTTATTATGGTGTTTCTAACATGGTCATTCTTTCAGCTGTTCTTCAGGGCACTGTATGTGCAATGGTTTTGTGTGGCATTAATTTTTAAAATAAAATTTGTGTGCTATAAATGGATTTTATATGTTAGAAAAAGAAGAATTAAAAAAATCCCATACATTGGGAGCAGAAGGTGAAGAGATTTGTTGTGATGTTTAGGAATCTCTAAAATCCATTCATAGCTGTGAACCAGCTTTTTTGAAGTGCAGAACCGATCAGAAGGACCAGGCTCTGGACTTGCCCAGTGGTTTGTCCAGCTTTCCAACAGTGGGATGTGGCCTTGAGGGGTGACCATGGTTGTTGTTGTCAGTCCTGCCCACCTCAGAAGAACTGTACACAGATGGGCAGTGCTGGTGATCACTTGTCCTGGCTGGGGATGTAGCCAGGCCTGCTCAGTTTTGGTTGAACAATGCTATAAGGAGGAAACACAAATGTTGTTTCCAGTTATTTACTGTACATGCAAAGTAGGTCAAAGTGGTGTTGAAATGTCTACTTCAATTTTCAGGCAATTGGTTTAGATGTACCAATAAGGATAACAAAACTTGTCAACACCCTTCTTCTCTCTCACCTCATTTCTGCTGGACCTGCATAGTTGAGGGGACAATCAAGCAAAAATATTGTTCAGATAAATTATTAATCACTCATCCATAAACTGTTACTTTGAATCCCAAGCGGTATTGTATGGGGTAAAGTGTATCCCAAAGGAAGAGTGTGGCACTTCAGTACTACAGTGCCATGCATTTTCTTTTTCAGGAAAGTTATGAGTTTCGGTATTAAAATGGATTATTGTTCAGTTAAATTTTTTCTACATATTTAGGTCAAAATCTGAAGCTTGTACAGCCCCCATTTCACTGAGATGCAGGACATTTGGGCCTGAAAGGCATTTCACATAAACAAGGGCTTTTGAAGAGCAGGTGTTTCTAAAACTGTTTTGAGAGGCCTGAGCTTTGAATCACCCCAGTTAAGTGCAGATGATTTCCTTGTTTCAATGAACCTCCTCACCTCTGTAGTTTGAGCCCTATTTTGTATTTAGATGAAAGAATTGCAGAGAAAGTTAAAACTTCCAATAGTAGTGCCTGCAGAGTTGCTTTTGTAGGTGAGAGATGGCTCCTACAGATGAGGAGAGAAAGGATGCCTTTGTGTAGGCTCCTGCTTTGCTGCTTTCCTCTGACTATTTGTTTTGTGGATACACTCTGGAGCTTTAATGAGCTTTCTATGCCACCTGCTCCCAGTGCTGGGCTCTGGTGTTATGAAGAGACTGGACTCTCAGCTGTCTGTCTGCCTTTGATTGTATCAAAGGCAGAAACAAGGGAGGGAGAGACATTTCACTGCCCAGTACCCTTCTCAGCAATTAAAGTGATAGATGTGGAGAACATCCAGCCTGGCCACTGCTTATGCCAAGCACATTGGACTGGGCACCCATACAACTTTGTGCTGGTAAGGACACAGCAAAAGGAGTGTTTGTCGTTGATTTGATGTGATTTGTGCTGTGGGCTTGAGCCAACACACCTGTCTGATAGTCAGGGATGTTTTGATTTTGAAAAGCTGTCAAAATGCTTCCATAGCTGTGCAGCTTTTCAATCTGATTTTGTTTATGGGAGAGTGGAAGGGTGAGTATAGTTGTATAATAAAAATTCTCAGTAATTTGTTTTGAGCTACAGGGAAGTTTTTTTACCTTAATGAAGTATCAGTGTGTTAGAATAAACAGGTGGAAGATTGGAAACAAAAGCATTGGTAGAGCTTCCAGTTCCCTCCATGGCACTGGGGCTGGGGGACCAAACCACCTCTGCCTAAGGGTGGCAGTGGGAAGCAGTGTGAATCAGATGCACCCAAAACACAGTTTCCTGTTTCATAGAAGCATCAAGTTCAGTGATTCCCCTCTCTGTGCTGGCTGCAGAAGAAAACCATTCTTGCATTCTTCCGAGTATTTAACCCATCATCCAGTTACAGTTGTGAAAAATACAAAAAGATTGGAGTCCATAAAAGGAGATAATTTGAAGTTAATAGGGGAAGCTCTGTGTCACACAGAAATGGAACACAAGCTGTCATGCCTTTCACTCTTGTGTTCTGCTCTATTAAATTAATCTGCCAATTTAATTCATGTCCGTACTAAACCAAACTTTACATGACATAATAGAAATTAGCTTGTGTTTCTGCCTTGTTGCCTCGGCTCTTTCATAATGCTGTAACTTTCTGCCTGCCTGAGGACAGCAGGGTGAGCCTCAGTGTGAGCTGAAAGGCAGGAGATTGAATACTTGAAGCTAAAAGGTTGGCCAAAATGTCCACTCTGCCTCTGCTGTGCTCCCTGATACAGATTAATCTAAAGTGGTTAAATATACAACTTGATTTATGAAGCACAAAATTGTTTCAGCAAATGAAAGCTACCTAAGCCTGTAGCTGTAGGATATTTTATTGCACTTTTTTTTCCTTCAGTTAATAAGTTAGTACAGTAGCAAGTGCAATAACTGAAATACTCTGCATCCCAGTGTGTTTGATGAGCCAGGAGTATCAAAGTCAGGTAAGGCTGATGATCATTGCTCCTAAAGTTTAAGGCAAATGGATTTTACAGCAAGGAACTGCATGTGAGAAAAAATTTAGCTTAAATCACTGGAAATGAAGATTAGAGAGGAAGCAGCTGTGCCCAGCTGGCTGATGGCCATGGCAGTGGAGCTCTTTTGGAAGTCTGGATGCCCTTGGTGCTGCGTGCTGTGCTTTTTCTCCCCTCCATTGCTTTAGCTATAGGCAGGTGGGAGACAGGGGGCCCCTGGCTGCCCAGGATAAACCCAGTTCTGTTTGGAATGGCTGACATGTTTCTGAACTGAAAGAAAGGGGGGGACAGAAGTAAGCCTCTTTTTTGTCTCTGTGTTCTCTGAGAGAGGACCCTGGAGCTCCTGTGGGGATGAGGGTGACAGCATGGACACAAGGGAGGGTGGGAAAGGTGACTGAGATGATGGGGGTCAAGTGAAGACACAACATATGGGAGCCCTAGTATCTGCAGCCTTGGTTTGCTGACCAAATGTGACTAATGCTTGGAAGAGTAATGGTCAGATCCCACCACTGATCTGTTAATTGAAGATGGCTTTTGTCTTAATCTCCTGTATTGCAACATGTTGGAGATATGCGTCACTAGATGTTTACTGTGAAGATTACTGATGTTCTTCCAGATTGCCTTGTGTATGCTCAGTTTTGAAAACTTGAGTACAATTGTTCCACTGTGAATTTTAGAAACATATGTTCAGGGATATATATCTTTCATATTCACTTTGTGCAGCTGCAAACAAAAACTTGGTACTATCTCTTGCTTGCGAGAAAAAATAAAGGACGTGCCATACCCATGGATGAGTCATGATTCATTTATGTTCTATGAGAAATTATAAATGCTATTGCATGACCTTTGTCATCTTTGTGTACAGTGGAAAAAATATGCCAAGCCAGGAATATCAATGAAAGTCCTCCCAATAACCAAAAACAGGCAAGTGAGTTCCCATTGGGTTGTTTTTGTTTTTTTTTTTGTTCTTCACTAAATGGGTCTTTATTATGGAACAAATGATGATGACTGCCTGAGAATTTACAAGCTAAATAAGCTTTGAGATCATACAGCCTGCTAGATTAACCATCATTATTTGATCTTTTATCAAAGGAATGGGGTGTTTTTGGTGGGCAAACTGAGTCTGAAACAAACCCATCTGCTTCTGTGTTTTGAATTAAAGAGTTATTTAATTTATTAATTAGCAGGTGATTTGGATAATTCATTTATTGCAAGTGTGCCTGTAGCCGTGCCCTGTTCATTTGGTGCAGTACTGAAATGTGTAAAAGATGGTAGATGAAAAATCAAATCTTCACACCTAGATCTGAAATACAGCTAGAACATCCAGGACAAGGTACATCTCCTGGGTTCATTCCCTCCTGTGTTTCAAGTAGTGTTCTTACCCAGTGCACTTTTCTTATCCACCCCCTTTCTCCCCAGGCATCTGGGATTTTTTTCAATGAGAGTTAATGTTTGGCTTGGAACTAATCTAACAGCTTACTACAGCTTGCTCTGTGGACCCAAGCATGCCCTGTAATGGATTAGATACATGTCCTTAGAATAGGAGGGATAATGTGTCTGCTGTCCAGGGATATTTGTGGGGGTGGCAGAGAAATTGGAATGCACAGATAATAAAATGCTCTTTCATTCATGTCAAAATTTTCGTGAAGTTTCATAATGCTATTTTCTGTGAGTTTGTGTTTTCCTAGTCTGTGTTCTTGTCTGACAGTTTTTGTTAGTTATTATCCTGTTTATTAACATATATGGGCTCTAACATAAGGATATACCACTTGCATTTTTCGTAGGAAAGTGGGAAATTGAAATAACTTCTTAGGCTGAAAAGGGACATTGTAGGAGTATTAGTCTTTTAAGGCTGAAGAAAGGGAATTTTGGGGACATGGGCCCTTTAAATTTGGTTTTCGTCTGTTCAGATGAACTTTCAGAGATTATGAAAATGGTGTGGAATTGTGAATTGTGGTTGGTGATGATTGTGAATGATAGTTTTAATAATTTCTGAAAAGAGGAAGAAGCAGAAAGTAGTTGGAAGAATAAAGTTGAAGTAGACAGTCTTCAACAGGCTCTGGGATGCTTTGGTAGGATCTTGCTGGAAGCGAGACTAAACAGTTAGTGTTGTACTTTTAAGCAGCATAAACTATACAACCGCAATGGGAAAATCAGAAAGTGTAATCAGAAACTAATTGAGAGATGCACTGAAGAGATTGAGGGAGTTGGGGCACATTCCACAGAAAATGGCAGTGAGGCCAAATTACTAGAAACCTTTAGAAGTACCACGGGCATACAGGGACAAACTTGGAAAGGGATGAATGAAATAAAAGGATCTGGGGGCATAATAGATAGTCCTTGTGCTTGCAGATGGTAAGGGAAAACCAAAAACGCAAGAAGCTGCACCTTAGTAACTGGAGATGAAAACCTCATGACTGAGGCTTATATGTTCAGGTGGTTAATGCATGCATCATGAGGAGTCTGAGCTATCTTGGGGAGAGAGCAAGCTAGAACCTACTTAAAATTAGATGGTTATTTTAAAGTCATTTGACCCCCATGACTCAGACTCATGGCAGGACTCACAGTCTAGCTTTTTTTAAGCTGCAGAACCATTAGACGAAGCAGTGTCTCTCTCCTGCCCCTGCCCAGTCCCTGGAGCTTACTCCCACTCCTGAACTCTGCCCCTTCTTGTGCTGCCACAGGAATTCATCCAGTTATGTGGCAAAACAGGGGAGTGAGTTGATTTGGCTCTAAAGTTTTGATGTTTTAAGAATGCTTTGTTATGTTAATTTTTGGAAAACTGCTTTCACCTACCCAGTCCACTGCACACTTACGTTGCTGGTAGAAGGGCATCAGGGAGAAGTCTACTTTTGGTGGCTGTGCTTACATCAGCTGTTGGTGGACCTACAGCACTGCCTCATGAGTGTAAGCCTGAAGTTCCAGCATATAAGAGCTACGAGGGTGTATTGGTATGTTATGCTGATGTGATTGCCTGTATCTTCTTATGCTTAGCACTGAACTCTTGTTCCATCTGCTGTAATTGCCCTACTCTGAGCCAGTTCAAGTTCAGTAGCCTGTGGAAAGCAGAATTATTCTTTTAAAAATAGTTCTTCTTTTTTGGGGGGGGGAATGGGATGATTCCTTTATGGTGGCAGTGACTGAGTTTACTGAGATAGACTCAGCTCCACCTTTGGTGAGTGGGCTGTAGCAGTCTTACAGTTGTCAGCACCTGTCTTTGAGTAGTTATGTGAGGACAGAGAAACTGTAATAATCCCCTTTAAATGTTGGGAAAGGAATACCTGTGAACTCATTCAGACTATTCAGTTTTTCTCAAATTCCCCAGAAGGATCCCTGGCCGACTAAACAGAGTGGAAGCACCCATGTAAATAAACACCCACGCGGCTCATGCTGGCACCAGCTGTATTAAATCATCTCAGTGGCTCTGTAACACAGTAGCAAGTGGAGAGTGGGAAGGAGCAGATAACAGTGATTTCAGTAATGGTTTTAACAAGTCTCATCTACTTTGTGATGGAAATGTCATGTGTAAATGTTGGGTCAAATGGCAGAGAGAGACAGTACCATACCATCCTCCATGGGAGGCTTGTGTATCCTCTCTGGAAAAAAAGGAGGGACATCACTTCTCTGAAATGTGAGAAAAGAAAAAGAACCAAAAAACTTTAGCTAACTGAAAAGTTGTTTGTAAGTGGGTAAGAGTAAATTCTTTCTGTTCTCCAGGTAAGACAAGAATCATTAAATTTCCAGGAGAAGGATTCAGATTGGTCACTAAAGTACTAAGTTTTAGCAAAGACAGAGAAGCATTAGGTGAAGTATAGTTGATCCTCTCTTGAGACAGTAGGCTTAGTAGCTTCTTGAGGTCTGTTTTTCAGATACTATTTTCTAGTATTTCAACTTAAAGAGGAAACATGATTCTTAACTGCAAGTATACACCAGCAGAAATTCAATGTGTAGACAATGAGCTGCAAGATACCTTCAATTAAATTTATTTTGCTTCAGAGGAGCAGAAGGACTGTTAGGCATTACATGATGTCCTGTAGTTCTCTCAAATATTGGCAATTAAACTCAGTTTCAGTGTGCATCAATAAACACTTGGAAAACTAATCAAACTAATCAAAACTAATCACATGCTGTATTTTTATGTTTCTTCATTCCCCATCTTCCCCTTTGTGGGATTCATAAGGGAGGTGCTTTTAAATTTTTTGTTTCTTTGTTTGTTTCAAGAAGGAGGCTATGGGTGATTGCTGTAAGCAAAACGGCTTTGCTTGAATGCACCTCAAACTGCCTGAAAAATAAATGTGCAAAAGGCTTAGAGGATCTTTAGGTTTTTTTGGGGGGTTGTGCACCAGATGGAGAGCCTAACTAACCGCCTTTCCTCCTGACCCTTTGTTTACATTTTTCTCAAATACTGGGGAAGAAAAGTGCAAAAAAATCAATTAAGTAACAGACATTAGTGAAGCTTTTATTTTTTCAGAGAAACTGGAAATGTAAAAACATGCTTCACAAAATAGGTCTTTGTCCAATGCTGTTCTTTCTTGGTAGCCAAATTTATCATTCTCTAAGATTCTTCATATTGCCTGTAACTGTGAATTTTTAATCATCTTTGGGACTGAATGCTCATAGGAGTTATGAGGCAGTATTGAAAAACATCAGTGAATGTGGTTGAACTGAGTAGAGACCTCTTTGGGGGCAGAGAGCAGTTTTAATGTTTCTAATGTTGACAGGGATGAGGGGTGTGTGCTGCCAAGCATGCCAGTTAATGTGGAAGAGAGCTCCACTGTCTCCTGAAAGGCTCTTTCCTCACCCTGCTTGCTTGCCCTCCCATGTAGCACAGCTTTTCAGCACTTCTTACATTTTACACAAAACATATGTATGGGGACAGTTCAGCAAAAAGACAGAGCCAATATATTGTTCTCTTAATTTGGTTCACATATGGCCTTGGACATATGTGCAGTTTAGATTAAATTACATGAACCATGGATTTAGTACTTCAGGGTGAGTTTTTAAGCATTGTATTTGTTATGAAGATAATGCTTCCCCTAGTGGGAAAAGGAAGACTGGATTGTTACAGTGACACATCTTTGTAATTTGAGATGACGTTTCTTTTCAGAGCTAAGACTTTGTACATGTAATTATAATAAAATCCCAGATCCTGGGTATTCTAAACTGCAGACAAACACAGTTCAATAGAGGGATGCAGACAATTATTTTTTTAGTAGTTTTCATCATGACTTAGAAGCCAAAAAGAAAGAGCTGTGTTCCCCTTGTGCTTAAGAGCCACAAAAATATGAGATGCTGATTCATAAAAGTTTGTCAAGATGAGAAGGATTCTTGATAGCAAACAAAAAAATTTACCACGTGTTAGGATTGGGTGGCAGCCCTATGTGAGTGTCAACACACCCAGACTGGAAGTGCCAGGGATGGACAGAGACCTCCCTATGGTGCCTTCTCTTCCTTTAGTCCACAGTCCTGATCCAGTCTCAGTTTACAGCTCATCTGTGGCCTATCTGGGGGATTTCTCTTTCTTCACAGCTCATCTTTTCACTGACCATCTCCTACTCACCAGTCTTGTGTGAATCAAAGTCCTTCATATTCTCCAGTTCTCCATATCTGATTCCCATACCTCTGCTGCCTTATCAGCAGGAGACTCTCGCAGTTCCCTTTCTGAGGCTGCCCTTGCCCCTGGGTTAAGCTAATGACATCTTCATCTTTATCTAGGTACCATGGTCTAGTGCACTCATCCCAGCAGTCTCTTCAGTCCATCCTCTTATCTGGTCCTTTTTGTCACAAAAAGCCTGTTTCCTTTTGACTTTTTGCCATTTCCATACTCCCAGCCTTCCAGTACAGGAGGCTTCCCCAGGGTTTTGGATGCTTCTGCACTTGTCCATCAGTCCTGCTGAAGCCACAGCGGATGCTGTGTGTGAGCGCATCCCCTGTCCTGCTCATCCCAGTCGCCGTTCTGCCCAATGTATGCTCTTCTAGGAGGTTGCTTCATTTCCCCTGGGATCCTGTTAATCATAGTTCAAAGGCTGTATTTGAGCTCATCCCAGTTGGGGATGTAGCTCATCTCAAACTTGTTGGTTTTTTTCTTAGAAATATTGTCTCTCTTCTCTTAGTTAGCCGTGTGAAAGGAACGATGGAAACAGGTGTGCTCTGAGTACTATTTCAGTAAATTGGTGACAATACAAAGAGATAGTCCATCTGTCTAAGGAATGCTGGTAGTGGAAGCTTAACTGATGTGTGTCTTTGGGGGAATTCATTGAAATTAAACCTGTGTATTGTGAAGATCCACACAATAAGTACAGTTTTTGCCTCCATTGACATGAATATCCCACTGACCAACTGAACTTCCAGCTCTGTCAACAAAGGAAATATAGTGAAGGATTGTTTTAATATTTTTTTATTTCCAGTCATGTATTGTAGTTTGTTCAGTAATGAAATACAAGTGTGCCATGATTTGGAAGTATCTTAAATATCTCTACTTAATTCTTATGGCCTGGTGATGACTTCACTCCTAGAAGAAGCTGTTTCTCATGCAACTCTTCTAGAAGTTAAAGGTTAAAAAGCTATGTAGACAAATGGTGATGTTTAAGAAAATTTCACAGTGTCATTTGAACCAGCATAGTTCAAACTGTGTCAGAGTTTACAACATTTCCTGTTTTTGGTGCTTTGTAATTGTAATCTAATCTCTCTTGGTTTGGAGGAGAGATTAAATCATTGCCAGGGACTAATTTTCAAAAGCTGAAAGAACCTGAAAAGTCAGCTGGTTTTGCTTAAAAGTGAAAATATAAAGTGGAGTAAGTTTCTATGTTGAAGTGAAAATAGGAGGACAAATATTACAGTAGTCACTGAAAAGCAGTTGTTCAACATACACCTGTCTAATGTTATTTTTTTTCTGGGTAAAGGCTAAGGCTTTGTAGAAAATTTATTTCTGTAATAATGCATTTTTATAATCCACTTCTATAATACTTTAAGTATTACATTGCTAAATCCTGAAAGCACCTTTCAAGAATTCTTAAGCTAGTACCTGTAAAATGAATTTATTTTTATAGCAGATTTATTATTATGTGGGTTATACAGGTACTGCATTTGCATTGCTAGAACAGCTCTTGCCACTTGCGCTCATCCAAGTCCAAATCTGGTCGTGCTACACAGTTAAAGAATGTGAATTGGTAGAGCAAACCAACAACTAAATATTAATGCTGCTGCATGCCTTTACAAGGTGGAACAAATCTGTCACATTACCATACAAGTAAGCTATAAAATAAAAAAAGGTCTCCAGGGACCTGTCACTGGTGTGGAAGTTTCCACACAGGACATGGTGAAGGCACTCCACAAATTGCCAAGAGCAGGATTAGGATGTGAGCTGGAAATGTGTCCTTTGTCCCAGGTGTGTGCTTGTCCACACTGTGCATGTAGAAGGAGCCAACCTAAGGATTCTTCAGCATAGAACAACTTGGGCATTGTTTAGTTTGTCCTTGAGCTTTTCACTGCCAAAGTTCCCTTAAGACAACGTTTGACTGCCAGTGGTGTCTTCTGGTCAAAAATAATCAAAAGCTTTCTGTACTTTTACATGTGTTTCTTAGAGCCTAATGAAAGTTTACTTGTGATTCAAATATTTAAGAGGTGGTGCACGTATTGCCAGTAGCACTCGAAATAGAAAAGACCAAGATAGTTTGTAAGGGAAAAGTTATGAAAGAAAATGGTCCTTCTGCCACTTCCTTTAGAATGAACTTTTTCATTAGGAATTTGAAGTTAATCATGATTGTTAAGAGAAACCAAAGCATTTTTAATGTACTTTCTGTTTGTTTTTTGTTTTTTGTTTTAGTAACAGGCACATTTTTTAAAATGTTCCATTACTTCTCCACAATTATTTAAAAATTCTGGAAGTAATACACTTGAGGTTTTGCAATGATAAAATTCAGATGCTTTCTTCTTTACAAAATGGCGACACACAGCCACCTAAAAGGAAGGAAGGATGTGAAAAATAAGACCAAAGGAAGAAGGATGCTGCCTTAATGAGTAAAACAGAATCTTTGTGGTACCAGTTGCTTGATGTTTCCATCTTCCGACAGATGCTATTTTTGTGTGGAGTTTTTCCAAGGGATGAAATGGTGACTCCATGGTCTAAAAAGTGATACAAGGTACTGCTTGCTACAGGATGCCTTGATTTGAGGATTGGTGTTTTTGTTGTGTACATTTCAAGACATCTGTTCAATACATCCTGGGATGGTGACATGTTTCTGAGATAAAATCAGGGTTCTTTTGCTTTTGCAGTTAAACTAACTGTTTACCTAAGCAGCTCCTAACTTTGGTTTTGGTATTTTGGATTATTTCAGAAAATCTGCTGAGTGTGGAGGCTTTATATGAGATAACTTTAGATGAGTTGACTTTATAACATGCGATGTAAAATTCTTATCATGTGAGAAATAAAACAGCTGTGTTGAATATTAATGCATTACTAATAAGTAGTGATAAAGTCAGGATCCTGTACTGAAGGTAAGAGAATTTGTGGTGATCTTGTTTTACTTAGGCCAGTTGGAGTGCCTCTTAAATTAATAAAGCTCTTTGACTCAGAAAATCAGACTGAAGGTAGTCATATTTATTCAACAAAAGTTGTGCTCATATAGCCAAATTGAAAGGATTTTTCTTACAAATCTAACAAGGTTTTTCAAAATTGTTGAATACCTTGAAGTTTCTGATCATAATTTTAGGTGATATGGTAGGTGCAACACTCTTGAAAGAAACTGCTATGGTGGTTTGATTCTGCTTAGTGCCCTGTACATTTGACAATTGTGAAGTTTATTTTGATTTTTAATAAAGGAGCTACTAATGTTAATGGTGTTGTTAAACTAAACTTTGTGTATGTTTTGTCTAGTGGTTTGTCATTACTTACATTTTTAAAATTGGATGCTTTAGGTGTTTCCCTATCCAGCAAAATGCTCATTTAGTTCCTCAAAGCTTGTTGGATGTTCAGAACCTCTTGAAGGTGTTTTGATTCACGTGGCCTGTTTAACACCACTTTTGTCTCCTTTTTGAAGCTATTGTGGCAAGGAGTCAGATATTATGGGTGCATATAAAAAAACCCAAAACACATGTATCTTTTTTTCTCTCTGGGTTCAGTTTTTGTTTTGGCAAACAGTATCCATCCTCCCAGCCATTCTGCTGGTGTGTACAGTTTGTAAATCACTGTAGACTATGTTCCATCTGTCAGACACTGTGGCATGAGTATGTTTGTGACTGCAGATGTTTGGATTCTGATTTCTGTTGAGGTCTGTGGAGATTAGTTTTGCTTTTTTTTTTTCCCTCTAATTTTAGTTGGAGTTGAAAGGAATGCCAGACAAAGTAAAATAGCAATTCATGATCTTCAATCTGCCCCTGTGGAGAGTCCTACAGGTTCTGCAGTCTGAATGTCCTTCTCCTTCTCCAGCTTGGGACAACCTGCCTCTGCTCTTTGTTCTGCTTTTATTTGTCAACCAAAACTCCCAGTCATATATCATAGAACCTCCTGAACTGGGATGGACTCAGAAGGATCATTGAAGTTCAACTCCTGGCCCTAGGTGGGTTACCCAAAGAATCACGCCCTGTTCCCAAGAGCATTGTCCAGACGCTTCTTGAGCTCTGTCAGCCTTGATGCTGTGACCACTTCCCTGAGGAGCCTGTTCCAGTGCCCAGCCACCCTCTGGGTAAAGAACCTTCTTCTGATATCCAACCTAAACCTCCCCTTATACAACTTCAGGCCATTCCCTTGGGTCCTTGTCACTGGTCACCAGAGAGAAGAGATCAGTGCCTGCCCCTCCTCTTCCCCTTGTGAGGAAGTTGCAGTGAGGTCTCCCCTCAGCCTCCTCTTCTCCAGGCTGAACAGACCAAGTGACCTCAGCCCATAAGGCTTTCCCTCAAGGCCCTTCACCATCTTTGTTGCCCTCTTCTGGATGCTCTCCAGTAGTTCAATATATTTTTTATATTGTGACACCCAAAACTCGAGGTGAGCCCACCCCAGCTCAGAGCAGAGCAGGACAATGCCCTCCCTTGCCCAGCTGGCCATGCTGTGCCTGATGCCCCCAGGACAGGGATGTCCCCCCTGGCTGCCAGGGCACTGCTGGGTCTTGTTCAGCTTGCCATTGACCAGGACCCCAGGTCTCTTTCCACTGCTCTGCAGCCTCTCACTCTCCAATCTGTTCATACATCCTGGGTTGTCCTGTCCCACGTTCAGGGTTGCCCTATCCTGAACAGCAATGCTGTTTTCCTGCTTTGCTTTCTCCACTGTAAGTCCTCAAGTAGTGCCAGTCTAGAGTGATACTCACTGAGGTCATGTCAAGTGATGATAGGGGTGTAAACTCTGATGACTCTGGCATTTGCACATTATAGTTATTAAGATGCTTTTAAATAAAGTAACTTCTGTTTCTTTCTAGCCCTGTATATTACTTCAATTAAATGTTTTATCTTAATGAGGTACTTTTCAAACCCAAATTATTTTACTTGATGATCAAATAAACTGTTAGAGACAGAGAATAATAAATATTATAAAAACCTAATATAAATAAATATCCCCTTTAAAGCAAGCACCAGTGAAATTAAGGAAATAATCTCCTTGTAAAACTTTTGCTTACATTACGTCTGGTTAAAATATGCTAATGGTTACTTTATCAAGCAGTCTGAATCTGCCCTAAAAACTTGAATTATTTAATAATTGACTTTTTTCCTCTCTTTCTACTTCTGAATTACATCAAGTAGAAAAAGATACATAAGCCAATTCAAATGGAGTAACCATTTTCCTTGTGCAAGAAACATGAGCTAAGCCCAAAGGAAATGTGATATTAGTTTAAAAAGAATATTTTTTAATAATTACTCTGTTTAAATTTATACACTCTTTTTGATCTTTACTGTGTAGATTCCTGATGTATAAGACAGTCAAACGGATGACAGTTTTTAAATAAGTAAAAAAAGATAACAATGAAGTCACTTAACTCCAGTCTAAAGAATAATGCCAAAAGTGAAAGGCCCCTTGACAATCATGAGCACTTGCTATGTGTCTGTAAGGCAGCAGTCACAAGCTTAAGGCTGTGTATAGGCAGGATTAATACCCTTTTGGTTAACGACACGCTTTTATTAAGTAGAGGTAGTGATGTTAATGACTTCACTTTTTAACTTCTCAAGCAGTGTGAATATGAGATTTTTTTTAAAAAGTGTTATTTAGATGTGTGGTTTAAAGTGTGGTCTGTTCAAGGGAGCGATTTGGGAATACATCTGGCGCGTTAAGGATGTTGCCATAAGAATGACATGTTCTGAACTTTGAGTTTTAGTACGACTTTTGCAGATGTGCTGGCCTTGAAAGGCAGTCTCGTGATGTGACTTTGGGTGGTTTTGCTTGCATTTGTCACTTTGATTCCTGTTTTTTTTGAGGGCACTTGTTGCTTAAATTTGTCAATATTTGCATAGTTTATAGTGAAATTATTAAGCTGAACATTTTTTCATCCATGAATCTACGTGGAATGTTCTGAAACAGCTAGACACTTATCATTTGCAATGAGCATTAATTCTAGCAAAATGCTGGTCTGGTAGGACTGTGTGAGATTTCACCTTTCTTTTGTACATGACTTACATTATCTGAGGATCATTTTCTTGAGTTTATGCCGGTATGTTACTGCTGAGAGCACACTGCAGATCACAAGGATGTATGTTTAAGGAAGAGGGATAATTATGAATTTTAAATTTCTTTCTAGATGTACTCTGGATGACACATCTTCTAGAGGTGTTTACAGGCAGGGAAGTTTTTGGAACGCTCCTTTTCAACATCTCTCTGAGTCCCCTGAAATTTGCTAATTATGGTATAAAGCCACGTTGTTAGTGCCACAATGTATCATCATCTTGGTAGTTAGGAAGCCTGGCTAAGCTTGCAGTCACATTACAAGTAACTGCTACAGTGAATTCAGCCAGTGTCCATAATGATATGAAGCTGGTCAACCTATTTTCAAAAAATACTTTCAACCTTCTTTCACAAATACCAATAAAAATGAAAGTACCTTTGTTGGTTACACTGTTGGAGAAGGGAGTATGATCAATAGTATTTTAGTATAAAGGTAAAGTCTGGGGACCTCCAGACTTTTTCTGTCACAATATCATGCAGTAGCTCATAAATGTATCAATTTACCAATTTATCTCATAAAATGATACATCCCTTTGATAATTAAAGTACTTGTGACATCTGTGTCAATCTTAAACCCCCTGCATGAGAGTGTTCCTGGGCAGTTTTGCCTGTGGTCCTGTTTGCATTTTCTTGCCCCTCCACCATGGCAGCATTTATTTGATTGACCTCATTGTGATGGTAATTCAATACACTAAACTGTACCATTACAAAAAATGTGAGTAAAAAGGTCACTGTATTTAGTCCTCACATAGTTTAATTCCATGATGTGTTGAAGTGGCAGGACAAGGGCAGGGTTGTGACTGCAGGAAGGAAAACAAACGTGTGGCAGGTCCCAGGAAGAAAGGTCTCTGTGGCTTTACCCATGGTGACCCAGCCCTTCATCAGGTCTCAGGAGGAAAGGCCTTTGTTGCACCCTTCATCTTGCCCTTTGGGTGCCTTATACCTCTTATTGGCAGGATCTTTTTTTTGGAAGAACTCTGAAATGGATACTCAGCCTGCTTCTATAATTACCTGTGTTTATTAACTTCAGAAAATTTTGATTAATTTTTTTGATGAAGTATGAGATCTTTAGTATTGACCTTTCACTGGATGAATGACCTTAAGCTTATTGTTTCTAATTCTAAATAACAAGCATGGATTTTGAAGCCTATTTGTGTCTGCTTAATCAGTGCAAGATATCTTATTGCTGAAACATTATCTGTCTGCTTCTTACAGTTTTTAAATAAGCTGCTCACAAAATATTTACAGCTGAATCTCAATGTTCATCAATGTTTGCACTTCTGCTGACCCTTACATGCAGGAATACAGGTTAGGAAAATGTTTAATTTTACTCAACTATAACTTTTCCATCACTCAGGAAGTTGCCATAGAAAAGAATGGATTTTCAGCCTCTCTTCTAAACCATGTTATTTCCGTTCCTGCGATGAGTGCTATTTACTTTTCTTCTTGTACCTAATTAGTACTGCATTTTTGTAAACTGTCAGATATCAAGCACTTCCCTGGATGCTCATGAAGTATGCTTTTATTTACAAAATACAGTCAGCAACTGAAGTGGTACAATAAAAATTATGTTGTATGCTTTACAAGAGGAAAAAAATCAATTTTTGTCAGCTTCCTGTCTAGTCAACAAAGAAACATAAAAGAAAGAGAGGACTGACAAGTTTGTTTCCTTTTGCGTCTGGCAAATGTTGCACACTAAAATAATATTTCCTGTGGCTATTTTGTTCTCATGCTCCAACATTTCAATTTTTATTAAAAGTGGATTTTCAAATGTCAATTTGGAAAAATACGGGTTGGAGAAAATTTTGTCTGTTTTTCATTTGGGCCAGACAAATAAATTAGAGAACATGTCGATAGCACTGGTTTTTGCTCGCGACTATGTTTTAAAAATGGCAAAAGCATCCAGTTGACCTGCCACATAACTGAAAGTGAGTTCCATGGCTGAAAAATAAACTAAAAAGAAAAAAAAAGTTGTTTGACAATCAATCTATATTATTACTCAGTGACTTTTTTTAATACAAATTGCTCTTTAATAGAGATGTTTATTTGCTGTGCAATGTGCATTTAGAATGTCACAATCCGGTTGCAAGTGAAAATGGTTTTTGGATTGAGGAGCTAATTTGCGTAGGAAGACATGGCACTCTAGTTTCTACCAGTATAAATATTCTGCTGTGTTTATGTAAGGGTGGAATTCAGAGCAAGTTACAGTTTCAGGCTACAGGACTTCAGGGCAATATAATTCAAACTGAAGATTTGCACTGCCTTTCTCTGAACTCCTTTTTACCATAAGGCTCTTAACTAAGAAATGAATGCAACATGAGGTGTAACTACTGGAAATGTGCATTTAATGGGACAAAGTGTGAGTTTGAAACTTCTACTTTGCACCTAAATCCCCTGTCCATGTAATTTTGATGTTGATTGACAAGGAAGACAGCAACATCCTGAAAGAAATCCAATCCATCCACTCCCTGTTAGCCCAATGCACACAAATTCTGTGAGTTCTTGCGAGTCATTCAGATCATTGTTAGCTTTTATGCCAATGTTGTGATACTGCTACTCATCAGAGAACAAAAGATGTGGGCTCCTCTCCATACCACCTAATTCTCAGAGAAGTTTTGCCATCCATAGGGTGAGGCTGTGGCAAAGCTCATCATGGTTTTTGTTGATGTCAGGTAGAAGGGAGTAAAACTGTCATAAGCTACGGGTGTCCAGGTGTGTTTGTTAAAGACAGAGGCTGTTGTTCACTGAGGGAAGTATTTTCCTGCTGCTGGCATTGTCTGTGAGGGATCTAGAGCCAGCACCTTGCTCCAGATGTGAGGTGGTGCCTTAGGGGCATTATAGAGTCTTGCACAGCAGACCTCTGAACTGAAATTGTGATTTGGGGCCATACCCACATAATTACTTCTCAGCCATACCCACATAATTACTTCTGTCCAATTGCTGAATGTCACGTGTTTTGAGGGCTGAGGTTTGTTTTGGGGTCTCTTTTTCCTCTTGTTTTCTTCTCTCTAAACTCTTTTTTAAAAGACACCACCACTTGGAAAAGCCCAAATCTTTCTGCTTAACTGGTGTTTCTCAGAAAGGAATAAAGCGTCCTTTGGGATCATTTCTTTGTAACAGCAAAGGAAAGTAAAAACCCACTTTTTTGACTTCTGGTCAGCTGAGTCCTCACTTCTCTGTTGAGCAAGGGCTTTTGTTAAGCCATGAGCTTTGCATTTAAGAGGGATATCTCTTGAGAGTTGTGACTCTTCAACAGTCAGAAAGACCCATACGCATCTGGAGTCTTTAAATATGCAGTAATGTCCTTTGAAGTGTAGCTTGAACTGAGTAGATTATTTCTGGGTTGTGCAGAGTCGTTAGGAGAAAAGATGTTGGTGTGTCCTGAAGAGAAAGCAGGTCATAATCAATGGCATCCTTGACTGGAGCAAAAGACAAAATTCAGTGGCCTGTTAAGGAGCAGAGAAAGCAGTACTTCCCCTTATGGCTTTTTAGGAGTCCAGACAGATGAATGACTAGTGATTTGTTGCTAAAATTATGAGTGTACTGTGAACTAAAGTTGTAAGATGGAGCTTAAGAGAAGGTGCCCAGATAAATTGATACCTGGCAATTTGTTAAAATATTTGAGAGAAAATGCATGGTGTAGACTTCTGATACTGCTTCCATTCCAGAAGCAGTAATTATGGTAGTATTATAATGCAAATAGTCCAAAAATGTATTTCTGAAAATACTCTTCCAGTTTTAGACCTTTTCTATGGTGCTGTAGTTCCTGTCTGCAAGAAGTGGCTGAAATCTTTCACTAGGGCGGTTAAATGCAGGTGTAGTTTTTTGGTTGTTTTTTTTTTTCCTGTAACAGTGATATTGACATAGGATGAACCTGTTTGGAGGAACTTTGAGATCTGTGCGGAAGAAAATTGGGTTAAGTAGGTTTATCAAATGAATTTTTGTGTATTTTGGCTGGCTGCTAAGTAGACTAAACATGCTACATGCTTTTTAAATCCTGTGTTTGACAAGGATGTTGAACTGCTGTGGTTACTACTGCTGTTTCCAGAATACCATAAGGCTCTTAAAATGTACAAATTAATTGCTCGTTAACAATCTTGTGATTCATTGTTGAGTCTGTTGGCCAGAGTGAGGCCATTGTTACCCTACCTGTCTCCTCAGTATTACTGAGGAGATGAGCAAGCTGGTGTTGTGAAGTGCAAACAATGCATTTAAAATTGTTTATATTAATTGTTACTATTTCATTTTCAGAAGTCTTGAAAAAGTTGAGGCTTCTTTCAGAAGAAAAGATAACATGTTTTACTCGAGAAATCAGAACTTGGAAAGTTCTGATAAATGTATGCAAGAGAAGTTGCATATGTTCTTGTAAAATTTGCTAATCTTTAAATGCCCTGACAGAGACCTCCTGGAAGGGTTTTAGAGGCAAGTTGTATATATACCTGCAATATGCCATGGAGGTCAGTGGAGTCTTCCATCCACTAAGGTTTTCCTTGCAGAAGCTGCAACATTTGACAGGTATGGGCAAATCTTCTGGTAAGGTCAGACGGGGCTGTGCGTGGCGGATGTTGGTGCTGTGCTGGTACAGCCACAGCTTCAGGGAGTGATTGCAGCGCTGAGGAACTGCTGCCTGTGCCTGTGCAGAGCCTGGCTGCAGGTTAGCCATACCACATAAAGCCGTGTTGTTTCCTAAGTAATGCAAGTTCAGGCTTGGGAGAGCTGGAGGGTAAGGAACTGCTGATGGGCAGCAAAGGACTAAGGAAGGAGCAAGGGGACCCTGGTCATGCCGTGTATGTGACATGAAGGCAGGAGGCCTCCTGGGCAAGACCCATGGTGATGGTTTTACCTGGAAGTGCACGCAGCCTCCTCCACTGGTGATGGATCACATTGCAGTAGGGTGGTAAAAGAAAATGAGGAGCTGCACAAATAGAAGCTGCACAACCTGCTCAGGGGAAAGCCCTGCTCAGTGATGTGAATTCAGGACACAGCAGTAATGCAGCCTGTGCTGGACTGTGTGTCACTTGGGTTTCTCCTCTGTGCTCAAACACAGAAGTCCAGTTTATCTTCTGTGCTTTTTTCACATCTTTGGTGTGCGTCCCAACTAAGAGGATATTGCTTCTCTGTTTATTTAGTCTGGGTGAGGATGGTGGGGGCTGAAGACCTCTGCTTCCCAGCACTGTGTTTTTTAAAAGCTGTTACTTCTAAATGTATTTGTTTATGTTGATGTTCATGTGTATCAGCTAAGGGAAGGGAAAGCAGTGCTCATGGATGTTCTGTACACATTTGCAAAATGGCTTCACTGGCTTCCTGCATGTCTCTCCTGATGCATCTCCTTTGCTTTTGGGTTTATGAGAATGCCTTGCTGGACAGGGGTTGCAGTGCAGGAGGGCTGCACCTCCCTGCAGACTTGCTCTTTCAATGCACTCCCCCATGTAATGGGGGCTTGCTGGGGCCAGGCAAGTTTAAAGGGAAGACTTAGTGATTGTGTGGGCAGCGTGGCAGAGGTGGCTTTTCCATCAGGACCAAACGCACAGCAGCCACAGGGATGGCCTGTGCCCTTTGTGGCCCATGGTGGCACACCTCTGGGGCTGGTTGCCACCCTGGCATCCGAATCTTACCTCGTTCCCAGTGCTGCTTAGAGAGGGTTGCTCCCTGTGGGAGGAGGGAGGGAGGGAATCCACCTTGGCAGTTCCCTCTCATCCTGGTTCTGCCTCCAGCCTGGGTTGGGAAAATGCTGGGAGGTGGAAGGTGCCTGGGAGGGGCTGCACTGCCTGCTGAACTGGTGGCCGCTACCACCTCTCCCTCAGTCCCTGCCTAGTTTTGGTGGCATTGTGTTTTGTCTGCCTGCTGGAATGGTTTTGGGGCAGGCTTTTAACCACACTGAGTGCCCGTACTCAAACTTGCTATGGATACCCCCTGTGCTTGTGAAAATGGGGTCATGCACTGAACAGCACAGGCACAGGGGCCAGAGGAACTCTGAGGCATTTCTAGAAAACAGTGAAGGTGTGGATTTATTGAGAATACAGCAAGAAAACTGCCACCTGTCCTTGCACCACCAGCCACCACGCCATTGTAATGACACTGACCATTTTGCCAGGTTATGGCTAGATCCAGCCTTGTACCTCTGGCAGGTGCTGTAAGTGGTTGTATGGATCCATCCCATAAAGCAGCAAGAAGAACAAACTTGTGTGATTTGTTTCAGAGTCCACAACCTCTGCACCTCAGGAACAAGAAAGAAGTTTGATGTTTTGTTAGCCCTGCACTTGTATACACGGGGATTGCTAACGCCAGTTTCACCAAACACACGAGTTAACAGGACAGGGGGCTTGGATCTCTTCCGTGCAGGACTTCTTTTGCACTTTGCTTTGTGGGCTCCAAGGTAGTTGTATATGAGGTGGGTGCATGCAACAGCCATGGGGGGGTTCTGCAACAGGATTTCCTGTCCTCTCTGCAGGTTTTTTCATGTTAGCAAGATGAGGAATGCGAGTTTCTTACCTGTATCAGCTGGCTTTAGTTTGCTTGTTCACAAAGTAGAAGAGCTGAGTGAGGATTGTTAGCAGTGATTACCATAATTGAATTTAGGAAGGGTCATGCCCTTTGAAAGGTATTCCTGAAATGGCTTTTCACTGGGTGTTAGGAAGCCCTGGAACATGCTCTAATCCTCAGCTGTCAGTGAAGAAACACCAGTGGCTGCAACACCAGAAGACCTTACTGGCACCTGGAATTTTTTTCACTTCTTTGAAAATAAAACTAACAGTGGAGTTCTTGTATAGGCAAAGGGTGCAAAGCCTACTGGATGGATTGGTAAATACAGCCTTCTCTGTTGGAGGCTGAGCAGTATCTGACAGTTCATGGAAACAGACCTGTTAGTAGATAATGCTCATGGGAGGCTTTTTTAGTATGTATTCACAAACCAGTTATTTGCTTTGAGCTGTGCAGTATGGAGTCTATAATGTGATATTCTGAAAATTTGCCTAAGTAAGCAGATACCTTGATTGTTTCCAGAGCTTCCTGTAAAAGAATGTAGCTGGAGGAAACAGTTGTTTTAAATGTCGTTTCTGTCCAAATATGGAACAACAGGAATAACTATATTTCCTGTGAACTAACGGGAAGCCCCCTGGATTTGCATCACTTTGTGAAAACGATGTTCACATCACCAACAGGAACGTCATATTCACAAAGCAGCCTTTAGGGTAGTCCCATGACCCTACCTCCAGGATAGACCCCTGGGGAATTTGGAAAAGAATGTAAAAAATGAGGTTCAAGCAACAAAACATTTCAGCGCCAGCAATCTGATATTCTTTTGATTAAGAAGACACAACTCTTTTTTCAACATATTTTAAGTGAAGTACTTCCAACTGATGCTAATTTACAAAATAAATATTTTCATGAATAGTTATTTTAAAATCTACTAAATTCTGAAAATTTGCTAATATTCCTTTGAGTGACTGAAGTACACTGGAGATAGATAAGAATCTGTGGTCTGTCTGCAATTTTTGTATGAACATCCTGCATGATTATGGTAATGCTAAAAACAACAACAAAACAGCCCTCCCACTAGCCAAACAGAAAAACTGTGCCAAAAATATATGAACGACCCCCTCTTGTCCCAATAGCCATAATGATTTTTTTTTCCAATTGCATTTTATAGAGTTTTTCTTAAAATTAATTATCTTCTGAAAATTGTACAAGGCTTTTCTCAGACTCACAGAATATTCTGAGTTGGAAGGGATCCACAAGGATTGTTGAGTCCAGCTCTTAAAGTAAATGGCCCCATACAGGGACTGAACCCACACTCGGTATAACTAGCACCATGCTCCAATCAACTGAGCTAAACTTTTAAATAAAACCAGAGCTGCATTGTTGTAATTAGTAAAAATTTCATTATGCACAGCAATACTTCAGAAAGTGTCTTGCCATTTTTTCCAGATATTGCAAATATGTTAATTTGGAATTTGGGACTCTAAACTTAAAGTTCCCCTCAGACTAACAGGACTGCTTAACTCATGCAAGTAATCATGAAGTGCCACAGTTTTCCACTGTGTAGGTTTGTTTTCATCTGGTCCAGAGCAATCCCCAGAAGATATATTAGAGGAATGGCTCTGCATTTACAGAGAGAAATGAGTGGGAGCCACTGCTACTTCCTCCTGTTACACTCATGTACATCAGCCTACAAGCAAAGAAGGTCTGCAGGAGAATGAGTATTGTAAACCTGAAGTTTAGTGAGTGTTTGGAGATTATTGGGCTGTATTTATTTCCCTTGCTTAAACACAGGCATTTGGTGCCTTCTGAAATATATACATAGACCAAGCAGGTATGACCAGGACCCTAGGGAAGAGTTGTTCCAGCCTGTCCTGGCAATTGAAAGCAGATGATATCCCACAGGACATCTTGAATGGCACTGTTCTGCTGTCCTCTGTGAAGACTGGGTCTGCAGAAAATTGAAATGACACAACCAAGAACTTTACATAGCTACTGCATGGCAGAGGCTTCCAGTCACTGCTGACGAAAGCTGAACTTAATTTGTTGACCTAGAGGGTTAAAGTTTCAAAACCAGTAAGTCTTCCCTTGGTTTGGGGAATTCCCTGAACAGTCATAACTGGAGTCTACCCATGATTTGCTGGGAAAAATTTAAAAAAAAGGACGTGAAGATAAGCTGCCAGTGTTGGTTTGTGAAGGGTCTTTTTTGTTTGTTTTGTTTTTTAATAATGAGAAAAATAACTCTGGGCAGGAGGAAAGACTGGAGCTTGCTGACATTAAAAAAAAAAAACCTGTCTTTTTGTCCGCTATTTTTCTGTCTGTAGACATCTGAAATTGATGGGTTTACAAAAGACATGAGAACTGTGCTCAACTTCTGGTCTTTGCTTTAAGTCACCAAAATGAAGGAATAGCAGATGTTCCTTTTCCTAAACCATTTTAAGAGTTGAAGTTCAAATAATCAGTTCAGAAAAACTGGCTTTGTATCAACTCCTTTAAGGGTGTATAACTAAATTTTGCTAATTGCTAAAACAGTGCAGATTTTTTTTTTTGTTATCTTTGTTCTAGCTAAGTGTAAATCAGGAGTTTTAGCTACATGATTTTTTTCAAAGTTGTTAATGGACTGTAAAATCAGTTAACAAAAAACTAATTTTAACTGGAATATAACAGTGGTTTCCTCTAGTGGTACTTTGCACACAAAATAGCAGTTCTGCTAATTCAGTAGTTATATCTAAAGGTTGAAGACAAGAATAGTAATACAGCCAGGGAGCTATTTTGACATTCTGCAAAGAGAAGAAAATATGAGAGGAATGCAAGATAAGTGTCCTGCAGTTGGCATCAGCTCCTTATTTCTGTGTTTGGTGGGATGTGAAATGTGAAGATATTATTGATCCAGCTCTCATGTCAGCTACATGAGTTGCATACATGTGCACTTAGGAAGAAGTGGCTGCTACATAGGGATAAATCTCCCTTGGGCTTCCAAGAGACTGGGCTTACACACAGGTGGAAAGGGGTTGATTTTGTGGAGAGAGGAGATTCAGACTTAAAGCTGTCACTGTCAAACAGCCATCCTATTGGCTTAGCCTTTCTTGTGTTTCAGCTTGGAACTGGAATTGGAATTCAGCTCAAACTGGGGTTTAAACAAAAGCAATATAGAGTGGGAAATCTTCACTGTTTAATTAGAAAACATCATCAGTTCAAGCATTCCCCTCTAAACAGAAATTGTCATTTTATAACGAATTAATCACAAGATGAAGTAATTATGATTATTTTTACCTTTTTGAAGCACTTTGGCTATTAAATAGGTAATTTGTAAATAGAGAATTTTGATCTCTGTTGTAGCCTCACCTATCCACAGTATTTTCTGTTATTTGAAAGACATTCTATTTTGTACAGGAGAAGTGACTATGTTCCCTGGAATGAGATTTTTAACATGAACAGAGTTAAGTAACCAGGGAGAGTTTAATTAAATTTTTACCTTACAGTTGTGCTTTGCAGGCTACAGTGTGAACTCTATTGATACCTAGGCAATTAGCCTAAGCTGGTGGCTGTTCAGCAACTGAAATCCAGTAAGCAGAGCCTGAGGTGATATTGTGGGAAAGGGAGCTGTATTTTGTCTTGAGAAATGCGCTTCTTTAAGAGAGTGTAGCTTCCAAGAACTGACTCTGCCTTTGTATTTTTTTGGAGATGTGCATTTCCAAATATGGCAGTCATCTCCCTCCTAGGCTGTTTGCATCGTTCCTGTGCAAGTTCCAAGCAGTAGTCCTCAAATGCCAGGAAAGTAGCTGGACGTGGAAAAGCAGGGCAGAACGCAACAAGTCTGTAGCTGCGAGCTGACAGATGTCTCACAGGCTGCCTTGCAGAGCAGAGTTTGTTCCGTCTGCTGCAGGGAATTTTAGCAGCTTTCTCAGCTCTGTCACTGACAGGGCTTAAGGCTTGTGAGGCTCATTGTGTGGGTCATGGAATCTAGAGGTGCAGATTGGAATGCCCATTCATTAGCAGGACTTTTTTTTGAACTATATGTGAATGTGATAGAAAATAGATAGGTGTCCTTTAGGCAAACACTCAGGCTGCATAGAGCACCTCTGTGTGTGTCGTGTTGAAGGGATGTAATCTTTTTATAGTTTAATACTGATTTGCTTGGATGATTCACCAAGCTTATCAGTTGCAGACAGTCTGGGAGAATGAAATGGAATGGAAATGCTTGTCAAGAAATGAAACAATTTGCATCACTAAAATAAGCTTCTGCTTCTGGGCAGACTTATATTTTGTGGGTGGAGTAAGATAAAATTAATGTCCTCTGATGTTGCATGAGAGGCTGGCCTGTGGTTTAAGGAAGTTATGGCTATTTGACAATTGTGAGTGTACCATGCAAAACAGAGGAGGTACCTGGTGCAGTGCACCTGGCCAAAGTCTTTGGATTAGCCTGTAACTGGCTCCTAGACAAGGAATAAAGAGACTGCCTTTTCATCTACCACTCCCCCCCCCCCAGATTATGCTTCCTGCCCAGCACTGTTCCTTCTCTGTTTTGGCACTTGGAGGACAGCAGTGATTGTTCCAAGCTTCATGCAGTTTCTGGGGAAGGCGTTGTCTCTATGAGGATGTCTGGGAGATATGACAAAGTTATTTCTCTCTATTTGTATCAATATCTCTAGTCATATATAGTGGGATATCATTAAGTGGATTATTCATGTCATGAGACTGATTGAAAACCAAAGTTTAGAAATGAATAATAATTTGCATAGTTTCAGTTTAATTGCCTTGTGATGATTCCTGTACTTGCTATATAATCATCCTTTTCTCTTCCAGCATCTCATTACTTAAGTGCCCCTTTGACCTCCTTAAAGTGACCTTTGATCCACAAGCTTCTTCCAGTCTGGCCCTCCCATTCTACCAGGGAAGCAGAAGGAAAAACCTCATACTTCTTCCTAGTATAGGCAGAGTGCTATCACATTGCTCAGATTCTAAATGCATTTTAGTAGTTGAGGATAATGCTATTCAGCAGTGGCTGTCATTGCTGGCCAACCTCCCACCCACCCACAGAGGCTGCAGTCAGTGACAGCAGGAGATGATGTTACTGTAAAATAAAGGCAGTGTTTTATAGAGCAGGTGCCTGTTCTGGCATGGCATGCTGCAGCCCTTGCCCCAAACAGGACCTTGTGCACTTGTGCTCCCTGGTGCTCAGTACCTTCTTACCTTCCTCGCCTTTGATTGTTCTCATCTGAGGCATTAAAAAACAGGAAAAATTGAATATAATGGACTCATTTTTGTGGGGACAAAAAGAGGCTCGAAAGCACAAGCCCATTCTTCTGGCTATGCTAAATTTGAGAACAAAACCATACTTAAATAACAACACAGTTTTTTTCTAAAACAGTGCATGTTAAATAATAGGCTGAAGGAAATATGTGGGGATTAACTTGAAAACAGATGTTTATAATGATTCAGGGACTTATGTTAAGTACATTCCCAGACGCAATTAAAACAGACTTCTCCTGAATTTAGGGGATGTGTTGATAAAACTGATAACATTCTCCATGATCCTGGAGGAGGAAGTATGAGCTGCAAGCAGGCGTCCTCCAGCTGAGATCTCATCAGGTCTGAAAAACTAAGAGAGGTCACACCAGGTCACTTCTTGTAATGGGAGACCCAATGTTTTTCCAGGCATAACCATGTCCTGCAAGGAGTAAAGCTGATTATTCAGTGGGTGGCACGTTTCCCTTCTGATCCTTGCTGAGGTTGCACTGCAGCATGTCTTGGTGTTGTCTTCAGGTCCAGTTCTCTTTCTGCATTATATCATAAAAACTCATTCTAATAATGTTAATTCTCACCTTTGTGTGAATTTATGATATGACATGGTGTAATAATGTAAGATGAAAATTTGTAACTATTTTTGCTTTATGTCAGTATGGAGAAAATTCTACTTCAAGAAACAAATTCAGTGGATGTACATATACAAAAAAAAGTGTCAACAAAAGCAATAAATTTTTCAGGAGATAGCACTGTAGTTTCATTGGACAGCCCCCCTTTTTTTTTTTTTTTTTAAAGTATTAAAGCCCCATTTCTCTTTGATGCTTTACTTTAAAGTAAAATATATTTGCCAAGTAAAAATGTTACTGTATTGTTTAACTATCTGGGGTAATATTTGTTGGTCTCATTGGGGGCTTTCCAAATGCAAAACGGATTAGGGGCATTTTCTTTTCATTTCCCAGCAGTACTGAGATCCCAGTAGACTGTGGAGCCTGCAGGTGTAGAGGGACAGGTGCCCAGCATCTGTGCTGAAAGCTGTCTCAGGGGAGGTGCTGTTCCTGTCTGCTTCTGAATAATGGCCTGAAGGGGCTGCTGAAGGATCTCCTGTGCATTGGTGGAATATTCACTGATACAGATGTTTTGCTTCTTTTCCTCATAGTTTGTTTCTGAGGGGCATTACAACAGTAAAAGCAATTGACAGCTGAGTTGCTTACCAGTTGCTTCATGACTGTGAGGAGGAAAATTAGACAGTAGCCCTGATGCTCCTAAGGGCATCTTTGGTAACACAAAGTGACTGTAAGATTTTACCTGTGCACCAGTTAATCTGCTTTCTCTCATGTTATTTAGCCCATGTATGGGCTTAAGCAAGCTTTCCCTGCTCTGGCCAGCCTTGCAGTCAGCGGGGTGCTGCTGACATCCCTGGCTCATTGCAGTGTGTTCTGCCTGTCACCCAGTTCAGACATTTAATTCTCAATTTCTTTTATTTTCAGGGATGTTCTGGTTGTGGAAAATGTGACTGCAGTGGAGTAAAAGGACAAAAGGTAAGCCAGCTCTGTCCCATTTCATTATCTTGCCAATTTCAACCACAGGGTATAAAATCTACTGGGAGCCAGGTGAGTTACTGGGTTCAGTGAAGGCTTGCACTGCCAGGGAGCATTGCCAAGGCCAGGCCAGTGCCATCAGCAGGGTTTCTGAGCAGCAGCCACCTCTGTGGCTGTGGCTGCAGAGGGCAGGAGGGCCAGGGCTGGGGGCAGGTGAATGCCCTCCCTCTGGAGTGAAGCCCCCAGCCTAATGTGGCCGTGCCCTCTCTCCTTCCCCATTGAGTGGGATGCTAACCCATCACTCTCACCTTTCCCT
The DNA here is from genome assembly GCF_963513975.1 of Fringilla coelebs. NCBI lineage: Eukaryota > Metazoa > Chordata > Aves > Passeriformes > Fringillidae > Fringilla > Fringilla coelebs. The sequence goes on along the minus strand of NC_140029.1, from coordinate 24,925,858 downwards.
CACCTCATCTCCAGCCTCTTCAGTGGGTAGCAGGCTTGACATCCTGACCTCCTCTGGAAGTGGGGCAAGCAGTTCAGTTCAGTTCAGAAATGCTCCTCTCAGCATGCCATGCAAGACTGCCCTCCAAGATGGCTGTGATGCATCATAATCAATGTTCCCTGACCAGGGTTAGCCCTGGGAGGCAAAGACTTGCAGTAGGAGGAGGGAGGTTAATGATCAACTTAGATACAGAAAAGTGTTGCAGGTCAAGAAAAAAAAATTTAAAACTTTTGACAGAACCTTGCAAATGAGTTTTAAAGTTCTCATTCAGTCATCTAAACTTTTGGTATATGAAACAAAAAAAGGCACTTAAAGTCTTCTTTTAAAGCAGTTACAGTGAAGAAAAATTACAGTGCACTTAAGCACTCTGCGAATTCCCCCTGTAAACTACCTGCTTTTGTAAATATTATAGACATTCAACCACTCTCCTTATCTCTTCCAATTTTGCTTGTAGAGATTTTAATCTATGATGTGTTCTCTTGTGCATGCAAATGTGCTGTACATCTACCATTCTAAATGAATGTAAACTAGTTTTCTCATCCTGTGGTTGCTTTGGGTATGTGTTTCGAGGTAAGTTGTTTAGGTCACCCAAAGGAATTCTTGGAAGAGATGGGGGTGGATGGGGGTTGTTTGCTTTTTGTTTTGGGGATTGTTTTGTTCTTTGAAATAAATAGACAGCTGGTGTTCTGTGCTGTCTGAAAGGCAATAGCTGCATATTTATGGATGATGGATTAAAGAATGTCTGTTTGGTGTTTTCCAGAACTAGGAATGTAAATTACTTAATTGGAGACCCAAGCAAGATAATTTTCTTTGTAACAGAGCATAGATGAATTTTTGATACAGATAAAAAGTATCAAGGTCCAGAGCATCATTCAAATGGAGTCTCATTTTTTTAATGACCCATTAATGTCTGTTTAATGAAAGTCAACTATATATTGAAAACAAATACAGCAAAGATTTGGGAAAGGTTCAAAACTCTGAATTTATTCCTTGATAGCTTGATCTTATTGTTCAGTAACAAGTACAAATGAGTCATGGTGTAATCAAGGAGACATATTATAACCCTTTTGTTGAAAGACATCAGTTTTCAGTTCACAGAGTATGCCAGCATCTTGTAAAAAGATAATTTTAAAAAATGATACCTTGGGGAAATAAATAGTATTAAGCCTTATGCTTCATTTATTTCCAGCTGAGTTCCTGTCTAGAGCTCTTGCTGGCATTTTTCATTTGCATAGTACAGAGAACGTCTCAAAATGTTCTGTTTAAAAGAAATAGATGCTTGTCCAATATGCTAGAATCCAAAACTACCTCACATTAATGCAGGCTGTTTAAAAATGTTGATGAGAGAAAAAGATCAGTCCATAGTAACTGAAGGCATATTAAGTTCCAGTGTGTCAGTGTACTCTCCACTCTTCCTAATGGGTTCCATCACAAATTTCTCTGACTTTAAGCAGGCATATAATGAAGTATTCACATAATTTTATACTTTATAGGAAATGTAGTTATTGACATTAGAGACATCTGGACAGGTGAATGTCTAGTTATACCTAGAAAACAATAGTCAAGGCAGGCATTTGAAGGTATTTTGGAATGCATTTAACATGCATAAATCTGGTTTAGCTCAATGCTTGCTCATTATGTTAACTATTTTTCAAACATACTTAAATTTTGAACAGATAACTGACTTTTATTTTTAAAAAAATCTGCCCCCTGCCCTTCAGCCCTGTGTAGTTTTTTTATCCTGATTTGTTACGTTTGATGTCTGTCTAGAATAAGGATAGCCTGCCAGTTGGTCCCAGGCCTGGAGACAGAGCCTTGTGAGGGAAAGTAAGGGGAGCATCCTTCCTGCTTTCCCCTGTATTATTTCTGTAATTTCTGTTTCCAACAAATGCATTTAGATTTGAAACTCATCCCTGCTAAATGTGGTTCCCATTAACACACACATCAGTAATGGTACCTGTTACTTCAAAAATCTATGTGAATGTTTCTTAATCAGAGGACAGATGAGAAAGACTGGTTTTAGCCAAGATCTGGGCTAGGAGAAGGCTGCCATGCCCAGCTCCTGTGGTACCTCAGGAGACCACATAAAAGAACATCTGCTCTCCACTTCTCATGTGGGAGGACATATCCACTCTACCCTCCACCATCCTCAGCCAACATTCTGCCTACACTGGAAACCCTTTTGATCTGGCTTCCATGTCATGCAGAAGTGCACAAATGCTGAAGGGCCTTTTCCAATCCTCCCACACTCTTCAGCAATCCACCCACACCACTTCACTGCCATGGGAGCCCCGGGAGCTGCGGAAGTGGGTGCTGGGTTTACTCTTTAATGCCTTAATTATTAACATCTGGAGGGATACTTCCTAGTGTAGTGTGGGAAGAAGTTCCAGACCCAGAAGTTCCAGACTAGAGTTCAATTAAAATTCATTTGGCCAAATAATCATATTCATGATCTCATCAGAAAAAGTGCTGAAAATGGTATTTGACTTAAAAGCTGTGAAATGCCCAGGAAATAGTACCCAAGAGCATTTCAGACGTGGAAGAGTAAATCACATTGCCATGTTTTTCTCTCTCCTTTGAGAATAATTTCATCAATATGATGGCCATATTTAGAGTACATTTAAAATGTTCTCTCATCAGACTGTTTCCATGAAAATTGCATTTCTATGCCAAACTCCTTTAACGTGACTCATATGTTATCAAGGGCATATAATTGACAAACTCTAAGGGTTTTCCCTTTCAGAAAATTCAGAAAGTGAGTGTAATTGCAACAGATGGCCCTTATCCTATAAAGCCTTTATTATTACGCTGAACATCAAGCTGTTGTTTTAAGCTATATAATGTCAAATATCACATAGTTGCCAAACAAAAGGTACAGAAATTTTAGAAAAATATAATATTGCTAAAATAATAAATAATACCATACTGTTTTCCATTAGAGAGATTAGCCTAAAACATCTTCGTTTATTACCTCATACTTTTTATTTGGTTTTCTGCATAATAACTTGACTGTTCTCTTAAACCTCACTGAAGTGTGAGATCTGTTTAAATTGATTAGAGTGTTGAATGCTTGCCTGCATTTTACTGAGCTACTCAGAAGAAGACTGAAGCTATATTTTCTCTTTTATGCCTACCTAGATTTTGAGAACAATTTCAAGCAGCTGTCAAGATAAGAAGTGCTAGCTGTTAGTGTGTGCAGAAAAAACACGTTAAGCATTTAATTACCATTCAGAACAAAGACTGCACAGAGATGAGTAAAATTCTCCATGCACTGACTTTTTCTAAAAATGTTCCTTCTCTCATTCATGACCATTTGCACTACTTTTACTCTGTATCAGAAACAAGTGTAAATGGAGCCAACACTGGAACCTTGCTGTAAGCAATACAGAATGATTAAACTTCTTAGACTTATCAAGTTAGAATGCACTGAAGTATAAATCCTCATTCTTTAGTATAAATATTTTATGATGATTTCACTGTCTCAGCATTACCCACTGAAAGTTGAAGTCAACAAGAATATCAAACATACTTTTGTCATTGAGCATGAAGTATTGCAATTTTAAAAAAATTCTTTGCTAGATAGAAGATAAGACTAGAAGTAACTCTTAATGTACTGCTGCTTTTAACATTTTTATTATTTGAAAGCAAGAAAACTTGAGCAAATAACGTTATTTTGGCTTATATTTGTTTCCCTTACTCTGAGGCTGTATCTGTATTATTATACCTACATAAATTTGAATTCTCTGTTTGCCTTGATGGGTGCATCACCCATGTGTGGATTGACCATGCTGAGGAAGTACACAGACTGGCTTTGCTTGAAGTATTTTGGATCTGGAAGCCAGGTAGCTCTGACTTAGACTGAGAGCCAGTGGGACATCTCTGGAGTTCCCCATCAACAGAAGCAGAGACCAGTGTTTTCTCTCCTGCACAGTTCTACAGCCTTAAAGATCACAGATGGTTTTGGTGTATGCAGAGTATTGTGCTTCTGCCTTTGCTCTGTGTAATGAAGAGCTGACTGCTGCAGTGGACTGTGTCCTTGTATTTTTTTTTTTAAGGTTTAACAGACTGGGAGGACCTGTGAGAGTTTTCTGTCATTTTGCATACCAAAAGATAGAACAAAAATATTTCTAATACTGATAATTTAACACAGGATAAGCCCCCTTGTTGGAGACAAGCCCTGGCAGTTAGTGGAAGATCACTATTAAGCACTTTGAGTTTCCTTGAAAATACATCAGAGGCAACAAGTCAGTTCCTTTAGTGGAGCAAATCAGTAATCATTAGATCTATCTTTCTATAGTCAACCTTTATTAGATCTTTTAGAATCAAGAATGTTCATTTTTTTAATCACTTTTCATTGACACTGCTTGGTTTTAGTAAGCACTGCTCAGTGTTCCTATTTAAATCCCCGGAGAACAAGAGGACACAATCTTAAGCTGCACCAAGGGAAGTATAGGTTGGATATTAGGAGAAAGTTTTTTACTGAAGGAGTGATAAAGTACTGGAATTGTCTGCCCAGGAATAGAGTCACCATCTCGGTATGTGTTTACAAAAAGATTGAATGTGGCTCTCAGTGCCCTGGTTTAGTTGAGGTGTCAGGGCTTGGGTTGGACTCAGTGATCTTGACGGTCTCTTCCAACCTCGTGATTCTGTGATTCTGTGAAGTGGCTGCTGTAGGAACTTTGAGTCCAGCACCAGTTTATGCCTGAGTTGGAAAGACCTTGAACAGGGGACGTTAAGGAAACCTCAGCCAAATAATGTACTCTGGAGATGGCCATAAAGTTGGAAAGAGGGGTGACAGGGAATGTGGGAGGCAAAATGTGTCTGCAGTCTGGAAAGGGCTAATAGATAACATGAAATCATCTAATTATGCCTGAAAGGGCAGAGTCAGAAGACAGTAATAAAATAAACAGAGATACTGATCAGCTGCAGATCTGATGTTCTACAGGGAAACTTGTGATTCATAAATATTTTTGAAAGTCAGGATATTGTCAAAATGGTTTTTGTCAGTTCTGCTTTGGCAGTAGTATATTTTTATTGATTTATCCTTTACTCTGAGAAAAATAGTATTTTGAATTCAAATCAAGGGAAAAGAACATAATTTTTCACGAAGAGGGCTGCTATTCTTGAAAAGAACAAAATATCAAATAACTTTGAATAATATTGACTGCGATATGCTAAATGTTGAAGAGTTCTCTACTCTTTCCCAGATGTCAGACCAAACTGCTGAGTGGCATCAGAAACCATCATCTTTTCTTAGCCTTAAATAGTTATATTTGTCCTAGTTGTCTCTGGCAACATTTTTTATGTTAAGATACATTTTTGCACTCAGTACAGTGGGTATCTGTGATTTATACGAACTGGTAGATGACACTGATCAGTTTATCTCTATGGAAAGAGGGCTATAAAAGCTGTAGTATTATGTGCTGAGACATGCTCATATTTAGTGTTCAGAGCTGTCTTCTGAAGGTATTCGCAAAGCAATATTTCATTTGGCACAATATGACCTTTTAAGCAGCTGTTGCTAGATGCACTATCTTTGATTTTAAGGGTATTGGCACAATGAGCTCAAGCTCTATTCTTCATGGAATAAAACAAGCTTGCTTTTAAATTTGCACAACAACTTTTAGTGTATGCCTTCACTAGGGTTTCTTGAAGGATTGCAGGGCCTTAGCTTGATCTGAAGTATGTGAGCCTCCAATGAATTAGTCAAGTTTCCCCAGTGTGAGATACGAGATATAAGATAGGAAAAGATGTGTAAGATCTCTGCTTCTCTGAAGTCTTCAGGCTCAGGAAGTGGAGCTGCCCAGTGCCTGTGCAATACCTGTGCATAGCTTGAAATCTTCCCAAATTTAAAATTATGCCTATACAGCGTCAATATCTACTGACTAGCTACTGATTACAAAACTTTTGTCCAGTGCAGTTTTTCAGTATCTGGTCTAATTGCCCACTAAAGCTCTGTGATGCTGCAAGGGTTTGTTGGTTTAACTCAGGAGTCTGGGACAGCAAACCCTGGGGTACAGCAGTAGCTACATTTTGTAGTTAATCCTTTAAGTTTCTTTAAATAATCCTGCTCTTCAATTTATATTGTATTTGCTGGGATCTCAGACCAAGACAGACATTAAAGTAGACAGTTCTGTGATATATCAGTTCCCACACAAGAATTTAATCCTTGATGTGCTTAATAATCATTTTCTGTGTACATTTTCTCTGTAGCAGTATCCACAAGAAGTGACCTGGGTGCATATAATTATGACTAGGGAACCATAGTAATATGGTATATAGTAGTCTTCTTAAATCACTTTCTGGTCAAGAGCAAAAAGTTGTTTGGGAAATTGGTGGGGTTTTTTTTTTAATTTTAAATCCCATACCTCATGGTAGTTAGTTGTTTGATTCCTTTCTCTCAGCTACTTCTTACTTCAGATTTTAGACTTATGCTTTCAGAGAAAGGTCATAACTAAGATTAGTCACTGAAAACATCTGGCCATATGATGTTGGCCTTCAGAAAAGCAGATCTGGATTTTCTCAAAGTTTGGATTTCATTAAGGAAGGGTAAAAAGCCAGATTTTATACAAAGTTCTCAAAACCCCTTCCAGCAGAAGCAATAGCAAAGCTCGTAACAGTATATGCCTGGAAGGAGACAGAACAGTAAGAAGCAGCATGAAAGTGGGATTTTCAAAGAGGAAACCTGAAGTAGCTGCTAAAGGAGTGATAGTGGAGCACTTTATCACACAGGGAAGTTTCTAACCTGCTGGAGAACATATTTAGTTTAACCACAAAAGAAGTTTTATATCACAGTGGGAGCAAAAACAGTTGAGAAACCGTGCTTAAGAGATGTTGAAGAGGATTTACATTTCTCTTCAAGTAACAACAACACCTGAGAAAGGGCTACAGAATAGTTAATTGAAGCATTGATAACATAGCAAAGGGAGTTCAATTAAATGATGAAAATAATGACTAGCTTTCACTAATGACATTTTCTCTTATATAATCTTCCACAGCAAGAGAAAAGCAAAATCAATGTAAAGCCAAGGGAAAAGAAACTTTGACTCCTGTCTGGAAAATCATGTTTATATCTCTTAGAATATTTAAGAGTGATTATAATGGCAAAACGTACTCATAAATTTTGTAGCTCTTAAAGAAAGCATGTGACAGCTTCCACCGAAGTTCATCTGGAACATTTTTAAATGTATTGATATGCCAACAAAAATAATTCTCACCAAGGCTTGTGTCAAAGTTCAGTGTGCACAGTGTACTGAGCTGAGTGAGTGAGCACAGTCACCAGCATCGAATGGGGTGTTCTCTCACTCTTTTCTCACTGACTGTAAACACATGCAACAAAAGCATTTCATGGCTGGTTAGCAGAATACTTAAAGCCTTGAGGGGGTTTAGTCACCCTTAATTTTGTTAGGTTTGAGTGGCAAGCAAAGTCTGAAAGATGGTGCAGAACTGCAAAATAAATGGTTTTAAGTGGTGGTGATGGAGGGGGGGGACTCTGGTACAGAGAAGCAGCCTGAAATGCCCTCTGGCTCCAATGTCAGTAGTTAGGTGAAATAAAGGGAGGAATACCGAAGGCTTGCACAGGGAGCAGTGAACAGATAAACCAGTGCTGCCTCCATCTGTACCAAAGCATCTTTAATGGGATCGTGAGTTAAGGATGTGATCACAACACCTCAACTCAAACTTCGTTTCTGTCTGAAAGTGTGGAAATAGAGGCTGGAAATCCAGCAGGGACACATCCAGCCCCGTGAAATTCCTATAAAAGGATCTCTGTGGGAAGTTCTAGTATTAAATGCAGTGACATCAGTGTCAAGGCAGGAGACACCGTTTCCCTCATCAAAAAAGGAGGGATGTTAGTGTTAGTGAAACTCCCCCGAGTATGAGCTTTGGGTATCAAACCTGCCCTTGCCCGCTGTCTGTGGCTGGGCTCCGTTCGGGAAGAGCAGGCGAGGGCCGGCAGGGCAGGGCTGTGCCCGGGCTGGCAGTGTCCCAGCAGCCGGGCTGGTCACTTCCCTGCGGGCTCCTCTGGGTGGCAGTCAGACATTGCGGATGTCGCTGATTCTGACCGGCCTCTTACGTGCCCTTCTCCCTTTTTTTGGGCAGAAAAAATCTAAAAGCCACCTGCTGAGCAATACAGCAACTTCTGGTGTACACCAACGTGTACTGACAAAGATACTGACATCCTCTACAATGTCAAAATAAGAAAGATACTTGTTTTCATTATTGTTAATAATTATTGCATCTTTATGAACTTCATTGACTTAGGCTGAACAACCCTGGAGGAATTACAAAAATATATATTGTCGTGTCTGTTTTACAGTGGATCTGGTGGAGTCAAGAGACAATTAAGTGAAGAAGCGCTGATTGACACTTTTGAGGCACAATGTTGTCTGCCTTGTGATATTTACATGATTAAAAGTCAGAAGCCAGAGAATTTCCTCTGTTTTGTGGAAAGACATTTTACTCCTATGGAACTTTCAAAATGTTTTAATCTTTAGAAATGCCATTTCCAACCTGACCCAAAAAAAGCAGCTAGACTAGCACTGTCTCAAACAGTGCTGTCTGTCACATGCCCTCAAGATTTGAGAACCTCATTATGAGAACTTTATTGCAGTCTGTACTGTCTAGGACCAGCTGCCCATGTTTTTACTATTTATGGAAGAGATTATTTTCTGTAAATATGTCCATGACGAACCTTTGGCAAGAGAATAAAACTTGCATGTAACGTCACTTTTCATTCCCAGTCTAGGATCTGAACAAAAATAAATTAAAAACTCAGAGAAGTTTAGGACCCTTTTTTCCCCCCTGCTGTTTCATCTTTAAATGTGAGCCTTTAAACAATGCCAAATGCAAACAAATGCTAAATAATTTTCATTAATGAAGTAGGAAGGGTGTGGAACATTTTTACCCCTTATATTCTTGGACCTTCAACACTGGAAGTGATTTAATACAATGTGTAATAAAACAAAGGAAGAGTTACTCAGACCTAATGTGTTCAACAGATGATTAGAAGGGGTGGGAAATATAGCACCCTTTTGATTCAACCTGTATGCAGGTGATAGAACTTCCTTTTTCTTTTTACAGTGCAAACACATCTGTCCTTCAAACATCCTCTTCCCTTATGGTTCTTTGAGGTTCTTCTGTTCCCCTGAGTGACTCTAGCTGATGAGAAGAGGTTCCTTGACCGATGTGTGATAAAAGATTCAAAAACTAAAATAAAGTTGGAGAACCTCATGTGTACCTTTTGTAAAAAAATTTGTGTGACTTCCTTCTGAAGCATCATAAGCTGTGTTATTGTGTTGGGCTTTTTTCCTTTTTTTTTTATAATCAAGAAAAGTTTAAACAAAAAGACAATGAACCACATACTTCGGTGTTAAACTGCCAAATTCTGTGCAGCCAGACTTCCACAGCTGAAGATAAAGTTTAGTTGCTGTGAGTCGTCTTCTTCTCTCTCATTTTCTATTTCTGTACTTCATATATCATGCTCTCAATCATGCTATGAATAAATATGTACCCCCTCAGCATCCCAGCTACTTCTGGATCTGTAACATTTATCTATGCTGGAATGCAATATCACACAATGAACCAAAGACATGCAAATATAAGGAATATTGAGAGCTTAAGGTGAGAGTGTACATGGCTCAAAAAGTCCTAAAATGTGAACTTTGGGCAGCTGCATTGAAAAAAACTGACTACTACATTTGGAAAATGAGGAATATAACTATGAGTCAAGGAAGAAGAGAAATTGCATGAAGAAGACTTCTAAGTTATGTAGGGAGTGGCTCTTACTCATAGTTGGTTTAACTGAAATTGTATGATGTTGATACAATGGATGAGGAAACCAATTGCTTGGCACCAATTAAATGATAGCCATGATTGGCTTTTGAATGTTAATTTTACTTCACTCACTTCTTATTCAGCTTCTGAATTTCTTTGAGACACATTGTGTATCCATGCACTTGAGCACCAGCTAAGCACATAGATACTGATATGTAGGGGAAAGGATAATCAAAGATTGTTATTTCTATTTTTATACTCCTGGGAAACACTTAGCAGCTTCCTGAGGAATGTTCTGTACAGCCATGAGGTGCCACAGAAATATGCTTTTGCTCTGAGCATTCCTTAGTATTTAAGAGGCAGAAGCCCAGGTTCAGTCCCTTAACCTTAAACCTGAAAAGCCCTCTAATGAAATGTTTATATCAATGGGGTCGCTGTTGGAGGTTTGGGCTCATCTTGGACCAAGCTGCAGAGGTTCCTCAGTGTTGTGAATTCATGACCCTTGAGAAAGGATACTTTCACAGTCAGAAGAGTAATCATGTCAGGGAGTGATAAAACACAGTGAGATTTGGTGATCAGCGTGCCTGCCCCATGGTATATGAACCTGTATGGGTTCCTGTAAATTAAGGGTACAGCACTGGCTTTTGCACCATAAATAGCTGCTCCCCAGTGTCCTCCCCTCAAAATGCAGCCTGAGAGCCCATTTGGCTGTGGCACTGGAGGAGTCCCACAGGAGAGAGTCACTGGGGAGGGAGCAAAGGGAGGAGGAGATGCAGAATGAGCAGCACGGCTAAGGGGTCATGAGTAGGAGAGTGCTGTTCCCCAGCAGCTCTTGGGGTGGCCCTTCGTTGTCACACATGTCTGAGTACAGTGTAGAGCAGCCCTGGTAGTGCTTGAGGTTGTTCAGGGCCTCAGCCAGCCTGGCTGTGGAGCTGTGCAGGTGATGTGAAGCTGTCATGGCTGCTCCTTCTGCTGCCAAAAATGCTGCACTCATGTTTTCATGGGGCTGAGTTCTTTCAGATGCTTCCTGGCAATGCAAGAATCCAGATTGGGCTCGCTCTCTCCCCTCTCTCTGCCTTAGCCCCTCTTCCATTCCACATACTGCCAGGAACTCAGCCCCAAAACTTCTGGGTGAGCCAAGATCTTCACAGAGCTCCTACACAGATTCTTTGCATGTCTGCAGAGTTATGTTTGTGTAATTAATTGCTTGTTACTTGTGTGGCTCCAGAATTGTATAGCTATGGTGCAGATAGATTCTGCTGAAGAATGTGCAGTGGGAATTTAGTAATGTTAAACATGCTCAGTGCATTTGAGGACACATGTCCTGTAAGCATATAGCAGTAACTCTGCTTGACTGATATCCACTTCACACTTTCAATAAAATACTGAAAATGCTAAGTGCAGCTGAGGACAAACAGATGACATTTATTGTACATGTTTATTTTATTCCTGAAATATATTCTGGGCCAGTGCTCCCTCTGGTGGTTAAAAATTCCATTTTAATAAAAGAATGGCTATTCTCTGTGTCTTCTCTAATGTAACACTGAGAAACACTGAGGCAATTACAATTCTCTAACACATGTTTAAAAGAGTGTTGACAGAAACACTGTGGCTTGAGAGCCACGCTCAGGCTGCCCAGTGCTGTTTCCCACTGTGGGCTGTCATTACTGCTCTGACACCTTGGAGCCAATTCACTGGGTGCTCACAGGTACATCAGCTGAAGGAACAAATACAGAGCTGCACTCAGCTCTCACGTGGCTGGCGATAGTCTGGGTAGAAACCATTGCTGTGGATTTTATGAGGTCACACTGGAGCATCAAGGTGTGATGACTGCAGCTTTTCCTGTTAACAGTCAGGCTCTTTTTTTACTCTGTTTGGAACTGCATTGCCAGTTTTCATCTTGAAACAGCTGCATTTCTTTGCCAGATATGCCCCTGGTAGAATTTCAGTTCAATGAATGTTAAATTTTGGGAGCAGGACAGCACGTGCATTTGTGGGAAGAATTCTGAGTTTATAACACGTTGGAGTCAGCAGTGACAGTGGCCTGAAGACAGCCCTCTGGCAAGCCAAGGATTTGTTGGCTCCCAGCTCCGTTTCCCTTGCAGCAAAGGCACAGCTGAGGAGCTGTGGTGGAGGAGCTCCAGCAAACCCCACTGTGCTGGTGTGAGAAACTGCTCTAGCTGCCATTCCACCTTGTGTCCTTTTGTCCTGCTGTGTCCTCCTCACATGGGCTTTGGCAGCTGCATGGCCACCTGGCTCAGCTCAGAGAGGCCAGACCAAGCTCAATCACTAGAGAAAAGGGAGTAAATTTAGTGAGCTGAACTGGCTGAGGGAATCAAACCAGGTGGTGTAAAGAAGGGTGAGGTGGCACCATCCCTTTAAAAGGAGAAGAGCCACCTCTGCTGGGTAGATCAGTTTACCTGCCTTGTGACATCTTTCCCTTAGACTGAGTTCTGTGCCTTTCAGCTGAGGGACAGACACGTGTCTGTCCTGCTGTTTCAGCTGCTGGGGGATCTCTGGCAGAGGCAAATGTTAAGAAATGAAGCATCTTTCAAATGGCTTTGGGAAGATCTACACATTGTTATTCACCATGTGCCTGAGTCTCTGGAGAGCCTGAGAACATCATATTTGTACAGACACAGACACCCTGTGAGCCCACACGTTGGGAAGCAGCTGATTTATATCCATGTTACCAGTCTCTCAAGCCTAAAACCTCCCAGTCCAGTAGTCCCTAGGCAAAGTAATAGGGGAAATAATTTATAATGGGGTGGTGATTATTTCCTCCCCCTCAGCCCTTGATATATTACAGCTGAACCTTCTGAAATGACTTACTTTATGTGACTCTCTTGCTTAGCAATCTGTGCTTGTTCTGTGTGCCAAACAGCATTTCATGGCTAATTTGGAAGTGTAGGTGTCAGAAAAAAAAACATCAACTCATGCAGTTAAGCTCTTAACAGGTTCATGTCTGTTTAGAAGTCCATTCAATTTTAATTTGAACTACCTAATGCAAAGGCATTTCACAAAAGCTGTCACGGACATTTTGCTTATTAATTGAGTGCAGTGGTGACTGAGCGCTTGCTGTCTTTTTACGTAGCACCTCTGCATTTTCAGCAGTTGAGTGGCAGAATATTCATTTTTGTGAGCTGAGTAATGTGTTCTCCTTTGTGCTCTCTGACAGCTTGCATTGAATCAGCAGAGGTACAGATGACATGGTTACATCTGTTTTAATTTTTGAGTCTCATGAATTGATTTGTAAGAAGCAGAAGCTCTTTCAATATTACTTGCCAAGATTTTGCAGCTGTGAATATTGGAACTTGAACAATACATAACCCTTGCAGTCAGAGTCTCATGCTCTTCATGCATCACAGCTAGAAATCTCAGTGCTGAGTAAAAAATAAGTGGGGTAGCAATGATGACCTGTTGCTTGCCAGTTTATGCAGTGTATGTGCTTAATGATTTCCAGCATAAATGTAGCACAAGCACTCACTGTTGGGCTGTTTGGCTGGAGAATTGAATGAAGAAAGGAACAGCCAGGCAAGCAGGGGAAGGATGCAGCAGATCAAGTGTTTCCTTGCAAGGCAAGGCATCTTCAGGACATGCTTATGTCTGTTCTGTACAGCATAATAAGTGATAGCTTCATGTGATCTTGCAGTTCCAAGTAAGCCACTTCAGGTAGGAGTGCAGCAGTGTAACTGTTGTCACCTCAGTGGTCTGTGGGCTCTGATCCACTCAGTGACTTTAGGATACCCTTCAGTCATGGGACTTTGCAGTTTAAGGAATGTATAGTTTCTGTACTCTCTTGTTCAGTGTAGATACTCTGCTAGAATTTTACTGTAATTTAGTGTAGTATCACTGATGAAAAAAAATACGATGAAAGTTTGTACTAGCTCAAACAGGAGTATTGAAGTAAAAGCTTTATTTGTTAGTCCTGACAAATGCAGGCACCATTAGTTTTCTAAGGCTGTTGTACAAAGAGGAAGACTGATACCTGGACTAAAGAAAGGAAATGGAACCCAGGAGGCATCCCTAGGTCTCTTACTGGGTCTCAGTGGAACAGGTTGCCCTAACTTCTCTGAGTGTCCATGGGTGGCATAGAGAAGTTAAATCCCATTAATTGTCTAGCCTAAAACTGCAGAAATTTGGACTTCTTACACAATCATTAGTTTGAACTATTTACCCTGGGCTTACTTTGCAGTAAAACCAAATGGGAAGGCAGAGTAGAGGGAGAGGTGTTAGCAGTGTGTAAGTCCATGATTCCCTGCTAGAATAAGCAGCCAAGGTGGCAGGTTGCATGCAGAGAAGGATGCAGCAGCTCTCACATGTTCTTTTATGCTTCCTTACTTCCCTGTTGCAAAAAGATGAGCTCAGTTCCAGAAAGAGAAATCATGAGTCTGCAGGCTTTGGGGTGGTACAGACCTCCACGTGCTCAGGAATTATATTTTCCAGGCCTTGGAACATCCAGTACCTTGACTGGGTGTCCAGAAGTTCTGGACAAATAGCCAGTTGTTTTTCTTCTTGGCCTAACAGTTTAAGTAGGGAAAATAAAAATGTTTCCAGGGAGACCTCAATATATCTTAGCTCAAAGTGACTTGTTATGCTCCTCCAGCTGTTTTAACCCTCAGGCAGGGCATCCTGGAAGGCTGAAGATAGCCTTAAGAGAATTTACTATAGTTGCCTTAGAAGTTGTAAGTTTTAATGTATTTTAAGCCTTTAGGAAACCTCCTTGGTCAGCTGAAGCAGTCATTCCCTTAGTAAGTGATTTACAGGCAAGTTAGGGCCCATTTACAGTTCCAGAATGATCTATGGGAGTCTTAGACCAAGTGAAAATCTGATCTGTAAACCTCAGTTTTCACTTTCCTTAAGAATGGAGGAAAGACTATTTTTCTGTGTTGCAGGGTGCAGTGGTTCAAAGTGTAGTGAAATCCTCAGGGGCAGAACTTCTGAGAGCAGAAGGTGTTAGCCAGGTTACACATTACTGATGTGGGTCACCTGTGGTACACCGGGGGGCATATTTCTCTGTGGCTGTCAAAATAATCTCATTTTCTTCACATTTGCACGTGTTGTACATTCCCTCAGCAGTGGAAGACCCTCTTGTATGTACTTGAGTGTCTTCTCCTTCCTTAGCCTATCGCAGCAGGTCATGAGAGCAAGTGCCCAGGGTTCAGTGGGAAATTCTGGTCTGAATGACAGAACAGCTGATTTTGTAGAAGTACACTTGTGACAGCAGTGCAAATTAGCCAGTATGGGTTTATGTTTAACTCTTTAAATTTACAAATATATTTCAGATGGTTAATTATTTCAACATTCGTTCAGAGACCTCCATCATGACGCATTCTTCCTTCACATATTTTTCAAAACAATTTTAGTTACTTTAGAACTTGGACTTTGTACCTCTACAGCTGACCTAGAAACATATTCTTCCAGCTGTTCTGATGTTAGCCTTGTTTTGCTTTGTTTTCTGGTCTAGCACACTGCTTCAGATTTGGCTCAAACCAAATAAAGAATTCTCAAACCATGATAAAGAATATTGGTAATTAAATAGAGGAGGTCATGCCATTTCAGCACTTCAAGGAACTGTTTGCCTCAGAAAGTACTCTTATACTGAAAAATTTTATTTTTGTGGGAAGATGGAGAGGAGAAGCAGCAGCATAATTTTTTCTATCAGCAATTTTAAATAAATGAATGTTATTTTAATTTTACTTCCTTGTGCTCTTATTATCTCACTTAGTTTTCTCCCTCCCTCCTTGGCCCTGCTTTTCATACCCATCAATAATGTCCCTTTGCCCTTGTCTCTTAATTTTAACAAAATCCTGGACAAGGAACTAAAAAACAACATCAGCCCAGTAATTCCACAAATTTTCCAATTCCTCTCATCTTCTGACACTGTAACACCATGTCTGTTGGTTATCACTCAGTTTCCTCTGTCTGCATGTCATAACTTTTTCTTTGCAAGATGCCTGTTGTACTTCCTGGACAAATGAGCTCTCCAAGACTCAGCTGTTCTCACGTGTGCTCAGTCCTCAGCTGACCTCTAAGTAGCCAGCATATTTCTGGGAATCTTTGTCCTCAGCAAACAGGAGAAAAGTTTATTCTTAATCGCCATCCTGAAATCAAATACTAAATTGGTTGTTAATTACAAGTTGCAATTTCTTCTATCACTGTTTTGCTGAAAATCCTTAAGTCTCGGTACTGTCCTTTAATGTGTTTTGGACATTGTTAATTTTATTTTCTTTTTGCAGTCCTTTGAAAATGCCTGTATTTTGGGTTTCTAAAGCAGGTGCCATGTTTTTTAGCTGTTGACCAAACTTCCTCTTTTCACAGTTTCACACTAACCTTTTATTAATCCAGTATTCCCACAGTTTTTGACAGGATGAAGTGGTTCTGCTCATGTCACATCAGGCCTCGAAGGGACAAATCTGGTTACTTCCTGCATGGAACCAGTGGCTTTTGATTTGCTTGATTGGCTGTTTCCAGGGATTGACATGCATAAGTTTTTTCCCCTCTCCCTACGTGTAGGTTTTGCATCCTCTATTCAGATAATGTTCCTCTTGTTTTCACTGGGAGTGCTGATATATTTGCATGTATAATAGCTGCAATATTGATCCAGGGTGTGGATAGGTTTTCTGCCTCTAGATTTATCTGGTTTAAATACATTTGAAGCTGTAGGGAGAGGGACAGCACAGGTGTCCCATACAGCATTAAAATAGAATCAAGAGGATGACACATATACAAACACAATTTTGTGTTCAGCTTCTTGGGAAGATCCTGAATCTTGAAGCACCCTGTCTCTGAACCACCCTGAAATTCAAGTCCAAGTGACAAACCTGGTCTCCAAAACCTGCTGTTGTGAGTGGTGTATTAGAAGAGTGGTATTTACCATTCATACACTAGTTGACCAGACAGTGATATTTTTGGTTTTCAGAAATTTAGTTGCTGATTTGAGCTGTTAGATTTTCTTCTGGGACTTAGCAGCACTTCTGGAGGAATGCAGGTAGGTTTTATTAAAGGGAATGTGACCTCCTGTTACCAGGAGAATAAATCTGCTATGAAGAGTGCTATCCAGAAAAAAAGGTTAACAGATATTTAAAGTGTGCTTTTGTATTATGCCATACTCAGCCCTTGCCAATCTATTATTGAACCTATTATTGAACCTAATATTGAATCTAGTATTTAAATTCATTGAATAGAAACATTTCTTTATTTATAATAATCCTTCTTTCAAGTACCAGCATGAACTCTTTGCTGTCACATCTAGCTTCTTGTCACTTAACAGGTTCCTTGAGCACAGAAATGGGATATGTGAGTTACTTGAAGAAGGAGCTTCAGTTGTGTAGTTGCTAATTAGTTTTTCTTCTTCCACAGGGAGAAAGAGGCTTGCCTGGGCTACAGGGTGTGATTGGGTTTCCTGGAATGCAAGGACCTGAAGGTCCTCCTGGGCCACCAGGGCTTAAGGTAAGAAGATCTGCTTTAGTATTCAAACAATCAGATTTCACTAAATTGTCCCAAAATTTATCTCAATTGTTGTTGCTTCTCTTTTACTTTTCAGGGTGATACTGGAGAACCAGGATTGCCAGGAACAAAGGGAACAAGAGTGAGTTCTGTCTTACTTTCTTGCAATTCTGATGTCTTTGGATATGGCTGCCTTCAAGTGCAAGAGAAATTCTCTGAGTTAATGAATGACATCCTCTTGAGCTGCACAATAATTTCAAATTTTTCACTTTTACCTTTCAAGTTCTTGCTGTATTGGACAGCCAGTGCTTTTATTAATTTGCATTGTTACCTGATACTTATCACTGTGTCAACATCGCTGGTTTTAGTGTGCCTCTGATATCTTTCTGACATACCAAAAGGCTTTTTTCCAGATTCAGAATGAACCAACCTTATTTCCTCTGGCAAAATCTCCTTTATATTTACATCTACCCTTGAAGCACTCCAGCAGACAAGCTGACACAGTCATGAGCACATATGTTCTGAAAAGATACAGAGCAAATTAAAGCCAGGGACAAAGATTTCTCAACTTTGCTAGAAGAGGCTCTGAATATCTGTGACCTTCCTGTAATTTCTGTTAAATGGGTCACTTATATAGCACTTCTTTTAGTACATTGTATTGGCCAGGGCCATACCTGTTGGGGTTTTTTGAGGTGCCAAGCTCTTTCTGAGAATTTTTACTTTTCCTAATGTCATGATGAAACAGGATTCAAATGACTTGGCCAATAATGATGCATACATTTTCAGCTATACCCTCTTGCTCACAGATTCTCAAAATGCCATCTCAGTTTTGTTCTCCATTTGCCTGCAGTTGCTGCAGCAAATAGAATTTACTGTATTAACTGCAGTTTATGAGGTGTTACAGAGAGGATATTCTGCTAGATCAAGAAATCCATATTTCAATCCATGATGTTCATGTTGACCTGGGGTTTCCTGAGTGTTAATGTAAATTGGCACCTCTTAGCAAATGTATTTGCTTGCTGCAGAGTAAGTAAAATGTATTTTAGCAATTAGGAAGTTTGAAGGAAGCAAATACATTCTCTGAGCTCGGGATTCCCATACATCTTTTCTGCTTCATAATACATGTTTTAGGAAATGCTGCATGGATAAGTAAGATGATAGGATGAAAATTATGTGCCAACTTAAATGCCTGATTCATTACACTGAAAAGCTGTTCAAGGAGAAAGAATTATCTCAGCCTGGTAGGATTTTTGATAATAAGAATGAATTGATACACTCAAGAGTATGAAAGACAGAGAAGCATCTTTATAGTGTGTTAACATTATCTACTGCTGTGAAGAGATGCCTACAGTAAATTTCATTTTGGGAGCAATGTTTCTGAGAAGGGAACACCTGTGAATTCTCTTTTACCTCTACATGAGGCTCTGATCTAGTTCTTACTGCTTAAAAACTTAAAGAAATATAAAAGGTTACTTTTAGTTGCTCATTACTAAGGTGACATATTGAAGAGGTTTTGAAGATTAGAGCTATTTTGTCAAGGGAGTTTAAATGCCACTGATTTGTGCTGTCAGCCTTGGAGATGCAAATTGAACTGCAGCTTGTCCTTGCTGTTTTGTGGATTTGTCATTTCAGTTTGTGTTTTTCTCAATTGCAGGGCCCCCCAGGAGTATCAGGCTTCCCAGGAAACCCAGGCCTTCCTGTATGTATTAAATATATGTGTTTTTACAAGGAGCATCAAACTTTCAGTTGAGACATCTGATCTGGATTATTCCTAATATTGCTAATTTATTTGCTTTCTCTTCATGTAGGGCATTCCTGGACAAGATGGCCCTCCTGGTCCACCTGGCATTCCAGGATGTAATGGCACAAAGGTGACATTTACATATGTTTATACCAGCATCTTTGTGTTGAAATTAAAAAACCCCTCAAGCATATGTTCCCTAAACAAAACCATTTTTTCTGTTCTCCTTAGGGTGAAAGAGGTCCAGTAGGTCCCCCAGGTTTACCAGGACTGACTGGAAGTATAGTAAGTAGATTCTTTCCTGCTTGACTCACTTTTTTTAAGACTGACTCTTGAAATGCAAATATATATAGGAAATGATACTGAGCTTAAGATGTAATATATACAATATTGAGGAGCAATAACAACAGCTGTGTCTGTTTTTTTTCACAGGGACCTCCAGGACCTCCTGGAATGAAGGTACGTTTGTGTGATCTCTACACCCTTTAAGACTAGCAGCAGTCTTTACTTAAGGACTGAAAAGTTGTATTGCCTTGTTTCACTCTGTACTCTGTTTTGCAACCTCACTAAATATAGTGGGGTGACCTCCTCACTTTAAAACAATTGAACATATGTGCTGTTCCCTGCAGGTCTTAAAAGGGTGAGTATTATATGGATTACAACAGAAAAGAAGCAGTGCATGTCATGAATTATATATAAACACTATGGTGGCCCCCCAGTTGGGTATAAAAGTTTAGATAGGTTTTATGAATCAAACGTTTGGTTTTATATTAGCATTTGATTTATCTAAAAAGTTTCACATGGATCATGTTTGTGGAAGAACCCACATAAACCCCACAACATGAGAATCATCCAACAACACTAGACATTTTTCATGTAGATAAAAAATCAGACTAACTAACTAGGTGTCTGAGTGCCTTTTGTGAACTGGAGAAGGAAGCTTTGAATGACATCCAAGAGCTTTTTGTCTTTAAAATGAATAGATATTATCTGGAACTGTAAGTTAAATATAAGTCTAAAAGTAATCTCAAATTTGTAATGACATGACAACCCAAGTTATTAAAATGTCCATTTCTCTTACTCTCACATGGAAAGAACTGTTTCATTATAGAAAGACTGAAGTACTCAGCTGCTTCTCCCCCAGGCATGTATGCATAGGTACAGAACTGAAATAAAATAATTTACAATATTGTAACTTTGTACAAAAACACGGGAAAAATGGTATTTTTACTCTCAAAAGAAGGGACATAAAGAAATGGATGTCAATCAGAATAGTTTTCTAAAGAAAGGCTGTGTTCCTCTCCTGAAGGAAAAGAACACCTTAAATGGCCTGTATGTCTAAATTAGGTGTGTAAGCATGAGGATCTCAGCAGGGCAAAGGGATTGTGAGGTTATCACTCCTCTCAGCAGCCAGGCCAGATGATTCAGTTGTGTGGTGACACTGTAGTAGTGATAGATTTCATGGAAAAATCATTCTGACTACCCATTACAATACAGGAAATGAGGTATGAAGATAGTTTTGGTACTGAAATCTCTTCAGGCTGCTTTAGAGTACACTTGGCAATTAAGGTCTTAACTTTTAATATCTCTATGTTTCAGCTGAATTAAAAGAAATAAGGTGATTTTTTAAAGTCAGCTTTCCAAATGATTCCAAAGTATGCATAGCTACAGCTTTCCTCTCCTGGTAGGTTTGAATGTATTTGAATTCGTGCTCAAGACTTACTCTTTCCATTCTTTTTATAGGGAGATCCAGGTGAAGTGGTTGGTATTTTAGCTCCTGGTGTGCTGAAAGGTGAAAAAGGGTTTCCTGGCCAACCTGGACTGCCTGTAAGTAAAAATGATGTTGGAATAGCAGTGAGTTTCAACTAAAACTATATCAGTATAACGAAATTACCATATAAGTATCACTTTCTTATGATGTCATTTGAATTTTTCACAGGGTCCACCTGGAGCTTCAGGGTTTCAGGGACCAATGGGACCAATGGGCCCTCCGGGAGAGCCAGTAAGTTTCCTTTTATGGTGATTTGCACTTCACTTAGAGATATTTATTACAGGAATGTTCTGGAAGGTGTGTGTAGCAGATCTTGGATGGGATTTGGAAAAGTTAAGGTGTGTTTCCAGACTTCATGTTCAGTCTTCTGAACTCTACTACCATGGCAGAAGTTACTGGGCAACATGGGTTTTCAGTAGCAGCTGCTCCTACAGTCCTCGTCTCTTCTTGTACTCTTGGAGGGTATTTTTGTGGGGGAGAGACTGTAACTCTCCTTGGTTGTCCTTTCCTCTCTTCCCCAATTTAATTTATGAAAAATAAACTACATACCAAGCGTCCAGATCAAAATCCAAACTTTTGCTGAGGTTATTCTTGTGGGTGGCAGCACTGAGCATTACTGTGGAAGCACATCATCATCTCTCTGTTGTTATAATAATTAATGAGATATCTAAGATTCTCTTTGTTATTATTTTTTTATTCTAAGTTGTGAATTATGCACAGCAAGAGCAAAATTAAATTATTGGGTTTGATGAAAAGATCTGCCTTTTTGCTGTTTACATAGAAGAAGACATTATTCCACTTAGTGTACTCTATACACAAGGATGCTAAAATGTATTATCTTGTAGGGTCCCCCAGGGCCGCCAGGACTTCCAGGCGAGAAGGTAAGGCTCTTTAATACAAGTATTAAGTCCATTTGTGTATTTATTTTGCATACCAGATCCTCAGAACTCTGGAAACTAAAGGTCCTAAAGGTGTGGGGTTTTTTTATATTTTGGGATCTATTTCTGTGTCTTAATGAACATCATAAAAAGAGATTTTTACAGCTTTTTTTTAAAATTTTTCTAGCCATGTTATCTCATTTAATCAAATCAGTAGTAATTACACCATTCTCTGGTTATTTGAATTAATTTTAAAATGTCAACATTTTCACTAAGTGTTGGGTAAAAGAGCATATTGACAATAAAATTATATGATGAATTTCAATCTGATTTTTCACAAGTTGCTGTGACACAGGGCTTAAAAACAGCAGGGGAGTTAGGACATCATTATTTATTTGTTTCACACATGCACTTAAAAGACATATTCTGTCTTTTACATTCTCCCTTGGCATTTGACAAGTACATAATACCTTCATATGTTTATGTATATGCATGTATGCACTGCAGAAAAAAATTGACTAAGTGTTTGTAATTTACATTTTCAGGGCTACATGGGCTTGGGCTTTCAGGGTCCCAAAGGTGAAAAGGTAGGTCTCTTGTAAACTTGTAGAGAACAACTTTTAGAAATATTCTTGATACTTAATTTTAAATGAAGAAAACTCTTGAAATCAATCAATGGAGAAAATCAATGCTGTGATTTTTGGAAGACTTGAGTAAATTTGTAACTTACACCTAAATGAAAAGTAATGAGCAGCTACAGACTTTTTAAATGGTGATGTTATACCTGACATTAATTTAGGTCACCATCCTGTTTTCCAGCTGTGCCTGGAAAGCTGCTTTAATTTGCAGTGGGTAGATCTGGAAACATTTATTCTGTATATTAGGACTCACCATGAGATTTTCTAAAAATCAATCTAGTTCTAAGGGATGAAATTTAATGTGCTGTTCAGAATGATCAGAATTAATTGTTGTAGGACTCTAATGCCTGTCTGCCTTATTTTGGTTTGGTAGTGCATGCATTTGAAGCATATCTTTCAGTTGTCCCCTTTAATTGTGTTTTGACACAACCAGGAAGAGGTTTCAGAGCACACAGAGGGGTTTACTTTTGAGTGAATCTAAGCCAAGAGATGTGCTCCAGGATCCCATTTATTCTCTTAATCAGCATCAAATGGGAGGTAATACATGTCAGCTTGAATCTGTTACCTCTCACATTGAGAGGTCTGGGCTAAAGTGCCTTATGTTCTGTTTCTGGGAGCCAAGACCCACATGTATTCAAGGGCTATTCAGTGAACTCATAATGTGTCTGAGCACTTCTCCAGAAGCTTTTCATGAGAGCCATTGACAGAGGGCTTTTGCAGTATAAGTAAATTATATTACTTAGGTAGGGTTTTTTTTTTAACCACCACCACCACCTTATTAATAGATTTTGAATCAATATTCCTAATGGATAGAATATTTTGCAACGTGACACGCTGTTGAAATTAATTTTTTACCATGATGTTTATTGAAAAATGTTGGAAAAGATGACATAGGAGTGTGTGGACATTTCCTGGACTCCTCAGTCTGTAGCTAAAGATAAATGGTATTGCTGTGCATTACTGCTTGACAGAAATTAATGGAGTCTGTTCAGAGGTGTTTTACTGTTAAATATGGAGCTTTTGCACTGTAGAAGGAGGTGAGGCTCTGACCCTGCAATGGACACATGCATACTAGAAAGTCATCCACAGTTGCCATCTTGCAGTTGGCCTTTATGGACCTCCATAAAGCTTTTGGAGCACTGTAAACTTTGGAGCACTAACTTTTTCCTTTAGCCATTGACTTTCTGTACCTGACCTCTTTCCTCCTAATTTCCTTCCTCCTGAAGGAGGCACTATAAAGCTTTGGTACTATTGTTATAATTATTTGGATATATTTGTGATATTTGGTTAATCAATCTTGACCTTAAGAGTAGATTCGGAGGTCTTTCTTCAGGGCAGTCTCTGTTGGTAACCAGTTACACAGTAGTGACTTCTGTAACCCTTTGTCTTGCTGATTTTGCTGAAAAAAGAATTTTTAAAGAATTCATTTAGCTGTATTTTTAAAAGCAAGTGGTAGTTCTCTTTAATGTTACTGATCTTAGGCATATTTGATCTCAGTGTCGTTCTGTTTTCAATGGACAATTCTGGATTTGCTATTGACAGGGAGAACAAGGGGTAAGGGGCCCCCCAGGACCCCCAGGACCAGCACCTCATATGAAAGAAAAAGGGAGTGAAATCATAAAGGGAGAAAAGGTGAGATGTTGAATGATTAAACTTCTTGTACTTTTCATTAAAATATAATCTATAGGAATTAGAAAATATAAGTGAAACAGGAAAAAGAAAATACAAAGTCACCTAGAACAAACTTGTCAAAAATTTCTGCCTGTTTAACTTCATGGAGTTTTAATTTTCAATCTAGAAGTCTCTCTAAAAAATACATGATAGATGGTAAATGCATCAATAATTGCATAAATAAGTGAGAAGCAGATGACTTTCAGGGGAAGGAAGATTAATAAGAATAAGATATTGTAAAAATATTTGGGAAGTTTAAATTAAGAAGCATGTACTCAACTTTTCATATGCACATTTGTGAAATCTTAGTGCTAATGAATTATTCAATTACTGAATTAAGCAGTCAAAGCAGTATATACTAGTAAAATAAACTAGTTTAATGGATTCACATTTGACCTTTGTCTAAATTCTTGCATATCATACTGTTTGGCATAGCTCTTGAAATGGAGAACAGGATTAAGTGTGCTTTAGCTGAAATGAAGAATTATTTAAAACCTAAATGAATAATGTTTAAGTTTTTGTTTTCTAATTTACATTTTTTAAATAATTTCATTAGGGTGATCCAGGTGAAAAGGGCGAACAGGGAATCCCAGTGAGTATTGAGTTATTTTTTATACTACAATAAAAATTTGAAAGACTCTGATAATAGCACTAAATGTCTCTATATCTATTCTTTAAAAGCGTATTTACTTTGGAATTTGGCAGTATTTTTAATCTCGTGTTTATTTTCTAGGGATTGCCAGGTTCAGGTTTCAAAGGAGACAAGGGTGAACCTGGGCAGCCTGGTCCACGTGTGAGTATACTCAATTTTATCAATATCATAATTGCAGTTAGTGAATGTTTCTATTATCTAACTAAACTTAGTAACCATTAGTTAACAGCAAATTTTCTGTATTTCATACCAGCAAGTTTTGCTGTAGGACAGGTGTACAATCAAGGTAGTAGTAACATGCAGTAATGTTAGTATGCAACATTTCAGTTAACTAAAGGCATTAACAGAAGCTTGCAGTGCTGAAGGTGAAGGCAAAACTCCCATTAATCCAAACTGAAGAAAGATGAAGTCATTCCAGAATGGAAGAAAATGCAAAGAAAAATAATCACTTCGTAGGAGTGCTAAATGGAATGTGTTGAATTTGTTTCAAATACTCTCATGTACAGTTGGCAAAATAAGCCTGCTTAGCCTGAAGGTAGAGATTCACACAAAGAAAATGAATGGAGCAAAAAATTCAGGTGGCTGAGATCCTTTTGCTTGCTGGTTTCTAGCCTGGCTGTAGCTGCTTGAGGACACAAGGTCTGCTACATTTGTCTGACCTGACCCATATCATAGTCCCATCCATAGAACTTCTCCATGAGTCATGCTGTATCTTTCACAGCTGAGCAGGTAGAAAAATTGTAATTTTTTCTAAATTCAAATGTATCTAAAGTACTCTAAGTAATTCTGTTTCTTCATGTGTGGGTCTTGATAAAATGTAAGGCCCAACATGCCATAGGCATTCGATTGTACTTCCATATGAGAAAGAAAAATCTCCCTTTCTACTATGTTTCAAAGTCAGATGTTTTATTAACTTTTCAGTAAAGTTATGTGATGGGATTTTTTTTTCTATCCTACATGTTTTTACTCTTATTGTAAATGCAGGCTTAAACCTGGAGGAATGGAGACATGTTGGCTTAGAGCTTTTTGACGAAACCAGAGCAACTGAATTTATCAAAAGTACAAATTTCAGTTTCTGAAGAGCTCCCTGAACAAAGTTTCTAAGATATTTTATTTGTAATTGTTTAGGAAGTCATAGCTACTTCTGAAATTAAGCTAAGCCTTGAAAGATGATCAGATGTTGCAATCTGATATTCTAGTTCAAAGAAACTAAACCACATAATTAATTCTGGTCACAGTATATTTGAAAACTCTCTTGACTTTGCAGATCAAAGTTTTAATTAATCATTAGAAACTACTATTAACCCTTCATTATAAGAGACCATAGCTGCACACCTCAGTGGTGGTGGCCTGTTCACATTTGTTCTATCATTTTTGTCCTTCAATTGCATTCAGACAAAATCATTATATCTAAACTGATGGGATTATTTTTAGACTGAATTACATGCACTGTTACTTTGTGTATTAAGTGCCTACATTTCCTTGGGTTTATGGGACAAATTCATACTGCTTATGCTACACATGCAATCTAAGCACTGGGACACCAAATGAAAGGCAGCGACCGGTGGATCAGGCTACAAGCTCATGTCCCAGTCCTTTTATGGTGCAGAGGAAGGGAAGATGCTGAAAAGTAGGTTTGCCCATCCAGATCATTTATCACATAACTGTTGACTGCTTCAAGGGAATCTTATCCTTTCTGTAGGTTGACACAGTGGACTAATAGTTGTAATTTTAGTCTGGAGGAGGGAATTTTGACTTCTAGTGTATTATCTGCCTTATGATTTGAATTTCAGTGTGAGGGAAGTGGATTTACCACTACATTACCACACAATCTGATAGAGGGCCACTCTCCAACCCTTCTGCTGAAACTGAACCACTAAATATCCATGTAAAAATGTCTTGTGAAGTTGAAGAGCCTATATATAGAAAGGGAATGTTGTGAAGGAAAAAGATGGATCTGGTTCCAGTTTCTTGTGCTCTAGAAATATTTTTCTTGAAGACTCTGTGACAGGGAAATCTGTGTTATTTCTGCATCTGGGAATGGATTTGCAGGATTTTATTTAATTTGGCATCTTGGAGGGTGTTGGGTAATACAAGCACTAGGCATATTCACCATTTGTACCCTCTGCTCTTCTAGCTGAATTAGCATAATTTGATTAATGCATTGCAATAATGATAATTTTGTTCTAGTATTCCACCCACTGTATTTAGAAATTGCATGTATGTGGTTGTCTGTTAAAGCAGAGTGGAACTTGGTGTTTTACAGGGAAAGCCTGGAAAAGATGGTGAACCAGGACTGAAAGGAGAACCCGTATGTATTTGACTAATTTTCAAGTACTGTTTCTTACATTCAAAGCAGAGAACTGTGTATTATAGATAGTGATATTTTCTAGCCTTCTGAATTTTTTATTTGAATTAGCTGCTTTCGATGACTTTGTGACTTTTAAAATTTTTAAACTTTGCTGCTGCCACAGCTAAGATCCACCTTGTCATGGGTTGACCCTGGCACAGTGCCAGCGCCCCCATGAAAGGTGGATATCCAAGATGGTTACCGTGAGATGTGACCCAGGAACAGAACAAAACAGGCTCCAACTTGGGAATGGAGGGAAAAAAAACCAACATTTTATTAATCTACATAGACACAAAAGGGGAAAAAGGGAAAAACTACACACAACAATCCACAATGGAAACATCTTCAAAAACACTTCTCCTCCCCCCACCTCTCCAACAAACAAATCCCCTCTAACACATCAATTCTCAATCCAATACCCTCCTTCACACACACTCTCCCCAGTTCATCAGGAGAGAGGAGTCTTCCTCTCACACCATGGGCCTCCCCAGGGAAACACTGCAAAGTCCCCAGTGCTTCCATGTCACACGCTGCAGCCGCCCGAAGAAAATCTGTAGCGGTGACCGTCTTGAGAGAGGAGTCTTCCTCTCACACCATGGGCCTCCCCAGGGAAACACTGCAAAGTCCCCAGTGCTTCCATGTCACACGCTGCAGCCGCCCGAAGAAAATCTGTAGCGGTGACCGTCTTCCTTCCATGTCCAGCACTCTCACCACTGTCCATGGATCCAAACTGCTCCTTAGGTCCTTTTAAGAATGCTTTGCCCAGTTCCAAGAGGTGGCCGCCTCTCACCATTTGGGACACCTGTCCCCCCCATATTATTTCCCCTGGGGCCTGGGGCTCTCAGGAAACAGAGATCCTTCCCTGGAGGCAGAGGGCTCCACCACACCCTCCCCCTCAGTCTCTGTTCTCTCCGCTTCTCCTCGCGGCCTTGTCACTCCTGGCTTCTAGCCAACCGCCTCCCCCAAGGAGCAGTCTCTGTATTATCAGAAGAACTTGGTTTCGCCCGTGGCTGTGTAAGAGAAAAGTCCAGCCAAAGCCACTCCAATCATCTCCTCCACCTAGGGCACTCTCATCTGCAAGCATTCCTTCACCTAATCAAACTTCTTCTTCTTTCATCCTCTTTTCCCCTCTCACTCCTCAGCTGGGGAGGATCAGTGTTTTTAAAGCTTCCAAAAATTCACAAAAAAAGGTTAAAAGCTCGGCCCGGTCTGCTGGCAGCTGGGCACCTGCCGCCCCCCCCACTTTCTCCTCCTGGCTGTGCTCCCGGCACAAGATAACAAATTTCTAGCCTGCACAGTCTCTATCATCCTCTCTCCCGGGGGGGGGCTGCCCAAACCATCCCAGGACTCCTCCACCCCTGCACCTTGCCGGGGCTCCGGCCTTCCTTCCCAGGCCGCATGGCCTCCCCTCCCCCGCCCAGACGCCGCTGGGCAGGGGAGAGGTCAGAGCAACTCACCGGCCGGACTCCAAAGAGAAAGGTCTTCCCTGCCTCCTCCGCTTTTAACCCCTGAGTGTGTTCTCGGAGGCGTACCCAAGTCCTCAGTGGCCACACCAAATGCCAATTTCACATCTGGCCACTGATTGGTTTGACCATAACTTTCCAAAAAAAAACTCTCTTCCGGGTCAAACCATGACACACCTATATTTGTCTCTTCTGGTTTCACTGCCTTCTCCACACAGGGTTTGCCTGGAGGGTTTGGGATTCCAGGACGGCCTGGGGAGCCTGGCACAAAGGTGAGTAGTAGCAGCTTTTGCTTCCCTTCACACAGAATGAGTTAACAGCTATTGTGGTGTGTTCATTGATTGCATTAAAGCAGTCATGCACATAAAGCAATATTAATTGAATGTTGCTTAGCTGTATGTCATCATTCAGAGACTGTGAGAAGTCAAATGAAGGTATCCCCAATTTAGATTTCTTACCTTGTTAATTAATGCAGGCTTTATTTTCACAAGCTCTTTGTCCAGCCAGCATAGGTATAAGTATTCTTCCTTAAAACCTCCAATTTCTCTTCAGATAGTGCAAACCAGTACAGGCTTGCAAACTAGTACTACTGCTGGTTATTATAGCATTCCAGGTAGTTACCATGTGGATATTGTTTAAATCTGTATCAAAGTGATACAGATTTGGAATGAGGAAATCTGATTTTGTTGGCAAAAAAATCTGATCTGGATTTAAAACATAAATTGTATTTTGATTTAGGGTGACAAAGGGGAGCGAGGTTATCCAGGACCTCCAGGAAGAGTAAGTAAAATAAATTTTTATTTAATTTTAAACTTAAAATAAAATAAAATTAAATTGTGTGTAAGTCAAAGCACTCAAACAATGAAGAAAAAAAGAGATACTTTGTACAGTCTGATCTTGTTCTCTTCAGTCATGTCCATATTTTTCCTTAATGGAAGCAAAAGTTGGGAGCAGTTCTTTGAAGTATGTTTGAAATTTGGGAAAGGAACCCTCAAAGAATATGAATTTCAAGTGTTTTGGACTGTGAATATTACAAGCATTGCTAATCAGTACACAGTACCCAAAAGACAGTTCAAAAGAGTAAATCTGCCAGTTTCAGGGTTGTGGTTTAACCCAGCTGGGAGCTAAGCACCACACAGCTGCTCCCACACTCACCGTCCCTCCTCAGCATGGGATGGGAAGGAGAATTTGCAAAAGGTAAAATTCATTAGATAAGAACAAGCTATTAATAAAATTAAAGTTACTAATATTAGTAGTAGTAATAATCATGAAGAAATGGGAGATAACAAGAAGAGAGAAGAAAGAATAAAACCTGAGGAAGACAGGTGATGCACAGTGCAATTGCTCACCACTTGCTGACCGAGGTCAAGAGTCCCTGAGCAGAAATTGGCCTTATGCACAAGAAGAAACCAGGGGAGCAATTTATACTTTTTTTAACACTTCAAATAAAAAATGGGGTTAGTCAGGAACAAAAAGATGATTGGTGGTGCTGCTTCCGTCATAGTTGTATGGGAACAAATGCCCAACATCTGCTAATTTGGTTTGGAAAATTGTACGTACTTTCTGAATATTGTATTGGAAATACTAGCATCCTATATATTGAGCTCAGATCAATGTTAGCAAAAATTGGCTACATAATATTTTAAAACAAAAGGTAATACAAACCTAATGAATTAGTTCTTAGACCATGTTAGGGTTTTCTGGCATCATTCTTTTTGAGGAAGATGCTATAAAAGCTCTCCACTTAATCCTTAAATTGATACAAAGGCATTTGAGTAGAATAGGAAATATTTATTTGCTCTGGTAATTCCTCAGCAGCTGCAATCCTCTCACTTGCTGAAATTGCAAGTATAATCAAAAAAACCCTGCTGAAAATTGTCAATAAAACTCTGTACGATCAGATGAAGATGGGGGAGATATGATGGCTCAGTTGCATGTTTCTAGTCTTTGTCCTGTGATTTAGATGATAGATGCTGGACCAGTGGATACCTTTGGTGAAAAAGGAGACCCTGGAGTTTCAGGTTTGCCTGGACTGAAAGGTCAAAAAGGTGAAAAAGGTATGTATTATGTCTTGTCTTTTTAATTGAGTTATACTTTTCGTTTTCTCGGTAAAGGAAATTAAAATTATACTATCTGTGCTCAGGAGTTTTATATAACAGTGTAATGTTCCAGTTATGTAATTGTTTTCAGGTTATTATATTTTGCAATAGCTTGTAAGACACTTCTGATTCTCAACATAGCTAAGATGGTCTTTCAGTTATAGTTAAAAAAATGATAAATTGTGATCAGTTTTTATGGCAGGTAAATAATTCAGTGAGATTATCTAAGAAGTATGGAAATCAACATGAATATAAGGAGGGTAATTAATGCAGAGAATCTTAAGACTCCTTTATAAAAGTCAGTTGCTAATTTTTTATCCTAAGATTGGCTTGCATATTTTAAAAATGTCTTTAGTAAACAAAAAATCAAGCATTTCCCTCCCCATTTTCCCCATTACAGATCTTAGCCAATTCAAGAAAAATTACTGGGGAAGCTGGCACAGAGCAGGACCTTTTGTCTGAATGTATTTCTTGAAGCTATATATAGATTATTTAACTTCAGATTTGTTTCTGAATGTGAATAGGCATGAATATGAATTTCAGTTATATCTCCTAAAAGTTCACTTTCATTGGCATTGCAGAATTCATTGCCTAATTGAAACCTTCTCTTTTCTAAAGGCTTCCCTGGTGCACAAGGAATCCCAGGACCTCCAGGTATGAACTTATAACTATTGATTTTTTCACATTTGTCATGTGCTCTTGGGTGAACAGTCCTTAGCTGCTTTCAGTTACTGCCTGACTTTCTGAACACCCAAGCACTGACCTCTCCAGGGTCTAATCATCCCTGCAGACCCTTGCTTTTCTCATGTCTCTGATGTGATCCAGCCTTGTTCTTTCTGTTCTGCTCTGATAACTTTCTGCTGAAATTGAAAATGTAGTGCAGAGTCGGTCAGAGACAGCCCAGAGTATGACCCCATGGGGCAGGAGGAGCTGTTAACTGGGAATGTTTGGGAGTGTGAGCACATAGACCTGAGTGTGTGTGCTCATCTTTGTCTGGCTCTCACTGCAGCTCTGTGTGTGTATGTGTGAGCATAATAAAACAAGGTTTGTAGGGTGAAATAATACATATAATCAAAGTCATTCCTGAAGGCGTCCTGCTTTTTTGGCTGTGTCACTCGGTCTAATAAAAGTTATTTCTTTTGCCTACAAATGTTGCATTTTTCAGAGCCTTAACATCTTCCCATCCATGGTAACACTGCTTTTATGTGTATAAGTGCATGTACATGTGTTTGACCCACACCATGACATTTGCTTTTTAAAAATTAGGCAAATCATCTCTGGAGACCCGACACTTCACACATCCTGCAGTGATACTACCATTACCTTCCTTGCTTTCATTTTCTATCTTGGCAGTGAGCTAAATATGAAATTAATGTGAGCCAGGGTCAGATAGTTTCCAGGAAATTTTTCACAGGTTAGGGAGAAGATGCTACACACCACAGGCTGTAATGATAGCTCTTGGTCTGTAATTACCCTGCAGAGATTGAGCTTTGTGTGACTTCCGTATCTTCCTGCAGTGTTGCAGATGACTCAGAATGTTTTTTTAATGGTCAAGTGTAATGATGAGTTATGAACTGGAAGTCATTAAAATTTGAAGACCTGTGTGACTGTACAAATAGCTAAAAGGAGATCTTAAGTAGGGTTTTTGGTAGTTTTTATACTGCTTTTCTTTATTGTCTGGTTTTCACTTATTATTCTTACAAAGCTTCTTCATTTTGGCATTCCTTAAATCTGCTAGTATTGTTGAGTACTTATTTTTTGAAGTTATCAAACATACCCTCCCTTTCTAGATGTGTTTTAGATTTGGTTTGTTATGAGGTAAGGATGTGTGCAATAGTTTCTAGATGGAATAGCTAAGTTAACTCCAGTGTTCCCACTATTTACTACCCAGCAAAAGTGTGTCCAACTAAATCTCAGAAAAGCACTCTAATACAGATGAGGTCTGTTTGTTTAGGGATCTAACAGAACTGAGTTTCTCTCAACTGTAGTGAGTATACAAACCCCATTTATTTATAAATCACCAGTATTAAAAATTCAGTCCCTTTTTTCTTTTACATTAACATTTTTCCATTTCTCTCTAAAACCCTGTGAAAGTAATGTGTTGCTAATGTTGCTGTCTTTTCACTTGTCATTTTTACATGTGTGTTTTACTCTGTCCAAAGGTCGACCAGTTCCAGACAGGGTAGGATCACCTGGTGTCCCTGGAGAGAGAGGTGAAAAAGGTGAAAAGGGTTCTCCTGGATTCCCTTCACCTGGAATCCCTGGAAGAGATGGATTCCCAGGTCCCCCTGGCTTGCCTGGCCCACCAGGACCTCCAGGCAAAACAGGTAGGTAAAGCCCTTGGTTGCTTTTCACCTTGAAGACTCATAATGCACATTAAAAAAAGAAAAAAGAGACAAGATTATAAAAGCTATTATCAGGATGCATCTGTGTCATGGAAGAAACATATCAGAGTTGTTGATGAACCAAGTAAAAGCTGTTGCGCAGTGTAGGAAGCCGCTTGTTTCCTGACTGGGAAAGGACAAGGATTCTTTGCTAAATAAATGCTTCAAAAATTTCTACAAAATTCATTGTTAATTGTTAGAATATAACCAAACAATTTATCTTAATTCACATTAATTTGTTCTATGTCCTATTGTGTCAAGGTAGTGATATTTATATATTTTCAATTAAAAAAATAGCAGATACTAATACTGTCCTTAGCATAAAGATAGCTGTTCAGTATGATGATTTATAAGTCTGCAGTTCCAGTCTGTGTAACAGATTGAACAGGTGTGAGAACTGCTGTGTGAGGTACTAGTTTGCCAGGAGTTTTTATTTTAACATAAAATTATCTTAGAGGAGAATGGGGTCATAGAAAGGCTTGGGTTGGAAGAAACATTAAAGATTATCTGGTTCCAACCCCCCAACATAGGCAAGGATGCCACCTATTAGATCAGGGTAAGCACCTGCTTTATGGAATAAATGAAGAGCCAGTAATGATGTGACAAGTAAATATTAACATCAGTAGTAATAATAACAACACTACACACGTTTTATTAGATTGTGACAAAAGAATTTTAAAGAGGAAAATGGTTTTGCTCTGCAATGATGCAATAACCAAGTACAAGTGGAAGTGGTCCATGCTAAATAGTTCCTTAAAACTAATGTTTTAACTCATTTAAACCTTTTACTATAGGTGATACTGATATTGTGAGTTAAATTGTCATTCCAGCATCAGGAATGATATCCCTATTACAATAGTTAAGGTACTTTAAAGCTATTGAAAGAAACATTATTCTCTATGGAATCCCTAAACCAAAGGTACTTTGTTCAAAAACAGGGGAAGATGCCTGGTTGTTGCTGCGTTTGCCAGTGAAGCAATGCAAAATCCAGCACGTGGAATATGGAATTAAATAGCTAAATTTTGCATTTTCCTAAAAATTTCCATTTTTCATGAAAATTACTGCCATTGCTTAATTCTTCTACTTCCCCAGATACTTCTTTAGCCTTCGAGTACATAATGGGAAGCAATTCTTTTTCATTTAACTTGTTTTCCAAACTTCACATTAGCATTTTGACTACTAGCTTTGGCCAAAATGATGTCATATTATGTTGGGTCAGATCCTGCATCATATCATCAAACAGAACAAGCACTATTTATATTCTTATATCAAGCCTGAGAAATATTTTCATTTGATACCTATTTCAGATCCTAACATATAAAGTTTGTTGTTTTCAGGAAGCTTGATCTGTGTGAAGTTAAATAGATGTTGACAAGCTGCCCTTACCTAGAAAGTTTCCTAAAATGTTGAAAAAGAGAAGTCAGGGTACAAAAAAACCTTCTTAATGAATCTCTCTGAACATCAATACTCTCCATTCTCTTCAGGGTCAAACCATCAGTTTTTCACCCGTGATACTTTACCAAGCCAAAACTTAAAATGAAAATAGATTTTATGCTGAAATTGTTTGTAACCTTATTATGGCAGAACCTGTCTTTTCTCTGTAATTCTCAGGATTTCCTAAGCAGTGTATATGGAATAAGAATACAGAATCCCAGTTAAATTTTTCCACGTAAATCCAATAAAGGAGTAAAATGTTGTCCTGAGTTACCACTTTTCATAGGTAACATTTCAGGTAGGATGTAAATGCAACCCTATAATGGCAACTTGCACTTCTCAAAACAATATTTATTGTAATTTCATTTCAGATGGAATTGATCAGTGCCAGCAGGGAGAACCTGGTGCACCAGGTAGTCCTGGACTTCCAGGGAGAGATGGATTTCCAGGAGAGATGGGAGAGAAAGGTAATAATATTTTAAAGTGATTGTATTCTAATGCTTGGTAGCCCAGAGCTTGGGTATGTAAAGAGGCTGAGCAAATTAGGCTGGATCCAGAGAAAGTTAGTTAAAGTTAGTTAAACAGTTCATGGACATGGAAGATGTTTCTTGACTCTCTGGTGAGTAAAGAAGGATATTATGTTTTGAATTGTGTGATATGAACTTCTCTTGGCCTGCTCATTGTTGAGAAGTGATAAAGGATGGCCCAAGGCTGTAAGAGGAGCAGAAAGGGTTCAGTACAGCCCTGTGCAGTGTAAATGGAGCTATTAAAGGCAATTCAGGGTGGGAATTCTGAGGTGCAGGTTTAAAGAGGAGCCAGGTGAGTTGAGAATGAAAATGGTTTATGAATCATTGCCATGAGTATAATTGCAGATAAAATTTTAACACCTATAGACAGCCTTAGGTTGGACATTAGGAAGAATGGGTGATAGGGCATTGGAATGGGCTGCCCAGGGAGATGATGGGAGTCACCATCCCTGGAGGTGTTTCAGAAAAGACTGGATGTGGCACTGAGTGCCATGGTCTGTTGACATGGTGATGTTTGGTCATAGGTTGGACTCAATGATGGCAAAGGTCTTTCTGATCTAACTGTGGGATTCCATGAATGGGACTGTCAACCATGCGTTTTAGCAGCATTGACTAAATGAACATTTAAAAAAAGAGCTGCACTCATTTACATGGTGGTTTCTCCTTTCTAATCTCATTTTGTATAATCTCTCAATTATAGTGACTATAGAAGTTATCCTTTTTCTGCTTTAATAATTTTATTTTCTCTATACCCACTAAATATTTATTTTCTTCTTTTTGATCCTCTTCAACCTGGTCCCCTTTAGCCATTATTTTAAATACTAACCCTAGGGTAAGACTTATGTTGATTTTCATGCCGTTCCTTTAAAAATTTTAAAAAATCTTGAACATCAACTTGCTGATATTTTCTCCTTGAAGCATGGAATTAGAAGTAGCAATTTATTTAAATATTAAATTGACATTTGCCCTGAATCCACCTGCTTGCAGTTATCTTGAATCTTTGTGTTGTTATTCATGTCCTTTGTTGTTTTCTTTTTTCAGGTGACAAAGGTGAAGCCTGTGCCTTGTGTGATAAAGTAGGACCTCCTGGACTTCCAGGACCACAAGGGCCACCAGGTCCAGCAGGTAAGAATTCCTTAATAACCCAAGAATGAGCTATGTAGGCTAAATTCTAAAAAATGTAGCATGCATAAGAAAATTAATTACATTTTGTCCCACTAATCAAATTGCTTGTGAAACTAACGAAAGGACTAATGAAAGAAGGGTGGCATATTGCTATTTTTGACCTGCTTCCAAATTTCAAATACAATCAACTAGAATTACCAGGGAAGCAGAAACTGGCCACAATGAAGGGTCTTTGCAAATTGTGGCCCAAATATTTTCACAGTGAGAAATAATGTGGGAGCCATTTGCCTGTGGCCCAGGCTTGACAGTGACCCATACATTTGTTTCCAATTGCAACACTAAATTCTGTGGCCCAAAAATAAAACTATTTTTTTGCTACCACATAGGAAAAGTGCCACATGCCAAAAATTATATTATACCTAATGTTTGTTCTAATGCTGCTCAGAAAAATGAATGTGGCTTCGTTAGTTTCAGTTCTGCATTGGTTAAATGAATTGATAAATTCATTCCTAAGTCAAATCAACTTCCAAGTTTGTGAATGCAGGCATGCAACACAAGTGCATGAATCAAGACAGCTTCACTGGCTTTAGCAGCATTATGCTGGTATTACTGGGAATGGATGAGACACTTTACAGGGGATCACAAAGAATTCACATACAGTGAGCTATTTGTGTGTAATATATTTTTTGCAATATATTATATTTTGTGTAATAAATTAAGCCGTGTTATTGTCTCTCTGAAAAGGTTTTCCAGGACAAGCAGGTTTCAAGGGTGACAGAGGCTTACCTGGACTTGATGGCCTTCCAGGGGTGCCTGTAAGTAATGCCTTGCCAAATGCTGCATGTCCTGCTAGGCACGTGATCAAAACACATGTAGTAATCAGTGTATCAGTGTGGTTGTGTAACAGTTCTGTTTAAAAATAAGCAACCCCCCCCTCCCCAAAACAGTGCACTGATATGATAAAATTAGGGTTAATTATGCCTGATTAAAATAACATAGGAAGAAGTGGGTTTGAACTGTAAGAGCTAAAAAAGAGCTGTCAGATATTGGTTATGCTTCTGAGTTTATTCATCATAAAAGCTTAGTGGGACACATGACCTTCTGCCTGAGCAAGCTAAGCAGTGGAGCTGGGTAAAGATTAGGATTTCTCAGGAAACAGATGCAGGTATTCCCTGACCTTCTGAATTGTTCCAGTAACGTTTTGCTGGTGAGTACAAATATATTGAGAGAGTGACAGTGCCATCTAGTGTAGTGTAAGCAATCTGCTGTTAGCATGCAGCACACTGTGGCAGTTCTGCTGAATTTTGAATCATAGAACAAGAGAAAATGCTGAGTTGGAAGGAGCTCATCAGGATCGTTGGGTCCAGCGCCTGGTCCTGTGAAGAACATCCCAAACATCACACCATGTGCCTGAGAGAGTTGTCCAAATGCTTATTGAACTCCAGCAGGCTGTTGTTGTGACCACTTACCTGGGGAGCCTGTTCCAGTGCTCATCCTCTGGCTTTTTTTTCCTGATACCTAACCTTTTTCCTGATATCTAACCTAAACCTCCTCTGGCTGAGCTTCATGCTGTTTCCTCAATTTCTGTCACTGCTGACAAGAGAGGTCAGTGCCTGCCCCTCCTCCTCCCCTCATGCAGACGTTGCAGACTGATAGGAGATCTCCCCTCATCTCCTTTTCTCCAGGCTGAACATATCAAGTGACGCCAGCCATTCCTCATAAGGCTTCTCCTGCAGACTCTTCACCATTCTCATGGCCTTCTTCTGGAGGCTCCCCAATAGTTTAATGTCATTTTTATATTGTGGCACCAAAAACAGTATTCAATTTGAGGCCGCCCCAGCTCAGAGCAGAGCAGGACAATCCCCTCCCTTGCCCAGCTGGCCATGCTGTGCCTGATGCCCCCCAGGACAGGGCTGGCCCTCCTGGCTGCCAGGGCACTGCTGACTCTTGTTCCATTTGCCACTGACCAGGACCCCAGGTCCCTTTCTGCAGCACGGCTCTGCAGCCTCTCATTCTTTGGTCTGTCTGCACACTCAGGATTGCCCCATCCCAGGTGCAGAATCTGGCACTTGTCCTTGTGCTGGTGATTGCCCATCTCTCTGATTTGTTTCTCTCTGCAGGGCCTTTCTGCCCCCGAGGGAGCTGACAGCTCCTCACAATGTATTGTCACTGGCAAACTTACTTAGTATTCCTTCAAGTCCTGCATCTAGGTTGTTAATGAAGATTTTGGGAAGTGTCTGCAGTATGTTCTGTAAAACACAGTTAGTAAACAGGAAAGTCAAATACTTTTGAAGAAATAAAGCAAAGCTGTGAAAGTGGGTAGCCTCCTAATAAGATTACTTGTAAATTACATTGAGGCAGCACAACATGACTCTCAGTAAGGCCAGAAGCAGAACAGCTGTAAGTGTAACGCTTGTCTGAAATGTGACACAAATGACTCCTAGAGGAGCAGTGTACTTCCACAACTACATTTGACCTTGTCAGAATCCATTTAAAAGTGCCCCTATGGACACTGAGGTTTGCTGTGAAAACCTACCTCGGTGTGCATGTTCCAGTAGCATAATGGGGGTTTTGACACCATTCCTGGTGTGAGTAGACTGAGTGTTCCCAGACCTCTTTTCCCCAAAGCTGCCTGTTCCCTTACAGCTGATCCTTTCTGGCCAGATAACTTCTCAGTGACATCCCTGTGCACTGGCTTTATCACACACTGGGGTTATGTGAGCTCCCTCTATCACCAGTGGTGCAAGAGAGGTACCTTCAGAAGTAAAAAAAACCCAAACCATTTGTATGAATTCATTACTCAAGGAATCTGTTTCTCTCCCTGAAGTATAAATAAAGCCTTGTTGCCCGAATTCAGCCAATGAAAGTTGACGGAGATGAATTCCTTATCTATTGCCACCACAATAAATTGCATTACCCGCTGACTGAATGTACTATAATATCAATGGGATCCATGAAAGAAACAGTGAGGAAAAAAATGAAAAACATTCTAATGTATTTAAGATTTTTTGTTGTCTGTCATTTGTTCTTAGCGCATGTTTTGCCACGCCTTTATATTTTAGTTTTATTGCCTCATAGGTGCTGTTCATGTCTTTAATCAGACAAAGGTTGGCTGCTGTTCTGAATGCTTTTAAGCTTGTTTTGCTCTGCAAAGTTCAGCCAGGTGGTGATCCAGCATATAATTTAACTTGCAAGAACTACATAGAGGCCAACCTTGCAAGCTGACATGGCTTACAGCCATGCCAAAACATCAGAGTCTGATTCAGAACACTCCAGTGCTAATGAAAAGATCACCACTGACCCTGGTAATCTTCTGGTTCAGGCTGAAGTAGAGGCACACGTGAGCTGTACATTGCCCATGAAGTTCGTGTTTTACTACCCTAATGAGTAGCTCTGAGTCACTAGAAATTATAGGGACTTTTCCCATAAGAAAAGTTCATTCAAGTCCTAGACAATATGTAGGGGAAAAATTGAAATCCTGTAGGCATACTGTTAGGTACGTAATTTCTTTCCAGAGGAGGTTGCAAAACTGTTTTCTGGGCATGTGCATTATATTCTGATATTATCAACTATGTCAGCTGTTCAAAGTCGATGAATATTAATAATGATTGAACACATGTATTCACATCTGCTGAATGTTATGGATAAACTACCCAAGGGAGAAGCTTTCTGCTTCCAAGGCTGCTGTGTCTTGGGAAATGTTCTCATTTGACCTCCTCAGTCAATGACTTGGTGGTTCCCTTAATTTGGATTTGCAATTCAGTTTTTGAGGGTGGCTTTCTTCTGTAGTTGGAGGGTTTGTAGGGCAACTAATGACATCTGAATTTATGAAATTTCAGGGTCCCCCTGGCACTCCAGGACTTATGGGCAGCCCTGGGCCAAAAGGAGAACCTGGAGATTTTACTTACGATTCTATCCTGAAAGGCGAAAAGGGCGATCCTGGTTTCCCAGGACAGCCAGGCATTCCTGGAAGAGAAGGAAGACCAGGAAAAGATGGATTTCCAGGCCCCCAGGGTCCAAAAGGAACAGCGGTATGTTTGTTTCTTTACGTTTGCATATTGTCCTACTGCGTGTTTATTTATGTTTCCTTACTGTGCTATACATTCTGTCTTTCAGATCAGAATTCACATGCTTTTGTGCCCTATACATGCTATGTGTTTCTTGGCCTCATTTATTTTTTCACATCTATTCTTTACCTTGAGTAGTACATTCTTCCTCAGAAAACCATTCCATTTTCACTGGAAGTAGTGAGGAAGACAGTTCTTCAACAACAGACTATTTCAGAGCT
This sequence comes from Fringilla coelebs, assembly GCF_963513975.1. Taxonomy (NCBI): domain Eukaryota; kingdom Metazoa; phylum Chordata; class Aves; order Passeriformes; family Fringillidae; genus Fringilla; species Fringilla coelebs. The sequence continues at coordinate 24,885,575 of NC_140029.1, read as the reverse complement.
AGGTTTTTCAGACCATTTCTTTTTACATGTCATGCAAATAAGTAATCTGACTCAAATGCATTCAGCATGGCTCGTTACTTTCAGGAGTATAGAGAAAAGGTTCAAACATGGACAGTAGTTTTATTCCTTTCTGCCTTTCTCACAGCTGGATAGTGAGAACTAGTGTGAATGACTTAGTTGATATTTGGAGATGATTGAACAAATGCAGTTATCCAAGTAGAAATTGTGAAGACAAGATTCAAGACTGTTCTAGCATATTTCTCTTCTTGTGGAAATGAATGCTTCAAAATGTGGCACTGATAGAGTTGAGCTGATGTGGATGTGGAGCTGAATGTGGAGCTCAGCTCTGCTCCCAGATCCACTTTTAGAAACATGGCCTTCATGATACAGTTAGCTGCACTACTAGGTGTGATCTCCATGTGCTGTTCCACATGGAACCTTGTTCTGTTTCCATTAAACTCAGTGGAAAAAATCCACTTTCTTCAACATTACAGATACCTGTGCTAAATTCCAGTTGCAAAATATTCAGAGAGAATGATGTGTTCTGTCTTGCCAGCCAGGCAAGAAGTACACTTATACTTTCCAAAAATTAGGGTACAGCTGGCTTGAAAGGAGAGCGTGGTCCCCCTGGCCAACCTGGATTCCCTGGAGTGCGTGGTGAAAGAGGTTTTCCTGGCCCTCCTGGAATAGGTGCTGCAGGATTACCTGGTGACAAAGGAGACAGAGGCTTTGCTGGAACCCCAGGTTTACCAGGACTTCCAGGTAATGCTATAACATGTTTTAAAAAATACAAAAAAAATTTCTAAATTGTGCCCTTTAAATGGTACAGCCTAGAGGATCATCAGGAATTTAAGCCTGAAATAAAAAGACTTCCTAATTTGAATCAGTGCTCGCTTTCACCACTAAAATTGCAAATTTTTGAGGGCAGTTTTCTTGAAGGATTTGCTAGGAGCAATGGGATGGTTTAGGTTCATCCTAGTTTTTTATGAAGCTTCTACCAAAAAAACTTCATAACAAGTCACTTTTAATGGTATGGATGAACTGACAATGCTGTCAAGGTAGCAGTTTTATTTCATCAGTTCCTGTACTCTAATACAGCTTTACATTTACAGGAGCAAAGGGGGAAGCAGGACGAACTATATCCCTCCCTGGACCTCCTGGGGCCGATGGCCTTCCTGGGCCACCTGGTTTCCCTGGACCCCAAGGTACAGCAGTCTCTTAATCTTTGTCTGATTATCAGGATGGTTCTGTTCCCTAGAAGTTGGCCTTTGTGTTAACATTTGTCTTGTTTTTATTTGCAAAGGTGACAAAGGGAATCCTGGGCTTCCGGGTAGACCTGGCCTACCAGGAGAAAAAGGTGCTGTTGGGCAGCCAGGGATAGGGTTCCCTGGACCTCCAGGTCCCAAAGGTAAGATAAAGCTGTCCATCTAACAGGGCTGGTGTAACTGGAGTATGGATGGAGGTCTGCACTGTCATCCAGCCATAGCTGCATGGGATTTGGGAGGTGCAGCTGAAGAAGCTCCCTTGCAAAAGTCAGCCAGCAGCACAGTGAGCATTCTTTCGACAGAGTTCAGCTGCACACTTGCTGTGTGTAGTGCAGTGGTGCACCTACAGACAGCGTCACAGCTACTGCCAGAGTGGGAAGTGGTCTGGTACAGCATCTTACCTTGCAGCAGCTGCAGCTGCTGAGATGAGATCACCCTTCTGAGAGATGAAAAACACTGCGTGTAGTTGGTCCAAATAATATGCTGATGTTACTGTAACAGCTGTGGGCCAGAGCTTACAGCTCTGCTGGGTTCCAGACAGCTGAGAGTGGCTTGGTTAGAATTCCAGCTACTCAACATAAGTGTAGTCTTCCCTCCATGGCCATTGTCAGCCTATGCAAGTAGCTTAGAAGGAGTCTAAATGTTTTGGAATTTTTGAAGATGTATTTCACAGTACTGCTGCTCATTTAGAGCTAGATGAATGAACTTCCAGCAGCCACCTCAATCATCAAAATTCTTTTGTGTCTTCGTTATTATTTGTTATAATTCCACACATGAATGAACTGGGAGGGTCAGAAATTTAATAAGGAGAAAGGGCATATTTTTCTCTGTAACCATGTCTGGTTCCTCTGAGAGTGCATTGGGACCTGAACAGAAAAGGCCCATTGTGTCTGTAAAGAACTGCTGTATGCACATTGATGCCAGATGAAAGAAATGACACATTAAATATATTTCTTTAAAGGACCTTTCCATGAACTCAGCCCTGCCCAATGACATTCTGAGGTCTTAGCCTAAAAGCTGGATTTCTGCCTGCTTGGTCTGAATTTGTTGTGCATGTGCTGATGTTGAGTGAGTGCTCTCTTTAAGGGATTTGCAGAATGCTGTGGGTATTCCTTCTTGCATTCCTAAGGTGCAGTTCATGGGCCAGCTCTGGCATAGAAACCTTCAGTATGAAACCCTCAGCAGGACAGTAGAGTGTGTCACAAGACATACACTGCACAAAAGGTGTTGATTCACAGGCGGGCTTTGTTGTGCATCCCTCAGTCTGATGTCCCACATGCCTTTTCTGAAGAAGACTTTGGGAACCCAGTTTTGCAGTATGTTTCTCACAAGGCAGATGGGAGATGAACCCACAAGGCTATTATTTAAGAGGAGACACTCAGCATTTATTTCTTCTGGATGCTTGTTCCTCATCAGAAGCCAACTGCTGCACAAAAGTCAGCGTTTGAATCTTAGTTTGGACATTTGCGTACTGGCAGGTCTAGAAGTTTGACTGTCCAGGTCTTTGTTAACACGTCCTAGTAGATAGTTTGTTTTAGAGTCTTAAAGAAACAGCAGAGGTCACTTACAGACAGAGAGGGCAATGATGTGACTCTTGGCTTGTTTTGCTTTGTTTTATAGGTTTCCAAGGTCAGCCTGGCTCACCTGGTCTTCCAGGAACTCCAGGAACCCCTGGTCTGGATGGTTTGCCAGGAGTTCCAGGTTTACAAGGCCAAAAGGTAGGTGTCAGCTGCTGATACTTTCATCTGTGACTCCCCATGTTGACAGGAACGTGTGCAAGGAAAAACTTTACAAGTTGGCCAAACTGCCTTTGATTTTATGTTTCTCACTGTGCACACAAGGGGACAGAGTAGATGGATAAATGCTTGGCATTAAAGGGTTTACAGCTCTCCCCTGAAGTCATGTATAGAGATCTGTACATAAGTCCTATACAGCATGATTTAAATACATTTAATAAATGATTTCTTGGTTTTGATGTGTTGATTCCTAATCTATTGTGTTTTTTTGGCTAGGGTGAACCTGGTGTAGGTCTGCCTGGCCCTAAGGGATTGCCAGGCCCCCCTGGCCCAGCTGGCATCCCTGGAGAGAAGGGAAGTCCAGGACTGCCTGGTTTACGTGGAGAGCAGGGCTTTCCAGGCATACCTGGACAGCAGGGATTCAGAGGTAACGTCACTGGAAAAATACAGTTCTGGATTTGTATTTTGTTTTGAAGTCACTCTCCTGCAGATGCAGTGAAAAGTCTGTTAATTACTGAAATATCCTATTGATACCTTGGGGAATTGCCCCTTTTCTGTCCCTTTTCTGTTTTTTCCTACTACCCACCAGCAGCAAATGCTAGCAGCAAAGAGCAGCCCTTCATCCAAACCCAGGCTTGGAGGTGTTGGTGGCTGAATGAAGTCTCCTTGGCCATGTGCTTCTAAAGCACCTCATCTGGCATCTTCAGCAGGCAGGATGTCAAAGAGCATCAGAGAATGCTCGGTCTATGTTTCTCCTGTCTCCCTGCAGGTGACCCTGGTCTCCCAGGTCTCCAAGGCTTGCAGGGCCCTCCAGGTGCACCGGGGCTGGGCCCTCCAGGATTGCCAGGACCCGCTGGGCAGCCAGGACCCCAGGGACCACCAGGTGAGCAGAGAATACTCCCATGATGCTGCTTAAGAGCAGAATTTTGATGTAAGCGGATAACACAGGTAAAAGTTGCTTGAGAACTTTTTGCAGTGTGAAGTTGATGGGGATAGATGGGGGGACATGCCAGTGGGCCTCCTCCAAGTGGTCCAAAATGCAGGGTGAGGTCTCCTGAGAGGATTTCTGGCATTTGGATTGGTTTCCTTGGGTCATTGATGGGTAATAGATACAGGTTCAAAGCCCTTCTTAGGAAATGAGGACTGGTTCTGCTGTCTGCCTTTGAGTCTCCATCCTCTATGCTATCTAATTTGTGAATCACAGGTGGACATGGTCAGATATGCTTATTAATGGTTTTCCTTGTTTTTTGTTAAGGACTAATCCAGTACCTTCTGTTTTTCCCAGGATTTCCTGGATTAAAAGGAGAAAGGGGCTTCCCTGGTGTCCCAGGTCTAGATATGCCAGGACCGAAAGGGGATAAAGGTAGCCCGGGCCAGCCAGGAGTCCCAGGCTCTGTGGGGTTACCTGGTCTGCCAGGTCCACAGGGGGCTGTTGGACTGAAAGGATCAACAGGTAAACAACTTGTCCCTCAGAAATCAGCATCTTTGACAGCTGTTTTATAAAGTTGTGGCAGCACACCCTTTCACTCGGTTAGGAATTGATTGGTCAAAGAGCCCAAGCTTGGGAAAATGCATGGACTGATGTCAGTAAAGCAGCTCTGCACATGTAACTGAACTGCTGCTGCTGAAGTCCTTTCATGGACCAAATCCAGCAGGTTGAAGGAACTAGCCTTGCTCCTGAAATAATGAAAGAGGATTATTCTGCACAGTTTTAGTGGCAGAGTATGGTTTTACTAATGCCTTTGTTAATGACAGCATTGTTTGCTGTAATAGGAAGTTTTAAGAATTTATCAAAAACCCACTACAAACTGTTTTCCTCTGGTTTTCATAGTACTGTTTTTACTGTTGTTTTCTCTGTTGGGCTGTTTTAGTTTAATCATCTTCTTTGTCCCATTTTTCCTTAAGTAGTGCAACTCCTAATATGATAGGCAGTAAATAGTTCTGTTTCTTGTACTTCTTTACACTGCTTCGTTTATTTTTTTTTATTCACTTTTCTTCTTTGGCTTCAGGACCCAAAGGAGAAATGGGAGTTATGGGAACTCCTGGATTGCCAGGAACTCCTGGGCCAGTTGGAGATCGAGGGTTTCCTGGTGAAAAAGGTAAGAGAGAGATTTTCTTAAATTAAAAATTGCAAACCCCACATCTTTTCCCCAACAGAAGTAGGGAAGTAACCAAAGATAAGGAGTGTACTTGACCTAAGGAACAGTTTATGTCAAGTGACATTCCTCTAAGTTAGAAAGAGTATAAAAGACCATATCCTAGGAGCAGTCGTGAGTTTGGGCACCAAAACATGATTTTTGATCCATTCTTCTAGAGCATAAGGGTTTGCTAGATGTGGGGCTGCCATAGGTATTACTCTAAGAAAAATGCACTATTTGAAATTATAAAAAACCAGCAGGAAGGTCTTAATTAAGAGCCTCAGATGATGCTCTGTATTACTGCCAAACTCCTGTCCTTATTGTTTCAAGAGTTTGAAATTAGTGGCTGGGAAGTGGGAAAAATATGTCAACTTTCTGACAGAGCTATTGTGAAGTCTAAAAAAAAACGAAATCATAGGAGCTGTTCCAGAACATGGTATTTGGTGCTTAAAATCTAAATAAATAGCTAATTTAATTTGTTGTTTTCTACTAAATATTCTTGCAAAGTTTTATATGTGCCTATAACATTCAGTGCTGTCTCTTTATAGGTAGCCAAGGTTTCAAAGGTGTAATTGGACCCCAGGGGGATCCTGGCGTTAAGGGAGATAAAGGTGAAGCTGGTCTCCCAGGAAAACCTGGAACAATAGACAACATGGACATGGTTAGCCTCAAAGGCCAGAAGGGAGATCAAGGAGAAAAAGGTAACTTTATTCTCTAACTGTGTGAATAAGTGGAATTAACACTCATATACTACCAAGCAGCAGTACTTTGAATTCAGTTTTTTTGTCAGTTTTAGGCAACAGTTTTTAAAATAAAATTAAAGAGTTTTGCGCAGCAAATATAGATATTTTTTCTGGTATTTTTCAACTCTATAGTAAAAAAGAATAATCACAGAGCAGAAGGGTTTTATTTGAACAGAAGAGGTTCAATTTGTTCTTTTAGAATTGATTTTACCTCTTTAATCACAAGAATCTCTGAAAATAAAAGAAATTTTAAAAGTAAAACTAGAGATTTCCAGTAGGGAAAAGCTGTCTTTCATGTAAAACATGTAGCTGGGGTTGTGAAGATCAACTGATATTGTAAGAAAAAAAGTGAGCAGCCTTTTTTGACACATGTTTCTTGTGACCTGAAGAAAATTCAGGAAAGAAATGCATTTATATCACTGATACCAACAGATGAACTTATGTCAGTTTAGAAATATCTGGAAGTACACAGGAGAAAGGCAGTCAGTTTTCTGTTTAGAGACTTCATGGTTATAGATTTGTTAGCTTTTTTAGATAATACATTCTTCTTGGCTTTTTAGTTTTACTGGTAATTGATAAATTAGTTGTTTAAAATAATTTTCTCTTCTGCATTTCTTTTCAAAGAAAAAATGGTGTATATTTTGCATATTTTTAATATTTTTTCTTCTTACTGTGCATTACTTTTTATTTAAAAAACCAAGAATTTTTAATAAATGGTTACTTTTTTTGTTAAAATAAAAGTGTAGAGCTTAGAAGGGAGCTACTGAAATCTAGTGGTCTTTAATTTCCCTCAACCAAGTCCTTCAGGCTTTAATAGTATATCATGTTTTCTGAAACAATTATCTTTCTTTTTATACGTTATGATTTCTTCCCAGTTTGGCTGAATCCTTGTTAGAGTGCACATTGCTAAAACAAGCAAAGTACTTTAACTCAGGCCTGGCTAGAATGAAATTTCCCTTTCTTGAAACAATAGCTAACTGAGTTTGTGATTAGCTATAATTCTTAGTCTCTTAGTTCTGGACTACTGTGTAATAATTTTTCATTTTGTGTGCATGTTTTTGACTTCTTCTATCACACACGTGGTGCATTATGCTTTTTGATTTTCACTGTGATGGTTTTCAAGCCTCACTCCAACTCCTCAAAATCCTTCTGTAGTCTAATCCTCTCCTCTTTCTGAGCCTTTCCTTTTGAGTGTCATCTGTACATTTCATCAGTGTATTCCAGGGCAGACTCCTTTCCAGTTTGACAGTGAATCACTAATAACTATACTGTGTTGTATTTGAACTGTGGAAACAGGAGAGTATCCCAGTCTTAGCTACCTCTTATCTCCATGTCCTGGCTAATTGTCAGAAGGAGATCTGGGTTCACGTGTTCTGGTTGGGTCTCAGAGAAACCTGGGCATGTGGGTAAGTAGTGCCTTGCAGCTTGGGCAGCCAGGGACTGCAGGGGAGGGTGCCAGCAAGTGAGGAGTGAGTACATCTGCCCTTCAGCTGAGATGCAGCTTCTGAGAGTACTTTTAATGAAGCTCCCAGCCTATAAAGATTTCATCTAGATTATTTTTTCTCATTTGTTTCTGGTCTTGATATGTACAGTGGTATGTAAAGTCTTAAAACTGCATAGGTTGTTTTCACTATTTCCTTATCTTCTACTGCCATGTAGGATGATTAATTTTATTTTGTTCCTAGAAATCTTAGTTAGGCACACTTTTTACATGCAAATAAAGAAACCTTTACTGAGAAATTCAAATGGTTAATTTCTTTAGTTTCTAATTTACTAATCTCTCCATCACTAACAATGCATGCCTGCAAACTTCTACACTCTGCCTTTTCCTGACCACATGCAGTTTACAGATTGACCTGGCTCACACAGCCTGGAAGAGTAGGTTCCAAACAGATCCCAGCCTGCAAATTTCTGCTCTTATCTCATCCTGTCCAAGCAAAAGATACTTAGTACCAGCAGAGAAAAATAATTTAGTTATACTCCGTAACTTTGCTGATCTTTTGGCTGCTTTCATTCCTCTAGACATGAATATCACAGTAATGCTTTTAGAAGCTTCCAAAAGACAAACTGTGCAGAGAAGACACAGAATTTTTGTGGCATATTATGAGCGATGCTTAATGAAAAAATTTGGGTTTGGACATCTTGAAATGTTTTTAATAAAATCTGCTAACATAAAAACATTCAGTGACTTATCTTCAGTAACCTGTTGTCCTGCAGCTCTATGTAACACTAACAGAATTGTTTATGACCAATAGGCATGGACATAAAGTTGGAGAAGAGGCACAGTAGAGAGTAAGAGATCAAGCCTTCTGAAGGTGCTTTAACATTAAATAGAACAGGGAAAACAGCAAATTTCTGGCTGTTTACTAGTTGTTCACATGTGCCTTTTTAGAGAGCTGAACAGTCAAATCAATAATTTCTGTTAACACCTGTCAGCCACTTTTCAAATAACTCATTAATCTAACTCAAACACACATTCATTCCAATTTCTTTTATAGGTATAACTTGCTTTGTAATTTGCACAGACACCCATAAAATTGCCATAGTTTTCAGCCTTTTCTCAGTACTGGTTTAATGATTGGAAAGTTGTGTTTTACTCAGCCATTTCCTTGTTCAGCAGAGAGAAGCAGCAGGGATCAAAAATTAACTAGAAGGATTATTATATGTAATTACAGTAAATTGTAATAAAACTGATCTCACTGTGTTTTTCTTTTCGGTGTCCAGGGGACCATGGAGAAACAGGACAAAAAGGGCTACCTGGGGACTATGGAGAGCCAGGAATTCCAGGGAGAGATGGTGAACCCGGTACTCCAGGACAACCAGGTATGTCTGAAGCTAACAGCAGACAGACTATTTGTCAGGTATTTTAAACTTTGTTAATGATGGGATTCATAATTTCTCTGTTGTCCATAGGACCGAAAGGTGATCAAGGCCCCCCAGGGTACCCAGGGGATCCAGGAGTTCCAGGACAAAAAGGATCGGTTGGTGAAATGGGTTTGCCAGGTACTGATTGCTAGGAATTTCTTCTTATTTTTCTCCTTAAGTTTATATAGAATATGAGAAACCTGTATGCAATATTTGTTGGTGTAGATCTACTAAACAATTGCGCTGTTTGCAGTGACTGAATGTTAGGCTTTTGAGACATTGCTTTTCAATCCTATTTTCATATGCAAATTATAGGATGGTTTCCTAAGTTTCTACATGCAAACCCTTTAGCTGGATCTTCAGGTTTTCTGTATTTGTTTCAGACAGGCAGTTTTTTGAGAGGTGCCTGTTTGTCTGTCTCTGTTAGTCTGTCAGCTGCATTAAACTTCTTGTGTATTTTCCCCCTTCTAAAAGGTTTGGTGAGCTGCTGTGTACTGCCTGTCAATTATGGATTGTAGGGGTCTGGGGATAATGTTGTTATGGAAGGAATTGGTAAAGAATAAAATGGAGAAGAACCTACAACTCAACATGGAAACTGTCTCCATTGGGACAGCCTTGTGTCTAGCATATTTAGGAAATCAAACATGAAAGTCTGAAATGGTAAATGAGGACAGAAAACATATGCTGCAGAAGAGTCACTTTGTAGTACTATTAGAAATTAATCAAGTAAAAATAAAGTTTTATTCAGTTCATATTTTTAGCAAGACCTTTGTTTATTCTGAATCCAAGATTCTGACTGTCTTCTATGAGTAGAGTTGATCATCCCATAGAAAGTCCCATTTAGAGAGTGAGTTTTAAAAGAAAACTTAGTTACTTTCACAGCTCTGAATAGTTAAAGCAACACTGAAACATCACTGTCAACTCTGCTGAGGTACCACTGGTTCTGATGTACCCATTTTTCCCTTCCCTTTACTAGGAACACCTGGAGAAAAGGGTCTTCCTGGAGTACCAGGTTCACCAGGCACACCAGGGTTCCCTGGGCAAAAAGGGGAAAAAGGAGACAAAGGAGCACCAGGTTTTCCTGGAATTGGCTTTCCAGGGGCTCCTGGTGAGAAGGTATTTATACCCCTAGGATTTGGTTATCTCTACCAAGCACTTGAAAAGATGCTGTTGCCCTTTGAGCTGTTGTGTTTTCTAGTGTCCTAAATTAACTGCCTTATGAAAAACTTGAAAGGTGTGCATATGTACAGGTTTAGATGCATTCTGTTTGATGGAACTAATATCTCCAGTGTTCTTTTTTATTATGTCTGTTCAAAATAGGCTAATTGGCAGTGCTAGAAATGTAGGGAAGGGGAAGAACTTTAAAAAATACTAAGTAAATAATGTGTAAAGGGCATTTTACAAACAGGGAAATAATCACACTAAAATAATGTTACTGTACTTTTAGAAAGATATTATACAGTGCTCAGATACTATTGAAAAGTGAACTGTGTTAATATTGTCTGTAAAGTTTAATTTAATCTCTAATAGTATCTAATAGGATTCTCATTTGTTTCATATATCTTTTCCTAGCTGTACAATGACAGTTATAATGAATTTATAAGTAAAAATGGTAAAAAATAATACCTGCTAATCTGGTAGCAAACTTACTGAGGACTCAAAAAAAGGCTTTTTTTAAGATGATGAAGTGTAATAAATTAAAAGGCTAATTTTGAAAAGACTTTGTATAATCATCCTAAAAATGCATAAAAGAGTGCTCATTTTCATATGTAGGTATTAAGCAATTGCTAGATTACTTGAAAAACTCTGATAGTGGAATTTAACACCAAATTTAATCCTAAATTACATTGTGTAGGAGTGGAAAAACAATGGAATTCTTTAAATTCAGATGGATAAGAGGGGTGACATCTACCACTGCATACAGAAAAAACTGTTTCTGAATTAATGTCTGGATTTTATGTGTGCTGCTTCTTCTAGGGAGAACCAGGAAGAACGGGTAGTCCAGGTTTATCTGGAGATAAGGGTGAAAAGGGTAGTGCAGGAATTCCTGGAATGCCGGGTGCCCCAGGTCCCAAAGGATCCCCTGGCATGGCAGGATTTCCAGGCAAGTGTTTATGCTTTTACAAAACAGAAACTGCAGTGAAAAATTAAAGTAAAAATTATATCAAATGTCGCACATGGAAACACATTTTTCTTCCTTTCTTTAGGAAGCCCTGGCCGCCATGGTGAAAAGGGTGAAAAAGGACTGCCTGGCTTAAGTGGGATTCCAGGTTTAAAAGGAGAACCAGGTAAAAAAGAAATATACCAACAAAGGACACTTAAAATATTGTTTGTGTCCAGGCAGTGGCTAAAACAAAGTCTTTTGCATTCTGCATTTTGGCTCAGCTATTTCACAGTGCATTTGTTCATTGCATAAGTAAAAAAGACATTGCTTGACAATAATGACATATTTCCTAGGTAAATATGAGTCAGTGTAGTGGGGGGGTTCATATTCTTTTGCCCTGTAAGAGGAATAGATTTTACCACCTTCCACAAGAGCACTTATTGTTACAGCCATTACTTCTGTTGTTTCTGAGTTAATTTAAAAACAATTCAGTTGATCTTTATGCCCAAACCTGAATCATCACATTATCATCATTTCACTGATGTTAGAAAGGAAATAGAGTATGGAAGAGAGTAAACCCATTGCTGTTAGGAACATTTTTGATCTTGGAGTCTTCTGTTCTCAGTTTTTTGGCTGCAGGACACATCATCTTACAGGACAATGGACTGTGCTGTTCACAAGTCTTTGCTAGAGGTCCTGCATTCTAAACTCACTGAGTTTCATGATAATTAACTGTGTCAAAACCTTTAATACTTGAGCCCTGTCTCAGACTGATTTAATTCAGAAGCAAACTCAGTGAAAAGTCACACTGAAGTCATCATGCAATATCTGCTTGGTCTCTGTGGGAGCAAAAAAAAAAAAAAAAAGTAAAGCTTTTCATGAGAGAAAAAAAAAAAGTCATAGTTCAAATGAAAATGTCAATGATTTTTCAGGTGAACCTGGTCTTCCGGGTCCTGCTGGTGCCACTGGTCAGAAAGGTGAACCAGGTTATGATGGGATTCCAGGTGCAGCTGGTGCAAAGGGTGAACAAGGTACTGTGACTGACATCTTCAGTTCCCATGCTATGAAAATGCACAGACACAGGCTGCAAAAGAGTAGCTGGTAGAGGTGGATCCTGGTTTTGAATCCTTTGGGTGAAACCTTAGAGAATGAAGTCAGTATTGGTGTCCTACAGTCATCCAGCATTGCAGCGTGATCATTTAGATGAGCAACTGTGTTTAATCAATGTAATATTGAAAGAATCTCTTTCACAAAGGCTGGTAATACTTGAAAGAATTGTGTTTTGGCATTTATTTCAGCCTGAAACTTAGCTGTGAAACAGTGGAGCAGCCTTGCCTTTTCTTTGGGTAGGGTTTTCAGTCATACAGGACCCATTGTGCTAAATACAATACCAGTACATAACAAGAACAGCCTCTGCCCTGAGGAACTTTTGCATAACCATTTATTTAGAGTTTGTATTTGCATAATAGAGTTTTATTCATTAGGGGTTAAATGTAAGTACTTTCCCAACTTCTCATTTTTTGCTGTCTCTATACTGCAGGTCTTCCAGGTAGAGGACTTCCAGGATTTCCCGGTGCAAAGGGAGATAAAGGTAAAACACTTATTTAAACAATTATAAACCTCCTTCCCAACATACAATAACCATAATTCTGTAATGCAGACATACTTTGCACTTCATTCTTTTACATCCTATGCCTTCTCAGAGCAGGCAGAAGCTCTCAGAGGTTCAAATACTGATTTCTGTTACAGTGGCAACATCTTGGAGTTAGATATGCCCTAAATAGGTAATTATTCATAGTGTGGAATTCTCTGCAAGCTGTGGTGTGATGAGGTATTATAAATAACTCCCGTATTTGTGTGCTGTGCTTTTGACTCCAAGAATTTCTGTTTTCCTACTAATTTTGCAAGAATCAAAGTTCAGTGAGGCTCTGCGCACAGACAGCTATAGGTAGTGGTTTTGTGGCCAGGATACTGTAGTTATTTTTTTGCCTGAACCTGTTTTGCAGCCCAGACATATTAATGGCTAAATTAGTTATTTACTGTATCTCAATAGAGCATGTCTAAGCTATGCACAGGGGCATGGTGCAGAGATGCAAAAAATAGCAGAGTCCTGCTGAGATCCCTCTGAAAATTTTTATTACCTGGGCTCAGGACTTAATTGCTTGGGTACAGTCACATGACTATGACAATTCCAGTCCCCTTATGTTCTTTGAAAAGTGTGTCACTACACTGTGCTGTGAGAATGGTTTGATTGGCTTGATTAAGTGCTCGTTCAAGGTGTCTGTAATGCACCATGCTCCAGTTAATGAAATAAGTATATCCTAGACATTAGTCTGCAATAGATGGAGTAGTGAAGAAACATCAAACTGCTGTTGATAAAAGAAATTGTGTATAATGGGGGAATTTTCAATTTTAACTATCCACAGTTTTCCATTGTGGAAAACACAAACAATTCAACTAGTTCATCCATGAAATTAACGTGACACGGCAGATTTTGAAGAACTTTCATAACTTTAAATATCAATGCCCTACCTCACTCATTCATTCTACTAATAGAGGAGACTTGTCTGGACAATCCAAAGTGATAAACCAGAATTTCAGAAGATCTTTCACTTACCATCTTAGACTGATTAACAGTCATTAACTACTGTGAAAACCCTAATGAACTACTGTGAAAACCCTAATGTTAAAGAACTTAATAAATGTAGCAAATGTTCTAATCATAGCTCGGTAGGCATGTAGAGCACTACATTATGAGAACACTTCTCTCACCTTCCCCATGTCTCATTTTGTCAGCTCAGCTCATTTAAAAATATCTGGGTTTAGAGTAAATATATATATTCTAAAGGTATTTCTTTGGTAGTTCCAAAGAAACAAGTCAAGGATTTAAAAACCTTGTTCTGCTCAAGCAGAGACCCAGGGGTAGTGTTCTCTACACATTTTGGGTTTTTTTATTATTTTACTTATACCAGTTACTCTATATTCTTTTTCTCAGTCTAAAACTAGATTGAATTGCAATTGTAAACTATTTGTACAAGCCTGAAAGTAAGTACAATGGGTCTAAATCTAGATCTTAGTGAAAAAGTATTCAATTTTTCTCCAGGAGCAAGACCTTTTGTGCTTAGTCAAAGCACAACATCCATTACTTGACTATGACAATAATAATTGCTGTGGAGTAAGGGTTTGGGGGCTTTATAATCTTTTTGTAAGGAGGGGTAGAGGGATGCTGAATGTTAATCTATTTTAAGAGTGACTAAAAATAGCCCAGTGATGAGTTTAGATGAGAAAAGGTATGTCAGTCAAACTGCTTTCCTCATATTTTATATCATAATATGAAGAATCATACAATTTTCCTGAATTATAGTAATGTATGAAGTTAAGGTCAGTGTTTTCAAAAAGAATAACGCTTACTATGAGTGGATAATATGGCAGAAGGTTTCAGTGATTGTGATCTTCTCTCTAATCACATTCTGTGGTTGTTTCAAATCTTAGGTGCAAAAGGTGAAGTGGGTTTTCCAGGATCCCCAGGAAGTCCAGGGATCCCAGGCCTGAAAGGAGAACCAGGATATGCAGGTCCACCGGGCCCTAAAGGGAACCAAGGTCTCCCTGGGCTACCAGGAAGTGCAATTGAAGGCCCTAAAGGAGACAGAGGACCCCAAGGCCAACCTGGTCTTCCAGGTAATTATCTTTAGTAATAAAGTATTGCTGTTCATCAAGGCTTGCCTAATTAATTAATTAATAATACAGTCGATACTGCATTTCTTTGTTTGTCCTCTTCTCCCAGGTCAGAGAAAAGCCTTTGTTCACAGGCAGTTTTGGCAGTATGTCCTAGAACAGGCTGGTTTTATGTCCTCAAGCAGTTAGCTTTGTACAGAAATCTTTCTAGTGTTGAGAAGGTTGCCTCCCATTTCCATGTTTCCCTGTGGACTTTACTGTTTTGAGGCATCCAGGGCTGTATGTTCCTGTGTGCTGGAGGTTAATAATTTAAAAATAACCCAGCTTGGCCTTTCCATGGCAGTGGCCTGTGCTAGAGGCAAAGGAGGAGAGTGGAGCAGAGCTACAAAATATCTCTAGCATGTTTGTGCCTGAGGATGGGCTATCTGCTTGTTCTGCACCCTGGAAAACTGCCTCCATCAGCCACAGGCTGAGAGATGATTGGAGGAGGAGTCTCCCTGCAACAGATCCTCCTACTTATTTTCTTGAAATGTTACAACAATTATTTTGGTTCTGTCCGTCTGTAAACCCTGTTTGTCCTCCATCACATACTGCTGTAAGCCAATTTTGCTACTGCATCCTCTTTTCTTCTGTGTTTTAGGTTTACCAGGTCCAACAGGGCCACCAGGACCTCCGGGTCTGAAAGGGGCCAAAGGAGAGCAAGGGAGCAATGGCTGGCCAGGGAGTCCTGGGGGTCCGGGAATGAAAGGTGATCCGGGTTTCCAAGGACTGCCAGTAAGTTACTTTCAGTACACTCCAGATTTCCTGAAAGCTGGTTCTTGTAATTAATGGATATATTAATCATACAGTTTCTTGTTCAAAACAATGATATTTTATGCTCAAAGCGCCTTTGCGCTCACTGCTGATGATGTAAAGTCAGTTTGAAAGCATTTCAGTGCTCTCCTTGGAAAGGCTGCTCCAGTGAGCTAATGAACTTATTAGAAATTTATAGATAGTGAGTGGTAACATACAACACCCAAAATACAATTTACAGTGTTTTAACAGTACGGGATGGCTGAAACACATCCATAAATCTGGTAAATGCATTAGTAGTTAATTTTAAAGGTTGCATATTTCATGATAAATTGCCTTCTGAAAATACCTGAACTGTTTGGTTTTGTTATGAAGGCTCTCAAATAAAGTGCAGTTGCAGTACTGTCAGTGATGAAATATTGCTGCTGATTTAGAACTACAAACAGGCAATACTATTAATACATTTTTGTCATATATTATTCATTTTCCCTGTCTTAAAATAGTCACTTTTCAGTATACTAGCGAGAATGAAGTAGAATAGGACAGTCACCCAGAATAGTTTGTCTTCTTTATTCTTTCTCTCAGGGTGTATGATCCCTTTTTCCACACTGAAAAATATACTCTATTTTTTAACTTTTCATTCCTTCTTTCCTACTTCACTGGGAATAGAGATCATTTAGCCCAGAGTAGGAGGAGGCTCAGAGGGGACCTTATCACTCTCTACAACTCCCTGAAAGGAAGTTGTAGCCAGATTCTCCCAAGTAACAAATGACAGGACAAGAAGAAATGGTCTCAGGTTATGCCAGGGGAGCTTTAGATTGGTTATTAGGAAAAATTTCTTCACTGAAAGGGTGATCAGGCATTAGAATGAGCTGCCCAGGGAAGTGGTGGAGTCACCGTCCCTGGAAGTGTTCAAAAAATGTGTGGATATAACACTTGAGGTGTTTGGTTTAGTGGTGAACATGGTGGTGTTGGGTTAATGTGGTTGGATTTGATGATCTTTTCCAATCTTAATGATTCTATTAAAAAAGGACAATAATAATAAAAATAATATTATGGAAAAAAGGATGAGAAAATTCCTAGTGTACAAAAGGAAGAAAGACTCGGGAATAAGGTCCTGATATGAAGTGCAGGACTTTAAAGGTCCACTTTATTTTTGATTCTGCAAAGATTTAGTGCATCTTTTTCTGCATCCAGGAGTCACTTCACAGAGACTTTAAGGATTTGCTTGCATGTTCAGACCTTTTTATATTTGATACCATGCTGTACCATACCAGCTTTGAAGGTAGTAAATTCCAACATAACACTCCAGTATATTTTTCCTAGTTTAATAATTTGCACTGCTTTTGCAGAGAGCTAAATTTCTATACCTCAGGAAATTGTAATGCTTTTCACTGGCTGATATACTAGTCTGAGATTGTTTGCTGAGAAAGAATGGGAAGTGCCTAAGGGTTTTGATTCCATGCCTTCAATCAGAGAAAATGTTTCACTATCCATGAGCCATAATTCATAGTAGCAGGTTGTTAACTCAGTGTGAAATGCTGCAGTGAGAGTGATATTAAATATTAAGCTTCCTCTGGTGATACATACTAAGATGAGTTTCCACTGCTCCCAGTGTGACAGGCTCCTGCCCTGATTCTGGCTCAATTGCTCATACAGGTCTCCAGGTACAGTTACCTATATCAGAATGGAGATTTTGTTGCAACATGAGTGACACAGGCTGTCCAGAAATTGTATCCAAAGAAACTGAATGTGGAGATCAGGCTGTGAAATACAAATCTCATGTTTTTTTCCTGTTCATTTTGGTGTTGAAATGGGATAAGAAACATTTTCCTGAAATAATTTTGTTCTGTTTGGAGCAGATCCAAAAAGTTGTTTACCAAGCTGTATCTGATGAGAAAAAAAAGTTTAGGAAATGCATACTGTTATGGGAAATGTATTTTAATGGAAAGCTTCCAATAAACTCCTCTTATAAATATTTTTTACCATTATAACCTAATATATATATGTGTGTATATATATATTTAAACCCTCCCCTCTTTTAATGTGGTTGACTCATAAGTGCCTTCTGAATGAAAGTTATGGCTCCTGCTTTGGGCTTCAGAAGTTCACATATTATGATACAAAGAGACGGCCATTTCTTTAAACAATCCTCTATACTGTGACTGTGTGACTGAAAGAAACCAGGGAATCTTACTTCAATCATGCTTTCCTTAGCACTCCTGAGAGTAGCACTTCTTTTGTTTAACTTTGGAGTCTTTAGAAGTTTAACTGTGGGCATCCCTTTTTAACTAGTCATCTCTTCTCCCTTCATAATCAGTGAAAAGAATTAGACATTTGTTGTTCTTTTCCCCTTAATATAAACATCTAACTTGCACTGAATGAAAAATCACTCCTGTGTACCTATTCTAGCTCTGCAAATATGACAGGATTTGCTCTGCAAATATGACAGGATGACTTCTACTGTTGGTATTGTTTTTCAGTGGGTGTTCAATTCACATCTCCAGCTTCTGGTTGGTAGGTTACTTAGCAAAGGGATTTTATTTCTTTCCTCCACCTGTGTTCTGTGTTTTATTACATAGTGAACTATCACTGTAATACTAAATCAGCCAGGGAGAAACTCTAAACTATACTTACAAGCTTTTGCAGATGATCTACAACAGACAAAAGAAGAAAATAAATTTGCAGCCATTTGAATGACTATTTACAGTGTCTTTTTAAAAAGGGTCTTGGTTTTCCTTGAAGTGAAGCTACAGTGAACTTGTTACCATTAATTTCAGGGCTACAGTTTAGAATGGTGAAGGCAGAAGGAGGAGTTCCCACTGTGTTTGAAGTGTTTTAAGTCCTTGAGTGTTTTAGCCCTGTTGAAAAGTAAAAATCTCCAGAGAATTATAAATTGTTGAGCATATTTAATTTCATCCCATGTGTGAATGTAGACGTTTTCAAGTCTGCTAGGATTACCCCATTTAATTACCTAAATAGCAACCTCCTGCTGGGACTGCGCTGAAATTATCTGAGGTTTGTGCTTACAGATGTTTTTCATGATAATATGGTCTATGGTTGAGAACCTTTTTACTGGCTGCAGTGCTAGTAGGACCTCATTCTGGTCTGGTATCTTTTGCGGCAAAAAATAGTTTAGAAAGAGCAAAGTGTCCTCCTGTTCCTGTAGGAGAAGCTTCACAGCTAATCAAGGGAGAGAATGTCCATTTCTAAAATTTAATGGCTTTGTCATATTATATTTTTTTCATAGGTTTCCAGTAATACACAGCCTATTTGAGAGTCATATAATAATAGTGTAGGATAACTATATTTCACATTTTCTTTTTTGCAGGGTAGTCCTGGTTTGCCAGGAGATGTCGGTCCAAAGGGTGATCTCGGACCTCCAGGAGTTCCAGGTGTTCCAGGTGAGGAGGAAACTTAACATACTCCTGAAAAGTATGCAAAAATGTCTCTTTCATATCCTTCCTCTCTCACCCAAAGAATGTTGTCTCTATGTTAATAATTACTGAACAGAACACTGAAAGCTGCATCATAAAACATACAAAAGCATTGAGATTTTTCTTAAGATTTTTTGTCTCTTGCTTATTCTTGCATTGCAAGTATTAAGTGTGCACTTCCTTTAAAAGATGGATGTAAAATCGATTGTGCTGCCAGTCAAGAATCTTTTAAGATTTTCTTGAGAATTGAAGAGGCAAATATTATATTTATATGTGAGGAAGTGAGCTCTTTATGTCTCTCTTGTTGAATATATTCCTGCTAGTGTCACTATCATGTACATGAAAACACCAGTTGTATAAAAAATACAGTTATTCATAGAAAAAAACATAATGCTTTTAATTTAGAGAATGATATTATTAAAGTAAGAGAATTTTGAGGAGAAGTGAGAGAAAATATAAGAGAAATATATTTTCAGTCATCATTTCTTTTGTGACTTAGTGGTGGTGTTTTTATCGTGTTTCTGCAAATAGTTAAAAAGTACTTGGGCGAGTAAAGTCATGTCCTTGTCAGCATCATGGGGGTCATATATGATTATTTCACACATATCCTTCCAAATTAAGAAATTACTGAATTTTCATGCAAATATTTCCTTTGACTTCAGGTCCAAAAGGGACTCCTGGTTTCCCAGGCCTTAAGGGTGAGCGAGGTGACCAAGGACTTCCTGGATCTAAAGGTATAATGAAGACTTTGAAGACTTGTGCTTTTTTCCCCCAGATTTTTTTGATAAAATGGTTATTATTTTGGTGAAATTGTTATTTTTGATTAATTTGTTGTTATTTGTGGCTACCACTCCATCACCCTTTTGTTCTGTGTGAAAACTCAGAATATGAAACCAGCATGTGTCAGCATCTGAATGGTCAGATTAGAATCATAGAACGGTTTGGGTTCTGCCTGCCTGCCATGGGCAGGGACATCTTTCACTAGACCAGGTTGCTCAGAGCCCCATCCAACCTGGCTTTGAATGCTTCCAGGGATAGAACTTCTGTAGCTTCTCTGGGAAACCTCTGTTCCAGTGCCTCACCACCCTCACAGTAAAAAAATTATCCTCCTTAAGTCCAGTCTAAATTCACACTCATCCTGTAAACACTTCTTTTTTTCCCACTGTTGCCCCTTGTCCTGTCACTCCAGACCCTGGTAAAAAATCTCTGTCTTTCTTATAAGCCCCTTTTATATACTGAAAGGCCACAGTGAGGTCTTCCCTGGGCCTTCTCTTCTCCAGGCTGAACAACCCCAACTCTCTCAGCCTGTCTTCACAGAAGATCTCTTCCACCCCTCTGATCATTTTCATGGCCCTGCTCTGGACCTGCTCTAACAGGTACATGCCCTCCTTGTACAGGGGACCCCAGAGACACAGATTGGAAGCAATGGAATATAATATTCCAATATAATACCCCAGGTGGGCTCTTACGAGAGCAGAGCAGAGGAGGAGCATTACTGGCCACACTTCTTTTCATGTGGGCCTGTACTGGCTTTCTGGGCTGCGAGCAGCCATTGCCAGCTCATCCCATTTTTCATCTGCTTGTGTTTCCCAAGTCCTTCTTTGCAGGGCTGTGTCAATCATGTGTCTGTACTGATATTGTGGATTGCTCTGGCCCGTGTATAGGACCTTGCACTTGGCCTTGCACTTGTTGAACTTCATGAGGCTCCCACTGGCCCACTTGTCACACATGTCAGGGTGCCTCAGGATGGCATCCCTTCCTTCCAGCATATTGACTACACTGCTCTGCCTGGGGCTGTCTGCAAACTTGATGAGACAGCTCCATGCAGCCTAAGGTCTGGACAGCTATTTCAGTCCATGAGAAGTCTGCTTGGCTGGAGATATCAGCATAGATAGGCTTCAATTTGGGAAGCTTTGCGGTTTTGTTCACATGTAAAGTCTAGGATGTGTTGATATATTGTGACTATCTGTGACAGGCTCCAGTCTCTGACTGTATAAATGGCAATACAAAGTAACTTTTTAAATTTTTTAAAAAATTGTGCTACACTAAATACATGATGATTTTCTTGGTTGATTTCCACAGGTTTACAAGGTCCACCAGGCCCACCAGGTCCTTTCCAGCTTATTAAAGGGGATCCTGGCTTACCTGGACCTGTAGGACCAGTTGGTCTCAAGGGATTCCCAGGACTTCCAGGTCCCAAAGGACAACAAGGTGAGAGTTTCTAATTTGCCAGTAGAAACACATTTTTTGTAATGTAAAATAGTCAAAAGTAGGCTAGATACGACATGATTTTTGGTATAATATTATTCAATTTTTGTAAGCCACTTCAATTGTGTCAATGATGAAGAAGCTCCTTTTTGAAGCTCATCCAAAACAGATGCCTTCCTGGTGATTTTTTTATAGGCTCTCACTCTGCAGGCATCACATCAGTATCTGAAATCAGCAGTAGGCAGGATGACTTGCAGCACTCTGCTTATCCTTTCCCCAAAATGTATTTGTTACGGTGTCTTCTGTCATTAGTCTCGAATCCAAACTTAATTACTGTGTGCCTCTGGGAGAAGAAAGCATGAGGAAAAACACTTGATGCTGGAATGAAAAGTAATTCCAGAGGAAGCTTGTTCCATGGTCCTGGATTTCTTGTTTTAGTCCAGATACTGCAATTTTTATAAAGAGTAGGTGAACTGCAAAAATGAAACACATCAACAAGTAAGAGAATGGAGCAAGTGGTAGGAAAAATGAAATGCTGGCACAAGGACATACTGTTCAGAATGATGGGACATGGAGAATGAGAGGTCAGGAGTGTTAAGTTTCTAGGGAAAGCTTTTTTCCTGAATGATTTATGTTGAGTTGATGGAGAGTTACAGTGGAGGATAACGAATATCTTCTTCCTAGTTAATATAGCAGATATGAAAGTTTTCTCTTGAAGGTGATGATACAACTCTGCAACTGCTGTCCTTTATGAAATAGCTATGGAACAGTCTCAGTGATTGAACACAGCATGGGTTTGCTTGTGCAGAATCCATTGCTCTGTCACTAGTAGTCAATTCAGTAGATCAACACAATGTTTCTTTTTGGGTGATCAGGAAAAGGAAAGATCTGAGTGTCTAAAGCTTCTGATGAGTCACAGAAATATTGCTATAGTGCTAGTCACAGAAATATTGCTATAGTGCTAGTCACAGAAATATTGCTACAGTGCTGATGGTATTAAATTCCTTTTCCTGAAGTCAGATTTGCTGAGTTTCTGTAGGATTCATAGCATCCCTAAAAATTGATAAAGGGAAGACATAAAATATGTCTGAATTGGGAAGAAGCTAAGAGGATACCCATTTTCCCACTGTTCATGATCCTACTTTTTTATGGTCTATTTTTGATTGAGTCATATGATAAGCAGAGAGAGAAGAGATTCCTTTTCATATTCCAGGCAAATGCTAGTTTGTTTAGAAACATGTTCTCTCCTTACTTCTCCTTCTCTACTAGAGAATCACTTTGCCTGCAGTAACCCTCATATATTTTCTAGTATGCACTGAATCTGCAGGATTTTAGTTTATGCTGAGGCATACCTATGCTGTACTGTACTAAAAGCCGAAAGGTCAGAACTAACATGAAATAATAACCAGTAATAATTATTCAACGGGGGTGACAGGACCTTGTTGAATATTATTTGAATATTCTTTGTTTTTCAACAGGGGTGACAGGACCTTCAGGTGTACCTGGACCGCCTGGTAGTCCAGGGTTTGATGGTCAGCCTGGGCAGAAAGGAGAAGCTGGTCCTTTTGGTCCCCCAGGTAAGTCCCTGCATTCTTCAAAGACTTGATTCCTTCACTGAAAAATAACATATGGTATTAGGTGTGAATGTATCTAATGTCACTTTTTCAGTTATGTAGGGGCAGTACTGCTGTCTGCAGAACTAAAAGGAGCCTCTCTGTATTGTAGGGCCCAGAGGATTTCCTGGCCCACCTGGCCCTGATGGCTTGCCTGGGGCTATGGGCCCACCAGGGGCACCCTCTGTTGCTCATGGCTTCCTTGTCACCAGACACAGTCAAACCATTGAGGAACCATCGTGTCCGTTTGGAACGAGGCTGATTTACCACGGCTACTCCTTGCTTTATGTACAAGGCAATGAAAGAGCACATGGCCAAGATCTGGGTAAGTGAGGACCAAATCAGAATTCAGTTAAAATTCATTACAAACCAAATGCTGCTCTCATTTGTAGAACTGCATGGAGCAAATCTGTGTAATTGCTCTGGCTCAGACCTAGGCATCCCTGAACAAGGAAGGTGTTGCTCTACCACAGTGAATACAACACCTGGTTACTGAGATGGCTCACGGGTCTTGGACAGTCTGATGGAACTGGGTTTGCTCAGCCTTAACAGATATTTCTGGGGGGTCCTTTATTGCAGTCTACAGCTGTCTTCAGGAAGGGTAGAGAGTATGGAGTCCCTTCTCAGAGGGTCTCAGTGACAGAAGCAGCAATGGACCACAAGTATGAGACACATTTAGTGAAACATAAATAAAAGCTTTTTTATCATGGTGATGGTGAACCACTGGAATAGAACCCCAGAGAGCTGGCTGAATTTCTTGTCTTTGGAGATCCTCAAAACTCAACTAAATCTGGACTCAGGAAACCACATCTAACTGGCAGGGCAGCAGGATAGATGACCTTTAGAGGTCTATTCCAACCTAATGTATTCTGTAATTCTACAGGCAAGACTGGACTACTCCTTTCCTTGTCCTGTTCATTCCTCATGAAGCTAAGAGAATTCACTTCCTCTGAGAAAACTGGGCCATCCAGAGCAAGCGTTCTCTGCCTTTTTTAGCTGCTCCTGGAAATAATTGTTAGGCAGTTGGCAGTGGCTTAACAAAACTGTTAAGAAATAACCTTTCACGTAACATTTCAGGCACAGCAGGAAGCTGTCTTCGTAAATTTAGTACCATGCCCTTCTTATTCTGCAATATCAACAACGTCTGTAATTTTGCATCAAGGAATGACTACTCCTACTGGCTATCTACTCCTGAGCCCATGCCAATGAATATGGCTCCTATCACTGGTGATAATATCAGACCATTCATCAGCAGGTATGGTTTCAGTTCTGCTGTCTTTATAAAGTGAAAAAGCCTGTGGAAAGAGCATAGGGTACTTTATTTTTCTGGACAAGGTTTTGAATCTGTATATTTTTATTTCCTGCCTTTTAATTTAAAGTTTAAATTCTTTTGATGAGCTGTTTCAAAGTGTGTGTGTTTTCAGTTTAGACTTTGATCAAAAATAAATCCATTTTGGGGGAAACCCAAACAAATAGAATAGCCTATTTTGAGTATAATTGAAATGAAAAGATATACTTTGAAATGTTGTCTTGAAAAAGTTGTGATGTACTTTGAAGGAGAAAAAGTTTTGCATTTTTTCACAGTTCTTGTCCAAAACACTTCTGGTTTTTGACTAGCCATAGCTAGAAGCTTTTTAGGGCTCAGTTTCCTTTTGTTTGAAAATGGTAGCATTTTTATCATACAGTAGACTGACAGGCTTCTTCCATTGTTTTACACATTCTGCTTGAATACAGCCATTATTGTCTGAATTAAAGGAAAAAATTATAAAATGAATAATCTATTTTTTTAATAATTCCAGATTCACAGCTAGTTTAAAGAATGGTACTTATATCAGAGACATAACTGTTCTGCATCAATGCAGTGTTGAACTTTTGGTCCATTTGAAATTTTAAGATCCCTAGAAAACCTCTGGCATGATACGTCCAGTGCTGATGGCAGAGTTGTGAGTGAGAGTGTGGCAAACTGCCCCACCATTAGATATGAGTTTGACAAGAGAATCTTCAGCTTACAGCTTTAGTGATGATCATTAGATATAGGCATTACTATCCTTTCTGTCATTGTTTCTAATCTGTATCAGCTCTTGCTGATCTCCCTTCCAGCCATATTTAATGAATGGGAGTGGAGTTCGCTGGTAAAGATTTCTGAGGTACCTCCAAGAGAAAGGACAATCCAAATCAGCAGTAGGTTGTATTCTGGACATCTTGGATGTTCAAAAAGCTATATGGCTCTACTGCAAAACATTTGATATTTATTTTGCATAGTGGAATCCATCTTGTATCTGCAGTTGTACTCTGTATTCTTGCTTTTGGTTTAGTACCAAAGAAGTTGGTATGTTTTGAAAATGAATGGGCGGATTGAGGACAAAATTCTCAAGAGAGACTATAGCTTTTGTTGGTCTTAAACTTTTGGTTGTTAGTTGCATGTGAATGGAAGGGGTTTGACTCTCAGAAAAAATTCAAATCGCCAGCCTCTGAAATTCATATTCCTTTTGTGCCATCCCATATCATGCAAAGCAGCCTTTAACAGTCACATTTGAAACACTTGTTGAAGGAGGTACTAACCAACACTTTGCTTTGTCTTATGCCTACGGATTAGCTCTTGCACCATAAGAACGCGTAAGTGTGTATGTGTATATACGTGTGTGTGTGTGTGTGTGCATGTATGATTATGGATTTTTCTCCTCATAGCATAGAGAGAAATAGTTGTAATATTCATTTTAGAAAACTAGCAGAGAATCTGGAAGACTCTTCTTTCAATTTATTTTATTAGTTGCTGCTTTTTAACCAATAGTTTTCCCTGTCCAAATGTAGAAAATGTGTAGAAGTGTCACTTGCTGCCTTGAATCATAGGACTTCTTTTCCTGTAAGGCCTTCTACTGAAATACCAGAAATCTCTTGAAGCAAAGCAGAGCTCCAAGAATAGAAGCAGCTTTACATTCCTTCTTTTAACTTACTCTTTCATTGATGTGTTTCTTAAAATAACTCTCTTGCTTCTGACTAAAGATGAAGGCAGTAGGTATGAAAGCAGTCTTCACAAGGCAGAAATAGAAGGCTTTCATTCTGAATACCTTTGCTTCTCTGCATTTTCCAGAATCCAACTTAATCCATTTTGCACTTGGTTCTTTTCCCTGCTCTGATAACAGGAATCAGACTGTTTTGTTTTGAATAATTTTCATAATTGCTAACTGCAGCAGCCAGTTGAAGAATTGTACAAGGAAAAACTGATTATATCTACCAAATTCCTTATTACCAGCCCCCATATTAAAATTCCAGCCCAGCTCATGGGTTTTTTATGATTCTGTGGAGGCATGATTGGTCATCGGATTATTCAGTAACCTAGCAGTTCTGAGACATGAGGAATTTATCTAAAGTAAAAGAACTGGTGCTGCATGCCTTTCTGGAGAATTGCTCTGAAGTTTGTTGTGCGCGTTACTTTGCTAGAAATCTCTTACTGGAGATGCAGACCACAAATGTAAATAAAAAACACTTTAAAGGAAAATGCATGGCAAAGAGTCTGCATTAGATTAGATTAGCAGTGATTGCCTTTGTAAGACATTTTCCAGAGAGATGGCTTTTTCTCCTGAAATCAGAGCTAAGTTTAGCATGATGAATTGCTGTTACTTGCTTCTGATCACTTTTAAGTGTAGACCACTTCTAAGTGATACTTGCTGAGATACAGTGTTTGGCCATTTGCCCCCATGTTCATGACATTGAGCACTTTTAGAAACTTCAGTACAAACAGGACCAGGAAAAGAAAAATACGTGTAAATATTCAGATAAAAGGTCTCTTGTTCTTTTCTCATAGGAAAGCTAATAGGAATAAGGCTTAATAGTTGAACTGTCTCTAAGTAAGGGAGAAATTAGAAGTTTATCAAATAAGTTAGAAATTACAAAAAAGAAAAAAGAACCAGTTGGCTATTTTTCTAAATGAAACATTGTGATCTTCCTTTGGTTTTGAACATGACAACATTTTCTATTTCTAGATTCCATAAAGAAAGTAGTTTCTGAATAAAGAACTATTAATCCTTGAGTGCAGACAGCTCATTCATGTCTTGGTCCTTCTAGATGCTCTGTGTGTGAAGCTCCTGCTATGGTAATAGCTGTTCACAGTCAAACAATTCAAATACCACCGTGTCCTGAAGGCTGGAGCTCACTTTGGATTGGTTACTCCTTTGTCATGGTAAGTGCACTGGGACATACTCTGAGCTGAGGAAAGCATTTGTTTCAGGGTTTTGAGCTAGGGAAATTTAGTATCTGACTCTATCCCTTCAGGTTTTAGGAGGGCATTGACCTCCACCCTTTGTAGTGACTTCAAAAAGTGTTTTCCTTAGCAAGGCCTGGGCATGGTTTGAGACACAGCTGGATCCAGAGCTGTTAGCACTTGGCAATGGGAGAGAGGCCACTGTGATGTGGGGTGGGAATGGAGTTAAGCTATTCAGATTAAAGCCATACCAGACCTTATGCCTCCTGGGCCAAGAGCTAGACCTGGAATATTGCTTACATAGAGATAGCTTGAGTCCTGCTGTCTCTCCTGAAGGACTTCTGTGCATACAGCTGTCCCTGAAGCTGATATTGCTCTTGTGTCATGCTGCTGTTGAGTGAGAGAACCCAATGCCATCTCTGGAGTCTTCAGCTCCACCTTCTTGTTCCTCCTTGAGCTGAGCAACAAAACAGAGTAGATGGACGGAACAGAGGACGGGGGGGGAAGTGTGAAGAAATATTTGTGCGAGAGAGTTCATTGCAGTTGTACAGAAGAGGTGGAGAGTCCCTCTCTGACCAATCCTTTTGCCTTTTCCCAGCACACCAGTGCTGGTGCAGAGGGCTCTGGCCAGGCCCTGGCATCCCCTGGCTCCTGCCTGGAGGAGTTCCGCAGCGCTCCCTTCATCGAGTGCCATGGCCGGGGCACCTGCAATTACTATGCAAATGCTTACAGCTTCTGGCTTGCCACTATAGAAAGGAATGAGATGTTCAGGTAAGTTCCTGATTTATTTATCACTCTTTGAGACTCAGTTGAGCCTTATCACTGAATAAAAGAAGTATTTTTTGGGTCTAATACAGGTTCAAGTATTGGCTGTCCATCAGCATAGTTAATTTATGTAGTTAAATACTTTTGTAACAGAAAGAAAAAAAGTTAGTAGCTTTCGGGGGAATTAATGAATGTATCATCAGGTTGTGTTTGCAATGTGTCATTTGTATCATGTATCTTGCTTTTCAGAATAATCTAAGAATGTTCACAATTCCACTATGTTTCTGATTGTATTCACCAAGTGGTAACTGGGATAGGCTGACATACCGATTGAAATTAGATTCGAAT
This sequence comes from Fringilla coelebs, assembly GCF_963513975.1. Lineage (NCBI taxonomy): Eukaryota > Metazoa > Chordata > Aves > Passeriformes > Fringillidae > Fringilla > Fringilla coelebs. The sequence goes on along the minus strand of NC_140029.1, from coordinate 24,857,685 downwards.
ATAACATTTCCTGTAAATGGACATTAATAATAATAGAACTACTTACAATTTGTACAGGTGTAACATATAATAGAACTACTTACAATTTGTACAGGTGTAACATATAATAGAACTACTTACAATTTGTACAGGTGTTAAACTAAGTGAGTTGAACAATTATTTACCTTTCCCTAATGTTAGAGGAAGTATGTTTGAGTAAAATGCAGCTAGTGGTAATAGGCTTTGTTCTGGTCTCCTGCACATGAGTATTTTTCAACACAGGCTCATTTGCTCTGTATGAATGTTACAATATGTTGGCATATAGGTCAGTTCCCATGTCTGCATAGCTTAACTGGTCAGCAGACATTCCTCTGGAGTGCAGGTAATCACCCTCTTCCCCCACAGTCCTGACTGCTGCTCCTGTTACCCTTTGTCTCTTCATGTCTTCTGGCTGGAGCTGTGAATGCTGCCTTGCCTGTCTCAGAATGAAGCAGGTTGTTTAGCCAGTTTTCACTCTTTTGTTTATCAGATAGCTGTCAATGAAGTAGGTAGAAAAACTGAGCACTGAGACTGAGTATTGCTGGGGCTGTAATAATCTCATCAACCAGAAAAACTACTGCCACAACCACCCCACCACTGGGGTAAGCCCTGGATCCCTAGGAAAGAGGAAAGCTGGTCAGAAGAAAATTTAGATTGAGCACTACAGTTGTTTCCATTCCTTGAGTCCTACCCTGAGACCTCTCACTTTACACGCTTTTCTGGCTGCAAACTATGCCTCAGATTAGTAAAATAATCTCAGATCAGGGGGCCCAGCTATCAGAAATCACAAATACTCCTCAATTTCCTGTAAACTCATTATCTTTTTTAATGAAAATCATTAAATGCAAGCACATCTTTGTCTGAAACTGATTTATTTCTAGTTGCTAGGAGTAATTCCTTGTGACAGAGACTTAAGGCTTTGGTTTGTGTTTCTATATGACATCACATGATTTCCTTTGCCAGCTTTTCATTTGTCTTTAAAGTCACATGAGTTAGCAAAAACTCATAAACAGTCAAATCTCAGATTCTTTGCCAATTTTATTTTATTACTCAAATTCTAGATTGTTTTCAAACTGCTATTTTAACAGATGGTGTTCTAGGTTAAGGAAATGTTATGCCTTGTGAAAGAACTGAATTCTTCAGTAAGTGTGTGATGTTTAAAACTAGTCTTACGATAGTTTGTGACCAAACTTGGAAGTGATTACACACTGGAGAGCTTAGGAACACCTTCTTGATTCAGCAAAGGCTGGAAGGGAGACTTGCATTCCAAGCTGGTGTTGTCAGTTATGAACCTGAAAGTTGTTAATGGGTCTTTTATTTCTTTCTTTTCTGTAGGAAACCGACTCCCTCAACCTTAAAAGCCGGGGATCTACGCTCAAACGTTAGCCGTTGTCAAGTCTGTATGAGAAAAACATAATGACTTTTGAATTTCAACTAATTTCACACAATATGGTGCTATTCGTTTAACAGCAATGAAGCCTAGACATATATCATATGTACCTCATTGTTGTCCAATATGAAAACAGTAAAGTGCCTTTTAGGAACTTGCATAACTAACACACACTGCTTTACTGGCCCTGTCCTTGCTAAAGAAGAAAAGAGACAACAAAAATAAGCTTCAAATGTTGACATGCCAAATGGCACTTTTGATCAAAGTATATGTATTTTTTATATAAATGCAATGCACTGATAGAATAAAAAGTCAGCATTTATCCAGAAAAAAATGCAAAGGTGCTAGGAGGTATGCAGTTCTGCCTTATACTGTTTGACCCCCCTTTCTCATTCTTGTATTATATATTTAGATTCATTTTTCTTCCCCAGATAAGTTTGTTACTGTTATCTAGGTGTCTTAAAATCCCAGACTCTTGGGTATGTACTTATTGTTCTTGTACAAAGAAATACTAATGTAAAAAAGAGGTTTGGGATTACAGACTGTGGTTAAGCAACATGTAACCATCTTTTCACAACATAGAGTGCCATCCTGCAAACCTTCGCTTCTGTTTGTAGCCTTTAGTGCTGTCAGTATTAATGGGTCTACATCTAGAAGAGATTGCCAAATTGGCTTCACAAATAGGCAAGTAAGTGTTTCTGCTATGTTGGTACTATGCAGCTTCTTTGTGCAGTAGAACAAACTTTCCTGTGGAATAAAGAATGATCCTGCAATGGTCAAGAAAAAAAATATATAAATATTTTAGTAATTTATATAGATATCAACCATTAGGCAAATCACGCTCTAAGTTTATCATATCAAAAAAAAGCTTACAAAATTTTTCTTCTTTTCAGTGTCATGAATTAGGTGTTAAATGCCAAAATATGATGTGAAATGTTCATTTTACATAGCCATTTCAATGCTGAAGTTGCAGAGACTGAACCCAGGTTAATAGCTATTTGTGTTTATAATAGTAAATTCTGCTTTGAGCTTATAGTCTTTATTCTGTATTTAATATTTTTCAGGGTTTTAAACACTACTCACACACTGAATTACTTGATTTTGAAAAGTATAAGGCCTTAATTTTGTTAATATTGTGCCAAAAAAATTCTTTAAAGTGGCCTCAGAAATATTTCTAAAGAATTTCTATGCAATGATACCATTGTTTGAGCATGTCTGTGTCCAAAAATGTTTTATGGACTATTACCATGCAAATACCAAAAGATTTTTGCAAATGCCAAGGCCTTTGTGTAATTTCTTACATGTGTATTTCTTAAAAATTCAAGTTTGTAATAAAACTATTTGTGTAAAAAAAAAAAAAACAGAAGAAAGGAAGATGTTTTTACTAATTTGTTATTAGCATTCATTCACAGCAATTAATTAATTTTAATAAGCCACCAATAAATGCAAAAGCTTGATGCAATCATAGATGATTTTTGTTTTGCACATCTTGCAGATGTACAAAGCATCTTCTAAAGGGGGAAACAGGGCACTGTACTGACACCTCTGTTGTTATCTTGTAAGAACTGAAACTGATAGATGAAACATGAGAAAATTATAGCTGAAATGTATTTGATACGAACACATTACAAAAATCTGCTCAATTCATCTCAGCTTGTGGGAATCAACAAATTATGCACATTTTTCACTTTTCATTTGAATTTTTTGTGCACAAACAGAATTGAGTTATCCAGGATAAAAATTAAGATATCTCATATAACTTTGTTTTTAAGTGAGCAAGGTAAACCTTGGCTCTGGTTGAAGAGGAAATGGGCCATGCTATAGTTTTCCTTGGCAAAAGCACATAATTTGCTAAAGTTTCATGTTCTTTTCTAAAATTTGTGAAGACACTGTGGCTGCTGCTGTTTTGAACTTGTCTTTCACTTAAAATCCTTCAGGACATTCTCTGACCAAAGGGCTGAAGGCTCCTGCATAGAAATTGGCCATTTCATTTAGCAATGATTCTTAATTCTCATGGAAGTTCTGACACTTGATAATCTTATTTATAAAAGACCAGTCCTCACAAAAGTTCCTTTTTAGTCTATAAGATAAAACAGTCTGATTATGCCTGAGCAGCCTCATGCAGTTTTCCCAAGCACACTTGACATCCAGAAGAAGAGGAGAAGACTATAAGGTGATTCCTAGTGGCATCTAGGAAAAATTATTCAAAAATTGAGTCTTCACTGACTCAGAGCATCCAAACTGCTGCTCACACTCTACATTTTATCTCCCAGTAAGCTAGGGATTTTATTTGCTATGCTCAGATTGTCTTAAAAGTGCCAGACAGTTGGGTTTATAAAGTTCTTCATGTATGTTTAAATCAGCTTGGTGTGTATGAACCTTCTCAATTGGGAGCATTTGGAAACAGGGTCCTTTGAAAATTTTTGAAAACTGCTTGAACAGTAGTTTGATGTCTTCCTTATCTAATAGTAATGATTTATTCTATAACCTCCAGCTCATATAATGACCTAAACCATTCTCATGCTAAAGATGCTATTTCTTCTTATATCAGTCACTAAACTTTTTGGTGCTTATTGAATACCAGTCAGATCTCCTGAAGATGTGTGAATGCTAGATTTTGATGCCCTGGGTGAGGAAGAGCCTGTGTGAAACACTACCTTGCTTTCAAAACTTCTTAAGTACCCCATCTTCAGGCATTTGTGGCCAGTGTTGTGGCTACAATAAAGTTCATCGTGTGAACAGGCAACTGCTAAGTCATCAGTTATTCAAATCGTCTTGCAGAAGCTTCAACTTCAGGAGAAAATTTTTGAGTGCAGTACTTGAAGAGTCGCTGTCATGTTCCAAATAAATACATTTCTAAAACAGCAGGTGGTGCCCTTGCTCTCTTTGCAGTAACACTGGGATGGACAGCTTTACACTAACAAATACCTTGGTCTCTCATCTGCTAACATGACCCTATGGAATATATGACTATTTTCTCATGTCTCCATCTCCACTTTGACATGTTCTAGTCACTGGCAATTTTCCTTTCGAAATAGGAATGGATCAGTTTTCAATTAAAGAAATTTCTAAACATGCTGCAAAATAAAAATATAATATAACTAAGTGATCTGATAGATATTTTGAAGCAAGTGATGTCTTAGCCTGTGTGTCTTTTCTGATAAATGTACATTCAGTTTATAAGTATATCTCTTACTTGTTTCATAGTGGTAACTTCTTTGATGAAATACTATTTTTTCTATGTAACAAGACTCCTGAGAACAATATCCCCCTACTAGGCTCCCAGAAAAGTGATTGTATTTCTCATGACTAAAATTGTGTATCTGCAAGAGTTTTTAAGAATTCCTTTCCTATTTTCCATGTTTTATAAATCTGTAATAATCTGCACTAACTGCATAGGTGAAACATGAACAAGGAACCAGGCTTGCGGATCTCAGAGCACCAGCTAAATAGAAAATACAGCGGCTGGCACAAAGATCCCTGACCAGTTGAAATGCAGCTACCTCAGTACCTGCCTGTATCTCCATCCCTTACTCTGTAAAGGTGCTTGGCCATGCCTGCACTGGGACTTCTGGAAGGAGACCAACAGCATGTTTACAGAGGTAGCAGTGGAGCTTATCTCTCTCTCTGCTGGTCATGTCATTGCAGCGATGTGCTGCCCACTGAGTTTCCACCTCTTCATATAGAAATTATCTTTCTTATGACCCTCACATTCTGAATTAGATAAGAGTGAGAACATGAGAGACCAGGGTAGATCTTTAAATGTGTATTTCGAGCTCAGACAAATGCTGACACTGGTGATGGATGGTCTGGGATATAATTAATCATTTTTAAGAAAAGAAGTGGTTACTTGGAAGTGTTCAGCCTGTCAGTTTCAGAGGTAAGATGGTAAAGAGAAGGAAATAATTCCACCCATCCATTAGTATAAGTATAGGATGAAAATTTGTGAATGTATAATGTTGCTGAAGTTTCTACAGCATAATTATGAACAAAAAATAATGTGCAAGTTTACATTTAGCACTAACAGCTAAACAAGAAGCACATGTTCTTTATGAAAGATGTACTAACAAAACAACCTCAAAAAAATTTCCTGGATGTATAATCTTTAAACCATTCTCTTTCTTCAGAGTGTCAGAGGAAAGTCCTTAAAAAAATGCAGAGGGGAGTGTGTGGGTCTTAGCTATTTCTCTCTGGCAAACAATAAGCTTGTTGTGTTGCTTGAGGTGTTAATATCTGTGGGAGGATAAATCACTACTACTTCTCATGAACACAGGAATGCTTCTATTGTAAGATATTTTACCCAGTCAGGCTTACTGACACCACCTTCTCTCTTCAGCTCCCACTGTAAGAGGATGATACTCAGGTCTGAATATTCTTACTTACTTTTCAGTGTTGATTTTACAAGGCACATTCCTTTCCAGCTTTTCATTTTCTTAAACCAGAGAACAGAGTATAAACATTGAAAGGATTTTAAAATGTCTGAATCTTTTACATATGTTAGAGAATTGCCCTTTTTTCCCTCTGGCTGTATGCAGTCAGCTGTATTTGTTATAATTGGTGTGCAGAGGACCGAAGACTTGACAGAGTGAAAGTTATAGATGGAACATGATCATTTGATGCTCTGTCAACTCCTGTCTCGCCTAAGAAAATGTTAGATTTCATGCAGAATTGTGGCAGGACTCGTTTGTCATCTCAACCCCACGAAGTGCGATTTACGCTGTAGTAAATAAACATGTAAAATGGCTTGGGTAGGGGAGAAAGTCCTTGTGAAACAGTCTAAAGAGCATTGATCAAACCTTTTTGTTCTGCTTGGTGCACAGCTTTTAGACCAGTATAACTCATGGCGTGTTTTTGCTAGAACGTTCCTCTCAGTCTTACACCAGAGTGCTCATTTCTCACCATTGTTTCCTGGAAGAGGTTCAAAGTGAGGAGAGTGAGAACATGCTCGGTGTTTCCTTATGCCAAAGCTTTTGTTATCTTTGTGGGCATAGTAGCTGGCAGTAGAAGATGTTCTCGTCTTCCTATTTCCTCTAAATAATTAGAGCGGTATTTTTTCCAGCCTAATTTTGGACATGAACCTGTTTGAGAAATGTGATCAAAGTGTCAACAAAATCATAGGGACTTGAAATGCAGTCACATGAATCCCATGTCAAGAGTTCCTTCTGTGTACCACTTTCCAAAATGCATCTGGGAATCCCCGCAGAAACACTGATTCCCCGGGCAGTCTCAGTACACATTGTTTTATAGTTATATTGGGATCCACCTCCTACTTCCCTGGCCTGGATGTGTTGCTGTGTCTTTGGGACCTCAGACTGGTAAGGTGAGTACCAAACAGAAGTGAATGCAGATTGCTGGTAGCTCTCAACATCTGCAAACAAAATTGCTGTTTGGTCTCACTTCCACGTTGATGGCCTACAACTTTTTCACAGATTATTTTTTGCTACGTTTGATCAGTTGGGAATTGTCAACTGTCTCTGTTCAAAGCTAATACTATCCAGGCCTTTTGGCATTGTTCCTGAACTGAGGAAAGGACATAGCCCAGGGCAATGAAAGATACACCCTGTCTAATTCTCAGCCTTTCTTTTCCCCATAAAAAAAAAACACATAGAAAAGAAAAGAAGTTCTGGTGTCTAAAAAAACCACAAAGAAACCCCTGCCACATTTCTCCTTCCCCTCTCTTCAAAGGCAAATCTTACTTCAGGGAAAGATGATGACCTCTTTAAAATAGGAAGGAAAAAATTGAAAAAGGAAATTTAAAAAATTATTTCCTGGATTATATATTCACTTTATAACAACAGCTACTCACAGTAAGAAAGACAATATCTGAAATACTACAATCACATATAGTTACGTGAGAGTTTTGAGGGATTCCCTGTAGAGATCTGGATTTCTTAGGAGGAAAGCTGCTGAAATTGTGAAAGCTGAATTGAAAAAAATAGTCTTCTGAACACAACCATATAAATTTGAAAGAAAAAATTGTATTCAGATTGCAGAGATTACTGGGATTGCCTGTGGTGCAAACCAGAGGCACATTTCCTAGAGGAAGTCACTGTAACTGGGAATCACAGGTAAAAACAACTGGAACAGTTGGGAATCTGCTTAGATGAGGTGCTTTGGAGCTCCTGCAAAGTAGAACATAAGAGAACTGACCTAAAAAATTGAGTAAGTCCTACTTGTCAAAGGGCAAGCTTGTCTTGAGAGGCCATTTGTGATGAGGATCTGAAAGCAACAGCCAAGTGTGGAAACCACCATGTGAACATTATGGCTCTTCTGTGTAGCCTTGGTACCAAAGCACTTTTTGGGTATTTTCTGTATTCTCCTATTGTAATCAGAAATCTTGCCAACACAGGTATATTAATAACTATTTTCAAGAAGTAGTTTTCTTCCTAGAAACTACTTTCTAGAGAAAAAAATTTAAAGTTTTTCTTTTCTATCAAGCAAATTGCAGAGAATCACAGAAAGAGAGAGAGGAAAAAAAAAATTGTAGTTGTTTGTTTGCTCTTACAAGGCACTGAACATGACCTCTCAGGAATGTGTAGGAGAGGAAATGAAAAGCAGACGTGGGAAGCTGAAAAAGCAGTGCTTCTCCTCTATCATTAAGTATATAATAAGGTAGATTACATCAGTTGTTGTCCTAGTCTCCCTGGTGAACAGGTGTCATAGATACAGCACTGTCTAATCAAATATTAACTCATCATGTGGCAGCAGTGGAGAGAGAATGTGTAAGATCATCTACCTCCTTTCACATGTGGCCAAGTCTTCAGCACCAAAGTTCAGCAAAGGACATTCTTATCATTCTTATGGGTTCTTATGAATCTAATTTTATATAGTTGCATAGACTCATGACAACCTGATTTTCTTCCTGCTTCCTGAACAAAATTATGTTAGATACAAACATATGAATATGGCAAATTCAGACAAAAGTTATGTTTATGTACATGGTTATGCAATGAACCCACAGGAGCTTAGTACTTACTGTTTTAAACCTTTCCTTAGAATAAACTGATATAAAGGGCTTTTGTATTTTTAAGTTGTTTACAATTACAAATAAATGCCATTGCTCCTGTGGAAGGGAGATGTCTTGCTGTTAGTTAGACAGGAAGTTCTTAGCTCCCGGACTGGGTCTGTCACTGCTGGGTCATGGGCTCCCTAAGTGTCTGGTACTCCTGAATGGTGATGAAAACTTGTTTAGTTTTTGGTTATTCCATTGCACTTGCTAGACTTTTTAATGTATACAACTTCACATACAATCTAAAGTCTTGCAGTGCTTTTAAAATGACAGCTGAATCAGATATGTGGGTATTGTACATAAGCTATCAAATAACCTGAGGAAAGGTGCCTGATGAGAGTCACTTTCTGTCTTCTCAGTCTCTTTCCTGAAGGAGGAAAAATTCAGTGACATGGTATTCAAAGCAGTGCCTCCAAAGCAAAGTAATGGTAAGTGAAATGAGGCAAGGGTTTTTTTCAGGAAATGTAGGTTATCACTTACTTTCTTTTCTTTGGGCCCTAGGAAGAGTCAGTATAAAAGGAGAAACAATCGCTAGGAGAGGTTATTCTGCATAACCAGATATCCTGACATAGACTTTTACAAGTGTCCTCTTTGATTCATCCTAGATGTCCTTTTTCCAAGATGAGAAGCCTAAAACTCCTTCTCAGAGTTTCAAGGAGGGGATTAGAAACTCCTGCTATTTAAAAAGAGAAAAGACTTAGTAAACTGGATGTAAATTGACCTTAAAAAAATCAGCCAGGGGAGTCTATTGTAACCATCAAAAAAAGGGAGATTTGGAGCTATTTTTTCAATAAGAATGAAGGTACAAAAATGTTAAGCATGAAGGCCTGACAAATTTGCATGGCTATTTGGTGAGATGGACTGGGCTGGCAGGGCTGAATGACTAAAATGGTTCTAAGTACTGAGATGGTGGGGGGTGTGCAGGGTGAGCGTCTTAATGGTGCTTCATTTCCATTTGGGCCCAAACCAGCACACCCTCCCAAGCTGTGTTAGCACTTAAAAAAACATATGCACAGCTCTTGCCCATATCTGCAGTTTCTTATTATCAGATACTACCCTTCTGTGTTCAGGTGAGATTCTTATTATGGATTATATCTCTAAACATATATATTAAAATAATAAATATAATGCATAACACATTAAATCAACAGTTATTTTATATATCTTTTACCTCTAAGGCCTATTAACCCGTAATGTGTACTACTCTTCACAAATATTATTGAAATTCATCTGACACAAGGGTGAACCCAATCTGTAATAAGTAAGAGGTCTTGCTCAGTTATTTTTAATTATTCATTGAAGGTGGAAGATGTGCCAAGAGCTGGAGAGCTCTAGGTGCAAATGTGAGCTCTGGCTCAGCTCCACCTTGAAGGGAGGTACAGGTGCAGACTGTTCCCTCTCCAACCTGTTTGCTCTTGGGAAGAAGCCCAGCACAAAAAAAAAAAAAAAGGGAGACAATCTGGTCATGAGCTCCAGCCTGTTCATGGTGTGGGCAGTCAGTGTGTTAGGACTGATGATATATTGTGGGGTAAACTTTCTCTGTGGCTGGGATATGACCAAAGTCCTTGACTTAAAAACACCACACCTGCACTACCCTGCAAATACCGCTGGTGCTACCCTACTCTGCTTCTGCTCAAGTCAGTGTTAGTTCATGGGAGAAAAGATGGTGAGGCTTAAACATGTTGGTTTGTATTTTAAAAGAGGCAAACAAGCACTGCTGGGCCACCTGCTGATGATAAAGCCTTGTCAATTTATCTGAGATTAATTGAAGATATCTCCATGGGTTCTGTATTGTATCACCTTCAATATCTCTCAGACACCTTAATGTGACAGAGGCAGCGAGAGAAGGCAATATTCTTGAGCTCTCACTTCTGGAAAGGAGACCAGTGAAGACTTGTCATCAGTTTCTATTGACACAAAATATTTTAGCAAGCACTTGCCATTTTAACTATTGTGGGGAAAACAAAGTAGTCATCTGCCTCCTCTAGGAATTTTCATAGCTCATGAGACTAATAGTTCCTGTCAGGTAGCTGGAGAGCTTTTTCATTAAGCATAGCTCACAGCCTTTTTGCATTTGGTATTGAAAGCACAGGCTCCAGCCTTATGCTACCCAGAACATGCTACATATTTTAATAACTTCCTAGAATCACTCACCTTTTGAAAAAGGCACAGCACTGTGCTGTGAAACACAGAAAGAACAGCAATGAGTCTACAGGATTCATAATCTCTGTACAATTTGGGCAGAAGTCTAATACTCTCATTGAAAGGCACTGAGATCAGGCTCTGGTATGATCTTAGTGAACTTGTTATCCTTACTTTTATGTCATGCTCAGCATGTGCTGTGACTTGATCTAGATTTAAATTTTTTAAACAGCCATGTTATTGGTGGGTCATAGAGGGTTTGTTACAGAAGAAAAGAAACACAGAATAGAAATACTCTCTTGTTTTTGTAAGAAGTAAAGGCTCATTACCAACAGAGAGATTCTACTCCAATAAACTTGTACTGATGGGACAGGTTTAAGCACTTAATCCTTTTTCTGCTCCTGTTATAACAATTCCTAGAATATGGAAATGCTAACAGGATGTTTTTCATAGAGATTAAAAAGGATTATTCATTTTAGTGACTCATCTCTAGCCAGTCCATTGTTGAAAGTTCTGGTTGATTGTACAAACAGTGTGTTTTCCTAATGAAATGAAAGCAAACTGAAGAGACCTGGTCCTTTTCAGCCACCATTTATTCTGACCTTTGTTTGCTGTCTGTTATCAGTACAACAGTTAAAAATCCCAGCAAAGTCTAGTTCTCTTCAGTGTGTCCCATGTGTGAGCCCAAACATCTGTCCCTCCCCGTGCTCCAACTCCACAGGCTATTCAGAGACAAACCACCACAACAGGCAGTGTCCACTCTGTTTCGTTTCAGAGTGCTGTAACCTTTTTGGGTCAGTATTAGGGACACATATTCACCTGGTCCTGCTTAGAAATTCTGGGAACAATAGGTCTGAGAAAATTTTCTGCAACAAAGGAAATTCTCTTTTGACAAAGTAAAAGGTACAGCTGGGTGGAAGTACAAGAGCAAGTAAAATGCTTCACAAAAAATAGGCAAAAATATCTTGCTTTTTTTAAAGAAAGGCAGGAATTGTGCTGCTGAGTAAGGCTCTCAACTCTCATCTTCCTCTGCTATGTATAGACAAAGTCTGTCCCTTTTATAAGGGCAAACTATAAACTCCTGGTAGAATTAATTTTCTGTCCTTTTTAGTCTGCTTGAAAAATATTGAAATAGTGAAAACAAACAACAAAAGCCTTTACTTTAAAAAATACAGCCTAGCTTGGAATCTGCCTTTCAACATTAACTTTCCTGATGCAATTGAAGAGCTTCTTACTTTATCTCCAGGGGGTTATCTGCATAAAGCCTCTCACTAAATTTTTTTTTTCATATGTGGGGAAGTGATTTGCTTTCTAAGAACTACTTTTAATATTTCCATTTTTTACATCTTCTACAGGCTTGTTACTTGCTACTTTATGGTCAAGAATTGGCAGAAGTCTTTTGAAGTATAACAAAGGCATATATTCAAGATAGCTTTTTGGACTATGATCTCTAAATAATTACTTTTACCCAGTAAGAAAGGTAATTTTCTTACTTTGTAGACAAACTAGACTTAAATTAAACATCATGAAGCAAAAGTTGCCAGGAAGAATGATTTTCCTGTGAAATAGGAAATATATGTTCTCTTGACATCATTGACGTGACACATACTGCCATCTGGGGTGTTCTGAGAAAGCACCTGGCTTGCTTCCTTACCTGCTGCTCTTGTCCTTTCCCAGTGGCCACATCAAAATGCCCTACAGATACAAAAATGTCATCAAATGTCAGCCTTTCAACCTTACCTAATGCCATTTGCTCCAGGCTTTTGCAATTAGGTTGATCATCCCCATTTCCTGCGGGCAGAGGAGTTGAGGCCAAGATGCCCAGGAACCACGGGCTGGGAGGAGAGCTGGAGCCCAAATTCTTCACACAGTGCCTGCTCTGAGGCCATGTCCACAGGCACTGCTGTCTTTGTGCCCACAGTTCCTGCCAATTGCTGCCAGGAGCTTACAGCTGTATAACACCATTACTTCTGAACTCTTCACAGAATCACAGAATGACTGGGATTGGCAGGGACCTCTGGAGGTCACCCAGCCCAATGCTCCCCCTAGAGCAGACTCACTGAGAGCAGGTTGTCCAGGATTGTGTCCAGGTGGGTTTTGAACGTCTCCAGAGAAGAAGAATCCACAACCTCTCTGAGCAGCCTGTTAAAGCATCTTAAGAGACCATATGATAATGCTACTTTTATAGAGTATTTTTTTGTGCTGCAGTATTTACCCCAAATCAATCATACCTAATATTAAATTCACTTTTTCTGCTCCACTTTCTTTCCCTGTGCCTAGGTAATTGAATGCCAGTGAAGTGCCTAATCTGACAGGTTATTAGATATGTGTCTATGTGTAGGTCACTAAGAGTACATTAGGAATTAAATTACATTTGTCATTCAAACTATCACGTCGACCAAGCCACTGCAAGTGTTAATGATTTTACAACCGACTGCACTCTGTTATGTCTCAGGTTGGCACATTGCCAAAGAGTGATTTTTAATTTTTTTTTTTTTAATAAATAAAAATTCTCTTTTCTTTCCACATTGGTGTCCTCTTACATGGCATTATAGTCCTTGGATACTTTCAGAGGAATGTGAAGACGCATAGAGAAAGAAACAAAAAAAGAGGTTAAATTGCAATCTACTCTCTGTCCTATGTTTTTTCTTTGTGGCAGATGGTGGAGGTTCCTATTACACTGTTCAGTCTTCCAGGGACTGGAAAGAAGGTATTTCATTGCCCTCAGGAACTCAAGGGGGTTTGTATTATAATGAAGTAGCAAGAAGTTTCAATTGGTGCAGTTGCCAGGAAGCTCACAATATATGTTGTATCTTTATCATGAATCTGGTTTCATCTTACCATAGGCTGAAGCAAGAATGATAAACTGTATTAAAAATCAATATCATTTAGAAATGTATGATGGAGAGAACAAGCAGGATTTTTCTAGAATTTAGAAATAAATTGTCTGTTGACTACTGCTGATGGCTTAATCTCCCCTTCATTCTGTGAACATTAGGATATGAGGCCAGCTGGGGTTTACGAGATACTTCCAAAGCATGGTTATTCCAGCTAGAAATGCAATCTGCTGTGAAGTCAAATCCCCACAGTGGAGAGAGGCTGCTGAGTCTTTGCACTCTGCCAGAGCACAGGCTACACCCTGATCGAGTGTAGCCCAACTGGAGCCACAGCTATGACAGGACACTGAGCAGAGACGTGGCAGCCTGGAAACTCTGTCCCTGGTCATTATGTTCATTGCTGCTATAAAAAGACTTCAGTCAATTATAAATTTTGTCAGAACATTCTAATACGGATGGAAGGAGAAGGTCGTTTTGAAAATAGCTCGTATTTATTTGTCTGTCAATGCTCATAAGAAATGATACACATACACCAGATGCTAGGCTGGCTGTGCCCTTTGTTCATAACTCTGTCAATTCAAACAAAACTAAGAATGTCCAAGTGATGTAGTTTTAATAATCCCAAAGATTAGCAACTAATCCCAAACCATAATGAATTTTCCATCAGCATGACTTGTAGGTCACTGTCACTATAAATCTAGTTTAATAAAGTTTGTTACCCAGAGGAATGCTCATGGAGTGCAGAAGAAGAGAACAGAAGCCAGGGTCAGTGATGGAAAAAGTAAAAATAATAAAACATTGCCTGGAAGGTACTGTATTAACAATCTGTAGATAACAAAGCACTCAACTCAACTAATACTTATATACTCCCCAAGGAAAATTCCTTTAAGGAGTTAAACCCCCATCATCTTTTCCATGTACATTGCTTTCTGTTCCATTTAATCTCAATAATACCAAGTCTTTGTGTCATTAGTAGAGCCCTTGGTTATATCATGAGTGTTCTTTGAATGTTTGCTGGGCATGTTGGGTGAAGAGACTGGAACTTGTGCTCAAGTAACAAAATTCTGAACAAAATGCTTCCAAGTCAGTAATGCTCTACAAAGACAAAGATGTGTGAGGAGAGACATCCTTGGCAAAATGGGAAAAACAACTCTGGTCACAGCATGCCTTTGCTGAGTATGTCACAGAAATATTACCAGTGTACCATGAGGTTCCAAAAACTCAGTCCCAAATTGCTCTTTGTGACCCACAGACACCTGAGGCCATGGCCTATGGAGGTATGAGGTTCTGGTGCAGATTAAATATCTCAAGACCAAAACTGCACCAGAAGCCTTCTCTTCAGAAGCCAGGTTACCTGGCAGGGAAGTACTTAGGATTACCTTAATCTCAGTTGTGGCTAAACACTCACACGACCTGAAGGAATTTCTGAAATGGTACCAAAAACACATCCATGTGAACAAACAAACATTTGACACTGACTCCTGCAATGTTGCAGGCTGGATGGGGGGACAATCAGAGCAGTAATGAACCAGCTGGACGGTCAGGCTCAGAGTCTCAGGGCCAGGGGATCACTTTTCTGCCTGGAACATGCTACAGGGGAGCTACCACAGAGTCTATCCCGGGACCTGTCCTTCCTCAGTTATCTGGCAGAGATTGTAGAGCACACTCTCACCAGATAATACAAATTGCTGGTGGCCAGACAATGCTCTCCATGGAAGGACTGTCTTTCAAAGGCTCCTTGACAGGCTGGAGGGATGGGCCAACAGGAACCTTATGAATTTCAAGAAGCAAAATGCAAAGAGCTGGGAAGGAAGAAACTCTTACAGTCCTTCAGGCTGGGGACAGCTCTGGGAAGGAGCTCTGGGGCAGCGAGCTGGGCAGGAGCTGGTGTCAGGGCCAGGCAGCAGCCCCTGGGCTGTGCCAGCAGGGCACAGTGAGGAGCTGGGGGCAGAGCCCGTGCCCAGCCCTCGCTGCCAGAGCACATCTGGGCAGCCCCAGCTGGGTGCCCGGAGCAGGAGGACGCCGAGAGCTGAGCGAGTTCAGCCCTGCAGGGCTCAGGGCTGGAGCCTGGCCATCAGCAGAGCATGGGGCTGGTCCAGGCTGGGCTGAGACAGCTCTGGGGGCACCTCACAGACACCCCAGAGCCTGGGGAGGGGAGGGAGGGGAGGCAGCCGAGCCCTGGGCAGCAGGAGCTGACACGGGAGGGCTCAGGCACTGAAACATTTCCATGAGGACTGGCAGGTCCTGCACAGGGAGGCTGGGCAGGCTCCATCCTTGGGGGATTGTGAAACCTGGCTGGGCAAAGCCCTGAGCAACCTGGTCTGGCCTCACTGCTGGCCCTGCTGGGGTGCATGAGGCACCTCCTGTGGTCCCTTCCAACACAAACTAATTTATGATTCCATTATTCTAATCAACAATATTAGATGTAGACCATGAAGAGTATTATTCCTGTTGTGATGCTAATCCCATCTAAACATGCACTGGTGATAAATCCTGGCTGGGGCCAGTCACCTAGACCCCCTGTGTCTTCACCACTGACATAAATCAACCTACATTTTATTGACTCAAAAGCATTTAAATATAGCAGTCATTTTTGCTCATTTTTTACTCAGAATGGCACATTTGTCAACACTATATTTCACTGCTTTTTCTCCAACATAGGACCAGATTAAGAGTTCTACCCTTTTTATCTGTTACTGTTTATAGTTCATCACCAATATCCTGTGATGGATCTGAGACTTGGAGAGGGTTTTTTCCCCCAATTTGTTCTTTTTTTTAAGAGCTCTGTTATAATTTTGAATTCTAGAGGTGGTTCACTGTGACTGGTGGCATTTCCTGGTCATTCACTAATGACTGGTGACTGATTCCTTCAGTTTTTTGCTTCTCTCCTTCCTTTTTAACGTTAAAACCTATGGCAACTGACTTTAATTTTTTTTTCTTCTCGGATTCTAAAGATTTATTTTGAAGAATTAATTATTTCTCTGCATCTTTTTCTTTATAATCCATTGCATTTCTTATGGTTTCTCCATCACAGTGCTTTATTTAGCATCCAAGAACTAGTTCTTAAGCATTTCCTCATGTGCTTTTTAAAAGCATTTCTTGCCCTATATATACATTCCAGTCTAAAATCTAGTCTAAAGTCTAAACCAATTAGTTTAAACATTTAAAAAAATTGCTATTAGAAGCTTGATAAAATGTTATGCTGATTAGTAGCAGTACTGTGGTCAAATATATTTAACTCAATTATGACCACTGATAGACAGGCAAACATAAATATTCTAAATCTCCAGTTAAAATTTGCTCATCAAAATGAGCTCTAACATGGCAACTCTCTTATTGTCATGTTCTATGAATATTTTAGGATCTTTGTAGTTATCTTATCTTGCTCTTCTCCCAGACTTAATCACTAGCACATTTTCAGACTCCCATGAAAAGCATCTAATGTCATTTATTTGTTGCCACCACCTAAAAAAGTGAGGCTCTTTCTGTAAAAGCTCCTAAATCTATTAGCTATAATACAGATAAAACATAGACAAGGTAAACTCCAGAGATCCCTTCCAACATCAGCATGCTATTTGTACGTGTGATTTCTCCTGCTGTACTTTCAGTATGTTCTTCTACGTTCGCTTCCTATTCTTTTAACATCTACCATTTTTATATGCTTCTCACTGAATACATTATGAATGAGATACAAAAGCCTAGATATTTCAAAGACTCTTGAATCTGGGCAGCATCATAGGAATGGGGTTCATTCTCAGGAGCAATATCTGATGTCTAAGCCAGTGAGATCCACAGACTCTGCTTTAGCTCACAATGCTGGTGCCACAGCCTTTCTGGGCCCATAATTACCAAGATACCTTCCTTGTTAGCTGGTGAAGCTCTGGTTTCTGCTAGGGCCAGGGCTATGGCAAGACTAATTCAAACACACCCAAGAATGGAGAATATGCCACTCTGAAAAATAAAAACATTCTGTGAAAACCTTCAAGGTTCATCTTACTCTACTAGCATCCCCTTGGTTTGAACAGTGATGTTGCACAATTTGCAATTCCTTCCTGATTTTCTTTTTCTTACAGAACTGGGGTCCAGATTGCAAAACCAAGGACTTCTTCCCTCATCAGCTTTCTAGGAAAAACATTAAGAGACAGTAGCCTTTTTTCCTGTATGGAGACATGCTGTGCTCTGGTAGCCCAGGATGTCTCTGCCACATACCTGAGCCATCCCTTTCCCACCAGAGTACCAAAAGCCCTTACTATTGTCCATCTTCACCTTGAAAAAGAGAGAGCCTACAAAGCAGATCTACCTGACTTGAATTACTGTGAACACTTGTGAATCCAGCCAGTTGGAAAGGATAAAGAATGAAATTTGTGAAAAAAAATGTATTTAATGATATTTATGAGATTTATGTATTTAATGAAATAAATTCAGCTTGGTAGAAAATGGTCCTAGGTAATAAAATGCTGATTAGAAGAGATAGGATGGTCACACCCAGTACAAACCCACACTAAAATTATACTGATAAAATCTGGACTGTTCCCTCTGGCTTCTTTGAGAGACACTGGAATGATTGCAGCATGAAAACCAGATCTCCATGTCACAGAGTCATTGTAGCTACGTGTAAAAAGAGCTGATTTAAGACCAAAGATTAGTTCAACATGACTATATGATGTTTGAACATGACTATAACCATGTAGTTATAAAATTGTTTCATATTCACAGTGTGGGTTGAAGGAAAGCTGAGGAAGTGGGGGATGCTTAGGCTTAGATTAACTCTGAGTTAACTCTTCACACCAAACCCATTCTACGTGAATGGCAGTCCTTAGTCCCAGCTGGAAGTGTGCAAGAGCCCCATGAATGAGGCTGCCCTTTAGTTTAGTTAACAAGCTGGTTATAAATATCTCATTGACGCCCTGTAGTCACTGTCACTTCTGTTACCCCTAGCTGGGAAAGCGTTGGGAGTGATTTTTGCAAGGTACTTTCCTGCAGGCCAGCTGCAGCCAGTTCAGCTGAGGCAGGCTGGGGCAGTGTGCTGCTGTGGCTGGAGCCCAGCATGCAGTCAAAAAGCCTTTGTCAGGCCCTTGGCTCTGATGGGGGAGTGAGGAGCAAGCAGGTTATTTCTGACCTTGAGCAGCTAGCCTGAGTTTGTCAGATCCCTTCTACGTGCAGCCTGGGCACCCCTGAAATGTCTCTCGCAGGACATAAACATTTATGATTTCTTTAATGCCAAATCCTTGGGCTCAGAACCAGTTCAGGTCAAATGAATACCTGCTATTCTTCACTATTGCAGCTTAAACCAAAATCAGTGTGCTTGGCTATTCAGTCATCTGTTGCTTCATGTTTTTAATGAGTGTAGGACAGTCCTGCCTGTCTTACTGGTTCACAACACTGCGCAGACAGTCTCAGTTCCTCAGAGTGAGAGGGTGCACAGGGACACCCACATTTGCAGAAGTGCCACCACTGTGTGAATTCTGTTGAAGTGAGCTAAAAAAACCCTTCACAAAGCAAAACAAAAAAACCCCAAAAAACAAACTTCAAAAAGGAAAAAAAAAAAAGGAAAAAAAAGGGAGGGCTGGATGAGGCTCCCACCATCTGGCTGATTCTTAGGCTTTGGGTGGAGCTCTCTGCTCCACATGCTTGTCTCTCTCACTCAGTCCTTTGTCCTGGTTTCACTCCTCTGCTTCACTTCTCACTTCTACAACACATAGCCATGTCACACAGGTCCACTGTAAGTTAGTTATATGCAGTTATATGACTGATTAAATCAATAAGCAGCAGTCTTTTTTTTGGAATAGACATTCTAGTTTTTCTTCTTGTGGGTCTTGAGATTTTGCTAAGGAAATAGCTTTGCTTAATAGAGTTTTGCAGTTTCAAATCATGGAAAAACTCTCAAGATAGTTGTAAGATCTTATCAACCCCTCTTCGCCTTTCTGTTTGCATTGGTATATTCACACACATAGAATTACCAGTGAGAGGTTGGTTGGTTTGGGTTTTTAAATCTTTTTGCCAGAATTTTTTGCTTCCTGACTTGTTTGGTACTGAGACAAACTTCAGTAGTACAACATCAGTGATTTTACCCACAGTAAATACCATTTATTTTTTCTTTTCTGAGTCTTTAGACTGTAGCCCTACCCTTCCGAGCTGAGATATGATCATGTCACTCTCTCAAGGAGGACAAGTCAGGTTGCAGCACTCACTAGGTTAACCAAACATAAAACACGAATGCAACAGATCACAATCACAATGAATAAATGCCTTGAGAAACAAGAGTTCCAATTTAGCAGAAAAACAACAAATTAGCTTGTTATGAATAACATTTACTATAACTTCACAAGTGAAGATGCCATTCTGTTCAGCTAACTATATAAGACACAAAATCACAGGGTGAAAGTGCCAAATTCTAGGAAAGGGAATAAAATTCATACCTTCACATCAGGGCTGATTAGAAATAACAACTATTGCATCTCAGTTTGTGTTTGTTTTAACCTGCTATTGCTCAGCTAAAGGTCCTTTCCACTGATGACAGTTTTGTAAGATAAATCTTGCAGGTGATGCAAGATGCTTCAAAATGCACACAGAACTCTGCAGACTAGTAAGAGGGGGAAGCTACTCAAAGATGATTTTTTGGGTCTTTTCCAATCTAAATGATTCTGTACTTCTATAAGAAGTTGAAAACTGTAATCTTGCAAAGACACCAAGGATCTCTTTGATTTCAAATGAGAGCTGTGATGTGATTAATTTTTTTCATGTGCATATGCATTTGCAAAGTTAGGTCTGAAGCATGGAACTTTTTGCATGATTTGAAAAAGAAAAAGGGAAAAAGCTCTGGTGAAAGAAGAGAGGAAGTAATGCCTTTCTAGGCTTGACTGACAATGTGTCTTTCTACTTCAACTATGTATATGAGTTAGTGGATTTTAAAGTAAATATATAGTGGAAAGGAGCTCAGAGTTGCAAAACCATGAGATAAAAAAAGTAAGAAAGACTAATTTTTTTTTTTGGGGTGAGGCAGACTACTGAGGGAAGTGCAGTGTAGTGCTGAGAAGAAGTCAGAAGGCAAGACAACAGCAAAACTTTGTCTCTGCTGATTTTAGGGTAGACAGGTAAAGCGACATGTTTTGAAACTAAGATGTAACTGTTGTTACATGAAAAATCCTAAGTAAAGACATATGCAAGACAGGGGTCAACAACACATTCATCCCCCAATTCCTCCCATTGTGATTTACTTCAGATATCTTAGTTCAGAAAAATTTAATATTTGCCCTGATTTTGGATGGCATGATTATGTAGTGAAAGCCACATCTTTGTATCAACAGCAAAACATCTGTCTAGAGGCCAGACCTCAGCACAAATTCTACACCTGTGGGCCTTGACCCCAGCCTAGTCAGTGAGGCTGAGACCATGTCCTGATACCATCACATACCTATGTAGACCTTGTTCATTCTTGAAGGACCTGTTTGAACCACACCACAGAAATTGGGAGGACTAAGGTTTTCTGAGATATGACAAAAAGGAAGGGTAAGAAAAACTCATTTAAGCAGCAGCATGTCGTGGTCAAGGTAGGAAATATGCAGAGATATCAGGGAAAGAAATTAGATCCACAGGCATACAGTCAAGGTGACTGAGGGATGGAGAACATCTCACCCAAAAGTGGTGGGTGGGAGTCAGTTTGAGTCTAAGATGCTCAAATTGTGATTATGTTATCACCCATGGGCCACTAGTCTCAGCTCCCACTGCTGTCAACAGAGGTTTGGTCAATGGGATCCAGGGAGAAATACAGCAGGCACGTTGCTTGGGGCACGATTCTGCAGGTTAATATCGACATCTAATGCCAATAGAGATGTCCTGGGCTGTGCCACCTGGCCTACAGCTGCCTCTCCTGACACCAGCAGGACAAACAGGTCTCTCTGATATCTGCCAGTCTCAGGTAACTGCATGCACCTGAAGAGGAGGCTGGACACTTTTGTCCAAGGGTTCGTATGAAGCAGCTGAATTGAGTCTTAGTTTGAGTCTTTAGTCTTGAGGCTGTTTTAGAATGAGCCTCTAGGATGCTCTCTTGGGTCTTCTAAATTTAGGTGTTTTATTTTCCACAGAGATGCTGGTTTATATTTCCCATATAGGTGCTGGTTAGCACCTCCAAGATCTAGTTAGCTCCTCCAAGGTGCTAGTTAGGTCTCCAAGTTAGAGAGTATCACTCCCCTCACAGGTGTGCCTATAAACAGGCTCCTAGTGAAGGTGAGCCATGTAATCTGAAAATGGTACTCAAGCTGATCCTTGGGGATAACTCCTGGTTCTCTCTGACTTTTTTTTTTTTAACTTAGCTATAAAAGGAGGAAAGCCTGAGTAACTTGCACTTTAATATCTGACTTCTAAATATCTAAAACCACGTGAAGCAAAACTCACAGTAGGGTACAAGTTCCAGAAGAAGAATTGACAAAATTTAGGTCTGATCAAGAGAAGAAAAACAAGTTTTCTCTGGAATTCTTGGTGCAACTTTATCTGAATGATTTCATACTGGTATGAACACTTTAATTACAGGATCATTTTCCAATTTTGATCATGAGGAGACTGGTGAAAACCAGTTCCAGGGTAAGTGTGCCTTTGTGGCATAACTTACAACATTTCACTCTGGAGACAAAGGCCTGGGGACAGAAGAAGAGAAAGGAGAGAAGGGCTGGTAAAACCAATGTCAGGGGAGGTTAGTCAAGTCATGGACAATTGTAGTAGAAGGAAGCACTCATTTAAGTCCCTTCCGATTGTCTAATAGTGATGATAAAACCTTGGCTCCATTTATTTTGTTTTTAAATGGTTTGTGTTTTTATACTTGCTTTTTATTTCATTGTGAGCCTTTTGTTTGCTACAAATTGCTTCAATATGTCTTTGAACTGCCTGTTTGAACACACAGCTTAATTCACTTCCATTTTCAAGAGTAAAATATCTCAAGCACTTAAAAATGTTTAGAAATAGCTCCCCACTCATAAAACTTTAAAATATTTTCAAGTGTCTGGAGTAGAAAATGCTGCTGGTTTGAAAGATGTTTGGTCTGTTTGAAAATCAGTTGGATGTTTCATTTAAAATGAAATTACGTAAAAATGATTTGTCAGCTTAAAGCAATTTTAATTTAAGATGTCCCTTGAAATTGCTTTCATCCTCAAAACTTCTCATTTTTTGCTGCCCTTACTCCTATATTATCCTTATATATAAATATAAGGATAATATAAATACATCCTTATATTTTTGCAGCCTTCAATCCTGCAACCACTGGTGCACAACAGGACAATCTAATTGACTCCAATGGAACAACCCCAAAGAATCATGCTAGGCCTGACAGTTTTTGCAGAAGCAGGGTCTGGATGGTGCATTCCCACCTCCCACTTGAGGGACCTAACCTCACTTGCTTGCAGGAGCCATGTTAGAAGGTTTCTTTACAGGAAATCATAAAGCTCTTAGCAGCAGATCTTACTGTGAATGTTCTGAACAGACTTTTAAATTTAAGATGTCTCTCACACTCAGTAGCCAGTTATGCTCACAGTGGTGTAGCCTTTCTTCTGAAGACAGCAGGGATTGTGGTCAGATGAGAAGGTATGTTATCCTAGGGTTAAAAAAATGCTTCAGGTCTGGAATGATGTACAAACAGGTAATAGTTTATCAAGGACCTAATGCTCAGCTATGTAAAAGGTTTTTGTGAAAGGTATTATAAAGGAAGCAGAGAATACAATCATTCCATTTCTAGTTTGCTGTGCCTTGTTTCATGAGCCCCTTAACTTTGCAACTTCAAAATAAAATTGCTTTGTATTGGGCTTGTAATTGTTCCCTTTCTTTTTAACATTTCATTTTGTCAACACAAAGCTAATACAATTATTTTCTCATAGGAAATGTCTGAATCACAGTCTTCAATGTGGAAACATGGGAAGCCTAAGTCACCTTTAGCAAGGAATCCCTTCTGTGGAAAGTCTGGAAACTTTACAGTGTTATTTGCTATACTGGCTGAGGTATTTTTGTTCCATTAAAAACAGATGCTCTTCCTGAGTATTAAGACAGATTAATTTCACAGATACAATGGGATCCCATTATAACAATCTGGTTTTGTTTCTAATCAAAACAATTTCATCATATGCATGACGCCTGGCTATAATATAACTGTTTTGATGTGCAAATGGAAATCTGGAATTCTGACTTTCTTACAGTGTATGTAAATGGTGGCTATATTTGTAGACTCTAAAAGTGGATTCAACTGTACAAATGAAATGTTTGAATACATACCATCTGTGTTAAACATATGTTCTTTTAAGGCCTGAATTTGCCACTGCCATTATTTCTTTGAGATTACTCCAGTGCACTTTGAACTGACTGGGCATCTCAGAACCCAAGATTAATTGGCATCTGTCTTGTAAAATCTTGACGCATATTAATAGCAAGTTGCTCTGCAATTAACAGCAACAAAGAAAAAAGGGTTTGATTAGTTGTGAGATAAGGCACTTCTGGATGCTGTGAGGAGTACTTACTGTGGCCCTGGCACGGAGCCAGTCATGCACAAATTTGAGCTTCAGAAGTGACAAGGCAGGACCCTGGGAGCATAAGCACACAAGGCGAACAGCAAACAGCAAGCAGCCTGTGGTATTGTTGTCACATCTGGTCCCAGAGATGGGAGTGAATGGAGGGCTGCTCGTAAACAGCTGAGCTGTGGCACAGCTCTCCTGGTGCCTTTCCAAGAGAGGTATGCTTTCAGTGAGTAGAGGCTTAGTTACGGAATTTAATGCTCTTTCAAGAACATCTGTGGCTTGTTTTCCTAATTAGAAGGGCAGTCCACAAACAAACTGCTTTCTATGCTGGGAGAAGAAGTGACATCTTAGAAAGACTCTCAACACTTTTGAAGATGCAGCAACTCACAAGGGGGAAAGATAATCGAGCAGCTATGCTTTTCAGAAGTCACCTCACTTTTTGATAGTGTTATGTCACTGAGCCCTGACAATAACATGTGTGTCTTAAAATGAAATGTCACTGGGTCCTCCACTGATTATACTTCATCATAATTGATAGCCTAAGCCTTTCTGGCATTGGATTTGGTCTTGTTGTTTGATTTATGTGTGCTGACTCCAGAGCCTTGGAAAACCTCAGTTTGAAAAACTGAGCTGAAATCAGTGGTGTTGTACAAGGGTGTATAGTGATTCCCTGCAGCTCAGGTTGCAGGATAGGAAGACAGTTTTATAACACTGAAAATTGCTTTTTGAATTTGCTACTATGAAATGCCAAACTAACGTGCTCAAAATTTTCATTTTCATAAACGCACTGCTGGTATATGACTGGAAAGTGTGAATTTCCAGAAGGCTGGGTTGAATCACTGTGCAGAGTCTGGTCAGCACTGCCCCGACTCACAAGGTGTTGAGCCTAGTGGGTGTGTAAGGAACTCTCCACCTAGTCCATGGAAATGAAAGAAGGAAGGAAAGCTGATTTAACAACAACAAAAGATTTTTTTTCTTTTTCATGTCAAGCAGTTGAAAAAGTTTTCACTGTTTCGGCAGTACAGGGAAACTCAGATCTTACCTTTACAGCCTACTCATCTTCTCAGGCTTTTCCCCTGATGCTTCTTTAAGGCTTTTGGCAGCCCATCTCTTAGTGATTCCTTCCTTTCAACAGAAAACCTAATCTTAATCCCCCTGTCAAGATATATATATTGGATAAAGTAAATACGTTGGATGAAATAGATAACTTTAATAAAAAATAAACACTTCTACAGCCTTACATATCTAGACAATTGTCATTATAAATAAATGCTATATATATGCACGTGTGTGTGTGTATTTGTTTACATCATGAATAATATTAAAATATCTCAGTCCTCTGAATGAAGTGGAAAGATATGAAACAGGAAAGACTTACTCTTGGTTAACTAGAATCATGTTAGAGAACATTCAAACAAACCAGACATCCTGAAGTCCACAGGGCCTGAGATTGTATACACAAGTGCTGAAGGTGTTAGCTGATGCCACTATCAAGTCACTCTTGATTATGTTTGCAAAGTAATGGAATGCTCAAGAAGGGAAAGAAGGAGGATCTGTGGATCTGTAGATTGGTCAGCCTCAGCTCAATCCCTGGGTAGGTGTAGCAACTGATCCTGAAAACCTCTTCCAGACACGTGAAGGAGAAAAAGGTGATCAGGATTGGCCAGCAGAGATTTACAAATGGGGAATCATGTTTTACCAACCTGACAGTCTCCTTCCATGAGGGGATTAGCTTGCTACATGAGGGTAAAATAGAGAATGTGTTTAACTTGACCTTATTAAGGCTTTTGACACCGTGCATCACAACATCCTCACACACAAGCTGACAAGATGCTCATTAGATAGTACACAGTGAGGTGCATCAAAAACTGGCAGAATGGTCAGACCCAGAGGATTGCAGTCGTTGTGATAAAGCACAGTTTGAGGCAAATCAATTGAAATGTATTCCAGGAGTCAATAGTGAGCCCAATAATAGTCAACAAATGACCCCCACTAGTGACTGTGGAGCAGAGTGCTCCCACAGTGAGATTGCAAACAACAGAAGACTGGGAAGAGTGGTGGGTATGCCAGATGGTGTGCTCACATTGAGAGGAACCTGGATAGGCTGGAGAACTGGGCAAATACTAATTGTGTATTTCAACAAAGGAAATGCCAAGTCTGCCCAGATGTGCAGACAAATAACACTGAGTATCAGTAGGTGCTGGGGGCACCAAGCTGGAAAGCAGGTCTGCAGAAAAGTATGTGAAAATCAGTGAGCTGAATATGATCCAAAAATGTGCCTTTGTGGCAAAGACCAACAGGACAGCATTAGCATTGCCCTCAGGTTGATAGAAATGGTCCTCCCTCGCATTGAGAGGGAAATACTTAAAGTTCTGGGTCCAGTTGTGGGCTTTCCAGTGCAGGAGACACAGAGACACTGGAAAATGTCCAGTGAACAGTCACAAAGAGTGGAGCATCTCTCCTATGAGGAAAGGCTAAGGGACCTGAGACTGTTCAGATTGGAGAAGATGAGGCTGAGAAGGATTTTATCAGTGAGTATAAATGCCCAAGAACAAAAAGGAGACAAGATCTTTTCAGCAGTGCTTAGGGGCAGAACAAGAGGCAATGGGCACAAACTAAAAAAAAATTTAAAAAATCAGTCTGAACACCAAAAACTGCAAGAATGGTCTAACACCTGAATGGGTACCTCAGAGAGGTGGTGGAGTTTCTGTCCTTGGAATCATGTAAAATCAGGTTAGGGTCCTGGGCAACCGGCTCTGCCTTATGTTGATTGAGAAGTGGGAATAGACTAGAGGAACTGAAAAGTTGCCTTCCAACCTGAACCATTCTGTGACTCTGTGATATTCAAACAGTAGAGTTGTTGATGTGTTTTATTGCATTTGCTCATCAGATATAAAAGTATCTCTGTGGAAGAGTCCGTTATCAGAGCAGTGGCACATAAGAATTGCTATTTAAAGCAAAAGTGCTTCTACTACTAATTACAGCAGACCTACAGGAGCTTCCTAGGCTGCACAGGGTGAATTGACTTCCTCTTAGTGACCATTCCCCAGATTCCCTGCTGTAGTTTTGCAACAATGCAAACAGCACTGGCCAGTAAAACAACGCTGTAGCTATTTGGTTAGTACTTGAAATGGTCTCCACTAGCATGCTTGGAAGCAGGTTATAAAAGCCAGGCTAGCACTAGAGCAAAAGCAGAGAGGAATACAGCGATCACACGGGATTTCTGCTTGTCTTCCCAGTATGTAGCTATGCTGGGAATTCTGTCACACGGGTGACATGTTATGTCAATTCTGTAGAGTATTTTCCTTTTATGGCCATGCTGTGTGGTTCCTGTAGCTGCTGATATGAACATTGCTTTGGCAATGCACTGTAATTAACTGTCTGCTAAGTAACAATGCCTTTAAACCAGGATTTTAAAAATATAGTTATTTGTAGGAGAATGCCAGATAAATAATTGAAGCACTGGAATGAGGCGTTCTTAATACTATATTCTGTGCTGTTTGATGACATAAATATATCTTATTAAAAAAAGAAATTTAGCCTTCAACAGCTAAACCCTTTTGAGTATGTCAGACACTTCACGTGAAGACAGGTTGCAGTTGATGTATAACTCTTACCTCTCTCATTAAATCTGAAGAAGACTCTGTCCCTTTTCTTTTTTCTTAATGCACATTGGTCTGCTATTTTATAGTCGCTGTACAGAAACATCAACCATTGCCATGTAACTGAAAACCCCAAAAAGATGCATGTTTCTGGAAAGAATCAGATTTCCTATGCAAGTTCTGACCAGACAGTCACTTCCCAGAAATACTGTACTGCGTGACATACTCACATTTGTGTTTGGGAAATCCCAGGAAGAAATGCAACCCACTGGGTGGGTATGTGCACTCTGAGTGCCCAAATCACACCTTTCTGACCCTTTTTCAAGCCTCACTCAACTTCTGTGCTCTCATACTCTCCACTTTTGCCTAGAACAACTCTTTCCTTTCATGCTCCTGTTCTCTGGGCACTCTTCCCAGACCTATCCATGAGTTGTGCTCACCATTCCCATCTGCTGTTTCTAATGCTAGAAAAGAAAGCACTAGGTAAGGGTAAGGAGAGAAGAACCTCAGAGCCACTTGCTCTGGAGCTCTGCAGGAAACACAGTGATGGGTCTTTTCTCCCAGTGATGGCAAGGTGAAGAGAAACATAAGACCTGAAATCTGCATGTGATTTGAAGACTGTGTTTGAATCCCATGTTGGAGCACACTTTTCTATCCTACTTACTCAGGAGTGTTCCTCTTAAATTCAGTGATGTCAACAGGTAGCTGCTATCCAGGGTGACCTGGACAGGCTCTCTTATCAGGACTTGGGATGGTTTAATTTCTGCCTTCCAGAACCTGAGGGGAGCCTACAGGAAAGGTGGAAAGAGACTACAAGAGTATGTAATGATAGGAAAAGGGAACATGGCTTCAAACTGAAAACAGTTGGTTTCAATTAGATATTAGGGAAAAAACCTTTCCTGAGAGGGTGGTGAGGCACTGGAACAGGTTGTGGATGCCCCATATCTGGAAGTTTCCAAGGCCAGGTTGGATGGTGCTCCGAGCAACCTGATCTATTGGAAGGTGTCCCTACCTGTGGCAAGGGGTTTGGAATTAGTTGATCTTTAAGTTCCCTTGCAACCCAAAGCATTCCATGGTTCTAGGATTCTATGACCGCTGGAAAATGCCCTGACTGTCTGATGGAGAAGATAACCCATCTCACCATTTTAGCCTCAGGCTGCTCATCTTTTGTTTCTTTCCTGATGCATTCTTGTTCCCGCTTACTTCTCAGGAGCCATTTTGCAAACTGCCCATTTCCACCTTTCTGCTTCCCTTCCCCTTGTGTCTGCCTTTGGTCAGCTCCAAATCTCCCTTCAGAGGCTTGTTGTTCCTGTGCTACCACACAAGGTCTTTCCTCCTGCTGCCCCTTGCCCACAGCCCCTTCCCACCCCCACCCTGGAATCCTGTCCCAGACCTGGATGCTCCAGTTCCATTTTCCTTTTCTGCTGTGACCAGGTGAAACTGAAATCTTGCTCTGTCCTCTGCAGCTTCCACCTGGAAGATGTGCAGGAAGGGGGCAGTTTCTAGGCAGTCACTGATTTCTGAGCAGGTGGAATCACTGTTTCTGAAAAGCTTGTAACTGGATCATGTTGGATGGAAAAAGGCAGGAGATTTTTCACATGTAAGTCACTCATCTCCCATTGCATTTCAAGTGACTTGTTTGAACCTCTAGATTTAAGAGCAGGTTTTAGAAGTCTGCAAAATGTACAAAACACTCACTCTTGTGGGCGGCTTGATCTCGCCATGTCAAATTTTCCCCAACTATTCATCATCCAGTTTCCAGCTGAATCTGCAGCTTTTCATACATATAAGTTAGAGGTTGACAATTCCTAATATGGGCAGTTTTGTAAAGAGTTTTATCATGTAATTATCTTATCATTTACATGCCTGGCTAAATTCCTAACAGGGGCTGCTACCAATCCCACCTAGTATAGAGAGAAAAAAAAAAATCAATAATTTATTGATTTAGAACACCAAGTACTGAACATTATAGTAAAATATGTCACACTGACACTGTGTTTTCATGTTGCCTCATCCAAGACTTAATTAAGACAGCTCAAAAAGCATATTGACTTCCATTAGCTTTGTATCAAGCTCTGACTGAACAAACAACTGCTTATAAAAGATGAGAGATAATAAACATGGCCAGCTTGTTTTTTTACAATGTGAATTTGGAAGAAAGAGAGAATAATGGGCTGAGGAATGTTTTATTTCTTCTTGTCAGGGTAAAAGAAAGGAAAAATACACCCAAGATGTTTTTTTAAAAGATCCATTTAAATGGGACCACTGCTGAAGGAGGCAATTATTTTTTTATCATAAAAGCTTGACAGCCTCCTTTTAGGGCTGAAATGCAGAAACAAAATGAAATCTTTTGTATGATAGATTGAGTTAATGCACAGCAGCTTTCTGAGTGGGAAAACCAGAGAAGTGATTAGGTTATTTTTATTACTTTAGCTAGAGAGACTGGGTACTGCTTCTACAACTAGTCACTGGGGTATAATTAATAGAACATTTGCCAATAGAATACAGAGCTTTAAAAGCAGATGCTGTTTGGGATTTCAGCTATCTTGCTGCATCTGGTGGCTGTGAAGAGTGCAGGGCTGTGTAGCCCAGTCTGAGCTGCTCCTGCTGTACATGCTGTACGTGGTTAATCTGTGCTGCTCTGACAGCCCCTGGCCGTGCAGAGGTCCAGGCAGAGCGTGGGGCTGTCCTGGCTGGGCTCTGGCTGGGCTGGGAGCCCCTGGCAGCTCTGGCAGGGTGTGTGCGCTCAGCCCTGGCTGTGCCAGCTGCCAAAATGAGTCCCAAACTCGGCTTGGCAGACAGGAGAGGTGTGGCTGCTTTTCAAGAGGAAATGAGGAGCCATTTTACCATCCTGGACTGGCCTGAGAAGCGAAGAGCTATCCAGAGCCCTCCTGTCAGGTCAGACCTGCTGGTTTGTGGTGAAATCTCAGAGTGCCACAGAGAGAGCTCCTCTCCACGCCACCCCAGAAGAGCTGCCTCCCCTTCCCCATCCACTTGCACCTGTGAAGGTGCTGTCTGATAAGGCTAACCCAAGCTTAGCTGATAGAATAATTGCCTTCAGCCCCTTTGGGCATTGCAGGTCCTTACAAGAACGGGGAGATGGAGGAATCTGATCTCAGCTGCACTTGCTTTGCATATTACATGCTGGTCCAAGGGAATAAAGCAGCAAAGTCAAGCAGGAACTTAAAAACTGTGTGTATTAAGGACTCCCTGACAAAGGCACTGATCTTGTCCAGCACAGTTAAATACACCTTATTCTGAGTTTAGGATACATCTTCTCTGCTCTGTAGAGATGGATTTGGATTACACTGAAGTTCAAACATCCCAGTTTGGGCTGGAGATGGGGTCAGTCTTCCAAAAGGGTCACATCACAAAGACTAAAACCACATCTCACTGGCACTGCATCCTCTATTTCTTATTTTGCATAGGAAATAGGCATAGACATGAATATGGACCTAAGTGTTTATTTACATGCTCCTGATTAACATGTTTACCACTGGGGAAACAGCAATTAAGATGAGTGGGAGATATTAAGAAAATAAGTGTAATGAAAGATCTGTAGGCTTGTTTTTCCCAAAAAGGACGCTAAGAGGGAGAAAAATTAATTTTTGGTGGATGCTGTGTAACCCTTGAAGAAAATACAGTCTATTTCTTTGCCTTTGACATATTTGAGAGATCTCATAGCCTTCAAACCTTTTTTCCATTTTATTCTTCATTGTTTGCAGTGCTTTAGATGTTCTTATGCAGCTTGTTTACAACTGTTTACAATTTTGTTTACCACCTGTTTACAATTTTCTCCCTGAATCCCTGAGCCTGCTGATAGCCAGAGAAAGGAAATGCATGTGCCTTCCCTAGAATTGTAAAACTGCTTAGGTTGGGAAAACCTAATCTTAAAGCTCATTGAATCCAACCATTTGATCTCTTCCTGACTACAGGTCCAATTTCTCCACTTTGGTGTGGAAGAGAGGGACAAACAAACCACTGAGATCTAGCAGCCCCTTCCAAATTGTATTGCATGATAACTCCAGGCATGAATGAGAAAAATGAGACAAAGCATGCCTCCCATCCCAGCTTCTCTGCTGTCCAGGTAGGGTTTTGTTTCAAAGTTCCCATTTACTTTTCAAGTCACACGGACAGAGTACATTGGGAATTTCCCACCTTCCAAAGCACAGCTCCTTTAACAAGCGATTGTGGAGCGATTTAGGTCCTGTTATTGGTGACAAGGCTGTGAGCAGCCTCCTTGGGGCCCTGGGGACCCATTTTCTGCTCAGGTTGACTGGTCCAGACCCACCTGGCTGACTGCACAGCTCACCCCCTTCTTGTCCCCTTGGCCTTTCCTCAGCCCTCAGTTCTTGCTCCCCAGCCTGCACAGGACAGTGCAATGCAGTGTCTCACACTCAGATCTGCTTCAAGGCTGATTTTTTCTGCTAGTCTCTTAATATTTATTTTTTATTGCTCGTTGGTATAGTTAGTACCACAGCAGGTAATCCTATCTGCAGATTTTCAGAGCTACCCCGGCAGACTTGAACATAACATAAAGTTCATTTCCAGAGCTTAACAAGCTGCCACTCATCAGCTGCCATGGTGGCTGCCTTCCTATGCTCTTAGTCTGCAGTAAATACAAGATTATTCAGCTTATCTTAACTCTTTATTGCTGCAGGCTCAATTAAATCCAATTACCTCACATTTGCAAGATAACGCACACATACAGGATTACTGCCACTCAGTTGCTGGTGGAGAATCGGACAACAGCTGAGCCCAGCCTAAATATTTCTTACTTCTAAGGACATTTTATATGGCTGTCTGCCTGTCTTTTGAATTTGTGTGCATAGAGCTTTGTATCTGAGAGAAGGTGCACTGCCCCTAGGTGCCAGCTTCTATTATTAAAGCAATTTACATTAGGCTGAACTGGTGACAGTGGAGAGAAAGAAACAGGCTCTGTAACAAATAGGAACTCTTAGCCTCAGGCTTACATAATACTCTAGGCATTGAAAGGTTAGGAAATTCTCTTACAGGAACCTCAGGCCCTGTGCAGTTATCCAGGATTTGTCAGAGATATTTCAAGGGATGAAGTCATGCAGTATTTTTCTGTTACTGTTTGGTGTCTTTCAGCAAGATGAAAATTAAATCTCAGATCTCCCCTGTGTGCTTATAGTTAAACTTTGGAGAAGTTTACTGCTAAGTGGGAACACAGGATGAAAAACTTAACCAGGAGAGATGGAAGAATTCAAGGTAGGCATGAGAAAGGATCAAGTCAGCAGAAAGCGTTTGTGGGGCAAATAAGGCAATACAGGCAACTTCTGAGAGACAAGGAACTTTCTAAGAAAAGTGGCCACAAATAGAAGAAGGACCATTTAAATATGGCATGTGTGCTGATGTCCTTATGAGTAAGATATTTATAGAAAAATGTTGCACACATGGGATGCCCTGCCATCTAAGGCTTAGTGACTCTCAGAAAACTGCTACTTAGGCAAGCCATTATTTGCATGATACAACCATGTGATAATGATTACAAAATAAATTGCACACCCTTTTAATTTTTTTTTTTTTAATAAAAATGGCAGAATGTGTCGTTTGGAGGGCAAGGTGACCGCAGATTATTTTTGAATGTAACATTAGTAGCTGGCTTTTCAGGTAAGGTAGTATTAGCTTTTAATGGTTAAACTAAAAAAAGAAGTCTTCATCTGTTACCTTCAAGCAGATTTCAAGAGTCTTGAAGTGCTAATTTTGTACCAGAATGATCCTGAGTGCCATGCTGTTAACATTCCAGAAGAGTATTCCAGCACCTGCTCTCACATAGAATTAGCTCTACTTATATTCCTAAAAAGAAGACCAAATGTATTATAGTATCTTCTATAAATAATTTACATGTATCTTCAAGAGCCATTGATATTGTAAATATTCAGCAGTTTCTGTTCATACAGTAATAGGAAGAGATAATACAATTTATGGATAACTTCAATTTCAAAGTAAGTGGAGAACCAACTGTTTGGTCTATAATAACACAACGTGCTTTTAAAACCTATACCATTATAATACTGGTTATTGGTTAATGATAAAAACTAAAACCAAGAAAAGAATGAATTACATTCATATCCATTTGTTTGTAAAACATCTTCTTTGAATGCTGAGATGGATTTAAATGGCTTGCTCTTTATGTTCAGTGCATACAGCAGTGATTTCAATAAGGTCAAAACCAGTTAGGTAAACCTTGAAAGCATTTGCTATTTATAAGTCACTGAACTTCGAACAAGTACACATCATGCATTGGAATCTGACCTACCAGAAGTAAAATCTAAAGGGGATTGAAACTCACAGAGGCGTTACACCACTTCTCACACAATATCATGTTTAAAGCACGTTCTCCCAGGAGATTCTCCAGCCAATATGGTTCATAGGTCAAAAACTTTCAGCTTAATTTATCACAGCCTTCAACATACATAAATATACGAGTGACTTTAGTGAAAAACAAATAGTGAAGAGAGAAACTGGGACATTTATATATTTTTCAAGGTAAGTTCCAAAGCAGCCTGAGAAGTATCATTCTGGGATCCAATTCCCTCCTGCCAACTGGCAGCACTGGAACAGACAATCTAGATTTTATCACTTTAACTCAATTCTATCAATCAAGACTGAAATAAGCACAGTACTGATTTTTACTGTTCATATTTATTAGTAAAGATTCTTTTCTATAGAGACTTCCATCTGCACTCCAGGAAGTGTCAGATCTTTTGTACCTTCTTTCTATGGGTTTATATCAACTATGCACCGAATCTCTATGACACAGAGTCATAAGGTGCACAGGAGATTTTCAGCTACATAGAATTGTAAAAGTCAGGGCAAAGACATTCAAAAGGCAGTATTACATTCAAATCTTTGAATTCCTAATGCAACCTTGGATAGGGAGGTGTGAGACCCCCTAATGCAGGCTGTGCTGTGGGGAGGGAAGGGGGACTGATTTTATCTTCAGCTGACCTGGATGGACTTGGAAGAGGACATATGTCTACAGCTCCATCCAAGGGTTATAAATATGGGATTAAGTTCCCATTCCTTTATGCTACACTTCTATCTAGGAAAGCTGAGTTACCTCAGTATTTCCACAGTTGTAAGCTAGTGATCTTTGCCATAATGGCTATACAGTCACATTTTTGTTCCAGAGCAGTCTGCCTAGCTTTTATAGGCCTCCCATTAAAGTGACTCCTTTAGTGACTTTTTTATAGAGCAACTATAATTGGGGATCAAATATTTTTGGTGGCAAGATATAATTCCTACGATTGGCACTTGGTAAACTGAAGATATGTTTCAGATTTTGGAGACAGAGAGATGAGAAGACTCTGTGATCTTCTTAAAAATCTACCCAAAATGTGGATAATATATTTAGATAAGAGAAATGTTACAGCCATGAGAAAGATCTATGAAGCTGTCTGAAAGGAGAAGAAATTATAGAAATGAAAGAAAAGGAACAGAAAATTATATTCTTCATGGGACTCTCTTCAATTTATTTGCAAATGTCCCCAGCTCTTTTCTTACACAGTATGAAGCCCAGCTGTTAATCACACACACCAACAGCGTGGATCTAACTCCTGCACTACATTTAACCATGGCAAAGTGACTATTAGCAGGTATGATCCATGGGTGTTCTTGTAGAAATGGAAGAAGCACAAAATAAAAATAACACTGTCAGCTGAAGAGGAGCATTTGCGCTCACGTTGGAGGTGGAAACTTGTCACATCAGACATCATCATGAAAAATCAGACATTGTGTGCTCATGTAGAGGCCAGTCCTTTGGCTGAAGCATTCTCCCAGTTAAGGAGTAGCTGCTGAGTGACAGAAATCATGGGTTAAGATGCCAGAGCGAAGGGGTCATTTCACAAACTTGGCCTGTTAGAATGTGAGCCCTCCCTGTAGCATATTTAAAAGAGTTCGTAGTGTTAGCGTGTTCCACTCTGGCTGGTCAAGTTCGTGTCTCCTGTCCACAGGTACCTGCTGGAAAGAGAAGTGCTTTGATGGAGTTCAGTCAGGGACAAACCTGTGGGGGATTGCTGCTTTACTGTTGCCACGCAGGAGGCTTATAAAGTATCTAAATGTACTTTTGCTTCCCATTTGGCCAGTCTGTCAAATGCAGAGAAACTACACATGCATGTTTTCCTCAGCCT
Source organism: Fringilla coelebs (assembly GCF_963513975.1). Lineage (NCBI taxonomy): Eukaryota > Metazoa > Chordata > Aves > Passeriformes > Fringillidae > Fringilla > Fringilla coelebs. Next base: position 24,822,038 of record NC_140029.1, on the reverse strand, counting down.
GGAAGTCAGAACAACTTTTTCTTTTACCAGGCTGTTTGTTTTAAGTTTGATTAACACCTGGGGCCAAGGGGAATGACTGTACATACTGAAATCTGGAACAAAATATCAGACAGACATTTTGTTAATGATGTCCCAGAGTAAAAGAGTCTCCAGATACTCTTTCTTTTACGTCACATTGTGCTGTGAGAAATTGTGTTGAGATTCAGAGACTTTAACAGATAGAGAGTGGACTATGATTTGGGGGTAAAATAAGTCCTCTTTCCATTAATAATTTACAGGCATAAAATTTACACTGATTTCATTATGAATTTGCCCTATGTAGCATCACTTAGAACACTCTGAGTCTTGAGTCCTGGATGTTTGGAAGCAGTGAGTTCATAAGGGAAAATACTGTTGTTCACTTTGCTTTCTTTTATTATTAATTTTATTTTATTTCTATGATTAAAGGAGTACCTGCTACCTCTGTCCCTCTTTAAAGTTTCAGTTTTCCAAGATGAATATGTCTTTTGGAATGTGGGTAGGGGTAACCTACCACCTGAAACACACAGATATTATTTTTGTGCTGACAGGAACAACCTGTAATTTTCAATATCTCTAACTGTGAAATAACCTATAGTAACTTACTGAGATGTGAATGTATTTACTTCTCAGTCAGCTATGAGTGTCAAATGCTAAATTCAGAATATAAATACATTAGGTAAATCTGCAACGCTTATTGAAAGGATCTGGGTCCATAATCTTTTAGTAGCCTTTTGCAAATTTTACAGGTACACCAGTATATGCACAAACTTATTTGAAATCTTTGGAGTTAAATTTCCTAGTATAAATAAGGCCAAAGTTGACAAGCCTGAAAATGCCCATATTGGCACATATCCTGGGACAAGCAGTTCCTATGACCAAATCAGGTTTGGCTATAGTGACCCAGAATACAAAAACTCAGGCTTACCAGCACTCTAAACAATTCCCAGTTCAGAGCTGACCCAAACTGCATCATACAAGGCCCTGTTCTGGAATGGAGCTGAATGGAGAATTCTGTCATCCTAGACTGGTACTGTCTCTTGCCAGAACTACCCATGTCTCATGTTAGAACTACCTGTGGCCTTTTGCTCATTTTGGGACTCTGTGGCTCTTGCATGTACATTGGTTCTGACACAACTGCATGCCCACTTTAATTCAAAGAAATTTGTTCTTTTTGCTCATGTTAAATTCATGAGGATTTTTTCCTACCTGTTCTATGGCATGAAGTGGGCACAAGTTTTCTAGGTGTTTCAGAGCTCTGGCTTCAAGGGAAAAATCTGACCTTATCTTTAGAGGAGCTGTTTTCAGCTGTTAAACAGACAGCCACAGGGAGGAGGGTCTGGCCGAGTCTCTGCTGCAAAGGAAAAGAGGTTCTGTACCAAATTCCCAGCCCAAGTCTTACTGCCATGGCTGGATTTTGCCCACCCAGTCCATGGCTAGCACTTCTAGATGTTATTTGCCATTGCAAGGGCAAATGGGAGCCTTTTGAAAAAGCAGCCAAGCAGTGGAAACAGTCAAGTCTCTAGGAGCTGAACTCATTTGCTTCTCCTCTTGCTGAGCAGCAGGGCTGATGTTTGTGACTTCCAGGATGTGTGTTGCCTTAGAAGAGGTAGAATAGCTCTGTTCCTAGCATTTTGCAAACTAACCTTCAGAAAACAGTACCAAAATTGTGTTTTAATGATGCCAGCCATCCAGGAGATCCCTGAGTAATATTTCTTAACACTGCTTTATTCCAGAGATCTTTATCACGCATGATCCACTGAAAGAGAAATAAATATGAATCTATCTACTTGTCTTTTTAGACCAGGAGCTCAGAAACACTCCTGGTACTTTCTTATGCTTCTCACCTCTCCCTGTGCAACTGCAGACCCTTACCTTCAAACCAAAAACATCTGGAGGGGCATGCTGAGCACTCTCTTTGATCCTTTCCTTTGGACACCCCAAAGGAATTGTGGGTGCTGGAATTGTGCTTGGTGCTGCTGAAAAGACCAGTTTGCTAGCACTCCTGGGTGGGTTTTTTATTTTTAGCCTGTGGCAGAAAATATTTCATTTGGGATTTGTTTTCCTCTACCACCACAGAACTGGGAAGTTGCTCTTCTGTTGTTGTTGATCTTCTGTATCAGTTAAAGGAATTAAATAAACACACTTCATTTGTCAATCTGACAAATGAAAAGAAAGAGAAAAGAACAAACCCAGCATCACAGGATGCTTAGAAAATGACTTTTCTATTTTTAGCCTGGTACATTTCAGACATGTAAACACCTCTATTAATCGCAGACCCTGAGGCAGTGCTCTAGGGATTATTGAATTGCTTGGAAAGCTGGCAGCCCTATATGGCATGCCAGAGAAGGACTTGACAAGGCTAATTGTGTTCCAAGTTGTTTTCAGCACCAGTGGGAAATGAGGTCTGTGTGCTGGATGTACTGTACAAACTAAGTAGTGACGGAGGAAGGGAGGTGGGAAGAGTGAGGTGCTGAATAAAGGTAACAGGATCCATAAGCATATGACATTTCACTAATATATTTGGCCTCTGGAATCTGAAAGGCAGTTGCATGCTTAACAGGCATGTGATGTACTATCGTGAGTGCCTGCATTTCCCTTGGAAATTTGAAATTGCTTTTAGCTCTGGAGTACATCTTTCTCTTTTCTCTGCACCAGTAAGAATAGAAAAATCATTATTAATGATGTTTTTCCTCTAGACACAGGATTTTTCAGATCCTGAGAAGTAACTTTTTTTCCCTGTATGTGTTTATGAACCTTAAAAATTATGTCCACAATGTTTCAACCTCTACTAATAGCATTTCAGGATTGTCCTCTCTTGCAAATTCTCAGTATCAACAATTTGCAAATACCTTTTGTCTTGTCTTCCTGTCTTCAAATATGAATTTCCATCTAATCTACTGCTTGATTGGCTTATCTTCTGTCCTGTGAGGTGTTCCTTAAAGAGCATTCAATTCAAAACCTGTGTGAGCAGGTAAAACTTCTGTGCCTGTTTATCACATATTTAAAATTGTTTCTGTTCATCAAATTCAGTGTATTTCACTAACTATTCAAAACCTGTTTATGTGACTCTTTGTGTTCTAATGGGAGGAGTCAGGTAACCTTTAAAGGCTTAGAGATCCATGAAAACTAGCTTGCTTTCTATGCTGCAGAAAAACATGCCATGGAAACACCTCATTGAAACACCTTTAACAACATTTCCTCTTTTTATGAGCACTGCAACAGATTTGTGCTAGGTCTGGCTTTGGTGCCTTGGTTTCCTCTGTCACATGCTGTTAAACATAAAATGTGCTACAGAAAGTGGTCTGTTTCTTCCTTTCTAGGGTATATCTGCCAGTCTTACAGTGACAATGCAATCTAAGATTGTGATCAAGCTTGAGAGTGCCAGCTCTTAAGAACTGGTGTTATGAGCCCTCTCATTGAGGATTTAATAACAGGAAATTTTGGGCAATGCAATCTCACAGGGAGATTGTTGGGGTTTTGGAATAATCTGTCTACCAGAATAATAAAAGAGAAGCCAGATAAAAGGATTGAAAGGATGTGAGACGAGGTAAGGAGGAATGGAGGGTGGGGGAAAATAGCCAGGAAATGAGAAAAGGTCTGGAAGAATATCAGGGGTGTGATGGAAAGAGATTGTGAGAAGAAGCATTTCCAGAAGGGAGAAGCCTGGCAGAGAAGTATTAAATGGTGTTAAAGGGAGTGATGCATGCTCTGGCCTGGGGACTGGAGCAGTTTGGGGCTTGCAAGGGGAGCTCTCTTTCTAGGAGTCTGGACCAGGAAACAAAAGGATGGTTATGTTTGGGAGCAAGCTAACAGGCAACCTTTATGTCCATCTTCCTAAAAGTATTATGAAATACCTTGTTGGTGCAAAGGCTTAGAACAAAATGGTAAGGATGTTACTTCTCATCAACTGTTTTCAGTTCTGTATTGAAGGATACATGTATCCCACTGAAAAATAAAGAGCAACATGTGTTATCTGCACCACCAAGCGACTGTCAATGAAATGATAACATTTCACTTTCTCCTCCCAATCAAATAAGCTGTTCTCATCCATTGACTCTACTGGCAGCAGGCCTTCATCTGCATTCCCCCATGAATCATGCTTGAATATTGGCTGGGAGGACCTAAACCATGAGTGGGGACTTACCAACAGTGTGGTGGGTCCACGGTCCAGATTAGTGTTCCAGGAATGTCATAACCTCTGAAAGTACCCTCAAGTTCAAAAACAAGTGTGAGGATGTCTTGCTGAAGAGAACTCTTTTCAGTCATTCTTTAGCTTTGAAAATGAATGTGAAATCTTGAAGGGATGTTTCCAGGCAGTGTAGGTTTTCCTGTTTTCCACTGTGCCTGACATGAATGAGATCAGCGCCTGAAACCTGCACCACAATGAACTTAGATCTTAAAGAAACTGGGTTTCTCCCAGTTTCCCCTATCAAAACAATGATGACCAAGTCACCAAAAGAGCTTCAGGATGGTGCCAGCACTGTAATAATTTTAAAAAGAAGTTTTAAATACATTAAAAAAAGGTGATGTAGGGATGACACTTTCAGTATAGGATAGTCCCCTTCTGTGGAGACCCTTAATACTTGGAGAGCAGTTCATTTATGAAGGAGAGAGTTTAGACATTTGTACCCAAATACTTAAGTAAGGTCTCATGATTATTTTGTTATACTATAAAAAAAAAGTTAATAGGTACTGTGCATTGGTGTGCTTACACTAAACTGCAGCATGGTGTGCTGATGATCTAATCTGGTATCATATTTGGACAGTAGGACATCAACCCCACATGGCCTGTCCTTTACATGGTCTTCAGATTTTTATCTGAAGGCGAGGAAAGTAAATCATACAATTCTTTGCAAAATAGTTTGGCTGTAGCCAAAGTACCTGCATAGATCCATAAATTGAAGAGTACTCAAATCTTCCCATCACATCCTACACAACTGTGGTGTATTTATTTTTTGTTACCACGAAGCTGAACTTTAAAGAAAGTAAAAATAAATTAGCTCCTAAGACTCTGTTCTGAGAAGCTGTAACTACCAAGACCAAGACTCCACAGACATCAGCACAAAAATGGCAATATATTCTGCCAACAAACAGTGTGCTGTTCCACTGCTGTAGGACTAGCAGCCCCAAATTGCCATCTGTGTCTCCTGCAGTGTTCAGTGTCCATGTGGTGGATTAGCTGGCATATGTCAACATGTGAAAGAAGGAATTGTTCTGTCTTGTTGAAGGGCTTTTTCTGTTCAGAATTCTAGATATTTACACTTGTTCATCTAAAAGGTAAAGTGTTTGTTATGAGAGCTGTTGTTCTGAGAACTGCACAGAACAAATAGGACACATAAATCTTGACTGTAAAGAATTTATCTAGTTCAGAAAAAAGACTTACAGGGTCAGATGGACGACTAGTTGTGCATTTTAAAAATTGCTATAGATGGAAACCTGGGTTTTCAAGAAAAAATTTCACAAGAAATTCTTGATTTGAGCTGATTTGGTTTTAGACAAGAACTAACCATAAGTTTCAGTTCAGATATTCTGCTGTAAAAGTTATAGTTAGGCTGCTCTGGGTTTTCTTTCTCTGTGGTAATTACTCTTCATGACCTGAACTGCAGTCCCACTGATGCAATCTTGTCACTTGCTAATAGGGGATCAGGTAGTGTCTCACAGAAGAAGCAGTCTAAACAATAAACATTTTATTTACATAGAAGAATGTACAGCAAATACACTTTAATTCCCAGGGGAATAGAAATATTGCACCAAAAAGAGATTCACAACAAATTTTCATGCGGCAATTTAATTTCATTGGTTTTGTCTGTCTTTCTCTTGTGTAAGGGCACTTGTCTTCATGCCAAACAGACACCAAGGAGCCAGAAGAGTGGGGGATTTGTAGCTGAAAGGATGAAGAGACACTGGTTTCTGAAATACTTGGAGCTGACAATACTGCTAATCATCTGTGGCTGTTTTTCAAAGAATTATAACCTGGCAAACACATTCAACTTCTGCTGACTCTAAAAGGTTACTGAGACAAATATATGGTTGCCTACTTTAGCAGTGTAAACTTGCCTGAATAATTTTTCAAAGCTAAGAGAAGGAGAAACTTGGCCCGAGACCACTACAAACCCAAGAAGCAATGAAATCCTGCCTAGATGAATTATCTAATGTTGTCACAATCAGTACACATTCATGATTATTTTGCTAAACACACATCTAGCTATGGTTAAAATGCTTCTGCTGAGAGTACTCTGGAATAGAAACCACCTCTTTTCACCTAGAATAAAAGGACAATATTGTGTGATTCCTGGTTCCTCCAGAGAGGTTCTGTATAAAATAAAATTCCAAAAGAAGTCCTAAAGGCAGTGGAAAAGTAGGATGTAGCATCACAATTCCTTTTGCAGGAATTTTCTCATTATTTCACAGAGTTATGAAGCTGGTCTGGCCAAGCTCTGTATCTTTCCAGTTGAATCCTATACATGAAATATTCTCCCATTTCTGGTAGTTTAGAAAGTAATTACTAGGCCATGGTCAGAGAAAATTCAGGGTAGATCTGCAAACTCTTTAACAATTTAACTGTGAATGGAACAAGTTAGATCTCTGTGGAGACCCCCTCAAGGTAAGTTCTGCTGATGTTCTGCCAGGCTTTAAAATATTGTTTGCAACTTTAGAATTACAATAAATCTTTAATAATTCACCTCAGCAGCCTCTCTCAGGGGATTTTAACCCAAGTATCTTGCCAGCTTTCTTAAACACGCTTTACTGTGTATAGACACTTCAGCTTTTTGTGTATTTCTGTTTCTTTGCCCATATGAACCACTCCTTAAAATGGTCTGTTTCCCTGGCACTGGGAATGAAACTGGAACAGCTTGTCCTGGCAACTGTTGCTAGTCTACAGTAATTGGATGTATTAAAAATAAAAACAACAACAAAACAATTGTTTTTCCTCATTCCTTCCCAGTAGAAATCAGTTAGTCACAGCCTTTATTTAGCACATGTGACATTTACCTAAGCAGAGGCAACTGGTGAGCCAGTTCTGTGTAACAGGCCTGGGGAGCACAGATCTTACTCATGCTGCAGACTTTGTTCTGTTGTCCTGCTTGTCACCAAGGGTTAGTCATTATTCAGGATGTTTCTGGTAACAGGACAAACTGCTACGAGATCATTATTGCCATGAATTTGAAAGGGATTGGATGGAGGAATTACTGTTGGGGGTACCTGCCCCCAACAACCCATGCAAAGAGTTTTCCCTGGGCTTCATGTCAGGAGCACATCCTTGGCACAAATTGTCACCTTCAGAGCTTCTTTTCTGCAGTCCATCGTATTCCTGTGTGCTCCTGCTCATGGAGGTGTTCTTGCAATAAATGACACATTTGTGCCTCCATCACATGGTACCTTCCCTGCCTCCTACCTGTCCCCATCCATGCCATCCTTATCTCCAGTCTTCAGGGAGAAGTGGGGGTTAATTTTTTTTCTTGAGATTTATGACATGTGAGTTCTGTTGTCTTAGGGCGGCTGTTCAAAACAGGTCAAAATTTGGGGGCAGTGTGGGATGAGTGAGGAAGGATAATCAGGAAAGTCTTGGCTGTTTTATGTGTTGTTTCGTTTTTCTTAAGGTAGCTGTAGTGGAAGTGGAGGCCTCTGGGGAGTTTGTAGATTCAAACTGATTTCCCTTCTCAGACTGAGGTCACCTCGAGCTATGTCACCCAGAGAGAAACACTTCACCACCTGGCATGCTGAAGATGACCTCTTGATATGATCTCTGGATAAAATGCAGTTTTGACTCTGTAACCTGCTTGTAGTGATGTGCATTTGGGCAGTAGTATAGCTGGAGTCTAGATACCTGTCCTGCTACATGCCCTAATAACTGTGTATTCTCCTTCCCTGCAGACTTCTCTCAGTGTTGTGACTCCAGCTCATAATTTTTTTTGACTTTGTTGACAGCATCTAAAAGAGAATGAGTCAACTGAAATATGCAGTGCAACATCTGATTATTTTTTTCAAGGTGTCCCTTTGTTTCAATGGGAAATATCAGAAATAATTCTCAGTTTGTGCTAAATTAAATTGTTCTTTAGGTTTTGCCTCCATTCTTGTCACATCAGACATAATCTCTCCCTCCGTTCTGACCAGCCTTTGTGTTGCCTGTGTTTTGTGTGTTGCTTGTTTTGAGGGGTGGTTTCTGTCTGTCAACTGTCTAACTCAGAAAAAGGCTCTTTCTTTTCTCTGACAGCATCTTGAGTGAAAAATAATGCTCCCACATCTCAGTTTCATCTAGGCATCACCCTGCTTGTGCAAAGCAAGTTATTTGGTATGTACATTCACATGAGGACATTCTTTAACTCTATCAGCTGGCGTTTAATCATTGCTTAGATTCAGAATATATAAAATTTTATTTTTAAAAGATACATTGCTGCACATAAAAGCCTCCCAGGGAGACTTTGAAGTTTGAAGATAATTATTTGGCAAGCAATGTGGGGTCTGCTGACATGGCTGGTTAAAGACCACATTGTGTTAATTTGCAGTTATACTAACAGAGATAAGAAGCCTGAACTAAAGAACTCAATACAATCAGGGGCATGTAAATGGGACCTGTGCTAAGCCTGCTGGATCTCCTGAGGTTTTGGCTCTAGTTTAGAGCATTTCTTTATTTAAAACTCCTCTGTTGAAAAGTGAGATGTGTTGAATGTTCCAGAGGAATGTGAAAGCTGGAAGACTCTCAAGAAAATGAGATTTCCCTTTCATGCCTGATAAGTGATTCATCTATTGTTACCTGCTTTTCCTTTCCTAGATAATTACAGAAAATATGAATTTTATCTCCCATGTTAATACTATCTATCTAGTGTTAAAGACTTTACTGGATGAATTGATATGCTCTGAATTTTGCAAAAGCTCCACAAACAGAGGTATTGGGCAGCAAATAACTAAAGCCATTGGTCTTCTAGTTTGACCTTACAGAAAGTACCTTAAGATGAACTTTGGTTATTCCTGTGGGAGTGATTTAAAATACCTGCTCCATGTTTCTGCCAGGTATTATTACCCCAGCAGCAGAGGCAGCAGAGAGGGTGATATACCTTCTCTCTGCTGCAGAGGTCATAGCCTGGTGTATTCACTGAAACTACAATAAGACTTAGGTTTTGGGCAGTAACTCCTGGCTGTGTGGGTAGGCAGCTGAGAGTAATAAACTCTTAAACTATTCCAGCTTAGATTGCAAGAACTCATTTAGAAATGCTGTACAATCTTGGGCCCATATTTTCTAAAGTGCATTTGCTGTCATGAGGCTTTGTGTATAGGTTTCACCTACATACATGTGGCCATTTTTCTTCTCATCTGTACATGAAACCACAAAATGAAATTGTCTTGTGTGCAGTGTGTGGATATCCATCATATTGATCACAGAAATGTCCTGATGCGTACAGAAATCCTGTTCCTGTCTTTGTAAAGTCTCTGGTAGTGGCACCATGTTCAGGTACCTGGCTGGGAGCCTTGAGATGGCAACAGCATGCCAGGCTTTGGACAAGTCATGTAAACCCCTTGAGCTTTCCCCTTCTCACTAAAGCAAGATACTTCTTCTTCTCTCTGGTAGGACCTGGGAGCTGCTGTCTCAGTGATGCTTTCCCAATGCCATGCCCACAAACCCCATCCCTGCCTTGCTGCAAGCCACTCAGCAGCTTTCCTGTATGCCATGTATGGCATCTCTGCTGCCAGCTCCTGCTCAAGGTGGAGTGTACTGCTCAGAAATCAGTTCAGTTATCAGCATCTATGGAAAATCTCTCATGGCATGGAGACACTGTGGATTAGAAGGCAACGGCCACACAGCTGTGATGTTTGTGGGTTTAGGTTGCTTTGTTTGGGTTTTTTTTTTTAGAAGGTAAATGCTGTGTTATAATCCCTCACAATTAATATATTCTTAATGGAGGCAATAAAAAGATTAATTACGTTTGGAATTTTGGAATAATTATTTTGGAATAATTATTTTGGAATAATTATTTAAAGACTGAAAGCAACAGTAATGATCCCAGTCTAAGTGGGGACAAGAAAGAGCTATGACAATCCACATCCCTGATCACCAGCTCCTCCTCTGCTGGTCAAGGCTTCATCAAAAGCTTTCAAGTAGGCTTTTGAAGTCACATTGACCACAGTGAGTAGCAGAATTCTCTCAATGGTTTTTACTTGCCCCCTTAATTCTTGGCATTTTCTCAGGAGCATGAGATTTGATTGAGACCAACTTATTTTTCAAATCTAAGTCAATTATTTCCATAGACTTTATATGTTTTTAAAAAGTATTAATGACCAAACAGCTGTACTTGACATTTCTTTTGCGATGGAGGAGAAACTGACTAGTGGTTTTCCATAATAGATATATCTATTCAGGAAATGTCTGTTGGAAGCAGAACTTCAGGGTTTATCTTGGCATAGCCAATTTGCCACTTGGAAAGAATAGCTTCATTCATGGCTCTAGATTTTGTTGTTGCTAAGGGTTCTGTGCTTACTAAAGTGTAGTATACACATATAAGGGACAAAGGTACACTATCAATGGAGTTGCAGATGAGATTTTGCAAACAGCTATCTGAATAAATAGTTAACATATGTCACTCCTCAGCCTCCACTCATGTTCACTTCCCTCAGCTGAAGCCACATAGGAACTATGGTGAATACAAGAAAATCTCAGCTAAATCTTAGTGATCAAGCATGTAATCAAATAAATAAAAATACTGACCTCATTTCTGACAGCTTATTCTCAGGTCGGCATCTGGAACTGGAGGACAATAACACCTTTAACTGATAAATGGCACATCCTTTTTTTTCTGGATTACTTTAATCAACTTAGATTTCTGTTTCACTTTTTCACCTCAGAAAATGAAGATGATGAACACAACCCAAGTACATATTGAAACGGATGATGCTTGTCTTTTTCCCCTATAATCTTCATCTGCCTCTGCCTTGAAATTTCTGTTTCTCTTTCCCTCCCTCTGCCCTGAAGAATCTTATAACGAATTTGGGTGAAGTCTTTAAAAAAAAAAAAAAAATTAAAAAAATCAGAAGAGTTTTTCTTGGATTGCATCCTTCAAATAAGGTCTGAAGCAATTTAAATAAAACATGAAGGTTTTTTGTTCTTCAATTAGGGAAGATCAGTTATTAGTGGGTTATACACATGTAAAGAAGTTACCTCACCTGAAATATAATTTCCACACTTATTCCTTCAATTTACATTGTTCATAACCATTTTAACTTTTATAATCTGTGGAATCATAACAAAATTTTAAAATTATCTGTAAGTACAAGCTGTAGTCCTGATTAAATCCCTTAATTGCTTGAAATTTTCAGCCCACTTTTGAATTACTTCATGAGCAGATTGGAAATGTTCCTGTTAATAAAAACTCAGGATCTGCACGTTTTCTTAATAACAATGATTTTACAAATATTATTGACTTTCTTCAAAGAAAAAGAATCCGAGCAATAGATCTGGCATTGAAGTCACTTTCCTTAATACCTCTTTCTCCCAAAATCTCATTGATCTGGGTTCTACCCAGAACCTGTTTGTAGGCACTTTTTGCTATAGTTTCAGCTTGGGGTGTAGTGTGGATTTTCACTGGCACTGTGGATGCAGAGGTAGGTGTCTGGTGCCTGACAGTATTTCAGAGGTACTGTCTCTGGATATGTTCACTGTGGACTTGGCACTGCGGGGTTGGTGGCTGGGCTCGATGCTCTCTCAGGTCTTTCCCAACCTAATGGCTCTGTGCTTCTAGGGATTGCTGTAGACCACCTGCACTGCTTTTCAGGGTAGGCCTGCAATGTTTCTGCTGCAGAGTGGCTGAGTGCTCAGAAAGCAAACTTGCTTTCTAATTTTCTTGCTTGCTAGCAAACTGGCTCTTGAGAATCAGTTAATGATAGATCGTGTATCTGAAGTTGGCACTGCGTTGTGGATTGCAGCCATAGCATTAAGAGCCTTTAAAGGTTGAGTGGCTATTACTGATCTATAAAACATTATTGCATAGCAATTTATTCCACAAAACCAAAATGATAAAAGCAGAAACTGTATTCATTACATAAACAGCACTCTTCCACAAACAGGATTGACATTCTATAAGCAGCACACATGTAGGAATGAGAATTTTATAAAACAAACCATGAAAGGAACAAACTGTTACAGTCTGATGTAATTTCAGTAACTTTGTAGTGGGGAATTTCCACCCACTATGTGTGAAAGAAAAAGTACATAAAGTCCTGCACACTCATTATGTTTTGACTTCTTTGATAGTGGCAAGCGTATTAGCGGGTGAAATGATGGCTTTGTGTCCTTTCTGGTACTCCTTGACCATTCACAGACAGTCATTGCTTCCTAAAGTTAGGAAAAAGAAACTTTGTATTTAGATAATTAATATGATTCCTAATTGGAAGAAAACTGACGCTTTAATTAAAAAAGAACCACAAATACTGAACAGTTATTTAATGGAGGTGTTTTTTTTCCTTTAGCAGTAAAAAGTAAGCTCATTGGGAGGAAGATTGCATGATAACTTACAGTCAATTTCTTTCAGACATCAGTAATGGAAACTGTCCTTTTGAATATAATTACATATGTGAACAATCAGGGAAATCGGCCAAAGGTTTCACTGCTGGGAAGTTAATCTTTCATCTTTTCAAATATTTATTTATAAATGTTTTCAAAGAATTATTTATAGATCCAGATCAGTTGCAGGAAGAACAGCAGCAGCTATGGTCTCAATGTTTGCATTAATTACTGGGAAAGTATACATGTGTATGTGTATATATATATATATATATATATATATACACAAACACACAGTATTTCAGACATACAACAGAAACTTTTGTATTGCTAAAACTAAAATCAAGCTCATAGTTTCCATTTCCAGTTTTGAACCACTTTTGTGTTATGCTGCGAATTTTACTGACTTATTATGTTCAGGCACTGCTTGTCATTCAAATTTATGTTACTCATACAAACAAGTCTGAGCGTCAGATATTGGAAGGTCATTTTTTGGCACTCCACTTCAGGAAAGATGTGAAGCAGTTGGAAAGAATCTGGAGGAAAGTAACAGAAATGAGTAGAGATCCAGAAAACATAAGCCACGTGAAAAGGTTGAAGGTACCAAGGTTGTTTAGTCTAGACAGGAGCAGAGAGAGGGTGAAAATTTTAACACTTTTCGTATATCTAATAAGCAGCTTTACTTATCTATTTCCAAGCTGATGGCTGATAAAGCAAGAAGGAATGATCTTAAACTCCACTAAGTGAGAGACAGATGAGTTGCTAGGAAATACACTGTAATGGTAAGGCGAGACAAGCCCTGGAGAGTGCTGGAAATTTGATCATCTGGAGATTTGAAAGAGCAGGTTAGGAAAAACGTCAGCCAAGAAACTTTGGAAGGGGGGTAGCAGAAGGAATGAAAGGGTTGAACTAGGCAATCTTTTGACAATCTTTTGAAAATTCCTTGTTCCTGGACTACATTACTTCACATCCTGGGCTGTTTTAGTACCTTTGCTGCCTTTCCAGGCATTCAAGATAGCCTGGAGACAGATGCCATTTTCCAGATCAAAATACACCAGTGGAAAAGGTTACCTTCCCATGTTGTTGCATGCAGAGGGACCATGCCATTTCTTTTTTCTGTCATTCCAGTCAGCTACCAGAGTGGCTGAGGTGGACCCTCCAAAATCATTTCAGTAAAAACAGCTAAATTAATGAAGACCTTTTTGAAGTGTGTATGCTATCTCATTTGACTAAGCAGCAGCTGTCAGTAGTTCTCCAGCAAGGTCAGGGATAAGGAGGAGGTGAGTCTGGGCACTTTGAGCACATTTTCTTCTTCCCTCTTAAGACTTTGCAGACATTGCTCGTAATTTTCCCTATAACCTTGGTGCTTTCCCATCTGCCATCCTTTCTTCAAGGAACAAGCATCTTTCCCATCCTTGGAAGTGCTCAAGACCAGGTTGGGTGGGATTTTGAGCTACCTTGTCTAGTGGAAGGTGTCCTTGCCCATGTCAGCATGTGTTGGAACTGCAGGATCTTTTAAGGCCTCTCCCAACCCAAACCATTGCATTCTATCATTCATACATCATGGCTTGTACCTCTAAGATATTTTACCAGACATAAAATGAATATATGTAAGGATAAGTTACAGTGTAGGGGGATGCAATAGAAGAAATTAAAGGTAGTATAGGAAGTAATCTTACCCCTTAAGGAGTTGCAGCTGAGCCAATTATTAAAGATTAGGAACAGGCCTGACTCTAACAGGCCACAGCTGTAGCCAATAAGAAGAAGAGTGTTATAAAAGAGTGGATTGGGAGGGGAGGAATTAGTTAGTTGGCTGCTAAGAGGATGGATGGATGGATGGATGGATGGATGGATGGATGGATGGATGGATGGATGGATGGATCGATCGATCGATCGATCGATCAGTGCTTAGAGGAGCTGCCTATGAGAAACATTGAGGGGGTATGAAACTCTAGCAATATGGAACCCTTGCAATATAATGATAATAGAATCTTTGTGTTGCAACAACAACATTACATCTTTGTGTTATAACAACATCCGTGCAAGACAGACTGGTGGTGGAGTCTCAGAAAAAATGGGCAAAGTAGATAATGTTTAATCATTGTTTCAAGTGTCATGTCTGTTTTGATATATTGCCTTTCTGGCAAACTGGGTCCATCCTTCAGGAGCTGCCAGCATGAAGCTGATAAGATATTGCTCACTACAAAATCAGTCCAAGAAGTTATGGTGGCAACTGGCCTGGCTCCTGTTCTCAACAGCCTGTTAATGTTTGGAGGGTAATTTGGACATCTCAGCTCTTTGCTATCTGAAACTCAGGATATAACTTTAGATTCTGCAGAAGAATACAGAAATTATTAAGATACTGCTCAAACAGTATTTCTCAGAGTCTTACTCTGAGACCTCAGAAAGACTTAGAGGTTGTGTACTTCACCTTTTGATGCCTGTATTTGGGTCAGATCATTAGACCATGCCAGGTACCTGGCCCTTCTCTTCAGCAGTCTCAGATTGGAGAGGATTCAAGATCCTATGAGCCTGGCAGAAAGCACAGCAGCTGGCTGTGAGGGGACACTGCTGACATTGCCCTCTCCATAACCTCTTGCTACTTCTGGCAAGGTAAGAGTCCTCACCTCCTCTAGTTTTGACACAAAGGTAAGGGAAATATTTAGAACTGTGAATTTTGAGGGAGAAAACTGAACAAGCTGTATTCATCCCAGAATGCAAGACAAAAAACTTTACCAAAAACCCTTTGGATGTCTTAGCAGTGTTCAGACTGTGGTGAACTCATTTAAAGCATTCCCTGCTCTGGCTCTGGCCCAATTGGAGGAGGAAATATTTTGCAGGACTGGAGGTAAGATGCTGATAAAAGATTTTGAAGGGATTGTATCTTAGTTAATGGATGTGTCTTTTTAGAGACTATCTAAAAGAGAGTGGGGTAGAGCCGTGTTCTTGACGAGAATAATCTTTGTATTGCACAGATATTTTGTTAAGGATCTCATGAAAGTAGGGTTTAGCAATTGTTCAGTAATATATTGCAGACTGATACCTGAGTTTGTAACTGCTAAAAGGTTAAAATAGACCCCAAATTTTCTTCCAGTTTTTTCGACCTTGCATCCATCTGCGACATCTCTTGTTCTACCTTGCATTTTTGGACCCTCTAAAAATCCCAGGTGTGTGTAAGCATGACTCACACAACCTCCATCTGCTGTGTGATCCATGTAGGGCACAAGCATCTTATATCACTGTCATGAAGCCAAGGGGTCCCTTTGAACTAAACATGCTTTTTGTATGGGCATAATGCCATCTTTACAGGACACTGCCATCTAAAGATTTTGTCTTTCCATGTAACTGTTTGGAGGATGCAGAGGGGTATTAAGCTTTGTGTCCTTATAAAAAAACCACTAATGTAATGGAAGATGAAAATGAGTTCCAAAAAGCCAAACTTTTTATGAGAGATCCTAATGATTGAGAATTGTTATGGAATATAGCATGACCCTGATCATTTTGATTTAAAGAATTAAATTTGCTATTTTTCTCCATGTTATTTTTGATCCTATATTTTATGAAGGTACTTTGTTAACTTTCCAAGAGGCACTGTACAGAGTTCCACCCTTAGGTGCTGGCTATCTGCTTTTAACAGCAACTGCATGCAAAGTTGCATTTCATCCAGACTAGAGGTTGAAATACTTGCCAGATACTGCATAACACTAATGAAGGTCAATACAGTTTGTTCAGAAATAGCTCTAAAAATGGAAGATAGTTCCAGTCTGTACACCCTCAGCTCACAGGCTTACCTACAGTTTATAGGTTTACTCACATTAATCTAAGGGAATTTATCAAGACATTAAAAATGATATCCACAGTTTCTTTTAAATTGTTCCTTCCATATGTAAAGAAGTTCTGGAGACACTGTGTGACAAGACAGAAATCAATGGCCAAATGTGTGTGGCAGGGGAAGTTAGTAAAGCTAGTACTCAGAAAGAAATTATTTTGCACGTGTACTGGTCAAAATAGAAACACCTACCAGAGCAAACCCCACTACCTAGAAACAGTTTCAACTAAAATATTTCAGCAACACAATCAAGGAGTAAGTGACTTCAGAAAATAAGAAATGACTGGTGTAAGTGACTTCAGAAAATAAGAAATGACTGGTAATGCTCAGGAAAGCCAGCTGCTTTGAAAGAATTTAATAACCTTTCACTGCACATGGAAAGAGGCTTGTAAGTATTGTACAGGCATGTTTTGTATGAAGAGCAGCCTTCTCCCAGCTGCAGTTTGTGAGGGCAGGGAGGGGGAATAATTGCAACATTCCTTGTAATGTCACCATTCACACTTCAAACGGGACATGTATGGGAACAAGAATAACACTGGTGCTGTTCTGAATGTATACTAGAAAGCACCAAAGTGGATATAATTTATCCCAATGGCATCCAGATGCCGTGGAAACCAATCTCATATAAGCCAGGATGTTTCTTTTATGATTTAAATTCTGTTTCTACTGGCCACATGAAGCACATGAATACCACTAAGGGAGAATTCACATATAAACTACCAAACACTTCTCAGCAATTTCAAACCTTTTCTGAAGTGACAGTAATATTTATATGATCCCTGTATATATTTTCAATCCTTTCGTTGCTTCTAGAAGAAACAGAAAACTCTTTTATGTGGAACTTTATGTAAAGATTTGTCTATGACATTGTACACAAAACCAGATTGCATTGTACTTCCACTGAATGGAGAAATGGCCAGGACAGAGGGTGGAATGAAGATACTATTTCCCAACAGAGTGACTAATTAGAAGGCTCTAAAAGTTCTTAAAGTCTTCCTTAACAGCTTAAACAACCTTTTATTATCTTTTTATCATTGTTCTCAATATCAAATGCCGCTTGTGAGAAGGAAAAGTAGATTGTTTATATACTAAAGGGAGTATAAGGTGCTTGTGTGGTTGGAAATCTACTTGAGGAGCAAAGATTAATTTACTTTTTTTTTTTTTAAGAGTGTCTGCATTGAAGACTGAATTTTCTGTAATACACTTAGGGTTTATTGAGCACCAGCTGGAGATTTGATCAGCTTTCTGGTATTTTTTCAGAGGCAAATGAACCAAGTCACTAGAACAATCTCAGTCCTCCCATAAAGTTTGTGTGGCTTACTTCTGTTGGCTAGCTTTGTGTTGCAGAAGACAGACATTATCTCTCAATCACTCACCATTTTCCAGCTGGGTCCTTCAGCTTCTTCATAAATTTATAATTAATCCTACAGTGTTGAAGCTTAGAAAACTCTTCTATAAAAGCACTTCTTATTACAGATGACTAATCCTTGCCATCTCTGCCATCCTGCTATGGGGAACTTCATAAAATGGTAAAATTATTTGGGTAGGAAGGAACCTTTAAGATCATCTACTTCCAGCCCCCTGACAGGTTGCTCAGAGACCCATTCAACCTGGTCCTGAACACATTTAGGCATGGGCCAACCACAACTTCTCTGGGCAACCTGTTATTATGTCTCATCCTCAGAGTAAAGATTTTCTTCCTAATATCTAATCTAAACACCTACTCTTTCAGTTTGAAGCCATTTCTTCTTGCCCCACCACTACATGTCTGTGAACATTCCCTCTTCAGTTTTCCTGTAGACCTTCTTCAGGTACTGGAAGGCTGCTGTAGGGTCACCCCAGAGACTTCTCTTTTCCAGGCTGAAAAAGCCCAATTGTGTTAATCTTTGTTTATAGGAGAGACACTCCATCTATCTAATCATCTTGGTGGGTCTCCTCTGGACTCATTCCCCCAGGTCAGCGTCCTACCTGTGCTGGGGACTGCAGAGCTGCATGCTGTACTTCAGGCAGTGTCTCATGAGAGTAGAGGGGCAGAATCACCTCCTCTGAGTGTAGCTTCCCCTGGCACTGCCTGTATTTTCTCATGTCTCAATGCTGCAACATATGCATTCACAAGTGTTCTGTGTTTTCACTGTCTGCAACAGCTGCATTGATGGCAGTGGTGGGTGTGTATAAATACCTGGGGGGAAAAGTGACTGCCATGCTTAATGCTCTGCAACACTTAACAATGATAGCTGCATGTTTATTTTCTTTGAGGTTTGTCAACAACTATTGGCAAGGTGTAGGGATGGACTGCTTCTGTCAGCCCAGATGGTGCTCAAAGTAGAGTTTATTCAATGATGTTTTAAAAATATTTACACACATGTTTTCTTACAAGTTCTGAGAATATGATTCTACAATATATGCTTTGCCTTCAAAGGCTGTTTTTGGTAAAGGCTACTCTTCTTTCCTTTTTTACTCCTTCCTTCCCCTTTTATTGAAAGTCTCTGTCAGAGGAGCTCAAGGGTAGGCTACAGGGCTCAGCTTTGGATGCTATCATCCTGAGCAGCCTGTATGAAGTTCTTTCCCCAAGGAGTTTGAGCAGAACAGAGCACGGGCCCACAGCTGGCTGCTCCAGTTTGCCCTTAGGCAGCTGATGGAAGTGAATTGACAGTAGATGCCAAAGTGCAAAGTGGTTTCCTGCAGAGTTTGTTCTGTGACACTGCTGGTGACCACCAGCAGAAAAACAAGCAGGTACAGACCAGAGGAGAGCTGTGACACCTTTAGTCCCTTCAGGGTTATCAGTGAATGTGCTCATCTGTCTGACAGCCACACTCAGAGCTGCCAGGGGAGATGTATCTGGGTGTGCTTGGAGGGAGCTGCCTTGGGCACGGCCTGGCAGGCAGCTGAGGCAGCCCAGGGTTCAGTGCAGGCTGCACTTCCAGTTATTTATTCAGCTTCTCCCATGGTTTGCACAACCCAGGCTGAGAGCTGTGCTGCCATAGCTACACAGCAACATCACTCCTGTGAGTTTAAAGTGAGACTGGGCTTGTGAGCATGAGCTCCAGCCATGGCTCTGCACAAACAGTCCAGCTCTGCCCTGTTTGTTTGTTTCAGTTCCCCAATGGGATCTTCAGGCACTGCTGCAATAGAAATAATAATGAATAATTAATAACTTCTGCTGAATCATTTGAAAACTATTCACCATGCAGTTGATGTTTATTAGTGCAGAGTAGGTGATGCAACAAAAGACAGCAAACAAAATGAGCTGTGGACTGTTTTGCTTCAATTCATTGTACATTTTCTTCTGGGGATAATTATGTCTTAAAATGAAAGCAAATTATGTGCATTTGTGGTTGGAAAGATTCCCCTTGTCTCCAAATATCTTCTGAAAGTAACTTTGTTTATTACTCTTGTCATTATTTTACTATTAATACAATACTGATAAGCATCTGGAGAGAGGTGATTTTTTTTCAAAAATAGAGTTATGAGATGTCAGAACTGGGTATGTTCTGTCCTTCTGTTAATATTTCTATGTTCTTTTGGCATAAATTCATGTCAGCCTCCATCTTTGAGCCCAAAACAGCTAGATGGAGCTCTTTGCTCTCTAATTAACAGGAAACCATCTTAAAGAACTAATTTAAAATCTTTGGACCAATCTGCCAATGAAAATATTCTCATTTTTTAAAATAAGATAGCTCTGAGTAAGAGCTATGTAGGAAGGTTTTGCAAGATTAGACCCAAAGGCATAAAGATGTTAATAATGAGCATGTGAACAAAGCTGGTTCTGCAGTGCATGGACTAGCAAAAAAAAAAAAAAGTAACAGAATAAAATATAACTTGAAGGTTTTTTGTCAAGCAGTAACTCAGTCATGCACACATATAGATACAAATATTGAATGAGATGATATAATGATCTTTCTCTGTCTCAATAAACCCAGACAGATGCCAAGTGCATTCGTTAGTGAAGATAGCTAAGGTGCTGCTTGTAAGAAGTTGCATTGAAACAAGCCAGGTAGAGGTCCTATGATCTAAAATACCATGGCTAAGAGAAGACTAAACATTGTATTCAAAATCTACACAGCAAGGCAGCAGTCTTATAGCTGGTCTTGCTATGTTAGGCAAATCTACCCTAGTGTGGATATCTTTCCTTCTGTCAACCCTCAGGAAATAAAGATAAATTAAAATGGAGAACTATTTGCTTTGGAGCAAAGATACTCATAATTTATATACATTTGTTATCACATTTTGGAAAAGGTAACTAAGAAGCATAGATATGAGGATGTTCACTCTTTGTTTTTCTTTGCAATACACGCAGTTATGCTGATTTTACACTAAAACCTCTTAGAATCGCTGGAAGATTTTCCCACTGGTAGGAGAAGCTAAAAATAAGCTATATCATATAATTGCTTTCACAAACCACTAATCAAACTCCACTCCTGAAACTGTGCTTCTCCCACCTACTAAGGCATCCTGGTTATTACAGACACACAACAGAGCTGTCTGCTTTGGTGTCTCCTTCCTGGTCTACCAACACCGTGAGCTAGCAGAGGGAGCAGGGTTGCAGTGACACTGTGGTACCCATGCTCAACTTCAGGGCACACAAGCACTTTCCAGAGGCTTCCACCTCCTGCTCCTTATGCTGTCTGTGACCTGGACTGGTCTTCCTGAGCAGGCAAAGGGTGCTGGAAATACTCACTTCCCTAAAGTACCTCCCTGGCCATGGCCCATGGACTCCAAAGCAGACTTTGGGATTCTCTCAGCTGTACATGGCACTGTGGACCTGAGCTGTGTAATTCAGTCTCATGATAATGCAGTCAGTCACAACTTTTGTTCCTCTTTGCCTGTTCAGCTCCAGTCAGCAGCCACACAGGAAAGCTGCTACAGGTTCTCACTGCAAGATTAGAAACTTTCTGCTCTCCCACTGTAACTTACTTCTAGCCTGCTTTATCTCATGCAAGTACACCAAAAGCTTAACTAGATCCTCCCTGATGCTAATGGACTAGAGTCATGCTGTGGCTACATTGGCAAATTAATTGCAGTAATACAACTGGATTGGTAGGCAAAAGCAGCCATTGAGGACACTCTTGTGTTATATCCTTCACTGGCACGTTGGAGTCATATCACTTGAGGTATGATTTCTTTCAGTTGAGTGCCTCCACTGCATGTGTGATTCAGTTTTCCAAAGGAAATCTGTGCTTCAGACCTTTTCTTCCTGGATCCTGGGTTCCTTTAGGAAGGGCCACTGTATCTGTCTGTCTCATGCAGATAAATGCCACTACTCACAGCAGTATTATCTCTCTAACATCAGACACATGAAAATATCACCTCTGTTCCTGCTCATGCTGTGCAAGTCCCCACCTACACCTCGGTTCACTTCCCTCCTCATCGCCTGCACAGCATTTGCTGCTCTGTGCTGCAGTCACAGAGTGAGTCCTGTGGCTTCAGCAGGTGTCCCAGCAGGACAGCAACCAGAAACTGACACTACTAGCATGCCCAGATTTCTGTCTGATGATTTTGCCCAGGCTTGTTTGATGCTGAATTGAGACTCCTGGGACTGCATCACCACTGGGATGATCAGTAGCAGGCATGATATTTTCCACTGCACCAAGAATCTCTCCTGTGAGCTGGCTTCAGGGTCTTGTCCATCCTGACATGTAATTTTTCAAGCTGATATCTGTATTCAGAAAAGCAACTGCAACCCTAAGGAACTTTGCAAACTTCAAAGCCTGGTCTGTGGCTAATAAGCATGGGATGGACAGGTCCACCACAGGCAGAGTGCAGTGAAGCTCTCCAAGGCCATTCTCCACAGCTGCTTCCTATACCCAGAGCGAGTCACTGACATAAGCAAACTCGCTGAGGCCTTTCCCATTCAGGGGCTGCCTTGCTGTTTGTGCTGTGGGAGAGATGGACAGGGCCCTTCTTCTTCCCCCTGGTTCCCAGTGCATGGAAGCTGTGGTCTCCTAAACTGCATGGCCTGACACCCCTTGCTCAGGACAAAAGCAGCCAAGATGCCTTGACAGCATTTGCCAAAAGGCGTGAGGATGCCTGTGCCTTCTGCAGCTCTGGCTAGGCAGTCTGTGGGATGCAAGAGCCATCTTTTCAAGCTGAACAAGGCTCATTCAGGACACTCAGGCCAGGTGGCAATGCTGCTCATGCATGCATGACTGGATCACAGGTCTGTGCTGAGGACTACACGGCCAAACGTGACACACTTCTTACTCTGTGCGCAAGTCGTGCAGCACGCTGCAAGGTGGAGGGCCACACAAAGCAGCCTTGATGACAGCCCCCTCCAAATTATGGGTGCCTGCTGTGTCCTGCAGGACTGTGGGAGAGCAGATTTTGGACTGAAATGCTGAGGAGTGGTTTCTGCAGAAAAACTGTGCAAAATCTGCTGCACCCTGCGCATGAAACACCTATCTGAATATATGCAAGGGATGTGATCTGTTCCTTCATGGATGCAAGAGCATCTGAAACCAGATGCTTACATGTCCCCATCTTTTCCAGAAATTAAACTTCATAGTGGAAATAATAAAGTTTAAAAAAGAAAAAAAATCTCCAAGTGTCTTTTAGGTCTGCTTAGTCCTCACTCTTCCCCTAGAAGAGGCTACGGTGGATTTTTGTAGCCCAAGAGTTGAGCTTCAATTTCTCAGCAGTGCCCCTCAATACACTATTCCTCTTCAGCAAAGATGGTTACTCCAGTTAAATCTTCTCTAGCTTTCTCTTTCCTATGACTTTTTCTGTGTATCAGTATGTGCTTTGACTCAATAAGTCTCAGGAAACCACCCTCACTCTCCTGAGTCTCCTGCCCTCACAGGTCTTTCCTGGAGTAGCTGTTCTGGGGGCCGTAGCAGCCAGAATATCCATGGGATTCAGCTGAAAAGGATGGTGTGTGGGTGTGTTTTTTGATGCTTAACAAAGATCTGACAGGAGAAGAGAGCCTTGAGGGTGGTTTGCTTGCATGTGGCACTGCAGGGAGCTGGCAGCAACACAGTGGTGGGAGAGAAGCTTGTTGAAGGTTCTGTTAGTTGGAACTGCTTGGGGATGGGACAATCAATAAATGTTGCAGTAGTAGATCTAGCTGGTCCTGAGCAGTGGGAAAGGGCCTCTCAGCAGGAAAATTCTCCTCCCATGTCAGAAAAAACTCTGTCTTACTTCTCCTTCATTCTTTTCAAATTTTAGGAAAAAAATCTCCCGTCTTTTCCGTGCCTTGGCTATCACCTCAAGTGTTTGATTCACAGAGACAGAGGCCCTTCCAGCCTCACAAATTGCTCCAGTTCCTTGCCCAGAGGGACTTAAAGCTGGAGTCCCAGCTTTGTGTGCTGGCCCTCTTACTCATGAGCCCTCAGGGGCCCAGCTTTCCACAATGACACAGTTATTTGAGGAACCACTACACCCTTCCCATGCTAGGAAGGGCCATCAACACCTACAGCCCACAGACCCTTCTCAGGCACCTTGCTCTTATCCTATGGAAAAAAAAAGATGGCACATGCCAAGATGACTCTGAGCTTTAGCTCAAGGTGAAATACCTGTATGTAAGCAGAAATGGGTTAGCATAGGTGATCATTTTCTCAGCTGACTGGCCTCATCACTTCTAAGGAGATCAGTGTGGTAGGGAAATTGGTGAGAAAATCCACGTGGCCAAGAAAGAACTACTTAGGAACAAGGGTGTAGAAAGAAAGACCAGGAAGAGATGCAGGGAGTGGGGAAAAAACCCCATCCCTGCATCTTGTCAGTTGTAACACAGTTCAGTGTGGACAATGTTGGTTAAAACTGGTAAACAGGGCCAAACAAAAATGGCAACACAGTGCCTGTGACTGGCTGTTGGAAACAGGCAAATGGTCACTGTGCTGTCCAGAGCTTTTTCTCTCTCCACCAGGCTCTCTACCTGACACTGCTGGGTATAGGTTCCTCTCTAAGTCCCTTTCTCCTTCCTATTCTCTTCCCAGAAACCTGAGCTTGAAGGCTCTGGAGGAAGGTGAAGGAGATGCTGTTGTTGTCACTTCTCCTGGTCCTGAGATCCTGGCCCTTTTAAGGGAATGTGGAAGAAAGATGGAGAGGAGTGGCAGCCAGCTTCTACCCCATAACATCTTTGTGTTGTAAATACAGGGAAGTCTTTCAACATGTGCTTTTCTGTCTCATGACTGAGGGCAGAAGTGGGAGCAGCAGTGTTATTGTGAATGGTACCATATCTACATCTTCAGGTGATAATCCAGTGCCTGCAGGAAGGGGCCATGCAAGACTGTCAGTTTACAGTAAGCTAAGAAGGATGAATCACCATAGAGTGCTCTATGCACAGCTTTCCTGGATGTCTGGACTGAGCTACATGCTCCTGCTGAGTGGCATTGGATGAAAAGTTATGGATGTAGAGGCAGGTGCTGCATGAAAAAATACTCTGGCAGATTTCAGACCTTGAAGAAAGAATACCTTGCAAAGTGGTCAGGTCACCAATGCAGTAAACCACAGCTACAAATACATGCCTGTAGTACAGTGGCTAGAGATTCACCTCTTCTCTTCCCAGCATGGAGATGTGAGTATGAAACTGTGCCCACGCTCCAATTCACCTGGACAGAAGGTGACTATTGCAATTTATGGTGGGAGTGGCCAAAGCAGAAGCTCCTCTGAATGTCCTCACATGCCTCCTGCAAGGTTTAGGTGTGGGCTCTGGAGGTCAGCACTGGCCTTGTGGCCCTGGGACACAGGGCTATGGAGGTTCAAACAAACAACCAACTTTGTGGTGGACTCCCAGTCACAGAACTTTTAAAGACATCTCTGATGGACACAGACCTTCCTCTGTCCTGACAGTGTGATTGTTTTTTTCAGAAAAACTATCTTGAATTTCAAGCAACACTGCTAGCAACCTGCTGATACTGCTGCAATGTTATTTAACTATCCAAGAGTTTCCCCCTCTTCATCTCACAGTTTGATGAAAGATGTAATTTCATCAAGTGTCTGTAAACCTTCCAGGAGAATGGGCACGTGTCTGATACTTTGACACACAAACAAAAATTGCAAGCTGGAAAAGGAAGCTGTGGCAGGGTTGGACTGGTAGCCAAAAGGAAAGGTCGCAGACCCAGGGATGCCTCTGTAGAAGATGAAGTCTTTGCAAAAATAGCTGAGGCATAACAGTTGTTGATAGAGAGACAGAGATGACACTTGTTCATTTGAATGTCAGAAGAGATGCTTTGTGGGATCTGTGGAAGAGTCAAGAGCCTCCTCACAGCACAGATATTTTATATAACACCTAGTGGCAATGTGGCCCACACCCTGGCTCAAAACCCACTGTCTCCATGGAGCATCGGAACACTTTTGAAATTATAATTTCATTTTAAGTTTCCTCCAAGGGGAATTTAACTTTTGTGCACCACAATCACACTGAACCAAGATGCTGGAACTGAGGCAAACAGGTAGGTCTCTTCAAAACTGCACAACTGTTTCAAGCCCCAGTGTCCATGTAGAATTCTTTCTTCACTCTTTGGAGGATAAGGGGAGACAAGCTAAGATTTTTACATCAGTGTTCTGCCCTTATAGCTGAGATGTAACATTGTAGATTGATGCAATACATACAGGATCCCTCATCTACCGTCTATGTTCACTTTCTCTTCTGAGGAATTTGAGTGTAGGGATTCTTTTAAGCATCTGACCCACACCAATACAGAAGTGGGATCTGGACCTGGGAACTTGGAAGCACCCACAGGTCAGTAATAAGGACATGACTGGTAGACTGCCTCCCCTGAACACAATGCTGCACTGAAGCTGGATGAATTCTACTGTGTCCAAAAAGGCCAAGTTTGATGTCAAACCTTTATTCTTATTTATAAGTAGAGGGACTTTTTTATTGTTATTTGGCAGTAAACAATCCAAGAAGATGTCTCTTGAAAGTCCTGTAGTACTGAAAAGATTGAACAGAAGTAATCTAAGTAATTGGAGACAGTAAACTTGTCCCATTGGACTATCTGCTTTTTTAAATTTCTCACTTCCAATGATGCTTTTGGAACTGAACAAATGGAAAGAAAATTAACTGGGTTTTTTTATTTCACCAAAGCGTAAGAAAGGGCTCTTGTTTAAATCAACTCTGCTACTCTGTTTAGGAAACACATTTTGAAAGCAAATCTTTCGCCTAGAATTATAATTAATATATCATGAAATTAAAACTTTCCAGTGTACTGTCTGGCATTTCCTCTTTACTACTTCATGTCTTCCAGTTGGATTAGCATCAAAGAATCATCACAAGATGTTTGCCTGAGGTTCAGCTGCATGATCACATCAAACTTTTTTCTTCACACCTGAGGAATTATCTCAGAGTTAAGAGTTTTATCTACTTCAACTATTAAGCACAAATATTCAAGCTTAATATATCTTTTTACACTTATTGTGTGATGATCAATAGGAGATTTTTGTTTGATTTTGCTCTTTGGGTACATTACTCTGGAAACAAGGTACTCCAACATTTCAAGATTAATAATTGCTGAGATTTTGCAGACTATGAGGCACCAAAATGTCCTGAAATGCCTTGCCTGACAAATATATTTACAATCAGACTTGTTTAATCCTTAACTGATCATCAAGTCCCATTTATATGTAGGTGAGAAGAATCTTCAGGCTAACGAAAGAGTGACAGGAAATCAGATAGTCAGATATTTGGACAAAGGAAGGAGATATTATCCAGGCCTGAGTGATATTCTGCAAAACAAGGAAGAGCAAATGCCAGTTCAGAGTTCAGCAGGGCAGATGAGAAATAGTATTGCATGCTGCCTTCTCTTTCCTCTGTTAACAGTAGTACCTGGTGTGAAGAGTCCCTTGATAGCCATGACCCTTGTAGAAAGCTGCTGGCAAAGTCCAGCCACATGGGCACTGAGGCCAGCGAGGTTCAATTACTCCACCTAGGACACAAAGAAGTAATTTCTGGCATGCAGGCACTGCTGGCTGATTGGCAGAGCCATAGGAGAGATAAATCAAAGCAAATCCAGTTTTAAACTCCTTGTGCTATCAGTGCCCTGCTGTGCTGGTAAGTCATCTTCAGTGCCCTTGTTTTCTTCTCCCATTTTGGACAGGTTAAGGAGAACATCCATGAGCCATACAGGAGTATAGCTCATGAAGCTGCTTGCTACCTGCTCTTCCCTGAGCACCCATCCTACCATGTTGTAGCACAGCTCTGGGAGAAGCCACTAGCTTCCAATGGCAGTGGGTATTCCAGTTATTAATTAGTGAATAAGAAATTGAGCTCTGCTTGATTTGGATTCCTATAGCTTATCTGCATTAATTCATGTGCTTAGAAGTAATCTGCTCATCATCCTTCTCTTTCTCCTATTGTTTGCAACAGTCACTTATTTCCTATGCTGAAATGTAGGATATTATCAGATGTCTATGGAATGGAAGCAGGCCTGTCTATAAAAGGATATTCTACATAAACAGATGCTTCTCTGAGGTGTGGGAGTTTACTGACATAACCATTTGTGCAGCTGAACCTCCTCTGATTCCTTTCAGACCTCTTATCATACACAATGTCCTTCAAGTGTGAGACTGAATTTATAGTTGAATACTGATAATTTCTCATTTATTCTCTCAGAAAATCTGGTTGGGGATAAGGTAAGGAAAACAAATGGTGAAGATTCTATACTACAGAGAAATCAGAGAGATTTTAAAAAGTTGTCAGATTAAAATGAATAATTTTTTAAGAGGCAGCAACCAATATCTTATACTTCAGGAAAAGCCATGTGCAATGTCCACAGAAATTGTTTCTAATGGTGTTGATGGTATTCTTTCCTGACCCAGAAGTAATACAAAAAGTTTTCTGTCCTTGTGTGTATCTGTAAAATGAGTTCTAGACAGATTAGGAAATTCTAAAATAGAACAGAGGAAGTCATTAGGATTAACCTTTGTGGTGACGGCATCAAAAAGTCAACTGTGAAAAGTCATTGAACATACCTTGATTGTTTATGTAAATTAATACATCTGCACTGTTAAGGAAACTATTCCTTCATTTCCTTATCTTATTAATTTCTTTTCTTAATTCCATGATATCCACTCCCTTAAACAAGGGATCTAGTCAGGGCAGAGAGGGAAGGTAGGAAGAGAGAGGAAATGTCTAGTGGAAAGGTATGGCTGTGCAGGTTGGCAGGCAGATTAGCCAGGTGATGAATGATACTCAGGAATGTTTGCACACTGTGCCCCATTAATTGCTCTCCATGAAGTGGTGAACTAAGGAAGGAAAGGCTGATTTTATTTTAATCTGAATTGCTCAATGACCAAAGTTTCATTTCATCAGACGCTTTCGCTTGTACGGCTCAGCTCCCTATCATTCTATCAACAAATAGTAAATTTTTTTGCTGCTTTTTATGTATCTTATATATTTTGCTATTCATGTTTTTGAATAGCAGTGTAAGTTCATGGATGCAAAAGGAAAACAAAGCATGCTTACTATCCTTGAATCATGCAATGCCTGCTAGAGTGCAGTACTAAATACTGTCCATGTTGTAAAATCAGAGCATATCAGAGTGAATTATTAGAGTACATATTCAACCACAACTTCCCTTCATTAAATTTAAGTCTTCTTAAGAGGCCTTCTTCTATTTTAGATCATGCAACTTAAAGTGCATATTCAGTTGAAAGTCTTGGATAGTAGCAGTGCAGTCCACTTTGCTAATTAAACCAGAGCTGTGTTTAATTCATTTTGACAGCACACTTCTTTCCCCTGTTGTATTTGTAACAGCAGGAATTCTGCTTGCTGGCTAATAGCTCCACAGAAACATGCAGTTACAGAAATTGCCCATCAGTCTTCATGTTTCTTGCCGCGGCCAAAATAGTAAAAGCACAGAAACTTATCTGACCAGATATAAATTGGGTGTGTGCCATGGAGGCTTTCCTGTTCCTCCAGGCAATCACAGGGCATCGATTTGCGCATCAAGCAGGGGGCAGAAGCATAACTACAGATGTTCTTAATGTCTGCCAAATTCCTCAATCCTATTTAGAAATAACCACTGTTCTTTCTGGTCCCTTGAGCTAATGCATAGAGTAGACTCAACTAGTTACCTAACATAATAAAGTGAAAAAGAGAGTAGGTGTATGGTGTGAAGCCATGGTGATGCACAGACTAGATGTTAGACAGAGTAAGAAATGAGCTTTCCTTCCATCCATCTATCAGCTGTTTGTTAGAATGGTAGCCAGAGAGAATACAGCCTGATAGGAGAAACTGGAACCTACAACAATGATATCCCTTGAGACCTAGTAAAGGAAGACAGAAGCAATAGTGTCTGGATTTGTGAAAGAGGAAAATAAAAGAAGCATTGCTTTTTGGCAAAAGGAGAAAAGCTGATAATTTTCTTCCATCTCCATCTATACCTCCTGTGTCTGCTCATTCACTGTCACGGCCCTAGGGTGCTTTTAGAACAATGGTCCATAAGAACCTTCAGAATTCCAGAAAAGTGTTTGAAACTGCTATGCTGGCTCAGTATGAACAGCATTTAACTGCAGTTGAAAATGCAACACAAAAATTCATTAGGTGCCACTGCACCCCTATGAGACACGAAGGGGTTGTCTTCTCTATTTTGCAAATAAACTATTAACAACAGCAATTATTAATGCTCAAGTACCAACCTACAACATTATTAACAAAGACCAATACACAGTGCAGCTTTCCTCCGTAAAACTGTCTTTTGTTAAAAATACATTAACCAGTTAAAAAAAGAAAGAGGATTTCAAGCTAATGAAAGACCAGGAATTTTTCATGTAGGCTATCCACAGCCTGATGACAGGAGTCTCTCTGAACATAAATGAAGACAGGATGAGCCGCCCACTAAAGGAAACATTCTTTTCTGTCCCTCTCTCTCTCCCAGCTTGGCCAGGTGCACATGGCCCTTAGGCATTTTGGAGAGGATGCCCGTGTAAGAACAACACCAAATGCTTGAGTTCGTGCAGAAGTTGAGCCCAGAGGGCAAGGCCAACCTGGTGCTAGGCAAGGAGGCTGCAAACCCCAACTCTGGCCTTTCATGTCTCTTTCTCTTCTCATGATGAAGCAATGAGACCCTTGGTCAAAGCACCCTCCTTCCTCCCCAGAGCAGGCCTCATGCTCCTCTTCTCTTTGCATCTTTGTGCATGCAGTGGGTACTTTATGGCTCTTGTTCATTCAAATACACTATCCAGCTCCTATTGACAAGACAACCAATTATCCTGGAGTGATCTCAGAAATTATGCTAAAATTGGCAGAGAGATGCCTGTCAGGGTGTTTTTAGTTATTATTAGATTTTTCATTGCAATTTTACATATTTTTTTGAAGTATATGAACTCCTGACTATACAAGAGTTAAGCACACAAATACCTTTTAATCTGTGGTTCCTAATCCATGCTGAATATGCATTTCCACCTTAGGTGAAACAAAACACTTGTAGGTTTAATGTTTGATCTAAGTCCTCAGCTGAAATGCATCAAAGCTGGTGAGGTGTCTACACTTTTCTTTTTTTTTCCCCAAGAAAATGATTTCCACATTTGAAAATAATAATTGTAACTATTTTCTCTAATGAAAGAGTTGCTATTTCACAAGCTGTTTCACCTTCTTTGGCTTATTCTTTTTCTGTGAATTTGTTTTTGTATCAAGCAAAGAGAGCTAGGACAAGGCAGCTGATGTAAAAGCACAACCTTTCATTGTTTTGTTATACTTGCCCAGTGCCCTGGAATTTTATTTCCATGACAGCCTTCTTGAATGGCATATTTGCTATTTTCAGTTTACTCTGCGTGCGTTTGCGTATGCGTGTGTGTGCGTGCGTGGGTGTGCCTGCAGAACAATTCCCATTGATGAGAAAGGCCAGCAGAAGGTTTTTAGGAGATGTTATGAAATACTTAGAAGGAAATAGTGCCTGTAGCTGCCAGAACAAATAAATTATTAATGTTTACAGCTTAAAAGTTTTTAGAAGCCAGGCTGTTCGGGATGAGTATACACATGTATGTGTGTGTGTGTGTGTGTGTGTACGTATGTGTGTGTTAATATAAAGGTCAATGACTCACGCAGTGTTTGGTCAATGAATGAGTAAAACAGCCCAGGCTGCAGGCACCAACTAGCACACAGGCCTAGGAATATCACCCAGAACCCATGAACTGACATTTCACTTGCTTGGGACTTTCTGGCAGCCCTGCTATCGTCATTGCTCTTTATTGGGTCCTTTATGATGTTATAAAGGACATCTAGTTTTTCCTTTTGTAAACAAAAGTATAGTGCATGTTTACAGGTGAATAGTAGTACTTAAGATAGCTAACTCTCTTTTATTCCAGGAGAAGCCTAGCAGCTGCTTTGATGGTAGAAGTTTGGTGTTCCCAGAAATCACTTCTATTTGATCATACAACTAGCCAACATCCACTTTGGCATAAGAGCTCATTCTGTCTTCATTTCTGAATAACTGACAGAAAAAATCCATATGGAAAAATTCCTCCATTACCCGCACAGGTAGACCTACAGCTCAAAACTGAAATAATATTTTTTAAAATGAAGAAACTGTATCTGAGAACAAAAAGAGAGTTCTGATATTTTTAATGATCTACATATTTACAATAAGGAAAAGAAATGGCATTAGATTGGTTTTGACTCCTTATCCAGCAGTAAGACCTCTAGCTCTATTGTCTATTTAAGCAGATTTGCACTCAGACCTCAAGCTCCACAAGCAGTGAATGCTCTGAAATAAGTGATGTGTCTCTAGCTGAGAGCTGAGGCATTCCTATCTATGTAACATTCACTGATCTCCATTATCTGAAGCCATACAGAAACTCCTTCTAAAACATCCAGAATTATATTCTTCCTAAATAAGTGAATGAATATTGTTTTCTGTGGAGAGAAAAGTGTTCCAATATTTCCAGACAAAGGAGGAAATTGAACCTTTCAGACATCCAAGATTCCCACACCTTGGATGTCTGAAAGAGTAATGGTAGATTTTTTTTCCATGCCATTTTTCCATTCAATACCTACATCTATCTTTTCTTTGCCATTACCTTATTGTTCTTTTAAATTATCTTTCTTGGAAATAAGTAAAGGGTTTCATTTGTTTTTAGGGTTTTTTTTTTCCCAATGGATCATTTCAGCAAGAAAATTGGGATACTTCCATTGTTAATATCACAGCAATCCCCAGCTTTTGCTCTCAAAATCTGGGTTGCACCTGTTCTATTTTCCTTATTTAAAACTGTAGCAATAGGAAAATAGTGCTCATTGATAGCCAGAACATGCAGTCCCTGACTGCATACAGAAAATACTTGAGCAAATATTACACCTTCCAGATGTGTGTGCAGAGCATGAGCAGAAAGGATTCACTCTCTAAGCTCTGAGGTCTGGACTTAAAGAAAGAGCAAAAGTCAGACTAGGAGAATTTCAGTAATTCTTCAGTGCTCTATATCAAAAGAATTTTTAGAATTTAAATATTATATGCATAAATATATGTATATGATTTTCAGCAATCAACAAATTCCAGTTAAGTTTAGGTTGCTTTCTTCTCTGTCACTTTGCCAGATTTAATCAAGGATTAAAGCTGTGACTTCTTCACCCCTGCAAGAAGGGTTCATGCATAAGGAATTGGGAGAACTGCAGATTGTGCTCTGGCAAACTCAGCACGTGTACCTTTGAGCCTGGAAAACCAAAGGAAGCACGGACAGATCTGCACCTGAGAGGGCCTGCTAGCTCTGCAGATGCAGATACTGAGTGCAGCCAGCTGGTGTGGAGTTGGTTGATATCCAGAATTTGTGTCACTTGCAACACACTGGTTTGCTGTTCACACGGGGATTAGGTACGGCTGCACCTGAAAAGGTTGAAGTTGGAGGACAGTGTGTTCCTATCAAATTACATGAGGGCTTAGAGCTCCAACACTTGGCTGATTCAGCTTCCCAAGTCCAGTTAGCCAAGCTTTGTGCTGCTTATAATACATGCAGCATCCAGAAGCTCATCTTCTCATGTCTTCATTTTAGCACTCTCACTTTCAGGAGTGAGATCAGCAAGCAGAGCATCAGTGAAGATGAAATCTTCCTTCATTAGCTCCTCTCTAGAAAGACAAATTTCAACTTAAGCTTGCATTTGTGTGTTTGTAGGGATGAGAGAACAGTCACCACTGTTGAGACAATAAAGACACACTTTGCCAAAATCTGGGGTGATTGAGGGCAGAGGTTTATTGTGAGCTATAGAATAATGCTGTGGGACAGAATCCCAACATGATATAGAGGGAACATGGCATTCTGACATGACAGAACTGCCCTGACAGGTCAGAGCTGAACAGTAGTATTGTTACTCGGTGCTAAAAACCTGCACAATGCAATACCAAACATGCACTACATGAATGCACCAGGTGAAACCTGCTGAGCCCGTGCTCATGGAGGCCTTGCATTATGTGACAATACCCTTGGAAAGAGGGAGTGCCTTAAATCCTGTAGGGTCATAAATACCAGCTTTTGTCCTTGTTCTTTATCAAGTACAACTTCAAAATCACTGTGAAAACTCCTTCAGTATTCCTAAGTATGCAGATTGGGGGTGTTCAGGGGATTAGAGAGTCTACACAGCCCACACAGTAAATGTATTTGTAAAATACCGCTTAGGTGTCTGAAAAATCATGGGACACCTCAGGTTTCCATAGCAGTGCAACTATGTCTTCAAATTGCTTTGTGTTCCACTTCCAGATACCTTTGGCATGGCTGTTAGCAAAAGCAAATTAAGGTTGTAATAGACCCACCACCATCAGCATTTGACCACCTCCAGACAACTAGTGTCATGAGCTATTTATGCTTCCTGATCTATAATTTCTTGACTCTCAGCAGCTGCTTGGCCTCCTCCCACCCTTTCCTCTCAGGGTACTTCCTATGTGAAAGGTATCATGTGTCTGGGACACACTTTTGCCATCTCTGGTGCTGAGCTCTGTCTTGGCAGCAGACTCATTGAATCATGTCAGTTCTGCTGCCAGCTGGACTGTTTCTTTATGTGGAGCCCTCTGACCAAATGGCCATGAACTCACACACCTTGCCAGTTTTCCCTTAATTCTTATTCAGCCAGCCACAAAGCAAAAGCAATCAAAAAAAATGATTTGTCACTCTGGTCTCTGAAGCATGTAAAAATTAAAATGTGCATTGAAATGTATCTCTAATAGAAAAACAAGAAGGTTGCCCGGAGAAGTTTGTGGCCTTCTTACAAAAAATAGCTAACATTCATAAATGAGATCTAACGCTGTTCTGTGACTAGGTTTGGGATAGAAGTTCTGAGGTATATGAGAAAAAAGGGTAGAAATGATACAGAGTACTAAAATCAGTTTCTGCACCTGTCAATATGATGGCAGTACACGCTATATCTTTCTTTCAAAAATATCATAGGGGATGTTTGTGAGATCAAACCTAGAGAAACAAGTTTTTCATTATCTAGTAAATTAATTGGACCAGTAGTCAGAACTGTTAGATACTGTGATGAATGTAATAGGGAAAAATAATTGCTGCCTTTGAAAAGAAAATGTCTATTTCTGAAAGTCTCAGGATAACAGTAGATTCCAAGGAATGGGACTGATACAAAAGAAAAAAAAATCACTTTGTATGAAAATTTGATGGTTGAGCTGGTTGGATCCTTTTAACTTTTTTGTAGAAATGCCAGGAGGTCCTAGTAGACAGGAAATCCAAGTATACATCCATGGATTTCAGCACTCAGAACAATCTTGAGTCTCAGCACTCTTCATCCTGGGAAACAGACCCAACTCTATAGCAACTCTCAGACCCAACAGACCCAACTCTCCTGTTCTTATGTGCATACACACAAAAACACACTCATTTTTGTCACAATTTCATGTGAACTTAATACAGATAGAAAGGTTACCACCGAATGTTTCTCTAGAAGGGGGGAAATAGAAGTTACATTTCAATACAAAAATGTTTTGTTGAAAAATTCCAAACCCTCCTTAATAGATAAGCACACAGTCCTGAGACCCAAAGTGTTTTTGTTAAAGCCTGTCACAGTATTTTTATAATTGTAGCTATGTATGACAAATAATGTTATCTGCTTTGGATTAAACAGAGCTTCTAGGGACTGCTGGAAACAAACATCTCTGTCAAGATACCAGAAAAACTTTTTTTTTTCACCATCTGAACTGTAATGAAAATCTTTCCTCAGCATGCAACATCAGTAGTAAAAATCAAACAATGCTAAGATGGACAAGAAGATGGAGGAGAATATGGTTATGCAAACTGCGAGTATGCCAAATCATGGTACTCACATCTCAGAATAATAAAGTAAAGCAAAACAAAGCCTAAACGGGGGTTTCGTGCCAATGAGCTAAAATCATGAGGATTATGTGGAAACCTCTGCATCATGAGAACGTGAGATAGTTCATGCAAGGAAGGAGAAAAGTAAAAGAGACTAAGTGACAGACAAAGTACTGGAAATTTAAATGGAATGTAAATTGGGAAAGTCTTTTCATGGGTCTCATAAGAGAAGAGAAAAGGGATGGCACGTGAAATTGGGAAACAACACATTTAACCACGACTTAAAGGAAATTTTCTTTATGAACTGTGTAATTATCCATTAGGACTGCTTGCTAAAAGATAATTGAAGCAAAGGGCTTAGCAGGATTTAAAAAATGATTAGATACAGATAATGGGAACATTCATAGTTAATTAGACAGGATAAGTAATGGACAGGATATACTTACAGTTTGCAAGAGCAAAAGAGAACTACCAGTTAGTGGAAGTTAGGTTGACATTACCTACACAGAGTATGCACCTGTTCATTCTGGGTTTTGGTACACCTTTTTCTGAAACATTTTCTGTCAGACTCAGGATGACAAACCAATCTGTGGATCAATGCTACATTGGCAAATGGCAACTACCATGTCAAAAAGGCAGCAAGGTGTGGTCTGGGAGGTCTGTGAGAGGCTGGAACCAACACAAAACCAGTATTTTGCTCTGCCCTTTAGAAAATGCACCAAATTGTTGAGTCCTTCATGACCTTGGAAGTCTTTTCTCTGTGCTGGACTTGGGCAAAATGGGCTCATGCCTTCCCCAAAAAAGTCTGGTAAGGCCTGCATGGGCTACTGTGTCCAAGCAGGGTTTTTCAAGGAAAACAACCCAAGACTGAACCAGATGAGCTCTAGGACAGGTCCCACTGGAGACTGATGGATGCATCCTCTGGCAGCAGAGGCAAAACCAGCTCAGTGAATACCTGCTGTTTGCTGAGTGTCTCATGGCATCTTGGGGTCTTGGTTCCCTGGGTTCCTTTCCAGCCCTTGGTGTCCTTGTGAGAGCAATGAAAGAGGAAGAACAATGCTTTCTTTTTTTCATCTCACAGCAGAGCTGAGGACTGGATGAAGAATTTACCTGAAACTGGGGGTTGGGAAAAAAATCACTGATCTGGTAACAGACAATCTCAGAGTTGAACTGGTCCATTTTAAAAGGATTAGAAAGTTGTAGCTCTCAGCCCAATCCAGTGAGGTATGGATTTCTCTACTTCGGTGTCACACATTTCTTTTGCCTTTTCAGGGAAACATACCCATAGAGAAGAGTCTTTTTATTCATTTGCCATAGTTGTACAGTATTTACAGTGATTTTGCCACTCAAAGAGTGTTTCTATGATCACAGAATTAACAAACTGACTGACTCTCCATAACTGTGGCATGCTGATCAGTTGAGGGTTACAGAAGAATTTTAGTCTTTTTACATAGGCTGGAAAATTATTTTCAAAAGTCCAGTGAAAATAAAAATACAAATTAATATTACTCTACTTGCTAAGCCTACTAACATCTAGCATTGTGAAGTAGATTGCAGTAAACATTTAAAAAGACTGTATACCCTTTGTGGGTCATTCTGTGGGTCTAATTGAAGGATGAGATAAGGTTAGGTATCTGCTGGATGTTTTACCAGAAGTCTGGCCTCCCATTATTTTAGTATTGTTCTTGGAAGATTTTGTAGGATTTGAAAAATCCAGTCTGTAGTATTTGAGAAGCTCTGTTCACTTAATATTTCATACTTCTTCTTTATTCAGGCCGAGTCAGCATACACTCTCTTGTTCAATCCTCTGAAGAAGAGCTTTTTCTATTCCTAAATCCTTATTTTAATTAAGATTTTAAATAAAATCTTATATCTTAAAAACTACAGTGTAAAAGCAATGTTGAAAGCATACGATTGACCTTAAAAAGACTGGCGTTCTTACAATAACTTTTGGAAGTGTATTTTCATGGCTTATATATAACAAACAAATAGATTATGTTGCACCCTAATGTCAGTGTAATATAATTCTCAGTTGTCATAATAGTTGGACAAAATATTATAAATAACCTTTAAAATTTAAAATGTAGATACATAGAGAGGATATGTGTGGTTTAATCAGAGCAACATAAAACGACTTACTGAAGTTTTTTTTTTCACAAAGTGAAATCTGACTAATTTATGCATAGCCTATGAAACCAAGCATACGCAGAGCATAACATAGATATTTCTAGGCAGAACAAGGCTTAAAATCTGCAAAAAACCCTCATGACATCTTTAAATTATTGAAAAGCAACTTTGATGTTTCTCTGCACATTTCCATAATAATATAAAATATTTTTAAATCTCAGTTTTTCTTTATTGGGTATTTCTGCTACTATCTTAAAGAGCAATTGAAATTTTGGAATGTGCATCTGAAAATTCGTGGATACTTTTAGGAATCTGTACTTTTCCAAAAATTGTATCAGATATTTATTATTCCTGCTTGCATATTTTCAACAATTTTCGTTCTGTGTTTATCCAATTTATATGTTTCAAGTAAACAGCATATTTTGCAACTGGCAGAGATGTCAATACCAGATCTATGCAACAGGATACAGAGATCCTTTTATGATGCTGTTACAAATGATGTGGCTGGGCAATATCAGATGCCCTCATTTTTAGTTAGAAGTAACTGAAATAAAGCCACATTTAAAGATGTGCCTGTCATTGGAGGTGGTGCTTTCTGATGAGACAGCAGCTGGAATACATCTGTATAGGGAGTTGTTAAGAGATATGTAAGTCTACAACCACAATATCATTTGAAAAATAGCTTTTTACAAACTAAGGTACTTCCTATGAGAAGATTTTTTGGGCAGTTTTTGAAAAGATGCTAACAATATCACTGGTCATATTTAGGGCTGGAGAAACCTTTTAGTAATTCCAGATTGGTCCATGATATTGTCAGCAAGTGAAAAAGGGAATATGGTCATGCTTATTCAACAGCTGAGGTAGTGTGTGAAGAAGCCCTCTGACCTTGTTCTAATCCCAGTTACACTGTGTGAAACCAGACTAATTCTGGAGTTAATATTCAAATAATTCAAGAAATATTCCTCCAGCCTGCAATTTCTGCATTTCCTTCAGCATGCATAGGACTTGTCATTTTTCTAATTTGACAGAAAACCTGTTCTCAAGGTGCCATACCATTTGCAACTCACAATGTCCTTTTTTTTTCAACAACAGTTTTGTATGGCTCAGCTCTGCTGGTAATTCTAATAAAGATGCTGGTGATAAACAAGAGGGCATTCATGAAAGCACAGGGAGAGGTAATTCAGGATACACTGTTTTCTAGTAGGTTGAAGTGAGGTATCACTCTCCTTATATGACTCTTTTTATTGCTGTACATACTGCATAAACATAAACTCTTTCATGTCTGGTTACTTTGTTTATCATGTGGCTGTTCATATACTCAGACAATTTCTTAATTAAACATTGCAAAATCTTTACAGTTTCATCTCCCTGATCCTGTCTCAAAGTTAACCTGATGAAAGAAAAGCTGCCATGACAGCTCTGTGCCCTACAAGGACTTAAATAACCAAGGTGGCTCTGTTGCACACTCCCTGCAAAATTGCTAATGCAAAACAGGTTAAACAAATGCATCCTAGTTGCCTGTGAGATGCTTCTATTTGCCATGGAAACTAAGTTTTGCTTCTTGGTTCAAGCACCCAATGCTGATACTTGAAACTCCCAGAATAGTTTTATCTTAGAAGTAGCTAGTTGCAAAGAGGGAATTTCTTTGGTACAGTCTTTAAATATTTAATGAAAAAAAAAAAGGGAATAGACTCAAAATTCTGTTCTCCTGAACATGCAATATTAAGAAAGAGGAACTTTTTATTTTCAAGAATTCAGACATGTCCTATTTATTACTATTTCACCCCAAAAAATATCATTTACCAAAAAAAATTACTGGCTGAAGGAAACACACAATTTTTGGATTTCACTCTTCCTTCTGGCATGGTACTCACTTTTTGACTGTCTCACATCCAGCTGCAAAACAGATCAGTGCTACCAGATCCTGTTTCTGCAAGCAAGCCCCTAGGAAACATATCAGTTCACATAGCTTTGGTTTAGCTCTTGCTTTGTTGGGCATTATCTCAGTGTTACAGCTGCCAGAGACCAAAGGAATATTTAATTGCTGCTTCACACTGAAGGAAGGATGTTTAGTGTATGCATTACCTTTAAGCACACCTCCACTATCAGCTCTTACTGTCTTTCAGCTGGATTTTAGTCTGTCCTGTCCCAGTACAAAAGGTGTTTTACATTAGTCCCTATGACAGGAGTTCTGCATATTGGACTTGCAGAACTGGAAGATCCCTCATATTCACGTGCTTTGGGAAGGGAGAGTCTTTGATATGAAGCTGGGAGGATTTGAATTTTTCAGGATATATTTTATTTCTTCTTTCTTCCTAGTACAGTTGTCCAGTTGATCATAGAAGAGGTTGGCCAGTTAATATGGATAGAAGAGTGAATTTGCATAAATCTAGGGTGTAGGGTCTTAGTGGGGAGGAAAGTGGGAATTATATGCTGGAATCAGTAAGACTTCATGAGCCTGTTCTACAGACCATTCTGTTTGATGTCAATGAGCCACCAGACATTGTTCATAAGCTAACACTTGCTTTGTGCCGTATGATTTGTAATATTTCACTTTTGCTCTGGACTGCAAATGAAAATCACCCTCAAGGGTACCAAGTATATAATGATGTTCAAATGTATACATGTACACATAAGTGCATATACTTGTTTTCTTGGGAGAAACATCTACAGACAAGATGAGGCTCGCCTCAAGGCACATCACATCTCCTCCTACCCTCCTCTATGGGGATTCATTCTGCAAACTGATGAGTGTTGAGTCAGTTGTCTTTCATTCTTACCTACAGCAGGAACAACATCCCACAGCTATCCAAAACCGATGTAACATTGGTTGAAGACAATAAAAAAACTTTGATTTCAGGCCGAAGAAGGCATCCTTATCCAAAAAGCTGGTTGTTTTTTTCTGGCTAGTTTAATAAAAGATATTGCATATTGCCACAAGGTTTGCCCAACATACCTTTTGGCCATTCCTTCTACAGCAATATAAGTAAAGCTGTGCTTGGCATAGAAAAACTCAGGATTAAGGACCTACGCCCCCTTACAAATGCTCTCCATGGACTTGAGCATCTGAATGTCCCTAAGCACAGTTAGACTCTGAGTGCAGTACTAAGTGCAACTGGTGTGTAAAAAACAAATACAAAATCCTAGAGACACTCCTCAGCTGTTTCAACTGCAAAAATGAGTTCCTTGAAAGATTGTTCTTGATATCAGTTCTTTTATTAAGTACAGTGAAACACAGAAATTTCAGTGCATTTATAGCTAGAGCTGTCCCCAGTTAACCACACTAAAATTGGGCTGAGAATTATCATTCCTGTTTTCATTAACTAAGTTAACTATGAGCAGCCATATTTTCATGGCTGAGCATTCCCCAAAATATACATTTATGTTCTGTGCAACGACTCTCTTATGCAAATATCACCAAGAGGAATTAATTGCATGTGTTCTTCTCTCACACCCTTGGGGTAGAGCTTGTTAGGTGCCACCCCGCTGAGCACAGCACAAGTTCAGCAACAGGAACCTTTAAAGACTGCGAGGTCCCTACAGATTTCAGCTCCAAGAGACCTCTCCTGACACGTCCTCTCCTGACAGCAGCCATGCCTCAAGTGGGAGTGCTTGGCAGTCCCCACCACTGTCCCCTGTGAAGATTTGCTTGTGCCAGCACTTTTTACCCTGTTTCAGCTTTAACCTAGCTCATTTTGATGGATGTGGGTTGGGGACTGGCTATCGGAGTAGCTCAGCCAGCAGGTCCCTAGGACAGTAAATCCTGGCAGCCTGGCAGGGACAGCCCTGGAAGTGGGCTCTTCACCACTTCCCCCTGCAGCTGACAGAGACGGAGTGGGGACCTAATCCGTGAAAGTTTTGGGTGTCTTTTCCTTTCTTTTAATACTTTTGCCTCTGAATCCTTTTTAGCACAACAACAACTGGTAGTCTAGTGCCAAGTCCCCAGCTTGCTAAGGGACTGACATATGAATTTATATAGGAAGGAATATAAAAGGAAATATTCAATCTTAGAATATGGAGGCTTTATTTTTCCAGGCATAAGTGAAATTATCCAACTATGGAGGAGGACTGTTTTCATGCTCCCCCTGAAATTCTTCTCTGGAGCTCATTGAGCTTCTGACTCATTCATTCTGTGCAAAACAGAGTGATTACATATTTTAAAAGCCCGTATCTTTATTGCTGTTTGTGTACTCTCCCCGTTCCTTTTGTTTCCTTTTGTTTTTATTCCCCTGGTGGTTTTTTTTTTTTTTTATTTTTTTTTTTTTTTTTTTTTTTTTTTTTTTTTTTTTGTGGGGGGGTTTG
The DNA here is from genome assembly GCF_963513975.1 of Fringilla coelebs. NCBI lineage: Eukaryota > Metazoa > Chordata > Aves > Passeriformes > Fringillidae > Fringilla > Fringilla coelebs. The sequence goes on along the minus strand of NC_140029.1, from coordinate 24,780,087 downwards.
TTAGTTTGTTTGGGTTTTTTGAATAAGCCAAATGGGTAAAAAGGATGATATCTTTAACCTGCCTTTCAGTCCAGATCTCATTATGGGCAAATATTAAACACTGTTTCAAAGCTTTTAACAGAGAAACCCTTATTGTCTGAGGTGTGAAAATGCGTGTCTTAAAAAAATATCTTTCCTTATTTCTTGTAGGCGCTGTCACTGAAATTCTGCTGCCTGGAGATCAGAGGAACCCACATTTCTTCCTGCTTGACTAGCACAAGGGCAGGCCTACATACATACCAGGAGACACTTCTTGGGAGAAGCTGACAGCTTAGGCAAAATGGGAAGGCCAAAATGCCTGCTACCACCTCTGGGACAAAAAAAAAAAAGGAAAAAACAGAGAAAATAAGTGGTTCCTCAGAGAAGCATTTCCAGGCTCTGCTATAATTCTGTAGAGAGAAGGAGGTGAGTGGGCAGATGATGGTAGCTTGTGATGGTTCCACTGGCCTCCTTCATTGGGGATTGACTGGCAGGTCAGCACAGTGGTGCAGGGAAGGCGGCTTACTGGTGGCACTGCTGAACAGATGCAGAGCAGTTCTCCCCACAGGTTCATTGTCTCTGAACAGAGGTCCCAGCCAGGTAAAAGGGATGTGCAGTGCCCAATGCTTTGCAGCAATCTGATGCCAGCTGCTTGAGCTGGAGCTGTATTGTCCTGCACTTCCACTTCGGCTCTTACTGGAACAGACTGCAGCAGGACAGAGACTCTCTTCACTTTGTTCTCCATTAGATTTCCTTTCTCTGACCATGTCTTCTTTCCTCATCTTTTCCCTACGTCTCTTATATCATTCCTGTTTCATCTCATGCTGAGTGACCATTATCAGTGGCTGTGTGTCATAATACAGACATTTAGACATCATATAGACATCTGGGCAGTGTCTTCATTGCTGAGGTTGCTTGGACTCCTGGAGATCTTTCCCTTTCTAGTGAAAAATTTGAGCATCTTATATTAATTTTGGATTATATAACAGTACTAAATGCTTCACCTGATCTTAGCACCTTCATCAGATGTTCTCTGACTATTTTCAGTGGGGATAGCGGGATTTCTATAATTTCTGCTCTTCTTAATACACAGTTAAACTGAAGCAAAACCATGCAATTTGTTCATTCCATTAAGCAACTCATCCAAGATCACAGTGGATTTCAGAACCTGTATCACCTGTCAAGATGCAATAAGATAATAGTGCTACAAAGTGGCATTATCATCTCTCTTCTTTCAAAATAGTCTAACGAAGGTGTGCAAATGTTTGACTTTCACTTGAATTGCACGATCCTGGGGTAATCAGATGAAGAGAAAAGTCACCATTCTGAAAGGGAAAAAGTCTGCATGCACTCACATCCACCAGCACAAACCTGTCTTACCTCTTCAGTACCACTGAAGCATGATGCCACTGAAGCTTTGTGCCAATAAATATCCCCAGGACAAGGCTGCTTACAAGTCTCCCATTCATGAAGTTCTCTATTCGCTGTCATGTGCGATATTTCAAAGGCATAACAGTAAGAAAATGTGAGCTATTTTACAAGGGTGAGCTAAATGCATTTCTTCTGCCCTGTGCTTGAGATGAAAAGAAACCAGGCAATTAAATAAGGAAGTCTGGGGCCCTTTTTATGGCATTGTATGTGACCGCAAAAGGGAGGATGGTAATTGCCACTGGTGTGTGATATCCTTTAGCAACCTGGCTCAGAAAATATCTCTGCATCCTAGAATGAATGCTGGTGTTTTATAAAGCCTGCAGGCATATCAGTCTTCAGTAAGAGAGCTCACCCCATTAAAGCATTTAATATTAATTTTAATCCAGGGAATTCAACTCCTCTCTTTAAACCTTTACAAACAAGTTTAAAGCTGACATGTGCCATAAATTCGTAGTGGTCTGTAGAGGTTTTTTTATAAGCTGAACAAAGCATAACAATTCCATAGGGAATTCAGCAAAGCCCAGTTGGTGTGTATAGATAATACACTTAGAGAGGAGTTCTTTCTACTTTTTATAACAGCTACTGTATGTATGAAGTCTACAGGAAAATGTCACTGTGATAACAACTATCCCTTAAGTCCGGCATGTTATAACAAGAAGACAGTGCTGCTCCTTTATCTGTGGGACAATAAAAGAACAAAGTAGGCATCCTGTCCCATAGCCTGGACACTGTAACACAGGTGCAGTTTGCCATATATCACATTGATGACATTTGTCCTGTTCTGCTGCAAAACATGGAAAATACTTTTGTTTGACTTCACTTGCTCCTTCCTTCTGAAGGGTTCAAACAAATGCATATTCGTTGCTTTAAGATGAAAAAACACTGAATTTCAGGTCTTGCCCATTTCACTCTACCATGACAAGATATTGTACTGACAGTGGCTAATATGCAGTCAGTACTTAACTGACCACGGTTTGGCTTCTAGACTGGTCCAATTTTCTTCCTCTTGGGCCTCATGTAGTAAAGCAATGTTGACTCCCACCTCTTCTTTGTCAAAGACTCTGACCTTCACCTGCTATGCTTCAAGCAAGTACCAAGTGCTTTCAGCGCTCCTATTTCACTGCACTGGGACACCATAATGGTGCTGAAACTCTTCCCTGGAGCTGGCTCACTGGCACTGCTGCTTATTGAGCTGCCCCTTGTGACCCTGCTGTGTTGCTGTGTTCTTTGGCAGCTGTGCCCTGTGGCAATCCCAAAGGCTGCAGCTCCATTGCACCAACAAGTCTCAGGCTGAAGCACCAACTGCCTGTGGGACACTGTTTGCCATCCCATCAGGTCTGCTGATCCAGCCCTCTTCAGGGCTACACTTCAGACCTGAAAAGTGAAAAGATCTAAGCTAATAACCCCCTAGTCCTGCCCTAGCAGTAGTAGTGGTGTTTTTTTAAATGGGAACATTTCTTTGATCCTACGAAGGAGCAGCTGAGATGAAAGAATATGGGACTGTCTTAAACCTGCTTCCCTGGAGAAATCTTAAGTGAACCCTTATGTTCATTTATTTTCTGTTGGTATTTACATGCTGACTCCAGTCATAATTAATCTGCAAGTTCCTTAGGGCAGAGACTAGCCTTTTGTTTGGTGTTAATTAGCAGTTTATGCAACAAGGCCTCTGTGACTTGACTTCTAAGTGACATAAAAATCAATGTGTTATGTTTTTCAGGTTTGGGGGAGGTTCTGGCAGTCTTCACACAGAGAAGATTGACATTTGGTTGAGGATCATAATGTGTGCACATTAGCGGAATGATGCTACTAAAATGATAAGCAGTTATGATTCATTTGATATTAAGACTTGAATGATGGCATTAGGATTTTGAGTTAGTAGTCTACTGTGGTCTAGTCACCCTCATCTCTCCAGGCTTTATTTCAGGCTGTCTGCACAGTCAGTAAAGAAACAATGCATGGATTTACTCCCAATTCATACATGCAGTGTTTTCTGGAGTGGTTAGGGTTGAAAACATTTTTATTCTCCTATGTTAAGACTTGGATTCCTTGGGGGATTCCAATGGGCTGCTAACTGTGTAATGGCTGCCAGGAGCTGCTACTGACCAAGTGTCTATGCTCTTCTGGCTCTGGTCTCCAGGTCAGTTAGAAAACAGTAAATATTTTCCACAGAATTTTACTAAGGAGCTATAAAATCTTTTCTGAGGGGAAAAATAAATAAAATAGGGTATATTTCAAATTTTCAATGCAATACTAAAAGCATTTGATTCTGAACAAAATACTCAGTTTCAGCTGTTTAACTGGTCCCTAAAAAAAAGTGAAAGCAGGAAATGCGCTACGTGAAAGCTTTTTTTCCGAAGGCAGTTTTTCATTAAAACTTTTAAATCATCTGTATTTGTGACAAATAGAACACACATGGGGATTTAAGATATTGTTTGTGTAATATGTCAGAGAAAGAAATTTAGGGCTTTTTCCAAGCATCAGAGAAATGTTAGGAGTTCTCAAACTGTTACCAGTCTTATTAATCACCCTGGATTTTAAAGTATGTATTTCTAACCAAGCTAAATAATTAAATGAAAGTTAAGGCCAAAGTTTGCCTGTGAATATGCATATGCAATATCCATTTAAGTCAATATGAGGACAAAATTTAGCTCATAAGCCTTTTAACTGATAAAGTCCTAAAATAGCTTTACAGGCAAGAATTTCCTGGCAAGACTACAGTTTTGTAAATCTAAAAGCATGCAATCATATTTCAGTGTAAAATAGCATATAAATATCAAGCCACATCTTGAATTATAGCCAAATGCAACACTACATCAAGCACAGCTCAGAAGTGCTATGTACAAAATTATTGCTTTGTCAGGTTTCTGCAGTGGTGCATAATAAACACAGACATTTGCACATACATACGTATCGTTTGAAAAAACTGGAAGATGCAGTGGTCCTCTTTGTCTCAGTTATAAGCTTTTTTTGCTTAAAGGAATGTAACATTTAGCTTTTAAAGTCAGAACAGGATGTAAGTGGACAGTATTTCAAGGAGAGTGTTATGTCTAAGACTTACTGCCACTGTGTAGGGCTGTATCCCTCCTGGGGTCACATGCAGCACAGTCAGTGGCTTTCTCAGAGTCAAGTAAAGTACTTATGAGTTTAAGTAGCACAGGCATTTTTATAAAAGCCTTTCATCCCTGCCTGCCCTCCTCCCACCTGCAATCTGCATAAGTCTCAAAACCCAGTGAGAAAATTTAACACGTCAGGAAGTAATAGTACAATTAATCTTTCCCAGAAACTTTTCCATTCCTGCTTGGTTATTCCACTCCACCTATGCATTTCCACCCTAATTTAACATTTATCCATCCTAGTTTAACTATAACTTCACATTTGCTCTCCCAAATGTGAAGTTCAGCATTATGCATTGCTGGAGCTCCATCCTGGAGGAAAAGTCAGAGGATTTGCAAATGAAGGCTTAGTGACTGCTGCAATGGACAAAGCAAAAGTCGAGTCAGGAAGTAACACTGAGGGTGATATCATAATGAGGCCTTGGAGTGGATGTCTAGAACAGAGGCTAGAGAGAGTTCAGAGACTAAAGTAGGTATTTATTAAAGGCCTTCAGCTGATACCCCTTGGGCAGTCAAAAGCCTCCCAAGGCTACACCCAAGATGAATGATGGTCACAGGTTTTTCAGTAGGTTTGGTCTATTTGCATATCAGGGGTTAGTTGTCCAATTACAGGCACACAGTTTGTGGTGATTGGGAGTGGGGCTGTGGCTGAGCCTCATCCCCAGTGGGTACAGCTGTGAGCAGCACTGACAGCACTGACAGCAATGAGCCATGGAGTGCCCAGGGGCACTGACCAACCCCCAAAGGGAGCAGAGGGCACACAGGTGCAATGCATGAACAGCAGGGGGATAAAAGGCTGGGCTGAAGGTCAATAAAGGGCTGATGCTTGAAGCCTTCTCTGATGCCAGTTGTACCCACTGTGACATCAGATAATGGAGTCATATCCCCTGGTTTGCTTTCATCCCCCCAATTCACTTCTGTTCATACTTTTCAGACCTGAGGCAGAGGGCGTCCTTGGTTCTCAGGCCTGGAAGGATTGTTTTGTCTGACCAGACTGTGAAGAGAGCTTATTAACACTCTGTATGGAGTTCAGAGTTATACACTAATGCAGTACAGGGTCTGAAAAAACATAAAAGCTAAAAACTTAAGGCACCAATAATGATAAATCAAAGTCATCTCTGCAGCCCACTGTTTACAGATGTTGGTGCCTCTTGCTGTGGCCAGAGAAGAGGACTTTGAGGCAGCCAGGATAACAGCCCAGACTACTGCTTTATCTGTTAGAATGGAAAATAGAAGGTACAAGACCAAATGGGAGTGAGCTCTGAGGCCAAAGAGAAAGATGATAGCAGATTGCCTACAGATAAATGAGCTTTCTTTCCTTGCCTCATTATATGGTTGTGTTCACATAGGGAGCTTTCCTGTAAGACCACAGGAAAAATTCACAATGTCCACAATTCAGCAGTTAAGAGTCCTGGAGAGAGAAAAGGACAATGACAAGGAACATGAGTGGGGCCTTTCTGAGCTGTATCTAACTAGGAAAGAGAGGCATAAGTGAGGAGATCTAAATAAGCCATTTCAACTCATGCTCAGTGAGCACCTTCAGCTTGAGCCCACCTTGGGTGCTGAAGCCCCTCAAAGTACTGCCTCAACTTCTCAGACAATTCAAAGCTAGTGGCAGCTGCCTAGTACCAACTGAGCAGGGTGGCTTATTCGAGTACCATGGAGCAGCTGCAGACAGCAGTAAGACATGGCCTGTTCCTTCTCACAGGGATGAGCAAACACAGTCCTTGGAGGCAGCAGGGCAGGGGCTGAGTCTAATCACACCAGCCATCCTGAGCCACGCTGTCCCCACCAGTAAACCAGAGCCCATAATGCTGCCTGTGGGGAAACAGCTTCTTTTTACTGAGACATGACTTCTTGTGAGCTCACTTTGTGGACTGATACCTTCTTATAACAGAAGGCAGCCCTTGTATTGATGGCCAAGTTTTTATTCTAGGTGCAACAGTTCTCAAGACACCAACTGCTAGCCTTTCCATCAAACGGTAGGAAAAAAAAATTAATTCCCATAATTCCTGCTGTTTATTTTTAAAAGCAGTAATACCAAAAAAACTGGTCTTCAGTGAAAAGTAAGTTACAGCAGATTTCGATTTGTGAATGCCTTAGCTTTCTCTCAGAGGAGAGGGTTTTTTGCATTCCTGCTTTTGTAAAACAAAATGCAGTGATGAGCCAAGAGGCTTAAAACATTCAAAAGAATACTGATTTTTTTCTGTTTTTCTCTTTGAAGAAGTATTAGCTTTTTCAAGAAGCTTCTAGCAAACACACTGGTCACAGTTGCATTCCATCTTCCATACCCTCTCATCTATTCTAGGATTCAGTGTTCACAACACTTCCTTAAACAAATGGAATTATTTTTTTATGGAAAAACTGAAAGTTCTTCTGTATTGATTAGTGAGTCAGTTAAATTGGAAATTCTTCTGCCAACTGACCTCATTTTAAATCCAAGACATGGAGGTTTTGCTTCATCTTTCACCACTGTTTATTTAAGAATGGCTTATTCTGTCAGTTCCACTGAGCCTCTCTTGTCTAACTCCAGTGAAAGTGAGAAAAAACCCCACAGGCTTACTGAGTCTGAAGGCTTGTGCAAACAATGCAACCCTAGATGAGGATTCATGCCATTTATAACTATACATCTATAAATGTATACGCACAGAGAAAAATACGCACAGCAAGCTTTTAAAAAGGGCTGAGGTAAAATTACATTTCAGTCAAGTTCAGGTTAAAAAAGCCTCGGAACACACTTAATAAAACTTGTTCTGACAATATTCAGCTTTACTATTTCCATTATTATACATATTTTGAAAAGAATTTTCAGAAGATCTAATGATTCAAGTCACTGTAGAGCCCCTGCAGGCAGCCCCAGACCAACCAATGCATCTCTCCCATGACTTGGGGCGTTCATAGGTTTGTCACTGTTATGCAGACATCTTCATGAAGCTACTGATATCCTCTACTGTTTGAAAACTGTGCAAGTGCTTCTCAGAAGGACACTTTCTGGTGGCATGCTCAGTTATCTCCCTTCTCTCACTGTTCTTTAAGCTCTATCTGGATCAATCTGTCGGCTCAGTTTGCAAAGCTGGTTTAAGAGTCCTTCTTTTCCCCACTTTGGCTGCTCACCACTATTGCTGAGCATGTCACTGCCCCCTCAGCAGTGCTGAAGCAACAGTTACACCACTGAAATAACCTAAGAGCTATTTTCCAAAAACTTTATATTTTAGTGGGGTTTTTTTTGTTGTTTTAGGTTTTTAAACCTAAACCCAGTTTAAACCCTTTAAACCCTTGGTGGCTGGCTCACCTCCATAGAATTAAACCAGCACAGCTGAGGAAGTGATAGGTTAGAGCTGTGGGGCAAGAATAAGCAGCAAATGCAGGAACCTCTTAAATCAGCTGCCACCTGAAAAAAAGTTCCTATAGCTACATCGTTGTGTGATGTGCTGGGGGAGTAGAAGAATTTATGAATATAACTGCAGTGATTCATGTGTTTGGTGTTCTGGAATGTGTTGAGCATATGGTATTGCAGGCTTTATGTAAGTGACCTTGCAAGTTTGTATTTTTAAATCTATTATGGAGAAACTAATGAATAGGTTCTGATTTCTCCTTCCTACTGGGATAAATCCTGAATTTCTGGTAAGCATACTCTTTGGGGCAGAACCCCCAACTATTCCTGTAGGACTAGAATTTCTTTCATCCCAATGGAAAGAGGAGCTTTCCACAACATCTCCTAGGAGATTTTTGCTCTTAGCATATGCTATCTTGTTGTTTTGTTGAAATTTTTCTTGTGGGTTTTTTTCCTGTGCGAAGAAATTATGTGAGCCATGTTAGCAATAAAGAGATAAACTGTATACAAAGTCTTAACATTTTCCAACAGCACAAATAAGCTAGGAATCATCCTTGACACATATAAGACTGTGATGGTACCAGTGAGTGACAGGCTACCAGGGAGCCTTACTCACCCCAGAAAGTCCCTCACCCTTGGTGATATGCTGGTGGATATCTCCACTGTGCTCTTCTGGCCTGGCCTCCTGTGGGTGATGTGAGGGAGAAAAGAACTTGCTCTGGATTTATTACTCAGCGTGTTGATCAGCTCAATAAAACCTTCACACCCAGACCACAGTTTTTCCACAGTAAAAGGGCTGACACCCAAGGCTCAGCATAATCTTTCTTCTGAGTTTTAGTTTAGCAGCAGACACCCAGTGTGCCATGGCACAAAGCATGGGGACCTAAAGGTGCTAATGCTAATGACATCTTGTAGGCAAATACATTTCCTCTGTGTTGCACTGAAATTCCTTGACTAGGTGCTTAAAAATTATGTACTGTGCTTAACTGGCAATGTCCTAAAAGTGTGATAATGGTATTTTTTCATTACAAATAGTTAATTCTAAATATTACATCAAATGGTGTTGAAGTCTTTAAAGTAAAAGGCCTCAATTAGCACTTTGTGGAGTTCTGGTCTGCCTTTGGTGACACATATGGTCTGCAGGGCCTCAGATGCAGAAATTGATCAGAATAGCTCTTTCAAACTAATTATTCTGCTGAGCCATTCTTCAGGCACCCATCCAAAATGTAAATGAGCATGTTCCAGAATAATTACTCTACTCAAAAAGCAGGGTAAATATCCCAAAATGAAATAATTTCTGTTCCAAATTAGGCTCTCTTTTTAGAGGAGTCATTTGGTAATATTGGAATAGCAAGGAAGTATGGAGAGTGTGTGAAGATTTTGATTACTCATACAATTCTGCTGTCAGTAACTTCTCTAAAAAGTCATAGATTTCTACATTTGTAAAGCCATTTAGAGTGTGTGAGGTTGCTACAAGCACATCTACAAAGCTAGATGGTTATGTCAGATATATATGTTCCAAGTAAAAAATAAATTGAGTTCTCAGTTTGCATATTTACTATGGAGATAAGGCTTTTTTCATAGTTTGAGTACAGCACAACCAATGTAATGATCTAGTTTACTTGCTTGAATGATAAATTGACTAAGGCCCCATTTAGTTGAACGTTTATTTGGCAGAGTGTGTTCCCATGTCATATCTCCCCATTCGTATCCTCTCCCACTGCATGGTGAACCAGGATGGGAAACTGGTAACCCAGAAAAACACTCAGAAAAACTACACCTTTTTCATCTGTATTAATTCCTCACTCCACTTTGGGGGCCTTGTTTGGTGTCTCACACAGTTGTACCACACATGGTGTACAAGGGGAAACGAAGGGCAGACTGGCAACAACAACCCATCTTCCTTCTGTTTTGTTGGAGCTTTCCAGTGCTTTCTGTAAGTGTAGAAAACTTTCTGCTGTTAAAGGTGGTAATGAATAATTTCCAAATCAAAGATGAGCGAGCCTGTGTGTATATCCAGTGGCTGTCAATCAGTCCAAAGGCACAGTTGTGAAACAGGATCATATTCCTTCACCACCTTTCAGTATATATATTAATTTGTGTTGTGTTTAAAACTATGTTAGCTTTAACTTTTTTTTCTTAAAAGACACTGTGCTAACTTCTCAATAGTCTAGCTTCTTTTCTCAAAGGCCTCTCAGAATTTGGTTCAGGTCTCTACAAGCAGCATGGCCGGCTTGAAATTATAGCACCACAGTTCTAATTATTTGCATACAAAATTAAAATGCAAGAGGATAATTATGCAAAAAATGTTCTCTTGTCTAGACAAAACCTTTTAAGGTTGTCAGGATGGGGGAAGGCTTCTGCATTTGTCTCCAAGAAACTCTGCACTCCTACCATGCAGAACAAGCGCCCTGAGGACAATGCCTCTGAGACAAGGCAGAACTAATGATTATCCCCACACATGCACTAAGAACATTGTTTTTGATAGTGTCAGGCTGACTACTCACATGTAAGGCCAACGTGTTCTGGCTTGTGCTGGCTTTACTTCATACCTGATTTTTGTATCAAAAGTGACTGTTGATTATGAATCTGTCTTCTTCAACCAGGCCAAATATTTTAATTGAGAACCGGTCTAGAAATACATGGATATATCGGTCCAGCCCCATGGTAAATCTAATCTTCAGAGAAGCCTTTAAGATAGAACAGTCAGCTCTGAAAATGTCTTCTCAATAAGATAGAACAGTCAGCTCTGAAAATGTCTTCTCAAAGGCATCTGGCTAGTTAAGGAGCTGAAATTCAAGGAGCTACAACCTTAGGAAGTGTTTTGTGAATGTCGGTGCGCATCTTTGTGCATGTGCCAAATTTTTGAATGTATAGCTCTTCCATTGCCAGGGATATGAACGTGAAAATGTCTAATAAGTAAGCCTTGAGCCAAGCAGAAATGAGACAACCAAAAAATCTGGCTAACCCACAACACTTTTAGATATTTCTCTCCAGAGGACATCTATAAGCCACTATATTTTAGGACCAAGGCTTTTTATTGTTCCTAAAGTGTTAGCAGGAGGACCACAGTAAAAAGCCAGGGCAAATAAATCATCATGAAAAATCATTACTGAGCAGACACAGAAGCCAAATTAAAAATAGAACCATCATCACTTTATTAAGAGTCATATTTTTTAAAATGCCCATAGGACAGTGCTTCTCTTACTTTTGCCCTAGGACTGAATCCTGGTTCTGCACAGTTATCCCCAGGCAAGCATGCGCAAACTCCTACAGATGGCTTTATTTTAATGTGTACACATACCCTGAAGAGCAGAAACTGTACATGCCATATCTTGTGACATGTATGCTGTCCATAAGCTTGAGTAGAGTGCCCAGGGATGTGAGCACAGGCTGTGAGACACCATGGGCTGGGGCAATGATGGGGGGCTGTGGTGGAGGCATGGCTGTGAGATACCATGGGCAGTGATGGGGGGCTGTGGTGCAGCCATGGCTGTGAGACACCATGGGCAATGATGGGTGGCTGTGGTGCAGCCATGGCTGTGAGACACCATGGGCTGGGGCAATGATGGGGGGCTGTGGTCCGGGGGCAGGGTCATACACCTGTGAAGAGGGCATCCTGGGGCACACTGTGTCACATCCTGGAGGCGCTTCTGCTCTGTGAGAGCCCCTGTGGAGACACAATGACAACTGAGTAACTAAATAATTGGTTCCTTTCCGACTAATGAAGGCCAAATTCCAGCTGTAGTCTGAAGTAGGAGAGTAACCATGGCACTGCCCTCTACGTGCATCACGTTGGCTTGTCCAGGCAAAACATTATCTGTGTACAAACACGGGGCTGACAATTTCTGACCTTTAAATCATACCAGAAGACTTTGGTCCTGCTCTGTCTTGATGTAGGGAGTTCTTGAAGGGAAAAATAACCCTCTGGGCACATGGCACTTTGAGAGCATGAACTTTTTAACAGCTGTCTGAATGTGACCCAAAGTGATGAGACATGAGATTATCTAGTAGGAAGGACTCCATTCTGATGAGAATGAGGTAGAATTTTACATTAAATTCCTCCTATGAGGATGAGACATCAGTAGATAAAATGACTGAGATTGTACCTAGCAATCAAGGATTTCCCAGACAGATGGTGGGGCTGGAAGACAGGGGTGTTAATTGCTATTGTTTATTTGGTGGCCATCTAGCCTGTTTCTTACAACAGTAAGTGGGTCGTACTGTTATCTCATATTTGCTGTGATATTCATTGTTACACTTCCACAAAACTGGTCAACAGTAAACATTGTAGAGGCTTCCTGCTCTATGATAGGAGTCACAAGGAGGCACTATTACAAGTTGGGATAAGATGTGAGACAGGATTTAGGGATCAGGGCCTCCAAAAATTCAAATGTATAGGACCAAGCCTGCAATTTTAGATTGCCATTTAGGTACTGTCTTGACTTGAAAGCATGGAGTGCTTTGTTCCTGTTTCCAGTTCAATATCTATATGTCAACCCACGGCTATTTTATTTAAAGCACTAAACTGAAGCTAGGAAGGGACTGGAATCCACTAACACTCTCTTGTGCCTTCAACAGTAGGCCAAAGAGCAATTCTTCTGTCTGCATTACATACTTGTGTCTAGTCCTTCCACTTCTGCAGTAGCCCCTGCTTCCCCCTTCACAGTGGGGTGAAGGAAAGGTAGATTGTGGTCTTTGTGGAGACCAGTAGCAACAACTTCTGGGGGAAAAAAGAAAAAACCAAACCTAAAGTAATCTGACAGAATCACAACTTGGCTTAGGGTGCTGAGAAAGACCTTTCTTGCCCCCTACTCTCACACACATTTGGTAGGACAAAAGTCTTCTTAGCCTGAGGCCCAAGCAACTAGTGAGAAGGGCTAGGGGAGGAGTTGGGCTGTAGAAGTGATTGCAGTTCACTTGCCTAGACAAACACATAAAAATGAAATGGGAGAGTCAACTATGCTGATGGAAAGGCTGTAGAGAAATCCAGAAATACTGGTATGATAGCAGGATTTTCCCAGCATTAACTGTCCCCAAGCAGGTATTTCATAACAAAAATCAGGTGAAAGTTTAGCTACATCAAAAGTTGAAGCAGGGGAAAAGTTCTGTGACACAATCATCTCAGAAATTCTGTCTACCAGCACTTGCATTGAAAAGGAAAAGGGCAAATACGAGCTTGGGATGCTCAAGACATACCATCATTTGGCTACCTTTGAATTTGCTTTATCCCTTCCCTTCAATCCTGTTGGAGTAGGTGAGGCACAAACTTCCTTGGATTCCTTGAGGAAAGAAGATGTCACAAGTGTTTGTGCTGCTGGCGCTGGGGAACACATGGTGAGGTGGAAAGCTGGAGCACAGCCACCCGAGGAGCACTTTTGCAGGTGCTGTACCAGCAGTATCACATCACTGCCAGAGCAGCACATGCCTCAGGGCAGTCCAGTTCAGGCCCTTTACCCACAGTCCCTTCCAGGAGCCTTCTTCCCTTCCCCTCCATGGGGGATGAAGAGCCCTGGATCTGCAGGGATGACCTCGAGGGGCACTCTGGAGATGATATCAAATTGTGTTGCTTCTGCTTTCTCTCACAGCTGTTGTGCCTTGTTCCTCTGCTGCCTTCCAAGCCAGCAGCAGCCTCACCTGTTGTCAGCATTAAGGCTCTCAAACTCTTTAAGCTCTTTGCTGAAAGATGCTCCTCAAGTGTCAGATCCAATCGTGCCTAAGCCACACTAGTGAAGGTGCAACCCCAATAATAGTATGCAGAAATTATACTGAAGTGATAAATACTTGAATGATTAATCATCAGGCATATGATTTGCTCTGATAAACTAAACTAGAATAGCACTGCTATCTTGATTCAGGCTCTGAAAGGAAGTAAGCTGATTGCTGCAGCATCTAAATGCTGTCCCACGGCCAGCCCTCCCTGGGTTTCAGGGGACTCTGTCCATTTGTCCTGCCTTCTGCCTGCATTGCTGGCACCTAGGCACAACCATTTCCTGGGATTTCCAGGAGACAGACCCTAGGATCTGTAATTTCTAGACTGTAAGGTAACCTGGTGTCCAATGAAACCCGTAACCAAACTTACTCTCAGTAGTAATGTGTTTGCTAGCAGTTCTCCAAACAGTGTTACTGCAGGTATTTTCTCTGTACACTGTGCTATCAGTGGGCATCTCCCTCAAAGCCAATAGAGACCTGGTAAGTGCAATGACTGTGCTAATGGCTGATCAATGGAAGTTATAAGGGCACCACCCTTTCAGAAAACAGCAGCAGGAAATATGGCTCTTGCTTTCTGACACTTCACTGTGGGGATCCTGCTAACTACGGAGATTGGTAGGGAATTGAATCACATCATTAGCTGGACTACAAGTCCACCTCTTCCTTCACTAGTTGCAGCAGCCTCAAGTCTCAAACTTCTGTGAAAACAAGAGAAGATCCTTGAAGGCCAAGCAGTGATCAGTTGAAATGCTGCAATGTACGTGTGTATTTAAATATGTATGTGTACGTATGAAAACGTGCCTGTGGTAGGGACAATTATATCAGCACAGTAACAGGAAAATAGATGGCCTTTATTGTTTGAGTACAAGCAGTCCTTTAAGTAATAGCACAGTTGTGTAACAGCATGGAAATTTAAAGCTGAGCTCTGTTTGCTCTAACCAATGCAAGGCTGGCACCCTGTCAGTTCTGACTCAAGCAGCACATTGTAACACTTCAGCCCTATTGAGCTGTGCGTCACAAGGAGAATTATTTGGTACTCTGTTACTTATAGACATAGCAGGGCACAAGCAGCAGAATGGATATATATTTTTTTTTTCTGGTGAGTTGTGGGTTTCTATTTGCTTTTACTGGGATGCTTTGTAATAGGATGACTGCCAGACTGGCTTTCCTACCTGAGTAAAATCACCTTACCTGAGTAACAGCGCTGTTTGTAGACAGGACAACAGCTTTACACAGTACTCTCTACTGTAAGCATTGGTGAGGTAATGAGGTCATAGAAATAAAAAAAAGTTAGATATTTAAGGATTTTAATTTCACTGCTGACCAATGTAAAGAAAATAACTCTCCCTGGTTTTCTCTCTACTTTTCTGCAGAGGTCTGCAGTCACTCTTAGTAAAGACCACTGAACAAGCAATAGAACTGAAGCAGCTGTGATTTCATCCTCATTTTACCTCTGTGCAGTATTATTGCCCAGTCCTTTATAAAACTTTGTGATAGTCCAAAACTTGTAACACAAGCAGTTTACACTGTTGTGTTTGGGTTTTTTTTTGTCAGATTCTATTTAAATCTTTATTTTCAGAATTAGCAAGCATCTCATGTTAACTTTTGTCCTGAATAGCAGATGTTTTTTATTAATTAACGTATTGTCATAATTTAAAAATCTCTTTTCCTCTCTTATGTTGTGACATACAATACTCATGTACGTCATAACTCACTGCTTAGTCTGGTGTTCAGTTCAGAAAACAGTTAACCCTTTTTCTCCTCAAGAGTAGCTGAGTAGGTATCCTCTCTTCTCCCTTTGTTCTGACAAAGGCTCTTTCTCTCTCTCCCTTCAATGTAGCTCCCTTCTCAGCTGGATGGGAAGAATAAGATGGGATGAAAAAGATGGGAATGAATGAAAAACTTTGTGACTTCTCTCTTGCTTAAGTACTTGCAACATTCTGTGGGTAGTGATTTCTGTAACCCTTTGTAATCACTCACCAGGTTCCACTTCACCCAGGGAAATCTTCCAAGCAGCAACAGAAGGAGACATGCCAAGCTACAGAGCTTGTCATGGGCATCAAGAAACAAGCACTCTTATCCGAAAGTGCTTTTAACTAAATGTTAGCCTCCTTCTGTTTTTAAATTCATTATGCATCATTGCCCACATTCATACAGAAATCTTGTTCTCTGAAGGCCTGAAATCTTAAATCTCCTTAAAGTAGACCCACCTGCAAAAGGGACAGGTGTTACCTTTGCCAGTGGAATTTCTGGATCGTTTGGGTGCTTTAGATAGTTTTGTGTAAGCTTTTCAGCTATAAAGGAGGTTACACTCTACTTCAGGTTGTCAACACTATAGAGGAAAAACAAGGCTAAGACAAAAGCCATAGTTTTCAGTACCTTGGAAAACACGGAAAGAATTTTCAGTGTGCCACACTGTTTTTGAATATTGCTCTGATGCACTGCTGTACAGTCCCAAGTGAGTAATACTACAGGTAAATGACAACAGAAATTAAAGTCAGATTTCTTATGGGAAGGTTTGATAAACATGGATTATTTGCACTACCAGTCCCATGGAATTATGTTTCAGAGGATATTTTAAAAATTCACTTAAAATAATTTTTAAGTGGTTGTTACCATCTGTGGTCACAAAACAGCCTGAAACTTATTAAGATTTCAGCATATTGACTTCAGCTGAAGACTTCTTGAATCTTGGCTTTAACTTGCATTTAGAAATAGATTTAGCTGGGAAGTGGCCATTGTCCCAGCTGCACACTGCTCAAAGTTCAACCGTAATAACAGAGAAGTTCAAATGGGATTGACATCCAATCCTCCAGTGCTGTAATTACCAGCATGATATATAACTGTATGATTAGCATTCACATGCCCCCACTGATGCCTACCAGTTTCTGTTTATGGCTGTAGGACAAATTGTAAACAGAGGTAATTCAGGCATCTGCCCTGCTCAGCCGCCGCTGGGAGATGGATGGGATAGTTGTGAGTGCTGCCTCAGCTCTCCCAGCTAAACTGGCCAGGGAGCACAAGCCTGAGCCCTTTTAGAAATTGTGTTTTAAATTTATTGCAGCTGGAGGCGTCCGTGTGTGTATCTAGAAGCTCCATTCAGAGATTATGAGCTCCTAGACAAACAAGTAGATAAGTCCTAGTTGGACTGGAATTAGGGCTGGAAGTATATTCCAGAGGCCTAATTGGTACAATCATTGCCTCAAAAATGCTGATACTGAAACAAACCAAAACAAGCTCCCCAAAAAGCAAGAAGAAAAGTAAGAAAAAAACCAGTGAAATATTTGAGGGAGCAGGTGACTCAGGTGCTTCTCCTGGTTCTTTTTCCTTTTCCTAGAGAGTCCTGTTAAGGCTGTAAGATAGCTCTGGGCTATGTCCTTTCAAATCACACCTACCAGTCATTCCTTCCTCACTTACTCATTGTCTCATCACTCATCTGCTCCCATCTATCCATTTGCTAATGTCATTCACTACCTACTTAAAAATTATCTTTCATCCACTTACTTAATGAAAGATTCAGATAGCTCAAAGAGTTTTATTTTCTGTTTTAAACTTATTTTTCCTGCACTCCGGAAGACTTTCTCTCAGAAGTGAATGAGCAGAAACCCGTGGAACTTGGAAAGAGCGTACTCCTAGGACAGTTTTCACTCCCCAGAAATGCCTCAGGGCACAGAGCTTTTGACCTTCTCTATTTTCCTCCCTCCTGCCTTTAGAACATAAGAAACTCCATAGGAGCAGGATGAACTTCTCTGCTTCCACAAGAAGCACTCGAGAATTTCTCACTCACCACATTTACAAAGTATGTGCTGAGCTCTGAAATGCACCAGACTTAATTTATCACTAAGGCTAGTTGCAAAAATAAATCGCAACACTTTTTTATTAATCGCGTTTGAGCTTAAACACCTTCTGCAGTGTACCCTGCTCTACATTATTTTATAGGCAAAGCCCCCAGCCTTCATGATGAAACTTTTTAGACTTTGAAATCTGACATCAACATTTTTGATGATGAGGGTTCCAAATTATCTCCTATCACAAAGAAATTTCCAGTATTCAACTTACTCCACAATTCCAGAACTTTAGATAGTACTTCAGTTGACAGAGGTTTGCAAATTTATGCTTCTCCTTATACATTTCCCTTAGATATAGAAGGTTCTCCAGTTTTTATTCATTTCCTAGCCATCATCATTATTAAAAATGCCCAATGCTTTAAAATAGACATAAATGCAAGGAACTACAAATTTATCACAAGGAAAATTTGATGTTTAAGACAATCTCATTCATTTTTTCTTGACTCTTGACTGCTGTGTTTGGAAACACTATATAAAAAACGCATTAAAATTTTACATTTTTCTTCTGACCGCCTTGAAATCTATTTTTTTTTTCTGATTCTAGGTACAAAAAACCCCTTTCAAAACTGTGAAAATCTCAGTTGTAACTCATCTTTCTTCACCTCATTTCCTAGTGAGTTTAAAAATGATTTTTCATATCTTGCTTCCAGAGGACTTACCTGAATAAAATAAACAGGTCAGTAAAAATATCATTTGACAGCATATTTGAGCTCAAGAGAAATTTTCTTGGAGATTTAAGGAAGTGAGAGACAACTGTCTGATAATTTTATTTTGCTTCACATATACAGACTGCAGTAATATGCCAGAAGCTAGAAAATCACAGGCTGAAACTTTGAGGCATTGAACATTTTGAGTGAAATCTATCAGACTATCTATCAGACCAAGGAGCCCCTAGCAGACAGTGTCACAGGAGCTGTGTAGGAGGCTGTGCAGGGCGGGGAGCAGCATCCCTCTGAACCTGGGCTCAGCACCTCTCTGGGCTCAGGCAGCAGGGAGGGAGGGAGGGAGGGAGGGAGGTCATTTTTAGCTCTCCAAGGGAGCTCCTGGCAGCTGGGGAGAGCTGGAGCAGGAGCCCTGGCTCTGCTCCCTGGCTGGACTCACACAATGAGCCCAGAGGGCTCTGCCAGCTCCCTGCTGGTGTCTGGCTGCTGGCTGGCAGATGTAAACAGCTCCTTAGCTGGAGGGCGACCACGGCGTTCAAAGCCAGCACACATACACACACAATGAATATTTTTACTCCCTCCTATAAATTGTTAGACATTTGCTGCCAATTATTTGCTTGAAGTTAAGGCTTAAAAGCTTTCTGTAGTCCTTTTCTAGCTTTATTCCTCCCCTATTAAAATAAAAAAGAAAAGTTATCAATCTTGTTTTGACTCTGAGTATTTCACAGATGTTAAGGGGATACCTAGCTGCTGGTACTTTAAATGACAGGAAGAAAATTTTTGTTCCCCCAGGCAAATGTTCTACCTCTCATACATGTCCTGTTCCAAAAGGGGACCTGATCCCCTAAGGACAGGAGCTGCTCTGACCTACCTTATCTCAGCCCTGACATTTTGCTGCTACCAGGAGCCTTTCCTGAGACAATAACTGCAGGAACAGGGCAAAGTTTGTCCAAAAAGTGAAGAGACAAATACTCTCCTTTGGCATCTCTTTTGAGGCCAAAGGGCATTAAGCACTACATGAACTCCAAAGTGCTGATTGATATTTTGCTGCTTGTACAATCGGACATTAGCAGGGACAGGAATCTGGCACTCAGTTTCCACTTCCTACAGGAACCAGGGAAGAAACTCTTAATTTAATAAAACATTTCTCACTTTCTACTGACTTTCCTGGTTGAAAGAAACTCTTAAACTCTCTCCTAGAAATACTTTTCTCTAAATACCCTTTCTCTCTAAAATCTAAATTATCATGTTTTGACACAGCTTCTATCAATTTCAGAAATCCAGTGACTTCAGGTTGGTCCTGCCCTTCCTGGCATTCTCACATCATGACAGTTACAGAAGTCTTAATTTTTGTTTTCTGTTCTAATTTTGCTGTCAACATGCTGGAATAAGGACAACAGATTTAGAAGGTCTACTTAGTATTTCGACATATTAAATACACCTGTTATTTGAAGTTAAGGAGAGTAGGTTTTTGAATCATCAAGTCACTTGTAATTTCATATAAATAGCATCTTCATGATCTGCAGAATTTATTTTAATTCATATTCTTTGTTTGGGACATTTTTGCTTCGTTTTTGTCTGAGATGGAAGGTGGCCTTTTCATTTTGTTTATAATACTACTGCTGTGAACTTACTACCAGCCAAGTACTAAAATTAAAACAACACACAAAACATGTACACAGAGCTCACTGCAGGGAGAATATTTGATTCCAAGCCTGTGCAGACATGGAGAGGAAAAGGGATTTACGTTTGCCAAGTTACTGTTGTGGCATGATGCTGTACACAGGTGTGCTCCCTAAATGCCGCCTGCCTCCAGGATGGGTTCAGTTGTCAGCACTCCAAATGTATATTTTCTCTAAGCAGTACTGTGTTTGGCTTGAATCAATGGCTATTGACCAATGTATTTAATCTTTATCACCTTGTGGTTGGGTTATAGATAAAACTTGCTGCCAAAATGATCTTCCTACAGCTCCCACATAAGTCCATGCCTGTATCTCGTGACTATTCCTGATTTTTATGCTATGATGTCATTCATTTTAAACTCAAAGATGCACATTTTACACCAGGAGCATCTGCTCAGTTTTGCTGCTGAAGTCTGTCACTGCAGCAACAGGGAGCTCCATGAATTCGCTGTGAAAAGGAGGGGTTAATACAATGGAACCAAACCCTTTATTAATTTAAGCTCCTGTATCAGGTTCTTTTATACTGCTTAGGCTTTTGCTGCCTGCCAACTGTATCTCTAACTGAAGCTGGAAACATCAGAGGAGATGTCTGTAACCTCAGTGGCATTACTCTCAGCTGGTATGAGTGGAATGTTGGCTCTGCATGAGGAAACCATGGCTCTCCTTGTTAACTCCTACTGATAAAGCCTGCAGGAAAGCCACGCATACATCTCATACGTAAATTTGGTTTTGGTTTGTTTGAACTGGTAACTATCACAGCTTGGTGATCTTTCCATTGTTTGCCAAGAAAAATGTAAATAGGGGGATTTGTGGGCCAATGCACAGCAGAAATGTTACAGCCTGGTGCAAAATAAGTTGCAGATACTTTTCTTTGCATTCTCTTCTGTTGTCTGAAGGAAATAAACAAATAAAATAAACCATTTCTTTTTTACACCAGCTGGTTTTCAAAGCATCTCCATATTCAAGTGTGAAGTCTAGCCCTTTAACTAAAACATAAAATTGTTGATTATAAAGGCAAGAAATACAAGGAAATATATTCCATATTGGTGTAAAATGCTGTGTAAATTCATATGCTTTCTTTGTATGGTGGGTTACTATTTGCTTGTCAGCGACTGCTTAAGAGCTATATACATAGAATTTAACTTCCACTGAAATCACCGTGAGACTACCTTTACTTAATGATTAAGTATTTGCAACATTTGCCTAAGTAATACATTAAATCTCTGCCTATTTTCTGCATGCATATATACATGAGGTTGTGAAATAAATGTTTTCTGTGAATAAACCTGGAGTGGCCACAGATCATGAGGTTGTATTTTGTGAGAATGCACAAATAAGTGCATCCAAAATCTATTACACAAATGATGGGCATGTGTTTCAGAGTTGGTTTTTTTTAATGTAGTTTTCTTCTTAATGTTTGCAGTACATCTCTATCAGCAGGTGGTGCAAGGCAAAGAGGAAGAACTGAGTTTTGTCCTGCTGAGATCTGCTGTGGTTCCAGAACTGTATATCTGCATTGCATCTACAGAACAGAACAGCATATATGATAGACTAGAACAGAATATTTCAGTTGGAAGGCACCTAAATAATCTTCCAGTCCGACTGCCTAAAAAATTCCAAATGCCTCTTAGACACTGACAGGCTTGGGACATCAACCTCCTCTTTAGGAAGCCTGTTCCACAGTCTGACCACCCTCCTGGTAAAGAAATGCTTCCTTATACTTAACCTAACCTGATGCAGCTTTGAGCCCTTCTGACACATCCTGTCTGGGAAGGAGAGCTCAGCACCTCCCTCTCCAGTCTTCACTGGACATTCTTTTCAGCCCTTTCACCAGCTTTGTTGTCCTCCACTGGACACATTAGAGGACCTTCACATCCTTCTTAAACTGTGGAGGTCAGAACTACACATGTACTCCAGGTGAGGCTCCACCAGTGCTGAGATCAGTGGGATAATCACCTGTTTTGTAGTGACTATGTTTGATGCACCCCAGAATGGGATTTGCTCACTTGACTGCCTAAGCTCCCTGATGACTCCCACTGAAACAATTGTCAACCAGCACCTCCAGATCCCTTTCTGCAGGGCTCGTCTGCAGCCAGTTTTCTTCAAATTCATCAATTGTGTGTCATTTCCAATCCTTTTTGCAGAAGACGGCATTTAGACTTGCTCAATTTAATCCTAATTATTATTGTCCAATGATCCAGTCTATCTAGATCCCCTGTAAGTCCTCTTGTCCCTCAAGGGAGTTGACAGCACCTCCCAGTTTGGTATCACCAGCAAACTTGCTAACAGTGCATTCAATCCTGAATCCAGATTGTTGATAAATACCTTGAACACGACTGGCTGTCACTGCTTGTGACCAGCCACCAGCACTGCGATGTGGCCTCATTCCCTGCAACGCCTTGAGCCCTGCTCTTCAGCCAGTTCCTCATGCTGCATCCTATGAACCCCTCCCATAGCTGGACACCTTGCACAGAAAGGTGATGTGAAGGACAGTATCAAAGGCCTTACAAAAATCAAGATAAACTTCATTCACCACCTTCCATTCATCCCCTAGATGAGTGAGCTTATTAGAGACGGATATCAACTTAGCTAAACAGGACTTTCCCTTTGTGAACCCACATTGCCTTGTGCCTGCTAATAACATTATTATTTAAATGCCTTCCAGTAGTGCCCAGAAGGACACTGAGGTTGGTGGCCTGTGGCACACACAGTGCAGACTTGGCAGGTGACTGCTGCAGGACCTTCAGCTCATGCTTCTTGTGAGGTGCCCTGAGTGGTGGCCCTCTGTGTTTCTTCAACCTTTATTACCTCTGCAGTGAAACTGCTCTGAACACCACTGATGTGCTTTGTTGTACATCACTAACACACAAGCACAGACTGTGCATTTTTGTGCTCCTCATTCTTTCTGTTACCAGCCTTACAAGGTTGTCTGCATATGTGATATAGTCCACAAATTCCCCAAGTCATATCAATGATGACATTGTAATATATAATATTATATGTAAGTTATATATAAATCACTTATAAATAAATGGTATAATACAAAAGCAACAGACACACACTTAAGCATGTGCACAGTAATATATTTGCCTTTTCTAGATCTTTTAAAATCAGTAAGGAGAAGGTCTTCCTTCTAAAGTCATATTTTTACTTCAATGCAAGGTCTTTCCATTCTGTTCAAAGGAACTGGGTGCTGTTAGATGGTAAGTATCACTGGAAAGCGGCCCACTGACTTTTTTCAATTAATGACATGGATATAAGGGTTTTTTGCAAATTGTGTGGTTTATTGTTCTTCAGTGATTGTCCCAAAATACTGTATAATTTATTATGATAACTAGATAGCAAAAAACCCCTGTGAGCTCAAAAGATAGATGGCCCTGTTTGTTGGAGCTTCAGAAAAATGCCGTGTGATACGAATGTCAATACTCAATAATTTATGACATTGTAAGGTGATTTTGTTTCAGAGTTCAAATGGTGTTGTTGTATGCCAAAAGTCTTTCAAGATCATGTGTTCAGAAGTCTTTTAACTAGCTGTATATTTCAAGGGGGAGTATCAATTTTCAGCTAAAAGAAGCTTTAAAGAATTTTAAAAATTATTATTATTATTATACCTCAGTTTACTACAAAATACATACACCAACTAAGACAAAATACCTGCAAGGTTTAGGTATAATAAAAGTAGAGACAAAGATTTAGCTATTCTAACACGGATGGAAAGAAATCCATAGACAAAGGAAAATCTGTAAGGTAGTAATTGATTTAAGTGTGGAATGATTCATGTCTCAATTGTGTGTGAAGTACAGATAGGAGATATTCCAGAGCACAGCACACAACGTACCCTGCACTGCAAAATAGCAAAGAGTCTTTAGGCCAGAAAAAGCTTATGAGATAGGCACAAATACTTTAACTACTGCTATGAATGGGGGAGCATAACCATTCTGGGCTTAAACTTGCTGTAACAGTAGCTCCCATGCTCGGTGGAAACTGATGCCTCTCATGTGATGAGGGGTAATCTGGAAGATGGTGACACATGCCACGTGACTAGATGCAGAATGTAAAACGTCCCTTACCAGCTCCTCCTGTGACACTGGTATCCCTAAATTGAATTGCAGTGACATATTTTGTTTTGCATTTTCTCAAATGCATGCATTTTTCCCTTTTAAAACCTACCTCATAATGACCAAATGAAGTAATTAGGTTTTCTACCAAACGTGAAGAGGAATTATGATATCACAAAGTGGAAATGCTTATCACAATTCACTTTATCTCTTAATAATTGGTGGTTTTCAGCAAAGAAGGGAGAAGAGAGATAAAGCTCTCTCTGATGGTCTCATCTAGTGGATAGCTAAGACATTTTTTGAAGACTAATTTAGTGAAGTGCTATTTAAAATTATTAAGAAGTTAAGTAATGGTGTTAAAATTGCTGCTCAGCTCCAAACACAGCAAATAAAACCCTGGTATGTCAGCTACAAACTTGAAGGTGGTTGGAGGACAAGTTTTGGGAAGACATGTCTAGACTTCCTTGTAGAGATAGACTTTATCACATGGACCATTATTCAAGACTAGGACCTTGAGCCACCACTGCAGTTTTATTTCAGGACGATTGAAAGTAGTCCAATAAGTTCTCTGTAAAATAAAATATTTTTAAATGATAATCAACAGTAGGTTAAAATTATGCCACTCACAGATTTTGTAAGGAAAGATTGAGATGTTGTCTGCATCTGGTCCATGGAAACATTTCAACTGCTTGCCACAAGCCTTCATCATAAAAGGCATAGGGCAGTCTCCAAATAAAATTAAAGTGTTAGACAGATCTGATCCTAAAAGTTTGGGGTCACTTCTCTCAGACTCTTGCTGGCTTTTTTATTTCTCCAGATGCTAATCTGAGAGGACAAAATATAAATGCTTACTGAGACATTTCAGGTCATTTTAGCTTTCTCTCTCCTCTTTCTCCAATGAAGTTACTTGGTTAACCTACTGCCGAGGCTCTCCTGAAGTGACCTCAAGTCTGAAACACATACACTTTGAAATAAATGAATTTCTCAACAGTTCAGCCTATCCATGTCATTACTCTGCATCACACTTCTTCAGATATGAAACTCACTCTGTTTCTGGCAGTTGCCATACTTCTACAGGATTTACTGGTGAGGAACCAGCCTTGGTGATACACCTGGGCACCATCTCCTTCTAGATGTACTTGAAAAAACAGTGGGAAACCAGGTGCTTTTCTATTAGCTTTCTGTCTGCCTGAATTTCTAGTTTTGTGGATCTGGCACCTTTCAGATGGCAATTCATCGTGGTGGGGAAGTGAGCACAGTGCTTTGGCTTCTGAGGCTTCCTTTGTGCTCTGCAGTAACCACGTTCCTGCTGCCAGGGACCATGGCCAAACTGCTGCTTTTCTGAAAGAAGACTGACAAGCTCCTGCTTGAAGCCTGGAAAAATACCCTCAATAGGTGAGTCCTCACGTGCACCAAAACATGGAAAGAAAAATTCCTTTCCCAGAGTTCCAGGTCACCGATTCTTGACAGCTTATGACTTTGTTTTCCCTAATCTTGTCACTCTGGGTAGGTTCTGAACATGCAGACTGATGTAAGTGGGAATGGGTGAGATGAGCAGGAATCTGTATGTAGACCCTAAGCAGAAAAATAAATGTACTGAAGTGTTGTCTGCATCTGTGTACTTAAAGAATTAAGTCTTTAGCAGATATGGATTAATATGAAGTCTTTGAAATCTAGAAACTCTTCCCATTTACACTACACAGGAATTTTGTCCTTGAGCATCTTGTTCCTTTTGTCCTCCTGGATTCTTATTAGTATCTTGCAATTCAATTTTAACAAATTGCAGCAATACACAGTAATCTGACTATAAAATACATCAACATAACTTTTAGAAAAATACGCCCTAATTTTTGAGATACAGACAACACTTAATACTTGCTGAAGCTGATGGGAGCAAAAAACATAGCATTTCATAAAGTGGTCTGAGATTTTTGTAATCAAAATGAACCATTATTTTATTTTATTTTATTTTATTTTATTTTATTTTATTTTATTTTATTTTATTTTATTTTATTTTATTTTATTTTATTTTATTTTATTTTATTTTATTTTATTTTATTTTATTTTATTTTATTTTATTTTATTTTATTTTATTCTTACCAAAAGCTGTCTTACATAATTGCCTGCTTGGCTTCACGACCCACAGTAGGGAAATTGAGAGCACTATTCTTAATAAATAATAAAACTGTGTTGAGCTTCTCACTGATAATGGAATGGGGTTTATGGTGCTCCCCATTCAGTATGCTGGAGTTCCTAAAAGTAACTTTTAAACTGAATCTAAACCAGTAGTATTACATTGCAGCTAAACTTTGAAGTAAAATATATGTATTTGGACAGTACTGCCATTTTTTTTCTAGCTATAAATTTAGAAACACAGGATATCCTATGCTTTGTATAAATCTTATTCTTTATGAAGTTGCTGGAAAACTGGCTTAAATCCACAGCTTCTAGGTAACAAATAGTTCTCACTTTGCTTCTAGGTAACAAATAATTCTTACTTTGTTTTTCCACATATAAGGGAATATAATTTCTGCCATCTGTTTCAGCAATTAATTTATTTTGCAGTAACTTCAGCTGTTGTCTGCAGTGACTTCAGTTACAGCTTTAAAAACTCTTTGATCAGACTCGCCAGTAAGGTATTGTAATGTAGGGTTTAATTTCTTTGTTTTATTTATAGAACCCATCACTTTTCTACAGTATTTTTTAATGCCTACAAGTAGAAACTGATATCTGTACATCATAAAAGGTGATTAGAACACAATTTCTTGCTTAGGACAGACCAAAATCCATAAAGAATAATCTTTACACTTCTTTTCCTTTAGGAATATTTTTTGCAACTAGTGAATTTGATGTGTTAGTCTTTGACAGTTTATTCTGAGCTGTTATTTAAAGGTCTGAATTTTTAAAAAGAACTTGTGTTTTCCATTATTTTGATTTGCCTGATGTGAATATCTGACAAGGTACCCAAGATGTGTTTTCATGGCACAAAGTATTCAGTGAAAAAACTGTCTTCAGATACTCTTTTCCCCTTTTTTTCCTGTTGCCCTGCACTGAGGCATGAGGCTGAAAACATACCCTCAGCACTGCTGAAAAACTGTTTGTGGCACCACACTGTGAGGTTGAACATGAACTAAAAATCTTGCAGATAAACTGTTTGTAGTGTGAAACCATGGCCCAGAAATCACTTGTCACTCTAGACACTGCAGGTCTTCCTGTTCCAGAATTTGGAAAATCATCCTGCTCTGCTTATTCCACTTCTATGAGTCAGTTAAATCACAGTCTTTGAACTCCTCATACACATCTCCATACCCAGCACCCTTACAGAACTGTTGTTCACTGGAGCTTTTCCATTATGACAGCATTGTTCAGGTCTAATAAAAATGTGGAGGCATTGCAGGCAGGCAAATGCTGTCATTCCCTTCTGTAACTGTTCTTTGAGGCTGAGGGTGTAGATTCATTCCTCCAAAAGGATACAGGCTGCATCTGATCAGAATTTGGCAATTACTTCTGTGCAAAAAAATTGCAGTGTGATCTTTCTATTGTAAATTCTGGTTTTGTTATTTATCTGTCTCTTGGCTGTGGGTGAAACTGGAATGAGAAAAGTGAGGATTTTTGTTAACAGGGTAAAGAAGCAGGAGTTGGACAGTCATGTTTGTGCACCTCAATACAGGAGGAAGAAATTGCATACTCTGGCATCCTGTGCTAGAAGGAAACCTGTTATGTCTGTAGCTCTCCTGGTAAATTCAAGCTTATTTAAATATTTCTGGAGAGTCATTCACTGTCAAATGCTTCCACTGGGAGCCCAAATACATGAGGAATTACACAGCACTTTTGTCAAAAGATAATACGTGGGGCACTATGTGGTCTGTGGCAGTGACAATCATAACCTTGTCAAAAAATAACCTTTGTTTAAGCAGGATTAGAACATATGAATGTGTCTGCCCATAAATATTATTCACTATCAGAAGTGTTCACAGGCAGACATTCAGAGAAAACCTAAATCTTGACTTCCATTCAACATGACTGATATTTTAACTTAGATTGTATTTAGTTCTATCCTAGTACAGAACAGGCTAGACTGCAAACCATAACTACTTGTGGGTCTATGGCTAGTCAAATAAAAATTACTTGGAAAGTAAGAAATGCTAATTTCCTGACACTTATTTTCTTCTCAAGAGAACATAAAATCTTACATTCTTCTGTTAAAGAGAGACACTCTGATTCTACCCATAGTCCCAAGGATATTTTGATAGCAAAAGTCAAATTATTACACTGTATCATTGCTACAAGTTAGAAAATTTCTTAGGTTTTATTTGTGTAGATTGATAGTGTGACTGGAATGAGATTGTTCTTTATGAGAAATAATGAAATAATATTTTAAATCTGACAAAATCATTTTTCAAGCTGATGACATATTAGCAATTATTTTAGCAGTTCTTTGATCAACCTATGAGAAATAATCTAGTATGTTCAATTACAATTTTATGTACTGTTGATACTTGTGCTATAAATAAGGGATTGCATGTAGGTCACTCAACTGTTTGGTTATAAAATCATATACTTAACATACTGATGTCATTAAATTATTATTCCAGGTCACTGGGTAATCACACTGGGTGATCACTGGGTAATTTTTAAAAGAAGGAATCATCCTTTCATGGAATCAGCTTCTAATTCAGCCCATGAATTCCTTTAGTTCCAGATCTATTTTAAGCAAAATATAAAGGGCTGCAAGTATGTTTGTGTTGCTTACACTTCTCTGTGGGAAATTCATGGAATCATAGAATGGTCTGGGTTGGAAGGGACTTTAAAAATCATCTAGTTCCAACAACCCTACCGTGGTCAAGGATGTCCCCCACCAGACCAGGTTGCTCAGATCACCATCCAGCCTGGCCTTGAACATTTGCAGGGTTGGGGGTCTGCAGCTTCTCTGGGCAGCCTGTTCCAGTGCCTCACCACACTCACAGTGAAGAAGTTGTTCTTAATATCTAATCTAACTCTACTCTTCTTCAATTTAAAGCAACTGTCCTTTGTCTTATCTCTACATGCCCTTGTAAAAAGCCCCTCTCCAACTTTCAGTATTCATTAAAATATGAGTAACTTGTTTTGGCAATCTGCTTTCTGGATTCTGACCTGAAGCCTTCTGAAAGCATAAGAAGGGCAGTCAGGTCTCGATATTGCATCACAAAAGTGGGATAGGAATGAGTAAGTGGCCTGAAGTGCACGTGCTCCCTCTGACCTGTACCACACTGCTTCAGGCTGGTCTTCTTATCCAAGACTTGCCCAAACAAGCAAGATGTGAGAGGCCAGTGCAGAGCTGGGGAGTGAACCATCAAATCACTGGGGCAGTGATTAAAATCAGGGCTAGAACTCACTCCTTGAGTACTACTGCTCTACTTGTTTGGGAGAGCAGGAACAGTACAGGGCATTAATGTACTGTTCATGATGGTTCATGAACTCTTCATGGAATTTATCCTCTTGTTTGTCATAAATGTAATGGGAACAAGAATTCAATATGTCTAATTTGATTAATACTAGGTGAAAAGCGTGGCTGGGCTAGCCATGAGTGAGTATGAATTCAGTTTCACAATAGTTCAGATTCAGTGGTAAGACTAGTTTCCCATTCTTTTTCCTCCTCCCCATCTCAGCTGGCCCTTTTCTGCCCCCAGTTGCTCATTCCCACGCCCTGTCCCCTCCAAAGCAAATGTTATTTGTAATCCAAATCAGTTCAGTGATCCAGTTTAGATTGCAGTTCCACAAACAGTTGTGTTGACACAACTGTGGAGGTGGTACAATATGGGGAGGCAGGGATGAGTGGTTTGGGACTGCATGTTGTGAAATGACAGCTTGAAAGTGATACCTGGAAATGAAAGACTTTTTGCATTAGACCTGTGGAACCATTATCACAATTATAAATCAACAAATGAGAACATAAATCTCAGTAGAGAAAGTCAACAAAATAAATCACCTTGTCTTCATACAAACCCTAAGCTGGGGTGTTCTGGTAATCTGCCTTTTTCTGCCTTTTGTTCTGCCAAGCTGAAGCAAGAGCTGAAATGTTCAAGACTGTCCTGAATTATAAAATGGGTTGCACATGTTGTTGCTTTCTTCCCTGCGTCCTCCCCCCGGTGAGTTTATTTTTCATTTTGAAGCTTGTTGGTGAACTCTGTCATTCTAATGCTCATCTAATTCCTCATTCAGTTTTATAGTTAAGCAGTAATTAGAAACTATCACTGGGGAAAAAGTATGCTGCAGCTATTTGATGTGATCCAGCCTCATACAAAATATAAACTGTCCAAAAGTAGCAGTAAGAGAATTGCAAAGGACCCATTCTCACTCAAATTCAAAATAAAATGTTAAACCCTATATCTTAGAACAAATGCTACTTCTCATAACCATTTCCAAACAACATTCAGTATGGTTTACAAGGGAGAAAAGCGAGAGTGGGTTTTCTTTGCTGAAAGAACTGAAATTAAGGAAACTCAGCAGAAACCAGAATAAAGCCAGGGGCCGTGTAACAGGTACGGCAGGTCCTTCCCACATCCCAGCGCTTCTGCGGACAAAGTCCTCCCATTCAGACATTTGCAGGTGGACGTGTGTGTTAGGCAGAAGCTGATGTGACATGGCCAGTGAATGTCCCTGGCTCTCAGCCTCCTTGGCCCCACAGTGGCCCAGCCGGGCGTGGGCTGGGCAGGGAAGGGCGCTGGGACCGGGCTGGGCTCGCCTGCCCCAGCGCCTGGTGCTGTCCCTCTGCAACCTGCCCGCCCCCACTGTGAATGCCACTTCTGTCCTACAGAAAACCTGCCGGTAGGGACACTAAACTATTTCTTCAAGGCAGGGAAAAAAGCCCAAACTACTGGTTGACTCTCTACCTATATTATTTTTTTAACTGCTTTACCTATTCATAAAATAAGGCAGGAGGGGGCAAAATATTTATCTTTGCCTTGGGGACTAACATCTCAAAAAAACCCCATGAGGTTAAAGGGAAAGGTGAAGAATGAGAGACCCACATATCAAACCCTGCTTTTCAAAATCAGGAATGCAGTGGGAGGAGGAAGGAAGTGGGATCAGTCAGGACTGAATGAAAATATATTTGCAATAGCTTTTGTCCAAAATGTTTTCTGTGATTTTTATAATAGAGCAAGCGTCCCTCCTCTCCAGAGGCAAGACCAGACCTTAAAAATTTATTTTACATTTCTGTTAGTGTTGTGGTATGTTTATTGGTTGCAGTAATTTTATGATTGCTTTTCAGTGGCTTGGAGGCATAGAGTATGCTTTATTTCTAGATCAATATTGCAACAAATTGCATTCAGCAAACTGTGAAATCTGCTAGGATTTTTCATTGAAATTTCTCACCTAACCCATGGCAAACGCATTCTGGCAGATTTATCAGATGACATTATCCTCCCTCACCCCATCATTCCTGGACCTGACCCATAGAGAAGCTCCCCTGCCTGCCCATAGCCAGGGCTCCCCCTGCCCTGCCCAGGGCCCAGGACCCCATGTCAGTCCCCTGGGGCTGTCAGGGCACAGCTCCTGCCCTGGGGCTGTCAGGGCACAGCTCCCTACAGCCCTGCCCTGCTGGCCCCACTGAGCTGGGGCAGGGATGCCCTACACACCTGTCACTGAAGCCTAAAGGTGGGAGACCTGTCTCCAGGGTTTCCATGACTTGGTGGGATCTCAGCCATGGATTTTTGGCTGTTGCTTTGCACTGTGCACAGAAGTTCTGTGTGTTTCACAAATGTCACAGGCATGTGTTCAAGACTTTTTCTGTTCCGTGTCAGTTTACCTCACACTCTTGGCTAAGAAGAAGCCATGCAACAAAAACGTTGTGAGTGATGAAGGTGCAGAACCTTCTTCTGAATCAGAAAAAATAGTTTTTCAAATGGGAACTGCAAAGTCAGCTCTTACAAATCTGCAAATTCAGGACCCAGGCAGATTGCTGAATAGACAATAAAATTAGGAAACAACTTTCGAATAACAACTATTTGTTCCGGATAAAAATTCCAAAGTACTTATTAGACTTTAAGAGCTCTTGATATTTGTGGATTTCATAGTCATACTAAATTTGTTTTCAAGGTTTTTTTGCACTGCAGGGTTTCTATATCATAGAAAAGAGGTGTTCCTGGTTCTCCAGTCTCTAAAGATGGAGGTCCATGAACACTTTTCCTTCTGACAATATTTTCCTCTCAAGCTGCTTGCCTCCATTCCCTTACTGATATTTATCTCCTCAGCTCTGCCAGTGGAGTACTTAATAAGATTTTGCTCAATAGGTTTTTTTGCTCAACAAAATGTTCTAAACTAAGAAAAAGCTCCAAAAAGGGAAAAAAGGGGTCTTTTCAACACCGATTATTTCACAAATCTAATTTAGAGCGTGGTACTGAACACACATTGTCCTGCAACACGGACACAACTAAGGAGGTGATAGATTGTGGTACAAGGAGGGAATGAAGAGCTGGGGTGAGAAAGGACTGAAATTTATTAAATTGGTTTTGTCACCAGAGAAAATGAAGCCTGGAACTGCACTACAGCCCTTGTCTGAGTAGGGCTGGACAACATGAAGATTAAAAAATACTGAGAGCAGCCAGGAGCTCATCCATATGAGCATCCCACAGGATATGCTGCAGCAGGGAATTTAAACAAACAAAGTGCCGGTAAAACAAAGCTCCTAGTGTTGAGGATATTTTGGTTACAAAATTAAAATACATCTATCCTTCAACTACAAATCATTCTTTTATTTTTCTAGTGGAAAACTAGAACAAGTATTTATAAAGTGCATCTTTTTGCACCTAGGTTGATTTTGCAAGAAATTGATGAGAAAGTTTCACAGGAATAAGAATTGAGAACAACTACGAGATTTTGAAACTTCACGGGAAAGCATTACCTTGGCTTGGACAAGAAGAGTTTTCTTGGTATGTGTAGGTGTATGCTCTTGATGCATTAGCAGACTCTTCTAAGTCCGTGGTGTTTTCAGCTCAGGCGCTGATTAAGAGCTCAGACCTTTATGATTACTTTATAAACAGTCAAGGCAGTTTAAGATGTCTACACCTGCTATGTGGTTTGGAGGTGGAACCATCAGTGCAGGTGTTGTGAGCAATCTTGAAAGGGTTTGCCAGGCACAGCCCTGCTTGGGTTGCTGTCCCTGTTGGGTGCCTGTGGCAAGGCAGGGGAAAAGATTCCTGAGCTACCCCTGATCAGCTGAGCTCAAGGGCAAAGCCATTCTGCTGAGAATTGGGAACAAATCTCAGAGTGCCTAATTGCAAGCCCCATTTAGAGCCAGAAAGGATCACCTCTCCCACCTTACAAACCAAATTAGTGATATAACTTCTGTGCTTCCCCTGTTCTCCCTCCTGGATTATGCTCCAGTGAGACATTACAGGATCTGGACCTCATCAGAGTTTAGGAAATTAGCATACTGAATGCTAGGCTTAAACTCAAAAATTTCCAAATGTATCTGAAACGATTTTAAGTAAACCAGAAAGAAAATTCTTTAAAATAATAGTGATATTATTATTAGCTTTGCCAATGGTAAAGTACATTCACTTCTCAACACTTGCTCTGAGCAACCACGGCCTCTAATAGACCACAAAATTGTCAACTGCAAGCTGAAAAGGAGATTAAAATGCATACTGATTTGCAGTAATTTATTATAGGTCCTTGTAGGAAAAAGCACAGAATACTTCTGTCACTAATAAAGTTATACTGAAATGGGATTCCATGGGATTGTGCTATCGTTCAAATAACATTATACACGCTCTTAATAATCTTGCACTGCTAATAACCTTCTACTGCTAATCTTTGTATAATGTGAAACTGCAAATTAAGAAGTCTTTTCATGTACAGGGGCAGAACTTCATTTAAAGACCTTGATGGTGTAAGAAACAGACTGAAATAAATCCACATTGCAAACAGTCAGCTAATGGACACGAAGATAAAGAAGGACTTGGGAAGACAGAAGCAGTGCAATGTCAAATCTATATTTTGCACAGTTTTGTACAGAAACTATTCCTGTTAAAGCAGGAATGTACCAATACATGAGTGTTTTCTGTGAACTAAGAAATGTTAATGGTAAAAATTATCAATGAGGTTGAAAAAACAAAATTTCTTTATATTTGGGCAGAAAGAAAATTAAGATTAATGGACTCTGATTAATCCCATATTCAACTTTGGAAATCTAGTAGCTTGACAATACTAAATATCCTACTCACTTCCTATTTTTATATCAAGGTACAATCCAAGACTTATGTTGATTTTATAAACATTGTTTGTTCTTATCTTAATTTACTATTTGTGCTTATGGTGGTTCAACTTTGATTAAATTAAAATCAGACCACGGTATTGATGACTTTCCTTCTAAGTTCTTCCTGTAACATTTTTTTCCTAAGAGGAACAGTCTGTTTTATTTTGATAGAGTAATTTAAATTCACTGAAATAATAAAGCTTACTCTTTAGCATATCCAGTTGGTGTACCCCTGCCACACAGTTGGACAGATCGCAGCACTGGCAAAAACATTTTTCTGGCAGCAATCCTTTCATAAAAAAAAAAGGCTTTCTTTCATTATTTTTCAGGGGTTGGGGCTGTTTAACACCAAAAGAACCCCACCCTGGTTTTGAAATACAAGCATGATTTAGAGCCAGGTGATTAAAAATGTAATTTTCATTATTCCACTATTAATAAAAAATTGAATTTCCTCCTGCAAACTCTGCTGTTCCTCTGCCTCTAGCCCATCTCAGCCACAACACTACCACCAGTGTTTTCATAAAATGTTATTGCACTCTTCAATGCACGTGATCCAAGGCTGACACCGCAGAGCAGGGCTGTGGGAAGAGGACAGTCACACCCTTCTGCAGGTTGTTCTGTCTTGTGGCCCTCACTGCATGTCCCTGGAGCAGTTTGAGCTGAACAAGAGGATGGAGGATCAGCTCCTGCTGCTGAAAGCAAGCGGCACTGAGATGCTATTCCCACACTGCCAGGCACAGCTCCTCCGGCAGGACGGGTGTCCGTGCCATGGTGCGCGCTGTCCTGCCATCTCTGCATGGCCTGGACATCCAAGAGATAATTACCCCTGTTCACTGGGAACTTCTTTCAGAGAAAGAAGAGACAGCAATGTCCCTGGTGAGGGCTCCAGCGCTCCCATTCAATTTATGTGCACTTTTATTTAGCTTGTTGATGGCCCTTTCTGTCCCCAGCCCAGCACAGCCCCTCTGCTCTGCCTAGGCACAGGGCTGGCTCACATTGGCAGGGAGCCGGGGATGTGGCTTGGATTGGGACTGTTCATGTCTGAGGATATATGAAGCATAGAATTATAGAACCATAAAGGTTGGAAAAGGCCTCTAAGATCACTGAGTGCAACTGTTCACAGCCCAAAAATCTACAGATCTCACAGCCAGGAGGGGAAATACAGGAAGAACATTCAGACAGGGAATGAGTCAAAGCTGAGCAGTGAACAGCTGAACAGTGAAAAATGTCAAATCTGGTTGCAGATCTTGGAAAGTGTGTCATGAATATGGCAAAGAACTTAAAATTTGGGTCCCTGCTTTCCTCTTACTTTTCTCTGGGTATCCATGTTAAAACACCTGGAGAGTACTCAGGTGATTGCTAATGGCAAATAATTACAGCAGAAGCGAACAGGAACTGTACTTTGACTTTATGAAACCCTGAAGTCACCAAGTTCTCTGAAAAATCCAGCTGAAAGGCACATTACATGGGGGACACAGCATTAGAGGACCTTTTTTCTTTTATTTCAGTGTCTTCACTCACGACATGAGAGAGAAAAATAACAACCCCACCAGGGTGTCAGGAAAATAAATGCATTAATATTTGTGGAGAACTAGAGCACTACAATGAGAGTACTATGGGAAAGCCCATGAGAAAATGAGTGAGTCTCTATTCAGTGCTGCATTTGGATGGAGAGCAGTAAATAATGGATAGGGCAGACATTGAGAAGTGAATCTAAAAAGAAATATTGAACAACTACCCATTCATTGTGCTCTGTTCATCTTTTCCTGATCCTGCTCTCTGCACCTCCCATGAAGTTTGTTGAGTTTAATCTCATCTGATTTTAGTTTATAAAATAAGATGTCTAGTCTGTGCTTCCCCTGTAGTCAGTGAAAAGAGAAAGGTACCTTAGGAAGCAATTCATCACACTGCCTCTGACAGCTGTGTTAAAATGAGGTGATCACTGTCTGGGGTGTCTATCTCTTTTCCTGGACACACACTGATGGAGTGCAGAAAAACAATTTGGCTTAGTCCTCCAGAGTTGGGATGACTTCAGTGTTTAGATTAATCCCTCCCTAAATCTAAGTCTGAATGGAACAGTGTGCCATCCCAAAACAGGTAAATCATTTTAACAGCCTTGTTTTCCTTCTGGTTTTCTGTGAATCATGATCTGTTTTGCACTGTGAAGTAAAAATGCTGAAATTTGCATTAGATTGTCAGTGACAAGATGCTTCAAAGGTGCTATTTGTGGAGCAGCTGGAGAGTGATGGCATGACACCTGATTAGACATAGAACATCTGTTTTTGTTTTCACTGTATTGACTAGAGAAGAATCCCTCCCTTTCTTTATGTCACTGTATGTAGAAGGTTCCTTCACAGTATATAAAACTGAAAAAAAAAATATAGTGATTTTGAAAGAAGCTATTTTGCATTAGGAGTATCCTTCCTTATCCTGGGCAAGTTATTTTAATCATTCATATTGCCAATCTGACCTTTGTATTATGCCAGGATGAGGAATCACACACAGTGCACAACCCCATTAGTAAATCATACAGAGCCAATGATGAAATTTTATTTTGTGACTGAATATGTATTTAATTTTAAATCCAAGACAAAGGGGAGAAATAAAAGCTCAAACGAAATAGTTTGGTTGCAATTAGATGGGGGAGAGATTTTCAGGCATAATTTTAAAAAATTTTATTTATTATCTTTCTGTCATTAATATGGATTTGTTAGAGCTTACCTCTGTATTACAAGGACCAGGTTCCTATGAGCTTCTGAGGACTGGGCTTCTTGAAATGGTGAATAACTAGCTTAGACTTAAATAAACTAGCTTAGATTTTAAATTTTTGCTTTTCATGAAAACCTTGGTGAGCTCGAATCCAGTTGTATTTTATTTGTTCTGAATTCTTTTCTTCTTCCAGGATTGCTATTACAAGGCATCATTTGTAAGTGAAATTCATGACCGTATTTTTGATGGTTAAATTTAAAAACTTATTTTGAAAGGGCGTTTTGTAGGAAAATGCAGAATAGGAGGTTAATTAACAGAAAGCTCAACAATCAATCATCTTCAATTAAAATTTGGCTATAGCTAATGCAGTTACAAGCCTGTGTCAGCCTCTTCACTCCAGGGACGAGTCAAATACATAATGCAAATCCACCCTACTTTTCTTCATAACATTAATATTCATTCTATAAAATTTTCATGGTAGGTGAAGTTCTGCATTTTACTTTCTGACAGCAACTCAAAATAGCAGCCTTATGCTGGTCCTTTCATTTGTTTTCTTTATTTTCTAAACACTCCTGTTTCTTGTATCCCCAATCAGGCAACTCCTTTGCCACATGCTTACACCAAGGCCTACTGCATCTTATAATCAATATTAAAAACAAACCAATAAATCAAAGAGCTGACCAAATGAGACAATATGGCTTTAGAAGCCACCTAAATAAAAGTCAATGTGGCTTCCAAACGTTATCTCAGGTATTACTAAAAATAAAGGTAGAAAAAGATAAATTCCCTACATTTAGCCATTGCTAAGACATTGCTGGAATTAGTGACCTGCAGGAAGTGATCATTTGTAGACTGGGTAACCAGAACAGAATTTCAATGGACTGATTTAAAAAGTTGCCACTTTCAGTAGTTTAAAAGTTTTATTGGAGGTTGGTATAGAGCCACGTTAGAACTGGCTACATAAAGACACTTCATTTGTTCCAGTGAAAAGCTGGCTTAAATTGGTTTAAGGGGCTTTGCACTGCAGTGAATGAAGAATACTCACATGGTTGGTTCTGCCATAGAAATGGCATCTCAAAGAAAGGGGAGGCTAAGCAGCTGTAAAGTAAAATATATTGAAGTCCATGTGTTCTGCAGTGAACATCTCCCCGTGTCCCAGGGGGCCTGACCACATCAGACAGTCAGCTGAAAAGGCACTTTCTATATGGTGGAATTTGTTTCGTATTCTTCTGAAGGTCTGTGAGGTATGTCCTACATGTTAAATGTCCAAAACATGCACTGGCACTCTCTGTATTCTCAGATGTGCAAAAATGGAGACAGAGGCTTCTGTACACTCCCTCCCTCAACCATTAACACATGTGTTTACATTACCTCCTAATTTATTAAATTTTACCTTGTTCTCATAGGCACAATGCAACTTCAGTCTATAAACAGACAATTTCTTCTGGGCAGTCAGTCTGGATAACACAAAACCCCAGAGCTACCTCTGTGGGTAGTTGGGGATAAAAGATGCAAAGAACAAACTGAGGAAGCACCAGCTCTGGCCAGAACTGCTCCTTGAACAATATCAGTGGCTGCAGTGCAATTTAATGTGGAATGGTTGCAAGAAACTAGAGAGCTCTGAAATGTTAGTGCTGGATGGTACAAGTTAGGATTCAAGGCAGTTTCAGTGTCTCACAGCATCCAGAAAGGCTCATGGTCAGACACCTCACCCACCATCCAAAAATAAGTAACCATGCTGCTACTTGAAAACATGAGGCAAAACACAGAGCACAAAATTTTAAATTTTTTTATGTTTTAATTTGCCTTTAAAAATGTGTTTTGGTCCATTCAGGGTTTTTTTTCCAGCTTTTTAAAGTGCAACAATGGACTCAATGACTATTAGACTTAGGGAGTATATTAGATTAGATTAATTTTAATAACACTATAGATACTCATCAATCATATGTTACCTAATACTCTCTCTCTGAAGGGTTGCTTGAAAATCAGATATTTTCATTTACTAGCAAGGTCTGGATTGAAGAGAAATGTCTCATACACCAACTGAAATTCATGGTGCAATGTCTATAAATCAAAACTAAGTAAACATTTATGTTTAGTGTGCAGACAGTTTTCTCCATGCTTCAGGGCTTTCATACTGATTTCTTTTATGCTGACATTTGCTCTTGTCCATTGACTATTCTGTCACTATCTGCCAGTTTTCTATAACCACTTATACTGTCCTTTCTGCTATATTTTACTGCTGTTCTACCCTGTGCTATTTTTTCCTTCTCAATACTCCTTCTCTGAAAGCTTTAAGGAAATATCTGAATGAAACTCCAGGGAAAGAATAATTTAACTGCATGGGGTTTTTTGACTCCTGAAAAGATTTAAAATCTCTATAATATATTTGTTTAACTTTCTTCCTCTGCTTTTTTTCCCCCCTGCTTTTTAGTTTTTTTCCTGTGTTTCAAACTAGCCCATGTTAAGCTGCATTATCTAATGAGCTAAAACGTTAGGGCAGATATGTTGAGAAATCTGCACTGAATTTAGTGCCTAGGTGAATTATGGTTTTGAGTCAGAATTAGGGGAAAGGCAGCAACCTTATTTAATTTTATAAAGATGTCTCTTAAACCAGCCAGAAAATATTCTATTTTTCACCATCACTGAATGTGAAGTGTGTGAACTATGTGAATTACCTTTTATTTTCCTGTTTTGAGCCAAAGTATGTTCTGAGTTGCCAAACAGGAGAATCAGTGTACAACTAATATTATTCCAAAGTCGAGTGCTGAGTGACATTTTGAATTATGTATTCCCACTATTGTGCATAACTACCTTCCCGTCTCTAATTGTGGGTCCCTTTTTGTGCATTTTAAGTAGTTTTTCATCTTGACTGAATTATAATTTTATCTGAACCTTTGCAAGTATGTGTGCTAATTATACAAAAAATCATTCTGCATTCATTTTGA
The DNA here is from genome assembly GCF_963513975.1 of Fringilla coelebs. NCBI lineage: Eukaryota > Metazoa > Chordata > Aves > Passeriformes > Fringillidae > Fringilla > Fringilla coelebs. The sequence continues at coordinate 24,740,332 of NC_140029.1, read as the reverse complement.
AACTAGAATATGTTTTCAAGAAAATGTTTCCATTCCATAAATGTTAAATTAAAACTACTCCTAGATTTGCCAGTCAAAAAGATTTTTATTCATGTTTTATATTAGAATATATTTATGAGACACACAAATAAAGTTACAACTTGTTTTCTACATTTTATTGTAGTATTTCTGTCAATAAAACAAAAATAGCCTAAGACTATAAAGATAAATTTCTAATACAAGATACAGAATAAAATACAGGGCAAAATTAATATAGGTTTTTTATTTTAGAGTAATTTTAAGGAAATATTTTCCAAAAAAGTGTTTTCCTTTTACTAGTTTATCTTAGCTATGAGATATAATTTCATTTTAATTTTAGCTATTTAAAATTATACCACTGTACTTCTGATTACACACATAATAATAGGTATTATTTTAAAATGAGAGGATCCACAAAGAAGATAGATTTCTTATTATTTCTTACCTAGTATGGAAAAGGAAGGACAATGAAATACAAATGATCACTTGAAGATTTAAGTGCTTAGTTACTAAATGATTAAAAGAGTAATGGAAATAACTAATTTTAAAGTAATTTTGAAATGTAATTCCCCATTATACCATCAGTGATCCAGGCACACTGTGATTTACCAATGAAAAATTCAGCATCATATTAGGCAAGAGAAAACTTATGTCAATAGCTGCTACAACATATGAGCCCTGGTTTTCAGGACAGAGAACTCGGTGGATAAAGCATTGTTTTGAATAATTCACAAGTTTTTAAACTTCATTACAGTTATTCAGAGCCAAAACAATAAGCCTGACTCCTAACTTGGCTATTCCTATCATGAAATTCTGATCTGTCAGTGCTAAAGAATGCTCTCCTGGCAACAGATATGCTAGACAGAGGAATTACCAGTATAATTAGAAGCCCAATATTGATTTGAGCATAGTTTAACACTCAGATCTGAGTACAGTTTAATTGTAAATTGTATAAGCTAATTTCTGACAATTAGCATAAAGCCAGTACACGTGCATAAAAGTCAGCCTGAATGCCATTTTGTTTTTGCTGTGCAGTCCAAAAATTAGTATCATGGGCCCATCTGACTTAAATCACACCTCCTTCACAGAAAGTACAGTATTTGGAAAACTATCATAAAAAATAGTTGGAAATATAATAGTTGGAAAAATATAATAAATAGTTGGAAAAATATAATAAATAGTCCAAAACTTAGAATATTTAGAATGATACCAACTTTTGGAAAACTGTGTAAGTTCTATAACTGTTATATTATAAACTATAGGAGTTATAAAAAGCAAATTGACTACACCAAGTCTTTTCTTAAATAGTGTTGAAAAAAACTTTTAGCCACAGGCAAATCGGATTTCTTTGCACATGGAGTCACTAACCAGTCATTGTGTAGGGGAAGTGATCTAAGACTGCACTGCTTAATGTGGTGATTTTGTCCTGAAAATGCTTTCACATCTCTGTGAAACAGAAGCTTTATTTTTTGTAAACTCTGCCTTTAGTAATATCAGAAAACTGATCCATGTCCCCTTGTGTGCCAGCATTACAGGGACAGCAGGACATGGACAAGGTACAAGAACTAGCTCCATCAGTGGCCAGACTTCTCAAACTGAATTAAACTGTTTCTGATGCCTTATGCCTTTGATGAGGTAACAGGACCTTCTGTAATCATGTGAGGAATTGAGCTTTGATGCATCAATGAGCCTTTCTCCAGCAGGTAAGAGAATATTTACAAGAAGAGTCCTTTTGTTTATCTTCCTAGGCTGCCAATCCACTGAACTGAATTGAAATGAATTCATTAATTGAAACCTACTTGATAGTTTTAGAGAAGGTTTTTGATTTCTGTTAAGCAACATCTGGCTAAAAACTTTCCCCTTTCCTAAATGTGAAGAGAAGAAAATATATGATGTTCCTATCTAGAGGACTTGGTGAGAGCACTCAATCTTCAACTTGAAGAAGGGTCAAAACTCCTGAAATATGTTAAATACACCAGCTCAGGGGTGGCCACTATCTAGGCAACACAGTAATTACAGATGGCCTACCAAAATCTAGTGTTTTCCTAAGTGCTTCTCAGTCAAAACATATTGTGTAATGGACATAAGGCTTGTCTTTCAGCTTATACCCCCTGGCTCCTAGGGAAGAATATATTAAGATACCTCGTGCTGAGTGTCAGATGCACAGCTTCTCACTGCTCTGGTTACACTGGGAGCAGAGCAGCAGACCTGTGCATTCACATTCTCTGAACAGGATTCCTTCGCCCAGGGCTTTTCTCCTGGGAAGCTGAAAGGCAGCGAGAGGCCTCAGAGAAAAGAAAAACAGTTCTTATCTCATTTGCTTCTCCTGTGTTGTGCTCATGTGGAATGTTTGGAGGTTGGTTACCCAAGGTGATTGTTTGATTGGACTCCAGAGTTGTTTTGACTCACTGGCCAGTTAGGGGCAAACTGTGTCGGGACTCTGGAAAGAGTCACGAGTTTTCATTCTCTTTTTAGCATTCAGTAAGTCTCTTTTCTGTATTCTTTAGCATAGTATAGTATTCTTTAATATAACATAGTGTAATAAAGTAATAAATTATCCTTCTGACAACATGGAGTCAGATGCATTGTTCTTCCCTGCCACGGGGCTTGCTGTGCATTTACAGTTCGGACCCACCTTCTGCCATGGGCACGGCCGCACCACCAGCAATAGCAGCAACAGTGCTTACACAGGATCACTTGGGAAAGGTAAGGGGTACCAGCTGAAAATGCAGAATAGCAGCAAACAAAAGAAAAGCTGTACTTTAAAAAGAGCACAGCTGGGACAACCTAGAACAGTTTATAGCTCCTCCTGGCTGTTCTTCTCTTCTAGAAGAAACTGGAAAACCCCTTTGTAAAGTTGAAAGAACAAATGCTGGGTCTGCTCTTCAGCTGCCACTGTCTCAAGCTTGGCAGACTGGCTTAAAAGGCCATCAATCCCAGTTAAACGTAAAGGGCTGGACAGCGGGCTGGTGTGGCTGGGAAGCAAACACGCTGGTTTTGCTTTGGGCATGGTGATGTCCACAGAGAGGTGCAGCAGATCCTGGGGGCACTACATGCTGAATTGTTCCAGCATGAATCAACACAGGTTTACTGGTGTCACTCTACTTTAAGGCACCCTTATGCAGTTGGAATGCTGTTGTTCATGAAAAAAAGAGCCTTTTTCTTAACTCTTTTCTAAGGATTTAGTTAGCATTATAGAGCCTGAGGCTTGGTCTTGGGCATTTCATTGGCAAATCGTGTGTGTGGGGACCTGGACAAAAGACTTGCCTTCAGTGATCACATTTATTTTCTTGCCTCCACTGTCTTCTTCAGGGCCAGTAGCTCTACAGACTCTTCCTGAGAAGGCTGTGATGTTCTCATAAGAAGAACAGTCCTGTAAATAGCCTATTTCTTAGTAAATTGATGAAAAATAAGACACAGAACAAAATTATCATTAGCATTTTCTAGAGGCTGTCATCTAGTTCATCTTCCCTGTCAATTTAATCCATCCTGTTCATATTTAACCTTTTCCAATAAGAAGTATTACCTGAGTTGCCAATTTACTCTTAATTCTAGACTGCAGAAATCCATTCTGACTTGTCTAAGGTTACACTTACTACCAAAATGTGTCCTTATTAAATTCAGAACAAAATCTGTTTTTCAGTGGGTCTCAGCCTTTAAGCAAAGATAATTCAAATTGGTTTATTTTCACCAGTATAACTATGTCCTACGTACAAGTTCCACTCTCCATTGAAAGCAGAGGGTGGATCTTCCACACTAACTGTGCAGTGTGAGTTAGGACCTCTACACAGTCACATGATGTCCATTTGATCCTGTTCTTACTATTGAAAATTTATAAAGATGACAAGTGAAGGCTAGCATCTAAAGAGATTGTCACCTGCAGCTGCTTCTCTACCCCCTGTTTTCTCCCTGACCAAGGTTACAAATGCCTCAGGCAAACAGCCATTCACCACAGTGAGGGATCCTCAGCCACCTTGCAGCTGAGGCAGGCAGCTCAGCATAAACTTTTAGTACAGGTGAACATAAACTGTCAGATTTTGGACCAACATGGTAATACATGCACTTGTAGTTGATCCACCTGGCTCCGAGCTGGGAGGTGATTTTCTGGCTGAACACAGGTCCTGACACTGTTTATAAGGGTCTATTTGGAAACAGCAGCATACTCTGATAATGTTTTAATATCCTAGATTCTCAGTATCCTCTCAGGACAGACAGCTCCCTCTTTCCCCCTATTACCTCTTCTAATCTTTCCTGGGTAAAACTGGCTCAGTTAATACAACATAACAATGATGGTTGTATTAGCCATCTACAGATGGTAGTAATTTCAGATACCATGGGCAACCCTTGAAGGGGATGCATGTCCACAAGCTAATGTCTTAAAGTGGTCACTTAAATGTGACCAACATTGGGCAAGAAAGAGCAATTCCCAGATGCAGTTCTCCATCCCCACCTTTACTGTAGGGTGACTAAGTCATGAATGAAACTGTGAATGGCTATGAAGAAAAGAAGCACGTATCACTGCTGGTTTATTTTGACAAGCCTAAAATCTTTGGGGTTATTATGGCTGCTTCCCAAAGAGCCTAGCCCATCTTGCAATAGAGTGAGTAAACTCAAAAAGAGGGGAGAAAGCTAGACCAAAATAGATTACTGTGAGCAGGAAATATTACAGCCACACAAGCATACGCCATTCTAGCTCCTGAGTCAGAGTCCTGTGTGAGCATGAGTCAAGTCCCTTAATTGTATCAGCACAACCACAAGAGATTTCTAGCTATGGCACCTTACTGGGGCCCCTAAGCCAAGCCTAAATAGGAAAAAGCCCTATGTTTTAAAATTAAATGGCTAACAAAAAAAAAAAAAAAACATTTCAAACAGGATTAAGCCCAGGTTAACATCCAGAAAAATTGTTACCTGACAAGTATGCTTTAGTGAGGAGAAGTATCACAAAATGTTTGTTTGAAAACAGTCACTTTCTTGTATGCAACTTTTTTTTACTTTGCCATACTTTGTGCTGCTGGAAAGTTCCTAAAGTTCCTGGCTTGTCCTTCAGTAATACTGGTAATTTCAGACATGCACAGTGCACACAGTGAATTGCATACGTCAAACCTACTGAGTACTCAAACTAATATGATGAGCAGAAAACAAGAAAGAATGGTGTGGGGGAAAAAGGGATGGAAGAAATGTAGTAAATTTAGTAGGCATGCACTGACTAGATTTTCTGTAAAATATCAGGGACAAGAACCCAGGGGTTTTTGTGGATGTGGATCACCTGAACCTGAAGGAGTTTTTCATATTCTTGTGATTGTCTTTTCCATATGCAAACCCAAAAGTTCTTAAAACATATGTAAGAAAGCGTTATTTACAAAGGCAGTCCGGTCATAGATGTAAAGAATCCAAACAGATTTCCCCTTAACTCAGTTCAGTGTTATTTTCCAAGCTCCTCTCTTCACACATGCAAGAGTCTTGCATTTAGAACAGGCTGCCTGAGGTCACAGACAGGATTTAACAAGTGCAAGCCTGCTTAAGGAGGCTGATTTGAACTGAGTGGATACAGAGCCTTATTTATGACACAATCATAATCTGAATGAAATTGGTTTATGTCTTGTTGGTGTTTAAGAGTACTGTGCTACCCTTATGCAATATTTGCATTGGAAAATAAGAGATTTGCATGGGAGTGAATAACTAACATTATTCACAAGGCATTACAGGATTTTACAGTGGATCTTTAAGAAGGAAATCAGGATGATACAGCGGCATTGATTTGAAAATAAAATCTGGATGCTATATGTGAAATTCTGTTGATTTATTTTAGTGAAAAAGACTGTCCCACCGTCACTCTGAATTTAAAATGCAAAATCTCTTACCTTTTAAATAATACCTTTTGCTCCAGAACACTTGCAACCTATCTATCTGCATCATGGTGTTAGTGCAGGCATGTTGAACACGGAGAAGTGACTGAGTCAGAATGAGAAAGCCCTGTTTGGAGCACATAAGGTCATCTCTTGAATAGGAGGATTTTCTGCTAGCAGCTGCCGCTGCTGAATCTGACCAGCGACTGGAAGGCATCATGCCAGAAGCTAGGAGATAAAAAGATCTTCAGGCTAGGAAACACAAAACTGAAATGAAGAGGAGCTGATCAGCTCTTTTTTCTAGTTTTAAAGATAGGTCAGGAAGGTGAGTGAGGCAATGACTGATGGGGTTGGCACCTGTGGGTTTGGCTATGGGGGAAAGATACACTAAAGTAAATTTAATTAGCTTTGAAGCCAGCATAGTTATTGCAGTGTCTGTCCCTGATATGCGCATTCTTGGTAAAGGAGAGCATTTTTCATTTTCAACCTGTCATTAATGGATTCAAAGTTAATGGGAAAAATCATGCTTACTCTGTCGTAAAAATGTACACGTGAAAGTTTGCTCTGATAAAAAAAAAAAAAAGTAGAGACAAATCCATGTCAGGAAAGATTTGTCAGAATAGTCTTTCCAGAAAGCTCTCTTAAGACAGGGGCATCCTGTAGGGGCAACAAAAGGCTTTGCCTGTGTAACATGCACAAAAACATGTGCAAAAGGGCCAAATAAGCTGTGCACTGTACCACTTCTGTGCAGCAATGAGTGGGTTTCACCTTGGGGTGCTACTGGTATAAAAAGGATGCAAGACAAACACCTTGCTGGCCATTTGTATGGCTACCAAGGTTACTTGTTATATCAACCCTTTTGTCTGCTTAAACTCACATCTATCTTTTTTTATACCACATTTTATGTCATTTAAGACTAGTCTGGTGATGCATAAAAACACCACCAGACAGACTATTGTCCTATCCATACCTTGGTGCTAATCAATTTCTAATGCAATAGTGAGCACATCGAAGAACATATTTAACACCTGATAACGTATAACACACAGGTAACACATTGGTTTTGCAGAGGCACACAAAGAAGATGACTCTATTGATTTGGACTTTACTGCTGAAAAGATTAACTACTTTTTTTTTTTAACCTTAAAGAAACCAACATGTGCCAGCTCTCCTGTCATAAGAACATAGTCAAGATAAGGTACTTTAATTTTGGACTGAGGGGAATTTTCCAAGGTCAGACCCAGCCTAAGAAGACAGGGCAGATCTTGCTAAACTAAACTTATGGTAAAGTACCCAGCACTTGGCTGTGTTTCCAGTTTGGCATATCATATATATCCAAGTGATTTTAGTGGAAAAACACTGGATTTATTTTAGCAGCAAATAACTACTTTTTGTAATCTGCTCCCATGTTACTTCAAAAGCATTTCAGCAATTCTCTCCACATAGCACAAAGCTTATAAAAGAGACCTAAATTCTACATGCAATTGAAATTTGCTGGACCTCTAGGTGTCTATGACAAGTCTCTGAAACAGGGAGCAGTATGTCCAGGGTGTTTCATTATATTTGGTGATGCAATTTGTGTTTGGAATAGTTGTGTCCACACACATGGAATTGCTATGCCTACACAGCTGTTACAACATTGCTGCTTTGCATTCTTGGGAGATTCCATGGTTTATTGCCTTACCCTTCTGGTTTTTTCCATGCTTGCTCACTGTGAATACTCCAGTACAGAAAGCAGTGGAGTATTTTCTAGGATTTTCTCTCATTTCATCACAACTTTGGAAATGAGCTCTGTTTTTAAAAGACTATTGATCATCAGACAAGAAGCACTGAAGACCACTGAGAGGCTCCTGGAGCTACTTGAACACCTTTAGGGACAGGTGCCCAGCTGAAGCTGAGAAGGGAACTGACTTCAAGAACTAATTCATGAGAAGGTGAAGCTCAGTAGTGATGACATTTCAAAAGGTTTGGGAATATTAACCTTCAAGAGCCTTAAAAGGAGAAATTGCCCCACGACTGTAAGAAAGGAACATTTTGTAAGGGTTTATCTTGGCTTGGTGAAATATGCTCATCCATTTTCATCTGTAGAGTCACCATTCTCATTTGGTAACCATTCCTGTAGACAGAAATCCACAGAAAAAATGGTCAGGTTTATTGTGAATGGGTTGTATGCAAGAACTAAAATCCTGGTTGGCATATATGAGTTGGCAACACACAAGAATTTATTGATGAGACTAAATATTTGAAATTAGTTAATTTTGTTTAGGTCATTAGGTAATTCTATGATTCTACCATTAATGTGACAGATAAGATTATTCTCACTTCAGGTTGTACCTCACAGAAGGTGGCATTTTCCTATGGTATAGCAGATGATCACCATGGGAAACTTGCTAAAACTAGAATGACATGATGAGTAAGTCCAAGAAAGTGACATTTTTAGAAAGACTAGGCTATTTAATGCTATTTTTTTTCATTAAGGGCAAATATAGAAAATAATAATGCTATGATTATTTTTGTCTGTTCAAAAGACTGAGCATACCCACATATCAATGCTTCCCCTGTTTTTGGAGACTTTCAAAGGATGCCTTATTCTCAACCAAGTAGGGTGATTTTAGATTGTGCATTAATAATATTCAAAAGCTGTATGCTTGATTGGAGAAATCTGCCTCATGAAAATCACTTTATCTGTAGAAAGAATCTCTGTAGATTCTTTCACAGCGAAGTAAACAGAAACACTGAGAAAATTTGAGAAGTCAATAAGAGTGATAGTAAGCTCCTCTGTCGGATCAGAAAGACTAGAGTCAGGGATGCCCCACAAGTTGTGAAGTGAGTGCACATTTGTGAACAAAATGCCTGCCCTCTTGGGGCAGAAGTGGGGAAATTTTTATATATTAATTTTTTTAATATATCACACAACAGGATTTTATTGAATTCTGTAAAGCTTTCAATATAATCAAGCAAGGTCAGGAAAATAATTTCAGAAAGTATAAGTTAGTTAGGGCAAGAGAGCGGCAGAAAATATTCTTTGGAACTTTAGAAACATACTATCCCTTTGGGCAGATGAATAAGTTTATAGGGTCCCACACAATCACATTTTATTTGCTTCTTTACAATGTGGAATGTGGAAGAACAAACCTGTACCTGCAAACTGCTACCTCAGAAGCCACACTGTTAATGAACAAGTTTTATCTCTGAAAAAATAACATATTCTGATTTATCTGCTGTCTGTCTTCTGCAAAAGCTGTTTCTAAAGGATCATGACTATTCTCCTCTACTCTCTCTCCTCCTAATCATGGTAAATTTACCCTTTTTTTCCATTTCTCCATAATTTTGTCACTTCTGTGTACAGAGAATCAATAAATATGCCACACTTTGATTTCCTTTCCTTTTTGTGTAGATTGGACAGGTGTTTATCCAGTGTAGGCACCTGTGGCCATGGTTGCTGCAATATAGCATGGATGAGAATGATAAAAAGGAACAAGTAGTCATTACCAAAAAAATGGCCTCTGTGCCAAAAATAATAAAATATAGCTCTTTCCTTAATTGCACAATATCCTTGCCAAGATAGGGAACTGTGTTTGCCTGAAGATTTCTTTTTTAATACCCATGGGTCAGTATAAAGTCATCTGTTAAATAACTATGATTCTGCTGTCACTAAAGATATAAAATACTGAGAATCTCTATGGTTATTATAATATTTGTGTAGTCAGAGTTGAATGATTTGTAATTCAGTCTAAAGCTGAAGGTAAAAATTTAAAAAGTCAGAATCTTTATTTTATCCTCTTTTTTTCTGTTGTTATCCCTTTGTTTCTGCTCTTACAATTAACTTACCTTCCACTTCTTAGGCCACACAATGTTGCCCTGTTACACATGCATGTCTCTGATGGAAATGATAGAATAGGAGAAGAGTAACCATGGTGAAAGGTTGTTCAGAAGACTTCATTTAAAAGTTGTTTTGCATAAGTGGGACTGAGGTCTTGAACCTTGAGGCACTTCAGTGTTCAACTCCAAAGCTGGTATAGAAAACAATTTGTTTAAAATAATTTTTGTATCTTGAAGATTTTGAGGGTCACTTGCTTCTTTTCCTCATGATTATATAACAAACTTTTTTCTTTTTTTTAATCTCAGTGAGAAAAGAGAAATGATGCATGGATGTCCAGATGTAGAAGTCTGCTCTGCAAAAAAACTGGATCAGGACTAATCACCACGGGCTCCTTTTATTGTCTGTGGGGGGAAAAATGGAGAAAGGAAAAACACTATAAGGCATGATTCATACCATCCTAATGCAGGCATCTAAAATAGGTCAGGTTCATTGAGCTCTAAAATGTCTGTTTTTCTCTATGGACAGAGGCATGGTCACCCTGGGGAATCCCTGGCTTAGATGTGGATATGTATGTTATCAAGTAAGGTGAGATGATTTCCACCCCATGTAACTTCTGTGACCAAGAGTAAATATCTATAAAGAAAGAAACATTGCCTCTATAAAAAAGGGCTTCTAATGGAATGCTATGTGCTAAAGCTTTTGTTCCACATTCCCTACAATGACCTAGATCCTATAAAACTTAAAGATTGAAATCTCATCCCAGAGAAAAGCACGTTATAATACTGCATTATCCTTATTCTGACTTGTGAAACTGATTTCTCACTCAGCTTAAAACACATGCCAAGAAGTACACAGCAATGATCTAATTAAAGATGTGCATACAGAATTGAGAGCTGATTATTATGTGTATTATAATTACTGCATACAGCAGTACATCAATATATTAGCGTATATACACATATATGTGTGTATATACATGCTAATAGAACACTTAAAAGACAATTATAGATAATGGTTGTAATTTCATACATTAATAAATGCTCTATATTGGTATGCAAACTAAATAGATCTATGAAAATGTAGGGATAACGACAACAAGAATATCTCCTTACTTTATTCTGAATTTCTGAAAGACTATTTAGTACAATAGAAATCTTAGTGCTGACATAGTTCCATCACTAATTGTGGAAAAGAAAAGCATTCATTGAATATTTCTGTTTTGCATTTAGAAAGAAGAGCAGTTTCTGCATTGCCAAACTATCATCTATTCTGACATTTTCTGAAGCAGATGGTAAAGAACGTCTATTAATTTTTTGAAATTGGCAGGTCCACATAACTTGATTGAAAGATTTTAAAAACAATTTGTACTGCTCTGCATTGGCAGAAAGCTTTGGCATACTGGAGAAGTCCAAGAGGCCTGGAAAAATCGAATACCGTGTTGATATTTCAACAACGTAAACAGGATGACCACGGTAACTCTAGATGAGTTAACTTGACCTTGGTTCCATGTGAAAGAATGGAACAGCTGATATGGGACTCTGTCCATAAGGAAATAGAAAATGGCAACATAATTACTGCCAGTCAACAGGACTTTATGCAAAACAGGTTAAGTTAAACAAACTGCATAGTACTTTTATGAGATAAGAATTCTGATTAATTGATTTGTTTAATAAAGGTAACTATGTTGACAAAACAATGCCTTTCAGACTTCTGCTAAGCCGTGATACCACATGACACTCTGATTAAATGTTACACCAGAACACAACCAAGACAACATATAATAAATGAGACTAAACTGCAGAATTCAGAATTTCAATGTGTAATTGTTAACTAAAATTTACCAAGTATCACCAATGTGCTGCTACCGCCTTAGACAGTTATTCAATCCATTTACCTATGGGATGACCAAAAAAAAAAAAAAAAAAGAGGGCATAAACTGTAATAATATCTCTCAATTCTGAAAATGGCAAGAGGAGAGAAATTATGCGGACAGATTACAAACAGGAAGTGGTTTAGACAACTGTAGCTAAGTAAAAATTATATGGGTATAAATATTGCCAATTAAAAGCTGTTTCGGGAGTAGAACATAGAGATTACACTTGCAGGACTGAGTGTAGTGGGTCTAAAAAAATGGGTAGGAGATGGTTGATGGTTAATTTTTTAGTGCAAAGGAGCACTAAGTTGGTTAATGTGGTCCATGGTTTCACACTGGAAGGGATGAGAACTGGTCTTTTTATGGCTGTTGTAGTCAGAACAAATTGAGCTCTCCATAGAGAAAGACAGAAGCAATGAAAGCTACCACCCTACAGACACATATTACTCTGTTTTGAACTATAAAACCAAGCAGTTTCCTTGGGATATATTGCAAACACAGCAGATGAAGAAATAGTTAGCAGGGGTTATGTACATCTGCATAAATAAGGGACAAGAACAGCAGGGAATTTTTCCTTGTGTTTGGGGAAACCAGACTTTGGCTACATTATCTGTAAATAAAGTTGCACAACTTTGCTAGCATTTGTGGTGTTTGTGTTTTTGTTTTGGGGTTTTTTTAATTTCAGTAAGTACAAAACAAGTCTCAGAGTTAATCAAAAAGCTTGAGGCTGAGATGAAATTTTCAAGATTTTTACTGGGAAACTTATCCTGACCATGTCCTGCTTATTTTCCTGTATTCTGGTCCTCAGGGATTTGCTGTGTAAGAGCTGGAACTCTTTCCTGGTCCCTCCCTGGGCAGCCATCACTGGCACGGAAGGACAGAGCTGTCTGTGGCACACACACACACACACACACACCATCCACAGCTACCCTGCTTCCTCCAGTCCCTCTTTTCGAGGAACGCCAGAGAAAGACACTAATTTTCCACTCTTTGTTTTCCTTCCTGGTGTGTTTTCAAAGGGAAAGATGATAAAGACAGGCTCTCTGCAGGTCTCACCTCACTCTTGCAGCTCAGAAAGCAGAGAGCATCTATAAAATAAGCTTGATGGGGATTTGAGGAGCTATATGAGATTGCATGCAGCCAGCCAAGGGACCCTGATCTCTTACTCCTCTCCAGTCTCCAGGGCCAGGGTTTTGGGTGGAAACCATGGAGCAGGAAAAGGGGACATTCAATATTCAAGTTCCATTTCTCTATGGAGTCAAACCTGCTTGGGATTCGGTAATCTGGAAGAGCTCAGTAGGCTGCTGAAGGGAAGCAGAGGCGAAGCTGAAGAGAAAAAAATTGGGGAGATGCATATCTCTTGGTATTAGTCAGTGTCTGTGGATAAGACAGAAATAATGGCTGATAATGTGATGGGGAATCAGACTGGTGCATCAGGCCATGTGAGGGAGCAGCCTCACGCTGCCCTCCAGCACAGGCATGTACCCCACACACCTCAGGGTGCAAAGTACCTTTGGTGAGTCAATACCTTACAGTCCTGCTGCCTTTTCTCTCTGATCTGACACACAGCCCTCTAATACATCACTTCATGGCATAGAAGAGCCTGAAGCAAAAAAAAAGTGCAAAGTGGGACAAATGGAGAGAAGTCAGGCAGGAGCAAGTGTTCAAATCTCATTGTTAATGCATGAGATTCAACAGACTGGAAACCGAGAGGCAAATGGGGGGCAGGAGTGATAGTGGTGCTGGGAGAGTGTAGGAGTCAAAAAATCACCTAATCTAATCTAATCTAATCTAATCTAATCTAATCTAATCATTGCTGATATTCATATGGGATGGGAAGATCAATAATGGTGAAAAGGGATAAAATGGATAGGTCATCAATAAAGCACTGATGAACAAAATCCCTGCCCCTCAGCATCTTCACCATCAAGGATATTGTGGGCTTCTGTCTTTAATCCCTCTTCTAAATAGCCTGTAATTCTACCCTTTCTAAAACAATGACCCAACAGCTGGTGTCTTCCTTCTTTCTCTACCATCATCAACAAACCATCTGTGAGAAGAGAGAGGGAAAAAATGAAATGTCTATATTTTGCTCTCAGTGGCTTCCCTTGCTGGCTAAGCATCTGTCCCACAGCTGTCACACAGCACTTAGAGAGCAATGAGTAACCTTAAAGTCCAACCGTTTCCTGGTTTTCAGGAAAATCATCTGTGTTGTGCTCTGTAATGCCTAAAATGTTTTCTGAAAATTTCCAATAAATTCCAAAGTGGTAATATTGTATCCAGGCAGGCAAGCAATCAAATATATTAGTCTTGGCCTTTTAAAAGAGAGGGGGCAAATGTTAGCTAGTTCTCTAGAGTACCTTTACAGCAAATGGAGGAAAGTTATTCTCTAATGGAAATATGTCACACCTTTTTTAATACATTGTTTTGTGATTGCTGACACCAAAACTGTATACAACTAATCATAAGGGTCTTTCAAATTAAGCTGAATGCTTTTGTTCAGTGAGCAGTGCACACAAAGTTGAGTCCATCAGGGTTTTATTTTACAGAAGCTCTAAAAATGCCCTAACTGGCAAGAAGATGAAGTGTGGCATGGTGAGAGGGAATGATATCGGTCTGGACATAAACTTCCTGGTACAAAGTTAATGCCTTAATTCTTTGTAAAAAATTTGAATTAGTAGTTGCAATTGATGGAATCAACACCTACATATGTGGCTATACATTATCTCCTCCATTATTAAAATACACATTAACCAGATTCACTATGCTTAATGTTAAACTTCAGAACTACCTGAAGAAAGGATTAATAACCCTCCCTTCATTACTTTGGAGGAACTCTAGAGGCTAAAATGCATTAGTCATTGAAATTTTAGATAGCTGTGGTTAGCTGAGATGAAACCACTTCACCAAACATGCAGGCACAGCCAATCCAGCCAAGTTTACAGCATGTCTTCACTCACCCCATTGCTTATGGGTATAACCTAATGGCCCCTCAAGGCCTGTACAGGAAGACTTAAATATCATAAACGAGTTTGATCACAAGTTGTTTGTGCTGCAGAGGACATCAGATCTGAAACCTCCACAGCTGGCTTTAAAATTCATGCTGCTATAATAAATACAACTTAAATTGTGAATACCTATTCTTAAGTGACTTGTTAAGCCTGCAAAAAAGTATAAAATTTATCCAAGAAAAAATAACAAACTAGAATGAGGTTGTTGAGAGAAAATACATCTTGTGGATTGTGATGGTTTTCTTCAGATATAACAGCTCTTCTGGAAATGCAGAGTACATCTGCTGCATTTTTGTAACATACCCTGTGATCTACTGTGGTGGTTTAAAACCCAATGGGAATTAAACTCCAAATAATCTGGTCTTCTTCCCCCTGCCTCTGCTTCACTGAGAGAGGAACAAAGGAAGAGACTATGCATTGAGACAGTAATTTATCAAAACCAAACAGCCATGGAATAAGAAATGCACAATAATAGCAACGGCATTAACAACAAAAGTGTACAAAGGAGAAGGTGCTTTACACACAGAGGTGTTCATTACCTTCACTCTGTTCTGCATGGCTGCCAAGACAAAGACACGATGGCAAGCACTATCCACAGCTGGCATTCCCTGTGTCCAGCTGGCATTCCAGAGTCCAGGACGAGGAAAAACAGTGATGGACAAACACCCAAAGCGCTGGATGGTCTGCACTGCGCCACCCCCTTCCTGGGCTGCTGGCTCGGGTGCCGTTGGCAGTCTTCAGCTTGGCTCCTCCGCACTCGGCTTGGGATCGGCTGGGCTTGGGCTCAGGCTCAGCCCAGGCTCAGCTCAGGCTCAGCCCAGGCTCGGCTCAGTCATGGCTCACCTCTGCTGCTCTGTTCCTGTGACTGCTCCCCACAGCAACACCACAGCCTGTGCGCTCCGCTGGGCTCAGCTGTGTCTGCCACCTGCAGCTGCATTCTTCCCGAGGGATGGGAAGGGATGGGCAACCATGAGAGAGGGACAAAGTCTGCAGGGCTGGTCCCCAGGAAGAAATGGAACAAAATGGCCTCACTTCCAGAGCGTGTTCCCCCTTTCTTCCCCCCCAAGCCACCCTGTCCAGAGAGGATGTGCGTGGTATAGAATAGCAGCCTAGCTCCACCCCTTTACCAGCACCTGCAAGAAAAACTAGGACATCTAGTCAGCACTTAAAGTTTAAAATGAGGGACAGGAATGAATTTATTGAAACTAATGAACTTGAGACAAAATATTGTCAGTTCTGTGAGGTCATTTTCAAATGGAAGGGAGCCCTGTCAATTGATGTGCGCTCCTCAGTCTTGCTGACACAATTCAGAGGGAACCGAAACACAGGAATCCTGAAGCACAGGAAGTTCAACATGAAGATAGGCAAGAACTTCTTTACTGTGCAGCTGACAAGGTACTGGTACAGGCTGCCCAGAGAGCCTGTGGACTCTCCTTTCCAGCAGATATTCATGAGACATCTGGACACAATCTTGAGCAGCATTTTCTAGGGTACCCTGTTTGAACAGGGAGATTGGCGTAGATGACCTTAAGTGATCCCTTCCAACCTTACTCACATTAAGATTCTGTGAGTCAGTGACTGGTTTGTAAGATTTTCAGGTTTTTCTGAATATTAAAATCTAAGTGGAGGCAATGTTTAAAGTAGTGTATCAATTTGATTTGTGTGTGCAGTGTGGTTACAAAGCTGAACCTGCACTTGAACAAAGAAAATAAAAATTAATTAATTACAGAGAGTCTTCAAAAGTGAGAAATATTAAAACCTGCTATTTTTTTTTTCAATCTGAAAGAAAAAAACCAAAAATCACTAAATCAACAAGTCATTAAATGGTGTAGTAAGATTACTTCAGTATTACCTGCCTAAAGGATTGGTAATGTAAGGATGTCTCAAAGTGTGAATGTTTTGGGGACTGTGGTTTTTACCTTGTATTTCTTTAAATATAGACAACAACTGTTGTTTTTAAACTTGATTATCCTGCAAGAATAGCAAGATCACTTCCCCATAGGCATTTTTCAGCAAATGTTCAATTAACAACTTTACAGCCAACTACTGACTTTAAAACTATCTGATTTTTCCACAAGCTATAAATTTTATCCGTGTAACTTACACCAGTGTGATAGCTACATTTTTAGAATGTAAAAATGGATAAACACACTGGTTGTGTTTATCCATTCCTGAACAAAGCAAAAATGTCATTTTATTACAACGAAGGACACCTTCTCAGGAAATAGTTGCAGAGGAGACTTCTGTAAATAAATGCTGGCAAGGGTAACCCAAAGGCCAAACTGCAGTACAGCCCAGGGTTCTCTCACTTGGTTCAATTTAGTTGGGACAGAGGCTTTTGTTAGCAAATAAACTCAGAACAGTTTGTACCAGAAATGCAAGGTCCTTTCAGCTCACTGGAAGGTATAAGGAAAAGATACCCTTAGGAAGCTTCACTTCTAAGGCATCTTTCAGGTCCTCACACAACGCCAGCTGAAGCAAGGGTTTGCTTTGGTTTGGGCATTGCAAGGTAGTGAACTGAATCTCAGCTCACTGATCCACTTCCATACCAGCTGCGTTCAAGAGGGGACAGCAGCTCTTGCAACGTCGGCATTTGGAGTTACTCATCTGTTAAAAATCTACTTCTGTAACCTTGAAAGTTTTTACAAGTCGGTAAAGAGTCTCTGAAAAAAGAAGTGTGTAGGAATGAAGTGAGGCACCCAGAAGCATTCCCTTATTGTATGATTAAGTGCAATAGACGAAATTAAAAACATGTTCATGTGCCATGATTATCTCATTCTCTTCTGTTACATATGCTGCTCCTTTGCTTAATCAGCAGTTTAACTGAAAGCACACTCTTCACTTGTATTTCATTTTCTGGTCTCACACTTTAGTAATGAACATGTCATGTTCACATGAATATTTAAAAAACGTTAAGTGACCATTTCATTTTGCATCCATGAGCACTCAGCAGAACAGGCAAGAATCTTTTCTTTTTCATTTCTGTGAAATTTACTTGACACCAACTTTTTAATCAAGTTATTATTATTAGACATGCAGATTGCCTCCAACCATGGTAGTGCTTGATACAACAAGTATATTGGACATGCCACCTCCTCCTTCTTATGCCCCACAATCCATGAGAGAGTCTCTAGCATGGGTGCGGTGTTTGAGCCCTTATGCCCAAGAACTCGGAGGAAGTTTTATTCAACCTCTCTCACAGGCACATGAAAGTGCATGTATTTCTGGTGCCAAGAGTTTTGTACTCATCTTGTGGTGATGCTTAACCTTCCTGAAATTAATAGTTGCACTTAATCTGCATACCTGAAAAAACCTGTTTCCAAAAATATATTTAAAAAAGATCCTCCACCTCTTCCCTCAGGACATGTGTTGCTTTTGCATGTAAGCCCATCAAAATATGGAAGGCTGACACTTTTTAGTTCTTTACATGCTGAGCATGCCTGCAGTCTCCATTTGTTAGGAAATGGGTGAGCTGAAGCTGCTGCTTGTCAGTCAACCACAGCATTCATGGGACTGCAGAATTGCATTTGCCTCCCCACACTGGCAATATTCCTCAAATCATTGCATATGTACAATATATACATTAGACAAAACAGAAGGAGGCCCACCATTAATTACCCATCTACACAGTTTCTAACACAATGGAAGCCTGAGGCTCCAGTGAGTTTCCCAGACGCTGCCTAAATAATGCAGATAGATGGTAATTTTCCTTGAAAGCAGTCAGCCTACTCTGAGGGCAAGCCTTCCTCACCTTATACACATAAAACTTCCACTGAAGGGATGCACTGAGAAAAGCAGGCAAAATTTTCCTCTGCAGTGTCTCTATTTCCCCAAATGTCTCCATATTCCTGGTGGTCTTGTGCATACACAAATGAGATCAGCAAATGTCCTGCACAAGCAAGAATTGCACCAAAAGTGTATCCCAAACACAAAGAGATGATTCATAATCATAGTTTTACACTCTTTATTTTGCACAGTTAAATTAGCAGATGGAAAAAGAAAAGGAAAAAAAATCAAAGAGAGAGAGAAAGTGAAGGTTGTTCTTTTCTTTTTCAACAGTAATAATCCTGGAGCTATTTATAGGTGTCTATATATCACAGAAATCCAACAAAACAGGACTTGAAGTAAACATGAGATCATCTAGACTATCACACTGCCCTGAGTCAGGACAACTGTACTTGTGTTGTTCCTGAGCAATATTTGCACAGCTTAAAATGCTCTAGTGATAGAGACTCTATAAAAATCTCTTGACAGTCTACTCCAGAACTGCATTACCCCTGCTGTTAGGAAAATTATCCTGATGTCAAGATAAATGATGGAGGAAGTTAGGCTACCTTCTGAAGTTTGTTTTCTTTTAAAGGCTAGAGGAAAACAAGCTACTACCTAAAGCAGATGCAAAGGCCAGATGCAAATAGCCAAATGAATTGTAAGGCAGAGGGGAAAGCTGAATGACTGGAATGATATTGCTGGGGAACAGCCTTTAAGAGCATTCAGAAAAGAACAGAAAAGTGGCTAGAGTAACCTGCCTAGGGAAAAAAAGTAAACAAATAGATTTTCAAACAGAATACTACTAGTAAGAAACAGAATTAAAAAAGCAGAAAACAGACAAATAAACAAGCCCTCTTCTGTTCACGTCCTATGGTGTTTGGGCAAATGAGGCTTTGCAAATTTTCTGTAAATATTGTATCAAAGAGATATTGAATTCTATCATCCATTCTCATCTTGGTGAGAAAAATACCCTAAAGGACTATAGATCTTGACTATCCATACATGTGAGAAAAGTACATTACAAAACCTATTAAAAAAAAAAACCAGCAAAAAAGGGCTGTATGTTCTCAGAGGCAAGAGGAGTATTGACTTCAATTATTGCTTGAAAATATTTCTCTCTGTTGCTTCACGAACACTTTGTTTTTTCCCCTAGGACGGAACGGGTTATATTCTATGAGGCTTTTTTCTTTAAATAACAATATTTTTTAAATCAGTGATCAGTCCAGTCGGAATGAAAGACAGCATTTCCCCCGGAGTGGTGGGGGGCGGGGAAATCCGAACTAAGAGAACGCAACAAACCATCAACAACAACAGAAGGTGTTTGGAAGCCCGTGCGTGCCCCCGCGGTGCCACCAGGAGGGGCAGCCCCAGTGCGGTGCCGTCAGGAGGGGCAGCCCCAGCGCGGTGCCACCAGGAGGGGCAGCCCCACCGCGGTGTCACCAAGAGGGGCAGCCCCAGCGCGGTGCCACCGCGGTGTCACCAGGAGGGGCAGCCCCAGCGCGGTGTCACCAAGAGGGGCAGCTCCAGCGCGGTGCCACCGCGGTGTCACCAGGAGGGGCAGCTCCAGCGCGGTGTCACCAGGACGGGCAGCTCCAGGGCGGTGTCACCAGGAGGGGCAGCCCCAGCGCGGTGCCACCGCGGTGTCACCAGGAGGGGCAGCCCCAGCGCGGTGCCACCGCGGCGGGGGCGGCGCGGGCGCGTCCCGAGGCTGCCCCGCGGCCCTGCGGCTCCGCCATCGCCGCCCACCGCGCACATACATACAGGAGAAAAAAAATAAAGAATAAAACCCACAAAAAACGCAAACCAAACCCGAACCAAAATAAAACCCGCAACCAACAAAAATAGATGTTCCAGGAAGAAAATCCTGGTGATTGCGAAGCGCTGACGCATATCAGCCCCCAGTGCGTAATTTTCGCACCGGCAGCGGAGGGGCGGGAGCGGGGCCGGAGCTGATCCACACCCCCCGCACGCCCCCAGCCCTTCCCCAGGCTCGCCCCGGCAGATTTACCAAAAGCGGCCATTTCCATTTCCGCGGGAGGCGCCGGACGCGCGCAGCCCCCGCACCGCACCGGGCGGCGCTACCGGCGGAGCCCCGCGGCGGGAGGGGCCGGGGCCGGCCCGAGGAGCCCCCCCGGCTGCCCGAGCACCGCCCGGCCCGGGGACATGCTGCTGCAGCAAGACCTGGTCCCGAAGCGGCCTTTTGCGGGTTCACCTGTCACAGGAAGATGAACTGTCTCCTTGTTCAGACCCCGGGAACTTGCGCAGGGCTTTCCCCAAACGCCAGGCTGGGGACTCCGGGGTTCTGAATCTGCCACTTGAGATATAAATTTGAGGAAGAAATGATCCAAATTGAGAAAAATATCCAAGTCGTAGTAAAAAAAAAAAAAAAATTAAAAATCTGTAAATAAGGCATGCTCCAGATTTTTCTCACCTTAATCCCCCCTCCCATATAAGAATGTACAGGGTAGTGACATCAACATTATTTCTGTGTATATTTCAAATAATTAATAAAAATATTATTTGCTTCAAGAATTACTGAATATGCACAAAGTTGCATAACTGTAACCCCTATTTATTTAACCTGGAATTCTCTGGAAGACTGTGGGTGCTATATTCACTGAAGCAAGTAACCTTTACTTAAGAAAGAAGTATTTTTAGATTCTGTGATTTCTGAGTATCTTTCCCTCTTGTACAAAACCACCCATAGTTGTTTACACAGGACCAGGGTGAAAAAAATTGACAGCCCCTATTTAAAGGTGAGGGCAACTGTATCAATTAGCATTAATCTTGCTATAAAGGAATAAACCCTGCTGTTAGGAGTTACTAAATGAGTGGTATCAACAAAGTCTTTTGTAAAATTATCTGGAAAGATGACCTGTCCTTCCTCCCAAATAACACAGACTTCTCTACTGGATAGTAGCACAGTCATGGTACATTAGCACTCAAAGGAGTTGAGAAAGGTTAGAGAGAAATGAGTTCATCGGAGTTCATGTCCTCTTACACTCAGGTTATGAAATGTATAACCAGAATGACACTGTATCAGGAATATGCAAATAAATGTACCACGGAATAAACTGACTTCACCTGTTTATGTAGAAGTTCAAGGACATCAAAATATAAATCACTCTGTTTTGTTGGAACAGATAACTGTACTCTTGATAGGATAAGAAAATGTTGCTGACGCACATAATCTTTCTCTGCACCTTTTTCCCATGGCTTCACTACCATCAGCTCTGTGAACCTGGCAACAGGTAGAAGGCAACAGCCAAGCCAAACATCAAACACATCCCTTTCAACTGTTACTCTTTATCCTGATATTGAAAGATATTTCAAAATGATATTTAGAATAAGAACAAATTTTGAAATTCAACCTACTCATGCATCCAGTTTTTCAGAAAGGGTCTTTTGAGTAACTGTGACCTTGGGGCAGTATTTAAATATAGCTACATATTCACAGGGCCTCATGCTTCAGTCCTGCTAATGGAGGTGAGGGCAGAGGGACAGGGAACAAACAAAAAACCCCAGCTGGACCCTGTATGTGCTGGGCTTGTAGAATCAAGCTTCCAGATGTAATTAAAACCAGTTGCATGCCTCTAGAAGTAATAAATTCAATCATTTAACAATCATTATTCAGACAAACAGCCTTCCCAAGCAAAATTCATCGATGCCTTGAGAAGTTCATTGCTTGCAAACCAGTGCTCCTGGCCAGTGTTTTGCATCCATCCATATAGCTCAGTAATGAAAACATGAAGTTTAAGTACACTTATAAATAAATGAAATGATCCTAACTTTTTTTTTTTTTTTTTAATACAGCTAAGGAACCCCAAGTACTTGAAGCATGGAAATGTGCAATCAGTGCCAACAGAACTGTATTTGCTATATCTAAACTTCATTGCCAAAACCAAGGTCTACAATTTTCTAGGCATGCCTCAGTCATTTTAGGGTGGACAGAGGTAACATTTTATGGTTGACATAACTGATGGCAAATGCCCCTCACACAGATAGTATATTTTGATAAATCTGACCATTACCCAACACAATTTATTTTTCTTGGAGGAAAAAGGAGATGGCTGAAGCCTGGTATGCTAGCAAAAGCATAGTTTAGCAGGCAGGAAAGATGCTAATATTAGAACTATTTGGTCGGTGTACTTTAATATTAGTGAAGCATTCCCAGTCAAGATCTCAAACTGGAAGGAGATGCGGTGAAATAGAGTTGGGGCAGGGTAATATGACAGAAGAAAAGGAATGGGAGGGTAAAACAGGATCATTTTTTCTTTCAGGATGATGAAATTGTTCTATAGAGATGATTTAAGCAACCATCCTCTGGCAAATCTGTTGTATTACTAAAGATTCTGTCACCCCTATGTTGTGCCTGAAGTTGTTTGGTGGAAAAAGGGTGCATGTGTTGTGCTTAACCATCCCAATTCACGCCTCTCTGTAGCTCTGAAACCCCACTTATTGCAGAAATTAAAGCAAACATTGCTATACAATGCACAGGAATAGCTAAATCATAAGACATGCCAGTCTGTAGGACCAGTGAATTTTAGCTGAAAGGTGGGATGGACAATTGGTATTAGTGCATTTATTGTCATTAAATGTCCCAGAATTACACTGAAATGACTGCAAAAATTTTTCAGAAGGGATATAGTGTTGAAAAACAATTCAGGAGAGTTCAGAGAAAACTTTGAATAAGACAGATCACCTATGTAAATGAAGAACATTCATTCCAGCATGTTGGTCATGAAATAATTTCCTTTTTAACCTGAATTTTACATGTGCCTGGGTCCCACTTCTTGTGTTCGGTACCCCAGTTATGCATTAAAAAATCCAAAAAACCCAAACATAACTGTGGAAAAATAATGCTTGTTATGAATCAACTCCTGCTAAAAATGAGCTGCTGAATATATATCAATGCCAACATAAACTTTAAACTGCAACCTTGGACTCTAGTCTATTCTAATGCCTTTGTCACAGAAGTTGTTTGCAAACAAACTGTGCTGCTATAGCCAGTATATTTAATTTGTATTACCCACATGGTCAAGAATAACATATACGACTGGGTAGATGAAATAATATTTATCTTTTTGACATTTCAGACCTACGAATGCTTGCGCAAGGCCACCAATATATTTCATAAATGTCTGAGGAAAATATTTTCAAAGGGGTTTGCAGAAAAAAGTTTGAGTTTATAGGCCCAGATCACCCAGTGGCAAGAAACTTTTAGTTAGATAACTAACTCCCTTACATCTTTGGTAGTGTGGATATAGGAGACAGTTTGGCCCACTACAGTCATAGCTAGAAAATCAACTATTCCTGAGTTTTCATAGGAAGCTGTCCTCACTGAGATTTCTTATGAAATCATTACATATAATCTAAGTTTATAATTACCAATTCTATGCATTTTTCCAGATAGAGAAATCAAAGCACATTGCCAGGACAGTAGAGATTGTCAGCATCATTTTCTGTGAAGAATCACACAGGTACAGAGAGGTCACAGGTACCTTGCCTAAGGTTACACTCTTTTCTTGCTTCTGCGGGGAGGGTGGTGCCTCTGATCTCAAATTACTCTCTAACTCCGTTGACCCCCCCCTAAATTTAATAAACCCCGATAAGTACTAGTTAATTTTCCCATACAATGATGGCAGAGGTCTTCCTTCATAAGATGCTTTACTGCAGCATACCGGTATTTACAGTGAGTCTTTTCCAATCACGCTCCTCTCCCCCTGTTACAGCTGTCAATTTCTAAATGAGTTATTATGACCCAAACCGCGGAGAATTTCGTGCAGGACCGAGCTGAACGGCAACAGCGGTCCATGCGGGCTGCGGGCGGCCCCGCCGCCTTCCCCGTCGGGAACATGGGGAGAGCTCGGCCACGGCCCCGCACGGCGGCAGCTGGAAGCGCCGCATCACTTTCGTCTTTTTTTTCCCTTGCTCGTTTGTTTGTGGTGTTGTTTTTGTGGGGTTCTTTTTTTTTTTTCCTCTCGTCTTTACTCGCAACCTTGGCTGTTTCAGCTTCGGCGCAAGCCGAAAAATGAAAGCGTGTCCGAAGGCACTCCAGGGAGAGACGGGAAAACACGGATGGATGTTTTCGTGACCCCAGCCTCACTTTTCTTCCCGGGCATGTCCAAAGAAAGGCTTCCCCAGCCGCTCCCGGGGCGGCGGAGATGCGGCTGCGGTTAGGAACAGGCTGGACGGTGTCAGTACAGCTTCTTCCCTTCATCCCTTGACTTTTACTATCGCTGTCCTCCCCGCACCACTCGGCGCGCTTGGTGACGCGCCGCGACCGCCCTCATCGGGGGGCGAGAGCCCGGCATCCCCGCCCTGCAGCCCCCTCCTGGGCCCCTGCGCTCCCCCTTCCTTCTCCCGCTCCCGCCTCACACAGGAAAATGCGGGCTGGACAGACCCCCGCCCCTCCTGCCGCCCACCCCGGCCGGGGCCCCTCCGCCCCCCCTCGCCGTTCACCTCCCTCCGGTGGAGGGGAGAGAAAGGCGCTCATTGATCCCCGGGCGCGGCCCGCCCGGTGACGAGCGTGCGGCTCCCCTGTAAACAAGCGCGGCACCTCGCACCCCCCGCCCCCGCCGTTCCCCGCCCCGCGGAGCCCCCGCGCGCCCGGTGAGGGAGCGGGAGCGGCGGCGGCGGGGGGAGCAGGGAGGCGGAGTGCCCCGGGGAGGCGGGGGGCCCTGGGGCCGCTTTGCCCCCGCCGCCGCTTGTTCCGTAATCACCGCGCCGCGATCCCCCAACGGCGCCGGGCTCGTTTCCAGAGGAAACGCGGACGCTGCCCTTATCCTCCACTAAAGCGAAGCGCCCGGATAAATTTGTACTGTTTCATTAAACCGGACCACCAGCGGCAGCCCCTGCCCCCCGGGGTGGCATTTCCCCGCCGCGCGGGGCGGGAGCAGCGCGGCCCCGCGGGGAGCGGGCGCTGCGGGCGGGGCGCGGGGGCGGCCGCGCGCGGCGTGGGCGCTGTGACACACCGGGCGGAGGAGCGCGCGGAGCCGCCGCGCGTGTGCGGGCAGGGCTGACGCACACGCGCGTGTGTGCGGGGGCGTGCGGGGGGCGCCCGGCGCTCACGCACGGCCGGAAGCTCCGCCCGGCGGGTCCGCAGCACCTGATATGGCCTCGGCGAGCTCCGCCGGCACCTCGCCGTGTCCCGAGCGATGGCGAGGGCCAGCACCGGGGCTCGCCGGATGTGCCGGATCTCCCCGCCGTGCCCACGTCCCCGGCAGGTCCCGCGCTGTGTGCGCAGAGGGCAGCGGCGACAGCGACGGGTTGCGCTGCGCCCGAGGGGGGCCGGAGGCTGTGGGCGGGAACGCGGAGGGGCGGGAAGGGGGCGGGGGGGCGAGGCTCCCGCCGTCCAACGGCGTCGCACGGCCTCGCTGCCGAGAGCCCGCCCCGCCGCCCCATTGAGGGCCGCAGCCGTCCTTCGCGCTGCCCGGCGGCCAATGCGGGGCGGTGCCGGCGGCGGCGGCGCCCCGCCCCGTCTCGGTGTGTGAGCGCCTCGGTGAGGCGGCGGTCACGTGTTGTTTTGCTCTTTAGTTGGGGCACTCGGTGCGATGTGTTACTTACGGCGAAACTCCCGCCGGCGCCGGCAGCACCAGCGGCAGCAGCGGCGGTGGGGGAGCCTTAGCGGCGTCGCCGGTACTCGAGCCGGGGAGGACGCCGGGCGGCCGCCAGTAGCACCCGCTGCCTAGAGGTGACAGCGGAGGATCCCGCTGCGGCTCCGAGCACTGCGCTCTTCTACGAAGGAATAACTTTATTTTACCTGCTTTCCTCCGTCCTTCCTTTTTTCTTTTTTCTTTTTTTTTCGCCGCGGCGCTCGGGCTCCGGATCCGCTCAGCGTCGGCGACAGCAGCGAGAGGAGCCGGGCGGCGCTCCCGCCGCGGGGCTGGGGATGGCGAGCCCTGCTGTGCTGGGGCTGCTGCCCCCCCTGAGCTCCCCGCCCGGCCCCAACCTGAACAACAACAACAACAACAACCAGGGCGTCAGGAAGTGCGGGTACCTGCGCAAGCAGAAGCACGGCCACAAGCGCTTCTTCGTGCTGCGCGGCCCGGGCGGCGGCGGGGAGGAGGCGGGGGGCGCCCGGCTGGAGTACTACGAGAGCGAGAAGAAATGGAGGAACAAGTCTGGGGCACCCAAGCGGGTGATCGCCCTGGACTCCTGCCTCAACATCAACAAGCGGGCGGACGCCAAGCACAAGTACCTCATCGCCCTCTACACCAAGGACGAGTACTTCGCTGTCGCGGCCGAGAACGAGCAGGAGCAGGAGGGCTGGTACAGGGCTCTCACCGACCTGCTCAACGAGGGCAAGGCGGCCTGCCAGGGGTCCCCCTACCGCCACCTCGCCTCCCCCTTCTCCGCCTCCTGCGGCGCGGCCGCCGCCTCCCTGGCCGCGGCCGGCGAAGACCTTAACTACGGGCTGATCGCGCCGGCCACCGCTGCCTACCGAGAGGTCTGGCAGGTGACGCTGAAGCCCAAGGGCTTGGGTCAGAGTAAAAACCTCACCGGCGTCCACCGGCTCTGCCTTTCAGCCCGCACCATTGGGTTCGTGCGCCTCAATTGCGAGCTGCCCTCGGTCACGCTGCAGCTGATGAACATCCGCCGCTGCGGCCACTCCGACAGCTTCTTCTTCATCGAGGTGGGGCGCTCGGCCGCCACCGGCCCCGGCGAGCTCTGGATGCAAGCGGACGACTCGGTGGTGGCCCAGAACATCCACGAGACCATCCTGGAGGCCATGAAGGCGCTGAAGGAGCTGTCCGAGTTCCGGCCCCGCAGCAAGAGCCAGTCCTCCTCCTCCTCTTCCTCCGGGGGGGCCGGCGGGCCCGGCGGCAGCGGCGCCTCCGCCACTCATCCCATCACCGTACCCGGTCGCCGGCACCACCACCTGGTCAACCTGCCTCCCAGCCAGACCGGCCTCCTCCGCCGTTCCCGCACCGACAGCCTCGCCGCCGGCGCCAGCACCAAGTGCACGCCGTGCCGGGTGAGAACGGCTAGCGAGGGCGACGGCTGCCGGGTGGGCTCCGCGGGCGGCAGCCCTATGAGCCCGGGCCCTGTGCGGACCCCCCTGAGCCGCTCGCATACGCTCAGCGGCGGCGGAGGGCGGCAGGCAGGGAAGCTGCTGCCGGTGCTGGCCGGCGGTGGCGGCGGCGGGCTGCAGAGCAGCCGTTCCATGTCCATGCCCGCCTCCCACTCGCCCCCCTCCGCCACCAGCCCCATCAGCCTCTCCTCCAGTAGCGGCCTCGGCTCCGAGCCTGTCCACCCGCATCACCCGCAGCGCCCGTCCAGCGGCAGCGCCTCCGTGTCCGGCTCCCCCAGCGACGCCGGCTTTATGTCCTTTGACGAGTACGGCTCCAGCCCAGGCGGCGACCTCCGGCCCTTTTCCTCCTCATCCACTGCCAGCAACCGCAGCAACACCCCCGAGTCGGTGGCCGAGACCCCCCCAGTGCGGGACCCGGGGGGCGGCACCGACCTCTACGGCTACATGGCGATGGAGCGGCCCCCGAGCGGCCGCCTCTGCTACCGGCCCTGCCCCGACGCTGCCAGCGACAGGTGCCATCGGAAGCGGACCTACTCCCTGACCACGCCGTGCCGGCAGCGACCCGCCGCGCCACAGGTTTCCTCCGCCTCCCTCGACGAGTACACGCTGATGCGCGCCACCTTCGCCGGCAGCGCCGGCCGCCTCTTCTCCTCCTGCCAAGCCGGGGCTTCCCCCAAAGTGACCTACACCCCCTACCCGGAGGACTACGGAGACATCGAGATCGGTTCTCACCGCAGCTCCGGCAGCAGCAGCACCAATCTGGGCCCGCCGGCAGTGGGGGGAGGAGGGGGAGATGATGACGGCTACATGCCCATGACCCCCGGCGTGGCCGCAGCCTTAGGGCAGGGAAGCCGGGGCAGCGATGATTACATGCCCATGAGCCCCACCAGCGTGTCTGCCCCCAAGCAGATCCTGCAGCCCCGGGCAGGGGTGGGTAGCGGGTCCCCGGGGAACGGGAGCAGCTACAAGACCAGCTCGCCTGGGGAGAGCTCCCCTGACGATAGCGGGTACATGCGGATGTGGTGCGGCTCCAAGTTGTCCGTGGAGAGCTCAGATGGAAGGCTGAGTAACGGCGACTATATCAATATGTCCCCTCGGGACCCCCAGAATGGGCCCCAAGCTCCCTCTCTCACCCCCCCAGACTTCTTTTTTGCCCCTTCAGGGCATGGGTCCACTGAGCCCCCAAAGCCCAGCTGCTATTCATACAGCTCCTTACCCCGCTCCTACAAGAGCCAGGGCTTGGCAAAGGACAGCGACCAGTATGTCTTCATGAACTCCCCGGGGAGGATGATCCCGGAGGAGGCGGTGTGTGGAGCGAGCCAGTTGCCTGCGGGCACCTTCGCCCCCTCCAGCCACACGGTGCCTTCGCCCCTGCGGCACAGCCGGACCGAGAGCTTCCTTAGCCAGCGGTGCCAGCGGGTGGCCCGGCCCAGCCGCCTCTCTTTGGAGACCTTGCGGACGATGCTGCCCAGCATGAATGAGCACCCTCTGCCGCCTGAGCCCAAGAGCCCTGGTGAATACATCAACATTGACTTTGGGGATGCTGCTGTCTATTCTCCCCCCTCGCTGCCTGCTGACAGCCCAGCCTCCTCCCTGGGCTCAGGCACGGGGCAAAGGCGCTCCCCTCTCTCTGACTACATGAACATTGACTTCGGGTCACAGTCACCCTCCCAGTCGGGCACGGTCTCAGTGGGCTCCTTGGAAGCTCTCTCTCCGGGTTCTTCCTCCAGCACCAGCCAGCCCAATGGGCGCTACCTGAAGGCAGCTGTGGGGATGGCTTGTTCGTCCAGCCCATCGGATGGTGGTGACTACACCGAGATGACCTTTGGCATGGCCACTACCCCACCTCAACCCATTGTTCAGAAACCAGAAAGTGCCCGGGTCACCAGCCCCACGTCTGGCGTGAAGAGGCTCACCCTCTCTGGGGTGGAGGCTTTCATTCTCTCCAGCCCTCCCCCAGACCCGAATCGGGGGGCCAAAGTAATCCGGGCAGATCCCCAGGGGCGGAGGAGGCACAGCTCAGAAACTTTCTCCTCCACCACCACTGTGACCCCAGTGTCCCCCTCCTTCGCACACAACCCCAAACGACACAACTCGGCCTCGGTGGAGAACGTGTCCCTCAGGAAAAGCGAAGGCCTGGAGGAGGAGCAGGGTAGCAGTCCCATGTGCCGGGAGACCTCGGCTGGCTTCCAGAATGGCCTCAACTACATTGCCATTGATGTGGTGGATGGGTCCTTGGCAAACTGTGACAAATCCAGGTTGAAAGCTAGGCACCTCCTGAATGGGGGCATCAATGGAGTAGAGATGAGCACCTATGCCAGCATAGACTTTCTGTCTCACAACATGAAAGAAGCCAGTGCTGTGAAAGGTGAGTAGCTACATCTGGCTGCTGTGCGTGTGTGTGCTTTGTGTTTACCATCACGAGGTTGTGTGTTGTTGTGTAGAGCACTATCCCTCTTCACTTCCCTAGAAATCACTTCTATCCCTTTTTACATGTCCTGCAATAAGTAGTCTTGGAGGAACGTGGTGGCTCTTTGTATGAGGAAAAAGGTTTAATTTTGGAATATTTATTCATGTTTCAGTACTACTGTGCTGTTATGTGTTTATACCTCTGGGTACCCCATGAGAAGTTGCTGTTTACACAGTTTCTATGTTTGGGCTGCATTCAGAGTTAAGTAAGCTTTTGCAAAGTGTTTGGAACATGTGACCTAAATAGTTTATGTCAATGCAACTTCTAAATACTATTTAAAAATGTAAAATGATTGAGTTAAAACCAGCATTGTTTCACTGAGGACATCAGATTACAGAAACAATCCTTGGCTCTCTAGCTGAGAAGGTCTGAAATATCAAATTGAGAAGGATAAATTTAATATCATGGTTTTGAAATACCTTATTTCTTGCAAAAGTTTAACAGTAAATCATAGTGAGCATGGAATGTGAATTTTAAAAATGGTAATTCTTTCCAGAGGTCACTATATGCTTGAACTGTTGTATGCTGTATCGCATATTTCACTTAAGGGCCCAACCTGTGTTGGTGTGTAACAATGTTCCAGTTGAGGGCTCGTGGATTGCAAATGTTGGGTGTCAAACTGAAGAAATCTGAAACTTTGGGTGAGAGAGAATTTCGCTTTTCAGTATGTAGCTACTCCTTTAATTAGGTGCTGGTTATGCTGAGAAAAAAAAAAGGAAAGAAACAAACACCCTTCCTTCTTCCCCAGAATAGAACTCCACCCTGTCTCAGTGAGTGAGGGTTGTACAGAGCTGGGGGCTGGTTGAGGAAGGTGCAGAGCAGCCACTCTGTCGAGGAGGAGAGGTTAATAATGAGACACTTGTCAGGATGCTCTTGGATTTTATGCAAGACATGGTAGTCAAACCCTTATGCACAGATAGCTGTAGTTTGTGTTTATGGGTATAGCTGGGTGAAATGACAAGCCCTGTAGTAGCTGCTTGGAGGAGAGTAGGTATTGCTTCTCTAGTCACAGTGCTGGTAGAAGCGTCGATAACAAGTGAGCCTCACAAGCTTGTAAGAGCCACTTGCAGGGTTTTTTTTTCCTTGTGTTTCCTTAGTAGCTAGTTGATTTTGAAGAAGAAAATATTTTCTCTTTTGATAGGAAGTACAGGAAGATGGAAAAGATGAGAGATCCCACCGTTTGCAGTGCAATCTTTGAACCTAATTAAGACGAGAGGATTGTTGAATGCAATGTCAGAGTTTGAAAAGATGAAGGCTTATTCTGAATGACTGGAAGGGTTGAGGGCCGAGCCTTATTTGTCTCTTGCGTTTAGTTTTGCTGGGGTCGCTTTCAGGATCCTTGCGGCTGGCCCGAGCCCGGTGCGGATGCTGCAGCCCCCGCTCTCCTTGCCCGGCCTTGGGATGGCGGTCCCGGGCGCCAGCAGACGATCACGCCCCCTTTGCTTTGCAAACGGATTTTTCGCAGAAACGAGGAGCTTGTCTTGAGCCACCTACAGCCCCGATTGCAAATGAAGCCCGGTGTTGGGAAAGAGCTATTTCCACAGCATTCCCCAAGCTGCTGACCCTAAGGGGGGAGGGAGGCGGGCTCCGGTTACCGGGAAAACCCGGCGCGGGAGCGCGGCCGCGGCAGGCGGCGCGCGGGAATGGGAGCGGCGGGCGGTCAGATAAGGAGAGGGAAACGACCGCCGTCCTTCCCATCTGTAAACAAAAGGATAATGCGGAGAACGCAACCGTGCTAATGTGGTACGCGGCTTACGGCCGAGAGGGCTCAGTGCTGCTGCTGCGTGTGTTTGTCCAAGGACGGTTATAGGCTTGTCTTTATTTTAATATTTAATCTGCATGTGTGTTTGTTTTTCCTCTTTTCCCGTAAGCTTCTAAACGCAGATCACATGGAGGAGTGGTGCGGGGAGGCTCGTTGGGATTGACCCTATCTGTAGGAGGTGGGCTGTCTTCTCCAGCACCTCGCTTCCCTGAGAAGGGTACCAGCCTGTAGGGTGCACTCAGAGGTACGGGATGCAGGGATGGATGGATGGAACCAGAGTCAGGTCAAGGTAGTAAGGAAGAACCTCACACCACCAGCATCCTCAGCCGACAGTGGGTTAGGTACCAAAAACAGGGCATCAGGTTGATTGCACTTGTGGCAGCCAATCTGGGAAAGTCGCAGCGTGGGGAAGGAGAAATACATCATAACTTCATTGGTTTAAGTTTAATCAAATAATAAACTTTTGCAAATTTCCTAGTTTCCCTTTTGGTTTTCATTGGGATTTCATACTGAAGTTTGTTTATGCAAGGTCTTCTGCTAGTGCTTAAAAAGGTCACCTAGAATTTTGCTAATGTATTTGAGTTTCAAACATTGTGATTCAGGAGACTAAAAGAATTTTATGTTTTACTGAGAAACATTCTGTTTAAAGAAAACTGTATTTTGTGCATAGAAAAGATTACTTCAACAGTAGTATTTTGGGTAGATTTAAGAAAATATAATTCTGTAAAAAATGTTGATTTGCACAAGAGATAGCTTATATAATCAGCATTGTTTGTTTAGCTTGCACTTTTTTCAAACTTTGTTTTTAAGTACATTAGAAAAGTGAGAAGTTTTACTTCAAGAGTGGTTTGCAGTCATGTTGAAATGATGGAGAATCCATTTCTGTTTACTATTTAGAACAGAATACTCTTGAGATACAGTGTATACAAACAAGCTCCTTGTGATTACTTTCTCAGAAAATCAGTATTTTGATTTGTGCAAAATACATGTAAAAAACCATGCTTTCAGTTATTCTTTAAGGATTTTGATTTGTGCAAAATACATGTTAAAAATCAGTTTGACTTCTTCCTTAAGGTCTGGAGCAGTAGTTATATTTTCATGTAGATAAATGCTTTAAAGAAAATTATTTGTGTAATTTAAAGGTTGCTGGCTTCCATGTGTAGTGTATTTCTCTGCTATCAGTAACTTGCCTCTGCTGTAGGGAGTGCTTTGCTTTTGGAAGTCTCTGTCCATTTTTTTCTGTCATGGCAAGAGCAAGGAGTGCATCCTCAGCTGCTGTCAAAACAGAACCGTTAGAATGTTGCTTGAAATTATCACTTCATTTAGTTCTACTGTGTTCTAAAAATGTGCAAATATTTAGGAGTTGGAGAAACAATTGCCTTCATCTGATATGTAAATAAAATAATACTGTTATTGGTGGGTTAAAACTTGTTACTTGCTAATAACTAGCCTTTGTTCTTAAACTATGTTTTTTGCTTAGAAACATGGATTGTGAATGGATTTCATTATTTATGGTAATGTTTACACTAATTTTTCTCATAAAGTGTGAATTATTTATTCCAGTATATTTATGACAGATTACAATCAACAATTGACTTTTTATGGTGGATCTTAGTTCTGAAGTCAAAGTTGAAATCAGATAGGAGTTTTGTTTCTATCTCAGTGGGGTTAAGATTTTACCCTTTGTGTGTAATCCTGGAATTCTTATTTAAGATTACCATTAAATGTAGTGGGTGTATAATAGGGAATTTTCTTTTATCTAAATCACCAGAGTGGGTTATCTTTAATTTTGTTTTTTTTTCCATTCACAGAGTGCTCTGTAGTTTCAACTTGTAGATGTTTCTAGTAGTTGGCCTAGTTTTCTAAAATTGAACAGATACTATATGTAGTAATGCAAAAAACCTTGAGGGTTCTTTCCCTCTGTCAGTTTCTTTTGCCTTGATTTGTTTGAAGAAGTCATCATCTGTAATGCAGCTGCTTAAAATTGTAATAAGGTGATTTTTTTATAATAATGGTCCTCCCCTTGCACTTGCCTTGTCAATTAGCTTTTGGTTTTCTGAGGGTTTTATGGTTGCACCTAAATAAAAAAGCCTATCTTAAGAAATTTCCATCTCTGTCTTTCTAATGGTGTTTTAGATTGTGGAAGACATAAACTTTGTTTCCTTTTTCTTTGGGATTACTTTACACAATGAACTGTATTATTAAGTTGTTTTTTGAGCTCCTCTTCATACGCCACCTGCCAAAAAGTTTTGGTTCTCAGAGCAACACGAGAATGCTTGTCTCTTTAACAAAAGTAAGGCTCATTTTAAAATAACTTCTTGAAAGTATTAAAAGAACTATATGCTGTGTTAGAAATCTATACATCTTTTAAAGTCTTTTTTGAATAAATCCATTGTAGTAGTTTCTCTTACTGCTAAGTTCTTTAAGAACATCAAACTACCAGCAGAAAGAACTGAGCTACTTTTAATAACTCAGCTTGAATTTTAACTCACACTTAGAATTAAAAATTTGAGGTTTTCTTTTAAACATCTCGAAATTCACTTACTGTCTTGCAGATAACACTTTGCAGTGACCAAATGGTTGGATCTGAACCTAGCAGTGCCTCTCATGAAACACAAAATGTAAACTGAAATTATTTAGGATTAAATGAAGCTTTTAATACTTTAAATTACGTTGATTTTATGGGTGTCAGCTTGTTACAAATGGATAGAATATCAAGACATCTATTAGACTTTTTTTGCTTTATACTTTAAATTATGTTTAGCTGTACTGCTCATAGGAAGAATGTCATGGCTACTTTCAGTTACTAAGATAAATTTTTATAGACCAAATTGAATGGTGGGTTTGTTCTAAAATGAACCAGTACAGTCATTGCTCAAGGCAGAGGAAATGCTTAGGTTGATGATTGCTTCTGATTACTTGATTTCTTTCAAGATAGCTACAGAGGCTAACGTTCATTTGTAAGTAGGAAGAATAAAGGAGTGTTTGAGCAGAAAGAGCATTAGGGCATGTTTTATATGGTGGGGTTGGTTTGTTTTTGTTGGGTGGTTTTTTTGTTTGTTTGTTTTTTGTTTTTAAAGAGAGACTAACATGGGTTTCTTTACACTTGCTTTACTCTTATTTTTAAGTAGTGTTAATTACACTGGAATGCTGAAGTGGTTTATAAACTGAAACACAGCAAGCATCCACTGAAAAAGTTAGACAGTTACTGTATGGAATCTAACTTTCCTCCCTATTCAGCAGTTAAATGGCAGCATAATTACATTCAGGTATTTTCTGTCTGTAAGTTTTTCTCTAAAAGCACCATTAATATGTTTCTTTTTAAAGTAATAAACATCTAAAAAAATGGTTGTATCTGTGGTTTTTTTCTTTTGAATTTGTTGAAGTATACTATACTTTTTATACTTTTTATGTTTTTGTTCTTTGTGTCCGTGTTCTTTGTGTTAGTCATGATACAGCAAATTTTGTGGAAGTTTAAACATTAAGTTGATACACAATGTGTAATAGCAATTTAAAGTGTATATGCTGACTGATTTGTTGAATTAGGATGTGTAATTTTGAAAGTTTCACAACTCTCTGGGTTTTTTTGTAGTTTCTTACAGTGATTGCTTTGAAGTGATCTGTGTATTCATGGAAATCAGTATTATCCCTTGAGTTTTCAGAAGATGCTGTAGTGACCTCCAAAGTTCAGATATGTTTTCTTTGTGTCTGATGTCTGGCACGCAGTTATTTTTAAAGTTTTGTGTGTATGTAGGGGGTCAAGAGTGGCAGCTTTGAGAAGCCAAGTTCAGCTCAATAGTCCCGTTGTTGCTGGTTGTTGAAAACACTGGCTCCCCTGCATCAGAGTTTTCAGAGGAAAACTTTTTTGTTTGTTTTGTTGTTGTTGGTTTTTTTTCCCACTTGTGTTTGTGTCAACTGCCTTTAGCTATCTAGCATGTGTGCTTCTAGGATTAGTCAGTTTGCCAGGGCTCTGGAGGACCAGCAGCAGTAAACAGAACCAGCAAAGGTGACTCCCATTGTCTTTAAGTGCAAGTTATAAAGTAGCATGCATTTTGCCCTTAGTCTCTGTCAGCTTTGGAGGAAGCCAGGATTACTGGTTTAGATTGTGTTTTCAGTTTCTACACTAATACATGTAGAATGAATCTCTTAGTTGTAGGGTTGTGTCTGTAGTTAACACAAGTTTTTAAAACTTGGGTATTACAAGCCTGATGCAAACCATAGAAAAACCAAGCAAAGATTGCTTACGTCTTTACAGAGGGTCACTTGAAAGTATTTCTTGGCATGTTAAAGTGCTAACACATCCAGTAACGTTTGAGGCTGGCTCAAAGACAGCAGTAGGTTGTAATCTCTGTGTAGCCAGTTAAACAGTAATGAGTAACTTTCCTGAAGACTAGGTCAGTGCCTGCTTATTTCCATGGAGTTATGCTATTGCTTGGTAGCTCAGGTGACAATTTGGATACTAAACTGGGACTGTTTAGGAAAGATTTTCAGTCTGATTAGGAGAAATCCCTTTAGAAATTAATTTAAAAGACCAGGGACAATACTTGGAATTCTGTTACTCTTTTTGCTTTAAAAAATACTTCAAAACAGTCTTAATTGTTTTTTGTCAGTGATGATGACCCCAATTTGTGTTTAGCTGTAGCAAATAGTAATTTTAAAAAACAAGTTCTTGCTCACAGTGCAGGCAAATACTCTCTGGAAAGAGGCTTGCTACAACTGAACAGTGGGGAGCTACTTTCCAAAATAAGCATAATTGATGCTAGGGTGGCTTTTTTGGTTTTTTTTTCAAATCCAGAACTGCCCATCTCAGTTAAATAAAGGTTATTTCAGAGTGTGTTTTTTATCTCAGTAAATCAATCAGAAAAATAATTAGGAAAAAACAATTCAAGCCACAAAAATAAGCCCCCACCTCTGATGGTGACATCTACACTGCAGAAGAGTAATGTAATAGCTTTATTGCATAGATTAGGAATGATTCAGTGTTTTGTTTACATTATTTGTCAATCTCTTCAGCATCCTAGAGGAGAACACTTCCTTCCTGGCAGATGGCAGCCCCAGGGCCATGCACCTGCCATTACAAGCACTACACAGTAGTAATCTACCCCAGCATCGCTGTTGACAAGAGGCTAATGATTGGAGACTGTCTGCCTGACAGCCTAAACAAAATAGGAACATATTTGTCCTTCAGTGAGGCTCTGAGAGATCTTAGGTAGGACAGGCAGGACAGTATGCTGAAGAATTATAATGGGACTTAGTTTAGATCTCTTTGGTAGCGTTTGTAGCATGAGCCACGTGTAAAATAACGACGCTTCAAAAAGCAAGCGGTGTCTCAGAGAAGGATTTTCTGTTTCTCTGGCAGCGCCATGTGACGTGTGTCAATGGCTCAGGGTTGGTGTTTGCGTGGGCTGCGAGCAGGGAGCGCTTGGCTGGTACGTGGGGCCATGAGCTCTTAGAAAGTCCGAGTGTCTCTTTGTTTGAGTGGTGTGGTTGGTGTTTGCATAATGCATTCCTATTTCAATAATTTGATTTGTAATTTTATGTGCTTTCATTATGACATTAGACCACAGTCTCTTTTATTTTTTGTTCATTTCTCTTATGCCTAAGTGTGCATTTGCTTTTTTGCTTTGGAACTAGTGTGGGCGATGTTTCTAGGGGACACTACCCAAGGCAAGGGTATCTTTGAACTAGGCCAGGATGTTCTTTGCTAAATTTAAAAACTACCCAAATATTACCCAGAGTTTGTAGGGTATTAAGCAGGATTACATGACGCACGGATTAGACATTGTTGAGCAGCTTGTTTTTGTTTGAAGGGGTCAGAAATGGAGGCACTGGGGCTCTAGTGTGATGCCAAAATAGCAAATTTGCTGATAATCACAAACAGCAGAAGTTTCTTAGAAACAGTAGAGCACTTTGTAGAATTTTCCAAGCTTTCTCCAAGTGATGCTTTAGTAAAATTTGTTTGATATGTGCTGTGATATAAAACTCACTGTTCTGTTGAGTTTCAATTTCCAAATCTGTTTCAGAGGTACTTTAAAGTAGACTAAGAACACTACTGTAAGTGCAGCTCGAGGCAGAGGACTTTGATTCTCTTCAGTCAAAGAAAAATCAATAAATCATTCCAATAACAGTGAGAAAATCATGTCAATGAAGTAAGATCTAAGCTGGCTTTGATTAATGTCTTGCATTGTGTCCACTGAGGCAGTGTATTATTTTTAAAAAATGTGTATGACAGTCATGTCTACCTCATTAAATTGAGTGGCATTGTCAAGTTAAGGTAGGGAATCAGAGTTATGAAGACTTTTTTCTATTTTGGGTTGGGTTGGTTTGTTGGTGTTTGGGTTGGGTTTTTTTGTTTGCTTGTTTGTGACTTTTTTCTTGGTTTGGTTTGGTTTTGCTTTGAATCTAGGCTTTTTCTCACCAGAAGTCATGATATTGATTGAACAAGACATAGACAGTCTTTCGGGTTAGGCTTAACTAATGTAGAAGTCAGTGGTGTTGAATAGTTGCTCAAGAACAAGAAAACAATATTTTTTGTTTAGTCTGCCTTCACTGACAGATAATTTAGTCTATAGAAACTTACCAGCAATAACTGGTAATGTTGCATTTTAGCATTATTTTAAAGAATAAGAGTAGAATTGACAAATGGATGCAAACCTCACCAGTCTTCTAGTTAATGCAAAACTTTTACATCACCAAATTGACAGCTTCAAATACTGTGGTATCTCCTGTGCTTGAATTACTGAGAAGTTATGGAGTGAATTTCTCATGTTGTCTTTTTGCTAGTTCCTCTGGTAGTGATTTTTTCAAAAACTCCAGTGAGTTGTTTTTAGTTTACTTGAAAAGGCAAACCAAAATCAGGTGATGTGTCGAACCAAAATTTTCACTTATACCTGAAAAAGACTTATTGTGATGGAATAATGAGATTTGGAACTGGAAGGTAGAGGTAGAGTTCTCCTGGAAGTCAGTTGCACTCAGTTGTGTTATAATGTCATTCATTTTTACATCATAAACATTTGGTAAAGTTTATAGGAGGCTGGACTTGCATCTTCTAC
The DNA here is from genome assembly GCF_963513975.1 of Fringilla coelebs. Taxonomy (NCBI): domain Eukaryota; kingdom Metazoa; phylum Chordata; class Aves; order Passeriformes; family Fringillidae; genus Fringilla; species Fringilla coelebs. Next base: position 24,701,675 of record NC_140029.1, on the reverse strand, counting down.
AACAGCTCTCATTCCTGAGCAATTAGTTCTGCCAAAATTAATGAAATAGTACTATAATAATACTGTCTCTTTAACATAATGAGAGGAAAAATTACACTTTCATTGTAACAATCCTGTACATAAATGATAAAGATTTGTCTTGGTGATTGCCATGAAAGTTGTTTGTCAACTATGAAAAGTCATTTTGTTAAAAATTATTTACAACTAATTAGTTTTAATCTAGCATAAAACTTCAAACATTTATGTTTGGATTTGGAGTCAGTCTTGTCTAACAATACAAAGTTATGTAATTTTCTGAATGTTGAGGTTACAGAATTAGTGCCTATGCCTTTAACAATAGGTATAGAAAATTTACTATGTGGATGAGCATTAGGAATAAATATATATATATGTGTGTATATGACCCTGATGCACAGAATACTTGAAAGAATTTGCCATAAACTTAAAATTGTTAGTACTTACTGTTTTACAATCCTGATAGTCTAGCAGTTACTCTCACAAATACCAGAGAAACTCTTAACATGCTCTAATGGGTTCTAGGATAATACTGCTTTCTTTTGGATATCTTTAGAAAGGTGACTTATTATATGGTTCTGTTTTAATCTTCAAATGTCAAATGAAAATAGGATAAAAATGAGCTTTTAACTTTAACCTTGAATGGTGTATTTTCATATAAACTGTAGATTGTATGGGCTCTAAATAAATAAATAAATTGATGATAATTGGATGTTGAATGTTAGCCAATAGGATGATTTCCAGCTACAAATGCACTGATGTATTTCAGCTCTGTAAGTGATTTCTAGTTTAGGTTCTCTTTTCCCTCATACTACTCCTTCCTGCTCTTAGTGTGAATATTCAAGGGACAGTAAACTGAAAGGTTTGTAAGATGGGGTAACATGGGATAGTGTATCTGTTACTAAAAAAATAAGAAACAAAATTAGAACTTCATAGTAGTGAAATATTATTGATTTTTAGTGGAAGGCAGATTCAGCCCTCAGGAAGTAAATTGATGGACATTTATTTTGTGCACTTAACTCTGTGAGGAAGTTGAAACAACAGCTTAGATCTTGTAGCTGAGTGAGCACAGTAGAACTGGTGTGCCTGAAAGCAGAGAGAGCAGGACCGTGCTGTGGATGAGCTGGGTAGGATGTTTGGATGCCAGGCTGCTGTTTGATGGAGTCGTTGTGAGGGGTCATTTAGAGAGTCTTCTGAGTCTGAAATTACTCCTTAAGTCTGGAGTCTTCTTCATCAGTCATGAACATGGCAAGCTTTAACTTGCCATACTGGCCACGTGGATGCTGTCTTGTCACATTAAGAGAAAATGCTGCAGTATTTTCTATTCCTCTCCCTTGGTTTCTCCTCATGTTTTCAATTTTCTGAGCTCTCATAGATGGGCTGTTGTCATTTTTACAAGGTGACAGCATTTGAGCCTTACTGTTTTAAAAACACATACTGAGAGTTATTTCCATGATATTTTTTGTCAAGTAGATTTGGGCTGGTATTCCACTTACTTTGCTAAAGTATTCTACTCTACCTTGCTGAGAAATAGTATTGACCTAGTGCAGCTTATGCTGTATCGTTAATAAGGCACAGGAGAAACAGAATGAAGGGTTTATAACAATAACAAAGAAAAGGTGCTGGGACTTCAGAACATGTTCATAGGAAATAGTGAGTTATTTTTAGAAGTGATGCGTAGGGAGACAACTTTAAACTCTCCAGCCCTACTGTAATGAAGTTTGTGTATCCTGTCTTTAGTCAGGTGTCTTAACCCCTTTATCAGGCACTCATTTTTTGCCTGTCTTCTTGGGGAATTTTCCAGTTTTTCTATGGGTTACCTGAGTAGCTGATGCTTCATTCTGCTCTGAAGACAAAGTTTTATTAAGTTCTGCTGAAGGTGTCAAAACAGTGGACAAAGAAGTCTTTTATTGAATCCATATGTTAAATTTTTTTGCAATCTAAATTTTTTTTTACTGTGTAAACCCATTGTTTTATTGGACTGTGAAGTGGCTTTATCTTATTCATTAGTAAGCTGTGGTGTGTGTGTGTTTGTTGTACCTGAGTAAGATCTCAGTTTTGATTCTGTAGTCAAACGTTTTAGTATGTCTCAAAATACATTAACTCATTATTTGTATTACATACACATTATTTTCTTACTCCAAGTAAGAATTAGCCTAGTTTGTGCTTGATACATAAAAACCTGTTGTCTCATATTTGGTAATTTTAAATTTATTCAGGAGCAAGAGGAACTTGTGTAAAATCTGATTTAGTTTAGGAAAAACATTGAAAATAAGTGCTACAGGATATATAGCATACAGTGGCTGTGACTGTAATGGTTGGATGAACGGCCTTACTATCTGTCTTCTGAGTTTGAAATTCTGTTTCTTCATTGAATCATGGAGGTTTTTTCCTAGCAGGTGTGTTTTTCTTGGTGTATATGGTGACAATATTCTTTAACTTCCCTTTTTCTGGAATGTGGTAACTTTTAATTTGACAGAGATTTCCAAGATTTTTTGTAGTAGTGATAAGATATTAATAGGGAAGCTCAGAACCATTTCTCTTCTTTGTCTGAGGTCATTTTTTTGGCCATTTGTAACCACATAATAATCTTTCTGGAATAGTAATAATTAATTACTTCAATTAATTTTTCAAGGTATTTTAGCTAAAAATAGCTACTGGAAATAAGGACCTCTAATACAGTCCCCAGAGCATTTTTTGCTGTAATTTGAAAAGCTTTGTTATAGAGAAGCCTCTTCATGCTGGATTTATTTCCTGTATCTTTTGTGGACATGGTTATATGATTTTGTCCAAGACTTACTTCTGCTCTATGCAAAAGTGTATCTGTGGTCCCCTGTCTCAAATGTAGATTGAATCTGAATTTTGTTTTTTTGATGATGATTGTTGGAGAGGCTGAGGCATCAAAGTGAAAGACACTCAAAATTGTTGTATCTTTTATTAGTGCCTCAGGTTGCTTGGTTGCTTGATTTTTTTTCCTCGTTGTAAACAAGCAGCTTGTGTTTGCTGTAGAAATGTTTTGGTAGGATTGTTTAGCCCAGACAGGATGGGATTATTTGCAGGCTGAGGGAGGATATTCCAGAGGAGGCAATTTATCTGTGTTTTTCTTAATAGGTTTTGTGAAATTCAGCTGTACTGGGATTCTGTTTTGGTCTGATGGACATCACTCTAATTAAAAAGGGAGAGGCTATAGGTTAACCCCAGGACATGAGAATCTTAAGGGACCTTCATGTATGTGTCATAAGTGAAGCTGCTTCGTGTCTTCTGTGTTGCAGATTGCAACTCCAATGTCTCCAGCATGTCCTAAGGGTCTGTGTTCCTGGTTTAGATTTCCAGGTAATGTGTTGATTATTTTTAATCTAGCCAATGCTGTTGCATTTTATCAGAACTGTAGTAATAACTGTGTAATGCCCACATTTGCACCTTAGGAGCCTACCAAAAGACTCCTCTTCAGAGAAGGATCTGTCTTCCATAAGTAGTCATTAAAACGGGTGCCTTTTCAGTATTGAAGAGGCTGGCCTCTCGAGATTGAAGATGGGCACAAAACCACCTCCCTTGATCATAGAGGGAGCCTATATGCTTGGCATAAATGGAGCATCTAACTTCCAGAGATCTGCAGCTGGTGAGATCAACCTTGCTGTGCAGTGTCTTATTTTAAGCAGAAAGACTTAAAATAAGACTGATATTTGTATGTGGATCAGCTAACATAGTTATGTATTCTTGCTTGACCTGGACTGTACTTTACTTAGTTGATGATATATTGTACTTGTTCAGTAAATGTGAAATTAAAAGGGATTTATGTTCTCTGTAGCTAGGCAGCTTCTGCACTGTTGACTGAACACTTTTCAATATATTTCCTGGTCAATCACAATATGTGACTTATGCAACAGTGTCAGGGCTTTGGCACTTGCAAGCAAACTTGGGCTTTAAAGGTGCAGATGCCTTGGGGGAAGTACTGGTGTTCTGCAAAGCATTTCTTCATGGCAGTGCCTGTGATCTTTCTGTTGTTCTAGAACATCAGCATCATAGCTCTATAAAGTCTCAGCTACTGCATTGTACCCTACAGGAAGTCATAGCTCCTTAATGTGATATCCTGGGGTGTTCATCACGCTTATTAGAGAAGTCCTAAGCAGCTTTAAAGAGCTGGGATGTTGGCAGTAGGAGAAAATGCATGCAGGTCTTGATGTGCTGGAAAGCCTCCCTGAAATTTAGGGGAATTCTCTGCCAAGCATCCTGAGACTAGAGCCAATCTCTAAAGTGTTCCATCTTAAGTGACAAAGATGGGTTTTAATCTGTTTTATAGACACAGTCCTGGCAGCATAATAAAATTTCAAAAAGATGTGTCAGTTGTGTAGTTGTGTGGTCAGACATATTGCTGTAAGTAAAATGTATTTTTTAAAAAATGCTAAATTGGTACTAGTGAGCCTTTCTTAGAAAGTTGAGTGTAATTGGTTGCTTATAAATATATTTGCTGGCAGCAAATATGGGGAGCCATAAAAGAAATAAAAGATGCCTGTGTAAGAGCACTTGGGACAGGAGGAAAAAACTGGTGAAACAGTAGAGTACACGTCTGTTTCTGTAAATACTTACTAAGAGCTCTTATAATTACAGAAGAAAGTGTATCTTGCACTGGAGCTAGTAATGTTGCATGTAATTGACACTAATTTTTGGATCTTTTTAAAGAAATCCCTTTGAAGCTTTGAGAAAAGTGCTGTGAAAGCACACTGTGCTCTGAGAGCATAGTATTTTTCATACTTTAAAAGGTTGGGTGCTTTTGGGTTTTTTGCTTGTTTCTTCTTGAGGGAGGTAATACTTTCTACTGCAGTCTCATGGCTGAAAAAACAATGAAATGGGTGCTGTTTTCTGAACTGAGATTGATTGCATGTCTCACATATTCTTGCTCATGAGGGTGGGTAAACTTGGTGCTTTGCATTCACCTTGCCTCTCTTAAAAATGCAGAGGTTTAGTATCTGCTTGGTCTTGCAGAACAAATCATTCTGGGCTTGCTTCACTTTCTTTGCAGTAAACTATTAGATGGGGAGGATTCAAGGTGCATCCAGTGGAGCTGGCAACAATTGTATTCATTCAGTATAATCTGTGTTTCTTGCTTGAGAAAGAAAGTAAAATATGGGTAAGAAAGAGGACATGATTATATGCTTTTTGCTTTCATAAATTATTTTCTGACCAGCGTCCAGTTTCAAAACTGGTGTTCTCAGATGATTTAACCACCTAAATTACTTTTCTAAACAGCTCGCTAAGCTTTTTGCCTCTGCTTTCCAAGAAAGTATTAGTTAGCCTCTGGGCATGATATGTAGATGATATTTATAATTTCCGTGTGAAAAAAATACATCTCTTCCTTTAATGTCTTAATGTAATACCAGCTTCTTTATGCAATGAAATCCACATCAACTACAAAAAGAAATGCTTATCCATCTCTGAATTAAAGTCAGAGTAAGAAGTTTCAGATGCCCATATTTGTTTTAAAAATGCAACATAAAAATATTTTAAATTTATTTTCTATCATTTCTTAGCAAAGTATTTAATGCAAAGGAGACTAGAAGAAAATTTGTAAATGACAAGTCCAAGTATCATTCTTTGAGACCTCATTTTGGTTTGATTACTGGGACTGTTTGTTGAAGGAATAGTGGGAAATGTCTGCTGGGGGGTTGTGTTAGAGTGGTTGTTTTTGAGTAGACTTAGTGGGCTTCTGTAGAGTGATAAGTACTAAGGCTGAAAAACATGAAGGTGTTGAAATCAACAGGGTTGGGACACCCTGCTAAATTTGTGATTCTGGCTTTCAGAAATTATGCACTGTGCCAAATGCTGATAGTCTACAGTAGCAAGGAAGTTAAGAAGAGTTTGGCTCATGGTCTTTTACAAGCTGGCTTGTCCTTTTAGGTCAATCGTTAGAAAGGAAAGAGAATTTTGGGTAGTATCTCCATTTGCAAAATCCGTATCTTGGATTTTGTATGCAGCTGCTTTTGACCCACTGTCAGAGAGAGGAAACTGGATTAGGGGAGAGTATAACCTGCTTCAGTGCAGCACTTTTGTGTTGTATTGCTCACTTCACTAAATGGTTTCAGGGAGTGGTGATGTATTGTCATCATGGAACACGATGAAACTTCTTGTCTAGCTTCATCTTTTCCTCACTTCTCTGTTACTGACAGATTCACATTGACAAGGGTGAGGCCATAAAAGATCTCTAGAAAAGTATTGATAAAATTGGAAAACAATCCTTTAATGTGTTTATCCTACTTCAGGTTGCTCAAGAGTTTTAAGTGGGGTTGTGGCAAGAAGAGAAAGTTGTAGGGAAAAGGTTGCCTTCCTGTGCATGCCAGCTTGTTCCTCTTACACCTTCCTTGCTTTCTTTTTCTCTCACTTCTTTCCCTGTGTGTCTCTTCTGCAAGAAAATGCATTTCTCTGGACATATCTCCTAGCCTGAAAGTCCAAAAGCTGCAGTAGCCAGCTAACATTCAGTGTGTTTAGGTGGCAGGTGAGATGCCTAAGTGCATGTATGTCCTGCCAGGGGTGGTTGTCTCCTTGGTAAGCCATTTGAAGGTCAGTTTACAGAACAGGAGGGTGGTTGACTGTGAAAGTTGGAGAGCCCTGTGTTTTAAAACATGCTGCTCTCTGGAAGATAAATGTCTTCCTCTAGGATTCTCTTGTAAATCTGAGGCCTCTTTTGATACTAGGTGCCTAAGCCCATTTGGCAGTGATGGAGGCAGGGATTAGTCTTTGAAAGGGTGCCTGGATGTAGTACTTCTGTTCCCCTCTCCACAATATTTATGAGGCAAGAGCACTTACCTGGGACAGACCAGTGTCCACTACGTTTCTGGCTGAAAAAAGATTTCAGTCCTCTTTTCCCCCTCACCACCTTATGGCATGTCTTAACCATATATTGTTTGGTGGAGTGCTCTTGTTCTTTCTTACTGCAGCTGTTTTCATGGAATAATTAGCCACTGTAATGGAAAGGGAGACTGAACATGACTTCCCACAACTTACATGATTCCTTATCCTGGTTCCTATGAATATTTGAATTTTTAATGTGAATATTTCTTCAATTTAACCAGTGGAAATTATTACTTTTTATCCCAAGTGGGAGAGGGAAAAAAGCATACTTTTAAGCTCTTTGAGAACACTCTAATGTTGTGTTTTCAGGCATGTGTTTTCAGCCTAGTGGCTCAGGAGCAGTTCTTGAACTTTGGTTTTTGTCCAGTGTTACCTAGAATCGCAGTCAAGCTTTTACTTGAGGATTTCAACCAGAAATCTGATTGTACTGTTTTTGGTTTTTTCCCACCTCACTGTTACCTACTGGAAATAGGACAACTAAGTTTGATGGCATTTCAGTTGGCAGTTGTGTGAGAATATCAAGCTCTGCTTCACAAGAGCTCTTCTTCCTTGTCAAAACTGGTTGACCTTGTTAATGACTACTGATATAAATTAGAAGAGGCGCAAATATGCCTTTGACATCCCAGCTGAGCAAACTTCCCAGCAACTGTGAAGGTGTGTAAAAGGATATCATCTCTGTTCCTAAAAGGTATACCAAATTGTATACCTCACAGAGTTTGAGACCTTTCAGAACTCTTATTTGTCAGAGCCCAATATAAAATAGGGCAGAAAAATTGTTGCTTAAAAGTCACTGTTTCTTTCCCTTGACTCTAAGGAGTTGGAATGGCTGGCTCTGCATAGGGTGAGTAGGTACACACAGTTTAATAGAATTTAGCTGAGTATTGCCTAGTATATGATTTTGGGGCAGGCATGCTGATTCAGTTGGTGTTGTGTCTCCAGAGATGGGGTTGGTAGGTAGTTCAGTGTGTTACTCACTGATCCCTTCCAGCCTTGCTCCTCATCACTTGGAAGGTGAGCGTGTTGTTTTGCAAAAATTCTGTCTCTAAGAAACTTCCAGCTTCACTTTGTGTGCAAAGTGGCACTGCTGGAGTTCCCACGTTGCTGGCAGGCTGCACCTGGGAAAAGCTGTGCTTTCTCCTTGGTGTAGTGAGTGGAGCTGTGAATTCAAGCCAACAGCCCCACTGGGGCCATGTTTGTGGTGTTGGGTGTTGAATCTGCACCGATATGGGAATAGTGTGATGATTGTAAGGTGGGAGGCAATTTCACATGTGTGATAATGGTCCTCAGCCAAGAGCATGACTTCTTGTTAATGATGGTTAAAAGCTGTGTGTGTACTGTGGAGGGGCTCTTTGACTGGCTGCTACAGACAAATCTCTCCAGTGGCAAATTATCTGTCTGTCTTCCATATCTGCTGCTGCTGCGTATGTGTTTCTGTCCTCCTTACAAGCTCCCAGTGGAAGGGCAGAAGGACGAAACATTTTTATTTTCTAGCATTTTGTTTACTCAGAGAAAGCTGCTTGATTTTGTTTTATTTCATGTAATGCTTTTGAATGGTTGTATACGCAGCTTGCAAGGGAGAGGATAATTGAACATATTTCAGATAGTCCTATGTTGAGGGGTTTCTGTCTAATTTATTTTATCCCTAAGCATGGGATTAAATCTCATCTATACAAACTTGTTTAAAAGTAAACATTGGCTGTGGCTCTGAAATTAAGCGATATAATTGCAGCTGTGTTAAATTAATCCTAGGAAAAATGAGCATGTCTATTTTCTTAATTTTAAATTAGAAGTGCCTATATTTATTATAATTTATATGGAAAATGTATTTCTGGACCAGCACTAGAAATTCATTACAATTACATTTGTAAGTTTAATCCTTTTATTTTCCACATAATTACATTTTAATGTTTAGTTCTTAGTACTACAAAATTCTATAAGAACCTTGACAAAATTATACGAAACACAAATTCTGAAGTCAACTAAGCATAGCCCACATTCCATCTATGCTTCTATAGACTCAACTGCTTAAACTCCAGTGCAAGATCATAGGTAAATAAGTATTTATCTTGTAAATATATGGCATCAAATAGAAATAATTCTCGTTTTTAGTACCTTTGGTTAAAAGTTGATGCTCATTAGAAATTCTGGGGGTTTTGTCCATGACAGCAGATGATGAGCATTTTGACCTCTTAACAGTATGCTTGGACATACAAACCCAAAAGGTATTTGCTGGTACTGACATGCAACATCTTTTTCCAGACAGTCTAGCAGTTTGCTTCCCACTTTAAAAGCTAAACTTTCCCCATGGTTATATTAATGCAGTTCAAAGTGATGCTATTCTAACCATTTGACACAAGAGTTAAACGTACTGTCAAGCTCATTTTAACATAGGTAACTGTGGATGCAGAATCCCTACTTTACTACTCTAAAGAAACTCAGTGTCTTTTTATTATTTGTCATGAAAAATCTATGTTGACCAGATGCTTGCTTTTTTAAATTCATAAAGCAAGAGACATATCTGAACAACATCATGTACTGTTTCTTAGTGGAATAACATATCAAAAGAGCCTGGTTACTTGGTGCAGCATGTTTCTAATTATGATCAACCATGACTTGTTTAAAAAATAAAAATAACGTTGCCTTTTCATTTCATGTTTAACTGGTTTTTCTCATCAAATGTGGAAACATTTTAGTTTGGGGGGATAGTATTCGTTGACAAGGTTTACAAAGTGATCTTTGTAAATTTTTAGAGTATACTACTTCATGTTTTCCTGCAAAGTGTTGGTAAAATGCATGTTTAAGCTCTGATTGAAACCTGTTCCTCTGAAAGTGTCTGTGCTCAGCTTTATTGGTAAGAGTAGTCCTGCTAATGGAGCATAGGTTCTCTAGAATTACTTCTGGAGAGCCATAGCTCAGCACATGAGTTGTTTTGTTATCTTTAGCAGGGTTACCTATGATGTTAAGTACAGTATTCATTGCATTGCTTAATGAGAGTTGGAGCCAGGTCAGGATTTGGTTCCCACTGTGCACTTCCCAGTAGTGTCCTGGGTAGCAGTCAGGCTGCATCTGCATTTGGGTGCTCGGCCAAGTTGGTGACCTTATGATGAGTGTGCCTCCTGTGATGCCTCAGTAAGGAAGCCCTTGGAGGCTCTGGTTCAGATCCTGTCTGGTTTCTGTCAGTGCCTGGTCAGCAGGGCTTTATTTCCATCAGGCCTGTGCTGTTCCTTCCTACCCTCAGCCCCGCTCTCTGCTCCACTTGCCTGCAGACACGGGCTGCTGTGGGCATGGGACAGTGTCCAGCCTGTGTGGGTGCCTTTGACCCATCTCCTGCTGGGAGCCCAGCCACACAATGCCTGGTGCTGCAGGAAGCTCGAGCGCTGGGAGGGCAGTGTAACCCGCTGATGGAGGCTGCACTGACCCTTTCTGTGTGGCCAGCAGCTGTGCCCATACGTACATCTCCTCTCAGGTGTCTGGTGTACCAAAGTGACCTCTCTGTGAGTGGGATCCAGTTCCTTGGGTTGTGCTGTCTAATGGCCTGGCCTGATGCCCTCAGATGGACGTGTTGTTAACCTCCAGTTTGGTTGTATCAATAGGATTGCTCGTCCAGGAAAAGTTAGTTAGCAGAATCACAGCCTTAATCGATTTGGCAGATAACATGGGGAGGAGAAACAAAGGGATAAAACCACTGAGTGATATGCCTGGAGTCAGGGCAGAAGCCTGCAGCGGAGCTGGGGGTTCTGTGTCCAATGCCTGATGTGCTCTGGCAGTCACACTGCCAGTGGAATAAATTTACTGATTATGAATAACCAGCAACGTGTTTTGCCACAAGCTACATGAATAACTGTTTCTGCCTGCCTGCTTGTTAGCAGATGAGGATTATTTTTAGAAATTAAAAAAATTTGTATTTGCTGCTTACTGACTTTGAAAATTAATAAGCAGAGTAGATCTTCTTTAATTGACTAACAACTGTATTCTCTTCACAGTGTATTTAGCAAGTCTATAGTATTTGGTAGTTTCATAGCGGTTTGTGTGTGTGTTTATTCTCTGATTTATTCTCTGAGAAGCACTGGTAGAATCAAAAGTAGTTTTGGAAACTCGGCAGTGATCATGGAGGCTTTTCTTAATGAAGCTCAAAACCAAGAGGAAGCCTCAGTATTGACACAGTGCTGGACTTTATATTTTGATTAGTGCATGTCCATGGGGAATGAAGCTACCAAAGAACATGTTTGTGTGCTGTAGGAATTTTGAGTTCCTGTATAAAGATGGTGTGTACTGCTGTGACTTGCTGTGTGAGTGGAAGGTTGAACTGAGGCTTGAAATAAATAAAATATACTAATCACTGAGGTAAAAATAAACATGATACTGAAATTTTTTTTTGGTTTTTTGGTTGGTTAGTTGTGGGGTTTTTTTGTTTGTTTGTTTGTTTGTTTTTACTTTGGTATGGAACTTGCAGGTTTTTTTTTCCAACTAGGCTTCCTCTGAAGCTGGCATTGTTATTACATTGGTCAAGTGGTACCAGTAGTTATTTTTCCTTTATTGATTCAAAGCTTATTCAAAACATGATTCAAAGCTTATTGAAGTCAGAGGAAATAGTTTTATTATTGAAGACTGTGTTTGGGGTGGTTTTTGAGTTATAGGTCATCATTAGAGACTCGTTGGATAATGTGTTTATTGCATCATAAGTCTTAGGCTTGTGCCCACAGTCCTATCATCTGCCTACAAAACCATGCCAGCTAAGTATGGAAGTGCTTTGAAGCATCAGCCACTTCACCTCCCCCAGTTTGATTCTGACTGAACAGTACCTGCTGTACTGTAAGAACCACATCAGATATACTTGGTTGCTAATACTCTTCCCTCATATCTGCCCTAGACTGGCGTATGTCTGTACTGAACCATACTTGTTTGTATCCTTTGCATTTTCCAGCAATTTCTATATCTGAAGATGAGGATTTTAAATTTTTTAAAAAATATTTTATTTGGCTTTCAGTCTCATGCTCACTTTTGGAAATGTAAATTTAGTTGCAGTGTTGGTTTCCATTTGAAGGAGGAAAGCAATGACACAGAATTAGCAGGTACCTTTGAACACTCACTTGTTTGCCTACATGATGCATCTACGGTACTTCCCTGAACAAAAATGGAAACCAAGTGGTTTGTTGAGTGTTTCTTCCTCAAATGAGGAATTGCTGCTCCCATCTGAGTGCTGTCCATCCTTGCCCCATATTCACCCATGCAGCCCTTCAGGATGGTGTTTGCAGATTTGGAGCTCCCTCCCAGATGCATCATAAGGCAGTTCTTGAAACACCTGTTGAGAACAAGCAATGAAAACTTGTTTACTGAAGGTTGAATGGATAGATTTGACTTAGTTTCTGATCAGAAAAGTGGCATCAAGTAGGTGGCAGTGGGTGGGGGCAACAAGGCACTTTCCTTTTGGTCTTGGCAAGCTATTAGTCATCTCAAGATGTGGCATGAAATAAAATCCCAAGTAATATCCTAAGTATTGGATCATATAGTGGCTCCAACTGACTGCTGCAGGACTAATGCCTTGAGTAAAACTTAGCTGCCAGAGATTCAAAGCAATTTAGCAAGTCTTATGCGCATGCCAAGGGACATCAGCCTTTGTTTTTGTGTAAACTTGAGGGAAGAGGCTTTGTATTGGTTTATTCAGAGCCTTATAGGGATTGAAACTTGCACTGATAAGTGCTGGGCTTACTTTGACATCCGTGTTTTCTATCTAATTTATTTTGGTTCTGTGGTCCCAAAGGAATTAAAATGTATAGGAATACTGACTTCCTGTATCAATACAGTCAAAACTATAGACCTTTCTAAGTAAGAGTGTTTGTTCCCAAAATGTTCCAAATAACTTGTTTTTAGAAAAACCCATGTAATACATAATCTAACTAAAATTTTCATTTAACTTGTAAACTTGGGGACAGCATACAACAAAGAAAATTGCTATAACTATTAAATTTTGATTTTTAATGGCCATGTCATCAAATCATTTTAATGCTGTGAGCTAATAAATAATAATGTTCCTTTGTGGGGTAGACACATGCTATCCATTAATTCTTTGCAGTGAAGAAACACTACAAGAGTCAACTGCATTCTTTGAAATAGAATTGGTCTCATTGTAATCAGTTTCTGTTTTACTGCATAATTCACCTTGACTGTTTAAAGCAGCTTTGTAGTCAGTAATTGTTTTTCCTTTGGTATACCTATTCATTTTTTTACTTCTGAAATAATAGTTGTTTCTTAAATCAAATAACTAAATTAAAAGAAGGTTATCTCTGTACTTTCTGTCTTCCCTAAAGACAAGATGTTTTTTCTCAAACTTGTTTTTAATGTCTGGAAATGGAAAGCTTTTTGTGATATCCAGTTGACAAAAAAAGAGTTTAGATTGTACCTATTTTCTCCAACCCCTTTTCCTTTCCATTGATGCAAAAAACTGTGATGGTCACAACTTGATTGGGGGGGATTTTGTGTCAGGTTTTCCAACCCATTCTGTGTCCTGCAGTTTGCTGACCTGAAGAGCCTTAGCTGAAAGGTTCTTAAAAAAAGGGGGTGGTGTTGGATTGGGGAATACTCCCTTTATTGCCTTTGCAATCCCATATGGTGTATACAAATATGAGAGCAATTATTGAACAGCTCTTTTTGATTCAACATGAAAACCCACTCTGAATCATCTCTGTGGTATTTTTGGTGTTATCTGTATCATATATATGAAGAAATTTTTGCGGCTTTGATTGACTTTCTTTCATTTTTCTTTTCAGAGTGAAGGAATTGGTTTTCTCATCATGACCTCAAACAACAGAGTACAACATTCAAAGAAGCTGCTCGGCATATACCTTTTTGTTTATTCGTTTTTTTGGTTTCTGTTTTTGGGAACTGAAGCTGCTTAACGTTTACTTTTTATTGTTGTTAGTGTTGGTCCTAACAGTTGCATAACTGTTGTGGGCTACACCGTACAACAGATCTGGGAGGAAGGGAAGGAAACCTGCCTAACTCATTACCTGTCCATGGCATCTATGTTATCATTTTGCTGCTGTTTCGACAGAAGTTGGAGATGCTCTTTAAATCATAGGAACTTTTCTGCCGGCCTCTTTAACTAATGGCCAATGCCTTCATTTTCTTTCTCTTCAAAGACAAACTGTATTTCTTCTCTGGCATATTAGGGGATTCTGTAACACCTGCTGAAGCAGCAAGATCTGGTATTTACTGGCATAATTTCAAGCCTACGACAGTCCTACCTCAGTTCAAAGTAAAGCCGGATTTGCAGAGTTGGTGTACGACAGGAACTCCTTTCTCTCTGTGCTGAGTTTCTCAAGAACGGTCGCCAGCCTTACTGAACTTGCAACTTGTACAGCTGCTGCTGCTGGGTTTTGAATCACTAGCCCCAAGTTTTACTTCTCAGACAAAGCCTAAACAGGGCACTGAAAAGTTTAAATGGGATGAAACTCTTGTGAATCAGACTTGGACAGAGGATTCAGAGTAGCTAAAAAGTATAAAATGTGTAACTGAAGCAACATAAGTTAAAAACATCGACCTGTATTAGGGGTATCTCTGTACCTTTGACACACTTGTTTAATCCTCTCTATGTAGGTGTTTATGTAGGTACTTCAGATTGCAAAAGCCTTTTCTTCTATTTACAAGCTCACTTTTGTCAGCTAACTGTTCTTAGCTGCATTTCTTGTAACCAAAAATCCACATAAGCATGCTAGGAATGCAGGGATGATAATGGGTATCAGGCAGACTCAAGAGCTAATGTTAACACAGTATTATCTTGCCATCTATAGAGTCCTGATATTTGCCTTTTACCAAGAAAGCACCATTGTAGCTGCAGGCACTACTACAGGGAAGAAGAACCATTGCAGTCACTTATCCTGAGTTCTTTTCAAGGCTAACTGTGCATCACATTTCCAGTGGCCTGAAAATCTGAGTGGTGTGGCAGCAACTGTCACAGAAGTCACACACAGCTGTTGCACCAGACTAGCGGAATGTCATGCCACCTTGTTTCTCCTTTGCTTGAAGTGTTTGTGTACATTTTAAGGGTACCCCACCAGTGCCTGCTCTGATAGACATGTAAGTATTACTAAGTTATGAGTTATGTGAGGCTCTTTCATTTTTTTTTCTTTAATCATTGTGCTTGGTGGAACCTGTACTTCACTTTTGACAATGCATTATCTTTTTTTGGGATTTTTTTTTTTCTGAGGAAGACGAAGAGTCAATGTCTTACAAATACAACGAACGGCAATGCAGTCTTCCTGCTTACATGCTGAATTTTTAGAACTGAGGATTGTATTACAAGACAAAGATGAATGTAAACTAATTCCTTCCCTACTCCATGGCACACTTTATTTTTCAGTGTAATTTTTGGGGTCCTAAATCACAGCAATGCATAAGTTAATACAATATTAGACCTAAAATCAATTTAAATATCTGATCTGATTGAGTTTTTCTCTAATACTGATGCTATAAATGGTTCTAAGACATTCTAAAGTGCTGCTTGTTCAAGTCTGGAACTAAAAAATCCTGCATACCTTTGACATTTTCTGTCTGACCCCTCTCTTCCCCCCACCAGCACTGAGTGTGGTACCTGCTGAATTCAGTGTTTTGAATGCCTCTATTTTCAAATATCCCTCTGAATCAATTAAGAAATCATGCCACTATAACAAATGGTTAAAATGCATACAGCAACTTAAAAAAAAAAACCACAAAACAAACAAAAAACAACTTGACAAAATAATAAACTATTCTCTATCCTGTATATTTCACAAAGGCATATGCAATACTTACATTCTTAATTTAGTTTACAGAATGGAACCAAAATGTATAAATGTTATGTTTGCTAAAACTTCACAATGTATATTGGGTCTTTGTACATTTTGCCTGACTTACCTTAAATTTAAAATATTTTTTGCTATATAACCTTAACAGTTATTAAGCAGTGTTTTCTTTTTGGGTACGTATTGTTTCTGGATATCAAGATGTTAAATATATTTCTTGCTATTGTGATATGACAAGAGACTTAACTTATCTTGCTGTGTCTTCCAATGTACACGCTGTATATAAGGATAAATGTGATGCTGCTGGAGACCAGAATAAATGGAACTAGAGTAGTGTATTGTATTTAGTCTGTATTGTTCATGGATGCTCTCCTTAATAGCCATATGCAATAAAATACATTATTTATGAAAGGAGTACAGTATTTGTGTGCCTATTTTCTCTAGGGGTGAAGTGGATTTTTCTGGTAGTTTACATAAAATCAGTTTTTTCCCCTCTTTTGAATGGAAACATGCTTTCTGTGAATAAATCTTATTGCACTGCGCATGTTTGCTTTGCTTTTAATTCCTAAAACATCATTAAATCATTTAAAATCTTGTTTAAGTATAAAACAATTGGTTTTATAAAAGTGAAGTTTGTGTATTTGAGGAAATAACTAGGAACAGAAATCATCTTAAATTTTAATTCCAGTTTTAGAAGTGAGTGGAAGATGGTGGGAGTCCTTCTGGCAGCCTCTGTCGTGAGAGCAGGCTTGCCCTATAGAAGCTGTGTAGTCACTTTTGCTGGTACAAAGACAGGGGGACTAAATGCTGTTTGTAGTTATCTCCTGCTGCTGGTTTGTGTCTAGGGAACCTGGGCTGCAGTCTGAGACACCACGGGGTTACTGTAGCCTGATTTGGTCAGTAGGAATGTCTCACACCTGACAGGAGACCCTTTTTCAGTGTTCCTTGCACCCAGGAAAGTGATTGGTGTGGGTCAGGCACCTGACGGGGAATATGGCAACACCAACAGTAGCTTCATAAAAAGCTTGATTGTTTTGCAGCAGTCTTGGTGAGAACTCCTTTGCTTAGCTCAAGAGTGTCTGAGTGGCATATCTTTGATCAGCAAGGCCTGCTGGTGCAAGGACAAGACAAGATCGCACTGTCTTTCATGTTTAAACTCATTTGAGGTCAAGTCCTGCCTTGGGATATGTATGTTATGTTATGTTATATATGTATGTTATATTTTTCTGGCCACATCTGCCACTAAATGGCTGGTACTTTCATGGTTGCCTGATGTCTTGGGGATGGTTCAAGGACCATACTTGTACACCTTGGTCTTCAGAGGGCAAATCCTGGCTCACTGTGGTGAGTTCCTTCCTCTGAAAGTGGCTTGAATGGAAAAGAGCAGTCCTCTTTCTTGCAGCAGTAGGATCATCCTGTGGCTGCTGGAGTGTCCATATACGCCACAAAGTGCAGAAATAAATGTAAATGCTCCCCAAGAGAGAACTTTCGGTTCCTTCTCTCATCTGTCCTGACCTTCTTGTCTGTAGGCTTTTCTAGGGGAGAGAAAATGAGGCACTGAGTTTTGTGGTGCCTACATCCTTGGCAAGAAAAAGCAATTGTTTCAGTCTTTGAAATTGCTGTGGGGAAATACAGTTATCCAAAAGAACTTCCTCATTTTTCCGCTGTCAACAGGGTATGAGAGTGGTACCTTACAACACCATAGGAGAACAATGTCTTTGGTAAGACATCTGGAAATCCAGTATCAGATTCTCTAGAAGGTGCAATTTCTGATAAGCAGAAAATAAAAGAAAACTTTGGATATTTGTTTCCCTCAGTTTAATGTGATGAAGGATGCTTTGAAACAGAGGAACATTTGCACTGACTTGGAGGTGGTGCTCTTCAGTCATTTTCTAGTGGCTGTACTTCTCCAGGATAAGGGGTCCATGGCTTCCAGCCTCCATGAGAACCTGCATTTACTCTTTGTGGTACATGGTTCAGACAAGGGTTGATGCATGTCCAGGTGTCATCCCAGCTTGCTTTCCATTCTCAAACACCATGGGAATGCAAAAGGGTTTAGGTCCTTGCTGCACTCATTCTAAAGTAAGCTGTGAGTGTTCTGGGGTTTGCTTTTGGGAGAGCCATTGCTGAATGGCATAAAGGGAACAAATTTGGCTGGAGGTGCAAGCCTTAATGCTCTGCGGGAGGCAAATCACCAACCAAATCTTTTAGTACATTACTACAGCTTCAGTCTTTCCCAGATGGCTTTTCCACCTTGAGAAACTTCAGTTTCAGCCAGCTCTTGCAGAGATTAAAAAAGGAATAGGGATAGAAAATATCATCATTCATTTTTGAAAAGATAGATCCCAGTTGGGTGCTTTTTTTTTCAACTTTTTTTTTTTTAATTTATCATTGTGATGCGTCCTATCAGACTAAACATATGTTTTATAGTGTTCATGCAGGGATGGGGAAACCATGGCATGTGGGATGGATATGCACATAACATTACTTCACATGAGCTATGGCCTCATTTTTTTTCATTTTATTAGGCAACATAGTGTCATGTGTTGAATGCACGGCAGCCAAAGCTTTTTGAAAAGTCCACTTGGTCTTCAATATTTCTTCATTGGGCCTCCTTGTGTTTTTTCTTTTCATGTTCTCTTTTCCTCTTTGCTAAAAGTGAGTAATAAATACAATTGTAAAAACGCATCAGTAATTGCTAAAATGAATGTAGAAGGTGAGGAGCACTACAGCTAAAATATGAGTTCTTACATAAGAAGAGGATGCAAACATCAGGCTATGTTTAGGTGTCTCAAATGGAGGAGGCAAAAGGTGAAATTAGACACCTTGAAACATTCAAGGAGGGACTAGATACAGGATTCCCTGTTTCCAACAAGATCCCCTTAGTTGGAAACAGGCTTTCTGCAGATGGACCAGTTCAATTTAACTCCCACATTTGACAGCAGTTAAGCATTAGTATATTATTCTGTCTCAACCTTTAAAATTTCTGCAACTGTTCATTAAAGTAGTTTTCCTTCTCATTAAATAATGATCCTCTCTGAAAACGTGGGTGTACCAACCATTCATTCCTTGGTGTGAATAAGCTGTGTTGCAGAGCTGAACATCCAGGCCTACCATTCTACCTCAGACAAACTTCAACATGGAAATTTTGCTCAAGCAAAGGGGTCCAGACCTTGTAATATGACTTAGATTTCTCCCCGCAAAAAATGAACTGAAGTGTGAGTGTAATTCCAAATAGAAAATCAATTGATTGAACTTATAAGGGATGAACTAACTACATCCCCACTAGAATATTATTGTGTAAAAGTCTGACCTTAAAAGTGTAGAGTCAATATATGCTCTTATGCTCCTAATTACTTTAAAAAGATTCCTTTCACTAAGGCAAAATGGCTTTTTGAACAAGTACACTAAATGAGTGTGAAAAGGTGTTCTTGTACCCCCTATGAGGTCTCCAGGCATAGTCTAATTATCTGATGCTACAATATATTACAACTGTATGTGACATGGCAGTTAGTCCTGGGGGGAAAAATAATTTCTGTGTCATTGGCCCTTTACTGGAAATTTTGCTGATTTATATGCAGATGTTGAAGAGAGGGGACCATCCTTCAAAAGGACAAGAAAGTGCAGCAACAGGGGATGTATTATGCCTTTATTTGAGCTGTGTGATAAACACAAGTGAAGATGTCATGGTTCATGTACATGAATATAGACTTAAGCTACCTAGATAAAGGAGAAATAAGGAATACAAGGCAACAATGTTGCCACATCTATTATTTTATTTAATCCAGTCCAGAGGTTACTGTGAGGTATTTACCCCTTCCCTATGGAGCAGGGATTGCCTTAAATTATCTCACACTTGGTGTTGTGACAACACAGACACTGGGGAATAAGTTCACACCGGTCAGCTACAACGTGACCACCAGTTGCCCTTCTACTGCTGCCAATTTGTAGTTTAAATATCACAAGCTGTTGCACAAAGATAAACTCTGGAGCCCTGGTCCCAGTGGCCACTGATTAGGAATATGCCACCATTGCATTCATGGTGATTTACTGCAGCTGCAGCTCTGATCCAGAGTCATTTGGGAGGTTGTTTATGTATTTCTGATACTTTTTTTTTTAAACCTTATGTCCTCTAAAGGCTGTTCTGCATTGTGATATGATTGCCTTTGAGTACTTCAGGAAATGTAATTATAGTAATTTATCATGTCTATCAAGCAATTCCATGTAAATATCTTAGTTCTTAAGTGGGGTACATGAAAGGTATTTTCTTTCCTAGAAGGCCAAACCTCACAATGACTGCCCACTTTCTCAAGGCTAAACTGCTTTTAAGTGACTTTTTTTTTACAATGGTACAATGTGTCAATGGAAGCAGAGTGGAATTTTCACAACTTGTCTATGCCTTTAGCCAATGAATCAATAAAGCAATCCAGTATTTATTTCAGCTGCAGATAAATGAATATTTCTCTAAAGGTTTTATAAGAGTAAAGGTTAAATTTTAATCTTATTTATCTAAGAACAAATATTAAAGTGTTTCTACTTTGAGTAGAGTCTTTTCTTAGTAACAGACTTGACAGAAGAGGAGTAATGTTTTCCTTCTTTACCTGTGATGCATCATGTTTAATATCCCTGTGCTGGGTGCTATATTATTTTAATCAAATAATGGTTTTACTATTTCACAGGAAAGACTTTCACTGTATAAACATTTAATTTTTTTACTGACTATGCCTGTATTTCTCAAATGGTAACAGAGCCCAGGATTTTTCTGTTCTAATGGAATAAAAACCAAAGGAAATTTCTAATTTGGCAGCTGTAGTCCATTGCCTTCAAAACCAGAGAAGAAGCACCACAAAAAAAAAAAAAAAAATTCAAGACAGTATAATTTTCATTTTGAAAACTCTCTCTTTTGTTTGTTGACAGTCACACTTAACGTGATATACCTGGAGTACACCATTGCCAGGTTATTTCCATGATCTTTGCTCTTCATTTACAGGCATGCAGATATGGGGAAACGTCCAGGGGCCATGGACAGAAGAACCTCGTTTATGCTTGGACTTGTCTTTACGCTTTCCAGCCATTGAACTCCCTGTCCTGTGACAAATTATACGGTTCAGAAATTTTGTTGTTCTACACCGTGAATGTCCTCAATTTTATATATAAAGCAATGGTATACCATCTCAGTTTGAGGTGCACCATCACTCTGTGAAGTTCTCCCACACTGTTCAGAAAAATGCTCTGGTTCTCTTATGCAGCAGCAGCAGCACAAGAATATCAACGGATACTCTTGACAAAGGTCCAATTATACTTGTTACTGCTCAAGAAATCTCATGCTTTGTGTGTGTTCAAATAGAGTTTGTCAGGTGTCAGTGTATTTGGAGGACATTGGTTAGTTGGTTGGTTGTCCTGTTTTACTAAAGAGCGGGCGACTGTTTTACTTCTCCTCAAGCACAGAAGATCTACGCAGTGATATCTCTGAAGGTTCCCTGAATGATAATTCAAATGACCCTGCAACTTTTGTCAGCCACCAGACTTCAGATTCCTGCCTCAGAGCCTGAACCACGGGCTGTGCCCCTCTCTTAGTGTGTCTGAAAATCATCACATCGATCTGTGGGACTGAGAGGCAGCAAAGGCAAGAGCTCTGCAAAGCTCTTTTTGAACCCCTGTCTCACTACATTAATCTGCAAGGAGGCTTTGCAAGGTGTCTGACTTGAGCAAAAGAAAAGTGGGACTTTTTGTATCTCCTTTAGCATTTCAGTTTATTCAGGAGCCTTACAAGGGAAGAAATAACCCCTCCAGCTAAGTAGGGAATGGTGTGCATCATTAAACAGGAAACCTCTGTGGTGGTGGGTATGGAAGCAGTGTAATACCGAATGCCTTAGGGCGAGCTATGGGATGGATGCATCACCTGCCTGCTCCTCTCAGGCTGCTCCCGCTGCAGCCCACACTGCCCGGGAATGTCCCAAACACCAAACTCAGCCTGGCCATCCTGCTCTCCCCAGTGAGAGGCAGGAGTGCGACCCTCCAGGTATTTTAGCACCGTCCTCCAAGGGAGGGGCTGTCGCTGTGGAACACGGAAGAACACAGGCACACACCGCTGCTCTCAAGGTGAAGAGAAAAGGGGAGTTTATTTTCTGACTCCAACATTTATAGTTTTCCAAAAGTGACAGTGGATTGGAGGGTGACAGTGCCACCTCCCCACTGACACTGGACAAACCAACAGTCCATCAAATTTCTCCTCCTCCATAAAGGAATGCAAAACAATGTGCTATTTACAGAAAGTGTGTGAGAAAGTTCTCTAAAAGAATGTCAACATCAAAAGGCTTAGAAAATCTTAAAAAATCAGGGCGACAAGGTGCAGCCTCCCCGGGCAGCCCCCGGCCGGCCCTGGCTGTGTGCGGCACTGTGCCCGCCTCCCTGGCAGCGCTGCGGAGCCTTTGTCAGCTGCTTTGCTGCGCTCGCAGGCATCCCCCGACCGATTGCCATGCCTGCCTCCTTGGCGAGGAGCCAGCGATTTGTTTACCTCGTAAAAGAAGATTTATTAATGTGTTTTTCCTGTTCAAATTTATTCGTGTGTCGTTTACCCTGTGTAGACGATTTTGCTTTTCTAGTACTGTTTATGTTTTCTGTTGGCTGGGGAATATGGGAGGTTTGTTTTTATCATTAATATATTGGTGAGCTAAGTAATTGTTTGCAAAATGGACCACGTACAATTTGTGGTTGAAGGGGGTTTTCTATTATTTTTTATAATTTAATTTTTTACGTTTCTAAATCAAGTTTGGCTAGCAGTTATTTTTATGTAGTCTCACTGAAGTCAATACAGTTCCTTAGTTAGAACTGAGCATCATACTCAGCCTGCTGTAGTTTTCCCTCAAGCCTTGTAGAAAGGGTGTATTTATGTGACATATCCAGGATTGCCAGCACCAGTGGCCCTGCAAAAGGACTAGATGCAGTCTGAATGTTAGCAAATGAAACCCCATAGTTCTAAACTGCCAGGATAAGATAACCTGACAAATGTAAAGAAGCAATGCTCAAGATATTGATCAGCATTAATATTACACTGCTGCCAAAAGAGGTGATGCTATTTTAGCAGAGAAATCAGATTCAGGTTTTTTGATAGTGTAGACAAGCACATCAAACAAAGTGATGAGAAAGCGGTAATTTCACAACTTTCACTGCACAGTGTGGCTGTGCAGAGTGCAGAGTCTACAGAGTGTGTAGCTTTTTTTTTCATTTTTAAATGATGGGACAACAATGAAATCAGCAGAGTCCCTTCTCTTCCTGTTACATGTATCAAATGATTTTTCAAGATTTCTGTGGCCACTTTGTGTATTCTTGATGGGCTGTGAAATGAGAAGATGCTAAAGAGTGACTGCTCACAGTGCATTCTGCTCCCTTCACTCTGCTTTTAGGGAAGGGAGTGGTGCCTGGGGCAGTGAGACAGGTAGGGAGCAGTCACCTGTGGCTGCCTGGGCTCTGAGAGCCTGCCAGATAGAGGGGAATCAGGGAGGCCAGATGTTCAGCATATTGCAGGGGTTTACAATGGTCCTCATGTGATTATTTAAGCATAGGAGTTCATACAAACCAAGAATCGTAGCACAAGCTTTTCCATTCCTCCCTCCTGGAGCTTAATTAAGTTTGTCCTACAAACTGTCATTTTGAGATGAAATTATTTTAATCATCTAATCAAATGAATTCAAGGTCAGGTTGAGAGAAGGAACTAATGAATACATTCTGAAAGAAAGACACTTTCTGTTCAGTGCCACTCTGTCAGGGAATAGCTGAGATCAATTTCCTCTTCCTATAAAGACATAGCACTGAGGCTTAAAAGATTTATGTTAAAAAAAAAAAAAATCTTCTCCTTTCAGGATGGAAAAAAATGGGATTGATTGGCTCCCTCGGAGAAAGGAAGTCCTTGTCTAATTAACACCCCCATTTGCTTTTTTTTAAGGTAAAGCATTAAGTGATGATGTGTAATAATCTTTTGTTCCATATTCTGTTTCCAATTCTGCTAGATCAGTGAGTCAGGGTCAGCAATGAAACATTTTCCACTGGCCTCACGACCACAGTGAGGAGGATTTTGAAAGCCAGCTTCCACATTCACTCCTCAAAAGAGAGACATGTTCCAAAAAACTGTAAGATCTCTGTCATCATGAATACCTATGTTTCAAGTTTAAAAACCTGTTTCCTTGGTAACTAGACTTGTTAGGCTGGTCTGCTTATACCATGTATGCAGAGGCCACCACATACCATAAAAAGCTTATTGAGCCATTTAGCAAAAACATGTAATGCGTTAGAATTTTGTACTAATCTTAAAGAATTCCTGAGAAAAAAGAAAAAAAAATTTCTCTGCTGCTTGCCTTGTGCTGTATAAAATCTTCTTGTATGATGCTGGAAGTCATCATGATGGAGGATGGCAACACTGACTTCGTGAAAGTCATTTCTTTCTGGACTCGCCTCTCCATCACAATTCCTTCCTGGATTCCTCCCAAGCACGGTCAGCTGTGACACCCATTTATTGTATTTTTTCTGTCTATGAATGCTTCTGTTATGGGAGACATTTTAAACTTGGCTATTGGGGGCATATCTCCATGCTGTCGTCACATAGCTGTGTGATGGGCATTAACTTGGATATCCCTGACTGGCAATTTGACTCCCCACACCCAGACAATGTACATTCATAGCATCTTGGTTGCCTGCCACTTAGCCCATCTGTTGGATTGACTCTTTGCCCATTTAAAAGTCAGTCAGACAGGGGTGTAGGTGCCAAGAAATGTGAATTGAGAAGAGGAGTCTGCATAACGCTGCTGGCAGAGCATCTTCAGTAAGAGCCTCCTCCTTTGTGGCAGCCATCACTGCCAGATGCCTCCCTACAGTGGGTTACAACTGCTGACATTTACCAACCCAGAAAAGGATACAGGAGCAGAGAAAAGGAGGGAAGAGTTTCACGACTAGCCTTGGCAAGTTGCAAGGCAAGCTGTGCTCTTGCAGGTATTCGGTTCACAGCACAAGTAAGAGACGCATGGAGATTGCAGGGTATTAAAAAGTTACTCAGTAGGACGGGGAACACCTCGTCAGTGTGCTCAGGTGAACCTGAGGCAGCCCATTACACTTAAGGACAGAGCCAATGACCCAGCAGAGGTAGCTGCAGGAGCCCAGTAAAGGTATTTTTTCTCCTCTTCTGTGTATGAGACCTGTATGAGAGTGTTAGCCCTGCCTGGGGAGTGTTTCTGAATGTGGAGCAGATCCAGCCATGCCTTAAGGTCATGTCTCTCTTAGCCACAATCGGGTTGTGGAGTGAATTAACTCATCTGTGTCTAAAATTTATAATCCAAATCTGGAGTGTCAGGCACACACACGTTTGCACAAATGTCCATAAATGCATGTTTCACTTCAAGATTGGCTCACCAGAATTACTTTATCTGTGAGACTAACTTGTGTATCTGTCTTCTTTGCCTGGACAGCCCTTCATTTCTGCTGAATAGCTGTTAATGCTGCTGCTCTTTACACCAGAAGCACAGGTAGCCACTTTCCATCACCATTATTATACTTGAATATATCAGAGAAATATCTCCAGTCTGTCAGTGGCTATGGTTCAGCAGTACATTGTAACTTAACTATTATTTAATGGATAATTTTATTTTCTGATCAAAATTGAAACATAAATAGATGTGTGAGGCCAGTCTAAACTTCAGATTTTTTAGATAATTCTTTTTATTGATGAAAAGAATCATCCCAGACCAGGTGAACAGCTTTGTTTGATTTCAATTACTTTATTATGTTTCCAGACTTTCTTCAGTTTATTGTTTGAGTTTTTTTGCTTTTTGTGTCAAAGAAAGATGTGGCTTTCCCAGTTACCTTCATGAAATACATTATGTCACAAGGAGCCCATAGTTAATGCAGAGATGGTGTCTGTCTTCTCATGAACCTGAGGAAGAAGTTTGTGGAGGGCACTGAAAGCAAAGAATTGCCAAGGTTTTTTTATTTGAGGGTTTTTTAATTTGTTTTCACTTGATGGAGCTTTCAGGCACCAAGAAAAATTATTTTTGTGATAATCCAACTCCTTTTCCATTTTCTGTTATTTTCTCTTCCTGATGTCTTTTGCCCAATGTCTAATCACAAGCAGAGAACCCCAATTTCTGCAAACCTGAGCTTATGTGCTGAAGAAGTAGCACACCAAAAGTGATGTCTGATGCTGTGCTCCACTTTCCCTGATGTCAGCAAGCAACACTGAGGAATCTGGTGTTCAGCATGTCGTCTCTGAGCCAAGAATTAGGGACCACTGCCTGAGGGGACAAGAAGCAGATTTAGTGTGCCTACTTGTCAGTTAATAGTCAGCCTTATGTTGTACAGTAACAACTCTACTTGCTCATTACAAGGAAGATAACAACCAGTTAGAATACAGGAAAAATTCCAAGCAAGAGTAACAATTCTCCCCCCCATACCCTATTTACATCACTTTTAGGCAGCTTGCTGCAATTCTAAACACACATGGTATCAAGTAGTACCAAAATCATTGGGTGCTGATGCATGTGTAGCTTTTGCAACACCAGTCGTCTGTTCTCTGGTGTGCTGGCCATGTCACCTAACTTCTCTGCCTCTTTCCCCATGCTTTTGCCCTCTGATCTTACACTCTTGATCTGTAAGATGTAGCCTGCAGGGTGTAGATACATGATGGGGAAGTGAGGGCTCTTGCTTGACCCCAACGATGTCACTGATCCATATTCCAGAAGGGTGTTGTGGGGGAATGAGTTTGGAAAGGGACCAGGGCTTTGGGGATACAGGGACTGGTGGGGATAAGGTAAGCTGTGTTTCTAGAAAAAGGAGAAAAGCAGAAAGGCAGGTTGGAAGGGAGGAGTTCAGTAAGCCATGGGATGAGAGGAAAAAAAAGAGAATTCTAGGGATAAAACAGGAGGAGACAGGAAGAAGAGAAGGTGCTGGAGGTGCAGGTCTCTTGGTGCTGCTTTCCTTGTGTCTACTCCAGAGTGGTCTGCTGGAAAAATCCTATTGTCTGGAAAACAGAGGTGTTAAATATTTAGTGCAAGGTGCTGCATCTGGGTTTGGGAATCACAGACACGAGCACAGACTGGGAGAAGTCATTGAAAACAGCCTTGTGAAAGAAGAACTTGGGGGTTCACATAGAGGAAAAGCTGGCAATGAACCAAAACTCTGCTCTCAGAGCCCAGAAAGCCAATTGTGTCCTGGGCTGCACTCAAAGCAGCATGGCCAGTGGGTTGAGGAAGATGATTCAAATGGCAGTATGCAAATCCAAGCAGTCCAGTCCAGGTAGTTGCTTGTCAATAGATCAATCCATCCTGGGGAAAGAAAGAAGCACAGAAGAACGATCCTCATCACATGGGAAATACTTAATGTTCAGTCTGACTGGAAATATGGGAAATGGAAGTTCAGTCTGGGTTCAGTCTGAATGGAAATAGGAAATATGAAAGTTTTAAGAATTGAAAAAAAAGTAAAATACCCTTCAAGTGTTGAAGTGCTGCAGCCCAATAATAGTTCCAGTCAATGAAAGCAGCCTTTTAAAATAGCATAGCCTAAGTCCTCACTCTTCTTCCATGTACTGTACAGGTGGTCTTCAGCAGACTGCTGCTTTTTGGTCCCAGAAAAATATTGGGGTTTTTTCCCTTATTAAAAACTATTCAGAACTCAGCTGAGAAAAACACATATTATTTATTTAAACTGTTTGTTAAAACTAGATTAATTCTTTTGGCATTTATTTTTCCCCAGGTCTTTTTCAGCCAGAGATTGTGAGTGTCCTAACCTAGGTCCCTTTCCCATTTTGGATCATGTGTTTGTAAAAGGCAACCTTTTGTGTTCTAGTGGATATCTAATGGATACTCAGCATTAACATAGTTAAACCCATTTATAAGCCTGTGTAATATTTGTATGCTGCATATTCTGTATATTTTCTTTGTGTAATCTTTATGCCTTCACTTTTATAAATATCCTGTATAAGTAACAGCCTCTTAACACTTTTACAGCACATTGCTGTGGAGGAGGTACTTCCAAAGCAGGTCAGTGAATTTGGAGGCTACAGCAAGAAGGAACGACTCTGGTGCCACAGTCATTCCCCGCCAAGTTAAACGAGCAGACAGCACCGCCATGGAATAGGCAGGCCTGCATTCTCTTTGCCCCTGTGCATATTTAGAATCATTGAGTGGTCTGGATTGGAAGGAACATTAAAGATCATCTTGTTCCAACACCCTGCCATGGGTTTCCCTCTTGAACTTATGCAATTCCTGGTGCCACCTGAGGTTTCATGCTGCTGCACAGCACACTAGGAAGGGAAACACCCAGGAGAAAGCTCTGTCAGGCAAAGGAGCTTGGATAGCTCAAATGTGGGTCTGGTCCCCACGGTGGTCCACTGCAGCAACATGCACCATTTGAATGGCAGAGAAAGGGAGAGGACAATGTTGAATCAGAAAAAAAAATGGGATTGCTTCTTTTGGCCTCAATGTTGGACCAAAGTGTTTGTGAAATTAAAGTCTCTGAGTGGTTAAACCATGAATAAAATTTTATTCTGGCTGAAAATTTTCTCTGGTCAATGGTCAGCAGCATCCATTTCAACAGGCTCCTGGAATACAGAAAATAAATCTATTTTTTACTGTTTTTTTTGTGTAACTTTGTTTGTTAATGCTTGACTGCAGCAAGTCTTTTCCAGTCTGACTTAGGTTTTCCCTTTGCTCACACTCCAAACTGAGATATAAGGGGTATAAACTGACACAGTTTTGAACTTTTGGGGGCAGCCTTCATTGTCTCTATGACAACAGTGCCCTTCAGCAGCTACTGCTGGGGTCTTGAGTCCTTCCAGACATGAAGCCTACCCTGAGGTGTTCTTGCATGTGTGTAGTTAGCAGGAGACAGCCAGAGAGCAGCAGGAATGACGGCTGCCCTCCGGAAAGGTGATCTGGCTGCCACTCCCTCCCGCAGCCTCCCGATCCAAAAGGCAGATGAGGTTAATGTAGCAGTCTGCAATAAGTGACACTTTTTCAGGTACTTGTGTGGGGGGGTCTGAGACCTTTTCCAGTCTCATTTATGTGTGCAAGCACAGCTTTTGCCCCACACTTAGACTACAGCTGTTTGCACAATGCGTCTGAGTGAGGTAACCACGTATGAGGCAAGGTCCAGCATGGCCAGCAGTCCTCAGTGGAAATATGTGCAGTTCAGCACAAAAATGGAAGTCTTCCAAACATTGCACAATCTCTCGCTCAGAAATCCTCATTTTAAGGAAAATCAATCCAGATACCCTCGATTTAGGGAGGGACTATGGGTTCTGTGGGCTGCGTAAGGGCTTCAGAAAGCAGCACAGGGGGTCTCCACTGACAAGAGTGCCAAGGGTAAGTGGCACACAGCCCCCAACAAAACCAGGCTGAGTGATGGATAAGAGGTGCAGCTCAGCTGAAGCACAGGCATCTCAGGTGTTTGGAGGAGATCTGTTAGAAGGCTAATGATCTTGGGATTCTGTAGACGGCTCTAGGTACACTGTATAATAATGGGAGACTCTTTTTGTCCTCTTTCCTTGTTAAATAAGACCAATATATGGATATTTGAGGTTAGAGGAAAACACTTCTATTGATAGCAAAAATAGTGGCATAGTAGGATAAAAATACAAGTTCTTTTATCAAACACACTGGTCAATATTGTGGTTGTGAAATGCTGAGAATATATAAGTACCAGTGAAACATCAGGAAATAAAAGTGCTTTCCATCTTTACAGCCTTTCCCACCCCTTTATAAACCTCTTTCTATTTGTTTTCTTTTATAGGGCAATGCATTTCTTCCTTCCTTCCAGCTTCACCTCTGCTCCCCCAACCTTTTGTTTTACTATAGTTGTGTTGGGAAACATTGCCTTTATTGTCAGTATCGCTTTCATTTGTAGTTCTACTTTGTTTTGCAAAATAATTCAGGAATTCTCGATCCCAAGACATTTGTTTGAAAGCATTTCAGTAAAGTCTGTAAGGAGAAAGACATTTATTCTTCCGCTGTTCATTTTCTCTATAATTTTTTCTTCTCTCCTTGCTTTTTCCAATGACCACTACTTTGTCCACATAGAATCCAAGGAAAAACACACTTCTACATTTTCCAAAAAAGCCAGTGTTGTTTTCTGTCCTTTGCAAGATGCCACACGTGCAATTTCCCTCCTGCCTGGAGGTCTGAAATCATCACAACAATGCCTTCTGCATCAAGGGCTCAGGGACTCCTCTGCAGCAAAACACTTGAACAAACCCTTAAAGTTAAGCCTCTGCATAAGCTCTTGAAGGAGGTGAAGAAGTATGAATGTACCTTGAAATGCACTGAGTTCTTGTATAAACATTTGGACGATTTGCATCCAAAAGTGAACTTATGATATTTTTACACCAGAAGTTGCTTTTCACTTGAAATGTCATTTCCATTGACAGCAAAATCATTTGACTTTTCACAACAAACTCCTCAAAGCCAAGACTCCAACAGGAATAATTATTGTTTTTTTGAATTCTCACAAAGCATGAAAAAAGGAAAATTCTCACATTACAGAAATTTTGGCTGGTATCTTTTTTTTTACTCAGGAGGGAAAAAAATCTAAGACCATTGACCCAAGGTCTGAATTTAAAAATTGTCATGAAAATGAAGAGAAAAAAATATGTGGAGTTTTGTCTGTTTGTTTCTCCTGCTTTGTGGTATATAAACCAACCTGAAAGTTTTGAAGATCAGATATGATCCTGAGTCAGAGTCCACTTCCCCATGTTCAGCATGATTGAATTTGGCATTCAGGTTTTTTCAGACTGTTCTCTTCTTTGGAAGGGGAGTTTGCAATCCCTGCTCTCTGGGACTGTAAATGACAGTGTAAGGTGTAAAGTACTGGAAAGCCCACCTAAAATATCCATTCCTTTTTACTTGGCACAGTCAGATATGTGTCAGGGATTGCTGTACATCCCTAGAGCTTCCAACACCCCATGCAGATTAGGGTATCTTGAAATTTGATAAAATGTCCAAGGAACGGACCTGCCTAATAAAGAACTGTAATTACTTGCATGGGACAAATGCACTTTAAGATAGATTAATAACCTGTTTCTGATGCAGGGAATGAATCAGGAAGTCTTCACACAAAGAGTCTGAAAGATCAGGCCCCATGTTATCAGGATTAAGATGTTGCTATGTTGTTATCTGGGATGAAGTGAGGGATTTACATAAACATCATCTTCCCCTTGCTGAGGATCAGCCAATTTAAACAACCTGTAGAAGTGGTTTCCATGTTAAAGAAGACTATGTTTGCATCTTGAGCAGTTGTTGCTGTGGTTTGGTCCTGTACAAACCCAAAAGAAGCCCCTATTTAATTTCACATTTGTTACCGTGTTTCCAGTCTTTTTGGACATATTGATGGTTTTGTTCATCTCTCAGCACAATGCCCAGGCAATTTGGCCAGGGAAGGAATACTCCTGCCTAGTGGGACCACCAGGTTTTGGGAAGTGCTGTTGTCCTTCCTCTGCCACCTTCCAGAGTTGAGAGAAGAAGGGAGAGAGAAGGGGAAGTGATTTGTTTTCTTTCTGTCTTTGTGTGTGTGAGCTGTGTAGAGGCATCCTCTGTTGGCATCCAACTTAGCCATTGCATCTCATTTTCTGCTTTTTTGGTGACACAGGGGAAGGGGTGATATGGGGCAGCCTCAAACAGCAGGCCTCTGGATTGACAGCCACTCTTGTGATATGAAATGCTGAGTGGTTGTCACAGCTTCATTAGGCATCTCCAATGGGATGACACAGAGAGTGTCCTGGAGATCAGGGACCTGGGATTAGGGACTCATAATCAGTGACTTCAAACCTGTTTCTGATGACCCTAATCAACCACACCAAGTTTCCTGAGAGAACATCAGGGTCCTTATTTCACTTTTTGTTTGTTTTCCTTCTGTATACAAATCCCTTGTTGGGGAACTCTGAAAGCTTTAGTACTTTAAACAAATACAGACATGAGGAAGAACACAGCTCTTTATAGCTTACTCATTTTGCAATTCATAAGGCCCTCACAAGAATTTTTTTTGCTTTAAAATTTGGAACCTGCACATTGATGCACTTTATCTTGCCTGGCAAGTTCAAACCAGCTCTGATGAAAGCCACCTTTGAGTTGATTTTTTGTTTGCATTAAATGCCTATTTGAACTTTGGTGTGGGTGGCTGACCTTTAGAATCAAAAGCTATACTGCTGCAATGCAGCTAGAAGCACTAAAACAAGTGTCCTGGCAGTTAAATAAAAAGTGACTGGCTGGGCTGAGGTACACCAGTCATGTTACTGCTGCCAGGACAACTCGGTGCCCACGTGATGTTTTGTTGGTATTTTTCTTTTTCCCCTATAAATCTCAGTTACATAAATTTGCTAGGGGGAATTTACATCTATGACTCTGGCTTCAGAGGCACCTTGGATGAAATTTAAAGCAACTCCAGGCACTTTTCTCTGGAATGCAAGATCAGGAGAGTGCTTACATGTTAAAAATAAAAAACTAGATCAAACAGAAGTGTTTTATTCTTTAAAGTAAACAGAGCAAAGGCTATCAGTGTCAGACACAGCAGCAGTCAGGTGAGTGCTGACAAAAGAGACTGAAGAAATTTTTCCTAACAGAGGAAATTATTGAGGTTTATTTACTTTTTCCAGGGAGAAAAAGATAATTTTTAGAGGATGCAGGATACTACTACTACTACTAAAAAATCAGAAGGCAAACTTGTTTGCAGAAAACCCATTGAAGCTCTCCAGCTTTTGGCCCTTTTTGGAAAACTACTGATCACTCTAAGTTCAAAGAGGTCAGTAGAAAATCAGGTAATGCTCTCAGAATCCAGCCCAGTGGCAGGATGAGACACTGCTTTGGGGAATGACTCCCTGATTTATCATTAATAAGATGTAGGCAAGGAACTCTGGACTCATGCACAATTTTGCCAATAGATAAATATTTTTTGCATAGTCATGTTAAAGCAATTTCCTGGCAATGCTGCTGTTTACCTGGCTTCATTGTGAAAGCAGAACTCAGGTTTGTTTCTTAGGCTGCCTGGATTCTGTAATCTATTTTGGATTTCCTAATGCCAGGCTAAATTTACTGTGTGCTTGATTTGCACACAGTAAATTTAGTCTGCTCCATCAAGCATTAACTCCAATGCAATGGAGTACAAAAATTGAGCATGCCATTAAAAACCAAAGTCTCAGAAAACCAAAAAATCAGAAAGAACTGTATTTTCAGGTATGTACCAGACAGAGATTTTAGTTACTTATCAGTGATAACATTTTGTCACTGGAGTCGCTGATTTCAGGGTTCTCAGCCCTTTTTCCTTCCTAAGTCTGTTACTCTTGAAAAGAAACTGGTCTATCTTTTGAATCATGTAGGTATTGCAAAGAAGACAAAACCTGCCTCAACAGCAGCACTGCAGTGACTTTTGGCAATGACACCCTGCTATTTTTCTTGCTTTGGAGCCACGTGCAGCAAGTACAGCTGGGTTAAATAAAGTTTAGGGGGAGTTGAAGGAAGTGCATGTTGTGTGTTGGAAGTTCTGGAAGGAAGAGGAGTCCCTGAAAGTCCCTCTCAGACAGTTTTAAAAATTATATTGGACAATGGACATGATTACAGCTTCATTACATTTCCAATTCTAAAGCCCAGCCTGGCCAGCTTGGGGTGCAGCCCCTTGTCCCTACGTGTTGAACTTCCAATGGAGCAGACACACATCTGTGACAATAACATCACACAGAGGAATTTTGCTTACTAATGATGATCCATTTCTGTCTTATATACAAGAAACCTGACTGCAAGAGAATAACTATTATTGGTTGCAATGGTTATCTTATTAAGTGCTGCTTTAAAAAAAAAAAGAATAATAGCAAATTTTCCTGACACAGCTGAGCCAAATTGATAACAGCTACCCTTGAAGGAATGAATTCCATCCTTGTCCTTCTCCACTTTTCACATCCTGAATCTTCCACACACCTCATTTCTTTTCCCACTCACAAACATAATTCCCTTCCCTTCCTCTTTAGGCTATCTCCATCATCTGGGAAGAAAATCCCAAACCCACCACCCCACATTTCTGTTTCCACTGAATATTCATATCATTTTGATGAATGGAATTCACTAAACTTTTTGGTTGTCCCTCTGTGCTGCCAGACAACCAGCACAGCTGGCACAAGGTAAGTGACAGACAAATGTGTCCAGTGCACATGACAAAGGTGTGTAGGTCCTGTAGCAAAACAGATATTTGGCTCATCCTGCAGAACAAAGCCATACTCCAAAACCTACATCCCAGTGACATGATCCAGTAATATTTTCCTGTTATCAAAATCAGTTTAGGAGGTTCTGATTTTCTGGTTCCTCTGCCTGTTCCCACTCTTGGCAATGTTTCTCCTGCTCATTTCTTAGCCATGCTGATACAACTGTTTGTATAGATGTGTTGCAAACTGGATCACTGGAATTACCAAAATCCCTTTCAGAAGTTTGTTTTTTTTTTTAAAGAAGAAACCTCATCTCTAATCCTTCTGGTGATTGCAATCAGAGTGCAGCCCTAAGAGCCCAAGGCAGCCCTGCAGCCTTTTCAGTCAGCAGAGCTGAGAGGGCACTGAGCTGCAGCAGTGAGCCAGGGGGATTTGCAAAGAAGGGAACCAAATGTCCAGGAACAGGGAAGCAAGGAACTTTTTTGCAGTGCTTTGCCAATAGAGAAAGCAAATGTCTAAGTTACGTGGATTTAGGTTTTGTTTCCAGTAAAGGCTGCAGGGAACATGACCAGGTAATGTTCAGCAGCAGATGAAGCAGAACTTCTAACCACTGATGTAATTATAAATTTTTACAG
This sequence comes from Fringilla coelebs, assembly GCF_963513975.1. Lineage (NCBI taxonomy): Eukaryota > Metazoa > Chordata > Aves > Passeriformes > Fringillidae > Fringilla > Fringilla coelebs. The sequence continues at coordinate 24,667,236 of NC_140029.1, read as the reverse complement.
TGAAAACAAAAGGCTAAGGACATCAAGGTGACAGCTATGTTTTCAGCTTTGATCATACAAATTGAGAACTGTTGCCAGCTGGGAATAGTTCAGCCTTTCCTGGGATCCAGCTTTAACAAAGAAGCAATTTTGCTGTGGGAGCTTCTAGGCCTTTTTTGTTACACCTGACTGACACATACTTAAAAATATATATAATAAAGAACATTTTCTAGGTTTGGAATGAAAGAAATGCTCACCATCACCATGGCTGTGGTTGCTTGGCATAGGAGAATGTGAAGTACAGTATAGTATTCTGCAAAGTCCAGGTTAAGGAAACCTACTATTTCCTAGTAGATCTTTGTCTAGTGTTAGACAAACCTCAATCAGTGATATGTAAAGAGCACCTCATGCTGTAATTTATAGGCTTGTATAAATTACCATTGTCATCTCAAGTGTTTATGTGGGATACAGATTTTTGGTTTTAAAGTATATTTACTCTGAGAGCTGAGTTCTTTGAATACCAGGTATGAGAAAACATTGTCTCCCCAGGGTGTCAATGACTTGCTTATATTAAGTACATAGTCCCTAGCAAGTTTCTTTCATGGGGAGAGGACTTCAGCTGAAAGGGACCTTATTAACTCCCCAAGTTAAATGGGGAGAGCAAATAACCCTCAGTGTCCCAATTATCAGTCTGATTAAATTATAGATCACAGGTGTCTGTGAGAGGGTAAAGGTTTGAGCTTGAATGAGAGCTTAACAGTAGCCAACTTTTAACAATATTTTCTTCTGAGAGCAAAAGACAATAATTTCATCCTAAGAAGAGTGTGCATGGGAGCATTTTAGCAAAGTAAAATGTCTTTGAGTGGATCTAAAGTACACACACACATATAATCATTATTTCCTATTTTATTTCTTGAAATTTGAATTTAAATCAAGTAATAAGTGTGCCTCTATCCGTACCTTTCTGCATCTATTTCAGTACATATTTTTTAAGTCTGTCTTGGGATGAAGTTGATTTGAGGGCAACTAGAACACCAAAGAATTTTTTCTTATGGATGTGATGATCCTTAAATCCTGGATTATTTGTTTCTTTTCTGTGATCATATTTTGAAGGACTGAAAAGTTAGTGTTCCTTCCCTAATTTATAAAATAATTTGAAATCTAGAACACCACTGTAAATAAAATCTCTTCCAATAAGAAATGTTAACCAGCATTTCATTGATACAAGAGAGTGTTCTTGCTGAAGTTTTGATGTAACTGGAAAAAAAGATATTTCAAAGAACTCGATGATAGATGAACCATATTCTCATGGTAGGAGAATAAATAATTTTTGTTTAAATCTCAAATGCATTAAATAAGAAAATAAAGAGCAATGCAGGCCAGCTGTCATTAGCATATATTAAATGATATGGAACATATCAGACCTGTAATTGCGTGAATAAGAAAAAAAAATAAGGATAGTCATTGTAGAAATTGCTGCAGGTGCAAGATATTTAGGATGCATTCTACCTAACTTAACCTCAGTTCAGCCTCAGAGTTTCAAGGTTTTAGGGCCTGTGCAGATGGGATTCTAATCAGGAATGCAGGTTCAATGCCAGAGGGGATAGAAGTCTCCTTTGTTTACAATCAGAGCTGCTTTTTGACCTTCAGCCATTGAAAGCTCTCATTCAGCTTTGAAAATATGAATGTTCTCACTACTGATGCTTTCCAGGCTTCTTATTTCTTGTTACCATGACTAAAGCTAAGCCAGGCACATGCTGTTTACAATTGCTGCTCATGCTCTCCTAAGCTGGTACCAATGTTGCTGTCTCAGACTCTTTCTAAGGCTCTGATTCTGTGATTCCATCTTACACTATTCAATATACTAAGGTCTATTACAAGCATCAAGATTAAATTTTTGATCTGCACCTCAGCAAAATCCTTTTGGAAATCTTCTGTGGAGTTTAGATTTCCACTTCTTTCTGTTTGAACAGGTCTGTCTAGCTCTTTCTTGTAGAAAACAAGAGCTTCCAAGGAGTCATAATAAGGTTTGTGATTTTTATGAGTGATAGAACCCCAGAAGTGATATTATATAGGCTAAAACAGATGAAAGATGCATGCTCTAATGCCTTAGGGTCAGTGTTATGTAGGTAAAATTCAGAAAAAAACCAGTGTCTGTGTGGCTATTTCATCTGCCTTAGGTGTTTTTGGAAGAATTTCTTTGTCTGTTTCCAAAGATGTGCATGGTCTGCCACTTTGAACTGCTGTAGGCATTCTGGGGCTCTGAAGACATTTTTCAAGCCTCAAGAAATGTGCAAGTCATCACCAAAAGCTAACAAAAGTATAAGGTATGTGCTATCAAAACTTCAAAGCAAGGAGGGAAAAAAAATACAGGTGGCATTCACAGGAGGCTCATTTTCCTAATGCTTCTGTTTTGACAAGGAGAGGGCATAAAGCAGTGAGGCTGCAGCCCCTGTTTGTGCTGCAGAGCTACCAGGTCACATCAGCCAGCCCTGTGCAGGAATGTGATAGAAATGTTGTAGAATCAACATTTTTGTGCAAGGCAAGAGTGATGCCAACCATGTGGATACAATGCCAGTTCCTTTGGGTGATGCCTAATTTACTACAGGATTTTAGCAAGGTGTGTAACTGGAGTGATTTTGCAAAGAGGCAGTGCTAGAATGCTGTTGGTGGCTTGGGGATATGTTTTGCTGTTGACTGGTCAAAACAGGTTCTACTACAGCTTTATGGTTTGTTCTAGCTGACTTCTTCCTGTTTTTATAAATATTCCATGTTGGATGCCTTGTTAAGGTGAAAGCTGTTGAGTTTGTCAATATAAATCCCCAGATGAGATAGGGATTAGAAAATTTAGCAACTAGAGACAAGACTGAACATTCAGGAAATAAGACCAGATGTAGATGGGAGAGTAGGAATGCAGAAAAATTGTAGTCCATTTAGATGTCTTCTTGAAGAAATTTTCAGGAGAGAGTTAGCAGGAAATTACAATATTACTTATTCAATTTATAACTAGTCAAAAAAAAATTATGGAATTTGAAATTGGGTTCTGTGTGATTTTAAACTAGTGTCTATAGAATCCTTCTGTCTTAATGCAGGGATGTAAACAATGAATGAAATTGATTGGTCATATTTCCTCTTTAAATGAAAAAGCATGATTTCTCAGTTTGCATACCATCAGGTTTTTTCCCTCCCGAGGTCTAAAGAGCATGTTTGAAACAGTTTTCTATCTGTTACTGATACTTTGTCCTTTTTCCCTTTCCCATAACTCACAATTGACCCTGAATCGGGTTCCAAGAACAATTCGTACTGTTGGATTAAATCAATAGGAAAGTTTTATTGCTTGTTTTCCTTTCTGCTTTATTTCCTTGTTCCTTACTGTGCTGCTGTCCTGTGATTTTTATTTTTATTTAATATTTAATTGGGAGGCTAGTAACCAACTTGTAAATTGTCTTGTTGGTTCCTTTTCTTCTTAATCAAAGGAAAATTCAAAATATAGCTTCTTAGGAAAATTTCTTTGTGGAGGTAACAAAAAGGATTTCTTTCATTACTCCTGGGTGGGAGGAGGATGGTTGGAAGAAATCAGTGCAGGGGATTTTCTTCCTTTGAAGCTTTGTTCCACTCCCTAAAAAATATTCTGTTATGGAAGACAGGCTTTACTGCTGGTTTATGAAGGACCTGTTCCCACATGTACAGAACACTTCCACTCCTACAGGGTAAGAAAATACATTTCAGATATGCCTGAACTGAAACAAAGTCATAATTCTGGCAGTCACTGTGAATAGCCATCACTTCTGGGTGTTCATCATCTTACAAAGCTGGGCTTAAAGACGATTATAGTGAGAGAAGGGAAAATCTTGGCCTTTAAACATCTTAGGCAGTTTTGCTGCTGACTTGACTGAAGTCAAAATTTCACCTAGAATTTAATTTAGCTTGTCGAATGTCTTACATTCCACTGTCAAGTAGAAGATTTCCTGTCTTTCTCTGGTGGCTAATATCCCAAGGATTTGTAGATCCCTTCAGAAAAAGAAACTGGAATTTATGTTGTTATGAGTTTGCCTTGCAGTCTTTTCATTCAGATTCATGATTCTGCACTCATGCATTGAAATGCAAGAGATGAATCTGATTTTAAATGACAGGTGAACACCTTCAGATCAGGCATATGGTACATCTCTATCTATACAGCAATTCTGCCAATGGATCCTTCCTCCATAATGAACAGATTTCAGTTCAGTGACACAGTGATGATAATTCATTCTAGAGTTCAGATACATACTTGATTGACTTTAATTTAAATACTTTAAGATAATAATAAGAATAAATTTTATAATTCTGGCATTGTAAGAGCTTGAAGGCAAGTGTCAGTTTGTTTCACACCTCCTAGTAGATTAGTTTTCTAATATATCTCCTTTATAATGCAATTGCAGTGGCGAGGCTGTAATTTGGGTTATCTGCCAAATGTTCTTATGCCTATTTACATTTCAATCTTCAACTGGAAGTGACACATACTAGGTATTTCCAAAATACACACCAGATTTATACAACACACAGAGAGAATGAGAGACTTAAGATGGAGACTCTTGCTGATCACAAGTTTTTCTCTGTCATTTCATCACAAGCTCCTTTTAATAGGTATTGATTAGGTAGAATCTGAAAATACCAAATCTCCTGCCACAAGGCTGAGTTATCCAACTCCCCGACTAATAAAAAGAATACACACAAACATAATTTTTTTCTACTCAAGAGTCAAAGAGAGACATGTGGACAGGGGGCAGATTGTGTCCCAGAAGACTTTGGGGCTTAGCCAAATGATTTCCAGTCTTTGGGAAGGTGTCACTCATCACCACATTTGTGGCCCCTCCAGACATATGGGACAACAACATTTCAAGCATCTGAATAAGCTGTTACCAGCAAATATGGATGTTCCTAGCTCTAGTCTTCAGTGCACGATGTGTCACTATATTGACCAACAAAATTTTACATTTTTCTTGGGTTTTTTTGCTAAATCTGCAATTTTATGCACCGCATTTCCTGCAATATAAGTGCCAAGGGGCAGCTCTACTGCTTTTGTATGACTCGCTGGTTTTGTCATCTTGTGTCCTGCCTTCCATGCAACTGAAAATAAAGGGGGGGATGCTTCTGGTGTGCCCACTTCTGGTGGCAGCAATGCAGAGTTGGCTCTGTGCCACCAAGGGCTGCTGGACATGGTGCTGATACTGACCACAGCCAGGACTCCCAGAGCCACCTCTCCTTTGGAATGCCAGGATATGCCTCCATAAAATGTAACAGCAAGCTGCTCTGTTGCTGTGGCTCTACTGTATTCCTTTCCCTCCCTTTACTGTACCCACTCCTCCTCACTACTGCCAGAGCACCTTTTGCAAGTCTGAGTTGTTCTCTTTTTATGTGGTGGGCACCCTTTGATAAATTGGAGGACTCCTGAGCAGTGCCCTTTGGAAAGTCTTTGGGCTACTGAAAAGAGTAAAGGGAGAATCCATCACCAAGGTGGAGAAAACCTCAAGAGTAGAACAACACATCATGACAAGAATTTTTGATAAAGGTGTCAAAATTTGGTGCATGTTTTTTTTCAGACTTCATGGATTTAGTCTCTTTTAAGTCTGAATAGTCAAAACCTTAAAGAGAAAAGAAGTCCTATTAATTATTCACATTCATAAGAGGAAATTATGGGATTTTCACATATCTTTTATCTGATTCTAGGTCTGGAATCTTAGTGAGGACTGTTGTCCTCACTTAGTGGGTCTTAGGGTTTCACTTTTCACTTCCTGGTGTGACACTTAATATTTTGTGAAAGAAGTTTGGTCATAAAAACCTTGGTTATAAAAAAAATCTGCCATTGTGAAAAGCTAGATATTTTCTTCAGAATAGTGAATAAATAGTCTGCTCCTGATTTTACTGGTGCAGGGGTAAATATGGAGAAACTTTAGTGAGGCCACAGAATTACATTTGTATTCATTCAAATTGAGGGAGAGATCAGAATCAATAATATTATACTTTTCCATGTTTGAAAAGATTGTCAATATTATCCATGTTTATTGCAGTGATATTTCTTAAAGAATTGTGCCTTGATCTCCTATCTTTAGTGATTAGTCCAATGAGCTCAATTAAATCAAAGAAAGCTTTTTAGCATTGTGTTTACTAAAAATAGATCTGATTCTTACAGCCTCAGACAGATTAAACTCTATTTCAGGTGCTGAAAGCACAGACTGCTCTGGCACGATGTCGTTAATGAGACATTTCTCTCTGAAACCAAACTTACATGCAGGGGGAAAAAATAGATATTTATTCAATGCTGCTCAGAACCTTAAAAGAAATCTCTATTGTCACCTCCCTGTGTTTTCATGTTGGGTCTTTTTCTACCTTCCCAACCACCTACAACACAAAAAGGGTTAGCACCAAATGGTCTTTATTTCCCAAAATTGTTGATAGATGACAGTTTTGTTATGCCTGCCGTTCTTCTGATTGCATGTCAGCAAATTATTGCAATTGTTTCACCATTTACATATTTTTGCACAGTAGAACCTATAGTCAAATTAAGTAATTTTCCTGCATAATTTTATTCTTGTTTTAGATTTTTTAAAATAATTTTCTTAAGCTTTTCTAAAAAACACCAGTGTCTCTAATGTTAGAGCTAAAAGCATTATCTTTCTCACAGCAGCAATTAAACTGCTCTGTGATTAGCAGCAGGTTATGCAATAAAATAAAAGACATTTACTGTTTTGCCTTTTCTCTGAGGGCTGGGAAAGTAACCTTTTATGCCATCAAGGACAGGAGCACCTTTGCACCTAACAACAAATACAGATTTGTGATCTTAGGGAAAATGCAACTGCTGTAAATACAACTTTTTGTACTAACTAATATATGTGAAACTTATTACTTAGTGCAAAGCTTTTGGAAATGAAAATCCTTTTTAATGGAAAACATATTTTGATACCTTCTGTATATAAATACCTATTATTATTGTGCTACCTCTGCTGTGAAGCAAAATAAACAATCAGAAACTAGATGAAGCATAATTAGGAGAAGACAGGTAGATCACTGTTACATTTATAATATTAGTGAACTAGAACTTAGGCTCTCAGACATTTGAGTGCTGAACTCCTACTAATTTCAGTAGGAATCAGGCATTCAAAGGCATTTGTAAAATGTGGGATTGTGCAGGTACTGTAAGGAGTACAAAGGATGTGCAAGAAGTGAATATTTTAACACAAAATTTTTACTTTAACACATTTATTTCTAATTTTTTAGCAGTGTTGGGCTAAGTCTTGGGAGAGGTAAACATCAATCCAGGAAGTGCATTTAATTTTAAAAATACAATCTTAAGTAAACTCTCAAGAAGACCTCTAAGATAATCAGCTCCAAGCATTAAGCCAGCATTGCCAAATCCACCACTGAACCATGTCCCCAAGTGCCACATCTATGTGGCTTTTGAATTCCTGGATCTCCTCTTCCTTTTAGATCAAGGGGTGAAAAGGTGGCATCAATGGCATCACTCTGCTAACACCAGAGTGAAACTGTGTTACTGTCACTTCTTTCTCTGACATGCCATCCTCTCCTCCTATTTCATCTCCCTCTAACCCTGCTCTGTCCCTCTAGCTAAATGTTTGCAGGTTAGGCAGGCAATGAATGAGGTAGCATTGCACTCTAACACTGTGATCTGATTCCACAAATAGTTTCCCAGGCACAGAGTCCAGCTAAGATCAGTGAGATCATTCACATAAGCAAATAAAGATTTGTAGGATCAGGCCCTTGATAGTCTCATCTCTTCTCTAGGGACTAATGTCCTTTCCCAGCACCACCATAACAACACTCCTCAGCATCTCTTTCTCGTATTGTTTTCCTCCCAGCTTGCCCATTCAATCTTTCATTTCATCCCTTAGCTGTCTTGAAAGCCCCATCTGTCCTTTTACCAAATCCTCAAAAGCTGGGGGTTTTTAAACAGTGAAAATGAAGGTTACATTATTTTAAGCTGTTGATTTCTCTTATGGTTAATTGCTGGAATAGGATCTCTTCTGTGAAGCCTGATGTGTTAGTACATACTTTCTCCAGGCTTTCTATCCTGCAGTGTTCAGCTCCCATGATTGCTGTGCCACAGAGAAATATTGTTATCACTGAAAAATCACTTCTCTATTTCTGAACATCTGTACACACCAAGAGCATGATTTTTACAGGGGGTTGCATCATGTGATGTCAGAGCTTTAATGAGAAAAAATTCTTATTGGGAAATATGGAGAAAACACCAGAGAGCCTAGGGCTGCTTCATTTGAAGTCAATAGAGATTTGGCCTCTGACTTCAGTGGGAGCAGAACCGGGTCCCAAGATTACAACTACAAGGTCCCTGAGGGGCTGATTTGCACAAACACTCCTTATTAAAAGGAATAATAAATTCCCCAAAGCGTTAGGGAGAAGATCATATGGATGCTTAAATGCTTCCCTCTGTGCCACCAGTACCTTTATGCTTTGTTGCCCCCACTCAGTCCTTTTTATGGTGAGCTGGCCATGGCACAGACTGCCTGCCTAGACAGGACACAGAGGTGTCCAATTCATCCTGAGATCTTTTTATGGGAAAATAAGAAGAGTTGCTACCCTGAACAGCCCATCAAACTTTCGGGCTTAGACCCCATTCATGCTCCTGGTATTTTCTCTGATATCTCCTGTGTGTTGTCCTCTGCCCTTGTGAATGTGATTGGATTCTATGAATGCCAATCCAATGGCGCTAAATACCATGACAGATAAATAGGAATTCAGCAGTTATAAAGACAGGCTTTGGAAACCAATCCAGTCCTGCCATTTACCCTAAGGTATTATATTTTATTCTGTTGCATTATCCCTGAGCAGCTGAGTAAGCCTGTATGATGGCATTATTTGTTTCTGGCAAAATATTGGCTACATGGCTTGTCTTTCAGGATGGTGAAGTAAAAAAATAAAAAGTACAAAACCTGTGAACTAACTGTTCCTGGGCTTACAACCATTATATTCCCAATGGGCATGTTGACAAAGATCTTAATGGTTGTGAGCCAGCTATTTCTGTGCTCATGGCTATTAGAAAGGCTCCACTGAGAAGCCAAAGGAGTTTATAATGGCCATGAACCAGCTATTTCTGAGTTCATGGCTATTACAGATCTCAGAGAAATGCCAGTGGAGTTTATCATGTTCATGAGCTGTGTGCTTCTGTCTCACAGTGCCTATAAACTCTACTGAGAAAGTGAAAGGGTTTGTAATGGTCACACATGAGCTATTTGTAGGCTCAGTACTATTACTAACTCAGATAGGAAGCCAAAAGTTCACAAAGTGGTATTTCTTTTGCCTCTGGCAAACTCCATGTAGAAACTGATAAAACTACTAATGTTTCTCAGAAAACCACACTCCAATTCACAATAACACCTCTCAGAGTACTACAGTGGTGCAAAGTCTCTGCTCTGCTCAGAGCCACTGTGGCAACTTGCCAGGACCCTGAGGGCTGCAACTCTTTTATATATGCATTTACATAAATTTACATGAATTTTGCGTCAATTTGTATTCCGTCAATGTTGCGATGAAACCTATACTGAAGAGAATAAATAACATATAGCTGACTAACACCAGTACTGTTTTTCTTTCTTATTTTGCTTATTTCACTCTCATTTTCTTTGCATCTTTCTAATACCTGTCCTTTAGCTGAATTGACTTCCAGTCTTGACGAGAATCTGTTTTGTAGAGTAAAGAAAAATCCTGTTTCATCTATGTTCAATGGCAGGGAAGCAGAGTTGAGCTTTGGCAAATTGCTTATGCTGCACACTGAGCAACCTCCCCAACCACCAGTAGCTAATATACATATTAAAGAGGGCAGTGCTAGCATAGTCCCTTGCTGACCTCCACATGTGAAGCCCTCAGAATATTAATGAGATTTTAAACATACACATTAAAAAATCCTGAAAATCAGAAGTAGTAGGTTGGTTTTTTTTTTTTGTATGAGCATTACTGCTAAGGCAGAATTTTAGAGATAAAAATAACTCAGTGGACTGAATTAGGTTTTTAATAGTAACAGTCCCCTTTGTGACAGTCTATTAGTATTTAATGAAATTTGATGCCTTTATGCACCTTTGCTTTCCCATAAGGGTGCACAGAAAAGAAAATCCTCTATGACTTCATACTATGATCTGTATAAACCACAACCTCATGTTCTGCTTTCTGACATCCTCATGAAAACACTAGCTTTGAGATGAGCAGAGTCTCCCACTTGTTGCTTGAGGGCATGACAATATTTTAAAGTGGAGACAGATTTAAATCTTTTGTAGTTTTGCCGAGGTCAGGAATCAACAAATTGCCTTAAAGACTCAAGATCTCCCTGCAATTACCTAGCATGAAATGGCTCATAAGACCTACTTGAGAAGCCTTGCTGGAGCAGGAGAAATCATCAGCAGAGGCTACAGCTAACCCCAGACAGCTTCAGTGCTTGTCAGTGCTGAAAGTGCAGTTTGTGTTGGCTGTTTAAAACCTATTTTTAGAGCGCTTTCAGCTCTCTGCTGCTGTATTCCAGTTAGTACGATGCTTGTGCTGGTGGACAGCTACAGCAATGAAAGCTTTTTTTTTTACAGAATTCCTCATTTGAATGACCAGGCATTCACAATGGGGCCTGTATCACCAGAGTGCTTGTAATATACTGCTCCCAGCAGAAGTGGAAACTTTAAAACTCATATTTTAAATTGTAGACAAAAAACATGAAGTGTACTGGGCAAGAATTTACTAGGTGGAACCAAAATTTATTTAGTCCAGGACCTTGTCTAGTTGAATGGAAGTCTGTCAGATCTCTTTCAGGGTAAGCCAACAAGAATAGTGACCAGACACAAGGAAAAGGAAAGCAATGTGGATACCATATTGTGGGTTTCCTATGTTTGGTATCTGACTGCCTGGCAATCTTTGGAATAAGGACTGCCTGGTATCAGGTAGCACTATCAGCATCCTGATGGATTTTTATTTCCTGACTTTGATTACTTTTTTAACCCATTCACAGGTCTGTCTTCCCAATTTTATGTTATAAGGAATAATGAAGAAACATTTGCTTCCTTTCTTCGCAGAGTCTGCAGGAGTGAAACACAAAGCAAGATCTAGGCAGAGAGCCTTTAAGCCAGTTGGACACACCTGAGTCCATGGGACCAGACAGAGAGCACCCAAGGGCGCTGCAGAGCTCTTTGGTGTCATCGTGAGGTCCCTCTCGGTCAGCTTTGAGACATCATGGCAGCTGGGGGAGGATCCTGGTGACTGGAAAATCTGTCCTTGTAGGTATTCAAAGCTCAGAGGTTTGGACTGGATGATCTGCAGAAATCCCTTCCTACGTCTGGGGTTCTGTAACTGTGTGCCTGTTCAGAGGTGTGATTAAGAGAGTCTGTCAGCTTTTGAAAACACTTCATAGTCCTCCTCTGATTCATTGCCTGGGTGAAAAAAAATCTACAGGCAGGCAAGCTGAATTGTTTAATTGTAAATTACATGAAGACTAGCATTAAATGGAACATCTAAATAAGTTGATAAGCAGTGTTACATAGAGCTTTGTGTAGCTATATTGTTATGCTTGAACTATACCTTGCTCCTCCTGAACTCAAAATGATTTGCAGACCTTGAATGAGTGTCACAGACCTTCTGTGGGGGCAGGAAGTGCCCTGTTTACAGTGACAGCAGGTAAAGACAAGCACCACGTGGCTGCATGGCTGAGACAGGGCTGCAGAAGTGGGCAGATTAGGGCAGATCAGCAGGGAATTCACAGCATAGAGAGAGCAGGAGGAAAAGGCAGAAGCTTGTCTTACGTGACTCTGTGCACCCTGCAAGCCATGACAGGGTCTTTTGCTACAGTGTGTGCTTGCATCTCTGAAGGATGAATGAAAAAGAGTGGTAGCAGACCTCTCCTGCCTCCTTTCCTCCCACCCACCAGCAGAGGCTTGTAGGCTGCCAAGGAGCAGAGACAGCACATCTGTGCTGCTGCTGGAGGTGCCTGCTTGTGACTCCTTCATGTGCAATGCCCTCCAGAGCTCCAGCTGAGTCCTTTGTATGGCCATGGTCTTGTCTGTTCAGAGTCTGCCCTTTTCTCCAAACCCGGCCGTTCGGGGGGCGAGCTGTCCCCCACTCTACAAGAAGCCCCTCATTTCAGTGCTGCACTGGGAAAGGGAGCATTGGATTAGTCAGTCAAATTATCAGACATCCCCAGTGCAATGTTAAGCATTATAAGTGTTGATTAAGTGTTGCTTTAAGTGCAAAATTCAGCCTAGATAAATCCTTTAACAGAAAGTAACTGCCGAGCCTGGGAGAAATAAGGCTTTTCTTTTTGTGTTGTCTGAAGATTACAGTGAGTTGAATGCTTTGAAAAAAAATAATCATGGATTTGGCTTCCTGTTTGAGATTGTTGTTTAAAACACAATACTTCTTCACAGTTCTGCCTTGCAATCCAAAAAAAAAAAAAAAAAAATTCCTGCAAACAAGGACATGTATGGAAAACTTGATTGCTATAAAAAGAACAAATATGTGATGCTCCCAGGTAGGTGAGGGTCAGTGGGTACTGGGCAGAAGGTACAGTTTTGACGTGTGGGGTCCAGACAGATTCTTCTGTCAGAGCTGAGATATTTTAGGAATGGATTTTTTCTGGAGCTCTCTGGAAATCTTCAGCTGCCTCAGTAGCTTATGGCCAGAGCAGAACTGCAGCTCCTTGCTGAGTCTGGAGCTCTGGTGAGAGAAACAGGCTCTGCTGCAGCTCCAGGAGTGTCGCAGGGAGGCTGACAGGGGACAGGCATAAAATTATGTGGTCAGGGTCTCCCACTTTCCAGGCTGACATGCTATTTAAAGGCTGAAGGGTCTGGCTGCTGCAGGCTGGGGAACAGAGAGTAAGTCAGGGAAGAACTAGGATTGCTCACTCACTTTGAGCAACATTTGAGGGATTTGATCTAAGTTATCTTTGCTGAATGACATTTCATTTATCAAAGCCATACTGTGGCTTGAAATCAAGGTCTATATCTTGATTTCAGCCAGAAGCTGTTTGGATCTTACATAACTCCTCTAAAACCAAAACCTGTTATATTTCTTTACAGATTGTATACAGAAATGACCAAAGCATTGCTGAAGTATGAAAAGCTAAACTAGAAATTTAATGCCCAGGAAAATTGTGACTAGATTCCCCCGTAACCTCAGCTTTTGGTGCGTGGAGTTTGCCACTGTCCTTACGTCTATCACACTTGCTGTGTGGGAACAGCACTCACTGCAGGCTGCATGTGTGTTATCTGAGACAAACTGGTCCTGGGCAGTGCAAAACAGATAAAAGTGTCAGGGATCTGGGGCTGGCTGAGGCACCACTTCTGTGTGTTCAGCTGGCTGATTTATCACAGTCTCTTGTGGACTGTGACTGACCACAGGCTCAGTGGCCATCCTCTGATGAGAGGTGGGGTACACCCACTAAAAGGCAGGAGATGGGACTCTGGGGGAGATAGAGAGAAATGATTTTGCATGGATCAGATAGTAGTGATTACCATAAAACACATCATAGCATACACAGAGGTGGCTCTGTCAGTTATAGCAGTCTGTCAGTTCAAGGCCCGCATACAAATGGAGCAGATTATAAAACTAAGATTAATGTGATTCCAAAAAAAATATTGAGGAAAACATTTATAGTAAGAAACATGAAAATACACTAAATAACATTTTTATTCCTGCAAAGACAACAAAAATATTTTCATCCACTGTCATGCCAATAGATCACTTGATTGTGGTGGGAAATAAGAACTAGCTTTCCAGCTTTGTGTGTAGCTAGAATTATGCATCTTTTTGTGACAAGGCTTCATGTACTACAAAAACTGTATTAATGTTCTTTTGATTAAAAAATTAACAAAAAACTTCCTTGAAAGTTTGTTGTTCTGGTTTTTATGTTGGGGGTTTTTTTTGTTGTTGTTCTTGTTTCTTTGGGGTTTCTTTTTGGTTTGTTTATGTGGTTGTTTTTTGGTCGTTCTTTTTCCTGTGGCCAAGGATGCCTCAAAGCCATGTAAATACAGGACTATTACTGGTAGTTCTTGTCCACATGCTACTGATGCAACTGCAGCACTATGTCATCACAGAAAAAGTTGTGCAGACACAACCAGGGGAATAATGAGATTTAGACCAAACTTATTGTAATTTTAAAGTGAAAAAATATACTTTGTATGTGCCCAAGTCTATGAGATGAAGTATAAGTTTCAATAAAGACCTGTTGATAGATTTTTGTTAAGAAATGTTGCACTTATATGAAGAAAAATATTGACTAAGCAGAACAAATGGAAAGGGATTTCTCTCCCATATGTATATAAGAACATGATTTCCCAAAATTTCCTGATTTCCCATTTAATTACAGCAAAAGTTATTTTGTCTTTCCCATGTCCCTTGAAAGGTATTTCAGGCAACCAAAAGTATTACTGAAAGATTAGAAAATAAGATGACTTGGTATGGATTTCTGGATTTTAGGATAAATTTTTTACATGCACAAATTATGCAAACTATGGGTAAGTACTTCAGGAATCAGTCCAATATTCTTCCTTCAAATTCTATTCACTTAATTTTCTGAAATGGCTGGAACGTTTATTCCAAGTTCTACATCAGAAAAAGTTTTTTTTCGGGGTGTTTAGACTTAGACCTACTAAAAATGGTGTATGCTGAGCCAAATGTAGACCAAATATTTTCACACAGAAAGAATTTTTATTAATCAGTTAAAGTGAGCTATTGAAATAAATTCATACTCTCCACAATTCACATTTGAAGTAACATGCTGAAACTGAGGGTAACTGCATTGCATATATGGAGGCAAATTACACTAAAGAAAATTGTTTTTTGGAATAACACGCTGTTTAGGTGGTGGATTTTCTATTAATGTATTTGCTCTTTGTTGTATTTCCAAAGTGGGAATACACAGGTAAATAATTTGTTTGGTTTTTTGGAGTTTTTTTTCACTTGTTGTTGTTTTGGCTTTGTTGTCTCTTTTTTTTTTTTTTTTTTTTTAATTGCACAGTTACTTCTCCTTTTCCCTTAGGAAAAACTGTATGTAGTCTCTAACAAGAATTTATGGTGTTTAGTGTTTTACAGGATAGAGCCCTCTTGGCAAAATACAACAATCAGGATAGTTCTCTACAGTTCATTACTGATAGTGCAATGAAGTGCTCTGTTTATTTTAGACCTCACATCACACTTGTCTCTAAAGTATCTCAGCAGCTCAATCTTTGAACTTATCTTGCTGTGAAAAGCAGGATTGCTTCTTCTTATGCATGTACTAGTGCTTTATCCAGGGTAGCTTGTGATGTGTCAAGATATGGAATTTCCATTGCTTCCTTAGGAGACTGTTTTACCCCAGCGGCTCTCCCTGGTTAGTGGTTTTTGCCTGAGATCTGGGCTGGCTGATCTCAAGCTGGTACTCTGAATTGTGTCTTCACTATTAAAAAGCTTTCTGGAAATCTCCTGTATGCAGCCTGAATGCAAAAATTCATTTATTGGGTCGACAAAGCGTCTTAAGCAGCATCTTGTGTTGAATGCCCCAACAACATTACTCGGTCACAAGAGTGTGGAAGTTCAGTGAGTGGTGACTCACATGCCCCTGAGCTCCCATTCTGTCAGCAGTTTCCATTCTTCTCCTTAGCTGATGTAAACAATGACTCTGTACTGGGTTACCGAAGGAGAATTTGGCACTGCGGTGTTTTTGTCTTCCTAGATTTAATATTAATTTTTGTTTGTTTTCTTCCCCTTTTCTTAGATCTTCAGTTGTGGCTGAAACCCAGGAAGCAGCTACCCATCAGTAACTTCCAGAGAGGGCAGCTGCTATTTTACTGAGTCTGAGGCACAAAAGCACAAGAAATGTAAACACTGAGGATTAGGGAATCAGAGATTGCCTCCCACAGCCAAGATCCAAGAGCAGGATCCCAGTTCTACCCCAAGGGAACACGTGAATGAGTAGCATCTCCCATTTGTTGCTAGGAAAAGAGCAGTGGGCAGCTGAGGATCAGAGACTTAGGGAGCATTGAGTCCCTTCTCCTCCTGCCCCAGGTAGCTCTGGAGCAGCCTCACTGTCTGCCTTGCCCCTGTGGAAAGTCACAAGCAGCAAATAATATCTTCTAGACTTCCCTGTGGTTCTGGACATAAAGAAATGAAAATTTAAAAAATGGTAATCTTGCTGTGTTGTTCTGCATGTTTGAGCATATTCAAATGAGAGTATTGCAGTCCTGGCAGCACTGCTAAGAGGAGATCAGAGAGGATTCCGAAGTATTTTGACATAATAATAGCTAATCAGCTGGGCAGACTCAGACTGACCTGAACAGTAGAAAAGGTAATGGGATTCCTCTTTAAATAAATAAATAAGTAATGAAAGAAAGAAAGAAAGATAAAAGGTAAAGAAAGTTACTCACATGGCCCATAAAAAAAGACATCAGGCTTTGGGAGTATATGATAATAACACGTACCACGCAGATTATTTCTTTAGACAATTCACTATTTCCCTGTAAAATCTGAGGAATGAGGGGATCAAACTGGAGAACTCAACAATTAATTAACAACAATTAATTAAGCAACAATTAATTCTTGTTATTAATATATGCTTATGACCACATAAATCCAGTGATGAGAGTCCTGTGCAGCAAACTGCTTCCAGTTTGCCCTTTTAGTGCTTGAGCAAAGCAGGAGGTGTGTGTTAAATATTTGTATTGATCACCAGAACTGAAAATAATCTGGGCAGTCAGTCCCAGTGCTGGCAAGATTCATTGTCACTCTGCAATGCTGCTGACAGATGTTATTGATTGCAGCTCATATTGTTTATATGTTTCTCTGAAACAGTTAATTTTAGCACAGTGGGACAGAATGTCTTGCTACACATGGGACAGTCAGAATGAATGGCTTCATGGAATTTCTAATTACTTTCTGTTTTACTCTCATCAATTAATAAAGGCAGGAGCAGTTTTGCTGCTGTCAGAAGACACTTTCAGTGTTGTTTGAAGACGATGACTAAAAAAAAAGAATTAAAATGTATACTTTTGTGAAGAAAGTTCTATTCAGAGAACTGTTCAGAGAACAGAGAGTGTAGACTTTTTTTCCTCCTTATGTTTCCACAGGGAATGAAATCTCTTTAGTGGTGCACTGCATGGGGCATTCCCTTTGTGATCTGAATGCACTGTAGCTTCTTAGAGATGCATTCCTGCATCCTCGTGCAAGTGAAAACCTGCTGATGTTTTCATTGTGCTACCAAGAAGCTCTAAGCTGTCAGTATTGATATTCTCAATTACTTTTACTGTGCTTGGTGCATCTATTGTCAGTATGGAAAAACCTTACTTTTGGGTACTTCTATGCCACTGCTGCCTCTTCCCAATAATTTTGTATCTGAGCATCTTATGATTTTCAGTATTTGGAGGCTCTAAACTTTCCAGCAAAGTGCCTCTGTCCCTGACAGAGAACTGAAGCACAAGCTCTGACAGCCAAAGTGCCTGTGTTTGTAAGGATGCCTGTCCTGCACCTTGCTAGGGTGGTTCCTGCCCCAGTTCTGGCCTAAATCAGCTGGCACTCCTCCAGCCCCTAGGAACAGCTTGGGAGCTTTCTGAACACAACCAGTTACAGCCACTTGATTGGGATGCCAGAGCACAGCTCATGGCTTGTTTAACTCCTTACCACAGACTCGGTGTCCTCTCACATCCCTCAGACCTCACTCTGCTCACACAAAGATTCCTGTTGCTACTGATGTAAAGGAGTGCTTGGGAAAGTAAAAACTAGTTTAAAGGTGTAACTGCTGCCATAAATTGGGAGATAACTACTGACCCTTCTGACAATTACTAGTACCATCATGGTGTCTACAGAATTAAAAGTAATAATAAAATTGCTAATACAAAGTGACCTAGGCTGCAAGACCTTGTTACTAAATTTCCTGCCCTGAGGAAATGTAAATAAATGTCCTTCTGCTTGCTGAGTTACCTACAGGCAGCGCGGGCTGTGGCAATACAGACAAATGGCAGATGCACTTCAATAATGACTTTGTCCATGCATATGGTGCCACCAAAGAAGAGTGGAGACAAACACCTCCTAAAGCATACAAGGAACCAAGAGGGTTGGGTTGCTGTGATTAAGAATGTTTTCTCCAGAACAAAGAGGCTTTCTGGAGCTGCAGTGTAGTATCATTTAGACTCCTAAGCTCTCTGGTGGCAATTTGCAGTAGGAGCTTGGCTTGTGTTCATAAAAGTGATTAAGTGGAATGGAAGATATCAGCAGTATAGTATAAACCTCTTGTGAATAAGATCCAATAAAGCATTTTAGTCCTACTGTGCTGACTTAGTTATGAAGTCCAATATTATTCACAGGGTTTAGTCTTCATAAACTTCCTGTCCTTAGTACAAAGGTTCATTAAAGAGGGATGGCATTAATACTCTGTTTTGCAGCTGATCCACATAAATAAAATGTAAACAAAGTACAACTAGCCAGAGCTTATTTTCTCAGCTGTATTTTGGTGCTTTTTAATTTTGAGAAAATTGACCTGAACAGAGAGATTACTAAGGTATATTTTATGTGAAATCTATCGAAATATTTATTAGGACAAAATAAAGTACATATTCTTTTCTACAGTTCTGAACTCTCATCTTTCTTAGTTGTTTTACACTTATAGCTTTTGTTTTACACTTGAAGCTTTTTCAATGCTGATAAACACAAAAAATCTCAAAATTACTTAAACCAGTTAGGAGTGTCACAGTGAGGTATAAAAATTCTTTCATTTTTGCAGATGGGGTAATTGATGAAGATAGGTGTTAAGTGGATTTAAATTAGCCAATATGTTGGTGATGTTCCATGTTCTCAGGGTTTGGTCCTGTTTTTCTTAGCGATTTCAATCAATACTGATTGAAAATATACCAATTCAACAAACTAACCTCTCCAACTCACAAAAAGGGAGTGGTTAAAGAAATTATTTACAAGTTCCAAGCTGTAGCTCCCCCTACTTCAAACCCTCACTGAAATCTGCCCTCCTCAAAATGGAGTTTGATAGCTCCTACATATATCCTTCCACTTGCTTTGCTGTGATTACTTCACACACTGTGGGAGCCAAAGAACTGTTTTATAAATATGGCCATGGCTCTTGGTCATTGACCGTGTTTGCTGATGTAGGATCCTGCTGGCTCTTAGCTCATGCACTGTAAGGATATCTCATGGAAGGATGTCAGGAACGTGTAAGGAATGAGCTGTGCTGGGACAGGCCTTGGGGTCTGAGAGGTTCCCTGCCCTGTCTGTGGCATGGGCCAGTACCTGGTGAGGAGGGGAGGGTGTAAGAACAAGCAGGGTGTGATGAATGCTCCTTGGCTTTATGCCTTCTTATGGCAGTGCGCTAAGGTCTAACCAGCCCAAAGGTGCTGGCTTGCCTCTTGGTGACTCACAAAAGATTTTCCTTCTTCAAGGCTGCAAAATTAGCTTTAAAGATACATATATTTTTGCCTTTCTACCATCCTGCAACAGCCAAAAAGCCCATAATTTAAATATGTGCCACATGAAAGAAATCAAAAATGCCCAAAAGAGCCCTCACTTGTTTGGAAGAAAAAATAGATTCTGTATTACAACAATATAACAACTCATACAACTCTTCAATCCTCCCTGACACTCTTGCCTCCTAAGGCTCCTGTCATACTCTTCTGCTGCTTTCCAGAATGAGAGACAACTTATTTCCCTGTTGTAGAGCAGCCTTTCCACAACATTTGCCGGTCCCTGTCTTCATTCTGCCAGCTTTTCCTGGGGTACTTCTTCATTTTTCGGAAAGATGGCTTGGAATTGCATAGAACTTCCAAAATGCAGTGAAGTCATGGATTTATGCTATTGAGTATGGAGGACATAGGGATTTTCATAGGTGGAGATTAATATTCAAGTGCAGATTTACCTGATGACACGTCAGCAACCCCTTTCTTTTCACTCATTACCCATCCATCGGCTGTAGCACTTTCTTATGTGGCCTTTTTTTTGGTGTGAAATAATGTGGACAACAAATCAAAGACACAGCTGGCTGGATCTGGCCCCAGTAGGGTTCATTTGATTGTCTGTGTTGACATTTCCTAAAGGAGGACAAACTGCTCCTGCTGCTGACCCTGGTCAAAGATTTCTGGTAAAATAACATTTACTCAGCTGAGATGGCAATTCACCCTATTTTTTGCCTTCCAACAGGATGGATTTTTTCTCCCCCACGCCCTCAAAACAAAGCCAAAGCAGTAACTTATGAAGGACAACTAAGGGGACAGAGGTTTTGGGCTACCTGATATAACAAAATCTGCCCAGCACTGAATAGAGGTAACCCGTGCAAGGAAGCTGCATGTGGAGTGGTTTTATTCAATGCAGTCACAGGTGCACAGAATTCATATTCATCCCAGTTTTATGGAAAACCTGGCAGAACTGGGACCATTAACTGTTTTTATTGTCATATCCCATTGTCTGACATTGTTAGATGGTACTGTGTTTCTAAACATGCGTCTGTGAAATCTCTGAGTTTCACAAAGTCACCAGTTTTGGAAGGAGCTTTTTCTTTTCCTTCTGGATTTTTGAAGTGTGTCAAGAAGCATGAAATACTGAAAAGGCAGAAAGAAATACACCATTGCAGATCCCACTGTTGCCTTAATTCTCAAAAAAAGTGCTCTAATACAACTGTGCAGTTTTAAATTATATTAACTGATATTTCCTGACGCACACTTTATTATTCTAAAGGCTTCAATAATATGGATGGAGTATTCTGTGACTAAGGAATCAAGAGGTGAAATATATAAGATAAAACACAAAAGCTGCCAAAAGAAATGAACAAATCTCTTTTTTTTTCTTTATTGTGATTCACAAAGCAAGTGTATGAGTTGCTTTACTACAGAAGCAGAGCAGCTTCATTCAGCACTTTGATGTGTTCAGGCTAATAAGCTATTCTAGTCTACAAATTTGATGTGATTTCAGAAGCAGATTTAATTCTCAGTTAATTATTGTAGGTGAACATGAAGAGCATTTTTTTTCCTGCACCGAGCAAAGTTGCAGAAAATAGGTGTCTCTGCAGGTTGAAGGAAAATAGCGCCAGAAAAAACAGACTAAAGGTGAAAATGCAGCCAGGAGCTAAATCTCTCTGTAGGGTGTTTCTGGGGCTTCTACCATTCTTATTTCCTCCCTGACAGAGCTTTGAACTTAGCAATTTCCAGCTCTCAATGTAAGTAGCATAAAGCTATTAATGTATACTCTGATAAGAGGACCAAAACAATTGTACCAGGGGAATAACACAGCATGCCTTCTAGAGTGCCAAGTAAGTGCAACCTTCACGTGTTGGATTTATCAGGACACAGTGAGGTATTTAATAACAACACATTCCTGCTCTTTGCCTCTCTTATGTGCATGCTCTCATACACAAATACCTACAAAAGACTCCTCAAAGTTTCCACTGATCAGCCAATGCTTGTGAAAGTGAAATTACTCTTGGTAATATTTTTAGGGGGCAGCTTACTGTGGCCTTCTCGATAGAAAAGGATAGCATTACATCCCAACATTACTCTGTTGAAAAAAAAAGGAAAAAAAAAAGGAACATAGGAAGGAGGAGGAGAATAAAGGAGAATAATAGATTCAAAGGAAGAAAACTCCAGTCCTTTTCCCCATACCATTTACATCTGTTCCTTTTACCAGTCTTATGTGACCAAATTCTGGGTCCTGCATTTGGGTCACATCAATCCCATGCATCACTACAGCCTTAGGGAAAAGTGGCTGGAAAGCTGCCTGGCAGAGAAGGACCTGGGGGTGAACATGAGCTGGCAGTGTGGCCAAGAAGGCCAATGGCAGCCTGACCTGTATCAGCAATGGTGTGGCCAGCAGGAGCAGGGCAGGGATGGTCCCCCTGTACTCAGCACTGGTAAGGCCACACCTCAAATCCTGTGTTCAGTTCTGGGCCCTCACTGCAAGAGAGAGGGGCTGGAGAGTGTCCAGAGAAGGGCAACAGAGCTGGGGAAGGGTCGGGAGCAGAAGTCCTGGGAGGAGTAAATGAGGGAGCTTAGGCTGCCTAGTCTGGACATAAGAGGGCTCAGGGGAGACCTCATCACTCTGTACAAGTCCCTGAAAGGAGACTGTAGCAATGTTAGGGTTGGTCTTTTCTCACATGAAACAAGCAACTGAGGCAAAAAAGAAATGGCCTCATATTGTACCTGGGGAGGTTTAGATTAAATATTAGAATTCTATTTGTTTTTCACTGGAAGGTTTGTCCAAACCTCTGGAACATGCTGCCCAGAGAAGTTGTGGAGTCACCTTTCCTGGAGTTATTTAAAAGTCATGTAGGTATGGTACTTAGGGATATGGATTACTGGGGCCTTGGCAGTGCTGGGTTATTGGCTGGACTTGCTCCTAAAGTTCTTTTCCGACCTAAATGATTCTATCATTCTGTGATTCTATGGTCGTGATTGTGACAAGAGTTTTCCTACTTTCCCTTCTGCCAGTGTTGCACTGTTCCAAATATTCCTCAATATCTCTTTCAATCAGCATCTTTCCTTAGAGCTTTGATTGCTTTCCTCGGGCTTTGGCTGCTGTGTAGGTTTTCAGAGCCAAGAGATGCATTCCTTTGAATGTCCTCCTTCTCACAAACCAGAAGAGTTTCTACAGCCTTTGATGAGGAAACCTGGAATGACAGCAATTGTACTGAAGCTTGCTGGGTGTTCTCCCCCTCCAGACAGAAGGCATTAATACAGCTGCTCTCCTGTTTTAAGCAGGATAACGGCCATAAACCCACCTGTGGCAGCAATACCTGGCAGATACAGCTCTACCAGGAAATGACAAAAAGACTGAGTATCCACACAATGATCCTGGCTGGACTTGCTCTGACACCAAGCCCAAAGTGGTCCTTGGGCTACCTTGGTTCAAGGTAATTACAAGGTATATCCCCTTCTAGCTGGCAGGGAATTGTACATTTGGAATGGGTAAAATCTCCCAAACCTGACTGTCTTGTGTGATGACCCTGCTGGTAGGGTCAGCCCCATCTTTGCTGGGACAGGGAGACTGTTGTCTTTGTGTGCAGAATGTGCACAGCTATGCATGACAGGCTTCATGCAGAACAGTGTAACCAGACATCTAATCTCGCCTGGAGGGAAGAATGGTTTTACAGAGTGTGTGTTCATTCTTTTATTCATTTAGCTCTGTGTTTCTGCACTAGTGGGTAGGAATAATTCTTTATATTCTATTCTTTGAATAATACTAGAAATCCTGTCACCCAATTTTATCATGTCCCTTGTTACTCATTAAAAATTTCAAAACCAGACATGCAACACTGACATGTAAACATTAGAAATTTCAAAACCAGACATGCTACTTTCAACAATTTGGATATGTATGTGCAGATAGGCCACTGAACGTGCACTACATTGTAGAAGGTAATTTTTAATTTGTATTCTATTTATCAATGATTTCTTAGACTTTCAATTTTTTGTTTTGTTTTGTTGGGAATTCTGGTAAATTATAATCCCAAAAAAGAGATAGCACTAACATTTCTCACATATGATGCCTGATGTGGCCTCATAAATCTTTGTACCTCAGTAGTGATAACAGTTCTCCAGGTGTAAGTCTTCAGACTAGTGGTGGCCTAAGCAAGAGAAGTGGGTACATTCTTTTTTCCCCTATGTGTTTCTGGGGTAGCCCTTTTGGTAGGGAAGGTTTGGCTTGGCTGGCCTTTTAGGAAGGTTGATCAGCTTCATAACATGTGGGAATGCCCCATGGTGGCATAATTTTCTGTTTTGTCTATAAACTCAAACTGCAATCTCTGTCTCCAAATCCAAACTTTCTCAGCAATTGTGAAGCTGGGATAAGGCTTGGGGTTTGTTTCTGTTTGAGACTTTGGAGATTTTTCATCCTTTCCTTTGGACTCTGCTGACCCCACGGGTTCAAAGCTGACACCTTGAACAGGAAAGCTTTAAACTTCTAATTAAACTGGATAGCAAAGGAATGTGAAAAATCTCAGCAAGACTGTGAGGCAGAGATTGACAAAACACGGATTTAGTCTGTAATTTAAAAGACAGGTTCTGTTAGGATTAAGAACTGAACCAAGTTCATGCTCCCTCAGACTTTGTGCTTCCACTTCCTTTAGTTGCAAGGACCAGGACAACTGAACAGCAGAAAGGAAGCTTTGTGCAATCCTCATTTAGGTGAACACAAACCTGTTCCTACTTTGCTCGTGGCTTGCTCACAATTGCTTGACCATCCCAGAGACCAGGCAAGACCATTTCTTTCTTCTATCTGATGGAGGCAGTTATAAAAACAATTCCTCTCACCCAAACCAGGAATTGTTTTGTTGTACATCATGGCTCAAGGCAGACCCACCCTACTTCCTGCCATAGACCAGCCTGGCTACATTGCTAAACCCTACACAGATTAATTACAGATTAAAATCCTGGGTGTTTTAGTGGGCCAGTAAGGCAGGGTTCCAAGATGCAACCTCATTTCCCTGTGGGACACAATGGGGCAAGGAAGGGTATGTTTGCTCTCCCCTTTCCTGCTCCGAGGCTCTCCTTTGTGGGATGGCAAGAAGCAGGCAGAAACTCCTGCCCTCGAGCCTTCTAGAGCCTTCTGCCTTGCACACCATCCTGGCAGACAGGAGGCTGTGGGCAGCTCTCACTCTGAGAGGTAACTCTCAAACAAATGTTTTCATCTATTTTGGTGGGTAGCCTCAGTGAGCAGGGTTATGATATAAGTAAAAGCCCTCTGCCCAGAACCACCATTTTCAAAACAGGCTCCAGTGTTTCACGGGGCATGTTTCAGATTTCCATGTGACACACATGAAAGTTATCTCTGAATTCATGACTGCTTTCACTAACCAATGCCACTAAATCTGCTTAGTTTACATGGAAAGTGTAACCCTCAAAATCCCCTTAGATGAAATCTTCTGGATGCGTTGTGACTCCCTCAAGAACTTCCAAAAGGCACTGGACTGGACATGCCAGCAACCCAGTCCAGCTCACAGAGTCATAGAGTGGTTTGGGTTGGAAGGGCTTTAAAGATGATCTGGTTCCAAGGCCTTCCTGTAGGCAGGGACATCTTCCACTAGACCAGGTTTCTCAGAGTATAATCATGTATTTTGGACTAGCATCAGTGAATAATCTTATTATGTCATCCGATTTATGATAGCCAATTGACACCAAACTGCATTTCCCTCCCCTTTTTCTTTTCTTTTTTGTCTTTCCTAAACATGACTTGGACAAGGAAAAGCTGCATTTTGTTCAGGATTGTAATCTCTGGACCCTGAATTAAGGCAGTTGCTGATTCCCCATGAGAAGCCCTGGCTGGCTGGTGCTTTTGGTCTGCTGAACAGTTTGGAAACCCGGGTCAGTGCTTGGTTCTAACACCATTGCATTTAATCTCTGTTTTCAGAGCATGCTAAGGGCACAGTACTTGCCTCTGCTGACTACAGTTAATAGAGACTCAGCACAGAAGTCTTATGTGCTGCAAATTGCTCTAGTCCCCCTATCTGATGCCATCAATTACACTCCTTAGTCTCAAAAGAGTTTGCATTCATCTTACTCACTTTTTTTTAGAGGTGGCTTGAGACCTTCCAGAAAAGTGCACTTTATGTGACTTATCTCCATAGATTCACATTCCACTCTGATTCTGATTTGCTACAGGATATCAGCAAATCTGAAAGTGCCTAGCCAAGTCTTCATGACAAAATTGTACAGGGTGGGCAAACGAAGTGCTTGGCATGACTGGGGATTCAGGGTTGAAGAGACTCTGGACTTCAGGAGCCAAAGGGAGAGACTAATAAACAAGAAGGCATCTGAGACTGTAGCCATGAAGCTGCTTCTCTGGAAGAAGGGATGGCCTGGGTTCTTACTGCTGCTCCTGATGCTTTTTAGTTGATGACATCGAATTAATAAATGTACAAGCAGTGCTGGGAAAGGCAGCAGTGCTTCTGCTTTCTCAATTGGCCCTTCCCTTCTCTTTGCTGGATACCCAGGCTTAGACTAGCTGGATGGAAAACAACTGTCCCCTTGCCCTGCCTCCATGGGACTGGGTCCTCTGTGGGATACAGGGCAGGGCCAGAAATAAGATGCAGTCAATTCCAGATCCCAGTTTAAGAGGTTTAGATCTCATCCCAGACCTGGCTCAAGTGTGAAGGTGGCTCAGAGCACCTCTAAGTGAGGCAGGGAGGTCTCACTACTATACCTCAGTAGTAGTGAGTAAGGGGCATGTCTGGAGGCTTAGTGGGGCTCCTGCAGGCAAGTTTTGATGTACTTGTTTGGTCCTGCCACAGTGCACATCAAAATCCTGTTTCCCTGATGAGGTGGCTCCCACCTGGGTCTCCTCCACTTGAGTGCAGACTGGGGTCACTGTGAGATGAGTTGCAAGCTCAGGGCACAGCCAAGACTTGTCCCTACATCTGGGGACGCAGAGGCTTCTCTGTCTGTGTCTGGACAGTAAATCTGAGTAAGGCTGCCTGGGCAATGAAGCTGCTCATTTACCTTGGATGTGCCTTCATCAGCTGTGGGAAGTCCTAGAATCATAGAATAGTATAGGTTGGAAGGGACCTTTAAAGACTATCTAGTCTAATCCCCTGCAATAAAATGGAGCATCTTCAACAGGATCAGGTGGCTCAGAGCACCATCCATCCTGACCTTGAATGTTTCCAGCAATGTATCATCTCTCTGGGAAACCTGTTCCAGTCTTTCACCAGCCTCACTGTAAAAAAGTGTTAGCCTAGAAGGAGTGTGTTTAAGCAGGACAGAGAAATTTGTGCCATCGTTTTCCTGCATTTCATAACACTCTTATTTCCTAGGGGCAGGCACCCTACAGAGCAGGACACAGCTGTGTAAGCAACTGAATCTCATCTTTCTGCAGCAAGAAAGGGAGAGGTTTCCTACTCTCAGGAAAATATCAGGTTTTGTTTTTCTGTGTTATTTTGTTGTTAGTGTCTAGAAAGCAGAGGCTTATATTCTGTTTACTCTTTCCTGCTGGAAGTCATCCTCATCTTTGCCTGTTCTGCCTTGGCTCTCACTTTCTTGGCTACAATATGGCCCAGCTTTCCATTCCCAAAGAAGGATCAATGTGCTCTGAGTCCTGTGATAAGACCCTGCTGGAACCTGGGCACCCATGAAGGGAAAAGCTCAATCTGCCCCAGTGCTGAAGAGCATGCCTAGTACAATAACCCATACCATCTACTGCTTTCATTGAGTACTCTGACCTGCTAATTGTCATCATGACCCAATTTTTCCCTCCTACATCCTTCACTGATTAAATCTGATGAGCAATGACCTTCTGAGGCACGTGGTGGACTGTTTGGAACATTCTGTTTAGAAAGAGGCAGAGGAAATTCTTGCTCTTGAAGTCTGGCTTGGAATGTTTGGTGTCACAGGTGCAGTGGCTCAGGAGACCTCTCAAATAACCATCTGATGTAAGATCAGTGGAGCAACGTCACCAGGGCATTGTAAAATCAGATCTTATGCTGTTGAGACTTCTACCAGTCGACATGTTAGGCCTGCAAGTGCTCATTCCTTGTCCTTTCATTTAAAAAGCAGTCAGTGCCTCTGGCCATTGCAAAGCTGGTCACCACAAACCAGCATCTCTAACAACCCCTGTTATCAATGTTGAGTTTGTAGTCAATGCTCTTGATGATCCTGGTTCTGCCTCTTCCTTACATGTATATTTAAATTATGTATTAAATACATATGCTTTAAATAACTTTACATCTTGGGTATTACATTAAATCTTAGCAGAAAAAATTCTTCCAGTCAAAACTCTAACAACTGCACAGGGTGCATGAATGACATGCAGAGAGATGGGAGGAGGCAGAGACACTGACCTACCTATTTAAGGGGAACAGATCTGAGTGCTGATCTCTGAGGAGGACTCAAAGGTCCCATTGTTCCACCTTACAGCCAGCAGCAAGAAGCTGGTGGTTAACGATGAGAGTCGGAATCTCTCTCTGGTGCTCCTCAGAAACGCTTGCTGATCCTTCCTTGGCTGCATGGAAAGTTTTAGCTCCTGATGTCCTGCTATCCAAAGAGCAGTGCCTGGGTGAGGAGCACAGTCAGGCTTGTGGAGCTGCCAAGGTGTGCCCCTGTTAATGTCCTAAAGCCTAAGGCATTTCCCTAGGAGAGGAAGGATGTGAATGGATGCCTCCTACTTCAAAGTACTTCAAAGAAAATTGGGTACTGTGCCTGCAAATTATTTAGGTACTTTAAAAAAATCCAGTTAGGTAATTTTAGTACTCAGAATTTCTAGCTGCTAATCTGGAGCAAGGTTGTTGTACAGGTACTACAACAGAGTTCAAAATCTCTTTTTATCCAGTTCTTCTCTTGTATGTGTCTATGCATGTTCAGGCTCCAGAGAAAACTCAAGCTGAACTGACCCCAATTATCTGCTCTTTGAAGCAGAGTGTTACTCATGTTTGAAGCAGTGTTAGAGTTTTATCATAATCCCTTTACAGTCTATGGCAAGAAAAGGCATCAATCAATTAAATTTCCATAATATATTGTTTCTGAGGGACATCACAATGCCATTATTATCTTCAAATACTATAATTTGTCTGAAAATTTTGAGATCTTTTTCTTTGAATTTCTATTAAAAACAGTGTTCAGACCAAAAGCACAATCTCATTTAGTAACCATCTCTCCCAAGTTTAAAACTTGATGCTAGTGCTCATTGCACAAATTAAATATTCTAGGATCACCTTTAGCATCATATTTTTTTATGTAATAGTGACAAAATATAACTGGAACCATTACCTGTGGTATCAAGATCAGTATATTTAATACTAGGGTTTTGTTTTTTCTTAAGAGCAGGGCATAGTAGTTCTACAAAATTCCTTGAAAGCAAACATCTAGACTTTTTTGTTTGTTTTGTTTTGTTTGTTTGTTTGTTTTTTGTTTTGGTTGGTTTTTTTTGTTTGTTTGGATTTTTTTTTTTTTTTTTTTTTTTTTTTTTTTGTGACAGTTTAGCAGGCTGGAAATGCAGGAGTTAACTAGTTTGAATTTTGAATGAAGTCTAATAAGCCATCTGACTTAAAGTAAACAACGGTCTGAGTTACATCATTTGTGTTTTTATTAGCTGACCTTGCAAGCTAATAAATTCATCCTGTATTTTTCTGCTACTGCCAGTTTGCAGCGTACAGGAAACTAATCTTGTACAATAACTACCTTCCTGTAGTCAGTTCTTAAATGGAGCCAAATGGATTGGTGGCGGAAGAACTCCCCAGCAGTTCCTGTGAAACAGTGCTGAGCGCAGCAAGACCTGACAGAGGCTGCTTGCTATTATTGACTTTGACAATGTAATTATGTTCTCATTTACCTCCCTAGCACTTAAAAAAAAAAAAATCCCCCCCAGTACAAAGACTACAACGATTTTAATGTCAAATTAATTGTGAGATAGGTATTTGTAACATGCTAAATAGACAGCAAGTTCTCTGATTTTTTTTTTTAGAGGGTAAAATACACTTGCAGTGGCCATTATAGCACAAAGGCCTTTCGTATGTATTTGGCTGCCGTAGCAACATTTTGTTCCAGATGCAAAGGCTCCTGCTCACTCGTAAGTTAATAAAGGGTCTTGTGTGTGCTGCAACATTAAAGACAGACTCCCATTAATCTAATATCCTATAGTATACTACAAATGAATCTAGGATCGCTTTTTTCAGGGGCTGAGCTGTTTCTTTCAAGTTTAGAGATGTCCATGGGTGCTTTGCATACTTAGGAATGGTTTCATCTTGCGTGCACTGATATCAGTTGCAGAGCTGCTGAAGCTCCCACTGCTGCAAGGCCACTGAGCAGATCCCAGTGTGCTGTGGTGCCCTGGGGAGGGCTGGGAGTGTACAACACTGATATCCTCAGTTTGCCCCATCTGGGGGAAAAACCTCCAAAAGGGAGGTCTCTGATTCAGTCAAGTGAGCTAAATCTGGACAACATGAAAATTAACATGGAAAAGCTTTGGTTGCTTTGATCCACTGTAGTGCTTTTACAGTGAGTGTCTGTCTCTCTGACCTCCCATCCCCCATGAAAACAAAGAAAAGGACCAGAAGTAACCATTTGAATGACATTTTTGAAAAAATAGTTTGATTATATAGTTTCCCCCTCTAGTTCTTGATTATGCCTGACTTCTACTTCGTTTGCCCTCTCAGAAAAGGTTAAACACCCAGTATGGCTCACATATTGCTCTCCAGGGAAAAAGACCATGATAGCTTCCGAGCTGTGACTGTCATTATTGTAAAGCATTTATGAGAAATCACACAAGCTACTCCACTAAAATGGATACATTTCTCTGCAGCAACTTTTATTTGGACTCTATACCAGCTGTAGCTGTGAGTACAGCTGGGTGGAGAGAAAGTGACAGAAAAACAAAATGAGTTTCTTTGTTCTTGCTGAGTCTTCTCATCCGTGATTTTTTATTTTTAATTAAAAAAATATAACTGAAACTTAACTCCTGGAGTTCAGTATTCCATTTCAAATGAAAAGAAAATGTGTTTTATACACACAATTCCTCAGTAAAGGTTTCTGGAACTGTTAGGTAAAGCAGTTCATTTAAGAGAAACAAGCAATTTGGATTGAAGGCTTCTTGATTAGTGACTTAATGACATTTGTTACTTTGTATAATGGGATATCTTAAAAATTCTGCACAGGAGCTGCTGCTGGAGTGGTTCTGGAAATGAGGTAGTTAATGATGGGCAGGAAGACAGCCTGTAGATAAAACTGAAACATACACTGTTAATTTAATTCAAATATGGAAATGCTTGCTGTTAAGTAATGGTTTCTAGTATACATTGCTGGCTTAATCTTCACCCTTTAGCCTTCATCTCTGAGGATCTTTAAGGTCCCAGAGCAAGGTCTTAAATGCATGTCTTTTGCTTTGCAATCAGGGTAGCCTGAATCACCCTCAGACACTAATGGCATCATAACTCAATCCCCACTGGGCCCCGTTCCACATATCATGTCCCTCCTGACTGAGACAAGGGCTCTGTAGAAGATGATATGTGATCCTGTGATTAAAGACATTGCAAAAAATCAGACTGCAAAAGTAATGTCCTGTTCTTTCTCAACCTTTGAATAGACTTAGCAAGAATAATATTCTATAGAAAGTCTAATATTTGGGTTGGTTGTTTTTTGTTAAAACCTAAAAATAAGCAGATAAAATACCCACAGGAAAAGGCAGACCCTTTCTCAGAAAAATACTGGATTCTGATCTGGGATCTGTTAAGGTTGTATCATTTAATAAAAGAGCCTGCAGCAGCTGTGAGGCGTTAATGGCTGTGTAGGCAGCTGTTCAGACCAGCACGGAGTGGGGCAGTGTGCTGTGCCATCCATTGCACAGACATGTCCTCTGGGCTCGGCTTCCCACTTTGAAATGAGCAGTTTACAGGCAATCCTCCCCATGCAAACAATGTCTCTGACCCTGCTCTCCTATCCATCGGTCATTCAACACGGCTCCCATTCTCCACCACACTTTCCTTCTTCCACTTTTCCTCCCTGCCTCCCTTCCCAGCCCTGGCTCACATCTCCAGGTGCTGATCTTTGGCTGGTCTGAGCCTCCCTCTTGCTGCTCATCTGCCTCTGATCTGGCACCACGCTCCCCCACTCTTGCAGGTCGCCAGGAGGGGAAGGAAAGGGAGCTCACTCTGAATCAGGAACGCTCCTTGTGGGTGGGAGTCTTGTAGTGATCCCAGAGCTTTGTGAAAAAGTTCAAACGTTTGATCATGAGGAAGACCTGTAGTGAAAAAATCAATGAAAATGGAATGGGCTCTTCAGTCCAGCCAAAGCTGTTGAACTCTATCAGATCCTTGTCAGCTCAGTGCTGTCCTCATAAAATCAAAATTTCCCAATTTTTTTTAATGACACTGAAATTTTTGGGGGGGATAGAAAAAGAACAACTCAAATGTGTTTCAAGCCTTCACTCTGAAGTACATGAAAGAGACTAGAGATTGACAGTAAAATGACTTAGAAAATATTTTCTAAGTAAGGAAAAGTGTGTGCTTCCATGATTTTTTTCTTGGAAACTGTCAAATCGTCAGCAGAAATGTGCCCCAATACGTGGTACAAATGTATAATGTATATCTGAAAAATAAAAATCATAATACTCTATATCTGAATGACTCATTTAGTAATTCACTGTAAACATTATCTTGTAATGGGTATTTTGGCAACCTTAGACTTAATTAGTGTTCAGTTTCTGTCTGTAATATTTCAAGAACACTATTATGGATGGGTATGCTTTGCACGTGGCCACAGGAGCTGAATCATTACAACTGTCTGATTTATTGTACACATGTTCAAGAAGTTGTCTGTTTTCCCTGAACCTTCAAGACACATATGTTTACCTGGTTTTTTTGTACTATTCTGCCTTCATAGCTCGCTGCACTTTCCCTCTGTACTTTTCAAATCCTGCAATGTCTTGTTTAATCTGAATAGACAGGAACAGAACGCTGTGTTCTAAGTGGAGCCCTACCAGGGAAATGTATTATTCTCATCATTATCACTGTCTTAGACACAGAGCAAACCTGCTGTGAATGCTATTCTAGGGGCTTATTTAACTTCCTAGAGTCAGGAACAGAGAGGCACTCCCTTCCCTGTCTATCAAACCAGGTTCTGTCTCTGTTTCATCTGAAACCACATCTGGGTGCTCAAGTTTCTAATCCTTTATTTTCATAGAAATAATGCTTCAATTATCTGCTGGTTTGAGTCAATTTTGTTAGTTTGAATGAACAGTTTTGCAGTCCTATAGGAAGATTTCTTCTAGGATTTCTGAATTTCTTAGGCAGATCTGCATCTGATTTGACTATAAACATGCTCCAACTCCTGATTATTCATTGAATAATTTACATGGACTCTGAAACTCACTAATAATTACACTCCAGTAGGATATTTACTGCTCCAAATAGCACCTAATTTATTCATAGCCATTGATAGCAAATAATTTAATTCCACTAACTTTCCATATTTTCTTGTGTTTACATCATACCATTTGAAAACTTCTAGCTTCTCAAAGACCATTGAACAAAGGGGACTTTATGGAAAACAGTCAAAAGCCGAGGCATAACAGTGACTAAAGAATAACTAAGAATTTCTGAGAATCTGTAGTAATGATTTCAGGTATTTAGCAAAATATTTTGGACCAAAACTTTTATTCTTTTAACTTTGTTTTGGCACTGGTGCAAAAAAAGCCTGAAATGCTTCCATTCCAATTGAGCTCCATTTTAGCTTTCTTTTGCTGAGTTGTACATGATTCAGCAAAATGCAGATAATCTGGCCTCTGTGCTTTTCCAATTGACCCTAATTTGCAGGTACTGTGGCAGGACAGATCAGTGTTCCTCTGTGCAGCTGAAAACAAACCTTCCTTTGAATGCTGAAAGCTGACTCTCTGCCTTTCAGGCTCCTGAGACCTGCTGTGAACTTAGCAGGCTGCGGTGGGGAACTGATCTGTCACAACACATGAGGATAAGCCCCATCTGTGCTCCCTGAAGCCATCACTTTGGGAGTTGCTCTAAGTCAGTGCCTTCCTGCTTCCCTGCTCTGGGAGTTGTCCAAGATACTGCACAAATAACTCGTGGGAGGGGGGGAGTGCACATTTTTATGGTTCTCTCTCAGATTTGTGCTAGGTAGAATTTCACACGTGCTCTCTGACGGTGCCCTGCACTACCCTTATCTTCTGCTGCTTGGGAAGAGCAGGGACTTTCTGTATCTCCCAGAGGAAGGCTTCCAAATGTTGTTGGGAATATTTGAGGGGTTGTCAAGCCATTATTGTCAGAGATAAAACGCTGGCCATCTGAGGGATAAAACTTCCACTCAAGGATTATTTTCTCTCCTGATTTACACTGCCTTCTTATTAGGTCTATTATTCTCTGTTGGTGCCTGCAAAGAGAGCTGACAGCAATATTTTCTGATGTTCATCTCATTTTTGGATGGGATCTGTAAAATCTACTTTAAGCTACAACAGTACCTGACTACTTGGTGCCCTGAAGGCAAAATTCCAATAACTCACAAAAATTGAGGAAATGCCACTGAAATACATGACAAGTGACAAAATCCTGGGAACAGGCCATATAGTAGCTTCAGACTGGGTGTCAGGATTAAAAAAAAAAAAGTTACCTGTGGGTTATGCAGAAGATTAGGAGGAAGAAAATGCATGTAAGCACACAGGAATTTTTATTAATGTTTAGCTGAACTGCACTTACACTCCAAGACATCACAACACTTTCTAGAAACACAAAGATATTCCCCTCAGTGTTGAGCACTGATGCAAATGTATGATAAGGTGTTATGACTTTCTGGAATCACTGCAGTGATTGTGAATTATTCATGAAATTAAAATTCCAAACTAATTCACAGCATCAAACAGTTCTGGCAAGTGGCATATAATGCTGGAAACAAAAATGTACACTATATATTAAACCAGAAAAACTCTCTTATCCCTTAAATCACTGGGCCATACTGTTTTCCTCATCCTCAAGCTTGCTGGTACTTTAAGGCTTTAGAAGTGATTTTGTTTTTCACTTATCAGGATTTAGATATTGTGATTCTGTGCTGTGAATAGGTTGCATTACAAATGGCTCAGAAATTTACAAACAAAAGTCTTTGGGGAAAAAAATATAGCCAGTAGAGACACACAACTGTGTTTATATATCTTTTTTACCAAAAAGGGTGGATACAATGTATTTCCTTATTTTTGTAGTAAAAAAGTGTTAGTAGGTGCAATGTCAGAGTAGGGCGATCACGTAAACAGTCTGATCACTGAAAAAGCTTATTTTTCTGGCAAGTACTTGCTTAGATTCAGTTTCAAAACGCTCAAGAATACTGGCATTTGTCTAAAATTGGGAATGAATTTCACTTTTGCATAGTTTGCATCCAAAAGGTGGATAATTTCCAGTGAAGGGAGGTCAGCTCTCAAGTTAAATCCTAACTGATCTTTTGCCTTTGCAGGGATTTCTGGGCAGTTTGGTGTTTCGTGAATGTTTGCTCAAATATTAAAATCCTGAAAGGTGAAAAACAGATCTGGGAAAATGTTACGAAAACTATTCAAATATTTACACAGCCCCACTCTCCTCAAGGATATATACACTGACATTTTCAGTCACTTCTGGATAATAAAAAATACATATTCTGGGTCTGTTCTGCTCCTGTCTTAGTCAAGGGTGTTATCAAATGCTAGAAAAATTAGTGGAGGTAAATTATTGTGAAAATGGAGCTCTGCAGTAGGGAGTTAGGTTCACTTTTGGTCAAACATATCAAAGTGAGGTATACAGATGTCTCTTTCTTTGATATCAGATCTTATTATTCTTTATGGAAAAATGAACCACCATTATTCCAGTTAAAATAGCACTTACATTTACACAGTTACCCCATTCCCTAGCTTTCTGACCTCCTCAAGAACACAAACACACATTCTGAAATCACCCTTTTGCAGCTCAGTGTACTCTTCCATTTTTATTTTTCTTCTTTCAGGCTTTTTCTCCAGAAAGAGGCACTTCTCTGGAGTAGTACTTGCTTATTCCACATTAGGACACTGGAAAAATGAAGAGTGGTACCTGATTTGATGACTATGCCATTATCAAAAATCAGATCTCAAGAAGAGCTTCAGAAGGCAAATACCAGCTCTTGAACCTTCAAGATTTGCTCTTTCAAGGGTCTTGTTACAGCAAAATGCTCAGTTTTGAGTGGAGATGGGGAAAAAAAAAAAAAAAAGCACGATGTACTAACTGGTAAAAAGAAAGGAACTCAGGATTCACAGATAACAGTGTACAGCTGCCAACTACTTCCCAACTACTTTCCCAGAAACCCTTTCTTTTTTTAATTTAATGCATTAATGCATTTCTATGTGCTTTGACCTAGTGCATTTTGAAAATCCCAGACTTCTGAGAAACTTGTTCATTCAGTCCTATCTGGGCCAGAGTCTGTAGGCTGTGGATGCTGGTATATTAAAAGAAATTTAGGTATGGAAGCACCCCTGGATTTATGTGCAGCTTGTAAAGAGAGGAAGGAAAGACAAAATGAGTATTAGGAAAGACCAGAAGCTCAGATGACATGCTTGTTACGAGGAAATGGAGACTTTTTTAGCAGATGCTGCCATCTGCAAAGCAGAGTGCTGTGGTAGGGACACAGGGACTGTAGTCAGCACCCCGTGCAAAATACCTGGCTTCAAAAAGCTGCCATCAGCTTTCTCAATGTTGTTTATTCAATATGGGGAGCTAATAGGAGAGAATTTGTCACAGCAGTTAAAAACCACATCCCCAGCAATTACAAAGATGCAGAAATATTGCATACAGGCAATCACACACAACCCAGAATAGACTTCTTGCAGCTCAGTTCCCATGGCTTCTTAGTCATCTCCTTTTGTTCTCTTCTTCTAGAAGACATTTATAACACAGCAGTTCTCACCTTTCTCTTCAACAGGAAATCACTGGACAAGGCTACCTGGTCCCTATTTTTCATATAGTGTGAATACAAAAATCCAAATGTCTCTAAAAATTGCTGCAAAGGAAACCTTTGAACGTTTTTTATGTGCTATTTCACAGTAAAACTGCAAGGAAAACTACTTCTGTTAAGCATTCAGACTATTTTTGGGGAGAGCTGAAAGCCTCATTTGAATCTTTTTCTGTTTTCTTGGCAACAAATATCTCCCTGCAGAAAGACAACTTACATGTCTGTGTATGCAGTTGCTGCCTTGCTGCTTCCCAACTATTTCATCTACCTAAAATCAACAGAATTTCCCAAGTGCTTAATCTGTCCTGGGAGAATTACTATGGAAATTGCCACATCTGGAGTCTATGGAAATGAAAACTGCCATCACAGCAAAAGGGGAAGGGAGAGATGCGTGCCTTAGAGCAGTTGGTGTAACCTGGCTAACACAGGCACAGCTCAGTGTGCTCTGTGGCAGGAAAATCTCATTGCACCCTGGCTGGAAGTGGCTGCTGGGATTAAATGTTTCCATGAAATTGGTACCTGTAGTAACTGCTTCCATCTATATCTCTAAATGCATCTTTAACCTGCATCTGTAACCTGCCATGCAAATATTCCTGAGGAACAGGAGTTAGGAGGGGTGCTTGTTTTCACACTGCCATTTTCCATCGCCATTTTTCTTGCCATATCTCAGCCAGTGCAAGAGGAGCATCCTCTTGTAGAGATCATCTAAAACATCTTGAATTGTAGGGGAGAGAAAGATGCATGGAAGAAAAGCAACTGAAGAGCTTTTTTAGAAAATTGGGTGTCCATGTTTGCAGACTGTAAAAGCAGAGTTGTGAAGAGGTACTTTTCCAGTGAATCTGGAAAAGATGAAAAATGCCTGCTTCACTCTGGAGGGAGAATAGACTTATATGTCTCAAACTGTTGGTTTGAAGCACCTTTTTGTGCATGGGACAAAACCGACTGTATTACTTTAACCTGCATGGCACACCTTATAGAATTGTCCCACAGGATCTTTATTTTAGTATCAGGCCCTAACATTAACCTTGTGGATATTGAGAAAGAGCTATTAAAGACAGATGCTTCCAGTGATCTTTTGTCTTTCCCCCCATATTCCTCTTCTCTTTTAAACCTTGAATCGTATTCTTGCTTAATTGCTTAGGCTAGTGCTGAAAAAGTGACACTTTACCTCTGCATTTTGTTACTTTAAAAAAAAAAAATTATCTCAAAAGCCCTAAATTCTCTATCCAGGTCTTAACAATGATTATGCTGATGATGACATTTGGCAGTGTTATTTTTCATTATGATTCAAGAGTTCAGAAATTATATTGGCAAAAATAATGGCAACCAGGCAGTTTGCTAATCAAAGTTTTTACCCCAGATTTTGCATAATTTTAGGTACCTACAGAACAGCTAAGGGCAAGAAAAATCAAAACAGTGGTTTTTTGTGAGAACCAAATAGTATTACTGTTGTCTTTTAGGAAAGGACTTGCATTTAAGAAGCTTTATCCCAAAGCTTCATTGACACTGTGATTAACAAGGAAATTAGATCAAATTAGGCAGCGAAGTGAAATGAACAGTTTATTAGAGTTGAGCTGCCATAACTGGATTGAAATAAATAGATCAGCATGACATTTCTGTGTAGCCTAAAATGTCAGAGATACCAGGCAAAAAGGGCCAGGCAAGATGCTGGGTTGATAGTTTGAGAGGATAAATGTTACTCACCCTTCCCCAGTGTCTTAAGATCTCTGTGGTAGGTAATGCCAGCTTCTTCTCATTCTGGTACTCAGCATCTTCTCTTACCCACAAATTTGACTTGACTTTGAATATTCTTTTTATAGGACTTAAAAAAAAAAAAAGTTATTTTTTGATTTAGTTCAAACTTTCTTAGTATTTCTCTCCCTAAACAGCATAAGCTTTAGCTTTACGATATGATCCTTAGAACCATACAATTTTTTATTAGCAATGTCTTTATTTACTGGGAAAATGTTCTTCACACAGAGCATGATCAGTCCTTGAAGAGGCTTCCCAGGGCATGGCACATGGTCATGAAGCCTGAGAGAGTTCAAGCAAAGAGCCTTGGACAGTTTGGACCAAAGACCAGACAGTTTGCTCTCAGGCACACAGTGTGAGTCTTGGGGGTGTCCTGAGTAGGGCCAGGAATAGACTCAATGATCCTCACTGATCCATTCCTGCTCAGTGTGTTTTATGATTCTGTGAAATAAATGTTAACCCTCTCAATAAGCTACTCAATATGTTCCTTTCTTTTATTTTCTTTCAGGCCTTTACTTCCGTTTTAGATCAGTGTAAGAAATGAACACAACCTTGGCACAAGCACAATCACCAGTTTGTACCAATTTAAATTGACATGATATGTGGTATACCCTGGATAAGACTGGGCTGTTAAACCAAAAGCAGACATGGGCTACCATGATGGGTAATCTGCAGGTCCAGCTTCTGACACCAGTCAGATTATTCCCTGGAAATTGAGTCATGCCTCAGAAGGCTGTTTTTATTTTGGAGACATTTCAGGTACTTAATGTGTAGTAAGCTGTTAAAATATTTCATTAAATACTTCTCTTTCCTTCTACTTCTCATTTGTTAGTGCCAAAATTTCACAGCTGGAGTAGGTTTCTCTTTTTTTTTTTTTTTTAAATAATGATTTTGAATATTAATCCAGCTCTGAGCAGGAATAGTCAGCACATCCCCAAGCCATAGGCTCAGATGTTCTGCGTTGACTGCTATTTTGATATTCTTGGATGGAAATCCATCCCTTAATACTCAAACATGAGGCACATACTGGTTCTCTGGCATGCCTTTGCTTGGGACCATCTGTTGGGGTGGCACTATGCCCACTCAAAAAACTCCCTGCCAGTTTCAAGAGGGCATAGGTATTAACCAAATATAGATTTAGAAAGACAGCTAGTAAAATGCTAAGGATGTCATTTTAGCTGCAAGACTATTTCTCTTGTTGTTAGGCACTCCCAGACTGGGTCCATACATTTCAGAAGAATGCTTGCAGGCACACTGTAAGCTCACCTCAAACTTTCCTGTTTATGCACATACATATAAAAAGGTAAGCAAATGTTATTAACTGGAAAATGTCCACATACTCAGTTTTCTCTGAGAAACTGGCTTGAGCTTGGGAAAAACTTCTAAAACCAGCCACTGTAAACAAGCAAATTACTGTCTTTTTATACAGTAGCTCTTTCCCATATCCATCTCCCTTTTAAATATAATGCATTGATATTAGGCAGCTACTGTAAAAAAGGAATTGGGAATTTTTACTTGAATAGCAATTAAGGATCACTTGAAAGATACCTGTGGCTAGGCTGCTCAGAAAAGTAATATTCTTTGGATGACTTTAGAACATAAAAATATTAATGACAAGTGAAACTTGATTCAGATTGTAGATGAATACAATTACAGTTTCAGCTTGGCAAAGCTGATATCAAAATGTAGGGTGTCACTTTAAGATAAATTCAGAAGTTTAAAATCTGCAATCTTTTTTGTAGAACAAAAAAATTTTCATGTTCCACATTTATTTGCTGCTTGGAAGAGGGATAAACTTACTGATATTGCTAATATTGAAGACTTTGGTTATGCAGGTGATGAATAGGAAACAGTATTAATAAATACATTTCTTGTATCTTCTTCTATAAATAGCAGTTTACAACTATAGGAAGAAAAAATTCTTATCCATCTGAATATCAAATAATTTGAAACATATGAGAAAATAACATGAACAAGCTGAAGAGCAGATTGGAAGGAGGCTAAGAAAGTGAGAAATGGAGAAAAAAAATAAAAACCAGGTTGGCCTCAGGATAGAATCATATGACCTCAAAGACAGAAGCAAGAAACCTGAATCTGATGTGGAAAGAAGGAAGGTTATAAAAAAGTGGGGAAAGCAAGCTTTGCACTAGTATTGAAAATAGGTGAATAGGCTCCTCTGTGACTCTTGACAACAGGCCATAAATGGGAAGGTGAGGTGCAAGGGTCCAGGACAAAATGATTGCAGAAGCACAAAAGTTGTAAAAGAGATCTGGAATTCCTTTTTTTTTCCATTGAAGAGAAGATATGCTTTATAAAGATTATAAAAAGCTTAAGGTGGAATAGGAGATAGAATTTAACAAAGGACAAAACTAGTCAAAGTACTAAACAAATTCACATTTGATGTATCTGAAAATTTGCCCAACCAGAAAGTTCCCAAGAAAATGAGAAAGTTTGCTTTTGTAAATCCAGATGTTCAGCAGAAAGATGGATATGAGATTTCCAGTCAGCTACTGCAACAGTAAGATTTGAAGATTAGCTGAGGATTCCTCTAAACATCAGCCAGTGCTGGGTCTTTGAGCTCTCCTCAGGAACCATTTACATACGTGACACTGTTTTACAGGACTGTGCTAACTCTGTGGTCATCATGCCTGCTCTTACATGAAGCCTGTAAAAACCAAGACCAACAACACATAATCTTTACCCACTCTTTTAACTGGCCCACATGTCTCC
The DNA here is from genome assembly GCF_963513975.1 of Fringilla coelebs. Lineage (NCBI taxonomy): Eukaryota > Metazoa > Chordata > Aves > Passeriformes > Fringillidae > Fringilla > Fringilla coelebs. The sequence continues at coordinate 24,626,401 of NC_140029.1, read as the reverse complement.
TTTAACACACTCCTTTTTTCCTCTTGGACATTTTGGAATCCTTTCTCAAGTGCAACTACCCTTGATACCATACCTCTGAAAGGCTGGAGCAGCACATTTTCTGTGTGTTTACTCAGAGGAAGATCAGTGGGACAATTCAGGTCATTAAGAGAATAATTACCCACCCATCACAGCAGACTGTACATCTGCAGGCTCCTGCTATGGGACTTTGCTGTGCTGACAGCCATGTGAACACACAGCAAAGAGATGGCCTCGGGGTGCAGCAGTTACCATCTAGCTGCCTCTTTAGGAAATAATGTGTGTTCCAGCATTTCATCAATACCTCCAGAGAGGGAGACTCCACAGCCTCTCTGGGCAGCCTGTTCCAGTGCTCTGCTATCCTCACAGTAAAGTTTTCCCTCATCTGCAGATGGAACTTGCTGTGTTTCAGTTTGTGCCTGTTGCCCCTTGTCCTGTCCCTTCTACTGGAACCAGTTAGGCCACATCCTCTTTACACCTGCCCTTAAGATATTTGAATGCAGGGACAAGATCCCCTCCCAGTGATCCCTTTTCCATTGCTGAAGTGGGCTTTGATTCTGAGTTTCAGTGTTTTGCTTTCCATAACAAGACTGAAACCTGTATTTGTTCTTTAGGTTGTAACTTCCCTCTTCCCTCTGATTTGCTACAACCCATAAAGCCCCCGATGTCTTTGAGTCAAGAGTCTTTGAGCCAGCTCCAACAGCTCTGACACTCCTGGGTGCAGCAGGGTATGGGGAAGGATTTGCTACCTTACACGGAGAGGATCATCTGGCTGTGGAGAAGGATGGTAGAGAGAAGCCCCACAAAAGCAGTGTCTGTTGTCCTTGAGTCCAATCATAAAGGTAATAAAGAATTTTGGCAAAGCAGCAGGTGCATCTTCTTCTGGCTGTAGTTACAACACTCCCACTGTACAGTCTTCACAGAGGGAAAATAATCAGCACCAGTGAAGAAATTCAATAATAATAAATGCTAACTTGTCTGTCTTTGAAAAGAACAAGTAGAAATGTCTAGAATATATAAGAGGTGATTAATTTTTCTTGATTGCTGAGAGGCAAACATGGAACAGGTGAGAACAGGTACCATTAATCCAATATTATTTCTTGTTAACATCTATTTGTCTTGACCTATCCCACTCTCATAAACCTATATTGAAATAAGTGTCTGTTTTAATTTGCATTGGACATGTTTGAGAAAAGAGTTTATCAACAGAGGGAATCAGTAGCTGCAGCTGAGGAGGAAGAATAACTGAGGATTCCTCTAAACACCAGCCAGTGCTGGGTCTTTGAGCTCTTCTCAGGAACCATTTACATATGTGCCACTGTTTTACAAGACTCTTCTAGCTCTGTGGTCATCATGATGAGGAAGAAAAAAAGCCAGAAGACTGTATCAAAGTTAGAATGTGTAGCTTTTTCCTTTGATGGTGTTTGAAAATGTTTACAAAAAGATTTGCAGCTTTTGGAAAAATTATTTCTCTGTGAAGAGACATAGAGTCAATGTGAATCCAGTGAGATCGACCTATGATTATAAATACAAAATGATTTTTTAAAAAATATGTATGCATATCAATACCTTTAGCCATACATTCAGCATAGCTCTGCATAAAGATATTTATCATTTGCTTAAATATACATTTGATTGAAATGTGTTTCTGATTTATAATTTAAAGTAAAAAAAAATTATATTTTCTCAAATCTTGAAACAGAAAACACCCTTAAAGTGTGTTTCTCTCTCCATTTTTGAAACATGAAACCCTTTTCAGGAAAAAAAGGCCAGAAAATAGGAATAATTTTTGTCTCTAAATTATACCTCTGTGCCTTCTAAAAGCTGTGTAAATTCAATTCCCATTTTTAACTTACAAATACTTATTCTATGTCGAAAGTAAAGTATTAACTACGACTCAGGAAACAAGCTCTGAAAAAGTCAGAAAACTATAATTAATTCAATTCCTTACAATATTCCATCCATAGCATTTAATAGCATTACAGAAGGAAGTAAGAGGTTTTCATGTCATGTGAGAGGGCCATAACCTTCAGCAATCTTGGTCCATCAAAAGTTGGGAAAACCAGGACATATAGTTCTCTCTAAATGAGCACTCATGTGTTACACAACCACTCCCTTTGTGTTTAACAACAAACTAAGAAAAGCAGATCAAGAAAAAGTGGTTACACTGCAAAGCCAGGGCAGCTGTAAAGCTCAGAAGTGTTTCACGTGGTATTTGTGGTGGGATCAGCACTGTGGTGGGCTGTACTTCAGACTGGGAACACAAAGAAGGATGTCTATTCCTAAAATCATTGCAGTTTTTAAGAGCACTTGGACTCCTGTAAAAATGCTGTCAGGGAATGGTATGTTTCTTTACTAGAAGGTGGCTGCCAAGCAGGATCACTGAGCGCTTAATCACCCTTATATTAAAGCTGAGACACATGAACTGAAACAGTTATTACAGGGAATAATTACAGATCAAATTAAAAGCATTAGAACTGGCAAAAAGATCAAAGCAAAGCATTCCCTGCAAGAAATGCACGCGATGTTGCTCTGAACAGGTAGAAGTGAAGGTTTGCAGTGAAGATTGTATTCCTTAAAGTAAAAGTGCTTAAGAGCAGTCAAGGTGCAGCTGATAAAACACACAGAGAGTCAGAAAACCAGGGCAAATACCTGCTTGCAATAAATTTGAGGGCAGGTGCATAATACAATCAAGAGGAAGTGATTCCATTTTGAAAAAAATCTGAAATTTTGCCAAGGAAAAACCAGCAAATCCTAAGCAAACCTTGTACTCTTGATATAAATAAGGAAAAGACATAGCTAATTACCAGAAAGCCACATGGAGAATATCACAAAGATCTTCAGTTCAGAGTCTTGTCTCAAAAGAAAAAGTATCTGACGACTCTCTACCTTGTGAGGAAAAGTGGCTGCAAAAGCTGGTGATGCGAGGCTATCAGAGGACAAGGAATATCTGGTCAAGCTGGTTGCCCTTCATGATAAAACTAATAGTTCTAGGTCATGTACAAACAATGCTAGCTTTCAAAGACAGAGGAACTGGCAATCTGTTAAGATAATACCTCTCTCAGTTGTCCCACAAGTGTGGGCATAGCTGCTGTGTACTCTCATTTCATAGATATGATAGCGAGAGAACAGTGGAAAGATACCAAAGTTCACAATTTGTTTGTTGTTACTCTCCAGAACACTGTACACGTGTCTGTGAAAAGCACATTTCCCTCCCAGCCTTGTCCCAAGGCAAAGGGACGTGAATAACCAACATGTGCAGGTTCAGGGGACAGATTCCTGGCAGTAGGCAGGTCAGGGAGGGGAATATTTTCGGAAGAAGACCAAAGGAGACCTGGGATTTTGAAGTGTTATTTACCTGGTGTGTCCCACAAGAGGGGGACAACATTGTCTTATTTGACATTTGTGAGTTGTTTTCCCTGCTCTGTATTAACTGGCTACATCAGCTTGCAATGAATGTGTCATTTCCATTTGATTTCCAAAAATATTAAGAAGTTGCTGTAACAGTGCATGCTGACTGCTGACATTCAGGGTAGAGAACAATAACAAGCATGGCATCTGATAACCCTGAGTCATGACATATCACTGGCTCAGGAAATAAAGACCAGTATATTCTATATATATAATATTGTATATACTATATATAGATTATATATATACACTATATAGAGAGTATAATGTATGTAATGATATATATGTGTGTGTATATATAACACAAATGTATATATAATTATATATATAAGTGTGTATATATAACATAAACATATATATATATATATATAGTGCTTGCGTGTGTTATGCCAGTACCAAAATGATTGGTATCAGTAAAACAGTAAAAATGTAATCAATGTATATATATCAAACAAATTATTTCAGGGAAACAATAACTGCAGTGGCACATATCATGCTCAATATCTAAATCAATACTATTGAGCTGAGCTAACAATAAATCAAATCTGCATAATCAATTCCTCTACTAGAAATGAAACCATTAACATTCAACTATGGAAGTACATACCATTTATACATTTTCTTTTGGCAATTTCTGTTTATTTGACTCTAGAATGTTCACTAGCTGGTGTTCAAACACAATGTCCCTTTATTTATGCTTAAGTGGTATGTGAAGCAAAGTACTGTGGATGAGGTTGAACCCCTAACATTTTGTGAACAGCTCATGTTGCTGCTGGGTGGATTTGGGTTTAGAAAGGATTTGCAATATTTCAGTAGGTTTGGGGCTTCTGAGGTCAGAAGACACCATGGTGGGGTTGGCAAGAATAACTCCAGACTGAGTGCACACAATCAGACACATTTTTGGGTGCTGAGTTTTTCCTGAAGCATAATTTGTCATTTCTACTTCACGCTTCCCTGCTCAAAGGGAGAGAAAGATGCAGCATAGACAGAACAGATATGGAAGGGTCAGAATGTGGCACACAGGTGTCTTCTCACTACAGAACTCAGGGGCCAGGCACAAATTCTGTACAGTCAGCAAGCCAATGTCTGTGGGAAGACTGGAGGGGGAAGAGTATGAAGGAAGGTAGGTTCAAAACCAGATGGACAATAGCCAATAATAACAACAGTAAACAAACCCCTGCACTTGCTGCACAGCCTTTTACTTTGTGGAAAGTCTGTATTGGTCTGATTGTACTCCTCAAGGGAGCAATTAACTGCTTTAGAAAATCTGAAATGTTTTTGGTAGGGACACGCAAAGGAAACTGATCATCTGGTACGACCTCCAAATCTCAGGATGGCTGCTGCATGAAACATCCCTTGTCAATCTTCCTATGTTCACAACAGCCATGATCCTGTTCAGGACTGGTACCCTGCTGCTTGAGAGGAAACAAAAGATAGGGGACATGCTTGAAGAGGAATTACTCTGTGTGTAGTGAAGTACCTCAGAAATACTGGAGAGCTTCAGGGGACTTTTGCACATATCTCTTTCCTGGAACTCCTTCTTTCTACAAAATCACTTATTTTTAATGAAATTTATATGCATGAATCTAAAATCTTCAGTCAGATCCTTTGCAAAAATCAAAGCCTTTCTTGAGTAGCCAACCTCCTTTTTTCCTAATCTTTCTTTTCAAAACTGCTGCACTGCCCAATTTATTTAAAGTTATGGGTCTCTTTTAGCCAACTAAAAATTTGGTTTATAGTTTAGCAGCCATTCTTCTATTTCTGTAATTGATAGAGGTGTGAATTTTCTTAATTTTCTTTTGGACAGGCTTTTTTTTTTCTTTTTTTTCCCTCCCATGGACTGTAAAGGGAGCTTTTGTACAGCTAAAATCCAGGTTTTCTAAGCCATTTGGTTCCAAAGGTAGCAGGACTCACTGAAGCATTCCCATGCTTCAGAGTTCCTAAAATAAACTACTCATAGAAACAGTCACATTTCTAAAACTGACGCAGTAAGCCTCTACAAGTTAAAAAAAAAATTAATTAAAAACTTAATATAGAAAACATTTATGGAGACACTTAAACTTAAGCTAACAGAATAAACCCTATAATATATAAAAGAATAAATAAGAAATTAAAAAAAAATAAAATAAGAAATAAGAATGAAGAATAAAATTCTTTATATAAGAATAAAGAATAAAATAAGAAATAAGAATAAAAAACCCCAATATATCTGCAACAAATCAATCTAAGGGATGTTTTCATTTCTTCACTTTTAGAAGATATAAAGCAATAAATGAAAAGATAAACTGGAGAAAAGAAAGGGATGCTCAGTGTACTTTATCTTTTATAAAAGCTAAGAGAAATTCAAAGCCAATAAAAATGCAGAGGGCTGTATGAACCCTTGCAGCATGAAGCCCAGCCTAGGGTGACCCACAGCAGGCAGCTCTGGATGGCAGCAGCAGGAGCTGCACGCTGTTGCCTTGAATTTATGTGCTGCAGCAGCTTTGGCGCATACGGTAGGTAGGTGGTCTGAGTGTGACTCCTGCAGCTTTTCTGGATGCCATCCATATCTGCACTGCTGTTTGCTCCCAACTGCATTTGACCTAGCACACTTTGTGCTTTTCGATCCTCACTGTAGGAAAGAGCAAAGAAAAGTAGATGGATATATTAATATAGGGTTGTAACACAAGCCAAGGGGCAGGCATCAGGAAAAGACCACTACCATTTCTCTTGTCTTTTGTACAGGACAGTTCTACCTTTGTTAAAGGTGCAGTTCTACCTGAGCAGGAAACCAGGCTGGAAAAAGCCTAATATTGTGAAACAAATTTAACTCTCTGGAGAACAGAACCAGGTACATGCAGACACTCATGTGGATTCTCTCTCTCATCTCCTTCCCCCCATTCCCCACCTGACTGGGTGTTGCTTTGGCCTCTCTCCAGCTGCAGCAGAAGGGAGAAGAAACAGAGGACTCTCAAGTGGGTCTGGACTGCCTGGTAAGTTCATATCTGCTGAAATTAGTTGGACAAATTCTCCTGAATTTCAAATGCTCCTTGAGCTCTAAGGCTTCAGACACATGCAGGAAATGCCAGGCAGGTAGGGGGACTGATGCTGCTGTTGCCAAGCGTTCAGCTCCTCCTCTGTAAATGTCCCTGTCACAGCTGAGCTATCCTGTTTTTTGTCAGACAGTTGTCTGTGAGGAATGCTCTTGCTCAGAAGCAATCCAGCTTGGATAACCAAAGAGTTCAAGCAAAAAAAAACTGATGTAGGAAGAAAGAAAAATTTAAATAGAAACCCTCAAAATATTTCTGTTTCCATGTAAGTAACCTTTGGTAACAAAATAAAATAGGAGAGAAAGTATGGAAAATACATACAATGATGAATTACAAAAGAATGCATTAACGTAAGCATTTCTGGAGAGAGAATAAATCCCTTGTGAGCAATGGCAGAAAAAAGGCTACATCATCCAGCCATATCTGTCTGCTTGCATTCTTGAGTTACAAATGCTTCCACCTGCCTGCCACTGAAGAGCCCTCCTGCCCTCTTCATTTAGTAGTATAGTCATTAAATAACACTTGGGGTGTTCAGCTCTTTACTGAGTCAAGTAAATTTACAGAATCAAAGCAGGTGAAGCAGTGTGTGAGCATGGGCCTTGTAGGCATTCAGGTAGCTGTCAATTCACCTTCTGGCCCTGGTTTGGACCACTCCAGAAAACTGTCTCAAGGTGATAGTCGCAGTGTGCTTCTAAGGCTTCTCACTAAAAAGCTTTGTGGGCCAATCTGTCCTTCAACACCACCCCAAAAGTCTCTAGCAAATATGTGCTCTCCTATCACACCCTGAGTCAACTAACAGCTACCAGCTCCAGCCACCCTGGAGCAGAGCCCTCACACCATTTTAGAAATCTTGGACTTAATAGACACATTTAGAATAACATTTTTGCCCTTGGGTCCCAAAGCCAGCAGTCAAGAGGCGGGAGGTGTGCTGGGCCAGCTCCTGTGATGTGCAGAGGAAGTCTGACAGGCAGAGAGAGCCTTGCACAGCAAGGGCACGAGTCAGCCCACGCCAGGTGATTTTGGTGCTGTGGATCTCTCCATTTGGCACCACTGACACAGTCACAGAAAACAACTACCATTTCCTTTCCATCCTGAAATCCTTCATTGACTCTTGTACATCCACATGGATTTATCTGAGTCCTGTCAGCTGAGGGGACAAGACACCAGCAGGCTGAATTACCTGAAACTAACCCTGCAGCCAAGCAGCACATCCCTAACTATTGAAAGTGGTGGAGTATGTGCTTTGGTCAGTTCTGTTCTCTCCAGGTGAATCCCATTTTCACCTCTCCAGGTGAGTCCCTGAGGCTCTGCTGGAATGCTGAAGTGCTGTTTTGGTTCAGGTCCAAGGCCACAAAGTGTTCAGCTGTTTGTGGGATACCCGGATATTTCACCTTCATCACTACTGAAACCAGCAGATATTTGGAGTGATCCTTCTGAAAAACCAAGCCTGCTTGCTGGTGAGTGTATCTGCAGTTCTTTTAAACATACCAACCTCCTACACAATATCCTCCTCCAACTCAAATTGCAGAAAGTACTGGAAAATTGCTATTTGCCAGGTTTTTACTAGCTCAGAAAGAGGAATACATGAAAAATAAGCTCTTTCCAGGAAAGATCGCACCAATTTTCTGGTCTTTGTTTGGTTTTGTGGCCTTTTGTCTGCCTTTTTTTTTTTCTTTTTTCTTTTCTTTTTTTTTTTTTTCTTTTAATTTTAATGTCACAGAATGGATAGCATGACCCAGTATATTATTTTGTCCTTTTGCATTTCTGGTTGTATGGTTAATTCCTGCATAATGCACCATGAAAATGAGGACTTCATCTCTCACATTAACATTACCCTGCTGCACTAGCAGATGTCCAGTTACAGCTGTGTATTCCCTTTTCAAAAACATCCCAAGTCTTTCTGTTGCTGTTACACTTTCTAAACATTGCAGCATGAAGGAACACATGTCAGTAGAAGCTCTGACAAAAGATTTCACTGTAGTCAGCTGTGAAGGTTGTTACTGTGAGACAAGCTAGTGACAGCTCTCTAGCAAGTGTGCCTTCAGGTTTATTGGTGTCAAAAGTGTTGGAAAGTGAGAAAACCAGTTAAAGGCACTCATATATTCCCTCTGTGCCAGGCTTTACATTCTGTCTTACTTGAATAATCAGCAATTTCCTGTAGTATTTGAAATATCACTCTTTTGGAGGAATTCAAAATGACTTTGCAAAATTGTGGCCAAATTGATATGTTTCTGAAGGAACAGAAACAGCTAAAAAATGAATGCTATCAATTTATTATATTGGCATTAATATAAAACCCTATCTATATCTATGTGTGAGCACTCTATTTCTTGTACAAAAAAAAAAAAAAAGTTAAAGCAAAGAGGGGTGCAGTTCTGCAGTTAAGGTGAAACTAACACTGCAGCACATCCCTAACTATTGAAAGTGGTTGAGTATTTGCTTTGGTCAGTTCTGTCAGTTGCTTTGGTCAGTTCAGTTTCACTTTTTGAGTTTATCCATGCATGCACACATACACATATAACACACCTGGTCTGCTCGTGTACTTCAGATCAATTTAATACATTAAGCATAGAAGCAAGAATTTGCCCTGTGCGATGTCAATTCTTTGGCTGCTTGTGTTTGAAGCCTCACACAAAAGGTTCAACATTTCTTTTAGCACCCACAGACCCCAATGAATTGTTGTCTGTCCACAAGAGGTCTGAGCCTGGAAATCATAATCAATTTTTATTGGGCTCCTGACAGTGCATTTCAGTGATGCCGTGGGTTACTATGGGCACTAGCACATACGGTAGACACATTCCAAACCACATGTTCTCTATTTACTGTATAGCACAAAATATGCAGTCCAAGATTGTCCAATGTAGATAATCTAAGCCACATGCAGCTCAGTGAATGTAAAGCTTGGAGTATTTGATCTCAAAACCCAATTAGAGAGGTTTGTTTTCTTTGATCTGCGTGGAATGTTGTAGTATACACATTATAACACTGACTTCCAAAAGTTATTGGCATAATAAACACTAATAATCCAGATATTTTTTCTTGAGTTCCAAAAAAGAAACTGCATGTAAGAATTGCAACAGGTTATTGAGGGTGTGACTTCTAAAATGAACATAGTTCTCACAGAAACCCTTGAAGAGGGAAAGTGGTGAGAAGAGAGTAAGATGTGAACATTCACAGCACCAACACCTTTGGAGATGAGTCTGCTTCCCCTGGAATTCCTCTGTGACTGTTGGGATATCCAGTCTGCAGTTTTATTTATTTATATACTTCATTGGAAACTGCATTCTGAGCCTATACTGATGTAGAGCAATAAGGAGCTTGACTCTGAGGGTATTTAAAAGAGACAGAAACAGAGGCAGGCAGGTAGCTTAGGTGGACCCAAGAATCTACATCCCTCAAAAGTCTGCTTTTGGGGCTTGGACCATAAGAATACCTCTCCTTAAAAGAGGAGAAAAGCTCGTTTTGGTTCTTTTAACTTGGAATATTTCCCTCTAAAAAACCCCAAAAAATTAAAGTACATAATTGTAGTTGAAGCTGCCTGGGAAGAACAGATATAACAGATATGCAGATCTGCTTAAAGTAGTGTCATAAAAATGATGACTGTTAAATGTGACAGCCTCCACAATTTTTGGGGGACTGCCTTATGCAAAGAAAGATTTACAAATCCATGTGGTAACTAGCACTCTGTATTTTTTTTACACATGATTCATATACTACTTATGTACCCATGATAACTATATTATAAAAATGGTTTTGTGTATATGCTTGGCACTTACAAATTGTAATGGAGAAAAGATGATTAATTGCACAGCAGAACTCTTTGACAATTTGCTGAACCTGTGCATCACTGACATAAATCTTTCTCCCAAGTGCCTTGACTATCATTAACTTGAAAAATCAGCAAAGCAAAAACCTTTATGAGTGGGTTCATGGAAATAGAGAGACATATTTTGCAGATATGGTATGCAGCAGACATGTGGGAACAGGAGAATACCTGCAGCAGGATACTGTCTTGCATATTTTATACGAATCCTTCATTTCTTATGGCTGTTATTTATCTGGACCCTTGCATTACATTTAGTAAGTCTTGCTTTCTGGACTTTGGTGGTCTGCTACGTGGATCTTTTTTCTCTCTCATTTGCAAGTATCCTCAAATAAAGCAAAGGCATTTATTTCCTTCTGTGGCCTCAGTCCTGTGCTCCCACTGCTGCTCCTCAAGATTTCAGCCTCCACAAGCCATATTCACTTAGCTACACTTCCATCTGAATAGCAAATGCTAATTGCATTTGTTTCCAGCCTTTTCCTCACTTGAGATCCTCTGTTACACAAGAGGTTGGGGACCTTCAGCCCAAGCCTTGAAATATACATTCAAGAGACTTGAAAGGTTCTTGTTTTATGTTTTAAACCTCTGTGAGTGCTGGTACAGAAGCTGTTCTCTGAAAAATGGCCAATTCGATAAAGGTTGCCTTAGTATAGAAAATCTGATTTTATATTTGGATAGATTTGTCTGAGCCAAACCCCTCTGAAGTGAAAAGGACATTTGACACTGATAATCTGTGCATGAAAATAGACCAATTTGAGTGAATTAAATGATATTAATAGTTCAGATGAAAATATGGAACAGTAATTGCAGCATGTACACCATTCATAGAGAGTCATAATAGGGTTCATTCTTAGCATTTTTTCATGTTTTTTATGTTCATGTGCAAGGACACCTCTATTCACCTAAATCTTGGTTAATTTCTGTTTTCACATACTCTCCTGAGCCGCCTTACTTGAGAACAGGAAATATTTTTTTTCTAACATTTAAATTGTCTGCAGAGACGTTGAATAGAAATTATGGTATGTTCAAGCTGCTCAAGTATTTCAAAAAGATAAATTTTTTTTTAATAAATTAACTAAAATTAACTTTCATCTAATCTACTTGAATTGAAAAGTCAAAATTAGGAGCCAAATATTTTGGCACTCATCCATTCATTTTTAAATTTTGATACAGTTTCATTAATGCTCTTTACCAACATATCCCTTTCAGACCAATTTCTTGAGCAAAGATTACTCTGTTCTTCAGCTGCTTTTGGAAGACAAACATTTGCACAAACATCCAGGCAAGTCCACTAAAATATCAGCCTATGTAGGTGGAAAAACTAAAAGCTAAGGTGTTTTTCCTTTTGCATGTAAATACCCTCAATTCAAGATCACTTTTTTCCAGGGTGAAAAGAGACTGTCATCTACAACATGTGTAACTAGTACAGGACATCAGTGTGCTGCTGCCAATGCTTAAGAACTTCGTTGTTTTCAGTCAGCATCCTTCCATCATGTGCATAACTTATTAAAATCAGCGACTTCTCTGTCTGGGTATTAGAGAGTTCACTCACTTCTTATATCCACTGAACAGCTGAGATTTACATATTTTCATATTTGCTGGCCTAGCATAAGAAGAAACCTGGTAAAGGGGCTGGGTATCATTTTTAAAATACAGAACATTAAGTAATTAGGGATATCTGATGAAAAAGATACAATTAATTCAATAAATTTTGCTTTATAATAAAAGAGATACTAATTACATTATTATTTTTGTTTATGAGGCATATTTCCTGCCACTATGAATTAAGTTTAAAAAAATCAAGCATAGAGGAAAAATATTGTGAACCTGGGACACACTTCCATTGTTTCCACTGAAACAATCTGTAAAACTAAAAAGTTCAGGAGACTGTGGCAGTCTTTCATCAGAGGTGGTCATGCACCACAATTTTCTTAGTGTAGATGTTATTTCACTTTTTTGGTAAAGATTCAGGTAACAATTTTCTACACTTTTTTACTTTTCCCATCTGATCACCATCTGCAAACAAACATTTGCTTCAATATTCATCCAGTTCTACTTGCAAATCTCTGGTTTGTAACAAGTAATAATCTGGCTTTACACTGAGAGGGGACCTTTGTGTGGATGTGCAGACATGTAAACATCGAAAATCTCCCATGAAAACCAGCCTCCTAAACTTGGTACTGGCCAGCACCTCTAGTTTCCAAAGCACAGTATGAACTTCACTTCCATCTGAGGCTGGTCTGCTTAGGAGCTCCAGAATCCCACAGCAGCTCACAAGGTGTTGGTAAGTTGTAGTCACAAACTCACTGTTTACTGTGTAGGATGAAATATGGGGACCTGTCAGACAAGTGCTGCTGCAGGAGGGCCATTACTAAAGGTTAGCTTCAGTCTCATGTGCTTCTTCAAAGTCATTGCTGAGACACTTTGGAGCCTGGAAGATATTTTCTTTCCTTCCCACCCATGTTCTTACACGATAGGCTAGGATCTCTTTCGATTTTGTGATGCACAAAGAATGATTTGAATGATTATCTCACTATCTTGGTGTCAGACTCATCACAAAGTAGATTCAGCAACCTGTCAGTGCTGGATTACTAAAGCTAGAATACAAAGAGTCAGCATTCACCTCTATGTTTACAAGCCTTAGAAATAAACAGGAAGAGAGAAAAAAATCACATAGAGAATAGAGAATGAATGAGCCTGATGAAAATGCTCGCATACCATATAATAAAAATGTCCACTATATCTGTTCTTTGGGGTTTGGAGGGCAAGGAACATAACCCTGAAATTCAAGAAGGTCTCTTAAAAGGTAGTATTTTAGAAAGTACCTAGGATTTAAGAATGACTACAAACAGACATTTGGGGGAGCTGAATTCAGGTGAGGTGGCAAATTTCAGTGGGATTTCTGAAGAGAAGTAGCTGAACATTTACTGAAATCAGGCTTTCAATATGATGAAAAAAGGAAGTAATGAAGAAAAAAGCTAGAATTTTACTTTCCATAATAAAAATGTCATTTGCAGAGTCATTTGTTGCACATATGCACAAACTAATATATATATTTATACATCAGAAGTCCTTGTGTGACTAGAATATATTGGCCTCTTGAAGAGTGAATAATATTCAAGTCAATTTTTTTAAGACTTTAAGACTTCAGGAAAGCAAAAGCCTGAGCAAACTAGATAAATTAGAAAACAGAAGACAACCCCATTCTTTTGATCTAAAATATCATTTATTGATGGAGAAGCATGTGGTAATGAAATAAAGCAGTCTGTTTCAATACAGTCGATGCACAGTGCAAGTGCACTTTTAACACAGGTAACAGGAAATAGATACTTTTACTGGCTTCTGCATGCATTTCAGTAAAGAGGTGGAAGAGGAAAGCAAAAGGGTGTTACACATTTAAGCTCATAATCCTCTTTACCCAGCAGACAGGCCCAGCTAAGCCTCCTGTGGTACAGATCACCGAGCGACGAGTGACGAAGCCTGCAATCCCCACTGCTACCTGGGACAGGAGCCACCCTTTTACTGAAGTTTTCTGCCTGCCTTTAGCACCCCCTGAGGCATCCCCTCTGTGCCTTTGCCAGTTGGGATTCCTGGAATTGCCATCGTGTGCCAATTCCAACTTTGTCAATTCTCTGCAAAGCGTTCAAACACTCACAATGCATGTTACTGTACGCCAGGTACAAAGGGTCTAATGGCCCAGGTAAATTATTAATCCTCATCTTTCATAAATAAAAATGTTCCGTATTTTTAGTAAACAGATCTGTAAAATGCAAAGGTAGTATGGTCAAAAGGCTTCTGAACCCTTTGAACTTTGTCATCCTGGGTGTGGTATTTCCTGTCTCTGCCCAATGCCCTGTGTGCAAAATGTAGGTAATAATACTTAACACAATTAGTTAACTCTTGCACAGTGTTGTAAGCGTGGCAATATCTGCGTAGGTGCTTATCTGTTACTGATATGTTGCAATTAAACAGCCCTTACTATGAAAAGTTCACTATAAACTTGATATCTGGAGAATTAAAATTGGCCCTCTGAATGGAACAGCCTGCAGATTCAGGGAGTGACCTTGGGGGCAGAGCAAGAAACTTTGAACTATTTGAATAACCTACATCTGATAGTGAGCTTAAAATAATGCCTTGAAACCTGGCCAGTCGCTTGTTTTTATTGTTTTAAACTTTTCTGAGTTTTAATTACTTAAATAAAAGCAGTCTCACTTGCTCCCAGTTCCCTTCATGCTCTCACAGCATGGAAGTTCATTGCCACAGTTTCCTGATCTTTCTGCTTATCACTGTGGCATTCCTGATGCTCTCCCTTCCCACTCCCCCAGCCCCCCATCTCTCTTTCTCTCTCCATGCTGATTCCTTCAAAGGGAATCTGCTGTTGTTCCTCAGGTTGCTGGAGCACCCACAGTGAGCTGCATTCAGACCAGTGGGTTGTATTCAAACCATGACTGTGGCAGCAGTCATGGGGCCTGTGTGTGTCCAACCATCATCTCTCTGTGACTTTCTGCTCTGTCTCAGTCTCTTTTCTCTCAATGTTGCTCGTTTCTGCTGCCACATGTGCCTGGGCCATGGGCATCCCCATTATTAACACCATGGTGTTAATAACCAGGCACTCTGCAGCTCAGCTCAGCTGTGTGTTGGATGTTTGGACTGATGTGTTCAAGATATTCCCAGTGATATTCATAGGCACCCCTAGGTCTCTTCCTGGAGCAGTTGTCCATTAGTGAGGTTCAGATACTTGTACCTGAAGTCTGAGATTTTCACATTTAGAATGTAATTTTTTTTCTTTAATGAGAAACAGTTCACAGATGTAGCTGAGAAGTTAATTCTGTCTGAATTACAACTTTTCAAAAGTATTTTCTTCAACCTGTTTGGTTTTCCATTTGCAAAGGCCTTGCAAACCTAGGCCAAATTAACTATTAATTAAGAGATTACTGGAACAGAGAGAAAACATGGAAAAGAATGAAAGTGAAGATCATTAGTACTGTTTCCTTGAAACAGTGTAAATTATGACAGTGCCCAGAATCTTGTTTTTTCTTAGCAATGTTTCAAGAAAATTAAATGTAGTGCCAATGAAAACTGCTGCTTTGGCAAACAGGTGTGTCATTCAGGGGCTGGCACACTCAGCTAGGTCTAAACCAGTAATCCAGCTGTCAAAGACACATCAACCTTTCCTTAGCAATCATTCCTTCCAAACCCATTTGTTGATTCAGGCTTAGGGGGCTTGCCTGGGAACTAGTGAACAGATATTTCTTGCCAGGATAATATCTGGAAAGAGAAATGTTTCAATTTCATAATTAAATGAGAAAACTGAAAAAGCTTTACTGAAAGATAAATTGCTTCACTCTTTTTGAAGGAGAGGTTTCTAGAATGAATTATTCAATACTAACAATGTACACTTTGAAAACAGGATGATTTCCACAAATGTCTTGCCTATCTCCCCACACAGAAAAAGACACATGTAGATGCACAATCATGCATGCAAGCACATATGTACATGCTTTTTGTAAAAATAACTTATATATCACATATTTTTGCCCTCCAAAGAAGGAAGTGGTCATCCTTAAGCACATAACAAAAGGGAGAAACTCCAAAACATTCAGTGAAGTGCTGTGTAATCTTAAAATGGCTTTTAACATTTGCTTGGTGTTTCCTTAGGCTTCCTATGTATTACAATTTCTCAAGATTACTGTGCATGCATATACTAAATTTAAATTGATCTACTTTGGCATTAAATATGTAAACAAAACTGCACAAAATAGTTGTAAGGTCAAAATTATCTCCTCTGATTCTAAAATGGAATGACATCCTTATGCAGAATCATGCTGCAAAACCAGGTATGATCAATTTTAATTTAAACTGGGTCAAATTTGCCAAGTGTTTCTTTTTGTCAGCTTCACCTGCCTTTTTCCTGGCAAAAGTAAAGCCACACCAGTTTGTCCTAGGAGGCAGTAGGGTCTGCTTTGCATTTCCCAACTCCCTATTATAACAATTTCAGACAAAACTGACAGTCCCCTCCCCTTCTTTCCCTAGACAATTTGGCCTTACTTGTAGGAATACAAGTGGAAATATACCCTGACAAGATGCCTCAGGCAGTGAAGAAGCTGAATATTCCTAGTGGGAATATGGTGAGCGGAGCAAATAGGCACAGACAGGATCACTTAAGTGACTTAGAGGAGGTGGGTGATGTTGAGAAATGGCTTCTTAGAGAAGGGAAAAGGTCAAGGAGCTGGGAGAAATTTTTAACAGTGGAGGAAGTAAAAGGGAAGGAGATCTGAGGCTAGAGGTGGAGGACAATGGTGGTCCTATTGAACCAGGGTGACAAATGAAGCAAGAGCAGAATGAAAAAAATTGTAAGATTGATGCAGTTTCCTTACATTTAGTTCTCTGTAAATTTTAACAGCATCTTACCATAAAATCAGAGCAAGACATAAAGCTGGGCTCTATACTGTGCTCTATGCTCTGGATCCAAACATCCCATAAAGTGAGGGCAGGCATTGTTTTTCCAGCTTCAATTGGATCCACAGCCTTTACTACTCTTCCTATTTTAACTGTCTTATTTCTAACTGGGTGATTGAGAAAGGCCTTGAGAAGTTTGCCTGGGCCATTACCAATTTGCCTGACATAAGATACTTCTGAATTCAAATCCTTACTTACCTTTAGGTCCTGAGTAGATGATTTACCCTTTTATGTCCTGGCTTCCACATATTTTGAAATATGTTTAATTATACTTGCTTACCACGTGGGAAAGTTGCAAGGATTAGCTTGTACAGAGCTTTGAGAATGCTAAGTATGGCAGTTATTTTCTTTTCATGGAATAAAAGCAAAGCAGTTGCTGCAATCCCACACTTGAAACCACCACCCATCACCAAGGAGTGACTCACAAGCACGATGAGCCAAGGATATGGTGTTTACTCCTGTAGGTTTGTTTGCACAAGGAGAACGATCTTTGCTTCTGAGTGGGCCTGGTGAGTACAGACAGGGGAGAAGGGGCTGTGTCCAGAGGTGTGGCCCATGGCTGATGGGAACCCATACTGCATCCAGGCTTTTCTCTTGGGAGCACAGCTAAACAGGAAAATGAACCACTGCAAATGGTAGGGGACAGTTGCAGCTGTGCCACTTGGAAACCACCTTCAGTAGTTTCCTATGCTGAGTGAAGTTAAACAGCCAAGAGTTTGGGTTTTTTTTTAATTTTTGAAAAGGAAATAGATAGAATTGAAAGATGATGTACCTTAACTATTACACACACATGTATTGGTGGACTAGAGTAGACATCACAGATCCCAGATTATCCTTAATAAACTAGAAGAGAAATTTCCTATTATTGGATGATGTAGCCCTGCCAATTCATGGTCTGGACAAGCCTCATGACTGAATTCCAGCAAGGTCAGGAGCAGGGGGCAGTTGTTGGGAATGGCTGCTGGAGAATGTGCTGCTGCCAGGAGCAGTGTCTGGGGCAGGGGATCTGATCACTGTGGCAACTTCATTTCTTTGCACAGGTTGTGCCCACACCTAGGCTGCCACCAATCTCAGGTCATGATCTCTCTTTATACTCTCTCACCCACAACCAGACACTTGGTCTTGGCTCATCAGCTTTCTCTGTACCTGCCCACCTCTAGAACTAAGCCTTCAGCCTCCATGCAGCTCCTAAGAATGAGTAACTCAGCACTATTTATTCAGCTATGTAATGAGCTTCCTTATCCCTCAGCACACCGCTCCTTTCCTGCTTTTGCCCAACTTCTGAACACTGAGATGGTGCCAGATTCTGTTGTGATCTTGGCTCAAGCACCCACTGGGGAGCAAACAGAGGAGCAAAGACCCCTGTTGCATTCATCAAGAAGACTATTGCATCTCCTCCAAACCCATACCACCCTGACACACAGGTATCTCCCACGGCACAGGTGAGATTCCATGCACCTATCTCCATATCTGGTACCAAAAGTTTCCTGACTGGCTCATGTCTCCAGGCAGCTTCCCCTAGATACCCCTATATACTTTACAAAGATCCCTTACACTTTGAGTCAAAGATTCAAAAGTTTTTTTAGAACTTACCAATTTATAATGACAACTTGTTTATGCCTGGCACAGTAAGGGTGGTCATTGTACTTAACCTCAACATGTGGTTAGAATAAAGTTTTGCTTTGTCTGTTCTTAGTTTACAGCAAAAGAAAGCTTTTGCATCCAGGTGGAGAAATATCCCATAATCTATGGGTATGCCCACTTTTCCACAGAAAACCACATTTCCCATCCTATTTTTTGCTATTTTCCAGTACAACACAGGTAAGTTATAAAGCCTAGTCGCTCTTGGATTGGTCTTTATTTGATCTAAATCCTTCTGGTTGCCTTGAAAAGCAAGGCTGTGTTTGTTACCTGGAGCCTTTATGCACTACAATTCTCTTAATCAGCAGACAGACAAAAAGGTCCTTTTAATATACACTAGAAAATACAGTGCATCCTAAGAGAAGGCCATGATATTTCACTAGAAAATGCAGACTCAGTAAAAGTGCTGGAATGGGTTTCTTTGCAATCTTAGATCTTAAAAGCATTCAATATTCATTCTCTCTCACATGCAAACATAGATATATACTTTCAAGGCCTGTGGTGACTTCATTGTGACATTATTCTAGCTATTAGTATGACTCTAATGTAAGTTCAGCATCAGCCTTGTCCTTTACAAGCTGGATATTTATAAATATTATTTTACTTGAAAATTAATTAAAATAATTGCTAATTACAGTTATTAAGGATCTCGACTCTGTAACATGCAATACATTTACTCCCAACAGAAAAAAGTAGCCCTAGGGTAACTGGCAAATCTCGGAGTTCTAGGAAGAAAAATCATTCTTCTGAGTGTTATTTCCTTCCTCCATTTTCAGAATGAGAAGTAAATAGGAGAACATTTACGTGCTGCTTAATGGACCATGTGCTGTCACTGGAAAAACACTCATGGTTCTAAAATGGGGAGAACTAGTGCATTGAGCTAGTGCTCTTTCACACTTGCCATTTAAAAAAAGGACAGTGCTTTCCAATTAAAGTTTGCACTACAAAGCATGCAAATTCACAAATGAATAGTGAAAAGAAAGCCCAAGCAGCGTGCTGCTTTGCAGCCCGTGTTGAAGGAAAGTAAGAAGAAAGACACTCCAGGCAGTCAGTACAATAGAAACGGTACAGACAAAGGCAAAAGGGGGAAATAATAATGTGCTGCCCTAGTCTGGGGAAATATGAGTCCAAGAGGAAAGAGGGAAATAATAATAGGAACCATATTATGCATAAGAAAAGAGAATTTTGTGTAGGCTGCACAAGCAAAGGACATTTGGCTGTGATTAGCTGCTGCTCAGTGTCAGCACATGACTGCTGGTTTCATAAAATGGGGTTTCAGCTTAATCTCTTTTTGCATCGAGGTTGTTCACTGCAGTCTACCAAACCAAGTTGCCATGAATTAAAATCTGTATGCATCCTGTCATGAAGAGAGGACATTCATTGGAAATCATCAGACCCTTTATGTTTCAGATCAACGTCACATTCCCTTTCAGCAATATTTTGACCATTTTTTTCCTTGTCACTATGACTGATCACCAACACCCCACAGAGAAAGGATAATTTGCATTAGTCCTCTTGGAAAAAGGAAATGTTAGCTTACCAGATGGGGCAAAAGGGAGCCCACTGAAGAAAAACACCCCAAAACAATGCCCCAAAACTGTACTGGCAGTGCAGAGAACTGCAGTAGCTGAAGAACACACTCTGACTTCTAATTCTGCCTGCGCTGTTCATGAGGATAAAGGTATTCATTAGCTGAATAAGATGCTTTCCAATTTAAAAGTACATTCTCATTCAATAGGTGGCCATCAATCTTCAACAAAGCAGAAAAAGTAACATCTCTGGTCTTCCAAAGACTAGCTGTTATCCATAAAGAATATATCATTTACCAGGTGGTATTTTTTAGTGTTCTCTGTCTGGACACAGCTGTTCTATGTCAAGTTGGTGATGTGTAACACATTTTTTAAAAAGCCTATTAACACAGTTGTCAGTTGGGTGAAGATGGCTGTGTACTATTGTCTGCCAAGTCTCTCCCCTCCCGCCCAATTAACTTCCTTATTGAGATGACGGAAATAAAAATACAGAATCATTATGCAAAACACGTTTTAGTATTTACCTGGAAGCATTGGGGCAGCATGTTCTCAGAGATGAATGCAGTCCTAGAAACTAATTAAAATAGTTAAATTAAGCACTGTCTCACACAAAAGTGAGACAGAGGAAAGCTGGCTTTACAGAGGAATTGCGTGCCCTGGAACAGATGAATTTTTTTGAAAACAGGTGGGAGGCAGAGTGTTATTTAGAGGTAGTCATCACCAGTTCTCAGGAACCCTGTGTAAACAACGTTAGCAACCTTCATTTGGAACAGTGTCAAATACAACAGGAAATAGAAAGACAAAAAGGGTTTACATATTTAATGTTTATTGACTTTTCTTGCCGGGTTGATTTTAAAGTAGAATTGCTTCAAGATGAGTCTACAGCTTTGAAATAATTACTCAAGAACCCCACTTGTGACACTGTAGCTCTCTGGTTTTATCTGTTAGGCTGTGCACCCCCTAATTTTAAGCAAACAAATGTCTTTAGAGCAGCTACATCTGAAACCAAGACGCCGTAGATAGAACTGATGCAGTAATGAGCAGATTTTTCGTAAACAAACCTGTTTATCCACAAGTCTGCCTGGAAGAGATCTGAGGATCCAAGTGAATATAAAAACAAACAGCTTAGCTGTTGCTTTCCTTGGGCAAGTGTTTGTTTTTATTTAACATGAAAATACAAGGAACTACATTTTATTGATTTGAAATGGCAATTACTTCCTTTAGTTCAACATTATTACTTTTTCACAGAATGTGCTGTCTTTGATTATTTATTTGTTACTGGAAAACGACTGCAGATTTAGAAAATGTAATCACTGCCTGGCTTCTTGGAAAAGCATCATTTTTCCATGTACATTTAACACCTTCTTACATAACTGGGTTAGCTTTTGTCTGAACGGGAAGTTTCTGACAGACGCAGATTTTAAGTCTCACAGAGCCTTTTTGTAACGTGAGCAGAGCATGTTCCGAACACTGGGGTCTCTGCCTGCCCGTGCCAGTGCCCTCAGCTGCCCCCTCCACCCTCCCTGCTGACCCAAAATGCACCTTGGGGCTGATGCCCTCCGAAACACAAAGGGATTTCTCCATCATCACACAGGAACCTGGGAGGGAGACAGACCTGGCAGGGCAGTCAGAGTCCTCCCCAAGTATTAAAAATGACGCGGTGGACGCGAGAGAAGAGACACAACTTGCTAGGTCTTCCCTGAGGAGGGGGAGCCAGGCCTGTTGTGTGAAGGGATGCAGTCTGAGGGGGAAGAACACTCCTGATAGGCTTTGGGTAAACATCCAGACATTTGAATTTGTCTGAATTGAATACAAAGGCCAGAGAAAAGATAGCTTTGTGGTTAAATTCCAGACTGTGGCTTAACAGATTTGCATCCCATCCCTGGCTCCCTGCCATAGCCCTACATTGCCACGTGTAGGTTACTTTCCATTTATATAGCTTGATTCTCCATCTATCAAATGTGAATAATAAAGCTTTTGATTTATGTCCTCTGTTTCTTCTAGTGTATTTACTGTACAAAAGGAGTAGTCAAAATTATCTCAACAAGGCTTTTAGCATCCCCCTATGGAGCAGCAAATACCCAAACACTCCCTGAAAGATGTTTGTCGAAGTAGTTATTAAACGCTTATAGTCATTAAAATCAGAATAAGGGCTGTGTTTTTCTGCAGGAGTAATAAATCCAAATTATGATTCACTTCTTTTTTCTACTTGCAGCATGGCAATTAAATGTATTTCTAATATCTTATTTGCAGAATCAAGTTGTGTTTCCTCAGAGCAATCTGTACACTTGTATTTATCGCATATCGTCTACCAATTTGAAGTAATTTTGGTAATTAATTTAGATCATTCAGCTTCTATTCCTCCAACTGTTTAGTAACTTACTTTTGAGAATAACCAAGACATCTAGAAGTGTATTCAATTTCATTATCAAGGGATTGAGTTAAATTTTTCCTGAATTAAACATCTGCAATTTAGATGCTTAGAAAAGTCATTCTCCTAAGTGCCTATGTTTTCATTAACCACTGATGAAAAATAGTTGCCTTTCAAAATATCTGGAAGAAGACCCTCTGTGCCTGTCCATGATCTTGCTCTTCAGATCTTTCAAGCAACTGGGCTGTTTTTTCTGGTGAGACAGAGTATACATTAGAACTACTTCTCTAGACAGTAAAAATTATGACAGAAGAAACTCAGACACCTCCCCAAAGCAGTACTTTAAAAATATTGACTGTAACTAGGATCAGAACATGTAGAGGAGGGAACTATTTCTAGAACCTCCAGGCAATTATTTATCTAGGAAACAATTTGTAACTGCCTAAAAGTCTGTTTTCTTCCCAAGCAGTGTGTACCAATTGTATCACGTGGATTTAATAAAAGCCAAATTTCTCAGTTTTCTCCATGTAGAGTAGTTGGAAATTCAAAGCAAGATAAATCACAAATAATACCTTCTCTAATTAATTCTGAATTTCTTCCTTATTCAATTGGCCAGTTGTCCTGGTTAAGAACATTATGCTAGTGCATTACTGACAAATGATGATGCTTTACTGCTTGATTATTTTTAAATCTATACAAATAAGCTGTTCAATAATGTATTTTGATATTTCAGATATATTAAAGCAATGTAACTGACCCATTTCCCTCAAGATTCACTTCTCTTCAGCAATGCATTGTTTTCCTTCCTTTCTTTACTTCTTTGGAGTGTCTTCTGACTCTTATGAGTTCTTCAGGACTTTTCTAACAGATCAGAAATCACTTTGCCTCATTTCTTCTGCATTCTTGAGTGCATTTCAATAGGGTTTGCCCACATGAGTACATCCAGTATATTTGGTAACCTGTTACTTCTCTGTTCCATCCTCTGCTCCTATCCCTTCATTAAATGTCAGTATTTTCATTATTTGTTTACTATCTCATTTTTTGTTGCTGTTGTTCTATTGTGTTGTTTTGTTTGGCTTTTTTTTTTTTTTTGTGATAAGGGATGAAACTAGCTATTACTTGCTTCATTAATAGAGTGATGTATTCCTCAGTCTACTCAAGGTCCTGTCTGAACTCCTTCCCTTGCCTCTCGAGTTTCCTGTTGCTTGTTGTGCCCTCAGCTTCTGTAAAGCCTTCCATGAAAAATGTATATTTGTACTTCTACTATTCCTTTATACTGATCTTCAATAACTTCTTTTTCACTTATATTTTATTTCTGTAAAAGCACTTGAAGAGCTTTTAATGCATCTTTAACATGTTCTAAGACTTTACTTCATCTAAGATTATCAGTGTTTGAGGATAGGAAACATTTTCCTTTGTGATTTGGAACTTTTGGGTGCTACCATAAAATAAACAACTGTGTGAATTTTACCCATCCCTACCTGGAACATTGCCAAGAAAAGTATATGGTGCTTTCCAATCAAAATTTCTTTGATTTCACTGGAAGTATCATAATGAATTTGCAATTTGGCAGGGTTCAAAGTTTCCAATTTCCTAGTCTGGATTTCAGTCCTCTCTGCATCGTCAATTATCTTTTCCTGTACCCAGTCTCTGTGAGCGAGTGGATATTGCTCATTAAAGCCTCATACAGCAGGAAAGAGAACACAGACATGACAGAGGGAGAATGAATACAACAAAAGGCTGGTCTGAATTAAAAAGGATATACAGATTTCTAGGACTCCTCCACGCAAACCTGAGGATTTCTTGACATATTAGGTAAGAATTTGGAGATAAACAGACATTTAAACTATTTTTTTTAAACATTGGTTAGCTCTACAGTTTCATTGTACTAGACACTTCTGAGGAAAAAAGAATGTCTTGAATTCCCAAACTTTCTTATTCTTTCTCCTGAACAGCTCATATTTGTAATCATGCTTCCAGGTTTCAGATCAGGTTTCAGGATTTAAAAATAAAAAGAAAACTCAAAAACCTGCAGATTTTCCCTCTGTTGCGCAGCTTAAAACTAAATTCAGATACTAAATCTTCATTTACAGCAGGCAGTGGTTGTTCAGTGTAAAAGACAGTTAACTTGAAAAGCCTCACTGAAAGATCACCTGGCCCTTCCTTACATATTTATGTGTGCATATATTATATAATTAAAAGGCATGAACAAGGACATGCTGTGTGTGCAAGTTTCTGGAATCTCTTGTTTTCCCTCTGTAGTGCACAAACAAGTCATTTAGGGGAACAAAGTCTGAAAGTGAATCATAAACTTGTGTTGTTGTTGTTGTTTTTCTAAGAGGACTTTCTCTGGCTGCAAAACAGAGTTACCCTGTGGCAGGCCAAAGCACTTGCTTAGCCCCCAGAATTCAATACTATTGCAGAGCTAATTCTTGCAGAGAGGCTGACAAAATTATCTAGCAGCTCTGTGCCAAGGACAATGACATTACAGCTTGGAGTAGAGCAGAAAGCAACATTATACTCTGGTTTGAAGTGTGTAAGTAAACAGCTTTGTTTATCACTCCATTAAGAAATTTGATACTAGCAAACACCTACTCTCTACCTGGAAGCCATACCAATGAAACCTTGGGTAAAGTGGTGGTTTGTCTCTGACACCAACGAATTACTATATTTTAAAAAAAGTCTCTGTTTAAAAAAATGAAAAAATTGTGTTTCAATAATTAGATTGTCAGGGGCCAAATCCTTGAGAACGTTGTGCTTTTCAGAGACAGCTCTTGAACAAGGTGAGCTGTGACACTCACCCTATATGTGCACATCTATATTGCAGCCCTCAGCTGGTGGGGCTGGGTGTGCAGCTCAGCCAGGCTGTAAATGAGACCGGAGGAGAGCGGAGCCTGGCCTGTGAGTCAGACAGGCACTGCAGCATGCCCCACCTGGGAAGTCTAGACACAGCCCGTGTGCTGAGATGAAACTGCAGATAAAAGCAGCCCTGTAATTGGAGCTGTTTTCATTTGGACTCAAACTTTGATTTGATGTTTAAAATATATCCTTCAAATAAGACTTCTTTTATGAGTCTGTTGAGTCATAGAGACCTAAAATCAATTCACCTTTCTGCCACAGAATTTCTGTGTGGCCTTGGGCAAATCACTTAATCTCTCTGTCCTTATCTACAATTACCAAATGTTAAGCTGCATTCTTGCTCAGCGTTTTCTTAAATGAGAATAAATAGGGAGTGGAAAAAAAGACAGCCATTTAGAAAAGATACAGACGACTGGAAGATAAAGAAGGGAAGCAAAAGGACGAGATGGAGACGTGTGGGATATCGGAAGTGGACAAGGATGAAAACATACAGTAGAAAGAAGCAAACATGAAGAAAGCCTCAAAGGTGGCGGGCTCATACAGAGCAGCTATGGTTCTGAAAGTCATTTGAGAATCAAAGTGGCAGATGGACTAGCTAACATCTGCTTGGAATAAGCTGCATGTGTGTGAGGAGGAATGTAGGAGAGGGGGAGGATGGCCCCCACTGCCTGAGAAAAACAACTGCCAAATGATCAAAGGGTGTCAATTTTCTCAGGGTACAATGACTCTTTGATCTGTGACTCTTCCCATAGGTAAGAATTTGGATGGAGGATTCAGGGGTTAAAAATGAATAAACTGACAAAAGAGCACAGGAGCGTCCTAAGGTTTCAGTGCTTTCAGACGAGCCTGAAATCTTCCATGTAAATTAATAGCAAAAAGAGGAATTTTGTCAAGGTAACCCAGGTACAAAAAAAGGTTGATACTGAATGTGTATAAATGTGGTGCCTAAATAATTTCTGGTATTCAAAACTCTAGTTTTGAAAATAAGTGTTACTAATTGTGCAAATTCAAAATCATGAGTCACTCTTGAAAAAAGTAATAGGGAAGATTAAAGAGCTGAAAATTTAAACAAATGAATGCCTTATTCTTTGTATTTTCTTCTGTTTCTGTAAGTCATGAGAAGTAAAATGGTTCCAGTTTCACATTTTTCTCAGTAATCATGATTTCTAGGAAGTCACTTATTTAAAACAAAAGCTGAGATTCTTATGCAGTCCTATAGGTCTCCATTCCAGCAGCTGCAACTTTGGAAAAATGTTATTTATTGTGAATCTTGCAATAGAATATCCTGGGAACTACTCTGCTTGGAAAATTGCGCTCAAAATCCATCACTCCCTTCTAAGACTAGATTCCTTATGTATTGTAGAAACTGTGAAGAAACCGTGTCCCTAAAAAAAGCAAAAGTTCTTTCCATAAGGATTCCCAAGGTGAATTTTTTATGGCCACAAAAAGCCCATAATAGTCAACAGGAGTTGTTGGAAAATACACTAGGCTACTTGGTTAAGAATCTCACTCAAATGATTCAAACATGGATCCTCACCAATATATAAAGCACAAGAATAATTTTAGTCTTGCAAATGGTCTAAAAGTCAGAATACCAAGCTTTTTAATGAGATTTTGAGAACCTGGCTCTGCATCCAGAGCACCATTGGTTAGACTGTAGCTGCCTTGTACAAATTAAACTATAACAGCTATATTATGTGGAACTGTTAAGAACACTGTCTCTATTACTTTGTAAAGGCTCAAATTAGGGTGATAGAAGCAATCCTACAGTCAAAAAAAACCCTACTGTGATCAGATACATTGTCTAGGTGTGGGAAGCACGAAGCGCTAATAAACACCCTTTCCTGGAATGTCACATTAAATTTTGTGAAGATGGTGGTGACTCTCCAGAAGCCAACTTCCATTTTCAAACAAGCAGTTCCTTGTCTCAAGCCTCATTGCTTTCCATTGCTGTTGACTGTGTGAACATTGGAGTTCTTGGCACAAAGAATTATGCCAGTGACCACTCCCTGAGATTGTCTCTTCCCGTTGAAAACATGAACTTTCAGAAGTCTTCTGCTGCCTGGCAATTGTCTGAACTCCTTTTCTCATTGTGAAAAGGAACATTTGAGTTAAACTTCATGAAAATGACATTGACTGATGAATTCTCTAGGCTTCCATGAGTAAGATACTACCCATCCTTCCCTGGGGTCATGAAGCCTTTGGTGAATTCACAAAGGGCACTTCTTTTGAGGGAATATATAGAAAGGTTAATAGAACTGCAAGCACAGCATTTGTTTTTTCTCCTCAAACTCCCACAAAACTAAGGAAATGGCAAATGGAAGGAGTTGGGAAAAGAATTAATGAATCACAGTCAAATTTAAATGTGTTCAGGAAGTATTCAGTTATTTGAGTGCAGAATTTACCAATTTAACAGTTCTGTGGAATTTAGTTTCCTACTTATCTGAAGACAAACTAATACTCTGGAGAGGTAAGCCAAATTTTCAGTGCTTCTGTCTTAGATGCATCAAGCTTGACTTTTAAATAGCCACACTACAAGACAGAAGTGCATTACCATGATCAGGAAGTCCTTAACCTAAAAAGTCCAGATATTGGCAATGGGATCATACAGATAAATTATTTTGAGATGTTGGAGAACATTGTTGAATCACCTGGTGAATTACCTCAGTGTCCCAAACCACTGTATGCACAGGTTAATGAATATCTGTAATATGGTTAAAATATTTAAAGCTTCATTCTCTAAACTGGGATGTTATTCTAACATATGTGATTAAATTATCAGAAGGTAAGTGTTGCTCCCATGTATTTGTTACCAGAAGTAGTATATTTATTTCCACTTTTCTTAAAAAAAAAATTGGATTCCTGATTACCAGTAAGAAATTTCTTACAGTATAAAATTCCAGAAAAGCTAACAATGTAAGGCCAGGGTCATGTCTAAATAAAAGCAGTGCATTAGACTGAGAAAAATTCTCAAGAAGTAAATGGGGTTTGGCTTACTACACATTCTTCTTAGCATTCAATTTATTCTAGCATCACTGTAGTAGTGGGACTGAGATATCCACTAAAACAAGGGTGAAGAGGTTTTCAGGTTCTTTCTCAAAAGATAATGAAAGTACAAGGGAATCATGGTAGAAAATTAAGAGAGGATCCACAGTTTAAGTGGGTGCTAGTACTATTACAGAAAAAAACTACTGTGGGATCTAGTGCAGGTGGTGATTAGGTAGCTGGCCTGTTACTTTGGGCAAGAGCAAAGGCATTTCAGACTATTATCTTTCTTTGTTATCGGTAATTTATTGCACACATGATTTTTTTATTTCAATAGCCTGGTGTGCTGGGTCTGTCTAGGGTGGAACTAGTTTTCCTCACATCAGCCCATATGGTGCCGTGTTTGGGATTTGTGGCTAAATCCCAAAAAACTAACACACCAACATTTTAGCTGTTGCTGAGCAGCACTAGCATGGCATCAAAACTTGTCTTTTTCCCACTCTGCCCCAGCAGGAAGCTGGGGATGTGCACAAACTGGGAAGAAAGGCAGCCAGGACAGCTGATCTGAATTAACTGAAGGGATACTCCAAGCTATAAAACCTTGTGCTCAGTCATAAAAATCATGGACAGGAGAGTTGTTGGTATGGGATGTGGTCACTGCTCAGAGCTGGCTGAGCATTGATCTGCTCGGAGAAGACAGTGAACAATTGCCTTTGCACCACTCATTTCTACCCCATTTATTTCCTCCATTTATTTCTTCATCTCAGCCCACAAGTTTTCCTGCTTTTGTTTTTCCAGTTCTCTTCCTCATCCAGGTGGGAAAAAGAAGGAGCAAACAAGTGGCTGTGTGGGGCTTTACTGCCAGCTGTGGTAAATACAACACTGAGTTTACAACAGAAATTTGATCCTGCATGGAGAGAGCTGTCCGATTCATTTCTGTGCCAGTTTTGCATTTTCAAACGCACGGTGTGCTGGATTTATTACAAACCCCGTGCAGATATGAGAAGTCACTCTCCAGAGTCACTCTCAATTGCAAGAAATTGCCATGTGAAGCCTGATCATACCATGCATGTGTTGCATCACCAGTCACAGTGTGTGGGCTCAGGTGTTGGCTGATGCCTGAAGATGACTGAGCAGAGGGTCAGGCCAACACTTGTGCTAAAGCCGTGATACAACCTGAGCTGACTTGTCATCCCTTCCCTGATGGAAGCAATAGCTTTTATGACATGCTGAACCTATTCATTAGCAAAGGAAAGCGCTGTGAAGGAAATAGTGTCACGTTTTCAAAAGCTGCTGGCTTTGACACGTGCATGGGGCCAGCTGAAATCATTGTGCTTTAGAGGGAACTGGGAATTGTGCTCACAGCTGACAGATGATGTTTCCATAACTACCATTCTGGTAGGCTTTGGTCCTGCACTTCTGTCAGTGCCCATTTAATACAGATATGTTACTAAACTTATGCCTCATTGTCAAACCACTGCAAAATCCATAGAGGAGCTGGGCTAAAAAAATTTCTATTTCTTCATGTCTTCGGGCTGACAAGGACTGTAACTCTTACATGAATGATGCTGTTGGTAGCCAGAGAGAGGTTCAGCCACGTGCTGCTGCTGAGGCACGTTCAGATGCTGCGGATACTGTGTAGGACATAACAGAAAAACAAGGGAAGAATGCAGATGTCATGGGAGGGATGGTAGAAATTAGGTATAAAAGAAAGACATTAAAAAAATATTCCTAGTATTTCTATGGTATTCTCAAGTGCATAGTAAAGGACCATGTCAGCAGTATTTCTTGTTTAAATATAGAAAAGAGAAATGAAAAAAATACATAATGCCTTCTTGCTTTTCCTTAAACCACATCAATTGGCAACAAAGGCACCCATTCCACTTCTGAGCTCAACACAAAAAGCCATATATCACATCAATCAATAAACCCCAATCCACTGTAACCTTCAAACAGATGAAAAATAACAGTAGCAGTAATCCTTACTTGATACACTTGTTGTGAAGTATCATCCATTAGTCTTCATAAAGTGCACTGAGATCCTCAAAAATAAATGTACAACATGGTATGTGTGAAAACATGTGTTTGAGCACAGCAGTAAAATGACAAATGCAGCGGAAGTCCCACATATCTACAAGTGTTGGTCTGATTTTCATTTAATTTGTACTGATGTTAATCAAAATACTTACACGAAGTGACAGAAGTTACATTGTTGTGATATATATGAAACTACAGCTAAATGTGACACATTTTTTAATCTTTAAATTCATAATACTTACCTCAAGATGCTATAAATCTGTAGCTATTTCTTCTATAGGACACTTAGAAATCTAATATAGACATAGGTTTGATCTGTAGCTATTTCTTCTATAGGACACTTAGAAATCTAATATAGACATAAGTCTGATCCTTCCACAGAATTATACCAAGTGGCACAAGCTGAGGATCTGTCATGAAAGGAAATTGGGTACAGAATATAATGAGATTATTCACTGTAATAGGGATAGAGGCTGTGATGAGATATCATGACTATATTTCATTTCATTTTGCTGAGAAAAGACTTGATGTTAAGAAAATTAATCTGGTGGAGTAATTACAATCTGCTTTCCTATGTCCTATCCTAATTAGAAAAAAAAAGAAAGAAAAAAAATAGAGGAAATATAACTAGAGTGTGTCAGAAGAAAATTCAAGCGTTTAAAATTTTTTAGAAGGATACATAGAGACATTTGGCCAGCTGGTTGTCTAGTTGACAGTAGCAAGTCAATGTGCAGCTAGCCCAATGAAAAACACACTTATTAGTTAAAATTTAGTCTATTTGCTTCATTTCTCCATCTCTTCTCCCCCATCTTTTTGTCTTCCCTCATTGTCCCATGCTAGCCCTTCTCTTTAATATGCAGCTTTCTCTTGCCTGTTTGTTGCCCCTTCACATCTGCAGAAAAAGCAAGAAAATATCATCCTGAGAAGAGCATGAGCAAGCTAGGGATATTCTGAATAGAGTGACCCTGAGCTTGAATCTGGGATGTTTAAGCCTGAAAAAGGCTCCCCTTTTTTAGAAAGCAGGAGCATCAGTCCTTGGAAAGGGAGACAGGACTTCTGTTTGGATAACACTGCATATAACTCTCTTTCTCCTGTTAAAAAGAAAGGATTTAATGAACACTAACCCTGTCAAAGCCAATGAATTGAAAGTGAAGAGAAAGTTAACCTTGACCACCAAAGCACGCCCTGACTTGAGAATGAATTCATCAGAAGACATCTTACAAAGGGAGCATCAAACTAAACACTCTGTTTTCAAGGTTCCCTACCAAATACTTGGCAAAATTAAGTTATTTTATTGACTTGATGTTCCTCTTTACAACAATTTGTACAGACCTGGGAAATCATGAAGAGATTTCTGTGAGTAGAAATAAAGAATGTGTTGTAATGACTCCTCAAAATGAACCTGCAACAGTGGCTTAATAAAAAGAAATCTGAATCCTAGTGTTTTGAAATATGAAAAGATGTTGGTAACATGTTTAATTTTGTTTCTTTTTCTTCAGATGTGAGTTTCAACCTTACATGATTTTTTGCCCCACTATGGAAATTAAAAGAGTCCTATCTCAACTTTTGGATTTAAACTAGTCTATAAGTAACTGAATAATACTAGTGTTTGGATCATACTTCATGCTTGACTTTTGCTACTTAGTTGTTTGGTTTCCACATAAAATTGATAAAATAAATTCTAGATAATTTGTTTTCTGTTTCATGGGTGAAAACATTTGATTTTTTCCCTACCCTTTTGTGATGCTAATCATAAGAAGACATGAGTCCATAAGCAAATGACTAACAAACCCGTGAAAATATGATTCTATTGATAAAAGTGATATTTTGGGCTAACATGCATAAAACTCTAGGAAAATATGTGAAGTCTTTACTTTCAAAACACATTGAAACTTTGATCTCTAAGAGAGAAAGAAATTATGTGCAACTTCTGGCCCTACATGTTTATCTTTGAGCACACCAATGGAATTAGCAGACAGAGTTTACATATCACACTAAACATCTAATGACATGCACACATGTATAATAACTAATTGCCTCCCCTTTACATTTTTTTCCTCCCTAGGGCAACCAAGATAATAATAGCAAATTTTTGGTATATTTTTTCAAGGTTAGTAGTGAGTTGGAAGGCCCCTGGGCTATGCAAAAATTAGAGAATAACATTAATTTATTTCTGTCAAATTAAGAGTATTTGAAAAGACATAAGCATGACATTTAAGATCACCCTCACTGTATCTTTATTTAATAAATTAGAGCATAGTTTTTTCCCCTCTCATGAAATTAATTTAAAAAGTTAATATTTGTGTCATATGTTTCCTGGGATATGTCTGTGAAGGCTCATGATTCTCATTGAATTCTTGCTGAAAAAGGGACAAGACCTTCCTTGCTGGTGAAGACACAGCAGCAATCACATCCTTCTTTATGGAAGGAAACAATTATCCCACTGTTCTCTGTTTCCAGAACGAAAAGAGAAATTGCTGGTTTGGAAGGCCTTTGGGAAGAAAGGCCAACATGGCAAAATCAGGGGGTCTGTGGAAGTATTTCTGCCATCTTATTGTGATCTGTGTGGTGCCTTGTACAAATGCAGAGATTGGCATGCATAGAGATGAAAAACCAAAACTGCTCCTTCCTCTCTGCAGCCTGGTTCATCTTTTTGCAGGCAAGTGGCAAGATGAGTCTGAAGATAAACAAGTCTTTCACTTACACTAAGGCCTCAGCATTTTGCCTTAATTTACAATTCTAAGGGCTTAACAGAGGTGTCTAGTTCAAAATACTCATCTCCCTTTTTAACATGTGGAAAATAAGGTCTGTTCTGGTGTCTTCAGTAATTTTATATTCCTAAGAAATGAATTGTACCTTAAAATTTTAATGGAGTCCTCCAAAAGAAAATGAATAGTAGATATTAATTTTGCCCATAACATTTGTCTTGTTTCCTAGCAGTTGTGGCTGGTGGTGCCATTGCTTGTGAGTTGGGGGAAAAGGCTGTGTTCAGGGCAATGTGATCCTGACTGTACATGCTGCTGCTTTAGTCAGGTAACTGATTTGAAATCATTCCTGTTCTTTCAAATTACAGGTCTACCAGCTGGGCACAGGGAACAACAGTACAGCTCTAAAACTACAAGTCCATGCCTTTCCCCTTTGTGACATCTACGTTTACGGAGAGAAAGGAAAGAGCCATAGGGGAAAAAATAGTTTCTTGTGTTAATAGCTTACCATCTGGGAGTATTGAAGAATCCTGTTTCATTTGAGAGAATGCTGATTTTGAGAAATATATGCAATAATTTGTGGACAATATAATGTTTGTAAACAAAATGTAAAAAGTAAGGATCAATTCTGCCTTCCAGGGATTCGGGTAGCTAAACTTCCAGTGATTTCCAGGAGCATAGGCTTGTGCCCCATGTGTATTTTTTTTCCAGCTCAGTTCAGCATGTTCAAACACATATTACAATAATCTAATTACAGGGCAATTCCTTCCAACCACCAAGTGTTACTTTAATTGCATAGCTCATATTTACGGTATGGGTACAGGGCCTTAATTTCCTTTAGATCTGTGACTTCCAGAGTGACAAGGCTATTGTTTTCGTGTGCTGGTACATCTACCATGAAAGAAATGTCCCTTTGCATTTCTGGCTAAATGGCAATGCTTTGCCAGACCAACTATTTAAAAGAAAAAAAAGCTGGCAGAAAAGCTGCAGGTGCATGTTCCTCGTGAAGGAAAACAGATCTCCCTACTCTGATTTGGGGGACACTGGCTTGACAAACAGCTTGAAATAGCAAAAGTCTATCCACTGCTGTTCCTAGCAGATGAAAATAAGAAAAGTACTGAAAATAAATGAAGCACTCAATCTCTAGAAATAACCTTTTGTATTCAAAGATAAAAGCTTAAAAAACTGGCTAGTTGCCAAACAACAAAACGAGAACTGCAGTTGAAAATTTATATACTCCTTTCAAGCTCTGTAGTCAGGGTCATACCATTAATTATAAATGACAGCATGAGGTTTAAAAACAAATGGTTTCAATCTCACCTTTAGGCAGAAACGAAGCAAATGTTTTATTCCCATGGAGTACTATGCTGGCATGTTCCAGAAGGATTAAAACAATCTAAAACTGAAAGCGGGTGGCCTTTCAGGGCCAAGGTGGTTCTTGCCACTTTAGCAGCACCAGAAGTAGCCTTCAGGCTTGATGATACCCCACTGGCATCATAATTCCTGTTGTTATCAGCACTTTATTTAATGGTAAGCAGGATGGGTATTAATGCTTTTAAAAAAATTAAATACAGAATGCAGATTTCTGACCGTGTTTCTTTTCCACCCTATTTCCTTATATAGCTATTTATATTAAAATTACAAATAGAAGACTAAATTAAAATACGTGACTTTTTGTGTTCTGTACCTTCTTTTTCTAAACCTGGCAGTCTGGCAAGGTCTTACACATAGGATATAGTGCCATTTGAGGATGGAAGCTACAGGGCCTCTGAAATTGCCATCTCAATCTGATCTGGCAGACAAGGCAGGAGGCTAAGCAGGACTACCTTGGATATCTCAAGTGCCATCAGATGCTTGTGTTTAGATCAACAAAGCACATTCTAGAAGTCCAAGTTCCAAAGAAGTAAAAAATCAGATGCACTGTGGGTATTCTTTGAAAACAAGGTAGATTTACTCATGCAAATATAACTCAAATTCTGTTCTCCAAATTGACAGCACAAAGAGATATATCTCTTACAGAGTTTCTTTAAAGTAAAAATTTTGAACAAACTGTCATGAACCAGTTGTTTTAGAGAAGTACCTGGCTCTTGTTCACTTCAGGCCACTGCTTCCTCATATTACCAATTCTTCCAAAGATTTCAGCATTAGGAGTGTATACATTCTATACTTCTCACCCTGAGTCTTGTGGAATCACTTCCAAAGTAGATGGTCTATTAGAAATTAGGGGAAATTAGCTAAAAATGGGATGGAAATACTCTTTAGAAAGTTGAATAATTGTTCTCCCACATTCTTGTGGTTAATTTCTACAGCAAGCTTGTTTGTTTGTTTGTTTACTCATTTACTTATTTATTTACTTATTTACTTATTTTACTTAATATCCCTAAACAATCAACAATCATTAGTTAGCTCTCTGCTCTCTCAGCTTTGTCATCAGGTAATAGTATCTCCATTCACCATTAAGAGAGAAATTCTCCACGTGGAAACTTGCAGCCCACCATGCTGGTCAAGGGCCTGTTCAGGTGAGCATGTGCAGCATTATCAGAAAGGCTCTGGAGTTTACATGTCCTCAGGGAATTCTTGGTGGCTTTCCATGACTAGTGTTTTTCCCTTTGTGAAAGGAAATGCAAGGGCTTAATTTCTGCTTTCCACAGAGTTTGGAATAAAAGGTTTATTCCCTGTTTTTCTGTATGACCAGATAGGTAGACTTACTAATGTGAACACTGGATGCACAAGAAAACTTCCTAATAATAGGATGGGGGACTTTCTAAGAATCCAGTGAGAACAAAATTATTTGCTTTGTGTGGTTAAGGATGTAAACATAATTGCTACAATCATTCTTTCATTTTTTTATCTGGGAAACCCTCCTTACCATCTATAATTGTAGGTGAAAAACTTTGTACTGAGGATGCTTTTCTAGGAAAGAATTGCTCCCATCTGCAATCTAGGCAGAGGTGGCATGAGACTGAAGTGTACCTTTGAGAAATTTAGAAGTAGATGGCAGACAGTAGCCTTGAGAGAGCTGAATAACACAATTTTCAAATGACTACTGTTTGTTTTCTACACAACAGCTGTGAGAATAAGGGATGGAAAGTATGCCAAAAATCTGCAAGCAGGGGAATAGAAGCTATCAAGACATCCTGAACACTGTTTTTGCTGCCAGGACTCAGCATGAAGAATGTATTTTGTACCTGTTTTGAGGAAGAGTGAGAATTTTGGTTTTTGCTGTGCTCTGAAGATATTTTTGGCTGTAGAAGAGGTATAGGTCTATAGTAGACAGTTTACCTGAGTGCTCTCACAAATTCTGAATGTTGTGGATCTTTAGATTGAAAGGCACAGGTTATTTCAGCCACTGGGGTTGCAGGAGTGAAGGGTTTGCCATCAGGTAGGTATCTGCTCTGTGTGGTTTGTGGATACTACAGCAGGACTTTAGCTGATAGGCAAAAATAAAAGCGCCTCGTAAATTCACAAAACATGACTTTATTGTGCCTATGGTGCAATTGGTACAAGCAGTGCCAAAGCTGCAAACACTGAGAACATTTAGAACATTTAGAACAGTGAGAACTGCAAACAATAAGAGTTTCAATTAAAGGATGAGGGAGATTTAACTCAATAACTTGCAGCCAAGAAATGGTACAAAGCTGCAGTGAACAAATATATTTCCCTGTTAGGCTACTTGAGCACCAGGATGGTAAAACTGTCAGCAATGAGGTTTGCAGGGTCCTAAGGGCTGTCCCAAGGATCTGCTTGGAAACTGTTTTGCTCTAGCCAGGCACTTTCCCTACTGTGCATGTAAAATGTTGCTGGAGGAAGCAGGAAAGGAGGGAAAAATTCAAGACACCACTCACTGTCTATTTTTTTTCTTCATGTCCTGGCAGTTCATTTTCAGATTTATTTTTATTTGTTCTCTCTTTAAATGAAAACCTCTTTCTCTTAATCCTTGGGGGAGATTTTACCTGAGTCATCCAGTCATGTTTTCCAAAAGTTTTTAGAAAGTCCACAAAATTTTCCTGTTTTCCTATTTTTTTCTTTTTTTTTCTTTTTAATTTTTTTTTTTAATTCTCACACTTGTAGGCTCATAGACTTATAGAATGGTTTGGGTTAGAAGGGACCTTAAAGATCACCCAGTTCCAGCTTCTCATGTTCAGGGACACCTTCCAGTAGGCCAAGTTGCTTAATTCCCTGTCCAACGTGGCCTTGATATGCAAAACCTATTTTACAGGTATTAGACTGACTCTGTTGTTTGAATGGACTGAAAATTACAAGTATAGAACTTGTTACACAGGAAAATCAATAGAAATTTATTCTTATCTGTATTGTTTTCATGTTAGCAAACATAATATCTTTATTTGAGAGTTCAGGAGTGTCTTCATATTTTCTCAGTCCTGAAATACCCTGAAGATGGCAGGGTCTTACCCAATCAGAAATGCATCTTGCATTCCTTATGTCTCCACATTGCAATCTGAATTAGCTATGAGAATATCAGTGTCACTAGAGGTTTACTGCTGTACCTAATTTCTTTCAGTGGGGTCTGAGGCCCTGTGACCACACATTTGTAAATAGTGTCTTCCCTTATGGAGCTGGAGCTGAAGAGGGAGTTCTGATGAATCCAGGCAAGAGACTTCCTTAGGAAGTCCTGAACTTGGAGAGGAACCTCTGAGACAAAGCTAATGCCAAAGAGCAATCCAGCAAGGTGTGTGCTACTGATGCTCACTAAAATAATCTGGAAAAATGCAGGCACCTTTTGGGGAATCAGAGGGGAGACAGCAGAAGCTCTCTGCAATGATGGAGTACTGTCAGAGAAATTTTTACGCCTTGTTTCCTTCAGTGTCAACTATTCTCAGCCCAGAGTTTATGGAGTCAATAATGTTGGTTTGTATTATAGGCTGTGTGTCTCTGTGTGCATCCATATTGGTGTGTGTGTGTGTAATTGCAGTGTTTGTGCCTTGCAAATTACACTAGGAACTATGTTGCCTACCTTCTACCTTGCATATTCCTGAAATACACTTCTTGGAGAATGTGAAAATCATATTGACACAGGTTTCACTGAAAATAAAAAGGAATCTAACTAAAATTTGTGGTGCACCTAAACAGAGTGGCTAAGATTTTACTGTAATATGCACCAGTGAGATTTCTACTGGGAAGAAAGTGCTGTTCTAAGATCCATCCTGGTACGAAGCTCATTCCAAATTAGTTCCCTTGGTGAGCCAACCAGTGTGTATTTTGTAATGCTACAGAGTAATACACTCTCAACTCCCAAATTTCCTCCCATGATAAGGGTTTTGAAAGTTCTGCAATGTGAGGTGAAAAAATGGGATGGCTCCAGGAGAGGAAGGACCCTTGGAGGGGGCAGAAAGAAGGGTAAGGAGCTGAATGGCAGGACTGAGAACTCAGAAATGCACACATTTTTCAATCATGCAGAATTCTCCAAATAGACAGCTATGATCGTTATGCAGAGTGTGATTTAATCTTGAAAAAGCAGAGTGACTCTCAGAGGAATCCACATGAAAGAAAAACTATTAAACTCACACATATAGGAGAAAGAAGCCATCTATGTCCCTCGTATCAAATGGCAACATGCAGTCAAGTCCAAACAGTTGAAAAAATAAAGTGTTAGAGTAGATTTCCACAAGGGGCAATGAATATGCCAGAAACAATTTGGGAAAATGTCTTAATGAAGCAGGAAACCTGTGGAAGAATGAGAAAAATAAGACTAAACCAAAGAATCAAAGGGAAAACTAACAGGGACTGTGCCTGTACTGAGAAACTGTAAAAGAGCCCCAGCTCCAAGGTCACTTTGGCTGCATCCCAAATTCATACCAGAGTAAGATTTGAGTGCATATCAATCCTCCCCAGTGTTCTGGCTTCCATGTGAGGGAAGCCCTTGTATGAGGGCAGTCAAGGATACACAGAGCAGAGTCAGAACGAAGAGGGGAGCAGAGAGGTGTGGGACTCACTGCCCCGTAGCCTTGACCTGACTGAATGGCATTTGAGATAAGTGCTGCTAAATCTCCACAAATGGATTCACTCTGTGGAAACCTCAATGTCTCTTACAGCTGGAGCTGTTAACAGAGCTATTAATAGCAAGATGTCAATAAAGGACCGATATACTGCTGGCGGTCTTGATTAAAGCATTTCCATTGTATGCTAGTTACATTTATTAGAGATATTTGATTTTTATGTACTGATTAGGCTTGTAAATTTAACCAACCAATAATGGTCTTGATAAATAAGATGAAATAAATATGAATGCCTAATAGTTTTGAGATAATTCTTAAATTATGACTGGGCAGGCTAATATACTTGAAAAATTGGCCAAAGTTATGTCAGCATAGAACATATGATATACAATCCCACAGAAATATACTAGCTTAATGAACAGAGTTTTTGCATTCTAACATCTCTTACATTCACTCCTATCAGGTTTTGGTCCCAAATATTTCTTTTTTTTCTTTCTGGAGATTTCAAAATAATTGTGCAAAATTGGTCTGTCCAGAAATATTTGGCCTGATTCTTCAGTACATCATGGTTTTGGTGCTGGATGGTACCTGTCCAATTACTTGTGACACACTCCTGCTCTAATTAACAATTGACATAGTAAACTCAGTGGAGTACATCTGACTCCTGTAGAAAGGAAAGCATTCACCTGCCTGATACTGGGACTGCAGCATTAAGCTTATTCTGTTAAAGATTAGTGTACCAGTTTTTAAATAAATTATTTAAGAATAATGATTGCATGCTTCAGCAAAGTTACCCAATATGGAGGCATGGTTCTCTCTACTTGCTGGTAAAAACAAATGGTATGTTGAGTTTCTGTTCTACATATTGCAACAAATGTAATTCCTACAGAGATGTTTATTTAAATTCTGATTTTGAATAAAGTCAGTGAAAACTCTGTATTTCTGTACACAGAGCTTTTGCGCAGCAGAAATTTCTTTACAGCAGAAAGAGCACCGTGATGCAAAATACACTGCAGTCACTGGCAACTAAGATTAACAGCTCAGGTGTCAATTGCGCTGCTGACACATTTTCACTTGGAGCTTGGCTGAGTGCCCTGGCTCATTTCACAAAACCCTCTTCAACAGTACCATTCAGATTGTAACAGCTTTCACCTTCCATCCATCTGGTTGAGATGATTAATAAGGATGGTAAAAGCCCCCAAAACTTTAATGAAAAACACTTTTGATCTTCTAAACTGTTTGGACCACTAAGGATCTCCTGCCAGGTGGGTGAGGGCATACCTGGTAATCACAGTCCACTGACCATGTTACCAAAAGGGGTGTATTTTCTCACATGATCATTTTGCCGTCCAACCACTGCATTTCTGTTGTACGTAAGCCTGTTCTCAGACACGCCAGATGGGAACAATGTTGGAGAACGCTCAAAAGGAGCTCTGCATTGAATAAAATGTGGAAATGCTTCCATGGGGATGCTCCAGGCAGCCCTTCTGAGAATGTCGTGCAGCTGTGAAAGTTGCTGGCAGATTAAGATGCTGGGTGTTGAAACTCATGACAAAAAATAAAATTCTTGGGCTGAGGCACGGCACGCTGCATTTGGCAAATCTTGAACACTTGTAGTTTAGTCATTCAGCTTCTCTCTCCCACCTCCTCCCTGTGAATATTCATGTGTAGTCTTAGGCTTGCTTACTGCCTTTTCACGTTCTTCGTGGTGGGTGCTGTGACTCACGTTGCTTGCCTCAGACTCCTTTCTCCTTGTTCCCCCACAGCTCCTCACATAACCTCCCACGCGCCAAAGACACCTCCCTCCATTCATTTCCTACAGACCTCTGCCGGGAGTTGCTAGGCTTTTTCTTCTGCAGCAAATGCAACACCCCACAGAAACATCAAAACTCGCTGTCCTTATTCTCTGCTGAGCCATCTGCAATGGGGAGCTCCTCCCCTACTCGTCTTAGTCATCCTGTGCTACGACACAGCCATCTCTGACCTCACATCTCTCTCTGTAACAACACCTACGACACCTACACGCAGGAGCTGACGCAGCGCTCTGACTCTCCTTCCTGTGACACAACCCTCCGCTCCTTCATCCCTGCTGAGCTCATTTTCGTCAGTCAGCCTTGCTGCTGCTGCCCATCCAGAGAAGAATGCCCTTTTTCTCAAGGAGGGATGTTGCTCCTTGTTTGATCTCCATAGTTATGGAAGGTGTTTTACTGACTGGGATTATGAGTGGCACTCAGAGTCAGGCTGAGCTCCTGACAATGAGCAGAATGCAGAATCATTGTGGAAGCTTCTGCTACCAGGTCCTTTTCAGACAGTATTGATATGTGCCAGTACCAATCTGTCACTGACCCGACGATTATAAAATGGCCCTAAACATGTGATCTGAAGTTAAGTATAGGATAGCACAGGTTAAGAAAAACCCCAACGTTACTTAAAAAAAAAAAGAAAAGAACATGGCTATGAAAACAGTCATTCAGTCAGTGCCGCTTTGTGAGAGCTTTCTGGAATATATTAAAGGATGAGCTCTGTGGATCAAAAGTAACTTGAAGAAAACTGAGCTATTCCAATGTCACTGAGGTCAGAAATCAGCACCAGTCATTGTCTTAAAGAAAAATGATCCAGGCTCATACAAAAACATAAGCGGTTAAAATTTGAGACTTTGAGAAAGTGATGAAAAACTGAGGTGATTCAGTGGATTTAGCACAAACTTTAGAAGCTATCCCATTTTGAAAATCTTTTTTAAATAGATTGGGTTTTTTCTTATACTGATTTCAAGAACTTCAGATGCCTTTAATTTTGTTAATAGTTTGCGTACGAAACAGGTTCAGTAGCTCAGCACTGGAGTGGTCCTATGCTTCCTTTACATTTTATTACACTAGGTAAAATTGCTCTTGCATTCAAATTAAAAAATAAAAAACTCTTCTTTTTTTCATAATTTTCAACTGAAAAGAGTCAAATTTCTGTTAGGTCCAGTTTATTGTACCAGTCTAAAAGAGACCAGTTGGTAAAATGGTCTCTTACCCTGGACTTTTATTCTGAGCTTATATGTGCATGTAGAAAATTGCATTTATGCTATGAATCAATACATGATAATTTTGAAGAGAGTAATGCCATGCTTTTTTTTTTATGCATGACTTTTTGAAGAAATTTAATTTGGGTTTATTCCAAGCTGTACTGTACAGTGCTTCTTCCTGGCAATGGACTACTAAAAGCATACATATTCCATAACTCCTACGCCTCATGCTATAAAAAGCTACAGAACAGCATCCATGTGATGCTGTCCATAGGGATACTACAAGAGCTTGTTGAAATCCTGTTTGTATTTTGAGACGTCCAGTAGAAACATTTCCTTTTCTACGTTTAGGTATAATTTCAGTGGATCTCACACTAACAAAAAATGTATCTCTTATTCAGAAGAATCTATCTCTTGTTCATAAGAAAAGACAAAAAGCCAGTTGAAAAATAATTTTTCAGACAGAGTCAGTAGAATTATATAGTTTATCTCATCTGAGACAGGTGCCTCTCTCTGCTGCATGATGATAGAACTATGCTCTGAATCAGGGGCTTCTGCCAGTGGTTACACATGGGCATTTCTGAGCAGAAATAATCTTTTTTAGAAAAGTGCTTTGAACAGCTTAAAGTGACCACTGTATTTCAGTCAGCAGCTAAAAACCATGTTAAAGAGAAAATGCATGGGAGATACATAAACACTTTAGCCATCAGGATCTATTTAGGACTAGATAAAGCAGGATTCAGAAAAATTATCACATGAACAAGATGTTGAGGCAGTCTAATAACTGGAGAAAAGTTTACAAAGCTACTAACATCTGTAAGAGTTGCTAAAGGAGCTACTGCAGTCCTCTAAGTGTATTTACAGGAAAAACCCAATTACTTAACTAAGTATTCCCTTAAAAGGTTGGCTATGCTCCATGTTTCAGGTAAATGTGTGCTTTAATATAACTGTGTGGCAAAGTCTACAAACACCAAAACAGCTTATATGGATATTCTTAAGTAGCAGTATTTTTTTTTCTCCCCAACAACTTCATTTTAAACACTTAGTAAAATATTTGGCTGTGAAGAAAAGTTTAAGCAGTGCCTCTCCCATGGATTGTATAGAGCCAGTCAAGGCAAAATGCTCTTACATCATCACATTTTGTGGTTTTCCTTTATAAACTGACACAGTTGAGGGGGTGTGTGATGACTATTTGAGTTGTAAGTCCATCCAGTGTTTAGGAGTGGTGGATACTGTTGAATTGCCAGTAAGCTATTTTATGCATATATCTGAATGCCATTCATTAGAAGACAGAGCATTAGAAGCATCAAATATGAATAGTGTTTTTACACAGAAAATTGTCAGTTTATTCCCACTGAGCAGAACAAAAATCCCATATGTATTTCCTGCCACTGCCATCCCACAGGCTCAGTTAATACAATTGGGTCAGTAAAGGAGACTTTCTGTACCAACTAGTCTGTGCTTTCAAAACAAAATTACTCATTCCAGCTTGTCCCACAGATGGATGCATCATGGGTCCATAAAAAATTCTTGTGAAAGCAATAGCTTTTCAGGCTAGGAAAAGAATTTCAAAGACATAACAAACATTTATGACTTTTAAGTTTTGGATTAAAAGGTGTACTGTCTAAGTCCTGAAGAGCATATCAGGGAGAATTTGTGTAGCTAAGGGCAACCTATGCTTAGAAAGCTGTGTGAACACTTCTGAGTAGGTTAGAAATGAGTTTGGAATGTTATCTTTTCAATGTTTTCTACCTGCGTACAAAGATCAGAAGACCACATCCATAGAATTCCTTTCAAAACTCAAGCTTAAGTCTCTCCTCTCCTCTCCTCTCCTCTCCTCTCCTCTCCTCTCCTCTCCTCTCCTCTCCTCTCCTCTCCTCTCCTCTCCTCTCCTCTCCTCTCCTCTCCTCTCCTCTCCTCTCCTCTCCTCTCCTCTCCTCTCCTCTCCTCTCCTCTCCTCTCCTCTC
Source organism: Fringilla coelebs (assembly GCF_963513975.1). Lineage (NCBI taxonomy): Eukaryota > Metazoa > Chordata > Aves > Passeriformes > Fringillidae > Fringilla > Fringilla coelebs. The sequence goes on along the minus strand of NC_140029.1, from coordinate 24,582,600 downwards.
CTCTCCTCTCCTCTCCTCTCCTCTCCTCTCCTCTCCTCTCCTCTCCTCTCCTCTCCTCTCCTCTCCTCTCCTCTCCTCTCCTCTCCTCTCCTCTCCTCTCCTCTCCTCTCCTCTCCTCTCCTCTCCTCTCCTCTCCTCTCCTCTCCTCTCCTCTCCTCTCCTCTCCTCTCCTCTCCTCTCCTCTCCTCTCCTCTCCTCTCCTCTCCTCTCCTCTCCTCTCCCATCTGATGAGTGGTGGCAGGACAAGTGAGTACCTCCATAAATGTACCACCAGTCACAACATGCAACATAAATTATCTTCCAGTGCCATGTAGGGAGAAGGTGGAAGGCATCCCTGTCCCTGGTGGTGGGGTTGGAACTGACTGATCTTTAAGGTCCATTCCAACTCCTGCCATTCTATGGTTCTATGATATTATGATTTCTGTGGCTCCATGATTCTATAATTTCATGAAGGTCTGATGGGTGTATGGATGTCTGTTCCCAGATATCTGCTGAGTCTATGACCCAAACTGCAGCCCCTCAGTTCCAGCCTGGGTTCCCAAGGTTTTGACAGAGGTTTTAAATTCCAGTCAGTCTTACTTCAGAAGCCTAAGCATCTTCTTGTCATTGAAAAATGGAGTAAATTAGCTTGCTCAAAGCTCAGTGGTATGGCAAGCAGATGGATATAGGTACAAAAACTAGTTTATTGCAGCTGAGATAGTGCTTCCATCACTGCAGAGTAGGTGTTTAGGGGTCTCACCTTAAATTCAAATTAGTAAAGAGTGAAAAAGGAAGGGATATTTGCATGTATGTGTGTAAGAGGCTGTTGAAATAGGTCACTATTTGTCTAATACATTTGTATCAGAGAAAGGCTGAAATTTTCAGACACAATTTTTTTTAAATTTTCTGAGAGCATACCATGAAATCAAAATGTTTTTTTAATTCAGCTTTTGACAGATTAGCAAGTGGTTTCTTAGCTGGCTGGCATATGCTTAGGTCAGCAGTTGTAAGCAACATTTAAGAATATTGATCGAGCTTTATCTGTTCTTTAGATTCCATTTATATTACTTTTGGGCTTTAAAGTATTTCTGTATGTATCAATTACAGGAAAAGCAGTCTCTGTGCTTGCTTCTCCCTGGACATCAGATGGCCATGTGAAAGAAATGAGAACATTCTCCACTCCTAGAATTAACTAGAAATGGTCTGAGTCACACATTTGGCATAAGCAAAAGTGTTTCCAAATTAGGAAATATTCAAACTCTGAGTTTTTGTTTTAGCTTATTATAAAGCTGTGAGCTGGTTGTAAATGTCAGAAGCGAATCCAGATTTTACCAAGCTCTGGGAATGTTCCACCCTGGGATATGGTCAGGTCATCTTCAGATCCACATCTAGATTTACTTAGCATCTGATCTGATTTCCTAAGGACCAGGAACTGAACTGATCACACTCCCTCTTTAGCACCTGCCTAATAAATACTGAATGAAATGGCCAATTGCTATCAGTCTGGAAAGAGGGGCGTGCACCTCAGAAATGCAATGTAATGCAATGCCTACCAGCACTGTGAGTGATGCATGCTCCATGGAGCATTCCCAACACTCTTGGCATTAAATGGGTATTCTTCCTTGCTTAAAGTGTCAGGAGACCTAGGAGCCTAGCTACATACATTAAGCAATTTAGGGCATTCAGGGGCCTAGACAATCTTTCTACCAAAACCCTACATGATTGGAAGTGTGACTGCAACTAGAATGAGATGGCAGCATAAGAGGAGCTGAAAGTAAGCTTTAAACTGAAGTTGCTCTTAAATTGAAATCTAATGAAATTCAGTGAATATAGTTCAAAATTTGTAGCTAAGAATTAGAAAAATAAAGAAACCAACAAGCAAAGTACACATGTATATTAAGAGTTGAATAAAAGTCTTTGAAGAAATGCAGGTATGAATTCATAACATACTAGATTCTCAGAAAATTGTAAGGTTGCACAAGAAGTCAGAAATGTTATGAGATCATAATTTCTGCCTCTGAACACTCTGTACCCTCCTAAGCATTGCAACTCATATGTTCCACGCATAAGTAAATTTCTACAGTTACACAATTATCATTACACTTGATAGCATTGTAACTTGTTCCAGTAAAACAGAACCCACAGAAATATTACTCTTGGAGAAATATAAGACAACTGGGAAAGGAGAAAATCCTATCAGTAGTAATATTTGTAAAAAAAGCTCCAGGAAGGTAAGAATGAACAAGGGATGCTTGATGGAAAAGGTCTTATCGAAATTATAAATTACCACATTTTGAAACAATGTAGGATGTATGAACAATGAAACGATGTAGGAACACTTTAGCACAATTTTTTGTGAATTTACCAAAGCTCCATTATAATTTTCAAGGTTTATAGTATACATGCTCAACTTGTTCCTTGCAGACAGATTCATGCCTGCCTGAAAAGTAAAATAAGCCTAGCAGATAGTTTCTAGTCATTATTTCTCAGAAGTTCTTTATCCATATTCCTATTTTGTGTCTAGGTATGTTTCCAAGAGAGAACAAATTTATTTCATATATGATAGTGGTGATATCTCTATCTTAATCTTCAGTAATATAGGTCTTGGAAGCACATTTTGGGAGAAATTACCTACCTGGCAAGAATAAATTCCTTATATGCTCGAAATCTTCACATTAGCTCTTGATTCCTTGATGGGTTTCTGTTTTAATCCTGCACCAGCAGCAATATGATGTTTCTAGAATTTTGTTCCCTGGAGCTCTCAGTGTTTGGTGAATTAAATACCTGAATAAGGAGCCTCTACTACAGGTAATGAGCAACAGCATAAGGGTTTTCCAAAACATAGCAGAACCATTTCCATTCATGATTTACCCAGGCCTTTAGCTGGAACCTTCTAAAGCCTAGAAAACATCAACATTGCTTTTTTTCCCCTCCACTTTCTAAGGAGGCATAGGAGTGGCATTAAAAGTTGTTACATCACTCAAGTGTGTCTCTAACAGAGAATTCTTACTGGCTGACGTAAAAGCCTTCCAGCAGGCAAACATTATGGGTGGACTAATACACCTGAGATACAAAATATAGGATTCCTTTTCCAAAACACAGGTACATAGTGCCATTTTTGCATTTTTGACATTTGAGGGTATCCAAGACAGTTGCACAGAGCTAGATGATAGAAATATCATGGATCTATGATAAAGATCCATGTTTCATCAGATGCACCACCTTTGGGCAATTAAGCCTCACTCTACATGTTCCTTTAGTATTGTTGGAAGGATTGCATGAGATAACCATGAATAGGTAAAGGTGTATAGACAAACACACAAAAAAAATCTTAATTAAAGATATAATATATAGAAATATATAAATGCTAATTTGATGTCACTGATAAAACCCTTCACAATCAAACTTTCAGACCTTCAGCTAATGAAATTTGGCTAAGAATAAGTTGAACCAGGTTAATTTATCAGCAGAAGATTCAACCATATGATTTTAAACTAGGAGCAGCTTGGGCTTCTCAAATATATTTAACCTGAAAGGTAGTGAGCTAGATCTGGAGCTGTTCAACCAGACTGAAGCAGTGAGCAGTGAACTCAGTTTTGCAAAAGCTGGTGTCCTCCAGGATATCTGCATCTCCATCCGATTTTACAGTGTTTTGAGCATTGCCTAGAGAAGTCTTCTGCTCAAGGTGGCATGGGAACACATCATCAGATTCTCCAGAGCCATTCATTCCAACTCCATATACCTTATTTAAGAGACAATATTTTAAGTGACTAGGTGATTTTGCAAATGCAAACCTTCAAAATTTTCAACAGTTTATTTAACTAAGTGATAAATGACTGGTGAATTTTAGTACAACAGTGGTTCTTGACTGGGAGATGCTGCAGAGGGCTGAGCCATAGAGTCCTATTGAATGTACTTTCAAAACTGAAAGTGTCTAATTATACTTTCCAATTGGTTAGTGTTTTATGAGGATTTATCAAGATTAATCATCATGATTGTAAACAATTTGCCTTTGAATAATGTGAATGTAAAGTGACTTCTTGAAATTCACACTATTTATTAAATACAGCAGGTCAGTGCCAGTTTTTGTTTGTATATTTGGAGCATTCATCAGTCACGTTACTGACATGTAGTCAGTCCTCTGAAACACAACACAGCAAGTTCAGTTAAATTCAGACTGACAGCATGAAAAGAAAGTTGGCAGAACACAGGGTCCCGTTGCTAAGCAATGCTTGGCAATACAACACATGCACATTATGGTGCTTGTGATGACACCATGAGGAGAGATGTTTTCAATTTAATGAAAATCCATCATTTCAGGGGAGATGGGGTGATGCAGTAGCAAACAGGATGAATGGATGGGAGCTGTGTCCTCAGGGACCCAAATTTTGCTATTAGTTACATTAGAGTGAATACACTATCTTCATCAATGGTGCTCTGGATTAACTGTGGAGTGACTGCAAAAATTTCTAGGCATTATACTGAAAATGTTTGCAAGGTATCTTTAAAAAACAATCCACACCTTTCACAGTGCTTCCAGCATACTTCTTTGTTGCTTCAAGTCAGTGTGAAAATTACAGATAGTTCCACCTGGCTGTGGACTTCTCAGCCAGAATCGTGCTCCTTCAGGTTACTGCAGCCCTCAGCATGCCCAGCCCTTGAGCTCAACCCAAAAGGGTGACTGCACTTGGGAACTGCCCACGGAGTTGAGAGAGTCCTGGGACTGATGGGGTGTGGCAGGAGGAGGTGGAGGGGAACATTTACACTGAGGAGTTCCCAGCGCAGCTTGGGTCTGACAGATGCTGTATTGTCCTCCCTACACCTTCCTTCTCCTCTCTGTCCTTAGCTAGGCATCCTCCCTTTGCTTCCAGGTCCAACCCTGCCACCATGCATCCTGCTGTAACCCTGAACAGCTGTTCAGCGTTTTGAGATTCTGCCTGCTTCCCAACTCTTCTCTATCCTTCTAGTCTAGTTGGATGTTTTCCTTCAGAGTTTTTTGTAATGTGTCATTTTCACTGTGAGCTTAATAATTATTTCACATTTCATAACAGGAAAAAATAAATTTACTTCAGCTCTGCAATTTTAAAAGTTAACTCAAGTTTAAAGTAGTATTTCATGCTTAGTCACATTCAAATGAAAAAGAGTGAATTCTCAACTGGTATTAAGTCAATGACAAAAATTATGTCAACTTTATGTCTATCACTAAAAAAGGAAATCAAGGGTCCTTAATAGTTCTGGAGTCTCATATACCTTCTGGTATATCCTGGCAAAAATGCCAACTGCATGAACCTCATCTGGATTTGCCATTGTTTTCCCTGGGGGCAAAGCCAGACATAAGAGTAGGAAGGGGCCTGTGACCTGGACAGCACGAGGCTGCTTAAGAGCTGACGAGTCTGAATTTTCACCTACATCTTCCACAAAATGATTAGGGAAAATATCTAGGAAGGAAAGATCAGCCAGCCATCAATTCTGTGTTTCCAAATGGTAGATGGCACCTCTAATTGTCACACCTTTACTTGAAATATGTTCAAGGCAGTATGAAGATTTCGAAACTGGTTATTGTTCTGTGTTCTATCAGATGTAGGAGGAGCTGCTTCCAAGTTCACTTGGTTTGCTCTTGTACGAGCTGAAAGCTCTGGTACGAATCAAGCAAGTGTTGAAGAGTGCAACTTAAGCACAAAAGAAAACTCAGTGAAGCCAAGGAATGCATGGGAGTTCCTGCTTTGCCAGATCAGATCAGCATGGCTAGTGTGTCACAGGATAGAGCCAGTTGTTTATATTTTAAAATACTCCAAAAGATATATTTCTGTAAAAGTGACATCATCAATTGCAGGGGAAGTTAGATGGTGTTAGAGAGACAGGATTTTAGGCAGTATTATTTGTTATTTTCACTTCACAGCTTGTTTTACAGATATTTGCCAAGCAATCTAATACCTCTCTCTCTATACTGCAACATATCTATTGAGATAGAATGTCCTTTCTGATATAGTATTCAAATATGTTTTTAACAAGCAGTTATTTCAATGAGAAAGTAGAGACTTGCAGGCTGTGGGCTGGCCATGCAGGCTGTTAAATTGTGTGTGGAGGGAGTCTGTTCTCACAGAAGCAAGGACAGCTGTGCAAAGATGCACCATCATCACTGTTCTGTGCCCTGCACCCCCCTCTGAAATTCATTCCCTTTCAATTCATGTCTCTTTCTTACCTGCTACAGGTTAATCAAGTGAGTTTGGGAGCTTAAAGGTGCTCCTGCTGTGTTGTTAGAGAGATAATAAAAGTCAGGGAGAATCATGGTGGAAGAATTCCTAGTGGAAAAAACCCATTTTTAAAACTTGAGGATGGCCATGTGGCTTTATGTTAAATAATTTGAAGAGCAGCTAAATCTGAAATCTGGCTTTTAAGGTGAGATTTGTTATGATATTTTATTATTAAGTCATAGCAGTGATTTTCAAACCAAGCTAAGAAAACACTTTACTTTCTACATGGTACTGCATTTGAACTGGTTGTTGTAACAACATATTTCCCCTACCTTTCTGATGAAGAACATATCTTAGAAATACAACTTCTGTGCAATGTGATGCTTAAATACATCAGCAATGATTTTTTTCCTGATATTTTGACAGCTAAGCAAATAATATAGTGAAATTAATCTGATATTCCTGAAATTTTTGGTACCTCTTTATCTTGCATAAAATATAGATATTTGATTTATTTATTTTATAGTTAATCACTTGTGATTACTTGATTAATGAATCGCGATTACTATCTTTAGAGAGCATATCCTAGAAATAAGACAAAGGTGCTGTGTTGATCTCACCAGACAGAAAGTCACAGTTCAAGGGTAGCAAGTACTAATCTGAATGATCAAATACAGCTGTAGAGTTCTGTTTTCCTTTCAGAGGCAAATGTGCTATTTCTTCACTTCCAATCACTCTTCCCTTATCTCTTTCAGTCTACTAACAACTTTTTGTGTCTTTTCTTTCACTTGACTCCTTTTTTGTGTCTTCTATCACATACTCTGCTGTTATCTTCTATTCATTCTTTTAAAACTTGATATACCCAGGAGTCATCAATTAGCATATCATAGTTAAACTGAAAAAGTAAAAAAAAAAACCGACAAGAACAAGAGTCAATTGTGAATAAAAGCTGAAAACCCTTTGGAAATTATTTGCTTGTGTTAATTGTGAGCAAACGAAGGGATTTTTTGCAGCTTGGATCGTGTTTTCAACATTATAAGTGATGATGCAATGAGTAACTTGTTTTCCAGCAGGGAATGTTTTTCTTCTTGTTTCTTTTTGTTTTCTTCTTGTTTCTTTTTTTGGTTCTGTTGTTTTGGGGTTTTTTTTGTTTGTTTTTGGTTTTTGTTTGGAGTTTGTTTGTTTGGTTGGTTGATTTCTTTTGAGAATACTATTTCCAAAACTTAAACTGAAAGTAAAGTACTAGTTTCTGAGGAGTCCTTCTGGAGGGAACCAGATCTGGAGGTACTTAGTTTAGCTGAACTGGTGAAACTGCCTAAAGGAAGTGCCAAAGTTCACGATGCTGGTAGCAGAGATAGAAAGGTGTTCTTATTTTACTGATTAATTAAACCAAAAGTCAAAGGTGGAAACTAGTGAAAGATTTCTTCCCAAAGTTAGATGCAAATTTGCGTTAGGTGAATAAGATATGCCTCTGGATGCAGCTGAATTATAGAATCATAGAATTATTTAGGTTGGAAAAGACCTCTAAGATCATCAAGTCCAACAGTTAACTCAGCACTGCCAAGTCCAGCCCTAAATCATGTCCATTTTAACTACCTCCAGGAATAGTGAGTTCAGCACTTCCCTGATTAGCCTGTTCCAATGTTTGACAGCCTTTTCAATTAAAAAACTTTTCTAATATCCAGTCTAAACCTCCCCTAGTGTGAATTGAGGGCATTTCCTCTTGTGCTTTTGTACTTGTGAGAGGAGGCTGACCCCCACCTGGTTACAACTTCCTTCAGGGAGTTTTAGAGAGTGATGGTCTCCCCTGAGCCTCCTTTTCTGCAGGCTGAACAACCACAGCTCCCTCAGCTGCTTCTGACAGGACTTGTGCTCCAGAGCCTTCACCAACTTTGTTGTCCTTCTTTGGTCATCAGCACTGAGGTCAGGCTGACAGGACCATAGTTCCCTGCATCCTCCTTCCTGCCCTTCCTGTAGATGGGTGCTGTGACAGCGTTCACAAGGGTCTCAGGATGAGGGAAGAGACGAGAAAGCTGACTCCATGTTCAGAAGGCTGATTTATTATTTTATGATATATATTATATTAAAAACTATACTAAAAGAATAGAGAAAGGATTTCATCAGAAGGCTTGCTGAGAATAGAAAAAGAGAAGGAACAACAAAGGTTTGTCTCTGACCGAGACAGTCTGGACAGCTGGGCTGTGATTGGCCATTAATTAGAAACAACCAGATGAGACCAATCACTGATCCACCTGCTGCATTCCACAGCAGCAAACAATCATTGTTTACATTTTGTTCCTGAGGCCTCCCAGCTTCTCAGGAGGAAAACTCCTAGGGAAAGGATTTTTCATAAAATATCATGGCTACAGGGTGCCACAATTTCTAATGTGCCATTTGACCAGGATTGAGGGTAAATGACTGAAAGTGGTTTGGTGAGCTCTTCTACCATCTCCCTCAGTACCCTTTGGTGGATCCCATCCATCCCCACAGATTTCTGGGGGTCTGAGTGATGGAGCAGGTTGCTGACTATTTCCACTTGTATTATGGGGCTTCATTCTGCTCCCTGTTTCTGTCTTCCAGCTCAGGGCATTGAGTATTGGAGCACAACTGTTTTTACTGTTAAAGACAGTGGCAAAGAAGGTATTAAGTACTTCAGCCCTTTCTTCCTCCACTGTTTTCCCTGCATCCAATAATGGATGATGGTTCTCCTTAGCCCTCCTTTTGTTGCTTTTGTTGATGGCGTCTCCATTGAAATAAACTGGCATGTCCTGGTTGAGGTACTTAAAAAGGAAGTAAAAGTCAGGCATCCCAGCCAGGGGAGTTGGATGTCCTTCTCTTTTCAGGACACAGTTATGCACCATTTCATGAAGAAGTGATAATTATGATAATTTTTCATCCACATAGCACAGAGTCACAGAATATATTGAGCTAGAAGGGACACACAAGGATCATTGAGTCCAACTCCTGGCCCTGCACATATCCTTTACTCCAGGCTCATGGGAGACAGTCAAAAAGGGTAAACAAAATAGGAGAGAAATGGTCCACACTGCTGCTCACAGTCTGACCCACCTCATCCATGGAAAAATCCTATTTTCCCTACAGACATCTTGTATCCTTCTCTACAGAGGGAAAATGCATCCATTGTAAGTTAAATACAAAAACCAGCACAACCAGAGTGATAGGTATATATTGAATAAGTTGTAGGATTGCCTGAAAAAAGCCAATGATATTCTATGAAACAATTGCCCAAAAACATGGACACCAGTTTTTGACAACAAAGAAAGCAACTTACAGAGTCTGTAAGTTTCAGAGCTATACTCTGAAAATCAAGGACCTGTCATTCTCAGCACCCAACTGTACCTTTTTATGTTTACAAATAATTTATGAAATTCCACCTCAGTTTTAGGTAGCATCTAATTTCTAAGACAACACACAAAATAAGGCTTCATGCATCTCTAAGATTGCCCATACAAGGAATCCTGGTAACTACCCACCGAGTAATAAAAATAAAGGTTCTCCAGGTAGATGAATTTGGTAGTTCATGAGTCTGGTCTGAGGCATATATATTGTGAACCAGGACATGGTTGAAATTAAAAAAGAAGCCCTCCCACCTATTCTGCATTTTTAGGGAGGAGGCAGCATTTACATTTATGTAAATGTCATAGCTTTTCTAAGATTCTTCAAGGCAAATTAAAATCTTTTAATACTAAAGAAAAAGTGAAAATAATAAGAAAGTGATCCAATAAGGAGCTACAATAAAGACAAACACTTTGTCCTTTATCATGTTGTATACTAAACTAAGCCACAGCTAAACTCAGTTTATGAATTTTGTTTCACTTAGCAGAGGGAAATGCTAATTATGCTACCTAGGCCCATTCTTTAGCAGACTAATAATATAATGCATAATCCAGATCCTTTAAAGGACTGAGTTTCCTTAACATGTTGAACTTTCCAGGAGAACAAGGTGTTCCTGCTGATGGAAAAAAAAAATCCTCCTTATACAAAGACAAACATTTCTACCTAATGTTTCCTCTTTGAGTGAAGGTGGCAGGAATCATGCTCATTGAACATTTCTGACAGTGAGGAATGCACACTTCCTGGAACACATTAGGAGAAGGGCCAGAATTCAATACCACAAGTGAGAAAGTGCCTACACATCTCTTCAGGTCAATAAAACATGAAGAAGTAGGTGTAAGTCTCTCTTAGAGGCACAAGATAAGACATAATGATAAAGAGGAAGATATCTGATAAATTTCTGTAAATAGAAAGATTGTCACCAAGTATCACCATCACATTAATTAAATGAGCAGATCAGAAACCTGCATGGGGTAAGCTGTAACACCCAGACCCTTTCTGCACCTCTCTGGGTACTGGTAGGGTCCTTCTGTGCTCTGACTTAGATTAGCAGGTGGACAGCCCTTGCTAAAGGACTTCATGGAAGTCTAATACATTATATGTGTGATCCATCAAGAAGAACCTAAACCAGATTTTTCATTTTATGGACTTAGTGTCCTGCACTTTTACCATTATTTGTGATGGGGGAGGGGGATACATCTACCTAGTCTAATAATAATAATGCAGTGAAGCATCTGAATAACAGATGTCTCATCATCAAAAAGGGTAGATGCAAGAGAGGTGTCAGGTGAGGTCAGGTGAAGAATCAAACCCCATATAATTGTTTTTTATGTGAGATGAAGTGGAAAGCCACATGAAAGCAGTAACTGGTTCAGCCTGCAGCAACTTGTCTCCTAAAAGGATTAGATGGTAGACAGAACACCACACCAGAGCTCTGCCCCTTTCTCTGGCTCCTGCTGGTAGCTCAAAATTGCTTCAAGATGTTGGTTCTAAAACTTTAATGAATCCTTTCCCGTGACCCTCAAGGCAGATGGGATTAATGGGGATGCTGCAGCTGAGGGAGCCCCCAGGGGAAGCTCTGCCACACAGGGCACTGACACCCTCATCTGGGGCATGACTTAATCCCAGATCTGAAGGCACATTTGCAGTTTGCCACCAGTCAAGCAAAACGATGGTTTCATTTCTTTGTGCAAGAGCCTTGTAATAGCTGTGTTTGTTTACAGAGCAGCTTGGCACTATTTTGCCCAGAGGTAATCCAAGACACAAACTGGCATAAACAAGTGAGGGAGTGGAAGGCACAGACTGCCTGAGCTCTTACATGTGGTGCTGCACAGGAAACTTTTATGAACGCTAACCTGAATTAGATTAGCTATACAACCTAGCTTTGATTTCAAAGAGAAACATCCCAGATGTTGTATACATCTCAACAGACAACTCCTTGTGCTTTGGAGCTTGACTGTATCAAGGGAGAGGGGAAAGCTACCCTCCTCCAGTCTCTCTGACAATCTTCAAGGGAGCAAAATGTTGTCTGTCTTGGTCAGGTTGGCACGAATTGCAAATACAATGTCTCTTCAAACTACTGGTACAGACCAGAAATTCCAAGGATGGGATAAAAAAAAAAAGTTCCTTTAACATATTTCTCCAGCATTATAATAAACACCCTCACTGCGAGCAGGCAGAGATTAAAATTCTGTGTTAGTACGAGTGGAATGGAATTTGGAACAAATAAACAAAAATAATCCCGGGCACATTTCCAAGAGACTTCATAAGAAGAATGCCATAGGAATAAGTGTCTGTCAAAAGACAAGGGTCTAAAAGTGAATTGATTTGGCTTTTGGTGCCGAGAACATTTGACTCCAGAGAAGAGTCTTCATCTTCCTGACTGAAGTTCCAACTGTAGATTGTAAATAGTGAAAGAGTTTTAAAATGCCTCTTTCTGGTAATGACAGAAGTGAGAATACCTCTGCAGTACCTCTAGCAGAACATAGTCTATTTTAGGCTAGCTGAAAAGAAAAAAGAAGAGATTTTGAAGTGCCCAAAAGTAAAACCCTGAGGCTAATTTCACTAGGTAAATGTCATAATAAAAAATTATAGCTAAAAAAAGGAAGCAGTCTAACACAGAGCTAAGAGGAGCAGACATTATCAAGCTGGCCAAATGCAGAAGGATGTCATTATGGATTAAGATTTTAATATTTAAAATGCATAAGTGGGTGTAAAACACAAAGGTGGGACAATTTTTCATGTGCCTTTCCAGAAAATGGGTTTTTGTAAGAATGAAAAAAAATAAAAGGTCTTTCCCAAAGGGGAAAAAAAAATATTGCTAATTTGTAAGTCATTAGAACTTAATAAAAAAAGAAACAAATACAATACATGCTTTATTTTATTAGGGGCTCAACAACTATTACAATAAATTTTAAAGAGAGATATGGCAGCAATTAACAGATAAAAGCTTTTTACAGGAATACACAAAAGTGTGGATTGGGGTGTGATCCAATGGACTTGGATGAGGCCCCAAATATCAGCAGGAAAAACCATGAGAAGTTTCCTTCAGCCCTCAAGGACACAGAATGTTCAGAACAGCCTTCAGCAAAATGGGGGATACCAATACCACCAGTGAAATAGCGCTGAGTACAAGGAGGATCAGCTTTCCAGAAAGTCTGTTACCTGGTGGATGTAAGATACCAAGGATACCTGACATGGCCTGCAGCCCCAGCTGTCATACTCTGAAGAAATCATGATCAAGACAAACAGATCAGATTGCCGCTAGATTTTGCTTTTAGTGCTTTTTGCACAACTAGATTAACCAGTTGTATGCCTCAAAGTTAAAGAAAGAAAAAAATAATTGCTTGTTTCAGTATGTTTGTGTCCTGAAAAGAAAAATTCTAGAGAATTGCATAATTGTACAGATGTTCCAGTGTGTTAGCTAAAAAAGCTGGTTTTAATTCTCATCTTTCTAAATATTATGTTACTTTTAGTCTTCTTGTACCTCAGTTCCCTGTGTGTAAATCAGAGAGGTTTTTATACTATCACGATAGAGAGTTTTTAGGATGAAAATTAGAAATTATTAAGAAGTACTTCAGTTTTGTGGCAGTGGAGAATACACAAGGTTCAAAAGTCCTCATAAAAAATAGGTCAGACTGTTAATAACTAAAATTCCAGAGACATAAAAAATAAAGGTTTCAGATTCATCATTATGGCAGTTGTAAACAACAGAAATTATGACAGTCGTGGATGAAAGACTGCTTTCTGAAGCTGGCCTTCTGCCACCTTGAAAATAATGCTGCAGGAAAAAAAAAATCTACTCCTTTATGATGTTGATATTTAGAAGACCTCAAAGTGACAAGAAGCAGAATGCAAGTATTTGTACAATCTTAGAGAAACTGAATGCACAGATGATTCTTTAGGTGAAACCTTTAGACATGTCTGGATCTTGGCAATCTCTCCAAAACTTAATGCAAGGGTTCAAGTGCCACTGATTGCAGAATTGTTTCCTTCAACTTGTTCTTTTATCTTATGCCACTCAAAAGTAAACATTCATAGATTAAAATCCAGAGGTCCTATTATGGTTCCCCAATTCCTGTACCTCTTGCTGAGATGTTGATGGTATTTTTAAAGTGTAAATTTCATGACAAAGGGCTGTAGAAATACAGAATGCTTCTGTATCATCCACAGTATATAAAGCAAATATGAAGAATGTCTTGTTATTGGATATCCAGTTTGCTACTCTTTCCATATATTCTTTGGTTAAATCCACACTGGTTTTTCAACCACAGAACATCATTTCATGGGATGACTTCAGGACTAAAGAATTTGTTAACTGCAATCTATTCTTTCCACCTGTCCTCAAAACCATGTCAGTTTCAACCCCTTCTTGCCAGTGTGCAGAGCTTGGGGAAGATCTTGCATCCTTCAGAATTTTCAGCCACCCCCACTTGCAGCACCCACGTTTTTGCTTTGCCACCAGTGCTGTGTGGGCAGGCAATTAAAATGTGGCTTGCCATCTCCATCTATGGAGTGGGTTTCTAAAGCTTCATGTGTCTCATCTACTTCATTCTGCAATCCACCCCAAACCTCCCACCAGCCAAAAATCAACCGCTTTACCTTGTGCTTTCCACACACCTCCTTCAGGCAGACTAATGATCTGGTGCTGCTTGTTTCTTGGTAGGAGGGGGCAGCTCCTCCAACACAGTAATCATTTGATTATACTGAGTAGTGCCTTTTGGATCCCAAACCTTTCACAGCATTTTCTGCAACTCCTGTGAACTGCGCTTCATCGCTGGTAAACCAACCTGTCAATGTAAACGCTGGAAAAACCCCACAAAGCGTTTATTTTCCCTGTAACTGTTTATGTCAGGTCCCTCTTGATGAGAAGAGTATTTTGCTTTACAAAGAATCTCAGGGTCAAGAAATTTTTGGGTATAAGCAGATAAGATATGTTAAAAGTGCCCTGCTAGGATTATAGGTGCCTTGTACATCAAGTCCGACCAAAATATGTTTTGAAATGTCCAGGACATTGCATTATGTAAAAAGTGATTTGAGTGGAAACTTTGAGCAACTTGTAATAATAATAGTACTGCTGAGTATCATTATGTACTCCGTATAACTTCAAAAACAATCCTTTATGTGTCTATTATTTTTATCACAGTTTCTTTGCTTTCTGTTTCAAGAACTTAAAATTTCTGAAAGGACAGTATGAAACCAAATGCAAGGAATTGTTTCCAAGGACAGCCATTAACATTTTTATCCATGCTACGATTACTCCCTGGGTGAAACTGGAGCGTTACCAAGTCCAGCACTTCTGTGTGGAAAAAGGCCACTCCTTTGCAGAGATCTAGCACAATTCCCAACCACCAGCTAAGCTGCCCTCTTACTGTCAGTATGTGCAGCTCCAAGTCTCTGTTTCGTACACAGACTCACACAGTCACAGCCATGACAATGCTCAGCTGGGATCATGAGAGGCTGTGGGAAGGGAAGTAGAGGAGGAGAATCTGAAAAGGAGCCCAGCAGAGAGGACACCCACACTGAGAGTGGAGGAGGAAAGCATCTGAGCTGGCCATATCACAAACACAGCATTGGGTGCAGACCTGATACAAAAACATCTCCTTACTGCTCTGCATATTGACACACACACATGCATGTGTAAAACAGAACTGTGTAGGCAGGAGGTTTCATAAATAAATGATTAGTTGGAAAATTCACAGATGGAAAACATTTTCAGGTGCAGATAATCCACACAAAAGTGTATCAGGTTCACCCTGTATTTCATCCTTGATCCTCACTCTGTGTCTTTCTAGCACATATTAGCAATATGAAGCTTTAAAAGGTATCCGTCCATTCTGTTGCTGACTATTTAAATGGGCATATATATATATATATATATATATATTTGTTTAAATACATTTAAATATGTACCCAGTGGTATATTTTGCTCACAAGATTTGTGACAGTCATCCAGGAATGTAAAAAATGTAGGTGGTAGGGAATACTGAGGGTTTCTACTGTGCTTTAGCATTTTCAGAAAATTATTTGGTGTCTTATGATCCATGAGAAAGAGAGTTTCATAAAAGAGATGATGACTGTACTTTAAAGGGAGTTGTGATTGACCCATCCATGAGCATTGCATACACTGGCACTAATATGTGTGTAGGCT
Organism: Fringilla coelebs; assembly: GCF_963513975.1. Taxonomy (NCBI): domain Eukaryota; kingdom Metazoa; phylum Chordata; class Aves; order Passeriformes; family Fringillidae; genus Fringilla; species Fringilla coelebs. Next base: position 24,566,922 of record NC_140029.1, on the reverse strand, counting down.
GCTTAACAGGAAGGATTCCTTCCCCATACATGAAATATAGATGTCAAAGGACCAGAGTGTGAAAATCCTGCTCACACCCATAAACAATTTTTTGAAGATGACTATTGCTGTAGTCCAAATGTGGGTGTAGCAAATGATTATACAGTAATAGGATTACTAAGGTGAACAATTGCTCAATGATTACGGTAAAGAGTTCACTACTGGCCTGGAGGGACTGATTGGCACACTCCTCCTCTGGCTAAACAAAAGCTGGCATCTTCTTCTGGGGCAAATTTGAATACATTCATTTACTTAATTTGTTCCATGATACAGTCATGTCGTTGGAGATTAACATGTCTGTCTTCATTAAAAACAGTATTAGCTTATATTAACAAGTTTTTCACTCCCAAAGGAACGCACTCTGCTGAGTGCCTTACTAAACATTCAGAATAGACTGGTAAGGGTGGTGGTGGTGGTTTGTATGAATAGAATATAAGTGTGATTAAAAGTACTATTGAGAATATTGATAGTTGATGTAAAGCCGAGGACTTGGCTGCATAGTCCACTCATACTTTTGCAGAAGTAGGATCTGTTAATCATGGCAAAATTGCAGTTAGGAGCTCTTTAATTAGATCATTATATATTGCTATTTTAAATGCCCTCTGCAGTTATAACTTGATTTAATTTTCTACACTTCCTGGAACAAACTGTTGGAATAAGATCCTGGGTGCTGTCTGCAGCTACTGGTTTTCATCTCTGCAAGAGATGAATTTAAGTCTGGGACAAAAATTATATGAATGACCATATGGCCAAATTCCAAGGCCATTTTGCAGCCTCCTATAGTACTTGCTTCTCAGACATAAATATAGAAAATTCATAGCCACATGATGCCTTGCTCTGTGTGGGCAGATTAAAATGCCCTCCTTTTTCCAAGAGAGCTACCGGATGGAACACGTCAACACAACAGGAAGCAAACACCTGAGGGAGGTAAGAATGGGCTGGTTCTCAAAGCCTCTGGGAGAATCAGAACCATGAAGGAGTGAGGTTCAGAGCCTCGTCATGTCCAACCACAGCAGCTGAAGAGTGGCACTTCCTTGAGCCCAGGCAGGGGAAGGAGCACCTGTGACGTGTCCCTGCCTCCTGGTGCAGTGGGCGCGGGGATGGTGGAGGGCACATCCCGCGGGACACGCGCTCAATCACCCCGTGCTCTGTGCCCGTGCATCACACTGCCTCCTAAGCATAGGAATGAGGCTGCAGGAAGCATGAGACTACAAAAGTTAGAGGGACTGGGAGGGATCAGGCTGAGAAAAAGCTAGGCCCCAGTTTTGAGTCACATACTGAATCCATCATGAAAATGGACCTAAAAAGTGTCCTGGAAGTTGAGGGAGTATCGTGTATGGATGGAAGTGAAACCAGCTATAACAAATAAATCAGAAAATTCTGATTTAGTTCTGAGTGTATGCCGACCTGCAGAATTGGGTGAAAAAATGGAAATGAAGGCATCTGCACCTTGATTCAGGATTGCCTTCCGATCAAGTTCTGAAAATCACAGTTTTCTTCTCTATAAAGGTACTTCCTACTGGTCTGAGTTCAGGAACAGAAACCAATAATTCTCAAATTCTACTCTTATTTTCTTGCCACAAGATGAGTGTGGGAAAGGATAATCAGAGGTATTGATTAGTAAAAATACAAAGGTTCTTTCCAAGTGGGCAACATCTTGTAGTTGCTAGGCATAGTATTCACATTTTGAAAGGAGGCAGTTAAATGCACCTTGAGACTCTCAGAAAAGGTTTCTAGAAGTACAGAGAACTCTTAGCTTCTGTTACCTTCAGGAAGAGTTTTGGTTGTTGAATACAACTGGAAATCAGTCAAGCATAAAGACATGGCTTCTTAATGTGAATCATGGAAATGTTGATAGCTAATTGTAATCTCAGTTAACAATAAATATGATAATTTAGTTTATACTGGACTAAGATACCATGTACTATTTTCTCTTATTTTTATTTGAAAACTGTCCAATACCAAAAACAGTGGACTGCATTCATGACAAAGACAATTCTTCACCAGTCATCTGAAGCCAAGCCTGAGAATTGCTTAATCTGCACTCTTCCTGGCATGAGAACAGGAACCTTAGGTTGATTACACAGACCACTGTCATGTGTCTATTGTATATTTTACCCTAGGCACAAACTAAATTAATATTTTATTAGGCATGTATCAGATTGAAGAAAAGTAATGGTGGAAGCAAAATGATGGTACAGTAATTTACATTCCTATGAGATTCTTACAGGTAAACAATTATATTGCTCCAAGAAAAAAAGGTGAGAGTGAACCTCTGCATTCCTGGAGTTATTCCCAGGATACTATATCTACCAAAGCACATGCTATTGCTTGATTTTAATAGATGTGTTTTTAGACAGCAACTAAGTGCTTTTTCATAGAACAGGAAAACATACCTTTCAACTGGTCATAAAAAGTTTGGTTAGTGGAAATATGTTAAAATTATAACCTCCAAATGCAGATGAAAAAAAAGTTATATAATTAGCAAAAAGAAGTGCATATTTTAATTTAAAAAAAAGGAAATATTGAATTTGTGAGAAAAATCTTTAAACAGCTATTTTCATTGCATGACCTTTTTTGTTTTAGATATTTTATGGAGTCTTCTGTGGCAGACGTCCACCCAGTTGTATTTTTCAATTAATTTATTTGGCAAATAAACCTACGTGGCCAGTGACCTGGTTAGAGACTTCAAGAGTTGGAAATCAGACTAATTTTTTCCAGTCTAAGGGTTAGATCCTGTCTGATATAATTTTGCACAGTATTTCCTTGTGCTGAAATGGACAGGGCTTTGAATAACCTAATCTGGTGAAAGATATGCCTGCCCATGGCAGGGTGACTGAAACAGATGATCTTCAAAGGTTGCTTCCAATACAAACCATTCTTGGATTCTGTGAAGTCAGGTTTGAAATACATTTGGCTTTCATTATACCTATCTTAAATTCTCAGCCATTACATGCATTCTGTTACCTTCTGTTTGCACAGCCTCATCTGCAGTTGGTGTGAATTTGAAGGGGAGCCTATTTGTCAGAAAGAAATCCATGCAGTCACAGTCATTGCATGACCCTTTAAATGGCAGCAGCTTTATGACACAAATTTTATCCCAGGTGTTTTTCTAAACCACAAAGCTGGAACAACAACACTTCTAAAATCAAACGCAGCAACACAATGTGAGAGTGCTCTGAAAAAAGTATAGCAAAAGAATAATAGCAAAGAAACTGGTATTTAATGATACTCATAGGATATGATATTAAATCTAACTGTAAGAGCCTAACTGCAAAAGGTAGCCAACACATTCCACTGTGGCAGTTTGTGGGAAGATTGTATAGAATGCATAGGCTTTTTAAAGTGCTTTGAAGTTCCTGGTGAACTCAACAAAGAGGTGATACTTGTACCCTAGGGCATCAATTAAGTAGCCACTGTTCTTATGTAGTTTGGGATGTAAATATTAGAAGAAGGAGGAAATAATTCTCTCTGTGATTTTTACTAATCAGCACAGTTTTGAAGTTTCATTGGCAGGCAACATTAGCTTTGCAGATGTCCAACTGAAATTTGGCTGCATGGAAATAAACTTGTCAATCTACTTGCAGCTCTTGATCTCTTCATTATTTATATGACAACAGGTCTCCTTCACATCAGGCAGTGGGGTTTTATGATCTGACAAGACAATAGGCCTGTCAGTGACACTTCAGTGCCTGGTAAGGTTATGGAGCAGATTATTCTGAGAGGTATTGAAAAACACCACAAAGAGCACCCAGTCATTGGTCCCTTCATGAAAGGAAAGTCCTGTTTGTCAAACCCAATTTCCTTTTATGAGAGGATACCCCACCTACTTGACCAAGGGAAGCCAGCTGATGTAACCTTTCCGGATTTCAGTAAAGCTTTGGATACTGCATCTCATAGTATCCTTCAGGAAAAACTGTCCAGCCCACAGCAGGATAAACACATCCTGTGATGGGTGAGCACCTGACTCATGGGTCAGGCAAAAAGAGTTACAGTGACTTGGACGTCATCAGACTGGTGACCTGTCCCAGGGGTCCCACAGGCCTCCATCCTTGCCCTTGTGCTCTTCAGCATCTTCATAAATGATTTGGGCACAGGACTGGAAGGGACACTAAATAAGTCTGCAGATGATACAAAATTGTGAGAAGCTGTCTACTCCCTGGAGGGCAGAGAGACCCTGCAGAGAGAGCCTTGACAAATTAGAGGGCTGGGCAATCACCAACTGTGTGAAGTTCAACAAGGGAAGAGTCTGGATTTTGCACCTGGGATGGGACTAGCCTGGATGTACAGACTGAGGAAGGAGAGGCTGGAAAGCAGTGCCATGGAGAGACCTGGGGGTCCTGGTCAATGGCAAGCTGAACATGATCCAGTACTGCCCTGGCAGCCAGGGGGGACATCCCTGTCCTGGGGGGCATCAGGCACAGCATGGCCAGCTGGGCAAGGGAGGGCATTGTCCTGCTCTGCTCTGAGCTGGGGTGGGCTCACCTTGAGTGCTGGGGCAGTTTTGGGTGCCACAATATAAGAAACACTATTAGAAGGAAAGCTATTAGAGACCATCCAAAGGAGCACCATGAAGATGGTGAAGGGCCTTGAGGGAAAACCATAGAAGGAGCAGCTGAGGTCACTTGGTGTGCTCAGCCTGGAGGAGACTGAGGGGAGACCTCACTGCACCCCCCAGCTTACCCACAGGAGGAAGCTGAGGGGCAGGCACCAATCTCTTCCCACTGGTGACCAGTGACATGACTTGAGGGAATGGCTTGAAGTTGTGCAAGGAGAAGTATAGGCTGGATATCAGAAGAAGGTTCTTCACCCATAGGGCTTTTGGGCACTGGAACAGGCTCCCCAGGGAAGAGGTCACAGCACCAAGCCTGCAGAGCTCAAGAAACGTTTGGACAATGCTCTTGGGAACAGGGTATGACTCTCAGGGGTCACTTCCAACCCAGGATATTCTGCAGTTCTGAGATTCTGTGATTCTAGGCCTTGACATGAATTTCATGGAGAAGCTACACTGCAGAAGCATTGTGTTGATTCTTTCAGTTTTACCGTCTCTCCATAATTCCTGTAGGCTTTAGAGGATGGAAGGAATCCTTTGATGCCATTTTTTGGAATGAAATGACTTCTCACCTACTAAATCCTGGTAAGTGCTTCTGAACAAAGGCAGAGCCCTGGGGTGATTCATGCACCATGCACAAAAACATGAGCCCTCACACATGCATCAGTTTTTCATGCTTAGTTTAAAGATGACCTGTTGGAGGGTGAGAAGGGGAAAGAATAAGTAAAACATCTTTCCATCTATTTAGATCTTTGGATCCTTGATCTCAGCTCTGAGTTAAGCTCTCTAAGACTGTCTCCCATCTTCTTTGCATGTTGGATTCAGCTTTCATTCAGGCCTATGGAGAGATCCCCACTGAGTTAATGGAATGTAGATGATGCTGTTATGATACTATAAAACAAAATTGCTATGCTCATTTATTGTGATTGTGAGTGCCATAGCAGAAGGCTGTGTCAGCCAGCCTTCTAAAACCTTAACATCTCAATGTTTATAAATTTGCCATAAAGCTTGACTGGAGACTAAAGCTTGTCAACAAATCATATGGCCTTGGTAAACAATTAAGTTTTAATTTTTTTTCTTTTTTTTTTTTTTTCCAAAATAGAAAATAAATAGGTTTGACTATTCATTAAGTTTAAATTTGCAACAAAACTGGTGAAATAGTTTCTTTTTTTGGTGAAATGTTTTATTTTTTTCTTTTCTTCTATGTTTTTCTGAACCCAGAGCTTAGATTTTAACTCTGGAGGCCTGTATCACCATTTCACCTTCAAATGTCTTAATAGAACTGAGAGGATTGTTTGCAAGAAAATTTTCCTGCATGAAGAATCTGTTTTAATTCATCATGAAACAGTTTGTGAAACTTGTTGAAATGAAGTTGTGAAAATAGCTTTCCTGTGTTCTCAACACTGCACATTTGTGTGCATGAATATAATTTACTGCACTGTCTTACATTCAAGTTTACCTTGTTTACAAAAATGTGATAATGAGCTACCACACTACATCAAAGATGTTTCAGCTGTGGCTGGGGCTGTACAGTTGAGCACCGATTAGACACTCCAAAACACTAATAGCATTCTGCCAGTGTATTGGCTTAATATTCCCATTCATTTTTGAAGGGAATACTCTTCTTTTCTCCTAACATTTGCTTATAGATCAGTCTTAGAAAACATATTGATAGGTTATATTTTTTTTTTTTCTTCTTGAGGTCCTCTGATAGTTTTTCCAATTTTGCTTTGTTTCTTGCACAGAGACTTATGTCTCTCACAGTAAATTACTAGACAGCGCTCACAAAGAAGGCAAATTAATTCTTTTTTCCAGGCTTATATAAAATTGCCTTGGGTGTATGTCTTGTTTTAGGTACTGTTTAATGCATTTAGCACTTCACAACAAACTGACCTGCCTTTCAGGAAGATGCCACCTGGTTAGAAGGTGCAGAATGGACACTGTCCTTGAGGGATCATCAGGAGATGCTCATGAGGGAAGAACAGCACCACTTAAGATTTCCCCTAATTGCTGAGCATTTCTTTTCTAGAACCTCCTAATGATTGTGGCATGCTCTCCCCTCCTCAGTAAACCAGGCACAGAAGCAAAAGAGCAGAAGCAAAAGTGTAACTGCTTTTTCTATGGCACTTCCTCCCCACACCATTTTTCTCATGAGGCACTCACAGGGGAAACAATCTTTCCTCTCTTGAAGGCAAGTACTGCTCTCAATACCCCTTTTTACACTGACCATCTAATAGGAGGAAGAAGGAACTATTTAGTCCTTCCTTCCCTGCATGTCCAGGATGCTGCCTCCAACCTATTTCTGTATAAAGTTATTTTCACTTAAATTGAAATGCAGTTGATCATCCATATAAACACAAGCCAGACTTGCTGAAGACTTTAAGAGGTCAGTTTTTTCCTGGCAGCTAAAACCAAAACAATAGTAAAAGCTCAGCTCTTACTGAAACTCTCTTCTGGTCCCTATAAATACTATGGGAAAGAACACTAGTCCCAGTGAAAGCAAATGTTAAAAACTGCAGTCTGCTATGTAACAGTTAAGATCTGCTTTCAATTTTCACCATTCAGCCACCTGAAAACCCAGTTACACCACACAGATGTAACAGGATTTCACCATTGCAAAACATGCAGTACATTTTAGAGGATGTCAGACTTTCCAAGTGCCACTAAGAACACTTTTCATGACAATGAATTCCTATTCTCTGGCTTGTCTCTTTCCAAAGCCCTTTGTACCTTTCCTTTTCTCCTGCACTACCTCCCTAACCCCTCAGTATTTAGGGGCCTCAGTCCATTTCTTTTACTTTTCTTTTTTTATTCCCTCTGAAGATGGCTGTGAACTTGTTTAATTCTGACATATAAAAACACATGATGAATACTGTCATTATTACCAAGAATAACCGAGTAAGGAGCTTTCCAGTAGCTATCTAGCCTTTGTGTTCCTGGGTCTTTTTATGCTATTTGATTAAAATTTACCATTATGAATATAAATGCCATTATTCCTTTCTAAAAAGATTATTGTTGTGTCTATTTTTCATCTGTATTGACCTTGTCCTTTTAATGTGACAGAGACTTCATTCATGTATAATCACACTGAGATATAAAAGTGGCCCATGAAATTAGGTCCTGGAAAAAAAAATAAAAAGGAGAAAGGACTGTGTCCTATCTTATAGAAAAAAAAAAAAACACTTTAGTTCTTCACATTTTGTTTGTTTGTTTTTAAATACTGCAGCATAATGAACAGACTGACAAATTTATCCCTCCCTCCTGACAAAAACCCAAAACATGACAAATAAAAATGTATAAAAAACCAAACCCCACCAAAAAGCAAAACAAAAAACCAAAAAACCCACAAAAAAATGAAGAAACCCAAAAACCCCCCAACGAACTGAAAAACCAATAAACCAAAAAACAAAACCAACCAACTGAAAAAACAACCAAACAGAAAAACCTACCAAAAACCAACCACAAAAACAAACAAACAAAAAAACCCCAAACACCAAAAATCCCCAAACCCAAAACCAAACAGAAAATTGCCAAACCCCCAGAAAAACCCTGATTAGAAAGCTCATATTTGTAGCAATGGTTCTGACTTCCTCTCTGTTCCAGTTGGTTTTGATCTGCAGACAAAAGGGAACTATATGTCACTTATAAGAGGAATTCATTTTTGTTTTGCTAATTCAGTCTGTATCTCAACCTAACTGTAAGAAAAGAGACTTTTTTCTATACCTTTTCTTTTTTTTCATTTTCTCCAGTAAACTCTTTGTCTTTTCTGCATCTCTGACTAGTTTCAAACAATGCAACAAGGTAATAGAATAAAAGTGATATAATAAGAGCAGAACCTGGCTTGCTAAAATTTTTAGTATCTTAATGACCAGAATCACTGAGATAGCTGCTGCTGGGGCTTTGAATTTCTACATTCATTCATTCACAGATTCACAATGAAAGAGTTTCTCAGCTGTTCTCATTATCATTGAAAGTGCATACACGTCCTCCTACTAATTCATAACCTATGTTTGCCAGCTAGTCAAAGCATGAACCAAGCTTATTGCAATTTTAGCAAGCCTGAAAATTGGGCAAGATTTTCTCCAAGCTATTTTTATTTTTGGAATAGATTTGCTTCACTGGATGTAGGATGTTTTAAGTAATCCAATATCAACTCATCTTTCAAAACAGACAAAAAAAGAGCTTTTGTTAGTGGAGATGGTAATTAACATGTAATCCACATAAAATTTTTCCAAATTTACTTTGTGTTTGCACAGGCTTACATGGATAGCTTAGAAGCTGTGTCTGGAAGAAAATCAAACACGGGACTTTCTACACTGATGATTCATCCACTGTCTCCTATTGGTTATAGCAGAAGGGAGCCTACAAGAAAGGTAGAGAGAGATTATTTTCAAGAGCATGTGGCATCAGGAAAAGGGGAAAGGCTTCAAACTGGAAGAGAGTAGGTTTAGACTAGGTATTAGAAAAAAATTCTTGACTGTGAGAATGGTAAGGCACTGGAACAAGTAGCCCCAGGAAGTTGTGCATGCCCCATCCCTGGAAGTGTTCAAGGCCAGGTGGGATGGACATCTGAGCAACCTGGTTGGGAGAAAGGTGTCCCCATCCATGGCAGAGGGGTTGGAACAAGATGATCTTTGAGGCCCCTTTCAACCCAAACCATTGTATGATTCTATGACTGCAAGTATCATGTTTAGAGAGGAAGGAAGGAAGGAAGGAAGGAAGGAAGGAAGGAAGGAAGGAAGCAAGCAAGCAAGCAAGCAAGCAAGCAAGCAAGCAAGCAAGCAAGTTTAGGTATTTTTCATATTTTTCATTTCACAAGCCACCCAGTACTATTTTATAGAAGTGACAAAAATGGCACTGTTCCTCTCTAAAATGTATCATGTGTTCTACAATTCCTATTTACCAAATGATATAGTTGCATGTCATGACTCTTGGTTATACGCCAAATACATCTTTGTATTCAGTCCTTTTTAAAATCTCTACTGATGATCAGGATGAGGGGATTAAATGCAACCTCAATAAGTTCTCAGATGACAGTAAGCTGACTGGCAGGAGGGCAGGAAGGTTCTGCAGAGGGATATTGACAGGCTGGATAGATAGGTTGAGGCCAACGATGTGAGGTTTGAGAAGGCAAAGTGCCAGGTCCTGCCCTTGGGTCACAACAACCCAGGCAGTGCTACAGACAGGGGGCAGAGTGGCTGGAAAGTGGCACAGAGGAAAAAGGACCTGGGGGTGCTGGTTGACAGCAGCTGAACATGAGCCAGTGTGTGCCCAGGTGGCCAAGAAGGCCAGTGGCATTCTGGCCTGTATCAGCAATAGTGCAGCCAGCAGCACAAGCACAGTGGTCGTCCCCCTGTATTTGGCAGCTTAGGTTGCACCTTGAGTACCATTTTCCATTTTGGGCCCCTCACTACAATAAAGACAGTGAACTGCTGGAGCATGTCCAGAGAAGGGCAACAAAATGGGTGAAAATCTAGATGGTAAGTTCTGTGATGAGCAGCTAAGGGAGCTGGGGTTATTTAGCCTGGAGAAAAAGAAAGACAGGGGAGAGCTTATCCCTCTCTATAGCTGCCAGAGAGGGGATTGTAGCCAGGTGGGTGTCAACCTGGAGAATTAATGACAGGATGAGAGGACATAGCCTGAAGCTATGCCAGGGGAAGTTCAGGAAGAATTTCTTGATGGAGAAGGTTGTTGTACATTGGAATGAGCTGCTCAGGGAGGTGGTGTGGTCACCATTCCTGGGAGGTGTTGAAGAAATGGGTGGACATGGCACTTAGTGCTATGGTGTAATTGTCAGTGTAGTCATGGATCAAGGGTTGGACTCGATCTCAGAAGTCTTTTCCAACTTAAATAATTCTGTGATTCTGTGATTCATAGCAGAGCACTTAATTAGCACACTGCAGATACCGATCACCTATGCAACATATTAGACCTTGGAATCTCAAGAAGGCTCTGTTATGTGAATGGGAATAATAAACTTCTGCACAGTCAGGAGTCAGGCAATGCTGTAGAGAAGACATCTGTAACTGTAACTGTATGGGACAAATGTAACTGAATGGGACAAAATACAGACTCTCCTGTGCATGCCAGGTAGGCTATTTTCAGAATCTACTCAATCAATTTCTTATAACATTCAAAAGACCTACTCATCAAAAGCTTTCAGTATGAAAACCTTGAATTTACAATGCTCTAAAGCCTTTAATTGTTTAATTAGAATTGCCTACACTTCATTATTGCCTGCATTATACACAAATTCTTTTTCTTTCTTGGGAGGCAAAGTGAAGTGGAATGATCTTCAAGGAGACAATTGGCCTAGAAGATACGCCTTACAAAAGAAAAATTCTGGAATGTAAAAGTGCTTTATAATGTGGGATTAGAATGTAAATAATTATGAAGACCTAATTACAAGTAGCATGGATGTTTCACTTTCATCATGGAAGACAAACTGGTAAGGATTATCTTTATTAAGAAGCAGTTCCTTTGCATTAATTACTACTTGAACTAATGGGGAGCCAAGAGACAGTCTACACAATATGGTATTCAGAGTCCACAGGTAGTAGTATTCATTCATTCTGTCTATGATAACAGAACCTTTATGGATTTTAACAGTCTTACATTTGTGATTCTAATTTTTTTTTAACTGTAAAAGTAATTCAGCTGTATCTCATTTATCCAGTTCACAATGACTATATCTATACAAAATTTAAAAAAAAATCAGCAAATTTTGACAGATATCAAAATGCAATTCTTTATACTGTAAGTCACTTGAACAGCCCCTGGCATTGTTTTTGTGTAAGCCAACTAATATTCATCCAAAACATTTCTGTGATCAACTCAGTGTTAGCATGGACCTGGAATAACTATTAGGAGGTAGTTTGGTAATTTTTAGGTGTGCTAATGATACTTTGTTGACACGTGAGTCATGGGGGTGCTCTGCTGTATAGTATTAAAAACTCAGAGGTGAGATATCAGAAAAAAGTTCTTATAGTAAAAAAAAGTAGTCACTGCTACTGACAGAAGCAAAATGCAGATTTTGGTCACACTCGACCATCCAAAATTTCATTAAGAACAAGTATGTCTTCCATCTAATACAGTACAGACAAGGAATGTTGATTTTTGGATGTGGTTTGTTGATTATTTTTCCTCCAAATCTGGCTATGGGGTGAGTGACAATTTGGCAAATATTGTTGTTCAAATAAAATACAAATATTAAAGTAATTCTGATGACTGAAATCTCTAATGTCTTAATCTGATGTGATTTCTGTGATTTTAAATGAGGAGTATCTCATTTGAAGCTAATGAAGTCACACAACTGTGAAAGCAGGATATGAGGATTTAGGTTGTTTAGGTACATTTGTGTTGCTAAAAAATGTATGGAAATGAATACAAGTATTGGACCACTGGTCTTCCACAAAGAAGATTTGTTGGTTTTTTCCTCCCTGTATTTTGCTTCCAATGTCTCCAGCGAGTGGCACACAGCAATACCCAGACATGGTCTTCAGCTCCACTGATGTCCAAGAGAGTTCCTGGGAATGAGTGTGGACAAAGCTGCCACAGGCTTGTCTTCCTGGCTTTACATCATCTTCTGACACCACTGGGCTTTGTGTTTTCTCATGTGCTCTCATGTGTCCCAAAGACAGAACATGTACTCTCGTTTTTTTTCATTATATAAACACTGTTCCTGTGGTCTACAACACAATCCTTGCAGTATTTTAGTGAGTTTGAAAAGAACCTCCTATCTGTTAATAGCAAAAGAGAACAATTGTATGTATCACAGGCCAGAGGGGCAAAGGAGAATGGAAGGGTAAGCCATACAGTGTAGGTGTGGCTGCTCTCTCTGGATGAGATACCATTACCTGGCAGAGAACCGAGCCTGTTCATTTCAGATAGCCTGGGCTATGGGGACTAGAGCTCTGTTACTTGGTGACATGGACAGTTCAGCCAAAAGAACAAACTTTCAAGATGCTAGCACTGGGAAACACAAAACATAGCACCTGACGGGCTGAGAGAAAGAGAAATCAGGAGCAGAGAAGAAAAGATTCATAGAGATGGAAGGAATATGTTTATAACAGAGGGAAACTTTTTACATTAGCCAAGGAAGAAGGAAACAGATTGCAATGTGGAGGCAGATGCACAACATAATTAAGGAAAGGAGTCACAGAAGGGTAGAGGGATTATAAACTCCTGACTGAGCAGAGTATTTGTGTAAATTATTTTTAAGAATACTGATGAAACTGGGGCAAGCAAATACAGTTATTTTACTGCAATATGTAGATAATTCTTGTGCTAGCTTAAGTAAAGACTTAGTTAAAGGTAGATTTGGGGGATCTTTGCATGCTTAGTGACTCTTTGCATCTGCTGCCACATGATCCATGATCTTAGAGGTATGGAAGCAGATGGGTTTAAGCTACTTGTAAATCATCCAATCAAAACTACTGCCATGATCTAGGGCAACTGTGCTGAGGCATCCCATTTACGTGAAAGACTAAAAAAAAAAAGAATTCCACAATATGTGCCAGTGAGACCAATGGATCTGAGAGGCGTGCAACCAAATGAGGCTTCAGAGCATATAATTCAAAGCCAGAGGAGGCCTGAGAAATGGCATGAATATATCTAATGTTGATTGTGATTTTATTAGGATTTAAAAAAAGATTAGCTATCATTAGCTTTTGAAAGCTAAGTGTTTATTATGAAGTTCTACTATTTATTGCAAAGTACTTGAAATACTGAAATTATTCGCATAGTGCAAAGACAGTATCAACATTCTTTTTTTGCTTAATGAGGAAATGAAGATAGAAGAGATGAAACAATCTGAGATAAAGAGCTTTGTGATGTCAAATTCACAAGATTGCATGGAGATAAATTTAAGGTTCTGTGTAGACCAAATCTCACAGATTTAATAGAAATATAGAAAATCTTGTAAGGCAACTACCTCACTGAGAATATCACGCCTAGTAAACATACTTGCAATGAAGAAGTCTGACAATAACAAGAGCTGTAAAAGTCACTATCTCTCATCTTCATCAGAAGGATGTCAATAAATTAAGACTTGGGAATCTCAGGCTTCTCAGCAATATAAGTGGTTTTTGTGCTTCTGCACAGCTACCCCTGAGTCAAAACATTGATGCAAGCCATGCACATTTCTCAGTGGAACACAGACTCACAAGGGTTACCTTTGTGTAGACACAATGAGAATTTACCAGAAGATGCCGGAATATTCCCCACTGATTATTGTCTGCTGTATTAATGCAATTACAATGGCTTGAACACTTTGGTACTTTCCAAGGACCTATTTATGTAGCAGTCTATTACTAAACTCTGACAACAGCAGCCCAAATTATGATGCACTTACTCACCCTGGAGAGTACTTTGTACCATGAGCAGTCTCACTTTGAATAAAGCACTCACGATCTGGCCCATTACCCTTTAATTATAGATGTTTCAGAGAAGAGTGAGCATCAGGGTTTACTGCACTATTTATAAAACAAGCTACCAGCCAAACATTGTAGGACTTCTACAGCTTAAAAACCCCCAACATTCTTTCCCTTTAGGAGCTCTTCCACTGAGCACTCAAAGCTCATTTGAATGTATCAAGAACTTCATTGTAGCAAAAGAGGCATCTACAGATGAGAAATAATCCCACTCTCGGAAAAATCCAGCAATCAATTCAAACATCTGGTTTATAACTTCTGTTTTGGAAATGAAATACATGTTTATTAAATAAAACACAATGTGTTTATTAATGCTGACAATAAAGCATTCTGCAATTCTAGTATGTCATCCTACTGCAAAGCATTTTAGGATGCACTACAACAGCTATCATTGTGTGAGCTGAAAACCCTCTGAAATTCAATGAAATCTGTCTTCATTGTCTCTTGTACAAATATGACTACACCAAAATGCTAATCTGCAGAAACCGGACTCTATCTGGCAAAAACTAGGAGGAAGCATCTCTTGGAATGAAGAGATCCCCATTTCTTCATTAATGGAGTGCTACCACTTTGATTTGAAGTTGCTACCACTGAATGTTGTTTGGAACAGGACATGAGCCTGAAGTAGTGCTTGGATTCAGCTGAGCAGGTGGGATTTTCTCAGTGTGTAGGGAGAAACATATATGGCTCTCCTGGGCACCAGGGGGAGGATATGTGATACGTTTACACATGGCACATATAGGTGGAACAATAAAAATGTGGCAGAGGTCTCCAACTGTTCTGACCTTACTTAGTGGGTCTTGATTCTCTACCACTACATTCTATTGTAAAATTGGCTAGTTTTCTCCACTGTGCCCAGTTCTAGAATTCATGGGGAATGTGCCCTTCCTCTTAAACTTATTCTTTGTGGCTCAGAAATTGTTTTTACTGGATTTTCAGAGATTTAGCATGTTATATAGAGGCCACAGGTTATATACAGTTACTGAAATAGATGCATATCCAATGCAGATTTGTCTCTATAAAAGTTATTTTCAGCTTTTACCAAATAAACATTCCTCTCCATGATAGTTCCTGTTCCCTAGATACTCATATGACCTTTTTTTGCAGGGTTTATGAGTGGGTCATTGTCCAACACCTTTTCTTATCTTTATTTAGCCTTACAATAGCCTGTCAGGGTGAAAATGATTACCTCCAATCCAGAGCCACAAAAGGCTTGTCTGCATTTCTTAAGGTCTGCCTGGCATAACTCCCCTAACCATTACCTTCCTCTCCCACTCCCAGAGAAAGTCGATCACAGAGGTGAAAGGATGCTTCTGCTAGGGTAGGTTTAACAGCCCCCTCCAAATGGGGGGCACTCTATCTTTGCTAAAGGGAGTTTTCCTGGTATAATTGCTTCTCTATGAGTATTTTGCTAAATAGCCATGCCAGTGAAGCACAGCTTTATCACTCTGTGTTTCAAACCAGTAAAGTTAAACTGGCAAAACTTCTCAGTGTACAAACAGCAGTCAGGGAAACTTGTCTGTGGATGTAAGGAAAGGGTATGAAAAACCAGAGGGCTGTTTCTTTGGGTACAAATGATATTTGCTTGTTCTAAAACAAAGCACTGGATCAGCTGAGTTGTTGCTGTCAGCCTTAATCAGATGCTACTGACAGGAACTTGGGAGATGTGATAATTTTTTGAGAAACAGCTGGAGAACTCCACAGTAACAGGAAAGGGGAGAGTTACATGTGAATTCAATATGTTCCCACCCCCTATAAGGACAGGTGTGTGAAAAAAATTGTTCTTGCTTGTGCCAAAATTTCATCTAAAGCAGTTCTTTTGCTCCGGGTGCTCTCTGGGAGCAGACTGCTCTACAAAGTCACAATACAGGGATCAGAGACCCTACAGCAAATGGCAAATGGTAAATACCTCTTTACATGAAATATGATAGTCTCAGAACCAATGCTATGCTTTCTAGCCTCTGTATGTGAAGACATTGCACCATAATATGAAGGGGAATCAGAAAGCCTAAGTAAGGTGCTGAATAGTATCAGCCTAGTGTCATTTAACACAAAATATTAGGCACAGGGGCTTAAAGGAATTTAGGTCATCTGACTCAGAGACTCAGTTCACTGAGTCTGTCATAAATGCTGCCTTTTAAATACTCTGGTTTGGAGAAGAGCTTTGAGGGTGTAATAGAAATGACTTGATTTCTAATAATAGTCAATTAGAAGTTCTATGTAATTGCATTTGAAAATACAATGTTAGCACTTCTGCTGGAAAAAGTTAATTTGTCTTAATTTTCCTAAGATTTCTAAAAATAGATTAGAATTAAATGTCATGTACCTTTGGAACGTGTATGTTTGGTAACTAACAAACTCACTTTGTCACTGTTTATGATCTCAGAATTCTTTCCATGGAAACTATTATAAGGTCATTCCTATCATCAAGCAGCAATGAATGCTGTTCATATTTTAGAGAGTCATTAGGGAAAGGACAATCCTAAGGCCTTAAAGTCCATTTGTGCCTTCAGCAGGGGAAGGATGTATAGTACCTTTTTGTGTATATATGGTTTCATGTGTTCATAGAAAGATATTTTTGGTTTGAAAATTCTAAATCATGCATACTACCTCTTATAGAGAGCTACTCATCAGTCAGAAACTTTGCTGGGTTCCTAAATGACATCTTCATAAATAGCATATTTTTAAATGAAGGCAAAACCTGTAAGGTACTATGCAGTCTCAGTTTCCATTAGCACCTTTTGAGGGTATGCATAACCTGGCAGAACTGAGGTGTGCACTGAAAGCAAGATTCTGAATTGTCTCCTGTAAGAATACAGAGGTTTAAGGTAGATGTACATGCACTTCCACTAGAAGATGGCACTGCCAAGCTGGTGTAAAGGACTACTCAAACAAAGGTTTGGTGCAGGACTCATTCATTGATGTAAGCTGTTCCTGGGGAAAGGTCTGATATTTACTCAAAAACAGATAGAAAAACAATACAAAACTCCACAATGTTTTTTTTCAATAGTTCTCTGTGTGAGGGGTTTTTTCCCCATTTCCCTAGGTCCCACAGCATTTACACTGCCAGAACAGGGGACTCCATAGCATAAGATTTCACTAGTATACTGGAAATGAGAATGGCTTAAAAAGATTTATTGTATATGCATGATTATGTGTATAATTCAGCTAATGAGCCTAACTTAAACTGCTACTAAAGAACTGCCATTGATTTATAGGATAGCACTGGAAGTAAAGGAGAAAATGTTGTCAGCAGACAACATGTATGTATGCATGCATATATATATCATAGTCAGCAGAAGATAACTTCCATCAGTGAAGGCATTTGTTCACACTTTTCTACTATTAATCTGCCACCAGGTTCTCACATTAGCTGAAAATCTAACATTTGAGAAGATTTAATTACAACAAGGAAGCAAATGGAATTTCAAGATCTGTATTAGAGCAGAAAAATATAAATACAGGAATGGATTTGAGAGGACAAGTTGAACATGGAGGTTTAAAATTGTTTTAAAACTGAGAAAAAATGGATGAACAAAGGTGTCCAAAACCTTGATTTGTTAATCTAATAAAAATATAGATGTCATTACTTGCAGCTATTTGCTAATACAGACCCTAGATAATATTAGTTGGCAAGTATAATAGTTTTATAAATAGGCATGATGTAACATCCACCTTGGGGTGTCAGAGTACCCCAGCTAGTTATAACAAAAAATGTGCATAATTTCTTCTTTTTCCCTCCTGTTGTCCTCTTTTCTTTGCCCAAGTATTTCTCTAGTCTTATCAGTCTTAAATATTGATAATGAATTTTCTGATGGTTTTGTTCTTAATAACTGTCTTTTTACAGATTTCTTGTTCTATAAACCTTCAGAGGTGTTTGAATTTTCCATATGTAGCATTTCAAGATACAAATCTGAGTGTCCCTGAGGTATGGCTGGTTTACTGAAGATCAACTTATCTCAGCAATTTAACCTCTTTAATGTTTCCTACACATGCCATTCTCTGATTAGTACTTTTTGGAGGAAAAAAAAAATTTCAATTTCTTAAAAGCAAGTGACAATAAAAAATTGTAGTTGTGTGCCCCATTTCACACACACATGTACAGGAAAGCTTGGGGAAAAATTTTTATATATCTTAAATGATAGCCACTAAGTTCTATATAGTCTGATTCAGAAGTGTGTGGCACTGCTTTGGAAAGCAAAGTGCCCATCTGAACTAGCTTCTTTGCTAACAAACAAAACTAGAAGAGGAGCACCTTGTTTGCTTGTTGCAAACATACCTTCAGCAGTCCTAGGTTTCCACAAATTCCTGGGTTTTCTGTGGTATAGAATCCTTGGATGGAACAGTTTTATTGACAATGCATTGTCAACCTCATGAAAGTGGTTTGGTTTCTTTTTTGGGTGTTTTTTTGGTTTTTTTTGGTGCTGACCATAACTTTGAAATTTTTTTTTTTTTTGTCCTGCTATTTGTTTTCTTCCTGGCTTCCAAACATCTTTGTGACAGCAGTACCTGTGCTTTTGAGAAAGTAATTTATATCTGTGGCATTTTTCAGATTGAGGTGGCCACCTGACTTTTTGAGCAGTCTTACAGAGACAGAAAGGGGCAGGACATCTTGGATTTTGGGGAATGATTTGAAACCAGGTGATAAAAATTTGTGTTCTCTGTTAGGAGTTACTGTAGTACTGAATATTTAGTGGTATTTACCCTCTTCCCACTGTGTAAACTTTAGTATCCACTGGCTGATTTTATCAGGTTTGGCACAGAGATAAAAATCTCCAAGAGAAATGTTTTTGTACAAATATCATTAAAAAAACCCCAAAACAGTTTGAAGATAGATACCCTAAATCTGAGTTTAACTTAATAGTATACACTTTCCTTTAGGATCTTGCAACATATGTTGTGTTTTTCCACCAGTCACTGTCTCAGACCACAGTCAATGACAATCTGGAGTGGTAGTCACCTGCCTAAATATAGACATCCTGTGCTACATGAGATGCCCTAATGCATTTCTCCTGGCCTTCAGCTGCCACTTCAGAGGACCACTGAGCCCATATCTTACCACGAGGATAGTTCAAATACTTGATGAATTACAAAGAGCAACTAAATCAAGCTCTGGATCTTCACTGCCTACAGTGGGCTCTTCAGCGCTACGTCTGCCTGAATTTGTACTTAATCTCAGCCCAAATGGGGGATACCACTGCCTACTGTCAATGACATTGCAAACACTCTCTACTGACTGCTGCTCTAGAAGGATGTAAATCCTATAAATCCTGTCTGCTGGTTCTGTTCCATTTCATTTGGCTTCTTGGCTAAAGGAAAGCTGCAATGTAATTTCATGAACTTTGAAATCCATAACTGGAAGAAGAGTTATAAATGTCCCAGCTCTGAAGAAAGTGCCAATAAAAGGTTTTAATCTAAAGTGAGGATCCTGTGCAGAGGATGTTGGGACTTGCCAATCCCAGAGCTCATCAAACAGCTTTTCTCATGAAAGGTGAGATTCTGAAGCCAGAGCAAAGCCACTGCAGAAAGCCACAGTATTCCCTGAGTGACCCCTTTTTTAAAAAACAGGAGTAAAATAAAAAGGCAAAGAGTAAGTTGGTAGTTAGCTAGGATGAAGAAATATTTCACTATAGTCTTGACCATCACCCTGTCTTCAGGATTAATTTATTTGAGCTTCAGTCTTTAATTTCCCCCCAAACTCACTGGCTAAAGTGCACATTCAGATTATTCAGTCAGAACAATCAACATGTGATGGACAATGACACTCTTCTGGGCTGGGACTTTCCATTTAAATTTGCCCTTCAAAGTAAGGGCCCCAGCCTTTACAAACAGCTGTGGGGTTGTTCTTTTAGCAGCTGTTGAGCAGGAACTTCAGCAGCTCCAGGGCTGTGCAGAGGGCTGTTTGTCTCCATTAAACTGAAATGCCCAGTAGCAAGTACAATCCTCTGCCTTTCACCAGAGGTTTATGAAGACTTGCCTCCAGTGGGTACCAGCCCCCTCCTGCCTGCCTTGGCTTCAACCTTCTCCTCCTCTCCAGGCCTGATTCTCACCTTGGTTTTGAGCTGAAAGCCCTACTCCTGCTCTGACTCCTCACAGCCATTCCTTCAGAGGTGGGTGCTATTTCTTGATAGAATACCCAGTGCAAGGGGAAGTAGTGGGTGATTAATTTGCTTAATTGGCACTCAAACAGACTGCCTTACTGGCAGCTGCATTTTCATTTCCTAGGAGCAGTCAATATGGACCTCGTTGGAGTTTCTCTGGTGTGTCTCTCCAGAGTTGCCAGAGCTGTTGCTTGAACTTCGTGTGACACTGGCATTTCCCTTCAAGCTAATTTTCAATTGTTGCCAAGTGAAAGGAAATTATTTTAACTGTTTTGTGGGAAAAGCAAGTACTGGCATATGACCTTCTGCTTCCAGCCTGATTTCCCTTCATTAGTGTCTCCTAAGTGACAGGCACAGTGACAATTATGGGGACATTTATGCTTTGGGACAGACTGTTGTTCCAAGGTGTGTGTTCTGCTGCGACCAGAGCAATCTGCATATGTGGGAAATGGGACAAATGAGGGAACATCTAATTTCTGTGTCCTGCCAAATCGTAGGAAAAATTAGGCTCCTTGTGGCAATATTTGAACAGCCTTAGTTTTCCACATGTTCCCATGACCTTGTAAGTGTACATTTAATCTTGAAAGTGAGCCAGAGAGTGCCCCCACACAGAGGTCTTCACCTCTAAGAAGTCAACTTAGACTTCCCTGAAAGTCAATGGAGTAAATTAGATGCTTTGCAGATGTGATTAATTTGACTTATTTTAGATGTACTTTTTAAAAATGAGATTAATGGGTCCTTAGAAATACCTATTTTTCTCTATTAGCAGTGAAGGGTGCTGACTAACTCAGACATTGATGTCTCCATCACAGATATCTTTGGCCAGATAAATGCCCCCTCCATTGGTTTACAAATGTAAATGAGTGTTTTGTGAGTACCTTGGTAGCTACTGAAATATGGGACAGGACTAGAGGCAATGGCCTCCACCTAAAACTCAGGGGGTTCCTGCTGAACATTTGGAAACCCTTTTTCACTGTGAGGATGCCCAAGTATGGGCCCAGGTTGCCCAGGGAGTTTGTGAAGTCCCTGTCCTTAGAAATACCCAAAAGTCATCTGGACATGGTCCTCAGCAATGGGGTCTCAGTGACCTGCTTGAGCACTGGGTTAGAAAGGTGATCTCCAGAGATCCTCCCGCCTGAGCTTGGGCCTTCTGAGAGCCACCTGTTCTAGTTATCTTAGTAAATCTAGGATGAATGGTCCTCAAGTGTACTGGTGAGAACCTGTGAAAGAAAAACGAGTGTAAAACCACCCGAATTGTTTCGAATTAATCAGTAGCAAAACCCTGTGTTATTGTGTAGCCAGCTTTTCTTTATTTCTTCTCAGAAGAAAAAGAAAAAAAAAAAAGCAGAGCAGTGTAAAAGGTTTTTTCCTATTTTAGTGAATTAGTACCCCTAAGTGACCTTGATTGACACTTTATGAACATTAAAAGCCTTTATAGTCTTTACTAATTGCCATGCTTCTCCACTCTGGGAATACTGCAGACCTATATCTTCCTTTATTAATTTATATATTTATTATAGTGTTTTTCCTTACACTTTTAATGTGGGGATAACATTCATCAAACTCTCGGGGGATCACCTTTTGAGAATCATTTTTCACGCTGAGAAAAGACTGTTCTGTGCCAGACACTGGATTTTCTGGCTTTGATAAGAAAATGCTGCAGGGGAGGTGGGCATGGGGAGGGAAGGGGTATCTGGCATTAACCTAAAAAAAATAAAAGCCCAAACCAACAACCTCTGAAGATGTTTTGTTTTAATCATTGTATATGAGTAAGGTTAGTTCAGTATGTAATAACAGGCTGTCTTGACAACAAAAGGCTGAATCAACACAGAACATGATTGGAATTATGCATGTCAATTATAATGAATCTCATTATGCAACACGAAAGTCTAATTCTATTGTAAAGGTCTGCAGTCGGCAGTTTTAAGTCTGATGTCAATGCTGAACAATAACTGCCCTCTCATCCACTCATAGCCATAAAGAATAAATATAAACCTCATTTCTGCAGACTTTTAATATGCAAATTTCCTTGGGGTAAGGGAAAAGAGAGGTTTTTTTGTTAACAAAAAGAGAAAACTGTCCTGGTCTTAAAGCAATCCATCATGTCCATGGTTTCTTTGGCTTTAAATTTTGCTGTCCATAGGAAAAAATGATGTTTGAAAGTTCTCTCCTTGTCTCAAAATATAAATCAAGAATTACAATTTCTCACATTGTACCAACTCAGTAATGTGCTTATCAAACTAAAATTAAAAAAATATATAGCTGTTAGCGATTAGGCTCTAATTTCTAGCAACAAGGTTACAGGAATAAATGTGTTGAGCAAGACCTTTATGGAATTACTAGATAGTAGGGGTGCTGTTCTGTGTTCTGTTGCAATTTGCTCTTTTCCCCATTATTTATTGCATGTATTTTGACACTTGCTGTTGAAATATCTAGTTTGGGGAGTTTATGTTGCAGCAATAAATAAAAAGGTGGATTCTCCTTTGAGAATGTGTGATTGGAACACTGCTTGAGATCTTAAATACCTTCCCATAATTCATTTTTAAACAGTAGATAACTTCAGCTGGAAGCAGGTACACAAGAGGTATTTTTATTTGCTGAAAGAAAACACTGTTGTGACTCTAGGTGATTTCAGTGAAGTGGGAAATGTCAGCAAACAGTAGTCAGAATTCAACTTAAGAGTCTCCAAATTGCCATGCAGAGGGGTTAGGTGAGATCATTACTGCAGGGAGGAGACCTCTGCATCCCTTGCACTGAAGCTGGCCTGTGGCCACCAAAGAAGGCTTTGCAGAACGCAGCAGAACTAGTCAGTAACCTCTTGCGCTATTTCGTTATTTTCATTAGACATGATGACAACGGGATGCAGTGGACAGCAAAGCTGATAGGCATGAATACCTCTGCCTCAGGAGATGGGACTTTTGAATGCAAAACAACCATCAGTTCTGGACTGCAGTTCTGTGTGAGAATTCATGGCTCAGGGCTAGTTTACAAACAGACTTGTAAAATACCCGTTTGCAGATGCTGTAAACTGATTTTTTAAACTCATCATTGAAAGAAAAATTGAAATTAGACATTGATTTCAAAAAAGATAACCCAGAATTGCTCTGACCTCTTATCTTGCTTCTAGATCACGGTTATTTATTTTTCCTTTTAAAAGACAGATGATAAATACATTTTCACAATTCTGAAAGAAACTTGCAGTTATTAGAGCTAAGACAACCATTCACTTTGTGCAATGTGCTGAATTTTCCTTATTTAGAATTTCTAACAGCTTTCACTGGAAAATTTTGATTCAGGTTTAGCAGCCTGTGAAAACTTCCTAAAGCTGGCTGTGAAATTAATCATACTTTCTGCCTTCTTTTGAAAGCCAACTTTACACTTGTTCCAGCAGAATGTTACTGTAACTGTGAACAGCATAAGAAATAGTAGGCCTGACCAGAGAAAGGATTAAAGACAGCAATTTGGTAAAAAAAAAGAATAATCTTCATTTCATAAAGAAAAGTTAGGTTATTCTTGTTGTTATTGTTATTGACACCATCATCTTCATTTGTACATTTTTTATGAGCCAGTAGAAGGAAAAGAAAAAGAGGAGAAACCAGCATCCAGGACATTTCCTCCAAGACTGTGATTCCCTTTCAATTGCTCTCAAAGATCTGTGGGATCTTCATTTAACATTAATTTTTTTGAATTAGTTTTGTGCTGTTTTCTCCAGCAGCAAGAGGATAAAGCAGGAAATGACAAAAAGACCCCAAAAAACAACTAGATCTAGATGCTTTGCAGGCTTGGTGGGTGATCTTCTATTGGATAAAGAAAGGGAAGAGGGGGCTTTTCTAGTGCCAGAGGGACAAAAGGAAAGTAGGAAAGTAGAATTCATTGAAGGCAACTTCCAAATTATAGTGCAGGTGCCTGAGTTTTTTGTGGAAGTGGAATAGGGAAATACGGAAATAATAAGGAAATAAGGAAGTGGGAGGGGTCTGGCATGTAGTGTTTATACACCACTATGGTGTGTGTAGAGTGCTTCAAAACTCAGGTAGATGATGTTCACACAGGAACTTGCACAACTGTTGTAGGAAACTATTTTTCACTGCAAGGATGACCAAGCACCCAGGCTGTCCAAAGAAGTTGTGGAGTACCCATCCTTGGGGATAATCAAAATCTGTTTGGACATGGTACTGGGCTTGAGGGGGCCCTTTCTGAGTGGGGAGTTGTATCAGATGACTTCCAGAGGTCCTTTCTACCCTCAACCATTTTGTAATTCTCTCACCAAATCAGCCAAGAGCTCTTCCTAGCTCAACCATTTTTATTTATGTCTGTGGGGATAATGTTCAGCATCCTGCCACTGACTGTCTCAATGAAATTCAAGTTGAAAGAATTGCTCCATCTCTAGTTTTACTTGGGGATAGAGGTGGGTAACAGCCCCCTTTTTCCCCTAATGCTATTATAAACTTTCTGGTTTTGAGGTATCATTATGTAGTAGTGAACATGCTTTCTTTTCTAAACTTCATTTTTTTCACTCTCTTCCCAGGGGGAGCTGCTGAACTCAATGCTGCCTGTCTGTCCTAAATTTCACTCTCTGCAACTGCAACACTCTCTTTAAGTGCAGACATGGAAAAAATGAGCCACTCTGTTTACTGGGAATGTCATTAATAGATCTGTGGCACAGACTGGGTGAGGACTTCACCTCACAGCTGGCACCAGTGTGTGATGCAGTCTGTTGCAGATGACAGTGAGTGTGATGGAGCCAGTAGTTGGTGGGAGAGGCAGTCAAGCACGGCAGCAATCACTTCTTTTCTCATGTTTTGTGTCTCTGTGTAACAGAAAACCAGAAATATCAGAGACAGCCACCATGTCACACTTATAGCTAATAGTCTGCAGGGCTAGAAAATGAATATGAGTTCAGTGTGCTTCTAGATGCACTGCCAGAGACCTGCATTAGACAACACTCTGAAATCATGACAGCGTCCGAAAGCAGGAGCAGCATGAAGGAATACTAGAGAAGGAAGTTCTTTCTGGCCCATGTGCCAAGTATGTTCATGCTTAAAGGTAATTAAGTGCTGAGATTGCTGAGCTGGGATGACCTGAACATTGCCTCAAGACCTGGTTGGATTTGTCACCAAAGACTATCACTGTGTCCTGAGTTTGCCTGGCCAGCGTTGGTAGCAGGGTGGGAGCTACAGGGGTGGCTTCTGTGAGATGCTGCCAGAAGCTTCTTCCATGTCCAGCAGAGCCAGTCCCTGTCAGCACCAAAGACAGACATGCTGCTGGCCAAGGCTGGGCAGGTTAGAAATGGCAGTAACACCTCATACACAATATGTAATAACTATTTAAGAAGAAGGAAAATAACGAATTATTGCACAGGTGTAATTGTGACTAGAGAAATGTGGGCTGAAGTTTCAGTCTGCTCTGTGAAACTTTTCTTCTGATGCATAGACAATGCAGTGCATAAGCCAGGTGAGCAACTGCAGACTAGCCAGAGGGTCTCCTTGGGCAGGGGCCTCTCTCCCAAGGCTCATCTCTTCCTGTACACAGGTTGCAAAAACAAGACAAAGGCTTAATGGCATCTGCAGTGAGAAGGAGTGAATAAAGGACTGTAATGAGCTATCACTGCACACAATTCTTTTTGGTGCAAAGTCATCAGACTTTTAGGTAAAATATACTTACTATCTCTATAGGAAGCAGGATGCCCTAGCAATTAGGGAGCCCCAAACTTTGGAGATCTACGTGCTCATACTTGTCCTGCCACAGACAACCTCTATGACCTCTGGGGTGTCATTCAAGGCCAAAACACTCTAAGTTTTTTTTACACTTTACCTTCTCTGACCTCTGGTTTTGGCTGGCCCATCAGGTAAACAGAGTTGATATTTTGGAAGCCTGGCAGCTTGCATGTGTAGCTTTGCCTCTAATAAAAGATCTTGTCCAGTCAATAGGAAAGCAGAGAGTGTCTGTAACTAAAGGGGCTGCACTTTAGTACCGAGCTAGGAGCAGTCCTGAAGAGGAGGGACACTGGGCATGGTGTATGGGACAGCTCCCCTGCCCCCCTCCCCTCAGACTGCAAACCCCACTGCAGTGGGCAGTGGTAACTGGGAGAACAGGGGGAAATCATCTGCTGCCTACTCCAGGAATGCCTACCTCAGATTAAGAGGATTTAAAATACTGTCCCTGTGAGGATGAGAAACATATTTACCTCCCTGCAGTTGTCCTTACTTTACAGTGAGCTAAGCAGGTTTATTGGGCACATTTCTCTATCAGATGTGTGGCACATTGCATTGCAATTGAGAAAAGAACCCCTATTACTCCTATTACAATAGATACACATACAGAGCAGTGAATCCTTCAATGTCCAGGGAGATTCTTCATTTTATAAAAGAACAAGACAAGAATTATCTGCCTTTTGCATTTTAATCTGTGAAATGCAGTTGGCAGAAGTGTTTAGCACAGTCTTTTATTTTTAGTTTTATGGCTATTGGATTATAGGTAAATGAAGACTGTACAGTACATCAAGGATGTATATATATGTTAATTATGGAGATGACAGATTTTAATTCAAAAAAATAGCCTTTAGTAACAAAAAATTGCAGATTTAATATTCTGTTTAAACAAAACCTCCACATGATGAAGCTCATGGTGTCCATCTTGCATAGATGAAAGGAAGTGTAGGTGCCTAAGAAATAATAACTATGAAGATTCTGATCTGAGACATCTAGATCCAGGCCTGCAAGAAAGCTCAGAGTTTTGGGCATGCTGTCTGATAGCCTCTTATTGGGCAAAGCAAATGAGTTCTAGGCCACCTTTGGGTTGTGCCTTTCATAAATTAGGGGACCCATTTTAACAATTATTTTTAAGAAAAAGCTTCTTTTAAAACAAACTTGTTCTCACAAAGCTGGTCACAATAAAGCTGTAAAACTGCAGATGGAAATGTGCCTGGAGAAAGGGAAGCATGGGTGAGTAAAATGCCCTTCCATACAGATAAAAGACAAACTCATTCATTCAATACATAAATAATTGCTACTACTGACAGCTGTGCTACACATAATATCTCAAAGGTACTTCTCAAATCAGCAATTATTTTAAAACGAAGTGTTTACTAATTTTGATATGTCCTCACAATTGCTGACTTAGATTATGATTTGCAAGCAAATAGTACAGTACAAAATATGAAAGTAAAAAAAAAAAAAACAAAACAAAACTAAATCCCTGAAGAACTGGTGTGTGAACACAAAGCTACTGAATGATGATTTATGCCTGGAATAATCGCTGTCATGAGCCCCTTTGGAGCATGCAGCTGGAATTAGAATTCCTGAGGAGGAGTCCTAAGTGAAGGGCTGCAGCAAGGTCTGTCTTTTTCCTTTTATTTTTTTTTTTTCCCAAAAGAACAAAAAAGCCTTGTCTCTCCCTGTCTGGGCAGAATGGTACTGTCCCAGACAGAAAGGTCCCCATGGGCCAAGCTATTCATGGAGCACCAGGCTGCTGGGAGTACCAAGCCATGGCAGGGATGGGGAGCAAACGCAGGGAAACTGCAGTGCCTGCGAGGCAGTTAGTGGGATATATATTGGCTTTTCTTGGCCATCCTGAAGGAAGAGAGGGAGAAAGGGAGGAAGAGAGAAAAGAGAGAACACAAGAGCTAAAAAATACAAATAAAGAAGAAAAGAAAAAAAAAGTATTAGGACCATATAAGGCAATATTTCAAGACATCAAAATGAATGATTAAAAATATCATCAGCAAACCAGTCTTTTTCCCAAGTTGCTTTATAAAATTATAAAAGTGTTTATTGTTTAGAGAGTATTCATAATTCTGATAAATTAATGTTTGAACAAATTCACCGACTGTATGCAATATACCCTGGCTGACTGTCCCTGAGTACCCTTCTCTTTTTTAATGCCTTTTTAAACTGTTCTCCAAAAAGTTTATGAAGACTAACATAGCACATGTGGTTATTTGAACTAAAGGATTCATTTTACCAGATTTTAAAATCTCTGTAAATGAGGACAGCACCGATGAGAGCGGGATAAGTAAACCCAGTGAATATTCTCATGTGTCAGTAATAAAAGCAAATGTTTCAGGATAGCATAGCAGGGTGATGTATGGGGCTTTATGCACATCATTGCTAGTAAAATCAGCAGGAATAATTAAGGTATATATCTGCAGGCTGAAGGGGACTAGGAATGGCTAGTAACCACCCCTGTATCATGTTCCTTGAAAAGGCACATCATTTTTTCAACAAGCAGAAAGAGAATTTTATCATCATGAAAAAATCATGTACATGAGAAGATGCTCCTTAGTTCTAATTTGTATTATTTTAGTGGTATACTAGCCTGGGAAACAATCATAATTTTCCTGTTTCTCCCCACCCCCTCACACTCTGCTATTCATGATTTTTCTGTCATGCAGATTTCCCAACTGCGTTCTCTCCTTCATTATTTTATTTCACATTTTATAGAACACTGTATTTTTGCTCTTGGTTAATGAAAATAAACAGATCAGCTTGAATTTCCTATGATAACAGTAGTTTTAAACACATTATGATGGTTTCTTAATCTTTAAAATCTTTCACCTTTTATATTTTTAAGCCTCACTAACCATTATTACCCTACATATGCAATCATAATAAAAGCTTTGCAGAAAGAAGAGTATCAAACTCCTTGGCAAACCAAATGAACCTAACAAAATAATCCTACTAAATAATGCATATGATAAATAAATGCACACAAATTTTTATGCATATATACATGCATTTATAGAAGCTTATGTACAAATTTACACATAAAGGCTTTTCCTTTTTTGTGGTTGCTGTCTTAAAACACCATTGGCTTCTCTGGATATCAAGTGATACTTGGAAACTCTCTGATTTTGGCCTTTCATGGCGTTTCAGATTGCATGTCCTGCCTCATTTGGGCTCTTTGACCTTTGTGGAGCGAGTTGCTCCAACTGATATGATTATCTCAGTATTTACCCCACCTGAGGGTTGGCCTTCATCACCTTCAGCAGGGAGGTAAGATGGAATGTCTTTTTGAGAAATCAGCCGAGTGATGCTGAGAAGCCAAAAGTGTGGGTCAGTGTGACACAGAGTTGTGCTGCAGAAGGGCAGGCTCAGGTGGTCCAGCTGACAGAACTGACGGCTCGCTGACCCACGGGTCTCCTTCCCATCCCCGATGTGTGCCGATGTTCCCTCATGCAGGTGCCTCTGCAGCTTGTCTGAGCCAGCACAGACACAGCTCTGCTGTCAGGAGAACCCACAGAAGGACAGGCCAGGCTCAGAGGGTCACAGCCAAGGTGTCGAGCTCTGCCTGGAGGATGCCACAAGACAGGTACTGCAGGGGTCTATCCCTGTGCTGCTTGACATCATTATGAATGGCTGAAGGAGGTCCCCAAGGGTCCCCTGGCTCAGCCTGCAGATGACATGAAATTGAGGGGACCGGTGGTAGGACTGACAATTCAGGGGGACCTAGACTGACTGGAGGGACGGACCACAGGAAACTTGTATAATTCAGCAAGGAGAGATTGTGCACCTGGGAAGGAAGAGCCTATCGGAAAGACAATGGCTGGGGAAGAGACTGCTAAAGGAACACCACTATGGAAAAGACCCTGGAAGGCCTGGAAGCTGGACAGGAGCCTAGGAAAGGCTCCATTACTCCACGACAACTACACATATTCTTTTTCCTACTGAGGGACTGGGAATGATAACTGGATGCTTTCCTGGAGTTGGGATTGGGAAAGTGACTGGATACTTCCCTAGAGTTCTTTCAAACTTTATGAATGTAAGCACAAAGAAGGGGGAAGATCTTAACCCTTTGTTGTTCTGTAGTCAAGGAGTGGGGTCGAAGTCCTCACTGTCTCCATCTTGTGCTGGTTTTGTCTGGGGTAGAGAGAATTTCTTCACAGTAGCTAATATAGGACTGGGGTTGGGATCTGTGCTGGAAGCAGCTCTTGCTGAACAGGGCTTGCACAAAGTCAAGGTCATTTCTGCCTCTCTCTCCACTACCAATGAGAGGGCTGGGAGCACACAGGGAGCTGGGAGAGGACACAGCCAGGACAGCTGACCCCAAATGACCCAAGGGATATCCCACACCACGTCATATAAACCTGGAAGAAGGAGGAGGAAGAGGGAGACATTCAGACTAATGGTCTTGCCAAACCACCATTACTTGAATTACTTAACAATGAAGCCCATTTCTTCTGGGCATGGCTGAACACCTGCCTACCCATGGGTTCAGAGGGGAAAGAATTCCTTGCTCTGATTTGCTTGTGTACATTAATTTTGCTTTACCTACTTAACTATGTCTATCTCAACCCATGAACTTTTCCCCACTTTTACCCTTCTGATTCTTCCATCCCACTGAGTAGGGAGTGAGGGAACAGCTGCTTGGTTGACAGCTGGGGTTAAACCATGACAGTTGTTCTGTAACTGCAACCTGTTGTAAAAGAATATTTAATCAACCATTATTCCACCTGCTTTTTTTTTTTTCTTCTCTACTGGTGGCAACTTAATGTCCAATTTCAAGTCATCGGTAAAAATATTAAAAGAGAAACTAGGCTGAAAACTGACCATCAAAAGATAAGCAATTATGCTTATTAATATTTTCTCTCTTTGTTCTTTCATGTCTCAGCTGGTTTTTAATTAATTTCACACATACATATTTTATGAAGTGCTATTTTTTAATCAGAATATTGTGTAATACTAAGTCTAACTAAGCTAAGCTCCCAAGAAAGTAGAGAATCATTATGCCCATTCTGTTACCTGCACCAGCTAAACTGTCAATGAATAACAATACCTTGTCAATAGCAGGCATATCATGTAATGATGAATACCACATACACTAACTTATAATGATCCTTTTAATTTTATGCTATAACTTTTCCCTCAGAATATACACAAACACACAGAGAAGAGGTTTTTTCTTCTTTCCATCTACTCTGTGTACTTGAAGCCACATCCCTGTGTGAGGCTGATGGATTGATACCTCAGGATCTAAACAGAGTTTTTTGAGCTATAGCATTGCCATGCCAACTTCCTGACACCTCTACTCCCTGTAAGTACTTCTGCACAAGAACATTTTCTTCTTTCTTAACATCTTGTAAGAAACTAAGAAAATTAGAGTAGCACAAAAGGATGGGTTAGATGTTAGGCTTGTGGAGGAAATATTTTGATATGGTTCCTCTTTTCCAAATTACCTCTCGTCTTCGTCTTTTCTTTTCAACCTCCTCCAAGCAATATGATACACAATAGATGAAATAGGCAAGTAGGTTCTTTGTGACTCAGAACCTCCCTAAGAGAAAAGGGAGAATATCAGTTTTAATTTGCTGTGGGAATATACTGACTCAGTCCAACTCCATGCCACTTCTCACTTCTCGCCTGGCCTGTGTTCCTCACCTAGCCACTCCCTGCTCCTTCCCTCCTGGAATGAGTTAGAAGCTGTTAGCACTGTATTTTTTACTTAGAGGTTTTGTGGCAGAGTCGAAAGTTACAGAAATAAGCTTGTATTTACTCATGATGTATGTAAGAAAAATGTTATATGCAGACATCACGTTCCATATCTGCAAAACAATCTGAGAAACAATTTGTCATAGTCAACCTGATTAAATATGGGAACCTTCAGAGAAGTTCATTCATCTTCCATGGAGACTTGATGCTCATAAACACATTGACAACTGTGGAATACTATATATTAAAAAGAGGTTTCATTGTAACCAAATCACACCTGCCTTAACTGAAAACAAGGATTTTGATGTTTATAACTGCTAAAAGTCCACAGGTATGTTTTGCCATGTAATGTCTGGAAATACTTCCATTGGAAAATGCCAAAGTGTGTGTTAGATTTCTGTTTTCATGGATGATGAAGTTAAGTGCAAATAAAATGTATTTTTAAAATTTTTGGCAAAATGCTATTTATGCATTTTCCTGTCCAGCTCAGGGCATTAGGGATGGCCTCACCCATTATTTTATTTATCACCATACCACTGATTTCCAGAGACAGCATTGCCTAGTAAGAAAACTTCAGAAAATTAACTAGGCGTGATGTGACAAAGAATAAACCCCTAGCAACTTGGATGCCTCCCCAAGGAAATAGTAATATAATACAATGGCAGGCCACACTTTTCTGAAAAGTCATATCATATTCTCCTCCTTCTTCCAGGTTGATCTGAGACTGCTCTTCTGAGCTTGTTTAGTGAAATCCCTCACTGCTGCAGTCTCAATCCATTCAACATTTAAAACTTGCTGCAGATTTGAACCCCAAATGATTATAGTATCACCAATCCCTTGAAAAAATGCTGCTTTGACTTACTTTGAACACTCCTATCAGCATGGAAACAACCACAGCTTAATCAGAGTTTTATTTGAAAAAGAAGAACACGTATTTACTTTGATGACATTTTTGAATTCCTGAAGGCCAGATCTTGTTCCCACTGGTGTCTGTGGCAAAACTCCCATTATCTTCAATGGCAACAAACCCAGCCACTTAGTTTGCATAATCTGCAGAAAGTAAATATTTTAACACTTGTTATCTGTGATATTTAAATAGCTAATAAAAATGTGCATGCAAAACTGGTTCATATTTATTTAAGCTTTTAAAAAAGTGACTTTCAAATAGGACAAAATATAGGACAAAAACATTTTGTAATGAAGACTCAATAAATAAAGCATTTTTTCTCCTCTCCCACGACACAGCATACACTCTTTATTAATGCTACAGAAATAAAGCTGTAAACCCTGAAAAAAATAAAATGTACTTATTATGGCCATAAAATGACATAAAATGACTTTGAGTCCGCAGTTCTGTCACTAACAACACATGCATATATATTTATTTAAGGAGAAGGTAAATTGACAAACTGTTCTACTTGAGCTTTTTTTTACAAAAAGCATATCAGCCCAGTTGCAAATGTGCTATTTATCCATTAAAGAATGTTGCTATAGTTACAGTATCTATTGTAAAAATAGCATGGTAATATGAGAGAGAAGATGAAGAATGCAGAACAAACAAGCTTTCGTATTTCTAGTGCTTGTGTCGTACATGAAAGTTAAAAAATTACAGTAAAAAAAAAAACAACTTTGCTGTTGGGTCTATTTTGAATTAAAGCCTTAGAACCATCCTTTGTATTCAGCGGACCTTTTTTTTCTCCATCTGAAATTACAGGAACTATCACCCATGATTCAAATAAACACTCCAGTATAAGGATTTAACTAAAATTTTCACTACACAATTATATGAGTGATTTTATAGGCGGATCAAAACATGAAGATTGGACTTAGTAATCCCATATTTCATTTGAAAAATCAAATGGTGGAAACAAAATTTTACCAATAAGGAAAGAAGACCAGGTAATTGCACAATTCTGATTGTAGACTGCTGTATTTCAGCCCAGAGCTACACCTTGTCAATGGTTCACATGAAAAAATACTGGACCTTTTTTGGTATCTTGGTTGCCTTAAGTTATAGCTTTCATATTATCCAGTTTCTGTACTGCATTAGTGTATAACTCTGAACTTCATATGAAGTGCTAGCAAGTTCTCTTCACAGTTGAGTTAGACAAAACAATACTTTTCCAGCCCAAGAACTGAGGACACCATTGAAGCTTCAGGCCCAGAATGTGTAAAGAACACCAAATTGAGGAGAGCAATCTGGGAGGATGGGACTTCATAACCTGAAGCTGTAAATGGACAATTAACCCCAACAAGTAAATGGATCAAAACTTATAAAAGTGTGAAAATGGTGACCCATTGTCCATTTTGGATAGAGCCTCAGCCAGGCTCTTGTACTGCCCAAAGTGTATCCTTTGAAAGCCTTTTTAATAAATACCTACTTTACTCCTTTAACACTCTCTAACCTCTGTTCTAGGTAGCCTCTCAATGCATCATCTCCACCCAAAATTAGCTCTGGTGAAAACCTTTAACTGAATAGAAGAGCACCAAATCCCAAGTGCTTTTTCTTGAGCTAGTTTTGCATCAGTATTAAGATGTGCAGTCTAGTTATGTCTAAGCAATGTGTAGATAGAATCAGTAGCTTGCCAAATTCCTGCTATGCTTAAAAAACCTCTTCAGTCTAAAGAGATTAAAAAAAAAAAAAAAGAAAAAAAAATCCAGTGGTAATAATTTCTATCTAAAAATAAAATATGCAATTGTACTAGGAGTCTTACAGCTTCTGGAATCTACACAGTTAACCTCAGCAAATAAAAATAGGATTAGACTCTTCTTCCAAATAAAACACTCATGATGTGAGAGCTATTGGGTTTAACTCAGGATAGGATGAAGCCTTGGACAAATTAAAATAAGTTGATTTGTTACATCAGTCTTAAAAACAATTTGATACCAAAGAAATTTTTCCTCTGTGAGATTTTGTAGTCCTTCTGTTTATCAGCCAAAAATCAGTGTCTGAAACAATGTTACTCTCAAAGTACTCATGAATACTTTGACCTGTCCTAGCAGAAAAGAGAAGCTAGAACGTATGTAGGTAAAATCTAATTTTTGGATAGCCTCAAAAAAACTTAGTCCAGAAAAGACAAATTCTGCTTTCTGTTGAAATGTCACCTGTATATGCAAGCATTGAAGATATCTAAAGCTCATGGACCTGACCAAGCAAATAAAAAAATATCCTAAACTGAGACTGTGTCTATGTTATCAGATAGTTTATCTGCTCAGTTCATCCCCTGGTGCCTGATCATCACACTGTATAAATGCCAGTCCCACTGTGTTCTCTCCTTTGGAGAGACACAAGTTAGTTCTCTCACCAAAGAGCTCTAGGCTGTGTTTGTGTTTTCCTCGTACTCCCACCACTGAGCATTAGAACAAGAGCACACAGGAGACAACCCAGGGCTAACACCAGGCAGGGAGAATGCAGCAATCTGCTCTACAAAAGGGCATGCTTGCACTAGTGGGAGAGAATGTCTCTTTGCAGCCCTTGTTTTGGAGAGGTTATCATTTGTTGGGGCAGATGCATTTATCAGTGATAGATGTAAGCTGTTGATTAGTCAGAGTTTACTCTCTTGGGGCTAAAAGACTTCTGCAGGCTGCTACCTTAACACTTGCCCCTTCTGCCAGCTGTTTTGTCTGCAGTTTGGTTGCTATGACTGTCCCAAAATATTAGCTTAGCTGAATGGGGTATCTTTTGCCCAGAACTGGCCCAAGCCTGGCTGAAGTTCACAGCCCCCCACGTGAATCACCAGAGGGGCCCAAATCAAAATACCCTTGCCATGTGAAATGTTTTTGGCAGAAAGAACAGGAGCTGATCTCATTAAGAAGGTTGTGCCTGTCTCTTATAGCTCTATGGCCAGAGGATTTGGACTGAAAGAAAGGAATTTTGTGACTTCATTTCCTTATGGACATGTCCTAACCACGAATTAGTGAGTGAGGCTGGGGTACACAAGTGCTCCACGACTCCTACTGAAAGTATGTTCCTGAGAAAGGGACAGAGCAAGTGGAGGAAGCATGGTTAGATCTCAAGACATTCACTGGATAGAGCCTGACATAATAGGCATTTTGTTAGAGGCATTAGAAACATTTTATTGAAGGATTTTTTCTGCAGAAGGGGGCAGACAGTTTCCTCTCACTAGAAAAGACATTAAAAGAATAGTATTGAGTAGGATAGGGAGCCATTAGCCAAACATGTTTAGTTATTAGTTCTATGTTTGTATTTGTCTCCAGGGACTGAAAAATCTTATTTCTATTTTATCTGAGGAAGTCAGCATAGCCTATAAACCTCCAGTGAATCTGTTAGATGGAGTTGGAGTTCCTTCAACCATCACCAATGGGACTGAAGGACAGTCTGCAAAGCTAAAACACAGTACTCTGCATACCTTTTGGAAACACATCTGCATAGCTTTTGGAAACTATGCAGATGTCTGTGGATGATACTGTATGGCTGTCCTCCACTGACCAGTTTCTCCATTCATAAAAAAAATTCATTGGAAATGTAACAGGAATTTATGTGCTTGTTAGGAGATAGAAATATTGGCTTTCACTCAAAGCCACGTATCACACCACAGTGCACACTGCAGAAAGGTCTGCAACCCAGTCTCTTGAATGAACTTCACAGAGAGTTTGGGATAGACAAACTTTGATTGTTGGGCCATGCACAGACTTTTGTTCCTTTCTCAATACCATGTATTGCAAGTAGAGTGGGGCTGTCATGCCAGGTAACCCCCATTTCCCACTCCCAGGAGGAACACTGGCAGCAGTGGCAGCAGTGGCAGCTCTCACTAACATTGCTAGAGTACTGTGTGAACCAGCTCATCTCCAGTGCCCTCCTTCAGCCTTCATCTTGTGTTGTGACATTGGCATGGCTGAGGAGTGGGTGCTATCTCCCATGCTCAGCTATTTCCAGAACTCCAGTATTGGAGCATGTGTTTTTTGGTTTCAGCACTACAGTGGTTTTGGTTAATAGAGTTAGAAAAGAGTCTCATGTGCTTCCCTTACCTTCAGTTTAAGAAGAATTTAATTTTACTGTTCAACCAGCTTGAACAAAAGTATATAAGAACAGTCAGAGAAGTTACTGTTATTTTATAGAAAACAGGAAGAAGTAAAAACCCAATGCTTGAAAGATGGCTAGGATCAGGATGGACTATCTATGTACTTCACTTCCATTTCTTTAAACTATATTAAAAGAATTTAAAAAGTCTTCCAATCTATTAACAAGTAGTTTTCCATTCAACTGCTGTCATTGGTTTCCTGTAGACCAATAGAGCCATTTGCTTGTTAGCATGAGCTAAGTAAAACCACTGAGCTTTCAGACAAGTAACGGTACAAACACCTCCCCTACTAGCCATTTAGCACCAAAAATATGTTCCCATAGATCTATTATTCAAATACAGAACAATTAATTTGTTTTTTTGGTTGGATCTTTTAGGAACCTATTAGTGATTTTCATTAGCTGGTATCTTTGCATTCCCATGTAACCATTCATCCCTGGAATTCACTCTGCATGAGTTCCCTGAAACTGATTGTCCCCTCCAAGAGTCAAAGACTGCTGCAGAGGTATAAAGGTTTACTCCTATCCAGTAATGGTGAGTGACAGAGCTGTTTTCTGTCCTTTGGAAGTTTTAACAGTCACCATTTCTACCTTGACCTCACTGTGAATTATTTTCTATTCTATCTAAAACCGTTCATGATACAGCACTATTGCTAAGCTCTACATGTGGGTGTGGTAATCAAACATCTACACTGCACTGCAGTTTGCCTTATAAGGATACTGACAGGTGGAGAAAGCAGGTGATACTGGACTTTTGCTCTTTAATCAGATGAAAGGTTAAAGGAGATTTCCCTGTCCATCCTTTCTTGGCTGTGTGGGCTACAGAGATTTCTGAATTTTCTGGCAAAAGTTTTATGAGAGATTAAAATCACCATTGGTTTTTGAGTCATTGTGTTATGACAGCACTGCAGTTTAGCAGGACTCTGCTATCGCCATTAAAGTGTGGGAACATCAGGAAGATCAGAACACAGGCGGATTTAGAATAGACTGAGGATATAAAAATCTATTAAAGACCTTCTCTCTCCTTTTTCCTCAGAGTGAAAAATCAATAAAGTAGTATAAGCCAGATAGCACAAAATGTACAACTCCTAGACCTCCAATTTATGCACAAAGTGACCTTGACCTATTCTGTAATTTCCAGTCATTAATTTATTATGTACCTTTTCTAACCATATCACTCCAAACCACAATGAAAAACAAAACTTTAGAGCTGGATGTGCTTCCTTTCTTTTAAAGAAGCAGATTTAGCATGGAGTAAGTTATTATTTACAAAAAAGGGTGAAATATTTTTTGCACAATTCATAACCTGACTAAATAATGATTTACTATCTAGAAATTAGCTGCAGAATATGTTCAGGAATCATATGACTCTGAGCTTTCTGAAAATGTTATTACTGTTTGTACTCTTCTACCTTTAGCCTGACACTGCCTTCTGTGATATTTTCATGAGTATATGACAAGGAAAAAGTAATATGAAAACAGTTTTCCAACCATGTTTAGCCCTTTAAAAGTAAGTGAACTCACTGCATTTTCAGTCATAGATCCATATAAATATAGAATGTTAAGGGTTTGGAAGACACCTCAAAGACCTCCCAGTTCCAGCCCCACAGCCATAGGCAGGGACACCTCCCACTAGACCTGGTTGCTCAAGGCCCTATCCAACCTGGCTTTAAACCTCATAGATTGGTTTATTATACAAACTGAAATCAGAGGAAGATAATAACTTCCTCCTTCCTCAGGTAGTATATAGAAGTTAACTATGTAATTTAGGCTATACTGTGGGCAATAAGTTTAGTTGAAGAAGACCTCAGTGTTTCAGTGCCAGTTATAATGAGCAGAATGGCGGTCAGATTTATTATCCATTTTATCCTGAGGAGCCATCCAGGTGACTGGAATTTACAGGAGGTACCACCTTTTGCACTTATTATTTGAACACAGGATGAAAACCAAGAGGAGGCAAGATTTACATGTTTTTTTCACAGCTTATTCCCCAGCCCCTGGGAAAAGGCCTTTTGTGGTTTTCCTTTTCAGTTACATACCTGCCAAAAGACTGGCTAATCTTGAAGAAAAGAGATAAAAATAATATTCATTCAGTATGAGTTCTTCATCAGCACAAGAGCCAAACCTGGCTGGACTACACTCCTGAGCCCCATAAGCTGCCTGCACAGACAATACCAGGGATGTGCCAAAGAGAGAGGCACCAGCACTCTCTCTGTTGGTTTCCACAACTCCATTTTGACAGATTGCAGAATTTAGGCAACTCTGTTCAGGCAGATTAGATGCCTCTTCTCCTTTCCCTTCAACATCCATCCTCTCCCAGGAGCACCTGCCTAAGGCAATGTCTAAATGAGGTTGCCTGGATTAACATCTTGGTCATGTTATTCTACCAAATACATTGTCTTGATCTTTCAACAGCTCCAGTTCAATTTGAATAACAAAAAGTCTCAACTGAGAGTGGCAGAAGTTTCTGCTTTCAAACACAAGCCCTAAAAGTAATTATTTTATTCTTTTACATTTCAATTTCTTCACCAAACTGAACAAGCAGGCAGTGTAAAACACAAGGAAATATATTTTTATATTAAGAGCAGATACTTCCCAGAAGTTTTCAAATATAATTAAACATCACTAGCGAAGAGCATGAGCAAAAATAATTGCCCGCTATTGATGGTGTGTGCTCTGCAGATCAGAGGCTGGCAGGAAAGAGTCCCCCTGCATGGGTATGTTGGTGTCTCACATGTAAGGGCTCAGAGTGATGTGAATTACAGACAGCCTCAAAACTGTGCCGCATGAATATCTACTTCTTAAAATCCCCAAATCTCGGAGTTTTGCCCTCGGTTTCAACACGCAGGATCACGCTCTCTGAGAGTGCTCTGCACCTCCAGCACAAAGTGAGTGCATTCATTGCAGGAGCCCTGTCACTCCCATTCACTGCCCGATGCACTAAACCCCAGGGAAGTTGTTTCTGGGTCAGTGTCTTGCGCAGTTGTTCCAAAGTCCCGGTCAGGAGCACGGAGAGGACAGACTACAGACTTTCCAAAGGTTTTCTGATTCCCCTCCTTCCACATG
Source organism: Fringilla coelebs (assembly GCF_963513975.1). Taxonomy (NCBI): domain Eukaryota; kingdom Metazoa; phylum Chordata; class Aves; order Passeriformes; family Fringillidae; genus Fringilla; species Fringilla coelebs. The sequence goes on along the minus strand of NC_140029.1, from coordinate 24,527,272 downwards.
CTGGTTAAAATCCCTAAGGGTTTTATCCTTCAACCCAGCCTTCTGCTGCAGTATTAATAGGTGCTCCCCCAGAATTTGGGGATTTATAAATCACACGTATCTTTCACTTTTCCTATTCAAACGTAAAGAGCATATGAAAAAGGTAGGTGTCTCTTTTTGTCTGACCGAAATGAAACTTTGCAGGAAGAGCAGCATCAGGCTCACACTGTTTACATTTTCATTCCCACCGAAAGAACATCAAAACCTAGTTTTCTTCAAAGTTAACCACATGCAAGAGCAGGGCTGCTTTGGCTGGCTGGAAACAACAGGTATAAATAACCTCCTCTGTCCTACAAAGCAAGAGCCTGGAAAGGCTCCTCGGGTTGTTTTCTGCACATCAGCCTATGAGCTCGGGGTGTTTTAATGCTCTGTTGATGCCACAGGAGCCGATAGAAGCAGGGACAGATTACACTGAGAAGGAGGTAAACAAGTTGTTTACAACTCAGCGAGGCTGCAGCGTATCCTCCTTACATCGGCTGAAAGGCAATGACAGCATTGGCCACTGGGCTGCTGATGGGAAGGGATCCCTGGAGCTGCCAAGCTCTGGATCCAGAAATGTCTGTGGGGCTTCAATAACAGGAAATCACGTGTGCTGTCATTATCAGCTACTGAGTGAGACAGATGCACCCAGATCAATATCGGTATCCAATATCAAAGAGCTATTGTGACGATACACAGACTTCTGAACTAGGGCAAAAAACAAAACTATTTTAAATTATTAGGACTGTCAAAAAACCCCTGACTTTCTCTTTTCTGCTTTGTTTCTGTTTTTCCTTTCTGAGGCAGTTGATTCATCACCATTAAAGGAACTGAAAGTCCTCTCCGCCCAAAGTAACTTTGATCATTATTGATCTCATTAAACTCTGTTTGCTTAAGGTTGCAGTGGGGACAGGCTGTAAATCAGCAGTCTTCCCAATCTCTTCCAATAGCAAGGGGTATTTGTTCGCTCAGCTGGGGAACTGGCATGTCTTTCAGCATTGCTGAAACTGGAATAAATTTCCTTTATTATGCCATGTTTTATGCTGTCTAAAAATACAATTTTGGAACAAAGATCTCCAGGGCTCTTGTTCCAAACAGGACTTGGGCACTGGGGAGGTTCTGCACAGAGATAAGTGCTCTCCCTGCACTAGCATTAGAGCTGTGGGGGTCTTGGTCACACTACCATTGCATGACAGAGGTGATTTCTGCATTAAGCTTTCTGTTCCTTGTCATTTGAGTTGTCAAATAAAATACATTTGTAAACCTATGTTGGTTTTTTTTTTTAATGTTTACATACATTTACACATTACAAACATATGTTTGTAAACAAGCAAGCAATTTTTAGCTCTGTGCAAATCATACCCTAAGCCATGAACACTGTTTTACAATAAAGGACTTATCTCCTGATACTTCAGCCTTATTTTTTCTTTGAAACAGCTGGTAAATTAGAATATTTTTGAAGGGTCTTTTTCTCTTAAGTCTTTAAAATCATTGCAAGCTGTAGCAGAGAATTCAGTTGTGTTTCGGTTGGCTACATTCAAAGGAAATTCACAGGTAGAATCAGGGAGCTTGTTTCATAGTCCAAACAGAGATATTTTTGTTATGCAAGGGCAGCCCCTTCAGAAGGATTCCTAGGATACTTTGGCCCCTCTCATTTCAGAGAGAGAAGAATCTATGACACACGAGAAATGCACCGAGGTGCATCACGCACTTATTTCCATTGCTTCAGCTGAGTGACTGCCGTGCTATTGGTACTTCAGAAAAGAGCCAACAGCTAAAACAGATATTTGCCTTCTGCCAGTTCGGCTGATGCCTCATCTGTTTGCATTACACACTCTAGCTTGTAATTGCATTGCTGTGTTTGCGTGTGTATGTAAACTGCACACATAATCTTGCATATCCTGATAATAGCGGCGTACAAGGATGAGATGGTGCAGTCTGCACGCTAGCCCATATATATATTTCTGTTAAGTACAAGTCAGGTGCTTGAAAGGAGATAAGCAGATTTACCACAGGAAAAGGTGCAGCCTTGATTTTATTCTGGTCTGAGGCGTGGCATTGGGCTGAGGGAGGCTTGCAGTTTTCACTCCCTTTGGCTTTGTACCAGCTATCAACCAGAGCATGAAGGACTGTCTCTTTTCAAAGCTGGAGGGAGACTTGGGAGTGGTGGCAGAGCCTGAAGCAAGGGCTTTTCTCATCCATCCACAGCTGAAGCCCTCCTTCACTATTTTTTAAGCGTAGGCCTTTGGCAATCACCCCTATTCACCTGCCTTTAAAGCAGTCCTGCCCGGTTTCCAGCGCTCCTTCTGCAGTAATGGGATGGATGAGATGGGATAGAAGGGCTGCTGTTTCTTGTCTGGCCGAGAACTCTTCCGCAAGGAAGGAGTTAAAGCGCACAGCTCCTGCGCTGCCCGCCGCGGAGCGCCTCTCCCCGCGGCCCCGGCCGGCTGCGGGCGCCCGGCGGAGAGAGCCTCGGGAGCACAAAGCTTGTCTCCCGTGATAAGATAGACGAGTCCTTAATGCAATTCCTCAGATACCCAGGGGGATATCCTTAAATGCTGCAGAATAAACAAACAGAGGCAATACTGAATGGAGGCAAAGCAGCGAGCGCTTGGCGCGGGCGGCAGCGGCCCCGGGAGCAAAGAGCGGCACAGGCGGCCCGGGGGCTGCCCTGGCCCGGCCGGCCGGGGGGAGCCGCAGCCGCAGCCCGCAGCCCGCAGCCCGCAGCCCGCAGCCCGCAGTCCCAGCCCGCAGCCCGCAGCCCGCAGCCCGCAGCCCGCAGCCCGCAGTCCCAGCCCGCAGTCCCAGCCCGCAGCCCGCAGCCCGCAGTCCCAGCCCGCAGCCCGCAGTCCCAGCCCGCAGCCCGCAGCCCGCAGTCCCAGCCCGCAGCCCGCAGCCCGCAGCCCGCCCCCAACACCGCGCTCCCTCCCCAGACAGCCCCGGCCGGCCCGCGCCCAGCTCGGGCTGCGGGGGCTCGCCCGCCTCCTTGGGATGCGCCGGTCTATTTTTACAACTCTCTGAGAGCCCTGGCTTCCCCTGGCAGATCCACCGCTAATACTATTACCCGACAGGAGAAAAAGAACGAAGTTGCTGAAATAACTGCGCATCACCGAAATAGAAGGAAAAGGCATTTTAGGTCATGCAGTCCGTGCCCTGGACGGCAAAGGTTGCTCTCTACAGAATAAATCTGAGAGGACTGTAGATCAGCTTTACATTGATGTATTGTCTCCTGCTGAGGAGGGTTTTCAGTTTGTTTTGGTGCCTAATTTTTTTTTTTTTTTTATTGTAAGATAAACAGTGACCAAAATCACAGTATGAAATGGCACAGCTTCAGTAGTAATGGTTTACCCCAGGCAAAACTTAGTTCCTTTTCCTTTTTTCCTTTTTTTGGCTGTTTTTATGACATAAAGTCTTGCTCTCTGCAACGTAGAAATGTTCTGCAAGGTCACTTGCGCAAAATGTAATAAAGTAAGCTTATTGTTTCCCAGAAGAAGATTATGTTTGAATTTCTCTAGTCTTCCCTTTTTATTTAACCTGCTGTCTGGTTCACTTTGGCAGGGCTCGGCTGTGAAAGTCACACCACCCCTGACTGCCCTCTCATAATCAGATGTTGGGTTTCTGACTGTTTCAGTTGGTGAAGCAGATATTCCAGGGCCTTTCTGACCCACTTTAAATGTTGTAAAAGTTGATGGTCTTCAAGCAACCCTGTTATACTCTGGATGCTTAGGTAGCCAGTTATACCCAGAATGACCTTCAGCATGTGTCCTGCCTTTCTGACTATTTATTCTCTCAATTCTGTATCTGTGAATCTGGCAATCAGAAGGAAGCCTTGGCAACCTGACCAAGGGGGAATCCTCTTCTTGGTAGCCTACCTGGAACCCCTTGAACCACTGGAAGAACATTGGAGGGAGAGATGGAAAATAACCTCTGAAATCCTGGTGTTGCCAAGATTTCCTACACCTCAGCTGAGATGATCTCAAAGCTACAGTTACACCTGCATTCCCAGATCTGAGAGCATTTCCATGTTTCTGAGCCAGTCTATGTGCTCTGGCCAGATCCTAGCTCCTAATTCTACACCAACACCAGAGCTGCACACCAGATTTCTCCAGCCTGCTCCTGTGTGTCAATGGAAATGAAACCCTGTGGGTGAGGCTGGCTGGGAGTGGTGGCATGCTCCTGATGGCAGTTGCACACACCCCCACAGCACAGAGGAGAGCTAAGTCTAGGTGTGAGCCTTTCCTTCTGTCTCTTCTGATCCAGTGGAGAGGCAAACAGATTAGCTTAAATAATTGGCTCTTTAGAGCAGTTAGACTTCAAAATGGAACGCAGAAATAGTGCTTGCAGACTCAGGAGCAGGTAGGAGGAAGTTTAAGAAGCTGCTTCTTATCAGCTCTCAGCTATTGGTTTCTGTCTCCCAGCTGAGATGGGGCCTGAATGTGCCCTAATTTTGATGTGATAAGGTTGGGCCAAATATGAAATCCAAATGTGCAAAAGCCTTCAGAAGAAAAACATTCAAAACTTTTTTTTTTTTTTTGTACAAAGATTTGAAACCTGTATTATTGGCAGAGGAGGGAGTTTTGAGGAGACACCAGGAATAGATTACAAACAGCAAACCTCTGCCATTTGAGATAAGGTGGATACCCTTTGTTGTTTGCAAGTCAAGGCTATAGCACCTATGACAGGCAGCAGAACATTTCTGATTTACTGTGATAGAGCAACAGTAAACATACTATATAAGTAGCATGTTAGAGTGTTTATCCATGTAGTTTTTCATTTCTAAGGAATTTTTTTCCCCCAAATCTAATCAGGTTTACAAATAAGATAACCATGTTGGGGGTACGTTACAATGGAGGTAGATGATGAATTAAGCATCTTTATAATTAGGAAAGAAACAATAGCCAACCAACTGAATTTCGGTGATGGTTCATAGTATAAGCTGTGTGGAGTACCAAGAGAAGGGAAACAACATTTCAAATTATTCCTTCAGCTGGAGACTTCTTGTGATACGTAGTTGTGATTGAGGGCCCTGGTCCAGGTAGAGGACAAGGTGACCTGAACCCTGTTAGAAGGTGAAGAGCAGAAACCTGAGGCACTAACTGTGAACAGCAAGGGGAAGTCAGGATATCAGAGCATGCACAGGCACAAGAGAGCTAGAAAAGGAGTTGAAGAGGACAAAAGCAGTGTCAGCAGGTCTGTGCTGAACCTCTCAACCTCTCTGATGTTCTGTCAGAGACAGAGCTAAGTCTAAGGCTGAAGCAGGCAAAGACACTTACAGAGACTGGGGCAAAGCAATGGGGGTTAGATACTGCCATTGTAGATTGAAGGATGAAATACTAATGACAAGCCAGAAAAGGATGTGCAGAGACACTTACAGCAGAGGAAGATATCTAGTGCTGAACTTTTCCCAGATGGTTTCAGTGGCTGGGCATTTGGCACAAAAGGGAGTTGAACACTGCTGAAATTTATGATAGTTTATTTTCTATGGTTTATTAAAAAAAGAAAAGGAAAAAAATGAAAAGAAATGCATTTATATCTTTTACAGCTATTTTGTCTATTAAAAGTGCGACTTCAGCCCTTTAAATTTCTGTTTGTAGCAGCACTCCAATGACTCACAAGGTCCTCCTAAGCAGCTAGTCTGTAATAGCTCTTTCCAGGCATCTGCTCAAACTGTATCCAATTAAAAAAATTAATTTGGGAACAAATTGCTCCCAGTTTTAGATGACTGGCAGGTATGGATTCTACTTTCATAAAAGGCTTACTCCTGTGCTCAGTTCTGTTTATGGCAGTTCAGGAAAGCTATATCATAGCTATCATATAACTTTCAAGTCATATAGCCTTTAAATTTATCTAACATTGTCATCTGCAAATAGCATTGGAACAACATCAAGGCAGTAAAGAAAACAAGACAAAACATCTCAGAAACCTAAAATGTGGTGACATACTTCATTATGAAATACTGCCAAGAGTTCTTGTGAGATAAGTGCATCACATTTCATTGGTTTTTGGGATAAATCTTATTGATTTCTTCTAAGGTTAACAGACTTCTTGTTTTTAGTAACCACAAAACAGAAACAAAATCTCTATCAGTGATGATACCTTCCACCTCTTAAGCCTCCCTTGCTTAAGAGCCATTCAGCATGAGCACTGTCTATCCCTGTAAAATGGTGCAAGATGTGGAGCTCTAATAATGGCATAAAGGTAGAATTTTTGGCACATAAATGTGCTAAGGCAAACTTTTGCACTTGAACCTCCCTGCGATTTGCAAGAGCAAATGCTCCAGGCCATGGAGCAGCAACAGTGGGGCAGGCAAGTGTTAGAATTCACACTTGTAAAATTTATAGTAATCAGTTGGTTTTGCAGGTGTACTGCCTAGCACTTGTGTACACCCAGTTGCTGGAGCAGACAAAGTGTGAGCTCGGGGCTGGAATGCAGTTTGGGATCTGGGGAGTCAATGCCCACCCTGGGGCTACAGCAAGGAGCCTGCCTTGAGAGGCAGAGCTCTTGGCTCTGTCTGTGAAACAGACCCTTATATGGTGTCAGGTTTGGCACTCTGACATGTAGGTATCTCTAAACACTGCATTTTCTTAAAAGGTTAGTCAGGAAAAAAATGCCTATCCTTAGAAAATGTGTGCATTTAAGATAGAAGCCTGGTATGAGGTCTTTAGCTAATGCAACTCGTAATGACGAGTCAGACACTTTTCTTTTAATTGTCAGACATAATCTCCAGCTCTGTATTTACTACCCATCTGCTCAGACAGTTATACTTGCTAGCAGATTTACTGGGGGAGTGGAGCAGGGAAGAACAGGAGTGGGAGAGGTGCTGGAAGGAAACAGGAGCCCCTCCTTTGGCTGCTAGGACTGAAGAAGCCCTTGTCACTGTGCACAGCTCCTTTCCCTCTTCAGGCTGCAGATGCAGGGAAGCTCAGCTTCTTTTGAAAATCACAAGAAAAAACGTTAAAAATTTGATACTCTCTGGTCCCAAATTAATTATCCTTCATTTTTAACATTCTCAGAAGCATAGGTTTGTAAATGGATAAATACATGAATTGATTATTTGCATTTTTAATGCTGACTGCTATTAAACATGATACAAATTGATCACTGGTATAGCAATATTTAGAAAAAGTATTTCATTAGAGTTTACTAGCTGCTGTCATTGTTTCCATTTCTTCTGTGCTTTCCTAGTATTTTTAGTGCTCAGAATGAGGAAATCACACACTGATTTCACCTTTCTAATGGTTTTAATAAACATGGCTTCCTGTTAAAAATATATGATTATAAAATACTTTACTGTTGATTCTTAAAGCTAATCACTTGATTTTACTCCATTTATCAGTGCCAATTAAGCTTCATAGCAGTAACAACTTTTAGGTATCATAAATAAAGGCTCTTTGATTAGGTATAGATTATTTGCTAAGTTATCCTTTACTGTTTCAAATAAGCCATGTATCAAAAGTTATATAGCTTAAAGAAGAAGTAAGAAGTTGAATCTTTTTAGTTGTTTCTCCCTAACACTGCACGTCTGAGGACACCAGCTATAACATATGATAACATTCTAATAATTCTGCATGGGAAAGAGCTACTTCCAGATTCTTCGCCACCAAATCTCATGTGAAATATAGCTGTGAATACACAGATCCAAATCCAGGATATACAAACCCTGCTGCGGGGAATGCTTTGTCACTTGAACCTCCATATGCTGCAGATCTAGTTTCGGGGTGGGAGGGGGGAATATGCTATCTATTTGCTTTCTGAATAGACACCGAGCCACTGGGAAGCTGAACGTAATAACTCATTTTGCAATCAGGCAAACAATTTTGTGCAAAGCCCATGCCACCCCTCTCCCTGCCCATGGTGGTGAAGAGGCAGAGTAGGGCCTGGCTGAACCCCGGCCCCTGCACTCCCAGCCCTCCCTCCATGTAAACACCACAGGGTTGGAATGCTGCTGGAATTTGGGGTCGGGAGCCAGCCTTTGAGGGGAGCGGGAAGGAGCAGCTGCTTTGTGTGACGGGCTGTCATACAGAGCTTACTTAGCTCATTTGAAGCCAGAGAACCTTCTAAGGCTGCAGAGAGGCTCCCCAGGAAGACTGCAAGGCTCAGGAGTGAGGCTGGAGGGGGGAGCTGCCAGGCAGATCCTCCTTGGTGCCGAGAGCAGCCGTGGATGCCACATGTTCCTAAGCAATATGATGCCGACACATCTCGCCCTTGCTGTTGTGTGGGGAAAAGCAGACTCAAAACACATATGGCCCCTGTTCCTCCTTCAGGATGCATCAATTCACATGCAGAAAGACCATGTGCCGCCAAACTTACGGTAATTGAATGTTTTTAAAATCAAATCTTCAAACTGTTCTGTGTGATGGTAACTCTAGTCCTGCTTGTTGAGTTTCCACTCAGTTTGACACAAGAATCCTACCTAGGCTTTCTTTTAAACTTTCATGGCCGAGTAATCTATCAGGATTGAATTAGTTTCTAGTGACCATGTTTTGCTCAGAGCATGATAAGATACCTGCTGTTCCCAGCTGTGTCCCACGGACAACTCTGGGCTGATATTCACCAATAGATAAGAACTGAAAATAACTTTCTAGCTGAGTGCCCGTGAGGACAAGTCAGAAAGACAGTCTATAAATCAAGGTAATACTTTCCCCTTCTATGCAGATTTATCTCATTTTAAGATATCGTGTATTGCAGAGAGAGTCCCTTAAATTGATTGGCGAGAACATCATATTCCTTTGGGACAGGAGCAAGTGTCTCATTGTTCCTTCGCTACCGGTCTGTGTCATTTTGTGAAAATGCAGTCTTGATTCTGAGTTTCCTGTAGCTCTATCATATAATGTTTGCCACACATTCAAGCTAAAGCTCTGCACCTGCAAGTTCTACTTAAAAGAGGGAAAATATAAGGAAGCCGATGTGACACGCACATTAACCCAGGAGAAATAAATTTCACTAAATTGCACCAAACTGTCATTCTTTTGCTAGCAAATACATTTTGTGCATGAAAACAGACCTAATTGTCAGAACTCTTTGAGCACAGTGAATAGCACTTTAAATAGCCACTGATCTTCATATCATTAGTTCTGTGTAAAAGAAACTGAAATGCCCTTTTATTATCCAGCTGTAGGAATATATAAGATGGTACTAAATTTTGCTTAAGTACAGACTATTGCCAAAAAGAAAGCCAAAATACATAATTGCATTGGCATTAGCATTCTATGGTTGTGTGATATCAAACTGCACAATGGCTGGAACATTCTGTGAAGGGCAATGCTGTCTGGGTAATGTAGCAGAAACACTTATCTAATAGCATGCCCTCCTGTGCCCTCTGTCAGGGCGCCAGCACATTAGTCCTATTATCAGCCTCCAAATACTGGAGGCTTCCACGTCGTGGCTGCTGCCAAAAGAAACAGTCTTCCCTGTTACAGGAGCAAATGTCCGTGCACATAAATGAAACTGAAGAGTAATTAGATTACAGTGTTTCCAACTGACCCCCGTGCAACAAAATATTCGGGCTCTCTAATTTACATTAATAAAGATTCCACTACATTTACAGCATGCTCGGTTTGGTTCACAGGTCAGGCGCTTTCCATAATGCATTCTAAACAGACTATTTCAGTCAAGTAGGGAAGAAATGTCGAGGTGACTGCTCGTAATTATCTTTAAAAGCACTGTTTGTCTTTTCCTTCCCCTACATTATGCAGGTTTTTCGCACGGGGTTAGTATTTGATGGGCTCAGGGTGTGTTTGTTTGTTTGTTTTTTTGTTATTCAATTTGCCCTGAATAGGTAAAAAAATGAGAAACAGTAACAAATACCTGTCCAAGCACCACCACCACCAAAAATCCATCAGGAAGTTACTTAATGTTATTTAATTTATCTCCCTCATTAGGAACATAATAGAACAATCTGTCATCGTATGAAAGACATATTTCATATTTTCCATGAAACAATTCCACTTAGTACAAGAAATAGGGAGCCAGGTTTTTAAATGAGATCTAAACCCCACAGAAACGACCCCCTCACCTGTCTCAAATTAAAGGACACGTCTTGCTTTAATTATTTTAAACAAAACAAATGCCAGAATGCACTTTTCATGAATAAATCTATCCATTTATTGATAAGCACTCTGATCAACATTGTAGAGTAAAAAACATCTGTTCATCAGAGGACATGTAATTGAATTCATATTGGCTTGTATAAACAATCTATTTAATATTGAGCCCATCTTTTTTAAAATAAATCAGTGATCAAAGAAGGCAAGAGACAAGTGAGGCAAGTTTTTATATTTTATAAGATTTTGTGTTTATAAAATTCCATAATATTTTTGTGAAACCTGAAACAATAAGGATCCATTCATTGTTTTTTTCAATTTAAATGATTCTTTATAATTTGAATAATTTGTAAGTGAGGAGAAAAAACCAAAGTCTTGATATTTTTCTATTTTAGATTAAGCATTGCCATTTTTGTGAGATTTTTCTGTCCTACAAACTATTCCTGGAACTGCTCATGGGAAAAAAGGATTCTGATGCAAATAAAAGCTGTCAGGTGTCAATCTGTAAATTGCTGTCACTTGTCAGAGATCCTAAGGAGCACTCCATTTAGGGCAAGACAGCTTCTTGGGTTATTTGATGAGTTCATTATAAAAGAACCAAGGATTCAGCAACTAATTTATTTACAATGGTGAATTGTGTTTCTGCAATCTTATGAAAATATGCATTAAAAATAGTGTAATATGACATGACACCTTTTACACACGTAGTTATGTTGTGACTTTAAAATAGTTCTTTTTCTATTAGTAATAGAAATAGTTCTGAGTGTGTCATTATTGACAGTACAGGTTACCACTGTTACCTTGCATGCATGTGGCTTCAAACCTGCTCTTAAAATAACGGAGAAATTTGTATTTCTCGCTATTTTGCCCTAATACATTTCAATACTGTGAACAAGATGTGGGTACTGGAGAACATGTTCTCCTTCCTTTAAAATAAACCTCCTTTTTCAGTCACAGGAAAGGCTAGTAAGGTGTCAGAAACAAGTTACTGAGAGGTAGCAGGCCTTGCTATTATCCAGTGATCTGGAAAAGACAAGAAAAATGCAGTGTTAAGAGCAAAGCCTTCTTTATCTGAGCAGCAATAACTTTGGAGAAAAGAAAGAGAAGGAGAGAAAAATAAAGAGAAAGAAAGAAAAGAAAAGAAAAGAAAAGAAAAGAAAGAAAGAAAGAAAGAAAGAAAGAAAGAAAGAAAGAAAGAAAGAAAGAAAGAAAGAAAGAAAGAAAGAAAGAAAGAAAGAAAGAAAGAAAGAAAGAAAGAAAGAAAGAAAGAAAGAAAGAAAGAAAGAAAGAAAGAAAGAAAGAAAGAAAGAAGGAAAGAAAGAAAGAAAGAAAGAAAGAAAGAAAGAAAGAAAGAAAGAAAGAAAGAAAGAAAGAAAGAAAGAAAGAAAGAAAGAAAGAAAGAAAGAAAGAAAGAAAGAAAGAAAGAAAGAAAGAAAGAAAGAAAGAAAGAAAGAAAGAAAGAAAGAAAGAAAGAAAGAAAGGAAGAAAGGAAGAAAGAAAGAAAGAAAGAAAGGAAGAAAGGAAGGAAGAAAGGAAGAAAGGAAGAAAGGAAGAAAGGAAGAAAGGAAGAAAGGAAGAAAGGAAGAAAGAAAGAAAGAAAGAAAGAAAGAAAGAAAGAAAGAAAGAAAGAAAGAAAGAAAGAAAGAAAGAAAGAAAGAAAGAAAGAAAGAAAGAAAGAAAGAAAGAAAGAAAGAAAGAAAGAAAGAAAGAAAGAAAGAAAGAAAAAGAAAGAAAGAAAGAAAGCCAACACATTTATTTCCATTTAGAATGTGTACCATTAACTCTCTTTCCTAGAAGCAATGCAAAAGCACTGGATCAGCACCCCAGTTAATCAGTTCTTTAGAAGAATGTGCAAACACCTCACTTCCTAGTAAATAATTCGTGCGTACTGCAAGGGACAAAGCCTGATTTCCAGTGATTCCTGCTCAGAGTTTTAGTTTCCCGCACAAAGGCTGCACTGTCAGCACAGTGTTACCTCCTCTTCTCTTTTGCTTTAGTTACCTCTGGCTGTTCCCAGATCACCTCCAGCATTTAAATCTCAGCACCTCTTCCCTTCATTGCAATACATACAACTTTTGATATTTCCTATGCACACTACAATATCTGCATAGCTGTTCTTTGTATGGCCTGGGACAATAACTGCAGCTGTAGTGTTTTAAAATGTGGTCTTTGGTAGGAAAGCAAACTCAAAATGCAATTTAGAAAAATTTCCCTTGGCAGAATAAAGTGTCAGGGAGAATGCTGAGGAGATGTCACCAGCAGTGAAAATGGGAAAATTGTGTTTAATTCCTTGTTCTGCTCCAAATCTTCAAGTTATTTGACAAAATTTTCTATATGAAGCAGGAGCGTAAGACCAATTTTATCCTTTCCATACTGCCAGTTTTGCATGGCAAAGCACAATGATGGCCATGATAACGAGGGACAGATCAGTGAAAACGCACACAGGGAACGCCAGACAAGTAAAGACAAAATCCAGCAAACCTGATGATTCTGTCTTCTGAAGAGGAGCTGGGTTAATATTCAGGAAAATCTATTTATGAACAAGTGTGTTCCATCCTGTCATGTGGAGATTAATGTTTTTCTTTGACTAAAAATATCCATGCAATCAATTTTAATTCACCTGGAGTAGGGCATTTATCATAACAGAGATGGAAATTCATGTGTGAAGACAGTATCTGACTGAACAATGCAAAGCCTCACTCAGGCTGTTCTCACCTAGAGCCACTTGGTTGAGGAGGCATCCTTACCTTGCATGAGGTAAGGATGTAGGTATTCTGAGATGAGAAGAAGAGCAAATCAAAAGCCAGTGGCTTTCAAAGAACCTCAGGAACATCACCCCACTCAGGCAGGAGCAGCAATGAGAGGTGTATAACACAAGGGCAGCGATGCTGGAGTAGCAAACTCTCTGTCCCAGTGACACCTTTAGTGTGTTCCAGCCTCAAAAGGCAGCATGATGTACCTGTGAGCGTGGTACAGTCCCTAGGGAGAGGGATCAGCCTCTGGGAACGGCTGAAGGAGACATTGTGTGCTGAGGTCTGAAAGGATCTTCACACTTCTGTGTCTCTGCCTGCAGGGGGAAATTGAGGCTAGCCCTGCATTATTGAAAGGCTCAAGGTTCTGCATTCATCTTGTGTAAATATGGGATTATTAAGGGTGCCTAAATGAGGAATGTAGCCACTTCACACTCTCTCTACAGGCCTTCGGAACTATGAAATGCAGTGATTGTCAGTGGCCAATTTGGCTGTGCATTTTTCATTGCTGTAGATTGTGTGTTGCTTTTGACAGACAGTGTCTTACCATGTCACCCTTGCACAGTCCACGCTGAAGGTGGTAGCTTTCATACAGTCTCTTTTTTGACTGGTTTAAAAATTATTTTTAAGCTTTCTTGTGCACTCCACAAATCATAGTGTTTTCTCTATGCTAGCCAAGTCCCCTAATTTTTATTCTTGTAAATCAGTGTGTTAAATCCTGAAACAGCCCCATTTTTGGCATATTCATTTTAATTTAACTACAGAAATAACCCCTCCTGTTGTGTGCTCTTGTGGTTTTCCTCCAGTCTATTGTTTTGTCAAGCCCCACAGCAATGTTCCCATTGGAGACTCATTCATTTGATCACTGAGGAAGGAATGACAGCATTTAAGCCTCTCACATCTTTGTTAAAATAACTAATGATGTGACCAATCGCACAGTGATTATATGAGGATATAATTATATGAGGATATAATATTATATGAGGATATGAGGACGCTGCAACAGCTTGGTGAAATGAAGAAAAACACTCTGAGATCTTAATTTGCACAATAAGATCCAGTTCAAATAATTACAGGGTTCTCATTTGTTAAGCAATTACTACAAATCCACAAAAATTCATAATAATAGGAATATTGTTAGATAAGGAATTGGCTGGTCACACTCCAAGAGTTGTGATCAATGGCTTGAGGTCTGAGTGAGACCAGTGACAAGTGGCATTCTGTCAGGATTCTTATAGGGACCAGCACTATTTAACATTATTGATCCCCAGAGGGATTGCATGCACCATCAGAAATTTTGCTGGTGACACCAAATTCTGTGGTGTGATCAGCATGCTGGAGGGAAGCATGGAGGGACCTGGACAGGCTTTTGAGGTGGACCTGCACAAACCTCATGAAGTTCAACGGGGCCAAGTGCAAGGTCCTGCACATGGACTGGGGCAATCACAAACGTGGATTGAGGGCACCCTGAGAGACAGGCTTGAGGGCACTGATAAATGAAAAGCTACGACCCAGAAATGTGCAGTCATAGCCCAGAAAGCCAGCTGCATTCTGCTGCATCAAAAGAAGCATAGCCAGCAGGTCGAGGGAGGGGATTCTCCCACTCCACTCTCAAGAGACCCCACCTGAAGTCCTGTGTCCAGCTCCGGGGCCCCCAGCGTAAGAAAGACATTGACTTGGAGTCAGTCCACAGAAGGGGAACAAAAAGTGGCCAGAGGCCTGGAGCAGCTCTCCTAAGAAGACAGGCTGGAAGAGTTGGAGTTGTTCAGCCTGGAGGAAGCACAGCTCCAAGGAAGACCTTGAGTAGTTTTCCAGTACCTGAGGCAGGGCAACAGGAAAGCTGAAGTGAGACTTTATCAGGGAGTGAGTGTAGTGATCGGATGAGGAGCAAGAATTTTGAACTGAAAGAGGGCAGATTTAAGGCTGGATATAAGCAAGAAATATTTCAAAATGAGGATTTTGAGACTCTGGAACAGACTTCCCAGATACATTGTGGATGTCCCATTCCTGGGAGGATTCAAGGCTAGGCTGGATGAGGTCCTGAGCAACCTGGTCTAGTGAAAAGTGTTCCTGCCCATGGAAGGGGGTTTAGAACTAGATGATCTTTAAGATTCCCTTCAACAAATAGCTTTGTCTGTTATTATAATAAAATTCATGATCAATGTTAACCTATAAACCCTAAAAGGAGGCATACCTATTGACAATTCAGAATTAATGGTTAGGCCAGCTGCAATCTGAAGTGTCCAGATAGGATATCAAATGTAATGTTGTGAGTCTCTTTAGTGTCTTGATATTTTTATTTAAAAGATGTGAGTTTTTGATTTCAAATTGGAATTAATATGTAGGTTGTATAAGTGTGGATAATAAATGATGACCTGAACTTGTCTGTGGGTACTGTTGCTTTTCCATTTTGGTTGATTTTTCTCAAATTGGATGACAGACCTCTTTTATGAGCAATAGATTATAAAGTTCAAACAGAAGGTTTGACTAAGATCATTATGAATTGTCCAATCTGGTTTATATGTTTGGTTGGAGTATATTACTGTTTTTACAGTCTTTTTCTGTTTTGTGCAAAAGACAGCTGTTTCCTGTCAAATAGATGAGCCTACCAGAAAGTAGATCTCACTTTCTAACTACTGAGCTACACTCATTTATAAAGATACGCCCTCTGTGTACTTCATTAATATAAAGATGGTTTCAAAAAGTGGTTGTAATGGTCAGATACTTAAAAGACATTAAATAAAGGGTTTGCAAGGTTTTGTTTGGGTTTTGTGGGTTTTTGTGTTTTGTGGGGGTTTTTTTGTTTTTTTTTTTTTCTTTTTTTGGTGGTTTCTCAAATACTACTGCCTGCTGGTCTGTGACTGAAGGTAATTCTCATTAATTTGCTGCCTTGAGCTGTTTGAGTCTTCTAAATGTATAATACTTCTTTTCCAGTCATAACTTGATAATGCTTTGATTTATAATGAAAAGAAGGATTAATACAACTGCATGCAAAAATGACAGGGTTAAAAATAGAAAAAGAAACTATGGCTTGTATATCCATCAGGTTCCATTGTCTAACATTACTTTTATTACATTCAAAGTGTTTGAACTAGTAGATCCTTGCAGTTGGCAGGAAGTAATAATAGAAATAACTGATTTTTATTCAAGGACTTGAAATATATTAACAAAACAATGAAAAGAGAAAAAAAGGCAACAAGAAAAAGACATTTTACAGCCTCCAATTCAAGTGCAGGAAGGTTTTTCCTGTAAATTGTTAGAATTTTTTTTCCATCTAACTGACACTATAATGTGCACCAAGGAGTGTTTCTAACATATTTCAATCATCTTTAAATTCCTACCGTTCTCTTTGTAAACTTGAAATACAAAGGCCAGTTTTCAGTCATTAAAATTATCAGATATCATGCTTAAATTTACATATTTTTAATTTTTTTTTTCACTAGGAAGATCACACTGACTTCTTATCTGGAGCTTGTACTGGACCTTTCCTCATCTAAAATAATTCACTCAGAAAAATTTTACAGAAAATTCAAAAGTTTCTAAATTATACCACTACCCAAAATGATCCAGCATGTTCTAGACTAATCAAGGCTGTTCAATGGTGCCCAGTCTGGCAGTGAAAAGTGAAGCAACCTGAGTTTTAAGCAACTTCAAGAGAAATTGTTAAAGTTGACAGAACAGTCTGGCATGCAGTTTATTGGTAGTTATTCATACAGTCTCTTAAAATAATTTTGTCTCACCGTTATCTTAAAAAAAATTATGAGCCATGGATAAACAAATTACATTTAGACTATTGATCTTTTATATTCATGGTAAGTTTTCTCCTCCAAAAAAAAAGTATAGCAAAAACATGTGACTGCACTAGCCAAAAGAAACAACACTACCAAATTAACTTTTTTTTTTTTTTTAATTTCCCAGAAAAGCTGGGGGGTGTATATGACATAGCTGTAATACAATCAGTCTTCATCTTGCATAGATTAAAAGTTTTGTTCTCCTTAATTAATTTATTTAATTCAAAGTCTATCAGAAGCATAGAAACCTTCTTGCTGTACACAAGCAGGGAGAATGTGCCTCATCATCTGCTTAAAACACGGAAATATTGCACAGATACCAAATATTGCAGCAAGAATATTTCTTGCATAGCAATTAGACCTCTGTAACGAGACATTTTTCATAGGAGCTTGCTTCCTTTTTACCTTGCAAGACATTTCAGGCTTTCTGACACAACAGCCCCTTTTCTTCTGTAAAGAGGACAGAAAAATATGTCACTTTCTTAATAATTTCCTAAATAGGACTGATTTTAAGATGAAAACAACACTTGCAAGGAGAATGACTGGGGACTCTTGTCACTGGAGATACAGCTCCAGCTGTGAGCTGCAGGTGTGATGACAAATGCCTGCAGTATCACCACCTGATGCCCTTATTTCTTTCCCTTTTTCAGGTAAATAGTTCTTATTAGTCACACCAAAAATAGTGGACCAAAGCCTGAAGATTTACTCTGTGCTTAATCAGTTGTCAGGCAGCCTCCTTGGAAGTCAGTGGTAGTTTGCCTTGCAATTGACAGAATAGGAGTTTATTAAAGCCCTTAAAATTGAAATACAGTCATAAGACTTGCAGGATCAGGCCTCTAATTTAGCATGCACTAAAGATGCTGAGGGAAAGTTGGTCATTCAAAAAGCTGTAGAAAGGCTGAGCTGGAGCAGGCCCAATTCCAGGAAGAGCCTGCCGTGTCTCTGGGTGTCGTGGGAGTAGTGTAATGAAAAGTGACTGATGTAGCTTGATAGAACACTTTAAAATGACACATTGAGCTAGATTCAGTGAAAGGGTAATGGACAGATGGCGTTCGTTTTAAGAAATTTAATGGCTATTTGGCATTCTTTGTCATTAGTGAACCTGTTTAAAACTTTATTGAATAGTGATAATTTTAATTTCTTTTTTTTTTAGCAGAACAATAGCTCTGTCATCACTACAGGCAGCAAAGCATACCTATTAAAAACCTCTACTTCTCAGCACAATGACTAAAAGAGAGATTCTTTGCATACAAAATATTTGTACTAATTTTTAACAAAGAAGTTGCGTGAAGGTTTATTTTTACTTCCTCTGGAAATCTGATAAAATGTTATAAAATGCTTCCTTTTTTCCCTAAATGAAACACCTCTTCCACCACCACAGACTAATCTAGTAAATCCTTTTGAATAAAAACTCAAAATTTATCCAAATTTCTGTCTCAAATTTTAACTTAACAGTAAAGTTCAGGCTGTGAGGTAGTAGAAATAAAATTTATGTTATTTATTTCAGATATTAAATATTTAATCACATATTCCTGATTTTCTCCTTATTTATATTTTTGGCCTTTATATTTTATCTGCATATTCTGAAGTCTTTAGAAAGTGTCAGGATATCAAATCTATTTCACAGGGCACAGTCAGATTCAGAAGACGACAGTAAATGAAGTGTTTTTCTTTTGGGAAGACACAGAACCCCACCCCTTCTTTCATCAATCAGATTCAAAATGGGCGCATATACATGTCTTGAAATATGAAATTACAGTCTCAGTGAGAAACCTGAAGTCCTTTTTCAAAACATGAAAAGATATTTTATTTGAACATTTTATAATGTTCTAGTAAAAATATGGATATGAATTTTTTATATTGTTTGCTGATTTCTGCTTTATTCATATTCTGACAGAAAGCTCATGACTGCAGCAATGCTAATGCTCTTTTCTTTACTTTTTTGCAAAACCATTGCTGCTTTATCTGCCACAGAAAGATAAGCTTGCTCCAAAGATGTAAGCTGATATTAGGAGGTCTACATGCTCTGACAAAGACACAAGAGTAAAAGTCCAAATTTGTGGTCTACTGACTCTGGCAGTGTCCTTTTGAGGCATTATTGTTTACTGATGGGGTCATGTTATCCAGCACATTCCATTTTCATTACTTATAAATGGTACAAGGCTTATTTCATTATTTATTTATTTAGATCCCATGTTGTTTTTCGAGTTAGTGAGTGCCCAGGTAATTCCTGGAGTGTGATGCAAAAGGACAGATTATCAGCTCCACTTAGCTCCCCCATTTTCCCTGAAATGCATCAAAGCCCCTCTTGGGTACCGGCTGCTGCCTGGCTGCTGGCAGGAAACCCTGGATGCTCCTGTCCCTGTGCACTGAACACCCCCAGCTGCTTTGCTGGTCAGCAGAGTGGGACCGTGCTCTCCTGGCAGCACAGCAGATCCAGCCTGTGCAGGTGTCCTTGGGTGGCCCTTGGGCTGGTCCAGCCTGCAGTTTGGGGACAGCTGGGAGTGTCAGCGGCTGTGCGGCAACCTCTGTCCTTCGCCACCCCAGCATCTCCCCCAGCCTGCTCCTTACTGCAGTGTGGCAGCCTGGCGGTGCTTTCTGGGCAGGCAGCCCTTCCTCCCAAGCCAGGACAGAGTGCTCACAGCCAGGCTGTGTGCTGCCACCCCTCCTGGGGCTCCCAGGGCCAGGGACACCAAGCCAGAGGGGCAGCCCAAGCACATTGTGCTGGCCGCTGTAGGACCAGGCTGCTGGGCTGGCCCCAGCTCAGCAGGGCTTTAAGCACTGCCACGAGGATCTCCCTGCTCCCAAGGAGGCAAGGGGTGGGCAGCAATTGCTGTCTGTCCCCCTGCCCCACACTCCTGTTTTCACAGCCTGACTTTGTCATAACCTTTGGGAAGTTGGAAAGCAACTTTGCATTCCCATTACCGGGTGTCACAGTGGCAAACCTACACACCTGGGTGGAAAGTTAAAATATGTTCTGGAGATAGATTGGAAAGAAAAAATGTCTCCAGGTCTAATTTGAAGCATAAATCTGACAAAAAAAGACTTTCCTGCTGCCTAGGCAAGTGCTATCAAGATTAAAATTTTCTCTGAGAGAAGAGACCCTTCCAGATTAAATAAAATCACGCAACAAATCTTGTCAGCATGAACTAGCTAATCACCTGCAGGACTGAAATCACTCAGATCCCAGTTGTCACTGCTGGAACTAAAGCATCAGTGTAGAGCAAAGATTGTTTTTTTAAACCAAGGAAGCAAACATTTAAGGAAGAGCCTCACAGCTAATGTTAAAAGTTTTTAAGTACTTCCTTTTATTTTAGTGTAGTTCTTAGTTTTCGTTAATGGTTTATATGTCTGACAAATCACTATTGCTACTTACATAATTTGATATAAAATATTTGCCTCTGTAAGCAAATAAGGATGTTATTAGGATGTAGAATTACTTTTACAGTGAATGGCCAAGTGATTTTTTTCCCACAGTGCTTTTAGAAAGGCAACACAATTTTTGGTCCCGGCTTGTAGAAATCATCCTGTACACCTCTTCAGTAATGTCCCTAATGAAGCTGGTAGAATAAATGCCAAGGGAGCTGCTTTTATTTCCCTGAAGCATGACAACTTCTTCAGCAGGAATAATTGGCTCAGGCCAAGAACTTGCTTCATGTATATGGCAGAATTACTGACCCAAGCTGGATCTGATCCAGCAGCCATATGATTTAAATAGGAGATGAAAATTGATCTCAAAATAGCCTCAACAATCCAAGCCAAGGAAGCGACAAAAGGATGAATGCTTAGCACTGCACAAAAAATAAATATCCTCTTTTAGAAAACAGACCCTGTCACAAGAGCCAAATACTCATACATCATGTAGTAGCCTAAGTTGAAGAATATGCCTCTGCTGGTAAACATAACAAAAACAATAAGAAATGGTTCTCTGTATTTTTACAATATTATGTACACATCACGTACTTAATGTGTTTTATCTCCCAAGCTTCACGTATATATTTGCTATCTCCCAAGTTTAGCCAATATTCATTGTGACCTTTAGTGAAAGAGTAGCTCCCTGAATCCCTGGATTGTATTCTTCATGGCAAGTCAGGGACCCCAGCAAAATTTATTTAGCAGATGAATAAAATTTAGACTGTGAAAATAGCCCCACATTCCAACTAGACAAATAGTGTGGGTGAAAACCATGTCACCTTGTTACCAACTTGCTTCCTTTCACCTTCTGGAGCGTGCTGCTGGACAAGCTACACTGGCACCAGATGTTCAAATGCAGGGACAAAGAGATTTTTCTCACAGAAAGAGTTCTAAAAGGCCTTCTGACAGGAGGAATAGGTTCTTTGCAGCCTGTGTGACAAGCATTTTAACTGTACAAGGGGATATGTTCTGCCTCTGGAATCCAGTGTATAAATTACAAAGAAAATAATAGCTTCAGTCCAAAGGACCATCCACTAATCTCCTTGTTTATATCACAGGTAATATGTAAGTGCTTTTCAGAGCTAATCCTTTCAGCCATAGCATAAATGCAAAGGCCAATAAGATTACTTGGAGATGAAGCATTTTAATAGCATCACAGAGTCAGGAAGTAAACAGATTATGAAAGGCAGCAACTGGAATTGATTTTATTTTGCAGCTTGGCCTGAGTGTCCTAAACTTGATGAGTCTTGTAATCAATCTTGTTTGAATTTTGCATGAGATTTTAGCTCATCTTGAGGCTAAGAAAATAAGCAATTTCAAAAATCAGAGCATTAGACCACAAATCATGAGAGGGAAGAAAACCACAGTGCAAGACCCAGTAGTGAAATCCTCTTTGCTGGGGCTCAGAGGTACCTGACAGGGTTGAGAGGACAATTCTGTGAAACAGCTGTGCAGAAGATTTCTGGGATGGTGTCCTCCTGGAAGCACAGGCCTTCCAGACAGGGTCAGATTCTGCAGGTGTGTTGCTAGACAGTCTTCATGCTTTTCCATCTCCAGATTTCTTTTTCTTCCTTATTGAAGTGGTCAATTCCAGTGAGGACTATGTCATCCTGGATTGTGGGTTTAATATGAAGACACACATCTAGAGCAGAAATACAAGCTTTCATTCTTCTGAAGGGCTTCTCATTGGTGCAACAAAACCGCTTTTCCAATCAAACTGATAAAAAGGGACAATCAAGGAAATAGTCCTTCAAAATTGCACTGTTTCTTCAAATCAGAACACCAACAGTGAAATCAATGCCCTGATTTTCATCTTTGCGGTCTTTCTGACAATCACCATCCTCTAAGAGCTGTTATTCATTGTTTTAATACTACTGTGAAAGTTCTTTCCAACCTTCATAGAGACAGAGAACTACTTATCTGCAAGAAGGACTATTTTGGAAAGCAAGGGGAAAATTTAGATCAACAGACTGCATACCAGCAGTCTGATTTTTCTTCCACAGAAACCTTGAGTGCGGTGGGAAAAAGTACTGTGTTTCATGAAGCTGACTACCATGACTAAATTAACAAAAAATTCGTACTCTTTTCATATGACAGGAGCAGTTGACATATCTTTTGCCACAACATTTTTCTCACCAAAATGTTGGATTATGTTCAACATTTTGTCATAGAACACATGAAGTCTGTATCTAAGACAAACCCATGCACTTCTTCTTGTGGAGGTACAGCTGCAGATTTCCACTGGTGTTTGCAAATCCAGTAGATTTTAATATATTTTGAGTTGGTCCAATTTGAAATTCAACCCTTCCACTCTGTCCCTACAGCTAAATACTTTGTTTCTGTGACAATCTGCATTTACCTAGAATTTATGCCAAATCTGCCAGTGCATTCATTTTGTGTAGTTATGTTTTCATTTCATACTTGCAGGCTAAATGAGATGGCAATTTTGTTCCCCTTTGGTTAAGAATAACCTAAACAAAGGAAGCTACTGAGCAAGAGTGGTCAGGGAGTAGCTAACACAGTTTAACAAATATCCTTTGGTGCTGTGAAATGAGAGGGATTGGTTGACTGTGAATGTGAAAGACAGCAGCAGAAACATGCTGAGCACAGGCAGAGAAGTCACAGCATGCTAAGAGGAAAGCAAGAAGGAGGACTGGAGGCTGGTGAGACCATCAGCACAAAGAGTGTAGAAAGAATGCAAAAGCAGGTCAAAATTCTCCTGAAAAGAATAAAACTCTTGTAGAGAAAGACTTGAAATGGATGACCAAGTAATGCATCCTACTGACTTTGCTACGGAGTTTAGGGCCATATAAACTTTTTCATGTGATTAGGCCGTATGAACTTTTTCTGCCCATAAAAAGGATTGCATAAAACAGGTGTCTGACTCCACCCTCAGATTCTCCTAACACAGAAAGCCCTGAAACACTGTGGCAAGCAACCATTGCACAAGTTTAGCTCTGTCTTTTGGGGCGCTCTCTCCTGCAAGGAGATGGCTGAGATCTGGCATTATCCAGATTTATGAAGCATTTCAAATCATGACTTTCACTGAAACCTTAGCTCTTAATTTCATGCTTTTAATTTCAACGCCTTTAGAATTTTCATCTTCCTCAATTTTTTGAATCAAAACTTCCGTGTCTTTTTTGCAATGCACTACTTACCTTAAAAACCATCCCAGAACTGATTTATAAACTATCATTCACAACTGCAAATTATTCTCAAACTCTTCTTTTCCAATAAATATTTAAGAATCAAATAAGTTATAAGCTAGTTCTGTAAGGAAGAAGGGTGAAGGAACAAAGTAAAACTCCTAGGGAAGGAGTGGAAATTCAGGATTACACAAATAATTTTTTCTGTGAATTTGAAGTAGATACATACTGTCTGAGAGTCTGATTTTGCCAAAAGGGAAGGAGAAAAGGAAAAAATTCTTCAGTATGTGTGGCATGTTGGAGAAGTGTTTCTTTTAAGGTTTCAGAAGACAAGTGATTTCATGGCAAGTGTGTAGTGTGAGTCTGTCTTCACTCCCTTTGAGAAGCCTCAGGCAGGGAATATGTGGCATGTTATACAATAATACATGAAAAAAAACCTCCTTTGACCAATGAATTTTTTATAAAAAGTTGGTTCTCCCGAGTAGCTGTAACTGTGATTGCCTTCTTAACTTTGTTGGTTTACCTTTTTCTTTACAAGGTTGTGAATTTTTCCCCTGAGGCAGATCAATGCTGCAATTTTAGCACCATAATTTTATGGAAGCTTTTCAGCATCACTGCTTGATTTTCTGGAATAGTTTTGAAAACTGAATAGAAAAAAAGAAAATAGTCCAGGAAAATTAGCCTCAAAAATCAATTTTTGTTTCTCTCTTCCAGATCTAAGGAATCATGTCATCATTCATGCTTATTTTAAGGAAGGCATGATCCTTTTGAAACTGTTAGAGATTTTTCTCTCTGAAGACCCTTTTGCTTTCTTTCACCAGCTTGTTTTCCACAGCATCTCCCTTCATCACTTTGCAAAGCCTGTGGAAAATCCTTTCCAGCTGACACAGATCCCTGTTACCACCTGTGCAATCTAACAGATAGGGCACCAGCTACTGCCCTTCCCAAGGGCCTGGACTGGTGTCTTGATTTGGAAAGACAGGAGTCTGCTAAGGAAGGCAGGAGCCTCCCCTGAAATGAAAAATGTAAACCCCCTCCCTCTGAATTGTATAAATTTGAAATTAAGGGGGGCTCTCAGGCAAAAATATGGAAGCAGTAATAACAGTTCTTTATTCGGGAAGAAAATAAAAAGATAAAATAAACAATGTAGTAAACTAAAAAAAAACACTGACAGAGTCAGAACACAGCCCGGCACCCTGTTGGTCTGGGTATTGGCAGCAGTCCAATTGGAATTGTGGCTGCAAACCTCCTGGAGTGTCAGGTGTGGTTCTGCTGGACCAGGGATCCTGTAGAGAGGTGTAGTCTTCCTCTGAAGATCCAGTGGAAGAGACAGCTGTTCCTCTGGGAAATCCAGTGGAGAAGCCTGTGCTTTCCATGGTGCTCCCGAATCTCCAGATTATATCTGGGTAGGAATGCTTGGCTCCTCCCTCTGGGCAGAGCATCTCACAATGGGATGCTGTAGTTCTTATCAGTCATACAGTGACATCCAATAGCCTGTTATCAGCAGATGTCTCCCTGGAGGGAGGAGTGGTTGTAAGAGAGATAAGGAAAACTTAACAGAAGACAACTGCCATACAGATGGCAAATAGAACACAATTTGCTTGGCAACCCAGGACAGCCGGGATTCTGGCATCCAAAATGTGTGTCAGAGATTTTTATGTTTGCACTGACCTGCTTGACAATGTCAAGTGATGCCTCAGTGCTACCACAGAAAAGTCTTCCTGCTGGTTTTTTTTCCATGGTGGAAAGCAGGGGTAAGGTGAAAACCTCTACTGTAGCCTCCTGTTGCTGGCCAGAGGTTTATTACTGGACTGAGCATTATCCAGTGGCATCCACTGCCTGGTTTGTTCCAATTTATTATTCAAAACCCCTGTATGGATCAGTCTACTCACCTCTCTTTCCCTCTGTGCTGAAAAACAGTTCACCTCTTGTCATTTCTTAGCTTGCAACCTGCTTGTGGAGCCCACAGGGAGACATTTTAAGTCATTCCTGCACATTTATAATGGCTTAAAGGGAGAAGAATGGGCAAATGCAAGCTCAAATGTCTTTTGAACCTCCTTATTAATGAAATAAAGATTTAAGTCTCTAAAATTGAAAACAGATAGATAGCTACAGTACTATTAACCAATGCTTTGTAACACTTCTCTTATAGTCTAAAAATGCCATTAGTATTTCAGTACTTATGTTACCTCTGTTAATGTAAAACATCAGTAAAGCTATCAAAACAGAGAGCCGCCACTTGAAAACTCCTTGATGGCTAGTCTATGCTCTGGAGTATGTAAATCATGGCATAAAGTATTATCCAGATGAATTATTCTTTGTGGGAACCAGTTGGGTCTTTCTGAAATCAACACATACTGGGCTAAAGTGTGGATCTGCCAGGGAAAATGCACGGCCCATATTGCAATTACAGGCCAAGAGAATCAAGTGGCTGAGTCTGTGTGTAAGGTGATCAACAGGCACTGTGATAGGTAAAGGGCTGTTCCAAAAATGGTGCAAATTGGTTCCTTTCTATCTGTTAAACATTAGGTACTGTATAGCTGCTGATGGAGCTGCAAGGGAACAAACTGTCTGTACTGTTATTTATAATGCTGGTGATGCTCCACAGAAATGTAAAAATACAGTTTTAATCCTCCCATAGTCCTGTCAGGTATGCTACTAATTATCCTGGTTTATGCTATTGGAAAAGGGCTCACACATTCTCATGCCAGATTGCTGAAGCAGCATGTTTTACAGCATGGGAAAGCACTCATTGTTTCCTTTCATTTGTGGAAGTGTATGTACAGCATTTCATTGTAGCTACAGCACGAAAATAGGCAATCTGTTTTAAACAAGTTGGTATAAAACCTGTGCTGTGGTCTGGCATCTTCACTTTCAGCTGAACTGACAAAACTTTCTTGAAAAGCCCATCATGCTGCTTCAACTATTTCTGTCTCTACCTTCTTCTTTTTGCAATACAATATTCTGTGTATTGTCTAGAGAATAACACTGATCATGGGTCCACAATCTTTGTTTTGGGTTATAATTTTTTCTGAGCATTTTCTATTTTGACTGTTATGTTTATCCTAGTTTTATGATGCTGGGACAGATTTTAATATAGGCTGCAATGACAAACCTATTATGTAGTTAATTACTGAGATTTCTGAGACTGAATTTGAACCAATAATCCCTCTGTATATTTTAAAATTAAAAAAAAAACTATTTTGAGAAGAGTGGAAATCTACATCAACATTGGATATACATTTTCACTTTCCCCTATTTAATTTGCACATTCAGGAAAATATAACAAATAAATAATACTAAATGTAATGATTATTTAGTACAGGGTAGGAAATATTTGCATGAATTGAAAAGCATTGGAAGTTGTGTCATTGTATTAGCATTTATATGACACGTGTGTACCAAAAGTACTTGCTTGAAAACAGTTAGCATATGTAGAGTAATACTGAAATCCCTACTGTAAGTGTTTTAAAAACTCAGGATGTACCAGGAAAATCCGAAATATAGGAAGTTAATCTAAAGAATGTCAGGTCTCCTCATTTTTAAATGTACATGTAGCAAGCTCTTCCAGCAGAACTTGTATTTATTTCTGAAGTAGAAAGTCATCCTGAAGTGGACTTAAAAAGTAAGGACACACATAAATGATATTTGGTGCCACTTCAGGATCAAGTGGTTACTTCATGAAAAAAACAAATAAATGTGATTTCCATTGCAGTAGATCTTCAGGCAAGTAATGTATACAGTTCATTTACATATTTAGCAAATATTTTTCCTGACTGACAAAATCAATATTTACTGTTTAGGACACATGAATTTTTATGTTATACAAACAATAAATATCCTGGCCAACAAATCCTTTTGGGAGTCTATGGGGTAGCAATCTAAAATAAGCTTTTCTAAATAAATGGGCTTATTCTAAGCATATTAAAATTAATATCTTCCTCCTACTCCCATGATTCTTGGTCTATGTTCAAGGAGCAGTTGGTGAAACTCAGGGAGACCAGTTGCAAGTTTATGAACTCATTTTAAAAAACAAAACCTGGAAACAAAGGTCTGCAAAAGAAATTAAGAATTTTGATTTTGAGATATATTTCAGTTGGGCTGATTTTAAGGTATTTTTATTTTAAAAATCTAAAAAGAAAAGTAATTCAAAACTCTATATGAATATATTTCCTCTATAGAAACATAATTTCAAAAATGAGTTATTTCTGATCACTGTTTCTTTATAAATTCTTTTCTTTATCTTTCTGGATTTACAAGGAAAGGCTGAAACTGCTCATCCTGGAGAACAAAGGGCTCAGGGGTATCTCATCAAAGTGTATAAATTAGGTAATGGAGTAAATGGAGATGAGCAACCAGGCTCTTTCCAGCGGTGCTCAGTGCCAGGACAAAGGCAATGGGCACAAATCATACCCCATGAAATCCAGTATGAACACAAGAATAGAATGTTTTCTTGTGGGGGTAGTCAAACACAAGCACAAGTTTCCCAGAAATGCAGTGGAGCCTCCAGATGTGGAGATGTCTCAAACCTGGCTGGACACAGTCCTGGGCAGCTGGCTCCATCTAATGCTGCTTGGGCAGTGGGGCTGGACTAAATCACCTGGAGAGGTCCCCTCTAAACCTTCCTGTGACTGCAACACTTCAGCCATGGAGCTTCCCCCTAGGTCTCTGTGATCCCAATGAGCTTACAGAATTGTGATTGCCTGCAGGTCTCTAATTCAGCCTCTAATTCTATAGCACTGCATGCTTCTGAATTATTGGTTTGCTTCTGAGCTACCAGCTTGAACTCACTGCAGAGGATCAGGACCACTTCTATCTAATAAATGTTTGCTGACTGCTGTAAGATGGATTTTGAGTCCTGCATTTCCTTCTGTAATGCATCTCTAATAATTAAAATGAAAAAAAAATCCAAGAGATTTTTAAAAGCTGTGTCTGTGATTTAATTACATTAGTCATACAGAAGAGATTCATATTGTCATAGTAACTAAACCAAGATTCTTTTTTCCCCTCTTCTACTGCCATAGTAGATTATGTTAATATAATACTTGGTCTTGTTCTTGGAGAGGCAAGTTGGAACACTTTTTAGGATATTTTTTGTTGTGACATACGTTCTACAGATTGCTGTTGAGATGTAATTCATCTCACAAGTGTCGCTTGTGCTTGGCTTTAGGGAAATGAATGTGCCATAAGAGCACAAGACCCCACTCATCTGTGCAGAAATCAGGGTAAGGATTCAGGCTACCAGGGCACTGAAATTCATGCTTAAGTTTGAATGGAATTCAGACACATACTGGAAATTAAGTGATGGACTGCTTCACCTGTTTTAAGATCTAAATCTTTGCAGAACTGGGGCCTTAGGTTTGGAGTTGCAACCAAATCAAGCTACCACATTCCATGTCTTGGGTTTATTTGCTACCTCCAGTTTTGTGGGGAAACACCTTTGCTACAGAACGATCCAATGATATTCGAGTGCACTGCAATGAACTTTTTGCTTGAATTGTCAATATTTGTTCATCCTTAAACTTAAGAGGAGTTACTCTGAAGTAGTTAATTTTGCCAAGTGTTACTTTATATTTACATTGTACCTTGTTCATAAGGAAAATGAAAAATTGATTATAAACCTAGCAGACTGTGTTTTGAACTTTTATTGGTAGAAAATCAGTCGTTAACCCAGGAAAATCAGTAATTTTCCTGCACAGCTGCTCAAACATGCTGGGGAATTTACTATGGAAAAAAAAAGGGGGTGAAGAAAGACATTATCAGCATTGTAAAACATTGATTAGAGTTTATTATACAAAATAATTGCATTTAATCAATTATCACAGTTAACAAGTGACTTCTTGGGGATTGTTATTACCTAATTGTTATTAAAGATCTGACTACAGATGGCATATGCAGTTCATTGCTTATTATTACTTCTACAAGCACAGATGGCACAGTACAAGCAGTAAGACTAGCAGACAGTGATCTTTTCTTCCTAATGTAGTAACAAATTAATGTGAAGAGTAATTTTTTTTTTTAATTTTTACTAAAATGCTGCAAAATAGTTAATGGATTCAACTGTTCAGATCATTTTACTTCAATAGCAATTTCTACATGGTGCATGTAGAAGCCTGCCCAGGAGAGTCTCAAATTATTGTTACAGACTCAAAATATTTGCCTTATGATGCTCATTCCAACTTGCCTGAATCTACCCTTTGCATAAGAATCAGTTTAACTTGAACTCTATGAACTCTATTGGCAAAACTTCTAAGGCATAAAAATATCAATAACAATCATATAAAGAAAGAAAGAAAGGAGTTAGCTCAAGAACATTTTAAAGCTATTTATGTAAAAAGAGAGTGGTATATTTTTAAGAAATAAAAAACCCCAAAACAGATACTTATCTAAGAGTCAAAAAAATCCTTTCAAACTGGCAAGAAAAAATTATTTCAGCAAAAGAACAAAAGTTTATTCAGGAACAAAAACACAGCATGCACGTTATACTTTTATACCTTCCTTTCCATCTTTGTGTCCTAAGGGGTGGGTGGCAGGATAAGTATGTGATTTTATAGGCTGTTTACTTGGATAAAATGGATCCCTATAAGCAAGACAAGTGTGCTGTGAGAACTACAGATTAATTAATTGGCCAAGTCTATCCAATAATTATGTTTTAGACTGACGTTCCCTCTCCAGATCCCCATCTCTAGGAAGCAAGCCAATCATGTCATTCATGGTACAGTGGCGTTGTCACATTATATAAAAAGTCTTGCACTCCTCAGGCTTAATTACTGTACTCCTCCATGAGAGTTTTTATACTCAGTGGTTGCACAAAGCTGGACTATGTTTTCACTATTCATCTTAGGTCATATTGAAAATGTATTGTTAAATCATAGCACTGTCCTTTAGAATATCCTAATCATATTTCTGAAAAGGCAAACAACAAGGCTGTTATGATTAGAGAAATGTTATTGGAACATTCCAGTATTGAAACAATGAAAAATATATCTCATTAAAAGAACAGCAAACATTACATCCTGTTAAGTGTAGGTAATACAAAAGTAAAATTAAAAAGAAAAGAGAGAGAAGAATCATATATCAAGATTAAAATCCCTAAAATTACCTGATAAATAGGTCAAACATGGGAATAGACATAGAATTTATTTCTGTTTTTGCAGAGGGCATATATCATAGTAGCTATATCCCTAAGTATGTAGCAAATAAAAGGAGCGAAAGTAACACCATTTATTTTTAATGCACTTTTGTGCCAGTTCTGCCATTACACTAATTCTGCCATGCACTGATTCTGTCTCTAATTTAAAACAGTAGAATGGCACTTCTAACACTTAATCTTATTATTAAAACCCTCTAACATTCTCTGTTTCCAACCCCTTCTTGGCCTCAATCAGCCTGCCAAGGCATCAACAAAAAATAAAAGTATCTATCCTTATGTATGGTATACTTACAAGGTCAAAATCTATTTAATTACCTTGTCTTATTGAATTGCTGCTGTTCAGCTGAGCTGTGGTAACTGGCAAAGTGCATACCCTAGTAGAATCCATTTGGTGAGTAAAGCCATTAGCTTAAACCACTAAGAAACTGTGCATAAGAAAGTCACCATCAAGGAGTTGTGGTTTAACTGGTGGTTTGATTTAATGTGTTTCACTTATCACAGCTTGGCAGAGAAGCAGTTGCTTGTTTAGCCACAATAACATGATAGCTTCCATTCTACAGCCATTTCCTTATACATTTTCCATTAACTTTGTCAAGGAAGGGCCTCGTTCTACCTGACTTACATTAAAAGGGTGCTATTTTTAAATAGGCATGACGGAAGAGCACCTGCACATAATTTCTTTCCCTAGCATCTTTAATTGAGAGCAAAATAATCTTGCCTTTCCAGCTCTGAAGAATACAGGAAATAATACAGGCTGTTAGGTGGGTTTAAAATGGCAGATAAGTCAAGTTCAGAGGGTAATAATCAATGGTTTGATGTTTGGCTGGGGGTCAGCAACGAGTAGAGTACACCAGAAGTTGATACTGGGGCCCTTATTTTTTAGCCATAGTCATTAGAGACCTGGATGATTTTGAAGTGTACCCTCAGCAAATTTAAATCAGAGTATAAGATTATCATAACAAAGAGCAGGCCCTGATAAACTGGAGAGTAGGACCAGCACAAAACTCATGAAATTCAGCAAGAAGAAGCATCAAGTTTTGCATGCCTGGTCATACAGCCCTGTGCAGAATTATGGTCTGGCAGCCAGGTGATCAAGAAAGAGTCACACTGAAAGGGAACCTGAGCGGAGTCAGATCACTCTCATCACAAGAAAGGAAAATCGTCTGCTGTGCGTTTTGTCAAGGAACATTAATCTGAACTGTAGATCTTGTCCTCTGCTTGCTGTAGGTGAGGTTACATCTGGAGTATTTCGTGTAGTTTTGCACCTCCCTGTTAAGGTGAGGTAAGACTGAAGAGGGTCTGACTGAAGGCTGGGAAGTAGGACGTGATGTAGAGAGGATGAGAGAGACTGGCTTCTTTATCCAGTGAAAATGAGCTAAAGATGATCTAGAGGAACTCATTGTATATAAATGCAAAGTAGCTTCAAAGATGAGACATGAGGTACTCTGTAGTATCAGGGGATACAGAAGGGACAACCACAAGAGAGGTTCAGGCTACCCAAACAATTTGTGAAGTAGCCATTACTAGAGAGCTTCTTAACTTGGCTGAAGAAAGCTTGGCTGAAGCAACCCAGTTGCTTCCTACTTTGACTGTTACTTTTGAGTAGAATCTCCATAAGTCCCTTCTACCTAGCATTTCAATGTTTCCTATGAACACTATGAATCTATTACAAATCTGGCAGAGGAACTATGTATGATTCAGACAAATATTTTTTGAGTTCAGTATCAGTAATACAACCATTTTCAGTGCATGAAACTCATGACATCAAATGTCCAACAGCAACTGGTAGAAGCACAACCAGGAGGAATTTGGTCATATACTTCATGGTACATAGATAAGAATGGTTCTATGGTTCAAATATAAGAATACCCCTCCCAAAATTAGCCTTTTAAGCATTAAGTATCAAAATTTTAAAATGAGGAAAAAAATAGAAAACTCACAAATATCTTCTTGGATTTATTTCCTGTGATGGTAAAAAGAAGTATGCAAACTCTTCATTAGATTTTCTGTTACCTAAAGATACTCACTTTCTTCTCTTTTCAGTATGGATTTATTAGGATAGGAAAAACCCAATTCTGGGAATTTTCAAGAAAATTTGATCTAATTGCACACCAAATAGCTAAAAATCTATGTTGCTTTTAAGTAGAACGTGACAATAAAAGGATGTTTAAATATCTTCATGTTTATGGACTATACTTGTCACAGCAATATTTTTCCTCTCTAGTTCCTGTTTTTTAAGTATAAATAAGTTGATAAATTTTTGTAATAGAGTCATTGAATGGTTTGCAGCAGAAGGGACCCTTAAAGACCACTAGGTTCAACCCAGATTATCTAGTCCAGCTCTCTGGTC
The DNA here is from genome assembly GCF_963513975.1 of Fringilla coelebs. Taxonomy (NCBI): domain Eukaryota; kingdom Metazoa; phylum Chordata; class Aves; order Passeriformes; family Fringillidae; genus Fringilla; species Fringilla coelebs. The sequence continues at coordinate 24,494,607 of NC_140029.1, read as the reverse complement.
TGTTCTAATATGTCTTGTGAAGTGTTTTAGCTTTAACTTTTTCTTGTCTTTTCTTGTCTTTTCTTGTCTCTTGTCTTTTTCTTGTCTTTGCCATTTGGTCATTTCCCCACTTGGAGTTTGCTCTGACTTCTTTTCCCAACACTATGCAGAGAAGCAAATGGTTATAGAAGAGCTTATGGGAGCACCAAAATCTGGTGCTCATGGAAACACCAAAACCTGGGAAAAAAATCACTAAGAAAGATAACTGTTACTAGGCTAGCCTGTGGGAAGTATTGGTGGAGATGGGAGTGAGGAGAACCTCACTTTCCTTCAGCCTGCTCCCCATGGTGTATCATGTTACATTATTCTCCACTGCTGATGTGAGAAGGGTTTATTGCACAGTACATGGGTCATTTTCCTATTCCTCTTTTTTGCTAAGCAGTTCAAAGTCAGCTGCATTCATCCATACCCTAGCCTCTCTTTCTTTCCACACAGGCTATTTGAAGCCTTCATGGTGCAGTGTTTCCCCCAAATCTTTAGTCAATCTGGATAATTATATGCAAAAAAATAAGCTTCTCTAAAAATTGTTGAGACCCTACAAACTATCTTTTTATTTGTTACAGATGTTGTGGCTCAGGGACGAAGCTAACCTTCATAAAAATAATTAGGGAAATGTCAGCTTAAAAAAAAATTTTGAAATTTGGAAGATTTGGAGAAAAAACAGGTTTTATTGGAAAGCCAGCACTTCTTATCAGGGCTAAGATGTAAAGATTTCAATATCCAGATGTGATTAGAAAGCAAGCCCAATGTTTTCTATGGTTCAAGCCCTTCTGTAGTGAGTGTTTTGTCCCTTACAATAGGAGCTCTTAGCGCTTCAGAGAGAAGTGGCCAGAATCCTGCTGTAATACTTGGCCTCAAAACATGGTATGGAATTTATAATCATTAAAATAAAAATGAAAAAAAGCCCATCAAACCAACTTATACTGTAAAGTAAAGCAAACACAAAAGATCCCTTTGAAATACTTATTCAAAAGCAAAAGTAATGATCTGGGTTCCTAGCACATGGACATGTTCAACAAGAAACAAAAGAACGTTTGTGTGTATAGCTGTACAGGCAAGCATGGCAAACAGCTTTATGTGACTGTTTGCTCAGGATTTGTTGTCTTTTCAGCCTCACTTTTTCTCTTTTTGTATTCATTTTCAAAAATAGTATGGATTGTTACCATACATCTTGGCCTTGAAGCTGCCAGAGTAATTATTAGCAAAACTACTTGACACATGAGAATTTGCTAACTCTTCTAATCTGAGAACAGAAACAACACCATATGACTTGTCTGACCAGTCACAACTAATCAACACAATGAGAAAAACAAATATCAGGCATTGCATAAATACAGAAAACTGTTCACAAGAAGCCTCAACATTAGTGTTGCATAACAAGCACTCATGATCAGCTCATAGATTGTTCAGTATTACAAAGAAGGAGCCTTAAGATAATGACAAACAGAAATACTTTCTTTCTGTTTTCTTTGATTTTGAGCACATGTAGCGTTAAAGGAAAATTGCCTCCTTCGTGAAGCCTTCTCCATTAGAAAAATAACAATTCTAAAAGAAGCTCTGTGCTAAACTTGTGATTTAATATTATAAATCAAACATTCCTTGTGCTGAAGATCACCTTGCTGAATTCCTAAGTCTAGTCCTTACCTTGCTCACATTCTGTTTTCATTCACATAACTGTGTATTCACAATACATGTAAGTCAGGACACCAGTTTTGGTATGATATAGTAGAGCTACAGCTTTGCCCTGTCAGTGCAAGGAGTTCACTTTTTCAAAAAGTGGTTTCTCCTAAGTACTCCAAAATTTCCACACTTCCTTGAGTCTTGCTCCTGGAGACAGTGAAAGGTGTGGGTAGAAACTCAAAGATAAGAATATCTGAGAAAAAGTGACAATGTAAACAATGCTATTTTAATGAGTTGTGGATTTTCTTTTTTATTTTCTTTGATTTGCTTCGATTTTCTGTTAGGATATTACTGTGCTATAATGATTGTTCTTAAAATGGCCCCACTTGCTGAATATTTACTTCATGCTTGGCATCAGTTGAACCATTGGGGAAATCTCTAAGAAAATTGTACTCAGACATATATTTTTCCACTAAAGGAAGTCTAAAGCTAACTCCTGTGAACCAGATATTCACTTCTTTGAATTGGGTGCATCTCCTGTGGCTTGGGAATTGAGGTAGATTACTGACCTGTGTTAATCTAGGATCTGGAGGATAATACACCAATGACTTACATTTTGAAAAGAACATGGGCAGATGTTTGGAAGGCTGGAGACAGCCTCCCTCTGCAGGCTTTGCAGCCTTAGAGTTCACTGTTCAGCAAGGAAAGGTGCTTGTTATTTCCACCTTTCCTCAACATCTGTGTGAAATATTTTTACAGTGCTCCTAATTGTCTTCCAAGACAGGGGGAAAATACCATGACAAGAAGTCAAGTGTCTGTTACTTTTTACAAGCAAAAAAAAGAAGCATAATTGCTGATTCAGAGCTGTTTTCAGTCCAGGGAGCTGTCAGTACCACATTATCATTAAATATATTTAATATGACCTGTCAGTAACAGGATGCTGAATTTCCCCTTCAGCAGCACATCTCTCATTTTCTACTTCTTTGTACTCTCAAATACAGTTGGACAAGTTGCAATTTCTTGGGTTTTGGGGGAAGATTGCACCTTTTCAGGCACACTAACTCAGCCCTTGGAGTGTCTCCAACAGATGAAGGAAGCTGACAACCAGCTCATGGGGACTGAAAAGTCAGTAGACAGGAACCAGCGTGAAAGAACTTGCCTGCCAATACATCTGTCCATCACCACGAGTCTGTGAGAGCAAAAGCCTAGAAGCTAAAGTTTTCAATGTGGAACTCACCTAAGTCTTTGGCATTTACATTTAGGGCTGCTACAAATGTGACCATCTTGTTTAACTTTCCCTGCATGTTTACTTGGAATTCAAAATCCAGACATGCCTGTCTGTGGGTTTCCTCATGTGGCTGGTCCAATAGACAAACTCAGATGGTGCCTAGAAATTCTAACATGACTAATTAAAAACAGGTTCTTTGATCTGAAAGCAGAGTGTTCGCTTCCCCACATTTTTGATAAAACACTAATTAGGGCACTCCTCAATGGAAAGCTTTGGTCAGAGAAAAATAATACCTCTGCTTGCTATTTACAATAAGCCCCAAGCTACAGAGTGTTGACCCTCTGCAGCCAAAACCATAAAGGACATGATGTTATCTGGTAGAGCCAGGAAGCCTTTGTAACCTTTGGCTGCACATAAAGCTGAAGGTCTGCTGTTATAGTCACACTTGCATATCTGGATCTACTCATTGATGCAATTTAGAAAGAAAACCACAAATGTTGGAAAATTGCTGTGGTATGTGCCTTCTTCCTAAAATATCTTTTTGTGACTTACCTAAAATGTTTTAACTCTGTCAATAGCAATCAATTTTAATCAATTTTAATATTGGCTATAGCTCAAATGATTTCTATGAAACAAAATATATCTCAAGTGCACGTCTGTTAATGAAGTGTTATCAAAACCCCATTTTAAAGTAAGTAAAGAATTTAATTTTGAGATAATTATTCAAGGTTTCTTTGAAAAAGAGATTTGTTTCTAGTGAATCAGTACATGAACAATAACTCATGTTTTCAGAATTTTACATGTTGATTTATGCTTCCTTTGTCAGAACTGGTTCAAGACAGTATCACTTGTTTCTGATGTTAGATGGATATTTCTTGAACAGTTCACATAGGAAAAGATAAAGTTTATCATCACAGTGACTGTAAAATCTATTCCTGCTGGTGCTTCCACTCTCTCCTGTGATTTAAAACCAAGTAGCCTTGGTTTCCATTTGACAAACCATTTTGCTAGTATGATATCTGGCAAAGCTACCTGAGTGAATTGAAATAACCTTCTTCTCCCTGTCTGACCTGATTCTACAGTCTTGAAGCAGTAAATAGCAGGAAAAGTGTGTTCAATATTAATATTGTGATCTCAGTGACCTGGGGTAAACATAGGGAGGAGATCAGATGTGCAAGGAGTTGCTGCTTTTGTATACCCACTGTTAGAGCAGAACAGAACTTCAGCAACTCTAAAGAAAGCATTCACAACATCTTTGTGAATGCTTGGGATTCACAGCAAGCTTGACTCACAAAATATAGTGATCTTTGAAAGACACCCATCTAAAGAATAATCAGTGGGCAATTCATCTTTGAAAATTATGAATCAGTAAAGGACACCATAATACATTTATTTGTAGAGTGTAACAACTAGATCTAGGGATGGTTTCTAATTGCTTGTTTACAAAAAATTTAGTTTACTGAATGCATTTTGAAATGGGTTATTAATGTCACTACATATATGTCACCTATAAAAACTTGTTGAATGCAACTATGTCCACTCACCTCCAGAAAAAAAGTAAAAAACAAATAGTGTTATAATTTATCCCTTTAGATGCTAGTGCAGAAAATATTTGCTGACTGTTCCTGCAATTCATTTAGTCCATTATTTAAGAGAACTTAGCTGTGCACACTTCTTGTGCCTCTTAGGTGGAAGAGAGGCGAGTGTTCTACTAGGAAAGAGAAGCCTCTGATGCCTACCAACCTCAACACTAACACACTGCAGCAGTATTTGTTTCTCCTTCATGCACCAAAAGGTTTTGCACTTCATGATGAAAACAATCATTATTATCACTGAAAGCCAACATGCATTTCTAAACCACACCTAAGCCTACAAAAACACAAGGTTTAACTTTAAACATTAGTAAGCCTCGCCTCTGCACAACCATGCAGACAGTACTATAAGCCAAAGACTGGGATCTCTAATAGCCAGGTCAGCAAAAGTGTTTAAGTCCTTGCAGGAGAGCCCAGGAACAAATTCTCAGACAACACCAGGCAGTGTGTATTTAGGCTTCAGAAAAAAGGCTTGGAACCCCATTTGGGTAAGAGCAAGAGATGTTACTCACAACTCAGTCAAAGGCTTTTGATAAAGCAGGGTCTTTGCAAGAAAGGAAGGGAGAAAGAAAATTCCCTTTTTCTCTCAATCTCTTTTTCCTCTCTATTTCCATTGCTTCTTTCTGTCTTTCTGCATGATTGGTGTGCTCGGCTTTTGTCATTCCCTCCATACTTCTCTTGTTCAGTCAGCCTTCACATTCCTAACCATCTAGATAGCACTGACATTTCTGTGGGCCTAATTACACTGCCTGCAAGTCAATGCCCAGAAAGCTTGTATCAGCCCCCCTGCAATCCCATGAAGTCCAAACTGGAGCTTTCAAAAACACCTGCTTAGCTGCCATTATCAATGGAGATGTGTCTAGTTTGGTCAGCACCCTGCTGTGGTCCTTAACACCTTCCTACAGCTTAAATGGTTGCACTGTGTTTTTCTACAGCCACAAATGTCTGGATACATGGAATTAGACTTTGAGGGTGCTGGTCTGGGCTCTCTTCCTCTATCAACTGCTTTAAAGTCTTTTCAGCCCTGGGCAATGGGCAGGATATTGCTCCAGAAGGGAATTTCTATGCATGGAGTGTTCACAGGGGGTGTAAGCTGCAGACATTTTTTTTTCTGCTCTTGAACACAGATTTTGTCCTGTAATGTTCTATATATGGTATAACTGGCTTACTATATAAATACAAGTTGCTGTACTGTTATCTCTTGGTATTTTTTTTTTCCTCTTTAGGATAAATATCTTGCTATTTTCTCTGAGTATATTTAACTAATTTTGGTATGATGTAGTAGTTGTTAGTGCCAAAGGCCCAGTGTGTATTTAACTTGTTGATTTGACTGTAGCAAGCCTAGAGCAGAATTGATATGCTGCAAGTACTAACATATAGAAAATAACTCTATGGAAAAAGGTAATTCTTTAGTTAGGTTAGGCCTTAGCTGGGATATTACCATGTTGTGAAAAAGAACATCTTCTACATTTAATAGTTTTGAAAGCCTTTTTTCTTTCCATTCTGGAATGGAATAACAAAAATGGAAATCATTATAGAATCATTCCCTGAAAATAGCTGAAGTAATAACATGGAGATGAATTCAAGTTCCATAGCAGAATAAACAAACAAAATCCCCAGGAAGCTAAACTTGACAAACACTAGTAATGTTACAGTACTTGCTGTTACTATTAAAGCTTTCTCTATGTGTTATTACCTGAGCTATGTGATTCACTGTTTAATTAGGCACACACAGAGCAGCAGATTATATTGTGTCTCCCATGAAAATTTTGAAATTTCAAAATATTTTCCGTTCCACATCAGGATAAAAGCTACAACCTTTTGACAATTCTCATTTAGGAAACAGCATACCACCTCACTGAGCACTCACACTGAGATGAAGACACAAATCACCTCGCTTATTTAAGCTGACTTATCAGCTTTCAACTTAAAGACCCACAAAAGTGCTCTAGGCACCAGGCTCTGCAATATGCTTGAATGGCAAGTCAGCAGACATGCTTTCCTTTATCCTAGATGGGACTTTCTCATTAAAATGTTTGTTTATGTGTAAACATAAATATGCATTTGAATTTTGACTAGCTGTAAGAAAATATTTTCAAAAGGCTTCTTTTTGAAATTTTTGTGATCTGTTTTTTAGCTAGGGCTGTGTGAGGCAAAGTTTGGTTCAGGAGGGTTTTTTGCCAAGGACTGTTGTAGATGACATTCTTTTTGCAGCAATATTAAATAACATTTTTGTTGGTTTTGTTGTTATTGTTTTTGTTGCATTCATCTTTCTTACATAGCCATCCTGGCACTTTTAGTTCAGTTTCTTGTATGTAAACATTTAGATTCAATTAGCCACAAGTAGATATTATTTCTAAAGGTCTTGGTTTCACAGTACAAAAACATTTCCACCTTTGGATATAATGATAATAATGAGAGGTCAAATCAATGTGGAAACTTAATTTTGAACTGCTGCTTTTAAATGGTTTGAGATTATTTATTTGGGGATTTTAAAATTAATTTTCTGGTGGTTTTGTCTCTATTAAACTTTCAGATTAACTGCACAGTATTTTGGAATATACCTCATTTATGAATATAGTAAAAATATGTGTCTTTTTAAGAGCCACCCCAAAAAAGCCTGCATGAAAAGGAAAGTAATCTGTGATTTACCTCTGTAAAACATAACACCTGTGGCAAACTTGCATTCTCCAGTTTCCATACAGAGGCACTAAAGCAGATTTCTGTTGTATGCCTCACTTGTCACAAGATAAATTTATATTTGTATTAATTTAAGACACTGAAAAACAATCTTTCCCCATGTATCTATTTCAGTTATTTTGATTTGGTGCTGTTTTCCAAGAAAGGAAGAAACAGGGAGAACTGGTGAAGAGGAAACCTGAGTAATCTACACAGAAAAGTAATATATTCCTGTGATTATGCAAACAAGCTCATAAAATATCTGACAGTGAAAAGTCAAAGTAGTTTGCCACATACAAACCTGTCTTCAACTTCTGCTGATGTGGCTAAAATAGCAAATAAACAAATCCAAAATCATTCCTCTGAAAATAAAAACTGCTTTGTCATGTTTCAGGATGACCTCTATGATTATCAATCATGACAGCTGAATAAAAAAACCAGTCAAATACCTATGATATTATTAACAGACTACAGGGCCTGTTTTCCCAGAACAACCCCACTGTTTTGTGCATTTCAAGCAGTTGCTTGCAAAGTCCAGCTTAGTAATCAGGATAAAAGAGAAGCGCAGATTTCTGAAAATATCAGTAGCAGTAAGGGCCAAGAAAATAACGATAATAATTATGATGATGATTATTATTATAAATAATAATTATATATATTTATATATTTTATGTATATATATATAAATAACAACAACAACAACAATAATAGTAAGCCTGACCAGAAAAGCCCCACAAAACCCCATTAATAAAGTATTCAAAACTAGTATGAGATTGATCACATGAGCAAATTCAGAATGATTCTGTAGTACTGAGAGTCCATCCATGCCAGAAATGTTCTAGAGCACTTGTTTCTCTCATTTTCATTCATTTTATCACTCAATAGTTTTACCAACTTTACCAGTTGTACTGGGTCTGGCTGGGATGAACTTAACCTCCTTCACAGCAGCCTGTATGGTGCTGTGCTTTGCCTTTCAGGAATTCTGTGACTGTTAACACCCCAAGGTTTTGGCTCCTGCTGAACCATGCTTGCAGAGCATCGGGGCTTCCACTCTTCCCACACAGCCAACAGCAAGTAGGCTGAAGGATAGGAAAGAGAGTGGACAGCATGGCAGACCCACATAGCAGACTCAAAGTGACCAAGAATGTGATGCCACTCTCAGGAAGAAAAGCTTAAGGTGAGGAGGAGGAAAGAAAGATAATTGTGGTGATGGAGTTCATTTTCCCGAGCAAGCATTATGTGTGCTGAGGCCCTGCTTGCCAGAAATTGGCTGGACATCTGTCTGCTGATGAGAAGCAGTGAAATAATTCCAAATTTTGCTTGGCTTATGACCACAGCTTTTGCTTTCCCTATTAAATGGTTATCATCTAGATACACAAGTCCTCTTGCTTTTGTTCATTTTTCGCCGTCTTGTGAGAGAGGGAGGTGAGCAAGCAGCTGGGTGGGTGTTTGGCTGGGCTCAACCCACCATAACAGTATTTTCAACACTTTATACAGACTCTGAGGGAGTAGAAATATAGAGCAAACATTTGAATCACCCCCTGTTTTAGCTGCAAAACATGGGTATCCTTTAAGACCTATTTTCAGCTGAGAAAAATAAAAAGAATTTTTCATCTCTAGTCACATTACTATATAATTTTATCATATGAAAAGATGAGGCTTATGTGAACATGTCTTTTCTAAAACACCTTTAATTAAAAATATGGTTGGTTATATGGGTCTTACCAAAATTATTTTTTGCAGCTGGTCCAAAACTGAGCCTGGCTTTATGATTATCGTGACTGTGGAATATCAAAGCTGTCCTTAAATCTGGCAGTGTGCACACACAATTGCATCTGAACTGGGAGTAGGTGAGGGCAGGCTAACCTCCCATCTGACTCCCATGGGTTCAAGGAGAGAGTTGTCATCCTGCCCCAAAATTCTCACCAACATAGTATGGCTATTTCTGTACCTCAGGTAATTTGTTTAAAACTGATTTTGGAATACCTATGCATAAGCATTTTGTATTGAACACCAAGTATACCAGTGACAAAATGATTATGAATTAAAAAATAAGAGCAATATTTACTCAGAGTAGACATGCTCAAAGCGTGTCTCACCAGAACAAAATGATTCATTTAGATTCCAGAAAAGATAATGAAATTTCCCCTTTGTTCTACAAGGTAATGGCATATTGTCTGACCTAGTGTTAACAATATGTACACTCATAGTTAATCATTGACTACTGAGATGCAACAAAGAAAGTAGAAGCTGTCACATAAGCAAGATTGAATTTTGCTGTGTAATGATGTCAGAAAGCCTTTTTGTTGTAGCAGATGGCAAAAAAAGTTTGAACTTGAGCTCAATCAGAGCTCAGTGCTCTTGAGTCCTTTCATTATTAACCACTGATTGTTTTTGTCTTGCAGAATAATCCTATTACTTACTGTCCATCCATGCTGTACCCGTTTTTTCTGTGTAAGAAAATATACGTGTTCTGTATACTGTCAGGAGTGGGGAATTAGAGACATGTAAATTTGCCTTTTTGGATCTAGATGTGGGTATTCATTTTCACAGATTCCAAAACTCAGAGGTTAATTTTGTCTCTTGAGCAAAAAGATGTGATTCTTTCTTCATAAGCTGTTCATAAGAATTTTTGGCTTTGATAATCAAATCCATACTTAACCACCCTGACAGTTTGCCTGGAATTCCTCAGTCTGCCAAAAAAATGTCAAATAGCATTGAGTGGTGAGGGGCTCTGAGATCCATCAACTCATTCCTCTTCTGAACCTGAAGGCAATACTGAGAGAATTGACTCTTCATTTGGTGTTGTTTGCTCTTTAATGGCATCTATGTTGCTCTGAAAATAGTAAGCCAATTTTGCCTTCTGTAGATACAAAGGGACCCATAAGTCTGCTTTTATTGGTTTTTACTCTGATCCAGAACCTTGAGTTCTTTTAGAAAGCACGGGTTGTTCTTTACCTTTCAGCACAGGTATCTGAACTGGTGTTCATGTGATTGTTTATTTGAATTGTATTTCACCTGGCACAGTTACTGCTATTCATCCTGAGGTTCTTTTCATCTTTTGTGAACCAAATGGACATTTAGTACTAGTACCAAAGATATTATCAGATACACAGCTGACATGAATCACTCCATGGAGCAGCTCAATTACTTCTGTCAAAGTTAAGATCTTAAACTTGTTGGCAGCTTCCTTCTGCTCTATGTCAATATCTACATAAAATAGCCTATTTCCTGCTGCTGTTCCATGGAGGATCATGTAACCAAACAGAATCCCCTCTGAAGCAACTAATCACAAAAGCTTCTTCACCATGGCATGGAGTTTTCCTCTGTTGGTGTCTAGATGTCAAAATGGCACGGAGATTTTTTTGATTGATGGGCTCTGCTGTATGATGAGGAAGAGTTTAGATAAGCCTGATAACCTGGATATGTTTATCTAGGCATTTCTGGTAACTTGCCCACAAGTTTCTGAAAGTAGAATGTAATAGAAGGAATCACTGCAAAAGTATTCCTTTTTGTGGGTAAATGGAAACTTGTGGGGCAAAGTATATTTTTTCCCCATAAAGAATTTAAGTCAATGTTATGTCATAGGAATGTCTATGTACAGCTTTGAATCCTTCTGATGCATAAACAAATTTGTGCATAGAGTATGAGGGGAAAAGCGGAGTTCCAACTTGTCCTGCAAATTCTCTCAGTCTGTGCCTGGGGAAGAAAAAAGACCCCTCAAAGATAGTCCTTCTCCCAGCCATTTCCTAATCAGGCAAACTAGCCATGAACATTTTATTTATCATTAGTTTTCAGTTAATAAGGTTTTGCTTTCTCCAAATTGTCCAGAGTATCCCTAGAAAAACCAAATAGACCAGCAGGTTTTTATTTTAATTCAGTGTTTGTTATTAGTAACCAGGGCTTCACATCCTTCCCTCAAGTGTATTTAAATGTTTACACAAGTTACAAGCACACTGTAGTGATAGCTCTTTATCTCAAAATGATGCCTTAGGACCTTCAAGCTGGCAGTGAAGTTAAAAGATGCATCCAAACTGGAAAAAAATATCAGAGCTACTTGATGGTTGTAAATTATTATGAATGCTGTAACTGCAATATTCAGGGCATATTGGGCCTGGATATGTGTCCTTTGTTCTTTAGCTTGCACAGAACTTTGTATTGCTCTGACTGGAACATTTTCCTTCATGAGTAGCTATTTTAAATGCAGCTCTGACTTTTTGATGCTTTTTCATTGATAGCAGTAGCTGCACCACAGAAATATTCAAGGGGTCCACAGTGACCCATTCACAACACTGAAGAGATGAGCAGCTCATCACAAATATTGCTCCTCCTCTGAACAACCTGCTTTTGTAGCAGAGGGCCACTTCTAGCAGAGCGAAAATATTTAATAGAAATAGATCATCTTCATACCAGCTCCTACCCACAGTGATCCTAGCTGCTTTCTATTAGAGGTTTGATCTTCTTAAGGGGACTTTGAGGACCCTGTAAGATGTACTGCTCCTACTGCTTTCATTTTCCAATGGGGATTTCAGCCATTTGGTGTCACAGAGCTGAAAGAGACTTATCTAAGGTCCAAGAACAATCTGCTTGGTGCTGTGGCTGATGACAATCATCTATCTTCCGGTGTGTTTTAGTACCCTGATGTTGACTGGAGTTCTGGCTTCTTGCATTTCCATATTCTTTAGGCCAGCTTGACGAGCTAACTATATCCAGGATCCTAGAACAGCAATTAAGCAAAAGGTTTCCTATCTTCAGCCCAGCTGGGTTCAAAACTGGGTGAACAGAATGATGGATCTACTCTTCAATAAGGACTGTGGACTTGCTCTGAGTGTGCATTGTTATTTTGTGGACAAAAATGCCCACAGGTTTTCAACAACAACAACAGATGGTCCTAGGGGCACTAGCCACTTGAGGGTGTTTGCAACAGGTAATTGTATGTTGAATAAGGCACAAGTATTTTCTGCTCTCCTTTAATTGCTCATGTCCCTGCTTTATCCACCTCCAAATCGTGGCAGCAGGTCAAAAGAGGCGTAAGTTCTCAGGGTTTTGTGTGAAGAGTGCTTTGCTACTTGAATGTTTCTTTTGTTTTGTCTTTTTTTTTTATTTCATCAAGCCAGCTTGGGAGAGATTACCATTTCAGTCTTTTCTGTTCTGCCCTTGGGAGTGTTCTGAGCTTTCCTTTCCTCCTGATAGAGGGGGAGCTGTTGAAGTGGGGTAGTGTTTATAAACAAGACATAAATGGAGGTTTTTCTCCCTCCATTTATGTCAGTGGCTATGACCTAGAAAATTCAAGTATGTTTCCTGGGAATATGAAATAAGTCTATTAAATAGAAGTAAAATTTTTGATACCTAGGACTGTGCTTTTCAGGCTTAATTACATACATTTATGTGACATGTTTGTTATGTCTGCTCCTGTGTGAGCTCTAGGAGTCTACATAATTCTTTCACAGTCTGTCACCTCTGTGTGATCTGCTAACTTCTGTCAGGAATGTTGACCTTGTGCTGTCCTCATGCATCTGTGTCAGCCCAGGTCCATAGTGACCCTTTGCTTTCACATGAAGAGAAATAGAGTGGTAAGGAAATGATGACATTTCTATCCTCCTTAAAAATGTCCACAAATAATAAGAATTTACTTATTCAATAAATAAATAAATTATAAGCAATTTTTTCCCTAAGATGGTGCAACACATAGTGGGAGACTGCATGGTGTGCTCCATGGCCATATTTTTGAGCAGCATTGCTTTTGGATTCCTTTCTAGTTATTAAGATGTCAGGAATAGCAAATCTAGAAGGTCTCTTTCCACAGCCACGGAAGCAATGCTTTCTCCCTCCCTTTCCCTCCCCACAGAATTACAATGAACTGGTCATGGATCTATTAATATATTTGCATCTTGTTTGAATATGTTGAATACTTGTATCACATTTACTGAGTAGTCCAGTTGCTGTAAATTCAACTAAGTCAGGAAAAAATGAACTAATACATCTATCTAGAAAACAAACATGTCCAAATGAACATTCCAGCCAGTATCTTTGACAACTGGCTGAATATTCAGATGTTTAATTCAGCCCCTTTCTACCTGCTTGTGGTAGGCAACATGGAACATAGTACCTTCTGCTTTATGGACTCCTACCTGGCACCAAATATGCTTCTCTGCTGCAGACAAAATGACGTCTGAGCGTCTTGCCAGCCCATTAATGCTCAATGCAATCTTTGCTGGACTACAGAATGAGATTTCTGAACACTCTCTAGATATGATTTTACGAAAAAATCTAGCCCAAAATGTCAAAACAGTTTGACAAAAAAATCTGTATAGCTAGAGCTGTCAGAGGAAGCTTATATCTGAACAGAAAACCTTATGTTTCCAAGTATCTTGCCATAACAATAATATTAACAGGAAAAAAAGCATTTGCTGTATCCTTTCCATACATTTCTAGAATCTATGAAGAAAACAAACTACTCTTGGGGCTATCCAGTAGAATGAGTGGAGGCTATAGGGGCTGTTTTCAATAGTTGTTTTCAACTACCTTAAAAATGTCTAAAGAAGCTCCAGAACACCTGTACCACAGGCTGAAAGAGAGAGTTCAGATGTCTCCAGGAGATGGCTTGGCACAGTGTTCCTGTGCTGCAGCTCCAGTGCTCCAGGTGCCCAGAGGGCTCCCTAGGGAGGGGTGGCACCCAGCATGGCCCTGTGTCTCCAGAGCAGGGCTGTGTGGCTGGGGATGAGTGCAAGGCGCTGCACTCCTCCTCCTGCACAGCTTTGGCAGGGCTGAAGCCTCAGATGCCACGCTCACAGACAGCTCTGCTGCTTCAGGACCCAAACCAATATTTGTGTGAAGAGTATCTGAGACATGCAGCCCTACTGGAGCAGAACTGGCTCCGTTTGTGGCGCAGGCAATGCACAGCCAGGCTGAGCAGGTACATCACTGGTGTGGGTGCTCCTGGAGGCAAGTCAAGGCTCACAAGTACATTCAACTGTACACTGTCAGCCAGCCCAGATGTTACCTGGGGACTGGATGCAGCATTTGGTCCCCCTGGTTTTCTCTTACTTTTTCCATTAGATTTTAATTTTAAATAAGTGAAAGAAAAAATTCCAGACAGTATGGGTAAAGCAGTGCCTCCTGTTTATAGCCTATGCTTGGAGGTCACTTTTCACCTCTTGAAGAAGTCAGCCTTTCCCTGGGTCCTTCTAGAGCTCAGGTGTACCTAATGATGGGCAATTGCATCTGGAGGGGACGTCCATGGCTGGCCATTGAGGCACTCAGGGCTACACTGGGGAGGTTGCCCGTAGAAAACCTCTAAGGAAAGAATTTTCAGAGACACTTGAAGTATGTGAAGTATGTGTAGTTGTGTATTGAGCAGAAACTTTGCCTTATTAAGGTAATCTCATGTCATTAACACTTTTTCTATGGTAATTGCTTGTGCATATTCTGCTAAACATTAGGAAAAATTGTTTTTACTATGTCCTGGTTTCCTTTTCTGTTTTTCTTTTACTTTCCATTCTCCCTCACTGCATTTTTTTTTTTAAGCTCACTAAAATAGCTCAAATAACTCATACATTGTTTTGGAACTTGTAGTACTTCTGTTATGCAGCAACTTGCCTTTAAAAAGGGAAGCTTGACTGGCCCAGCCTTCGAGGAGCTGGAAAATAAGGACTTCTGCAGTGCAGCATAAGAAAGAGATCCAGACTCGGCCTCGTAAAGAAAAACATCTAAACATTTATGTGATTACCAGGAACAGCGTATTCTCCTGCACCCATGTGCTTCTGGACACATTCCAAGATATTAATAGCAGCAGTGGCAGGGCTGTACATTATATTGTTATTTCCTCCTTGGAGAGAACAGAATGTTAGACTGTGAGAATATGACATGGAAACTATGTGAGTTGGCTGCCCTCTTCTACTTTATTTACTCCTTCTTAGATCTTTCTGAGTTTGGGGCTTTTGCAGTCACTTGAAAAGGGATTTGTTTTTTGCCCAGGAAGAAGATTACTGGAACTGCTACTCTGGATCCGATGATGGATATTGACCCTGGTTTCTGTCTCTATCTGTTGGAAACAGAACAGTCCTGAGTTGTCAATAAGGTGTCAGACAAAGGCAAGATCTTAAATTTACTTCCCTCTTGAGTTACAGCAGTGATCAATACATGTCAATAGGTAAAATATCTATATGCTTCATTATTTTTCATCCTATTTGTACAGAAATAAACATTACACCTCCCAATAAATGTCCTTTCATTTTATCATCTGTTTCACTGAACTATTCAATGACATTTTGTCTTCTATGAGATTGATCTAGGACTCAGCTAAAAGCAGGGCAAATACTGCAAAAAGACAGGCTTAAGAAGCCAGGCAGAAAATTGTAATTTAGTTTTTATTATTGTTAGAGCAAGGGCTGTCCGCTTCCTGAAAATCTGCCATTCTGTCACTAAATGGGAACTCACCTGTCTCTTGAATTGCCTTAATCTGGATGGTGTCAAGCTTCATTTTCCAAGATTAGATTTTTAAATTTGTGTTTTTCCCAGCAGCCCAATGAGGAGGTAATGCTCCTGCAAGTTGCAACTTCCTCTTTCCTGCACCTTCTTTACTTTCCCATGTTTTCCTGCCCTTTGCACCTGCTGGCTCTGGCACCAAAACAATCATCTGCACAGTGTCTTGAAAAGGCAGATCAGGGAATTGATCCAGACTGAAACTGTTGTTAAGAGAGCTCAAGCCTGTTTCTGCTGCTTTTCACCACTCAGACATACCAGCTTGCACTGCTTGGGTGCACAGGGTGGAAGTGAGGAGGGTGAGGGAAGGGAGGAAGATAGAACTGCAGCTACCTGCAGCACTACTGCTTTATGCCATTTAAAATATTTTTATAAGTATGGGCTTGGACATTGTCAAAATTGCATTAATTGACAGAACTTTGTTCTTTTTTTTTCTAGAGAAGACAGATTTTTACCAGTTAATGCCCCTTGTTCCTCCAGGTTTAGAAAAAGAAAATCCATGTATCTCAAGACAGACAAGCTTAGGATATGTATGCTGTCTGTGATTGGTAGCCAGTGTAAGCTTAGAGGATGTGTTAAAGCTACAGTAAAATTACTTCAAACTAGAAGCAATGAGGAAGGGTTAAAGGACATTGACAAATTGTAGGTGTATGGTAATAGCTGATAAATTTATCTGTACCCCAAACTAAAAGATTGCTTCTCTTGTTCTCCAGATTACAAGAGGAATTTGCAGATTAAGACAATAGCACCTGTTAAATGTTGAAATAACACTGCTGTTCAGGGGATATGCATTCAGTAATCCACATAGTACCTTTCAGTTTTCCAGGCCATGTAATCTGTTACAAGATGGTGACACTTTGAAGGGCAGATGCTGTCTCACCATAAATTAGCAATGGGGTGGCAGGAAAGATGCAAAGTTTGATTTTCATTTCTCTCTGATGTAGATAGGGAGCAATCAGCAGCTCCTATTCTCTGGAGACTGTGTGGCTTGTTCCCCATGGGACAGATGGTACAAGAAAAGTCTTCCCACACCGTTTAGCAGAAGTTGTTTCCCGTGGACAGATTTTGCTATGGATAGAATCAAATTGTGTAGCCCACTGGCAGAACATGTAAGGCACCAAGTTTCATGCAGTTGTGTTTACACAGCTTATTGGAGGTGGTGTTGGGCATAACCTAGCCCCTCACCCCCTGGCCTGTCATTACCTTTCTAGATTTAGAAGCCTAGAAAAAATTGTCTATGTTGGTCTAACTGGCTCTAAAATACTTTCTATATTTTGATTTAGAAACTGAAGATGCTCATTTTTTGTTTCTAGCAGAAAGTACTACAAATGCAAAACTTTTGCTTTCTGAAAGCAGTCAAATTTTTCTTATTAATATTTCATTTTCTCTTGGTGTGAAATCACCTGGAGAGTCCTACTCATTATTTGTGTGATAAAACAGTGCTTCTGTGTTCCCTTTAAGATTGTTCTATTAGAAGCACATTACTTTTCTGCTTGAATGAAAACATGCTTGAAGACAATTGGATCCAAATTTTCCAATGCAGTTTCTCAAGGGATCTTGCTTCAGGTTCCTTTGCAAAAGCTGGTCCAAGACCAGAAGTTGAGCTCTGCATTGCTGCTGAAGTGATTCAGATGCTTGGTACTAAAGGGCAGTTTTGAAAATAGCAACTGCTGTGCGGGTTTAACACCTTATGAGGTCTGCTCAGAGTGCCAGGAACTGCAGAGCTGACAGGCAGGCCCTCGCCAGTGCAACAGAAAAAGGACTCCCAGGCTCTTATGTGTTCCAAAACTTGCTGATGAAGGTGCCCATTGAGAAGATCAACTTCAAAAAGCCAGACTTTCTTTGAAGATATTAAAAGAAATTAATTTCCTCATAAATCAAAGAAGGTCATCAAGAAGATTTGTGAAATGATGATACAAGATTTAGTCTTGTTCATGGCATTATGCAATAAGGTTCACTGCCTTTTTTACTTTCTGCCACTCTTCACGGTGTCTAACAGCAAGGAAAATAAGGTGGCATACATTCAGGACAGTAAAGCCACTTAATGAAGTATATGTATTTTCAGTTTGCTTGTTTTGGAGGCTTTTTATTTTATTTTAAATGAAGTAATGTACTCAAAATGCATTTTTAATATCTAATTGCCATTGTACCTTCCAAGATTTTGCTGTGGTACCTTCCAGCAAATAAAGACAAAGTGTCAACCTTGCACAGTGACCTCATCAGAAAGTTACTTTTGGAATAGCAGCTGCAGCAAGTGTTAATCTAGAGAATTGTCAAGGAAATAAGGGGGACTAACTCACTTTCCTGGAGTGTAATTTAGGATTATATTAAATATTCTAATAATGTGCAGACCCCAGCATTCAGAAGCTGTCACAGGAGTATCACAGGAATCAGGGTTTGCATAACAACGGGAGGGGATATCCTTGCTATGTTTCCTCTTGTTCTCTTGTTCCCAGTCCTGCCTGTGACTGGAATGTAAATTCTAAACCAGGGCAGCAAGCCAGCCCGCAGAAGGCAGCTGGCAGGTGGGCAGCAAGTGGTCAGACAGCAGGAGAGCTCCAGTACATGCTCTGCCCTAGCTCGGCGTGGCTCTTGCGGCATTTCAGAGCGCGCACAGTCCGTACAGGAGAGCGGGGCTCACGTGTGCAGACCACGAAACCGAGCAGGCAATCTCCTGTCTGCATGTCACTCTGCTCTCCTGGAGACTCTGGTTCTGAGCACTAAAGATCTGTCTGGTCGAGAGAAGCCTCAACTTACGAGGTGTTTCTTCTTTTTGCATGCAGACAGAACGTTCATTAAGGACTCTTCTGCGATGGTGTTGTGGCCAAAGTGACCTTCATCTGTACAGTTCATGCATGTGAATTCACCACATAACCTTGTTTGACCTTAGATGGTCCTTTTGAGGGAGAGGGGATACTGCCTGCCCAGTGACCAATCTGGTGTGCTGCAGAATTAATTGTGTTTATAAAATAAGATAAAATATTGTGTCTGTGATTACTATTTTTTAAATTAAAAAATAATTTAGAAGCAGCTAAATGGGAAGAAGCCAAAAAAACATATGAAGAAAATAATATCCAAAATGCCTGGGACATGGTAGAAAACCAGCAATCAAACAGGAACAATAACAAAAAAATCAATAGGAAGAAAAAGGACATATACTGAATCCAATTAACTTTGAATTGATCATAGAGAGAAAAACAAAACCAATTTTTAATCCTCTCTCTAATGTTTGATCCTGAGAGCAGTGCACTTATTTAAAACATTCTCATTTTGCACTTATTTAAAACATTCTCATTATCAGTTTCCTTTATGCTGTGCTTTTTCCCCTGAGAATGTGCATTACACCACATTTGACATTTATGTCAGAAGAAAATAAAAATAAAAACAAGAAGCTGGTATAATCACTTTCAGTTTTGAGAACTAAAATAACAAAAGCACAATCAAAGAACTGAAAGGATAATTAGTAACAATTAATACAAAAATGGAAGCTTAAAGCCTCTTTCAGATTTAGCAGTATGTCAGAGCAGGGCTAAGGAAACGGAGACAATGAGAAGAATGTTTCTTCTCAACAGAGTGGGGGACAAATTCAGACCACAGCTAAGGGCCTAACCAATATTTCAGTTAAAATTCTTGAGGTTAGAGCCTAACATGAGTATAAAGAGGCAGTTTTATTTATTCACATAACTACTTACTTTGCTATCAAACATTTCCAGGTGATCAAATTACTCTGACTGCTGTAAAACTTTTACATCAAGAAAAAGGTCCATATACAAACCTGGATCAGCCACGTGGGAAAAAAAAAGTAAGAAATAAGGCAGTGTCCAGACCTATTAAGACTTTAAATTTCATTAGCAAGATAATTAAAACCAAGTAATGACAAACAACAATTGGCTAGCATGATGAAAACATCTTTTCTACCTTTGACTTCTTATGTTACTAGTCTTGAAGATGCATTGACTTTTTAGGCCAAATGAAGATGATGTCAGCATTAAAAGTAAGTATCAGAAAATGGATAAATTTAGGATGTGCAGTAGTACATCCTAAATCTCAGTGATATTTAGCAGAGAGCTCAGAGAATGCTGTTCTTTGTTTCTTATCAGTTGTGAAGTATCTATTCACATATTATTTCTGTTAACTTACCAGGCTGAGGTTAATCTCTTCTCACATCCAAAAGCTGAAAGTTGAGTATAATCTAAGCTTGTTGTCCAATTTGATTCAGTTGTGAACAGAAAACATTGCATGCCTGAGGCGTGTATCCAAGAAGGTGAAATAAATTGTCCTTTAAATGTGCTTGCTTCTCAGCCGGTGTAAAAAGCTTGAAGTGTTCATCTCCCTGTTAGACAGTTAAACTTGAGTAAGAGGAATCACAGCTTGACATCCAAATCTACAAAGGCATCTGTTGGTGTAAGCTGTATTACATTGACAGATCTGACTTCAAAATGCTACAGTTCATAAACTCAGTAGCTTGGGACACTGTGATAAAACATGCAAATCCATGAGCATTTCTTGCAAGACACATTCCTGAAATATCTCCTCTCTTGGGTTTATTTCTTTTTTTTCTCTCAATCCTCTCACTCAAATAAGGCTTCACCATGATGACCTATGCATATAAAGGCAAAAATAAGCAATGAACCTGTGTAGTCATGAAGGAAAGTGTGAAGAAATTACCTTCATTATCAAAAAACTAATTATTTTAGGTACCAGAAAGACATTCTTCCTTGTTAGAAGGGTGGAACTATGGAGAAGGAAACATGAGTTGTAGCAGTGTATAACATATTAGCTGTGTGTAACAGCAGGTCCTGCTCCACTCTGCATTAGTGTGGCCTTACTCTGAATATTGTGTGCAGTTTTGGGCTGAGGTCACTTGATTTGTTCAGCCTGCAGGAGACAGAGGGGAGACCTCATTGTGGTCGTCAATATCTTCATGACGAAAGTGGAGGACAGGCACCAATCTCTTCACTCTCATCACCAGTGACAGGACTTGAGGAAATGGCATGAAGTGGAGTTTAGGGAGGTTTTGGTTGGATTTCAGCAGAAGTTGTTTCACCTAGAGAGTGGTTGGGCACTAGTACAGACTCCCTGGAGAAATGGTCACAGCACCAAGCCTGAGAGAGTTCAAGAAGTGCTTGGAAAATGCTTTCAGGCACAGGGTGTTATACCTGGTGTTGTCCTGTGAAGGGCCAGGAGTTAACTTGGATGATCTTTGTAGGTGCATTCCAATCAGAATGCATCCATATTCTATGATTCTGTGATTCCATGATTCTATGACCTGTCAGTGAAAACCTCCAGAGGGCAGATCTTACTGGCCCTGACTCAGTACATGAAAGAATGATTTGGCTTGCTGACCTCCAACATCCTATTTCTTGCAATGTCGTGAAAGGTCTTTGCATTTGAAAGAACTCTGAGCTTACATAGGACACACATGAAAAGGTCCAGCCATATTTTATAAATCTCTGTCAGTACTGCAAAATAGAAACTGTCTTATTTCCATCTGCCAAGACTTGAGCAGGGCTGTGCAGGAACTGAGGTGTTACTCAATGTATTTGGAAAACTTTAAACTGAAATATTGAAATGGAATTTAGCAAAATTTGAACAGCTGAGCAGGATCACAGCTTTAGCCTTGGGTGTCTGTGTGTTCTGTGCAAGTCCCAGTTTTGGTAAGTCCCTTTGGCTCTACTGAAGCTGTGGGATGTAAAAGTGCCTGCCAGCTTCTGCGTCCCTGAAACTGAATCTAGTCACATACCATCTGCCTTTCCTCCTCAGGCTGTGGTCTTCAGCCAAAGCATATTAAGACATACAAGAAGACAGTGACAGCAAGTTTCAACAAATCCCCTGAATGAATGGGGGGTTCAGGACTGGGTAAAGTAGGGTACCATCAAGGACATGCAGCACAGAATAAGAGGTCCCTCAGGCCATATGAGTAGAGACAATATATTCATTGTTCCTGTGCAAGCCAGTCGTGGATATCGAAAGAGGGATATCCTGCCTTTGGTGTAGGATGATCTCTCTGAATCTTGCACAGGCAGCTGCCCAAAATTAAATATGCAAGTAAGTAAAGCTTCTGAGGAGAAGAAATGTTTTCTAATCAATTTCCATTAGATAGAAAGATGTTATGGATAAGTAGGTGGTAAGCTTTTCTGCCAGTGAATTAATAAATCTATGTCATGACCATCAATTGTTGTCAGAAATGTGTTCATGGTCTGGAAGACTTTTTACAAATTGGCAGTGACTTGTCAGGCTGACAACAGGTGTATCTATTTGAATCTATTCTGACCTTTGGTTCATGGCATATGCTCATGTCATGTCACATTACCTCATCATGTCACAAAAGCTAAATGTCATACAGTGTCACATCTTAAGCTAAGGCAGCTCCTCAGCCCCACTGGTGTCACATCACGAACAATATAACAAAAGAAAAGTAAATACAACATCCTGTATATTTTAGGAGTTATCAGAAGTTTTAGCAGTTATAAGAAGTTGAAAGCAATATTAACGTAAATATAAAGATACAGAATAATTTCTCTGGAAAATTTTTGGGACTTGTTTGCTGTTATTCCTATAAATCATTTTGCTGTGTGCTAACAAATATTTTGAGCAATTCTTCTTAGTACTCAGAACTGCACACCCTTGGAAATCTGCTGTGCAGGACTCCCTGAATTATTATCACGTTTAAGGTGAAAGTTGCACCAGAGGGCAACTGCCTAATAAACCTGTCCTTGTCTTCTGCTTGTGGGATTGCCCTTCTTATCATGCTCCTACTTTTGTCAGCCTATGGCTCAAAGCCTAGTAACTTAATCAAGCTTGTGTTTATAAGGCTTATGTCATCTGAGTAGGAAACAGAAGCTATCCTTTGTAACTTAGGGCATCAGTCACATGCTTCCAAAAATGACTGACTGCGGAGCTTGACTGCCAGGATATGGTTTAGGTGAATGGCTGACAAAAAACTGAGTGACACACAGGTTTGGATAAATTATCATCAGCCTATGGGAAGCTCATAAACTGGGAAAGAAGTCAGGCAAAGGATGCATTCATGTTACAAACTGGTTAAGTAATCTCTCCAGGTATTCACAGCCCATGAAATGCTAGTATGTCACATAAGGTTGCATGTGATCAAACCAGTAAAGGTTTAAACCTCTAAGGACAGGTTTTTTTAAACCTCTAAGGACAGGTGTCATTTTGCATGCAGCTGCAAAATGACACCTGGTGGCCTTTTGGGAGAGTGGCTGTCATGCTCTCAAGACAAGGGCACAGGGGTGGGCAGGTGCAGCTGCTTTCAGAAGACCTTTGCTTCTGGGGACTGATAAGTTGTGAAGATTTGGACATAGCAAGTTTCATAGTAAATGCTTGTGACTGTTCATCTGACAACTTACACCTAGCTACCTGTGAGTAGCCATTTTTAATGACTATGTAAATGCCATTTTTAATGACTATGATTTTGTCAGGCCACATGCCACAGCTTCATTTCTTTTTCTCATTTTATTCCCACTCTGTGCTGGGCATGTAAGGAAGGAGGGAAAGAACACGCAGGATTGTGCCCTTCCTGCCAGGCTGTGTGCTAAGATATTCCCTTCTCTTGTCCTTTCCATGCTCATGCCTTGCCAGTTGTCTCACAAAGAGAATCATTGACTCTTCAAGGCTGGGAAGGACCTCCAAGACCATTGAGTCCAGCCTTTGACCAAACACAGCCTTGCCAACTAAGTGCTGCTGGTTCTTGCACACTCCCAGGGATGATGGCTCTGCCACCTCCCTGGGCAGCCTGTTGCTAGGTCTGACCACCTTGTGATGGGTGATAGGGAAACTGGAAATGAGAGATGGGATTCAACAAGGGAATGAGGATTGATGAGGTAGTAACCTTAAGGACCAGCTCCCTTACATATCAGATCCTTCTGTGGGAAATGCTGAGCATGTGTAGGCTCCTCAGTAGCCCAAGAGACAAAAAGCATTTGTCAGTTTCCAAAGACTCCTTGGAGATACTCTATTTCTTTCAAGACTACAGCTCCCCCATCACTCCCTCCTTTTGCTTTCCTGTTCCTCCTTCGGTTGAAATGTCTGATACTTGCTAACTAAATCATTAACTGAATCAGGCATTTTAATAGGCTAAGTAATTATAACCCATGGTCATAATAAATGATATGGAGAGGGGGAGTTTCAATTAAGAAATATTTTCCCACCCCTGTGTTGCATATGACCTTCAATGTATAGGCCATATTTCTCACTCATTCTGCCACCCTGAGGGAACTGCTTCCCTTTATATATATATTTAAAAAATTGTTAATGGTGCTCTGGTAATCACATGGCTGCATTTGAACTAATCTCATTCCAGACTTTCCCTGGAGGGTTTAATTATTCTGGTTTGTGCAGAATTACACCCAGTTTTAATTCTATGTTTCTGACTGCAGCTGCTGGTTCATTTGAGCATGCATTCTCCAAACCAAGTGCACAAAGAAGTGTGATGCAACAATCAAATGAACAGCTTAATGAAGAACTGTAAGCTGAACCTGCTAACAACAGCTATATGTACCTTTCTGCAGAATAGCAGATCATAATTCTGAGCTATCCCTTCAATGTGGGAAAAAACCATGGCATCAGTTATTTTCATCATGCAAATTAATTAGCATTTAATTTTTTGTCACAGGAATTTAAAAAAATCAAAAGTTGGAAAGCAGTTCCTTCCCTGATATCCTCCCTTTAAAGGTCTGGGTCTATGACTGACATCTGCTACCTTTCTGTAAATTTAGAGATGATACCTGGATTCCAGCGGAGCAGTTCAGGATTTATACCAACTTCAATGAGATCCAATTTGGCCTTCTAAATATGTAATTGTTCTTAGCCAAAAAAGAAAATCTATTAATCCCTCAGAGCAGTCAGTGATTGTGGCATTTGAACAGTAACAGCCAGCATGATGGGGTGTTTTCAGTGCTTACTGACAGATGGTCATTGTGTTACTAAACAGCCTCTAATAAATAATGATCATATCCACATGAGAGGTGGAAAATAGTTCTCTATTTTCAGTCCTTTTTTGCTACACATAATGAAGCAGAAATGTTTCTTCAATTCCATTTGATTCTGATACTGAAAGTCAAAAACTTCAATGTGAATGAAAAGTGATAAGAATTTGAAAGCAGAAACGTTTCAAGTTACTTTTATTTGTTTGCTTACCCATTTCTTTGCATTTAATAAACTTTTTGGTTAATGCTATTCAATCCTTATTTCATAGGATACATTTCCCTTTAGGTGCCAGTGAAGCTCACAAGTAAGCTCAAAGTGAAGATATTGTTTCATATTCACAAGATGATAGATTTGAAACTTATTCCTCATAATGTGATGAGCATGAGTGCGCAGTACCCTGTGTGTATGGCTGGGAAAGAGGTTTCATTCTAATCACAATGCTTCAGAACATAATGTGTACTAACAGTTTATGTCAATCACAGAGCTGTGAATTTACTACTGTTTTTAATGATGTTACAGAAGTTATGACTCTTACACTCTAAAAGAATCTGAAGCATCAAGTGGGTTCAATACATACATCAAACATCTTACTGCATGTCTTGTTGTATGCTGGGAACAGCACAGGAGAAGTATGACTATTTCTGACGGGGTAGGAGGTGAGAGTCAAATGAGGGGAGCAAGTTGCCTTGTATCAGATTGCTGATGAACAAAAGGAGTATTTTTCACAAGCACCAAGACTGCCTTACTGAACAATGCAGACTTCAATTTTTGAGAATAAATTGTTGATCAGTAGTTAACCTGATTTGCACTGCAAAACATCTCAATAGTCCAACTGAGAGGAAGTAAAATGATGAAGCACAAGTAGAAAAAATATTGCACAGCTATTTGTTTATGTGTTACCTGTTCAGGAGTTCTAAAAGTAGCTAAACTGTTTTGGGTTTTTTTGTCTTGAAAAGAGCAGGTAAAGCTAAACATGTGGAATGAAAGTATCTATGAAGGAAGAAGGATTCCTGTCAGCTCTCAGAACTGAGCAATCCTTCAACATTGATTTTCAGCCACGTTTTGTACAATCTACAGCAAAAACACTCATTACTTCCAAATCTTTGTCTGTGCAGGACCTGATTGTTCACCTCTTCACATTTGCACTTGACTACATGTTTGAGGTTTTGAACTAGATTATTTTACTGACTCTTGCTTTGTAATCAGGGGAAAAAGTGAAACTTCCAAAACCACAAGCATCTTGCCTACAAAAGTTTCCAGGGCACACTTTGCATAAAGTTCACTGCTATGGAGGTCAATGATCAGATTGAAATCAGAAACTTCTATGTGTCTAAATGACCCCTTCCAAGGGCAGGTGCTCTTGGGTCATAACCCATGGGTTTTATATGCCTCTATGTGTTTACATGTGTTTAAATTAGGAATTGTCTGAACTAGGTTCTGCAATTAGAAACAAGGAGCTGTGCTTTTATTAGAAGCCATAATGAGTTCTCAGAGCTAGCCACTTGACCCTGACAAGGTGTGGGAAAGATTTTCTATGGTGGTTCCCACTTGTTTCTGATAATGATGTAGCCTCTTCAAGACCAACTAATCTCAGTAAAGGTGAGAGACATTCTCATATCAATTAAGTAAGGATTTATAATTCAGAAGAATATTTATGAAAGCAGCAGCATGTCTTTAGTCTTCTATATATAGGACAACATTCAATGTTTAAACTAAGTGAGCACTTTTGCAACAACTTGTTGGCAGTTTGAAATCCTGTGGGGAAATGAGTTCATGGCTTCATCACCTGCTAGAGAGCTATCACAGCTCACCCATAGCTAGCAATCTCATTAACCTTGAAAGTTGAATGATTATAGAGATTTTCCTTTGATATTGAAAAGGGGGTTTCTAAGAATCACACAATGGTTTGGTGTGGAAGATCACCTAATTCCAACCCCTCTTTCGTGGGTAGGGATGCCTTCTACTAGACAAGGAGCACAAACACTCTATCTAACCTGGCCTTGAATACTTCCAGGGATGGGGCATCTGCAGTATCTCTGGGAAAACTGTTCCAGTATCTCAACAACTCTCACAGTAGACATTTTCCTAATATCTAATTTAAACCTGCCCTCTATCAGTTTAAAGCCATTACCCCTTGTCCTGTCACTACAGCCTTTATAGATGTCCTTCAGCTCTCTCGTAACGCCCTTTAGGCACTGGAAGGTGCTATAGGGTCACCCTTCTCCAGGCTGAACAACCCCAACTGTCTCAGCCTGTTCCCACAGGAGAGGAGCTCCAGCCATCCGACCATCTTCCTCTGGACTCCAGCAGGTCCGTGTCCTTCCTGTGCTGGGACCCCGGAGCTGGATGCAGCTGGAGACACAAGGCAGAGTCGAGGGTGAGGAGCACTTCCATCGTCTGCTGCCCACACTGCTCTGGATGCAGCCCAGAACAGGGTTGGCTTTCCGGGCTTTGAGTGCACACTGCTGGGTCATATTGAGTTTCTTGTCAACCAACATCCCCAAGTCCTTCTCCTCAGGGCTGCTCTCAATCTTATCTTCATGCGTTTTCATGTCAAGGCTGCAACAAAGCAAAATGGATCTTGTAATAGCCGTAGCTGGATAAAAAGATGACTCCTGGCTCTTGGCAGTCTCAAGATCTTTTTTCTTAGGTCTTTTACAGCCCAAAGAATTCTATGATTCTAAGATTCTTTGTAATATTTTAAGTTATTCTTTGTAAGTTAAATGTATGAAAAAAACCAGCAACAAGGAGAGAGATAAAATCACTTGCTTCCTAATTTTCAGTTGTCATGATCTTGTGAAACTACTTTCCTGTCCAGTGGCACCTTTGATATGTTCTCTGATTGCACCCAAACAGAGCTAAATCTTGCTTTATCTTCTTACAGAATTCTCACCCACCAATTATTCCCATGTATGAAAAGGAGAGGGAGACATAGGAAGTAATATTTCTCCAAATAAAAGGATTTGGAGCTATCATGGACTGTACAGTGAAAGGAAAACTTTTCTAACACATGAAGACAAATACTGAATAGAGTTTTCAGAGCTTTTGTGAAGTTTGAATTGTGAATCCCTGGGTTCCTATAAGGGCTCTATTTGTAGTAACACCTAAGGAGAACATGTTAAGTTTACAGACAGCAAAAGACACATGTGCAGGCACACCCATGAAGTGTATCTCCATGCAATACCACACCTAGGACAACACAATCTGTTTCATGCCAAGTGCTGTGTGCCATAGATTGTTGTCTCAGCACAGTACTCACAAACTCCACCAGACTACACTCAGCTCCTAGACATGGTCTTCCAAAACTTATTTTTTCTCTCTCTAAAGAGCTTTGAGTCTTGAAGCCCTGTCATGTCTCACACTGTGGGCATGCTTTTCTCCACTGAGGGCTAAATGAGCATCTCTTACATTCTCACACTGTGGGAGAACATTTGTCAAGTTTTCATTAGAATTTTGAATTCTGGCCCAGCATTCTTATAAGCTTATTTGAGTTTGGTGCCATCCTTAGTTTTATACAAGTTCTTCTATTCAAATAACAAATATTTGGGGTCTCAGATGACTCCTAAGAGATCTAATGTGGAATCTCTGCTTCCTGCCAGTTTGCCAGTGATTACTTTCTTGGAACTTATTTTGAACCAAAGTTGCTGTCCATGAGAGCAGCCTACACTCTGACTAATGAGATATGACTCAGGTAGGTGGACTTCATGTTTGGTCACAAATTAGCTGAACCATCAGGTTCAAAGGGTATTGCAACAGCATAAAGTCCAGCTGTCAGCCACACAGTAGCTTTCCTTCAGGGTTAACACTGAGGAAGATAGTATCTTTATTAATGAGCTGTACAATCAATACATTTGTGCATAATACACAGCAAATTCTGTGTATGCAGCAAGATGAAGAGGAGTCAATGCTTCAGTTAATCTCTGGAGGACAGGGCTGATGTGTCAGTGGATGCTGAAGGAATGGGCTGGCAGAACATTAACATTGTTCTAAAACAAATTAAAATTTTGGATCCCCGGTGGAAAACCCTATGTAACAGAACAGATTGGGGGCTGATTGGACAGGAAGCAGCTTTACCCATGGGGGCAAGAAGTTTTTCAATAGCTTGCCTTGGCAGTACAGGAATCCAAACTAATCACCCTCTCCAAGTCCCTGAAAGGAAGTTTTAGGGGGTGTGAGCTGGTCTCTTCTCACAAGTCCCAGGCTGTGTTAGGATGAGAGGAAAGGGCCTCAGGATGTGCCAGGGAGGTTTGGACTGAAGGTATTTAAAAGACTTGTAGATGTGACATTTAGGGACATGGTTTAGTGATGACTTGGCAGTGTTTGGTTTACTGTCAGACTTGATGTCAGAGGTTTTTTCCAACCTAAACAAATCCATGATTCTCCTTTTCTCCCCTGAATACAGTGTCTCTTTCACGACAAGAATTTGGAGTCAGATGGAGTCAGGAACTGGAAGCCCAGAACAGCCAATATGGAAACCCAGTTTAGTCCTGCCTACCTCTCCAGAAACAAGGCACCTAAAAGGCAGGTGTTGTTTCATTTCCTTATAGGAACTGAATCCTCACCAGATCTGGCCTTTTATTCTTCTACAGGGATTACATGAAATATTAGATAAATACATTCCTTTCTTTTTCTTTTTCTTTTTTTTTTTTTTTTTTTTAATTGGAATATCTTATTTGAATGTTTGGCAGGACTCTTGTACATGCACAGAATAATAAGTCATCTGTGGGCCACAAAAATCAGCTGGGGTCAAATCTTGAACTTAACTGAAGATCTTTGTAAAATCATGGACTTAAACTAGACCTACATCCCCCAGCTACAAATCAACTTCTCTGTTGAAAAAATAAACCTGTTACAGAGTGTTCTATCTTGTCCAGAAAAGCAAGCACACTTACACAAGATATTTGATAGGAATCCTCCATCATTGTGCCTTTGATCAACTTAATAAAATGTCTTTCCCATCTCAGAGAAGCTGAGGCCTGGGTGTTTGTCTCCCCAAGGAGACAAAAGAAGCATTTTTACAGGCTGCATGATGTCTGACTTTGGTAACTACCCATGCCTGGTGAGAACTCAGGGATTACATAGGACAGGAGCTAAAGGCAGAAAGAAGTCTTTAAACTTTGAGAGCTACTTTAGGGACATTGTCTTGATATTTGATGATATAGCATCTACCATGTTACTTATGATAATTCTAAAGCTCAAGGAGCCCCAGTCTCAGCATGAACATAAAAGACATGTTTCAAATCCACTAATTCCCATATTGTCTTTTTTTTTAACTTCTTCCCTCTTCTAACTGCTGAATTCATATTACAGTTGTGGCAGCTACGTTAGTAAAAGCTAGATGTGAACAAATACTTTCAGTAATGATGTTACTAAAGTACAAATTTAGATGACTAGAGAAGCAATTTATATTCAAGATATTTTTAACTGCATTGACTGATTGCGACTAGATTCATTAGGCAAGAATTTAGACCAAATCTATATTCAGAGTACTGGTCAGAACCATGAGGAAGGTCATGATATCTGGAAAATTCCAAAGCATTTACCCAAACTTACCCATCCACTGAAGAATGTTTTCCTGTCTTAGTCCTGTCAAATTAGAGAGCTCCTCCCCTCACTATCTGTTTTGTAGTAAGGCTCTGACTACTCTTTTAGGGAGGGTCGTCACTAAAATCAGCTAGAGTTGGTTTTAATTCAAACAAACCACATGGAGTTGCCTTCCCAAAAGGATTCATAGTCCCCTAGTTTTTTGACCACCAAGTTTTACGATGTTGTAAGAGAGAGGAGCTATATCTGCATAAAAATTGATTTAATAGCTCTGGCTATTTCATTTCCACAACTTTCTAAGCTAGTGGTAGGGTCACACTTGGACAGTGAGAAAGTTGCATTCCAATAGTCATTTTTGGAAACATGTAAGTAATTTATATTAAGCTTTAATTAGAAAGAGTCTGCAACACATTTCTCCCCTTTCTCTGAGAGTAGATGACAAATTCAGCACTTTTCTTTCTCTACTCTAATGAGTATCAGGAGACAGGTGACTACATATCCAGTAAGACTGAGAAGGGGCTAGAGCCCAAATAAAACACAGTGAGGGCACAAGCATTAGCTAATAACTATCACATGAACATTGCTATGACAGCAATATACCCATGCTTGTCAAATTTTCCCTGTTGATACTTCAAAAGACACCAGCAATTCTCCTGCACTTCACAACAAATATCCATTAGTATGGTTTTTTTTCAGAGAAGAGTGTATTTATGAAAATGTATGTTTGTGAAGAGTTGAAATTATGTGTAAATTCACACTGTATCCAAGACATAATTCCAGCTAGAAAAGGTGAAGAACATGTTGAAATACTGAAATATTCTATTTCAGTATTTTAAAGATTTTTTTTTCAAAATAGAATCATAAATTATACTCTAATTTCATTTAACATTTTCTTTTTTATCAGAAAAGTCTGATTCAAAATTAGACTATGTTGACAGGAAAGGAAATAGGAAAGTGCTAAGAGGGGACTTAATTCACATATATGAGAACCAAACCAAGCTAATTATGGGTGAAATAAATATGTCTAATTAATTCAAAGGAGGTTGTTTTGTTTAGTGTAATAAATCAAAAGTCCTCAAAAAGTCAGTTCATGACTTGACTGAACTTTTGCCTATGACACTTCACAGCAGAATGCATGATTTGCCTAGATCCAGCATACCTTCATGGGTTGGTGACGAGGCCAAACCACAGTGAGGAGAACAGACAGACTTTGCTAATGATCTAACTCTCACAGCCACACTATAAGCCAGTATTGGGATTTATTTATTTTTTCTTAAAAGGAAAGTCCTGAGTATACAGAGAAGAGCAGAACTGGAAGAAAAGCATTTTCTTCTATTTTGTTCAGCTATTGTAAAATAGTTATGCTCAGGTGGTGTTTTCTTTTTAAAAATTATATATTTAAAACACAAAGCCATGAAATGTTTAACACCATTCCGGAAAACTGATTTGTACAGAGTTTAGTTACATTTATTATTTAACAAGTGAATGGCAAAACTTACTTAAAGTTCCTCCGAGCATTTCAGATATTAGCAGGCTTTATAGAGATAAGAATAACAGGATTACTAGGGATGCTAATACTATACAGCAGAATTAAAAGCTACAACTAATATGGCTATTACTATCACTTTAGAACTATCCCACAATCTATTAGGCTTTCTTAGCAAGTTAATGAAATTCTTTGTCCCACACACAAAGGATCTGCAGTATAATAAAGCTATTAATGAAAGTAATTAAACCTGTTAGAATAAAAAAGGATCACCTGCAAAAAATAAAAAGGTAAATGCAATTCACTTACTCAACAATCATCTATTGTTTTGTAAACAATGCAAATTTTTAAAAGGCTTATCACTTCATGCTGTACACAGATCTTTTGAAAAATATCGGTGCATGTATTTCTTTGAACATCTAAATCAGTTTTTAAAAACAAAGTTTTGCTTAAAAACTGCAACAGGAATGTAACTACAGCAACTAAAAAACACCAAGTGCTATTTCAGGAGTAACAAGTAAGGTATACAAGCTTTAAAAAATTTCTCGTCCAATAGAGGTCGTTTTTCTTTTATTGTGGCTTAATATGGTTTCATAATTTCCTTGGCTTTAATACCAATGACTTTCTAAAGTGTAAATTGTATCTGATTCCGCTTACCTTATGCTGAAGGACAGATTGATTTGTTAGGCATTTCGGTTTTTTCACATATTAAAAATTAAGCAATAAGGCACAATGTGGAGGAGTGATTATCTGATGATAATCCCAGCATCCTGAATTTGCTTTATTGCAAATATAAATACATTTTAGATTTTTCACTGGATATTAAGGGCATTAGCATGCCCATAGAGTTTAATCTTCCCCTTCAGAATATTAAATTCATGAGGCTTTTTTTTCTTTCTAAGCTATTTTTAATGCGCAAGACAGGACTTCATATACTCAAGAAATACTGTAATTGGCTGGTGCATACTCCACTGGGGAGATTAATTTACAAGCACTGTACAGTTCTGCTAAAACTACTGCTCAACCTTTCAAAATGTCAATAGTATATTTTCCCAGCCCTGTAAACACATTTTGATACACAATATAAACTTTAATGGTAGTTTTAAGACATCTCTGGGGATATGGTTATTTAAGCAATAAGACACAGTGGGGTGTGAATTATGGTATAATAATTCCCTACCAACTGCATTGTTAGGCTCAAGGCCAAAGGCCAAGAGACCAATGAACACACTAGGTGTGAATTATGACTTCATAAGTCACACTCTAGAGTGTCTTACTGACATTAGAGAAATATTTAAAACATGTTTTAGAGCAAGTACTTTATCCCTATAGTACTGTACTTTGATGGAATATCATGAAAAATCTTTCCAAGTAAAAAGTTAGCCGTTACGTAACCTGGAATTAAAAAAAAAAATTTAAACACTGTGGTGACGTGCTTTAAAGAACAGCCCCAGAAAATGTACATCTTACCCACGTTTGCAAAAAGTAGCATGAAGGCCTTCTGCACAGGGGATCATAATCTGCTTTGCTTATTGTCTGTAGAATCAGACTGCCAGAATCAGGGATGTACTTGCTTCTCCCACGTAGCTGTGTGCTGAAACTGCTAGAAAATCTACACAGCTTTTTTCCCATGCTTGTCCATACTGCTGTAATAGGACACAATGTGGACTTTGAACAAGTAGCAAAAAAGTTCCTTAAGACCTCATTTGAACTCCTGCAGTTGAGCTCCTGAGGCTGCTCACAGTTCTAACACAACTTTTAGTAAGGACTGCAAGTAGGATAATGTATATTTATACTGTTTCCCGTTTTAAACTCCCTCTGACAAATGCCTTTTCTCCCCTCTGGGTACTCCCGCATTCCAAGTGCCGCAATGACAACAGTGTCATCTGGAGATACACAAGCTCACCTTACAAATAGCTCAGTGACTGGGAGCAAGCTCGCTGCAGCAGCAGCAGCAGGGATTTTGGCATGATCTAAACTGGCTTCTCAGTCAGGTTTTACAGCTTGTCTTAAACTTCCAGGCAGCTGTGGATTGATTGCTAGCAGTGGCTGAGCCAGCTAGGGAGCATTAGGGTTAGCAGTAGGATAGAGTTTATGGGAGGGCTGCTTGCCAGGCCCATTTGGGGAGCGATAAGCCTCAGGGCATGTCTGCAGGTCTCAGTGCACTGAGGTGCTCAGCACTGCTAGGCTGGCTGGGGAGAGCTTCTTGCGGCTATGGATAGGGATGCTGTGCCATGCAGGGATAACAGCTTACATCCTGGAAGCAAAATAGCTGCAAGGTCAGGTTAATTAGCTCTTCTGCATCCAGTTCTGGAGCTGTTGCATTTTGCACTCACTCTGTGTGTCCTTGGTTGTCTGAGCAAAAAAACCAGAAACCTCAGTTCTTCCAGGGACAGCTTCATTCTGACATAATTGTGTAGCAGGTGAGAGTTGTTTTCTGCATAACCTCACTCACAGGGGTTACCTGCCCTTCCTGGATAAAGTCATTGTCTGTGGCCATTCACATCAAAGGTAAGGTTTGGAGTCTAGAATTCCTCATTCTCCATGAAATAGAAATGGATAATCTTACACAGAGGACTCCTGGGAAGCTAAGAGTGGTAACAAGGTATAATTCTGAGCTAACTTGGTGTCTTCCCTTCCTTGTCCACTCAAAATGTCTGTTTTAATCTCCAGCAAGAGAAGGTGCTTAGTTCTGCCTACAGCTTGATGATACTCATGGGAACAATTTGAGCTTTGCTGCTTCCCTGTATACACAATCAAACAAGCATGTGGTTGCTTTTTACTATTCAGCCTGATTGAAATTTTGTCAAACATGATGGAAAAACTTACACCTCTAAGGATTTTTTCCTTTTCCCACAACTTCCAACCAAGAGTGAGTGCACCATTTTAGACCTAGCTTATATTTGAAAATATTTGTTTTATATCCACTTGCCAAACTCGTAACACTTTTTCCTGCATCTCAATAGGAACGGGACAAATAACCAAGAAAAGGGTTCCACACTGGCTCTACATACTCCAAGAACTTAAAATAAGTAGCCCCAGAAAAGTACCTTTAAATATATATAAATTACACCTTTTAGTGGCAAAGCAGTATTTGAAAGACTGCTGGGTAATAACCACCAAGTTCCCAGCAGCATGTTTTTCATAAATTAACATTACTGCTCAGAACTCATCTACACTAACTAGAATGCTGCAATTTCTGAAACCATTTCATTACATGAAATTTGAGGTATAAATGCATCACTGTGCTACCATAATAAGGACATAATACTTTGATATACCCATCTCTGCAAAGCCTTCTGGCCTGTAACAGTAAATCACAGACCTATTTTCATACCTCATTACCACTATGTATCTTTCCACTGACACCTGACCTTATGCATAATCAGTTATGAATTTCAAACCACACTTATAATCTAAATGAATGCCTCATTATTTTACATAACCCAGAATGAAATAAGATTTGAGATGTAATTTCAAATTCACAGTTCACACATTCAGATATGCAGGTCCATCAAAAAGAAGCAACGGTCTCTAATTCATGACTGTGAACAGCACCAAATCACTCCTGCACATAGGAGCTTTGCAAGAATTTCAGGATTGGATTTTACAAAGGATATTGCCAGTTCTGAAAAAAATAACACAGTGTTGAAACTGTTTGGTACGTTGTTAAAGATAATCTATAAAAAAAAAATGCAAGTACTGAATTTATTACCTGTATTTTGAAGAAAGAACGACAGCACCAATTGCATGAAGTTATAAAACACCAGAAATAAACATGTAAATCTCCATGGAACACAGACATCTACAAAGAATTATATATATATACATATATATATATATATGTATACATGTAAGATAATAAACCCATTCATTAGGGAACAAGAAACATTTTTGTACTGTATAAAACAGCTGTACAGTGTGCACACAGACTTTGCCGATCTATCCAAAATGTCTGTCAGTCACTTCTCCCCATCATCATTTGCTTAACATATTTTCTTCATTGTCCATGGGAAAACTCTGAGTGACTGTTTTGTACTTTTAAGCTAAGTACTTATAGTGCAGTTTGTCTCCATACATATATACACATGCATACATATATATATACTTGCTGGTGCACACATATATGTATACATGTATATATATGAAAAGAACAAACATGCACATGTACACACACACACACACACGTGACAGATCTAAACAACTCCTCCATCCTGTGCTATTGAATTAGTGCTTGTAAAAAACCCCTGCACGTGTTGTGAAGGGAAGGAAACTTGCTGATTGTGCAGATTGAAGTCATTTGATGGTTCCATTTCTAGCAGTCTGCAAACACACATCTGAATCATATGGTGGTGTCCCATATGCCTGAAGAGAGTCTGTTGCAGGAGGTATCTTCTACCTTCTTCAGCAGCGTCGGCTTCTTGCAAGGGGGTGGAGGTGGGGCTGAGATTCTTTGCTCAGTATTGTGCAATATTTGCTGCCAGTCTTCTCTCTCTTCACACAGCTTTCTCCTCCAATCTAGAAGCTCTTGTAGAGCCACACTCTCATTTTCGGAAAGCCTAAGCTGATGAATTACCTGAGAGAAGAAAACAATAATAACAGTAACAATAATAACAGTAACAATAATAATAAAAGTGGATAAAGAAAACAGATCAAGTAAGCACGTGAATAATTTGAAGCAAACTTGTCCTCCAAAAAGGTTTTAATTTTTTACCCTGAAAATAAAGAACATTAGTGATTTAGAATTACTTTATTGCAATCTCATGGCTGAAAATCACAGAGTCTGAAGTCACAGTCTCTGAAGTTGTATGAAGCAACTGCCAAAAATGAAACAAACAGAAAAAAACTTCCCTGTTTCATTAAAGGGTACATGAACACAATTCTCTAAAACACACAAAGTAGACTGCCTACAGCTGTTGCAGGGGTAGCAAGGTTCTTCCTCTAAATGCAAATACCCAAATAGCCATAAGCAAGAAACCATAACCTTTGTTGCATATTAGAATTGGTAAAGCGTCTTGTCTGAGACAGGCGTTATCCTCAGCATCAGGGCCAGTCCCTGTCTTCCTCCAGAGTATACATGAACAACTTTAACTGAGGTTTCAGTTGGCTGGAATCCACTTATGAATTCATGCTGAAGTACTCACAGTTCTGTACTAGAGTCACAATCCACTTAGAAGAAACTGCTCCCTTACATTTAACTCTTCTATTGCAGTGATTATTTCTTTTGTTCAAGTCAGTCTGAAGCCCTCATGGCAGCACAAGTCCATGAAGCAATGAGGTCCATCCCACCATCCTTTAAGACTTCCTTGACACCTACACAGTACAGCAGCCCCTAGAGCAAGGATTGAGATCTATTGTCTTGGGAGCATTCTGTAGCAAGAGAGGCTTAACTAGAAAATATGAAACAAATCCATCATAACATCTAATAGTCCACAACCCTTATCCTGTTACCTTCTTTCTTGAGAGCCCCACAGGAGCACCTGTAAGAGGCACCTGTGGCATGACTAAAATGTCCACATTTCACCTCACACAATGGCCTGAGGCTGCATTTCTACTTGTCATAATGAGGGATGGCTGCATGTGAGTTCTGAAAAAGGAAATTATGTGCAGTGCTCATGAGACACCCCACACATGATTAGTTCCAGTTGCAAGGAAAGCTGAGTGACACAAAGGGCATTTTTTTCACTGATAGACAATGAGGTTCCTGGGGCAGAAGAACTACCTGTGGGCTCTTCCTGTGGCTCCTGCTCTTCCCTCATGGAATAGTAAGTGGCTGGGCACAGAGGATATCCAGGCTTTACACTGCTATTTCAAATGTGTCCTGTGCAAGTCAGACCTTTCACATGCACATGGTGTCAGAGAAGGAATGAGCCCTTACATGGATGTGCCTGAATATGTACAGGGAATTTGCTTAATTTCTGGTTGGTTGATACTTCAAAGAGAAATGCATTAATATATAATATACCTGTCTTAATGACAGGTATAATGAAAAATAGTTTAAAATTCTGACTTTTTTTTAAAAAGAAGAAAAAATGAAAATGTTTGAAAGACTTAATTAAAGTGTATCTCAATTGCATATCACTATAAAATTGAAAACCTCTTTGCTTTTATATTTACACAAAACACAACAGGGCATCTCAGCAAGTCAGATAAAAATGGAATGTTTCACATTTATTGCTAGAGGGACATCAGAGACAAAACACACGACCTATTTTACAGTGGTAATTATAGAAGATTAGAAGACAAAAGTTTGCACTTGGAAACAATGCATCAAGAAAGACAGGCCAGGTGGCTTTATCCTATAGAACAGCTGGATGGTTTGTGAGTCACCACGGCTTACCCAGTCCTGGCCATTTTCTGTAGTTTTTTGTGGGTTTAAATTCTGAGCATAATCCACTTTAGAGCACACATAGATTGGAATGCAGTCTTCTCAATTTGGACACCTTATTTGTTCCCTAAATTTTAGACATTTCATGAATCTGCACTAGGCATGTTTCTCAGAGAGGAGCTGGAACACACAAAAACCAAGCTTTGTTAGGTTGTCATCACGAGAGTTACACATGAAAGAGTTTCAGAAGTAATTTGTCAAAGACATGCCTGAATCCTGGAGGATAAATATAGTTTAAAAAAAATAGATATTTTTAAACTGTGTAATTGGATATGCTCTGGTGACAAAAGTTTGATAGCATGACTAATGAAGTCTGGAAGAATTTTCAGATTGAGAGATGGACAGAGTATTTGAAAAGAGACAGTGCTAGTGCCATTCCAAGGAACATAAAGGCACATAGGTGCAGGTGAGCAGTGAGTATATTTTGCCTGGGCATGGAATTGACAAATGCATTCTGTTTATAGCTTATAGGCATTGAAGAAGCTTTATTATATTGTCCCTGTTTATGTAAGCTTTAAATTAATATTAGGTTATCAGTTAGAGCACATTTTCTAGTGCTTAGTGGAAAAAAGTTGGTCCAGTTCACAAATAAGTGTACATATTTTATCTCATTTTCTAAAACAAGGATGGAAAAATATCTCAAACATTTATTCACTGTGAAACTGATCTGGTAAATAAACTGGAAAACAGCCTGGATGAAGGACATGAGATGAAACTGCAGTCAAAATGAAATGGGGAAAAATGCATAAGAAGTGGCAGAGCTCCAAATGAACCAATTTTAATTAGATCTATTTGAATAACATGATATCTTTTCTCTTTTCCATTTATGATTAGACCTGTGACGAGCTAAATATCTACTATACATATTCATTATAGAAAAGGTTGGCTGAATAATTTTACATGAAGCACATCGTAAAACGGTAAGCTATGTTTCTTCATTATTATTCTATATCCTGAGCAGGTATTTTGTGAAGGGTGAATGATGTGCATAGGAATTAATTACTTTAAGACTAGGGATCTTTTAATGGACACTAAACAAACAACTTCCACCACCTGTATCAGCAACAACAACTGTAAACCAGGATTTTCGTACTGAAAGTCAACGGTCAGTCAGCCATGGTAAACACAGAATTTGGGTTAGACACACAAAACACACACTGGCATTTAATAGCTCTGCCATTGGGTGGAAACACCATCCCTGTGTTCAGTATCCAGAGTTCTTTATGAGCAAACAAGAAAAGCTAAAGTGTCAAAGTCACACACAAAAGAACAACTTTTCTGGGAACCACAGCTATTAACTGGAAACTGAGATGGATTGAAGGATTTAAAACAGATCCATATTTTCTACTGCAAAATATGGCAAGATGGACAAAATAAATTTGTCATGAGCAGTCCAGGGAGGAACTTTCAGGACTCATTCCTTCCACTTCACAGCCAAAACTCTCAGGCTGCAAAATCAAATTCTCTCTTACTGGCATCAGGGATTTTGATTGGTGACAGAACACCATAGACTCAGTTCCATCACAAGATAGATGGAAGGAGTTTCATCATTCTCTAGAAGTTAGAGCATATTGGAAAAAATAGAAGATATGTATTCAGCTTCTCTGTGTCAGTCCTAGCTGAGATGAAAATCATTTTCCTCTTTGCATTGGGAGTTAGAAGAGAGCTGATAACACTGCAGTGTTTTGGCTGCTGCTGAGTAGCACTGGCACAGCCTCAGTGCTGTCTCCAACATTCCCACCTGATCTGGGGGTGGGCAGCCTTTTGGGAAGGGGACACAACTAGGCCAGCCTACCCAAAAAATGACCAAAGGGATATTTAATACCATATAAGATCTGCACACTTAAAAGAAAAAGGATGGGGAAGGGGGACATTAATTATTTACAAAGTTTGCTTTCCAGAACAACTTCCACATATGCTGAAGCCCTGCTTCTCAGGAAGTGGCCAGACATTGCTTGCTGATCAGAAATAGAGAATAAAAACTTTCTGTTTTCTTCTTCCTTTGCTGCTTGCACATGCACAACCCTCACTTTTGCTTTAGTAAACTGCCTATATCTTGACCCACGAATTTTTTCTGTCTTGTTTTTTTCCCCTTGTCCTGTTGTAGGGGGGGTGATAGAGCAGCTTGGTGGGCACTTGGTGTTCAGCCAGGGTCAACCTACCACAGTTCTTTCAGGTTAAGGAAGATACCAAGTTCCCATATGCTGAGAGGACACTGCAACTACAAGGGGTGGACTCTGAGTGCAGAGCAGGACCCTGACTCCTGCGCTTTGTGCTAAAGTAAATCCTTCAGAGAGAGTCCTTTGTGGTTCTAATGCACAAAAAACCACTGGAGACAGAGCACTTTGGTTATATGCTGGCAGTCATGAAAGTCTTAGAGCACAATTTTGACTATACATGTTTGAGTCTTGCATAGTCTTTGGGGAATGAGTTTCTGAACTGCCTTTTGGATTTAGGCTTGTAAGTTTTGCCTAGATTTCACTTTACAGCCTAAAGAAGACATATTGGATTTCAACTTTGTCTTAGAATCAAGATGAGTTGCTATAAGGTGGGTCAATAAATTATTTTAATGACAGACTATTTAATATGCAAGTTAAAAATTCAGCAATTTTTTAATTATAGAAAGTAAAAGGTTTCATATTTTAAAAAATTTGTGACCAAAAAGTGTGCCAGATAAAGTGATTAACTGGCACATTTAAAATTAACTTTGAGTTATTTAGAGATTTAGCTCTAGAATTTCAAGAAATTCATTCTGCATTAAAAGATCAAACACTATAAATTTAGAGGATGTTTTGCAACATTCATAAGCAAAGAACTTACATTCTCTGTGTGTCAAATGCAACAGAGTCTTAATCATCAGCCTATGACTAAAGGACTCATTACACAGTCTGACAAACAGAGATTTATTATTGGTAGATTCTTTTCAGTATTGCACCTCAGTTTGCTCCCTCACTGATGAAATGTAGGGTTTACCTTTTAAAAAATATGTGTATACTACTCCAGTAATTTTTTCATTTGTGAGTACATTGTTTTTACTAATATCCACCAGAAATGAAGTATTTAACTACATACGCTAATTATGTATTATTTAAAACATACAAATAATTTTCTTTGCAAAAAATGTAGTACTTCATGTTTTATTACTAAACTACCAGAACTACCAACTAAAACCAGTTGCTTCTTTAAGTTCTAGTAAGGTTCCTGCTTATAGACATATAAGCACAACAGAAAACCACAGAGCAGTGTAAGGCACCTGCAAAGCATATAAACTTGTGTTACTGAGACATTTGCATATTTCTTACTTGGAGAAATGATGTCAGTTGTTTTCTTCAATAGATTTATCAATGTTGGTGCTTTAAAGTAACTGTCAGTAAATGCTCACAGTTAATTATTACATCATTAATTTTTCTCTTCCATTAATGAAATTGAGGTCCCATCACAGAATCCATGGGAAGACTGAGTCCAGGAGAGCAAAGATTTTACCTTTCTAAACTTTTATCAGGATCTAAAGTGAATTATATTATAAATGTATATTGTTGATGATAAAATTATCATAATTATTTTAGAAATGAAACTGCCTTGACAAAACCCCTGTTTACAATCTCTTTCAGTCTGCAGGCTGCCTAAATACGAAAGCCAAATAAATTTCAGCCATGAGGTGACTCACAGTTAACCTTATTACAGTCCTCCAAAGCAGTTCACAGACCCCACTAGATCCTTTGTGGATCCCCAGTTTTAAAGACAATAATGATAAGGACCTCTTGTTTCAAAATTAGACACCTTTTCATTCAGTAATTCAGAAAATAATTCTTACAGCATGCAATTATTAGCAAGAGCAATATATTTTGATTAAACTTGTGTGCAACTCTCACAAAAATGTTTCTAACTCATTTTAATGGCTTTATTCAATTTTTTAAAAAATCTGACAAGCCCCTACACTGACTCTTTTCAAACATGCATGTCACAACTTTATTTCCAAACTACAGAACAGGCACACTGCAACCTCTCCAAAAATCCTAACACTTCAGGTACCAACAGATATATTTCGGGTTTTCTTCTATGTTAAAAAAAGAACAGAAAACAGGAAAGGATTGCTTTTTCACCAACTACTAAATCAAGAAAAATTAAAAATTTGATAGCCTACATGGTATTTACCAATAAAATACTAATTTAAATATATAAGGGGAAAGCACACAGTAAGCCAAGGGTGTGTTAAGAAGCCTAGGTAAGCATTCAACATAAATCAAATCAATATGTAAATTTGTGTTTGATTGGAAAACCTACAGTGATCATGAATGACCCCAGCACGGAGCAGAGAGCAGCTATGATAAATGAGCTTGCATGTTTCAATGTTCCAATTAAAATCCTCAAATAGAAACATAACACTGGGATCCAAACTGATTCATGTGATTATCATGTGAATGCTGGGACAGGCTTTTTTTTTTTTCAATAGCAGACCCACTGAATGTAATAACTTGATATGTGATATACAAAAATAAAGTGATTTTAGTTATTTGTTCTTTTAAACTGCTGCTGATTTTTCTTTGTGTTGGAGCAACTTTACATAATGTCCAAAAAATAATGGATGCTAAATGGGTTCATTGGAAAGGAGAAAATGGCAAAGAAGATGGGTACTCTGTCTGGTGCAAATCTAGATTTTCTCTGGAGGAGGTATGCCAGCAAAACATTAGTGAGATCCGTAACTGAAAATGCAATGCATTTGCTTTTTTCTAAACAGGAAAATACTTTTTTCTCTCTCAGTTAAAATTTCTAATTAAATCAAAAGAATAAACTTTAGAAGAAATATTGCTATATAGATGACATACCAAAGGAAGCAACAACTTGGCTGACCTATAAAAATCTGGGATAATCTTAAAAGTAACTTTGTACTTGAAATTTAAAAGGAACAACATATACTAACAAGAATGCATTGCCACACGATTCAGGCAGAAATGTTTTCTCTTCTGAAGAAATTTACAGTTATCTCTTGGATATTTTTTTCAAGGGACAGATTCAATTTTCTTCCAAACGTCAGCTGTGGAATGATGCTGGCAGCAGGATGGTCTCGTGTCAGAGATCATGCAGACACAGGAATCTTTATCTTTGATTGCCCAGTCCAGCCCTCTGCTATCACATGGCACTTGGAAGCCTCTCAAACCTCATCCTAAAAAATTAATTCCCCTGTTTGCCTTAGTTTCACTTTCTGTTAGGATTTTCCAGAAGAATTAATGAAATAAAAATGAACTGAGGATAATTATCTATTAAATGAACTCTGCCTCCGGAAGCCCTTCCTCACAGACCACTGAAAACTGAGATCACACTTGCAAAAGGGACAACTCGTATCTGTAACTTTACCCTGGGTAGCAGAGGCTTCTTGTTTCTATTAGAAAGAGAATCTTGGGCTACACACACCTAAACTGTGCCACAGGCAGGCTATTTTACATTCATCATTTAAATGCAATTCTATTTTGGATGGAAATTGTCTGATTTTCTGCCATACTGCTGTGGTTTCCCAAAGGGTTTTTTTGTTTGGTTTGGTTTGCTTTTGTTTGTTGTTGTTTTGTTTGTTTGTTTATTTGGTTTTTGTTTTTGCTTTATTTGAGGAGGAGGAAGGTGGTTGTTTGCTTCGGGGGGATTTTAAAATTATTATTATTTTTTGAAATAATAGATTTTAGTCACAGGACCTGTCTTCCATAATTTTGCATCTTTTAGTGAAGTAGCTAAATCAATAATATTAAAATATATCAATAGTTATATCACAGTATTTCCAATGAATTATGTTAGCCATTTTCCATACAGATAGGAAGTATCTCAGCAATCAAAGAAAATATATCTTTGTGAAAAAAAAATCAGCACATAAATCTTGAATACAACTGTAATTTGCAATCTGGTAGAAAATATTAGTACAAGGTAGGCAATGCTCAATAATATATGATAGTACACATCAGGCACACTGATTACCGCAGCTGGGAGCAGAGTTGGACAAGTCTGTACATTCAAAACAGGAGTGTACTTTCTTTATTTTGATATTATAGCTTTCAAATTTTTTTTTCTTTTTTTGGCTGAGTCTAGATTTCTGATGTCAACTAAAAGGTGACACATTCCCAGAGTGACTAAAACATCAACCATCAATAAATATTGAATTTTTTTTTTCTCTAAGGTAATATTTATCTCCAGATAAACAAATTATGCAATGCTCTCTAAAGCCATCAAGACATCCTCCTAATTTGCCTCTGATGCTTGAGAAAAAGAATATGTTCAGACAGAAACTGTCTTTCTCAAGTTGAGTTCTGAAAACAATAATTTATCACAGAGGTTTTTGGAACAGCTCAGCTAACAATACTAATACTGCTTTGCACCTAATCTAACAAAAAATATCTGACAAACTAAGCCATGTTGCTACTTAATTGATCTCTGCCTCCTTATGACATTAATGGAGATATTTCATTTGACTATACACAGACTATGTTTGCCACAAAGCTTTCAAAGTAATTGCAAAAACAATCAACTTATATTTGCTGTAGTTGGGTATCATCCTCTGTTGTATAAAAACACTGCACTTATGGTCAAA
This sequence comes from Fringilla coelebs, assembly GCF_963513975.1. Taxonomy (NCBI): domain Eukaryota; kingdom Metazoa; phylum Chordata; class Aves; order Passeriformes; family Fringillidae; genus Fringilla; species Fringilla coelebs. Next base: position 24,450,027 of record NC_140029.1, on the reverse strand, counting down.
ACAATGTTAGAAGAACACATCATTTAATTTATGGTCTGTTAGCGATCTACATCTCTGCTATCTGCACGCAGCAGTGGGTGACAGGAAGAGAATGAAGGGCAGAGGAACCAATTTATTCCCTCTCACACCCAAAGTGCAGCCACTCTCCACAGGTGCTGCCAGTGGGGTGGTGGAAGCAGCCTTTTAGGGTGAGCCACTGGCCATTGTGGCAGCCCAAGAGGGATAATTACACCCTTCAGCCAAACACCAGAGCTCAGGGAGGGCATGGGGATACTCAGGAGGTTTTGTTTCCTTCTCTTCTACAGTCTCATTTACCAGGGCAAATGCAGTGAGGATGAAGCTCTGGAGTCAGAAAAGGGCCTGGAGTGTGTAGGGAACTGGCTGTGACATCCACTGGTTCAAAGAGGATCTGTGCTCTCACCTGTGGAGGTCACAGTGGTCAGGTCTGGGATATTACTGCTTAGCAGAGGGGCATCAGCCCTCCAGGAGCTCTTCAACATAAAGACAAGACAGTGTATTCACTGGTGATTTTACACAATGCATTACCTCATACCATTTAATCTATAAGGCACATACTTTTGACTGTAAGTCTTCTAAAAATAAAGCCACAATGTGTTATAGAACCTGATTTTCATTGCTGAGTGTGACATTACAAAGAATATTCTTTGTGCTACTGTCAAAGCAATGAACAAAACACAATGCAGGGGCACATACTGATTCAGATCAATGATAAGTGTATTCTATGTCTTCTCTTGGATGTTACATGTTTACAAAGGTGTTAGTTTTTTTTTATTACACCAGACCTGTTTGATTGCCACTTTTTGCTTCAAAGATGATCAAAGATTACTTTCAGCTAATGGGCAAACATGATGGACAGTAACAATGAATGTCAGAGCCCAGCGTTTAGAGTGTGACAAAAGATGGGGGACAGCAACACATTGCAACACATTCTTGACTATTCATTTTTTCAAAATTTTGAACAGCCAGCAAAAGAAGTGATTGGCAACAAATATTAAATCAAGTAGGAACAAAGAAGACCCTTGAAACCATAATGAATATGCAGCTCTTTCTGAGGGAAGAGACTGCTGAAAGCAATGAGATTTCAAGAAATAAGAGCTATGGCTTAAGCTGTAATGAAACAATAAATAATACTTCACGAATATGAAAAGACACTTCCAATTTAACATTGTCAGATGTTGGCTCCTATATTACTGCAATCTGCCAATCTGCACCATGGGCTTTAAACAAAATAGAAGAGATAAGACTGCAGATTTTCTAATATAACCATATGTGAAAAAATAACCATGAATTTTTATCTCACCTCTTTGAACACATGGCAGATAAAACATATTTCAGAAGTGGGTAACCAAAATCCTACACCAGGGTATGTCATATGCCTGATATTACTTAACCTACCAGAATGGCAAGCTGCTTGTTTATTTGTGTTCTTGTTCTTTCCACAGGATTGAATGCATGTGACATCCTCTGATTACAAACAAGCAAATATCCAGCCATACAAAGCTAAACTGGACAGAGGCTTTGCATCTATCAACAGAAAACTTTATGCCTTTCTTCTGGGACAACTGAATCATCAGGAGACTATGGTTAAGACCTAACTTGCACAGAATGCAACCCTGTAAATGTAGGCAATCATTAATATTATTTTTATTTTATCATACATAAAAAATCACATTGATATGTGCATGGATATGAATATCAAATCTGGAACATCACTTAGACTTTCTACTTTTTCCTCCTTAGTCCTTGTCTTTTTACTGTACCACCCTCTGCTCTGTTCTTGGTTCTTTCCCTCCTGTTCTTATCTTCCTTTTAGGTTTTTTTTCTCATCACTTCTTCAGGTTGATTCCTTCTCTCTGGCTCTTATATATTTTGTCTTTCCAAATCCCTTATTCAGTTTCATTATTTACCTTCTCTCTCAGTTATTTTATTATTTTTCCAGACTTTTGTCTTAGAATCATTTATTATCTGTGCCTGGTTAACTACCCATTCCCCCCCCCACCCCACACATGCTTATTATCACTCTACTCTTGAATCTGTCCCTCACCTCCCATCTGTTTATTATCTTCAGGTTGTCCATCTCATCCTGTTACAGACAGACCATGTTGCTTCTTGCTGCCCACATAAGAAAAAAATGAATCTTTTAGCTGGCTGGCTTTTCTTGATTCCACTATATCTTTCTCACACCACTTCTCACTCCACAGTGAATGGTAATAACAACTTCAAAATATCATTGAAAAAAAACCCCAAACCCAATCCACCAAAAACCTCACAGTCCTGGATCTGTGAAAAAAAGACAGGGCCACTTAGCTTTTGTGGGAGGTACAAATGTAGAGGTTTGCTTTTATTGAGCCTATTTCATCTTGTTGCCATTGCTGACATTACAAAGAATTTATATATTTCAATGGTCTTTATGCCCTTTTAAACATAGACACTCATAGCAGCTGTTGAGAGCAGAGGAATCACTAAAAACAGTCTGGAGAGAGCCTATTGGATTGGTTAAGGAACTGAAAAATACTTTGTGTAAAAGAAAAAGAGCACAGGAGCAGTATTTTAGCTTTTTTATTTTAGAGGAGGTTTTGGGTTTTAGACCCTTCTAAGCAATTTCAGCATTTGTGGAATAGCCAATATGGTTTGGGGATCACTTCCTAGAGTGTGACTGAATAGAAATGACTCTTACTCATATCAGAATTTCCTACCTAAGCAAGTTTATGGCAAAAATGACCAGAAGCAGCATCTCTTTCATTTTGGTGAGGTTTTTTCCCTCTGGAAGGAAATTATGGCATAAGAATTTGAGACGACAGATCCAGGCACACTTGGAACTGCCAAACTGTTTAGACAAATCACTGAAGCAATTTGAAACAATAATTATTTAAATAATTTTAAATCTGTAATTTCAAATCAAGCTTGGGAAAGGAATATTCCTAGTTTTCTGCTGTTTGGGGAGCAAGAGGCTACCATAACACTTCCTGTACAAGTTGAGTTAGAGGCATTGCTGCGAATAGTAAAGTTTTCTTGTAAGGGTAGATCAGGATATTGCTTTTGCAGTACCATTCTACTGCAGATTTTTGGTTCTCAATCTTGAATATATCCTTGACTAGAATGTTTTGGTTTACAAGGAAAGCACAAAACACAGGAAAGCTAGTTGCTGGGTTGGGGAGGAGAAAATTTGTGGCTCTGCTAGCAAATAGTTTCCAGAAGATCTACTATCTGAACAAACTAAGGCACATGAAACTTCTCAATAACTGGTTTCACCCCCAAATTCATGGTTCAGCTTTCACCTTCACAGAGAATGAAGTTACAGTGCTATATCAGATGTTAGGTACTTTATGTTTTTATGTGGTATTGATAAAAAATACTTGGAAATCTATAGCTGTCACACCACAAAACAATATGAAGAAAAACGTAGTAGTTAAAAAACCCCAGAGTTTGTAGCTCTTTTGACATGCAAAACTCTTATTTCTTTAGATGTGTGGTCTTTCATTCATAAGGAGACAAAAATTAAACCTTAATATTCCTCCACTTTTTCTAAAAGAATGAAGTAGAATCTTATTCCATAACTTTCCAATGAGATAATTTGTTAGTATTTGAATTTTCCAATTTTTATCCTTTTTCATTCAGGAAAAATTGCCCTTTATGTAATCCCTGCCCTAGAAAATTAGCATTTATGGCCAACAGTAAACCTTTTTCTTCTTTTTTTTTCTGTCAGCAGATTTTATTTTAGGATAATCATCTGGATGATGTTTTATGCTTGGTAACTACTTTCAAAAAATTTTGTTAAAAGATTGATCCAAATGCTTTACGTTGACAGACACTGACCTGAAGAATTGTCTCTGGAGTGTGTAGATTTGCAGTGTGCAGGACTGTCAGGCAGTGATGCAGGTAATTAGCACCTGATGTGACAACACAGTGGTACCATAGTCACAATGTCTCAACTTAATGGAATGGATATTCACCTTGAGATCCTGTGACACAACTGAAATGAAATAACCCTCACTGTCACTTCACTAAGGAACTAGCAGGGAGATATTTAAAAAACTCATAAATGTTGGAAGCTCCTGAAAACTAGTGAACCAGTTTCCTTTAGCTGAAGTGACAGTGTCTGCCAAGATATCCAAGGAACTAAATTTTTCTCTTTAGAGCAATTAGTCAATCATGGACCTGTGAAAAAAAATATGTCCCACTTCATACAGCTGTGCAAGAATTATTTTAAGTGATAAGGTTACTACAGTGAAGCCTGGCAAAGATTTTTACAATCAGCTTGTACGCTGTTAGAGTCTCTAGCAGCATGCTAAGAAATGTCAACGGTAATTAAACCCAGTCATTTTCAAATATATGCCATGCTTTGGCAATGCTGAGGAAGGCTTTTCACAGTAAGAATTCTCAGCCCTGTGAGCATAGATTTTTTTAAAGATTTTTTTTTTTCTTTTTATGGGAAGAAGAACATTTTTCTCTTTTTCTTTTGGCAACACCATTTTGGAAGATGTTTATTCATTAAAGGAATTGTATCAAAATCACAGAACTACAGGTTTCTTCTCTCAGCTTGTCATAGTTCTTACTGAGCTTGAATTTAAGGATTGTCCCTGCATGTAATTCTGAGTACATTGCATGGAATTTATTTTAAAAATTTGTGAAACACTTTGGCAAAACATCTGAAAATTTACTGAAAAGTGGCATTTCAAAATACTGAAAAGAAATTGCTTTAATGTTTTGGCAAGTACTTTTGGAAAAATAAAAAGCACAAATTTGCAAATTGTTAACAACTTGCTTCTAAAATAAAATATTTAAATGTTGCTTCCATTTGCAAAGAATTGAAGAAGAGGCTCCCCTACATACAGTTCATTTAACTTTTTGTACTGTCCTGATGTAGTAATTTAAACAGGATCCTCTTGACCCAGGTAAGCTCATTAGCAACAGAGGTGTGAGGTACATCAGGACAAAAGCTTCTCACTGTGTGAGGTTTGTAACTGAAGCAGTGTCAGACTTGGACTTTTCATTTGCCAGAAAGTTCTCTTTGGCCACTCTCATAGGTAATAAGTACTTGGTTGATGTAATAGAAATGTAACAGAGATAATTGGAAACACCCTCATCCAGGATACTCCTCTGGAGACAGAAGAAAGTGTTTTTTTCATAATAGGGTCAAAGTCCATTTTTGAGACTCTGAGAGGTATGGTGAGGTGTGGTGTGCAAGATGGATTTGCTCCCATCCATGTTCCAGGAAGCTCTAGCTGGCTTTACTCAAGGAGTTAGAGTAGTGCTGAGTGCTGTCTTGGCACAATCTTTCAGCTCAGAATAGGCCCTGTAGTTATGTGCTTCTGACAGTAAGGCAGAAAAACAAAAAATGAAGGCTTTTGTACTAGTTTGCTCACATATTTATGCAGTTGAAACTTAATGCTTTTCAGAGCTACATTAACACCAAGTATGATGTTGAAGGTTGAATCTTGCTCCTGCTGGAGCCAGAGGCCAAACATTCGTTTAACTTGGCTAGGGCCAGTGTTTTGTTGTTATTAAATGTCAGCTGTCCCCCACTGCTGTCTCTTACCTTCTGGTAAAATAGTTTGGAAATGGTAAAATTGGTTAATAAGAGGTTTCTGTTGAGAAAAGTCCTCTTTGCTCCAACTTGTTTCCCATTTGGCAATATTTAGCTTTACTGTAGACTTGTTACAATGATCTCAAATAAAAAAAATGGCTTGGGACTACCCCTTTAGAAAAGTGCACTGAAGACATAATGCCAACAGGAGAATACACAAATGATGTTTAAGTGAAGTAATATAATAATAAAATTTTTGAGAGCCCCCATGCCAGAATTGGCTACTTAGAAAGTAAAGGGGTTCACATTAGGTACAAAATGTTGAAGAAAGAATTTAAAAAAAAAAACCTTATGAAAAAGTTTATCCCTTTTTGTTCATTTAATGCACGTCAGAATTAATTCTGTGTTGCAATTTTAAAACTACTTTTGCTCATTTGAAATGTTAAGAAAACCAATGCAAGCTTCACATTACCTTAGTACCTACTGATGTTTTAACTGACAGATATTTTGATTTTTATTACTTATTGGTATTCGTTCAGAAATTGTGAAGAGCATTTTTAAAGTCTTCATTGCTTTTAAATAAAAAGGTATGATATAATTATGCATTTAATTCTACCAGGTTCATGCAAGTATTTCTGGTATGAATGAATCAGTATCTTGAGAGAGATAACATCTTTGTCTTCTCAGGGTTAAAATACGTATTTTCTGCCTGGAAAATAGCATCCTCACAACCAGCAACAATATGTTTCATAAACTTGGAACTCACTATAAAAACCTTGCAGCATGATTATTCTTCCAGCAAAAAAAAATTGGTAGCAAATTCATTATTGTTTTTACCTCAATACAAACCTGTTAAAGAAGTCTGCATTTTTCAATGCCAATACCCAAATTTGAATCAAAAGAAAGTTTTCAACATGTGCCTACTATGATCTTTTTCTCTTTTAGCAGTTTAGCAGGCCATTGATGAAGTATTTACCTGACTAGTGTGGCTCTCCCTGTGCCTTTGAACCGATGAGCCTGCTGTAGTGCTGGCAGACAGTCTGGAAAAGTCATTTTCCTCTGGTAATCCTAAAGCAGAAGAATACTAAATTATAATCTGAGATTTATGCACTGGTTGATTTCAAAATGAGGTTCAAAAGACCTTGATATGCTTTACTAAAAAAGAAATTTTAAAAAACCCCAAATCATATATTTCCTGAATATTTATTATTTCCATGCTTACTGAAATAAAAAGTCTTTTTTACTATGTAGGGATAGTATAATAGGTATGCATGCAGGTTGGCAAGAAGGAGCAATTGTGACTAAAAAGCCTGCAAGAAACACTTTACCTATACACTGGCCAGGGTTTCCTCCTGCAATGCAGAAATCCCTGGATCCTCTTCCCCTGGCTTGTTTTCATGGCAGAAGCAATGCAAAGGGAACAAAAACCACGCCTGCAGCATTTTGCTTTCAAATTATATCTCTTTGTCACACAGGAAGTCAGTATTAGGATTCAAAACTTCATCCCCTCAGTATAAAACATGTTTTTTCTAAGTCTTGTAATTATAGTGCACTCTCGATGTGGGAATTAGCTGTCCAAAATGTTTAAAAACCAGTCATCCACCTGGCTGTAAAAGAGCCAGGTAATCTCCTTCTGTAGTCCAGAGAAACAAACACCTCTGCAAAGTGATCCTGTACTGAGGCTCACAGCTTGTGCTTCCCCATTGCTGCTGCAGCAGTGGGAATACCATACTCAGAGCACTACAGGGTGCTATGTGAATGTTATTTAAAGGTGGGATGGGGGCAAGCAAAGGCAGAAGCAGAAACAAAGGGAGCCCACAATGGACATATTAAGCACCTCACAGACCAGGATCATAGACACCATGGTAGGTTTGTGTACTGGGCCAGCAGAGCTGGAGATCATTTTTCCCATAGCAGCTCTCATAATGCTGTGCTTGTGGTGGGTTGACCCTGGATGGATGCCAAGTGCCCACCCAAGCAGCTCCATCACTCCCCTTCTCAGCTGGACAGAGGGGAGAAAATATAACAAAGGCTTCTGGGTCGAGATAAAGACAGATCACTCACCGGTTGCTGTCATGGGAAAAACAGACTCAGCATGGGGAAATGAACTGCATTTATTTATTACCAATCAAAATCAGAGCAGTAAAATGAGAATTAACACAAAGCTTAAAACTCCTTAAAGCCCCTCTATCCTCCTTTTAATTTCCTCCTTATAACAGTCCCTTCCCATAACTTTGTAATTAGGGACAACAGTTTTTAAATTTTCTTTGTTCTTCTTCACATGAATGAAGCTCATGTAAAGTATTCATAAATATGGATCTTTTTCTACATTATCTGGACTTCCTCTGGACACACAGGCAGTGAAGAATCCCTTATTTGAAGCTCAGGACCTCGTTTGAACCAGGTCAAATCTGAGAGAGTCCAGCATTTCAGTTCTTTATGCCTTGGTGCAAAGGGAATCTGACCCTGGCCTCTCAGTAATTGGAATTATGGGCTGTTTTGAGGTGGGATTATCACTTCTTGAAGCTGGGAAATTATATATTAGGTATGTACAGGGGAAAGGTGTGACATCCAAGGTCTCTGGTGTACTGCTAGTCTTGTAAATTATATGTCAGGTACCACTATTGCATTCTTTTCTGCATTAAATTCTCTGTACTCCAGGTAAAAATTCTCTTTTTGTAAGATCATGTTTTTTGGTTGAATGAAATGCTTGAAATAAATTTACCTCTAATAGATCTCAGTTTTTGTGAATGCAAAACAATCCCCCTTTTCAAATAATTTCCTGGACTAAAAATTTATTTACATGGATTCAGGCTGGATCCATCTCAAATAAAGTAGTAAAAAAATGACAAAACTTTAACGCGAAGTACCTTTTAAAAGTAGGTACTATTCATTTAATTCAAATAAAAGGTAAAATGTAAAATATTTTCATAATTCTAGACCACCACAAATGAACAAAAATACTGTCTAGGCCAAACAGCAAGTTCTGAAAAATAAATTGATTTTGTACTATGTTCAAACACTTTAGAATGTACCGCTCAGGACAGCCTTGAGCTAAGAATCAGGTTATCAATGATTTTCTGTTTATTTCTGTAAAAGGCACTTTGATAATTGGCCTTATCAAATAAGTAAAGTTTCCATGTACAGCAAAAGCATGCTGTCACACACATGGCAAGCAGAGGCTTGGTAGAGCTTGGAAAGACAAATGGAATTGTTGATTACATCCTAAGAGCTTTCCTTTACGTACACCTAAGTAAATATTAGGATATCCCAGTCGTGCATTGAGTAAGACCTTGTTTAATTCAGTCCAAGGTTGGCAGCATCAGTTTAGCAGGGCCAAAGGCAAAATTACAAGAACCCAAGTTAATCAGGGGTGCAGTCTGGAGTACAAACTACACATCTGGATTGGGCTTTCCTGCAACTACTCTCAAGTTACCAAAAGTAAGTTGAATTTGGCTTTTTTTTCTTTTTTTTTTGCAAAATTAAGTTTTCTAAACATTATTGCTGCAAATATATGTGGCACTGTTTTGGGTGATATAGGATCACAACTTTCAGCATTGCAATGTGAAAGGTTATTTCAGGCTGTCTGATTATTTTGTGTATTTGGCAAAAAGCTCTTTCTTTCAGACTAAGAATTCTGCTAAGTGTGGAAGATTGTGGTGAAGTCACTGTTTTATAGCACAGAGATGTAGAAAGGTGCTACTCCTTATGTCAAAAATAAAGTAAAAAATAAGAGCAATTATATTCATTACACAAAATGAAAAAGCAACTTCTATTAAAAATCTGAACTTAGAGAAGAGTTATTTCCTTAGGAATTATGCTTTTAGAACCTTGAGACATATTCTGTCACTGCTCTTGTACCACTTTGTGTTGCAATAATAACCAGAATTTCATTCACTAGTAAGGCACCTACAGCAAAGGGATATCCCAATTTCCTATTTTCTGTCCCATTTGTATTGATTATAGGATCAGAGTCTCAAATCTCAGTCCTCCATACCTTAGGCTGCTTATAGACTTGGAGCTGAAGGAATCACAAATTCCTCAACAGAGGCTGTTTTATGTTCTTCACATTCAGCTTTTATTGGAGAGGGGCTTATCAGTTCACACATACGAAGTTAAGCCAGTTCCAGAAAGAGATATTTCACAACTCAGAAGATTCCAGCCCGACTACATCTTACAGAGCTCATTCAAGGAAACACTTCAGCAATTTTATGTTAGGAGAATTTTGGGATTAAAAACTGCTTACCATTTGATACTGAATTTCCATTTTCAGCAGTCACAGAACTGGACAATGGATTAGATGACTGAGTTCCATGATTATTTGCATTTTTGTCCTGTGTTTCCGATCCAGGATCTGATGTATTTGGATCTTCCCTGCTCCTCAAGTTCAGATTAGTTTCAGCACCTGACAGAAACAGAAAAAAATGAATGTCTTTTAACTTCAGCTTCCTTTTAACTAGTGCGTTTCACATGTAATTAAATGAAAACTAAACTAACACAGAGAGACCAAGTTACTTCATTAAATTAATCAGTATATTCACAAGTCCTGTGATAAAAGTGAAAGGTTTAAATCAGTGATTTTTGAAGGTTTGGCTTTTTTTTTTTTTTTAATTTATTTTTTTGTTACTGCTCCACTTGAAGCTTTTTAAAGTTTAGGGGAGTGAAAGGCATTACAAAATTTCATTTGTATTGTTACTTCCCACACAAATATCACTCACCAGGCGTTTGTATTGTTTCCATTTTAAGATTCCATTTCACTTGAGCTTGCATAGCACTGTCATCATTGCAATGCCTTTCATCATTGCACTAAATGATACTAGAAACAGATATAATGTGATCTTATCCTTTTCTTTTACCACCTACCACAAGAAACAAACTGGCTTTTGAGATTAAACCATAGTAGCAATATTCCTCCCAGCAGATCCTCCCCGTGGCCATTGTTTACCAGCCTCAGGGCTCTCCAGCCATCAGTTGTCATTTTCTATAAAGTGCCAGCTTTTCAAGTCAGAGCCTTTTAGTTAAATTTCTTCAAGACATCAAGAGGAGGTCTTATCCTGTAGGAGTTCCAAAGCTTTTTAGCATTTGTTCAAAGAGAAGGGCAAAACAAAGCCCTTATCTTCTTCTCCCTCTGACTGACTGCACGTCCAGGAAAATCAGAACAGCCCACGGCAAAGTGCCTGGAGCTGCCTCTGAGCCTGCCTGGCTCTGTCAGCCCAGTGCTCCACGAGAAACAGGCTCGAGTCACGGGCTGTGCCCAGGTGGGACTCCCCACTGGAGCTCAGGGGCCAGGGCACCTTCAGAGCTGGGTGGGGGCAGCAGCAGGGTCCCACTGCAGCACCTGCATCCCTGGCTATCCCCACTCCAGGTGACAGGGCTGATGAATGCTGCACCGGCAAGGTTACAAGGTTATGCGTTTTCTTAAGGATTTATCTCTCTTTTCTATTTTTTTGTTTATTTGTTTGCTTTTATTTTGTTTTTGGTTGGTTGGTGGGTTTTCTGTTTGTTTGTATGTTTTTCTTTTGCATTTTTTGGGGTTTTTTTCTGTGTGTTGAACATATCTACATATTCTTTCCTTGCCATAGTCAGGTGTGATGCATAAAAGACAAAGCTGAATTCGGTGCTTTCCCCATTTCAGTCTTCCTAACAATTTCTGCTCCCTCTGAGGCCTGGCCTTAGCTCCAGGGTTGATGTGTTATGGCTGACCCTGGTGCAAGGGTTCTTCTGTAACACTCTAAAATAAAAATGTTCCTTCTATGACAACTCTGAGAGAATTACTCCTTGATTTTGGTTGTCATAATGACAGCAAGAACCAATACAGGTCAAAAGACTAGCTATTAAAAACAACATTTGAGCATTCATCCATACTTCCAACATGAAAATTTTTTCAAGGGGAAGGAAAAGCAATTTTTTCACCAGGTAATAGATGCTTAACCTGAAGATTTTACAGCCTAATGTTGACTGTCTGTCAATTTTTCATTTTTATGACTGAAATTTAAAAAAAAAATCCATCTGATTTGGAAAGCCCCAACATTTAAAAACTTAATTAATGAAGTGGAAACTATAAATCCATTCTGGTAAACTCAAAATATTTAATTTAATTGAAAAAGTCTTTCCTATTTTTGTTTAGCTTTTAGTTATGCAACACTGAATTGTTCTTAATATTTCCTTGTCTAAAAAAAATCTGTCTTGAAAAGTCAAAAAGTTCATTTTCAAACTGTCAGATAAAATATTTCTATGTTTGTTTGATTTTTGTCCCTTCCTCCCTTGCCCTCATTCCTTGATCATTATATTTTGTCAGATCTGATTGGATTGTTTCTGTGACACTGAAACATACAATAAAACATTTCATAAAATGGATCTTCAGGCAAATGTGCTTTGTATTGCAAAAATTAGGCCAGCTCTACCCACAATAACTGACTTGGGAGAGGCTGAGATGGAAAGTCTGAGATGGAAAATGCATACGGTACAATTATAAGAGCATGCCTGATTTAGCTTTTGTACGAGCAAGTTGACTGCAAAATGCATCTTTGCAGCTCATTTTAAATTTGTCTGAAAAGGAAATGTCACTTTCAGATGTTACTAGTCAGTGCACTTGCCTATAGATCATAATCCACCTACATAATTATTGTGCCACTTTTTACATAAAGCTTCTTGGGGAAGTGGCTGGGATCCTTATTTTTCTTGATATTTGAAAGATTTATTAATTTGCCTGACATGTGTAATTCATTTGAGAATGAACAAGTAGAAAGAATTTTTCTTGCACTGGTGTTTGCAGAAGCCTTTTGTTTCACAGGTACATTGATAGCTTTTCGGGGCATTCACAAAGGGCTCTTAGGAAAAAAAAATCTTTTCTTCTTTGTATCTGTAAAATGAAATACTACAAAGAACTGTGGATAGCTACTATGAAGCTAGAATATCATACTAAATTGGCAGAAATAAGTAGTGGAATATATGCAGCATATCTTTGGGGACAGCTATCCAGACAGAAATTTGTTATCCCATTTGCTATAGTCAATCATTCTAAGAAATGCACCCCTTTAGTTTCTGAACAGAAAACTATATAGAGAAAATATATTTCCTAGTGCCTTATTTAGCTGATCTTGGGGGTGGAAAAGGACCCTATATTTTATTTCAAAATAATCTGGGTTATATATAGGCATATATAGGAAATACAGGCCGATATATTTCCTATATATAGGCATCTTCAGCTTCTCATTGGAGGAGATTCCTGTGAGCCTATAGAACAAGTTTAACTGTGTACATCAGCAAACTTCAACCAGACATCAGAAGAGAGCCCCTGAAATCAGCTCTGACCCACACTGGACCAGCTCCCCCCGCCCAGCCTCTGCCCACAGGAGCAGGCTCCAGCCCTGAACATGCACTGTGTCCAGTTCTGGGCTCCTCAATAAAATACAGACAAGCTGCTGGAGAGGGTTCAGTGCAGGGTCACAAAGATGATGAGGGGTTTGGAGCATTTCTCTTATGAGGACAGACTGCAGGAGCTGGGCCTGTTTAGTCTAGGGGAGAGAAGACTGAGAGGGGATCTCATCAATCCATATAAATATCTCAACAGCAGATGCCAAGAGGATGGTGCCAGGATCTTTTTGGTGGTGCTCAGTGACAGGACAAGGAGCAGTAGCCACAAACTAAAACACAAGAAATTTCACCTTCCACCTTCTGAGGAAGAACTTCTTTACACTGAGAATGGCAGAGCACTGAACAGGCTGCCCAGGGCACTTGCAGAGTCTCCATCTCTGCAGACATTCAAAACCCACATGGACAGGCACCTGGCTAACCTGTTGTAGGTGACCCTGCTTTGTCATGGGATTGGGCTGGCTGATCTCCAAAGGTCAATTCCAACCCTAACAATTCCGTGATTCTGTGGTTGCTGGAGTGAACTTGCTCCAGGTTATCAGCATCTTTATGCAGTGGGAGGCACAAACTGGCCACAGCACCTGGATATGGGCTAACAAGGAGGGCTGGGTGGAGGAATGACTGAGATAGCCCTGGATGCAGTTGGCTGTCTCTGCTGCCAAGGCTCACTGTCACTCCTGTCCAGCTCCCAGGGCTGGACAATTAGTTACATCCACAATTAATTACATCAGCATTACTTGAAAAGTGCAAGAGGGACAGTATGCAAAAGAGGCAGCTCATGAAACCCACAGTTGCTCGTTATTAGCATTCTTGGAAGAGACTGAGTTTAAAACTCAAGATAAAGTCATAAGGCACAGGATGGACAGAATTGCACTTATTTTGTGAAAAAAATTTCAGAGTATGGCAGTGATGGAAATTAATGTATTTGCTTTCCCCCACACCCCATTTTTAATCAGTATCTCACTTTTAAAAGAAACCAATATACTCAAAGTCTATATGCTAGAACTTTTTTGTTGAAAGATTGACTTAAACTCTTACTTGAACTATACTTCCAAATATCCCATTATAAAACCTTTTCTTCTTAAACATAAAATGTATGATCCTCAGCATCACAGTTATTTCATAAGTAGTATTTAGGCTGAACTAATGCTTTATCACCAAATTAGAAAATGAGCCAGTATTAGCTCTATTCATATGACAGATTAAAGCACAAAACTGAAATATTTTTAGAACTATTAGTTTTCTGAGGAAATAATATACATATAAATTCTAAAGACAAAATATAAATCAATGACTAATATCAGAATTTAGTGGAATCATCATAGACTCATTGTACAGCAAGATATGAAAACCAGTATGCTATTAAAGGCCCAGCAGCAACTCACTTGAGAGGGCTGTATTTTACTTTTCTGTCAAATCCCTTGTTTTGCTCTCCTTTCTTTAAATGTAGGTATAGCCATACTGTATATGGATACATTCGTCCCCAAATGTTCTTTTTCAAATACTTCTCCTTTTAACACTTAGTGCTCATTTACAGTCTAACTGAAAGCTCATCAATAACAACAGAAGACTCCACTGCTTTCAGCAGGTTTTGGATCCCATTCATGCTTACCTTGGATACTTTGTGCAGCATTGCCTGCTTTGTCTATCCTGGTTATTCAAATGTGACCACAACTGTTCTCTGGCCCAGAGGCAAATGGTGAGAGACCCATATCAGTACTACTACACTTTCCTTGCTCTCCACAGCAGAGAGGAATCCAAATCATCTACTGGGAATAGTACCTGGAGCTGAACCACTCCCAGATCTGTCTGTAAGGGAGCCAGCCTGTCAGATCCCAAGAAAGGCTGAGGATTGCTCTGCACTTTGGCTGTGCACAGGAGTGAGGTGCCATTCCAAGGACATTCCCTGGCATTGGCTCACTCAGTAAAACAGAAACAGCCCTTCACTTTGACAGCACTAGTTACCACGATCAAAAATCAGTGACCAGCATTAATCTATCTCAGAAAAAAAAAAAAAAGGAAAAAAACTGCCTCAAGATCCTATGGGGCTGGTGGAGCACTGAACTGTTGCACAGCTTCTCGTGAGGCCACATTTAAAGGTTTCCTCGTGACTGTACAGGGAGAGCAGATTCTCCCTGTTCTGCTCTGGTATAAATGAAGCCATGCATTCCTCTCAGTAAGATTTGACATGACCATTCTTCCAAGGCACAGATTTCTTTTCCTTAATCAAACAGAGAGCTAATGATGAGTTTCCAGCAGAGGAAATTCGATGTCACATGCTAGGCAGAACATCTCTCAGTCCTAAAGCTGAAATGGTCTCAGTATAAAATCAAACGTTATTTCCTCATTCATGAAAAACATGAACTTCTGTAACTAATTATCAATATACAGTTTTAGGTATCAAGATCCACAGTTATACATTCTGTATCAGCAGCTGTGAAAACAGGAAAATGCATAAATTCTGGCAGATAAATTCATGCAGTACAGGAGGAGAAGCTTTTTTGTACCTGTGCTACCATGGAATGTAAAAGCTAAACAGCTCAATTTCCTTAAAACCTACAGCTGGTATCCAGCAAAATGCAAATTTCACATCAAGCAGCTTGTCATTAAGCACGTTAATAAGAGAGAACTGATGGATCCTATTAACCAGCATCTGAAAGTCAAGACTTTGCAGACAGAAGGGATTTCTAACGTGTGTTCTCACTCTTTCTTGGGAAGGTTAGGAATACACTGAATCCTAATGGCTGACCCTGGATATTTTTTTACATTTACTGTGACAAGTGGATGTTGTGAAGTGAGGGGAAAAAAAAATAGGGTGATTTCAGAAAATTTGTAGATATTATTTGATGAAGGAAAGGGAGAAGAAGTTTAAATAAGAACAGGCCATTTTATTTTGGCTCAAATGTTTACCCCATGTTTTCTTGTACCTTTTCAATTACACTTGTTTTCTGTTTTGCTCTGACTTACAGCTGAGACATTCTTTGGCTGTGGCATTTGCTAGTTGCCCTCAGCACAGGTTGTCTTGGGTGTCCTTTTGCTGGATAAATGCATATTGCTTCAGAGTAATTCAGTTTACTCGTACGAAGTCACACCGTGACCCTCTGTACATGACTGTTTACTTTGTCTGCTGAGAGCTGGAGGCAAACAGCTGCATCTTATTTGCTGAAAGAAATGGAGCAGCCTGAAAACTGCCAAGACAGGATTCCCCCAGCCTATTAGCATGTGCTGCCTGTCTCACCCTTTTAGCTGTGCTGCTGGCTGCCATTGCCATCAGAGGCAATAATTATTCACTGGTTTATTTCACCTCACAAAGCCTACCCTTACAGCAGCAATTGTCTAGGATTCTCCCCCCACCAGTGATGCTCCTAGGATGGCAGCAGTGAATTCATACTGTCACTTCCAGCATCCTTTCTCTCTAAGCTGTGTAAGTGGAGCTATCAGATGGTGTTAGAAGCTACTCCAGAAGCCACACTCTTTGAAGGAGCAGGTAAATACAGAAACAGGCCACTTATTTTGTCAGGGAAGCTGCATTTGTGGAAGCTTTGTGTAAACACTGGAAAGCAAAGAGAGGAGACTCAGGCCATGGAGAATATCAAGTGATAAAACTCACTCTGCTTGAGGGAAGAGCTCCTCTGAAGAATTTTGTGTTAGTGTGATACCAATCAGCCAATTTTCAGAGGATAAGGCTGGTAGTAAGAAGGAGATTGCAGAAGCAGCTGCAGGAACTCCTAGGTCTGGTTCAGCCCTTAAGAGCCATCAGCTCAATTATAATTTTGTAAATCACAGCTCTGGAAAGTACAGAACAAGAACAAGAAGATTTCTTCTGGTT
Organism: Fringilla coelebs; assembly: GCF_963513975.1. Taxonomy (NCBI): domain Eukaryota; kingdom Metazoa; phylum Chordata; class Aves; order Passeriformes; family Fringillidae; genus Fringilla; species Fringilla coelebs. The sequence goes on along the minus strand of NC_140029.1, from coordinate 24,433,276 downwards.
TCTTCTCTGATGGATTTGTGCTGGTAGAAAGACAGTGCTCTCATTTCACATTTATTTCAGTGTCAAGCATTACAAGCTACAAACCTTCCCCTCTTTCCTAGAAGCAATGCCAGGGACATCCCCAGATCAGGTAAACTCTGAGCTGGTGTGGGAGGGATAACATAGATACCTTTTTTGCCTGTATGAAGGACTCTGGCTTGTTTGAATTAGTTTTTTTTTCCCCCAGCATGAGACTAAGAATACCATTCTGAAGTGAAGAAAACAGCCTTCTCAAACAGTGGTAAAGGATGAAGAATTTCTAGACAGGCTGCCATCTCTCCTGCCTGATAGTGTCTGAGCAAGAACTTGGCACATCTTTTCAGTGCAGCAAGTGAGCTGGACTCCAGTCAGTGCACATGTTTCAGAGACTGGGGATTTAATTTATCACATCTTCTCTAGGAAGTGATCTCTGAAGGCATTCTGAGGTCCATGACAAACCACAGAGGGCAGGAAGGAGGGCAGTCCTTGTCTCACTGCTTGGGACAACATCCTGCCTTAGAAGAAACATTTGTTCCCTCCATGTCCCCATGTTCCCCACCTTTTCAAGTCTAATATGGAAAAGAAGTAGTTGATTTTACTCTGTTAATAGTTTTATTTACTGCTAGGTGTGTTGATTGGCTGACCAAAGAGTCTACTTTTTGCAACTGCATGTTTAAAAACTGCTGGTGTGCTGGAAAAGGAGGAGGCAACTTGCTGAGAAACACAGCTTCCGTGTTTTAAACTGTTTTCTTCAAGTTTGTGCGGATACAGCAGTTCTTGTTGAACATATGAGTCTGTTAAGTTTCTGTGTGGTATCTCAGTTACAAAACAGCCTTTACTGCTGGGCTTTAGCTGCTGTTGAAAGAAACTATGTGATGAGACACTGTCTCAACCTTCCTCCCCTCAAACACAGTTTCAAATATTGCAAAAATAAACCTCTAAAACCAAAAACAAACAAACAAATAAAAAACAGATAGGGGTTTGATACTCCCAGAAGCATCACATCAGGTCTATTTACTGCTCCCAGAATGCTTCTACAGATATTTTTCAGGATATCTCACACCAGCTCTGGCAGTGACTCCAACCAGAAGTCTTGGCATAAGTTGCTGCACTGGACTGAGCAGATAAATTGCTTAAGCAGATCCCGAGGAGCAATCCAAGGAACATTTTTGGTTCACCTGTGTAATCCTGCCCACCAAATAGGGACAACTGTCCTGCAAAACTTCCCAGACAACATTCATATTTTGCTTTCCAAGTGAGCTTCTAAGACAAAAAATGAATTTAGATATCTGTTTAGTTTGTTTTTAAGTTTATTTTGAAAGGTTAGAGTGATGGTCAATGACACTGTCATTAACCTCAAGGCAAGAACTTATGGCTATTGCAGATGCAGTGTGATAAACATCCATACTGTGCACAAATACAGATAATCAGTGGCTAAAAACTGTCACTAAATGCTACTATTATGTCAAGATTGTTCTGCAACCAACCTCTAAGTAAAGAGCTAAGAGAAATAGTTAAATTTAAAACTTCAGGCCTAATTTAATGGGGTTTTTTTGTTTGTTTTAAAATTTTCACCACACAAAGGTGTGAAAAAAACTAATTTTCATGCCTTTAATTTTAAAAGAGAATGAAAGCTCAAACCAAAAGAGCCCTGAATTTAAGGCTTCTGTAATTTCCCATTCTCTAGTGCTGGCAGGAGGAAGGCAGATGTCCCTAACTGCTTTAAATGCAACTCCTACCTCCAGTACTCCACTCCAAAGCACTTGACTACTCTCTCACACCAGAGTGGAGCAGTGTGGAGAGAGCATGAGGGTCAGGGTACCCTCACATTTACGATCAAGTCTTTTTATCAGTCTCTTTTAAATTGTCTTCTCTTGCTTCTCCACCCAGCCCCACAAAACTCCAATGCTGGAACTAGAACATAATCCATATATTCAGGTTTATAGAGCTGCAGAGTTTCATGATGAGCTGCATGAGTCCTGCCAGTAATTTTGGGTCATCCCTGAGGGGCTGGAGTTTGCACAGCTCTGGGATACCTGAGCCAAGGAGTATGGAAATAGCTTGGTTTGTTTACAACACAGTCATTCCCCTAAATACCAGCCCTTGAAATGACTACCATTGAACGAATCTAGGTCTAAAAAAAGGTCAACACATTTATTTCCTAACATTTTCAGTAAGAAGCATTTTACTTTACTTGAGTAAGAAGCATTTTTGCTATCTTTGATGCAGACCGTTTCAGTACTTTACAAACATTTTTGAAAGCCTGGACATGAAAGAATATTTACTTCTGCACAGAATTTTGGAAAGCTTGATTTTCATTTCAGCCTAAAACAAATAAAAATGTCACAATCTTGACATTTTCTGTGAAAAGGAATTGTTCTCTACTGAGGTTCTTCACAAAAGATAATTTAATGCTGAGACGGAAGTAAAGGAGTTAAAAACATCTGAAGAGATGTTTTTAACTCAGGCCGAGAATTTAATTAGAGACCTTCACTAAAATGTATGTCCATGTTTCATTCTTCATTATGTTTCAAATGCTGGAGTTCCTGTAAAGTGAAGTGACATGACATTTACTGCCAAATACCCATATTATTCTTTGGTGTCAGGAACATAAGTGTAGTATAAATAAATTTTTTTTCTCTTAGATGTGTCCAATTTCTCACAATTGGTTTACAATTAATGATCTAGTGGTTCCTAAACAAAATAATTTGTGGTTCTGCATTAAAATTCTTACTATTTAAAGAAGCCCATAACACTGTTAGTAAAGAGACAGCTTTATGAACCATTCCTGAATTTGGAACCATGATGTCCCATAAGATGTTGAAGAAAAGACATTGCTATAAAAATAAAAATCCTGTAAATGTCTACCTGAATTATCCAAGTGACAATTAAAAGTGGGATATTATTTAAAATTTTGGGTTTGAAATGCACTAATATGAACCAGTATGGTGTAATTATTGTACTCAAGTATCAGACAGGATGAAGAGGACACAAATTAAAACCACCTCAATGGAGAGGATGCAAAATAGAGTCATTAATTTAAAAGAAATGCCTGCAGTTGTCAGAAATGGACCATATAAAAGGAACAGGAAAGTCAGTGCAATTACTTTTCCTCAACTTTCCTCCTCTTCAGCAGTGACTTGGTATGAGAGAGCCTGCAGTGGATCAGTGCTGCCTACTCTAGGATCCCTTTCTAATAGCCACAGATAGATACAGTGTAACGTCATTGGAAATCAAAAAATGCAGTGATATTTTCCTCTGTGATCAATACAAGCACTTAAAATGCAAAATAAATATGAATTTTTATAACAATACCCTTTTTTTTCCACCTGAAAATTAGACTTGATTTGTTCTTCTAATAATCTTTGGGTTAAAATTATTTATGGTAATCACACACAAAGCCTCTTTCACATTTTGGAGTGGATAACCAAAGCAAATTCTATATTATGTGGTTTTCAGGCTGCAACAGCAAACAGTGAAGTCAACCAGAAATTGAAATGCTTTAATGAAAAAAAAAGTCATAACAGAAACCCAGAACAGTCTTCAGCGGTAAAATACACTAGTTTTCAGACATTCTGAAATGGAAAAGTATTCTTGGTACAGAAACAACAGGTCTCTTCTGTGATGCATTATCCAGATAATGGCAGACTTCTTGATCAGGAGAAGACTGCAGAAGAAGGTGGTATTTTTCAGGCTGTACAGGCTATATAGATATTCTGAAAATAGGAATCGAGTGTACTTTCTCTAGACTCTTCTAACCTTTTTCTGCTGCAGTAATAGCAACCACGATTATTTCCTCAGAAAAATCACCTAGCATGGGCTGAATGGCAGCTGTACTGCCAGCAGTTCTGTCTGCTCCTGTGTAATTTTTTGTATAGGGCATCTGTGGCTAGCCAAGAAAGGGTGTTTTTGTAATGAATTGCATTGAACTCTTACTAGCAGCGCTTCCTCCCACTTTTCTGCCCCTACAGCGAGAGATTCAGAGTTGCAGGGAGTCTGTAGTGAAAGTGTAAGTTTGCCAATGGCACTAAACTGGCAAGAGCTGTTGACTCCTTTGAGGGCAAAGAGGACCTGCAGAGGGATGGACAATCAACAATTCTATGAAGTTTAACAAGTGCACCTGGGATGGAGCAACCCTGCATGTACAGACAGACTGGGGAACAAGAAGCTGCAAAGCAGTGCCACAGAAAGGGACCTGGGGGTCCTGGTCAATGGCAAGTTGAACATGACCCAGTAGTGCCCTGGCAGCCAGGAGGGACATCCCTGTCCTGGGGGGCATCAGGCACAGCTTGGCCAGCTGGGCAAGGGAGGGCATTGTGTGTCAGGAAAAGCTTTATCACTCAGGGGGAGCTGGGCACTGGAACAGGCTCCCCAGGGAAGTGATCACAGCACCAAGCCTGTTTTCACTTTGAGTGTTTGGACAACAGTCTCAGGCACACGGTGTGATTCTTGGGGTGTCCTGCACAGGGCACAGAATCAGACTTCATGATCCTGATAGATCCCCTCAACTCCACATATTCTATCAGAGGTTGATGACTCTCCTGTGTTTAGAGATCTGATCTGAAAATTAGTCACAGACAGTCACCCTCACTCCCTATTAATTAAAGCAATTATGTAAAAAAGATATTAATCTCTTTCTGAGAAGTGTGCTGAAGCTTAATTGACTAAGTTTTAATGATTTGAGAATTTTACTTTAAAGATGTAGAAGTTTGATGCCTTATACATTCATTCCTCCAGCATTTACAGGTAAAAGATAAAAGCTGAAAACACAGATTTTTGTATTACTCATGGTTTGCAAGATTTTAGCTTTTGCCACAAAGAAAGTATATCTATTTCAGTGTACAAATAAGAATGAGATGAAGATATTTTTATTATCTTTATTAAGTTGCCTTAGACAAAAAGCTGAGTTGCTTAGGGGGAAAAGGCCTGGGATTTCATCATAGAAGCACAAGTAGGGATTTAATTTGCAATCCACAGCTGAGATGTTAGCTGCATCATAGCTTGCTCTACCTGATGATAACGGAAAATTACTTACTAGCTATCAAAGGGATACCTGCCTTTGACAGCATAGTACTTTTCATACATATACATTACATTTTGTTGTTCTCCAAGTTTGAGACAATCTCAATAGAGGGTGTTTGGCAAGCTTTAGTCCCAATGTACATCTAAATATCTGTATTATTTGTCAGTTGTAACTATCTTCCTGTGACTTTCAATGCTTAAACTGGAGAATGTGGAATAAGACACTGATATGTGAAGCATATTGAAAATATGTCACTTAGGAAGTAAGTGAAGAAAGGATTCACACAGTGAATGGATGTCAAGGGTACTGGACAAACAATAACAGTATTGATAACAATAAACTGTTACCAATCTAAAGCTTCCACAGCTCTGCTGTCGTTGCCAACACCTTTGGAAAGGAATAGGTCACTGAAGAATGAGTAGACTTGAATATACATATTTACTTGTACTGAAATACTAACAATATTTCACAAAACTTGATGCCTATACATAGGTGACATATATAAAGGAAATGTCTTCGTAATTTTTCTTCTTAGGCACCTAGATGTGGGGATGCAAACTTGTGTATTTTCTTTTTCTCAGACACAGAAGTTAAATATCTATGTCAATTTTTTCTCAACAAGTGGGAAAAAGAGAAAACATTGTGCTTTCATCTCAATAGACTAATGGTAAGAAATTCTCCCGGGTTAAGGTAAAATCATACCTCCTTGGAAGGAGCATATTTCCCCTTCAAAATCCACATGAATACTCATTCTGCCAATCTAAGCATGGGTGGTTGGTTAGGATTTATTCTACCTTTTGTTCTGAAGGTGAAATGATTCCCCTTTGCATGGAATAATTTAATATCAACTATACCAATTAAGAGAAATAACATCACGACCTAGCAAAATCTGAGTATCATTCCTCCACACTGAGTAACAGAAAATTCTGTCCTTGCTCATAAATATTTAATATGAAATGCTTAAACACGTAATTGTCTCTTCCTTATATAAGGAATGTCTTATATGTTGAATAGTCAAAACTATTTGGATATCCTGCTAAGGAGTGCTGTTTTGTGATTAAAGGATTGAATTTGGTTTCATGAGGTTTACTTTCAAAATCTCAGGCTCTGCACATGACCATTCAGTTTCAGTCTGTCTTGCAAACTAAAATTTTCACTTCCAGAAATCACAGAGAACAGAAAAGACTCGTGTGTCTGTATATTATCACTTATCTGCTCTCAAGTCTCATTTTATAAGGGGTAAAAAAGAATCCCTATGGAACAGCTGCAGTTTCAATGACACCTCTTCCCAACCTTCAAGGAATCACCTTACCCAGGTTCTCACATGTTACAGCTTTGCAGAGCAAAAAATTTCTCTTGTTACATGTGAAGTATTTTGCATGAAATTGCATACTATATGAGCTGGATCATTGTTTGAACCAGCAGGGGCTAGTGTTGAATCTAAAAAAAGGCCAGGCTCAACAACCAAGAAAAGAAAGTTGTTGCCATTTGATTTTTTTTGTAGCTGCCCTTCTGAAAGACAATGCTCTCAGTTCAGTTCACAATAACTCTCCAGCACATCAGAAAACTACAAATGTGTTCCACTGTAATTCCGGATGAGCTTTTCTCACAAAGAGGTCAGAAGCCAAAAGGACATAAGTGTTCTCAGGCCTTGCAATTACTCCTCCAGGAGAGAGGGAGGCATGCTGGGGGACCTGTCTGTATTGCTCTTATATTGGCAAGGTGGCTTTCGTCTCCAAGGCTGATGATCCCACACAGAAACTCCCAGATTCCCATAGGTAACTCTCCCTGACTTTAAAATGGCCCACAATTTTACATTCTAGTTTTAGGTAAGATTGTCAATGGGTTATAACTTCTGAAAATAAAGGAAACTGCACATTATAGAGTACTGTTCTAGGCCATGTCTTCAACTTTCACGCAATTCTGTTGAGTTGGTTTTTATTTTCTACCATATCATTGTAGATAAATAAAATACTAAAAATGATAAAAAAAAAGGGAGGAGTCTCTTAGGAACTTAATGTGCATTACACAAGAGGCGATAAAAATATCAGAAGTAGCACACATGACAACTTCTAGTTTTACACAACTTGTAAGGAGTCATCTCTGATGACTGCCATCTTATTACTTTGCAGGAAAGGTTAAATAAATTTTTGCCAGCTGTTACCCTAGAAAATAGATGAACACTTGAAGTACATAAAAAAGGCAAATTGTAAAAACACACCCATATGTTCACTTGTATTTCTTAGCTAATTTCAATCCATCTACTTATCATTGAACAATTCATATGTAACTGCACTTAGTATACAGTAGCTTCCTACCTCATAAAATATTGATTCAGGTTTTTTATCGTATATCTTTCTTGAACTTTGATCCTTCATCCTTACTGCTCCCTTGATGAAATATTAAGAAGTACATTTTCCATGTGAAAGGTAAATTTAGAGTTTTTTTATGGTACCCTCTGTTAATGCACTAGCTTCAACCCACATGAGACCCAAGCTGAACTCTATCTTGGTCACGTTTAGTTGATCATTGCATTTGCAAAAATCTTCCATTCCAATGCAACTTTTATTTTAAGGTAAAGGTTATTTTTTTTTTTTTGACCTGATTGGAGTGGTTTACAACACTTTCTCACCAGGTACATCGAGAGAGACTTAAGATACATCCAAAGAACTAACTTTAATAGCTACTTTCCAGCAGATAAAAATGTATAAACTATATGATAAAACAACACTCCTAACCTAAAAACCAACGAACCAACCAATCAACCAACCAACCAAAATCAACCACAAAATCATCAAAAACCTACAGAAAACATTCCACATATATTTATAGACAGTGAATGTTATTGAGTAATTTTGTCAAAGCAAGCAAAACTACTGTAATAACTCCTTTACCAATTTCATCAATTTGAACACTTAGCATAAGAAAAAAACATTCTCTTGAGGTTGAGAACTGATGAAGTCTTAGTTCATAGATCATTCAACATACAGAATTGAATTTGGCATACACGAACAAGCATGGTCCAGCTAAAGCTTTTTAAGGCTCTGGAGGAGTCAAGGGTTCTGTCCACCATAGTTTCTCTGATAGCTGAATGTCTCTCGTCTCAACCTAGACACTAACTTTCACAAAGCTTGCAGAAACTCAATTAATTTTGAGACCTTTATCTCCTTGTTGTATTTTGGCTGAAGGCTGCCAAGATTCTTAGGAATAGAGACAGGCAGACAGACATACATGTATACAGAGCAAGAACAAACACCTGCTTCTGTTATAGTGTAGCTGTGTAAATTAGAATATGATACTAAAATCAGTGGAGCAGTAAGTACTTAAGAAAATGGACAATGAATAATAAGAGAAGGCATCATCTTGTCTAGAGCTTTGTTTTGTATTTCAAAAGTACGACTTGGGATTCTTCCCAAAGAGGTGGCACATCAACAGGCCAATGGATGTTCATCCTCACCAAGGCATGTGGCATGGGCAACAATCAGGAGGAGCTAGAAACTGTGCAGTTGGAAAACTATGATTAGTTGAAATCATGGAAAGTGTTAGTTTTGCAGCTGGATTCAATGATCTTAATGTTATTTTCAAACCTAAATAATTCTATGATCATGTATTGCTTATTTTGAATATGCTGCTCGCAGTTCTTGATTAAGACAAGCTGTTTGGACAGATAGAAGTGAAGAAGCAGAGAAAACAGTCTAGAGATTTTCTCACTCCAAATTTTAAATTTACAAAATTTTTTGTTTAGGAGATATTACTATGGGGAGAAATTTCCATATAAAGTGTACTGAATATTTTCAATAGGGATTTTTTTTTTAAATCAGAAAAGTAATGGAGCAAAGTACTCCAAAAGTATTGGAGTCAGTGTTGTTATTGAGATGCAGAACCAGGATTTAGTTTAATTTTTTAAATACTTTTCACTGCATGGCTCTCTGTCCAAGCATTATTTAGGGGAATAATAAGGACTGTATCCCCAAATACAGAATTTCATGGAAATGAAATGATCAAACTTTAAAAGACAGTCTTCAAAGCAAAGCACATCTACCAGCCATATATTTAATTAAAAGTATTTTTATGGTTTGATAACATAAACTCATTTTTCACGCAATGTAACATCTGTGTTTATTTTACTGAGACAGCTGGAATGTTAAAAGAACATTTAAACTTGTGTCATACAAACATTTTGGTAGAAGAAAAGTTGATATCTCAGACAAAACCTGAAGCCTTTTATCTCAGACAAGTCTTATCTCAGACAAAACCTGAAGCTTTTATATGTCATTTATATTCTATATGTGTTTTTTTTATGACTACAACAGACCTTTTACAAAACCCCCAACCAATCAAGGTTTTTGTTCTGCATTTTTTGCCCACTTTATCGGTTTCCAAGGTAAGAAAGTTTTGATGCAGAAAAAATACACAATACAGAAGCCCAGAGAACTGTCTTACCTTCTGGCTCCCTGATCTTACGTCCTGCTGCAGATTTTCGTAGCACACTCCTTCCTGAGTTGAACAAGCTAGTTAACTCATCAAGGGGACTGGTCAATGACCTTGAGTTTGTAGGGCTGTATGAAAATGAAGACGATGAATTTGAGTTCAATCTCCTGTGCTCCGCTCTTGCCACCTTTGGGGAGTAAGGCAGTTTGGAAAATGGAGAAGATGAGCATCCAAGCTGAGCAGGACTGGTTCTCTGAGGTACTTTTGGCAGATCTGAATTTGTACCTGCTTTCCCTGCATTAATCAGAAAACTAGCACAAGTCTCTGGAGGAGATGCAAAATGTGTGGAAGCCCGGTAGGAAGCAGGAGGTGGTACAGGAGGAGGGGGTGGTGGCAGTGGAGGAGGTGGTGTGGAAGGAGGAGTCACTTTGGTGGAAACACTGAACACAATCAAGCCTGGAGATACTGGTCTTTCATTCTCCCCTTTCTGGCCTTTGGAGTACTGGGGTGATAATGGACTTGAACCTTCCGACTGCACAGGGTATTTTAGGTTGGTTTCCAAAACAGGAAGCTTTTTGACCTCCAGTGGTGTTAAAGGTGATTCATCAGAAGCAGGTGAACATGTGACAGGGGTTGGAGGGAATACAAGAAGTGGTGGTCTGTGGGGGAGCAAGTTAGGGAAAGGGGCTGGAATGTCACATGAGTCTCTGTAGATCAAAGCTGCTTGACTGTTTCCATCCAATGTTCCATCTTCAATGTTAATATTTTTTTTGCTTTCAAATAACAGAGGAGGAGATCCAGTCACTACTGGAATTATTCCATTACCATTGCTTCCTTCTTCTGGTAGAAAATACTTCATTTCTTCATATACAGACTCTCCTTGTTCTGGACTCTCCACTTCAGCAGAACTGCTTTTCACTGCATTCCCTACCATTTCAATATAGACAGGCTCATTTTCCTCCTCTTCTTGTGACATAAAGAGATTCAACACGCCGTGTTGTGGTCCATCAGTAGAAGCTGCTCTCTGTACTGTCACAGTGTCATAGACACCTGGTTTAACGACTGTGCTTGCTTTTTTTACATCCCCAGGCTTTTGGCCCGGTATTTCTTCATAAGAGCCACTCAGTTTTGTATTTGGACTTCGCTTTGGTTTTCTGGGAGGTATTTTTTTCATGGTACTATAGTCATCACTGTGTGGTCTTGGACGGGTCAGTACTAGGAAAGTGAAAAAGGTCTGTGTTATTAACACGGTAAAGCCAGTTTTTTCTTACACTGGTCTAGTAATTTAAGCCCTCAAATGTTTCCCATTTAGTTCTACAATGAGCATCAGTCACAAATACAGGACTCCAAGCAAAAGTGTAAATACTTCTAGGAATAAAATGCAGAATTTTCAGCTACCCAACCACAGGCCTTTGCTACCTGGACATATAATCTGCTTTGGTAATCTCTACTGCCACTAAAAGATGAGAACTCACACCTGAGGAAGTAAATTTTGAATCCAAAATATACTTGTGCACTGCAAGATCGGTAACACAAGGAAATATGTGCTTGTTTCTCCTGTTGCTCCAAGGGAGAGGGGCATGCTTTCAACCAGGAGTCAGCAAAGTGCTACTTTGACACATATGTGACTGCCAGCAACTGAAATACCCCTCTTTTATGTAAAATCTCTAAATCTCTAATTATAGGATGATATTATGTCCCTCTCTTCTTCCGTACTGCAGGTGTGGAAATAATTTATAACTTTAGGGAATCCCATAGCCTAAGGGCAAATCCCCAAGTGAGTATACATTTAACTAAACTAGATGTCTCTCTTTAGCCTCCAGGCATGTATGGAGTGAAGAGACTAGATACCTAGATGACTGGTCTTTTAGGATCAAAATTAGATGGTATAAATCAGAGCTGGTTTTGGACAAAAACACAAAACTGACATAATTCTTGGAATTGCTCTATTGTTTCATACATATAAGAGCTCCAAAATTGTTTTGTGAGTATATGTAAGCACGATTGCCACTGCTAGAATTTCTTGATTAAATCTGTTGTAGATTTGGACACAGAAAGATTAAATTACTAGAAACCTCCTTAAACCATACTAGTTTAAAAGTATGTTGGGTATAGTTCATGTCTCCTTATGTAGAGCTTGAAGCAAGAGGTTAAGGAAAGTGGACTTTCACCTAATGAACTGGACATGAGGACAGTAATTATTCTGAGAGAGGGAGCTGCAAAGATTTCTATCCATTGTATGCAGGACTAGGGAGTTATAGAGAGCTTTAAACCCAACTTGAAGGATCTACCTTCATTAAACTTGAGGATCATTTACACAAAAATGACAAGTCAGGCTTATCAAGGAAAGCAGAATGCATTCCTTTCCTTCATCTTCCACTCATTCATTTCAAAGGTAAAGAATAGAACAAGTGAATTCAAAACTATGCTATATGTGCCCTATAATGCACTGAGACACTTTGGGACACTTCCAGCACTTTTCTTCTAAACAAAAATCACTATAACCAAGTTATGGCCAAAAAAAAAAAACCAAACCAAGACCAAAAAACCACAAACAGACAAACACTGAATTCATATGAGCATAGAGACAATGTAGGAGAAAGTTTAATGCTTAAGTCAGTGATATTCAAGATTCTAGCAGTCTGTTTTAGTGATGCAAGATATTCTAACATAAAAGATGAAATAAAATGCGGTAGAATAGCTCATGTTGACACCTTACTAGTTTCTAGAGAGATTTCCCCAAATGGGTTTTGATTGTTGTCAAACTGGGCAATTAGAACACATGAGTATTATTTGCTGATTTGGGAACAAATGACAGATCGGCAAATTTTATTTACTGCCACTGAAATATTTCAAGGAAGCAGGACCTTTCAAAGGCATTTGACTGTGGTTAAAAGGATCAAAGTGAGAAGAATAAATCAATAACTCGGAGTAACATTTGCGACTGTCTCTGCCTTTATGTCTAACCTTCATTAGCGGTTTCCTTAGAAGCTGCCGACAAGCAAGCACTAACAGCCTCGTAGGAGGCACTCAGTCGTGTGTTGGGGTCCCTCTTTGGCTTGGGAGGAGGCTGTTTCCTTGGTGATGGCAGGCTATTGCTGTCGTCCATGCTGAAAACAGAGTGCAGGGAGGGGGATCTGATGGATGACCCAGCCGCAGAATGCACCAAGCCATCCACGGCCATGGGGACAGGCACGGAGCTGGAGTGAAAGTGCTTAGACGTTCGACAGCAGGCAAAGCTGTCCTCAGAGACCTTCCCACCCTTGTCTTCAGCTCTGAAAACACAGAAAAGAGGCCCAGATGCATTATTCAAGCAATAACAATGAACCTGTTCATGCAAATGTAACAACAGCTTTTTGGTAAACAATCTCACAACTCCCCTGCTGCGCCGAGGGGATGTGGGTAGTAATCTTCTGACAAACAAATCCAGATCAAGCTGCTAGCTTTCTTCCATTTCCTGTTTCATGATAAATCAGGACACCGGCCCTTTTTCACACAAATGCAGCCTTGCTTAAGCAGTCTCATATTGTTGACCAGACATTCACTGAATGAATTGTTCACACTTTGATTGCTACGCACAATCAAAAGCTGGGTTTTTAATCTGAATGATAATTTCTGGGAAATCCATTTTAATAGAAAGTTACTGAGGCAGCAAATGCTGAGCCTTTATCATTATTTTCTAAAAAGACAACTATAAATTCTATTTAGATAATGCAAATCTTTAAAATATTAGATGACCTTTTTAACCAGCTACATTGGCTGCTCGAGCAATTCCACATAGATATCCCTATGCCTTCCAGTTTAAAATTAATTATTAGTTATTACTTTTAATAATAATTTTTATTATTATGATGTTATGTTTAGTTGTTTCAATTACAATCCAGTTTTTCAATTTTTCCCTTCCCTTTTTTTTGTTATTTGAATACAGATTGAGAAATAACCTTCCAGCTGCTTCTGACAAATTGTTTTTTAACAAAAATTCTTCTTACAGTTTATTCCTCCAAGAATCAAAACATTGAGAGCCTTTTAACTTAGAGTAGTAATGTAATAGATAGAAGATGTCTATACTGACATTTTTCAAACAAATCCTCAAGCATTTGTTATTTTAAATTGCATTTCTGCATGGCAAATCACCAGCAGAGCTGAAATTCATGCACAGGATATAGCCAGCTGCCCATGAAGCAAATGAAATAGCAAAAGATGAAAGCATGGTGCTCAGTGGATAATTTGTTTTCACTGTAATGTTTAATTACAGTCTTTCCTACAAAGGCATTTCCTCCAATATGTAATCACTGGGATATTTGAAGCTAATTAAGCAGATGCACTGCCATTTTCACTTTTATTAAAGTCACTGACAAAAGCAATGATAGCAAAGGGAGTTGTTCTGGATGAAAATTAAGTTCCTATGGAAAAATAAACATTTATATGTCCAGCAAGTTATAGACACATTCTTTCTATTGACACATACCGATTAACTGCAAATGCTAACTCTGCCCATTCTCTGCCTAAGAGAGAAATCAGACAGTTCCTAGAGAATGGCTCCCCAGCATTTAGTGGGTTTGTAAAATAGGTACTCCTGAAAATTCTGAAATGAGTTAAAAAAAACATCATTTGTCCATTTTTAAATAAAAGCGTCCTTCTCACAATCAATCTGCTTGTTTCAGTGAGAAATCAGGATTTATTAGTGTGGACTTTACTGTATTTTAACACTTTCCTAGCTGTTTTTCATTACCTTGGCAATTTCTCAGTGTTGGTATTTTAAATCTGAGGAATTTTTCTTTTGCTTGTTTGGTCTGATGAAGTTAAACTACAACCTATTTATCATAGAATTAGAAGTATTTCTGTAAAAAATAAGTGTCTCAGAGACTTGAATAAGTTCCTCTAAGCTCAGTGCCCCCTGAATAGGATATGGTGGTCTCCTTAATTTTCTGTTTGATATACAGAAGAAAAATATGACCTAGTATTGATTTGGGATGAGCACATGCTTGAGAATCCTCTCGCAATCCTTCCATCATTTCCATTGTTTTCTAAGCAGGGAAGGAATTCACAAAAACTGAAGAGATTCATTAATTCTTCACAGCAGGTGTTTCTCATCTTACCTTTTCTGGCCTTCTTCTGGCCTGTTTCTAGCCTCTCCCTTTTCCCTGTGGTAGGCAGCGTTCATCTCGTTGCGGAGCCGGTCGTTTTCCCGAGCAATGTCAGAGGCATTCTGAATCACCAAGTCATCATATGTTTTCAGTCCCATATCCTCAGCATTCTGCAAGAAGCTTTTGATGGAGGTGACCTCTTGCTGTTTGATGCTCATCTTCTGTAGCAGGCGCTGGCGAGCTAGAAATCCTCTTACAACTACCATAGTGGAAGGAGAAAACATGGACCAGTGAAAGAGAACTAATTGGGGAATTAACTTAATATCACTGTGTGTTCTGCTGTAAACATGAACAAGCCATGTTCAGTCAATATCTTATACAACTTAGGAAAGAAATCTGATTGCATCTAAATAACATAGTAAAATGGAACTCTTTCTGTTTTCTACTGCTGCTGCTTGAAACAGTGTAGTGACAGTAAATTAATACATTTGAGCTATCAGAACTCAAAATGTTTATTTTCACTGATGCTATTTTTTATTACATTGCAACACAGGTGTAATAAACTGTATGCATCTTACATATACATAATGTAAAATTTATACATAGATGTGTATTACAGATTGTGAAAGCATACATTTACACTGCAAAGGTCAAAAGATTCTTTCACAATAAAAGCCTGGATAAATTAATTGCAGTGAATGCAGTAGGAATTAAATGATTGCTGTTTTTCATCTTTAAAAAATGCTGTAAGTGTTTCAATGTACCTAATATCCTAAAAAAATCATACCCAATACAAGGTTTTTTTTTGTTTGACTTAAAGACCTTTCACTGCTCATTTCCTTTCAGCTAAAACAATTAGATTAATTTAATGCAAATTTCTCAAATGTATCTGTCACATGATATCTGCATTTTTCAGTTAAAAGTTTTCACCTACATTGCATCAGCTTCATTTATCAGACTTTTTTTCACACTCTTTGTCAGCTTTATGCTGGGAAAAGATTTTAGTGCATCTCCTATAATAGCTTTCTCTATCACTTTCCTACATAAGTACATTCATTATCATTACAACAAAACCTACCCAAATAGCACCCAGTATGCTGGATTTTCTGAAGTACAGTTGATCAGAAACAAAGGGCACAGGGGCCTCTGTGGCCATAGGGGCCTCTGCGGCCATAATAAATTGGGCAACATTTTAATCCCAGTGCCTGCAACAGGTGGTGTCACTATTCTTTGAACCTATGTTTTGGCTTAGAAGGCAGAAAAATGCTAACTGAAAGTACTGTATTTGTGTGGGTGTGTGTTTGGTTTTTTTTTAAGTTCCACAAGATCATGTTTCCTTCCAGATGTAGAACCACTGCCGTGTATATCATAGGGAAGAACCTGTTTTAGAACTCTTTGCCTTAAATACTCTTGATTTTCATGAATTTACATGAAAAAACACATCAAACTTCATCACTGCTTCTTATGGTTACTCTCTTTTTGGTCAAGTGAAAGTTTTACATCAGTGAAGTTAGCAGACAGTAGCCTGGGTATGATGTTTGTTTGAGTTTGGGGGAAGATGCCAAGAGTATTGATTGCAGGATAAAAAAGTTTAAATGCATTAGGTATTTATAACAAGATAGTTAAATTTCAGATTTAGGATTACTGCAGAACAACACTAAATGATGAAGAGTCAAGCTGAAATAATCTAAAGGAAAAATGTCAACAGAGAAAATTACAATTAGTCTTCTATGAATATAAAAACTGTTATTGAATAAAATAAACAGCTAAAGCATAGGGTAATATAAGGTACTTTCTATCATCTTCTAGTGCCTTGTTTAGACACTAAAAAAAAAGGTTTCTTTTATAGAGATGTTCAGTGCCCAGCTGACAAGATGTAACAAAGGCTTATACTACTAATAATAATGTAATACTGCTTCTATCCAAAATTCACTGTGTTTGAAAACCTTCAGATTCAGATAACTTGAAATAATTTCTGATAACAATTTATGATAGACAGCTTTGAAGGTTTATACTTTTATAATCACAATCAATGCCTTTAATTACATTCCATAAAATCTGACTTCTTTAAACTCTGAAACATTAATGCACATACCCAATTTACTTGAAAAGGAAATGAATAGTACAGTTATTGTTGACAATTTTATGAGAGTATTCATAATAAAGATGTTACTGAGTCTGAATCTAAGGTTTACTGTTGCAAAAAGAATGAATACATGCATAGAATATTATCAGAGTTCACTGCTCACAAATATAAAAATTTTGAAAGAGCTTAATAATAAAAAAATGCTTTTTCCTAAAATATTCTCTTTAAACCTATCTTCTGCAGAGCAAAAATAAGCATCAAATCCTGGGTGACTTTGGAAAAAAAATCTATATTTTAAAATAACATTTACAAGGGTCTACGTGTCTGTGCGTGCTTTTAACTTGACAAAAAATCAAACAAAAAATAAAAAGATTGGTAAAACCACCAAGTGTGGTTAAAATAAAGAAATTAAGAGATCAGTTCTCTGATAGGATTGTTAGCAGGTATGAATGAGCAGCTTAGAGTAGCCTGCTAGAATGGTCCAGTAAAATGAGATCCAGTAAAACTAATTGTAACATTTAGAGACTGTACAGCTACTCTGAGTCATGCACTTTCACCAAAATGAAGAAGAAGCATTCAATAAAGCTTTATTAGGAAGGGTTGGCAGATAGACATCCCTGTTCTGCACACTTTTTCATTAACTGAGTAGTTCAGGTTTTTCATTAAATGATACACATTTCTCCACACTTCCTTCTCTATAGAACATTTAAAAGATTTTGGTTTTGGTTAATCAGAACAATTTTATAATCTAAAAAACTGCTATGAAATTAAACTCTCAGATCCTAGAATTTTACTGCTCAGTTTCATCTACTACTGTTGGGTACTGGGTACTATGATTGCCTTGTGAATTTGCTCCTCATTTATGTAAATCTAAAATAATTCTCATTATGCAAATTAAAATAATTGAGGTTAGCACCCACAGGGCAGAAAAATATCTAGTATTTTAGAGTTCATCTAAGGATAAGGACTGGAATAACCAAAATTCCAGTAGACCATGGATCTGGGTTATGTGAGGAATTTATTAACTATTGTGTATACAATGTATTCAAGTTAATTCCTCATCTACATGAACTCTTATGGAAGAACTTTCAGCGTGATTGCCCTTCCTATGGGTACAAACAATTTTCACAGCGATTCAGGTCAAAATGTGTCATATGTAGCTCTCGAATCTGAAGAAAAAAAATGAAAAAATGTCTAAACTCACAGATACATTTTTAAGGAAAAGTATTTCTACACATGCTTTCACTTTAGTTTGACCCCTTTCTATGCTTGTGCAAGATAAGTTTTGGGATACCAGGAAGGACTTGTATATTTTGCTTTGTTTTGGGTTTTTCCCCCCAAACCCAGAAGAAGGGATTGCTAGTTAGACTTGAAGTAAAAAGAGTTGATAGGCATTTTGAGCAAGACGTGTTTCCCCTTAAATCTAAGATCTTATCTAAGTATATGATATTACATTTAAAGCCTGATACAGAAATTAGAATAATAGAATCAGAATATTCTGAATTGGAAGGCACCCACAAGGATCATCAAGGTCCAACTCTTGGCCCTGCACAGGACACCCCAAGTGTCACACCCTGTGCCTGAGAGCATTGTCCAAACAGGTCTTGAGCTCTGTACGGCTTGCTGCTGTGACCACTTCCCTGGGGAGCCTGTTCCAGTGCCCAACAAGCCTCAACATTTCATGATGATCCCTTGGGTCCTGTCACTGGTCAGCAGTGAGAAGAAATCAGTGTCTTCCCCTCTACAGCTCCTATGAGAAAGCTGTAGGCTGCGGTGAGGTCTGCCCTCAGTCTCCCCTTCTCCAGACTCAACAGGCCAAGTGACCTCAGCCTCTTCTTGTACAGCTCCCCCTCAGGGTCTTTCACCATTTTCATAGCCCTCCTTTAGATGTTTTTAAACAGATTTATTTTTTGTTATATTGTGATTATTGACTAGTTTGACTGGTATTCAATATGTTTTCAGGAGAAACCTAGCTTCCAAAGTCCCCTGTATGTAAAGGGTGAGGGGACAGAGGCGCATTGGGACTGACACCATTACTCACTGAGCATCACTATGTCAGTGTAAAGTATATGGATATCAATTTTAGGATAAGAACAATGTACTGGTACTCTATTCCAAATCTGCCAGCGCCCTTTGGAATGCTAATTCTACAAGTTTACAATTGCACCTGTTTGCAAAAGGCAGCTTCTTTCATGAGCTAGTGACACAAGGTTGATGTCTAACTACTGCTTACTCATCCAAGTTCCTGATTTTCTCAGGTTCCCCAGGTCATAAAAAAGCATGCAGATGGGCCATAGCTTTAAATGCACACTTTTGGCAAAAATGACCTTTCAAGTTACCCTAATTAAGGAGGATAGAAGCAAGACCAAGAAAAATATTTTGCAAGGAGCCCAAAAGCCTATTATCTTCATTCTTCAGGCAGGCTTTGATCATCTGATTTTTTACTTCTGCAAAACATGGACATAGCTGAGGAGGTTTTAAATTTTGGAGTAGGGTTATATTGAAGCATTCTGTTTGCAGATTGGATTCTGAAAGGTAAATATTTCCTTTCTTTTATAAATCAGCATAACAAGGGAAAGAGCATAAACTGTTACTACTTTTCGAAATGCATAAATGCAATCAGGTAATTTGCAGTAAAAACTCATACCCAAGTTATAAACTCAGCTGAACTGCGGTGTCTGTTACCTGTCATTCTCCATGTTAATTTCTGAACTGTTATCATTTGGATTTCATTTACTTCAGGTTTTCTCTTGACTTTCTCTTTTTCACTACATGCTTACAGCAAGGAACAGATAATTAAAATGAAAGGGGTTTATATTTCTTAAGTCTGCAATGTTATGTGTCTGACAATAAAGAAGATAAGATTTTGTAATTTTAATTTCCTTTAAATAGGTGAAAATGGGAATTGTTGCAGACATCAGCCAATTCGGTAAATAATGAATGGTGTGAAGGAAGCTTCTTCAAACAAAGCAATATTCATATTTTCAGCAGTTATTTGAGACTGATAGAAAATGGAGCATAAGTAACAGGAAATCAGGAGGCAGTGGATAGCACCTACTTTTTAAAATATGTCAAAAATTGTCAGTGACCTTAGGAAAAATGCAGGTGTAAAACGGGGAAAAATAAACACAAAATATAAAAACATAAAAAACTACCAGTCAAATAAGAAAGTAGTAAGAAAAGGGGAAAAATAAGGACAACTAAACACACTCACTTATTAGCTTTGTTTTTAGTACTGATATATTTGAAAATATTCCAATTTTGTATCACTGTTACAATATTTTATATGCAAAAAATAAAGGTGATATTAATATCTTGAAAAATCACTGAACTTACTCTAAAAAGAAAATATTAAAGATCCTCTAAGTTTTGATTACATTCAAGACTTTGTCATGAAATTATGCTTGACCAACAGAAAGTGCAATGCTATCATCTCAAAAACCTGTGGATACCTGTAGGGAAATGTATAAAATACAGCAACTTTTCAAGGGGGAGAAAATCTCTTTGCTATGCAATGTTCTGCTCCGTGTACAAAGCAACAGCTCAGGAAGACTTGTTCTGTAACTGTTACCTTTTTGGCAGGTTATAATTTTCTTCTGAAGCTGAAGGCACAAATCGTTGAGATGGTCAGCTTGCCAGTACTTAAGAAACACTTTTCGAACTCCTATCTAGAATACAAACAGCAAAGAAATCGTCAACAAATAAGGCCAAAACAATGACAGGTAAACAGAGATTGTACATTAACAATCCAACAAAGGGTTGAAATAATATCTGCAATTTAGGAACAGTACAATGCCAATTCTGTAACAGAAATGCAGTTATCACTTGGTTGAATAAAAGATGTATTTGTAAAGGATGAACAAGCTGTCAGACAGATAGTTCCACTTCAGTTCCAAAAATATCCAGAACAAATAGTACAAGTTAAATACAAGTTGGGGAAAAAAACATTCTGAGTCTAATGTGTTAGACAACATAATAGAAAATAAGGTTTAAGTCTTATAAAGAAGGGTGTGTGCATGGGGGAAGGTGACAAGACAAAGCCATGTAGGACAGAAAATGGTGAGATAGCTGCCATCTGTGGAACAGGAAGAACTTAACTGAAGTTGGAGGATGGGAGAAACTCACTGTCATTAGTCACAATGTTTCCTAATATCCAGTAAAGTTATGAATTCTAGTTCCAGCCTTGCTTACTGAAGCTCTGCTTTGGGTCTCCTTTCAGGTTGAAGTCAGAGCCAGAAGGACTGATTTGTGAAAAATAACCTCCTAGGTATTGATTCTGGCGTTGTGTAGTATCCCTGTTTAATCACCTAATTCTTGAAGTAACAATCATTACATGTTCTCACTCCTCTAGAGGCAAGTTTATCTAGTTAGACCAAAAGAAAACACCTTTCTTTTGATACCTTCTGAACAAGCTGAAACAGTCCTATAAAATTCTTTGTATCATCTTCAAAAGCATTCCTTTCTAATAGAGTTTAAAAACCACACACAACCTTGCAACTCTAAAACCAGCAAGTAACAGGGAAAAAACCCCAATCAATAAACCAATCATTTTTCTCAGGAATTTTTGCAGAAGTAACTTCCTTTACTTCATAAAAATAAAAGAAGCAGTGCCAGAAAACTGTGCTACCCTAGAAGATTCTAGCTTTTTCTAACTATTATTTTTTTTAAGGCTAATAGGCATACTGATTAATTCATACAAATCTGGCTAAAATTGCAGAAATTCATTCCAACTCTTGTTTGTCTCCAATTTACAAGCTCACTCTCTCCTTACTGAACCATCCTGTTCCACTGGTGTTTTTTACTTTAGATCTGGGAGACAGGTATCTGGAGAGTTAATTGCACACCCTTCCAAATTGTTTTTAATCCAAACACTGTTGGATGTACATCCTTGTAGGGTTGGATGACAGAAAGCCAGGATATATATTTCACAGCTAGGCTCCATAAACTAAATTCAGAAATTATTGTGGCAAATTTTTGTCCCTTGGCTTCACCTTTCTCTACTGTAGAGAGCAACTAATTTGAATCAAATGTTTTAAAAAGTCTGTAATCCTGAAGTTTGAGCTAACAATGATGGTGCAGTTTTTATACTCAATGGCAAAACTAGAATGCTTCCTAATTTTTTTTTCCATTAGTTTCTCTTTTCCCTATAAAATAGTATCTTTTAAATTATCACAAAGTGTGTGGAAGTAAGTGACAAAAATGATGTTTTACTTGTCTCCCCACTGTAGAAAGTCAGAAATAGGGAATAGGCTCTCTTTGTGTGGTGGTTAATCTGAGGCAATCTCCCTGATATCCAATTGTGCACTCAAACTCTGCTCTTAGGGCCATACTCTCATCTTCATTTTCCTGACTGATGACTTCCAACAAAATTTTTTACTTTTCTTTCTCAGCGTTCAAAATTCTCTATTCACCTGGTTATCTTAACCCTTTGCTCACTGAACAGGTTTTTTTCCCATCCATCCTGTCAAACCACATTCTGAACCTGCATTATCACTAGTTTTGGCTACTAATATATTCATTGTCTTGCTTACATTGCCTTGAATACAGAATTCTCTGTAAAAAATAACTGAATTATTATTCATATAGTTAACTGTAATTAAATTATTGTGTGGTTATTATAATTACCATTCCATCAGAGCAGCTCTCAGACAAAGCCTGAGAACAAATACTTAATAAAATTATATTCCTCTACTCTGATTAAATTTTCTCTTTATACTCCACCTTTTCTTTCCACAAATCCTCTACATCACACATTTTTTTGTTCCTCCTGTGTCAGGCCTATTCCAAATCATCCAATTTTTCCTTATTTCTGTTCTTTGTCCTTAATTACTCAGAGTTCTAGCTTCTCCCCTTGT
Organism: Fringilla coelebs; assembly: GCF_963513975.1. Lineage (NCBI taxonomy): Eukaryota > Metazoa > Chordata > Aves > Passeriformes > Fringillidae > Fringilla > Fringilla coelebs. The sequence continues at coordinate 24,410,776 of NC_140029.1, read as the reverse complement.
TACAGCCATACTGATACTCTGACAGTAGAAAAGGGGATGAAAAGTTACTCTTTCAAACCTTAAAAAAGCTCATATTAAGAGCTTATTAAGCTTAAAAAAGCTCTAGTAGTGCCCATGGCAAAATTAACAAGCCCATTCCCAATTAGTCTCATTATTGACACACTGGTTGGTCACATTTAGGCTATATTTCAAAAGTGTAACAACTAAATGAGTTGCAATTTATTGTGCACTATTCAGTCACAAAATCACAGTCCAGAAGCTCATGTTTGATTAGCTACAAGTGTCTGACACTGCAGTCACAAAGCTATCTAGGGGACATGCAAAGCCTTATTGCTCTTTTCTTTCATAATAGGAACAATATAAATGGAGTTATTGTGGCATCACTTATGCTATGAACTTCATTAGTAGGAGCCTGCTACAATTTTTAAGTGAATGAAGAATTACAAAATGTCAATACAAATCCATTTTTACATTCAGATAAAAGCTATTTATAGATTTTTACATCATATGACAGGTCTACAGAGAGCAGAACTCTAGACAGAAGCATGTATAGCAGAAACTACTATTACATGTTTGATTACGTTAGTACAGATAGAAATCTCTGTTGTGTAGTCTTTGAATTAAATCTGAGAGCCTCTAAGGCTGACCAAGAGAACAAGATAGTCTCACTGCCCTCTTTATAGTTCTGGTGTTCAGTGAAAGCAATAATGCTGAAAAATGTTGGAATTTCACATGTCACATATCAAAACAGTTTTTGAGGTTGCCACCTGTCTTCATTCTGGTCTCTTCTTTAATCACAAAATGTTTCCTGTTTGCCTAGGGGAAAAATGGTTCAAATGTTCTTCCATTAAAACACTCACTTTTCAATATTTTTTCTGGACTACAAAGTGCTCTCATCTGAGTCTGAAATTTTAATGTCATTCAGACTCCTGTAAAAGTAAACCATCTGTGAATTACAGTCATAGTTATTTTAATTAGGAAAGCATTGGGGTTTAAAATGTTGTTCTTCAAAATGATACATTTTTTAAAGACTATGTAAAATTGTTGCTGATGACTACCAAAGCTTCAATTGCTGCTATGGGTCAGCTGGGCTTTTTTGGGAGGGAGCTGCTCTTTCTCTTTCTTCTTATTTTTATTTATTTATTTTTAAAATATTCTTAAAATTTCTTATTTTTTAATTTTATAGAAAAGGTGTAGGATGTAGAAGTACAGACATTCAAAACTATGGAATGGATGCTGAGATCGTGAGTAGGTGGCATGGAGGCAGTATTAGCTCATATTTAATAGGTGTCAAGGGAATCTGTAAAGCTGTTCTTTAGTTTTAAAAAAGGCAATTTGTGGGAGTGCTGTGTGTTTCTGGCAGTACTTTCAAAATAGCTACCTACAAAAGACAGAGAACTATAGTCTAATGATATTTTACACAATGACACACATTTTCACAGAGCATTAATGAAATTTAGAAAAAAAACCTTAATACTATTGTAAAATGTGTCTTCTTGCAGTGTACATGTCTACAAAGATATTATAATGACAAACACAGGGCACTGATTTTTAAGGACTAAAATTTTATTTTTAAAGGTTTACTCTCTCTGCTTTGCTTCATACATTTTAAAAGTCCTTCTTCATAAACTAGTAACAATGCACTGTGGTATGTACTGAATAAACCTACATTTTAGCATACTTTACTTATGGCCTTAATATAAAGTATGTGAGTAGTCTGGCATTCAAGCAAGTGACACCAAGCATTTATATACATTCTTGTCAGGAGCTGGAGTTTAGGGAGAAAAACTGTCATTCAGGTCTCTGGGAGAGGGCAGAATAATGGTCACTCCTTTTCCCTAAACTGCACAAACCTCACAGCTCTGCATACCTGTGAGGCAACATGAAGAACTGCCTTACAGAAAAGGAAAGAAGTGATTAGGAAATATGAGCTGCATGTGAGGAACACTCAGTAGGGGAAACCCTACACCAGTTTCATCCCATGGGATCTTGGAATTTACCAGACCTATCATTCTAGTTTTCAGAATTCTAGAAACAGACACAGCACAAAAATGGGGTGGTATATCCTCCTCCACACCTTCTCCCCAGGCCTGCTCTGTGATCTCACTCCTAACCTGAGCCAAACCACTCATTCACAACTCAGAAGAAACAACAGGAAAGGGTCTCTTGGCATGAAGGAGAAATACAGGCTACAGGTGACAGGGAGAGAGGTGGCACAGAGAGGAAACCCTAAGGCAGGAGACTGGAAAATGAATCACAGACACATAAGGGATGAAGAGTGGAACCAAATATGAAGCAAAGTATCTAGAAAAGTATCAAAAAGTAGAAGAGTGATGGGAGAGAGGAAGAGGAAGACACAGAATCCAGATCTGAGATGCAAAAGATAACATAAAGACAATTGAGTTAGCAAGACTAGTAATCCTAAAATAGACCTGAAAGGTGTATAAACAAAGGGAGGAATATATTCTACATGGAAAAAATACTTTTCATAGAAATATGAACTAAAAGTAGAGCTTTTTGTTAAAAGAGTGACAGCTTGTGAGCATTTTGAGGTCAAAGTCAACCATCTGTCCTGTTCTCCGGCTGAAGGGAATCATGAGTTTGCCTAGTGTGGCACAAAGTCACTGAGTAAATTTGTGGGCAGTGTCTGGCCCAGGCCAGTCTTTTGGTAATATTGGTGAGGCAGAAAGTCACTCTCTGGTGGTTTCTGCAACTAGCAAATTCCAATATATAATGGAGTGACAAGATGAAACAAAAATATAATGGGACAATATCACTTCGCTGATATAATCCAAAGTATGAGGGAAAAATAGATGCTTGTGTTTTAATAATTTCTGTTAGTATGACCCCATGTCCCCCCCCACCCCCCACTCCCAGAATTGTTTTTTATTGCCTAAAAGAAAATTAAAGTTTTAAACTAAGATATTCAAAACAAATAGGAAATTGACTTGAGTTAAAATTATTAAATAACAAATGAATGAGCTGTCACACAATTAATGAGGTCTAAAGTTTTCCTGCTTGAGGGAAATAAAAAAGTTAAGAATCTCTTATATATTAGATCGCTTGCAAAGTAGTCCAGTACTTCAGCATATCAGGTAGAAAGCAATTTGTGTAGCATGACCACTTTAATTTTAAGCCAAAACAAACAGTTCTGTTTAAAAAATAATTTAAAAGATTCTCTGAACTAAGCATAAAATTTACATATGCGTGATTTCATACACTTCTGCTCATTCCTCTGATTTAATCATATGCCCCTTATGTTCTACATTCTGCTATTTAATCATAAATATATATATTTTTTGCAAAAAGGACCGTAGTATGCTAATATTATATACTGGTACATTGAAATTTAAAAATACTTAAGGACAGCTCTATCAAATCCAATGAATGAAACACCCATAGAACAGCAATAAAATATTATTTTTTTCTCTGACTGGTAAGAGCTGTGGATCGGACTTTGCTTTCCCTTTGCAGTTCTAGAAGTGATAGAAGAATTTAAAATCTCTAAATGAACTCTGGGATTTCTCTTTATTCAGGACTTATTCTCTGTTTTAACACTCATGACTGCAAGTTTGATAATACAGCTCCTCACTGGCAAAGATAATTTCTCCACAGACACTGCTGGCTCCTGAAACAGCTTCAGCAACATTTGTAGTTGTGAAAGTGTGAACTGGCACTAACACAGCATCTATCTCAAGCAATTACCGCATTTGGAGCTTCATTAAGACATTCCAACCCGCTCTCCTGTACTGCTTATTTCATACTCGGGGAGTCTTTGGATCATCCCATTTGAAACTTAAGACTTAGTCTTTGACAGATTAGTGATCTCAATGCTACTGATAAGAAGGAATCACTGTGGGTTAGGGCAAGCAGGCTAAATATTGGAAAGATGAACTAAGACAAAGCTTTTATTAGAAGTTTTTAAGGATTGCTATCTTTTAACCAGGTAAGCATTTCTAGCAGTCAAAGGCTAAAATATTCAGCTTCAGTGAAGTCTGACCTTTGCAGTGTTTGTATTTAACAGATACACTTTATAGTAAAAGCAAATTAAATGGATGTTTTCTTTTTCTTCTGTATGGTACTAGTTTGCATTTCAGCAAGCTCCATCTGAAGTAACTCAGAAGGGTTAACTGCAGACTACTGACCTTAGATAAACAAAATGTACAGCTACAAGTTTTGATGAGAAAGCTCAGTAAGCTATGAGCTAACAGCTAACTCTTTTTTATTGAATTTATATTTGCAAGCTTAACAGTGTGAGGAATGATAATCCAAACAAATGAAAGTTTCCTTATGTCAGTAAAAAGAGCCAAGGACTGTTTGTGCTCATACTTCTCCCAAAGCATGATAATGTTTAAAAATTAAGTCATGTCATTGGGATGGTAGGTTTTGCTTAGCTAATGCGCCACTGCGTTACAATAAATGAACACAGCACTGAAAATGGGGATTTCCTAATATAAAGACCTTCACATATTCTGGGGGACGGGAGATTCTTCTGCTTGACATGGACCAGCCAGTACTTCTGCTCAATTTAACTCTAAAGTTACTAAATATCACCTCACTGACTTCTCCAGGGGCTAAACAAGTCTATTACTTTCTCTCTGCCTGGAGTAGAAATGGTTTGTTTTGATTTAGCAATCTAATTTTCTCTTACATCAGATGTGCTTAAAAGTCACAGCAAGCAGCTAAGCTTCTAGTGATCAAGTATATATTTAAGCTGAAAGAATACCTTATCAAGACTGCACACAGAGTCAAGATGCAAAAATTGCCTTTCATTAGTATCTCTGCACTTTCATAATTCCAGTACTTAAGTGCATGACTGAAACTGCATGGTATGCCAGCTTCAATGAAACCACTATTTTATTGTCCTAGTTTAGTTATCTCCAGCTCAGTTTACCCAAGGAACAGCAACATTTCATAAAGCTATCAACACTTCTGCCCCTACGTGACAAAAGACAAGTCAGCAGGGAAGAAGACCAGTCTGGCTGAATAGGGAGCTTTTGCTGGAACTCAGGGAAAAAAAGAGAGTTTACAACCTTTGGAAGAAGGGCCAGGTAACTTAGGAAGAGTACAAGGATGTCACTAGGTCATGTAGAAAGAAGGCAAAAACTCAGCTGGAACTCAATCTGGCCACACTGGGAAAGATAATAAAAATCGTTTCTATAAACACATTTACAAAGAAAACAGGCCCAAGGAAAATCTCCATCCTCTTTTGGATGCAAAGAGGGAAAGGCACAGGTATTTAAGGCCTTCCTTGCCTCAGTCTTCAGCAGAAAAACTAGGTATTTTCAAGGTAACCAGCCTTCTGAGCGGGTAGACAGGGCCAGGGAGCAGAACAGACTCCTTGTAACCCAAGAAAAAGTATTTAGTGACCTATTGTCCCACTCAGACTCTCAGAGGGCACTGGATGGGGTCCATCGGGGGCTACTAAAGGAGCTGGTGGAAGAGTTTGCTAAGGTGTTCTCCATCATTTATCATCAGTCCTGGCTAAACAGAGAGGTCCAGACAATGTGATGCCCATCTGCAAGAAGGGCCTGAAGGATGATTTGGGGAACTACAGGCCTGTCAGCCTGACCTCAGTGCCAAGGAAGATGATGGAACTGATGGAACTGATGGAACTGATCATCTTGAGTGCTACCATGCAGCCCTTATAGGACAATCAGGGGATCAGCAGCCAGCAAGGATTTAGAAAAGGAAGGTCCTGCCTGACCAACTTGGTCTCCTTTCATGACCAGGTGACCTGTCTAGTGGACGAGAGAAATGCTGTTTGTCTATGTGGACTTTAGTAAAACCTTTGTTACTATCTCCCACAATATTCTCCTGGAAAAGCTGTCAGGTCATGGCTCGGACAGGTGCACCTTTTGTTGGGTTAAAAACTGGCTGGACAGCTGGGTCAGGTGTGGTGGAGAATGTGGCTGGTTCCACACCCAGTTGGTGGCCAGTCACTAGGTTCCTCAAGGCTCAGTATTGAGACCAGTCCTGTTTAACATCTTTATCAACAGTTTGGATTGAGTTACCCCCAGTAAGTTTGCAGAAAACACCAAGGTGGGTTGGAGTGTTGATCTGCAAGGAGGCTCTGCAGAGGGACCTGGACAGGCTGGATCAATGGGCCAAGACCAATGGTATGACATTCCATAAAGCCAAGTGTCAGGGCACACTTTGCCCACAACAACCCCAGGCAGCCTTTAAGGCTTGGGTCAGAATGACTGGAAAGCAGCCCAGCAGAAAAGGGCCTGGGGATGCTGGTTGGCAGTGGCTGAGCATGAGCCAGCAGTGTGCCCAGGTGAAGGCAAATGGCAGCCTGGCCCGTAGGAGGAACAGCGTGGCCAGCAGGAGCAGGGAAGGGATCATCCCCCTGCACTCAGCACTGGTGAAGCCACACCTTGAATTCTGTGTCCAGTTCTGGCACCCTGACTCCAATAAAGAAATTGAGGTTCTGGAGCATGTCCAGAGAAGGGCAATGGAGCTGCTTAAGGATATGGAGTGCTCCTGTGAGGAGCAGATCAGGGAGCTTTCATTATTTAGCCTGGAAAAAAGGAGGCTCAGGGAGGACCTTATCACTTACAGCTACAATGAAAGGAGGCTGTAGCAAGGTAAGGTTCTGCCTCTCCCCCAGACAACTGGTGACAGGACAAGAGGAAATGGCCTCAAGCTGTGCTAGAGGAGGTTCAGATTGGACATTAAAAAGAATTTTTCCGCTGTAAGGGTGATGAAGTATTGGAACTGGTTGCTTAGGGAGATGCTGAAGTCACCATCCCTGGCAGTGTTCAAGGAACAATTTCACATGCCACTTAATGCTATGGTCTAGTTGATGGGGTGGTGTTAGTTGAAGGTTGAACTCAGTGATCTTGGAGATCCTTTCCAGCCCTAATTATTCTATGATAATAAATACTTGCTTCTAACATGTAAGCTGGTGAAGCAAGCACAAGACATTGGCCAATTAATAGGGTTTGCTCTTATGCTCTGTTAATAAAAAATAAACCAAAATTGGACCCTAGTATTGGATCTTCTGCACTTTTTGTCTATTTGAAAACAGACTGCAGTGTTTACGAGACAAGAACATGTTCTGTGAGTAGGGCCTGAGCTTTGTTGCTTTGTATGTTAATAAAATGCTCTTCAAACACAGCTTATGTAAGAATGAACTGAGAAATCGTGAGGCAGGAAATAAATACAAAGATACCATGTTCTTTACTAATTTTCAGGGATTTTAATTTAGAACACTTTTCCCTCCCTCAGGTTAATATCACTTTTCTCAAAATGGAATGGTGAGGTACATTATCAGAAGAAAGCTTAAAGTATCATCCAGATCCTCTCAGCTAAAAAGTCCAGATCTTTATTTATCCCCCTCTGCTCTTGAGCCTATTGGCAACTTCATCTACTGATGATGACATATAAGGTGGAGTTTGATTCCAGATCTGTGTTGCTTTTTCCTAAATACTGTCATTTTTGATGAGGATATTTTAGCTATCTTTTTTGTTCATTTTTTTACCTGAAATTGCACCAGCTCTTCAGGGAAGTGCATGTAACATTTTGAGGAAGACAATTTTTGATTTATTCATGAACTCCTGCAACAAATTGATTTTCAGTTCCAGCAGTGACTCACTTGAAGTAGTTACTGCTGGCAACAGTGGCTGAATAAACTGGTTATATGTGTAACCCCCTGCTTTTTGGATGATTTTTAGTAATGCACTACAGATGACTCCTTTCTTCTGACTTTGCTGGCTGACATCATCCTTGCTTCCTAATTCCTTTTTTCTTTCCTTTCCTCCTCCCTCTTTCTACCTTTTAAATATTTTCCTTTTTTCAGAGTCCTCTGCTGTAAAAGCATAGAGGAGAGTACCCATGACAAATGCAGATTGTGTAAGCTTCTTCATTTAGATTGTTATTTAAAGTTCAACTTTCATGATTAGTCAAATGAATCAAAAAGATAATTGAGAGAGAGATTATGTGACACAGACATTAGTCACTATTGCTGATAGTTGGGTATGTGATTTTGTATCACCTATACAAAAAAGGTTGGTACCAAGCTGTTATTCACTGGAAATTTAAGAAATTTGACTTGGAGTGAATTTTCTTTTTAAACTTTCTTCTACGCTTTTCATTTTTCCATTTGTTTTTACACCTCTCTGTGGCTTGAAAAAGGTGTATGGAGAAGGTCACACATTTTTTTAAAACCTTGTTCCTTGCAGCTTAGACTGCTGCCACGTGCCTCTTAGTCACTGAGTGACAATGGTACAACTCTCACCCCCAAACTCTATTCCATTTAGCTTATCAGTGTCTCTGAAGAGTTTTGTGCCTTTCTGGTCTGAGGGATAATGCATTATGCACTGCTGCAGTTTCACACACCCCACTTCTCCTGGAGTTAATGGGATTCTGGAGTCAGAACTTCTAAAATCTGTTTGAGATCACAAGCTTCATTCCTCTGCATGATGGAAGGTTTCTGTTTTGCGATTTCCTTTCAGAATTTTTGTCTTCCTCGGTTTCAGTCTTGTTTACAAATGCCAATCACTACAGAATCTTGAGCTCTAGGCTTTCACTGATGACCAACTACTTTTTTCCTGTGCTGTAACAATGGTTCTTCTCCAGGGAAATAAACTTGATAGGCATCCTGCTCTGTGTTTCGTGACTGGAGCACACTGTGCAATTACTGCTACACAGCTTTTGTCCAGTGTCAAGCTTGTATCCCCACATAAGTTCTAAACATGAAGGGTGCTCTCATCTCCAGGTACTTGTAGTGAAGGTACAGTTTCTAGTTTTTAATGATTGGGGTTTTTTTAATAGGGAACCATGTGGCAATGATGCAGAGCATATATCAGAGCAAACTTTAAAATCCTGAGTAGGAAAAACAAGTCTAGTTTAATATTATCTTTTTCAGTCTTTTCTATTGAGGGGAAGGGGGGCTACATGTGCCCTCTGCTTTGCTTGGTGACTAAACTGAGGCTTTCAACAATATTTTGATTAAGGAAAAAATTCTTATATGTCTGAGTGCAGGTGATCATGCATGTATGCTCCCAGCCTAGTGGGGGCCTATTTTTGTTCCTGTTGTTACTAAGGAATCTGGGCCACTCAGAAATATCCGTACAACACATTCTGACTTAGTCCTTGGCCTTTATAAACAGCTTGCAGAAACTTTTCTGGGCATCTTAATACTCAGAGGTCATCCATTAATTAGAAGACCTCATCCTTTAAACTGGAGAAGCCTATAGGAGTGCCCTAACCACTGTCTAATCCCTTAACTTCACAGCTATCCCTGAAATTGGTCTGGATGCTCTCTTGTGTAACCTATTTCACTCCTGCTAGGCTGGAAAAAGGCCTGAATCTGAAGCTCACACTGCCTGCAGGAATGCTCTGTACGTGAAGCCACAGAAAGCTTCATTTCTATTCAATAGCTTCTATACTATGCAAAGAAACACGTTTTTCTTTTTTAAATGCACATATTCAAGAAATCAGTCCTACTCAATTACAAAGCTATCCAAAGCAGATAACTGAGTACTCTGGACAAATGGAGATATCCACCTTGCAGTCTTCAGACTGTTGAGAAATATATGATATAAATAGCATAAGGAGACAGGATAGGGAGTTGATAGTTTCCTGTTTCGTGTTTGGTCCTTTTTTTTAAAAACTTTACTTCATGTATGGCAACCTCAGGTTCTCTGGTGGATCTGTGGATCAGCATGCTGGCACCTACAAATGCACTGACTACCTGGGAAATCCTTATTAGCTGCTTCCAGTCTGCCCTGCTATGACAGTAGAGAATTCAGCATAGGATTTTAAAGAAATAAAATACCTAAAGTTATTCAGGAACCATTCAACCACTAAAATGTATATACCAAATACCTTCAAAAATCTTGAAAAAAAATTAGAGTGTGCATGGTTAATTGAATCTTTTTCTTCCCACAAGAATACACTGATTTTTTTTGACACAATGAGCAAAGCTACTCATAAAACTCTGAAAATCAGTTTGATAATTTACCCAAGCATATATTAAATGGCAAAAAAAAAAAAAAAAATACACCACTGCAAAGTATGTGGTGGCTTGCCACCAATGGAAATGACTCAGCTAGCTTGTTTAAAGAATGATATTTTAATTGCTTTGTGGATCACAAACCTGCCAGCCTTGTAATTTACACTGCTGAAGAACAAGACGACATCTCTCCTTGGCACTCAACTTCTTCTTCTCTCCTGCTGCTGTATCAGCCAAATCTTTATACCTAGAAAAATCAGCAGAAGGAGAGTTACTCTAATGTTGGCCTGGTTGACGTCTTTGTAGAAATTGTCAGTTTTCCTTTGACTCTCAAATCTTTGATATCCAAACTGGAAGCTTGGGATTCTGATCAGGGTGAAGAAAACAAGAAGACAAATCACTTAATATCTTGTATATTGTTAGACATGACCTTGGTTAATAACAAGTGATGCCTAAACCCAAATTTGCTTCCTGTCTGTTCTTTGGATGCGTCACTGAAAATCAATGCCAAAGGAATGAAAAGCTCCCCCTGACACTGAACTGGGTCATTGAAAGGAGGAAAATATGTTTTCAGTATGTGTTTTCAGTATGTGTCATACAACTTATGCCTCTTAAGGAGTAATTCATAAGAAAGTGACATTGACAAAAATTATTTTCATCAATCTGAGATAAATTTTCATTTTGAACAGAAAGTCATGTAGCAAAGAGACTTCCAGGAACTGGATCAGTTTACACTACTGGAAAGAAGTTCAAGAGGAGACTTGATTATAGCACTGTGTGCCTTCAAAGACAGAAAATGCTGGATATTAAAGAGCTCTTTGATGTACAAAATAAAAATATCAAGGAAGGAAACTTAAGTAATACAAAGCCCAATACAGAAAAAAATTCAAAATTTAACTGTGGACTTATTTATTGTAACTTATTACTAAAGAAATGGAACTTTATACATCTTAATGCTACATAATATTACTGTACTTTCTTGGAGGTATTCCTTTGTCTAGATCTGACGTCATGCAACGAGTCAGAATGCTTTTTCATTACAAAAAGCCAGGCTTTGAAAAGGATATACACTTTGCAAACATGTCACTTTTGATTAAACTCCCAGTGAAATTGATAAGTTTTGAAGTTTGTGGGCTATTTACATTTCCTGACATTTAATTTATTTATTTAACAGCTGAATTCACCTATATCTCTCCTTCAACCCAAAACTGTGCTGTCTTGTTGCCTTTCACACAACATAGTAGGCAAGACTACAGTGCAGGAATGACTCCAGGGACCTCAATTGTACCTGAAGCTGTGGCAAGTCTGAAGTAACATCTGCAGGCAGACTTCCATAGGACCAAATTTCACCTAGACTTCTAGTTTCCTGTAGCTGCACAGACCCATGGGTACCTCAGCTCCTGCAGTCTGGAAATATTCTCTTGTCTGGTAGCAGTCCTGCTGAGGACCCCATAGCTAAGTCTACGTTAGTAAGTGAAAAGTGAGAGGGACTGCTTCTCTGGCATAGAAACCATCTGGCAAAACCCTAGCCTGATGATTTATTTATGCATTTAATATTATGAAATCTGTTCTGTTCTATTAAACTCTGTCCCCTTCCAACAGAGTGTAACCATGTCTAAGCTGTCTTCTTTGACTGGTCACCACACCAGCCTGTCCTAGTTCCCAAGCTGTGCCCAGGAACCACTGGGAGGAATGATGGCAACAAGGGTCCAAACCTTCACCACAGATCCTTGTATTTAGTCTCACACTCCAGATTAGCATTAGAAAACTGGGGAGGGCACTTTCCCAATATTCCACTAGCTGCATGGTCAGAAGGACATTTATTTTACAGGTTTCTATTAAGTCACATTATTTCCCTACTTGTATCAACAGTTTTTTCTTAGAAGTCATGGGAAATCAGAGGTGTTACAGAAACAACTGCTGGAAAGCTTAGCAACTGCTGACTGAAGCGAAGATTCATGACACAGCATTGACTCAAAATGCATGAAGAAGTAACTGCAAAAGTGGTCAGCCTGAAACTCCCTTACAGCAGAAACCCAAAGAAACATATTTCTCTCTTGAAAAAAAGACAAATTAAAATTTAAAAGGTTGAAGTTCTATGTTTGGCTCAAGTTTTCTTTGAAGACATGCAAATGATAGAATTCAAGGATAGCCAAATATTCCTTACGATCTGTATTATACAGGATGCCAGACAAAAAAGATCCACCATTTTCCTCCAGCTTTTAAAGCCTCTGAAATTCCACCACATTATTGTGGAACTCTAATCACAGTTAGCAGTCCTTCTATCTGTTAAAGCAAGCTCTAGCTTAGAAAAGGAGGATGGGTTATGGTAGTAGAGAAAGAGGAAGCTATGGAAATTCAACTCTGCCATAAACTTCCTCTGTGAATACAGCAGGACATTTGGAGGATGATCTACTTTCCCTATTTTAGACACTGGAAAGCTGTGCTCCAAGCCTGAGTTGGTCACCTTTTTCTCAAAACTGTCTGTGAAGGCAGGTATTTTCCACAGGGTGACTTGTTCTATGCATTCCAGATACTTTTGAAAAAATGAGAAGACATTGCCCTCTGGAGGTGCCTTTCTCCACTGGCCACAGATGGACTCAGACAAGCCACACTGGGTGCTTTCATTTGGGCGCCTGAGAGGAAGCTCACCTTTATGTCGACTTGTCTGACTGAGCTACTCATCCTGCAGAATAACTAACAGAGGGTCTGAGAAACCTTCCTTATTTGTCCTGTCACTGGTTCAAATCTACTGACTAAGCACCCAAAATGAAAAAGTACCTTTATGTCCTGTGTTACCATCGGTTATCAACCATTTTCATCTTGTATAAAGATAAAAACAACACAAAGTTTGCAGCTATTTTTCAGCCACAATGGTGCCCCAATTTGGCTCTCAGTCCAGTTGTGCATATACCCATGTAAATGCCAGGGAATTAATGGAAGTTCCTGAATGAATGGGAATAAGAGGACTATATCTGCTGGTGAGAGCACAATATTGTTCTGGACAGAAGGGATGGTCTAACCATAAGTTTACATAATTTCTCCTGTACTTACGTTTTAAATGAGTGAAAAAACTAAAACCTCTTGCTTTAAATTGACAATGAAATAAAATATAAAGAAAGAAATAAAAACTTAAAAGTGTGACATTATTATCAAAATGCAAATTATTTTTTGGGTATCAGATACTTTTTACTGTGAATTGACCTTGTGTTTCCATGTAGACACAATAATTTAATATCATCTTAACTTTAATCATTCACAGGAGGAGGAAAATAACTTTTCTTTCAGAATTTATCCTATCACAGAAATTAGTAATAAGAATATTGAAATTATGGTGCAGGTTTGTATAAATAAACTTGAATTACTTGCAGAAACAGGGCTTGCTTCTGAGGAAATGCAAACTGGGAGTCTTTGAAACGTTCCCTTACAGAGAATTCTTCCCCTAGCTCTCTAGCCTTAGTTTACTCTGAAGCGAATGAACACACCCAGGTAAGTACCAGGCTTCTTCCCACCTGACAAGTCACACATTTTGCCCCCAGTAGATAATGCAGAATGTTTGGAGAGGATCCTAAACAATCCAGAAAGCATACTCACTGCTGCCTTGCTAAAAAAGCGAAATACATTTCAGCTAAACTTGGACTGACAAGTCACTTGCCTAGACTTTCTTAAGATTCGGTAGAATAGATTATTCTGGTGTCATATTCCTAACTGCAATAGTGATGTTTACAATATCTCAGATGAACTGTGTACTTTAAGACCATCATGTCTTTCCACTGAGTATAAACATGCTCTTGCCTCCAGCCAAGACATCTAATATCAGACAAAGTGACTCTTCTTCATAGCCAGGAAGCAAAAAAAACCCCAGTCAGAGCAACTCATTCACTAAGGGATCCAAAATAAAACACAAAACAGGGAGATCTAAAGGACTAATTTGAATCAACACCACTCCACTGCTATGCCAAGACTAATGTACTGTTGATTAGGAAGTAAATGCAAAACCTCTTCTAGTCACAAGTTGAGACAGTGAACACCACTATCAGGGTGAAGGAGGGTCTCCCCAGCGCCCATCCACATGACATCAGCGTGAGAGAAGATCCATTTTCCCAGCTTTATCCTTTAGCACCCTCCTTGTCCTAACTTGTCATTTTCAGAAGCATAAACAGAAGAAAGATATTCTGGCTAGACAGGCTCACACTGTGAGCATGTATAGACTGGCCAGGATTCTCTGGTGTTGCAGAAATGTGGTCTGACCTCTCTTCCTTTGCTTCTGAATGATGTGCTCTATCAGGGAAATTTTTTGTTTGTTTGGAGTAGAAACTGCTGCCAATAGCTTGTGAATAGGGAAAACTCGGTTCTCTTGGGTCTTCACAGATAAGGGTGTTATCTAATAATTTTCTCCCTCACCTCCCTAAGTGCACAGCTGACAAGATCCAGCAGGCTGTTTTTCCCCAAGAACGAATATTCTGCAGTTCAGGTTATGGCACAGTAACCCACAGCAGTATTCTAAGGCTCAGCATGCTATTTGATTTACACAGAGTGTGCACAAATGGGCTGTAGGGCTGTACTCCCAGTTCTGTATGCACAGCAAATCTTTAAGCATCGGAATAAACACTACTCACTCAATTTCAATAGCGCAACGTGACAGAAGACACTAAAGGAAAAAAACCACGGCAAGTACAAAGGGCAGAAAAACAAGCAGCTCCAAATCAATAGCTTAATAAAAGATGGCTTTGAACTGAAGCCACAGAACTACTTTTGTTGGTTGGTTGTTTTGCTGCTCTTATTCTCAGGTCTCTCTCTTGCCTAATTAAGAAAGAAACACCAAAAATAATAAAGTTAGAGGTAGCTACTGACTGCAATTTCTAATGCCACAAGTCATATCTTTTCTGAAGGAAGCTCCTTCTTTCCATGTCTTTGTCTTGCTGCTTAAAAAATAAAAATCACATATGGCTGGCAAGTTACTGCTTTAAAAGAGTGATGAGTTTTGTACTTTTAAGTTTTAAATATCCAAACACAACTTATGTAATGAAAAATGAGTGACACACTTGTCAGTATAATTCATTATGTTGTAGCTTAATTTTCTTTTTTTTTTTGCTTACTACAATGTACTCTGTTTGTCAAGGTAAACTGGTATGACTTAATAAGATCTATTCAAAAGGCAGTGAATAAAAGGCAGCAATCAAAATTAAATTAGGTCCTATATTTCTGCTAGAAGAAATGCAAAAATTGCCATCATAAAGTTTCAGGTTGTGCTGTCTCAGTAAATTGTCTCTTTTCCCCTTTCTATACTTTATTTTCTCTTTCTTTGACAATCATTAATTTTTGATATCTGAAATATGTGAAAGAAATGGAACTTTGTTTGCCAAACTTGTCACTGTGTGCTTATAACTCAGGATTTTTAGTTTTGTTTGTTTGGATTTGGGGAGGATGGCAAGAGTGGGTTAGGAAAGGTTTTATTTGAAAAGTCTATCAAGTGAAAGCTGGAACATCCAGAGAGCCTATCTACTGAAGAGAGATTGAAACTTTTCCATAGAAAACTTATAAAACCAGTGAGTAGCAAAGAAGAGGATGGAATTTTGATGAATGTTACCTTTATATAAAGTATATTAATTAATTAATTAATCAATTCATTCATTCATTCCTTTTCCCTCTGTTATATTCTTTTTTCTTGAAGGAATAACCTAATTATTTTTGAAATACAAGGAACATGGTTAATTCCAGATAATTAGAAAAGAGGAAATAGATTATTATAAATTCCAAGGAAAAAAAGTGATTCTGTCAATCTCTGTACAATATATATGACATAAATACATTATTATAGAGCATAAATATTAAGAAACAAAGCACACATACAATTTTTTTTAGAGAATAAATCTTTGGATATGAAGAAGAAAATTATGTGTTTAGAAATAACAGATTACATCACAGACTGCATTTGGGGATTCTTTTGTAGAACTTCAAAAATTCAGTGTAAGATTATAAGGTTCACTTTTCATGAAAAATTTTCCACCAATGCTGCTTCACAGAGACTTATAGAAATAATTCAGAATACTATAAATGTGAGCATGAAGTGCAATGTACCTGAAACAATTAGAAAGTGCATATGGCAATGAACCAAAAGTTCAAAGCACCTGCCTACCATATTATTTTTTTTACTATCTTAATTGATATCAAGAAACACAGTCTTAAGTGACTAGATATGCAGACCAATAAGAATTAAGTGAAAAAAATAAAAGTACAGCAATTTGGAAAATGAATAATGCTATAAGTGATCTTACAACAAACTGACCAATTATCATATATTTACCTTGTTTCTATACATGCCTCTAGATTTTTTCTGGTAAAATATACCTATTTTTTTACTTCAACAATTAAAAATTCACTTCCTGATATTAAATGACACATAACTGAGATAAAAGAGCAAAATTTAAGACTAAGAGATAAAACTGGAAGAATACACAGAAAATCCCCAGAACAAAATTTTACAGTGGCTCAAATGTGAGTCAGCCACTGGGCCAATGTAGAGCTCAGTACAGACTTTTGAGGGAAGATCATGACTGAAATCCACTGAATCGAAACACCTTTGCAGAATTTGCCATTTGGGATGTTTTAATTTAAACTGAATAAAAAGTAAGACCAATTTCTCAGATAAAGATACTACCTTATCATAAATGATAAAGAAATGAATTGGAAGAATTATTTTTTCCTGAGTTTTATGGGGTCTTTGCATTAGGCTTTGCGACACTTAATGTTTTCTAGACATCTGAATTTCAGTTTCTGAAGAAAAGAAGTAATGAAGATATGTGTGTCTTAGTCCTGGATTATTTATTCATATACTTCCTGTAATTAGGCAGAGGCTTCCTCATCTCAGACAATGTGGCAGCAGAATAGTGAGTAGAATATAAATTACAGTTCAGCTCTTGGGATTAGTGGATTCAACCATGCAAATACAAAATATGAATTTGCAACATCTGCTAAAGATTTGCTAAAGATTTAAGATTTACTATACTTTTGCACCATCTTACTTAAAGCTGACATTCCCATTTCATCTCGACAAAGCAATGTAAGGCATATTTACTTTAAAAATTGGCAAAAATCCCATACTGTCTCAGAAACACGCTAGCATGGAGCAAACAAATAGCTCTATTACATCTACAAACATATTCATCTGACTGTACAGCAAATGTTTACCTTTAGCTCTTGCTAGGTAGGTCTTTCCCACAGCTAACTACCTCTCCATGCTTGGGCATCCCACCAACATGCACATGAGGCCATAAAATGCTTCACTGCACACAGAATATATGGGCTATGTAATAAATTTAAATTTCCTTGTTAACCTGCTAATTTGATTCTGTTTAACACAAAGATGTATGACTGGCGTCCACTGAAGCTCCTTTTCTTTCTCTGCAGACTCAGCCACTTGATGATAGGGCATCAAAACCAAAATTTCAATTGAAACACCGAAGTGGGCTTGTACAACTTTCCTGCTTGGTCTCCTGGTGACACTGCCACTTCAGTGGCTCACTCACTGTTTGCCAAGAGGGCACTGCCCAGCTTATTGGGAATATACTGAGAAAGATGTATGTTGCAGAAGCAGAAAGTAAAACCACACTCAAATAGGAATTGTGATATTAAAGAGAAATAGGATTAGATTTGCTGTTCCACCTAGATAATACTTTATTTCTTCATTCCTTTTGGTGTTTTTTTTTTCTCCTGTGTAACCAGTACTCAGCCAAAGAGGAATGGGAACATATAAAACCCTTCCCACAATACTCACTAGTAGCTTAGACAATGTTTATTGGGAGTATGGGGAAGGAATTTTGGACCTTTTCAAACCATATGGCAAAATAGCCTCTCTGTGAGATCATCTCTACTTCTGCTCCCTTCTGTGGGAGCTTCCCTTGTGCCTCTGAACCCTGTGAGTACTATCAGTCTGGGTAACAGGGATTCTCCTGGCTCTGGACTGTGTAATGGTTAGACAAGCCACACAAAAGCATCATTTTTCAAGATATAGTAAGGTCGTATGCCAAGAGTGGACCAGATTCTCCTCTCATTAAGAGTGCAATACAGCTGGAGTAATTCTGCTGAAACAGATGATGTTAAATTATTGCCACATTGGTCTAAACAAGAAAGCAAAGTAAGACCCAGTGATTAATAGGCATGAAAGGATTTTATGTGCCTGCTTGCATAGGATTTTGTGTTTGCTCTCAGATATCACCTGTATAAACTGCCTATTATTATTCAGCCTGACTAGGAAATCTAGCTTTAGGAAGTGTCATTCCAGGTTCTCCTACTAAAGATTAAATGGTTGTAAAGAATATCAAGATATGGATGAGGAGAAAAAGGGTGCCCTGAATATCTGAGTTGAGTGGAAAGAATTTAACAGCTGCACAGCCACAGAAAGAAGAAACAGCAGGAGGGTCACAGTTTTTGAGTGTGAGGCAGCTGGACTGCATCTATACAAGTCCTATGACTTATACAAGTCCTATGACCATAAAAAAGCAGCACTCAAGATCAACTAATATTTTTCTAAACAGTGAAACCATGCTGACATATTTAATGAAAGAATAAATAACAAGGAATTATTTAAAATTGTACAGTAAAATTAATCTATGTGACAATTTGCACCTTAATCTGATAATTCAAAGCTCCTGCATATTGCCAGTGGCATAAACTAATGTGTTACATACTTACTTTAAAATATTTACTTTAAATATATGCTGTATTAATTTAAGAGGTCAGTAATTCTAATAAGCATTTCCTTAGAAGAGTTTTGATGCATAAAGATTAGTGAAAATATTAGTGGTTGATAATATTTTAAAAGGTTTATTTCTATGGCAGGCATCTAACTGAATTTCTTACTACCACACATAAATCTATGTCCATTATCTTTGTTATTATGTGATGTCAGCAAATTATGAAGTACTCAATAAAGATTTTTCTTGGAACCTTAAAGTTCTGAAATAAAGTTATTAGCCCTCAGCTAATAACTTTATGTTACAGGCACATTGAACTCAGTTTGTGAGATATGGTGTACAAATATAGTACAGAGATACTGTGTACAAATATAATTCTATCTATTTTTATAATCCATGCCTTTAGATGAAATCCAGTGCTGTGGTAGGTATTTCAGCACCTTGTGACAACATTTCTCCATGCTTAGAAATAGCACAAGCTTTAAAATTCACAGATGTAAACCATGCATAGATTTTTATAAGGATTGTAAGGGTTATTTAGTGATCTAATAAATATTTTGTTAACTCTGATGGATAAGAAATATCAAGTGCTAGTGGAAAGCACAGGTACAAAGGGTGACATTTTAATCTAGAAATTAAATAAACATTTTATTATTTCACAGATCTTGAAGTTTAAATAAAGAATACCACAAAACATGCTGAAATAATTCAGCCAGAATTATACTTGTGTGTGCCCAATAGATCTATGACTGCCTAAAGAAATTTAGTTGTATGAACCTAATAGTGGAGGGAGAACAATACTATGAGATTCATACTGAAACAGCCTAAAAACTGGGACATTCTTTATTGCACAAAACAATAGACTCTGCAAGAAGCTTCACTAAGTTTTATGCATTCTATATTAAATGTAATGTACATAATGTTGGAAGATTATTCAGATTGCACATCAAACATTTGAAAGTTAGGAACCATCAGACTTAACTGGCCATGTCATCTTTATTTGGCTGTATCTGGCTTTTTAATGACCTAATTACATCCTCCTGCTCAAGGGACCCCTCTTCTTGTCAATCTTGTAGAACTGCTAAGTGTATGACAGATATGAATAATTCAACTGACTTCAATTGTTTACACACATTTACACATTTGTAATTGCTTTAGCAAATGAGGGTTGCACTGCAAGCTTCTGAAGATGCCCGAGCAAACAATGCTGATATTTATTTTTGCCTTCAAAATATAGCTAGATGCTTCTAAATAAAGTCAGGTGTCTAGTCTTCCACTGAAAACTCCAGTCAAAAGAGAAACTCTTTTCTTTTATAGTCAGTTATTTGTGCACTGTCACTAAGCCCCAGAAACATCAGCAGCTTTACCATCCTCACAGTCCAAACTCTGTGACACGTAACATAAGCACTTAGTTTTGTATTTACAAGACTCATTCCGTGGGCAAGAGAACTGATGCCATGGTATAGCTTCAAGAACTTGTCTTGACTCCAAAGTGTTGTTCTCTGATTTTTTTAGAGCCTGTTACAAAGCATTAATTCATTTCCTTGCCACAGAATGGAGCTACACTGATTCTGGGAAATACCTGCAAAAATGGATAAACCTAAGACTAATCAGTTGAATCCCATCCTAAAAGTGACCACTTTTCTTTACACCCTACAAATTAAGTCCTGGTTAATTAGGCAAGTCACCACAGGCATATGAAGTTACCTTGTGTATTTCTTGTTTCTAAAATATCAAAAAGGACCAAATGGAGAGAATGGGAAAAAAAGCTAAACGGACACAAAGAAACATCTCCAAAGGGGTAAAACAGAAAATTCCATCAACAGTCAGACTGTGTGGAAAGAGCTATTTGGTTTTTCCATCATATGAGTAGCTTGGTAACTCTCGCTACACTATCACATTGTACAAGTAGATTTGAAATGGTCTGTAGCCTTTAAGACAGTCCCAAATATCTAGTTACATCTCAGGAATTCCCCAGGGTGATTTACTCCAATTCTAGGCTTGTCAGGGAGAATGCCAGAGCATTCTGGGTTGTGGTCATCTCCTACAGTATAACCAATCCCTACCAGTAAGGTTTCATGAGGAATCAGTAATTTAGAGTAACCCTGAGTGCTATAAATTATCCTAAACTGGGTTCCCCTATCCAAAAGGTTGGTGAAAGAAAAAGAACAAATGAATGCTGAGGGTAGAAAAAGGAAGAAGGGACTTTCAGAGCGATGGTGTTTGTCTTCCCAAGTCACCAGTAGTCATGATGAAATACTTTCCTGTCTGCCAATAGCAAGTAGAAAATTAGTTCCTTATTTTTAATTTAAATAATGGTTTCTCCATTCAACTGTATTTAATTCAACCAATGAGTTTTCTGACTTCTCTCCTAATTGTCTCCCCCACCCCACTGAGGAAGGAATGAGCTAGTAGCCACGAGGGGTTGAGCTGCCAGCTGGGGTTAACCAAAGACACTTCTTTATCCGAGGGCTTTATTTGGGGTGCTGATGGATGAGGCAGGACATGAGCTGGCAATGCGCATTTGTACTTCAGAAAGCCAACAGTACCCTGGGTTGCATCAAAAAAAGTGTGACCAGCAGGTCAAGGGAGGTGATCCTGCCCCTCTACTCTGCCCTTGTGATTCCCCTTCTGGAGTGCTGTGTCCAGCTCAGGGGTCCTCAGAACGAGGAACTGAGGAGGGCCATGAAACAGTCAGAGAGCTGGAACACCTCTTCTATGGAAACAGGATGAGGGAGCTGGGGTTGTTCACCCTGGAGAGGAAAAGGCTCTGGAGAGATCTTACTGTGGTCTCCCAGTACCTACAGGTGGTCTACAGGAAAGACAGAGAGGGACTTTTGAAAAGGGCAGGAAATTATAGCACAAGGGAGAATGGCTTTAAACTGAAAGAAGACTGGTTTAAATTAGATATTAGGATAAAATTCTTTGCTGTGGCATTGGTAAGGCACTGGAACAGGTTTCTCAGAGAAGCTGTGGATGCCTTATGCCTGGAATTTTCCAAGGCCAGGTTAGATGTGGCTCTGAACAACCTTGTATAGTGGAAAGTGTCCATGGCAAGTCATTTGGAACAACACGATCTTTAAGGTCCCTTCCAATCCAAACCCTTCTATGATTCTAAAGTAATTACCAAAATTTCCAAGAACGCAGACATTTTGAAAATCGCAGTTTTAAACTTCAAGGATGACCTTCACTCCTCATGGGAAGCTAGTCATTACCAGGTTTATGAATTTGTGTTTAAAGTGCCCTCAAAACTGATGACTTTAAAATACTTCATTTACTCACCTTGCTTGCATTCTGAAAGAAAGACAAATAAAAAGGATTACCCTCAATCAGAAATATCAGTTCCAGCTCTAGGTCTGAAGGACCAAACTCCACAATGGCAAGACTGCCACTTGATATAAATTGGTATCATTACATCTACTTTAATGAAATATTGCTTTTGTAGAAGCAGTCAGATTGCCTCTTGCTCTCCTTGCAAAGATTTAAGGTATCTTGGCACATATCAATGTAGATTACTGATGCTGCATAGCAGACAATAAAGCTGAAAGGGCCAGTGCGACGGTGGCCCATCACTTTGCAATCTGCTCTGTACATCATTCTAACTAATGCCCTGACTTACTCATGAGAGTCTGAAATGTTCTGCTGACTTTTTAAATTCAAAAATTATATATCATAAAACATTATAACTTGTCTGCTTTCAAGAGGAAAAAAAAGGGAGGGGGAAATAAAGACTAAAAAAAGTCACCAACAAAATGCTTCTGGACGAAGGGACTATAGATATACAATGATGACTCATGCATATGATTTACAAACATAAACAACACATCTGTGCAATACATCATCAGCTGATAGCACAAATTTGGTGAAAATATTACAACAGCTATTAAAAAGGGCTTTATAGGAAAAGGACAGACATTACTTGACTGAGCAGTGATATCAGCATTAGCATAATCTTTCCTGAGAAAATAAGGTATCTCTTCAGAATGACCTCTTAACAAAGTCAATTATTTGAAAGAGTTAATCCTAATTTGGTACTCTAAAGCACTAAAGTTTTGATGTAAAGACCACTATTGGTGCATTTCATTATCAATGAATGTTGCCCTGACCAGAAGTACAGAATTCAGGATCTGCAGTTCAGTGCAGCTTGAAGAACACACTAATAACTTCATCCTTAAATCAGAGGAAAACCTGTAATTAGAACAGTCTTTGAACATACTTGTTTCACCCTCACTGCTATGATTACCATAAGAATACATTATCATAGTGTTCCATATTCTTCCTTCCTAATATTTCCTATTAAAATGGATGTTTCACCATCTTTTGAAGTTGCTTTAAAACAAAAAAGTCATCAGAATGTTAACTCTTTATTTCCTTTTTTAAAATAACACTTACACTTGGTGATTTAGATATTTTTACCTTATTCATATGAATAAGGAGAGCAATGTTAGATTATGAAAGGAGGGAAAAGAAGGAGAAAAGGAGAAGATGGGGAAGAAAGGGGAAGGGAAAGGACAAGAAGGAGGAGGAGGAGGAGAAAGAAGTAGCCACGACATTGTACCTCCAAACCAGCATCTGACACTGTCTTAACAGGATAAATAACTACTTATAAAGCTTCATAGCTGCATTAGCCTAGGTAAAACTGAAGATTAGATTGGTGCAATTTAAGAATATTTAAAAGATTATTAGAAATAGTAAATCATAACATTCTAGTGACTTATCTCCTCTTGCCACCCTACTGTAAGGAATGCCTCTACATACAGCCTTCATGCTCTCCTTCAGACTATGAATTTTTCTCTGCTTTTTCTTGAGCAGCAACAGAAGGCAGGATGGGACCTCCATGATGGAAAACACAAGGGTAAGTTGATAGAACTAAACACAGGAAAGACCATCTAGAAACCTGAGAGACAGTAATGAAATTTCAACAAACACTCAAAAAGTGCAGAAATAAATGAAGGGAACAGGACACTACTATTTGAGCTTTCTGAACAACATATTTTTGCCAAAGAAATCCTGCCATTCTTATCGGCTAAGTGAAAGGCTCAAATTGCTTATCAGTTCCAATAATCTGCAGAGGTTATCCTGAGCTTCAACAGCTCTGAGTGTTTCCTGTAAACTGGCAGGGAAGGCTAACACAGATGCCTCATTTAAGGACCTCTGTAACTGGACCTTGCAGTCTTCACTGCTAAGCAGAGTCCCAGACACAAGAACCAGGGACACGAGAACCTCAGTTTCTGAGTTAGTAGCGCATAAATTCTTCCATGGGCAAGGAAACTGAAATACAGACAGAGAAAAAAACTGTGTATAGTTTAGAAACTTGGTGAGCAACATCAAAGTAGAAAGAAGGAATTATTTTGATTTCTATTTCAATTTAGAGAACATGGAGTGTTAGTAGAGGAGGATGCTACCAAAATGAAATTTTTCAGAGGGAGTGAAACAAAGCATCTTACTACCTCATTTTTACCTGAACATCCCTGAACAGCTGTATTCTTGTATTTTGCTGAGGTCACCTCATGAATCTTTGATCACTATAATTACTTTAAAAAATTTATATTCTAAATGGCTTTTGCATGTCTTCCTTGAGCACCATGTATGGTGAATGACACAAAAGTCAGCCAGGATCCATTTTATTAACTGATGCAAAGAGATTAGATCCTAGATATTAAGCTTGTATAACGAGGCTCTGTTTGTGCCCCAGAGAGTTTCTGAGCCCTATTGTTCTGCACTGGAAACAGTGCAGACACTTGATATTTACTTTTCCTGTTCCATGGCACTGACTACCAAAACCATAATAACTTACTGTTTCTAATG
Organism: Fringilla coelebs; assembly: GCF_963513975.1. NCBI lineage: Eukaryota > Metazoa > Chordata > Aves > Passeriformes > Fringillidae > Fringilla > Fringilla coelebs. Next base: position 24,386,311 of record NC_140029.1, on the reverse strand, counting down.
GGCTTTCTGTATATCTTATTCTAAATTAGATATATTTTAAATTAGAATTATTTCAAATCAGAAATAAATTTAAATAAGATATCAAAACACTAAATTCTGGAAATAAACAGCAATCTGCAGACAGTTGCAAATTCCATGACTATTTTACTGTTTTCTTTCTTCCAAGAAAAAATTTATTTGAAGATACTTAACCTATGTGTACAATTTAGACTGCAAATTTGAAACTTTAAACCCTTCAAAAATTTGTTTGTGCCACTGCCTTGACTTAAAAAGCAAAGCTAGAATTTAGTCCCCTGAGAACCACTCTGAAGATAATAAGCAAAATATATGGATGGGTAAACTTTTCCAGGAGTGTAAAATGTGTGTTACTCAAGGTTTTCTGTTTTTAAAGAAAGGTAAAAACTGATCCCTATCTCTCTGCTCACACAACTTTAGAAACTGAGCCAACACTGCAGGTAAATTCAGCAGAAAGACCGCATTTGGAGTTGGCAAATCTGTTGAAATCACATATATTATTTCTTAATTATCTTACTTTAACAGGATTTAATAGCATCTGACCTTATGAATGCTCATTTGATTATACATTCATTGAGAAGAAGTGTCACAGCTTCTGTTTAAAAATGAGAAATTCCACAAGATTTCTCTTCAATTTCTCTTCTGATCAGCAGACTTTGGTATTTGAGGGGTTTGCCTCACAGCTGGCAACTTTTACTTTGATAAGACAGAAGCAGAACCAGTAAATCCAAAAGGATAGCAACAGAAATAATGGTTAAGCTTTGTAGCCCAGGAAGATATACTCTTGCAATATATGACATTTCTTTAGCTACCTCTCTCTTAAGCCATTGTAGGAGTTCAAATGGAACTCATAAATAGGTTAAATACAAGTCATATTAATCCCTAATTAGATAGCAGTAGAAATTTATTCAAATTCATCCAATTAAGAATGAACTGCTACTGTCTGATGGTGATAGAATATACATTTTCCAACATTCCATTCCTTTGCCACAAAGTCTCCTAATTCAAACATACTTTCTTCTTGTAAGCCTGCAGAAAAACCAGTGTTTTAATTTTTAATTAATAGCTATTTTGAATTCTGACCCCATTACCTATATGATAAAGAAGATCCAAAAAGTAAATGCACAGAAACTGCATGGATGGTGAGGGAGGATAGTAATTTCCTATCTTTTGGGAATTCAGACTGGGATTAGGGACACAAATTCTCTTTAGAATACTAGAAATACCAGTTTGACAGCAAAGTAAATAAGAATTTGAAAGGGAAAAAACTCCATCAGGTTCAGGTGTGTAAGCCTATATGGAAATATGACAAAATCTTTTCTCATTCCAATCAATGAATAGTAAGATAAGACCAGAGTATGGCTGAACAGCCAACAAAACTAGTACAGTTAACAAAAAACCACCAAAACTAATTATTTGGTTTCTAAAAATATCCTGTTTAGTTACCAAGGCAACACAGAGATGTAGCACAAATGAAGATTTTAGGAAACTTTTCAAAAAGGTAATAATCTCTGAATGCAATACTTCTTTCTTACCTACAGTCTATTGGCTGAAAAGCAGAGATTGCCCATACAAACTCAGGACATGAAAACTTTCCCAAATCTCCCATTATGTGCATATTCTCCTCAACCAGCCTGCCCAGCTTGATTCACACTGGAGGATGAATATTGTGGTAGGGCACAGATGGTTTATTTGTGAAAGATAGAATTATAAAGTCCTATACTCCTCACTGGTATTTATGAAGAAAACAACTTTCTGCCCAAGCAGCAATTTAACATTCACAACTTTTTCCAAGAAGACACCTCAAACTTATGTGTAAGCAGCTAATGCTGTTTTTCAGAAGTAAAATAATAAAGGCCAGATCATGACTGGTTGATATACATCAATCGAGGGGATTGGAACTTGTCTTGAGTGCATGAGGCTGCTAAACAAACACTTCTTGGGCAAGACAATCCTCTTTCTTTCCTGAATCTTTTAAGAATTAAGTGACCCAAAACCCCAATACTGAACTGGGAATGGGGAACAAGAGTTTGCCTTCTGATAGAAGCAGACCTTTTTGTCTTTTCACATGAATTCTATATGTCACTGATTTCTAACAATAATAAAAATGGAGTTGTGGTATGAGCATTAGTACCTCATGACCAGGCATAAATCAAATCCTAGCCTATGAGATACAAATAATGAACCCATGACACCTACACCTAGAAAGCTGAAAAATTAGACTATTTCTCCTTCTCCTTTTTAATTATCTGCAGATAATATACAATATTTTATATATCTTAAATCATACAAATAGCATAAATTGTAAAAAAGGGCTCCTTTATGAGGTCATATTTTTTTAAACTTAATTTTTCTGATGATCTTTATAAATATATTTCCATGTATCAATATAAATGTTATAAATGTATGAATTTATAAATATATTTCTAAAGTTCATTATTTGTTCAGTTGAAAAGTAGCAGGCCTATAGCCCTTGCAGGCAGACAAGATTTTCTCTGAAAAAAAGTCTGAAAGACTCATAAGAAAATCAACACTGCAAGCACTACCAGATCACAACAGAAGGCTTTGTACCAGAGGTAAGAAAAAAGGTTTTATGAAACTTGAAAGAATTTACCTTGACAAGAAGTCTGTGAAAGAGAGACGTACTGGATACCCATGTCGGATAATTTTGACCATGTCTAGGACACCAATATACTGAAGTTGAGCAGACACATAAAAATTATCAAAAGTATCTGGCAACTTGGAGTTATTAGGTTTTATACAATGAACAGAATGTGGTGTGCAATTCTGCAGCTTCCCAATAATATCTGCAAGTGATTTCTGGGGAAAAAATAAACAAACAAACAAAACAGCAATTATCAATTATTCTTGTGCAGATAAGACAATTTTTCAATACATATTCTCTTCCTAACTTTTTAACATTATTTTCTCAAAAGGGTTGACCAGGTCATGCAAGTCACTTCTTCAAACATAAGATTTTTCTTTCTTCTATTGCAATCTGCAGAGGGTAATCCTGCCTTTAAAACATCTGGAGATTGTTTTGCAAATTTCTGTCCATAAGATGTTCACTGACCCTGAGCTGTATTGCCACAGTGGTTGGGCCCCCGCGTTCCAGTCTCTGAAGAAATGAGGATGTTCCTTTCTTTTTCAACAGCTGTGGAAGAGAAAAGCACACACACAACAATTTTATCTCAAGGTGGGCAGTAGACCCTTATTGTCATTGTTGCAGTTGACTAATGAAGGCAAAAATTTGTGCAAACACTGTGCCATAGACAAGGACTGAGTTTCAGAAAGAAATGGGAAGTGGATAAATATCCTCAGGTATTTGCAGAGCCATGACTGGCAAGTTTTGATTTCAAAAGCAGCTACATACATTATGATGATACACCTTTTACAAATAATTGGGCAAATCAATATGTTTCAGAACTCTGTGGCAGAAGTAGGACTTGTGCAGTTAGTATCCCATAGAGTCTAGAAGCTGCATAATTCTGTAACTCTGTAAGAAGGTGCCTTATGCCTTTGGCAGGTGTTTAAGTCAGTAAATGTAAGAGTACAGACCATTTAAAAAATTTCAACAGCAAAACAATAATACAAATATTTTTTTTAAATCTTCTAATTTCTTCTTGCACATGTAAACACAGTTAAATTCCTTTTTTTTAATACATTTTCAGAAATTTGAGACATAAATTATTAACAACTTCCTATCTCATTAGAACCAATGTCACCCCATACACCAAAATATATGAATTTATTTTTCACTGCTCTACTTCCTATCTTTGAGACTGAAATGGCAATAATCATAATAAAAGTGGTCCCAGACTTTAGGGTCTTTTGTTAAACTTTCTACAGAAAGGCAGGCAAAATTATTGCATTCCAGGATTTGGCAAAGCTGTGAGATTTAAACCCCCTTATCAATGACAACCTTTTCACCTTTGACTTTCCATTGCTTTTCTTCAGTCCACTTACCCCATAAAAATCCCTTTCTATTGAGTCAGCATATTCTGGCCTACTGCTTTTTCCAGTTTTATCAAAAAAGCTTACATCTTCTCAGCTTGGCCCACTCAAGCCAAATGCCATTAAAAATATTGTAGTGCAAGCGATTTTCTACTCACCATGCAAAACTTTGGAGCTCTTTTTTATTTCACTTACTAGGATGCAATAAGATTTTAAAGGCAAATTCAAAACTAAACCTCAACTTCAAAACTAAAAAGTAAAAGAAATATGCTTGTTCCAGTTTTTCTCATAAAAAGGAAAACGAACATGCTAATGACACTTTTCAGTAAAGTTTAAAAATAACTGAGGAATATAACCAAAATAAAATTTTCTCCACCTTATGGATAATGGTGTCACCCCTTCCTCTCAATATTTAAATCAATAGTTCAAGACTGTTTCTTGACTTAGTGGGAGATCTAGGAACAACACTTCAGATGCTAAAATTCCTGCCTGCTCTCCCATGTTACACATGACTTCCCATGGGAAAGAAAAATTTGTTTCAGAATGAGAGAGAGAAAACAAATGAAAAATGAAAAAAAGACAAAGAAAAAATTAATTTAATTCAAACTCTCAAAGCTTGGACATCTTTAATGTTCAGCTATGGGCTAAGGAAAAAGGTTCTATTACCCAAGCTGTACCTCTCTATTGCCCTGTAATATACAGCTTTACATTGGAATATCTTTTACCTCTAATCTACAAAAAAACCCCACATATATGTATATTTGAAATCTCTGTTAAGAAGCTAAAAATCTCCTCCTAAAAAATATCTAAAGACTTTTGCTGTATAAACTCTGAAACATACAATTCTTCCAAAGTAAGAGAGGGGAAGACAACAGAGCCAAAATATGCACCACGAAAAGATTAGAGAAAAACAAGGGAGCAAGAGCTGATGTGAGCAAGAGTTGTGAGAGCGTCAATGAAGATATCTTTTATTTGAAAGGGGCACACGATCTTCATAAGTCACAGAGGCTTGAGCTGGCATCCCCAAATTCCTATGACTCCTTATGTGCCCCAAACTTCTGGCCAGTTAAAAGCTCTGTTCATGTCTGCCTTAGAATGGATGCATTGTTGTCTTGGGTCCTACCACGCTAGCATTAGTTCAAAGAGGTATCCTTACCTTCGCCAGCATGCTCAGCATCACGAGTCATTCATGCAGTCATTTATGGCCATATGTAGAGACATTTATAATTATATAACCAAGCATTTAGCTAGGATTGCAGTGACAAGATGAAAGAGGAAGGGTCCCACAACAAAATCCTATTTGACTTTAACTTTCTCTAATTCCCTTCCCTGGATATGGTGGAGCCTAGTTACTGCCCATACACAGCAGCATGTGTACCTCCCATTTAATGATTCCTACTGCCTACTGTATGATGTATGTTGTGACTCAAACTTCAGATATAAAAGGAATGTCAGTCTCTGGTTGATAATTTTTGCCTTAATGTCCCTCCTTCTCTCCCTCCTCTATTCTATTTTTTTCTTGTCTTTGTTGCCATTAACCTCTGAAAAAACACCAATAAAAATATGGTGTTTATGATTTTCCAATTCATAATAATTTAAATTTTAAGCTGACAAGAAAAAGCTCCTTACATCGCATTTGCAATTACAGTAAAAAATAACAAACCCAACATTATTGCAGTCCACTACTGCAGACTTTCAAGGCTATATTGAAAAAAGGAATGAATTATATGGGACTGCACAGTTACAGATGTGGGATTGATCCACAAGAGAATTTAGGAACTTACCTACTTCCAGCTTCTGCAGTGAGTGCCTATTCAAAAAAAAAGAGTGTTGCTTTTTGCCAATGGAACAGCTTAGATTCTTAAAGTTCTGCTTCAGTCCTGCAAGGCAGCACAGTACCTTGCTCAAATAAAGCCAACTTAGTATCAACAAAGTGTTCTGTCTCACCTGCACAGCTCTTCTCAAAGCCTGTGTTTGAGAAGCAAAGCCATCCTTGTCTCTGCAAACAGATGGAGGATGAATTTCTTCCCACCTTCCAACTAATGCCTAAAGGTTTACAGCATTCTCACTGAATTTGAAATTTCTGACTTCAGATATCATGCTTCTGAAAGGAATTGAATGTACCCTGTCCCTCAAGAGAGTAACTAAAGGTCAAAAGCAATTCTGGACATGTCAAAACCAGCATAATTTCAGAGATCCCAACTGCGCAGTGTTTTGCCCTGGTTTTTAACTCAGATATGCTTTTCATACTTCGTCCCATGTATGGGAGTAGGATCTTTTTCACATCCTCAGGAAGCTTCCTCTAGGAACCTGTTACTACAGTGGAAAGGCACCTACAGGCACCTTGTAAGGTCTCAGCTGTTTGCTAAATATAGCCTTAAGCCAACGCCATTCACTTCAATTTAAGTTTTTTCACTGATATTACTGACAAGAACAGTAGTCAGGAATTATGCTGTTATCAGCAGGGGGACTAAAAGGAAAGTCCCATTGCTAAAGCCTTCCACAATGACACATGAGTGCAGGCTCCGTAATCCCATGACAGAATCAATTTTATGCAGCCTTAAACCAAAAATAGAGTTGTAAGATTCAAGAAGCCTGGTGAGGCAGCTGATGTATTGTGAGAAGTGCGTGCTTCTTTTCTAGAAGGATAAATTCCAAAGCTCTGTCATGAATTAACTCACTAAATCACATTATGTCTTTTCAAGAGAGATGTTCCATGTGACATGAACAATTAATTTTCTGATAATCTTCAAAGTTTCTCTCCTGTTCCTCTTTTTTTGCTTCTGTTTATGGTTTGTGCACGGTGTTTGTTTGGGTTTTTCTTTTAACTTTTTTGTCTGACTTAGCAGGAAAAGAAGTGAGTTTAGAAATGAAGTATATTTGATTTGATTTAAAATTGACTGGGAAAATTTACTATAAGACACCATTTAAAATAACAATGGTGGCTAAAATTTACATTTGATCTTCATATGAAACCACTCAAAACTGTTTAGCAAACCAGAAATCTTCTCATGTTGACATAATAAGAACACTAAGAGCTTATTTTTACACTTCCTATGTCTTAATTTACTCAAATATTCACCATAAAGCCTTTCAAGGAGGAAAAATGAAGAAGTGTTCCTATACAACCAAAAATTAGTAGGAGTGGATTGACTGCTAGTAAGCCTTGGAACTAGGCAATCCTGGAATGATTCAGACTTGAAGGACCTCATTATCTTGTTTGACCTTCTGCTCAAAGAGCCCAAGAAAGAGATTTCTGAACCGGAATTATTAGTGTTCATAAATTAGAACCTTTTCTCACTTTTGCTGCTTTAGTGTTGGTACTAAGTACTAAATTATTTTAATAACGTAATGACTACAGAGAAGGAAGCAGAGAACAAGATGATTTCAGAAATGACAAAATAACAGAAAAATCTTCAAGGAGCCAAGAGTGGAAAGAATCCTAAATTCTTACCTTGCTGAGTTCGATATACTTCTTTGCTTCTCCACTTGCACAGGTTACAGATGTTTTTTTACTGAGCAAAGCTGCTTTACACCCTTTGATTTTAAGGGAATGATATGGAGGAACAAGGGATCCAGTTTGTGTCAGTTTGGACTGGAACAATTGATTGATGACCACATTTTCACTAGCTGGAAATAAAAAAAGAGAAAGAAATGCATGAAGATAAAATATAAGTTAGAAAATTATATTTATGGTATTTGTCAGTAAAAAGACACACAATAGGAGAGAATTAAATAAGTAAACCTAAAACAAATGGAAAAATAAAAAAATGAGCATTATCAAAGTTATCAAAGAAAATTCAATGTCTGAAAATAGTAACACTATTTTTAATATATTCAGGTCCTGTGCTGAACCAATAGAGGGCATAAACCAAACCCCTTCAGACTGATCTGTCTAAACTTAATTACTTATGGGATCATCACCTCTGAATTTTGTTCCATTACAGATTCCCAGTTTATCCATCTATTAAAGCAATGTAAGAGATGAGTTCTGCACAATTTCCTGAGATGTAGTATTTAGAAACAATCAAGGCACTTGACAGAAATAAATTATACACACTCATTGCACTGAATAATATACGCACAAAACATGAGCAGGGATTTAAAAAAAAGACAATGCAAAGAACAGAACTGTAGAAAATTTGGTGTCTCTATATCAAGATCACACTTAAAAACATTTACAGAAAAAAGACAATGGCATACAGATACATTATTACTTGTACATATGCTTCCAGGAGGTGCTTTTAAACAAAAAAAAAATCTGAATTTTAAGACAGATAGTATACTTTCTCCTAATTTCAGTCTAATTATCCTTTATGGATTTATGGCCACAGGGTTTTTAAAATGAACATGATAATTACATGCTGCTTATACTGCCACAGCACCAATAAGTGTTAAGAACTCATTGTGTGTGATACATCTTTAACCATGCTGAATTCTGGTTTTTTTTTTTTTTTTAAGAACTAGAAAATTGGCATTATGATCACACACATCATATGAATAAACAAAAACCACAGAAAGATGAATGGGATAAGCATCATAAATAATAGCTGAGCAGGTAAAAATCTTCAGTTTGCTCTTCAATGAATGGTTACAGGTTTCTCACCATATGATAAATGCAATAGATTCATTTCTCTTTTTCTGTGGAGATTCCTTACTTAACAAGAACATTAAATTTATGAAGAAGATATGGAAACTGATAGTGGAAATTATTTCAGCATAATCAGTGGGCATCAATATGCTTAAAATGCAATAAGTAGGAAAGGCATAGAAATGATGTCTTTCAAATTAAAACAGATACATCCTATGCCAAAAGTCTCTTCTGATACTTTTCAGGCAGGTATGTTCCACATTCCTACACATATATACAAATTACTTTAATGTTATTATAGTTAAAAGTTTTGATTGAGGAAATGAAATTTAATGAAAATCAAAGGAAGCATGCACCTAATTTATACATTACACAGCTTATGAAACTGACTCTAAAGGAAATATGTCACTGAAAATCAACAGGTTTTAAGCCTAAGTCACTTAAAAAAGAAGGCACTTAGCTCTTAAATGACTTACATGTTTTAAAATATTCTCGCAGAATTTATTATTATTATTATTATTATTATTATTATTATTATTATTATTATTATTACTCCTCAGTTGTATATATACTCACCCTCATCATATTAAACTTTTTATAGCCAATCTCATCCTCCATTCTTGCTTTTTAACAGTTGCAGAGCTGATTACACAAAACAGCAATGAAAGTGCAAAAAGGGACTATGTGAGAGAATGGAAGAATGCTCTCTCATAGATCATACTGGAAATTGTCATACCTGCTCTTTGGCAGATTATCATATACATTCCAAGCTGTGAAACTTTAATATCTCTAAAACTACAATCAATAGTCAAGAGAATTTCTTTCATTTCTTTCATCATTTGGAATGTACACTTTTTGCATCTAAAATGCATCAATTATTTTACTAAGGTGCTTGGCTAATTTTACAGTAAAATTGCTAAAATGAAATAAATTTTAACACGAGGCCTCTATTTCTAAGGAAAGAAATATAAATATATAATATATTAAGTGAAAAACCATATAGTGGTTGGAGAGATGACAAATGACACCTCAGAGCAACACTGACATTTCCCTGAGGAAAATGCTTTGTTTTTTTCCTCTCCAGAAAGGGGAAATGATAGAGGTTTTCATTAATCCAATTATGAATAATTAATTATGATTAATTAATTAATTATTTGGTTGCATTATTATTATTAGGCATAATTATGCAACATGCACAATGAAAGGCATTTAATTTTGCATTTCAATGGACATTTATATCTATTCATGGAAAAACATAAGAACGCCCACAAGTAACTGCTTTTAGAAAGGTACTCAAGCAGTGGAGTACATCCCACTGCTGCCTCTATGATTTTGGGAGCCCAATATCCTTCCCCTATTTTCTGTTTAATTTTTGCTGTAGTTCATACTTTTTGTCTTCTGTAAGTCATTCTCACTGATCGTATTATACCTTCTTTGTGTTTACATCACATGATAAAGATGCTCTATGTTCATGAATCTAAAAGCTTTTTAAATTAGAGCAAATTTCAAACCATACTGTATGTAAATACTTGATAAAGATGGGGTGATTTTTTTTCTACTGCAAATAAAATATATATAAACGTCTCTTAAAACGAACATGAAAATTAAAATCAAGTCATAATATCTTGATTTCTAACAACAGTAACCACAAAAGCATTTACTTACTTTTCATTACAAATATGAGATTTTGTGAAAGGGAATCTTTATTTTTTTCTATCGCACCAGAAATTTCATATGTAACCTATAATAAAACATTGTGACATCATTAGTAATGACCAATACATCTTTTAAAATTTAACAGCAGTAGAAATGAAGCTATTTTTTTTTCACTCAAGAGTTTTTTCACTGACACCAGGTAGTATCTTTTGGCATTTTCTAATCGCCTACAACGCTGACCAGAAGAACTGGTTGTTCAACATTATGTGCCTCTGCAACTATACAAAAATGTGATTGGACTGATTTTACAACATTCCCACACTACAAGGCTTTGAATCAAATATGTACTGTAAAGAAAGACAATGCTTTCCCTGTAGGATGAAGAAGTCACTCCCAGCTCACAGATCTCCTTGTCAATGGGAAACTGTCCCCACTAACCATGACAAAACAATCTGAGTCCAAACTCGCACTCAGGACAAATTCCAACCATTGATGTATCCGTTGGAGGCAAGTTCACTCAACAGGTTATACACAAATCCCATTTACGTTTCCAACAACTATGCCCATGAGGATTTTGGGTCACCTCAGTTGCCTGATGTCGTGATTTCAATATCGATTGTCCCTGCATCTGGCATCGGACTGCAGAAAAATTCTAACATATGTGGTAGACACTCTAAAAATTAAGCAAAAATCTGAGTTCTAGCCAGAGGTGCTGAAGGTACATCAAAAATGAGCAAATACAACCAAATGTCCCTTTTAATACTGAGCCTATCCCTGAAGACACTGTCTAGAAAAGGAGCACTAAGACAAGAAAGCAGTTGTTTTTTTGTTTTTTTTTTTTTTTTAAACTTTGTATGGAGATGGGTGAAAAACTAGTTAGTTTATAGACTTTAGATGTAAGATGCTCTGGCTTGCATAGTAGTAGAATCCAAAGGGAATTTTTAAGTCAAAAAGAAAGAAAATTATAGATTTTAGTATTTGCATGATTAGGCAGGTATTAATGAGAACTTAGAATACAGTTCAGTTTTATTTACCTTGGGACCATGTTTCTATCTAAAGCCTTCTTTAATTTTTTGTATTGAATCTATATCCTAAACCCCTTAGGTGTTTGGGGAAATTTTATCCTTGTACATTTAATAAAGCCATAAATATATAATTAAGATTAGTAACACTAATCTGTTCATTAATTTTCCATGGGGTCATTTGACAATTATGCAATGCTATCTTGCTCACAAAAGAAATTATGTGATTTGGAAGTGTATAATCTGTTAGAGTGCGTAATTGTCAAATTATGTAATTACTATGGCATCTGACATGAACAAGGTATAACAAGAGAATTATGGTTCTTTTCCATGACAGAACCAATGATATGTATTTTCTAATTCCATTTCCTAAGAACATACAGCACAGTTAGAAAACTATTAGAGTTCTTTAAGTATACTATTAAATGCTTTTAGTGTACTCAACATAATTGTTGTGCTATCTTGGTCCATAAAAGGTAATTAACAGAACTTATTTGACAAATCCATAATGCCAGTTCCTAATTGAGTGTCTTGGGCTTTCACTAAATTAGAAGAGAATTAGTATTGGTGGGAAGAGTAGGTAAGTATAGCAGTGGGAGATACTATATCATGATTAACTGCCTAGATTAAAACAGGGAGAAGTTTCAGTATTAATGCTGGTATAATACATCACAAACTTCTGGAACTATATTCATAGGACATATTTAATATAACATAAAATAGATAAAAGTTAGGGAGATTCCCTTCTATGAAGAAATTGCTAACACTCTAAACAATTTCCCCATACACTTGGTAGATTAATTCACTGCCTAAAGACATGAAAACTGACTCAATGAAATGACACTCTAGGGTTCCATAGTCATTGCCAGTCCCACTAAATAGAAAAAGAATAAAAGTCTTCTTCCAGCTGCCAATTTTGTGGATTTAATCTTGCCCTCATCAGAGATGGCAAACTACATGCCACCTATAGCACGTATATTTCTCTCAGTTTTCTTCCATTGTGTTTGTAAAACAAACCTGGCCCAAACTCTGCACTGGCTGTCACTCAAGCACAGTGGATAGTTATTCTGGGGAGAAAAAAGCCTGCAAATATTGTATGCTTTAGACAGGAAATGTGCACTCACATTGGATAATGTGTCCAGTACTATAAAACATACCACTTATTGTCTCTTCTATTTATCACAGCTTGCTTTATCTTGCTTTATATGATGACTTTTTAGGGTAGACAGGGTGCAAATCTCTATGTCTGTGTTAACCAAAGGAAACAAGACCTTTATATAGTATCTGAATAGCTGAAATATTTTTATTTAAAAAAAAATACTATTCTACACTACATTTTATTTCATTATAAGAGATTAAAACAAAATGGAGCTGGATTTGCTTTCCTTCTAAATTTAAGTTCATAAAGGAAGAGAGCTTAACAAAAGTCATAATGGGTATGGCCAAATATTCATCTAGTCCTGAATATTTTGGGAAAACTATTGAGGAGTATTTCCACTCTGCCAGCACCAGTTCCCTTCTCAGCTTTCAGGGCTCTGCCCATGATGGCGCTCTTGTCCTGCAGGCTCTATCTCGCCTCTGTCTTTAGCATCTCTCGAATTGCATTTCCTCCTCAAATCTGTGTTTCCAGATCTCATTAATAAGACTCTGTGTCAAGGAGTTTCACTAATTACTAAGTTTAAAAAAAACCCAAAAAAATTCTAAGTTTATTTGTTTTGAACCTGTTTTCTGCTCATTTAAGTTAGCATAGCTGGTTTTAATATTATAAGAACTACCAGATACAAGCAAGAGCTAAAACATCCAGAAAACAGGAGACTCACCAGATATGCACAGAGCTGACTTTGGGAACTGCATATTCCTCTTATCTTTTTACATATTCTTGCCTCTTTGCTTCCTTAATTATCTTCATGCCAGAAAATAAGAAGACTGTGTACATTTTCTTCTGAACTAAAGTATCCTCTCTCTTAACATCTGACTTGCTTAAGGGATTTTCTCCAAGTTTATTTGGTATTCTAATATACTTTATCAACAGGACCCCCTTTACACAGAGTTTTCATCAATTCCTTAAAATACTCTTTTTTTTTTTCCTAAATAATTTTCATATCTTGTGATAGGCCAAAAAAGCTCATGGTTAATGGCAGATTTGGCAGGAACCCTAAAACAAACTAGGAAAACACCACCTGGAATATTACGAACAATCTGGCTGCATTCCCAATTAAAAATGAAGATTTTATTATTCTAATAGCAAAATGTAGCTAAGAAACTCAGTTTTGCCTGTGTTGTAAAATTTAGATAATAAGAAAATAATTAGTTCATGTAGGAAAGGAGAAATTTTTGAGAACATGTCCAAAGACAGTTTGGTGCACAGGGAGACACTTGTAGTTGCTAATTTTCTGTCAGTACTTAAATGTGAGTGATATGCTTGCATGTACCATTTTGTAAGCATCACTGGGTTTATCAACCTCCCAAAACAAGTCTTGTTAAGCAATGAGTGAGATAAATAATTTTATAGTCTGTCAAGTCTTATTCTAACACTGTGATAGAATAGCATTTTGAAGGAAGGAAGTATTTAGCAACAAAATAGATGGGTGGGGGAAAGCATTTTATCATTTTCTCCAGAAAGTGAAAATCCCAAATCAAGACTACTTAAAGAAAGAAAGAGAGAGAGAAAGGGAGAAAAAGCAAGACTGTCTTGTCTATGTGAAAACCAGAATCTGTGTCAAGCAGCCTTTATATGCCTTGGTACAGTTTAGATTAGATTGATTTGATTGTTGTGTCTGGGGATTCAGCCTGGGGAAAAAATAGTGAAAATGAAAGCATCCTTATTGATTAATCCACCTCCTTTTGTCTTTTGATTTAGAGGTTCAGTTTCAGAGTCTGCCTGGGATATACAAGGCATTTGACAGAAGACTGCCTTGGTGAAGGGGAGCTGACAGCTGAGAGGTATTTTTGATATCCAGGTAGCTGAGAAATGAAAGACATTGATCTGCACTTAAAGGAACATTACATGCACTGGTTTATAGAGCAAAGAGGTTGATCTTTAGGTCTGGTCAGTTTATTACAGTACAGAAAGTCAAAACAGTGGCAAGGCAAACAGCAACAAGGGGCTGATTTAATTTGTAAATTCAAGTGTAATTTAGACAGCAGAAAGCTTAAATTATGATAATGTATTATTTAGATAAGGAGGCAGATACCGTTATGTTAAATACACTATTAGGTAAAGCTGTGTTTCTTGGCACTGTGCTAAGACAATATATTTCTGATTTACTTAGTGATATACTAATTCTTCCACAAAATTTCTTAAAAAAAAGAACTTTGAGTCCTTGAGAAAGTTCAATGATGGAAATGTTATTCTTGAAAAATCATGGCTATTGATATGCCTGACAGTTCAAAGATATAATTAATGTGAAGCCCTTTCTTAAGTGAGGGCCTACAATGTAAATATTAATGTTATCAATAAATGAACCTAGAAATTCAGTACTATAGATCCATAGGATAGTTTCAGCTGGAGGTCAGATGCATAAAATGCTTTGCTACCTCAAGGCAAGCTTGCAAGGTGTCGCGTGTGCCTCCTTCCCCACAGACAGTGTCTGTGAGAAGCATCTCAGGACACCCACAGTCATATCAGGCATCAGAAACAAAGCAATGCCCTAGATGAGCAGAAATTTTCTGGAAGAAATCAGACTGCCAGTATTCAGGTTGTTAAACAACCTCCAGATAAAGCCTTTCACTAGGAGTAATTTTTTTCTTTTAGTCATTAAACCCTTAAATCATTCTCTTCTACCTTCTACCTGAACAAAACAGATAAGCTTTTTGTCTTACAGCACTCAGATACCAAGACATTAAACAGCTCTTAGAAAAGACTCATAATGTGTCAAGGCATTGTAGGATTCTGTTCAGCTGTAAAATTAAAACTAGGAGATAAAGTAAAATACTTGATATGATAAAGTACTGATACTCACAGTGGCCTTTGCTAAGCATGTGTTCATGTGTGTTCACAAGCAATATATCATATTGCCCATGCAGAAAAAGACAGATTTAATCTTGCTCAGGAATAATAGCAAAATTCAAAAGAAATGAGGCAAAATCCATTTTCTCTCTTCCACTGGATCATTCTGTCACATTTGTGTAAAATCATATTCATTCTCAGATTCCACTAAAATATCTGAGCCCTGTGCTGATTTTTTCCATGTGCAGAAGTTAACTTGGGCATATTGTTCCTCTTGCTTCTCTCCAAAACAGACAAGAAAATAAGAAAAAATCCAAGGTTTCTCAGAAGGGTATCATACACACAGACTTCCTTGAAGTATTGATTCAGCCAGAAAATTTCTTTTCCCCCTTACATGTTACTTTTGTTACTTTGAGCCTCCTCTGTGTTCTTTGTCTCAATTCAACATCATGCTTTCTTTCTTTTACTTCTGACCCATTCTGTCTGCTCTTTTTCTCCCAGTACTGCTTTTTCCAGGATAGTTTAAGGCTCATTATGCTTGGATCAATAATATGGCATATTTAATCTTAGGAGAGGTTGCTGAGCATGAAACTTAAGGGAATGTACAATACCTCCCAATTCATGACACAAATTCATGGAAATTCAATTTAAAAAATTGATAGTGGAAGAAAAGATAATTTTTCTACCTGTATCCTGCCACAAAATTTCACCAAATAAGAACATATTAGAGAGGTCTTTAAAACTGCATGGGCACATCTGTATCAGCTGTAATTATCTCAGAATATAAAGCTGGATATAACACTTTTGTGCATGAAACGTCTGTCAATCTCAGTTAAATATACAAAAGCAGGTCTTTTCAGTGAGGAAGTATTTTTAATAACTGCATTTTCCAGTTTAACTGCACTTCTGACTTGCTAAAATAGCTACTGCAAGTGTCTGAGTAAAGAAATGAACTTAATTCATTCTGGACTTTGACCTACAACCATACACTACTGATGAAAAGAAGCCACAGTTATGAGGCTCATAAGTGGCTCATACCAAGGGCAACACAGAATATTAGCTTTTTTTTATTTTTTTACTGACTCAGAGTAGCTCTTTAACACTGGCTGTGCAGTACTTTGTGGTTACAACTGTTACCTAGAGAAATCAGGTGTCTGCCTTCACACAGAGCCTGCTGCATTCAGTGTGACTCCTCCTCCACTGCCAGCCTAGACACATCATCTGAGCATAAGTGATTAACGCTAGAAATGAAGACTTTCATGTTTGATTACCTGTCACAATGTACCGGTCATTCTTTCTCTACCCTCTGGGTCTGATTGATTTCCAGTTACACTCATGTAAATACAGAGAAGCTTTACCAAGTTAAAGGAGCAAAAATCAGTGAAAAGTTGTGGTGAGAACAAAATTAAGGCCCCTTGTTTTAAATTTGGATATCTCTGAAGGCAACAATCAAGGGTAAGCTTGCTTTATACTTAATTTATATTAGACCCATTTAATTGATATCAGACTATATAGTTTGGCAGGTCTCAAAACCTGCCAAACTATATTGATACTTTATATATGAAATTCTTATTTTTGAGTGCCAATAAATCCTGATATACTTAAAAGCCTCATCCTTTAACAATTTTCATAAAGCATATATCACCAATGACCTCTATAAAGAGCTAATAAATGTAGTAATAGTGCAATCTAAAGAACAGCATCAGCAGTTTTAAAATCTGAGTTTTTCATATTCAGGTTCTCAACATATGAAGTCACACTAGTCTCAGAATAAACTCATTTTGTGCCATTTAGTACAGTCACACTATCATCAAAGTTTTATATAAATACATATCATGAAACACTGTTAATTTAAGACTATGATGCTAGATAACAGTCCCACAAGATACCAAAAATGCAAGTGTCTTTAAGGATTTAGCTCCATTACTATTAAAGCTAGCAGAGTTAGGCACTTGCAAAAGAACTTTTCTCTTTTGGCAGGGCTAAGCATTTTACTGTTGTAAGGATGCAAAGAACAACCTGACTGGAATAGTTCCTTGGCCAATGTAAATCAGAGGATCTCCACTGACTTCAAAAGAATGTGTGGATTTACATTTCTTCGAGAGCTGTCTATTTGTTCATGCTTTTAGATTAAATGTCATTACTATTATTAGGAAAAGGTCAAACCAAGTGTCTATGTTATAAAACAAAAAATCTAAACAACCATGCAAGACTAAAACACATGTTAATGAAAAGTGTCCTCTTTACCGCTCACAGTTTAACTTTCAAAACTTGAAATACTGGTATTTACAAATCTTCTGATTGCTTCTTAAGAGAATAAGATAAAAATTTCTTCCATTTTGAAGAAATGTCTTATTATTCTGGTGGTGATTTTAATGTAGATGCCTTGTTGCAGCTGCCATGTCAAGTTTTGGGGCGTGGAACCTTTTTGAGATCTTATGATAAAATTGTATAAGCAGAATGGCATTAAAAAGTACTTGTGTAACAAGTATAAACAAAAGTTTATAAATTAAAGAAGATATCTGAAGTTCATAGTCAGTTCTTTATTCCATCACTTGAAGTCCTAGTAAGTTTCACAAAATCTTGGTTGCACTGTTATCACTGTGTGCCCATATTCCTACTGACAAATCCCAGTAGTGGAGGTATTCAAACCACCTAACTTTGGCAAATAATTTGATTCTAAGTAGAAGGCTTTGTGATGAAAGAAGAACCTACAGGGAGTTATTCAGAGTATTTGGATTAGGAACTTTAGCAGTGCTCAAATAGTCCTTTCCATAATCACCACATTTCTATCATTGGGCAGGAACAAATTTCCTTGCATCAAAACACAACTCCAGACTTTCATCAGCTTCATTCCTAAATGAGGAGCCCCAAAATAGATTTGTCCTGATTTATACCACTGTAAGATTATTAAAAAAAAAAAAAAACAAAAAAACCCCACTATCCCTTTAAACACATATCTAACTTGCTTGCTTTGAATTGTATGTGATTGTAGGGACAATGTGAAAATGAAGTACTGGATAGGAAAGGGTAAGAAGCCTATAAGAACTGATTACACTATTCCTGTGAATACTGCAGGCAAGGGAATAAAAAAAAATATTAATCTAATTTTACAGTCATGCTGAAAGACATTGTAGCATGTTCTGGGGTTTTTGTAAAAAAAAAAAAATATTATGACTACTAACAGAAAAAGGGGGGGGGGTTGTTTTTGATTTTTACCAGATTCATGCTGGTAACCCTGCCAGCAGAGCAGCTACAGGGAACCTGTACTGTTCTGGAACCACATCTGTATGCAAAGTGAAGCCAGCTAGAATGGCACTAAACATCTGTGCTGAGGGATCTGAACCACCTCCTTCTACATTAAATGCTTACAAGGAAGACAAAATGTAGGAGCCAGAACTAGGTAGCCCATATCCTGCATGTTGTGATGTAAGTTACACATCTTATACACTAGATATGGCATTGAGATTCTAAGCTGTCCTGAAAATTTAGCACTTGACAGTGAAATCCTATTTATAGCCAGGAGTTGGAGAAGCCATGTAAAATTTTGTTTTGTTAAGTTTTTTCATTAACTGCATGTAAATGATATTTAAACAACTTACCCTCCCAGCATAATGCATAACAGTGAAGGTAGAGCCCAGATCCTTTGGGGCAAGGTTACCATTTCCATCTTTTGTGGAGGAATAGACTGTATTTGTATCTGATGTATCCAGGTAAGACTGAATGCGTTTAGAAAGACTCTGTTCCACTGACCAAACAGATTGGCTTTCTTCATCCAGCATGGACAAAAATCCTGATGGTTTCTGAAATTAAAAAAAAAAAAAAATCTCATTTTATACAGCAGAAATAGAATTTCAGTTGTTCCTTCTAGAGTAACACAGTAATTTAGTAAACAGAAACATATATCACCTCAAAAAACAGGAAAAATAGAAAAAGATTGAAATATTTTGCTAAATGTTCAAGGCTGGTCCTTCTATAAGAAATGTAGGGAACAGTATTTCTGTTGCCAAAAATGGTCACTATTGACGATCTGTTAGAAACTGATTGTGTTACTTGCTTCTTAGAAGTTGTCCAGAAACTAGCTTCAGGCACTAAAGAAGCTGCCAGGCTCAGGACAGAGCCTCCTCAGCCCTGGGGCAGCACTGTCACTGTGCCTCGACACACAGAGGCTACACGGGAACCAGTAGGGGCAGGGAGAGGCTGCGGCATCTTCCTCAGCCCTGCTCCCTCAGCAAGCCCTGTGAGCCACTGAGCTGTGGCCTCTCTGACCCACAACCTTGCCACAAATTGGAAAATGCAAGCAAAAGTTTGTATCAGCCTAACATGCACAGAGTTTATATAAATATACATGGTTTAAAATGGATCTGGAAACTACCTGGAAGAAAAAATCCAAGACTGCTGTATGGTTACCAGGAGAATACATTGTTTCCATGGCAACTCCCTCTTGTACACATTCTGCTTGCTCTTGTAGGAAAAGCACTTCATTGATGTACTGGTGTATCTTCTCATTGGTCATGTTGACACACAGCTATGGTAAAATGAAGAAAAAATTAATATTAGACTTTTACTGGATAATTCATCGATGTCGGTTTTACTGCGTGTCTAATATAGGATTTGAAGAAATTTCAATCCACAATATGGTATCTCTTGGTAGACCACAAATTTAGGAAGACCCTAGGGAAATTTAGATTTTAACAACCATTATTGTTAAATTGGGAATACACAATTTTCTGCCTGCACAGTTCATTGTGGATTCC
Organism: Fringilla coelebs; assembly: GCF_963513975.1. Taxonomy (NCBI): domain Eukaryota; kingdom Metazoa; phylum Chordata; class Aves; order Passeriformes; family Fringillidae; genus Fringilla; species Fringilla coelebs. The sequence continues at coordinate 24,366,367 of NC_140029.1, read as the reverse complement.
ACATGAGAGTTATCAAGTATCAGTATTATCAAATACAGTAGATATTTACACTAATTCCATTGAATGAAGAAGGGTAACTCTATCTATTAATTGGTATATTTAATATTCTTCTGCATTTTATATTCAGGAAAGTTACACAAATACAATGTGCTTTTAGAAAACAAAATACCAAAACCCTACATATTTATTTAAGATCCTGAGTCTTTAGTTAGTTCAGTGCTAACAAAGGCAAAACTCTGTTTCCACATACAATGTTACTGAAGTCTACAAGAGTCTCTGAAGAGCTCATTGTGTTTTAACAAAACATAAAGCAGGTAGGGACATTTTGTTAGATGCTGCTCTCCATTTTATACATATTCTAAGAGAAGGTTGGGAAGAAAATGCTGTTCCATAAAAAAGTTCAACATTTGGGGAGATAAATTGTGTAGAAGCTTCTAAAACATTTTCTTTGATTGCTTTATAGGATGTAAAACTAAAGAGTTTCACAGAAACCTGATTTTCAGTTAAAAACAGATGGGAATTGTATCACCTTATTTGTGTGCTTTTGTATTTTATTCAAAGCCCACCTGCTAAAATAAGCAAGCATTTAATAACCTTGTGGAATAAATGTTTAAACTGTTTTTCTTGACATTTATGTGGAAATTTTAGTTGAAAATTTGAAAACCTCCTCCAATGCTACATTAACTATGACTAAGAAATTAAGAAAACAGAAACTCCTAAAAGAGTGTAAGAACACTTCATATGAGGAATGATACAAGGAATGCCTGCATGCATTTTCTTTTCAGTCTAAACTACTCACATATTTCTGTTGGCCAGCCATAAACTATATCTTCCATGAATAAAGTGTGTAAAGCAATTATACCAGCAAGTCATATTAAAAGGTATGAAATATTTAGCTCAATCCTAAAATTACATGGTGTAACATCCAGATGAGGGAACAGAAGCCAAGTAATGTGTAAGAGTTGCCTGAATTTTCCATTAACACCTCCTGTTAGCATAGTCAACTTGTACTTGCTGTACAATAAAATGGACTAGTGTGAAAAACAGCAAGAAGAAATGAGACAAAGCTCATTTTACAATGAAATGTCTATTAACTGTCTTTACTAATGCATGACAGTGCAGACAAAAGACAACCTCACATAAAACCAATATTTCTTTAAAGTGGTATTTATAAACATTCAGATTGTTATCTTATTAACAATAGAAGTATACAACTGACTTCCAGTATCTACTTATTTTATGGAAAAGACAGCTTTTTTAACTCTGTGGAAGGGAAACTGTGCTTTACTGATCACTTCTGGAATTCTAATTACAAAATTTTTCCAGAAGCTTGTTAACATTATTTTATAAGGCATAAAAGCTTACACTTTGCAGAAAATGGTTAAGCCTTAAAATGATGCATGCTGTATATTTCTTTATTTGCAGATGACCTATTTAGAGAACCAGGTCATTCAACTTTACAAAGGTGTATTCTACAATAAGAAAAGCTGTCGAAATTCCTATAAAGTCAAGCTTACTTTTTATCATGAGCCAATCTCTTAAAATGCATTAAAAAAAAAAGTATTTGAGAGCCTGACTGTGCAGCAAAATTATTGAACTACAGAATTTGAGACAAAGGAAAGATTGTCGTAGACACATCTTACGAAGATCTGATAAACAGCATTGGTTTTAAGTAGCAAAATAAAGGAATAGTATTTTATTAAAATATTCATGATGGTAAAGAAAAAAAGAATATTTTAAATTCTACAAACCAGAGTATTATGGCATACACTGGGGTGTTCTTAGCAACATAAACATTGTCACCCAGACAGGCAGACCTGCCACAATGCCACTAAGGCACTGCAGATGAGGGCAGAAAGCAGCTCAAGCACTTGTACAAACTGCAAACTGCCCCAAAGCTTCTCTCCAGAGCAGAGGCTGAGAGAAGCTCTGCAGAACAAGAACCAGGAGATCAGCCAGGGGCTGCTGGAAAGCAGCACATCCTGGTCCGTTCTTTCTCCATTTCAGTGTTTTTTATACAACCTGCTGGGAAAAGGTAATGAAAGGAATGTTTCAAATTAAAAGCTTGGCACAGGTTGGCATACTAGTTAAAGCAGCTGAAATGTAGAAATGGGATGAATATGAACTAAACTAGCTTTGCAAACCCAAATTCTTTTTGCTTCTAGTCTTCTAATTATTACATAGAAAATTATATACTTTCTGTCCAAAGATTTGAAAAGTTCACAGAATCACATTTTTTAAGCATGTATTTAACTGTACTCATGTAAATTAGATTGAAATATAACAATAATTTAAAACAAAAACAAACTACTTAGATAGATTTTTACCTAAACAAATATTTGGGAAATGCCTTTAAGAACTATATTTGCTTTAACTAGCAGCATTACTCAACATTATCTATGGTACTTTTTGTCAATAAACATTGCTAAACTGTTCTTGATATGCATCTTGTGGACTCCATATCATGCCTTCTAAGTAGTTCTCTTTCTACCAATCTTTTTTACATTAGCTCACTATCACATGTCAGTGAAAATAAATACACCATATATTTGTCTGTCTTCTATAAGAAATCCTTTCAGAATATTATTAGAAGAAAAAATATGCTTGTTCAAGTATTTAAAAAAACCAGAAATAAATGAAAAAAAAAACCCAAACAAAAACAACTATAACTTGCAGAACCACCCAAATTTTAGATTTTGGAAAATAACAGAGTGGCATTTAGTAAAAGCAATAAGTATTCATCACATTAGACTAAGTACCCTCCAAATTAAAATTTAGGTAGAATACCAAAACTGTGCTGTGCTCTGAAGACAGAAAAGCACCCATGACTAATGAAATTTTCCTGCTCTTTATTCAACTTTCAGGCTCTTATGCCTGTTTGAAAAAGGCATTACCAAAGAAGGAAATTTGTGGAAAGCAAACTTGGTGACTGTCAATCAGTGAGAGAAAGATGGATGCAAAGAGCCCTTGGAAAGCTCATTTACATCCTTTGGTCCTGCAGAAGGATTACCCTCCCAAGGAATGTGTATTCAGAGCATGGAGTAAAGCTAACAGCTGTCATTTCAACACATCTATCAGGCCTTAATTTATGGGTAGAGATGATGAAGTTACAGTGTCAAATTTAACCTGCAGGGAACTGCCCTAGCATTTTTCAAAAATGTAATTTCTAAGAAAGATAATGAAACACAGAATCATCTTTTTTCTGAGGTTGGACTCAGAAAATATTTTTAAACCTAAGCCTGACACTTATTTTTTAGAAGTATCTTGAATGCCGTTCCCCTTTACGTCTGCTACCCAAACATTTCAACACCTTTTTCTGTATGTATGGTGCCCATCAGAATATTTCTAAGGAATTGATACCAAAACCAGAACCATTACATTTCTTCCTTTGCCTTTTAGTGCTAACAGGATCTAGCACACATTTCTTGTTCTCCATGCAGCTCCAGCACAAATTCAGACTTAGTCCTGCCTCTGTCAGATCTTTAATTCACTGGGAACTCCATGTCATCTCTGGAATCACTTGCCATTAGCTGATTTGTGTTCCTCAAATAATGTATAAGAGAGCCTGGTGCTATATTAAAACTTTGCTACAAGTTGCTGTCACCTGCGAAGCCTTCCACAAAGGAGGGTCTGAAACACCCCTCAAAAAGGGACAATTTCGATACAAAGTGAAATAGCCCCCCACTGACTTTTCATAGGAATGAAAGTATTAAACAACCAAGCTAACCAAAAAACATGGTAACAGCAATCTTCTCCTGAAAGAGTTTGGACTTGTTCTGAAACTGAAACAGTTCTAATTATTTTTTCACTTGTAATGCTGGCCAGAAACTAAGTGCTATGGGAAAAAAAGGGTGCTACTGTGGAAAAGTAAGTATGTATGTCAATTAAATGTCGTTGCGCAGTATTTCACTAATCAATCACAAACTGAATTGTGAGCTGGGAATCTCAATTTGAGATAAATTATTTTATTTTTGACTACAAAGCATCTACTGTAAAAGAATAAAAAAAATATTTTTATGTCATGTTCATGATAAGCCAGCTTTAAAGTCAAGGAACACTGGTTTTCCAGCGGCTGACTGGAACATTGGTAAGATAATAGTGCCCTGCATAAAACAGAAAGAAATGTGTGCACTGGGAAGAAGACCAAAGAGTCTAAGAGGGAAGAGGGAGGAGTACACCCTGACAAAGGCCATTAAGAGTGTAAGATCCTCAGGAGCTGGACTGAGGAAGAGAGTAAAACACAGGATTGCCAGGCCCCTGAGGGAAGGAATAGGCTTTTAAAGCCGTGCCCAGCTTTTCCTGGGGCCCCCACCCACTCCCTGCTGATGGGCCCAGTCCCAGGTGATGCCATGGCAGTGCCAGCTTCCAGCTCTTTCTCCAGCTGCCTGTGACAGGGTCCCAGCCCCATCTGGCTGCTTGCCAGGGCAGGGCTGCTGATGGGCACTGCTACCAGCCCTGGCTCTGTCCACCATGCTCCAGGGATGCTGCCCAGCAGGGAGGGCATGGCCATCCTCTGGTTCCTCCTCTTGCCTGGCTCCCTGGTGCCCAGGATCGCCTGGTCCTCACTGCTCCAAAACAAGGTTGCTGAAACATTCCTGTGTATAGAGGCCAGCAAAACTCTGACTTAAAAATACCACGTCATATTTCCTTGCTAAAAACTGAATTAACCTGGTAAGCACTTTCCATCATCCTACAGGGAATAAGGAATGCTCCAGCACTGGGAACTGCATGGAAGATTCTGCATTACGTCTCTACATAGTAACAGAGCTCAGTGTGCACCAGCAGCTGCCTATTCCACAGAGGCACACAGCAACCTCCATCTGTGCTCTGCACAGGCAAAACAAAAGAAGGTTGATTTCTTCAGCATAAAACAAAATCTTTAAATGCTCTTTCTGACTGTCCAAATGTAAAAACCTGCGTGTGACCTCCCATCTACTATCACTGAGGCATCAATGACTGCAGAAAAGTTACATCATGAAACTTTTGTCTATTCATATCCATCCACCTTCAAAATAGACAACATGACCTTATATTCAGACAGCTAGAAGCAGTCTAATTGCTGAGACAATGCAATTTAATGCAAAATAATCTGTTATGGTTGTTTTGGCTAGGAAATGTTATGTGACAAAAATGTAGCGTCAGCAGAGTTAACCATAGAAATAACATGCTGGGAAGTTAAAGTCCACCATACCGAATAATAAACATAGGTGAAAATTCCAACATAGCTCTGTTCTCTGACCTCTTCTGCTTGACCACAGTGACTGAAGTAGAGCCCTGAGTGGGGCAGGTAATGCTCTCTGCTCTCAGAGCCAGCTTTTACAGGAGGTGTGATGTGCTGCACAGAGCTGCCTTGGAAGCTATGCCTCTCCCAGAGTTACACTGCATCACACAGATAATGTGCATGCACTTTAATGGGTATAGAGTTGACTGTTGCAGTGACCTGCAGTATTAATTTAGATAAATCACTTTTATTTCCTATAAAAAGAATAAGACATAGATACTTTCTACTGCAAAACTTGAGAGGCCTATAGATGCAAAATACCATGGAAGAGCTAAACACAGAATTTAGCAAGAGCTAAATACTTTCTTCAGTTTCTCATTTGAATTCTATATTGAACAAAAAAGACTACTAGCATTATCCATTTAACTTTATTGCATTATTGTTCTTTTGGTGAATCTACAGCTACAGACTTCCATTTCTGTAGAAAGACCTGACTTTCTGCAGGTGTAAGAAAAGCTACTCATTCTCCTCTAATGTCTGGTTCTTCTTCTATAATGTCTGGTTCTTCTTCTATAATACAGTTTTCTTAAATACAGCTGGGGGAAATTGGTACAGGCCATTATCCATCCTGTTTATTGCTTCTTATACTCATTGGTCACGAGTTTGTGGCCAAAAATGTACTATCACAAGTATGAAGGCTGTAGCATTCCTTGACTGTACTATTCGGATTTGTGCTGTGAAGGAGCCATGAATAAGATCTCACCTAGTTTTAAATTCTACTAGGAGAGAAGCAGACATCTTCTAGTTTTAAAGGGGTGTGGAATAAACTGGAAATGAATATAGTCCCTCTCAAATAGGAAGCCTGAGAAAACATTGAATTCACACTGGAAACTGCCATTGGTATTTTTGGTAGAGCTGTCATATTTCTTGAAATGACCACAAAACAAAGGCCATTTCTTTACAGAACTGGAAAGAGAAATTGTGCTCACTTCTGACCATATTCCACTGTGGTTGTATACAAAGCTCTTCTGGCACAGCAGGTATGCAGCTGCTCCAGGAAAATGCTGTTCCCAAGCTAATGATCACTGCTAGGAAGTGATTTTAAATTGTTATTAGGGTGAGCTAAAAGTGTACTGTAGTCATTTACCATAGCTCAGCTGATGATCAGTAAAAACAGTAACTCAGTGAGTCCTGGTAATTCAGAAGCTTTCAGTCTTTATTGAGCAATGACTCCTTCAGACTGTGTCTTCCAAAAACAGTGTTCTCTGCCTTTCAGCTTTTAAATTTCATACCAAAAATCAAAGCTCCCCTCACTATTGCTTATTCCACATACTTATTTACTTTTATTTAAGAATTACATGTCCCATTTTTGCTCTTATAACATATCACACATGTTCTATACAATAAAGGCTTACCAATACTCACCCAGTAAAAGGGAAACAATTATATAATATTTTTTAACTTCTAATGCCTTCTTGTTTACAATGGCCTATAGAAGTTTTCTCTCAACAAGCTGTCAGCCCCATCATTTTGCCTGCAGAATTTATTAGATCTTGGTGTAGGCATAATTCATCTTACTTTTCTAGTCCTTTGACACCTGTCTTCCTTTGCATGGCTCATGAGTTGTTCCTAGACCAATTCTTCATTTGACTTTGATATTTCAATACTCTAATGCCTTGTCATCCCAAAGCATACACTGGAGTAAACAAGTTATTCTACCCAGTTTATCCATCTCTGTTTGCCTGAACCATCTTCAAACACAGCTTATTAAAACTGACATGTGATTTACTATCTTATTACTCTCTTAATTATGATATTAAACTGTCTATCTACCAGCCTGATATAAAGCTCCAGAAAGATTCACACAGCTACTTTGAATGTCCCCAGTTTGGGGCAATCAGGAGGTTTTAATTTTTATTGAAAACAGTCATAAATTTTTCCAAGAAAAAAGGAAAACAGAAGGAAATTCAGAAAGAATGCCCTATCATACACTAATTTGGAAAAAAAAAGATTAATTTTCCCTTACATTACTTTTCTAATGACATTTTCAAATATGCTAATTTAAATGTGATTAAAAAATAATTTTTATGGCTCCACTACTGTCTGGTTGTAACATTTAATGCTAACATTCTGCAACCACAGGCCTTGACATCGAGCATGTTTGCAGACATGATGCAATGTTTTGCATGAGGACCTATCTGGGCTAACAAGACTGTTTATTGTTAGGGTTAACAAGCCAGGGCAGAACTCTGAACTAGACTAGATGGCTAGAGAGCTCTAGCTTTGAAGTTCAGGCTGTTTGGGATAAGTCTGCATGATTAGTATGGACCACATGGAGATACAAACTGCTTCTCTTTGCTGATACTAGAACCCACCACTTCAGGAATCAGATATGCTAATTGCATTATAGAGTTCATGTAAAAAACTCTCACTCCTGCTTTGTCTTTTCAGGAATGCAGTTAAATAGATTCTGAGATGACTCAGATAATTACTTCATATTATTCAACAAAATGAATTCACTACAGGTGGAGGGACAGTAAGTGTCTCTTGAAATATATTTATTTAGAAAAAATGAAATAGAAATGCAAATATGACCTTGAAATTATCACGTTTGCCACACAGAAATAATAAAATTAATTCCTTTTTGCTACTTTTTCTTAGATCTTATATTTTCTCTTCAAGTATCCTTTGCAGTTAAGCAGAAAATTACTTAAAACCAGAAAACTGAATTAGTGGTTGTTTCATGATGTCAATTGCAGATCTTTTATGAGTTTCAAGACAAAAACCAATGCACAATAGGGTAAAAGGAAAATAACCAATAAGTTCCAAGATGAATCCCTCTCTTTTGAGAAGCATTTAAATTGCATAGAATACTTCATACTTATAAATCAGGAGGCCTACGGATTTTTTTAATTTCATATATTGAATCTATTAAAATGTTTTAAATTTTTCACTTTATATTTTCCCCTGAAGATGGCATTCACAATGAGTAAATGACTAGGAATATTGGTACACAGGAAGAGTCCTTAATCCAGCAAATGTTCAAGCAAGGTAGAACTGCAGCAGCAAAAAGAATTTTGCGAGAGGGAAACTGGAATTTATTTCATTTCCTTCTTACACGCTCCTTGGATGTACAGGTAAACCTGTTGTGTGCTTTCAAACCATTGGACATTGGGTAGCAATGTAAACATGTTATACAACCTGAACTGATGTGGCTTATGACTTCTGTTTCACCACAAGGAGGAAGCTGAGCCATAAAAGAATGGACTGACTGGGACAAAGGGGCGAATCCCAACTTCAAACAGTAACAATCCTTTGCTGCTGCTGATGCCTTCTCAGTTCTTCACTCTGCTTTGATTTTTTTTCCTATGCTTTGATTTTCTTCATCTGCATCACAGAATGAATGAACCACTGAACAACTTAAACACCTCTTGGAGTGTGTTGTGTAGTGCCACTAATGCTTTCTGAAATATGTAATTCACAAGAGCTCTGGTGTTCAGTGATTAATGTTGAAGGTAAGCAAACAATTTAAAGAAAGTTTGATATTTAAAAGGATTTTAAAGCATTAAGTGACATAAATTTCAATTTATTTTCCATGGATGCAATTCAATTTTTTTAAAAAGTCACATGTGTTGTCAAGTCACACAGAGGTGAATCTACCACTAATGGCACTTAGCATAATACAGCATTTTCATTTTATTTTTTCTCAAAGGCATCTGAAGACCTTTTGATCTTTCTTCCAATTCAGCATATTGTCCTTCTGCTCATTGATCTAGTTGAAGTATAAATACCACAAGAATGAAAACAAACAACACAGTTTCCCTCAGATTGTCTTTCAGAGCTAATACTACCCCTTTTCAAAATCATGATAGACATTTACTATATTATTTTTAAATTGTCAACAATTGTACAAACCCCAGGATACAATGCATATACATATAGGTATAATGGAAAAAAATATTTTATGAGAAAATTTTTACCTTCATGTATATTTGTATTCTGATCAAAACTAGTTAATTAGAGAAATAACAACAGGTACATTAAATTCAGCAAAGCATCCACACTTGCCTGTTCAAAAGTATTCTTTTGAAATTCTTCAAATCCAAAAATATCTAATACTCCAATTTCAAACACCTGGTCACTGGGGAAAAAAAAGATATTACAGATAATAAGAATTCAAGCAAGTGAATAATACATCTGTTGTTTCTGACAGAAGTATTTCTGTTCTAGGACAAAAGCAGTCTGTATTTCAAAAACATGGATGAAATACACAAGCAGACCATGTACAGAATAGAATCAAAATTCTATTCACAACCCATTATAGTGAACAGAAATACAAAAGCAGGGTTCAAGATTGCTTTAGCAGCTATGCTAAAAACTAAATTTGTAAGAGAAGGAAAAAAATCTTAACTTCCTAAAGTCCAATTTCTAAGGATATAGGTACTCATTTTCTGACACCAAGGACAACCATTTCAGGGAAGTTTCAAAAATGCCTGGTTACACTCAGTTATCCTTTCCTGTTTATATTTCTTAGGCAGCCAGGATTGCTTCTATAGAATGTACTCCAAGGGCAACCTGTTAAGCACAAGTCCTCTCTGTGTCAGCTTCAAGTAGAATTTCTGGGCTCAGGCTGCCCAAGAGGTTTCATGTCCCAGGGGAAAGAAAGTCAGGGGTCAGGTCTGAAGAAGGCAGATGTTCCTTCTCTGTATAAATAAGAGTAATTGCTGATGTTGCATCTAATTTGTTGTGTGTCACTGCATGCATTCAGGGAAGGGATTTTATTGTGGCCAGGTGGAAGGAGCGGAAAGATGAGGGTAGAGCAGTGACCTAGGATTTGGAGAGAAGAAATGGGAAAAGGACAGAGGTATTACTAATCTGTACTTGGGACTGAGTCATTGTAAGCCTGATCTGGAGAGGAAACTAAATTCACTGCAGTGAGCAAAATGAATATTTTGGGATATTCTGTCGCCTACTTTGCAACAATAATATGGCAGACTGCTTGTTCTAAGATCCTTCCATGTTTTTTTTTTTTCTCCATATTCCAAGTTTCTTCTATGTCTAAATCTCTGTGCATATCAGACTATAGATGTAAAGGAGAAATAGGTGAACCACTGTTAAAGGACATGAATATGTTTCCACTGCAGTCATTGTAACCCCCTACCATGCCATTAGACGAGGATCCAGCCCTCCAAATAAATTCTTGTATAGCAAACAAAGCAAAATCATTTGGAAAAAAATGCATATTACAAAACGAGCTGGGAAAGACAATCCTCAGGGGCAAGCAGAGCCTTTATCAGAAATCATGCCCAAGAAGTTTGTCTTCATTTCAAAAGCACACCAGTTCAATGCACTACTGATTGTCACAGGACTAGCTGTGTGCATAAATGTCAGACATGGATTGTTACATAATAAATCTAGTCCAGAATGGCTTTGTTGGGCAGGGGAGGTTATCGGGAGGTCGATTAGCCTCCAAGGGAATTTCTACAAGAAAAAGCATAAAGCTGTATCACCACATCCATCTCTAGCAATGAATGCAATTTAAATTGGGTTTTAAAATGTAAGCCTCATTCACAACTGCCCCTGATGAGAGATGGGGGGGTGTACATTCCTTGTCAGAACAAGTTTTCAACAAACTCGTTCCATTTATAGAAAGAAAAATTAAATTTTTAAAAACAAACTACCTCAGAGAATGAATATTGAAAATCCAGAATAATTATGTTATTTAAATTTGTTTTGGGGAAAAAAAGAGAAGCTTAAAATTTTAGAATACTTTATAGGTTTTCACTCTCTTTTTTTTTAATTTTCTTTTTTTTTTCCCCATTTGTATGTATCCTTCCCTGTAGGAAGGCAAACCACAGCTGTGTAGCATTGTACAACAGCTGAAATATTGCATTATATTTCACAATTTTTGAGAACTACTTAATACAGACAAAATAGCTTATCACTTCTCTGACTGATTCAATTAATAATTTGAGACTGTATTGTTTACATCCCTGTTGAGTCTATGACTGTTATTTTGTCAAATTAGTCTCTCTTACTTTCCCTCAAGGAATATATAAACATTTGCATTAGGAAAAGACCAATACAAACTGACTTAATGAATTATTAAAAGTCAGGGAAAAGGGGAACCTGATCCTAGCTTCTAAAACTCTGGGTAAAAGCCTTAGTGCATTCCTTATCCAAACCCTGACATTTGTGACAAATATCCTGGCTTGCAAATATACTGGAGATGCATTTGTTGAAAAACAAGTAGTCTCAGTGTTTTTATAAACTCCTCTTGATAATTTTGGTCTAGTATTATTAGGAGATGCACACAGCAAATTAAAAGAGCTGGAGGTTTTACATAATTAATATCTTGCCTGTGGGGTAAGTATAACAGCACTAGGCTCTGTACCCTCTACAACAGTGACATTTTACTATTATAATGTGCTTTTTATGTGCAAAATCTCTTCAACCATGATAGTAATTTTCTGTATTAAATTATTGCTCAGATTTTGAAAACTAAATAGCAACTGACAATACAACTTCCAAATTAAAAGCATTGCTTTATATATGGTTGCAAATTACTTTGTTCTTTTATTCTTTCTTCTTGTCTTCCTCTTTTTCATATCCCTTTTCTTGCCAGAAGGAGGGTCCATACATCTTTCTACTGGCTAGCTGTCAATCATATTAATTCCAGCAAAATTACTTTCCTTAAATAATCATAGCAGAGATTCCCAAGGCAAAAGAAAGCATGAATGATTGCATGTTAGCAAATGAAAGGACATGTCACCAGGGTCTAAGAGAACAAATATTAGAAAAAGGCACTTTTTGTTCTGGAAGTTTTTCTTATTTTCTTATTTTATGGTTACTAATCATCACTGACATATTTCTTCATTGTATTTCAGATATTTAATATTACTATGTATAACTAAAAGAACTGTGGTTTTAATGGGGACTGAGACTTTGATTTCAAGTTTGAAAATATTTCCCAAAATATAAAGTAGAACGAAAGAATTTGCTGATGTTTGAAGAACATTTTTATCTCTTATATCAGCAAACAGGTGTAAATACTTTTAAAAAGCATGGATGTTCACTATAGGTCATTTTGGTTTTCTGATACACAAAACAGCATTTCAGCTTACAGTATTTTACAATGTCTCCATCTTTGCCTTTTTTCCTCAGAACATCCTTATAGACTAGAAATACCTTCTTAGTCTTGTACACTTAACAACTATATTATAAAGAAACTACATAAAAATTCCTGGCAGCTCCTAAAAACAATACACATACAGAAGACATCCTGTCTGATAATCTACCACCTTGCCAGACATCTTGCCATTCATCAAGAGACGCTCTCAACCCATTTGCCATTCCTGACCAAAACTCCCTTTACAGTACATCTGACCCAGTGCTTCAGACAAACCTACAGAATGTTATTTGTTCACTTTCATTTCATTGCAAATGGTTCTTAGCTCCAAAATCCATGGGCTCCACTCCTTTTGTCATCTTTTGCAATCTGCCAGCGTAGAGCAGCGAGATGAAGAATCTGTTGGGGGAGGGTGATCTAATGCATCTTTTCATCTGCCCAAGATACAACAGTTCTTGCTCTTCCTCCAACTGCTGCCAGTAATGAGGAAGGCTTATGTCTGATCTGGATATACTGGAAGTGATACTGATTAATGAGGAAATTATTCTCTGATTAGAGGAAGTATATAGCCTAGCCTGCAAATGAGGTCCTTCAGAACCCTAATTAAAAAGCCCTCAGTTTTCCCAGGGGAACAGATTATACCTGTTGTCACAAACACAGTTCTTGAAAGGGAATAGGCTGAATACTTCCAGTTGGATATGTTGTTCTTCATCTCAAACAATCATCAGACAAAATTAGTCTCTGAAATGTTTGAGAGAGATTTTTCAATAGTCTGAAATTTTTGCTGAGATTTGGTGTCATTGCCATGTCTCTGAAGTATCTTGCTCAACAAGTGTAATTTTTCTTTTAGTATTAACTTACCCAGGGGTGAGTGGTGCATATAGAGATGGTGGCTGGACACAACAGAAGGAAACACTGGCTCCATATCTGACAGAAATTTTTTTGAGTGGCTTGACAGTTATGGCAGGAAAGAAGAAATATATTTGCCAGTGGACTCAAGATCTATAGCTCTTTCATTAGTAGCACATACTCTTCCTCAGCTCTTTCAAGTGAAATTTGTTCTGTGTTTTAAAAAATGGCATTATCTAGCTAAATGAAACACTGGAAATTATCCAGAATTAGGCAGATTTCAAATTATTATATTATGCACCAAATTATATTAGATGTTTTGTAGTTTGTCTGCTTTAAAGACTTCTCTACCTCCACATATAGAAAAAATTCTCATTATGCTGTTGGTTCAGGCTCTGAACAGGAAGTTCCTTTCCCTCCTTTCTGCACTCCCAGCACCCTTCTACTGAGTTTAGTGATAGATAAATAAATGTTTTAGGCTTTATTTTCTGATTTTTTTTCCGAAGTTAGGAAGATTTCTATTCCAGAGTATTGTGTTCTATAAATCAGATTATATACTAAAAATTTTGTAAATGAGACATCTGATGTCCTTCCTTTGCCCAGATGTGTGTTCCTACTGCTACTCTTTGGCACTACTTGCATTTTAATGGGTATGAGTATACAGTCAGAATATAAAAGCTTTCAAAAACTACCTCTTTAGAAAAAATCTGTTTGCTCTGTGTACCACAGAAATCTATGGTTGACCTGGTGGTACAGACAGAAAGAATGACTGAATGCCAGCTTTCTTTGTTTGTCTGTAATGCTGCCATTTAAGAATCTCAGAATGGGTCAGTTTGGAAGTGATCACAGTGGGTCACCTGGTCCAACCTTCCTGCTCAAGCAGGGCCATCCCAGAGCACACAGCACAGAACTGCATTCAGATGGCTTTTGAATACCTCCAGTGAAGGAGATTCCACAGCCTCTCTGGGCAGCCTGTTGCAGGGCATGGTCACCCACACAGTAAAAGAGTTGTTCCTTGTGGTCAGGCAGAACGTCCTGTGCATTAGGTCCTGCCCATTGCCTCTTGCAATACTGCCCAGCACCACTGAGCAGAGCCTGCTCCAGCCCCTGACACCCCCCCATCAGATTTTATAGACTGAGATGAGGTTCCCTTCTCAGCTGTCTCTTCCCAAGACTAAATAGGCTCAACTCTCTCAGCCTTTCCTCATAAGAGAGATGCTCCAGTCTCTCAATAATCTCTGTAGCCCTGCACTGGACCTGTTCTAGGAGCTCCAAGTCTCTCTTCTTCTCAGGAGCCCAGACCTGGACAGAGCACTCCTGATGTGGTCTCACAGGGCTGAGCAGAGGGGCAGGATCACCTCCCTGGACCTGCTGGCCCTGCTCTTCCTGATGCCCCCCAGGACACCATCAGCCCCCCTGGCCACAAGGACACGCTGCTGGCTCCTGCTGGCTCCTGGACAGCTGCTGTCCCCCAGGACATCCGGGCCCTTCTCCACAGAGCTGCCTTCCAGCAGGTCAGCCCCACCCTGTCCTGGCACAGAGGGTTCTTCTTCCCCAGGGGCAGGACCTGCCTTTGCTGAATCTCAGGCAGCTCTTCCCTGCCCATCTCTCCACCCTGTCCAGGTCCTTCTGAAGGGCTGCACAGCACCCTGGGGTACTGGCCATTCCTTACAGCTTTATTTTCTCTCTGAACCTGCTGAGGAGACATCTATCCCATCATCCAGGTCATGTATGAGTAAGTTAAACAATACTGGGCCCAGTAATGGACCCTGAGGGTGACTGCAGGTGAGAGGTCTCCAGCTAGACCCAGGCCCTCTGGGACCTGCTGTTCCACCAGACTTTATCTACAAAATATTTATCAGCTTTTTATCAGGTTTTATCTACAAACAGAGAAAATCTTTTCCAACTAGCTGATAAAAAACCCATGCCTTAAACTTACTAGCAGGCAAGGAACACAGTATCAAGATTTTCTCAGGGATATATACCCAATTAGCTTGTTTTCCATGAGAAATGAAAAACAATATTTCACAAGAGTTCACAGACATTCTTAAATCTCCATAAAGAAAAAGCCCTCTTGCAGAATGAGTCAGGAATTGTTAAAACATTACCTTAAATAATTTCATTACTCATTTGGATCACCAGATCCAACTTTGCCAACATGCAATCAATTACATTGAAATGCCACATTAAGGCAACCATGAATCTACAAAACTGAAAATCAGTATACTTATCTGAGTAAACTTTGAAGAGTTAGGAGTTTTAGAAAGAAATTCACTGAGACTATTTGATAATAATAACATCAGTAGAATGGGAAATCATTATATAGATGAGTGAAGATAAATATCAATAATTAAAAAAAAATTATAAGCACCTGTGAGAAATGTTACTAGCTTTCTTCTAACCCCACTCTAGGGGCCAATTATGGCAAAATAATTTATCCATAGGAGATTTTTTTAAAAAATATTATCAGAATGAATACAGTAAACAAATTTCAGATCTTGGGACTAGTCTAAACTAGCATGTAAGATTATAATTTAGTTAAAACTAGGCAAAATTATAAGTTTTCATAGAAGAGAACAACATTTTGAAAGGTGCATTATCTTACTTAATACCATCATTAAAATTCTTGCTTTATACCTATTACATAGTATTTCAAAGTGATTAATTTGTTGGATTCTGGCAACATTTTTAATTTTCTGTACTTCATACCTTTAGAGCTTGGTCTTTGAAGCTTTTCACAGAATCATCTCCCCTTTGCTTAGTTGTAGTGATAATCATTCCTTTTATTTTGCCTGAAACCTGTCACAAGCTTTTTCTTAGTAAATATAAATCAATATTAAAGACCAAAATCAAGTATTTCCACCATGAAAGTTAAACATGGATAACCCACTTCCTCAAAAATACCAATTAAAAAATGCTTCTTTTAGAGTTACTAAGCCAAGACATGTAATTTTATTGCTTCATAAATTCTCACTGGTATGATGGAAGTACAGCTAAGCTGCCTCACAACTGAACAGGAGATCTGAATTAGAAACCTTATTCCAGGTTTCTGATGGAGGCTTCATCCCATCTGATAAGTAGTAGTTCTGTCAGTTTCCAACTGGGGAATAAAGTGTGGCCTGGAATGTATCAGACTTATGCAGTTACATAAGTAAATGTTTTTGGTGGATCTTTCAGCAGAGGTTTATTAAAACTGCTCCAAACTGGAGATATAATGCTGCTAACTGATAGCTGCTCAGATGTATTAAAGTAAATCTGACCCACTAATCACAAATTTATTGCAGCAATCCAACTTGCATCTAGAACTTTTCTATGCCTTGATTTACTCCTCCAGCTTAAACAATATGATTAGGCTGGACCAAAAAAAAAAAAAAAAAAAAAAGCTGTATGTGGGCTACTTCAACTGAGGTTGAAATATCAGTGAAGGATGATCAACCTTATTTCCACTTAGAATAAGCTACTTAGCTTCAAGTTTGGAAAGGGAACAAAGCTTGTTTTGGCCTGATAAAACTTAGTATGTCTTGTTTGTCAGTACTGCCAAATAATCCTGAGCTGGTTAGCTTTCTATACCCAGCCTGAAGGAAGAACTGTCCATTTTCAAGCATAGGTCTAATATGTGGCCAGAGGAGACTATTGCAAATTCCTAATTTCTGATACATCAAACAGCTGTCCTATTTTAGCTGGGACTCACAACCTCACACAGTCTTCAAGTTACCTCAGAGCTAGAAATAGTTTCACTGAGAAATATTTTCACAAGGTAGAGGTCACCTCTTCTACCTAGTAATTGCACTAGAAGGAGACTACGAGGTAGATAATATACAAACAATTTTGACTTTCATTATTTGAAGATCCTATGATATCTAAAAATATAGGTTTATATTAACAACAAAAGTACACAACACCCTATTCTGAAAGAATGTAAGATATCAAATTTCAAAATTAAACACTGAAAAATTATTTCAAATCATTTTAATATTTTTAATATATCAATTCTAAATTTCTTTCTCAACAATCACTACAAAAAAGCTCACTGTAATTAGAAATGCCTGAGCTAGATTGTTGTCTGCCACAGACATGCACTGAGCTAAGCCTCTGTTCCATAAATCCCAGGAATGAATGAGGAAGAATTGTGGCCTCATGTTACTGCCCTTCCTTGTTATATTGAGAGTATGTCAAATTAGACCATGGACTGGAAAATTGCCCTTAGTGTCACAAACAGACAAGAAAAATCATTCCATGTTACTTCTGTTTGCCTTCAGCAGGAAGTGAGACACTTCTGGTGGTGTATATATAATGACAGACAGATTTTAGGTGCAGAAAGCTGAGTTATTTAGGCCTGGTACCTTTTTCTCCCAGCTACACCCATAGAAGAGAAGAGATTTGTCACTAATTAGTCTATGAATAGAAATAAAAATAAGGTTGTGAAGTCCTCAAACTCTAAAAGAGGGTACCTTGTCCTGTGCAGCCATAGAGATATGATATAAAGAAAACATACTTATGAAAGTTCCACATCTGCCATTAGTGAATTACCATTTACTAATAAGAAAACTCAGCTGAGCATTTGAGCTGTTGAACTTTGATTAAGTCACATGCATATGATCATCTAATTAGGTCTACTGTCTTAGTTTGTTGCTTTGATTCCACTGAGATTTCGGGGTTTTTGTTCCTTTAATTTGTTTCTTGACTGCTCCACTGATGCACATTAATTAGCATTCATTTTTCCAAGAAGCCATGCTGGATAGCAACAGCATCAAATTTAGAAGATGCCAACCTAGAGAACATTCTTAGAACATTTAAATCAGTTAAGTTTAAACTTTCATTTGCAGGCCTTTGAATAAAATTCTGGTTTAATACCCTGTGCTAAGGTCACTGTTTTGGGAAGAAAGAACAAGTATGTTCTGCATTAACAAAGCACCAAGCAGCCTTTTCACTGTTGAAAGACTTAGGTCATTCTGTATTGTCAAGTCCTATTAGGCTATTAATTCTAACCACCAATCTAGATTGCATGAAGTACTATATAAGCAAACAAATAAGCAAATATACTACAGTAGAAACAGTTAGAAGGAATAGCCAATGCTTTAAAGATCCAAGCATCACTATCATGCTATTATAAAATTCTTTAAAACTTTATCAGTGTGCATTAAATTCCACCATTTAAAGGAATCATATTTCTTTCAGGATTCTGAATTTGAACAGATAATGGAACACCTAATAGTTTCCAATGCCACTCCTACCTGCCACTCTCATCTTGATTTTGAAGGTAGCAGTTGATTGTGTTGACTAAAAAGCTAAATAAACGACCATATAGAGATTTTGCCAAGAGATCCCGGTAAAAATCTGCAATCTCTATAGTGTGCCTCCGAACAATCGTGTCTCCTAAGAGAAAGAGCAGAAAATGGAGATGAAAGTGTGCTGTAAACTTTGCCTTAAGTAATTTTAGTTACAGTAAATTTAGCTACAGTTACTTCTCCTTTGCCAAACATTTACATGGTGTTAGCTTTTTTCTGAAGCCTCCAGTGCAAGATGAGAAGACTGTCAACACTCAAAAGATTTTAAGTTTGGAAATACATGACTTTATACTTTGTTCAAAAGAAATCTGTATGAGTACTACACAGAACTAATATTTCACTGAAATTATTTTTTTCAGATTTTTTACCTAAGACACTCCTGTTGATTACAGTTCTTACTAATAGTCTTTATTAATATCTAATCTGGTTTCTTGACACACTTCTGTAACATTAATCAAGTTAGGAGCCCATCAGCATCACAGTGTGAAACTGATTTGTTCCATATTACAAAGGCATTTCTAATTTAGTGGCCCAGTCTGATTTAGTGCATGGCAGATAAACCTACGTATTCCCCAGAGGGAATATTTACAGGACCATACAAGAAATAAGAAACAAAAAAATTGACAGCTTTTAAATTTTTTAAATCAGAAGGCTCAAAATGCCACCAGGTCTGATCTATGAGAATGTAAGCTTGGAGAAGATTACCTTTAAAATACTGAACATCAGTTGTTAAGGCTGAAGCAAGCTCATCTGGTGAAACCTGCAGCATCCCTGCCACTGAAAGGAAAAGAAAATGTAAAGAAAGGCTGATTTATGTGATACTGCATATTTCATTTTTTACGACAGATTTTCTTCTGTAGATTTCTTTTTGAATAGTGAAAGAATTCAAACATTACAGAAAAGGGTGCTGTCACAGGAGTAATCAAAATTAACAAACACATAAAATAGGACTGCTATCAGAATTTGGTGAAGTATTAATGTATCTGTATATTACATTACAGCTTTCTTTCCCCTTCAAAGACTACTCAGGACTTTCCCCAGGGTTTGGCAGACTTTCTGTGGTATTAGAGTGAAGGTATGATACTCATTGACATTCTGTATCCATAAGCCACTTGGAGGAGATTTGTTAGCGACCAAGAGGGCAAACTTCAAAGCACAGAAACAAGAGTCCCTTTTCAGACATAGATTTCAAATGTAAGGAATTCAATTCAAGGCAAATTGTTCAGCTGTTGACAAGCAGTGCAAAAGCATTTCAAAACAATATTGCACAAAGTGCACTGTACAATTTCTTTCGGCCAACGATAGCATTAAATATGACATTTAATAAGCTAATTTGCAATACTGGCATTTTATTTCATCCCATAAAAATCTGTAATTTATAAAATGCCCAAGTCAATTGGATACTGTCTTCCCACGGTAACTTATGAATTTTCAGAAGTCATTTTTTTTTCTGTCTCTCTGGAATTGTGTTTCCATCTGTCGGTGGAACAGCGCAACTTCCCGGCAGTGGCACCGAGCAGGCGACGCTCCGAGGTCGTGTCCTACTGACCTTGCTCCAGGAGCTGCAGGTCTGACACGAACGCTGTCTCAGCATCTGTCAGGGCTGTGAAGCGGATGTCTCCGAGATGCAGAATTGCTGAGAGAATCACAAACAGGTTCTCCACCTCCTGCACATTTTTTCCAGAATTAAAGATAAAGAAAAGATCTGTTGGATGCACCAGTGAAAGGCAATGCTTTATAAAAATATAAATTCTTTTAGTTTGTATCATCAGTATTTGATAAGTTGAAAAGCATTCACGTTTGAATTATCAACAGAAAATTTGAAATAAAACTGGAACCTAGCTAGGACATGAACCAACAAAATTACTTTTTATTTCCTTGTTTCAATGTCACATTAACCGCTGGGTTAAAAAAGTTTTCCCCAATGTGATAAAAATATCTTTCATGGATGCACTGTTTCTGCAAGAAATAAAACATATCTTGTCCATAGAGAATTTCCATTGAGACAATTTTTGTATCTGGGAACAGCAAGGGGTTTTTTGCCTCAGCCAACTGAATTCATAAGGTGTCCAGCTCTACAGGTTCCTGGTATTAAAAGCTGAAATTAAGGTGCAAGAGAAACAAAAGCAACTTTCCTTACCCTCACAGTTTCTCTCTGAGATTGCATACTCTTCTGTGATGTCTCAGATTGTGAAGCAGTTATCTTTAGGGGCAGATTTTTTTCTGACCTCATTTTTATCACCGCGAGAAGAAAACTAACTTTCTTCAGTTGTTTTGGTTGGTTAATTATATTTAAAGTATTTTTAAATTCAAGGAAAAATATGATCTGTGGAATATGAACCTTAAATCCTAAAATATGGAAAGCATAGTGTGTTTTTGGAAGGTTTTTTTGTTTTAAGGTCAGTTATATAACAATGGTGCTTCTTAAAATGGTAAAACAGGAAGCCT
Organism: Fringilla coelebs; assembly: GCF_963513975.1. Classification (NCBI taxonomy): domain Eukaryota; kingdom Metazoa; phylum Chordata; class Aves; order Passeriformes; family Fringillidae; genus Fringilla; species Fringilla coelebs. Next base: position 24,345,432 of record NC_140029.1, on the reverse strand, counting down.
TATATCCACTATAACATTACATGGCATAATGCACAGCAAAATTAATTGATAAGTCTTGAAATATTTTTGAAAAATAATATTTAGAGCCTGCTTTTGCTGAAACTGCAGAAGTGACAGTGAGAAATATCACTTAGAATTTGCAGACTAAGATTATACATATACTACTGATGAAATACTCAGCTAGTACATCCTCTTTTCTTTCAAGTTTTCTTCTTCATTTCTTCATGCTATTTCTGCCAATCATCAAAGGACATTAGAAAAGCTTAAAGTCTTTCTGGGATAGATTATAGCACCTCCAATGCTGTTGAAGCAAGTTTGCTTCTCTAAACTACACTTTAAGACAAGAATGTCAATCTCTTACTGTATGAGAGTGGTGTCAATAGGGCAACAGTGTATTTTAGTATTATATGGTACCAGAGCTGAAGATTCAAAAAATCCAATATATACAGAGAAAGTCTGAACAAGATAACTCTTAAAATAGAAGAAGTCATGCTAATATAGCATTCAAAGTAGGGTGCTATACTCTGCTTCTGGGGATGGTATCTCAGGCAAGATGAAATGGCACACTGGCAGTGCACACTCCTTGCTTGTAGGTTAACTCGTTCAGAACTGGTTTGGGGATTCCTGTGCAGCACTGGACGACAGTGGGCTGGGATAGCTTTTGATTCTGGTGATTTTGGTAAGGTCTCAGGTATATTTTACCTTCCAGATTCTCAAACACTTTATCATTGTGTAAGATGCATGTTTCCCAACCCTTAAAACAGTAGTTAGTTTTAAAAAAACACTAACACTCTTTGGAAGATAGCATTAACGACTGCTAAGGAATTTTTATGTAGTTCTTCAAAAAGATTATCTACTCTATCATTAAATGTGGCTAGGTAGTCTAAGAATGATACATACAGACCTCTCCCTGTACCTCAGAAGTAGCGGGTAGAAATTTTAGGAATGTGTTTTATCTACATATTGCCTTCTAACATTCAACTCAGGAGATCAGCCTGCAGTACTTGAGAGTTTCACAGATTTCTTGTCCCCTAAATGTTATTCTAATGCTGCCTGAATACAGACCAGCTTTCAATATGTTGACACTTTCCTGAGAGGTAACTTCTTTTCAAGAATTCTGAGTGAAATGAAGTATAGGACTCAAAAGGATACTGTATATGAAGCATTCTCAGACAGCAACTGCAGGTTTATAAATCATGATTCATTTAGCATTCAATTATTTACTTATCAGCTGAACCCCTTCCTCAACAGAACAGAAACATGCATGAAAGACAAGAGAGATCCACCAAACTGTGAACACTGGGCTTAATCCAGAAGTGCCTGGACCTTTTGTTATTGAAATCTATGAGTACAGAGCTCAAGCCACTAAGATAAGGAATAATATTGTCAAACATAGCCATGTGTGTTCAATTTTGTACATAGCCTCATGAACATTCATGAAAATAAACCCTACTCTTCATTACATTGAAAGGTGACACTTTTTACTGCCTTAGCTAGGGAATGCCAAACAGCTCCATGGTGTACCACTACCACCACAGAAGTCTATCTGCCACCTAAATAACAGCTTCAGCAGATTAACAGATTCTTGCTGATAGCTCTTTATCCTTTTTTATTACAACTGCTGCCCAGGTTCTGCCATTTTTGACGATGTTTTAACTTAGAGTTACATTAACTTTTGGTCCCCTTCTTTCTAAAGATATTGTACAGGAGTAAACTCCTACCTCCTTCTAAAACTACTGTTGCTTAAGTATTTCTGTTGCAGAGGTGTTCCAGCTACAGTGTGCTATGTGGCATACACATTTGTAAGAAATATGGGGAGTTTGTTAAGCACTGTAGTATCCTGAAGGGATGCAGAGTTTACATGAATTCTTATACCCATCCTTCTATTTCTTCTGATTTCCTTCACACCTCTGTCCTCCAGAACCTCTTCTTGATTAATTTTCCAAATTATCTTCTTCATTAGTTTCATAGAATTAAAGACAAATAGCAGGCCTATCTTCTTGTTGCTTTTGGGGAATTAAGTCAGCTCTTTCAAGTTACCTGGCTCTAATTTTCTTTCCTAAATAGGTATTGACTTCTTTTCAGGTGCTGTTAGCATACGTGTGTTTCAAAAAATTAAAAAGGATGGGAGATAATAAAGAAGAGGAAAAAATTTCCGTGGCTTTTATGAGGTGTCATATGGGATTTGATTGCTTCTTTTCATCTATGTAATTTAATTGTTCAGAGTATTATACCTTGAAGCTGTTTTGTGAATCTTTAAGAACGAAAAAGATTTACATTGTTGGTTCTGTGTCTAATTAAAAGTGATTACAGTAATTTCCCTGGAGTGAACTAGTGCTGCATTTGTTTCAATGTCTTAACTAACATGGGGGGAAAAAAAAAAAAAAAGACAGAAAGGTAACTTACCAGGCTATTGAATCCCAGAGCACCTAGAGCTTGTTTTAGTATGGTTAACTTCTCCCTGTTTTGAGGGTTGGCTGCTAACATCGTCTCTTCTGATACAGTCTGGTTCAGACACCTGCACAGAGGAAAAACAGCATATCTGGTATTTACAAGGCGGTGCATGATCAAACTTTAGAAGTTAAAATACAGCTTTACATTTCTAACCAGAGGATTATTGCCGATTTTTCTCAGCCATTGGAGGGAGCAGTACCAGCGACAGAATGTTCTGTAGTTCTTTCTTAAACTTTTGCTTAAGACTCCCCCCAGCTCCAGCTTTAGCCCTACATGGCAGCTGAAATTTCAAACTGGGTTTATACCCCAGCCAATTTTGCCATTCTTGCACTACCAGAGATTCCCCTTCAGAAGGCAGATTTGAGGAGGACCTCTGATAGCTCTGACTGCTCTAAATTCCCCTCTTGCTGGCAAGGGAATAGATCAGCCCTTAACTGCCACGATGATCAATCCCTCCCCCAGCAGCTGAATGGGTCATAGGGGTACTCAAGCTCTCTCAAAATGAAGCAGTAACCATGTACACAGAATAGTAAGTGTACAGCCCTTAAGCTGTATTGCTTTGCACACTGCAAAGAAAAAGGAAATTTTATGTACCTTCCCAAAAACAGTGATTAGCAGAGAGAGAGAGAGACACTAGTGCAGCAGCTAACTCAGGAAAGGAGAAAATGTAAGCAACATAAAGAGTAATAATACAAAACAGATTAATCACAAACTGTAGCAAAACAGATTATTGAGAAGTGCAGCAATCTAGCCTTTATAACCATTTATTTTGACCCTCTTGAAGTAAGTCCATATTGTTAAAAGTATTCAGGTAACTTAACAGAGCTGAAATCACTAAGAATGAGGTGTCTGAATATCTTACAGGATCTCACTTCTACTTACATAATGCTGAGAATGTAAGATATTTTGGATTTTTGTTTTCATAAAATTATCACAATCATTAAAATACACATTCATCACACATTCTTCAATCTTCACAAATGTCACTTAAATAAACAAAAGAACTCTCCACACCTTTCTCCAAATAAAATCATCACTACATCAACAAAGGTAGACAATTTACACACATTTCAGCCCCCACCCTTCACCACAATTACAGCAAAATTTCCCCACAATTATTCTGCTCTCTACTGATGTTCAGTCTACGATCTGTCACTTAAACCTGGGAAACAATACTGGTTTAATTTTTGACAATTCTTTTTTACAATCATATTCTCATACCACTATAGAGGAGACATAGTTTCAAAATATACTCCTATTACCACAGAAGGTCTGGCAACACTCTGGGACGGGTGGTGGTTCTTATAAGGAGGCCCTTTTACATGAATGGGTGTAGGAAGAATTATTTTGCATTTGCACTTTTCTAACAGATGAGGTTTCAATGAAACATAAAGTGCATTTTTAGTAAATCTGTATCAGATTTACCAGTGTGGATTCCCCTTGCAGTGATAATGGCATAATTTACCCCAGCAAGAGGGCAGAAGAAGAATGATGGGGTTAAAAATGTGTGCCTGGGAGCGTAAGTACCTTTAGCACCCACAGGAGGACTAACTCAGCAGTTATCTCAAGTATGAACACGCCTCTCAACTCAGTGGATGAAGCTGGTGGTTCACAAACCATTGAGAACCTGTGTCTGTGAGCATCGCTGCCAGAGCTCAGCGCTGGTTCCCCAAGGTTACTAAAACATTAATTTTGTCAGACTGAAATAGGTACAAATGATAGCACAGCTGTCAAATCAGCTAGCACAGAAGATACAAAGTATAGCCAGCTTTATGTTTTGTGGGTTTTTTCCCTTTTTTGTTCCCTGGGTTTTTTTACATTGCCTGTAGGTTCAAAGGGAGCCTAGAACACATCTAATACTAAATCTGGCATAGAACCTTCTGGTGCAAAGGTTAATCCATCAGAAAAATTTCCACTCTTCTGAACTGCTGCATGAGCTTATGCCAGTAACATGTTATGCATCATGAGTTGGTGGCACTTTTGCTCCATAATTAGGAGATTTACAGCAGCAGCCACTCTGCTGTCAAAATATTCTATTGTCGACTGTTGTAGGAGTTGGAAGCATATGGCCATTTCTGCAAAAAAAGCCTCCTCCTCAATGGTTCTGTCCCTAAATAACTCTTTGTCTCTCTCTGTACTGAGCAGGGAGTAGTCTTTCCTGTTCTGATAAGAGAATTCCACACTTCTCCTTTTTAAGCCACCCCATTTAAGCAGTACATTTTTAGCACAGCTGAAGTGCTAGTGGGTACTGCTCTTGCAGAAAGCTGTGTGAGTACTACCAGCCCCTCTGAAAGCAGGCTGCAGCACAGCAAAGTGGTGCAGAACCCTCACTCCCTGAGAGGAAAGGGCTGAGCTGAAAGCACACGTGCCAGTTCTTGCCTTCAGCACAGCACTTGCTGATTCAGCAGGGGGCAAACTGGGTACCTGCCAAACCAGGTGCCTATGGCTCTACAAACCATCCACAAACTGCAGCATCTGCTGGGACTTGCCTGTTGGAAGAGAATATGACTTTCCCAGCTATACACATCCTGAAGACTTAATCAGCAGATGTGCTGATGCTCTTGGAAAGACATGCAGTTGGACATTTTCTAAGGTGCACTTTGATTTCGTTTCCCCAGTCTAAAAACAATTAAATTATTTTATAACATTTCATGAGGCCCACCCATTTTTCTGAACTATTTAAGGACTAAGAAATATGAAACATTGCTTTGAAGAGTTGCACATTTGACTGTTATACATTTATAATATAGAGTATACTCTTATTAAGGACAGATTAATTGTATAGAGCACTTGGAACTGCTGATGGGTATCATACAACCCTCACCAAATGTAAGAAATATACAGTGTAATGTAATATGTTCTAGCCATACAAGAAAACATATTTTCCTAATTATTAAGTATTTTCTGCCTCAGAAACATAGTAACATTTGGATAGAATTTTATTTTTCTTTTTAAACAGCTCCCTGGCAGCTCATTCTTTCCACCTTAAAGATGTTGAGGACTAAAAGGGTTTGGGACACAATTTGTGTAAGTATTACTACTGTAACTTATTTATATTTAAGAACTAGAGTCCAGAACAAAATTAAGGAAAGGGGAAAGAGATGTGTCACAGTGCAAAAGTCCTAATAATAATAAACATTCCTTGGTTGAAGACACATCACTTTTCCATGAAACGTAAACTTTTTTCTTTAATGTGTATTTTTCCTCATATTTATAGTGCATTTTTGTCTTTTGACATTCAAGTGGCCTGGGAAGAATGGCATCGCTGGTGATGAAGAGGAACTAAACTGCTTAAAATTTATATTTTGAACCTACCATGGAGATTTTATTTATTATTTTTACTTAGATTTTTGTCATTGTGAACTGTACTCATGAAAACCTACGATGTTATTTGAGTGTGTGCAATGTTCCTATAAGTTTCCAACAAAATAGTCTGTGTTCAAATGTAAACCAGATCTGGTGACTCCTGAGTTCTTTGTTGCTGATAATTTTAGTAAAAGAGGTATAACTGCTATACAATCCAGAGCTGATGTTCCGTAATATCTCACGCACACAGGCTGTGCGCCAGTTTCATTCTTAATTAGTTCAGTTTTACTAGCCTTATGGCATAACTCTGTGTGCAAATTCATTCTGCAAATGCACAGGCAAAATAGTTTACTGTAGCTTTAGAAAAACATTCTCAGGTTTTGGATGAAGTTGAGCCTCTTAACTGGAGGTAGCTACTCAGACAAACAATATTTGTATTTCTCGCAAAAGTCACAAACCAAAGAATTTATGCAGTTCTAGTAATTAATCCCTTTCTGCTGACTTTAACTATTTTTTAAATGATACCCTATGCTGACATTGGCATCAGACTAGTACTTTTAACAGACAGTTTATCAGCACACAAAAAAGTTTTAAAGACATGGTCAGTGATTTTCATTTAAAAAGACAAAACTCACTGATTCACAAAACTTCTTTTCTTAAAGATAATTGAATTGCAGTGTAGTCACTTTCAGTAAAGCACAATGGTACATTAGATAGACAATTTTTTTGAGAAATATAAGGGACTATGTAGTTTTTCTGTCTGATTTTTTTTTCTAACAGTTCTAATTTGCAGCACTGTAGCAATCTCATCTATTTTAGTCTCTAAAAGAAAAAATTACTATTTAGAAGAAAAAGTCAATGGTGGTAATTTTTTAGTATATTGCTTATCATAATATACAATTTTTGAACCATCATTAGAATGACACCATAGATCACATTTTCAGGTAGGGGTGTGACTAGTACAACCAAGAGTAAAAAAAAAGTACTTAGTGTGACATTCAATTCTTAAACATTATTGACCCATATAATTCCATAATTATCTTACCTGTTTACCTCATCATCCTCATTATAATGGTTACACATCATCACAATTATTCAACTCACATATTTGGTACACAGATCTCCAATATGAAAAAGAAATATGTGTGTCGGCCTAACTGAACAATACTGAACTTTTGTGACATAAGCATATTTCAAAATTTCCTACATAATCCCACCAGTTAAAAACTTTGTTCAAGTAATTAATCCTCTACTTAGCTGATTGAGCAAATAATGAGACTAAAGCTACAACTAGCTAAGACAAGCAAAGATTAAAAAGAAAAGTTTTGACTATCAGTTTGCCACTGACAGAAACTCAACAAAATAATACCCGATTTACATTAATTTATTTCCTTTTGAACTGTAACCCAAGAGCATTGAGTTTCAAAGTGATCTGCCTCATTCAACATAAACAATTAAGTAATTTCTGTTTATTTTTAGAACTGCTACATTTATATAAAATCTGTGAAAAGAAAAAAATAAATCTGCCAATAAACCTTGATATTTCACTAACAGTAAGTAAAACATTACCAAAACACTATCCTAATCACTTTGCTTTTGTAGAATCTGACACCCAAAATGTTCATGTATTCTGTAAGAGCAGCCATTTTATGCCATGCACAATATTACATATTGCTCTGTATGATACAGCAATATCTACTTCATTGCAGTGGTCCCAGTCATATCTGGCAGAGAAACTGTCTGAAAGAGATTCCCAGGTTGTGACCAGTTCCCAGAAATTCCCTTTTGTCTGGACTGTGAGAACTGGGTGTCAACTGAAGATGAACTGTGGATTTGCCAGATGGACACTGCTTTTCTGAGGGCTTTCCTGAAGTAAATACATTTTTTCATGAATAATTAAACAAAACTCTTGGTAGGATTATATCATTAAGTGGTTTTGAGTCACTGTAAAATTTTAAGACAAATCCCTATGATTTAAAAAGGGGGGTTGGAGTTTTTCCAAGCTAGCATCTAGCTGTTTCTCACTTGGCTCCTTTCCTGATGGAGGATGAGTGCTGACACACCTCCATTTCATTGTACAGCTTTCTGGGCTATACCAGGTTTGATATAAAAGAAACAGTACAAAATCAGTACAAAAAAGTCTGGAAACTTTATTACAGACAATAGTGAAGTAAATGCTGCTCGTGGTAATAAGGATTTCAACAACAACAGTCAAGATCTTTAGTAAATAAAAACACCTCAGGTTACAGGCAAAAAGCTTCATTTTCTAATTGTTTATACTCTGAAAAATCTGATTAGATTAGAAACAGAGGACATATGTTTACTACCAAAAGCCACCCAAAAAACAACCCAACCGAAACCAAGCAACCAAAACCTCACAGAAAAGCAAGGGGCTGAGTAAGAGCATCCTGCTTTATTGGTCAGAAAAAGTGACAGAGATCAGAGGAAAGCACATTTTGTCCAGGAATTAGGACAAACAGAAATGACTATTTAAAAGATACAACTCCAACAGCAAACAATTATAGAGTGAGACAAAAGGATAACTGAAAGCACAAATTCAAGGCAGGTAAGGCTGATGAGGCAGTGGATCATCAGAACAGCATCTAGTATAAACTAAATGACAGTCAAGTATGCCTTGATAATGCAAAAAATTATTCATCATCTATAACACCCTTATTTGCACAGGCCAGCATAGGAGTCATAAAATACTTAGCAAGGTTAAAGCTTGAACTGGACTACTCTGTGTGATTTGGGGCATCCCATTTCAGAAAAATCAGAATCAGATAAGGAAAAATCCAGAGTAAAGCAGCAGCAAAAAGATATCAGAAAACAGATGTAGGAGCAAAACCAGTTGTCGTTAAATATCACCTACAGAAGACTGATATTACAAAGACAAAAAGTCGAGAAGAATATACCTCGAGGTTTTCAAGATTTGGCAAAGCTCTGAACAACCTGACCTGATCTGCCAGCTGGTCCTGCTTGGAGGAGGCACTACAGTAGAGAACACCTGAAGTCCCTACCAAAATGAATTATTCTTTGATCCTATGAAACACATTAAATTTATGTCTGAGATAAGTTGGGATTTAATATTTTGGGTTTTTTGTTTGTTTTGCTTTTTTTTCCTAAATCTCATTTAATATCAGTAATTTTGGCCCCAGAAAGGTGGGACATGAAGCAAAGATAGGTCTTTAATTGTTGCAGAAACTACCTTGACCTTCAGCTAGTCCCTAAAATCCAAAAATGACTACAGGTGTTAGAGCCATAAGATATCTGAGGACAAGTAAAATTTTATCAGAAATTTAGATTGTTCAATATCTGAAGGGATGACAGTGTTCTAAAATCAGACCAGTCTTAAACATCAGACTCCTATCAAAGGGTGAGTCAAAAAGGAAGATAATATTTCTGCTCTTCTGCTGAGGTCAGCAACCCTTTCCACTGGTCTAGCTAGTAGTTAAAAAAGTACTGCATTATTATTTTATGAGGAGGAAAATTTCTTCTGATCTTGAAAACAAATATTTTGACACGAACTTCTAAATCATCTTCCTTTCTTAAAATTTTTGAAAACTCAAATTTTATAGAAATTAACCTTAAATTTTAAGAAAAAATGATATACCAAATTTATCATCAGGAAATTTCCAGAAACTTTGATTACCTTTTATGAGTTATAAACCAAATAAAACCTCTTTTAAGATTTTTTAAAATATCTTCAAAATACCTGGATTTTTTAAAAAAAGACCAGAGGCACAGGACCAAACACTTGGAATTGATGAAAATATTCAATGCAAGCTGGATCAAAATAATTGTCAGGACACATGCTAGGACCACCACATCTCCAAGCAAATATAACTTGGCTTGATTCTGTATCTACCAGTAAATGGTTTGTAGCTTCCATGTGAAATTATTTATAAATAAGGCTACCAGGATGGCTGAATAAGAGTCCTTTTTTGCACATAATCACCTAGGGGGGATAAGATCTTAATTCTACTGGGCTCCTGGGTAAAGGTGTACAGTAAATGAACTCAAACTTACTTTATTTAGACTTTAATTCTTATGCTTTTTCACTTATGAAGTGAAAAAATAAAAAAGGTCAGGAAGTCACAGCAGAAACTTTGCTTATTCCAAATACCATCCTGAGGCAGAAAATCACAAGTTTCAAGATCTGGCAATGATAGAATCATGGGCCTGATAAGAAATGGGAACATGAATGTGAGCCCAGATGAAACTGCCCTGGCATTAGCTCACCAATCAGTTATATTTTCTTTCTTTTGTGTTGCTGAGGCAATAGACTTTCAAAGGACCACTCTGTTTGCACAGTGGATCCTGTCGTGATACAAAGGCTTGGACCTTTGTATACCCGATCTCTGGAGGCCTTTTTCAAACCAAGAGCAAAGGAAAATATTATTTTACTCTGTTTATATTCCTTTAGTTGGTTAAAAAAAAAATTGAAAGAAAATAAATGCATGAGAAGAGCTGAATGTTACAATCTATTCTTTTTTGAGACTCTCAGCCAACTGGTTCCTGTGAGGAATTAAAACTTCTATGGTGTGTGCTTTCTTCTGCTGATCCACTTCTTGCCCACATGTCATTTCTCTGCTCTTAGTAGGATACCTCTATAACTAACCAAGAGAGAAATAGAATAGTATTAACTCCTCCTCTAGCACAATTGAATACAAAATACAGTTTGTTTGGGTTTTTTTGCTAAAAGGGGCTGGAAATATTGGGTAAAGAATTTACATGGAAGGAGCAAAGAATAAATACTTAAGATAAACTAATCTCTAAATACAGGACTCCCTATCAATACTTAATTAGGCAGTGCAAGCCTCTACAGATCATGCTGTGAATCAGAAATTCAGAAATTCTGGATTTCCTCTATAAAGCCCTTATTAGTTTTACAAAAATTACATACAAATAAAAGCCTTAATATTCTTTCACCAATTAAAATATGAAAAAATATTTTAAAAATATATAAAATATTAAAAAAAGAAAAATCTTAAAACCGAGATCCTGATACTTAATATTTATTTATACAAGCCAGAAGGTTTTTGTTCCAGCTTTTAGGACAAAAAACCCCATATTTTGGTTGTTTGGGGTTTTTTTTTCTGCTGTTTTTTTTTTTGTTTTGTTTTGGGGTTTTTGTTCGGTTGTTTTTTTTGTTTTGTTTTGTTTTTTAATATATCATGCTGTAAGCCTATGGAAACCTGTCATGCAATAGTTCTCCAAAACCATTATGTGCTGTCCAGTTAAAGAAATTTAGAAGAGATGATTGAAACCAGGCACTTTCAAAATGAACCAGGCACTTTCAAAACATCACCTTCATCCTGGATATGATTTCCTGCATGTATCCCCCCTCACACAGAGGTGTCCAAATTCTTTCTCCTCAGGATGATAAGCAGGATATAGAACTGACTTGTCACTTGCTCTGCATGAGCCTCTCTATCAGTCAGTTTTACAGGCAGCTGCTAGGACATACTGTGCCCATAGCTCAGAGAAGAGCACATCAGTCAGATGGAATGGATTCAAGAATACCTACTGGAAACATTCATTTCCTTTGAATGCTGTAAAAGCTTTTCTTACAGCTTCACCTTAATTAAAATGTGCCATTAAAAAGCACACACAAACTGTGTGCTCAGTGCCAGCTTCTATAAAATTGGTTGTTCCAAAAACAGATACAGACCATGCCCATCATGACATCATATATAGTGATTTTAGGAAAAACAAGAAGTGGGTTTCTTTCCTTGCCAGGTTTACAAGTACTGTGAAATAGAATAATGAATTATTTCATCACTGTGTATTTTCCCAATTCAGCAAAACATTTCTGCCTTACCAACTTCAAGCTCGTGCTTTGTCCCACTGATTTCAATTGAATTCTAGTATCAAAATAAATACCAGTAACTGGAGGGTATAGGTGAACACCCTCTGCTGAGCTCTGGTTCACTGAGAAAGAAGGAAAGGCAGACTGAGGTGTGTGAGTCTGGAGGAAATAAGCAGACCTAGACTTTAAGCTCTCCCAAGCATTGCTTACATAATTTTTAGGCCTTAATATCATGTTATCTTACACTTATTTCTACCCTATGCAATGGAGATTCCAAAGATACACAAAAATTCCTGAACTGTAACTGTATGACCTAGGCATAGTGCAGAAAACACAGCATTTACCTATTTGGCTTAGATGGACCTGCCCCAGCACAACCATGGCACTTCTTGCTCCACACCATCTGGGGAGTCTCTGATACACTTCACAATGAGCCACACAGACTCATCTTTCAGCTCTACTTGTCGTTATATAAAGTCTGAACCAGAACATTATTACCAAATCCTGCTTAGCTGATGCTTTTTTGCTTGAAAATTCTCAAGAGAGCCAATGTCACAGGAGGAGGGAGCAGCATTTCATAATCAGGTTCCAGCTCTAACACAATCGATATGCATGTTGTGGGTGTCATTTAATGTGACATTGTATTAAGAAGCATGGATTAACAAGCTAAATCCCTTCCTTCCCCTTATTAGTGCTGCCCAATGAACCCTGCACTTGCACAATCATGGGAAAGGCGTATGGCTTTTTCCTTTGCAGTCCCCATTCCTGCTTCCCATCCAGGTCAGGGTAGTAGCCCTGATTAAGCACCACGGTCATCAGTAAAAATTCAACTAGCAGATCAGTTAATTTTTACTTTTACTTCACGTAGAAATCATAACATCTCAGGCATGGGTTAGTTACAGACAAAATATAAGTATTTAAAAACCAGTTTTCTTACAACTAGGTCAGTTTACTGCCCTCATATTAAATACTTGCGAAGTATTTATCTTAAATACTTTAAATTTTTGTAAGAGTCTAGCTATTCCTGTGACTACTTACTAAATCCCAAGTTGCAATTTAGGTGTAATTAAATTTTAGGATTGTTTGGCTTGACTGAAAATTAATGACTTCATACTTTGACATATGTTTTAAAAAATGCTTTCAGAACTGCTTGGATGAAGGGTATTGAGTATATAAAAGCAAGCCATTACCTTTCAAAAATAAATTCCACAAATCTCTACCATACTTCCAAACTCACAGAGTAAGAAATTTCAACAAACATTTTTGTTTCTTTAAATATCTCATGTGAATATGGCAGGACGACGTATTCTGCCAAGTGAGGAAAAGCTGCTTTGCACTTAGTGGTGTTTGATATGTAAACAGGAATGAGATAAAGACAAAGCAAAACAGTAGACATCAATGAAGAAAACAACATTTCCAGAACATGATAATTGACATCTTCTGGCTTTTTTTCTCTCAGGGAAAAAGGGCATGTATTATTGCTTTTTTTTTTTTCTTTGTCCCCAGTTTTTAAACATATTTGAATCTGAAAAAATTTTATACCCTTTGAACCTCGTTACCCTGTAGCACTGAGCTGGAGTTACCGCTTACCATTTAAGTGCACATATTTCTGCTCATAACTTGTGCACTAAAGTACCAAAAGCAGCTCTTAAAAAAGTCTGAATAGCTTTGTTAATGTCAAGAGATAAGGTATCAGCATAATATTAATCAACTAAACACTGTAGACAGATTTGATGACAGCCAGAACACAGCTTTTATTTTTAGTTTTCTAAACTAACAAAATGACAAGTTCTGTATGTGTTTTGTAAACTGGTTTTAGCACAGAAAGCTTATATTAGCCCATGTGTTATCCAGTAAGTAGTTTTGCCTTGATATTTTATAAAATGAAATCTCAAATAATTCTGTAAGAAAGACTATGTGTACTATGAAGTACATAAGTTTTACAGACAGTGGATATACTGAAAAGGAAAGAAAAGAAATACAGATTGGTCTTTAGCCTCAAAATGCTAAATGTTGTATAGGCTTTTTTTTTTCCTAAATATATTGATAATCCTGTGGAATAGGTTGAAATCAGAGACTCAAGCATTCTGTTCGTAAAACGACACAAAAACATAAATTTAGGATTATTCTATTAAAAAGAAAAATGAATGTGCAACAGGAGTGACTCAAAATAGAAATTTTCACATGTCTGACGGTAACACAAGAATTAATACAGACAGTATACCTTGAGCTGTTTGTCTGACTCATGATGCAGATATTTTACAGGACAGAATCATGAGATCTGTGAACTACCACTCTAGAGTATAATTTTGAATATTAATATACATGAAATAAGGAGCATAATGTTGACGATGATGAAAAAGTAGCAAATAATAAGCACTGCTGAAGATGTAAAAACAGTAAGGCAACCTGCATGCAAGTGCAAACTGGTCCAATCTACTTCCTGAAATGCTTCAAAAATTGTTTGAACTTTGCTCCTACAACTAAAAGCAATTTTGTATTTCTGTGCTCAGACATTGGCATTGTTTGCCAGGCAGATGTCACGAAGTTTATGAGCCTCAAAGGCATTTCTCCACTAGCACTTGCTACTTTTAAAATGCTGATTCATTAAAGAAAGCTGACGGTGTCAACAGCCACAGTATTTGATCTAAAGGATACAAGGATCCAGTTAAAATACTGTTGGTATGTTTCAAAATTATTTCATATTACCACTGATTGTAGTTCACCGATTAGATAAGCTAATTTACAAGAGGCACTCTTCTTCCTGTATATGCAGGTATGACCATGTGCATTCAGGTGTGTATATTAAGCAAATAATTCTGAACAGTAACATCCATTTAAAGCACTTTTAATGTGATTAAAAATAAAAGGTAAGGCCCCCCCCCCCAGACATTAGGCAACTTTTGAAATACTAGGAAATATGTATATATATTTTATTTACTTAAGAATGAAATTTCTTTTTAGAAGTATTAATATAATTAATTAATTAATTAATTAATTAATCAATAATGATTATTCACCTTTCATGGGCTAAGAAAGTATCATATACACTACACAAATATGATTTGGTGCAGTATCAAACTTTATTGCAACTTACTTTTTTTTTCTACAAAGCAAGATGATGCTCCTTAAATGGAGCAAATCCGTGTGTATTTATACATGTTATCTATTTAGAAATCAACGATCCACAATCAACAGTTGCCACTCCCTTAATGTAAGAAGAGTGTTCTGCTTTTCACACAGCTACCAAGCTACATGATGCTGGGCACAGGGTTCAGTAATGGAGAACTGCCACCTGCTCTCCCAGGCTCAGCAAGAACAGCTTTGCCCCCCTGCCTCAGGACCCATTTTTGTCCCAAATGTGTTCCAGGACAGTAAAAAATGTGACCAGGATGGATGTATGTGCCTGTTTCTCTCATATCTCTTCAGGCCTCACAATAAAATCATGCTGGATGAAGGGCCACAAATGAAACACTTCTGACATGAAATCCCCTGCTGTCTTCCTTTGTCTCTCATAAGGCACCAAGGACACAGAAGCTCAGCAAACCTGAAGTAAACCTCAGAGTTTGCACACCAAGATCTCAGTTGGTGCAGTGCATCTAAGGCACATATGAAGATTTACAGTACTTTCACGGTTTGTGTGTCAAAACAGGACAAAGAGACTCCCTACTAGGTCTTAGTGCTAAAATCTACACTACATAGGGATTGCAAAGCTAGGTTTTATTCAAATACATTGCTTTCTAACAAAAATGAAAAAAAATACAATTTTAAAAGGTAGAAAAAAAACCCAGAGAAGATGATCACAGAATAAATTATGCTTTAAACTAGTCCTTTCCCTCCTAAGATATATGGGAAGCAGGAATGGGAATAGATAGAGAGGATTGCAATTGCATGTTTAAACTGACTCCAGAATAAACTACATCACCAAAGAATTTGAAATGCTCCCATTTGTTCCAGTTTTGTCTTAGAGGCCAACCTAATTCCATAACATACCCACTGAAGTTCAGTTCATCATAGGACATATTTTAATACATGCTGCTCCATTCCTCTTAATGGCTACCTGATTTAGGAGCCCTGTTTAAATAGGACATTAGGCCTGAAATGTGGAAAATATACATAATGGAGCTGAAAATATACTGGGAAAGGAATGTCAGAGAGCATGATCAAAATGGGGGAAGGACTGCAGCTACAAGGAAGTATAGATATATCTCTGATAGTGAGTCTGATTTCTCTAAAACCAAAGACATGAGCTACACAGAAGCAAACACAAAGAAATACTCAGAATTCTAGGACATTCTGTAGCAGTGCCAGTGTTAACTAATCTCTATTTGAGACAATAAAGTGATACCAAAAAAAAGTGAACAATGATTTAAATAGAAAAATACATAGAATCATCATCACTATTGAAAGGCTTGGGCTTGCAGGGACCTTAAAAACCATCTGCTTTGGGCAGGGATGCCACCCACTAGATCAGACTGGCAATATTTATAACAAAGAAGGGTCATCCAGACTTTCTCTGGTTTTTATTCAATGCTGGAAAATTCTAATGACATAGGATAGTCTCCAATTGTTTTCCAACAAAATTATTCTATGAAATAACTTATTTTCCTATTTCAGTTATTTACAGTGAAAGGCCACAGACTTATTTTTACACAGACTTTTTTTTTTTAGTGGTTAGTTATCACTTTTCTTTATCTCCATAATTATCTTCTTGGTGGAAAACAAAACACAAAACTGGTGTCAGTGTACCAGCATCAAAATAAATACTGCAATTAATGTGTAGGTTTAATACTAAGCTGTAATGACAGCCTGGTACATTGATTTCTATCCATTTCATGATTTGATTTGGTTTAAATTCTACAAAGGTTAAAGTAGAAATTAGAAGGTGCCAGCAGTTGTCAGAAGCCATGTATTACCCTTCTCTACAATTATGATTACAAATACAGTTTGTTTGTCAAATGGTACTTCTGCATTGTTTCAGTTCCTTTTTCTATAATTTCAGTCAGCAAAAAATTCATAAAAGGCTTTTATTTCAGAAAGCTTTCTTGATTTGCATCTCTCTTTGTGCAAACTGCATCTGTTCTAATAATTTTTCTCACCCATATTAATACTCAAGAAATGCTTAAACTTACAATCAGAAAAACACAGGGCTTATTATCACAGACAGGCCACAGATTCAGAGAATCATAAAATCATTAGGCTGGAAAAGGTCTTTAAGATCATTGAGTCCAAAATCCACAAACTTGAAACACTCTGGACCTATTCAGCTCTAGCTCTCCCCAGCGTGTCTACTTGTCTGATCCAGAGTTCCCTTTGCTCAGGTCTGGTAAAAATACAGCCTTCCCTGGTTCAACAGGCTAATATATATGTGCATTTAAAATATATATTTATATAATAATATTGTAATAATATATAATATAAAAATAATATATAATATATATTACACTTTGTGCTGTGATTCCAAGGGAAGTGTCATAAGCTAACTGGATACAGACAAGACCTATTCACAGAATTAAAAAGTTCCAAAGATCATCTGGGTAATGGGTGATTTATTGTAAGAAATTCACACACCATTCTGTCCCACATTATATTGCATAAAATAAATTCAGAAGCCAAATTGGTAGAGTTGCCATTCTTAGGAGCTGTACGAAACTAAGATCCTGACGTGCTCTGGTCATTAGCACTCAACTAGCATATTCAGAAAATTTTAATTAGCTACTTGTGCTTTAGACAAGACTCAGTTTCAGTAACCAACTTCAGAAAATACAGTGGAAATCCAATAAATGGAAATGGTAAACGGCACTAACCTCACACAATCAGATTTAACCTCAGAGTAGTGGTAATTTTGAATTATGATTAATGAAAGAACTAGAGGACGAAAACTATGCTACACTTTGGGTTGACCTTGCCTGAATTTCCTAGAGAGAGCTGGCTACCTGTGCAATGAAAAATACATGGCAGCACAGGGAGCTGAGTGAAGGCAGCAAGTTCAAACAAGGGTGAAGAGTATCAACTCCACTAGATCTAACACTGAAATGAGCTGGGTTCAGTGACTGGGGTTCTGTATGTCAATAACAATTTCTGAAACACCCAGTCCTGACTGGAAATTCATCTACAGTAATTGTATCAAAACGATTCTAAGAGTGACTTTTGAAACATAAATTGCAGAACTGTGTTATCACACTAGATTTATGTAATGTAATAGCTAAGTGGTTTCAGGAGCTGAATCCACCGAATCTCCCTCCACATATGAGATGATTAGCAACCTAGTAAAGTGCAGAGACATATTTTGTACTTGAAGTAAAAGCCAAATTAACTTTTCTACCATTTATGTGAGCAATCACATCTACTTTCAAGTCAGGGTTTCTTCTGCAATTTCACCTCTCGGAGCTACATCTGTTTTCTGTCTGACATGAAACACTGGTAGGCTGCTTAAACGGTCAGGACTTAATTTCTTCAACAGAGGATCAAATTAAACCAAATATATATATATATATACATAAAATAGCTCTCTGGAGATTTCTCTTTTTTCTAACAAAAGATTGGACTTGGCCCAAAAACTTAAAGGTGTAAGATATTCATCAACAGAAGTCACAACAAATTGGAGAATCATCTGGTACATGTTATGTTTATTTTTGCACTTGCTTTCCCCATTTAAAGCAATTTATTTGAAACAATGTTTTTAGTATGTATAGTTTTCTACTAAAATTAAGACAGATGTGTTCACTAGACTCTAAAGATCCCACTGCTCTTAATTACCAAGTTTGTTTCTTTCTTATGAATGAAACAGATTTCAGTTTTTTCTTGTCTCCCATTCTTCATCTTTCATGCCATGCCATGGACATGAAAGACAGAGTATTCTTGTCCTGTTTTCTGCACCTGTTTCTATATCATACCAAAGAAGACAAAAAAAGACAAAGCTCTCCAAATAAATATCAAATGGTATCAATGCTAGTCAAACGATGCAAATGCAAGTTTGTGGAATAAAACAAAACATGCAAAAGTAAACTGAATAAAGCAATAAAAAGGCAAAATCAAGAGCACTTTTATATGGTCTGACACAATTTTTCCTATTTCAAGCTGACACCAAGGGAATGTTACTTACCAAATATCACCAGATATCTGAGTTCATTTAGGAAAACACAGAAATAAAAAGAAGAGTGCCTTGGCTCCACTGTACCACTATAAATATAAAATTAATTCCTGAGAAAACATGTGTTCATTTACACATAGTTTTACAGGTTCAGTTTGTTAGAGCTATGATGGAGAGAAAAACAGTTGTTGAAACAAGAAGTAATCAAAATGAATGATTTCTTTGCCTTTGCCTCTCAGACCCTGCCAATGGAGGACTGAACAACCTCTGCCCCTAGTCAATCAATATGTATGAAGAACAATACAATGAGAGGGGATTGTTAACATCAAATGAAAGAAAATACCCAGAGGAATATGAGTTCCGGATTTCCACTCTTGAACAAAGCAGAATTTCTGCAGCATTTATTCCAAAAGCCAGACAAATAACAATTGAACTTGGGACCTCAGACAAAGACCCTGAGCTGTCTCAGAGCAATTTTAATACCTTTACCTTGCTAAATAAAAATTCTTCTTGAATTTCAAGTAAGCTAATGATTGTTAAACATCACTGGAGGCGTAATTTTTTAAAGTATCCTTTGGGAGTAAAGCAGTAATATTAAAAACTGCTAATGTCGAAACTGGAATAAATAAATTAATCATTAAAATCCAAAGCTAAGTTGCTTCTGCTTTCAAGAAGAAAAATGCTTTGGATATCTTGACATGTAATTAGAATGCAAGTGTGTAGGTGTGTATGTAACTAACCCTGAATTCAAGATGAACCACTCAAAACAACTGCACAGGCAGATACTCAAAACAAATATTGTGAAACAAAATGAATAATATAGAGGTATACCTTATGTATGAGGTGTAGAAAAGTAACCACTTAATTTGAAAATTAAAGCAGATAAATAGCATTTCAGTTTTGTTTTGAAAACCTAATATGTGATCCTGATTATATATTCTGTAATTTCAATGCCAACCTCCTACTAATGTATCCTGTAGGACATGACTATCTACAAATGCCTCACAGAAAGGGGGTTGAAGATAGAGGAAATGTAATAAATTTTCAGAAACAAACTGTATATTAACTTCAACACTGACATTATTGTATAACATACACAGTGATGACCTTAAGGAAGAAGATTTACTCTACATGGTTTGGTCATCATAATTCCCCTGCTAAAAAAACACCAAAAAACCTCTTAGCTTCTGTATACTAACAGGCTTCTTTAGTTTCCATCTAGTTCTCATTAAAATATGGCAGTCTAAGCCTAAAATATGAGACTAAGCCTAAAAGCTAGCTGAACAGAAGTGAAGCATACAAATAAGTAAAATGAGATGAATTAGATCACAGAGTAAAAAATCAATATTTTTGAATATTCTTTTTTGGAAATCAATATTGAATGAAAAAAAATCCCAAACTTACACTCCATTCTATTTTTTAATCTCAGATATATCTGAATATAAGTATTGTGAAATGTCACATTAGAATTAGATAAAATTAGTTCCAGTCACTCAATATCACTTTGAAACATGAAGTTGTATCTTAATAAAACATATAATATAGTTTTTGGTGTCCATCCCCAATAAAACTGAGTTTGTCATGATTATTATAACAAATCACACACATC
The DNA here is from genome assembly GCF_963513975.1 of Fringilla coelebs. Taxonomy (NCBI): domain Eukaryota; kingdom Metazoa; phylum Chordata; class Aves; order Passeriformes; family Fringillidae; genus Fringilla; species Fringilla coelebs. The sequence goes on along the minus strand of NC_140029.1, from coordinate 24,325,158 downwards.
AGTCATTTGTTGATGTTGTCTTTACACACTTCCTCCTCTGAAGTGCAAAGATCAACACTGACACTTGAAGATCATGGTACAAGAGATTAATGAAGCCTGACCTTCAAAGAAAGAATAAGAGAAGTACAAGAGTCTAAGGAAAAAAAACCTCACAAAAGCATAAACATTTCTTTTGGTTTAATTCCTGCTTACATAAAGAATAAACCAAATTGAACAAACTCATGAGCACTATTTGCTCAGAAAACCTGCATGAATGAGGAAAATAAAGGAAAATTGAAGAAGGTAAGAGCATTGGGATAAAAACTATTATCTGTTGAAATAAATGGGAACTGGAGGCTGAAGTTATAACAGGATAGGGAAAAACATTAAAGAGAACAATGTGAAAGCACATTTTGTTGGAATCTGAATTTAACCTACATGCAGTAAAGGTGATTCAATCTCAAAAAAGAAATAATTTTAAAAGTTCAGACATCAGTAAATACAGTGTAAATACGAAAAGAACAAATAGCAAGCAGCAAAAGTAAATAAGCAAAGCACAAAAGACAACAGATAAAATCTAGACAATACTTTTGACATTGAAAATATTCCAGATTACATAGATATTAAACTCACTGAAACAAGTTTAAATCTGCTCCAGAATCTCAGACAAATACATCTGCTTTATATCTCTCCCCATTACCTTCCTGATAACTAGCCTGGTTTAGTTCAGCCGTCAGACCTTTGTAGAACCTAAATAAATGGAATTGCCTCATTACATTCAAAATCTACAGATCTGGCCCTTAAAATAGTACTACTCATTGTAAATCAGATTTTCATGGTAGCACTGCATGAAGATAGTCAAGAAATAAATTAAAGAAATTTAAAAAATAAATTAAAGCTGTTCACTAGACAGCTGAAATAAAAGTAAATCATATCAGGAAGTATATAATTTTTATATTATTTGCTACCATGCAGTTAAAAAAACCCAAAAAACAAAAAACCAACAAACAACCCAAACTATTTTCTATTTTATTTAGGGTTTCACCTATCCATATCCTCTAATTGTACTGAAACAAATTCAGCAAAAATAACAGACCTAACTTTCTTGTTTTTGAAATCTTCCGTGTCCTGAAACTGCATCTTCATGCTGCCACATTATTTAGAAAGATTGTCAAGTGTGCTCCAAAAGTCTTTATACCCTTTGCTCTCCAGGCATGCTACTGTACACAGCTTGATCTACTAGTACCACTGCACTGTTTTGTAAATGTTAATGTACTTAAAATGCAAGTTTTTTAGAGAAAGGGAATGTGCTGCACATAGTCAAGTTAGGACAGGAAAACCTGTACAAAACAACAACCACAAAAATACAACTTTACTTGTTCAACCAGAACTTGAATGTTGTTTTAAATGTAAGAGATCTTTTGAAGGTCCTTTTGGAAGTAGAAGGACTTGACCATCATGGCCATTCAGCTGCAGTGATGGTGATCGCAATTTCTCCTGCCACAGCTTCTCTCTCGTCCTGTGCTGACCCTGCCCGTAATGCAAAAGTGGAATACAGCAGAGAAACCTCTGAGTATGATCTTTACCCTCCTCCTAAACTTAAATACAATTAATCCCAGTTTCCTGATAGCCTAGAGCTTGAGTTTCTGTCAGCAGGACTTTAAGTTGATCCTCAACAGTGAAGTTCAGGGAGTCTCAACACTAGGCTTTGATTGGGTGAGACTTAAAATTTTGGTATTATCTCATGCTGAGTTTCACCACACAATGTCCAACAGCAGTTTGATAATGTGATGAAACTTGGCACTTCATACAGAAATTATCATTCCAGCAGGATGGGAAAATCTGATGTAACTCTTACAGATCAAGCTGTTTCATTCACAACACTTAAATCCACCTAATTTTGTAACTTAAGTCTAATGCTTGGGTTTTCCTCTAGTCAGCATACACAGATATCAGCATCAAGCAAATTGTGAAGCAAAGGGATCAGAATGGTCCTGTGTTATCACCTCTGTGAACTGAGCTTTTGGCCATACTGAGAGTTTAAAAAAAGTCAATATGCACAAGAAAAAAATATCTATTAGGCTTGAATACAAGGAAAGAGCATAGAAACATCAGAAGACTGGAACATTCCTAAAATACCTATTTTTGTAATTATGTGGGGAAAATTTAAAAATAATAAAACCCAAACCACATGCACAAACAAAAACAAACAACCACCCACAAAACAAAACAAAAACCCCCAAACAAAAAAAAAAAGTTCCAAAATAAAACAAACAGCCCCAAACAACAACAAAACAAAGCAGAAAAACCCCCAAAGCCCTACAACTTTTTTCTGTGAATTTACTGTTAGACTACCACAGCAAGGTTTGTAGACAAATAGCACAGGTATGAAAAACTGGTAGTTTCAAGATAATAATTTCTTTCTGTTGCACTTTTAATGAGGACCTAATCAAATGGATGGGAAAAAAAAAAGGCATCCAAACACACAGGGAAAGAAAAAGAAGATGAAAGGCATGGAAATATGGGAAACGTGCAGGGTCTCCATGGTGCATATCTAAAACAGCTATAAAATAGGCAGGTTGCCACCTGAGGGTACTGAAAAGAGGAAATCTGTGGTAATGGGCTACTTACAACCTTGAAAATTCACATCTTGGGCTCTTATATATAAGGGAAAGGAGGAGTGGGGATCAATATGGATATTACTAGAATAATCATTATTTTGAACACATTGTATTAGTGCTTGTTAGAAAAGATGATTACTAGAAACACAAAAAAAAAAATCATACGTAAGGATCTCTTTACTGGGATCTTTTCTATTTCATTCACTTTGCCACACTAATTTTTAAGCCTTTTTTTTGAAGACCAGACTTATAATTTAGAAAATTATATTAATTCCTCAGTGATCAAGATTCAGATTAGTTCAGACTTTAACAAAAATAATCAATCACTTTACTGAAATTACTCCTATATATATTGAATTCAAGTTTTCTTATTGAGAGTGAAGAGGGCACCTGCACTAAAAAACTGTAAAAGAAGGTACATCAGGTACATCAGTTCCCTGAAGTGATCTACATCTGTTGGTGCAGAAGAGTTTCACTGCTTTTAGAGGCTGTGAGAAATATCACAGGCAGAGAGAACACACAGCGCAGTGCACACCATTGTTCAGTGGGAGAAAAGAAAGTTTTACACATCTGGGAACAGCAGTTTGATAATGCAAATACAAAAAGTGCATGCCCTGACCTCAGTTCAGCTTGCATGAATGTGTATATAACATTTTCCTCAGCTCAAATTATTCACTTGTTTTTACAGTACAATGAATTAGGAGAAGTAGGAACTTTGTTTAACTGAAAATGGTGACATGAAGTTGAACAGCTCTCAAACCTACCATCTTTTCTGAAATAATTTTCTAGAGTTGAGTGCCCTTAAGCTATATTTTTAAATATAAATGTACACATGTAAAGACATGATTTTTAATAACAGTATGTTTGAGTGTCTTACATATACATATTACACAATGACATTCTTACATTGTTCTATATGCCACAGCTTTGAAACAGAAATACTAACTAATATGAAGCAATTGGCCCAAAGCAACCAAAGCAGGACTTTCCACTTATTTTCTGGAATGTTCTCCCAAAATACTTTCTTTCCTATAGCTATTATATTTCCTTTTGTTTCCTATCCTTCATTCATTAGTGTTGAAGATCACTTACAAATCAATCTATCACCGCTGTCACTTCTCTTACTGTTCCCTGTTTCACCTTGGTTGCAAGATTCCTCACTAAGTTAGCACCTACTGTAACTATGAGACAAAACTACATCTGCTAGAAGAGCTGGTACATGCTTTTTTTGTGAGGCCAAACTTCAGAGACCACAAAAGTACTGCTTACAGTCATAGACTGTGATCTGCACCCAGAAAAAAAAATAAAATTAATCCAGAGCAAATCAAGAGCAAGTTGAGAATATAATTTCAAATTGCTAATGCCTCTGTATTACACATAATTATTATCATCAAGATAAAGAAGTCCTAGAGTTCTTTGAAACAAAGTAAATTAATAGAAATATTGGAATTTTTCAATCAACCATCTCCTGATAAAAAACAGTTTCCAAATATAATGAACACACAAGAGTAGTTGTCAATCAAAAGGCTTTGACTCGCCCTTTCAAGACTCTCTCCTCATTTCTGACATGCTTCCCTTGCTCAGTCTTGAAAAATGATCTTACCTTGCAGCAATTACTTCTGCCTTTCTCCATCATGATCCACATGCAGATACGATGGGAGATGCACTCATTCAGATCCTTCCCTATGCAGATTAAATTCTTGCTCCTTTAAGATCCTAGTTGTATGCAGGCTCAATAGAAAGTGTGCAGCTATTTGTCCTCACATGATGCTTCAGCAATTACAATGCTTGCAAGGACTCATATTTAAGTTTCTGAGCTCAAGCTCCCTCCCAAAAGAGCACCAAACAGCAGAGATTTAGAGCCAAACAACTTTTCCTACACGATGGGGCAACAGCCCAGCCTTACAGAGATTCTTAGTGATTCCAAAAGGGAGGGATTTCCCCTTTAAGCAATTTACATGAACTCTCAGCTCAGGATTATATATTACATAAAACATGATCTGCATCTCATCTTTTATGGCATCATATTAACAAAATTGCTTTCAATCTTTGAGGTACTTTTATCTAAAATAAGAGTAAAAAAATCGATGCTACATCTTACTTCTTACATTGCAATGGCTTAAGAAAACAAAAACAATGTTAAAATAAGGGTACTTTTTGATCTTAATAGTCATTATTTAATAAGATTCTTGAATCTTCTACATAAAAGTGCAATATTAAACAATGTGAAGAGGAACAAAAAAATTATCAAAAACAACTGGGCAGAAACAACCTGCCAAAGGTTTTAAAAGGCCTGTTATCTAGCTAATTTAACTATTTGAATCAAGATTACACTTGTTCAAAGAAAACATTAAAAAATCACTTATGGATGTTACCAGAATGATGTGATCTCATCAAAATTTGACTAAGCCAGAAATAATGAGCTTATGAAAGAGGCCAGGTCCTGCCTTCCTGATTCATGAGTTTGATGCAGTAGAAATTCATCCCTAATTTAACTTTATCAGCTGAGAAATATCTAGAAGTATTGCATTCAGGAGTTTAAGGTAAGAAAAAATTGGCCCAAACACTCTCAATAATTTAAGATACAATCTACTGTACATAGGCAATGCAAAGCTTTATTGATAAAAGCAGGTTTATGCAAATATTCAGCTATAAATTACTTCTAAAGCTTTGGTACTGCAATGTTCAGACATCTATTTAGAAATACCATTTTGTTCCTTTTAGATGACTATCAGATTATCTGATAAAGCTTTGTTCATGAGAATCTAATTATTCAGGTTTACACTAAGTTCTTTTCTATCTGAGCTTTTTGCAAAGGGACTTTGTTTCATTTTCTGAAAAAACTGAGTGCTTCCAAACAGCTTATGCTAGAAGAGGAATAAAGTAATCATCAGAAACTTAGAATACTTTTGGTGTTCAAAGTCCTCAAACAATTTAAAATATAGAATTTAACTCTTCTTCTCCCTGCTTTGAAGTGAATCATTTTTAGCAAAGGAATTTAGCCTGAGGTTTCTTCAGAGTTAGTTCTGTATGATATTCTGTACAATACAGAAATTATAACAGCTTAGAACATTACCAAACAATGGTAGGTAGAAGACTTCTAGGAAAAAAAATCATAATCAATGAAGCTTTTTCTGGAAAAATTTATGTGGTGCCTTTCTATTTACAGGTTCTGTATCTAGAACTGCTATTTTATTCAAGTAACTAGCCAGAGTGGAAAATGAAAAAGTTGAGAAAAGAAAAAAATCCATGGCAAAAGGCTTAGATGTGAAAACCTGAAAATATTCTTCTTACACAATTTTAATTACTATTGGTCTTCTTACAGTTACTCACTATACTCATTTTAAAGGTAGTCAGTTTAAGAGAAGATCATTAATACTAAATAGCCTACTCTCATTTCAGTGACACCTAGCAAAGACTGAAGAGTAAAATGCAAATTAACTAAGTGAGGAATATTTTTTCATTCTAAAATAGGCAGAATGAATAAATTCTGAGATAAAAAAACCCCAAGACCTCTTCTATAGTAAACACTTGGAGAATATTAAGCCTTAGACATGCTGCATTTGGGTGTCTATATTCAGCTCTTTATATTTAAGCTCTTACTACAGAGGTGACGTGATCAGCAGAGTTTATGAAGACACACATAGCTCTGTGCCCTGGGTGAACTGAACCACATTTGTAAGTCATTGTACAGCTGAGCAGGGACTCAGTCTCCTTTGATTGCAAATGGGAGCCAAGACAACCAGATCTTGTGGAGTCATACAGAAAGACATTTTTTAGGTGCTGGGTGTCGAATCCTTTCCTTGGGTTCAAAGCAGTCAAAACTTTTGTTTCTGTTTTTCTTACTAATTTGATATAAAGTAAGTATCAAAATGAAAATGGAGATATCAGGTTACATTTAGTGACATTTCATCAAAATCACCATATTCCATAAGAAAATTACAAATAAATCAAACAATTTTTACCTTTAGAAACAACTTTTCACCAGGGAAAATAACCCAAAACCAATAGACATACTCTAGTCCAAAAAAGAGGAAAAGAGCTAATAAATTCCTTTTTTTCCTTTGAGGCAACAATACAAATGGATATAAAACTCTGATCTTGTGAAGACATTATAAATGTAATTCAGAATAAAATACTCATGAGCAGGTACTCCATAATAAATAATTTCAGAACTCATTGAAAAGTCAGAAAAATTTTAACAATTAGACGAAGGACCTCAACAGCAGAGAGGCATTAATATAAGAAAACTTTTAATTCTAAATGTAAAGTTGTTTTCCTACCTGTGTGCAGATAAATTACTGAGGTACAAGGTGTATTTTTCTTCAGCAGACAATCCATCCATCATCAAGTAGAAAACATGAAAATTACTCTGGTTGAGAGGTTGGATAACAACACGAGACTTCTCCAACATGTATGTATAAATCCTAGCTGATTAAGAAACAAACATATAAATTCATAATTACATTGATTGTTGTAAACTTAACTGTCTTAAGCAATTCACCATTGTAACAGTTAAGAATAAACAATTTTTCTTATAAAATGATCTGAGGGGAGCATATAGAATATTACATTACCATTTATACTCCCTGGTTTTCTATACAAATCACATACAAAACCCCAATTCCATTAGAATTGGTAGAACAAAGTTATTACCACACTTACTTACTGTTTGACATTACCATCAAAACTACTTAGTTTTGAAGATACTTCTGTTGATTTGTATCAGTTGCTATATTTGGCAAGATTTTCTAAGGCACAAGCTATTAGTCATCTCACCAAAATGTAGCCATCTGAGCACTGGCATCTATTCTATCCTCCTCCTAAACAGAAAGATGGGAGAGAGACACAAGACCCCTTAAAAACACACTTGGAAGCATTTCTTCTTTCTCTGTTGGTAATCAAGAACATAGACATTAATAGTTTTGATTAACCACCTAGCTTCTAGATGGCTACAAAGAGGCAAATCCTCTGCAGAACAGCTTATAAAAAGGCTCACTGACCAGAGCCTGGGGAAACACGGGCATCTCAGAAGGGCTGTGATGACCTGAATAAATGAGCACCATGTGAATCAGCAGTCTGGGGAAGAAGATGAAGGAGGATGAATCTGAGTGAGATTTGCCTACAGAAAAACAGCTTACAGGATCATACATAACCTCAGGCTCACAAAGATTCTGAAAGAGGCAAAGCCCAGAAGTAAACGTAATACTGAGCCTCAGATGGATTTACCTTTTTGCAAGATAAAAGGCATTTTAGAGATACCTGTGAAGAGACAGGGATGGTCACTGTTTTGGGCAGGCTACTCTCTGGGAGTACACCACTATGTGGTTCCAGATGCAAGAGACTAAGAGAACAAGGGAATGTCCAAATGCAGCTAGAAGTCTGGGCCTTTCTGGTAAGTGGGAACCTAAGCCCAGTTCCTACTTACCCAGCTGCTGGCACAATTTATCTAACTACTTCAATGCTAGCTGTGGTGCAAAGACCAGAAGCACTGCACTTCACAACTGATCACTTCACAACTGATCACCTCCACCACATGGACACAGCCCATTTTGCTGCAGCTCTGGGCTTTTCAATATCTGGAATATGGCAGAGCCTTCGCAGAGTCTTTGCAAACATCCTTGCCCTGGAAAGGGCTCTTGAGTTTAGAGCATAAGGTGCACTTCTCAGCAACAGAGGACCTATATTTTTGAAACCAGTAAGCAGATGAGAATATTAAACTATAGCTTCCCATAGCCTGGCTTTCAACCAACTCAATCAGGACTCCTTTCTTCATGAACTGGAAATAGTTCTTGAACATATAGTCATTGTAAATATTGGTGCATGCATCCTGCAGCACAGGAAGTATGCTCTCTAAATGCATACCACTCGCATCTTCTTAGAATTTTTCTCATTTTTTACATTTTTTAAGCTGGCTGGGATTAAAGCCAAATTTTCAGAACCAGTTTTGGACTCACAGGTGTTGCCTAATGCAAAGTGAAATGTCATTCATTTTGGTGAATGACAGTGTGTATCAGAGGTAGTTGCATCAGTGTAATGAGGCATTAGACCAGCAGGCAGAACGTCAGTTCCTGTCACCATACAATTGCTAATGTCCACAGCTAGGTTATTGCTGTATCATCTGCATTTGTCTGGTCATTTCATTTTAAACTCCACTTATCTTTTGAAGTTCTTTAAGTTTCTGTTTCTACTGTTGGAATAAACACAGCAAACCTGAGGTTACTTGAGGTAGTGTGTATGAGGGAACACAGCCTCTGACAAAACTGCTGAAAGACAGCGTAGATGGGAGAGAAATGAAATCCTGAACATATTGTTTTGCAGAAGGCCTCAGCAGCTAAATTCTGTCAATGAACTAAATACAACTATGAGGGTCTCAAAGAACTACTCTGCACAGGCCAAGCCATCCTGGACACGCCCCAGTCAAGGAGTGCAGAAGGTCAGTGGTACATCAGCCAGGGACATCCTCTACACTCCCTTCATGTAACAGCACAGACATGTCCTGACATTTGCTGGCAACCAAAACCATGCCTGGGAGTCTGGCTAAGAGACAGCGGGACTGACAGAGAGGAGCTCTACCTCTGACTTGCTGAAGCAAGGAAACATGATCTGGCCCATTTAATCATCCTACAAAATGCAGTAGTGAGCTGCTATTATGGAATCAATATTATGAGAAATTGTGTATCATCCATCTAATCCTCTGCTGCTGCACTACAGAAAAAACTAAAAAACCCAAACCTGTACGGGAAGTGGAAAGACACACTTGGGAAATCATGTATGTTTCTGGCTCCAGTAACTTTGCAACACATTATAAATTGAAGTAATGCAATCACGGCAGGACTGGCCCAGACACACACTTTCATTAGAATCAATCTTTACCCGGCTGTCATTTCTACAGGGTAAAGCACAATAGATGAACCTGAAGGATGATTTCCATCTTTTATTGTGCTTGTAACTAATTTCACAGTAAAACTAATCCAACCATCAATTAATTTGAAAAGAATTCACTGCAAATCTTTAATCACATTTTTGTGTGCAATATTCTTCACTAAGGCTTTCATAACTACCACTTCAGGTGTTTTTAACATTCATTGATTAATACAAGCAGGAAAAATGTTACCAAAGGTCATCTATCATTTAACTTTAATGATGAGCAACATCACTTATTCAGATGACACAAATTAATTCAGCCTTTTCCAAGTACTTCAAGTCACCTGCACTTTAATAAGGCTAAATACATTCCATCTCAACTAGCATCTCCAGCAGTGGGAAGAGCTGCTAAGAAAAGCCAAGCTTCAAATCAATAAGAATCAAACAGAGCATCATTTTAATGGTGCTAAGAGTCACAAAGAAAATTATCATGGTAGTATGCTTTTCTACAAAGTGAAATATGTTTGTTAATCTATGTGTGAAATAAAAGGGAGAAAAATTATAAAGTTCCAAAGTGAAGTGTGTCATTTCTGAGCAATGGTAATTGTGCCTCCAGGCACAAACAAATTTTTACTTCCTTTAACAGCCCACTTGATCTACTCAGCAGCTACACAGTCAGCAAGCAGATTCTGTATTAAAAGTGTGGCCAGTGAGACCCGTCTTTCAGCTATGCATTCCTAGAAACTACATTGCTCCTTCTCAAAAACCATGCTGTCCTAAACACAGCTATTTGTAAAGACAGGAAAAGATTTGTTAGTCAATCTCAATGTACCTTAAAAAAAAAAAAAAAAATCTGTCCTTGGTTTTCAAAAAGTGAAGACTGGGAAAATCAATGCCTGAAAAGCATAGCAGAAAATCTGGAGAATAAGTTTTTCAGACTTTATTTTTTCTTCCTATGTCTCTTTCTGAGTCATTTGAGGAAATTTATAGAGGCATTAATTTTTGCCTTAGGAATTATATCAACTTACCTGAAGGACCATTCTGGGGGAAAAAAAAAAAATCAGTCTTCTACTATTATGTTGTAGGAGTTAGTCATTCACTAGGAAAGATTTTTTTTTTTTTTGCCAGAAGATCAATCTTTGAGTTCTTAATTTATTATAGAAACTTAATGAAATCACTGGCCTGTAGTTTATTCTAAATGTTTATTCTAAATAAAACTTTTTGTTACATAAAACCTCTTCAGATATCTGTACTGGCTTTGAGTAGAGCCACACTAAAACTCTCCATCTTTTTTTTCAAAACAAGATTTCTTCATGGCAGAAATACAGCTTACGCTGAAGAACAAGTCAAATCTAATGATGAAAATTATGGGGAACATTTCAGTTTTTTAGGTATATTATTCTTTCTGCAAGAAGAATAAACCTTGTGATAAAAGTCAGAGCATTTCCAGGGTCCAGAAGAACTTCAGCATGAACAAGAAGCTGTCACAAACTTCACAGGTGTCCACTCAAAACACAGGGAGTGCCTCCTTGGGCTTGCCCTATGTAACGAAAGTGTGCACACGCACTTTGCATGTCCCTGCCTTAGCAAATTGTTCCAGATCTCCACCTGTAATATCTGTCTGGGGAGGAGTTTAAACCACCTAAAGCCTTTGATGGAGGCAGCCTAGGGCCACTTTTTGTTTACAAAGCAGACATATTTAGCCCCTTTAGTATCAAAGTATCATTACAAAACAACCTGAAAAAAGTGTTAGCAATTTCCCATGCATGACATTTCCCATGAAGGAACTATCGTATTTTCTAGAAGTACAGTGAACTGTCTCAAGAAAATGTAATTGGAAATATTTCCAAAGAATTTTTTTAGGAAACTCTTCAGAAAGCATAAACTCATTTAATATTTTTTTTTTTAAAGAGTAGATTTGGAAATGCTTATCTAACAGAATCTAATTTACTTGGAACAAAAGTGTGTCTTGCCCTACAGCTTCTCCACCCAGGAACAGTGCAAGCAGGACACTGTGTGTAGTTCTTTTTGCAGACATACCTTGCTTTGACAGTGAGTAGCTTTATGATGACCTATGTGGACCAGAAATGAAAGCTCTCTCTGACTGCTTTTGAAGAGAGAATCAAACTGAAAGTTTGCTCAATTTCCTTGGATTTTTTGGTTTGTTTTTTTTTATTTTTTTTAATTTTTTTTTGGCTTTTTGTTTTTGGTTTTTTTTTTTTTTTTTACTCATGAATACTTACTAGGGATCAGAAGGCTCACACTTACTCTGAAAGCAGGAACAAATTTCATACTATCTTGCCTCTAAGAATAAAGATCAATATGGTTCCTAGTTGTTCTAAAAGAAGCTCTAAGCTATAATAAATTACTTCTAATTTCAGTATTGCAGAATATATTTGTTGTTGGCTTTTTCAGTTTTCGTTTTTGTTTTGTTTTTTTTTGGTTTGTTGCTTTTATTTACTAAACAAATTATATTCCTCACTAATTTAAGGGATACTTAAAATACCCAAAACAATACTAGATACAAATGCACAACTTAACAACTTAATCCATTTTTCACTCTTACTTCACAGCGTTGCACTACACAGCTCTCTCAGTTTGTTGATCTCTGAAATAAAACCTCCTGGGTTTTATGAGGAATTGCTGTTGTCAATTTGTTTCTTGTCTTTCCCTGCCACCTTGTGGTTGCTTAGAACAGAACAGGGCGCTGCTCACTCCTGACAAGTGATCAATTCACAGGCTGGGAAATCTGTTCCTCTGACACTCCCTAACCATCCCCCGGCCTCTTTCCTGTCCTTTGAATCCCTTGCTGTGCAATTCTGTGCATGGCACACTGGGATCTCTGATCTGGCACTCTGTGAGTGACATCACAATTTACAGATTAAGTGATACTTACCTGCAATTAACGTTTTTTTTCTCTCACAAAACTGTAGTTCAAAATACTTTATAAAACAGCTGGAAAAATCATTCAAGGGTGTCTTAGCATGTCCAAAGGCCTCCAAGATACAGTTTACCTGCAAAATAATATTAAAGAAGCAAAAAGAGAGGAAATAAGCAGCAAGATATTTCAAGAAACATCAGTGAGGTTTTCTTGTGATTAATTAATTGGGGAAAAAAAAGATGACCATTTTTCATCTTGGAATTTTAAAAGTACTTGGCAGGTTTTTTTCCAAAGTAGAAATTAAAGTAAGACAGCTCAAAATAAATATATTCCAAAAAAGCAATGTCAGAATACTGGAAGTTTGAAGTGAAAGGTTCACATATAAGCTGTGTTCCTACCAATAGTTTGGATATGAGTGACTGGAGTCATATTCCTGGAACTGCAATGCTTAGCAAAAATATTAAAGTCTTTGACAACTTGTGAAGCTACAGTCAGTCAATACTAATAACCCACCAAAGGAATTTACAAGTTTTATATAATGTCAGATATGGCATCAATTATTGATTTCAAATAGAATTATTTCAGGATTATACTAGTGAAAAACTGAGGGGAAAACAGATTCAGACATTTTTATGGCATGTCTTACTAATGCATTTCCATGTTAGGCTTTCATGGTCACAGCCATTGTATTTAGCTTTCTTGTGTATAATTAGTTGCTTACACCCTGACAGATTTCCTTCAGAACTTTCCCCTATGCATCCTTGAAGGTGATTGCAATGTGATGCACAGACACTTGATCTGACATCCCTGCTTTCAGGAAGGTGGATGACCTAGCTGGGGAGGGAAGAGGTCTGTGGAGTGGCACAGAAGCTCTGAAAGTTAAACCATTCCCAATTATTAATTAAACCAGATGTCTGTGCAGTAGGTGGCAGCAGAAAACTAGCCAGCCAAGTTCTGGTTCCAGTTCCACTCCAGTAGAGATGTTTAGCACGTGTTTGTTTTTAGACTAATTCAGCACCTGCTTTAACCTGTGCACCTTTATTAATTTAATGGTGCTACGCACAACTGCAGCAGGAATTAATGCAGACAACTGTGTTCATTAAGGCACCTTAAAAGGCAACTAAATTAAGATTTCTATTCTCTATGGATGAGATCTGATACATTTACCATCTAAAGTCAGATATCCCATCCAAGTTAGTTTTAAAGGGTCTTTCTATAACTAAAATTTGATCATGCTCTTCCACTTCCATTAAGACCCATTGATAGCTGAGCTGGTATCTCAGATGAGAAGTTTCATCAGGAAAGGTAATTTCTTTAAAGAACTTGAATTGGCAATCCAGGGTTCAGCATAATTTAAAATATCAGTGTGAACCTTTCTAGAGCATTAGATATGGGTATATGGAAACACATATTTTGGAAATTAAATATGACTGAACAAATATTCAGAACTCTCACCTATTTCTTAAATATATTTAGTACACAGATTTTGATCCATATAACCTAATTCAACCCTTGCAGTTTTCCTACAAGTTTACAGTTTCTGTCTTGCATACTATTTCTTCAGATGTCTCAACACCTCTTATACTGTCCAGTGAATACCATACAGGCAAATTTATTTATTTATTTATTTATTTATTTATTTATTTATTTATTTACTTACTGAAGGCAATTAATTCAATGTGTAAGAAACAGTTCCTTATCACCAAAATGTTTCCTATTCACTGCAACATGATTTTCAGTCACCAAAACATAGAAATAAAACCGTCTCCACTTTGGAGATGCTTCTTATCAGATCAATGCGAGCTGAATCCCAATCCCATTCCCATTCATGGAAAAAAAAAACCAAAACAAAAACAAAACAAAACAAACCCCAAAAAACCCACCCTTCCTTTGACTTCAAAGGTGAAAACAAGCCATTTATGAGTTTATACAGAGCTGACACCTTTTTCCATACATCTCAAATATCTCTGTCTATCCAAGAGGCCAAGGTTTAGTTTCACGCAGGGGTTGGAATGCTACTTACATGTTTTATCTTTGTATCAAAGGTATTTCTGCTGCAGCTGGCTCTGCAAGTGAGGTGTTTCACTATCTGTTTGCAGGCTTCAGTCTTCCCAGAACCACTTTCTCCACTGCAAGATGACAGGCACGGAAGAGAGGGAGGAATCAGGGCTATTTTCACAACTGAAATGTTATTTATATTCTCTGCTAGTTTTGTTTGAATGGATTGAAGGTACCTCCATCAAACCTTTATTTCAAATAACAGAAGGTTTATGGATGACAAATAAAGAACACAACATAGGAGGCAGACTGACTGACTGACTGTGTATGCACATGAAGGCTGTCAGAGCTGTCAAGATACCTTGTCTTGTACCACAGGTCAAACCAATCAAATCTAATGCTTTGAAGTCTTTTTGAAGGTACTTATAGCACAGATTTTATATTTTCCTTTATCTTCTGTCCAGCAAAGGAGCTCACTAATGCTGCCTGGTTCTCTTTGCAGATGGGGAAATTACTGCTGTGGTAACGATGGGGAATAAGAAGAAACAGAAAGTGAAGAATACAATAGGAAGAATGGAAAAAAAATACAAAAGGAACAGGAAGGAAAAGAAAAAGTTGATTGATTTTCCAACCTGCCTGGTTTCTGCAATACACTCTGCTTACCACCCGTTCCTGCATCTTAGGCAGGTTTGTCTATACCTTTATGATTTCAGAACTGTAGGTCATTTTTGTATTGTTTGGTAAACAACAAACCCACTATAAAGAAATTCTATAAATCGTCTTTTTAGGGAAAATATGACAAAATACAAAACATGTAAGGAGCAATATACCTGTCATTTCAGATGTTATATATGACAGGGTTTTATTTTTTGCACTTCATTTTCAATTCTGACCAAAGATACTGCACTCATACCATACTTAACAAAAAAACTTACTCCTGCAGTACTTGAACTATGATCAGAAGTGATGGAAAACTGCTGACAGAATGTGTTCATGTTAGATTTCCACCACATTTAAAGGAGGACAGGTGTGCTGTTCTGCATGAACTTTTGAAACAAATCTCTTATTGTACTACAGGGAGCATTACTACCCCAAATTCCCACTAATATAGCAAGGTATTTCCAGGGAAGAGTGACTAAGTCGGCACACTTTCGGAGGTCAGAATAATTTATTTCTTCTCCATTTTCAGAGTAGGTGAGATACTGAGTCTTGCTCCAAGTGACTGAAGTTTCCAGATTTGAAACAAATATGTGCAAGCAAAACTGTTAAATACAAAAGAATGAGTTTTGTATTATCAGTAATGCTATCTGTAACTGATCAATCTTTCATGTTAGTTGGAAATTATATTTCTAAAATTAAGCTGAATTGGACAGTGTATTTCTAAACAATGTTTCAATACAAATATGTAACTGTACTGCAGGAGCCCATTGCATTTAAAATACATAGAATTATACTTTAAAAAAAAATTAAATTGAACAGAATGGTTTTGGTGATGCGAAACTGAGGAAATCCTAAGCTTTCAATGAATTCCACTGTAAAACACAAGGACTTCTCCCCATTCCAGGTTATTTGGCTTAAATATGTGATTTATGTCACAACAGTATCATTGGATATTGACACTCCTGGCTGTTAGCAAGCTAGACCATTTAATTTTATATATTCATTATGACTTTTTGACTCACAGAATTAGCAATCAGCATGCCATAAATCTTTGGTTTGATTTATTAAGAATCCTTAGCTTTTAACATGACTATATTTAGGCTCCCTGGACAGCTCTTTACTTATCTTGTCAGTGCTTAATGTATTTTCATATCCTGAAAAGCAGAAGCAAAATGCAGTCAGAAGGAAGCTAATAATGAAAAGTCCACCTACTGGCTATTTAGGAGCACAACTAATAATATCATTTTATTCCATAACTTCCATTAGAAGTTTATACAAAGACAGCTCTTAAGCATACATGAATAAAGCTGGCTTGCTACAAACTGAACACATCTGCAAATAATTGATAGTAAGTTCTTCAGTGATTTGGCCAAATGCTTTCCCATTGTAAAATGCTCTATTTCAGTGCGCGAGCTTTTGATCAGATGTGAAGTGACTGGGGGAATAAAAATGTAAAAAGGTAACAAATTTGGCTGCACCTCAAGTCCTGTGTCCAGTTCTGGTCTCCTCACTTCAAGAAAGCATATGCAAGTGCTGGAGGGAGTCCAGAGAAGGGCAATGGAGCTGGCCAAGGGTTTGGAGCACCAAGTCCTAGGAAGAATGGCTGAGGGAGCTGGGGTTGTTTAGCCTGGAGAAAAGGAGGCTCGGGGGAGATCTGATCACCCTCTACCACTGCCTGAGAGGAGGGTGTAGCCAGTTGGGGATCGGCATCTTCTCCCAGGCAACCAGAGACAAAACAGTGAGGAAATAGCCTCAAGCTGCACCAGAGGAGGTTTAGGTTGGTGCTCCAGAGTGACTTTATGATGCTCGTATCCCCATTCGTTTGTTTAGCCCAGAAATAAGTTTTACACCTTTAAGACTGGTTCCAAGGGCGAAGAGGAGGAGAGAAGAAGTGCAGAGTATGTGATCAGGGACCGCATCTGCTCCCCTGCATCCTTCTCCGTGTTGGCTGCAGCACAGACAGACGGCGGGACAGAGCTCTCCTTTGCTTTTAGTTAGTTTTAGCTAGCTGGGGCAGAGAAGTTCCCTGGACTGTTGATTTTTCTTTTTCTTGGAACTTTTTAAGCCTGCTCTGGGCTGAACACCCAGAAGAGCACCAACAACTCACACCTGTAGCCCACTGTGCCAGGCCTGGGCTGTGGCTTTTCCAGCACCAGAAGGACTGATAACAAACTGAGTGAGCTGAGCTACAGCCCACCAAGGGGACTTTGAGTGTGTCATCTCTTCAGATTGGCAAGAGGTTTTATTGTTTTATATTACTCACATTTTGTGCTAGTGAATGCGTTGCCTGTTAAACAATTTAACAAAAATAAACTTTTTTTTCCCACTTTTCTCCAAAGAAATCTTTTCCCAAACCAGGTGGGGGAGGGCCCACTTGAATTTACTTTCTGGAAGAACCCCTTTAGAAGTTTTCTCCCAAATTTACCCTGAACTAGGACAGCTGGATATCAGGTCTTCTCAGGAAGGGTGATTAGACATTGGAGTGGGCTGCTCAGGGACGTGGTGGAGTCACCATCCCTGGAGGTGCTCAAGAAACCACTGGACATGGCACTCAGTCCCATGGTCTGGTTGACAAGGTGGTGTTCAGTCAAAGGTGGGACTCGATGATCTCAAAGGTCTTTTTCAATCTCACTGAGTCTCTAATCCCATGGAGGATATTAGGATTGAAGATTCACAAGATATGAAAGTAAGTAAAGGGTGAAAAGATGGAAAAGTGATGAGACCGAGCAACACATTTCTTTGTCTGAGTACATCAAATTCGCCAGACTCACTGTTTTCTAAGAGTTTGAGAAAAGAAGGAATAATAGATTTGGGGACTAAAACATTCCAGGTGAATGCCAAATTTCACCATTATAATACCAGATATTTGGATGAAACTTTTTTCACAGATTACAATCACTCACAATCTTGAAGTTATATATTATTGAAATAACACTGTGAGTAAGGGTTAAATGTTAAAGCGCATTTAAAAATCCATTTTGAGCTTGGAGAGCTAAAGAACAAACTCATGGTCACACAAACAGAGGCAGAGTGCCTGCTCCAATACAGGCGCCTCACCACAGAGGTTTGTAATTTAGTCAAGGACTTATCATTTTTATTGTCAATAGATTCTGTTTCTAATCCTGATTCATGTAATATCAGCAAACATACACAGCAGTTTTGAATTCTTTACCATTAACTCTTGTTCCTAATTAGATGCAGCTACATGGAGTGGCAATTGCCCAAGAGAATTTATGAACTTGAGATGTAATTAAACCTTTTTCATTTCTATTTTGCTCTAATGTATGATACAGAGATCAGTACATAGAAAAAAAATCAGTTAGAGAAAAAATAAAATGGAAATCTCAACTGCTGAGGCCCAAGGGAAACTGCTGAAAGGCAGGAGGTACAAATTAATTAATAGAAAGATAAATTTTCACCTGAGGATAAAGCACTGGGGACGCTGCTCCTGGAATAGCATGTGGTAAGCTCTTTCAGCACAGGAATATATATGGGGGGGAAGTGAGGAACACAGCTTTCCAGAGTTACTTAAATAAAGCTGGGTGACCTGAAAAATCGTAGAAAATTAAAATGATAAATACATTTCAAAACAGTTATGTTTCACCCCCTTAATCCTGGGTCTTTTGCAATGCTTTCTAAGCACTATGAACAGAATTTCTCTATGCATAGAAGTGATACCTTTACAACAGCTATGAAAATCTTAATTACAGAAAATAGATCTTTAAACACAGAAGGTCTAATTAAGATACAAAATGAAACATAACTAGGGGACTTAACAGTACTGGTTTGTGCATTAAGTAAAACAAAACCTAGTAAGCTACTTTTTAATGCCTTACATTTATAGTTTTCAGTGTCGTGACTTGAAAATTTACAAAACGAAATAAGAACATCCCATGAAAAGTTAAAGGAATAATTTATAAACTAACTAATTTTTTACATGACAGAGCAGTCTCCTACAAATACTCTCTCTGCAATATAGAATAACTCCTGACACACATACAATACAAACTACCCTTAAAGCCTGAGTAAATCCAATTATCTGTTATAGAAACCACTTCTTTTTTTTTTTTCTTTTTTTTTTTTTTTCCTGAGGATATCCTGATATATCACTCCTTTCTGTTCCATGCCTGTCTTATTTAATTAGATACTAAACTATTCAGTCCTGGGGTATCTACAACAGTGAAGCTGAATGAATCCTCCATGATATATTCTTAGTTAAGCCTTAAGGGCTACCATACCAAAAAAAGATTAAATCCACACCAGTTCTCCAGGAATCATTTCAGAATGTCACAAAGTACAAAGAAAAACCTTGCTCAGTGCAAAATGTTGCAAGTTTACATATTTTTCTAACATGAACTTCAAGAGTATATTTGTCCTAATCGGGCACAAGTAAATTCTGCAGGAATGTAACAAAGCAGCATGACCACAGCTCAAGCACTTTTACAGTCACTAAGATACCTCCAAAGTTGTGCTTGTATGTTCCTTGTAAAATTATATTGTAATGTGTAGTGCAGTTGTATAGTGTATTGCCATGTAGAAATGCAATAATATTATCATCTAGCAATTGCATGGAATTCCATAAGGAGCAAGGTACATTAGTGTCCATCAATATGCAATTCTTTATGTAATCTCGGAGTGAATGATTTCTTATAAAATATTTATTTTGGTAGTATTCCATTGGAACAAAGTGTGGGCAATCAGTGCACAATAATAAAATTATCTGTTGAGAAGTTATATACAGTATTTTTTAAAAAAAGAAGGAAACATAAAATGTCACTGTTATTAAAAGATATAGATGATAATATTTTCATTGCTTCATCCTTGTTTTAAAAATAGTATAATGCTCAATACATGTTTGCAGTCCTCTTCTTTTTGACAGCTAACAAACTACATACCTGAAACAAAAATGCTAACTAATGAGCCACATCATATAGCATGTCTGCATTTAGTGAGGAATTGAGATCATCCTTTTTTATTACTTTAATACATAGATCATCCAACACTTAGAGACTTTAATACAACATCAGCTAATATGCTACACTATACTGGAGCATTTAAAAAATGGTTTTACCACCATGGCTTCTTGATCATCTGTGAAATAGCTGCATAATGCACAATAGTGTACAGATTACAAATATGAAGTGAAAGCAATTATTATCCAAGGTGACCCAAACATTTAAAAAAAAGGACAAAAAGTGTCTCATTATGAACTTACTTAAACATATCTATCACAGAGAAGTAAAGATGCAGCAAACATTCAGGAAACATTTTAATACGTACACTCTTTCTCTTTACAGTTCTCTCTTGGTGCACAAAATCATGTATCTAATATAAATACACAGTGACAGGAAAAAATACCATCATCTGAAATCTTTGGGATGGATGATGGATGATTTCCATTTCTAGAAATAAATTCAGACTCCCAACTTAGAATCTGCTGCTTCTACCATGAGCATCACTGTGTTTCTCTCTCTCAGATTTACTACTGTTGCACACCAAGCGACATGATGTAGCAAACAGCCACAAATTACAATTTGCTTCCCAAATTTTTAACCCTTTATAATTCTTGTAAGTTAAATAGACGTATTTGGACATTCCCTGTCAGGGAGGCTGAGCTCTGTGATCTCTGTGCATCAATGAGAAGGTAAGAGGGGGGGATAAATTGTTATACCAACACCATATCTCCATATCACCAATACCATATTTTTATGTGCCCCATAAAAAGCATATCTATTAATTAATTGTAGAGGTTTGACCAGTCAAATGAACTATATGAATTGTGAAAAAATATCCACAAACTTTTAAAAAGAGAATGCTTACCATGGTAGAATAAATAGGAAGTTCTTTAAATGGGTTAACAAGTAACAGTATATCACCAATGTAGGTCTGAAAAAAAGAAGACATAATTGCTTTATTTAATAATAAATTAAATTTTTAAGGAGGTTAATGGCTTTCTTCCAAAAAGGACTCTCAACAAAGCCTCTTAAATCTAGCTAACATGCTAAACATAATTAATGAATTCTGAGCTTTTAACTCCTCAGTTTGAATTTGGGATCTAAATTTACATTTTGAACAGAATTAATTAGTATTTTTTGTAATAAATTGAATTGTTCATAACTGAAAATTATGCAGAGAAAAATTGCACTACATATATTATTGGTAGATTATTTGAAATTTAATTTGGTACTTTCCACTTGTTAAACTAACAAAAAACATCACAGAATCACAGAAGCTGCTGAGTTGGAAGGGACCCTCAAGGATCATCGAGTCTAACTCCTGGCATGCCTACCACATAAAAAAAGCTTCTTGAGTGATTTTTATGGAATAGTTGACATAATTTAGAAATGCTATACTGGTTATCCAGAGCTGATACATTAAAATATGTTGCTTGTGGGGTAAGATGGAGCAATTGATACACATACAAGCACTGCATCCAGCTCTGGGGTCCCAGCACAGGAAAGACATGGACCTGTGAGGACAAAAGGAGGGTCACAAAGATGATCAGAGGCCTGGAGCACCTCGGCTGTGAAGACAGGCTGAGGAAGTTGAGACAGTTTAGCCTGGAGAAAGCTCCAGGGAGAAGTTATAGCTACCTTCCAATACCTAAAGGGGCTTACAAGAAAGATGGGGAGGGACTCTTTATCAGGGATTGTAGTGACAGAATGAGGAGGAATGGTTCTAAGCTGAAAGGGAAAATTTTTATAATAGTTACTAGGAAAAAAAATCTTTACTGTGACAATGCTGAGGCACTTCCAGAGGTTGCCCAGAGGATGCCCATGCCTGGAAATGTGCAAGGACAGGCTGGATAGGGCCCTGAGTTCCACATCTTCTACTGGAGGATGTCTCTGGCCATGGCTAGAGGGTTGGAACCAGATGATTTTAAAGGTCCTTTCCAACTCAAACCATTCTACAATTCTGTGCACTTAAGTGTAAGATTGTAGGCCATTCTTGCTGCTATACTTTTGACACCACATAAATAGCTGCTGCTATTAGAATGCAAAAATTGCCAGCCTTCTGTCTCTGAAGAGGTCAGACAGCAAAGCATCATGTGAACAGTTCTAGCCATGTTGTCTTTTTCAAGATGAAGCTTTTTGATTTGGGGAGGTGGAAAATATTGTCTTTCATAGTAAATATACTGATTTTCTTCTAAAATGCAAAAAATTATTTCCCTTCTCTCACCCACCCTGACTTCACTGTTGGGTTTTCCAGCAGAATGAAACTTTGTAAAGCTTCCAAAGAAAATGAAGCAGGAAGTGTTTAGTGCTAATGAGAACTTTGGCTTGGAATTGGAGCCCAAGGACTTTTCTTTCTAAGTCTAAGAACCAAGTCAAGATGAAAGCATCTTCAGCACTGATGCTGATACTCTGCCAAAGCACAGTGGCTGCTGTTGAGTAGAATACTAGTGATTACTGCCTACAAATACTATTAAGCTAAGAGAATTCCAGAGTAGAAGATTCTTTCAGGTGAAAACTTCAGTATCTTAAAATAAAAGGCTTCCTCTGTGGATCTTCATTAATTCAGTTTAAGTTATCTGGTATCTTTGAAAGTGAGATAAAGGAAAACAAATACTCATATAATGAATATTTTTTAGCATTTGATCCAAGATTACAAACCCCAGAATTGTTTTTACCACTGAATGTCATAACACCTAAAACTGAAGTTCCCTTAATTTCAAATGGATACACAGCAACATAACAGTTCCCCATATTCCTTTAGTCAAAATAGTGTAATCAACTTATAAATTTTAAAATAATATGCATATTTCACATTTACACTCCACTCAGCTGTTTAGTAAGTTATTAATAAGTTGTGGGTAAGATATGGATGTGGATAGAAAAATTTCTTTTGGTATCTCGATGATTAACACTACAATATCATTATTTCTCTGATGCTGGAAGAAATGAATAATTAAATCTCCCATGCTGAGAGATTTTTAAATCAAAATTTCTTTTACATTTCTAGTAATCATGCTCTATTAAATTAACATAGCTTTGAAAATGGAAGGCTCTTTTGGTGGCTTGAGAAGGAAGATTACAAATCATGGTGGTGCACCCCCACCCCAACCACAATGTGATCTGAGAGACCTTAAAACACTCATTCATGACAAGTGCATTCATCAATGTTTACCAATTTATTTCCTCCTTGACATAAACACACATACATTGTATTCAAACCTGTTGCAGTGACATTGTATTTTTTATTTCTCCTTTTTCTACACAATCTTAAGGAATTGCAGGGCTTACGCACACATACACGCCCTCATCCTTTTAAAACTTGTCATGAGTTCGGGGCAGTTTACTGTCCAGTAGCTGTGACAGCAATCCTATTTCTCCTGTTCTCTGATCTTTTTTGAAAGCTTACTGTTGATAGGTGAATAGCAACTCACATATATCTGATTATTGTTGAAACGCTTCTGAATCTCGTAAAGCAGGCTGCTGTCTGTTAGCTCACTCAGAGAAGCCAGGTCATCATTTGGAGCTGGAGGCATTAGCTTGATCTAGAAAACAGAAATTAGAGAAATAAAGTAACTTCACAATGAATCATTCTGTACCATAATGTTCTAGCTTACAGTATAAACCAAGACCACTAGAATTTATGGGAACAAAAATGCATCAGGAAACTGGAAATTTGTGACTCCCGATAAATCCACATCATTAATCTTAATCAAGAGAATAATATAAAAATTAATATAAATGTTATGGTGTATAGCTGCATTAGTCTGATGGGCTCTTGAGAAGATACCAGAGTGCAATTTGCAGTTCTTAAACTCATAATGATTCTTTGATCAAATGCAATTTTCCTTCTCTCTTCATTAAATGTTTATAGCAGAAGAAATCAAGAAATTAGCTACTGGACTTGTAAAGTATTTCTTGCAGTATTTAATTAAGCTCTCAGACCACTCTTTATTATATGGGATTTGAAATTGTACTTGAATTTTTCTTGCAGAAGAGAAGTAAGGTAGTAAGAAATTGGAAATGTGTTAGAGAAGCCAGAAGAAAATCACTTTAGAGTCCACTTTAGCCAAAACTGGTGAGTGAAATTGTTTAACACTTTTGAGATTAGGGTGACTAATATAAACTCTGCAAGGGTAAATAGAAACCTAATGAAACAGAAAAGATCCAGAAAACTGAGACAGTAGACAGAAGAAGAAAGAATCAGTGATAATGGAAATTTGATTAAAGACAAAATAAACACTGACACATTAAGCAGTGTGCTTATAAATAATGATCTACACTTAAAATGGGAGACAGAAGAAAAAAGAATCAGCAATAATTGAAATTTGATTAAAGACAAAATAAACACTGACACATTAAGCAGTGTGCTTATAAATAATGGTCTAGACTTAAAATGTAGTTTGATTCCTTTTTTATGTCAGCAAAATACCCAGAAACAGAAAATTCTCACATGAATGGCAATAGAATTAAGTAGTTTGTTCAGAGCTTACTATGATAACTTAGGCTCCATTTTGAGAATGGACAATTAAGATGATACTTCTTTCTTCTATTGCTCTGCTTAAAATGAAGGCTCAAGAGAAAAGCAGGCACTGCCTTTTTCTGGTGAACACCTCAGCACCTTCAGCTTTTGTCAGTGACAGGAGATCAGAGACAGAAGCAGACTGGGAGATACTGGAGGGAACATGGAGCATGCTTCTGCCATGGGGAAGAGCCCAAAGACAATGGATACTTGTGTTTAGTACTGGAGATCTGACACAGAACTTCTCAGTTTCCATAGGTTCAAGGTCGAGCTCAGCAATCCTGATACTCAGATTTCACTACCTGTGCCTTACAGGTGTAAGGCACCTATTGTCTGCCTATTGCAGAGGTTTGTTCCTCACCCCACTGAAGTGAATGAAGATTCCTCTGTCCCACAGAAAATGGTATTCCTTGCTCTTTTTGTTTTAAATTATGCCAGTCGGATGTACAGCTGACTAGAAAACAAGAATTCCACTTGGCAAAACAAAATTAAATTGCATTTTGGCACTTGCCTTCGATGATGCACATCAGAATAGAAAAAAAAATTAACCAAAGAATTCCAAGAATATTGTTAAGCGTCTTGTAGAGACAGAGCAGAGAGAAGAGTCTGTGGCATTCTTTCCTTAATAGTGTGCTCACTTGGCATGGAGGAATAAAACAGGCATTGGCCTTCACTGCACTCCCTTGTGTGCTATCAAAACTCTGAACATCTGTGCCGTAGAATGAGCTTATTTTAATCTATCTCTACAAACATTAAACCTCTGCTGGGTATTTGTAAATAAAAGCAAGGTTTGGATAAAAGTACTGCCCTGGGATTCTCCATATTTCCTGAACTTTTTAGAACACTTCCTTCTACATTCCTGGTTCCTATCAGCTAGCACTCATCATGCAGATGAAACCTGGGTACCATTCAGGTCAAATGACAATAATCATTTCCCATAGGTCATTTGGACATGGCCCCATCCCTGCAGGGAGAAAAATTGTGCCTTACAGATGCCTATGGACTCATCCCACACACAGCCCTAGGCCAGGAAACAGGCACTGGCTTGCATTTATTTCATGATCTAAGCATGGCCAAAAATGCTCATTCTGTAAGTATGGTTAGAAATGTGAAGTGCTCAGTAAAACTCCCAAGTAAGGAAATCAAGATCTTTTCAACATTTTTCTACAAAGTTTAGGATTTGGAGTTTCAGCATTTTCTACCTGACTCATTGCATCCAATTCCATAGTTCAACAAGCAAATAATCACATAGAAATAAGAAACTCTAAATCCCTTAAACTCACAACTGATTGACTTAACACTAAACAATATGAACATGTTTAATATCTTATTTACGGGCACCTTAAGCTTCCATTCTCGTCCACTTTTCTGAGCATACAGATGTGTTTTTTAGCTCAATGCATGATGTATATGTTATGAGACATAAAATAAAAATAGCCATACACACAGCATAAGTTCCAATATAACCATGCCTCTGGGAGTGATTAGTTTTTAGATTTTTGTAATCTTTACAATGAAGATTTCTATTTACTCAATTACATACACTTAACATTCAGAATCTGCTCACAAATTAGTTATATATAGTCTTAGAGTTATATATATTATTTAGTTGTAAATATTTTTTACATACTTGTGTCACTGAAATACATCCTAGCTCTTATGTATAATATTATATTATGCATAGTTGAGCCTTGTCTGTGTTATAATTCATACTGAAAAAATCAAAAAGGTATCAGGGGATACTCTATAACACAGTTCATGTGGCCAACAATACATAAACAAGAACCAGAGTACAATTTTATTTTTTTAAAGAAGACTCAATTAAGAGAAAAAAATATTTAATTTTTTTTCTTTTTGCAGCATGAAGCATGTAATTCAATTCATTAATTTGAGTCTGCTATCAAAAAATATCCTTCCCAGATGAGAGGAAGAGAAATTGAGAATATGATAAATTTATGAAAATTATTCATACTGCCTTCTTTGTTTGGCAGCACAGATCTTGACATTACTGATGATCAAAGAACATCTTTTAACCAGGAAAAAACCAAAAGCTAATACAAGCCAAGAGAGGTCCAAAAGGCTTTATAGAAGTAGTCACTTCATCCCCATCTCCTATACTTCAAGTAATAAAAATCTACCTGGGAAATAATATTTTCTTAAGGCTCTTTTTCAGCATTTTTGCAATTTAAGCACCCTGAAGTGATACATAAATTTGAACAGTTCTTTCTTTCCAAACCAAAAAAGTTACAGGCTTTTTCTATTAAAAATGCATGTCTGATATGTGCTAGGATGAATTTTTTCTTTTTGATCCCCCAATAAAGGCCTAATCTGCATGCCAGATTGCCTAAGAATGTGTCGTGTTTCTGACATAAAGCATATGAAATATCATCCTGATATATTTCAATAATATATGAACATAAAATTCAAGTAATGACTCCACATATCCTACTGAAAAATTAAACAGAACATGATTACTTTGAGTGTAGCTTGAATGCAACTGGTAAGAATAAAAGGCATCTCATTAGAAAGTCCTTAGATTAGGATACACAAAAGGCAGGAACAGCAGGAAGGTAGGTAGCAACAGAAATAAATTAAAACTTTAAACTTTACTTCCCAAGTTGTGAAATATTTTATTTTATTACATTATAATATGTTATCATAAAATAATAATAATAAAAATAATAATAATAATAATAATAATGGTAATAATAATAATAATAATAATAATAATAATAATAATAATAATAATAATAATAATAATAATAATAATAATAATAATAATAATAATAGTGTTAAATGGATAAATTTTGTTCTTGGAGAATAAGGTCTAAATATTATTAAGACAAATATGATACACATATACTTGCAGTTCATAATGCATGGCAAGTAGTAGAGAATACAATCCCTCTACTTCCAGGATCACAATTACATCAAAAGAAAAAAAATTACATATTTTATTTTGACAATATCTAGAGGCTCTTTACTTCCCTAAAATTTAACTGTTTCCTGAAGTAATTAAAGCAGTTTACTCCCTTTCCTTCATAAAAGCTAAAGCTCTTTAAGCCCTTGCTAACTGAAAAGTTGCATTATTTCTTTTCTAATGCAAGCAGTCATTTAAAAACCCACTAAAATAGCACCATTTCTAACCTATCCCCTGCTAAGGACAATTTCTCAGACAGGCCTCTTCCTATCCTTCCATGCTAGGGAGCATCACTCCAAATTATACAACTACAGATATCTTCTAGTTTTTCCTGTTACTTAAAAAACATAGGATACACACTCCTAGCTAGATTACAGTAGAGTATCAGACTGTTTCCTGCAGAAATTCCTCAGATAAAAGAAGCTAAAAGGGTTTCACCTTTAAGTCTGCTCTCTTGTCTTTGACTTGCAACTATTGTGGGAAGTTCCACTGTAGTAAACAGTGAAACAACAGGACTGCTTCTGAAAATCTGCCTTGGGGACCCTGAAGAGACTCAAGATCATGGTGGGCAATGAGATTATGAGCATAAAAACTTCTGTTTGTTCATTTTCATCTGGAAGATTGAATTTAGTCTGTTAATTTTCTCATTTTCTGTGCATGTTTTAGTGCACAAACTATAAAGCAAAAGTCTAGCTTAGAGATAATGAAAACCTGAATATTTTTGGCTAGGCTTACATCAAAATTATTAAGGCAGAAAGAGGTATCTGTGTTCTTGTACACACTTCTGATGAGCATCTAGAAGCAAGCAATAATCCTGGCAAGACTGCAAGCTAAATTCTCTCCTCTCTTTCCCTACAATTATAGGAAGATTCCTCCTTAAAGCGTTGCAAGCATTCACTTTTCTGCCCAGCAGTGCTTGTCCCTTGGAATGGCAGTTTCCACCAAATCACATCAGCCAGCAACATCAGAAACTGCATGACATGAAAACAAGATGTAAGCCAAGTGCAAAACATGTTGTGGTATCTGCTGACTGGATAGGGAACCAGCACTCCACGGGATTCCAAAGCTGAGACTCTTTCACAGATTGACTCATATCCTTTACATATGGATGCACTGATTGATCTTGTATGATCAAGCCATTCCTCTGAAACACATCCAAATAAAAACCAGAGGAGCATGCGTTCCTCTGCCAAGACAGAGATGCAGTTTCTTTGAACTAACATGGCTTAAATCAAACCAATATCTTGCTCCTTTGTTATGCTTAAAATTCACAGTAAATTATTTTTAATGGAAATGCTATCCTCCCCCATCCCTTGATCCTAAAGTAGTTTTTTTCATAAATGGCTAAATATTTCTGGAATACGTGTTTCCCAAATGCATGTAACAGAAAATAAACCCCTTTGTATCGCAAAAAAAATCCAAACAAAACAAAAACCAAACCACATACAAAAAACAACCTTGAAAAAATAAGTCCTAAACATTCAAACCTGGAACGTGCTAGATTTATGAGGAAAAGATAATTGTCTCCTTTTGCATTCATCCTATATAGGTATTGAGATTGTCCTCCTGTGGAGAAAACTGTAAAGCGTATTCAAATAATCAGTGCTGATAATCTAATGCATTATCACAAGAAAGAGAGTTACCACTGCAGCTGTAAATCTGGCAATTCCTGGCTTTGAATTACAGTCACTTTGCAGCTTTATATTCCTTAGAAATTCTTTTTGTTTTTTCAATCTCCCAGGTTGTGTTTCTTTTGTAACTCGAAGTTTGAGACAAGGACACACACTTGGCAGCACCAACTGCCCAGAGTCCCTCCCCTGTTGTCATCCATGAATAGAATTTGAGGGCTCTGAGCCCCCACAGCCCCTGACCTGCCACCAGTAGCTGGCAGGAAGCAGCTGTTCAATTTGCAGAGGAAACAAACTGCGGGGAGTGATCAAGGTGACAAGGCTCCACAGTGCAAATGACAGTGCTGTACGGTGAGGGAAAAAAATACTATGGTCTTCAGCTTCATTAAGTTCACAAATTCCAGACCTAAGCACTAATGAAAATTTCAGGACACTTCATGCTGTTACCTGCTCAAGTTTGGTTGTGGTGTTGACAGTGATATTTTCAGATGCACTGTCTTGAGATTGCTGCTTACACAAGCCTTTGGCTGCATCTTTGAACATGGTATCTTTCTCCAGCAAACTGTCTTGCTTGGCAATCGGTAAAGCCAGGGGATTGCTACAAAGAGAATCAATAAAGCAATTAGACTCCTACTGAAGATGACAGACAATCAAATTGTGGGTGGCACAAGCACAGAACTGAGATACAACTCAGGGCTGAAACACAAGCTCCTGGTCCAAGTACTGAAGAGAAATTGGTGAGAAATAAACCGTTCACATAGGCTGGTCTGTTCCAAAGACACGGAGCAACATACTTTGATTTAAAATTCACCTTTATGCATGTCTTCTCTGAAGCAGAAATGAACAAGCCAAAGAGAATATGCATGAGTCTGCTTTTGACAGCACTAGGTTGGAAAATCAATAGCCAATTTTGCAACTGAATGTAAAAAGTACAGCTGAACTACACAATACTATTTTGAAAAAGAGTATGTTTAAATGTAACAATGCATATATTGCCATTGCAGTTCTTAAAATTAAATTCCATCACTTTTTAGCTTACTTTTAATCTGGCAATATCTAAGATAAATTTTATGACTGGAAGCTGCTCTGAAATTGTGTTAAGTAAAACTAACCAAACAAGAAAGCAAATAGCAGACTCTTGAAATTACTTGAACAATGTGCAATATACTTCATCCACATAAGAGTTAAAACTATTCTTTTATACACATGGACTTGTTTTCCCTACTAGGAGTTCAGACAATATGACACTTCTGAAAAGCAACAATGCCAAAATCTTGGATGATTTTTCTGAGTTGTACATCCAAGGAATTAGCATGGAATCAGCTGCATGAGTTGAGAATACAAATATCTTAAAAAATAATAGTCTGGATTCTGACAGTGCAAATGAGACAATCTCATGGAGTGTACATCAGCTCCTTGCCAAAATGTGTACATAATTTCTTTGAAAGCAAATGTGGACTTAATATGGGAATGTGGGAATAGTGCATTCCACTAGGGAATAAAGCCCAAACTTAATTAAAACAAATCTTATATTTACTCTAAGTTACTTGAGTTTCATCACTGATTATTAAAAAAACATGATTATACAGTTAACCCAAATACTCATAGAGAACACTGAGAGCAACTCGGGATAAGAACTGCTCTTGGAAACAGAATGAAATACACCCATCATTTTAGAAATAAAATATAAAACACCTTCTAGGCAGAATTCATTGAAAAACAAGACAAAATCGTTTCTCACAGAATAAAAGACAGACAAACAAAGCCTTTCATGAAACTGTAAGTTCATGAATATTGAATAAATATTGAAAGAATTAGTTTGAACATTTTATAATGAAATATAAATGTTTTTTTTACCTCAAGATGCTTTGCTTCAGACATTTAAATGTAAAATATCTAGAGGAACATAGATAAAAATTTCTATTTGCTATTTAGATTTACCATAGATAATTGTGTGACAAATTTACCAAATGTCACATGGGCAAAAGATAAACCCTCATTTTTTTTCAGTTTGAACTGCAGAGCAGAACTTGGCAATTAGAATAAGACATGTTAGTGATCAGACTGTAGAAGAAATTAAACACCTGTGACACAAACATAAATGACAAATATTAATTCACATTTCACCCAGATTCAGAATTGAGCAAAACATAATTAAATATGAAGTTTTCTTTCTGAGAAGCCTTATGCTACTGTCCAAAACTGTTCAATTTTTTTTTAAATACAAAGAAGGATTTTTTTTAAGAAAAGTGTAAGCAAAATTCAAGTATCAAAAACCAAAGCATTGCTACTTATATCTTTCTTAATAGTCATGTGATATTTCTTTTAAATTGTGAAGATCCAGGATTTTTTGCTGTGAAGTTGAACCTGGCCCATTCAGTCGTGCCCTTTTGTGGTAACTACACAACACGCATTAGAAAATTCAGCTTCTTAAATCTTCAATTTCAGCTATAAACTCCTCACAACCAAATTAAACTCTCAGGTGTCTCAAAAGAGAAGCAGGCAGAAAAGTGTGGGGGTAAATGAGTACCTACTATTTTGACAGATGCATTTTGAACTTAAGAGGACAATAACAATCTAATTTAACAGGCATGTTTCATGTACTGATGTACACAAGAATAGCCTTCAAATTACGTACATTTATGAGCTATTAATAGAACTTCATGTGATGGAAAGGATGACATATAAATCATATTAAAACAAAAAAGTGAATGATTCTGTGAAAGAAAAAAACATAGTAAAATTACTCTGACAGTTCATCATAACTCAGGTTCAAGAAGACAGTATGAAAAATAAACCAAAATAAAATGCTTCCAGAAAACACGGGCTTTTTAGAAAAGTATTTCTACTAGCTACAAGATTAAGTCAAGAAATGCCTCTGAAAGCTCAACTGTAGAACAGTGCAAGGGAAGATTTTATGTTAATGTAGGCAAGTAGATTAGCATGAACTATCTTCTTTTATGAAAATTAATGGATAATTAATACATAATTAACCACAAAGGAAGACTTATGCCAAAATAATGTTGCACAGTAGACAAGAAGAAGCACTATCTAGGGTAATGCTATTTGAACATGGTAGGACTTTCTACCTGCCTATCTGACTGGAAAAAAATATTGAATGTTATATGGAAGAACAGTAATTTTAATTTTTATGCAAAGAAGCCTTCATGTATGGAATTAATTTGAAATATTGTGCATTTTTATTGGACATTTTTTAAGATAAGTGAGATATTTTCCTCTAAGTTGCCATCCTCTACTACGTCATTTAAAAAGAAAAAAAAATCATATGAAGTATAAGACCTGATAATCAAATAATTGGAAGTTCTATCATCAATATTGGAAGCACTTGGACACCTTCTAATTTGATAAGAGAATTATATCAAGGAAGAATCTGCAGTAATACTGCCATGGGCCTTTTGAGCTTTTAGCTTTTGTTGGAGAAAATTTCTGTAACCTTCCACAGGCAATCCTGAGATGCTTCAAACAATTTCTAAGCCAGCTGACACCTGTAAAATGCATAATCTTTGAAATTTCAGTCTAAAAAAACTTATTAAAGCTTCATAAAACAACTTTCAGAAGAGATTAAACATTAGAAGAGTGTTTGAAAACACTAGAATAATTAAAAGGCAAGTGCAACATAAATGGTTACATAGAAAAGAAGAATTGAAATGTAAGAAAAATTGAATCTGTTTTCTGTTTTGCTGTCTAGAGCAATAGAACACATCCATTTCAAATTTATTTCACATTCTTGTGCTGATTTTGAAACACATCATTACTATAATTAATATTTACTTAAATATTAATGAGAGGTATGAGAGATAAAAATGCAAAAGATTGTTCAGGAGATTTCAAAAAGGAAAGTTACTTGATCCATCAAATCACACAGAATCACAGAATGGCTGGGGATGGAAGGGACTTCCTAGAGGACACCTGGTCCATTCATCCTGCTCAGGCAGGGACGTGTAAAGACAGTTACCCAAGACCATGTCCAGCTGGGATTTAAATATCTCCAAGCACACACAGCTAGGATTCACAGACTGACAGACATGGTTCAAAGGATAATCTGACTGCAGGGAATTGCTCTATAACACCACCAGCACTTACTTACAGTTTATTGGAAATGGTGGGCAAATCATGGATGATCTCCTCATATGGCTCTTCTTGAGATAAAGTGGAAGCAGCTAAAGGGTCTTTCATTTTTTCCTCCCAAACAATTTCAGCCTTCAGAAGCAATTCCTCAATAAAATCAGAAGCTGCAACATCTAAGAGATTGGAACACCAAGATATCAGGCAAGAAAATGGTGCAGAAAAGCTCCTTTGAATTAAAATCTCTAGATCAGATTAAGACTAAACATGCGGCTAGACAACACAAAAGGAATTGCTCAGATATCAATCATAAAATAGTACTTGAAATAACTGGAAAAACAAAGGCAAAGTAAATTCAGTACAGACTTCAGTTGCCATATGCAGAACCTCAAAACTATTCTTGCTGTGTAGCAAACCGAAGTATTCAATAATTTGGAAAAACAATCCAATCCTTTTCAACCCTTTATTCCTGTGAAAACACGCACTTAAATCCTTTTAAAATGGTTTACATTTCTACAAACTAGATTTATATGTTTTATACATACAGAAGAGCTAAAAACAGTTCTGTTTGCAGACCAGAAAGTTAACTCAACTGTGTCAAATACCTACTAATCCTTTTAGAATGTTTTACATTTCTACAAACTAGATTTATATGTTTTATACATACAGAAGAGCTGAAAACAGTTCTGTTTGCAGACCAGAAAGGTAACTCAACTGCGTCAAATAGCAACTAAACATGGTTAGCTAACTGCTTTGTCAGGTTAACTGAGTTTAGTTCACAGCCTTTTTTGCAAATGAAAACTCTATCTAACCACAAACAACACTTCTGAGGTTGTCATGAAGTTTCCTATATTTGTAGGCAATACAGCATTTGAAGCATAACATATTTTGCTTTATTATGCAAGGGAAGTGTCACCCGTAATCTGACAGGAAGTTTTTATTATCTACATTACTGACTGGCATCTTCATTTTATCCTAGGCACAGAATGTAGAACAACCATGTGTTTCTCCTTTTCCACACTGCTAGCTAGCATTACTGGCATAAGCTCTGCTTTGATCTCTGTGTAAGACCAGTTGATCTGAAGTCCTTTCCAACCTGACAGAGTCTACAATTCTATTACCTTTAGAACCAGTGCTTCAGCTCCCTGTTGCTATCTGGTTTAAGAAGGTGCCTTCTGCAGTAAACAATGGCAGCTACACTTCAAAACTAGGTGTTGAATTTGTTCTCAGACAATACCTCTAGAAATTGTAACTCAAGAGGCCATGTACTATAAGCAGTTGAGACAGAAAGGAACACAGTGAGAAGTCACTCAAAATGTGTAATGCAGCTACCACCAAGGCATGGAAGAACTCTCAGTAAGAAACATAGCTAAAAATAAACTGGGAAGGAAACAAGTGGAAGGACATGCAGTCATTTGATATGACATCCTGAATTACCATGACCAGCAGTTTTCAGCAATGTGTGTATGAATGTATGCACGTGTATGTGTATATAACTCTACACACTAAATAAACTACAGCTAAGAAAGAAGAAAGGAAAAAAAAAACCAGCGTCACAATAGCTAATACATAGACTATGTACATAGATTTTCTCTTACCTGAAGGCTTTTCATTATTGCAGTTAAGCAGATTGGGGTTTGCCTGGTGCATCAAAAGCAGCTTCACAAGATTTGTCTAAAATGGGCAAAACCAGAGGTGTTGGAAAATAGGAGAAGTAGGACAGGTGCTTGTCACTCAGTTTATTCCTTCCTTCCTTCCTGCACTATCTGAAATCATATGATAAACCACACCCACCCCCACCCACCTTCTCAACCCCCACCCTCTTCAGCTACTAAGAACATTTCTATAAATCACAAGTGGCAGAATGAAATTAAATTATTCTACAATTTCAGGATATCCTTCCAAAACTCCACCCCCAAATCACCTTCCACACACACATGTGTAAACAAATTCACAAAGGAAAAAAACCTATCACCCATCACCACCTGTTAAGACTTAGATCACAAATATTTCTTTGTCCCTAACTAATCCAACAACTGTGTGCCAGCACTGTCAAAGGGGTCTGACTCACAGACACCATCATAGAAGTAAATCTGTTCTCAGTCAGTAGTAGAAATTGGCACATTTATTTTCTGTTTACCAAAATCATCTAATCTATTAGTAAAGGTGAAATTATAGCACAGTAGGGGAGGGTAGAGTATCATATAACAAAAAAGTCTAAAGCATGTTTTTCAATTCCTGCAAGGAACTGTTTTTAGTGAGTTCTTCTATGGCTGCACCTAAGTCTCTAGAGATACTTTCCCATTAAAGGCTGTAGCAATGTCTGTCCTGATAAAATGGCCAGAAATGAGTGAAAGACTGCATAAGGAACAAAAAAAAAAAACTTTTAGAATATGAATGTGGAGCCAAACTAAATGACAGAACTATATGCATTTTTTAATATATGCTAAAGCAAATAGAATGTATAATAAAAGTGTAACCGACAGCAGAGGCAAGGATGAGCACAGGGGGGAAAATGCTGTGAAGGAAAGAAAGGATTCTTCACAGAAGAAGAACACATCTAGAGATAAAGGAGACCTGACCTGGAAGTCAGCTAAGGGAAAGGATAGTCATTTCACATAAACACAAACAAACAATAAATAAATAAATAGAAAAGAAATAATTGCAATAAAAAAATAAATTTAGATTTAATACACAGGAGGAAAATTACTAGAAAGCACCATGATAATGAGTCCATTAAATGCAAAGAAAGCCCCAAACTTCAAATCATTGAAAACCAGGAAAATATTGTTGCAAATTTCTATAAAATAAAAAGATCTTGCTCTCCTCCCTCAGAATTTCTAATGCTGGCTTTCTTTTCTTGCAGTAACAGCAGAAAATGCAGTAAATTCCAAGAAGTGGGGAAACCATACCAGGTTTATTTCCAAATCCAATTAGCCCTGCTTTACACTGAGAAATTGCAACTCATGTAAAAATATATACATGTATATGTCTTTTTTTATTAGGAAAAAAAAGGAACATGCTTAGTTATGGAGCTATTGAATAATCTCTGAAAAGTGGTAGTAGTTGTATCAGAGGAAGGAGGCATTAAATGCATTTTCAGTTAAGTAACAATACACAGCTTTTTGGGTTACCAAAGGTTTGGATTTATATCACAAGAAATACCATGCTCCAATATCAGTGTTTCCTGCTGCCAATGAAATATCTCCTGCTGGGATTCCTTGATGCATGTCGCCAAGACTAAGGTATTTGGGTCACTGACAATTTCAATAACCTGCTTTTGGATACAAAACTCTCTTGTGTTGGAATTTAACTCACTCACTAATGCTTTAGAAGGAGTATTTTATAATACAATTTAGGTTGCAATGCAAAAAAACATATCTTCAGAACTGTGTCTAATGGAAGAAATATTTGTAGCATAATTACAGCAAATTACCACTAAGCAGAAGTATTTCAATTGCAGAGTTTCAAATAAAATACATATGAATAGGTCAAGAAATAACATAATACATAATGAATTATTGTAGAATCTATGAATAAAATTAGTGTGCATGTATATATACATATGTATATTCCTGTTTTTCCACTGTAGTCTTTGCCAATTCATGCAAATTAAAAAAAAATAGTGTCATGACTGACTGTGCAGAAAATGCCACAGTAATGGCAGTTATTTAAAATATCTGCTTATAAAATATAATTTGTCTTGCTTCTTTTATACCCTTAACTATTTATTCAGTACCTTTAGAAAGAACACCAGAAAACATGTCAGATCTTAATTTTCTCCTTTCAGATCTTATCTGCGAATATGCTCCTTCCCAAAATACAAAATTAGTTACCTTTTCTGTATTCAAAAAGCATGACTGTCTCTCTTTTCCTGGGATTCTGCTCAAACTGCAATATTTCTGTCTTTCTATGACGTCTCTTACTGGATATCGTATCCTTTGACTGTTGAGAATGCTACTGCAAAGAATATTTTCCTGTCTCACACTTTAATCTGAAAGTCCCACCTTTTAGATTCCCCTAGCTCTTTTCTTGCCAAGCCAGAAGATCCTTGCTCTCATTTTCAAAGGACTTCTGAGGTTCTCCACAATTTATGTATTCCCATTCAGGCACCACCATTCTGGCTCCAGCTCCCACTGCACATTGTGCTTGACTTTGGCCATCACTAATACATTTTAATATACCCATTTCTGTATTTCTTTTAGGCCGTGCCTTATACTAATAATGAAGCCTTGAAAATATTGGGGAAGCTAGATTGTGAGCATCCATTCACAACCTGTTCTGACGTGAAGAGGAACAGGTGATGGGCTGCTCCACCACTCAGATGGACTGAAACGTGGTCCCATGGCTGTGCCCAGAGGCTGCTGATGAGAGGCCAGCAGACTCGCTGGAGGCCAGTGACCAGCACTGTACCCCAGGGATCAGCAATGGGGCCTGTTTCACATCCCCATTAAAGGACTGGTTGATGGGGCAAAGCTCTCTGTTGGCATTAAATGTGAGGAGTGCCTGACATGCGAGAAGGTTGTGCTGCCATCCTGAGGCACCTCAGCAGGCTGGAGAAATGGGCAGACAAGAAGCTCAGCATGGCCAAGTGCAAAAGAACAACCCCAGGCACCAGTGCAGGCTGAGGGCTACCCAACTGGAAAGGAGCTTTGCAGAAAAGGACCTGGGGGTTTGGCAAATACCTTGCTGCACATGAGCAAGCAATGTCTTTGGCTGGGCAGAGAGCAAAGGGTTCCCTGAGCAGCAATTAGGAAGAGTGTTGCCCATACCTGACCTATGGTGAACCCTCCTCACTACTCAGCACAGGTGAGGTCACACCTGCGGTGCTGTGCCCCTTTCTGAACTTCTCAATACAAAAGAGACATGGAAGAGTCTAGCAAAAGGGCTCTAAGATAATTAAGAGACTGGAGCACCTCACATATGAGGAAAAACCGGGAGAGCTGGAATTATCCAAGCTGGAGAAACAAAGGTTCAGAGGAATCTCAATGGGTGAATATCTGAAGGGAGGGTATAGAGATGACAGAGACAAGCTCTCTTCAGGGGTGCCTAGTGACAGGTCAGTAAGGTACTGAGGCATCTCCTTTGCACAGATGGATTGAGGGAGTTTGGCCTGTTCAGTCTGAAGATGAGATGACTAGCAGGGGACCACATCAATCTCTGCCAGTATCTGAAGGAAGGATGTCAGAAGATGGAGCCAGGCTCTGCTCCATGGTTCTGAGCAACAGGACAAGAGGAAATGGGCAGAAAATTATTCACAAGAAGTTTCACCTGAACATGAGGAATGACTTTTTTAAATGCAGGGGACCCTGCACTGGAAGCAATCACCCACAGAGGCTGTGTAGTCTCCCTCACTGGAGATGTTCAAGAACTGTTTGGACATAATCCTGTGCCCTGTGCTCTGGCATGATCCTGCTTCAGCAGAGGGGTTGGAACATATGACCCACTTCCAATCTTATCCCATCTGTGATTCTGTGACATAAGGCAGCACAAATAAATTTGCTACAATACACACATTATAAAGCCTCCAAATACAATTGTGCTGTACCAAATAAGAGGCTAAGTTTTGCCATGCATTAAGTGCTAGCTAAAAAAACCAAAACCAAACAATGTTTCATAAAACAAAGGCTCAGGAGCACCATTGTTGGCAAGACTGCAAGACCTCTTGCCACAGATAAGCAACTGCAGTGGCAGAGTAGGAAATGTGGGGCATGAAGGAGTAACAGGGATTCCACAAGAATCTCCCCATGCACTTGAGGCTGCCAAGGCATCTCCCAACTGTTCTCAAACCATGCTATTCTTTACAAGTAACTAATTGGCTGTGGAGCAGAACAAGTATTCCTGAAAAGTGTCTTCCTTCCTCTCTTTTCTGGTGAGATATTCTCCTCTGAAGGCATGTACAGGACATTAGATGTGTATGAGCACTTGCAAAGGATAAACTGCTGGCTCTGCCCAAGCTTTTCTAGCTCTTATTATCTAAGTCCCAGTCCCAGAGCCACTAACTCAGATCATTTATTCTCTTTTCTTTATCATCAGAGGGATACCTGCTTAAGTCCTAACTTCAGAAAGCTGGAGGTTTTATGCAAATGTCCTCATGTGCAGTTTTGCACAGCAATGAATATGCATTATCCAATTTGCATGAACCCTCAACAGTAAATTCCTTCAGTCTTTCATTTTCTTCCCTATCATCACCAAAATTTCTCTCCACTTCTCCTCTCCTCTCTGTCTGTTTCAACATTGGACATATTCTGTAATCTCTAAGGGACCTGGTTCACCATCAACCTTTTGATTCCTAACCTCCTTCTCCATTTTTTATTCCCCAGTCACTTCTTCATATCCACTCCTCAGTTCTCTCAGGCTAAGCCCTCACCACCTTCTTCTGGCAATTTTGTTCTACCTCCTGACACTTCTCAGTTTATCGCTGGATATGGTCCCCATCATGTGCTCATCCACAGTGAGACAAAGATAACTTAAATCAAAATCAGTATTATTTTTGGCCATCAATCTCAAACTATTGTGTGAAATACAGTAAAATTACCATATATATGTAAGGTGTATGTTCATGAAACACAGCAAAACCTCTAGACAGAACACAAGAAATGTCACTGGTTACACCATTGTAATCTGCAGTCTTCACCACTGAGTAAGGTGACCTATCTCTGCACTCTTAGGGACCAATTTTCTATTGCTCATGTGAGTAAAATTTAACTTACTGGGTTGAAAAGTGCATGCTTACCTGTGTGATTTTTGTTAGGCAGTTTGCTAAGACTGCTGCCTGTGAATACTTATGATTTTTCAGTTTCAGTTTTGGTTTTTATTTGGTTTTTTTTGTTTTTATAAATTAGACAGAAAAATAAAGCAACTAAAAATGAAGCACTTTTGGTAGCCAGGTGTGGAAAAATATTTTACCTATCCTTGTAAACTCCAGTGTTTGTATGATTTGGAGACTTCTGTTAGGTAGAAGATGACTTCCATAGGCTGAGAATATTTTTTGTGGCTGTTGTCTGCTTGGAAAATCATCAAAATTTAGCCAGGTTTCAAATCAGCTACCCAGTGCTTGTAAGGCAGGTTTTTTTTATTATAGTGGATAAATCAGGGAGCCCCCTTTTGCTAGTACAGTCCACTTCAGGCCTACATGTTAACAGAACCAGTAACAACTGCTCTATTTAAATATACACTTGGATGTTCAAAAGATTTGCAATAAAAAGAATAAAAAATCAGGGAAGTAGTTTCTATTTTTTTTAGTATTGTTATTATTATAATTACTGAGCTTCTGTGACAGAAGTGCTGTAGTTTAATGCTAACCATATACTCCATAGATTGAATAAATAAGATCAGATAAGTCATGGAGCAATATAACTCCTTAGAATAATACTGGAGACTATTTAGCTAAATAAATGGGGTGATAATAGGCACTTCAGCAAGCATCAAGGACACAAAAAAGAAAAATGTAGGCTAGGAGCCTTACTCCTGGGGAGTGAAACAAATTCAAAGCAGAGACTCCCAACATTGGGGAGTAGGGTACCTATAAAGCCATTAGAGTTCCTGTGAACTGAGCTTCCAAGATCATGTGTTTGTTCTCCATTACATAATAGAATGCCTTAGATAACTGTGTCCCTTACAGAAAAAATTTCATAGGTAAAGCCCTAAAAAAGAGCAATAGTGTTCAGAGGCTAAATAGAATTTCCTCTGCAATTGCAAATCTGATCCACAGTACTGCTCTAAACACAGGAAATTATGTCTGAAACTCATTACAGATCTCCATTCTTAATACAATATAGATTAGGAAGATTTTTTTTATTTTCTATTTGAGTGCAGAGAAAAGGGGACCATAACCAATTGTGGTCAGCAAAGTGGAACAGATCAGGAAAAGTAGGTTGTGGGAATAAGACTAGCAGCAGGGTAGAAAGCATTGAGGGGGAGTGTGTGGAATGGAAGAAGGCGTAGATAAAAAGCTGGAATCTGGAACTAACAGCATGAAATAAATGAAGTGAAAGGGAAGAAGAGAAATGCGGCAAGGAGCCAGGATGTAGGTAGAGACAGACTAATCAGAAAAATGAAAGAAGAAATGACATGTGAGAAGAAAACCACTGAGACTGAACAAGGGAGATTGGGTCTGTAAGCAAGTGGGACAGAAGGGCAGGAAGGCTGGCATGAAGTCAAAATAGGAAAAAAAAATTAAAGCTTGGATGAGAACCAGGGAATGGAGGAGGGGCAGAAGCTGACTGTGCAAGGAATCAGGATTCAGATGGAACTTGTAAGGAAAGGACATGAAGCCAGGCAAATTGGACAATGAGGCAATAGAATAAGGACAAGAATGGAACAGACTGGAGGCAATGGGACAAATCAGGCTATGTGTGGGAGGAATGAACCATAAATACTGAGTCTGTTCAGGCACAAAACCTGGAATGGAACCCAAGCTCCCCAAGTGTCACCACCACCTTTCTGCAGTCAGCAAGTTTAACCTATATGGTTTAAGAAGATGCCTCTTTAACCTCTGGAACAGTTCCAGCAAGAAAAGGGAAGCCTAATGCTGTTTTCAGCTGATAAAGCAAGCGACAAAGGTCATGTAAATGGTTTTCTACAGCTGATGTAAAAACTGCATCAGTCTTTAACTGAAGACTGATAACCTACATTTCTATTTTTCAATCCACCAGGAAAATAAAATAAATCAAGGAAAATATTATGTGATCTTGTGATTAATGATGCTTGTAACTTATGGCCCTACAAGTTATATATTTATATTACAGAGATCAGAAATCTTCCACTTCTCAAAGTTTTTGCCTGAAAATCCTTGTTAGACATCTTTTTTCATACTTGCCTCTCATATATGAAAGTCACTCTAAATGGTATTTTAAGGAAAATGAAATTTATATTGATTGGAGAGATCCTGCCATAACCAAGTATATAGTGTAGACTATGCACACCTCAGCTTTAAAAACACACATGTAAACACTGAGAATTTTGTAAATTGAGATTTCTTTCCTAGTCTGCATATGAAATTCAAACTCTTTTCTTATCCTTTGTTATTGTGTGAATCTAGGATTCCTTATATACTTCGCCCACAATTAGCATTTGAATCATCTATAGAAATCTTGTGAATATAATCAGAGTGAAAAAAAAAGATATCACAAGCAGAAATCCCAAAGTGAGCTCTCT
Source organism: Fringilla coelebs (assembly GCF_963513975.1). Classification (NCBI taxonomy): domain Eukaryota; kingdom Metazoa; phylum Chordata; class Aves; order Passeriformes; family Fringillidae; genus Fringilla; species Fringilla coelebs. Next base: position 24,282,885 of record NC_140029.1, on the reverse strand, counting down.
GTTTGAGGAAACTGAGTGTAATTTGATCTGAAGGGAAATACAGCTCTTCTACCTGAGTGCAATCAGATATGCCAAATATGAACAAAAAGACTAAAGAAAAAAGAGTGATACATGTCTGGGTAAAATATGCTCTAGAGGATTTTCTGACCATAAATTAAAGACTCCAACTACTTGACAGGGAAAATATTTATTCCTTGTGTGACTATAATGTATTATTTTTGAAACACTAAATAAGCACCCCTTCTTTAGGCTTTTCTCACTGAAAGAATTTGTGGAGTGTGGTTGCAGGAGTTCAGAAACTGCATCAAAAGAACTCCTGTGGCAATAGGATTAAGTATCATTTCCCACAATGTGTTCATATATCCATCTACACTGAAGCAAGTTCTAGCAATAGATGTGGATTTTTTTTTTTTTTTTTTGTTTCAAGTGCAACATGCACTTAAAGAATAAAAAAAGAATCTACAGGTCATAGTTGAGTGAAATTACTAATCTGTTTTGGTAACGATGAGCAAATTAGTTCCTTTAGTAAGAGGGTATATAATCTGAATTTAAGCAAGGAGTGGAGTCCCTTTTATAATCTGAAATAAATGTTGTGTTTTGATGAACTAAGTAATCAGAGGGGTATGATTCAGAACCACCAAATGTGTGTAAGGGAGAATATACTTACAGAATGACAATTTCACACATTTGAAAATGACACAGGATGTATATAATTTGTTAAGAAACATGAGATAGGCCTGATGCCATCTATAATTTTTTTTATTTATGTGGAATATTCCCAATTTATATTGGAAGAAGTCCTTGCTAGTACAGGAGTTACTCTTGCAGAGATTCAGTCAGCAGTTGAACAAATGTCTTATCCTTTATTTTTGATATCATGAAACCCTTTAAACCTCAAAGCCAGAGGCTAAATCTGTCATACTAAGTAGCAGAGTGCAATGGAGCAAGCTTAAGTATCCCTTATAATCCACACTGCTTAACTGTTAGCTCTCCCCCTGACTCTCCTTTGGACCACTCCAACCAGCTCTCTACAAACATGACTAATCTCCTATAGAGGAAACTAGCTTTAAACAACATGACTGTGAGCCAGGCTGTTGCCTGGCTTAATCCCAGTCCTCTTTTATTTTGTGATTTAACAGTTTAGACATAGGCATCATCCCCCAAGGATGAAATTTTGGGAGAGGTAGCGTTTAAGCTACTGCAGAGTCAGCTCTGACCTGCATGCCTCCGATAGCTGTTTGAAAGGTGACATTTCTGTGATAAACAGCAAAGAAACAGCTTGTGCCTGGGAATTGTGCCAAAGTACCCAAGGCAAATGTCAGAGCTGCAGCCTATTCCCACCATGGGGAGGGCGAGTGTGCGCTCTCCTGATCACAGCAGCTGGAAGATGTCCAGCAGGGACAGCACTACCAGTGCCAGATTACTAGCTGTCCACAAAGCAAATTCAAATTAAGGGGCCAGCCTGAGAAACACAAGTTGCCCTTCTGCAGCTGGCACCAGTGCCAGCAGGGGCAGGGCGGTACCCGAGTGAGGATGGCGTGTGCCCTGCGCTGGTGCGCACAGACAGCGCCCACAACTACACCAGCACCGCCCCTGCTGCGTGACAGGGACACAAAGAGGTCCAGCTGCCATCAAAAACAGGCTTAAACGTGTCTCTGTCCAAAAGGCCCTGGTAAATTTACATAGGCAACCCTGAAACATTCTAATTTCTTGAGGCTAGCTTTGTTTCCTTAATAATCTTATTTTGAAGAGGTTTTTGTGTGTCACAGGCACAGATTGGGATGTGTGTTGTAGAGGTTATAATTTTCCATCATTTTATTAGAGTAAAATGATTAAGGTAAGTAACTCTGCTCTTAATACCTTAATAATATAATTTTTTTTGTTATAATGTTAATATGCATTATAAATACAAAATTGTCTTTACCATTAATGCTTATATGGGGGAGGAAATGAAAGCAGGAACTGTCATTCCTAGGAACTCAGAATAACATAGTTTAAAAATAGGTCTATTTTTTCATGTTTGCAGACTAGTTGTCTTTCAATTAACAGTCTATTACACTCATTAATAACTTAATCTGTTTCTGTAAAGCAGATTCTTGTCTTACAGAGAATGACCTTCAGGCAGTAGCCTCAGCTGCCCTATTCTGTACTCGGTAGCCATATCCTGTACACAACCCTCAAACTCAACAGCAATATCCTATACTCCTATGCAAGGAAAATATTCTACTCTGGATCTACACATTCTGTCAGTAACAGGACAATTCATTTATCATTCACCCATGCTCTGTTTTAATATTCAGACTAATAATGTTTTTACATGGTAAATTTATCCATTAAACTGGTTTGCTTTACAAATATTTGTAAAGATAGACACAGATAATATGACACAAAACTCTTACTTATTCCCTCTCTGGAAACAATACATCAGCATTCCGCTACATTTTTCTTGTGATAAGATTGGTTTTGTTTTAAATATCTAACTCTACTTCTGCTCTAGGATTCCATCTGTACAACCTTATGTTTTCTAAATATAAGTTATCAGCTCCATGCCCCCTTCATGATGACTGGGGAGACTCAGAACACCAGTGGGCAGTTGCCCCATCCTTTAGCCCCACACTTTGATCAGGATTCCTCATGAAGGATTTAAAAATGTTCAGATTACACCCCTGACATTTGCTAGCTGCCCATGATTTCTATAACCAAGGAGGCTCAGACCTATAAGCAACGAATCATCATCCCTATTTTAAATGCATCCCCTAGAATTCTCTGAGTTGTCTTCTAAAGGTGATTCTTCCCATGAGATAAGAAAAACCTTTGACTTTGTCCTTAAGTTTAATTGGCTAAATTTAGATGGGAAGAACCCCATCTGAAATAAAAATGGATTTGCCATTACCAAGGAATCTCTACGAGCCAGGTTTATTATAAGGTGTGGATGCAATGCCTTTCACATGATTAGTTCACTCAGATTGGTGCATCTTTCACCAGTAATTTTACATATAAATTACTGTGGAAGTTGGAGCAGTAAGATTTTTATAATCCACTTCATTCACAACTTGAGATTTGTAACAAGAAGCATACAGTGCCTTTATTCTTTACAAGTTTCCTCCTGTACAGAAGGAAATTAAATTTTCTCACTATAAATTTAAAACTTAAACAGTTCCTTGGGTAGGTTTTTTTGGTTGTTTTTTCTTTTTTTTTTTCCCTCCAGGTAATGTAAATGAGTACCATTTCCATTATTGCTATGCTCTTACAAATAGCCAGGTGTTTGGGGTTTTTTCCCATTTTGTGGATTTAAAAATATGGAACAGTATATGCCGAGGGATAAAGTGCTTCAACGTAGTCTGGAAGTTACTCTAAAATAGAGAAACAATTTCTTCATATCATGACTTTTTGTTTTTTGTAAGATAATATGTAAAATATGTGTACGTAAGGTATATACCATAAAGTAGCTCAAAAACTACATCTGTAATTTGTATAACTAATTTAATAGCATTTTATTAAGGTGAGAAGCTTCTCCACATGAAAAATATATCTGCAGCTATTTTATAAACAGGAAAAGCTATCAGTCCTTAAGACTTCTGGAATATAATATTTTTCTAATAATGGATGGGATTTGGTTGCAGGTAGTGCAGCACCAGAGCTAGAAACCTATTCAATAACAATGGTTTACCACAGGTTTTCTGAAATTTCTGTGACCCCTCATTATTAGACAAGCCATAAGACAAGTAAAGGTGATTTTCCTGTTCAAATACATTTCTGGGAGGACAGAAATCCTCCACAGAACTTAAAAGGACAGCAAACTAAAACAAAATAGACTTTATGACAGTCTTCCAGTACAAGATATTTATCACTGTAGCAATTTTTCAAGTGTGACTTTTTAAATACGTGTTAGAAGAGTGTGAAACTGTAAGGGATCAAGTCCAGAATTTATATTAATTGCTTTTTCAGGGAACATTAAAATTTTTGGCTAAAAAAATAACCATTTCCTCATAAATATATCTTAATTTAAAAGAGACTATCCAATTCATGTCTCGTTTAAAGTTATTTCCTTTCTGACAAACAACTTTTATGAAAAATAGGAACAATGTTCATATTTGTCTATAATTAATTACTCAAAATGGAATTATAAATATGGTATGCATGCTAATTCATTCTAAGGCTAAAAGATATTTCCATATCATCATAATAGGAAAGGAAATTTTAAAAACACCCTGATGGTGTAGTTACCAGAAAGAAGTAGAAGATATCCAATAAATCCCTATAACAAAGGAATTTAAGTTATTTACTTGTTTCTTACAAACAGAATCACACAAAAGCTGTATTTATCTGCTTAATACCATTGGCAAATTATATATAATGTTAATAGGATATTTCTAAACTTTATTATTTACTAGCACTACAAAGGGAAGATATTTGGCCTGTATTTAGCTAATTTTAGTGAAGAAGAGTACAATGTTCCTTCATGGCCTTTGTCTGTGTGTACCCATACTGGTTGTATAGAGACTAGAGCAGCTGAGCCCTGACTCCTCACTGAAAACTCCTGAAATAGTAAGAATTAACACTATTGTCATCTGGGATATAAGGGGGATGCAGTCCAACAAAAGTGCCAACAAAAAGAATAATATCAAAAATAGCAATCTGAGCTCTTAGAATTCTTTAAAAGGAAAGACATTTTTTTCATTAGCCACTTTCAACTACAAACTTTACATGTACAGGCCTGTTCCTAAAAGAAAAATACCTATCTTCAGAAGAAAAAGAGTATTTCCAGTCATCCAGAGTTAGTGTCGCAAACATACGCATGCCACACACATATAAGGAAAGGTAAGTCCTTTCCCAGCCCTTTCAAGTGATTTCTTTCAAGTCCTCTTCCATTAAACTTGGGTTTAGCTTTACAATAGAAGAAATGTACAGCAGTAGAATAATCACATTGTTGCAGTACAAAGCCATAACTTGTAAGCCATCCTGAAATGTGAGACTAAGAAGCTCAAGACTGCATCACTGCTATCCTTTACTTCTATCACTGCTTTCCTTTACTTCTGAGTGAGAGCTTTCCTGCCCTACTGAAGTCTGAACACAGGCAGAGTGAGTGCAGAGGGATCAGTGAGAGAAGTAGAACTTAAGCAGAATTACAGAACAACATCGGGTAAGGATAGAAATGAGGATGATAATGTGAGTACAGGATAGGATGAGAAAATTTTCTCATTCTATCACAGGATAGGATGAGAAAATTAAATCTACAGTAAATTCAAATGACCCCTGGTATCTCACTTGCGAACAAAACTTTGGTTCAGCATATCTTTGTGTGAAATTTTTCTCTGTAAATTTACAGTGCCTGAAGTCATTGAGGATACACTTCAGGCCACATATATGTATTTTATATATGTATATATATATATATATATATATATATATATATATATATATATATATAAAAACCAATAACTTAATCTGCTATGAAAATATGCAGATCTTTGACACTCTATAAAAGAGCAGGCAGAGGGTATCTCAATAGGTGAAATCTATTACCCAGCAGAACTACTTAATCTAAATAAACACATCTACTGTTACTATTTTTCTATAACTTTTGCTCAATTTTTACTTTTTTCTTGGTATAAAGTGCATTATTTATTTTCTGAAGTTTGAGCTAAGATGTATGACAGAGGTTTTTAGAAGACACCTGTGGGTAAGTGGTGATTTGTGAGCCCTGAGGTAGGTGGAGAGCTGTGAAGAACTCTCCAAAAATGGTCAAACTGTAACAAAGACAGACTGAACATGTCTGGGGAGACTGAGGATGAAGGAGAACTACTGAAAAGGTATGAAAACTGAAAAAGTATTAGGAGGGACAAGTCATGTTTAGGCATGGCCTCTAAATCCCAAACCCAGGACACCCTTCCACAACTCAGTGATGGGAAAACTTTGAACACAGCTGCTAGATGAATCCTGGACATTTATTCACAGAAATACACACAGAAAAAATCTAAATAAACTTTGTTATTAGACTGTAAAAAAATAACAGACAAAGAGTTTGTCTTCCTTTCAAATGTCAGTGCAAACCTAGTTTTTGCTGCAGACAAACTGTTCCTGGTGGTAAATTGGGATGTTTTGGGTTAATAGCTTTACAAGCTTCATTCTCAAATGGTGTCTGTTGTTTGAGAGACCTGCCCATCTGTACTACATGAATGAGAAAGGTTTTTGCATTAAAATAAGAATAGTCTCCCAGACTTGAAAGCATTTGCTATTGCTATAGAAGCCAACCACAAAGGAAAGAGAAGCAGGTGAAAGATCATGTTTTACCTGTCCATACTTTGCAGCCAAATGTAGGGGTGTCCAGTACTGATTATCCACTGCATTGAGATCAGCCCCATGATCCAGTATCAGAGATGCAACATTCTTGTATCCATTAGCACAGGCCACGTGCAGCTGTAATAGAAAAGTTAAATTTAGCATATATTAATAAAGAACTCATCCGTGGTGTACTACTTCATACCTTTACTAAATCACAGTTACAGCAAATGCAAAATGTACATGTGATTGCTACAGGCTAGAAAACCACTGTAGAATCTTTTTAGCATTTATAAACAAGATGCACCTGAAAAAAATAATTCCAGCTTTTTGTGAGCTACTAAACAATCTAGTCTATCACTTTTTATATTTTTACATTGTTCAAGTGAACATGCTTTCAAATGCATTCAAAGACTTCATAAGCCAAGGTAGAATCATAGATTTCAACAGAGCTTGAGCTCTCTTTGAGCCTAGAACTAACTTTCTTTTGCAGCAGTTCAAGTATCCCAGGTTTAAGCTGACACTACTCCAGAATGAATTCATTAGCACATAATCAAACCAATCACATAGACACTGCAGCACAAAATTAGTGGCAAAAAAATACTTTCTCAATTTTGAAACACAAACATTTTATTTTCTATACTTGCATTGCTTCCCTAGATACTTAATTATTTTAATTGGTAATTGTTTAAACAATTTTAGTTGATTTTCTGTATCTCTAAACTTCATTTAAGAGTCAAAGTGGAACAGAAGGAGGGTGGAAAATGCAGTAACAGAGTGAGAGATATTCAGGTCAGCAGTAATATCAGGAGGTCAAGTAGTGCAACTTGTTGCTAAAACAGGGATAACTTCAAAGGTAGCTATGTTTGCTCAGGGCTTGTCACTCTGAGTAGCAAATGCTGTAAGAATGATAACGTGTGAAAACTGTAATGGCAAGAAAAGGAAAAAAGAAATTTAAAAATATCTTTGTTAATGGCCGATTTGAGGAGCTGGACATTATCCTTTGGAATGTAGTATTATTTAAGGCTCTGTATGTGTTCAGGATTTGTATCAGCAATCAATTCCACTATATGTTATTTATAGGGTGAGATTTTTTAATATTAAAAACTCCAGAAGCCATGTGAGGTTTTATTTAAAACAAATAGGCAGTGTGCAAAATAAATATAAAAACAATATAATAGCAAACAGGACTTGTGAACAGAGAAAGGAAAAAATAAAATTATTTTCTCTTATAATAATCAAGTAGAAGAAGAAAATGCAATAGGGAATCCAATATCAGGGTAAATATGTAATTTGCAAGTTTTGGTGGAAATTTTTTCTTAGATGTGTTGAATTACTGTTGAGGTACATATTTCATTTGATGAGATTGACCCAGGTTACAGTTTAGTGGTCTTTACTTTCTCATAGTCCTCTGCTGTGATTTCAAACATTCCCTTCACTTCTGGGAAGAAGGGGGACAAGGCCTGAATTTCGAATTTGGCCAAATATAACTGACTATCCCCAGTCAGAAGAACTTAATACTCACACTGCTCAGTAAGAATAGGGCATAGGAATATTGCAGAAATTGGGAAATCAGATTGTTGTTGGTCCCTGTATCCCCAAACCGCACAGCCCAGCTGCATGACTTTTTCTCCTCAAAGCATTGTTAGCAGAAGATATTCTTTTTTAGGAGATTGAAATGGATAGATAATGGCAATAAAAAGGTCTTGCAATAAACCTGTTACTACAACTGTATAGTTCCAAAGTCACTGCAAGAATAGGAGACACTAAAATGAGAGTTCCGATATAATTTCCCTTACCTGCTATTTCTGGTTCAGCTGCACACACAGAGCATTCATAAAGTTTTCACTACGAACATGATTGATGCAGAGGGAAATAATACAGTCAACTCATCCAAAATCTTCCCTAGAAAGAGTGCAAAACTCCCCTGGGGGCAGAACTTTGATTCTGCATGCTATGATTTCCAATGTACAAAACCCTCAAATCTTTCCTGTAATTTGACAAAGCTTCATGGTGGAGGGAAGGTGTGTTTTAACAGAAGAAACTACAGTTTCTACCCAGACATCAACTTGACAAGTGCTATTTTCAAGCAGTGTAGAGCTCCTAGGAAATATTTTATGGGTGAAATCTTTCCAAGAAAAACTATTAGAGGAGAATACAGCAGAAAAAATTCAGTGTCTGTTGGTACTGCATGTGCACAAATGTAGTTGTTATGAGTCAATGAGAATGCGTATATTTATATATTTAAAACAACTTCTTGCTTGAGTAATTTTAACTTACACATGGACTTTCATATATATATATATATATATATATATATATATATATATTCTATCAAGAGAAAACAAAACTGATTTGAGACTTAAAACTAAGATATTTGTCTTTTTTGTACAGATAGACGTAGAGGAACAAAATCCTATTTCCAGAGCCCTCTGATATCCATACAACATTCACAGACTGGCTGACTCAACACCCATGAATAAAGAGATAATTGTTTAAGAAATTCTGGGTTTTCCGCCAATTTGTCAAACAAAAGTTTCACATAATAGAAATCTCAAAGAAAAGCAAAGTTACCTACTTTGTATCTATTTCTTGAAAAAATCAAATTTCAGCATAAAAACTTTTCATGCAAAAAGTATCCCTTTTGCCAACATTCTACTAAGAAAACAGCAAAAGCCCCAAAAACCCTACAATGTTCTTCTCCCAGTATTTGCAGTTCTGTTAAACATCGTTTAGAAAGGTATTTCTACTATTCCAGCTAACTACAGGAAAGTTTTTATACAGTTGGATTTATTTATGTTCAGAACTCAGTTTAACTCAGACAATTCTGACTAAAATAGCAATATCAGTTAAGTACAACAACTATGTGATTTAGCAGCTTAGATAAAAATATCAGGAAACTGGAAGATAAATTAATGCTTTTATGAAATAAACTCAAACTTGTGTTGCTTCTTCCAACCCCTTCCCTGCTGTCATGTTTTTAAATTAACTGCCTTGGGGTTGTCACCCCGAAAGTCACAGTGCTCTCTTTCTATAGAGAGCCTGTGGCTGGATTCAATCCAGGTATGAGGCTGATCACTTTTTCAGTTATAGCTTAAACACTCCACAGGTACTAAAATATAGAATGATTTAGTATATTAATTCAGTATCAGGCAATGTAATTCAATGCAAATCAGAAATAATAGTAATAATTATTAGTGCTCCAATTATATTTGTACACTACTTGCAGAAAAAAAACAAGGAACTTTTAAAAACATATTCCATTATTAATGCTGCTGATTTACTATTTATTGATTGAATGATTGATTGATTGATAATGATGTTAAAGTTTTTATATGCAAAGGGAACATTCCATAGACATGCTATGGAACTACACATGAAATTAGAATTATTTGACAGCTGAAGAAATAGAAATCCTGACAAAACACATGGATAGACGATCTATTTGCAGAAAAAAAGTATAATAAAACCCAGTGACTATAAATAACATGCAGATTTGGGAGTAGGAGTACTTTTCCATATGGTGAATGCTTCAATGCACTGAATCAAGATTGGATTGCTACAGGAAAAAGTGTTTTAATAGGGCACAGACAGAAGATACAAGCCAAAACCAGGGATCACTGAGTGAAGTTTCAGCCCCTCTCTCACACAGGATGTCAGGAACCACATGAATCTCCCACAACTTTAAACTATGGTGTTAATATATTGCTATTAAATTTTATGTTGCATATTTGTTGGCTAGGAAAAAAAAAAGTTGTCATTGAGGTGTTGCACTACCCTATTTTAAAATCCATATTATGCATGGAATTGACACACATCTGTTTTCAAAACACCAGGTAGAACCAAAACCCTCTTAAGAGAACTGCCTTGCAAACATGCTGAGCTTGTTGCAACACATGCATATTCCCAGGGTGATGATTACATGCTGCCACTCACCAGGGTAACTCCTTCATCATTCTTCTGATTCACACTCCCTCCACTCGAGATGAGCTGTCGGACATCTGTAAGCATTGTCATAGCTCTCTGAATCTTCATCTGGCGTAAGGAATTCAGCTCTACACCTGGAAAAAGAAAAGGATAAAATTCTGCTATTTTCTTCGTCAATAATGAGCAGGTATATGATTTTGTGTTCTGGGTTTTTAAAAGCTTAATTAACATTTAAATAGACTTTAGTATATATTTTTGAGTGTTTACTTACCTACCATTACCAGAAAGTCTACTCCTTTATTTATCAGTCGATACATGGATGATTTAAGTCAGTGAGCAATATCCAATAAAACACCCTGATCTCCTACTGACTGCAAGAGCAGTTGCAGGTAAAGGAGCTGCAATATCATGAAACCCACTGGGAGTGTGAAATAGCTGTGATTGGGAAAAGAATTTTAAAAAATCTAAGGAAGACTCTCAAGTGTTTGGGACTTAATTTTTTTGTCATTGTTGTTGCATTCTTTCAGCCCTGCAAATACATCACAGTATCCAGACCAGTCCCTCTAATTTGGTGGCTGAACTGCTTGAGAGGTTGAGAGTCAAGAAAATGACATTAAAACTCAACATTTTTTTATGTGCCTGGGTTATTCTTAACTGAGATTAGCTCTCCAGCTGAGCCTAGGCCATTTCAAGGCCCCATAAACCAAGAGGAAATGTGGTGATGTGGTGTGGCACTAGGAACAAATAGAAGGGGATGAGAGGAATGAAGGGTATGGGATTGCTTGTGTCAGCATTGCTCCTGAAAGAATAATTGTCAAAGAACAGTAGCAAAAAGAAGATAAGCAAGGCAGTCTATAACTTAAAAAAATATGGCCTACAGTCTGAAGAGGTTTAAAATAAGAACCAGGATACAACAATAGTGTGAAATGATTAAATTAGCAACTGGCTGTGGTTTGATTGGAACAAATAACCTTAATTTGTGACATCATTCTTCTGCTTCTAGTTCCATGTGATTATTTAAATAAATATATAGAAAATGAAATTTGAGTATAAAAATTCTATTCTGGCCATGACATAGCAAAAATCATATGAAAAAACAATTTTTTATTTTTCTTCCACATTTGTCACTAAGTTGAAAAATGACAAACTATAAATAAATTTAATAAATATGTATTTAATAATGTTTTACCTTCAACGGTTCCTAAAGTTCTTTGCATTACTAAAAAAAATTGAATGGTAAAATCATATTTTGAGTTTCTTAGTTTTAATCTTCCCTGTAGAAATGGGTGCACATTTATACCTTTGTATAAATGGGTACACAATATGTAGCTCATCAAAGAATTCAAATAGTTTTTTCCAACATGCCACTGTATATACAGCTTTATGTTCTGTTGCCTGCAACACTTATAGGAGTTTCAGCTCTGAAGTGAAATGTTCAGTGTGATCACTGTCTTCCTATTCTTTTATTTTTAGACCTGTCACCTAAATGATTTTTTTAATCTGGATCAACCCTGTAATCTTTCATATGAATGTAGTTTAGACAAACATATACATCTACACATACATACATATATAGATATATGTGTGTGTGTGTATATATATATATATGATACTGATGGATTAAATTAGACAATGTCCCCAAAGGGGAATGTGTGTAACATCCTACTGCCTGAAAGTTACTAGACCAGAACACAATGCCAATTTCACAGTATGTTCTCAGTGTCTCCTAACAATCAATTTTTTTGTCAGAACTAAAGATTTTATGCCTTCATCACATTTCAGAGTAATGATTTGAAACTACCTGATGACATTTACAGACTACCAATGCTGCATGATGTCAACTAAATCTTTTTCTTTCTTTCTGTTTCTACCCATTTCCTGCTTTTTGCAACAGTAAATTAATTGTTTAATACTTTTGTCCCAGTGACAGAACTCTCCCAAATACCTAAGGGCAATATACACCCTAAATTAATTATCATTTGCAGTGTTGACTAGACATTTTAAATACTCAACATCGAAGACTGAGCAGACAAAATTAAACTTCACTGGTCCAGATGAAGTTTTTTCTAATGTTCTAAGGTAAGGAAGATCAAAGTTTAAAAATAGATTAAGCATTTTATACCTGATGAAGGCAGGCATGCTTAAGTACTGCTGACTGAACTTATGTCAATTTTTTATTTCTCTTGATATATCCGGTAAACAATTAGAAAAAGTTTTGGGTTTCAAGTAGAGAGGAAATGGGTGGAAATTAATCTACTACCTCTTTATCTGAGAATACCTCAAACATGAAAACTAAGTTCACAATCCCCAAATTAGAAATACAGTTTCTGATTTTCCCAGGAAGAAAAAATGAAAAATAAAAAAATAAATTTAAAAAAACCCAAAAAATAACAACAAAAAAACACTGAGAGTGAAACACAGCTATTATGAGTTTGTTTCCTTCATCATGTTTAACATAAATTACATTAATGCCTACAAGTTGAGGGCAGAGGCCAGCTGAGTCTACTCAGCCTTTTCTAGCAACTTACTGCTGACTTACACCCAACACAGTCAGAGAATTAACATATCAGTACATTGTTATATTAACAGCCAAATATTGATCCTTATTCCCTGTAAACCGCCTTTTATAGAAACTTGGTATGACTTAGCTGGGCTACAAAATACCTAGCCATTGAAAGATTAACTGTGCTCATGTTTAAGAGAAAACCAAGACATGCATTAATTGCTGCTTAATAATTATTTTCTATCATAAATGTAATGCAGCCATGAGCTCAGAGAAAACACATAAACCATGCCACAGAGCAACAAAAGTCACAGTCTGTGTGAATGTGAAACCTATTCAAGACAGCTTTGCTGGCTTCAAACCAATAGTTGCATAAATGAATGATACATTTTTCAATAAACAAACAGAAGTAAATCAGCCCAGCAAGAGAGCTACCAAAGTGACATGCTTCCACAGACTTCACTTTTTAAATATTCAGAGTAGGTTTGAAAATGATACAGAAACAATAGTTTCCCTTTCTGTACCTTTACGAAAAATATAATGAAAACATGCAAAAATAATCTGTTTCAGTCTCAGAAACGTAGTTTTGAATTCCAAGAACTTAGGAGCTATTAGGCTTAAGCAAAGATTTCTCTGGTGGGGAGCTGAGAAGCAGATTTATCAAGCATGCACATGTATCATTCTGTGAGGCTTAAACAAGGAGACCTTGTCAATAAGTGCTTTCCCTTAATCAAGTTCATAATTCTGGGGAGTTTGCTTTCTCTCCCCAGGGTGTGATACTTTCCAGGAATTTAGATGGAACAAAAAAATTGCTACTCATACAGTAAGTAACTCTCACTGCCTGAATCAAAGAGTGACCTTCACGTTGCTTTTCAAAGGGGAAATGTGGTTTAGAAATTCAGCTGAAATGGGATGAGAGCCAGCATGAATAAAAAGAGGAAGAAAAACACATTGGCATCTACTATGGGAATGGATTCACATTTCAGAAACTGGAAAGTCAAAAAAAAAAAAGTCATCTGATGGCAAAAACACTCCAAATATCCTGTAAAATCAGAAGAGCTACACGGTCACAAATTCTGCAGGAGATAAGATGGAGAAGGAACAGTTAAAACATCAGTGACCCTGCAGGGGACACATTTGGTGATGACTATCAGCACTGACGTCAGGCAGGAGCATACCCTAAAAGCTACAAAATAAATTACCTCTTACTGTTTAAGAAAGTCACCTGACTGGGTTGTTTCATGTGCTTTGGCTGTGCATTTGGTTATAGAAGTGACAACCAAAAGGAATAGAAAAACCTCAGATAAATAATGCAAAAGTAGCTTTCCAAAAGTTTCAGTGATACAGAAATATAGGGCAGACAGAACTGAGAGTTGCTATTAAACTCATTTTTCTCACAAATGACCAGTACAAAGAAATGTGCAAGGAGAACACCCATTCCTGGGATCAGTACAAAGGAAAGCACTGAAGCACTCCGGCAAACACCCACTGCACACACCCTCAGCAGCCACTCTTGCTGTAACATGCAGGTCTCATTCTCCAATGGGCTTTACATTCTTAAGGAGAGGTCAACAGCATTTTGTCTTGCAAACACAAATGTACATTAAAAACTTGTAATGGCTTTGCGAAACGGATCTCTCTCCTATACTTGAGTTTTCTCTCACTCTTATCTATATATCTGCCCTTCCTTCACAGAGCTGTAGATAAATCAAGGCTCTTCACCCCAAGGATGATGAGTCTCTTTTACTCTCTTATAATTCAGAGGATACCACACTTTAGAATTTGTATATTTCTTCTGTGCAGCATAGAATAGGATGTTAAAAAAAATAAAATCATGGTACAATTCTTTAAGTACTAATTTTAATTCATTGAAATATGTGGATGTATCTATTATTTTATTTGCTTAAAGTTTTAGAAAGACTTTTCTGGCTGCTTACTAGATATCTTTGTAAAAAGCACTCTTTTTGTGAGATTACATTGTTCAACAGCCCTTGTGCATATCACTTGGCATTATGTGAGTCTGATTTTCAAAGGTCAGCATATGAACAAATATATGCCAGCAAAATCTACTATGCAAGAAGAGAAGCCAGTATTTTCAGATCCTGCAAAAGAACTTATACTTGTAAAACTACTGAAGCCTACAGCTCTAACTCACTGCAGCAGTACTGACTGATTGCTGCTCGAGGGTTTTGCCTGTCTGCCCTTAAAGACATCATTACATATGTTTAGTGAAGCATCTTTAGTTCCATAGACTGATTTGGGTTGGAAGGAGTCTTAAAGATCATCTAGTTCATATCACCCTGCTATGAGCAAGGTGAATGAACTAGAAAAAACCTTTCACTAGACCACATTGCTGTGTCCTATCCAACCTGGCCTTGACACTCCCATGGATCAGCTTCTCTGGGCAACCTGTTCCTGTGCTTCACCATCCTCACAGTAGGGAACTTCTTCCAAATATCCAAACTAAACTTACTCTCTTTCAGTTTAAAACTACTGTCCCTGTCCTGCCACTACATCTCCATGCAAACAGTCTTGTTTCATCTTTCCTACAGGCTCCCCTCAGGTACTGGAAGGCTGCAACTAGGTCATGGCAAACCCTCTTTTCCAGGCTGAACAAGCACAATTCTCTCAGCCTTTCCTCACAGGAGAGATTCTCCATCCCTCCAATTATCTTGCTGGCCTCCTCTGTACTCATTGCAACAGCCCCATGTCCTTCCTGTGCTGGGGAGCCAGGAGCTGGATGCAGCACTGCAGCAGGGGTCTCGCCAGGGTGGAGCAGAGGGGCAGAACCACCTCCAGTGACCTGCTGCCCACGCTGCTCTGGATGCACTCCAAGGCACAGTTGGCTTCCTGGGCTGATCAGGTTTATTTCCTTCTAGTCTGAATATGCTATCAGAAGTGAAGTTCCCACCTCCTCCTCATGTAGATATCAGAGTGACAATTCTCCCACACTAGTGAACATGCTTTTATTCCTCTCTCTTCTACAATAAGGACATTGATGATCCTTTCAGCTAAAATTAGTTAAGTGAACTATCTCTTAACTTGTATGAAAACAAAAATATTTTTGTAATTTATTTTAAAAGGCTGACACAGTTTCAAGGCTTAATATTAATGCATTCATTTGTGGATATGTAATGTATGTTTATTTTTTTGTTAAATTAATACTAGGACACAGAAGCAAAATAAGTATATCACTGTCTCTGGCTACTTCTGGTAAATATCATGTTTGAAATGAGATCATCACAGATGGTATTTCTACACTACAGATTTTACTGTAAGGTTTTAATATGCTATAGTTAATTTTATTGTGAGAGAGCAGTAAAAGCAGGGTACTTAACAAATGCAAGGGAGGCAGGAGCTGAGGGTGAACACAGGTCAGCATCCTTGCAGGGCACAGTTCCACAATACCCAAAAAGAGAAAATTGAGCAGGTCTGGTGATGGGAAACAGGGCTAACAGAAGTTCTGTGGTTGCCAGAAAAGCCTCCAGTGACAAATCCAAATAAATCAGATGAATCAAGGAGTCAAGTCAGTGGTCCGGGTTTGGGGTCAGCAATGATCATGGCTGGACACGGGACTGCCTCGAGCAAGGACTGAGACTAAATGTGGCTCCAGAGGCAAAGGATGGATGAAGGATCATGGCAATGCTGCTCCCAGCTTTGGCTCCCAGCTTAGCTCCTTCCCACCCAACAGCTCCTGGGTCACAAGGGCACCGTGGCTGGCCTTGAGCTCAGGCAGCCAAGCCCTGGGAGCAGGGGTGCGGGTCACAGGGCCCGTGGGTGCACTATGGGCTCTGACATTTCCTTCCATTTGATTAAGGTTATAGTTTTAGGAATTCTATAAAAAAATGATCATATGGTTCTGATGTTAATGAAATAGATTATTTCTTGATAAGTTGTTTAAAACGACACCAAAAGGCATCCCTGGTTCCTGATGTTCTCCACAATCTTTTCTCAAATCTTAGCAAAGCCTATTGGTCAAGGAGATGCCTGTCTTCCCTCTAGCATCTGTTAGAAAACTAGATCATAAACTACTGGCTATAATTTTAAATGTTAATTTCAATGTCAAAAATTGACTGCAAAGTGAATTTAAAGGTTTTCCCTTTGATAGAAACATATGGGTGACATGGTGAAAGCATAAAAATATTAAGTAGAATCTAAGACTTCAAAGCCCCCCAAGAACTATAAAAAATTAAAAATTAAGGTAGCTCATTCACACTTATATTAGAAAGCACAAAGGCCAAAGGAAAAATAAACATTGTCAGCTATGAAATTTTCCAATGTGTCACATTTTCCATGTGCTTCATTTTTTGAGAGGACCTACTGAACCATTTCATTTATTCCTCTGTTCTCACTGGCAACACCAACACCTAACCCCTACCATGAATTAATCAGGTTCTCAGAAAATAGATTTTTTGTGTGTGATAATCTTATGGGTAGGTGGTTCCCAATCAAGAATCAAAGGAAAAAACTTTGAGCCACCCTGAGGCTGTTTTGTTTTGATTGCCTATTCTTCTGTCAAACTACTGCATCAATATTGTTGAAAGAAAATTGTGAGCATAAATCAAGATCATGGTGCATATGGTTCTGAAACAGAAAATATATTAGGGAATCTAGTTTTAGCTGAAGCTTGCTGATCTTTAGTGCTAACAATCTGTATGTGTTGACATTATAGTGAGTTCTTACTGGAGTATATTAGCAATAATTCCTTAATATCTGTGAAATAGTTTGAAACATTAAAGTCTAGACCAGTCTTTTTCTGAAATAATATTGATTTATATCCCTTTATTTTCTTGACTGCACTGAAGAAACTCTAAGAGTTTCTTCACTCCTAAAGGAGCTCCATAACTGAAAAGAAAAACCAAAAAACCAAAACCCAAAACCCAAAATGGAGCAGAGGAAAGTATGAGGAAGAAAAGGAGCAGAGAGGGAGACTGCCATGTATCAACTCTCCACCTCCATGTGCTACTTGTGGAGGTGGAAGAGTTTGGAGTGAAGAAGTGAAGCCTGAAAAGAGGGGAGGAAAAGTGTTGTCCTAATGCTTGTATTTCTGTTTTTCTCTACCTGAGCCCATTCCAGTTGGCTAATTCCACCAAGCTGAATCTGTTTAGCCTGTGACAGTAACTGGTAAGCAATCTTGCTGTCATTGTCAGGAAGGGAATGGGTGAGCAGCTTCGTGGGAACTTTTACTGCAACCACACCAGATTTTATGGATAACTTCAAATTAACTTACAGTTTAATTTTGGTATATCTTCCTATCACATTCTAGATTACTGTAAAGTGTCAGGTTTGCAGTAAATTTTTCCTTAATCCTTGCCCACTACTTTTCTAAATTAGATTTTTCTGCACATGTCATATGTCCCATATGTGTTAACTGTTGGCTTCAGGGAAATTCTCCTTATTGTAGTAATTGACAAGTTGGCTATTTCTGGCTAATGTTAAAAGCTGTCTTCTGTGTAGGAATCTCTACTAACATTTAGCTTCTTTTTATTTTTTTTAATTTCTACCTACTGCTGCAAGGCAGAAAAATAAATTTATTTCTTCTATTTTGCAGCTGAAGAGTAAGGCTTAATTCCCTTGCTAGTAAAAATTTAACAAACAATGATCTATACTTGCAAAATCTGCACAATATTTTAACTGATTTAAACCATACAAAGCCACCTAAATGGATGGGGCTTGCATGTGATTTTTGCTCTATATGCAGTTTTCTGAAACACCTGAATATCATCCTTTTAATATTCAGGGAACAAAACTGACCTATTATTCCCTCAGCTTGGAATAGCATAATAGATTTTGCTTAACTGCATGAAATCTCTGTTACCATCAAAGGTCAATAACCTTTAACCAGCTATTGTAAATTCATTTGCCCCCACAGAAACTGAATAATACTGTGTAAAATACTTTGCAGAAAAGCAATACCCGTTTTTTTCTCCTGTACCTGTGTCAGAGAAGAAAAAGGAGTACCATCTGTACCTTTGGGTAGATATGTTATTTAAATATAGCCAACCTTCAAAAAATAAAATCACGACAGACGGTTTTCTTTTGCTTAAGTAATTATCTGCTACTGCATGAAACTCTCACTACACAACAGACAAGAAAGCCATTAAATTTGCTTTGAGATCCACTTGATATGTAGACAGTTCTTAAAAACAAAAAGTAAATGTCCAAATATTCTTTTCTCAGATTGAACAATAAGGCTGATGATCTTGGAGTGCACAGTTATCCTACTGAAAACTGAAGCCTGAGATCTTGGAGGACAAAAGAGAATATTTTATTTGGAAATGAATTACAGTGAATGTGTCACCTCCTATGACATGGCAAACACAGAACCAAGACTTATCTGTCAGTCATTTCAGTTTATAGCTGTCATGCAATGCACTATACAACTAAATACCAAGTAATGAAATAAACAAAAATGTTGCATTCCTCAAAGTATTAAATATTTAAAACAGCCTAGTGGAAAAGGAGGAAACAGGATCATATGCCATGATCAGAGTTTCACTGACACAGTTCTACAACGGAACATTCTGCCTCCAGAAACACTGTCAGTCATTTAAATGACTCAAAAGATTTGCCTTAAAATATAAAGCTGTTATTAAGCAAAAGAAAGGTTATGGAAGGTGCTGGGTGGACTTTCTTGATGGTTTCAATAATCAATCAGGTTTAGAATGAAGCAGGACAAATAGTGAAAAAACTAACACCTTTTTACATTTTGTCCTAGTGTGACTTTATGATGCTGATATCCCTCATTGTCTGTTCTGTTTATACTGGATATTAAGTTCTGCACCTTAAGACTGGTTCTGAGAGTGACGAGGCAGAGAAGAATCATGGAGTTTGTATCAGAAACTGCACTTGTGCCCCCACATCCTACTCCTGGACTGTGTTGTCTGCAGTGAGCAGTGGGAGGGAGCTCTCCTTTGTTTTTTTGTTGTTTTTTTTTAGCTAGCTGAGATAGACAAGTTCCCCAGACTGTGTTTTTTCTTTTTCTTGGAACTGATCCACCCTGCTCTGGACTGAAAACCCCGAAGAATACCAGGAGCTCACACCTGCGGCACATCAGAGCCTGGGACATGGAATTTTCCAGTGCTGGAGGGATAAGAGACTGAGTCTTAAGAGACTGAGTGAGCTGAGCTACACCCCATGACAAGGGCTTTCTGAATTTACCATCTCTTCAGAACAGTGAGAGGTTTTATTGTGTAGTTTTACTCATTGTATATGCTTCTGAATACTTTGCTTGTTAAATAAACAGGTTTTTTCCATTTTTCTCCAAGGAAATCTTTTCCCAAACCAGTTGGGGGAGGGGGGCTGCTTGAATCTGCTTTCTAGAGGGACCCCTTTAGAAGTTTTCTCCCAGATTTATCCTAAACTAGGACACATTATTGTTCATTTCACCTCTGAAGGGAGACACTTTCTGAAAGTAAACAGTGAATAGATATGAAGCTGAAGGTGTAAGAGGTAACAAAGAAAACTTCAAATGAAAAGAAAATGTAAAAAAGTACATAAAGATGGGTTAGCACTGGAATGGAAGCCTAGAGAGAAGTAGAATCTCCAGTCCCACCTGGCCTACTCTCAGTCAGCCTTGCCCCAGCAGATGTTGAAGCCCTCAAATGTCTTGACATAGCAAAACAGGAACACCAGTAACAAGGAAAACCAATGACATCTTGGCACAGAACAAATTTAACAGCTTTTGCTGGTGTTTTCCTTGCAGCTGGTCAAATTAATAACCCTTCTCTTCTCTACAGTCAGCATTTCCTAGAACTGCACTGTTGATAGGAGCATTGACTACTGAATAGGGACCTACACACAGACCTGTAAATTTAAATATCCTAAAAGTCATCCTACACAGCAGGCTTCTGTGTGCCAGCTGGCCATTCTGGGCTCCCTCCATAGGACATAGAAAGAAGCAGGCAGTTCAGATCCTAATTCAGGTGCCTCATTACAGATGCCTACCTTCAAAGCATCTCTAAGAAGGGTTTGCTTTGGGGTGGCTACCAGATATTAGATTTAGATAAATCAATCCAAACAGAGTCCTTGAGCTCATGAGCCCACTAGGCTTCTGAATGCCCCTTGAACATAATCTACTATGATACAGTTAAGCTGTTTCACACACTTTCCTAAGCATAAAGCAGGTTGCTGTACTTCCCTTCCATCCTTGATTAGAGATACCTTAAATGAATCTTACAATATGCCAGAATTATTACCCAACAGAAACAATAATCTTCATATGCAGAGGATGCATACCTCAAATTGTGTTCTCTTAGGTAACTGAACTCTGCTAATTTCTTTCTTCAGTCAATAATTACTTTATAAAATGCAACATTATTTATATAATGTAATATAAAGGCAGAGAAAGCTAATTTCTGTACAGGAAAAGAGAATATTTTAATGAAACAGTTTAATTTCATTAGACTTCAGTAATAAAATCTCCACAAAACATCCTTATATGTTATATTCCATAACAGTAAAGTACATATCGGAGCTTTCTGGCAGTTGCTAGATGATTACAATATTTTGTACTTGTGGTACTCCTGTGCCCTAACAGATAATTTACAAGCAGAACTCAAAGAACTAACTCCAGTAACTGTTTTAAAATATATAAATCATTAAAGGCATCCAAGGCTATCACTTTTGGCTCCAGGCCTTCTGCCAAGTAAATTAAGTTACTTCAAACAATGAAGAGCAGTTGAGATCTGCACTGAAATTAAACAGATACAGTGAACTACCACAGTAGTAAAATCTGTAAGAAGTTGTATACACACTAGACCTCTAAGAACTCTAATGTTTTCAATTAACAATGTTTTCTGTGGTTTCAAAGCTATTTGTTCCAAACTTACTTTGTTTCATCAAAGTAAATTGATAGCTTCTGCTTTTCTCATTAGCTAAGATATAAGGCACCTAATTT
This sequence comes from Fringilla coelebs, assembly GCF_963513975.1. Taxonomy (NCBI): domain Eukaryota; kingdom Metazoa; phylum Chordata; class Aves; order Passeriformes; family Fringillidae; genus Fringilla; species Fringilla coelebs. The sequence continues at coordinate 24,261,274 of NC_140029.1, read as the reverse complement.
TACTTTTCTCTGTGATCTCTGCAATTAGAGGCAATGATTAGTGTTTAGTCTACTCTATACACAAATTTCTTAATATTGTAAACCAGGATGCACAACTGAATGGAGAATTGAAACATAAAAATGAAATGAAAGCATTTTAGGAATGCAGAGAAGTTCAGAGAATAGGGAAATATTCTTATACATTGTATTTAAAGGCTGAGACTATGGTTGGGTGTTTCTCAATACTACAGGCCAAAGATGGCATTTACTACAGGATCAGCTAATCTTGTATAAAGAGGCTTGGTCCTGTCCTTGCTCTGTGTTGAGGTATTCATATGCACGTGTGCATGGGGATTGCTGCCACGAGGAGAACTTCACCAAAACAGAGGAACACTGAGGCTGGGAAATTCAAAGTAATTCATACTTATACAGCTTAATCTCCTTCAAGAATCTCCTCCTCAGTTACTATTAATCTTGGTAGGCCATACAAATATTTCATAGGTCCTAACTAAATCTCAAAAGTCAAGTGCAAAATAAGGATACTGCCTATTGTTACAAGAATAATACTAGCAGACCAAGGAAAGCTGATGAGCATTTTGACACTGATCACCCAAAGACGAGGTCTTCATGCACTACTGCAGTTAAGGGGCAGGATTGATCTATCCTAACAATCTAACCCTAAAATTTGTCAAATTAAGTTCTTATTGGTCAGCAGAAAGAAATAGTCTTGGAAGTCAGTTCTCCTCACCTAGCCAGGTTAGGAAGAGATGAAACAATGCATACATTTCCTCTTTCTTATTGACGTAAATGTCTTGATTATTAACTTAAGCTTATCTACCTAAAGTTACTAGAGGTAGATATCACCTTCAAGATATTTAAGTTTTTTTAATTTGGTAACTTCCAACATTCACAGAATCACTGTGTAATTAGGAACAGTGCCTCTCTTACCTACTGTAAAAGAGATACCACTATAAGCAGACTACATCTTGTATGCTACAGGAGTTTTGCATGTTACCTGTTTGGAACAATTAGACAACAAATATCTGTGTTTTTAAAGGCAATCAAGGTTTCAGAAGCTAAAAGCTGCTTTGCCATTAGAAAAATCCAAAACCAGAGCTGTGAAGACACTGCCACATACCGAGGAAACAAAATTATAAAACATGCAATACACTGGATGTGTGCAGTATAGGACCTGACACTGTGATTTCCTTGACATTTTCCTTAAGCGTTCATTAACAGAATATAATTTAACTTAGTTAATGCTAAAAAAGATTCCTTATGTGGAGACAATGTTGAAAATACAAATTTTTACATTATTACTCATTATATTTGCTTAATGCCTTTTCCTCAGTGTTAAGATGAGCCATATACAATGTTAAGATAACCCCTCATAGTCAAAAACAATGCTAGAAATCTCACTTCAGAACTCATATCTAAGTTTGGAACTGATGAGCAACAAACCCAGCTTTTCAATACAAATCCTGTCATCTATAACATATTAAGCATAATTCATAATAGAAACCTTGCTACAGTATTTTCACAATTAAAAAAACCCCTAAACAAACACTAATATTTCTGAATGAGAGATAAAGTATCATACGCATTTTCATTCAAATTATTTGCAAAGATTTATTTATTTAGCAGTCTGTCGCTTGAAAAAAGTTTTCTCTGAGACTATAGATGGGAAATGAAACAAAATGTGAAACCTTTCCTGAATAGATAAATTAATTGTTTTAAAAGCTTCTGTATTGCTGCAGTTTCTCTACTTTAAATTTACATTCTAACAACTCCATACAAAAAGTCAAAAGCAGTTTTGACAATGACAACTGCCATTAACCTTTGTTAGTTGTTCCAATTTAAACGCACTGAAAACATCTGTGGTTCCAAATCATCTTCCTCCCCTTCATCCCCAAACTGATATAGTTCAATTGGCTTTGGTGTGACTTTCATCAGATCAATACACATCCTTATTATTTTTATGACATGTTCAATAAAAGCATTCCAAAAGCTAAAGAGCTGACTTACCATTTTCTTCCAAGTACATCAGAAGGATGCTGCTAGATTCAGTCCCTTCTACAGCATAATCAAGTGCAATATTTCCATTAACATCTTGCAGAAGCACATTAGCTCCAGCCTACAGACAAGAATTAAAAGTGCTTTAGGTTTTTGCACTGAAATCTCAAAACACAACTGGGGTTCTTACATGATCCTATTCAAAAACATTTCAAAGCTGGGGTTCTTAGGCAGCAGGCTGATTATAACCTGATTATAACCTGAAGCAAAACCAAACACAGAAAAAGGCAAAGACAAAACAAAGGACTCATGAATGTCAAAAAGGCTGCCTTTGAGACAGCTGACACTGTTGCCACACTAGCTGTCCCGTCTGGCTTTGCCACACAGATGTCTGAGTTGCTCATCGGTGAGTTTTGCAACCACCACCATTTGCAGCAAGACACTTTAAAGTCAGCTGTCCCTGACTGCAGTCTGCCTTAAACACTCCACCAGCAAGCAGCAGTGGTCAGTGGTGACTGACAAGCAGCACAGACACCCCTGCGGTAGGGATGGGCAGACAGCTGCCCTGGGTAACCTTGTCAGCTGGCCTGACCTCTTAAAGCCTCATCCATCAATCCAACCTCAAAGAGAACCATCCATTGCTAAACGAAATTGCCATTTGTCACCAACTGGAGACAATGAAAATGAGCTTGATAATTTCAGTTGTAGTCTCTAAAGAAGCCAGGTTGAAATTTCTCGAAGTTTCTTTCCAAATTCAATATAAATGACAACCAAGAAGAGCCCTTGGGGTTGAGGAGTAGTGAAATGAACAGCTTGAAAAGAAACCACCAGCATGATTGTATTTTCTATATTAAAGATTGCTAATGTAAGAATCTGTACGAAATTTTTTTTTTTAAGTAAAAAAGCTGTCATCCTTGAAAATACAAATGTCTGGTGGACATAGAAGCTTACATTACTAGTGTTACATCATTAGAAGTTACATTACTAGTGAACTGCCATGTATCTTCTTTAAGAGGTTGTAACATTAATTAATTTCAAATTGCTCTCTATGGCTTTTAATGGCAAAGAATTATAAAATAAGTGTGACCTCAGGTAAATTTAATTCCTTTTCTTAACAGCTTGTATGATAAAGAGTTTAATAAAAATGAGAAGTGCCAAGGACTGCCTTTCTTAAAACCACAGCAGCAGAGGTCAAATGCAATATGAAATTATTAATAGAAGACATAACTGCTTTTTTCAGGAGCTTTCTCCCTAAGTATTGTATCAAAGAAAACCTTGCAGTAGGCTCAGGTTCTGGCTCAGCTATTTTGTGTCAAATTTTGTAATTTGACACAAAAAATGAGCAAGTTCATGTAAGCTTTATGTTATCAAGGTTGAAGCTGCACTGTTAGTCTGAGGTGATCTGAGTTTCCAACACAGTGACCAGGGGACAGACAGGCATCAAATATTACTCACCTCAGCTGTCTCAAACATCTCTTACATCCTATAAGATCACATTCTATGCAGGAAAATAGTCTGTCCTCCTGCAAAACACACTACTTTCTTCTAGCCTTATCTTGTTGCACTGACTGTAAGGGGAGCCCAGAGAGCAAATTTAGATTAGATGTATTTCTTCTGACTTTTTAAATGAAATTAGATGAGAGGATTTGACTCTCATGCTTATTGAAAAGGAATGGAAGGAGACTTAAAAGTGCAAAAGCTTACATTCATGATAGTGCTATGAAAAGAAATTTCTACTGTCTGTCCTGCCAGATAAAATCAAAAAGATGGTAGGAAATCAAAAGGTGAATTTGAATATCATAGTATCTTTAGGGGACAGTTTAACAACTATTTATTGCATTGGTTCCACTACTAGGAAGTATGATTTTTCTTTTGCTTTCTACCCCTGTGTTGGTGAAGGCAGAATTATGAAAGTAAAATACTTTCATATCTCATTGCTTTGCTTATAACTAAAACCCACAAAATTTTGCAGGTATCTATTCTTCCTTGCATGTAGACAATCTCCAGGCAATGTAAAAAGACCATTTTCTTCCTTGTTGAGTTAAGAAACCACAAGACCTTTGATATATCAAATGCAGGAAAAGTAGGATAATTACTTTGGTCAGCAGCACGCTTTTAGTTCATTTCTAACATGTAATATCACAGAAGGAAGGATACAATATGGAATTACTTATCTCCAAGTAATTTCATTGTGTATTTCTATATTAATACCTTGAGAAATGTTTGCAATGCTCCCAAACAGTTTATTTTATGGGTTTAGTAGTAGGCATTTTTAATGTGGTGTATCATCCCTGCCTCCCAGCTCTGCACCATCTGTGAGCTTACTGGGGGTGTGCTCTGTCTCACTGCCCTTGAAGTCCTTGAACAGGACTAGACCACCACGAACCAGGGGCTACACCACTAGTGTGGAAAACATTGCAAACATCACAGATGTTGTACCTCACTTTAGATTCAGATGGCCAGAACTGTGCTAATGAACTTGAGTGCTCCGTTACATATACAACCTCATAGGCCAGACAATAAGAAATCCAATGTGACAAGAGACAGAATTCAGATTATCTGAATAAAGTCCTACTTTGTTTTTGGGCTTCTGCTCACAGCTCTTGAAGGAAACATGAGGAAAACTGTCCCCATGCTGCTGCTGATGCTTTCCAAATTTGCATGCATACTTTGTTTATACTTTAAATGTGATTCCATATTTATTCCATTTCAATGCAACCCACTTGAATTCTGCATGCAGTGCTCAATGTATGTGAAAAGTTACTGGCTTACTTATTCTAAACACATCCTCATTCTCAAGTCATTTCTCAATAAAAATGAGAAATGTTTTACAAAATTTTATGTACTATATGCCATATATACAAAAATATTTTTGAGACAATTATTTGTCTGCAATGATAAATTGTTTCTATTTTAGTAAGACTACAGAGGGAATATCTTTAAATATATTACCTTAAGGTGTTTCTAAAGACACCAGGTTAAATAACACCAAATGCAAAATGCAACTGAAGTGCATTTGTGCTATGCAGAATGACATCCATATGTAGATACAGCAAAAGAGATTGAACTCTGGTGATCAACAATACCTGAGTAGACTTTACCAGATTTACATAATATCCCCACATAATCAGAAATCTGAGCCTGCTGCCAAAGAGAAAATACCTTTGGCTTGTGAAAGGACAAAAGATTTCCTTTCTAGCTCCAGCAATGATGATTCAAAATACTTCAATTTTTATTAGGATCACACTAATTTTTAATTTTTTAATTCTGTTTTAATTTCTCTCTATTTACCTATCTGCAGAATCTCTGATGTTTTCAATGTTTTCATTTCAGAAAAGCAGAGTAGAATAGCTAATTTCCAAAGAAAGTGGTGTCCCTTAATTTTAGCTAGAGAGCTCAGGAGCAATATTGCTGACATAGGTTAGATGTGCACAGTTCCACAGTATTAATCTATGTGCATGCCCACATTTTTTACCCACATGATGCAGTTTAAGATGGTTTCCCACTCAGTGGAAGAGAGATGTGCAACTTCAGATTCAGTGTAGAGTACATGACACAAGTACATCTCCAATGCAACTTATCCCATGATCACATCTTTGTATAGCTAAACTTGGAGCTAATTTAAGATAGTACAAAGAACACTGCTTTTGTTTAACAGGATGCTGTAGGAGCTGAACTCTTCCTCCCCAAATCATGCTCCAGAAGATGGGGAAAGAACCATATAGCTTCTGAAGTACAAGCACTACTCGAAGTTTTGATTTGCAAGAATTTACAAGAACTAGCAACTGCATGACATCATCACATGTGAACATTTGAACATTCCTCTGTAGTGTTCTGTCCCTGTAGAAGCTACCCCTTGCCCCTTGGGAGAGGGACCCAAGAATAAATGCAGTCACAAACTCTTAAGACTGTGTTGCTGCAGCTGTATCCAGTGGATCAATGTCCAAACTCCCACTGCTAAGCTAAAAGTTGAGTTTAGTCCATATTCTACAGTTAGGAAGCCTAATTAGTGATATTGTTAACTCAGAGGCAATCAATAAACAATCAATCTCTCAACCTTTTTTTTTAATAATTAACTGATTCTAAAAATCAATTTATCATGCACACGGGCAAATTTTAAATTAAGTACTTAATTTTTTAGAAAGTCTTAAAACTTCCTTCTGTACTATTTATTATCTGGCCAATATTACTTCCTACTCTTTCTTATTTCAAGTGCTGTGACACGACTTATGATTCCAAAATGAAAAATATATCAACTACCATTATTAAAAAAAAAAAAACATCCCCCCCCCCAAAAAACCCAAAAAACAAACAAAAAAAAACCAGAAAAAAAACCCAAAATCAAAACCAAAACAAAACAAAAAAAAAAACAAAAACAAAAAACCAAAAAAAACCAAGGGCCCAGGAAAAGGGCCCAGGAATCTCCATTTTGAGGAATGTGTCCTTATTTAAAGATTTAAAATTATGTATTTCCTTCTGTGTCTCTGAAATTCACAATATTTTTTGTATCAGCAGTCTAACTTTATTAGGATAGGTGAAAGTCATATGAAAAGCTGTGGGCTTAGACCTTCTCCAGCCATCTCCAGTGTTCAGGGACAGAGTTGTATGGCATTGTATGCCCAGAAATTCAATGTCATCACACCAATAGGGACAGCAGTGTAATCTGATTTAGGCATTGTTTGAGGACTCCTAACTTACCAAGGTTCCCCAAGAACTTGGGAGAGATTTGGGCATTTCTCTGCCTAGGTACTACCTCTTGCTTACCTTCCCAGCTAGGATGTCACAGGTTTTGCACCCAGACAACATTGTGGTCAGAAGGGTTTCCTGGTGGAAATACTTTGTGAAGCAGAGTCAGCATCAATCCATTTCAGGTGGAAATTGGGCAGATTCCTGAAAGTCTGACTATGATTCAATGAAAATCTTGAAAGTCTTACATCTGTTTCATACCTTAAATAGTTCTCTCAAACCTGTGGGCCATGCAGGTTATTTAAATATTTGAAATAACTGAGTAATTTAGATTTATTCATATAGTAGGAAGTCCCAGGTGCATTATAAAATATTTGTAATACAGAAATGATGACACAGCAATTGCCTCTGTCTCCTAGGATTACCACCATTGGCTTCATGAGGTTTTATGAAGGCAATCAGAAATACAGTAGACCCTGAGGAATATGTGAATATGTGTAGATATTAAAAAAAAAAGAAAAAAAAAAAGGACAGAGGCAGAAAAAAAATTAATACACATGTTGCTGTGGAAAAAAAAAAAAACAAAACCAAATTTTTCTCCTAATAGGAGGCTCCTGCACAGTTCTTGTAATGGTTCAATTCTTCTACAATATGCTAGCTGTGTGCAAATTGTGCAGTCACCTGTCAACTGTATCACAAAACCTGACTTTTTTATACCTACTTATATTCTTGTATTAGTAATCTATTTTTATTCAATTCCACATATTCCACATGTATATAACAGTATACACTTATATACATGCAAATGTAGAAACATTTCTATACTATTATCTCATCTATGTTCATCAATTTCTGGGATAGGCTAGCATTTTTTCATTAACAGCTTGAACAATTCACTTTTTCATGTTTTTTTTTTTAAATATAACCACATGATTTACAAACCACACCATTTTTAAATGTCATTAGACAAGATTAAATGTAATTCTTCATGAAACATTTGTGGCATGTCCCCTCCTCTGACATCTGTAGTTGAATTTTTTCCCCTTTATTGACCTACTTTTTCACATTAATTCCATGAAAAGGTTTTGCTGGTTGAAGGACACCCAAGGTTTATGCACACACACACCTGCATGTTCTCATGTATGCCACAGCTACTGTGCTAATCCTACATCCTTGCCAAAGTCCTTAGTACACAAACAGTTAAAAAAGAAGCAAAAGTAATCAGGATATAGAGCTCTATTTGTTTGAGAATAAGGAAACATACAGGAAATCCCACGTGCTCAGGGCTCCATGGTGCAATGCAATCTTGCTCTCTAACCTCAATTGCTTGCATAAATTTTCATTCACGATACCAAATCCCACAAATCTAGCTGGCTCCTCTTTGTGGCTGCTATTAGACTTGTTTGAATCTCATTCCTTAACAAAGCAAAAGGAATAAAGTTGCTCTACACAGTGTTGTGGTTTAGGTCATTAGCACTGGATACCACTTTACACAAATTCACGATGCTGAACAGATGAGGAACAGTTCTCAAGGCAAAGCTCAAAAAAAAAAAAAAAAAAAGCTGAAGGCTTCACCACGTTAGGAAACCACAGACAAAGAAATAAAAAATTAAGTGAGATTGAGCAGCTGCTCTCAGTTCAAAAGCATGTCTTCCTTCCAACTCATTTCAACAACAGATTTTCTGCGGGCAGAAAATTATTTCACAGAAATCACAATACAGCTACTAGAAGAGCTGGGGAAAAAAAGTGATTACAATTATAGGTCCTCCACTGACAGTTCTCCTACCTGCTGCCATCATAATTGAGTTTTGCCTGCTTAGTAAGAAGAAAACTGACAGACACAAGCTGAGTAACCTGTTTTGTATTCTCTTTGTGAGCACAAAAAAATCTAGAAAATATTTTACTAAATCTAAATATTGCTTCTCAGAACACTGATTACAGACTCAATACTTTCATTTTAACTTTTCTCTACATAAACCTTCAAGGAAGACCCTTCCCCATGACATGACTGATTCTTAAGATATTTGGGAGATAGACAATCAATATCTACACACTCCAGAGTAAATAAAAGATTCCTGTTCCAGAACAAAACATCATAAGAAACCCATGAAAAAGGCTGATTCAGGACTAGAAATCTACCATGAAGGATACCTATTTCTAAATATTTACTTTTACTCCTCTGACTCCTAGGCTTGACAAAGAAATGGAAAGGAATCACAAACATTTATAAGGTAGCTACAAAGATATGGAAGTTCAGTACAGCCTGTGGCAAACAGTACAGTCACCTCAAAGCTGCTCTAGCTGCAGTTTTGGCTTGATTGACCCTTAATGCAGCTTGCCAAAAGAAAAGGAAAAAAAGACAACAGACTTCCCTTGTGGAAGACAAGAGTGTGTCTGATGGAAAATCATTCTCCAAACAGAGATATCTGCTGCACAGCTAACCCTAGCAGCCTCCTTCCTTTCATACATCTTGAAGAAAAGCAAATGGAAATTTCACCTGTACAAAAGCAATCCTTTAAAATGCCATTCTTCATCCTTCATCAGGCAATTTCCATCACTGCAGTCTGTGGGGGACACACCTGATATTTTATTAAATAGGAATTTCAGTAACTCCAGATTGATGACTTGGGCTTCAAAGTATTATGTTTTACAAATAATAAACCATGTCTTCTCTTGGGCAGTTAAGTTACTTGCAGTTAGTTAAGTTCCACATGAAACCACCATCCCTCAACCATAATGGATGCCATTTTCCAAAATAAAAGGTTTTCATCAATAAATTCTTATGTTTTAAAACCTGAACTCCTAAAAGTATTGAAGAAATGCAAACAGGGGCCTCATTAAGTCTGAAAAGATTTTCTTCCTTTCTTTACAGAGTGTCTCTTAGCAACATAACAAGGATCCAAACTCCATTTCTATACATATAAATTCAGAACTAAAATCTGTGGATCACAAATCAAAGTAACAACTGTTAGGTGCACTAACAAATGTTTCATGCACGCCGTACTTTGGCTTGTGTAGTTATAGAGAAAATGCAGGGAACAAATCCTCCTGCTCAGCTGATTTCCTTCATAGTAGGACATCATGCTAAGGTGCACTCATGAATAATTCTCCCTTAATACAAATAGAAAAGCCTCTCCCTTCCTTTTACATGAACTTGCAGAGAGCACAGCTCTGCAAACTGAGCTGACCCAGAGCACCATTTACAGGACTCCTTCCATAACCTTGAATCAATGGTTACCTGCAGCAGGAGTTTCCACCTCTCACACAGGAAAGGCTGCAATATTACTGTCTGCAATATTTGCTCTATTTCAGGGCTTTCAACTCTGCAAGAGTTGCTACTGTCTATAAACCCATGCCTGTCACATTACCAAAACTTCTCTTTCACAGGGAGTAGGAACTGTCTGCCATCTGGATGAGCTTAACTTGTGATATAATAAAGGTCTGAATTCATTTTCAGCATGCCTGATCCCACCCACATCATAAAAACACAAACACAAGGCTGAATCCCTTATGTCTGCAACAACACAGCCTACAGAATCAAAGCTGAATTCAGAGCTTTAGAAGTGCCCTCCAGGCATATAAAATAAACTGAAAAAGATAAAACACATATCTCCAAAAAAGCACTCTCAATAAATCAGGAGAGAATGCAGTGCTGAAAATTTTATGCTAATACTTTTATATAAATGCTAAAATAGATGCATTTGTATTAATACAAATTTATGTTATGCCACTATTACTCACTTATTTCTATCATAGGTACATGCTAAACCAGTCAAGGAACGATCATAAAAATGTAGTTTGATATTCACTCATCCTTGAATAAGTAGAGTATTTCAGCAGCACTGTGGATAAAAGTTCTTTAATTCATGGCTCTTCGGTGCAAAAATGGGCACCGAAATCTGAATACACAACTTAACTGCTCATCAAAACAGACTTACTTTCTTGTTATAGTCTAGGAATTAAGATTTATGGGTGCATGCCAGCGTGCATAATGAACATCACAGTGTTCCAAAATCCCAAGCGTGTATCTCTGTGACATGCTGGGTAAAAAAGGATAAAAGTATGTGCCAATACAGTGTCTGTTCATAAAAAACATCGTGTAGTTGTATATATATAGGATCACCAATGGCTACAAAAATCCCCAATTGTATTTGAAAATGTACTCCTTAGCTGTTGAATTACTTCACAAAATAGTAAAAAAAAAAAAAGTACTTTAAAATCATCAAAGTTCCACAACCATTTTGGCAACCATTTAGTTCATGAATAAAGCATTTTCCTCCTTAAACTAATAAAATGTAGGCAATGTCAGTTCACAGAAAAGATTTTCAGTAGAGTTTAAAAAAAAAAAGGCTGTCATGGCACATATTACAGATTGCTTGACAGGCATAGTCTGTTTGACTAATGCATGCAGAAGATAAAAGAATTAGCACTGATGACTGAAAATGAAAGACCAACATTTTCCCATCTGTTTGTGCACCATGGGGACTTAAATTCCGCCCATCAGCTGGAAGGCATTGAAAAGGCAAAGAAAATCCCACTCCAGTTCCAGTACTGAAGACTTCTGAGAACACTCTAGAAGTGTAGCATGTTTGCAACAGCATCTTTCAAAGTAAAATACAACTAAGCATGCAGTTCTGAAATAAAAAGCTAAAACCTAGTTATCCAGAAGTGGTCAAATAAAAAGTAATGTACATTTCTCAAGTTACCACTATTGCCATGCCATACAGATTTGCATTTGGATCTTAATCAGACAGCCAGTTGTCTTTCATGGTGGTTCTTCAAATTCTGAATCCTAATACAAACCACCAAGGTTTCTTGGAATTTAAGGTCTTAATTTCTAAGCTAAATATAATCTGATTTCCTTGACTTAGATTTGCCTCAAGCAATTATTCTAATTTACTCTCTTTTCCTCAAGCAATTATTCTAGTTTACTCTCTATCTGGAAACGCTGAGAATCATCCAACTAGTTTGACTAGAAATTGGAAGAACGAAATTATTTTTGTTATATCCATTTCTGTTTCTTAACTTCCATACTTTATAAGTTTTTCAACAACTTCAACTGATCATCCTTAATGTCATGAAAATCTCCACTTCAAATGCATGACTAAATTTTGCCATACAATTTGAATTTGATTGCCTCAGCCTCAGTGTGTCTTCATATGCAATCACTGCTGGTTTTATAACTAAGAGGAAATAGGCCTTAACAACAATATTTTTCTCTTGCTTTCACTGGCTAGATGTGCATTCAGGCATGAGACAGTTTAGTTTAGCCACAGTGTAGGGCAAATGAATCTACAGTTTCTGCTGTGACAGGCCATGGGCAGGACATACTCAGTTCTAGGGCTCTCACATAACTATGAGTTTAAACATCCAATTCTCTAGTCTCTGCACATATGCTTTATTCAACCAGAAATTACAGGAACCAATCTTACTCTCAAGATATTCACTTGTCTTAATACAATATCAATATTTCAATATTTTACCTGCCAAAAATTTTCCTTCCATTGAAAAAAAGGTGTTACATTAAAGAGCAACTAATGAAGAATTATATATCTATGATTTTCATCTCCAAAGCCAAGTATGACAAAAAAGAAAACAAGAACGGTGTTTCTTTCTTACTTTCCTACTTTATGAAGGCACCACTTGGTTCAAAATATATGTTGCACATTTTCAGTGAGGGCTTCTCAGAAAAGAGACAAAAAGATGAGGCATTAGGGTATCAGAAGGTCTCTAAGAGCATGAAGAGACTCCTTTTAGCTTCGTATGCAAAAAAAGGATTTTCTTTGGAAAAATTGCATGAATGGGATGTACCTGTTTGAATGTCACAAAAATAATTTTATGTACTTTTAATTTTTTTAAAACCATTTTATCTGAAAGTGTGAAAAAAATTTAGAATGTATTTTCTCACTGAAATTTTGCATTTTTATTGAAAGTAGGAGGTAGACTAAAGAATTGAAAAAATATAGAAAATTTGACTTGAATGTTATATATCACAGAAAAGAAGTTATTTTTGCCTAGAATAGCATTCTCATTCTAGTCTATTATTAAGACACTGCAGCAAAAATCCAAAAGATCAGAATGAGGTCAAAAAAAGGATAGTTGAAGTACAGAAGGAGGGGTATTTGACTTGATATTGCCAGCACTCAAATTATTTGGCAAGAAAAGGGAATTAGAAAGGAAACTTCAAAGAGCATTGATGACTAAAGACTAAAATTTCCCCATCTGTTTCTGCACATGGGACTTGCAAACTTCCCATCAGTAGCAGAGCTTATAGAAAAAAAGAAATTATTCGAGCACTGAATGTCTCTGATAACAGAATAGAAGCACACTTTCTTCTAATTTTATTTTAATTGTAATCATTAAAAATTATGACAGGCACACAGAAAAATGATCAGTCCCTGTCTTATATACTTACATAATACTCCAACAAAAGGTCACTTTTTGAAATTATTGCCTTTTATTTTTAGAACAAATAGAAAGAAAATCTCCTTCACACAGCAGAGAATGAACCTTTGGAATTGCCTGTCAAAAAGTCTTTTAATCTGACACCACAGTTAGAGTTAACAGTTACTTTATAGCCATTAAGCAAGCCTGTAATTACAAAAGGTCAAACAAATCTCATACTTTAGGAATTAAAAAGATCATTCCCTGGGGTTAGCAAGAACAGTCACTTGTGTACAAAATTGGACAGTTAGCAAGGCACAGCATTATTGTGGGCAAAATGGAGATAAGAAGCATCCTCTGATGATCCACTACTGTACTGATAAGTACAAATTAAATACAATATATCAAGGTTAAAGTTTTATTTAATACATCTCCTTACAAAATTCTATGTGTTTGTATGTATGTACATGTAATATGCATGCATATATATGGGAAAGTAGTCACGCACACACACACACATATATACACATATACACTCCAAACAAAACTGCAGGACAAAGTTCTGCCTGGTACCTTCACTTGAAAGAGTTTCCACCCCTGGCACACCACAGAAGAGGGCAGAACAAACAAAACAACCACAAAGAAAGGAAGTTGATTTTGATGGCTCTGTACAGATTGAAAGTTGCTTTTTGAAGAGCTTGTAGTTTACATGTTCAGTGTAAATAACATAAATGCAGAAAATCTAACCAGGGGCAAACCTCAAGGCCCTGTTGACCCTGAGGGTCTTCTCCTCAATCCCTACAGTTTGGGGGGATTTTTCCCTTCCTGTCTATGCACACTGTCATATCCATGACTTTGTATTTATGCTACTTGGGAAATATAGATGCTGAATGTTTTGATTTTCATTCTCCAGTTCATTCTGAGATTATATACACACACGAGTATGTGTAAATTAAATATACTTGAAATGGCACACATGAATAAATAGGACTACTTCAGGTATGACATCAGATCTTACCATTTTATTAATGCAGAGAAAAAAGTCAGAGCCCATGTTAATGTATATACACACACAGAGTAATAAGAAAGAAAATCTGTATTACATGTCTCTGGTGTAAAATGCAGGAGATAAAACAGCATGCAATAAACGATAGCTCTGTACAGCATATAGTTTCTGCAAAGATAAATGCATCATGCAAGGAAGTAAGAGTACCAAACTACTATTTTAACTCAGTTAATTTGCATTTTTGTTATGAGACAGATTAATTGTGTTGATTGATAACATCAACATGTTCCCAAGTGTACAGGGAAGGGACTGTACAGTAGCTTGATCTGCACTCAGGGTGATGCTGTCTTGCTGGTTAGTAATTAAATCTAGATCTTCTAGAAACAAATCATCATGTGAAATACCAAACCTATTTAAGGAGTTTGGTACGCCAATCATCTTAACACAAACCTGGCTTCTCAGAACATCAGCATATAATTAGAGAACTCACCAGAAGAGTAGAAAAATGCTCTTATTTTCCTGTGCTAGAGTAATGAATGAAGTGCAGTGGACAAGAAAATCTTCCAGTTATAGTCAATAGTAACTTGCTGTGGGACTGCAGCAATTTAGTCCCTAATAGAGATGTGGGGGAAATATATGCTCCATGACAAATTTTGAAATTGATTACATGAAAAGAAAAACATATAAATCCTAGCAATAAAAGTATAACCACAGCTGACATTTATATATTCACCAAACATAAGACTCCAGGTCGATTTGCAATAATTGGTCTCTGGATTAATATATATATTGGAAAAGTGATGACATTTTACACAAAATTGAAATAAATACTTCAAAGACATAATGCTGTGCCATCTATCAAGGATTTGTGTATGTGTTTTATCAGACAATTTTTTTTCCTCATGCTCATAAAATGTAATATTAAAAGTCAATGTTGAAGTAATAGGCATTAATCTATCAACTGCCTATCACCTAGCAAAGAAACAACTGTCCATAATCAATCCCTTACCATTCTCTGGTCTTCATTCAAGAAAATGAATTTTTCCACCTTCCAGTATTGTCATAATTTTAAGGAACATCCTTATTCCCCAAAAATGCAAGTTTGTAATCTTGCAGTATTCACAAATTCAACAAATACTTTCCATTATTTAACATTTGGAAAAATATTATTTAGTGTGTTTTAAAAATTCACAATATATCACAGTTTCTAATGAGAATAAGTTGAAATTTAAGACAAGTCTGATTTCATAAACATCAACTTCAAATAGCTGAAGACACAGCTCTTATTTAGAAATAATATAAAGGCTAGTTTTCTTCTTTGCTTTCATAAGCCAGCTTTTATACATTTTCCAACATCTCTTTAGCCTTTCATCCTTGCAAGCAGCAACCACATCTTGCTCAAACTCATTACCAAACCAGAAAAAATAAAGTACATCCAACTTTCCATTATTTTTCTTTTCATGACTTTAATTCCTACACTTCACTATCCACCCCAGTCTCATTATTTTATATTGTTCTACACTGAACTGAATTACCTACTTTTTCCACACATAGTCCACACCAATTATTCTAGATTTGGAAAATCAATGCTTTTGCTCCACCTTTCTGATTCTAGCTGAAAAGTCTTTGAACACATGTGCGAACCTGAATCTTTTAATGACCTTTGTGGCACCTCATTTATTAGCTCCACTAACCCTGCACTGTTACAATTTACCTAAACCATCTGCTTTCAATAACTAAGCCAGTTTTTCCTGCAGCAGTTTTCTTTCCAATGACTTTGCACATCAATCTTTATGGTGGCATATCAAGGTAAGTTGTCCTTGAACTTTTGATAAATTGTATCAGGGCTGCAATTTCCCCTACTGGCTCGCTCACAAATTCAAAAATTCATGGATGTTCATTTGATGGCTCTTTTTTCACAGGTTCATGCTCCCAAGACCTTCTAAATTATGCATTACAAACTATGCCATAGTGATATTTCATTCCAGTACTTCTGAAATGAAAACACACAAAAAGCCATGTACAACTGAGAGGGGAGGCTGTTGGTCTGAGTGTTTTGGGGATTCTTTTAGCATTCAGTAACAGCTCTTATCCAAATACTATATTATAAATATAAAAATATAATATAAATAAATCTATTTAAATATAACTATAACCATAAATATAAATATAAATATAAATATAAATATAAATATAAATATAAATATAAATATAAATATAGCACTATAATAATATATTAAATAATAATAAATTTTATTCATTAATGGTACAAACTTTAATTTATATTATTATTATAATTTGAAAATAAATTGGATTGAATACTTAATTAAAAAAAATCTGGCTTAAATCCTCATAATATAGTGATTCAAGGTCTACTTTTAAGTTCCATTTACTTCAATACTTGATGTCAAAATCTGTCACAGTTGGAAAGCATTGCTCAGAAAGATATATAGATCCAAATTAAAGAAGTGCATTATTGTCATGATTACTAAATTATACTGACTTTCCAATCCCATATACAAATTAAACACATGCTTTTTTAGTTAAATTTGGCTAGGAAATGTCCATCTTCCCCGATGACAAAATTTCCTAACATTTAAAAAAAAAATAGAACATCCTTCTTCCCACAGAAAATCGAGAATCTTTTTTTAATAATAAATACTTCTGAGAAACACAATTAATTACTGATCTAAATGCCATCCTCAACTTACTTTCAGAGACTAAACATCTAGCTTTTGTGGCCTTGGGAATTTTTTTCTTGACAAAGAAAAAGCCCTTTTTTTTCTCCTTTGATTTCATGCTCTTTGGCCATTTTGTATTTTGCTTTTGAATATCTGGAAACAGTATTAAAAACAAGCAAACAGAAATATTTCAAATGCTTCAGAAATTGTATGTTTGCCCAGTACTTAACTTTTCTTTCTGAACTGCGTTCTTCCATAAACTTTTGTCCCATCTGTTTTTCAGGCATCAAATATCTACCATGTAACTTTACTTGCTATTTATTTTTCACAATATTATGTTTTTAATATCCTCTGTATGTTACTTTATTGTCTTAAGAACAAAATCAGAATAATTATGTCCACACAGCTTTCTGAACAGCTTTCATGTGGAAACATATTACTAGAATGTATCTCCTGAAGCATCACTTTGGTGATGCAGGTTAACACATAACACATAATCTCATTCACAACTTCAAGATCAATTTTAAAACCAATTAGGGATCAGGTTTGGGGTTCTTTAATCCCTATTACACCTGCATGAAATGCTGCTTTCCAACATATGTCTCCTAACATTACGAAAACCTTGTTTAATTTCTGTCTTAACTTTATTGCTGGACATCTTTGCAATCATTTGCTTTTATGCTAGCAGTAACTTCAATTTTAAAAGTTTTTTGTTACCTCTTCCTCTTTCTTGATATATTTACAGAAACTTCTACAACCTCCCTGATTTGATTGTTTTAAGTACAACGTATTATTTTTACTCCCTTCTCTGAAGACAGGCTTTTAACTCTCACGCTTATCCTTGCAGGTTTCCTTGGTACAATCTCCCATTCCTGAGTGTGGCTGTAGATAGCTAACTGCAGGCTCTCATTACTTGGACACTAGCAAAACCACTCTTCCCTTTCTCTAGGCAACATCTTCATTCTGACGAATCCAAGATTCTGTTTTCTCCCCACCTGCAGTTACATGTTTGCAGCACACAACTGTCTTAAAATTGACTGAAGCTCTGAGTCTTTTTCCAAGTTTTCAGCTGATGGTTCCTGAACATATCACAGAAATGTCTGTTGCTCAGGGCATGACCTTGTATTTGTACACCGAAATTTCAAGCCATTTATATTACTTCAGTCTTCAGATATACCTTATGATTTCTGTGTGACATTACAGTCCTCACCCCAAGATAAGACATCGCAGCATTGTCTTAAACATATTTCAGTATCATACCTCCATTTTACCTCTCAAGGTTATCACTGAAAACTCTAAATAAAATAATGTAATAAGACCAATCCTAATGAAACCTCAGCAGCTCTCAGGCCCATTTCTCTATGAATAGCTAGGCTGTTGTCTTGTTACCAATTTCTTCACTACCAAGCAGCTTTTCAATTCTTCATTTAACTAAGAGTTTTTCCTCAATTCCCTAGCTACTCCATGAGCAACTCTCAGAATAATTATGTCAGTGATTCAAGTAGAGGCCACTTGGCATGAAGAATGAATTTCACCTTCTACAAATATCCCCCAGTGGTGGAACATCCCCAGACCATCTTCTTCATAGCACAAAACTATGTTTACTGAAGATCAAAGCCAGATGTTGATTTTCATTATTTTGTCATTTCTTGATCCTCTTTCTCTGGGGAAAAAGAAAGTTTGAGCGAAGCTTATCCAAAATTCCCTATTTTTGTGCATGTTGTCCATCTCTCAGCATACTTTTCCTGATCTGCTCCAGCCAAAATTGGGGTTGATATTTTTTCCAATGGGTCTAACTCTCTTTTACCTCCAGGAGCTTTTGTTTTCTGGAGATGCTCTAAGAACTCCACAGTATACAGATCTGCTACTTAATAGCCATGGTCTGTGTCCTAAGTCTCATCCCCAACCACAAATGTTTTCCACCTGGACAGAGAAGGGAGGATGAAAGGGGGGGAGAGACGAAGGGAGGCAGAGAGGGAAAGTGTGTCTGTTTGTGTGTGAGATTTCTAGACACCAAAGAAGTATTTACAGGCTTTTATATCTTGCTTTCTGTGTCTACTTCCCATGTAAAAAGGCTTTGATTTCTGCCATGATTTAACATTCTTTGTACAGTTAACTGCAGATTCTATTTCACTGGCTATTTCTCCTATCAATTGAAGTTCAATGCTATTTATTTTCTTTTATATTATCCTCATTTCTTCTCTAGGCTATCTCATTACTTTCATGATAGTGCTCAAAGTTAAATGCTTTGACCATTTTGCTGTATCCAGTTAAGTTCCTGTTCTTATGTCTCCTTAAACCACCTTTAGTGCTGCATGACTAGCTAGCTTCATCACTTTTTGCCAGTCTTTATGGAGAAGGACTAATATTTCTAAAGTTTCCCATGAATGTTGCCATCTGGTCTTCAGCAACTCATTAAAAGGCATCGCCTAGTTTAGTTAATTAGTGGCCTTCATCTAGGTTAGTTTTATGTTATCTCAGCTAGCAATGATGAAAGGCTATAAGCCAGTAGTACACACTCTCTGGAAGTTCCCTCCTACACTTCTCACACCTCCACCAGCCTCTGCAAACTGAGTGAATTCAAATAGATACCCACAGCTTTCACAGAAAAAAATGCTATTTAAATTTCCTTACTACAAATATTGGTATCTGCCTCTAGGAAGACAGATGAATCATTTTTCTTTTGAGCTACATGATAATTTATACTGTAAACTGTTAGCCACTGTCTCTTCATGACCTCTGACTGCTCTTTATTCTTTCCCCTTCCCTGCTTCCTCTCATATTGACTCAAAGGAGGAAGTCATACTGAGCAAGATTGAGTGGGAGGGCAGAATTGCTTCCTCTGAGGAAGCAATTGTTTCTGGAACTATGAAATGGAAAGACCTTTCTTTAAGTTTTAAAGATAATGGCATTTTATAATTCATCTCTGCTTGCTAACACAGCCTGATGCAGTTGCAAAGAACTAGGGCAAAAATAACTACATAACTGCTGCCTGATTACAAGACTTCAGATATGTGCCATTCTCAACCTTATGGGGGAGCAGAAAAGACAGATACAGCCCCATAAAGATTTCCTTTCTACTCCCACCAGGAAGTCAGTTCATGTAAGTTTTTTCCAGTAAAAATATATCTGGTTTTGGAAAGGGGATTTGACAACAAAATCAAAAGTGGATTATACATACAGTGGATAGTACTGTATACCTGACACTGCTCATCTATTGTTGCTGTAAATCTAATTAATGATTTTATGGCAACTCCCTTTTTCACACTGCTAAGCACTGCTAAGTTCTTAAATAGGGGAGTGAAAAAATATTCAGCCTCAATTTTTGTTTTAAATTTGTACTTTTAGCCTTCTATGCCAGATTTGCATTTTGTGCTTCAATTCTAGGTTCCAAAAAGTACACGATGAAACATTTAATTAGTTAGCAGACAGAAGGTACACTCACTTTTCTTAGTAAGGTCAGTTTAAAAAAACGTATTAAGAATGTTCTGAGGATGTAGTACTGATCTCTTCTTTTCTAGTTAATTAAGTGCCAGGTTTATCACGGTAATGCTTGCAGTTCTATGAAAGAATAAATAAAGAATAAATCTCTACTGTGCCACATACTGTACAAATACCAAAACACCATCTCCAACTTCCTAGTTTCATTTGACAAGATCTACCTTTAAGATGGTGAAATTCTAACACTCATGTTGCCCACTAAAAGGTGTCTCCTGATCATAGTAAAATGAAGTGAATTACGCTCTAAAAACACAATCTTATCAGTTTTCTTTTTCTCTGTTGCTCTCAACCTCAGGTCATTCAACATCAAAAGATTTCATGATTCTTTGGTAGTGCGAGGGGAGAAAAAAACCACCCCCAAAACCAAAATCAAAGATACATTATAAAAGAAAAGTCAGAGTTTTCAACTTTCAATATGTGAGCCAAACTGTACAGCTCCATGATGATTACCTGTGCTATGCGCTGAAATTAGTGTCATAGACAGCAAGTCATAAAAAACCCATGGTTTGCAACACAGCCACAGTTATCTTGAGAAAAAAGAACTGAAAATAGGAGCTCAATATGACTGTGAACCAGTGCTGATCCTCTAAAACACAGAATTCATAATGAAAAATAATGCAGTCAGAGTGAACAAAAATTTAAAAAAAGAATATACAAGGTACTACAAAGTGGTTTTTTTATCTACCTACCCTACTGCCTGAGTAGCCAAGGTTAATATACAAAACTGCAACAGCATCAATGTTTATTCCACCACATGTGCACAGTTTCTGGCTGGGATTAAGTAATTTTCCTCCCAGTAGCCAGTGTGTGTTTTGGATTTGTGTTGAAGACGGTGGTGATAACCCCAGGATGTTTAAACTATTTCTGAGCAGCACTCACACAGATCCAAGGCCATTTCTGTTCCTCACCCCACCACTGCAGGCTGGGGGTGCAAAGGACCTGGGACAGCCGACCCCAACCCTTCAGAGGGATATCCCACACCATATGGCCTCGTGCTCAGCACATAAAGCTGGGGAAAGGAGGAGGAAGGAGGAGGATGTTCAGAGGATGGCATTTGTCTTCCCACTACACCGTTACACGTGGTAGAGCCATCTCAGCTTCCCTGGAGATGGCTGAACACCTGCCTGCTGATAGCACAGGGTCAGTTAATTTTTCTTTTGCTTTGCTTATTTGTGCAGCTTTTGCTTTCCCTACTAAACTGTCTCTATCTCAATCCACAAGTTTTCTCACTTTTACCCTTGTGATTCTGACCTTGGGAGAGTGAGTGAGAAACTGTGTGGGGCTGAGCTGTCATGACAAGAAAATAGTTTGAACAGTGCACAATTGAAGGTTACCCATTTTTATGTATCAATTAAAAGCATTTGAAGCTAAACCTTGTCTTTTGTGGAGGAACAATTAGACTGCAAGTGATGGGTACAAGTTTAAAGCTGTAGCCATTTAAAGGACAGTGAGAGGATTATACACTTGCTACAGCTAACAAAGCAGGAGCAGCCTCTAAATGCTGGTGCTTGGACATTCTGCAACTCTGGTAGCATGGGGCAAAGAACTAAGGTACAAATCTTGGCTAGTAATAGAACAAGTGCAGGGAATTAAGAAAAATACAATTTGCAATGCATCCCAAATGATGAAAAAGACCACACCCCAACCGGACAGAACTGCTGACACGTCATCCAGTCCTGAGCTTCCAAAAGGCAGTGAGGCAAGACAGAGGAGCTCCTTCCAGCAAATCTTGTTGCTGTTCACACTCTTAAAAGAGATTTCACATGGGCATAAATGTATATAAGCCTATTTCAGCATTCTCTTCAACCTGCTACAGGAGCCTCCTTCATCCAAAATCCACGAAGGGCAATTCCCTGTTCCACAGGGAGAGCACACAATGCTGCTGTGGCCAGGCAGTGACTGATGAAGGTGACCTCTCCCACCTCATGGGCGTGTGTGGCAGGCAGACCCCAGGACCACCTCTGACCTCTGCACCTCCCGACGTGCCACGCTGAGCTCCTCACTGCCCGACTGCCCAGCACCCACGGAATGGCTCTCCTGGCTGCTCAGCCAGTGCCCCCTCCCCGTGCTGACAGCTACAACACTAAGACATAAATATGTCCCTGGAAAGCTGGGCCACCCAGGGTAAAGTGTTGGGAATTGTGGAAAGAAATAGCTTCAAGCATTTCATGCTGCATCCATTTCAAAAAACAGTATTTACAATTCCAGTAGCCTTCCAACAGGACATGACAGAAAATGACCACATTGCAAACAGCTACAGCCCCTCCTAGTTTGCAGTGAATGAGCTTTGATTTTCTCACTGCTACCCACCAGAGCAAAGAAATTGTGAGTCACCACACTTTAGGTGATGAATGACAAGTCACTATCTTGTCTCAGCCAGAGAAAAATGAAAACCACCAAAAGTGGGGTGAAGTCAGAAACTGGGAGTGCTTAAGCAAATCTTCATTGATAGCTTTCTGGGATCTACATAAACTTTTTTTTTTCCTTACTTCTCCCTCAAGAAATGTTTTAAGTCCTTAATGAGGAAATCTCCACTGGCTTCTGTGACAGTTTTCCAGAAATCTGAATTGTACAATTAAAGAATCATGCTGTTACATTTTAAGTCACATCTTTAAAAGAGAAAATATGGTGTTATCTGGGCTATAAATTCAGTCCAGAAGAAATATTTATTTAAAAGTAATTCCTGAGGTTACAAGAAGCATTAGTTTTTCTTCCAGTGAAAAACTGTGGTATAATAGAAGCTGACTGTAGCTCTTATTGGCATTATCGAGGTTCATGCTACACATTAGACATGGTCCATGAAACACTAACCTCAAGGCAAAGTAATTTCTAATATGAATTGCTCACGCAAAGGCAATTCAGAATTGTGAAAAATAAGTCTCTCCAACCTCAATTTTCATCTTCACATTGTCAAATGTTATCAAAGAGGACATTAATGTGATGGTTTGAAGCCTACTGTTTTCCTAAGAATATTTCCTTCCTCTGCTATCTCTTTGAAAATCTTTAAATCTCAAAATTTCAAAATCTTAATTTTGACTTTGAAGGGAGAGTATAAAGATATTATTTATCTAGTCAAGGAAACTCTGCCTTTAAAAGTGCTGCCCACCTAAATGTGGGCAGATTTACCAGTAGTTATTGCAAATAATATGGACAATTCAAACTTTATCTGCAAAAATCCACATGCATACCCCTGCCTATTGAAATTTTAATGTACTAGGTAACCAAGTTATGAGAAAAAAGTCAGAACCTTCAGATGGAGGCAACTTGTGAAAAACAGGGACCAAGTCAAAAAACATTCAAGTGATAGGCACAGGAAAATTATTTTGGATACAACCCTGTATAAGAACACTTGAAGATTAATTAGATTGAGCTTCATGAAAAAATGGTCAAGGAAAATTTTACAAATGCCCTCTATAACCTAAACTGTTCCTATTAAAGACAACAGCACTGTATTCAGAATTTCTTAAAATTCCCCCCATTACAAGAGTTTCCCACAGTACAAGAGTTTTTTATAAATAAACTGCTCTATTCTAATTTGTCTTTTACTCTAGTAGTACATGCAGAATACAAAGGATACACAGGCTTCAGAGGTATTTACACTGGACAGAATGAGGTAATACAAGACATAAAGCATGACCTGGAAGTTTTATCCTTTATTTGAAAGGAGTAATGACAATATTTAAAACCAGATGTATCTGGTCTTTTTTGTTGTTGTTGTTTTGGTTTGTTTTTTTTTTTTTAATGTACAGGTTGCCCAGTAAGTTTGTGGACTTTCCATCCTTGAAGATTTGATCCTGGGCAAGCTGGTGTGCCTAGCTCTTGTCTGAGCGGAGGGGATGGGCTAAACAATCTCCTAAAGAGAATTCAGGAAATGTATTATCAAGTATACAGTCCAAAAATATATCTCCCTTCCTCTTAGATGTAACATTGAAATACAATTATAAGCATGACAAGAAACTCTGACCTTGCAATGACCTATTTAAAACATAAACAATTTAAAATTATATAAAAAAGACTCAAAAACTTTAAGTCATACTGTGAACTGTTTCTGCAATGCTGTTTTAAAGAGCAAGATCACATGAACTGAAAGAAAGAGCTGCATTAGTACTATTGCATAAAACTAGAGCTTTTGGTCCTAGGAAAGGAAGCATAAAACAGAACCAAAGAATAATTTAGGGTGGAAAGGACATGTAAGATCATCGAGTCCAGCCACTAACTCAGCACTGCCAAGCCCACCACTAAACCATGTCCATATCTGTCACATCTACACAACCTTTGAATACTTCCAGGGGTGTTGACTCTGCCACTTCTATGGGCAGCCTATTCTTGACTACTCTTTCAGCACAGAAAGTTTTTCCAAATATTCAATCTAAGCTTCCCCTGGTGCAGCTTGAGGCCATTTCTCCTTCTCCTGCTGCTTGCTACCTGGCAGGAAGGGCCAACCCCCACCTTGCTACAACCTTCTTTCAGGTTTTCTCTGGGCCTTTTCTTCTCTATCCTAAACAACCCCAACTCCCTCAGCTGCTCCTCATAGGACTTGTGCTCCAGCTTCATTACTCTTCCCTGGATCCACTCCAGCCCCTCAGTGTCTTCCTTGTAGTGAGGGGCCCAAAACTGAACACGGGATTTGAAGTGTGGCTTCACCAGTGCTGAGAACAGGAGGACAATCCCTGCCCTGCTCCTGCTGGCCACACTACTGCTGATACAGGCCAGGATGCCATTAGCCTTCTTGGCCACTTGGCACACTACTGCTCTCTAAAAGGCTGAATGCCATATCTATTACTACATTGTGCAAACTCAGCATTAAAAAGTCAGAGTTGTTTATATAAATATTAAATTTGTCTCATTTTGACCATGCCTACAAACACTTTTTATGAATACTGAATGTAAGTTAGCCAATGCTTGCTGTTCAGAGGAAGCTTTTGATAAGATTTTCTGAAAACTCAACTCTTAACAGAAAGTGACAAGGAGAAAATGAATATTCCATTTGGGACTGAGTACTTATCAGAGATATAAGCTCTGGACCACAGGGGAGAAATAGGAGATACTTGACATTGATGTTTGCAATTTATTCTCATTGAAGTCCTAAAAATGCCTTCTAAAAATCCTGAGCACCAAAGCGATGTCAAGAAAAACCAAGCACTGTACATGTTTCCACTGATGTGATTAGTAGCAATATGTTGCATTCATACAGCGGTTTAAGACCTTAGGGTGGCTCCATTCTGTCTCCTTTTCAAGCACACAGTGCATTGCTTTACTTACTAGTAGCAGTAGCAGGACAATATCAGGATTATCACAGGCACAGGCTACATGCATTGATGTCCAAAAATCCTCATCTTGATGATTTACATTTACTCCTCTGTCAATTAGAATTTCTGCAGCAAATGCATTATCATAGCGAGCACACTGGAAGAAAAAAGAGCAGATTAGGGATGGTGTTTTCCTCAGTGTACAACTACATTTACTACATACAATTTAAATTGGGCAGATGACACATTGTAGTTAAGCTGCTGTGTTTGTAGGGACAACAGCTGAGGAATCTATAGAAATAACTGTGTCGAGATTTCTAGCTCCATGTGCATGACTCACAGAATCCCCTATTTCCTTATGAAATCTGCTGAATCTACTATAAATATGAGGCTTTTTTTCTGGTTCAACACTCCCATTCCAAATCAGTGCACAGGAATCTGTGCAGGATCATGAGTAGTGGTATGTAAGTATCTGTACACCCACACATTCATATCCCCACGCATACATGAATTTCTGCCTTTTATGCAGTTCAGGTAATAATTCACCCCTCTTCATCCCCCATTTCTATTTCCAATCCACTAACTATACTGGTTCCTGTTCGAGTCTCTCTGCCAGGTACTCTGCACACTGAGAGTTGTGGGGTGGAGGGATCCACATGTGTGTATATTTGCATGCATGTGTGCACGTTTCTATGCCTTGGTCACGGTCACAATTTTGGTAGAGAAGAAGAAAATGGCCTAGACATTGTGTTGACCTTACTCCTTTGTCACATCTATGACTTTTTATGCATAAGGTAATGGATAATACCTTTAAAAGTAATCAGGGCCCCTCAAGTTAAGATCCAACTCTGGCCTCAAACACAATCTCACTAACTCTTTAGAGAGGGAACCTATCTCCTTCCTCATGGGGGACAAGTTATGGGGGGACTATTTTTATTCTGGCAGGGAAGCCAGGATACAAAATGAAGGGCAGAAGAAGGAAAAGTGTAACTGGATTTGACTGTGAAGTCAAGATATAGCTGAGATCTTCAGCAGAATGCAGCAGCTGCATGTACCACTGCAATCATAAATATAGAAAACCCAGAAGATTAATATTAAATTCTATGAGGATAAAAAAGCAGTCCCATCCTAAATGATCTCCAAATACACTGACCATTAAGTTATAGAACAGAAATTAAATCTGAGGTATTTCTTTTAGCTCGTGTAACTTATCTGGCAGCTCTAGAAACAGTTTTGTTTTGTTGCATTGATATCATTCATTGTATCAGTACAACTTAAATTGCATTTTGTGTATTAATAATAGACATAGAGCCTTTGGTGATTAGTTGCAGCTTAGATTTGTTGCTGCTCCTTGATTCTTGCCTAATAGATTTTGTGAAATAATTGCACAAGCTCAGTTAAGGTTCCAGAATAAAACTGTGACACACAAACTTTGTTATAAGGGTGGGAGTGGGTGATTGTATGTGTGAATTGACCTGACAACATGCTCTTTGTACTGCACCAGCAGCTCAGGCACCTACTGACTTTTTATTGTACTTCTCCTCTCATGGAACCTAAAGAGAGTTCAGTGAATACTTCTGAAGTTCCCAAAGCTTGACTAGATTCAACCATATTGGGACACTCTCTACAGAGATAAAACCAGAATCCTTATCAAGTGTCACATTTGGTGGGTTTTTTTTAGAATTATATCACATTTTGGAAGTTAACAGATATGAAAAAAGGAAAATGGAATTATATAATGAATCAGATTTTAAGAAGAATGTCAAGATTTTCCATTCATTCTGACACAAAAACATTCAGCCTACAAGTGTAAAGAATAAACACTAAGCTCCCTTTTGGACCAAGCAGCTTCATAGCTGTAAAACTAACATTTAGAATGGATCTGAGTGGGTTTTAAGAATATAACACAGGTGCATGTTAAATTACTAGTTTCAATTTTTGCTTGAAAATAAATTTGGCTTATCTTGTTTTCCTGTATCATGATTTTCCTCTCCTGTCTGTACTGCTGCCAAATCAGGGTCAAATCCAAATTTCACTGAATTCAGGTTTGCCTCTATCTCCAGTAGGATGAACGCTTTCCTGTAAATGAATTATGAGTGCTTACAAGTAACTGACTAAACTGAGGCACTAGGTTACACATGGCTCTCTACTGCAAATTTCTTACTGCAAAAAGCTTTCCTTCCTTTGGAAGCATATGTGTGCCTGTGAAGCAGCAGGCACCAGTTGAGAGATAATGATTGTGACAGTGAATTGGGGCGTGATGCAGATCAAGAAACCTAAAATGGCACAGTTCAGTTGCAGATTTCATCTGCAGTTAAAAACTGTGCATCAGCTAAACCAGATAAAGCAACTTAAAATCCCTGAAGATGAATTTTTCTTTCTTTAATTTTAAAATGCCTGGCATTTTAAATATCAAATCATCCACACTCAATAAAAAAGATTGTCTCCAAGGGCTTTTGGCATGGGGTAAGATTAGGAATGCCTCTGTTTTGGGAATCCCAAAAATAACATTTCCTTTGAACTTCATTTTTGAAGACTGGTGAACATTTTTACAGCAGACAAATAGGCAGAGAAGAGAAAAGAGAATTAAAATTTTCTCTCTTCCAAATCACTACTGCACTTTCCCTTTACTTTGGCCTCTATTTCCTAAAGTCCTTGGTTAAATAGCATGGCCATGGAGGATGGAAAACTTAGATTAATTACATAATGGAAATGCTGTATCTTGCAAGAGAATGGCCACAGGTGTGTTGGAGTCCAGTAATATTACAGGGGCTCTTTCTCATCAATGAATTACTGTATTTTGTACACATACTATGAGAAACATAATCCAGCTGTTCTAAAATGAAACACCAGCAGACTTTTTGTTGCTTTGCTCAGCTGCAATTCTTTGAGCCACAGTGTGCAACGAAGTTGGATCCAAATGTCTTAAAATAGTTTCACAGACAGCATATCTGCAACTGAAGAATCACAGACCAGGATCATAGGATGTAGGAATTATTTATGAGTTTTGCTACTGGCTTCAGCAATGCCAAAATTCTACTCCTATGGTATTTTCTGTCTGCCCGTCATGTCCTCACTTCTTTTTTTTACCTTCATTATTATATACAAATTGTTTTTCTTTTATCTTCTTGTTACTTAATCTGAATTGCTATGCAAACAATGATAAACTGAATGCAGATAATGTGTTAAATATCCACATGTAATAAACTGGTGCAAGAAAGTAGCACAAAAAAAAAAAGTAAAAATGCTAAATCATGGGGTTTTT
The DNA here is from genome assembly GCF_963513975.1 of Fringilla coelebs. Classification (NCBI taxonomy): domain Eukaryota; kingdom Metazoa; phylum Chordata; class Aves; order Passeriformes; family Fringillidae; genus Fringilla; species Fringilla coelebs. The sequence goes on along the minus strand of NC_140029.1, from coordinate 24,232,510 downwards.
TTCATACAGGACCTGTGAATCTTTGAACCATTTAATTTAGTATTTGGAATCAAGCAGTTTTTCCTTTGCTCTGTCTTGCTGCACAGATAATTTATAAATAAAACGCTTCCTTCTCCTTTCTTAGCTACCACTCTACCACTATGACATGATCCATTCCTTTGTAAGCAATTTGAAAATGACTATTTATTTAAAATGAATAGCTGGATGCAATCACAGCCATAGCGGAGCTCGGTGCAGATTAAAAAACTGCGAATCCTTTCTTTTTTGTTAATATGCCAAATCTGCTACTCACTTTCCCACCTTGTTTATCCACAGTCACTAACAATAATCTTCAATCACTCTTACCAGATGGAGCAAGGAGCCTCCTGAGGAAAGGAGCATATGAGGGTCAGCACCATCCTTCAACAGCCGTAGCACTGAAATGTCAAAGAAAAGAGGAACAAGAGTCAATATACCTAATATAATAGCAGTACACTTAATTCTGAACTCTTAATAGGCTGATTCTTAATCATGTTCATCAGGGGATTTAATAATACATTCAAATCTCTTATGTAACTGCAAAACTATCACGTCAGCATTTGCCATCTCACCTGTTTTAACAGCTAAGCCTGTAAAGCAAAAGACCTTTGATAATGAACAGTAAATATCAACAGTATCAAGGACTTTTCAAGTGTACAGATGAGCATGTCAGTTTTGTACATATGAGAGGGGAGGGGAGGGCTGGAGGAAAGAGCCATGTCAAGGTCACAATCACCTTAGTTTATTTGGAAGCAAAATCACAGTTAACTGATTTTATTTTACTTTTTAAAGATCCCATGCGATATATTGGTTTTTTCAGTAAATACTTGAAACTAGTATTCATAACTGGCATCACTTGAAATTAATCATTGTACCAAAGCTAAATGATCTGCACTCAGTTTAACCTTTCCAGTGCATTGTCAGATCACTGATGCAGCATAATCTTTAAAACTATATTTGGAGCCACACTATACTCCCAGTTACATGTATCAAACCCCTTTGAAATTAAAACAGGCTTATAGGTGCAAGCAAACCCACAGCCCCTCTCAATGGTGCCCACTCAAGTATGAAAATTCAGCACTTTTCCCCATGGTCTTTATTGCCTTTATAAGCTTTTCAGTCTGAATCAAAGCACTGACCAACTCACAGTGCTCATTCCTTGAGCAGACCTGTGCAGCACCGATGCCTGGCAGTACCTGGGGACTGCACAGCAGCACTGCAACCCTGTCTTCATCAAACTGTCAGGAAAAAACCTTTTAAAAGGCCTCTCTCCTTGAGAATAGCCACCAATATTATTTCCTGAGTAGGAGCACAGGTGGTTCTGTCTTCATTATCTGGAAATCATGAGCTTAATTCTTAGTTAAGATCTGGGATGGACTTGTGCAAACAACTGCAAAGACACTTTAAGCCATGAATGGGTTCCACTGAGATGTCTGTCCTACAGGAAGGACAGAGACTTGTCTCAAGGCTCTTCTGTGACTCAGTCAATGGTCTCATGATCACTACCTCTTTCCTCTCTATACATTTTCTGTATCTGTTTTCTTCCTCCTAAGGATACATACAATGAAATGGAAAACTCCATTTTCACTGTACATTTAAAGCGGATGAACAATAAAAAGTGAACCATTCCTTTCTGCTCTCTCAGATCCACAAATCTCATACTGAAGCACACACTTGTTCTCATCCAGAGAGACCATTAAAAATAGAGGTTCAGAACTAAGAGCCTTTCTTTTTTTAATACCTAAATTTCTAACCAAATTTGGAGATGCTCTCTCTACCTCAGGTTTAAAGTGAGTAAAGACTTATAAATCCTCCTTCCTTAAAAAGGCATGAAACTACATCTTCCTCAAGGGTTAATATTTCCAATATTCCCATGTTATGCCATTTCTTTAGTAGGGCAGAAAATATTATTTCCATATCACAGAATATTTCGTGGGCTCTGAAAAGAGTTTCATTCTCCCAATCCCATCAGGATTTCACCTGAAGAAATTAACAGTCCAAAGTGTTCCCTTTCCTCCATTCCCTGATTTTTAGGGAAAAAAAATACACACATCATGTGGTGGCAGAGCAAGCACACTGTGTGTTGGTGGCAGAAGTCTTATATTGACTAGGACTGATATGAAACAGCATTCTCAGTCTGTGTTTCTGCAAGATGGGATAAGACAGGTAAAGTGTTAACCAGGGGAGTCTGTTCCCTTCCCCCATTCACTAAGGGACTTACACACCTTTACCTCTGGCTAAATAACACCAGCAAAAATCAAATGTGGAATTTCTTGTTGGGTCACTGAGATGAACTCCATCATTTTGAGCCTTGGGATCATCAAAAGAGGCTTTAGGATAGGTCCTTCTATGCAAAGACAGAGGATGAAGTCTTCCCTCTTTTGGCAGAAGGAGGACACATGGAAAGGTCAGTGGGTTGGGAAACTGCATTTCTAACAGTATTACACAAGAACTTCATCTGGAGCTTAAAATAGTAACCAAGACACAAAAAGAAACTCTATCTACTCAGGTATAAAAAATATGGGCAATTTTTTTGACATCTTCCTCCCCACCAACCCCAAAGACTTGGTTCTTATAGAGAAGCTATGCAGAACATAGCTTCTCTATAAGAAGTATATGCCTTTCCAGATCCATTTTGCAACTCCTTGCAGGTGAAACCAAAAGAACATCAGACCATTTCTAGATCTGAGTTTGAAATCCTATAGAATTAATTGGTTTGCCTTGATTTTTTTCTACCAGCAGAAATGTAGACCAGGATTACAGTATAAAGACTTAATATGTTAACTCCAATCTTCAAGTAGAATATTAAATAATTGTGACCATAAACAAATTACTGAGTCCCATACAAGAACATCAGAGAATGTGGATAAAAGATCAGTAACTTTTTTTCTTTCTTTTGGGTCTGGTGTCTTTTTCCTCATTATTGCACAGCTTGATCAGTTCTTCAGGAAATTCCCATCACACAGACTAGCAGGGCAAGATATGCAAACTCTCAACTGGGCAAAAGTCTATGTCCTGAATCTATGTGCTTCATGCCTCTGTATTTCAAAATAAGTTAAAAAAAAAAAAAGAAAGAAAATATTTCCTTGAATTTATCCCCTTTGCAAAACACAATTTAAAAAAGAAAATCAAAAAAAGCAGATCACAGAAACAAATCCCCCTTCCTACTAGACAACTCACTTAGATCATTTACTTAAGACTTGTTCATATTGTCCTTTTGATAGAACTACTACATAGAAGTAGTTAGATAGTAAATATACTAGCTACTGCTAGTAGTTTGGGATTGAATGCCCTAATGAGGACAGAAAGTAATACAAAGCTCTATTCAAGAAATGCAAAATATCTCTTAATTATTGCAATTTTAAGGAAGCTTCCACAAGACTTTCTTTTAAAACTTGTTTTACTTGTGATCTGTCATGTAAGGAAAGTTTACAGAATAGATGAGACTAAAAACTGGCTTAAAAGCAGGAAGCTGACATTTACCTGGAAAAAAATCAACCCCAGAGTGAAAAACTTTCAGCAAACTCTGAAGCCCTTCCTATGTCTGTAAAAACAGGTCTATCCATTTGTTGATATCTTTTAGAATTGAGACATAAAATTATTTACAACTTGGAAGAGAATTTCATACCTAATTTCATATCTAATAAAGGTGTTTTAAAAGCATTGGATGCATTGAAGTCTCATCAGAAAAAAAAAAAGGTTATAATCAATGGAGCTTTTTTATGTATCCTTGATGTTGTAATTTTCACAAAATTATTCCAGAGAGCTGAATACCTTTTAACTTTCCATTGATTTTATTGACTAGATTATGACTTATAATATAGCCTTACAATGCAGTACAGTAATTACTGCTGTGCCTTACTGCTGTGCTGTACTACACAGGTCTTGTACTAACTTTGCCTGTGGAATTAGGGCTGTAAGGCTTTACTTTTTCTGGGCTTGGCTTGCTTTGAGCTTTTAGTTGTTATAGCAACTTGCTAATGACAAGGTGACAATTACCTAACATAGTTTTGTTTAGCTTTTTTGTAACTGTGGTGCATAATGCATTAAGGATTTTGATATACATGGTAGCAGCTAGCATTTACACTGCACTGTGGTTATAATCCAGCTATGCTGCCATAAAGAGCTATCTGTGACTTTATGTTGGCTGCAGACAAAAGGAACACTGATCTGAAGTCACAGATCAGTATTTCAGAGCCTGAAAGGTAAATTCAGAGGGCCCAGAGCTATCAGTATCTCACCAGGGATCTGCTACTGATGGCAACACAAACTTAGGCACTGGGCAATGTTGCATTCACAGCAAACTCAGTTTTAGTAGTAACAGAACAATCAAAAATAAAGGCACCTAACAAATGTAAAACCCAAAATTTGGTTATCTGCTGTACTGTATATAGAATACCAGTTTATGTTCCTATGAACTGTTCCTCAAGGGAATAGCAGCCACCAAGTGTAGACCTTGTTTCTGTTAACATCTATTTTTGTTATCTTTAGTTTTGTAGGAATAACTCCAGCTGGAAGGCTTTACTTGTTCATGATGTGCATAAACATGACTTACTGCTGCAGAAGCAGAGCTAAAATGCTGCTGATTCTGGAATGGACCGTCACATTCTCCTCCTACCCCAGGTTGCACGTTTTTGTCACTTGGCCCACAGCAAAGATCAGTGTCTCAACTAGACCAAGGATCAGGGAACATGGCACTGGGTAACGGGTGTGAATAGGGAGAATGGTGCAGCCACCACTTTCCACCAACAGCTGAGAGAAGTTTGGGCATAAACTGACCAGGAATTGAATCACAACAGAAGTGATACTGAAAGATGTGTAATAGCATCCTTCCACTCCTTCCACTTCCACCATTTAAGAGTCATTATTTCAGTCAGATATTTCAGTCAGATATTTGGTCCACAGCTGGTCTCTTAAACTCTGTACAAATTAATCACTTAGAATCCTCTCCACATTCATACTTCTTTAGTTCTCTTTTCTCATTCCTCAGCAGTCACTCTATACTTTTGAGCTTGTACCAAAGGTGGTTATGAGAAACCTGCTACACAATTCAGCTACATGTGAGAACAGATGAATGCTAGTCTCTGGTAATTTCTTAATCATAGCACCAAATGAAATAATGCAAGATGTCATAAATGTTTGGTTAATGTAGTAGAAAAAATATTTACCTCATGCCTTAGCTATGAGTAGTTAAAAAATAAAATTTTTAAATGCAAGTACCAATTTTGGTAATTTAATAATTCTTTTAAGGTGTCTTGTTTACCTAACAAAGACATTTGCTATAACTATCACTAGTGCAATGTATCAGGCTTTCCTTCAGGGCAAGCTCATCAGTTGACAGTGTTTATTCAGAGCAGTCATGTCCTTAATGAGCTTTGCAAACAACTGATTTGAATCCTACTGGTTTTTACATGAAATATTTCCAGAGTTCATTGGCAACATCTGTCAGACTTGCTCAGATCTCCTCATTTTTAGGAAAGTCTTGGAAATAAATTCCCATCTTTGCCGCACAGAGATTAAAGGCAGCAAACCATAAACAAAATATGCACATTTGGACAGATAAGTGTGCCATTCACAGACTTCAGAAATGAAGAGAGGGAAATTACTCTTTCCATACTGGTTGAATTTGAGAGTACTAGCCTTGCATATCCAAGCTATAATGCCCACTGCTAAGGACTGGGCTGACATTTCCATCTTCCATGTCAGAGTTCCCATAGTTTATAAAGTTTTTTTTCAGGTAGCCAAGAATCATAATACCATGACCCCAAAGCAAATGGCTCATTGATTCTCTTCTGAAACTAAAAGCATGATGTGAAATGTCAGGCTGATTTCTGTGCTCCATTGGACACAACATTACTTTTAAAAGAAACAAGTCACCACGGAAACAGACTGACCCAGGTAGTCGTACAGCCTTCCTCAGCCTCTCTCCCAGCTTTAATGCTGGAAGATCAAAATACATGGTATTCTTTTCCACACTCTCTTTGTGGAGAAATCAGTCAGACCTCAGCCTTGGGAGCAGCTGAGGGGCTTGATCACTCAGTGTGGGAGCGAACTTCCAGCAGCACAGGTAAGCATGTGACAAGTGCCGTTTTTGCGCCCAGTCTCGCGCCACTTTCCCACCATGCCTTGTGCCATCAACTGTGGTGTGTCCATGTCCAGGCACTCTCCAGCCCTGACAGCTTCCTGCTGTGCACATGCTGGAGGTTGTTACAGATGGATAATGAAATGATTGGCTCTTGCAATTAAGGGATGACTATTGTGTAGATATTAAGAAAAGCTTTAGTGATGTATAGTTATGTTATTGCAGTTTAGATGTCCTCTGTTCTCCCCACAGTCCCCTTCTCCCCCCTGTATGGTGACCATCAGACAGCCTGGGCTGTCCAGGACAGGTAAAAGAAGGCTGCACATGTGTCCCTTGCATGGGGCAGTGGGGAATGGAAAAGGTTGGTGCTTAGGGGGTGTGGTGTGGCAACACCTGATTTCCAATCAAGCTACAAGAAAGCAGTCTCCCCTGATAAATGGCAAAGAAGAGCTGACTGACAGATTTTGGGACGGGCTAGGGCTGGCTGATGCAACCCCCCCAGGGTATAAATACTGAGCATCCATCTTGAAGAAGAACCAGCCATGTGGTGTGCACACGGGCAGTTCTGGGTGCTGCAGCTTTTTCCTTATGTAGTCCTTTGCTGTATTTCTGTCGAGGTTTAATGAACCTTTTTAAATTTTCAAAGTGAGCAGTTGTCTCTCACAAAATGGAGGGCACAGCCCTCTCTTTACCTCAGGTATCTTGAGCTCGAAAAACATGTGGAAAATAATGGTTATGTCTCTGAGCCGCACGCTCACTAAAACAAACTCCAGTGAGATCCATGAGGACAGTCACAGTTCTCTCATGGGACAGACATTTCTATCATTGTAGACACAGCCAGATTAATTCATGAGTTAGGGACTACATTTATTCAAGATCTGCTACATTTAAAACTTTTCCTTCAGGAAAATTCCCCCTCTTTCATTTCTGTGTACATTAAGAAGGGTGCAGTCTGTGTCTTCACTGGAAAACAGTAAGTCCACAAACCCAATGGCTTGAAAAACCCTAGGATGTGCCTCTTAAAATGCTCAAGCATTGACAAACGAACCTATCTCTTTACACAAAAAGTGGCAATGGGCAGCAGTCGAATGTAACATGCTACAGTTAAGTTGTGATGTGAAAGGCAGAGCAGTGGTATAAATCGGTAATTTTGAGAAGACTGGAATTAGCCATTCAGTTCTGTGTCCCATAGACATTGCTGCAAGGGGCATACCCTGGATCAAAAAGCAATCGTGGTGACCCGTGATTTTACCTCAATTTAGAGCTTTGGCCAGGCCAGAGGCAGAGAACTGTCTGGTAAGGTCTTAATTGCTCACAAAACTGTGATTTTATCTCACTGCACCTACAACCTGTGTGTATAACAGAGGTGTTGCTAGAATCATTCAACACCACCTTACAAAACAGCACATGCTTAGTGAAAAATGCTGGGTCTATCATCACAGCTAATAACACAGCCATGGTTTTGCCAGGACAGCTATTTCTGAGGACTAAATATCTATGTCAACAAAAGCTGGTAGCACAGACCTGACTGAATCCAGAATGTCTGTTAGTGGGATAAAATTACAATAAAACAAAGCTTTGTTTACTGGAAGTTGAACAGTCTAAAATTAACCTTAAGGAAAAGCAGCTGACCATATAGTAAACTTAAACCTTTTCTTCAAACTTTCACTTCCAGCTAGTTACTGAGATTTATATATTTCAAGGTTATGGGAAAAAAAAAGGAATTAAATATTTTAGCGTTTAGGTCATGTATTTCATTTTTTACACATATTTTATCTCTCCCATGTACAGGTTCTCCTGGAGTTCCTGACAAACGTGACTAAAACCATTAGGAACTTTATCATCAGGCTACAGTCAAGTATTGCAAATACTCACAATCCACTAGGTTCACCTTAGAGATATGTTTTAAAGCTCTTTAAATTACTGGTATAATTTTTAGGCCAACTTTTCAGCTACAGAAACACCTGCTTGTACATTCAAATGTTTGTAGAACTGAGTAAAAACCCCAGATCTTACAGCATTTCACTAAAAAGTTAAATTTATTTCAGAATTTGCAAGTTTCCAATTCTATAGTCTTAAATGCTAAAACACACATCAGCAAAACAACTCATTCTGGGGTCAGTACCTTAATTTGAAAACCATTGTCATACCCATGCTTTTCCTTAGTTGTAATGGTTACAGAATTTGCATACAATACAGATTTTCATCTGAACAGACTGTACACCCCCCCTGTTTCACCAACATTTATGTTGGTCCTATGCCAACGCTACTTAATTGGCATAAATCAGATTACTGCTGACTTATGTTCCTTATGAAGCAAAAGTCAGTCCCTCTTTAACTCCCACAACATGCAGAGCAAGTTTATGCCAGCTGGCTTAGAAGCCTTGTAAGCAACTCATTAGGATTTGTATTGGAGATCTTCAAGGATAACAGACTACTCTCCTGCTCAGCAGCTGCTAAATGGTGCTAATTACCAGCTGTGGACCACTGGCTGTTAGATCCCGCGTGTCCCTGGAATTCCCAGGGTGTGCAGTGCACAAGAAAGCAAACTAAAACTAGGCAGTATAGAACAAACTCGGGGAATTACTGATTCATGCATTCATCCAGAATAGTTGTGTGTGTGGCATATGAGTGACCAAAACTATGAAGAAGATGTGTAGCTCCAGGAATATCTCACCACTTGACACCTGTGGCTCAGGCACCGCCTTTCACAGTGTTTGATCTGGGACAGTTTGCATTGTCAAAACCAGAGCTGCTTCCCTCTTGCTCATGCATTAATTCACACACTCCTGCCCTGATCTTTGCATAGCAGTGCCACATGTCATGCTGCTGGGATGGGGAGTTAAACCAGCTGAAGACCAACCTTGTGAAAGGCAGTTTCCAGATGGTTCATCTCCCTGCCTCATTCCAAAATGAGCATAAAGATGGGAGGACAAAAGGATGGGACAGAAGCAGAGCCAGAAAGAAAGAAGAGCAGCCAATGGCAGCCTCAATTTTAGCTTAGTTTCAAACAGTGTTAGAAACACGCTTTTAAAGTGTCATTTGGTATTAGAAATATCCTTAGGGAACCATTAAAATCAAGTCAGTGTTTCCAAGACATCTGAATGTTTCCTTTCTTTCTCTGCATCAGCGCCATCAGCTGTGCACCAGGAAGGTGAATTGGTTCAGAGAGGTGACACAGAATTTAGCTGTTGATTCTAGGGGGTGATGCACTCTCTTTTGGAGCAGTTTGCTGAACTGACTCACTCTGCAGCCACACAATTGCTAAATCTGATACAAAGAGCCTGCAGTAAAAATGGTGGTAGGAACAGCATCATAAAATCATGAGTTAATTTTTCTGAATGAATTAGAAAAATATAACATTGACATAACATCCAGCTAGGGCAGTGGGACAGGCCCCAGCTGCCAGAACCCATCCAGCTGCCCTGGGGTGGCTCCCATGCTCCCAGTGGCCCACACAGCAGCTGGGAGCAGCTGGCCCTCACAGTGCCCTTACAGCATTTACCTGTATTTAATTAATTTTGAACAAACTATCCCCTCCAGAAGGATTTCAAGTCCCTTCCACACTTCCAAAGCATTCATGGGAGCAGAGTCAAGTCTCTGCTGTTTTACCTTGGCCCTTTGAATGTCCACATAATTAAATTTTTCTGACTAAAATCCTATTTATCTATATATGTCATTTTACAGCATTAAAAATGGTGTGCTGTGAAACATTTTCTGGTTGAGACATATCCTGCTGCTGTATGGTAAACCCTGAACCATCAACACACTTCAAACTACTGATACCAGCATTCTCTTTCAGACATCTCAGAGGTGGTCAAGAGATGTGAAGAGCAATGGAGAAACCCCATGCACAAATGCAATCATTCCCCTCTTCACTTTTACAGAGTTTTATGATAGACAGAGAGCAATTGGATTTTGGTGTGTTCATGTCACACATTTTTCAACAATATCAGCATTTAGTCACAGTCTTTTACAGTTTGCCAAAACCAACAGAGAATAATATATTAAACTTCTCAAGGGTTCTTTTCTCCTTCACAGTGCACACCCTTGCCTCTCAAATTTCTTTGTCTCTTCCTAACACAATTCATGAGGTTTGCAAGGACTTATGGCTCCTTGCACATATGGACAGAATGCCACCTCCTATTGGAGGTGATGGAATAGGATTTGCATTCTTTGTCAGCTCAGAGGTGGAATCACCACATCCAAAAAACTGAGCTTCTGGAGAGGGAGTGTGAAGTCTCTTCTACTCTGCTAAGAATTTGTGACTGAGAAACTGGTACAGATCTGGAGAGATCTGGAGAGATTTTCTGTACTGTTCAGTCATGATCACTGCAGGAAAGCAGCTTATGGGGTCCTGTCATGAGTCTCCCATATGAACATGAACATAAAAAGTGTACATGCTGCTCAAATGCTTCAGTTTGGGTAAATTCATCAAGTATTACCTTATAATTCTATTCAGCACTTACTGAATTGGTTGCAACATGATGGTTACCAAGTCCTTCCCTTAACCTTTGCACTACATATAACAGATATGAACATTTTCACATATTGGTTACATGAAAGACTTGTGCCACAAGTCTTCAAAGAAAATAACTATACCTGTGCACCTAGCTCAAAGATTATTTCATTTCTCATCACTTGTTTTCCCGAATTTGATTTGGCTGAATTGCTGCATTCTTGAAATTAATTGCATGTTCACTAAAGGTATTTCAAGCTGATATACCTGCTGATGTCCAAGTCTTCTTCAGTCTTTTCTAATTCTTCACCTCTTTCCACGGTATGAAGGGTCTGATAGTTATAGCTACAACTTCTCTTATGTTTTGTCTTCCAAACACCCAATCCACAAGGAATTCTTTCACACTTGGCAAGGGGCAAACTTGTAATATTTCAAAATATAACACAACAATGCTTTTAGTCCTTGTTCATTTCTGACAAGGGGACCCAAATAATAACTTTCACACTTGTCTGCTGTGTATTCTTTGTGCAGTCTAGAAGTATTCTGTCAGTAGTGACTACAACAAAGGTGCAACTAAAAGACAACTGTTAAAGTGTTCTAATAACACTAAGGGACTAAAGATCATGTTTTAACTAAATTTGTTTTCATACATTCTGGAATCATTATTAGTCTCCCTGATAACTGATGGGTGGCTTGGAGTTCCAACAAGGAGACAGGACAAGTCCAGACAGGAGACAATCTCTTCCAGTCAGGGCTGCTCTGACTGCCCAAGCGCAGCCTACTTGCTGGAAGTCATCCTGCTTCCACTCCCTCACATCCTACAGCTGTTTCTGGAGGCTTCCAGCTCCAGTGCATTCTGGCTAACACCTTCATTTTCCCACACCAGTAACAGCAACCACCACTACCAATATGCCAACAACAAAAAACAGTTGAAAAACAAGCAATGAATACATTATCACCCCAAGAACAACAGATCATGTGTATAAAGCCAGCACGGAAGGAAAGAGCTATCAAACTTGAAAACTGTGGCTGACACTTAAACCACCTCAGAATAAGCAAAGGAAAACATCTCCATGTATCTGCTTTGAGATAAGGCTGTCAGACTTTGGCAGCTGAAGATTGCAGTGATATAGGCTTCACTTGATTTCAAAGTTCAGTATGAAATGAAAAAACCACACCAGGACATGGGGGACTGAAATGACAGATTTATAACAGTCCATCCTAAAGAAATGTGCAACCAAAGAGACAAACTTGGAGCACAAACCATTCTGCATTCAATATCACCAAGCTTACAGACAGCTAAATCTACATGCCAATCTTATGTAAGGTGAACCTACACGGGGTTATCAGTGAAGCATTTGAGGATCTGGGGAACATAGGAGGTGATGCATGACAGACTCTCTGCCTCCTCTTCTCTGATACCAGTCAGCCACTAAAATTGCAAAATTATTATTCCAAAGCTGGAGCAACCAACACAAAGCAAATTTTGCTTTATTTATGTTTAATTTTTTACAACTATGGATTACTACAATGTGAACTGGAGATACAGGCCAGCATGGAGAGGAGAAAATTACACTCAGACAGTACTTGGTATAATCACCTCTTTTTTATAGTTTGTGGAAAGTAAAAGTCTGACATAAAAGCTGATGGTTTAATTTGGCTTTGAAACAGAATTATCAGTTGCTCTCCACAGGAATTTCTCTGCTTTGCTTAGTCTGCTCTTGCACTACAACAATAAGAGCTGCCTTAGTCAATACCTGAGTTGTCTTATTCCTCTACAAAGTCAGCATGATATTGCACTATTGGACCTTCTGAGGTCCTTCTAGCCAGACTGACCTTTTAACTCTGTGAATTCAATCTTGATTCAGCAAGGGGAAGGAGCAACCAACATCACCTGACAGAAGAGGAGCTCTCAATTCTGAGTCATACCAATGAATCCATGTTCATACAGAGCCACATGGTAGGTCTGGGATGCAGTGATGAGCTACAGCTACAGAAGCTCAAACTTCCCCAGTGATACCCAATGTCATATGTTCTCATTTGCTCAAACAATACATCTGACAGGTAGCTGGTACATAAATCTGGTAAATTAGGGAAAAGCCAGAGAGAACTCCACATTAGAAGTGCCTAAATTAAGAAAAAGATATAAGGACTAATCCAGAAGCATCAGTAGAACTACATATATTTGGACTTTACATCTGTCCTTTTCTGTTCAACTTGTATAATTCTAAATAAGTGATCCATAGGATTTTTAGGGAGAAGCTTGAAAGCAAAAGAAATCTAATGTTCACCCTGTACGGGAACTGAGAAGCCAGTGAAGTTCAAATGGCCATTATTAAAAGGATAGTGGTACCCTCTTATAGGATGTCCTTTTAGTAGACTAAGAAACAAAATAGCAGTTCAGATTTCACACAGGTACTTCCAGCTTTAAGAGCACTTCAAGGCATATTTTCTGTACTGTCAATGGGTAAATATGGATGTCTGGAAAAAACTACCATTTTCTATCAGCAGTAGTGTGATTGCTAAATTTGGAGCACCAACCCTAACTCAAGAATTTACTGCTACAGCTGCCATATTTGTCTTTTGTCCCCAGATGTAATCAAAACCCTAAAAAGTGCATGTTGTGAGAAATTACCTCCTCTAACCATCTCATTGTTCTGTAAAATCTCTGCTGCTTCAAGGTCACCTTTACACTGCATTGTAATAGAGAAAGAAACATGGTAAAAAAGCAGTCTGTGGTTCCAGGCTGACTGAATTCTACCTTGAACTTTTTGCATATGCTTAAAACCTTGAACCTTTTTGCATATGCATATGTTTGTTCAAAGGAGGACCTTTAGAAATACTGTTAATTTCACCTTAACGACTTCCATTTACACCTCCATTCTTGGATGCAATTCAAACAGAAACACGACCTGAATTAGCCATTCCCTTAGATTTATTGACCATATTCTTGAAACTTTCAATTTCTCCACTGTTGCAGCTGGTTACTGTAAAGGCTGCAATTAGCAGTAATCAAGAAGAATCGGTTTTCTATACATATAAGCTTTCTACTAATTTCTATCACGGCTATAGAATTTGTTTACTGTCAATTTGAAGTGCAAAAGATTTTAACAGCTAAAAAACCTCACAGACCTCAGTCTAAGTCATTAAGATAATATCTCAATGCCCTGAAAAAATCCTCCAACTCATGCCTCAGAGAACAAAAAGATGACTGAAATAATAATCACTAAAAGTATTTTTGTTTTGAATTTGGAAGAAAAGGAAGCAAGAAAGAAAAACCACTAGGCACTATATAAATAAATCTATTTTGTTCTGAGATATATTTGTGATTTTACTGGGAAAGGTATTATGACTGAGACAGAATGAAAGAATCATAGAATATGCTGAGTTGGAAAGGGCCATAAGGATCATCCAGTCCAACTCCTGGCCCTGCAGAGGATGCCCCAGGGTGTACCTGAGAGCATGGTTCAAATGCTTCTTGAAATATGACAGGCTGGTGCTGTGACCACTGCCCTGGGGAAACTGTTCCAGTGCCCAAACACTCTCTGGGTGAAAAATCTTTTCCCAATATCCAACCTAAACCTCACCTGACAAAACTTCAGGCGAGTTCCTTGGATCCTGTCATTGACCACCATAGAGAAGAGATCAGTGCCTGCCCCTTCTCTTCCCCTCACAAGGAAGCTGTAACTGCAATGAGGTCTCCCCTCAGCCTCCTCCAGGCTGAACAGACCCAGTGACCTCAGCTGCTCCACACAGCATCCCCTCAAGGCCCTTCACCATCTTTGTGGTCTCCTTTGGGCACTCTCTAATGCTTCAATGTGTTTCTTTTATTGTGGCACCCAAAAACTGCCCCAGCACTCGAGGTGAGGCTGCCCCAGCTCAGAGCAGAGCAGGACAATGCCCTCCCTTGCCCAGCTGGCCATGCTGTGCCTGATGCCCCCAGGACAGGGATGTCCCCCCTGGCTGCCAGGGCACTGCTGGGTCGTGTTCCATTTGCCACTGACCAGGACCTGCAGGTCTCTTTCCACTGCTCTTGACCCCTCACTCTCCAGTCTGTTCATACATCCCAGGTTGCCCAGCCACAGGTGAACAATTTGGCACATGCTCTTGCTAAAGAAGAGCAGAATAACAGAAAAGCCTTAAAAATTTTAGCAATTTTAAAAAAAGTTACTTGCTGCATTTAGTGGCTCTGGTGATATTCATTTAGTTATGCCTTCAATGGTTCTAGAGAAAGATATTCCACATAGTTATCCCACTCCACAAAACCTCCAAACAAACTCAACTTTTCAGAAATGTTGAAGGAATATTCTTCTCAAACTGGCAACTAATTTGATAGTCATAAAATAAAGTCTGTGTGTTGCAAGATATAGGTCTTTTCCCAGTCTTATGCTTAAGCATTCGATTTTATTTTATCTTCTGCTCCAGTGTAGCAATTTGAATATGTCCTGATAGAAAAATGTTACTGAAGCTGAAATAAAAAATATAAAATATTTTTAAAGACTTAAATAAGTTCATTTTTGTAAAGATCTGTATTACTGCTAAAAAGGTTTGCCCATCAGAAAGAAAAAAAGAACAACAGAAAAGGTTTTTCTCTACTGATTTCTGCAGTTTCCCATCTTAATTTCTATCATAGTGTAATTTGTGATTGAAATGAAAGCATTTCAAAGTGATAGTGAAAGAGAGATATAGAAAAGTTTTCCCTTTGTACTGAAATATTATTGGAAATCAATATGAAGCACAATAATTACACTGGAGATTAAATCAAAAGCAAATTGCCTAGACAATATTCTATTCTTATTCTCTTTCTATTTCATAAGAATAGACTAGGAATACAGCAATATTTTTTTTTAATCAGTGACTTATAACAATAACCAGAGAATGTCAGCAGTACCTGCTACTCAGTGGATAACGTCTTTCACAGAGAGAATAGGCTTCTGATTGCTGCCAATTTAGAGTCTTGCATCCCACTGTGGATCCTCTTTCAAAGGAATAGGAAGAACTGCCAGGTGCCAATTTGTAGGTTGCTAATGGCTTAACGAACCTTTATTGGCATGACAGCAAATTTGTGAGTGATTAGTACTGTGTTTCTTCATACTTCATACTTGAATGCTGGAGCGTGCTGTGCTGGTTTCAGCTGGGGCAGAGATAATTTTCTTCACAGTGGCTGGTAGGGGGCCATGTTTTGGATTTGTGCTGAACACAGGGTCAATAACACAGAGATGTTTTTGTTATTGCTGAGCAGGGCTTGCACAGAGCCAAGGCCTGTTCTGCTTCTTGTACAGCCGTGCTGGGGAGGGAGTTTTTGGTGCATGGGAGCCTGGGAGGACACACAGCCAGGACAGGTGACTCCAAGTGACCGAAGGGGTGTCCCAGACCATGGGACACAATGCTCAGTATATAAAAGGGGGGGAAGAAGTGATGAGAACTTGCTCTCCTGGAGATGGCTAAACACCTGCCTGCACATGGGAAGGTGTTTTTCACTGCTTTTGTATGTGGCATTTGCTTTCCGTATTAAACTGTCTTTATCTCAGCCCACAAGTTCTCTTCTACTCTTCCAATAAGTCTGGCTAGAAGTCACGGGTAATATACAAACTGACTTTTCCAACTGCAGAAAATCTTCATATCATAGTCCACCAAAATAAATATTTGAGAATATTGAAAATGTGTTTAGAAGTAAATTTAAAAAAATAGGGAAGATGTGTGTTTTTACAAAGGTTCTCTCATATATATGTTTTATGCTTGCGATTGAAGCAACATTTATGATTTCTAGTTAATCAAATGTGATTTTGTTTGGATATGGAGGGTTAAAGTTCAAGAACAGACTAACCTGCATAGAAAACGAACAACTCAGTGCCTACATTGTAGAAATCTGTGATTCAAAGGAAAATCTGAAAGCTGAGTTTCTAGAAACTCTCTATATCAGTAAGAAAAAGGCATGCTTTTCAACAAATCCTTCAGAGTGAATTTATAGACATCCAAAACTATCAGAAGGGAATCACAAAGTTCAAACACATATCTCAGTTTTTATTTATTTAGAGTTTAAACATGTGAAACAGGACTGCAAGTAGCCCAGAATAAACTCCTGCTTTCAAAACACAGTTAGTAGCAGCCATAATGATAGCATTGAGATTTTTTAATAACAGTTTACTATTCATTCAACTTTCTACAGTTTAATGTAATATAAGCAAGACCAGCTAGATCCAATTTGCCTCCCAGGTTCTTCCCCAGGAGAAAGCCATGCCAGGCTGGACACTGCTTGAGATACTTGAGGTGCGTGGACAGTGGGCACAGAAGAGTCAGTGGGACAGAGAAATGCACAGACAAAAGATGGCTCTCAAAGCAACACACAGGTAAAACCTGTGGGCAAGCAAAAATGGGTGGCTCACAGCTCCAAGCTCAGTTTCTATGGAGAGAAGGATGGCATCATAAATCCATTTGATCAAAAGACAGATAAATTACACTTGGTGTAAGTCTTCCTACTGAAGGCGACCCAAAATGGATGATTTTTATTTATTTCCCCAGTTGGTACAGGCAAAGGATAGCTGTTCAAACCAAGGTAATTCTGGGCATGTGCAGAGACAAAAACTGCAGCTGAAATAAGCCAGGAAAATTTCACGGCTAAGAGAAAAGTAGTCATGGAGCAGAAGCACTCCTGTGGTTAGACAGTCCACATGGAGAATAAAATGATAGATGAAATCTACACCCTGGAGTCTATTCTTCACTTTTTGACATGTATCTTTTTTGGTGAGTCTTACCTTTTCCAATTAAATAAGTGTTGTATATTAGCAATCATACATATTTTTATCAACAGCAAATCATTTAGTATGCAGTTCTCAGCTCCACCAAATTACTAAAAATGTAAACACATGGACAAAAAGCACATATGGAATCCTATAGGAATTCAGATGTATTCAAATTTCATTTCCCTGTGATCTTATGATTGCTTTTGAAATGGCCTGCTTTAATTACTAAACATCTGTTACCCAATAGCTGAAGGCATTATGTTTCCCTGCATCATAACAAAAAGATGCCCTGTGTTGCTGAATTCAGCACACATGGAGCCAAAGAAAGTTAGCAACCATGCTGAATCTATAGGGTTGAAGCCTTGCCCTGGTTTGAAATGTGTCTAGCTTCTGGGCCTTTGGAAAGGTTTCTTCATCAGTGGGTGGATTGAGATGGTTGATTGATGCTTCATTTTCCTGTACACAGGACAGATCCATCAGCAGCAGCGTGTTGGACAGTCATTAGTGTCATCCAGAGTTACAGACATGGTTCCCACTCCAGAATGCATCAATTTGTCTTGTGAAAGCATTCATTTACAGTATATACTTTTCCTTCTTTCCAAAAGCCCCAATTCACAACATCTCCGTGTACTTCATTAATTTCATATGCTCTGATTAGGCTCTTGACTCCACTATTCAGTGTCTAGTGCTCATGTCTCTTAGGGATTGGACAATAAATATTAAATTGTATAAATTATCATACATATGGGTTGTGATTTCTTCTACAATTGTTCCCAGCAAATCAACATTTGTAAATAGTTTTAGATTACTGTCTAATGTATATTTTCCTACTCTGATTCAAGGGAAACACTGTAAAATCCAAAATAGCTCTGAGTGGGGAAGTCTCCCTATTATTACATGCATATTGAAATCTATTTGCTTTCCTGGAAAGATAAAAAATAGGCTTTAATTAAGTTTAGAGTGAGAGTAAATAGCAATCTGAAATTAAAATATATTAAATAATGCTAGAGCAATCTGAAACAAAGCACCATAAAATCTGAGAAATCCTTGATTTAAATTTTAAAAAGGACTGAGCATGCTAAAATAAAGTAATACAGAGTATGCAATACATTTTAGTTCTGTTCTGGATGTTCTTGATTATTCAGAGTTTTAATTTCCTCAAACTGAAATTACATTAAATTGATTTTTTGGGGAGGTTCCCTCTTCATGACTATGCAAGACCTTATTAATCGATGTTATTTGTCTCATTTCCTATTAATTCAGATTTTGACCCCAAGCCTAATTTTTATTTTATTTTTTTTTTAAATCTGGGAGCTTTCTTTTGTCATGAAGGTTACCTATGCATGTTAAACACACTACAACTATTTGTCATTTATCCTTCTCACAGCTGGAATAACTGGTAAAAGTGAGGTTTCCCAAAAGAGAATGTAAAATCAAGAGTATACGGAAAACTGGGGAAAGTTATTCAGATTGCACAACAAAATCCTGATTTGCCAGCTGTGTTTATATATTTCTGGCCTTTATGCCTTTGGTCTAATACATGTATAAAAAGTGTGTGCATATCTATATCTACATCGTATATCTATATCCATATCCATATCTAATCTATATCTCTATCTATCTATCTATCTATCTATCTATCTATCTATCTATCTATCTATAATATAAATATCCCATGCAATTAATTTTCCTCATTTATTATTATTTATTATCATTCATTATGATTTTAGCCCTGCCTCTTCAGAAGGCTGTAGGCTGTAGCTACCACATCCAATATACAAAAGAAATGCTAATTAAAGTACCTTTGGGAGGAGAATAGAATGAAAAAAGGTGATATTAAATATTAATCATAAGAAACAAGGCAGGAAGATTTTTAAAGGTGGAAGCAAATAAGAGTGGATTATGGTAATCTGTGATGGCACAGAAGATTAATCTGCACTTTCACACAGAGATCCTTCTCTTTTCCAGAGTCACCTTTATTTTAAACTCAAGATGGAGTTATTTTTGCCTAATTTAAGGAAACTCTGCCTTAATGATAAGGACCTAACATGAGAGAATTAATGATACATCTTTTTTTCACCTCTTCCCTAACCATTAAGCATAATAATGTGTTTTATTACTTTGTATTTCTGTAAAAATCTTCTATTACTAAAATTCTCTGTCTTTAGTAAACGTATTTTTTTATCCTTCAGTCTCTTCTAGTAGCAAAGATTCTTCTGGACTCCTGGCACACAAAAATGCAATCCTCACCCAAGGGTTTGGTGAATTTAAAAAACCAGGCATTGCCGTGCTCAGAGCCTTGCTTTCTCACCATTCATCCCTGATCATGCAACACGTAAAAATCAGAAAAGCTGCCTGCAATCAGTTTGACAAGAGGAGGCATCATCAAACACCTAAAAAAGTAGTCTGAAAGTTAAAATCCCAACAGCAGATAGGCTACCTGAATATGCTCCCATTCTTCTTAGTTATAAGGGTGTTTGCCAGGAAGAGTCTATGTTACACACTGTCGCCTGACAACAGGTTTCACATAATGGAAATGGAAATATACCAAATGCTCTCACCACCCTGTCACTACTGCCCGCATCCTGCTTCTTCCAGCTTTTCCAAAAGACTGCTGGCAAAGTTGAAACTGGTTGTTGAGGATCAGTAAGCTTGCCCCAAGATGTTTGCCAGACACAGTCAGTGCAATCCACTGTTTTACAGAACATCTTGTCTGTAACCAACCAAGCTGTTTCTACTGGAAAAAGGGCAGTAAAGCATAACCAAGACTAATGTAATGGAATGTAAAAATAGGAAGCTGGTTAGAAGATTTGAAATGCAAGGAAACAATGCAAGGAAATAATAAAAATTGGTTTATTTCTGCTCAGTTTCAGCCTGTTTTCTGTTTCAGATTATTTCTATCTTTTTTCCATGAGTAGGAAGGATTATTATAACATCTCTGACACATTCTCCTAAGGAAAGCTAATGGTCAACTCATCTGCCACCTTAAATTAAAGATGCATTCTTCTTCTGAATAGATTTTGCTTCCCCTCCCCAGAGCCCTCTTTATAGCCCAAAGTTGTTCAGATGTAAATTACAGCTCAGCACCAGCCCCACCTGTACCCCCTTTTATGCTCACTTACACACTCTTTTAATTAACATAACTAAAATTTATCGTAACATGGTACATTATACAGTACTCATTAAAATAACTAATGGTACTAAACCCTTCCTATATATTGATAATCCAACCCTTTCAAACATCATGATACTACCAATCTCACAATAATATTACATTTTTCAAACAGCTAGAGATACTGGCATCAGAGGAAGGGAAGTGAGATAGGATTTCTGTTTTCTTTCCTACACTATGAAACAGCTTGGCAGTCAATCCACTGGGGCTAGGACCCAGTCCTGGGAGACCTGCCTTGGCAGTGAACACTGCAGGAAAAGTAGGATATTGGTATCATCTTCTTTTTAAATCACCTTTTCCTGACATGCCCTGGTGAGAGAAGGGAGAGTAAGGCTGTCCCCAGCCACCCTATCCCAGCATTCTGTCTCTGAAGGCAAAGTCACACCTGCAACTGGGCAGGGTTAGGAAGAAGCTCTGGGAGAATTGAGGAGGACTGACTAAAAGAGGGAGTCACTACAAAAGGACAAAGAATCATTACTAGAGACTCAGCATTATGCTAACACACACTCACCCTGCTATTTAGAATCACAATGCTGTCACAGAATCAGCATATTGCTCATCAGAAGGATGAAATGGGCTTTAAATAGGTTTAGGGAATCTGCATTTCGCTTTTGTAATGCTGATTTTCACAGGAATACCTCTTTTGTCTCCAGACTGAATTTGATGGCTCTCTGCACTTTGTACTCTGACCCAGCACCACCTGCCAGCCCGGCAGACTTTATGGTACACATCATGACTGCATCACAACTGAGAGGTTTTACAACAAAAGATACTTACTACATGCAAAGATTTTCTGACAACCCTGCATCCTGAGTAATTCTTCAGGATGATTGAGAAGGTGAGTTACAGAATATACCAAAAGATGATAGAAACTAAAGCCAGTCCTTTCGTTTCCCTTATGTGAGATTTCAGGTACAGGACTGTCACGTCCACTGTTTTCATTGTAGCAAGATTATATATCAGCTCACGTTCCAAAAAGGACATCTTTCAAAGCAGCCACTGCTTCTCAGTGCTGTCAGTGCCAATAACTGCACCTTTGCCTCAGAAAGGATGAGTACCCCCTACTCTCAAGAGGTCCAAATGCTAAGGACCCATTTGACTACCTTGTATTTGAAGCAGAAACTCAGACTGAGACTGGATCAGTTTATCTCCTGAGTGCTCGGTTCATTTCCTAATCACTTGTAGATGGGTCTCAGCTGATGTGCAGGCTCAGCAAATACCGATGTATGGTTTGTGTGTGTACTAGAAAAGATCTGAGTCCACATGGTAATGCCACATGTAGGTGCAAGGATGCCTAGTTTGCAGTGGGAAGGAATGGGCTGCAGAAGCCTCTTTTACCTCTCCCATTTTGTAGTACATTTATATTACTGATGTCAGCAAGACAAATTTCTTGCTGTCCATTTTTATTAGGGATTTAATATCTCACAGAAGAAAAATATGTAGTATTTAAAGGAAAATTAACAAGAGGTATTCCCATGCCAGCAGTAAAGATGTACAAAATCAGTGTCAAAAAACAGTGCACTCATTTATCAGCTTCTGCTTCTATACATGTCAACACTGAGAATAATAGTGGCAGAATCTCCCAAAATGCTCACTGCTAGTAGTGGGGGTGGATGTGGCCCATCAACAGCAGTAAAAACATATTGCTTTAAAACAGAGAAACTACAGGATGCTGCAACTATCCTGGAAGAAGGAGTATGGGGAAGGATGAAAGTTTGACAAGAAAGTCTCACAGATATGTATGCTTAGCAGAAAGATTTTTGAATGCAGCATCTGAAGAAAGAATAGAGATGGAAGCAAGTTTTGATATAGAAGAAAAGAATTGCTGAGCCAGTCTCACTGGATAACCAAGAAGGCAAAGGATGTGTTAGTTAGAAGGGGTTTTTATGACTTAGAGCAAAGGATAAACCCACCCCAAAAAAGAAGATGTTTTTAACAAGCAGAAAGATAGCACAGGCAAACAAGTCAGCAAATGTGGCAAGTAGAAAAAAGGTCTCAGAATTTTCCACTGCAAGAAAACTGAAAAACTATTTTAGCTTAAACTGTAATTTACTAACTTGTAGTGATTGGAGAATAATAACATGAATATGGTAATTATAGTAGTTATGATAGGCTATAGATAACTGTTAAGGTATAGATTGGTTCTACTGTATTAAGAGGCTCAGCAAAGAAAAGTATATAATGCATTGTAACCTAAACTAAGGATCTCCAGGCCTGCCTGCAGCTGGAGCTGACAGCTGTAGGCACAGGCTCTGTCACCCATGACCCTGGACTGCTGTAACATCTTGGATGGAATAAACTGCATTTTGGAGAGCTGCCTGGAGTCCCGCATCCCTCATTTCGGCTCTTACAAAGGAGGATTCCCCTTCAATCTTTCTGGGTTAGATAAAATACTAAAGAATAATTATGAATAATAGTAAAAATATATAAATTTAATAAAAAAGAGAAAAGATACATCATTTCACTAATTTTTAACTTATTAAGAAATCAAATCAACATATATTTTATTCATAAATTTGATACAAAGCAAGTCACTAGTAAACATTTCTCAAAGCCTATTCTAAAATTAATTTTAGAGCAAATCAGCAGTCACTCCTGTCAGCATGCAGTAGCAGCAATGCATTTTGTGCCCAGTAGCAGCTCCTATAGTAATTTTGGAGAAGATTTTTCATGAATAACAAAGACAATGAATTTGTAAGAGTGAAATTCTGACCAGACTCAATTGTGAAATGTCTCTGCACCAGCCATATTATAAATTCATCTCTCTATATATATTAATGGTATCCAATTTATCTCACGTATCAAACCAGAACTACAACTCTCCACTTCAAAATGTGCTGTCCAGTCTATATAATTTATGATACTTCAGAAAAAATGAACCCCTGGACTTCACTTGGACAACTGCTTGTAACCCCATGTTGTGCCCTCTTTCCACTTTCTATACATTCTATGCATTTCTATGCATTTCATTCATAGAACTGCAAAAAACCTTTCTTAGCTGTCTTTTACACCTACCCAATGCTGTTGATTGCTGAGCATATTGTAAATTATGATTAAGTAGAGAAGAGAAACAAATTGTAGCAAAAGCCCAACTTCCCCAGCTATATCCCATTACTTCCATGGGATTACTCCAGGCTCTGTCTAGCTGAGCCTTACGAACTCAAAGCTCATGGCTGTTTTGGGGCCCTAGCTGCACTTCCAGACCACATCTTCCAGTACAGCTTTGCTTGAAAGGAATCTACGTTACATGCTCCATAAAATACGACCAAACACAGTAAATGGATGCGATACTATTACAAAAATATTATGTCTTATTTGAACAGAAATTCGAATGTAGATATATTCACTAGAGTCATGGTCGTATGTTCCACTCAGCAGCAATAGTAGGAAAGCAGCTTTCATGTCTGTGAGTTTAAACTTTGTTGTTGTTATGGTCTGGGGTTTTTTTGATGATAACAATTCTTAATATAACATTTTTCACCCCAAAGAAAATAGGGTCTGGGAACATTTGGATAAAAACACAACAGACAGGCACTTGCAGGTCCCTGAGCTGCCTGAAGACAACAATCACACATTTTCATAGTCCTGGGAAAGAACCACAGGCAACAAATTCAGGACTATGTTGTCTGTAGGCTATTTGATCTCCTTCTTTCTGGGGACCTGTTTTATCTGTTTCAAGTGCAGGACAACATTCCTTGTTTTCCTCCATTTTACTTCCCTCTGCCTGAGATGCCTTCCCTTTCTGCTTAGGTTAGTTTCTGCTTAGTTCAGCACTTGCTGAACTTTATATTCTGATTCAGGTGCAGCTCAAGGCCAAGTATAGGTTACACAAAACACTGGTGATGCTCTTCCACCACTGCAAAATGCCACCTACATTTCTTCAGCGTGAACGTCAAAAATAAGCTCAAGTATCTGAATTTTACAGAATGCTAAGAGTCATCCCTAATATTCCACTTGGTTTTTAAAGAAGGCTGGAGCTATGGGAACATGGAGGAAGATCTTTGTTTATAATTCCTGCTAGGAAAGAAGCAGGAGAGATGAATGAAAGGTTGTGAATTTTATGTATTATTTAGTTATAAATGAGACCCTGTGCATTCACTTTAAAAGAAGAGCTTTTTGATTAATTTCTTCTAAAGATCTAAATGTGTAGGACTATACCTGAGTGATAAGCAATGACAGATGAAATGCACAATAAAATGAAGATTCAGGAGTGAGTAAGAAAGGCAGAGCTAATCAAACTGATAAAAATTAGGAGAATCTTGCCAAGTTCTTTGCATGATGTGTGTCTGTCTCAGAGTGTCCCCTTTTTACACTAATGTGATTACAGTGAACTGACTAAAACTCTGTTTGCAAAGGAGTTGCCAACAACATTGCATCGGTTCTTATATCCCTCCCAACCACACAAGAGTATGGGGATTTCTGGGGACTTCTAAAAGTTGGGAGACTCTTACTGCAAGGTTTGGTTCACTTCTGAGGAGTAAATTACAAATTCCTCAGGTTACTATCAGCTGCACCAGGGATTCACACAATGCCAAGAAGCTGAAAACAGAGCACTTGAGTGTGTTCACATCATTCAAAAGGACATAAACATAATTTCACGAGCAGAAAGATGGCCTTCTATCCAGTGTGACTATGGGTCAACACCATTTCCTTTCTCTAGACATGCCAATGTCACCAACAGCAGCATCCCTTACTCCAAATTTTGGTTAAAATCGAGAGACTAATTTTCAAAGTAACTTGCGTTAAATTCTATGGCTCATGTAGGTATGTAAGAGGCCAGGTATAATCATAGATTCATAGTCCCCACTTGTATTGAAATATGTTAGCTTATATCAATCTCAAAATAAATTCATTATGTTTCTGAAGGTTTACTCTCCACACCTTATCCATTTTGGTAAGAAGTTGCAATGTGTGTGTGCAGTAAATGCCTGCATATATCATTGACACAATCACTTTATGATCAGTATTTTGCATTTTACTTAAAGATAGATGAGCAGAACAAGAAAGCTTTACCTCTGAAACTTTTACCGTACAACGGAAAATATCGTATCATGTTAATATGTACCTTCTTTATCATCGTGGCGTACGATTGCATCCTGTATCATATCAGCAAGATTAAAAGATACTCGTTGATTCTTTCCATGTTTCAGCTTCTTCCCGTGGCCCTCCCGTTTCTGGAAAGCTTTTTCCCTCTCGTAGTACGCCTTGATTTGGTCACAGCGCATGCGCTTGACCAGCCGCTGCCGCTGGCCCAGGGGGAGGGACTCCAGCAAGCACTGCTCAATTTCCATCTCATGGGTCCGAAAAACATTACATAGCTGGAAACAGCCTGCAAGGAATTAAACACAAGCAAATTTAGATCTTGCTTTCAAATGTGCCACCACCAATTATCTTGTTGCTCTAACCGTGTGCAAGTCCGTCATGTAAGCTCCTCCTACTCCACTGGGACTGACCACAGAGAGTCTGTGTCATTATCATTTACTTTTTGAAAATAATACATAACTCATTCCTTTAAATCAATGAGGCATTTTTTAAAAAGCTGGCTCAGGTCAGGTGAACAAATGTGAATAGAAAGAAGTCTGAAAGTTCAAATGTGAGATGGGCAAAATACCTAAATATTTCAATACAATTCAAGTGGCTAGCACTTGTTTAAAAACAAGAAACTACTATGAAGACTAATTCTAGTTTGATGCCCATGACTCTTTTTTATTCATTTCCACCTTACTTTAGGTTGGCAAATTCCTGTATTCAGTGAGAAGAAAAATCATCGCATCATAATTTTAATGAGTTCATTAGCATGCAGTGTGCACTCAGGTAACTACCTCTTAAAAACATCAGTCATTTCAGATTCTAACCATGTGTATAACTTTTTTCTAATTTTTTATATTTTTTGATTGCATAGAGACATCAAAATTGATCCTTCTAATGAAACCATCAGATACCAAAATCTTCATGTGGAAACAATCACAAATGTGTTTTTGAATCAGTTATTCCTAACATTCACAGCACTTCTTTTAAGTCAGATACCTTTTCTGGTTTTACCATTAAATATGGCATTTTTGCTGATTGCAATAACACTGTTTTTTCACTGTTTTTTTTTTTCTCTTTTCCACTGAGAGTGAAGACAGAAGAGTGTAGGAGACTTGAGTGGTACTACTTACTTTCACTGTTAGGTTACAAAAGGAGGCTAATGGATTGTCAGATAATTTTATTGCCCAGCTCCTTGAATGTGAATCCACATCCATCAACAAGCGCCCACCATCCCACACTAAAGCGATTTGATGTGGTGGCTACAGACCACCCCATCACTTCTGATTCACATGTTCTACTTTATTAATTTCCTTCATATGGGGGCTAGGTGCTCAAATTTGTATTTTCTAACAGCTGCTAACAGCAGCCCAGATGAGGGAGGTTTTCATTCCAAAGTTTAAAGTAAGACCTCTGGAAGGAAATGCAGACTCAGTTCACCTCAGGTAGTTAATAAATACCAAAATTAGCCTTACTCTGCAACCTAAGAAACAGTTTTTCTCTACCTGTTTTGTATAGTCACATCATCAAAGGGCACCCTGAGTACTGCTGACTAAATGGCCACTTTGTTTTCTCCTTGTGGTTTGACGTGTGTTTAATCTATTGAACTCCATTCAAACCCTGCTCTGAAGGCACAATTAACAGTCTCCTGCCAGGATTTTGTAAAGCTCATGTTATCACAGCACATAAAAGCATCACAAATATTTATTTATTTTCATTTTAAAAAGGGACAACATTCTCTGCAAAGGAAGTGGTTTTCTTTTCAAATTACTCACTGATTTTGGGTGTCCCATTCAGGAATTTTCTGTCCTTTCTTAACATGTTTTGGTTTGCTTTAAAGGCATAGTTTTCTATAAACTATAATGTATCACAATTCCATAATAAAATATAAAATTATAGTCTGAGGTCTGCATGCCAATAACTTTATAAAGTCTATTTATAACATTATATATTTATTTGCTAAGTTTTTGTTATATTATTTCATAAATTACAGATAATAAAATATTAGATATATAAAATATTACATATTTTTTTAAATTACAACCCATTTAATTTATACATTTACAACTATAAATTACAACCCATGGTCTCAAACCAGACTTCTCAAAACTGAGGAGCACACATTTATCCAAAAAGGGCCCAGAGTGTCTCATTGAGAAATTCTATGACAGAAGCAGACAGAATACAATTCTACAGGTCAAGTTCAGTCAATTATTTTTAACATAGGCTACTCTCTCCCTATAATTTCTGCTCCTTTCTTAGTATGCCATTCTAGTTAGAAGATAATGAGTTGTCAAACTAAAAAACTGGAAACATATTGGCTTGCATTAAGGCAAAGCACAAACCCTTTCTTCTTGCATGTCAAAGCCAATAACTCCTGTTGTATAAAATAAAATTTTCCACTTGACCTTAAATTATATGTTTCATTTCAAAGCAAAAATTATATGTTTCATTTATTTTATTTCCTTGTTGGAAGACACAACAAAATGAATGGGTAACTCTGGAACACTGCAGAAGATGTAACTTTATTCCTGGGTTCAATCCCAGTGTTCAGAGCAGTCAGTCCCATAGAAGAGCTACACTCAGACCATCCTCCTCAGCCTGAGGTAGTTTTCAACTGTATCTTCTTTTTCTCAAGACAGGACTGCAGAATAAGCAAACTTGAAATCTTTGCTATTAGAATCGTTCTGCTGTGTATAAAATATTTCAGCAGCCAAGCCTTTAGCCTTCACAGGCCTTTTGGCTTGTAACACCCTAAGTTTATACCCTAATACTTCTAAATGTGGCTATAATGCCTGCCAGCCAGGCTCATAGCCACAGATGGAAAACCAGCTCACTGTGTTGAACTGTGTGTGCCTGCAGCTGGGAGCACACCCCTGCTCTGCTCATTCCTTCTCCTCCATGAAGGGAAGAAGGAGCAGCCATGCACTTGAGCTCCAACAGACTGCAACTGAACCTGCTGTTTACAGTTTGAAAACTCACCTGAGGCTGAGAATTGTGGCTACTGTCTTAGTCATAGCTGTAAATCTGCACTGTCTGCTCACCAAAGACTTTAATGGTTATCTTTGCTTTTCCTCAGCTTAGCTCATGGGCAGTCTCTGTTCTTAGGAGGAACTCGTAGTGTTTGCTGCCATATGACAACTGAGACTGATGCAAGCTGTAGGACGTCTTTGCCATCACACTGCTCTCCTCTTCCAAGGCAAGAAATCAAACAAATCAGCTCAGTGTCTTGGTCAAGCACAGCAGAGCAAAGATGCTCTCTCACGGGCAGATTCCAGTTTCAGAAAGGATGTTCCTGGCTTAGTGTCCTCTGCCTCTCCACTGGAATGACTTTCAGCTTGTATGAGTCTTTGTCTATTTGGCCTATGAGGAACAGTGCTTGACTACCACAACTGGCCTCACACAGCAGTTCCCAGTGTGTGGCCAGAGTCAAAGCAGTTCAGGCCAATTGAGAAAAGGACTCTTGATCCATTTGGTCACTTGTCTCAGCTGAGAATTAATGAAGATGAAGTTTCTTTTCTCAGCACATCTGGAATCTGATACATCCCAGATGAAATCAGTATCTGATTGTGGGTGTAAGAGCTGCAGGTCAACAACCTCATTAAATTAACCCTAGATTAAGAAACATAGTATAAATTCAGACAAGGCAAACTGCCTGAATCAATCTTTCAGGTGCTCATCTCTAAGGAATGTACCATTGAGTCCCAGTTTTAGAACCAGGCATAGTTCTGCTGTGTGGTCCTACTCAGCAGAGGAACTGATGATGGCACAAGAGGCAGAGCTTCTTTTTCACACCTCAAGAGAGCACACCTCAAACACAGGATGATCATAGACATGCTTCTGGAGGGAATTCTGTGGATGGCTTAATCCACATGAAGCATAGGGTAATTCACTAACACTGGATCAGATAACTTTATCTTGTCTACTAGTCATGAAAACCTCTGTTAACAGATTCTACAAGTTGTCTGGATAAACTGTTTAAGTGCTTCACTGACTTCCATCAAAAATTGAGTTCTTTTGGTGGCCATTATCCCTTGTTACTACTGTCACTATTGAGAAGACTTCAGCTTTGTCATTTCTTCTAGTTAACCTGGTTGCCTCCCATTGCTCTCATTCTATTGCCTCAGTGTCCATCTTAGACTGGTGGGATTAACACCACATATGTACAGGTGAAGTCAGTAGCCCCAAGCAGCAGCAGACAATAAGTTCCCTCTGTCTGCTGGCCAAATACCTCTGAACATAGCCTCCTGTGTGGTTTGCCTGATTTGTCATCAGCTGGCTCCCATTCAACTCTGTGTCCACTGTAACCCCTGCACATTCTTCAGCAGGACTGCAGCTCAAGCCAGTCAGTTCCCAGCCTGTACCAAGTAGGATTAGTCTGCCTCAGGCGTGAAAATATCACTTCCCCTCTTGAAGTGCCCAAAGTTTCTATCAACCCAATCTCCATGATTAATCTCTCCCATTTGAAGTATGGAAACTACTCTGTCCTAAGTGAGCATTGCCAACACCAATGACAGCTTCAGCTGTAAAGAAACCCTCCAGGAAAAAATAGCTGCTAAAATCCACAACTTTATTAGGTAGATATAAACAGTTACTGCTTAGAGAATGACAACTCAACCACAGTTAGACTCAAAAAAAAAAAAAAAAAGCTATTAGAGCCTCCTAAAAAGGTAACATGTGGAGCAAGTCTGTCCATCCTTGCCTCCCCCATATATGGGAAAACTGGCACAAACTGCCATACTGTTTTGGTACAAGAACACTGTATGGCCTCCAACAGCAGAAGATAGATGAACACGTGACCCCAGACAGAGCTGGTTTTGAGTGTGCTAGTCAGGAGGCAGTATGGTAAAGATTTGTGGGTAGGGAAAAAGGTTGTCTTCTGAATATATTTGCTTAAGAATTTGTATCTCATGACATAAGATTTCAGATTTAAAGATTATTTCATGCAGTTCTTGGCTCAGTGCATGACAAATTACACTAATGTGCAGGGATTCAATCAGGCCACTGTGATGGCCATGGCAGACTGCACCAGAGAATACCTTGGCAGTGTCACCCATGAAAAAGCTGGCAAGGTTTACTGCCTTATTATTTATTTAATGGGATGTTCTGGACAAAAATTACTAGATTAAACATGATTGTCAGTATGCATATAGTTATAAGGTCTGTATCTTGTGTATAAGCACACAATATAG
The DNA here is from genome assembly GCF_963513975.1 of Fringilla coelebs. Classification (NCBI taxonomy): domain Eukaryota; kingdom Metazoa; phylum Chordata; class Aves; order Passeriformes; family Fringillidae; genus Fringilla; species Fringilla coelebs. The sequence goes on along the minus strand of NC_140029.1, from coordinate 24,201,816 downwards.
AAACCTGTATAGAACACTGAAATATCAAAACCAGAGAAACTTTTACCATGTTACATTGATTACCAATTAGTACAGGACAAAGGAAATCATTACCACTGTAACAAACAGGGAAAAAAAAAAAAAGTTTCAATGATGCCTGCTAGCAAAGAGCTGCTTCATTGACTGGGACCACCATGAACCACAAGAAAGAGAAGAATTGCTGCTTTAAAACAACAGCTTCATAAAATTGTAGCAATTTACTTACAATTTGAGAGTATGACATCTGCATCACAAGAAAATTACAGTTTTGATCCTGCCTGTACAAACAAGAGATTTCTGAGTAAAGAGGAATAGTTCGTTTTGAATTGTCACTGGTTCTCATTGTGAAGATGAGAGAAGGCATTTTGTGATATTACAAGCATCAGCTCCTGAACAAAATGAAGAGCAAAAGAAGGGTGATGGGATGTAAACAGAGAGGAAGAATGGGTACTGTTACAGAAATATTATTCCATCTTCTAAAGGTGATTTGAGCTCAAGTAACTTTACAGTATGCAGGGACATTTTTGCCATACCTCTTTTCAGAAACCATATTGATACAGGTTTCCCTTATACTGCTTCTTATGGCTTTATCTCTATTAACTTTAGTCACTTGGTCTGGCATTTAAGTTAGGAGACTAATCATCCTAAAAAATGCACCTCAGATGGTAATTCACATTACAAGGGGGTGATTATGTCCCTGGGGGTTTATGATTATGTCACAGGTCAGGAGGCATTTCCAGAAAGTAAAGCTGAATACTGACATACATGTACACACAGGCTCACCTCTCTGCTCAGATGTATTTTGACGTTGAATGTGACTTTTCATTAAAGGCAAGCACACAATCAAACTGTTGACATTGCTTAATGCAGCATGCCTCCCAAATAAGGTGACATAATGGTGCATAATGCTTAAAATTACAAATTTCAAAATAATAAGAGACATGCTTATCTTTATTTATGCAAACATGCTGATTTTAATGATATTTTAAACAATGAATAATTAACATTCTGGGTATTTGAAAGACTACGGTCATTATAGCATTGAAAAAAATATAGAGGGTTTAAAGTAGATGGAAAAATTGTAATCTGAGATTCTGAGAATGTATACTGCAACCAAAACAATAGTCTTTAAGCAGGTTAATCTCACTAAAGGAAAAAGAGTAAAAAACCCTCCAAAATATATACTTTGTTTAGTTTGGGTCGTCTGACACATAGCCCCTATCTTGCTCTATTCTTGCTAAAGCTATGGTATCAACCCATTTTCACAACTGCAATTAAACATCTACATTCTAATTTAGATAACTGAAATTGTCCTGAATTGCAGAAAGATAAAATATATAAAAATTTCAACAACTTCAATAAATGTTTAAATAGATTAGCATTCATTCAACAAATTTTAAAAAGGCATTTTTTCATAAAGACAGTACTATTGTACAACATTTTTGAAGCTGGCTAGCTAACCATAACCACACTACTAACAAAGATATGTGGGAAAGGTATGCAAGGAGCAGCAAGTGCTTTGGCACTTACAGATTCAGATACACAGATGGTGTAAATCAGTGCAGCTTCATCCAGTTCAAAAAGCTACATTAATGTGCACTCCATGTTTGCTAACAGAAGTCAGACCAGAAATTTAAGCACTGGCCCTTTCAGTAATGCACTTTGCTGTTATACATAATGACATTATTATACAGGAGGTTTTTTTCCTTCTATGAACAATGCATATAATTTAAATTTATTATGTTGAATTAGAAATATCAGTTTATGAGTATTTATGAAGCTGAGATGAATTTGATATGAAATCAGTGATATAAATACTATGGCATAACTGAAGTCATTGTGTCTGAACCGCAGATCAATGCATTTTTTACAGGTGCTCTCTTCAGAAATCAAAAGTTATTATGTATTTTCTACTGATCTTGCACTTTTCAAAAGAAATGTGGCTAAGAACAGCCACAGGAAAGGCTGGCTTAGATTGAATCCATCTCAAATTGAAACATTAAGGTCAGCATCAAAATACTTGGATTTGAAAATCCTTTGTTCAGCACAGGGAAAATTACTTACCATTTGAACAGCCTCTCCATTACATTTATTAAGCTGTGAGTGAAGCATGGTGCTTGCAACCACTCAGCCTGACTTCCACAGCTGAAACCCTTCCATCAGGTCAGTACAGATCTGCTCACTGTAGCAATGGACTTCATACTTTTTTTTTTTTTTTGGTTTCCCTTCCCACCCCAAAAGCAGATGATTATGAGGGAGCAGTATAAATGTAAACTATTTACCCTGTAAAGAATGTAAGGAATTCAATTAATGCCAAGTCCTCTGAGAATAAATTACATTGCAGTAAAGTAGCTGATGTGCTTCTCCTATTCTTGGCTCCACAGAGCTTCTTTTTGATGTAATTAGAAAGTCAGGGCTCTTAAATGACATGATATACAAAGCTTCCTCAATTTCTGCTTAACACTCAATTCTGTCTTTGCTGAAGAGCAATCCTGAGCACATTCAAGCAGCCACTCTCTTATAAAACCCTACTCCTGTATGCTGCTCTTCAAGAGCCTTTCAATGTGACTAGACTTATAAGTAGGAACTGCAATCAATTTCCAGCTTGATACCAAGGAAAAGTTACTTATCAGATGTTATTTATCAACTCTACAAGCTTCCTAATACTCTATTATCTATCTGTCAGCAATTCCATGAAGTTACACTGGCATCTTCTAAAAATTTATTATATTTAAATCAAAGAATCAACCAGTTTGGGATCTTGCCATTGTAGCGATAGAAGAGAGTCTGAATAATACCTAATTAAATATAACAGAGGGCTCTGCACTGTCATTTGTGATTTATGCCATGTAGCAATCTGTGACATATGGAGATTTTATGTTCTAGGTAAAATTCATTAACTGTTTGCCAGCTTATTCAAAAACGCAGCCAAACTGCTTGCCTGTACATTAGCCTTCAGTGTAATAAAATACAGGTTTCAAATACGTATGTATGCGGTTCTTCTCATTTTTTAGAAACACAAAAAAATCATTTTCTTTTGTCTGTTTTTGATGTACAGGGAATTCACAAGTTTGAATGGTCTGAAAGAAAGTCTGTTTGCCCCAGAGCAGTAGTCCTCTTCTGTGGATCACATCCAGAAACTACAGGAATGCAAGCAAAATGAACATACATGGTCTGGTCAAGCTCATATTGTTTATTTCGGTAAAGCTGCTATCTCCATCTTCTCTCTACTGCAATTTTCCTTCTGTACTTCCTTGGAGGATGAGGCAAAGGTGCAGTCTGGTTTCCCACAAACCACAGCATATTTCAAGTAATTTCTCCTGCAAAATTCAGAACCTTTCATGCAACAAACTAAGACAGCATTGTCTGCTCTGGAGCACAGGAGTTTCCTGCCAGAAAGACTGCACAGTCTGGAATATGAGTAAAACACCCTAACCCATTCATCTCATACAATATCTCATGTGGGCTTTTTGGAGATGAAAGTCTGTGTGCTCAAGGGGAATTCAGGGCTTTATTGTAACCTCTTTAAATAACGAGTATTCCGACAATAGGTTGAAACACTGCTCTTTTGGAATTTAAGTAAGTTTTTTGAGCAATCAGTCACAAAACTTAGGATATAAGTATTCCCTGAAAAAAAAAAAAAGAAAAAAAAAAGTGAGAAGGCAAAAAAAAAAGTGTGTCAGTTAAATATTGTACATCAGCTCATGTTCACTAGTGAAGGTTCATGAAGAAAAAATGATACACATCTAGACAGCACAGCATATAGTCCTAGTTCTCCCTTTGATTTTGCTGAGTTCTTGTGCTATATATATAGATCTATATAATATATATAGTGTATATATATAAAAATATAGATAATATATAGATAATATTATATATATATAGATAGATAGATAGATAGATAGATAGATAGATATAATATATATAGATAATATATAATTATCTATTTTTGTGGCTTCTAAATTTCATAGTGTCTAAAATGAAGACTGCACTGCAACACAGGAGAAAGGTATTTTACAACATAAACCCAAATATGCTCTAGTAAGTAGTAGGAGGGTATCTGTAGGCAGGGAACAGTATTTGAGGATAAAAGCTTTTTGAAATAGATGAAAGATTGCACAGGAGATAGAACACACAATCTGGGGGTGTTTCATCTGCCCTGTCTATTGGGAGGAGTCTCTAGATATCATCCACAGCCTTTGCCATAGAAAGAACTAGTAGGGACACTTCAAAAATGATCCAGTGAGCTAAATAACAATGCTAAATGACAATTCTGTAGAACATCAGCACTCCAGTGCCCTTCATTGTTTATGAAATGTAGACTCACCCTTTGAAGCTTGTCCCACCAACACCTTATCTTTTGCTTGCAGCAAGGTAAGTGGTGCAAGTGTGCATGGCATTGCTTTTCACTCAAGCACTGTGATTTGACTCCAGCCACCAAACCCCACTCAGCAACTCAGTCACTGCCCCACCAGCAGGACTGGGGAGAGAATAGGAAGGGTAAAAGAGAACTCATGGATTGCAATACAGTTTAACAGGGAAAGCTAAAGCTGCACGCAGAAGCAAAGCAAAAAGGAATTAATTCACTGCTTCCCATGGTTTGGCAGGTGTTCAGCATCTCCAGGAGAGCAGGACCCCATCATGTGCAGTGGTTACTTGGGAAGACAAGCACCATCACTCCAAACGCACTCCCTTCCTCCTTCTTCCTCCCTACTTTCTATTATAAGCATGAGGTCCTGTGGTCTGGAATATCCCTCTGGTCACCTGGGGCCACCTGTCCTGGCTATGTTTCCTCCCAACCTCCCATGCACCAACAACTTCCTCCCACTGTGGTTGTAGGAAAAGCAGAAAAGCCCTTGGCTCTGTTTTTTGTCAATAACAAAAACATCTCCATATTATCAGCCTTGTGTTCAGCACAAATCCAAAACAAAGCCCTGTACTAGACCCTGTGAAGAAAATTAACTCTACCCCACCTGAAACCAGCACAACAAGAAGAAGAAACTTATTTTCAGCATGCTTAAATTTCCTTGCAAGTCTTGACATTACTTGGTACCTTGTGTGACAAGAGATAATGGCTTGTAAGCTAAACCTGACACCCATATGGTAGAAAAGCCACATTATAATTTCTAACCATAATGAAATAGTTGTACAACACTACTAGGCAATGTAATACTCACTTGTTTGAATAAATCATGTCATGATTGACCTGGTTTTGAAACATTTTCCTGCAACTGGGTAATGGATTTGGAAATTATCATGGGGAGAAAACCTACAAGATGCATACACACAAGTAACATAATCACAAAGACTTTGTTTCCTTAGAAAGATCAAAGCAAAATATGCTTATGTGTTTCCCAAAGCAACTTTTTTTTTTTTTAAGAAATAGTCCAAGTCCCTGTGTCAAGATCTGAAGGGAGAGTTTAAAGCAATCAGAAAACAACAGTCATCTGATTAACACTGACTGCACTAACACATTTTTATTTTTAATACATATCTATATAAAGACAACTTAGAAGAGAACACAAATTGGCTGTTTGCACTAACCCTTTCAACTTTTGGATCTATGAATTTGTGTCACATTTTATTTGGCATTTTCAGAAGCAAGCAATGTATACTTGTTATAATAATATAGTAATTAATGCTTGTCACTTGCAAAGCCTGTGAGGAAATAGCATCAGAATATTTGCTCATATTTGAAGACTCCAAATTGCTGTAAATCACACCAAGAGCAAGTAAAACTCCCAAAACTCTAAATCAGAAGGTAGAATGACAACAAAGAAGAACTGGGTTTGCCAAATAACAATGAAGAAAGGCAAGAAAGAATAGATGAGAAGTCCTCCAGAAAATATAACTCCTAGTCCTTGCACAGACCTAGCTGTCTTTATTTGACTGCAATACAAGATTTATGAAGTGACAATTAAGTTTTGGCAATAATAGTTATTTTCTTACAGTACATTAAATGGAGATGTAGTAATACATTTATCTCTAGCCCACACTTTCAGGTATAGGATAGAGAGAAGGGAAGCACGTGCGCCTGGGAAGAGATGCACTGGAAAATTCTTCCTGCCATCACAGTATAATATAAAAGTTTTGTTACACGGGTAGTTAACACAATTGACAGTGAAAAACACTAAGACTGTTGTTAATACTTGTAAATCTGAAATTTGGGAAAGTGAATTAACACATTAGTGCACAGTAAGAGGAAGCCAGAATTACAGTTGCTGTAGCTCAAGGGTACTGAAAAAGTTGAACAGCAGCAGCAACAACCAACTCCCTGACTAAAGAAACAAAAAATCAGATTGTTTCAAAACCTGGGGTCGTTTTTTATCATAGACATTCTCAGATATCACTGTTTAGTCAGCAAATATGCCAGGGCTCAAGAGCCATACAGCATACAAGAATTACAGAAACCATAGGAGAAAAACACATAAATCAAAATTTGCAAAAACCTGCATATATAAAAGCTAGTTAAGCATGATGTGAATCAAAACAAAGAGGATATTGAGTTCATCATACATCATAGGGAGTTAAAAGTCAAAAAGGAAGCAGTGGTTCACAGACCTAGCCATAAGGACTGGCAATCACACAGAAAAGGAAATCCTATGCCAAGTGAACTGTGGTTCTACACACAATCTAATAATTTAAAGAGATTACTGTAAAGTAAAAGCAGATGGAAAAGCAGTTTACCACACAGTGCAGCTAACAAAAATTGTGCAGCAAGCAGAGCTAATATGTAGGCCTTTAGTCACTGTTCTGTGCACATCAAGGGACTGCAATCTCAGTTTTCAAATAGCAAGAGGATTGGAAACTGGCCCTCCTCCATTCTGCAGAAAGGCAACCTATCTGGAATATTGCATTCAATTCTAGACAGTCAAATTGGAGCAGTTCAAAAGAAACTACCACAAATAGTTTTGAGGCCCAAGGGACTGATTTATGAAGAAAGATGAAAAGAATTAAATATGCATAGCTTAGCTAAGCAGTGACTAAGGAGAGAAAAGTTAACAAAAATTTAAAGTCTGAAAGGGAAAACTGATTATATACCATAAAAATGAAGAGAATATGGATCAATAAAATTAATTTAATACAGTGCAAATTTAGGCAGAATACCAAGACAAAAATAGCATATATTGATGACATTAACAGGTAAGATCACAAAATTCCTTGTTTGGTGTACTGAGTGGACAGCCACATAAAACCAACAACACAGGCACAGCAGCTCTGTGTTTCTGACACTCAGGTCAGCTTCTTCACTCAGTTCTTAAATCTCCAAATGACCCTGTAAAGCTCTGTAAAGAGAACCCCTCAGTGAAGTGAAGAACCAACACATGAGAATTTCTAGCATGTAAAGCCACACCACTGGCATCTGAAAGGATTCTCTTTCTCGCACTGGCAGGGTAATTATTGGGGATATCCTAGGTAAGGCTGGCTAAGGCTAGAAAAGCAAGGGTGATTGCTAGTGAGAGCTGGATCTTCATGGATAAGTGAAAATGAAAGCAAGTTTAGTGGCTTTCCTGACACCAGTGTTTACAACAGTCTCTAAGGTCACCTTCCACATCTACCATCAAGCATGACGCTTGTGGCCATACACTGCTATGGGGCAGCTGGAGAGGCATGGAAATAGAAGTGAAGAAAAGAATTATAACATTTGATGGTGAACCTGTGCAGCAATATCCTTTATGGGTTAAATAAAAATGGGGAAATATGGTTGATAATTCAAAAAAGAGAAAGAGGAGGAAGAAGAGGAAGAAGAAGAAACTGAACAGCTTGATCTCACTTGACCAGCTGAAAAAAAGCAGTATCAAAGGATGGACTCCTAGTCTACACATATCTTCAGGCACCTTTACTGAAGAAATTACTGGATGAACATAAACGGGTTTTAGAGATGTTGAAGAAACTGAAGTAAAAACCAAACAGAAATTATTGTTGCAACTCTGACATTACTACTCACAGCAAAGAAAAATGTCACTCCAAGACAAAATAAATCTATATATTCATTGCTGATTAAGAGGAATTAAGTCATTTAGTTTGCCTCAAAAGCTTTACTTTTCACAACTATGTCTATATGATTTACACTTGCCATTTCAGCAACTAACATTAGTACTAGAGCTAACAGAATCAAATAATTGTGTTGAAAGGAAAGCAACTGAAAAACAAGCTGTTCAGCTCATGTGCAATCTGAATATAAAATGTCTCTCCTTTCACATAAAATGATTGTTGAGCAAGGAGTATATTGTTCTAACATTTTTTAGAGCTTTCTGCAATAAGCTACCTACAAACAAAATTACTATTCTTCCTACAAAAACAGAAAAAAAGAGGAAATTTCTACATGCCTGCTTCCCTCCTTTCTCAGTTTAGATGTCAACATTTACAAAACTTTTCACAGGAGAAAACTTTGATTCCTTTTATAGGAAAGGGATCACATTTGAATGCTATCAATTAAATCTCTAAACATGGCCTTAATACATTGCTCTGTTTTCTGTAGATGCCTTTACAAGGTCCCATATATATTCATAACAGACTTTCATAACAAAATTTGCACTGAATGGGACCACAGCAGGAGTCCACCAACCTGAGGTGGTCTGGCCCAGATCTACTGCCTGTCTGTGTGCTCTGAATACTGCTTCCATCTCCTCTGAAATGTCATACTGCACAGAGGGACATTCACAGTAGGATTTACAAGAAAAGATATCAGGTTTTATCTCTTTCTTTTTTTCTGAGAATAAGATTTTTTTGTTTTAAAATCCACAATAAAATGAAAGAGAGTAAAGTACATTTCCAACATGAATGTCCATATTCTAGCTGGATGAAAAGTTAGTAATAAACGACCAAGTGCTTTTCCACTGTGTGTGGTGCCCTCCTGTCCACACTCCTTGCCAGGTGCCATCATTACATCAAAAAGAGTTTTAAAGTGGACTAAGTCAGGGCTCTCTGAATCACCTTATAGATAGAGGGAAGTTGTCAGGGACTGTTGTCTTTCAAGGTACAAGAATGGCACTGGCAAGAAAACCAGTTCTGGCCACACTACTTGCATTTGTGTTTCTGCAAGGATACTACACTGACCCAGCTGTTGGCTGTAGTGATGTGCAGATTTCTCTTAGTAGGTCTTATATTGCTGTTGTTTTCACTGAAAGCATTTGCTCCAAAGCAAACAAATTGAAAGTACCTCTTGTAATAAACAAACAACATTTTTCTTTAAGTGGTGGTGTTCTTTTATAATATATTAAAAAACTTGCATTAGGACAACACTCTCTGTGCTCCAAATCAAACTAAGCTTTTGCTGAATTAATTATTTTCATTTGTTTAACAACAAATTAGAATTAGTTCCATCTCAGATTTCACTTGCTTTAAAATAATCATGTTTATACTTTTGCAATTTTGATTCGGGTGTTAATTGAATTATCTAAAAATATTTTCTGTTTGGTTTATAACTTAGAAACTGTGCAAAATTCAGCATTATGCAGTATATTAATTTGTACGAAACACGAAAAATAAATAAATGTGATTATTTGGAGCAAGAAGCTACAACAGGACTGAAAAGTGGCTCCATTGCTACCATTTCATAAATGGAAATAAAGAGGTTGGGAGGGTTGTATTGTTGGTGTGGGGTTTTTTTCTCCTCTGTTCCTGCAGCAATCTTCTCAAAAAATGTAATATTGGAATCTGAAGCTTCACACATGCTGTGCCAATATGGTGAGAAAATATGGTACTTTGACCTTTATAATCTTCTTTCATCTCATTTTTAGCGTGGATAGATTTCTTTGCTGTTTGCAGAATAACTAGAAGAAAAAAGCTCTCCAAATACCAAAATTATAAGGAATTTCTTATAAGCCCTCTGTAAAGTTTTCCACAGAAAGTGCTGATTCTTCTCTTTAGTGACAGATTTTTTAGAGTAGCAAACAAATTGGTGGATGGCTGCGATTTCCACTAAACTACGATAAATAGAACCTATTCTTAGTTGAATGCAAAGTTGGAAATGTTATAGTCTTCAGTTGTCCAAGTTAATACTGCTCCTTTTGCTATTAATTCAAAGTGTAATTTTCCAAATTTAATATAAATTAAATATAAAAATGTATCTTAATAAAATTATTAATTGCTATTCTATGTTGTTAGGAAAGTTGTTAGTGTAAGTTTTATTTACTGGAAACACTTAGCAAATTATTAGATTACTATCCCAAGCTAATTGGCTTATTGACGGTTCAAAATACATTTTTATAACTTCCTGTGTCTACATACTCATAGAAATATTTATTTTTTATCTCTTTCCTTGCAACCAGTATAATGAATTTCAAAATTATTAATATGTAGATTAGGTAAAAAATTAGTTAAAACTAAAAAAAAATTATGTTGCATTTCTGTGATTGTCACATGAACTCAGGAACTGGAGAATAAAAATAGAGAAACACATCTAACTGGTGAAGACATACTGGCATTCATAGGTGGTAAATAATATCCTATTTTCCTGTTGGCCTACACTTACCCTGTGATGACAGTGAGAGACATGGACCTGAAAAGCGTAATAGAAGCAAAAAATATTGTAACTGTGGATCTATTTGTATTAAGATTAGCAAGACAAAACCCATTTGTTCTCAACTGAATAGTTTAAAACCTAGGTTTTTAGATATCTTTCATGACACCTGAATTATATAACTTTTTAAAAACTGTTTGCACTGCATACCGTTGATACATCAGACACATTCTGTGTCAAAATGGAATACAAAATATCATTTATTGCATTAGTAGTCTCCTATACATTTTTACAGTATAAGCTTCTCAAATAAATACCTTCCATCAAAATCTCTTTACTCCCCCAGACTTGCTTTATATGCCTTCACAGGACCTTAAAACTCCCAAGCAGTGGATCATTTCACAGAGCCACTCCTTGGCTCTTTCAGGATTTCCAGGGCAGATGACTCCTGACTGCCTCCCAGTTTCATTTCCAGCAGGCAGGATCACTCAGCCATGCTAAGCATCTCATTTCAGTGACAATCTTAACCTCATGCCAGAGGTCACAGTGTTATAAGCATGCACAAGGAAAAGGAATTTTTCCCTGCAGCCATGGTGTACTTAGCTCTGTTATTGCAGAAATAAACCATGACACCAGAGTTAGCAGACACTATCATGAACTATCAGTCTAGATAAATGGGATAGGAGTTGAATAAGGACTGTCACAGACATCCTACTTCTGTTTACAGCTCTCATTTCCATCACCTGAATATTTTTACTATTTTGTCCCTCGAGCTCCTCATTGGAGACAGAAGACATGCCCAAGAAGATGTGAGAATTCCTTGTGACACCAGAATATACAATAAATAAATTATTACCACCGCCTGCCTAACCCTGCAATAGAAGAAATCCTGCTCATGGAAAGGAGAAAATCAAAAAATTTGGTAGTTCTCTTATGTCACCAACCATCCAGTGTGACAGAACACCTATGTGTCACTATTACTTGGGTCATCACACATCCTGCACATACTGCCACAGAGGTAAAGGGTTCCTGTGTCACAGAATAACTATAGGTCTCCAATTTTTCATTTCAGGCTCCTCTCCTCTTGTTTGGTCTAAACAGTAACTCACTCTACTGAGGCACAGATCAAAGTTTCACAGGCTGTCTCACAGTAAGAAAGCTGATATGAAGGTATCACGTGTTTCACCCCCAGTATTACTTCTTCATCCATGGGAGAATCAAGTTCAAGTCTCCATCCTCTGAAAACTGAAACTAATGTATCATATCACATCTTTCTCCCACCCTGTCCAATCTCCATGAGGTTCCTGTGGAGCTACCTCTTCATGGACAATCCTTGCCATGTAATTGGTCCTGAAGGCAATAAGAGATAGATATTGAAGAAAATTATTATGTTTATCTTCTATCTTGTTTCAAATCCTGAATTAAATTTATCAATAAATATCTAATTAGTATTTCCATCCCAGATCACTGTAGATCCCAGATCCTGTCACATAGCACACTTCAGTGGGTTTTAATTCATACAAAGGATTTAAAGGAATTGGAAACAGATAAACCAGAAAGAAGCAGAAACTGATGTTCAGATTTTATGATCCTAATATTTGGATAAATTAACTTGGCTTGGACTTCCACCAGGCATGACTGTAACTCCTTCTAGCAAGGTTTTTATTCTGTTTTCACTTATGCACCTCCACAGCATTTGCAGTGGAAATCAGACTCTGGAGTACCAAACTTAAGCCTTCTTGCCAAAGTACTGTTTTTCTCAGTTCCCTCAGAGGAAGTCCAGAGCAAAGGTAGAAAACCACTGCCATAACATGTAAATGATGATATTTATATCATAACTAGATATAAAAGGGACAGAAGACAGCAGCAAGGTGCTGCCTAATTTGCAAAATTGCATTCATTTGTAAAATCTGTCACACAAATAATCAAGATAAAATGGTACCCTGCAGCTGGCAGATAACATGTGATACTCTCCTACATACCACTGTTCTCTTTTCTAAATATTCACACTCACAGATTGCCAAGGATAAGCTACCAGCACAGACAGGGACAGCTCTGAGCAGCAGCAATACTTGGCTGCAAAAAGGAGATGGGCACGAGTAGTGACAACATGAGCTGCTCCAGCAGGCAGACACACATTTGGCTTAGTGTTAAGTGCTGCAGGTGCCAGCTAAAGACAACAGGATGGCTGCAGCAGGCACAGTCCCAGAGTACTGCTGGAATGAAAGACCTCACTGGGCATGGCCCCAGAACATCTGGTTTGACCACTCAGCTACCCCTGCTCAGAGCAGGAGGGAGTATCCAGAGAATGGCAACAGAGCTGGAGAAGGGTCAGGAGCACAAATGTTACAGGGATCACCTGAGGGAGCTGGGGGTGTCTAACTTGGAGAAAAGGATGCTCAGGGGACACGTTATCACTCTCTGCAGTTGTCTTAAATGAGTCTCCTCTCCCAGGTAACAAGAGATAAGACAAGAAGAAATGGCCTCAAGTTGTGCCAGAGGAGGTTTAGATTGGATATTAGGAAAAATAACTTCACTGAAAGTGTGGCCAGCACTGGAACAGTCTGCCCAGGGAATTGGTTAAATTACAATCCCTGGAACTGTACAAAAAAACGTGTAGATATGGTGCTTGGGGCTGTGGTTTAGTAGTGGACATGGCAGCGCTGGTATAATGGCAGGATCCATGATCTTAGAGGTCTTTTCCAACGCTAATGATTTTATGAGTCTGTGGTGGACTGAAGAGCTTTCAAAGCTGGAGCTTTTCAGACAGAAAATGCTTGTGACTAGATAGTGACTTATATGGTGAAGTATATCTGATTTTCACAGCCTTCTAATGGGAGCAATGCCATGAAAAAATGAAAGAATATTATTAAAATTGTATTAACATCACCAGAGAATAGCTACAGCCCTTCTCAGCTCAGATTCCCACACCCAACTTCTGCAAAGATTAAAAAAATCCAAGATGCAAACATATGCAAAATCCAGGTACATAGCACTGTAATTCATAAACCATCAGCTTTTAAGTGTCATTAATTTGTGCCTTTTAGATATTTCCTCTCTACCCAAAGTAGTCCAAGAGCCAGTGCTCTGCCACAGTGCTTCCTCTGGATCAGTGTCTTTTCTTTCTGACACAGAAATCATTGGTGAAATGAGTTAAAAGTAAAGTGGGGTGTGAAGAGTCACGTTCCAAGCACTGTGAGATTCAGCTGTTCTCAGCACATCTCAGAGCACTGCTGGTGCTGCAACTGCACACACAGCCCTGGCCCATCTTTGGTCCCAGCTGTCTGCCAAACACGAATATCTGCAACATATTGGCACGGGAAGTCAGATAATAACGCTCAGGGGAGCATCGCAGAGGAAGTGCTTCTCCTTCACTAATTACAGGTGGAAATGGAAGCACTTCTGCCAATTCTGAGAAGCATGGGCAGTGAAAAAAACTCCTGTCAGGCTCCAGCCAGCATCCGTTGTCTCCTAAAGGACACTATTTGGAAAGAAAAGAGCTGTGCGGTAAACCACCCCAATTTACTGGGAATTCACTAATCAAAATTCCAAATCTGAAAAACAGGAAACAAATATTATTGACAAAATTGATGCTGTACATTCACCTTTTCCTCTGCTGTGTTTTAGTCCTTCATCTCTGCAATCAATGCAATGAACATCCCAATTAGTCATCATTTGCTTCCTTTTAACAGAGGAACCTCAGGGTCATCCCCATGTCTTTCCTATAGTCTCACTGCAGAGTTGCTTATTTAATATGCTATTGACTTTCACATGCCTATCTAGATTTGCTACAATTTCACTGTAAGAGTAATTTTAAAGTGAATAAAAACCAAACAATACTTTTTTGACATCTTAAATATAGTTACATTGCAAATTCCTCATTTGCATTTATCAAATCTCCATGCAAGCTCAAAGATTTATTCCTAGAATGCACCTCTAAAACTGTGCAGTCAAACTAATCTCTGCTTCTCTGCATGAACAGAGAATTGTAACTCCCACTAGTATAAAAAGCAGTCCATACACCAGTCCCATTGAATGCAGACAAGAGGAAACCCATATAAATAATTTTTACTTGAATTACTAAAATGCTTCCAGGGCCCCTAATTTCATATTAAGACAGCAAAGAACCACATTTCTTGTTTATTAACTATGACACAGTGCTTTAAAAATAGTTTCAAAGTGTCTTGGTACACTTAAGTCACCAAAGATCATGATCTAGAGAGGAAAACCTTTTACAGCAGTCTGCTATTTGACATGTAAAAACTGTGCCATTATCACTAAAGTCTGAAGTTTTCCAAGTCCTTCGGTAAAAAAATATCTATGGCTATTGAACTATTGCTGGCTGTCCAAAACAAGTATTTAAAGAATAATTCATTTCTCTGGTGTAAACCCAGCAATTTCCACTCAGACCCTGGATGCTTTCAAAGGCAAATCCTATAAGACTGAAAAATCTGCAGCTAGGAAGACAAGCAACCTTGGGAAAAAAAAAAAAAAAGCTGTTAGGAATTTCCTCTGCAATGAATCAAAAAAATTTAGCATAGATCCCAATTGCAGGATGTCTTTAAGGAGGCAAGATTGCATGATTCAAGGTTAAAAGTTCATTGTCATTTTTTTAAGTCTGTCACACCAAATAGCTAAATATTCTGACAAGGAGGGGATACAAGCATTTGATCTACAGGATATGATGAGTTGGGTTTGTAATTATAAAGCTATTCTCATTTGTATATCCTTGCAAAGTGTGAGAGCCATGTTCCAAGGTTGTCCTTAAAGGCGTCCTTAACATAATGCTGTCAATGACGTTTCTTCTTTTCGGACATTACATTCTTCGGTGATTAATTTAAACAAAAGTTTTAAAAGCCGATCATTGTGAAGTTCAGAATGAGAGCATTATTACACACACAATGAAGTTATCTCTGAACAGAGGAGAGAAAGAAACACTGGGCTCTGCCTGTATATTCACATGCAAAGTAACAACTCCCCTTCCCCAGTACTATGTTGACATCATGCAGCATCTGCATTCGACTTTTTGCATATGTAATGAAAAGACACACCTCAGAAAATAAAGACAGTTTTAAAAGCAAAATAACCATTTTGTTACTTACAGCATTTGATAAAATGGTAATGAGACATTCTTTCATCTCAGGCTGTAGTCTCACTACAGGTTTCAGCATTCTCTTCTGCTACAACTGTCATGCCCAGAAAATGCATTATTTAAAGCCCTTCCTCAGGTATCCAGTACACCTCAGAATACATTATTTAGCGTAGTTTCTGTTCCAGGATCTTGCAGAGGCTTCCAAGTCACCCTCACCCGGCTGCTGGAGTTACGATAAACCTCTGTGCGTCTTGAACCATGACTACTGCACGTGCTATTGTAGCACAATTGATTGACAGCGCTCCTAATCCCACATCCCCAGGAATAGAAAGATTTAATTGGTGTGCACTTGCAGCCACATTCTTCCAGCACTGAGGTGTGCTGCTGCACTGCGGCTTTCACAGTCCTGCCAGTTAATGGCTTTTCAATAGCTTTCAAATGGCAGCAAACTAAGCTTGATGAGTGGGCTCGAATGAAATAGCAGAACAGGGGATCTTAAATTTTATTTGTGCATGTTGCTCGTGTGCCAAATGCGACCAGATTTTTAGCTAGTACTAAACCAGGATTATTTTTAGTTGCCACCAGTTGCTGTGTGAATAGGAAATTGATATAGGTTTCCAAGAATAACCATCTTTTAGCATCGCAGATCATTTTTCAGTATATTATAAGGTAAAAAATCGGGATAAAGCTTACAGCCATCTTCAGAGTCTCATGGTTTATGCATGGATTAATTTACATTGAGCTAAAAACATGCTTGTGTGTACATTTCTTGGTATGTTCCTGTTCTAGCATTTCTTTGTATTGCAATGCATCTTTTTCACAGATGGAATATTTATGTCAGGAGACAAAAACTGCAAGCTCTGCATGGTTTGTATCATGATTATGCGCATGTTATCTAATGAAATTTAAATCACTGATTGTGAGAGAAAAAGCCTTAGAAAATGCATCACTAGGAACAACTCCATACAATTATTTATCACACTGTAGAAGAAGAAGTCAATGTACACTGACGCATTACCCGGTTTCAGATTAAGGGCACACAAAAGGCAGACCTGCATTGTATTTTAAACACCCAGGCTGCAGCATCCTCTGAGAACAATTTCTGCATTACTTTGCCAGGAACAGTTATCCATGAATTTGGCTACTACTTCCATGAGAAAGCTACAGCTGAATGGCAGTAAAATATTTTTATAGTATCAAAAAATAATTTAAGAAAATTGCACTCAGTGAAGACATCCATTTGCTTACCATGCATCATGCTTGCCACAGCCAACACTTCACTGAGTGAGAGCTCTTATAAAGGAAAACTGATAGCCCAACCATATTTAAATCTTTTATTCATCTGAAAGGGTTCTCACCTACTATTTTGTCAACATAACATTTTAACAGCTACAAAGTGTTAAAAGGACTACAAAGGAAAAAAGGGTCTAACTAATTAGTGAGGATCACTAATTCAGATTCTATTAACTATTCTGCAAAGTTCCCACAAGAGCAGAAAGATATATATTCACAGGCTTCCAGTGATCCATTAGCAAAACCCTTAGGTGAAATCTCTCAGCTCCTAATAGCCACATATTTCACATCTGGTTTAAAGTTAAATATGCACAGCAATTCTTCTACAGAACTAATTATTTAGGTGTTTTGGTTTTCTTCCTGAAAACATAGTTTTCTAGAAGAAAAAAAGAATCAAGAAATAACCAGTGGGACATAGGGATAAATTATATAAAATAGTAATTACATTACCATGGAAACTTTTTTTTGCTGTAAAGCTCAGAAGTCCAAAGTAATTAAATCTATCCAGACTGTCTTTCACACCTATACATCACTAGGCCAGTTTGGCCCATATGGCTTATAAAATAAACATACAGAGTGTTTTAAGAGGCAATGTTAGTCATAGTTCATGAGCAAGTGTCAAGTAATCTGACAAAAAGGCCTTTGAGCAATACTTTTTGGTGGAGACATTCCTGACAGGTTCATCTCTGGTGGCACTGTCAGGCAAACAGGCTGCCGTGTCTAATAACATCACGCTTCACCATCCCACTCTGGTTAAAACCAGGAGCACCCTGGTAAACAATGGTGAGTGAGAGAAACGGACAAATGATGCTTTTTAGCAGACAGACATGAAAGGAAGAAAAAATACCTGATTTTGGCTTGAACAGAATGTGAAGAAAAAGTATTTAGATCTGTCTCATTTTAGATTGTAATATATGTGATTATGCATTGAATTGCCATAGTAAAAATTTAGGATGGTGGAACTTGGTAGAATTTATGGGACAGGCAAGACTACATCCTCCATCCTGCAAGGAATGAGGGGGAGAATTCAATAACACTGAGTGCAAGATCCTGCACCTGGGTCAGGGCAGCCCTCAGTATCAATATAGACTGAGGGATGAAGGGACTGGGAGCAGCCTTGCAGAGAAGGACTGGGAGTTACTCATGAAAAGCTGGACATGAGCCAGCAATGTGTGCTTGCAGCCCAGAAAGCCAACTGGGTCCTGGACTAAAAGTGTGGGTGTTAGAATGGTAGGTGCTGCTGCCTATCTCTTGTCCCCAGCAAGCCTCTCCTGTCAAAAAGCAAGCTGAGTGAACATTCAGGCAATGCAGTCAAACCTCCACTCAACACTCACCGAAACTGGCTCAGCCATAGAGGCAAGAAAGGCTCTTTTGCAAGGTTTTATTCCAGCAAAGTAACACAGTGGCTGAAGGCTAGAAAGAGGGGAACCACGTAGAGCAGGCACCTCAAGAAGGGGAAGGGGTGGGGAGCAGGGCTGAGGGCTGGGCAGAGGGGCCAGGCCACCACGGGAGGGCGGGCGCCCACCAGGGATGCCCAGCCAGTGACAGGGGAGGGAGAAACCAGAGGAAATTGTGACACAAGTCCATGGGGGACTCTGGTTTTCCCCCTGGGAGTGCTAACTCTATGGCAAGTAGTTACTGTTGTTTCCAGGGCTGAGGGCTTGGGGATTGACCAAGGGAAAAGAGTTCATGGGATGCTACACTGGGCTGCTTCAAAAGTAGTATGGCAGGTCAAGGGAGGTGATCCTGCCCCTCTCCTCTGCCCTTATGAGACCCCCAACCCTGGAAACATTAAAGGTCAGGATGGACAGGGCTCTGAGCAGCCTGACTGAGTTGAAGATGAGGGTTGGATTAGATGAGGGGTGCTCATTGCAGATGAGGGTTGGATTAAATTAATTTAAAGGTCCCTCTCCTTCCAAAATGTTCTATGATTCTATGTCCTTTGCAAAGAGCATTTAGGTACAGGACAGACTCTTGAATGCAGCGAGCTGTTGAGTTGGTATTTGCATCAGACAAACTGGGAGCAGAGCTGTTCTCTATATGCTCCATTTCTTCTCTCCTAACGTGTGCTGGTCCATGTCATTGGAGAAGAATGTGGGACTGTTTGACAAAGGAGGGTTGCACTGCTACACCGTAGCTTGGGTCTATGCCCTCCAGCTGGACTGTTGGACTAATCAAATCCATGAGCAGCATGTACCCACCTGCAGCACTGTGCACTTTCCCATTCTCCAGGAGTCTGTATGCCAAAAATATATGGCCAGTTACTCAAGTAAAGTATGAATAACAGTGCCCAGATGAATGGAAAAAAGGCACAAACTCTTCAAGAGGTGGCACCTGGCAACCTCAACATGTTTTTTTATTTTGGAATATAATGTTTCTTTTTTTTTTTTTTTTAAATTTTGTAACATATCTAGTTTTATTATGTGGGTAATTATCATTAATGGGTTTTGAAAAAGAAGTGAAAGCATAAATGGAAGGAAAACATGGAAAGCAACATATATTGCTATCTGCAGGAAGTTCTGACATATTGAAGGGCAGCATCAAAGAGAATTAAGAACAATAGATGACTGCAAATGCAGAGAGACAGGATGAACCTTCAGGAGAAGGGGCAGCTAAACTTGAGGTTAAAGGAAGCCACAATAGGAATATTAAGAAGCCAAAATCTGTTTCATCCTGCTGGAAAGACATTATTTCCAACGCACTCTTTTGCTAGGTTGGAGAGAAGAGGAAGAGCAGAGAAGAAACCACAATGGTCATGGGTTGTCCATGACATAAACAAAGATTTCAAGTGTAAGAAAAAAAAAAAAAAAAGAAAGTTTTTTGGAATGAGTCCAAGAGAGGGAATACTTCATTGTAAGTGATTTCACAAAAGAAATCCTAAAATTTGTTTATTCACAAGAAAGGGAGATTAGCCATGTTAGGTATTATCTCTTGACTGAATTCCATCAAAAATTCAAAAGAGAAAAAAAAATATATAAACAACACTTACAATCTGACCATATAAACTATGGAATTATGCATAGACAGGCTATGAGAGCATTGTAAACCTACTTTCTCCAAAGTAAAGGTAACATTGGCAGGTTTTTAATCACAGCTCCAGTGATCCTTTAAAGACTACACCAGTGTTTAAGTCTACAAGAAGGCAAAAACGTTCTTGAGCTGGGGACAAAGACTGAGCTAGTACTAAATCTGGTGATAAAAGACTTAATGTATTTGATTTTCTCCAGCTCAGCAAAAATATAGATAAAACAGAGTCAAGGTCAGAAAACAAGATCTATTTAGCTCTTCTAGAAAAATACCTTGCCCCCTCTCCCTATAGAGAGAAAACAGCCAATTTTGTTCTTTGTAGAAATTCAGCTGTCTATGAAATTACTGAGTTATTTAAAGAGATTCTTGGAACAGGTCAACCATCACTAGGATAGTTTTATTTCTTTGGATAAACACCCATCTAGGGATCACCATCTCAGAGTAGACACTGCTTTCAGATCTCAATTTCCAAGGCTCAGACCTTGACTTAGAAATGCACCTAGGAAGCGCTTCCTAAAACACCCGAGCAAACAAGAACACTTAAAATAAGGTTTTGCTGTCAAGAACTGACGACTGCATTGTACTCATGTCATGTAAATATCTTGTTACTCTTCCAGTGTTTCCAGGTGTCACAAACAATTGAACATTTAATAATTTTATCATCTTAGTATTTTTCAATTCACATATAACTGAAAGATTTGATAGAGGTACACAGAACTATCCAAAAGCAATTTGAATAATGAGAAAAGCACCGTGACTACTGGTTTTAAATACATGACAGATGCTCCCCATTTATGCCATTTTTGCTCAGTGCAGCAAAGCTTGTTATATTCCTTCAGATGTTACAACTTCATTGCACTACTTATGGGTTTAAGACTGCAGACAAAAAAAGTGGAATGCAGAGTAACATTGACATGGCTCATATGTTTTGACAAGTGATACTGCTTAGCAATCAAACCTTGGCCATTCTATCCAGCTGCCAACAAGCCACTTCAGATAACATCTGGTAGCTCTATGCTTTATCAGGAAGCTGGGATGAGTCCTAGCAGATGTAGATACTTAGCAAGAAGAACTCTGTACTAATTCTCTCTACATGAGTCACAGCAGAACAAAACACAGCAGTTTCTCCAAATAAATTTTTCTATGAACTTGCATGTCAGATGGATGTGAGGTTTGCTACAGAGATTGCAGCAACAAATCAAATCTAATCACTCAATCAATCACTCAGCACGGTTGACCTCTAGATGATCAGATGACTTTTTGTTTCTCTTCCCTCTTCCCTTCCTCCAACTTTTGCACCCTTGATTTTCCATTTCACTGTAAATGCATCAATTTTTCAGGAAGTTGGCAATCTTCCTCCCATTCTTCTACCCAGAGATTGAGAAAAGTGGAAAAAAAAAATCCTTTTTCTTCTTCTCTATGTACTGTTGTAACTGAATGTACATGGGTGGACTAATCTGTAACTATTCTTTAACTTATTGAAAACAGGAGATTAGAATCACAGGATGTTATTACCCACTACTGATGAAGTTTGCAAAATTGCCAGTAGAAGCCATTTGAAAGTATTACTCTCTTCCTGCCACACCCAAAATGACAATTTTTCAGGCTGTGAGTAGGTCTGTCTAGCAGCCCCTTAACTGGATGGGATGAAGAAGCTCTCACTTGTTGTGGGAGAGCCTAGAACAGAGGTAATAACAAGACCAAATACAAGAAGAAATCCCAATAGTCTCATATATCATTAGGCTTATGTTTGGCACCAGTACTGACTCAATAATTAACTTCTTCATTACAATGTGTGAATATGCTTTTTTAAATTAGATTTGTTCATAGATTTGATGAAAGACTGCTACAGAGAGAAGCTGCTGACATTTTCTATGCAAAGCCTCTTACGAGAGTGAAAAGACACCACCAAGACATGTTAAAATGATAAGCAGAAAAACATGACAGCCATCACAATGCCCAGACATAAGAAAAAAATGAAAAAAAATCCATGACTTTCCACATAAAAATTTATTATATGGTCTATATATTAATTTTTTTTAAAGTTTAGAATATTTGGGAAAGAAATAGGCAAAAAGACTAATTCAATTCAACATGAAAAATGTCCTGCTAGCCTCTTGATAATTAGGAAATGTGATGACCCTGTATTGTATCCCTATTTTTTTTGTTTTCTAATTGATTTGATAATTTTAAAACCAGGAGACAAATAATTACAATACTATTAGACGAATAAAAAGTCAAGAGTAGACCAGAGGAATTGTGTATCCTTTATCAGAGGAAATGTTACTACAGCATGATTCTTGAAATATAATTAGGGAAAACTGAAAGGACTGCAGAAGGAGTCCTTGAGCTAGAAGGTATTCTTAATTTAGGAAAAAAATTAACTTGGACAGCTGCAAAAGCCAAAGAAGTGATAGAATAAGACTCTTCTTGGATTGTAGAACAGCACAGAGGACAGTTAGGCAATTTCAAAAATTTTAGAAATTACTCTAAATACTTGGTATCCTAAAGGGGAAAAAAAAAAAGAATTGATGTTGAAGATTTGTAAGGGATGGTGAAATAACAGTATTTTAAATTTGTCAACCATGCCATTCAAAAAACCTTCCAGAACAAAACCACATGTACCATATGCTGTACCACGTGCTGCAGACCAAGACCAGAATGCATTTAAGTTTAAACTGAAATTACAAGATACTAAAGGGAGTTCTGTAGATACAACATGAACATTGAACAACTGACAATTATTGTGCTGAAAATTATGATGTACATACTGGTTTTAATATAGACAGTTAAACAAAATGCAATATTATTAAATTATATTAAAAATATCTGAAAAGCAACGACTAAACTTAGGCAAGAAAAGCTACCCACGGCTGATTTTATTTTCTGATTTTTTTCTACTGTACACTTTATCTCACTAAATACAATACCACTTCTTTTCCCTAGCCTTTCTGCACTTCATCCTCAATGTAACTCAGCACAGGTTGTTAATGCATATTTGTCTCAAAGTTTTTTCATATGTAGCACAGAGAAAATGGGAAAGAAGAGGTGCAAGGTATGGAAAAGAACACATAACTTTTATTAAATTGACTGTGCTGCTGTATGCGCACAGTGTAGCAACATGCAGCTGGGGTGGTCTCTGCTTCTGCACCTTCTTCAGTTTCTAATACACATATTTACTTATTTCTTCTTTTTTTCTTTGTCTGTGTCAACATGTAAAGAATTCATCATCCTGACCACAAAGACCAGCTGAGAGTCCAGCTTGATAAGAACAATAATGAAATCAAAGGGTAAGATGGTAAGAACTTTTGACATGACACAAGATAACATGATATTGCTTGAAAATGATATGGACAAGTCCACAAGCTCAAGAGAGGTATGCAGGATTTACTGCATTCTGCACAAGTGAGAGATGAAGAACCTACTGCATTCTGCTTGAACATAATAGAGCAACATCTCATTCTCAAACTAGCAAAGAATGAATAAGAAGCTAACAAGAACTAGGCAGTTGCTTTGGAAAGAAAGGGGGAATAAGAAAAATATATGAAGAAGCAAGGAAACGGAGGTATGGTAAGATGACTACTAAAGGCACAGATTTATAGAGATGTCCAAGCAACAGTGAGAAAGAAGTAAATCTATATAATTTTAATTACATTATCTGAGGTCCAGAAAAGGGCATTCAGTGAGGCAAGTGGCAAACAAAGGCAGACAGAAAGTGGAAAAGAATTTCCCTGTGAGCAGTGGGCAGGTCACAGCTGAGATGCCAGTGATCAAGAACAATAAAAGGTAGGATTCCCCAAACAGACTAAGAATGATGTGAAGAGCACTGAGGATTAATCAATAAACACAAGATGCTTGATAATCAGTTCCTTCAAACAGAAAAAAATTAAATACTCAGTTCAGATCTCTGTGTTTTGTGCAAGCATGAATAATAAAGGCAAAAGCCATCAAGTCAGCAAACAGCTGGTTTACACATGACCCAGTAAAGAGTAAGGCACCTTTGTACAGTTACTGCACATACCCCTAGAGCATCAATAACCATCAGCATATTTTGGGCTGAATTTTGTTAAAACTCAGATAGCTGAAACGCTGTTTTCCTATTTTATAATAATATACTCTTTATATATTTAATTCCCCATGATCTGAAAACCTGTGGAACTTATTCTTAGAGTACATTCACTTTTTTCTCCAATGGCTGGCTGTTTATAACAAGCAGAAGATTTATTTCATTGCTCTCAAATTAACTTAATCTTTTAATCAAACACTGTATTACAAAAGTAGTTATTTTAATTTTGTTTTCTTGAAAATACAGTAGTAATTACCTTTAATTTCAAACAGCAAAAGACACATGAGAAGGTGAGAAAAAGAAATGTACAAGTATAATAGGGTAAAACACATCTATAAAAAAGAATTATCCAGCAGGGTAAATCATGTCATCCCAACCAATTTATAAGGCTTTTTTGTTTGATTGGGTTTTTTGCTTTAATTTATAGCAGAGTTTTCCTTCAGAAAGAAAAGAAGCATTCAGCACCTTGCCATCCTGGCAGAGGGCAAAACTGCACAAGAAATCATTTCCTTCACCCGTTAGCCAAAATATCTTATGCTGAAATCTCCATGGATTGCTATTTCTAGGCTGTAAATTCTTATGAGAGAAAGCCACACAAGTTGGTGTTGACTAGAAACCATACTTTGATTCTTAGACTTTAACCTCAAAACCAGCAGGGGTTCTGTCACTGCCTTGAAAGAACGCAAAGTGAAACACTTAAAAGCGAATGACCTAAGATTATTGGAAAATGACATAAATGAGCTATCTTGGAAAAAATAATTAGCAATTATGCATAGCACACCAAGACTAATTTGCTTAACATCTCCCAAATGCTCCTGTTACAGTCAGTGTTAACTGGAGACCATGCATTTATCCATTTCTCAGTGTCTTTGTCATTTCAAAACCCCTTTTCCTTATCATTACCAACATATTTCTGTCATATTTGAGGACAACATAGCAGTAGGTAATGCTGATTTGACAAGAGAAATCAGTGGGATTTTTTTTCACCAAATCTAGGTTCAACCTTTTATTGCCTTGGCCAAAGTCAAGAGAGGATCAGCACCTTTTACTATCAATCCTTATGGATATTCCATCTATGTAAATTAAACATTTAATTTGCATAGCTTTATTGAGTTAGGTTCTGTATGTCTTAAGGAGAAAATAATTACATCTGCTAAAAAATATCAACATTTGCTCAACATAATTATAGTGTCTGAATGTAACACCCATTCAGAGTATTTGCCAAGGACAGTTTTGAATTAGAATGCATTCAAATCATCAGAAGCAAATTTCAAAAATGGACTTTGAACATATGAAAACAGCTATAAAGGCTTAGCACACATGCACACCAACAATAAGATGGAAAGATCAAATGCTTTGTGATATTAACACTTTTTATTGTGTGTTTCTGACTTTTTTCTCCTTTTGACTTGAATACTATACAAAATACAAAAGGCGAGTTATAGACAATTTTTTGAGGTTCAATCTAAAATGCACAGCCACATTTAGAATACTTCAAAACTGGCATAGCTAAAGAGTTAACAGGGTCTTTAAGAGACTAACTAAGGAGATAATATCATCCATATAAAGGATGATAGAAAAATATGATTCAGTAGACACAGATTATTTCACAGTGAGTCTGCGGTTGACAATGCAGGTGTGAATACTTTCTTTACTGCATTAGGGTTCTGCTGATGGACATATGAAAGACAGCTCCTGATGTGCCAAAGGGACAGCATATCTCACAGGAGGGTTGAGGAACTACAACCTGCATAAGTGACATTAATATACCTCAAAGAATTATAAATCTAACTGCGATCCCTGCAGAGACAAAAAAAATCAACCAACCAAACAAAAAAACCCACCAAAAACAAAACAAAACCCCCCTAAAAGCTGGTGCAATTTCATGAATGCAATCTGAGACATTAAGCAAAAAAAGTAGTGCCTTTAACAGTGCAGCTCAGGAAATCTGCAGCAAATGAACCGGATAGAAGGAAGGAGGGTTTTCAGATTTCAACTTTTTTGAGAAAATAACTGATAGTTAATTTTTTATTGCTCGTTGTTTCCTCTTTTTTTTGGTATAAATATTTGAAACTAAAATCTATTTTGCATGTTGTACTTCTGTTTACAATTATCTGGAACTAAAAGCAAGCTCATGGTAGTTAGCCAATGTCAAAGAACTTCACGTTAGTCAGCATGATTATGACTTTAATACAGGAGGTAAAAGGTCTCTGTTGAGAGCCCCTACGTTGCCAGCATAGGCAAGCACACCACTACAAGCCACTATGGCTACCTGACATTGTTCCTCAGAGGAGCTGCAGCCCCTGGTTCCCCAGTGATCCTCCACCTGTGAGCTGAGAGTCCTGCAGCTGCCCAAGATGCTCTCTGACATGATACAAACAATAACAATGACTGGGAAAAGACCAAGGAGTTCAAAAATGCTTTCCCTGAAACAGATGCATGAAAGGAGCAAGGTGCACCCAGATTGTCTCAGCTATTAAACACAGAGATCCTACTACTCTTCTCCAACAAATAAGCCAGTGATAAACAGCTGGAAGCTACCACCTTCTTCATAGACCTTTTTCTTTCTCTTGATTTTCCTCACACTGCACAGTGGAAAAAGAAATGCTTTCCTCCCCAGTTACGGCTTTTTAAAGTCCAGCTTTTAAACAACCAGTGTTGGGGTTTTAGCTATTCTCTGATTTGAGGCAGTTTGTATTGTACTCGTCTGGCTTTTTTTCATACGGTCATGTCCTGGAGAGTCGACAGTTCTTTCTTCCTCTTTTATCAGCAGGATACCAAGAAATGGTGATAGAGGAGAATGCTGGCAGCAATGAGGATGACTATCAGAGAACTGAAGGCAAGAAAATGAGAGGTTGCTCAAGGTGCAGTGTTTCCAGTCCTCCTGGTGAGTATGCCCTCAGTCAGTCACAGTGGCAGAGAAAGGCAGCTGTTCGCTCTGCCCTCCCACCAGCTGCTCCAAACACATCAAGGCTAGAGAAACCAGAGGGAAGGGTGAGCAGCTGCTGTCAGCTGTAGGGCTCTCACAAGCACATCCATCAGTCCAGCTCCAACTGGGCACCCCTGTGACACAATCTGGGAGGGCTGCCCCAGGAGTGCAGTGTCAGACACAGCAGCCCTCAGGTGCTGGCTCAGCCCACACACAGGGACTCCTAACACAGAGCAGCAGCACAGGGAGGGCAGGCAGAGAGGTGCAACTGAGCTCTGCAGGCCCATGGCTCACAGCGCAGCTCTGTGAATTGCAGACTGGTGGTAGCTTATCAGTCCTTGACAATGATGGGAATCTTGCTGAAAGCAGAGGAGCAGACACCTGTCCCTGCCAGACACCTCCTAGGGCAGTGGGAGGATGGAACATAGGAATAGGCAAGACTGAGTGACTGCAAAAAGCCTTGGTGGATAAGGAGGGGTGGAGCTGTGCCTGACTGAAATGAGCTCAGAGCTGGACAGCACAGCAGTGCCACAGCTGGGGAGCTGCAGCAGCAGTTTCTATCCTGATTGAATTTTTTCTTTCTCTCCAGTGAAAATCTGGGAGAGAGATCAGATATTTGACAGCGGTCAGATGAAGAAAATGCTGTTTTGACACGCATTAGCCTGAGACAAAGTCTTTGACTTTGCATGATACTGCCTTACACGTTAATTTTCTTGTCCAAGTTTCATTCTCCAAAATGTCTCTTAGAGTCTTCCAGAATCCCTGACCTTGATGCCTGCACTCTGATCTTTCACTGGTCTGGTGTCACTGAGTTTTCAGTTTTATTTTCATCCTAATGTCCCTCTTAGCCAAAGAAGGAGGCAGCTCCTCCCTGGTAAGGAACACAACACTTCTGCTTAGCTCTTTTGGCCGCTCACTGTGTGGCTATGTACCAAGGTCATTCATGGCATATTCCTGCAGATTACAATGTTAAGTTAATAACATGCCTTTCTAAAAATGACCATCTCTACAGCACATTTCCTGTATCTCTCTGGGCCTTTTTATAAATATTCATACACATAATTACAAGGAAACTCTTAAACAAAACCTGAGGACAAAATCTCTTGTGTAACTCGCTCAAACAGTAGGTTTGTTGTGTAGAGAGGATTTGCTGGCAAATCCACACAGGCTACTGTTTGAATAGGTAATGTCATGGTCCATCTACTGCTCTTGGATGACCCAATTGTACTTATTTCCCTGTAGGAACACCACAAAGAACATCAGTGTTCATTTTTATAGAGTACGAAGTATTCAAGGAGAAAATCAGTGTGGGAGCTAGACTATATTCCTTTCAGTTTCTGTTTAGATCTACATCTGAAAGGAATAATAACCCATCAAGGAAGACAATTTAACTATGACAATTCTGAAGTTTTGAAACGCAGCACAAAGACTCTCTATGACATTGCAGCTTCTCTGTTAATAAACTAGGTAAGGATAGCTTAGATTTTTTCAGATTATCTATGATTTAACTATACCTGAGAGATGAAGGACAGATGGTTCACAAATAAGATTTACATATCAAGGGTTGGCTTTACAACACAAATAACTGACATCAAAGTTTTACATGAAAATGGTGTTAAAATACATGGAGATTTCGAGAGGAGTACTGAAGAACTAAATCACATTTTACAGAGATCAAATATTATCAACAGGACATTATTTTCAAGAAGCTGAAAGTAAAAGAAAAATAATAGAGAGCTACATATAGAAGAAATATTGGTAATCACAGAAATTAATATATAAATCCTAAGCAATGGAAAGGTGTATCAAAAAAAATTGTGGTGCTGCTAATCCACTGAAAATTTCTCTCCTATATTAGTCACATGACTGGAACAAAAAAAGGTAGTTACCCTGAATTTAAGTAGAATTTTAAATTATTATTTTTATTATTATTTGTCCCCCTTACCACGTTTGGTATTTTTCATTTCACGGATATGATCTGATCCACAGGAAAAGCATACTGAGCTTGAAACTTTTGGTGGTATAGTCTTTCTCACCCCTTCTCTGAAACTTACACGTCTCTTCACGCATCTTCCACAGAATTGATGGTGAAATTTTTTGCTTCTATCCTTAAGAAACAATGCAAAAGTTTAGAGAAATTTTACTGATGTGGGGCTGATATTGGGGGGTTGTTCCCCTACAGTCCCTCTGCCTTGCCACATGCAGTCAAGCATCTGCAGCCTCCAAAGAGCAAGGGAGGATTCGTTTTCTTGTCGTGTGGCCAGAGCTTCAGCCGAACTCCCAAACCGATGGGCTTTAAAGTATGACATAGTGTTGCAACCCACCCCATCCAGATGTCTCAAGAGCCTGCTGAATTCAGAGCTCCATCAGAGAGTTTTACATCTCTGCCCTTAAGTACAGCACCACAACCTCCCCTCTGATTCTGCGCAGTGGTGCCCTGGCTACGCCTGGGCAAGGGAGCAGCCGCCCCAGTGGCCAGCCCATCCTGTTCCTCATGTTTCACTGAAAAGGCTGAATGAAAATTCACCTGAGACATGTGAACTACCATACATAAGGATGAGGTACCAGATAAATTCATCTTCAAGTCTTTTAATCTGTTTGACCATGAAGGAAGAACACAGACCAACAAAAAGTTATTGACCTCTGCCTAGAGAAGACTGCTGTGAATTGAGTAGAGCTTCTCCTGGTGCAGGTATGAACCATGGAATGCAGAAGCATAGAGTAATATGAGAAATGTCATCAGTGGGAATATCTCACTCCACAATAACCTTGGCACAAGACATGAAAATCATAAGTACAAGGACACTACCTGTACATTTACAGAAAAAAATGGGGTTCCAGTCAGCTTCAATAGTATCTTTGAATATCTAAAAAACTTGAAGAGCTTTGAAGAAGCTTTAATTTTCTGAAAACACACAGGTCTGTTAAATACCCAAGTGTTCTTAAGCAAAATCTCTTATGTATGAAATCAAACACCTGTAAATTTTGTAGCTTTATTTTTTTATTTTAAAGTGAATTAAAAAATCCTTTCCTAGTGAATTAAAAAATCCTTTCCTATTTCAAAAGTCACTTTGAGTCCAACATATGATCTGTTCCTATAAAATATACAAACATCTCTGTCAGTGGATTACCACCGTCACTTATTTTGCCACAAATCTAAAATACTAGGTATGTTTTACCCATTGCTGTAAAAATTAAAATATTTTGTAACATGAAGTTCAGATTATTTGCTATATTCCATTTTGTACAGAAAGCACCAGGCACGAGTCCAGCTGGTAACAGGAGCAACACTGCTCACTTGACACTTTCAGCTCTGCCCTTCAAGTGTCCTCAGCCTGCTTTGTACGTTCCTAAACGTAAGAGCTGAAGCCACCTCCTTCTGGAAACAACACTCTTTCATTCTGCATCCCCTGCTTATTCCTCACATGCTTGGCTCCCTTCAGTTCACAAAGACTGGGAGAAAAGCACAAACCACCATAAAAACCAGTACATTTGCATTTCATTTCTTTTCACCTTGTGTCTGACATAGCCAATATCTTTAAACCTGCATAAATTAATTTGCTTTCATGAATTATTGTTGTTTACAGTGTTGGTGAAGAATGTTTTATCTGATGGGATAGAAGTCATTACCACATGAACAAAGGAAATGTTCATAATCTGAAGGACAAGGCAATGATATCAGAGATAGACTTTTCTACCTGACTAGGAGATTATTAGCAATTCTTGATAAGAATCATGAATGGTGCTCAGAGAGCATAAGGAGAGACCCAAGAAGGAAAGAAAGATGGGCACAATTCTGAGAATAAAGGAGAAAAAGGCAAATGAATGAACACTTGTTTTCAATACACTTCATCAGAACTGGGATCAGGTCATAAAAGAGAAAGAGATGTGTCTGCAAAGACTAGAAAAAGACCTTCAGGGAAAGAAAAGGCTTTTGAGCAATCCTGTATAGTGGGTCCATGTATTGGGAAGGATTCTCTACCTCAGATCATGAAACTCAGACTTTAGGATGCCATTTTTGTAAAAGTGAAAGAGTTGTTTTTAGTTTGTTCTCTGTAAGACTATCTTATTATTAGAATATGCAATAACAGCACAAATTTGAAAGAAAAGTTCATATACTGAAAATACATGGGCAATTATTTATATTGGAGTATATTTCCTTGGAAAGCATGCCTGGAATTGTTATGTACAGTAGACTGAAGTCAGGATAATATTAAATTTAATAAGTCATAGCAGCAAGCATAAGGCAAGAATGCTGAGGGGATTAGGTGCAGCCTGTATTACATATAAAATCTTGAGAAGTTGTTTTACAGATCAAATTAATCCTCACTATTTGCTCTTATAAAAACAGTTTCTTATTTATTTGCTTGTTTTTTAAATCAAAATCTTTTTACAGCCAAAGAATTACAATGGAATGCATATTCAAGAATGGCCTTATTGTGCTCTGTCTCCAGTGTGAAATTCCCACAGATATAATGAGAGATCTGGGGTTGTGGGGGGAGCAAGGTCAGGCTGTGTAATCAAAAGGACAGAGATATCACCAGGACACCAGCTGTGCAGTGTACAAATTATATTAGATAATTGGCCTTAAAGTGAAAACATTTAACTTTTTGGTAAAACAAACAGCAACTCCTACAACATAACCTTGTGGCCTGTTGCATTTTTAAATAGACATTTAGTTTTAAAACATAATTACTAAAAGCCTAAATCAGTATCAAGTAACGCGTCACAAAAATGTTACCACTGACTGGTGGGTGTTAGATCCAATGCAAGGTTTCTCAAATGTCTTACTGAAGACAGTTCCAGTTCTAATATACTATGCAAGTTTAGCAAGCACAGATAAGGTCATTAGGGATATGTAAAATTTCAAGTTATGTTAAGAACAGGGTGCTGAGATCTAACACAGGACTAAAGAGTTTGGGGAAAGACACAACTTGGATTGGGAAACTGGTATCTAAGTAGGTTGATAAAAGGTTCCTGAGATGGACAACCTACTCTTGGTCTGAGAACAGAGATCTTTGAGGTTAGATGAACAATTTGGTCTCCAGATCTGTACAGGACACAGCCTTGACACTTCATGTAACAGATTATGTGTATCCCCAGCAGTTACACTCTTCCACTTGGTACCCTTGGTACAGGTGACAGCCATCTGAAACACATTGTGAAATCACCTTTCCAGACCATGTGAGTCTCTGCAATGACACCTAAAATTGTTTTACACCCAGGATGCAAGACAGGGTGATGAGGAACTGGTTTGGTTACTGTCTGAATGTCACTTTGCAGTGGCATTTAGTACTTTTTTCCTCAAGTCCTTTACCATCAGGTTCCTGACCAGTAACATTGTCTCAGTGAGGGAGATAGAAATGATTGTGCTAAACAATAGAAAATGTGTTCCTAAAGGTGTTATAATCTCAAAAGGAAGACCAAAGTCTTCATTTTAGCAAGAAAATGAAAATGTGCACCCTGGACCCTGTGGTGATTGGTGATGGTAGCTGTGACATACTGAATCTATTTTGCCTTCTGGTACCTGCCCTAAGTCACAGCCTTTATTCAGTTCTGGGATCCTGTGCACCAGGCAAGTCTGGCAAATGAAACAGCACCAGTAAAGTCTGGAAGAGGAAATCCATTCCAAGGACAGAGGGAGACTGATGCTGCTAAAATCTGAAATACAGGTACCACAAGAAGGAAAATGGAACAGGGACTAGGAGTGTGCTTTTGCTCTTCAAAGCCTGAGACTTGCCAAATCATTAAGAGCTGCTGCACTAGGTTTAAGTATTTCTGACAGGGTGCCTGAAGGTTACTTCAGCATTCCCAAGACCACCCAAAACTGTCTTAGCAGACTGAAGCTGTTGGCAGGTGGGCTCATACAAGGATGTTCTTCTGAGCTCAAGGGCAATAAAGATACGGATAGAAACAGCATAGAGGGAATTTACAGCATTTGGTCAGTTTTCCAAGGCACACGTCACATGCTTTTCTTTAAGTCTGACAGGAAAATCTGCAGCACAAGCTCTTTCATGCCACTATGATGCTCAGAAAATTGCAATTAAAAAGTAAATCCAAGGGGAATATGCTCAGTTACAGTTAAAGAAGATTTCAGGATTTCAGGATGCGCACAAGTAAACCATTGAAGTTTGAAAAAACCCTAAAAATACATATAACAAAGTAAAACAGTAATGTTTATCTGCTCAATTAGAAAGAAGTTTATAAACTAGTTTATGAAACGGTACATTCAAATCTTTGCTGGCTATGTTGGTAAGAAAGTGATTCTTGATCCTGGTAAGACTTGTATGTGGTCTAAAAGACAGCAAGAAATTATTTAAAGGGAATATAAAAATCAAGACAGAAACAATGTCTATAAAAATAGACATTCTCTATAAAAAAAAAAAGAAAAATACCCAGAATCCTGATTCCTCATTACAAAGCATACATAAGGTAAAGATTAAGGAGGAAGTAAGAATGGATTTAAATATAGCTGCCAAAACAAATTCTAATTATAATGTCTTAATGTTAATCTCTCTGGCATAGCAAGGACTTGCTCACACAAACAAATTTTCATTGTCAAATATTGTTCACTGATATCATCTTTCTGGAGTTTGTTTAAAACATGTTGCCAATCATGATTTTTTGCAGCAGCACAAGTTTTAGTTAAATATCAGTTAGGTGTTTTTTCCCCCTGGCAATCAACAAAATCCATTTCCAACATCCATTCTGGCAAACCATCACAGTACCAGTAAGCATCAGATATAGTTTGCTTTTGGGCTAGAAGCCACCTCTATAAAGACAATTTCACAAAAGGAAAATATCAGTCCCTGGCACTCTCATATTTGGGCAAACCTCAAAGTTACTGGACTTCTATATCACCTCATGAAAACAAAAAAATAAAAAAAAACCCAAGTCTATGGCTTTCCTGAAATTCATGTCTTGGAGACTGTTTATACAACTAGAGGTCTGACTTCTAACTTCAAGTAAAAGTAGTGTTAAGTCTTAGAAAAAAAAAAGTGTGTGTCTGTGTATAACACTATAAATACACAGAAGCGGGGGAAAAAGTAGATATGGAAGTTAAATTAAGAAAATTGAGGGCTAGTTTTTGTATGAAAATTTAAGATAGCATGAGAAAGAAGCCTCACCAGGAAAGGTCAGTATTTTGATGTCAGACAGACACATCTGTACAGACAGCACCAGACCCAGAGATTACTTTCTGCTTAATTTCCAGATTGATCAAAAGTGAGTTTTTGAAACTGGCCTTTCCCTATTAAGAACTGTAGCTGATGGTCATAGATATCCATCTTAGGAAGAGGATAAAAAGGAGTCTGGTAGGGTTTAGGGTACAAGGCCAATTCACAAAAACCGGAAAATTTTGCGGAAACTTCCATATATAAAGGAACCTCTTTTTTTGAAAGGATTTCAGGTCCCAAAATAGATTTCCTGGTCAAAACACAACAAAACACCAGCACAACGGGGCAATGATCAATATATGACTTGGCTGCAAGAGGGGCAAGTCCTGTCAAAAGCCTGCCAGATTTCCTGCCAGCTTGGCTGGTGACCTGAAAGGGAACAAAGCCGGCAGTGTCTCCAGGCAGTCCTGCCATCTGGACTGCCTCCACATCATGAATCCTGAGGTCTCTAGTGACTGCAGTTCCAGGAAAGCCCTCCCACAGAGGCATCTTGCAGGTCACTGTTTCAAGAATTCCCTGTGCTGGACGTCCCGGCTCCCAAGACTGACTCCCACTAGAGATGACAATGAGCAAGTGGCCTGGGAGAATAAGAAGACAAGGGCTGAGCCAAGAAACTTAGTCTTGGGCATGAAGCTTCCTACAGAAACTGAACAAATGATCTTATTCTTGAGTAATTTTATCCCTTCTGTGGAAGGCTTGCTTCTGAAAGGTGCCCTTTTTTTAGAAGAATTTTGTGGAAAATAAAAGTTCCAATGGATTATTCTAATTAAATTTAATCCAAGTTAAATATTGTATTAAGCATCCATACTGTATCCCTAACATCATCTCTGAATCACAGAATATGATGAGTTGAAAGAGATCCTCAAGGATCATCAAGTCCATCTCCTGGCTCTGTACAGCCACATCCCCAAGAATTACACCCTGTGCCTGAGAGCATTATCCAAACACATCTTGAACTCTGTCAGGCTTGGTGCTGTGACCACTTCCCTGGGGAAACTGTTTCAGTGCCCAACCACGCTCTGGGTGAAGAACCTTTCTCTGATATCCAACCTAAATCCCCCTTGACACAGCTCCAGGCCATTCCCTTGGGTCCTGTCACTGGTCACCAGAGAGAAGAGATCAGTGCCTGCCCCTGTACCTCCCCTCACAAGGAAGCTGTAACTGCAGTGAGGTCTCCCCTCCTCTTCTCCAGGCTGAACAGACCCAGTGACCTCAGCCCATAAGGCTTCCCCTCAAGGCCCTTCACCATCTTTCTGGCCTCCTTCGGACACTCCCCAATAGTTTAATATCTTTTTTATATTGTGGCACCCAAAACTGCCCCAGCACTCGAGGTGAGGCTGCCCCAGCTCAGAGCAGAGCAGGACAATGCCCTCCCTTGCCCAGCTGGCCATGCTGTGCCTGATGCCCCCCAGGACAGGGATGTCCCCCCTGGCTGCCAGGGCACTACTGGGTCATGTTCAACTTGCCATTGACCAGGACCCCCAGGTGCCTTTCTGCAGCACTGCTTTCCACCAGTGAAAAATTTCCATTGTGAAAAAGATGGAAGATCATGACAGAGTAGCAAAGAAATTCTATTTGTGTGAATAATACTTTTATTCTTCGTTCAATGGAACAAGAGGAAATTATGCCAGGACCAATATACATATACAATTTAGAAAATTGTCTGACAATCAGATTCTTCCTTTTTACTACAATTCACTACAGCCAGCCATTACCATCACTCTCCCATTTACGGTACAAGCATCACAGTCAAAGGCTATTTTCCCAGGAAAAAGATGCTTTTCTGCAGGATGGCTGCAAAATATCTTCACAGTAACGTGGCTTGGATTTCTCTCCTTTTCAAAATCTAGTGATGGTTTTTGTTAAAGTATCCCAAGCCCAGCTTTTTAGCATTCATGTCTATCAAGGAAATAAAATCTTTGGTAGTCACTTTGTGCTCTTAGAAATTATCTCTGGCCTGCTGATTTTTCCTACTCTTTCTCATTACCTGAACAGGATAATAAATATGTGAATCCCTAGAGCATTTTCTTACACAAAACATTCAAGTCTGTTAAAACTAGAAGATGACATGCTTATTTTCAGATTTATGTCACTTTCAGACTCAAGTGAAATCACACATTCAAATGAAAATCACTGCAAAATCAGAGACAGGGTTTAATTGAAACTTGGGAGCATGTACATATCCCTTCTGCAAGCTGCCTGAGGCTTTTTTTTCACACTGTATCCCATCAGATGCTTAAGTTTGCAGTCTGTTTGCACACCCATTAAAATTTATTTTTGGCTGGTAATGATGTCCCCACATACATGGGCCTCCAAAAAGTATGTTCAAGGTTATAAAAGATCCTGCTTTCAGGGAAAGAATATTCAGAAAGAGCAAACAAAAAGTAGCAGAAGAACGAGAAAAATATACTCCAGCACCACAAAAGTTGATTATTATTAAACACTGGTAATGATATCCATTTCAAATGGGGCCTCAAGAAGTGATCAAAGCCACATGGAAGACTGCAAGTACAGATGGGAGAGCGGTCTTTTACCCTGATGTGTTGGGGTTCCAAAGACATGACAGTGTGCTATGTATAACCAAGTCCAAAGGGCAAATCAGTGAAACTGAACATAAAAATCATAAACCACAGCAGAGCAGCTGCTTCCAACTTCTACATGCCCAAAATCAATTCAACTTTGGGCCTCTGCCTGTTTCTAAAAAATTAACCTGCATTTGTCACTCCTTCAGCCAACAGACACCAAGTGTTAATACTGCACAGCTATGAGGATTTAGCACGTGGGATTCTCTGAGCTGACATGGCCATTGCCCCTTTTTAGCTCATTTTCTTTGCCAGGACCTGCTGCCAACCTGCCAGAAGCCAGCTGTTTCATCCCTGCTATAGAGCCAGTTGCCAAGCAGCTGCCATGGCAAACAGCATTCGAAACTCTACTGCTAGTGAGTTAACCATTCAAGTATTTTTAAAATGTGGGAGGGGTGATTTAAAACTATACATAATGCAGAACCACACACACTTGTGTTTGCACTGGAACTATCATGCTTCGGAGATGCCTGACGGAACGTTAGGTCAGCAGCTATAACAAGTCATGTCATTTGCTTTGCTGATTTTAATTCTCATGCAGTGATAGATATTCCTTGTCAGATGGCTTACTAGCTATTTTCCATCTTGTGCATGGTAAATTGCAATGTAATTCTCAATCCACATTAATTCTATACCACAGTTAATGACAAATGAGTTAATCATGATGAAATCTTTACAGAGGTTCCTTTGGGTTACCTACTTAAGCTACTGTCAGCATTACACAGTCATCACACTCAAATTAAAGGATCATTATTGCATATATTGAATATCTCGCTTCACAGCGGGTAAATTCTCTTCAAAACATCTAGGATGCTGAGAAACAGTCTCCTTGATCCCCCTCTCCAAAACAGCACCAGCAGGAGAAAACCCAATGGTATTACCACATTAAAATATTCCTAGAATGACCTGCTTTATATTTACTTCTAGAGTGCTCTTGAGACTGCTTCCTATTTCACATCAGTGCCCAGTAATAATATGAACACTTGGTACCCAGTAATCATATCACTCTTACACTGCCACTCTTACAAATCCCCAATTCCCCTGTGCAGAAGACATTATTGCCTGTACTGCAACAGCCCCAAAAGAAAAGACTGTGAGTTGTTTCCTTTCACTATCATCACCACCAACTCTATCCTGACACACTGAGTAACTGGATGCTGCAGGAAACACAGAGTCTGTTCTTTCTTCTGCTGAATGTCCTCTGCAAGGTGTTGTTAACTAGAGGTGGACCAAAAATCTTCCAGGACACGTGCTAAATAGTATCCTTAAGTGCAATTCCTAGGAGGCAGGTTACATACACAGATGACTGCCCTCAAGGACCCCCAGGCAACATTCCTTACAGCAGCACATAAATAAACACTAAAATCCTCAGTTCTTGGGGAGAAGTTGTTCAATTATCTCAGTTCTTAGTGGACCATGGTATAATGTATCTCTATGCTTCATTTCAGTTCCCTGAATACTTCTAACTTCACCTACTCTAGATTTGTACAAATGTCAAGACTTGGCTTTCTGTTCAGCTGGACCAAGTAGAAACCATGACAGTGGTACCAATCAGTGGAGAGAAGAATTGGGATCATACCCATACCTAACCAATTCTGAATTCCACAAAAGAAATACCCAGATGCAGGTTCAGGCCTCTCAAGGCTCATATTTTTTATGACTCATTGAAATGCTTTGTATCTAACTACATATGGAGGCCAGGGCCTTTAGCTCCCTGCAGCATTAGCATTTGCTTTGGCTCCTGCTCCAGCATCACTGCTCTCCACTTGCCCAGAGCTAGCCCTGCCCCACTCACACTCTGCCAGGGCTCACTCACAAAGCTGTGCCCAGCACCCCAGGGACACCCTGCATCCACTGGGCAGCCTGGTGCTCACCTCCCCTGCCCTGCCTGATACAGCACCATCTCCTGCACTCCTGATGACTGACCGCCACTCCTGAGGGTCTGAAAGGTTATTCTGGAAATAAAGAGGAAAAATCCCCACAGTGCTTCAAGGTACAGCAGTATCATTTAACCCTGCTAAATCTTCCTGCGTCACAGACAGCAAACAGCAGCAGTGAAGGGTGAGAGTAGAAAAGTAGAAAAGGTGAGGAACAAAAAATAAAATTCGGTGCTCTTTTATTCTCTCACTTTGGGATATCTTCCAAATTAACAAAATTTTCTCTGGATGAGATCAAATATTAACAGGAAGGCCATACTGAATTAACAGCTTATGATTTAGATGTTACAGAAGTATTTGGCAGGAAGGAAACACGTCAGCTAAGCAACCAAGGTGAGTGACTTCTCCTTAAATACAGCTTGAGCAACAAGGTATGACTCTGATCAGAATGGAGCTGTTTGAGAATGCCACACTTCAATACTTCTCCCTTATGCAACAAATATTCATGCATTTAAAAATATATTATGTACTTGTATGTGTTTGTGGGTATTTTATTATTTTGAGTTTGTTTGTTTCTTTTTGTCACAATGTTGAAGCTTTGGTATGAACCTACTATGAACATCACCACACTCTGAAAAAAAATATTGGATTAGAAGTGACCTGCTTACTGTGTTCTGGGTGAGTAGATTTAAACAGAACACAAATATTCCCATTAGGAACTACTTTCCTGGCTTAGCTTGAAAGAGTCCAGAGCCTGAATCTTGTTAAACAACAAAAAAAAAAAAAAAAAAAGACCAAAGTCAAGAGTACTCAAAAGAAAAGAGAATTTTAAAATAAAACAAAACAAAGACACCCAGCCTGACCCATGGACTGCCCCAGTGACAGTTTCACAGCATTCTACAGTCACACTGTGACATACAGTTCTAACACTTTTCATTAACGAGAAGATACTATTTTTTTTTTGTTCAATTGTGCCAAAAAAAGAAGTTTTGGCTTTGAAAACATGGCTGTGAGCACCAAACTGAGCTATAGCATGAAGAACACTGCTAACACAATTATACTTGCATTAGAAGTCTATTTAAAAAAAAAAAAAAGGACCAGGAGATGTACTAACTCTTTAAAGTAACTGAAATACACATGTAATCACATTTCCTTTCAGAAGTGCAATCACAAAAAGATAAAGTAATGGAACAGGTAAGAGATCCTTGATTTGGGAAAAAAATAACCCAAAAACCTAAATCTTTTCCCTCATTTAAAACAGTCTTGCAGAAACAGTCTTACTTCAAAGCTCTTTCTGTTTACACAGTAGCAAAACTTGCATGTACTGTATTACTGGTCCACAGTTTTACATCTACCAAAAACATTCTTTTATGAGCTTAAAAATCCAGTTACATATAAAACTACTGATCTAGATGTGAATTTATTGAATAACAATGAACATCATAAGCCAATGTAACAAAACAAGATTTTTAGCTTGCTATCTAAAACAAAGAAAATGGAGGAAAATGTTTGCCAAAAATGTGACAAATGTCCTTTTTCTCTGCTATTTTTCTACAAGTAATATTAACATAGAAAGCAAACACAAAGTCTTAAAATATACCAAACAACATCCATGTAAGATAACTTTGCATTGTGTAGGACTTCTAAGACAAAATTCCAGCATAAGGCTGTCAGAATAATAGCTCCAAAGGGCCCATTTACATTTTCCTAGCAGCTAATGAATTGCCATGGAAAATGGCAGCAGGCAAGCTTATGGGAAGCATCTTTAAATCTGTTTTTCCTTTTTCAAAACTATGAGCCCAAGTGCTTTTCTTGGGAGTGAAACACTCCCTGTTGGCTTCTAACAAAGACTAAAAGAATCCTAGTGTACCTTTGGAAGAAAAAATCATGGAAATAGCATTCATTTGTCACACACAACAGGAAAATGAAAGGAAAAGGGCATGGACAGTTTAGCCTGCATTTTATAATGTCTACTATAGGTGTTTAATAGAAAACTATATGCAACAGGAAAGAGTATTTACTATAATTTTTTATGTGCCAATAGTTACTCTAAGACAGCAAACTTGATAGAATTGAACTTCATGCTATGCCTAGATTACAGTTGACTCAAAAGCCTCTGTACAAGACAAAACCATATCCTAATTAACTCTAATAAAAGCCACTTTAAAGGCACAGCTCTTCATAGCCCTCTTTTGACCTCCAAGCAAACAGAGGAGAATATGAGTACTGGAAACAAATTAATTACGTGAAAAATTGCTTGCTTTCTATCCAAATAGTATAAACCAGTTTAGTCTTAATAGGGAAAACAGAAACTGACCTTGCATGGTAGGACAGTGGGGTACAAAATAAAGACTGACTGCTTTTTGGATGCTGACATGAGGTCTGGGTCTCAAGTTTACTTAGTCCAGGACATCTCGATAAGATGATGGCAAAACTGTAATAGTGAGATGTAAATATCATTAAACTGGTGAAACACAGTTGATTGAGCATTTAACTAGCCAGAAGAACTTGGGATACATGAGTGTTGGTGACAAAAGAAAGCTTATGGAAAGTTGATGACCTGGGATATGACTGATTAGTAAGAAAACAGCATAGCACTTCTACAGGGAAAATAAAAAGACATTTGGAGGGAGCAACTTAAAAAAATATTCCTTCCGGAGAGTTTCCCCTGTAACTTAACAGTACACAGTGTAACTCACTCCTCAATCTCCTCCCTCCCTCCCCCCACATTAGTTTCTATTGTTCAGTCATCCAAAACTCCCAAGAAAAACTTTCTCACATTTCCAGAGGAAGAATCCAACAAATGAACAAGGGTCTTACTGTCTGTGCTTCTCTTCCACAGCTACCATTGCCACCTTCCTTTCTTAATCATAGGCAACAGACAAGATTCAAGTATTAAGGAATGATTAAATTATCAAAGCAAATAGACTATGTCAGAACTGCAGAATATAGAAGCATGTCATGGCGCTTAGGTTTGGGCAAGCACCTCTGCCACATCATTACTGTGCAATGGGATAAAACCTGAGTGTACAATAATCCATGCCCTCAGGAATAAACTCAAAGCCATTGCCTGTATGGGAATGACAGTGTATTGTGGCCAGGTCACGAAACAAAAAAATTAAGAGAGCAGGACTGTAGACTTATTACAACACACTAGTATTCTCTTAAGCACAACATCAACAGCTTGACAAGCCATGCCTCACTGCACCTTTGCTCCTTTCCACCCAATCTTTCCTCACAGCCCAAGTGTTTGTGAAGACAGCTATATCCAAAGGTACGTAGGAGCACCCAGGTGAGACAAAGGTAGAGAGTACTGAGACAAAAAAGATGACTTAATGCCATCTCACTCCTGTTTCAATCCCAGTTTTGCAATTACAGAGAGCATCATTTTGATCATATGGTCACAACACCTGGGATTGCAACCCAGAGTCATCTTTTATTTTTTCCCTTTTCTGTTTTCCACAAAAAAACCCATCAAGTTTCTAGGGACTGCAGCATCAATTTCTAGTGGCACAGGCATCTTTCTTTTCAGCTGTCAAAAAAAAAAAAAAATATTCTGCTGAGAATTTGTGCTTCACTGCTTCCATTTCGTTATTTAACAATGATAAATAAGGATCAACATTTGACTCCACAGTCTGACTGAGATCTTTGTTATTGTCATGCTGTTTTCCACTGATCAATTCTACTGTAAAAGTAAGAATCCAAAGTGGCACAAGTATACCCGAGGTCCAAATTGATTCATGTCCCATCTTCAGCCACACTTCAGTGGACAGGAATCTAAGCAGTTTATATAAATTACATACATTTTATTCTCCACTGACAATTTTATAGAAAACTACTTTGCTCCCAGGCTGGTATTTGCCTTACACCCTAAAAACAGGTACTTCTGGAGGAAAGTTTATACACCTAAAATTTTGAGCAAAAGATTTCTCTCAAGACCAGCATAAAAAGTAAGTTTGGACATTTTTACACTCCTGTACACTTAAATGCATCTCCTAAGATCAGTTCTTCTGGATAATATCTTAGAAATTGCCACCTCAACATTTCTAAAGGAGACCCTATTTGTTTGAAAGCACCCCTTTAAATTAACTTCAGGATTGGGAGTGTATTTTCCACAATGCTTGCTTTTTCAGGAAACATCATCTAAATGTCTAACTCTATTGATTGCAGTTCCTGTTTTGCCTGAGACTAAACTGGCCATTCTTGTTTCATTCATCAGGACTCATTCCCAGAAGCCTGCTTTAGCCAGCATCTGACTTATGGACTACCAGCAACGTGCAGCACCAGTGTAACAGAGTTCCAACTAGACTTGGACTCTCTACACCTTAAACATCCTAATTCCTTCAAAATGCTGCAAACCCCTTGAATGACTTCAGGCAAGTCATTTCACTGTACCTTAGTCATCTCCCACAAAACTGAAATACTTACACAAGCCTTCTACATAGGAGTTACACTTGCAGCAGAAGCTCAGAGTTAAGTGCTCTGAGGCATTTTCAGGAATTATTTTAATAATGCTTCTGAGAAAATTCTATTGAAGAACAACTTCAGTAGATAATTTTCACCAAAAATTTGTATTCTGAACAACCCACACAAGACAAAGTATGCTCTGGCAAATGAGAAGAATCATTATCCCCCACCCTCTCATCATTATCCTTACTTCTTTTGGGGAAACACAGGATTCCCCAAAACACTCTCACTCTATTGATCTATTTAGCCCATTTAGCTCCAGCTGGGGCCATTAGTCTAAGAAAAAATAAAAACATTGCCAGCACTCATTCTTCACCTGATACTTACCTTATCTCCAGCTGTTTTCAAAGTGTTTCCTGAACCTTATATGATCTCTCTTACTGCAACTGAGTAACCTCTAGAGCACTTGAGCTTCCTCCCTTTAAAGTCATGCAATTCAAAGGTGGGAGGGATATACTCCTCTTGCCTCCTCCTCCCCTCAAAAAAAAAAAAAAAAAAAAAAAAAAGTGATTTCAAACACATTGTGCTAGCACATGTCCTGCCTCAGCCAAATGTTTTGAGTTTTTCCACTTCATTGCCAATATCTTTATGCTCCTGGCCATAGTGCTCTTGAGAGAAGAAGAATAAAGCCCCAAGTATTCAGTGCTGGACCCAAAACTCAAAAACCTCCTAAACAAAAGATAATAACGCCATAGTTAAAACCATGGTAAGTCATTAGAAACACTTCACTACTACTACGACAGAAAACTTGGCAGAGTGTTAAAGTACAATGAACAAAGCAACAGAAACACTCCCACAGTACTAAACAGTGGGAACAAAAACACACAGACAAATGATGGATTGTTCACAAAGCAGATTGCAATATTGTTT
Organism: Fringilla coelebs; assembly: GCF_963513975.1. Taxonomy (NCBI): domain Eukaryota; kingdom Metazoa; phylum Chordata; class Aves; order Passeriformes; family Fringillidae; genus Fringilla; species Fringilla coelebs. Next base: position 24,157,955 of record NC_140029.1, on the reverse strand, counting down.
ACAATTACAATCTCACACCATTCTCCAAATGTTCTTTCTAGCACTGCTGGCTGCTTGGCACTAGGTTTGTAACAAACTTTCTTGAAGGCTAAATTGTACCAGAAAATTCTCCTGGTATTAATGGATGTTTGCATATTTGTTAAGTGCCTCATATCTCAGACCACTGATCTATCAGAAGAAAGTTGTGATTAAGAAAAATGCCTTCATAATTTTTCTACTTACAGTGATATAGGTTCGAGTTCAGTTATTGTAATGCAAATGGCATCTGCTTGACTCAGCAGAATCTGGGCGTAGGCATGATTGCAAGGTTAACTTTTCAACCTTTTAAAAAAAATCATTGGGTATAGAGAACAAACACATCAAAAATAGCTTTTTTCTTTTCTTAATTAAAGTTCTTATTGAAAATCAAGAAGCATTAAGAAAGGGGCACTTCCATGGAATATTGTCATTTATATATTGTCAGTCTGATACATAAGTTCTCTTTGTACTATGAAAACAACTTACAGATATGCTCTCTAAGCCATCACATTGGACCTTGAGCTCCTCCTTGCAACCAAGACTCAAGGAAAATGTGTACACCTGATTTATATTTCATGAATTAACTAAATCTCAAAAGAAGGGAAAAGAAATAATTTTATTCAGTGAAAGAGAATTCAGGAAGCAAAACCAATAAAAGGCTAGAGGAAGTATAGTAATGCATCTATTAAAGCTAATCAATTAAGAACTTTTTAACATGTCAGCAAACAGGAAGAATCTCGGGCATCCAAAAATATGTAAAATGATCCTCTAGGGGAGTTGTAAACCATGTGTAGCAGTTATGGCAGATGGGCTCATGTGTGAAAGGTAGGAAAAAAGGTCTTTTGATTTAAAAACAAAAAAAGTAGTTTTGCAGTTACAGAAACACCTATGGACCGTAAATGTTTTTAAAATTAATAAGAATCTAAATTAATTAGAGCAGAACATACAGAAGTAAAATGAAGAAACAGGAAAAATATACATGGTTTACAACACCATATTTCAGGATAATCATAAAAGGAATGAATGAAGAAAAAAATGTTGGGGTTGGGGTTTTTTTCAATTTACAATACACTGCAATTTTTTTTCTTTTTTTTAAAGCCCGAATGCCTTTTCCTGGTGTATCCCTACTGTTGCATTCTCTTTGAGTTGCTGATGAGTTGCTTTGTATCTGTCTGCCCTTACCAAGACACAGTTCTCCATTATTACAGTGTCCTATGATAACAGCCCATTGCTGTTGTGCAACCTTGAGAGAAGTAATGACATAAGGGAATAACATACATGACACATGTATCACCTTGTCCAATATCTTTTGGAACAGGCTTTATTATAATTTCAAGTCACTTCTTCCAACTTTTTTGCCTCCACTATTTTATTTTTGCAGCCACTTCAGAGTAGCTTGAGGAGTACTCACTTTTACGATCAGAAATGGAGCCACTGAGAAACTCTCTGGCAGAACAAGAGTCACACCAGAAAGAGTCATCAGCTGATTCTAACCTGATTTAATGAACCACCTTTCAAAGAACTGAAAGGAAATTTTTCCCGAGTTCCCAGTATGTGGCTGGAAGTCTCGAGTACCAACATGTCCAAAGTTGGAGAAGCTAGCCATGAGGAGGCACTTTGGACATCCCCATTACTTAACCTGTACCAGTGCCAGAGACCCTGAAGCTTCTAATTTTCTTGACTGCATGTGTCCAGAGCTCTGACAGCTCAAGGAGCCTCTCACACCATGAGAAACCTGTTCTGGCTGCACAGCCTGAGCCACTTAAGGCTCCATTTGCCAGGCCAAGCAGTTTCACACATGCTGGTGATGTTCACATAGATTCAAAAGGTGCAACTGAGCAGGCCTAGCAAGCAGGCTACTACTGGAAAGGCAATATCCTGTTTTTCTTCATCTGCCTTCTTTACTGTATTTACATGGCACAATACTATCAGCGAGGCATGCTACTGCTCTGTTTTAACCCATGATGGTAACAGATATCCCTGTCCTTTTCCGGACCCACTAGATTTATCTTTTTTTCTTCATTTGTTCAAGGGAGAGAGCAGCTGGGTGGGCATCCAGCAGGCAAACAAGGTCAACTCACCCTATCTTCATTGTGTTCTTTCCCAGAAATCCATTTTTAAGAAGTGAGGGAGATGTTAAAAAACCCCGATTCCAAGAGAGACATACAGCATGACTGAAATTATTCTCTTCTCCTCCTTCACAGCTAAAATTTACCAATTTCAATAATCTTTTCATGAAAAATGGTAACTTTTAGTAGAAAGCATATACTTAAAAGTCCTAGGAGTAGAAGTAGTACTGCTGCTTACATTTACTAACAATAATTAACTACTAATATTTACTAAGTGTGGGAAAGAAACTCTGTGCAGTTCTTGTGAGCTAGCAAGGGCCTCCTGAAGATAAGGAAGCCCTATATCTCTCCTGAAGGAAGACACCAAGGTTGTTACCTTGGAGACAGGATGAAGGAGAGAAAGTTAAGAGATATGGACTCTGGCTAGCTCACAGAGTTACGTGGCTCCCCAATCACCTACTGGGAACTTTGTTTCTCCTATATGACCAATGGGCACTGAATGTGGTGTTGGGTGGGTGTTAGTCTCTTGTAAAACTATAAAAAAGCAACATTGCTTAAATAAATCTCTCTTTTGCACCTTCTGATGGAGTAGCGTACTTTTGTGCTGTGTCGTGCATAACAACGACAACTAAGAATAGTTAATTTCTAACAAGTAAAAAGTGATGACTGAAAGCTATTAACCAGGACTAACAACACAACAGAACAGTTTTTAATTACCAAAATTGTCCTAGCTACTTTTTTTATAATATAAGGTATAATCTCCTTTTGAAGAATCCACAAGGTGGCCACAGTTGCGTAGGAAACCCAGTTTCTAAAGCATACATTAAAAAAAAAATCGAATGCATGATGTACCTAACATGAATTATACACCCAATGCAATACTCATTCATTTTGAAATAGACCCACATGAGAATATCAAATCCAAGACTACTAGATGTTTCCCTAAGTCTAGTCTTGCATCTGGCCAGGTTCAGGTATGCAAACAGGTTCAAGAGCCTGACTCATTGTGGTGCATAGAGCAGCTGGCTCCAGCTTCTGGCATCCACTGACTGAGAAGCTAAAAGACCTTGAGGACCATATGGTCATAACTGCAGGATTGAAGCTTTATTCATGCCTGTTTAGGCTCTTGCACTTAGGTTTTATGCTGTTATTTCAATTTATTATTCTGGGTTTACACCTAAGTCACTCTGTCTAAATTGTGGGGGTTTTATTTTTTTTCTGCACATCTTGTATACTCCATGAAATTGGATTGCTACAACCACACAAATATAGCATAGCTATACAGTATTTTAAAAAATTACATATAGTCCAAGCACAATGCAAATCCAATACTGAGAAAGAATAAAACAGGGTAAGATGCTTATTTTAAAAAAAGATGCTGTGAATATGGAAAAGAGGACTGTGCAAGCATCTTCCCCAGCTTCCACTGCTGCTTTCCCCAATTTAAGGGATGGCTTCTTTCCCAGATCTTCACCATTATACTCTTAACCAACATAACTGGAGGGGTTGCTGCCTGTCATACAAGGCAGTCAAACAGGCTATTTTAATAAAGATTTTGAAAAAAAGTTACAAAAAGTGGTCTAGACCACCTTGACAAAATTCAGCAAACAACTGGCTACATGTCTGTCAGCTGGCATTTTGGCAGTGAGCAGTGGCTGGTGTAACTGGCAAAACCATGTCCCAAATCATATGAACTGCAGGAGTGCATGCAGCCATTTTCCTGTTCTGCGGGATAAAATCCATCTCCATGATAAATGAGCGAACAGATTTTATGCAGGTGAAAGGAAAGAGAAGAATGGTGGCAGAGAGCTTCAGTGAAGTGGACAGCAGGTCCATCAGGCTGGGAGCAGGCAGAGCTGCCCATTGCCATCTGCCTTCACTGGTGGGAGCACCAGTGGGGATGCTGCCATCTGTGTGCAGCCTGTGCAAACCAGGGCAGGGGAGAACAATTCCTGGAGTTAGGGGCTGTCCTGCTTCCAGCACTTCCTTTGGGCATCAGCTTGACCCCAGCCTTGGAAAGCTGGTTTTGTGATAAAGCTCATTTACCCCCATGAAGGGGTAAAGTTAAAATGCCTCTGCAAACTATATTACATCAGTCTTAATCAACTCCTTTTCCCCACAACCTCATAAACATTGATCTTGTTTCAAACTCCCACACAGGTCACTGTAGGACCTCCATCTCCCAGCAGAGACACAAGCAAAGCTTTGATACCTGAACATAACTCTATGAAGACTTTGATGAAAAATGCTCAAGCTAATACTAAAATGAGCCTTATTTTCCTCTCAGGAAATATTATTTAGTTCCTTATTTAGTTCCTACTTATTTAGTAGGAACTTATTTAGTTCCTACGAAAAGCAGCATCTTATTAGTTTTACACATCTCTCCTTTTCCCAGTTTCCTACAAGAATGGCAGTCACACGTCACTGCATTGTACCAACTACACCCTATGGTTTGGCATGGAGATTTCAAAGTTCAAAAGTACCCTTTTCTTAAGTGGCAATCTGGTTTAGTTGTTTGTGCTTTCTTTGCATCTCTCAACATGCTTTCAGGTTTGTTCCCACATAACCCAAGCCTTTTGTCTTGCTCTTCCTTCTATTTCAAGCAAGTTAAGCATAAAACAACACAGAGAGGGAAAGAAGAAGAATTTTAACACTGTCCTTTTCAAACCAGGAATGAGGATTTTTATTTTGTCCACAGCAACCTAGTAATAACTTGGTTATTACTATTATTGTTCACCAATTGGTGAATAAAAGACATGGGAAAGTTAGAAAATAAAAGTATTATACAAACCTCCATCAAAACTAGCAAGAATACCCTTATGTACCATTAGTCTTTCTGTAATAAGATAGCAGTGCACTCATTGAATAGTGTCATCAACAAAACTAGCTCTTTTTGCACTTGGTTTAAAGCAGGTAGATAAAGTAATCTCACTGTTCAGTGGACACTATAGATTGTATTCTTTTACTATATATGGAACCCAGGTAGATGGTTAATATCTAGAAACATGTCCCAAAAGAGAGAGCAAAACAAAATTGTGAGGAACAGAATTGCAGTTCTGTGTCTCATAAGTAAAATTCTATTCAGTTCGTTTTTTCAAAATGTATTTATTGTCTTTCATAAAAACTTGGAAGCAAAACACAGACCTCTAGACTCAAATGATCACATTGGGAAAATATGCAGATATTGCATTCAACAGTCATGTCATAACAAAATTTAGGCTGTGTGGGGAAGAAGAATATAGAAAGGAGGTAGTAATGAGGAAATTGCCTTAGTGATACAAAGAAACCATCAGCAGCCTCAATAGCCTGCTTCTTTTTAAGTCAGTGAAAGGGAAGTGAGGTTGGCTCTTGATTGTACTCTATGTTTTCTACTGTACAGGAGGTCTTAAACATGGATCAAGAAAGATGACCCCTAGTTCTTGATGGCTTTCAGATCTCTGGGTACTTCACATCACACTGGGACTTCAATTTCCCACACACATATACACTGATGACAACAATTTTCAAATTTATTGAACAAAATTATGCCAAACAGTGGGTACACACAGCTATCATTTTCATCCTAAAGACCCAACAGTCTCAGTCCAAAGAAGCACCCTGAACATAGATATCCTAGGATGACTGAAGCAGTCTCTGCAATTCAAGAGGGTGGGTGCTGGTCTGAGACATTTTTAACAGTCTATTTTAACAAAGGCGCACCCTGCAGCCACCCACACTTGGTCCCATTTCTGGGGATATTTCTTCCACATGAAGGAATATGCCATGAATTCAAATGCTACAAACCAGGGTTTGGGTTTTCTTTTTTCCTCTATAAAAACACCTGTGGACTTAGTTTCAGACAACTGTCCTCCACTTATGAAATTATTTTTATAATAATAAGACACCAAAAACACTGGTTAAACCAATATCACATAGAGCAAAGGACCCCTTTAGAGTTTTGTGTTGCTGAAGTCTCTGTTGTTAAGTGATGCTAAAAGGTATCCAGGGGAAAACCCATTGTTAAGCAGCTCCACAGCTGAAGGAATTCTCAGCTGCTTGTTCTTTATTCCCTTCCAGGGATGCATCTATTAACCAGAATTTTGTTTAGATCCCAATACTCTCATACACATATTTGAAAAGTAGACATCTCATGGTCAGCAGTGTGAATTGTCATCACAATTCACTATAGAACAGAGATAGCTGCCTCTGGTACAGCAGAAATAAAGCAAAACATGAACCCACCCCCTCACAAACAAGCAAAAAACCATCAAAAGCCCCAAAACAATAAATTAATATCTTATTCTGGCATGAACATGTGATCAAAATTATTAAGTTACTCTAACCTGATCCTTGTCACCCAGGTAGCTGTATCTGCAGTTTCAGCCCTTCACACTGACTTCCAATGCACTTCTCATTTAGAAAGCCTAGAAGCTTGGCTGATGGTGCCTTTCTATACTACTGCAATTGAATCACTTGAAACTGCATGCCCACAACTGCTGATAAGTTAACATAAAACCATCTTTCTTTGTCTAGCTTACTCAGGAACACAAGGATTGATATTTTGAGGTAGGTATATAGACTGCAAGCAGTGAATCTAAGGTGACTTCCTTTAGTGTCTGGAATACAGGAGGTTTATAAATCACAGCCTTTCACTACAAAAGGCAATGTCTGTTTTGGCCAAAAGTGATATCAGTCATTCATTATTTGGTTTTGTGAATCAGTAAAGAGTGTGAATTAAGCTGAAAGGTTTTAGGCTGAGATTCCCTTACAAAATAATCATGATATCTGTTAAAGCCCCCCAAATGCCTGTAATGAATGTCAGTCTCCTGTGGCAATTGGGAAGTTCTGAATTTACAAAACCTGTCTCCTCAACTATTGTAAAAAGTTAGCACCACAGGAACCAGGTAGAAGAGGTCTTGGCATCGTCCTGGCAGTTAAAAGGAAGATCACTATGTTTTACCGTATTCCCTCAGCAGTATTTCGTTTCAAATCCTTTTTTTCATCCAAACAAATTCATCATAAAACCCTTGTGACCACTGTAATCAAACATGAAAAAAATCAAAAAACCTCAGACCACCTAGCAGACTGCTTTGTCTCTGCCACTGACAACTGAGGAGTTGTTTAGGCTTCCTGCCTTCCTTTCTCCCACTTACTTTAGCTTATTCCCTAAATAATCCCCTGCATTGGCCATCACATATCAAAGATTACTATAGTGTATTTCTGTCTATTCCTTTCAGTATCTGCTGGCCTACTGCCCATTAATTTGTTGATTTTCCATTTCTTTTGGTTGTCTTTAATCATCTTACGTTATCTGAATTCACAAGCTCTTACAGTAAGGAAAAAAAAGAGGTTTTTTCACTTGTTTTAAGCCTATCTCCTCCAAAGTTCAAATGCAGCTCAGTAATAGCCCTATGATGTTAAACTTCACTCATCTTTTCCCTGTGACTCTAGTCCCTAAAGACAGCTGCTTCCCCTTCATCAATTTAGCGGCCCCTCTCTGTTCCTCTACTGCCCTTCCTGGGGTGTGAAACTGGACCTGCACACAACTGCCAGGATTTGGGCACATTGATGTTGCACAGCACAGCAAAACACAGAGCAGACACTCTCTGTCTTGTTCTCAACACCCTTCGGGATGATGCCAAACATTTTAACAACTTTTTTGCCTGGTGCTGCTACAAACAAAGCTAATGATGTTAGGGAATTGTTGATGATAACTCCAGGACCTTTAAAAGGACGGCTGTCAAAGTCCTAGTAGAACTCTCCCAGGGTGACATGCATGAGATAGTTCATGTTTGTAGTAGTCTGTAAGTGGAATAGTAGCCTGTGTTCTCCTTGGCTCTGGTTTTCCTTGCCAGATAAAAAAATTCAAATGAAAATCTGATTCCTGACACAGTGATGTTGTCAGGAAAGGTAGCTGCAGTGTCACCTGTCTTTGTATCCTGCCTACAGCCAGCAAGACACACCATGCAGGTGCAGAAAGCTGAAACTAAGTTCTTCAGGACTGACAGCATCAGGCAGGAAGGTCTTGATGATGCAGTTCTAGATGATGCAGGCTTAACAGTCTATGTCAGACCTTTCACTAAATGTCATCAGCTTTCTGCGTTTTCCTCTTTGAACTATTGAGCACAGCTCATATATTAATATATCACATAGTATATACCATAATAGTTTTAAGGTTACCATCTGGAGAGACTGAGGATATAGTGCTATTTCAAATTTCAATATTGTAAAATATTTTCAGTGTTTTGAATATTAAATAAATAAAACTGAAGTTACATTTAAAATTTCTGCCTTCTCACTGTCAGTCCAGTTGAATGAGTATTAACTTTGGATCACTCTAAAAAGTCAATGGCATGGTGTTCTCCCTCCTGAATGTCACCTCCTTGCTTACAGTTATTCCTTTTTCTTCATTAGGAACAGAATACCAAGAAAAATAATTCCTTTTACTAAGGTGAAAAGAAAAATCATGTTTTTAAAAGGTCACTGTTTAAATGTTATTATAACTTCTTACAATCCAATCACTTAACAGGAAATTGAACCCATTTTAAAGAAATCTGATTCAAGGTATTTATATAGTATGCATTAACAAAGCATCTAATAATTTAGTTTTCTCCAGAATGGTTGAACTCATAGTAAAGCAAGTCAGATCATCATTAGAGCAATATCCAGAGGATTAGCTATCCCCTACCTGAGGCTCACCAAAAAGTGTTGTGAAGTTGGAAAAGCCATCCAACAGCTGAGCTGAATTGAGTCAGTCTGTGTAAGAAAGTTAAGATGCATCAGCTACAGGCAGAAAGCTGACAACGAGGAGCAGAAGCGAATTGTAAGTCAAAGTGAACAGAGCAGAAACCTCTGGGTAGTACAGATGGGTCTTCAGCAGGAGAGGCAAGGTTGGGAGAAAGTCTTGACTGGTTTTTGCACAGCCATGTGAAAAAGCTGAAACCCAGAGAAAAAAAAATCTGGGCATGGTGCCATGCCTTCCTGAGCTCAGAGGGCAGCCTGCCAGCCTATACTTCTAAGTCACAACAGATCTCTCTTGACAGCATGTCTGTGAAAGAGAAGTATTATTAATTCTCTCATTTTAAGAAGGCACACTCTTACTCTCCTCAGGGTAAAAGGAAAGGCTGTAGGGAAATATGATTAGGATCTTATATTTTATTCAGTTCTGAATAAAATTTTCTATTTAAACGAGGTCTCCCAGGATGTAAGATCGGGGGGGGGGGGGAGGGGGGTTCATAGAGAGCCTGGTTTTGGTGGAAGAAAGGGAAGATAGAGGAAGAAATCTCTTGAGTGTTTTTTTCATTCAATCTTCAGAGAGAAAAATTGGCATAAATTTTGATTTGTCTCTTTGGGGAAAAAGAAATAATTGTTGTGTTCTGCTACATTATTTCAGCTTCAAAACTAAAATGCCCACCTTCTTCATCTATAAGTACCTATCATCTGATTTTTCACAGTATCAACAGTTTGTGTAGAAAAAAATCAACGTTCTAAGAAAACAGAAGGAAGAGGGATAATGAAAAATGCACCTATAAAATAAAGTTTTACAGAATAAAACAATTTTGTTCTTCACTATCAACAACAAGAAAAAAGTATCTTGAAAAGGAATTTTATCCCTCTCATACCTGCAGAGCAACACAAAGCACTGATAAATGTCCTCAGTGGGTGCTTGATCTCTGCAGTTGCCCTGTTGTGGTTTTGCCACTTCCTTGGAGAAGTATTTCCTCCCAGATGCACTGAGCAACTTACATAGTGGCTGATTCAGCTGTCCCAATTTCTGAACCACACTCTGAATATCTTTCACAATAATTAGAAGTAACTTTTATGCGTTATCTATAGCTAAAATAATCAGGACCCGGGATCACAGAATCGTGGAAAGGTTTAGGTTATAAGGAAACTTTAGAGATCACCCAGAGCAACCTCATTTCCATGGGCAGGGGTATTTTTAAGTCAGACTGCTCAAAGCATCATCTAACCTGACTTCAAACAGGTCCAGGATGAGGCTTCTGCAACTTCTGCGACCAGCCCCAAAGCAAGTACAAAGGGGATTAGTGACTAAGGACTCTCCCAGAATTGCTCAGTAGATACCAGAAAACACATTTCCCAGTGAAGCAAAAAAAGCTTCTCAGCCTTCCTCAGAAGCCCTCTAACATCTCCCCTGTGCCCCCTGCCCACATCAGACAGCTCTGACCAGACATGACCAGATGGCTCCAAGAAAAAGAATGGTGGAGACTGGATCATAGGTACAGTTCTTATTCGTGGTCACAGCTGGGTGTCTCATCCTGCACTGAAGTGAGTTGAAAATTGCCTTCACTTGAGTATCTTCTTTAATCCTAAAAGCTGCTCTTGAATCTTTCTAACACCAAAAAGTTTGCTGAGGTGCTCAAATAAGATAATTTGTTAAAATATTAAATTAAAATATTGCTAAAGAGATTAATCTCCATTTTTTAAAAAAGAAAGATGTGAAACCAAAGAACACAGAAAATTTACCTCAATAACTTATGAAGCAGCAAGCTGATGTCTTGATAGAAACCTTCTCTGTATACCAAAAAATAAAACCCACTGAAAATACACAGACTAACTGTATAGGAAACAACAACTTTTACATAAGTAAGGGCTTTTAGCAGGTGTGATGTTGAATTATGGCACAGAACAAAGTGGTTTTGCTATTACACAAAACTACATATCAAGTGAGGCTAAAATCCTATGAAAGAATTTGACTTCATACAGCCGTATTACTCAGAGGAATTAGTGCCTGGTAACATTCTGCTTGCACTGAACATGCCTCCATCCTTTTAAGCCCCAGGCTGAGGTAAATTGTGGGTGCTGTGGAGGCAGATAGCTCTTCCTGCTGCTGCTTCCAGTGCCCCATTGCTGGCACATTGGATCATGTGAAGAAAGCTGAAACCAACCCCAAACACAGAAAATGTATAAGAAAAGAAATTTACTCAAAACACCACTTGCATCCTATTGAGTCTAGCAAAGTGTACAGATCAGGATTTTCTGGACTGTATATGTAGTTAGATACTGGGGTAAAGACAGCACTTTTTTTTTCCATGCATTCATTATTCTCATCTCCATTATTTTAATAGGATGGACTGACACAAAGGTAATCGACAGTGCAGAGCATCACAACCCAAAAACAGCTCAGAAAGGAGAACATTTCCAGGGCCATACTGTGTCCAGCTCCACTGCTTACCTGAAGTGGATGCCCGGATGCATTTCTCCTTGCATACATCCTTTTGTTTCTGCATGTGCTGTTACAGGTGTCCCTCTGGGCATTGCACAGCAGCCATGAGAGCTGCCAGCAAGGGCACACTGGTGCTGCTGAGGGACCACACGGCACTCATCACCTCAGGAGCACTTGAGGTGATACAAGAATGGACACATGTTGCTATGGAACATGAAAGAACACAGGCGCACACCGCTGCTCTCAAGGTGAAGAGCAAAAAGGGGAGAGTTTATCTTCTGACTCCAACATTTATAGATTTCCAAAAGTCACAGTGGATTGGAGGGTGACAGTGCCACCTCCCCACTGACACTGGACAAACCAACAGTCCATCAAAGTTCTCCTCCTCCATAAAAGAATGCAAAACAATGTGCTATTTACAGAAGGTGTGTGAGAAAGCTCTCTAAAAGAATGTCAACATCAAAAGGCTTAGAAATTCTTAAAAAATCAGGGCAACAGACACAGGATGAACCCTTGTCACCATCTGCTTCAGAAGGCAGGAACAGGAGGCAACAGTAGTTTGACAGAGTTTTGTCCACTCACAAAGGGGAACAGAAAGCTATCTTGGCTTGCCTACTCAGGGAAGATAACCTAAGTGATTTCATTTTATAGGAGATAAAAAAGCTGAAGGTGTAGCAGTATGCATTGCTGGGAAAATAAGCCCATGATCTGGAGGGTTCCTCTGGGCTGCTGAAGACACACTTCTTCTTTCCATATCCCAAAGTCTTGCTTCTTAGCCGTATCTGTCTTGCAAAGATCCTGGGCTTTAAAGAAAGCTTTCAAGGATTCTGCAAGCAGTGGTTCAGGGGTTATGCACACACTGGGCTCCTTACCAAGCTCTGCTGATAATGAGATATGCAGACACCGCTTGGAAGAGATGTTCCTTTGCTTTCAGAGTAGCAACAAGTCTCTGCAATTTTGGCACTTTATGCACCAAAAGTGGGGAAGTCAAAGCAGCAGGTGGAAAACTGAACCTCCTCTGAAAGCACCTCTCCTCAAAGAGAACATTTCCCCTATTTCAGTTGTGTGTCTGCCCTCATCCAGGACAGCCTGACAATGAGCATAGCTCAAGGAGAGCTCACCAATGGGCTGGGGCAGAAGCTTCAACAGTGACAACTCTGCCTTTGCCAGGTCCCTGCTGGATACGGCCAGGCTGGACCTGTCTCGTACAGGTGCACTGCCAAAATGGCCAGTGACAAATGAAGAAAGACACTTCATATGCAAATGGTGCACCACAAAAACTAGATCCTGGTCTACACTCTGTTTAACCTTGATCTATCTAGGTTTGATCAATGAATTTAGGGATTTTGTTCACATACGAAAACAACACGAATGAACACTCTTGAGATCCAGCTGGTTATCAGCACATGAACTGAGTTTAGAAATATTATGCAGTCAGAACTTAACACTAGCAGGGAAATGCAGGAAAACGTAACTAAAGGAGTTTTTCAAGATGTTGTTGTATCACAAAAGAGTTTTATTCCTATTTTCAAAACTCCAAATCACTAAAGCTTCACTGTTCAGACAACATCCACTGTGTTTGTCTTTGCCCTATCGTTCCATCCCAATGTAAAAAGCATCAGTCAGCAACTCTGCCAATAATTTGGCAAATGTTGTTCTCCAAAAGCTAAGTCAAAAGGTTAAGTGCAAACAAATATTGGTTTCTGTTCCGTAAATAAACCAAAGTTCTGCTTTGAACTGAAGAAACCAAGGCAGGACCACAGTGGCTTTTATGTGACAGAGTAAGACTACAGACAAACTACAGTCTTCATTTTACTGACTGTACCTGATAAGACCATTTTGGCCTTTTGGAAAATGAAAAAAATCTAATTTAATGCTGTTTAACTTAGTATTGTTATCATACATGTTTTTCTTCAGGAACAAATAAAATAAAGAGGTTTTCAACATGGAGATACACTCACAGAGGGAGATGGAATTAAACAAAAGCACATGTAAGATTTTTTTTAAGCTATAAATATGCAAGTTTAGATCAAATAAATAGCGTATGGACTACGAGCACTGAAACTCTGGCAGGATGTATGCTTCTTGCCAGAGAGCCTAAAAACGTTCTAAAAATTTATGTCTTTAAAGATTTATGTCTTTGACAAATATCAATTTCTAACACTAATAACTCACATACAAAATAATAATCTTCTATTTTTTTATAGCAGGATCTTTTCTGGGAATAATACTTTTATCATTATCTGATCATCCAACTGAACTGAGACAAATTAGTAAAACTAAAATCCTAATTAAAAACATGCTTGATACATATTTTATTTTCCATTGATAACAAAAATATACTGCTGATAGCACATTTTAGTGTAATTGTTTTTTCACATAATGTATTAAAAAAAATGGAAAAAAAATCCAAAATATTTTCTTCCTAAGACATTCCAAACACTGGTCACACAAATCACAAAATGGGGCAATGAAGCATGATAAATATTTGTGCAATCTATTGATAAGCACAGATATCTGTCTTTTGTTATATTAATGTGCTATCCAAAATGCAGTGTTTCTAGGACATTTCTGTGGACTCCATCACTATAATGCATACTGAGAAATAAAGAACAAGTTTAAGCCTGATGTATGTAAAAGCATGTTTTCAAACATGACTACTACAATATTAGCTTACAGCTGGTAACGAAACTTGTAGTCAACTTATTTCATCTTATCAAGACTTAATACAACTATCAACTAAATTAATTTCTATTAAAAATTATGTACTTTTAATATTTAGTTATATTCATTATTAATGGATTAAATGCCTTATATATGTTGAAATACACACATAACATCAGATAAAAAACACACAAGAGTTTATGGTGGAAAAAATACCTACAAGATTTCAATGTCTTAAAAAGTAATTATAATATATTATTGAAAATGTGAAAAGAAATAGATATTCCTACCAGAAATTTTATCTTGACCAGATTTGCTCCCACATATTCCTGTGTTCCACTGAATCAATTTCACACTTACTCACCTCCCTGTCTCTGTGATGTGGTTTATTCATTGGTTTGATATTGCCATAGCAACTCGGCAACATGGAAACATGTTAGCCAAGCAATGCCGCTCACCTCACACTATATGGTGAATTGCTGCCTGGTACATACAGCATATTTTAATGTATATTGATCTCTGCTTCTTACTATTAGGCCACTGGTTTAACATCACCATTTTAACTCTGCATTTAGCAATCTTTGGTCATGACCTTCACAGTATTTGATTTGTAGTGGTCTTAATTACAAAAATTATCTACTTCCTCAAATTTAAAAAGAGGATATATTTTGACTACGAGTCGAACCACTGCATTGGAACACACTTAAACAACCTGAAAAATAAACAGCACTGTTCACACGCCCTAAATGCAGGGCTTCCCCAACATTCTTGCATTTTTGTCCCGTGTAAGCAAGAGTATGCAAATCACAGATAAGACTGTGCTAGCACGGCTGTGCACACATGCTCCATTTAAGAAGGTTTCCCTTTGGTGCATGTGGCCTGGAGGGAGTGGGGACCCTCTCACCCCCACCATGCCTCCCCAGGAACACACCAACAAAGTGGATGGTGGCTGGTGAGAGGGATGGTGCTTCGTCTGGAGAACAGACACGGCACTGGGAGAGCCCGTCATAAGGCAGGCAGGGATGCTCCAGCAGCTTCTGCTTCCACAACCTCCCCACAATCAGTGGGGGTCTTGCAGCGTGCTCTGAATCACTAAAGGGAGGCAGTATGTCTTCTGCATTCATATACAATGAAACTCCAAACAAAACAACATCTGAGAACAAAAGCAGGATCTCTGGTGCAGCAAGCAAGAGAGTCTTTAAAGCTCCAAAGTCTAACACATCAATACTATGTAAATCAGGGCATCCCCAAACACAGATTTGGATCATAGTGAGGAGACTAGGCAATCATCCAGGGCAATAGTATGAGTGGGAGCTGAAACTGTCTCATTGACTGAGTCTCTATCTTCACAAGCTGGCAGCTGCTTCCCAACTGCGCTTACTCACAGAGGAAACATACTTCTGTTTGAACTAGGTTGCACCACAGCTTGACCTAAATGGTTTTTAAGAAAAACAATTTATTTGCCTTTAGACACTCTTGATAAGCTACATGAAACACTGAGATTCTGACCACTCTTAACACAGAAAAGCTGCGTGGAGACCAGCAATAGCTTAGGACTCAACACATCTCTGAACACAGTTATGTACCAGGACACTTCTTTCTGCCTACTTAATACATCACGACTCTTTCAGATCTCACTGGGCTTAAGCCAAAAGTTAAACTGATTGGGAGGCCTAAGACTGAGTGTAAAACACATCTGAGAGACAGTATGGGGTTCACAGTTGAAATTCAAGTTGCTGCCACATTGGTGTAACACACTGCGGTTTGTGATCCGAGACATACCACAGCACTTCTGTGTAGACTAGAAACCAAGGACTTCAATTTCTTTCCCCAGAAGAAGTGAAACAAGCATTTTGGTCTGGGATTTAAGCAGGCTTGTTCAAGAAAAAGGTGTGGAACAAAGGGAAGATGAAGGAAGGTATTTTTGAGTAAGAGTAGCTTCAGTTCCTGACTATGCTTTCCAACAAACAAGCCAGAGTTACAAAACTGCTGTAAGATGAATTCCATTGTGCCTCAGCACAGCAAAAGAAGAATTACTTGTTCAGAATGGGAAAATGGGTTTCTATTATTATTTTCTATTACTTGGCTTTGATTTTTTTCTCAACCAAAAAAGTTATTGCAGATTCCAGGAGAGGTAATTGCTATACACTCAGTAATGATCCTACAATTGGCGCTTCCACTGAGAGCACTAGGAGGCCAGCTTTGGGGGAGGGAATGTGAGGTGGGGAGGGAATCAGGTTAAATAGGGAGATAGGAGGAATTGGGGGTACTAAACAGGAAAACAATTAATTAATATCAACAGAGTGCTAGGAAATAACACCTTTCACCTTATGAACTACTCTTACACTAGTGCAAAAAGGTAGGTGATTGCTCTGCTCTCCTAACACAATCTGTGATGCTCCACGCTTCTAGGCAATTTAGAATATTAATTCTCTAAATATATTTAGTTTTCCCTTTGACAAATAAGGAGCTCTGAAAAAGTGTTATAAAGAAATATTTCATTCTGCTTAATGTGAGATGTTATTTCATCTAAGTACACATTCAATTTATAATGACCTTTGCTGGAACTCTTACAGGTATTACACCGCAAAGGCATCTAAGTAAAACAAAACATTAGCAATTGGTCTGGTGTCTGCTGTCTCCTTCCTCCTTTCTATAAAGTATTTGAATCTTTGACCCCAGAGCTGTTATCTGCTTCCATCTGAAGGACTTCAAGTAGAGGACAGATGGGAGCTAACTTTACACACGTGGACTACAAACTCATGGCCAAAAACAGGGCATGAATATGTGGAGATACTCAGCATCATTCCCACAGGCATGTGTCCCATTTTTGAAAACAAGGAGTAGTACAGTAGCAGTAGTACAGCTTCCATTTGAATACTTAGCCTTTACATAATCGCAAAATTAGGAATCTGGAAACAAAACCAAATCCTACTCATTGATACCAAATCTAACAGTCACTAGCAGCTACTCTAAATCTGCATGAAGATTCAGAAAGACCACTGATAAACACCACCCTCACTTCCCTTTCACTTCCCAGGTCTCAACAATGGCACAATCTTCTTCAAAGTGGGTCCTTCCCATGGACTGCAGTTCTTCATTAATTGCTCCAGCAGGGATCCCTTCCACAGGGAATGTACAGTCCTTCAGGAAGACTGCTCCAGCATGGGTCTCCCACGGGGTCACAGGTCCTGCCAGCAAACCTGCTCCAGTGTGGAATCCTCTCTTCATGGGGCACCAGGAGCCTGCCCCACCTCAGACTTCACATGGGGTCACAGCCTCCTTTGGGAATCCACTGGCTCCAGCAAGGGGTCCTCCACTGTCTACAGGTGGATATTTGCTGCAGCATGGACCTCCATGTGCTGCAGGGGCACAGCTGCCTCACCAAGATCTGTCTGCACCACAGGCTCAGCACCTCAAGCACCTCCTGCTCCTCCTTTTACACTGACTGACCTTGGTGTCTGAAGGGCTGTGTATCCTCACTCTTTTGGCTGTTGTTCCACAGCAGCTTGTTTTTTTTTTTCTTTCCTTTTCTTAACTAAGATATCCCAGAGGTGCTACCACCATCACTGATGAGCTTCTCACAGAAGCTACCTCTGTGGTCTCCCGGCTAGCAAAACCTGGCTACGCAAACCGAATCTAGCTCCTAGAATAAAAGCAACGTTTTATTTACCAGACTGTAACACTTATTTCAAGTCAGAGAACTGTCACACAGAGCCACTAAATCGCAACAACATAGCCCTGCTTTTGCTAAGGGCAGATGTCACCTTGGGGGAACTATCATGGGCTCCATGGGCTCCTCTCCAGACTTGGCATTTCCCAGGGCCACAAACGTAGTGGGTGCTTCATGACCTTAGTGTCAAGGGCTACATGGTCACACTAGAATGGTTTGACAGCTTTGGGCTTCATAAAATGCCAGGAATTTTTTTTTTTTTTTGTCTCCATCCTCTGAGCAAGGCCACATCTCCAAACCCATTTTATATCCAGTCACGTCTGCCCTGTGGGCTGCCAATCAGACTGTTATGAAGTAAAACAAAAGGTCATACAACATGATTTTGGCTTCAATTTCAGTTATTTGTTGATTTAGATCAAATTAAAGGAATGACGACTCTGATTTTACATAACATTTCCAATCCCTATATATAATTTCTTTAAAATGCACCCATGGGTACCTCTATATTCTTCTAGCAGTGATGCAGCTCTATACAAGTGGAAATTTAACTTGCTGAGACTCTCAGGAATTCAGTCTGTAAAAACCAGCAAATATACCCTTGAGACTTGTAAAATGCCCTAGATAAAAAGCATTCACAAACTGAGCAGTCTTTTCTTCTGATTTATTTTTTTATTAAATCAGTGGACAGTATCACAACAACAGAAAATCATCTTGATAAAATGGGTGATTCAAACAGACAAAAGGGGTTGTCAGCAAATAAAATGATTCCAACATAAGCAATCATCAGGTCACATAAGCTGATGCAAGCAGAAAACAGAGACTGCAAGTTAGTCCCTACACAGTAGAACAACTGGTGATATCTTTATTTGTATTTCGAGATTTTTATTAGCGTTGCTATTTTAGGCCTGACGTATTGTTATGACATTATATTGGTTTTGACTGATTGCACCCTTCTCTTTTCATTAAGATGAACCAACACTGACATGCAATGGACTGTCTTTAATGGCAAACAAGTATTTATGGTATCATCAAAAATTACCATCACTTCATAATGTGGTCTTGTTTAATATCTCATAGCTTGGAGGTTTTTTTAATACAGTCTCTTAGGGGAAACTGATTTCAGAGAGAAGAAAGAAACAAAAATGCATCTTCTATTATGAAGTCTGTTGCACCACAAGGATTAGGTAAAGCCTTACAGAGACTGTTAATGAGAACTTTTAAAAAGGCTCAATCAAAACAAATGCTATCCACTCTTACAAGGGTTTTAGCACCTTCATTTTCTTCAGATAGGGAAGGTCCTATACCCATCACATTGTTAGCTTTAATGATTGCATTAACACATTTAGGTGGTTTACTATTACTAACACTAATAGTAAGTATAAAATAATAATTGCCTGTGTGGGACAGTCATTGTATCAGCAAGTTAATCAGAATTGGAGTGCACACTGCTTACTTTCATATTTCAAATTGCAATCATAATAATTTTAGATACTACTATCTAAAATCATACTCATCCTTCCTTGCCACATCAGTTCTTTCAAAATTTTTACTTTCATATCTTTATTCCTTTACCTATGCATGATAACCATAGAATAGTGTTATAAAGAAAACAAATGAAGAAAAGGCCATACTGTTTCACATTTATATTTGTCAATTCACAACATTACATAGGCTTTAAAATAAGAGTACTTTTCCCCAAAAATCAATTAGTACTGTATAATTTGTTTATATGCTAAATTAAAGAAAAAATAGTCTGAAAAAATATACCTCCTCATAGAGTCAAACTTGAAAGGAATAATTAGATTATTATGTTTGGCATCTAGTGCTGACTAAACATTAGAAGAGTTACTAGTTACTGTTACAATTATGAAAACATCTATGAAAATCAAGAGCCATTAAAACAAAGCCCAATTTTATTCAGGCATTCAACAAGATAATGAAACAGATAATGTAACAACATCCCTGGTTTATATTGTTACTGGGTCTTCCACAGCTTTACTCCTTGTGTTTCTTTCAGTGGCTTTATTTATTAGTGTGGTTTATCAAATATATATTTTTATTTGTGCTTTGAGGTAGCAAAGTTGTTACCTTGATTCCAATAAAACGATATGAACTTACGAAGCTTTTCTATGGCACAATTAATATCATTTGATTCACCAAAGCTGTAAGATTTTGACTGCCCCTCATACTGAGTGTGCCCAGCATCTCTTAAACCCACCCAGGACTTAATCAATGTTTACAGATGAAATATGCTGAAATCAACTTGCAAAAATTGCCACACCTCATATCCTGTCCGATTTCAAGTAATGAATCTGCTCTGAGCATCCCTGCAGAAAACAAGGAGTCTGCTTGTGGAGTACCCACCCAATTGGGCAAAACTAGAATTTACCTTTATTCCACAAATAAATTTAGCCCAAAAAGAAGATTCTAGTAATACATACACATTGCTTGGAAATAGCTATACCAAAGTGAAAGCAGATATTCATTGGAGTTGCTTTGAGAAGATGAGTGTATCATTACTTGCATTTCATAATAAACACATTATGCCTTTGTAGTGGCAGACAGCTGAAAGGCAGGGCAACCAAAGCTGGGCAGAAAATACACAAGGTGAATAACAGGCAAGGAAGAAATTGTTAAATACACACTAGCAGCTGGGCAATTGGAGGGACTGATAAGAGTAATGATATCAGATAAATTCCTGACTCAAAAGTTATTATACTCTCTGCAGAAGTGAAGCTACAGATCTGTTAATAAAAAGAGAGGCAGTGTAAAACATAAAATTATGCCAGTTCTCTGTTTTTCTAGCTGTTTGAGCAAGATGTCGATAAATAAGAGACCATTATAATTGTGATTTTTTTTCTAACAGAGAAAAAAGAAGAAAAGCAATAGGACACTTTTTCATATACACTGTTTTCATCACTTTGATTTTGATGGTAACTTTGTGACTCCTTTACCACACACAGGAGTAGTTTAAATCTTGCATCATTCTTTACTTAACATATGCAGGGGTTTTTTATTTGTTTGGTGTCTACACAGCACAAAGCCCTAGAATCAGAAAGACTTGCCAGGCCTGATTCCTTGCATTAATGAAGCTTTTGTCATTTCACAGACTTCAGCCTTGCTTAAGTGATACCTATAGTATAAATATTATATAAAAACCTATAAATACTTGAAATTCATTAGGTAGATTGATTCAAGTTTTTTTTTTCTGAAGAGCAGCAAAAAATCAAAGTATTTTGACTGAAATGTCAGGTACTGCATGAAACTACCAAACTATATAAAATTCACAACACAGGGAGTTGGTTGTGACTTGCACAGTCACTAAAATGTGGTTGTCAACTGGTGTATCTTACTTCCATTACATTGATTAAGGAAGATGTATTGCTCCATTGTCTCGTCTCTATTTTCCATTTCAGTGAAGAGTTCTATTTTTTTCTTCTAAGGAGGGTATTCTAAGAGTACTATGTTTTCTTCTTGAGGTGGGAATGCTGAGAAAAGAAACAGAATTCACACTGCCATAATTGCACAAGTCTCACTTAAAGCACAACCTGGATTTAATTAGCTTCTTTCATTCTTGCATATAGTTTCATCTGTTCAGAAACTCTACCCTCCCTGTTAGCTCCAGCCAACTCCTTTTATCCTGACCTTACAACAGGAGTAAATCTTTAAGAGTTTCAGATGCTACACAACACAAAACTAGATCCTTAATACATCACTATTTGCAGGAAAGGTAGTGGAGAAATACTTGTTTTGGAGTCAGCCTCAAAACTTAATGAACTGCTGAGTTTCTTTAGGAGACAGAGAAAGCTCCACAAAAGTCATGTATTTCTATCTCTCTTCCTAAAAACTCATCACCAATGAAAAAGAAAGTTTTTGTGAAACCATGCACACAAGGCCCTCCAGGCAAAGTGCCATGAAGTGCTAGAGTCCCTGAAATGATGCTAAATCAGAGCACACTGTTATCACAAACTAAGTGATTCAACTGTCTAAAAAATTAGCATTTTTTGCTATTGATAAAACCATTTGTTCTTGTACTTTAAAGACATAGTGCTCCTCTTTACAAAAATAAAACCGAGTTTATGATTTTCCCTTTTTCACCTCACTTACACAAAAGAAAGACTAGATCTGGATTCTGGATCTGGCCTTTATATGGTAACCAAAGGAGATCACACTTGTGCTGCATTTTTTGTTTTAATTAGGGACAGATTCTGGGTTTGTCTGAAAGAAAAAAACATCTAATTTCACATGAGCTAGATCAGCATCACCATAGTTGATAGAGCCCACTTTAATGAAAACATTTCTCCTGGAATTTGATAAGACAGAAAAGTTATCTGCAAGATCTGTCCCTCAGACAAACACGGACATTTCTCTGCATACTGGGTATTTTTTTCCATTGCCACCCCACACTCCTGCAAGTGCTAAAGCTATGCATAAGACTTGGGAGGCAGTAGGTTACCGAGGCAACTCATGAAGCTTATCATTATCTAGATCTCATTACTAAAAGATTGATTTTGGACAAATAGTAATTATGTAACCGGGTGTTCTGATGGATCACTTTCTTTTAAGTTGCTAAAAACTAGGGAAGCCTAAGCATATGATTCTATTTTGGGTTTAATGAGTTGAAGAAATGGCTCCATAAATGTCTTTTCAGTTTCCCTTGCCCACATTGTACCTATATATGGGTTTCTGTTACATAGATCCTACCTCCCTCAAGATAGTAACTCCTCTGATTCAAACATGACAGGGAAAAATCAAGAACTTACAGACAGTGGCAACAGAACCCCTGGTGTACAGCCAAGGTTAAATCCAGATCTCTGGAGACCACAACAAGGCAATTCCTGGTTTTGCAGCCCAAATACTGAATGAACAGCAAAATGGCTATGTAGCAAAAATCACCAGGCTCACATAACCGTATGCTGACAGATCAAATTTCATTCAGATATCTAGCATATAAATCCATGACAATTCAAGAGAGACTTATCCATATTAGACGGTTAGTGAACAGTCTGCTGTGGTTCCAGGCTTTACTTTCAGTTGTTTCATACATTGTCAGCACCACTTATCTCTCTGGTTTTCACTAACTTAGCTGAAGCAGAGTCTTTCTTCCTAGTTTTTGCACCTTTTCCTTATGCATTACATATTTGAACCTTTCTCTTGGCAGAGGATCCAGTACTCAGAAAGACAACCTGGCCAGGCAGGAGCCTAAATATCCTCAGGTCCAAAGTTTGCTCAGTCTAGCCATAAAAACTACAGCACAAAGTTCAGAGATCCTGTGGGTAGGCACCACACAGCAGACTCCCATGAGCAACGTGCGCAGTGCGCTACAGCCACGCGTTAATGCTTCACACTAAGGGACCTGGAGCAGCTGTTCAAGGACACTAAAAAGGCTGAAAATAGAAAGAAGAATACGAATGACATGTTTACTTGAAGCAGGAACAGCAAAGTGCTCTGCTGTGTGCTTGACTGCAAGGTACAGCGCGTGGAAGAGCTGCGCCCACACATCAATAGCTCACTGAAGAAATCCAGACCATCAAAGGGACCTCAAGAAAGGAGTAACTCTGCTTTTTGTAGAGCTTGCTGTTTCCCAGGGGCCAAGTGAAAGGGCACCAAAGCTGAGCAAGGAAACAAGTCACTACCAGCCTAGCACTATATTGGCTCTGTAAGCCTTCCTAATCTCCATTCACATATCCCTTCTGGATGCACAAGAACCGAGTCCAACACATTCTGCTAACAAGAGTGTCATGAAAAATGGACTTTATTGTACAGAGAAACTTTAATTATGAGTAAACACATTATTCTTGGTTATAAATTACAGCAGCACAAGCAAGTACTGTTAATAGATTTGGCATGGAAAGGACAAAACTGTTTGAAAAAAAGCTGCTGTGGAACTCAATATGACTACATTGCTCTAAAGGCTGTGGAGAAAAGGCCAATTCCAAGTTCATCTAGGATTACAACCAGTTTTAAGCTGCATGAATGTAGACATTTAATTGAAAATACTTGCAAGAATCGAACAAAATGGTTTTCAAGAAAAATATGGACAATGGTGAGTTTTCTTAATAAACATTTATCCCTTGGGCATAAATTAGGCATGTTATATGACCTTTTGGAATAAGACGTCTGCAAACCCTTCATTAGTAGGTTATTAGGCTGATCAAACAAAAATACTGTGTATATTTTGGTGAATTTTCATTCATTACCCTTCAGCACATCAGCTTATTCTGGGTTGTGCTGAAATCAGTAAGAGGTTTAACGTTGACTTTTATAGGATTACCTCAGGCTAAGAACACACAAACTTAGGCCTGGCGTGAGGTTCTGTGTAACTCTTAAAATACAGCAACACCTTCACTGAAAGATCTTTTTAAACACAGCTAGATGAAAATGCAATGCTGCTTTGTTTCTGGCAAAAAAGTATAATTACAATGCCCCAAGAAAAGGAAGCTGGAATGGTGCTTTGAGATCTGAGGGTAATGGAAGAAAGCAATATTATACTAAAATAATAGATCAAGACTTAGTAAGAAACCAGTAAGATACTTAAAAATAGAATTCAAAATGTAAACCTAGAGCAGTCATTAAGCAAAGATGAATGTTTCAAAAGTCAGTTACTTTTGAGGTTGGAGGTGGGAGGGTTTCCCAAGTGGAAAACAAGGTAATAGGTAGATTAGGGAAGCATTATGTCAGGAATTATGAGCCCTCCTACACTGCTGTCTACATCTTATAAAAGGTGTTGTGAAGAGCAATGATGAAATGTGCTGTACATCACCATCATTTCCTAAAAAGGCTACTTAGCACCAAGGGCAGTTCATCACTCCATTGAACTCAGAGCCCCATGAGAAAACCTTTATTATGAAGACACCACAGTTCTCTGATACAGAACTGTATGTTACAGTTCTTGTGGGGTTTTGTCCTGTCTACTCCTGCCTGCATTTCTGGCTTTGTGTACCACTGGAGTGACCAAAATACATGCAAGACCTTTTTGCACCTTTCCTTTTCAAAATTTCTCTATGGAAGCCATACTGTAAACAAATTTCCCCACATTTCCTCCTCATCCAAAAACTTTAAGGCAAGAACATTACAAATCCAGGAGGTAAAATTTTGAGTGCTAAAAACAAGCATTTTGAAATGGAAAACAAGAAAACAAACATAACCATTACATTAGTGGCATCTACCTCAGCACTAATATGAGCAAGTTCAGTTATTGAACGTATTCAGGAAACAATAAAGAGGATTATGTATTCAAACAATAACTAAGAAAATCCTTGATAAACCAAGAGAGCGAAAATTGAAAAATGCAAATGGCACAGGGTCCCATAGTCTCCCATAAGAGATTGGAAAAACAAAATAAACTCCCAAATTAATATAATTTTTCATATTCTAAGATACGGCATTCACAGAATATGCAGGAATTAATTTACACAAAAAACATCATGCACCTGCAGCAACACTTCCCTCTGAACACATGGAGATGCTTAACTAAGCAGCAAAAACAATCTTCTTTAGAAATGCTGATGATGAGCTGGTGTGCTGATTTATTCCCAGAACTCATAGGTCCAGATTCTCCATGTTTATCCACACACAGAATCTGGCCCATGAACTCAACCAAGGCAAAGTTCACACGTCTGGCATGGGGTCAAAGGCAGGTAAGGCAAGGCGTCTATATGGGCTCAGCTTCCCTCTGTGAAAGAGGCTGGGGATGAGAGGAGCAGCAAGAGAAGGGTAAGACTGCCTATCCCATGGGAGAGTTTTCTCTTGGGATGGAGACAGTCCCAGATGCACACCAGACCGACACTGAGCTGATGGCACCTGCTGCCAATGCTGACTCTAAGCCCATTGCTGGGGACACCTGAACAACTTGATGCAGGAAACCCCTAAAGAAAAAGTGCTAAAAAGTGCTAGTTCTGAGTCAGAGCATCTATTTGAAAACTAATCCACAGCATCTCCTATCACATATCTGCATTAGGTCTGATGTTAACCTTACATCCTTCTTGCTGCTGTTAACAAGAGTTAACAGCTTCAGATTTACATCCTTTGTAGTTTTTTCAGATCACTATTCTGTATTTCCTCCAAAAAAAAACCTCTCAGAGGAAGAAATATATTTGTTAATTGTCTCCATGAGATGGTACTCAAAGAACAGTAATGGGTCTATATAGAGCCCAAATGCCAGATTAAGTGTAAGGGCAGTGTTTCAGTAACAAATCTCCCAGGTAAAACATCACTAATTGCTACAGAGCACAACAAACAGCAAAAGGCAACACCAAGCTTTAACATATAGAGCCAATAAAAAAGAGCAGGGCACAGATCAGACAAATTAATATCAACAGCAGACGAACCAATATCATGATGTGAAAATGTTTACAGATATAAATCCCTTCTAATATGCTCTGGTCAGTCTCTTATCTCCAACTGTCCAAGTCCCTGTTCAGGCACCAAATAACTGTCAGGGTTTAACCCCAGCCAGAAACTAAGAACTCCCTCACCAGAGTATCACAGGGAAGAGCAAACTGAAAAATTAGTTTTAAAACCAGTAATCAATTGATTTTCCAGCATGATGAGCTGGTATGCCTTGACTGAAGCCTACTACACACACCTTGTGTTACTCTATGTGGCTCCTTGCTCCAGGACAGTTTTATTTTGGGGAGAATCTGCATCCAACAACTTCACAGCCATAAAGAATACATGCTGCTGCAGCTGCACCCAATTCTATTTGCCTGCCGGTTGGCCAGGAGGCACAGACAAGACAGCATGTTGTGCTTTAAAGATTTCTTACCCCTTACCAGCCTAGGCACCATGAAACATTTATAGACTATTTTGGGCAGCATTTCATTGCAAATTCCATATGCTTAGCTGAACTATTCAATGCCCAGAATGACAATAAGGAGAAGATTACATTTGAATGCACCATGTAGCAAGTATTCTACCTTTTAGCTGCTACAGCCCATTATCTCCTAAAATAAACAACAGACTGCCTGCTCGAGCCATCAGCTAAGTTCCACAGTATTAGACACCTCTGTGCAGCCTATGGGTGGCTCAAACATCTACTCCAGGGTACAGTCTCATCTCCATTCACAGATATTTGCAAAAGAGAATACAGCCTGAAGGGTGCAAGTTCTTTAGTATGGTGTATAATGCGAAGGGAAAGAAGAAAGGCAGCTACAGATCCTTTCTCCAAGCAAAATGTGTGGTCTTGCTTTTAGTTACAGATCTAGCCACATGATGATGATGCACTTAAAAAAAGAAAATTTGTACTAGTATTTGAAGGAATTAAATAAAAAGTGTCCGATCCACAGAATAACTTAATGCCTACTGAAGGGAAAGAGCCCTTTATTATGGAAAATCCTTCTAAATAATTTGTCCTTATACGCCATCACAAATTTACAAGGAGACTGAAGTAAGACATGTAACTTCAGGACATGAAGTAACTAATTTCTTCTGCTCTATCATGCATTTGTTCTTGCATATATGGCGCAGCAAAGTAAGACAACAATGCTGTCTGTAATTTTACCTCTGCAGAGATAGACAGTGCAGACTGGCACAGAAGAGGAAAGTGTCAGCTAACTGAATGGGTTTCATGTCTCTCTCTTACATCTCTTGCAAATGAAACTGTGTCTGCCACATTAAGCCATGGGTAGCCAGTCTGGAGGAAAGGATGACCTTTTAGAGGCTACTACAATATTTAGGACCCTAAAGCAGCTCATTGGATCAGCAACCTAGTGATAAAGTAGTTCAGATAATCTCAGCTACATCCAGCAATGAGCTCTGGCCAAATGTCAGAGCTTTTAGTCTGCTCTGACTAAAACTGGCCAGGCACCAGCCTTGAACAACAGCTCCAGCACAAACAGAGCTTCACACTGTACTCCAGAGTTTTCTCCCTGCTTATACTTTGTGTCGCTTCACTGGAAAATTTGCAATCTATGCAATTTTCAAGAGTTTGAGGTTTTTTTGCCTAGGCTTCAAACATTAAATTGTTCTCTTGAGATCTATTTTATATCACTTCATACATCCTTCTTTTGTTCACTACTCACAGCTCATAAAGTCTACTAATGTATCCTTTAAATACAGAAGAATCACATGTTTTTCTTCTCATTTCCCTTTCTGCTTGTTTAGAGCTGAAAGACAGCACCTTTTGCATTAAATCATGACCAGGCCATTAACATTAGAGAACCTTTCCCATTAAAAAGGCAATATACATTGACATGTGACCACTCCACTCCCGAAAGCTTTTTTTTCCAACACTTCATTAACATTTTTCACTGCTGAACCATTATACCCTCCCAGAGCATGTCTTTATTGTCCCATTTCCTCAGCATACCACTAACAACACAACAAAAGGAGAGGAGGCAATTGCAGATAAATCAGCCCAACTTCCCATCAGGTTTCCCTTCCACTCCTGCCATCTGTGCTGGCTGCCCAGCACTACATATGCTTGCAGACAATAAATACCACGGGGTCACACTCCACACTCCTGCCACTCACATCTGCTGCTGTGATTGTCACAGTCCAGTAGTTCTGCTGTTTGCCTTCACGTGTTCATCTGCAGGGACAGCTCCCAGTCACCAAAACTGGGGGTACACAGCTGAGTTCCCAGCACTAGAAGTTGACCCAGCACTAGAAGTCCATGCCCTTCTCCTCAGGAGACCTGGAGACTCATGCCCTGGCTAGTACTAAGTAATTTACAACACCCAGATTTCAAGACACGAGAAGCAACACGTTCTATTTTAAATGGCCTGTTTACTACCAAGAAATTCCCCTGACACAACATTATCAGATTAAACTTTTTTCACACGAAAAAATTGTACATTTAAAGAAATAAATAAGCAGGAATTTTAAGTCATAAAGTTAAGACTATATGAACATTTCTTTTGACTAGATTAACATCAGCAAAAGAGAGAATCAAATATTGATCTATATTTCTGGATTAGCTTTCTGAGGGGTGCAACCACCTTTTCACAGCTGTGAACACAGCACTGCAAAAAATTGATCATCACTCACTTTGCAATCTGAACTGCATGAATCATTAGTAGCTGACTTGTTAATTAAATACGGTAGCAGAATTCTAGATTAGTCCTGCCTTTATAAGAGCACCATTAATAAATCTGTTTTTCAATTTAGGAAACATCATCTTGTCACAGAGTAGCCATTGTATTTTTCCTGCCTATGTATAATATTTCATTCATTACCTTGACAGGTCACATCATTTAGGCTATCCACAAGAATAAATTTCATCAGCTTGAAAATGTTATCTCTGTGTCCACAGAGAAGCCCCAGATGCACAGTGGCTTCCAGAAATCTCACATCAGAATTTCATAAATCTGGGGGCACACAGAAAAACCCTACAAACGGGTTTTCAAACCCTACTGCAATAGGTTTTTTCATTTATTACTGGGCACCACACAAAATGACCATTTGGTCGAAGAACTGTCTTCTTCCCATTTTCCATCCTTCAGCCATTTGCAGTGTATGCAGAGTGGAGAAATCACTTTTCTCCACATATTCAACAAGGAACCCAAAAGAATTAATCTGTTCTTTGTCCTTCTACATTGCATATTACAATATGAACATGTGCATTGTACAATATAGTGCAACATCTGTGAGTGTCTCATTTTTGATTTATCAGTAACACTGATACAGTCTATCCCTGTTTTCCCTCAAGTATGGCATCCATGGCCAACACTTGTTCTTTCAAAAGACAGCTGGCAAACACTCCTGGTAAAACTACTTGAGAAACCCTCAGAAAATTGGTAGCTAAAAAGGGATTATTTTTTGAAAGTTTCTGTAAAACATCTCACGCAATCAAATTCACTAACACTTATTTGCTAGATATACATGTACATCTTTTATATATACATGCACAAACAGAAGCATCCTTTGAAATCTAAAAATATTAATTTAGAGACTGCCAGACTGAACACATGATGATTAAATGACTAGCACTTTGAAATGCTGAGGTAGCAATACTGTTAAAATACCTGCTGAGATTCAACTCTGGCTTCATTAAGCAGATAAAGTCATCACTGTGGAAGTGCAAGATTGTCTTTTTGGCTATTGCTTAATCAGACTTCAAGTATGTATTGCTAATAACTGTGAATAATAATTTAATTCAAAGACTGGTTCTTACATGCATATAGAAGTCTGATGAATGGCTGCTAAGAGGTCTGTTCTAGAGACAGGAAATATCTTATACACATTTACTAAGTGCATTTATACATTCTCACAAATCCTTAAAGAGAATGTCGCTGTTTTCTGTTCCAAATATACACAAAAGGAAATTTTAGCAAATAGCGACTCATAAAACAAAGCAGAGACCAAATAAAGAACAGACACAGTTCTTCTTTTGTACACGCTCTAAGGAGTGGAATTGATCAGTGGTGCTTTTCTAGTGCATGTTTCTACATAAACAAGACAGTTATTTTACAGCCAACCTGTGGTATTTTAAAAGATTTACTTTTGTCTGAGGACAAAATTTCCCACCTACAAAATGAGTCTGACTAAAATTCTGTTTTTGAGGACTTTGTATGTCATACCTTGGGTATGACAGCTTTGGAAGGATTAGATATCGTACCTATGAACCAAACTTCTGCTCCTTCACTAATAAGATTATTTTGCCACCCCTCCCCCAAACCTATTTTAATAAGTTGTCTATTCTCTTTTACTACCAAAACAAAACAAAACAAAACAAAAATCTAACCTGTAATCCATAATTTCTACATTTAATGCTGTAAATGTGAATTATGTAAAGGTATGGTGACCTACAGGGAAAGCAGAAGCAAGGTACCCATCTTAATTTGGTACAAGATACAGGGTCTTTTTCTTATAAATGGTTCTTTATACTTTTAAACCAAACAGAAAATTTGGAATTCTACAACAAAAAATATGTACTCAATTTCAGTGCACTCCTACAGGATTTCTGATATAGAGTATTACTATATTTGTACTATATTTATCAGACTATTACTATATTTGTACTATATTTATTAATTTATTAATATTAATTAATAATAAACATTACTATTTATTACATTAGTATTACAGTAAATGCATTTTTGAGATCCTGCCTTTTCTTCTACAAATTGTTATGACAGCACTGATTTAGCCCAGAGCTAAACCGAGTTACACCAGGAACTGGTGAATTGCACCAGCGTAATTCACTCTAGATTTGCAGAGCTGATACACAGGAACACGAAATCAGCTGGGTTGGAAAACACCTCTGAGATCATGGACTCCAACCTGTGACTGAACATCACCACCTCACTTAGACCATGCCACATTCAGTCTTTCTTTAAACACCTCCAGGGAATGTGACTTCACCACCTCCTTGGGCAGCCCATTCCCATCTCTAATCACCCTTTCTATGAAGAAATTCCTCCTGCTGTCCAACCTACACCTCTCCTAGTGTAGCTGGAGACTGTGTCCCCTTGTCCTGTCCCTGGCTGCCTGAGAGAGAGGCTGACCCCATGTGGCTACAGCCTTCTTTCAGGTATTTACAAGGGAGTGACAGGGCCAGCCCTGAGCCCCCTTTTCTCCAGACTTAACACCCCAGGCTCCCTCAGCTGCTCCTCGTAAGATATGTGCACCAGACCCTTCACAACTTTGCTGCCCTTCTCTGGGCAGAAATAAATAGCATTTACCTTGCATCCAAACAGAGAATTAAATCCTTAATCTCATCACTAGCACAAGAAGAAAATCAAGAATGTAAACCTCTACAGCTCAAAATCTGGTCAAAACAGAGAGGTGTCGCTAGAAGCCAAGGCCATAAGGCTGTGAGAGCCAGTTCAGTCTATGGTGTTTGCAATTGGTCACACACATTTTTGTCAGCTCTGCTGGTTTTAGTAGACATGATGCAGTACAGGGGAATGTGTGCCTGAAAGAAAGACAGCAAAAGGGGGAAATTTGGCGATAAGAATAATAATATCGGCATTATAGAATATTAATTCCTACATTAAAAGGGACGCTTTCCCCTCAAATTAAGTGGTTTTGTCACAGAACTCTGCAGTTCATCTTATTTTAATGGATTTTGCTTGCTACTTTCTATCATATAATAGTTCATGAAACAGTTCATAAAGTCCTTTGGCAGAAATTAACTGCATTTGTTGTGTTACAGTGGTTGCAATTAAAAAGGCAGTATTTCCACACTGCTAAAAAATAAAGTATTAAACAATAAACTGCAGTCTTCTTTGTGCTTAGAGAAGAAGCAAGATCTTATCTAATGAGGGAGAAGTCTGCTTCTTTTGAATTACTTTAAATATATGCAATTTTCTTGGTTAAAGACACTGAATAAATTATACTAGTGATGTGCTTTTTAGATTAAATTAATCTAAACTCAATTAATATCCTATATTCACAGACAATATAATAGACTAAATCAAGATCAGTGTGATGTCCATTAAAGGACGAGTAATTTTTAGCTGCAATATATACAAAAACACAGGCTTACAGAAAATTTTTCTTAACCACATAGCTGGGGGTTCCCATTTATTCTGAAACTATTACACATACAGCCTTAAATCTCAGACTACAGCAAGAAAAAAGTATTCTTTTTTTCCAGAACAATGTTTTAGTGCTGCACACCAATCTCTCACATAATTTATACTTGTAGCAACTCATTATTTCAAGGGAAAAAGATGCATTAAACATATATGTCCATGAAGATGCAAGAGCATTTCAGCTGCACTACATTCAATGCAAGAGATTATAGTTCCTACTTTGCCTACAGAGGTTGCAATTGGGAGGATTGTTCCAATTTCAAAACCAGCCCTTAATTACTTTGTGTTCCCAATTGATATATTTTTCTCCTTAGACCCAGCTTGGTTATTTTTCCCACATGATAATATGCACAATGCATTTAGTTTTGCTATATATTCTTAAAATAGTGTTATTCCTTTTGCAAATAACTTTGCCACCCCTCCCCCAAACATATTTTAATAAACTGCCAATTCTCTTTTACTGCCCAAACACATCATCATAAAAAAAGACAGATACCCACGCATTAATCCATAATTTCCACATTCAATGCTGTAAATGTGAATTATGTAAAAGTATGGAGAGTTACCTGGAAGGCAGAAGGAGCTTTGTGGTTAACTATGTCACTTATACCCACAAATTATTATAATTAATTCTTTAAAAGGTGAGCCCAAGAGTTTCATGATAGCATGGGTTCAGTACTTAGTCTCCAAAACTGAGAAAAAGAAAAACACTGCATATACTTCAGTCCATTATTTTCATAAATGTTGTAGATTCAAAACCGTAAAATTTATTAGAGATTCATAATCTGACAGTTTAGTTGCAGATTACAGGATTTCATGTTTATGATTTGGTAGTCCATATACAAATAATTGTAGAGGTTGTTGCTGAAGGTTGATGTTGGCCAGCTTCCAGGCACCCACCCAGCTGCTTCCTCCTCCTCAACAAGCAGACAATAAGATGGAAAAGGTCATGGATCCTGATAAAGACAGGAAGACCATTTACCAATTACCAAAATGGACAAAACAGACTTGACTTAGAGAAAATTATTTTAAATATTTGCAAATTAGAGTAGAATGGTGAGAAACAAAGACATAAATGAACCTAACCCTCCTTCCCAGGCCTTCCATTTCCCTCCTCCATTATGATTCTTCTGGTTCCTTCCCCCACCCCTGAAGGAAGATAGGGGAATGGGGTTGTGGTTAGTGCAGTTTCTCTGCATCAGTCCTTCCTCCTGAAACATTTCCACTGATCCAACAGGAGTTCTCATAAATGACTCCAGCATGGGCCCTTCTCAGAGGTCAAAGCCCATGTGAGCCCGCCACTGGCTCTGAGGGTCCTTAAGGCCACGTCTGCCCACTCCGGTATGGATTCTCCATGGCTGCAGTCTGGACACCCAGTGGCGCCAGCATGGCTCTCCATGGGCTGAGGGAAACACCAGCTCCACCATCACTCCTGCCACAGGATGCAGGAAGTACCTGCCCTGTCACTGTGCACTTCCTCCCCTTCCTTCTCTGGCCCAGGGGCTCACAAGGTTGTTTTTCACACCTTTTCCCCCTCACTGCTGTTGTCTGTATTCCCCTTTCTTGAATTCATTTTCATAGAGGCACCGCCAGTGCCCAGCTGAGGGGCTCAGATGTGGGTACAGAAGGTCTGTGGAGTCAGCTGGAGCAATGTTTATCACAGGGCAGCTCCTGTTCTCCCCCCATACCCAACATCCTTGGCAGCCCCACCACTACCAGCACCCACATACCCACACCCAGCCCACTTATTTACTGACAAATAGGTTATTTCCATACGTCACACCAGTCTACTCAATTCTTCATTCTCCCAAAGCAAGAACAGAATGTACAATAGCTATATTTACTAGGAAAAACAATAAACTAAGTTCCCAGTATAACTGGGGTCAGCTTTTCCCTGATACAAGCCACTACAGAACACATCAAACAGGACAAAGAGGTCCACAAGCATTGATGTTGGCAAGGTCCATTCTAAGAAAACTGCACATCATGCTTAAACCAGGTAATATTATACAGACAATCTTCAGACTGGAATAAAGACTACGAAGAAATGTTTTTGTTTATTTAGAGAACATAATGTACACAAAATATAGAAATAGATTAACATATTCATTGAGGAACTCTAATACATAAATTCATTAGGGAAGCAATAAACATAATGCATAAATTAATTACTTTGTGCTTATCCTCATTAAATGCTGCTTAATGAGTTAACAAGCTTGAAAAGCAATGACAAATTGCAAAAGTGCATGCACAGAATTTATTTTTTTTTTTTAATAAAGCAGCATGGTAGCTCTGGACACAGGCTGGTAACATTTATGCAAGGTGGTCACTTCTTCTAGCCTTCATGAGCAAGCACCTTCTGCCACAAGTTTTGAATTTGTCACGAAACCGCCAACTTTACAAGGTTTGATTGCTGAAAGCACTTTTACTAAGTTTCAGAAATCACCTCCTCCTTAAAAGTAATTTTGTACAAATTAATTTGTATTACAGGATAACTTCCAGCTTCTTGGGAAATATTAATCAGAAATGTCCAAACATGCATATGTATGCGCACACACAGATACACACCAAATAGGAATATATTGCCACATTTGAGAATTACACTCAGGCTTTTGTGGCCTCTCATTGTTTGAGAATGGAGAACATGAAAATGCCTTGCCAGAGTCACAAACTGGAAAGAGGTAGGGCAGCACTGGAGGAAGTCTAATCCAACACCAGCACCAATTTGTGATGTGTGAGCTGTGTTATTAACATGCTGTGGAAGACTTGGTGGCCCCATTTGTCGTGTCACAGAAATAGACTGCTCATGCTCTCATTTTCTGTAGCACAAAGGCTCAAAGTGCCATATTCTGTCTTGTGACTTTAAAAGAAAAAAAAAGCCACAAATACCCATTTTTTACTTGCTGTCTTCCCATGCCAAAATTGAGAGATCATGGCAAACTGCATCCCAGAATACATTAATCATATTGATATTATAAATGCCTTCATTTTAAAGTAAAATATAACATCTTCAAATTATCGATGCATTAACTAAGCATAATTCAGTGAATGCTTCAAAACACAGTCCTCTCACCTTCCCAGGACACCCACAATTCACAGTGAAACTACCAGTGCTATCTTGATAAAATATTTAAAGCAATCTTTGACCATTCCATGAGCAAACATTTCCCAGATAACCTTGGGATATTAATCCAATTTTTCAACTCTTATGTTGATTTTTTTTAACTCCTTAAAACTTAAGCAAAGGAATCTAATTCCTCTTTGTAGGGACAATAAACAGATAAAGTAGTATTCTGAACAAAGACTGTCAGTCCTTTTCAAGGATTCTTATTCCTTGAATTATGCTCCTTTTTCCAGTATATCAGTGTTCCTCATTCCTGATTTGTTGAGAATAATGAGCAATATCTAGCAAATTTCAATGCCTATGATTACATGCATACACACACATCAAAGCATTTTTCAATATCCTCCAGGATGACCAATCCACACAAGTAAGACCTCAGTATCAGTTGTCAGCATGAGAACACTTTTGAAACAAAATCCAGAGGAAATCAGCAATCAAAGCAGCATCAGAGAAAGCTACAATATTAATCTTGGATCACATAAAATATTTTGCATTGCAATGACAGCATTGCAAACACAAAAAGAAGTATACTTCACAAGAAAGTAACTGCTGATAGTACACAGCTACCAGAAATTCTTCCCTTAAAAGTAAATAACTCTGTAGCCTGATGTTTAAGCAAACCTTCAACTATTTTAAAACCTAGTCACTCTGCAAACAAAACTGTATGTCCATCAATCACACTAAGTCTTTAGACATTTTCAATTGATTTTGGTCTCTTAAGACTAATTCACAAAGGATTTGGAAGTCACAGCACAGCTAAATGCCATCTCCATGATTGGATAAAAATGTGTATTAAACAAATCAAGACATACTCATGTTACAAACAAGTCCTCAAGAGTTTTGTGCTGACACTTAGGCAATAAGAGAGCTAATGAGAACAGCTATATTCTGCTCAGCACTGTTTAGGATACTAACAAATTAACTTTAGATGATTTGTCATCAAGTCCCTGCAGGAAGAAGCCACACTATTTAGGGAGTGGGAGAAGAAGAAATGCAGCATACAAATCTGTAGAAGTCCTTGATCCCAGGCTAACTACTGTGATCATAGTAAAAATGACACTAGAAATAACATTTAACAGGGAATAATTTAAACCATTATAATCTCAGTAATAATCATTTATTTTTCATTTATTGACAGGCACTTTAACCTTCATTCATGTCTTCCTTTTCAGTAGTCATGATAGTATTTTAAAAGAACAGTACTGAAAAGGAATCTAAATGCCATTTGAAGGAGAAGGACCACAACTCATGGCTTCCCAAATTTACACAAAATAGCCAATGGAGCCACAAAATAAAAACCAGGTGGTAAAGGATGAGAGTGTTAAGGGTTTCTATTTTCTGTTTTCCTTTAATATATCTTATTATGTCACTTGTGAACCATT
Organism: Fringilla coelebs; assembly: GCF_963513975.1. Taxonomy (NCBI): domain Eukaryota; kingdom Metazoa; phylum Chordata; class Aves; order Passeriformes; family Fringillidae; genus Fringilla; species Fringilla coelebs. The sequence continues at coordinate 24,121,379 of NC_140029.1, read as the reverse complement.
ATGTCTGTGGAAGAGAAAAGGAAAGGTCAACAGTAGCCTGTGGCAGCACCAGCTGGGAATGGCTTTTCAGCTGTCAAATGTTGGCTAAAATGTAATAAGTGCCAATATGAAATGATCTGCAAATCTGTAGCCTTTTTAAAATTAGAAAAAACAATGATGGATTTTGAGAGAGCAATTAGAAGTATGTTATATTATTATAGTTATACATAAAGTGTTGCAAGTTGTTCAGTCTCACTTGTTCCCAGGTTAGCACAACTCCCACCCATGTTCTGTGCTTAAACACCAAAGCAAAACAGCATTCGGCACCACACTTGATCCACTCCCCCTTAAAATGCCCTGAATGCCTTTTCTCTATGGCTGCAAAGTCATCAATAAAAGGAGACTAAACAATGTATTTATTCTCTCAATGGTATCCATGACTTGTCAATGTCTTACCAGCAATGAAAGAAGACAAAACCATAGAAACAATGCTGGAAAGATGCAGGAGTCACCCAGTAGCTGATTGGGTAGCAAAACTACACATATATTTTTTGGCTTTGGGTCGAATCTCATGTTTTATATACAAAACTGTAACTTTTGTAAAATGGATGTGTCTTTACCAGCAGCAGGCTCCCTGTGAGAACTGTGTGTGCTTGAAACGAGAAAGAATTCACATATGCACACCCAGCCCACTAGTAGGACCTAAAAAAGAAGAGGATATGTTTCCTCCACAGCTGTGAGCTCAGCAAATATGCTGCAATAGCAGCCACAACACTGCTGTCCTTTCTGAGAAGATGAGCTAACATTTAAGCATGGAAGACACCCAGGCCCACCCTTAGGCATTCCTAAGTGCCAGCCTCTTTAATCAGCACTGACTGAAACCTTTTGGAATGCACATAGCCATCCTACCAGTGCCACCACACTCCTCCACCTTGCACTGGCCTCTCACACACTCTCATTCCCAGTGTGGAAGAGGATGCTTGCATTGAGTCAGGAGCCAAGGGTAGATGACATAAGTGCCTATGCTTGTCTTTGTGTGTACATTTCTTGGATTTCTAGACCAGACAACTGGTGCAAACAGCTACAGCACGCTGTGTGATCCACCACCTTCAGTGTGCATCACAAACCAGACCAGAAAAATTTACCTGCCATGCAGTCCCTGCAGTACACAAATGGGTATGGCCATGCATGGCTTGACACACCTACAGACAGCCTGAAGTACTGAATAACTGGCTTTGTCCCTTCAAAATAGACCAATATTTTCCTTTCATCCTGTTTCCAGGACACAGTATGTTCTGGAGTACTTGTTCTTGAACTGCTGACAAATTCAGTCCTACTAACTGGAACTGAACTGACTTTTTTGAATCCTATGGATTTCTCTTGAATTAGAGTATTTAAAATAATAAAACCTAGCTAGTATAATGATGGCTTACTAGATAAAACAGAAATGGAGTGCGTTCTAAGCTAATGAAAATCCTCTGACTTAAATTTTGTTTTCTATCTTATTTGTCCCTGTGGACACTACCTAGCTTCCCCTCACTCTTCCCATCTGATAGACTGAAAGCTTTTGGGGAGCAGGGACTGCCATTTATTGTATGTCTGTAAAGGACCTAGGCCACCAAAGCCCAAAGGTTTTGAAGTGCTACTGAATTTCAATGTCCACATCAAATAATGAGGATCTTTGGCTGCTCTTTCTAGCAGACACAATTTGCAGTCGCTGTATGTAAAACTAATAATGAGAAGACTGTTTGAAAGTAGTGCTTTCCTTTCTTGGAAAAGTATATAAAGAACATGGTCAGACCATCTCACTCTGCCCTCTTGCACTGTTGGGAACCAGATCAGGTACTCAGGTCCACTGGAACCCAGCTTCCCTCTGGCCCACAGAGAGCTTCAGCAGCAGCAGTGAATGCCACAGCCAGCAGGACGCTGCTCAGCTGCTGTGGGCTCTCCCTTTGCATGCCCAGGATTCCTCCTTCTTGCAACAACTGCACAGTTCCCCTAATCCAATGCCTTGTATTAAAGCTTTGTAAGGGAAATGTAACATCAACCTCAGACATTCTCTCTTTGACTAGAAGTTGAGGAAATGTGATGGTAGGACATGGAGAACATCACCAATACAAAACCTACCAGTCCTGTACCAAGGAAAAAAAAATCACCTTTTTTTTTAAGGAAACAAACAAAAATAATCCCTCAGGATTCTGTAAGGAAATAGCTGCAGGAACTAAGTATTAATGCATAAATAAATTCAGAAAGCCTGATCAGTAGTTACACCAAAAGATGAAACACAAAAATTTTACCCTATGGATGAAAGTTACCATGAACCAGCCTTAATTCCCTGAAATAGGATTCCCCACCCTGAATAATAATTTTGGTCTCAGGGCACCAGCTGTCTATTGGACTGCCCTGAAGGTTCTGTGTGCTGTTTGTACACACATTTCCTTTCACAGGGGGAGAAACATAGAAAAGATAATTAGATACCAAAATCTAAGTTGATACAGATTTGGAGTAAAACTACTGATGGCTGTCACTATCCACATACCCCTCTGCATATTAAGGAATATGCAGGGCTAGGGTCTCTTTACTGGTAGTGCTCATATTAGAGCCCAGCTAGATCTGATATCCAGGAGTGGTTCCAAGCCATTTCTGTTGGGAAAGAGGGGTTAGTTGAAGGCAGAAGACCTGAAGACCCCCTGTGAGTGTGCTAAAAAAATGTCCCAAGCAGAGGAAGCCAAGCTTGGCAGGGTCTGTACCCATATCATCGGTCCAGAGCAGACCCTGAAACAAATTAGCCAGCCAGCAATGCCTTATTTACCCCCCTGTCCCTCTTCACAAGGAACTATTTCTCCAGCCCTGGTAGGGATACTGAACTCATTAGCATACATGTGGTGTGAACAATCAGGAGACTTGAACCTGGGACTAAAGTGACAGCCAAATTATTTGATGCTAAAACACACTCAGTGAGGAATAGTGAAAGGGCCTGAGGAAGTACTGGGCCACTTGACATCAAAAACAGTATCTGTGGTAGGAAGTAGAAGCAGAGCAGAGTAGCTTGCAGTGTTTTTATATCCTTTCCTTTATATGGCTGTGTTGGCACACTGGGATGTAGACGAGCATGTCCTGCTGGGAAAGGAAGGGATGTGACAGGACTGAGGAATCGTGAGCCCAGAGCACGATCTTGCATGCTGAAGCAGCTCTGGCTGTTTTGCATTAAACACACACGTCCATGCTACCAGGCACACAGCAGCTCTGCCTATGGATGAACCATTTTCTTTTAGAAAGACAAATAAGCAAAAGATTAGTTTAAAAGCCTGCTACAACTGTGGCACAGTAAAAACAAGTGGCAAGCTTTTAGGCTTAATTGCTTCATCAGTTCAGTCAGGGAATAAGGTATTCTGAGCCTGAGAGCTTGTCTGTTTCTTTCCCAGTTACATCTATTTAACTAATAAACAGATCTCTCTCCAGACCTTATTTATATTATATTATTCCAGTGTGGATACAAAGCTCCCCATCTTCCAAAACATTAAAAACCTAGCATTTAAAGAGAGAAGATTATTATGTCTTAATTCTGCAAAACACGAACTGCCTTCCAGTACTAAGAATTAGTCAAATTTATCAATCTCTGGGAAGAACAAGTTTGTTCATGGAAACTGAGACAACACTTGAGAGACTTTCTCTGAGGAGAAAACTGTTTTGGACACCTGCTTGATGGGCCAGGATATTCTCCACCAGGTTCTCTGTCTACCTGAAACACTACATGGATTACCTGGAAACAAGCTACCAAGAACATCTTTATCCTTGTAAGGCCATGCTACATTTCAGAGCAGCCTTATGACTGCTCCAAGTTGCACCTTATCATCTGTGTTTATAAAAAGCTGCCTTGGCTATAAACCGCAAGAGTATACAGCCAGTAAACCCTGCCTACACCCCGAGTCCTCCTTTCATCCTCTGAAGGCCAAAGATGACTGTGGTATAACAAGATTCAAGAATGCCTTCTCCACTAGGTAATATCTGAGCAGAATTTGATCCTACAGATGCATTCTAAAGGCAGAGTTGTTTGGGTTTCAAAACCTGACTACAACTTTTTTTGGAAAGCACATGACACATTTTGTCTTTGCCATCATGTAAAAGTATTACTGTTTCCTCATAGATATTGTCTACACAACATTGTCATAGAAATAAAGCTTTCTATAAACACTAGAAGTTAGTGGTTCTGATATCCTTAAGGGTGAATTTTCCATAAAAAGTCTTGCTCCAGCACTAATTGCAAAATTAGAAAGAAGCTTACGAGTAATTAGATTGGGGTGTTAAATCATGAATGTTCCTTAAATAAAACTCCTAATTAGGACACATCACATATTTATCTACAATCTAGATCTGACAAACAGCAAAAACTTTCCTTTTCTAGCTGCTATCCAGGACACTGCCAGGGAAGTAGTAGGCACTCACAGTACTTCCTCTCTTCAGGAAGGCTCATTTGACTTGCACAATTACAGGCAAGGATGCCTATGCCCCTCCACTTTGATACCAAAGCAGACTGCCTTAGCAGAGAGAGTCGTGGCTGTAAATCTAGATACCTACCACTACAAAGGTATTCATCCCTCTCTTCTGATGGCATAGGAAGTCTGGGCACTTGCTCAGATTAAGCTTCTGTGATGGAATTTAGCTGCAGATACCATAAAAATGTAAATCTATCAACACAATCCCACCTTCTACATGGTATTTCTCAGACTAAGATAAATGCAGTTGGATAGATTCTTTTGTTTTATTACACCTGATAAAACACCACCCAACACAAACACATCTCAGCTGAGAATTGATCCACAATAAAATAGTGCAATACAAACAGCAACAGTTACAAGCTTTTTACAGCCCCTTTACACCAAAGGTACTTACACTGCCTCAAAACAAACCCCACATTACACTGACATTCCACACATCCTGCTGGCAGTCTTTCCAAACATTTTCTACCTTGTTCAAATTTCAAAACAAAATCATCCATTTTCTCAGAAAAGCAGATGCACAGATTTTTAGGTATCAGAACATTTAGGTTTGCACCAGTTTATTTCAAGTCCACCAAATATCATGTCACGTGAACACAAAATTCCTATATGCAAGAAACATTTCACCCCCAGTTTGACACTGACCATCACAAAAACTAATGTCTTCTGAACCACAAGCAGTATCTGTTACCTGGATTTTACTGTCTGAAGTGATTCTATTCTATGCTCATGCTGCAGAACTTTCTCTCTTGGCAACTCAGCTGAGAGGAACTCAAGCCTAGAAGCACCAGAAAAATTAGCATGGCTACCATAGTGCCTGTGAGGCTTTATTGTTGAGACTTTTTAATTAATTTTTTGTCCAATTTTAAGTGTCCCTTTTTATGTAATACCACAGTAACTAGCCCATTAAAAAGATACACATTTGCTATATCCCTTAGAAGAAAACCTTAGTCATGTCTTCCTACAGCACAAGGCAGCAAACTACTTTTTTGGTAATATTTTTCTGCTATTGCAACTTACCATAAACTCAATTGTTTTGCAGTGGATACGTTCAACCCTTTGTATTAAAATATTGATTCAGGCTGATAGAGGTGTTCTGACTGAAAGCAGGTTGGGTGTTTTTTCAGAAAGAAAAAGTTTTGCTGAAACAAAAGCCTTTCTACAAATGTTAATGCATATCTAGTATGTAAGTTGGGGGAAAAAATGTAGTGATCACAGATTTCAGCTACATTACTCAGTAGCTGAGTCTTCACAGTGACACCATCAAGACCTAAAGCCAGGTCCAACACTTCAGGTTGCACACCTTGCTTTTATGATCTCAAATATTTTAAGGAAGAGAAAAATCTTTTCCTGACCAAGCTGATATAATGTTTGCATTAATACTCCCAGGAATGAGAAACTGATATTTCAAAGTGAAACATTTAGAATGAACAAAAGCTAAAATCCATTATCCAACCCACCTCTTCTGCTTGTGCAATAAGACATGCCAAGAATATACACACTTATAGCCATGAATCAGATTGATTTATTAATAATTGGTTCACAAAAAGGCTGTGTGAAAACTTCCATATATACACAAATATTAATGTTTATTTGATTGCTGTGAAATGTCTCAAAAAAGCTAAATGTATTAACAGCTAGGCTTGGCACCACATGAAACACACACCTTAGGGAAGGCTAACACATCTAAGTGCAAAGGTTAGAGTTAGATGCCTGCCAGGATGTTTTTTTTCATCTTATTGAGACAAAAAATATTTGTCATCTTTTTCAGAAAGATGTAAAAAACTAATTCACGTGAACTCGGCAGAGTTGTAAACCAGCAGGTCTGTCCCAAAATGACAAGTATCTCCAGTAGCTGCTGTTGTTGCCAACTACCCCAGCTATTACTAATTTTGTGCAGGATTATAACATTTTTCTATGTTCACTAGCTACAATTATTTTAATAACAGTCAGTAGCAGAAATAAGGTGAGGTGGCAAAAACACAAAGAATGTGCAAGTGAGGTTTGCTAGACTATGATCAGAAAGACATTAACAAGCCAACACAGAGGATTGAGATGTTACTGACAGACTATACAAAGTGGACCATGCTGCTTTTTTGAGGCTGAGTTTTTTCATTGTTGGTATTGTTTAATTTTTCATGTTTTATTGGGGTCAAGCGAGATGAGAAAATCCCTATTTTGTTACTTTTTTATAGGACTGGACAAAGAAATCATGTTCATGAAAATCTGAATAAAAGCAGTATTCAGATTGGAAGAATATTTTTTCTGTCGCATCTCACAATTGAACAAAAAACCCTTTTCTGTGTAGATGTATATTGAAACTCCATATTTAAAGAAATCAGCCTGAAGTAACTTGTTGGTTAGGAAAATAGGGTGAAAGAGAAGAGGCTGATGTCCAAATCTGTAATTAAATCTCATTGAAGTGTCTCATTTATAATGGCCATTTACCTTATGTTCACTTTTTCAGAGCTCCCATGTCTAAGGTAAGAAACCATTCCCTTCCAAAAGAGTAAAAATGAGGTTGAGGCTGTCATTTCATGAGAAAAATATTTTAAGGCAGTTTTAACCTGGATGTCCATTTTCCTTGATACAACACCTTGCATAAGCACGGTATTTTATAGATACCTTCAAGCAGGGATCTGAATTTAGCACTAAGATCTTATTTTACAGGGGTGAATGCCAAATGCTTTTCATCTCATTATGCTGGTTTGAAATAAAAGTACTACTCAAAAGTAACATAATGACAACATAAAATGCAAGAGCTCTTTCAAAGCAGTGAAATAAACCATGATGGTCAGTTGCCTCAACCAGCACTACAAATTCCAAGCAAATCAAGCTCCATTTAATTCCTACTGTACAATTACAGAATATATGATACCCTGTGTAGACATATTCAAATAACTCTGTAAACTTCCAGCTGGAATTATTTAGATCTCCCACTTCAAAATATTTTGATGTTTATTCTTGTTACACATTAAATACAGGTTCTGCATACTACAAACATTATTGCTAGTGCTTAGAAAATTATTCCATAACCAGGAAAGATTCAATTCATAATGAAAACGTATTATAACAGAGACAAAATATACAAAGCCAGTTGCTGTCTGGAAACTGAGCACTGGCCTAAACCTATGTAATATTAGACGATTGGCTTCCTCTTACAAATTTCTTGCTGTACCTGTGTCATCTTTTGAGGCCAAGCACTGGCTTTCTCTTTGTGTAATGTGATTTGCAGCTGGGATTTCTGAATGCTGCTACAACACAAAATTACTGCAACGGTTCAGAGCTCTGCTCTACCAATCACCCTAATCCCAGGCTTTACTGGTACTTTTAATGGCACCCCTGCTGTTACAGAACAATAGCCCACTCAAGAGAACTTGTCCCATCACTTTGAGTCTACTGTAAACACACACATATATACATAACCATTCCCGAAGAAAACACCACCTAAAAGGGCTACTACTTCAGCACTGCCCCCTCATTTTTGCTGTGGCGTACTGATAAAAGTGATAACAGGACTATAAGCAGAATACATAGGAGAATAGAAAGCTCAACAGGAGAATAGTCTCTTATAAAGTTGTGGGAACAGGAGTCGAGAGAAAACACCATCTGCCTGAGATTCTGCCTAGGAACAACCCACAGCAGGAGAAAAGTTCCTAAACTCACTGTCTAAACACCTAAATTGCATCATACCTCTCCTCCTGAAACATACGGGATTATCGTGACACGCTGGTTCACTATCTTGCCAGAGGGAAGGAAGAGTCATTTTTCCCCAGAGCGATCCTCCAGATCAGGATCCCACTGTCAGCAACCCCAGCCCTGGGGTAAAGCCAGGGCTGCCGGTATCCAACCTCGTACCCGCGAGTTTCCAATGGCGAAAGCCGGGAGCAGGAAGAGATCCAGCCCGGCACGGCGGCGCTGGGGACAGGGGCTGAGGAGCCACCTGAGGCGAGCTGGTGCTGGAAACCAGCCTGGCGCTGACATTGCCCTGAAGTCCTTCTGTCACCCGTTCGCGAGACACACTCCCACAAAAGATTGGGATTTAACCGACTGACACTATCGATGAAAGAAAATGTTTATCAGAAAATCGCCATGCAGCTGCCTGTCAGCACTGATTTCCACCAGCGGGCTGGCAGGATCGCGACAGCCTCTCCGCCCCAACCGGGGGCTCGGGAAGGGCAGCGGCGCGTCCACAAAGGGGCTGGTTAAAGAAAAGTGCCCATCTGACGGAGCCTGGGCTAGTTTTCCGCCCCCAGCACACAATGAGCTGACCCCCGAGCTCCCCCGGCTCGCTCCCCGCCGGCAGCGCGGGCGGGTCCCGCCGCCCCTGGCGGAGCCCACCGGGGCCGGGCCAGCCTGCGGGGCCGCGGGACACGGGCAGGGCACGGACACACGGACAAAAAGGAGCACAGAACAGATGAAAAAGCACACACGCCACTACCCTCCTCGCTCCCCTAATACTCACAAGAGAACACCAACCAAATCCGTCCGCAAAAGGCGCCTCCTCATCAGCCCGCTCCCGGCACGGGAGACCTGCGGGGCATGCCCCCGCTGCGCTGCGCGCCCGCCGGGGCCCCCGCCCTCTTCCGTCCCTCACGGCGGCACTCACCTCGGGGGGACGAGGGCAGGCTGAGGGGCCGCCTCTCTGCCGGTGCCGGGCGAGGCGGGGCGAGGCACGCTTCCACTTTCTCTGGGGGGTCTTTCTTTGCCGTGCCCAGCCGAGTCGTGCGGAGCCGAGCCGTGCGGAGCCGCGCCGCCTCTGCCTCCCCCGGCACTCCTCCTCGCCCGCCCCTCGCCGCCGCCTCCCCGCGATGCGAAGCGAAACGAAGCGAAGGATGGAAGGGAGGGATGCGAAGCGGTGCCCAGCTGCCGGGCCGGCCGGGGGCGGCTCTCCCGGCACCGCCCCGCCCCGCTACCTGCCCGGCCAGCCCGGGGGCGACGGGGCGGCTCAGAGGAGACGCCCCGCACCCCAGCAGCCACCCCGCCGAAGCCCTCTTGCATCCCTCTGCGGTACTCACCTGCCGTGCTCCCAGCTCACCGGGGCACGCCGCCAAGGGCTGATGCTTTTTCGGGGTTTGACATGCTTTGTCCGCTCTTCTCCTTCGGTAAACTGCGCTAAGGAGAGGGTCCGGGAAGGCTGTGTGTGTGGGAGCAGTCTACACGTACTTCAACACAACAAAGACCCACTTGGTTCCCTACTGGCACCTAATGCCCAACAAAAGAGAATCGCTGGGAATGTCATAATTATCACCCCGTGAGATGGATGCAAAAATCAACACTTCTTACGAGGTTGTACTTACAGAACAAATGGCAGCTTCGATGCATCTGTTTCTGTCCCGGTACTATAAGCAGTTTGCTCCCACCCTACTGCTTTAGGGCTGTGTTTCCTGGCACTGTAGGTACAAATCTTGCAAAAACATAAAGGCAGGGAAATCTCAGTTACAAATCTCAGTGACAGTCTTTTGTCACCTTATTGACTAAGGAGACTGGCTGTTAAGATCTTTTGCCCACAGATGAGACCCCTGCCTAACTTCTAGCTAAAGTGCACATCACAGCATCCATTTTTCAATGGAGGCTTCAATGGAAGCATCCTAGCAAAGTCCTCACTAGATACTGCCCTACACAACATATGCTATGTAATCTTCCACTACATCCTCTCAATTGGAGCCATCTTTGCTATCCTAGCAGGATTCACCCACTGATTTCCTCTGTTTGTGGGGTATAGCCTGCACCCCACACGGGCCAAAACTCACTTCAGGTTTGTATTTACAGAAGAAAGCACTGCCTACTCCCACAACCCTTTCTAGACCTAGCTGGCATGCCAATGGATATCAGAATATCTAAATACCTGCAGACTATGAAATGCTATAGAATATAAATACCTACATATTAGATTACCCTTCACTTGGTCTTGAAGGGTCCCTGCTTACCTGATGATGGCACCTGCACTGCTAACTCAAGTTCAGTTGTATGGGATCTAAGCAGCTGTCCTTCATTTAAAACTTAGTTGTGATCCACATGTAACTAGTCCACATCTGAAACACACTCAAGGTTTTCCAGAAAAGCTCAAGCTATGAATCATGGATCTGGTCACTGAATTCTTCACATGAAATTATAGGGACCTGGTATACAACTGATTAGCTAGTGTCACTGTAGCCAAGTTAGATACAGGCAGCAGAGGGTATGGAATGCAGTGCTGGGGGCAGAGCACACACTTCCCTATGTCTGGAAGCTGAACCAGCACACAAGAGTGTGGGGACCAGCACACAAGCTATGAGGACTGAAAGAAAGGAGAGCCTAGCCTTTAACTTTGTGATTGTGTACTCAGTTAGGAAATATCCTCCCAGAATAGTTTTAATCCTGATATCAAACACTATAGGTGTCAGAATTTGGACCTTCATTCAGACTTTGGCAGGTTAAATCCTTGAATGATATCTTCTGGTTCCTTGACTTTGACTTCTGGCTACCTTCTGTCTGAAGCACTTTCTTCAAAAGTGGACCAAAACCCTCTGGGGCTCAGGAAAGCCTTCAATGGCTCTTTGTTTACCAAGCCCTCTAAATTATCAATGGTTATGCAAAAGGAAGGCAATTTCTTTCTTGTGCTCTGTAAGCAACTTTCATGTATAAGATCTGTCATTTCCTATTGATTTTAACTCAGTACAGAAAGCCCAATGTCTCAGGTAGAAAGAATCTCCTAGATTTGTGTTGTCTATTTTTTCCTTTGACTTTTTCTGTAATGCAGATTTATCCTAGAGCCACCTTCTCTGTTTGAGGGACTAGGGGCTAAACATCTAAAATGGAAATGAAGCAATAGCTGTGTAAAGTACTTTAAAGCCAGTATTTCATTTCAAAGAGAAATTGTTGCCAGTAGTACTGAGGTAAGCCCCATTATTGCAAACACTGACATCCAAAAGTTTATTTACGAGGCCAATTGCTTTCAAATCATTGAGGTGTGTCATGTGAGACCAAACCTAGAGGAAAATCCCTGCAAGCTGAAAGACCTTCTCAAAAACAAAAGCTGAAAAAGTTACAAAATAATCACAACTATGTATCTAGAAATGAACAAGCAATTCATTTTTTGTTCTTGGAAGAAGAGAAAGGGGAGCACTGGTATGAAAAAAAATGTTTATAAAATGTTTATATCTTAGTGTTTGCTGGTGCCTACTTCACTTAAAGGAAAGAAATGTTTAGATGCCGCAGAAGTCAACTCCAGCACTAAATTAGTTTGCTGTTTCCCCTGAAGGTGTACATTTACAATGGAGCTAAGCTGGTTTGGGAGCTATTTGATGTCCCAGAGGTGGCAGTCCTGCTCCTAATGCTTCCTCTGTTGGAGCAAAATTTGAAGAAAACTAAACATTTCTTCATAGCTAGTTTAGATGCTTGAAAATGTTCTGAGAGTCACTGCTGGGTAGATGAGAAGGAAGCAGAGGGCAAGCAGCTGCAGGCCCAGCAAAAGGAGATGGGGATTGCCCTGGGACTGCAGCAGGCAGCCCCCAGTTTGACTGAGCTGTCTTGTGAAATTCACCTTCATAGGAAGAGCTCAGAAAAGACTCTACATTAAATCTGTTCTTCCTATGGTATTAGTTTACATAATTCTGGCTCAATGAGCTGCTAAAGAGAAAGAAAGATTTTGTTCCTTTGTGGTTAGGGCACACGATGAGGCTGAAGGAAGACCTCACTTCTGGTGCTTCCTTGAAGAATTGATTCTAGATACTCAAACAAGGCATTAAACCAAGGTCTCCTATTTCCCCAGCATCCTCAGTCATTCCTCCTAGATCAAATTCTCTATCTCCAAATTCCAGTGCCAAATAGAAATGCATGACCAGCTCTCAAAACATTGGCACTGATATCATCTGCATCACAACATAATCCCAGCAACAGTGCTGCTCTGTGTGGTTCCTGTACCCAAGCTACCACTGCTGGCTCTGCAGGACACAGAACTCTGCTGGGTAGATGTACTATTTTTCCAGCAGGCAAACCATACAAAAATATAATTCTAACAGTTAATAAAATATTGAATTATCCCACTAACTGGCAACACTTCAGTAAAATAGCAATATTGATTCTGTTTCCAAAGCTGATTCTTCTTCTATTAGATGACCTCAAAGGTCAGTTTATCATCTGATGCATATAAAGCTTCCCAGTTTTTTAGTTTTCATTAGTTTGCTGGCATAGAAACATGCCCATCTCTTTTTTTGCAAAGCCACAAATTAGAAGGAAGGCAAAAAAAATCCCCACATCGATATTTGAAGTTAGTGGTGTTCACTGTAAAAATAATTTGTCAGATTAAAAAAACACAAAATTTGGATAAAATCTTTGCAATGGTCAGCCAACAACCCACTGCTGTTAACTGTATTTATTCAAACTCCAATAGGAGCAGAAAGTTACTTAAGTATAATTTCCAATCTTTGTGTATCCTACAGAGAATGATGTTGTAGTTCATTCATTCATTCTTGTATTGATAGTTATGAATCTAAATTGCTGTCACTTTTGACACTAACCTTCAAACAAATCATCGCTCCTTGCTTCTCCCCAAGAGCACTGTCATTATATATCATCAGGGGATGAAATTCTGAATCAGAAGGAATTTGAAGTAGTTTTAAGTAATCAGTTCATTTCTGTAAGCTACTGTTGGTAGGAAATTTTAGTGTGGGTCCACACAGTATTTTTACAAGTAAAGGCCTAGAGAGATTCCATAAGAAAACATGGTCATTCCCACAGCCTGAGCTCTACCAAAATGCCAAGCGTGCCATTGGAATAACATGAATAAGAGCAGCATTCCCTCTGCAGCTGAGAAATTCCTGTTTCATAGGAAATGGAACTGAACCTCTGCAGTTGTTTTAAAGCTGCCTTCTTATGTTCAAATGGATTGTCATTCACTTTGCCACCTTTTTTTAAGTAAATACTATTTTCATGCTAACTCTTCACTTTCCTCAGGGTATGTTCAACTTGTGAATGTCTCACCCCTGCAAATATTCAAGGCCACACTGGCTGGAGCTCCAAGCAACCTGCTCTAATGGAAGGGCCATTACCCATGGCAGGAGTCTTGGAACCAGAAGATCTTTTAGGACCCTTCCAACACAAGCCATTCTATGAGTCTATGATTTTATTCGATTTAATGATTTTCACCAGAAATATAATTTCAACTGTGTACCTTGGAGAGAACAGAGGCAGAAGACTGTCTCTGCTTGTCCCATGCAGATACAACACACACTCCATTTTAGTGGAGTAGTCAGTTGTAGAAGAAAAACAACTCTAGTTTGACAGCTAAAAGCTTAGGTAGGAGGTGTGAATCATTGCCTGAAAGCTGGGAGACACTTGTTCATGCAAATTGCGTGAGGTGAAGTGGGGACAGTAAAAGGTTTCTAGGCAGCCAGAACCAAAGTGGTCTCAGAAAGGAAAAGTGGGAAGAGATGACTTGAGTCAGGGAAAGGGAGAAAGCATATTTTAAATCAAGCCAAACCTAATTTGATAACTTTGAATGCATTCCAATTTTGCTGCATGGACAAAAATGGACAGGTTATGTCAAAGAAAAAAAAATGGACAGATAAGTAAATAATCAACTATGGCTAGAGACATGGCAGCTGATGTAAAAATATGAAGTGAAGAGCAGAAAGTGAGCTAGGATATACACATCAAAGGATAAATCTTTTGCTTGTTACAGAACACCACATTAAAGACCATTATTTTTAAAGGAGAGATCATGCAGTATAACAGAAACATCAGGAAAAGTGAAAAGGGAACAGAGAAAGGAACCAGGGAGATGAGAAGGAGTCACTCTTTCAGAAGAGAGATCTTTATACATTACCAATACACAGCAGCCTGACTTGCTTCTATTGAACAAATATCTTTGCTACAGTCTTCCACCAAGGTTAATGAAACATTATGAAAGTTAGTCAAGGAGAAAAATTTTGTATCCATTGAAGTGTGTATGAATTTCACAGTATTTTTGTGTCTGTCATTTCAAATTATACTCATCTGTGTTTATTTGTTTTTTCAGATAAGACAATAGATTGCTTTCTGGCTCCATCTCTACTATCTAAATTCATCAATAAGGACTTGTTTTCCAGTTTAGATTTCTATATCTTAACCTGGAGAGTCATACGTCCTCTTATATTCTGCCAGGGAGCTAATTACAGTACAGGGAATGGCATTTTAAAACTGGTAAGAAAAATTTAAAAGTGCCAAAGTTTATCTCACCTTTTGTATTGAAAGGCTCACTTTGAGTCCATAGTTCAAAGCACAACACAAGAACACATAACACTTTTGCTGTGGATTTTCCCTGTATCTTGATGTATTCTGCAGAGTGGATCAGATGCTAAGCTTGACAAAGACATTGATTTCTATCCATGGGTTTGCATTATTCAAGGTACATAGTATTTTAATATGCCACATATCTTCTTGACAATTGGTTTGGGGAAGTACAAGACTTTAAATACTGGAGCAGCTACTAACCTCTGAATAGCACCACTGCTGATCTGAATTTATGACTCCATAAGGGCCTATCACAACCATAAAACTACTAATCATCAATGTGTTAATGAAGTTAATGGGTTACCAAGAGCTTCAGCTGCTTGGTCATTGCTGCATTTAAAATATTGAATTAGGTGTCATTATCTTTTACAGAGGGAGATATGTTACATTGGCAGAAGTAATTGTTCAGAAAACTTATATTTAGTATTTCAGCTTGAGTCTGTAAAATGCCTAATCTGAGACAACTGTTCTGTAGATTCTTACCATTTTCATGATTGTGTGAGTGATTTACATGCTGGGGTTAGCTGCAGAAATGTTTTTGCTTCTAAGGTTAAAGCCTTGTTTCTTCAACCTTGCTGTTCAAGGGTAAAACACATGAACTTCATGTCTGTTACACCAATTCAAGGCAGTGTATATCTGCATTTAGCTTTAGTTCAGTAACAGTGTGGCTCCAGTTACTTTAAATTCTTAGTGAATCATTTTTAGAAACTAGTATTTTGAGAGGAACTTTTTATTCATAGGATCAGTTCCTTCATACTGCTGGTTCAAAACCACATTTTTTCAGGAAAAAATATTTCTCAAGAAAAGAGCATGCAAAAGTGCAGTCAAGTGTAGTAAATAATATGCATGCCCATAGCCTACCAAAGCTACTAAAAGGACAGTGTGGTTGGTTAGAATGAGATCTGTTCCTCATAACTCCAATGAGGATCAGCCACTACCCCGAATAAGGCAAACCCACAAACTAAAAACAGGTTTCTGACCCACCAAGCCATGTCCTATATACTTCTTGGGGTCTCTGTGGGTCAGCCAGCTCGTCTTGTACTTCACTGTTTCCACAATTTCCAAAAGTTTTATTTACATCCTGGTGATAAAAGGGAGTGTTTCTAGTGGTAGTGGGAAAAATTGTGATAGCCTTGGCAAGAAATGTATGAGGTGTAGCTCTGAGATACTTGAAAGGAGCTTGACAGCTTGGGCACGATCACAACGGAGGAGGACAGAGGGGAGCTGGAGGAAGAAAGGGAGGAGTTGGATAACAGAAAGTTTCCTCCTTGAAGACATCTCTCTTTCTGTCCCTATCCTTTCCTGGGAAGATGGCAATGCTTAACTGTCACATATCTCTACATAACCTTAGGCTGACCCTCATGATCTTGGATGAACAGATAAGGATCTCATTGTTCAGGGCCACAGCACCAACCCTGAAAAATTCCTCTTCTTCTGCAAGTAACCCACCTTGTACAGAGTCACAGCTGAGGACAGTGCCTTCATCAGCAGCAGTATTCCTCCACTCCACAGGAAAAATCAGCCTGTCAGTCTCCACTGGCTGTTGATGAATATCTTTCAAGGAGACTGTCTGAACTTTGTCCATGGTTCTAGCAATAGCTCAATATCTGCTGGGTATTCCCGCTTTAGTAATAGGCTGAGACTGGCTTCACAGGTTTTGTGAAGCTACTCAAATGTAATGGCTGAAATTAATATATCTGGGGAAAAAAAATAAAATTTGACCATCTGCATCCAGTTTCCTTTGAATTGGTCTGAAGGACTGGGAATAAAGGTGTTTCTTGTTGGAACTTCTTAGATTAATCTACCCATGTCATAACCTTAGGTAATCTGAATAAAGTGAGGGATTCTCTGTATTGCCAGTAATAATTTAGTCAAATGAATCACACCAGCACTCTCCATTTTGTTTAGAAAAAGAAAAAAAAAAAGTTTAACAGAGTTATCCTGATTTTTATCCAGATACAAATTTTTTTTTTCTAAATTTCTGCTAAATATTACTTTTTAATATTAATTTAAGGCTTCTTTATAAAATAAAGTGTTTGCTAGCCACTTTTACATTCATTAGGAAAAATGAAAACCAAAGTGAATTACACATTTTTCTGCCAGGTTCCCGAAATTTTCTGGTTACCACTAGCACAAATGGAATCTTATCAGTCATCCTGGATAAGGGAATGCTTTTCATTTCATTTTTTACATTAATTATACAAATACAACATATTCTTATTTGAAGTAACATTTCAGTGCAGAAAATGTCTCACACAAGGAACAGACAAATTCCTCAGATGACTTAGCCAATCAATTAGGTATAATAAAAAAACCCCATATATTTCCATTAGTTTTACTAGATCTCTGACCCCGCCCAAACCAAAATAATCCCTGTTCAAATGTCTCACTAATGGAATTAAAACAGTGGTGGCAAGGCTGGGAAATTCAGACCGTGATTTAGTTAAACTTTTATACATGTAAAAAATCCAATACTTATTTTTAAACTAAAACAGACAAAGATGGATATTATACTTCAGTGAGGTAGTGTTGAAGTTTAAATCAGCAAATCAATTTTCATTTAAGTTGTATGTTTCAAAGCAAATGAGCTTAATTTACAAATTTAAGATAAACTATTGGAAACAGCAAAGAAAACATTAATGAAACAATAAGAAGGGTCATTGTCATTGCAGCTCAACAAACTGATACCTTTACTGCATACAGGGACCAAGGAAAGATTCATTTTACTAATAATATTCATATCACAACACCACAGCTCAGCTATTCATGTTCCCTTTAACTACAGTCTTCTTTACTAATAGGCAACAAATACAGGGTTTAGACTGAGTCAACTTGTCTTGTCCACCATTTTTCTCAATTTCCTTGAAGTAGAAGGCAAACACTTCCAGCACTGTGTTTCTAATTCTCAGCTTATTATGACAGCCTTGACAAAACCACCCAAAGGTCTGTTGCACTTCACCTCACACCTGCAGAATGAAGGGTGTCCACCTGTGATTAGACAGCCCATACAGAGCCATGCTAATGAACTCTCCTGTTCAGCTCAGTCAGATAAACACATGATGCCATCATTAGTATTTCAATGAAGAAGTGCTGAGCCATTGCTTTAGTTATAGGCCTTTATGCAATTTGTTGTGGTGCCTTGCTCAAGTTTTTGATGAGTTTTGCCCATGGAAGATCAGATTTCCCTTATCTAAGAACCTTGGTAAAGAACCAGCAAATGTTCTATAGAACTAAAGAGAAAAGTACAGCAAAATTTTAGCTTCTTTCAGTAAGGCTGTGCTGGAGGGGATTTCAACAAATCCAGTGGAACCAATCTCTAACAGGTTTATTTCCATGCCACCCTTGTCTCCCCTTCTTACAGTCACACAGCTGCGCTCAGCACAGCAAGGGAGGCTTGTTTCTTCTTTTCTGCCCCTTCAGGCTTTGACACAAATAGTCTCCTTCTCCCTATGTTTGTGTGTAGATACTGTGGAAAGGGAGAGGGAAAAGTTTGAAGAGAAAGTCTTTCTGCCTCCCTGTCCTTGGCCTGGAAGTGATTAAGAGCCCTCTGCACCATACCCCCCCTCCCCACACTACTGCACCTGAGACATGAAGTTCTAAGACAAAGGATTTATAGAAGATATCAAAGTTTCTAAGTTTTATACAAGTACAGATAAGAGTTACCTTCTTCTACAATTTGATCCTATTCCCACTCCAATCAAAATCAAATGCCCAGTTTTGTGCTAGTACTTCAATAACAGACTATCTGAAGAGTATGTTCAAAGAAAACCTTATTCAAATTTTAGATTTGTTTAATAACAGTGTTAAAGATACTCAGAGAAAAGTTTTTATTTTACTATAGCTACTATTGGTAATGATGAAGAATGAGGCAACTTTAGGTGAATAGTTAAATAGAAAAGATTGCTAAATTATTTTTCCTTCAATAAGTTGACCTGCGATGCTGAGATGTCTGAGAATAAATAGGACTACTGCCTTTTCACTTCATTCCAGTATTATGCTAGACAAATGTGCCATTTCAACTTTTTTCCTCAGCAATACCAAAGAAATACTAAAGGAATTAAATATACCTATATATCAAATATATGTACCTATTTATCTCCAGGAAACCAGTGAGGTAAAAGGGTTAAATTGTGTTTAACCAGAATGTATACTTAGTGTTCTTTATCTCCCTGGAACTTGTTAGCACTTTGAGGACCAATTCACTAGGAATGAATAATACCGTGAATGACATCAGCTTCCGCCAACATGCAAGAGGTTACTATGGTAATGGAGAAAGTTTTTCACAGAACAAAACAAGTACCATACTTGATATATTAGCCAGCCAAAGAAAGCAGTCACATATAAACTACAGCATCTTTCTAATGAATAGCCATTTATGCAGCATGCATGTTGGCAATTCTGCTGAGTTCCTCTGAACATCAAACTGCTGGCAGTTATATTGAAAAACTTGGCAGATTTACAAAAGTGCTAACATTTTGTTTTCGGCAGCTTGTTTTTTTCTTTCTCAGAGCCCATATCTTCAGCATATTCACAGAATCTTTAGCCAATGCCAGCCAGGAAGGTCTCTGATCTGAGCTTAAATGCACTGTATGTGCACACTGAGAAGGCAAGATGTACAAGCCATGCAAGTGATTCAAAATAGACTTTTTTTATTTGTGGCATAAGAACAGATGGCTTCTTTGTTAGGTGGTGCTTTCTTTTTTTATTTGCTCACCACCTTTTCTATAAGAGTTTAATCCACAAAATAATACAATGTATTTGCTAATATGCAAGAGTCAGAAAATACTGAAACCTTCAAATCATAGCCATGCATATATATATATATGGTTATTTCAGTAATGGATCAAGACCATATCAAACCACATAAATATCCCCTAATTCTAAACAGAGGCAAGATATCTCCTTATTCCTTCCACTTTCCAAAAAAGTAACCCCAAAACAACCCAGTAACTTCTTATTTTAGATGGGGTTTGAGCAAATCCATTCTTTCTTGCAGGACACAGAGATGAAGAAAAGAAATCTGAAAGCAGTTACAGACCATTGATTTCAGGAGTCTGCTGGCAGATAAGTCTGGGGGTTTTCTACTGATGTAAATTATTGTAAACCTTATCCCAATACACTGAGGTATCATCTGACAAGACCTTCGTCACAACACTTTTTCTATGCTTCTCCATTGCATTCCCCTTGCCAAGGATGAAGAAGTGAGTAAAAAGCAAAGGAATGAGTTAGAGTGAATGAACTTTCATGCAATTCCAGCAAAAAGCAGTAACTGATCTTGGATTCTGTCTTCTGCCACCTATGTAATACATTTTGGCTGAGGATGCTGCCAAATACATACATTTAAAATGCTGCCAAATTTAAACTTCACTTTCCAAGTCGTTCTGTGTATCATCATCCAGTCATTCAACCTGCCGTTGTTTTCACAGACATTAAAGGTTTTTCCCATCACTCCTCTGCACTTCTTATCAACCTTTCAAGTGAGGTCTTAAAATGGATTTTTAATTTAAAACACCTTTTACTGGATAGCTTATTGTATAAATTAATGTATTCCTAATATCAGAAAACTATTCTGTATTCTAAAATTTGTATCCTGCTGGCTCTATATTTTCAGCTATGGCATTTCAAAGATTTTCCATTCTTGACATTTGAACTAAATATTTTAAAGCTTTTCTTCATAGGGTTTTAACATTTTAGCTTCTTCTCTGTTGTCTCATCTATTACCATGCCAGTTGATATGTTGGTAATGCTTTTTGTTTGTTTCACATACTGGCAAAAGGATAAACAAGAAATGAAAAAAATATAGGAAAAATGTTTGTGTTTTGCCTGTAACTCTATCCCTATATTTTTTACCTTTTTTTTTCCATTTCTATGGCATTTCATGTTTAATTGTGATTCTGTAATTGAAAGATACAGCAGTTCCAAGAAGAGATACCCAGTCTTTGGAAATGAAGAAGACAGCAGCAGATATACATATTGGCCTGAGACCTGCAGCCTGACCAGTCTTAATGGACTAGCATGATACTGAGGGCAGAACACAGCCCACTTTCCTGAGCAGGAGAATTCTCCCTTTTCTTGGTATTTTTAGGCACTGCAATAAAGATCAGAGATGATCCTTGGGGTAGTACTTTCCCATACAGCTCAATAATATACTGCATAAAAATAGCTGCATTTGCCAGTATTCTATCATACAGCTCATACAACTTTACCTGTATTTTGAAAGCCTTGATTTTTTCCTCTGGTCATACTTCTTGCATCTCAGGGAGGAACATAACTAAGTTACTTCTTCGTAGTGAATTAGTTAATGTGCTAACACCATCTCAGAGGTAGCACTAACTTTCATTAAAGAAAAAAAAGTTAAACCCCAGTATTCTTTCAAGTACTGCCACCACATAATCTTGAGAGGATCTGATCTGCTGTTTTATGAAACAAAGCTTATTAGAACTGTACTCTTAAAGATGGTTAAATATCCACTTTCTTTTAGGCCTGAATATTTGCCTTAGTACTGATATTCAGCTGTTTCCCCAGAGGCAGTGCACTACCTAAGAAGACTTAGACACCTTTCAAATTGCTCACCATCAAATTACTCAAATTACATTCATCATTGAGGGTATTTCCTTCCCTTGGACATATAGGAAGGCAGCACCTGACAGCCTGTTAGTCCCCAAAAAACTTGCTCACTAAGACTTCTGAAAGGCCATGCAGTTGTTCATGTCCTTTAAGTTAGACACATGGGAGAAATACCAAGATATTCCCAAGAGGTCAAAAGAAGCAAAGAATTTTTCTGGCAACCTCAGAAAATCAAAGAGCTCTGGCAAAAATTAAGAGCAACATTTAACCAACGTAAAAAGCTTCTTAACACATTAACATAGCCCACTCAATTTAGCAAACTCTAAGCCCATTTGACTTTAAGTCACCCAAAAAATCCAAGAAGGAATTAGAAAACAAAGAGAGAAAAAAAGAAAGCATATAGAAAAGGACACACACTGTCACAGTTGAGACAGCCACGATACACTGAGTACCATCATACAACAGCAGAAGGCTTCACATGTCTGCCCATACAAAGTACCACCATACCACTTCAGAAGGCCACCAGCATCTGCCCTTCTTGTTCTTCAGCCCAGCCTTTTATCCCCCTGCTGTTCATGCATTTCACCTGTGTGCCCTCTGTTCCCTTTGGCCCTGGGTTCCCCTTTCCCTGGGCACTCCGTGGCTCACTGCTGTCAGTGCTGTCACCTGCTTTTTGCAGCTGTACCCACTGGGAACAAGGCTCAGCCACAGCCCCACTCCCAATCCCCACAAATTACCTTACACACCTACCTACATTACACAACTACCATCCCTGGGTGCTAGTAGTGTTCAGCTGATAGAAATTCTAAGAGGAGGCAGGGTCAAGTTGTGTGCTGACTGCATGTTTGGCCTTCAATACCCCTTGGCCAGCCTGGGCTCTTCCCCTAAGGTGGGACTCCAGCAATGTGGGCACTCAGGAGCTGGGTTAGGGGCTCCAGGGTTGGGCTGGGGAGCATTGCCTCTGCTGTGCCAGGGATGAGCAGCCACTACAGGGGTGGGTCTGTGAGCAAGGCCAGGTCTGTCTCCTCCCACACACACACACACCCAAAGAAATGTTTGGAGCCAGCAATCCTTCCATTCTCGCCCACAGCCCTGGGGACAAGGCATTGGAAACCCATTCTGCATCACACATGTTCTCTTGGTCATGATGTTAGGAAGCTGGAACAGGAGGACTGACCACAACCTTGCATCTTCAAATTCTTGACACATATTTCCATCTCAGTGGGATTTCCGCTGAGCTGCAAAATTTATAGATATTTCATATACTCAACAGAATCATGACACAAAACTTTATGATCTGCTTCAAAAATTTCAGAATGTTAGCACAAATTCAGGGTAATGATGAATAGAGTACCTGGCACTGAAAATAGCCACTCACCCACACTTGCCAAACAGTTTTATGAACAATAAGTTATTTCTTCATTTTCCTATTTTTCAAAGGATGCTGACAATAATTTTTGGTTCATGTGACAGCAATTTGTTTTCTGTGTTGTATTTATATAGAAAGAAACAAAAATGACCAAAATAAGTCAAGCTGAAAGTTCTAATGATAAATACGAAAAAGAACTCCTCCCACTCCATCATTCTGCTCTGCCATGATGGTTATTTTTCATTGGCCTTGTTTGCAATAAGTGTTTTTCTGGGTTAAAGCCTAAAAACCATTTTTTTTCTACTTTATTTGAAACCAAAGGCACACCTCTATGGCAAAAAAATTTAAATGCTTCATGTCTTCTACATCACTTTGCTTAGGACTGTTACAATTAAAAACAAATCAAAACCATACAGATAGTTGTAAATTAAAAAAAATAAATTAAATATTGTCTGATATATAGACAGCTGTAATTATACCACCAAGATCTACCAAAACAATTTATAGCATTTAAAAAGACAAGTTCAAAATAGCATGACTCTACGTCTATGCAGACAGAATACAAATGAATGTGCAGAGGAAGATATAGTATCAAATATCACATCATTATTTCTTGTTCCCTCATCAGCTTTACCAGCATGAATTATTTATACTGACTGAGCAACTAGAATCAGTCTCATTCACAGCTACATACAGGTGACAAAGTGTAAGAGTGATAATGATGGTAATCTTCTATTGCCCTCAGTTATTTTTCTACTACTTATGGCTACGAACCTGCATTTTTGTGTCTTCTGTTGCTTCATTTACATAGCATAAAATATCTGGAAAGGTGACTTAGTAGATTTTTTTGTGTTTGGAATCCTGGGACAGTTTTGAATTCATGCAGTTGAGAACAGTACAATTTTCTCATCCCTTAACTCTCTCTCATGCCTACTAAAACAGTCCCTTGATGACTGCAGAGTTTTGTAGCTTGGACAGTGCTCTAAGCTAACTAAAGTGATTATACTCAAATGGGAATTTCAGAGATAATTTTTGAGTAATTTTAAGTTCCCTTTCCCTGTTCTAGCCATTATTCTTCCTCCTGCAAGCATCTCATTTAAATCTGCTGTCTGGATGCTTGTAACACTGACACTGCATTAAAGGCCTCAAAATCTCAACACATTAATGTACAATTTCACTCATTCTTGTTGTGTTATCTTCAAATCTCCTGTTCTGCCCACAGTCTCCTCTTTCCACCATAACCTGAATGCATGGTATATTTGAGCAGTACACAGAAATGCATACAGACCTCAGGTATTGTTGTTTTGCTTCTGAATCCACTTTTCTTCTTGAAGCAGTGTGCAAATGAGATGACATTAGGTGACTTGGCAGCAGATGAACAAGGTGTCAGGTAAGTGAATAGCTGGGGAGAAAGAGAGGCATCAGAGGCTGGCTGTGGAATCCCACAGTATTTCAAACAGTTTGTGCCTTCAGCAGAAGACAAATCATTGTGTATTAGAGTGTCAGAGAGGAAAGCAAAGATGAATGTGGGATTCAGTCTCTGAATGTGTCTTGAGACCGATACTTATCTTATAAGTAATGTGCAGTGGGCGAAGTGGATCCACTGTGCAACTGCTAGGCAGAGAGCAGAGCTTTGAATGGAGTCCAGAGCAGGAAGAGACTAATCCTGAAAGGCTGGCACTCAGGGTTGCAACAGAGTAGAATTTAAAGAAAAGGCAGAAGCTGGGAAAGGGAGGAAAATAGAGTACTAGAGTACTGATGAAAAACTGGTGGTAAGACAACACCTAGAAAAGAAAGATGGCTAGGAAGGAGAAGTGGACCTGCCCTTCTCTGGAAGAATCAGAAGGCAAACCCCGGTCTTTTTATTCTGACTTTACTCTGGTTCATTAAATTTAATATTGTTATCCTTCTTCCACTTCTGGGTGCCACATTGGAGGTAGCTATTCCCAGCCAAAATGTTCAGGAGAGCTGTATCTTTTTTGTCTTTTTCCACTCTACCTGAATTTTGAGACACTCTTGACCATCCTTCTCTTTTATTTGTAGAATTGCCTTTGGCTGCCAAATATCACCTACAGAATAGGAATAGTGTGGCTCTGAAGTTTTTTAAGTCTGGCTTTTACTAGGGATGTAGCAAAATGTCAGATCTTTTGGTGATGAATAAAAAGCAGGTTTAGTAAGCAAGTAACAGAGGACTTGGAAGCCAATTCACATGCTGATTGAGTGCCAGACTTCAAAACTCTGGCAAAGAACTTGGTGCTACACTGTACTGCATCTATGCCCTAGTTTGAGTTTTAAATAGGAATTATTTGCCAGCTTTCAGTTATAATGAATAAGTAAGAAAGCAGTCTCAAGCTATATATAGTATTTGGAATTTAAGCTCAAGCAGTAACAGGAAAGCCTAGTCTGTGATTCTTCCTCTGCAGGTATGAGAGAGAAATAAAAAGAAGAAGGATTGACAAAAATGGTAAAAATGTCCAGAAGGACATCCTGGGCATATCCCTACTATTGTCTTTCTCTAGATAACAGCCCCAACTGCCCCAATCCCCATTAGCTGCCTGACCTTGTCAATGGGATTTTTTTTTAAATTATGTTTTTCTTAAATAGATACAGTAAATTACTCGAGAGAAAAAAAAAATGACATGACCTTCCATTACCTTAGTTTTCTACACTTAAAAAGATTTTTAAGTTTCATTTTCTGTGATGTCTCTCATTCAAATGAAAGCAAGAATTCTGTGGTTTGTGGCTTCATCCAGGTGCTGAGAGATGCAGCTTCAATACTTCTTTTGGCTGAGGGAATTTAAATGTATATCTGCTATTAAGGATCCAAGCCATTAGACTAATTTCCATTCTTCATAGGTTGAAACCTCTCTTCTTTGCTTCTCCTTTTTTTCTCAGAGTGATTGGTGCTTCAGACTCACAAAACCCTCTTGTTCTGCTGACCACCTCTGGCCACCCCAGGAATGGTGGCTCTTGTTAGATATGGAAGGGTTAATGAGGCCTTCCATTTTATAAGATGATTAAGCTTGACAGTGTGGCTCACGAGATCACACAACCTAACCCCACAAGTTAATCAGCCACATAACTAACTGCTGCCAAATCCATGCCAGTTAGGATTGCATACATTCATGTCAAGAGGGCATCCATGTGTTCCCATCTGGAACGATTCCTTGCACATTTACACCTCATTCAGCTGAACCTCAGCAATAACACTGTGCTAAAATCAAAGGTGAATTGAAAAAACTGAATTAAGCATTTCCTAGAGGTTACAGGGCTAGACTGCCATACAGCACCATTTAAAGGAAAGAGGAATCCAGACTAAACATCTCCCAAAGAGGGGGAAAATGTGACTAAGACAGAGCATTTGTTGTGGGTGATGTTTCAACAGCTTATTTTATTTCCAGAATAGCCTGGGATATTGCTTGCAAGAATCATAAAATGGTAGTGCAATATATTTATTCTGATAATCCATTCCTTAGATTTGGAATAGGTTATTCTAAGCTCTAGATTTACACAAACCCATACAGACAGGTTTCCATGTTTAGCTACAAAAATCCAAACTCTGCATGGGTTTCACACACTTCTTTAGGTACAGGCATTCACACAGAAAGGTGTGAAATATTACAACCACACCATGGAAGTCTGCATGTGAAGAACTAACAACATGGCTGTGTTTTCAAGGATGTTGTAAAAACACTATGTTCACTACTGCTTCATAGTTGTACAAAGAAGTTAAAAAATTCAACAAAGCAGAAAAAAAAATTGCATGCTTGTGTTGTATGCTGGGCAATGGAATAAATCTCAAAGTTTGGGCTGTATATCAAGGTCTGCTACAGGTTTTGTGTCACACTGTCATTTCCCCACTCTGCCTCTTGTCTTCATAAGACACTTAAAAAATAAGGAAATGGAATATCCATTAGTGAGCTTATTTTATTGTAACACTGCTGAGTACTGCTACTATGTATACAGGCACGATTATTCACATGTAAAAAAGGGATACACTTGTCCCAGAGAACATTAGTGTCTGATTAGATCCTCTGGGGCTACTGCATTCCAAACAATTAATCAGATCCATAGTATCCAAATTGGTCAGGAAGGCTACAGACATTAAAAATGGGAGGTTTTTGGCCTGCAAGCAAACAGAGGTCAACATGAACTAAGAAGACCTGTCATCAGGCCACCCATTAACAGGGATTTCACCATTAATTATTTCCTCTCAATACAAGACTGGTGCAAGAAATAAAGAGCAACTAACATGGTTTAATGAGTTTATTGCCTAAATGTAAACTTTTTCAGTTTGTGCTACATTTTCATGTATTTGGAATCATTAAAAATTAAGTGGAAAGCATCAAAATTGGGAAAGATAAGGATACAGAGAAAAAAGAGGTTAAAGATACATAGAATTGGTAGAATAGTAACAGAGATTTAAGACACTGGCATTCCATATTAACATGTCTTCATTGTATTAACAGTGCTAGAATGAATAGCTGTGCTATTTGCAGGGGCTTTAACGAAAAAGAATGATCATGTTAGCTCAGTCCCTGTGAATAATGTATGAGGCTGAATTCAACTTATTTGCCTCATCTTGCATTCAGTCTAAAACCCCCACAAAATAAAGGACTACACTTAGCATTAAGTAATAATTTCTTGCTTTAAATTCCAAATCGTTATTTCTGTGCAGTTAGACATTGGTTAGAAAATTGCATATGGGATGGTTTTCCATTTATTAGAATTTCCGGATGCAACCTCAGTGTCAGATGGAGGCCAGTCTGGGAGTTCTTCTATTTTACCCATTTAAATCCTTTAGGCCCTCAATGCATTTTTAATAGGCCATAGAAGAATCAATTAAATCTTGTTATTTGTATGCATTACAGGGTTATGCTCTTGTGGGTATATAGCTAGTGTTAATTAACCAAGGAGGAAAGCATTTTGCACTTTTAAATGGTGTAAAACGCTATATTCACAAATTAAGGATCTAACAACAGTTTGGAATGGAAAAGTCTTATTAATAATAGCAATTTATTGCTGAGTTATGGCTTCCAGCTGAAGAATGTTATGTGGAAAAGAAGACTTCATTATCACCTCTGTTTAAATCAACCTATTTTTCTAATTTTATTCTTTTAAAGAAAATTATACTTTATAATCACTTTGAAAACTTTAGCTACCTGGGACAGTAATGACCTTGAAGAAATGAAGTCACCCACTCTCCCATAGCAGACAAAAGACTTCCTGAGGAAAATACCATGGAGTTCTGAGGAATTATTCCAGCCCAGCTTATACTTGGAAAATCAACCTACCCCTGTCCCAACTGGGTTAACTTAGAAACTATATCCAAAAGAAAACAGTGAGGATGAAGAGTAGTAGAAAAGAAGACATTAATTTGCTGTTATAATTTTTCTAATCTACAATGAAAAGGGGCAACAGCAGAGTCCTGTCATCAAGCAACCCTTAGAAAATCAGGCTTGCAAGGATGCCTAATAGTCAATTTTGGCTGCAATGAGTTTTAGCTGTAGCAGGAGAGCAGAAATGCATTTGCATAGCAACCCTGGTAGTACAGGGGATCAGGGGAGTACAATAATCAGGGCAAATGGAACTGAAAGGTGGTAAGAAGGTAGAATCACAGAATATCCTAAATTGGAAGGGACCCACAAGAATCATCAAGTTCAGCTCCTGGCCCTGCTCGAGAATCACACCATGCTCCTGAGAGCATTGTTTAAAATGCTTTTTGAACTCTGTCAGGCTTGGTGCTGTGACCACTTCCCTGGGGAGCCCTTTGTCTACCTGCCTTCTGGATGAAGAACCTTTCCCCTGATATCCAACCTAAACCTTTCCTGACACAGTTCAGGCCATTCCCTTGGGTCCTGTCACTGGTCCCCAGAGAGAAGAGATCAGTGCCTGTCCCTCCTCTTGCCCTCAGGAGGAAGCTGCAGTGAGATCTCCCCTCAGCCTCCTCTTCTCCAGGCTGAACAGACCAGGTGACCTCAGCCCATAAGGCTTTCCCTTCAGACTCCTCACCATCCTCGTGGCTCTTCTTTGGACATTCTTTAATAGTTCAATATCTTATATTGTGACACCCAAAACTTGAGGTGAGGCTGCCCCAGCTCAGAGCAGAGCAGGATAATGCCCTCCCTTGCCCAGCTGGCCATGCTGTGCCTGATGCCCCCAGGACAGGGATGTCCCCCCTGGCTGCCAGGGCACTGCTGGGTCATGTTCCACTTGCCATCGACCAGGACCCCCGGGTCCATTTTTTGGCACTGCTTTCCAGCAACTCAGTCCCCTCTCTGTTTGTACAGTCAGGGTTGCCCCATCCCAGGTGCAGAATCTGGAACTTGTCTTTTGTTGAACTTCATACAGTTGGTGATTGTCCAGATCTCTGATTTGTCTAGGTCTCTCTGCAGGGTCCCTCTGCCTTAGAGTGAGTCAGAAGTGAACTTCCAGTTCACTATCATCAGCAAACTTCCTCAGAGTACCTTTGATATCCAAGTCATTTATGGACACCTTGAGTTAACAAAAGAGAATCAAATGCTGTGGTAACAGATATCTGTCCAGCAGTATGACAGCCCCATCCCCTGCTTTCTCACTGCTGGGGAAAAGCAACTTCTTACTGAATTACTCCTTCTGGAGAGGAGCAACACCTTTACACATACTAATCTGCTGATGAACTTCTTCCAGGCATGGTGCTCTAGATATCCTGCATGAAAGTCCCTGCATAGCTAGAGGCTTTTGCCTTAGTCTTTCTGTGTCATTGACTGGGTAGAAAATGAAGGTTTCTCACAGTGTCCATGAAAAACAGCATCTTGGAGTTGTAACACTGGTCACAAGAGAACTGCAGGACTATGTATGCCTGAAGACCCAAATGGGAAGGGAAGTAAAACTCAGAGGACAATCCAGAAAAACGTCACTGGGATCCTTTGTAAGGAAAAGGGCACTTGGCATATAGTCTAATATTTTTAAAAGGTATTATCATGCTAGCAGATGTTATTAAATGTTGCACATGATGCACAAATTATGGTTACTTTCATTTTGCTGACACTACTCTGCTATTTTATACGACTGATTTTGTTCATTGCTTTGGGCAGGCCATGTATAAAAAATTCTATTCCTTCAAGGCAAGGCTGAAGACAGTAAATAGTTCTTTGAAGTGGAATTTAGTTCAGAAGATATTCAACAATATTTTTACCTTGGAATTTTCATGTGTGTTTTGCTTTACTTGTGTTTCTCACTACAGCCTTTGGTAAGCTCAGGAAAGACTCATTTGGCCTAAGTACTACTATAAATAAGCTTCCCTTCATACTAATATGAGGAACTTTATCTTGTCCTGCTGTGACAGAAGAACAACAGCATTTTCTGGAGCAACTGGCATCCATTAAGGAATCCTATCATTCATCAAGCACAAACAGTTTGCTAAGCCAAGTCCTGTCTGTGGGAACAAAAACATCCCCATATTTCTAAGGAGGCAGAGCACACATTGTCATGTCTCAATAAGGAGCTGGATAAATATTGTAAAATATTGTTTCAGTAGAGCAGATGCTCAAACCATATTGACACCTACTAACAAACTCGGACACCCTGGGGCAAAAAATTTTATTTACAATGGAATTGAATTATCTCTGAATGTATGAGCAACATCCTACCTAAGGCAAAGAATAAGATTACTTTACAATTTTTTTTAAAAAATAAACCAAACCTAAATACAGACCCAAAATTACCTTGTTCCTGAGCATCAGTTTCAGAAAATGAGAAATCATCTACTAATCCTTAACATAAGATGAGAAAGAGCAACAACAACAAAAACCAAATTACAGACATAAACTTTTTAAAAAGCTGTTGTTCTATTTCTAGATATGTGGACAAGTCTGCTCGCAGCTAATTGTTTCAATTAGCACATAGACTGTCATCTGAAAAGAAGATCCAACAGAGGACAAGATAAAGTCTATATAAAGTAAATGGCATGTGTATTTTGTTTTATTTTAAGGAGCAGCATAAAATAGCTCCAGGAGATCCCTCAGGGCTTTTCTAAATTATCATTTCCTAAAAATAGTCACAGTACTGTTGTGCTATAATCTGTGTTTCAACCTGCTGTGTTTTAAAACAGGAGTCCTAGAATCACCATGAAATATCCTTAGCATGAAGCTGCTGGGATAGAGAAAAAGCAAGGTAACATTTTAGGTTTTATATGAACTCCATGAGCATAGGGCCTACGCTGCTGCTGAATCAACTTTTTTGCAGTTTTACAAATACACAGATTTCTCATGACTGTAAAAATAAAATCAGACAGTTATTTTATAGAGTGAGAAAATTACAGGAAGTTTGAGCATTGTAAGACCACAAATGCAGCACAATCCTCAGTAAGATCTAATTATTAGAAAAAACAGCAGACAACATACATGAATCCATGACACTAAAAAGAACGAGGTGATGAAAAAGGTAAAGTTAAGCCGCAAAATCTAGAGTCAGAATGGCACAGATCCTACATTAACTCTCAGAATCATAGAATGGCTTGGGTTGGAAGGGATTTCAAATATCATCTAATTCCAGCACCTCTGCCATGGGCAGGGACACCATGGACACCTTTCACTAGACCAGGTTGCTCAGAGCACATCCTCTTCTACATTTTCTTTTTATTAAGTGAATAACCCCTCATGAAAAGTAAAAAAAAGAAAAAAAGAAGTTTAGAGGCATCAGTTTCCTGTTAAATATTAAGGACAAATAATGAACTGAACATTCATTTACTTTACTGGAAACTCTATCCTTGATTGTTATATTCTAACATACTAATCTGTTCATCCGGACAGTGAGCTGCCGATAGCTACTACAAGAGCCAAAATCATCTGAATTTATTTATTTATTTATTTTGCAGACCACAATTCACCTCTTTCCGGTGAGTAAGTACCCTATTTATAGCTCTTTATTCTTAAATTCAAATTCCTATAAGAGTTCAAACATAAGGTATAAACTGTCTGTGGAGAAAAACTCACCAGAAGCTGTATTAATATTCATTTTGTGCATATTAGGTTCTATATTAAGAGCACTTACAGCATTCAAACAATCTCACTAGCGTCAAGCCTTTGGCTGTCAAAGAAAAAGATCCTGTGTAAGGCAGATAAGCTCCACCAAAGCCCTTATTTGTAAACATAGTGCAGCTGCCAAGTGCCTCAGAATTCTCTTACGTTACCTGATCACGTAGTTGGGAGCAGACTGTAGAGCAGACTTTGTCAGCTTGCAAACAGAATGTGTGTCTCCTGATCTGCAGCAGATCTTTCAAGTATCAAAAATACATAAAGATAAGGTGTTTTTCAAATCCTGCATTTACTGGCTTACAACTTATAAATATTGCTCAAGGCAGCAGCTCCATCCTCCCTCCCTTGCCTTCCTTCTTCTGTCTTTAATTTTAGACTGTACATTATTAATCAGGAAAAATTGCCTCCCCCCCATTTATATTTTTTAAGAGATTAAATAAATCTGAACTATGTCAACTGGGATAGCAGAAAAACTAATTTTTATCACTTACAGGTTTTTTTTGCCAAACTCAAATAATACAGAATACAGAAAAATTGAGGGAGAAATGTTTAAAGCAATTGTTCAACACCTTTGCCCTGTAAAAAACAGATGAAATAATAAATAATAAGGAAAAGAGGACTGACAGTCAGGCATTAGCTGGCAATCAGAAAGGCAACATATTTTTGGTAACATGAATTCACATGTCTTCTAAAAGACACACTCTGATATACACTCTAAAAGAGTGTATATTAGAAGTGGCATGTACAAATGATCAGGATACAGCAGCTCTAGAATAATACATGCTATTAAAAAAAAAAAGTGATAGATCTACCAATAACTTCAGCAGGGACATTTTTACTATAACTTTATTGTATTTTTTTTCCCTATAGCTGTACCTCTGTCTGGTCAGACAACTGTTATTATCCCTTCCCCTGTTCTCCAGATTCTCTCCTTATTCAGGAAAAGAGTACAAATAACATTCCAGTAAATGAGTTCACTGAAGGAGTCTCATTTTGAGTGACTTTTGTCTTTCAAGTGTGACAACAAATTTCACATCTTTGGCAAGCGTGATCACGAGTTCACGCTAATCCTTTGCAAACTGCTCTCAGCAAACTGCCTGAGGTGTTCTGCTCCCATACCCTCAAGCACTGCCTCTCTGGGCACATTTTTCTTTCTCCAACAGTGCTCTACACAGTCTTGAAAGCTGTGCAAAGTGTTTGTGAGAGGGATAGACACAGTGAAGAATCACAATTTATATGATCTAATACCAAAATCTGTCAGTGTGATAAAAAAACATTAAGTTCTGGTTGAAAATGGGTAAATTACTAAATAAATGCAAGTTGTTTTTTTTAGCATAGCTTCATATATCTTAAAAGTAAAGTAAACCATATAAATATTGTGTACAAGGGAAGAATTGTCATCTATATGTGTGGTGGTTCAGCCTAGCTGACACCCACTCAGCCCTGTACTTTTTCCCATTCTGCAAATGGGAGAAGACACAAGAAAGAAAAAAAAAAAAAGATTTGTGGATCATTGTTGTGACATTTTTACAGGAAAAGCAAAAGCTGCACAGATAGGGCAGGCAAAATAAGGAATTCATTCATTACTACCCCTGGCAGAGAGATGTTCAGCCACTTCTTGGCCAGCAGACCCTCAGCATGAATAATGCTTGCTTGCCCAGACAAACAGGATCACAACAAACATCCCCCTTTCTGCTTCTTGGCTGGAGCTGTTCTAGCTGAAGCACACACCCTCTGTGGAGCGCCCTTCTGTCAGGCTGGGTCCTCTGGACAGGTGGTGCTCCTTGCCAGCCTCTTGCACCTCCAGCTTGAGCCTTCTGGATGGAGGTGGGTGGTGGTGGTGGGGAGGAGGGGATTGAATCCAGTAGGTTCCATTTCCCACTCTGGGAATCAAAGTCTTGTCTCTTTCCTCCACCCCAAAAGTGGGAGTGGCAAGAGGCTGACAGAGGACCCTGCCAGGATGGCAGACCCAAACTGACCGTATTCCATTCCATGTGGTATTGTGCTCCTCAAGAAAAGCTCAGGACAAAGAGGAGAAAGGGAGGGTTTAGCAGTGGTGTGAAAGGAGTGAAAGAATATAACTGGTGTAACAAAGACAAATCAGTGACACAGTAGCACACTAAAGCTTGCATTTCTCTGTTTGAGATACTGGATTTTCTTACTCATCTGTTTGTGGTCTTGGCAGACTTTTTGCCTGTGAAAAGACCCTTTGATAAGTTTCATTAAAGTATCACCACAGGAATATGAAATGTTATGTTCTGCCATCAGAATGACAAATGTCTCTTCTTTCTCCTTAACCTTTGAATCCATCTGTACAACACAAAATCAGCATGTCAGCTTCGTGCCTACAAATACTTTTCATCTTTCTGCTGTTTTGTAGCTGGGAAAAGTCTTAGCAACTACCACATCTAATTTGAAAATCAATTTCCAAGGTGGATCTGTGTCTTCTTTCCAAGAGTAAGTTGGATTTCCAACAGATTGAACTCATTAATATGTTTCTTAAAAGGAAGATATTTCAATTCACCTCAATGAACTGGCTTTCTGGGTTCCTAACATTGTTACTGGGTGCTTCTGTATGGGGAACATGGAGAGTAAGAGGCTTTTTGAATGTTTTTGAATCTCCCTAACTTTGAATTTAGGCAATTAATATATAAACAGGAAATTAATAGAAGTCTATGATTATTTTTTTGTAGGGCAGGCCAGAACAACTGAAGAGTCATGCAGGTCGCAATAAGAAAATTTTACCACATAAAACTAGCAATAGCATTGTCTAAGCACTTCTGCAATACCCTTGAACGAATTCCTTGTTCTGCAAGAGTTGAATGAATTCTTTGTTCTTCTTTGGCTGCCTTCATGGCTTTAGCTTTACCTACTAAACTTTATCTCAGCCCTTGAGTTTTCTCACTTCAGCCCTTCCAATCCTCTCTTCCACCCCAGCAGGCGGGAGGGAAGGAGCAGCTGGGGTTAAACCAGACACAGAGCCATGATCTCAGGGGCTGGTGGAGCTGTGGTGGGACAGGTCACAGCACAGCAGTGCTGCCAGGCGGGGATGCAGCAGGCTCCTTTAGGAAGGACAGTGCCAGGATGCTCTCAGGGCTGGGGTTCCCATGGCACCTGGAGGTACACGGGATCACCGTGGGTTTTTTCTGGACAATGCTGAGCAGCCTGGGCAGCCCCAGGTATGTGGCAAGGTCACAGTGACAAGAGAGGTCTGAGGTCACCCTGGAAAGTCTGCCACTGTAATAGGAGACATTCATAGTGGGTCCTCTTCAAAAACACCACACAAGGTGTTTTTCCTTGGGTTATAAATTCCTGCTCTTTGCAGAGATGTAGTGTGACCGGTGTTCAGGAACAGGCCAGGTGGCTGTCATCAAGTCTGACTACAAGCCATTAAAATCACTGAATTAGGGCTGGAGAGAAACAACAAATATTGTAAGCCACTTGACTTAATTAAAAACTGATCTGTCAGTTACATAGATTGAACTTTACATTTCAAAAAAGAGAGAAGGCTCAACAGTAAAAAAAAGCACTAAAAGTATCTTTCACATACATGCAATCACAATATCATGTAGAAATTGATTCTGGATTTAAAAAAGTAGATTTTTTTCCCTGCGAAATAATTCAATTCCCCTGAAATAATTCAGATTGTAGAATGTTCCATAACATTACCAGCAGAAAAGAGTAAAATGTAGCCACCAGGTTCTGGTCTGGGGGAGTTGTCCAGTCTCACAGATGAGAGCCATTGTGAGGTGATAAAAACTTCTCTCTAGGTTCTGCAGTGGAAGAATGTCACAAACACAAAGAGAATCAAATCTCTTTCAGTGCAGAAACTTTGGCACTTAAATCTCTCTCAACCTTTAGTTTTTTATCTCCTGTGGAGTATCTAATTTCTCCTTTAGGAAAGTCAGCCTTTTATTTAAGAAAAGAGTTTGTAAATGCTCTAAATTAATGATACAGTTAATCAAATGCTGTAAAAAAAAAAACTAGGGAAAAACCATATTGTTCCACTTTTGTCTCCTAGGGTTCAATCTGACAGAGAGGGGTTGGTTCTGGAATCCAGTGAAATATGATTTCCTTGTTATTAAGCAAGGAAACATATTTCCTTGCTTGAGAGAAGAAAGGTGTTAGCTACAAATCTAGGACTTTCTTCAACTGAAAAGATTTACAAAGTATACTAAAGTTTCATATTTGCTCAAATACCAGCACTTGCTTTCAGAATCTCTGTCATTTCAAAAACAATTTAGAGACTGCCTGTGGTAAAGTTGCCAGCTAATTCTTTGTGGTACTTAACCCTACATGTCATCTAAGTTTCACTGGGATTTCTTCACTAATTATGCTGTAGTTTCATGCAGGGAAGAAATTCTTCCTGGGTGGTGGACATAGGGTTATTGCAGTTTTGTCACAATGATTTGGGTTGCATACAACAGCCATTTATGCACAGAAGAGTAAAGGCACAACAGTAATACTAAATTATTTCTGCCAAGGCTGATATTTTCAAATAGGAAAAAAATCAGTCTGTGGTGCTTAATGTAGAAGAAAGAGTGCTGCCACAGCAATGTGACATTCTAGATAAAGCCCCCACATTGCTAGTGTAGCTTAGCTGTGTGTTTTGCACTGAAAGCATGTAGCTGAACATGGCTGGCAATCAGTGAAAATTAGAAATAAAATAAGACAAATGTTCCTCACAAAGTAAAAGAGCTAATCTTTGCAATGTATTTGCTTGCAATACTCACTTTGTTCTCAGATTTAAGTAGGAGGACCTATTAACCTGCTTCTCAGCAGTAGAGAAAATTAATCCACCCAGACTAAATAAGGCAATTGTAAATGAAAGGCTTTCCTGTAGATTTGTTACTCTCCTATAACTCTTCAGCAGACAGATGGATACTTACATATAAATAGCAAAATGTGGAGGATGCTGATGTTGCTTGGGACCACAATTCCTTTAGAAGTGTTTAAACCAGCAAGCTATTCTTTTGTACTGAAAGACAGTTGCTATTTTTTCTGTAGGTTTCAAACAAATAGAACCAGCATGAGCTTTGAGGTAGTACTGATTCCTTTTGTATGGAGAGGTTATTTTGCACCAAACACAAATATATGCATCTGAAAAAAAAAAAGAAAACAAACAAACAAAAAAAAAAAAAAATCCTTGAAGGAGGATTCTCAATCCAAAAAGTACAGTGAGATAGTGAGATTGTCTTTTGAAAGTGACCCAGAGAGCTGCAGTAATACTTAACTCTGAGAGGCAGTGTGAACAGCCCTAGAACACAGAAATCAGAAGATCTGGCATGTTGCTCTGCCCACAGAAAGAAAAGCCAGCACACATTTTAACTACACTGGGGCTGAAATGTTGCTCTGGTCTCTTCTTCCACAGCTCCACCAAGGCTATCCCAGGAGACTGTGATTAAAATGTTATTACTCCGTGCCCATTTTTTCATTTGTTGGAAAAAAAATAATGAAAGAGCATTTGTTATTTCCCAATCTTTAATCATTATCTAGCTATGAAAATATCTAAAGATGTTTTAACTAGCCACATTATGTGAAGCAAGTCCTTCCTGCTGAGTTTTATTAATTTGCAGTGAAACAGGGATAATGATATTGCTTGCCTTTGTAATGTGTTTTCAGATCTGTAAATGAAATGTTTAATATGAAAAGCCTAACGAAAATTAAATATTTTAGAAATAAATATCATGTAAGTACAAAAGCATGAAGGTCACATTAAAAATGCAATTAAAACACTTGCTGTAATTTATTTGCATGCATATTAAGACTCACTTCATATGTGTTTTCATGCATAGAGATTTTACCACACAAAGAATTCACACAATTCACACATGACATATTGATGAGCATAGACAGTAGACAAAGTTAATATGTACTTGTTTAAATACAATACACTTCTTTATTTTTTTGCTATAGTTTAAACTTGATGGAAAACAAATAGTGGCTGATATTCCAGTATTAAAATGATTATAGCTGACATTTTATTTGAAAAATTCTGACATTACATAGTGTTTATTTTTAGTCAACACTATTCAAATGTGTAAGGTGAAATAACATTTTTTGCTAATGCTTAGTAAATAAATAAGTATAATCCTGATAGCCATAGCAATAATTTGTTCCTGGACAATTCCTTGTTCCTCCTGAGAGCATCACTTTCTCTTCAGCATCCTCAACTGTAAGTCAACCTGGAAAGTTTACTTCAAAAGATAGTTCTCTCAGCAGCCAAAGTAATCATATTTGCTTTCCTTCATACCTTGTGCACACAGATTCTTTAGCACTAATAATAAGTTTATAAGCCTTTCACTCTATGTGGCTAGCAGTAACCCAGCAGTCTGCTGCCCATTTCCAACAAACTTCAAAGTTCTGTATGAGCTTGACATCTCTGTACTTTTTATCAGGTCTGTTTGAAGTTGGCCAGCAGATTCAAAATGTACAATTTCAAAGAACACATTAGTATAAACCCCACTTCCTTTAAAGAGTATACTTTAAAATACTCCTCCAGCAGGTGAGGACTTTGCATTTGTTATTGATCTGCAATTATGATAAAATCTTAGATGCAGAAATCAGTTTTAGTTTCCTCTATGACACTTGAAATTTTCACACTGCATAGACCATGGCTTCTAAAAAAAAAATTGTATAAATGCTCATGGATGCGG
Organism: Fringilla coelebs; assembly: GCF_963513975.1. NCBI lineage: Eukaryota > Metazoa > Chordata > Aves > Passeriformes > Fringillidae > Fringilla > Fringilla coelebs. Next base: position 24,083,038 of record NC_140029.1, on the reverse strand, counting down.
TATCTCAATACAAACGAACTGATGATTCCTCCTTCAAGCAAAACAAACACGCAAAGTTTCAGTCTTCCATAAATGCACACATCTATTCAATCCAGGGAAGTGGATCATTGTGGGTAAAATGACACAATTTCAAACTAATATAGGAACTGTGTAATTTCTAGCAAATTATATTCAGCATTGCAAATCCAATGTAGTGTGTGATACAGTACTTCAGCGAGAATGTGCATTGCATAGTAAATATCTGGGGCTTGTTTTTCCTGGCAGACTTGCTAAGTACTTTCTAATTTCATGCAGAGGAATAAAAGGCCAAAATTAACATGATGATCCCTTCCAATTTAAAATCTAAATGTTGCTTTTGTTTTGGAGCTCACTTTATGTATATCAATACCAATCACAGCTCCTTAACTCATCTGGCACTATTTGTCCCAGTCTTCACATACATATTTAAAGATGTGGAGGAAGTATCTAGGCAAGAATTTACCATGAATAAATTACTATTCATGCAATGGAAAGGTCTATTTTCTGGGGGGTTGCAAGCAGATTTGTTGAACTACCTTCTTGTTCTATTAATGTTGGATTCTAGTTTGATGCTTTTGCAGAATTTGGCTGGGGTAGGATTAATCATTTTCACTGTGGCTGACATGAGGTTGTGTTTTGGATTGTGCTGAACACAGGGTTGATAATATAGAGATGTTTTTGTTATGGCTAAGCAGAGCTAACACAGAGCCAAGGCCTTTTCTGCTTTTCATACTCCCACACTGAGGATGTTGGTGCATGGGAGGTTGGGAGGAGACATAGCCAGAACAGGTGACCCCAACTGACCAAAGGGATGTTCCAGACCATGGGATGTCATGATCAGTGTATAAAATGGAGGGAAGAAGGAGGACAGGAGCAACATTTGGAATGATTTGTCTTTTCTAGTGACCATTACATGTCATGAGGCCCTGCTCTCCTGAAGATGTCTGAACACCTGCCCAGCCAGGGGAAACACTGAATTGATTCTTTGTATTTCTTTGTTTAGGTGCGTGGCCTTGGCTTTCCCTATTAAACCATCATTATCTCCCATGGGTTTTCTTACTTCTACCCTTCCAGTTCTCTCTCCAATCCTGCTGGTGAGAGAGTGACTGAACAGCTGCCTGGGGCTTGGTGGCTGGCCGGGGTTAAACCATAACAATGCTCTTGGAAACTGCCAAAGTGAAAATGGGGCATGAACTTAAAATCCTAATGCTTCCCCTGCACCCAAAAGACCACAGCCCTGCATACATTTTTTTACCATGCCTCAGTAAAAGAATAACTGATGATTTTTCTGGTCAAAACACATTGTTGTGGTGGATTGTATCCATCTTGATCTAGTGCTGTAGGTTCTTCTTGGTTCTATGTGATGCACAAGGACAGGACAAATTCCTAAAAGGAGACTGGGGAAGGAAAACAGAGAAAAATAAGGCATTTATCATTTTATGCTCTTTTCATATGCACTGTCTACTGGATGAAACCGTCTATTTGCAGAAGGTGGTATTTGATAAAATTGCAAGTCACTATGAGATGGCAAGTCAAAGGAGGTTCTGTGTGCAGTTTTACTTGAATGAAAGTTTTAATGATACGTAATTAATTGCTACATAGCTTCGTTCACATATTGCTGTAAGCATTCACTTTTTCCTACATCTCATACAGAAAGTCTTCCTGTATAATCTGGCATCACAGATGATAATGAAAATCAGGCTCTGGGAACACTGAGCTACTACTTGAGTTAGCTGTGAATTTATTCTCAGGCTATATTTTCCTCAATATTTTGGTAAAATTTGTGCCAACGTGAAATAACTTTTTTATGTTCTGTGAGTGTATCTTAATATGAAAGTGATAGGTTATGCAGAGGAAAAAAGACTCTGGAAACTGGTACTAAAATTAATTGATTGAATTAATTAATTGCTCATCTTTCAGTTGCCATGATCATCTATGAGACAGAGACCAAAGCCTTTGTCTAAACCCAGTTTTGGTGTTGTTTTTTTTTTCTTTCCATCTTCAAAAAGAGAACAAATTATAGACATACACTTTGCATGCAATGACATTTGGGGCATTTTTATGTATTTTTACAAAAGCTAGGATGACATATTTTGTTGATTTCAGTGTTAGATTCAAAACATAAATTCAAGACACTACACTTACAGGTAACTTCATGCATGACAGCTGTGTAAGCTCCCTTGGTAGTCAATGGATATCTAATCAGAAAACTTGAGCAAGTTGAGAGTTACTCAATTAACCTCATGATCATCTAAATAGCTCATTAGTCTTACTTGACTTTAATGGACACCTATATACTGAACACATATGTGGAGACCTGCATTTTAGACAGGTAAATGTGGATGTTTGGTCAGCTCTGTGTGGTTCAGCAAAGACTATTCACAAACCTGTCTCCCACCTCACCCAGGAAGAAGATGGTAGAGCAAATTTCTGTTCTTACTGAATGGAGACCCTTGACAAACCTAGATGGAATGAGTTATTCCCTATTATTCTGTCACTCCAGGAAAAAAATTAACCTTGATCAGATTACTCAGATAGACTAGAGATGAAAAGATCTTTTAAGGCTCTCGGGCCCACAAGATGCTAACAAACATGGGCTAAACAATAACTGAGAAATCTATGCTACCATAACCTCCATTCTACTCCTAGCTGTGCAACAGCTACAAATTTGGAAATGTTTTGTAATCTATCTTTGATGAATACAGAGAAGTTTTCAGCAGGGATCCTCCACAGGCTTCCCCTGAATAGTCTGACTAATAGTGCTGCATCTTAGAAATTATTCCCCTATGAATTATGTATGAGTTGTGGTGTGCTTTCCTTTACAAACCTTTAGGGTCACTGCATAAGTCTGCCATTTCTGTGGAGTCAGGCAAACTCCAGCTCTAGGTTGCTTTTAGAGAATAATTATCTTCAGTCAAACAGTTCAGAAAAGGAGTAGATCTATGATCGGGGGTACAAACCAATTATGACTTGTTATTAGCCTCTGCTTACTACACATCCATCTCCAAACCCCCATTGGTTTGAACTGGTCTGAGATGAAACTCTACTTTGTTTATGATTTCAAGTTTGTAAATTATTTCTGTCTACATGAAGCTACTAGAAGTAAATTAGCAATGGAAAACTAAAAAGGTGCTGAATTTTTAGAGCTTTAAGCAATCTTGTTAAACCCTTCTCTAACCCTTGACAGGCTGCCCAAAATCAGATTGACTTCAGTGGAAACCTGTTTCTGCTCTTTCCAACAATTTCTCAAGAGGAAAATATTTCTTCAGAGTGATCCAGTTCCCATGAGTTGGTATTTTCAGTGGGTAGTGTCTTAGCCAGACTGAGCCAGTATCATGTGTGTCAGCTACTGGCAGACAGGCTGCAGGTTAGTTTGGCAGGTAGAATGATCTCTGCAGAAGGTCATGGTCATTGTCACTGTGAGGAACTCTAATCCAGGTGCTTCCTCACTGTGGCAAGAAGGCACTAGGGCAGAACTGAGGGGAAATAATAAGTTTGGTGTGGTGATCTTTGTGCATTCAAGTGCTATGGAAAGAATCATGAAGAAACATCCCTTTCAGTATGTTTTGAGGACATGCAATGAGTTAAAGGGAATTTGGCTCACCAGTATTTTAGAGCAGCCCAGAATAAAATCTGTGGGAGGTAGCAATAAGATTTTTCTTTTTTTCTTTTTTTTTTTTTTTCCCCAGAACATTTCCTAAATACCCATTGAGAAAAAGTACACAGTGAGGTAAACAATCCCACCCTACAGCACAAGAAGAAGGCAAGGTAAGATAAGGTGAGGTAAGAACAGTTTTATTACAGTGATTGCTAGAATTGGCACAGAAAGCCATGGGATTGGGATTTAGAGACAGGCACTGTGGAATATGAGGACACAGCCTCACCTTATAAATTCAGGGAACTCTGACAAATAGAAACTTTCTGATTCACAAATCAGAAATTGTTTCTTTGACACGGCAAAAGGTTTTATCAGAAACTAAGTTACTTGTAGTAAAACAATCCCTGTCTTCTGCTATCCCACTTTTCCTCCTGTCTGAATCTCATTTTGCTAACTAATTTTGCCTCATTTTTGTACAGAAGATTTCAGGGAAAGGCATATTGCTGCAGAACTGCCAGTGCAACTTTCCTTGTGAATATCTGACTTGTGAAGCAGCTCCTCTCAAGGGAACATGGTTTAATTTATACACCAATTAACAGTGTAAATTAAAGCTTTACTGTTCATCCTCTCTCCAAAGATTTTAAGTGCCAATGGAGATTTCATTCTGAACAAAGATGAAAGGATTCAGAGAAGAGCAGAACAGATGAGAAAACCTCCAAAAATTTAAAAAAAGCAAGCGTATAAAACGCCTTGAGTGCAACTTGCTGTAGCTGGTTTGAATTGTCCCACTTCCACATAGCTGGCAGGCCGGGACAGAACTAGCTAGAAAACAGGTTTTTCTTCAATTGAATGTTTCAGATTTTATAATCTTGAGTTCCAAATTTGGATGGAAAGCCAAATAGTTTCTACAAGCCTAAAATTCCAGCTTGGCAAGTTCAAACCCCACTGTTTAATTTTTGGACCTAGGATAGGAAGTCTAAGGATGAATTTGTATTCATTTTTGATTTCAGATAAGAAGTGATAGTCAAGCAAATTTCCCAGTTATCCTCCACTTGCTGCATTTTGAGTCATGCCACAGAGCTCTGAGACAGAGCACACAAACTGGATTCCTTTTGGAAATTGATTTTCTGAAATTAAATCAAAGGATGTACTCTTAACATGTGCCAAACAGTAGTGAGCCTCTAGTGCCCAGGATTGGACTAGGGCTAGTCCAAAGCAAATGTTGGAATATGAGCTTTGTTATTATTTTCTTCCTTCTGCTCCTACTGTGCACATGACACCTTAATGTTGACTCAGTCTAATAATCTAATTCACTGACTTTGTTTTTCCATGCATTGGTGCCAGGTAAATATAAGAGGAACATTTTTATGAATAGCAAAAGTGAGGACTGCTGCACAAATCAAAACTTGAAGAGTGGAAAGAAGAAATAAATGGGAGGGGAAAGAAGAAAGGGTCTCCTCAGAGCTCCAAATAGCACTGCAGACCTTGGAAGCAATTTGCAGTGGCATCCAGGTGTGGCGGCTGCTGGGTACCAACAACCCTGAGTGCAAGGTAAAACCTCTCCTATTTCTGCAGTCACCCAGGGTGCTTGGAAGGCCCCTGAAGCAATGACAGACACCTGAGCTAGCACAGCATTTGCTTCTTACCAAGTCCACAAACAGAGTATTTAATCCCACAATCTCACCAGAGCCTTATTTGATGAAGAGAAAGTATGAACTGCCTCAAATTTGTGGCAGCATGCCAGAAGAATTGCAGATATTGGCTCTTGGTGCATCTTAATGCCTTCACTTTTAGTAATAATGACCATATACTCTTCCAAATTCCTAAACCATGGAAAAAGATATACACATATTTTTTATAACTCCCCAGTATGTGAGGTCTTCCAAATTTCTTAAAATGAAGGATCTGGAAGGTGCAAGAAGGAAACAGGAGGAAAAAAATAATTACTACAAATGTAACAGGGATTCCTTTGTAGTAATTCAAGAAGAAAATGTAGATAAAGTTCATTATTTCTTCAGTTACAGAGCTACATCAAGTTCCTTTAAAGCACTGTCTAAATCATGCACAAATATGAGAATCTGCTTCTGCTGTGTTACCTTATCTAGTAGCTTGCCTTTAGGGTGCGTGGAAGAATTTATATCAGCAGCTGAAGGAATCTGATGTCAGACATAAATCACAATATCTGTGTTTCTCTTTGCTAATGTGGGATTTAGATAGAGTTGCTCTATCAAATTTTGTGCTAATAATTTAATAAAGTTTATCTCATCTATTGACAGTGACAGTCTTTAAAAGCTATTATGATAAAAGCTATGCATCTGTATATATTCTTCCCTGTAATTCAGCAACAATTTGCTAATGTTGGTTTATCAACACAAGGTATATCAAGAGATATGTTCTATCTGCACAAGGCTATTTAGCTTTGCTTCACTGATAGTCCTGTGAGAAGACACCTCCTTTCACAATCCAGCTTGACAGAGGCATGTGGTAGAAGCTGCATATCTGGCTCACAAACAGCATTTCTATTTACAACATTTCAGAATTATATAAACTATTTACTTATGAGAAAATAAAACAAAAGCAGTGTTTAATTACCAGCGACCTGAAATTGTTTTGCAAAACAGACTTCCATATCTCAACCTGAAAGAGACTGAAACATGCATTATTTGACATGCAAAAGCAAGCCACAAAATAATGTGATGTGATGTATGTCACTGTGTAACTGGTGTAGATTTCTTGAACTCTGAGGGATGATTTAAACCAATTTTTACCTTTTTCCTAGCAGTCATAGTACACTATTTCGCAGAATCTTCTGAATTTTCATGTGTTGCTTAAAGCTAAATTTGAAATTGCATCTGTTATGCAGAAGAGGTATCCAAATTCAGTGAGGAAGGAAATTAGATATTTCACATATTTTGTGTGAATATATCTCATATATTTTAAGCTTTTTCTCTAATCTTTTTTTTGTTTTGTTTTCTTGCCTTTATTTGGCATTTTCTTCCCTGGATATATGTTCATTTTAAAACCCACAAAATTCTTTAAATCATTTTCCTACTTTGTTATATCCACAGGCTGATTTTGTCTCCAATGATTTTGTCAGGTGATCTATCATGAAACATATTCCAAATCTTCTCAGGGAAAGTACTTTTTTTTCTTTTAAGTGTCAATCTTTCAAAACATTTCTAGATTCCTACCAAAGAAACCCTAACGCTTAACTAAATCTGTGTTTTTAAATCTGTGTTTTTAATACCAGACCAAATTTCGAATGTGCTGTATAGAAATAAAACATTGTAGAGTTTTGAGAAACACAGGTCTACTGGACAAAATAATGTTAGCATTAGCTGGAACAAAAGTGTCCAAATAACAAACAATACTCAAACTTGAATATGCTTTTAAATGCTGAACTGAATGAAGATTCTTTTGTAGGTGACATACAATAACACCTGCAATCAGAATTTTCATTATCCTGTTGTCATCTGTCTTGAAGCAAAAACTGCCTTGGACAATTTTAGGATTTTTAAAAATATAAATTAAATGTATCAGCAAATAAGTGCATATTTTATTGGTCGCTATTCCACAGACCTCCACTGTTTCTGTGATACAGATTAAAGACTGTTCTTTTAAACAAGAAGTATCTCAAGTAATTTTATTTGGCAGTTTGACATTTATGCTATCAGTATTAACAATCATGTTTAAGCTGAGTGCACTCTAATACATCTGCTATGATAATTCACTTTTTACACTTCGAAAAGTATGTATTTTTCATCATTCATTGTCATGCTTTAGTAAGATTTTTGACACATGATCCTACAGTTTTTTAAAAAATTCTGAGAGGATTTGTCCCATGAAGGTAAAAATAACATCAGCTTGAGTGTTGTGTTGGATTTAGGAAGCCAAACTCGGTTTTTTTTCATGACACTGCCACACCAGCCATACTAAACCAGTTTCCTCTTCAATCTTGCATTCAAAAAAAGTTCTGTATTATTTTACTTAAAAATTAGGAACTTTGCATGCCCATGTCTAAGTCTCCAAAGATTTCAGATATTAAGACTGTCACACATACATTAATATTTCCTGGTCCATGGCCCAGCCATAAATCTGCATCAGATTCCCACTACAAACTAAAGACTTCTAACTATTTTCTTATAAACAAGTAATAAAATTTAAAGTAGTGAATTTTGCTTTCTAACCTATAATGGATACAAACATTCCTTGATAAAAACTCTTTACAGATACAACATGGTGTAACTCCCACTGGAGTTAGAGACATGATTTTATTTAATCTTACAGATACAGCATATAATCCATATTTATTTTTTCAAGGCAATTTGGTGTCAGTAATTTTGAATTTTTCTTTGTTAATCTAACTTCACTGAAACTGCCAGTGACTTGTGTTCTATAATATAGAAATGCACAGCTGGACTCCATTTAATTTATCTGGAGACAAATTTCTGGTTTAGTGGAAATTCCTTCAAAAGGGAATTTCACTGCATGAAATGCCCATCTCTGCCAGTGTTTCCTTGTCGATCGTCTTCTGCTTCTCATTTGCTTGGATTTGTAATACCTGTGAAAAAGAGGTGATGGAGAAAAAGGGTTTCAAATTGACTTCAAGGATATTCTACTTTCTAGATTTTCCAGAGGTTATCATGGAGCTAACAAAAAAAAAAAAAAAAAAAAAAAAAAAAAAAAAAAAAAAAAGTTATAGGGTAACAAACAACATCCACTGGTACTGAGAAATGCAAGAAATTACTGATCTTGGTCTGTCCTCAGTCTGATCATCTCTGCATTTGGAAGATGTTTGGTGTTGATAATGTAAAGGTTCACTTTCTTAACAAACAAATTATGTGGAATTTAAAAACATGCCCATTGTGCAGGCTTAAATTACAAATGTATCTTTACAATCTATGTATGCTCAACACACACCTTTCTTCTTTATCCTCTTTTCATCTTCCTCCTGCTTTCTTCCCTGGAATTTGACATAACCAGTGGCCTGACTACTTTATTACTATCCTTCTGGCTGAGATTTGGTACATAGAAATGGCAATCCAAAGTTTGTTTTGAAATCACTTTAATTGGAATGAGAAAAATCTTGTCATTAATATTCCATTGCTGTTGCAAGAATGGGTAAAATATGTAATATAGCTTGTTGCACCTGGGGACAACCTTTTGTTTTTCCCCATAATTTTAACCCAAAACCTACTCTTTATTTCTGTATTATGATTCCCCTACAAGAAATGGAAAGATTAAAGTAAGTTTAAGCTTTTCCACTCTTCTATTGATTGTCAGTGCTTCTGACCAGGAAAATATTTTTTTCCAACGTGCCTGATGTACAGGAATTAGCTGGGGTGTAGCTCATAGTCCTGGCTGCCCTGAGGCAGTGCAGCATCTCCCCAGCTCTCTGCTGGCTACACAGCACCAGGGAAGAGAAAGCTGAAAGTTTTTTCAGCAACACCTCCAAGAGGAGCAGGAGACAAGACAAAAGCTTCTTTAAATACTGACACCCAGTCTAGTTTTATTGCTATTAAACCGGGATTAAATGCTGAAGGCTAAGATATGTGGGGAAAGTTCTTCCAGAAGCTGGCAGAACCTAGGACTAGGAACAAAAGAGTTTTTAAAATTTCTTGCTTTTAGCTAAGGTTAATGGTAGTAACTCACCATGTCTCCTGAAAGTGTCATGAAGAATCTTCTGTAAGAGTGTATTAACCCTGCATATGCAACATAAACTGAGTCAGGATACCAAATGGAATATGGAATTGTTGCTTGAATCAAATACTATTCAAGACAACAAACTTTGAGCTAGTCTGGCATTTGTGCATAAAAATCTTTCCCCAGTCAATGCATTCCAGTAAAAGTGAGAAGCTTTTTTAGAATTACGTTACTCTTAAATAAAATTGAAATGAATGCCTGTTGAGGCGCATAAGCAAGCCACTACATACCCTGCCCTTTCCAATGAAGTGTGAGGGCCTTAATTGCTGCTCTTGTATTCACATATCTTGGCTGAGCAACACTGAAAGCTTTTGGATTTTGATTTTTTAGGTTTCTGAAAAAGGGAGATAAACATAAAAACACAAATAGTTTATGAGGATGTAAACCCCAAACATGAATTGTGCTGCTGAAATGACAAAGGCAAGATGAAAAGAAAAGAAAAGAAAAGAAAAGAAAAGAAAAGAAAAGAAAAGAAAAGAAAAGAAAAGAAAAGAAAAGAAAAGAAAAGAAAAGAAAAGAAAAGAAAAGAAAAGAAAAGAAAAAAAAAGGAATTACCACCCAGAGTACTCTGAATTACCCAGAAGTTTCGGGTTTTTACTGTTGGAGTACACCAGAAAAGCAGCTACAGAGTTTTAGCCAATGTATAGCAGTGACAGTGGGAAATTTACCAAGAGGTATTAAGTTATTGTAAAAACCTGTAAGGAATATTGTGTATTTTCCAAGAAAGGTTTATATACTTTGATCTTATTTCCATTACCAACAATCTGAAATATTTAATAGCAAAATTGATTAGGCCAACTCCTTGTAGTACAGGATATGAGATATGAGAGTGAACTACTGAGCTATGACAACTTGCAAGGGTGTACTTTGCTCCATTCCTGCAATTAATTTTTCTAAAAGTAAAGTTTCAAGTGATTCTGAGTGTTGCAACCTAAATCTAAATTCACTTTCTACCCATATCTGTGCTGCATATGCAGCATCTGTGAATATTGGTACTGTAACTAATGAATCATTGCAGCATGAGAGCATAGTTGGAGCTAGAATTGCTCTCTTGATCACTTTGATTTGCTATGAAATTACATTGGAACTGGACTGACACACAGCTTGCCTGGTAAGTTTTAATTATACAAGTGAAAAAGCAGCAAACTTTTGCTGATGCTGAAAAAATTAAGTGGGCCAATTTGAATATTTTTAAATGCCTCAAGGATTAACTTACTGAATTACTCACAAGGTCTTGAGATTCTGCTGTTAAAAACCTGTTAAACCTTGGTCTGTAGAAAAATGAAACTCCAGATTTCCTGTTCACACTCCAGAAAGTCTTGTATAGTGGCTTATTTATGCTGAACCTCTTTAATTATAAGGTCACGGATTTTTATGGTTGTATACATCAAATAGAATATTCAATTTACATCAAACACTATTCTGCCAAAAAGGATGAATTAAAATGAGCTGGTTTTCTGCCTGAATTAATACTAGAAGGAAAACTACAAAAAATGGTCCCTGAAAATCAGAAAAGGTAGAAACAGGATTAAATCTGTCAGCACATCTGGGAACAGTCCCAGAACTAAATGAGGTCAAGCAGGAGTACTTTAATAGGTTTCAATGTGTTTTGGATCAAGAGTCTTTGCTTATCCCTTCTATCAGTGAATTTTTGTAGTTTTTGACTGAAACCTTGCTTTCAGCTCTCCCTGCCTTGCTTGCCTGTACATAAAAAGTCCAAGTGAGGTGACACCTGAACAGCAGCATCTGCTGCAATGTTTCTTGCTAGATGTGGAAAGATCCTTTTTTACTGCAAATAGAAGTTGTGCTACAAGAAAGCAGTCAGTCTAATCTGACTTAATCTAAACTAATCATTTAGATTTCAAGGCATACCAGATTTTCTGAGTTCTGCTTCTGGTAACCCAGGAAGAGTCAAGAAGTTGAGTGATTTGACCAGGCCTAAATTTCAGTAGAACCCCAGAACTAAGTCTGGGGTTTTTCTTTCCTAAATATATGTCTGTAAGCTTACTGTCTACATCTGACTTTGAAATTTTTTAATTTTTTTCTCAGTTTGTAGATATTTACAGAGAATATTTTTTATGGCATGGTTTGCACTTCAAGATGTTTGTCTACTTCATCTGATTCATCTGGGGTTGTTTTACCAATTCCTAAAGGAGCCTTATGTAGCCACCACTGATTTGTGCTATTCCATACAAATTTAAGTAATTAATTCTCTGCTAAATGTCTTTTCACTTTTAAAAGTGAGAGATTAAATATGGAAGGTTACTTTGGAAATATCTATTGCCAAAATGAAAAGAGTAAAATAGTTGCAGCCAGAAGGGACCTACAATGATAATCCAGTCCAACTGCCTGGGAAAATGCTAAAGCACATTATTAAGTGCAATGTCTGAATGCCCCTTAAACACTGTCAGCTTGGGGTGCCCACCACCCCTCTAGGAAGTGTGTTCCCATAGTCAAACAACCAGAGTGCTTGTTCAGTTAGTTGCATACATAAATCTACTCAACTCTCCTTCCCAAAGGATGGCTAAATTCATGTTTTCTGCTTCTCAGAACAATACTGTCACCTGCATGTAAACATGATATATGTTTCTTTTAGAAAATGTTCCATTTATTTAATAGGACTCCAAAGTTGCTGGTTAAAACAATATGTGAGCCTCTAACCAATGAGGATATGGGATTTTTTTATTCTGATTTCTGGTTTAAAGTCCTTTAATTTACATACACAAACAAAACACACAAAGTTGATGGCAAACCCTCTCAGATTTTGGAATACTTTGGAGAAAGTCTGCTGTAAACTTTCTCACTGTTACTCCTTTGACATTAACTCCTGCATTGCAGGGAAGGAGACAGAAGGCTTGTGAAATACCTACTCCCACCTACTGGCACATAAAGATTGCTTATGAAGACTAGTTGTGTTTCTCATCTCTCTGCCTTTGGCAAGAATATTTTGAAGATTAAGCATTTCCCCCAGTATAAAGATACCTTTGCATCATGCCATTGCTTCTAATTTCAAACAGTGCTCTAGACTGTTCATCACAGAAATTTTAATGTTCTGTACATTATGATAATTTCCTTTTGTTTCCTATTAATGTGAACCACCTTCACTTCAAACTTTCTACTAGCAATTCACCAGGATTTCTCTAAATTCAATGTCATAGATTATTCTATGATTTCTGAACTACTATTTTAGGCCAGATGCTCTTCTCAAAAGTGCATACTCAGGAAGAGTCAGCATTTCACTAGCTTTCTTAACTCATGCTGTTTCTTTATTCCAAAATTAGCAATGTCAAAATAGCTTCCGAGTAGATCTACTAAAAGATGATATTGCAACTGGGGAGACCGAAGAACAACCAGAAGCCTCACTGGAAAAGATAAATGAAAAAATAAATTAAAAAAAAAAAAAAAAAAAAAAAAAAAAAAGAACCAAAACAAAAATTATTTCAAATATGCAAGTGCAAGATGGGTACAGACTTACAACATTACTGTGCTTCAAAGTTTTGAGTAACATGAAGGTACTTCATTCACATGTTTTCCTAAGACAGGTTCATAAATAGTGTCAAGGTCATTCAAGGTCAGGGAATTCATATGTTCAACCACAGCTTTGATGAAATCATGAATCTGACAGGAGTGGATTAATAGTAACCAGAGGCATGTATTTCAACATTTCTTATTTTAAATGATATCAGAGCAACAGAAGATCACAGCTTAAAATTTTATTGTGGTTAATTTTTCCCATGAAGCGAAGAACTAAAAACCCAGTAATCTATTTGCTATAACTGAAGAGGTTTTGCAAAACCTTTTTTGTCTGAAACTCCTCTGCATTTATTCAAAGCCAATGTGGAAAGACATGATGACCACTCAGAAATTAAAAACAATTTAAAAGACTTTAAATTTTTTTTTTTAAAAAGCCCACTTACTGTAAAGAAATGTTAAGATGTTATCTCATCCATTGATTGTCTTTAATATTTTTTATTATTAAAGATTTTGAGAAAATAAATTGACAGTGTTGCCTTTATTCAATATTATAAGGTATTGGGGGGAATGCCAGCAAAATAAGGTAATAAGATAACATAGTTGCAAGTAAAATGTGCTATAAACCAAAACAATGCATCTCAGAAAGAAGGCCTGCTTAGTATATGTCATAAAAAGAGCTAGGTTTGGTTTCTTCTTGGAACAAGGGAAAAAAGCAACCTCATATCCAATTAAAATAAATTATGAAGAAGCATTTACACCAGAGAGAAACACAAAAAGTCATATCAGAAGAGGTGAATAAGTGATGAACTCCAAACTCTACAGGCAATTTGTAACATTAATTCAGGCAAAAATAACCAAAATTAAATAAATGAATGTACAACAAGGGTAGAGATTGTGCATATTCTAAAAGGAAACATTAAAGAGGCTATAATATTTTTTGGGGAAGGATAAAAAGGAAGAATGGAAGGGAAAAAATTTTTATCTCCAAGAGTGAGGAAAGTTTTGTTCTAGAGGACAACAGGAATATGTTTTCAACAGCTACAATAGGAACGCTGTAATCAGGAATGAGAAGCTACTTTTCCAGCTAAAGTTCCTATCTGCTTCTAAAGAATGGCTACCCCTGATTTTGTGATGAGGACACACAGATTTAATTTTTTGTAATTCTAGGAAAGCAAAGAAGGAGGTGTAGATTTCATGATTTACTCTTAGATTACCCTCATATCTTTTTTAACTTTTATGGTGGGCATGTTTACTTTCAAATGCAACAACAAGTCCATTACTGTTGGATTCTTCCAATATGTACATTCATATGTATTTTTCCATATCTACATTTTCAAGATTTTATACATATATCAATACTTAGTATATAAGTAAATATATGTATACTTCTATTTCTGTGTTTAGAAACTTTCTAAATTTCATCTATGTTCATCAAGGTCTGATTTCTCAATTTGCCTAATACTTATTATACATATACTATTTTTTCTCCCTTCCTTTTAGCAATAATTAGTTAATTGGCAGAAGAGTGGACTTAGAGCCTTTAAGAGTTTATGCTGTTTCATTAGGTTATGTGGTGGGAAATGGCACTTGCTACTGGTTGCCCCATCTGTGTTCATTAATTAATACTGCTGTGCTGTGACCATTTCTGAACTCAGAACTTGAAAACACCTGAATCTGCCTGCATTTAAATTGGCAAACATTCTTATTTCCACTGAAAGGTATAAAACTGCAGGGAATGAAAGCCCAACAGGAAGATTAAGCACTGGTTGTAATTTTGATTTCACTTTGACAAGAAGTTTTACTCTGACCTGTGAGCCATCACATTTGACACATTCAGAGTCAGCTTCTGCTCCCCAGTAGAGTTTAAAAATAAACTGCATAGACATAATGCAGTTCTGTTGCATGCTTTTATTCATAGCCAATTAATGAAAGCCATGCATTTAAAAGGACATAAGGCAAGGAATATACATAAGGAATGTGCAATTGTGACAATGGCACAGGACTCAACTTGTTTTAATTTTAAATTCAGAATAGCAGGTTGTAAGCATTCCCACATTTGCATTCTTTATGTACACTGAATAGCTTTTGAAGTTTAAAAACTAATATGCCAATAACTTCAATCAAATCCTTCTATGGCTCAATACTATAACATACCTAAAATTGCAATAGGCCTTCCATTCTCCTGTGGTGTCCTTATAGAAACAGTGCCATTAACAAAAAAGGTAGTATGGAGGATTTGACTTGAAGGAAAATTACAGGATGAGAATACTGTTTAGCAGAATGTCAATAACACTGACATGGGAAGATGACTACAAATATTGATTATATACAGGAATTATACCGCAGTGAAACAGGCAATCTTCAGCATACAGA
This sequence comes from Fringilla coelebs, assembly GCF_963513975.1. Classification (NCBI taxonomy): domain Eukaryota; kingdom Metazoa; phylum Chordata; class Aves; order Passeriformes; family Fringillidae; genus Fringilla; species Fringilla coelebs. The sequence goes on along the minus strand of NC_140029.1, from coordinate 24,067,872 downwards.
AGCTGTCTTAGTTTTGTATGTATTCTCATTGTGAAGTCCATGCAGTGTAATTGTATGAGGACAGGAGAATAGAAGCAGTTAAGAAAAATAAAAATGATGAAAGGAATAAAACAGAATATGCAAATTCTTCTTCTCTTTTATCAACAAAACCATATTCTAGGGTTTTCATAGGATTTCTACTTGGCAAGTAACCCAGCTCAAGGGAAATGGTGGACCACCCCACCTGGCACTTCACAGACCCCCTAGAGCATTGCATGCACTTTTGTGGCCCCATTTCAGCAGAGGCATCAGCAGAGTGGAGCAAGTTCAGCAGAGGCCATGAGGATGATGAGGGCTGGAGCCTTGCCCTGTGTGTAGGGGCTGGGGCAGCAGGACTTGTCCAGCCTGGTACAGGGACAGTTTTGGAGGCACCTCACAGCTGGTGCTACAGGGAAAGGACTAAGAGGAAGCAGTCAGGCCCTTCAGAGAGATGACAGGCAACAGCAATAAGCTGAAGTAAGAGAGGTTCTCAATACAAATAAGGAGAACTATTTTTGCTAATACAGCAGGCAGGCAGTGGAACAGACTGCCAGGGAGGTTGGAAACCTGTCTTTGGAAGTTTTCCAATACCCGACTTGGTAAAGCTGTGATAAACCTGGTCTGATCCAACAGCTGGCCTTGAAGTGATAGAAGAGAGACATAAGGACCTCTGTGGGGGATTCTGAGGACTCTCTGTAAAGAGAGAAACCATTAGCTCTGAATCAGTCAGCTCTAAGAAAAATAGAGATGCATCATGTTAACCACACTAACAGAAGATGACTGGACGGTCTTGATAAATGACAGCTGGCATCAGACCTGAAAAAGAATTTGTTTACGTAAAAGTACAGCAGTAGAACCCCCAAATCTCTTTCTTAGCATGGAAAGTGCTTTAAATTTGTTTTTTTGATTTCACAACTCTTCGTATGTGAGCATGCCTGGCACAAGAGTTCTCTTGAACAGAGCAATGCCACAGTTCCACACAAGTGTCATTAGATCCAAAACTAGGAAAAATCAGCCCTAAGCTGCAGGTTCTTCACATATTTCTTCCTAACAGGATAATTTAAAGCACAGGACAATAGATATAGATTGTGGCTATTTCCCTATAAAATCAGCAATTTTAATAGCATCCATCTTTTCCTACATAATATGATAACACTTGAAAGACTGTTAAACATTTCTTGGAAATTCGCCTTCAGTATGAAATAAGTCTACATTAGACTTTTCTAGGGTAAAGGAAGAAAGAGAGGAAAAAGAAAGTGGAGAGGGATAAGATCCTTCAATATAAAATTCAGAATTCAAAGTTAATTAGGGTAGAAATACTCAAAAAGAGAAGAATAATTTAAACAAGTGCCTAAAGCATTCACTCATGGCATGGGAAAGAGAGTTTATTTTTCTCACCTGTTATGATTACTTCTAAGGCTTTTTGGCAACAACTGGTAAATGTAAAGTGAATAAACAGCTTTTTTTATTATTATTATTTGTATAAAAACTGGTAAATATAAGCAATCTCCAGTTCAAAGTCCAGGTGTCACTGAGAATTGCCTAGATTTTTAATTTGTTTTTCATTGCAAAGCTAGAGCTTGCCAGGTTTGATGATGTGCTACGTGCACCATCTTCATCACAGAGCCTGGATTTTGCACACAGAATCTTAAAGCTTTTGGGGTCAGCTCAGTATTACAAGGCCCAAATGACTAAAATGGCCTATTTTCAGTGTATAAATTAAAATACATCTAAAAATACTACATTAAGAGTAGTTTAAAATGACAAAGTCAAGGACTTAAAAAATGGGATGTGCTAGACATGAAAGTTATGTAACCTTAATCAGGTTTTTGTGAATGCATTTGAGGATGCTGCCCTTATTTGCATCTGTCCCAACTGTCACCCTTCTTTTTCCTTAGCTTCCTCAGGTGTTCCTGTTCTGATTTTTTGACTTCATTCTTTGTCCAAACAGGCTGTGTTCCATGCTCAGAGAAGCTACCCTTCCTCACTCTCAGCCTTCCTGTGGGCTGCTTATCCAATTTCAGACTCCTATTCTCTGCAAGACTGGGAAGCAAAATATCCCTCTCTCTGTGCTTGGGGTGGGGGTGGTTGGCAGGTTGTTTAAAAAGTGCCTTCCACCCGGATTTTTAACCTTCTTTCACAAAGGAAAGAATGTGTGGACCCATGGGCATATCAGGCCACCCTCCACTCTGCTACAGCTTCTGTAGGACTTTATTTGTTTAAGGAATTCCACAAGAGGGTAGCAGCCCCAGAGGTATCAAGCTACTACAAGTTTCATAAAACCATCTGTTCAGAAGAGAGGCATTCTTAATAAATGTAAAGGGAAAAGGATCAGTGTTTATTCAATGCTTACAAAAGGTCTGAGGATGCATTTGAGTTACAAACCACAATATTTCAAGTGGCTTTACTGCTCACAGAGCAACGTGTTTCCCTTGGACTTTTTTCTTCTTCTTTACCTCCTGAAAATAAAAATTGGTCTGGAGCAGAAAGCCACCATGGAAAATTTAAGCCTAAATAGTTAATTTGATTTGGCAATATGATAAACAGCATGGAACAGGGGCTTAATAATAGGCAGCACTAGAGTCCCACATGTAATTATCCATTATGTTTCAAGTGACAAACCACAAAATGTTTCCTTGAGATGTAGGAAAAGTAGCTGCATCCAGACAATTTGGGTTTTGAGTTGAATCCAGTCTAAGGTAGTGTTTACAAATGAACAGTGGTTAGAGGAGGATCTGAGAACTTTCCATGGTGTAGGGAGGAAATGTGCTACCATAAAACTCTCAGCAGAAGTCTCTCATCTTCAGCCTGGTAATGACACAAGTGCTATTTCTGCTTTAATTGTATATGTGACAACGTTGGTTTAGGGCAATAATTATATACCATTGCAACCAATAATGCTTTACAAAAATAGAGAAGGAACCAATTCCCTTTTAAATGCCAACCATTTTTAGTAAAAGCAAGATGACTGTGGATTTCAGAGAGTATCTGCCGACTCACAACTCCAGATAAATTTTGGATAGATTTCAAAACTATGGTTTCTCACATAGGCTGAGCAGTGTTACAATAGTGCAATTTGATCTGCTGCTTCATATTTCCACACATAGCTAAGTCAGTAACTTTTTAAAATTTTGTAGTTTGTCTTTTTAATCTTTTTTGTAAGTATATTCTCAATGTCTTTGGTGCAAACTTTCTCTGTGCCATGCTGTACTAATCATCTGTACATGTTCTTCTACCCTGTGAATTACATTTTGGTCAGCATTATTTTTGTCCTCTTGGCTTCTGTAACACAGTCACTGAAAGATGGATCCCATTCCTTACAAGACAGATAGAAGTGCTTGGAGTGGAACTTATTAACCAGGATACAAGCAACATATTCTGGTCAGGTAAAAGGGACAGGGAGTGGGGCATGGAAGGGAGAAAAGATGGTGTCAGTGAGTAGTGAGAATAGCTGAGTCCCTTTAGAAATTGCTGCAGGGATAGAGGGACTCTGTGGAGAAGTGGAACTAACACAACCCTGAGAAGGCAGAGTGTTCTTCAATTGTACAGAGAAAAGCTGAAATTCCCAGCTTTCAAAACACCACAGTACAGATGGTACTGGCTGGTAGAATTTCTCTTATTTATTTATTTAGGTCTTCAAAGGGAAGTCAGCTTGTTTTAACAGAAGGCAAAATTTAACAAAATTTCATGACCGCTCTGGTGTGCAGTGGGAGAGACGCTGCGCTATCCCTGTATCCTCTCCAGCTGCAGTGGTAAGGGATAGGATGAACTGTACTCATTCACTGGTTGATGCAGCTTTGCTTTGCAGACTAATTGTATGACAAAGGTTACCTGTGATTACTAGGAACTCATCACTAATTAGCAATCTTCCCAAGTAAACACAGACTGTTTTATAACTGTGTATCATACTCACATATGGCTGTTCTCACTTGACTTCATAGACTAAAGTTCAAGATACTACAAGTTAAACCATGTGTTTCCCCTTTGAGCTCAAATAAACAGCATTTAGTACTATAGATCGTGAGACACAGGAATGACTTCATTCATCCCTGATCACACAGGGTTTTTTCCAATTATGTATTCTTCTTCATCAGGGCCTGAAAAAGTCCTGTAAACTCAGAGAAAAGCACTGCCATCAGAGACGAGCAGAGTTGAACTCCTTGAGCTGAGGTGTTTCTAGGATATGCAGTTTGTCCTGGCTGGGTGTTTGTTAAACCTATTAAAGCAAATCAAAGACGCTGCAGAACTACTCTAAGAGAATAGTTCCATGGTGGCACAGTCCTTACAGCTCTGGTATGTTCTCCTGTGTACAACCAAAGATCCTCTCTTGCCAGAAAGAGGCAATCCTCTTGCACTAAACTTTGTGAACAGAAGGTGAATGCAAATTGATCACAAAGCTTCTTTACAGCAAGGTTTTGTCCCTGAAGCTATTAGTTTATTTTTCAAGTTTTTTTGAATCTAATTCCTCCAAATTTACTTAAGAGATAGCTTTTTCAAAGGCATTTGCCATTTCCACTGATCTCTAGATTTTTCCTAATGCATATGCAGTTTCCTTCTAGCAGAGTAGCCAAAATCTGGAGCAATACCTTGTAAGTGGAGGTACAACACTGACTGTCATCATGGCTACAAGATACCTTACACCATGAAACACCATACTCCTCTGCATCTTCTAGAAAGTGTATTTTTTTCCCCTCCTCTTCACAGTATGGATGCTGAGGTACAAATTATTGAGAATAAGTTTTTATTCTTACTGGTCATAAATTTTTTTAAAGAGGTGTTTTAATATTTATCTCTAAGGAAGTGTTGAGGGAAAGAGAAAATCTCTATCCATTGTGACAATGAAAGCTGTCTTCCAGTCTACATGATGGCAGATGCTCCTCTTGGTGAAAAATGTGCCACAGCAAATGATGCTGGATGGAAGGAGATCCTCTTTTTGATGCAGATCACCTGGCATTAATTCTGTCTTCCTCACAGAACACTGCCATTTCATAAAAGCTGGCAGTAGGTTATGGTTATCTCCTCTTTGCAAGCACCTAAGAAATTAAAATCCGATATTACTAAGCAGTTTGTTCAGGTTTTTTATGTGTTGAAATATCTGTAAGTGAGGTAGGCCTACCCTTCATGAGGGATAGGGTACCATGTAAGTAATTGCTTCAATACTTCTCATAGAGGAGTATTTGACTTTAAAACTGGACTTGGTCTTAAGTATCAGATTAAATGTCTTTATTCCCTCATCCTTCAGACTACCATGGTTGGAGAGCTGACCTATCCTCTTCCTGTGAGCACATCTGAAAAACAAGAAATCCCACCTCTCTCATATAGAAAAATTATCTTGCTGCTTTGTGTTAAATGAATAACATTTTCTAAAATGCTAATCAACTGTATATCTTTCTTGCTTTTTCCAGAGAGCTCAGAGTGTGTTCTGGCACTTGAAAACCTTAAATAAAGAAGATTTTAAGAAGAACTCTCTTAGTAGGGTTTATTAGTTTGGATAAAGTACAAAACATGAACAGAGCCACGTGGGTAGGATTCTGCTTACAAGTGACTCAAATTCATCTATTTCATGGTACCCCAGTATAAAATGTGGCCTTTTTGGAAATAAACATCTATGTATTAAATGTTTTACAGGTTTGTTATATGCACTCTTACTGAACATTTCCTTAAGAACCATATAATAAATACCCTGTAAGTAATATGCTGAAATGGTTTTCTGTCATCAGTCTGTGATCTACTTCTAAAGCTTTGCCAAAAAAACCCCTTCAATAAGTTTCCATTTGTTATGGACAAAATTTGCAATAGATTTCAATCACTCCAGTATATATGAAGACTCAAAGCTGGTTTTGTTAGATTTAATATTATCTGTTTGCAAAGGCTTATTTAAATTTTCTTTCTCCCTGACAAGATAACTTTAATATAACATTTCATGTGCTTGAAATTCAAAATATGGCATACACTTACACTGTCCCACTCTGAAGTTGGATTTGAATATTTGTGTACATACACTGTTATTTATGACTATAGCTACTACTCCTGAAATAAACATGGTGCAGCAGGAGAATTAATTTATTTTGCTGTTTTCATTTAATGCATGCCAGACACCCCAGGCCTGTGTAAACCTTCTGATGATGAACATCACAAGATTCCATTGGTAAAACATGAATTTATATCGAAGTCAGTCTTGCTACATCACTGCTATCAGTTCTTCAAGGCAAGGCTGTCTGGGTTTAGCTGTACTGCAATCTTATTAATCCTTCCTGGTGAAGCTGAGAAGTTTTTCAATATGACATTGAAAAATTTGTAATAAAAATGCCTGTTCAATTAGCATTTGTTTTGCTTTAGCCTCAGTCTCAACAGCCAATAAAAAGCTTTATTTCATTTTTCATTTTGAGATAAGAAAATATCTGGAAAAAAAAAATCCAGCAGCCTCCCACATGCCAATCCCGTTCTTTACAGCCTATTCAGCTAAAGAGATATCCTTCCTTGCTTGGCATACATGCCCCAGAAAATTTGGCATTGCCTCCAACAAAAACTCAGTGAGAAACCACCATGCTAGGCAACCAAAGCAAATTGCTGCATAGGACAAAACACACACCACCAACAAAGCTTTCCCTTTGCTGCTGCTGCTGCATCATCCATGTACTGTTTGTTTATGGAGTTTCCAATGAGTAAAAGCCATGAGACAGTAGGTCTCATTCTGTCATTTTGTCATGCTAAAGTCATACACATGAGTTGAATCTTATAAAACCTTAAAAGACAACAGAAGGTCTACTTTTAATTGGAGAGAGACTATTTACAAGGGCATGTGGTGACAGGAAAAGGGGAATGGCTGAACAACTGTGAGTTTAGGTTAGACATTAGCAGGAAATTATTTACTGCAAGAGTGGTGAGGTGTTGGAGATATTGTGGGTGCCTCACCTCTGAAAGTGTTCAAGGCCAGGTTGTATTGTAGAAACAGGCAATCCCCCAGCCAGGGAATAATGTGCTCTGACTCCATGATTCAGAAGGCTGAACCATTGCTTTATTAAGCTATACTATATTACACTAATACTATACTAAATTACATACAGAAGGGATACTATATTAAAGAATACTACTGAAAAACCCGTGGCTGTCTGCAGATAGTCATGACACACGTGGATCCAATTGGTCAAGGAATCAAAACAACCTTCAATGGTGTCCAATTAACAAATTACTTAGGGTAAACAATCTCCATAACACATTCCATATGTGCAAAACAACAGGAGCAGCAAGCAGAGATAAGAATTGTTTTCCCTTCCTCTCTGAGGCTCTCTCTTCCCCAGGAAAAATCCTGGGAGACAGTTGTGCCTGCTGCTCTCTGTGAAGAGAGCTGTGGCCACAAGGTTGGATGGGGCTTTGAGCAATCTGCTCTGATGGAAGGTGTCCCTGCCCATGGCAGGGGGGTTAGGGTTGGATGATTTTTGAGGTCACTTCCAACCCAAATAATTCTGTCACTTTATGATTCTGTGATTCAACCCATCAGCTGCTCACACCCAGCAGTAATAGTCCTCATATTGCTGCCTTCTAAGCTGCACTTCTTATCAGGGCCTAACAGTAAGATACACAAATATGAATTATTACAAATTAGGCTGGTTATAAAAAGTATGCTTTAAGAACTTTAAGAAGGTAATTGGAAAGGCCTAAAAAGGAAAGTTTATTTTTCTTATCCTTTCTGCATTGATTAATGACTCCAGATAGTTAGATAGAAAAATAGATATGAAAGAGCAAAATTCACTTTAAGACCCTTACATTCCATGCACATGAACATACTGAGATGGTGCAGTTCTACTAGGTCTCAAATTTTTTTTTTCCTTTTTGAAGACTGGGACATTTTACTAATACCTGGAACACTGTAGAGCAAAAACTTTTGGTTTCAGTTTACTATTTTACACAGAAATAAAATATTTGCACTTTTTATAGAATATTTTTTTTAACATCAAAACAAATTCTAATTTTAAAATTTCAGCAGAGTCTGCATAAAGGAATAGGAAACCAAATAAAAGATATTTATGTACAAACAGTTCAAACACCTGAATAATATTTCAAATATTAAGGGACAAAATAGTATTTTAAATATTAATTGTCCATTTTTTTCAGTTAAAGATATTATGATCTCCAAATAATAATTTAATAATTATTTGATAATTATTTCATTAAATTCTTTTCATAAAATACCATCTCTAAAACTTCACTGAAAGTAGAAGCAAAATATGTCTGAAAATGCAGTAGTAAGGGCATTCAGTAAGTATGAACTGTATTTTTTTTCACCACAAACTTATTTTGATTCCATCCTAACTATTGATTATGCTATGAGGAGAGATGATTTTACACAGCAAACATAATCCCTTCCCCAAGTTGACTGCAGCATGATGTGGTGGTAGCACACCATCTTCTGGCACTTAAGAGATCACTTTTTAAGGGCATTTTTGAAGAAAATCTGTGGCACTCAAGAAATCAGGAAGACTCCTCATATACACCAGGATTTTTTTTCCTTAAGTCATTCTAAATTGTTTTTTTTTCTTTTCCATAAAAAAAGTATATAAAGAAAATTTCCTGAGTTTCTTTAAACAAACCACTTGCAAATTAGCAGTTTACTTCCAGCTGACAGGCTTAAAAAGATTAAACTTTGCCTTGCTCAAATAACTGGAAGTCAGAGGAGATGATAAATCTTTGATGAAACGTCTGTTAGGAAATTAACTTTTTTTTTTTAGTTTGGGTGTTTTTTTCAACAGTATTATGAAGAGTAACAGTGAGCATGATTGTTTACAAACCATTTTGCAAAATGATTATTAACTTCATTTACCCTGAAAGAGAGAGAAATTATGCCAAAACCTATAGCTAAACACTATATTTAGAGGACTGCAAAACTGTAATTAAACCCTGGTAAGCTGATGGCCTGTGCAGAGAATTATAATGCAGCAGAAGCAGCTCCTGCTGAAGTTCACCAGCACAGGTTGCTGACAAATGCTGCTTATTTCTGGAAGCCTTTTATGGCCTAATGCTGTGACTTTCAGCTTTCTCCAACAGAAAGAGTGGAAGGTGTTTGGGATCTCCATCAGCCCAAGCACTGGAGCTACAGCCAGGAGGACATACCGTGTTCTGGCTCCTGTTGGCTGGAGGCCCATATTTTCTTTTGTAGCCTATGTACATAAACAAGTGCTTTCTTGTTCCTTTGATATGCCTCACCAGATACAAATCAGGCAGGCTGGGATTTTCCAAAACTCGTGCCTAAGCCCAATGTGCTCGGGTAGTCTGTCTGTATTCCGGCTATGCTGTCAACAGCTAACAGTGGAATAGGTCAGGAAATGTGGTCTGGAGCTGGACAGAAGGGGCCTTAGGACTTGGGATGAGAAATAGAGTGCAGCAGGTGAACGTGCTCCATTCTGTAAGAATCATGGAATGTTTTGGGTTAGAAGGGACCTTTAGAGATCATCTAGAGTGACCCCTTGCCATAGGCAGGGACATTTTTCACTAGATCAGGCTGCCCAAAGCCCCATCCAACACGACCCTGAATAGGTTCAGGGATGAGACACCACAAGTTCTTTGGGCAGCATCTCACCACCCTCCCCCTAACAAATGCCTTCTTTTGTCCAATCTAAATTAACCCTCTTTTGGTTTAAAACCACTGCCACTGGTTCTGTTTATCTGCCTAGGTGGAGGACCTCTCTCCATCTTGCTTATAAAGCCCCCTTCATGTACTGCAGGGCCACATAATGTCCCCAGAGCCTTCTCTTCTCCACGTTGAATAACCCCATCTGTTGGGGTTGTCATTTCTGCTGTGAGAGTTTTGTTACCTCCAGACCCTTCACTCCTGTTAATGTGGATTCTTTTCCAAACCCCATGCTTTGTGCTGCAGAGAACAGATGTTTCCTGCTGTCAACATTACCTCTAAAGGAAACACAGCAACAAGTGAAGGCAACACAAAATTAGAAAAAGAAAGAAAACGGATTGAAATTGTCATGGAAACAGAAGAACTTGCTTAGCAGAGCAACTTAAAAATATAGCTACATATCAAAAAAACACTGGCCTCTGGCTGTATCTTCAAAGGTGAGGGAAGGAAAAAGGTCTCTGTTTTACACTAGAGGTGTGCATTTATACTGAGTGCATGTTACAGCATGTTGTTCAGCGTTTTCTGATGGGAAAATGTGGGAATGTCAGCACGTTTGTGTGCATTGGTGGTGTGTGTGAGAGTGTGAGTGCATCAGTGAATGTGAGTGAGAGTGGTTTACAAGGGATTTCTAGAGTGTCAGTGTGTGGCAGTGTATGTCAGTGTGTGGGAGTGTTTAAGTGAGGCAAAGTGCTGAGTCCTGCACTTGGTCACGACAATGCCAGGCAGTGCTGCAGGCTGGGGAAGAGTGGCTGGGAAGAGACCTGGCATAAAAGGAGCTAGGGATGCAGGCTGACAGCTGGCTGAACATCAGCTGGCAGTGTGTCCAGGCAGTGTCCATTGGCCAAGAAGGCCAGTGGCATAAATGGTGTAACCCAGACTGCTTCTTTCAGCCATACATGACCTGCAGGAACCTCAGCTGCTTCCACAGTGTGCAGCAGCTTCATTTGGGCAGGGCCAATCAACTAGAAGATGCTGTAATGTTAATTAAAGAAATGGCTTCCATTAAATTTGTATCCCAGCGCTCGAATGTCCCAGCCCACATTAGCTATTCACTGTAGTGTTCAATGATCCCAGGGGCTGGTGCATGACAGGGGATGTGATACATCCGGTCAATGCCTTGTTCCTTGGCCCAGGTGTCTATGAGATTGCTAGAGTCACACCCACAACTGATTCAGCTCTTTTGGGGGTGCATTGTCACCACAGAAGTTGTTTGTCAACGCCCAAGATGGTGTTCTGGCCCGTGGCATGGGTCACAGAGTAGGTTTCCAGCAATCCAGTAGTTGCTTCAAACTTTGTAAGCACCTGGTGCTTACCATGGGAAGTTTGTGGTACTGTGATATAGTCAACCTGCCAAGTTTCCCCATGCTGGTATTTCAGACATCATCCTCTGTGCCAAAAAGGCTTCAGACACTTGGATTCTTTACTGTGGTGTTATAAATAGCTCACCATTTTCTTCTTAGCCCAGATCCATCTGAGCCACTTCAATTCTAGCACTCTGGTTGTCCTGGTTTTGGTTGAGACAGTCTTTTTTCTCTTTAGTAGCTGGTATAGCGCTTGTGTTTTTGTGATTTATTATGAGCATAATGTTGACAACACCCCAATGTTTTTTGGCTGTTGCTAAGCAGAGCTTATCCTAAGTCAAGGCCTTTTTAGTTTCCCGTGCTGTGTCAGTGAGGAGGTGCTCAAGGAGTTGGGAGGAAGCATAACCAGGACAGCTGACCTACCATGGCCAAAGGGATATTCCATATCCCTTTGGCCCTTGGCCATCCCTTTCCATATCCATGGAAAGTCATGCCCAGTATTTCAACTATCTTTATAGTAACCCAAAAGGGTCTGATTGCTGCTTGAGGATGGAGTGGGACCTGTCCATGGGTCGTGAGGAACTGTATCGTGCACTGCTTCTTTCGCTTGTGTTCTGTTACTCTATCGCCTTTTCATTGCAATTATTGTTATCTTAGCATAATTAGTTTCATTATCATTATTGTATTTTGTCTCAAATCTTTTTTTTCCTATGTCAGCCCAAGAGGTGGGCTTTTACCTTTTCTTTCTACTCTTCTCTCCACTGAGGGTGGTCGTGGGAGAAAGAGCAAGAAGCTGCATGGTACATAGTTGGCAACTAGGGTTAAACCATGTTAGTCCTTGTTTGACACCCAGTTTGAGGCATAAGGAGTTGAGATAATGAGCGATCTGAGCAGAGATTGTTAAAACAAAGTGGTTTTAATAGCTTAATAGCTGCTGGTCATCATGTTGCTTTGTTTGCTCTCAGAGTTCCCGTGTGCACGCTCAGAAGTGCATTATATAGTCGTGTCCTTGCTGGCTGCGTTCGCTGTGTGATGTTCACGTCCTGTGGAGTCCGGGCGAGGATTATCGGTGCTGTGTGCCGCTGGGTCGCGGGGGCCCGAGCCGAGCCCGAGCCGCGCCGGGGCCCGAGCCCGATCCGCGATCCGCGGCGCTGCCCCTTCTCCGCGCCGCCCGCGCCCCCCGGTGGGCACTGCCCGTAATTACAGCCCCGCCTTCCTCGGGCCGGTGCGAACGGCTCACGGCGTTTTCTTCTTCCTTCCTCTTCTCCTTCCTGCCGAATTCTTCGTGAGCCCTCCAGCCCTCTAAGCTGGTTGCATTGGAGAATTTTAAAGGTTTTACTATAGATTCATGGAATGCCCTGGGTTGGAAGGTGCCTTAAAGATCGTCTAGTTCCCCTGCTGCAGGCAGGGACAGTTTGCGCTAGATTAGGATACTCAGGGTCCCATCCGGCTTGGCCTTGAACACTTCTGGGAATGGAGCTGCTTGAGTTCAGTCCTTCAAAGGAAAGTAAGACTTTCATGCACTCTGTCTGTCTTTTCTTCTTTCTGTATCTCTCTCTTCCTTTTCCATCGGTTATGCTTATATCAACAGAAGCAATATTTTCCTTATGGGAGGCTGTGATCATAGAAGCCTCAGACATATACTCAGAAGGCTGCTGCTCACAAGTCTCAGAGAATGATTCACATTCCTTACACACCATTTAACCTCTCAAGGAAATCTATAAAGCCAGTGTGTGTTTTCCAGACTGTGCTGTCACCCTGTTTTGGGCGGTATAAATGCTCAGGACAGGAACCTTCATGTAGGCATGATCTAACTCTTCAGTGGATTATAGAGGAGTAAAAAGGTAGCTAAAAATTGGAAACTTTTCTTCTTTATCTTGCTCCCATGATTTTGGAAGAGAACTTGGAGAGTTTATAAAGAGCATTTTTGAAGGAATCATGGCTATGTATTTCCCTTGTAGGAATCCTGCCTTTTACAAAAGAGATGGGTATTAACTCCCTTCAGAATAACTCATATTTTGCTATAAAGTAACTAAAAGCAGTAAGTGCTACGATCAGCCTGTCCAGAAAAACTTCTGCAGATGATCTTGAATGGAAAAGAAACTCCTTCCTATACTTGCCTGTATAAGAGGGTGCTTAAATCAGACTCCTGAGGTCCTGCTGCTGCCAGTGGTCATTCACCTTTTTTTTGTCATAGGTTTACAGCTTCTTTTTTTTGTTTTGTTTGGCTCATGCCACCCAGGAGTGCCCTTGTGCTGTCCCACAGAGGTGGCCATGTCACCTGTGCCACTCTAGGGAGGCCCCTGTCTCCTAAGCACTGTATCATCACCTCTGCAGTGAACCTCTCAGACCAATGCAGGCCACATGTGCATCCAGGGCATCTGCATGGACACAGTTTTTTAGGAATAGTCATATGTAAAGCAAGTGCTGAATAACAGGAAAAGCAGTCTCTCATATTATCTTCATTCCAAGGAAGTGAAGGTAGTTATACCTTAATGTGCATGAATATATATGCACTTACCAAAATTTATAGAGATAATTAAATTATTTTTTTTTTTCATGGGAAAGAAGAGTCAAATAGATTTAGAAGAGTTTTTAGGCAGATGAGACTGCTCGACTAAAGCTTACAATGGAGAGATTAAAAAACCCAAACAAAAAAGAGTGCTCCGGAAGCAATAAGATTAAAACAGGGTGGAGAGATCTAAAAAAAAAATCTCAAAAAATGAACATGATTTTTTCCTGACAAGTAATACTATACACAAACCAGTTTTTTTATTTTGATAGCTGGTGGAAGCAAGGCACATATCTAGAACGTCCTTGAAAACCAGGTCTTTAAAACTGCTTAAATCTGTAAGAGGCTGGAATAAGCCACAGTAGTGTATGAGGGTGTGAAGGTATTACCTGATCCAGTGTTCTGCTGACTAATGATTTTTTCAGCTCTGAAGCTATTCCTTCAGATACCAAGAGTTATATGTGCCATTGCAACTACAGGGAATGATTAAAAATCAACAGTGTTTCACTTTAGACTGTTTTCTGATGCTGATATTAAATACATTAATGCAAGCAGAGGATATTGAGAAAAATCACTGTGAGAATTTCATAAAAGGTGTAAATTAAATAACATGTTAATTTATAAGATAACATACTGAAAACTACAAACCATCAGTGTCAGTAAATACGAACTAGACACTCAAAGAGAGTCACAGGTTTTTAATGTTTTTGTAAATTCAAGTAGAATGAATGCTTTTGTGCTAATATATTTTATCAAAAATTTTCAAGATGAAGTAGAGAATTATTAACTAGAAATTAAAACTAATGGTTATTAATATTTGAATGTTATATAAAACTCTAGTAAAATAAATGGCATAACCACTTTTAGTGCCTCACAGTAATTGTTCCTTTTTACTGCACTTCACAAGTCAGCTTAAAATTATCTTCAGTTATTTTCTGAATTCTGAGTTCAGCATTTCCAAAGCTATGAAATATTTTCTCTTAGAGTCTACTAATTTTAATTTTCACCACTGAGAAAAAAAAAAACAACAGAAAAAAAAAGGAGAGCTCTGACCATGAAACACAGCATTCCCTGTTAAATCTAAGTCCTTTAAAATAGTGTTTTTGCATTACAAGCTTGCACTTGCCCTTCAGAACTGAGTCTTGACTTCAGAGTTGATCCTCTTGCCTATTTCAAATCCCAACTCACAAAAAGTGTCCATTTCACTTAGAGCAGCTGAGCACCAGGGTGGCTCCAGCACTGCAGAAAAGAGACAGGCAGGTTCCTCACAGGGATATTGTTTGCAATGTCAGGGAATGCAACTTTAGTCCAGAAATCAACGGTGGGAACGTTTCTGATGAAGTCACAAAGAAACAGCTTTGACAGTCTGCATAGAACAAAAACATGCATGATCAGGAGACCTGAAATATTTTTATATCAATGGCATTCTGAAACCAGGGTTGTGCTACAGACTTCTGCAGGCATAGCTATGTTGGTCAAAGGTGTGAAATGCATTTTTGTCACTGTGTTGGGGGGTAGAGAAATGACTAAAGTTAAATAAAATGCTAGAAGTGATTTTTTCTTTTGAACAAAGTGCATCTTCAGCAGAACTGATTGTCTGTCCCATATTCCACTGTGCCATTTAAGTGCTCTGAAAATGGATATGGCCTCATGGTTTTCACTCATAAATGTACTGTATCTTTTAACATCTCACTTCAACATCTGTAATCTTGGAGGGAGGTGAGCAGACAAGGGTATCACAATACTTTTGGAATTTTTGCTTGTACTTTACAGGTTGTGATATGGAATCCACATACTGTGGCATCTGTAGCCTTGTAAAAATGCTGAGTACTATATTTTGCTCTCTCAGTGCCAATTACTTATCAGTTTACAGAACAAAAAATTCTTGCAGTTTGTAATTGAGTACTGTAATGCCCCCTTTTTGAGGGCCAGTGAAGTAAATTCTACTGTGAGTGTAGCTTGGGGGAGGTCACTTCTACAGAATATACCCACAAATAATTATCCATCGAGTCATTAAGAAATATCTTTGAAAATGTAAATTCTTTTTTATTTTCTTCTTACAGAAGTTTAAAGAGTGATTTTACAGGTGGCATTGTATAAAGCAGATTTTCAGAAGCAGAATTAGGATCCTCTTCTTTCATTTTAAAATAAACATGTCTCCAATGCCTAATAAAATACAGAAAACAAATGAAATTTCCTTGTATTTTACATGCCACGTGTCTGCTAACTATAGCATTCCTTTAAAGGTCTCTCTTTTTTCAGTTTTACCTTGGAATTTACCAGCTGTGGTTTACCAATGAAGCAGAAGAGATTTCCTTCCTTCCCTCCTTCCTTCCTTCCTTCCTTCCTTCCTTCCTTCCTTCCTTCCTTCCTTCCTTCCTTCCTTCCTTCCTTCCTTCCTTCCTTCCTTCCTTCCTTCCTTCCTTCCTTCCTTCCTTCCTTCCTTCCTTCCTTCCTTCCTTCCTTCCTTCCTTCCTTCCTTCCTTCCTTCCTTCCTTCCTTCCTTCCTTCCTTCCTTCCTTCCTTCCTTCCTTCCTTCCTTCCTTCCTTCCTTCCTTCCTTCCTTCCTTCCTTCCTTCCTTCCTTCCTTCCTTCCTTCCTTCCTTCCTTCCTTCCTTCCTTCCTTCCTTCCTTCCTTCCTTCCTTCCGTTTTTTAACTTAACTGGTGTCCAACCATAAGTGTTCAGCAGTACCAGGTACTTTATTCCCACTCTGCTGCCAAGGTCAGTGTTTTTCTCTAGGAGCTCTCTGCTCGCTTTTGATCACCAGGCTACATCTCTGCTCAGGCTTACCAAGGAGATACCTAGATAGAACATTCTATGAAATAAGTAACAAGCAGTTATTCGAATCAAGACTCATTTCCTGTTACTGATGCACCCTCGAATTCATGGCATACCTCATTTGAAGCTGGGTTTGTTAATATAGACAACTTGCTAATTATGAAAACCTAGTATATTTTGGTGCTCAAACTGCTCTGGTAACCTCTTTCACTGTAAAAAGTGACTCTGTCTTTCATTGAGAACTTCTGAATGCTTATAGATCTCCTAAAATCTTGCTGGTATTTTTTTTAGCACAGTAGTTTTTTCAAGTGCTTTTCACCACTAGAGGGTAGAGAAATACAGTATTGGCCAGCAAGTAAAAATTCCTTGCTCTGCAAAGAAAATAGCTGTTTATTGCTGGTAGGATTCAGAGACTCCTCCAGCATTCCTTTCAACATGACTGTTCAGAAGGACTAAATGTGAATACAGCTCCCAGAGGTGAATCGAGCCCAGATAATTACTTTGATTGCTTGCAAAGAGTCCTCTGCCATCCTACATTTGAATATCAGGATTCACTTTCATCTGAGTGCTAAGTTTGCAACTGAGCCCAGGTATTCTCTAAGTGGGGACAGCTGAAGATGAATTATGTTTTATGTAGCTTAAACTGCTTATGAAAGTACACAAGTACTTCAGTAAGCCTACTTTCATATTGTTGGTGGGTTTCTTGATGAGTAATCATCCTCTGAATCTCTGCTTTGTAATCCAAGATTCCTGTGATCATGATAGGCATTTCTGTGATGTGTTACATATAATTATCTGAGAGAATTTATCTGTATGCAAGATATCCTAGCATCTGGGAATAGGTAGATATTTGAAATACAATTAAGCTGATTTTGTAACCATTTTGTAAGTTAATTAAAATATGGTATATAATTAAAATGTGGAATGTGGAGTGGCATGTGGTGTGCAGCTCCTCAGGGTTAAACTCAACTTCTTGGTTAAATTTATCTGAAGACTCATGCACTGTAATTAAAGCATCTGTAAGTTATAATTTGGATAATTAAATTCTAACACAACTTCTTTTGAGTGCATACAGTGGAAACAAAATGCATGAAACGGAGGATATTTTGCGACTCAGAAGATCTTTCTAACATAACCCAATAAAATTTATTCTCTGCTGAAAACAACCACAGGTCACAAAATTTTGATGCAGGCAGCTCAGATAGGTTTACCAGGTTCCTTAACTCTTCAGAGATATACATAGAGTACAGGCTTTAGGTGGCATTCCTGCATTCGAGAATTCTGTGTTTTGTTCTATACTTGTTTTTATTCTTTTCTGTTTTCATCTATGGAGTAAAAAACCTGCTCAGAAAAAAAAACCCAAACAAACAAACCAAAAAAAACCACACAAAAAAACCCCAAAACCCCCAACATTTTCTTCTCCTAAGTCATTAATTGCCAGCTGACCTCTTAGCAAAGAAATGATAGAAGCCAGTTAACCCTGTTTTAGAAGCACTCCTGTAATTAAAAGATAGAAAAAGATTTCCTCAATTTATATGTAAAGTAAAAGAGATAAAAAGAACACATCTTTTCCAAAGAGCTGAGTTTTCATATATTCAGAACAGATTTTGACTTCCTTAAAGTTTGCTAAAAGCATTAGATGAAAAAACCCCACTCTATTTAAAAAACATCTGTGGTGAAGAATTCCTCCTTGAAACAGTCACCTTTCATTGCCTGCTGCCATACACATCAAGGGCTTTGCTTCAGCTCAGGCTAAGGCAAAGAAAAACAAAATGAGGACAGGCCTGATGTGAATGAGTGACATGAACCCTGTTTATTCCATACTTCTATTATGGAATCATTCCTGTTTGAAAAGACCTCTAAGATCATCAAATCCCACCATCAACCCAGCGCTGCCGAGCCCACCACTAAACCATGGCCCTAAGCACCCAATTTACACATCCTTTAAATACTTGCGGGATGGGCACTTAAACATCCCCAGGACAACCCATTCTACCCTTTTGGTGACGAACTTTTTCCTAATAAATTTTTCCTCTAAACCTTCTCCTTGGCACAGGCTGTTTGATAAGGGCGAGGGGGAAGCTGAACAGCCCAACCCTTCGCATGTGGAGCACCACCTGTGTACGGAGCACCCCCTGTGTATGGAGCACCCCCTGTGTATGGAGCACTCCCTAGAGCCAGAGCACCGCTCCTGTCCTATCCCCCACAGCCTCCCTGTGCTCTGGGGAAGAAAGGGTCACACTAACCCACCGCAGCTGTGGGGAAAGGCTGATTGCCACCTACTGGGTCCAGTCAGCTGCACTGACACCAGCTCTGCTCCTGAAGCATGGCCGGAGGAAAGCAGTGGCTCTGCGCCCTGTGTGCCAATGCTGCTGGAAAGGGAGCAAAGGAGTGTGACACTGTGGCTGTTTGGGAAGGGATGCAGCAGTCTTTCTGGCTTTCTGAGCTTGTGGATAAGGAGATAGACCCAGAGAAAGCTGAGGATTTGCTCTATGCTGTGCTGGTTGAAGCGGTATGTTCACTGCAGGCATGATTTAAGTGACTGGCATCCTGCTCACAGAGTGCATGTTAGCCGATGCTTCAGTTTTCTCATTACTGTTATATTGTTGACTTTGTCCTTCTTGTGGGTTGATGTCTCTAGAAGACACCTCCTCTAATTCTCTGTACTGAAGATGATGAATGGATCCATGTGCATTGTGAGTGGTGGTAGTGGGAAAAGCGCCCTTTCCTGAGCACTCACAAAAACTCTGTGGATACTAATGGGCCATCAGCTGTCAGGCACAGCTCATCTGTGACCTTTTTGTGAAGTGGGCAGCTTAGTTATGACCCAGACTGGTTGAGATAATTATGCAGGGACATCATGCCTTCTGTCTGTCATGAACTGAAAGCTGTATTGACTGTATACTTGAACAGGTGTCAAAGGAAATCTGTAACTTGAGGACATGCTTTTAAAATAAATACAGATAATATCAGGAAAGTGTCAAAAAAGTAGGAGAGTGGTGATGTGATGGGGATGTTTGAAACGCACAGGAAGACTGACCTAAGGAATCCTAAGCTAGCTACATTGCCAGTTAAACAAGCCTGATATTTTCCTTTGCAATTACTAGTTTGGGAGGTCATAACTACTGGATTGCAATCTACCTGGGGCTTTGAAAGCCTTACTACAACATGGAATGAATTCTAATTTTAGAGGAAAATACTCCACAGCATCAGAGAAACATAAATGAAATGGATTAAGAATAGAATAACTGGCATATTATGAATAAGGCAGTCTTTCGTGAGCAAATGATATTTTGAGACCTGCTTATGTGCCTAAGATCTGCCTTAGATCCAGCACTATTGGAATTGTCTTTGTGACTTGGGGCAAAAAATTGCAGCTGAGCACATTTGCTCCAAGGACTGAAGAAAATTAAATAATCATCAAGACAAATCCATCCTACAGTGACTTTTGGTTGCTTTGTAAGTTGGTTTCTTTCTACAGAAGCAGGGCACTCACATGTTGGACTGCAAAAGGCAAGCTGACAACTAGGGGGAATATCCTGGAGACAATGACTGCGAAAAGTGACTAGTGATAGTGTCCTTTTAGTTTGTCATTAGCTGCCAGAATTACAGTGTAGAGAAACCTTTTTGTAATCAGTGATTTTACGCACAGAAAGAAAGTGTAGCAGAGGTCTGGCTAGAAAGATGTTCTTCTGACACATTTTCAAAGGACTTTGAGAAACAGGAGAGCCAGAGAAGAGCAATTTTAGGATCACAGAAGACAATTTACAGTGGGTTGCTTAAAATGCCTTGATTAGAAAAAGTACCAAGAAGTGACTCCTGACAAGTATGCAGATTTCTTGGGTGGAAGGGGGAATACCAGAGTTACTAATAAGTTAATAAATACCAGGGGCTGTCAGCAAATCTGGCTCGATAACTCCCAACAGGAGTTGCCATTTTGATCTCACTTTGGAACAAACTACCGAGAACACTTCTGTAGGCCTCTCTCTTATCTTGTTCAGCTCAAGCTTGGTTGCCTTTCTCTTTTAATACAGAAACAAGGGGATGAAACCTGAGGTCTTTTGGTATCTTTCAGGTCAGATTAGATGATGAAATTGTCCCTGTGGACGTACAATTCCAGGAGTCTCTGGAAAGGCTGATATCCAACATGTTTGAACAGATGAGTGTAGACAAGACAGTCTGGACTGAAGCACACACCAGGAACCAGTGTTTTTAAGCTGTTTTGCAGGATTTTTTTCATTATAAAACTCATGGATGAAGTGTAGGAGAAAAGCCAAACTGGCCTTGAAGTAAGAATGACCTTCTTGGACCATTTGTCCTTGGCAAGCTTAATACCTAAATAGCAAGTAAGGTGTTGTCTAGTCCAGGAGCAATTGAAAGCGGCTGATGCTTCTCTGAAATAGTCTTTATTTAGTTTTTCCAACTTATTGTACTTTTTTCAGTCAAGTTCCTGAGCATATGAAAAAGCAATTATGCCATATTTCTCATGCTAATACAAAATGTTCACTGTTAAAATAGTGTATATTTTGTTCTCCATTCATAAAATCTACTCCTTCCCTGTGATTGATTTTGCAGGTCAACAAAATATCTGAAGTTTTGGTTACAAACAAATTTCTCATTTCTTTCTTGCTCTCTCTCTTATATTAATATTTGAATTTTAATAATCTAGTGTAGAAAAAACATAGAATCTTTTATTTTTTTAAAGCTGTTATACAGTTGTGCATGTGTCACTTTATATGCGCCATAAATCCTGTTACATTATTTACCTTTTTAAAGTTATTTTGGTTACAGCTGTAAGGGCCTGCTCAAGAACAGGACGAACTGACTTTATAAAGAGTAGTTCTTGGTTTTTACAAGATGCAGTCAGGTCTGCTGAATACCCAAGTTCTAAGGGCCTAGGACTTTCTTAATAAGATCTTTCTGTGGAATGCAATTTTTTCAGGGGTTATAAGTCTAAATCCTCCATTTATTTTCAGTATAAGTAGTAGGCTTGTGTGTGTAAATAGAGAAATTGACATAACCTTTCTGCCTTCAACCATCTGCAGATATAAAATGTGAGCACAGTTAGAACTTTACGTATTGTGCTGGTGGAAAGACGTTGTACAAAGGGACTGCATATTTCTTATGCTAATCCCGTTCTTATACTAATCCATATTTGCCCAGATTTGTGACTTTACTTAGGAATCTAACTTTCTGCGGATAAAATAATTCTCTGGCTTTCCTCCAGGCTCTGATTCCTTTTCTGCAGGTTTTGTGCAGTATATTCCTTAGGCAAATCTGAGTGCACAAACAGAAGCCCAGACTGATGCCAGTTAGCCATTATGGTCTGTCTGACATGGCTGAGCCATTTCACATGACTGCAACTATCCGGTGGGTTATTATTGCAGACCCCAAACAATCCTCAAATTAAATGCTTGCAGATTTTGATGTCTGATTCTTTTCAGGCACATGACTGCATAAGCGGTTCAGTCGTCAGAGGCCAGGAACTTTTGCACCTCCAGTTGATCTTAATGTGGCAAAGCAAACTTTACAGGATTTCAAAACAAGCCTCCCTTTTCTTTGTCATGCTGTTTAAGTAGGAACATTTGCATACTCTGGTTCTTCCACTTATAGAAGCAGAAGTTTCTATCACAGCAATGATGCTATGAAGCAAAATTTACACAAATCTCAGAAAATAATTTAGTTGGCTGAGAAGTCATCTAAATGGTGTGATTGATTTAAACATTGTCCAGAAATAAGGCTTGGTGAGAAAATAATGCTCCCACATACACTCATGAGGTTTCTCTATTCCAGCCAATGTTTTTCCAGGTGCTCTACTGTTTATTAACACTGTTGAGCTTGTGATCCTCGTGTTGTTTTGTTTTTGTTTTTCCTTTTTCTTCCCAAGAATTCCTCTAGGGAAACATGTCTTTACAGCCTGACAAGCATATATGTGCATTCTGCAAGGATTCATGGAGGGTGACAGTGGGTACAAGGGGGAGAGAGGTGGTCATCAGTCTCTCAGTCAGCCTAGTCTGGACAAATAAATGATGTGCCTTATGGCTATAATCTTATCTGTCTGTAGTGTCTTCTCCCTGCTTTCAAGAAAGTTAGACCTGGAATGGCTCCTGTTGTGTGTTTCATGACAATAGCTCTCTTTCTTTGAGGTCTTGTTTTTAAGTATCACGAAAATGATGTCCCTTATTTTGTTCTTCCCAATGCTGGTGCAATATGTTCTAGCTAATTTCTCTGTCACACGTGATTAAATGAAAAAAGAGCAAAGATAAATGAGAGGCAGGGGAGAGGGGGCAACATTTCTTTTTCTGCCTCCATCCTACCAAGGGATGTGTTTTCTTCCCTGTTAGGCATATTTTACTTCTCTCCATACAGCAGAATTTATGTTCACCCGTTAAGAAAAATACATACATGACCTAGGGGTATATGTGGCAGCAAGTCAGGAATAATTTAGGCATGAGATCATATGTGAAGAGAAGTGCATTGCTGCTGGAAAATGTTCTGCTAGTATTATGAAAACACTGGTACATATGTTTTAAAAGACACATTATTGTGATAATGCAAAATAGTTAATATGTTAGTGAGCATAAGGATGAGAAAAAACCAAAATTAGGAAGTGACAAGTTACCAACAGCCGATGATGAAGTTATCCTTGAAACTAAGGCTAAAAATTACTCTGACAGAACATTTCATTTACAGGAGTGCTGAATTAATCACTGCCCTTAGCTAATGCACTTACCAGACTTGGTGACAATATGGATAAAATCTAGATTCCTTTATGTTTTTTTTCTTCTTAGCATTTACATGGAAAAATGTATTATGTCACCCTAAACCCTCAGCTCAGCTAGTCTGTGGTGCCAAAGAGCTTACAGATTATTCGTCTCACATTCTTCAGGAAGTTATCCACCAAATTTTGCAAGACTCCTTACTGATGAAAGTAACATACAAGTAACATAGTTACATGACAATTCATTGTAGCTCTAGAAATACAATGAGAAATACTGGGATACGAAAGGGATATAATATGAAAGGGATAAAATTTAAACAACCTAAAATGCAACATAAGGAGATAATTGTGTTCTTTAAAACAGTCATGTGAGAAGGCAAGGCAGTAGAATATATTATGGTGTAAGGCTATTTTACAAGAGGAACATTACACTCAATCTGCATTATCCTGTGTGGAAATATGAGTTCTAAATATATCATGCTACTCACTTCTTTCTGAAAAGTATCTTTGCATCCTTAGAGAAAAGGGTAACATTTGGCCAAAACCCCATGGATGAGGTTGTATAGAGACTGTCTATCCTGCTAAAGATCAGGGACCAATGCATGCTCCATTTGCTGGATCTGCAGCAGGAGGCAGTTGGTGCTATAACCTCACAATACCTGAGCAGTTTTTTTCATTTTTTTTTAACTTCAAACTAACTTCAGACTTTTCCCAGACACTGAAATCTGAAATTGTAAGAATACACTAGAAGTGGTCCTCCAGGTTATCTTTCAGTTTAATTACACTTGAAAAAAATCTGGTTTGTGCATGCTAGATCCACTAACCCCTTCATGAAAACTATTGCATTGTGTACAGGAAAGTGCAGGGGGAACTACTTCAAAAGAGCAGATATATCCATTAAAAGCATAACCATCACCTGATCTATTGATGGCTACGATACAGAGGAATGTAGTTCTTGCAAGTAGCAAAATCCTATATCCTTTAATATGCAGGAGACATTTCTTAATCAATGCCCAGCTTTATGATTTCAGAACTACAGCATGCTTACAACCTCTCATGAGTTCACTAAGTGGATAGGAACTATGTGGAAAAAATAATAGACGTTAATGATTACAATCTTATGCTGTCAATTCTCCTGTCAGTTACAGAATTGCTTTTTGTAATGCTAATTAAAACAAGGAGCCTCAGCAAAATGCACGTCTCTTAAATATATTAGTTTAGAAGTGTCTAAAAACATGCCAAATGCTGAGCTATCCAACTCCAGCCCAAAACTTATGGCAGGTGGGCTTAGGTGGGGCTTGATGAACTCCAGCTTGTCCCTGGAGTGCTCAGGCTGCTGCACGCCCACCTTGGAAGCTGATGGTTTTCTTGGGTCAGTGCTGGGCTCCGGTGGGGCTCAGTTTAGACAGTTACAAATCTCTCCTGAACATCACAGCCTTTGGGGTAAAACTGACTCAAGTTCAGCAGCCTTGAACTGTGGGATGGGCAGAGTTTTTTAGGGCTGACCAGCGCTGGGTGGGTGGGTACGTGCCTGGCACAGGCATGCCCAGCCATTGGATCAGGGCTCTCAAAACTGCCAACAAAAACTTGCTTGGCAAACACAGTCCTGTTAATAGATTAGAGGTTTTTTTCCCCTGAACAAAGGCTCTGTTGTGGTTGCTTCAAGCCTTAACATGCTTTACAATGCTCCTTCCCTCCCTCATTCCCAGAAGGATATATATCAATGATGAAGTATTTCCTGCATGCACAATATTTGTAATCAGTCTTGTGATCCTTCAGAAGGAAAAAAGATATTTTAATGACAGATGTTTTAAGTCATCTTTAATTTACTTATTAGAAGGAAACCTGTTGTCCTAATCAGTTTGATTTTGTTGTACAAAAAAAAAAAAAGTTAGATAATCAATGTAGCTTACATGATTAAGATTGATTACCTAAGGGAAATGAAAGTCTCTGTTATTAAATAAGTAGATAAACAGTTCAAATTTATTATTTGAAATTACATATAGTGTTTCTATACAGTCTTCTAGGTCTTTTTGAATTTAAATTTCTGTAATTCATAATTTCAACACCATAGTTTTCATTAACATTTTAAAAAAATGCATATAAAATTACAAGTAACTCTAAAGATATCTCAAGTTTATAGTAAGTTATTTCTTATAGATGTATGCAGAATCTCTGTGCAACTATAGAAAAACACAAGGAAGTGACACAAACCATTGGTTTTGATTCCTCTGCAAGAGAGCTGGACAAAATAAATGTGGGAGATAGGTAATTTTAATATTTGCTTAGAACTGAATATGCTTATATCTGAGTAACATTTGCCCATAGGTAAAATCTGGTTGAAGTTTTAAAGGAAAATGGTTTTGCTCAGGATCAGGATGATGAGGCTGAAGAAACCTTATATTGGTTTCTCAAGGAAGTCTTGGGCTGACAGAACCTGTTCCTCACAGGTGATTTCAATTTCCCATACACTTGTTGGGAAAACAGCAGGGCAGTGCACAAGCCTTGCAGCAGGTTCTTGGAACACACTGAGGACTGACTCTTGCTGCAGCTGCTGGAGGTACTGACAAGGAGCAATGTACTTACTGCCCCATGTACTGCCCATGAACCAAAACGACCTTACAACCACCAGTGTCACCCTGGAACAGACTAGCCAAAACTCTGGGGAGCTGGAGATCCTGCTGGGCGATCTGAGGACCACTTGTGAAGACACATGATTTTAGAAGAGCCAGGTGCAACATCCTCAGAGCCAAGCTGTGTGAGGTATCACAAGCAGTAACCATGAGGAGATCTTTTCTCTTTCCATCTACAAATTGGCAGAAAATGATATTTGATAGGAGGTGGATTCATTAGTAAATCATCTGAACTTCTAGAACTTGCAGTGAAGGCAATAAAACAAAGAGTGGCATCACACATAAATCCTTTGTATATACATATCAGGCAGGTGAAAATAGAAAAAGAATTCCTGATTTAAGGACAGAGATGTCCGAGGACAAAACAGTTGAAAGATGGCTTTAGGAGGGTAGCTTCTAGAACAACCTTCATATAATAATGAGTCTTATAATTAATTCAAATATATATTTACATAATTTTATTTATTTTTAAAAATAATCATATGAAATATCTGCAAAGGCAGACAATCAGACTCTAGGACCCAGCAAGCTCTTTCAATTATTTTGTGCAAAATTAGCTGGTACATTATTAAGACTTTTGAATTTGTATTCAGGGCTAGTAAAAATTCAGAACTGAAAAATTAATTACAAATATCACCTAGCAGTAAAAGTTTATAATAATTTCTCTGTCATATGTCTGAATACATGCCACTGAAAGAAGAAGTAGTTATGGAAAACTTAAAGGGGAAGATTTACCTGTGTGCATTGTTCTGTTTCTGCAGCATTAAATAACAGAAGGAAGATCTTTTGCCATGAGACCTACTGACAGTTGCTACCAGAAGTGCCTGCAGGAGCTGATTGTGGATTGTTCATTGCTGAAGGGAACATGCAAAATGTTTGTGCAGTTTGCACTTTTAATTTTTGCCAATGTGCATGACTGTTTAGAAAAAAAATGGGGCTTGATACCTCTAAAAACTCCCAGCCAATTTAATATTCATAGGTGTTCCTGTGGACTTAAAATCAGCTTAACATTTTTAATGTGCTTTTAGGCACAGAGCATCGTTAGCACCCTCTTTCCTCTTTCCTTTGTGTGTCCAAAGCAAAGTAAAAAGATAGGCCCTTATTCCAGGCAGCAAACAGAGAATGACTGATTGATTTCCTTGTAGAAGCTGCTCTCTCTTTCTCCACTGTCAGTTTTCCTCTGTTGGGAAGATACTGTTGGTGTTAGAGAAGAGTTGATGCTGGGAAAAGATGAGCTCTCAAGGCCTGTGCTGTGGCCAGGAGAGTGAGACTTGGCCTCAAACCAAACAAGAGGAAGCTTCCCTGCGTGCAGAGATTATTGCAGATGGACAGTATGTGCTACCCAAAGAAGGCTCCAATTGCTCATTGAAGTATTGGAGCAAATTAGTAACCTCTTGTAGCTGAGGAAAAATTATACTCAGAAGAGAAATGTTGTAATTTTGAGAAATGATGCAATTACAGTTTGTCTTTCCCTGCTGTTTTATGTGCTTTAGCACTGTCTCATGGCAGTGAAACTAAAGTGTGAGATGAGTGAGAGGAATCATTATTCTCTTTATTTCAACTGTACTCTGTGAATGCTGTATCTGTGATGATCTGTGAAATATATACAACTCAGATAAGCAATAAAATAAAGGAAGGATATACTGTAATAAAATAATTTTTAAATATTATATAGATGAATATCAAAGTATTATTAGTGTTAATACAGTGCAGATTAACGCCAATACAGTTATATATGGAATAAAGGAATGCCCATGCTTACTGCTACTCATATAAAATGAGCACACAATCCAGTTGCAGCCTTGGCTCATCTCTGATGCTGATAAACACCTGATGGAGAAACTGATGCAGAGGTGGCATCAGCCACAGCAGCAGATTATCTATTGCAGTGAAAGAGGGAGAGAGTAGATCAGATAAATGGTTGTACAAGGTGAAGTATGAAGGAGTGGCACTAAATTTCCACCTCCCAAATATAACTGTTGTTCTAGAAATTGAAGTTTCAAGTGTGTGAGCAGAAAGGGGATGTTGCCATGTGAGCAGTTTCTGCAGGTATAACAGCTGAAGCATTTCTTAAATATCCTACAGAGAAAGCTACAGAGCCAAAAATGGGACTTTAATAAATAAATCTAACTCTTTTACAGACAAGTTATACTCTTTTTCTAAGCTGTTTCCAGCTTTATAATGAGAGTTTAACCTTGTGTTTGCCTAAATATACTGTCTCTTCTTTATCCAAGCACTTATTTGATAAAACAGTGGCCAGACAAAGGTGATGAATGAGGTGATTTTGCCTATTTGGAGGGAAAAGATTTAATATACAAGAGTGCTTGCCTGCAGACCTTGTGGAGCTCACAGGCTGACGTGTGTACATGTCTGGGGACTCTGGCCCATTTCCTGCTGAGCCTGGGGAGTCTGGGTTCTGGTTTTGCCAAGTCCTGGAAGGCACCTCCCCTGTGATGAGGCCCAAGGCAGTCCTGCTCCTGGAGGACACCGGCAGCAGGGAGACAGCTCATTCTGGGCAGGCTCCCTGCCTATCACACCTGTCTCACAGCTGTTACTGCTGGACTCCACACGGGATACAGTTTCTCCAGCTTAAAAATTGGATCTCTTACAGGTGTTCCAAGGCAGCTGAAGTCTTGGACTATCAAAGCTGTGTGCCAATAAATACTATACAGTGAAAGAGTGATTATTTCCCCCCCACCCCCCCAAAAAAAAAATTAAAAGGCTATTTTAGCACTGCTAATTTAAAGAAAAACTACTTCAAACTGCATCACTTGGAGACAGACTTTAGAGGCTATGTATTTACAAAATGGCACTAAAGAGAAAGAGACATTTATTTTTATCTGAGCTCTGCTCAGAAAAAGAATTATAGCTTTTGATAATTATGTGTTCACTGAAAAGCTTGTGTTTCATATGTGGCTGCACAATTCCCTGGCATTTCTCAGAGAGATCATAACAACAGTTTTGTTGGTTGTAGACTTTGACTTTCAATTTTGATCAAAGAAATTCTGAATAACAAATAAGCATTTTTCACTCTATTTGATTCTTCTGAGGTTCTGGAAAAAAAAGGAAAACATTTCAAACTATTTTTAAAGAAAAGACATGAAACCTATGAGCCTGGAAAACTCTATATGGTTCTCAGCATCTTATGACATGTAGCATTATTTTTAAAGAATAATAAGTTCTTCATTGTAAAAGATTGTAGATAACCTGGTTGGTACCTAAATTCCCTAAGTCTGTTTGACTTTGGTTATATTTTGGGTCTAATGCACTAGCACTGAAATAGTTACTTTAGCATTTCCTTTTGCAGCTTTCCATTACAATGTATGTGAAATCCAGATGTATTTGTTTTCTTCCGAAGAGTTACCTTGGGATACAAAATCACGGCTAATGAATCTGAATATGTTGGATCTGATCCCAGTCCAGCCCTCTGAGAAACCCAAATACCATTACCTCAAAAAAAACTAACCCCAAAATGGATTAAAATGGCATTGTATGCCAAACAATTATGCTTATTGATCATAACAAAACCTATTGTTTTTGCTTGACAGGAGGAGTCAACAGAGTTGAGATAGTGGAATAAAAAATTTACTGTATATGTAATCCTTAAACTATTTTTTCTCTCTTTACTTTTAAGAAACAGTTCAGAAAAATAGGCTCCCCGGGACTGAAGGTTTAGTAAGTTGAATTTTATCCCTTTATGCCCCAGAAAGTTTTTTCTCCCCACTAAGTTCTAGTTTAGACATCTGAAAAGAAAGCCTTACAATGGAAAACTTGACTAAATTCTAGCTAGGTTATGACACTGCCAATGGGGTATTATATTAAAATTAATTTTGGAACACATAACAATTTAAAACAGAGCTGCTGTAGGTAAAGCAAGAGATAATTATACAGAGGTGACAACCAACTTACTTCAGAAGGAAATTATACAGAGGTGTATATACAGAGGTAATAGCAAACTTCAGTTCCTTTTCCCCCCATCAGTACAGAGGATGTTCTCTTGTCCCCATGACTGAATTTCTGTTACTGCTGTTTTGGTCATGATGAATGACCCTGTTGCTGGTGCTGCAGCACTGCAGACCCTTTTCTAAGAGGAGCTGCTGAGGACTCATCTGCTTGCAGTTAGCAGAGGTGAAAGCTCAGGGTGTGATTAAACCCCAGCACGTACAGAGCACACAGCACTGACCTGCTCCTCTGCCTCCCTTCCAATAGCCTCCTGCTTCCAAAGGGTCTAAAGGCTGCCTTTTCCAAGTAATATTTTCCAGAGCAGAAAAAATAAATCAGTGAAAAATGCATACCAAATGTCAGCAGTTCTGGGATATACAGTATCCTTTATCACTGATAGGAAGTGGCTCATGCTCAGCATCTCAGTATCTCATGAAATAAAAGCTGCAGTTTATTTAATACCACACTAGATAAAGTTGCAGGTTGTTTGTGCAATTGTCAAATCAGCTGGTCACTTCTTTATCTTTCAGTTCCATTAACCTGTTTCCCACCTCTCTAGAGAAAATGGCAGGATTTTGCATTTCATTAGAAAACATATTACAGTCACTAAATATTTATTATTATCACTTCCAGTAAGATAGAAATGATTTTATACTATTTAGTGCATCCTCTTGGAAATCAAAAGCCACACCTCTACTGAGTATAAATGATCACATGCCATTGCAATTTAGAGATCCAAAGGCCTACTCTACCTACAAGTCCAAAAAGATACATAAAAACTAACACATTTCTTCTTTATAAATCATATTCTCAGAGACAAATCACAATATTTTTCCACTTCTGGCATTGTAAGAATGATAAGGTCAATGTGTGAATGTTCCAGAAAAAAGAATAATTTACTATATTTCACACAGGAGTGGAATGCAGAGGCAAAAGTGCAGTGAAACAGGTTTGCTTTGACCAGGTAAGTTTCACAGTGTTGCCCAACACTACAGTGTTACTTTTTTGACTTGCAAAAGTGAATATGAACAGGGAGATGTCAATTTCCATTAAATCTTTTTGGGATGAACATGGTTTTATGTATACCTATGATACATCCTGAATAAAGATTTGTTTTTGGAAGGTGACAAATATGAGGGTAAAGGGAAAAAAAGAAGGAGAGGAGGAGCCTTTCCTGTTTCAGAAATCTTTGTTTCATTCCCTCTGGAGAATAAGAAGTAGTCTTTTTTTTTTTTTTAATATTATTAATTCCTTGATTATATTCAGTCTGAGTTCTGTGTGTGTTATTTTAAAATTAAGTAACATTATATGCAAGCTTCTGTCCTTCACACTGGAATTCCTCACAAACAAGATTAAAATTCCAGACAGATGTGATTATCTGATATTGAGGAAAATAATTTGGTTTTGACATTTCCTCCTACTTCCTTTGGATGACTTCAAATTACTCTGTCAATATGTTACATTCCTTTCTGGAGAGCAGAGAACATAAATGCAATATGATGAATATTATATAAACTTTTGTTGACTGTAAGGCTTTTGGATCAAGGACTGCTTTGGTTATACACAGAATATTACTTGGAAATTTATTTTTTAAAGAGGAAGAAAGAATAAACAGTACATAAATTAGAAGCAGATATTGAATAGTAAACACCCCTTAACAATTTACTGAATGCAGAATAACTCTAAGCTTGGAGATTTTAAAAGAAATTTTCTTTCTGCTTTCTAATTATCCTTGGATTAACACATGTGTGAAAAATTAGGTAAAACAGAAAATTGTTTGGGGAAGTTTTAAGCCAGAAAGAAGAGAGGGGATGCTGAGATTCAGCCTCACTACAGATAACTACCATCCAATATGCATAACTATACACAAATAAACATACTAAAGAAGTAAGGCAGCAATATCATTTGTTTATATTCATAACTATTACTTGGCTTTGTCAGCCAGGCACAGTCACTTCAAGTTTGACCTGAGCAGACCCACTGGGGCTGCAGGAGTCCAATGTCCCACAATGGGATTTTGGAGTTACATAAAAAGAGTCTTCTGAGTTTTTGAACATGAAAAAAACATTTTCTGTTTTTTAAAACTTTTCTGTTTTGACTTTGTGGTGTGAGGGCACAATGAAAAGCAGAAGGTTTTGCAAGAAACTGGGGAAGTTCTTGAGCATTTGCAAAGGAGTTTGAGATTTAGGATTTCTGGTGACCTTGCCTGTTGCTATCCCAGTCACCCAGAAATACTCAACCAACCAGCACAGCCCATGGAAAAATAAGGTATTTTTCATGCATGTCACTCTCAGTAACATCCCTAATGAAAGATGGTATTAACTCAGAATTTAAAATCACTCATATCACCAAGGTACTCAATACTTCTATTTAGGAAGAAAATTAATTGACCCACCTGGTGCTCCTACAGACCAAGTTAAAGACATCACATTTTCTAATTGTTTTTGTGGTCACAGCTGTGAGAACTGCCATTCAAAAGCTTGGTATGGATGAAATAAAGAAGATTTCTTTCTATTTTGGATCAAAAATCTTGCAGGAAACCCTTCATATTTTGATATGCTTGGCACTAAATTGATTTACAAGTGAGGTGGATTTTCATTAGAAAAGACATGAGACTTTTGTATAGCTTAGAATCCCCTTAAAAATACTTCAGGCTTAATGCCTTAGGTTTTGAAGTCAATGAAAGTGGAGAATGCTTGGTATCCTTGGAATTATGCAGTGCTTCAAAAATTATTTAAGGTACAGTGTTTTCTTTGTTATATTCTACACGTAAAGCATTAATTTTTAGTAGAGTCCCTTTCTAAGGAAAGCAATCAGGGCATGTGCTGGTGTTTAATATAAATACAAAATGTATCCAGGTCTTAGGTTAGCTTTGTGTAACAGTGCTTTTTATTTTCTGAATACATTGGTCAGAGAAATTCATTTTTACCCCAAAAGTCTATTGAAAGAAAAAACCAAAACCAGCCAAATTTCATGCTTTTAAAAAGTTTATCTAAAACTTCAAAATTCTTGAAAGCCAACTCTCTTCCCCATCAACCCTCAGAAGCTTCTCTATCTCCATTTTAAAGAAATGTGATCACAATCTGCCTTCATTGGTATTTAAACACAGGTCTTCCATAAGGGACTAAGTACACTGTGGAGAGAATTTTATTTACATGGGAAACACATCTAGCTGACAGCCATAGTTTAATGACTGGCAGAGAGCCCTACAAAGACTTGCCTCCTATAATGCCAAATTTCACTGCTTTCCAGAAAAAAAAATATTTTCCTCCTAGTGAGACCTGCCATTTGTGGAAGTCAGTGTCAAGGATGGATTTCAGCCCTACAATGACAGATTTGGAACCTATAGTGTAGTTTACATGTCAAATAAAATTATGCAGACATTCTTCACTTTTCACAGCAATCATTCACAAAATTCAGGAACATCAATAGATTTATAGCCTGCAGAGTGTGAAAATGTTTTGATGAGCTGTGTCATACTAGATCATTTACCCTTAATAATGCACTTCCACATTTATGTCACAAACAAAACCAGCTCAGGGCAAAACAAAATGTTACACCAACTGCTGCTGGTCTTCCATGTAGAAGGGCAAACCGAGGCATCAGACCCTCTAGCTGGCTTCATTTGCAAAGCAGTCAGTTGTAATGAAAGACTATTAAAAGTCCCCCACAGAATGGGACAAGGGCTTAAAACCCTGATGCTCCTGCAGTGAAAATAGTTTGTCTTGCTTAGTCTAGTGGTTCTTTGAAATTTTGGGGGCAGCTGTGAGTTTCTGTCACCAGGTGATTTATTTATTTATTTCCTATTAAAGGAAACAAGGGGTCAGTAGAAATGCAACATTATGCTGTTCCTTTTTAAGACGTACACATCTGCTTTTAACTATTTTGGTTATATAAACATTTGGGTTGGAAAAGACCCTTAAGATCATTGAGTCCAACTTTTAACCTAACAGTACCAAGTCCATCACTAAGCCATGAACCTGAGAATGGATCAACACACTTTGGAGGCTGAAACAGAGTATTTACTGAGTTAGATGGGTCTCACTGATCCAACTTTCTTCCCCCTTCCAGCCTCTCCCATGCCATCCCTTTTCATCCATGGCCCTCAGGTCAGTCCTGTAACTCCTCAGGCTCTGCAGCAATCCCCTGGCCACATTGCTGGCTCAGATCCCATTTTCCATGTCAAAAGCCTCAGGCTGGTGAGGTTGGTTAGTAGCACTGCAGATGGCCACCAGCAGAGACTCTTTGTTTCTTTCAAAGAGCATCTTTCCCTTCTCAGGGAAGTGTTAACCCTAAGATTTCATAAATGAATTTTGTGACAAGAATGCATAGTTAAGTTACAAAATAATCACTGCTCTTTCAGGTGTATGGCAATGTGAGATGATTTTGAAGACATTCTTGTGGAGACCATGTTTGCCATTCCTTTTTCCCTGTATTGGAATTGTTCTTTTGTTACTGGTCATTCCACTGTCATAGCAGGGCAATATGAACATCCTTGGGGTATCTCTAGCTTTCTTTGCTGCAACATTATTAAAAAACTTTCCAGCAAGCACCTAACTCCTTCTAAAACATTAAATTACTTGTTTGATTGATAATCTTGAAAATAACTTTTTCCTCATCTCTCTTTTTTGTTGTTGTAGTGCTCAGACACAGATTTCCTGTACTGCAAGGGACCACATTCTTCCAAAACCTTGGATTTGCTAAGCAGGGAGTTCATTTTCCTAAGAGAAAGTGAAAAAAGCCACAGTTAATTTCTGCTGCTTATTGCAATGATTAATGGATAAACTAAGAAGCCATACAAAGCAACATGAATACAGCACACCAAAGTGCACAAATCACATAGGATTACGTTGTGCAGGAAAGATATTGAATTTAGTTAACACATTAAAGTTGACACTTCAGCATATGTTCATGACCACTTCCTACTTGTCAGCAGCTTCTGTAAACAATTAGGAGTCCAGTTTCAGACTAGAGGTGAGAGAACCATGCTGCCTGAGTGCTGTGTGGCACTGTTTTGGGGAAATCAGGGACACCTTGCCACGCACTCAGCTTCAGCAATATCAGAGATGGGGTTTTCTACATACTGCTGAAATTGCAGACAGCAGGTGTGATGCCACCATTTTCAGAGTCCTGCTTTTGAAGCTAAAATAATATTTAAATGTGCATTTGACTTTCAAATCATAATATTAAAAAAACCCAAACAAATAGGAAATATTACTGAAGATGTAATTTAATGCTGTATCCCAGCTTGCCGGTAGAGAGGTAGTAAAGCAATCATGATGAGTTGTAACTTCATAAAACAATTTTATCTGAATGAGATTGTTCTTGGATCACCACTAGACTTTACAACAAACATGAAGAATGCCAGATGGAAAAACATACCCTCTAAAATTTGACTTACACATTTGACTTACATGTTACACATACCCTGTAAAATTTGCCTTACTTAGCATTAACAAAAATATTTTCTTTTTTTTTTTTGGTGCAAAAGGAAAACAGTTGTGGAAAGGGCAAAAATTGTGCGTGAGAGGTTTTGTGTAAGAAAGAAGGATTCTATATCTAGATGGGGTTTATTTTAAAGGAAACATACCTAATTTGACACATTATCCAATAACTCATAATGCCAAGTATACAGTATTTGTTAGATAGTTTGTTTGAGCCAAAAGGAACTCACAAACAGGCTGGACTTCTGCTGTAGCAGAGCTTTGAGATACAGCAATCCTGGGAGAGCCTGAGCCCTACCCTACACACAGAAAATGCATACCATTTAATTGAGACATCACACACAGCTCACCTGACTCTACTATCCCTCTTAGGCCAGATGTTCCTCCAAGACCATCAATCCAAGAGAGAAACAGCAGTGATGCTAGCTCTGAAGTGGTCTGGGCTGTCAGGAGGAACACCTCTGATGGGCTCATTTTCTTGCTCTGTTTTGAGACTTGAAGGAGTGAACACATGTCACGTGGGCTGGAGACTTCTGTGGCAGCCAAGTAGGTTTTCCTTTCCTTAACTTTGTTTGTTTTGGAGGGGGAGGAGAATGAGTAGGACTATAAATCAGTCCCTTCCCAGCCAGCTCAGTTCGTTTTTTCTTGGTCCCATCTGGGCCCCATTAGTTGCAGAGCACCAGGGCTGCAATCACCAAAGCATGGGGCACTGCAGATCTCCTTACTACCTAGCTTCAGAACTAATACTATTGGGGGAAATTAGGTCATAAAAAAAATCCTGTACCTATGTTCTATAAGAAACTGCAAACAAGTATGTGTTTCAAAATAGAGCTCTGTTAAGATGTCTCTCACTTTTTTCCCCCCCCATCTCTTGGCCAATGGTGTTGAATTAATTCTATTTGAAATACTATAATTGATATAATGGCAGTAATTTATAATTGGGCTTGAAAGGCCTTGTTATTGTCTACAGTCATATTAATGATTTAATCAGATGATGTTAGCCATTTGTGTATTGAATGCTTGGATTTCTAATCAGATGCATTAGCCAAGAGTACAAAAAATTTCATTCAATGTAAGTATTTGAGTGCAGAATGCAGAAAGGAATGCAGAACAGCTAATATTAAGTCACGTAAAGTGTTTCAACTTACTGAATGGAAAACCATAATACTGCTCTTATTCAACTCTAATCAGCAGAACTTGCTTTTAGAAACTTGGTGTCAGTCAGGATTTTGAGGAATTATATTGTTCTACAAAATACATTGTCCCTGTAAATTGCATCTGCACGAAAATCAGTGTAGGCTGTTGTATGACATCAGATCTTCTAAGTATGATCTTGACATGCATTTAAGCCAGAGCAGCTGATCATGCTGAAATCAATTCATTTTAGAGTTGGTTAGAAGAAAATACTGGAAGTTACCTAGTCCAAGCTGCCACAAATCTAGCACCACCAGCACTGCAAGAGGTTAGCCATAGCTTTGTCTAGCCCTCAATCTCTTTTGACATTCTCTTCCAGGGCTCCGCATTTCATTTATTTATGTGAACAAAAATATTTTATGTTAATATTTGACTTGAATCTCTCAAACATTCAAATTCCCTCTTGCAGACAAGACCAAGATACAAAAATCTGAAGCAGAAATAGGATTTTCTGATTATCAGTGTATTGGGACTATGCTGGTATTGTATGGCAGGTACAAACATTTTATTTTGGGGTTTGGTTTTTTGTTTTTAGTTATTTGTATCATAGTTTGTTTTGCTTATTTTTCTAAAATGTTAGATAAAAAAATATCAGAATCATTGTTGTGGTTCAGGCAGCTCAAAAAAGTCAGTATGACTTGCTGCAATAAACTGGGAAAATATACAGCAAGACATGCTTTAATTGTGGCAAAACTTATTTCTTCATGTTCTTGCTGATTTGTTTAATGATGACTGCAGAGTTTGGAAACCTGCATAAAGAATGAAACAGCATTTTGACTATTGTGTTGTAATAAATAAACAACCTATTTAAAATGTGAACTAGAGAGCTATTTTTTTTTCCCCATCAGGGAAACCTTTGGTGACTTTCAAAAAAACAGAGTAAGAATGTCTAAAGCAAAGTATTAGAAATAAATGTTACAAACTCGAAATTTTCATGCTAGACTTACATTGCTAGGTAACTCTGTAGGAAGAACAAAATAGTTTAAAAACCCTCCCATTGATCTCTGCAATGGAAAAACTGTAAATTGCCCACAACTCTCTGCATGCCTTGCTTTCAGATGTAGGACTGCTAGTTAAAAAATTATTCATTTCATCTGAAAAGATTTCTGCTCATTTCCTTATTATTTTAGGTGGCTGTCATCATTTTATAGGAAAACAATGGCACTTGTCATGCCAGTAGTGAAATACTCAGAACTAGGATTGATATTCTGTCCATAAACATCTCTCAACTCTGCATACCTAATGGAAGAGCTGCAGGACAGAGCCAGACTGAACTAGTGTGTTGTTGTGGTTAATATACTCCTTTCCAGTGCTCGGAAAGGTCTGACCTGCCCGATGTTAAAATGGAATGGAAAAATGAAGTGCATTAATATCTATTTGTTTATGGTAGTGGAAAAGACTGAAAGTAGGATGAGGTCATTTTGTTAATAAAAAGGGGGGGTGTGTGGAAAGGCATCTCAAGCACAAGACAGGACCCTCTGAACAGCCTGTAGAACTGACATGCTCTACCTGCCAAACTGGGATGCATTCATCATTTAGACTCAGCTCCTCTTGACCACTTTTCTGCCCTACATGTGTATCTTCCACATGAAGTGTTATTTCTGGAGGTAGCTCTATATATCTGTGTAATGAAACTTTTTTTTTAAGTTTGAATTAACTGGTAGTGTTTAATCTGGTGTTTGTTTTTTTTTTTTTTTTTCAATTCTGCACATATTTTTACAAGTATTTTTTTCAGCTTTCTCTGACATGAGTGCTACTGGAAAATGATTGCAGGCACAAGCTGAAAAGGCATGCTAGGTAATGACATGCACATTCCTGAGTTCAGTCCTGTTATACAAGTTAAGTCTCAATGTAAATTTTCCTAGGTCAGACAAACTAGCAGAAATCCTTTACCATAAGATTGTGAATTAGAAATGACCTGATAAAATGTTTGGGAGCATATATATGAAGAGAGGAGGCTATCTGCTTTACCAGTTCCAGAACTGCCCATGATGCACGGATCGATCACAAGATCTGTAGTAAAAAATACAAAAAATTCTCAGAACAGATGGCATAGAAGGATGGACCAAATCTTCACATTAGGGTGATATTTTGATCTCATAGGAGGTTTCAGTCTTTGGGTGTTTGAGGAATGTGATAGAGGAAAAACATCAGAGATAATTAGCATCTCTATGAGAAAGTGCACTGATTAAAATCTAAAAATATTTTATTTTGATTACTTGGAGTAGTTACAGTTCACAATTATTTTCTGCAGTTTTCCTTTTCTTAGATTCAAACCTTGCTCATTTAAACCCTCTTTTAGTGAAAGGTAGTGACTGCTCTGCTTTGGCTCACTCTTTTCTGCAAATGGCATTCAGTTCTTGTGTTTACTTCTGCTTGTCTGGTTTAACTAGCAGTGCTTAGGCACAGGAACACCGCTCTACAAAAGGCCACAAAGAAGTAGTTGTAAGAATGGACACTTTTACTCTATTCAAAGGGCTTTATTGGATTTGAAATTGGATGATGCAAGGAAGTCATTGCAGATGTTTCGATTTATACATACTTAGTTTCTTACATTATCTAAAGTGAATGTGAAAAGATTTGGAAACCTTTGTAAAGCCTGAAGGTTTATTTTCTGTGATTATTATAAGTAGCTGAGTAGGTGAATCATAAAATGCGAGGTGTCTCTAACAATGAATCTCTGGAAAGATCTTATTTGAGTTTATACTAAATCAGAAAGTTTTTTTTAGGTAAGAAAATTGTAGACAGAATTTGTTTCCTATGAATGTAGGAGTGGCTACATGAGTAGGAGTGGCTACATTATAGAAGTGCCTTTCTGAGGTTACAAACAAAGCAGTTTTGCAGGGCAAAATTATGGCTTTCATTTGGCTAACTTGTATTTTGAAGAAGCAGTTATATTTTTATTCCACAAGACTTTGGATCTCAAACAGAACCAGCAGCATTTAAACTTGGTAGGGATGGTGAGCAATTCTTCCAAGTTTTTGCTAGGACAGAGTTATTTTTTGCAGTAGCAGTGAGGTGGCAGAGCATGGAGCCATGTGGGCATGACTGGGTTGCTGTCCTCCATCATCCATGTCAGGAGTGGTGGACGGAAGGAAGGAATTCTCACTTCCAGGAAAGAGGGGACTGTAGCTTGCAGTTGAGAACAAAGAGGTGGTTTGTTATCTCATGACTCAGTCCACATGGGTCCCAGTCAGGGAACAATTTTTGTATGTGAATCACCCTCTTTTTTTGTATTGTTTTGTTCTTAACATTGTTGCTGTTACTGTTTCTGATCTCATTGTTGTTTCCAGTAAATTTTTCTTATTCCTGCTCATGATCCCTGCCTTTTGTCCCACTCACTGGAAGAGATAGTGGGGAAGGGATTGGTTTGTGCTTTTCATTTTAGTGGGAGCACTGAGTTAGGGAGTGCCACAAGCCTGACTTTTGCTAAGAAGAAGCTGGAGAGGCTGCAGGGAGCACTTTTGGGTAAGTTGGGCCCCAGGCAATAGACCTCAAACAGTGGCTGGGCAGCTGGCAGCAGGTGCTGGGCTGGGGATCTGCATCCCTTCAGAGTGCAGTGAGGTACTGCTGAATGTAATCCATTACTGCCAGTTTCTTTTAACTTCAGAGAAAAAATCTGATCTGTACTCAAATTTTAATTACTAAACTTTATTTATGAGAAACGTCGGTGTTTATCACTGAGAAACAAGCTCTGCTTTGAGCTATAAACCACTAAAAATATTAAACTGTAGAACATCCACAGTCAATTAAAGTACATGGGAAGGAATAATTAGTTACCACTAGATTTATGATATCTGCTATCAAATAGTATATCTACTACACATGGATGAGGACATCTTTGTAATTTTTTAAAGTATTAGTATATTTGAATGTGGTATTTGGAAAGAAGGAATGTTTAATCTCATTTAGCTTTAGCTCTAAGAAAGTAAGGTGCCCAGCCTCCTTTGTGGTCAATGCAAATGGCATGTTAAATGCAAATCTTCAGACAAAAGGGATCTGTGATTCCTGGATCTTGATTTGGAGGAGAGGTAAAAAGGCCAAGGTTAGCTGAAGCCCACTGTGAATGCACAGATGTAACTTGCATCTTCTTAATGTCTCTACCATAGAATGAATCTCTTATCCATATGTTTGTGTTTATTTCAGAGAAAAAAAAAGGAAGGAAGGAAAAATTTAATTTATTTCACATTGAGAGGTATGAATAAAGTGGTGCTAAGACAATAAAATAAATGAAAGAACCAAGTTCTGTTTTGATAATCTTATACATAAACATATGCTATGAAAATGTCTCTAAACTTCTGTGAAGACAAATGTGGTTGTGTGATAATGTCTTGGATTTTCCTTAGCATGTTGAATGATTTTGTAAGTTTTTGTTAAGAATTAAAACTCAAAGCTCATTTACTCTAAAAATCAGGATGAAATTTCACTTTTATGGCTGTTATTTTTAATTTTTAGAAAGATGCCTCCCTATCTCACATCAACATGGATACCTGCAGTATTTGGCTCCCTTGGCTAGACAAAGAGTAGAATCAATACATGAGATAATATTCTCTACAGCAACAGAAAGATGTGATGACAGCACACACCAGCATTCTTTATCTAAATGTAGTCAGTGGGGAGCAGTAGTAGTAACCCACATATCTGAGGTATGTATATGGTTTCAGACTCTACAACTGCATATTCTGCTCCCTAATTTGTGCTAAAATATTTACAGCTTCAATCCATACCTAAACAAGGCCTGTTATGCTGCTGTATATTAAAATCACACCTTCATT
This sequence comes from Fringilla coelebs, assembly GCF_963513975.1. NCBI lineage: Eukaryota > Metazoa > Chordata > Aves > Passeriformes > Fringillidae > Fringilla > Fringilla coelebs. The sequence continues at coordinate 24,026,924 of NC_140029.1, read as the reverse complement.
TTGTACATGTGATATTAGTAGGTAAGCCACAAAAAAGATCTGTGATTTCTTCATCCCAACTACTCATGAATATGAGTCAAACTTCCCAAATCATGGAATTAATTTAAATATCATCTGAAGATAAGTTATTCTGGGCTTTTTTCCTCCCCCTTCTAGCTTTTGAGCACTAGAACTTTTATTTCCAGATTTTTCTGCAGTCAGGAGAAGGAGAAATGAACTGTTACTTTTTTATGAACTCTGAGAAACGTAATTGCATCACTTTAAGGAACTGTGACAATTTACCAGGAGTTTCAGGAGACTTTAAAGATCTGATTTCAAAGTGTCTTGAATTTAAAAGCCTGAGAGATTGGTTAACATAAATAAATTGCAGCTGGATTATTAAACTTCTAGACACTAATTACATTTGAAAGCTCTGTGTATTCTGCAGTGCAGCAATCTAATGATGGTTGGTTTTGTACCTTAATATTTATTCCTAACCATTTATCTTTTAAATTAGCCTTAACTGGACTTTGATTTAAAAATATTTGTTAAGGTGTATTTTGAAACAACATATGACCACATCAACATTTATTGGTTTTTACAGGCGTTATAAATGATTTATTAGACTGCTTTAATCAACACTCACTTTCTTCCAGTAAAGAGACTGTGGCATACAGCTAGAAGGGACATTAGAGAGATAAGAAAGGAATTTAATATAAACTGCAGTCACAGGATATAAGAAATACAGCTGCCCCAAAATAAAGTCCACATCTGTTCAGGTAATAGTGGCAGAAAGAGAGGAGGGAGAAGAATGCTTCCCTAGTTACTTTAGTGGGAGACTGGATCTCTCTTTGTTGTTGATTCAGGAAGTACTGATATATGAGGAGCTGTGACAGAATTTTAAACAAGAGAGAGTGAGCTCTGATTTTAGTAGTGACATTGGAATTTCTACAGCGGTGAGCAAGCAACCTTCCAAACACCTTGGGCACAGGACAGAGTGGAATTTTAACAAATTAAATGTTGTGTATGACAGCTCAGCATGCAGTCAATGGAGTATTTTCATATAAAAAAAACAGGGTGAAGAACAAAAGGGCTTACCCAATGCAAGAAATATAACTTTGGAATTTGCAAATTGTTTGCTGTTTTAGGCTTGCGTTATATCTCTGGTAGTGACAGTTTGGCTTTTTGTTTCCCATTGTTCATCACTGACTTGAGTCTTCAATGAAATCCAAAGGACTTTTACCATGATTTTACTATTTTTAGTGTTATTTTAGTATTCCTTGTGTGGCTTTCATTACATTGGAAGGTCTATTCATTTGCTGTTATGATTAAACTATTTTCTATGATTTTTTTATTTCTTTCTCCGAAATATAGGTAAGTCCATATAAAGAGCCACACAGAATCAGACTAAAGATGAACTATTTTTTTCCTGTTTGTGTAAGTGATAATAACAGCTGTATAGGAAAAAGTGTATGAACAGGGAATGAATAGCAGCATATTTTCTCACCACCATCAGATTTCCTGAGCTTTATAGTTAATTGTCTTGATTGGCTTCTTCCATGAGTTTGTTTGATCTAATTTTGAGTTTATGTAGGCATCCACAACAAACTACTTAGATTAATTCCACTTGTTGACTTTGGGACTGAGTCTTTAAGTGCCAGCAGAGCTGTATTAACTTGCTCTTTATTTGCAGAAAGCATCCTAGATGACACTGGGAATTAGATCTCAGGAACACATATTAAACAGAAACATATCCAATGTTCATGAATAATATGCAATAATATGCTCTGTCTTCCAAAGAACTTAGTGATATCATAGACATCTGTGCTCCATCAAGTCAGATGTCTGAGTGAACTGTTCAAATATGAAGATTCAAAGCCCCTGGAGTTATGACACCAATGCATGGAATTTCATGGATGCCTTGTTTATATACATTTTCATTCTCTGAGTGACAGTAAAACAAATAAAGAATAAAGGTGCAGATTTCCAGAACAGATTTGCTTGGGAAAAAGCTCTGTAACTTATTTATTAAAAAGATGAGGCAGTCTTTGGGCTAATTTAAGACCCATAGTAAATCAAGTTGTAAAAGCAATTAAATAAAGATCTACAATACTGCATTTGGCTCTTTGCATATATGAGGATGTAAATCACAAAAATGGAACTGTCACTTAAACATAGCTTTTTACCAAAGCTAAAATAGAGCTATTCTGTGTACAGACTTTTATCTGTACTTTCACAGTTCCTCAGAATTCAAATTCAAGGGATGTTGTATTTCTCATGATTGGCACTGAAGAATGAAAGATATGGAAGACTTGAGTGTTTATTAAAAGCAAAAAAAAAAATAGACAAAAAATTTTAACTAGACTGCATCCAAGAAAATGTAATGGTCAAAGACCCAGGTAAAATTAAGTGAGAAATAGATGAGGGAATTTTGGCTATAGGAGGTGTGGACTACAAGTGTGCACCTTTTATTAGTATTCTTTCTGCAGATTGGGTAACCACCCAAATGACTTCCAATAAGTTTTATTTCTGAAGAAGTGTCCAACAGTCATGGCACTGCGTGGAGCAGCCCTGTGGGATCAGAGGCAGCCTGAGGATTTCACAGAGCCAGGAAAATGCTGCTTAACAAACCTGGGAGCCAGGGTTTGAACTGGGAGACTTTTTGGAGAAAGCCCTGAAAAAATACGAGGCTGCATATGTTTTCTGGAGAATATTTGATCACTTCTAGCTTTTAAATTTTTTTTTCCATTTGTACCATACCTATGTACATATAGAGATTGGTTGCACAGCGGAGGATGGCTTGGAGCTGGTGTCACTTAAAAATAACAAAACTTGCATCTTTAGATACACATGCAGAAGCAGATTTTCAGGAGAATTAAGCAACTCACCAGAGGCAAATAGTCACAGATTTTTCACAGCAGTTTATTGAAAAATTCTGATTTGAAATCAAGGTACCAAGCTCACTCAAATGCTTTAGAAAACCCCACGAAGGCCAGAACCCATCTTTAAATAGCCATAGCAAATGATGAGCACATAAACCACCCTGAATCTCCAGGAGCACACCTGAGCATCCATGACTGAATAAAACTGCAAAGTAATGCAGGACTGTGGTTCTGTAGATGCTGGTATTGACATGGCTGCTACTATGATATTTATGACTCCAGGAAGACTATGCAATATTCAAACTTATGGGTTTCTGGAAAGGTCTTGCTGTGCAGTTAAGCCACATGCTGTTGTCTTGATTTACATACTCAGATGGTTTAAAGCTCATCTGAATGCAGTGGTAATGATTCTGGAACTCAGTACAGGTGTGGTTCCCTTCATTCCTATGAGGCTACCCTGTGAAGTGCTCTTTATTGTACAAGAGAGCAGTGAAGGCAAAAAAACAAACCCAGATGGCTTCACAGAGATGCAGCAGATGCATACTATAAAATGGATCAGAGTAAAGGAGCTGCCCTGCTCATTTTTGTTCTTCAGTGATCAAATTTTTTGCTATTTTGGTCCTTTCTTCTGAAATGAGATTAAGTACAATGATACTTCCCTGTGTATAAATTAATGAGATAAGTTTTAATTCCAACTTTGAGAGAAAAAAAAGATTCCTTTCTTAAAATGGTGGAGGACTGCTTATCACTATTAGGAGTTATGCCATTCATCCTCTGAGCTGCTGAATTTTTTACTTTGAAAACTCCCACAGTCTGCAACTGACAGGAGCAATAAGTATCAAAAAGCTTGCCAAGACTACCATGCCCTTTTGTATATTTTTTTTTAAGTGATATTTGGACCAAAATATGCAGTGCTGCTAGGTGAGGCAGTTGTTTCTTTAAGCTTATGGAGTAGAAAGCTGTTGGGGAGTGTGTTACTCATGTCTGAGCTGGTTCTATTTACGGGAACCCAGTGCACTGGAAATTTAGGCATAACAGCATCTGGAGCTCACAGAAGTGGTCCTGAGGTTTGGCCAGCTTAGATGAAAAAATGGAGCTTTCCTTAATAATATGTAAACATTTTGAGCTATCCCTGCCTGAAAACCTGCACAACCTGATGAAGAGCTGCAACTTGTACTTGATACTGCCTCAAAAGACACTGATATTCTCACAGAACAAGACCTGCCAACCCATATGGAAGTATGGCTCTGCTTTTAGATCTCCAGATCTAGTCAGGAGATCGTTACCTTATGAGCAGTCTCTCTGGAATTACTGAACGTTAACTGTAGAGCAGAACAGGATCCAACAGAAGTAAATTTATCAGAATACAGACTCAAACTTTAACTACAGAGTCTCTTTTTTTTTTTGCTTATGGAAACCAGAGAAATACCCTTATAAAAATCTCTAAGACTGCAGATGACCATAGATGGAGGGTAGATCCTTATGTAACATGCATGCCCATACATTTGCTCAAGCTTTTCTAGTGTCCTTGCCCTCTGAAAACACTTTGCTGTTGTTGTTTATGGTTTTTATTCATAGCATTTATTTTTAAAACTTTTCTTCCATACTGCTGGTGTTGTGTTTGTTTGTGGTGTTTTTTAATATCAGATTTACAGCTTTATATGAAAGGCAATCCTTCAGTGCTGATATTGTCAATTAGTTTTCTACCCATGCAGGGAAGAAGTGCTGCACACAGTTAAAGAGAGTGGCAGAATTTGTGTTATCTACTGGATAAGTGTAACATTAGTATTTACTGGAGTACAAATTGCTGCTTTTCTGTTCTTCAGAAATAACCTGTACTGGGAAAAGAAGTGCTCAGTTCCTTAGACCTTCTTCTCAGTCCTGGATACTCTGGCCAAAGTGTTGTACTAATTTTGAGAGAAGCCTGTGTCTCAATGGCCTCATACTGTGGGTGACCATTCCTAGCAGACTGGTTTTTTCCAGTTAGGTTAATGCTTTGTAAAGACATCTGAATTTTATTATCTGCTGTAGGTGCATTTACAAGGTGCAGCACAACGAGCACTGTGCAGTTTATTCACTAGAATTAGGATGGATTATCATCTCTATCACACATACCAAAGAGGCATCAGAGGGCAGCAGTCTCCACTCTTTGGCCAGAAGAGCCAAATTTCACCTACAACTAAAAGTCAGGTAAAAAATTGTAGGGTAGGGCTGTGTTTTTTTTTTTTTTTTCCTGAGTGGCTTTTTGTTTTGCTTTGCTTGTTTGTTTGTTTTTTCCCTTCAGTGAATATGCTGAATGTGGGACAGATTCTCATTCTGGATCAAAAACAAGTCCCTGAGGTGTGGAAATCAGTATTCCTTTTAAGTGAGGGGAAATCCAGTGATGCTACAATTGTATAAAAAAATCAAATGTATGCCTAAAAATGAGCAGATGTAGGGACTCTGCGTGTATTAAATAAAATACTTATTGCTGGTCTAAATATATTATAAGGATTGACCTCTTTTTCAGGAATACATTAAAAGGTCATTTGTAGATTCAGTTATTTTATCATTTGGTCGAATTACCGATGCAGAAAATAACATGACTTCCAAGTGCTTACCATAGCAGAGCTGTCTCTCAGTTGTTTTAAAGCAAACATTTGAATAAATGTTATGCCAAAAATTTTGTCAGTCATTCAGATAAAATGGTATCATACAAGGTTTAGCATATTCTAAGGAAAAAACCCTACAAGCAATAATTTTCATGCAATATATCACAATGAATTGTTTCTAGATTTTGAAGTTTTTAAAATATGAGTCTGCTGTTACATGGGTGCTAAAAAGGCTGTAAAACACTAAGTTGACTGAAGGTGAAAGGAATGTGGTAGTAGACACTCATTAACTTCCTTTCTATGGTGAAAAAATTCAGCAAATTAGTTTTGAGTCTGCAGGGTCCACTTAAAACTAAAAACATCTGTTCAAGAGCTGTTGAAATGCCACTCAGAATTAATTAATTTTATCTAGAGAAAAAATGCCTATGCAGTGGTCAGGAATGGGTTTGAAAGGATAAACTAATATAAATTTGAAAGAACTGAACTGCAAAAGGAGAAAAATATTAGAAAAGACTGTTTCACTTATTTTTTAATTTCATATGCTCACTTATTTGGCCCTGCTAACATGACAGAATGCCAGTATTTGGATTTCATCATTGACAATTCATGCTGACATTCCTTACCTGTAAGACTAATATTTTTCTGTTTCCCTTGATGGGAATTTTGAAAAAAATGATGACATTTGGATTTCTGTTTGGCATGGTTTATCACATGGTAAAGCAATTGGCAAATTGAGCAACATGACTTAAATGTGTCTTAACATATATATGTTAAGACTCAGGTGTTTAAAAAATATACATGCCAGAAAAGAAGTCCCTTAAAATAATTTGAGATATTTAAGGTTTGTGCTAGTGCTTTTGGCCAGACTATAGCCTAGCACTGAGAAGTGCTCATCTTCTGCAAAATCAGATCTAAGGTATTTCTAAAGAACTGAAACTGAGTTGATTTATACAAGAAATAAGGAAGAAATTCTTAACTGAGAGGGTGCTGAGACACTGGAAGATGCCACCCAATGAAGCTTTAGATACCTCATCCTTGGAAGTGTTCCAAGACAGGTTGGATGGGTCTTTAAACAACCTGGTCTAGTGGGAGATGTCCCTGCCAAGGGTAGGGCGGTTGGAATTAGATCATCTTTAAAGTCCCAGACCATTCTGTGATTCTATGGTTGTGTGGTAACCCTTCTGTGTGAAAGGTCTGAACAGGCACAGTCCAGTTAGCCAAGACCACCCCTGATCTTTAAACATATCACTGCTATTAATAGATCTTTGCAAGGGTTAGACACCCATTGTACCTTACAAGATATCCTAGGCTGCTTGTCTTGCAAGGGCACTTTGCTCAAGCCAAACTTGTACAGCTTCAACAATCTGCTTCAGTGGTACATTTCTATCTAAGATATGGTTAATTTAGATTTTGTGCTGATCGTCAAAGCCTTGCCTTGGAATTTGATTTGTTTCAGTGATATTCATACCCAGGAACCATAAAAGAGACTTTATGAGGCTCACCTACATGAGAGTGACATCAGTCAAGTGGTGATGCATGCCACTCTTGGCAAATTCCAGAGTAATGTTTATATTTCCTTGCTCTCTGCTGTGTTCAGCATGACATCCTCATTCCTTTTCCTGAAATGAAGAATACTGCTCATCCAGAAATGAGGAGAACTAGGTGAGGTGGGAGGATACTTCCTTTTTGTTTCTCCTCTGAATAGGAAGGCAACATAAGCACATGTAGAAATATCAGTTTTTATTATGAAAAATCTTATTAATGTCCTACAAAAGCGCAAGAACCAAAACGATTTTAAAGATGAAGCTTTTATTCTGTTTAGATATAACCCATACAGGCAGCTGATATCTAGTTCTTGTTTCTCATGACTATTAATGCTTCTGTAGACCTGGCAGCATTTCAGCTTGATGCACAGTGCCCTCATGGATCACTGGCAACTAAGTGTGAAAGTACTTTGAGTCCAGGAAAGCACTCATTGAGTCCATTCAAATGACAAGGCTGGTGTTCACAAAATAAATAAAAAAGTATCAAGTACCTCTAAAAACTCACTAGGGGGCTTATTTTCAGTTCCCCAAGTGGAAAGTTATTCAAGAACTCCACTTTCCCTCTCAAGCCTAATGGGTTTGTGATCCTTTTTGTGAGCCACTGATGTGCACAGAGTCAAGAAGATAATGAAGAAGCTGCAGAGGCACAGATACAGCATTGATAATTAAAGATGCTCTGGGGTTTTTTAGTTCTCAGTCTAAAAGCAGAAAACCTCTTGATTTTCAGGGCTTATCATCTCTTCAAAGAAAGGCAACAAATTTCACCTGGAAAATAAACATTTTTTATGATCTCCTTTACATTTTGGCTCTGCTCCTACCAAACTCCGTTGTGCCCCTTTCTGTTCCATCCCAATTCGTCTCTTCTGACCTTGAATTCAGACATTTTCCCTTCCCTACCATTTTCTCATGTCAAGTACTTCAGTCCCACAGGCTGCAGCTCTTTAATAAGGAAAGCTGTCCTTTGACTTGTCTCTTTCTTTGCTGACATTGCACCTACTTTCCAAGTTCAACACCTTCCTCTTCCCTGACAGTGGCAAGGTTCAGAAAGTCCTCTTTCCCATGGATTACAAATCTATTTAACTTGATTGCAGCTGCTCACCTCTAAATTCTTCATACATACACACACAAATTGTACTCCCTGCCATTGTACTCCTCTTGCCATTTCAGTCTGCAGTTTGTGTGCTTTTCAGGGCTCTACTCAAAGGGTTCTGTGCTTTTACCTGCAGCTAAATCTGCCTTTCCTCTGCAGCACTGTCTCTGCCTGCGGTCTGCATGCATTCTGCAACAAGCAGATGTACAAAGTATATTTAGCATCTACAAATCATTTACTCTGATTAATACAGAGGCTGCAAAGACAGAAGTGCTGAGGTAACATAAGGAGTGTTGTATGGGTGTGGATGTTGTCAACAGCTGTCTGAACATGAGCCAGCAGCATGCCCAGGTGGCCAAGAAGGCTGATGGCATCCTGACCTGTCTCAGCAATAGTGTGGCCAGCAGGACCAGGGCAGTGATTGTCCCTCTGTACTAGTGAGGCTGCCCCTCATGTTCCATGTTTGGTTGTGGGCACCTCACTACAAGAAGGACATTGAGGTACTGGAGCAGGTCCAGAGAAGGGCAATGGAGCTGGTGAAGGGTCTGGAGCACAGTCCTGATGAGGAGCGACTAAGGGAGCTGGTGTGGTTTACCCTGGAGAAAAGAAGGCTCCTACAAAAGGAGACTGTTGTTAGGTGAGGGTTGGTCTCTTCTTCCAAGTAACAAGTGAAAGGTTGAGAGGAAATGGTCTCATGTTGCAGCAGGGGAGATTTAGATTAGATGTTAGGAAAGAGTTCCTAATGGAAACTGTAACTGTTGTGAAACACTGGAGCAGGCTGTCCGGGGAAGTAGTTGAGTCACCATCTCTGGAGGTATTTGAAAGGCATAGCTTAGTGGTGGACTTGGCAGTGCTGAGTTAACAGTTGGATCTTAAAGGTCTTTGCAGCCTTAATGATTCTATGATCCTGTGATCCTATGATTGTATGATTCCAAGACTCTCACACATTTCCCAGGAGGTGTGAGGAGTAGGTCACTGTCACACTACTCAGGAGAGCTGTTAGCACATTCCATTTACCAGTTTGTTCAATATGTTTGTTTCCATGTACTTCTAGATCTGACCTAACTTCTTTTTCCATCAAGTTTTTAAGAAAGCCACTGTGAATCATTCATTTAGATGAAGTCATCAGTGGGCATCCATAAAGGAAAAGATGGAAATTCTTTGTGCATTACTCCTAGGCCTTGGTGGAGGAAAATACTTCCATGAGTTCTGCAAGGGAGCTGGGACTCATGTAAGGCTGGAGTCTTCCCTTCTGCTCATAGCCCATCCCCAGCAAGAGGCCCCTGAGATCCCCTCTGTGTGATGCATAGATATTTCTGATATTCCCTGTCCCACTGAGATAGGACAAAGAGCACATGCTTCATTTGGGTGCTTCCCAGTGTATTTCACAGCCTGGATCCTTCACTGAGCCTGGAAGTTTCTGGATGCTTCAAACTTAAAAGCTCTCTGGGTCCACAACATTTTATTCATGCTGTTGAAAAATTTAGAAATAGGAACATACTAACAGGAGGTGAAACAGCTTGTGTTATAAAGAGAACTCCTTATGTGCAAAATATTTGATTTATGCAATTCACTAAAATATCCTACTGTTTTGAGTTCACTCATTTCTGGTGTATCTGGGTAACAGACTTAATTCACAGGAGGAAATTATTGAAAACACTTACAAATCTTTAAAACAAAGGAAAACAAAAACTCAAGGCAAAATGTATCATATAGAGAGACTTTTGGCAGCTGTTGAGAATTGAGTGAAACAGCTTGATTCACTGGAAAAATAAAATATTGGATTCTGACTTTATATAGAATTCAGATATATAGGTCCAAGATTATAATTCTGGAAAAAACCAGTCAGTTGCTAGTCCAATTGGAGATAACCCAAATTATTTTTTTCTCTTTTTGTTTGTTTGGGGTTTTGTTTGTTTGTTTTTAGTTTTATTTTGCTTTAAATTTTGGGAATTATTCAGCATCATGTCTTTTTTGTGTTACCAGAACTACCTTGCTCATAAAGCTTGTGGAAATTTTCCTCTGTACCTTTGTGTCTATAAAATTTATCTTCAGAAATTTATAAATGCATTCTGCTCATGGATATCTATTTTTTTAATACTTAGATTGACAAGACAGTAACGTCCATACTGAGTATTTTCCTCTGTAAATTGTTACATTGTTTTTGAGCAGTGTACAGTACAAGTAGATAATTGTTATTTTGGTGTACAGATTTCACTGTATTGGTTCCTCACAGGTTGCTTTTGTGTTGTTGAGCTTTTTATTTCATCTTCTCTAGACCTCATGGTTGCTGCTTTTTTGTTTTTTTGGTTCTATGGTTGTTCTACCTCTTGTCATTTCTTTACATTATTTGATGAACATTGAATCTATAGGGATACTTCTGCCTTTGTTTTCCTTCTGTGAGTTTGAATTGCTTCTTTTGTCTTGCCATACCTCTGTTACTTTTCTGTCTCTGTCTTCACAACTTTCCAAACATGGCAATTTCTCCGTAAAAGCAGAAAAAATTGTAGTCTATTACTTTTATACTATTTAAATTGGAATAGTAGAAAGGAAAATAAAAACATGTTGGGAGAGGGTGAAAAATTTAAGGGTCTTACTTAAGGTGTTACTTAAATATCATTCTGGTTGTATTTAAAGATATAGTTTTTAGTTTGGCCTACATTTTCATTAGATAGGATTCACACTTTCAGCTGTGAGTCTTGTCATTTCAGGTGTTGTGTCACTTTAGCATCGAGATATTTTCCAGAAACTTACACATTGTTTCTCTTTTGCCACCTATGTCCTTTTTACAAAGAATGTTTTGTGAGACTAGGAACAAAGTTAGGAAAACAGTACATTTCCTAACTTCTAAATTAGACCTGCACAGCAAATTTTGATTTTAGAATAATGTTTTGGTTGTGAAATGTCACTAAGTCCACATCAGAATGTCATGTAGAAGTCCATTGCTGCAGAGGAAATTGTTACACTGCCACTGGCATGCTAGGATTTTCTGCCACCCTCTCCATTGCAGAGAGCCAGCCAAAAACATAGGAAAACCACAGCAGAATTCCAATGTTTCTTTTACCTTTGAAAAGTATTAATGTTTACTATTAAACTGAATAGCAAATAATCCTCTCCTTGAAAATAGCAGCACATATATTAGGAATGCAACATGCTGCTAAAAGACAGCATTGTTTAACTGCTGAAGACATTCAGTTTTGCACATACACTGGAAAAGTGGGGACACATTAAGGCATTTAAATACTAATCCATGAGATAAATATTTGGCAGATTGTGCCAAAAGCACAAGGACACAGCTGCTGTCCACATGGGCTGCTGTGGCTGTGCCTGTGGTGGGTTTTGGCAGACAAAGAGGAAGGTCACAAAGAAGAGGGAAGAGGTGGTGGCACAAAAAGGGACTGGGGCAAGCATTTGGGATGAGAGGCAGCTGACTGAGTCTGACATTTGTCATGTGGGATTCAGCAGTCTCAAATTACAAAAAAAATGTGTTTATACCAGCATGCTCCCAATACAATGAATTTTGATGGACATGACTTGGAATGAGAGTTCAAAGCTCTGCTAAAACACATAACCAGCACCGTGCAGTGCTGTGTGGACCTGGATTTAGTGTTTCACTGGGTCCATTACCTCCCAAAATCAGGCCTTTGCTGAATGCACAGTATTTTCTTGACAGCTGTGGAATTCAATTTTGGAAGACAAAATAGCAGTGAATGTTAGAGCTGAACAAAATCTTTGCTATAATCCAATCTGCTGCATAAAAGTAGATGCAAGCCCTTAAAAAAGGACTTTGCTGCATTACCCATGAACTCTGCATGAAACCTATGGTTCAGTTTTGAGATAGGACTTAAATTTCATACAGCTAACTAACCTTTATTAAAAATGCTGGACAACAATTTCACTGTATTCTTTACTGTATCTCATCATGAGAACTTTTGGACAAAGTGTAACTCCTTTCATTTCACTTTTGCACTGAAGAACCACAACATTTGAAACATTTATATTTTTCTTAGAAAATGAAGACCAGACATTAAATCAACTTGAGGATGACGAGAACCAGAACCAGTCAGAGAAGTCAGATATGAAGTTACAGTTATTACATATTTGGTTTCTGAGAGGCAGGATTTTCTTCTAAAGAAAGATTATCATCCAAGATATGACCCTTCTATTATAAGGCCAAGTGGGTTACTTTGTACTATGTTAATCTCAACAACTAAGGTTGTAAAAATTTTGATTGTAAAGTCAGTATTGCTAAAATAGTCCCCATTTCTGTTATTTTAATTTGGCTCTGGCAGTGTTTTTCAGAAACCAGCGCAATTTTTGTGGAAATCACGTTAGCCAATGCATAACTGAGTGCTTGTTTAAGATTTAGGTTTATGTGCATTTTGACTGCAGTCTCCAAAGTGGCCATGGTCGGAGTTCAAGTATGGCAAATTAAGCTGGCTGCTATTTTAGATCACAACAAAAATATATCTACAAAACATAACCATTCTTTTATTATTTTGAATTAAAATTTAACTTGAACAAATTAGAATATATGTTACAATTCAGATCATAACAAAACTTTGTTTTTCCATCCTGCTTTTATATACAGATTATGCTAAAATAAAAGCCTATTAAATACCAAGGCCAATCTTCTGAATGATAGTAAGGTGAGGTCTCTGAATCCACTGATGAATACTGGATAACAATTAAAACTACTGGATGTAGTTTTAATTGTTATTGAATACTTTTTTCCATATTTCAACTACCAGCACTTGATAGTGATGGCTCTAATGTCCCAAAGAACTCTACCTTAACTTTGGATTTGAGCAACATAGGTTTATCCTTTATGAATACACAGATACACATGCTCAATAAATAATAAATGAAGAAAAATTTATGCATTCTTAATGGGTAGCTGGGAACCATTATATGCATTAGATATCTAACTGCATAGCTGTTAAATGTCATTGTGTCAGTTGACCCCTTGAGAGACTGGTGTTTTCTTCCAAGCCTGTACTGGGATTAGAACAGGTTACAGTTTGTGGCAGGGTGGTATTAGTCAGTAACCATGGCTGGTATTGTTACACACTGTGTCCTTGATCCTGTCTGTGCTTTCACCTTGGAACCCATACGGAGACGGACTTTCCTGCAACAACTTTTGATGCAGAAAGGGTTCTCAGTAAGTAATTTTGGCATAGATCTATTGACAGAGGTGACATTTTTTCCTTTATTAGGATGTACAATAGAGACTGTAAAAATTATTAATGTTAATGTTTGAAAAAAATAAAGTCAGGTATTTTCTTGGGCAATAGATACAGAGATATTTGGGTAATTTCCATGCTGCATGGAGGGGAGCTGCTGGAAGTGTCTGCCATGAGAGATGTTCTGCACTGGGCTTGCACTTTAGGTTCTCATTGCAATTGCTCAGGAAATTAAAGATCTGTACTCCACCCAATTTATGCTTTGCTGTGATTGTGAATAAGTTACTATGGACAGGGAGAGGAAACATTGTTCGAAAATGAGGAGTGGAGGTAGGCTGCTGGGGAGAGAGGGAACACCATCCTGCTATGAAAGGCAGCCTCAAGGAAAGTGAAGGCACAAGCAATCCGAGTAGGCTTTCACACTAATCTGACATTAGCTATGGTTTTCCTCTGGCAGAATTATATTATTGAACCAGAAGATTTTTTTTTCCTCCATTTTGTTTATCCTTTAAATCACATGCAGGAGTTTTAGCCTTCATTTTGCCAAAGAGCGTGTCTTTGGAAAAAATATTAAATGTGAAGAAATGTGATATAGTTTAGACATTGTTTTCTTGAGGAGAAAAGTGCTACACAACAAAGTGACTTATGGAAGGTACAGTTTATTTTGCATTTTGTTTGTTTGGTTTTCAGAGCTGGCAAAGCTCATGGAATAATGAAGTGGTGACACCCACCATTCAAAATCAATAAAAATTCTGATGCCTGAAAACCCTAGAAAGTTCAGTCTGTGAAACAAACTGATTCACAAAACCACTTGTCTCATGCCAGACAAACTTCATAAAAAATTAAATCAGCTTGTGAAATGGAAGAGATTACATTACTACTGGATAAATAAATAAAATTCCTCTAGGTGAAATACTCTCAGTTTTTGTAAAGACACTGTGTGTTATTACACACAGAGATGAAATTATACAAAGACGTGAAATTGCTGTAAAAATCTAAAGTGGTTTCTTTAGACTTTTTTAGACAAGGGAAATATCAAAGAGATTAGACCTTTTTCCTGTTAACATAGATACATAAGGTGAGACTGAAGAAAAACACAACCTCTGGAAGAGGTAACTAAGATTCCTCTTATATTACAGTAGTTAGGGAGTTGTAATGAATTTGAGAACAAATGGATTAAAAGTATTTTAAAACTGTGTAACCAATGGAACTGCAGGCCATCATATTAAGAGCATAAACCCCTCAAGCATTAAAATGGAAATCAGCTCCTTGATGCTGTCAGCCCAGGGAAAGCTCTCAATGGGTTCTGTGTCTCTGACTGCCCACTGTGTGTGTGTCAGATGCACCCACAACTGGCTGTTGTCAGACACAAGATGTGGTGTCACTGCCTGATGTGGGATGAGAGAATCTGTGCTCCACTGTTGTCTCAAGAGGAAGAAAGAGTCCATTAAGACACAGAAATCTGCTTTTGAATCACTTTTCACTGGAATGAACTTTTAAGCCCTCCAGTAGCAGTTCCAAAGGCAGGAGCTCTCCACTTAATGGGAAACAGGTCTTGGAAAATACAGCCAGATAAAGCAAAGGAGGAACAGAATCTCTGAGATGAGCTGAACAGATAATGGGATCCAGTTAAATTGTTGCTTTCAATGTTTTCAATAAGGAATGCTGGGATAAATTAAGTATGCAATGGAAATTCATATTTCAAATACGTGTGTGATCCAAAGGGCTTTTGGGTGTCTAAAATTATTATTTTCATGGGAATTACCAAAAAGGCAGAAATTCTAAATTATGAAACCACACTATCATGTGTTTGAGACCTCACAATTTTTATTGCCTCATAAGGTATGAGATGCCTTCCTGTCCTTAGTGTGGCTTCTTGTGAATAACAATAATAATAATAAGAATAACTTTATTAACATTATATTTTTTTTCAGATGGGCAATGAAGTTATTTTAAAACAAAATTATGAATAGAGCTGTTTCCCCACAGTCCACAGCATGGAAAAAAGAATAATCTCTGACTTGCTCTTCTTTCTCTCTCTCTATTGCAAATAAATTGTTTGGCTTGCAGTTCATAATTTCCTATTTAAAATAAACTTTTAGGGTTTCTCAAACCCTGCTGTAGATTCTGATCCCAAAATCAACAGAAGCCAAAACAAAGAATTGAATCAACCTCTGTAAGCTTTGGATTGGCTGTATAGCATACAATCAGTCACTTTTTCTTTCTTTTGCACAAGCCTACAACTCCTTTGCTACCATGTGGAAGATATTAATATGGAAATATTTTGCAAAGAAAAATAGTAGAGAATCAAAAAGGTCTCGCATTAGAACCCAATTCAAAGAAAAAGAATAGAAAAAGAAAAAAATACTGCCCAAGTTATTACACAGTTGCTTTCCATATTGTTACATTTAGTGACTATAACAGCTTAATGTACATGAGAACAAGTTTGCTGCCTGTTTTCTTCTCCTGCAGAATTCCATTTAGATCATTGGAAATATTGACATTCTGACAATATATGATTGTTATGTAAGTATGTCACATGAATATTGTGTGTTGTAATTTTTCAACTGCATTGTAATTTCTGTGACCTTTTTCAGGAGAGAAGATCAAACTAAAATTGAAAACCGAGGAATAGACAGAAAGTTCCAAATGTAGTACAAGCCCCCTAATTCTGGCAAGGTTTCCAGCACAACACCCAAGGGGTTGATCCCAGCCAGAAGAACACTTTGGCAAAGAGAAATCTCTAATAGCAGACGCATCTGCTGTAAAATTTTGGCTGTTGTTAAGCCAGAGAGACCTGGTTAAGGACCAAGTAATTTTTATGTCTACTGAAATACATATATTCTGAGCTGGTTTGGGAACTGGAGTATTTCACTGTCAAACTGATGATCTAACAGTGAGGGCGTACAAGAGAGTGATATTCCCATCATTACTGTAACTTAATGAACATTGTAATATTATTATTAATAAAAAAATCTACTGTGATGACTTGTGAAGGAATGTAGTGTAGTTACCAAAATACCCTGAGGTCACTGGATTATTAAATGCTCATGTGGAAAAAATATCCAAAATTCTACAATCGCTTATTTTGCAACAGCTACATGTGCTACATAATTTCTTTGCAATGCTTATTTTGCTCTGGAGGGAAAGTCTACATAAGACTTTATGCTTCTCTAGTTTCCTGCACCTTAGAAATCAAGCAGTTGCCAAATATTTCTGAACTGTGTGTCCTAGCCTCAAAATCTGTAGTAGGAGGCAGTGTTGTTGTCTCTGTTTTTCATGGCAGATAAAGTAAAATATTCATTATTCACAAGAACATAATTTTCAGGAAGAATGTAGCCTTTTTAGGGCCTGAGTCATCTTTTTATTACATGTACATAGAATGAAGGAGTTTTAAATTATCTTCTTTAAATTATCTTCTGCTGGAGGTCTTACAATGGTTTAAATAATAATAGCTGGTGAAGAAAGCTGTAGCAGAAACTGAAATGTAGGACTTGGGATTTTCAGCATCCAGCATTTCCTTGAAGAAGATGACACATTCTCAGTTTTCTGGTTAGTTAGTCAGACCTGTATATTTTTTAAATATAAAAGTACAGTTCTTTCTTGGAAAGTATCTTAAGGGTGTCCAGTAGCATATTTTGCAGGAGATGCAGACACTCCCCTTTAAAACTACTATTCATGACTTTGCTGAAAATAACTCAGTTTTCTGTGAGTCAAAGGATGGCCCTTCGTGTAAGTTCTGATCACACTCATGCTGCTCTCATTAATAAATTTTAAAATGCCAGGGTGATTGGGCCTTTTTGCCTCAGTGTCCAGTGTCATACAGACTTGAAAAAAGATACAGTTGACCTGGGTTGCATGAGCAGAATAAAAAAGAAGCTTACCCAGCTGCCTTGCTGGGAAGGGCAGAGCTAGTGCAGAAGGCCACCCTGCAGTTCCTGACCATGATTTCCTGGCCAGTTTTTCCAGTAAACAGTGGAAAACATTTTTGGAGTTGTTTCATTGCTCAGTAGGTTTCTCTCGCTAATGAGGGAGTCTTACTAGGCAGGAAATCTAGAAAAATAAATAAGCCATGTCCTACAGCATTCAGTCAAGGTGAAGGGACCCCTAGCCATGAGAAAGAAGGACCTTCTTTTGCTTGGCTTTGTATCTGGGACATTAGTTATTTCTAGGGGATTTTATTCCACTGGTGATTGAAAGGAAATTGCTTTTTGCACGCCTGGGAGAGTCTTCCTCTTGACCAAGTATTGCTTTGTCAAGGTGCATTAAGCAAATAACTTACCAGGGTGTAATTATGGGCTTTTGAAAATTAAGGCAAAGTTTGAGTAGCATTATCCTGTTGGTGGGGAGTGGAAGGGCTGAAGAGAGGTGATCAAAGGTCACAGCTGCTTTGTGGAAATACATTTTATTTTATTTCTGCAGTTGTTGTTATTATTATTATTGTTATTGTTATTGTTATTCCTTATGTGTTATGGAGAAAATTATTATTAATATAATTATAGGATACTACTACTACTACTACTACTACTACTACTAATAATAATAATAATAAATTAATATTACTACTATTCCTTAGGTATTCTGGAGAAAACTTTTTTACATGAAAAAATAGTTAAGTTGCACCTGTTTGATGTCAATGATATCTTTTTGGCTCTATGACCACAACTTAATTTTTTTCCCCATCCTCAGGTGCTGACACTTCAATTCAATTGCAGTTAGATCCAGAGTAGCTACCCACCTTAAATCTAAAGGACGTGCTGGGAGATCAGAATATTTAATTTCTATCACCTCCACAATTAAAAGAACTGTAATAGTCCCTTTGAGATTCTGTACCTGCCATAAGCCTCTAACACATTGTTTGAAAGAGAGGCTTTGAAACATGATGCTTGCTTTGTAGCAATCACTCTAATCATGCTCTGGAAATATAAAAACTGCACCTGGACATTACCTTTGACCATCCCCTGAAGGCGTTCTACAGATGAAACTGCAGGACTTCCCTCTCTCATACTCACATAAGCAGCTAGCTGGAGAAGGAAAGATGAATGAGCACTCCAACCTTTGTTACAGGATAAGCTGTATTTGCACAGCTCACAGCTTTTTGCCAAGTCTGAGATTTTGATGTGCTATTTCTGAAGCCATGAACGATTTTACAGACAGCTCTACCTGCCATGTGTTGGCTCTACCTGCTCAGATCTTTTGGAACTTTCACAGGGTCAAAGGCTACTGTCTGAAAGAGCAGTTCTGAACTCTTACATCTGATGTAAGAATTTGTTCTTGCATTTGGTAGTAAGAGTTTTCCTACAATGTCTTGCAGGCTATTTATTAAAACACCGGTGTCTTTTACTGAGAGGTCATTAATGGAGCAATAAAAGTAGTGTATATGCTCAAGTGACTCATAGCTGTATATTGACACAGTTTTCTGTGTTGTTTTCCAAAAGAAGATGGCTGGAATGCTGCTGGAGCTGCTGCAGTCCACCTGGTGAGTGGGGAGTTTCAGAGAAACAACACCTTTCACTGCCAAGACTAGTAGAAGCGGTATTTTAGTGTAAGTAAAAAGAGCTGGGCCCAAGCAGTTCCTCTGAGCTATTTCATCAACACAGTGTTCACCTGACTGCAGCAGGGCAGACGTACTTAATGAGGATCTTCAAGAGGTGCTGGACCTGTGCCTGTCAGGAGGATTAAGTAAAAAAAAAAAAAATTCAGCAAACTGCTGACCTGTGCTTTGGCAGGGGCTCATTACAAATTTGAAACAGCAGAGGAAGGGCCCAGAAGCCCTTTCAAGCACTGGGAAAAAGAACCACAAGCAGAAAACACTTGCATTTTATTTGGCCCTGAGCTTCTTGGAGGAGGCCATATCATGGAATGAGCAGGAGCAGGAGTTCATTCCCCTCTGAAAGGGCAGAAATCACAACTCTTCATACAGGGAAAGAAGGGGCTTTTATTTTAACTTGCTGAGAACAGCCAAGAAATCTCGTAATTTATATAATAATTATGCTGGACAGGTTTATGCTAGAAGGACACTGTCAAATGCTTTATAAAGCAGATTATAAAACTCTTCAGCACTTCAGCACTTTCTCCTAAATGCCTGAAAATAATTCTTCCATTACTAGTTGTAGCCTTCACCATTTGGCAGCAATCTGTCCCCCCTCCCCATTTTAATTTATATTGAAAAATACCATTACATATACATTACACATTGAATCTGTTCTTTAGTGGCTTGTAAGCTCACCTCTCCCTGTCTGCTCCACAGAGAACCAAGATTCAGGACAGAGAAATTATTTGAAGGGAGGAAAAAAGTGGTAAAGGGAAAGAAACTGAAATAATGTAATTGTGTCTGTTCGAACACTCCTTTGGTTGTGGCCATCATTACTAAATCTGACATGATGCAAGAAAGATCATTACTTAAAATATATGCTTTACACCTCTGAAGGACAGGTTGTTAGACTCAGATGTAAACAATAAGTTCAGCTACAGGGACTAATGAGAGGGAGAGGGCTGATGACAGAACCACGTGATGATTAGGAAGCAACTGGAAATGGGGGAGTTTGTCTTCCATGATGAGGAGCACATCCTATGCCAACCTTCATGTGTTTCTGTGTGTGTGCAATGGAGGGGGTTGAAAAGGAGAGATGCAGCTCTCCGTGCCTCTTGTGGTAAATCTGTCACCACTAAGTGAATGAAAAATGAACTTCTGGTGAAGAGACAGCTCCAGAGAAGGGAAAGTTATTCCCCTGTTCCCAAAGCCCTTCATCCACTTTTTGTCCTGACATGATGCTTTAATATATAAAAGTTTCCCAACATAGGGATCAATTCCATGCTTCTGTTTGTTGTTGTAAATTCAGTTGTTGTGTTCTTTCCTTCCCTGTCATGGCTCCAGGGAATCTGAACTAACTGCCCTCTTTGCTCCGCATTAATGGCATCCTTTGAGACATTAGACTTCAAGCCTTTACCTCCCCCAGAGTAGAAAAGCCTGATTCTCTTTGTATTTGAGTCAGTCCTGGTTTTCTGGGTCTGCACAGCAGTTCCTGGGTTCCAGAGCTGGTGGCAGCTCTCTTGAGGCAAGGTATTCTTTAGGAGCTGCCATCTGCACACACACAGGGTGGGAGGGAGCTGGCTAAGGAGCAGCTTTCTAACAACAACAACAGAAAGGAACTGAGCTCATTGTGGAGGACAATCAGAACACGAGACAATAGTGTTGTGCAAAAGGCACTTTAGGAGGCATATTGTCCCCATGACACATTAAGTGATCCTTCAAATTCTCTTGAGGCTCCTGAAGCCTCAGCTGGAGCACTAAGTATTATCTGGGGTACTGTAATTAAAAAAGGAAGTAAACCAGAGTGAGCAGAGAAAAACACTGGTCATGATGAGACTGTGGATAAAAAAAGAGCTTCAGAAGGGTGACTGATGGCTGAGGTTAGAAAGCAAGTAAACTAAGGGGAACATAGGAATCACTTTCTATGTATCAACTGAATACAGAAAGGAATAAAAGTCCTTTTATGTTCCTCCAGCAGGAAATAACAGGTCTGTTAAAAATGCGGGTGTTAGAATGGTAGGTGCTGCTGCCTATCTCTTGTCCCCAGCAAGCCTCTCCCATCAAAAAGCAAGCTGAGGGAACATTCAGGCAACGCAGTCAAACCTCCACTCAGCACTCACCCCAACTGGCTCAGCCATAGAGGCAAGAAAGGCTCTTTTGCAAGGTTTTATTCCAGCACAGTAACACAGTAGCTGAGGGGAAACAAGGCTAGAAAGAAGACAAGCCACGTGGAGCAGGCAGCTTAAGAAGGGGAATGGGTGGGGGATGGAGCTAAGGGCTGGGCAGAGGGGCCTGACCACCAGGGGTACCAAGCTAATGGCAGGGGAGGGAGAAACCAGAGGAAATTGTGACATAAGTCCATGGGGAACTCTGTTTTACCCCCTGGGAGGGCTAACTCTATGGTAAGTAGCTATTGTTGTTTCCAGGGCTGGGGGCTTGGGGATTGACCAAGGGAAGAGAGTTCATGGGATGCTACAGACTGTATTGCAGAAAGTGAGATTGAGAAAAGAAAAAAAATATTTTTCTTGCCAAATGTCATAGGTCTGTAGAATCATTTATCCAGTAAGTATATAAAGTCATTCCCAATAAAAGTATGCATAAACAAACCTGTAAAACAGATGCTGATGAGAATCACATTAACTGCAGATGATGGAGTAAATGACATACCAAATTCCCTTCTGTTCCTATTTCTTAAATATCTTGGTTTATTATTCATCTCAGTTGTAAGAAGAAAGCACACTAATATGCAGGGCTTTTCAAAAACACCATATATATGTATTTCACATTACTGTCTGCCCATGCTGTGTTAGAAAGGAAGGTGTGCTCAGACTGCTGCAACGTGGATCATTGTATACCTACCTGAATGCCTTCCTCTTGGAAAAGGAGACTTTTTCTCTGACCTGGGTCATCAGTCCTCCAAGTTCTTACATTTTTAAATGAGTTTGGTAGACTGAATGCAAAGCCATTTTGAGCTATGGCTCTCCCAGGATTTTATTGGAACCAGCAAGTTTTCCCTGCTAACTGTCTTCTCCTCATCTTGTGATGAATTGTAAGGTCTGCTAGAAAACTCACAGGAAAGGAAGACAATGCTTCTTTCCTGTAATTTTTCCTTGATTATTTATATATCATCTGGACAGGAAATCTCCTACTCACCAAGACAACATGTTCTGCACATAAATTAAAGAACATAACCACATCTGCCAC
Source organism: Fringilla coelebs (assembly GCF_963513975.1). Taxonomy (NCBI): domain Eukaryota; kingdom Metazoa; phylum Chordata; class Aves; order Passeriformes; family Fringillidae; genus Fringilla; species Fringilla coelebs. Next base: position 24,004,918 of record NC_140029.1, on the reverse strand, counting down.
TACAGATCTTTGAAATGTAAAGATTTTTTACTGTTACTACACAATCCAGACCATGTTACATCTGAAAAAACTGCAGGCAGAAAAAGTTAATTTCTATCTTATTTCTTCTCCCCTAATATGCCCTTTTTAAGTTAATAAAAATTTCTCTGAAAAAAAGGAAGCTATGAGGCAATTTTTTTTCTTCTCATAAAATGATTTCTCAATCTAGCTTTTAAAAACGTGGCAACATAAATGAATAAATATGACATTTATTCAAACTACTTTAATCTATAGAAGATAAGTGGATTAGAGGGTTACTGTCAGGTCAGTTCAGGCTTACTGTTTAGCTTTTGTGGAAAAACTAAATGTGACAGGTGTAACCAACCTGTTGTAAGTTGGATCATTGTGATATCTCCATTTTTTTCTGATGGTAACATGTCTCCTTTAAGCCATAAGACCATGTTATGCAATTGAATTATATAGTGTGCAAAGCTTCACAGCAATAGCACTTGTAATTCATTGTCATTTCAACATTCAACTTTAAAAACAAAAGTGGTCAAGGAAGTTATAGAAAATTGTATTTCAAAGCATTTCGTTAGGTTATACTCACCGATTGGATAAATACAGTTGATAGTTTTCTTGAAATATGCATTGACTTCTGAATCCTTTTTATTAAAATCAGTCCATCCAGAAGACAGATGTCAGCCAGGTCCACAAAGGAACTCCCATGTAGTCAGTGGGAAAAACAGGATATTGCCTTTTGAAGCTTCAATTTCATAGACATACAGGTCAGAAACATTCTTCAGCATTTATTTCAACTCTCTTCAGTAAAGTGCTTGTTTTTCCGTTTTAGGAAGTCTAAGATATGTTTTCATGATAAAAGCCCTCCAATTATTAACCACTAGCTACTTTGATTCAGAAAAGCAACAAAACTTTGTCAAAATGAGGTGATAAAAAGAAAATATTGCCTCTTAAGAAACTAGTAAGTCATGCTCTGCAAGCAGAAATGAAATCTATGCAGATATTCTGGTAGAAATCTCGGTATCCTATCTAGAATCAATAGTTACTGTGAGGATGCAAAATGAGTGTTTGATCAAGCATGTATATATTTGACAATCTGAGCAGGTGAGTCTTTCATTTATAAATTCTGATCCTGCAGTGTTTATTTATAGGATTCATAACTTCTTGCAGTAGGACAACTCACGTATGTAGTATTTCCAGGATGCTAATTGCATGATGGATATTGCATAAGCCTGACAAGACACCAGTTTCACATTTGATCATGGAAATCCAACTCCAGCCTTGCAAAGGGCACCCCAAGGCTCCCACCATGTGCTTGAGAGCATTGTCCAAATGTACCTTGAAGTCTGTCAGGCCAGTGTTGTGACCACTTCCCTGGGGAGCCCATTCTGGTGCCCAGCCTCACTCCCAAAAAAGAACCTTTTCCTGGGATCCAACCCAAATCTCTCCTGATGCAGTTTCATACCTTTCTGGTCACCACAGAGAAGAGATCAGTTCTGCTCCTCTTCCCTTCACAAGGAAGTTGTAGACTGCAGTGAGGTGTCCCCTTAGTCTTCTGTCTAGGATGAACAAAAAAGTGACCTCATCTGCTCCAGGTATGGCTTTCCCTCTAGACCCCTCAGGATTTTTGTGGCCCTCCTTTGGACGGATGAAGAATCAATCTGAGTGGGGCAGCTCATTTGCTGGAGGGAAGGGATGTCATCCAGAGAGAATCTGACAAGTTTGAGGAGTGGGGCTGTGCAAGCCAGATGAAGTTCGACTAAGCTGGTGTAAGGTCCTGCACGTGGGGCAATCACTAGTACCAAAAAAGGCTGGGGGAGGAATGAAGTAGCCCTGCAGAGAAGGACTTGGAGATACTGGTGGACTAAAAATATTGTACAGGAATCAGCAGTATACACTTGCAGTGCAGAAATCCAACTTTATCCTGGGCTGCATCAAGAGCAGTGTGCCCAGTGGGATGAGAGGTGATTGTGTCCCTCTCCTCCACTCTTATAAAATCCCATCTGAAGTACTGTGTCCAGCTCTGGAGGCCTAAGCACAGGAAATCTGTGGACTTGTTGGGTCCAGAGAGTGACCCTGAAGATGATCAGAGGCCTGGAGCACATCTCCTGTGGAAATGGGCTAAGAGAGATGGGCTTGTTCAAGGGACAACAGTTGAAAACTGACAGAGGGTGGATTTCAATTGGATGTAAAGGAAGACATTTTTTACAGGGAGTGTGGTAAGGCACTGGAATGGGTTTCCTAGAGAAATTGTGGACATCCCATTCCTGGAAGTGCTTAGGGCCAGGTTGGATGAGGTCTGGAGCAACTTGGTCTAGTGAAAGGTTTTCCTGCCCATGACAGGCTTGCTGAGCTAGTGGATCTTTAAATGTCTTCTTTAAAGTGTGTCCCAGTCCAAATTGTTCTGTTGTTCTATGGTTTTTGATGTTACTATTCTACATACTTAAAGCCTTAATTTTCAAACGCATTCATTAGCCTAAACTCTCTATTTGACACTTGTTTCATCTTACAAAGCACTTCAGAGACTGGGGAAGAACCTCAGATGCCTCTCTTGTTTATATTTAGGTGGCATGTACGCTAAAACTTAACAGAAAGATTGGCACACATTTCAGACAAGTAAATAATGTTCTAATGGAGCAAAAAGTTATAAGTAAAAGACAGGGGAAAAGACTGCAATAAAATGTGCTCATTCTTAGCACTGGAATAGTTGGATACCCCATCAGCTTTTGCATTATCTGAGTAATTTAATGATAGGACTTAATGCTTATAGATTTACTTCTTTGGATCATCTGAAAGCTTATCAATAGAAAAATAAAAAATAAATTTCATTTGTATACTTTTGATATTCAGAGTAATGCTGTGTTGGTTTTGTTGGTCATAAGTTGTCAGGAAAATCTTTATACTTTCAAAGATGATAAACAGGTCTCTCTAGAATTCAATATTTTTAGAGTTCTTCATCTACATCATGAAAAAAAACCCCCTTGAAATTGTTGAGAGAGAAAAAGAGGAAAACAGGAAAACAAGTAAGAAAAGAGGAGAAAAACCCATTTACCCAAGCATTAACATATTGTTCTGTGATCATAAAATCAGTGTCTTGTAGCTCAGTTAAACTAAATTTCATAAGATAGACTAAGCAGAAGGGGAAACTAATCTCAAATACCCCCATTGAAGGTGGATTCTGTCACAGTGGGGCTGCTTGCTGTATCTTCTCTTTGCTGTTGAGCAGTCATTCCAGTCTGGGTGAACTTGGCTCATATAATGTTGCACAAATTGATTCTAACATATGTCTGATTTTGAAGAAAATTGTCTTTTATTTGCTTTTGTGGTCAACAGTACACACATTTTTCTATACAACAACTCCCATGAAAACTGTTAATACTTCACCAGCCAGCCAGGGTAAAAGCATCTGTCTGTGGGGGAAGAAAGTTATTGAGATGTCAACAGGGATTCAACAAAAATGGAGAAAGTGATGAAATTGTGGCTGAAATCCAACCTATAGAAAACTAATTACATGTGAAACCATTACATAAGGCATATGTTTCTGTTCATTTCCTTTGTGTACCAGGTCAGTTTGACTCGATATTATGAGAAGGATTTTATCATCTGCAGCACTGAGATGACTGACTCACTGTAGGGCTGAGATTAGAAAGTGATTTTGTAACAGTTCAGTGAAAGTAATCTGTGTTATTGCTCACCAGAGAATGCTGTCATTTTAAGAAAAATGCAAAGTTCAGACGTCAAAGTTCCATGAGGGCGGAAGAACAATCCCTTGTGGTCTGATCCTGACTGCCTTTAGCTTGGGCAGAGTTTATGGAGAAGTGTAAAGTAGTCTTCCTACTGAGAGCAATACGACTACACATCCACAATATTTGTAGACCACACCAATTTTGCCTTTTGTACAAACATCCACATCTGTGCCCTCTGTTTGGGAGGTACAGATGTACAGAGTAATTAATACAAGCTCCAAACAGTAGGAAACACCCCTTGATCTTGATTGGAAACACCAAGTCCAAGCAGGATGGGTGTAGGGAAGAGTGACTTCTAGAGCAAAACAAGGAACCCTCCTTCAGTTCCCTTTTCCAGAAAGCGTTTTTCCTGTCCCTGAATTTATTTCAAGAAAGAACTTTTAGCTAGTAAAATTCTTTTGACAAGATGTTTGATCTTGTAAGACAGCAGAAAGAAATAATAAACTGAGTTAAGGAAAATTATTAATGAAATGGATATTAATTTATTATCCAGAAATTTCATCTGTTCCAAAAACACAGTATAAACATTTAATAAGGCACAAATATGATGACTGCAAGATGGAAATGTAATGACATGTCTATTAAGTTAGATATTTCATTATAGTTAGATATTTCACAGATCATAGTCAGTTTCAGGTCTAAATAATATGTTCTGAAGGGCCTGATATAAGCTTGATTTTATGCACCTAAAGTAACGAGAGGACATACAAAGGGAGGAAAGGCATGTGAACTTATATGTACATATTGGTGGGTTTGTGTTGGCTTATTTATTATTATTAGCTAGTCAGGAATATATTTTTAATACTTCATGATTTTTCAAAAGTAATTTCCAGTCTTCTTTTATACTTTCCTTGAATAATTTGTTAGATAAGAGATCTCTTTACTTTTACAAGGCCACTTCACATTGTAGCTGTGACTTAACCTGCAGAAGCACCTCCCAAAATCTTAACCTATCACTAATTAATTCACATATGAAATTCTCCAGGTGCCAACTTCTTTCATTGCAATAGTACCTGGCATTAAATTCTGCACAAAAAGACCTTCCCTCAATGTCTTTAAAGCAACTGCTTTTTAATTATTGGGACAATAGACCAGTTCCCTAACTGAAGCAAGTTTTCTAGCAGGTATGCATTCCCAGGATGGCTATTATGATTATCACCTTCACAGTTTTCTTTCAGTACCATTCTTGTAATGAGAAACCTTGATCTGGAGCAATACTGGACGTTAAGCATCTCATCTGGTCACTCACTGCCTAGCTACCTCAGACTAGCAGAAAATCATTACTTTGGTCCCACATCAACACTAATTACCTCCCGTAGAGATAAATGAAGGAGAGATTCAATAGTCTTCTAAAATTTTTGTGATGGTTTAGTTGGTATGAGAGACAGAACAGTTTTTGTATAGTCTCTGCAACTCACTGAAATAATTCAAAAATATGTATTTTCTCTGAAATGAGGTATAAATTAGATAGAAACTTTATGGCAAAGTTTCAATGGTAAATTTGCTATTTTATAAAAAAGCACAGAAGTGAGGCACCTGCTGCTAATAGTAAATTTACCAGTGTGATTTTTTTGTTTTTTTTTTTTTATGTACATATTCTATTTATTATTCTATAATCATTCTAGTCATGCACAATTAAAAGCTGAGTAGTGATAAGCAAACAAAATATATATATCATATGAAGAATGAAACAAATATTTAAGAACAGCTACTGCTGGGGAGTTTTGGTTTTATTATGCTATTTATGCCATTCATGACAGTTTGTTTTCTATCTTGTTGATACTTGAGTATTCTGTGTTTAACCACATGATTTGGAATATTGTGCTTACTTGAAACAAATGGGACAATTTAACTTTGTCTGTACTGCTTCCATACTGGAAATATGTAAGACAGTGCACTGTGGTTCCTAAAATTTCCAAGTGGTTAAGAGTAGACAGATGGAGTTCTCATAAACCCAAGGCTGCTGGTGGACAACAAGCCTTCCATGAGCCAACAGTGCCCATTGTGGCCAAGAAGACCAATGGTATTGAGAGGGGCATCAGAAGAACATTGCCAGCAGGCAAAGGAGATCCTGCCCCTCTCCTCTAGACAGACACCCTACCTAGCCCTAGTGAGGTACAACTGGAATGTTGTGTCCAGTTCTGGCCTCCTCAGAACTAGAGAGATGTGGAGCACCTGGAGCAGGTCCAGTGGAGGGCAACAAAGATGATTAGGAGAGAGAAATATGTCTCATGACAAAAGACTGAGGGAACTGCACCTGTTCAACCTAAGGAAGAGACAGATGAGAGGGGACTTGATCCATAAAGAAGAATCAGCATAGAAGTATCTGAAGAAAGGGTGTCAAGAGAATGGAACCATGTTCTTCTCAGCAGTGCCAAGCAAGACATTCTGCAATGGGCAGAAACTGAGGCACAGGAAGTTTCACCAAGAGGAAGAACTTCTTTAGTGTGCTGTTGACCATGTACTGGAACAGATTGCCCACTGTGGAGTCTCTCTCACCAGAGATATTCAAGAATCATCTGGATGCATTTCTGTGCCATGTGCTCTGGGATGATCCTGCTCGAGCAGGGAGGTTGGACCAGATGACCCACTGTGGTCCCTCCTAACCTGACCCATTCTGTGATTCTGTGATTCTGTAAACAGGTAAGGAACTGGAATATATAATCTCAGTGCCACGATACAGAATTTGTGAGATATGTACAGGCGCCCAAGCATTGCCATTAAAATCTTTTAAAATTATATCTTATTATCTGTAGTTGTTTAAGTGAACTTCCATGGAGCACACTGTGAAATTAACTTCCTTGCATTTACTATTTAATTCAATCTGGATAAAAGCTTAGTTAGATAAAGGGAATAAATGCAAATAAAACAAATAAATGTTGCAAAACATTCCATTCAGTTGAGAAAAGATTATCCCACAATTTAGATGGAAATTATTAATTTTTTCCAACACTGAGGAGAGCCTAGTGTTTCATTAACCACTGATTTGTGGTGATCTAATTTGGGAATTTTATTTTCTAACCCAGATGTTTCCTTTATTACACATCTCTAGCTTGTTACAGACATGAAAGAGCAGATGGGAAGGTGATTTTCTATCTCCAACACATGTTCAGAATTTACTCTCTCTTGTTTGTCCATTGGTTACAATTTTCAGGTCATCAGATCTACTGTACCTTTTACTAGGTTTCCCCTTCTCTTCTTGTCTCCCTCATCCTCCCACCAAATGCAAAACCTGCTAAACAAAACCCTTTGCTCAAACCTCTACAGGTCTCTATGCACATTGAAGTTAACAACAAATTCACATAAACAGATATTTAGTAGGAGTTTGTTTCCCTGTAAAATAATAAAAGAAGAAAAGTGGAAAAAAAAAACTAACTTAAGATCTTAAAAAGTTTCAGATTAGAATGATCTGGTAGGTAAAGTTAATTCTAGGAGGATTTTTTAAAATTTGCAATGACTACAGGCTTCTGCTAGATCAGCAGTTCTCCACCATATTACTTGCTGAGGTCTGGGCTCAGCTCATCCCCACGTAGGTCCCTTTTGAATGGCAGATCACCCATTTGCTGATTTGGAACCAAATCCCCCCTTGCTGTCTCCCTTGTAAGGAGAGGATTAATGCTGGTCATACAACCCAGACAAGACCTGGTAGGAAGAAACTCTAGTATTAACTGAAAAGAAAGAATGGTGTTTTAGGGTCTAGCCAGTTGAGTGACTCTCATCAGAAAACCCTTTTCAGAAATGTTTGACAAGCTAAAGGCTGCTAACAGCACCTTTCATCTGTCCTTTCCAGTCCCATTACATTGTAGAAATTTGACTTGGGTACATCACGGAGGATCATAGCACATGGAGTCTTACATATGATCATTTGTACTGATTAGTATTTACAATGCAATGCCATATCCTGGGAAGAATGAGAGAAACTAGGATTTCTTGCTCTTATTTTAAAGGAGGAAAATCTGGCCTCTTGAATGAAGAAAGTCCATCAGTTCTCTCGTCCCTGCAAGGCGGAGCAGAGTGAAATAAAAGTCAAACAAGCCATAGCAACTTTAAAAAACATCAGAGTAATTATTTAATCTTTTTTCCAAGATAAAAGTTTCAAAATACCTATAAGATTTCATTTCCATATTAGAACAAAATTTTTTTAAAATTCCTTTCATACCTGGTTTTCAGTGGATTAACATGTCTGGAAGAAAGAAACTGAGAGACAAAGCCTTTTTTTCTTCCCACAAAAATGAAGTTGAGAAAAGGAGACTTGAATTTTCCTTTCAAAATTTTTTACAGAGTTAGGACATTTCCCCTTTCATTTATGCACATATAAACTTTCAGCAGTTTGCCGTAATGAAAAAAGCTGATGGAATGTTATGTGTTCCTGTTTTGGTCTGGCTTGTTTTGGTTTGGTTTTTTAAGCCAGATACACCACAGTGTAATAGGCTTAGTCTGGGAGCAGTTTGTAGGCTGGATAGGCCCAGGATGTTGTGCATTAAGCTAAATCCACACTGACATTCCACTGTGCTACTGGCCATGTCACCTATTAAGTCTCTTTATGCACTTCTAGGGACCACACAGTGAGGTTCTAGATTGGTCTGTGCAGCAAACATTGCAGAACAAGGTTTTAAGAAGGGGAGAGAAGGGAAAGGTTAGAGTGCGTTTCTCACTTTTTGCCTTTTATTCAGATGTACCAGAGTTCTGGTGATAGTAATTCTATGATGGTCTTCCTTGACCAAATTCAAACACTTCTGATGACAAAATTTAAGTGTAGTTTTGTCCAATGACCTAGTTAGAAGAATTAATTATATAGTTTTATTAATTTCATATATAATCTGTAGTCATTTTAGCTCTACTTTTGAGACTGTTATTAAAGAAGTGCATTTAATAGACCAGCAAAGAGGTCTATGATTCTGTTGCTGCCTATTAAAGCATCTACACTGTCATGAGATTAATGGAATGCCTGTACTGCTTCATGGGCTTCTTCTGCAGGTTATGGATCCCTACCACTCCCTCAGACATTTTTATTTGTAAAAGTGTTTTGTTGCACATTTATAGGCACTTTCAGTTAAAAACTATCTGGAGTTGAAAGCAAAGTACAGTTCCTTCCATTAGTATAGATTTTTCAGCCTGAGAACATTAAGGCTGTTCAGATCTGGCTATTTTATTTTGCCACAGAACTGGAGTACTGACTTACATTAAGAAATAATATGACAATGGAAAAAATGGCTAATTCTTAGGTGGATATGGTTCTTACTTAGCCATCTCTGTGAACTTTAGCAAGGCAGATATCTGATGTGACTAAAAATGCTCCCTGTGCTGCTTTTAGGCCATACATAACTGCCTTCAAGTCTTTTCCAACAGAGAAAAACTGAATATCAGCTGGGACAGCTTAAGTTTTACTTCTCTAGGGGTTGTTGTCCTGGCATGCCTGTGCAGTTCATGGGTCTGGGGTGAGTGCAAAGGACCAGGTTCTTAGGGGCATCTTGAGCCCTAATATATAATCATTTCAAAGGCATTGCATTTGAATAAGTCACTTGCTTTAACTCCCAAACAATGAACAATTATTAAATTCTTTTTTTTTTTCGCTTTAGACCTATCTTACCTTATATCTTAGCTTGGTGAGAGTTATGTTTATAGAGAGCTCAGTTCATCTTGCTATCATGGTGGGGAAAGAGGTCCTTTTTCCTATTTAATGTTGGATCATTTATCTTCTTCCCTATCTCTTACATAAGAGCTGCTTATCCTGGTAAAAAGAAGTCAGTTACAGCTGTATCTTCACATATTTTAAATCTGTCAGCTATTATTTTAGGCATATGTACTAATGACCAATATATATTGTATAGTTCTATAGGTTCTATGGGTTACATTAATGGAATTTTACTTTTGCTTCCACTAGAGCAGACACTTGGTTGCATTTCTAGTATTCTCTGCTTGTAATTACAGCCCTTCTTTGTCTTAGAGCTAAAATAAATATTTAAAAACTGTCCGCAGAGGGACAAATTTACCCAGCACAGCCTAAAATCCAGATTCACATCCATTCATTTTTGGTATACAGTGAATTTCATAGGTCTTCTCTATGATCCATTTGCCTCATGTCACAGCCAAGTTTACTGCTGTTTTCATCTCCATGTACACAGTGGGAGTAGTTCCATTCAGGGGTCAGTGGATCACTGGTGTTAAGACCAGGCCCAGGAAATTTGTGAAGAAGCTGTGATCATAACACTACCTCTTTAAAAGAATTCAGATAAAGAGCCATGTGAATAGGCATATTTGTACTTTATGTGTGTGGCTTTGTTTACACAGATTAAATCCTCCATCTTGGTATAAATGTGCATAATTTCTTTTTAAATTAGTCTGAAAATTGATTGAATATTCTGGCTTGGTGTGCAGTGACATGTGCTATTTGTTACTTAATTAACAAACCTACATTTCAATTCTTTTCAGTGAGCTGGTTAACATTTGTGAATTTATAGCATAGAACATTTGCTTTGAAGGCATTTTCATGTAAGAAAAAGTAATGATCATATCTCTAGTCAAAAAAGTTAGCACATGGGGTCAAAACTGTACTGAATAATGGTCCTCATGAGAAGTCTGCTGCAGAGCTTTTCCTAGCAATGGTTTTACTATTTTTTAGAACAAGTCTGTGTGAGTATACACAAGGAATGGAATTGGCTCAAGACACATAAACAGTATAGAAACAAACAGCTGCCTTAAAATTTTTGTATTGTTACTGCTAGTATTGCTCACAGTATTTCTACTTGCTTCAAAAAACATTGTTTACACTTGGACTCTTGTATACTCATTTATCTTTCACATCTGATCTCTCACATTGCAGACATCAGACAAATAAATTTTAAATTTACCTTTAACTAAAAGAATTAATTACTGACTCCTAAAGAATGGGGTTTAGGCCAAAAGGAGAGGGGATATGATTAATAATAATAATTTATTGTTTCCCCCAAAGATAACATTTACATCAATGTTAAATAAAATTATCAAGCCTGCATTTCTATGGCCTATGATGCTCTTTCATGTTGAATTGTCTGTCTTTTTCTTTGTTGTGAAGTGGTTCCTGGATGAGTTTTAGTGTAGAAACAAACACGGGAGCACCATGGTATTTCTGGTAGCACTTCCAAATAAATTGGAGCAAGGAATCCATAGACACCATCATCATCATCAGTCCTGAAGCCTTCAGGGTAGTTTGGCAGATGCAAGTCCTTGGATAAAGTAATTCAGGATGGATCCATTTTTCTCTGGTGTCAATGTTTAAATATTGTGAAATGGTGCTCTACTCAGACTGAAAGTGTTTACCTTCCCCTTAAAAAATGAGAACCCTCTTATTGTTTAAAATTGTTAACCAAATCTGTCAAATAATCTCTAATGATACTGGGAATGTCACTAAAGTTGCTTCAACAACTTAAAAGAAGCTCAAGAATATTTTAGATGTCTTAAACAAACATCTTGTGCACACCTCCTCTCTTTAAGCTTGGTCCCATGTAATTTGGCTTTAACACATTGGCAGGTATGCACTCATTGAATATAAACACCCTTCCAATACAGCTGCCCTTACTCCACACTGCCATTTCAGACATGGAAATTTTGGTTTCTTCATTTTCAATTTCAGAAGGGAAAATTACAATGCATGCAAATTTCACAAGTAAATTCCAGGTTCATGGAGACTATCAAATCTAAGCCTAACCTCTATGTGATCACTGATTTCCAGTGTTTTCTTTGTTTTTGACAGCAGAATATCAGTTTTGAGAGGAAAATCCATGACATCTGGTTTGAAATAAAACTTTATAACCCACCTATTCCCCTGACAAAGTAGCTGGCAATAACCTGAGATGATCATCTGTGAATGAACACTGTCATGTTCATTACTCTGGACATCATATCTGTGTTCTGTGACTGCATGGAACTGATACTTGTCAAATAGTTTTGCTTTCCATTTTTTTTTTTGTTTTGTTCTTTGATGGCATATAAAAACCCCCAGATGGGGACTGTGTTATGGCAGATGCTCTATTCAATATATGATTATGCTTTCAATGTACCCCTAAGGATATTCTGGCCCTTGTCCACCCTTGGATGCTTAGTCAGCCAGAACCAAGCATGAAGTTCATATTCATAGTAACAGCCTTTTCCCAAGTAGTGGAATTTAGGTATATGTTTGTCTACTGAGCAAAGATACATGAGAAATGGGGTCTAAAATTAATTAATTGAAACATGGAATTTAAAATGGAAAAAAAATGCAAATCTTCTTAACTTGTCCTGAGTGCAAAGAATAAAAAAAACCCACGATAAACTAGTAAATTAAAATATCTTTGTCAGACGTGATTCTCAACCTCTTAAAAATGACAGCAAGCATCAAGCTTATAGCTGTAATTTATACTTTATGCCAGTGGGATAATCTGGATGTATTTAGCTCTGAGTACATCTTGTTTAAAGCAAATATATTGGAAATAAATGAACTTCAAAAAATATAATGAGTTGAAAGATAGCTTGAGGAAACTAAGGGTGTTTCATTGTTTTATATATATATATATAATATATATAATATATATGTACAGTATTCTTTAAAATTTTGCCAATTATTTACCTTAAATTCTTCCATGTTCCCCATCTAGGATGCTGAAAAATAAACTGAAACATAAAGCATGGAATGCTTTTTATAGAGGAATTGAAAATATACAATCTGAATAAAAAAACAAGAGAACTTGAACCTGTTATTTTCTATCTACTGATGATATTAAATATTTCTGTTAAAGGGAAAGAATTCCTCTCATTTTGATGCCATCCAGATGTTGGTTAATTAAGCTGTTATGTCTTGTTCCTACTTTAAATTAATTTAAATTTACTTTAAATGAAATTATTCTCAGTGATATGGGACATGCAGTCCATGAAGTACAACAGTAGGTTTCTACCTGCATGATGTGCAGGAAATCTTTCCACCCTTTTTTATATGACTCCTGTAATGTAAACGAGGCTGATGGAATATGAAAGAGCTGGTATAGACAGGACACTATCTAGGAAAGATGTAGGTGATTCCATTTCAAACTGCATTATCATACAAACCTGAGGCTAAAAGTCACACCTTTCTCCTTCTTACATTTGCTGCAATTTCTTTTTAATGCATTTAAACTTGGCAGATCTAAATGGCAAAAACCAAAATGGTTCAAAAGGAGAAACCATTTGAAGATGCACCATGTTCATAAAACATATGGATTAAGAAAGTGCATAGAAAAGAGGGAAAAAAAAACAAACAATATGTTGGATTAGAAGTTGAGAAATAGTAAAAAGAATTTTTAAGAAGCCTTTCAGCCTAAATAGATTCTGGGTGGGGCTTCAGTCTGTGTAGAGAGTTTTATTGTACACTAACATTTGTGAATAATCTGAGAAAACTTTTGTTCATATGAATGTTTTCAGACAGCAGATTCCAAATCTGTAAGTAATGGTTTTTGTCTCAAAATGTGTTCCAATAAACAGGGAACCAAAATTCACTGTGGGTGGAACAGCTGTAGAGCTTGGCTCTACTAGTCAGAGAGCAAAAGAAAAATCCTGTGGCACTTGAGAGAAAATATCTAGGGCCTTACTCAAAGGATAGGAATAGGATATAGGTATAGGTATAAGATGAAATTTTAAGTTCAACAGACCAGTAAACAGAGCAATTGCTCAATAGTTTTGATTACCTAATATTTTTATAAAAAAAATTGCAGCTTATTGATGAATTAATGTTCAATACAGAAAACATTGTTATTTAGGGACCTTAAGGGCAACCCAGTTCCAACCCCCGTGCCATGGGCAGGGACACCTTTCCCTAGACCAGGTTGCTCAGAACCTTTTCCAACCTGGCCTTACAGAGATGGAGTGTCCACAATTTCTTTGGGTAGCCTGTTCCACCCTCAATGACCTTTTTTTCTGATACCTAATCTAAACCTACTCTCTTTCAGTTTGAATCCATTACCCCTGTCACTACCATACTCTTGTAAATTGGACTCTCTGCATCCTTCTTGCAGGCTCTGTACAATTTTCCTTACATGTCTAAGAAATCTGTATTTCTATGGAAAAAAATCATAAACTTTTCAATATATGCATCAGACATTCATTCTCTATAACTTATGAGGTGTCAGAAGTATATCCTTGTAATTTATTAATTCAATGAAATTTCTTTTGAACAGATGCAGGTATCTTCCTGAATTATATGTGAATATAAGATCAGATAATTGTAAGACATGGTATCTAAAAAAAACCCCAAAACTATAAAGCTATAATATCTAACCTCTGAGATTTATGAATCATTCATTGGGTTCTGAAATGCACTTCTTTTCACCAGGCAGCAATTCAAGGGTCAAGGGGCAATAGAGACATGGCCACAATACACATGGGAATGCTGTAGTACAGACATTTTGATGATAATTAGGGCAACAAAAAATAATATTGCTGCTGTTGCAAGTGACTAACCCTAACAGAACTTCAGAATAGAAAATTCTTTGTTCAGATAGCTATGTACATAATAAGTCCCATAATAAAAAAAAGGAAGTTACAACGTTACATGAGAAGAGCTCATATTTTTTTGAGATGTTTACCACTGGTCATTTTGTAAAAGTAAAGCTCACAAATTAAAATTCGGACTTGCTTCTTTAGGAAAGAAACAATAAATACCTCATCCAAATAATGGAAAATAAACATGATGATAATTTAAAGTTCATGCTGCAGTGTTTACTTGTGCTGAGACTTTATTTGCTAAAACTGACCCTGTGAAGACGTTTTTGAGACAGAGTTATTAAACCCTGAAAGCAAGGGTGGAACTGCAGAACAGCTGGAAATGGAGGGATCACAGCTTTAATAATGGCAGGGCATGCACCAATGGAATATCTTGTTTGGAAAACCCATTGGGAACCACATGGTATTTCCCTGCTACACAAGTAAGACAACAATTGCTCTCTGGAAAGTGTCCAGCAGGCAGTTGCAGCAGATGATGGGATGCATACTCTGCAGCTTGTCTGAGGTGGAAGAGCTGTCTTTTCCATTTGAAAATAGGAATAGGTCAGGGTCCTTGGAATTTCGAGGCAAGGAAACTTCCCAGGATTGTAAGTTTGCTTTGAATGTTCATCTGTATTATCTGGGTGTCTTTTTTTTCCTTTCCTGCTGACTGTTGCAACCAGTTTCTTTGAAAGACATGGATTCCTGACAGACTTGATTGCTGGTAAAGCAGCCTCTCCTACAATGTTTAGTTCCCTGTCACTTCTTTTTTGTGGTTTATTCCATCTGTCCAAACACCACCCCACCTCAGATATTACTGTACTGACTCTGGCTGTGGCTGATGTCTCCTCCTACACATGGTAATACTTACCATGGCCACAGATAATTTTAGAATGACAGAATGGAATTTTTACCATTATGTACAGAATTTGAAATGCTCCTTTTTCTGATTGCACAAAAAGGTGCAAAAAGCCAAAGAAAAGTTTGACAGGTAATTTTCCCTAAATGTATTACAAAATTGTTCCTTTACATAGTACAGCTTCAAGGAGAGAGTCTATGTTGATATGCTTAATATACATCTGCAGAAGACAAAGACACTTTACAGACAACAGGAAAATGTTTCATACAAGACTAATTGATCTTGTTTGGTTAATAAAATAAATCTCTTTGCAAAGACAAAACTTTTAATACATAACTATGATATAGTTTAGATTACGCTTTGTCTAGATTAACTGAGATTTCTGAGTTTCCTGTCTGATGGGAATAGGGAGGCACAGATGGAGTCTTACCTTGGGTCAAATCCAAACCAATTTTCACAGGGAGCTGGGATAGGGGGTTTTGATTCCTCAGACCCTAGTCTAATTTTGGAATTCACTAGTGCATGAAAGGCCAAGGTCAGCTGAGCTTGTGTGATTGCCATGCTACGCACGCAAGCTTTGCACCATGTCACTTCAACTAACTATTCATTCCTGTAAAAAACAAAAACTAACATCTCTGTCTCTCGCTCTTTTGTTGAACCCCAAACTGAAAAAAGCATTTTTTAAATTGTTGGCAGGGGTGAGCAAGAGGGAAGATGCCTATTTTATATTTGGATAAAATCTTCTGCTCCAGGTGTCTAACCAGCCCTCAAACATTGCCAGCAGAAATCCACCAACTGATAGCCCTATAAAAGTGGTGCCAAGAGCAGTGGATCAGTATATGGCAGCCAGTCCATTGGTGAAGGCCAGAATATGGAGTGATTTCATTAGCTCTTGTGAGGCAAGTAGAGAATTGCTTGATTTATTGTACATACCAAACTTTTTACTCACTTCAAATGAAATTCTATAATCACCATATGATTTTTAAGGTAACCTATAAAATTATAATATGTGAGGTGTTAATTAAATTCGCCTAATAAAATAGATACATATGCAGTAAGAAATTTGTCTTATATATGATGGACACTGAGATATGTGAAACATTTTGTCCCAAAGGTTTAAATTACAAAAAAAGAAAAAATTCCTGTTTCCCAGAGTAAAAATAGTCTTCCATAGCCAGAAAAACCTGCGAAGAAATGTTGATAGAAAAGTGTTTTATTTTATCATAATCCATTTAAGTTTTCTGATGATTGTTGATAGTCAGACGAGTCAAATACTTCTGAGATGCATAAAAAAGTGCAGTCAAGTTCACTTATATTTACATTTGTGTATCAGGCAAGCAGACCTCCATGCACAAATGGACTTATCTTGAGCAGCAGAATCAAAGCCCTGTATGAGATAAATAAATGCTCTGTATAAATTCGAAGAACTGCCAAAGTCAGGAATACAATTTTCCTAAAGTTACCGTCAGATCCTGATGAAGACAGCTGTGCTTTCTGAGTCTCGCTCTAATTATGAAATTTGATTCTTTCCCTCTATCATTCCTTCCTCTGGGATTTGTCTTGACCCATCATTTGCAGTTAGAGACTTTAGCACTAGAGAGGCATAACCTTCTGTTCATCCTAACAAAACACATGGAGGAAGGCATGAAATACTTGATCCAGTTCTCCTTCAGTGCATCTCTATGCCTATATGCTCAGTTCTGAGGAAAAGCTCTGAAACAGAGCAGGGTCATCAAAAAAGGCAGAGGGACCAAAGACAGACAAGTTCTCAATGATATTCAGCAGAGCCAGCAGCCGGTATGATACTGAGAGACATTTGTGAGAGCCAGCTGTTTCCAGCTGCTGACTGCTGCTGTCTTGCTTTTTGGGAGCATTTTCTGGTCCCTAAAGCCACTGAAAGAGAAAAAATGTGGCGTGCCAAACCACTCTGGGAAGACTGTTCAGGACTAGGGAGAATATTCTCCTTCCCACCTGCTGAAGTTTCTCCTCCTTCCATGAACAGACTGGAGCTTCCCACCCTGTGCTCCCCCTCACACTGCACAACCATGAGCACAAATATGATCCACGTCATGATTGAAGACCATGCCAAAATTTATACACTGTCAAATAATCTACAGTGCCTGATAAGGAGCTTAAGTTAGTTGTGTGCCTTTGTCCCAATCTGGATCTGGATGTGCATGACCAGATGATCCCTGGTACAGTTTAAAATGTTAGCCTAAACACATTCAAATCTCCTGGTCACATTTGCTTTGGATCAGTGATCTGTGCCCTGTGACTATGATGTGTGACACAAACTTGTATACCTAATCAAAGACTGGTCCCATAATCTCCAGGTCCCAGAGGAAGTGTGCTCATAATGATGTTAGCAATAGAAGTGATGACATTGACTTCAGGGGATAGGGAAAGCAAGGCAAGATGGAAGTATTGTTGGCCAGTTCAAGAATTAACATGTAAAATATTTGCATAAGCAATAATCATAGATACTTCTCTTCTGCACACAGAGAAAATAGTAAAAGTTTAAATAAAATCTGCTTTTGAAAGGGAAAGACAGCAGTGTTTTTTGTTATCTTGGCAATAAATGATTTGTCCACCCAAAGATATTTTGCTTGATGCAGTTTACAAGGGGTGCAGTTTGTGACCAGCTTATCACTTTATCTGCTTGGGGATTTTGTCTTTGGTGACAGAGATCCTGAAGCTCAGCACTTGTATGAAGCCCTTGGCATCCCTATTGCTTTGTCATTAATTTCAAAGCTCTTCAGACAGCCAGACTACCCAATGGGAAAGGCTCAAACAATAAAAACAGCAGCATCCTGAGAGCAGGAAACACAGTCTTATACATTCAGTTCCTGCTTTTCAAAGGTGATAGTCATGAGCAGCAGTGAGAGATTCTGAAGAATAAAGAGACAGCAAAAGGGACTAGATGCTGGTGACAAGCATATATGCAGATCTTCTGAGCAATATTTGCATGTTTTACTTCATTAACAGAGCATATGGAATAGAGATCTGAAAAATGAAACAGTATTGAAAGAAGTCTGATGAATGAGATGGCTGGAAGGATTTGCAGGCATCTCCTGAATGAGATGAGCAGAGAGTTATGTGACCTGAAGAATCAAACTGACCTATGGATGAAAAGGGCACAGAAATCACAGAAGTGAGGAACTGAGTGGCAGAAAGGTTCTGGTAATACTAACGGGTACATAAAAGAAATGAAAGATATAGCTGTAAAGCAGAGAAAGAGGGCATCTACTGCCAGAGGAAAGAAAGAGCTATGATATGAAGGTAGCAGAGACAGGACTCCAAGGAGAAAGAGGCTGATGTTTAGGATATCTTGAGCAAGAAGAAGAGAAAACATAACCTACCTCTAGCAGGAAGAAGTAGAGGATATAAAGAATGTAAATTTATGCCAGAGCCAGGAAGTTTGCTCACTTTATGAGAGTTGTCTCCTTTTAAAGAAAAATTTTCATAATTTCTTTTGATGAAGAGATATTTATAAAGAAATTAAACAGTCAATAATATCCTAGATACTTCAGGATTTAAAACTAAATCAAACAAAATTAACAGTCAATGTAGGTTCTGTCTTCATAAAACATAAGTCACAAGAAATTTTTTAAGAATACAAAAAATGTGAAAAATAACATTTATGTCATGAGTCTCATCTGGGGATATTTACAGATAACATAGAAAACTAAACTAATTGGCTCAAAGTTGAGTATAAACAAAGCTTGATATGGGAATTTGCTGTACTTCTCCTGGGTTGGAAGTCAGTATGTTTCTCAACTATTGCTAGAGAAATACTATTGAGAATTATGTAATTACAGAAAATACTAATTTCTCAGAAGCAAATGATAATAGTAATTTTTGTGAAGGAAATAATAAATATTTAACAATATTTAATTAAAATTCTTCATCTGGAAAGAAATGAAGCTGTTTGAGATTTGTTAGAAAGGGGTGAAGACACTGTACAGAAACAGTGTACAAAGTAATTTTGGATGGACCCTAGAAAGACAATGGAGTTTAAGTGGAGCAAAACCCCAGAAGTAATTAAAAAACCCAAACAAAGCAAAAGCCCCAGCAAAACAAACCAAAATCCTCCTCAATAACAAAAGTATCTAAGATTCAATATTAAATATTAAAATATTTAACATTCAGTATTTAAAATAATTTAGTATAAATAATCTAACATTAGTATTTTTTTATTAAGCCTTGGCAAATTGTGAGAATAGTTAATGAAATTTGCCAGAAGATAAAAATCAGGGACCTATATGGGGTACATCACAGTTGGTGCACCAGGGACTTGAAAAGAAATAAGACAAACCCACCAAATTCCTCTATTTGAAGTTGTACTCAAATCCCAGGAAACCTTTGCTAGGGAAGAGTGTTTGACAGAACTGGCGTAAAAGCTAATGAAGAAAGAATATAGGTATAAGAAAGAAAGAATTTTATCAAATGAGGCAACAAGGTGCAAACTGCTCATGAAAGAAATCTTTTGGGGGAAATAAAAAGTTTAAGGAAAGGAAATAGCGAAAAATTTAATTGAATAGGCCCTCTGAAAACCAAAAAACTTTCAGAGGAAATATTTGGAGATGAAAAAATTTGTGTTTATTAGTTATCTCCAACATGAGTTTTATAAAGAATAATCTTTATAAAACTGAATATGATGCATAAACTGATGAAGAGCATTTAACGGGGTAGATGTTAGCAGACGTCTAACCATGAGAGTATTGAAATGTTGAAACATCCTCCCCATAAGACAACTGGAGCAAAATTCAGTCAAAAAAGTGAGCACACATTTTAGGATAATGCAGTAGAATAATCTGCTTTAATTGAGATTCCTAAATATCTAACTTTCTAAATGTCTAGCTTTCTTAATATGCATTAGAGTAGCTCTAAGAGGGACACAAAGTCACTTTTCCCTAGCAGACCTGAATCAGAGCCCTTCTGTAAGACATGTAATCCTATTCTGCAAGGGAGAAAAACTGAACCAAGCATCATATTTGCGAGGCACAATTCTCTTGACTAAAGTATTAATTACAGGTATTTTCACTGGAGAGGAAAAGGAGAGGGAGAGAAGGGAAGATGGATTCAAGGATACCATGTTTACTCATCTCATTTTTTTCCTTAGGCTTTTGTAGACTATTTACCCTCAGAGCAAGCATGCTGGGCTTAGATTTGGGGCTAGAATTGAGACAGGCTGTAACTGCACAGTATTTCTCATGTTGATTTTTCTCTGGACAGAATTTCTGTCAGCTAGGGAAAAACTGTTTTCCCAAACTTTGATTAGATATGGATCCTGACACCAAATTTTCATCCTCTCAGCTGCAGGCTAGCTATGAAGTAATGCAAAATATGAATTAGGACTATGTTCTAAATCCTTCAATAGATCTAGTCTGCAATTTGAGAAAGTTTGCCTTAAAAGGTAAAGATGTAAAAGTTCATTAAGCATTAAGCTGGCTCTGATTTTTCTTGCATTTAAATGTCTTTTCTCTTTTAAAGAAAAATGTCTGATTTCCTTCACCAAATTTGCTTTTTGTGCTGGAATAGGAAACAAATTCAAAAGAGGACTGCAAGCTTGTTAAGACTGTTGGCCCGACTAATTGGTGAAATGATAACACGGCCTAACACAAACCAAGCAGACAAGTTCCGGGGAGACCACTGGTTTTCCTGGAGATCCACAGAGGTAAGAACTGAAAAGTTTGACACTGCCAAGGAAAGCTGGAAAGAAAGGGATTTTTTCCAAGTCAAGGAAGGATAGCTCAGACTAGGGAGGTTATTGCATTGCAGTGAACTAAATACAGTTCTGGCAGATTACTTGAAAAATGCTTAGGGCTCCAGTCCAGAAAAGCACTTAAACGTGTGGATACCCTCTTTGCAATGGTTGAGTAGACACCTACCTAAAGTTATGAGTTAATAACTCAATTGTTTTTCCAAGGACAATAATGTGAATTTTTTCTCAGAATTAGACTGAAGACAAAAGCCCAGAAAACTAAAGAAAGAATATTTCCCTATTTCTGTGGCTGAACACACATTCTGTTTACTTTTATTTGTGATAGCATTTTAAACCCTAATATATCTTTCTATAATCAATTCTTGTTTATAACAGAAGAAAACCTCTCAATGACCATACTCATTATTAAAACCCTTTCTTATATTGTGAAAGGAAACAAAAGTTTTGTAAAAAAAATGCATCAATCCCCTTGATATGTAATGCCAGGAACATTTTTATGGCAGTAAACAAAATCACTGGCTACCAGATGTGACACCGCTTTCATAAGATACAGTAGAAGAAGTCAAAATAAATTTAAATGAAAGCACCAAGGATTGTTTCAATGGAAAATAAATGGAGGAAAAGCCCAAAGGAGTCCACAGTGTATAAAACAGCAAATACTTCAAAAGTGCTGACAGCAGGGCTGAACTGCTAAGGTGACAAATGCTCAGGAAGCTGTACAACATAAACAAATGCGTGCTTTAAGTATACAAGTGAGGCCATACTTTGAGAACAACGTCATGTCCTTTCAGCCTCCAGCTGCCTGTGTCTAGTGTTGTCTCAGTGGTGGTGAACCAGGTGATTACATTCAAGTCCCAAAGACACTAAGACCTCAAAGAAAAATGGAAATGGTCTGCATTACAACTCTGCGATATTTCAGCAGTATTTCTTATATAAATATAGTCAGCAACATTTCTTGACTGTTGTTTAACCAATTGGTGAGAATACAAGCCCAATTCAGTAATTAGTGGCCCATTCATTGCTATGTGGCAAAGATGCTTAACTGAGAACCTACATTAGAAATACATCATCAGGAATCCCAGAAAAAATGTCATTTGACTGACTGGGGTAAGTGTAATTAATACATCTCTTTTTACAGCATAGTCCTATCCAAGGTCAAGAAACAAAAATTTAAAAATAATTAAAATAAAAAGAACCCAGAAAGAACAATATTCTCTTAGCCTGTTGGACAACGAACACATTTATTTATTTTACTGAGCATAGGAAGCATTCCAGTTTCCCAGTATCCAGTATTCATTTTGAGGCAAGATATTGGCATGTCACCCACCTTTCTGCTTCATATTCAAGTCTTTTTTTATAGAAAGGAGGCCTGGACATGTGAACTTGCAGGCAGATGTCTGAGCTGGAAGACCAGGAGACAGAACCATGGTTTTCACTGCGGTGAATCCCAGCAGGTAAGTCTAGACAATGAATTTATTTTATTTGCTTGCACATTGTTTTATAAAGCAGGAGGGATTTGATTCTAGTAGTTATTCTTCATTTCCGAGCCCTCAAACTTGCTGGAAATCAAAGTGGGGCAGAGGAAGATCTCAGTTGACATATAGTTGCATTTTCCTGAAAGGAGACATAAAATCATAAAAAAAGAGATATTCTGCCAAAATAATTACTTCTCAAATATCTGAAAAAAATGAATATGCTCTCAAAGCATATCACGCTTGCCCAGAATCTTACAGCATGGCAATATGTGTTTACAATTAATTAGTACACTATCTGGGGACATAAATCTTTTATTTAATCTTGTCATCCCAGTTTGAGGTTTCCAGGACTGCTGGATAAAATAAGTATAGGTATTGAATCACACTTATTTCCATGTAGATGTAGGACATTTTTTCAAAGGCTATTGTCTTCTCATACTTGCCTGCATGTCTGTTTTACTTAGATATTGTTGGTTTTTAATCCGATGACCTCTTTACCAGCTATGTCCTAAAAGCTGATTTCAGTAAAACTACATTCATCAAAGTCAAGTAGCCAAGTCAAGTAGTCTAAAAACTCGGTTCTTGTGCTGTGCTGGATTCATCTTGATTTCCCATGAAATCAAGAGTTTGAGTTTTGGTGGGTTTGGTGGTGGTGGTGGTAGGTTTTTTTCCTTTTCTTAGAATTCAGTTCTTCATTATCAAAGTTTTCTATACTTCATAAAAAGATCAAATCGTTATTTAATGTAACCTGAGGTTTATTTCAGTACAGTGAAGAAGACCAGCCTATTCTGAAAGATGCTGAACAACTCTAAGTGTGGCAACTTAATTTTAGGTTGTTATTCCCCAGGATGGAGTCTGTCATCCTTACAGGATGTGGAGGCACTACTGACAATTTAGTTTACAGCATTTTCTTGCTGGGAGTCATATTAACCAAGATGATCTACCCATATCCACATCATTTGTGGTAAGAAGAAGCCATCTGAGATTGAGATTTAAAACAGCAAACACACACACACCTCCTTTGATCCTAGAATTATTTTCTTCCAAACATCTTAGTCTTCACCAAATGCTTCAATGAAATAGTTGGAAAGTGTTTGCAATACTGGCAAAAAGTTTTTCCTTAGCTTCATTTTTGGAAACAATTGAGCCTTTTTCAGCAATACCCTTTAAGAATTAAAAAGAAAAAAAAAAAACCCACAAAAAACTGAAAACACCATAAATCCTACATCATAAGCAAAGGACAAGTATGGAAAATTTAAATCCAGCAATTAGTTTAACCAAGTTATAAATATCTACAAGCTGAAGCTTTTCATGTTTCCATTGAGTTAGACAGTCTTAATTTAGACATTACTACTTACTATGCCTGTAACACAGTACCCCTCCCCTGGCCTTCCAAAAATGAAAAGGTTGCAGTTACAGGATTACTTATTTGATGGTTTCTATTTAAACTCTTTTAGACTCTTCATGCAGATAATGTAGAAATAAGACTTAGTGTCTGAATATTGTTCTAATCTGTCTGAGTATGGTTCTAATCTAATGAACACATGAAGTAAAATAATCAGACACTGGCAAGAACAGGCTGTTTGGACAGTTCACTTTCGAACTACTGTGCAAATAAATCTTTCAAAGTTTAACTTGATTCAAACAATCCAGTGGTTTCTGTTGCTATTCTTGTCCATCTTCTATGTTCAGTTCTCTAGTTCTTAAAATTCTTCCCAAAATTTTCAGTACTTGTTTTTAATTTACTGTTCTTACACAAAGACCTGCCAGCTGCTGTCCTGTGATTTGAAAATTTGTGCCAAACATAATGATTGTTTCATACATTTCCTGAACTAAAAGCTGAGACTATAGTCTTGATACTATAATAGTCATAACAAAAAGTAACCCTCAACCCCCCAAAATATCTTGCTACCTGATACCTGAGATTCCTTAGCTTTCTGTGTCATCTTAATTTTTCTTCAGTTGGGAAATCATTGCCAAGGATTGAGCTATGTTCATGAATCAGAGCTGAACACAGGCTAAAATCTTTCCTGATTTTTAACTGTCTAATCTCAGCAAAGTCAAAAGGATTATACCAACATGAAACAAAGCAGCATTCATTCACTTGCCTCCATTCTCTGTCAGACTGCCTATAACAGCAATAGTTCTTTTGATAACTTCTGCATGTCATGCCTGTTGTATCTTGTAATCTTGCTTATTATCTTTCTCAGCATGTCTTGCAGATTAGTACAAAAGTAGAGGGAAAGGTTAAATAGGAAGTGTTGTATAAATATCCACCACCATCCAAGCATGCTTGAGTTCAACAGACACTGTTTCTCTCTTGCTGTGCTGGATATAGATTTTGGCAGCCTTGAAAACTTCTAAGAGAATGTTGCAAGACTAAGAAAACATTAAATTAAAAGCTTCATCAATACCATTTTAATATATGTATTTTGAAATATGTAGTGTAATCCTCCTGCTCATTTGTGTTATTACTAAGCCAAGGAAAATCACCATGGAATTTTTAAAAATCTATTTGCTTTATTTAGATTGTAAATCTCATTCATATTCCATTAGCAGATGCTAGTTATTGCTAGCTACTGCTAGTGTCTACTATGGATCATGCTGGCAGAATATAAGATAAAAGACTTCCAGAGCTGAGAGTTTTCCTGAGATGATCAAAGCACTGCAAAATTTGCTGTTTCACTGTAGCATCTGCAGCTGGGTCATCAATTTCCAAAGCATCTCATGCTGGCTGAGAAGAGCAAAAAAAGGCTATTCAAAGATGAGTTGGAAGATACTCCCCTGCCAGGAAAAGCAATAACTGAGCCTCTGAGTGAGGTGGAATATCTGGGTACTTCCAAAATCATAAAAAATGTTCCCTCAGCTAGCTTAAGTGTGAATTTCAGACTTTTGGAGCACTGGCTGGTCTTCCTCAAGATTTCATTCTACATGACAGTAGAGTACTTCATGCTTAGAAGCAAAGAAAAAGCATGTGGTTTTTTCTTATCAGGCCAAATAAATTTGTTCCATGCACCTCTACAATTTGTTTCCCTCCTTTACTTACAGAGAAAGGGCAGCGTGAACTTAAACAAAAATTTATAAATGCACATCTAGATATATACATATATACCAAGAGAGCATATGTATGGAAACATAAAATATATGCATGCACAAAGACACACATATCTAGCTAAAGAAAGAAAGAAACACACACAAACACGTGTACACGTACAAGGATCCGCACCTTTGGAGAAAATTAATATATCTGCAAAATGTTTCACTTAATTCATAATTAACTTGATACAATGGTATAATCCTGGGGTTTCTATTCAGCTGCTTGGTCTAAGTGAAGATTGAAAGCAAATTGTGATCCAGACAGCCACACCCAACAGCATGCCATAGGATTGCTTTTGGAGTAAGGCACAATGACCCAGGCTATTAGAAACTGGCCATAAGGGACAGCATCTCAACTCCTTTTTTTTTTTCCATGGGTACTTAAACTCACAGAACAGCTGCAACAGGGAGATGGCACAAAGCAGTTGGACATTGGTGAACAGGAAGCAGACTTTAGCCATTTTGTTTCCCCATACCTGGGACCAAAATGTCACATTTCAGCCTCTAATTAATAATACCTTGCTGCATACGTATGTTTATGAACTACAATTATATTTTACAGGCAGGTGGTAGTAAGGGTGGGAAAAGCTAGGACAATGTCTCTATGACTCAGTAAAAGAAATTACTCCAAGCAACATTTTGCTCTCAGGAGTGGTCTGACATCTCTAATTACTGCAAGTTTTTGTTTTCCTCTGTTTGGTGAAACCCCATACAATGTCAGGAAGCACAATTCTAATCTTCAGTAATTGAATTTGGCTGATTGGCCACATCAGCCTGTATGAAGAAATCTCTAATGAGGGACAGCTCAAGATGGTCTGCTGAGTAAGTCTCCCATGATCAAGTAGCTTTTTTCCTATATTTCAAAAGTTATGTGTCCATGTGTTACCATGTTTTATGTGAGGTTAATCAGAGAGAACAGAACCACAACTTTTCTGATTCCGTTAGCTAACAAATATTAAGCCTGTCACCGTTTGCTCTTTGTGATTATGCAAAAACAGCCAGTTTCTTATTTGTTTTATTTTTTATGAGCTGGGAATCTCCCTCAGATTCACTGACATGTTGAATGAATCACCAGAACTTTTTTTTTTTTAATAATAGGTCTTTTATAAAAGTTCAACTGGGTAAGCTAAATACTCTTAAACATCGTCCAGCAGTTTAAGAATGGAACTGAGGGCTGTAAGAAAAAACTGTAACAGGATATATTTTGTTTTAAAGGCTTGGCACAACATATTCCAAATACATTCCAAAGTGAATTCTGAAACACCAAAAAAAGTCACTATAAAGAAAACTCAAAATTCAGTCCCTCAAACCTTTTCTTGCAGATACTTTTGGTGATGTGGGGTCATATATCCAGAGGATCACCTCATGCCTCCTCTACTTTTAACCCTTTATATGTCTTTCTCTTGACACAGCAAGAATCCATTTATATGAGTCAAAACACAATGATTAACGGAAGAGCATGACATATAGCATAAGTTCATGGGGCCAAGCAGACCTTTGTTGTGTGTGTCTTACAGTGCTTCCCAGGGTACATAAAATGTTCATTAATGAGGGGGAAAGGAATGAGACCCTTGCTTTTCTCATTATTGTTGGCTTCATGGCCATTATGAAGCACAATTGTCTGTCAGTGTGTTGAGGTGACCAGGGAATAGATTAATGTTCCTTTTGTTGTGCAAGGTTATGAGAAAGTTGAGGATATGGTCTGTTTGAGGGCAAGTCTTCAAGATGCCCAGCACACAGAGAAAACTCTGAGCAAATTCCTCTGGCCTTGGAAAGCGGCTAAAAATTCATTTGAAGGAGTTCCTCCTTTACAGACTGGAGAAAGGATACTTAAGTCAGTTTGTGAAAAAAAATTTAAAAAATTTTATAACAGATTTTGCCTGACTTTTCTCTTTCTTACCAATATTGCCTTTTATCAAGAAAACATTTCTTCCCTAGAATGATTATTAGAATACACAGCTATCATGCAATCAAGAGGAATGAATACACTGTGCATTGCACCAGGAGGTGCTGCTTCATTGACTGCAGTAAGAAAGGCACTCCATAAAGGGTATTTAAAATCAGAATTTAATAGAACTAGCATTATAAAGAGAGGGTGGTATAGATAACTTTTCTTCCCTTCAGGTTCTGGAAACCCTGAGTTGTGCTGTGCCAAACAGGCCTCTAATCAGGATGAGGAATTCTGGGCACAGCCCACCCATGGTACAGTTGCCCCAGTTTGGTAATTTGAACCATTTTTAAAATGTAAACAAGTCTACTCATCATTTCTACTGTCAAACAAAGAAGATATGTATGTGTGAGCTCACACTGTGAGATAAAGGCAAAGCCATGCAGGCAGTGTGAACGCTGGCATTGAGTGGGAGCTGCCTGCAGACTCCTCTTTATAATTACTATGCAAGTTAATTTTACAGTCAAGGGATGTGAGCAGCACAAGGTGGCTCTGAAGGCCATGCTGTATGTGTCACACAGCAGTACAAGCTCTGCACAGTCTGCACCTGCTCAGGTCAGTTGTGATGTGGGTCACCAACTCCCCAGCTACAGTGGTCTGCCTGTCAGCATCATTACCTGCAGTTATGAAGGTACTTATGCTTCAGGAAAACACCCACAAGGCTATACAAAATCATGCATCTTGAACAGTTTAGGTATAAGAGAAACATCTTTTGTACTCTAAGAGGGTATTTTTCCACAGTTAGTCACTGGTCAAAGACAGATGAAATGTCAGGGGAAGCTTAACAGTTTACTGCTGTTGGATAAGGTGATCCTGCTTTTCCTTGCTTCATTTCAGATTGCTGCATATTTGCTTTCTTGCTCATGGACCTTTCACTAGTAACCTGGATGAGCCAGTTCACCCTACTGACCAAGCAGAAAGCTATACACTCCATGTGTCTCCCACCCCTCTTGCTTAGTTATTTTAGCAAATTAACAAATTGGACTAGCTAAAGACAGAGTACACATTAATAAAAGAGCTGGCATAAGTAGATCATGGGGAAATTTACTGCTGCAACAGGAAAAGGAGAGTGTAGGTTGGGGTTTTTTTTGGCAGCACGCTAATAGATCAGCTAATTCCACCTTGCCTAACTGCATTGTTAGCAATCTTCTTATCCACGCACCCACTGCCCCCCATATTACGTTACAGATGTGAGACCTAAAGATTAAGAGAAAAAAAATTTAATTATATCATTGTTGCAGCTTACAATATGAAGAATGTAGTATAAGATGCCTGTTATATTTTTCCTATAACTACGTGTATTTATGTACATTTGCTGCAATAACAGCACAGTAATATTGTCACTAGGACTGCCTAGTAACACTTTGTATTCAGATTTTAAGCAAGGTATTAGCAGAATTTTTAAAAGCAACTGAGCAGGATGGTAATGCCTTTTTTGCACACTGTAAAAAAAAAACTTTGACAAGATGTTAGCTTTCTAAAAGTATACAATTAGATGTTAACCTCCATTTTTATATAAGAATGGCCCTTTGCATCACTTATTCAAGTCCCAATTGCCATACTTTCCCTTTGCTTTTTCAAAATATTCAAATTTTTAATTTCCTTATCGTTATCCATTCCCAGTCTCACTTTACTGAAGAAGGTGATTCAGTTAAGAAACAGTTAAGAATTTCTTTGTCTAGACAATTTGGAGTCCAGGAACTTTCCCACTGATTTCAGAGCGATGTTTGGGTTGCTAGCTTCACAGGAGCTGCATGCATTTGTCATCCACTAAATAGGGTTTTATTAAAATGTTCCTCCTTTTGTCCATTATTGTAGTATTCCAAAGAAGCTCATAAAAGCACAGAGCAGTTCTTAGTAGTGAGTACAGCAGCTTAATCCATTGGCCCTTTGTGGTAGAAGTGAGGGAAAAAAGAATCTAGTTTTGAGACAGAACCTGAATTATTTTTTTAACTAACACTGGGAATAAAGGTAACAGGGAAACCCACACATGTGTTGTTAATTCAAGGGTTATGGAACATACATATGATATCAAGTGTGCTTTGAATGATACAGAGCACCACAGGAGACACTTAGGTGTGACAGCACCACTTGCTCTTTTAATTTTATAATTTGACTATCCATCTCATGTCATTCTACTCCTCATTTGTCGAGACTCACACTGCTGGCTGCCATCTCCAGTCCTGGCAGCTGTGAGACATCATATATTTATGCCTCTTAACCACTCAGTGATCTGGCACATCATGCATGGCCAGTCTGTGAATTCTTTGATATAACAGCCAGCTGTGCTTGATGAATGGGGTCACAGAGAAGGGAAGAAGCAGCAGAACTGCTGCCAACAGGCATTTCCCTTTGTGGAGGTCCCACATTCAAAGGAGTGCTTAGTAGGTGGTACACAGCTGCAGTTCAACGTCATAACATCCACAGTCCAACATGATAGCATCTTTCTTGTTGCATTACCCCATGTGTCAGAAGCATCACTCTCACCATATATGAAGAGTAGCAGTGGGTCTTGCATATGGGAAAGAAAGAAACATGAGAGGTCTACCTCCCAGGCAAAGAAAAGTTTGCTTATTCAAAAGAGTAAGTAGAGGCTCAGAACTTCCCATGTGCTAAGGACTCTTGAAAAATAGGTGTCCTCAATTACCACTACACTGTTTTTATTGCTCACGCTCTCTTTCACTCACTATTGTATCACCTATGAAATTCAACTTCCTTACAAGTGAAAAGGTGGGCTTGCTCACAGAATTGGTCAACATTTTGGGTGGTTCCTGAGCCAGGCTCAACTGGGTTGTGGCAGGTGAGATTCTAACTCAGATCTCACAAAAGCTACTAGCATTTCTCTTAACTAATTGCTCCATGCTGGTGTTACTGGACTGAACCAGCAAGAAAAGGTTTCCAGGAAAAATCAGTATCTTTTCTTGGGCCGAGAGAAATAGCTGCAAAAAGTATACACACCTTTGGGGCAAACAAATAAATTTTGAACTTCATATATCAAGAAATTGCAACAGCTCTAACAAACCACTATTTCTTTCACAGGATGATAGTCTGCCACAATCTACTTCAAGTGTTTCCCCACTGTGTGCAGTGGCTTCTGTCTTATCATCTTTTTCAGGATGATTGAGGCATGATTAATAGAGTGTTAAATGTTCTCTGTGAGGATTTACTCTGCCTTCTACCATTCAAAACCAGCTGTCAATTTCCAAACAATAAAAGAGGAAATGATATTAAAGGCTATACATATGCTTGTACAGCTTTTAGGATATTTTCATGGTAGCTGGCTGCATTGAAAGACTGAAAATGTATTTTTGGAAACATGCAGATAAATAAAACC
This sequence comes from Fringilla coelebs, assembly GCF_963513975.1. Lineage (NCBI taxonomy): Eukaryota > Metazoa > Chordata > Aves > Passeriformes > Fringillidae > Fringilla > Fringilla coelebs. The sequence goes on along the minus strand of NC_140029.1, from coordinate 23,974,268 downwards.
CAGGCTAGGTAAAAGAAACACATAAAGTCCTTGCAGTTCCTTATTTCTGCTCTGGGCAAGCCTGTGAATGATGTGGTGTGAGATGCCTTTGTACATCAAACTATTTGAATGACAAAAAGATTCTATGACATAGCTGCTTCTCGAAATCTCTCCATGATATTTCCATCATAAAGATGTGGCCACAGTGGACCTATCTTTCATGTTCCCATATCTGTTAAGTACTAAATGGTTAACAACCCCATAGATTATCATGAAGATTACATAGGTAAATATCACAAGCCCAGACTAGAGCTAACAAACAAATCTTTCTTTTACAAATTCATCTAACTAATAGGAAAATCTAGGAAAGATAGGAATGTAATTAAACCCCAAATAAATGTAATAAAATCCCCAGGTAAATGTAAAGAAACACCAAGATTTCCCAGTTTCTTGGACAAGGATGTTGATTACCTGTTTCAGTTATCAGACTAAACTTCTTTTAACTCTCTCCAAAGATAGGAATTTCAAAATTTTCTAAGAAAAGTAATACATTGTTCAACTGTTCTTACAGTTACAAAGTTTTAGTATAGCCTAGAGCTCAGAGTAAGATTCTCATACTGACCTCAGTGAGCCTGAAAAACAGCTCATCACTGTTTTGATAAGGACTATACATTTTCTTAACTGTTGTATTTAATATTTGGCCTTTTTTTCTTAGGCAGAAGGAGGAACAAGCTGATCTAATTTCAATTAGCATTATAGGTTATCTTTTCTAAATCACTTCCTTGGATTCTTTACAATTTATTTGTATTTGAGCCTGACTGCAAGAAGAGTATGTTCATTATGTTCATTCACACAGCCCCCTTGAACAGATTTCAAAGTGATAAGGTTTTGTTTGGAATGTCATGTTGTTAACTTGTGCAACTCCTACACCTTCACTGTTTACTGTATGTGTATTCATTGTCTTTCTTATGAATATAATTCTCACACATATTTATTGGAGGAGAGGAGAGTGATTATTTTTTATTTCCAATCATTTCACCCATCTAGAAAGATTCCTCAGAATTGCAACTTGGTCCTATGTACTTTAATATTTTTCAATTTAACAATATTTACATATTTTTGAAACGTCTTCTCTATACCTGATAGCCATTAATGAATGGGAAGTCACCAGACCTAAGCTGGATTCAACTGACATGTTCTCCTAACTGAGAAGCAGTTACTCATGCCTTCTCTGTAACATCCAACTTCTCACTTTATAAAAGATAAATCACATTTCCTTAGTTTGGACATGAGGACACCCCATGTGGCTGGGTAAAAACACAAAACAAAACCAAACTGCTAAAGTAAGATATATTGTATCAACCCTCTCTTCCCATACTCTGAACTAACTACTTGTGTGAGAAGGTAACTTGATGGCTGTTATTTCATTTGTTACAGAAACAGGCAGAGCAGCTGCTTCCTATCATTCTGTTATTCTACAGATGGTCTTAAATTGATTGTTTAATAATGAGCTAAACAAAGTACCTCTCTTCATACCAGAGTTTTACTGATTCGTGTTTTCTCAACTACAGCTTTGGTATTTTTTTCCAGTCTTCCTGTACCACAACTGAACTTCAGGAGCTTTTGAAGATAATCACTAAAACATGCAAGTGAACTCAATAGTGTTTTAGGAATTTTATCAGATCTAGACATTAATACCCTGCTAAACTCTCTGTTTATTGCTTTTCTGGTCTATATTCCTACATCCATTTCTGTTACTAGTTGCTAGTGGTGTTCTGGATACGGTCACAGTGAATCTTTTTTTGTGAAGGCCATTGCAAAACATATATCTACAACTGCAGTAATTTTCAATCTGCACAGTTGTAACAAGTCACCTTGTTATTCTGCTTCTCCAAATAGAAGACAAATCTTTCTTCTGCATTTACAAAGCAAAAGCAAGGAATGTTTTTCCTTTCCACGGAAACTATCCAGAACCTGCTTTTATTGATCAAGTAAAAACTTAGAAACCTTCTCAAACCATGAGCAAGCACCTAATTTCCCAGCATTCCCCAAATCAGAAAAGAACAAACTACCTTGCCTTTGAATGCATGGGTCCTGCTTGAATAAAGACTTTTGAAGAAAAAAAAAAATTAATGAAGTGTTGCATCCTTGAAGTAATGTGAATCTGTCATTGATTTATTTAACACAACTTGCAGATAATTACCTGGAAATAAAGGAATAAATTTTGATTTAAATTCAGCGTCCTACAACTGCCTTCATTTGATGGATGATTCAGGACATAGAGTGACACGTAGGTTCAGGCCCAAGAATGTAAGTCCTAGAACAGACAGTTTCCCTGTGAATGTCTTTATTTCTACAAAAGGGACTCAAGATAGATATCCTGGACAACAGGCATATCAGTTTATAAAGAGTATGACAGACATCACATATGGCCCAACACTGCTTGAGGGTAAAAAGCATTCATTTGATGTTTTTCAGTTGTGGTTACATTTATTTTGGAAGAAAATTATATTTTATAGGTCTCTCATTGGGAATATATTTTCATAAAAGGGGTAAAGGCAAACATAATGGAAATTATAACACGTTAAAAAAATGTTAAGTCCCGTTTTGAAGGAATTTTGCAAGCATGCAAGTTTTGACTTAAGAAAATGTCTAGAGCCAAATCTTTCATATCTTAGCCTCCAAAACTTTCATTGGCAGCTGCGAAAATTCTGAACTGAGGAATAAAACATGAACTGATGCTTTGTTTGATCCTAAAAGATCAAATGTTTGAATTTGGGTTTGGATTCTGTTTACTTCTCTTAACATAAAAAGAAATCTACTTAATAGAAATATGCAGAAGTAATTCAGCACCCAAGAATATCTCTAAATTCCCATAACTGTTAAGTGAAGGCTGGACAAATGATTAAAAGTGCTTGACTCCTACTACAATGCCAAATGCTGACTTCAGACTCTTTTACAAGACGTATTATTATTATTATTAAATACTCTTATGACCATTTTCCAAATTGGAAAACTACTATAAAGTTAAAAATAAAGGATCTAAAGATGTATCTGATATGTTCAAGGAAAATAGCCAGATTAGAAAGTACCATATGGGTAACCTAGTTAAAAATCTTAAATGCTTCTTTTCTTTCTTCATTAACTACTCTCACAAGCAGCTACATCCCTGCCAGGTATTTAGGGACATGCTTCCCCTTGAGCACTGCTTGGTGATTTAAGGCCCAAGGGTTTTAACCATAAAAAAGAAACTAAGACAGAATTAAGTGCTATTTAATTAGGCAACATATTCACAACTTTAGTAAAGCTGTGTACAAACCACAGATTTTAAGCCTGTACTGAATTTAAAAAAAAAAATTCTATAAATATTCTATAATATAAATTGTGCCCCTTGTATCTTCAGTAATGCCCTTCTCATTTAACTCTACATTCTTGTTTTAATAAAATACCTTTTACTTTAAGTAGCTCAGTTCTGTTTGCCATTATGATAAGTATACTATTTTCTAAGTATACTATTTTCTAAATTGGAAAAACTTGTGGGGCAGGAAATCTTTGTTTCCAGCTTTGCAAAATGTAAATATTAACAAAACACTTTACATTACTGACATGTTTTGATCAACAGAGAAAATAAAAATAAAGATTTTATTCTAACCATATTCTAAAATATGAGCATAAGTTTTATGAACAAGCAGAAGTAAGAATTCAGGAATATCTGAGAGAATCCACATGTTTAAAAGTAAGTTAACATTTCCAAAATTCTGATTGTTATACTTTGTTGAAACATGGGCATATTCAGCATCCTGTAGCAAATATTTCTAAAGCACAAGAGATAAATCTTCATAAAATTATGGACATTATCCAGTAAACAACCCCTGACTGCAGAAAAAAGTATTACCATTGCAAATATATACTGAAATATTCATAAATTTCTATTAATAAATCACTTCTAAAAATATAAATAATTATACTAATTTATCTTCCCTAAAACATCTATAAATGAATCAAATAGAAATTGGGTCAAATACAAGTACATATGACACTACATTACTTCAGGTTTTTTGACCTAACTCCATACTTCCACTGTTTGGAGTTCCTTATTGTCTGGAAAAAAAAAAAAAAGAAAAAAAAAGAAAACCAGTGAATATATTCTTTGGAAAATATTTTATTTTTTTTATTATAAAATGTACAGTATATTGACCTTAATATTATAAAACACTGTAATGTATCAGAGTCTTGTAAAGACCAATAATTTATAAAATGAGACCAATTTCATTGTTACTCTTTCTAGTCTCATAGTCAGATTAAAAAATATATATAAAATAGATAATGAATTAATTGACCATAGCATCCTTAGTAGCTGGCAAATGTATGTTCATACGTTAAGGCAGGTAATCTCTGCATGTATTTTTATTAAAATAGATCACTCTTATTTGCTACTTTAGTCTTTCATTTTGAAGAGCTGATAGAAGCATGAACAGAAAGGTTAATAATCATATTCTATAAGCCTAGATTATGAAAAGGCGCTGCAGGGTATAAAAAAAATTATGTTTTACTAAAGTACTTCTATCACTGCAGCTCACTTATGAACAGTTAATACTTCTTTGGTACTTTTAAGGTGCTTGTTAGAACAAGAAATAACTTTGGACTATTGACAATAGAGTACTTTAGGTCTCATGCTATTGGATAGCATGAAAAACCACATTACACTGTCTTAACAATTTTAAGACCTTTTTCAACATGTTAGTCTTCTCAGTTCCAGACTTACTACCATACTGAGTACAAAAGAAATTCAGACTAATTCCTTCTTATTCTCTTGTTAGCCATTGTTGTAAGCAGTACTTTCCTCTGCACTCATTAGGCAGCGACTTGAACACCAGTATCCAGTCAAAGGCACTTGTTTTAATGTTAGAATATGTGTACGTAGGTTGTTTTAGAATCACTGCCTAGTATATTTTTAGCAGTGCATTTATAGAAGCCTGCATCCCTTTGACTGGACTGCTGGATGACTAATGACCCCTGAGGATGGAGGAATTTGTTTCCATACAGACGGGATTGAGCTCCTGTTGTCAGATGTGATTTATCTGGAAGCTCCCAGGTTATTTCTGCTTTAGGAATCCCAATGGCCATGCAGTTCAGTTTAACTGAATTTCCAGGTCTGGCATAAATGACAGGTGCTGGCTCACTGGTGATCCGAGGAGGATAGGCGATCACAATGACAGGCACAGTCATAACAGAAGTGCCATACTCTGTTGACACTTTGCACAGGTAAGTGCCCCTGTCAAATACAGAAGCCTCACGCACTGTCAGTGAGCCATTCTCCATCAGGGAAAAGCGACCCACGGCCTGGGGGGCATCCATAACCATACCATTGGGCAGTGTCCAGGAGATCTGTGCCCGCTGGTTTGCCTGGGTGATGCAGTGAAGCTGCAGAGTTTCTCCATTGATGATGCTCACCAGGTTGTTGTACTGGTTGCTAATTTCTGGCCTGAGTCCCACCTTGAGGAAGACCACTCGTTCCACATAACCTCCCGGGTTTCTGGCTGTACAGCGGTAGGTCCCAGCGTCCCCAGCAGATAAGCTGCTGATGTGTAAGATCCCATCCCTCTTATGGTAAAATCTGTGCAGGCGACTGCCACTCAGCACTTCAGAGCCGTTGGGAAGGATCCAGCTTGTGCTGGGCTTGGGGTTCCCCTGGACTGAGCAGTTCAGATTGATGCTGTGCCCAGCAATGGCAGTGATCCTTTCACTGACAGGGTCTCTGAAGGAGGGTTTCTCCAAATGGTCTGTGATGAGGAGCTGCACAAGCAGTCTCGCTTCCCCACCTTCGTTGCGCCCAATGCACACGAGCTGCACGGCGTCCGTCTGTCTCACCCCTCTGATGTCCAACGTTCCATTGCGATGCACAGTGATCCTGTTCCCATAGTAGGGAGCCGGTAAGATTACGCCTTCTGGAAAAGCCCACAGGACACGAGGAGCAGGGATGCCCTCAGCTTTGCAGTCAATAAGTTTCCGGCTGTCTCTGGTGGCTGTCTCCCGCACAGATGTTATTGCACTGAGATGACCATTGATTCTGGGAGGCTGAACATCAACATGGATCCAAACCATCTTCCGATCTTCTCCAGCACTGTTCCGTGCTACACAAGTATAGTTACCACTGTCAGACCTTTGGGCCTTTTGGATGAGGAGGGTGCCATCTCTGTATACCTGGTATTTGTCAGACAGGGCAGGAATAGGCCTGTTGGTTGGGGAAAGCCAGGTCACTTTGGGAGTGGGCTCTCCTTTGGCTTCACATGCTACTGTGACAACATCGCCATAAGGTACGTTAATAGCCATGTAGGTTTTGTTCCTGATGGTTGCAGGCTCTGCCACCACTTTGACCCGCACTTTCATTTCATCCTTCCCAATCTGGTTTTCAGCATAGCAGGTGTAGTCCCCCTCCTCCCTCAGTCCAACATCATTGAAATACAGGGTTCCATTATCAAAGACCACGTATCGCTTCGTCCGGCTGCCGCTGTCATCCGACTGCATGAAAGTATTGATCATGCTGCCATCTGGAAGACCCCAGGAGATCTCTGGGTTTGGCAGACCTGTGGCTACACAATCAACTTTCAGGTCCCCTCCATATTTGACCTTGTGGTTATTCTCATTCTTATGTTCTATTTTTGCTGGTTTCATCATCACATTGACTTTGAGGACCACGTAGTCATCCCCTATCTTATTGCGGGCCACACACAAGTAGTCTCCTGCATCTTTGTCTGTAACTGAATGAACAACCAAAGTCCCATTGCTGAATACTTTGATTCTAGTCTCCAAAGTGCTGTAAGGAAAGAAAAAAGAACTTAACATGAGATACAAAATCACATTTTGGGTATTAAATACTGAGAGAAATCTGTGGGAGAATAACAACTCAACAGTATCAAAAGGAAAAAAAAAATAGGAGAGGAAAATTGCTATTGTTAAATAATTAGATGGCCAGAAATTTCCAGGATATTCACCACCAAAAAACAAACGGAAAAAAATAATTGTACTTGCTTGTAACCAAGTAATTTTACTGTGTTTACTGACTTTAATGCTAGTTTTGATCACTAAATAACAGATTATGGTGGTTTTGACTCTTCTGACTACTTGTACATTATTCTATAACATTGAAATATGAGACCTCTGAATTATATAATCCACACATGAGGCTATATGGACCATAATGGAGTCTGATACCTCGGTCTTCAGCTGAAAACAAATAAAGATGAGGAACTTCCTCTGGCATTGGGTATAAATATTAAACCTTTAGAAAAGTCACAAAGAAGCAAAATGGTGCTAAGCATTCCTTTTTTCAAGGGAAAAAAATTCCAGTATGCTAAAAAAGCTATTATTCCTAAAGCTATTATTCCTCTACTTTACTATGGAATGGGTGTATTGTGGTAAAAACCAACTTCCTCAGCAACCACGGTTTTCTTCCCAAAGAAGATCTCCAGTATTTGAAAAGCAGCCCACATAAAGATCATGAGGGAAAATTAAAAAGAAACACAGTATTTTTTTGTTACCACTATGAAGCATAAAAGGCAATCTGGACTTTGTGCTATATATTTTGTGATATACAGTTAACCTAAATATTTTTTTTGTCAATATAAAAAAATTATGACTATGTTCAGCTGTGAAGAAAGTTGTTCCCAATTATGCATTTTAATTACAGTGCATTTCTCATATCTTTATAGTCCTTTAAGGTGAGCTATGAATAATTTATAGCACAGAAATTTGTTTTCAACCAAGTGTTAGGACAGATATTGTAGGAGTGATATTTTACTTGATACTGCAAACATTGGAGAACGGATTGTTTTAGGCACTTATATACAACCAGGTTTGCACAGACCTTATTGTGCAGTAACATTTGTTTATACATGACGTTTAAATTACTGTGTTTGTTTAAGTAATTATAAGTTGATTTATTTGCCCTGTATTTACTGTGTGTAATAATTTGCCTAAGAGATGATCCCTTTTCTCCAGAAGAAAAGAAGGCACCTGTGCAATATTATTCAGAGTAAGCAGCACACAAACTGTATATCTGGACTTTTTGCTACATTTACAAGTGACCATAAAAGACAAACAGTGGCAGCTTATCCTAAAAACTTGAAGCTAACTTTCCAAGAGTAATACTGCTTTCAAGAAAATTATGCTAATACATGACTTAAAATTTTTGATATAATTTGAAATTCCTTCTTAAGGATTGGGAGGATCATTCAAAACCCACAGAAGTCAGGAATGAAACTTGTACGAATATGGGTGGGCTCTTTAAGTTCATCCAAACTGCAATTTACCTGCAACACTCCAAATAGTAATTTACCTGTGAAGGGAATCAATCATCCTTTTGGAAGGCAACCTCCATAATATCCGAGGCCAAGGGTCACCAGAAGCACTACAGTCCAGATGCAGGATGCCACCGTATGTTACATCTGTTCTCTGAGGAGAGCTCCCTGTGATCTTAGCATTAGATGTGTGCTTCTTCACGAGGAGTTGCACTGTTCTCCTGGCAGCTCCCACCATGTTAGCAGCAATGCACTCGTAGGTCCCACTGTCCTTGGGGGAGACGTTGCGAATGTAGAGAGTCCCATTAGGAAAAACAAATAAATTCCCATTGACAAACTGAGAAGGTCGGATTTGCGTGCCATCGAAGACCACCCAGCGGATGTTGGGAGCAGGTGCTGCTTTGGCAGTGCAGTGGATGTTAATGCTGCTACCAAGGGGTAGGGAAATGTTCTCTTGCTTTTCCTGCTGGATGATGGGGGGCAAGGCTGCAATGTGCAGCCTCACTGCAATGCTGTCAGCTCCTGCAGCATTGCTTGCTACACATTTGTAAACTCCTCGGTCTGAAAAAGTTGCTTGCTTGATAGACAAGGTTCGATTTTCATGAAGCATTATCCTGCTTTCTGTGGTTGTGACTGCCTGCAAAATCTTCCTATCTGGGAAAATCCATGAAATTAATGGGCTTGGAGTCCCACTAGCCTGACACTCCATTGCTATGGTATCTCCAAAGTAGACCGTGACATCTCGATAGCGGGAAAGTAAAATTTTGGGCTGGTGGGCTACAACTGTGAGCACAACCATCATTTTATCTTCACCATACAGGTTCTGAGCTGTGCATAAATACTGTCCACGATCCTGAAGCTGAGCATTTCGGATAAGGAGAGTACCATTTTTCCAGACTTCAAACCTTTGTAACTTGCTGTTGGCTGTCATTAGAGCTCCTGTGAAAGTGAGAGGAAAAAAAGAAAGACAAAGTCAAAGGGTTTAAAACGTACATTATTGCAATAAAGAAGTCTTAAGCGAGATTTTAGGCTTACTCAGCACCAATTACAATTTTGGAGGGCCCACATGACACCTTCTGACTCTCTCCATAGCACAAACTAGTCTTTGTTTCTATTGCAGAACTAACCACTATCTTGCAAACATGGACAGTGAGGAAATTTTTGAAGGCCTAGTTTTAGGATCCCTCTTAAATCTTTATATAACTTTTCTGTTCCTTTTGCATATGGAAATGATACATCAATATTTAAGGTAGCAATGTTATATAACTTTTCTGTTCCTTTTGCATATGGAAATGATACACACATCAATATTTAAGGTAGCAATGTTAAAAACTCCTACTCACAAGTATTGCTGTAATAAATTCTAACTGCTATGAATAAGCAGAGTTGACTGCTTTTCACAGCCAAAAATTACTCTTCAAAAACGAACTCGTCAAATGATAGAGGTTTTCTTTTACTACAAGAAACACTGCAAATCTATTATTACTTGTAATTATTAGCTGCAATTAATCATTTTCTCTACAATGACTATAAGTGATAGGAAGCATTTTTCAGTATTTTAAACTACTCATGTGATCATGTTGCACTTCTGTGCAATACCCCTACAAACCATGCGGAATAAATTTTTCATCTGTCTTACCTGTAGAGACTTTTGTCCAAGTAATAAAAGGCTTGGGTTCCCCAACTGCATCACATGGGATAAAAGCATCCATTTCAGCAAGGATGGATATGGCCTGAGACGCTTTTGTGATAATTTTAGGTCTTTCTCCGTGTACTCTAAAATTAGTGGAAGACTGAATTACAGTTGAATTGTGTGGCATAATGCCTCCCATGTAAGGAACAGAGGGAAATTTTTGATGACGATAATGGACATTTTTAAAAGGATGAGCTGTGGTGCTTATTTGTGGTTTTGTGCGCTGAGAAGGAAAGGCTGGAGGGGTGATCCTTAAAACCATCCGTGGTGATGTGGTCGTTGTGGCATGTGGCATTGGAGGCACTGGAATAGCTGTAGCTTTCTGCACTGTAATCCCAGTAGGTAAGACCTGAGCAACCCTCTTCTCATTTGTGTCTTTTGCCACTGGTTGACTAGGAACATCTGGTTTAGGATGCATATTTAAGTTAGGGAATATCCTTGTTCTGTTGAAAAGGAATGGTATTCTGGAACTGGGGTAATAGGGGATCCCTTGGCTTGGTAACCTACCAGCTGTGCCTCTGTTATCTGGAACATGGTTATTCCCAAAAAATCTTGAATTAAGATTGTATCTGTTCTGACCCTGATTACGGAACTTGCTTTCGGTTAATGGATTTGTTTTGTGAAATGGGGAGGCTTCTGTTGGGGTAGCTGTTTCTCTCTGGGAAGCAGAAGTTTTCCTGTCCTGCATGGTATGTGCTGCATACGCTGTTATCTCTGGTTTGTTTGTGTAGTGAGGAGGCTGATGTGTTATAAAATAGCGAAGAGGGCCCTGTGTTACAGGAAGCTTCATTGTGCCTCTTACTGGAACATGCTTTGGAGGCACAACAGGTAGTCTTTGGTTTATGCTTGGTATCATTCCAGCAGGTGGATGGGGAAGACTTGGATTTAGCAGTAAACTGTTGTTTGACTTACTACTAAACAACTCATTGAATTGCTGCTCTTTGGACTGTATGCTAATCCTGTTCTGGTTAGAGGAAGGAGTAGGGTGAACATTCTGTTTTGAGGTCATCACTACTTTGTCACCACCTGCTCCAACTTGTTTTGCTTCTGGGAACCTTTCTTGATTAAAGGCATTACTCTCCTTGGCAGTATAATGAAAAGAAGGATGTGAAGTGCTTGAAATGGAAGGGGGAAGAGTGACAAGTTTTGTAAATGGAATAAAAGCAGGGGATGTAGTAGGAGGCTTTTCAGTCGTCTGTGAATGATAAAACACATGTAACATAGATTCCTTTCTGTCCAAGGAAGATGGCACCGTCCCAGCCTGGGAAGTAACAGATTTCTTTGTCTCTCTAACTGGAAAAGTCTGAGTTTCTGCAGTGCTGAAAGAGGAGGATAAAGTAATTATCTCATACTGCTGAGGTGGCTCAGCTTTTGCTGGTGTTTCTGTAGATACTGTGGGCTTCCATGGCTCCTTTGAAACTGAGAGGTCCTTAAAAACTTCGACTGTGCCAACAGGGATACTTAAGTCACTCATAGTGGGATATGCCAACTGGAATGTTCCAGCAGTTGTTTCATTAACCACAACTTCTAAGTCAAATAGGTTAGGCTCCTCTTGAGATTTTGGTTTTGTTGATAGTATTGAGCTGTTTCTATATGCAGGAGAAGTTGTGGTCCTTGATTGTTCTGTCTTAGGATCCACAGTTTTAGAACCCGCTTTCATGTCCTTTTCTGTAGAGACATTGTTTAATGCTGGCTCACTTTGCTCTGGTTTCAGAGGTGCACTTGACTCTTTCGTGGGAAGTGCATCTTGTACAGCATATGATGATAAAATTGGGATGGGTTCAGTCACTGGAAGTTCCAAGGTTTCAGGGCTAGGAGTGTGTGTCACACGTTTGTCTCCAGGTGGAGAAGCAGTAGGCCTAAAAGAAAAAGTTGTGATCACATCTTTGATTTTTGTAATTTTCTCTGTGACACCCAAATCTGGAATTAAGGAAGGAGTGGATTCCATATGCTCCTCTTTCCTAGCCTGTATTTTGGTGTTTTTAAGATCAGGACTTTTAAGAGTTGCAGAAGTTGTTTTGGTAACAGCTTCAATTTCAGGTGTCCTTGGAATTATAGGCATTGCCTCTGTGGTTAAAACAACACGGGGCAAAGGCTTTGGTCTTTGTCGGATTCTGTTTGGCCTTCTCCTTCTCCCATAAGGCCTTTTTCTACCATGCTGAGTTATAAGTGAAGGCATGGTCTTTCTGTACGGAGTTGTTGTGGTGGCCACAGTGGTCAATCTGCTCATGGAAGAAGCCGTTTCTAACCCCTCTGCTGTTTTATGAGGAGCATTAGCAGTATGCAGAATAAATATGGGACTTTGTTTTGGAATAGCCAAGTTTCTATGTTCCTCTGTTTGAGAATTGTCTGCATATCTGCTGGATATGCTTTCTTGAGTCACTGTATTCCTCTGGGTTTCAGGTTCTTCTTCACTCTGAACCCTGATGGGGGTGACAGCTAGAAAACTGTTACTTAAGTCTGCCACTTTAGTATGACTTGTGGATGTTTTTTTGCGCTGGTATCTTGCATCATTGCTCTTTTCTCTAACAAATGGAAAAGTAGATGAAAGAACAGTAGTAGTGCCTACAGAATCTGTTGGGATGATCTCATCAAACTGAGAAGGTGCCAAAGTTAGGGTATCAACACTAATTGGGCCCACTTCATTTAAATTCAAGGTGCTAGGAAGATTTACAGTCTGAGACTCAGCAAGGAGAGTAGCATCAAGTGGCAGCTCAGCAAAAGCAGAATTTTCTTCAGATATAGAAGATACAGGTTTATCTACATTTTCCACTGTGAATAAACTGCTCTGAACATTAGGAAAGTTTGTTACAATTTTTTTGGCTAGAGGTTCTTCAGTAAGGGCAACTGAATCATCTGTCCTGATATCAAGATGCTGCTCCCCTTGTGGTTGTGGAGTTGGAGAGACAGTGTCCATACTGGCAGGTGTTTCTAAAGCCTTGTGGTTGGAGAATGGTTCAGTTTCTGACCTTATTACTACAGGCTGGACTGAAAACACTTCTGTGTTCTGTGAAGCAGTGACCGAGAATTGCTCATCTTCACCCACAGGTGATGCATCAGCAGAGGAATCCACCACATCAGCTCCCGTCTCTGAAGACGGAGGACTGGCTAAGGGATAAGGAGCAGGAGTAGTTTCCTGCATGACTGATGGCAGTGAAGCTGTTACAGAGACAGTTGTAGCTGTCGTTCTAGGAAGATTCTTCCCACGGACCTTTGCCAAAATGTCAGCCCAATGCTGTGGATTAATCTGTTTGCTTGCCACATTAATTCTCCTTCGAGATTCAAATACTCTCCGGCCTTCTGCAACATTGCTGTCTTGGGTTCCATCAGTACTTTTCCAGATTTTCATTTTCCTTCTGCCCTTCTTCCCCTTTTTAATTTGAGCCTCTGGCACTTGGTCACTTTTTTGTTTTAAAGGTATTTCCCAGTCTTTTAGGCGGTTCTTTCTTCGTGGGAACTCCTCCACCACTCCTGCCCCTGATCCCTCTTCATCATCTATGACCCGCCCTCTTGTTTTTGACAAACCTTTTGAACCTGGGCGCTTCTTTAGTTTGATTCGTTTAAATGACCTGTCAGACACCATTTTATTTACTGTGACCCTTACAACAATCTGATCTGATCCCTGCTGATTGACAGCCACACATCTGTAATGGCCACTATCAGTGACATGGCTTCTTGGAATAAGCAAAGTGCCATTGGGCAGCATATAGCCTCTTGAAGAGTTTGATAAATCATTGAGTACCTGACTGTTTGGAAGAATCCAGCTCAACTGAGGGTCTGGGATGGCAATTGCATTGCATGGCAAAGCTATTGGATCTCCAACATTTTTTTCAACTCTCACTACATCTGAATCAGCTATCTGAATAGCTGCAGGCTGTACAACAAGCCTGTAAGCCATTACGTCCACATCATCCCTCACTTGGGCAATGCAGTGGTACACACCTCCATCAGTGTAACTCACTGCTTTGATGATTAGCTGGCCACTACTGAGAATGGAAAACCTACTGTCTTTCTCATTAAAAGGTGCCTGCAGTTTAGTTCCATCTGGAAAAAGCCACTGAATGGAGGGGCTCTCAGAGGCTTTCACACTGCAACTCAGCTGACACTCTGACCCTTCCACCACACTCTGTGCTGTCCTTGTGCTCTGATTTTGGTCTATCATTACCCAGTTTCTCTGCTGCCTGGTGGTTTTGGTATGAATTGTCTGAGAAAACACAGTAAAAAAAGATAGCACCACTTTTTTCCCTGTACTCTGACGCCTGTTTAATTGGATATTTATAAGAGGCTGCATCACCCAGGAAGGCTCAGCCAGTATTTGAGCTTTTACACCTGTGTAGTAAAGAGCATCATAATCTGAGCCTTGTCTGTACTGATAGCTTATTTTAGGCTCTTTTCTGAGCATAAGTTCCCTCTCTAATTTAACAGGTACTTCACTGTAGTAAGCTATAAGCTTCCATAATTTTTCATAGTTTTCTCGATTCATTGGACATTCAAAATCCAGTGCAATTGTGGCATTTATATCTATCTCCTGAGCCTGGATTTGATTCCACTGAATGTTGGTAGAACCTGTTGGTTTTTTGATTTCACAGTTCAGGTGGACTATATTGCCATGCTCATCAGTCATATTTAGAGTAATGTTCCACGGCGAGGACTGAAGTTCTTCCAGAGGGAGCTCGTAACTGTCACCATCTTCCTCATTTTGAGCACTGCTATTTTGCCTCAGCGAGGACTGAATTACAGGCTTCCTACAGGAAATATCTTTCAAGTTTTGAATATCTTCTTTCTGCAGTTGTTTTGGGCTGCTGCACTTAGCACACAGCTGTCCCCCTTCATAGGCTTTGTCCTTTTTGCATTTTAAAACACCTGCAAAAAAAAAAAAAAAAAGAGACAAAAAATAAAAGGAAAAACAAGAGATAAATAAGCTGAAAAACTGTTTTAGAGTTAGACAGCTCTCAGAAATATGAAATAAACTTCAGGCGGACTGCATTGTCACATGACACATAAGGCAAGACTTATAGAATGGCACCTCTTGGTTTTACAGCTGAACAGGCACCCGATTCTCATTCTGACCATGATTTCTTCTGACTTTAATGAGAGGATTGAATTCTCCATCCTTCAGAAATTTAGATTCACTGCCTCTGAATTAAATGCATAGAAACCGAAGTGTGCAGGGCAACATTTAAATCAGTAACAAACTACTCTGTCAAAAAGTCTACATTTGTAGTGACAGCTCAACTTGTGGATCTAATATGAAGAGGAGTGGGACCTTTCTGCTTTCAAAAATATAGCATTTACCAGAGAAATGTGTGAATTCCTCATTAAATAATCCAGGAAGCTTTCTATTGATCAAGAACAGCATTGGCAGTACACAAAACACTTTACTGTAGCTACCAAAACGGACTGACTAGTTCTTGCACTTACAAGCTATTTATCAGCAGGAAAAAAATAAAGTGCCACTTCTTCCCTGAAACAATTATAAACTTTGCAATAATACAAAAAAAAAAAAAAAAGGTAAAACAGAGAAGGAGAGCTAGACCAGGAAATTACAGTCTTGACTCCTCTCTTCTGTCAAGGCAGACTGTTATCTGCAAAGTAACAATCATATATTTATTACATTGTTCTGCTCACTCAAATGTACCTTAGGCATTCAGTTTGAAGCCATATAGTAAATAAAATGTATTACAGTTATTCTAGGAATAAGTATCATCCTGAAGAATGAGGGATCTTTGAAAGAATGAAGAATATACCGATGGGTTGTAAGGCAAAATGTCAGGAGAAAGGGAAATACATCTCATACCATTATTTTAATTGAAAATATGTGCTTTGCTAGTTTGAAAAATTAATTTTCTTGAAAGGGTGTTAAAAATTAAATACATACATACATACATATATATATATGCAGTTTGTCACTTGCATATTCAAACCGGATGTTTCAAAGATAAGGAAAAACTGGCCCACAATCAGCTTGGCAGTGGCTACACTAGTCTGAAGAAAGTTAATAACTCTTTCTAGACAGAATTCCCAAAGAAGTTAATATTATAGTCATATACAGATACAAATCTGTCATACATGAAAATGGCATGGATAAATTATTCCTCCCTCCAAAAATCACTACTGTTTTAGCATAAAGAAGTAACCTAACTGAATAAAAATGCTAGCAAGCCAACACTGCACTAAGGAAGGAATGTTCAGCTAATATATCATTATTATAACTTACAGTAAAACTTGACATACACACACAATTTGAATCAAGAACAGAATGTAAGAATACTAAAATGTAAGCTAGTGAAATACAGTATTTCAGTTAGATGACTCAAATATCTGTTTAGTCAAGAAGACTTATATTACTCATTCAAGCATCACACATTCCTAAAAAGCACCGTCCTACAGTCAAGTGCAAAATCGCAATGAATTACGTATTCTAAGACGACAAGATCTATCATCATTCACCGTATGTGCTCCAAAATCATTATTTAAACCTTGGGATTCCATCACTTATTTGAGATATCTTCAGTTAAAATTAAATGCCAATTCCCTTTTAATAATCTAGCAGAAGCTCTGGTATGACACCAGCTCTTCTGCTGCACTGAGATGCCCAAACTAAAAACTGACGCTCAAACCCCTTCTCATTTAGTGTATTTCTGATACAGAAGCATTATAAACCTCTCTTTTTTGCTTCTGCACACAATCAGAAGCATTCCAGCTGAGGCATTGTGATACTTTTCTTGACTCTAAGACTGAACGAAGATTGACAAGCTATTTTATAAAAAAAAATACATGTTGAAAATAAATACATTGCAAGCACTTGAAAATACTTAATACAGATTTGCTCCATCATAAAAGGAAGTTGTGGTCAATGAAGAAACACAGATGGACATGAAAAATGCATACTAAAGCCTTAATGTTAATAGATTCAAAATTAGAGGGCTTAATCAGGAATTTGGTAACCTGATTTCCCTCCTTCCATGGACAAACAAGCTCAAATCCAATGTTAACAACTTCCATGAGAGGGTACAGTCAGCATCTTTGTTGGCTGAGGACAATTGGCAGCCAATTCTGCTGCACAAGGAAATGCAGTAAAAGGCTATAACCCCTTTCCAGTTATAAACTTCACTACCACTTCCATCATCCCGAATGTAATGGCTAATTTCTTCGCTGTTAAATACATATTTTTATCTATTGAAACAAAACTGCTTGCTTTTCACAGTGCTTTTTAAATACACACATTTATTGAACAGTAACAGAATTTAATACTGCACTTAGACATCAAGTAGGTAAAAATACTAAGGAAATAACAAAACCATCAACACATAGAACAGGGAAAAAAAATCAACATTAGGAGTTCAATGAACACTGGTAGCATGTGTTCCTACCTCCAGAAACATCATTCCATTCAAGGAGCCACTTCAAACTGCAGTCGCAGTCCCACGGATTTCCATGAAGGTAAAGATTTTCCAGCAGTGGCATGCCTTGAAACATCCCGGCAGGCAAGGTCCTAAGAGCGTTTTCAGATAGGTAGAGATGTCTTACTGTTGACAATTTGAAGTAATCAAGGACCATAAATGTTGAAAAGGTGTTGGGGTGAAGCTGCTGAAGCAAATTTCCTTCCAGGTGGACAAGTCTTAGAGAGGTTAAACCATTAAAAGCATTTGGATGAATAAACTCAATTCTGTTGTGGTCCATGTGCAGTCTCATTAAGCTTGAAAGTCCTTGGAGAGTTTGGCCAGTTATGGCTTTCAATTTATTGTAACTAATTTTGAAAACCTAAACAAAAAACAAAACAAATGTCAATTAAAAAAAAAAACCAGATTATTTTTATTATCTAAATCCAAAAAGAATAGCAATCAAGCAAATTTTTTCCTCCCACATTCAAATCTTTTGCACCACTGAAAAATGATATGCTGGTCAGAAGTAGACTAAAACTGAATGTTAGTTGGCATTATCAAGTTAGGCATAGGCATAGTTAATAGACATCCAATGTATTTTGGGGGGAAATGATATGTTAATCCTAAAAAGGCACTATAAAGAACATTTAGCTTTATTTTCTGTTACTCACTGAAGTTAGTTTTGAAATTAAGGAAAACATAAGCATTACCTGTAGAGACACAAGATCTTTCAAAGCACCATTAGGAATATTCTGAATATCATTTCCATGTATCATGAGCAATTCCAATTTTGTAAGTCCTGCAAAGGAGTTTTCATATATAGACTGTATACTGTTGAACCTGGGGAAAAAAATCACACATGCAGTTACAATTTATACACTGACTGTCAAGGACTGCAAATGTAAAATTAGTATAATCTAACTTTCAGGAAAAACTGGAGGGACTTTATTGCATTGTCAAAAGGCCAGAAATTACTGACTCTTACAAGGCCCAAGCATACTTAGCTCATGTTTATACTACGATTTCTTTCAACTCACTTTGTGGCACTTTAGCCATAAATTAGGAGCAAAAGTAATAAATAGGCATTTAAGGTCTAATAGTTGTCAGTATATTTTTCCATGCAGCTCAGTTTATAGAATGGAAATAAGTTAATGGCCTGTGGCCAAACCATGATGCTATGGAGCCTGGCAAACTAGACAAGCTGCAGTGTTGCCAAAGCAGCATTTAACAATAAATACATAGGGATTTGGAGAGTAAACATTAAAAATGGGTTATCTCCCAAACAGCACAAGCAGCAGTAAGTCACATCCTGCTTCACTTACTGTTACAGCATGTAATTGGCTACATTAACTAAAAACACGAGATCTAGGAATTGACCTTCCAATTCCATCATTTCAGACTTGAAACTCCTCTTAGATAAGGAATACAGAAAAATCTACTCTTTGAAAATGAATCAGTTTTGCTTTGGACAAGCAAATCAGGCATTATTTGCCAGTTTGGAAGAGTTACGTTTGTTGGCCTAACTCTACATTTGCATTTTTCATATGTATACAGAAAATTCAGTGTATTCTCTAATCTAGGCATGAAAAGCCTTAAAACTAAGCATAGAATTTTTGAGATTTTTCCAATTTCTTGGTATTTTCTAGAAAGCAAGGGAAGACCAGCATGAAATTAAAATACTTTGAATACGGAGAAAACACTTTTGGATCTTCACCATGTTATCTATCTAAAGATCCTTAATTTGCTAAAAATTTATAATGCTGTATGAATATTTTTAATCCTCCTGCAGATCCACCAAGGCTATAGCAGACATCTTATTCAAATTCTTTATTTCAAAATCAGTCCTTCAAAAAAATTTACGAACTTGACTAAATGTAAATTTTTCCAGAATAATTACCAGTTAGAAAAATAATCGTCACCTTCTAAGTGCATAGCACCTAAAGTAGCAATATGATAAAGGCACTCTTTCAAAGTGAAAGTGCAACAACAGGCAGTTAAGACTATTTCTTCCTGGGAAAGGACGCAACTCAAAAAATGTCATTTGTAGTGATGAAATACAAAGGGAGGAAATGTTTTTTATGCTAACAGTATATCAAATAATGTACTTGAGTAAAAAAACAGCCCAAACGCCTTAGTAACTAAGAAGACCATATCCCATTTTAAAAAGCAATTTAGGGATCTGAGTACATAATTCTTTAATATAGCTTTTCTGAGCACAAGAGCATTTTGGGAATAAAATTAGGCTTTAGGTGGATAAAATATTGATGGATAAAAATTTTAACTATAGAGAAGCAAAAAATAAAACCTAACCAAGGTCACTATTGTCAGTCATTGCATGATCAGTTGCAGCTTAGGCTGCAGGCCTTGAGGTTGTCAGGGTGAGTTCATCATGGGTAGTGGGGCAGCCCTGAAACCAAGCAGAATAGGACTTTGACTCTTGCACTGTTCTGTGTCACACAACAACCCAACATGGTACTTTTGTGATATGAAGCCTACCAATAGTCCCTGCCTTCTTGTCTCAAAATCTGACAGATGTGAGTTGGCAACATCTTGGCAGAGGACAGTGAGCTGGAGTCTGAGCAATCTCTTCCCAAAATATGCTTATACTGTGCTTGGTTGCTTAAAAAAAACTGCAACAAAACCACAACTCCAAAGGCAATGGATCAACTCTCTTTCCAGTGTATTCATTTAAGATAGGCTATATCTCATTGCTCTCCAAAATGCTCCTGGGTTACATCATAGAATTTCACTCCTACTGTATATAGATTTTTTTTTTTTTACATCAGATATAAAATTCCATATTCTGTAGAAATCTCGTAACACATTTAATTAAATATCTTTTTTTAAACACTCTAAAAGACTAAATGTTCTATCTGGCAAAAAAGAACTCACACCGTGATAAAGATTTGCTCGAAAATAATAGCAACTTTTGTTTGAAACAGAAAGGCGAAGCTAATTCCTCCATGCCAGCAGCTGTGGTGTTTGAAATTCAGCACCGATGGGTAAGCACCCATCTCTGCGATTCTACTTGAGAAGAACACACAGAGGTCCTGGTTTGCCCCAGCGGCGCGAAGCACTCCAGGCGTCCGCACGAAGAGCACAAAACTGTTTGCTCCAAGCTGCCATACGCACCCGAAGTTGATTCTCTCCACGTGTTTGGGGATTCGTGCCGGCACGGCTGCCAGGGAGCGGAAGGTGCAGTGGACCTCGGTGGGGAGGTAGCAGGCGCAGGGCTGGGGGCAGCCCAGGGCGCCCAGGGGCAGCCCCAGCCCCAGCAGCAGCACCACGGACAGCGCTCCAGCCGCCACCCGCTCCCCCATCTTGGCGCCTCCCCTCACCGGGCTCCTCCTGCGTTGTTGTGGGGCAGGGAGGAAGAAAAGAGAGAAGAAATTATTATTTTTTAAAACTTTTATACACTCTTTATATATTTTAAACCCTTTCTATACTTAGTGATTACCTGCATTGTCTAGAAAGTCTGTAGACAATCAAGGCCAAGTTCCGTTGGAAAGCCATTTTCTTTATTCCATGTCATTTTCTATTTCAGTGTCAATTTTTCCTCCATTACTCATTTCTACTAAATACCTATTCTAAAAAAGTTATGCTATCTCCCTATGGTAATAAATGTTATAGGCTTATTCTGAACATCAAGAATAGTACTCATCTCACAGAAAAACTAGAAAACTTTCAGGGACATAACTAGCTCAAGCAAATTGCCAGGGCTCCCTCTACAGTCAATGAAAGAAAAAAAAAAACCAAGCCATAATCACTTGAAGATGAATAATATCAGTTATGTACCTCATCAGATAACTAGAAATAGTACAACTGAGCTCCATTATGTCCCAAATTAGCAAACTCACCTCACCTAGCTGCCTAATTTTTAGACAGGCTATTAACATTTGGTAGGGTAAAATGTGGCTCAGTTAATCTCATTCATAATAGATATGGGCAATGATTGAGATAGAAAGTGAAAGAAAGAATTGGTCGGTCATAGATTTAGACTCTGCCATCCTTTGCTATGGGTTGCTCTGTGATGTTGGTTACACTCTAACATTGCAATCTAAACCAAATAGGTATTATGACAGATCTGAAATTATAAAACTAGACAATTTGTTTAAAAGCGTAAGCACAGACCTCAGAGAAAAGTTTATAGCATGTCTTCTAATACTCCAGTTCACATTTTTGGAACTGCGCTTTGAAGTCTGAATGGCTACAACCATGGAGAGTCATTTAAAGAAGCACGGACAAGAAAACACAACTGTTACTGATTTTGAGCACTGGTAATTTCTGAAAATCAAATAATTTATGTAATGTCTTACTACCAATTAAGCACCCTAACACTGGACAAGTAAGTTTAAAACACTTCTTATTCCTACCAACAGAATAATTTGAAAGCTTTTCACATTAAAGTCATACAAGATCACAGGCTGCTATTAGTAACAGACATTTAATATTCCTGCTTTTATACAACACTGTGAAAATTACAGAATTCACTTGTACCAGGTATTATTAGTTCCATTAGTTATTTGCTTGTAGTATAAAATTCAGATTTTCCCTGATCTGCAAGCAACAAGATGCACATTTTTTCCCTAAGATCACCATGTGCAAACTATTACAGTTCAAAGGAGAGGCTTGTTGGGAGGAAGAGCTTTCCCAAATATCTGTGGTCAAGTTAATGGGACGTTTAGCATTCTTTACGAGACAAATAGCTTGTAATATGTTTAAGAATTTTCAGGTGCTGCTTTCCTTACATTCTCCTTAATGAAAATTCCTTCTACAAAACACGCCTATTTATTTAGATTCCTTTTGTCCCTTTCAGGACACGCTCACTGAGGTGAAGAGGAGGCTGCAGTGGCTTGTGAGGGGCTGTGGAAGGGCCGGCCGGCGGGACTCACCGTGCTCTGCCCGGGTCAGACTGACGCACGGCCGGGCCCCGCTCCTCCGGGATGCGCCGGGATCTGCCGCTGCCGCAGCTCGCACCGCGCCGCCCCGCCACACGGGGGCGCGCTCCGCCACCCCTCCGCCATTGGCTGCCTCCACCGCCCCGCGCGGCGTGCCGGCCAATGGGCTGCGGCCCCGCCCCGGGAGGCGGGGCGCGGGCGGAGCGCCGAGCGGCGGCGCTGCCCGCACGGCTGCCGGCGGGGCGGGCGGCGGGAGGGCGCGGCCGGTGCTGCGCGGCCCGGGCCGTGCGCGAGGAGCGGCTGTGCGGAGGAGAGCCGTAGTCCCCCTCGCCTCCGTGTTTCTTTCTGCCGTACCGGAGGACAGATGCTTCCCATTAAGGAAGCATGTCCCCGCCGGACCGGGCGACGGGAGTGCCCGAGCTGAGGGCGAGCGCCGACACACGGCGGCACCGGCTGCGGGACGCCCGACGGTCGCCAGCCGGGCAGCCCAGCCGCCTCCCCGCTCCCGCGCAGTCCTGCCGCGGAACCACAAAACCCAACCCGTCCCGTACCCGACCGCGCTCCGGCAGCGGTGACGTGCGCCGCTCCTTACCTGCGGCTGGGCGAGGCGCTCTCGGCAGGCGCTGCCCGCCGCTCCCGATGCTCCGGGCGGCTGCGGGCGGCCGGCGGCGCGGGGCCGGCGGTCACCTGGACCCCGGCCTCCCCTCCGGCACCGGCTCGCCGAGCCTCATCGCTGCCTGCGGTTGCCCGCCTCGACGCCGACTTAGGACTCCTCATCACCCGTCATCCTGCGGGATCCGCCGCCGCGGCTGGGTCCCCCCGAACAAGCATAAGCGATGCGAGGCAGCCGGGCAGGCACCGCCGGGTGCTGGTTTGTATTGACTGCTATTGTTTCCCAGCACTCCCCTTCTCCGGGTGCCCCAGGACGCTGCCGAAAGTCGGGACGCCGCAAGCCCTCAGCCCCGGCGGGAGCCCAGCGCGTCGCTCCGGGAGCTCCGTGGGCCCGCGGGCGGGCGGGCGATGCGGGCGGCTCCGCGCCGCCGGACGGGCTGCCTGGGAGCGCAGCTCTTCCCGCGGCGGCAGCGTCCCGCCGCCCGCCGCCGCATGAGGACCAGGGATGCGGGGGCCGGGGCGCCGCGCTCCGCCCGCCTGCCCGCGCCGGGCGCTGTGCTGGGGGAGGGCGCGGCGCAGCGGCTCCTCTTGCGGGGTGGGCGGCACCTCCGGGGAGGGGGCGGCTGCGGGCGGGCCAGGGGCGGGCGGTGGCTGGAATGGGCTCCGGAGCCGGCGGACAGGGGTCGCGGCAGTTGCGGTTTCGCGTGCGTTCGGGACCTGAAGGTCACGGAAAGTTTGTCTCTGGGACTCGGCTGCATCCAGCACTGTTGAAGTACTCAGACGTTTAGCTACGCATCTTGTGCGCTCGCACACACGTGTACACACAGGAGTACAGAACATAATCCCTAACTGGACCCACCAGTTTCTTTCTCTTTCCGTAGTGATATGGGAAGAGAAAGGACAAGGTTTAGTGGTGGGCTTGGCAGTGCAGGGTTAATAGTTGCATTCGATGATCTTGAGATCTTTTCTGGCCTTAAAGATTCTGTAGTTCTTTGATATAGGTCTCCCATCGCAACACAAAGAACAAACCTGACATTAATCCTTATACTTCATACTGGCGCAGTTCTGCTGCAGAGACCTGTATCCTGTCTGTGTGTGGGAATTTGGTCTCTGCAATCATACTGAAGGACAGACACTCCAATAAATGCATGTGAACAGAAAATCTCAGAACTGAAATAGAGAGGAAATTACAACAATAGAGAAGAAGACAGGAACCAGTAATTAACCAGACTGAACAGAGACCTGGTCATTAACTGCCTTTTAAAGTCCACCCGAGAAGCAAACTTTAGTTTAATAAAGTCATTAAATCATTGATATCCCTCTTCTTAACTTCTCTCTGGTATTGGCAATTGTTTCAGTACAGGAAAGTAAGCCTATCTCTAGTCCAGTGAAAAATGCATGATTCAGAAGACCATGCATTAGTATCTAATTGGTTCCACTGTGTGGTTTTTGGATATGTACAATTTTCTGTTCCCTAGATAGCCAATGTGGCCGTTTCCCTCATCTGTTCTAAAAAGCCAAAAACCTCAGTCTTTCAAGTTGCAGAAATGAATATGGACGCATCTTGAGTCATAAGAATGCCTCTGAGTTTTGGTGTGGAGCTTTCAAATTCCATCTCCAAGGTCAGTAAATATAGGGAATGACATTATGTTCAAGGCTGTAAAATTGTGGCCAGCAGGTCATCACCAAATTAATAGAAATAATCAGAAGCCTAATTGATTAACCAGTTTTGACTTTGAAACATGTGAGAGGTGTGATTATCAAAAGGGTTGGTGGGCAAATGTCTTCAACTGTTAGCAGTAAGCTGTTGTCAGAATCTGGACAAGTCATATCTTCCAAATGCATTAATAAAGTTTCACTTTCAAAAGAAAAGCTCATTATCCATGCTTTTAGCTGCAGAACCTTTTTTGTGTTGTGGTGTGTTGTCTTTTAAGTTGGCAGCTTAGCTCCAGACAGCTAACTTACTCCAGTAAGTCTCCCTCACTTACCCAGTTTGATATGAGGGAGGGATTTGGAAGGGGAAAAGTCTGAAAAATTGTGGGTTGAGATAAAGACAGTTTGATAGGTGAAGCGCAACAAAAGCAAAACAAGGAATTCATTCACTACTTCCCATGGGCAGATAGGTGTTCTGCCACCTCCAGGAAAGCTGGGTGTCATCATGAATAAAAGTGACTTGTGAAGACAAATGCTGTAACTCCAAACATCCCCCCTTTTTGCCTTCCTGCCCCAGCTTCACATGCTGAGCATGACACCATATGGTGGATATCCCTTGGATCAGTCGGGGACTGATCCAAGGAGCAGTCCCAGCTGTGTCTCCTGTCAGCTCCCTGTGCATTGCCAGCCTGCTTTCTTGCAGGATAGTGTGAGAAGCAGAAAACACCCCAGCACCACATCAGCCTTGATCAGCAGTAAGATAAAGCATCCTTGTGTTTTCCACACTGCTTTGGTCACAAATTTAAAACACAGCACCATATAAGCTACATTTAAATAAATGCCAGAATAAAATATTGCAGACATTTAGAATAACACCGCTAACATGATGTTCACTGTCTTCAGCATAATTTTTTTTCAGCCAAGCAAAGCCAATACCAGCCCATGTTGTTGTATCAACTCTGTATTAACAGTAAATGCATCAACAGTTCACAGGTAAAAACCACATTACTTTGACAACAAAGCACATCCAGCTCTAATATATATGTTTAATTTATTGCAAAATTTTACCATTTTTTAAATGTAAATTGTGAGAATGAGAAGTATTAAGGACAGGATTTTTTAAAACTGATGTGTAGTGCTTACAGTGGGGAGTTAGCAGTAAATATTGTCTGTGATACGAAACTTGTAGACGCTACATGTGCTTGGACAGCCCTGTGGTCACAGTATTTTTTTTAGTTTTTTACCTTGAGGTTTCAGCTATATTTCAAAAGGAGGCAGTTACTGGTATCTAGATAGCTGCTGCAGCAGTATAATTTCTCTGATGCTAGCTTGTGTGGCATCTGGTACAGTAAATGGTTGGAAAACATCTTTATAAGCTGTTTCAAGTTTTCACACTGTGTATAGGGACAGGCAGAGCACATGAATGGTGAAGGAAATCATCCATGTCACTGATATTTGCCATTTCAGCTGTGGTACCTGCTGTTTACACAGAATTTACAAAATGTTTCAAAGGAACAACGAAAACCGAGTAGAAATACGTGAACCGTAGGGAGCACCAAGTGAGTTTCTGATACAGTCATTTCTGAAAGTTAGTCTGAGGGTAAAAGGCTGCTCACACGAACAAGAGCCTGTTTGTTGTAGGTAGCATCAAATGACAGGCTTTTTTGGCAGGACTGGGAGGCAGCTAAGGGTAAGCCAAGCATGAAAGTTTGAGGAAATGGTACAATTAGAGAGAACTGTCTTTCTTATTTTCACTGAAGTTCACTAATTGTGAAATACCTTCACTTTGTTCAGATTGGCAGTGTTTGAGGGAAAATTCCATCACTACCACGGTCCTTGTGGTCGCTTAGCTCACTGGCTGAGAAGTTACCTTCAACCTTCAGTAAGAGCCAACATCAAAGCATGGTTTTGGCAAACTATTGTAGCCTGTCTGTTCTCTTAGAAATGAAGTTCTGAGTTTTCTAGGAGCCAGTTATCTGTTTCTCTTTTTGCAGCTGCAGTGCTAGGATGTTGCTGCCCTTTGCAAGGGCTCTTCTATATATCCTTCTTCAAACAACTTATCTCCTCCTTGCCTTCAGGTTTTCCTCTTTGTTTGTTTTTTTTTTTAACATGGTTTAGCTGCTCTTAATGGTTTTAAGCTGAGAGTAGGTTTAGATTGGATATTAGGAAGAAATTCTTCACTGTGAGGGTGATGATGCACTGGAACGAGTTGCCCAGAGAAGTTGTTGACACTCCATCCCTGGAAGTGTTCAAGGAACAACAACTCCATGCAGCACTACAGGCTGGTGGCAGAGTGGCTGGAAAGCTGCCCAGTGAAAAAGTGCCAGGGGTTGTTGGTCAACACCTGGCTGAACATGAGGAACATTGGAACAGGCTGCCTGGGGAGGTGATAGAGTCTGGGAAGTCTTCAAGAAATGACCGGACATGGCACTTAGTGCTATGGTTTAGTTGGCATGGTGGTGTTCAGTCAAAGTTTGGACTTGATGATCTTGGAGGTCTTTGTCAAACTTGATGATTTGATGATTCTATTCTATGATTTTAAGGCCAGGTTTTATGGCACTCTGAGTAAAGTGGTAGAAGGATGATCTTTAAGGTCCCTTCCAACTCAAACTGTTCTATTATTCTATGATTATCCTTCTTGCCCCAGCTTCTGCTTCTTGGTATATCAAAGTGTACTGGTTCTTGCTGAAAGAATAGCTGTAGATGCAATGAAACTTACAGTCTTGTTCCCCCCCTATTATCTCTGTCCAGTGCCATCCTTCTCAGTTGGGATTCTCTCTCAGTTTCTCTTGTCAAGCAGCCTCATGCAGGAAGGAGAGAGAGCACTGAGATTCTGTTTATTAAACAAGACCAAATTTTTTGAAGTTGAAACTGATGGTTTTTATTTGCTGTGGTTTAACAAAGCAAGGAATAGACCATCACAGTCTTGTTGGTGAATAAACTTGATGGATGGGTTGGCTTTCCTGACAGCTGTCTCCAAAAGAGCAGAAAGAGGGAGCCCAGAAGACTGAAAATCCCATGAGTGACATACATGAAAAACCACCAGTGTTTAAATGCCTTCTGTTGGAGCTGGTAATAAATTAACTATTGCTTTTACCACTTGGCAGCAAATGAGGGATAAATTTTTGCAGATGAATTAGGGTCTTGTTTAACTTCCAGCAGAAAAATGAAGAATTCTAGAAAAGTTGATGGACTGCATTCAACTTTATGATGCAGAAAAACAAACTGTTAGCTTACAGAAATAATACCCATGTGTTGTCATGACTTGTTCACTGCTTGTCTTCAGGCACTGAGTATTTGTATTGGGAGAGCATGCTGGGTCTACTGCCAGTGTCAGTATTTCCTTTATTTACTTTTGATCTTTCATGTGTTTGAACTATAATGCCTGACAAGTTATATCACAAACTAATTGGAGTAAATGCTGATTAACAAGAAATGAAGAAAAAACTGGTCAGCAGTGTGGGAGGGAAAGCAATGCTAGGCCAAGGCTCACTGAGGTATGCAGGAAACACAGGCAGCAGAGCAGGGAGTTAGTAACAGAGGGTGTTAGAGGCCACCACAGCCTTGGTGGGCCCTCAGCTGCCATCAGCAAAACAGAACTGTTTCTTGTGCCAGTGCAAACAAAAATGTCACACGGCTGTCCTTGCTTCCAGTGCCTTTGGGCATGTCTGGTGGGTGGCTGGAGCCTGGTGGCTGTGTCTGCGGGGCAGCTCCAGACGGGGATTGCATAGCTGTGTTAGCTTGATCCCATGTCTGCCTTTCCACAGAGTTTGTTTGCTTGAGCACAGCGCTGGGCTGACACTTCTGCCCATCACGTCTCTCTGGATTGACTTGCATCCGGAGACCTCTGAGCTCAGGACAGACAAGCGCTGTATACACTGCCACAGCTACACAGGGCTCTTCAGTTTCCCCCAAAGCAGTGTAGCCCATTTGGACCTGGCTTATCTGAGGGGTGACTTGGATGAAAACCCATGGGGCAAGTTCGTTCCTCTTGTTACCTTGGGAGATACAGCGCTGCTTTACCTTTGTTCTAAATGACAAAGCAAAAGGGCAGGAAATGGTGTAGCCTCTTAAAGTATTAACAAGTGAAGGTATAAAGAGGTACTGTGATTAAAAGGATGAATGAAAGAATCTACTTCATTCTGTAATGAGAGATACCACTAGAAGAAGTAGGTTTACTTTCCTCTGACTGTGCCAGTATCTCTTTATTTATCTTATTTTATTTCTGTTTTCCCAGTGAAATGTTGTGAAGAGGAAGTTTTTTTTTCAACTGCATAGGACACTTCTATCAGACTGTTAATAACTTGGGAGTAATAACATGGAAACTGTTGTTGGGCATTTTCTAGGCCACTTCCACATCTTTAATCATAACAGAGCCAAATTTTCTTCTTTATGTTGTCAGCTAAAGAATTAGCTGAGGAAGGAAAAAATATTTCCCTCTTTTCAAAAAAAGAGCTGAAATAAAAGAGGTGATGAGAACTTTATTTCATGTGCTTTCTTTCTTCAGCTAAGAATTAAATTTTTATTTAAGTATTACAAAAAAAAAATCTGTAGCAGTGGGCAGTAAACATTCTCCACTTGAGTCTTCTTCACTTTACTGTGGTTTACACTATGTTATTTGGCATTGAAAATTACAAAATAGTTTCTCCACTTCCTCAGCTTTAACCTTCTCAGCCAGTGTTGTTCATTTTATACTGAAGAACAGCATTTCAAGTTGAAGAACAAATTCTGTCCTAAGAATGGTGCCAAGCTGCTGCTCAGTTCTTCAAGTCCCATCTGCCAATGAAATTTTGACCCAAATATTTGGCTCTTCCCTTTAAGCTCCAAGACTTGCTGCCCTTTTCGTGGTGCACACTTGAAACACTGCAATGTGTTGTCACTTCTTGTTACCTGACGAGGATGCACACATGACTCTCAGGCCAATAAACTTAGTCTCCTAATAACACAGGGTATCCTGATGTACAGCTATTTCCAGGAACTTAACAAGGTCCTCAGGAACACTAATCAGAGATGTTTTTCCTCTTTCACTGGACAGCTATTCCAGCTCCATTTTTGATCTATCCCTGCTTTCAGAAACACTCTCTTGACTGAAAAAAGTGCTTACCCCTACCCTTCTTGGTATTCTCATACAGTACATTTCTGTATCAAAAACTCACAGAGAAGCACTTCAAAGTTGGTGGATTTTACATAGCAGAAGGCAAACTTTAATCCTGAAGTGGATGCCCAAGTGACTTGACACAATGTATTTCAGCACTAAGACCAGCCATGCTGAAAGAGGCTTTGTATAGCTGGTGCCAGGTAATTAACAAAATTCTAGGAGTGTTAACAAAACATGCCACAAACCCTGGAGAAATCATGAGATGTGTTCTGCTCCATCTTTTAGATATTCTTATAGGCTATAGATACCTTAGTGCCCTCTATAAGAACAGAACTGGACACAGCAAAAACAATATATCATTTTAGAGGATTTTAGCAATGAACAGCTTTTTTGATTTACTCATGTATAGATTTGCAGAATATAATTGTTTTGTATCTGAGCTGGTAAGTAGCATAACAGCATGTGATCAAAGACAAAATGTTTTCCTAATGCTCAGCATGTCAGGACAGATAAGCACAGATTTGGATTATGTTTTGCTGTATCTTGTTCAGTTTTATAATGTTTTCAGTAGTGCAGCATTAGACAGATCTCTGTGATCTGAATGGCTAAATGAAATCCAGAATATTAGGAATCAGTGGTTTTCCTGTGTCTGCTCTGATAAGCAGACATAGCAAAATCTAGGCTTTCTGCTACAAATGGCACTTGGAGGCCATATCTAGGGAGAGGGGTTAACACAGATGTAAAGCTGAGTTGAAAGGACTAGGTTAATATTTTCAGAAATATGTTCTGAAAAATGAAATATAAATATATTTTTTCTACTGGAAAGGTAGATACATTTAAAAATATTTCTTGCTTACTACTACCACTTTCTTTTATTTTCTTAAAGAAAAACCAATATACCTCCACTGTATCTGCACTAAAGAAGTTCTAGCATTTACTTGTACAGAGTTAGATTTGGAACTTCTAAGCCCAATGGTGCGACCATTGAATCCAGATGCAGGGACTTGGCCTTGCTTTTGTAATTGTTTCTGTTATAAACCTAAAACCCTATTTCAAAGTTCAGAATCTGGTTGTAAAAATGCTTCCAGAATACAATTTGGCATCCAGGATATCAGTCAAGAAACACTTATTGCTAGTTTGATTTCAGTGTGGCTTTTTGAACTTACAGATGTGCCTTGAGAGTTTTATCCATGCTTTCAGACATGGTAAAGATTTAAAATATCTTTGACTAGCAAATGGAAATCATCACACTGTGTTTTGGAATGTTAGAATCATCTTTAGCTAAAAATGCTGTAAAAACTCTAAGTGGCCATGAGTTTTTTTCTAAATAGTAAAGTTACTTCATGGCAGGCTTGCACTAAGGGTAAATTGCAGCCTCACAATGCTCGAGTGAATATGTTTTCACCTAAAGAAAGGGAGAATTATCCAGCTTCCTCAAGCATAGCAGCTACACTGTGAATGGTTAATGAGATAAGCTGCTGATTCCAGTTAGAGAGTGGGATATTGGCTTCTGTCTTCTTTCAGCTCATTACAGATAAACTGAGCCAACCCCAGCAGGCTTCTCTTGTGTCAGCTTGTTTGAAGACTGCATGAAGAATAACTTCTACACACTTGGGGAATGTGAAAATTTTGTCAAAACATTGTCAAGTTATTTTATGGATTGTAGAGCCTAAACAACCCAGGGGCATGGAACTGGCTCTTTGCCAAGGGAACCAAATTAGCCCTACAGGCAGTGAGGTCTCTTAATCAGAATCTTGCCTCTTTACAGTGCTAGTTAAGTGAGGTGGTGAAGCCCACTTGGCCTGCTGAATTGCTTCCTCTTGGCACACACTAAGTTGCACCTGGAGCAAAGAAGGAGCTTTCTGGTATCGCTGTATTTTATAACATTTAGCTACTGAAACAATAATATAAAAATGCTTTTAAGTCACCTTGCTGAGTGTGGCTGACCAATAAATACTTAAAATGAGAGAAGGCTCAGAGAAGACAGTCAAGGACCATGTGACTGTCAAGTTCAGCCAGTAATGCAAGGTAAGACTAACCTCAGATGTTGCAAAGAAACTGACTTTATCTCAGCAGAAAAGAGAACTGACCTTTGGTTTAGATAACCAGCTATCAACAGTTCAGTGTATCGAGCTCCCTGAGTTCCTTAAAAGAACATGAATGATGGCTTCCTGAGTTAGGCAGACAGCATGGGGGGAGTGAATACATAGCTCAGCCCAACAGAGAGAGTATAAAAACTAGACAACTAGTAAAAGAATTTGGAAGAGAGAAATGGGCTTGGCCTGTGGGCCTAATGAGTTTTAGCTGAAGTAAAACAACTCCACATCTTGTGAATATTAAGTATAGAAGTCACTTAGGAGGAGCCCTCACTGCCAAACAGTCTTTGTTGTATTTTAAGATTTTCATAAGAACTGCTTCTTTCTAATGAGGTTCTTTTTTAAAGAAGAGCTAATAAAGAATTGATGGATTTTGACCTGATATCAAAATTTCTTGCTTGGAGCAGGGGTGCCTAGAATTAGTGCTCTCCACTTTGTGTGACTGAAAGGAGTTCCATGCTGTCTCCCAGGGATCAAATAGTCTCTGGCATATTAAAATTTATGAAGAGGAGTTAGATGTGTTAGATGGTGTCTTCATAGTGGAAAATAATTTGGCCGAGGATTTTAAGTCATATTTAGACATTCAGATCAAAGTTAAACCCATTTTTTAAGGTTGATTTCCACTCTGAACTGAGGAAATCTTTGCATTTCAGCCTTTTTTGAAAACCAGATACACAAAATTTTGGATTGCATGCTTCATACCATTAATGTCTGAAGCTGTAGATTTTCTTTCACAGCTGATGTCTTCAGTGTTTGGTTGTCTTTGATTCTAACATAAATGCAATTTCTATGATGTAGGTATTAAAGAGTCTGCTCTAAGTCGGAAAACAAAGGCTGTCTGAATTAAGTTGTTTTGTGAATTAATGAACACATTGTTTTGGCTTGTTCTGTTCAGTTTTTCACAGAATCACAGGACATTCTGAGCAAGGAGGGACCCACAAGGATCATCAAGCCTGACTCTGAAGCAAATAGCCCATGTTGGGTTTGAACCCACAAGATCAGCATTATTAGCACCATGCTTTAAACAACTGAGCCAGCTAACATTTTCCTGCTCTGAAAGCTTGACAATTTTCTCATGGAGCTTCTGAAAGCTGGGGAACAATTTGTGCCAACCAGTAATAAATTTGCAGTTCACAAATAGCTTTCATAGAAGTAATTTAGATATCTCTGTAGTTTAATGAAGCACAGGGTTGAAAACTAATAATGTAGTTATTATTAACTATTATTATGTATTTGTTATGAATAATGTAGTTATATATGAACCATATTATACATGGTTCAGAATGGAAAAGTCAAACTGTAATGTTTAGAACACTTCAATTATTTTCATGATATAGAAAAGTCAGTCATTCCCTACTTCCTTATCCTCTTCCTGAGGGAGCTATCTGCACCCATCACTACTGCAGCTGACAGTCCTGAGAAAAAAGCCAAAATTATAACCAAACCCAAAGTAATTAAATCATCATAAAGTATTTTAGTTTGAATAGTCCCCATTGTGGATTTCTTAATGTTCAAACTTCTTTCCAT
Organism: Fringilla coelebs; assembly: GCF_963513975.1. NCBI lineage: Eukaryota > Metazoa > Chordata > Aves > Passeriformes > Fringillidae > Fringilla > Fringilla coelebs. Next base: position 23,941,027 of record NC_140029.1, on the reverse strand, counting down.
AAACACTGCATTTTAGAAGTCAAACCTGATTAGCATCATGGTTTGCTCTTATTTAATACTCAGAGTGTAACAAGCTTGAGTGTCTTCACTTTTTTTTTTTTTTAACTCTTACAGATTTCTGAATGTTTGCGAAATCTTGTCCCCATTAAAGTCAACAAAAATTCAATTATGGCTTCAGTACATCCAGGATAACCTCACTTTAATAAGGGTTTATGGTTGTTATGACTGAATAGCTCCCAACTTCTGTTTTTGTCATGTTTTTAATTAAAAAAAAAAGGGAATATGATTCAGGTATAATAGGCATGATTAAGCTTGTCAACAAAGCCGTGTTTGTGGAATATCTGTTCAATGATCTTCTTCCTGTCGATCTCTTCTATTGCCTAATGCTGCAGTGTTCTCATATGTATAATGTACTTGGTGATTAAATTCAGCATTTAATACAGATATGTATAATATAAGTGATCAGATGGATCCAATCCAGTCTGCCCCTTTTCTCTTTTTCTGTATAGTTAGGTACAGATTCATTGTTTTGGGAAGTACATATTATCTAAGAGGAAACTGGGCAATGGGGAAGTGTAGAGGATGAAAGGAAGCTGCATTCAAACACATACACATTAAAAAGTCAAATAACAGGGGTGCAGCTGTGATTTTTAGCATTTAATGCTCTTTTTCGAGGGGATGGCAGCATAGGAAAGGTGAATAATCCATAAATTTAATGGAAACCAAATATAAGCTGAGTTTCATGAATTGTGAACTTTAAGGACATCACTGGGTGTTTATTGAACATTGATGAAACAACATTCAATAAACATGGGGAATAACTGAAACAACTTTTGACATACATCAAGTAGTTACCTTCTCATAGCTTTCTGTTGAATTATATCACAGTGGTATTTTGCATTCTCTCTTGAATGGTACCCACTTCTGACATCACTTGGACTGTGATGCAAAACCTGTACATTTTTTTCCAGTCTAGACTCACCCTCCATGTGATATTTACATGCAGCTCCCAGCTTTGATTGCTCTCCAGTGACAAGGGGGTAGAGGACAAACACTTCTGTTTCCTCTGCATACTTGGCACCATAAAGTGGTGGATCAAAGTCTTGCCTTCTGTGTTGCAGGTACACTGGATCTGGGAACAGAGGGCCAGGCAACAGTACATTGCAATAATACATTTCCAAGGGGCACCTTTTCCTGTGCTCTGAGCCCTCACACCAGCGAAGCATCACCTGGGCACATGTTCTGAAATGGATGGGTCCCAGGTTTTGGCATAGTTACCCTTAATCTTAAAAATTATCTGTGTCTTACCTTATAGACAAAATTCTGGGATTCCATTGCAGTTGGATACTAGTTGTGTCAACAACATACATGATATGCATTAGATACTCCATTTTGATTTTAAAAAATGAACCACCTCTCTGCCATGTTTTAGATCCTTGCTGGCCTTAAAAATTACACAGAATTGCATGGAAAATAAAGGAAAACCCAATTACCTCAAGATATAAAGGAAATGAATAAAGGAATGTAATGGAGTAGTTGGGGGAACAGCTTAAAATCCAATTTCAGTAAGAAATATTTTTCGTCCAAGTATCTATAAGTAATACACCAGAAATAAACTACTTTACAAAAGCAATCAGCCATCTTAGTGATTTATTGTGTCATTCCTTGATTGTCAGACAGAGAGTTAAATTATCTAGATGGGATGCAGAGGGTTGTGGAATTACACATTGCTTTCTTCCAAAATGAATTCCCTGTGCTATGACTTTCCTGAGAACTGCACTGTGGTTAGGCCACTTTCTGGACTTTTTAGTTTCCTTGTGAGGAAAAACTAGTCTCGCAATGAGAAAGCAGTTCCCTAGCATACAGTCTGGATTTTATTAGGTACAAATTACTAGTTTCCTGATATTGCTCTTCAGTATAACTGTTACACTAATTTGTAAGCAACAGTGTGACGTAGCATCACAAAATGCCTGCAGAACAATTTTATAGGGGACACTAACAGACACAATTTAAATGCAGTGGGTAAATAAGAAAGCACATGTTAATAAGGATCTGGTTCTGTATCCACTCAAATTAGTGGCATAATTATCAGCCACTTAGGTAAGTCAGATTCAGAGCTGTGAACCTGCCAATTCTTTTTTTTCAATAGAAATGCATTTCATATGAAATACATTAACTAAGCAATTTAGTTTTTACTGCAAATGGAAGGTGGAATGTATATTACAATAATGTGGGAAATAGACATCTAATATAACTAACATTAAAGAACAGAATATGATTTGCCTTGCCTTCACTACCTTATTCTGTTCTGTCCTGTCCTATCCCACAGCAACCTACCTTCTTCATGTGCAGACTGAAGCTTAACCTGTTTTTCAGTTTGACCAATGCTGCCAGTTACATGTCTTTTCTATTTGATGGGGAGCACCACAGAACAGTGATTGTCTGCAAAACTAGTTGCTGTCAAAAGCAAAATGTGAAAAGAAAATTATTTTTTTTTTCTCAGTCTTTTTGAGCACACAAATACCCTCCTTCTATGAGATAAAAGTCCTGAATGAGTGTACCTGTATCAAACATTAATCCTTGTCTGTTCCAGGATATAGTTCTTTAGAAGACTGGAAAGACAGGAATGTTTTAAATATATTAATCTATTTGCCTAAGAATGTTAGAAACAGGCAGCATACAATGCTGTGTGGTTTTTAATGAGAAGCACATTCTGGTGGCATCACATCTCTGGGACTTGGGTCTGTGGCAACAGGGCCTCCCTTGAGGCATCTGGTCTTAGCCTGATGTGCAAATTTTTATTGCCCAAATGCCGACCTGGCTAAATAGTTATTTTGAATAGGGGATCTGGTAATCAAAACAAATTGATTACAGCCAAACTTTGCTGTGAAGGGTGTGTTCTCCTCCTTCTCCCCCTCCTTCACTGAAATTCGCATGCAGGATATGTTCTTGAGCAGCTGGAGGCAGTTTTGCATCTGTTTGGCCCATGCCCTGGGGCAGCCAGGTAGAGCAACCTGGACTTGAAAGCCTGTGCAGGTTAGCTCATGCCCAGCACTGTGCTCCCACTGTTGTTTTCCACATTTGTACGACCACGTTACAGACTGGGCGGTCTGGGCACGTGTCCCCAGGGAGGCAGGCTTGTGGCTTTATGACAGAAATCACCTTTCTGCTGTGAGGATCTCCTCCCACAGGGTTACTTCTCTAGAACAGGACACTCATCTTAACTTTGCACTGGTTTATGGGCATGAGAGGCAGATTTATAAGTGCTGCTTTCCACTTTGGTTTTTCAATTTTTACTTATGCTTCTTTCGAAGCTGTGACACTAATTGTTTTGGGACAGTTTTCACCAAAAAAAAGGACACATTTCAAAGAAAATATTGTATATAGCTTTTTGACCCAGTCAGAATGAAAGGATCCATGGGCCCCACACAATAGAGCAGTTTGAGATACCTTGGCATGCTGATTGTACAAATATTATCATTTAATTAAATGAAGTTAATGTTCATGTCCTGTAGAAGATTTTGTGCCATTTAAAATTATTCAAATACATACCAGCTTGGAATTTTTCCATTCTTTACTTATGGTATCTTAGAGTAATCCCCTGAAGATTATTATATTTAAAAAAACAAATAACTGCAATGTAATTTGTAAACAGAATGATAAATTTGGTATAATTCTGTTGTAAGCTTCTGAAAATAATAGAGTTTCTATAATAGAAACAATGACATCTAAGCTTTTTTTGGACTAACCAGAACCAGCATAGAAAAAATAAGCCTAATAAAAATTCTTTTTAAGTTTATTTGCATTATATGCTCTTCACTTACAAATTCATTAATTCTGTGATTCTATTACAAGTGCCAGTTTGAAAGATTCTTTGTTTCTTATACAGCTGCTGAGATGGATGACTCAATCAAAAATTAGTAAAGTATCATTTCCAGAGAGTGATTGAAAAGGGAAATATGGGATTGAAAAAGGCTAAATATCAGCATAAATAAATTCTCTGTCTCAGAGGTCACAGTTCTGTCACATATTTTATACATGGGCAGCTTCTGCAGTTTCTGAAACTGTTTCAGCACCTGAAACATGAAATGACTCTCGTGGGAGACAGGGAAAAGGGATGGGCAGTAAATAAAATATTAAAATTTGATAAGAAACAAAATAATTGCCAAATGGATTCTTTAAGATGGACATTAATTATAATATAGTAGTCAAGGTGAATCTTCCCCCCATGTATAATCTCAACTATTTTTACACATGACAGTTTGTAATAGCTGTTTAAATTTCCTGTGGTTCTGCCTGGTTTAGACATTCATTCACAGAAAACAGTCATCTGAGACATTAATAACTGGAGGAAGACTTTTTTCAGACCTGAGGATAAAATGTGTTTCTGCTGTTTCCATTTCATAAGCCAGGGAAGCTGATTGTCTTTGCTTTCATAACACACATCCACTCTTTTCCTTCTTTATATCTCTGTGTAAAAAATATCTACACATATATGTATATGTTTGTGAATTAAAGTATTTTGTAAAATATGTGGTTTTCAACAAAACACAGTACAAATATATCATGCGAACCAAGACTGAAAAACAGGCAATAAAAATATTTTCACAAAGGGTAGACTGAGTAGGAGTGTGAAGACAATATCACTCATATATTTTCCCTAGGGCAACTGTAACTACCAGCTCTGCATTTTCTTTAAAATTACTTTTGCAACCCAGCAATATTTACTTAAATTAGATAACTTGTCGAATGAATCATCCCTGAATGATCTCTATCTCAAGTTGTTTCCCAGAATTCATAGTTGGAACTTGATTTTCATTTTGCACTCTTGATCTAATTAAGATTATAATTTTCTTAGGTGTTTGTGAAACACACAGGCAGTTGTAGACACACAGTTTAGGCACAAAAAGTGCCCACAATGGCACTAATGCTTAGAATTTAAAGGACTTGGCAGCTATATTCCCAGAAGTTATTTCTAGCAGATGGTAGTTTAATTTATGTCCCAGTCCTCTTTTCTTTTATCTATTGTTTTGTACTTTTATCTGAATTAAAACATTTGCCATTTATCTGTCCATTTATCTCACTGTTTGTCTTTGTTCTGTTTTTATTTTGTTTTACTAGAAGCATAGAAGGTATTAAATATCCCACATGAGACTTGGGATGAAACCAAAATGCAGAAGTTTTTATTTCTAAACCATATGAAGGCATTGAAGAAGAGTCAGTTCTTCTCTCCTGAATTAAGTAATATATACAGTAGGAAAGCCTGTGGAATTCGATACTTGTCATCAAAATATTTGAGACTAATTCAGCAAACCTATCTTTTGAAATAATAGTTTAAGTGTATTTGGCTTAGATTTGTACAGTGGGTTGAATGAAGTTCTCTCCCAAGTACTCCTCTAGCTTTATTTTCCCTATTCTTTACTTCTTGAAGAGTGTCCCTTCTATCCTGTGTAAGAAAGGCTGAAGATGATCAGAGGCCTGGAGCACCTGGAGCACCTCTCCTATTCAAACAGGTTGCAAGAGTTAGGTTGTTCAGCCTGGAATAGAGAAGGCTCCAGGGTGACCTTACAGCAACCTTCCAGTGCCTAAAGGAGGCCCATAAAAAAGCTTTTCACAAGGTCATATAGTGATAGGACATGGGGTAATGGTTTTCAAACAAAAGGGTAGGATTAGATTAGATATTAGGGAGAAATTAATTTCTGTGAGGCAGTGAGACCCTGGAGCAGGTTGCCTAGAACAGCTGGGTATTCCCTGGAAATGCTCAAGGCCGGGCTGGATGGGGCTTTGAGCAAACTGGTGTAGTGGAAGGTGTCCTTGCCTATAGCAGGGGAGTTGGTGATCTTTAAGGCCCCGTCCAACCAAAACCATTCAATGATTCCATGATTTCTGTATCTGATTATCTCTATTCTGGAAATAAAACAGAAAATTAAATATTCATAATCTTTAATTCATGCTTGAAAAGAAATGTGATACAATCAGGCTAATTTAAAAAAAATAAAGCTACAAACAACTAAAAGTATCCTCTAATGGCTCACTGAGAAGCAGAACTAAGCAAACCAGCCTCCTCTTACCAGCCCTTCATCTTACCTCCCTACATCTCCTGCTGCTTAAAACACAATGCTTTGCTTCCTCTTGTGATCCAAGCAACCACAATATTTTCAGCTTAATACCATAACCCCTAAGCACATTTTGCTGCTCTCTAGCTAAGCAAGAGGTTGTGTGCCAAGTCGGTAGTTTAGAGATGTGTGTTCCTGACTGGCCTACCAGCCACTACCTCTTTAGTGTTCCTTCCCTTTTCCTTCAAGAGAGACACAGGGAACTCTAATCTTCTGACTGTGTTATTTTCATGGCAATAAAAGAACATACTATAGCTTGGATCATCCACCTCCCTCTAACATATTCTTTAATAGCTTAAGAATTTAATAGGTTACTGGATAAGGGGCAGGGGAAATAAAGGGAATGATGGGGCACATTCAGATGGACATGCAGATGGGAATTATTTAGATCTTTGAGATTATTTAGATCTTTCTCAGAGAACCAGGTTGAGGAAATTAGTTAAGGTCATTTCCATTTAGTTGGATAAGAAAAGTAGCTAGAAATCATTTAGCATTTTTCAAGAGAAAAAGAAGGTATTTTCTTTTTAATTTTTTTTACTTGGAAAGATCATTCTTCTCATTTTACAAATGAAAAATCAAGCATTCAGAATAAATCATCCAGTCTCTTAATTTATTGTTACTGTTCAAAGGTTTCCTTGGTGTGCATAAAATTTGTGATCCTTTGTAACAAGGCCAAGCATGAAAACAAAGGGAGAGAAAGTCCATGGGTAACCAAGCTTAAGCATAATAGAAAAAAATCTCTTTAAGGGCTTTAGTATTATATAGAACATTTGCTCAGTAAAAATAACCCAAACCAGAAAAGTTTCTGGATGTATTTCTTTCATGCAAAGTAACAGTCTATAAACACCAAACAAATAAGAGAGAAAAAAAATCCACATGAAACATCCAGTGTAGCTCTCCCTCCACCTACAGCAGGTTTTTTAGTGCTCATGCTTTACTAGGTTCAGCTGAACCTGGTGGTGACCATCTCTGGGGATGCAGCTCTAGTTATAGAACCCATAGAAGAAGGCTCCAAGGATCCTCTGGCACTGAAAAGCCATGTCAACCTCTTGCTTCAAAAGTTCATCAGTGTGTGCCATTGCTGAAGCAAAACTTATTATTTTTAGAGGATCTCAGCCATGGGGAGCTGTAGGATCTGTGCACAATATCACACTATATTAAATATTACTGAAGTCCAGCATCCTAGTCAGTGGCTAAACTGGAAATATTGGCGTGGATACTTCAAAGGCTCAGGATAAGAATTATGTCTCCTTTTTCCATTTTCTGGAAACTGTAGTTTAAAAAAGCTTTATTCATTGGTTAATGTTAGGAAACCATTATGACTAAGTTCATGCCCACTTAGAAACCTTTTGGGAATATTTGTGTTAGGAGCATTTAAGATAAAAATTGTCATTTATGTATTGAAAAATGTGGGGCTTTTTGGTAGATGATTGCATTATTTGCTATAACTTTGCCAAACTGTACAAAGTGGCATATGAGAGTCCTTATGTGGACAATTACTTTTCTGCCTTTTGAGAAATTCAATGCTTCCTTGTCCATGGTGCTCCTTTTAGCCATATTTTCTTCTTGGAACATTTTTTTACTGTTCTTTTTTCTTCAACTAGAATTAAATTTGAATTTACATATTCCCAGAGCATTTCACAGGCTGATATAGAATTTTAAAAACCACATACATTAAATAGCTTTGCTCCCCTCAAGCAAAGATGTTGCCAATCAATTCACATCTGACATTCTTGAAAACAGCACAACAGATGACAGCAAGAATGTAGAGAACAAAGAGCTGTTATAGGGGCCATATTTTCTCTATGATTAGCTGTGCAGTATTTTATGTCTTTTCCAGCAGTGCTGGTTTATTGTTGATTCCACTATCCGTGCTTTTATGCACAATTTTAATGAACTGTAGGACAGATAGAAACCACCCCACATTACCGAGTAATGTCGTGCCTTTAACTGGAACAGAGATCACGACCTCCTGATCAAAACAGAAGGAAGGAAAGTATTCATCATTCAGATATCTGTTAAGGGTTTGCCTCTACCTCCTCGGACTAGCTGAACACCACAGTAAATTTAAGACCAGTAGAGGGTACTAGTGTATGTACACAGAAGTGAGTAAGTAGCAGCAAAGATGGCTGCATGAGAAATTTGGATTAAGCCTGTAGACAGTGCACTAATGATAAAGCAGTAAGACTTAGTAAAATATCTTCAGCTCGTCTGCATTATTTTCTCAGCCATTGACAACTCCTCTCAGCATCAACAAAATATATTCTGATTGAAAGTCAGGTTGCTATAACCTGTGCTTTAGAAGACCAACATTAATATCAGGAAAAAAAGGTCTTAATTGCACTGAATCAATATTTTAAAATAGATTTTCTGAAAAAACAAGTAAACCTTGGAAGCACATATGCCTTTACATGTGTACAGTACGTTCCATGTACTGTTTTTCCCTTCTAAAATGAAGGATATATCTAAAAAAGCAGTGTCATACAATCAGAAGTATTGTCTTCAGGAATCAATAGCCTAGGTAAGAAGTCAGATTAACACAGTCATATTACTTTATCCAGCTACATAGCTTAGTTTATATCTGGACCGTGTACAGTCTCTCATATGCATATCCAGACACCTAAATAAAGCTTTGCTGATTTTTAGATTTGCTGAGCCATCATCCCTTACTGACAACAATGGGAGCTGTTATATAAATATTTATTTATATTTCCCCTTTGACCTTGTCCCCGGATCCTTGCCCAATAATCCCATGCACTGGAGCTTATTCAGTGTCCTACCTTCTGAGCACATTTGAACAGCTGCTATTCATTAGAAAAACAACAAAACCTAAAAAAATCAGAACCTCAAACTTCAATCTGAGACGGATATCATTCCTTCTTTTCTCTCCAAATGAATGGTTTCCTTAAAATATCTGGATGTCTGGACCAGACCCAGGACTTGTAATAAGTTTCCTATGCACAGATATATTATGGCCTTAAGATCCAATATCCTTTGCCCTACAGGGTGAGAAAAGGGAGCTTTATCCTGTTTGTACAAGGGAATATGCAGAATTCAATCCATTTGCTGTAAGGGCTGGAATAAACCTAAAGTGTTTCCACAGAATAACGTACTTATTAAAAAGTTCCTGTACATAATTTTGTGAAGTCTTTTGCATATAGTAACTTTGCTTTTCTTTTTTGGATCTCTGCATTGTTGGATTCTAGGTGATTGGCCCAGACACAATTTAAGCATAGGTTTAACCAATTTTATTCTCTTTAAAACAAGAGAATTGTATTTTGTAAGAGTTAGAAAACTATTATTTTATAGAAGAATAAAGAGGGGGAAAGGAGGCATACTAGAATTATTAAAAAATCTCAAACAGCCAGCTAATAATTTTAATATTAATATGAATTAAAACCACATCAGTGGAAAACATTATTATTCTCACTGTTTAGAGTCATGATAGCTTTGCAACTGGAAGATAAAATCACTGATTCTTGATCAACGTAGAAAAGCTCAGTGGAGCTGTGATCAGGGCACAGTTCATGTACAAAACCATAATTGTCTTGTATCCCCTGAGGTTCCTTAGGGATCCTCTGACACCCCGAAGAGCCCAGCATGTGTGACATAGGAGACATGAGAGACCTGTATCTTTTTGGAAATGTGTCTGGAGCCTGGGTGAAGAATACTTCATAATATCTTGGATGCTTCTAGATAGACTTCCCTCTTTAGGCACCTGAATAGGTTAACTGATTTATCGATTAGTTAATATTCATCAAAGCATTCTGATTGCTATGTGAAAACTTTGAATGACAAAAAAGAATATAATTTGAAAACTAATGCCAGAGAGCTGGTTTCCAATGGTTTCCAATAATCTAATTCATAGTATCTTTAACACTTGCAGTTCAGAGCAGCAAGACCAAATGAATCAAAGGGGCAAACTCTGTCCTTTTTTTGTCAGTAGGTGCTACAAAGCTGTGAGGGACCCCCACACTAGGTCCAATCTTAAAATATTCCTATGACATTCTAAGACCTGGAAAAATCTTTCTGTTATAGCAGCTCCTGAGAAGAAGTAGAGATTTTTTTTGAAGATAAGATAGCAAAAGTGTATGAGAAAAGGTAATGAGGAGACATATTTGAAATGGGTTGTGACAAATGGCAAGCAGCCATCTGTCAGCTCGTTTTTACATCTTGGAAAAAGTATAGCAAAGGCAGGCCAGTTCCTATAATTTTTTAGCTCTGCCAGAGAGCATTTTTTCCATGCTTTGCAAGCTTTCCCTTTTCTATTTGCAACTGCTTACCATCTGGGAATTTGTGGTTGTGAACAGTTAAAACTTAATATTTAAAAACACACATGTATTTCACTTGAAATTAGGATTTTCGGTAAAGTGACTGGATTCCACTTTTTTGGTGGAACGTGGTGAGATAAATATGTGCAATGCTTGGGGCTGGAATGCTGGCTCTGCACTTGCAGAGAAAGTTGGGAGTTTTGTCCAGCTTCAGAGTTTTCATTTATAGCTAGTGATTAAGCTATAACTAATATAATTTTAAAAAAAAATAACACCTCTGTAACTTCTTTCTTTTTCATTAATTGTAATTTCATGCTTTTACAGTATGTCTTATTAGGGATTAGTTATTAGGGATTAGTGACAGGATACTGACTATATTTCCTCTAAAGCATATACTATGATACTTGTAAAGTAGAGGCACCGTTGAGTTGCTGTAAAGAGTTGGCATGAATGGAGGCAGCACAGGCAAATTTCTGTGATTTAGCTTTATACTTAGGTTTGATGGTAATGCAGAGTTCTGGGGTCACAACAAGATTGCAGTCCCAGAGTTAGATAATTAATATATATCTTGGAAACATTTACTGAATGCTGCAGTTGCAGCAATGTCTTATTTTTAGACATGTTGTAAGTCACTATTTCAAATCCTAGACCTCTTTCATCAATTTAGATCAGAGAAACAGGTAGTTTTAGAGGGCTGTCTTCTGTCTCTGTACCACTTCATTTTCATCCCAGTACCTCAATTAGAATAAAGTGGATCTCTGCCCGGGCAGATTTAGCAAAACAGTTTAAGACTGACAGAACAGGGAAATGAACTCACCTTCAGGTCATTGGTCTGGAATAATATTCTGGAAGTGTCTGTGCACTCCCCAGGATTTAAATGCCTCTGTTTGTCTTCTGCTCCTTGTTCTTTCTCCTATTGATCTTGTTGTCAAATGGTTTTGGGCCTTTTTTTAAACAGCACTCTTGGCATGCCTTCAGGTCTGCCTGCCCATCTCTTCTTTTCCACTGTCTGTTTCACTAATCTCCATTGCCGGCTCATTGTGAAAAATTTTCTCTTTCCTTCTGTTTTTGTGTTTCTGTACACATTTGTAAAAAAATCTCATTACCATGTAGAATTACAGGACTCCAATTTACACTGCCATTCTTCAGTCAAGCATTTTTCTTGGCAAGATGATATCAGGTTCTTCATGCCTCACTGCCTTTAGACTCCATTATATAAAGTATTTTGAGCTCTCCTCTGTTTCTACAAAGAACACTGATTTACCATTTAAAGAATCTGTCCAGATCTAGGGTGATCTCCCCACTTTTCTATTTTCTTGCTGTCACTCTGTTCTACATTTCCTGATAATAACACAGAAGATTTAGTCTTTTTTTTTAATCTTAAACTTTTTCTTCAGTTTTAGCAACAATTTTTTGCCCCTCTCCCTCCAGCTTTCTCTGCTCATTATTCTTTCTCTTTTTCATCTGTCACACCTCCCTCTTTTTAATTTTCACATCCTTACAAATACAAAGTTAAAAATTACATCTTCCTCTTTCAATAGGGTATTCCATTCTTTCCACTGCTGATTTATCTATCAGCAGTCTTTAAGGTTTTTCACCCTCAATTCCCCACCAACTAGAAACTTTGGGGTATTTTCACACTCCTTAAATTACGCTTATATTGGAGTTTAGTCACAAAAGTGTCAGGCAGTGACTAGTACTGCTCACTTTGAAGAATAGTCCAAGCTGTAACGGGACATGGTATCTGCTGCTTTAAATTCCTCTTCCAGATTCTGTTTGCTTTTCATCCCATGATTCTAGGAAGTGAAAACACAGGACAGGAGTTTGACTTTGGCGTCTTTTTGCTCTGTCACTCTCTCTTTTTCCCTTTCTTCCTTTCTGTTTTACTTGAATGTTGACCAAGATCCAATGGGGTGTTTGGAGAGCAGCTAACAGCACTTGCTTAAAAAACAATTCAGGAGTTACATTCTCAAATACCCTGAGACCAGCAGGGACCTAAGGCTCAGATCCCCTGCATCACAGGCAAATAAAACCACAGTATCATGGCATTAGAGACACATTGGTTGGAAGGGAGCCCTGTAGGACATCAAGTGCTGTCTCTCATGTGGAACAGGATAAATGTCAGCAGTGGATCAAGTCAGCCATGCTATGGTCTGGTGGAGTCTCCAAGATCTCTGAGGATGAAAGTTTCTTCATAGATGTATGAATGATCTTGATAGATCTTTGCTGGACCCTGCTCTGCTTCTTTACATCCATCCTGAACTGGGGAGAGCCCAAAATTTGGAAGATTATGCCAAGCATAGCCCCACTGGCGCTGTATAAAGGAATCATAACTTCCCATGACGTTCTGGCCTTGTTCCTCCTGATGTTTCAGTTTTCCTTGTTTGTGGTGAGAGTTCACCACAAATAAGGTTGTCCTATTTTCAACCTCGGATTCATTAAAACCCCTACATGTTTTCCACCAGGGCCTCAACTGATGTGTCCTCTTTCTGCCCCAGGTACAGAACTTGCTGCTTTTCCATGTTGACCTTCATGGCTTCAATTGGCCTACGCCACAAGTTTGTCAATATCCTTGGCCCAAAGCTCTGTGTTTGGCAGGTCAGCTACTCCTCATTGTTGAGCACCACCCCCAGGTTTCCTGAAGGTGCACTGAGCCAGTGTACCAAGCTTCCTTCCCAGCCCACTCCCTTGGCCCTCATGCTGTCAGACACCTCACCTCAAAAGTCAAATTCACTATCCGAAGTCACAGCTGGGGATGCATCTGCTCCTTACTTGAACTACTTTTTCCTGTTGAGTAGCTCTAGGCATATCCCCATGGATCATTTAGTTTGTGCTTTGAAGAAGAGAACCTCAGTCACATTTTGAAGTAGAATTTAAATTTCACCTAAATTGAGACATTTCAGGTTATATGCCTAATCTAGTGTCTGTAACTGATCCTTATAGTGCAGAGTGATAGGCTTCCATAGGGCAAAATAATCCTATGTGGTATTGTTTATATTCTGTTTTGTGTCTTGTTTCTGTGCTTTTTTTCTTGTACTTTATGCATTTAGCTTACATACTAATAATGGAGGTTGAGGTAGAATTACAGAAACCATAAATATGTTCAGTAAGAACTGTACCATGTAGCAGATAACTACATACAGATCTTTTTTCCCCCCCTTTTACTTTCTCATCTTTAGATTTTCCTAATTGGTCTGTTGGCAAGTCAGCTGTTAGATGGGGAAGTCACAGGGCTAGTAAAACTGAGCTAAATATAGTTGTTACTGCATCAGGACTTTGAAATAATATGCAAAATAAAAATTGGGAAACCAAATAAGAATTCATTAACTGGAAGAAAATATTCAGCTGATAGCTCTTGCCTTTGTCCTTGAACATATGAACTTAAACCAAAAATAAAAGTATTGGAAAGTTGTATGGATGTTCTTTATAAGCATAGCAATCAACATGAAGAAAGGACATAAAACCTTGAGACAGAAGAGAAAAACAAGATAAGAGATGCTCCATGCAGTGCTTTCCACAGAAACCACTATTTTGAAATTCCCCTTTTATGGGTGTTTTAAGCGCAGTTATGTCCATAAAAAACTGGAACAATGCCTAAAAGTGAACCATGACCTAAAAGTGGTTGAGGCAATAGCTAATTCTGTAGCAGTCCTGAGACTCAGAACAATAGCAGAGCAATATCTGGCTCCCTAGGTCTTCTGGGAGACATATGCCTGTCAGCAGTGATTGCACACTGAGGAGAAAATCTTGTCTGACCTAATTTTCCACCCTACACACCTGTTGCAATAGAAATCTTATTTTATATGTCAAGATTTGTGAGGTAGTTGTCTGCCAGCATCCTGCTTTCTCTATCCCACAACAAATTATTCACTGGCTGAATTTCCACTTTATTCTCTTTGCCAAAATACACCAAAAGCTAGTTTTGTAATGTTTCAATAAAACCCCTTTGGAATAATGTGAAATTGTTGAGGGTTTCTGAATCCAAGGTTATGATTTAGCCAATTAAAAGGATGGAAGCTATTTAGGAAGTTGGGATCCAGGTCTGGGTTTAAATCCTGGACACCCTTAAAACTGAAATAGCGCTGGCAGGACAGTGGTTTGCTTTCAGTCGGCTCTGAATTAACTTCAGAGCAGGGAGCAGCGCTGCAAAAAAAGGAGGTGTTCGCTTTGGATCTTTAGCCAGTCTTTAGCTAGCCGCTGAAGCACCCAGGCTCAACCACAGGCAGATGTAAATTAGCCTAAGTACTTATGGAAATATAAATTAGGAAAGAAACATAACATTAAGTCTGTATTTGTTGGGTGAGGAAGCAGGAAATCCTACAGTTCAGCCAACTTTGCCAGGGAGAAACCAAATTATTTATGAATGTGGCTTCTTCAAAATTCACCAGAGATGTGTGTGTGTTACTGTTACATTGGAAAGAGCCGTGCCAGTGACTTTGTGGGGGTACACAAAGCTCTTCCAAAAGCAAAGGTGCTCAAATGGCAGAGCTGTCCTCACCTTCTTCCTCCATGGGGAGTATGTTGAGGCCAATAAAGGGACATGTGGAAGACACACGTGAATAGGAGACAAGAATGGGAATGGGGTGTGTGAGATGTGTTTTCTTGCCTCCAAGCCAGAGCACATTCCCCAGGCTGCCTCTGCCTGTGAGTAGGTTGGTTTGGCTGCTATAAAGGTCAGGAGAGGAAAGGAGGTTGTCTTCTGTGCTGTGCCAGCTACCAGATCAGCCCTGGTCAGCAGCACATCCCGGCACACCCAGAGGAAGAAGAGATTTCAACTTCCCACTTTTTTCTCTCTTCTTTTGCCCACTTCAGCTTTGAAATAGGGAACTTTCAAGCTTATTTACCCTCATCAAATATTTCTTACCCAGAAGATTGTTCGCTCTAATGACTGATTTCTTTGTATTTGCAGTCACCAGAGGTGAAACGTTTTGATCTGTTTTCTTATTACAAAAATGTTTTCATTTATGATGCCCAACAGGGTGGCAGCTGATTAACTTCAAGTTTGTAGGTGGAATTAGTTTTTTCCTTTTGAAAATGATTACCAAGACCAGCAAAACAGAAAACAGATTCTTTCAAGAGTCTATTCCCAAATATAGCAGGTCACATTTTCAAAAATGCCTAGAACATTTTCCTGCCTTTTCATACATTTGACACATAAAAAACTATTTTTCCAGAAATATTGCAAGCTACAATGTGGAAGTCTTTTTGCCCCTTTGATATTTGCCATTAGATTTTTCCTTAAAAAAATGTATTACTCTTTCTCAAGTTCATATTTGAGGTCCAGAATGCACAGACAGCTGTGTTTGTCATTAATTCCAACCAGACAAGAATGTATTGAAACTCTATCAGAATAAATTACCAAAAGATAATTTGGGTTAGGCAGCGCAAAAAAGACATTTTTCTTTGCCTTACAATCTAGACAAGTAGTCTGTGCAGTGGGTGGGGAACTGGCTGAGGGACAGCACATGGAGGATGGCAGTAAATTGTTTCTTTTCAAATTGTCAACAGGTCACAGGGGGGTCTCCCAGTGGTCAGTATTGGGTCCAATGTCTTCATAAATGATCTGGAAGATGGGATCAAGATGTACTCTGACAAAGTTTGCCAATGATACCAAACTGAGTGGGGAAGTGACACTTTGGAAGGGAGAGCCTCCCTGCAGAAAGACCTGGACAGGCTGGAGGAATGGGCTAAGAGCCCTATGAAGTTCAACAAGGACAAGGTCAATGTCTTGCACCTGGGAAAACATAGTCTATGTGAACAGCACAGGATGGGATCTACCCAGCTGGGAAGAATGTCTGTGGGAAAGCTCTTAGTGGAAAACAGGATCCATGTGAGTGACCAACATGCTGCCGTGGCAAAGCAAGACAACAGGACACTGGGTTGGCTCAAGGAGGGCTTCACCAGCACAGATAAAGGAGCCATTATCCCTCTGCACTCTGCTCAGCACTCTGCTCAGCACTTGCTTGGCCACGCTTGGAACACCGAGTTCAGTTTTGGCCACTGCTTTACAAATGAGATGTGGACAGGTTGGAGAGAGTCCAGAGAAGGGCCACAAAGATGATCAAAGGATGGAAAAGCCTCCCATGTGAGGAAAGGCTGAGATACCTGGGTTTGTTCAGCCCTAAGAAAAGAAGGCTTAGGGGAGACCTTTATCACCATTGGTAATTAACATTTAGCTGTGAAGAAGGTAGAAGCTTTCTTTTCTGAAAAGATCAAAGCCAATGATGAAAAGTTACTACTGGGGATATTCTGATTAGACAGAAAAGGAAAATTTTTCACAAAGAGAACAATCAGCCATTGGAATAGTCTCTCCAAGGAAGTAGTGGACTCCCCAACACTGCAAACTTTTAAGATTTTAGATGAACAGGGTGCTGAACATTCTTGATTTTTCTGTAAACTGTGAAGTATTTGGAGTTTGAGCCTGGGCAGAGTTTGGTTCAAATGTCAAACCCATTACTTCTGAAACTTCTATGTCAGGTGTTGTCCATAACAATAACCACAAAATATCTTTTAATTAAAAGACTGGAGAACTCAAAAAGATTCTCCAACTTTTTTTTAGGAACATAGAAAAATAAAATTATAGTTTAACTTTTGTTAAACTATAATTCAAACAAATCCCCAGCCGATAGCAAGCCAAATAAATCTTATAATTCTGCTGCAATAATTGCCACTCTTCTCTTTCATTGCTTGACAATTGAATACCAAAACATGGGGTGGTTTTGTACTTGCAAAACCAAAACATAATGACTGAGGTTTTGAAAAAGCAAAGTACTTCCTGGCTCATTCGATCTCATCTGAATTTGATGAAACACAGTCATTTAGGTGCATCAAAAGAAAAACTCCCAGTGTAAACTTGCAAAAATTATTGGAAGATCTTTCTGAGGTCCTTCTAAACTGCATAATTCTATGAATTTAGAGAGGAGCTAAATTTTACTCAGTGTCATAAAGTCAGAATATCAATAATATTGCAAGAAAAGAGAGGCATAGCCTCATACTGTGTAGCAGATTTCCATCACATTTGAACTGGTTAGGTATAAGAAAAAAACTAAGGATAGCAGAAAAAGAAAATTTTAAAAGTGAGTAAATTCCACAATCATCACAGAGATGCATCAGACAACTCATACACTGGCAATATATTGCCGTTAATAGATTTAGTCTTTTAAATATATTTTATAGACGTGAAGACTTTTAATAACATGGTTACATTAGTAGTTCACTATCACCTGTTGTCATGCTTTTTGTACCCTTACAGCACTTCTGCAGTTTTTTTACACTTAGCACACAGTCGAGCTGAAGTTTATACCATTATGACAGCTATGAACTGAGCCTTTTACCAATAAAAATTGTAACATAACACTCATAATCAGCAGATGGAAATATAAATAATGGAAATATAAATTAGGAAAGAAACATAACATTAAGTTTGTATTTGTTGGGTGAGGAAGCAGGAAATCCTACAATTCAGTCAACTTTGTCAGGGAGAAACCAAGTCATTTATGAGTGTGGCTTCTTCAAAATTCACCAGAGAATTCTGTTCTTCTGTTTGCTTCTAATGTGACCAAGAAAGTAAGAACTCAGGAACTATTTAGGAGTTGAATTCCACTTTCAAAAAATCATCTTAGGCATACTGAACACTCTTGCAAAAAGTCTTAATGCTTACTAAATATTCTGCATTTTTATTCAGATATTATTATGAATACTTTCTTTCTATAGTATGGAGAAACCTGGAATATGCCACTTAATACTGAGTGAAAAAATAGCACCTTCATATTAATATAAACCATAAATAAATATTCCCTATTGATTCAAAGCATTGCTGACATTCAAAACAAGTAAAAGCAAACAAAGCAGAATTGAGGTTTTTATATCCTAGATCACTTTAACATACCCAAATAATGGCTAAAATAATCAGAAAAAATCCTCAATTTTTTTACTTGAGTTTCTTTACCATTTTCATCTGTCTGGCTGCTTAGATGTGATTTTAAAGAGTTCCATAAAAGAATCTATATAATTCACTGGTGATGTGTATCACACTTGTTAGGAAGAGAAAAGAATAAAGCAAGTATTTTCATTGGATAAGTCGTTCTTTGCTGCTAGAATTTAAAGAGTCTAGTTTTGGATAGGATTTGTTGGTACAGTTAGACTGGGATAAGAAAATCGTCTGCAAATGGAAAAGCTTTACTTAGTATTTATGTGTGCACAATTCTATTAAGAAAATAATAAGAAAATATTCTATTAAGAAAATAAAGTTACAGCTGTATTTAAGGATGATTATTAAACACATGCAATCACTGCTAATAACTTCATATTTCTTTGGTGTTCTTTCCATGCTGTTCTAACCCCTTTCATCTAGGGTATAATAGTGTCATGTAATTGCAAAAATGAAAACTAAGAAAATGTACATAGAAATACGTTTGAAATTATCTGGGTAAGAAAGACATTGGCAGCCACTATGAATTGAACTCTAAGGATTTTTTAACAGAAATGAGCCAGAAATTCCAAAAACTATTTGCTATAATCTTTGGGTTTAAAAATAACTTTTCTGAACACAATTTACGTACAGGGAATTTATTTAGTTGTAAAAATCTCTATTTTATTGCCAATACAATTTGCCATTTAGTGCATTCCCAGTGAATTAAAGTGCCTTGCTTTGTTTTCAGACACAATCTCTGTGGTTCAGTTATAGCACTAGGCCAGATTATCTTCTCAGGTTTGCTGGTAAAATTGATTAAATACTCTTATCTCATTAATGTCATCAATTTGCTACATATAAAGATATTTTGATAAGTAGTTGCAGGAGGAAATCCTAATTAATTAAATTAAAACTTGTAGTTTAAAAATGCATCAGCCAATGTTGTGGGCTTCCAAACTACCCAAGTGTATCAATGGTTTTGCAGCATCTCTATAGTTCACACTCTTTCATTCAGTTGCCACACATTCATGTATAGGAATCATGATGGAAAATCCCCAAAGGGGCTGAGCAAGCTGTTGGTAGCTCTTTAAGGCAATCAGAGATGCTATATCAGTAGAATTCAAAGACAGCCATTTCTCATATTTTACCTGCACTGTAAAGACAACAGGAAGGACAAAAAGATCACTTTTGTTTTAAATTAACGCCTTTTTTCCTGCTCTCAGATGTAGTTTGACATTACTGTTTGTTTTGTTCTACTTCAAAGAGCTGTATTTTGGATATGTTTTTGGTTCCCCACTGCTCTCGGGGTTGAAATGTTAGGATGCATTTCCTGTGGATGACAAAACTCTTGGGCCAAGGAAGAGCTGGGTGCACTATTGAATCTGCATCTGTGGACAGCATTTCAGACAATGTGAACAATGCCTCACATGCTGAGATACAGAGGGGAAAACATTATGAATAGTTCAATAAAAATCTCAGCAACATTTCTTAGAGTTCTTGCCCGATCAGAGAACATCTACCCCAACAACCCAAAAACATCTACCCAAAATAATTTTTGTGATGTAGTTTCAGGCTTTCTTAAAAAAACCCAACTACTTTTGTAGACCAACTAGGAGAACATTGGTTTGAAAGAAATTAAAACCTAAATTGGACAATATAAAGAAAACGTTGCCCATCACAAAAATAACTTAAAAAATTTTCCATGTAAGGGAACCTTCATTCTGCCTACAAATAATAAAAACATTCCAAGCAAATCTTTCAAAAAATCATCAAGACAAATGCTTTTTTCTTCACTGTGAATTTTACTAGGATGACAATGCCCTGAATTCTGTTCCCATATGAGTACAAGAAAAAAATGGCACAAGAACATGATTGTTCTGGCTTCCCATGAAATTTCTAATAGCAGTGTGGTCTTAAAACTTTATTATTAAAATCCAGACTTTATTTTTAACTCCACTAAACTTGGTGGTTCAGTCAGAAGTTTCACCTCAAATTACATCCTCTGCTATTATGTGTAATAATTGCACTGTAGAAAGTAATAGAAACTTAGCTGCAGGGCAAATCTTTTTTCAGTAAGCAACTTTGATACCAGTAACCATTTTATTTTTTACACTATCCAAGTTCTTTGTTATTTTCTATGAGAAAATATCACAGAATCATTTTAAAAAGATCTAGTCCAGTCTCTACATAGTGCTACTGCCCAGTAGAAATTCAACTTGCAAGAGGGGCATGAGGAAAACTAGAAAGACCCACACTTCCTTCATGCACTTCACTGTTTCTTTTGTCTGAAAAAAAAGCTTAATTTTAAGTAGTATAATTCCTCTGCTTGTGTTATTCCAAATCAGGTCTGCATTAATTTATCTCGAGTTAAAAAGTAGAAGGCACATACTTGTAGAGGGAAGTACAGGTCCTGTTTGAATGATCTTTGCTGGGGGTATCACTGAGTGCTGCTGTGTTAAAACCAGTTTCCTTCTTTGGCCTCTTCATATGCTATTTATATTGGCTTGTCATCCATAATGGGATTGCCTTGCCTTTGAAATTACCTCTGTGTGAAGGGAGGTTCAGGTCTAGATCTACCTGGATGCTTTGACTGCTTTTGATAATTTCACATGCTGAAAATGGTCAAAAGCAGGTCTTCACTGCTTGGTTAAATGAGTAGCTTTAGGGCAGGTTTGCTTTATTAAGATAGTTCAAACTGTGTAGAACAATGAATTTAGTTCAGTGAGTCCTATATAAACTTAGAACATACAGCTATATACAGCTAACATAGTCAAATGCAGGATACGCTGCACTAAACCTTACAAAGTAAAATGAAGAATTATTCACACAATACTGTGCAATTCAGTCCTCATTTCTGGGCAGCAGCAATTCTGATGGTCTCTTTACTGGAAATAGATGTTACGTCAAGGCAAATTGGACTCCTAGTGAGTAAGAATTAAGTCAGTGCAAGCCAGTTAAGTAAAATGAAATTTTTCCAGTCTGATACTTTTCACTGATTCAGAAAATGGTTTTCAGGCATAACCTGGATATGACATGGTCCAGGAAGTATTCATTGCCAACAGAAACTACAAGCATAGAGCATTTTTTTCTCTTAAAGAACAATAATGATCTTTTATAATTTACTGCTGTGCATACAGAGGCGGCAGAGTACTTAATAGGCAAACTCTGTAATTCAATAGCAGGATGAGGAATTTTGTGAAATACGTCTCTAGGAGTAAAATAACTAATCCTGGAGAATGGGATTTTCTTCTTTACACATACAGCATGTAAGATACTCCCTCTTCCCAGATTCCTCCATCATGCTGTCTCAGGGAATGTGCAGTGTCTGTGTCACTCATACAGAAGTTGAGTCCTTTTAATCTCAAATACCCATCATTAGCTGGTTCTGCATGAAAGAAATATCACAAATCATAGAAAACTATTCACTTTTATAAATTTTGATTTAATTTTAGAAAAAGGACTAAGAATCAGGAAAATCTGATATCCTAATTCCTCTGTCTGTCCACAACTTCATTTATGATGTTTCCCCATTACTGTTATGATTTGTGAATTACCACAATAGGTCTTTTGATACTAAGCTGAAGTATTGCTTCCAAGCTGTCTGTCCTCTGAATATTTTTAAGAAGAAATATCTCTTGAGGTAGTTGGGATATTTGCATTTCTACTTTGTAGAAAGTATCTTTTAGTTCTTTTACAAGCAGCACATTGACAAAAGATTCACATGAAATGATTTACCTTCCATTGACAACTAAGAGCTATTTTGTTAAAAATGTGCTTTGAATGAGCACAAATGTGCTTTATGAAAGAGCACTTCCCTGTTAAAATGTATTAAGCATGATTTTGATAGTCTCACCAATTACATATCTCTTTGCTGTAAATATCAGAATAATGTGAAAAGACACAGTTCAGCAACTTAATTGTAATTGCTTCATCTTCCCATGTTAAAAAATAAGAACAATTAGATTAACACAGTGACAATTTTAAAATCTGAAATTTCAGTTTAGTAGTTACCAATAGTAACTGGTTATCAGGTTTCAGATCAGGTGTCTGGAAATGTACAGCATGCAAATATTTCCAGAGAAAGCAAGCTGGCTGCAATAAAACCAAAATAAAATTACCAACAGGATGTGAAAACTTTCACTGGACAGAGGATAGTGACATTGGAAACATATTTTTAAACATGTCCAAAAATTTTCCTAATGGCATACACCAGTTTATGCTTTTCAAGGACTTCTTTTTTTTTATGACAACAGAGACATGAAGTAATAAAAATATGAAATATGTGAGAGAAGAAACAGATAAGTGTTTTGTTCTAGAATTATTTCCCACCTGAAACTACATTCTGCACTTGTAACTTTGTCCCTGGAAGCTGCTTTGAGTGTTATGGTTTAAGATGGTTTTGTACACACAGAAATAGTTTTAATGTGTACATTTTAGGCCACAGACTATCACAGCCGGATGTCACAGAGAATTTACAGCTGGAAAGAAGCTGAATCCCTAAGGAAAGGTGTTAAATGTGGAGTTACTCAAGCAGTACATGCAGTGTCCCAGGACTGACAGGATTGTGTCAATATAGGATTGTGAAGCTTGATCCAGACCCAGCCTAAGCCTAGAAAAGAACCTAAAGTTTCCAACTGTGAACTGGGCCAGAAGGAACAGAGGAGGATGGGACGAAAGGACACCTAAAGATCATGCCAGTTATCATGATGTGCTGCAACAGAAATATGCAAACACCTCTAATTACAAGAGAGGGTCAAGTAGCTGCCAGCTCTTCTTGTGTGAACAGGACCATTGCTTTTCTTTAGACTCACAGGTCTGGATAAGTGTAAGCTGACAGCAAAAGAAGAGGAAGATGTTTTAAAGAGATGCCTTTCTAGCTCTTGTGCAAGTAGAATTACAACGTTTTGGACAATAAATGATGAAAGTGTAATTTGCTTATTACTCACAAAGGGATATATCAATATGTATATATCACCTACCTACATAAAACAAGTGCAGACACTGGCCCTTCTTGTCATGTCACTTCTTGCTCTCTCTGGGTGGGTAAGGAGCTAAATATCTATTCTCCATGCAGTTTGGGCAAAGTTATTCAGAAATTGCCTGCAGCTGGGGCTCATCTGTTAATGCCCCTCAGCTAAAGTGGCACTGAGAGCTTGTCTTTGTTCTGTTCCAGTGCAGCAGAAAACAAGCTCATTTAAACCACAGGTGGCTGACTATTGCCTATAGCCCAAAAGGCAGAGCAAGAAAAGTACTAGCAGTGGTTTTGGAGGAAAGACTATGGCACATACCCACATATGATTGAATTTTCCATGTTTTCTTTGGCACTGGAAAAAAGGAGTGCTTTGTTCTCGCCTACACCTCACTTTGGCCACATCTGTGGGGAGTGCAGTGGGCCCTATACTGCAAAATACGCTTCGATCTGTGTGGTTGAAACTCAGGATCTGCAATAAACACAAGAAACAATAAAAACAAATAACATAGGCAAACATAACTATTTCTAAGCAAAGTGCCAGTCCCCTTTCATTGAGTTCATTTGCTCCTGCGAAGGTAGAGGAAGTATGAACTGCAGGGTCAAGTTTGACAATTCAAATCTCAGTGGATCTTAGCCAGCTCATGCCAGCAGGTAATTTGTCCCTGGAGAAATAAGGTGCCAAGTTTAAATGTGACCGAGATTATGTTGCTTTCACAGTCTTAGGCTTTTAAATGTTTTTATTATAGAATCCTGAATCACAGAATATGCTGAGTTGCAAGGGACATTGAGTCCAGCTCCTGGCCCTGCACAGGACGCTCCAAGAATCACACCATGAGCCTGAGAGCTTGTCCAAAAGCTTTTTTGAACTCACACAGGCTTGGTGCTGTGACCACTATTTCCTAATTTTTCCTAATAGCAATAGAGAAAATTTCACTACTCATTTATTTTGTCATTATGGACTTCAATTATACGACCAAAATTTTCTGTCATGTTATGGGAACTTTCTGCAACTATTTTTGGCATTTCTGGATTTCCCCAAAAACATACCATTTTGTTTTCAAATGCAAGTGTTTTTGAAAGAAATAGAACAGAATTCTTTAAAGGTATAATTTTGTCACATTTAGCTTTTTTTCCATCTTAAACAAATATTAGAAAGTACCTCTAGGAAAATTACATCTATGGTTACCAACATAGGGAAGCTTAGAGCACTGGAAAGATTAAAGACAGTTAAAGAAATAAAAAAACCCCTCAGATTTATAAAGTGCAGATTTTTAGAGGCAACAACGAGCGCAAAAGTGCATAACAGTCATTTTGGTTTGATATTAAAATCCTGTATGTGGTTGCTATTTATGAAAAAATCCACTGAGCCAATAAAAGCAACTGTATGTCAGTGACATAGGTGAATTGCCAGAGAAATTCAGGGCTCTTCAGAAAAACGTTGTGCTACAAAATATTTTATGAGAAATTTGAAGCCTATCCTGTTGATGGTTCTTTTTATAGTGCAGAAAATAGGACCAAATAAAAGCGGACTTTAGGAGAGATCTTTTTGACATTGCAATGTAACAATGGAGAAAAAAATCTGACTTAGAAAAGCTTTTAAAGGATCTACCTTCCAAACATTCCTGTAGGTAAAAAAGCCATTTATGTCTTTATTCTCCTTCATGGGAGAATAAAGGAGATAAGCTATAAGATATAATAAAGCTGTAGGAACAAGCTGGAAAAAAGTGTAATACTTCATTATCTACTTCAGAGGGCTAAGAAAGTAAATTTCTTCAGTTACTGGCATCCAGTTGGAAAGAAGGAGACTATCAAAATAGTCTCTTGCCATAAGAGTTATTCCCACTCCTTTCTGAACTCAATATACCTTTTCAATAATTTGCAGGCCTTTCTCTCCTTAAAACTAAACCATGACAAAATTTGTTCTAAATGAGACAGATAGAAAGGGCTCCATTGCTTTCATTGTCCATCTCTAAGTGTAATTTGTTAAAAAATAATGCACTTTCTTCAGGAGGCTATCCTGGAAGTCGCTTTTCTTTTCCCTGGCTTTACCATTCCTTCCTTCCATTGAGAAGATATAGATATATATACATCTTTACCAATTATATCCCATGTAATTATCTTCTGCCAGTGTTTCTGCTCTGTTTGTACACCTTTGTATCATTCCTCTGCATATGCTAGTTAGGGTAAATTGCTGTCATCTGCATGCTGATTTCTTCCTTTTGGGGATCATTAATGAAGGAGATAAACAGGAACAGATGTGTATCATTAGACACCTCTCTGATTCAGTGTGCTGCTGTTAATCGTTAGTCAATGTTTATAATCATTTAGTCAGATTTCAAAACACATTATTGTGTTTGCAGCCAAACCAAATTAAACTGGATGGATATTTCTTGTAGGTTTGCATGAGGCAAAGTACTAAATGTTAAGGAAAATGTAGCAAACTCACAAACAGCCCTTCTTCTGAGTGGAGCCAGTCACTGGAAGGTATATAAGCAGCAATTCCAGAACCCTTTTGTTGTTCAGGTGGTCTTTGTTCAAAAGGAAATTTCAGTGTTGTGATTATTACTTTTTAAAATTTTTCACTATCAGACAGATGTCTGTTTCTCTAAAAGAGAAATGTTTTGGAAGATCATTTCTATTTTTCACAGTTTTTCAAGAGAATTAAAATGACATAAGTATGGAGATCAGCAGGAAAAAAAGGGTTATAGATGAATAGCCATTTTTAAATATACAGCTTTGAGATACAGTCTGTTCATTACTAAAAATAAGCAAAACTTGCAACAGTGTTGATAATGGTCACAAACAAACAGAAAAAATTACATTATAATCTGTGGCAAATGGAAATATGCCAGAGCATGGTGGCTCAGTGGTGCTGCTGAACTGCTTACTTTTCTCTGGATGAAAGTGTGAGGAAAAGAAATGCTTTCTGTAATTGGAAGTGAGAGACACTAACTAGGCCATTTGAATAATAGGGAGGAAAAAAAGAGAAAAAATAGAGAAAAAATGAGGCTACCAGCTGGGTGTGGTTTTTGGGGTTGAATCCGAAAACTGTTAGATGCCTATTTCTTCTAGGAAGGGAAATAGCAGAAAATTTATCTCTCCTTTCACCAGATGCAAGAGAGAATGAAGAATGACTCAGGAAATGAGAAGCTGAACATTTTGGAGTAGTCCAGGATGCAGAAGAGAAAAACAGAAAAATATTTTTTCAGAAATTATTACAGCAAAATCCTACAGCAGGAATCCCCCAAGTGTCATGGGTCAGTGTTTTCCAGTGCTTTCCTCACTCTGATGCTTGTCTAAGTCCATGTTTGCCAATTAGTTTAATTTGAATAATTCTTACAATCTGATTAGGCAATTGCCAAGTACAGTTCATCTCAGATATGTAAGATATATAGTTTATATAGGTATATAGATATATATACATATACATGCACAAGTATATATATATATATATATATATATATGTATATTTAGTTGAATAAAATAATCAAAAATAAAAATAATTAGTAGACAGAGGTTTTTAATATATTGACTTTGAATATATAGTTCAAATTGTCTTATTGTGATTTTCCAAGTGTAAAAATAGAGGTCTTCATTCATCCCAGTGTGTACGCATGGAATAAAATAAGTTTCATTAAAAGGGCCTGACCTAGGGCATTAATCCTCATATTTTCAACATTAAAGACCACATAGAAAGTAGTTAGGAAAAAATAGCAGGAAACATTTGTAAAGCTTCATTAACAAACTTAGGCCCACTGTGTTCCCCAGACAGTGATCTGATAGTGGGAAGAGATTTCTGTGGGATTTTAAAACAAAAGGAACACTGGCAAGGATATCAATCTGGATCCGTTTTAGTCAATTTACCTCTTCTGGTAGGCTCATAAAAGTTAGAGAACAACCAGAAACTTGCTATTTGTGATAATCAAAAGAGAGATGGCTAACCTGATGCTGTAGGAGTGACTCCCTTTTCAGAGACTACCCCTCAAGTTAGGATGACTTCAGGCACAGGTTGTGTAACTCCAGCTGCTGCATTTTACTCCCTCCACTCCTGCCAGTTAACAGAAGTTCTATAGAAGTTTATTTAAATGCAGCCTTTGAAGTTATACCAGAGATTGATATGCTAAACAGAAGCAGTTAGAGAACCAATTTTATCTGGCAATTTTTCTGCCCACACCTTTGTAGTTTGAACACTTGGGAAAAGTTTGTGCTCTTTGATGGGAGGAAAATGATGCATTTCTTTTGGGATGACAGCTCAAGGCTCAGTTATTACATATAAATCTCATTTCAGCAATATTTTGGCTTCTGATATTTTAAGCAAAATTGTCTTGGCTTGAAGTGGATGTTGACCTTATGAGGGATCAAGTCAGCCTTCCTGTTGTTTCTTGCAATGAGTACATATTTTCTCTGTGTCTTCATAGTCAGGATTTATCTAACTGCCACTGTAATGAGAAGGGTTTGTTGGGGGTCATGGTGGTGATTCTAAGCCTACAAAAAGTAAAATTTACTTTGAAACCCTTGTCCATGTTATTAATTTTTCTTTCTGATGTCTAGGAAAGTGTAATCTTATGGGGAGGGTTATTTGAGAGATGATAACTTGCTGGCAGTATTCAAACTACATAGTTTCATTAGTTAGTGAGAGTTATAGATACTTACAAATACAGTTTTCTTCTGCTTACTATATAAATTAAGTTATGTTGAAATAAGAGATGGGAAAAGGTATATGAGTGGTCTGGCCTCTAATTCAAGGCTCTTGGGTCATTTGGACTCTTGAGGGAGAGATGGAGGGAAGGCTGCAGCTCTGGGGGAAACTCCTCCTTGCAAAATGTTGTAACAGCACAGTACACGTAAAACTACTGGGGCTAAAGTGAATCATAACTTTCTAAACCTGAATGTTCCAGAGTGCAGTGCTAACAGTGTATGCCAGTAACAAGGGACTGGAAAAAAACCACTCATTTCTTCTTCAGGAGGGTAAAATATTTTCCACAGTCTCCTAGATGGCCCTAGTTTAGCTTAGAAGTGTGGTCAAAAGAAGTAGCATCTTTCAGTTCTAATAAAAAGCAGCTGGTTTTTTTCCTGCCATTAAATAGTGATACTAACTTGTAAACATCCACTTGCAGAGAATGCAGAATACAGACTAGCAGACATAATTTGGACTTCTGGTTAATGAGACATATTTTTTGTATCTTCGTGATGGCCATAATTATACTTTGGATAACACAGGCTACCTCCATTTTTTCTGGAGCAGGATCCCAGAACAGAAACCTATTAAAGCATGCCACAGCTCCACATAGTACAAAATTCCTATTTCCTCTCTATGGAAACCAAGAAAGAGTACCTTGAAGTGCTGAATAGCACATTGTATGAAATTTTCCCTGATCCTTAAATCTAAATGTACCAATATGGAATTGATGGGTAACTGAATGCAGCAGCACTATTCTCATCACAAGCATTTTTCACTAGAGAAGCTGTGAAAGAAATCCATATGCAAGACAGAAAACACCAGAAATTTCCACAACAATGAGTTTTTCCCAGGGACTGGGAACTAGCTCAGGGTGCAATAATCCTCCTGAAATCCATAAATCCCAGGTCATTTGTTAAAGAATTGTGTCTTCTAGCCCTGCTAGGGAAGGGGTAAAGCCCTGTGTGGTTAAGCAATCTGAGTGAAAGTACAGAAAGCCAGCTCGAACTTACCCCTAATAAAGAAAATCAGTCAGTGATGCAAAAGAATCTTTTAATTTTCTGTGGAAAGACTTTTCATGACCTTTAAACCATTTTTGAAACAAATTGTTTACTGAGCATGTCATTACCATAAATGATAAGCAATGTAAAACCTTTGCTTAAAACAAAACTTCTGCTGGGAAACATTAGAAAAAGCAATAAAATATCATGTAAAAATCATTTGAAAAACACAGCATTTCAAAAGCACACGTAACTTAATTCCAGCAGCTTTCTGTGTTTGCTTTTAGAATCAGCAGTTTCCAGTAAGGAGTCTATTTTGGGGGAGAGAAAGCCCTCTCATGACGTTTCTGGGCAGAGGCAGCTGTTTGCCTCTTTGTCACAACTCAGAAATGAAGTGTGTGGTGGAGCCCTGCCGTCTCTCTCAAGCTGCATGAATGGGCAAACACTAACGTGGCTTTGGCACCTGTACAGCATGTATCCCTTCTTGTTCTCTCCTTCAAAATATAGACATCTGCAGAAATTCATGGCATGATCGTTTTTCAGAGGCCAGTTAGTGAAGAGCACACAGAGTAATGTCATTAGAAGAGAGAATACAGAACAAAACTGGAGTACATGAAGAAACTTGAGACATTTTCCAGCCACTCTCCCCCAGTTATTTCAATGGGTAGAAGAGAGAATACAGAACAAAACTGGAGTACATGAAGAAAGTTGAGATGTTTCCCAGCCACTCTCCCCCGGTTATCTCAAGAGGTAGAAGAAAGAATGGGGGGGGGGTCATTTGTTTGGGTTTTTTTTGCTTGTTTGTTTGTATTTTTTCCTTTCTATGGCTGCTTGCCAGCATGACATTTTTCTTCTGACATCTGCTTCAGTCAAGTGTCTCTTTCCAGTCCCGTCAAGATTTAAAATGCCTTTTTATCCTCTGTGCTGAGTAATCCACTCGAATATCTAGCAAGTCAGACTGGGTGGTTTGCTCTCTGTTATTATTCTAGATTTTGCATTTCTAATTCCTTTGAGGTTATTTACAGCAGGTGTGTTAGCTTTGCCATTTCCCTTATTTTTTCTGCTTAGTTTCTTCAAAGGGCTCTTTTCACTTCATCCTATCTCAAGAAGTCAATCATGATCAAGCCACATGGTGAAGTGCGGTCTACTTCATCACAAAGTCTCTTTTCTCTTGTTCTTCAGCCCCCAGGGGCTGTGGCTTTGCAGGCCTCATAAGGGAAATGTTCCAGTGCCTGTCAGACTGGCATCGTGTGATAGCATTACTCAGGGTTGGCTCTCATGCCTAACATGTGAAATGCAGCAGAATTTGGTGTGCAAATTTCACAGGTAAACTATACCTACACCACAGAGGTACTGTGGTGCATATTATAAAAACAACCACACCTCCATGAGTTTTCCACAGAAAAGTTTGTTTCACTCCAGTTTCCCCTGAGACCCATTTTCTTCTGCATTTGCTGATACCTGTCACAAGATTGACTTCACTTTGCTTTTTTTTCCCCTAACATACCTCCCCTTAAGCCTTCAGCTTTCCTGGTTCTTAACTTTCCTGCTGACAGCCGTCACTCCTGCTCCTTGTCAGGGTTATACTTATTAGCTGCCTGTCAACATGGGAAAGTGCTTTAGTCCTAGCAAGTTATGAGGTTTTCCATCACATATCAATCAAGGAACTTATGTTTACTGGAAAATGTCAATGGCAAGAGTGCTGAGCTAAAGACAGGGGTCTGTGAATTACTTAAATTTAAGAACTGTTTTTCTAAAAAAAATCCTTTTTCAACCACTTCTTCCCATGGGGAGAAAGAAATCCATACTTTGCTGTTTGCTTTGCTTTACAAAGTAGAAATAATGTGTAAATATATTTTTGGTATGTTACAACACACAATTCAGAATTTGTCTGAAGAAGCACAGGGACTAGCAAACTATGGATTGAGACTCCTGTCTTGAATCACTGGCATTGACAAGGGGAAGAGTTCATGTTACATTATGCAAATGCACTGCAAGCGTGTGCTTCTTGCTAGTCTGACACTCCCTGGGAAAACAATCAGGGAAAAAAATGCAGATTGAAAAGAAGGAAGAGTAGAGGTAATGCCAAATGAATAGGGGTCAAACTAGGACAGTGTTGTGAATACAGATTATTTCACTGGTACTTGCTGGATTTGCTCCCTCAATTTTTCTAAATTAAAAGAGTGCATTCAACAGGTGTATCTCCAGACAATCAGTTCAGCAGACTTAGCTCTTCATTTGTTTTTCTTGTGGAAACTGCAATATCAGTTGTTGACAAATCTGTGTCCTTCTTCTTCCAAAAATAAGAACAGTTACAATAGATCTATGGACACTGATGTAGCTCTTGTGCCTAACTTTTGACTCATGAAACACAGCAAAACTTGGGGTGAAATTTTCACAGCTAAACTGTGCCTGTACCACAGTACGAGTTCAGCTTCCGTCAGGGCCTGATGGCTTCCATATGATTTCTCCTTAGTGGATCTTCTAGCAAACTTCACGTTGTCTCAGTCTAGTCTAGTGAACCTGGATCTGCATCATTCACTGCCACAAGGGCTGCCTATAAAGTGAATTTAATTTACTAACCTCTTATGCTACTATTTACTTCGACCTATATGTTACATTGCTGCTCGTTTTAGCTCCTGTATTACACAGGCAATCCCTCAGGCTGAAGATTCTGGACTTGATGAGATGTGGGATTTAACCATGTGTTTTAAAATTATGAGCTCTCATTGTCTGTGTGAAGGGAATAATCATCATTCTTCATTGATACTTGTGTATTTCTGAAAAACAATGAAGGTTTTTATCTTTGGAGTGGGCCTACAAGAGATGGTAGCAATTTGAGCATAGATAGATGTGGATTACAACAACATTTTGGGTTACCTAGGACAGTCCTACAGCACCCTGTTTTTTAGGAAAAACCATAAATGTCTCTCAGGAGAGAAGAATTGTTTGTACCTTTCTAGAAATGCCTATATTTATATGGCATGCATATATATATATATATATATATATATATATATATCATATGTGGACACAGGAACGTGTACAAATGCAAAGAAAACAAATGGGGTTGTCTGGTCGATGATTTAAGGATCAAATCCAAACTAGATGGATACTTTTTGTTTTTTAATAATTTTTATGCTCTTTTTAAAGACAAAGTGTAGAAATACTTCACAAAACAGTAGCTGCCATATAGTTTCTATTCAGTTGTAAATACTGATGTTGTTTCTCAGGTGTATGTACTGTTTCATGTTATAGCCTTTCTGTGAATTAGATTTCACATTTTGAAAGGCATTCAGTCCAGAAAAATAAAATAAAGAACTCATGGAATCGAGGCTTAAGGGTTTCTAGATTATATTTTGGGCACATTTTGTTTTGTAGTTATTTTTGTTTAATGGTTATTTTCATCTGGTTAACACTGTAACTTTTGACCAATCTCAAATACTAGATAGGTGAAGCTATTGAAGAAAAAGAATCCCTAAATGTGTTTTAAGAAGGGCATTATCAAATTGCAAGGAAATATATATATCATACATATATATATATATATATATATATATATATATATATATACACAGATATTGATATATATAGATATATCATTCTTCATGATGCTTATAAGAAACAATCTCCTGTTAAAGTTACCAATATTGCTCAAAGCAGAGAAGGAAGTGATGTAAAAATATCCAGAACAATATAGAGATACATGTCTGCTTAGAGGAAGAACGTGAGGAACACCAAAACTGATTAATATGCCTTTATTAGCACTTTTTTTTTCTGGTATATCCTAGTGGATAAGTATGACACTTGCATTTATTAGGTGAGCATTTGAGTTTAGAAAATGTGCACAATATTTGCCAGATTAAGCCTAGTAAGCACAAAAAAGTTAATTCTGAGTTGGTTCTGAGTCAAGAATATATGCTTTTAAAATTATTTACAGAGACAATTGCAATTCCTTTCACTGAAAATAATGAGACTTCTTGAGAAAAAGATGAAAAAATAGTTGGAGTCTTATCTCTTAACATTTATCCTCTAGCAAGCATGTCAGAATAGGTTACTTTCCTTCCAAATCCTTGCCTGAATCCTTCTACAAATGGGTTAGAGCAACAGTTCAATTTTTTTTCTCTTAGTATTACATTTTGTTTAAGTATTTCCTGTTTCAAAAATTTTGCCTAATTTTCTTTGGTGCAGGCAATTTCTAGAAGGTATGTTTGTTGCCTTCCTTATCTAAGACAGATTTCAATAACCTTGTTAAAATACTGGGTTTGAAACACATTAATAATTTCTCATTTTTAGGAGACAGTCTCTCAATCATTTTGTTTTCTTTTTAAAAGAAAACTGACCTCATTTTTTAAACCATTTGGGAAAAAAAAAAAAGCTAATCTTTTTCATTCCTTTTCTCCAGTATATTATCTGTTTTTGTTTTCTTTTTTGGCTCCATACTTTATCCCTGTCATTCTACGGGGAAAGTAAAAATTGCAGAAACTTTGAATAAAATAAACTTATAGAATTTCCATTTTCCCTAGACCTTTTCTGTGGAATTTATAGTAGGGAAGAATGATCCATCCAGTCTTTTCACCAGCTGCCTTTGTTGGCTGTGGGGAAGGGAAGATCACATCTGGAGGAGCACAGTGATTTTGAATCTAAATCTCAAACACTATGGAAAGATTTTCATTCTGTGAGGTTAAACATGCTTAAAGAGCAAAACTCTCAGCTGCTGGCAGAAATCCCTGCTCTGCAGAGATTTGTGATGAAACAACTAACCATTATCTGCTTTCTATGCATCCAACTATTCACATTTTCTGCAAGTGGCTCATAATCATTTTATCATAAATTTCTTGAGTTAGAGGTCAAGAAAGACTGACCAGGTTCTGATTTTGGCTTTGGGGCTATTTCAGTAGCTTTCATCTTGTGGTTCATATTTTGAAACTAATTTGCAAGTAGCTTTCACAAAGAAGATGTATCACAGGCATTTTTCTTGGCTGTACTGAGATAATATCAAATTGCAAAGCAATAAGCCTGGGTTTTATGCTGTCTAGATACATTATGTTTATAATTATTATGACTTATTCATGGCCAATTAGGATTTTAATATGAACACATAGCATCTCCCCACACTGGATTTGGAATAGAATGCCAAGTACTGGTCTAGACTTAGAAATTTTACTGGCTCACTTCAGTCTGTTAGTTAAGTGATGCATTTTGCTGATGGAGCTATGCTGGAAGATGGCCTAGGAGTTCTACCAGGAAAAGGTTCTTTTGCCAGTATAGCTCTTTTAAAGCAAAAGTAAAACCTATGGGGGAAAAAACCAAAAAAATCTTGATTTTTAAGGTTTTGGCTGCTGTTTCTACACTAATAGAGTTTGTTTCCACTCCCTGGGGCATCACAGTCCTGTGTGCTGGAGGAGGCAGACAGTAGACTTGCCTGTAATCTTGTCTAAGCTTATTCCCATAAATTACAGTGCCCATTGTCACACCTGTTTTAAAAGCCATCTGGGGATGATGACTCTCCAATAACCTGGTAATTGTATATGAAAAGATTTTACTACAAGGAAAAAGAAGTTTACAATATTCATGCAAGCCCTCAAGAAGTGTCTTAGCTGCAGCTGAGTAGACTGTTCGTAGCTTTTTGCTAAGATGTTATGCAGGAGCAGCCGAGCAATTCAGTCTCACTAAACCTCACTTCTGTTTAGCAGCTAAGCCCTGTCAACTCCTCCCACCCACTCACTTCAATTTTAATTTGATGCAATTAGAGCTGATTTTACCATGGCTTTAAAGTGTCTAGACAATCCCATGCTCACACAAACACTCCAACGCTTCACACCTCTGCCTGTATTGTCTTACCTTTGTTCAAGTTTTGGCAAACAAACGTTTCCCCAGAGCTTTGCTGGGTCAGATTTCATCATTTTGTCTGGTTAGGGCCTAAGCCAAGCAATCTGTACCCATGACAGCAGCTGTTATCCTGCTAGGGTCAAGTAAGGTATGATTTCCTATTTTGCTTAAGCTAAAAAACGTGTGTTGAATCAAGGCTGGTGAGACAGGTGAGCACAGGGCCTGCACAAGGGTCTGTAAGACACTTAGAGCTGTAACCTTAGATCAGCATTGCCTTAATTGTCTGATAAAGACCATGCACTTTATTTACTTGCATGCATCAAACTAGCATTTTATGCATAAGGTACCGAATAAATAAGAGCTCCCTAAAAAAAAAAATAAATTGGTATTTCCTACTTTAATTCAATTTCAATTTTGAACGGAATTCATCCCTTATTTCTTATTCTTGTCAATGTTTGTTTTCTTTGCAGGGAGGGAAGGGGAGGTTTGGATAGTTGAATGTAGTGATGCCATTTCTGAAAATAAGGATAGATGACTGCTTTCTGAAAGATTGCCAACAATAACTAGATCAGAGACGGTTCACCCTCTTCTTCTTGAAAGTGATTTATGAGACAGTATTTAATGAGGTCAGATGGCCCTGAAGAAGAGCAAACCCACAGAGAAGCAAAATAAGCAGAAACAATAGGAAAATCTTAGGAAATATTTAAGACAGAGAAACTAAAACCATGGTGGAAGAATGGAACCTTCAGTATAATATTGTTGACTAATTCAGCTCTATTCTTTCTCATATACTACTTCATAACTTCAGTTTCATTTGCCCAGTATCAGATGGGTACCAAATACTATGTACCAAAAATGCTATACCAAATACTGCATTCATAACTGTACTAGTATAGTTTTAGTTTCCCGTATTTGAACCCAAAATGGTACATAAATTTGTTTTGTTATGATTGTAGTTAAAAAAAATATATTTTTTTTATAATATAAAAATATATATCTTGTTTCTGTTTTGATTTCATATATCTAATTTCCAAGGTTTTAATTTTTTAGTTTTCCCAGTTTGTATTTGGAATTTAAATGATGAAATAAGGATTTTTGTCCTCCTTTAAATAATTGTTTGCTGCTTCAAAAAAAGTAAAATTATACAAAACATAAGCTAAGATCATATTTTTCCTTCAAATATTTCTAAAATGGAAAGCATACTATTCAATCCACCTTTGAATTTGTACTTCTCTTTGAAGACTTTTTTAAGCATATACTGCAATACAAAATGAATACCCTCCACAAATATATCAATAATGATAAAAAAAACCAAACAAAATTTCTCTATTATGTCATCTGCAAGTTCTGAGTCAGCTCAAATTACATTCTTCCAGTTTGTGAAGGGAGACAACTTTTTGCCAGTTGCCACTGACTCAGCTGCTAGATTTCTGAAGCACAAATCTGACTTGAAATAAGATATAGGTAGGAAAATGCTTTCTAAACCTATTGTGAGAAAAAAAGTTCTTTTTTAGAAAAGATGAGTCTTCATTTTGTCTTGGACTTGTCTCGGATTAAATGTTTTCTTTTCTTTCATGATATTCTATAGTGGATCAAATTGGTTTTACTTTTATAGTATGGACTAATTAATAAAAATAACCAACCTGCCCTGAGAAACCCCAAGTCCTTTGCTAGTTTTCAATATATTGTATTATGAAAACTTCCCAGGTCTGAAACTGTCTCCTTCCTATTTTATTAGCATTCTTCAAAACAGGGAGGAGTTTCAAACTTGCTGTCCTAACTGTATTTACAATTTGATTCATATTCTGCTATCTTGTTTCCTGTTACTTGACTTCCTATTGAAATTTTTATTTGTCATCCTCCTGTCTAAAGGATTTGATTTTTTATGAGTTCACTGCTAATTGACTTATATATATATGTATGTATGTATGTATGTATGTATGTATGTATGTATGTATGTATTTCTTTTTAATAAGGTTTACTAAATCAAAGCAAAGAGAGTTTTGATTTAAATTGTCTGGGACCTCATTCATTTTTTGGTCATTCTTTTTCTATTCATACTACAGCATGTGCCAGCTTTAGTCACACTGGGGTCCTACAGATCAGCCCACTGGGATAATCATTCTGGTTTGCTCCCAACATCTGGCTAGCAGCAGAGGCAGATAGATACCATATTAAAGGGATGTCTGTGCTGCTCAGCAAAATAGTGTATAGCTGTAATGGAAATTACTCCTTGATCAGAGGCCATATGGCCATGTCACCCTGGCAGCCTGCCAGAGCTGTGCTGAGAGGCAGAGACCACAGATGATACAGGCAGGGCTTGGTGCCGTCCCAGCCTCTGAGATGTGGAGGGGGAAGGCTGCACAGCACCATCATGACCTGTCCCAGGAAGAAAAATTAGCATGTGCCTGATTTGTAGTGACAGACATGTAGTGAACCTCAGTAATGGGGTTGAGAAAATTCTACTCTTTATAGGGTTTGCAGAGGAAGCTGCCAGGACTGACTCCACAGCCCGTGCATGGCAAAGGCAGTGGTGAGAGCCCTAGACTCTGCCAGTCATCAGGAATTTGGGCTGTTGCTGTGATAGTAGATGTTCAGCTGTCCTATATCAGCACATGGTGCACCACACTGCTGATGAAAGGGCTGAACAGCTTTTAGTGACCCCAAGGCCATAAGACTAAAGCTACCTCATTGTTGGTGTGTCTGCTGTGTAGATCTGCCATCAGTATGCTCTCAGTCTTCTTGCAAACCTCCAACATTTTCTTCTTGCTACCCTGAAAAAGCTTTTATAAAAGGGAACAAACACCAACAAAAAATCAGAAGGGAAACTACAGAGCCCATTAAGAAAAATGGATAAATACATCAGTGAGGGTTCTGATCCTGAAAATACAGTTGCTCCCTTCTCTAATGCTGACTGCAACAGCATTGTTCAGGCACAAAGGGGTCTTGATAAGGAACACACTGTGAATCTTGTTTGCACACACCAGTTGTCCTATACTGGGATCATTCCATGGCTACAATGGTATGGTGGTGTCCCACAGCAGTAGTGTGGGTGTCAGATGAGCACTGTCACCTTAGTGAGGTCCTGCAAGTCAGCCCACCAAAGTAACAGCCCAGAATCACTAACTGCAGCTGGACAGATGATGTATATATAATGATACTTTAATTTTTACAGAATTATTTCTTTCTGTCTTCCATTGATCTAGTTCATATATTCTAAGCCTCTTCATTGACCAATGCTTTTCTCATGCTGTTGATATTTCTGTTCTTTTAATTATTGGTGTCATCTTGGCAATGCTAAATTACCTAGGTTCATAGACCTTAATCTCCAATATACCAATTTCCTAGGACTCGTTTCTTCTTTTTATTATAGGGTTTGGTAAAGTTTGTCTGAGGCAAATTAAAATTTTTCAAAGGCTGACCTACTAAATCTAATGCTACTGATGTCATTATTATTTTATTTGTGGATAAATCACTTTAAAGCATTTTTTATGTTTATAGACACAGCAAATTGAGATAATTTTTACTTTAGGAGATTATCCTTCCATTTTTCAGCAAGTGGATGAAACTTAATTTCAGATGGAAATTAATTTTAGCTGTAGTGATTACAGATTTACATCAGCTGATTTTCTGATAAAACACATGTAAAAGAATTTTTCTCATGGAAAGGAAATTTCTTTCAGAATTTTATTTCTAAGGACTCTTCTCAGTAGATTGACTGGTAAGTGGCAGGCCAGTACATCTGCATAATAGAAATCAAGCTGAGAAAGTTAAAACAAGTGCCAAAGACCCAAGATTTGCATAAAGGCTGGAGTTTAAACATACCCTTGTTTATACCTGATACCACACAGAACATTATGGTGGTTTGGAATAGCCTGCTTCCTTTTTACTGTGCTCATCTCCATGTTGCATTACACATGAAGCAGTTGCAAATATTCTCTATGTCCTTTAAAAAGTTATTCAAGACGGAATACCAGCATTATGGGATGCACATTCTGTGAAAGCCACTGTTGTTAGTCAACACCAGAGGATGTGCTGATCAGGCTGGCCCTGCCCAATCACAATTTCTGCATACTGCAGAAGGGAGTAAAGATCCCAGGGGACACATAAAAGATATCCTGGGGAAGACAGTCTGGGTTATTCCTGTCTCAGGTAAAGGAAAACGATTAGAGCGGCTGGTTTTGCTCAAGAACATGAGTGCATTTGGTGGGTAATGCAGGAGGATTGGGAAGTCCAGTGCATGCCTCAAGGGGATTTTATTTTGGATTAAAATAGCAAATTAATTAAATAAAGTCAGCTCAATGGACTTTTTTGGGAATGGTCCATGGACTGAGGGAATCACATGTGTGTGTGTGTATTTTATATATATATATATATATATATATATATATATATATATATATTTATGTATCTCAAAAGACAGGGAGGAGATGGGTTTAACTGGGATATATTGGAAAATGTAGGACCAGGGCATGACAAGCTGGTACTTGCTGACTGGGGCTAAACTATGAAACATGATGTAGTTTGGTTCTCTTTTTTTTTTTTCTTTTCTTTTTTTTTTCTTTTTCGCCCCCCCTTTTCTTTGCTTTTGGAGTGCACATAAAGTAAATGGAGAAAGGATTGGCTCTCCAGCCTATATTTCTTTTAGGCAAATCCCAAGAGACAAAAGGAGAATCAACAGGAAATCAGGCCTCATTAGTTCTGCTCTTCATGGAATTGTCTGGGTTTTAATCACATTTGTTTGAGGAGAAGAGATGGAAATAATATGAGGAGGTCCTCAACCTTCATCTGTTTCCAAGAAAATCATACTGGGACAAAACCATAGTATTGAAGCTTCGGGTTGCATTGTAAGTATTTCAGGGAGTTCTGAGTATGTGAAAAGAGGATGTTATGAACTTTCTTGATTTGCATATTCCACTAGAACAGCTATAATAGTAATAAAAATAATTATTCTTCTTAGCTTCAAAACTTTGAAGCTGAGCAAAACACTGAATGTTCTTTGTGAAATGCACAGCTGACTGTATTTAAATAATACTATCACATGATAGGTAAAATTATATAAAATAGGACTGAAATTATTTTCAAGGCATTTTACTACAATTAAATAGCATCAAAATGAATAACATTTTACTACAGAGAAGGTTTTCTAGAGCTGGTCTCTAGAGAATAATCACAACAGGATGGAAATTACAAGAAGAAAAACACATGCATGTGTGTGGCTCTCTAGGTGTGTGTATGTGAGTGAGATTGAGAATGAAAGCTAGCATATTGAGAATTTCTTCCCACTATTTTGCATCAACATTAGAAATTTATTTCTTTCCTGTTGTCAGGAGTCATGGGATTGACTAGCTGCTTTTCTGCTTTTACATTCCAAAAGAGAAATGCAACAGGTTTGGGGTTTCTTGTTTTTTTGGTTTTTTGGGTTGGGTTTTTTTGGGTGTGGGGGGGGTAATAATAAAAGAAATATGAGGTTGAATTTGAAGATTAAATTAACAAAACTCCCAATAAAAGATTGAAATTAGTTACTAGAAAAGAGCTGAAATATGAAAATATTAACTACTGTGAACCAGCTGAGATGAAACTGAGAATTTGAGTTGATATCTATGTAAAATAAACAAGTATGTCATAAGAATCTGTGCATGAACATAGTATTTTTGAAAGTACAGACAGTTATTATCACTGGCTGAAGTCCAGAAAAATGCAACTACAAACTGTGCAAAAACTTTACAACAGGTGTGCCTATGTTTTGGCCCGTACCCCCTTAGCAACCCCAGCTTCCTCATAAGCTCAAAGTGCCAATCAAGCCCAGGTGGATGTTCACTGAGATGTGAACAGTTCAGTTCAAAATGGCTATAATGGTTTTAAGTTGTGATCCAAGCAAAGATCTGGTGAGCAGAAACTTTTCAGAACTACTTTAACAAACAACAGATCACAAACAAGACCTCAAGGTCTTGAGAGGAACCATGAGAGGAACATGAGAGGAGCCATCCAACCGTAATTTTCTAGAAATACAATTTAAAAAGGGGAAAAAATAACTGTGATGTAGATTTCAAGCCTTTAAAAACAAAAACAAAACCAAAAAAACACCCCAGTGTATTTGGTCAATACCCATTTGCTTTTGCTGGAGCCTACCCACAGTCTTTGAAAAGTCTCAGCACTGTTCTGGATTTTGGGGCTCTCATGGGTGAAAAGGATATTGTGTGATATTTCAGAAAAGAACTACATGTAGGAGAAAGTTCCTTCAAAGAAATCCATATTACTGAAGTTGTGTAACTTTTCTTCTGTGTAATTGCATCTCAAATCACAGATGGTTTTAGAAGAATTTCTGAATATGCTGTGTTCAGAATTTGATGGTCATATCCTGGACTCCTACATGGCTATTCACTGTAATTTCAGCTTAAAGTATAAATTCAGACAGATATTACACACTTTTTGCCAATAATTCACTGTGCTTCATTGAAACAATATATTTTCTATTTGACTAATTAAAAAATAAAATCCTTGGTTTACATCCAGGTCTAGGGAGTCGAAAAGACCCTCAAGGTCAGTTCCATCATAGCTACTTTTCATTGTTTATGTCTGTATTGAAGAGGACTAAATCTGAGGCAGTCACCTAGAAATGAACATTTGTAGGATGATTAATCTGTCATGTTTTTTACATCAGCCGTAAAATGAGTTAAATTAAGCTTTTACTCTTCAATAAGACTAGTTCCATTCCCAAACTGGACACTGGCTGGGTTTGGATCATATGGTATCTAGGAAAAGGGTTCATGGTTTCAGCTGTAGAAGTGCTTAGGGAAGTAACTAGTAGATCCTGAATATGACCTGGAGTTGATGTATCTGAATTTCCTGAGCTCTCCTGGACTTACAAACCAGGGCACCTGTGTCTGTAAGCTTCAGTGACTGATCCCTTCCTCCCCATCTCTTCTCCCCAAAAGGTAAACACCCACCTTCTTTTGGCTCACTCCTGTTTGCTGAAAACATGGCTTGTGAGCAGGATCCTACAATCACAAAAACAGTCACAGTCCTTGCCAAGGAAGATGAAGTTTGAAGCAAATTTTTGTCCTAAGTCAAATCTGGGCCCAAGCTTGCATCTCTCATGAGACTGCAGGTTATGTTAGGAGCCCCTTGGAAAAGCTGAGCTACTGGTTCAGATAGAAATGTAAGATTAATAAGTGCAGATGACGTCTCTAAATGGGAGTTGTCAGACACCACTAAGAGGGCATCTCAGCTGCAGCTGCAGTCATGTAAGCTAAGCAGAAGCAGTGAGACCAACAGTGGGAAAAGCCCCAACCACTTTACACTTTTTCTACTGAGTATCTGTATGGCATTTCATCTTTATTTTGTTGAGCTTACTTTTTTTCCCTGCTACAGTTGCTGGTAACAGGTGAAAATCACTTTTTTTTTTTTTTCAATATGGGAAACAGTATCAGTGCTGCTGGGTTTTGAAAATTAAGTGTCAAACCCAAAACATCTAGTGACCTAGAATACTGGCATCTCTCATACCAATGGCTTTTAATGCAAAGATACAGACAACAGTTGGTAGAGCAATTTACTGTTTCATAAACACTTGGAACAGAGTGTTTCCTACTTGATGAAAAATTACACCCATATAATGAAATGAAAATGAACATTGAAAGCTTTCCAGTGGACATGCAATCAAACAGCAGGTAGCAGAAATGCTGTCCTTGCAAAGTAAATTAAATTCATATTAAATTAATGTTTCCTCCTGAATTTAAAATATTTAAAGGTGTAAAAGTTTCTAGGCAGGTCTTAAACCTGGTACTTGCCATTACTGACATTCACAGC
The DNA here is from genome assembly GCF_963513975.1 of Fringilla coelebs. Lineage (NCBI taxonomy): Eukaryota > Metazoa > Chordata > Aves > Passeriformes > Fringillidae > Fringilla > Fringilla coelebs. Next base: position 23,898,436 of record NC_140029.1, on the reverse strand, counting down.
ACTGTATTAAAATTATGGGGTTTTCGTTTGGATGGATGGTTAGCCTTTTCTCTGAAAGCAGAATATATATATTTTCTTCTAAATTATGGTCCAGGAGAACTTATGCTTCAAACAAGGGATCTATTGCAACTGGAACAGGAAATCCTACTCTATTGTCTTCAGTCTCCTGCAGATTTTTGAAATACTAGAAACCTGACCCCAACAAGGAACAGATCATCCTAGGCTCTGCATGGGGAATGAAGTCACAAGGAAGTTCCCATGACTCTTAAACTTCCTTTGGTGTCCAGCTGAACAAAGAGCAGAAGAAACTACACATACAGTTATTTTCTAACTAATGTTGATACTGGCAGAGGAATAACATCTATATTACAACATATAAGCTTTGCTCTAAGTTATAGTGACAGTACATTGGAGACCATGCTAGCACGTTGTATATCTCAGCATGGACTAGGCATACCTGCAATAGTATATATTCAGCTAGTTAGTTTGAAGCCTGAAAGGAGGCTGTAAAATTAGTTTTGCTAGAGCAAACATATAATATAAACTTACATATGCAACACTCTGCTTCCCACATCACAGTGAAAATGAAACTTGGATATTGCTGACATATCTGTCAAATAAAGAAGCAACCTACTAGACAAGCTTTACTTCCCCTTCCCACTCGGAGGGACATAGTGAGGCCAGCAGCCAGAAATGTGATGTGACCTGGTTTGAAGGGGAAAATTACCAAACAGAACACACCTGCTGAATTGCCAACAGACCAAATGCCTGCCAGCCTAGGAGCTGAGAGCCTGGGAGTTAGACCCATAAACCAGGAGCATGCTTGAGCATTGTGGGTGGTATCTTTGAAGTGTATCTAGAAACTGATGACATTGTGAGATACACCATCAATAAGTGAGAAAACAACAAACTGCCATTGCAACTTATCATCCAAAAGATGGAAAATAGTCTGGAAAAAAGGGAAATCATCCTAAGAAGGTAAGATTTCATAACTGCACATGAGCAAGTAAAGAGAAGAAACCTGGAAAATTAAAAATTGTTCTGAAGGAACAGAAAGCATAATTCTTTGACTCTCATGAAAAGTAAAAATCAACAGCACCTACTGGCTAATCAAAATGGTAATGTTCTACATTCTCTTACATTTCTATCATATATAAATGACTTAATTTTTTCTTTAAAATGGAGCTTCTCTCATGGAAAACTTCCTATGCTGCATGTACTTTCCCAAACTCTCCACATGAATGTCCTGTGATCTTGGTCCCTCACCAGGGGCACTTCTGGCTGACCCTAGATTTCAGGTCACAGATCATCTTTGAAATGAGGCTTTGTCTGTTACTCTGTTGGACCCCCCTGATCCAATTCTGGGATCATTTCAGTCTGTCCTCCTATTTCTGGAACGGTTAGACCATCCCCTCTAGGATCAGTTTGATCCCCTCTAGGATAGTTTGGCCCTTTTTGAAGTCTGTCTAGTGCACTTGAAACCAATATTATTATGAACTTGCCTATATATGCATGCATATTATTTATCACAAATATGTCTGTGGTTATATTATCAATATTACCTTCACTCATGATAAGAGTGCCTCTTAGGGTATGACATAAACTTTATTTCACAGACATTGAAATGTTAATTATTGGTAGCACTATTACAACACAGAATAGAATATTAATTACAAAATGCTCAATTTTATATGACAATTAATAAGTTTAATAGGAGAACTGAAGATTAAATGGTGGAATTTTCCTACTACTTACTCCCTTTTCTAATATTTAGGCAAGACTATTGACTATGTCAATTCAGTGAATCTTAAAGCCAGCAGAGAGAATATAACTTGCATCATGTATCAGCTAATCCCTCTGAAAAAAATGCCACCCTGTAATACATAACATTTAATTGCTTCTATCTGTAAGACCACATACTCTAATTTTTTTGCAAACTCCTAGCAGACCAGATGAGGAAAAGTATGAGATCAACAGGGATTTCTGGTAGGAAAATTTTTAATTTTTTTAAATTTTATTTTCTTCAGAATATTGAAACCATTTCTTTCCCAAAAGGTGAGAATTTTAAGGCTATTTACATATCTTAGCTACCAAATTAAAAAGGACTCAGACAGCTAAGCATTTTCTGCAGTCTAATTATTCCCTTCACTTGTAATGTTAATTTGCTTTTTCTATTTCTCTTCCATACAAACACTAGTAAATTATTATTTTGGAGACACAGGAAGTCACAATCAAGCAAATTACACCTAAACAATATGAAACAAGTTATTCTGGTAACTTTATAGCAATTCAAATGTAATTGAATGTTTTTTCTCTTATTCAGAGCAGATTACACAACATCATGTGTAATGAATAGTTATAAATTGCCTTTGAATCTAAGAAAAGTTGGAGAGTGTAATTGTTTTCCAGTTTGTAATAAAATATTAATTTTGGTTCATTTACAGTTGTTTTGGGGAAAAAAAAATGACTACAGTCTTAAGGCCACATTCCTCACTTTCCCCACACTTGGCACAAATTTTGCTGACATTTTAGCAATAATGAGTGTTTGGCAACATATCTTCAGAAGGATCAAACAATATCTTACAACCAGAGGAGTTCTCGTGACAGATGTCCAGCTGAAAGCTTTGTCCTGGCTGACAACATAAGCATTTATTGTCCAGTTAAATCTAGGCTAATCTGCTTAAATCTAAATATTTAAAATTAGAATTTTTGGAGGTCAGTCAGGATTTCAAGTGATGAATGCTTCTCTGCAGTGCTATGTTTTGCAAGAAATCTCTCCCTGGGTCTTCATATTGTTTCTGCTGTCAGAAAGAAATATTTCTTTTGGAAGTGGAGGGCAATTTCTTAAGGCTTCACGTCACTTTTGGCTCCACAGCTGAATGAACAGATAGATACTGCTGTACAACTTACTATGTCATCAATGACACAAATCACAGAATATATACCATATAGCTTAAGAGTGCAATTTAACTTTTCCTCAGAGTCCTAGCAGCATTTTTGCTGGGGGAAAAAAGTGCCATATTGAGGGGTTTCCTGCAGTTCTTACTTACATAAATAATTAAAAACCCCCGCAAACCTCAACTTTCTGAATTGGAATAGATGTTGTCAATTTTAAATATTCTAAAGAGAAGAATATAGGGAAAACCTCATAGTAATTTGTTTGAAGGCATCAGGTGTGCCAGGAGCTGTGTTGCAGGAACCAAATTCTACATTAGGGACACTGAAAGCCCTGAGATATCCTGATTTAGTACTGTCTGTGACATCCAGTGGTGCCAGCAGGTCACAGGAGGTAACTGCAGGACCTGGGAGGAATTCAGGCAGAGAACAGGTGCAGATGAAGCATTTAGACACTTACATAGAAACTAATCACCACTCCCCTTGTCCCAGTGAATACAGAAGATGTAGAAGACCAGCAAGCAAAGCAGGACTTATCCCAGAATACTTCCACTTTATTGAATCATATAGTCCTTGTATATTTCCAACTGCATACAGTATTCTAGATCTGAATACTAATAGCCTAATTCAAGATAGCATTTAGTAGATTGATCCCTATCAACAGAGTTGTGGAGAGAAGGAAAACAAAAGGCAGGGGGGGTTGGGCCCTTTTCACAAAGCACTGTTTGGCTGAATGTACTCAGAAAACTTCATTCAAATTTATGGATATTTTTGAGGTGCCTAAATCCACACTTTTTAGTAAATAAAATATAATATACGTTCCAGCTCAGTAGATAGCCTGTCACTGGAAATATCTGACTCTTCAATATTTTCCTAAATAGATACAAGGAGTATCCAGCAGGGAGGAGAGAAACAAAGAAGGGAATTGGTGAGAAATCAGAAAGAAGATCAAAGTTGGTTTTAGATCTTGTTTTTTGTACAAAAGCTGTCCCGTGAATAGGAAATTGAAACCAAGTGATTCAATAGCACTCATTTCAGAGTTTGTTGTGTACACTTATCTAAAAACTTCAGCATTGTGGAGTCATTCTGGGCAACACCACTACCACTGTTTTCCAGGATTTCATTATAACTGTGGCCATTTGTATAGTGGATCTGAGGATAATAGATTAGGAAATCAAGGAGAAAGATAAACTTAAAGAAGTACACTTTTGAGGCCATTGTAATACACAAAGGGATTAAGTGTCTTAGTGTTGGTCAAAGTCTGGATAGCATTTTCTCATAACCCGTTGGAAGCTCTGTTTTGTTGTTTTGCTAGAGTCACAGACTTACCATATTACTCAGTATTTCTGCTTATATCAAAGAATCTTTCTGGATCACAAACTCAGACTAGTTGGCACCCAGTGGTTAAAAGGAGCAGGAGCATATATCTCGCCTTACAGGAAAAAAATTATAGAAGCATGTGTTGATATTTAAAATGTATAATATGGTCTGAGTGGAGCTCCTTGCCACGAGAAAAGCCACATCTGAACCAATGCTGCCACACTTCTTTAGCTAAGTTTCATGTCTGGGAAGAAATTAAAATATCAAGTTCAGTTTCTCTTGGTTAGGGGTCTTTAATAAGCAGAAAATTTCAAAAATCAAGAAAAAATGTTTTTCATATATACATTTTGCTCTTGCATCTCTATATAATATTTCCAAATTTTTCTGTTAAAAACTGAAAGGAGTCAGTAACAACAAAAAATAATTTACTGATTGTTCTATTTAAACTGGGCAGATTTCTGGAAAGAAATAAAGATTACAACCTAGGTAAAATATTGGGTTTTATTAATCAGGAAGAAAAAATGGAATAGACAAAACTCAGAGCGTATAATATGAGTACCAGAAGCCAGTGCTGTGAGAACTATTGGAAGGCAGCTGAGCATCATAGGCTGATGAGTAAGGGTAAAGATCTAAATCCATTTCAAACTTATGTAAAAGGTGCCACAAAGGTTAATTTACTACAGAGGTGTTACAGCAATCTGTTCTACCAGTGAGTCAGAAGCAAGGAGAGAAATACAGCAGTGGCCAAAGAAGCAGGAGCAAAATGCAAAACGAGGGAAACTAGGAAAAGAGGAGGAAGAGGAACAGGAGATAGAAATTATTAGCAGCTCAACAGCTATGGCAGCTCTCAACTTGAACTCCCTTATACAAAGAATGACACAAGTGCTTATGTCTTAAAGAAGGGTACACTGTTATTTCACTTTCATTCATGCCATTTGACTTTTAAAATATTTTGTTCCTCATGTATTCCAAGGGATAGAAAATACTTTCCTTGCTGCTCTACCAAAATTCAGAATTGATATATAGTAGCTTATTCTGATTAAGCTCATCCCTGTTTGTTAGATGTTAGTAGGAGAGAGCAATATCAGCAGTTGAAGGACTGTGTGGCCATGGTTAGAGGCAAAGCTAATTTAGAAAGCAGGCAGAACACAGTGAGTTTTGGAGAGGGGAGCCTGGGTTGTCTAATTGTCTGGATATGAATATGACCTAAGTATTTGATCCTGGCTATTGTCACGGGCAATCTAGAGCTCAGTGCAACTGCCCTTTGGTTTCAACTTCATTAAAAAATATCAAGGGTTTTCAGAAACCTGGGACACTTTAGGCTGCCATCTGACCTCATGACAATATGAACTTGCCCAAGACTCAGGCTGCCTGGATGTTCTCAGTGAATTAATGCACTCTGCAATGGGCTTCTCAGAGTAGAGAAGAATTTGTTCAGGATAGAAAAATCTCAGAACTTCCTGAATACCTTTGGAGTCTGATGACTCCTACATGTGTATAGGAGTAATATGTAACTGAATTGCAGACATGCTCTGATTTCTCTTTTGCATATAATAATGCCTTAAGTGAATAAATTATTCATTTGTGTCAAAACAGAGGAGTAAAAACTTGTGGGCATTGGCCAACATAAAAATAATATCTCTTATTATGCTATTACTTTCCAAAGAAGACACTTCCACTTAACTCTAAGATGTTGAAAAATAGCTGGAAGGGAGACCAGAGGACAGTCACTTCCCACAACATATATCTCAGCCAAACCAGAGCAATTCTTGTTGCTTATTAAGTCACTGTGAGGCATGCTTAGTTGCAAACAAACATTTAAAAGGCAGAGGAGAGAGTTATGCCAGCCCTGAGATACTATCAAGACCTAATAGTGAACTAATTTACTATTAAAAACAAATGTGGTTATAGACTTCACCTGCATTAATAAATATAATTCCCTTTTTTTTGTACTAAATAAGAAACATACAGCCTTAATATAGTCTGTGTGTTCAGTTAGAAACAGTGGGTTATGTCTCAGAGACACAATTCTCATACAAGTTTGTATTTTGCTTATATATTTTGACAGATGTTTGTAATTTCTAAACTATATGCCTTGGATAGCTGTCCAAATCATTGTATTTTTCATGGTTCTTTGCTGAGAGCCTAAAACAACAATCTGCATCTTTCTGCCCAGTAGTGTGGATCTGGCAGTATGCTTGTCTGTCATCCCTGATGGAGAAGAATGGAGGAAATGCAACAGAGTAAGTTCTGTGTCATTCCATGTCGAGACAATGTCTGCACTTCCCTAGGAGCACGCAGCCCCAGACAGAGGTGCTTGAAAACAGCACTGACGTAAAGATCTGCAGTCCTGAAAATCCCAGCTCAACTTCCCACAAACCCCTAAAGCACAGCAGTCTGCAGGGACTGCTGGTCTCAGCTTTCTGTTGCTCACTCCCCAGAGTTGTGCTTCCTTGGGTGCTCAGCAGTTCTTTGGGCTTTGTGGCCCTGAGCTGGGATGACATTTCTCTCCAGATTTCAGACACTGTTCAACAGGACTGCCGTCCCAAGGGCATTCTTGTATCCATAGCCAGACTATTCCTGCCTGGACAGAACACAAAACTGGCAATGTGGCAATGGATTAATCTTTTTAAAGAACATGTGTGAAGGAGGGCACCCCACTTGCATGCTGCCAGGCTCTGAGTGCAGCCCATGGCCTGCTGTCCCTCCCAGCTCCCAGGGCTCAGGCTGCCCCTGCTCCAACCAGCGCTGCTGAGCCAGGCTGGGGAACTTGGGCTCACCCCACTGGGAAAGCCCTGGGACAGAAAGAGAGGGCAGTTTCACTGGGACAACTGCACAGCTCCCATTTTCATGGGAACTGCACCAGTGACCAGACCCTCAGCCTGGGTCCTTGCCTGAGCTACACCACAGCCTATGCCCAACCTTGTGTCTGCTGTCCATCACCTTCTGCCCCTGCTGGACTTCAGCCCTGACTGCATCATCATCATCATCACTGTGCTCTTGCCAGGCATTGGCAGGGCTCTGGGCTGGGCATGGTGACAAGCCCTGCTCTGAAGCTCACTTGAGCACTTGGTGTTAAGCAGTTAGTGGAGAAGGAGACAGACCTGGGTACCTCCCAAGAAGGGGCTCTTGCCCAGTGCGTGGCTTCCCCCCTGAGGACTGTGTAGAGTGTGGCAGTGGGGACATTGTGAGAGTCTCTCAGTATCTCCTGAGGTCAAGGAAGAACTTATCTCTGTCCTGTTATACTTAAGAAACGTCTAGAATTAGCTGATTATGATAAAGACAGAAAAAGACCCATGAGCCCCAAAGAAGACCACAGATGAATCTTTGCCTAAGGATTTCCTCCTCACCAGAGGCAGATGGGAGTGATGCCTTTGGGTACATCTCCTTACAGCATTGAAATTGGTTCAAGACAAAGTGTGAGACTAAACTCTTTCTACATGTGCTTGTCCTGGACAGAGCCTGTGTATCTGGTAAAATGATTTTCTCTTCCCACTTAGGATCTAGGTATTGCAATACTTACTGCTGCAGTCAGTACCTAAGCCTCATTGGATTCATCCCCTTATTTCTGTTGTAATAACATAATGTTTGAAGGAGAACAATTTCTTTCTCCCACAAAAAAAAAAAAAAAAAAAAAAAAAAAAAAAAAAAAAATATATATATATATATATATATATATATATATATATATAAATTTTACTAGAATCAAGGTTACAATTAATTTTGTTCAAATCTGACAAAGACTCCCTTTGACTGCTTCACAGAAACAATACCCTGTATGTAGAAACAATTGGGAAATTTCTTGGTTGTCTGAAATTTCCCTGCACTGGATTGCTGCTCTTTTTAGAACTGCAGATGGTTATTGGAGTGGATTGCACTTTATAGCTCAAAATTAGGAAAACCAAAATAATTGTGTGCATTAGGCCATTACATCCCTCTCTTTTCAGTTCCCAGGCTGTGATGGCCCCTGTATAAGGAAATTAATCAAATTTTCAGTGCTGCAGAGAATGCCAATGCAAAGCATAAGCGGGGAAATGACCTGTGAGATTACCTAGTCTGCCTCCCTGCCTCTGCAACATCATTACTGTGAACATGTTTTATTCATACTGTCTCCAAACTCAGACAATATCCTATATCCTGATTTCCTAGTATTTTAAACAATGGGAGTTTTGCCCCTCTGGGGAATAATTGAGCTTAAGTGGCCTTCATTACAATTTTTTTAACTATTAAATTAAATTTTATTTTACCCACACTACTATTAAATTGAAAAAGGCCATTTTGTATGAGAAATAATACCTTAAATGAATAAAGTTACTTGGGTTTTATTTCTGAAAATTGGGGAAAATCTCTGAAGAGAAAAAACTGAATAATTCAACATGAATAAAAGCTCAGGCTGGATTTTATAATCAGTCTGGCTCAGCAGAAATTCAATATGTGACCACAGTGTACCATTTCTCAGATATGTTTTTTGAGAACTTTTAATAAACTTTTAATTCAATGTTCAGAAACTGCAGCATGTTTTGGTGCTCTGAGAAATCTGTACATTTCCAGAGGTATCTGTGAGATAAAGCTGAGTCTGGATAAACTTTACTCTTGAAATGCATTAGAAGAAAACAAAAATTGAGTTTAAATGTTTACATAGAGTTTGCTAACATGTCTATTAGAAAAAAATGTTTTTTACTTGTAAGCTTAGCAAATGTAACATGGTATCACTGAAATGCAATAAAAAACCACAATGCATTTTATAGTCACATTTCAGAGCAGAACCACATGTTAAGTATTTACGTGAGAGTCTGCGACAGTTCCTGGGCTGGAAGTGTTTATTAGGTACCACTGGCTTGATTCTGCTTTCCTTGCATCTTGTGCAGTCATTTACACCTGTGCAATGATGCATTCCACTTCACATTATGTGCTTTTTTATGAGGTTTTGTCAGCACCAAGGGGTCATAAAGTCAGTCAATATAATCACTGAAGAGTAGTTTCAGACTCTGCATGGTGTGCAATCAACTTAAAGGTCTTTTATCACTCCTCTTCATAAGCCTGTAAATACAAACCATAAACCTACAATTACAGAGAAGGATGGTTGACTACAATATCGAAATATATGAGGCAAGTGAAAACTAGACCCACTGAATGGAACCAAGTCTGGTACAGATCTTCTGATTGCACTTTCCTGCTGCTTCCATGTCCTGAAAGACATCAAGATTCTGTTTGGTTTGGAAAAGATAAAGTGGTAGGAGAGGCTGCAGATAGTCTTTACTCCTAAAGACTAGCTGAGCCAAATCATTCCCAAATGGAAGAATTTAAAACATAACCTCCATATTAATCCAGTAATGTCTTATCCCTTTAAATACTCTGGCTCAGTTTTACTTCAAACTCATTCCAGTGTTTTTGTCTGTTTGGCTTTCTTGCCATCTTTAGAAAGTCCATGTATTTTTTAAATGATGCCTTAAGGTAATTTGCAGTCCCAGAGCAATAAATTTATGCCTTACCTTCAAAACTTTTTATGCCATCAACACTCCTGGGAAAAAAAAAATTAATTTTCATGTTTATATAGAAGAGACCAACAAAGGTACCTGGAAGACAACGACAGGGACAACAGAGACAAGAAGGGTGAACTTGTCTGCAAGGAACAGATGATGGGTCTGGCTTTCATGACTGCACCTTGCTTCTGACCTGCTTAATGCTTCACAAATGACTGATGTAAATTCAAGAATTTCTATTATAGCTGGACTGAGCATCTCATTTGACTTTGCTAAATGAAACTTTAACATAAAAACATACCAAGGGAGTATGCTTGGACTCAAGTGAGTGAGACAGCCATTTTTAGGCCCCTATTCCTTCTATAAGCCAGCTGTTGCTGGAAAAGACTGCACACAGCTGCTCCTGAATTTTTTTCCTTTTGCATATAGACCAGAAGACTCATACTTTGTAACAGTGGAAAGAAGGAACAAACCCAAAATTTTTGCAGCAGTAAGTTCTGCAAGCAGGAGTTACTAATTTGAACTAGATGGTAAAACATTTTCTTTTCTGGTGAAAGCTTTGAGGAGCTAAAAATATCCTCATTGTTGACATTTCAATGAGCCCAAGGATCTGTGAGATTTTTCCTTGAAAACCCTTTGAAGTCCTTCTCAGAACAGCAAATAGCTCAGGGGAAGAGATAACCATCTGAAATGTAGGAGGTCCACTTGCTGATTTTTGCATTCAAAGCAGAGACAGAAGCATCAGTTGTGTGTATGTCACAGGGTATCTTGACTACCACATTTTAGTTATTTGGGTTCATTACCTCCTCACCAGAGACCAGAATATCATTCTACCAGTGGGAAGATTGAGCATTATAAGAAATATTGAAAAGCATGATAAGAAAGAGAAAGAATATGGCAATTATGTTAAATAAAAAAACATATGGGAGGTCCATACTGATCTAATTTCTGCTTTATAACCAAAGCAAATGGAAAAGGAATATCAATATGACAAATGAGTGAAAGCTGTTGGTATAATGTCAAATTTCTAAGAAATGTAAACAAAAGTTAGCCTGTGGTCACAGAAGAATGTGAAACATCATACATCATAGAAATCCATCATGATTGCTCTCAGCCCTGTCTGTGTAGCTTTCCCATCAATGCTGCAAAAAAAGTGAGACAAATCAGGCTCCTATTTAAGGGCTTAGAGACAAGGAAAAGGAGCTCCAGCTTTAGAAGAAAACAAAAGCAGTAGATCCTCCCCAGTGCTGATATCTAATATGCAATCTGCTCTGGAGACTCACATGGTGGCCAGTGATGGTTCTGGAAAGATTTTGGCAAAACTGCCTTCAGTATAGCAGCTCAAGGGTGGGCAATCTCCACTCCTCTCACAGGATCCACTCTGTTGACAAGCAGTAGATCAAGGAGAGGATCTTTCCAAGTCTGCTCCCTTAGATCTGTTCCATAAAGTTGTCATTGAGATTTTGAGGGATCTTCTGGCCTGGGCTGTGTTGTAGACCTTTACAAAGACTAAATTCTCTCAGCTGCTTTATTTCCAACCTTATTTTAACAGTTTTCTTGCGTTAATCACCTTCTTACTGCTTAAACACAATTTCATTAAATTTTTTGGCTTTTTGGAGTCTGTGAGATTTTTGTATCAAAGTAATTGCAACACTCTTCAGCTGCAGAATTGGTCCTGAAGATGTAGAATCCCAGGTGCTCCTAAAAACCAGTCAAATGTTTGCATCTTTTGCAATGTGATACAGGCCAATTAGGATTTAAAACAGTCCCTGATGATATCCAGGAGTTTGCTCTTTATACTGCAGCCACATGTGATATTTTCCCAGTCCACATGGGTTTCCATAGTGTTTTTGTTTTCCCAGTCCACATGGGTTTCCATAGTGTTTTCTGGTTTCAGTGCTTTTCCTTGCTCTCTATAGAAGTAATTTTTGTCATTTGTACATGTAGCTAATAAATAGAAACTTAAATTATACTTTTCCTGTCATGTTAACTACTGAGGTGATTAGGGTTTTTTTTCTTTTTTTTTTTTTAATTTGGTTTCATTCTAGGTGCTTTGTAACAGATAAGTAATCTAACATCAGTGTGGCCCATGTTTTTTCCTTTCTATTTTATCTAGATGATACAGCATGGTTTACCAATAATGAAATTTCCAAATTATGTGCTGTTCTGCATCTGCCATTTCATTTCTTCTTCTCACTTCAAAGCACACTGATGATCCCCTTGGTTTTAAGTGTTCATAGTGTGGCTCACATACAATCTCTTCTTTCTCTGCAGACAGAAGTTTAATCCAGAAATTTTCCTAACACCTTAAGTATTTATTTAAAGTAGCTGAATTGAACCAACTAATGGACTGACAAATTCAAAGAATAAACAATAATAAAGAAAAAAGGATTGTGCATTGACACATCCACATACTGATCATACAAGATTTACTGCCATACAGAAAATTACTCAAATAAAAAAAATTTAAATTCCGACTCTGATAGATGGTTCAGATAGTCAAGTGTGCCTGTTTTTGATGTCTTTTCAGAGGAAGAAAGCTTCATTATTTTTAAAATATGTTTTCAGGCTGGCTGGCCAAATACTAGGCTTTCTTAAAACAAAAGATGAAACAATGTATAAAATACTATAAAATAGCCTAGTTCGGTTTTATTTTCAATTTTCTTACAGCTTCCCAGAGTCATTTGGGGAGGATTTCTATCATGCTGTGGCACAGTATTCTGTATGAAATATTCCTGTTCCAAGTAGAAAACAAAACTTTGACTGATCACAGCCACCTACCTGTCTACTCATAGCACTTGTGCACACTGGGTTCCATAGTTTCTAAATGTCTTAATGTGTCTCTCTTACAGAATTTGATGCAAAATATTTGAATTTTTCTGAATAATGAAAATCAAAATAATACATTGTGAATAATGAGGAAGAGTAATTATTAGAAAAGAACATGTATATTTTATGTTAGGAAACAATTTGTCAAATGATTTGTGACTAGTCATTGAAAATCATCTCAGGTAAAAGGTGAGGCTTTCACATAACTATTGTTATCCTGTAAGATTTATCTGCCTGAAACTGGACCACATTTACAGAAACGAGTTTTGCTTCATAGAGAACTAGCAAGAAGCCTGGTTATTCAGCAAAGGATCACCACAGCAAATGGAACTGTTTCATGATGCATGAAACATCAAAATATCCTGTCTCTGTTAACTCAAAGAAAAATAAGAAACCTGCACTGTAAATTATTTTTCTGCTGCTTTCTGATGAAGCTGACATATCATTATCAGCTCTGCAAAGTGACACTATGCCTTGAGTATTTTCTGCTGGCTTGTGCTGTGGAAAATAAACACCAGAAATGAAAAGGGACTTTGAAGCTACTAATAGCATTTCAATTTGCAGTTGCAGAACACATGGTTTTTGTTCATGTTGTGCATGCTCAATGACTGCTGACAGGTTATTCACTTCTTGACATTCTTTTGCATTTTGATGACGTGAGAGGTCTTGCAGTCTTTGAAGCTTACATACATTGAAAAAATATTACCAGCCAAATCCTTAATACACTCAGAATAGATGGAAATCCCCTCTTTTTATTTTTACAGAAATGACACAGGATGTTGTAGGCATCCCAGCTAGCATGAAAAATCAAGATGCTTAAAAGGAAACAAAGGCTTACTAAATCTGCACGGATTCCAAGTTTTCTGAGTGGAATAATTTTCACTATTCAAATAGAGATCCCTAAAAATACTTTCTGAAACTAATGAAATTTTCTTGCAAAAAGGAAAAAGTGTTTAATTTGGCAATTGAGAATTCAGACATAAAGAGAAATATTTACCACACTTTAAATAAGTTCCATAAACTGACCATGAACTGTCATCTTAGAGACAAAAGACTTAATTCTTCTGCGTGTGCAGTCTCATAATAACAGACTTGCTTACAAAAATGTATTCAAAACTTAGTACAATAGAGATTTGAATAGAAAGAATGTGAATGGTTTAAACTATCTATCTAGAGTTGAATGAAAGACATCATGGGCAGCAGCATTTTCAAGTTTTGTCCCTGCAGATGTGATAGGGACCAGTTTGTGAGGATGTGCCAGCAGAAAACAGTGAAATGTAGAATGTCACTTCTTCTTGTGCATGTAGGCATGCATGCATCATATCCTTACTGTCCCTACTCCTCCCATAATATTGAGCTTTGAAGGAAAAGTTGAAGATGTCCAGAGATGGCAAAGAGAAAGCTCTTTATATGCTTTCAAATTGCTAAGACAGTCCTTCTGGTTTGTAGGACTTTTAAAATCTCTCCACACACTGACAGTCTTGTGAATCAAGGAAGAAAACTTCACTTGAATCTGATATGTCTTACAATGACAGCAAATACTCCTAAAGGAAGCAGGAAAAAGTGGGGCAATGTTTTTTTGCATGCAGAAGAAACCTTATGGGACATAGGTGCTTTTACTGGGATTTTTTTCCTTCTGTGCTATTGCAGCTTGCAATGAGCTTGCTATTGTTCTGGAAATGAGAACTCCGAGCTGTTTTTTATTGCTGTGTTTTATTACTGGGCTATCTATGCAGATCATAGATCACATGCAGATCACATGATCTGACTATAGATTTCTAATGATGCTGATAACAGTCTTGTACACTGTTAACCAGAGGTTAGGGACAGTAGTGAACTCTGGAATTCATCTACCAGGGCTTTGAATTCAATGTGCCCAAATAGGAGACCATATTTGTGTCTGTAATTCACTGAAATTGTAGCCTTTGCAATAAGTCAGAAGCTCAAGAATTGTTTTCATATATATGTGCAAATCAGCACTAAATAAAAGGAAAAAGAAAAATTAAAACATTTCTGAAAGAACACCTATGAGGCAAATATTGAAAGTGATGATGGAAAAAATGCAGAACATGCATTTTTTAAATATAAATTAGATAGAGGAATAAAATCACACTTTGGTGAAATCTAATCATTAAGACAAGACTTGTGGTAGAAGGCAATTTAGAACAAAAAGACATGCTGGGAAAGTCATGAACTTTTCCACAAATAGATAATAAGAACAATTGATTTATTTGATGTCTCTGCTGGTGAAAGGACACACATCAGTTTAATAATGAAATCGCAACTTGGTGCAATTCCATTTTGGAATGCCATAAAAAAGTTCAAAGAATTTGACATTTAGTTATTTCCTCTGAAAATTCACATTTAAAAAAAAAGCAAACGATCACAATGGTAGCAACAACAGCAACCAACAACTATCTCATGTAAAACTGAGCTTATTGACTTAATTAATTATTTTGGAAAATAATGGTGAATTATTATAAAGTAATACAAGCTGTGGTTTTAATGAAGATATTCTGTCCACAAGCCTCCCATGAATACAACCTAACCGCCCCATGATTTCCACAAAGGTAAATTTCAACTGGCACAGAGAAAATGGAGTCATCTCATGATGCTTTCAGTGCTTATGGTGGTGCACAGTTTAGTGCTAATCTCACCCAAATCACAGGTTGACTGCTGGAGTAGAAGCCCATGAAATCTGGAGTGCCAATGGTGCTCACATCAGCTACTGGGAAGACACCTTATGTGACAATAATTCTCTATTTGTGTGTTTAAGTCTGAGCCACAGACAAAATGCTCAAAAAATCTGAGTTTATATCACTTTTTCTCAGATCTGACTAATGCTCAGCAGAATAATCATTATTCAGAGAATTCTTTTAGAAAAACTTTAAAATCTTAAAAAGTTACACATGTGCAACACATCAGTGGTTGTCAGCTTTGGTGTGCTCATAAAGATTCATGTAACCATAACAAGGCTGATCTCAAAGTTGTGGCTACAACTGCAGAAATTAGAGCAATGTTTCAGCTGTGTTTTTATGACATGTGTGTACTGCCCCATTTTTTTTTTTTTAAACCTCATATCACAATCATGGAAACACATCCATATTTGCAGAAATTATGTGGATTATGCATACATATTATATGAAGGACGCTGCAAGTTTATAAGATCAGATGAGTGAAGTTTGCTACAAACTTTTCTATTTTATATCTCCCTAAACCAGATGTTCTCTATTTGAACATTTGGAGAAAAATTAATGTCTATATGTTCCAATATTTTGGATTCTTTCTTTCCAAAGTTCATGTATGCATGTATTTAGGAAAGAAGCCACCTTTTATATGATTTACCTAAATTTCTCTGCAGACAAAATAAAATTTTTTAAAAAGGTGCATTTTGAAATACACAAAACACATTTTAGAGGAAAATGCTTAGAATACACTCTTTGTAAATTCAACATAGTGTTTTCAATAATTCAGTCAAAACAGAATTCTGAACACCCTAGCTTTAAAACAAGCTTTAAGGGTGTTTCTGAAAGTGTCTTAAGGAGAAATACTGGCAACTACAAAGCATGTCATTGAGCTTTAAAACATGGTGTCCCAGACTGAGTTTGTTGTTGCTGTGTTGAAAAATTTTAGTTTTGTTGAAATAACATTCTCAAACAAAAACTTATTTAGAGAAAAATTGTCCCCAAAAATTGAGTAATGTATATATGTGCTTTAGGGCAGCAAATACTTTAAAATATATTTGAGTTTAGGGAGAAGTGAGAATTGCTATGTGAAGATTAACTGCTCTGCATTTTAAAGATTCATGTAAAAAAGGCATTCAAACAAAAATGCTCCTTCATAGATGAAAAACAAAATAAGACTGCCTCCTAAGTACACTATTTTTCTACCCTCTCAGGGGTAATATTGGTATCCTCTCAGGCCTAATATTTCTGGTGTAAAATACATACAGACATACTGTACTGTAATGCTGCAGCTGAGATCTATCAAGAAGCTCAGAGATGATTGTATCTAGAATATCCTGCCTTATTCTCCTATTACATGTCTAGTAAACTCTCACTGATTTCTTTTGAAATCCACACTCTTTTAAATGCATTCACCATAAAAATGGAGTTACCTTATATAATTCTTGGCCTAGCCTCTAATGTACTGAAAACAAAATACTTCATCTTTTCTTGGCAGAATTAGTGATTGTCTAGGCACAGACCCAATACTGCTCTTTGCTATGGTTGGTTTTTCCTGTTTCCATTTTTAAACAATGTAAATTCAGTAGCTGGAATTATTTGGATTATTTACAGATGAACACAGAAATATTTTTTCTTTTATTAGCAATCATAGTATTAGCAACAAAAATTAATCTTAGAAAACTTAAGAGTAGCATTGTTTTCTAACAAACTCGGTAGACTAAGAGGAGATTCTTTACAGTGAGGGGGGTGAAACACTGACATGGGTTGCCTAGAGAGATGGAGATCCCATTTTTGGAAGCATTCAAGGTCAGGCTGAATTGATGCTGCTCTGAGCAACCTGATCTAGTTGAAGATGTCCCTCCTCATTGTAGAGGGCTTGGATTACAAGACCTTCAATGTTCCCTACCAGCCTGAGCTATTCCATGATTCTAAGGCTAGAAAACTAGCTAATTGCTAAATCAACAGAAGTACATCAGCTCACTCAAAAACTGAATATTAAAGCTATCTATTTCAATATTTCATATTAAAATAAGAAAAATTTCTGATATTCAGAGCAATATGTAAAGAAGTATGTTTTTTAACAAAAAAAAATTATTATTGTTTATCACCCTTTTGTGCCAGCTTGCTTTTGACTACCTAATATATCCAATAAAATTGCAGAAGAAGGATTATCTTTGAATTGTATTTGGTGAATAATTACAAATAATTAATAATGAATATGAAAATGAAGGAAACTCTTTGCCCACATTTCATCAGCAGAAAGAACTAAGTACATTTAATATATTTTAATGTATCCTTTGCATTCTAGTTACCATTAAATACATGTGGAGAGGTGAGTAGAAATATCTACATATGGCATGCAAATGAAAATGTATAAGCTGTTAATTTCAATTCAGTCTGTCATAAAATCAAGCTATTGACAGCAGTCATATGTGCAATGTTTAATATCTTAAACCAGGCAGAAACAGAATTCATGAGGTAGAATTAAAAAATAAATAAATAATTCAAATATTAATTTAGAAAAAGAAAACACACTTAAAAATTACAGCAATGACGTAGGTCAGATCTAAAAAATCAAGTTTGACTCATGGTGCTGCGCACTGAAAATGCACCTGATGATAACATGGAAATCAGAAAATTCAGTAAGCTTAAAAATTGTGTAGGAATCTGAAAATGATAAACAAATCATTGCTGCAGTATGTAGCCCAAGGCTGTTAGTCTTTTCACACACATCAGAAAGATCCTGTTCATAAATGTGTTCAACACAAATAGATAAATTAATTTTCAAATTATGTATTTTTCCTGATAATTGAAGTTATATTATTTAGTATTGAAATTATATTTTTTTCTTCAAGGGACTACACAATGTCTATGTCACAAAGGGCTGGCAGGTTCACATATCAAAAGTGCCTCATTTCAGAAATATGTGGTTTTCATGGCTCATGTCTTTTTTGAGGAGACTACCATGATTCTATTCCACAGGCTCAGTTTTTGGTTTTGCTTAAAATAGCTGCCAAATGAAAAAGTATATCTCTCCTATCCACTTTTACCCTCTTTATTTTCTCCTCTCTCAATCAAAAGAGCCAGGAGCTGAAGAATGGAATCTGTAAATGTAACCCAATTTAATACAAACCCCTTGGTCATACCAGATTCAATATCTGCAGAACTTCCACATGGCCACAAAAAACTGAACTAATCTGGATGGATTCACAGGAAGCTGTATTTTCCACTGAGTAAAAGCCTTGGTGGCTTTTACTGACATTTTCCATCTCAGACTGAAACCATTAAGGAAACATATGGATACCTGAAAAACAAAGTGATTCTGAGACTTCCAGCTGTGAGTTGCATAAGGGCTTTTTACAATTATCCATTTTCTAGTTGCCAATTTCAAATGATCTGGTTATTACATTTTTTTCTCAAAATAAGGATCAAGTTCTTTTAAGATTTAGAAAATGCTGTGGTAATGGAGAGACCACCCCGTTGGGTCTGTTCCACTGTGCTTTCTACACTGAAATTTTCATCCATTTTCATTCACACTGGAAATTTCTGTGTTGAGTCTTCACTGAATTACTACTCAGCCTCCATGAGAAGTCCATGAGCCTTATGGGGGTACATGGGAAGAGGTAAGATGAGCTGGGGAGATGGGGACTGTTGGGGGAAAAAATTAGACCAGAAGGACAGAGGGTAAAAGAGTTCCAGGATAACTTTCCTTGAGGAGAATGAACCTGGAATTAGGAGTCAAAAATGGAAAGGTGTAGAGAATACACTAAACAGAAAGGGAATTAAGGTTTCAAAACAACAGATGTTTTTCTATTTGATCACCAGTTATGAACTAAGCATAAGTAATTTTAAATGTAAAACTAGTGGGACAGTTTCATTCTGCAATTTAATTTGGAATGCTTATAAGAGACAATTATTTTTTTTTAATCTTCCTTAAAGAAAGGAAGGTCAAAAACAGGGACTAAAATAATACTCCTCATGTTTTCCTACCTGACATGAACATAAAATATATGTTAAGAACAGGAGAAAGCATGTCCAGTGTCTGCAAGTTTTTTGCAGTATGATTTTATTCTGTTACTGATTCATTGAATGTAACCAATGTCAGAATACTGAAAACTGGTGTGAGATAAACGCTGAAGACAAACTTTGCCAGAAGCTGTATTTGCTGCAAGTCTTCCAGATGAATATAAACAAAGTATTTGTTGACACATCCCACAGGGAGGTCTGCTGCCTCCCTGGGGCCCAGGTATGGGATTTTACTGAGACTCCCTGGACTGATTCAGCCCTCTGATTATTGCCCACTGCTGATACTCCAGGCTGGCAGTGATGGGATTGAAAAGAGGAGCATCAGGGCAATTGAAAGGGACTTTAGGGCACTGGGTCAAGTGGTTGGTGAGGCAGGAGCACAGGTAGTGTTCTGCTCAGTCCCCTTGGAGGCTGAGAAAAATGGTGAAAGGAGTAGGAGAGCCCACATTTCAGCAAGTGGCTCAAGGGCCAGTGTCATGAGCAGAATTTTGGGTTCTTTGATCATGGTGCAACTTTTTCGGCACCTGGCCTGCTGGAACTGGATGTGCTGCATCTCTCTGTTAAGGGCAGAGAGAGGAACTGGTGAAACTCATTGAGAGTGCTTTAAACTAGGTTTGAAGGGGGAAGGGGGTGCAGCTGGGCTGCCTGGAAGCAGGCCCAAGGGTGGTTAGCCTGAGTTAGGGCTGAGATCACCAGCCCAGCTGAGGTGCACTTATACCAATGCACGCAGCATGGACAGCAAACAAGAAGAGCTGGAGGCCACAATACAGCAGCAAAGCTGTGATGTAATTGCCATCTCAGGAATGTGCTGGGATGGCTCACATGGCTGGAGTGCTGCACTGGATGGCTACAAGCTCTTCAGAAGAGACAAGAAAGGGAGAAGAGGTGGAGGGGTGGCCCTTTGTATTGGGGAGGTTTTTGATGCCATGGGTATTGAAACTAGTGACAATGAAGTTGAATGCCTGTGGGTGAGAATTAAGGGGAAGGCCAACAAGGCTGACATTCTGCTGGGAGTCTGTCATCATCCACCCAGCCAGGAAGAAGAGGTGGACAACTTACTCTGTGAGCAGCTGGAGAATGGTTCAGGTGACCAGCCCTTGTTCTTGTAGTGACTTCAACCTACCAGACATCTGCTGGGAACTTAATACAGCAGAAAAGAGGCAGTCAAGTTCTTAGAGTGAGTGGGGGACAACTTTTTGTCACAGCTGCTGGGTGAGCCCACCAGGAGAGGAACAATGTTAGATCTGTGGTTTGCAAATAGAGATGGGCTGGTGGGAGATGTGGTTGTTGGAGGCTGCTTGGAGCAGCCTCCAACAATGATCATGAAATCATAGATTCTCAATATCTGGTGAAATGGGGAGGAATATCAATGAGAATTTTACACTGGACTTCCAGAGGGCAAACTTCAGCCTATTTAGGAGACTTATTCAGAGAGTTCCTCAGGAACCAGCCTTTAAAAACAAGGTGCCCAGGAAAGCTGGGTGTGCTTCCAAACAAAGATCTTGAGGGTAAACGAGGCAAACACCCAGCCTGAATGGTTTTGAAGGAACTTAGGAATAAAAAGAGGATGCATCATCTTTGGAAGGAGGGTCAGGTCTCTCAGGAAGTATTAAAGGGGGCTTCTATGGCATGTAGGAAAAAATTAGGGAGGCCAAAGCTCAGACTTAATTTGGCAACTTTTGTAAAGGATAATAAAAATGTTTTTACAAATATATTAATGGTAAAAGGAAGGGTAAGACCAACCTTTGTTCTCTGCTGGGAGGAGGGAACTTAGTAACTGCAGATGAGGAAAAAATGAAAGTGCTTAACACCTTCTTTGCCTCAGTGTTTAGTGAGAAGACGGCTTGTCCTCAGGATGACTGCTCCTTGGTGGGTAGATGGTGTCAGGGGGCAGAATGGTCCCCCTGTTATCCAGGAGGAGGCAGTCAGAGAACTGCTGAGACACTTGGATGTTCATAAATCCATGGGACCAGATGGGATCCATCCCAGGGTGATGAGGGAGCTGGCAGATGAGCTTGTGAAGCCACTCTCCATCATTTCCCAACAGTCCTGGCTCACTGGTGAACTTCCAGATGACTGGAAGCTGGTGAATGTGACACCCATTCACAAAAAGGGTGGGAAGGATGATCCTGGAAATTATAGGCCAGTTAGCCTGACCTCAGTACTGGGTAAGGTAATGGAGCAGTTTATGCTGAGTGCCATCACAGAGCACTTACAGGATGGCCAGGGATCAGACCCAGCCAGCAGGGGTTGGGAGGGGCAGGTCCTGCCTGACCAACCTGATCTCCTTTCATGACCAGGTGACCTGCCTGGTGGATGCAGGAAAGGCTTTGGATGTGTCCATTGGACTTTGGCACTGTCTCCCTCAGCACACCTGGAAAAGCTGGCAGCCCATGGCTTGGACAGGGCACTCTGTGCTGGGCTCAGAACTGGCTGGATGGGGGCCCAGAGAGTGGTGGTGAATGGTGCTGCACCCAGCTGGGGCCAGGCACCAGTGGTGTCCCTCAGGGCTCTCTGCTGGGGCCAGCTCTGTTCAATATTTTTATTGATGACATAGGTGAGGGGATTGAGTCTTTCATCGTAAATTTGAGATGACACTAAGCTGGGAGTGGATGTCGACCTGTTGGAAGGTAGGAGGGCTCTGCAGAGAGACCTGGAATGGTTGGATGGATGGGCAGAGCCCAATAGGATGAAGTTTAGTAAGTCCAAGTGCCGAGTCCTGCATTTTGGCCACAATAACCCCCTGCAGCGTTGCAGGCTGGGGACGGTGTGGCTGGACAGTGCCCAGGCAGAAAGGGACCTGGGGGCACTGGTGACAGCCGGCTGAGCATGAGCCAGCAGTGTGCCCTGGTGGCCAAGAAATCCAAGGGCATCCTGGCCTGTGTCAGGAACAGTGTGGCCAGCAGGAGCAGGGAGGTCACCCTTCCCCTGCACTGTCACTGGTGAGGGCACACCTTGAGTGCTGTGTCCAGTTCTGGCCCCTCAGTTTGGGAAGGACCTTGAGACGCTCGAGCACATCCAGAGGAGGAAACAAGGCTGGAGAGGGGCTTGGAACACAAACCCTGTGAGGAATGACTGAGAGGGCTGGGGGTGTTTAGCCTGGGGAAAAGGAGACTCAGGAGTTACTTTATCCCTCTCTACAACTTCCTGAAAGGTGTTTATAGTCAGCATTTTTTACAACATCCGTAATTAACCAACCTTCCTTCCTTCCTTCCTTCCTTCCTTCCTTCCTTCCTGATAATGAAAGGATTTATTCATCTCACTATGATACAAGGGGAGCACAAGTCAAAGAAAGAAGGTAACAGCAAAATCAAGTTTGAAAAACAGACTGTAAATTAAATTGAAAAAGTAAAGGAGTTTCTTTGAGTTTATTAATTTGTAAGCGACTGATAAAGGCAAACCTAAGAAAATATATACTGGATCTGAACATGTTCTGTGGAGAAGGATGGGAATATATACTTCAAAAGTGTGATCTGGGAAAGTCATTGACCCTCACATCCGCTCAGTTTTCCTAAATGTATTCTGATGAAGCTGGTGGAAGACAGTTTTGCAAGTCCTCTCTTTCTCAGGCTTACAGAGGAGTGACAGTTGGTACCACGTGCTCATGCCAAAGGGATAAGGAACTTACACAGTTCCACAATCTACTGTGTGGGATCCTTCTTTGTCTGCAAGGTGATTCTTTATGTCGAAGAGTCTCTCTATCTCAACACACTGGATGTAGTAACCTCATTGCCACTGCAGCTCTCCAGAGGCTTGGATGGAATTGTTTATGCTAAAGAGGAGCATATGGAAGAGTCTGTGTCAGAGATGAAGTAATTTCAATGGGTAAATTAACTCTCTTGCTGCTTGCTGCTCTCTCAGCATGTTTTAAGGTGCTTGTATCAAAAAGATCAAAGATCATGGGAGAAAATGGGTCTAACATCTTGTGAAAGAAAATAAAATAGAAAGATGTGAGGAAGGATTTTTTTACCCCCCAAACACACATCCATATAAAGACAGGAGGAAACACTGAAGCATTCATAAAAGCATCTCTTCTGTCCTACAATCCAAACATCTGGAACAGCTGCCTTTGGCAATTCTCGATACTGACATAGTTTCTTTGTTAAAAGTTACTCAAGATTCTCAAGTTTGTCTTGCAATACTTGAAATCATTAGGCACTGTAGATTTTAGAAGTTTGTAAAGTATGACTATATGTCTAGGCAATAATTTTTTAGTTATTTGATTAATAGATTTTGATTGCTTCTTATTTTTTATGTTTAATTATTGTAACATTCATTTTATGTTTAGTCATCACTATTCCAAACTCTGCCAGAATGAAAGAAGTTTGACTCTTGCCTAAGTTCTCTTCCTAAAGGATTGGTTTTGCTAAGAATACTGGAGGCTAAAAGAGGGACTTCAGGTACTTAAGTTAGCATGTTTCTTCTGATCCATGTACAAATGGGTCTAAGCATTTTAGCCCCCATATTCAACTTAAAACTTGACAGAATCCAGAAAATTAGTGGCTGCAGTGTGATAGAATTTGAAGCGTGACTCTTTACCTATGTTTTGTCTAGGGGGATTTTTTTCTGGGACGTGGAAAATTGAGAATGGATGAAGCAAAAACAGGAAATGATGATAACAAAGTTTCTTGCAGACTTATTTAGTGCATCCCTTTTCTACTGCAACAGTTGCATGTGGTAAGTATATCAGCCTTATTTAACAATTCCAGCATAACAGATTAAAATGTCCACTTTCAGTAGATTTTCCCAGCCTGCACCACATCAGCAGAGCTGCCTGCAATAAGAAAAGTTCAGGATTATTCAGCATTCAACAGCCTTTTCCAACCAGCCCTAAGCAGGAATGAAGCTTTTCAGTTTGCTCTAAGCACATCTCAACTTTAATTCATGGAATATAAATACTTAAATAATTTTCAGGTACGATTCCAGGACCAAGCAGTTAAAACATTAGACATGAAATTTCATAACTCTTAGGACTTAAAGCTTTTTTTCTTTGGTGCTAGTCCTTCTCTGCTGCAAGACAGGAAGATTGTATTTTCTGCATTAGATTAAAATTTGAGAAGATGCCTACTGTGTAGAAAAGGCACAGTCAGAAGTGAGAGCATCTGCAATGATGTGATAGTGTACACATGGTGGATGCGAGATGTGGCTTCTGCTGATTATAAACATCAATTCCTCAGTGGGAAATCCCACTGACAATATTAGTCATTTTTACTGAGGAACAAGTATATCCTCCAAGTTCTGTCTAGTGTGAAAAGATTTATTTAAGAGAAGGTGAAGAGCTAGCTTTATTATTGCTTTTATATGGCTCTTGCCTATATCACAGAGCTGTATGCAAAATACAGCAGGAACTCTGGAGCACCAACATGAAATTTGTACTAAACAATAGATCAAGATCACACAGATGCTTGTGTCAGAAGTACTTTATGCCCCATTCAAATAACACTTTTATTTTTATACACCAAGGACTCTTATTTAGATTTGATTATGCTGAAAATGCTGTTCTTTTTAGTTGCATTAACAGAAAGACCATTCATAAATCAGCTTCAAAATAAAGGCAAAGAAAAAGCAGAAGTAGGCAAACAACAGCTAGATAAAATAAAAAGTAAGCCAGCATTGTAGCTGATGAACTAAGTAGTTTTAGCACATGACCAAGCTGGAAAACACTGATGAAATAACTATATCCTAATTCTGTCATATGGTAGATATAAACCCAAAGTAGATCATACATTGTAATTACATTCTGATAATGACTAGACTCCTTCAGTGTAAACACATGACTTCATTTTCACTTTAAATCAGTGTCTTTTTGTTCTCATTTCTATTTATTCCTTTGGAGTTCTGAAGCATCAAATCATCTATCTGAGCAGTTTCCAATGTGAATCCCAGAGCTGGGGAATGATTTATACCAGAACCTCATGTATCAGCATTGCTGTACTTTTTCTCCAGAATTTTGTCATATCCTGTTTTGCATATCTTGAGTATAAATGTATTTTCCACAGGGGCAGGATACAGTTTGTTTTGATCCCCATCTCAAAGACACTCAAAAGCCAAATGAAGAAAAACAGACTCAAACTTCTTTCTCCGCTGAGTTTGATAAATTATTCTAATATGCAGAAATCATAAGGAAAAGGTAGGATGGTTCTGAACTGGAGCACTACCACCTCCTTCTATGTGGAAAAAATAGATCTGAACTTATAGAGTGCTTCTATTTCTGCTTAAAAGAATGATTTTAAAATGCCTACATGTGTGTGATAGATGGAATTTCTCCTTACTGCTTTGGAAGGAATTACTCAGAACATATCTCTTCCTCATGGAAAAAAAAAGAAATTCAGTATCTCCCCTCACCTATAGGACAGACTATATCTGCAATTTTAAATTCAATTTCCTTATCTCAGTAGTTCAGACACATGTGGCAAATAGCAGATTGTGCAAAGCTGCCAGAGGGTTTTCCTGCACAGCCCTGTCTTCTGCATCCATGGGCACCTGGAGCAGAGCTCTCAGGAGCACAGAGTCTTTCTGCAGGATTGGGTTCTGTGTCAGTGAACCAGGAGAACACAGAGGCAGTGCACACCACGACCACCTCCTGACACGTGGGTGTCAGCACATGGTCAGATCCAGACAGGAGCTGGGAGCACAGCTCCTCACTGCACCAGCACAGGTGAGGTCTCTGCCTCCTGTTAACCCCTCTTTCAAAAATGAGGGGAAGGGGGACAGTCTAAGTCTAATTAATCCCACGGCTCTGGGTCCAAGCTTGGCCCACCAGAACTGAGCTCAGTTCTTTTTGTACCATGACCACACCCCAGTGCAGTCTGCTCCTACAGGGACTGACAGAGGCTCTGCTAAGCTCAGCAGATTTGTTTCAGTGCTGTTGTGCTTCTGGTATCTGGAGGCAATGAAGGCACATGAAAAAGACATTAGGCCTGATATGATCAGTCTAGATAGACTGTGGTTAGGCAGCATGGACAGAAGGCACAGATTAACAGAGCCAAAATATGTTGCCCACAGACAGTGGAGGTATTCAGGCTCCATGATCTTTCATTCACTTCAGACTACTGCATAACCCCAATTAGATTTCAAGTCACTTCTGTGAATAAAGCCACAAGTACTTCTCTCTCTTTCTCGTTCTATTCTGGACATTTACTTGTCATGAGTGCCAGTGTTCCAGGGTGCAGAACAGGAAAGGCTGTTCTGCATGCTGGGACCCTGCAAAATTCAGGTACAGACTTAGAAGATCAGGATTTAGTTAGGAGCATTTACCCAGTGTAAGGGTATATGAAGATCTCAAAACCCCCCTTTGATCATGATCTGTATAAAAATTAGGGCAAAAATTTGCACAAGTTTGTTTTTAAGATTTTACCTGCATATTGGTATTCAGCCTTTAAAGAAACCTGGAAAGGGAGAAAAATGAAATCTGAATAATTTATTAAATGGTAATTTATTTTTTCCCTTACTTGTGTCAGCTGTCTACAACTAAACTGTTACTGATACAACCTGCTGTGACTGTTTCTTCTGCAGGCTTTCATAACACACTATGCAAGTTGCATGTCAGTTCCCAGTGTCCTACTTTAAATTTGAGATCCTCCTCTTAGACAGTTCAGCTGCCAGGATTAAATAAATTCTGTCAGTCCTGGCCTGGAATTGAAGCTTTTTTCTCTCCTAATTACAGTTGGCTTACAGCATCTTCTGGATTATCACTGGAACAGCTTGTCCAGAAAAGCTGTGGCTGCTCCATCCCTGGAAGAGTTCAAGGCCAGGTTGGATGGGGCTCTGAGCAACCTGGTCTGGAGGAAGGTAACCCTGCCCATGGCAGGGGAGCTGGAATTCAATGGCCCATAAAGTCCCTTCCAACCCAAACTAGTTTATGATTATATGATGTGATCCAGTGCACTTTCAACAAAGATAATTTTGTTCTTTCTTTCATAGTTTGTCACCATTAGTAGAAGATGAGGGAATTGTGAGGGAAAATGAGGGGAAAATGAGGGAAGAATGAAGAAAGAAGGGGGTTTTATTTCATTACTCCATGTCCTCAACAAAATATGGCAAGACTTACTGTTTTATGGTTCACAGGCAGTATTATATGGCCATATAAGGTTTTGGGAATTGAGACATGAGTCAATCCACAGCAACCAAATCAACATTGAAACACAGTGCCTGTAAATTGCCAAACAGTGGTGGGATTGCTTTGACACAAATCTGTGTCACAATATACACATACCAAGCTGTGTCTCAGCTGGCTATGCAGATTTCAGGGTGATGAGTTTCAGGAAAAAGCCTTAAAGATGATTTCTAAGAAGATAGATACCTAGATTAACTAAAAACTTGTTTTACAGCCTGAAGAAATGAATTATTAAAATTAAAATTTAAAAATTATTTAACTGAATATCAGTTGCCTATGAATAAGTAAATAAATAAAATCAGAAAAATCATGAATATGTATAAACTAACAATTTTTTTCTGTTCTTGTTTTATTCTCCAAAAGCAATTTAAACAAAACTATATGTTTTAATTTCTGATTTTTCTGTGAAATACTTAATATTTTCATCATTAAACATAATTCTATCTGTTATATTCATTGATTGCAAAGGAAGGTATTAATTTTATTTTCACTAATGCAGGCATCATATTTAATGAACACAAACCATGCTTTTTAGCTCTGAACCAATAGGAATAATTAAACCCTGAATTCCTTCCTCAGAAGCTGCCGTGTGCTTTTGCTCTTTATGTACTGAACATTTCACAAGATAAAAAGTTTTGTAATAGGATCTAATCCAAAATATCTTCCCATTAATAGAAATAAATTTCTTGAAAGTATTTACCCCCTTTGTGACATTTCTTCTTACACTGTGAAGGTGAAAGAATAAAAATAGAACACAAGTCAAAATGGCTGTTTTAAGTCAAAAATATCTTTGACCATATTGCAATTTATGACTTTATCTTAGAATTTTTAAAGGTCAATTTCACGATTCTTAGCTGGAGTAATGATGCATTTGATGTAACAATGTAATAATTCAAATATGTGATGTAAGAAATTTAATTTTGCAGAATACTAAATATAGTTTTACTTGACTTGTGTAAAAAACAAGTAATATTTCAATATTCCTTATGAAAGGGATGAGGAAATTTCTTTATTACTTAGCAGTGATTTAAAAGTAAGTAGAAAATAGCAGGGGGAAAAAAAGAAACAGAACACAGGCCTTTGGCTATACTTCTCAGCAATGCTAATTAAGATAAGGGCCTGAGCAATGCCATGTGACAGCTGTGATGCCCCTTTTACTGTGCAAAGTAGAATATCTGAATGGCTACTTGGGGAAGGATTAAGAGGCCAGCTTGTTGTTGGGCAGAGAGCTGCTAGAAAAACATTAAATGGCAATGAAGAATAAATAGAAAACAAATTCATTGTAATAATTTAATAAAAATTCAGGTAAATTCAGTCTTTTGACAGCTGTTGGAAGCTTGTTTTTGTGCAGTGTGCTTAATAGTCCACCTTTTTCCTTCACTTTTATTTGAAAAAAATATGTATCAAAGCATCCTATTTTTTTTCTTTGTCCCTATTTACACATTCTTACTTGTTTTCTTGCACAGTTTATATATTTATTTTATAAATTACATATATATATGTATACATATATATTACACAGTTTATATATTTTTCTTAGGCAGCTTACATAGATACAGTTTATATGTACTTCATGTCTAGGACTGGTTTTATTTGATATATATGGTCAACTTCATAGGAAGAAAAACCCCAAGCACTCAGTGTGTACTGACTGAGCCCCAGCTGCAGGTAAGCTGGTTTTTAGCAAGATTTTTTGCAAGTTCAGCTCAAGGAATATTCAGGAAAAATCAGCACTAGTGATTTTCAGTCTGAAGCTGGAATGTTCCAGTATTGACATATGAATGTTCCAGTATTGACTTTGATCTGGTACATGGGAAGACAGGGTCTGGTCAAATCCAAATACAAATATATACCAGTCACCTGTCTTAAAAATATAAGGTAGTATTAGACACAAAAAAAATTTATTATCTCTTCAGAACACACATGATTGTTTATCTGTAGCCTTCTTGAGAAGCCTGGTCAATTCTGAGCCTCCAGAAATAGTTGAGTTTAGTGAAAACCAAGAAGCTCATACAGCCGGAGCACCAATGAACTTGTACACCTGTGAAAGATGCCTGGCCTGGGAATATGGCAGATATGCCAATTTTTTAGAAATCTGGAAAGAGAATGTCAGATTCTGACTGAGAGACTGTATTTCTTTTTTGCAGGACTCTGGTTAACAAGATTGTCTCAGAAAATAAATGGTGCAGCTGTTATTAAAAGCTGTGTGTAGAAAAGGTAAAAGTCTGAGTGCCAATCACTTGTCAACATCCTTTGGGCACATGACAAATCCACTTTATCAAGAGCAAAGCTTTTGGTTTCTGTGTAGCTTTCACTGATTTAATAAAACCCAAGTGTGCAAGCTTAGTCTGAGATGTGTGAGGCCTTCCCCATATGGTTTCTGATGCTTCTGAGATAGCTGGGAGCTGTGATGCCAGAACAGCTTGGGAGAACCCTGGAGAAATGTCTTCCACTTCATTTTAAGGCTGGTGTGCCTATCCCATTTCCAATGTATCATCTGGTAACCCTATAACTGATATTAGCAGTCAATTTCAAACCACAGATGACTTGATTAAACTCTTCAGACTCCTATTTCATTGGGTCAAGGCTGCCAAAAAGAAAAAAATACACTCATATATACAAACACAGGATGATGATGAGCCACAGTGAATTGGAATGATTTGCTACTTTTATGATAGGTTTGGACTACATTGCTGCTTTGAGGAAAAGCAATAATATACATAAAATAGCATCTAGAAAGGAGAGGTGAGTGGGAATTGCCTCTTAGCCTGCTTTGAAGAAACTGTGGATGGCAAAGTCATCTCTCATTTCTATGAAAGCAAGCAAGCAAAATGTGTGCAGTCTTTAGATGAGCTCATTCTCCCCCCCATTAAAACCTTCACACTGGTATTGTAGCCTGGAACAGCATGAAACTCAGCATTATTTCACAGACATTTTTCCTTGAGGAAGTGACTACTCCTCAGCAGATTGCAAGACACTCCTGTGCCACTCTGTGGCTGAGTGGCCTGAAAAGCTTCAATAATAAATGCTTTTAATGGTTCAGAAGGATGAATTCTGAGTCCCCAGACAGCACATGTGGCATAGCTGGAGTATATAGCTATACTAGAGTTAATTAAAATATCCCAATGGACTGATGATTTCTTTAATCATGAGGATGACAAACACAAAGTATTGAAGATAAATACTAGGAATAAAATCACTCGTAACTTGTATAGTCAGTATTGTTGCCACCAGCTTAAACAGTGATAATTTGAAGTACTTGAATTGGATTCAAATACCACTAATCACATTTAACAAGAAAGACCAGATGTTTTCTGGGAGAAATTACTGCAAACAGATCTCCATTTTATTGATGCAATCTTTTACCAGCAAGTTCTACAAAGTTTCAGCTGGTTTGTTCCAGTTCCTAAGGAAATAAGGTCTCTTGTCTTCAGTTGATTTTGTAGTCTTTTTTACTCTCATCAGTTTCCCCTATTCAACAAAAATAAAGGGGGTAATTTGAAAGATAGTGGTATTTTCTGACAGAAGAGCTATTGCCATTAATTGTAACAAACTTTCGTAATGCCACACCTCTTCAAAAAGAACTGGCATGTGCCTTGAAATCCTGTAGATCCAATATAGTATTTACTTTATTTTTTTTATTTCCAGGACATGTTTTGTGACCTGGTTACTCTCCTTGGTTATTTTCTGAAAAAGACTGTCTTTTCTCTCTGTGTATTGCCCTGGAAAAGAAACACAGCAGTTACAAAACAGTGTAATTACTTAATCAGTACTTTTCTATCCCAGTGCTATGATCATACAGTACAATAATTGCCCAAGTGGATGAATATTTTCCATTTCAGGATCTAGTGTAATACCACAAATGCACAACACATTTTGGAGGCCCTGTCCCAACAAGAAAAAAAACAACTTTTTTTTCCATCACAGCTGAATGGAAGTTATAATAATCTAGATGAGTAATTTGTATGACACTCATTAATATTTAACACATGGTTGCCACTTGAATTTGTTGGTAAACATTGGATATCCAGCAAAATTAGGTATTAATGCTATCATAGACAGAAAATTAATAACCGGTTTTGTTGACCACTGTTGTGATCCTGATCTGCAGTGGTAGCCAAGACTGATAAAATAGCAACATAGTGCCAAACTAAAGTCAATAAACAGTACATTTTTCTCCTTTATATGATTTTTTATTTGGCTTGGGATTGTTTTCCAGAATATTAAGCTAATCTGGATATATAATAACAATAGAAACCGAGAGTGCTCCATACATTCCCATTGGATAGTGGTTTTCAAAGTAAAAATTAAATGGGTTTTGTCTATGTGACCTGTGTCATTTCAGAAAACCTGATTGTGCCACTGATTCTCCCATACGCTTATACAAGGATTTGTATCAGAAAGCTGTGACACCCTTGAGCAAACAGCATTTTCTCATAATCACAGCACATTTTAGGGCATCAATAATTTTAATCCATTTTGCACTCTTCATTCACTGCTAAGTTTCATCCAGTTTAACTTTCCAACATCTTTCCTGTCACTCCCTCCAGCAGACTCCACAGGATCTCCTACTGAAAAAGTATTTTAAAAATACACAATGTTATCTGTCTTTCATTTTCCAATGCTAGAGTGTCTTGAGTGTGTTTCTGTTGTTCAACCTCCAAATACATAACAGGGACCTTTTTAGACAGAACAACATTAATAATTGAACTGATCACCCAGTGTGGGCTCAACACCTCTGTATTAAAAGTTTAATTCCAGACCATTTTTATACATACAACCTATATATGTGAACTGCAACTGCTTCAAAATCTTACATGTTTCCATGTATGATTCAAAAAGTATTGGTGCCTTCATCTCTGGGAGGACACTCTGAGAACTCTACTGGCTCTATCCACTGAGCAATGGAAAGATCTCTGAGTTTTCTGTGCTTCAGCCTGCCTACCCTTCCTCTAGTAAGACATGGCAAGTAACAGGCTGCCAACTCCTTCCAAGTGAACTGCATTTTATTAGCCTAGTAGAATATCCCACTGATTTTCTTGTATTTATTTTGACTCATTTGGTGTTTTAGAAAGGAAATCACCGGAATAATACCTTGGAACTGAGCAAATATTACTTTCTTTTAAAAATAAGCAGCCTAACTTCACCTACACAGAGGCAAATCCCACCATGAATAATAGAAAACTGATGTATGTTGGTATTAAGTGGAAAGGCAGCTCATGCAATGAAATTTCACCATTTCTGTAAAATCAGTAACAGTCTTGATGGACCTAGAGCTCTACTGGCCTTTTAGCTGGCACTCTAGACTGATTTCATACTAGAACAGACAATACCCTTAACTCAGACAGACATAAGAAGCTGACAGAGTAGCACCACTAGTTTGAGTAATTCAAGCTAGATTCAGGTGCCTGTCAATTGAACATTTATGGATGTGCCAAAATAGAGAGCATTGTTCATTCATGTGAAAGGCCAATATCTCACTTGAGATACTAAAAGGAGGCAAGTTTAAGCAAGGCTTCAAGTAGGAACAGCATTTTACAGCCTTCACCTCTTGGACTGATAGTAGCTCTGTATCCAGTCACCTCAATTTATCCACCCTCTGCCTGTGGGAGTGTTAAGGTTTACGTATATCCTATAACTTCCTTCATAAATGAAAAAAACTATAATTACAAATAGCAACTGGAATAAACTCCAGGGAACCTGCCCACTGCTACTGATATCCCAAAACACTTGTAATTTTTATTTACTATTCTTCTCCATAGTCTGCAGACTGCAGCACAACCTCAGTGGACTTGAACAAAGCTCCATCTTATATTGTAGGACATTTACAGCTTGGATAACTCATAAATACTTCAAGCATGAACAAGTTTGCTGTCATATTTACTGTGTGAATCTTGTCCTTCTGGCTTGCAGTTACCTTGTTCTTTGGGCTGTAGGCATGATTAGAAAGCTCTGACCATCATTTGCATCTTCCCTCTAGACAATATATAACATATTAATGAATTTTCTTCTACTTCTCCTGAGTAGAGAGTAGCCGCTCCTGAGTTTAAATGTTGAAAACAGTAATAGTTCTCATCTCTCTCTACACTGCTTTCCCAATTCTGACATTGATAACCACAAACAAGAATTGTTCTTTATTTACCTTCTTTACTTTGTGTATGATTTTACTGTGGTTCCACAGAGCCCCGTCCCATACTTATCCATACCCTAGTCTGCAGGGTTATATTACACTCGTTTTTATGTGGACATATTTCTTACCACTGATTGCAGAGAGATTCTAGACATCTAGATAATAAAATGCAATTAACTTTTTTGACCACTGAAGAAAGATGAGATTAAAGCCACTTAAGGTTTCTATGCAGTTTTAATTTGTTGTGTTCTGCACTCACACATTCCCCTCACCACTTTACTCTGTGTTCTGCTGCTTCTGCTCCTCTTGCTCTGTCTTGTGAATTTTTCTGAAGTAGTTGGATATCTCACTGTTCTTGCAGCATTTCTAAATCTCAGACATCATTTTGTTGCCTTTTATCCAACCTGGAAATGAAACTCGAAATAATTTTAGTAAGGAGGTAATACAAAAGGGGATCTTTATTTGAAGGTGTTCAGGAGCAGTTATGGAAACATGTCCATGAAAGCCCACCCCTACAGGGATGAGTACACATGCATAGGTTTTGGGAAATTAGCATAATTGATAAAAAGCACCAATTAGGAGGACAAGTGGTGATGCAATTCCCCCCCAGGCTGAGTTCTCTGGAGCCTCCCCTTCGGCACTGGCTGTGCTCTGTCCATGGGAATGTGTCTCAAAGAGCTGTTCTTGGCCTTGGCTCCCAGGTAGAGCCAAGAGACCACTGGGACCTGGTACCTCCTGGGCATGGAGCTCTGGAATTTGTTTTGTCTTTCTGCTGAGGGAAAGGCCATGGAAAAGTACTGGGAAAACTAGCTACTAATACAATAGATGACAGAGTTACAAATAGATGTGTGAACAACACAGAGAACTTATAAAAGAAAAAAGTACCCAAATGGCATCAATTTGATTATGCATGCTCCCATCTCTTGTGCACTTGGCTTTAGGTACTTTTTGCTGTTTGATTTGAACATTTTTACTTTACAGAATCTGTTTTCCAGTGCCTGTCCCCCTCGATCTGCTGAGTGCACACACTTCTCTCTTTCCTTGTACTTCCAGCCTCTCTTGGTTATTGCTGCATATTAATGCAGACTGACATAAGCTTTACATATACTTAAGTCTGCATCTTCCAGAAGTCCTATCTGTAGTTTTCAACCTTAAATTCCAATTGTTATCTGATCTGTGATAATTAAATCTGGCAAAATGCCACAGTTAACATGGTTTCCATTAAATTAAGGTTAGACAGGAATTCCTCACTGAATTCTACCTTGCTTCTGCAATTTTAAATGAAGCCTGATCTTCCAGATACTTCATTTTTTTCCTTGGGCATACAATATACCTTAAGGCACCTCACTTTTAGAGTTCAAGCTAACATTGTAGTTCATAGTTTTATTATAATAAACATCAGTAACTTCAAGTCCAGTAAAATAAGTAATATCAAATATACTGTTTTGCTTCTGGATCTAGTTCTTTCTAATATTTCTCCTGATGTCTAGTTGATAGAAGTGAAAGACTTTTAAAATTTACAGACTTATACTCAAAGACAGTGTAAAATGACAAAAAAATACAGAAGACAGGATTAGAAATTGATTTTGACAGACTGGAAAAAGAGTCTGAAAAATGGAGCACAATAAAAACAAAGACAAGACTTTACACTCATGAAGAAATAATCAAGAGACACATTATAAAACAAAGTTAGCCTTTTTTTTTAAAGACTAAATATGAGGCTAACATGAGTTGACTGTGACTGTTGTAGGAGAGGCATAGAGCACATTGAGATATATGAACAAAAAAAGAATTATGTAGTTCTTCAGCCAGTTCATCATTGTTACAGCCTTAGTAGAATAATGTGTCCAGTTTTAGAGAGAGCACATGAGGGAAAAAAAAATAGATTAATCTGAAAGTTAAAAAAATCTGGTTTAGGGCAAGTCTTGTTTTGACTAAAGAAAATTGAGGGAGGATGTCATACAAGTCCCCAAGAAAGTAAAAACTGTTTCACATTACTCTGTGAAGAAGCAAGAAAAAAAAAAATCTATGTTCTGGGTTTGTGGAGAAAAACAGGAGAACATGAATTTCAGCTACAAAGAAATTCAGGTTAGCTGCTAGGGAAAAATCCTAGAAAAAAGAACAGATAAAACAATAAAGTGTACAAGGAAGTTATATTGCTTCAATTAATTGATATCTTGATAAGCAGAGTAGCCAGATTATTTACAGATTCTTTTGAGGCATAAGGGGGAAATATCAGAATTATCATTAAGCCTCTGCATATGTTGTAAAACCCTATTTTTCTATAATGATGGGTAAAAGTCAAGATCCAACAGCTAATTTTTATGTCTCTCTTTCAATAAACTAAATCTAACTGTTTATGTGCATCTTTTATTCCTTTCCAGTATCTTTTTTCAAGGAGAGCTTCAGTTCTCTGTACTCTCTTTTACCTGAAAGTCATTCTGTCTCTCTTCCTAACCAGATTAGGCTGACCAACTTTTTCTTACATACTTCAGACTTAAGGGCAGACTGCCTAAGATTTTCCTAGGTACTTTGGACTTAAGATCTTCCCAATCACCACCAGCCTGACACTGCCTTTTGGTTGGTTTGCTACCATTCTGAACTGGCAACCCAGAATTAAACCCTGAGGATTTATAAGTGATGAGGTTCATAGAACCAACTCCACAAAACAGAAGTGGGAAGAGAACTCTTTACATCTCTTGCACATCATTATCTTCAGGACAGCATTGATAAATGCTGTGCTGAAAATGAGACTAAAATCATATCCTTTTTCAGTGTTTGTGTGTGTGACTTGGGTACTGGGAGACGTTATACTGCCTAATCAGGATGCAATTATTTCATAGGTGTAGACACTTATAAAACACTCTTTTAAAAAGTCAGTGATCTCTTTTCTAAGATACTGATGTTAAAGCAATAGGAAATTATGCCCTTTATTCTCAAAAGCCCTTGGTGAAAGTAGTTTAGGAAGTGGAAAGCCAGAACTCAATGCCCTTTTTATCTAAATTAGTCAAAAATTTTGTTCTTCCAGGAAAGAAGACCTAACTTCTGGGATCTAAGTCTGGACAACAGAAAATAGAAAAAAAAAAAATTTTTATTCCAATATCTATTCAATTAAAAAAAAAGTGTGAATGGTTCTGGGAACAGGGACAGAATACAGACATGAATTGGAAACAGAAGAAAAGCAAATGAAATAGTTCTGGAGTCAGGGATCAGGTCCCAAAGCTTCCCTTTCTTCTCTGAGTGCTTGAACTGGCAGGGACTGCACAGGCATTGATCCCAGGATGGAATGGAGGAAAAGTAGGAACCTGTGTGCTCAGACTGGGACAGTTCTGAGTAGCTACAGCAGCAGAAGTACAGCTATAAATGAATTTTTAGGCTATGAAGAAAGATGCTTAATGATTTCAGGTGATTTCTGTGCTAGGCCGCTTTGATCATGTTTTTTGCTTGCATTACTGTCTCAGCCTTTAGTGCCTAAAATTTAATTAGCTGGGACCAAAAAAAGTCGTGTTAAGAATTTGAATCCTGAGATAAAGGCACAATCACATCACATGTTGATTAGAATCTTCATTTCATCTCATCAAATCAATAGGGCTGCATAACTGCAATGAAAACAATATTTTGCTTAGTTATGCAAACTGATTTGGCATTCAGACTTCTTTCTGTTTGTTCATTCATATGTAAAACTGGAATGATTATTCTTTTTGTAAGTAAAATTGGAGGTTTGAAGACTTTGCATTATTGTTGTTATGAGAATAATTACAGAAGCCAAACAGTAAATTAGTAAGAAGTAAGTTGCATTGATATGGAGGAGTTCACCCATAAAGACATTTATGCATCCAATGAAGAGCAGTAGCTCATGCATCCAAAGTGTAGCCTGAGAACAGGAGCTCACACAGCATTCCTTTGTTTTTTACATCACCTTATATTCCCAATGCTCTTTTTGAGCAGTGACTTCTACTGTCCCAGAACTTTTGAAAGTCAGCCAAGTTATATCAGCAACTGAAAAAAGCAATAACCCTTGAAATTTTAAATGTGAACCAAGGCTCATGATATCGATTGAAGTGTTCCTTCTGTTGCAGTAAGCATTGCTATGCATACCAAGGGATCTTGTCCTGTATGTGCCACAAATCTGCTACATGTGGAAAAAAGGTCAGGTAATTCTGGATATTCAATATTCTCTGAAATGCTTTTTGCCACCCCAAGTGCATTTATTCCCAGCTTTCAATCTTAGTAGTAGAAATTTTAACAGTTATAGGGCTGGGATTTATTTCCTCTCCCTGTTTATCCCATAGCCACAATTAGATATTTTCCAGTTGTGAAAAGTCCTCAAATGTCCTGGAAACAGATCAGGTTCTGGCAAACAAAAAGTAATCCCTAGAGACTGAATTTTCATGCTCAGTGGGCATATCCAAAAAATTTGTTCATTGTCTGTGCAAAGAAGTTTGACAATGGCAGAATAGTTTCATGAATAGCATACCACATGTTAAGCTCATAACCATGGAGTTGTCAGAACCAGGGCAACAAGAAAAGATTACTGCACTCCTTGCAGTTATACACATGTAGGATATGTTTTATGCATGGGCTGACTGAAGTGTCTCACAGTCCAGTTCTTTCCCCAGGCAATACCTGCATTTTCTTGCTGCCCACTGTTTGAGAGGGACCATGGCTGTATTTGAGTATTTGCATTCATATATGCAGTGCTTAAATCATACAACTGCCCACCCCCTGCATAATGCTAATCACTGGTACTGTTCAATACACTAACAGAAAATGTACCATAACCCAGAGAAAATAAGCACCAATTAGGTGCATCATATAATATGTGAAATTCATTAGTGAAAATTATCTCCAGATCAAAATAACATTGGGAACACCTTTTTATTTAATCTCTAACCAGTTTATCTCAACAACCAAACTTCCTTAATTGAGGAGGAGAGT
The DNA here is from genome assembly GCF_963513975.1 of Fringilla coelebs. Classification (NCBI taxonomy): domain Eukaryota; kingdom Metazoa; phylum Chordata; class Aves; order Passeriformes; family Fringillidae; genus Fringilla; species Fringilla coelebs. The sequence goes on along the minus strand of NC_140029.1, from coordinate 23,860,012 downwards.
TTTATGCCATGGTGCACTATTAAAACTAACCTGTATAAACAGTCTGATATAAATATATGTAATCCTTCAGCACTGATTAATGTACATAGCTTGACATAATTAATCCTGTCTGCCAGCTTAAATGCATAGGAATTACAGTTCACTCCCCAGGTGATAACAAGATCATGCCATCTTAGCAGCTTGTTATGAGCATGGTGTTCAAGAGCAGAATTTCATTAATTCAGCACTCTTCAAAGCTGCAAACTTTGTCTTCAATTCCAGGTGCCAAGAGCTAAGATGGGGTGAGCAAATTTAGTGTGCCATCTTTTTCTTTCTGCCCTTTGTGTTTTTATTTATTCAGTACTATCTGAGAATAAATTTTAGTGGCTCTTTCTGACATGAGCTAACATATCAGCATAAAGCAGATGCTGCAAGCAGCCATCACAGCCAAAATGACCATAACCTCTGCTGAACACACACACTTTGCAGATGACTTTTTCTCAAAAACAGTCTGAAATCAAGGAAAAAACTGCAGATGAGCAGATAGGGGGAAGGGAAGGGAAGGGAAGGGAAGGGAAGGGAAGGGAAGGGAAGGGAAGGGAAGGGAAGGGAAGGGAAGGGAAGGGAAGGGAAGGGAAGGGAAGGGAAGGGAAGGGAAGGGAAGGGAAGGGAAGGGAAGGGAAGGGAAGGGAAGGGAAGGGAAGGGAAGGGAAGGGAAGGGAAGGGAAGGGAAGGGAAGGGAAGGGAAGGGAAGGGAAGGGAAGGGAAGGGAAGGGAAGGGAAGGGAAGGGAAGGGAAGGGAAGGGATGTACTTTGTTACTTTCCCTCACTGTCTTACCTTCATGCTTTTTGCATTAGGATCCTTCATCTTTTTTCTTTGTCTATCTGATAGCCTCTTTCTAAGAGTGATTTGAAAGAGTGCCACAATTTATTATTTTTTTAATGCAGAAAGAGCCAAAGCAATGTTGGCCTCCTGAATCAAGTAACACCACAGCCTTTTCCCCCTGGGAGAGGTCCTGTTACTGGCTGCTCAGACCTGGCAGTGGTACCTGATGGGTCCCAGCTGCCCCCAGCAGCAGGGGCTTGGATCAGTGTGTGGGAGGTGAAGCTAACACATGCTGCTCTGACAGCAGTTGAATAAACCTGGCCCGAAGGCTGGCTGCAGTGGTACGGAACTGATAAATCAGATTTTGATCTGTGCAGAGATGAATGGAAAAAAGGAGAAAAATGTTGAACTTTTTACCTCACCAGAGGGGGGGAAGGAGCTGATCTACATCTCAGATTCATCTACTCTACGAAATGTGAAGAAAACAGTTACTTTGCAGGCCTCATCCCTGTGTAAAACTGAGAAGTGATGCTAAGAGAATATCTGAACACAGCAGAGATAAAACTGCATCTAACAGTAGGATATTTTGTTAGACCCTGCCTGTATCACACACAGCTTTGCTTTACAGCTTTCTCCTGCTGTGTCCACTCACATGGGCCTAGAAACAACCTTAGCAGCTGATTTTTGGGCCCCTGGGTTCATCAATGGAAAAATACAGACACCCTGCAGACACGTTTGAGATGTGGCCACAAGTCAAGCAGGTGACTGAACTTCAGAAAGGTCAATGTGAGTTTTTTCCAGTCCAAAGTACAAACTTAAATCCCTGAAAAAAATGTGGATTTTGATAACCAGCTTCTGAGTCCAGAGGACTAATGAGACAGATTGTCTCCCATATCTATAAATACGGAAATAAAAAATTATATTGTTTACCCTTCTCCTGTTTTGACATCTCAGAATAGCACAGCATCCTTTCCTAATAATATAGTAACCACCCTCCTTCCAACCAAAATATCCAGAGGTGGAAACAACTGGCAGCTTCTCCCTTCCCTTCATTATTGTAACTCATTCACTTCCTCTGGGAAGCACAAAAGAGGAATGTTTTGCTATGATTGTGTATAAGGGAGTTCCAGCTTGCTGCATGTGGGTCAGAGGGTCATCTCACCCTTCAGGAAGAGCAGGGAGAGGATGGGGGAAGTTGGTGTGCAGTGAAACATGGAACAAAGGGGTTCTTTAATGGGGGAAAAGAGGCGAAATCATTCACTGACCCTAACATCAAACCTATGCAAGTTGTTGGAATCAGAAGGAGAAAATCTAGTAGAAACACATAATGGTGTACACAGACAGGTAAGGCAAAAGGTCAGTCTGGAAAAAAGGAATGTAAGGGAAGTAAATGAGGTGAGCAGCTTCTGGTAAACAGGGGGTAGAAAAAGAATTAAAAGTTCTGCTAAATTGCAGAGGTTATATATTCATGTGGAGAAATAATAAAAATTCCCTGAAAAATGATATCTGGAGGAAACACCTCAAAAACAAAGGCTGCAGGAAGTTGAGAAAAAACAAGAGATAGAAGGTGTCATTGGAAAAGTTAGTGAGTAAAATTTCTGTTATTTGCTTTTCCCACAACTATTCCCTCACATATATACCCTTTCCAATATGCAGGCAACATTTGGTTCTTAGGGGAGTGCAATGTTGAAATCCTGCTGAGCACTTTAAAGAACTTGATGCTTAATATCCAGAGGATCCTTTGAAAATCCAGGACATCATTTCTGATTGATGTACTATCCCACTGAAAACCAGCGTTTACTCTACAATAAATCACAAATGCTTTTGCTACCCCCCTTATGATTAATGTCTTGAACAGTATTTTATGCCAAAATTCACCAGTCTGTAATTGTCCTGGAGTAATACACTTGGCAACAGTTTAATACTTCTTACTCTTAGGCTGTGATTTAACACTGAGATTCTGACTTTTGAGACAATAAGGAACATGCAGAAGCATTATTTGATCTCTTTCCCTCTCATGAATCACCCACTCTTCATAGAGGCAGTCTGTTTTCATTATATTTGATCCTTGAATTTTACCTGTGAGAGCACAGATCGCGAATGGGAGGATGCTACATCGTAGAGATCATCAGTGACTTAACAAAGCCTTAGTGACTAAAAGCTTCAGTACAGGTATAGAATTGTCTTTAGTCTGATACATTAAATTTTTCTTACATCAGGAGAAACACAATAAATATTAAGGAAAATTCACTGCCCTCTTTGACCATCTCACACTGTCAAAGGAGTAGCAGTTGAAAACTGATATGCTATGCAAGTAAGAATCATAGCATAACAGCACATCTAGGCCAATAAATAAATTATTCTTTGTCTCCAGGATTCTCCAGTAAAGCAAAGGCACTGAAGGTTGTTCTGTTCTGCAAAGCAATTGGTCGAACATAGAGATCAAGAAATTAATAGAAGACAGGTAGCTTACAGTTAAAGTACTATTTTTAATAGACAAGAGAAAAAAAAGGTAGAAATTAAAAAATGCAAGGTTCATCCTCATTTTTAATAGGGGTCTCATTATGACTTCAGAAAATGCCACATGAATCTACTTGAGAAGTATTAATGGACATAAATTAGTATTTTTAAAACTTCCACTGTGGCTAAGATCTTGTTCTAATTGTAAGAATTCTGAGAATGGAAAATCTGTGCAGGATATCCCAAAAGGAAAAAGAAAAAATGTTTTATCTGGTGTCTGAATTCTAGTATCTCATATTAGAAATTTGCTATAATTTCTCACATGAAACTCATAAAGAAATGTGAAGGCAATCAGAAATCTTAATTGATACAGATAGTTTTTCTGGGTCCAATGGAATCATAGTGTCAATATATATAAGGTCTGAATATCTGCCCAAGTATGCAACTGTGCTTGTATGAGTACACATAATAATGCTAAGTAGTCTACTGGTTAAAACAAATTCTTTCCACTCAGGATTTCAGGGATCTGCTGTTTCTAACACTAACAGATGCCTCAATCTTACAGGATGCTCTGTGTTGTCAATTGCTATTCAACTGGGATTATTGTGTGGGTAAAGAGAAGGGGCGGAGATGGAAATTAAGTATATGCAGCCTCTGCCAAAGAAACAAGATAATTTTTTAAATGTTATTTTTGCTGTGATTCCTGCAGAAATTGTAACTACAAATAGTTAGCAGAGTGATGGAATAGGGAGTTAGCAGAGTGATGGAACCAGACATTTTACTTGAAAATAAGTATTTACTTGATAGCAATCTCAAGCGAAGACCCAGCTTTAATGAAAGTATTTGCAATGCCTTGTAACTCCAATTACACCTTCAGCAGAAATGATTCCTTGCTGAAATCATATGGCTTTCTCTCAAAATACACCTATTTGAAAACACAAATCAGACTACTTTGCTATTTTCATAACTTTAAAAACTAATGCTGAACACAGATCATCTTATCCAGAAGTAGCTCACAGAGAAAGCACCTAACTAACCTGGAGTTAGTTCATCACTTATTGCTTCCCAGCCTTCTGTCTTTTGTCATGCAGATGTATACAGCTCTGTCAATGGAAGTGAATGAGATAGAAAGGAAAACTTAATTACCTAATTGCCTATTTAAAAACCATTTCTTTGCAAATTTTGCAAATTTGAAAAATAAATTTCATGAGAAATGTAAAGTCAGTTATGTAGAAGTGGAAGTTAAGTGTAGAAGTGTATGTTAAGATTTTCCCCTGGGAAAGAAATCCAAAATTCTTCTGAGGTGTATGGTGGCCCCTAGTGGCCCCTGTCTTCAGACCAAAATGTGACAGCTGTCATGTTTTAAAACATACTTGTTGGGATGATTTATTTCAAATTTATTATGCAAGTGCAAATGACATATTTATTAGCTTTGTTTATTTGCAACTGCATGTAAGTGCCTGATGTTGTTTATCTTCTGGAAGGAAGCATGCCATAAATAAATTAAAAAATTATATATTTATATATATGTATATTAAGATACATTCAAATCAGAGATTAGCTTGAATCCAATTCCTTAATTTAAACACCCTTGTAAAAAGATAAGAATATTAAGTTAAGTTTCAAAATGTTTTAGCTCTAAACTTCTTCCCTGCAAATAGGTTTTTAATATTTCTTCATCTGAGCTTATTGCAATGTAGAGGATAGTTGCATAGAAAAAAAAAAAAGCTGATGCTTCCAAGTCCAAAGAATAAAACCTCAAACTTTTGTTTTTGTCTCATCTCATTCTAGAGGTTCATAAATTTGGGAGAGTCTTAAATCCTTTAATATTATGCATTTTAAGGATTTTTAGAATTCTGGTTTGAGGCAGCCCCAGAGTCACCTGTGTCCTGTGGTGCTGGGAAGCAGAAGAATATCACAGACCAACCATGAGGATTTCAGCTGTGCTTTGGTCTAGAGTTAGAGCTGCTCTGCAAAGAGCCACTTCCATTTCCTCTCCTTCTCTAATGCTGGATTCTTCGTGGATCAGAGATCCTTATAAGAGCAAATTACATATCTGTAAGAACAGATCTTGCAGAGTACTTTACAGGATCCCTTCTGCCTTTGTTGGTTGTTTGTTTTACGATGACTGACAAGCAGTTTTTAGTTTAAATTTTTTTTGTTTAAAAATTCTTCCCCAAAAGATAATAAACAACATAACTGTGTTATCATTATAATACTGGGCAGTAAAACAGTGAAACAAATTGAGTTGACTGAGCTGTGGGAACATTTGTGTTCAAAATGGATCCTTTTGTCAACAGTATTATTTTCATATAACAATGTGAAAATTCTTCCTAGGCTTTAAAAGACATTCTTTATTGCTTCCTGCTGCCTGATGAAGACCAATTAATGTTTTGAAAATAATGTGATATTGTGTAACAGTCCTGAACTGACTGTTACAGTTCTTTATAAGTAGGCATTTAATATATTCAGAAAATTCATAACTTTTCTAAAATACTGGTGGCTTTGTAATTGGTTGTATCTAAAGCTGGTTTGTATATGCTGTGATATCTCTCAAAAAGCTTTCTTACTGAATATCTAGCAGGTAAAATAATCTTTGGCAATCTTGCTTGTTTGAATAGACGTTACCTCAATTTCAGAGTTGCAGCATGGAAATAACCAAAAATTTAATTTCACAGTAGAATCGTTTCCATGGCATTTAACATATAACAATAATTGTGAAACAATAAACTGGGAAATGAGATGTGTCTATGGGGGGAAACATCTACAGAGAGAATGATAGAATGTCACTCTCAGTGCATGCCAAATGGCAAATCATTTATTGCCTTTTTACTGAGCTCTGATCTGCTGGGCATTGACTGTCCCATATATTTCTGAAAGCTGTTGTTATTAGGAGACAGCTGTTAATGACAGTGGCATATAAATCCTAGAACACAAACAGAATAATCCCAGAAAGCTGCATGCTACCCCTCAGGAATTTCCCCTTCCAGTTTCCATGGCATTGTGGTCTGCAGACATCCCAGATTTGCATTCATACTCTAAACCTTTTGGGTCCTTCATACTGAGACAAGCAGAGCTTCCTCTCTTCCTCTTCTTTACTTTCAATCTTAATAATTTAGCCTTCTATTTATGGACTCCTGTCCTATTCATTTTGTGCCAAACAAATGTTTGTTCTCCAAGTTTTTCTTTTTAAAAAGGGCCCTTCTGTTATGTACTGCTACCTTCCTGTCGCTGTGGAACACGAAAGAACACAGGCGCACACCGCTGCTCTCAAGGTGAAGAGAAAAAAGGGAAGTTTATTTTCTGACTCCAACATTTATAGATTTCCAAAAGTGACAGTGGATTGGAGGGTGACAGTGCCACCTCTCCAATGACACTGGACAAACCAACAGTCCATCAAAGTTCTCCTCCTCCATAAAGGAATGCAAAACAATGTGCTATTTACAGAAAGTGTGTGAGAAAGTTCTCTACAAGAATGTCAACATCAGAAGGTTTAGAAAATCTTAAAAAATAAGGGTGACACCTTCCTTTTCTACATATCTCTCCTAAAGATTTTTTGACCCTGCTATATCCCTATATACAGAAGAAGAGGAAATCTAAAAATCTAACAATGAAGGTCAACAATTCACATACTTTCCCACTATAAATAAACCAGATGATCTGACTTTTTAATATAAAAAAGCTGGTCTTTGTGACCTCTAAAGTAAGACTTTAACTCATCAAGGTCCTCATCCTTCCAATCCCCTCTTAAGGGATTGGAAAGCTTGATTAACTTGGATTGTTCAACTGGGATCTACAGTGCTGAGAAGCTTTACCTTTAGAAACCAATAAAGTGGCAACTTGTTTGTGGCACCTTGGAACTTTATCAGCCCTTGGCAAGGTGACAAAAAATAGAAGTTTGTGGGAGCTGCATCTTTCACAATGGATTCATGCCTGTTGGAGCTTTTTACTTTGGGGCATGAGTGCCTTGACTCTGTCTCTGGAAGCCCAGGGGTGGCCATGGCCATGTCCTGCCTGGCAGCTGCTGTGTTTGCTGCTGTTTGGAGGGTTGGTCACCTGCAGAGCCCCATACAGAGGATTCCATAAGCTGCCATATCTCTCCAGACATCCCCCATGCTCCTTCCCCACCTCCCACTTGCAGCAATGGGTGAAAATTCCTTGATTTTTTTTTAAAGAACTTGAGGAGTCTGTTTATATCTGCTCAGTTGCATCACTTGCAATGAACCTTCTTCCTCCCTGAGATTTGTTCTGTGTATATATGCAATCAATTATCTTTGTAGGTCAATATTCTCCTAGAATCAGCCCTAGCATATGTCCATACTGTCTCTCAATTTCTCCATAAATACATCTTCACAAGGAAATGCACTTTCAAACTCCTAAGCCCTGCAATGCTCATCAATTCTCTGTTTCAACAGAGAAACTCTCCAGTTATTCTGAAATATAACCCTTTTCTGGAGGCTTAAACATGTTTGAAATTAATTTATATACTCACTAACCTTTGTACTAAATGAACACATTAGGAGGAAAGTCAGTAAATCATGTAACAATTTCAAAAAAGTATTGCTGCTACAGCCCGTGGTGTCACTACCCTGAGTTATTTACAGAAACAGACCCAGGGAGGGTATCCAAACTTTTTTAAGGAACACAAGAAAGCAGATTTTGGACATACCTTGAATGAAATTGTAACTGCTTATTGCATTACAACTTTGCATTTTCCAAACAAAAAATTGAAATCTGCAGTCAGGAAAAGCTCAGATTAAGAAACTTACTGGTAAACTAGGTTTCTAGTGCATGCTGAACCATATAGCTCAAAAGTGGTCTCTTAACTATTTAGGAATTGTGGAAAATGTTTCTGGCATCCTTGAATGGAAATTCAATCACTTTTAGCAAGCTTGCTCAGAAAAAATATCTTGGTCTGAAGTGTCTGGGTGTGTCTGAACTTTGTATTTGTAAATGTCCAAATTTAAGTCTCCAGTGACACAGGCACAGAAATACTAAAACACTGAAGGCATCTATGCAAATCTAGCTTCCACTCTACTATGTTTAAAAATATAAAATTTAGAAGTACTGATCTTTGAGTCTTGCCAAATTTACCCAGTTTCGGAGGGCAAATGCATGACCAGGCTTTGTAACTTCCACAACCTGCCATTTGCTACTATTTCTTGTCCAATATCTTAAAAATACAAACTCAATTATTTAAAAGCAGGGTGGGGGTAAAGATAAATATAATTTAAACAAACACATACAATAAATTTTTGATGGCTCATATCTACTCCACAGGAGAAATTTTATGGTGCGAAAATGCTCTTAAGTTTTCTATAAATAAAAGCACAAACCCTGTTTTTTTCCCTGCTTTCCATCTTATGGCACTGTGACTTAAAACTAACAAGCAGAAAGTGTCAGACACCACTGAATCATGATAGGAGCACAGTGAACTTCCTGCTGAGTGAGGCAATGGCTATTCCAGGTGGGCATAACTATGGGATCAAATGACCATCAGTCCACCATGCTTATTTGAAATACCTCTGAAGGGATTCTCTATTAACTGTTGCTCTGTCACTCCCCGCAAGTTGGAATGCAAGGAGAATCCCATGGAGCTCGTTTTTTTTGCTGGGCATATCACCTTCATAATTGCTGAAGTTAAAACATGGAACACTGTCACACATCATCAGCTTCACCAGTTCTGAAAGCCATGTGCTGGCCAAGCTCACAGCAGCTGCTGCCACAGACAAGAAACTTCAATGGCAAACAATTCTTGGGCACTGCCATACTCCTCAGCTAAAGGTCTCACTTCATAAACAGCCAGCCCTCAAAGATGACATTTTATGGAAAATGCTTCTGCAAGGTTACCAGTGTTGGCCTGGGAGGGTTGTGGAAGAACACAACCCTCCCAGTTACCAGTGTTGGCCTGGGAGGGTTGGGTGGAAGAAAATTCAAATTCAGCATCCTTAGAATGAAACTGGAATTTCAGAATTTACCATACAGAGAAATTCTGAGTCATCATTGTTTGATTTAAGTTCAGTAAAATCTAATTTGGGAAGAGGGAACTTATAGTAGTAGTATATATAATTTTTATAGTAGTAGTTATATATAATTTTTATATGCATTAAAAATTGCAATAAATTAACATCTTCCTCTGCCATAACAAATGCACGCAGTTGGGGGTTCACATATGCTGAAAGAAAAAACACATCTGTTTTACTACAGAGCTTGACTGTTTAAAATATACCTATGTTTTAACCCTGTTAAAATGTCTCCATTATTATGCAATCAAAGCAACTGAACATTTCATTTACATATTATATTTTGAGTGCTAGTATTGAGAAAACAGAAAAAAATATGTTAATTTCTTCTCAAAAAAAGTTTCTGGCCTTTAGGGGTCATTTCTCATTCTCTCCTTCAGCTCTTAGAAGTGCACAGTTTCTTAAAAACCAAAAGTGAAAACAAAATCTCTCCTGAGATATTAGAGTCTGAAAGCTGCAAATGATTTTATGAGCCTCGTACATTGATATTCTACAACTGCTGCTATACAACACCTCCACAGAGTTATAATAATTTCTTTCTGTCAGTCTGTGGGAGGATGAAAAAGAGAACAATGAAGAATGCTTTTTTCTTCTCAAAAACATCACAAAATATTTATTAAATATTTACTATCCAAAATAAATCTATTTAGCATTTTATTCTTTCAAAGGTAATCTCATAATTTCTCTTAAGTATTTTTTTTACTTTTTTCGCGCAGTCTGCTAAGGTGTAATGTGCCAAATATGTCAGATGGTCCTACAACAACACAGAAGACGTTTGAAAACAAGCCAGTTCTGAAGAAGTGACACAACTTTCCAAGCTTTCTTCTAGGTTAAATCTCACCCAAGTGCTTCCTAGGCCCAATCTAACCTAAATCCTGAGCTTGTGCAATGTGTGAGTCTGGCTTCTCCTGACACATACCTTACCTGTAGGGAACTGAAGTTAGAGGGTCTGCTTACATGGTTTTTCTTAAATTTAACCCAGGTTCATCTAGATCACCACTGAACTGACAGACTACCACAAAAATGTGCTTTGTCCCTCTTGCAGAAGCCAGTCTCCAATAAATTTAGCGTGCAGTCACACAGCCAGATGTATCAGGAAAGAATAATGGGCAGTGCTGGAGAGAGCTCTGGGTGATACTAAGATCAGTCTGCTTCCTCCAGCTGCTCCCACTTTGCCATTATCTTATGCTCATATCTAAACTGCTCAGTGTCTCTCAGGACCTGCTCCAGTGCTCCAAAACCTCACTGTTATTCATGTGACATGCAGGGACATGGGAGTGATCTGCAACAGCCATTGGCAGACAAAAAGGGAGCTCAGCAGGTATGGCCAAGCACTCAGCAGTAGCACACACCAGGCTTGCAAACAGCCTGTTCTCAGAGCTGCTGCTTCCCCTGCCCATATGGACATAGACTAAAAAGCCAGCTGGAACAGCTTGAGATTTTATGCAAAAGATCATCTTACAAAATACTGAGCAGTCATACCTCTGCCAGCAGGGCAGACCTCTACTGGGTCCTCCTGTTCCAAAACATCATTGCAGAGCAGACTTTTGAGAAAATTGTGGTTTGTAAGAAGCAAATGTACTTCACTTTGTTCCCAAAAGAACACTGAATAGAAAAGAATAAAGCAATTAATTATAATTCACTCGTAGAGTCCGAGGCAAAATCAACTTAAAGCTCCTGAAATAGAAAGTAAAAAAAAAAAAACCAAGAAGTTAATGAATAAAGCAAGACGTGTGTGTGTGTGTGTGTGTGTGTGTGTGTGTGTGTGTGTATGTGTTTTAATTGGGTCAAGTAATCTCTTTGTGGCTTTGAAACAGTTAACCCTGCACTTAGGGCTTCATCAGGGAGAGGAAAGGATAAGGGCTGATCACAAAGAAAAGGGAGGAATGAGAAAGAAAACATAATGAACAATTGCTGCTGCTTCCTCAGTCCAGACACTGAATCCAAACCTGAAACTGGATTGGAAAATAAATCAGTAAGCCAACACATTAAACCGAAGGAAGAGACTGTAAATTCATGCTGCTCATTAAAAGCTTATTCTAATTGCTTCATTCATGGTGAATACAGTGAAGGGCACCCTGTTGGGTACAGGTGGGGTTCTGTGACAATCAGCACTTCTAAAGGTATTTATTGAACAATTCAGCAAACTTGGGTGTGGTCTTGAGACTGACAGAGTACAGGAAAACAGAGTGTGACTCCTGACTTCTCATGTTTTCTTTTCCTTTTTGTCTTTTTCTTTATTTTGCAAGATCTGCAAGAATTTCTGAATTTCTATATTTCTCCTGTTTATGCCTCTGCAGTTTCTACTCATAAACATAGTAAAGAGACAGCTTTTGCCTGCAAAAAGTTCTCTGCTCTGAGACTTTTTAATATTTTTCCTTTTTTTTTTTTTTTGAAATAAATAAAAAGGTTGCCTCTGCAGTTTATGGGAGAGAAAAAAAAAACCACTTCTATTTCTCTATTCTTACCTCCTTTCCCCCCACCCCAGTAAAACCTGAAACACATCTACAGTCCTAAAAGCAAATATCTTTTATTTCTTTCTTGACTTCAGTTCACACCATCACCTTGCCTTAGTAATGGGCCTGAGTTGTAAATGTAAGCACAGATCCCAGGTATCTGGGTGTGGGGAGCTTTTTCTGATTTTTTTGGTTTATCCTTTTTTTCCCTGTAGATGTCAAATCCATGTGGAAGTCTTGCCAGATGTTCCTCTTTAAATCAAAGCTGTCTAAGTCATTCAGCTCCTTGCTGTGTTTTAGATGTTAGTGTTAGAATCTTAACCTCAAATATAAGTCAAGTAAAAAGGCAACAATATCACTTTAATATCTTCATTTCAGATCACCTTTTCACATCTCTAGATTCAGCCATGTGAATATAGGCTTTAAAAACTTGTGCCATTTATATAATTTGTCTTTTAATAAAAATGAAAAGTCTCCTTATCACAATTTATTAGAAGAAGAAAGATTTTGTAGGAAAAAAATAAAGGAAAAAAGAGTGGGAAAACTGACCCATTCTAAAAAACCATGAAACCTAGTGATAGAGAATCACTGTCTCAGTAATTTAGAGTGTGTGGAGGGAAATTGCTAGAAATATGTGGTGCATCTAATAAGACTTTGGCCACAGCACTAGTGCTGCAATAGGGCAGTCAGTTTATGTCTTGGTATCCTTATCTTACTTCCCAGACAGTTCTCTGGAACTTCAGACTCACACAAAGAGCTGTTGAAATAGGCCAGGCTCACTAAGAAAAATGATATGTGAGAATTCTCCATACTTTCATAAGAAATTTTGATGTGAGCACATGATTTTCTTATATGACCTGTATATACAAATAGGGGTTCCCATAGTTTTAAGGCTTGACCCACTTGGCAAAACCTACAGCAACTGCCTAAATGGGTGTTGCCATTTCTCCATATTTATTGAACCATTTAATATCAAAATTATCCAAAAATGTAAAAAGCAAGACCAATGGTGATATCTTTTCCAGACAGATAATACATCAGTGAGCCTAGGTCTTCCAGGAAAAATTATAGTGTCCAGTTTAAGATAAAACCAGCTGCTTCCAGTTTTTCCAGAAGTTCCAGGGTGTTTTTAAACATCTCTTCAAGATATAGTACATCCTCTACGTTCACTGCACTGACTGCATTTGTCAAGAAAAAATCTACAGTAGTCAGGCATTGGCAGGATACAGGAGAAGAGACAAAAGACAGTACACATAACAGTCAGAAGAAGAAGATGCCATATTAAAGGAAGTAATGCCAAAATTTGGTAATAAAACATTTATTTGTTCAAACACTAATACGAGGAACAAAAAAAGTTGTTTGGAAACCAAACTTTATAAATTTACAGCTGTAGAGAGTTTTCTTCCTTTTCTTCTTATTGAGAATTATATTCTTAATAAAACTTTTGTGTCCAAATATCTTTTTTAATCTAATACTGCCTTGACATTTTTTATGTGCCTTAAAGATTTTAGCTGATGTGTATGTAACTTCACACAGCTCTACCCAAAACAGATGAAAACAGATAACTTTTAGGTTGCTAAAATGTACAATAAAAGGTTATAGGAAAAAGAACAGGCTTTTTGTTTTTATATACTCAATTTTTAGGAAAGGAAGACTAAGGAAATCCAATTATATGCAGCTCAGTTCCTGGGATGAATGCCAGCCAATCGCTCTGTCTCTTATCTTCTCCTTTGACTTACAGGGCTTTGAGATTATGTCTGTGAAGAATTAGTAAGAAACTTGTATGCTTTAATTTAGCTTTCTATTTATTTTCTCTACAAAGTGCTGCCTCCAAACCATACCTGTTTTCTCACACTGCTATGGTGGTCTTGAACTGGTAGAAAAAAATTGTAAGCTCTGTTCTCATTTTATTATGGTCTACTTCCTAAATCATAGCAATACGTTACATAAAAACTCCAACATCCATATAATTTATCTTTTCTCCCACATACTTTCTGAGATATTGATCCTTTTAAAAACAATGAGGGAGAAAAGAAAACCCTCCGTTACAAATTTTCAGCATCACACAACCACTTCTGTCTCCTGTAATAATAATCTGAATTCAAAACACTTCCTTCTACTGAAGAAAGTCAGCATATGAACATTCCAAGAAACATCCTGTAAAACAAGGGATTATTTGAGTGAAATAGACAGGGCAGGAGATCTTTCTCCTTTTTAAGGCCTTTATTAAAAGTGATCAGCTCAGGTGGGGAGAACCAATGGGTCTGCACAGACGCTGCTGCTGCTCCCAGAAGTGCAGCTTTGTCTACTAGCCTGCAGATAGAGCTGGCCTTTCCATCCCCCTAGGAGGATCAGGAGATTCCCCACTTTTTGGTTTTACATTCAAGGTCCTCTGTCCAGCTGACATCTTTTGAGGTTATGGTGATGAGTAAAAAGAGTCTTAGTGGACCCTGGACTCTGTTCCTCATGTCTAGACATCACTTCAATCTGTCAATTTTGTGTTGGCTCGTTGTTTTTAGGGGTTTTTTGCTAGGTTTGGTGAGGGGCTTCTCCCTTAGCATGCTGGCTCCGAGGTCATTTGCATGCCCTCCGATGTCCCCTCCTTTCACAGTCGGGGGGTGGGGGGTGCCATCCTCCTGGCAGCAGGCAGGGTGGCACTGGACAAAAAGGGGAATTGTCAACAATAGGGAGTTAACGACCGACTCTCAGCAGGTGATTACAACATGAAACTAACAAGGAACAGTTAGAACTCCCCCCTGGCAGCAACTGCCTCAACCTGTGAAATCTGCAGCCTTTAAAAAGAATGGGTAACTTTTTTTACTCATAACATTGAGCATCACTCTCATTAAAAACAATTTTAAACAAAGTCAGTACCAAATGGCAAAACCATCATAAACTCTGTCTAGCCGCACTTTCTTAACCTGAAATACAAACCTTTGGTTTCCTCCAAAAACATCAGAACAATTTTATTTAATCCAATATCAGTAGAGGTGCTGTTGGTCCCTAACCACACACATATTAAGGATATCTGGAACTACAATGCAGCTTTTCAGAGAAAAGCACTAGTGTTTCTATGTTTATATGAATATCTACCCTCAGCCCTACCAAACTTAGTTTGAACAAGTTCAACTGGAAGCATTTCAGTGTCTTCAGTGAAGTTCAGCATATTTGCAAGAGCAGAGGACTTGGTTATTGAATGCAGATCAACAACTTATGTGACGATATTTTTAACAACTCACGAAGAATAATTTTCATATGACAACTAAGATAATTAGAAAATTGAGAGTCCTTTTCCACAAAGAGAGAATTACTGCATAATGACAGTTCAGAGATCCTGGGTGGACGCCCTTATAGAAACTACTTAGGGAATACTCCCAGAAAATCAAAAAATGCACCGATCATCAGAGGTAATTTTGCGAAAATTGCTGGAGATTTTGAAGACTGCAAATGTTCTCATTCCTTTTGTTATTCTTTTGGAGGCCTTGTTTCCTCTCTTTCCAATTTCCCAAGTTTCAATGAAGGGACATCAGAAGGTGAGGCAGTACATTCTACTAAAATACCATTTTCTGGATGGCTTCATAGAAAACAGGCAAGAACTTATTGCTAGCAACAATATCCTACCAACAGACTCTTGTACTTTCATTCCCCTAGCTTTCCTCTTGATGTAGCCACATTCATCTGCCAACCGGTCATTCAAAAGGGAAAATTCATTAGAATATGATTTATAGTGCATCCACTGAGATCACATCCATTACTATTTTTGGGAGTTATTTCAGCAGTATAAAGCAGGCATCATGCTGACTTACCCTACACCAGTATGTTTTGGGTCTATTGTATTATTAAAGCAGTGGAATGTAGTAAAACCACACCTATTTTAATGTTCATATAAAATATTCATCTCTGTTGGATAAAGGTTTTCATTTTTAATGCATTACATAACATTCCTAACTTTAGTGGCAGAGGCTATAACTCAGGTTGTTTGAATTTATTTATATTTTTTCAAATGAAAAGAGATTTTCTCTTTGGTTTCTGTAAAAACAAGCAAAACTATTGAAATGTCTACAGCTTCTGTGCTCAATAAAGAGTCAGAATGTCTGTTTAATAAAAAGGCAGTTTTGATTTAATATCTGGTATATTAAAAGTACAGTTGTCAGTTCTCAGATATAGGCAGGTGCCTTAGTTCTACTCTGGAAAATACAGATATATATCAATCCCCAAGAGCCTGACTTCTGTGGGAAGGTAAATCACCATCTCCAAGAGATCTCCAGAATCAGGGGCTCAAGCCCATACTGACTGCTAAGAGATCACAGCCTCATCCCTTCAGGGACAGAGACCAGCTTCTCTGAGCACGGGACAAGTACCTGGGTAAGAAGCCCTCCCCTCTCTCTCCCCTCTCTGCTTGAAGCTGAGCACACCTGGGCTTCTCTCACATAGCTGAAGGAGGGAATGAGTTCAATAATCCCACTCGGCAACTGGACCACAGATGCAGAGAATCTAGAGAAGAGAATTAAACAAATCCTCATACTGTGAAGTATGCACCCCTTTCAACTCATTCTCAAAATCCTGATCAGGATTTTGTAGCCTTTATGCATTACAGGCTCCCATTCAGCCAACATCAGACAAACATCAGGAATCAAACTATAATGATGCTAAAATTAATTACTTTCTTTTACCCTGTAATTGAGTCTATCAATTACAGATAATGACAAGCAAGGATTTGAAGCTAATACTTATGGAGAATTGGCCTCCTCTGTGTATTCTGTTTATTTTCTCCACTGGTATTTCCATATTTACGTGCTCACTTTATGTGGCTTTCTTATCTGTGCATGAGTGTAGGCTGTGGACTTTCTAGGGTGAGACTATTTTTACATGAAACTCAGCAGAAGAGAGTCTAGTCAGGATTTGTAGTTCTACTGTAAGGAAAATAAACATTATTAATAAAATAATTTATTGTTATTGATTTTTCTAACTTAAGAACCAAGAAATTGATTTCATAGACTATTCCATTTACCAAATGTAGTATAACCACAGATAGATTTTTTTTTCGTCTCTGACATGTATACTCCTGCATGTGCTGAGATTCCAGAAATATTACAGTAAAAGACAGGTTGCTTTTGATTTCCTCAAGTTATTTAATGTATTCAACCCAACAGGATAAAAGGAATTTTTAAATCCTGAAATGTTTGTCTGGTTCTTTTCATAAAACTCAACATCATACAACTGCATCTAAGGAATTTACAAGGTAAGAGGGAGTTTCAGAAACTTGTTCTGAGATAAAGCTGTCATGTTAGAAGAGAAAGATAGCTCAATACACACACATGTGGTGGAAATGTGGCAGTATATCTGGAATATGTCCTCATAAATACCATTGTGTACTGACTGGGTGAAAAACTCTATAACATCAAAGGATGCTTTGGGAGAACACGGTTTCTAGGAAAGAATAGTTTAATGACCTCGGAGTTTAAGTCACAGAAAAAAATGTCAAGATGAGGAAAGAAATTCTTGATACCTTGCAATGTACTCAGATCACCTAAACATTCCCTCTATTTAAAAACAATTGCTTTTGAATGGCTTTGAGTTTCCAGTATTGCAGTATTGACTTTTATACCTTTTCACTATGTATTCATTTTATTGGTCATTCTATTTAAAAAACAAATAACATGGAAGAGTCTGGTAACAATATGTCTAATTTGTATTTCTTTTTTTTTTGCAGTGTCCTTCTTGCAGAACATGATTTTGGAAAGGAGGTTGGTGGAGAGCAGGTCAAAAGCTCTGAGATGGGCCTTAGGAACTGTAGCACAATGGGGTCTCCTCGGGGGCAATGGTAATATAAATAATAATAAAATTATAACAATTCTGCCTGCCAGGCTTCCTTCTTCAGGATATTACTGCAGTGCATCTGAATGTGCTTTGACCTGCCTAATGCTTTTTGATTCCCTATTCTGGGAACTATTTGCTCCTTCATGCATATTTCTGACTTTCTTTTAGGAGAGCCATTAAATGATTGAACAGATTTAACCCAATTTTTGGTCAGCAGCAGTCAATGAATTTGCTGAATATTTGTTTTTACATCTTGGTTTCACAGAAGCTTCAAATCTGTCAAGAAAAAATCCTATACAAAACTTTCCCTCTGAAATCTTGGGAAAGTCCTACTTTTAGTCACTTACCTAAGTACGATCCAGATGCAGTTTTTGTAATACTTATAACCAGCACCTACCTTTAATTAAAACCTTATTGCAACAACAGAGAAACAGTGGACTTTTCCACCCAGTCAAGTGGAATCCGCACATTTTGTTTCATAATTCAATTTTTACAGTGCCCTTTCCAGAAGAGACTCTTCTCTTTCCTGTCTGTCTTTGATTACTGCTGGGCTGGTGCCACTATCATGGTCTGTGCACTGCAAGACCAAATCTGAGTTTTTGCAGCACAAAAGAGTGGGTCCAGCTCCTCAGTCACTCCAGACTTGTATCTGACAGCACTCTGGAAGCACAGACCTTGCACAAACTGCCAATAAAAGCCAACCTTCCCTACTACATTCCTTTAAAAGCCACTATTGTTCTCATTCATGATTGAACAGCTCAGCTTTCATTTCCAATGAAAAAAAAATAAAAGCCCAGGCGGCATTGAACAACTTCCAGACATTTCCTATACCCTCAGAGCATGTCAGTACTATTGTAAGGCTTTTGAGTGCAGCACCCCTGAAATGGTGATGGGTTCTTTTTCCAATAGGACAAAATCTCTCTGATTAATGCCAGCACAATATTTCTATGATCTTTTAAAAGAAATTTTCCGTATGTATTAACTTGCAGAATTGGAAAGGCAGAGCAGTGAATTCATGCAAGGCACAATTTTACTGGCAGACAAATAGATGATGGATTAAATCTGGTGTTACTTCAGCTTCTTCAGTAATGAGACATTTTCATTGTGATCCCAAATTGTTTTTCTAAGTCACATTCTGGGCTTCAAGACAATGCAAGCAGTTATAAATTATTTTCATTTTGCTCAGTGTTATGCTAGAAAAACAATGAGCTCTGGGAAGATGTCATGAATGGAAGTGTTTTTAACACAGACATCTTGGTAGCCTTTTTCATCTATTTCTTGATTATGTTTCTTAATTTATCCCTTTACTAGAATTACTACCTAAAAATAAACTACAAACTTCCAGTGTGTTAAACACCAAAAGAGGGTATGGTCCTTACCCAGGAGACATTAGGATGTAAAACACTAGGCAACTGGCCAGTCAAATTAGTGAGCTATTAAACAAACATCTGTATATTTTCAATATCGATATATTTTTAGAAAAGGTATAACTTGCCT
This sequence comes from Fringilla coelebs, assembly GCF_963513975.1. NCBI lineage: Eukaryota > Metazoa > Chordata > Aves > Passeriformes > Fringillidae > Fringilla > Fringilla coelebs. Next base: position 23,840,951 of record NC_140029.1, on the reverse strand, counting down.
CAACTCCTTTCATATTCTGACACGTATATTTTAGGGAAGGAAAAATGGGGATAGAGATTATATTACACACAGAATGGGTCTGGTTAGAAGGGATCACAGTGGTCACCTGGTCCAACCTCCCTGCTCCAGCAGGCTCATCCCAGAGCACATTGCACAGGATTGCATCCAGATAGTTCTTGAATATTTCCAGTGAGGGAGACCCCACAGCCTCTCTGAGCCCCCTGCTCCAGTGCATGGTCACCCACACAGTAGGGAAATTCTGCCCCATGTTCAGGGGGAGCTTCCAGTGCCTCAGTTTCTGCTCACTGCCTCTTGTCCCATTGCTTGGCAGCACTGAGCAGAGCCTGGCTCCATGCTCTGACACCCTCCCTCAGATACTGACAGACATTGATGAGGTCCCCTCTCAGCTGTCTCTTCTCGAGGCTGAGCAGGTCCAGCTCCCTCAGCCTGTCCTCATACAACACACTCCAGTCCCTAAATCATTTGTGTTGCTCTCTGCTGGACCAGCTCCAGGAGCTGCGTGTCTCTCTTCCCTGAGGAGGGCACACAGCACTCCAGATGTGGCTTTGGCTGGCCTGAGCAGAGGGGCAGGATCACCTCCCTTGACCAAATGCTCTTCCTGAGGCACTCCAGGGTTCTATTTGCCTTCTTGGCCACAAGGGCTCACAAGTTCATGGACACCTTGTTGCCTGATATTAATTTAAATTTTATTCATATTAAGAAAGCCCCAACTCACTGCTTTCTCTATGATGAACTAGCAGAGGTGGAAATGACCAGTATCTGTGGGCAGGTTAGACAGACTTTGGTTCTTTGCTTTCTAGAGGAACAGGGAGCAAAATGCTAATGCTTCCCTCCATTGTGCAAGGGAAAAAATAGTTAGATAGAAATAAAATTATTTTTAAAATCCAACCCAGTGAGTAAGAAAGTATTTACATGAAAATATTAAGTAGGAAGGTATCTTCAGTCCTGCTTCCTGGTGTTTAAGTGCCTTTTTTAATTAAAAAACAAACAAACAAACAACAACAACAAAAAAAACAACAACTCACCAACCAAAAAAAAAAAAAAAAACCATTAAAAACCAAAAGTCTCTGCTAAATGTGAGCCCAGGCACAGTTTTTCATTAAGAATGGTCCATGGAAGGTATAAAGAGTGCTTCTCTTGGGCACACTCCTGTACATAATTTCCCTTGGTACTGGAGCAGTGAAAATCTCTGTCCACTTAGAGGGATTCAGATACTCCAGTGAAGCTGCATATGGAAGTCACTTGAAGCTCACTCTAAGAGGAAGCAGAGAGATACAGTGAAGGTGGGGCTCTATAGCACACTGATAGGACATTCACCTGGAAGGCAGGAGTCTAGCCAATGATTTATTTTTGTCCCAGATGGCAAAGCCCAGTCCATATCCCCAGCAAAGATCATTCCTAAAAGCACAGCCACTCAAGCAGGAGATCCAAACAGCCCTGCAGTGAGCTACTTTAGTTATCCAGAAATCAGCCCCATCACTAAGGAGCTCATTGGAAGCACCTGTCCCAGCTGTCACTGGGATTTCACCACCCACCCCCCTCCTTTTTTGATCTGCTTGAAATAACACCTTGTTACACAAAATGAAAAAAATTATCATGTCTGTTATCTAATGGTTTTGTTATTCAGCATTTACACTGAAAGTCATAAAGAAGGATGTCCATGTGGACCAGCTTTCTCCCATAAAAGCAAATAAACTGGACTACATGCCCCATTTTCATGAATATGAAAGAATTTTATACCAAGTGTAAATAGCATAAATTTGTGAGCAGGAAAGGACTTTTCTTAGTGGCACATTCACTGGGAGAGGAGATACTGTTTGTTCACATTTGACAAGAAGAGAAGAAACTGAATGGATCCTGCACAAACTGGATCAATAGTCTCTCTACAGAAATACTAGGAAAGCCAGGACCTACTGTTTTGGGCACAGTCTTATTTAATCTAGATACTCAGCATACATCTGTAAAATCAGTCCCTTGGACAGCATTAGCAAAAAACATACTGATGACTGTGTCTGCTGGGGCTGTGATGGACCAAATGTACCTGCCCTGTTCTGGGAGTGGAAGTTACATGTCTGAGATAAAGTGGCAGCTGCAGGAAAGTTTCGTATAGCTCTGGAGCACGTGAAGCTGATGTAAGTTCTGTCATGGCAAGGAGGAGCAAGTTGGCTGGGGAAATCTGTATGCAATGGGATGAATAAGATCTGCTATCCTAATCTCTCCAGACAAATAATAGAGTAAAGCATTGTCTAGATCCATCTAAATTTAACATGAGGGGTCCTTATTGTTTTTACTTTGTGGATTAGCAGTGACCATATCCAAACATCCTCTTCCCTCTCACTGTTTCCTTCTCTATTGCCCATTTCTCCTCTACAGCTGGGAGGAAACACCTCTTGGTCCCTCAGGGCTGTCCACTGGGTCACACTGCACTTGTCCAGGGCCCCTTGTCCCAGCTGAAGCTGAACACACACATCTTAGAGGTGTTAGAAGACTAAAATATATGGGCAATGGTAAATAAAGATTAGGCACCAGGAAGCAGGGACAGATGGAGGAAGTGTGTAATAAAATTCCTTTCCTGCCACCCACACCCAGCTCTCCTCTAGGTGCTGGAAGGGGATGAAGTCTCTCTTTCTTGTTCTCTCTCTTTCCCCCTGCCTCCCTTCCTACCTGGACAGACATCCCCCAGCCACTCTCCCACCAGAGCAACTTTCAGCAGATCCTAGGACTCGTGCTCCCAGGTCGCTGGCACATTTTCTCTTTCAGAAAATCCTGGTGATATGTGGCCAGCCATTCTGCACATAAAACTCTGGAAGCTCCTAATGTGTTCAGCATGTGCAAACTGATTAAGTTCTGACTACAGGGAAACATAATCGTCTGCATATAGTTGGAGGTAGTAAGAGGAGAAGTTATTAAACATGGTATGAGGGAGTTTATTAGGAGCAATAGGATGGAACCGAGAAGGCAAACACTTGAACATATGGAAAAGCTGCCAGACAATGAGATCAACTCAGTATGAAAGACTAGTTCAAGGAGGTGGAGGAAACCACATTTAAAATTAGACTTTACACTAGAAAATGTGCTGCAGGGAACACGCTTGCCTGGCAGAGATGTGCAGAACCCTTTTCTCTCCACAAATAGCGCCCTTGGATCTGAAAACAGCCCCGAGCACAACAGGTCCAGACTCCAAAATCTGAGGCTTCATGCCGTCTCTGTGATGATCAGAACAAAATCTTTTTAACATATGTTATGAGCTACTGGAAATTGTATCTGAGTTGATGGTGACAAAGATGGGAAAACCAAACAAGGGGTATGAGGCCATCTTTGCACTGATAAAGGCCAAAGAAGATGTTACAGGATTGTGATATTTATTTTCAGACTTGACATCACCCATGTCTTTGCCTCAAACTTTTCTTGTGCATCCAGTATTTATTTTCTGGGCAGAAAGGGGGTGAAAGGAAAATAAGATGTGTGAGACTAAAAATGAAAGTCCTTAAAATTATGTCCAGGGTGTGGGAAGTTCAAGCAATATATTTTGCCTTTCAGTGCAAGGGAAAGACAGCTGTTGGGAAAGTCTGGCATGGTTATTTTTGCATAGTTCCATGACTATTGCTAAAGACAGCTTTGTAGACACCCCTGACTGGAAGCACCCACCCACCAACTACGTATTTATTGTGAAACCAAGGCAACAGCAGAAGGCACCAGGGCTGCTGTTATCACGTCAGCTGGGAACAACAGCAACGTCCTCTCAGCAGCCAGGAAATCCTGGAGCTCCAACTCAGCAGCAAAATCTTGCTTCTCAGCTGATACAGCACTGCATCTATGGGACTAAGAAGGCTTGAATTTCTGTCAGACATTGCCTCAGGACACAAAGATGCATAGATTTTTCCATTCTCTTTTTATTTGCAATCTCTCTGCTTAATCCCACACAGCAGTTTCAGTGAAACCCAATAGGTCACTGGTGGGCTGCTTCCCACAGCTCCTGTTTTCTTCCTCTGCAGACAGTCTCAAACGGAGCAGCTAAAACAGGTTTAAGTGTCTGACACAAAAATACCAGAAAAGACCAGAGGTTTGTGTGGATATATTAATGGGCACATTGATTTGCATGACTGAATAGTGCTTTTTAGGGGGTAAACATGGAAATGGCTACAGCTATTGTTGCAGTTTGGTATTTTTGAAGGATATTCTGGTTTTAGAACTAAAGATTTTTATTTCTGGAAAGATATCTCTGTGGCTCTATTCTATATGATATTGCAGTTTTACACCCTCATGTATGGTCCCTCAGAGGTGTCTTTCTACTCTTGCACAGTTTTAATGCACAAATCAAGAATATTTCACTGTATAAATACACACCCTAATGAGGTAAATTGAACTATTTCTGTTTCCAAACAGCTGCTCTGTCTCAGAGTCCTTACAAACCAATTATACAGTTGAATATAATGTCTTTGATGCTTTTTCATTACAAAGTCTTGGCTAAAATATTCTGAGTTTGTATTTATCTTCATTATTGTTACAGACTTTGGCAGCAATACATGAGGAAATCAAATAAGGTCATTTTCATTATTTCATCCAAATGATAAACATTTTCATCATGTGGCTTGGATAAAATGCTGTAAGTACAAAGCTGTGGGGAGCTGATGAAATACTTATTAATCACAATATTGAAAAAAAATGCCAGCTGGATACTAAAAAAACATTCAGGATTATGAAGCTGTGTAACTTCACAGTTGAAAAAAACCCCAATATTTCCATTAAACTCAAACACTTTTTTTCTCAATTATACTTCATACTCAAATGCATAGTTAAAGAAAGTCAAGGAACACTACGAGTTGGTGGGGTTTTTTCTGTAAGTGAGAAAAAAAGCCAATGTGTGTTCACTCCAATCTTTTGAGTTATGTTTTCAGACAGCTTGTACATGCAATGGATTTGTCTTCACTTAAAAGAAGTCTGAAATACCGTTACCACTGCAGAGCACCTTCTTAGAAGGCTGTTTTAGGAGAATTATCTCAGCTGTCCTGAAGCCTTTTTTAACTCAAATCCATCATATTTCTTGATTTTCATTATAACTTAGGTAGACATGAGTACAAGATACACAGTGCCTTTTTTTTTTCTGCTCCTGCATCATTTGTATTACCAAAGGATCAGTTAGAGAAAAAACAGGCTTTGGAGGTCTGGAGTCTTGGATGGCAGGCTGAATTTGACCGTTTAAGTGACCCCTAGCAAGTCATTTAATTTTGCACATCAGTTTTCTGTTGTAACTGCCATTTGTAATATCCAGGACATTGAGATTTCTGGGTAAATGACACTTTTATTAATTGTTTGCATGACTCACATCTAAGAGGCCTGGTCACACAGTAAACTCATCTGCACTGACCACAGTACAAAACTGATAAACACACATATACAGACTGTAAAATTGTGTGTTAGGGGCAGAGTAACAATAATCCAAAATGGCAAATAACAGTAAGATTAGCTGTCTTTTATGACTCTTGCCCGTGTTTCATAGAAAATCCTGATGGAAGCAGAGCTTTGAAAATTACACAAATTGATGAAACATCCACTAAAAATTACTTAGTCACAACAAGTTCCCCGTTCACCAGCAGATTGTTTTGACAAGCTGCTATCTGGGATATCTGAGGCAAGGCAGCTGTTTCTAGTCATCCCCCTCCACAGTGAACTGCATGGAAAGTGTTCAGTAAGTATATGTGGAGGCAGTGAGTACCTACATGGTATCACCCTGAAGTGATCAAACCTCTGAATTTTTTTCTATTTCATAAGCCTTTTTTCATTAACAAAGCCAAATGTCATATTCTGTTATCCTAGTCCTTCCCATAAAAGGATTATAGCTGTCTAGCTTATCAGGATTCATTTTTTTGCTAACAATGGGCAGATTTCCTTCGCTTTGCAGGATAAGACATTAATCTTCATTTTTATACTAATCAGTCCAAGGATTTTAACACTTAATACTTTATGCATGGAAAGCAAAAGAACTGTCAGCATGATATAATTAAATTCTCTCTTATTGACCTTAACATATTTAACAGCACCTCTTCCAGTGACATAATTGCAGTAAATTGGAAGGAAAAGTTCCAAATTCAGTTGGATCTCCTGAATTGTAACTGCATTCTTTATTCCTGAATCCACAGCTGTCAACACTCCTGTTGAGATGTATTTAAAGAATCTTCAAAGAGTAATCACTACATACCCATAACAATATTAGGTAGAAAATCCTACTTACATCATTGGTGATTTGTTAGATATCAAAGACCTTTCTGCAAAATGTCTGATTTTCCATTTAGAACACAGTACCCAGGACTGAATCAAAATAATTTAGTGGATGCCTCTCTGCTCTACGTTCTCAAGGACCAAAAGTACACAAACAGATATCAATTACAAACATTTCTGATTAGAGATACTTAGGGGAGTATCCATGTCCCAGGCCATGGGCTTTAGAAAAATTAATACCATCTCAGGTCATTTAGAGGTAAGATTGAGGAACAGATATAGAAAAAAAAATACTGATGCAAGTTTTAAGCCTTTCTGCCATTCTCTCACACAGAGAAAACCAGGGTACAGATTGCCTTGGTCCTGGGAGAGTCCACCCTTCAAGTTTGAGAGAGCCACCTCTCAGATACCCTAAATGAAGACTTTTCTTGATGCTATTTTCTTAATGTAACTAACTCCCAGTTTTAATCCTTACATGTACAGGATTGCACAGACAATTTCAAACTGAAAAAACCCAAGCTTTTTTGTTTAGTCAAATGTTCTCTTTCACAAGGCAAATCTTCCATGCAATGACAGCTGGAATCATTGTATACATGAAAAAAAACCCTGCCAATATTGTCACTGAAAATAACTCAGAGAAGATGCTGGTTTGCCATCTGCATCCTCTGCAAGTCGACATCCTGACTATTGATTTACCACAATTTCCTTCCCTCCATGAGCAGCACTGACCATGCACAGCTTATTCACCAAGCAAGTGAAACAGAGGACCTGCTTTTCAAGGGACAGCACAGCTGAGCAAGAGCAGCCACCCTTCTGATTCACACCAGCAAACCTCTGTTCTCCGCAGAGGACTTCCCTAGACATTTTCTGCTGATCAAAGTATTGCCCAGTGATAATGTGGAGCAGAAATTGAGGTTTCTTGGCTGCTGGAGGCAAACATGATAGCACTCAAGGTTAACATATGTTTTTGCTCTATCAGAAAATTATCTCAGTTTCCACCCCCTAAATTTCTTATGCTAGAGGAAAATCAGACAAAATCAATGCAGCAGATATTTGAGGAGCGGGAGGAGAGTTATGTTTCCTTTAACTTAGGCACCATCAAGAGCTCCATCCAGCTCTGGCACATCCATCTCCCCTTACTGCTGTGAGCTTTTTGGATGGGCAGAAGGCATTTTCCTCTCTGTCTTGCTCCACAGTGTGCTCAGGGCAGATTTCAAGGCTGTTTTATGCTTCCCCAGCCAGACCTAGGAGCTGGGCCTGGGGCCAGGAGTCCAGCTCATTGTCCAGAAATGTGATTCTGATTTGGACTTTGTGATGGGTGAGGGAGCTCTGCTGAGTTTCCTTGGGGAAGAAAGGAGTTGGTCTTTGTAACACAATACAAGTGTAAACCCCTGAGCTGGAGAATGCCTTGTGATAGAAGGGGCTTTGACCAGCCTCACTTGCAGCACTCCAGGACCTGCAGCTGTAGCAGAATTGTGTTGCATGTAAGTGCTAATCATCACTGTGCTCACAGCCATGGAAGGCACAGCAACTCTTCCACATACAACCGAGAGCAAATGATCCACACTCGCCTCACAGCTGTTTGCCCCTGTTTTGGGAGAGAATTAAAAATACATGGAGAGCAAGGAAATGGGATTTGTGCTGGTATCTTGCTTTTCCTTCCCTCTTGGAAATTGTTATGTGTGGAAGAGCAGAGAGGCAAGCAAGCCCCCTTCCCACGAGCACTGTCTCGTGTCAAACTCAGCTGGATGGAGACAGTCAAACTCACTAAGACGGAATGCCAAGGCTTGGCAACACAGCTGTAATAATTTGAGCTGTTTGCATTTTGTTTATTTATTTGATTGCTATATAATTACAAAAATAATCTGGTTTTCATTATTTATTCCTTATCCTTTCAATTTCCTTAGGAAAGAAAGGAACAAAACAAAAATTTAATAAGCCAAGACAGGGACCCACAGTATTTCCAAGGTCTTCTATCCTACAGGCTCAGGAATAGAAAGAAAGCAAACTCCTAAGTGTTCAACCAGGAATTATGACCACTGCAAAAGTAGGTAGGATGTTGAGAAAGAAGAGATGTGTGCTTCCCAGATAGACTGGTTTACCTTGCACAGCAATAATCTCTGGTTTGGGGATGGAGTGCTAGACTCCTTATCAGGCTGCAAAACCCCATCCATACTTGATCCTTGCCCCTATAGCATCACCTAGCTTCAAGAAAAAGCATGGTGAGAGATGAGAAAGTAAACAGTTGTCTTTGAACTTCTGTTTTCTTTTCATATTCTGGTTAAATAACCACTATTTTCCAAAAAATAACTTAATTGGGAGACCATGTTTTCATAGTTGCCTTGTCAATCTGTAAGAGAGGATTTGAGGCTTTCACTCAATCAGACTGAGGCATCTTGTGAGCAGGTCTGTCTGCCTACCTAAGCTCAAGAAAGGAGAGTAAGTTACTCCCAACTATTCCAGTTTAAAATCTATGGTATTTCACACAAAACTACCATAATAGATAAGTTTTTTTTAAGTAGTTCACCATATAATAGAATAGTATTCACTAAAGACAACAACAAAAAAACCCCAACCAAACAAAAAAACCAACACAAAACCCCAAACACCCCCCCCCCAAAAAAAAAAAAAAAAAAAGAAAAATAAAAAAGAAAAGACTGCAAGGAGAGGACAAAAAAAGGTGTACTTATATTTGCAGCCTCCAAAGCAAAAGCCAGGGCTTCCCAGCAGGGCAATGAGCTTTGCTGGAACAGTGGCAGCAGCCCCCAGGAGTCCTGCCTGTGCAGTGAACAGGACTGCAGCTCTGCAAAGCTGCTTGAGGTGAGCCAGGTCTGTTTTCACTCCACAGTCCTCTCAGAAGAAGGGGATTTTCTACTGACTGACCCAGGCTGTAAGAACAAGCTTATTACTAGGAAGCAACTTGCTAAAAACCCTTCAATTTTTTTACTTTTTAAGGAGGCTGCTTTTTCATCTGAGTGAAGGTGAATGCAAGGCAAATGAAATTTCTCCATTCAAGTTCTTTCAGCCTCATTCCTTTTCAAATTAATTTTGGCTGTGTGACAGCTTCCCTTTCCTGTCCCGGTTCTCTTTCAGATCTCACTTTTCCCCCCACGAGCTGTCAGAGCTCTGTTTTCACTCTCTGGCTGTCACTTCTTAGTGCAAACCCCAGATCACAGACTCTACCCCACAAGCTCTTTTTCCTTTCTTCCCCTTGGACTGTGCTTACAGACTCTCACCTTACTAAAACACAGTGGAAAAAGACCACTCCTCATTTTGACTCCTGTGTTTATGCTGCTGTTACAGAAAATCTGTTACAGAGGAGGCGTGTGGCTGTTTGGATCTGCATGTTGCACGCCAGGATGCTTTGACTCCTCCACCACACTCACAGAGATAAAAGTATCAAAGAATTTGAAGTACTCATTGTACTAATTTAAGGACTGATTTGACCCCAGAAGGTCACTTACAGTGATTGTGCTGGATAATCATCTGGAAGGTACAAAGCCTTGGCTCAGGCTGAAATAGGCGACTCAGGGTGCCAGGCTCCCTGCACTCCTGTCTGACAACAATCAAAAATCCAGCGTACTGCAGGCCTTCAGAGTTTCTCCCACTATTTGGACGTGTCTGTAGGACACTATGGAAAGATCATATTGTGACAGGTCTGCAGAAGCTCTTTACTGGATCATGGCACACTTGTTGTACATGAAGATGACACATTTCCAGCCTCTTGAATCACACCTTTTAAAGACTCTATATGGGACCTGGATCTGAAAATATTATGGTGTATTAGTAAAAGATTTTCTTGTCATGTGTTGAGGCATTCTTATGAATCAAATCACTTGAATCACTTTGTCCTTAACTTCTCTCCCAGCTACTTCTCTGTGAGAGTATTTAAAGCAAAAAAAAAAAAAAAAGAAATTTTGATTCAACTTTGTTTTGGTTTTCTTTTTCCCTTCACATTTTCTGGTGCTAGCCCCCATACCATACTTTTTTCCCTTCACTTCAAAATACCTGACTTATATATTCAATTTAATAACGACAGTTGCGGTCAATTAAAACAGAAATATTATGATGTTAACCCCCTATGATTAGCTTAAGGGAGACAGACTTGCAGACATACAAAGAAACTGCTGTTCTTTAAGTGTTTGGAAACTCCTAAACTATTATAGGAGAAAGAATCTTTCCAATCTCATGACCATGTTCAAGTATTAGCCAAAATTCTAGACATTAATGTGATGACAAAACTATTTTTCAGAGAGTAAAGGCACCTGAAAAGGATAGCAGAGCATAGCAACATCACAGCCTTCTTAAATCACAACAGAACTACTTTTATCATCTTGGCCCACCTGAATAGGGAGTCTTTAATGGCTACTCAGTTAAACAGTTGCATAGTTTTCATCTGGATAAACCTAAAAGTGTCACTCTATGCTAGAATTTCTTGGAAAACACCAGGAAAAAAAAAAAAGAAAAAAAGAAATAAAACCCCCCAAGAAAAACAAAATTACCCTTGTTTTATAAAATACTCCCATGAGATGCCTCCCAGTTAAATTCACTATGCTTTGTATTATTACCCTCACTGAGCCAGTGATGCTGTATTTGCAGACATAAATATCATAAACTCTCTATTTCAATTATGTGAAGTTTTTTAGACTCACAAGAACATTATATAAACTCTTGAAACCCCTATAGTCCAAGTCCACATTTAGTGTCCTAAGTCTGTGATCCCCAACCAAGCAGACACAGCCCCTCCAGAACTGTAGAATCTACTTTAGTCTAAGGACATTTTGAAGCTCCCTGGCCATTTACTTAAATTCTTGGGGCAGAGTTTCCATCTCCTGATCCGGTTACATCCCTCCTTTTCGAATCAGGACCATTGGGAGGAACCAGAGCACTTGGTGTGTGTCAGTTGATGCTCCTGTTATCTTACTGTGATTTTGCTGCTGTGTATTACACTTCCAGCATTGCGATCAGCAGCATTAGAGGGCAATGTATAACATATTCAACACATTGCAAGCTGAAGTGCAATCAGTTCTGTGTCCAGTAGTACAAAACTACTGAAATGTTTTTAATAATTCAGTTAAATAGGCTTATTTTTAAAGACAAAAAAAAAAAAAAAATTTACATATTGGATTACGAATTCATGCCTTGCTTGTGAGAAGAGGACATTCTGTGATCCTTGACTAGAGGGGTTCAGGGGGGAGCAATGCATGCCAAATTAACTAAAGAGCCCAAATTCCCATCAATTCAAACAGAAAATGAGAGAGGAAGAGAGTTTTGTTCTCTGCACATCTTTTTAAGATCAATTCTTTTAACTCCAAATTTAGAACTGCTTGGAACTAAGCCTAGTTGAAACAATTGAATGATTTACTATTGTTTAAAAATAAATATGACTCCAGAGTATACTTTAAAAGTAGTTCTGTGGTTATTTATTCCTTTTAAATGCTTTTTTTTTATTTAGAGAGAGAACAATTCTCCCTCGATACTTCTGTCACCAAAAGGACAAAGAACAACTCAGGCTCTGTTAATTAACAGTAGAAAAATATTTCTTGACTTTGAAATGATTTATTAAACTATTACATGGTATTTCAAAAGAGGAGGATTAAAAAATATATGGTGTTACTAATGTATGTACATAAACTGATGCTTAAGTAAATGAGGAGTGTATCACAAGAAAGGCATGACTTGGAAATGGCATCAGTTTCTCTCTGTTTTCAATTACATGTATTCCAGGCCAATTCCCATGGCACAGTTTTCAGGGGAGGAGAAAAGAAGATGTACTCTCTGCATTAGCAAAAGCCAAAATATTAAAGGGAATTCTTTTGTTGATATGAGGGCCCCTGCATGAGCAGCATGGAAGTTATACATTTGGGGTGTTTGAATAAAACCAGGTGGGAGCAGGCAAGTCTGTGTCTTCAGACCTATGGCACAACTCTTGTCACCCAGCCCCAGGAACAGCTCCAGCCTTTGTCCTGAACACCTTTCCTGACCCAGGAAATCTCTTTCCCAAGAGGTCCTGCTGTGCTTCTTTCCCATCTGCCTGGGATAAATGCTGGCTGGCAAGGCAAATGGAATCATGCTTGGGCTCTTTTTTGTGGAGACACATTCCCTTCCCACACTCCACACTCCAGCCAGCCATGTAGGATCAGCATTTACTAATCAGACAGACTATGTCTGGTGAAAATGCAAGCACAATGCCACAAGACGGGATTATTTGTCAGCTTGTCACACCACAACAGAAAGTACTGACTGCAAGTTAGTTTCTTGTGAAATTTCTCTGTCTGATAGAGGCGTGTTTTGCACAACAACCAGCACTTTTTGGATTCAGTGCACACCCAGCAACTTGTGAGCACACCAGGTTTTGTCCCTCAGTTTGCAAAAAACAAGTCCTGCGTTAATTTCTACCTGTCTCTGCAATCCACAGGAAGGCCACGCTAGCTTTCAGACTTGAGAGAACAGAGGTTGAACGGCATGGCCATTTGGAACACCTCTGAGGTAAAAAGATTTACTGACTACTGGAAACTGTGGTTCTACACATGGAAGTCACTGAGATAACAATTTTTTACCATGAACTTGCTGACCAGCAAAATAATTTTTCTTCCAAATGAAAATTCAAAACTGTCTATAGACAGCAATTCCAGCACCACCTTTAATCTGGACTTGCCTGTCATAAACAACAGCAGCAGCTGGCACCAACACATGATCCCTTCACAACTTCAGAGGTCTATTAAGTCCAGAGAGATTAAATAATCCTTCTGTAGCATTTGAGAACACAAAGAACTGAACAAAATTCATACTTTGTAATTTCAACTCCATTGAAGTTTATGTTGTGAGAACAATAAATTTTATTAGCAATAAATAATGTTATTAGTGGCTGCTTAGAAAACTTTAAAATGGAAAAAAATATTAATCTAAAAATAAAAGCTTTATTTTTCAGTGAAATACAGAAAAAAAAGAGCAGAGTATATTTTATTTTCTCAGCTTTTGAGGACGGTTCTAAGAGTGTCATTTAAGAAGAGTTCAAAATACTGTTTTGTTGCTTTGGCTCCAGATGGCTCTGCCTGAGCAGGGGTGTTGGGCCAGCTGACCTCTGGAAAGACTTTCCAACCTCAACCACCCTGTGCTTCTGTGAGATGGTCAAGTGAAAGTCAAAACTTTTCCTAAGTATTTCTTCCCCTGCTTCAAATTAATCCACCTAATTTGATCCTTGAAGTCCTGAGCTCCTCTGGTGTAACATAAGGTACTTGCACGAGATTCTGACAGAAAACTTTCAAACCCAAGGATATAACACTTCCTCTCCCATTCCCAAGACATTGCTGTTCTTTAGTTTCAAGTACTCTCTCCACCCCTAGAAACTGCATCTGCCTTAAATCAACTACTGCATGGGTGGTGGAGTTTTTTTAGTTGGTTTTGGTTTTATTCTCATAGAAAGGGATACAGTATCAAAGGAAATAAGCACTGAAGATTTCTATTTCACACAGTCCTTTTTCCAACTTGAAAACATTTAACCCCTGAGCAAAGAAAGGTACACTGCCTAAATGTGCTGTGGTGATACCAGGCAATAAGTGCAATGCAGATATTTTTTTTTCCCCGCTTCTTGCCACAGGTAAATATTTGCTCTGCAGTGTTACATTTCAATTAGAGCATTTTGTAGAAGGTAAGGTTTTCACATTACCCAGACATCCTGCTTTCCCAGACACCTACATACAGCCAGCCCTACTATTCAAAATACAGCCAGCCCAATATTCAAAACATGCAAACTGAGATAAATTGGGTAAATGGAACTATTGACATTAATAGGAGAAATCTTATTTATTCTTTTATTTATTATTCCTTAAACTTTGCATCTGTAAGGCCTTGTTTGAAAGAATTTTAATTTAATCATGCTACTGGAAATCCTTTTAAATACTCTACCATGATAGGATGTGTTCTCTCTTTTGTCTCCTCATTCATTGTCTTTCATAATTCATTGTTTGAATCTGTAATTTATTGCTGCTATTGTTCACACCTTGAGAAAAAAAGCAGGATCAGGGATTTTTTCAAAAGAATAAGCAGAAGTGAACTCCACTGAATGTCACCCTCGGGGCAACAGGGAAACAAGCTTGAACATGAAGCAAGCACTTGCAAAACATTACAGGAAAATACAGCTATTGATGCCTTTAAAAGGAACTAGCTAAGAAAAGTAAATGCAAGAACTTTATTGACAATATATGAAACTATTTTGTAACTCAAAGCTGTGTCTCAAGGTGGCTTTTGTTTTAGCTTCCATTATATCATATGCATATGGCCCTATGCAGAGAAAAGAAACCAAAACCCAGCAAAACCCTCACACTTTTGGACAACATATGTTCTAAATGTCATTGCCTGTTTCTATATTCCTCTTGCAGATTTTCTTCTTTTAGTTGCTTGAAGTTTTGCCAATCTCAGATCAACTAAAGAGATTTAGAGAGAAAACTTATGGAATTAATTATTTCAAGTAGGATGACATCTCCACTCAATGTACAGAATACACTAGAAACTTAAAGACAATACAAGGTAAATGACCCTTCATTTGCATTTTTATTGTGTTAATTACTATTCTTTTTGACAGTTTTAAAACAGAAAATGCAGCACACAGACCCCAACAAATTAAGTAATTTTCAGTACTGCTCATGATTTTTGCACTGGCATGATAAGAAAGTCGATTTAGTTTTAATTTTTAATTACATTGACAAAAATAATCACTGTTTGATCATTCAATCTTCTTATTTTATACTTGGAAATATAAAAAATATTCACCAAATCTTGTCTGTCAGCACAAGCCCAACGCAAGTTTGTTTCCTAGACTAACAAGTTATCTTAGTGAAGGCTATTTCATTCCATGAATCAAAAAAGTTTTACTCCGCAGCAAACTCAGAAGCTGAGAACTGTCTTGTATCGGCAACTTCCGTGTGTCACATAAATAGATCAAAATCAGTAAAAAGCCCCATCTTTTAAAGCTGCAAGGCCTCCTTTGCTTAAGAAATGTGACATCACATGTCAAAATTCAAACAATTTAATATTTCATGAAGATAGTGTAACCAAAAAAAAAAAAAAGAGAAAAGATAGGATTAATACTATTAACTCAGCTGCTCTTTTTCCTAAGCAGGTGCTATTTTTTCTACAACATTTAGTGATAGAACTACAACACTTAGTGATAGAAGTACAACACTTAGTGATAGATTGCATTTGCAAGTATGTACTAGTCAGGCATATCAAGTTTATTCTTTAATTAGTCCAAATCAAGTGCCTTTTTTTTTCCCCAAATATTTCTCTCCCATTAATACACCTGCTTACAGTTCTGCTGGTATTTAAGGTTGCATATCAGTTTTGGGATGTGCCTCAGTGGCCAGAGAATTCAGTGGCCTGAACTACAGCTGTGGTAAGAGATGTTAGACTCTTAACAGACCCAGCAACTCATTGGCATTGAAACAAGTGCAGTCATTAAGTCTAAGTTGGTATAAGAGTCCCCCTGACCTGCATTTTTCACAGAATAATAGTTTGAAATATGATTGCACAAAACTGGAAAGGTATTTGGATACATGGAAAACTGTACAATTCAGCTTGCTAAAATTTTACAGTATTTCTGGTTTCAAGGATAAATACAAAGCTTGACATACATTTATGTGTGATTTTTTGAAGGGTAGATTGTAAAGGGGGCATGGAAGACCAAATGGAGTTGTCTTCTACTGAGAGCAGCAGAAGAGCCTTTTACTTTCCCTGTGAAAAGCCACCTGAATATTCTGCAGCTGAGATTGAAGCAGCTAGCCCAAGTTTGCATGTGGAAGGGCTTGATTTGTGAATTATGTAAGAATTCACAAAGTACTGGGCAGGATCCAGAGGTAACAATGCCAGCTGCTTTCTACCATTCCTTATAATATCATACCTTTAGTGGTTAACAGTGGGTCACAGAACCATGGGCTACTGTCAAATGCCCTAAAAAGGCCTAATGAAGCATGAAGTGAGAGATTTGGGGGTAATGAACCAAACCTATCTGCCCTGAATGAGTGAAAAAGTGTATTTTAAATGGCTTCCATTGGAAAAGATGAGAGTTACACATGCACTCAAAAAAGATGCAGCACTCAGGACGAATGAACAAAAAACTCAGCCACATGGCTGCGGTACAAACAAGATACCAAACAAAATTTTTTTTTGTTGCCATTCAAAAATTTCCTGTGTTTTAACTGAAAATTCTTTTGATTCATGACAAAGACATGACTAAAAGCTTGCCAGGGCTCATTGCAGTGTTGCTTCACTTTCCATTAGCAGTGTCTTGAAGCACATGACATAGTAGTTTACAAGAGAAAAACATTAATGCACAGAATTTAGAATGAAGCCAGGCAGAAAAAAAATTCAGTCTTTAAAAAGTGAACCCCTAACTAGCCCAAACTGTATCCAGTAGGTTCTATGACTATGTTATTATCACTATATTATGATACCTAGGTGGTAAGAAATCAAATACATTTGACCCAAGAGAAGGAATTTAAACAGCTAAAAATTTTTTGTTTAAAATAAACTTTTCAAGTTTTGATGGAAGATGAAATCAAGGGTGAGTCAGGTAGACACTGTAAGAATATTTTTCAATGCTTAAAGAAACTGATTGAACTGAGTGTTCTGGACAGTGTTCAGGTCACTGAGTTGTGAAAATGGCAAAGCAATGAAGTTCAAATTAACACTTTTGATTATTGGTGCACTACCTGAAATGGTTTTGAAAATGTGCTTTTTGGTGCTTCTTTGACACCACCTGAAATCTGTTCCTATACTTGCATCTTGTTCTAGAAAGGCTTCAAAGGTGAAAAGAAGGAACAGTTGTTTTTCTGCTTCTCTCATCTCCCCTTCAGCACTTTCTTGGATGAAGAACCCCAACCTCCTTCCAGCATAAATGGAAGCAAACTAGGCTTAAACATTTGAAAAGATATAAAGGTTTATTAAATGAATCCAGATTTGACAGATTTTACATTAAATTAAACAGCAATAAAGTTTTACTAGGGTTTATGTACAGATCACAGTGATTTTTCATTGTGCAATGAGGGCTGACTTTGTAAATTGAACAGTACTTACACATGAGCTACAACAAGCAACCAGCAACACACAGCATTACCCCAAGTGAACCTCGCAAGTTGAGCAGTCCTGATTATGCAGCACACAAATGCCTGCTACCACTATCACTACTTACTACACAACAGAGTATTTATAAAGCAGTCAAGGTTTGCCATAGAAAAGTGCAAAACATGGAAGTCTGTACACAGTACAGTACAAAAAAGGAATCATGCTACAGTCATTGAAAGCTGAAAAATAATTCTATAGCATAGGAAGCACTGCATCACAACTCTTCTGAATGGCAAGCAGATGGGCTGAGGAACAGCCCTATCTTCATTGCTTTCAAAACTGCAAAATCCCTGTTTATCCATTTAAACATAGTTTAGTACCTATATTTGATCCATAACAATGACTTTCTACAGTGGAAGATCACATTAGTTAAAGCTCAGTAGCACATATATTCATTGATCAAGCTCATTTACAGGAAAATCTACAGCATGTTCTTCATTGAAATCATAAAGCATTTATATCATTTGGTTACAAGGCAATTGAGTTTACAATTCATGTTTATCACTTAAAACCTCAGATTGGGCAATTAAAAATATATATATAAAACTCAAAAATAAAGGTTGTTTTTTTAATGTTTAACATTCTTGTTCACTGATGTAGACTATCAAAGGCCGATGGGCTCTCTTGCGAGACAACAGTCCTTATGCAACAGTCTGTATGCAAAAGTACACATTAACAGAAAGAATCAAAATAAAATGAACTTCAGAGAACACCCTACTTGAATAGGAACGAAAAAAAATCTTCTAGTCTTCTTTAAAAAAAATCCATAAATCTAGAATTCCTAGTGCAGTGTTTACCTGCATGAGCACTCAGACAGAATTATATTAGCGGGCCATGAAGTCCCAGTAAAGACTTAAAGCAGACTCACTTGTACAAATAAATAAAACAGCCAGGTAATAACACCTCATTAAGTCCAGGACTGTAGAGAAAATAACTGATCTCTTAAAATAATGCTTCAAAATGTTTTGGCTTTATTTTTTACTTCAGTATTTTAATTAAAAAAAAAAAGAAAGTTTTGTACTAGAAAGCATGCTGACGAGGTCAGTAGTTAGCTGTATGTACACATGGCTCGGAAACAATGTAAAGCCAATGGATTATCATTATTAATAACATTGTATTCACTTCCTTAGTCTCCATCATAATGAGTGTCAGTGCATCCACTGCCAGCAATGGATAAGAGTCATAAAAAGAAAATTCACTATCTTCTGTTCGAGCATTCAAAACTTCTAACCGCCACTGTGGCAAATGTCCTCAGATCTGAAGACTCAAACACAGGGCAGCTTTGAAGAAAAATCCTATATTTAGCACACTTTCTTGCAGTATGTAAATTTTCAAATAAGAAATTGATGTATGGAGTATTCAGAGTCCATAAAATACCATACACTTACACATTAAGAAAACTCCCCAACTGCTTGCTCCCCCTTACACAAAGTAAGCTGTGCTTTATGTGTTTCAGTTTTTCCAATTGATTTAGAATAACTAATTCCACAGATAGAAATATAGTTGGCCAGGTTCATTTTTCCAAGAGAATAAGGTACTTACACTAGGTTAAAACTGTAATTTCCTATGGATTGTTCTGTATTTCATTATACTTTCCTACACAATATTCAGTGAGTGGCAGCTGGGGCCATCAGCTTGCATAACATCCAGACAGCTTTGTGATATTCCAGAATGACCATTTTGAAATATCCTGATTTTGTTATAAATGGTGAATTTTTGACAAGAGTTATACAATCTCTTTTAGTAAGACTTGCTTCATGAAGAAATAGTCTAATATCCTAGAAGTTACAGGTTCTCAACAGCACTTCTATAGTTTATTACTCTAGAGTGCTTTTTGTTTAAATAGTACTATTTAAACCAAAAAAATTGAGATTGCTTTTCCACAAGGAGACTACAGTAACAGATCTGCCATAAAATCCTAAGTATGTTAATTTCAGTAGCAGTTACAGGATTTAGTTTAGAAAAACAGATCTTGGGCCTACATTTCTTATCACTTTCAGATCAAAAATGTGGAGAGTTATTTTTTGGGAAAAACTGTCTGTATGATGTAATTAAACAGTATTATGTAGAGCTATAAGTCATAGTAGCAGAATTCCAGCGAGCTGATATGTTCTGAGGAAAAAAAAAAGGGTCTAAATATGGTAACTTCACTAGAAGTTATCTAAACCAACAACATCCTAAAAAAATGTCATTGTGTTTTTTGTAATTGAAGCACTTCAAAATCAACTCCCTTATATTAAGACAAGTATCACAATATGTAACATGAAAAAAGCCCCTAACAAAAGAGATTCTGCCTAGTATTCAATCTACCTTCATGTTTCTGTGCATTCATATATAAAGATACATACTTATGCACATAGTGATATTTAGTGCTACTTACAATTAAGCAATATTGCAAATACTTCCAAAAAAGTGTGCTCAAGCTGCTAGAAAGATGTTAACACAGGATGAAAAAAAAGACTCTGTGCATCTAAGGTTTGAACTCTGTACACATGAAATTGCTGGCAGCAGGGACTAGGACATTTTCAAAAAAGGAGGAGCAGAAAAATAAGGCTGTACTATATATTCAGTCTTCCCTCTGATATTCTGAGGGATTCAGAATTCAGCATTCAACAACAGCTATTTCACTAATGAAAAAGATCTGTTATGGCTCATGCTTTACATTTGAAGAGGACAACAAGCTTGTGAGGGAACAACTCCTGTCAGAGCCAGTTAAAGCCCTTTTATCAGGATAGACTGACTTGCATGTTTACAGTGAGTTTTCATGTGAGGAATCTCATTTCAAACAGTATATAATCACTCAAAATTTGGTTTTCAAAAAGACATAATTTTAACAGAACTTCATAAATTAGCCATTAAGATACATCTTGAACAACAATAAAACATGCCCTGGTCTTTCTGCTTTCAAGTACTGTGGTTGTAAGTGTGAGGCATTGGAAATTTTAGGTACAAATCTTTTTTAAAACGTAATTATTTCTGTTTTTTACAAAGAATTATAAAATGTATATAAGATGATGAAAAACTCATTTATCCTTTTTTAAGACTTTTATTCCTAAAGAACTTCTTGAAAAACATTATTTGAAAAATAAAAATCATAGACTCTGCAAAGTACAAAAATTTACATCTTTGCACAATTCCTGTGCTTTAGTTGTACTGTATCCATTATATACATATATACTAATTTGTGCTTTTAATTACACAACTCTAGTATAAACTTATAAAATTAAGTCTATGAGTTAACTATGCAAAAAGGATCTGGGAATTGCAGGAAACTTAATTCAACCATAAGTTAAAAAAAATAATCCCAAAATATCATTTTAGTTAGTCTACTTCAGAGCAGACTATCATTATTACAATTTAATAAACTCAAGTCAAACGTTTACAGCAAAAAATTATTCCTGCCTGCCTCCATCTTTTTTGACATTTACTAATACACATATGTGAATGCAGTATCATTCTTAGCCACAAAGAAAATCTTCCTTTATATCTGAACTCCATCATTCTTCAGACTTGCTCTTAGCACTTCAATTTCCTTCCAGTTTCTAAGACAAAAAAAAAAGAACACAAAACTCAAGGTGGACTATTTGAACTCAGTAACAAGTATTAACCTACCACATTTAGACAGACTATCCAGGATACAGAATTAATCTGACAATCTTACTCCTCTAGAGTCTGCATTCTTAGTAGTAAAACCTTACAGTTAAGAACTATCACACTTCTGTATCTGCCAAATCAATCTAGGTATTTCTTTTCTATTTCAAAAAAATTTAAGGACAAAAGGACTTAAATATGCAAATAAACCTTCATGAATGTAGGAAACCAAATCCTGTGAGGTGATTTTCATTACTTCAACCCATTATAAATCAGAAAATAAAATTTCTGCATATGGTTCTCACTCACAGGTCTGCAATGTTTTCAAGGACACTCTTGACATTTGGACATACCTTGTTGAGTGTAGATGTTACACTCAGAAGTTCTTGAAAATTTCTAGATCTTTAGGAGGTACCGGAGGTGTCTTGTTCCAGTCATCTTCAGGATAAGCTTCAAAATTGGAAGTATCCCCATCATTGGATACTTTGGGCACTATGGGAGGCTAGTCAGAAGAAGCACAACAAAAATGTCAGTAGTTTCCTCAATGAACTCCTCTCCATCATACCATTCTATAAAAGATCTATTAAACAAATGGAGTACAGATTTACAGTTCACCTCTTACCTAATAAGGAACGGCATGAGAGAGAGAAGCTTGCAGCAACACATACACATTCCTACTTTTCATCAATTTTACACTTAAATAATGTGATTAAAGACACTTAGATAATTAATACACTTTATATAGATACCTATTTTATTGAGCACTAGCTTTTCAACTAAGAATCTTCACAGCAGCATGGGAAACTGCTACCATATTGAAGGAAAAAAAAAAGCCTCCTCTTCACTGCTTTCAAATAGATTGATTGCTTTTAAAAAGGTTGAAATTACTAACTTCTGTCTACCAACTGTGATTTTTCCTAACCTAGCAATAAATTCAAGCAGGTAAAGAAATTGCTTCACCATAACTCATTTCAAAAGGATGGTTATAAAACATCTTAATTCAAACAGACTGTTTTTATGAAACTTGAAGGTGCCAAGAAAAGTATCAGTTTTTGTTTGTTTTCACAGAGGATCCTTTCAATTTCTAGTATTGCTCATCAGCTTCACAGTACCTGTAGTTTTAACTTGTCTGAAATCTAACACTGAGAATGCTCTGTGCTTCTGGCCATAAACTATGAGATAATGATCCCTTCAGGAACATTTCATTAATTGCAGGTATAAATGAAGGGGAACCCCCTTATCATCTCTTAAGGGACATTAATCTCTCTATCCTCTTCTCAGCAACTGAGAGCTTAACATGTTTAATCCAACAGAACACTTTAGAATGAGAAAACCTTATGGATGATCACTGAACTGGCTCAAAGTTATACCACAGACAAAACTATCAAAATGCTATTCTGCATATCCTCATAAAGATAAAAGTCTGGCTTCCACTAGCTCATGAGATCTTAGCTGATCTTTTGGGCTTTTCAAAATGATGTCATCATCAGTAGGTTTTCAATGGGAAGGACAGGTCCCTGTATGATAGCACTTCTAACCTTCAGTCAAAAGCAGAGTCCTAATTTTGTGTCTGGCAGTCACAGTAATACTGCCCAGATGCTGAGGAAAATGTGCAGAATTTGCTCTGCCCCTGAGAAATGTCTGCCCCACTGTGGGCAGCGCCTGGTATCCCTCCTCCCTGTAAGCATTTGGGTGGGAAAAAACCAGTTTTGTGAAGTGACACAAAAAGAAAAAAACAAGAGAGAAAGGATGATTAATGAAACAACTTTCTCCCTTTCAGCCATAGCTATTGTTTATATGACATTGATTTTAAAACCTAATTTGGATCATGAATCAATGCATAATTTATATAATAGGCAAATTCACACTTTTACCGGGAAAATGGAGCATTGTGCGCATTATTTCATATTTTCAATCTCTTCGTCAGTATGAAATCATGAAAACAAATTCTGAAGAATACAGGTGCCTCTATAAAAAACCAAGTAAAATTCTTCACATCCCTACTCTGAAGTTTAATTAAGTACCACCTCATCTTCTACCATCAAATATTAAGAAAAGTTTTGTATTCATAATAATCTGAACGCTATGGTGATTCTTTTTTGATTAATTTTTAAAATAAAAATTCCACACAAAGGATGTTTGGACCTGAGACATTTGATTGTACATCTAACAATAATTTTTAAACTATTTGTTTTTTATTGCTTTGGTCGTCATGAACATCAGAGTTTCTATATTATTAAATAGCCTATCATCTAGTTTGTGTTCTTTGTGGGTTTCAGTAAACAGAATTTATAGTAAATACCTAGAAAAATGTGACTTCCTCACAATGCATATGCATAAAAAAAAAAACAAAACTGGTTGCAGTAATGATTAAAAATAAAAAAGACCCCACACATTTAAAACCCTGTAAACTTATTTTTCTTAAAGAGAAAAGTAATCTACAGCTTTGTATTAGATATTGTTTACAAGAATACATCAAGAACATTTTAATTTATTTTTTTTCCAAGAGCTCAAGATATCTACCTGGAATTTAAGTGCAAGAAACTAATCCAAAGAAAAGAAAAACAAATGTTTAATTGGTATATGATTGACTGCATGTGATAACCTCTGCTACAGAAAACTACTGATGTAAGGATTTGTACAAGTTAGAACTCTGAGGAAGGAAAGAAAGAAGGCAGTTTTACTTCCAAAGGGCTTTAAAAAACATTTTGTAGAGTTGATAACTTTTGCAAACATCTGCCATCATACAGTACCAGAATTCAGTGCTATAAAAAGGTCTGTTGGAATTACCTTCATAAATCCTTCTCTTTCACCTTCCCTATTCCTCCTACGCCCATGTGCTTTACATTTTATTAAAACATTTACCTGAATTGAACCCTGCACAAAAATTTAAAGCCCAGAATAAAGTACTTCCATATACATAAGGACAAGGAAAAAAAAACTAAAACCAAAAACAAACCAACAAATTAGCAATCCGTCCATGTTCCCAAATAAAAAAACACAACAAGTAATCACTTACAAAACCCTGAATCCGAAAACTAAATTGTGTATTAACAAATCATCTTCAGCAAACTAAAGCAAGGATTTTTTTTAGACAGTTCGTTTATAGACAAAAATGCAAATAGACATTAATACAATTAAATCCACATTGCAAAAAGGCAAATATGCATTCAATTACTAAGTGTGCATATAGACATGTGGTTATACACACACAAACACACAGATGCAACAGCCAACAAACCTTCAACAGATCAGCTTAAATGAACAATGATTTCTCCTTGTGATGTCCTATACAGTATTTGCAGAATGTACCTTTAGTCTCCTTTGAGGTACAGCATCCCAGTCTATGGACCTGAACCATCGATGTCTCTTCACATCATCTGCTCCATTCTTTAGGGACAGAAATCAAAATTACTATTTTTCAAGCTACAAGTATGCCAAACCAGGTATTTTATTACAAGGACTGGGATATCAGGTCCATCCTTTTTCTTTCTTTCAGGTGACAATCATTAAAAGATTCTAAAGGATAAATTAATAGTGTTAATTTCCTAGTAAATCCTGAGTTCCAGCAATAAAACCCAAGTAATTTTGATTTGGGGTTTCTGTGGGCTTTTTTTATCATTCTTCTGACACAACAGAGATCAAGAACAGCTTTAAAGTACCCACAAAAGCATTCATTACAGTCCTATTTACTTTTGCTTTCACCAACATTTTAGAGAATGCCTTTTATTCAGATATACTTTCTAATTCTTGCACTATAAAAAAATAACAGAGGGCTGATGGTGCTTTAAATAAAAATAATGTCTGGGAAGTGCATAGTTTTTTAAAATATTACAGACATTTAATGCTGACAGCAAGACGTTCTCAGTACTGTTACAAAAGTAAATACATTAAAACATTTGTTTTCATTTTAGATATACAGCTAAAGGTGCATTTGCCTTGTAATGATTATTCTCTCTGGGGTGCCTGTTTTATTTATGTACATAAGAAACAAAAATGTCTCTTTTTTTTCACAATTAAGCTTGTTTCAAGCACAGACTTGTTCTCTAGGCATTTACCACTGGGGAAAAAACAGCTGGTTCTCTGTCTCAAGCCCGATCAAAGCACAGCACTCAAGACTATAGCATGTACAGCTCTACAAAACCAAGCATTATCACACATTGTTTTTTTCAGATTTATGTGGAGTGGAACTATCCATGCTCATAGCCAATGAGGCATCAAGGAGAGCAGTATCACGTAGTTCCTTCAAAAGCAGATCTGACTGAATGTTTCAACAGAAAATGTTTTGTGGGATTTACATATTTTTAAAATAATTATCACCATGGAAAAGGATCAGACACAAGTCTGACCTAGTGCTCCCACCCCAAAATCTGCTCTTAATTAGAACTGTTTTTGATTTAAGAATTTTAGTCAATTGTAGGGAAAACCCCAAAACAAACCTAAGCAACCATGGACTAAAAATATCCCCAGAAACAACACAAAACCTAGACAAACACGTATACCAAAGCCCATGTTTGAACAAATCAAGATTTGCTTTTGTTCTTGTTTTCCTTCAAAAAGATATAAAAGTTTTCACTGGTAAATGAGTTTAAAAATTTTCAGATTAAGAAATCCTCCTGAAAAAGACTACAAAGGATTCTGAAGGATAAGAAAAAACATTACTTCCTGTTTTTTCTTACCAGTCTAACTTTGTGCCATAAAAAGGCTCTAAAAGAAAACACTGGACAGCTGGTAAAAGCATTTATATTTATATTAATATGTTAAGAAAACCCTGGATGATTGCACACCTTTTACCATCTTTACCTATGTTTACCATTCAGTGTGCTTTGGGCCAAAAAAGCAAACCTCTAACATCCCTTCCCCAGAGAAATAAAAATTTTAGATGCCTCCAAAAAGAAAGATTATACAAGCTAATTTCAGTATCTACTGTCTTCATAAATCTGTTTGGATCAGGGTAAATAATTCTTCCTGGTGGAAGAGTATTTGACTGTGCTTAATCAGCCCCACCAAGACAATGACCAGGTACCACAGTACTACAACAATCCTGAGACTTTAAAAATAATTTTTAAACTTCAAGTTTGATTAGTGGTCCTTTTGGGATTAACACTGCCACAGAAGAAGACCCAAATGAGCTGGCACCCTGCACTGCATGACTTAATACCATGTTTCTGGTCCAATCTAGGTTTTCACATTAATGAACAGGGAGGTGGTGAGGGGAGAGGAAAACCACCATGAAGAGTAGCGTTAATCCAAATAGGGGAATGATTTTGGGAAACACAGAAATACACAGGCTAAACTTCGCATTTAGGATTGAATAACCTAAGTAACGTATGGGGAAATGTATGTGTTTCATGCTTATAAAACCAAAAACTCTATCAAGAGCTGGTCTGTATCTTTCTCACAGAATTCTTTCAACCTTGTGCTGTGTTACACTAAAGATTTTACACTGACCTTCATATTTCCTAGTCGTCTTGTTCTGTCAACCACAAGCAGCTTCTTAATAAGGTCTCTGAAGTAGAGAAAATATGTTCTCTGTTAAACAGAAGTAATTTATATTTGACTGTCAAGTGTTACAGAATATAGACATGCTTCCCTTTGACCATTCATTTCCTCATATTTTAGGACATTTAAGAGTAAGTAATAAAAAAGAATCTAACAGAATTCTTTCAGATTTCTTTTAGACTCTTCCAAGAAACAAAGGGAAAAAAAATCCCTCTCTCTCCTCCCCTGCCCCTTTTGTATTTTTGCATTGCCAAGTAGCGCCATTTTGTTCTTTGCTTGGCATTCCAAATCTCAAAATGGGTCTCCAATCTGTTTTTCAGAACTCAACACTAATATACAGTAAAAAAGCAGCTAAAGATGCACCCTCATGTGTATGCTAAATATCCAGGGGAACATGGAAAAGCTAGTCATCTGCTTAAAACTAGTAACATCTATAATTTAATTGAAAACAAAAAGCCTTGCTGGTTCATTGAACAGTTTCACATAAAAGTATATCAACATTTTAAGAGATTAAAAGAAGTTTAGAGACCGAAATCTCTTCCATATCAATAGCAAAGTACTTCAAATATTAAGCCCCAAACAACTATGACATAAACCAAAAGTATCATAATTTATGGAATTAGCTTGATTACTTATGAGTTGAAAGAAAAATATGGCTTCATATTTCTATAAGCAGTTACATTTTATCTCAAAGATTATTTTGCTATTTGATTTTAGAAAACTGGCATTCTGGACTAATTACATGAAGTACTAATGACAAGAAAGAACAAAAGTTTAACCATGCTTATTTCTATAATCTCAAGTATTCCTGAGAGATGACATACAGCATGAAATGATGGAGATTAAAGAGTATGGCTAGTTCAAATTTTTAACAGTATCAAAGGTTAAAAAAAGTCAACTGTTTTATTTACAGAAAAGAACACAAACATAACAATGACACCTACCTCTCTCCATCCCGACCTGTAATGTCTACTATGCCTCCCAAAAATAGCATTGTGTCACCTATCCTTGAAATCACAAGTGTGTGCAGAAAGAATATATGAATTGAATATGCTAGACTGTTTAAAAAACTTCTGCATTTGGCAGGAATACAATTCTAAAATTCAACTGGAAAAAAATTAAATTACCAGATACATGAATAAAAAAGTCCATGTAGAAAGCAGCTTTGAAAACTCTCGTGATTATTCCAGACAATCAATATTTAAATTAGATTAAATCATGTGACCAACTCCTTTCACAGTCACCTTTGCAGAAATATCCCTTTCTACTTCCCCAAAAAGACCATTCACTATGGAAGAGGCTACAAGGAGGACTATAAGCACATTTAAAATAGAAGTAGGACAGAAAAGAAATCCAGAAACCCAAAAAGAGATTCACAGAGTTTATGGCCAAAGACACTTTCCTATTCCTATAAAACCAGAAAACATTTCATGGATCATTCTTGGCTTGCTTCAAAAATTCATCATAAAACAGTTAACAGATGAGCTTACTTGCTGATATAGTGTTGTTACTAAATATGATACTTGCTGCATTGGACCAGTGAAATATCCATTGAATTAAAACAAATAATAGATAGTTTAGTAGTTCTTTGTTATATTGGCTCTAAAAAAGAATTTAAAAATTATGTTAAAATTCAATAGATATGCTGGTGTATATTTTTGAGAATCAAATTCTACATGAAGGTCTTTGCAGAGCAATAATCAGTAAAATGCTTTAACAGTGACATTTCTTTTGTAGGTTTCCAAGACTGGCTTTGCAAAGAAAAGTTTAAAAAAGCAGTAAGGAAGAGTGACATTCATGCATCAGGAGGGAAAGCAGAATTGGTACAAAGTCAGAAAGTAAAGAGTACAGGAGGGTGATAGGGGATAGGTGAGTAAAAAATGTAAATGCCTGTAAGCTCAGGCAGTACAAATCCCTAGGGAGAGAAGTGTTCTCAGAGTTCAGAAAGAGAAACAGTTCTTTGTGCCTCAGAACAGAGAGTTAAAACATTGTATACCACTAATACCTCAGACACAGTCTGGATCTCATAGCACCCAAGGCAGCCTTCTTTCTGGCTGAAATACTTATTGGAAGAAGAGAGAGCAAACAGATGGGTAAGAAGGTAAGAAGTAGACTGCCTTCACTGGACAAAATAATCTTGGCACTTGCTTTAAAAGGTAATGATGCAGAGATGTTCAGTTCTGCATATCATGGTTTAAAAGAAGGAAGAGGGGCTGACATCCAATACATTGTGTTCACAACTCACTGCAGAAAGCAAGTGAAGCCACAGAAGTAGTGTGGCCAGCAGGACAGAACAATGATTGGCCCTCTCTACCTGTAAGTGGTGAGAGCACACCTCGTGTTCCTGTGTCCTGTTCTGAGCCACTCACTTCAAGAAAGACATTGAGATGATGGAGTGAGTCCAGAGAAGGGCAATGGAGCTGGTGAAGGATCTGGAGGGTAAGTCCTACAAGGAGTGACTCAGAGAGCTGGGATTGTTTAGCCTGGATAAAAGGAGGCTCAGGGGCGACCTCATTAGTCTCTGTAACTGCTTTCACTATATTGGATGGGTTGTTAGTGATGATAATCTAATTTGAAGTGTTCTCCCTTCTGATCACAACATTATAGTTCAGTGCACAGAATACCACAAGAGATAATCAGTTTTCTGTCCAAGACCAATTGGATTATAGGAAGACCAGATAATGAGACTAAACTGTGTGGAGCTAGTAAGAGGAAACTGCTACGAAGACACAAAAATATGAGACGCTAGTCAGCTTAAGGGGAAGCAGACATGCTTCATTCAGTGCATCCAATGATTCAGTGGAGGCTTAAAAAAACCCAAAAAACAACAAGAACAAAAAACTTTCTCAAAAGATTAGTTTTGCTTGTATCTGTTTAACCAGTAGTGACAGTAAACAAGTAAAAATTATTTCAGCTATGGAATTTTCAAATAGGAAAAAAACCTTATTTTGTCTGCAGTACACTTTTAACAATTGCTAAATACTGAGCATTAAATCCACATTACATGTGTATGTAATACTCCATATTGAACTGGACCCCTGCTATCACAAATTTAAGTTGACTTTACACTAGAACTTCTGAAGTACCAGAGTTTGCACAAGTAATTATGCTGAGAGTAATTTAAGTGGTATGTATCTATAGACAGAAACAGTTTAATGCTCTCTTCCCGCTCTCCTAATATTTGCTCAGATTATCTCATATTATTCCTCTTGACCTTCTTACAGGACATGCCAACGGGGTATCCACAAGGTGGACAAGCATTTAATAACCCATAATACACAGAAAAGACATTATCTTACAACTGTATCGCCACCTTGAAGTCTACCAAATATATAAGTTTATTTGGACTGAAAGTATAAATGTAACATAAAATATTTTCCAACATGATGCTTCAGAAAATCAGAATCTGAAATCAGGTCTTCTAAAAAGATTTTTTTTAAAACAGTGCTCAGGAGGTATTTAGAATAGAAAAGACAGTGTTGGAAGTCATGGACTTACTTTACATATAAATCCAAATGCCTCGGGAAATCTATTTTGCCAGCAAGAATCTTCTGATATATACCAAATGGATTGTCATCAAAAAATGGAGGAAACCTATTTTAATACAGAAAATTTTCAGACATTAGAAAAAGAAGTTTTAAAAATTTACTAAGCAACATTATGTTATAGCAATTCCCCTCAGAAATAATTGATTATGTTTCTCTTTTTGGGAGGACACTACCAATCAATTACTATCTTGAACAATAATTTAAAGAATTTCTTTAAAACAGAAAACATTTTTGTATGCAACACTCTGAATACAGCATTAAAATTTAAATATAACAACAGAATGGAAAAATATAAAATTGCTACATAATTGCAGCAAAAATATAATTTATGAAAAAATTTTCAGTGTTAAAAGTAAAAAATGCTTTGCTTTTATCTCTAAAACCCAGGGATATGCTCTCCAAAAGAGCATTACCATTTTTGATCTTGGTCTGTAACTGCCGGCACACCCTTATTTACCAGCTTCTTTCTAAAGTGTTATCCAGTTCAGTTATTTGTTGTACATCTTGAATTCAAGTATATGTTTTGCTAGATAAGGTTTCTGAAACAGTCAGACTGCTCACAACTCTCCAAGTGCAGCTGCCTTTCTGTGTGGGACAGATAAAGTTTTCATTTCATAATCTTCCCCATGATGAATAGTAAATTAACATGTAATTAAAATTCTACATTTATGTCTTCTATGAAGTTCTTCATGAAGTTATGAGCTAACAGAGAGACTACTTCTTGTTGTACAGCTACAGTAAAAATTGAAAGTTTTCTGCTGTGCTTCCTTTACTAGTACAGTACACCCCCGATGGCTGCAAGAGGTGTATGAGTACAGCCAGTACAGGCAGCAGAGCCCAAGCACTGACAGCTTTCTGAGTGTCACTCATGCTCTCAAAAGTTACCACAGGAAACCTTCTGAGGGAATGGAGTAACTCATTCCGTAATCTCAGTCCTGTTCTGCCGTCCATAACATGACCACAACAACCTCCTGACTATGCTTCTGCTTCAAAATCCCCACAGAATGTAAAAAATCCTGCAACTTTTGAGTGTTGACCATATTGAGAACATCCAACCACTATTACAGTTTAATTAACGTATTTTCATATCTCCCTAATGTAATTACTTTCTCAGAGGACTTAACTGTGTGCATACACACACAAATACAGTGCTTGTGGCTTTGGGAATCACTGATAGCACAAAAACAAGCATGAAAACAAAATTTCTTCACTTCAGGCTCTTTTTTAAATTTTACAGTAGTCAAACTAGCATATCATTCAAGAAGTAATATACATTATTTCCATTATGTTTTCAGAAGTATTGATTTCTTCATTATTCAGCTGATGATCAAATGGATTAGCATTCCCTTTGAAATACTGTAAATTTTGGCCACAGTAATAATCATATTCCATCAGAATAATTAAAGGTGTTTGCAGGTTTACGGTAAAAACCCATAATAATTCAAAGCACTGAAAAGCATGACTAAACTACCTGGTTAGGGAAAGACTAAAGGACATTTTTGTTGGTGTTCAGAAAGTCAGGAGTACTTTCTTTATGAAAAACTATTTCCCAGCTAACTGGCAAGTGGAAGAATCTCAGGAATAATAACTTGTGCTATTAAAAATTCCTGCTTTGACATTAAAGAACAAGGTAAACATGATTGCTATTTAATATGCACAATTTTTCCCCACACAAGAAAGACTATCATATAGGTTTTTTTTAGTCAAGCAACCTAAATATTTATTATTCACATTCTCCACAGCAAATTGACAAATTTTCTATTTATTACCTATTAGAATCTATAAATGCATAAAGCAATTTAAATTATATTTTTAACTATGTATTACAAAGCTACCAGCTGCAGTAAGCAGATTACTGTACATTACCAAGGTGTGAAATCAATAATAGAAGTACATATAATTTTTTTTCCTATTTACATTGCATTGTTTTAATTTGCTTTCCCACTCTGCAAATCCAAAATTACTATGTCCAGAGTTCTTGTGAAAAATTTAAAATCACAGTTGGCTGTATAGTAATTTTATGGCAATTAAAGTGCATTTGAATTCTATGCAAAATGACAACAGCTTTGAAAGATTACAGAGTTGTCTCATGGACAAACCAAGTAACTTGATTTGGATACTTTTTGTAACTGTCAATCTTCCACACAGCACAGATTTTAGACAAAACAACACAAGTATTGTGCTGGAAGCTACCTAATAAATCAACAAAAATCCCCTTGAGCTTCAGGCTTTCTTCACACCACAACAAAAATACAAACAGCTGCCTTTTCACCAACCGAAAAGAAGCTACAAAAAATATCATCTCTGTAAATGGGAGAACAGCTGCAAACCATTCCTTTTGCTAACTGAAGCATAACAATGGCATGGACATAAGTTTCCAAGACAGTTCGAAGAACAGAAGTTGTAAAATCTCGAGGGAAAACAGGCAGGTCTGAGAATATGAAACTGCAGACAGGAACGATTAACCCACCTAAAATGCCAGACCCACACATTACATACGACAACCAAAGCAAAAAAAACCCAAAAATCCCATATTAATACACAAAATTCATATTAGCTGCATATCTGTTAACAGTATAATTACAACCTAACTTATCTGATGTTAAATAACAAGTGTATTTTTCTTTGCATTAAATTGTAACAGAACTCATTTACTCAAAATCAATAGATGCTTTTGCATTGACAGTTTGTTTAGCTTGTTTAAATTAACTCCATGAACTTGGTATTATTCATCTGTTAAATTTTCTTCTCACCCTTGCTTCTCCCTGCTCCTTCCCCTTTCTATATACAGCTACGTTAAACCTAAACAGGACCTTGTCTTAAACTTAGTTTGTGCAGAAGAAGAATTCAATGGGCCTCCGGAGATTAAGTTAGGGAAATAAGACACTCTGGAACAGGAAGGTGTGGGTTTGTTTGTTTGTTTTTAGAGAGGCCATTTCCTTACACACACACACACACCTACCAATTCTTTTCGGCTTCAGAGAGACTAACTTCAGGAAATAATCAAATGTCTTACATTAATTTACTTGCAGACAGTAACAGTCCTGAAGTCAGGTTTTGTTCACCTTCAAAATATTTTCAGATTTCTTACATCTTCTTTGGATTTCAAATTATAAAGTTAACTAGGACTGCTGCTGTAATAAAAGCCTTGATAGTAAATATCTAGCCATATCTTGAGCTGGTGAGGAAAAGTTTTTCAAAATACTATTGCCAATAACAGCAAAAAGTTGATAAAATGCTAAAAGCATACATTCATTGTGACAATCTTCCCACCTAAAGGAAATACATACAAGCCATAATCCCTGCCCTCCTTTAATCCTCTAAAAAAATCCTAAGAAAGTAGTACACTCCCATCTTAAAAAAGCCCAAATTCAACAAGAGACCCCCCAAAAAACAAGCCTCAAAACAAACACCCCAAACAAGCAAGCTTGTATGGAGTCCCTATGCCAGCTTTGAAAAGCTTTGACCGAATGCTGCTGTGTTTAATTTTTTAGTGTTGGATAGAGTCCCTATCCAAAGCAGCATTCAATCATTACGAAGAGCATGTCTATACAAGTACTGCTAAAAAAAAAACCTTAGCAAATCACACACAGAGCAGACAGCTGCTCTGTCCATCAGCCTATATAAAACCTCACTTGACTTTTAGGACAGTGTAAGCCATCTCTACTGGTTAGAAGCCTCTAAAAGCCGAAGTGTTCATATTAAGCCACCATCCTCCCATCCCCCCCCTCTGAAATCCAGGTCTCATCCCTTGAGCCAGACAACATCATGACACAGAAGATCCTACACAGAAACAAAGCAGCTGCTCCCTTTTTTAATGAACAATATTATTTATGAAAACAATAGAAAAAAAACCTAGTAGAATATACAGAAGTCATACTTCAGCACCCTGCGGTCTTGAGGTCTCAGTGACTCCAAATATCTTGCTTGATCACCGACGGTAGTCAGTATGTTACCTTTGTAAACCATATTTCTGTTAGTGGTCTAGTGGAGAGAATCCTCCCAACATTTCTGTAAGGCATGCAAATAAATAAGTCCAATATCCACTCACACTGAGACCATACAGACCTAACAGAGAGTGGTCCCACTGAAATCCATGGCAGGAAGGTAAATCACAGCTGGGTGACTGCAGCACCGGTAGTCATATTGCCCAGACACTAAGTCTTCCTGCTGTCTAAGACTAAGATTAGTGGCAACTAGCTCGCTGGGAATCTCTTTTTTCTCTCTGAGAAGGACTCTTTGGACCAACTTGGGCTGCTCACCTTACCGGAAACAATGGAAAAAAGGTGAAGCCTGGTCTCTGTACGAATCAGCCTACATAAATAACAACTTCATATCAGACCAGTCAGCCAAGCCTGCTTGGGTCAGCCAGCAACTGTTTTTATTGCTTTTCTGTCTACAAACTGCCACGAGATTCAAAGTCAATGCATATGCAAGCCTTCAGGAAGGCAAGAAAGCAAGCAGTGGGTAGCAATGCTGTGCTAGGTAAAGTTGTGCTGCTATTGAGTGAACTTCACAGCAGTACCCTGCAATGGATCAGAGCTCTGAAGTGACCACCCATTCGTCAAGGGAGCTACTTGCTCAGGCAAACTTACAAGCTTGTCCAAACACTGGAAGAGTCAGCAAAGTCACTTTGAAATGACAAATGCACAGAGAAAGGATGGCTAAGTCCAAGCAAGGACACTGTTCTGATCATTCTACAAGGCTGCAGATTTATAAGGAAAGGCCACAGAGGACACCTGATACACCCAGGGACCAAGAAGGTGTAGAGTGCACTGGGCCAGGTATCAGGCATAAGGTATGAAACTACGAAGAAGGTGGAACTATGAAATCAAACTGATGAAATATATTATGCTTCTTCAGAAGCTATGAAAGCCTTGCTTTCATCTGCATTTGTCTGATAGCACCCACCACAGAAAAGCCAACTGCTTTCAAAAATCCAAACCTTTTTTCAAGTACCCTCAAACAACACAGCCAAGACAAAAAAAAGTAAAAGGAAAACCACACAGATGCCTTGTGTAGCACACAAGCACAATTTTACATTCTACCTAAATCAGTTATTTATTTTACTAAAAAAAAGAATTATTTTTATTTTTTGAAATCAGAGCAAATTGAGACAAACTACTTTTATCTAACTAATACTAACAGGCAATGAACAGTTAATTATATTAATTAACTGTTAACAAACCATTTCTTCAGTTTGAATTTGTATCTTCTGAAAACAATGCTTTATCAAAAAAATTCCAAAACCGCAAAAGCAGCATTTGAGCAAACTGATTTCAAACAGACCTATAAGGCTTTTCACTGTTTTTCTTCCTCTGGTTTAAAGAAAACCAGTGCTCAGTTGTAATACAAATTGTATTAATAAAAGTCTTCCTACTTGCCACTGTGCATTTTTACAGACTACAGCTCCCACTGTAACTAGGATTTCCCTGTGCTGGAAATTAATTACAGAAGTAGTCCAGTTCTTTAGCCTTTAAAAGTAAAGTACCTCGTGAATAAAAATCTAAACTTCAGCAAAACCTCAATTTCCAAAACACATAAGGAAAAGAGAAGCTGTTGAAGTCTTAAGCAAAAAAAAAAACCAAAAAAAAACCCCAAAAAACCCCAAACCAAACAGAAAAAAACTCAAAACAAAACCAAAAAACTCAAAACTCTAAAACATTCCCACAACAAGTGATATATGTTGTTTTGCAAAGCTTCCTGATTACTATCTTCAAAGGCAGAAATTAAACCAGTAAATCAATAATAAATTTAGCCCAAATTTGCTAATCCAAATATTGTAAACAGAGCTAGAAAATAATTCTGTATTACATAATATTGCTGTGATATAGTAATTATCACTTACCCTGACAACATCTCAAATATAAGAATTCCTAGGGCCCACCAATCCACTGCTCTTCCATGGCCTTTACTTTGTATAACTTCTGGTGCAAGGTACTCAGGAGTGCCACAGAGAGTCCACGTTCTGGTTGTAAAAGAAGGAAAAAAAAACACAAAACAAACAACAAAAACAGATCAAAGTGAAACTGAAATAACTGTAATAGGAAAAACACACACATAAGAACTACCCAACATATACCTATGAATTTACTGTACAAAGAAACACAGAAATAAGCCCTCTACAAGATCTAAACAGACTGCTTTGATGATGTTCTCCAATTCTCCTGGAACAGAGATATATGCAAATTAAGAAACTTCCAGTCTCAGAAAATACCTGTGCACTGAGCTTCCCAGCAGGTGCTGTGGTACTCTACCCATTAGACTATACATTGTTTTGAATTATTAACAGTGTTTTTTATGGACTACTTCTGACAGGCCCAGCAGAAGACAAGCTTAATGGCCTTTTCCATCAAAACAAAGTTTCATTTAGGAAAAAAAAAAAGGGAAGGAGGGAATTTTTAAAGCAGTAGTAGTTTAAATCAGTAAATAATAGCACATGCATAAAGATTTGTTTTACAATCTAAGTAGTTTTTCAAATAGTATTGAAATCTAACCTGTCATCACTTCCACAATGTTCATTAAAAGGGAAACATTTTGCATTTTTAGTTATTTAAAATATTTAAAAGGTGTAGTTAAGCATGTGTGAGATAAGTAGGCAATACTTTTTGTGATCTATTTTAAAGTAATTTTTAGTCATAGCTTTCTATGGTAAGGTCAGAATAAAACTGTTATATTGCTAACTAATTGAAGGTCAAGTTCTATAAAGACAGGAAACAAACTGAGGCTAAGCAGTTTACAAAGACCAAATTACATTTGAAAAGAAGAATATTCTGAAATAATTTCTTCCGGAAATGTGAACTTTTCTTTGTAAAAATGCCCATGTAGAATTTGCCTGGCTTCACACCCTTGACATAGGTTCAAATATACACTTGAGAAAAAAATGTGCTCTCATTGTGAATAAATTACCCTTCCCTAGCAGCAAGTCAGAAGATGAAACTTTGAAAATGTGCTCAGCAATTCAAGAGAAATTGAAATCCCAGCACAGAATAAGAAAGAAAACTGCATCACATTTTAGAAGGAGCTCTAGTAAAATATGACAAAGAATGTAATCACAAATGGTCACTGCACATGATATCTAACTTGCACCAAAAAAGCCTGAGTGTTTGTGAGAGGAAGAATTTTCTCCAATCGAACTGGTAACCCACTCCTGAACAAATGCATTAAAGAAGAACAGCAATCGCTTTCAGACGTAATACGAATTCAGTTTCTTTTTTTCTGAGAATGCAGGGAAGATGATTGTTCCACCCTACTCTGTGCTGATGCAGCCTCACCTTGAGCCTTGTGTGCAGTTTTGGGCACCACAATGTTAAAAAGGCACTAAGCTACAAGACAATGTCCTAAGGAGGGCAATGAAGATGAAGGGTCTGGAGGAGAAGCCTTAGGAGGAGGGGCTGAGGGCACTTGGTCTGTTCAGACTAGAAGAGACGGGAGACCTCACTGTGGTCTTCAACAACCACACAGGGAAGCAGAGCAGCAGGCACTGATCTCTTCACTCTTATGACCAGTGAGCGGACTCAAACATAATGAAGGCGAGTCAGGGGAGGCTTAGGTTGGATATCAGGAAAAGGTTCTTCACCCAGAGGGTGGCTGAGCACTGGAACAGGCTCTCCAGCGAAGGGATCACAGCACCAAGCTTAAGAAAGTTCAAAAAGCGACTAGAAAATGCTCTCAGGCACATGGTGTGACTTCTGGGGATATCCTGGGCCAGGCCAGGAGTTGGATTTGAGGATTCTGATGGGTCCCTCCTAACTCAGCATATTCTGTGACTCCTTGCAATATTTTAAAGGGAGCTTTTGGGTGGTTCTTTTTTTGGTTGGTTGTTTTTTTTTTAAGCCTTGAGCATTTGATTCATAAAAATAAGATAAATGAAGGGAAGCTGTACAGTTAGTTAAAGCTTTAGATGAAGAATTATGACTTGAATTTCTTTAAGCTTCAGTTTACTATGGCAAAAGCCAAATTACTCCAGCTAAACTGTCAGAAGCATTAGGCACACTTTGCATTCAATGTGCTTCAAGGTTCTTGAAGCTACATCTGTAAGTGTAAAGAATACATTTTTATTTTTATCATGGATTTATCTAAAAAATATAAACTCTCATTTTCCAAATCAAGCATACTGAATTTTTACATACAGTGCTGCTTTACACTACTGCCATCTAGCAGCTACCTAGATCAGGACTATGGAATTAAGACTAACAGTAAAGCTCTGTCATCTTTTAAAACAAAGTACTTCTCCCTCTCCCAAATTTAAAAAGCTGTATCTGTCACGTGACCTAATCACACTGATTTAGGCAGCTATGCGAATGAAGCAGCTGACAGTTTTACTGTGTTTTTATTCAAGCAAGAGGAAAACAGTGAATGTAACTTGCCAATGCAATTTGAAGTTTCCTAGCCGCACTAGGAAATAAAATTTATTACCACCACATTAACTACTTCCTTAATTTCAATCAAGAAATGTATGTTTACTAATTACACAAAAACTTGGAACTCATATTCTTTTTTAAGATATGCATTTATGCTGTAAGATCACGACTTGGGTTTCCTCTTTTGTTGGCCATGAAACAGACTACTTAGTATTCTGGAAAACATATCAAGTAGATGCTACAAAAAGATAATATTTTAAATTATTTTTTTATCATTACTATTTTATGGTAATTCCATATTTATCTGAAATTCCAGACAACTTACTTGAAAATAAATTACAATGAAAAAAGGTAAGAATAGATGTTCCCTTCAAACTGCTACAAAATATTCACTGTTCTGAATTTTCAAGATAAAAACTGAAATACAAGAAAGTGCTAATTGATAAGCTTGAATATGTAATTTTAAAACATGAAATATAGAATCTACTCTGGTTTAAAAGGTAAGCTACAAAATAATTTTGTGAAACTATTGAAGAGTACCGTGTGAAGAAGGTCAGTCTTGATGGTTAATGTGTTTCAGCATTCTACACCATCCAGAATCCACCTCTGTGTACTTTACAAGCTTTCTGCATATGAGCCAGATTTGTTTAGATATTCCGGCAGTTTCTCCATAATTATAGTTAACAAAGATTGTTTTGCATGTAGCCAGCAAAAATTTGTTCTGCAAGACATTCTTGCTGCTTCTACAGTGACAAGAAGTACACTTTGCAAACTAGACTGTGTCTTACACAGTCTCTCTTCATTCCACTGCATAGAACAGACATGAGGCACATCCAGCCTTTGCAATAATGCAGAACTATTCCCAATATGTTTAAGATTAATCACTTCTGAAGTTTCTAGAAAGACTGACAGGTAATTCTTTTTTTAGGAATGCAAACTGAATAAACAAAAATTAACAGTGAATAACATTCCAGAAAAAAAGAAAAAAGAGATCACTCAAGTCCTAATTTTACCTATAACATTTATAACTTTCTGAGTGAAATCTGTCCATTAAAAAACCCATAAAATTCCATGCAGATCAGTTTTGTGCTTCTCTGAAAGAACATGGGAATTAAATGCCAACCCCACAAAAAAATCCCAAAAAACCCCAAACATCCAAACCAAAAAAACAACCAACCAAAAACCACAAAAAAAAAAGGAAATCAGAACAGAAAAAAAATTTTAATAAAAATACTATACCCAAAAAGTGGTATTTGCGTTTCAGAAAGAGAAAGGTCTACCAACGTAACAGTTGTAACATTCAAAGGAAATCCTTTTTACAGCCTTCAGGTAACAGTAATTTAAAAAAAAAACACCTCCCCAACTTTCTCCTTGACATTGCCCTTTTTTAGAAGTAGTGGCACATCTATTTTATATGAATGTACTTACAAGAAACTGAAAAGGTTATTAAGTCTTCAGTTAAGCAACATCAAGGTGGAAAAGAGAAGAAATAAACAGCAGCTGAGGCAAAGACACACTGTTTTGGAGAAAAATTTAGAATTTTAAAACATACACTATGAGTAAAAAGGGAGGAACAAGGAAAAACAGAAGGACATACCAACAAGGAACAGAAGGAGCAAATAAAACCTCCTCTCTTTCCTCTGTCTCTAAAAAGAAAACATGAAGAGTCGAGCCCTTCAGAAATTTTACTAACAGGAAGGTACAGGCGCAGGCTGCTTTCCAAGGTGGGAACATGAGCTATGAGCCAGACACTCTTTCTGAAGAGCAGCTTAACTGTAGAGGGACATGGTGAATATTTCATCCCTTCACACATGGCAGTGGGAAGAAAGGAAAATGTCTACAGAAAAACCTCAAATTAGGCAGCTACAGAAGCATTCCGTGAAATATTATATATCTGGAATCTGAGATCATATCAAAAGTCTTCTGCAGACAATGTTTTCATTTATGTATGTCTTATGTCTTCTTTCTAGGGATGTCTCTGCTGATTCTGAGAGCAGGTTATCTCATGATGTTTGAAGAGAATACTTCATGTCTTCTTTTTGCCATTCATGTATGCTGTGCATATACTCGCATCTCTACACTCAGATACCCATACACAGAAGATTCATGTGTACAGACATTTGCCATGCATAAAAATGACAATATTTCCGATAATTTTTATAAAATAGGCTATGCCATAAACAAAAACACCTACTGGAGCACACTAGTGAATAAAGAGCTGTGTATTTTTACAGTGACAAAACCAACATTGTGAAGATTACTTCAGCTAGTGGGGAGAATACTATGTAGTTCCAAAAAAACCCAAAAACCCAGTAACACAAAAAACTAAACCAGATTTGCATAGGTGCAACCTGTGCAATCTTTGCCACCTGTGCTCTAATTGATAATGTTTTTGCTCATTTCAATTTTGTTACCTGTTGTACATTTGAAGGAAAATCAACTGTGAATATAAAACTACTATAATCTCGTATGATTCAACACAAACTGATCAACTCCACTGCCCCCCCAGCAATATGGAAAATACAAACCAAATTAAAACCAGTAGTGATAACTAAGTTCAATATCCTAAAATATATTTGAACGAATTTGCTCTTAGAGATTCATCTACCAGGTTGAAAAATACACTCTGATATGAACTATCACCTTATTTAATGAAGGGTTACTTCTCTTGTGCTTTAAACATACAGAAACACAAAACAAGAATTACCACTAAGTGGCAGTATTTACATATAAAGAGCAAGTCATAAGTACTTGTATGAAAATGTCTTATAAAGAGACAGTACTACTTTCTTACAAGGAAGTACGTTAGCTCTTCTTGCAAAAAGTTTTTTTGCTTTAAAAACAAAGTATTAAAATGAAAGCCCAGCAGTTATAGGCCTTTTTGCTTGCCCAGTGAAAACTGAATTCATATACTCATAATACAATTCTATGGTTTTAAAACAGATTTTCAGACCTTAAAGGTGAATAGAACTTTTGATTCTACTTTGTGATTTCATTGGTCTCATCTAACTTTTATTTCATAAGGGATGCATTAAGCAGCTTCCTCAGATCCACTCATGTTATCGATAAGTAAAACCCTACAAAAGGAAGGCCTTGTAAAATCATGGCTCAGGCCTGTTACTTTGGTTAACTAGAAAAGGACTGTGGGAAAGTGACTCAGCTGAGTTAGGGGTAGAGAAACAAGTTATGTAACCATGGCATGTTCACATTGTGGCTTATGGTGGTTGAATTATGTTTGCTATGATTTAAAAGTATGTAGCTGATAATGGGCTAACTGCTCAAAAAGGCCTGGTTTTTGCAATAAAGCAGCTCTCCTTTGCACCTGCCTGGGGACTCTGCGTCACTATGAACCCTCACCCACAGACTCTCATTTCAAATTGACTTTGTAGAACTCTCCTCACACACAGACCCATTTGTTGCTAAAGCAGCATCAAACAGGTTGATGAGTGAAGAGGACAAACACCTATGCAAGACCTAACTCAGCACTGTGCTGCCTCAATCAGAACAATCAAATACAGTCTCCCTCAAGAGATGACTCAAAGGCATAACATCAAGCCTTGTCACACCACTCTTCTGATACAACAGGCTGGTTTCTACCACCCTCTTCTTGAATCCCAATGCTCTTGCTTACTCTTAAAAACATATTATGGTCTTGGAAGAGTAGTCCAAACAGAGAAATCACTGGGGGGGGAGCCTCTGCATTATCAAAACTTATATATGTAACTAAAGCTGGCAGTAATATAGAAGCTGGATCTAAATAAATCAATTCTGCTGAAGCTGGCCTTATGGTTTCTGCCAAGATTTTCGCAGTTTCATTTTCGACACAGGCTAGTGAAAACTCTGTATCCAGTTTTAAAATCACTCTTCAAAAATCTCTAAAAGGGAACTAGAAGGAAACATGAGTTATAAAACATATTCATTATGTATGGAGGATTAATTTATGTATCTTAGTATTTGTTCATATTATTTTCCTGAACTCTCTTTTTACAACATGATTGGTGAAAACTTAAACAAAACCAGCCATATAAAAATATTTTTCTGTCATTGCTTATGTGTGATATTGCTCCTGGTTATACCTAAGGGGTAATACTGGTTTCCATACAGCCACTTAAAGATTATAATTTCCTTCATATTAAAGGATTTGACATGTGGACCACATGGAGTGTTAAATCAAATGCTGAGCACCTGAAATCAAACATTTTTTCTAGCAGTTTAGCATGCAATATGTAATAACCAGAACAAAACCTGACTTACCTGTCCACCAGTTTTTTTGCAAATCCAAAGTCAGTAAGCTTGATATGTCCTTCTTTGTCTAGTAATATATTTTCAGGTTTTAAGTCTCTGTAAACTATTTCTTTGGAGTGTAGGTATTCTATTGCACAAATAATTTCCGTCGAGTAAAACAGTCCTGTGCTGTTGTTGAAACGTCCCATGTTGCGCAGGTAACTAAAAAGTTCCCCTCCTGGTACATATTCCATTAGCATATATAAAAAACGTTCATCGTGGTTGGTCCAAAATCTGTAACAAAAGTATTGTTTTACTGAATAAAGAAATTATGTCTTCGATTTGCTTTACAAGTATATGTCTGTAAAATGGCCTCTGCCACCTCAACCATGTAAATAATTAATTTCTGATTCCTTGTCTTCAAACATTAAAACCCCCAAGAATCCAGCAGGACTATGTAAGACATTTGAGTAACCACCTTAACCTACAATACAAGATCAGATAGTTGAGGCTAAGTACAGCACAGGACAAGGAAAAAAACCCTAATTGATAGATTCTATTTCATCATGCAAAACAGGTCTCTTCTAAGCACCAAATAAATGGCCTGATATCAAGACCAGACATTATTTACACACCTTGCATTTTATATTATCAAGCATTACCAAAGTGATGCGTGTGAGCAGAATATGCTTTTGTAAAGACTTTCATGACAATATGTTCAAAACCAAGACATCAAAGAGTGGTCCTCCAGTTCTATGCCTTGCTCCCCAGAGATACACAATCCCACCTAAAGCATCAGATGATAACACTTGATCTTCTATGGCGTCCTTACAAAAGCAAAAATGATAGCAGAAGAAGATACATTTCTGTACCTAAGAATTAATCCAAGGATAGCTACCTTCCATTCTCAGACTACCACCTTTAATTTAAGAGCCATTTCTGTGGTAGCCAGAGAAACATAAAGAACAGGTAAAGATGAAAGAAAATAGTTATATGCGGCTTTAAAATGCTTCATTACAGAATATAGGAATCTTCTCTTCCACATTCCCTAAATAATCTTGTATTTCATCCTACCTACTTTAAACAAGTCACCACGCCCCTAAATGTAGCTTAACAGTTAAGAAGAAAACAAGTAAGTGGTAACATCTGGAAGAACACTGCCATTTAAAACAAAGAACTATCCCTAATTCCGTAATAAAATATGGAGAACACTGTATCCTTACCTACCTTATTGATACAGTGAAACAAGAACAGAAGCTTCTTCAGCTTCTAGTCAGTGCTTCTGCAGTACCCCAAATACCTCATGGTTAACCAGGGCATAGAGCCTTAGGAAAGATAGGCAGAAACTGACCTCCACAACACCTGAATGACTTTTACTCCAGAAGATTTTAGCACTGAGGCAACCAAGGGAACAAGACAGACTAACAGACATCAGACAAACAGACAGCTCTTCGATTCCCTCAGTGGTGGAGAAAGCAGAGCCCAGGCTTGTCTTATGCTCTTATGCAACTTCTTCCCTATCACAGCCATCGATGAACATCATTAATTGGCTATTGATGATGTTCACAGTATCTTTAAGGACTACACAAAAACACTCTGAAAATGTATTTTATGTAATTAGGCAAGGCTATACCTACAAACAACAATGAAAGAAGAGCAGAAGTGGGTGAAACAAAGCAAACCACATACATATGGTAGAGGAAGAGTAAAATCTGACAATACAGAGGGGGGAAAAATGGAACTCCTACACCATTAAGCACAGCATTGTTACCAGAATTAATTTCTTAAAAAAATTACTCTTAACGGTTTGTCTATAAACAGAAAAATGGATACATTATTTAGTACACATGAAAGAGCAAAATGAAGAATTTCTGTACTTGCAATTCAGACTGCTTTAAATGGTAATGTAATACAAAAAGAAGAGAAAAAAATCACAGAAGCTGTGATGAGAATAACGTGTGTGGCGCCATTAACTCTACAATTCAGCTAGCTACATAAACTTGAGATGGCATTGTGAACTCCTACAGACAAACAATCTGTTTCAGCTTATACAACTACAAGACATAGTTGATTTATTAGTTGATTTATATTAATTCTTCCTCTCTTCAAAAACATGTCAACATTACATCTCACTACGAAGAGCTGTACCACAATAAGTATGACACATTACTCA
This sequence comes from Fringilla coelebs, assembly GCF_963513975.1. Classification (NCBI taxonomy): domain Eukaryota; kingdom Metazoa; phylum Chordata; class Aves; order Passeriformes; family Fringillidae; genus Fringilla; species Fringilla coelebs. The sequence continues at coordinate 23,796,189 of NC_140029.1, read as the reverse complement.
ATTGTCAGTAAAGATTGCCTAGGAACTTCCAGTGATAAGTTGCTGCAAAAGCACCTAAGAAGCGTTTAAAAAAAAATAGTTCAAAAAAGTACATAGATGAATAACTCCAGTGTCTACAGCAAAACTGTACCTCCCTATATTTAGAACAGGTATTTCTCAAAAGGAAAAGGAAAAAAATATTCAATTTTTCACATATAGGAAGACATACGGAATTTCCAAACACCAGAAAACAATTATGTGCAGCATTACTTTATAATTTTCCATCATAAAATCCTGAAATACTATGCTGCACTGACACCAAAGGTCAATGCTATCTGTGTTAAAAATGGTGAAGCTAACTGAAAACAAAAATCAGACCATGTAGATAACACACTTTTAAAGGCATTAAAACGGAACTATATAATTTTCCCCTGTTTTTGTTAAACACTTATAGTAAAACAATTAAGAGATAAACAACCAAACATATATTGGGCAGGAGGTGGCTGACAAAACCTTTTAGTCACACAAAAACCTGCAGAAAGGGTTATTTATGATACCATCTAGTGATAATCATCCACAAAGGCTTGTTTAACCTAAAGCATATAAATATCTTTGTGACCTAAATTTTAACAACTTCACTTCAGCAATGTTGCTTGGAGTCTCCTCTGACAAGGGAAAGAGGCATCATACGGGCAATTAAATGAGCACAGCTGATGCAACACACCATTGGACATTTCAACAGAAAAAGCAGACCTCTAGAAGACATGAAAAATGTTTGCTTTGCATACAAAGAGAACTATCTGAATTGTGTCCTTTGGCAACCTGAAAAAACTGATATTTTGTAAATAAGGTGTGAATGAAACCCAGGAAGACTCCCCTGGTTTGGATTTTTGATCATTTCTGTATGAACATGAATCCTCCCTGTCTCTGACATCTCACCCAAATTTCTCTACTCCCACTGTTCCTGACACACAGACCCACTGAGACGGGGTTTGTCTGGGAGCTGGCTTGTTGTTTTTGGTAGGGTTTTCTTTTCAAGAATTTCCAGATGTACATAGATACATATACAAAATCCTGTTCCGCCCATTCCATCCATACTTCAACCAGTCTAACCACACGTACTTAGCTTCTCCGTCTTGCTTTCTTCCATGAATCTCAATCTCTACATATTCTAGAACTCGTCTTACTGATACTGTGCCACACACAGGATTTCTGAACACTAGCTGGAACCTAATAGCATCATGATGCTAGAAAAAGCCAACACCACACCAGGGAAAAAGCCTCCTCTCCTGCAGGGCTCATTCCATCTTCTGAATGACTATCATGCTGTTCTCTTCTTCTTTTTGCTCAGATGCTTGCCTAATCCTGGCAGGAAGCTGCACTCCCTGCAGTCAGATTAAGTAATGCTCATTTTGTCTAATTCTATGTCAGACTGATTAAGGCAGGTAAATGGAAACAAATCTTAGTTAATAGCCAGCCGTGTATCCATGCATGAGAAAACATAAATGGAAATTAACCTGCAATTACCAGAGGTTTAGTTATGCCATTAATAGATACAGACTCAGATACACAAGAAGCACTGGGGCGCTGTGAACAGAAAAGGATGCTACCTTCTCTCTTTGACAATGGGACAATTAGGATCATCAGTTACCTCAATTCCACTAAAAAAGAAATACTCTTTGTGAACTGTGTTTAAATAATGCTTCTAAATAGGTTACATCACTCAACAACCTCAAATACAGGAATACCAAGTCCAAGAAGTGCTGAAGTTACTTAAACTCTTTTAAAATAAAGTTTGCAAAAGTTCATGTAATTATTTAAAAACTTAAGTCTAGGAATATCTTTAGCTATTTACCAATATCTACAGCACATACATGTAGAAATTCTTTCATCACAATTCTAACATCAACTATCATTCTAGAAGTCATTTTGATGAGCCAATGCTAACAATTCTTCATAAGCATTTTCCTCTCACTTCAGAAAATGTCTCTTCTGCAGTCTGAAGATAAGAGAGAAAGCACCTTATAATAAATTGTTTGAATGTTTAAATAATGCCTTTTTATTTTAAATTCTTGATTCTTCTATATATGTACTTCATTCCAAAGTCTATTTTAATCTAAATTACATATGAGAAATTAAATGCTCAATGTTAGTTATGTACATAAAAACTTGCAATGAGACTGGAGTACTTTAACTGCACTTTCTGTATGAGTGAAAAGAATTAAAAAAAATAAAACAACTCACAATCTGATCAAAAAAGGGTGGTTGACTTCTTTCAAGACAGACTTTTCATTGTGCACGTGTTGCTCTTGCTTCAGTCGAATGACATCAGGAATGCTCATTACTTTCAGTGCAAAGTAACGCTTGGCCATTTTTTCCTTCACCAGATGAACACGTCCAAAGGTACCTGTGCCTGAAAAGTTGGAAAAGAAACATCAACTTGGTGTAAAAAGGGAAAAAGAACAAAGAATCTGCTAAATTAAAACCTAGAGCAACTCCAATTATTCAGGTGAGGAGATTATAAAATTGTAAACTTAAATGTGCACAGAGAGGTGAAATGATTCAGTAGGATAAGGAAGTGATGGGAAAAAAGACATAATATTTGCTGATCCTTCTAAAAATTAATACATTTTTAAAAATCTGCTTGTAGTGCTCAGTGTTATGTAACTTGGAAACAGTAGCTGTCTGGCACCCCTTTTTTTTTCCGTTAATGTACTCCTTTTTGAACTCACTCTAAAAAATAAAGAGGGAAAATAAAAACATAGTGACTTTTAAATAAAGCATTAGGCATTTCTCTATTCAATAGTCATTAAAGTTCATTTTAAGTGCATTGCACTCAAGACAATCACATATAACTGAACTGAGTATCTCTTTTAGTTTGAAATCAAAGTTAAAACTGGCACACTTAGTCAGACTGCTATTTGTTGTGCAGAAGAGTTTTACACATTTGAAGACCAACACAAATTTCAGCTCATTGGATGATTACTCACTGTTTTTCTGCTCATTAAACTACGACACATAGGTTCCTTTACAACAGTGCACCTGGTATTTTTAATCCCATTCTCAGACAGAAATATGTACCACTATAAAGGACACCTGGCATTCAAACCAAGCACCTAACTTGCGAAAGGTCCCTCTCTCCAGAAAAGTCAAAAGCTTATACTTCAGCTCACTAACAGCCTCTTATTTGCATATCCCCTAGGAAAGTCAGCACACAGACCTATTACGGTATTATTAACCGGTTTGTTCTTGATTTCAGATTGTGTTGATCAGTTATGACCAATTTATAGCAAAGACAATTTCCTAAAATGTGCAACAGGTACAGAGAAAGGAGTACATATGTGAAAGGAAATATATTTTTGAGAGACAGGTAGGAGCAAGAAACCAACAAATGAGCTTCTAAAATTGCATTATTAGGGAGGTGAAAAAAACCTTCAATTTATGTTTGAAGTACTTGTTTTCTATATGGGGATTCTCAGCTAAAAATTTTTATGCTTTTTCACAGTTTTTCTTTTCAAACACTTAAAATGTGGTTTAAGACATCACATTTACTAAAAACCACTAAAAACTACTAAATCCAGCAATCCAGTTTTATGGAATTTGCAGCTCCACTACCAATACAGACTTCAAAGCCAGTTTTCAAGATAAAAGTTCTCACTACATAAACACATCAAGGATTACTACAGTCCAAGCAAAAAGATTCTATCAAAGAAGTTTTACATTCCCACCTGTCCTGAGTTACAGTTCTTTAACTATAAAAACTATATACAAGTCTCAGAAAAAGCCTGCTGTTATAGCAAAGTAAACCATCAGGTTACCCTGGAAATTTATCGTGCAATGAAATCCTTTAACAATGTAGTCACCTTAAGGACTATACCTGCAAACAACTTCATTTGCTCAGGGACAGGCTTCTGCAGTAAAAACAAAACCCCAAAAAAATAACATAAACCAACCAACCAACCAAACACCAAAAAAAAGCCCAAAAGTTTCCAAACAGAGACAACTGTTCAAGCTACTTTAAATACTGATTACTTACATCTACACTGCATGCACTCACAAAAAAAAAATTAACTCTTATTTCTGAATTAGCAGCTGAAGTTTAAATTCTGAGTAAAAACATTGTGAAGAATTGTGATAGTCATATGGCACACTAAAACTAGAAACCATCTTTCATTTTTGAGACTTCCAAATGTGGGCTCAGGAAAATTAACAATACTAACCCCATAAGCAAATGTGGTTTTACATGCATTTTATACTTGTACAAACAAAGTGCTTCCACAGACATATCCAACAGGAAAGTCAAAAGTGAACACATATCTAATTGCTCCTAAATCTCTAGGGATTACATGCTTCAGGACTTGTTCTACTTGTTAAAGAAATTTTTATTCTAGAATGCTTTACTTTTCCTTATGCTGTTAGCTCATCTTTACAAACCACTGGTCAGAAATAACAAAATTAATAATATAAATCAAAAGTTCCACCTAATTTCAAAGAAAAACCTGTCATGGACTTATTTAGCAACACTTCTAACTTTGGAAACACTTACTCGTAAAAACATCTCTGCCAGGAACAGCAAAGCCTGGCAGGCTATTCCAGAATAGTGGCAAGGCCCTAATCTACAAAGCCTCTGGGAAAACCAGACAACCACACAGGCGAGAACAGAGAACCTCCCAAACCAGTTTTATTGCTGAACTGATCCCAGGCAGTCTATTTTCCAACATATTTAGCACACTTCCAAGCATCTATGAAAATCAAGACCATGCAGACCGAGAAGCCATCTAACACTTGTTTTCAGACATCTCCTCTCAAAATATGCATTTTCTCCCCATCAAGTCTTAGAAAATCCATTAAGCCTGCATTAGCTTACAGTACCCACACACCCACCACTCTTCCATGGGACTAATTGCTATGCCTTTTTCTTATTTTGTTTTATGCTTAGCCAGTCTTCAAATAATCAGATAAAATTTGCATAAATTACTGCAATTAAAAATCTCACTTCAAACCTGCTCATACTTTTAGCCATTTCTACTAACATTCTTTAAGTGCTCTTCCTTGCAATTGATAGGGAAGAGGGAGAAACAGGGTATCACTCAAGGTAGGAGGCTGCAACAACATGTTATTGTGGTTGTTTAGCATAGTCAAGTAAATCTGTTTTGTAAGACTAGATTGCTGTGTTGTGACTAGATGGAAATTATGCCCCTCAGATTAATAAAAAAATCCTAAAAAGCTGAAGCAGTAAGTGGCACTGAGCAAGAAAAAGGCCCGGCACCATAAATTTGAGGGAAGATTTTTGCAGAAAAAAAAGGCAGTGTTATTAGTCTTCCATCAAAGCACCACTCCAGGTGAGGAGACACCTAACTCATGGAACAATTTCTGTTAACCCCTATGAAAAAACTTTTCAACTTTTTCCCTTGATTACTTCAAAGTTCAGCTGTGTGAACGAAATGAAGCTGACCTTTTGTGACAGATAAGTAAACATTCCTTATGATTACCTTAAAATGGAAATATTCTATACTTATCTGTAAGAAGTAAGGGAAATAGTGTTCACAGATTTGCACTTTAATCTACTCATGTTTACTTCATATTTGGTTCAAACCAAGAGAACTCAAGGGACATTATACCATTCTGGATGAACCCTGGGATCTACCAAGTACTATCCTGCAGAAGGAAGAGCAATGGCTTCATACACTCCCTACATACATATCACTATCTGCCTGTTTAATTTAGTACATTAGCAGTTTCAGAGCAAAACAAGATAAGATCATACCTCAAGATAACAGCTATTCTTACCAAGTCTGAAGGCACAGTTGCAGTTTATTTGCACAGGTCCCTTCTCCCTGCTAAGGCATATTGTAAGTGAAGGTCTCTGGCCACCAGTAACACAACAAGAAGAGCGCCTGTGCTGTTTGCAACACAATTCAGGATTTTCAGGACTAAATGGGCAAACAAAGTAAAATATGCAAATTGCTAACCACTAATCCGGTATAATCTATTTACAACAGAAACAAATTCTTGGATCCCACTGCAAATTTTATGTCGTTGCAGAGCTTGAAGGAATGCCTGCAATCTTCTCCATTAGTTACCTTCTCATCTTAAAGACAAAGAGATGTGGCCAAAATCTGCAGAGGACCAACTTGGCCTATGTATCAAAACAAGCTGGATTCCCTAACACCATTCAAAAAACACCATAGCCAGTTTCCATTTTGTTCTCTTTGAAGCCTGGCAGAAAAGAATAAAGAATGTGGGAACATTTCTGATGCAATTTCATATACTTTTGATGCTAGGTAAAACAATCCTGCAACTTTTGAGCAGCTAAAACACTTTAGTGAATAGTCATGTAGTGACTATTTTGCTATTGATGTAGATGACTAATTAAGGGCTTAGATCGCTTCTTTATTTGCTCCCATTAATCAGACCCAGCTGTTTCAGCTTCCCATCCTTTTCATCCCCAGCTCCTTCTTAAAACCAAGTTTGCCTTGCTCAGATACAGACCATCTGTTTTAATGAAGAATAAACTAGGTCATGTGAGCTGTGTGACCCTGGGGGCTGCTTTCTGAGTCCCAGAAGGGTTGTTGGCCCTGACTTCAACAGATGCCTACAAAAATCATCAGATGCATTCACTTTTATTTACAGTTAGAAGAAACATTTCCTACTATGACACATTAGTCTTTACTAATAGCCACCAAGTACAACAGACTTTTTATTCTGTTAAATATCAGAGATTAACCAAGTGGTATGTATCAGATTGCAAACTAACTACTGAATGTCAAATTTTGTCTGCCATTTAATCACTGCCTTATTTTGGGATTGAACTTCAACAGTCTAGACTAGGAAACGGGGGCAGTCAGTAGTTCTTGACAAAGAAGTAGAAAAGTGGCACAGCAAAGGAAAACCAGCCTGTCCAAACAGACTGGTAATCAGAAGATTAACACTTGGGAGAAGGATTTGGGGAAATCACAAGGCAGAAGCAACTGTGGGCTTCTACAACAAAAAATGTGGTTGGCACATGAATAGGGCAACTCAAAATGAGGATGATGATGATTTTGGACATGACAGTAGTGAAGTTTAGATTTTCATTAATGTGTCAACCCGTAAACCAATGTCACTGAAAATGCCAAATTCAGAGTCTTCACTGTTCTGCAAGCCAGTTGTGGATTGTTCATTGTAAATCTTAGATCACTGCTTTTATAGATTCTTCATTACTCTAGAGGGCTCAGATTTAACACTGAAAAACATATCAGAGAAATAACAAGTCAGAGGAGGTTTTATAGGATGCCTTTTTTTGGTCTAGAACTGCACATCTCATACTGCTGAATCAACAAAAGAAATGTCTGATCACAATTTTTGTAAGGATTTTTTGTATCCTTCAGTGATGCACACTGAAATCAGAGACACACTGAAATCTGATTAAGACCTTAACAGCATAGAAAACGGAGATGCATGTGTAGTGATCACCATGGGCAGCCCTGCCAGATGAGCTGGCTTCTATGCTTCTTACTCATCCATTGTGCTGTGATTCCATTTCCACCAAGCACCCCTTGAAGAGAGAAAATGACTTTCTATTTAGCAATAACGTGAGAGAGTACACAGCAAGAACTATGCCCATCACATTCCAGGCAAGATCATTGGATTAACTGTTCCACAAATTTTACTGTCACTGGCACACCACTGGTTTTCTCTTCTGTTTTGGAAGATAGCCACACCCCTCATCAAACTAACTGAAAGCACAGGATCATTAATTCTTTATCCCAGCTCAGTTGAACTTAAAAAGAAAATAGCAATGCATGTTCAAAGTACAGCCTACCTTCTGACTCAAAGGGGATGCTGCAAAAAATTTCTGAAGATCCCAAAGACCTGGAAATTTTTAGGTTCCTTCTTACTTGGCATTCAAGGAACCTGTAACAACACACCACTAAAACCACACTTAACCACCTGGAATTCAGTTTAGCCTCTTTTCAATTTCACACAAGATTCAGTATGCCAGAGAATACCAAGAAATTGTGTCAACAACTCTTGTTGTTGACCCACTCGTTTAAATCTTACTGAACTACAATCCTTAAGAACTAAGGACACAGGAATCACCAGCCTAATTAACACCCATCAGTCAAGTTTCCTGTTTTTCCACATAGTTCAGAGACACATTTCTGATTTCCAGAAAGTGCCAATCAACTGAACATCAATGATGCAAGTTCCTCTGTAATTTCAGGTTTTTGATTTTTTTTTTTGCTCACAAATTGTCTCTCTACAAAAATATTGTAACTATCAGGGCGCCCTTCAGCAAAACATGCAGAATTCTTGAAAGTTTCTTGTCTCTTCATTCTTTTTTAATTTATTTTGAAATACTAGGGACCAATAAATAAATGAAACCAGAAAGTAACTACACTGCCGGTTATGATAGCCATAAAGCCTCTCAATTTCTAAACAGCTATTAGAACACTGTTTCTAAGTGCATCTCCCTTCTCAAAACTTTTAATATCCACAAGCTTCAGAACAAATCTCATAAAATTAGTATTTCCCTACTTGGTTCTTCAATGGTATTTCTGCAGCTCTTTCTAAAAAGTCTTCCAAAACCTGCAATTCGTGAAATTGACGAAAAAAAAAAGAACATAAAAAGAACATTGATAAAAAGAAGATGAACAGATGAGTGGATGATAAAGCTTTTCTTCCATAGTGAAACCAGGATATTGCAAAATCATGATTTCCTCCAACTCTTACCTATTTAAATATTACACTTGAAGTACAGATAGATCACAAATTCAAAACTGGGTTTTTTAATAAAAACTGCTGAAATAGAAACCTTTGATTATGAACTCCTTTTTCACCTAGAAACTAAGTTTTATACTACTTCCTCAACTAAATTAAGGAGGTCCATTCAAACAGCTTATTTTAAGTGATACCAAACACTTGCTAGAAATGAAGCTGATCAATCTGTATAATTTTTTAAAAACTTGGCCTACCATGTTTTAAAAGACAAGTATATTTAAGCTAAAAATCATGTACCTGTCTAGCTAGTAACACTTGCCAAGCTAAACACTAGAAAGCATTAAATTCTCTCTTCCCTCCAATGAGAATTTCAGGTAAAGCATTTTCAAAAAGTGTCACATTCTAATAGGTGGAGAAGAATCTGTAAATTAGAAATCACACAAGACAGACCTTTGCTGGAATTTAAGAAGTTGTAACATTCAAATCCTATTCACAGAATTGATTCTTTCAGATAGGGGGAGGTTAAAATAAGCACATGAACTACTTCTCAGTATGTACATATTAAAGGGAAGAATTTTTAACCTATTGGTTTCTTTCCAAATGACTTCTCAAACAACAAAAGCATGCAAATCCCACACCTAGCCTTCTGTACATTAGCTGACGCTTAAAATTCCCATCAAGTTTTGAGTAGTTCAGGACTCTTTCTAAATAAATGTGTTCAAAGTGACTCTTTTCTACTGGTGTTAATTATCTTTAAGTGTTTAAACCCACTATGAAATAGCTTCCTTAAAATGAAAACTAACTCAAACAGACATTTAGCACAAAAGTTACTATATTTAATTCAAGTGTGTTACACTCCAAACAAAATGAGATAGAAAATAACCCGGATTCCAGCAAAAAGAAGGAAAACCAACAAGATGAGTAAAGTATTATGCCAGGTATCATGAAACCCCAAATTTTAGTCTACAAGATTTGTCTTGATTGTTTAAAAGAAGTAATAAAAAATGTTATGACATAAACATTTTCCAATACAATTCAAAGTAATGAATCCTGATCTTTCTTCAGACGCTCTTTGATTTTGGGTCTGTGAATAGATGTGAGTTGTGAACACACAGCTCTTGCTTCTTGAGCTGGGATTAGTAGTACACTCAGTATTTTGAACTGGATGTCCCAGAACCAGTCTAAGCCAAAAGGCTTCTAATTTTCTACAAGGATGAATAACTTGCAGTTTACCTCTGGTAGTACATAAAGAATCAATTCAAGCAAATCATTAACACACCATTTTCCATGTATTCTGTTCAGTTAACAAGATGTGTTTCTCAATAATTTTTTTCCCCTTCCAAAAAAGGTTAAGTAGGAAAAAACCCCCCAAAAACCTAAGCAGGGACATCTCATTTGGGGGGGGGGGGGAGAACTCTGCTTCTAAGTTTCATTCTCATAATCAAATTTTTACCCAGAAGGAGAGTAAACCTCTCTCTCATAATTTATCAGCAATTCTATCTTCATCTTCAATTTCCCTGGTGACAGGAAATATTTACAGAGCTGTTTTGGCTGGTTGCTTTACTCAAATTCAGCATGAAGAAATTTAGTTCATTTTCCACAAAAAAACCCGAAAAAAATCCCAACAAAAAAACCCCACAAAACCAAAACAAATCTCCAAAACAAAATAAAACAACCAAAGCTAAACAAATTGCCATGTCACAGCAATAACAAGTTTTAGCAGACTAAAATCCTTATCAGGTAACTTCAACTAAAAGAAACAGCCATTAAGGTCTTCTAAGTTTAATACAGAACCTCTATAGGAGATACACGACTGTTCAGGTACTTGAAATATTGTTCCAACATCTTCTGCCCTTTCAGTTGCCACACATGAACTTATGAGGTTGCATATATCACCACCAAACAATTATACACATCATCACTGTAAGCTTACAATTACACCCAAAAAAAGAGAAAACCTTAAAATAAAAACAGGCCAGCCAAACAACTACAAAACACGGTTCAAAACTCACGCTTTCATGCCAGAAAAATAAATAAAAATAAAATTTTGGTGACTAAGAAGCAAATGTAACAATGTAATGTTAATCTATATTAACTAATGTAATAATCCATAAAGGATTCAGAAGCACTTAGTTCCAAAGAAGTGCATGCTATATAGAGTCTAATAAAAATCAAGTCCATGCAACAGCACAGATAGAAACTTCAGCAGTAACCCCCCTCTCAACTTGGTAAGTCTAAATAGGGGTATTTGGTATCTGATCAGCAACCTTTCTTTTCAAACCAGAAATATTTCTGTCTACTTACTTGTATGATTTTACACAATCATCATCTTTTGGTTTGTCCTGAAACAGCTTTTCCTAAACAGTTACTTCCTGCAAGTCAGTCCCATGTTAATGCAAAGAAAGCATGAGCTTAATACCCTTGATAGTGTCCTTTTAAAAAGCAAACAAAGTCTTGTGAAGTACAAAGGTTTATTATTGCCGACCCAAGGTAATAAAAGCCACATTGTTTGTACTTGACCGATTTCCTCCTTCACCAGTGCTGGACAGAAGCCTTTGAGGGACTAGTTCCTCTTATAATAGATTCCTTTCAATTACATTTCACTTCCATCTTCACTAAAATCTGTGCTAAATCAGACACAAATCAAGAGGAGGTATTCCACGCAGTGCACAAAAACTGTATTTTTAAACTCTTTTCAAACCAATTGTAGTACATACTAAGTAATAAATAGACAATGATTGTAAAGTATGAAACTGAAGTTACATTGAAGAGCTTTGGTCTGAAGACAGGTAAGACTTGCATTTAAGACTTAATTTAAAGTTCTGCACTCAGGACATTTTATTTCTCTCATGTGTTTCAGGAAATGAGTAAATAGCCAACTAATAGAAAAGTGTTCCAGGATTACCTAACCCCTGCTATTTTCTGTGTTACCACACAGAAGGCCCTAGTCCAGAAACACACTTGAGCACACACATACCAGCACAACTGAGAAAGCTGGAAAGGCCAGGTTGAAAACCTGATACACTGATATTAAGAAAGCAAAGCAAAATGAAAGTTCAGCAGTGGTCAACAGCTAGTTTTCAATATTTTCTTCCAATCAAACTTTTCACTTTCATTTTTAAATTTTAAACTGACCTAGAGTTAACTGAGGATATGGAAAAATAAAACAAAACAAAACATCTGGACATTCCCACAGAAGACAAAGCCTGACCATAGTGTAGTAGTTAAAGACTTCAATTCATCAGAAAGTTCAGTCTTCACATTATATCTTAAAACCTTAGGACTGGTATTTTTGAAAACTGGAGTAAAACTTCCACTTTCAAAGATACATTACCACAAAGCACCACATAGCTCATATTCTTCATTGTTGCACATTAAAAGACACAGTAAGTGTATGCTTTGAAAGAAATACCATTATTCCTGGGCTGTTCTAGTTTATGGTAGAAACTTATAAAAACTCTTTGTACAATACAAAAAATTAAAGTAGCAAAGTTGCAGGCTTAGAGTATGCAAGCTGTTATTGCACCCCAAACACAAGGTGAGACACACAATTGCTCCCATCTTTTAGGCAAAGAATCAACAGGCTTCACAGACACCCAGAGCTGGAATGTTTCCACTAATTACACAGCTTAACTTTGGACCAGCCAAGTGGAATCCCCTGCAATTTAACAGAGGAGAAAAAAGGCATTTCGGTACTCAATAGAGTGGCTTCATACATCCAATTTATGAACGCAGAAGAACCTATTTCTCTCTGCTGACTCTACACACATAGGTTTGATAGCTGTTCATAGCATGTAGGTCTACATTCAGACGGAAGAGACTACCTCAAAGTTATATGGCCTGATAAGCGCACGACACTTATCGTGGCACAGAAACTACTGAAACAGAATACGCTAATCTGTGTAAGCAAGTATATAAATTTGCAAGGCTTGAAAAAGAATTGTTGGCAATTCACTGAATTTTTCAGGCTCCGTGTCATGAAACCTATGCCAAATGATGTCACAGCATACACCACAGCATATGTCACAGCTGAGACAGCAACAATACACTGAGTATTATGGAATTTCAGAAGGCTCCAACCCATACAGAGTAACACCACACCACTTCAGAAGGCTTCAAGTATCTGCCCTTCTTGCTCTTTAGCCCAATCTTTTATACCACTCATGTTCAGGCATTGCACCTGTGTGGCCTCTGTTCCCTTTTGTGACTGATCAGTGCACCAGGGCCCTCCATGTCTCATCGCTTTCAATGTCCCCAAAGCTCATTGCCTTCAATGCTGTCAAGCTGCTTTTCACATCTGTAGCCCCATTGGGGATGAGGCTCACCCGCAGCCCCACTCCCAATTGTCACAAACTGTGTGGCTACAAAATGATACCTACACTTCTTTATAATCTTCAGTACTGTTACCTAACTTACTGACCCAGTGTCACAAAATGTGGTATTCACAATGTCAGTTAATTAATCTGGCATTTTTTTTCAAAATATTGATATAGTTTAACATTGCACACAGGAAAGGATACTGTGTATACAAATAATCATGGTTCAAACTACATCCAATTTGCAAGCCTGAATTTATCTTTATAGTCTGTAATTTTACATATCTTATTCAAGTTTATATAGCACAATAGTCTTAGAAGGTATTTAAAACATTACTCTCACACTTGAGCTATTATACTGACAGTTATATCAGAAATATTTTTCTCTATGACCATTTCTAAAAAATCTATTTCATTAGATCTTTGTTTTGAATGGGTTGTAGTGAGTACTAGAGATTTTATTATAATATGCACCAATGACTCAACATTGTAACCACAGTGAAAGGAAAGCCTTTCCAAAAAACTCAAACTATTCCTTTGCATCTACAATTTATGAGCAGCTGCAGTGCAACTACAGCCCTGCATTCTATCTTCTGTAAATGAAACTTTACAAAAAAAAAAAAAAAAGAACTACAAGCCCACAAGAATTTTCTCCTAAAACATTATGTCAATCTGGAAGAAGCACTACAAATATATTTTTATTTGGTTGAAGGTAAATACACTGAGAACCCATGAGTGGAACAAAATATTCCTCAAGGGAAGGCTTTGTTTATATTCAGAAGGCAGTATCAACTGATATTCCTAAGAGAGTACAGAATAACAATGCCTTAGGTATCTAGAATTTACTTCATGTGTTCCATTACCTTTCCAAATTCTCACATAGTATACCTTACAAAAATTAGTGTAACTCTGTACAAGATAAGGTGATTGTTGGCACTAGAACGAGTATCACCATATTCTCCACATAAAGAGCTATTATCCAAGAAAGAGGAAGTAAGTCTAGAATATCCAAATAAAGTTGTATTTGATATGGAACTGGAACAAAAGCCCTAATACAAATATTAAGTTTCAAAATCCCAGTCTCCAAATTGCATTCTCAAATATCAATTAAACATACTGGAAAAAAACTTGATAGATTGTCCAAGAATTACATTACTAATGGAATTAAAGACTGAAAATATCACTTGTATTAATACCTAGTGTTACTGAAGACATGCCAATGCCAATTTAACATTTAAATACCCTATCAGAAAAGGACCGTGGTCTAAATTTTTCATGCTATTCAGGGTTGTATGGACCAGTCACTGTTCTTTCTTTAGAATGCAGAAAAGTAAGGCTAAACTTAAATTCTAACTTCATATCAGACAACTATGTGAGTGAAACACAGAATGGATGTAGTAGTTTTTTCTTCCTTAATAGGAAAGAAAAGCCACTCTACCAATCTCCCACAGTTTCACCTTCTCCAGAGTTTTATGCACACACTTTCCATTCCCTCCTCTATCAAAACTGGGATCCAATCTCCCTCTGTTATTATACCTCTCAATATCATGCCCAAGGAACCCATCCAAATCAACAAATAAGACTTTAAATAGAACACTGTTCATTACTGACATTATTTAAATAGACCAGGATGAGAACATTTGAGAATTTATGAAAAAGTACACTGAAACAAGCTACAGGTAAATTCCTTTCACAAAACAACCCTGATTTTCCAAACTACTCTTAAGAAAGTAACCCTACAAGAAAAAGGAAATCAAGTCAATTTTAGAGTAAGTTTCAGAGGCTATGGCATATATTGTAACAGTATCATTAATTTTGCTACAGTAAGGAAAGACATTTTGGCTGATAACCTGATGGAATTTCTGTGTTGGACATTGTTTCTGTACAATCTTTCCTTTTGTTTTTCTTTAAGCATAGCATCATCTGAGGTGCAATATTTATTTTTTGAAAATTTGTTTGCAAAATTAAAAAAAAAAGTTTGCAAATTTCATACATCTGAAGAGACAGGTGGAAAGATGTAGTATGTCACAAACAGGTGAGGACAGAAGTGAACTCCCTACACAACACATTTTTTTCCACGCAAAAGGAAGATTGACATACAAGATTATAGAATAAAGCTCATCTGCAATGACTAGCTGCCCTGAACAAATACATTTAAAGAGTAAATATATAGGATTAATGAAGAATTTATCAGATTTGAAATTATTAACAAGAAATGCATGCTTGCAACCCAGTACATCAACCACATCCTGGGCTTCACCACAAGCAGTGTGGGTGAGCAGGTCAAGGGAAAGGATTCTACTCCTCTAGTCTGCACTGATAATAGACCACTTAAGTACCCAGGTCTGGGGTTCTCAGCACGAGACAGACCTGTTAGAGCGGGTCCAAAGGAGGGACACAAAGGTCTTGAGAGGGCTGGGCCACCTCTCCTGTGAAGACAGACTGAGACAGCTGGGTTGCTCAGCCTGGAGAAAGCAAGGATCAGGAGAGACCTTATTGAGGCTTTTTGGCAGTTAAAGAGAACTTAAGAAACCAAAATAAAGTGCTAATTTTTACATGGGCAGATAGTGACAGGACAAGGGGGAATGGCTTCAAACTGAAAGAGGGTAGGTTTAGGCCAGATGTTATGTTAGATCACTCAGGCTGCCCAGAGAAGTTCTGGACACCTCATCCCTGGAAGCATTTGAGGCCAGCTTGGATGGGGTTCTCAGCAACCTAGTGGCTGAAAGCTGCTCAGAGCAGGTAAGTTGGAACTAGATGGTCTTTAAGGTCCCTTTCAACCATTTCAAAGCATTCTCTGATTTTATGACTACTCAAATCTTGAAAATAAAACCAAGTCCACTTTTTCCCTAAGAATCAACATTTCCTTTCAGATTTTCTGTTATTTTACTCTGCTATTTCACTGTTATTTCACTCTTCATCCTATGTATATCTTCATCATACATCGAATTTCTCACGTAAGTAACAGATATATACACATGCACCCATTTACCAAAACTCAGGTTAATTTATTCTGTTGTTTACTGCCATAGTTGCCTCTTACTTCTATTTTCTACAATTCTCTCACCCCATACAACCTCAGAATTACCTGCACCTCGTCTGATACTTAAAAACAAGACTACAGTCAGTAGTAAAGGAAGTAATGAATAGTAAATCCAACACCACTTTGATAGGACAGATTCAATTACAACTAATTGAATTCGTGAGCTATATTTCACACGCCAAGAGTACTCGATGTGCCCTTTGTAGACTGTGTTTCACCCAAACTGAAACATCATTGCTGAGGGTCACTCACTACTATAGCTGACATAGCACACATGGCTCAACAGAAATATATCTGCTTTCAATTTAAAGAACAAACAGTTCAATATCATTTATAATTCAGTATCTACATTTAAGGAAACAGAACACAAGCGCAAAGCTGCTAAACTTAGAAGGCAGGGACAGATTTAAGATCAGAAATAAACACACAACCAATCCATCTGGGCCTGCTCATCAGCTCATATTTAAATCAATTGTAACTGAAAGCTACTGGTAATCAGGTTATTGTATTATTATCCATTAACACTTTTTACAAAAGGTGAAGCATTATAAGTTTTCAGTAGCAAAGCTAAAAGGCATATTTCTTCCCTGAAGACAGATGAAATAGCCAAACAAGAAACATTATCAGGCATATTAGGTATTTACTGTTACAAAAGCTTGTTTCAGATGCTTGCAGATTTCCTAGGAACAAGTCTCAGGAGACAAAACAGAGACTGACGAAATTATTGTATCATATACATGAGGTCCTCATACATCACTAATGGAAGAAGAAACTTGCACTGCACTATATAAAATACACCTCCTCACAAGGTACCAGAAGAAAACTCTGACAATGACTTATAAAATTTCATACTTCTTGACATAAAAACTAAACATTATCCTTTGTAGGACATGCCAGTACACAAGCTAAGTATAATCAATGCTTAAAGAGTCCCTAAGCACCTGTTTTCACCATAGTGCCCTTTAAAGTCAAGTTTACTTTCAGTCTTTAAAATGAGGTCTGTGTACAACATGCAAAACTCCTTAGAGATGACTGTATTTTATGGCAAATTATTCAATAGTTTCCACCCTTCCCCCCCCACAAAGAAAAAAAAAATTTGTCTGTTTATAAAACTTACAAAACTATGCTGTGGAAGGCTCTCCAAAGCAAAGTGACACAGTATGGCTTTTCTACTCCTCTTTGCTCCCCTTTCCCTCAAGTGGCCTTGCATTTCTAGGTGGCTCTTTTTTCTCCCTGTCCCATTATTACAATCATTGTTTAATTCTATATCAAGATTCATATTTCAGAGGCCAAGCAACAAAGTTGTGTTTGTTCTCAAACAATGCAGCTCATAACATTTCTATCAAAAATGAAAGCAAATTGGACTAGAAATCTCAACTATCATGGGAGGACCTGGAATTCTGAATCTCTCCATAGGTATTACCCCCAACTGCCAACAAGAGACTTTTCCCCCTTGTACAAATATTTTAAATGCCAAAACATACAAAGATTAGAGAGACGCTTATTAATATATTTTATTACAGGACATAAACCATCCATATTTCACGCAGGAGTGTCCAGCTTGAGCAAATCAGATAATCCATAAAAAAAGCACCATAGCTCACTTACTTCCACATGAACAGATGACACTGCACATCCAGTATTACCTAGCAAAAACTACACATTCAAATTCACTTATCAGAGCATGAACTAGTGACATCAGTTTCTCCACTTACAATCATATACTATACCCAACTGTGCTCCAAGTTACACTTTCACTCAGTTCTACTGGTTTTGCTCTGAAAAGAAGCAATTATCCAGGAAATACAAACCCACCCAAACAAAATGGAAATGTCTCAAAACAGCATTAAGCCCCCTTATCCCTTCTTTTTCCAACACCATTTTTAGTAGGAACTCCAACATTCTGTACCAAAGGTATAGCCTCAGATACGCATTCATCTCCACTGCCTGCCAAGATTCTCTTATTATTAATTTATTTTGGTACATCCCTGTTTCACCAAGAACCCTCTTTTTTAAAACGCAAATACCAACCACCCAAAGTCAGTACAATTCTAAAAGAATATTTAATACAGAAGTGTAAACCCTTGTCTCCAAATACTATGCCAAGGCTTTTCAACTGCAATTCAAAGACAAAATTATCTATATTTCAGGCTTTTATCATTCAAGTACATTCACGGGAAACTCTTAAAGCAATGTGAAACAGGCAGACATTAAGCTATGAAATTGATAATTATGAAACCAACTCCTGCCTTATCCTTAAGTTAGCTGGGTTTACCTGCAAACCTGTCAGTAAAAAAAAAAAAAAAAAAAAGGAAAAAAAAAGACTGATTGCTGAGACACTGGTTAATTAGTCACAAAACCAGATGATTGCTGAGACACTGGTTAATTAGTCAAAATAACCAGTTGTCTTCCTCATTTATCATTTCACAGTGCTGTCTCTCTACTGATGATTACCGTGTATTGCAAGCTCTTCTTGACAGATGAAAAATTCACTGATAGGAAACATCACTAGCAGACAGCAAAATCATACATATTTCATGTTCAAAAGTATTTTTAAAAAATTATTTTCACAGAATTATGCCAAATGAAACAAATGAGGCTGTACTCTACTTAATCCTCAACCAACAGTAGTCGAGGAGCACTGAAAAATTTAGGTCTGCCTATGAACCAAGACAGCAAAAAAAATTATTACCACTGTCAAGTGTCAGGTCAAGTGTTGCAGATAGAGAGTTAAGACAAATCTAGAAACTCTAGATTCACTTATTAGTACAAAGAATGTAATTTATTTTGCTAAAATACTTAAAATGGATAGATGGCATAACCTTTACAGCATCAGGATTGGATGTGCCCCAGTTTGTATCTACTTTTCAACTGATGAATGTATAAAACCTGAATGAATGTGTAAAACTGAAATTAAAAAACTCTCTCCCCCCGCCCCCCTGCCATAAGAAATATATCTTCATGTTTTTGAAAATATTTTGCACCAACTGTTAGGGTTTTTTTTCAGATTATATCCAATTCTCTTCCCAGTTACTTTTGTTTTTCCTTCTAATGGCTCTGTCTTGTAGGACACACTCTTTCTCACAGCTTCTTCCCAGCTGGCATTTGTAGCAGAAAAAAAAACCAAAACAAAACAAACCAACTTTAATCAAGAAAAACTTTCCATAAACAAATCCAAGGAACCACAGCTATCCACTGTAAAAATACTAGAAGAGATGTAGAAAAGCTTTCAAACAAAATAATTTGAATTAAGGTGCAATACTGGGAAAATTTTAGAAATGTTTTTAAAATTTATTATAACCCAAATTCCACTATTTCCAAATATATGGAAGAATGAACAATTTCTACAAATATGGGAATTAAACTGTGTTGGTTACTAAAAATGGAGGAAGAAAAATTTTGCTGCTACACCATAAATCCTAAATTCACCACTTCTGAGTGTGACAACTGGCTGGCTTAAATAAAGACATACTGCCGAAGTTTTTAAAGGCAAAGGCCTTTGAAAGTCACAGAAGTCAGGGAGAATTTAATGGCCTCAGAACATGAACTCAACATAGTGACATGCAACCTGAAAAATTTTCATGAAAGAGGGGACAAGAATCCCAGTTTAGAATCAGACTGACCACCAATGTCCTCACTGTCTGTCCTCCAGGGACAGACAACAAGTTACCCACTAATTTTCCTGAAAACAAACAAAAATTTTCCAATGCATACTCTGAAGATACTTTTGGCAGGCCACGCAAATTAAAACTGTACAGGCTATCATCTCCTGCACCCAAGAGCTGTAGGAAGCCACTCCAAGCTGGGAGGAAAGAGCTCTGAGGCTCTGAGGCTAGAAGTCTGTCATCAGTGTTGGGGCAGGTGGCACAAGGAGTCTGCTATTATAGCACCCAGAAGTTGAATATGAACACAGTCAGCACCCAGCCCCTCTATTTTTCTATTTGCCATACATACAGCTATTACAGTGCATCCTCATTACCAGATCAGCAAAAAGTCAGTAAAAATCAGTAAAAAAAAAAAAAAAAGTAAAAAAAAGTAAAGTTTAAAAAAAAAAAATCACTAAAAATCTTATATCCAGTTTAGCCTGTTTTTGAAAGAGTCTATAGAGGAATAGTTCCCTTAACATCTACCCAAAGCATTTCAGAGCATTTAATTTACTGACTGGAGTAATATCTGAGAGGCATAAAAAGCAGTACTAACTAGACATTTTGTTTCCATCCAGAGAGCACCCTGCACCTTCAACAATGATGGCAGAGTCATTTCTATTAACATTTCAAATTGCTCTGAGTCACCATATTCCCCTAAACAAACATAACAACACTTTAACAAATACCAAGAACGCTCTGTAAGAAGCTACATTTTAGCAAATAACAATTCCAAAACTCATAAAAAACACTCAAACTGACAAATTACAGGATTTTGGTAATCAGCTCTGACCTCCCTGGAAAGATTCATGTAACGAAGAAACAAAGAAGAAATCAACCAAACAAAAACAAACAAAACAAAAAAAATCTCACACCTTGGCATCTTCAACCTGATTTCCTCATGTACTGGACAATGTCAGAGGTTCTATAATTGCATTTTCCAGGCAAAATAATTTACTGCATTGTTAGATTTAATGCTTTTAAAAATATGCCTTAGACAACATCAAGACTACATACAAAAAACAACAGGTCTAAGTCACAGGTCACAACTGCTGATAATTTTTTATAATACACAACTCTTCTGCTTTGAGTTCCTCTTCTCCAGCACTCCAATAAATACAAAATATAAATAATTACATCTGAATATACAAATTGCATATTAGAATCAAATTAACAAATAATAAGTACATGATTCTTCATGCAAAATTAGCTCAGAACCAATCCTTTAAGGAAGTAAAAAATATACCAGCTTAAAAATTAAATAAAAAACCCACTCCTATATACTGTAGGTACTGTATTAATAGTTTCTAGAAACAAAGATCTGGTGTGATAGCCATTAAGAAGCCCAAATATGCTGACAGTAAATGAACAGAAGAATTACATATTCTAATTCTTCCTCTATCAAGCTGCAGAATAGTAAAATTTAAAATTTATGAGTTTCTGTAAACTTAAATATATATACATATTTACATATATAATGTATATATGCATATATCCAATATAGAAAGGTGTAGGTGATACTCAAACCAACTATACAGGAAAGAAACAAGGGCAAAGATTTCACGTAAAAATTAGTCTCTTGATATACAGACAAGATAGCTGGTTGGCATAAGGGCTATGAAATACTCTCCCTAACAAATAAAGAATCACAAGACTGGAAAATCAGATACCTTGGGAATGGTTCCACTGACCAGATCAACCCAGCAGACAAGTCTCGCATTCCATCACCATCAGTAGCATACAGAAATAGGTTGTACCATACAGTTCAGTGGCATGAAAAGGATGCTTCCTTTATTTATATTTAATGTGCCTCAGTTACCAATAAATAAATAACACACACACGATTTGTCTGATTTGAAATGTATCAAAGCAAACCAATTGATTCCCTGAAGAAAAAAGACACAAAAGTTACAGTCAATCAATTAACAGACCAGTTAACAACTGCTCCAAGGTGAGATGTGAGTGAAGAAACTGGCCAGAGGAAAAAGGGAAGCCAAGTGGAAAGTTTTAATGACCAAATTCTACAGATCACCATCTTTGATCCACTCCAGTATTAAAATAAGGATTAAAAAAATCCTTATTTTATGCAAGAAACCGAACCAGTGCTCTAATGTGAAGTGCAAACAGTGCAGTTCACAAACTGAGTATTATTAGCAAAGAATGTTGTATCATATCTCTCCCTTCTTTATTAAAAAAAAAAAAAAGAGATTGACACTTGTTCAGTTATCTGAAAGACAGTCTACCTACGGGAAAGCAGAAATAGTCTAATTTTGAGAATTGTTCTACCTTAAGTATACCAGGTGCACACTTACACACAGTACCCAGAAAAATTTTACATACCAGTTTGAAGCTGCTAAAAAACCCTCTAAAATATTGCAGATGAAAGGATGCTTTCCCAAGTAAATATAACTTGCTAAATTACTCCTGAGTAGTACAAGCTAATACTGAAAATGTTTCACATTGTTAAGTGTCAACAGGAGGGGAATTACACTGAGCTAAATAACTTGGTTAAACACAGCTTATGCCCAGACAAGACCTTGAAAGGTAAACACAGGTTCCTATCTTTACTTTACAAAAAATCACTCTTCACTGATGTATACACCTCTATGTCTCTCATAATAAACAAAATGGTATATAAATTTCACCACACTTGTCTTTTTTTTTTTAGTTACAATGATACCACCCTTAAAAGTGGACCAAACCAGGATTAAACACACTTTGAGAAGGGATTTATTTGTTTCACTAAGTTTTCACTACATGAAAGCCAAAATATCAATGCAGTCATCTCCAAAAAGCTGCTCTCCCTGTCCTCTACAAGCAATTCACACATGCATGCTCAAGAAACTACACATAGAAAAAAATTGAGTCAAGCCCTAAAAGCCTACATGCTTTCAACCCCTAGCACTTTAAAGTTCCTGTTTCTTCCCACTGAAAAAGGAAAAAGAAAAAAAACCCAGTTAACATCTCCATTTCTCTGCAGGTTTCTTATGTTCTTTAGTTTGGGCTAAGACAACACTTAACATAGGAATTTTTCCAAAGTATTTTCACCTGGTACATCAGGGTTTTTTTAAGTGTAAACTTGGCAGGGGTAAGGTATGGTGTTAGGCGCTTTTGATTTTGTGGGTGAGTTTTGCATGCTTCATATTTCTGAAATATTAATTGGGTTCCAGATTATTTGATTATTTGCATTGCAAAACACACTTCTGGGCATCTCTGGGCTATTTATAGGACTTTACAAATTACTTAACTTTAAGAAGCATATCTGAGTGTCAAAGCCTATTCTAGAACACACTGTCAAATTCACACCATCAGAAAAAGAATACTGAATTTCTTTCTGCAATCAATTAAATATCTTAATTAGATTCAGACAAAAGAAACAGGTGACAGGCAAACACTAACAATTTACCTCAAGACTGATTTTAAACACTGAAGATAGAAAAGCAGAAATGTGAACTTTCAATTTTCACATGTTCAGACTTCTTCCATACACTCTCATCTTTCTGACCTCTCTGAAAGATAAAAGAGAATACTTGTTTCAATCCATTTTTTTCCATCCTAAAGAGAATAAGAAACTTATGGGAAAGAACCTGTTGCTGCCTAATCTACAATAAACCTTATGGTATTGAAATTCACCTCAGCAGTGGATAACAGGAAAAGCAAGGGAAGAAAGCTTAGTCACACACCTGGTCATTCCTCTCTACAACAGCAGCTATAATAATAATGATTTATTTTGGGACAAGTGTCATTTTGTGGGAGGGAAAAATGAAGTAAGAAATACAGAGAGTGAAAATAAAATCCAAGTCATTTAGCTTTATGACTAAAGCCTCAAAGATGTACAAACGTAATGGTGAATTCAGGTCACCATTACAGTCACAACATTCAGACCATGTTTTCTTTCAAAACTTGTGGTATTCAAGAACATTGCCAAGTAAAATCATGGATTATTATTTATCATCTCAGTATCAAGAAAATGTTACAAAACAGGGAAAAAATGCTTGTACATCCCTTCGAAAATTAAAAATAGGTGACAACCTTGGTAGTGAAACCAAAAATAACGCCTGGCAAAAAAGTGAACTAATTTAAGCCTCCAAGAAGAGGAAAAAAGCCACCAGCATTCTTTTCATGTAAAGAACTTAGCTACTCTGGGGCACAATTTCTTACTTAGACAATTCCCTGGCATGAGACTACAGCTACTGTCATGCTAATACAATGCCACTTGAAATATATTTGGCTAGCATATTTTGTGTGTGAATATAGAGAAATTAAGTATTTGAACATATGTAGCACCTCATTTTTCCCATGAACTTTTTTAAATTTTCCCATGTGCATAAAAATGAAAATACTGGTATGCCCAATTTTTTATTCTGCATTTGTTTAGTGTAAAGCACTTCATGGGAAAAGTAGTTTAAAATAATTTTTTTGCATAAAAATACTCTAATTAAAATATTTCAATCAATTGAACAGATTCGCAACTCCAAATTTACATAGTCTGCTATGGAATTCACTGCACTCTGAAAAATTGACAAGAAACAGATCTCAAAGGAGAGAGGGTAAGAAAAAATTTGTCGTCTTTCTCCTCCTGGTGTTCCCGTCCTCCTCCTTTTTCCATCAATATGCATTTCAACTGGGAATGTAACACTTTTCCCACCTTTATGTACCCAAAAATGAAGAAGTACCTTCTTGTTTTCCTGTATTACTTATTCTAGTTTACCTGAATTACTTTTTCATTATGGTGTAATGAAAAATTTAGTACCTCTATCTCAACATACGTGTCAGGTGTCCAACTGCAGGCACTCAGGCTTCTGGAACAGGAAGTTTGCCCATATTAAATGCCCATCACAATCAAGGATGATTCAGAAACTATGCCATTAGTGTTCAGTCTCCCCTTTTCACTGACTTACAAGAAGTTTCAAATAGGTTCAGATAAGCGCAGGCCATGAACACCTGGTGGTCATGGCATATAAATTTTTTGTTTCTGTACAGCACAGAACTAACTCAATCTTGGCACAGTTGAGCATGTAAATTCACTGAGATTCACAGAGTATTTCAGCCTGGCCTGAACAGCAGCTTCTGAGTGTGCTGAGCAAACATTTGTATTTCAACCTCCTTTGAAAGGAAAATTAATTCAAAACAAGATGAGGACAACCAGGCACCTTCAACAGCTCCAGAGCAAGAGTGTTCAACTTTCATACAAGGAGACTAGTTAGAAAACCCATACACTTCAAAGGTTCAAAGCCACAAGTTCAACCCCTCAGGAAGTACCTTCAAAGAAATATTTTTCCTGTTTAACTTCTCTTAGCGCCAGAAACCAGTATGTGCCCCAATGCTTTGGCCTGCCCAAAGCCGTAACTTCACTTTATCAACTAAATATTAAAGCACTTCCCTCCAAAGCAAACTTGTATTCCAGACTCTGCTCCAATTGCCTTTTAACAAAGAGCCCACAAACACCCAAACAAAGTTGAGTCCTGCGATGTTTGGGGGAGATAAATGTCCTCTGAATCATTACATTAAACTGTACTTCCCTTCTGCTCTTCCCACCTTTACATGAAGCTCTTTGCTAAACCAGGCACAGCATCCCAACAGAAATCACAAAAAACACATGTAACAGAAAATCCAGCCTGCATTATGGTGGTCAGGTTAACAGAGAGATTTTAATCCTCTGAGACTATGAAGGATACTTAAAACAGTAGTTGCTATATTCAAAGCAGGTATTGCATTCAACTTTTGTTTTTACATGGGTTTTATTCCATCCTCAGAGAGAAGTTGCATAAAGTCATGGATGACTACAATCCCACAGATACCAACACAATTCTGTTACCTTAAATATTAATCATAAATAGCTGCAACAGCTTGGAACTCACCTCCCTATTTTGACTTTCAACTTTCTCAAGTTGATAGTTTCCAAGGCCATAACTATTTCTAAGCCTGGGTATATCTATAAGCAAAGATTCTAGAAAGAAGTAAATACCAGAACTTCCTGTTATGTAATTTTTGGTATTTCCCCTCCCATCCCCAAACATCTCCAATTATCTCAGACAGAGCATACAGCTTTCAATAACATCAGCAGAAAGAAAATGGTTATCCTTATCAGAGCAAACTGCAGACTACCCTAAACTGCTGTAGTGAAACTGATGACATTAATGCCATCTATTTGTGCAGGGAGTCAAAATGGATGATAAGGTAATACTGACTTAAACCACTGCTAAAAAGAACTGTAGATATAGTCTTTCAGTACATGTGATATAAACCTACAGTGTACTTAATTAACTGAATTAAAAAAGGTCTAAGCTAAGCAAAAAAGTTTCTCAAGCTAAAATACAAATCTACTCTACTACCCTGCAGTATTCTGAACTGATTTAACTTGCAGCCCATTTAAATCAGGTCTCCAATGCTTCATGTTAGCAGGTGCACACAGAGCTGCCCAACCTCAGGCAGACTTAGATCTGACTCAGATCCCCGACTAATGCAGTACAGAAGCATTAGTGGGGCACTGCATCTTTTATAAATTTGGCTACTCAGAGGAGGTATTCATTCACATGTTCAGTTTCAGTATCACTTTGAGGCTGCAACATTGCTTCCTAGTCAGGAGCAAGACACACAAGCACGTCATAAATTCACTTTTTAAGCAACTTAAAATAAGCCAGCTCAGTTTCTTTGACAAGGTAAGGCCTTATGTATTTATCTGTGCAGAGTTTTATACCTTTCCAGTCTTATCTTTTTTAATCTTTATTTTCCCTATTAAATGACCAATGACACAGTTCAAAAGAGATGCAAAGAATGGTCATCTTTTGAGACAGAGCTATTTGAGGAAAAAAAAGAAGAAAAAATCAAGCTGGGGAAGACAGAGAATGAAGGGAGACTATATATTCTGTCAGTGTCTTGACAGGCAGCTATCTGCTCCTTTTACCCCTTATTTCTTTCTCTGTTTATTCATAACAGGCAGTGTCTCATTTTTTTTAAGTCTCTCTTTAAATCCTGTGGAACCACAATTTTCCATTTCCTTAGCCTCTAAAGAGCATCTTCAAGAACACTCTAATAAAGGTATACTGTTTAAGGTTGACACCAGGATTATTTCCACACTTCTTCATTGGGCGCAAGAATATTTCCATGACTACCCCCCTGCCTTCTTTAAAAATTACTATTTTTCTGCAATCTCTGTTTCACTTGAAGTATTAATCCTCAGTGATGACTACTGTATCCGCATGGTCATGATGTAATGAAGAAAAGCAACCACTTCTGGAGGGAAAAAAACATTACAAACCCTTCCAGAAGTCTCTTAATAATCTCAAATAATTTATAAGTAAAACGTCTGCCCACATTTCAAACTGGAACATTATCTCAAAACACAACGCAATTCAAGAGAAGATAATGCATTCTTCACTGACAACAACACTCCTGGGCCTTTCCAGTTCCATGTTTAAAGCTATTAACTTCACTAAGAAAGGGTTTATATCACACCTTTTTAGCTTAAGAGAGCTTAGGGGAAATTAAGATTTACGTTACACTACTTACTGGAATAAATCTATCCAAAATAATTTCACAGTCTTATAATGAAAAAGTGAATAAAACTTCCATGTAGTTTAACATACAAGCTTTCAAACCAGGTGCAAAAACATATGCAACCGTCAGTATGTATGTTCAAATACAAGGCAGAGATACAGCACACATGGACACCATGAACATCACGGATGTCTGAAATGCCTATTTATTAGGCACATACATTTACTCTGCAATGCCACCGATTACAGGCAGTTTTAGTAAGCTTGGTTGGTACTTGCGAGATGAGACCTTACCTTCTACCGAAATTCTACACACGCAAATCATCTTTGCATCAATATTCAGGGCAACAGCGTGTCGGGGGTTTGACATACACTCAGCTGCATTCGGTAAACCTGTTTGATCTCTTCCCTGGCCCGACAGCTAATTTAAATGATGAATTTTTTATCATGATGCAGGTAAATGAAGTTAAACCAGATAAACCAGGTTTTATACTAAAAGGTCTTTCAGTTTCAGCAGTGGCAGTACCCATCCCAGAGACAAGCCAAACCCAGGTCCGGGTGCAAGCTCGCTCTACTGCGGATCCCGCAGCCGGAGCCGGTGACACGGCACACCGGGGCCGTACAATGCCCACAGCCTCCCGCAGCCCGGCTCCCGAACTGCGCGGAGGCTGCGGCGCGTCCCCGTCAGCCGCCCACAGGCACCTACAGCCACCGCAGGCAGCCCAGCTGCCCTCACACCGGCCAGCGGTGGCGCGGCGGGAGAAGAGGGAGAGGAGCGGGGTGGGGGAGCGGAGCGGGGAGGGGGACGCGGAGAGAAAAAAAAAAAACAAAAAAGACGGCGCTGGGGAAGGGGGCAGCCAGCTGTTCGGGCACCTCCTCTCGCCGGGCACGGTCGCAGACAGGCACCTCGGCAGCTCCTTTGTTCCCCTCCTTCCCGCACTCACCCACGGTAGCCAGGGTCTCCAGGTCCTCCAGCTTGTAGGCAGCGGGCTCGAGCGCGGCGGGAGAACCAGGACCGGCGGGGCTGGGGGCCGGCACGGCGGGCTGAGGCGCGGCCACTCCCGCCGCCGCCACCTCGCCGCCGCTCTTCGCCCCCATCTTGGCCTTGGCAGCGCTGAAGGCGTCCATGGGGCCGAGCGGGCGCTCCGCGGCCGCTCAGAGCATGGAGGAGGGCGAGAGGAAGAGGGAGGAGAGGGAGCGGCGGAGACGCAAAGTTTCAGTCTTCAGCAGGCGGGGTGGCTGCTCCCCAGGACTGGAGCCCGCTGCCGCGTCTGAGGGGGCGCGCAGCCCTTCAGCATCGCGGCCACAAGCGCCGCGCCGCCCGCCGGTGCCCGCAGCAGGCAAGGACCGCCGCGCAGACAATGGCGAGGGTGCGCCCAGCCGCGCCACACGCGGGGCGGAGGGCGGGGTTTGCCGCTGCCGCTGCGGCACCGTCCCGCTGAGGGCTGGCGGGGAGGGGCCGGGGGAAGCGCGGCCCCGCCGCACAGCAGGAGCGCGGTCCTCGCCCCTCGCCGCGGGCACGGCCCGGAACCGTGTCACAGCCCCGGTGCTCTCTGCTTGTCCTTCCCCACCCTGCGTCCCGCCCGAGGGGCTGTGCGGCTCGGCGGCGGGGAACGGGGTGGGGGGAAGTGCCGGCGGCTGCTCCGCGCTCCCTCAGTGTTGCAGGGACACTTGGGACGGTCCCGTGCGCTCCCTGCAGAAAGTTAAAAATGAGCGGTGGGGCCCCCTCGGCTGCACTGTAACAGCCCTGGGAGGAGCTGGTCTTCCTCTACGTGTGGGAGCGCGTTCGAGTAGCTCCCCCCGCACGTCCCAAAGGGTTTGTCACGCCTTACTTTACTCCCCGTTTCCAAGCAGGTGTGAATTCCGCACCGGTCACAGCCCGTCTGCGTCCCCTGCTCCAGCCTGCAAAGTGTTGGTGTGGCTAGGGATGGCCGGGCGTAGGGCTGGGCTGCGCTCGGCCGAGGCAGCAGCAGCAGGGGAGTACCGAATATAGCTCCTTCCAGGGCAGCCAAGGAGCTGTTGACGATTATGCTGAAAGACAAGGCACATTGGTGTGTGAATCAAGTCACTGTAAAGCGTACACATCAAAACTGGGAAGGAAATCCTAATTTTTTCCATGCCTTGTTCTGGCCCAGTTTTACCCTATTCACAGTTACTACCCTATGCTCCTGTGAGTAGGGTATCTGCAAAGCTGATGTGTAAATGAAGTCACACGGGCGGCATTTGGCATTTCCTTTTTATTAAAAGGGACATCATGGGAATTTAAGGCTTATTAGTTTCTGTGTGGAGTAGGTTCAATAATATTGAGAAATAATTGTGAACATTAAAAAAATGAGTACAAATATATAAATTATTAATAAAAATTACAAATATATGTACATTTATCCTGAATTTTAAGGTATCCTTAGAGTCCAGTTTATAGTCATAATATCAGAGGATATAAGATGCATTTTTATCTTGCAGTTTGTTGACATGAAGGGCTATGACTAACTCAAAAAATCATTAGGTCATCTCTGCTTCCTGTCAGCCTTTGAAAAGTCACCAGTTAAGGAGGATGACATCACTTTTGTTCCAAAATTTCAGATTTCATCTGTTAACTCTTTGGAATGCAAGTTTTGGCCTTCTATTTTGCTTTACTACTTTACTGCTTTACTTTCCTTCCTCCTTCTTTACTGCGAGGTTGACTGAGCACTAGAACAGGTCACCCAGAGAGGTTGTGGAGTCTCCCCTCACTGGAGATATTCAGAAACCATCTGGATGCAGTGCTGTGCCATGTGCTCTGGGATGACTCTGCTTGAGGAGGGAAGTTGAACCAGGTGACCCACTGTGGTCCTTTCCCACCTTACCCAGTCTGTGACTATATTCTGTATGTTCTATACCAGATTTACCATGGTTTAGGCCTTGAATTATACATTTTGAAGATTCCTTAAACTGCAAATTGTAAATGTTCTGGCAAGCTGTAAATTTAATTTGTTTGGTCAAAAGGTAAGCAAGCCAACAAAGCTCTTTTACAGTAACTGATTTTTTTTTTTAAGACAGCAATTTGAAAAATACACATCAAAACATTTTAAAAAATCTTAGTGCGTCCAAAAATCTAATTTTGTTTTTCTAGCCAAATAATTGCAAATTAAGAAAAAATATATAAGCTGATTGTGCTAATTATTTTCAAGAGAGTGCCTTAACTTCAGTCTAGTCAAGAAAATTCTTCCTGAAACTTTTCCTTTTCAATTAAAATTAAGAAATCATTCACTTCTCAAGTGTTAAAAAGGGCATAAAGTATTTTACTTAAGTATTGATTATTTTCAACTGATATTTCCACTTATGCTACAATTTTGACCTAATGTTTAAATTACTTTCATTCAGGACCATAAAACTTTCTTTTAAAGAGCCTCCTACTGCCATGCTTCAACAGTTGATGGCCTGCATGTCAGCACCCATTCAAAAGAGCTGTGATTCAGCAAGGCTGCTAAACACAGGATTAGTTCCATTTGATGCAGTGTCTGTTCTTAAGATTTAAGTTTGCTTCCTTCCTTTGCGTGCAAGGCATTTCCTAGTTGTAGTTGTAACAACATAATTGCAATGTTTATATTTAGAACGTCAACATATTATTAGTGTGTTTTGCCACCTCTCTATAACCATCTCAGAATTTATCTTGCAGATGCTGATTATTATCCACAATACTTCAGGGAAAGAAAATTTCATTCTTTCTACATACAATAAGGTTGAGAATTAAAGCTCCTAACTTCATAAATAGCAAGTGGAAGTAGAGCTGGCCACTAGATTGCAATAATGGATATGAAACATAGTTTCTTGCCCAATTTGGGCACAATTCTTAGGCAAGCCTGCAGCCCTATATTCCTATTTTCTTTCTTCTTTGCCTTTATTTTAACTTGAAATGTTACCTTTTTGTCACAGGTACTTTTTGAATCATCTTGGCTTTTCCCTTGTTCTCGATAATTCATAGTTCTCAGTTTTTCACTTTCCCCACACATGCATTAGGTGCCTACAGGCAGGTTCCTTTACCTTAAAACAATTTACCCCCTTTATGTTTCTAGTCCTTTTCCTTACAGGTGCTTACACCAAGAGTTAGTTCTATTTTCATTGTCTCTTAAAAGTACCAGATGTTAGAGATGAATCTTTCCAAAGACAGTTAAGATCTTTTTAAAAGAGATTTTATTTAGAGAAAGCC
Organism: Fringilla coelebs; assembly: GCF_963513975.1. Lineage (NCBI taxonomy): Eukaryota > Metazoa > Chordata > Aves > Passeriformes > Fringillidae > Fringilla > Fringilla coelebs. The sequence goes on along the minus strand of NC_140029.1, from coordinate 23,764,816 downwards.
CCCCAAAAAGCAGAGAACAGTAGTATAAATGATTTTCTCAATTCATTATTTTTGTGAGGGCTTATTCTTCTATTTCAGTTGCAAAAAGTTTTCTGTGTACTTATATTCCTTTATAAACTCAGAATTTTCAGGGACCAGAAGAGTTCCAGGTGTCAATTGGTTGTTCCCTGTGTCCTTTCATATATGTGCATTTGCCAAACTTCAGCACATAAAACCACACTGGTAGTTAAATGTTTATTTGGGTCCTAAATTACTAACTTTCCTCCCATTCCTTCCTTTTGGTTTGTAGGTTTTGGTTTTCTTCCCCAGGAAACCTTTCGTTTACAATATTAAACCAATGTAAAGGATACCAGAACTTTCTACCTATCAATGAGTTGATATAGCAGATCATTTTTCTGTCATTTTTGGGGGACATTGTGGTACACATGCCATGCAAATAAAATATGATTTAAGCACCTAACTCTCTGGGAAAGGAATCAGCCATTTAAATGTCTCCATGGCTGCAGACAAAAGTGTCTTTCCTGTAGTCTGAGGAGGTTTGTGTTTGTCTTCCTGAAAGCCTGCTTCTTTCTTCCCTGCAAATACATAATTTTCCTTACAAATCTTGTTAAGGAATATATTTACCATCATCATCACAGTGAAACTACTACAACAAGTTTGCAGGAGAACCTGTTCAAACCTGTAGGAAGGAAATGGAGAAGTCCTTCAGTGGTGGTTATTACTAATAAATAGCTCCATATCATCTCCTTTAGTCACATTACATATGGTGCCTAAAAACGTGGGACTGCTCTGAGGAGGAAGAATAACTAGTAAAGATAATTAGTACTGGTATGTGTTTTTCATTTGTTTTGTTTTGCTAAAGAAGTTCATGATCAGGCAAGTCCTATGATGTAAACCAGCACCCTTTCGTGCAAAAACTCCCAGCCTGTGACAAAGGAAGGGGGAAATTATTCCACCCATCTGAAGCAGTTCCTTCATAGTATGGAAATAAGTCTATCTGTATAATGAGCTATCACACAGCATGTGAATATATCTACACCTTCATAAAGCAACTATCAAACTTTTATTTGAATATGATTATGTTTAACATTTTTTTAAAAGCATTTAAATTATGATGAGTATAATGGCAGTATCCAAATGAGAATTTAAACACAGAGAATTTAAACACAAAGAATTTAACATCGTTGCCTACATCCAAAACCGTGTTTCTGATGAATCTTGCTGAGTTGATTCCTTGCTTCGGAAATGCATTGGTGTAGCCAGTTCAAACATGGAAATGCTGTTACTGCGGTGTCTAGACTTTCTGCCAAGTCTGAGCAAGTTTGTGTCTAGCTTCTGCCAAAACTAGATTGAGATCTGGAAACAAGATGTTGCTTTGCCTACGTTTGCTGAGGAACTTGTTCTGTTAAACATTCTGAAGGTATATCTCACATACATGCAAAACTGCTACCCTCACAAAAGTAAGTTGTGGCCAATTTTTATACCAAAAAAAAAATGTTTTAAGAACATAAGAACATTGTCTTAGCTGATAGAAGACCCTGAAGCGCCAGCATGCTGGACAAGCTCTTTGAAGTCAGGTGGTGATATTTGCTTCAGTTCAAAGATGGAATAAAGTACCAGTGCACTAGGACATCTTTTTGTTCATTCTTTTCCCCAGACAACTAGTTATGTCCATTGACAGTGGCATATCTCATTTTGAATACTCAGGATAGTATGCTGCTTAAAGCGGTCACCCAGAAAATGGGATATCCAGAATTTTCTATCTTAATTGTGTGAGAAGACCTCGTATTCTAGCCTCCCTTCTTTAAGCTACTGAATACCACTGTAGGACCTATTGTCCCATACTGTGTATTCCTACTTCAAAAATACTCCATATTTACTGTGTCAGTGAAAGGATGTGTTTGCTGCATTGCTGTGTGGAATTCTGCAAAAGTTGTATAAATCAAATATTATTCTATGCACATTTATTTATACAATTTATAGTATGTAGCTGTAGTGTATTTTTACAGATTTGGCCACATTTCTGCAAAAATTAGTAAAATAATAAATTCTACAAGCAAGTAAATTGGTTTGAGCTTTTGAGCTTTTTTTTTTTCCCTAGCAAAACATGTAATGTGAATTTTATCACTTTCGGGGTAGTCAGAATAATAAACTCTATCTGTTGCTACCAGCTTCAGGGAATTAAGCTAGCTCAACAAGGAGTTCTCATTTAGATAAATGTAAAATTTCTGTGACAAAATGTTTTTCCTCTGTACTTAGAATAATTAAAAGCCTTTTAAAGGGAAATTGCAAATGTCTTTTTTAAGGCAGGTTTATCTAATGCATGAACAGAATAAATTTTTTAATTCAACATTTTTTTAAATTTTATTTGGTTTCATATTGGTATCTTCATGTGCAAGACTAAGGATTTGGTGAGAAAAAAAGAAACAACTAAAATCTTCCTGTCATGGGCATCAAGGTGAGAATGTTGTCAGGCCTCAGAGTGCATCGTATCTGCATTGGTTTAGCATCAAATTTTCCCCGTGTCACAATTTATGTGGGCTTCAGGTGTGGTTCATTTTAACCTGATCCAAATCCAGGCACCACCACTCTGTTCTCCTCCCTCTCTCGCATCAGCACCCACGCCCTTGCTTTTGCTTTTGACACTCAGGTAGCTTCCTGGTGAGCCAGTTCAGGAGTTAGTTCAGGGAATCATTTATTAAATAAAGTTATTGGGGTTTCTAGCCAAATCATTTCCCCAAACCCTTGCCATGCACAAGGTTTTAGGGCATTTACAACTGTGGGGAATTCTGAGCCAGACTGCATTTCTATTGAGCTTGTTCAGCTTTATACAACACTTTCTTTTGCTTATGCCTTTACTGTTTTGCACACTGACCCTTGAAAAAAAATCAGCACTTTGAACATTTCATAGATATACCTGGCTGCAGCTGAGGTTCCCATTAATAGTTTTGAAAGATACCTTCATTAATAAATCTTTTGCAACCTAAATGATTTTATGCTCTGCATGACTAAATCACTTCACAGTGGTCTTGAAACTGGCCCTAAAATCAGAGGAAAGAGATGGGCAACTCATTTAGATTGTCAGATGGTATGTGGTATTCTGGACTCCTTTCTTTGAGTAGCTCTATCAGAAAAAAAGCAGTTAGATTTAACTCACATGGCTTCCAGATGAGACTGTCATTCTCCTCTGCATCTGTAGCACTTAAAATCAGTTAAGCAAAATCTATTTACTTCCAAAATTTATTTACTTCCAGCTTAGACAAATCTTTTCAGATCTTTGCAGTTTTTCTCAAAAACAAAGATGAAATCAGAGCCCCAAAATTTTTACAAATTGTATACAAAAATGTTATTTAAATATTTATATTCATGGGAAAATGTAAGCAATTCTTGTTATTTTTTTTTTCATTAAAAGGAAAATGCTTGAATGCTTGATAGCTACATCTTTAAAATTGGAATTTAGTTACAAAAAGGAAGAGCATTATCTTTTAAACACAACAATATGAATTGTATGTTTATTATCTCTAACTGGTATCTTCTGCTGTGAAGTTATATATTCTTAATCTGCTCTTAATGTACTTAAAATACTATAAAGGATAAATTCATTCTGTATTTTCATGCTTACCACTTTAACACTTCAAGCTTGCCTAATTTATACTTTTATTGTCAATTAACATCCTCACAGAAATATGGGCTTAAGCACATAGAAAAGCCTTCCAAGTATTTCTACCAATACTCTTACAATCTGATTACTACCATAGCTGAAGAAATAGATTTTAGATTTCTTAGAATTCATTTTTGTACACTTAGATATGAAATAAAATTTATGCATTATATTCAAACTCTTTTTCTGCTAAGCAAGTATGCTTTACTGAACAAAGTGATATTAACTGCGATTTATTCATCTGTTTACAGTTCAGTTCATGAACTGTTCAGTGCACGAGAGTCATTGCAGACTTGTTAAGCAAAGTATTTAAGCACCTACTTAATTTCTGTTAGTTTTATGCAAGTGCCTAGACTCTGTTAAAGCCAATAGAATTAGTCATAAGGTGCAGTGATTCAATAACTGCTGTTGAATTACATGCATGGTTAAAGTCATGCATACACTTATGTGCTCTATGAACAGGAGCATAAACCAAAAACATGAAACTGCTCAAGCACTGAAGCTGAGAAGGAATCATATTTCAAATATAAAATGAAAATAGAATAAAATGAAATTTCTTAGGCATCATGCTGATTTAAGTATGAATTTCCACCAAAAAAAAATAAAAGCATTGTGGCATTTAGGAAGAGTCAAAGGTCGATTTAATATAGAATCATTATAAATCTGTGCAAACCCTAGGTTATGCCCAGGCAAATATACTACATAACTGGTCACAATAACTCCTGAAGAAGGAAGGCAATTTATCATCAATTTACATGTGAATTCATTTAATAGTCTCACTTTTTTTCCTTCTTGATGGTACATTTTATTTTTTTTTCCATTGTGTATTACTTTGATGTAGTATAAAATCTGCAAAGTAGTCAACATAAATACTAAATATTATGAATATTGGGCAATACAGAATATGAATGTAAATGAGTTCAGCAGCAAATCATGAGCAATCCAATTGTTCATTGATCTTGCAAAACAACTAATTACATAACTTTCCTACTATACTTAGCAGCTGATCTCTGGCCTTTGAGTCAACTTTGTGTGTGTTGGAAGGAAATAGATAATTTCTTTAGATTGCTGGAATAGATGACTCATTCATAATTTTATTAAGGATGAAAACTTTTATAAAGCCATGATTTGGCACACAGGCATTCTTCTTTTTAGGTTTCAGACTTAAGTAATTTTACAAGTTTTATACAGATGACATTAGGATTATTTAATTAAATGTAAAATCCAAGAATTCAAATTCAAACCAATAGCATTTCAGGGGATAGGTTACTACATCAATTGATACAGTGTCAGTGCAGTACCCTCCAAGTCTGAGGGGAATGAGGAAGACAGTGTCTTGAATCAGAGGAAATAATGATTCAGGAAGAAAAGATGATTTAAGTAATCTTAAAATAATTGTAAGCATTCTTTTCCAGCTTTGTTTTTAGTATATCTAGAAATCATGTCTCATCATTAATAAATTCACTTTATTGAAGTTTATACCCAGTGTTTTGCAAAATTTCTGAATGTGTTTATCTGTTTTTGCAATGATTATTTTTCATCATCCATTCATCTACTTCTCATAGTCACAGGAATGTTTCTGTGATGACAGAGGCTTTGCATCAGGTATAATCTACATACACTTGGATTGGTTTGTTTGTCTGTTTGTTGGCTGTGATTAGTTAACAGTGACATAGAAATGGGAAAATGTAGAAGTAGGAAAATGGTTGCTTAGATACTGATTCCAGCCTAGTGGAAATTAACAGGAATCATGCACTTACTGATGTCTGAGATTAGTGGCTAATATATCAAAAAATATGTATTAATTTTGTAGAAGAATATATAATTTTGGGGAATATATAATCCCTCTAGTTCTAGTTTTTCTTTCTCCGTATATGAAAGAGAGTCAGATTTATACAATTTCTTTTACTGAAATATCTTTGACTATATATATTTTATTAAAAAGAAAAATAACTCAGTTTTTGACTTGGGCTGCATTTAACTACTTGGTAGGTCCTGTAATAGGGGGGTAGGGTTTTGATCTTTAGTTTAGTACTCCTTTTTTGTGACTGTTGTTATTCAGATACTTTACTTCCTTAAATATTTTATCAGTGGTGCTGCTTTCATGAGTATAAGAGTCATGCTTATATATTGTGGGTTTCTTGCCTGTTTCTAGTTTTAGAATTGTTTTCATCAGGCAGCCAAGCAGTCTCATTGCTTTCAACAAGGTTCCTATCTCCCAATGACACCGGTACAGTTGCAAAGCTTACTACTCAAAAATTAATAGCAAACTCTGCCAGATGTCTTCACCTTTCTCATATTCTCAATTACAAATGGTTCCCAAATTCATTATAAGTACATACAATATGTGAAAAATTAAATATGTAAATAATAAGTAATAGCAGACATATAGGCCAAGAAGAAAGAATGTTTTCTGTTGGAAAAGCAAGTGCCATGTGGGGTGGGCAGGATAGTGGGGGTCGGGGCAAGACTTCCAGGTGTCATGGCTAAGGAGTAAGTCTGCTGAGGGTTTCTGAGCCTTGGGGAAAGCCTCTTGAAGGAGAGTGTTCATAGAGTTTCCTTTTTCAGCTTCTGTCTGAACTTCTAGTTGGGGAAACAGCAGATTTACATTTCACTGGGGACTGAGAAACCAGTCTATAGAAACCACTGAAGACAGAAATTGTATTTGATCATAGCATGGCTCGTGCCATGACTTTCCTGGATAGCTCTGCCCTTTTCCAGTCCTGTAGGAGAAATGGGTAATAAATGCACATGTGGTAATGCATGACTCTACAAATCTGTTTCTAAATCTAATGGGAAAAATTTAAAGTTCTTTAGCAATGATTTAGCTAGCTTCATCAGTTGTTTTTAGTATCTGCATTTGAACAGCTGGAACTTGGGGAATATTGAAAGGAAGAAAATAACTGTAATTCAGAAAGAAATGTGGGTAAGGTGATACAGGGATTTCACAAAGAAATAATGAAGAGATTAAAGTGCTTCCCTAAAAATTCCAAGGTACAAGTTTTAGGGTACAGATGACTGTAGCGCTGGTGAGGTGTTTCTGAATGAGCATATGCTCTTTAGTCTGCATAGCTGATCACCTCATTTTTTTATCACTAGTAGTATTTACTGCCCCAACCTGTGCCCCCAGGGACTGTTATGTAGGAAGAGTGAGGAATTTAATGAAGGGGCGTGCATGAGGTTTTCAGAAGTTAGGAATTTAAAAGCTGAAAATGTGAGAATCATATTGTGACAGTGTAAGAGATAGTGGAGTAACAAGGCTAAGTTGGATGATGGAGACATCAAATGTTTCTGTAGGTTTACTCAGTACTCTTCTACTCTGTTATTTGGGATGGAGTGAAAGTTACATTACTGCTGGTATCTTTTTCATTCATTATCTTTCATTCAAGATGTTTACTAGTGTAGTGGGCTGTTCTATTAAAATTGTTTCGGTTTTAGTGTTTGATTGTGAAAAAAAAGCCCAAAGATGACTTGCACATTTGAGAAGAAATGTGAAAATACTTGATGATATTATTTTCAAGATTCAATGAGAAGTGGTTTTCACTAGATGATTTGAAGAGCACAGATAGCATTTATTTATTAAATATTTTATTTATATATATAATATATTTAATATTTTTATATATAATATTTATTATAATATTACAAATAGTTATTTGCTGAACGTAACATGAAAGCTTTGATACTTGTTCAAAGTTTTTTGAGAGAAAGGTTTTAACTTTAGATCACGTTGAAAGGTTGAAAATTTAATCTCCCCAGCTGTACCCAGGGACTTTAAGAATGAAAAATCTTTAATGAATTGTAATGGAGTCACATCACAGCTTTTCTTGGATAAGTCCATTAAAATGTGTTTCACAGTTTTGTCTTGTTTTATAAATCAATTATATGCATTTTCTGTTTAAGCTCGTGTATGATTTAGAGTCAACAGGAACAAAAGAGTAAGTGCTTTACTAAATTGAAACTCTGTAGGAGTGGTTCAGGCAGAAGTCACCAGTGAATTAGCCCTGGCTGACCATGCAGAGGGTATCAACTTAAGGCCTTAAGAAGCAGAATGCTAAGAAAGAAAACATCTAGATATGTTATGCTGAGAAGCACAGGATTATGGGTTACATTAATATAGGTTAAGTCATAGTCTCTATATAAGGTTACGTGTTAATGATTGGCTAGTTGGTTTTCCGTTTATAGGCACGTTGTTGTTTGTGGTTCTTCTTCCGTTACCAAAGTTGTATAATGTTCTGTTCCCTGTAATACTGGTCTTCTGTTGGCTACCCCCCACAAGGTGTTACCTCCTAGGGCTACTGTGTTCGGCTTCTGTCTTTTGTTATCCGCCTTAATAAATTACCTTTTAGGCAACCACAGTTGTACCCCCTCCTTTTACTTCACCGGTAGCCACAGCAGACCCCCGGCCACGCTCCTCTTGGTCAAGGCGGTGATCCAGGGTTATCGCCAGACTGCGGTGAAGCCGCCAACCCTGAATCAGGGTAAACCCTGCTCCTCAAATCGGGTCAACCAGACCGCGACAAAACTCCTCTAATGTTTTTTCCAGTTGTGATGAGAGAAGAGTGAAAGAAGAAAAAAAGATTACTTTTGATCTCACTGGACCATTAAAAGAAGAAGTATGGCTCTCTAGGAACCTATTGTACCAAATCAGGCCAATTCAGCAGAATGAAGCTTCAAACCGCAGATTCTTGTTACATGTAACACTAATTTCACTGGGTGTGAAATTGTTTTTTGCTAATTCAAAAAGCATGAAATAAGCACTGAGCAAGGAATATCTCATAGAAATAAAGTGCCACATTGATGGTTTCTGACAGTAAGTAATGATTAAGGAGAGGGAAAAGGTGTTCTCATGACGCAGGATTGCTGCAAACTAAAAAATTCCCTTTGCACATCCCCAATTTATTATTTTCTAAATCTTGATTTTACAAAGCAGTAAAAAAAAGTCAAACTATTGATGCAAAGCAAAAAAGATATTAGAAATTCATATTTTTGTGGGTTTATAGATTTGCTGAAAATAGGAATAAATGTCTTGCCAAATGAACCGTACCGTGCAGTACAGAAATAAAATGCTGGCAAATGATGCATCACTGGCACATGTAGATCTCTGTGTTAAGGCCTCCCAAATATTTTCTATTAGTTCACACATCAATGTAATCTAAAAGAACCGGGTTCCCTCTTATTACATAATAATAATGTAATTTGTCACTAGAAGTGACTATGCATCAGGTATCTCAAAATAAAACAGCAGTGATAAAAATATCCTGAAAAAATTCTTTGCATGAGATGAAGGTCTGCCTCAATTCTGAGAATTCTGTGTTTCTGCTGAAGCTGTGACAATCTGTCAAGGCCATGAGAATATCTACTCTGTGGTAAAGCCTCATAAAGCCTTAGTAGGGAATTATTTTAAGATGGGGAAAACGATGACCTCTGGAGCCCTTCAAAACCTCTTACTATATACCACAGAAAGATTCTGCTAATTTCTGTTTGTCTTTATTTAGCAAAACTTTTTATCATTACGGTAAAAAAGTGTTCATATCATAGTTTTTATGAGAATCTTATACGTTCCTCCAAAAAATAACTCAAATTATTAACTCATTATTTTATTCTTAGATTTTTGCTTTTGTAAAATGTAAACACAAACATAAAATAGTATTACAATTATTTCATTCTAATTCAGTTTTCCTGGTTTTATCTAGGTGTGAGCTAGTGAAAAAAAGACATTTTCTTAGTAGTTAATTTACCCAACCAAGGCAACTTTAAAACTAGATTAGAATCACAATTTATATTGTCATATTGCAGTTTGAAACAAAATGTTTCAAATTTAAATCAAACATTTATTAAGGTTCTAAAATTTTCCTTCTGAAGACATATTAATTACTTGAGTGTCTCTTTGAGTTGTGCTTTCCCCTTATAAAAAGTATATAATTATGATCTAAAATGCCATGATGTATTTTTGTTTATCTTTCAGAAATCTCATAGAAAATTGAACTTTTTCACTGGGTTTTGAAAACAGGCACATTTATTTAATATAGAAACCGTTTTTCTGAAAAAAACCCAACTTTGTGAGTGCAAGTGAATTACCTGTTTTCTTGTTTTCCTCTGTAAAATTCTCCACAGAAATAACATGATTATTTCTGTGGCATAAAAAGAAGAAAGAGTTAGCACTACTAACTACACTAACATAATGCTGAAAGCAGAGTTGCAGACCCCTGTGCGCTGAGCAAGGAACTAGTAGTCATCTATGAGGGAGTGCAGGTCAGAGGAGGCAAGGGCAAGTGTGGTGTGAAGGCTAAGAATTTACATTTGGTTGGTGAATTATTAGTATACAAAGTCAAGATGGAAATGCAGGTGCCTCGTCATCTCAGCCATTGGGGTAAAATGAGGCCAAGTTAAGCAGTCATCAGCTAATTGTTTCTTTTTCCTTCAGCCCCTTCCACTTGTCCCCTCAGCTGTGCAACCACACAGGAGTAGAGAGCAGGGAAGAGTCCTGGCAAAGCCATCAGACTGAAAAGTGATGCCATAGAAAGAGAAAGCTGTTTTCAGCCTCTCCAGTTCTGTGGTTTGGGACACCACACTTTTACAATAATAGCTCTCCCAGAAAGATGGAAAAGGTGATCAGGAAAAGTGGAGGTAGGTGAACCACATGTGATGGTGCTGCAGCTGAAGAAACCCACATAAAATAATGGCCTCACAGACCATTTTTGTCAAAATATGTCTTGCTGTTGACTCGCTACAGGATATAGTGGAGTCAGAACACTTGTATTCTAAGTCTAGATGTAATTAGTCCAAAGCTGATTTTAAGGTCCAGTGTTCTTAAAAACAGAACACCTTATGTTTGCTTATCAACAGTGGTTACAAAATTGGTTGTTGAACCAATTCATCGAAATTAATAAGAATAGTCAGAAAAGACACAAAGGTGGTGAAACTTGTTTTTAGTGATTTCTAGCATTCCTAGGACTGCATTCACAGTTGAATTGTAAACTGTAGTCTTTGACAATAAACTCCATGGTTTCATTCCAAGTGCTTTCACTTGTATTGTATTTTCTTTTGCATTACTCTGGTACATTATCCACCTTTTGCAACATAGACATGGTGTTTTTTTTTTTTTTTCTTCTTATTTTAGCCTTATTGTTGAAAGTATTTGCAAAGAGCCTCTCTTCATGGCATTGAAAAAGAGAGCTCACATTTTTACATTTATTTATTTTGTTGGAGTCCTATTACAGGAATATTTCAAATTTAACTCAAGATCTTGCTAATATTGACTACTTTTTATTATTTATAGTTCTTTACTAACTTCCTTTGAAACACATATTTGTTACAAATATTGGACAGATATCATATGAATTTCTAAGTAGTCATTATCAAGGTGCTATTTTACTTCCTGTGGGTTTTTTGACATTTTTGAAATCTTCTTCCATTATTTAATATCTCTGTTTATTCTCTATTTAACATCCTCTTCTGCAATTGCATATCACTATTTATAACACCATAACATAACATAAAACATAACATAACATAACATAACATAACATAACATAACATAACATAACATAACATAACGTTACATTTGTTGGTTTGGTTGGTTGTTGGTTTGAAGCCTAAAGCCTGTGGTACCCATCTGAACTTAACTGTGTTAGTTTATGTTCTTCCTCAGGACATATATTTCTCTATATTTCTCCTTAATTTTCATCTATTTCATTATTCTGGAACATAAATATTTTGTTGCAGACCTGCTACTATTTGTTTTTAGTAGCCTAAAAACTTACTTATCTTGCATTCCTGCTATTTTTCAGTTCTGTAAACTCTAACAATTTCTGGTATATTTCATTCATTCCCATTCATAACTGTTTTTCCTTCTGCTGATTTATATTTATTTCACCTTCTGTAGTCCCATTTGTATCAGTTTTTGTAATCCATATGTGTATTTAAAAGGTGTTAGTACAATGATAATTCAATATTTTAGTTATTTTGCAAGAATATAAATATTTAACAGAAGTTCTATGCCCCAGTCCTCTTCTGTCCTCATCCATTTCACATATATGTATATTATCAACTGAAACCTTTTTTTTTTTTTTCAAAATGTGTTTGGCAAAGTTCTCTTTACATGATTAATGGGTTGATTAATTATTGCTATGATTGATGATAAATGAGCATACAGTACAGCTGGGTCTTCCTAGAAAGTATAAAAAATACAGGAAAAGTTTTATTTTTTTTTTCACTGTGAAGTATGAAAGAGAATCTATACTTTCCCTTAATCAAGATTATGGAAACAGTGAAGACATGCAAATACCCAACTGACAGATCTTTTTTAAGTGTGGTGCAATGATGGATAGTGCAGCAATGCTGCTTCTGTGTTTCAACAGGTGAATTTAATCATTATTTAATTAAAACTATATTAATTAAAAATTCAGCTGAAGAGTAGGAATATGCTGACAGAGTATGCTATAAGCTATGTAAGTTATTATAAAGTCAGCTGCTTTAAGTGCATCTTGCAGCCCAAGGTATCCATTTCCCCCTCTGGCCTCACTGTGTTCTTCACAAGACCGGAGTCACCTCACTACTAAGCTTTGTCTGGCAAAAGACCCTGAAGAAAAGCGCTGCACAGAAGATATGAAAAATTAAGAGAAAGAGCTTCAGGCTTCCTAATCTTCTTTTCATGTTGAGAACAGGCCTGGGTTTTGATCCCTGAATCACTAGTGCTAGAAAATGACCTACTCAATAATTATTTCTTCTTTTCTGTGGGATTCCTCTGACTATGACATTTTTGTACCAAATTAAGGAGGCTGGATGATGTCAGAGGAGCAACAAAGCCAGTCTTGTGCACTGCACAGAGGTAAAAATGTACATGCCAGGTCTCCTCCCAAGTTAACTCCCAAAAGAAATAAAGAAGTTGTAGAGTTTCAAAAATAATTCTTGCCTGGAGTAATGGAAGATTCACAGATCAAATTATATATTTCCTGGTTCCATGAGTGCTCTTCACAGTTTTTGAGAAATCCTAATTGAAAAGCAGAATTCAACTACAATTCATGCACAATTTTTTACACACCTCCCATAGGGCTTAGCAGCACTGGACAGTTTAACATTCTCTAGTAGATTCCCAGGTCCTTATTAATATAAGAATGAATCCTCTGTCAAATTGTTTGCTTGAGAACAATTCTTTTGATCTTGTTTAGCATTTATAACTAGAACTTAAAAGTGAAGCTGGTTTAGGCATCTGCAAGAGTGTTCTAGACTTTTTTCATATTATTTCTAATTAGGTGTTCTTTCCCCCAGACCTGATTTTTTTTTTTTTACTAACCTTTAACTTTTATATTCTTCTGATTAAATTATGCTGAATGAACGCTGTGTTCCATTCCCTCTTTTGCTCTGTTTTCACACTTGTTACAGAGTCTTAATTGATTTTTAAGATCATTGTTCCTGCTTTGGATTGCAGCAGGAAGCAGACATTGATAAATGGAATGGCTATGACAGTTGCTGGACAAATATTCTCCTCTAATGCCTAGAAGTTATCTACTCTTCTGGCTTTCCCAGGAAATTAGTTATCCTTGTTTTAAAATAATTGTACTAAAATAGTGCTTTAAGGTAATTTCTTATGAGGATTGATTTTAAGGCTGCTATAGTTAACTGGAAGTTCACTTTGGGCTCCTAAATTAAGGTCTGAGTTTTATTAATGCTCAGTGTCTGTCAGTTCCACCCAAAACAATTGCTGTATGTGGAGAGATGGAATGTAAGAAAATAAAGATAGTGCAGAAGGTAGTCTCACACCTGAGGAGTTGCAGCTGTACTAATCACCAAAGATTAGGAACATCCCTGCCCTTAATAGGCCACAGCTGTGTCCAGTAAGAACAGTGCTACAAAAGAGTGGGTTAGCTGCTTGGGGGGACACCTGGGGCTTGTTGGTTGTGTTGTGCTGAGAGGTGGAAGCTGTGAAGAAGAAGAAGTCAGTGCTCTGAGGAGCTGTCCATGAGAAATCACAAAGAAGGTGTGGCTCTTTTGCAATAAGATGACAACAGCTGTATACTGTACTACACTAGAAAGTCATATTAATATTGTTCCTATGTGAATGTAGGAGGCCAGTTTTAGATTTCATTGAATTAGAAAATCTCATACATTTTATTTTTGTATTTTCAGAAAGAATTCATATTTGGCTTAAATTTTTAAGGATGTGACCTCTTTTGAAAGGATGGAGATGGTTCTATGCAAGGTTCATTGGAATTTAGTGGAAGTGCCAGTTGCAACAGCACCATGTTCATCATACTGCTTAGGCTTTAAAATTCTCCCTGAATTGTTCTTTTTTTTTCAAATTGACAGAACTAAAGCAGATATTTTTATCACAGTTATTCAATAAATTATGACTAGCATTTTATGCTGAAGCTTGTGTTGATAAGTTACTATGTGTTTTTAAAAATTATTTAATTAATATGTAAATTATTTAGATGCCTTATTTTTGCCTTATTTTAGAGAAACTGATATATTGTTTTTTAATACCCTTGTCTGATCATGTATACAATTGTAGGACATGTTCCACCTTTATGTGTTTTTTGCCAGAAGAGTGTATGGTCCTTGGCATGGAAGGCCTTCACATTGCTACTGTAATTAGTCACTATGTAATCTAAAGCCTAATAATCATATATAAATTCTCTACTAATTACCCTGTAATCTACTATTTGTTGATTAGAAGAGCCTGAGATGAGTATTTCTATTATTAATTTCAATTTACATGATAATTATAGGGCTGTAACAATTTTTCTTGTTTACTCGCTTGGCTATGCTGTGCGGCCTTTTGTTGTGTTAATAAAATACCGCCTTTTTATGTTCATCCATTTTAATCCATACCCAGCCAGCTTCTCCTTGCATGCACTTCTAGCCTGCATTGTTCTTGGGCTGGTACACAGACAGGTCACTACAACAGGTCATTCTTTGTTTTCCCTGAAAAGCACCTGAGCAAGTTTATGTGAAATAGTTACAATGCTCTCGTCTAGTTTAAATATAGGGTGAAACCCTATCCGTGCTGAAGGAAAAACACAGGGAACTGTTGCTCTGTGGAGCAAGAATGTACACATACCTGCTCTGAAGTTCAGGAGGAGGCAGTGTGGTTGGATAGTTGGGTGAAGATGAAAGGGAGAAAAAACAAGGTTAATTTAATGGTAAGGATATACTATAAACTGCCAAACAGAAGGAGTAGGTGTGGACGAAGCTATTTTTGTGTAGCTATGTAATGCATCAAAATAGCAGGGTTGTGGGAGAGGGTTTTAATTAAGCTTGTATCTTTGAAAGAATAATTTTGCTTTTCACACAAGGAATAATAACTAGTCAGATGGACACAATATTTTTTTTTTAATAAATGGTTGGTACCAGCAGTTTTAGGTGTGATTCAAACTAGCCAGACAATACCACTTGAAAATCCAAAGACAGGAGACATTGTGATGTAAAGGATTATGAGGTGTTTGTGATTCTAGGAAGAGGCTGCATGTATGAAAGAGGAGAGGATAAAGATAGAAATATACTTCAGCAATGAAGACAGCAAATTTAGTGTTGTTAGGTAGGGTCTCATGGCAAGATAGAATGAAAGAACGTTAACTATCAAGGTAGAAAGCTATAACTTTTAATTAAGGAATTAATTAATTAAATTTGCTACAGCAAAATATCTCAAATGTAAAAAAAAGTGAGGAGTTAATGAATAGGATAAGTTAGAGAAATTATCTGAAGTCAGTTAGATGTAATTCAATAAAGAAAAATGCATAGTAAGACACTAGAGGATCAAAAAAAAAAAATCCAAAGCCAAAAAAAATCACAAAGACCAAATAAGGAATCACTTTTTAGGCAGAAGAATTGCAGAGAAGCATTTTGAAGAGATGCATATGCAGCATAATACATGTAAATCAATAGTTTGATGTGGCTAAAGAAAAAGCAAATTTGATTCTAGGCGGTATTAGCAGCTGTGTTGTACATAATACAGATAGCAGTTTTTCTGCTTTTTCCAGATCTGGTGATGCCTCAGCTAAAATAGCATGTCTACTTTTAGGAATTATTCTCTGTGAATGATGTAGGCAACTTAGAATAAGTTCAGAGTAGAGCTAGAAATGCCAAATGAATTGGACAGTATGATCTCAGAAGACAATTTGAAAACATTGAGTTAATTTAGGAAAATAAGACTGTTTAAGGGTAAATCCTCCAGTATATACAGGTTGTTGCATTGTGCTTTTCATCTGACTTCTATGTCTGGCATAGCACAAGGACAATATTGACTAAATTTGCAACAAAAGAGGGTTAAGTTAGATGGGAAAAGATACTATTTAAAACATGTTGATAATTAATAACATGAACAAGCCACCTACTGTATAAATAGGGTTTCTATTATTAGAGGCTTTGAAAGAGAGGGTAGAAAAGCCTCCATTAAGGGTGGTCCAGCCTTCTTCAGTGGAGGAAGATGAACTCTGTAACTTTTTTGTTCTTACACCAGTCTAATAATTCTAATATTTCCAGGTTGGTTGTGCTGGGTTGTTTGGGTTTTCTTGGTTGTTGTTGTTTTGTTTTGTTTGTTTGTTTTTGATTAATGGCAGTAACACTTTGGACTTTGTAGAGTATTTTACCTCCTTAGGAGGTTGATATGACTAAAAGTGGACCTACAAACTAGCTCAAATACATGGAAAATGTAGTGGTGGAATACATGAGTGAGTTTTATGCCTCCTTTGCTCTTACCACCTTTTATATTAAATCATGGGATAGCGTGTATAACCCCCAGAAACCACATAATCAGATGGAAAATACACTGAGTGTGTAGTGTGAAATCACATAGCTCAGTTGCATCATGGTATTTGAAAGTTTTTGTAATTATGGGAGTTAACATTGATGCTCACAATTTAAAATTAGGTAATTTCTACTTGAGTGCCTACTTTCAGATTCAAATTATGAATTAATCATTCAAATAAAATTTCTTCTTGTGAGTGATACATTATCAATCTTATTAAAACCATGGGGATCAAATGTGGAAATTATCAGAAATAAAATTTAATTTATTTAAATATAAATAAATCCATATGGCATTATTTCTTTGTTGATCGGTTAATGTTCTAAATAAAAAACCTCACACACCTTAAATATCAAAGAGAGACTGAATTTCATGAAAATTGGAAAATCTGAACTCTAGAGCCTTCTTTGTCTTAAATATTTTCAGTGTAAAAAGAAAATTTTGCTTATGTCTCCCTATCAAGGAAATAGTAGTCATGAATTATTGTGACACCACCACTCAAGAGTTAGCACTTTACAATGGAAGCCACCAGCACATAGCCAGGGTTATAATTAATACACGGATCTAATTGTTGCTTTGCTCTAAAAAAATGGAAAAATTATAGTTTTGTAGAGTGGAGGTCTTTATGAAATAAGTGATATATCAGTGTACTCTTATTGTATAAGATATGGGGAAATATCATATTAAGAGGCATATTTAGGATAATTTTACCATTAACTTCTGTCATGCAGAAGAAAACATTAGGGACATTTTCTTTTATGATAAATAACCAATGTTTTAAAAGCAATACATTCATTAGTAATAGGGTGTGAAAGTAATAAGAAGGGATTATCCTTAAAAAGCTGTAAAATGTATTTCTTACAGGCACTCCACCTATAAGTATGGCTAATTGTTTAAATACAGTAGCAGTATTCACAATGTTCTTTTTTGAACATTAGCTTGAAAAAATAGAGGTAGTGCACTGTGCTAAATTTCCCTCCTCTTTTGCTGTCCCTTTCAAAATCCAGCCATTTTAGGTTTTGAAGGACTGCCATATACAACCACTGGGTGGATTACCCAGATTTCATCAGTAAAAAGCTTAAGATTCTATCACAGGATAAAAAAGGGAACTCACATCATTGCTCTCACTGCCCAGGCTCTCTAGATGATGCGTTTACCAGCTAGAATTAGGCTTGCAAGATAAAAAGCCATTTAGTTGGAAAATTCTGTGAAGTTAATAAAGGGAAAAAGCGTCTGTATTAGGCCTCTTCTCTGAAACAGAGGCTAGTCTTGTGAAAACCTGTCTTTTACTGCTGGCCTTAGATACAGAGGTGGAAAGTTCTAGACTATCAGCTGGAAGCAAAGGAGGAGACTGTGATATTGAGCTCAGCAGACCTGGGCCAGGGAAGGGAGGAACCCAAACTTGTCAGCCAGGATCATCAGGGACAAATCAGGTAATTAGGGAAGTATTGAGACAAAATGAACAAATTAAGAGTGAGATGCTGGAAGAGGGAAATCATCATTATGGAGGCAAGAAGAATTGAAAGGGAAAACAGATAACTCATGGGGACAAGCCTGGTGTGGAAAAATTGGAGAAGGAGGAAAATAGTGGGTAAAGACTGCAAAAGGCTTTGTGACTACAGTCACATGCTCCTCTTCAGAAATCAAGGTCGAAGTAGACACTCGAATGTCTTCACCCTTCTACTGATGACCTATACAGACCATCAGCATGATACAACAGTTTGTTTTATTTGGTCTTGCTTCAGTTTGCATTTTAGGAAATACATGCCGACAATGACACATTAAGGAAATAGAAAGTTTCCAAGTACTCAAAATTAAGAGATGCCAAGCAGAGGCT
This sequence comes from Fringilla coelebs, assembly GCF_963513975.1. Classification (NCBI taxonomy): domain Eukaryota; kingdom Metazoa; phylum Chordata; class Aves; order Passeriformes; family Fringillidae; genus Fringilla; species Fringilla coelebs. The sequence goes on along the minus strand of NC_140029.1, from coordinate 23,746,567 downwards.
TGTGTCTTATGTTAAAGTATTACCTTCATTTGCATGACCCAGGACCTGGTCCCATGGGTCTGCTCTTGTAATAGAGGCAATTGTCATCACAGTGCCTTAAGTTTTATTTTAACTGCAGCTGGAGGCTTTGAAAAATTACTGCCTTTCTTTCTATTAAATAAACACAATCTACACTATGTACTGCAATTATTCATTGTATGTAGCCAAAGAATGGCATTGATGTTGTTACATGCTCATTAATGCAGATGATATGGTGGGAGACTGAATCAAGATGGCAGAGTTCCTTGCCTTTTTCTGACAACTTCATTTTGTCCATTGAGTTCTTCTAGCCTGGACTATTTTTTGCCTTGACCTTAGATTCAGCAGTGTAAAATTGCCTTTGAAAAGTATGACTTATCATTGATAAATATCTCTCTTCAGTCTAACTGTTGCATTTTTTATGCCGAAGAGGAAACTTTGTTTTACAAGCTGCTTTCTCATTCAGAGTGCTCTCACCAGAGCACTCTGTCTGGCAGAGTAATTTTGCCTTAGTGCCTGATTTGTATTGTTTTTATAGCTTTATTGCTGTAGTTAGAGTTTTTGCTAGTTGCAGTTGAAATATGCATCTTGATTGTATTCATGAATGCAAAACACATATTTTTAATCCAATTTGATTCAACTTGATCTGGCCTCCTAGCATCATGGAAGAGAGAAGCAGTCTATCTGTACTTTTAGGGGGAAAAGCCCCTCATCATACACCCTCAGTTAAAAAGGAAAGAAAAAAAATAGAATTGATTGAAGAGATAGCAGAAATTCATGAAAATTTCCTTTAAAATGTAAGAACAAGTAGAAAGTAAGAGTGCAGATGAGAAAAATAAAATGAGAGAAACCTAGTGACAAGATGGTGTCTCATGGAGAGAGGGAATAGAAGAGGTTTTCTGATATCTGGAGGCCTCAGCATTTGCAGAATGCAGCATTAATTTTTCCTGAACATTTCTTGTTTACACATCTAGGGGAAAATCTGTCATGATGTGTCCTTGGAGCTGTTGTGACAATACAGGTAAATCAGGAACACAGCCTAGCAAAAAAAACCAAAACAAACTGTTCTCTGGAATCTGTACAAAGCTATCCCATCCAAGACTTATTCCTTCCTCTTTCATCTGAACATCTCTCTGCCCTCTGAGAATGCTGCTACCATGAGACTGGAACTGTAATCCCAGAAGTCTTCTCCCATCATGAACCAGTACTTTATTTTGGTGACTATATTTAGCTTGTATACTACTTCATTCAATGTACCAAACACAAATATTAGGGTTTCAAGGATGTGGCGTAACAAATGATCAAAAATGCTCTGTGTAAATGCGATTTCACTCATGTTACAAAACTAGCTACATCAAAACCCTGTGGACAGTAAAAAAAAAAAAGACCAATAAGCAGAAGTTTTCTTGCTAATTATCACTACTAAGAAATGTTTAGTGAATTGTCTGTCTGTAAAATACAATATTCATAGGGTAGTGTACAGTTTATTCTACATTGCTTGCTCTGTCCTTTCCCCCCCTCTTTTCCTTATGTTAAACAAATGAAACAAAATTATTTTCAAGAAGGTGGCAGCATCTGTTTTTAGTAAATAATACTATTTCTTTTTTTCTCCCAACAACAGAGTAATCTATTCAACTTTTCTTGAGGAAAGCACGGTCATAAATTTGTCAGAAAACAGAAAGATGACTGTGGCACATTGTCTTTATGCTGCAGTATTCATTGCATATTAGAAAGCTGGAAAGCTTTCTGGGGAGATGAGGAAGATTTATGTGCTGTCTCTCTGGACCCAGCAGTAACCTCTTCTGGTGCAGTATAAACACATGGCTATCACTGACAATTTAAATACAACAGGTACACAGTGCCTTCTCACATAAATTGCATTCAAATTGTATGGTAGGCACCATGAAATGCAGTGAATATCTTTAAACTCACACAGCAAACATTTGCCAGAAGTTGTTGGTACATCCAGTGTGGGTCATTACCTAATAGTGACATGGTAGAATCAGTAATGGAATAATTGATGTTAGGAGAATTGTCACCAGACTTGATCAATAATATCCCCCAGGAAATACAAGGCAATTTGTGCTATTTCAAGCCATTGTTCCAGACTGTAAACTTGGACTGGCATTGCTTCAATGATTCCACAGTCATTTTGTGTTTCACAACTGTGGTATTAGAGACATTTTAAATATAAATTTTGAATCTGGAAGATGGCATTTTAGAAAAAAAGCATCTGACATAATGCAGCAATGTGCTCAGGTCTGTAATCACATTATAAACTTTCTCTGGCACTAAGACTTAGGCAAAGTAGATACGTTATATCTGGCAGTCATCACCCTTGGCTTTATGTGAACAATAGAAAAATTAATATCATTATGACCAGCCTCTCTTGTACTAATGACATTGTGGATCTTGTGGCTAATTATTTTCAGGCCACTGGTGACTTTTTTAATAAACTAAGTAAAGCTTTGAAAAACTTTATATTTTGACAGTGCTCTGGAAGCCAAAACCAAAATCTGCAAAATCAGACAGTTGAGATCCTGTGATCTCAGTGACTGGTGATCAGACTTATGTGTATGAGCATGGGTCCAATTAACTGGTGTTGGTTGTATAAGTTTGACATTTTAGAATTGCTTTTTCAACTTATTTCTGGCCTTGCATTTCATTGTGGTGTAATTTTGCTCTGGTGGATAAAAACAATAGTAGTGACCAAATATCAAGTGATGTTTTTATTCCATTAATCTTCTGCAACCAGGTGAGAGAAGGCCAGTATACCAAAGCTTATTGTCACCTCTGACTACCCCTAAAATTATCTGTCCTGAAGACAGATAATTGTAATAGGCAGATTTAGACTATCAAACAACTAATAGTTAGATATAAATCATGACAAATCCTTTATCTGTTGTTTACAAGTAGAGACAGCATATACCATGCTGAAAGGAATTTTGGACTAGGAGCTCTCAGAGTGTTTTGGACACCAGGCCTGGAGTTAAATAAAATGAAATCTGATAGATAATACCAAAGAACAGGAGGAACTGTATCTGGTTATGTGTGACATGTCAATGTCACCCTTTCTGTCCCTTTGCTCTTGGAAAGAGGAAAAAGTGAGCTGCTTCCGTATCTTTGCTGGACTGGTTCTCCTGGCTGAGGCAGAGAGAGCCAGGTTCCTGACCTTTATTTTTACATCTGTTTCTTTGTGACAAGGCTCTGGCTGTTTTCACTATTCACTTTAAATAAGCTTTATGAGTGGGAAATCTGTTTTGTATTCTGATGTCTATGTCTTTTATAGGATTGCTCTAACTTTGGTTATTATTTTAAGTTTATGACTTAAAATACTGACAATCTCAGAATCATGTGACAGAATTCAAAATTAAGGTATGTTATTATTAGATATTTTTGTATTCTGTTGACTATGAGTATATTGTCTTTTGAGGCCCATGTTTACATTAAAACTCTTATTGGTGCCAACAAAAGCAAGGCTTGCCTGCTTAACAATGGGAACACTGTTATTACATGTTGATCAGTGCTAAGAGAAAAATATCTCCCTGCTGCCATTGCTCAATTAGGCTGGAGCAAGTAGTGTGAAAGAAAAACATGGGACTCATCACAGCTGATCTGTGAATGTGGCCATATCAAGAAGGTAGGGGTGTTCTTTTGCAGCCTGTGACACAGAAATATTTCAGCATCTCTGGCTATTGTTAAGGAGCTGTCAGCATCGTGATAGCCTGGCTCCACTAGATGTTCGTCCAGAGAACGGAAGGGGTTAATGCAAAATAAGAGATTGAAATTAGAAGACAAGATGAAAGAAATGAAAGCAATTAATCAGCACAAATGGTGCTGAGCCTCTTTCCAAAAATAGCAGATTTATTATGAGCAAGAACAGAAGTATCTTAGTGACATTGGCTTTGTGGTAGGAGAAATATAAATAGAAGCAAGCAGTTATGAAAGCAGTTGAAAGGAGAACTAGAAAACACATGAAAGACATTGAAATTACTTAATCTGATTACAAAGAAGTAGGAACCTCAACATTAAAGCTCATGTTAATATTCTCAGAATTAATTAAGAAAATAAAAATTATTAAGATGAACTAGGAAACAAGCATCCTCAGTAACCAACTGAATTTAGTTAGAGGAGTTTTTTTTGTTTGGTTGTTTCTTGGTTTTTTAAATTTAAATTATGTAAGCCAGCAGGGTAGATGGATTTGACTTATTTTCTTTCTTCCTTTGGCTTATGTAGACTGTAAATGAGTTGTCTGCTTACCCTTTCTCATTAGAATCACCTCTGTGTTTATTCGGTAAGGGTCTTAAAAACTCCTTAATTTTCCTTGTTTTCTAATGGATTGTATCATTGCAATTTTATTTGGGAAAAAAATAGAACAAGGGAGATGATGGTAGACACAATGCAGAGTCTTATTTTTAGATTCCTGTTTTGTTTTCGCACAGTTGAAAACAGAGTTCTTGGATGTGAACCAGCCCTTTGAAACTTTTGATGAGGTTTAAATCTGATGAATTTCTCTTAAGCGCTACCCACCTACCCTGTTCAGTTTGAGCCCGCATTTCTCCCAGAATATCTTGAGGCAACCTCGAGTGACGTTCTGGGAGGAAAAGTCCTGCACATTGCTGCTACCTTCCCCTCCGTTTTATCAGTCGTGTTTGAATGTAGTCTGAGGTCTGATGCAAATCAACAAAAACACTTAGAGTCGACATGTGTTTGGCTGAATCTTTGGTCATACATTGCTTTGGCACTGCAGATGGCTCAGATACACTAATAAGGTTGTAAGGAGAGTGATCAGCATTTGTAGATGTAGGTGTGGTATGTTCATAAGAGGTGTGGTTTTGGGGTTTTTTTTAAGGTCCTCTTGGGGTTTGTCTTAATAAATTATTCAAAAAAAGGATTGTGAGTACATCAGTTTTTAATGCAAAAAATCCAGCCTCTTCACCAACAATAAATTTAATGGCAATAGTTAAAAAGAGGAGAACCTAGTAAGTAGTATTAAAAACCCTGAATAAAAATGTAGGGGAAAAGATGCTTGTCTCAAACTCATTGAAGAAAGAAGTATTAATATCAGTAGCAGAGCAAGGAATGCCACCATAGAAAACCAGCTCTAGTTTTCTCTAGTGATGAAGGACCAACAGAAAAATGCAACCTTAGATAGGAATGGACCCTAATATGAGGGGTTTCCCCCCTGTATCATGTTGCAGAGAAGCCAAAATGTTCCACCGTAGCCTAGATATACTGAGAGTCAGGCAAGCATCAGCCTAAGTACTAAAGCTCCTCAGAGCACAGGCAGCCAGCTAACTCCCTAAGAGGTTCTCATGGTTAGAAATGTGGGTGAAATGCAAGTGCTTACAGCTGCAGAGAGACTAAAAATAGTTAAATATTGATTAACTGAAATTATCAAGTAACTCCTAACTGATAAATTGTAGTAAGATGACCCAGGAGAAGTTCCAATATTTTCTATTTAAAGTGCTGATTGTGATAGGCTAAAGGAAATGGGCAAATGTAGGCGCTGTATGTTTTTATTTGGGTCATCCTCCTACTGCATCTTCTTCTGGATTTACAGTGCCTTCTAAATGCTCCAACCAAGTTTACAATTTGTGCTTGATCAGTGACACAGTTAAAACTCAATGTTGGGGTAAGCCCTTGTGTTCAGAAGACAAAACTTTTAGATTTCATGGTCTGTTTCCTGTCTTTCCATAGTAAACTCAGAAAAAATGACAGGGAAATGACCCATGACAGGGAAATCAGTTAACAAGTTGGTGTTTAGTAAGTTGATGTTCATTTGAATGAAGTGGAACAATTAGCCAATTAGTGTGATTTCCATTCAGCCTGTGGTCTAAAGTAATGAATTTTGGCTATTGACATAAAATTAATTCTGCTAAAATGAAATAGAATAGAACTACTAGGATATAATATTTTACATTTTCACATGCAGTTAATAAGCAATTTTCAGCTGCAAATAGGATAATCTTCACCATACCCTAATTACACATTCATGAATATCTTTGATTGTTCTAATAGAGCTGCAATGTGGATTGCAAAGCTCCCAGCCCATTTACAGTAAATATCTTAACAATCAGCATATGTCCACTGCATCCAAATGGATCTTTCTTTGTATTCAGAGAAATGTGTGACTTCTAAACCAGGTGACAAGTAGTTTAACAAACTGAAGCCTTAAGGGAAAAAACAAAAAGAGAAAATTAAGTATTTTTTTACTTTTGTCCCATTTTCATTGCTAGAAATAGTCATTCGGCATCAGTACATGAAAAGCTACCTTTCAATCAAGGAATTATCAGTTCAAATCCAATTGCAAGTTTCTAAACCATTTTCCTGTTAAAAACTCTCCTGGCCATGTAATCGTGTTAGCTGCTGACTGGCTTCTATCTGGGCAAGGCAGAATGTCATGATTGATGCAGAAACTTGGCACATGCTGGCTCAGGCCAAAAAGCATTTCTAAAAGGATTATCCACAGAACAGCCCTTGATACAGGATCACAGAAGAATCCACAGCTGTGTTCTCCCATCTCTACACTTAATGCTTTTTGTGGCTATTCTGTGGAGAATTACTGAAAAGCATTTTGTAGAGCTGTTCTCCATCTCTTGTGTATGTGTTTTGGGTTTAAGTTTTCTTTGTGGATGTGCAGTGGATCTATACCACCAGTTACTCTATTTTAGTTCTAACTATTATTGCATGGATTAAAGCAGGAAGACCTAAGAAAGTGCACATTACAAATATATAAAAATTTATGCAAAATATAATCAAAAATAGAGTTTGAATTCATGAGGTGTAGATTGTCATCTAGAAAATAGCTGCCTGGTATAGGCAGGTAGACCACATCAAAGGTACAAAATAGATCAGTTCATGGTCATCCTGTTAAGATATGAGGGTGACTGTTTAAGTACATACATATTTCCATGCATTATTCTTTGCAGTTTAGTACCAGAATAAACTCTATTAGCATAAATTTACATACTCTGATACACCTATCCCAGTGTAACTCTAACTTTTCTTTGTTATATCAGCATTTCCAGTGGGACTGAATCCTTATGGCATCAGTCACATTCTCTAATTTTTATGGTGGTGGCTTACCATTTGAGGACATCTCCAAGCTTCCTTCTTCTTTTGGGGTTCTGCATTAGTGTTGTTTTTGGTTTTTTTATGGTCTTCAAGGGGGTTAACCGAAATTGCATATCTTGATCCTGCCAGTGCCAGATACATTCACTTCCCAGACCACACCTATAGACCTGGAAATATAATGAGAGCACTCCAGCAGCTCAAAATTTTCCACAGTGACTTGCCCTTCAGAACTGGGATATGAGGAGAATCCCTGTTATTCAAAGGAGCTCTAACAGGAATCAGGATGCAGCCTGACAGAGTAGATGACCCTCTCTTCTCCAAGGTGTGGCATGGAGAGGAAAGAAATTGCACGGGAGACCCAAACAAACAGAAAAAAAGCAGATCAGGAGAACTTATGGAGCAGAGTAGCAGGCATACAGACCATAGCAGACCGCCAGAAAGGCAGTGTGCTGGCAAGGGCTTGGCATTGTGTCTATGTTTCAAGAGAAGGGAATTTTTAGTTCCTTTAGAAGTTTACTTATTGAAAGAGCCTTTATTATGCTAACTCTGTGATCACTGCCCTCTGAAAAATTACCTAAAGAATGTATTTGGAATTAGCCGGTGAACTTTGTTCTGTGTTGCCAGCATATTGTGTTTGAACTTCATGCATGAACATGCACATTTCTCAATATAACACTCTCAATTCATTTTTTTTCTTCTAGTGTAATTTTGCAGCTGCCTGAGAGAAAAAGCAACAAGAACCACTTGTCTTGACACTTCTAAATGCCCTTTTCTAGTCACAAGAAGAAAAAAAAAAAAAAAATCAGTGATAGGGTACTCAGAGTGTGTTTAAGTCATCCAAGTCTTTACCTATATCTTTCACTAACATCAAAATTAGTGTGTTTATGTGAAGAATTTTCTTTACTCTGTGTGTGTATAAAAGAAAATACTTAAATCGCTGAATATACTAGAAGAGAAAACTGGTTTTCCATTAAACATTGCCCTGACTCTAAATATGTCTAGGTTTATAACTGGCATTAAAATCAGAGAACAAAATTAGGTGAAAGGATGAGAGAAACTTGACTCATGCAGTAATGTGGTTTTTCAAGGTTCAGCATGTGGATGCACTGCCAAACAGAATTGGATTAAGTTTGTCTTTTGAAATGCTCTCCAAAATATTTTCAAAACATTTGTGTTACAATATAATACAAATCCAGCTAATTCTGAAATAGATTATAAACATGATTAACTTTGTATTGGAAGCTATTCAGAAAGCTTTAGGCAAAACTCTTGCCATCCTGGTGAATTAAGAAGGGATAATATCACTCTAATAGATATTTTTGTACTAGTGTATGTCATAAGGCTTTGTAATTAAATAGTCCCTGATCAAATTACATATGCCAGTTTTGACAGCGTGTTGTTTTAAAAATAAATTCCCTTTCATCATGGTCTTCATACACCTACACACTGATAATGTGTAGATAAATTTCCACTCTGCCCCTTCAAAGAGACCATGCAAACCCCAAGTTTTCTGGATCAAGATCATATTCAAACCCCCCCCCCCCCCCCAGTTTTATTTTATATAACTTTACTGGGTTTTGTTTTTATTATTTTCCTTTATTTCTGTTTTGTTTTACTGTGCACACAATTAGACTGATGGGCAATTTGAACAAAAATAGCCTCAATTTAAGCCATGAATGTGAATCCAGGTTAGACTGTCCCAGAGTGTTTTTGTGTGTATCTGGACTGTTGCTACATATTGCAGCTAGTATTGCAGGGACTTCCTTAGCTCAGAGGAACATGGATTTCAAGGTGTCCTTGTGATACTGGAGACCAGTTTTGCAATGAGTGTGATATTATACAGTGCTAGATAAAAAGGGCTGATTACAAAGCTTTCATTCTTGTCAGTACCTGGGAAAATATCAGTACCAACTCCTGTGGTCAAATCCTTCCCCTCTTAACTACAGAAAGAAAGATTTTTCCTATATAGCGTCTATTAGTTTCTTCAGTTTGTATCACAGGGAGTTAACTACTCTCTATATAAATAAACAATGCATTATAAAGCAAATACCCATGACAACAGTGATGTTTTTTCTTTGCTATAAAGGTCTTATACTTCAATAACAGATGAATAATAAATACATGTCTGTGGATTCAGAGAGATTAAGAACATGAGACCAGACCTGCTGCCTAGAGAGAGTCTGAACTCTCCACCTGTGAAGCTGTACCAACCTGGGCTGGATGAAACCAGAGCAACAACACCCAGTTTAGAACTTCATGCATTTGGGACCTCCAGAGGTCCTTTCCATTCTACATTCATGCTTACATTTATATATATATGTGTATATATCGGGGCATTTTAATGCAGGTTTAATACAGGGGTTTTTTTGTGTTTTGTTTTGGTTTTGGTTTGGTTTGGGTTTTTCGAGTTTTTTTGGGGGGTGTTTTTTTGTCTGTTTCTTTGTTTGGTTTTTGTTTTTTTGGCTACTTCTGTATTTGCTCTTCATTGCTATCCAACTAACATTCTAGTCTTCTAAAAAATATTTTTCTGCTGCTTTTGCTGATCATTCTTTCCAACTATTTCTATAGCTTTAAGAATGGTGCTGCCTTGATTCAGTCGTGCATGACCACAGACAGGGACACTTTGGCTATGTAGTTCAAAAGACTATTTCAAAGAAGTTGTACTTGGGGACTTAACTGTGTAGCACGGGAGTTCCTCTTACAGATTTTAGTAATTGGACAATAGTATGCTGCCACTCTTGAGCTCTGTAACAAGACTGCCATAAGACCATTCTTTAAACCTGTGTATGTAACAGGAATTATCCCAAGCTGTTCAATAGTTTTTGTACATGCCCTTTTGCCAAGCTGATAATTGATCTCTTTTTTTCTAATTCTGTTTTGGTGAAAGGTGACTGATTTATGGTATAGAATCCAGAAAGACAGATAATTGTCTTTCTGGATTCTAATATTTTAGCCTGCTGATTTGGCAATCACAGAAAGAGATATTTAAAGGAAAGAAATTATGTCTGTGTGGCAAGAAGTCCCTGGGTAAAAGAGGACTGTTTCATTATTATGTCACCTCTTACGAGATGACATTTGATTTATATTGCTTCTCCAAATTGCTTTCAGCACAGAATAAACTGGATGTAACAGCACTCCATATTGGTGGGGAAAAAAAAAAAAAAAAAAGAAAGAAAATTCATTGTCAGAGAACAAGAAGCAAAAATAAATCCCCAAAGTAGAAAAGGCGGTGAGGAAGGTAGGCTGCTGTAACTTCAATTTTCTACCTGCTTGTGAAATATAATACTGTCTCTAATTAAATAAGCACAGAGCTGTATTTCTAAACAAGGTAAATCCTAATTCTGTTTTATTGCAAAGTTTAATGGAGAGGTCTTCCCCCTCACTCCTTTCTCCATTCTTCCCTGTGCTCTCTTAAATAAATAGAGCCAGAGGCATGTTACATCTCTTCAAGTTACTAGTTGTAGTGACCTTGACATGCACAAACTAGGTGGGGAAAATGGTATATCAAAGTTTTTAGCTATTGAATAAAAGCTCTTCTTTTTATTTTTATATTGAAGAATTTTTTTTAAAAAAATTACTGTAGCTTTAAAATAAACTTGTTTAATAAATGGAAAAGGGGAAATTTAAGATTGGGACAGTACATAACAGGTGAGAAAAAGCAGTTGTTGGACTTGCTATCATTCATTGGGAGTTTGAACCTCCATGGATAGGTATTGGCTGATGTTACATAAGTAGCATTGCATTATTTTGGACATTGCATAAAAAAAAGTATGGCCTCAGCCTAATATTTAGGGATGAATGTAGATCTTACTTGAAATTTAAGCTAAAATTATGCAGACTGTTGCAGTCATTAGAGGACAATTACATCCCAGTGGGATATTTCAGTTGCAGTGATAGTGTGATATTGTTCATTTGGTGCATTTATTTGAATTTCCTGCATTCTCACTTTATCATTCTCTGAAAGTATTTAAGATAAGTATTTCATACTGTGCATCTTTATTTTGAAATACAGCAAAATCTGATAAATTTTCTACAATACTGCTGACTGAATTGAGATATTCTGACCTCTAATGGTAAAAACAATGCCAGAAAAAATAGGCAATAATCTGTGATTACCATATTAAATGACACTTACAGAAGCAAAGCAGAATTATAAATTTCCATCTATGTCCAAAGAAATTTTTCAGAGGAAAAGGCATAATAAAAGCTCAGCACCTTTCCTGCTTCTGTAAATGGGTATATTTACATTTCAGTAATTTTGGAGGAAATGAATATTGAATATTCATACTTGTGAGTCTGCATGCACTTGAGTACTATTCCTTTATTTCACTGCTTCAGAAATCTTAATTCAGTGACATTTGTGTGAAGTAAGAGCAAGTATCCATTTGACCAATCCAAGTATAAAATGTGATGCATGGTGCATGCCAGAGCCTGCTCTATTTTTCAGTCTTCTGTGCTTTGAAATAGGTTTTGTTTTTCATTTGGCAAACTGGCAGCACAACTCCTTACAGCTGTTACAACATTTTCATGGCAATTCATATTATTATGGACTCATAGTCTGTGCCTTTTATGAATGACAGATTTTTTTTAGAATCCTCAATCAGTAGGATTTTTTTCTTCTTTAAACAACAGAACACCTCTAATCCATGTGCAGTAGGTATTAACATACATAGCATTTTAATGAAAAATGACCTCTGCATAGTAATCCTATTGCTTCTTTTAAGCACCAAAAAAATTCTACACTTGGATTTTAATGTATGAGAAATTCGGCTCTGCTGACTCTCTTCCTCATGTTAATTTCCCACATAATTTAATGGAATTGCATCATTTAGAATAGGATTATTAAACCATCCCACAATTTTTTTTTGTCTGAAACAGTTATCTACTAAATCTGAACTGATTCAATAACTGCTATAAAATATGTAAAATATGTTTAGCATTCATAGAAACACATATACTTAATTTCTAAGACATTTTTATCAGGCTTTGCTCTAAGGCACAGTACACTAAGGAATAAACAAACAAATAAATTGGTTTATTTATAAACAATAAAGTCCAAAGCAAGCACCTAAATGAAACACTGATTAATTCTTGCATTCCACATATTCTAAGAAGCTCCCATAGGAATATATGCAGCTGGGAGGCATTTCTGAACTGAGCATGCAAATGATTGTTTGGGTTTTCTGTTTGTTTATTTGGCTGCTTTGTAGTCAAAAAGCTCATTTCAGCCTCTGTGCTGCACCAGTGGAACCCTCTGTCTTTCTTTGTTTTTCATAGACACAAAATGGTGGCCTTCTCATTTCAAAATACTTTTCAACTAGCCTACTCCCCAAAACTTCCCTTTCTATATCTGTTCAGCTGTTCTTGTAGTAATATGTAAATTCATTTTCTTAGGAGATACCTTGAAATAATTGATATGGCCTTTTTCCAACTAGAGCTATATTTCAGGAACAATAAAATCCCACAAACAGACCTCTAAGAGGGAACAACGGCCACAATTATTTTGGCTTAGCAGATATTATTTCAAGTACTTTGTCTTGTGCATGATCTAGTAATCTGGTACATTAAAAAAATAAAGATTTCAGCAACAGAAATATGTATCCATAAGGCTGTCTGACACAAATGTGTGCAGCAGTGATTATTCTTCTTTGCTCATCCATGAAACTTCATAGATTTGAAATATGGAAATACTTTGCTCTTCAGGAGACACAGTGCATCTTACACTTCCCCAGCACACTGGTGTGCCGAGAACATGAATCTACAGTGTTAAAAGACCAGTGAAGCTATAATTAATTTTCCTTAAATAAAAAAGTCCTAAACATTGGGAAGATCTGTACACTATGCAATTATATATTTAGCTGACCCAATAGATGTTAATACCACTAATTTAAACAAGGAGAAATAAAATATATTCTGCCTGACTAAGCAATTAGTTTCATAGATGAGGAAATACTCTAAGATAAAATCAATTTTTTGTTTTGTTTGCCCCTTTCTTCTTGTCAAAATAGTTTTTCCCTGTAAGAACAGTAAGAAAATAATGAAAGAAAATAATGGTCCTCCCAAACAGTAAAATCACAGAAACTCTTATATTTTAATTAAGTATTTGCCCATCATCAGTCTTTGAGGAGATTAGGAAATGAGTTTTCTACACATTTGGAATGCTACATATAGACTTCTATGGCTTTTTTTTTTTCATTTTGTGACTCTATGTTCATCTTCCTTTGGCCAAAGTAACTGGTTTAAAACGACTTTCATACTAAGAGCATGTAAGTAAACCATTTTGTATGGCTGAAACCTGGGAGAGCCATACCTGTTTTTTGCTAGTCACAGCAGTCAGCTCTGCTACTGACTGGCAGAAAGTTTGTAGGAATATGTCCATAATCCATGGATTTTTACATTATCAATTTCCCTTCTGTATTTATGACTCTGCAGAATTAAAATATGAAGAACGTCCAGCGAACACTTCACAGAGAAGCTGTAAAACACCAGCCTAAAAACTAGAACAGCCCAAACTGTGTTTATTTTTAAGGGGAGCTTGGATATACCAGTACGTTTTCAGACCTCCTGAAGACATATTGAGGCTGAAGGAACAAGGAAAAGTGCCTGTAAGAAATTTTGTAATTCATAGGTTCTGTAGAGCATAGTCTGTTATATCAAAAACCCCACAGTTGCTAGGCATATTTTCTTCCACAAGTTTTTCAGAGATACCAGAGAAACTTGAATGACATTTTTAAATTATGAGTTCAGTCAATAGATTCAAGTGTTACTGTGCTGGAGAACGGTTTGCTGTGTTTTTGACAGAAAAATTCTCATCTTTGTGTGTGTGAGTATCTTGTAGTCAATTCTGCTTGCCATAAATTGTGAAATTATTTGCACTGCTGTTCAAGGCATCTTTTTTTATGCCTGAAGGTATAAGAATTCAATCAAACAGGGACTATGAAATCTTCCATTTACAATGCAGAAACCAAATTGCTTGACCAAAAGACGTAACAGATTGAACACTCAGTTGTTCCTCAGAAGTTTTCATTGTCAGCTCTGAGTCAGAAAAATCTAATCCCCACCTTTGCCCCCCCTCATCTGGGGTGATAGAGGGTGATAAAGCATTTGAGAAAAAACATATTTTGAGAATGTGGCATGTATTTCATTAGCAGAATAGCTCTTTTGAGAAATAGTTTATTAACCAGTATCCCAGTTGTCTTGCTAATATATTTTATATAGATACTATGTGTTAATTTTCAGAGTACAGGTCTTGACCAATTATTGGGACATGATTTTTAAACAAGTCCGGTTAAAAGGCTAAATTCTCTGTGTATCTAAGCCTGTAAGTCATATAAATATAAATGACTTATATTACCATTGTGTTTTATTTTGCTAGTGGTCAGAACAGTGCAGATTATTTTTCTTTATACAGATTGTAATTTATTGTATTTTTTCCTCTGATTGATGATAACTGATAATGTTATTCCCAAGGCTCTATGCAAAAATTACAGGACTTGCTTGCATTGACACTGAAAAATAAGCACATTCATTTCAGTATTTATGTGTGTGTGATACTTTTCATAATCTATGTCTTCTATAGGATTAATTTATTTGACATATGAGAAGCAATTTTTCTCAGACTGCATATAAGCATTTCAGAATGCATTTGTTGAAGAAAGAACAAAGAATAGAGGTAGATTGACAAGTAGATTTAATTATATGTGAGTAGTATAATTAAAACTTTTTTTATTATTAATAGTAATAGAGTGATATAGAATAAATGTTTGTGAGGAAATATTATCTCTTGGCTATATAGTTGTCCAGCTATAAGACAGAGGCAAAGTGTGCTCTCTCTTTGTCAATACTATATTTGGGTTGCTGGACACTTCCCTAGAAGACATCACTGATTAAATACAAGAATCTCATCTAAGTATTCTAAATGTTAGGGTATTGAAAAAACTGTTAGGGTATTGCATGCCAAAATTAAATCCTCCTACTTTTTACAAAGCATGATCCTATGCTAGTTTTGGGGCAAAGACCAAGGGAAGACTCTGTTTTGGGTTCACCAAATGGGATGGGCTTAACATTTCCCACCAGGTAGCTTCAGGCAGTTTCCTTGTTAGTGTTTCCTTGTCAGTGTGCATAACTGCTGAAGTGTCTCATCAGAGACATTGAACTTTTTGCATGTATTGTGCCTTACTGTGTTTGAAGTCCTGACAATATGGGTGATTACACATGTATAAGCGACTTTGTTCCTTCTCTGGGGTGTCTGGAAACACACAGGGAGAGGCCCATATTTAAACTGGTACTGATCTTTTCTACTGACTAACCAAGAAGGCACGTAGAGGGCCTGTCAGGATGATTTGGAGTGTTTAAAAAAGAAGTTTAAAAAGTCCCACCTGTTTAACTGCATCCGGACTCACCTTCCTACTGACAGATGTCCATGGTTTAGGTATTGCAAGAGTTGTCTGCACCTTACTCCAGCTTTAAATGTCAGTTGAGTGATGAGGCAGGTTTGAGCTAAACTTTGTGATACATGAAGTTTAACTGGCACTTTGGGGGCTCTTGCTCATATGTATAAGTATGTGAAGGGAGGCTATAAAGAATAAAGAAACAGGCTGTTTTTCGGAGGTGCCCAGTGACAGAGAACGAGCCAATGGACACAACATGAAACAAGGAGGTTCCCTCTGAATATCAGGAAACACTTTTCACTGTGATGGTCACTGGGCATTGGAACAGACTGACAGGCTGTGGAGTCTCCATTCTTGTAGATATTTAAAATTTGTTTGGCATGGTCCTGAATATGGGCCAACTCTAGATGGCCCTGCATGGGCAGAGGGATTAGACCAGATGACCACAAGATGTCCCTTTCAAACCCAGCCATTCTGGGACTCTGTGACCACATGATGTGTGTTTTCTCAACAGGATTTCAGTGTTCTGGCTTCTTTTACTGATTCATTGTTACAGAGATTGATATCTAGGTCTTAATACCATAGGGTGCGGAGAAAAAAAAGCACATGGCACTATTTTTATCTTATAATTTAAATAAAGATTTAATCTCAACACTTGGCTGGGTTTCTTGGGCAGGAATGTATCTGCTAAGCAGTGCAATCATTGGAACAAAATATTCCGTGCAAGTTAGAACAAGAATAAGGACAAGAAATAGAATGGAGTTTTCCCATTCTAAAGGTATTGTTTTCAACTGGGAAATTCCAAATTCATTAAAATTTTCACTCTACATTTATTTTATTTTAATATTAAAAATAATATTTTAAATTGAATCATTTGACATATTTATGTTGTATGACCAACTTGAGTTTTAACTAAGTGTACTTCATTGACAGAAATCCTTTAATGCTAATCCACAGAAATGTTATTAGAAGAAGCATGCTGTAAAACTAGTATTTGATTATTGTTGAGTTGCAAGCATGCAACATCAACTCTACTTTGCAAATGTCTGTGGATTTTGCATATATAATATATGGCAGTTAACTTTTATTGCATACTTACACCACTCAACAGGCTTTTTAATTTTTAAAGGATTTTTCAGTGCTGACAGCTCTGATCTCAAATATTCTGCAATTTCCTTGATGTCTTTGCTCTTAAATTGCTTGTATATTTTCTTAGTCTTAACTCTGTTTTCCCATTAGATTAAATGAATTATGACTGTTTTATTCTGCAAGGATCAGTTGCACAGTCTTTTCTTAAAAATATAAATAAATAGCATAGAATTTAGCTGATATATCAGTGATGTACCACTGTACCCCAACCACACCCTGCTAACCAAAGGATATGGCTCAGGTAAAAAATATGTCATTCCACATAAACCTGGCTTCTTGTTTTTTTTGTAAGTATATTCATTTTAGTAGTTTTGATCAGTTTCTTCCCCACCATACTTTTCCATTACTGTGTTTTGTAATTTTATATTTTTTGAAGACTGCAATACTCTGATTTTAAGAGTATATGATTGCCTAAGAAGTCCTTGCTAGCTTGGTGAAATTGTTTACAATTCTGTAACATGACCACAAAATAATAGTGATACATGATAGTTTTTCTTGGGTAGCACTTAGCATCCTCTCCTACTTGCTTCAGAGACATAGGTGATCACTTAGAAACAGAATTACAGACCATAGGGGATTAAGAAAATCACAGAATATTCAGTATTTTTATTTAAATAAGACATACCAAATAAGTGAGAGGAAAAATAAAACCACTGTGACATTTTTAAAAAGTTCCATTTTGCATGTAATTTATCATTTATAATCACAGTGATTTAAATAGTATTAGGGCAGATTATCATTCTCTGCATTTCCTGCAGACATACACTCACAAATGTACATGTGTGCACCTCTATGGGAGTCTGAGGAAAATGCACTCTCTGACAGGATGTTTGTCATATGGCAGAGGCTCAGAGGAGCACAGTTCTTCCACTGTGAGGAAATGCATAAGAAAACTGTGTTCCTTACTACAGTTCAAAATGTGACCAAGCATCAGACTCCCCTGAAATTCATAAGGTTTTTGAGGTTTGCTGAACTGCTTCTCAGTTAAGTTATTCATGAGCAGCTGGGCTCATGGGTGAGTGTGACATGTGTTTGTATGTGCATGTGATTTACACAAAATGTGATGAAACATAGAAAAGTAAAAGAACCCCTCATCAGCAGCAACCAGCCCAACAGAACAGGGATGGTGTGACTTTACAAGAAATACACCTAATGCAAAATTATATGTTTCAGCAGTGGGAACATTTCAAAACCTTTGGCTGTGGTTTGGCATATGTGCTAATGAGATCCAAAGAGAAAACTCTGGGGTTTTGTTTTTTTGGTTTTTTTTTCCAACCCCTTACACGGATCTTAACACTTGCAAAACAGATATTGGATGTGCAAGATTTTTATGTGAAAAAGTTTAATGTTTTTAAAAAGAAAATTAATAGCTCTCATTCCCCAAGAATAACATCATTATAAACAGGTGACTTTTGCTGGGATTCCCTAAAAGGGAAGGAGGTGTAATGATGTAGTGACAAAATTATTTCTGCGTGGGGTGTGCTGTGGAAACATGATGGGCAACGTGCAGTGAGGTGAGAACAGAGCTGCTGCAGGTGTGCAGCTTTGCAAGGTGCTAATTAAAAAGCAGGTGAGCACAAGTAAGGAACAGAGTTGGCACTTATAGAGGTGGTGGGGAGTGAAGTTATAGTGCTAACTCCATGTCTTGTAATGGACAATGATGTAAGGTCCTGATTCTTGTTTTGCCTGATGTAGCTACAGCTGAACAAATTTAGTCCAGAGTAAACGTTCAATTCAATGTCTTAAAAACAACAATCCTACTCTGTTATAAAATGCTGACGAGAAATAGAGAAAGACTTCTCTTGTTAACTCACATGTGTTAAATTTTAAAATCTGTTGTGGGAAATGGAACATTGACAAAAGGTAGACATGCTTTCCCAAAATTTGTGCAATAGGCAGCTGAATTTAAACTGCTATTTGAATGCCAGCTGCCAAATAAATCAAACCTGGTATTTCCTAGTGAAAAAAACAAAACATCAATTTCAACTGGTTTTAGGAAGGGAAAGTAGGAAGAAAATCTCTCCCATACTTCAAGTCTAAAACATTTCCACCAAGACAATAAATCAAATTTCCAAGAATTTGAGTGATCCGGTAATCAATCAGAAAATTGTAATTGACCAATACAATATTTCATTTTGGTTGTTTGAAAGTCCTAAATTCCAATTTTGTTAGGTATTTACATTTTTTCATAAATATAAAACTGAAATTTAAAAATTGTATTCTGAATCTGAAAAAGCAAGTTTTTACCGAAGACATGAACTGTGAATTATAAAGTTCCAAAAATGTGGAAACATGAGGTTATGTCTGCTTTTAAACTTCATGTTTTTCAACATCTCTAACACTTTTTCCAGAGACTAATTTTGAAAAGAATATCGTTGCTGTGCATTGATGAGTAGACAGAGCATATTTGTTTTGGGGTGTCCCTTTTGCATATAGGATTTTCACATTAAACTGCTGTTACATGAGTTTGAGAAGACAATCAAAAAAAGCTGAATCAAATAAGTTAATTAGTCCTTTTTTTATAATAAAAATTCTATGGGGTAATATATTCTATTGTATTTTGAAAAAATGTATTTGTTGCCATCGACAGAATTTGATTTATCAAAACACCTCTACTCCTTGGCTTTGCTTGAATGTTTCAGATAGTTACTTTGTGTGGACTGTTTGCAAATTTCCTGAATTTTAGTACTTAGTTGTGATTAGTTATTCACATAAGCTCTTCAAATATGAAGTATATTGATTTCAGCACCTAAACTTGTTTAATATAAATTTCTCAGATGGAAGTGCTTTCATTCTTGCAACAGTTTAGTTAGTCATGCTGTTTTCTAAGTGAATAAATAAAGCATGAAAGATTTTAGTTCTGATACACAGAAATGAGGATTTAAGAATAAGTAAGTAGTAGAATAAGGTTTTGAAAGACATGAGCTTTGTATTAAAGCAGATCTAACAGGTGGCAATACTAAGGAGACATTTGTAAGCAATGCTATAGATATAGACGGTCTTTTTAAGTGGGATAGGGAATATTCTGAGATGTCAAACACCCTTGGTTATTTTCATAGGGCTATTTTTAGTTCTTTGATTTAGGCAACTGACTGAGATTAAACAAGATTGTAACAGCAGAATCTGGGTATATGTGGTTCATTCATAGTCACAGAGGAGATGCCTGGAAAAGCAGGGAGCTGAGCTGCAGTCTCCTGAGGCCCAGATTAATGCTCACTCCATTCAACAGCCTTCCTCCTTCAGATAAATGAACAGAACTGGTCATGTTCCCAATTAGAGGGACATTAAATTTTGCTGTGTGATTGCATAACTGTACATTTCACCTTCAAGGCCTTGTATATAAAAACTTGAAATAAAACACTGCAAATTTTTTTTCCTATTAAATCTGTTATCTATAGTTAGAGTCTCGTTCAGATATGTGTTGCAAGTGATCTCAAAAGATCATGGTTGAGTTAAACTCGTATTTAAGGGACGATTATTTTGCAACTCATCATACTAGATAAGAGTACACTATGAGAAATCCCAAGTCTTTCTATGGACTCCCAGGGAAATTAGTTTGGGGTCATGAAAAACTGATTTTGCCTTCCAGTGCTGGCTGAATGATAAGAGCAATACTTTGGGGGTGTTTTTCATGTGACTTTTCCTCATAACAAGTAGCATGATCACATATATAAGGAAGGCAGAGCTGCCCTGAACTGAGAACATTCCTGAAGTCAGTCTCAGTTGTATGTGTTCCATAAGAGAGGATTCCAACTCTCCTAAGACAATAAAAAGAGCATGAAAATAAGAGATTTTGAATCAAGACTTATTTTCTAAAACTGGAATATTCCTTATCTCTTTTGAGCACAGATATTTTCTTCTTACTTTAGAGATTTAAACCAGAATTACTTTGGTATAAATGGATGTGTATCCATAAAGGCTATGCAAATTTGTCATCAAAAGGTGACATTTCATCCTGCAGTGACTTAAAGGGAATTAAAATGCAAGAAATTGAAAAAAAAAACCCAGAAAAGGTAGGGCACACAAACCAGCAGAACTGCTCTTCTTGTGCTTTTGAAATTTCAGTATTTTCAAGATACAATTATTTTGCACAGAAAAATCAAGCCAGCCCCACTGATATGTAACTTGTATCTATAAAATACATGATAAATGAATCAAACATATAAATGTGATTTTCCTACTAAGGTAATTTCTCATGGATATTTTCATTCTGTGGAGCCTCAGTTCTGCTTTTTCTGATGACACAGTAGGGATCAATAAGTTGTATTCCACTGCCATTAGCTAAAGATATGCTAGCTGCCATTTATTTGTGAAGTTTGTGAACCTTCAAAAAAGTCACACATTTTTAATTATTATTTGTGTAGCCAGTATAACGTGTCATTTTGTAATCTGTGAAGGATAGGAATTCTCTTGTATTTTACTATAATTTCACCTTCTCAGGCATGTATGTATCCTTAAGAAGGTCAGAGCACAAGACTTTAAGGTATTTCATTTTAATAGATTAGCAGTGGAAGACAAATAAAGGACTACAGTGCAGAGATTCATCCAGGTGGTCCACCAGGTGAATGTAAATTGTATATATTGTGAAGTACGGATGAATTTACGTGCTGCTCCTAGAGGAGGGTCAGAATTGTGTAGCATTTGTCCTAGCTGGAATGGGAACACATACCTCTGATCTAAATTAATATTTATTTCTCAAAAGTAATGTACCATGTGGTAGTGGAGCCTTTGGTTACTGTGGTAATAAAAAGAAGCTTAATTGGAAATTCTTTTGAGAACTTGCATGTACTGTACATTATTAGCCTGGGGTAGGTAATTCTCACCTCTGTTAGTTTTCTGACTGATAGAACACATACACATTCTCCAACCTCTGTTAAGTAGAGAATATTCCTCCCCCCTGCCCCCCGCCGCTATTTTCCTCAATAGCTTTCCAATATTTTCCTGCTCCAATAAAAGAGGCTGATGTAACAATTTGGTATGTATTGCTTAAAGCTACTTCCATTGTCTTTGGACAGGTTGGCTGCCAGCTCAAATGGATTTGTTGAAACAACGTGCTTTTCTCAGGCTACACTTGCTTCTTCTCTTAGCAACGAGAGGTTCTGACGTTAGCAAGCTTATTTTGGAAAGCTCTGCTCTGCTCGGTGTGGGATCAGAGCACCCCAAGGGCTTGAAGTCAAACTTTGTACCTTCTAGTTTAATCAACAAGCTGCAGGAGCATCCTAGAGACAAAGAAAATATTTGCTTTAAAAAAGAAATAAATCTGAGAATATGGTAAATAATTGCTTAGGGTAACAATGAAGATGCTATAATGGCTCATATATTCAGTTGGCTATTGATTTACACTGACACATTAAAATCAAAATAGTTTTAAATAGGCTAATGACATTGAGAAGAATGTAGCTGAAATTAGGCAGCCTAAATTAAAAAATCAGTAGGATATTCTGGTAAAAATAAGATTATAGCAGTTCTAGAAAATTAATTAATTAAAAAAAAATAAGGAAAACCTAAAGAAAAAAGTGGAAAACCTTATCTTGGCACTTTACTGACCCTCTTTTTCCCCTTGAGAATAAACTGAACAATGTTTTATTTGTAAAAAGGTTTACAGGATGGATGAGGCTAGAAATGCAGATGAATATTCCTGAGAATTCTCAGCCCAGGGAAGCTCCCAAGGGCTTTCCAAGATTATTCTGTGGGTCTCAGGCAAGTGGAGGAGAATTTGGTTATGAAAAGACAGAGGAGAGAATGAATCTTAATAATACAGTAATACTGCCCATTTCAGTGTTATTTAAGTATGAGCATTCACACTGCTAACTTTAGGTTCTTGTCTCAAGTGTTGCTGAGCTAGAGGCTGAGGACAGCCTTGAGGAGCTGAGAACGGGCAGATTGAGCATGAAGGAAAACACTCCTACTCTGTCTGAAAGTGTGCTTTGTCTGCACTTCCACATTTCTACAGATGGCTCCTGTCTCTCCTGTGTTAGTACTGACTCTGACCTTCAGGATAGGTGTCCCTTGGGCCAGGCTTTGATCACTCTTAGAAGAAAAGTGCACTTCACTTCCCACTGACTTCAGCAGGGCTGGAGAGCACTGAGCGTTTTAAAGGTATCAAGCCATGCAGTACTTGTGTAAGAGGTGGTTCCCAAGAATTGGAAAGAAGTCTTTGGGACTTTTTTTTGGGAAAAGAAGTTTGACACAATGAAATGTTGCCTCTGGTGTGCCATCAGCTGTGTTTCCCTTTTTTCTCCTGAGTGTGAATACGTAAGCCTCAGCACTACGGGGAGAGCAGACTTACAAACCCTTGAGGGCTCTATACTCACAGGACAAATATTGCTATGGAGAAGTGCAGTCACTGGCTGCAAACAAAGCAAATTCAAGGAGAAAACCCCTCTGAGCTAACATTTTTCAAGTAATCCTTTTAATATTTAGAGTTATTTCTGTATTAGTCAATTTATTTTTTTAAACGTGTAAGCGCTTAATTCTGAGAAAGTTATTTTATAATAAAATACATGGGTATTTTCAGGGTTGTTAATGTGTGAGATACTACATAAACCTACAGCTCCAGCTGCTGGCAGATTTTTCTGTTTTTTCTCAGCCATAAGAGGTAAAAGAACCTTAAGAAAAGCATCTTTTTCCACATAGAAAAAAAATACACAAATAATATTCATATACATAAAAAATATTCATATTTTTTCCTAAACCCAGACATGTTTTGAGAACTTCCAATTCCCTTTTCAAGCCCAGCCTTGCACTGTCTAACAAACAGATCCACAGGATACGTTACTAACATGGCACAAATCACAGGCTAGGTCAATACACTGAGTCACAAAGTCACAAGGCTGAGATACATATATATACATATATATGTATATGTATGATTGGTCTAGATAGCATTAATCTCTGCTGTGCCTGACTGTCAAGAGATATTAGTGGATTTAGTTTTCAAACTAAAAGATAAAATTAAGCTTCTAATTTAGATAGAAGTCATTGCTTTTATTGTCCCTTGACAAAATAAAAATACAAAGAAATTTTTGCATATGGGAAGACTGCACTTAAGCCATATTATCCAAATGATAAACCAAACCCACAATTAAATTATGGAAGTTGTAAAAGATAACAAGGGAAGTGACAAAGGGTAAAATGCCTTCCTTGAGGAATAAATTAGCATAAAATGTAGCAGAATATTACAATTATCTTATTTTTAGGCCAGGTTCTGGAGCATACAGTGATTGCCTAGTGGATCTGACAATATGAAAGATAAGGATTTTTCTCTTTTTATCTTCCCCCCTCACCAAAAGGGATTAGTAGAACTGTTTTCATGGAGCTTTGCTATAAACATAAGCAAAGTCATAGGAGAAATGTTGTAAGCAACTCAAAATGTATCTGATCAGCAGAGGTGCAAGTTCAACATCGAGGGTCATATTTGGGAGACTGAGTAAATCAATAAAGTCGCTTCCAACTGAACTTAGCTGAGACTCTAATGCTATAAAATCCCTATGAAACCTGCTGAGGAAACAGTGTCTCTAGAAACTCACCCACCAAAAAAACCTCAACACCCCCCCCCCCCCCCCCAAAAAAAAACCAATCAAACAACCAAAACACTCATCATGCCCCTCTCAGATAATGCTACTGCTTCAGGTTGTGGTTCCATATTACCTATCTGCTGTGAGTGCTCATTGATCCAGAAAAGAAACTGCAGTTGTTTTACTCTCAGACTTATTTTAGCCAGGAGCAGATGGGTCTAGACCAGAAGCACAGCCTGGGGCAGCCAGGTGTTGGGGGGCCTCTACTGTGAGGTCAAAGAACTCAGACCCTTCTGATGACTCACAGGAAAGTCCAGACAATGAGATCTAATGAAATTTCCTTTTTCCTTATTTTGTGGGGTATTAATCCTACCATTTTCAAATATTAACCAGATTAACATACGTAATTAAGGACCATAAATTTAGCTTGAAGATTAGGAAATATCAGAATTACCTCTGCTTGAAAAAGGCTCTTTTGACTCTATCAGGCACTTGTGGTATGACTTAGTTTTTAATTACACGATCACATGCTATTTTTCAACAGTAGCCCTACCTCATTTAGTTAATAGGTCATCTCTGTTCCAAGAATGGTCCCAGCTTGTGTAGTTAAAGATGCTCATAGCTTACACGTGGAACCACAGTTCCTCATACCTTAGTTCTCCACATGAATATTAGGTATAATAATAGCATGCTGTCTCTCTGGTATGTTGTGAAAATAACTTAATTGTTGTTTGTGCATCACTTGGTGACTACAGCAGGCTACAGGAAAGCCCAGGAGGAAAATAATAATTTTGTATCTAGAGAAAACCTTGAGTCACATGCATTATACAGGGTGTGGGGCACATTTTGGAGGATGAATAACAAACAAGATGTGGAAAGAGACCAGATCACCAGTGGCATCAGCTATCACATGTTGGCTGCACTTGATTTTAGCAGGTTAAATGCATCCTGGCTCATCTGCTTGAAAGGTAAAGGAGAGGAAGGAGCAGGAGCACGAGAACTGGTGTAGTTCAGTCTGCACACTGAAGAGGATATTTACTGGTGGGAAAAGAAAAGAGTATGTGGCCAGGGAAATAGAAACTGCAGTGCAATCCAAGGCTTGCACAGGATGCATCACTTTGCTGTGCTCTAGCTTTTGAGGGCTGGAGCTTATAACTTAACCACACTCCTCTGGACATATATGCCTATCTTTTGATGTATCTGCTTAGATTCCATCTCATCAAAGAATTATCCTAACTGCTCTAGACACTTCTCTGGCAGTCCTTAAACAAACATTCATGAAATACAAACCTCATTCCACAGAAACCACCGATAGCCAAAAGCATTCAAGATCCGTATCCTGACCCATCCCTGCTAACGGAAACCCATCTGCTCTTGCAGCAGTCCTGGTCGTTCCTCAGCTGAGTCTTCAGTCAGTCATGCTGATGAGATGGCTGATCAAAGAAAGCCTCTGAAAAAATGGAAAGCCCTACAAAAGATTATGCTGTCAAACTGAGACCTCTTCAAGATCATAACTGGCAGGACGGTTTCAGATGAGTCTCATTTTTAGGGAGTTTAGAACTTTAGAAGACAAAACAAATCCCTAAATATCCATTTGGGGTTTTTTCAGAAAGCCAGAGGCAAAGCCAAGTTCTGTATCAAAAATAATACCCTAAATTTCTCACAATAAAATATGACAAGGAAAGCAGTTAAATCTTTCACCTCTTTTAGGTATCAGTTCGTGTATTCGTTAAAGAGAAAACCTGTTCCAGCAGTCCAAATGCAGTTCTATAGAAAAAAAAATCACAGTTCTCAATCTAGAAATGTAAAGTATATATAAAATTACAGCTGTAAATTCTGTATTGTAAGGAAACCGATAATGTTAAATGTTATTATCAATCTCATCTTGGTTCTGTCTGTATTCTTATGTAACCCTTCTTCAACTACATTTAATCCTATTAAGGCTTAAAATGTC
Organism: Fringilla coelebs; assembly: GCF_963513975.1. Lineage (NCBI taxonomy): Eukaryota > Metazoa > Chordata > Aves > Passeriformes > Fringillidae > Fringilla > Fringilla coelebs. The sequence continues at coordinate 23,720,462 of NC_140029.1, read as the reverse complement.
TGAGATTATTATCTAAAAGATAGGAACCTTATTTCATCCCTTTGCTGTATTCTTATCCAAATTTACAGGGAATTCTATACTCTGCATATTTCTTACACAAAACCACAGCATAAGCAGCTACTTAGAAATGAAAGTCTTAGGTGACTTTGCTGCCTGCCCTTAGAGGTGCTTTGATAATTATTTGTAGCAATTCTGTCATGCCATGATGCTGCCAGAGGCTGGAGTAGATTCAGTATACAGTATTTTCTTGTAATCAGTACCAGAGCTTACATCAACTCCATCAAGCTCCTTTGTTGTCAAAGGAGCAAATTCCATATTTCACAACTGTATATGTCTGCAAGAATGATCGACATCCCCTTGATCCTGAACTTGTGCAGGATCTGCTGCTCCAGCTGGATCCCTACAAATCTATAGGGCCTGATGGGATTCATGCAAGAATCCTCAAAGTGCTGGTTGATGTCACCACAAAACCTCTCCTGAATGTTTTTGAACTGTCTTGGGAACCTGGAGAGGTCTCAGCTACTGGAAAGTGGTTGTTCTGACTTTCAAGAAAGGCAAGAAGGATGACCCTGGACTACAGGCCTGTCAGTGTCACTTTAGTGCCTGGTAAAAGCATGGAAAAGACTATTCTGAGAAATATTGCAGAAAACCTGGAGGGCAATGCAGCCATCAGTCACAGCCAGCATGGATTCATGAGAGGAATGTCCTGCTTGTCAAACCTGACTCCCTTCCACGACAGGGTAACCCGCCTGGCTGACCAAGGGAAGGCTGCTGACTTTTGGACTTCAGCAGAGCTTTGAAAACTGTCTCTCACTGCTTCTTTCTGGATTCAGGGTCCCTTCCAAGTTAGCATTTTCTATGATTCTATGAACCTGTATGAAAGGAAGGACTTAGCAGTAGCTGCTCTCAAAAGCTCCCCCAAAGCAGGGAGGTTGGATTGGCTTTCCACATGGATGGAAGCCATGAAGCAGCCTCAGCTTTGTAGTTCTTCTGGGCATATCAAATGTGTTTCTGTATCTTTCCTGACAATTTGTGAGTGTTTCTTGTTCTCAGCAGTAAAAAGCTTAATAGAAAGGAGCATTTGTAATATGATACAGTGATCCTCTACCTCTGATAACACTTTGCTCTGTTGCTAAAAGGATTATTTTGAATGTTTTTGCAGTGAATAGAAGTGACATTCTCTAAAAGCACCAGATGCAAAAAAATTATTTTTAAAAATACAGTGGGAAAAAATATTAAGAAAACAATCCTCCCCCGATTTAGCAATATAGGCAAAACTTTATAACCTTTTTTTTTAATATATTTCTCTTCTCAGAAAATATTTTAAGAAAGTATTCTAGTGAAGATTGCCCAAAAGAAAAACATTTAATTGAAAACTATAGAAATATTTTGAGATGTGCTCATAAAGTTTCTATTTTCAGCTGAGTGAAACTGAGTGAAAAAATCATGGGTTTGTTTGTTTAAAAATAAATTTTCTCATGCAACAATTGACTAATATCATTCATCCATTATTATCAAAAAATTAATGCAAATACTGGGATAGAGTCCTGACGTGGTGGTAAGAAACATTGTTTAAAACCCTACCCTACACCTCCTACAAGTCAAAAAACCAAGACAAAGCTAATGGAACACTATTTGTTGAAAGAGCAAAATAAAATAAATACCAAATAAAATAAAAACCAAAATAAAAATAAATGTTTTCAGTTAACCCAGATTTTATTCTGTCCTGAATTCCTTTCAAACAATTTTTTAAAAAATAAATGAAATAACAAAAACAAAATGCAGAAACTACAAGTGAAATGTTTCAGCTTCTCACAATTAACCATTACTTCTGTAGTCCCAAATATGTGGATAATAATTTCAATCAGTCCAAATCCATCCTTCTGGATTTTTCTTTTTCTTTTTTTATAATAAAATAAATGAAATATTTGTAACAAAGCATAGAGTTTCAAACAGTGCTCCCATGCACAGATGATTATTAAATTCTTCCCCAGTTGTATGGTCAGCAAGGATTCAGACTATTTGTGTCAGCCCCCTGCACTTAAGGTTCTGAAGTAAGTGAAGCAGCAAGTCTCTGCTCCAAAGCTGTGTTGACAGCACGTGCTAGAAGAGGATCTGCTCTGGTGTGTGAGATTTCAGTGGGTCAAAAGGCCAAGCAGCTGTCAGACATGATGGAAGAGGAAGAAGAGCACCCAGTAAAAGGCCTGGTATCAGACAAAAATCACCATAATGTATTTTTCAGGGGAATTTTCATCTGCTGACTGTGGAAGGGTTTTTTGCTACAGTGGTTTCTCATTTTGAGGAACTTGTCCCACAGGAATGGGGAAATGGCATTGCACTGGCCCTTCAGTACAACAGCAAGGGCCCAGCTCCTGTGTAGCTGAGATCTGCTGACTGGAGAGCCCTGAGTAAGTCTGTAAAGGCCCTGGAGAGCACAGCTGACCCCTCTGACCCCATTACAGCTTTCCATCCCTTGCACCCGGGTACCTACCAGCCAGCACACCCCTTTTGCAGACTGCCAAGACTGAACTTATTTTGCTCCTTCAGCTGGCATGGACACACTTCCTTGGAATAATTTAAGCCACTGAATACCAAGGGTATCACCTGGATGAATATTTCATTATAGCCCCACCCAAGTTACACAACTCTGAACATAACCTTTTGTTTTGTAAGGAGAACTACCACCAACTGAATTGCCTGGAGTTTCACAACAAGGACTTTGCATTTGCATAGTTTTCCCCCTAATCTATCCTGCATAATCAGGAACTCCAGTCTTGTCATAGTAAATATGGCAATGCTTTTGTCCCAGAAAACCCTGTTACAGGCTAAACAGATCATTTTATTCAATAATTTTGGAGAACATGGGAATTTTGATGTGCCTTTATGGCCTTGAAATCAATGTAACACATATATAGCTGTTCCTTAAAATCATGTTTATTTCTTTTGTAGTCTAATTGTACGTTTGTCCCGCATCAACAGGAATTTGTAAAGGAAAAAACTGACTTTTTTCTTCCTTTTGGAGAACCATTGCTGCTGTCCCCAGATGAAAATGAGTTTCTCCAGGGAATTAATTATCAAAATAATCTTCAATGTCCTTTCTTGATTTAATTGTACTGCACAGTTGTTACAGAGAAGTACCTGCTGATGTGAGTATATGGTTTTATTGCTTGCTCAGCCAAGAGTATATTCTAAAGTATAGATGATGTCTTTATTTTGGTAACAAAGCACAATAGTGCTTTGTCTGCAAATGCAGAAGTAGGAAAAGTAAGGGAGGAGTTTTGTGTGGTGGGTGGTGATAGGCACTGGAAGGAATAACACCTTAAAGGGTTGAGACTGGGAAAGTTCTCTGAATTACATGGCATAATGTAAAAATTGTGTAATGGTAGAGAAATATTAAAATATTAATGAAGAGTGTCTGAAAGACACCAATCTTTTGATGTTGCTTCTTTTTTGGACATAGTTACTGCTTTTGTTTTGATACCAGAATCAATGGTAAGTCAAGGCAGCTGCAGAGAGTGACTAATTGAGGCTGTAGCATTCTTCTTGCTGCCAATTAAATATTTTGTCCATGAGAAGTCAAGATCTTAATATATGGAGTTTTAAGAAAAAAAATTAAAATATCAGAATATGGAAAAGGAAAGGTCTTGGGAAAGCAACTTCTCCCAACACGTAAATAGGCTAATAATCTCTTCATTATTTTACTACAGGGGTTTTCTTAAAATGCAGTGATTTAGGTCAACATGATGTTAAGAGTGGTATGAGTAAAATGAAAAGAGATTTGAATCTGCTGTTTGATATCCAGAGTCAACAAATGTGATAAAACTACTTGTGAGTCAGGAGTTGTGTAAGCAAGCAAAATAGTTGAGACATCTTTCTCCCTATTGATTATAGGGGAGGTATTTGCTGTTCTGGTAACTGGAGTACAGCATTAACGTATTCAGCAGCAAATGTAACACAAAGGAAGTAGTTTTTCTTTTGACAGATAATTAACTGATTGAACTTAGTGCCACAGGATGTTGTGGAGTCCAGAAACAGATTAAAAGTAGTTAGAAAAGTTTGCTGAGAATAGATCATCAATGACTGTTTGATGGCATGGTTGACTCGCACACTCAGAATTCCTTGAACAGCTGGCTGCTGAAAAGTAGCATTGAAAGTGGCAAAGTGTGAGACTGTATGTTCTCAGGTTTAATATTTTTAATGTTGTGGAATCTGCTTCTGTTAATCTGTGGAAAAATGATTCTTGGATAGATGGAATTTTGGTCTGACATAGTCCTGTGAATAATTTTTGTGCTCCTGTTGAGAAATGAGAGAATACAGAGCTGAAAAGTCCCATCTGACTGGCAATATTGTTCGGCCCAAGCTTATTGAACTTTAAAGTCCCTGAGTTATGAGCTAAACTATTTTTTCAGCCTTCTTGGTGTTGGGTTTAGGAGGTTTTGATGCCTTTCTACCTCTAACAGCAGCTTGATGAGTAATTGATAGGTGTTTTTCATCTTTGTAGCTCAGCTTCTCTGTATCTTCTGAGGAATGCCGACCTGCAATTAGAGATCTTGTTAAAAGCACCTGCAACAGCCACTCCTAATTTTTGTTGCTACATTAGTGTTAACTGTTTGCAGTAAAGTATTTAACTTTTGGTAAAATTCATGCTTGTCTAGAAAAATCTAATTTATTTTGAGCTTTAAACCCACCATACACTCACTTTATTTTAGCGCCCACGCTGAATTGCTGCGATCACATCTGTATAATTGTGGACCACAAAAGCACGGAGGCATCTCTATTTTCTGTAACCTGGCAGATTACAGAAAACACAATTTTATAATTTATACGCTTTTAGGTTTCTTGTCGCTTTTATGCCGGGTGTCGCTCCGCCCGGAGGTGCCGTCGCTGAGAGCCGTGCGCGCCGGGCGGGCCGGAGCAGCAGCGCCCTCTGCTGGGAGCGCTCCGGGTCTGGGTGCGCAGCAGGGTGGGTACACAGCTCCTTCAGGGTGGGCGCTTTCACTTCGGGCATTCCTCCTCTCTGCCTGTTGGAGAAATAGGGAATCCCGGGTCTTTTCCATCACTTAAAATAGAGCTGGAGCGCTGTGCCTAGCTGGGCTTCACGGGCTTCCTCTGGGTTACATCCCTGCTGCACACTCCGAGGTTTTTCTGATTTTCTGCAGGAAGACTCAGAGAAAGAAGCAACAAACATCAATGAAATAGGCAGGGTAAGACTGAATTAGGGAGCACTGCTATCTTTTTCTAAGCATCTTTTGGAAATTATATGAAAATATTTTCCCACATTAAGAGAATATCAAGCAGCATGGAAATGTGTCCAAGAGGTTATTTGTCTGTATAATACGAAACACTTCAGATCTGCATGGAGGTTTATAAAAATGAATATGGGCCCAGCTGAAGCAGAGATGAAGCTCTTAAGAATCCTAAAGAAATTATTAAATTAGAAATGTGAATTGAAAAATACACAGTAAGCCTTGCAAGTGCCTGGTTTTTTTTAGCAATTAGTTAAGGAGTGTTTTGTGAGTTGCAGAGGTTAAAACAGTAAGGTGTGGTATAACTTAGGCTATCAGAAAACTAGTTCTATTGCAAGCACACTCTGTTTTTCTTAGTAATAGAGAAATACTCTCCCTGCCATCTCCATGGTAAGAGCCCCAAGAAGGGCTCAAAGACTGGTGTCACCTCAGAATGTTTTCTTACTAACACGGTAGAGCAGTTTGTTTTGCCGGAAGAGTAAGTGTCAGCCACGACAGCCAGAAGGGAGGAGAAGGAAGGAGAAGAGGGAATCAAGATTAAAGACTTAGTAATGAGCTCTCTCAGTCTTGGCAGAGATGCTTCTCCTGCGGTGTCCAGAGGCCAGACCTGTGGCTGAAATGAGGAATGAAGATAAATGGTGTGGCTGAAGAGGAAAGTATTAAATGGAAAAGGAGGAGAAAATTACGATGTGAAAAGTGATGGATCAGTGGCTTAAAATAGCTTTTAAGCAGCTTTTATTTGTGAAATAGTACAAGATCTTATAAGTGATGATCTGAGACATTGCCAAGAAAGCTTTTTTCAGGGACTGACAGAGCTGCTGAATCCCAACAGCTTCTAGTGGCTTTTGTAGGACCTTTGAGTCTTCAGTATCTGAAAATCAGTTAGAACCCATGTTCTTAGTCCCAAAATACCTTGAGAAGGGGAAATAAGTTCTGTAAAACTTAAGATTTGCAAAAAAGTGATGTGTAGCTTTTTAAAATCTGACTCCAAGAAATTATGTTTAGACTAGGCATGAATAAAATTTATTAGCACTATGGAAAAGACAAAAACCCCAAAGACATCACTTGCGCAGAATAGTGAGTCTGACATGAACAGCAGGAGCTAGATCTAAGCGTTAAAGGAGAAAAGTCTGAGTGTTGCAAAAATTCTTCAGGGGCCAGACATGGTTTGGTACTAGAACAATGCCTACTATTGCGTGAAGGCAAGACAAAATGCATCAAGAAAAGCAAGTTAAGTAGAAACATAGGTACTGAATAAGGTTCCCAAAATATCACAAATACAAAAGAATTCACACTTGGGATTGTTACAGCCTATCCAGGAAAAAAAAAAATCAAAACCAAACACAGCAACCTATTAACCAAAAAAAACCCCGCAAAACAAAACAACAGACCCTGGCCAACCAACCAAGTAACCAGGAAAACAACCAAAAAATCCTAATACATTATAAAAAAACTGTAAATACTTGCAGAATTCAAGTTAGTGGGGAAGAAAAAAAGTTAACAGGATTATCTAAATAATGTTTTTAGCATTTGTGTTTTCTGAAATCTCTCTTGGAGTACCCTTGTTCTTTCAGTTTCTTGTAGAAAGTAATTTCAGATAATTATACTGGTCTGATTTCTAAAAAGACCTTTTGGACTGCTGGTAACATGGCTGTTGCAGTTGGATTGGAATGTTCTATCTAAATGCAGTTTCTGAAAAAAATGCATTGAAAGGAAGGAAAATGTATTACCAATTCTGATAGCCATTTTATTCTAAACCCATTAAAAAACTTTCTGCAAATTTTGATACAACACCTGAGGGAGCTGTATCTGGAATGCTTCATTTACCTTTGGAAGGACATTCTAAAACTGGGAAGGAGAGAACTTCGACCAGGGACACCTTTTTCATCTTGATTATGTGCTTAATAAAAAAGCCCAAAAATGTCATAGTGTTTCATAGAATAGTTGGCTGGTTATTTATCTCCACTAAGCTACATATCATTTATCATGAGGCATAAATTTTGTTTGTCTCTCTCTTTTCAATAAATATGAGCTTCAAAGATTCAAAATTATGCATCATTTTCAGACTTGCTGTGTCCAGTGACTTGGCAATAACAATTTTGCCATTTCTTTCTGCAGTGTTTTATTTTTTAGCAGATGAGAACAGAATAGAGCATCCTGACACAGCACACAGCTCTGTAAACTGCCCCTGCTGCTGGGAGAGCTGTGACTCACCAGGGTTTCTCTGTGTCTGGATCACCCAAGAGAGAAATGCTCTGGGTGTTTCAGGCATGAACTGTGAAACCTCTTTGCATTCTTGAAGCAATTCTCCAGCTTAGAAACCACAATGCTGTTGTCAATGGGGCTGATGTAAGGGAAAGGTAAATTCATTCTGGGGAGAGCAACTTTATTGGGCTTATAGCATTTTCCATAGGGTAGGTCATCTCAAAAGCTGGAAGCAAAGACAGGTGTTAATTCAAACAGATTTGTTTATGCTGAGTGTTCTGGGGGCCCCTGGCCATAATATAAAGTGTCTAAGTGCCATCCACAGTCTTTTGGCAGTTGCAATGGCAAAACCAAATGGATTAATCTAAAGCAGTTGTTACATGTCCCATCATGCCCTCAACATTATTGCCATTTCAAAGGTTCTGCCACTTGAGCTTATTATACCTATTTTTGCCACCATAGATTATTATCTAGTATGAAAACTTAATATTACTGACACACAAAGCCTTCTGCTGAATGAAGTATCAGGGATGTGGAATTTTTCTCCCAGGACAGTCACATAAAAGATGGTAAGTGGCAAAATAATTTAGTCATTCTTATGCTGAAGGGACATAACTTTTTGTATCTGAAAACATCAAGACTGTTCATCTACAGAAAATAGGGCACAAGAGAGCTTTAAAGGAAACCTTCAGATGTTCTGCACAAAAGATAAAAAGGACCAAATGGTTTGAATCTCTTAAATTTTCCTGTGTCAGGGAATTTTCCCTGATAGTCAAGAAACCTGTGATTCCTGTGTAATTGGCAGGACTCCTCCCAGCCCATACCAGCTTCTCAAGGTAAGCATCTTATGGAGATAAGAAGAAGAAGCTTCTTATAATGTCATCACTCAGACAACAAGCACTTTCATTTATGCAAATTTGAAGGAATGAGCTATCAGCAGGAAACAGAAACTAGTTAAGATGAGTAACAAGTATGTGGAGCTCATGTAGTACCCAGCTGATGCATGCCCAGATTCTGTTAAGACTGAAATAAAAGATCAGGGGCATCAGTGAGCTCTGTGGCCTGTGCCTTAAGAGATTTAGAGCTTGAACATCTGCCTGTGCTGTCTGTCCACCTTGTGCCATCATGAATTGTGGTCAGTTGTGAAGAAAGGAGAGTTCACGTGCCTTTACCAATCCATCATTTTTTATTTGATCTGGTGAGTGGGGGTGGGAAACCCTACTTTTTGTGGAGAAAAGCTCTTATCCGAGGTAATTGCCATTCTGAGCCTATGCCAAGCCTGTTAGAGTGGCACAGACTCATCCCCTTTCTTCCCCTATGTCTCTTTTGCTGTTTCTTGGCTAGACTCCAAAAAAGAAAAAGACAGAGCAAAATGTTTTTGCAAGAGCTGTGACTTGAAGGGAGAAGATAATATTAATTATCTTGAGCAGTATCGTGAGTTCCCTCGGGGAGGTTGCAGAAACCTTAGCAAGGAGTTGCACGCTCCTAGAAGAGACATGTGCAGTGTAGCTTGTTCAGTGTGAGACCATGAAAACAGGCTCAAATTACTGGCTACAGGTTAAAACCCCACTTTGCTCTGGGACAAATGAACCCCTGCCAGAAATAAAATATAATTAGTAATTGCTTGATTGTTTAAAACACATTTAGACAGAGCTGTAGCCTGTTTTCACTTCTCTGTCCTGAACAATGTGAACTGATGATGATGATGATGTCAAGGTCTCTTTAAACCAAAAGTACTATATTGCAGGTCATCCAGGAGACCTGAGTTCAGGTTCATCCCTTTTTCAGACTGTTGCTTACACACTGAAAATATCTATTGGTGTTTGGTCTGCAGGATTCATTACTACACTGCTCCTCAAAGATCTGCATCCTTGGTGAAAGCAAAAGGCAAATCTATGCTGAAAAAAACCACATCATTTTTTCTTCAGGAAAATTGCTGGTGTCATGGACTATCCTCATGCATACTATCCTCATACTATACTCATGCATGGACTATCCTCATGCATCCATAGAATTGGATAGTTGATTTCTCTTTCAGATTCTTTCTTTATACTGCCTAGAATTAGCAGAACTCTCTCTCTGACCACCATGAAGATTTTTCCATTTCATGTCAACAACCATAGTTTTAGTAAGGTTTATTTGCAAATTTTAGTTACTACTGAGAGGGCTGAGTTTGCTAGGCATGTAGGATGTGTTATTCTGCTGCATAGTCCTTTATCTGTGCTGTTTTATCTAACCAATATGCCCTCTCCTTCTTGTGTTGCTCAGGTTGGACACAGACGTTGTTCACCCTGTTGCTGCTTACACTCATGTTGAGCAATATCTTCCAGAATCAATCCTTGCTGTGATTCATAAATATCAGTTCTGATTTCTTACAATCCTACCCATGTTCTAATAGTTCTCACTTTAGCTTGGCTTATCCATGAACACAAGGAGTCTGCTTTTATTTATGAAGGCTTTGGATTTAGTTCCATTATTGCTTGTAACTCATTGGCTATCTCATAAAATAGATGGCAAAAAAAGCTTTGTATTTGTGCTCTTTTGTATTTCTAGGCCCACTTGCTGGTTAGACCCACACTTGCTCATCTTTGTATAGCCTCTGATACTTCCTTTTTTTCTCCCAGTTAGAGAAAACAGCTTACTCTGGGTTAAGTGCTTCTCAGTCTTGCCTTTTGCTGCTCTGCTGGTCTGATTTGCCTGGTGGCAGACACTAATCCTTCAGTCAGCTCAGTGCTGTGCTACTGCTGGCCCTGGGAAGATAGAGCAGAGTGGCCAAACATCACCAGTGATGCAATGTCTTGTTTTACCCATCATCTTTTGTCTGTTTATAAAGGTGACACTCTGCTCCTGAATGAGCAGCAAAGGAAGGTCCTCACCTAAAAGAAAGATACCTTATTTACCATACAGTGACATTATCATGTTGCTTAATTATTTTGGTTCTATTGCAGCACTGATAGATATCCTGTTACCTGAGAGGAGTGTATTACAATAGTATTTTTTTCAAAATTTGTCTTTTGTTTCCATCTGTCGCCTAACTATCCTTCAGAAAACCTGCCTAATGCGAAGCAGTGTATTGAAAAGTGCTAATTTACTGTCATACAGTTCCCCTCATTAAACATTTTCCAGTGTTTACCTCTTACATCAGTTTCAGAAACTAGAACAATGAATCTGTTAGATTCCATTGGTTTGTTTGGGTGTTTTGTTTAGGTTTTTTGTTTGTTTCAGTTTGGTTTTGGGTTTTTGTTTGTTTGTGTTTTGCTTCGTTGTTTGTTTTTTTTAACTGCACTAGGCTTGGCTCTCTTGGCTTGCTTTAGAAAAGCCTTTTTTTTCAAAATGCAGTCTCATGGGCTAGAGCTGACTTAGTCAGATGCAGATGTCTTTCATGTAGACTTGTGTGTCTGAGCAACTCACCCAAGACTCCTTCAATATCTCTTTAAGAAAAATGCAATTTCAGGGTGCTCTTTGTCCTGTCTCATTTCATCTCAGCATGCCTTTAAAACAGCTTAGAACAATTGCACACTTAAAGTGATATTTCTCCCATGCTGACATCTGAAATTAGGTAGAATAAATTTTGCTCATCATGTCTTGAATCAATTAGAGTAACTTCTGCCTTTCCTTTAAGCAAAATCTTGTCTTTCACAGGCTGCTGTAGTAGTGAATAGTCTCTTGTGCCATGTGCTTCTTGTGATTAGATTAACCAGGGAACATTTATTATTTTAATGTCTTCAGAAACCTGCACTGTCCAATACTTCAATAGATTTTGTGAGGTCTTCCACAGGCAGTGCAAAGAGGGGTTTGCATTTTTTCAGACAGCGTCAGTAGTTCCATCAGTAGTTCCATCAGTTGTTCCATCAGTAGTTCCATCAGTTTTTCCATCAGTAGTTCCATCAGTTGTTCCATCAGTAGTTCCATCAGTTGTTCCATCAGTAGTTCCATCAGTTTTTCCATCAGTTGTTCCATCAGTAGTTCCATCAGTAGTTCCATCAGTAGTTCAGCTGTGGTGTACTGAAGGGGCTGCTCTGGGGTGTGTATAAGAGCAATGGCTCTTACCCTCTGTGTGTGCTCAGACACAGCCAAAGGTGGCCTGGTGGCAACTCCAATGGCAGTCCCTGGTATTGCCTTTTGAATGCATAAACACAATCCATTTCTCATGGCTGTCCTCAGAAGTGCTGTCACACTTTGGGTTTGCATTATTGCTGCTCATTTCCAGATCAGCTCCCCCATAAATTTGCAGTACTTTAGAATGGATGTGTTGCTTATGGTTTTCTTGTCCTTTTCAAAACCCTGTCCTTGGATGTCTCTACATTGAACACCATTATTCTACAGGTATTATGAAGTATATAGTATCCAAAATAGACTTCTTCTAAAAGAAATTTCTTTGTTTTTACTTTTCTCTGTGTGTGCATTAGAGGTATGTCTGTGGGTTTTTTGGTTAGTTTTTTTTTTTTTTTTAAGGCAATTCAGGCCTTTATGCCCCTTCAAAGTTCTAATTATTCAAATTTTCTTCTTAGGATAAGTTTTTTACAAGGGGCATGTGGCAAATAAAACTTCTGGACCTTCTTCCTGGATAGAGCCACATCATTTTATATGACAGGATATCTTTATCCTTTGTTAAAGAAAATTATTTTAACTCTTTGATGTACTAGTGCAACATTTCACTAGGGCTACTGCTGGAAGTTCATGCAGTAATCTCTATCAATTTATACTTTAATAACATATAAAATTTAGCTTTTTCCTACCCCTCTTCTATAGAAAAGATACAGATGCATTTCTGAAAAGGTAGATATTATGACTTTTTTAGGAACAGGGAAGGTAAGAGAGAGAAAAGTGATGGACATTGCTTAAGACTGTTAAAGGATGGATGAGGGGTAGAGCTGAATCTGAGTCTTGGTCCATTTGTTGGACCTTGATGCCTCCACAATATTTCATTAAAATTTATAAGGTGTTAGTGCTCAGTCATGACACAGGCAAATATCACAGCTTAAAGTCCATTGTGTTCAATATAAACACCAAAGTAATTTTGAACAGTTCATAGAAGGATAGATAGGGTGTTTGAAATTTGTTTGCCTTATCATAAAAAGTATGCATGAGTTTATTTCTTTATTTATTACCAGAATAATTACTGGGTTGAAAGAAATGGTCTTTCTCTTTCATTCTTACTATATTTTTTAGAGGATATGTTTGTTTCAGTATATCTGGTTAACTTCAGCAGTGATAGACAGATTATTGCCTGTCAGTTTTTGTTGAGGTTGCACAGACTTCACTGTGTTTTGCTCAGCTGTCCACACCTCCTAGCTGGACCCAGACCATACATTAGATGCATTATTGCAAACATTCAGTTTCCCTAAGTCTTCTCAAGGGTAGGTAATGACTTTGTTAACAAACCAGCCAAGCAAGGTATTCCCTCCTGTCAGGTAGGGAATAAAGTTATCTGGTATCCATGCAGGGATTTCCTCTGAGGCTGGCCAGGTGTGGCAGGACATCTGCCCCTCACTCCCCTCTACCACAGATGGTTGGTGCATAAAGAGATAACCTAGGGGCTAAAAAGCCCAGCAAGGGGTCATCTCTGGCACCAAAGGGGCTCAGGTCTCAGCTAAGAATCAACACCTTAGTCTGGAGAGCAGGTGTGGGAAGAGATAAAGGAAATATTCTTGGCTGAGAGATGCTGGTTTAAAAACTATAAAACACACATGAGTTATCGCAGAGGCAGAAACCTTCTACACACACACTGAAACTGTGGGAGACCTCTCCCCAGAGCCTGGACAGAGGTTTTGTGGTTGCATCTCTGGGGATTGAGGGAAAGGCTATCCATGTGTGCTGCAACAACAATTGGATAGTAAGAGACATTGAATTCTAAGTTATATTATTTTTTCACTAGCTGTAACATTAACAGGTACCATTAACCTCATGCTGTGAATATCTACTAGTAGCTTCTCTTTTCTATTTATCTTTGTTCTTGTGTAGTATTAGTTTGTTTTAGGGCTTATGTCTGCTATTTTTCTGTCTGTTAAATAAATAATTCATTCCATAATAGATTGAATCAGACTTTATTAAAGAAGTTGTGAATGAGAGTGAGTTTTGGGGTGCTGGCTGCCTCAATAAAACTACTGCCTGCTGCCAGAAGCCTGGGCAAAAGGCAAGGGCTTATCTAACCCCCACATCCATTTGTAACACAAGGGCACATATTTTCTCAAGCAGGATTTTACCATACTGAACTGAGCAGATTTTGGTAATGATTCATGTTATCTTTCTATTCCCACAATATGGGACAAGCAGGTTAACTAGGTAGCCTGACTCAGCAGGTGCAAAGCCAGTATTCATTGTGGCAAAAGAAGAGAAATACCACAGAATATGGTATACAGAAATACAGAATAATGATGAAATAAGCAAATAATAACTTGAAAAGTGACCACTGAATGAACTACCTACACCAGATGGTAGAATGAGCTCCTTACACAGAAGGGTAGGTAAGTCTTAGGCAGTGATGAATTATATATATATTTATATATAAATAAATGACTAATAAAATTATTGCTTCAGGTTTGTAGAAATATGAGATATAAAAGATGAGGAAGAGATCAGTTCTATGCAGCAAGTTTATTTCTGTAACTATGGAGATAATGAATGGAGGAGCAGAATATTAGTTAGGCTATAATCTGTTCGCACTACTGCTAATGAAATAAATTTGAATGCTATGCTGCTGTGCTTCATCTCCACCTGAGACTGTCACTAGGGTAAATTAATTTTACTGTGTGATGCTAGTTTTAGGGACTTTTTAACATTAAATATTCTCTAAAGAATGTTTGGATAGATTGACTGCATATGAAGATATCTTACTCAGTGGCAGAACAGAGTGAGTTATTGCTGGTGGAAGATAAAAAGGTAGAGACTGCTGCAGGGTTCAGTGTCCCAGGGGATTGCTGTGTTGGCAAAGGAACTGCTTGCATTAGTGTTACATCCAAAGTGAAAATCCTCTCAACTTTGAAACAGCTTAGCAGAAGCCAATGTGAGGGCAGTACAAAGCACTGAGTGCATGGGAGAGACACAAGCATTTGTTTCACATAAAGCACCTGCTTATGTACCCAGAGGGCAGATGGAGCCTGTAACAACTCTTCTTTCCAACTTCCAGAAGCAGCAAGAGCAGTTCTGTGACTCAATGCATGGCAAGGCTCACCTTTTAACTTTGTACTCTTTTTGTGCAATGTGCTGATGTCTTAATGAAGGAATTAAAGACAATGAGACATCCCTGCATGGCTCACTGGAAGGCTGGATCAAAGCATCTTTCTAATTCTTCTTGAAGTAGGTTGGATTCTTGCCTATCAGGGAAGCTTATGCTCTGAATGCTACTTCATAGTATGATAGAAAATGCTGCAGTGAAGCAGTGAACCAGAGATTATTATTTTTAAATTATTATTATTTTTAGCAGAAAAATCCAGAAGACTTGAGACATCTGAGAGGGAGATAACCATGGCTGAATGAGATGGAAGTGCTCAGGAGTGTGCTGATTTAATAAATTGCATGATGAGTAAGCCTGTCAGGGTCAGACTTCACCAAGTATGAAGTCTTTACCATTTATTGCTTGCTGTACACTGACCATTGCCTCCACAATGATGATATCTCTTCTGTAAAGAATGTGCAACCATTTCTGATCTGCTCTTCTGTGCCATCCCATTTTTCTTTCTTAAGGGAATACAGTGATAATTTGAGGGAATTAGGTATACCGATTATTTTACTGCTACTGATGATTTTACTGTCAAAAGTGAATGGTATTCTCTTTTTTCAGAGTTACAACTCCTAGTTAAATTTAAAGCAAATAATTATCATCACTCTTTGCCAGCTACCACCAGTAGAACTCCCAGCCAACTCCCAGTCAGAAAAGTGATCTTATATAAGCTATGGGAACTTAATAATTCTTTTCACCCTGAATGATCAAACAATAAAATAATTATTATGGTAAAATAATTAAGTAAGAAAAGATGATTTTCTGATACTCAACCCAAGGTCCTCAGGGTATATCTTCATTGAAGCACAGGTGAAGGAAAAATATTTTCTGCCTCAGGAAAGAGATAGAGACTTGAGGAATAGGAGAGCAGGAAGGAAAAGGAGTCAGAGTAGGGAAGAGGAGAAGTTGTCACAGACAGAGTATGTAAGGAAAGATCTGTGATTTCTAATCAACAAATTTGTGGGAGACTGTATAATTTGTACCCCTGTTATGTGGATATGGATGTTCACAGTCCAGCTAGTGCTAAAATGAGATAAAAATGCACATGGTACTATGACAGTGTACTTGATGGCTATTTTTTTAAAGGTGGACTTCCTTAGAAATAGCATAGTTTACCCTGGTAAAGAAAAATCCATCTAGAAAATTTGAACATGGTGTTTTGCAACATTACAGTTTTGAAAAACCAGGGACCATCAGAATTTTTTCATTTTTTTAATGTGTTTGAACTGGTTTTGTTATTACATATGCTAATAATTCTGCATTGGGAGTTTTTCTTGTTAGTTTGCACACTTTTTATAAAGAATAATTTGTGCTCACTTTTCAGTTTAAGCAGGTTCACAATTAGAAGGTGGCATATGAATTTTGGAATTGTAAAGAGGCGATGGGTGCTAATTTGATAATGTTGCATTGCAGTCTTTCCTGCAAATAGGTGCACAATGCACATTTTCCTTCAGAAGACCTGCACGTGTAACCCTGTCCACTAGAGGTCATTAAATACTAAGAAATTTCTTTTAAAAAGAGCATCTGCTTCAAACTAAAATAGCCCTCAGAATCTTTCAGTTTCTTTTTTTTCTCAGTTTCTACAAGTTTATTGTTACAAACCCCAAATAGTGCCTGATGCTATCTCAAGGCTAGCATTAAGCTGGGCAAAGCTGCTCCTTTTCTTGACCATATCCTGTGATCAATTGACTCAGCTCGCTCTCTTCGACCTTCCCTGAGTGTGTGATAATACAAGGAGATTTGATTCATACAGGAGCCACTTGCTCTGTCTGATCAGATTATTTTCAGGCAATCTTGTTCCCCGCAGGAGGCACACGATGCGTCTGGATGAACCCGAGCCTGCCAGCTGCACACAGGTGTGCCCTCCCCTGGGCTCAGCTCTCACACAGCACAGCTGGCACTGACAGGGAGCCCAGGGAGCCCCTTCCCACCCGCACAAACTCTGATCACACTGATAAATAAGAGCTGGAAGCCATAGGGGGCTCTACTGAACTTTATTTTTACAACAGCTGCCTTCTGTTTCCAAACCAACAAAGCAGGGGCTGTGGAGACCTGTCAAACTGGTCTCTCTCTGTCTTTCATGGTTGCCTTTCCTCTCTAGGAGAGAAAATTGCAATAAGCAGTAATGAGAAACAAGAATTTAGGTGACTAGTTTTTGTGGTTTCGGTGGTGTTCAAGAAAAAATGTTCATGACTGTCATTTTCATACCCTCTTCATGAATAGAGGATACAATAGTATTATCAGGGCAATTTTGGGGTACATTTTGCTTAAATATCTCACTTTCTAAAGTGTTCTAACATGCTTTTCTCAGGACAAACACATTTGTATTTGTGAAAGATCTTACATTGGACAAAAATATTAATTTTTCAGGCTAGAGACTAGGAACACTAAAAGCAAACTTATAAGATTTCTTTTGTTTACCATACATACACATTTTAAAATTTGAGTATTTAGGCTCTGAAGTATCTACTTCGGCCATATATAAGAGTATAAGACAGAGAAGCAATGCATATTTCATTAAGAACTTTAGGGCCTCAGAAAGAAGAAAACAACAAATTCAAAATAGTTCTTATTTTTATTTTTTGTTGTCGGTAAAATTGATTAGAATAATGAAAAGGAAATATGAACAATTACTATAGCCCTTGGAAATCAATAGCAAGTAGGTCATAAAAGAACCCCTCTATCCAAGTAAGGTGCCAAGAAATTCAAAATGCATAAATTCTTTCACAGATCCAGGAGGGAAAAGGAAGGAAATACCTCCTGAGAAGCAAGAGAATAAGAACCTTAATGAACTGAATCTTGCCTTTGGATCTCATTTTAACTGGAAGATATGGCAACACTTTGGTTGTGGAAGTGGTCCAGTTCATTCATTTGCCCTGTTAGATTACTCCAAAAGAGAGTATAATTCTATGCTTTATGTAACTAAATACATACAGTGAAAAACTTTAAATTTAAAATGAAAATATTAATAGGAGTGTTTTAATTAATATATAATGCAAAAGGCTACAACAATCACTTCCTAATTTCTGCATTATCAAGATGGCAACGGTAAGGAGTTTTGTCAAATATTATCCCTTTTTGCAGTGACAGATGGTGACAACTAGAACTTTAAGGAATGCCTAAATGGCATAGCACAAACCTATATGAGTAACAGAGGCAAATTTCAAAGCTTCATTGGTCTCCTCTGATCTGATAAATCTTGGCACACATAGAGGCAAGCTGACCTTTTTGTGTCTGATCAGCTGTCTCCCAGGAATGCCAAACATCAGTTGTCTTCTAGATGTTTACCTAAGCTTCAAAAGTCTGGTGTAAAGCATAATTGCTGAAGACTTCTGAAGATATGAAAGAAACTGCAGAAGTCACTTGGTTTGGGGTGAGGGATGAAGGGATGAGGAAAAAAAAGAAAAAAAGGAAATTTTAAATTCCAGTTTGTCATCTTCACTTTGGAATAAATAGAATCAAAGTCCTGAAGGAGATGAAAAGAAATTGAATGTTTGAAAACTGACCTCTGGGTACCATCTGAGGGGCATGAGAACAATTATACCTCAGGACCATTCTGCTGACCTGCTTGATTAATGAAACTCTAAAAACATCATGGAGAGAGAAGTCTACCAGCCACTCCAAAAGACAAAGCCATTTAGTAGCTGGAAAGAATATGTCAGTTCAAGTATTTTAAAGCTTAATTTATAAGTCAATGGCTTTGATTTTCTCTGAAGCAGAAGACTTTGCCCTCATCTGCAGTGCTAAAGCATCCAACCCCCCGAATGATTTAGTTGTTCCACCTAATTTCTTGTTATACTGAGTCAGATATAATTTTCCAGCAGCCACCAAACCTACTCTTACCTCTTGTCCTGCCACTACACACCTCAAGGAATAAATGAATATTTAGGCCCCTAGAATATCTAGGTTGCAAAGCTGTGTTTCAAAGTAAGAACCAAAGTTGACAGCAGGCCTGGTGCAGTGAATCTTAGTCTTGAATGTCTCTGGGCCAATTAAATGTTACATGGGAGGCTTAAAATTTCGTTTTCTTTTTGTTTTCTTTCTTTTTTAAAATAATTTTCATTTCTTTTTTCTTTTGTTTTGGTTTAAGTGTTTAAAAAGGATTTATAGATAATCCTAAAAAACTGCAAAAGAACACCAGCATACATTTTTTATTAATATTCGATTATTTTATCAACTAATTTTATGCTGTTACCTGTATATTTGTTATTTATTTTTAAAGTATATGATTAAATTTAACTTAAAATATATCTCTTTATAAACAGGGATAATTCTCTCTTTTGAAGCATGCAATCACTATTTCTGTTATTTTTGGTGAATTATTCTGCACATTAAAGAAAAGCTGGTTTCATTTTTAATTGTTTCTACTGGATCATGACTTGACTGTTGCTAACTTTGAAAGGATGGGTGGGGCTGGCAGGCACTTCTGGAGGTCTCTACTGCCTCTCCCTGCTCAGAGCAGGGTCTCTCCTGGGGAGGTTGCTCAGGGCTATGTTCAGATGGGGTTTGACTCCAGACACAAAATTGGAGGCTCCACAATCTCCCAGCTCAACCTGTGTTCGACCACTCTTTACAGTAAGAGAGTCTTTCTACTGTTTAAAAGGCATTTCTTTTACTTCTCTTTGTGCCCACTGTCTCTAATAAAAGCATGCCTTTATTATTTATTGTTATATATTTAACCTGAAACAATAACACGTTCTTTGAATATATAGATTTAGATTATTTTTCTTCCTTTCAATAAACCTGCTAAGAAGCTGATACTTATTAGAAAACCACATAACATGGCCTGATTTCTGTAAATCGGCCACAAGTTACTTTCCTTGTTAATAATGCAATTTACCAGTCTGAAGGAAATTTTAATTCTGTGAAGAGCTTAAAAAACTTTCCTGAGTAATATTTTGCATGTTGTTTTGGGGTAGGTTAGGCTGCCTACAGTAGCCAAATGACAGCAGCCTCCTGCACAGGACTGAAAGGCTGCAGTTGGTACAGAGCCCTGAGCCATAGGCAATTAGCATTGGCTCTTTCAGACAGCTGTATATAAATAATAAAAAAATTAAAAATGTTAAATCTACCTGACCACTTTTTAGGAAGTTCACCAGTACAGAAACATATATGTCCAATATGTTTATTTTTTCCTGGGGAGAAGTCAGACTCTCACTAAAATCTCCTTGAATTTAAAACAACAAAGAATGTATTTATCTGATTATCAAAGCTGAAGTTCATTGATGTATCAGCTTCTACTGCGCTGCTAAAAGGAAACTTAGCTAGAATATTGGGCAACTCAGATATGGAGCTTTTTCTCACATTTTTAATGGGTATTTTCTTACATTGAAAAAAAATACTTCCAAGAAAAGTATGGAGAAAGAAAAAACCTTATTATGCAAATTCAACATACTTCTTTTCAGAAGACTTTTGCATCTGTTCAAATGAAACTGATTTTTTGATGTTCAGTATTCAGCTAAATTTGAAGGAAAAGCTATAAACCAGTGCAGATTATGAAAATCCTTAAGTATTCCAAATCTAAAAGCATTAGTTCAAGATATATTTCAAATGCATAGTTTCTTATTTTAGACAAGATCCACTGATTACTCAGCTTCCTCTCTTGCAAACTAACTGTCATATTGCAAAAAAATCATTGACGTCAGTGAAATTAGTTTTCTCAGCAAAACCTAACTTCTGCAGTTTTTTGGAAAGGTTGAGCTGATAGAAATGATTTTGCTGGGACTAGCCAGCAATGCTTTGAGTTATCCCAGTTGTCATCCCTTCTTTCATGTTAACACATGGCCTTGCTCCACATCGTGAGCCAAAATATGCATTTGCCAGGTCTGTATAATGTTTATGTATAATTTATTGCAAAGGCAGACAAAGTCCATAGTCCAAGATTTTTTGAGACTGAATGTTTCCTCTTTTATCCAGAAGCTAAAAATCACATTTAATTTTAAATTCAGCATTTCCTTTATTCTGGATGTATTCCTAACTTGTATGTTTAGAGGAGGAAGTGGTGTAAAGAGAGGCAGAGGTAAAGCCCCATGGCTCTCTGTTATTGTGTTGGGAAACACTGATGACAGACCTTGGGGCAAGCAATAAAAACTGAAGCTAACTTTGTTTATACACTGCATTATATTTAGAAAGCAATTCTCTGATGTGGTACCAGAACAGACTTGGGAAAAAGTCTTTAATGCACAGCAAGGGTTAGCTGTCTAATGAGGTATGAGACAATTATATTAATCAACTATGTCTTTTCTGACTGTTTTTCCTTACTCTCTCAGGATAAAGAGCTGCACATTGGCTGTACCTCATTTTTATTTGGTCTGCCAAACTTAACTGCAAGTGAGAGTTCAGGAAGCTCCTAGAGACATCTGTCTGATATTTGTCTTGCTACAGCTGCTGATTAATTTATCTGTGTGGAGCAAAACATTTATCGTTTGTACTAGTCTGCTTCCTTTCCTTTCTCTTAATTCCTAGGTTAATACAGTTACAGCTATTTCTCTTCTTCAGACATTTAAAATTTGAAACCATTTGGACGATGTGTTTTTCCTGTATATTTATCTATATATTCTTACATTGCTCATAGGCATCCAGAAACAGCCCATAATACACCCAAAATGATTGGCTAGTAGTGGTTTGTTTTGTGTGGCCAGGTTTTGGTAGCTGGCAGGACAGTGGAGAGGCTTCTGTGAGAGGCCACCAGGAGCTCTGCCCGTGTCCAGCAGAATCCCAGCCAGCTGGCTCTGCCGTGGATCTGCTGCTGAGCCCAGCAGGGACAGGGAAGGCTGTGGTGAGGCAGGCTGTGGTGAGGCAGACTGTGGTGAGCCAGGCTGTCCCCCTGAAGCCCATGAAGGTCCCCATGGAGCCCTGGAGATCCCTCCTGCTGGAGCAGCTGGGTGCCCAGAAGAAGCTGTGGCCGTGCTGGAGCAGGATCCTGCGGTCATGTGAACGACGAGTGCGTGCTGGAGCTGTGTGCTGGCAGGACCTGTGACCCCTGGGCTGCTGGAGCAGAGTGCTCCCTAAGGACTGCACCCCATGAGGAGCCTGGGTTCGAGCAGCTCATGCAGGAACTGTGGCCCATGGGAGGGACTCACTTTGGAGAGGTTCTTGGAAAACTGACTCCCATGGGAAGGACCCCACTGTGATTTGGAAGAGTGTGAGGAGTCCTCTACCTGAGGAGGAAGGACAGAAGGACAAGCAGGCACAACACGTGATAAGCTGACCACAGACACCATACTTTATCCTCCCATGGTGCTGTGGACAGGGATGTAGAGAAAATCAGGAGAAAACTTGAGCCCAGGGAGAATGGAGGAGTGAGGGGAAGGTGTTTTAATATTTGAATTTATTTTTCATTCCACTACTCTTGACCTGATGGGCAATAATTAAAACTAATTTGCCAAAGTCTGTTTTACCCATGACAATAACTGGTGAGTGACTTCTCTCTGTCCTTTTCTCAACCCACAAGACTTTTGTTATATTTTCTCTCCCCTTGTCCAGCTGAGGAGGGGAGTGATAGAGTGGCTTGGGTGGGCATCTGACATCCTGCCAGGGTCAGCCCACTACATGGTTATACAAAGTTTAATGTTAATGCTGTTATTTTCTGGTCTTGTTTCCACTGGAGTGTTTTTAGGTACTTGTTCACATCCTGATGTCTGCCTTTTACAGATCATTTCTGCAGCTACCACTCGTGCTTGTTTGCTGGGAGTGCAGTAGTTGCACAGCATGCTCACCTGCTGTGAGATGGAGAGAGAAACCTGCACCTGCATGAAACGTGCAGGAGTGCCTCAATACCCCTTACACTGCTTTTTCAGCGTGTCCTGCTTTATCTTGCTCCTTTCCTTGTAGCAGTCCATTTCTCATGGGTGGTACCCAGAGTCCCACCTTCAGAAAATACTCAAGGTGCCTTATCAGCAGAAAGCTTCTTATTTTAATGCACCAGTACTTGTTACTTTTCTTATAATGTATACAATGCAATGCGAGAACTTGGAATTGCACAGTACAGACATTCCATTGCTGCCCTTCATCCCTCTCAGCTGCCTGAAGAAAGGATGTATTGGAGAGCCAGAAGTGAGAGCTTTGTGCTCCTTTGACCTCCACAGGAACATGCACAATAAAACTCAAACTCAAACTCAAACTCAAACTCAAACTTTTCTCAAAGTAAAGGAACTGCACTGCAGAAAGCTCTATCAGACAATAATAGCACCTTTATTTCAGCAGTAGCATTAGCAACAGTAGGAGCCAGCTGTCTAAAGCTTCAGTCTGTAAGCTCTTCCTGGATATTGTCTGAAGTGGGATTTGGAGAATGCTACATTCAGAGAAAAGCAAGTTTAGAGGGATTTTGCTGATATCAGATTTGAAGAAAACCTAACATAATGTGCTTTTCTGAAGATGAAAAAGTTTCCAGCTGACAGCTAATGCAGGTGTCCATAGTCAGATTTAAGAGTGTTAATGTATCTACAGTGTAAAGAGAGATAAAACCTTGCTTATGTTTTAGGCTCATTTATATGTGTGACAAGTATCATCCAGAAGTTGCAGGCTATGATGGTAACAAGTAAATCAATAAGATGAAAAAAAAGGAGACAGGAGTAAAAAGAAAGTGTTTTCATCCTGATTGAAAAGAGGTTCCTTCAGACTGCTCAGGAAGGATACTTACAGCACAAATTTTAGACATCTGGTTAAAGTTCATAAATTAAGACAGTCAGCCTTCAGTTTACTCCAATGGGAGAAGGAGACAGAATAATGTCTTCTTCTTTTTTTTAATTTTTTTTTAATCTTTCCTGTTCAAGTCTCTAATCAGGTCATTTAATCTGGTTTGCATTAGCACTGTAGTTTGAATCGGCAGAATTCTTTTGAAATAAATTTCCTTATCACTCCTGCTTGCCATGATTTTGCAGAAAGGAAAGGGCTTGGGTTTTCAGTTGAGACCATCTCAAAACGTGGGGTTCAGGAATCTTCAGATATTCAGGCTACAGAAGCACACTAGAAATGATCTGAAGTTAAGCCCCAGCAGTGCAGGTGGTATGGAAACTTTTGCTCTCCAGATCAGTTCTTGCTGTGTTGCCTTCCTTGCTGATGCAGACACAGTCTATCTGCTGATGTCAGTCCCTGTAAATGCCCTCACCAGGATTCACTGATGGTGGCACAGACACCTGAACTACTGCTAGAACTGAACCCATGTTACTTAAACTCAGTTTAGAGAGGTCAAAATTACTGTGAAATCAGATTTTTGTGAAAGCTACTTTATGCTTACTGTTTTCCTGAGAGTCTATTTGAGGGGGAAGATGTTAATCAATTTATGCTTAAATTCCTCTTAATCATTTGCACTCTAAAATTGCCAGGCTCTCTTGAGTCTTGGAATTCTCTACAACCTGCCTGACAAATCCTTCTTGCAATACTTTGTTCTGTGATATGTATAGCCATAACACTGTTCTAAATTTGGAGTTGCAGTCAGTGCTGCTAGGTTGGATTGTCTTTGGTGGTCTGAAAGTCACTTCCATCAGGTGTCAGCATTAGCATTTGTGGTGGCTGCAGCTGGTTGTAAATTCAGCAAACATTTTTCACATTGCAGAAAATTCAGATTGATATAAAGACCATGCCAAAGTTAACTTCAAGTCCAGAAATCAGTGTAATTCTTTAAGAAAAAGGAAAATCTGTTTCTTCTTGGACCCCAACAAAGGTAACTGCTTTACAGCAAGATTATTACTATCTAATAATAATTCATAATAAATGAATAGTCTTATCTATTGTTAATTTGCTCAGACATCTTGGAATGTTGGGTCTTATTCTGCTTGTCTCATTTTCACATCCTGATGGAAAAAATGTTTTCTTCTCTCACAATATGTGAGACAAGAAAAGAAGGTTTATCTCTCTATAAAAGAAGTGTAGAGCTAGTAATTTTTTATTTCATTCTTTCAGATGAGCTCAATATCAAAGTCCATATTGGAAAGGTTGAGGCAACTCTGTGAAAAGAACACAAAACCTGCTTGGGAAAGGAGAGCTGGTGGATCTTCAAAGGCTCACACCATAAAACAGTAGTTCCTCCCACTAATGGGAATGTGATTGCTGTGGTAAAGCTTAGAGGATGCAAAGTGTGAAGTCCTGCCATGGAGCTACTGAAGGCAGCAGCATGGCAGGGGAGGTGTGGCAGCCCTGTGTCCCCAGGTTCAGCCTGCATCAAGACCGAGGACATGTTCCCAAAAGGAAAATGCATGCGCACACACACACATGATTCATATACACAAACACACACGTACGTGTGTACTGGTATATACATCCTATATATCATATATAGAGAGATATATATAGATCACACACACATATATATATATAGATCATATGTATAATATATAAATAGGTACATCAGCCACACAGGGTGCACACAGGAGGCATTGGGGCCCTGCCTGCCCCGGGGTCTGCCAGCCTGGTCCTGCTGTGCAGGGAGCAGCCTCTCACCACGCAGCCTGACAGATGCAGCGTGAGGCTTTGAGAGAGCTGGCTTCCTGTGCAGTTGGAATGTGTGAGCTGATGTACAGTGTGCAGCTAAGCAGGTGAGGAACCCAAAGATGTAAACATGAACTGAGAGGTGTGCTTGTCCCCAGGTGAAAGCTGAACCTGGCTGACACAGAGATATCACCCAGGAAACTCTGTGTAGCTCAGAGTGTATAGAGGATTTTTTTTCTGTTCACTGCTATAATATAACTAACAATATTTATCTTTTTTCCTCATAGATTTGTAACCAACTCACTAATATGGTTACAAATATCTGTATCTTTTTTATTGATTTGAACTGAGCTCTAAATTTAAGCTCTCACTTTGCAGTACATTCCTCACTTGGAGCTTGGAGAGGTGCAAGAGACAATCCAATCTGTTTTTAAGGCTTGTCCTGGGTGCAGGCATCTGCCCTCCTGCCCCACCAACAGTGATCAGTGCTGTTTCTGTACCACACTGCTCATGGGCCAGCAGAACTGGCAGTGCTGTTGCTTTGAGGGAGCCTGGAAAACTTCAGCTATATACCCCTCACTGCAGTCAGATACCTCCTCACAGAAATGTGAATTTCCCCTCCCTTCATTAGAGTGATGTGCCTTTGAATGCAGCTGCTTTCCCTTTTTCTGCTCTTTCAAAGCCCAGAAAGATCATCAAGTTGCTCATCAAGGACTGTGTTCCAGCAGAGTGCTACCAAATGCTGAAGATCTAGTTGTGCCACCATCAAGAATATTTCTCCTGAACTTCACGTCCTCTAAGCACATAATTTCCTCTGCGTTATGTTGTTGTTGTTTTTACTTTTCATTTTAGTATTTTACTTATCCTATAATGCCTGAGATTGTTGTGTCTGTGTATAGACATATATATTTAAATGCTAGTTTTTTGAGACTTTGCATTTGCAGATGCGTGATGGCCAAAAATGTAGCTTCAGAGACTCTCGTGTACCTGTCTGAACACTCACGTGCATTTTTTGTTCAGTTTAATGTTAAAATGTCATACTGACATCACAAGATCTGACAACATTGACATAATGAAAATGTCAGCATATTTGATGGTGGTAGTTTGCAAAAAAAAGAAAAGTATGTTTGACTGGCAGCTGAGGAACTTGTAGAGCTCTTGATCTAATATAAGTTATATTTTCCACAGTGAAACCAAGTTTTTAAAATAAAAATGGTCTAGTCTTTATGCTTCTGTCTACCTAGTCATTAAAATGTTCCCAATTGAGGTTCCTTAAAGTAGCTACAAAAATATCCAGTAATAAATTTTGGCCATAATTCATAAACCCGGACTTCCAGTGAAGATCATATGGCTTTCACATTTTTTTTTTTTAAGATTGCCTTAAATTTGAGGCATTTCTCCTAAGACTTTTTTTTTCTTGTAACACACTTGAAAAGTAAATGCAAAAAAGATTCAATCTTAATTGAAACAAATTAATGTCAAATGAGGTCCTTTAGCTCCAACAAGCTTTAGAGATCTGTATTGTGGTTTATTTTAACAAGAATGCTAATTAATTGCTAAGTGCTGTGGTTGTTTTAAACTTTGACCATTAGCCTGCTATAAATATTTGCTCATGTTCAGTGGTCTTTGAAACAGCCTTCCCATTGAATGGCCAAACATTATCTGGATTTTGTGACATTCCAGGGGGCAAAAAGCCTTCTTAACCTGAAACAGGAGATTAGATGTCATTGCACTGAGCTTGCACAAACACAATTTTTCAAAGACCAGTGTTTGTTTGAAGACAACTATAACAACAGTATTTGGGAGTTCTGTGTCTGAGGAGAAGAAATGCATCTCCTTCACATCTAGGGAGTACACTGTGCAGGAGGCTGACCTGGGAAATGGCAATGATCTACTTGTTTTTAAAGTCTATTGATCCCATTGATCATTCATTCCCTTCTCACACCCATGGTTTTCTCTCTCTTCCTCTTAATTTTTTTCCTTAATCCATATCCCATTTCTACATGGCCTGTCTTGTTTTTGTTACTCTGCAGTGCAATCACCATTACTCAAAGACCTCAGGAATTGATATGTTTTTTCATGGGGTTTGGGTTGATTTCGTTGGGGTGTTTCTGTTCAGCACATTTCTACTCACAGGCTTTAAAAAGAGATGCCAGAACAGCACATCTGCTCACATCTCCCTACCTACTCAGAGATGGAACAAGACAATAAATAAGTAACTGTAAGTCAGTCTCTGCCATCAAACCATAGATCCTTCAAACCCTGAAAAGCATCAGAGAATCTGGTCACAGGAAACCAGCTTAGGTTATATTTATAGTCTTTTTAAACATATTGTAGTTGTTTGGTACTTTTGATAAAGCCTATTTGTCAGATATATATAAAGTGTCTGGGAAGAATTCTTTCCAGTTTGAGCCTTGGTGTTTGTGTATTCATAACACAGAAGAATGGCCAAAGAAACACTGTTCATCAAATTTTAAGTATAACTTGCGCTTTTTTTCCTCTCCATCAGCAAATGAAGGAAAAAAGAGAGAACATTAGAGGGAGCTGTTGTACCAAGGAAAAACAAACTTTTGTTATTTCAGAACCCTTTCATTTCTTGTAGGCAAAATAATAATAATAAATACAATGCAGAAGAAAAAGAGAGGGGAGTGAGCATGTAGGAAAAAGCCATGACAGTTATAAAAGGAAATATGATTATGTTTAGTGGTTTGATGAGCACGTCCCATAACGCTGATCTTTGGGATGGCACAACTGGGAGGGCTGCTGTGCAACAGACAGGCTGCTTAAAAATGTCAGTGTAACAGTCACCCTGCAGCCACCCCAGCCCTTGACCTAATTAATTTTGCATGGCTTGACAGAGCATCCTTCAGGTTCATTCATTACTTCAAAGCATAAAGCTTGTGCTGCTCTTTGTGCTGGGGAGGAGGAGGGAGAGGGAAAGAGCAGAGAAGTCGGTGTGGTCTGGGGAGCTCTGCAGAGGAATCGCCCCTCTTAAAGCAGAAGGGTGTCACCTGCAAGAGGTTTAGTGACCTCATCTCTTCTGTGGTTTGTGTTTTCTGTCTGCTGTGCTACCCTGGGCGCTTGGTCTGCTTTAAAAGGATGCACCCACCAGTGAAGAAGGAGTGGCTCCCACTTTTTAGAGGAACTGGGCTTTATTAATGTTTACTAAACCATTACTAAAACACCATGAAACTGCTTGTTACTTTCCCTGTCATGCATGTAAAATACAAATTTTGGGGCTTTGTTCCCTGAAACAACATATTTTTTTCTGCTCCTTTTCCCACATGAAGACTTCACACCATAAAAATGGGACAATTTGGGGGCAAGTATTGATAATTTATGACTGTTTTCCAGATCCTGTAGGTTATTGTTTCAAACAGGAGTGAGTGAACAATTAAGAACCAAGATCCTTAGCAGACTCCACAATTAGGGTTTAAAGTAGAAAGTGAGCCATTTTTTAAACAATGAGATTCTGTGAAATTTGGTCTCAGCAGAAAGAGTAACTTAAGTAACTTCTGTGTTCCATGTGCTTCTGGTTTTAGTTTTCCCTTTCTTTTAAAATAATGATTTATAAAGCACAGCATGCACTTTCAGTCTATTTCTTTTTTCTGTTTCATGATATTATTTTCTGGAAAACCAAGAGAACGCATTTGCTAGATTGAGATGAACTCAATATCACTTTTTTGGTGAATGGTCTAGTATCCATTTTTTTCTACCTTTTCCTTAAATTGTTCAGACTACCAGGCAGATGTTAACTTTTGAAATATTTTTGGTTTTGTGCATTTTCAGTATTTCCACATATACAAAAGAAAACGTTGTATTTTGGAATTCTCTTAAATTGTGAAATTCACTTTTATTTATGAAGCATCTCTTGGTGTTAATTTGTTTTCAGTTAAGGGAGACACTTCTTCAGTCCACATGGTCATTTTGAAACAGGAGAATCTATAAAATTTGTATTCCTTTATAGTAGCACTACAATCCTGACAAACTTTACTCTTAGGAACCATAATAGAAAAGGAAGTACAGAAAATTCTGTTCACCTAGGATTGGAGCTTGAAGGGCTGCACACAGACCTTTTAAGGGCACACAATAGGATGGAGAACAGTTTTCATCCCTACATTGCAGGGACTGTCTATCCCCTTCTGTGCATTCTGGGCATGCTATTTGATATATGGGCTTTCAAAATGAATTTCAGTTAAGGATTATCCTCATTTATTTTTTTCAAGAAAATAAAAGCAGAAGTGAAAACATGAAAATAAAACCATTTTGAGGAAGAACAAAATGTCTCCTTCCATCTGTAAATCCCTC
This sequence comes from Fringilla coelebs, assembly GCF_963513975.1. Classification (NCBI taxonomy): domain Eukaryota; kingdom Metazoa; phylum Chordata; class Aves; order Passeriformes; family Fringillidae; genus Fringilla; species Fringilla coelebs. The sequence goes on along the minus strand of NC_140029.1, from coordinate 23,691,053 downwards.
TATTTTGAATTCTCTCACAGCTTTACTTTTCCTGCACGTGGTGAGCAGATGACTTAATTTTACATTCTCTCTGTAAAAGTGTAACAGTAGCTGCATTTGCCATATTGCTGAATACATTAAAGAAACTTATTCAAACAAAGTTTAAATTTATTTCAAAACTAGAATGTTAACGTAAGCCATTTTGGAATTCAAAGGAGTGACCCATGTCAGTACCTCTGATATAGATATGGCATTGGTATTTTTGATGTGTTGATGATTTTGAATTTTGGTGGAATCAAAATTGATATTGAATGCAGGGAATTTAAGATTTTTTTTTGTATTTGAATGCAGGGAAATTTATTGAATTTGAATTTTAATATTGAGGATACCAGCTTTCTTGAAACATAATGACATTCTATACTATTCAATTCCAGAATCTGAATTCTTCTGCATCTCAAGAAATAAATGGAATAATAAAAAACTATAATGACAGGTAAGTTTATTTTGTGTGTGTGTGTTTAATGGTATTAAAATATTTGGGGCTTTGTATTTAAACAATAAACTCTTTGGCAAGAAAACTAAGCCAATTTTGGATTTGATTTGAACATATTAATGATGAACTGGAACTGGAATCTCTTCATGGTGCTTTGACATGAGGGCCTCTTCTAAACCTTACCACCTTTATAGTCTAATATTTACTACAATGCCAGAGATACATGTGAGAGTGTCATTATGTGTCTGGACGAAATGTCTTTCATTTAACTGCCTGTATTTCTTCCATCTTGGTGGGAGACTCAGTTGCCAGACTTGGATTGTTAAAATGGCAATTAGGAAACATGAGATTAATGCAGTCTTGCTGACTTAATTAGCCTTGCCATGCCACTTCAGTCAGACATGTTAGATAGGATGCAGAAGAATGGAAACACCTCGGCCTCACTGACAGTGGCAGGAGGAAGCATCTCTGCCCTCATGCCTGGGCAAAGGCTCACTGAAATTTGCCTCACTGAACTCAGACTCCTGGAAACAAATGGTGCTAATATCTGGGGCTGCAGTCAGCAGCTTCAGATTCTCTGAAGTAGTAATCCTATCTTGGTCTTTTTTTGTTTTATCCCTTTTGGCTTACCTTTTAACAACTGATAGCGGACAAAGCACAAAACCCTTGCGACCAAATGTGAGCTTTAGTTGCAGTTTCAGAAGAATGAGATTAATTAGTTTTGGAGTAGGATTACTTGGGGTAACTGTAACAAAATTTTCATCTTGTTTTTTTTTTTCTTTTTCATGCCATTCTATTCGATGAAGAAGACAGACTCAGTGAAAAAACTTTCTGAAGATGCTGAATTTCAAAATGTAAGAAAAAAGGATTACATGATGTGCACAGCATCTTTCCCTCCCAACTGATCTAGTCCCACTTTCCTTACAGGGCTGTGGATGTGACCCTTTCAGACAACTCTGCCTGGGACATGCAAATCACTATTACCTAATACCTTTGAGCAAATGTCAGAAAACTGCTTATGACACAAGTCTAAATGCAGGTCAAACACAGACCCATTTTAAAATCACTGTGTTGCTGAAGAGCTTTTAGGTGAATTTTATTGGACAGATGTAATCAGGTAAGATACACTATTTTCAGGGTTTCATAAATAACTTTGACTAGATAGATTGAAATAATTACATTTTGTCTTTAGTAGGACTAGAGTTAAAAGATATATATTGCATATAGCAATGCAAAGCAGCTGAAATACTTAACAATTATGAAATAGCAATCAGAAATAGGGATTTCTGTAAATCCCACAGCTGTTGGTCTGGCTTCTTTCTTTACAGAAGGAAAGGTAGGTAGCATCTGAAGATTACTTTAATGTCTTTATTCTATCTACAGGAGATCTTCTACAGTAATATACCAACTGTCTTCCTGAAACAGGTTATCTCATCTTTTTGTAAACAGTTGTACCTTATTTTTTAAAAACAGCGTTATATTACCCCATCATGTATCAATGTTGAACTCTCCTGTCTGTAAATACTGCTCTTGTATAGGCTCCTCCCTTCTCCCTTTATCACAGCTTTTGTAAAATGATTTCTACATGCTTCCTCTGTGGACTGGAGAGTCCATTGTGATCATGTGTAAGGCTGCAGGGAAAAAGAGGTGGGCAATATAAATGCAATCCTTACAGAAAAAGCTTTCCTTGTGGGACCCAGTTGGGAGTAGGTATGAGATGAAGCCTCATTTTGACTGCAGTAAAGACTTGACTCCAATGTGTAGAAACAAGCAGGGTAATGATTCTTGGGTTTGTGAGGGTCCTGAACTGCCCTGCAGAACAAAGTAAGATGGGGATACTAAACCCAGAGCACGGGCAGTTCTTTCTGTCCCCCCTCTGAGGAAAAGAAGCTCTTGTCAAGGTAAATGAGGAGTACATCAACTGAGCTAAGATATATATCTTTAAAAAAAGAAAAAAACCTTTCTTCAGGAAAAGAATCTTCAAGAAAAGATCATCAAATGAAAGCAGGAAGAAATAAAGATGACAACAGACTTCTAACTATGTTTCTGGAAAAAAAGTCACCATGCCAGCAGTACCAAAGTCAGGGACTCACCACTAGCTCTGTGGACTGTGCTTCACTGAATAAATCTTTCTGGGTATTCAAGCTGTTCTTGCTGAAATAGATGTTACCTGGTAGTAGATTGCTGCATTTTGTGTTTTGCAAGCCAATTTTTTTGTGTGAGAGCAGGACCAACACATTATTTTCCTTTATAGTCTCCCCTGTTTCTCATTTGGAAGAATTGTAATTTTATTTTCATTACTTTTACTTTTCAATTTTTCATGACTCGTTCACTCTAGGTAGATCTAGATGATCAAGGTGGACAGTGAGTGAAGCCCTTAATATACTAGAATATTTTGATATTTAATTTATAGATAAATGGATTCTTTGAACTAGAAGTATGTAAGAATGTGTTTGAAACACTGAAAGAAAAGGTAATTTTAAATGTTTCTGTGGTAAGAATTACTCTAGTACTCTGCAGGCTACATTTGTAGTATTTTTCACTCAGTAATCACTGTCACTACTAGTATAAACAATAATATGACCAGCATTAATCAATAATCAAAATCAGTTAAGTATTGATTATTCTCGCTGCTGACTACCATGAAATTTTAGTTGGTAGTTATTTAGAACTAAATACAATTTTTTAGAAATAAATAGTGGAAATGAGTATCACATAATAAAGTAACAGAGGAACAGAAAGAAATGAGGGTATAATTGAAGAATTTATAGAAGCAAATGGAATGTGGCACACTGACTGGCAGGTGAAAATGTCTACAATAGTACTATTACCCACACATGGCTGCAAGCGTGTCAAGTAAAGCTACATCTCAAAATAAACTCGGCAGTAAGTCTCATGATCCCAAACTTTTGTTCCTGTGATTCACTAGAAAAGAGATATTTGAGGCAGTGAAGCCAGAACTTTTCCAGGTACCTCCACCACAGGAGCTCTCCATGTGAAATTCTGTGTCCCAGATCGTACCTGATTTGCACCTTGGATTATTTTCTTTACTTTTCAGTGAGGAGGACTTATATGCCTGACTCACATTCTGGAAACTAGTTTAAATGAGCTTCATTTGCACAAGTTAAAACATCTAAATTTGAAACACAATCTGAACTAATCACTTTTATATGCTCTGTAATTGTAAGGAGAAATCTTTGCAGAGAAGTCCTTGCAGATGGCATTCCTCTGATGGTGGATATTCACATATGGAGAAGCCAGGCATCTTTTGCAAGTGCTGGTAATGCTTGATTCATCTGATCTTCTAAAAACATCTGTATCAATATAGAAGATCTCATTTCAGAAATTTCTATTGCTGTTATCTATTGTCTACAATATAACTGTGACTGACTATTTTCCAAGGCAATGCATTGTCCCCTAAATACCACCTGCATTGAATCCAACTAAAACCTGATTTTGAAATTTTTTTTATTCTCTAAGCCCAGTGTAATGCTTGAAATAAATCACCCGATATTTAACTGTGGATATCATGGGGATTGGCAAAGGCCAAAATGGGCTGGGGAACAGTGATTGATCTAGGGTTAATGAGCTGCCATGAACTCAGCCTGTGAAATGTACTTGTGAGTCATGTTAGACTTTGAGGGAAAAGCAATAAAGGAAAATCACAGGCCAGGTCAGACTAAAGAAAAAGTGCAGACCTTTGGTCCCGAGTGAGGTCTTGCCTAAAAACGGGAGCTTATTGAATTGTTTCTAGCAGTTGATTCACCCTTTTGTGTGAGGGTCTGACTCTGAAGTGGCATTTTGAGATTCTGGTCCTGACTTCAAGTGCTACCCTCCTATCCCTGCAAAAAGGTAATTCCATCCTAGCTGTCAATTTATGTTTGTTTTTGGGTTTCTAGACTTCCATAAACTTCCTTAACTATACAAATGTACTTGTCCTTGTGGCACTGTAGAAGGGAGATGTGTCTCACTGATAGGCTGCCTTGGGAGAAGAAATGGCTCTTTGTTACACATTCTCACAAAGTTTTAATCACACTAATGTATTTCTTTTCAAGGTAAAGAAAGGTTATTCATTTTATTCAGAAGTTCATGGCGTTAGCTTTTAGGATGCACCACATAACAGAGCTTTATTGATACATTTTTGGTATCAGCACCAGTTTCAGCTCTCCAGAGCACCAGGATGCTACCCCAAAATGGAACTTCAAGAACTTCAAGCAGCAACTTCTGTTGCCAAACACCATGGCATGTGCAGCATTTCAGTGTTACTTTTTGTGTGAAAAAAGAAAAAAGAAAAGAAGAAAAAGGAAAAGGAGAAGGAGAAGAAAAGAGAAAAAAAAAAAGGGAAGGGAAGGGAAGGGAAGGGAAGGGAAGGGAAGGGAAGGGAAGGGAAGGGAAGGGAAGGGAAGGGAAGGGAAGGGAAGGGAAGGGAAGGGAAGGGAAGGGAAGGGAAGGGAAGGGAAGGGAAGGGAAGGGAAGGGAAGGGAAGGGAAGGGAAGGGAAGGGAAGGGAAGGGAAGGGAAGGGAAGGGAAGGGAAGGGAAGGGAAGGGAAGGGAAGGGAAGGGAAGGGAAGGGAAGGGAAGGGAAGGGAAGGGAAGGGAAGGGAAGGGAAGGGAAGGGAAGGGAAGGGAAGGGAAGGGAAGGGAAGATAATAAAGAGCACTTTTAATACCTTTATTTTCTTTGGTAATGCCTCTCAAAGAATATAATGCTTTTCTGGAAATATCACTTATTAAATGCCTCAGTTCGATTTCATGAAAAAGTTCAAAGCCTATTTTTATATAGTTTTCCTTTTTCAGTCATTATCCATTGCAAATAATTCTTTTGTTTCTTTAATTTGAAGCTGTAAATGTGTAACCTTTCCCCCAAAATATTCTCTATTCTCTTTGAATATTATTCAAAGCAAGAAAGCATTGATATTGTTTCCAAACCAAATATTTACCCCTTAACTAGCTTATTGCAAAGCACTTTCATGAAATAAATGATAAAAAGAAGACCAGCATAAAAACTCACTGAGTAGGAAGAAGAAACTTGTGAAAAGGAAATAAATAGGGATAAGTATTTGGTGTGGCAAAAAGAAAAATTCCCAAAACAAAAGACTCAATGGTTTTCAAAACAATGGCTAACAAATTACTTGCATCTAAGATTTTTCCCCAGTGTAGGACATTGTAGCCTAGTAATGGCAATGGTGTTACAGCAAACTGTGAAAATGCCACAACTTTACTATTATTTAATTCCCTGCTTATATATATCATTATTAAATACCTCAAGTGTTAAGAAATATTGAAAAAACATATTTAAGAGGCTAGTTACTGAGTCCTATGCCTTCTCTAAAGAGAAGACATACTTCATACTTCTTCCAAAATACTTTTCTCATGGTGTCAATTGGTGGTTAAAAAAACCTATCTAAGGAAATAATATCAGGAAATGATTTATGTTAGTGTGCTTTGTTACAACAACGACCCAGTCCTGATTGTACTTCACACAGGAGGCCCTGAAAAAAGCCAAACTATGACTAAAAGTAGAATACCTAGACAAAATGATACAGAGCTCAGTGTCAGGACAGTGAATTTCCCAAGTAAGGTTCTGCTGTGGTGACAATGTGCTTGTCTATCCAATGCCAAATTGCATAATTGTTATCTTATAAAATGTTCAGGCAATGAACCCCTCTCAATTTCAACAGGAAGATTCACCCAGACCAGAGCCCCACCATCTGCTACCACATTTGAATGGAATAATGTGATAGTTCTGCAATGATATCTCATGTGACTATGTGGGCTAAAGAAACACATAGATCACACAAGAATTCCCATTCGATGGGAAACATAGAATTCAGTTTAATAGTTTAATTTAAATATTTTGAATAAAATAAAAGTACAACAAACAGTTATCGTTAGTTCAGGAACAATGACATTGAAATCATAGTGTAAATTATCTATGGAATACCAAGAAATCTAATAACAAAATACAATATATATCAAAATTTTCTTTTATATTCTTACCCTTTCTCTGAATCTTAAGTTGATGGCTTCGGTCTGGATGAGAGGGTTAAAAACATCTCAGTTCCCTCAGGTAAAGAAGTATGATTTTAGAAGTGAGGGATTTCTTCCTCCTTCTTGCTGAGAGGAGTATGATGGTCATAGTTACTTCCTCTTCACATTGGCATTCACTCGTGGCTATTTTTAATATATGCTCTAGCACAGTTTACACCTTGATTTTTTTTTCTTTTACTGGTCTTTCATTCTATGTTGTATCCAAATGTATTGCAGATGATAGCCATTACACATAAAATAAAAGTACTTTTTTTCCTTTGTCACACCTAAAACTGGTTTTGGGTACCTATGAAGCTCCCAAGGATGTATTATTTAATATTCAGTAATTGTTCATTGTTGATTTGATTATAATTCTTGCATTGTGTTCATACTTTCTGGGCCTTTGCTTGCATTGCACCCTTGTACTCCTCTGCCACATCTGTATTCCAGGGTCATCAGCAGTTCATTGTCTATAGAGCAACTACATGGTAACACTCTCTAGTGCTTTCAGAAATGTATCAAAATTATTGCAATAATAGGCTTTGCATGCTCCAATTGCACAAAGCAAAGCAAGTCTAAAAATAATTGGGTGGCAGCCACCTTGTCAATACAAAACTGATGTTAGGGATAAAACAAGCAACCTCCAGGCAAGCTTGAGATAGGCTTGCTGGACTAAGCAAGCCTGACAAGACCCAGTCCTGAGGCCTCAGAGAGCCAGAAAAAAGCCTTCAGCCTTTTATTAGCAAGCCAATACCATATTTACTGGGCTGCATGAAACTACCCTTTTCTGGTTTAGTCTTCTCTAGTTTGTAGTAATGATCTCAACGAATGCTCATGATCCTAGCACTGCTGCAGGGTTTGCAAGTACCTTTTATTGCATATTTCACAAGGAAACAAATCCCAGGAGAATTAAGGTCCTTCTTTCCTGAATTTGAGTTTTTCATATAGTGTACTCTCCAATATTTTAAGCCAACTAATATGCTCAGAAGTATACTTTCAACATGCTCTTGAATTATCCATTTCTCCACTCTGGCAGTGTTTCAGAATACATGATAGGACAGAATTATGTTGCAGTACTCATGAAAGTAAAAAAAAAAGTCAGCTATTCAGCTGTGTTCCACTTTTATATAAAAAAAAAAAAATGCTGTTTCTAGTAGTGGCTGAAAGCAAATTCCTCTCTGTTGGTATATATAGATGAAATATTAGTTGTAGAGCTAGTTGCAAGAGAATCTAGATCATCCTCCTTGGACCTATTTTTAGAATTCAATTAAAATTAAAAAAAAAAAAAAACAACAACAATAAAATCTCTGCCTGGATATAAACCCAGGGAAAGACTCAGTTGCACTGAGATGTTACATTCAGGTTAGGGAATTTAGTGTGATTAATTCAGATGCAAAAGTCTAAAATTAAGGATGGGATTCATTTTACCTGCTTCCCTTAGGAAGTAATAATGGAATGAGCAAATCTTTGAAATTCCTGTTTGTCTCCTCTGACTCTAAAAGTGGGCTAAATAATTTCCTTGATGTATACACCCCTATCTGATCTAATAAATCCAGTTGTATGTGATGAAATATCTATACCCTAAGCGTCTAAATGTGAGAAAAGATAGATTAAGTGAATGCCACAGCCCAGTAATAACCACATAGGTTATTGAAACAAATCTAAATGCACTGATTTAGCATGACACTTAGAATATGTTTATGCACACAAGACACAATTTTTCTCCCCAGGAAGTCAAGAAAAGAATATATGTCACTAATAAAGGATAACCTCGGAGTGGTGGTTGCCACCTACACGCTTAAGAGAACTTTCTGTGCTTAACTCTTCTGTAATGAGCACACCTTTGCACTCCTATAAATATTATTGTGTGTTAATGACAGGTTTTGTCACAAGTCTCCTTGTGTAGTCCAGTTGTGCTGCAGATTTATAAAGAAATGCATGACCATGACAAAAATGACCCAAATGGAAGACAAACTCTGAAAGACCAGTAATGGTAAAAAAAATAAATTACCAGAACAAAGATATCACAATGTTAAACAAGTCCAGTAAGTAAAGTAGGCAAATGAAATTCTAAGAGATAAAAGTCATGTTTATATGGAGTATGGTAGAAGTATGCTTGTCTTAGTAAAGTAAAATTATATTTTATAGACAGTGAAACTGTAGTTTAGGTTGTTAAGGAAGGCAAGTAATCCAAATGTCAAAAGATGGAATATATCTTAGGTTAGAATAAAAATGGATTTGAAAGACTCAGGCAAAGCAGGAGTTTTCTTACATGCAGCACACAGTGCCTGGAAGATCCTACTATCCAGGCAGCATAGTTATGTTATGCTGTTGGATTTTCGAGGAATATTCACTTTGCTTCTTATTGAATTGAGTAAATGTTCAGATCAATCAATATTATCAGATTCTAATTGTAATTTATTTAGCGTTTTTTGGGTGGGGTTTTTTAATTTGTTTTGTTTCTTTTTTTTAGATTTCTACAGACACGTTTGGCTACGTTCATTTTGTGTCTAGCAGAATTATATTTGAAAATGCTTGTTTCACTATCTTAAAAGTTGGTTGTGCTTTTAGGAGCATATTACTCCAGAACCATTTTTTGCCTAAATTGATCTAATACACAACAAAATTTGCAAGCAGCATGTACAAGGACTGTTGAGCATAAAACCAAAACTGGGTCAGATCAATTTTGTTGCGGAAAATGGCTCTACAACAGTTAAAGAGCAGAGTTACTTCATTCTTGTAGTAGTTTCTAAGCCTTGTTAAGGATGCTGGGGACTATGTGCTTGTGTAGACTTTCATTGAGCACTTAAGAGCCTGTTGCCCATGAATTTGCCTTAACCTTTTTCCAGCAAGCTCAGCTGACTCCACAGTTGCCTTTTGCAACTAGTTCCAGAATTTTAGTACATGTTCAGTAAATTCTATTTGATTCTGGTGCTGAAACACTTTCAAACATTAAAAAAATCATAATATTTAGTTCTTGAACTTAATGGAAATCAATATTTATAATATAATTTATTTATAGGATATAATTTTCCCATTCTTCATTGTTATGTGTATTGGGTTTGTGGGGCAAGGTTTTGTTAGTGGGGGGGGGGGGGACAGTGAAGGTCTTCCAGCAGGTTCACCCTTGTCTGACAGAGCCAATGTCAGCCAGCTCCAAGATGGATCTGCCACTGGCCAAGGCCCAGTCTAGCAGCAATGGTGCCAGTTCCTCTGGGAAAACAGATTTCAGAAGGGGACAAAAGAAACTGGGCAACAGCAGCTGCATCCAGAAAGAGGACGGAGAATGTGTGAGACACACAGCCCTGCGGAGACCATGTAGAAGGAGGGGAGGAGGTGCTGCAGATGCTGGGACTGAGGTTGCCCTGAAGCCTGTGGCGCAGACAGACCATGGAGATCAACACTGGAGCAGAGGACACCCCACTCCACAGCAGGTGGATTCCCAAGGGAGACTGTGACCACAGGGAAGCCTGTGCTGGGGCAGGCTCCTGGCAGTGCCCGTGATCCTGTGAGCACCCACGCTGGAGCAGTCTGCTCCTGAAGAACCTGCTCTGGAGCAGTTCATGGAGATCTGCAGCCCATGTGAAGGACTCACATCAGAAAAGTTCATGGAGGGAATTCAGGCTGAAGCGGGGAAAGAGTGTGAGGAATCCTTCCCTGGGAGGAAGGAGTGGCAGAGACAAATGTGATGAACTGAATGCAGCCTCCCTTCCCCACACCCCTGAGTTTCTGGAGAGGAGGAGGTGGAGAAAATCAGGTGTTGCACCCAGGAAGAAGGGTGGATTTGGGAGGAATGCGTCTTTGCGATTTAATTTCCTTTTTCTGATTTAATTGGTAATAAATTAAATGTCCCCAGGTGGAATCTATTTTGCCCATGACTGTAACTGGTAAGTAATTACTCCATGCCCTTATCTCAACCCATAAGGTTTTCATTACATTTTTTCTCCCTTGTCCAGCTGGGGAGGAGAGTGACAGAGCAGCTTGGGTGGGTACCTGACATTCAGCCAAGATCAACCCACCACATTATGCTAGGATACGGCTCAGTCGATTAATAGGATATGACATATCATTTTCTAGGTGTTTCCTGATACCCTCTCTTTCAGTGCCAATTGCTTCAAATAATTTTTATAATTCCCAGCTCTATTGGCTGCAGAATATCTAAATGATCCTAGGAAAATTGCCTCTTTTTGCATGGCAAAATTTATTTCATTATATTTCATTTTGGTTTACTCTATTTTATGTATTTACTTCTATGACTTACTGATAATCTCCTTTAAAAATTTGGGTTTGTAGTGCTATGCTTTACATAAAAGAAAAGTAGGTTATTTACCCAAGATATGTAATGTGCCTAAAATACATGGTTTGTATAAGTAAGAGAATTTAAGATGTGTGATGCTTTGGTTTCAAAATATAGATTTGAAGATTTTCATTATATCAGGTTGTTAGGAATAAGATGAAGATTCCCAAATTGCAAGTATAAGTATTTTTAGAAAACTTATTTTTAAACCTACTTTTGGCATGCCAAATTAGCTATTTCATTTAGTAGTGTTTTCGTCAACACTGAGTTTCTTAAAAGTGGAGGAAAAATGAAGGAGTATGGCAAAACCTGTGTTCAGAGATCATGCTACATTTCTGCAGGGACCAGGAACTAAATAACTAATTTCAAAGCAACCAGGATGGCTTTAACACCTTTCTAGAAGCCTCTGAATTTCAAATTACAAACAGCACTCAAAGGTAGCAGAGCAATAGTGCTGAAAAAAGCACTTAGTGAGAAGATCTGACCCTTTTTGCTCACCTTTTTTTGCAATGTTATTTCTATCTCTGTGAATTTTCTTGTAAGGTGAAAACATTCATCTTCATAAAAACTCTGATGACAGATTCAAAATGTATTGACCTTGGAGAAAGACATTTTTAATGCTGCACTTCAGCTGAAACGAAAATACTGCATTTCATAACGTTTAGATTGCAAACATCATGGTACAAATTTATATGCATCACCCTCATTTTTCTTGGTGATGTCATAATTCCTAATAGCATTCCTGAATTTTTCCTTTATATTTTATTTTCATGAAACACTTTGGATGTGAGGTATCATTTTGCCTTGTTTTTTCCCCTTTCTGGACAGAAGAAATAGTCTTTTGTCTAATTGCTGTGAACAATGTGGAAACAGGAAGAGTGTTACTTTATAGTAAATACAAAAACCCCAAAAAACTTAATGCTGAAAATATCTAAACACCTTTGTCATGACTTTTCTTCTGTTCACTGTCAAGAGATTACCACAGCATCCTCTGTTGATTATTTTTATATTATTTTTCTGCGAAAAATCCATGAAATTTTCTGTTGGGGAGATTTGGTGAATATATTCTCCAGCTACAGCAGAAATATGAAGGTAAAACTTTATTTTTTTTGTTTTCCAAACAAGGAATGTGTAACTCTAAACCCAGTGATAATTGCTGCAGTGTTTTTGCCTTTTCCTAACCAATCCCACAGCATTATTCAGCTCCTCTGGGAACAGTTTTTGCTTTGCCAGCAGAAGATAAACTATCATGAAATTACAGCTTATATCACTTTTTGGTCTGTTGGCCTGTTTTGACTGCATTTCATTTCCAGCTCGTAAAATTTGATGTTTGTAAATGGCAAGCCCATCATTTCTTATCAGAGTATGTCCAGCATAACTGACATTAATTATAAAACTCTCCATCATCCCAGGTTACTGTATTGAAATATCATGAGAAGAAATTGCTGCTGAGACTTCTGTCATCAATTGGACATATATTTTCAACTTTTTTATCAAAAAATAATATGGATTATTTCTCTGGTTATGGCTTGGTGAATGCTATTTTAATAATAGACAATGGTTATTCCTGATTCCCTGAATAATATGAAAAGATAGTAATATAAAATTTTACCTAGGGATGAGGCAAGCACAAAGGAACGACTGTTTACATCTCTGCAGCATTTTGTTCTGACCTATATTTGGAAATTTCTGCTTCCTTTGGATTTAAATAAATAAACCGTAACTTTAATGAATTATACTCACACATACATAAGTTGTGAAAATTCATAAATGTCCAAGAGTAACCCCCCACCTTGTCACATGCACAGACACACACACCAACACACACTCACACACACAACAAAAAATGCAGTGTGTGTGTGTCTGTGTGTGTTTAGTCTAGCCTCAGCTCCTGGAAAAATTATGGTGAAGGTCCTACTGTGTATTATTGAAAAATATTTAAAGGATAGTGCAATCATTAGGCATGCTCATCCTTGGCTCACGAAAGGAAAGTCCTGCTTAATTAATTTGCTGTCCTAGTGTGACGTGGTCAGTAGCCTGGTGGATAAAATTGCAGGGGTAGATACAGTTTTCTGGATTTTACCCTTCTGGGTAAGTTTCCCGTGTGTGAGATGCAGTGCATTGGATGAAGCCTGGAGGATGGTCGAGCTCTATGGGTTGTAGTGGGGCCCCATCTGGCAGGTGTCTGGTCCTCACTGGTGTTCCTCAGGGCTCAGTTCCAGAGCCAGCTCTGTTCAGTGCATTTACAGTGCTCTGGGCACAGCCTGTGAATGCAACATTAGCAAATTTGCTCATGATACCACACTGGGAGGTCCTGTTTGTTGACTCCTTTGAGGGACAAGAGGTTTTGCAGAGGGATCTAGATGGACTAGAGCAATGATTAGTGGGATTAAATTTGACAAGAAAAGAGCACCATTCTGCAGCTAGGACAGAGTAAATGCAGACTAAGTATAAATGAGGAGAGGAATGACTGGGCAGCAGCCCAGCAGCAGGGAAGCTGTGGTTGCTGGTCACAGAAGGACTCAGTAGGAGTCAGCAGGGTGCTCTGGTATCCATGAAGACAAGCCCCATCCTGGAGTGCACTAAACACACCACCACCAGCTGCTCAAAAGAGGTGATTATCCTGTTGTACTGAGTGTTGAAGCTGCCTTTTCTGCAGTATTGCATGCAGTTCTGGACCTCCCAATTAAGGAAAGGCTTGCAGGTGCTTAAGTACACCCAGTGGAAGCCAAAAAAGCTGTTGAAAATGCTGTAAGGAATGTCTTATGAGCAGCAGCTGGTGGCACGTTGTTTAGTTTTGAGAGGAGGTTGAGGATGACCTCATTGCTCTGTACAGCTCACTGGGGAGGGAGGTGCTCGTCGCTTCTCCCTGGGATCCATGACAGGAGACATGGGAACGGCACAAAATTGTGCCAAGGAAGGTTTCAAAAGAACATTGGGAATAGTTTCCTTACCCAGAGTGTGGCAAAATCCTGGAACAAGCTCCTAGAGAAGTGCTTGATGCCCCAAGCCTGTCAGTGTCTAGGAGGCATTTGGACTCATTCCCCTCAGTAACAGACTAACTTTTGGTCAGTCCTGAAGTGGTCAGGCTGTTGGATTGGATGGTTATTGCATGTCCCTTCCAACTGACATTGCCCATTCCATTCCATTCCATTCCATTCCATTCCATTCCATTCCATACACTGTTTCAACATTTTCTCCATTTAATTTGCATCAATGGTCTCTTTTTCAGTTCAGCAAAGCATATACAGAATAAAGCATTTCAAGCATTTCAAACTTCCTTTGTTTGAAAAAAAACTTATTTTCAGGAGAAATCTCATACATCTTACAGAAACATTCCTTAGAAATGCTGGAGATCTTACATTTTCATACTCTGACTTGGGCTAGTTAGCCTGAAAGTAATCAATCTGCTGACTAGGAAGACTGCAAGAAAAAAGGACTAAAAATGAAATAGATGTCTAGTGGCAAATTGCTCCCTTTAAAACATGAGAGCAAAATTTTTGGTGCAAGGATTTGGTGACTATTCAAATTTCCAGTCAATACTCAGGCTTGTTCCTGTGTCTGGAGACATGAAACTTTTGAAAAAAAGAATTTAAATGAGACAAAATCAATATAGGGAGAAAGAATGACTGTTCTAACTTACCTGTGTGATCTGTCCACTCTTAGCTGGAGTGGGAGATGGTGATGAGCTTTCCATATTTTGGTTTTGTCTTCCTAGCACCATTTATAGGAAAGAAGTAGCAGTGCTTCTGTTAGTTTAAAAGACAATAACAATTGTCCCTTTGTGGTTGGCTGACCCCGGACAGCAATGAGCCACCCACTCAAACACTTGTTATCACCCCTCCTAATGGGTTGGGGTAGGAATTCAGAAAAGAGAGGCAGGGAAACTTGTGGTTTCAGCCAAACCCTAATGAGTGAAAGAAAGAGAAAAAACAAACAAACAAACAAACAACAACCTACCAGCCAACAAGTAGGCAAAACCCAAAACAAATGATGCGAAACTGTCATTCACCACCTTGTACAAGCAGATCAAGCAGTTCTCAAGCAATGGCTTCATAGAAAAGACCAGACCTTTTTTTTTTTTTTTTCCCCCTGTGCATCATGCTATGTAGTGTGGAATATTCATTTGATCAGTTTGTGATAAAAGGGGCCAGGCTGTGCCCCTCTCTTTCTTGTGACCTCTTCCAGCCTGCTCTCTGGTGGGGTAGAATGAGTACCAGAGAAAGTCTGGGCACTGTGCAAAGGACTACTTGGCAAAAGCTAACAGTGGTGCGTTATTAACATTGTTTTAGCAGCAAATCCAAAAGGCAGCACTGTATGAAGAAAATTAACTCCATCCCAGACACATCCAGTACACCCTTGATTTTGTGCACAGCACTTTATAGTAGACTATTATATCATCCTGTCTCCATCAAGCCATAAAGAGAACTCCTATTTTCAGGATGCCAGTACATCTTATGTCCCCTGCTTCTGAGTGAGCATAGCAAAAGAGAAATCTCTGGAGAGTTTTATTTTAGGAAAGGTAAAAAAGGGAAATAGTCCATCTTTTCTTTCAAGAAAGAGGTCTGCATTTTATTAGATAGTAGTGGAGCAGGTGTTTTGAGGATCAAAATATTTATGAAGACTGATGACACAGTAGGAAATTACTAGATGACAAGTTACTGCAGGCTGGTAGCTATAAACATGCAATCAAAAAATAAGTTGAAGTAGCTTACCCCTTAATGAGAAAATAACAAGCTACCTCATTTTTTCATTGAAAGCAGAAGTTTACAAACAGGCAGTTTCCAGAGAATTGCTAATGTACAGGATGACATTGCCCCTTAGCAATTTCTTGTGTGCGAGTACATTCAAGTCCATGTTTTCAGTACTAAAAATTAATCTCCGCAGCGACACAGAGAGTGGGCTGGACTGAAGCAAGTCATGATTAAAGGAAAACTTATGCAACATGCTTCACTCAGTAATCTCATTTATACCCTACTTCATGAAACCCCAAACAATTATGGGAGAAAAGCTCTGAGGTAGTGCTAATATTTGCTAGACAACACAAATTTACCTTTTTCTTCTGCATAAATTTCAAAGGTGACTCTGAGGGTGCACTGTGCTTATCTTTCTATCCTTAAGGCAGATCTGTGCCTCTCAGTACACACAGCAGGCACAGAACATGATCAGCTCAGCAGGGCAAGGGGCAGCTCCTGCAAACTCTAGAGAGCTGCAGCTATCCCCTATTCCTGCCTGCTGCCGATCTAGGAGAGAGAGATAAGAGTCATTGTCTCACACAGACACAATAGGCTACTAGCAATGTCTAGCTCAGTTTCTCCTGGCTATGTCTCAATTGTGAGAGCACATTGGAGAGTGTTAGACTTGGCTTCATCTGATTCTCACTGGGTCAGGGTCAGGATCAGCATGATGCAGTCTGGGCAGAGGCACATCAGCAGCATCACATAGCCAGGGATCAAAGGAAACAGCCTGAGCTCAAATCAGCTCTGCAGCTAAAGCCTCTGAGCTTTGGGGCCTTGAGAGCTAGCATGATAGAACAGAACAAGAGAGGGTTTTCTCCTTCAGTCTTATCTGAGATGACTGGAGACCAGAACAGCACAAGATGCAAAGCATGACTGCAGAGGGCACTCTCCTTGTGCAGGAGTCTCCACTCTTATGGAGAGAAAAACACAATTTAAAGCACAACTGTTTGAACAGCTAAGAACCATGAAAAGCTAAGCTAATACGAAATGCTGTTTAAGGTAAGGATAATGAAAAAGGATGCCCAGCAGTTGGAACGTGGAGATATGAGTCTGGCACAATACCAGTTGGAGAAGGATGTTTTGTGCTTGTAGTTGTTGCCATGTGAGCATATGGGCGATGACTGAAGAGGATAAGAAGGGAGGACAGGATTATGGCAGACAACAGAGACCTGCAGTTAATGAGAGACTACTTTATACTGCATCAGACTTCCAAAGCAGCTGAAGGAAAATGCAGCTTGTTGAATGTAAGAACTTCCTTCTTTAAATGACCAGCAGCCGCAGGAGGCAAATAAGAAATTAAAGCACATTCCTACTTGCAAGCAGGGTAAAATAGGCACCACATAGGCACTTTCATTAATTCAACCCCAAATGCCTTTCTAGGCCTGTTTTGGTCATTATTTGTCACCTTGTATTTGTATGCATGACAGTTTTCCTTAGTACAGAGCAGAGGCCAGCCCTGAATATGTTTGAAATAAACAGTGAAAGATTTTCATCCAATAACCTCTAATTCAGCTGTCTTCTCAGAAGCAATTACCAGAAATGAAGAGGAAATTTGTTTAGTCATTCATTCATTCATTCAGACATTTCCTGGAAACATTCTCTTTGACTGTCAGTGTATTAGATTTTCAAACATCTACTGAAAAAAAAACCCAAACACAACAAACCAAAAACCCAAGCACTTTTTTTTTGAGTAATCTAATAAAAAATATTTTTTATTTGATGTTTTCTCTTTTTTCCAAGACATTAAGGCATCCCAGAACAGACTAGTAGAATGTTTAGATAAATATATCAGGAAAAATAAGCAGAATGGGAAAATCCTGGCATAGAATTTTTTTTCAGAAAGGGATGTTCTGGGTACACTTGATGAACTGCAGCTCAGCTTTTCTGATTAGCAAGATGGTATGAATGGGTGATTGTTTCCTAATCTGATGGCAAGCAGAGAAAAAGGTTCTTTGTTCAAAAACTCATTATTATGAATACAGATACGTTATCTGTGATGTTTTATACTGTCCATTAATGGCACTTCATTTAAGGAAGGTTTAATTAAAAGTAAGGCAAATTTAAAAGTGTGATTTTATTTTAAAGATAGCATTCTGAATTCAGAAGCTTCATCTCCTCAGACCTTTTGATAGTATAGATAAAAAAGAGAAGTAATATCAACATGCTGAATCTTGCAGAGGGAAAAATATCTCTCTCCTAGATAAATACAACTATATCAAAAGTATCTATCACAAATCAAGTGAGGAACTGAACTGAGCAAATATGTTTTGAGAAGCTGCTCTTGAAAAAAGTAATTTATGAAGCATTGCCAACCATAAATATGCCTTGAGGTTTGGTGTTAATACATATTTCAGTTATCTCTATGGAAACTCAGAGTAACGACTTAGCTAAAGATCTATAAATACGTGAGTAAAAACAGAAACAGATTTCCAAGCAGCAGCTGAAGGCAGAAACAAATGTATCTGTCTTTTCTTATGGCAGTAATTGCCAGAGTAGAAGTACCAAAAGGTTTCCACTGGCATTTCTAGGTTTCAGCTCCTTTTGAAAACAGTAAATTTGCAGTAACAATTCAGAAGACTTCAGCATATCTTTCAACTAAATGTTTCAACGTGCAAACAAATGTCTAGCTTAGCTGGGCAGGCATACAGCCTGAAAACTACAGCATGCTTAAAATGTTCATTTCCTACAATACAATTAAACTTATGATTGAGAAAAGCAGGAAAGTATTAACTATGTTAATCCTTGAAGGAAATAGATGTTTCTTTAAAACTTTGTAAAATGCACATGTAAGTATGAACTGGGAAACTTGGTTATTAAGTTGACTGAGTTGTATACAATCAATATGAAATCCTCCTTTCCTCTGCCCAGCATTGCTTCAGAGCCTGTTATATTTGGGATAGCAAAGGAGAACACACACAGCTGGTGATAAAACATTGAGCTAAAGACTTGTACTTTGATATGTCCTCTAAAAATATCTGATAGTCCTTGATTTAAAAAAAAAAAAAGTTGCCTAAGTAAATCAGCAGTGAAATTATATACCTCAAATAATATTATACTTCAGGCAAAAAACAAAAGATATTTTGAAGGCCTGTAACTCAATTATGTCTATTAAAAAAAAAAAAACAACAAAAAACCAACTTGGGCATATTCCTTATAACAGACATATTGATATATTTATAGATATATTTCTGTTTAAGATGTATTGTGTAGAACAGATGTTTTTACCAGAAAATTCTCAAATATACATATTCAAGGATGTTCAGGCAACAGCACTAAAAAGATAAAGTTTGCAGAGAAAGGTAACATCTTTTACCTAGGCAGCTGATATAGAGGGGAGAAGAAGATATCTTTTGGACTTGCAGACCTTTTATGAAACCCCCTGTGTGTCAAATCTTTCATCTGTTTTTTTTTCCAGTTGGTTGGGCAGAAGAGATTACATCTTTATTTAAAAATTGCCTCTTTTGCTTTGTTGCTATACTGTTTTACCACTGCTACTTCTAAAATAGTACACAAAAGTGTTTCAGTAACATATATTAAAAAAATATAGAAATTATTGTCTTTTCTACGTTGGCCCTATAATATGCAGAGAGCATCAGTTGCACTCTAGATACTTCTAGAAGCAGCAGCCACCCAACTTCTTTCCATCTGATGAATGCTTTAGATTGGTGCTTTTAGCTCCCAACCCCTTCTGCTTCCCTGACTTAATTTCTCTTCAGTCCCCAGCTTTTTCTCCCATGTTTTCAGTGTGAGAGCAGACATCCTGACTGTCCTGACTCCTGTTCTCATTTCAAAGCTTGCCTCATAGTGAGGCCAGCTTTTCTGCTGGTCATATTATTATGTTTAGATAGATATTTGTTTATAAACAGAATAAATTGTTGTAAGTTTAGTTCATATTCCAAAAAGCTCTGATTTGAATTATAGAAATCTGAAATACAGTGCTGTAGTATCATAGGGGATTTTAGAATAGTCTTAGCTTTTGTTTCCTCCTTGATATTCTTAAAATATCTGACTCACTCAGGTCAGCCTAGAAATAAGTGAATTGAACAATTTACTTATTCAGATCTGGCAGAGCTTGAGGAGGTTTCTATTTTAGGAGCATGATGGCCTTAAATTAGAAATCACGTGTCTGGCTTGAATGCTCCTAAGAAATACATGTATTGACATCCTGATTTTCTCATAATTTAGCTACCAGCTATCTAAGAGCAGAAACTAAGAGCAGCTGAGGGTTAAGCTATTCATAGATACAAATAGAAAGATGAAATGTATGAATTTAGAAGGGGAATCTTGACTCTGACAATGTCTTCTGGGGAGGGCAAATTTAAGATACACAAATGCGTATAGATATGTACACATAGGCTTCTTCTGAGCGCTATATAGTGTGTTCTTTTTTGAAAATACTGCTTTAAAACAGCTTCTTCACTGAGACAGAAAAGAACTGAACAGCTTTGAAATTAAAATATAGACTCAGACTGCAGAAAAGTAGTAGGGCTGAATCTAAAGGATGTCTGAATGACTAAAAGGACAATTTTTTGATGGTAGACATATAAGTCTAAGCCTGAAATCCAGCCACCCTGGCAGTGTTCAGCATTGATTCTTGGCTCATTAGATGGTCTCTCTGGTCTTGAACGGTATCACCAGTTCTGTTTCCTGTCTGGCTGTAAGTGGTTTCAGAGCTGCAGACAGTAGCCTTCCAGAGGGATCTCTGTTCACACTAGAGCTTCTGAACTAAGAAAGCCCTCCCTATTTCTTTCTGTGATCTGAAGATTGTACGGATACTTTACATTTTCCTTGCCATCTCTTGTAGGTATCTACCTTGTAGTTATATTCCAGAAAGTCTAATGGCTTGCCAGTACCCCTGTTGTCATTGGCCCTTTTATTTCTTCCCTCACCTGTTTCTCTAAGGGATGACCCAGCTTGTGGCAGAATGCTGTTATCACTGGTTAGAAGGCAGTAGTTCCATGGTTTTTTCTTGAATTTCAATGTAATAAAAATATTTTAAAGCTTTTTTTCTTTCTTCGACTTTTTTACATTTTACCAATGGTAACAGATAATAGCAGCAGCAAAGGATATCTACAAGTAAATGCCATGCTCATTCTGTCTGTTTTTCTGCTTCACTTGCTCTTTAAAGCACTTTTCATCTAGATTAATGTATTCAAAACCTCATTTTAATTATTTTTATTATGCCTGGTTTCAGCTTTCTGCATTAAAAATGGGAGTGTACAGTTCATTTCAGGATTCAATACCCTTGTTAGACTGTAATTCATGTCATCTTCCCCATTTACGTTGTAGCAATTCGTGGAATTTAGTTGATTTATAGAAGCATTTGGACCTGCCTCTGCCACTGAATATGGTTTTGTGTAGGGACTATTTTACACACTAAAGCATAACAGTTAGTAAGTAATTAGCCATTTCTGTTTTGGGCAGCTGCTGCTGATACTGTGTTTTGTGATTATCCAAAGGCAACTTTCCTTTTCTCTCCACATTTAAAATATTGATTTCAGTACTAAACAGTCCACTCCTCAGTGCTGGAGAAGACTGCTTGGACAGTCTTGGCATGAGTTCCAAATATTATAAGTGAAAGAACTGAGACAGATACAGAGGTGGAAGTAACATTTTTAGTGTTTATGTAAGAGTTTCTTTTTCAATTCTGGTAAAATATGTTCGTTTTTATTGTGACAGTGTGATGAAGCGGAACTGTTTCTAGAGCAGGGCAAGACAAAATTCTTATACGCCTGAACTGGAAACTTTTACTCTAGATTGTATTAACATATGTATCACATTTTTGAAGAGCTGAATGGGGATTTAGAGTTAAAAAGTAAGAACAATGCACAAATGTGTTTAGAGGTCTCTTCCAGGAATAGTTTCTTCTCATGACCACTTGTGACTGAATGAAATGGATGAGCCAGTGCAAATGCAGGGCACTGGCTGAATAGTCATCCAGTTCCATTGGATTCCTGCTGAATAATTTACAATGTACTTTCTCAGGGGAGGAAGAGGATCCTTATGACTAGGCATGTGCATGTGCATTGCTAAGCCATATTTGGAGCTCAGAAGATATCTTTGCCTTAGGACGTCTGTCATCATTTTTCTTTCACTGCTTCAACAATCTCTTTTTTTGAAGAGTGAAGATTCCAAGGATGTGGTCTATTATCTTGAACAAGCTTTCCTGAAACAAAATATGGAGAGGATTTCTGGCAAACACATCAGTCAGACAGACACCATTTATAAGAACTGCAGCATAACAAATCAGAACCCAACTGTACTTGTCCTTGCTACTCTTTAAGTGTCTTATTCTCATCTCAGTGAATCTGCAGCCATCTGGAGAGAAATGCCTTGAAGTGACAGAGGTAAAGCAATGGTAAAATGCAGACGCAGTAAACTGAAATTTTTTAACATGTCAGGATGTGGCTATTTATATGTGCAATGTAGCACCATGTTTTGAGATCAGCTCCCTCAAAAACAATTGAATCTTGGGTTTCTCCGAAAAGACAAAAAGTAATCAGATTTATGAAGATGGATGAAAGTTGAAATTTTATGTACTATATTGATGTCCTTAAAGGAAAGCTGATGACATGAGCTGTTTATGGCATGAGATTGCTCAAGGCTAGGCACATTGTGATTGCCTAACACTTCCATGTTGAGATGAGACAATATGCCTGACCACCAGAACGCTTGCTAACTGTGGGCCTGACATTTGGTGATGCACTAATATCAAATAATAATTTGTCTGTTTCAATCTATATATGCTCAAGATGAGAAGACACACCTACAACTTCAGGAAAATTCAGTGGTGGTGTTCCCACTGCATGAGAACCTTCTCAAGGAAGATAAGCCTTCAGCCTGGCAGCCCAAGGCATACTTGATCATTTTGGTGTGTCAATCACATTTCAGACTGCATGTAGTGATGAAGCCACTATATCTTGCATGTGCATATTTCTGTGTTTAGTCATCTCTCTAACCCCTGTTTCTAACCCCAGTGCATCTGCTGTGAAGTGGATCCTATAAAGGACCTAAAATGTCCTCTGACAAATACCTCCTAACACAAACTTCAATATGTCAAACCATATTGAAGAGAAACTGCTATCAGTGCCTGCAGATTCCTTTGCTTGGTCCTGCAAAGCTTAGGCTGAAATTTTGAGCTTCATGCTTGTGAAATCTTAGTTTTCTCAGATGTGAAACAATTTTGGAATTTATTTTTGGGATTTATGTTCACACCTGAGATCTCCATGTGTCTCAGCCTCAGAATAAAACTTAGTTCTTTGTTTGTCTTACATCTTCACAGTGAGTTCTGAAGTGTTTGTCTATACAGTGCTTTTCTCTATAAATATCCTCAGCAGAAAGCTTACAAATAGTATTACAAGGTTATTTTCTTCTTGGTGAGAATTTTTTCTAAAACATGTGAAGTTTTTTATTAGACGGTAGATCGCGACACATGTCAAGGCAAACCTATATATCTTCTTACTGTAGTGGAGATAGCAGGTATCATGTCAGTATTGGTGCACCTTGCAGCAGTTTACAGCATAATATCAGTACTGCAGGGTTCTGCTTACCTATGAGAAATAAAACCCAACTGCTGGGAAGCTTCCTCATCATTATGGACCTCATTTAAGTTCCTTGTGAGACATATGCAACCTGAATAGATTTTAAACACCATGCTTATGCTTTCTACCACATACCTTTCTTAGTGAAAATTAGTTATGTGAATGTTCACATACACTTCACCTACTGACTCTGCTTTGAACACATCATTAACATTATTCTCCCTCTCAGATACCTTGTGAAGGTCTTGTGAACTAGGAAAAGTGGCTGTTCTTTCTTTAAAAGTAGTATCATACCATAACTTATTTATTGCTGTGTGGGAGCTGCATCACAGATTCTATTGCTACCCTTGACATTTTTGGCTTATCTACCTGTAGCTTTCTCGAGTGCCAAATCACTGTGGAACCTCAGTCTGAGTGGCATTCAGCAGGCTCCCTTACCCTAAATAATAGCCTCCTATCACTAAACCAGTTTATGGAGCTATTGAGTTGTGTATGTTCATGGAGGGCCGTGCCAGAATTTTATGTGGACTCCTTGCTCATGAAATGATGACAAATGCCTTTCTCATACATGAAATTTCAGAAGAAATTAAAGAGCCATCAGATTTAGTGATGATGGTATTATCTGATTTTTGAGGTCTTGGAGGGGTTTTTTTTGGTGCACAGCTGACGCTGTGATTCCTTCCAGCCTACAGGATTTTCAAGCACCGACCATTTTTTTTCCTCTCCTGGATTACATTTTAGGTTTGACAATGTGGAATAGATCTGATAAGCTAAAACATGTCTTCTTATCCACTCACACCCCACCAAAAGAAATATTTGTGTGTAAGGAATGACAGTGAAGTAAGAAGTCAGGCTCTGCTTACTGCAGAAGCAGTGGGGGAGGCCACAGAACTGAACGGTGATGAGCAGTCAGATGACGCTGGTACATGAAACAGCTGGGGAACACAAAAAGTACAAGATCTTTAGAATGAGAAAAAATCATGCTATGTCATTTATTCAAACTTCTACTCTTCTACTGTCTGAAAAATGCAGACAGTAACAAGAAAAAATGGCAAAAAAAAAATTCTCATTCACCTTATCAGGACAATTCTTTGGAAATAACCCTATAATGTCAGTTAACATAATATTTAAAAAAGTTTTCAAAAATTATATAAGTAAATGCTTAAATTTCATACACATTATTTCAATTTGGAATTTGATTCTCTTTTCTACTACTCCTGTGTTAACCCAGAAGGATTTTGCACAAAGTTGGGCAAATCACAATGCTGAAAACTGAAGTAAATGAGTGAACACCTAGGTCCTAAATTCATAAGCTTTGACTATATAATATTAGCTGTTCATGGAAAGCATGAGAGAAATTCAGAAAAGTTCTACTTGAAATTAGTTTTCAGACTCAAATGAGTTCTGACAATTTAGTATTGCTACAGCTCTCCTTCTAGCAACTAAATGATAGTGACATTTGTATTAAAGTCACCTAATGCTTGTCATTAAAATCTCTCAAACCTTAGCTATCAGTGGCTTATATTTTTTTGGTAAAACTTGCCTCTCATGTTATTATCTCCTGCCTTTTATCAAGGTTTTATTTCTTCTCCATGACACTCCAAAAAGTTTTGTTAATAATAAATAAGCCTCTTTCAAGTGTGAAATACAGACTACATGGAAAGACACAACATCTTTGAATATAAGTTTTTTTCTTATTAGATAGGACTTTGGATACAGATGGCAGATTATTGAAAAAGCAATCAGTGCCCTGTGAGAACATGAAATAGGATCTCATTTTCTTTTGTGGTTCAGTTTGCCCAAAAATCAAAACAACAGGTTAATGGAACAGTCTCCTGGGTGAAAGAAATGCTTAAAGTTAACACAGTAAAAAAACCTTCCTTCAATGTGAGAAGAGGTTGTTGATTTATAATATTTCCTAAGGTAAACTGCAATCTACATGCTATTAAAGATTTGCCTATCTATAGTTCTCTATTTTTATTTTGTGCATTAGGCTAGTGATATTTCCAGTATTCAAGAAGTGAGTTTTGTGTAACCACTTTTGTGCACAAATTATTCAGAAATGCAAATATTTCCCTCATGTCAACTGGCATGCAAGATCAATGTAATTAATAATCCATTATCACAAAATTGTTTAAAGCAGCTGGAACAGTATCATAGAGAGAAACAACTATTTATTTTTCAAATTAGTATGGAGTCATTCTGCTCAGCAGTTCTAATTATATGTGCAGCTACAGGTGCTATATTCCTGTTCTTTCTGAGAGGCTTTTCTGAAATGCCAGTGAAACTGGTAGATTTTTTTCTTCTGCTTTCTGTAGAGAATGTTTGGAGTTTTTTTTCCTAATTGCATTATGCAAGGTAAGAAAATAATTTTGAAGCAGGCAGAGAGTAAAATATGTTATTGCATCTTTTAGTGATTTTATTGATATATATATTCCTATATAATGAAAGTAAGCCTATTCCTCTTGCTCATCCAATTCTTAAATTTTGCATGGTGATCCATCAGATCCATTGATCTTTATGTGTCATGTGACAGTTGACTGAAAATAAATGCTTAGAGTAATAACAAGGTTACTTAATAATTATAGTGGAGCCTCTTCATATTGACTTCTGAGGGTGAGAGGGCAAGGGGCTTGGACTATAGGATCTCCAAAAGTCCCTTTAAACCCCAAACATTCTGTGATACTGTGATACAAGTAGTAGTTTGTTGCACTCATCCATGCCCCACCACAGGCATCTTTCAAGAATCAAGGGGTTTTTTAAAATTTTTTCTCCATTCTCTGTTTCACAGAATTACTAGATTACTAATAATGTATGCCAGATATGGCCCTGGGATATTGAGGTGTTGCAGATACACAGAGCAGGCTACTTTGATTCATTATAAGAGACAAAATAGACTGGACAAATCTGTATGTTAAATTGGTGCTACAAAGAAAACATTTGGGGGGAAAAATTGCATGAGGCTTATTAAAGAGTTCTCAAATCTTATGCTCCTCTTTCAACTACAATAACTTCCTCTTGGTACTTAAAATTTCAATAAATGGAGACTATGTTCCATACTCTATCCACATTTGCCATTTTAATGCACCAAACAGAAAGCATTATAAGACAATTTGAGAATTAAATGTGTATATTTTCCCTTTATTAGTGTCCTCTTGTAAAATGCAAATAAATATATACTGGGAAATATAGCCTTGCAGATTTGGTCAAAGTCTTGAAGAAATTTGAATGCATTAAGATGCTATACATATAAAATATTAATAAGATATATGTTTTAAAGTGAAAACACTTTAAAAGAGGTTTGTGAATTTTGTAAGAAAGGAAATAACAGTTGGTTTAATATTTTCTGTACAGTCTGAGTCTGCTTCAATCAGAAAACTGGGATATATGGCTTAGAGTGAGAACCCTAGCAGTGAAGTCCTCTACCATTATGATTTCCAATGAGATTTACATGTGCAGGCTTATTTTAAATGTGGTGCCATCATTCCCCACCCCCCCAAAAAAGGAAAAGAAAAAAAAAAGCCATTTGGAAAGAATAACTGAAAGCCAAAGTATCATATTTTGATTGAAATGCTGTTCCTTCATTTTAAATCCTAAAAAGGACAATGCAATAATAAAAATTATCAGACGAAGTCTCCATCCTTCCTTTTATCCTCAACCAAAGCACTGGTTTTCACATTGGATTATGAGAAATTATGCAGCACAGACATATTTCTTCCTCCTAAGTTTCTTTGATATTATTTCATAACTTCTACTTCCTCTTCAAAAGAAGCCAAATTCACAGGATCTCATGGTGGCTGAGTTTGGAAGGCAGCCCTTAAGTCATGTTATCTAACTTGACTAACTAACAGCCCCATGGAAGTCATGTTATCTAACCTTCACATAACCTATAGTCAGTTTGCCTGGATTGTGTCCACCGTCGCCAAGGTGGGAGTTTTTACCCCTTTTCTGGGTAGCCTGTGCCCATGCTGAGTCACCTTCACAGTAAATAAGCATTTCCTGGTGTTCAGAGAGAAGCTCCTCTGTTTCAGCATGTGTCTGTTGTCTCTGGTCCTGCCACCACACACCACTGAAAATAGCCTGTTGCTGTCATCTTTGCACCCTCCTTCAGATATTGATGAGATTTCCCCCGAGCCTTCTTTTCTCCAGGCCTCTCCAGCTCTCTCAGCCCTTTTGTCATAGGAGAGATGCTCATTCCCTTAATCATTTTTGTGGCCTTTTGCTGGAATTTCTTCTGTATATTCACATTCCTCTTGTCCTGGGGCACCCAACACTGGACACAGTACTGCAGGTGTGGCTGCACCATGGTGAGAAGATGGAAAGGATTCCCTCCCCTGACCTGCTGGCAGTACTTTGTCTACTGCACCCCAAGGTCCATTAGCCTCCTTAGTAACAAGGGCACACTGCTGGTTCAAGTTCAGCTCAGCATCCACCAGGATCCCCAGGGCCTTGTTTTGCCCAGCTCCTTTCCAGCTGGACATGTTCTGTCGCGTGGGGTTGTTCCTCCCCAGGTACAGGACTCTGCATTTTTCCCTTCATGTGGTTTATTTGGGCCCCTTTCTTCAGCCTGTCAAGGTCCCTTGGGATGGCTGCATGATCCTCTGGTGCATCAGTCACTCCTCAAAGTTTGGTGTCAGTGTCAAACTAGCTGCAGGTTCACTCTGCCATATCCTTTATCCCTGCCCTTGCAGGAGTTACTGCCTCCTACCAGGCTCTGCGCCACCCTCTGAGCCTGGCCATTCAACCAGTTTTCAATTCACCTCAGAAAACAACTCTGATGTGGATAAAATATTATGATCAAGGCACTTACAATTTATAATTTCTGTAATAATTTATCAGCTGTGTAAATTCAAAATTAGTAGTCATATCCATGTATTTATTTATGTGTTTGAATAAGTATTTTTCTATTTGTCTGAAAATGGATGTCAAAATTTCAATTATTCTCTTGTTTGTATTGATTTTACTGATGTATAACTCATTAGTAGTGACACCTAATGAGGCACACATGTTAAAGGAGGATTAGGTTCTCATCATGGATATATTCTTATTATGTAGAAACAAAGTACAATAAAGTTATTTAGTTTAAATTCCCTAATCTACACATACTATTTTGTATTGCAAAATGTCAACATGCATGTGGTGGTTTTTAATGTGATACTAATCTATATTCATAGCTGTATGCTGTTTTTACCTACAGTGAAAAAAAGTAGAATAACCTAATAAAACCTTTTAATGTTTTCCTTAAATGTTGAATCCCATAATTTTTTAAGTTTCATTCCCAACATGCAGATTGTCAATGACATGACATTTTGCATGTCTTTTGAAATTTCTGAAGGAATTTATAAATATTAAACAGACATCATAAGGAAAAGCAAGTCATCACATTGGGCACAGCAGTCAGAGTTCTTGCCCATGGGCTGGGGAACACCCTTTTTTCTGTTACTAACAGATGTCTTGCATAGTAGTACCCAATCTTGATTATGACAACAAATTATAGCCTACCTACTGCTTCCTGCAGTATTATTCCTCAAATCTGTTCATCATAATTTCATATTTGAATTTTTATTCCTCTTAATCTCCTTCCTACCTCTGGCTAGTTTTCAGTCTCCTCACTTCTATTTACCTACACACTTTTTCCTCCTTTTTCCTTTCTGGAGCTCATCAACCTTGCTTCCCTTCCATGCTACTCCCAAGTCTCCACATTGAATTTTTTTTTTTTTTTTTTTCCTCATTATTCCCTTTGGCTTTCTGGTTGTGACTTCTAATATTTAAGAACAATGTTTCTGGCTCTTGGATGCTAGGCAGATAGGGAAGGCAGCCTCCATTCTTTTTTTTCTTGGGAAAAGCAGAATTTAACATGGGTACTCAACAGGGCACACAGAAAAATACCATACAAAGAAAAGTGTTTATTTTTTTTTCTGTTTTTCACAAAATGTTTTTCAAAATCTTTGTAGTAAATCAGTGAAAGAGTTAATTCTGGATTCACGGAAACATGTCAAAGATGAATAAGAGGTGTGAATAGAACAGCTACTTTTATGATAAACAAAAGTGTTAACCCCAAGAATAATACACAACGGTGATAAAATCTGACACTGTATTCCCTTGCATTAATCTAGACAGTTTACTCATGTGGCTGTCCCTCAGACAAAATGTTACAGCAGTGGAATTGTAGGAAAGATGAATGCTGCAAAATGACCCATCTAAGCAATCTTCATAACTTTGGATATCTTCAAATATAAACAACAAATGCAATGGAGGCTTCAAGATATCTGTTCACCTCAATAATCTTTATTAATTAATAGCTAAAGATGAATATCCATTCCTTATATGCATTATCATCTTTGACATGTAAAGTAAGTAGTATAGCTGTAAATAGCTAAGCCTCTGGAAAACATGTGCAAATGCCATATTTTAAATAGTTAAGCCAGTCAAATTTAGAAAAAACATACCTAACATAAATAGCTTCTCTTCCACATTCCAAAGCCCAAAGAAAGAGAAATATGACCAGAAAATGTCATCTACAGTTTGTTTTTTTAATGAATATGGACAATAATTTTTGTGCTGCTCTCAAATCCTTTCCCTGAACAACTGAACAATATTTATGATATTTTACCTGAAATGTAGAAACTGAGTATAAATAATCATAGTCTGAGGGATGTAAACTTCATAAGAGCAGTATTCAGTTTAGACCAAAGTCTATGCAATATTGCCTATAAGACACACTCTTAGCCACTTTATCAACACATTCAGGCCAGGCTATATTGCTGCCACAGAACACAGAATTCCAAACAAAAGTGATGGAAATTTTAAATGTGATTAATGATATGGCCTATAAAATTCCAAATATTTTAATTAGGAGGTTCTTGTTGTCCAAAGAAAAAATTATTACCATATTTTCCACCTGAACTGAGAATATTCTATAAATTATTCTTGACATTAATACCATAGTAAATAATCAACACAGTAAATGGCTCATTATAAGTAACATTTTCTGTGATAAAATCCTGAGAAAATATGGCATTTAGTAATTATTTTTATGTAATGTTTCAAAATTGCATTTTTAGGGCTTTTTGCTCAGATACTGAGTAATTTGTGGGGTTTTAATCCTTTCAGCTCTGCTGGTTCTTCAGATTAGAAAGACTATTATCTTTGCATTTTCTATTATGCTAGATATGTTTCTTGGCTCATAAATGCCTTCTCTTGTTCAGCATGTAATTTTTCTTCCCACTTCATTTTTATCTTACTTTTTTTTCTTCCCATTTGAAATATCCATCCATAGTCTTACCAGGACTGAAAATGGAAATTACCATTTCAGGTAATTTTTC
Organism: Fringilla coelebs; assembly: GCF_963513975.1. Taxonomy (NCBI): domain Eukaryota; kingdom Metazoa; phylum Chordata; class Aves; order Passeriformes; family Fringillidae; genus Fringilla; species Fringilla coelebs. Next base: position 23,660,650 of record NC_140029.1, on the reverse strand, counting down.
TCTTATGTTCTTAATAATACTCCAAAATGTCAATATCTGAAATCAAGGATTGTTTTAGTATCAGTCTTGATGATCTTAATAGTATGCATTGCTGCCAAGATGTCATTTCAGGTCAAGTGCCAAGAGATAATGGGTTATGATTTAAGTGACCCCCCTCCAATTTAACAATAGTTTTACCAGACTGTAACTGTTTTTTCACACTTGATTTCTCCAGTAATCAAAGTACTCTAAAGAAAACACCACTTTTGGTTCTGAACTAACAAAAGGATGATAAAAACTAGTCAGAGTAAAGGAAGTAGCACAAAGCAAACATTGATGCATTATTTTTAGAGATCTCTGTCTCAGGTTTTCAGATAACTTCCATTCATCTTTCTCTAATGTTCTGAAAAAGGGAACTTCAAGGTTTGCACACTTTTCCTCCCATCTAGAACAGTCACAGAATATTGGAGTTTGGCATGCTACCAATACCATGCTCACTGAAGAAGGCTAGTTCTGCATAGCTGTAAAGGGATTCATGTTTGCAAGGATATAATGTAGTGCTCTAAATGTGAAAAACAATAAAAATTTAACTTTGAAGGAGGAAAATAGTGCCACACATCACTGTGTTTCTAATAGGAAGTCTGCACAAAGCTATCAGCATTTAAAAAGTATTTTTCCTGAATGGATCATTGATTGATGTGCTGGATAAATTTCTGCTATGAATATCCCTTGTGCCATCCCATTATGACTAATGGGGTTGCAATACTTTACCCTAAACCTAAATAATCTTTGACATATTTATATGTATTGATGAGATCCCCTCTCAGTCTTCTCTTCTCTAGACTAAACAGGCCCAGCTCCTGCAGTCTCTCCTAGCAAGAGAGATGCTTTGGTCCCCTAATCACCCTTGTGACCCTTTGCTGGACCCACTCCTGTAGCAATTTGTTTTTCTTACGCTGAGAAGACTGGAATTGAACACAAGACTCCAGATATACCCTAGGGGTGCTGAAGTTTTTGGCAAAACATAATGGGAACTGATACTTACTGACCTCACCTTGGAAAATATTCAAAACACAGATCTTTGCATTTACTGAATGTTCCGGAAGCAAACCAGTTAATTTTGAGTGTAATGCTACTTTGATATACTGAGATAGTGCTGGATTTTCACTGTATTAAAGCAAGCTGATTAAAGCAACCTGATGAAAGCAAAACAAAAGTTAAAAAAAAAATCACCAGTTGGAGAAGCTCTCTGAGAAGCTTCAGAAGCAAGATGTACTTGCATAAATAATTATGAATAAGTGGTCCATCTCTGTCACCATATTTTGGGAGCATCATTTAGACATGAAATATTATATAATCAGTTACAGCAAGCAACAAAATGGCTGATTTTCATCTTACTTTCAAAAGCCTGATGTAGAAATAAGTGATTACAATAATTAAACTGGCAGAAATTTCAAGGTAGGCTTGGAGAGATTAACAGCCAGTTTTCCACAAATCAAGACAACATTTTATATTTTCTTACTGTAGCAGAGAATCTTCTCAGAGGTTTACAATAATCACATGGTATGCATGATATTCTCAACATACAGATTGAAATTTGCTTATGTACAGTTCTAATTATCTCATTTCCCTGGAGGTCCATGTTGCTAGCAGCATCTCTGAACAACATTTGCAGCAGTAGATGAGAAGTTTATGTGAATAATAATAAGCAAGGCTTTCTATCACAGATTTTGATCTTCTGATGTAGCTCCCTTCTCCTGAAGGAAACACAAAGAACACAACATTGTGCCAGTTACTACCTATGGGGGTTTGAGGAATCTGCACAAGAGCTTGCTCAGTTCAATATGCTTACAAATTACTTGGCAGGAGGGAATAAAATGAACACGTTTCTTACAAAGGATGCAGTACTATTTAGGATAGTCAAGTCTAAAGTGGACTGAAGATTATTATATAATACTGAGTGGCCAAATGAGCAGACAAAACTCATTGTTTAGAAGTGCACTTGAATAAATGTATTCTAAATAGATCTGTATGTTCTCAGTTATTATGCTGTTGTCAGATCTCTGAGATCTCAGATATCTGAGAACACAGCTCAGTGTTGCATGGCAATCAAAATGGCAAATAGATTATGAGAAGTTGTTAAAAAAGGAATAGAGAGATAATAAATATCATATTGCTCTGGTAAAACTGCACAGTATGCCATTTCCTTTAATGTTGTGCATGATCTTTAAGAAAATACACCAAACAGGAAAGGGGATTAAAAAGGGAAATATACATAATCACAGATACTATGAAAATTCTGAAACCCTTTTCAACATGGAAAACAGGAAGGCTAAGGCATCAAGAATAGTATAGCAAATATGGTTTGTAACAGTCAAGCAAGATTGAATATAAAACATGAAAGATATCCATTTACCTCCAGAAATTGGATTGGATAATCTTGGGTCCTTTAAAACTGAGGCTGTTCTATTCCACTTTATTCTATTCCATTCCATCCCATTCTCATAATAAAATTAATGTATAAGAGAGTTTTTTTTTTTTTTTTTTTGTTTTGCTTTAATATTGCGACATGAATAGAAAATCAGAATTTCTGATTGGGATCTAGACACTACTGTTGCAAAATTAGTGTTTGTTCCATTTAGGGCAGCCCTACAGAATACTTTTTTCTTATTTTCCATTAAATGGGTTTAAAATAATGGAAGCTACCATATACAGAAGGAAGATATTCAGAGCAGGAGAGAATAATATTTGTCATGGAAGACAACATGGAAAATTTTGGGGCTGAAAAAAGAAAGAGACGACAATACAGTTCAGTGGGAGGGGAAAAGAAGAAAATATATGTTAATGCAGATACAATCATAAAAGAAGTTAAATATGTGAGTTGAGCCAGAAAGTCTTAAAAGTTGAGAAAGTAAGCCATGGGATTGACAAGCAATCCAATTAGTCTAGAAAACATAATTTCAGTTCTTATTAGAGTAGCCACAAACTACCCTAAAACTTAGGCAAAGAAACATATACAGTGTTTGCCTAATTTTGTTTTAATTTGTGTGTCTCATGCACGAGACAGTCCACTGCTTTGAAATTTATACCAATAATAGTAAAACTGCAAGAACAGCCCGTAGGACTCAACTCCAACAGTTGCAGGCTCTGTGACAACATCCAAGCTCTTGGATACAGACAATCCACACCCAAAAAATATGCCTTCAGGCATGAAACCTCATTCTGTTTCTAGACACCTATGAGCTCCACCTATACTGATCCCACTGGACTGACAAACGTGGCAATTCTAATTGGGTATAAAAGACAATTCAGATCTGAACATCTTTCTGAATAAATAAAGGCTAAACTTAACTAGCAAAACAAAACCCAAATCAGTCTATTATGTCAGCTGAAAGAAGTTCTGTTATTTCAGTTATACAGCTCCATTATCCAGTATCACAGGTACATTAATTGTATCTATGCTAAGCAGAAGTATTATATATATTACTCAACTCCATTTCTATTAGGTTGCTTCCAAAAAAAACCCCAAGAACCAACCAAAAGAAACCACCCACTCTATTGATATTAGAGGAAAAAAGGGCAAATGTCTGTTTTCCTCAGACACATACTTTGTAGTGTCTTTTAACCCAATTTGCTTAGTTTCTAAATGGCAAGCATTGATCCATATACTATTACAAACCGTGACCTCACCCATGTTTCAGCCCACTGGCTTACAATGAGCAAACCAAGTAATTGAATGCAATCTCAGTGGCAAAACAGCATGAAGAACATTAGAAAAGCTGACCCCTTCTCTCCACTCTCCCCTCAGCAGTCTATAAAATTTATAGAAAAGCTCATCAGCTTCTGCAGTGCATTCCTCAAGGAGCACAAGGGTTGCTGAACTCTGTCTGTAGCCACTTGATGAATTCTGTGGTACTCTACATGTGAGTTCCTCTCCTCTGTCCTACTTGTTGAAGCATGCAACAAATCTTACCCTGCAGGGGTTTATGATGCTATTGAACCACTGTTATGTAGTGGAACATTTTGAAGATCTAAAGTACAGCCTTTAAAAAAAGCACAAATAAAAAGTCTCTTGGTTCTGGAAGATCAGAAAAATTTAAGCTGAATTGACTTCTTCATGGCGCTTGTGGAATGCAGGCAAACATACAATAAAAGTTCCATATAGTTAACATGGGAAGAAAAGCATGAAGGAACTCAATTTTTCTAAAGAACAAACAAAGGTTAGCCAACCTATTTATCAATATTTCTTTGTACATGCTGTGAGCAATGTCCCCATGCACATCTCTGTAATATTAACTAAATTTTATTGTGATATTCCAAAGGCTATCTATGCACTTGAGCTATAGGCACTACATTTTAAAAGCAAGTGATACTAAGTAAAATATAGTCAACATTTTCTGGGACTGAAGAATTAAAAGGACAAAAGCCAGAAATCTGTACAAAGGACGTGCTCTTCTGATAGATTCTTTTTGTTCTCACCAGTTTATAAGGATTCCCAGACTGTGTCTTCAGTAGGTGAGTACAGGGACTCAAGGAGAAAAAAGGGTCTTCCTTTTTCTTTTTTTTTTTCTCCTCTCCTCAGCCCTAATAGCACCTTTTCATAGCTTCACTAGGAATGACGTACATAAATATCCATGAAGAAATATAATTTACTGCTTTTTCCACCCCTCCAATTTTTATTCTGTGGTCAGATTCATATTCTTGTACTCTTGAATCACTGCTACTAAACACACGCTCACAAGCATTGCCACCAGACCCTTCTCCTGCCCAGAACTGGAGCAGGATCAGGAGCTACTAGTATTTTCATATGGCAGAAAGTCACATCTAATTAGCTAGTCATTGTTGACTGCCCATTAACTCTGGTCAAGACCTCTGGTCTGTGCCTTCATTACAAATAGTTTGGGAGAGGGTAGCTGAGAAATCGCATGTGAGTATCTGGTGTTCAGGAAATGCTGTATTTTCCTTTTTTCTCTGCTTGTAGTTGTCTGGGTTTCTTTGAGAATCAGCCAGGTAGGATGAGCTGGTAATTAGTGTGAGAGACAAAGGCTAATTGCCCAATTATCCTTAGGAGGACATCTGGGAAACTTAATGTCCAGAGCCAATTGGAACCAGCTTGTGTTTAAGAACAGATTCCAGGCTATAATGTGGATAAATGCTCTTCCCTTGAAAAAAGTCCCTTCAAGTTACCACAAAATTAATTCTTTTAAAACACAAAATGAAAAAATGCAAACATTAAAACACTCACAAAACTAAAACACCTACATTGTGTATAGGTTAGTTATTCTTCTAGGGTGGGTTGATGCTGGCTGGACAGCAGGGGCCTACTGAGGCCGCTTCATCACTCATCTCCTCAACTGGGCAGGGAAAATATAACAAAAGGCCTGTGGGTTGATACAAGGATAGGAAAAGATCACTCACCAGTTACTGTCAAGGTCAAAACATACTCAGCTTGAGTGGGAAATAATTTAATTTATTATCAATAAATTTGGGAATGTATCCCTACTCCCACTCTTCCCCTCTGCGGTGTGGGGTCACTTCCACAGGAGATAGCCCTCCACAAACCTGTCCGACATGAGTCCTCCCCACAGGCAGCAGTTCTCCATGAGCTGCTCCAGCATGGGTCCTTCCGTGGGGTGCAGTCCTCTGAGAACAGACTGGGTTCCCCACAGAATCACAGATGCTGCCATCAAACCTGCTCCAGTGTGGGATCCACTCTCCATGGGGACACAGGTCTTGCCAAAAGCCCGTTCCAGGCACAGGCTTCCCAAGAGGTCATAACCTCCTTTGGTCATCCACTGCTCTGTCGTGGGGTCCTCCAGGAGCTTAGGAGATCTCTTCTCTGGTGTCTGGAGCACCTCCTTCCTCCTCCTTCACTGATCTCAGTGACTACAGGGCTGTTTCACATTTTCTTACTCCTTCCACAGCTGTTCTACAGAAAGTAGATTTTTCTCCCTGTCCTCTTCTTAGATCTGTTATCCCAGAGGTGCTGCCAGGATCATGGCTGGGCTCTGCCTCAGCCAGCAGCAGATCTGTCCTGGAGCCGGCTGGCACTGGCTCTGTCAGACAAGAGGGAAGCTTCTGGCAGCTTCTCACAGAACCTGCCCCTGTCGTCCCACCACCACCAAATCTTTGCCATGCAAACCCAAAATACCGTCTTACATGCTACGTTATTAAACTAGTCCTTTAGCCAATATTCCACTCTTAAGACATTCAGACTGCATCTGCATCAATGTTTTCATAATAATAAGATGTTGCTTTTGAAATGAATGCTCTCATTTCCCCCCCTTGCAGGACTTTGTGAAGCACCCTGAGAACGTGCAGACTGGATGTGTTTCAGATTGAACTAAATTGAAAGATGAACTGCAGAATTATGTTTAATACCCTCCAGCTACTAAGAGACAAATTAAACTCAAGGCTAGGCTAGAGATGCTGTAAAATAAATACCTATATAAATTTGCATACTGTGAATACCAGGTCCTCAGCAATTGTTTTGCTGCACAAATCTGCTTGTACCTGTAGGACCAAATAGTGTTGCTATTTTTCAGTGTATGCATAACATCAGATACACTGGTTTCCTGTTCTTAATTGTCTTCTAGAATAATCTTTTATTTCTCTTGTGATTAGATACCACAAAGGGAGATAAATCCTAGTAGGCTAAAATAAACCTGTGCTAATATTCCCATTGTTTTTTATTATTAAAAATTAGCATCTGTGTTTTAGAAAGTTTTATCTCTCTTCACAATGATTTTCATCACCAAATTTTTTAATGTTGTTAATTATACAATAATGCATTTTTAAATTAATACAGTGTTTATATGCACAGATATAGGTCCATGTACTTTATATATGCATTACAGCACATTTGCCAAGCTTATTTTAGACTTTGAAGCTTTTTTTATGACTTTCATCAAGAAAATCATGCATATATTTTTCTAATGAGAATGTGAGAGACACATGGTAAAATAAGGATGGTAGAAGCTCACTAGTAGAGGCTAAGGCATTAATTTTTAGTGCTAAGTTTAAAGTATATATATACTTGCTAGCATACTATACATTTTTAATTGGGTTTGCAAGAACACACTAATAAATTTTATTAGATAGTGATTTTTTACATTGCCTGCAGGAAATCTTTATGAAATATTACAATAAAAACATGTTTCTTCAAGAGGCATTAATGTAATAAAATGCATCACTAGTTTTGATTGCATTGATAGCTTGTAGGAAGAGAAGTCCCTTTAGGGAGATGTGCTTTATGTTCATGAAGAAGAGGAAAGACTATTTTGCAATGCATTAAAACCTTGGGAACCATTAGGTTTGTATAATAAAAATCTTGTAAACACTGATAGTTTTATGGTTAGTTTTCCCAACAGCTGTTTTACAGAAGAACCTGTAGATACTTCAAGTCATAACACTTTTCAAAAGGGCCATAGTAGCTTTTTGTTAACTCAACCTTTATTTTAATTTCCCTAACTTGCATAACCATGAATTGTGCTCCAATTTAAATCAATTGTAATAAAAACTTATTTTCAATTTTGTGTAATATGAAACAATTTTGGAGGGTCCATTTACTTTAGAGAGCATATATTATTTTTTAGTGAGGATACAGAAACAAAGAGCTCTACTTAGAAAAGCATAATGAGAAAAAAAAAAGCTTTAAAAAACCAGAAAAAAAATTTTTGTTGCCTGAAAGAAGGAGATATACATGATGGCTCAAGATAGTGGGACAGATTAAATGCAGATCTATACAGGTAAAACAAATTGAGTCATAGTTGAATTTAAGCGCCCACCTGAAGTAAGTCCTATAAATATATTGACTCAAGTTGAAGGGCAGCATTCATTATATTTTGAAATAGTTGCCTGATTTGGTTAGAAAGTCAAAGGCATCTTTGTCACAGAAAACAGCACGAAGGGTTTAAATGTGTTCACAAGGATAGGACAATTTTATTGGAGAGAAGACAGAAATGTACGAAAAAACTTCAATAGAAATCTAACCCCATGGTTTTAATTAATCCATTCAAGGGTAAAACTCCATAATGGCACTTCAAGGGCATAGCTGGAGGAATGCTTATGTTTTCATATAGTTGAATAACTGTTGACAAGTTTATGGTTTTTATTATTTTCTTCCTTTTGACCATAGAATGAAATCTAAAAGTAAAGCCATTAAAGAAAAAGAAAAATCCTGCCTATTCTTTGAAAGCAAAGATGGATCATCATTAATTAAATGGAACACAGGGTACTGAGGTTTCTCTGTAGAAAAGAACTGCAGTTTCAGTCTATGCTAACACCCATTGACCAATAAATGTATTTGAGTTCTGTAGTAATAAACATATTTCCTTTCCTAACTTTTCCAAGGGTAAACATTCATATAGTTCAACTTTTTGAAATCATTCCACATAGACTTTTCTTGGTCCTTGTGCCTTGACTAGGTACGAAGAAACCATCTCATCTCTCTACTATGTGCAACATTATGATGATTTTTTGTAAGAAAAAAAAAAGAAAAGAAAAAGAACAAACAACCAAACAAAAACAAAACAGAAAACCTAAAATACCAACACCTGAAAAGAAAAGAGAAAACAGAAAACAGAGGTGTTTGTATGGTGACCATGAAGTTGTCCAAGAGAAAAAACATGTTTAATTGCTGAGGATGCTTAATGAAGAGCATTTATAAAACTTCTAATCTCTAGCAGATAATCCTATTGGTGTCTGCTCAGACTCTAAAGGTGGTGGTAGCCAAGTCGTGATGTGCCACATTTCTTCTCTTATTTGTGATTTTTAATCTACCACATTAAAAGAATTTTTTTTCTTACCCTGCGGTTTTAAGTTCCATTGAAAAAACCAAAAGGCTAAAGAAGTTCCTAGGCAATGTTTAAAAGAATGGGTAGAATGATAAGGGAGCTGTATCAAAATATTTCAAACTTTGTTTACTTAGGTAAACTAAGGCTTTTCTTTGTAATCCTATTAAAGAAATGAAACAAAACCGCTACAGAGAGAAGGGCAGTAAATTACCTTTTGAGTAAAAGGCCTGTGCTTGGTGTTGAATGTCAGCATAGGAAAATTCCAATTGGGAAAGAAATTCTAGAGTAAGCCTTTTCTCCTAGGTGCTGAGAGAACCACTGCTCCTCAGTATCTCAGCTATCAATATGATCATTTAAAGCCCCTAGCCCAATTAAAGGTTTGAGAGCCTTAGAGGGAGTAGTCACTCAAATTTTACACTCAGGCTGGAGGAACACATGGAATTTCCTTCAGGTGTTCAAAAACACCATCTTTTTCAGGTAATTCAGTACCCTAAGAAGAAACCAAATTTTCCAAGGGGAAACCCGAAACTAAGACTGCAGGTATAAGTTGACTGTTTAACAAACATGAACTCAGATGCACTTGAGTAATGAATTTTGCCTGAAAAATCAACAGTAATACATATTCTTGTGCCTTTGATTTTACTGTTGTAAGTAAAAATTACTTAAAATGTGAGATCATTAATTTTAAAATCTCAGTTTAATTACAGCTACCTTTCTTGTTTCCCCTCCTTTAATTCACCTCCTCATTTTTATAAGTCTTTACTAATTTCCTCTCATTGAGGAATAAATGTTGTTTTTCAACAGGTTCTCATTTTAAACCTTAAATTCTAATACTGCTAAAAGGAGATTTCATGAAGCAAGCCCTAAATAAAACATTCACTCTATTTGCTGGTGTTTCAAGCATTAAATTAATATTCTCAAAGTTCATTCATTAAGTCCCTAACTTGTAATTAGGATTCAGGCCATGCTTCTGATTAGACAGGAAAAAGAAATCAGCCCACAGAGAAAGGCAGCTTTTCATTTGAATCCAATCAGGGAGAGCAAACACACTCCAAAAACGGTTTCTGTGGTATATAGATATAATTATCATGAAGGAAAAGGGAAAAACAACTCGGAACCTTAATGAATGTGAAAGAGGGTGGTTTAGCCTTGAAAACTCCCTGCAGCAATGTTACTCTTCTTAGCATCAATCCTGTCGACCAAAACTTGGCAATAGATGACAAGAAAGTTTCCTCATAATTAATCTAGTGTGCTTCATTATATTCTAAAATGTCTGAGCTGATTTATTACATCTGGTAGATTCATGTAAATGAAAGGAGATGGTATTTGGTACTTACACATGAGCAAGCAAAAAGATCATGGCAGCCATATTAGAAACCAAACCAATCCCACACTTTGAGGTGGGATGAAGAACACCATTAGAATGGCAGCCACTGGCACTGCTGGATGCAAGATCACAAAATATTTCCAGTGTACAGCATGGAAAAATGAAAATTTGCATTTGCTGCAGGGAGTACAATTAAACTAAGTTGCGTATGAAAAGGCAGAATCCTGTTCTTAGTTAACATAGTTCTCTTAGCTCCTTGAACTCTACTGATATCTGAGGGTTGATGAAGTATTTTTATAAATCAGATCACTTAAATATGAGATAGTTTCAGGGATCTAATTTTAGGTTTCTGGAATTCTTATTTGAAATATAATAGTGAAGATTTTTAAGCTGCTGTTGGCTTATGAACTGCTCTTTGTCAATAGATTGTTATTAAAAAGCAAAACAATTAATTTTGATAGAAGAGGGTGATGTGAAAACATAAATCTTTGCTGTAGTGACCAAAGCTAAGTCATACTTCACAGATTTCAAAATATATATTGACAATTTCTTTTAGCTAGTTAGTTCACTAGCTGAAGTAGTAATTTTTATGTAATGCACATTATAAAACATCACTGAATACCATAGATCTTGTATAAAAGTTAGTCTTCCCAGCCATATTGCCCCTAGGGATTCACCTCTTCTGCTTTTCCATACACATTCTCTCTTAAATCCACACACTACCCTGCTCAGTAGGACTGCAGACATTTAACCAATATTGGCCTGAGAAACACCCACAGTAGGCCTAAAATAAAAGTAATTTATCTTGACACTACATCCACTTCTAAATTCTAATGAATTATTACTTCTTAATACCAAAACTGCAACAAAATGGCCAATTCTAAAATTTGCAAAAAGCAAAAGCATTTAGTTAATATAGGTATATAAAGGTAATATGTAGTCCTCTTATTGCAAAAGTCCCATACTTTCTCAGTGATTTCTCATGGGAAGATCCTTACAGCACTGCCACCTCCTTCTTCACAGCCAACAACCCCATCCCTCTCTTCACCGCTAGCTAACCCACCCTTTTGTGGCACTCTTCTTATGGGACACAGCTGTGGCCTATTAAGGGCAGGCCTGTTCCTAATCTTTGGTGATCAGTACAGCTGCAACTCCTCAGGTGGGAGACTACCTTCTGCACTATTTTCTTACATTCCATCTCTCCACAGTAATAAATGTATTAAGTTAATAGATTTATTTCTAGAACTTCTCATTCATATTCATGACTAATTTTGTGTTTATAAAGCTGAGTTTTCAGACACTCAGATTGAGAAGTAGGTATATAAAATCTTTTGCCAACATTAAGGTATTTCTAGTTCTGGACCAGTGCTAGTATTAGGAGCATTTGGACCAGTAAATAAGCTTTTGCCATTACTAATAAAGGCCACTGAGTTTCTGTTGGACTAACTGCTGAGAGCCTTATCACATGTCTGAGGTTTCCACAGCCTGAACTGGTCTTAACTTATTCTAACAGTCATTTAAAAGTAGTAGCATAACTATTGTCTAACATGCTTTAGCTCAAGGAGATTAAAAAATTAAAACCTTGTTGGAGTTGATGGGAATTTACAATCACTAGGGTTGAAAACCAGTACAGACAGAAGAAAATTGGTGAGACTATTTGGTCCAATATGTGGTATAATTTATAACATAGGTAACATAAAAAAATACATATGTTACATAGGTAACATAAAAAATACAACATTAGTGTAACATTCTGCCCTGATCAATCACAGTGTCACACAATGGTTACACAGCATGACCCTGGGTCCTTCCCAGAAGCATCCAAAGAAATTCTGAAAGTCAAAGTATGTATATTTAATCTGCTGAAACGTATCATATTCTTTCAGATCTGCATCCAAAGAAATATACAACAGAGGGGGATGTAGTAGCAAAACTGACTATAGGTGTTGAATTCACAATGTGATAATGTGAAGAAAAAGGAGAAGGAAAGACAGTACTGAAAACAAATAACGATGGGAAAGAAATGAGAGACAATTTTTCATCTACAACAGAACAGATATTATGTAAAATTAACAGTTTAAAAAAAGGGAGAATAATTATCCTTTTGAAAAGGTTAAGCTCAATAAAGGAGCAGATAAACTGAAGCTTTTTTGTAATACAGAAACTGATAGCCCTTGCCTACTTGAGTGCGATGGTTTCCTTTGGAATAGTCAATTTTCTCCACAGTAGCTAGTACAGCTGTTTTGAATTTGTGCTGCAAACAGTGTTGATAACACAGGAATGTTTTTTTGCCTGTTGCTGACTAGGGCTTACTCAGAGCCAAGGTTTTCTGTGCCTCTCATCCCACCCTGCCAGCGAGCAGGCTGGGGGTGCACAAGGAGCTGGGAGGGGACACAGCTGGGACAGCTGGTCCCAACTGACTCCAGAGATTTCCAAACCTTATGACATCATGCACAGCACATAAAACTACAAAGAAGAGGAGGGGGATGCTCAGAGCAATGTCTTCCCAAATCAACATTCTGCGTGATAGGACCCATCTTTCCTGGGGATGGCTGAACACATGCCTGCCAGTTGAAAGTCCCAAGTGAATTCCTGGTTTTGCTTTACTTGTGGGTATGACTTCTGCTTTAAAGTCACTATTAAATTCTCATTATCTCAACCCATACATTTTCCCACTTCTGGTCTTCTTCCTCTGTCTGCATCTCACCACTACAGAGTGAGTAGAGTCTGTATGAAGTTTAGTTGTTTGCTGGGGTTAACACTGCGAGAGCAAATGCACTTTAAAAAGTTATATATTTGAAATCAAAATTTTGAGTTTGGGGAATCAAATGCTAAAAACCACTGAGGATGAAAACAATATTACTTGAGCAATTTAGAAGTTAAATTTTCAAATGCATCTGAAGTCTGTGGTAACAGCAACTTCTGTTCAGGCTAGACATACTGCTATGAAAACTAAGCAGAAACAGAAACAATTTGAAGATTATCTAAGTGTGCAATAAATAAAAACAGTGATATTATGTTAAAATGGGGAACTTGGCATAAATTGAACAGTAATATTCTTGTGTTTGTATACTAGAATCATAGACACACTAGTGATATGGTCTATTTAGGAATTCTGATATGGAAAAATTATCTGACCATAAAAGAAAAGGATCTTGTCATTTTAGAAGTGAAATATTTCTAAAACCTTGACATTTGTCTGTGAAAGCTTAGGTAGTTTCAGTTTTTACCACTTAACATTCAAACATTTTCAGGAAAAAAAAAAGGAAAAAATAAAAGCTGTGTTACTAACTTAGTTCTCTTGGAAGAAACTTTGGTAGATAACTGATTTATCCTGAGTAATTTTTTTTTCTAAAAAGACTAAATTTGTGAATAATTTCTTCAAGGTTTGACATTTGTGACTCATACCTTACAAAACTAGAACATTTGCCTTATGAGTACATATTCCTTTTTGGAAGTTACCATGATAAAATCATGAAGACAGCTCCTAAAGGAGTTTCCTTTGAGAGCACACACAATTCTCTGAGAGACAAGGTTACTAACAAACTAGGAAAAACAGCTTAATAATTTGAGGTCATCAAGAGATGTGCCCTAAACTTTGTCAAATCTATCTAATGATGACTGGTAGAAGCACATGTTGTAGTAATTTAAAATCATGAAAGTATATAGATTGCAAAGAGAAATTATTTAAAGGGGAAAGGAAGAGTAAGAATGAGAAATGGAAAGCAATTTCAAAAGTAGAAGGTGATTCATAAGTTCAAAAATAATTTCTGTCCCAGCATCTCTTAAACATATTTCTGTGTGATGAAGCGAAGAGGCCATGACTTGTGATATTTATGAGATCCGAAAATATTCTATGCAGTACAGCATTGGATTAGTGGGGCACATTAGACAGAGAGTAGCAGAATTCCAGAGACTAAAAAGAGAAAATTTCTGTTATTAATTTCTCAACATTATTCCCAGCTGAATTCTAGTCAAAGTAATACAGAAGCTGAACAATGCACTTTTACCTATATAAAAGTACAACAAACGAATACATCACAGAATTTTTTATATTTTTTGACTGTAGAGAGACAATCTAGAACACAAATATTTCAGAACAGCATTCTGTATTCCGTGGGACAGAGGGGGCAGTTACATAGGGAGAACAAAATGGATATCTCGAGGAATTACTGAATCCATGACTTTAAAATTGAAGAAACTTGTTTTACTCTTAGGGGGGCAGCAGACTTCCCACCAGCTCTGTACTATGCTTTTCTTCAGGAGATTTCAGGGTCTATGAAAACACTTCCCTGGAAACCCTCACTCTTCTCTGGTTTTCTTTGGGAAAGACTGAGGGATCAAATCTGCTTTAGAGTTGGTTTTCAGGCCCAGCTAAAGAGACACACTCTGCCCACAACCGAGGATGCCTTGGTGCGTCAATTGACACAGGCAGGGAGCTGGAAAAACTGCAAAACCACAGCTGAAACGCAAAGAGTAAATTAGCTCAGCCAATTACCTTGCTAGGCAGAGGATCCCAAAACCACACCTGGCTTTCTCAATGCTAGCAGGCAGCAGGCCTGATGTTTGCACCAATTTATCACAGGCTTGTGCACATGGAGTTTGCTACCATGCACATGTGTTTGCTACTGAGATCTCAGTGCCTTTTATGACTTCTGAGCTTTGATCTTCTCTCTCCCAAAACAGGGAGCTCAAGCTTTTCAATGGGAGTGCCTCCAAGTCTCCCAAAACACATTATCTCTACACAGAAATTCTACTTCTCAAAACAGAGGATAAACAGCAGTAGGCATAATATATGAGTTTCCCACACTGTTGTTTTCCAGACCTTGGCATTCCCAGCTGCAAGGTCGTTTGAGTGAATCCACCATCCTCCTTGCTATTCTTTTGCTTTTAACTCTTTCCTCCCAACACTCTTATTTGCTACAAGTTCAAGATTCTGGTGGGGATCAAGTGTGGGAGCTCAGGTCTAGGAAGAATAGATGGTTTCATTTCTCCCAGATTTCACATTTCACCTACCACATTTCCTGTTGCTGTGGCTGGCTTTTAAGATGCTTCAAATTTTATTTGAGCTAAATCATACTTTTCAAGCTTTTTGTGACCTGCTGGTTTTATGCTCTTGTTCTACAGCATTTTTCACTATCAATAAAATTGGTCAGAGACTTTTGAAAGTCATTTTGCTTTTTTTTTTTTTTTTTCAAAATAATTAATGTCAAAACCGTATTTTTGGAGGGAAAATATATTTTAGTATTTTTTATATAGGAGTAGAGTACAATTAAACCCTTCAGGAAACATTTAGAAGCTAAATAAGATAAGTCTTTTATCAGATAATCCCAAAGAACTAATTCCTTTGGGCTATATCCTTCATACAAAACCTTCTGTTTCAAATTCAGCTTTTATTCATCAGTATTAATTAGGCAATAACTACACTTAAGAATACTCTAGATGATCAAAAGGACTATTGGTATTTCTGACAGCCCTGGGAGATTAAAGATACTAGTGGTCTAAAGCAGGAACCATCATTTAAGCTGTTAATAAAGCTATCTTTAGTCTGTCCATTTGTGATATTGCTGTGCTCCTTCTTACCTCATTACCAAGGTATCAGACTGCTTCAAAACCTACATACATTTATTCTGTCTCCATGGTTGTGAGGTAGGAAACTCAGTGGAGCAATTAAAAGAGGCTGAAACTGCTGTGTTAAAGATTTGTAGGCAGCTAAAGATGAAGATGAGTGCCTAGTGGGATTTTGAAAACGATTTATGGGTTAGGATTACAGCAGCACCTTGTGTCTGAAACACTAGATGTCTAGCTGTTACTTTAGGTACTGTTCTCCAAAAGGAAATTGAAAGCACGCTGTTTATTCAAGTTTTTTAAAGTGGATACAACATTTCTTCTCTTTCTCTGATCTTCTTTCTCTTTTTTTGCTTTAGTTTGCCTTTCCTCATACTGCCTTCTCTTCCAGAAGTTGTCTCATTTCTCCTCTGTTTCCTACTCTAACCATTATTTCAGAGAGAATAGCCCCACCAATTGCTCCTCAGCAGCAGCAGCTCAATAAATTGTCTTCTGAGTGCTTTTCAATGGCTCAAATAATCATGAGGCCTATAGCTGTGGTGCTGATTCCATGTAAGTTGCTTGCCCTGCATAAGCTTGAGCTAGATCCAATGGTTCAGAACAATCTCATTCCTAAACCTGAGGCTTCAGATACTAACTATTGGGTTCAGACATCAGTAGGATTCCTGACATTTTTTGAAAATTGCTTAGTTCATTCAAATTTCTAGTTATATTTTCCACGTATGTTTGCTTCAGGAAAATGCTGTTGTACATAATCATACAGGTAAAAATAAAGAGTAAAAATAATGCAAATATTCAAACAATATCAAGATGGAGGTAGTTCTCTTGTAGTTTATTTACCCTGTTTCATTATAATATTTCTATCAACTTTCTTCCTGTCATATACAATTTTCCTTTTTCCCTATGTACGTGAAGTTAAAATATCTTTTTTCTATCCTTGTCTGCCTGCTTGGAAGTGGATGGTGCTTGATACTGACTTAATTTAGGTGATAGTCAAATTAGTAATGCCATTGTGAGTTCTCTGATCAGCTCATGGTACTTGTGAACCAAATAAGTGATCATAGTCATTAAATTAGTATTAATTTACGAAAATTAATGACAGGTTCTGAAAGTAAAAATGCAGCCTGAAATCCTGTGAATAAGGTGCTGAATAACCAGTAAAAATGGGCTCACAGTTCTCTAAGAAAAACGTATACAAATTGCTATTAAAAGTACTAAATGATAAAATTATTATTTCTGGAATCAAAAGAAAAAAAAAAGTAAAGTATTCACGTCTTTCTGCAGTATTACTGAGATATATACACCTCATAAAAGGTTCTTACACTGAGAAAAAATTTATCATTAATTATACATTATATGCCCATAAAAGTAGCCTTATTTAGAGAAATTCTCATAAGGCTGCAAAAGCAAATGCTCAAAGGTAAGGAAAAGCTTAATCAAGATTGCTGTGCAACACTCTCTCTTTTTTAATAATGTAAGTGTAATAATTGGAATGCATTAGAGAATTCTATTCCATTATAACTCTTAAATTTTGGCAGTTGGGTAATAATAACAAGAAAACAGTGGTAAGAAATTATACAATTAGAGCAAAAATTCTGCTGTAAAGAATTATTTTTTTGTGGCTAGATGCTTGCTTTTTTGTTTTCTTTTTTCTAATGTTTGTTATTCTAGAATTTAACAGCCAAACAAACCCAAATCTTATAGAATTGTTCAGTGAAAAATTTGGTCTCCACTTGAGGCTGAGGAATACCACTAATAAATACACTCTGTGCTGGAGGAATTATCTTTAAGATATTCCTATTTGTACATATGTCTAAATAGAACTTGCATTGCCAAGAATACAAAATCCTTTGCACAACTGTCAGTTTGATCAACATTTTTTCTCAACCCTTTCCTCTAAAAAAAATCCTTAAAAAGAAGAACACTGATGTCATCAAATAGGTTTCAAAGGTAATCAGAAGTGGGGAAGCAGCTTTCTCCCTGCAAATAATTTTTATTTTTTCCTTTGAGAAATAAATAAATGTGATCTTGGAAAAGTAAAGATTTAGTTGTACCAAAAATGTCTTCAGTTAGGTAAAAGGCTGTTAAATTTATTATTAGGAATGTTACATCATGTCATATCAGCATTGGTTGCACTGATGTTTCTTATGGTAAAAGAAAAGTCTCGTCCCATTACTGGCTATCAAATCATATTAAAGAATACCAGCTATCTTAACATAGTGCAAGACTAATAAGATATGATAGAAGATTGTTGTTTTGATAAGACTTTCAAATCATATTAGGCAAGTAATACTACTGCTTCATGTTTTCTTTGCACTGAAAACTGCCACTCAATATTCATTTTTTGCTACATTTTTCTATTGGATGGGAAAATAATCTTGAAAAACTAGTAATAATTTGGCTGGCAAGCGAGTACTCCCTTATGATAGCGTGATCTATATACCCACAAACATAAGAGTTTAAGGTAACAGAACTTGATTATTTCAAAGTCCAGTCTCTATCTTTAATATTTTATACTCAAAACTGTGCTTTGGACACAAAGTTTCCTTTTCTTAGCTGGGTGAAATCTGGTGTCTCGGAACCAATTTTTCAAAAGCCTGATATGACATAGGCAATGAAGAAAAAACATGCTAAAGAAGGATCTGTTTTAAATCTTTCTAATTGTGTCCAACCTTCTGAGACATATACCAAGCAAAATGTACAATTCAAATGCACCCTTAAATTTTAGCATAGAAGTATTATTATTATATTACTTTTAACACTCTCACAGCATCTTTGAATAACTCAGTAAGTGGGGGTTAGAGGAGTGAAGAGTGAGGTATTTTAAGGAATATCCCAGAGAGTCAGTAATCATTGACACAGGGTCTAGTTAGAAGCTGGTCACTAATGTGCTCCCCAAGGTTCAAAACTGGGCCCAGCATTGTTTAACTTGTTGATCAATGACCTGGATGAAGGAGAAGATGCCTCCTCAATAGGTTCAGTGACACCACAAAGTGTGTGGCTGACACCACAAAGAGGAGTGGCTGATACCCCAGAGTGCTGCGCAGCCCTTCAGAAGGATCTCAGCGGGTTGGAAGATGAGCAAAACAGAACGGTCTGAAATTAATCAAAGGCAGATGCAGAGTCCTGCACCTGGGCAGGGTTAACCTCATGGACCAGTACAGCTGGTGGCAACCTCTTGGAAAGAATTCTGCATAGAAGGGCCTGAGAGTCCTGGTGGACAACAAGCATTCATGAGCCAGCAGTGTCCTTGTGACCAAGAAGGCCAATGGGATCCTGGGGGACATTAGAAAGAGCACTACCAGCAAGGAGGTGATCCTACCCTTCTACTTGGCCCTGGTAAGGCCACATCTGGAGTGCTGTGTGTATTTCTGGGCTTCTTAGTACAAGAGACATATGGAGCTCCTGGAGCAGATCCAGCAGAGACCAGCAAAGTTGATTGAGGGACTGGAGTATCTCCCTTATGAGGAAAGGCTGAGCAAATTGGGCCTGTCTAGTGTGGAGAAGAGATGATTGAGAGGGGACCTGGTGTCTATCTGTATCTGAAGGGAAGGTGGCAAGAAGGTGAAGTCAGGCTGTACTTTGTGGTGCTCCACAACAGGACAGGGCAATGAGCCTGAATCAGAAGAAGCTCCACCTGAATATCAAGAACTTCTTTACTATGTGTTTACTGTTCTGGGACGGATTCTCAGAGAGGTTGTGGAGTCTTGCTCACTGGAGATATTGAAGAACCAGCTGGATGAGGTCTGGGATGAACCTGCTTGAGCAAGAAGGTTGGACCAGATGATCCACTGTGGTCCCTTCCCTGACCCATTCTGTGATTCTGTGATTCTTATATGACAACTCACGTGGTGATGTCATGATCATCCTTTAAGTAAGAATTTCAGTATAAGACCCATTGAGACCTTAAAGGAGACATAGTCTGTTGTGTTCCACATATTCTTACGGTCAGAAAGGAAACACACCTTATAGATATTACTGTTAGTGTAACCGAGATCCTAGCAGTGTAATCAAAGAATCATTATTAATTCAGATGCAATTATACAATCTAAAGAGTAATAGAGTCTGACACACGTTATAAAACAAAGCTTTACTGAGGCATTAGGAAAGATGAGCAACAAGAAGCCCATAGAGCAACTTACCCAATCACCAAGAGCAAATGTGGCATGATACAAGAGCTATGCTGCTGTGGACAGCCAGGGACACTTAATGTCCAGGGAATCTCACCAACAGCCAGTTGTGCAGAAATCTTCAGAGTGTGGGTAAGCGTTATGGCACTCTTTGGCTCCAGCAATGATGGTGTGATTTGAGAGGATCCTATCTTGCATGAATAATATGGACAGCAACCTGCTTACACTGCCTATGCTGGTAAGGAGGCCAGGTGCTGTCTGTTTATGCAGCCAGGGCTGGTCAAAAGCAGGGTGTCAGCAGTCTGTCTGTGCTGCTGATATTAGTTAAGGGGCAGGGTATCAGGGCGCAAGGTGCCAAATCACTAAAAGAGAAACAAAGCAAAAAAACCCTGCACGCTTCTACAGAAACAAAAGTAAGAAAAAATTGGTCTTGGGGAATTTGAGGCAGTCAGAGGAATTTGTTGTGGGAAAATTGCTTGATATGACAGCAGCAATACCTTCTGCCCATCCTGACCAGTTCACCTGAAACCAGAACGGACATGTTCCAAGAAATATGTTTGCAGCAAAAATATTGTCAGTTAAATGGCTTAATTCTTCCTGGGAACTGGGGATGGAAAGAATAGAAAGAATAGTTTGATAGAAAGAAAAATGTTGAGGGCGAAGGGGTCATGCAGCCTGGAGAAGAGAACAGGGGACTGGTTAGAGCGACGTGTCCCATTGAAATTTTTACCTCTGTAGCCCAGCTATTAGTGTTGCTACTTCCAGGACATGAGTGAGTCTTCAAGGTGCCAGTCTTCAAGGTACCAGGCTTACTTTGACTAAACTTCTCTTATCTTCTTGAAGTTTTGCTTTCTAATGTTTTTTTCTTTCTTTTTGTTTTTGTTTGTTTGTTTTTTTGCTTGTTTGGTTGTTTTGGGTTTTATTATGTTTGGGGTTTTTAGGGTTGGGTTTTTTGTTTGGTGCGTTTTTTTTTTCTGATTACTAGGTTGCTATAAGGACCACATTTTTATAGAAGTAAAGAAAAAAGCCCCCAAAACCATAAAATTTTTCAAAATCAATGAAAAAAAAAAAGAAAGAAAAAGGACTAAAAGCACTTTGGAAAGCACATACAAACCAACTCTGGTAAACTTCCCCAGAAAAAGAGGAAAGATGAGGAGGAATAAGAAAGCAGTAAAGAACCCAGAAAACACTCTCTGATCCAACTATTGCTATGCTCACCAGGGAAAACTGTTATAATTAGCCTTATAAGTGAAAGGGACATCAGAAAAGTGAACATAACTGCTGAAAAAGGAATAGATACTAACAATAAGCCTTCAACAATCTTAAGTACATTACTATTATATTACTATAATGATGATGAGGGTGAAATCTACTTTGAGCCTTTTATTCTACTAAGTAAATCTGGACAAATAATCGTTCTGGACTAGATTCCTGATATTTCAATTATACTACTAATAAATTCTTGTCTCTATTCTTAAATTGTGTCCCTTTTTTGTTATTTTGAAGTTTTAAAATGCATTGGGTTAAATATAACCTGAACAGCTTGTGAAAAATTCAGTCATGAGTGAAAGATGGAGAAGTTAGGTATCCCACCATACTGTCTTCCAAACACATCTGTGTGCTGGCAGGCTTGATGTGTTCTGAGTAGGACACCCTCATCTATTGGATCATGCAAAGTGCTTGAAGCTACTTTTTGCCATTGACATTTTAACTGGGGCTCATTCATGACGCTGCATGTATTCTGTGGAATGAAGATACCGTGAAAAGTAAATGAACAGAATCTCAAACACTATCACAGCAACATGGATATGGTTGTACTTAGTAGTCTACCAATAAGTTTTTGCGATAAATTGAATTCAATATTGTAGTTATGACTAAGTATGCATGTTGTGCACTTTTGTTTGTTCCTTTTTGGGTTCTTCCTTAATTCATTCCTTCTTAAAGAGAAGGAAATATTCATTCCTACAAAAACATTAGATTGAGCATTTTCTGTTTGAGACTTTAAGTCTGCAAACATTTATGGCATTATCTGTCATGTCTATTAGATACTTATCCTCTACATTAAATATTTTTCATCTTCAAATTTTTAGTTATGTATTTAAAGCTATTATTGTAATTGGAAAATCACAGAGTGAAAGAATGCATTTTCTACTGATTTCCTTGGGAACTGGGAAATGCCACATGCATTTCTGAATGGTGACAAGACATGAAACAAATGATGTATTTGAATAATTATCAATTTTTTTTTAAAAAATGACAGATAATGCCTTTGTGTTTATTAACTGTGCAATGCTGTAGCTTTTTGATTAAGGGTGTTTGCTACTTCATACAGTTGCCATTACAGTGTTAAGAAATTCTCATCTATCAAATTGATTTTAGAAGTAGGATGGTAATTAGAGATACATAGTTTTGCTAGTTCCTTCTTAGATTTAGGTTGTTTCTCCTGTTTATTTTGACTTTGGCAGCTGTTTATTTAGTTGTTTTAAAGCTCATTCATCATGCATTTGCTACCTACTAGGGTGTGAACCAGTTCTGGGACTGCCAATCAAAACCTGGCTATTTTAAGTGCATGATGCTGAATAAATAGATTGAAGGAAATATCATGTAACTTCTATTGTTGCTGATAAATTTCTCAAAATAGCTGCTTTTCTGCGTGCAAGCAATCAGGCATGTTTTGCCAATACAGAAAGTGCTTACAGGATTCTGTTGTGTTGCTCATTAATGCTCAGACAAACATTAGACTTCCTGGTCAATCAAACCAATTAACTGCTGCTACTGAGCTGTATAGCTACAAAATTAAATTTAAAAATTTAGTTTTCTTTTACAGTGTTGGACTGAAGTTATCAGAATATTTATAGTGCTTCTGCAAACCCTCAGGACTCTTATTTGAAGAGAACTAGATGGTAACAAATTTACCTCTCAGGAATACTATCTTCCCTAATAAGTGGAGAAGAATAATTAAAACAATTTGATCTTGATCATATGAGCAATGAAAGATGTGGGTGCTGAATGCTGAGAAGGGGGGATAATAATTTTCCTCAGTATTCTAGCTTCATCCTTGCAGCCCAGTACTGATGTGCAGTTACCTCTTATCATGCTTAGTGATAACATGCTGTCCCAAGGGAACCCCTGGTCCTTATCTACAGGGCTAATTTTTTTCCATGCAGTTCCTAGCTTGTACTGAAGCACAGTCCTTGATACCTCAGGTGCAAAACATTGAATTTCCTTTTTCTGGCCCTCATGAAAATTTTGTAGGTCCAATTGTACATTTGAGTGTCTCCTGTCATTTTACTTCAGCTTGCCGAGGTTGCATTTTGGTCCATCACCCTGACACTAATGTTGCCTTTAAATGGCATCATCCCTTCGGTGTCACTTGAACATTTCGTAGCACATGTCCATCTGGACTTTTTCCTATGGACCTGTACCTTTTCAGTATGATGACCTATTTTTCACTAGTCAGTACCCATCTCTGTAGCTTCACAACAAGGATGTTATGGGTAGAACATGTCAAAGCCCTGTCTATCTCTCAGCTCTTTCTGCACCAGCTCTTTCCAAGCTGTATGATCCCATGACACTCCACTAAGTAGTCAGAGAGCTGTCCTGAGCATGTGTAGCCAGACCCCTCAGGGGAGGGACAGACAGAGCCTGCAGGTGCACTTACAGCTCTAATGTTCAAAAGTGGGGTTTTTTGGAACAAGCTGGGGTCTTTTGAAAGCTCAGGAAGAACATCGTGCCCAGTATATGAACTGGGGAAAGCTGGCCAGAAGGGACCATTCCTTGTTCGTATCCAGACAGGACATCTGTCAGCAGGTGGTGAGCAATTTTATTGTCTGTCACTTCTTTCTGTTGGGTTTTATTCCTCTTTCCTTTAAAAAAATTAAAAAAACCCCAATAATAATAATTTGCAATAATAATGACCATATTATATTAGTCATATATTTATTAGTCATATATTTAGTTTTAACTGTTAAATTGTTCTTAACTCATGTGGTTTACCTTTTGTTTCTCATTCTTCCCACTGGGGAAATATCTGACACTGTTTGAAAAATGGGGTGGAACTGCATTTAGACATCTAATTAAACAGGGCTGCTGACAACAGCAAAGAATTGAGGGCAACAGTGAAGCTAAAAGCTCAGTGAAAGCAAACTATTCCTGTTGCATTTTCCTGAGAGCAGAAATTAGGATCTGTTTGTTGTCTGATACCGTAGTCTAAAAGTGCTGTCAGGTACGACCATATCCCCAAGTGCCACATCCAGACACCTCTGTAACACTTCCTGAGGTGACCCCACCACCTCCCTGGACAACTTATTCCAATGCCAAACATGCCTGATTGCATGCATGCAGAAGGCTGATCTAGAACAGAGGCTAGACAGAGCTAAATAAAAGAGTGGGTGCTCATTAAAAGGCCTCAATGGATACACCTTGGGCAGTACAAGAGCCCAGCCAGGGCTGCACCCAAGATGAACCCAAAAAGGTCACAAAGTGGATGACCGGTCATGAGGTCTCTCACTTCCGTGAGCTTTGGTCTACTGGCAGACTGGAGCCAACCATCCAATCACAGCTCCAGGCTATGAAGTTCCATCCTCCCTGTTTTTATCTCTTCAATTCACTGCTGTCCACACTCTCTAAGCCTGGAGCTTCAACAGCTGTCCTTGGATAGGAAAAGGATTGTTTTCTCTACCCAGCCTGTGAAGAGAACTTGACAACACCCTATATGAAGCTCAGAGCTACATACCAAAGCAGCACAGAATCTGAAAAACATAAAAGCCAAAACTTAAGGCATCATTTCCACTCCTTTAGTGATTTTATTTTTTCCTAATATCTAATATGGACCTTCTCAGGCCCAGGGTGAAAGCACTTCAAGAGAATCTCTCACTAGTGTATGAATTGCATTCATCTCTCAAAAAGCCCCCCAAAACTTGAGTTGGCATTGGGATTGAGATTTTGATAACTAAAGCCTTTGGAGTTTTGCCTCATCTGTCTGGATTCCTATCTTGCCAAGTAAGACAGTTGCTACTTAAGACCCTCATCCCAGGAGAAGGTCAACCAGCTAGAATATTTATTAAGAGCAAAGGGTGAAGTTCTCTGCTGATTTAGCATGTCTGAATGCTGAAAGCTGGGCTCCAAAATGCATATCCACATGCATTCTCTTGCAGTATTGATGTAGGATTGTTATATAAAATTGAGGAGAGGCAATATCAAATGATCTAATTTGACAATTATTTATTGTTGTGTGATATCCTTGACAGCAGGCTGGGAATATATGGGAGTAATAAAGGGACAAGATGCACATACACACAAACACCCCCTGAGTTATTTTTTGTGATAAATTTTACTGGAATTCACATCAGGGCCATCACAATGGTAATCTGTAACACACAATGTGCTGCTGGTGAAGCCCATGCCCAGAGGCTGCATCGATAGTCTTTGTTGCTCACTCACCCTGCTAATGTGAAAATGAGAACTGTGGGGTGAATCCTAATAGCTTCTGTCAGGCCTCTTAGGATGAGTGTTTGTATGACTGCATTGGCTTCTCATTTATCCTTGCTATCACTCCCTATTCATTTCTCTCTTGGCTTTGAAGGTGAAATCCCTTATTCTCTTTCATCTGAGTTGACAGTAGCACCAAAGCTTTCTCTCCTGTGCTACAAAATTCTTCTTTGCAAAGCATGGAGAGATTTCATCAGGAAAGAATATAAACCAAAACAAAACTGACTTTTTTGTGTAGGAATGTCATTAACACACAGTTAATTGCATAATCAGTTTTTCAAACTGATATTTAATCCTTTGTTTTTTTCTGCTGATTTGGCAGGGACATAAGTGTTCACAATGTTTAGTTAATATAGAACATTTACAAAGTAAAAGGAATTACTTCCAATTGATGGATTCTTATTTATTCAAAGTTAAAAAATTAATAAGAACTGTTACCTTTTTGAATTGTTTGGACTTTACACAATTTTAAGCACTGCCTTATTTCTAGGAAGACCTATGGCACGCCTAGCAGCCTATAGGATACAGATGATTAGATTTAATGAAAACTGGAGTTCCATTTTTTTTGCCCTTTGGTTCTCTGAATCAATGCACTCTGTGAGGAATTGCTTACATTTTTGATACACATAGTCTTCTGCTTGTCAACCTTGCAAAACTGGCTCTTTGATTCATGGAACCTACAATATATACCCATCTCAAACTTTGCTACACATCTTTCAGCTTGGCTGACAATCGCTTGTTGAAGTTTCTGTGTTGCCCTTCACACCATACAGCTAGGAAAAAAATTACTTGACCCACCAGTAATGCCCTATAACCTCTGATAATGATAGAGAGCAGATAAAAGTATGAATTTGTCCCTGGGAAAAGTTTATTTGTAATTACTTTGTCTCACTAGAGGGGCCTGCATCTAATGCAGTCAGTAAATGAGATTTTTTACAAAGGAAAATATAAATTAAAAAATAAAGAAGGCTTTCATTTTAAGGTTTCTACAAAGTGAGAAATATGAATATATTTTTGATATACAATATAAGAATTCAATGCAATACCACACCAATTAAAAAAAATCCTTAGAGTTTTTTTTAACACAATCAAGAAGGATATGGAAAATCTCTATCCAAATAATTCTTCTTGTGATGGTTTCTCTGATAAACTAAAGGCTTTTTTATTCAGGATATAAGTATAGTCAAAGACTTCAAATTCATGTTAACAAATTGCTGTCCAAGTTGCAACAAGTGCAACTATCCAAATTACTATATTTACCACCAGCAATGGTGGCAGACATTCTTGCAGCAATCACATTTTTCAGTCCATTGATCTATTATTCCTACAGGAAAGGAAAGAATGCCCACACTGACACACACTGTGGATCAAGAAGAGTACAAAAACAGCTCTCCTGCATTCCTTGAGATTCATAGTTCTTCAAAAAGGAGAAGAGTGAAGCTAGGAATTGAGCTAAAAGGGCTGAATTTCCCTACTCCAAAGATTCAAACTTGATTTCTGTGGTAGATAAAATAGTTTGTCCTTTATATATTCTCTCTGGCTGCAGCTGATGGATGTTCATCAAACTTTTGTGCATAAAAATGCCACAATGCTTAGAAGCAGGGACAGAAGGTTTATACCTTGGCTTTAACCATGCAAATAATCTGGATATATGATGAAAATCATAAATTTTAACTTCAAAACCAGCAGAAACGCTGACCATAAGAATAACAGGAATAAAATATATTCTTTAACTTTTGTATAAAACAATATTGGAATAGGGATGCCCTTCAGTTAATAATATTGTAGCTGTAGATGCTTTCATGGACAGAATGGAAGCTTCAGAAAAAATTAGTAGAGAAACCCTCCAGATGAGTCACAAGGTGCAGAAAAACCTCCCTTGCTTTCTAAAATGCTTCTCAGAGAGGAGTCTAGGCATGGCTGGATCCGATTTTAGCCCCAGACTTAGTGGTTTATGTTTAAAGGATTCTACTGGTGTAATTGAACCTTTAAACAACTTTGTCCCAGAAGATTAAGGATGAAAAAGCAAGTATAATTATATAAATACAATTAGTTATTTATTTAAATTGATTAGAATAGTGACAATGTTTAAATGAAAGACCTTTTTAAGAATTATTTACTAAACAGTATGGATAGTTGTAACTGCTAGCAAAATGCAATACTTTTCAAGCAATATTGCAGCAAATATGTTAAAGAAATTATATGGAAGCAATTATATTAAAGCTAGTGAAACATTTAATAAATAGTGATTGATATTATTCACCTAGGTGAACAACTGTGGATAAAACTCTTTTGTTTGGCCTCGAGAAGCAACCTTGAGGACTGTCCCCACTCAAGGGAATTATTTTCACACTCATTTGAGAGGTATGCTGGAAGTCCTCATCATGAAACAGTGGTGTTTTGTAGTATAGTGATTGCATGGCACTCACGTACATTTCACTATTATGTGTTGTGATGCTTATTCAGTAAAATATGCTTTGCTGCTGAAAAAAGTCTAATCAGCTATGGCTTCTTCTGCTCAACACTTCTGACTCTCACTTCCTATCAGGGACTGCACATCCCTTCTGGTTCCAGCCTCAGTCAGGGAGATCTGCCTTGCACATCCTCCTCTAGGTGGGTCTGATGCTTTGGTCAAACTGGTTGTACCATTCTTCAACACTAAAACAGGGGATCATTTTTTGCCATCTTATCAGTGGTCAGCAGACCCTCCTTGCTCAAGCCATCATTGATAACTTGTAAACAAGATACAGTTAGGGCTGCTTAGGCAGAGTGTCCTGATTCAATGCAACAAGATACTAGTCCATTTATACAGTCAGAAATCACAGAAATCATAGAATTGCAGAGTTTGAGTTTCTTTGAGTTTGATGGGACTTAAAGTCTAGTTCCAACCTGCCTGCTATGGGAAGCAATGAATCATTTGATTCTGTTTTCTGTCTGAGTAACTGCCATATGAATACTACTAAATGGCATCCCTAGTATTTAGTCACAAAATTGTTAGAAAAGTTAGAGGTGGGAAAAACCTATTACAGTATTTAAGGAAATTTATTGCTACAGCAGGATTTTTTTCCTCCTGGAATTGTATTTTTAATAGAGTGAAGGATTAAAGCACTATCTGGAAATAGCATTTGTTTTTCAGATTAAATCTTTTCTCCCTTCAATTTATCTTCTAATAGTTCTTTATACTTGTGTATGTTAATCATTTATTCTCTGTTCTGGGTGTCAGATTATAACTATGTTTCTCTTTTGCCTTTGCTTAAAACCCCAACTCATTTAGGCTGAGTTTCTAGAGGAGCTTTTGAAAGATAGAGGTACATATCCACTGATCCTCAGAAGATTAATGGGATTTGGGCAAAGAGCATCCAGTCTTCATTCACTACTTTTGAGGTAAATGTACTTTCAGCACATTTAATCCATATTAAAATTTCTCGCTGGACTAATTATCTTTCAGCATCGTGCAATATGCAATTACAGTGACATTTCATGTTCATATGAATCATAATTATCTTCCTATCTATTATCTCCCTATGACTATGGGCTTTTGCATATACTTATCATCATTGGAAAGGATGATTTTACTGTTACATGTGCATTTTAATACTGTGTCAGTATATCCATTAGGAGATAGTTATAATTACTCCCACACAGAAGTAATTGCATTGATGCATTTTTAAATATTTTCTCAAAAGAAAAATCACATCTCTTTTACTAGATGAACCTTAATATGAACATACTCATTTGTTTTACCTCTCCAGAGTAAATTTCTGAAACAACATTGATTTTTCCCTTTATGGCAGTGTAGTTTATTGCAGTGTAGTATTGGTTGCATACTACTCACTGCCTCTGCTTCTATATATTCACATACTTATTAAAAAGCTTCTGATTTAATGTCAGTCTTTCTGCCATCATCTCTGGAAGTCAGGTCAGGCTTCACAGGAAGTTACAGAACTATGGCCAATGTTGGGTGGGATAACAAGAAGAGCTTTTTTAAGGATGATAAAATCAAGAGCGTGTCAAGAGAAAACATTGTACCAATACTTGTTGAAGATGGTCATATAACAAATATGCATGTAGAGACTGTAGATGTGTAGATGTGTACATGTAGAAAATGTAGAGACTGTCAATGTGGTTTTTTTTTTTTTTTCTCCCAGTCTTTATAATACCAGTAGAACTTGAGCTGCCTAGTCCTGGATTCAGTTAATGGAAATGGTTCAAACCTGTGTCAGAAGAGATTTAGACTGGGTACCAGGAACCATTTTTCTACCTGCAGAGTAGATGAACCCTGAAACAGACTTCTTAGAGACATGGTCAATGTTCCAAACCTGTCAATGTTTAAGAAGTATTTGGACAGTGTTTTTAACAGCATGTTTAAACTTTTGGTCAGCTCTGAATTGGTCAGGCCATTGGACTGGATCATTATTACAGTTCTTTTCTAACTGAAATATTCTAGTCTATTCCATAAGTAAACTGTTTATGTCTTAGTTCCATTATGTGATTCCCCACATTTACACAGGACTTTATGGATAATATTTCATAAGAAAAAAGTCACTGTAAAATTCTCATATTCTCACTATGGTTATTAAAGTTATATTCCTTAAGCCACTGTTATCACTTTCTAGAGACCATTCATCATTCACAAGCAGGATAAAAAACAGATGTATTATTTAAAATATGTATTCCAAAACCATCTTCTAATAATTCCCATAATATTTTGTCAGTTCTCAATGTCTGCTCTATACCAGCTACTTAAAAAAATTCTTTGCACTACTTGTCTGGGATGCAATCTCCTCATTTCTCAAAAAAGCATATTGTACAGTTTTAGAGTGGTTGATCTCATTATTTTGAAGCTTAATATCCTTGAAGATGTCTCAGCATATATCATGAGCAATTCCTCGAGTTGCAAAGTTATCTCCCTGAAAACGGTCTATATAACCCTGGAAGCTAGCTGGCCCTGTATTACAAATGATGTGTGCAGTCCCTGTTTCCTGGCTGGTTCATTTTCTTTTATCACTAGTCTCTCTAGCCTTCTGACACCCTCTGTCATCTGTTAACATTTTAAAAGCTTTTTGCAATATTTTACTTGAGGAGAGAAATGGATGCTACTACACAGGTACTTGAAGAAAAAAATTCTGGAAAAGAACCTATAGTAGGCAAGGATTTAATGTGTAGACAGATCAGGAGCAGATGATCTATTAGCTCTTCTGTCAAGTCATAACTTTTTTTAGGCTTTTATCTGTCAACAAAAGTCCAGCTGTATCTGTGTGCTCAGTTAATGGGAAATGTCACAATCAGTGAGAACCTAGAAAATCTCTTCTATGACATTGCAGTTTTTTATGAAGACAGGAAACATAAATAGGCTGTTTTGGTTTTTGTTTCACATGGCAATCATCAGTTAGCGATGACAACATCTTATTTTATGAATTTCAAGTCTTAACCTCCATATAACATTATTCATCAAGGTAAGCTAAGAAGCATTACAGCTTTCCAGACAAGGAAGCAAACAAAATAAACTTCCACAGATAATCTCTCTACAGGTTATGAGCAGTTAGATTTTGTTCTGAACCGTAACACCAAAATTATTTTGCATCCTTTGCCTTGTGGTGCTTGTATTCACAGAATAAAGAAGTAGAATTGAGAAGTATGGCTTAGCATTGGTAACCTGACTTTATTTCTTATAATGGAAGTATCTTCCCAAATAACCTGAGGTGTTTTTCAGTTCCTGGAGTAAGGTCAGTGGTATAAACATGAATAATAATGGGAATATTTTGAAAGATGTCATTGCATCCCTATAGTTTACAACTCTGGGCCTTCCACAGAAGTTCTAAAGACTCTGTATCAATCATCAACCCAAACTTGCTTTCAAATAAAAACATGCACTTCAGGCTTGGGAAAAAGTCTATGTCTACTACTATTATGGCCCTTGGAGAAGACTTAAGGAGGTAGAGATGTGCAGCAAGTTACAACAGCCGCACTACATTTTGTATTGAGGGCTTGAGCAACCCATATGTTATCATAAGACACTACAATATAATCCTATATATAACAGAGCATAGGAGATTGCACTGAAATACTCACTGTCATAAAATATGGGTTGTATATGTGCAGCTAAGGTTGCTGTAGTGGACATTAAGAGATAACGTTGTTTTCTGTCAAAACAAGCTGTGTGGTTTTGATTGTTACACCAAAGAAGCCACTGCATAGGGAAAATGACAATTCCTGTGGATGGGCTCTGCACATCATGCTGTGGCTGTCTACCTGAGGTCCGTATGGTGCTACATGAAAACATCTAAAGGGATGGAAGATATACTCATTATTTCTATTTCTTTCTTTAATAGATCTTGTTAATAAAGCAATTCTGTTATAGTATTTGCTGCCATGCTTTTTCTTTTTGGATCTGAAAACAATCCTGTGCTTTTGCTCTCCTGATATAAGACGTGCTGGAAGATGTCAGGTAGAAAATTACTGGATAAATGATGCAACAGTTGATGTTCAAGAAACCTTTCACTATTCTTGCTGCGCACACACTAACTGCCTCTTTATTTTACTCTGGCCATCAAAATTTTATTGTGAAGCAAAAGAGGCTTTTGTTTTCCAAAAGTTGTGGAAGAACAATGGCAAAAAATAAGCTGAAGTTGCAAGTTCAGATTTAGTGCCTAAGATTTTATTTAACTTGCTAAATAAAAAGCAGACAAATCTTGTCCGTCTACTCTAAAAATTCCTTTATAAGTTGCAGTAAGTATTATTGTAGAATAATAGAATAGTGATTAACATTCTGTTTATGTTATAACAGCTAGAAATGTTCCGTACTTCTGTTTAGGCAAAGTTTAATACTCCGTCAGACAAGTTATGGTATCCTGGGCATAGTGCTTGTACAGGGACTTGACTATTTCAGAATGGACTATGATAAACTAATTAGCATATCATTAGGTCAGGTGCAGTTTGCCCAGCCCACTTTCCATTCATTTAAATAAATTACTAGTAGTATGGTTTCTCCTAAAACCAACTACTCTAGTGATACTTGTTGAAGAAAGTAATAAATTATGGGACTTTTAAATGTTGCTAAGTAAACATTTATTTTTCCGTTTTCTTCTCACTTTTCCCAATGAAAAGCTCACTGTAGAATAATTTTGTGAGTTTGTCAAATAAATCTACATTTTATTCTAATGTCCATTGGTCCTGGTCTTTTGACCTTTATTAAATAGCTCACTCTCACTTCACTAGTCAAAGGTGATGAAGAAGAAGCTAATGAGCAATACTGTTATTCTGCCAGATGGAAAAGTAAGAAAGAAAGTAGAGGAAAAGCTGCTCAAGCATTAAACATTCTAATATTTTATTGACATTCATTTAGTTCATAGCAAACAATGTAGTTTGACAAGACCTGCAAATTTGTTCTTTGCTAATTCTGAACACATTATCATTATTACATTATAGAACCCAGATTACTTGCAAAGTCAAGTGGCTTCCAAAAACACAATTCGTACTCTGAAGTAGCAATGATCTTAATTTTGATTTATTATTGTTCATTGTTTACTTATGTTCTGTTTTCTCATACTTACACAGACCAATAAATAATGTTAGAACATGTGACACATGAGACATGCTTTATTCTTCTCTTCAGCTGCAGATATCAGAAAGCAGAGTAATTATTTCAAAATTCTAAATTTGCAATTCAGTTTTGGCTTTCCTTTTGCTTTGTTAGTATGTGTTTGGGTTTTTGTGTTTTCTTGGTTTGCTCCCTCCAAAAATTTATATGTAACAATCAGATTCTCAGAAACTTTTTAGATAACATCACTTCTGAAAGTTCACAGATTCACAGACACCTAGAAAGTTTGGGTTGGAAAAGATATTCAAAAGTCAGCTAGTTTAACTGTTCCACAAAGAACAGGGACACAATTTCAATCAGGTTGCACAGAGCCACATTCAACTTGATCTTGAGTGTTTCTGGGGATGGGGGCGTCCTTGTCTCTGGGCAACCTGTGCCAGTTTTTTGCCATCCTCTGCAAGAAAATTCTTCCTTATACCCAGTCTAAACCATGCCTCCTCTATTCTAAAACCATTACCTGCACTAAAACATCTGTTCTTATCTTATAGATTCCCTTCAAATACTGGAAGGTCTCAACTTGTCACAGTGAAAACTTAAAGTAACCAATGTCATATTTTAAAAACCTCTTCCTTTAATTCTGATAATAGGATAAATTTTTTTTAGTGTTTTGTTAAAAATATTTTCCTTTTTGTTTTCTTTATTTTCTGCTTTTTTTGTTTGTTTTTCCTACTAAATAAAACAAAATTTTAAAACAGAAAAGTACTTGGAGGTTAATATGAACTGGAAGTTGTTAAATTTCTGCAGTCTAAAAAGTTTTGTTCTTGTCATATAACATGGTAATAATTGTACACATTAAGTTATTGAAAGAATCACAATGGTGTTCCATATCTATGGAGCTGGAAAGCAGAAAATTCTATTGATCGTTCAGTGTATGCAACATGTTCTAGAAAGTCACTTTTCATTAAAATGAAATTTATGACATTTATTGAAACTACCTCAGAAATAATAAAAACTTTCACCAAAGAGAATACATTATTGTCAGAAATTATTTGCATGGGAGGCAACCTAAAGTAGGCAATTCAAAGAGTGCAATACCAATCAAACAATGTTTGATTATACTGTATTAGGGAGTAAGAACAAAACTATGGATATTTTCCTTTCCTATTTCAAATAAACCTATTTTTTTCTCCCCCATTTTAAACTTTTTCAAAGAACATTGATGCTCAAAAGAGTGGGCAACAACACTACTTTTAGAAATATGGGACAATCTCCCTACAAAATCTTAAGTTTTAGCCAGTGAACTCACTTGCGGAAGCAATATAATCATAGAATTCTTTGGGTTGGAAGAGCCCTTAACAATCATTATAGTTCCAACGCCTGTGCTGTGCTCAGATACCCCTCCCAGTAGACCAGGTTGCTTCAAGCCTAATCCAGCCTGGCCTCAAACACTTGCAGGAATGTGCCACACACATCCCATGTCTCATTACCCTCACTGTAAAGAATTTCTTCCTGATATCTTATCTAAAGGTATCTTTCAGTTTGAAGCCATTCCTCTCCATCCTATTACCACATGCTCTAGTAAAAAAAAGTTTTTCCACCTTTTGTGTAGTCTCCCTTCAGGTACTGTAAGGTCACAATTATGAACCTTAAAAGAGAAAGCTTGTAACGGTAAGATGATTAAAATTTATACCTAAAATTTGCACATGGATATTGTACTATACTGGAAACCAATGTAAACATTCAAATGCAATCTATTATTAATTCAAATGTGCACGAAGTTTAAACCGGAATCTTAAACCTCATACTGTCAGAAGTATCTGAAATCTACTTCAGGTATTCAGTTTTTGTGTAGTCCAAAGTAAAGACCTTACAGAAATAGAAACTGAGAGAAAAAAAAATCTGGTTCTCAAATGTTTTCCTCTAAGGTATATATTTCACTTCTCATAATATTTTGGATCTGTCAAAAAAAATTTTTAAAAACTTATTGAATGTATATTAATATTTATGTTAATGACAGCTGTCCAGATTTATATTTAGAACTTATATTTTTTCAGTGTACTTTGATGTTTTTTTTCAGAAATGTTGAGCAATAAAAATATAATTCTTGAAGATGTGGCCCTATAATAATCAAAACGAGGGATGTCAGACATCTATAAAGCTAGCAAGACAAGTAAGTAAATAACACTTCAGTGTCTAAAGGCTCATATGCCATTGTCGTAATTTATTTTTGTTTTCTACTCACCCCTGACACATCATGCCCAGGTAAGTTGGACAATGAAAAGAAAGGTCAGAAAACATTGCAAAATTGAAAGCAATTGATCATATAGCTCTCATTTAAAGCACATACAAATTTATGTAAATGTGTATCAGACTGGTACTGGCAAATTCCCAGTGTCATTCTCATCAATGCTTCTGACTCATTCCATTACCCAAGAAGGATGGACTAAATCCAAGCCTAATCTCTAGTTTGAAAATCTGCATTTCTTCTTGAGAGAGGATCAGATTTCCTTCCTAGCCTGTCACTCCCTATTGCAATCCCAATGTAATACAAAATGGTAGTGCAGAATAGTTTGTAAGTTAACCACAAAGGAAATTCTGTCATGTAAGTATTTTCTGAACATTTGAAAAAAAAAAATTGCTCCTACAATATCACGTAATTAATATGTCATCCTATAATCAAGAATTAAATGGTATATTATGACTAACTGTAAAAGTCTCCAAGAAAGTTGTGGAAGAATGTTTCAATGTTCCTCAATGTTTAATGTAATATTCTACTCTTACAATCAGAAACACTTATTAACCTGAGATATTTTTCTACAAGTAATGCACATGACAGATTGAAGTCTGACAAATTTTGATCATGCAGCCTCTGATTTTTATCTGTGTTAGTGCCCTGTTGCTTAGATGTTATCCATTTTGATATGTTTATACATCTCAAAGAAAATACACCCTCACTTTTTTTATTGAAAGAAAGTGGAAGACAGATAAAAGACATTACAGCTGTCGAATCTCAGGAGTTGGGCAGACATTGCACAGCATCTTCTGAATACTAAGATGCCAGTACAAATAACACGTCAAGGTAATTCTATTTGGAGGTCTAGGCGTGTCAGGTACTGAATATTGTAATTACTCTAGCTAATGTGGGTGATTAAATGAAAGTTCCTCTGGAGTAGACTTCAAAAAATCTATTATGGCTTTGGTGTAAGCTTTGGTATTGGCTTTCTTCTTCTTTGGAAAAGAAAATTATGGAGGCATATAATATATATATATATGTTTTAGAATATATTACATACATTCAGGTTTAACTTGATATTTTTTCCCAAGGGATACTAAGACACTTGTGGGAGGTTTTTGTCAAGTTTTTAGAAGTGTATATCACTTACTCAGCACTTATGATCACAATAGCAACAATAGATATGCGGTTTAGAAATCTGCAGATTTGTGACAAAAAACAACATTCACTTCCACCTGCATAATTGTAGAAGCCCAGAAGATAAGGGGCTAATGTGTGTCTGTCAAACACCAATAGCTGTGGAGTCAAGCAAGGACTGCATAAGAACATGCTATGGAAATAGGCAGGAAAGAGCAGGATATGGCTGGAGAAGGGGGTCATATGGAAGTGGGACAGCACTTTCCTGTGTCAAGTGGCCTGTCCTGGCTCCTGGAGATAAGCACAACAAAGTATGTTGCAAGATCAAGAAAGAGTCAAATAACCGGCAAGACCAGTAATGGAGGAAACGAGCCCCAAAGATCCCCAAAGCCCTTCTATCAGTTTCCAGAAAGGTCTAGAGGAATGGACTGTCCATGCTAACTCTTGCATAGCAAGTGAGAACCTAAACCCTGGGACAGGGAAATCTTATCCATAAAAAGGCATCCCTACAAAGCCTGGGTGGTGACCCCCAGGGCCCTGGACATCCTGTTGGCCAGATCAACATTGGACCCAGGACAGATGATCTTCTTTCCTGTTTCTCTCTCTCTCCTTTAAATATTTGTCTCCCCAAACCCCTACCCAAATCAATGGAAATCTTCAATGAAGGGATTGAACTTCTTCTTTAACACATTGAAGACTACACTTGAAATTTATGCAGCTTCTGAAGAAGCAATTTCATCATCAGAAAACATTGGAACATTTCTGGAATTTGAAGATCATAAAGCTTCAACTGTAAAATAGTAAGTAATATAATGGATTTTTTTTCCTGGCTCAGAAAGCTCAGGGTAGGTACTATTTATTTTTGAATTGGAGTCAGATGCTGTGTTATGTGTGCCTAACTGGTGTATTGCAATTCCTAGGCAGTAGAGTCTGTCCTACTTGGTAAAGTTGTAGTTCTCATAGCAGGCAGTAATGATGCTTTACACTCAGTAAGGAAAATTAGGTACCTCCAGGGAGCAATTAAAAAAACTTAGGCAAGTTATCAGTCTTTCTCTATTGGCAGCATAGAAAAATGCATTATTCTACAATGATTCAGTAATTCTGCACTCAGAATGAAACCTCCCCAAAAGCAAAGCACTGCATTGGGAAAAAAGTGTCTGTAGTCTTTGAGGTTTATTCTCCAATATATAAAACTCAAAAGATAAAATAGGATGAAGATAGGATTTATTCTCCAGAGCATATTTTCCCCAAGTGTAGTTCTTAATACTCTCAAATAGTCTAAAGAAATAAAGATTTAATTAATGATCCATAGCTGATTAATCCCTCAATTAAAACTGTTCCATATTGTACTCATGTAGAATGCCTCTCTTGAATCTTAGGTGACACAAAGTGATTTGAAAAGATGGCGGATGAGCCATTTCTTTACAGATGCACTCCACAAAGACAACACAGGGACTTGTACTTCTAAAATAAGCCTATAGCCACTGATGGCTGTGGGTGCATGTGGTTTTGTGTGTTTGCAGATGTGGCAGGGTAAGACAGTCTTTATCAGCAAAGAGAGTGGAGTTTGTATGCCCCCTCACTGGTCATCCGCTGGGGAGACTGGGTTGCAGGTGCAGCTACTGGGCATACCAGAAAGCCAAGCCTAGCTGCTGGAGGGCTCTATAATGTACATATAAACAAACATGCACAGACATATATATGGACTATTTTTTCATACATCTATTCCAGCTGAGCAGGGTGGAGGTGCATTACTGACACTCCATACTGGCCCCTCCTCCTGGTCAGCCAGAGAGGCTGGTACTGACTGTGTTCATGAGCGCCCTGTATGTGCATCTGTGCTCTCTGTGTGGCCAGCCATGTACACATGTGTAGATACTGCACACAGAGTAAGCTGTCTACTACTAATACACACTGGATCTTGCTGCTGGGGAGACCAGCTCTTCAATCCGACTAGGAGGAAAAAAAGGCTAACACAAGTGGCCCAGCAGATGTAGGAGGAGCAATCTCCTGCATTCCCAGATGTTTCCAGATCAGATAGTCTCATCAGATCTTAATCAAGGTCAGAACTGCCTCTTCATAGTTTGCTTCTGCAGTGGTACCAAATTGCAAGATCCAAATTAGAGAATCCCTACCTGCAAATTACCATGACAGTTTCTGTAAGCAATCTAAACTGGACTCTTAGCTGTTAGGCAGGCAATGCAGACTAAGCAGTTTGTTGGTTCATGCTGTTTCTCGGACCTTCATGAACTCTCAGGGGAGGAATGCAGAAGTTCTCTTTCTACTCCCTTAATATAGCTTCAGAGATCCCCATGAAACTATAAACACAATTTAGACTCAGAATTTTGCCACCACTGCTCCACATGCCCCTTCCCTTCCCTTCCCTTCCCTTCCCTTCCCTTCCCTTCCCTTCCCTTCCCTTCCCTTCCCTTCCCTTCCCTTCCCTTCCCTTCCCTTCCCTTCCCTTCCCTTCCCTTCCCTTCCCTTCCCTTCCCTTCCCTTCCCTTCCCTTCCCTTCCCTTCCCTTCCCTTCCCTTCCCTTCCCTTCCCTTCCCTTCCCTTCCCTTCCCTTCCCTTCCCTTCCCTTCCCTTCCCTTCCCTTCCCTTCCCTTCCCTTCCCTTCCCTTCCCTTCCCTTCCCTTCCCTTCCCTTCCCTTCCCTTCCCTTCCCTTCCCTTCCCTTCCCTTCCCTTCCCTTCCCTTCCCTTCCCGTGCAGACCATGTGTGTATGACTGTCCATAACGAATATGGGGGAAGGAAATGCTGAATTTGCCATGCTGGGAAGGAAGCAAAAGTATTAAACTCACTGCAGAACATCATTACAGTGTTTGTGCCAGCTGCACAGTAATGCTATAATATGGCTGATGAGAGTGGAATTCAGGGAAAAAAAATGATGCAAAAGTAGTCAGAGAACTCATTTAGCTAAATAAATGTGCTAAAGAATTCTCTTTTACATGCAGCAGTAGGAACCCTAAAATCCTTCATGTGAGGTAAAAAGAAGGGCCACAAGTCAAAGCAGCTGAATTTGGAGTAGTACCCAGTCACTAGGAGTTTCTTGTTCAGACACTGGCCTGTGAACAGGATGAGGGAAATCCCAGGAAGCTGAAATTGGATCCTAGGCTGTAGGCAGGGTACAGGCAGCCCCAAAGCCCAGCAGGACAGGGATAGTCAGGACTGGTGATGCCCTCAGAACCCTGGTACTGGAGTGATATCATGACTGCTATGATAAGTCACTATGCTATGATATTCACTAATTCATTAGTCATATAATTTATATGGATACAGAAATGAATGAAAATGATTTTTTCATCGAGATAAATCTGCATTTCTTCCCTATTAATTCTATTGTAATGAATAATGCAGCAGGAAAGATTCTAATTATAGAATGCCTTTAATTTGGATAGATTTCATACATTTTTTCCATCTTATTAACCCCAGCACTTTTTTCTTGATGTGGAAGGATAATTTACACTCATTCTTTTGTTTAATTGTGCCACTTACACAACAGGTGCTCTCTGTAGCAGTTCATACCATGTGCAGATCAATGCTTTGCTACTGTTGAACACTTCTATATTTAAATTCTTAATAATACATGCTCCCTTGTTACATTAAAATGTAGGAAGTAAGAAGTCTGCCTGCAAATTTGATAGGATTTGGTTATGCAATGTTCCCCTTTTTCCAGCTCATGAATAATCTTTAATTAGATATCATTTCAGGATGCACAAAATTTTAGGATTAGGCCTGAGATAATGAGCATGAAACTACTTTATGTGCCTGGTCCAGAAGGACAATAGTTCCTCAAACCCTTGTGGCTTGTTTTCTCAGGGATGAAGTCAAGACAAATCATCTGGAAATAAATTTTATTTTAGAGGAACAGAACTGTTGCAAATGCAGCATCCATTGCTCAGAGTTACCACCGCTTTAACCCTAATCTTCTTTTTATCCATCTTTTTGATACACCCTGCTGAAAATAGTCATATTGCTACTCTGTGACACTAATTTGTGGTGCGAAGTTATGACTTGACTTTGGCAGTGTTTGTCTATTTTTTGTCAATTGTGCTAACAATAGTATGGGAGAATGTATCAGCTAAGCTGGGCACAGTGGTCCTGACCCACACACTACTGTGCATCAAGGAGCCAGTGATCCCCAGAACAGCTGACCTGAATATGTGCAGGTCTGTGCTGTGTTGTACACGCTTGTGGTCTGCCAGGAGAACTTCACTGATTAATTGTAATGTGAAATCCATATGCAGCTCCCTCTTGACCCCTGGCTTTTGTGCCACCTCATGTATCTTCTTATCTTGAGGGTAAGCAGCATGTTTACATAGAACGCTTCTCTGCTTGACAGAGAAATGATGAATAGAGATGTTTTTGCTAATGAGGAAATACGATAAAACCTCTAAAGATAACAGTGCTGGCAAACAGCACAGAAAGGATCTGTGCAGAATGCCATGCTCTGACCACTGGGATACAGTTCAATCCTATAAAACTTGGGGTTCTCACCATTTGAAGGAGTGTAAGATTATCATTCCATTTTTCCTTCTCCTGTAATTTCCAGTAAATGGCATTTTAATCAATATCTGACAGAGCCTGATTGCTTTTCTTACTGGAATGCATAACAAGCTCTTGCATCAATGCATTACATTAAGCATTTGCTGAATGTGCAAGTCCAGTACCAGTGCCAGAGTCTGGTTCCCTGTCAGCCCCTTTCTCCAATCTGTCAAAGTCTGGCCCTCTGACATGTCAGCCACTCCTCACAGTTTGGTGTGCATTCTGTCCCATCATCCAGATCATTAATGTTGATGTTAAACAGGGTTGGACCCAGTATTGCCTCCTACACTGCTAGTCACTAGCCACTAACTAGATGTACCAATTGATCATAAACCTCTGGGCCCAGCCATGTAGCCAATTTTCAACCCACTTTAGCATCTTGACATCATCAACTCCTCTATGAGATCGTGTCAAAAGCCTTACTGATTTCCAGGTAGGCAGTATCTTCTGTTCTCCCCTCATCTACTAAGCCAGTAATTTTTTTCATAGAAAGCAGAAAAGGTTGTCAAGCATGACTCCTCTGTGGTGAATTCATGCTTATTACTCTGCATCACTTTCTCATCTTTCATGTTCCTGTTGTATATTTATTCTGCCTTACTACCTATTTACATGTGTCTATTAGTTATTTATTAGGCCAAAGTACATAAATTTTAAAATTTGACATGATAGTACTGATTTTATCCTTACTTTTTTTGATCAGTGAGGGTGCATAATAGTGCTGTTGGAAACACTGGGCCAGGACTTCCTACATTATACCATAGCCCTGCAGTAGACAGAGGAAAATGCGCAGTAAGAAATAGCACCTAATCAAACATTCCAGCT
Organism: Fringilla coelebs; assembly: GCF_963513975.1. NCBI lineage: Eukaryota > Metazoa > Chordata > Aves > Passeriformes > Fringillidae > Fringilla > Fringilla coelebs. Next base: position 23,619,079 of record NC_140029.1, on the reverse strand, counting down.
CTGAACCAGGGTTAAAGTCTTTCTCCAAAAATTCCTACACATGGTCACAAGAAGGTTATCCTCATATTATCTTTGAGTTATTGTGTTTGCAACCAAAACTGAGCAGCACTTGTTTTTTTCACCTTTTTTAATCTAGGAAAATAACCCTGGGTTTTGACTAGGCCTAATATTAACCTTAAAAAAGAGTGAAACATAAAAGATTTTACCCAAAATATACAAATGCTAATATTTGCTTTATCAACAATTTTTAGGTGAAACTAATATTTCATTAGGTTAGATTCTTTAAAGTACTATCAAAGGGAAAACTATAATTCTGGTGTGTCCTATGGGAGAAATATTCTGTCACCTTTAATTCAAAACTAATTTATTAATGTTCAAAGAAATTGTCACCAAGCGGTTTTAACAAAGTCAAGATGATAATGAAAAATTAAAATAAAAGTCATTTGGAGGGAAGTCTGGTAAAGCTATTTTCTCTCCTTGGCCATTGATTTAAAAATCAGAATGTCATAAGAACAGTCTAAGATTTTAATAGCCACAGCCACATGGTCAAGTTAATTATTAGTGGGTGCCACAACTGACAGCGTAACGCAACTCTAATAGGGAAAGTTACTTTCAGGGAAGAGTAAAAAAGGGGTAGAGAGAGAGGAAAAGGAGGAAAACTGGGCAAAAGCAAAGGCAAGGGAAGATGAAGGCTCACCAGCGGCTGGCTTGGAAGAGCACTGGCAGGTTCCCAGATGAGCATCCTTTAAAGGAGGTTCTCTTTAGTGAAAGAAGTGATGAGGAGGAACATGACAGCTGTGATGATGATTTCTTTGCCTTGCCTTTCACCCCTATAACTATATGATTTTGCCATGCTATAATTTGCTCCTGTTTGTGCTGATGTTAGCACAGATATATACCAATCATGTGTAATCATTGAATGCTGATTATCTGTTAAAGCTTCTGTGCACAAGTATTTTTGGATAATGACAGTCAAGTATTCAAGAGACCATTGTCTATTTTACCATATGCTTTTTCTTTTTTTCTATATTGGAAAAAACTGGGAAAAAACCCCTTTAAATACCTAAAATCTGTCAAACAATAGGAAAGAATAGGCATGTAAAGAGGAGTCACTGCTATACCAGCCATAGCCTCTTCCCACCATAACCCACCATACCAACACAGGTGCAGCTGTAAGCCCACGAGATGAACAGTATGAGAATAACAGTATGGAGACAGAAGGAAAAATAAGACAAGAGAGGCTCAGTAAAGCACTGCTACAGCAGCACAGCTGAAAGGTTTCAGAGCTGCAAAGAGTGTGCTTTTAACATTAGTACGACCAGTGTACCAGGGCACCTCAGTCATTGCAGTTCACATTATTGTATTTTATAATTATGCATATGATTTCATTTGGTGGCAAAAAGATTAGCTATGTCTGTATTTACTTTGCCTTGTTAGTTTTTCTACTTTTTAGGATAAAAACTCACACTTAACTTTATTACAGCCATATTTTTGCAAGTTCTACATTATATTATGGAAGTACAGAGGAAGAGCAACTACTCATTTCATTCAGAGACTTAATTATAATTCAACCTCACATTCATGAACTCTATGGAAGTGGTATCATCTCTACTTGTCCAGAATTAAATATTACTTAAGGACAGCATTTGTAATACTGACTTTAGTTTTCCTTTTAAATTGGTTGTGGATTAAATCAGTACATTATTGCGCTGAAATAAATAACATAAACATGACAACTGTTGCATTATACTGAATATTAATGCCAGAATAACCACGGTAACAAAACACCTTGCTCAAAGGCTTTGAAAAATGAGTTGCAAGGCAATTAATAAGAGAAAATTTATTGTTAAGTCTGAGGAAGAATACTTTGAAATGCAATGCTTGCGTAGACAACTGTTAATTTTAATAAATTGATCATGATTTTTCCTTCAAGTGTGTAATGAAAAAACATAAACATTTGCAGTTCAGTTGTTTGAGAACTTAAAAGAGTCAACAAATGAGTGGCTGCAATTCTAAAACTACTTTCTTTTCTTTGTTTACCAAATCCATTACTAAGAACTGCTATTTAGTTGCATTGCATCTCTGTTCAGTATGATGAGAATGAATCTTAATTTCTGTGGTCAATGAAAAGTTTTACTTTAATTACCAAAGCCAGTAAACATTTTAAACTTACCTGATAACTGTCTGTGTGCAAATTTAGGTGAGATTTGTTGTTTACTTAGCAGAATTGTGGTACACCAAATTTTCATTTCATATTATTCTGAATATATGTATGCCTCACAAGTTTTTGGTTTGAAACCTGAGTAGTTTTGTTTAAAATTGACATCTAATGCCTGTTGTTTGTGTGTATGTGTGCTTTGTTGAGATATTCCTTTAATCAGGAACAGGGGAAATGCAGACCTTATGAACTTTACAGCTGGTTTTTGCAGCACATGATAGCAAAATAGCAAAATATTTTCTGAATTCTACTGAAACAGCTCTCACTACTTTACTCCCACTTGGTGTAAGTTTCCTTGATGGCAGAGTGCACTAGGCTATGTCAAATTTAGGTTATGGTTAAGAACTTACAGGGCACTGCTGTCCCATAATTCTGGATGATGATTTAGGTTTACACGTTATTTTGTGATATTTTATTTTGTATTTTTAACTCATATAACAGGAGTTACATGTGTTATTTTAAGATACATGGAGGCTGGGTAGGTTTTACCAAATAGTGTGTTTAAATCAATTCTGGACTAAAGGAATAGCCCTGGAAACTTTTCTTTAAAAGGCACATGGCAGTAAACCTAAGACTTGTCTAGGCAAGGTAGCTGAGTTTTCCTAGGGCTGAGAAATACAAGTACACATAACAATGTGAGAGCAAATAATTTCAATGTCTGTGTAAAAGTATGAAAAAATAACTTTCTTCAAACCTGAAATGCAGAATTAATTCAATCTCGCATGGATATAGGACTCTCTGATAAGGGGCTCATGGGAAAAGCATGTATTATTCTGTGAAGTAGAATGACTTTTCTTTCCCTTTTCTCTTTTCTTTGCATAAAAGTAGGTCCACAATGCATGCTCTCATGAGAATCAAATATCTCCCATGGTGCTTCGTAATGTGAATATGAATTTCCCATCCATGCACCCCAGCTTTCTTCAGTCTGATGCTGAAAATACAGTAAAAACTACAACTCATGAAAAATGAATGTACTTTTCTATAGGTTTATAACTACATTTACTCTTCTCACCTTTGAAAAATCATTATACAACCTTCCCATTCTACAAAGAAGATTCTAAGGGCTTAATATTCTAGCATATTGTCATTTTGGTAACTGACTGCTAAAAGCCTTCCTAAAAGGCTTTGGGATTTTAAAAAATGGATCCTTTGTAATGTGGAATCAGAAGTCACTGTTCTTTGTGTTTTAAAGCTCATCAGCAAGGTTTTGATTGATGCCTTGAATAATTATTGGGCTTTAATGAATTCTGTGGCAAACAAACAATTTAGTTTGATGTTTTTGGGGTTTTTTTTGGTTTTTTGGGTTTTTTTTTTTGGCAGAGGCACTTACTATAATATTTATTATGTTTGTAGTTAGTTTTAGCAAGATAGGTGAAATTTTAACATTTGTGCTGTAAATTCACAGCATTTATCTTATTTTAATGTTTCATAGCACCAACATGGAGTTAAATTCTGCTTTCTGAGCAAGACTTACTTCTAGGACCATCTTGAATATCGTCCTAAAAGTAGTGAATAGACACATGAAACATTAGAAGGATAAAGTCCTCCTATTTTACCATTACTTAAAAAAAAAAAAAAAAGGTGGGGAAAAACCCGATTTCTTTTTCTTGTACTGTATACTTAAGCAACTCAGTATTGAGCTTTATGGCAGTGCAGTAATGTCTCTCAATCTTATATCCTCTTATTCAGATTATTGTCTCATTAGGAGTGGAAAATAATAACTGGGAAAAAGATGAGTATTTCTTCCTGTCAATTAGTCTCTTGAAAGAGTCCACATATGTTAAGAAACATAGTTCATTTCTTAGTCCCAGAAATTCAATCTATTCACATTCTCTTGGCAATTCCATAAAAAATATTTGTTTGGTATTTTGGATTTTGTGATGGTGAAGTTGCTCTTTTGTTCCTTTTTTTTGGTGTTTATTTATTTTTTTTTATAATTTATCTTTATCACACATATTTAGCTCCTTTTTCATCTTTTGTCAATGAGATGATACACCAAATGGAGATTCTTGTAGAAGAAGTGTAACATTTCTTGTGAGCAGCAAAGGTATAGCACTCAATGTTATCTCTTTTTCATCTTCTGGAGGGAAGAGAAAAAGGAGCTGGGACTGGGGGAAAGACCAAGATTAATATATTTTTCTTTAAAGACCACAGATTCAAGACATCTCAATCAGACATTAAATACCAAAAAGAAGTAATGAAGATAAACAAAAAATAATTTAAATAGAGGTAGAAGTAATGACAGGGCGGAAAGTTTGCAGTTGGAAAGGACATTTAGAGGTCCAGCCTCCCTCCTCAAGCCATCCAGGACCATCCAGAGCCAGTTGCATGATCCAGGGCTATGCTCTTTAACTCCATGGTGTCCCAATTATCCCCTTTACTCCAGCTTATCAAGGTCCCTCTAGATGGTGGCACAGCCCTCTGGTGTATCAGGCAGTCTTCCTGGGTTTGGGTCCTTTGCACAGTTGCTGAGAGTGCAATGTAATCCAACATCCAGATCATTAATGGAGATGTAAAACAGATGTGGACTCAGTACTGATCCCTTGGATGTACCACTAATCACTGGCCTTCAACTAGACTTCACTGCTTCACCTCTGGGCCTGGCCTACAGAAAAAGTAAAAATCACAAAAACTGTGAGAGGTCCTAATATGTTTAAGCATACTTTTTTTAATTGAAGTGCTTTCCACACAAAATGTGGGCTAAAGTCAGTTCATGAGCAATGCATACCTAAAGCATATTTATGGGGCTGTTCTGTTATATGCTATTGCCTCATCACCTTCATTTCTTAGTCCTTGAGAAGAGTTTGGGAATACATGTTGTATATTAATTAGGAAGGCTCACCTTGAGTTTCTGGACACTTTCTTTTGGACATCTCTGTTCTGGTGTCGTGTTTTTTTAAACCCAATGTTGCTTCACCATGTACACACCAAACCTTGTAAGTTCATATTCTGTGAACAGTGCTACTGTTCCAGATTGCAAGGCAAGATGTATTCTATTACCCTCTGTATGGCAGTTGTCTTTTGCCAAGTGGGCAGTTTTCCTTATCTCTCTCTCTGAGTGATCACAATCACTCCTCCCTCGGGAGGAGACATCTGCTGATAACAGGCTATTGGATGTCACTGCATGACTGATAAGAACTATGGCATCCCATTGTGAGATGCTCGGCCCAGAGGGAGGAGCCAAGCATTGCTACCCAGATATAATCTAGAGATTCTGGAACACCAGCATGGCTTCTCCATTGGATTTCCCAGGGGAACAGCAGCTGCCTCTTCTTCTGCTAGATCTTCAGAGGAAGACTACACCCTATTCTGCAAGATCCCTGCTCCAGCGGAGCCATGCCTGACACTTCAGGAGGACTGCAGCCACAATTCCAATTAGACTGCTGCCAACACCCTGACCAACAGGGTGTCAGGTTGCGTTCTGACTCTGTCAGTGTTGTTCTAGTGTACTACATTGTTTATTTTATCCTTTCATTATCTTCCCTCTTAAAGAACTGTTATTTCCTGCTCCCATATTTTTTTATCTGAGAGCCCCTTAATTTAAAATTTATAGCAATTCAGAGGGGTGGGGAGGGTTTACATTCTCCATTTCAGGGGAGACTCCTGCCTCCCTTAGCAGACACCTGTCTTTCCAAACCAAGACAGCTACTTGGCAAAATACTTTATATAGGAGGATTGGTAAGCAACAAATGCTGAATTTTTGTCCAAAGCATGGGCTGCAAATATGGTATCATCATATACTGAGTTCTTTATGGTTGAGGGTGTCAGTGGTGTCATGCATCTATTAAGCCTGTGTCTTGGTTTCAACTCAAATTATTTTCTTTTTAGTCAGGAAAGGTGCACTTTGTGGTTGAGATAAGTAGAGTTTAATAATTGAATGATAACAATATTAATAAAAAATTTAATGAAAATAAGAGAGAAAGAAAGAGAGGGGAGGATAAACCCCAAGATGTACAAGTGGTGCACAATGCAATTTCTCACCACCCACCAAACAATACCTGACCAGTCCTTGAAAAGTGATGGTCAGTCCCCACACGGTTCCCCCAGCTTACATACTGGGCCTGATGTTCCATGGTATGGAATATCCCTTTGGCCAGTTCAGTTCAGATGTCCTGGCTATGCTCCCTTACAGCTGTTTTGCAGCTCCTCACTGGCAGAACATGGAAAGCTAAAAAGTCCCTGACTGAGGATAAGACCTTCTCAGCAACAAATGAATCTTCAGTGTGTTATCAACATTATTCTTCTAAATTTATATCATAACACCATACTAACTACTAGGAAGAAAATGAACCCTATCCTAGCTGAAACCAGGACAGCCTGTTGGACATATATATAGTTAGGCAAATAGACATAGATAACATAAAATCTGCTTCTCTCTTTAGCTAAATCATTCACTTATATTTTTCTGTGCTCCCCATATAGCAGCAGCTGACTGACTGTCCATGTCACCTAGTTATACTATACCTCTGCCTCAGCACAGCTGGGCCTAACTAGCAGTAAATCAGAAAATGTGTAATTAGCAAGTTTTGTGCCTTTGTCCCTGGCTAATCTGACATACTATTTCAGACAAAGTTTGGCATAGAAATGACTGCAGAGAAATTTCTCCAGGTAACAGCTATGACTTCATGGCAGTTTCCAGCTTTGTCAACCTTCATGAAGTCAAACTCAATTCATAGGCCTGTACAAAGGGACTAGCACTGCCTGTGGGAGGGTGAATTCCTTACTTCTTGGACAAAAATGGTGTTGAAGAAAATATGCATTTTATTAATTGTGGGTGAAAGCACAGTTGAACCTTTCAGCTATGAAACCTTTCCTCTCATGGATGATATATCAGCACATCATTATATCAACCATCAATTTTTCAGAAACTGTGAATGACTGCTGAAGCTTTTATTCTACTCAAACTCTACTTTCTGTGGTAGACTTTTGCCCAGCATTTCGTTCCTTTTATAAGACAGTTTCTACAAAAGGCAATGTTTAAATTCTGTCATTTAAACACATAAAATCTCCAGTCCAGGGAAAGTGCAAAAAATCCCACAAGCCAAAGTCAGTGGATGAGCCTCTGCGGAGGTAGCCAATAATGTTTGGAAGGGCTTCTGAGGAATGAAAATGATTCTGGAAGTGAGGCAAACAGAAATAAAAGGAATGTGTGAAGCAAAGCCAGTGCTATTGAATGACAAAGGTGCATGCTTGGTGGACTCTTTGGCATCAAAAAACATTCGCAGCTGCTGGTACTTAAAATTCTCATTAGAAGCCATGCCTTGCTTCTTTGGCAATTCACTCCGTCAGAACTAAAAGCAAAAGATCAAGAACAATATTTTAATTTTTTTCACCCTCTCCCTAATGGTGACTATTTTGCTTAATTTTCTAATTTGAGTGCTTATGATTGAATATTTCTTTAGCTATTTTTCATGGAGTTTTCTGAAAGAAAAGTATGTCATTGATGTCCTCCCATTGTATAATCTCTAAATGTCAATATTTGAACATTTATAATTTCAATTATGTGTAGCCATAAAGCTGTTGTCTTGGAATATACAAATTGTACATGACATCTCATCTTTTAATCTAGTAAATCAAATAATTTCCTTCACAATTTCATTTGGAAAGAAAATATAATTGGTAGTCCAATAAAATCTACATTAGCTTGTTCTAAATTCAATCTGGGAAAAAAAAAAAAAGAAAACAGCAAAACCCTGCTGCAAGAAATCACTTTATTATAATCTCAACTACTCCAGTAAACCACAGTGGCTGTACTGAGCAAAACTCTGCTGAAACAATCATCAGACAATTATTAATTCTAAAATTTCTCATTTTTTATGCTATCTAGCATTGGGGTTTATTGTTTGTTTGTTAATAAACAAACCTGCTTAATATAAGATTTTTTAAAAATTTATTCTTTTGCAAGAGTGAAAGTCTCACACAGACACATGGAACTGAAATAAATCTTCATTATAGAACCTCACTGTAGGTTCTTGAGGATGGAAATATAAAAGAGAATGGAAAACAGGTGTATACAAAAATACTGAAATCCTTTTGTAAAGAGTTAAACTCAGATTTGCATGACCTCAACCTATTTTTGAAATTTAAAGCTGGTAACACAGCTTTCAGCTACTCCACTTCCATTTAATTCAGTCTTGACTTTATTTTTATTTTGCCTATAGCTCAGTGCTATTTAATCTTTCTGCTATGCTGACATACATGTAGGACCCCCTTCACCACAACATGAATTCATAAGAGCACATTCACAGAATGTGTCTGAATTCTTTTAGACTGACTAGTTCAGAAGTGCCTCCCAGAATCTAATCAAGAAGGACTTTTTATCATTTACTTCAATTTGATGGTTTTATTTTTCTTTCATCTTTTATTATTGACTATATAATTTGTTCCTCAAATTTATTTATAGAAATAATCATTATACTACTCCTTTATTTTTCTAATATTTTTTGTATTTCTTTTTCACTTTTTTTTCTCTACAATTCCCTGTTACTTCTAAGGGAGGGTGGGTAAAGAAAGGAAAAAAAAAGGAATTCTGTACAGTGAGAATATAGTATATTAAGGATCAAAAACATACTGCTTTGATGGGCAGTGGTTCAGCGGCCAAAACTGCTAAGTGAAATGGAATCTTTTACCATTTACAAATCCTTTTAAATATATCCATTAAAATGTACAGAACTTTTTCTTTCTTCACAGCTGCGGATAGATACAATATCCTTAAAAGGCAATTTGACTATTTTCTTTTTAATATGATGATGTACAAGACAAATGTGAATACTTGTTTAAGTTCCCAAGATGAAAGCCAACATACAAGATACAAAATGGCTTTGGTGAAATTGTCAGGGTTTATTTTCTTCATGGGGTTTGGTTTTTTTCCTGTATTTCAGAAAACAAAAGTAACATTAAACTTAATTATAGTTATAAAGAACTAATCACATACTCTGTGTTGATATCTCTTTGAAGAATTTTTTAAACTTTGACTTCTCAAATGCAAAAGTGAGAATACTATTTAAAATAATGAAATATTAGGTGAGAAAAATTAACTTTTTTCTATATTTTATTTATTTTATCAAAGAAAAAGTCTCTACTGTAAATATATTTAAACAGTCAGCATTGGAAAAATTATATTAGCAAGATAGGTAAATACACTCTAACTTAGATTCTTTCAAGAATTCTGAAGAGATGCCTGTTGTGGTTAAAGCTATCTCATAAAATATTAATGGATTTGAACAATCACAACATATGAGAACTGGGGCAAACAAACTGCAGAGCTTATGCAATAGTCTTAGTAGTTCATGTCAGATTACTGTTCAGAAGTTTGACATTAAGCTTTTACTTTGATGTCATGAACTGCTGATCAATTAGAAAGCAAGCTTTAAAAGTACAATATGTCTTGAGAAAAATCAATAACTCTACTTTGTCATATTTTAAAGATAAGATGAAAATTTGCAACTGTCAATGCACATTAGTGTTACTAGCAATGGGAAATCCAAAGACATACTAAATGGCTACTTATAGATAGTTATGTACAATAAAAGGTTTAGCTCAGACCTTCTCACCTACTCTGACAGACAACCATTGCAAAACAAAGACCTTAGTATTGATAAAAGGTTTGACTTGGCATCATAAATGGATATATTCATAGTTACACCAGAGCCTATGCACTTCACCCCTTAAAAAATATAAATCTAATGCACAGTGCTGTATGCTGCTGCAGAGGTCAGAATTTAGAAACAGAATAATAGTTTTTACAATACTGGGAAATCCTAGTTGGACTTCAATGATCCTTGTGGGTCCCTCCCTGCTAAGGATATTGTATTATTTCATTAATTGATCTCTCAATAACATGCTTTAATTCCAGTAGCATGAATTTTCAATCAATTTCAGTATAAGTCAATTTATAATGGCCCTGTGCTGCTCTTAAGTGCTTTCTGAGAACTGTCCTCTTTGACCAATATGTATCATGCAACTAGCTGAGATAAGGTCAGGGAATATATTAATGTTACACTTAGAGTTAATTGACTTCTATATTTAGAATTTTTTTCAGCTATTTTGTTCTAAAAAACACTGGACTAAGAAATACTATTTATTACCTGTATCTCTTTCCTAATACTTGGCAGAGATAAGCATTACAAGGTAGAAAAATTTGCATCTATGAAACCCTTTTCCACTTTTGCTAATAAAGTTCACTTTTTCTCTTTTCTCATTTCTTCTGAAAAATTTTAGAGAACTGAAAATATTCCTCAGTCTATGGCTATCCACCATCAAAACTATAGTAACAAAGTTTTAAATATGCAAAAAAAAAAAAAGGATGGACAAGTCAATCCAAATCCATCGTCACCTATTTACATTTATAGTATAACCTTAAAGATTCCTTCCTTACTTTGGGGAACTACCTTGAAAAAAAATTTCATATAAATCAGTGTGAAAAGTCAATTGTTTAGTTTTGGTGAAAAGTCAATTGTTTAGTTTTGGCTTGGTTCTCTGTTTCATGGACCAGTGTGGTGGATGCGACAGACCAGACATTAAACTGAATGTCTATCACAATTTAAAGACTATGCTTGTAACACACAGAGCTGTCCTATGCATCCATATTTGAGTTAACATTTAGCAAAGTAATGGTGATGAACTGACAAATTCAGATGTAACAAACTTGTTCCAATTCCATGGATTCTGAACCACTTCATATTTTACTTAAGAGGTCTTTCTGAAAACAATGAGGTCAACTACCTGCTGTTGCCTTCTAGGTGATCAGAAATTGTTATTTCTATTATTAAATTAAACAACTTTCAGGCATAATTGTCCAGGCAAATATTGTCTGACAGGCATTTGCTCCTTAAATGATTCTAAAAAATTAAAGAAACCAGCAATATCACACTGTTAAAATTATGATATAGAGGGACTAGAATATCTAGAACTCCAACTGTATAACCACCCATTCCTTGAAAGCAGGTCAATTCAAGGAATTTGCTTTTTGCCCTAATCCAACTCTATTTCTTTTATGATGCCCCCCTGGAAATAAACAGGAACATGAGGAGTGAATCTTTTCTAGGAGTAAAGACATTTTATCTCTGTTATCTGTAAAATAGGTTCTATACAACAACCCTATCCATAGGACAAAATCCTTGACTTTATATCCACAGAGGATACCATACTTTGTTTAAATATAAAGGATGAAAACTAATAAACTGGAGTTACTGGAAAACTAATAAACTGGAGTTACTGTACAAATATAAATTTTGTTTTATGTTAAAGCCTCTGGGTATGTTTTCTTCTCTTCATGTGTACTAATATTAATCTGATTTTGTATTATATACTCTTTAAAGTATTACTGAAATGCTGCTGTGACATTCATACTCCATTTTCCTGCATTTTATCCTTTACAAGAGCATGAACATCTGACATTTAAGAGACTTATAAATGCCTATATATGTCAAGAGAACTAAAGTAAGTGCTATTCTACACAAATGCTCAGACAGAGAGAAAATTGTTAAAAAATAAAATTTAGAAAAATGGAAACAGTAAAGAACTCAGACGAGAAAATGGAACATAGTATTGGATTTCTCCAAGGCTTTAAACTGTTCAAATTCACTGGTACATTCAGGGAATATCTACATTCATGTATATATTATCATGATGTCTTACACCTAACACCTAGAATAGAATCGAATCGAATCGAATAGAATAGAATAGAATAGAATAGAATAGAATAGAATAGAATAGAATAGAATAGAATAGAATAAATTTCCAGGTGGAAGAGACCTACAACAATCTTCTGGTCCAACTGACTGACCAATTCAAGGCTGACCGAATGTTAAAGCGTGTTACTAAGTGCATTGTCCAAATGACTCTTACTTCCAAGAGAATCCTTGTATTAATTCAGGCTGCTTTATATTCAAGAATGTAATATTTCTGAATACAGTAGAGAGTCTGACAGTAGCATAATGAGAAAGCTCCCTTAGCAAGAAGGTGAGAGTCAGATGATATGTCTACATTAATAAATTAAATGTACTCAGGGCTGTTCTCTGACACTTAGGTCAGCTCACACTGAATGGCATCCTTCCACACTCTTAAACCCTCAGATTCTCTAAAGCAAGAAAATGTTTTGTTCAGCTCCAGAATATGCTGTGCTACTTTGGGCTGGGCATTCTCTGCAGTGGAAAAAATTGTGGATTAATCATTCTTGAATACTGGTAGGATAGTTTACTCCCCAGCCTGATACTTAGGTGATTCAACATCTCCTCAAAGCCGCAGCCAAAAATGGTGCCCAGAAAGTGAATACAGCAGAAAAGTGCTTTGCTTCACTTAAGAAAAAAAAAAAGTAGATGGATTATTTCTAAAGAATTACAGTGAAGAATTCAAGATCTGAAGCAGCTATTTGCAAAAACTATTTTAAAGCCTATTTTGAAAACTAAGGTCTACTCTGTTTTAAAGTGTTTCACAGGCAAGAAGAATTAAAATTCTGGGTAACAACAAAATATAAAAGTAGGCTAGAACTTTTATAAATCTTCTTTATATTTTCATTTGTCAAAAATTAATTTCTTTTATTTCTGTTGCTTGTAGACTCTCCAAACCTGTGAATATGATGAACAACCCATAATAAGGTTGTGCATTTTCTGTGTACATTTCACACAAGAAATTTTGTCTTCAATCATTTTTTCTTTCATCCCAAAATAGAAGGTGAGAACAAAAGTCAGGGAACAGCAACAATTGAAACCTTGCTAGTCAAAAACAAATATACACAATGAGGAAAGAAACAAAAAGGAAACAGGTCTTCACAGCAACTATAAATAGAGATATTAATGAAAAGGAGATCAATATAAAAAGTCAACACTTATGAATGCCCTATTTGAAAATACAAGGAAATAGAGCTCTCATTGGCAGTGCTCTGATTTTTCTATGACTTTTAAATATTGTTGACAAATATTTTGCTCTTCCTACTAACAGGATAGGAATGGATTGGACAAAGAAAATAAATCCAGTGTAAAATACACAGCAATTAATCTTTCTGTTTAAGCTGTATGTGCCATATTCCATGTAAAGACATGAAAACATGTCTTAATATTTGCTTCCATTGTGTTGAACACAAGAGATTAACAAATTCAGCTAGAATAAAAAAAACTGCACTCAGAAATCAAGTATATTTGTTTTAGAATGACAAACTCCACATCCTCCTGGGCTGCCTTTGGCTAGAGGGTAAAGAGAAAATATGAAATATTACCTGAAACTACAGTTTTTGAATAAGTTTTTCATAAATGTTCTTTTCAACTGGAGTCCAAAATATTTGAGTTTACAAGGATCATATAAAATTTTTCTTGTTGTAGAACAAAATTTATAAATAACATGAGAAAGACAAGACTATTTTCAGCGCAATATAGCACAAACCCTTTGAAATAGGTTTGCTTGTCAGAAAATATAATTGGAGCACTTGGCCCCTCCTCTGATCACTAAGATGATTCAGGACAGTTACATAAACAAAAAGACCAACATTTAAAGACTAAATGATAAATATATCCACGTTTATTTTGGCCATCTTATATACAGGGTAAAATAATGGCTTCAAGTTGCATCAAGTGAGGTTTAGATGCAATAGTAGAGAAAAAATTCACAATAAGAGTTGTAAATAATTTCAGCAATCTACCCAGGTAAGTAATGGAGTTACCATCTCTGGATGCATTAAAAAAATGTGTTGATATGGCACTTGAGGACATCATTTAATGGTGATGGTGCTAGGTGATGGGTGGACTTGATGATCTTAACCTCATAGATTCTATAATTCTATGATAACAATGTTGTTTGACCAACCTAGTAGACAATTATGAGACATATTCATATCTTTAAATGCTTTCACTATTCAGTGAGAGTGTGTTTCAAACCAAACATAATAGTTTTTCTTTATGTAGCAAACTCAAATGCAGAAAACAAATTTAATACACAATATATGCATATAGTAGGCAGATATCTTTATAATTCTTTTCAAAATAGCTGATATGTTTTAAATTACTCATCTAATACCAAATTATCTCTTTGATACAATCCAAAAGATATCAGTTCTTACTAGTATACTAATGTGTCTTCCTTCCATGTTCCTAATGGAAATTTTTATGGCATTTTTATAGCCAAAAACTTTTTAAAACAAATGTTCTTCTTTAAAACTAGCAGCTGTTGATGAAGCTGATAGATTTCTCTTAATTCACTACAATTTCCTAGCTTCCAAAGCAGGAGCAGGCAATCCTCTGGCAAATTTCCCCTGAAAATAGTTGTTGCAAGAGTTTGTTACCCATGTTCTGCTACAGAGGTAAGGTCATAATAAGTTAAAGAAATATGACCAGCTTAAAATTTGGAATAAGATAAATATGCCCAGATTCATGAAAGGTAAAGGCCAAAAGGTCATAGCAATCTAATATAGAATAAATTTGTGTGATGCACTTCGACTGTGAATATAAAAATGTTCACTTTATTGAGTACATTTTAAAGTATTTGAAGTATTCACATACCTGCAGTCAGTTAACTCAAAAGGAATGCACACTCTCTAGGAGTAACTACAGTCCCAGATTAAATCAACAGGTTGTGGTAATTCCCCTGTTTTGTATTCTGGGATTAAATACTAAATCTGAAGATTCTATTATTCAATGATGATAGAAATGACACTGAAATTAGTATCAAGTCTGCCTGCTTAATTAATGTGCTTTTCTAAATTCTTTCCTAAAAAGACAAAGTAGTAGAAGTCAATATTTATCCAATTTGTGATGCCAGTACTGGAACATTAATATGAATATATTAAGAATTTTATATACTTGTTATATGTTAGATTACGATAGATATGAATTACATAAATTATTGTCATTTTGTGGTTCTATGAATAAAGTGCTGCCTGCATTTGATTTTACCTGAGCACTTGGGTTTCACCAAAATAAAAGAACTAATTCCGTCATATACATAAGAGTGGTTTAAGTGCTTGTAAGAAAAGTGCAAGGTATTTCAACTGTTTTCTTTCTTATGACTTAACCTTTCTGGTTCAAACACATTACTTGCTTCATATTTAACACACCATACTTTAAACTTCACTTTATTTTTCCACCTAATGCTCTGCTGAACAGTCTCTTTAAACTTTAGATAAAACAATATCCAATTCATTTAAGTGGAACACACTTTTGCAAATAGACCCCTATGAACCAAGAAAAAGCTTTGAAAACAGGAGGAGCAGAAGGGCATGAAGAGGAGGAATCAAAGATGATTAAATATGTAAGACATATTTTCAGTGGTTCAACTATGAAAGGATAGAGTTTCACAGATTATTTCATGAGTAAAACCTGAGATGTCAACAGTTATTCTGAACCAGATAAGGAGGCAATCTCTTCTAAAGTCAGAAGTTCTATACTACAAATTTTCCTTTTTGCTGTAGATTTGAGGAGTGTTTAAGGCAGAAATGCTCTTCTGTTTATCAATCTCTTTTTTAAAAGTTGTATTTAAGTAGCTTTCTCACACCATCTAGAGCCACCTCAAGATACTTTACAAATGTCTCAGTAACCTAACATACCTTCCTCTTCAGGTGTACAATTCAGAAATTATTCATTCTAAACTTGCAAAGTCTCTCAAATTCAGAAAAAAAAAAGCAAGGGAAAATGTCATCAACTTTCCAAAGAGTAAAATTCTAGCAAAATTTTAGCTACTATTTGGAGCCAGAAAGCCCCTCACATGTTAGAATATCCAGTGCACTCAGTAATGCATTTTTGTGGGATTTTTTAGCCATAGAGACTAAATAGCTACAGTCACTATGCTTTATTGAATCTTAGAATCCAGTGATCAATTTTCCATTTCCAACTCTTTCAGCTGAAATGATCTCTATTTTTAGCTGCCTCCAAGTCATCAGCCAGGTGCATAGCACAGAGGCAAACACTTGCTCATTCTCTGCTGCTGGATCCTTCATTCATTTTTGATATTGGAGTTGCTAAAATCATTGCAAATGGAGAAAAAGAAGCAGAAAATATTTCCAGACTCAAACTACTATTTTGTATTACTAATATAAATGTACTTCATAAAAGTATTTGTTTCACTTTTTTACAACACCCCGCAGATGACGCATGACACATGACAGAAAAATTTGCCTTAGCAAATTTTCTATGCTCCTTAGAGCACTGAAAACATGTTCTCTTGCAGTGTATGGATGGAAACAGTCTAGCACATTTTGTAGAATGACGAAAAGACAGTTCTGACTAAACCTAAGCAAGAAGAAATGCTGATACCATCTGCTATCAAAGTTCACTATGGACCTTTGACTTGAATAAAGCCAAACATGAACTAGTGATGATGAATCTACATTTCTGTATCTGATCCTGATACTAGATCTGCTCATGAACTCTCTCTAAAAATACATACCTTCCATATAAATAGATAGCATCTCGTGTATCTTCTCTTAAGACAACAGAAGGACAAATTTTTTAGATCTTGCATAGACTGTTGATTAAAAAGAAAGGATTCTTACAGTTATGAGTGAGGAAAAATATATTTTTTTAAAAGTTATTTCAAAAGCACCCTATTGTGTTCCTTAATTTATTTTTTTGATTTGGTTTTAATCTGAAAAATTAATACAAATGGAAAAAAAAATAAAGGAGGGTAAGAATTGAAGCAGTTACCTATTTAGATTCACTGAAGTTGCTCTGCAGAGGAACAAAACTTGCTAGGCTGTTCAAAATAGTGAACAAAATTCCAAACTATTATTATTAGTATTAGTATTAGTATTAGTATTAGTATTAGTATTAGTATTAGTATTAGTATTAGTATTAGTATTATTATTATTATTTTGGTGTGTCTGAGAAGTGATTGGATCCCCATTTGTGGAGAAAACATGAACCACGAAATCAGAAACTAGAACAAAGTATCATGTGTAATTCAGGCATATTGAAATGCAGGCATATGGTCACATTGATCAGAGAATGCTGTTATCAAAATGAAAATAACAAGCAACCAATAGTACTACAACAACTGCTAACAGTTAAGAAGTAGAGCCTTTCACAATTGTAGAACACAGCAGATTTTTATCCCATTTAGGATTTGATCTTAGCTTCCACTTCCATCCTTGAGCACAGAATTTTTGACTACAAGCAGAGTGTTGCACAGTCAAAATCTAAAGATTCAAAGGTTGTATGATTTTTTATTTCCATCCCAAGAGGATTGCTTGCAAACTAAGGATAGCTCAGATTATTGAATCTGAGTATTGCACCCCACTGAGAAAGATACTGAGGAAGTAGCAGATAGCTATTAGGTTGTGAACAAGATTTCTTTGTCTTGGTGAATGAGGATATTTATGAAAACTGTCTGCTACACAGACTTTAAACTCTGGTGACAGGCATGCTGGGTGGTGTAACCTTACCTGTGAAGGCTGGCTGCTATAGTACATTTCCTTCTGAAATGTGAATGATGAAGTATGAAAATTTTATTTTTATGTAATGAAAGATATGCCATCAACCTTCATGGATGAAACAGTCAATGATGTCTTTTCTTCAGGTAATAAAAAAGTGTTTAATTTTTCAGTGTATGCTTTTAGAGATGGAAAAATCTCAATTTTCTTACTGTACAAGACGGTGATATTTAGTGAAAACTGGGTTATGGTCTTTCGAATTAAATTATAAAATGCTATAACAAAACACTACTCTTATATCTGATGTATGACGATATCATATCATGAGGATGTCATCGGCCACACTTGAGCAAGACTGAAACTGGAAAGGATTTTGGGGTGCATGTGGGTGGGGGAAGGGGCAGGTTGGGCCTTGCCCTGGCAAGGCAGTAAACTCTCCCACATCCTCCAACCCCCTGGAGCCTATAGCCTATATCCCAGCCTGGCAGTGGTTGCCAATCACTGGCACACCAAAGGCAGTGCTCCACACCTGCCTTCAACCCCTAACCCAGCTCCTGAGTGGCCAAATTAGCAGAAGACCCAACTGAGGAAAGCTCTCAGGAATGCCAAGGGGTATTTAAGGGCCAACATGCAGCAAGCACACATCTTGACCCTACCTCCTCTTGGGATTTCTATCAGTTGAACGTCACTGGAACCCAGGAGTTGGTATATATCCTTTTCTATATATTTTCTTTTTTCTCATTCTTCCTCTTCTAATTCTCTTCTCTTGGAATTATTGAGTAGTTAAAATCAAAAAGGCTTAGAGTTTGCTAAATGGATTATGCTAATGTATTGAGAAGTTTTTTGTGATGGTTGGATGCTTCTCTAAACCTTTTGCCAAAGTTCTTTGCCAATAAAGGCTTTTTGTTGTCTTGACCTCTTGAGAATATCTTGTTAGTATTTCTTCTGTACATCTAAGTACATGAACAACCATAAGTCCTTTCAAAAGCCTCATCAAGTAAGTTTTTTTGGGCCTTAAAACTGATAAAATGACATTGAAATCGATATAATTTTTGGATATTTTTAAAGAGTAACAACTGCACTGCTGATCTTGTGGCTTAGTTTCTTTTTTTTTTAATCAGTTGTCTCACTGCTCTCAAAATTTTCTCCCATTTTATCATCTCTTAGGAAGAGCAGCAGCCTTTTGTTTAACTAAAATTGTTGCTCAAAAATATAGCAAGTTTCTAGTTTCTTTCAATGCTTTCTAGTTTCTTCTTTTATCATCTTTATCCAAAGAAATTCTGAGCACATCTTTCCAACTAATTAATATCAGAATTTAACAGTTCATTTAATTGTGAGTCTTTCATTCAACTGGATACGGCTCCTTGCCGATAAAGCTTGAATGCATTGATGTTATATTTAGTCCACTGGCCTCAGAAAAATCCCTTAATGCATGGTATTTCTTAAAACTCTGAAGTTGCTTCTTGATTTTTAAATACTTATTGCATTATAAATCATCTTAGGAACATGAGAGGCTATTAGACAAAAGGAAGTGCATATTCCACTTACCATTTATGAGGGCAGCTTCTCTGTTCAGCTCTCCTCCTTCTCTAGTCAAAAGAAAAGACAAACAGAAAACACTTTTGAGCTTCTCATTGTCCTAACTGAAGGGAAAACCTCCATCCAGCTCAATTTAAAAGAAGGTTTTTCAATGCATAGTAGAAGAAATATAATTCTATTATAATAATTCTCTTCCAGTAGAAGCAATATAATTAGTGTTCAGCCAAGTTTTGCAAGTTCTGATCATCTAAACCTGAAGTCTTTCCAGAAGGACTGAAAATATGTGCAGGTTGTTGATGAAATCTGGCAATATAATGTGACACTTTTTAAAGCTGTTTGGCCCAATAAACATTTTTCTAGGGAGACTTGATAAAGTTTTTGTGCTGATGAAGAGCTGTTACTTAGGGTTCTTCAGCAAACTTGCTCACAGATAGCTTTCCTTTCTGTTCTTCATGCTCCATCAGGTAGCGTAGGAATACCAATAGCTAAAAATGACTGGGTTAGCAAACTATTGGGAAATGTACTGTTCTCTATTGGAATGGGTTTCCTTCTTCTTTTTTCCTTTCCCCCCACCATCTTTATATGCACTCAAATAAACCAAAAACATCTCTTTTATATAAAATTGATTTTCCTTCCAAGTTACTTTCTGAGGTATCTTGGACTTCCTCCAACAGCAGTTGCAGAATCTGAACAAGACTCATTAAAGACATGTATCTCTGTTGGGATGGGGTGGGAAGGGGCAGCAAGGAGAGACAAGGAAACAGACAGTGCTAATAGCACAAAGAGAAGGATCTAGAATATTTCTGCTACTTTTGTCAAGAAAAACATAATACCTCTTAAAGGAGAAATGGTGAGATAGTGCCTGGCAATGACTGATGAATTAAAGAGTTGTCCTATCATTTTCAATCACTTCTACTCACAGTTTTTTATCATTATACCTCAGGAAAGCACACCTCACTCTAAAAACCTTTATTTTTTTGACAGCATACAGTGACTTTTATAGAATATGTTCTCTTTTAGAATGCAGTGGAAAAAACACTGTCATAAAAAACTTAAATAATATAAAATCACTAAAAATTTATTCTTTATTTCTGACCACCCCAGTAGGGATTAAAAATCACAAAACTTAGGTAAAATCACCAAAAAATATGCAAATGGAAAAGGTCAATGAGGTTCAAACTTGGAACCATAAACTAACAGTAAAAAAGAAACCTGCCTTTTAATAGGAATCCCTTGCATTTTCATCAAAGCATATTAAATATCTAATGATGCAAAATGATATCCCATGCACTGGATAAATGCTGGGCCAGTGGCTTTCCTTCCTGTTTCATTTTTCAAAGTTGATATATTGACCTGAGTAATAACTCTGTTTCCTACAAATAATAACTCTGTTTTCTATGACCAGGGTTGCCACAAATTGCCAATATGTTTGGACATTGGTTGTTAACGCCAGAGAGCAAAGCAATGCAGTGTACACTGTCAGTGTCTAATTAAACTACAGCTTTTGTTTCTTCTTTCTTTTCAAAGAATAAATCTTGTCATTCTGCCACAGAAAATCTTCTTGTAATGTGAGTTAGTAGAGCAATGGACAAAGTTTTTTTGGTCTTCTGCAGGTCAGAATTGCACTGGAAGACATAAGTTTGTTGTTTTTTTTTTTTCATGACTACAACTCTTTTTCCTAGAAAATAACAGATAAAAATGCAAACGTCTCCCAAAACATTGTGAACAGTCTGCAAAAACATCTCACTGTTCATTTGGATAAAGGAGAATTGACCCCAGTGTTACTATCTCTATGCTTTCTAAGCAATTCAGAGAGTAGGAATTAAAGAAGATATCCATGGACCTGAAAGTGAGAACACCTCAATGGAAACACAGAAGTCTTGTGAAATGAGAGACCTCTGTACTTTTAAATTGCAACAAAGACAGAGGTTTGTTTTTTGATGAGAAGATTAGTGCTATATACCATGTAAATTCCAGTAAAATGCACAAGTCAAATGATGATTTCCTGCACCTAATAATAGAAAGGACTTGTGAGACAGACCTCAAATGGAATGTATTTCTGTGAAGTTGAAAGGAAACAGTTTAAAAAAGGGAGACAAGTGTAGTGCAAAGCCAGTGTTCAGTGGTGAACAAGCAAGTGGGTTTGTTTTTACACCAAATAATACTCTGAGTATTGTTTCACCCTCAGGAATTCTGACTATTAAAGAAATTCTATTACAAAAAGACCTAAAAATGTCTTTTCTGTTACTGCTTCCCAATGAAACTAGATGAGATTCATGTCCAAATATTCCTTAGGAAATGCTAACTACAATGATGTTTTTTTCATTTAGCTTATGCTGGTATTATAAGCTTTACTTCAATTAATTTATTTCAATTCACCTGCCATTAAAGAAGAAGTATTTTAATTTTTTTTTCAATTAAGCAACAGAATTTACTTATATATTCTCAATTAAAGGAAGAGGAAAAAAGAAACAAAGAAGAATAAATGAAAACAAACAAACAAAAAGAACTGGGCAGGAAGTAGAACAATGAAATCATTAATTGTTCATCATGGACTAATCATATGCAGATATCCCAAAAGTATCATTGTAGATATTTGGCTACAAAGTGTATGAGAGCTGTACTAACATGTCTGAATGGCTTTGAAGCCAGATGTATTCCTTAATGCATTTAAATATGTGTTTCCATCAATGGAAGAGTATTTCAATTAATTACATACATGCATGTATACACATATATCTCCAGATACAGCTATTTAGTCTTTCACCTTGTTTAATTTGAGATGATGCACCATAAAAAGATTATTGTTTTCTTTAATATGTACTTTTGAATATCACAAGCAAGTTTTAGCAACTTAGTTATATTTCAAAAACAATTTGCCATGATATTTTTTTGAATCTCTGCAAGTACTTTAAAAGATAAGTACAACACCTTATTTTAGAAAAACAAAACCTAAGTTTCTGAGTAATAAAATGACATTTATTCACAGATCCCAAAAGTGTTCCTTCCATGATATACACACTACCATCAGAACCCTGCAACTCAGATCCCTTCACAACATAGTCCATGAGAAATGTCAAAGAATTGATATAAGAAAAAAGAAAGCTAGGCAAAATCAGAAACCATAGAGGACAACTGAAAAGTGAATACTGTTTTCCACAGGTAGAGAGATGAAACAACTTCCCAAATGTAAACTTGAGAACAATAGATGTATATAATCAGATTCTTTTTGAGGGGGAAAAAATATGGGGAAAAATTGTTTTATTTTGTGTTCTTGGAAAATCACTAGTATTCTAAGTGGTGATTGAGGTCTTTACTTTAGCATAATACCTTGCACCTTACTGTAATTTGGCCAAACTTTAGCAATATAGGCTGTAATTTTCTGTTTCATGGCATTTGATGGCATATGATCAGTGGATAGGAAAACATAGACTGCAGTTTAACCCATTCACACTGGTAACAAGGGTTGACAAACTAATTGAATATGTTTTGAATAAGCACTCAGATTAAGTCTTTAATTACCTTGTCACTTGGTATTTTTACACAGACTGTGCCTTCGTAAATGCACAAAGTATTTGTCAGGATACCAAAACTGAACTGTGAAATAAACTAGGATCTTTGTTTCAACTGCTGCAGATGTTGGATTTTGTGCAGTGAATGAACTAAGAATGGAAGAAGGAAAAATTATCTTTTATGTCCAGGTAATGCAGATAAACACCAGTCTGGTGCTTTCAGTTCTCTCTCTGTGATGACAGGCAAGTCATGTAAATGAATATTTTCTCAGATGCACACTAACTGTATATTTTCCATGTTCTGAATACCACTGAGAACTGAGAATCAAATTAGCAGGCATGCTGAATGCTTAGTAGCAACAACTGCCATTTAGTAGGGAATACTTTGGGAAGGCAAAGTGCCAAAAGAAAAAATCAAAAATCAGAACATAGACATAGACATTTAAGCTTACTGAACAGATTTGGTGCTAATGTTTTTGTGTCTTTTTATTCATTAATTTTATCTCCATATGCATTGTGAAAATTTAAGTAAATGGCTATGAAGCTGTGAAATTCCACAGTGACATCATGGTAGAAAATACCATTAATTATAAAGGTAATAATCATAACTAATATCTGAACAGTATAAAATAAAATAGGATAAGGGCCATACCCAAAGTGATAAAAATGCTAAACTCCTTTGAGATATATTCCTACAGGAATAACTTGGAAGCTTAACAAAAGTAAAATCTGAAATTAGACTTCCTTGCTACACTTTGGATACCATTCCCTGTTTCAAATGATAAGAATCTTCAGTGACAGCTGGTGTGAGCCTAATTTTACATTCCAAGAAAAAAGTTTCATCCATTTTTGTGGAGTTATGCTTCATTCCATCATCCTATTAATAATGGCCAAGTTGTACTGTCAAGCATTTTCCACGTTCATGGTGAATAACAGAGGAGCAGAGAAGAATTCCAAAAGGTCTTGTGTTCTGCTTCGCTATAGAAAAAAGACTGCAAGTATTTCTCACCACGGAGAAATATTATGGACTAAATTTTCATGAGAGTCTATAGCCTTAGGGAGCATTTCTGTGTTTCTTATCGTCATTCCAACCACAATTAGTCTTTAAAGCAACACTACAATACGTTGCACAAGCTTTGATTAAATTTCCTGCATAAAATACAGCCTGAGCTGTTAATCAGTTTTATGCCAGGCACCAATGAGTCAACATTTCAAATGCTGCATTATTTTTGTTATGGCCATATGTAAGTATAAGAAGCACTTCCATGTGTCTTAGGTGTTTGTGTCTGGATATCTTTCATGAACACTTAAAAATTAAAAGGATATTCTATCTAATGTCCCAGATAAAATGTAACTGTTGACAATGTTGTGGTAATAGCGTGTTTAATCATAATTTTGAATGCATGAGCATCAAGAATTCCCACTATTAAGATTCTACTAATTTCATGATGTAAAGCAAACCCTGGGTCTAAGCCCTGATGCTGATAAGTTTCCTGATAATCTTGGATAATTTTAACAGTTTAGGAAACTTTCCATAAATCAAAACACCACCATCAAAGTTTTCACCTGCAGTTTTGGTAGACTCCAAATTCTAGACTAAGAATTCTAACAGTGCTTTTAGGTGAAAGCACAAAAGAATGTATATGTGAACTAGCTGCCTCACCTCAAATTCTTGTCAATGGAGATACATGTTTCAACTCCAGTTGACTCACCTTAAGTTCATGCTATTCCCAATGCCCTGAATTACCTTGCCAGCCTCCAGTTGCTGCCCTGGAGGACATGGATTCCTTGTAAATAATATCCTATATCTCAACACTCCATGCCTCCTACACCTGCACATTACATATATAGAAATATTTATAAACCAATATGACTTCCAGCAGGAGACAAATATTTGCCCTACTTGTCTAAAAAGTACATATATAAAGAGATTTATATACTGTTGCCAGAGAGATGGAATACATCACAAAGATTGGGTTTTTTTTCATCTCTGCTGAGCAATCTCCCCTTGATTTTTTTGTTGTTTCTTCCTTGAAACTGAACCCTTTACTGCAAGCTATTTGTCATGAATCAGTTCTGCACTGGTCTGACCCCTGAAAAAGGTAAATCTTCAGTAATTTTGCTTTACTGGCTACCTTTGTAATTTATATGATCAAGTAAAGTTCATAGCATTGGTTTTTAAGGAATCCTTCAACCCTAAATATTTCCTAGGCTGTGTACATAGAGAAGTCAGTAAATTCATCATGAATAGTGAAGCTGTGAGTTATATAGTTTATACCAAACCCACAGCAATAAAATTTTTATACTGCAGAACTGCATATTCTGTTAAAAATTCCACGTTTTACAAAATAAAGCTATTATAGAAATGCTTCAGAGAGTTTTGCTTGGAATACAGTCATCTATAAAACTAGTCTGCTTCACACAAAATTTATCCACATCTACAGGCATCCAAGGGAAAAAAAACCCCACATAAATTAGCTTTTCTGTACACCATGATGTTCAAATCTCTTGAGCTTATATTTATGAATTTTGTGGGCATAGACCAAACTTCTCTTGGATCCTGTCCAAGGACAGCCTTGATGTGCCTGAGGTAGTGTTCATCTTCTGCTCCCTGCTTTGTGCCCTCCCAAATAGTCTTGTGTCAGGCCAATTGTCTGACAGGGCAGAAAAGGGTAGGAATACAAAAAAGAACTGGTACTGAGAAGGCATACTTATTAAAATCTGCATAGCAATACTTTTTTTCTTTTTCCCCAGAAACTCGAAAGGAAGTTATGGTACTGCACCACAGGCCCATATCATACAGTTGACCACAGCAGGTAGATGAGGTTTATAGAGAGGTCTGACACCTCCTTTTATCTCTGTCTCTTTGGAAATGAGGTAAAAAAATCAGTTATAGCGAGTGTATGTAAGGGGAATTTTGAAATGCACTTTTGAAATGCAATTTTTGAATCTTCTCTTCAAGTGCTAATGGTGCTGTTTATTTTATTTCTGCATTTTATGTAAGCAAGACACAGCTATTTTGTCATATGCATGTTGTTTTGTGGGTTTTTTTCCGCAGAAAGTTGTATCAAGTTCGGGGCAAGTATAAAGCAAGTAAATTGCACATTAAAAAATACTTATATAAAATCAAATTAAAATATTTGGTAATGCTATTATGTTCTTGTGCTCTTTTTAAAACTCAATTAGAAAATGAAATCCACTCATATTGCCCCTTTTGATTGTAGAGGAAACCTACTTGGACAGCTTATAAATTGGAGTCACAATTTACTGAAGAAATCTTGCTGAATACAACAGTATTGATGAAAGACTGAACAGCAGGGAGGGTGGTTTACCCATAAAAAGGGTGTTCACTTGTAAAGGCTGACATAGAACAGAGACTAGATGGAGCTAAAGAATAAAGAAGGTATTTATTAAGTGGCCTTAGTAGATCCACCTCGGCCAGTACAAGAGCCCAGCCAGGGCTAGACCCCAGGTGAACCCAAAATGCCACAAAATGGGCAGCAGGTCATGGGGTCTCACCCTTTTATAGGTTCTGGTCCATTAGCATATTGGAGCTAATTGTCCAATTACAGCTTTAGCCCATGAAGTCCCATCCTTCTTGTTTTCTCTGTTCAATCCACCGTTGTTTATGCTCTTGGGCCTGAGATCTGGATCGGCTGTCCTTGGGTCCCCAGCTAGAGGAGAAGGAATTGTTTTGTCTACCTGCTCTGTGGAGAGAGCTTACTATCCCCGTATATGAAGCCCAGACCCACACACTAAAGCAGAATAGAATCTGAAAAATATAAAAACTAACACCTGAGGCATCAGTAGCAGGGACCCTCACTACGCCGTGCATCTCCAGAGAACAAGTGAAAGAAAAAAGTGAATAAGGAAACAATGTTGAAAATGAGTTTCCATGGTTAAACACCTTCCCCCAGTCAGGAAACCAGGGAAAACAGGGGCAAAGAAAACCTGGAAAGCTATTTTTTCTGGAAAGGGCTTTGCTGCTGGGCTGCTTGTTGCATGTCACCTTGCAGGGGCTGTCCCCATCAGCAGCGATCTCAGGGCTGGCTGTGCTGGGGACCTGCAGGGTGACTCCTGCTCCTCAGTGAGCCCAGCAAGATAAAAAGGACCCCTCCGTGGCTGTTAAATGTGGCAAAACCACTCCTTTCCATGACTGGGCAAGAAAAATGTGCCACTCCTGACACATCAGAATTCCCTGCAGAAAACCCTGCTCTCCACGGCGGTGTGTGGGGTATAGAATAAACCACCAAGACGGCATCTCTTATCCCTGCACCCTGGGCAGTTACACAGCAAAATGACATGCTCAGGGACTCCAGAAGTTCTGATGTTTGTCTTCAGGAGCAAACCCAAGGGAAGTAGCCAGACATAACTTGATGATGGGAAATAGAGAATAAAATATTTGTTTTTCTTTGTTTCTATGCGCACCTTGCTTTTGCTTTATTTCACTGTCTTTATCCTGAACCATGATGTTTTTCCCATCCTATTTTCTCCCCCACTGTGTCCTGCTGAGAAAGGGAAGTAATAAAATGGGTTGATGAGCACCTGGCATCCAGCCTGTGTCAACATACAACAGAAGAATCCCTGAACCTCAGAAGCATCTCTGTATCATTCCAGATACATGGTGTCCAGAATAAGGACCTTGAGCATTTTCTGTATTTATATGATTGTTGTTCAAGTTAAATTGCAGTTGCAAGACAAAAATAAATCCACATTAAGTTTTATAAATCAGATTGAACCTGAAAGTCAGAGAGGAGAAGTATGGTTTTCCCTCTCATCTTTCATGTTTATATATTAACCTAAATCAAACATGACAAAAATCACAAGTAAAGGCTTCTTTACTGATGACCTTTTACACCAAGTAATTGGTTTAGACAGGTACATAAAAAAAGACAGAGCTGGAATTTGTTACACCGGATCCTGCATCTACAGCATTTTTCAAAGACTGTGGTGTTTAGGACTGACTTCATATAACAGGTGACCTTATATGAACTTTCATTGCAAGCCATTGTTAGTTTAGAAAGCAGTGCTGAAGTGACTTGATTATAAACTACAGTTTAAAAAAGTTCATGCAAGCCATATTTCTGATAGAATTTTTTGACTGTCAAAACAGGCCCCTCAGGGAACTTTGATGCAGGTGTTAATATTAATATAGCACTATACTTACCATACAGCACCTACCCTTCTGGGTTATGTGCCAGCTGAAATATCAAGGTCCTACTACAACATAAAAATGTGGTTTGAGAAATATGTGTAATTATGCAACACCCTGTGACACATAAAGACTCAAAAGAAAGATGAAGCACAGCTCAAAATAAGGTCTGACAGAAATAATAGTGGTTAGAATCGATCTATAATATTTCTTCACCATTTATTAAAGAGGTCTGTCCTTCAGCTGTCAGGCTGGCCCTGAGAGTCCTCAATATCATCTCACAGACTTGTTTGGGAGCCAGAGGCCAAAAACAAACCAACAAACAAGCAAACAAAAAAACAACAAAAATAATATATAGCATTATTTCCATCTGTCATTAAACAGTGACTCTATTTAAGTTTTAAAATCAATCCGCAAATGGGAAATAGTGAACTACAGAAGACTTTATCAGAATGTTTACTCACTTGTCCAGTCCTTCAAATCTCCATAGTAAATCATTTAGTCCACATTAGTTAGACCAGAAAAAATGATTCTGACTCTTAAACTTTCTAGTGAAATTCTGTAGTCTGTATGGTGCAGATGCCCATTTTAGACAATCAAATGCCCTCTTTCTTTTCAGATTTTTTGGAATTTATCTATAATGAATAGTATCTGTGGTCAAGATATCTGTGATTACTGAAATGAACTACACTAAGGGATGTGACCTGTGGCTACCCTAGATCAGAGGACATTAGCCACTCACAATTCAGTGTTTTCTGAGGAGACATCTTCATTCTGTTAAAATTCACACCACTCACAAGGATAAGAATGGAGAGACTTGAGAAGTCTCATTCCTGTAAGCCGTTGGGACAGCAATCTTTACAAGATAAACAATGTGGTTCTGAATAGCAGTCTTCTAATAAGGTAAACCAACAATTAAATATATTATTTTTCCCTATTCATGCAGAAGTCTGGCTCAGTTTATGTTAGTCTCTTCCATTTTTACCCAATTTCCTTTTCCCTTTAATGAACAAGTTTTACTTCCAATTTAGAGTAATATGTTTTCTCTCATTTTTTTCTTTTTTGCCTTTAAGGAGTGAGTTTAAAGAATTTGTTTAAATTGTAATTTAACTCTCTCCTTGTCATGTAAACTGCTGTAATCTATCACTATGACTGTTTGTTTAACCTGCAATAACAATTATGCCTTTATTCAATACTCCATCTCTTCCAAGTATCCTTTAAGAGATTACAAAAATCTACTCAGACTGATCCTTAGGCTCATGGCAGAAAGAGCCAAAACTCATGGATTTCCTTACATCTTTGAGCAAGAGGGAGTTTCCCTCTGCACCTGGAACTGTTTTCTGTTTTTATGCTGACTATTGAGTTTTATTTTTCCCAGAACAACAGAGAAAATATTAACTTATCTGGAGGATGCAAGTGAAGGAGTCATGATCAAGTTTCCTGCTATTTCATTCCAGAACTTCTTCCAGAACTCCATTTTGAGAATGGATTGGGGAGAAAAAGCATCAGCTTACAATACATAAACGTTGGACAAAGCTATCCTCCAAAGCTAGACTTTGGAGTTTTCTGTAGAAAAGTATAGGTAAGGTCTACCTGAGTCATCAAAGGTCTGAAGAACTTAGAATGAGACATTTTCTGCCTTGGGACAGTCTTGTGAGAAATCCTGTATTGCAACATGCTAGTAAGATCTTAAAAAGAGAGGGAGATGTCCACCATCAATATTTTCCTAGGATAATTGACTTTCTTATTCCTTAAAAGATACTTGTAAAAAAGCAGTCATATTGCAACAACAATTCGGTAAGAATAAATACTGTACACGAGTTATTTCCAGTATTCATTACCCCTATTTCATTATTTATTTCTTGGTGGAAGGATTCACAGTCAAAATTCAAAAGGAAGACAAGCAGAATTCAGCAAATAAAATGAGGCACAAGCTATTATACTGAAAACTGATTAGAGATTTCCTCCTTCAGTAAAAAATTCACTTTGACTGTAATTTATTCATGAAAAGACTCAGCAGTCAACTTTGGTCATCTCTGTTTATATTTTTCTTGTGAGATATTTCTTCCATTTGATTATCTGCTCATTCAACCAACATACCTAAACATGCCTGGGAGATAGTCTCTGTTCAAAACCTTGCATCTTGACAAAGTAGGATATTTCAGCATTTTTCTCTGAAAATATAATATAAAAAAATCATCTGTAAATGAAAGATTAACATTAAGCTCAATCTATCTACATTGCAGAAATTCTGTACAGCTCTGTATTTTTTTTCCACAGGCCTGATTTTTTTTTCTTTTATGTATTCGTCTCTTTCAACCAGTCCCTCTTATTGTAACACAAGATGATATATCCAAGAAAAGATGGGGTTCTGTGCTACTACTATTAGATGAATAACTAACAGATAAAGGATTTTAACTGAAGGATTCACTTTGGCCTTTTTCTCTGCTAACCTGGCATCCATTCATGAAAGCAACCTTAAAGGGGAAAATCAGGAAGAGTGGAATGAAAGGAGTTCAGGATACATCCTTTTTTCAGAGTTTGGTAGAATGATAACACAAGAAAGTCTTATAATGTGGACAGGCAGGCTAAATATGTGAGTACAGGACAAGATCCCATAAGCTGAAGTTTTGGGAATATTCTTCAGGAACAGCTTCTTCTATGCCTGTTCTCCACCACACAATGAGAAATGCACAACTTCCAGTTAAGAAACTGCTTTGCCATGCAAAGGAACAGGGTGGAGGAGCAGATCTAGAGGTTAATTTACAGGCATTACAGAAGTGAATCCTAATCTTTTCTGCTCAGGTTGAGTGTTATTTTCTGCACCTCTGTGCACAGTTCAAAAACAATAATGTTTTTCCATTTCTACTTCTAAGTTTCATAGGTTTACTTATGAAGTTTGCTTTATTAAGTTTACTTCTATGAGTTACCTGATGATTATGATCTCTGGCTTGGAAGCTGGTGCCATACAGCTTCTTCTGCCTACTGCTCTGGTAACCAGTGCCCAGTCCAATGCAAAATAAAACAGGAAAACTTCCCCCTCCTTGGGATGTAATGTTCCCTGGAATTTCACTGTTGTTGTGTTTTCCATTTGAACCTTCAGTGCCTGATGGCTCTGGTTTAAGTTGCTGTATAAAATCAAAATCATATTCACCCTTCTTTCCCCATTGATTTTGAAAAGACTCCATCTGTTGCCATTTCAGAGGTAAAAAAATCATTTTGATGGCTTTAGAGAGCAGACAATATGGATCTGAAAAGTACTAGAATATAAAGGGCATAGGTTTTTTCTGTGCTTCATGTTCTGTTGTCCAGATGATTTGTAATTTTTGTTAGATTTGAAATAATAAAAAAAAGATGGATAAAAAATGCCAAAACTTATTGTGTAGAAATAACACAGACCAAAATATATGTGTAGGTGAAGAAATACCATTTTCAGAGAGCTGAGAATGGCATCATGTATTTAATTGTTTGGCCAGGCAGAAATAAATAAGAAAAATCTTCTATCCTTCTTGCTGTACAAATATCAGACTAATAACATTTTTTTCAGAGAGGAATTTTATATCTTACTATGTTAATTTATGGAATAAAAGACTCCAAAATACCATGGATGATTATTAGGACACATTTTTGTATGAGAACTGTTTTGATCCCACTGAAACTGTTTCTCTGAAAAACTCAGTGTATATATATATATGTATATATAAAAATATACATACACATACATGCATAATTCTTGATCCAACGTTCTGTGTCCATAAGTTAGAACAGTCTCAGATGTTTAATAATCATTTATGCAAGTACCAGAAAAAAACACAATATAAAATTAGCCAAGTATGAGTAATATTTTGAACTATTAAAACTAAAAAAAAAAAATAATAATAGTAATAATATTGCAATAATGCTACTATTTTCACAACTGCATTAGGTTTTCTGCCTAATGAAACTTTAAGCTGATGACTAATTAATATCTCCCTGTTGCTGCTTAACAATATGCATATACTATAGATTAACAGGAAAAATAATATTAATTCACAAATCAACTGTAAGTAACTTAAAATTTTGAAGTAAGTCAGATGAAAAGGTTAATTTATTCTTGTTTTCCTGTCAGACCTTCTTTAATATGTCTAAGTGTTTGATATAGTAAGAGTACACATATTACTATTCTAGTAGTACTCTAGAGAAATATTATAATGTTTCAGACATGCATTCTGTCTGGGACACAGGCAGTAATTTCTTGATATGGATCTTATTTCTCTTTGATTTTTTAACTATTACATATTCTACATACAGCAGCACCACTTGCTGTTCAGAACATTAAATAGTGTTAGAAAAGGTGGGTATTTTTTCACCTGTTTTTCACCCTGCTAGTTTATATTCAAGTGCTATGAGAAATTCTATCCAAAGGAAAACTGAAAGAAACCTATTCAATATTTTTTGAAATATACATTACAAAAGTATTCCACTTGTAAAGAGATTAAAAAGGAAAAACAGGCTTTAGTTTTCAGTTAAGTATATATTTTCAGACAGGTTTTAGTAAATATATGTGTCAATTTTTTTTTAAAAAGGTGGTTAAAAAATCA
Source organism: Fringilla coelebs (assembly GCF_963513975.1). NCBI lineage: Eukaryota > Metazoa > Chordata > Aves > Passeriformes > Fringillidae > Fringilla > Fringilla coelebs. The sequence continues at coordinate 23,586,723 of NC_140029.1, read as the reverse complement.
TATTGAAGGGTAATAATATGGAGCAAAATGTCTAACCTTGAAGCTCTTAGCCTTAAACAGGGTTTATCTCCACAAAAACAATTCCACTGATAACACTTTTTTTTTACAAGAAAATTACCCTTTTATCCAGAAAGTCATACATTTGCCAATTTACCAGTTTTTCCAATATTCAGTCAAAGACTTTATAAAAGTTTAAAGTGCAGCTGTAAAGCATATCTTAAAAAAAGTTGTTAATTTCTACAAGTAGAAAATTTAACATATCCCACTCTGCATTTCAGTCCAGCAACGTCATGTAATGTTTTTTTCTTTTTCTTTTTTTGCTTTGGTATGAAAATAAAAACCTGGAAACTTAGGGGAATAGACCACTTTTGGGGGAGGTTTTAAAGTGTGTTTCAGTTTTATAGGAGGAAAACAGGGTGTGATAAAACAGAAAGAAGTCCTTAAGTAATTTTTAACTCCGGCTGTATTGGCATTATGGCAGAACATAGGATTATGTTCTTGAGGGTCATCTGCTGTACAAGTGTTTGGAGGACTTGCACACTGAGCAAGCTCTAGGCTGGATGTGCGCTCATTAACACCTGGCACACTTACTGCACTCCCAGCACAAATCTACACCCCTACATCCATCCACATGCAGCCTGAGATGGCCCTGTGGTGTAATCCAAGGCACAGGGATAGAGCAGAATCAAGAGAGTCACTTTAAAACTGCCCCCTATAAAGCAAACTAAACATTAACATGGACTCAAAAGCTCTGAAATTTTCCTGGCCTAGTTGTTCAGTACCATTATTTTTGCATTTTCCTAGAAAGGGCAATAAAGCTGGTAAAGGATCTAGAGTATGAATCTTATGAAGAGCAGCTGAGGGAGGTGGGGTCCAAAAGGGTCGTCAAGTATTGGAACAGGCTTCCAAGGGAAGTGGTTGAGTCATCATTCCTAGAAGTCTTCAAAGGATGTGGTGCTTTGTGACACAGGTTATTGGAGGACTTGGCAGTGCTGGGTTAACAGGAGTGAAAATCCTAGAAGTATTTTTCAATCAAAATTATTCTATCATTCTATGACTTCTAAAGACAGCCAAACTGAATACTCTGTTTCACAGTCATTACTGTTAGGTTCTTAGTTTTTTTTGTCAAATGTATCACCTTTCTCCCTTTTAAAACTTCTTTTAGCATTATCTTGTGAAACAGTGGTACAAATAACACAAATCTGATATCTCACAGCTGTATTTACTATTCTACTTCTGCTATTTACACAATTACTAGTACAAACTACATTTTTGTTACTACTTTCCTTGAAGACATTAATTTCAGGCAGCTGCATTTTTTCCATCATTCCACTGGTAAGGTTTCTGTGTTTTCATTCCAGTGCATTTTTTTCAGTAGTGGTTTGTATTTATTATTATATTTAATTAGTAGTGATTATTATTTATATTTATCATCAAGTAATTGATGAAAATGTTGAACAGAACTGTGTCCAGTACAAAACTCTGTGGAACATGATGGAGAACAGACAGAGTAATAGCTCCCCTGTCTGTCAGGCAACTGATGATCTACTTGTGTGGTTCCTTTCATGATCATTTCAACTCTGCTTACCAAATGTACAATCTTATGAAGGCTGACAGTGAAATCAGATTTGCTTTGCAAGATTTATATTCCAATAAATCATGTTGACTACTAATAATTATATTCTCACTAATTAATTCATTATGGTTTAGATTTTGTGTCTATTTGTCTCCAGTATTGTCCAGAACTTATTCCAAGACCTTTCCACAAAACTCCCAGTGTTCTTGTATGAATCTGGTCCTAATTTGCTAGTGTAAATTTGTTAATAGGTTGTGTTTTTACACTCAAAGTTTGCTAAATAAAGAGATTTGGTGAAAGAGCAGCAAAAGGTCAATTTTTTGCAAAAGAAAGTTAGCAGAGGAATGTGCTGCTGACTGCTCATTCCAGAGTTTTCTTCTCCTATTAACTGCTAACTTCTCTGTAGCTCAGAGCAGAAAGAGATTTCAGGACTACTGTAATGCAAAGCCCAGTTAGATATTTTTATCATTTAGGGCATTTCAAGAAACGGACATTTTCAACTGTCTACAAATGGCTGCTGTTGTAAATGCCATTTTCCTCAGGGATCTAGCTGGGGAAGATATGGATCACAATCAATAGTTCTTAGAAAATTTTCCATTTATTAAGCTGCTATTAGTAATAAAATCCAGGTGTTATTCTAAATCATAATCACTAATATAAGAATTTAATTGAATCAGCTGAAAAAAACCAAATTATAAAATTCCCCTTGATATGCAATTTAAATACACTGCCAGAACCAGTTGTAACACTGCCAAGTCTTTGCCTTAGATCTATATAGACTTTCACAGGCACAAGCCACTCTAACACAGTGCTGTTCTAAGCAATACCACCACAAGCAATAAAACCAAGCAAAACATAGGGCTTTTTCATCAAGATCAAAAGGTCTGTTTTTTGAATAGAGCATACAAGGAACATCTCATCAGCAGGAAGTCGTGCACCCTAAACAGCCAAAAGATGAAAGCAAGGTTATAGTATATAACATTACTCTATCAGGAAAATAAACTATAGCCAGACACATGTGCAGATTCCAAATTTACATTGAAAAATGAAAAGCAAAAAAAAAACCCCTCAGAACAAAAACCTTGCCTAAGGTTTGTGGAAGCTGGAATAAGTAACGTACAGAAGCAAAGGACTGCTTAATAACACCTGTCAACTTTTGCAGAGTATTTACAATTCTGTCAAAAAAATAAAAACTTTATTGTTGTCAGTCAAGAAGAATCAAAGACGACCCTCTTTAATGCACATTAGTGCTCCTGGACAGGCAATGTGGACTTATATACCTTGATGATCTTGACTCTGTAGGTGCAAAAATATTTATGTGAATGAACAAAATCCATGTGAGAATGAGTGTGATAGCTGAAATTAACTCTCCTAAAGAATTTGTAAATATATGTCAGCTTTCTCTGCTCTAAAATATCAGACTGAATTTTGGTACATTAATGTCTTATATTAATCATATTAATTTGAAGCTGATATGAAAAGTTGATTATTTGAATTTATTATTTGTATTAATGTGTTTGTAGTATTTATTACTTTTATTAACTTGAAGGTGATATGAAAACTTTGATTCAAAACCAGGATGGAGTAACATGATATTTACATGAATTTATTGTCTTGCTTGCTATGCATTGGCCATGTGGATACTGAGGAGAGTAGACAAGTAAATAAGATGGTTGTTACACAGAGAGACAATTTAAAGAATGAGAAGATGAAGAGCAAGTACCAAATTTCTCCCCTGCTTCTGAAGAGGAGACCACTTGAATGGCTACTTCCAAGTGAGCAAGTATACTAATCATCTGGTTGTGTGTCAGTCTGTTTTGTTTTGTCTTGCTGTGTTTCTGTAAAATATATGCTCATTAATAAGTTTTATTTTTTTCCAGACTACATTTCAATATTATTATTTTGATCCTGTAAGCAGCACTCATTTTCAAAGTCTACATGCAGTCTCTTCTTATACCAACTTTTGCCTTGTTTTCAGAATAGCTTTCTCAGGCGCTTAATTATCTTCCTTAGGTTCTAGTCAAACACTGAAGTGTCTTTATTAGTGCCCTGTAGTAAGTCCATGAATGAATCATATTTGTCAGGCACTATGGAGAACATTTTAGCGTTTGAATAGTCTCATGGTGCATTGTGCTTCACGTGGGTGATGTGAGAACACACATATCTTGGTGTGATGCAATTGAGATGTGAGAACATACATATCTGGGTGTGATACAATTAGGCTCAACTTCATTTCAGTTATCTCAACGCTCCATAACTCAGTTGCAAACAGTTAATTTTATGCAGCTACTCAGCCCTTTTCCACAATGTATCTATTCCACACACAATACACTCCAATCTGAGGAGTTTAGACTTTCTTGCCTTAACACTCATGTTAAAAACTATGCACAGCTTTGAGGCTGAACTTTTACCCTCACTATACCATTTGATTATGGAAGGAAAGGAAGGAAAAAGTACTGTACTTCCAATTATAGCACTTAGTTTTTCATTGTTGCAATAAGAGATTAAATGTGATGTGGGTAGTATTTAACATCTGGCTGTCATTTCTTATCTTTATGCATTGTGAAATAAATTAGTGAATGCTTTAGGATATTTCTGCAAATAGCTGCATTATTCAAACTGTATTGATGAGAAAATTTTGTCAGTAAGGCCAAAAGAATGGACCATGGTCACAGAACAAACCCACAATAGAATGACAAAAGAACTATTTCTGACAGAGGATCTTTTGACCTCTAGTAGGAAGATGAAACTCCTGCGTGTCAAATGATCTTCTAGTTGATCAAAATTTTTCACAGAAGCTCATTTAATTTGTATATTTCTATATTACATCTAGTGGTTTGCCTTTAACTTTTCGCCTTCATCCTGTAAACCTTTACCTGTATAAAATTACTTTTTTATAAATACGGGAACAAGGCCTTTAGTAATTGATACTTAGAAACTTAGGCTTTGCATATATTGTAGAAGAGAAAATGAATTACTGCTCAGTGAACAATTTTGAGCTGCATTGAAATACATGCAAATTGCCAAGTTACTGCCAGATGGACCAAATCCCAAGCCTGTAATGTTATGGTTACAAAGTGTGTCTGTGTGTACTTAGAGGCCCTCTCAGGCTTGTCAGTTTCAACACAGGTATCAGAAGTGCTTATATGGTCTAACACAACCAGGCTCAGTGCTTGTATTCTTCCATATGGGCACAGATGAAAGCTGATGCTAGATGTGAAAAATGAGCCTAAAAATGAGCTAGCAAAATATTTTCATTTCTGCTTTAGACTGGAGACATTTCTGAATTCATACATAAATTTTCAGTCTCCTTGGTTTATTTTGCACTTTTGCTTAGGTAGATGAACAGTCTATAAGTAGCATTTTTAAATTTCTGTGCTAGTTATTTATTAACCTGCTGCTTTTCAAATTTTAATTTAAATACTAAAGGTTGAGATAGCTGGAATATATTAAGTCTTTGGAGAAAAAGTTAAAAGTTATTGTCAAGGTTATATACCAACCTCACTAAGCAGCCTTTTATCTGTATTAAAAAAGAAAACCCATGCAAATTAACACTGAAAACTTAATTAGGTGTCCGCATGAAGGAAGTTCACATTAAAGACTGATTAGGTTGGTATTGTAAACCAATTTTCCTAGATACGGCTGAACTTTGTGCCTCCTCAACTTCAGCCTCTCTAATTCACAAATTGCCTTCTATTCATGTGCCTCACATGAAAGGCTATAAAAATTTGAGTTTTTCAACATCATGAGGATGACAACACCATCTCAGAAAAATCTTCCAGACAGTGCAATGTCCAGTACTCCATCTATTCATGCCAAAATAAAATCACAATTCTGTAAATCCTGATTTTGTCTATTTCTTGCACAACATAAAGAAAGCATTGGGGTGTGTCTATTTACTTTCAATTATCTTCTACTTCTGGGCTGAAGGATGATATCCATCAAGGCTGAAGAATTTAGGTGGTGTTATTTTTAAATAATTTTTGGGAACCATTGTACTTTAAAATGTGATCATTCTATCCTATATCCTGTTAAAACAAATTTTAATCATTAAATGAGAACAATGAGCCTTGCTATTATTTAATGTCCTAGTATTATCTTTCAGGTATCTGTTCACCCTGAAAAATTGTTTATTATAGTGCACATTACCCTGTCATTAGGATTAGGTCTTCTCTGACTTGCCTAGAAAGAGTGGAAAGATAAAGTCAGAGGAAAGAGGTCATTTAAATTTTAATTACAGAAATGTTTTATACTGTTATTAAACAATTTACTTATATATTTATAGACTGTGGCCTTTTGCATGTGTGTTGAAACCTTTTTTTCACAATGAATGAGGTTTTAATCTATCACACAGAGCCACAAAAGAGAATACCTCCTATCCAGTCAGGACTGCAGTAGCTCTTTGATTGTATATACTCCCTTTGTTGATGTAAGGGCTATAGATGGAGAGAAGTGGCAGCAGCCAGGGCCCCTGAACCCAGCTGTATCTTAAGGTGCACAGGCCAATGAGAGCTGTGGCAACTGATCATATATTTATCATTGTATTTATCTTCCACTTGACAACATACAAATCCATTTATGCTGAATGTTTCTCTAGAATTTTTATATAGCTTTCTGCATGCAAATTCATTTGTATGCAAAATAAATGAACCATGTATATACAGTCTTGAATATAATAGATGAATAGAAATGTAATCAGTTCATCTTGAAATGACCTCTTGTGTATAATCACAAAATCATTAAAAAGCACCCAGGTGAAAATCTGAAATTCAGAAACTATTTCTTTACCTGAAATTGACAGATATTCACATTGACTGATTCCTTTCCAAGTGCCCATGCACAAATTAAAATTTAGCTTTTACATTAATGAATTATTCTGAATAATGCTTTTGCTTTAAAATAATGCTGTTATATTTTAGATGTTTGAGTTTTTTATTTCTAGCTGCAATAGTCTGTTCAATGAAAAATCGAACAGTTTGCCGTGGGGGAGCAAAATATCCTGCAGCAATTTCTAAGAAAGAGGCACTTAAACCCCTTTCAAAGGGCACAGAAGTCAATAGACTCTTAAAAAAGACAGTGAACTTTGGATAAGAGCATACAAATAAAATTTTCATCAGCCTAGTCACTACAACCCTTACAATTGATTCTCCTTGATCTTATACCATCTCAAGTGTGACCACATTTAAATTTTCCATTGTGTCCATAGCATAGAAAATAGGTTAAGACAGAAAAGGTTTTGGGCCACAGTGTTTAATGAGAGTCTGAAAGATCCTTCTGTATTCTGAATGGTGTTAGTTACCTGTATCCTGAATCATACTTACTGTATTGTGCAAAGTCTCGGGTGTAGAAAACTTTTGGATTTTTACATAATTGTTTGAGGTTTTTTGATAAAATTTCTTTTACATAAATCTGGAGTCCTTTTAGTTCTCCAGTCATGCTACACAGAAATCATATTTAGCAGAAAACTACTGTTCTCATATTCCTTGTCTTTAGAAAAAGAGCTTGACTTCTGGCATGGAAGTTAATTTATTATACTGAAAATCTATGGAACTCTACACAAATCTAGCAAATTTACAAAGCTTTAAAAATCAAAATTTCCTTATTTTAATGAATGCTTACTTAAACCATTCATACATTTGATAACATTTATTTACACTTGTCGGTTTCACTGTTTATCTAAGCATAACATTTTCTGATCTGGTCTTAAAGATCTGGAATCCGATGGCAGACAAATTAAATAAATGAATGTTCCTACCATGATTTAAGAGCAGCCGTCATTCTTTCATCAGCATAACAGGAAGAAGAGGCTATTGATTTGAATAACAAGATGACAAGATGCAGGTTGGAAAGTGAACAAACAAATACAAAAGTGGGCAGAGTACTCAGCATGAAAATATAAAATATGTTTCTTAAATGCTGAGAGCAGTTGGACAAAGAACATAAAGCTGAATGAAGGTGAGCTGATAATAAGTTTCTTGAGGAAAGAAGATAGATACTGGGAAGAAATCCAGAAAGACTAAAACCACTAAAAATTAGGGAAGAAAAAAAGCAAAAGTGAATTGAAAGAGAATAGTGTTAGAGATAATGATGATGATGAAAGAAAAAGAAAAGATGACAGCATGACAGCATAACTGGCAATAACCAAGGAGAAGTTTAAAAAAACCCCAACTTTTGAAAATCTAAGGAAAGATGAAGAGACTAAAGAGGAATAAAAATATTAGACTAATATTTAGTAGTGAAAAAATAAAAAAGACATTTGGAGGTCTTAGAAAATGGGAATGACATCAGAGATTAGTCAGTTACAGAACACTAGTACAGGAGGGGCAAAGAGCCAACAACTGAGGTAAAGATAAAAGTGTAAGGAAAGGAATGCAAAGCTGATTGTGTAAAGATAATGAGGTAACAAGTTTTAAAAGAGGAGATACCAATTTTGCAACCATGTAGATTAGAAGGAATAGAGGAAATCATGTATGGGGTTAAAAGGCATAAGGAATTTTCCCATCAACGGTATCGCGTGATGACATAACATGTCTGGTTGGGTCCAGCACTGAATTTAAGTGATTGATAGACATTGTCTAGTGTACTATATAGGTTAGGTATAAAATTATAGGTCTTTTTCTGAAAGGAAGATATTTGTGCCAGTGTCAAGATGTGGTACACTGAATATTTTTGACACTGAAGAGAGTACATTCATAAGGTGATTGACATAATTTGCTCAAATATTGGTGTCTATGGCATCTGAGGTGCCATAAGGTATACAAGAAATACACAGTGGTCCAACAGGCAGGACATAGGACCTATGTGAGGCTTGCTCTGACTCTGAAACAGCAGCTGAAGACCAATCAAAAAGTACTCTGGAATGTGTTAAATGGAAAAGTACTCTGGAATGTGTTAAATGGAACCTATCACAAGTCTTTGACGTGTACCATATCTCAGCTTGAATATCTAGTTTTACTAAGGCAAAAAATTAGTGTTCAAATAAAGGTAATTAAATCAATTAATGATTTGAACACAGAACCCATCACATATTGTTTTATCATTTTATAGAATAAAAATTAATTCCATAAAACAACTAAAGGTACTAGTTCTGGGCACTGCAAGAAGAAGGTCTTAAGCAAAGGGCCAAGGACTAATTTTTTTTTTTCCTTCCATTGCAATCAGTAAGTATTGAGAAAATACATGGAACAACCAGGAAGAAAATGGAATTTGAACAGCTGCTGACTAGTGAGTACTAACATTTCCAGGCACCACTTGGGGCAGATCCCATGTAAATGTGGTCATGCAAGTAAGACAGACATGAAATAAGGAGATATGAGTGCCCACTGCACAGACAAGCTGGTTTCTGATATCTCATATTCTTGAGTTTACTTTTTTTTTTATTTTGTTAAAGATAATGGGGTTTCATTTCACACTGGATTATTTTATAATGTTACATATACATAGGGCTCCCTTTGACCACTACAAGAAAAGCAGCAGGAATTTTTCTCGGGCCAAGATGGAATGCTGAGCAGTATTGTGTAAAATTCACCTTATCTAGCTGGTTTCTGTGACAAAGAAACACAGAGTTCTCCTATGCTATCCAAGAACAGTATATTGCACTTGGGTTAGTCCTTTCTTACCACATGAAAAGAAGAAACCCATTTATTTGGTTACATTGTGAAAACATGTTTCCAGGACTTTTCTCTTATAGAGAAAAACAAAACAACAAAGTAAACAAACCAACAACAAAACCCACCAAGAATATAGAGCTTTCAAGAAGCAGCTTTCTTTCACAATGCAGAGAGGAATAAGGAACAATGAGCACCTACTTGATTTAGGCAGACACTACAAGTCTGTCAGGAGCAAGGAGATGTGCATAGACTGCTAAAATACACAGACTCAAGAGAGGGAGCTGCTGCAGTTATATTCCATCAAATGGGCTGACATATAAATGCTTGATTAAATAAACTAATTTGACTTCAGTCAAAGGCTTCCCTCTTCTCTGAAAAAAAAGTGCATTTATCCAAAATTAAAGGTTTTAAAACTTATGCATTTTTTTGTTCATCAACAAGCTTTAATCAGGGGCTAACTGGCAACCACTTTTGTAATGGTAGGAAAGTTAAGGGAAGTATGTGAGAACATGCCTGTAGTTCTTGAGTAGTAAAAGTACTAAGTGCACACAGGCTTACAGCATTATTTTTCAGGCTCAGGAGCTCACAAAGACCAAAAAGTCAAGTAAATATGAAACAGGGTTCAATTAAATGAAGAATTTCTCCTCCTGTTTATCCAAGGCTTGTTGACTGAGTTTACATCCAGATGTGAAAGATCTTAGCAGTTTCCTACTGCTTGTTGGCATCACGATTAAATGCTCAGGAGCACAGTGTATTTCTGCAGAAAGAAGGTCTCAAATGAGTGTAGCAGGTGAAATTACTCTCAAGGAATGACACAGTTCCCTTGGTTATTTGGTTACAAACAAATACTATTTGGTCTAATACAGGAAAAAAAATCCTATATCTTCAGTCATAGAATCAAGTATGCTTAGAACTTAGAGGAAATCATCATGTAAGCAGTTCCTCTGAACAGGGGTTTGTGTTCTGGGATGAATAATTCCACTCATAAACAGAAAAGACACTTCTGAGGAAAAATTAAGGTTACTTGCTGTTGACTTTGTGATAGTGTCCCATGAATAAAACATCTAAGCCTTCATCTCATTTCAAGACATTAAGGAGAATTGTGATCATGCAGGGATCAGGTTGTAGGCAAAAAAATAGCAGAAAAAATAGTGAGAAATGACCACAGAACAAGATCAGAGTGTCTTAGGTTGATGCCAAGATTATATCTTTTCTTTTAGATACCTTTTATATAACTGTTATGCATCCTCAGTATTCTTAGCATGCATACTTGTAATTCCTTAAGTCTGATAACTTAGCACAGTCCTAGTATTTTGTCAGGCGAGGAGACCAAACATCCTAAAGGTCTCATAGTAGGAGGCTGGAAAGCCCTATGCTATCTTGGTCCTCTGGGTCAAAGTCCTCTCTAGAACATATCCTGTAAACTAGAGATGTGGCCCATGCAGGGGGCAATTCCTCAGATGGGAAAATATCATGCCATTCATCAAGGGCTCCCATTGGGGCATCCTTGTTAGATGTGCTAATTAGTAGAGTCAATAAATTTTATACACAATCTATCGTCTGTGTGTGCATTGCGGCGCATCCCACCTTGGCCAAGTGCTGCCCCAATAATGATCCTTATTAAAATGCTGAGGTAAAAAACCCTAATCCTTTAACAGTGTCTGGCTCTCAAATTTTTAAGACCAGGAAAAGGCATCAAGGTAACTACAAAAAATTTAACTTAGTATAAGGGTTAAACGTGATAACTTAAGTACATCCACTTCTAGTATAGCTATTAATGAAAGGTTCTGCTAACAGTAACAGAGTAAGAGATGAGCTCTTTCCCTGGAAAAATGTACTGGCACAGAGCTGAATCTTGAGGTCCTAAGAGGTCAGCCACTTATAAATATTTCTTAGCATCTGAAAAATTAGGACAGTATAATTCTTCAGACTCTTCTGATTCGATTAAGTTGACAAGACTATACTACTACTGTAATTTTTTTCAGTTATATCACTCTGAACAATTTATAGAATTCTATTGCAACTACTTTCAGTAGACCAATCAATATAATCAATTCTCTGCTAGTACTTTGATTTTATTGAATCAAGGACTTGGCCTTGTTTTGTTCTCAGCTCATATCTTGGGATCAACATCAGGTTCTTACTTTAAATCACTTTTTCTAATGGGAATTAATCTTTTAAAGCTATAAATTTAATTAAACACTGCACTCCTAAAATCATAGTGAATTAAAAACTTCTGATTTTTTATTCTTATAGTGATCATTTCAGTAATTCTAAATATTACCCTCCATTTTTACAAGAATTGCTATGGACACAAAAATTAGCTCTCTTAAAACCACTCAAAAGAAAGAAGCAAAAATTAACCTTTCTTCCAAATCCCATCTTTGCATGAATGCACAAGAGATGGGTCTCCACAGTCATGAAAAATTGCCTTGCTTGCACAATTTCAGCTGACTTGAATGGTAAAACTTATCTATTGCTTTCTTCTCTCCAGTAACTTTAATTTGCAAAAGGGTTGACCTTGCCTGTAGTTTGGTTACAGCCCATTGCATTTATGACACAGCCTGTGTTCTGGATTTGCATAGGCTAATTGCATCCCCAGATTTCCACCCTCCCAGGTATCCTCTCTCTGAAATTTGTAAAATAAAGCTTTTGCTCTAGTCCTGGATTTCTCTAATTTAGTAGCTACTTAAAAATGTGCCTGATTCCAAGATTGACATAATGTTTGCATATTGATTTAACCCATGTAGCTGACAGCACTTGTACCACATCAGATGTTCTGTCTTGCGTATACTTCAGCCTCAAGCTCTTCAAAGGAAGTTTCTGTTGGTAGTGAGGAAGGTTTGAGGAGCTGTTGGAACTAAGGGAATTATCAAATCTCAATTTTCTTTTTCATCTGGTTATTTTCTCAGGGTTGTTTTAGTGTTGGTTTAATCATCTGTTTCATTTGTTCTCATATGCCAGGTGGCTGAGTTTGTAAGAAATGCATTTTTTTTCTTACTCTTGAACTCTTCACATCTTTGAATATTCTCAGAACAGCTGTCAGATTCAATCTTCACTGGGACTATCTTGAGAGAAAAGACTTTTCCACCATGTCTACAGTTGTGACTTGCTCAACAGTCCGCTGCAAAAGAAATCACCTTACTTCAGAGTACTGAGGGAGGGAACCTACTGTTACATGTAGAAATTATTCCTTTAGGGATTTCTATCAGTGGACACACAAAAGAATTTTGAAATCGTTCTGTCATTCTTCCTATCTCTGAGAACCTGAGGGGACTTCTTCTTTAAATGTGATAGATTGCTTGGAGGAAATTCAGGCATACCTTTGCATATTTACTTTTCAAGACAGAAGCCCAAGACAGAAAGCTTTTGGAAAGTCTTGTCTTAGATTCCCTCCACTGAAGGTCTCACCAGCGTAATATTTCCTTTCTAAACTCAGTTTATATATATATACTTCCTCCAAATAGCAGTAACCCAAAAATTACTTTACCTAAGGATCATTTTTACCAGGTCTTTTTACTCTCAACTATTACCTTCAAAGATACAAGGAGGTGTTTAAATGATTTTATCTTTTTCCCAGTCTTTAAATTTATTGCTTCATTTTGATGTGGTTCTTTCATGAGAGTTGCTAACAATAAATCTCCTTCAATGGATTTTTAATTTCTGTTGAAAGTTTACACAATTCCTTTGTTTTAGCAGCTGATCTAGTATCTATTTTGAGTACCATCCCAGAACCTTTTAACTTTTTCACCATGAAATGTTTCTTGCATTTTGTAATGTCACAAATACACTGCAACAAAAGAACGAATGTATGGAATTGACTCACCAGAAGTGTGCTCATGAGCGTCCTGTGCTGATAAGAATTGTAAAAGTGAACAGCATTTCCACATACAATCTGAAGTAAGCATTCGATTGTAATGAAAATATTTAAGTTCAGGTGATAGAAAGCAGTTCAATGGTGAGCTGAGCATGGGGCAGCTGAATATCACGTTTCAAGTGCTTCCAGGTGTTTGGGTGATTGTCAAATCCTGTATGCCTTTTCATGAATGCAATAACTGGAGCCACTATAAAACGTTAGTTTTCAGGCCCATCTGTGTGTGAAAGTAATGATTGAAAGTACCGTCTTCTCCATCTTTTATTTCATAGCAAAAAATGCATGGCTCTGTGGTTATTATGCTACATAGTGTGATTTTGACTGGTCAGAAAAGCAAAATGTTTGATAATCATTAGAAAGTGTTCCTCTCTTTGGTGGTGGATTCCCTCCTTTCCTCGTTGGGATGCTCTGTGATCTCAGAAATGCTCATTAGGTCTCAGCCTTGATCAACAACACCCAGACTAAGCTTCTCTTGAGTTTATCAGAAACACGGTCTGCTCCAAAGAAATTAGGCTATCTAATGAGCTCCTGTTTCTTAATGAACAGCTTTGGAAACTTATTTTTCTTCCATGAATAACAACCCAAGTGGAATAATTTGCTATTGAACTTTAAAAGAAAATTACAAACCCAAATTGCATCTAGAATGAAAAATTATTATGAGTAAAGCCAATTTTAATGACCTATTTAACAAGTCTATAAATGTGATCTTAAGTGAGATCCTTTGAGTTCTCCTGGATGGCTGCAGGATGCAGCCAGTGATCTCCCTCTGAGTGGGACATGTCCCAGAGACAGCAAGCTCTCAAGTCTGCTATGCTTGGAGGATCACTGCTGAGCAGTGACGGAGAGCCTGGGCAGATACCCCCACACCTAAAGGTTCAGCATTCACCCTTTGAGAAGATGCAAAGGCATCCAAAAGGAGTACTTCACTGAATTTAGGGGAAATTTTTCACAGCTATAATTTTTCCATATTTATTTAGGTGTGTGTACAAGTGAGTGTGGATAAGCTATAATAAACGTGCTACAAATGCTTCTCTCTTAGGTCTTACATGTATTGGAGTTGTCAGTTAAACTTATCAGTGAGTTACTGTTTAGATATAGTAAATGCTTTCTGATTTTTTTTTTAATTTTTTTAAATAGGTTGATGCCTCAATGGGACAATAATCTCCCTTATTTCTTTAATCCTTACCCTTTTTCTATCGTTACCCTTTTCCTGGTCACCATTCACCACAGCCTCCATGTAATAATTTTGGTGTTGATTTTAGTTTTAGATTGATTTATTTATGATTTTAGGGATTTTTTTCCTCTGCATGCTTTAGCCATCTAGTAAGTAGTAGAATGAACATTGCCAACAAATTTTGTCATTTTTGTACTAAAATATATGTGTCATTTTTGTACTAAACCTGCTTTTGCTGCTACCTTTGTTGGGGATTCTTTAACTGACCTAAACCATTAATTTAGATTATCTGTGTGGCTCTCCTTCCCATGCCATTTAAACTGCTTTTTCTGTAATCAGTACAGAGTTCCTCTGAGACAATGACATTGGAAATTAATTCTTGACAGTACCATTAGCATCCAAAAATAAAGTACTGGTGATTGAATGAGAGTTGTTTCTCCATACTTTCACAGTGACACAACTCTCATTCTACCACAATTATATTATTTTTTATATTTGACTACCTGTACACTTCTGTTTTACAGGATTGACGTTCTGGCCACATATAGAGCTGTAGAATAACATCATTGAGGCTGGGAAAGACCTTTAGGATCATCGAGTCCTACCTTTGACCAAACACCATCATGCAGATTAACCATAGCACTGAGGGGTGTGTCCAGTCTTTTCTTGAATACCTTCCCAGATGGTGACTTCACCACTTCCTTGGGCAGCTCATTCCAATGCTTGACCATCCTTTCAGTGAAGAAATTCGTCCTGATGTCCAACCTGAACCTGCTCTGGCACAGTTTGGGGGTATGTTCTTTTGTCCTGCTTGGCAGGGAGAAGAGGCTGACCCCCACCCCCACTGCAGCTGACTTCTCTAGCTGCAGTCCCACTCCATCTGCTGGAGCAGCCCACCTCTATGTGCACACACGAAAGTACACCCCCATACATGCACCTACACCCTGCCCACTGTAGGAAAAACATTCAAAAAAGAAGCTTAATGATGATGCAGGAGATGCTGTGTTGTCCACTGCAGACACTGCTGGCACATGGACTGACAGGCCCCTGCTCACACCCCAACAGTCCCTTTCACCCTCTTTTTATCTGCTCCTCTGTTTCACTTCTTGCTCTCAAAATCATCTTGCTGTCTCCCTTTCTGGCCTTGTACCTTGAAAATCCGCAATGACACAGAGTGCCCCCCTTTCTTACAAACACCACTAGTCCTTTGTACACAGCAGCACCATGACACCACTTGTTTCTTTCTGGCATCTCAGTGTTTGCCCCAACACATTTCACACTCGTGTCTCTGCTTTTCAAACTCCTCTCCTTGGTGCCTCTCTGTAGGCACCCTGCATGAACACTGCACACATGCCAAGTAACTGAAGCCAGCGACATTTCTTCTGTCAGAATTTTATACAGTGTGGTTTTGGAGCTGTTGTAGAATCTCAGTAGCAGGGAGAAAAGTGTAAAGGGACTCTGAGAGAGAAAATTCAACTTTGCCCTTGCAGAGTTTTAGGTGGGATGGATTGGTATAGTTCTCTAGGAGACCACTAGTGCTTAAGGAATGTAGGCTTCTGTGGAAAATTGCAAAGCTTATTTCATTGATGGCATCACTGTGCACAACTATTTACTAGAGCTCCCTTATTCTCTGCAGTAATACTCGTGTCTGGTTCAGATAATTTGAGCAACTGTTAGGATTAAAGACCTAAGAGAGTAATAAACTTCCTTTCTCATGTTGATAGTACTGCTGCAGCAAGGACTCTTAATTTCTGATTCTTAAGGGGAAGAGAACCACAAATTTTATTATGCCAGCGACTCTTCAGTGTAGAAAAGGAAGTTAAGTACTTAATCAGGAGTAGTTCTTCCTTTTCCTTTTTGTGAATACAGTTGTTAACAAATAAGCTAATATACTCAGAATTTCCAGGGGGCCCAGACAAATCCTTACTTGAAATTCCACATATATGATCAATGGCTGATATTTGGGTATTACTTTTTTTTTTCCAATATCTTTACAATGGGGTTTTAAAGTCCTTAATGTAAAACAGCAGGGTAAGAGCTCAGCAAATGCTGATGAACTGTCAAATGAAGCAAATTAATCAGAGCATCAGTATCAACAATAACATGAAAACTGGCACAAGGTTTTTAACAAGTACCACTTGTACAGCTATCAGATCATTTTCCCTTATAGGATCTGCACTTCAGTTTGAACATCTTAAATCTGGATACCAGTTATAAATGCAACTGGAGGCTTAACAATTCTGTTAAAGAGGAATGAAGCTGATGAATAGGACTCATCCTCTAAGTACTGCAATCAGACAAATTATTCTATGATGAGGAAACGTCTTTTAAGATTAAAGGAATGAGGAAAAGGAAGGATGTTAAGACTACAGATGTGATGGGTCTTTGTCTATCAGCTAGGAAATGCTGGTGTCATCTGACAAGAGTGCCTAGATTGTAAATAGCACCTTAACAAGTTATATGAGTGCTACAAGCATCATGTAAAGATAACATTATGGCAGTGATTGGTTGTGAATGCTAAAGTAGGTTGAAATGTGCTGAGTATCTCTAAAAGAGCAGCATCTGCAGCAGGATGCATTGCCTCTCACTGTTGAGTTTGCTCTATTGCAAATACTGGATGAGTAACTATGGGGAAGTATCCCACATAGTAACTTACCTCAGTTTTAACATGCTGTACCAGAGATGGCAAATCAGATGACACCCCTGTGGGTGAACTTTTGGCATTGGTAAATTTTTTTGAGTGAGAAGGGCTTGTTTCTGTGAGGTAGCCTCAGGCACCCTGCTGTGCTCTGCAGAGTGGCATAATATTTTGTAGCTTTAACATATGTTAGACAAATCATGTTAAAAAAAAAAGTATCAACTTCTTCATTTCTTGAAATGCAATAGCTTTGGGGGGAAGCTTAAAACATGTAGTTCTTATCCCAGTTCAGCCGTTTCTAGTTACTATGAGTTTGCAAGAATTGTGATGCAGTTTGTGATTCAAAAAGAAATGCAGTCAATTAATGTGCATTCCTTTGCAAGGTCTGCAATTTCCAAAGGCTTTGTGCTCTACTGCTGTGCTTCCAGTACATGGCAAATATATTTTCCCTGTATTTCAATGGCTTAAAGCCTGGGTTGTTGCAGTTGTTGGCAGTGATATGACAATCAACAAAGGGACAAATGCTATCATTGCAAGGTTTTCAAAATAAAAGAAAAACCACTAACAACTGAATTGTATATTCTGGGAAGACACAACAGAGTTAGAGGAGAGTACAGGGAAATTTATGTTCAATGGTACCAAAAAACCCCTGCCAAAACCACAACTGTGCTGTAGTGCAGATGTAGAAGATTATATCAGGAATTATGTGAGGGTGAAACTTATTTCATTACTTAGCATAAGAAAAGAAACTCAAATCTTAGAAAGCAGCAAAACAAGAAAAGCAGATCATTAATAGCTGAAGCATGGTACAAGAGGAAACTGCCTAAAATGTGATCCAATACCAAATGCATTTGGTCATGTAATGCCACTGCTAAATAACTTACAAACCCTCTTAGTAAATATAACAAATGTGTATTAAAACATCCCTACTCACCACTCTCAATCCTCAAAGTTACTTAAAGGAACCAGTAAATCAGGAGGAAGAAATTTTCTGGGAAAGACTATGTTGTAAGGATTTTGCCTTAGATCAAAACACACTTATGTTTAATTAATTATTTTCTATGTTTTTTGGAATTCACTTAGCCTTTAATTTGATTTTTTAAATTAAAAAAAAGAAAGTCTGTTATACAGACTTATTTTGAATAGAGCTGATAAAATGATGAATTACAGCTCTCGATTAAAAGCACTGCAGATTAGTTCTCACAAGGATAGGTTCCAAGTTCAAAACAGCTACATCAGAAAGAAGACAAAAGCCAGCAAGATGCAATGTCACCTTGGGAAGCAATCAAAAAATGTTATTCTTTAGCACCCTTTTATCTCGCAATAATCAACTTATAGACTCATAAATTATAACTATACATGAGACATGTAAATGATGGGCAAGCTGGGACACAGATTTGCTGAAAAGTGCTTGGGGTCCCTAGCATATGTGAGACTGAACATGAGCCATCAGTGAGCTTTGTCAGGGAAGGTGACCAACAGTATCTCAGGATGCATTAAATGAAATGCAGCATTCCTCATTCAGCAAGTCTAGATACTGCCTGCAGCACTGGGCACCCCAACACAGCAAGGACACCCAGGCAAACAAGCTCAGGGGGAGCCCCGTGCTGAACAGGAATAGAATTCCTGCTGAGAACACTTGCACAGCTGCAAGGACTTCTCTGCATTTCTCCTCACACCACCGAGTAAGAGGGCTTGGGTTTCACACAAGGAGCTGGGAGGGGACACAGCCAGCTGTGGGACAGCAGATCCCAACTAACCAGAGGGATATCCCACACCATACAGCAACATGATCGGCAGATAGAACTGGGGGAAGAAGGAGGAAGTGGGAGAGGTTCAGAGTGGTGCTTTTTGTCCTCCCAACCTTCTGTTACATTATGGAGCCCAAATTTACTGGAGATGGCTGAACACCTGCCTGACAATGAGAAGTGGTGAATTAATTCCTTGGTTTTGCTTTGCTTATGTGCATGGCTTTTTCTTATCATACTATCCTTATCTCAATCCAAGAGTTTTCTAGTTTTTAACCTTTTTTATTCTCTCCCTCACTGGGAGAGGAAGTGAGCAAACAGCTGTGTGGGGCTGAATTGCTCAATGAATGCAGGGTATGATCTGCTGTAAAAAGAATTCAGCATTCTATTGCTTACTCTAATTTCCCTAATTAGTCTTCATGAGCTCTTTCCCATTAACTAGCTTTTCTTCAATAATTCAGGTTAAAATGATCTATTTTTATTTCATATAAATTGGTACTTTATAAAAGAGTGCATGTGAGAAATAATAACTTATTTTGTCTACTCAGAAGGGTAGACAAATCACAAACAAGACCTGAAACTTACAAAGATTTCTTATCCAATCCTACAGGTAAAATAATTTTTCACTAAAAGGATGAGTCTTCTTTTCTTGGGGCTTTATAGTTTCTTTACTGTTTAAACTCTTACTTTCCTATTATTATCAGGCAGAAACACCAGAACATACAGGTAACATTAGCCAGAAGAAAGACAAGGGGTAACCTGATACTTTTTCAGAAGTACTTTTGCAGGAAAAAAAAAAAAAGGACAATGGAGGATATGTATTTTAATATTTAAACATGTAATGCATTAGGATTTACTGTCAGAAAAAGTTTGACTACATTTAAAATTTATAGGCAATTTTTTATGATCATAGTGAGAAAGTAACCACCAGAATTAAATACAAAATATTATGGCAGTTTTACTGGGTTTTTTTCCTTCAAATGTAGGAAGTTTTTATTTTATTTCTTAAAATCTTAAAGAAAACTCCTAGTTTAAGTAGGATTTAATTGTGAAAGTCTAATATTTTGCATTATGATGAAAGTCTTGCAACAAGGGAAGCAATCTGTTTGTAACTAAATTTTATTCTTCAGTTGTAGTAACTCCTTATAGCAAATGTGTGTCATTAATAATGTTCAAGAGATCTGTGAACTATTGCTTTTTAAACACAAAATAAAATGCACTTTTACAAATACTTGTCATAGTCAGTGAAAAAGGGCCTTAGCATGTGCCCTTCTTCAAACTCCTTCAGGCAGGTGTGGCAAGACAGCTGCATTCTTTGCAGTCAAGGGAAAAATCCCTGTCAAGTTAATAAAGTAATGTAGTTGCTTTTCCTCTGTGTTATCTATAAATTTCAGTTTTCAATAATGTACTTCTAAGGGGCATCAAGCAGTCCTTGTCTCCTTATGCTGAATGAAAATCTTCACTAAAGTAGCAGTTTCTCTCTTTTTCAATTGCCATAAAAGATAAGTTGCACAAAGAAAGGCTACCTGAGCAGGGTGTTTTGAACAGTTGTCAGTTCAGTCAAACCGGCCAGAGAAATCCATTTCCTGAACCACGGATTGCTACATGCCCTAAAAAAATTCTTGTCCCCACAGCCTTTTCAGTTCTTCTCTGGGAGGAGCTGCCTGTCCACAGCCTTCTCATTTTCTAAGGTCAACACTGCAAATGTCTTCTGATCTTGTCAAAAACATAAGACCGCTGGTTTAAACACTTTAAACAAAATTTTTTCACCCAGGAGCTTTTGTTATTTTTGTACCCAGGTCTGATAGAATCAGTCTGTTCAGGTTTTCTGTTTGATTGGTTGGTTTTCTGTTTTTTCTTTTTAAATAGAAAGCACTGGAGAAATAGACCAAGTAGGTTGATAAGTGGGTGATTTGTTTTTAATAACATGTGTTCATTGTTTTTTATATCTTAGTCAGTTATTCCTCTCAGTCCTTCTTCTAATTGTCCTGCTTCTTTTTTTCTTCTGCCACTCCCTTCAAGGAAACAGCCAATAACACTAAAATAGAAAAGATCTTTCAATTGAATTTGAATTTTCTCTTTATTTTAATTATATTCAACACTTCTGTTTGGAGAGGAAAAACATATATTGCAATTAAAAGAAAAATGAACAAATTTTATTTTTTTATATGTACTATAAAGTTGATCTTACAACTGAAGCAAAAGTCTTCAGACAAATACCAGGCAACAGTCAGTTGCCTGGTACAATGACAGTAGGTTGCCATTGCCGTAGAGATAACTTCAGAAGTTCCAAAAAATTATAAAAAGAAGTAAACCACAAAATACCATAATGTTGATCAATAAAAAATGCTAAAGAAAAAAATAATTGTAGACATGAAAATGACTGGATAGAAAATTAAAGATGCAAAATGAAAGAAAGACAAATTCAACTGAAGAAAGAGATAATCAGGCAAGCACTGAATTTAAAATAGATACAATACTACTGTTATTGTCGAACATCTAATGTTAGGTAAAGATGTACATTTGGTGCAGAAATAGGAATGTGAGGATGTTTGGATTCCATTCCTACTCTGAGTGCCACTTGCACATCCCATAAAATATCATGATCAGTTCTGATAAAAAGTAAAGAAGAAACAGGAAAAGGGAGATATATCCAAAAACTTAAATTAAGAGATTTGCAGGTGCATGGTGTGCCTTGCTCATTTTGATGAGTCATTCCATAAACCAACTTTAGACCCATTTATGATCAGTTAAAAATTGCTAGTGGTGTTTCAATTAAATCTCTATGTTAAACAAAAAGTATTTTCCTGTGCAGAATGGGCACTTTGTTTTTAATGAAAAATGGTGTATTTGTCTTGCAGCAAGTACTGCTATTATCTCCAATTGTTTGCACCATTATCACAGTGTAATTAAATATAGAGATATGAAAAATGAACATTCTGCTTCTGCATGGAAATTTCAGCAAGGTTTTCTTAATGCTTTGAAACAGTTTTATGAGAACCTGCAAGGTTTTCTGTCTTTTTGTTTGTTAATTTGCTTGGTTTGTTTCCTGTGGTTTATTGTTTGGTTCAGTCTTGATTGAATCTGGGTTTTAAAAGAACCATACAAAATGGGGCTTTTTTTGGGTAAAGCCCTCTGGATGAGATGCCTTCCCTCCAGCGTGTTGATGCCACCAGACAGCTTGATATTGCTGGCAAATTTACTAAACTTGCATTCCATCCCTCTGTCTGTGTTGCTGAATAAGATGTCCATGGAGGGTTGCACAGATATGTAGGAGAGATTGGGACACTGATATGTCTCAGAAGGCCAGGAGCACCCTTTGGTCTTCATGGCTGGCTTTAAGGTATCAAGAAACAAGAGTCCTTATCTTTAGGAGAGGAGATATCCTTCTCCTCCTTGCAATGAGCAGGGGTCCTTTAAGCATATATACTTAATTCTGCCTATGCTGTTTACAAAGGAAATTACATGTATCTTAAGAAAGTTAAAATTTTGTATTGTTAAGAAAGTTTATGCAATTTCAGGCTTTAAAGACTAATTAAATACAATGATTAGGGAATAAAATTTACCAAGCATATGCTAAAACCAAAGAGAAGTTAATAATTAAACACAGTAAATAGAATGATGATGATAATAGTAATAATAGTAACTTTTTGCCCTAGGAAGCTCACATATCTCACATTATACCAATGATATGCCCTGTGAAGACAGAATCATCAGATTACTCTTACATCACCCATGATGCTGAGAAGCTATTTTAAATGGCCACTTTATTCCTATTCTCTGTTTATTCAGTTTTTCTTTTCAAAAAGTCGTAGCATATAGCTTTTAATAACTCACTGAAGTAAAAACAAGTATTGTTCAGAGAAGAAAAGTGGATACAACAGTGTAACCGGCAGAAAAGAGTTAATTCACTAGCTTATTCACAGTCCATGACAGCAAAATAATAAATATATGATCAAGACAAAAGTATGAGCTTAGACACTTAGCTAGTAGAAATTGTAAGCAGCTCTCCACTTCTCTTTTGTTTGGTTGGTTTATTTTGTTTTGTTTTTTGTTTGTTTGTTTGTTTTTGTAATACAGGCAAGTGGATAAATATCTCAAAATACACTGGGTTTGTGAGCCTTTTACAATCCTGACTGTGTTAGAGTTGTCAAAGTATTTTACCTTCATATCTTTTCCATTATTTTCCATTATTAAATTTCTAAAACTTTAAAAATGTGTGAATATGCGTTTTCTAAGCTCTTTATTTTTTTATGGAGCATACATATAATTTTAGTTTCCCCTGGTATGGTGTCTTTCTTTACACAGCCAATTCCTCTTATAGGATCACCACTCCAGGAATTGCCTTTTTGGTTCATTTTTTTTAAATTCTGTAAAGACTAGCCAGAAGCAAGAATTTGAACCATTTTTAGCACTTTTGATTTAAGGTTTTCCCTCAGATGGGATAACAGCCTCATTTTCTATTTCTACCCTTCTTGTTCTTCCATGCAAAAAGATGAATCAATGCTGAACAAATGGGAAATAAGCAAATAAAAACTATTGCTTATCAACTTAAAATATGCGGTAAACTCATGTGTCAGGAATATTAAGAAACATAGGCAGAGTTTGCTAAAAATTGGGGTGGGGAAGACGTTCACAGACATTGTTAAGGACATATGCACTCCTATTGAAGGTCAGAATGAAAAAACCTGGATAGTGCAGGAAACGTGTATGGCAGGACTGTTGGGTTCAATTTTAGGCATTCTCAGCAAGAAATATGTTGGGAACAAAAGCACCATTTTCAGAGTAATGTCAGTCTCTGAGAGAGTCTTAAATGTTGGAGTGGTAACATCTGCATGAAACTACCATGAAATAGACGAGGGGCAGATTCCAGTACTGAATTCTTTTGTGGCACTCATTTATTTGTCACTCCTCTAAATATGTAAGACTTACCCACTACATATATGAGAATGTATGGGACTATTGATATATATATCCAATAGACTTCCTAATTTCTGGTTTGAACAGAACTGTGGATATTGCTGTTCCTTTGGGGCTTCCAGGCTGCAGGCTTATCTTAAAAGCAGACAGTACTGATGGTATAATAGGAAGGAGGAAAAGAACATTAGCTTTAAAATCTTTCAGGGGAAGCCAAATTAACATTAAATGTCTGCTTACACAAGGGGAAAACTACCTACATCAGGACAGGCACATTTACCTTTTTGCCATCTATTATTTGAGTGAGAAAGTAATTCAGTTACGCTTCTTGTGACTGAAGCATTAGTTCTCTATGCTCCTTTTTATAAACCAAAGTAAAAAATTTGTTGTAAGGTGACACAATCCAAGGGATGGAAATGGGATGGGTTAGCAACATAAAGAGCAGGGTGAGACATAACTGCTGGTGCCCTGAGGTAAGTTAAGGAAATGAGAATCTGAGAATCTGGCAACATGTCAGAGCAACAGACCAGCTCAGTAAATAGTATTCCTCCCTGCTTAATAAAATCAAATTGGCAATAGTGAGTGGAGGTCTCTGTGGAAGGGGGGAAAACAGCTAGTCATCCTCAATGTTTCATTCCAGTGGAAGACAGTGTATGCCATCATAGATGAACTCTGTGAGTCAGATATCACCTAGACTTACACTTACCTAGAATGCTCTTTTGCTGCTTTATTGAAAATATTCTTTGGTAAGTAACCTTTCAAATAATAATTGAGAGGCATAAAAGTTTAGTTAACTTACCTCAATAAATTTTATTTTCATTTTCTCAGTCCATGGGCAGAGTCTCCTGCCTTTAAGTTAAAATATATTCTGTTTCTGCTTCTTGTTTGCTGACAGAAAGCTACACTTGCACAAGCTCATCTTTTATGACCTTCTTGAATTGTCTAACATTCCATTTTACCTTGTTCATATACAGAAGCACAGAATCTGGGGATGGCCTAGGCTGGAAGGCACCTCTGCAACTAGTCTTGACCCCTGAGAGCAGGGTCTGCTTGAGAAGTTTGCTCAAGACTATGTCCACTCAGGTTTATTAATTCCAAGGATAAAGACTCCATAGTGTCCTGGGTGACCTTTCTAGTGTTTTTCCACCCTCACATTAAAAAAACCCAAACCAAACAAACCAAAACCAACCAAACAAAAAACACCCATCCACACAAGGCCAAAACTTTCACAGTGGTTTGTTTTGTTTTTTTTTTTTAATTGAAAAATCTGTGACATTGAATTCTCAAAAAAAAAAAAACCAATGGAGAAGTAGAAGGAGCTCTGTGGCAAAATTGGAAGAGTTGCCACTAAAAAGGCTGGTACAATCAGGAAGGAATAAATGGCTATTTCAGAACCTAAATAATATTTGTCTTAATTTTTCAGTCAATAGAGAATACCAGCTTGAAGACTCCTCCGACTAAAGACTCAACTTCACTGGAAGCTACAGACAGAAAATCAAGAAATAGAAACAGTCAAAAAGACCTTGGAATAGAAATGAAAGCCAAACTAGAAAGATGCATCTCAAATGTACGTGGTGAGATTCTGAAATAATTTGTGTTTTTTATTCCAATGTATGTTTCAGAAACATGGCAATATATACCTAGAACAATATGCCCTCCACTGTTAGTCGTTTCTTTAAAAAATAGGTTCCTGAAGTTTATTTCCTGTCTGACTCATTCTGCCATTACTAAACACATCTTGGCAAGCAAATTACGAATGGTTTGTAAATTTTGCACGTGTGTGTGTGTACAAAGTAATGAAAATGTCAAGGTACTTCATTGATTTTCACATAAGCTTTTCTCCATTTAAGAACCTTTATCAGTATGGCAATAGTGTCTCTTCTCCATGGAGTCTGAGAACCTAATGGGAAAACTGCATTATTTCATTGATGCAGTTTAAATCAATTTTCTGAATGTCAATTAAAAGTCAAAATATTTAAAAATGTCTTCTACTGTTTATTTTTTAAACTTTTTTTCTGAGTGTGGTTAGAATTGTAGAAGAGAATTCTCTTCACTGTATAGGTTTTATTCAGGTTCAGTCTCTGTTTTTATCATGATTCAGAATTGGAGTAATGTAAGACTTATCACTTATCACTAGCTATATAGTTTGATATAAGTGGAGAAAGCTGTAGAATTTTGTGGAACTTCTCTGTATTCAGTTACATACCCCCACCTGCAGTCTTAAGTAAATGCTAACCCAATTATATCTTTGACTAAATCAAAACTGACTGATGAGCTCAAAAATGGTACTCAATATCTGGGACTCTTACCTGATTTTTAAAATGCACCAGAGGAAGTTAGATGCTCCTTTCCATTTTTCACCTTAACACAATGCATAAATAAATTCCACAAAAGGAATATTAATTTCCTGCAGTTCATCTTAAGCAGAATGTTAGTTAGGGCTCATTTGATTTTAGTACATAGGAATGTACTAAAATTCGCTTTCTGGGGAGAAAAAAACATCATCTTAAATAAATTAGGCTGGCTCTTTGCCTGTACTTTCAAATTACTCTTGATTTTATATCTAACTGCACAGGGTAGGATTTCCCAAAGCTCACAAAAAAGAATAACATTTTGGGCAAGATGGATTAGAGATGAAGTGTCAAAAAAGCAATAGATGCTGATAAATTTGCAAGATTTAACAAGTAAAAATGGGTCATTATTTGAGGTGAATAATGGAACAGTGATTGCACTTGTTAAGTTATGCATATGGTATTCATTTGAAACAATGCAGCTCATTTCAGTGGTGCTTATTTTGTTTTAAAAAAGGGATCTGAGGATCTGGTCCCTCATATTTAAGGTTAATATAGGTAAAATTATTTATGTTAGATATTTAATTGGTGTACCCCTTATATTTCACTTGGCACTTGGTACTTGTGATGAGGTTCTAAAAATAAACTATGGTTCAAGAGTGGAAATAAAGAGAACAATATGTTGGAGGGAAAGTCAGAGAAGAATAAAAGTAAAGTCTCACAAGTGTTGCCACAAATTGTGGGAAAAGTTCTTGAACAGTCACACACGTTAAAAAACAAACTAACAAAACAAAATCAACAAAACAAACAAGAATATAAACAGAGCAAACAAAAAAACCCCAAAAGCACACACAAAAAACACCCCCAACAAATTTTTTTAACAAGCACAGGCGATTTGCAAAGTATAAGTTAAGTATGCTCAAGTTAGTTGGGGTCTAGTTCACTCTGCTTTGGAAACTTACAAGATTATCCTAATTATTTTGAAGTTATTCCCAAAGATGTTTTACAATCTCAGTGTATATATAAACAGTAGTTGGGAATAATACAGCATTGCCTAAATTCAGGCTGTTCCATCCTTCTCTCTGTAGGGACTACAAGCAAGCATAAAGCAACATGATTAAGAATTCATTTGTTTTACGGTTCAAGGGGAGCTGAAATGATTAAGCTCCTTTATCATGTTTCTGTTCCTATGTATATTTTAAGAATGCTTCTGCTAAGGAAAAACAACAACAACAAAACAAAAGGGAAGCAAGCTCCTCTTCAAAGTGTGGCAAATATTTACTTACCTACTGTATACATATGTTTCCATTTGATAAATACTGCTTAAACCAAGAGGAATCGCAGGCTGCAGAAATGTCTCTGTGCGGCACAGGAGAGACTGCAAAGGCAGTTTTCAAGTCCTTATCTGCAAAAGGAAAGAGATTATTGCCTTAACCTTTGTTATCAGTATGAGACCTACTTTAATGCTCATAAGGCTCAGAAGGACTTCTGTAGTGGTGCAAGGCTGATCTGGATGGGCTGTGTCCTACTGCCAGCGTCTGGCTCTCCAGCAGGGGAGCTTGTGCTGGGGCAGCGGGCGCCCGAGCGCAGTGGCACACTGCTGCCCTCAGTGCAGACTCAAAAGATGTTTTCTTGCCTATGGCAATTCATATTCAGAAGGCACAGCTAACTCCGACATGTGAAACTCAAGCAGATAAAATTACCAGCCACAGGTCTCTTCTTTTTCATACAAAAACTGTCATACTAAAAAGAAGAGAAACCTCTGCCCTGACTCCTGAAGCCTGGCTGTGATGACTTAACCACCTAAAGGGCTCACCAACAATCAGTCTGGCTTTGCAAAATGGAGTGGACTATTTAGGCTTGGCTTGAAACATATTATTTTATTTTATCCTAAATAAACTACCACATAATAGCACAGTAAAATAAAAAATAAACAGCAATAAACCACAATTTTTCACTTCTGTTTGTGGAGATACACAATTTATTTTCTGTCATTATACTGATGCTTATGAGATTTCACTCAGAATTTCTTTGCATATTCTGAAAAGGTTTACAGGCCCTAGGAAACTAACTTGCCATTTTGCAGATTTTTACTTTTGTGCCTTCTTCGGTATACCTATATTTTTGGGAAATAGAGAATTTCTGCAATACAGTGAGGCTCCAGCCTTGCACTATTGAACATGTAAGGTTGACACATATTAACTAACAAGGTTGGAGACCTGTTTAGCTCCCAAATAGTGTGGGATTAACTCTCCATTTTTAAACAATGATTCACAGATTATTTATGAGTACCAAATTCCAAAGTCTAGGAAGAAGGCAGAAACAAGGAGAAAATTGGGTGGTTTATAAAAGTGATCATTCATCAAATGTAGTTTCTCATTCATTTTTTCTACTGCTTTCTCTGTCACATACTTCCATTCACTTTAACCTATGAACTGAATGCTATTGCCATGAGATCAGTAAATATGTATTTCCTAGGCCTTATATTTTAAGAACACAGTACATATTACTTTGGGAAAAAGATACAACACTTGTTTATGTGAATGCCTGATCTGAAGAAAGAATCAGCAGTACTACATGTTCAGAAATACTAGCTAAAATGTTTTCCCTTTTTCAAGGATTTCCATATGCTCAAAATATAAATTAGCTCTTAGAAGTGTTCATGGCATGCACAGAAAAAAGCCAGCCCATAAAAAAAGAGAGTTAGAAAATTTGGATCAGAAATTAGAAATTGCAGTAAGAAAAGGATAAAATTATCTCACACCTGTGAACCGTTTGTGTCATCCATCCAATATACCTTTTGGTCTGGCCTAATTAACATAAAATATGTATAACACTTTCATAGACCTTTTCTTTGTATCTTATTACAGGGAGAAAATTTTAATGTGTGAGTAAGCATTTTTTATTTTCTGTATCTTTGAATATAAGCCTTTTCTTTACATTTTCTTTCTCTGGTGTGAGTGAGTGGGCAGATGTGATACACCTACTTCTTGAAATGTAATGTCTTCATGCACTTTGTTGAATTCACATCTCATAAAATACAGAATGGAGCAGTCTTATCCCTGTGCAAACCTTCCAAAAACTCAGAAAGTTGTTTTTAGTACCATTTGTCTAACTCTCTTAAAACAGCTAGTGTATATAAGTGGTATATTTCTGCTGTCAATCAGGAAATATCTGGGGTGGGGATACAAAACCTCACACCACCTTACATCAGCTGCCATCTATGCCACTATGCTCTAATCCATCTGTTCACCCAGAAGTGCCTCATGCATTCCATCCTTCCTAGTTTTCTACTTAGTCTTTCAAGTTTCTTATTTATATTCTGCATAATTTCAAGAGGCATAAAATAAAAAAAGTAAATTATATTGTGAGTGGGCAATGAAAGAAGAAAATTAATTGAAGATGTTTTCTTTTTTATATGCAGATGTGCCTTTTGTCAACATTAGGAAGAGGCTGGGAATGTAGTGACTGTGAACCCAGTGACTCATACCCATGACCCAAGGTACTCTGTGGGAGATAGTGGGAGATATTGACAAACCATTTTGGATGGAGCACTGAGAATTAAGAAATGCTTAAGAAGAAACACTTTCCACTTTTTGTAAATGAAGTTACATTTGGTATGTGGCCTAGGCTTGGTAATGTACTTGTCACCTCTGTTTATGTCCCACTCTGGCCAAAATCTCAGTGCTATCCAGATTCCCTTTTTCTTTAAGGGAAAATCAGTTTATAGGGTTTTTTACTAAAAGCATCCTAAATCTGCAAACTAGCAGCACTCAGATTTGTAACTACTTGATACATTTTTCCCTAAGGTACCTATATCTACTTCTCTCAGTACCCCAGAATAGATCCTTATTATGCTTCCCTGCAGATATATGTGTCATCAATTCTCTTGGCTCCCTTTTCAACAAACTTGGGATGTTGTAAAAAAATACAGAAACCCTTAAAAAGAAATGAAGAAAGATATAGGAACATAAATAATTTATAATAGTCAATAAGAACCTATTTTGTACATACTATTAACTGCATTGGTCTCAAAAAGGTTTGTTTTCTTGTTTTTTTCTGAATACTGACTTATAGTCATAATTATCCCTTCTTTACATATGGGGACGATTGTACTTGAATATGCTTTAGTCAAATTACATTAATAAATTTTCTAAGGGACTAAACTTTATAATAGTGAGACAGAGTCAGCCTGTTTTGATGCATTCTAGATTCCTTTTATACTCCCACCAATATACATTAATAACTAATCAAAAATCTCTTGACCTATGCAAAAAATTCTTATTAAGTTCTGTATATTGACTGGGCAAAGTATTGAAACCTTAATGTGCCTGAAAAACTTAATGACTAATTCATGAACCAGCTTGCACAAATTTGCATTTCTCTTGGGTTTTTGGGGGTTTTGGGGTTTTTGGGGTTTTTTTTTTTGGTGTTTGGTTTTGTTTTTTTTTGTTTTTCTTTTTTGTATTGATGAAAAAATTAGTTACTTGACTTAGTAAAAGGAAGAATATCTTCCTCAGATTTTCCAGCCAGTGAAACCATGTAGAAGTGTCATACAATTGGCAGTATCATTCAAAACTCTTGGAATGTATAATTCCCAAGATTATTCATAGGAAAATAAATGTATTTATATAATGCTTTAAAAATTGACAATACTGGTGTGATTTTAGTTATTGCTTATTGTGGCAGTGGGGGTTTGAAGATTATATGTTTAGTCTCTCTCTAAAGTTTTTTACCACCTGTCTTCCCGCCTTTTCCCTGTGGCAGATATTTTCTTGTTTATAGCATTTTTTACAGAGAAGATTGTGAAAACCATGGTACTGCTGACTGATTTGAGGCTTTGTGATTAATGAATACATGTGACTAGTTCTGAAAATTAATATAAAAAACAGTGAAAAGTTGGAATAATAACCCCTCCAGTAAGGATACTGTAGGAGCCAGGAGAAATTATTAATGGCTCAAAACAACTAATATATGGGGGGAGGGCAGGCACATCCGGCCCACTGGAGCCTCTGGTCCAGCCTCAAAGTTGCTACCAAGCCAGTGGTACAAGTGAAATCCCAGTCTGGGGGAGACCAGAGCAAAGGCCATGATATTGGTCTCACCTAGCCCATTGCCTCAGACCTCACAGCAGCTGAGACCATGCTGGATCCAGGACCTTAACTATTGATCTTTCTCTCTCCTTTCACCCTCCTTCTCCTCCTAACTTCCTCTTCTGAAAAGCTGTGTAACTTAAAGTTGGATCAGTTAGAGTTTGCTGAGTCAGTGCTTTGTGAAGTGCCTTACTCTGACTGGATGATGTTTTAAATTTGCCCAGTACCTTATTCTCTAAAACTTGCAATTAAAGTTTGCTGTTCAACCTCCTGAAAAGTTTGTTGTTTTCTCCCATTCACTGCTGAGGGACCTGCACTACCTAAGCCTCTTTAAAACACGTGTCAAGTGACCTCGGGTTGTAACAGACACCAAAAGTAATTTTGAGTGCTTTGTAAAAGCTACAGCCCAAGCACCAGATGCACTGCATATAATGGCCAAGCTGTCAGGTGCAGATATGACATGCCTGTAAGTTGCAGGAGTGCCCTGTTCACCAGGGTCCACCTTCTTGCAGTTTGAACTGGTGGGTCTGGGCTTTGATTTGGGCATACATTTGTGGGTTTTAGAACAGGACTCACTACCTACACAATATACTGTAATGTCAAGCAAATTTCAGGTTATGTGTCAACACACGAGGTGGTCCCAGCAAAATAATCCTGTGGGGCATCATGGGAATGTGCCATTCCCAGAGCTGCACTGAGCTGGGTTTCCAGGAGAACCAGGGAGCAGAGGGATGATGGTGCAGTGTTGACAACAGCAAGGATACAAGGATTGCAGCCAATATAACACTGTAGGCCTACTCTTATGACAATATTTGCAGTACTCTCCAGTTCTATTACACCAGTTAGCCAGTTAAGACCATTTAGACTAGAAAACTTAGGAGCATTTTGACTAGAAAAGACCTTAAAAATCATTGAGTCCAACGATCCACCTGGTCCTGCCAAGTCCAGTACTGACCATGTCCCAAGTATCAGATCTCCATGTCTTTTAAATGGCTGCCCTGGGCAACCTGTTCCAATGCTGGACAACCCTCTTAGTGAAGAAATTTTTTCTAATACTCAATCTGACCGCCCCTGCTCCTCCTGGGCCCTTTCAGTGAAAGCCAGTAGTAGATTTATGACTCTCGGGACTGAGTCTGATACTAGCAAACAATCTAACCCTATTGGCATTTAACAATTTTGTGGTTTTTTCCCTTCATTGCATTCTGTCAATGCATTAATATCTAATGCTAAACTGTATTGTCAAGAAAGGCTGATTTCAGTAATTAATCTATGGCTTACTTTGCACTGAGGTTTTTTCAAAAGTATTCCTGCTCCCAGAAACACTATCATATCTAAGGATAGGATCCATCTTTTACTCAATAACTCATCTCCCTCTTGTTCTTTAGTGGCAAAGTGCGAGATTCTGTTTCAAATAATTTAGTTTTGTATGGCTTTGTACTCATGAGGCAGAAACCTGTTTGTGTGAGAACTTCAGCTGATATACAGTGAATTTGGAGGCTTTGCTAATGCTGACTTGATTAGCATGCAAACAGCTTTTGATGTCTCTGCTCAAATTAACATTCTTATCACCTTATTCCTCAAGATAACTGTTTCTCCTGGCTAAACATCAAAACTGGATGTCAGTATTTCCCAAGATCCTAAATTTAAAAAGACAGAGCCCATATTTACCAATAATTTCTCGATTTCTAAAGTGAATCCCCAGCAGATTAAGCTCCATCTGGCACAGTTATTAACTACATTTTGCCTGCTCTATAATCACAGTGCAATTCCACCACTCCTCAGAAAGGATTGCATTTCTTCATTGATACATGTCCACCATAAAGGAATGGGTGATGCCAGTAATACTCAGATTTTTCTCCTTTTTCTTCTGTAATTTTCTTTTCCTCCAGTAAAACTCAAATGCGAGGGAAGTAAATATTGCCGAGTCCAAATTTTCTGAAAGAGAGATATTTTAAATTTAATTTCACTTTACCCCTTTTTTTCTCTCTCTCCTGAAAAAGAGTGAACGTGAAAACAAAATGCCTGCCATACCCTTTACAGCTCAGGCTTTTTGCAGCCACTACAGCTTATTTCTCCCTCTCACCTGCCTCCAGTGTAGCAGCCTGTGTTCTTTCGAGGCAGCCTGCAAGGGTATTTTATTTCCATGGGTACCATCTCCCCTCTGATGCTGCAGCTCCTCCTGCTGACCACAGCCTTGTTTTCTCTCCCACCACCGCAGTATTGCTCTGTCAGGAACAAAGGCAGCTGGCCCTTAGCATTCAAACCTGATGAATGGTACCTTTAACAATTGACCATTACAGACAATATTGTTGCTTTTATCACAAGAAATGGAATGCATCAATCTGTATTTGTTATCACTAGAGGAGAGAAATAAGAATAGATATAGTCATTTTAAATAGGTTATTTCAGTATATTGGTAAGATAGGCAGCATATTTTTATATTCTGTGACTCTTGATAGCACCTTTTCAATAACCTAGGTCACATTACTAATTTCTCAGATTTTTGTACTGTTTCTGTATGCACTTTTTACAGAAAGAAATATGCAAAGGCCCTTTAAATGTAACACTTTTGATCCATATCTTTTTAATGGGGTAATATTTCATTTGGAAACATTTAGCTCCTTCTTCCCAAGGCTTTCAGCTCATGTTCATCAGATCAATAGGAGTGGTTGTGATCATAAACGATGTATAAAGCATGTTCCTACACCACTGTGTCTGAAGCATTGTGTCGATGTACTGAAGCTGTTAAACTACCTAGTCTAGTTTCAGTGATTTTAGAGTGACTACACATTTGAGTGTTTAGTGAGCTTTTAGTGTAAAGTTATTACCCTAGTTTTGGCTGAAATATAGTTAATTTTCTTCTTAGTAACTGATAAATGGCTGTGTTTTAGATTTAGTATGAGAATAATGTTGATAACACACCGTTGTTTTAGATTTTGCTGAGCAATGCCCATCCTAAGTCAAGGGCTTATCAGTGTCTCATGCTCTGCCAGTGCAGATCTGCACAAGAAACTGAGAGGGAGCATTGCCATGACATCTGGCTTGAACTGGCCAAAGGGATACTTCATACTGTGCATAAACTGGGCCAGAAAGGGCCAATAGCTGCTGCAGGGTAGGATGGCCATTGGTCGGTGGATGATGAGAAATTGTATTGTGCATCACTCTTCTGTCTTGATTTCTATTTCCCCTTCTCCCTCTCGTTCACGGCAATTACTGTTATTAATATTAGTATTTATTATTTCTAGTTTATTTTAATTTAGGTAAATTATCCAGCCAGTCTTACCCCAGCCCATGGGTGTCATCTCTTTGTGATTCTCCTCTCCCTCCCACCACGGAGGAGGGGGTGTGAATGAGCAGATGCATGGCACTTAGTTCCTGGCTAGGGTTGAGCCACAGCAGCCATCACAGATATGTCTGAACTATCCTTCCATCACAACCATCTTAGAGCTGTCACTGTATCAGTGGTCTAAGCATGAATGCAAAGATATGAAGCTAGGTATGCATTGCTAGCTGATTACCCATAAATGCGTGTTTTACCATAGCAAGGTAAAATAACATTCCTTACAAAGAGAAAGTGAGGGTTTGGTTTTAAAAATTGCACTCTATTTGATTTCATTTAAAAGGTAAGTACAGCATGCAAAGAGGAAGTCTTCTAACATGTATACATATTTTTAGTCACTGTGTTCACTGGGATGTCATCCAGATAGTGATAGACTCTGACAACACTTTATAAAATGAAGATTTATTGATGCAGTAGGGATGATGAGCAACAACTCACCCATATGACGACTCCTTCACAATGAATAATATGGGAGCGGCTTACTTTCTTTCCATTTTTCTGGTACTAGGGTATTTTCCCTGAAATGTAGTTTAGTTTGTACTTTCCCCGAAATGTACTTAAAGTTATACAAATCATGGTGGTACTTAAATCTGTTAAAACTATTTTATATATGTTTTAAGTCCAAGAAATTTGAATATCCATGCTACTTAATAAAGAGGTGGATTTCTTTCTACATGGTAGATTCCTTTCTTTGTGTACAGAACAGTATTGTGAACTTTGGTCTATTAGATGAGCTCAATTCAAGGTTTGACAAAGACATCCATCAAAAAAAGAAAGTCTTTAATATGCATTGATTCACAAGAGAATCCCAGTGCAAAATAGAAATATATTATTTTACAGACTGTGCTGGGTTTTGCTGGGTTAAAGGTACTTTTCTTCACAGTGGCTGTTGTAAGGTGGTGGTTTGGGTTTTTGCTGAACACAGGGTTGATAGTAGAGGTACTTTTGTTATTGCTGAGCAGTGCTTGTGCAGAGCTGAGGCCTTTTTGACTTTTTGTATTGCAACACTGATGAGGAGATGGAGGATGCATGCAAAGTTGGGAGGAGGCACAGGTAGGGCAGCTGAGCAAAAATGACCAAAGGAATGTTCCATACCATATAAAATAGTGCACAGTCTATAAACCTGGGGGAAGCAGGAAGATGGAGGGTGATATTTGGAGTGATGGTGTCACATTATGTGTGATGGGGCCTGCCTCTCCTGGAGATGGCTGAACACCTGCCTGGCCACAGGAAGCAGTGAATTAATTCCTTGCTTTGCTTAGTTTGCATGAGTGGCTTTTGCTTTCCCTGTTAATCTGTCTTTATCTCAACCCACAATTCTTCTATCTTTTACCCGTCTGATTCTCTCCCCAGTCCCGCTGGTGGGAGAGTGGGCAAGCAGGTGTGTGGGGCTTGGTTGATGACTGGGGCAAAACCACAGCACAGACACACACAAATGCATGCATGTTTGCTGCAACTTGCATGATTCACACAGGACTGACTCCTGTTAGATTTAATTTGTCATAACTTTGGATATAAGCGTGTACATGTCAGTAGTGTGCTTATAAGAGGAAAGTAGGCTCATCCCATGGAAGAAATTAACATAAATTTCAAGTTTAAAATTCAATATTCAAATTTCAATCTATTTTAAACAGTTCAAAGTTGCATTTCATCTAAATTAGCTATCCTTGCCACACTCCTTCCTATGTTTAAAGGACTCTATTTCTAAACTATAATTTTTTTTAAAAAACTGGGTGAATGCCAAAATATGCTCTTTGTGGGCAAGTAAACACTCTTAGTTCAGTATTTGAATGATGATCAAACCATTCTGAGTGTCTGAGAAAATCCTTTCTCTCTAGCGACCTCGTTTACTGAACCTCTTTTACTGAAGATTTAAATCCCATACCCCAAATGAAAATGTAAAATGAAAATTTAAATGAAAAATCAAAATACTAAATGTCTTTTTTTGCCTTTTGCTTTTCTTTTCCCTCACTTTTGTTGTTTTGGTTTGGGTTTTTTTGGCGGCCAGAGGGTTGTTTGCTTTTTTTTCTCCCTTGAAAATGTTGTGTGTGTTGCTTGAGAGAACTTGATATATCATAGAAGCTTTTCCATCTGGAAAGGTTTTACTGTTCCAAAGCTCCAGACTCCCACTGGTCTTAACTTTCCAGTATATTAAAGCCATAAAACCATTTTAACAGGCACAGTAGGATTAGTTCAGTAAAGGGGGGATTCTCTGATAATGGAGACATGCCATAGCAATGTATTTTCTTCCCCAATTTTTTTTTTTTTTTTTTTTTTTTTGGCATTGAAGAGGTACACATGGAATAGTTCTAATCCTAGCTTCCCTTTTTTTCACCAGGTTTTTTGGCTGCTAAAATTCATTTTTGGACTCACTGGCTGAGGGCAAAAACTGTAAATACACAAGAGCCATTCTAGCTTACTATAAAATCATAGAATATGCTGAGTTGGAAGAGACCCATCAGGATAATCAAGTCCAACTCCTGGCCCTGCACAGGATATCCCAAGAGTCACACCATGTGCCTGACAGGCTTGGTCCTGAGACTACTTCACTGAGGACCTCCAGTGCTCAACCACCCTCTGGGAGAAAAACCTGTTCTTAATATCCAGCCTAAACCTCCCCTGACTCAGCTTCATGCTATAAATGTTTGTATTTGTACAACCATAAAAGTAATTTTTAAAAGTTTTAAGTAGTTTTCTTTTAACACTTTCTCTTTCTTTCCTCTTTAATGTATTGCAACCCTTCTTTGGATGTACCCTGCAATTAAGTAAAATTCAGAAAACAAAAATGCAAAGAGGTAAGAGATATGTCCTTGCAGTCCTGAATTTTTCATAGCACGGACAAAAAAAGAAAGGTGAAAGTTTTGGAGTTCCTGAGCCCTGGCTGGTACTGTTGACCTAAAGCAATGATTCTCTGATCTATAATTCCACTACTAAATGTATTTCTATTAAATTTTTGATGAAACTGAAACTAAATCATTACAAGAATAGCTAAGAATTTTTTTCTTGTCATTTGTAAATCCATATCCATATTTCTTTCTCCTGTGAGGGGATAGGTGTGTAATCTTCCTTTTGAAAATTATTTGGGAGGAAAAAATCTGTAAAATAATTATTTAGATAGAGAATATTATCTATCATATATTTTAAACAATCAGCTTTTTAATGACATCTTTAAATGAAAATCTGTTAGAGAGCAACGTGCTGAGCATTGAAAGTCAAAATGAGCTTTCACTTTACTGTCATTACCCTGGAATGTATTGTTACTTCTTGAAAAATTCTAGGAATATCCATATGTTCATTTATTATAACATGAAATGTTACTTTCAAGAAAAACTAAGGGAAAAAAAGAAAAGGTAAAATGTCCTAGAAACTATGTGTCTATATCTACCTGTCTATCTATCTACCTACCAACTATCTCAGACATGACTAATGGTACAGACATGGAATCACAGGTGTTACTGTGTCTTACCAACTTCAGTGCTTTCCAAGGTATTCTAACCAATTTTGCAAGTTCCCTCTTGTACAAATATCTGTCCTGTACTTTTAAAGCACAGCAGATAAGGTTTCTGATTAACAAGTGTTTCAAGCAGGTTTATGTACCTGTAAATATAGAGGGTGAAAAAAGAGCAATAAAAGCCCCAGTCTCACAATTACAGCTCTGATAGCAGACTCACAGGCCTTGTCTGAGCCCTTTATCTCTAAAAACCTAGAAGGCAAAAAAAATCCTGCAGAGGGGGAACCTGTCCATGCAGAACCAACCACAGGATAAAGGCCACATACATGTTTTCAAAAAAGTATGCCTAGAAATCTGCTCTCTGAGTTGCTCAGTCAAAAGATCCAGCTGCTTGTCTATTTTCTTTTGTGTTACATTCTTCCAGTAAGGTTTCCTTCAGTGGGATTAATTTTATTACAGCTGACACCAATGAACACACAATAAGAAGTTCTGCTGCAAAAAAAACCTCACCATAATATTTTGCTGAGATATGGATGTTATACATTACAACTTGCTTGACAAATTCCAGAAATTCACATAAGCTTAGTCTGCAGTACAAGGATCAGATTGACTAATATACATGTTTAATAAGTGTGTGCACCTTTATTCAGGAAATTGCTTTTAATAGAACATCTTGGTATTTATTTTCAGTGTCTCTGCTCTTGTTCAAATCCAACACAAGTCAGGTGTACTTGCCTTCTAAAAAAACTGCAAGTAATTTTCAATTTATTTGGCACCGCTGAAAGAAGTCTCATCTCAGGAGACCAGGGGTGGAATAAGCAATGAAGATTGAACTGAACATTCACCAAAAGAAACAATTCTTCCATATTTGACTTGCACACCAATTACTTTCCCACACCTTCATTATTCTCAAGTCAATTGCATTTTGGAGCCTAGCTTCTTTTTCAGTTTAGAAATTGAACTATGGTCCACTGAAGTAGTTTGTCATAGCCTTGGCATAAGAATTTTTTCAGAGTCTCCTATACCCATGTAGGTGAATCATTCTGGCTTGAGCACAGATTTTCAGACTGCGGACAGACATTTGATTTAATCCTTTATTGTAGCAGCTCCCAATCTCCAAACAGTATTGACTGATATCAAGCTGCAGACTGTGAGCCACTCAGACCAGAACCAGAGAGCAATGGAGTGATAGCAACCATGACATGACCGAAAGCAGAAAAAGGGTGAGAGAACCAGAGCATAATGTTTTTTTGCCATATAATAGCAGTTTCTTGTGTGAACAGCCTTTAAATGTCATGTTGTTAAACCCATTTTGCTAGAACGTATCTGGCCAATGTTTCATTAGAAAGTGGTGTTGATTTAGCACGTTTGATAAAACAAGTCATTGAGGTCAAGAAATATTTTGGTTAAATATAGGGAAAGAGCAAATAGAAAAAAAAAGGAAGCAAAAAACCAAATTAACAAAAAATGCCCCAAAATAAACAAATGCAATAAATATGAAAATTGTCAGATTTTATGCCAAATTAAAAAAAATGTTATTATTAATTTAAAATTTCTACTGCTTAATTTTTTGTTTGAATGCAAAATCAGAAAAAATTCAATTTCAGAACACTCTCTTCTTATTTTATTTTACTTAATTATTCAAGCTGACCAGCACCATACCAATGAATTTTAAAAGTACAGGTGCTTCAACATCTGTCTATGCCAAAGAAAATTCTTCTAGGATATTTCCAAGAACATGTAATGAGTCAAGTCTTGAGGTTTCTGTTGGAGAGCTGTTTGGAAAGCAGTCTAGGTAGACTGACCAAGTCCTGTGTTAGGCTCCAGTGATCATGTCAGGGTTTGCTGGCAATCAGTGTGGAATCTTTGGAGTTCCCTTAGAAAAAGAAATACTCTTGTTGCAGACACTGCAAATACCATGTTTGTTTGTTTTTTAACTGAAGTGGTTAGCATAACAAAATATATGGTTGAACTGCCTTTACTTAAAAGCTGGTTTTGCATGTCTGTATATCCACCTGTCTTTTTTTTTGGACTATGACAAAGACACATTGTGATGCGCATGGCTTGCCTCTCTGATGATCTCATATTCACCTTGACAAATATGAATTGCCTAATTTTTTTTAAATGAAATTTCCATTGGGTTGACTCACTGCTACAGGATTATTTTCTTAGAATGCTTAGTTTTTACCCTCTCAGCAATGCTAGAGTAGTCAATGCTATATCAAATTGGTAGTGCTTAGAGGGAATTAAATATTTTGAGAGTTAAGAGAACTCTGTCCAGGCCAGCATAATGATTAACAACTCTCTCAATCTGATCTGTCTTCTGTGGTGTTTTTTCTCAAGGTAACTTTGATACCAAGGGTAGTCCTTTCACAAGGAAGAGCTTAAATTCACTGCTGGGAATGTTTGCCCTTCTCATGTGCCCAGCTTCTCACAGTGTCAAGCACCAGCTATGGGGACCAACCGATTTTAGACCTGCTTCTTTCTAGTAGGGAAGATGTGGAAAAAACAAGTGAAAATGTAGTAGGTAGTACTCACTTTATAACAACACTGAAGTGTACTTAAGTAAAACACTTCAGGAAAACTGAGGTACATTCATATCATCCTAATTTAAACGGACAACTACTTGCATAAATATTAGAGCAATGGCACAAACAGATTTAAATATACCAAATATTTGATACCTCATATATGTGAGGTAAAATTTGAAAATAAAAGCTGACAGATTATAAACTACCCCTATAAAAAAGCAGATTCTGAGGAAAGAAAAAGCTGACCCTGGACGATTTTTCTGAAACTTGTTCCACTAGCAGCATTTTCTTTATATAATTTTGATCACAATATGAATGTTGAACAAAGTAAAATAAGACTGGATTTGTGTCCTCCTGTTGTCTGATGCAAACACTTTTTAGTTTGCTTTTGCCCGCATGTGTATTTTGGAATGACTTTGATAGGCCCTGTTTGGTTGTTAGAGATGCCTGGGCAGAATTTTGAACGCTGTAAATGAAATACTTTTGAAGTCTGAGAGAGAGGAAAACCATATGAATTTATATAATGCAGCTTTTCCCTGTGTCAGTCCGTTAGGACATTAGATAAAATATTATTTTCTGTTTGCTGTAGCTTTTAACCAGGTTCACCTGTTTCACAGGGAATATATTCAATAAGTCATTATGGGGAAAAAAAGTGCTAAATGAAAGATTAACTGATATTGAAATCAGTAGCCAAAAAGTTAGCAAAAAACTGTTTTGATATTAAATTATTACTGTATTCCTTTGCAATAAGAGGGAGCTGTGGACTATTCAAATATAAATTAAAGGAAGACTCAGAGTGAAGAATAAGAGAAGAAACAGGGTACTGCTATATTTACAAAGCCTTAAAACGTACTCTATTCAAAAATCACCTTCTGTCTCAATCAGTAAAAAAGGCTGACTTCAACCGAATGCTTTCAATGTCAGAACTGATCATTATTTTTCCTCTTTTAATGCAATTGCACTTATTAATATATGCTAATTGTTATTAAGTACATTGCAGGATCACTCTGAGTTTTGCAGCAGTAGTATCTCTATTTGTCATATGTTTTTCACCTTGTGTGTTTTTCCAGCAAGTTATGTACAAGTTTTTTCACCTCAGAAACAAGGATCCAAAATAGACCCTTCAAGGTATACCTTGAATGGCATCTGGCATCATGCATAGCTGTTTCTTTCTTAAGGGAGGAAAAAGGGAGGGCATGATACATGTTCTCGAGCACTTCTAAGATAGAGAATTTAATATGAAATAAACAACTGAAATTAACATTAACTTTAATTCTGTTTTGGAAGAGCGTAATGTAACTCCCCAGCATTTTGTGCAGTGGGACAGACGAGTTTAACATGTTCACCCAGCGCCTCACAAACAGGAAAAATGTGAAACCACTACAGGAAGGGTTAAAGTGGATGGTGTCCTACTTGTATTTCTAAATCCATGTTTTTAGACTAAAAGTCAGTAAAAAATAGGTCTTATTTTAATTCTTCAGAGGCTAGATTTTTCTCAGCGGGTTTCTGGGTAAGGTAGCTGTGATGTGCAGTCATTTTGAAAAGCTATTAGAAAATATTTTAGAAAAG
This sequence comes from Fringilla coelebs, assembly GCF_963513975.1. NCBI lineage: Eukaryota > Metazoa > Chordata > Aves > Passeriformes > Fringillidae > Fringilla > Fringilla coelebs. The sequence goes on along the minus strand of NC_140029.1, from coordinate 23,544,911 downwards.
CAGCATCAATAGTAAGACTGTTCTGAAAGATGACTGCTTGACTGTAATTAGCTGTAATAACAGTACCCAAACAAAATTTTTTATATTTATCAAGGTTCAGAATGACCTCTGGGACTTGACCAAAGATGCTTTCAAGGGCTAAGCAGTGTCTGGGGTTGGGGAGGGAGGAGGCAGCAATTATTCCCTTTCTATTTTAGCCTTACTAATCTCTGCCTTCCAAGAAGGAATAATATATCCTAAAAAAATACATACACAGGCACAGATGCATAAATATAAATGTTTATAAGTACCTTTACTTTGGGAAAATTCACTTTCATGACATATCTTTCTCAAAGAATCACTGTCACATCCTCTGCAGTGTCAAGTCTGTTGACAGCAAGCATCATCATGACCGTAATTTGTGAGTCATTCTGCCAGCTCCTGTCTGGTAAAAGCAAACTGTCCTTGAACACTGAATATTTTTTTCTACCACAAAATGGCCAGCGATTCTCTCCTTAGCACAAGATCCCCAGGATGGGAGGAAATTATTCTAAGACAAGATAAACTATTGTCTTTTCAACTACAGCAATCTTCAGATAATTCAATATACCAATCATATCTGATTTGGCTATTTTACAACCCAAATGTGACTTGATTTCCTACAGTTGTACTGATTTGATGCAGGAACTGTTATGCTGTTGAGGAAAAATAGCATTAACTTGAAAAAAAATATAGGACAATCAAAACAGTTAGGTTGATTTCAAAAGTGTTGAGCGAATGGTTTTAATCACTGGACTTAGAGGTCCTAAAGGAAGGTCTTACCTTCCACAGCTTGGTAGCACACAAAAAACATAAAACATAAATACATGTCCTAATTATTACTTCATGTTTCTATTTCCACGTTCGTGACTGTGCATTTGTGGAGTGGCACATTAGGAAAGAAAATATAGCTCAAAATAATTTTCACTATACATGCAGACAAAGTTTTATTTTTCTTCAGGCAGACCTCATCTGGGCAAACAACCTCAACCCATCTGAAAGTTTCATATTGATGGATTCGATAAAATTTCCTAATTCTGTCACGTAGATGTCATTGAAGACAAGGATGATCGCTGGGGCCATAAAGCATCTGCCTCTGCTAGTCTTTAAAACATTACCAAATAAATTCTAAATATAGATTTAGTATAACCCACAGTTCCTATTATTTTGCCATCTTCTCCAGTGGTTAAACCATGTTAAAAAATCCAAAAAAAGAAACCCACAAAAAGCCAACCACCTGCTATATTCTCTGAACTACTGAACTGTGTGATTGTTTATTTGTTGTTTTTTAAAGTTTTGTCCATAATGGCTCTGTTTTTCATGTTTGGTTTGATTTAGTATTTTAGATTCTAACTTGAGCTTCTAAAGCTTCAAACAGAAATGCCATTAGGTGTGGAGCACAATTTTAAAAGGTTAATAGCTGTTTGCACATTGGTATTTTTAGCAATACACCCAGTCTTAGCCAAATAGCAGCTATTTTTCAAGGATCAGTAAAAATATTATTCTGTGCTGAATGGAAAGGCTATTTCCTGACTCTGTACAACAGCAGCAGTGCCAAATGAAAAAAAAACCAAAAACAAAAACAAAAGGAAAGAAAATGTGCTGATCTATAAATTTTAGTTTAAAATACTGCCATCTATCTAGAGATTCTTCTGGAAATTTTTCTTTTAAGTCATGAGAAGATTTAAGTCCTAGGATTAAGGCCCAGAAGACAAAGCAGGTTTCCCAATGCTCCTTGTGTACCCTTTCTTTTGTTGAAGAAATTCTGCTCTGGTGATATCCACTGGGGACAAAGGCAGCTAAATAGAAAGAAACCAATAGGTGGGGATAAGATATTGCTTTCCATTTGTTCTTTCATTACATTTGGAGCACTTTTATTAAAAAAGGAAAGTATATCAGAAATTACTTAAAAAATTTATAATTTCCTTGATGTGGGAAAGTCTGGGCAGTATTTATATGCCTTCTTATAGAAAGCAGGAACTTCCAAGGAACAAAGTGAGAGTCTGGAGCAGAAAGAAAACAGATTAGAGTTTTTAGATGGCATCTTGAGCTCTGAAGAAAGATTGCAGTTTAGTTTCCTTTGAGCTACAAGACAGCCAAGTCTGCTAATATTTTCCTATTTTCTATAAACTGCTAGTCATAAGTAATAAATTTTTTGTAACCTGAGAAAAAGCACAAGAAATATGTTTAGGAATATTGCAAGAATTAGCTAGAGCTGCTGGTGGGAATGCAGCAAGTGCTGAGCAGATCGAGAAGGAGAGCACAGCCTGGGACAAGGATCAGGTCATGGGAGGTCTGGTGCAGAGACAAGAAGAGAGGCAGGAGGGGAAGCAGCTCCTGTCTCAGCGGTGCTGTCAGTCCAGATCAGGCTTTGTGGCCTTGAAAGACTGTACAGTCCCTGTCTGAGGGGCTATCACTGCAAGGTGAGGAAGCAGCAGTTTGTCATCAGCTACTTCACTAGTGCAGAGAGTAGTGAGGGATGTGTTTCATATGGACTGTGGCACCTATCTGGCCAAATTTTCTGGTTTTTAATTTTAAATAAAATATGGTTATATCAACTAGTTGGTATTTGTGCATGGAAAATGAATTAGTTCATTAAACAGGACTTAACTCTTAGTTTATTTTTCCCTAGATTTCCAGGTTCCTGTGTGGAGCAGTGTTTTATTAGCTACCTGTTTAAATACAGGTCTTGTTTCTGTGAGCTTGCTAAAAAAATCACAATCATTTACATTTGTACGAACTAACAATGGTGAAGCACAAGAACTTGAATCATTGATGGAATTTGGGTCATCTTTATAGATGATTAAAAAGACGTGTGAAACTGTGTCAGGGTGTTTGTCATATTTTCTGGCAAAAATTCACCAGCTTAGAAAGACCAAGAAGGGAACTTAGAGGAGCTTAAGGATTTGTCTAATTATTGAACCAGAAATCTGTCTCTAGACAGTTTAGAGAGATGAAGACTGGTAGGGAGCATTTTGTCTCACCTTATTGAGGATGCTTACAGCGGATAAGAGGAAACTAACTAAGACAACTTAGTTGTGTCTTTGACTGTAAGTGAATTCAGAATGATTCACTTGGAAGTACACATATTAAACATCTAACACTGTGTGAAATTAATCCTACTTTAAATGCTCAGAGGAAGGCCTGGAAAGGAAAAATTCCAACTATCTGAACATTCCAAACATTCACTGAAGACACAATGAAGAAGTTCACCACAGGTCTAGTTCAGGTACCAAAAGGAAACCAACAAAATGGGAAAAAATTTCTATATTTGTTGTCAGTCTATATATTTATTCAAATTTACATACACACACACACACACACACATACACACACACACACACACACACATATATATAAAACATGATAAATATCTTTGGTATAAATATATGAAGTAAATATATGAAGTAATGAGAATGCTAAGTGGCCAGCAGTTATCAAATTATTTATTAAATAATAATTCAGAAAACTCTATAATTTTGTCATTGAATAATTGTATAGACTAGTATTTCCAGGTAGTATGTCAGAAGGACCAACATTACTTCATGACAGTAAGCAACTGCCTGATTTATTTTACTTATACTCTGCTGATATTTATCCAGAAATATTAAAAGTAATGACTGCATGGACTGTGAAAGAACATTAGGAAAAGAAAGAATAACAACTTAAAAGAAGTCAAAGTAAAAATATTTGCAGATAACATGTGTAAAATAAATTAATATAAGAGACTGATATGTGGGGGAAATACAAAATGGCTTAGCAGATGTATCATAAAGCTTTTATTGGTAAAATTTCTTACAATTTGTCCAGGACAGGGTTTACATAAACAAGTGTATCCATATAGGAAAAGATGACCAAAAAATTTAACCAATATACAGCAAAGAAAAATCACACTTGAACTGTCCCCCAAGATCTCAAAATAGTAGAAAATAATTTCTAAGTAAAAAAACATTTGCTTTCTAAAATTATTTGCATTAACTTTATTATTTTAATACACTAAGTCTACTACAGAAAATTAGTAGAAGGCTTTGGATACTTTAGGATAATTGGATACTTTCGCTAACAATAAAACAAGAGGAGATGTATTCAACCAATCAATTGTCTGAGCAATTACACTAAGATATAAAAATTATCTTCCTTGCAAAGTTGGAAGAAGATTTTGTTTTGAAACTCAAATGTATTTGGAATTCCTCCAGCAATGCAGCACACTGGAGTTGTGAGAAGAATTGATAATTTTGCTCAGATATTCACGTTTTGGCTGGGCTAGAAGAGGCATATAGGCAATGCAAAAGTAGAGACAAGTAATTTGTGTCAGGGGCTTCAATTGAAAGTAACAAAATATTTCCATGTGTACAGCTTTGACAAAATTTTATAGATATACACTCTTACGCTGCTATAAGCACGCAGACAAAACGCATTTGCTTCTGAAGTGAAGCTGAGCAGGATAAAGGAAGCCATTGCATTGCTTTTCTTAAGGGACTTTGATACAGTAGGCAGTTTCAAAAGAGTACAACTCAATTCACAAGACTGTGAAGAATGGTAAAACCAGCTAGTATTGGCTGCAGGCCAAAGCAATTAGCTAATATTGATAATTAGAAAATTAAGCAATTACTTAAGAATGTTACTATGAGCTTTGCAGGGTTGTTTTGGCTGGAAACAGAAACTCATGCCAAAAGAGCTATATATTCCTTGGATGCAATTCAGTTCATTCACAGGGAATGGCTATACTGCCTTGTTTCTAGCCAATAGATTTCATTCATAAATGTTTATTCCTCATGGCTAACTAAGCAGCCCTGACATTGGTGTTGGTGCCATGGAAGCGAAAAATTGGGATTTTGATCGTCTTATGTGATGACTAATTAATCACTCTAAGCATATTTGAACATGAATAAAGATGAGAAGCATTTTTTAGCCAGTTTTGGGGGTTATATCAGTCTGGAAAAACCTACAAGTTTGCAATTTTCTTCCCCATCCCCAAATTACTCTGCCCCATAGTATGTCAAGTAGATTTTATTTATCCTGTAATAGCTGAAAAATGCTGAATAATGGTAAATTGTGTACAATTTTCATATGAAAACATGCTTCTATAACTTTTTTTTCAGAAAATTTCCTTGCACTTTGTCATGACTTAATGTCTTTCAGCCTGGCAGATGTTTGAGGAAAAGCTTTCTTCAATTTGTTCCTTTATACAGAGCTACTTATTCCAGCTCCTTCTAAACCCTCAAACGACATCCTGCCTCTTCCTGTCTTTGCTTTATGTAAGTGTAGAGTAAGTGGAAGTACTAACAGTTTAAACTCATCTAAAATTGTGAAATTCATACCTAGGATGAACATCAAATTGTGAAAATTAGTACCAAAAGTGCAATATGATGCCAATTGTGAACTGTATACTTCACAGTAAAATTATAACCAGTAAAGAAATCTAAATAGAAGTTAATTATTACAAAAACAACAACAACAATAGCAATGACCAACCAACCTAAAAAAAAACCCAACAAAAAAACCAAACCAAAAAAAACCAGATCAGCTGTTGCAGGGTAGCAGTTTAGCTAACAGATGGTTAATAGTCATCTTTAGCGTCTAACTTCCATTTAAATTCTGGATCAGTCATGTAGAACAACATTGTAAAAGAAACAACTGAATCAAACAACAGCTAAGAAATGCTGAAGAGAATGTCTTTAATGCTTTGCAGAAAGGTACACTGTTAGATAATATCAATCAAAAAGTAAAGAAATTGTAAAGAAAAGCCTTAATCACAACTGAAGATAAAAAAAGAGACAAAATAATTTTCTTGGGTGTTCCTCTGTAAATTCCTCCAACATGGAACCTTCCCATGGGCTGGAGGCATGGATCCCTTCTCCAGAGCACAGTCCCTCAGGAATTAAGTGCTGCAGTGTGGGTCCCCCATGGGGCCACAGGTCCTACCAGTCCTGGACCATGGGCTCACAATTTTCTTTTGGGCATCCATCAGATCCAGCAGGGGTCCTGCACAGGATGCAGGTGCACTGTGAACCTCCATGGGCACAGCTGCCTCACAGTGGGCTCTCTGCATCATGGGCTGCAGGGGAACATCCACTCTACTGCCTGCAGCACCTCCCCACCCTCTCTATTCCCTGACTTCTGTGTCTCACTCCTCTCTTCAGGAGGCTGTTTTTCTCCTTTCTTAAATAAGTTATCCCAGAGGTGCTGCCACCATTACTGATGTGCTCGGCCTTGAAGTGGGTCTGTGCTGGATCCACCTGGAATTTGATTCTGTTGGACATGAGGAAAGCTTCTCAAAGAAGCCACTCTTGTTGGTCCCCTCGCCTCACCTCCCCTCTCCTCCCCTCACCTCCCCTCTCCTCCCCTCCCCTTCTCTCTCCCCCAAACAGACATGGATAACACAGAACTAGAAGGGCTTCAGAAGGTCATCAGTGCAAGGTATGCCTCTAGGAATGAACAATATTTATGTGATTTTTAGCAGATGCTCAGGATGGAATTTATAAAGACCCATGTAAGATTTTACAACTTCCCCAGGCAACTCCACTGCTTCCCTAAGCTTGAAATTGCTAAAAGGTTCTCTGATATCTAAACTAAATGTTACTTTATGCAATGCCAGCAGCTTAGTGTTTGTTCTTTCTTCTACAATTTCATTGAACAGACAGGCATTCCCTCCTTAAAAATCCTTTTATAAGTTTGATTTTTTTTTGACCGTATCTTGTGAATTTTCCTCCATTTTAAGGTAAATAGGTCAATTGTTTAAAATATTGATTTCGTATTATTTTGTATTATAAACATCTATATACTAGCATACAAATAAAAGAAAAGTAACATCTATGTATGACAGTTTATAGCACAAATAATATTGATAACAGTATTAATCTACAGTGTTCCAGACGTGGCCTCTTTTCTGTTGAAATTACATGAAATTTCATGAAATTTAGTTATAACACGTCTTATACTCAAGAACTTATCTGACATTCAAGATGCATCAAATAAAGTTTGAGGCCTGTAAATGGGGAGAACAGAAAAGAAGAAGAAAATAGCAAATAAATAGACTTGTGTTATCTGGCTTTGAAAACCTCTCAAGGAGACAGGTAATTAAGTAAAGCAAGAGCTGAAGAGGCAAAACCTGCTATCATGTAGGGGCTTAGTCAGAGAAGTCTTATGCCTTTAATTGGCAAGGTCAATGAAGGTATTTTAATTGGCAAGGTCTCAGTGGAGCAAGCAGTGCACACAAGGAAACAGGGAGAAGAATCATAGAATCATTTAAGCTGAAAAAGCCCTTTAAATCAATGTATCCAACTGTAAATCCAGCACAGGCAAGCCCACCACTAAACCACGTTCCTAAGTGCCCCATTCACATGTCTTTTAAATATGTCTAGGGATAGTGGCTCAACCACATTCCTGGGAAGCCTGTTCCAATGCTTGACAACCCTTTTGGTAAAAAAATTTTGCCTAACACAAGTGGTTGTCAGCATATAGAAGTGCATAAATTCCTTTAACCTCCCTTTGCTGGTGTCTATTCTGGTCTTTTTAGTCCTACAAATAATTTTTATGTTGCATTCTAAATTTAAGAGTAAACTGTCTACATATGTCTAAGATTCCTTAGGATGTGGAAACTGACTTTTGCTGATTTTCATCCTGAATGGAAGCTGAGGTTTTATTAAACAAGGAACTCAAGTCCTCTATTTTTTTTTCTGTGACAAAGAATCTAGTGAAAGATTTTGACAGTGAAAGTAATTTTGACAGTGGTTAATGCTTCTGTAGCTAAAGAAGATATTTTTAAATTTACAGGGCAAAAAAAGAAAGAAATGCAAAAAGTCAGGAAGGCATAAAAGTGATAAGATTTATTTTTAAAAAATCATCAAAAAAAAGAGAAAGAAATTTAAAAATTGAAATGAGAGTTTGATTTTTAAAATGCCACAGTATTTAGAAGACAAAAATAGAGTCACTTTTGCAGCAAGAGAAATTGACATGAATTGAAGAGGGTTTTTATCAATTTAAGTAGCGCTTTTTTGTGATTCTCCTTCACATGCCCTGACTATTCTGAGCTCTAACTTACTTCTGCCTGTACTCAATTCCTTGGGAATAACGAACCCTGGCAATCAGCACCCTTTGTCTCTCACTTCTTTTTCTGCTTTCCTGAATGCTGTACTATATCTTCTTGACTGAGTAGCTTCCTTTTCTCTTCTGGCAGAGAATGAGATATAAAAGGAGTTTTGCTGACTACAAATAGGAACCAGCAATCTGTCAACTTCTTCACTGCTGCTCAAGGCAACAATGAAGGTTACAGGATCTTTACAAACAAACTTTCTGACTTTTTGCCCAAGTGATAGAATTAGCATGCAGATAAGGAGGCCAGGAAAGACACACAAGTTATTCCTCCTGTTATTCCTCCTGCACCACAGGCTTTACATATTAGTTTATCTAGTTTTATGTTAAAGCAGCTGTGTGAACCTACTCAGCTTCTCCTACCTTGTCAATAATTTTAAGCAATAGATAAGTTAAAATATTGGCATGAGGCAGAACAGAAAGTGTGGGAATCTTCAGAAGAAATTTTCTAATGGAATATATTGGAGGATTAGAATGAGGGAAAATATCTGTAAGGCTGTCATTCTCTATCAAATGTTGTTCAGTGTTCTTTACCATGACCTGGTGACAAAGATGAGTAAGACAGCTCATCTTTGGGGAGAGGGGAAAGAAAGGTTCCTTCTGTACATGCTACAAGCTGGTAGGATTTTATATTCACTCTCACCTAAGTTTCCAATGGTTTCTGGTCAAAGTTTAGGAATGTCATGCTCCACATATTTACACTCACTTTGAGGGAGAGCATTTATGACACTGAGAAAATACTGTGTTCTTTACACTGACCCAACTCACATATGGAAAATGCGGTCCCTGTGTTAAGACTAAATTTGCTGGTGCAATTTCTTTTACCAGACTTTTGGGTTTGAAGTGTACTGAGCTCCTGAGTTTACTGTGAAGTTCACTTATTTAACCACTTCTTCAATTAGTAATATATTAACATCATGATAGATTTTGTGGCTTGTGAAATCAATTTGCTTGATTTTGCTTTGGGCAAAGATCAATACTGTACTGTAATGGTATATGGATTCTCAAGAAAACAAAACAAGAAAAAAATTAGTCAATACTGTTAACTGCTATGCTCATATATTAAAATTTATGTGCAGAAAAAATCAAACAGGATTTTTTTATTGAGAAAAAAAGTGATTTTTTTTGATGGTGCATATAATTCTCATTGTGGCAGGATTTCTGAGAAACCATAACTACTAAAATATGAAATGCAATTGTTCTGAAAATCTTAGTTGATGAGAAACTATAATTTTTAAAATTTCAAGAGATGATTCAGTGGTCATCAACGAAAGATAGAAGATAGGAAAAACCATTTTATCTTCCTAAGTGATTAGGAATTTTCTTCTAATAAATTCAAACAATATTATTAAAAATTGCTTAACTGTACTAACCATTTCAAAGCAAAATAAAAAACAACTTCAGGTTGTTAATAATGTTCACTCCCTTAAAAAATTCAACCTATCTCTTCTCAAGGGTGTGTAATATGAAATATTTAAGGTTTCTCCTATAATGTAAGAGTTACAAATTAAAATACATAAGAAAGGGTGAAAATCATAGCTTGTTTTTCAAAAGAATTAAAAACTTTCAGTAACAACTTTTGATAATAACCTAAAAATAACCTTCATCTGTTTTTTTTTTTTTTTTTAGTCTATATCCATAAAGTTATGAAGCACAGAGCTTCTGTTTGGGTACTCTACTGAAAAAGAAAATTAATTAGGAGAATAAATAATAATTTATTACTAAATATTTCTGAGTATAAGTAAATTGGTTTATTCAATGATTCAGATAACAAATCAGTGATCAGTAATGTGCTATTAGAGGTGACAATATGACTTTTAATGCATCAAATTCTTAAAACTGAGCTAGAATTAAGAAAGAAATTATGCATTATCCCTGTACAAATATGGATGTGGTCCACAGAAATTATGAGCAGTGACATTTCATCTTTAAAACAGATGTTATCAAAGGCGCAGATGAAGAAAGCAGCATTATCTTTAATAGTCTTTTATGCTTTAAGCAATGGTATGTAATGCTGAAATATAAATAAACAATAAGTACAAAGAAAAGTTGCATTCTGTCTCCCAGTTGCTAACCACTAGTTGTTAACCACTTGTGGTAGTTTGCATAATTTAGAATTATGAAACAGTATTGTTCTTCTGAATTGCATGTCTGAAGGATTCTTTCCACACGAGACTGGGAAAATGTCATCTCATGGACTGTTGCTGGCTTTCTTTAGACTTCTGATTTTGTGAAAACTGCAGCATTTGGATCAAATAGTTTTAAATTACCACTTTAAGCACTTCATGTTAAATTGAGATATTATTTCACCACTACAAAAAAAAAAAAAGAATTTTCAGTAAATTGGCCATATGAACAGTTATTGAATATATGTCTATGTGACTGATTTTGTCACAAGGAATAAAATTCACCTAGTAATTCCTTTATGTGGCTTAAGAACTGCAGCTGAAATAAATGGCATCTTCAGGGATATACAATTTCACAATTTAACAGCCTCAAAAATTGAAGGGAAGGAGACAGTGGGCTTTACTACACCATTTGATAAAGTGCTTCATTAATTGAAGTAAATTTTTTGTTAAAATTGTGTGATATATTCCTATTTGTGGTTGCTAATTTTGACCTAGTATTCCCTGACACTCAAAGGTTACAGGCAGCTCTGACTTCATGATTTTGCATCACTAAGTCCATACGTAATGTCAGATATTTTTGCCTTGACAACATACGAACAGATCACACTAACTATGAAGATGATCCAAGTCTTTTCCTGTATGTCCTGCAGTGACTGTTCTTTTCATGATGAAAACTAATAATTTTTGTTTACTCTTGCTTTGATGTTAAAAGAAGATAATCTAGATCATTTATCACATTAAGATCACAAAAACAGTAACTTGACCTTCTTCCTCCAAAAACTCTTCTGTAATTATTTTTAGAATCCATTGAATAGCGCTGAGCAGCATTTTTTCCTAATGATACTTATTGCTATGTTGGTTATGTAGCATCATTTTGCTTTAATCCACCTGCAGAGGTCCTTTAACAATGAACCCAGTCGCCACGCCTCAGAGGTGGGTCACAGCACCCGGCTGGGGCAGCTCATTCCTGAAGGGCAGCACCCATGGAAGGGGCCCATGCTGAAGCAGTTTGTGAGGAGCTGCAAGCTGTGGGAAAGACTCACACTGGGAAGTCCATGGAAGACAGTCCTCCATGAGAAGGGTCCATCAGGGGAAGAGTGTGAGGAGTTCTCCCCCTGTGGAAGGAGCGTCAGAGGAAATGTGTAAGCATAACACCCATTCCCCATTTTCCTGTGCCAGCTGGGCAGAAAAGATAGAGAAGTGAGAATAACATTAAGCCTGGGCAGGAGGGAGGGGTGAGAGGAAGGTGTTTTTAGCATTTGTTTTACTTCTCATTATCCTACTGTGATTTAATTAGAATTAAATTAAATTTTTACCAAGCTAGGTCTGTTTTGCCTATGACAGTAGCTGCTGAGTTATCTCCCCCTGCCCTTATCTCAATTTATGTGTCTTTCATTATATTTACTACAAAAGAGTTTCAAACTACACCATGTTTGTAAACTCCTCAGCTTTGTCTGTTAGAGTTACTTCCATTAGCTGCCATCTGAGCAGTAGCCTTTCATTCCCTATAATTTAATGAAGCTTCTGCATAGTCCCTCTTCTTTCTCTTATCTTTCTTTCCCAATCCTATGTCATGGTAGTTTAATCTCTATCTTTCTTCTAGCCCTATTTTTTTTCCTTTTTAGTAATAGCAATACATTCCTTTTTCCTTTTCTTTTCATTATAGCAACAAGTTCCTTATACCTATTAAAAAAAAAAAAAGCACACTTTTGGGATTCTAAAATTTATGCCTCAAATTCACCAATAAATACATGTTTTTTGATATGAAACCAAATCCTCAAGTGCAAGTGGTAATTAGAAAAACCAGTGTAAAGTGGTCAGAATCAATAAAGTGAGTTAACAAATCACAGTTTGGATAGTAAAGACACTAAAACACACCTAAAACTTACCTCACAACAAATGGAAAGAGAAATGTTTCAATCAGATAGATAAATCAAGTTCCCTCCCTAATCAAAGAAACCCTCAAAGGCATGCTGAGTGAGTCACAGCTCACCATGAATAAAAGTTTTCTGCTTTTTATTTTTTTCCCATTATTCTTCTTTTCACACCTGGGAGCCTCAGTAGTATTTTAATGTTTAATGATGATGGTTTTCATCCATTCAATAATTCGATTTGAATAATGGTCTGCATAATGCTACAAAATGGAGTACGGTAATGTTGCTTTATCACCTGAGGCAGTAGAGTTTGCTTCTCCAAAGAAAGAAATTTTCATTGGATAGGCAACATAATAAAGTAAATTCATGAACTCCTGCAGGGTGCTTTTATCTGTTACACTCATGACATTTTAACTGAAAGTGTGTAGATCTAATTAGTCAGAAGCAAAAGTGTAATCAATACTGATTTATGAATATTTCCCACATGTAACACTACTTGTTTGGGCAGAATAAATTCTTACTTGTATAGTTTAATCTCCATGATTTCTTATTGCTCTTTGTTCATACAGATAATAACCCTATTTGTTAGAACCGAAAATCTCCAACTGCAGACATCTGAAACACATATTTTTCTACATGTTTATGTACAGATGTCTATGGTTGCTCTGGGGAAAAGAAACTCCAGGCTCAGGGGTCTTATATAAGAGGAATGAAACCAGATCAGCTCCTGACTGAAGATTGCTTGTGATGTTGTGAAAATTAATGCTAGCTAGTTGCCAGTCATTCATCTGTTCTTTTACAGATTAATTTCTGTGATCTCTAGCCCCAAGCAAGCCTGAGAGTATTAAAAGCATCACAGTCTTGTAGGCTGGCATCCCTTTGAAAGTGAGATATTTTTAATCATTTTAATTGCCTTTCCCTTGACCTTTTCATTTCTGCCATAGCTGCCTTGAAACACACCAATCTTCAATCAATGTTCCATGTGCTGGAACCTCACAATTTTTTTTTTTTTTTTCATCTCTTTAATGATACCTTAATTTACATTTCTGCTTAAAGTTTGTAAGTTTTCCTTCCGTACCATTTTGTGACTGTGCCAGCATGCCCACCAATGTCCGGCTTTTCCTGAGTTACCACCACAAAAGATGGATCATACAGCCAAAGAAAGAAAGAGGGAATCTGTAAGAAGAGGCTCAGAAGACGACTGGTTTTGCTCACACCAGAGTTCTAGGAAGTGTTATTCACTTTTCTCAAATAGCAAGTGATAGGAGAAGGGGAAATGGGCTCAATTTGCACTAGTGGAGGTTGAGAGTAGAAAATAAAATTATTTTAAAAACCATTGTCAAATGGTCATTACAAAATATTTCTCTTTGGAAAGAAAACTTTTAAAGTGGAAGGCAATGATTTTTGGGAAATTTCTGCTTTCAAAGAACACAAGACAAGACTGAAACATGGAGTCCCTCTCTCAAGAGTATTAGGCACACAAGTTTTGATTTTTTTCTAATGACTTTGCTATTTCTTCTTTGGAGAATAATTTTCTCTTTCTGTATTTGAAGCTCCTCTTGGCTCCATGTACAATAGTAAATTACAGCAAATCTATTACAAGTCAAAAAAATCAAACAGAATACTTTAGAAGATAAACCTCCTTAGCTTGCTCCAAATAGAAAATTTAGCAAAATGAAGGATGAAGTGACACAGAAATGTGCTTTATGCATTTATAAGGATTTAGGAATACTAATTTTTTTCAAGTTTCATCTAATTTGTAAAATATATTTATTCTTATGATGTGGAAATTTTTGTATACCTTAAAATTTCAAAAACACATAGGTAGTTGGATGAACTTAATGGTAAAACTCAAACAGAATTAATCTCTCTGATGAACTAGACCTCTTTTTATATGACATAATTAGTTCTATAGACATCTGTGAAAAGTAATCAGAGGCAGAATAATTTAGGAACATTTTTTTTTAAATATGAGAATAGCAACCGTACATGTTATCTCCTGGTGACTGAGAAAATCAAAGTGCAGCCTTTAAAAATGCTAAATTACAACAAAGGAGTACAAATAAGAGGTTACAATGGAATAATGAAGGATAATGAAAAATGTGACCAACAAACCAATCAATGCAGAAGCAAATAGGATCTTCAGCAACTCCACAATTAGGAGGGCATAGAATGGCAAAAATATACTTGTTAGTAAATCTAAAAAGACAGAAATTAGTTTGCATGTTTGAGGTTGTCTTCCCTGTTATTCTATCACCCAGTAAAAACTGTCTGTTTATTGAGTCTAAAAAGTGAATAAAGCTGACAATGGCTCACTCCTAGAAAAAACAAAAAACACAGTCAAGATCATATGAAACTGATAGTTATTGAGCTCTTTAAAAACATATAGCATGATTTTAAAATCAAACTGCCACTTTATGAGTAGCAACAATTTTACACGAGGTTTTCACTGCCGTTCGAATTGATTGTACTTTCATGTTGAATAACGTGGAAGTAGTGTTTCAAGCCTGCAGGAAGCACCACAAAAATTCATATTAAGATGATAAGGCTGTGAACTGTCACACATTGCCTCTTAGTTTTTTTTTTTTATTTTTCATGCAGTTAAACATGATATATTGCCTCTAATGAAACTTAATCTTCAATTGGATATATGAAATGTATCTAAGATGTGTAATAAAAAATGCCCAGAAAAGTGGTTAAGGCAACTTTGTTTTGGCAGCTATAAGGAAAAGAATTACCTCTTCCTGTTTTGGGGGTTTTTTTTGGTTCTTGTTGTTTCTGTAGTTTTGTAGGGGTTTTTTTTCGCCATAAAACAATATATGCCTGTCCAGGACACTGTAGGCTTGCTAGAGAATCTGGACTGACGGCACAATTCATTCCTTGTTTGCACTGCTCAGTGAATACAGGGCCTAGGTATAAAGGGTCTTATTGAACCTTCACGAATTTCTACAAGTGTGTCCCTTGTGGAAACTGCTGACTCCAATAAATGCATTTTGGCTAAGCAGGTAAAATGTTTCACTAAATTAGATTAAATGCAATTTTGCATTTCAGATGGCATTGTTTTTTGATTGCCACTATATAATACAGTAGAAACTAAGTGATTTACAAAGTGAAGAGGCAGAGATCCATATAATACTATATGTCCTGATATCTCAAGTGAAGAAGTCTGTCTTTGTATGAAAATAAATTTACCTAAAGTGAGCTTTCCAGTTTTGTCAAAATATAGTGCGGTGATTTAGTATTTGTTTATTTGACATACTCAACATAGCACTGAAAAAGCTGCTTCCAAATCCAGAAGAGCATCATTGAGATCTCAAAGTAAAGTGTGCAAATATTTTTTTTTTTCCTGGAAATAAACTACAGTAATTATTCTGGAAAAATTATTTTATCATAATCAAACAAACAAAAAAAAATCAATAGTTTGTGTATTTGACTAGAATAATTTCCATAATTGTCTAAAGTTCCTTAAGAAAAATAATAAAAATAAATCACTGCACATTGATTTTTAACTTTCATTATAAGATTATTGAAATATTAGTGCAATCTTTTTCATCTCTTTTTAAAGCAGTAGCAAGACTTGTCATTATTTAGATGTAAAAGAGAATATATTGCCAGCAAGATTTTTGATTTACGACTTGCATTGAATTTTATTTTTCCCAAACACAATAAAGATTTTGAATTTAAATGCTTTTCCACTTATAATAAGAAGACGTACAGAGATAAAGAATAACAAAACCAGTAGGCCAGATGATTATTTGGTCTGGGTATTTGATATCATCATTTTCTGTGGATCTTGCTTTGTAGGATACAGTCCCTTAAAAAAGAATTGCAACTTCCTGTATGACAAAATTAAAATTCTTAAAAAAGGGCAAGTCATATTGAGAGAGTCTGCATCCTCTGATCACAACAACATGTAGCATTCTGTTGTACTTTCTTTGCTTGAAAATTTATTAAAACTCATATTCGAAATTT
Source organism: Fringilla coelebs (assembly GCF_963513975.1). NCBI lineage: Eukaryota > Metazoa > Chordata > Aves > Passeriformes > Fringillidae > Fringilla > Fringilla coelebs. The sequence goes on along the minus strand of NC_140029.1, from coordinate 23,528,824 downwards.
AGACGAAAAATATTACTGAAGAAAACATTTTTCCTGTTCTCAATAGAAACTACATGTATGGTATTTTTTGATGGCTAGCTCCAGTAGATATCCATACTGCTGTGAGAAGTGGTGAGGATGCAGTGCACGGTCTCCTTTTGCTCTGGCTTTCCCTGTTGCCTCCTTGTCTCCACCGAGGGCACGGGGCGCTGGCAGAGGGAGGGTCAGCAGCAGCACCGAGCTGTGGCAGCTGGGGAGCTGAGGCAGCTGGTGCACATTGACCTGCTCTAAACTCTCAAGTAAACAGGAACATTTTGGTTAGTCCTGGACTGTGCTTGGAGAGGCAATATTCAGCCCAGCATCAGGGAAAATATGTCTGAGCTGTCATGTTCCACACTGCTTCTCACTTCTTTTGCACCCACACCAGTTACACCTGAGAGAGCCTTACAGACCATGCCTTACTAATATTATTCACTATTTTTTGCTTTGATGGGCCCTTTGGGGAAATTGTCAGAGAAAAAACTGCACATGTATAGATATGTTCAGAGTTTATTGTCTGCAAAAGGCAACTTCAACTTAACAACTTACTATACCACATTGTACAAAAAGAACATTTGTTGCGGACAAAATTAACCTTGAAATTCTTGCACATAGATTGCATTATTTAAGGAGAAAAGGAAATATGACTATATTTTGAAATCCTTCTGTTTCAGCTTACATTTTTCATTGCTTACAGCTTTGTGTTAAGAACATATTTATAACTGTTCGTGGTAACACTCGTCCCAGAAAATATGGACAGATGAAGGCACAAGGTGGTTTTAGAATTGTAAAATTTGGAAGAAAAGGAAAAAGAAACAAATCTTTGTGGAACTTGTCAGTGGTAGCATGTGTTTTTTAAGCTTGATATCTGTGTCTAAAAATCAAAGTCCCAACAGATAAAGGTAAAAGTCAGAATTCCTGAGTGACTGAAAACTTGCATCTTTTCTTTGTAGGTTCATCTTTAAGATTTCTCACTAGAAAACAGCAGTTGAAAAGATTATCTTATAGCAGTACTAAATAATAGACTGTTCTGCGACATTCAAAGGTCTGAGGCTCCCTGTGGAACTAATGACATTTGTACAGCAAGTCAGGCTGCTTCTGCAAAGGATGATGGTGGAAGAGGGAAAATGATAGTTTTTTGACAGAATGTTAACCCCAAGTTGCCAGATCTTCTAAAAGATAACTGCAAATAAGAGAGCTCTAATAACACTTCTAATAAAGAACCAAAGACTTAGATGAATTTTAAACTCATACACTTCACTAATTTTGATGTTCACAGCTGATGCTCTGTCCCTGACACTTGGGAGAGAGGAAATAAATGCCATATTGCTGTGCTCTGACAACAGATCAGTAAGGAACATTTTCTCAGAAGATATAATAAGCACTTTATTAAGGACCCTTCTTTCTGCTTGTCATTGCAACATTCTATTTTTTTTCTTTTAAACACCAAAGTTTAAAAGGTTTCACTGGACTTGTTTGAAGTATAGCTAGCTCAGCCATTAAGCATTGTCATGGCCTCCAAATGAGATCTGTTCCTATATTTAATCCACTTCTATACTGAAAAAAATATTAAGGGAGAATTAAATCAAGGGCTTTTCTCACTCAGGAGACAATTTGACCTTACATGTCCTGAATGCCCTTAGTACAGGGCTGTAATATGTGCAGGAAAAATATTGGGAAAACTCTTCATCTCTCTGATTGAATCTGAGAAAAATTGCAGCTGGGAATTTAAGAGTCAGAGGGAAAGAAGGCAAGTGAATGAGGATAACTTGATTTTCTCCTAGAAGACAGAAGAACTCAGCTCCAGACCTCATGCCTGGTTGTGTTTTACATTCACTTCTCTTTGGCTAGCCCTCCTTACTGGGAATCTTTTTTCAGTGTGTGGTAGCATAACTTCAAGCCAAGGGATGAGTTTACATGTCTCTGATATCCCACGAGCCCATCTCCCCATGTATGAGAGTCAAATTATTTCAGAACAAGATGGGTCTGCAGAGGAAAATTGGCACCAAAATATTTGTAAAAGTCACTTTGTTCTGCTGCTTTCTACCACCCACTGCCTGATGCAGCTGTCTGTGAGGACCAGCACAATGACCTGCTTTGTAGACTTCTTTAGGGATTTAAACAGAATTGGGCAGCTATCTGTCTAAAGTCATTTAACAAGAGAACTCAGTTGGAAGAAGAACATTATCTTCTCAACAGGGCAGCTAAATCTGTGTTTAAGCACTCAGTCAATTTTTGCCTCAAGAAACTGGAGACTAAGTCAGTGTTAGAAGTAGATGCTCTTGATTACTCTCTGAATCTTGAACCAAGAGCCCAAATTCCCAGCTGAGACAAGTTTCCCAGGGTTGCATTTAGCCCTGTGGGCAGCCAGAATTACCTACCTACACTTGCTATGTCTGTCACCTCAAAACCTGCTCAGTCTTTCTCACTCTAAACATAGGCATGCAGAGAAACAGAAACTTACGCCACAAAGGTTTTAGAGATGTGACAATATTTCTCACTAGGATAACAAAAGTGGTAAAGAGAGAGATTTACTGTGCATTAGTAATAATACGATCCTTCAGGGTCAGCCTGTGCTCTGAAAAACATTTTTATGAAATATTGATACTCTCTAGCTAGCAGGGTAACAAGGTATGTTTGGGCAGAGGACCAGCATTTAAACCAAACTAGCCATTTATATGTCTCTCCAACTATATACTCATGTTACCTATGTTAGCTAAATCCAGCCTTAGAATAGAAGTTCCCCTGAGGCATAGTGCTACATTGGTACTGGGTATACATATTTTCTTTTGTAGCTGTTTACATTTACAAATGTTTGGTGTAGACAAACAGCTTTTTTAGGTGTACTGGCCTAAGTGATTTACTATACTGAAACCATCCATGCCTTCCTCTTCTCTCAACTACCATATGTGAAAGTGGTTTTTTTCAGCATAAACTTCCTGAATGTACTTTAATCTTAACTTTTGTAGCGTTTACAAAGAAAGTCAGTAATGCCTTGTACTGTTTTGGCTTTGAAGATTCCTTTCTAACTTTGCTCCCATTTTCTTTGTGATTCCAAATTGACAGATGGAGTTCTCACGTTGCTGAGATATTTGAAATTAAAAGTAGTAAAGAACGTATTCAAATTTTAAAACAAACCAACCCCAAACCTTCTGCCCTACACTCCTGTTCCTTTTTCAATAATTGAAGAAATCTTTCTTTTTGTATGGAAATATCTGAAAAAATGCACCTTCTCCTTTTCTCTTAAAAAAATACCCTTCCTGTATTGCTTCTGCTCAATACATGGGAAATTAAAAAGGTATAAAAAGGACAGGAAAAAGCAAATTAATAAATTTTAAAAATCTTTATTCTTCTTTCTTACCAAACAAATCTAGAAGCTAATACTACACAAGGCAAAGTAGACTGAAGCAAAGTGGATCCACCCTTGATTTGTACTTTATCAGTACTTTCTGAAAGAAGTATTTATGGTTTCAGTGTTCAAGCTGAAAGATGGAGAGGTATGGAGACAAAACCATATTAAAAATATCCTGCATTATCATGACTATTACACACCAGTTTGCTCCTTTAGTTTTACTGGTGGTTACCACATCCCACTAGCCTGCATTGCCTAAATCTGTTCTAAGAGCACAGAAAAAGTGCAAATGCAGAGGCCCTTTTTTCACTTCAGATTCCATCAGAGGCTCTCATAAAGCTGATAATGCTTTCCCAACTTTTAATGGTTCGGCATTGATTTCTATTACATATAGAAGTGGTCCTGCAGGTTTTAGACTTTCCTTTTTTCCCCTCAATGTTTTCAGTATTTGATAAATGATAATTTGACTATCTGAAATTTAATACAAACAAATTTTAGGTGAATATGCTTTTAATAAAATTTTCCTTTCTGTGTTGACTTTCTCATTTCAATAAAGTCCTCTGAAACTGAATCCAAATGATTTTTTGTGGCACTTTATAAATGATTCTTAGAAATAGTCCAAAGAAAAAGGCCAGAAAAGCAGAAAATTATGCCACTTGATTCTTTCAAGCCTCTCACCTCTATTGATAAATACTGCATCAAAGCTTACCCTATAAGGAAAATAGTTCCCCTGCTCTTGAGTGTTGTGGTTTTAGTTTGTTTTTAAGAGTTTCTCAATTGAGTCTGCCAGCAGGCCCATGATTTATCCAGCAGTGATAACAGTGTGCAATACACAACCTTTTTCTACACAGCTTCTCTGCCTTTCTTTCTGTGTCATAGCTGTCTCTGTATGCCATTGGGCAGAAATCCAAGCTTAGGGCTTTAGCCAACTCCAAATTTCAGGTATTATTACTGCACCATTAAAGAGGTTCTAAATTTCAATTCTTCAACAGCTTCGGCATAAAAGACTGCATACTCTATCTCCATCTTTTTAACTAGTCTATTTCCCTTTATCTCCTCAAATAAATTACTAACAGACACAGACTTCCCTCTTCTAAAGTGCAGTATACTCTGCTAATTATTTGTATAAAATTAATTGCAAAAGAAAAAATATTACTTAAGTATCACTATATTCTGCATTGCTTTAAAATTAGCACTCATTTGCATTGCAGCAGAACCTGATGGGCCCCACAGGGAGCAGGGTATTATTGTGCTTATTGCTATAGGAACACAGAACAAGGATCAATCTCAGTCCTAAACAGCTATTAGCTGCGTCAGGCAAAAGGATTGTTCTACCTTGTTTAACAGACGCCGTACCAAAGCACAGAGATTAAACAATTTGCTCAAGAAAATCCATGGCAGAACTGAACCCAGGTCTCTTAAATCTGAGCCAGATGTCCAGTTCAAAAGATGTCCATTTGTCTTCCTTAGGATAAGTCACATTCTGTAAACATCTGTGTCTTATCTGCTGTCTCAGCGTACCCTGACTCAGCAGAGATTTCCAGTAACTATCAATAAGGAAACCTTTCATTTCTGCTCTCTTCACACATGAAAACTTTGAAACTTCAGGACGCTCAGATTGTAGAATTAAAAGAAAAAAAAGTAGACTTGCTATTGCCATAGCCAGAGTTTCATGTCTGACAGAAAAAACTGTCACAAACATAATTCACATTCATTGCTGTAAACAAGATGTAAAGGAGCAGCCTGGCAGCAGCCATGACTGTCACATATCATCATTGCTCTATTTCCATATAATTAATTCCTTGTGAAAGGTACCATTATAATAAAACAATTCACAATAATCTCTCAACCAGTGTTTCTGCCTGGAAACAGCACGTCACAGTCAGGAGAACGGTTTCAGTTAACAACACTCCCCTTGTTCTGTACCACAGCCAACAAGCTCTGCATCAGCACTGCAACCAGCCAGCCCACAATAATGAGCTTACTGGAAACATCTGTAATGGAAACTGAACCTATAATTTCAAGATATTTTACAAATAGAGCAGGGACAGAAGAACACACAGTGGAATAAGGGATATTTGTAAGAGAGGTATATGCGAGCTAGTTTATAACTCTATGTATGTTAAGCAGTGGGTCTTACACCATCCTCAACAGAGGACATTATTGGTCAGGGTGAGTATTCAAGTATTTTTAAAGAAAAGATGGATTATGGGACTATTTTCTGAATTCATATTACCTGGAAGCTGATCTCCTCAAAGATAGGAAGATCAATAATTTAAATTTGCTTATGATATTTTGGATAAAATCTTCTTTGATACCTCAGTATAAACAGGAATAACATTATGTTTAAATTTTTTTCTTTGAGAGTGTTGTATTGAAATACTTTGGTCAGAAATAGAAGCATCAACAGAGCTACACTGCTACTTCTACATGTGTTAGTATATTTCTCTGTGCTCAGCCATGTACTGAATCCTCTACACATATACTAAAAGGGCCCAGGGTGTCAGAGTGTTGAGGCATGAAATATCTGATTAATAAGGTCAGTTTGTTCAATCCTTTCTTTCTCAGGTCACAGAACAGGAAAAAGTGATCCTTTCAGACCTACAGAGTTTTGAGTAAAATTTCTAAATTGAAGTGTGTTAAATCAGATTTGAATCCTTCCTACCTGAAACACCCCGAGCCCATGTTGTTTAGAAGGAAGTTTTACTGAAAGTCATTTTGGACTGTGGCATTAACAAGGAAAGTCCACCTGAAAGAATTAAAAAATTCAGTGGGCAGAACAGCAAACAGATACAAGCACAGCACTGTGATTTCTTTTCTTAGCTACAGGGAAGAACAGAAATGGACATCCTTCTGCTGCTATTAATGACAGACTCTTCCCCCAGAAAGTTAAGGCATCTTAAAAAAAGGTTTAGAGTATGTTAATGGTTCCTTGCGCAAAGCCACATGAGGAATTTCCATGCATCTCTGAAAAAAACTGCCACAGTATATTAATTGTGCCAGTCAGGGTAATAAACTTAGGTGCAACCTTAGTGACAAGAGGGTCCTGTTTTGAATCTTTGCAGTTATCTCTAACAGCTCAGACAGCAGGATGGTCTGAATGTTAAAACACTCCATGGGAAGGTGAAAACTGCCTCAAGCAGAAGCAGGATTTGAATCTCAACTTCCATGACCCCAGCACACACTTGCACTGTGATCCACTGGGGAAGGAGCCCCACACTTGGGTTTCTCACTTTGACATAGCACCTCCATCAGAGAAATGTTTTAAAAAGTAATTCCCAAGCTCTGGGGGTCTAATGGATTTCTTGACTATTTTTTATGCTTATGTGTTATTATTAAAAGGGAGAAAAGCAGACTAAATATAGAGGAATGCATTTGCCTAACTTACCAGTGCAGAAAACTCAATATTTCCCAAACATAAAGTAATAAATTTACAAGTATGTATATATTACAAGTTGGATTTATTAACATAACTGCTAATACAGAATTCTGTTTGGCTACATAAAGCTGGATCATGCATCATTCATTTGATGGCTAAAAGAAATAAAATTGAATAGTATTTTCTGATTTCTGATATATTCAGTCAAATATACATAAAACTTTACTAGCAAAAATTATGGGAAAACCTATTTTATCTTCTACAAAATATTATAGAATCTTGGAAACTTTCTGTATTTCATCTAGTTATTTGTTTTACAATTAATATTTTTTTCTTTTTAAAATTTTTCCCAGTGTCTTTCAACTGCAGTTAGAATTGTAAACAGAGTCACCTCTCTTGAGACAGGTTGTAATTAATAAAAAAGAGCTAAATAAGTAATAATTTCTAAAAGAGCTATTCACATAAGGTGCAGAAGGGTCTTAAAGTCACTGCATATCTCATAATCCAAATTTCCTTCTCACAATATATTCAGTAATATTCTTCTTTTGTCTTGCTATGTAGAAAATGCAAAAATAAGAACTCCTAATATTTTATGCTTTGGAGTAGTAGCAAATAATTTTACTGACTCTTTCTTATATACTATATATACTCTGTGTGCTCCTATATAAATAGCCATTCCTATATACTCCTTTATACTCTGTAGAGGATTGCTTCTTTACACACAATCTTGCCAGAAACAAGATCTTAGAAATACTCCCTTAGTGTTATGGGAGGTAGGCCGTGATTCTCACATCTGCTTGCTAATTCACAGAAAAGGATGATTGAAGGAAAACAAAAATGTCTTATCTTTTTCAGCTGGTAACTGTATTTCACTAGCCTTGTTTACAGCAGTAGTGCCACTGAAGCTGAAATATGAGTTCAGTTTTGGAAACGTGGAAGAGGCGGTCCAGCAGATTTCTCTTTTGCAAAAGACCTTTCAAACTCGCTGTAGGAAACAAGACTTAACACGGAGTACTTAACATTTAAAGCTACAGTGGGTAAATAAGTTTGGACTTTAAAAAGCTGTGCATACTTTCATGTAATATTAAGAGAAATGGTTCTTCAATGAAAAGTGATTGTCCATGAATAAAAGGTAATATGAGTTTCTCTTGATGCCAATTTTCTCTGAAGCCATAAAATCTCTATCAAATGCAGACAAGCAAAGCAAGCTCCTTGCTAAATGTCAAGCAAATGGTCAAGTAATTGTAAACACAATTTGAGGAGGCTGTTGGCTAAATGGTGCAATGCAACCATTTGGAACCCACTACAGCCAGCAATGTAAGATGGTACACAGTCACATCCATACATACATCTAAATACTGAAACCACCTTACTCCCAAAGTTATTTATTTTAATATTTATATGTTTAAATAGTGTTACTGATGGGTTTTTTTTCATTGAATTTTCACCTCTCTGGCAGTTATATGAGAAACTGATGATGTCAAACAGGTTTAATATATCAGAAAAAAATCTAACTACATAAAAAAATGACACTTTTTAAATTCTTTATTTTTTTCTTCCTATAGCCATTTATCATTCATTCCTCCTGTCAACACTTGACCCTTTATGCCACATTTCCTTTCATGCAGTGTCTTACTTTAACTAAAGACATTAAGTCTCAATGAATTCTTCTGTCTGAGACAAAGAAAGAAAATAAAATGCATGTTAGCTGGGTTGCAGCTTCCTCAGATTTCAACACTGCCCATGCTCACTCAAAGATAGGAAAAAAGAGAAGTTCAACAAAAAACAAAGGCTTTGTTTTTCAGTATATTCTAGACTGGTGTTTGTCTTTCATGATAAAGACAATCTCACTTTCCATTTTTATTTACTCTTTAGCTTGTTCTGCACCTCAGCACATGAGCTGGTACCAGTCTCTTGCCATGTCTTTATTTCACAGATGAATACAACATGTTCATTGGGGGCCATCAAATCCTTTCATAAAGTTCACTAAATTTTATGCCAGCAAGTTGAAAGCTTGTCCTGAACTTCAAGTAGATGTGTCTGTATTTCATCACCAAATCACCCAGTTCTTGATATGCAACTTCTTAAACTATCCATTGCTACTATTCATTATTTTGCATGATTTTGGGAATTCTTGTGTATATAAAAACTCCATCTGTCTGAAAGTAAAATCATAGAGCAAAACAGAAGATGACAATGACAGTGGTGAGGGGCTTGGAACACAAGACCTGTGAGGAACTACTGAGGGAGCTGGGGTTGTTTAGCCTGGAGAAAAAGAGACCCAGAGGTGACCTTATCACTCTCTACAGCTCCCTGAAATGTGGCTGTAGTCAGGTGGGGTTGGTCTCTTTCTCCAGGCAGCAAGTGACAGAATCACAGGACACATCCTTAAGCTGCACCAAGGGAAATACAGGTTTGATATTAGGAAAAAGGTTTTATGGACAGAGTGATAAAGTACTGGAATGGTCTGCCCAGGAAGGTGGTGGAATCACCACCCCTGATGTGTTTAAAAAAGATTGGATGTGGCACTCGGTGCCATGGTTTAGTTGAGGTGTTAGGGCATGGGTTACATAAACCTGGGAATATATTATTTTATGGTATTACAGCTTTCTTTGTGTCACTGAACTGTGACAACAGACCAGAAGAAATTTCAAAACTGTCATTTTATCAATTTCATGCTTTGATTTTTTAATATTTCACATTATTTTAGTGATTATCAGGGAAAAAATAACACATCAAAAATCACTTTAATGGATTTCTCCTCATGTTTTTTCAAGGTTAGAAATAAAATGCTATTGCTTATTAGCACCATCACACAAACATTTGGTGAGGAGTACTCCTTCCAGGGGGCTAAACTGAGTAGACATCTCTTCCAATTTCATTAATTCTAAACAAAAAGGAATTTTCCAGTCCTATTTCAGCTTCTTACCTCAGTTCAGCTTTCTTTAAGCAGTGATTAAGGACTGATAAAATTATGTGGTTTCAAAGAGAAGGCAGTAGAGAAGTCTAGACTAGAAGTCTAGTCTGCCCCTAGAGTGCAGACTAAATACTATAGGAAATAAGGGTCAGGAGGAATAAGACAGAACAGCAATACAGTTTATATATGGTCAGAAGTGAGAGAACATAAATCTGTTTTGAAGTGAAGAGCTGTATAATATCACCACTTCCCGAGCACATGTAAACTATTTCCCATATTTCTGAGCCATATGGGAAACAGAGAGCCTAAAATCCTCAGGCATACTGAAGAGATGTAGTGCTCTTTACTTTCTGTAACTACAGAATATGAAACATGAGTGCCTTACTAAGAGATTACTAAGTTGAATTATCATTTTTTACCTACAGTCAGAGGGCATCCACACCTATTCTTCATAAAAAGTGGAAGTCTGTTAATCTTGCAAATCTACAGGATACACCCAGCTAGTGAAGAATTCTCATGAAGTGAGAAACAAAGTCCAGTTAGTATATACAACTGTACTTGGGCTCATTATCCCATATCTGGCTACTCTGGAATAAACAGTAGTGGAAGAAAGACAACAAAACCTTGTCTAAAAATATGGTAAGACAGCACATTAAAGCCTAAGCACTGCACAAAAATAGAGATCCAGCACAATACATATTCTGTTTGTTAATTCACTCATCAAGCCTTTGTCCACAGTTAAAAATTCCTAAAATACAGTGTAGATAACACAGCTGGTAATGTTTAATTAAAATATTTCTTCTGCTTTGGTGGAATTTAATTCTCTACTGAATCATATTCAGAAACATCTCCTTTGCTGAGAAACATTCAAGAAAGGCAGGATTCCCAAGCGTGCACCCAGTTCCCCATACCTAAGAAAATATCAGAGATTATCTCAGTTTTATTGTCAGGAAATACACCACAGAAGCAAAAGACTTCAAAGCAGAATAATCAGGGAATAATCCTTTCCTCATGAGTCCCCTTCAGAAGGATGTGCTCAAGTTATTGTAGAATCTGCAATCAGTCCCCAAACACCAGTGGGATAAGAATGGAAAATAACCAAGTTTTGCACATTTTAGAAGAATCAGAAAACTTTAGTAACTTAATTTGGATAACTAACAGAATTGGAGGTGAACAATTTCTATGAAGTCACACAGCCAAAATGTTGCCAAACTTGCCACTGGCTAATTGGGTACATGCACATAGAGGACTTTTTGTATAAATAATTGAATGTGATCCTATGTGGAAACCTGGTGAAAGCAGAAAATACCACCTGTTTGAGTACAACCCTGCATTCCAGAGCCCAAAGAATAGACAAAAGTTTCTGAACTTGTTGCAGGACAGACTTTGATCATCCAACAATATTTGCACAACACGAGCAACTAGTGTAATCAGAGCTTAACCTCTTCCAAAAATTTTCTGAATTGTGTTAGCTGTTTTTTTTTTTTTCCAGTGGAAAACTTGGTAATCTCTTGCTCACTTAATAGCAAGTAAAAGGCCAGCAGGTCTGCTTTTGCCAAACACCTACAAATGTTTTGATGTATTACTTCTCACAAATACAAACAGCACAGAAACCATCTCCTCTCTATGTGGCTCCTTAACATTACAGCAAGTTTCTGCTTCCAAATGATTTAGCAGTAGGGCTCTCCAGAGAGAGCACCTAGATAGAAAGACAAATGATGCAGCAGAAGCCTAGAAAACTTAAAAACAAATAAGATTTGATGTCTTCGTAAGATCAAACTTGACGTTAGATCAAAAATAACATTTGTGTGATAGGCTTCTCAAAATCTATTTTAAAATGAGCTGTAAGTTTAATTTTCTCCCCAGCGCCATCTTAAGTATCATAATTCTGGTTCTTGTGTGACGCTCAAAACAAGCTAACACCTATATTTAAAAAAAGGCCTTGAATATGACCTTTAAAGACCTTGCAACTAATGCTGTTTCCAGTCTGTAAACAGCAGCCTACAAACCATCTTGACTTGAAAAATCATAATCATTGAGAAGCTATTTAAGAAGCTACAGAAAATTGTAAGAGCAAAGAAACAGATGCAAAGAAGTAGGCAGTAATCACTTAACCTGTGCATTATAACCTTCAACCAATGCTGCTTGAGCTTTTTAAAATGCAAGCAAAGTTATTTTCAAAGAGCAAACAAGTCCTTGATAAAGATTCCCTTTGGCTCCAATCATCATTTTCCAGATCAGTACTCTCCATAAACTGCAAGTTGGTCCTCTTTCTTCTTTAACAGCTACATGCCATTTTCTAAATTACATCTATGTCCTACTAGCAAGTTTCACAGATGAAATCCTGTCAAACATGTGATGAAGATATTTGAAGCACAATCAGCATAAGAAAATATTTTTATCACAGATGTAATTGTTTCAGAGAACTATCTATGTCCTGGCATAAACTAGGCTAGTAAAAATATATTATTCACTGTGATGTTTTATCATTGCAGCACAAGACTCTGATTTATTTAAAAAAGTATGCAGTCTGGCTGGGCTGGAGTTCATTTTTTCTTAGCAGCCCTCACAGTGTACTTCACTTTAAATCAGTAGCTGTAGAGGTGCTGATAATACACCGGTGTTTTGGGTACTTCTGAGCAGCACTGGCAGCACCAGCATTGTCTCTCCAAGATCCTGGAAGGGGGCACAAATTAACCAAAAAGGAATTCCATACCATATGAATACATATCAGCTCAGATATAAATGCAGAGGGAGGGAGGAGGAATGGAGGGCATTTGTCATTTATGTTTGCCTTCCAGAGCAACCACTACATGTGCAGAAGCCCTGCTTCCTGGGAAGTGTCTGAACATCACTCACAGATGGAAAGCAGGGATTTTTTGCTTTGTTTTCCCATTGCTTATGTGCATAAACTTTCCTTTTTATTTGTTTTCTTGCTTTAGTAAACTCTCTTGTCTCAACCTGCTGCATTTTTTTCCATCTTATTTTTCTCTCCCCTGTCCTACTGGAAAGGGAAGTGATAGAGCAGCTTGGTGAGCGCCTGGTATGAAGCCAAGGTCAACCCTACAGTCCTTTTTGGTACTCCTTATAGAGCATGAGGCAGGAACCAAAAAGACTGGCATGCACCAGAGCAGCTCTCTCACTCCCTCTGCAGTTGGATGTGGGAGAGAAAATATAATGAAGGGTTCACAAGTTGAGATAAAGACTGGGAGGGATCACTCATTAAATAATGTCATGGGCAAAACAAACTCAAACTAGAGACATGAAATGAATTTATTACTAACAAGATCAGAACAGGATAATGAGAAGTAAAATAGGACCTTAAAAGCCCTGTCTCCTTCCCCAGTGTTGCACAGAGACTGGGAATGAGGGCTATGGTCAGTTCCTCACCTGAAGCTTCTCCCACTGCTCAGGGAGAGGAGTCCTTCAGCTGCTCCACCAAGAGATCTCTCCCATAAGAGACAGCTCTCTGTGAAGTTATCCAACCAGCTAAAGATTTGATCCCAGGGAGTCATGACTATGACTCCCTGGGATCAAATATTTAGCTGGTTCTCACCCCATGGTTCTCATCACCCACTCATCCAGTCCATACTTCCTTAGTTTTTCCATGAGGATGTTGTGACAGACAATGTAAAAAGCCTTGCTGAAGGTAGACAATATCCACTGCTCTGCCCTCATCCATCCAGGAAGTTGCTTCATCATAGAGGCTAATCATGTAGATCAGGCATGATTTACCTTTAATGAATCCATGCTGACTACTCCTGATCATCTTCTTGTCATCCATGTGGATAGAGATGGTCTCCAGAATGAGATGATCCGTCACCTTCCCAGAGATTGAGGTGAGGAACTGGAATTACACACAATACCTTGTCATGCAAGTACTCCACGGTTAATGTGATCATTGCTTTTCTTGAAGTTAGAATATTAGTCCATACCTGTGTTCAGAAATTGTGTCATTTCTATTTTCTTCTTTAAGAGAGGTATTAGACTTTCATCTTTCTTCCCTCGAACACCTCCCTTTTCTGCCTGGGAAACCTTTCTGTAAAATGTGAATATTTTAAGGAGTCCCTTTTTTTCCAGTGGTTATCGAAACGGGATTTGTGTCTCCTTAAGCCTCTATAGTTAAAACTACCTGGATATTCTACATTAAACTTTGGAAAATATGTGTCTTAAATCTTCAAAGCATACAGGAGTATAATCATTCTAATGGCTAATTCTAGAAATATGTCCAGATTCTCTGTTAATAGTATGGATTAGCACATGGGCCTATAGCCTAAACATAACATGATGAACTGTTTTTAATCATGGTGTATCTCACTCAAACAACCAGCTTTCAGTGTCTCTAAAAGGTAATGAATAGGAAGAAAGGAAATTAGTTACTTTTGAGACATAATTGTAACCAAAAAAACATCCTCAGATTTTACTTTCTATTTATTACCAAAGTACAATACCTCAGCGCAAGCACTAATCAAATGCTATTCATAAAGGAAAATGTGACCTTGGATTGTTCTACCAGAGAACTTCTCTAATTTCTGGGTTGTAGATGCATTATGCTGAGCATGAGAATAGAGGTCTAATGATAAACTCCTGCACATTAACAAAAAAATATTCTACCACTGCTGGGATGTCTCAAACTTTCTCCAGGTAGCATGTCATGGCCAAAAAAAAGCTAAGAGCAAGGTAATTACATCACCTGTCATGACAGCATGGAAATCAGACTCTATTTATTTAGAATCATCTGTATTTAAAAAAATAACAGTTTAATTTAGGTAAGAGTTTAAAACCCCAAACAACTGAGGAACAGAAGCAACTATATTAAGAAAACCTATGTCAAGAAAAGGTAACTTTGATTTACAAGATTTTTCTTTCTGTATTAAGTCCTGTACCTTATCTATCCTGTGAGACTAAAACTAGACTTCCTCAACCCTGATTCAGAGAATACTGATAACTAATTTTCACATGTTATTTAAAGATGGACACCTCTCATGGAGCGGAGAGCAGTGATGAGAACATTAACTGTTTTTTCTTTCACTGCACAGAAATTTCCTTTTTTTTTTTTTACTCATTGCTTATAAAACTTCACATATTTTATAACAGGTGGCAGTGTTTCACATAGCAACACTGCCATTTTAAGTTATATGCTTCCTATTTTGATAGGTATACAAACAAGCATTCATTTTCTGAAAGCCCATTTCAATAAAATATTAAAAAAATAATATTTCTTGACAGTCTTACAAATTCAGAATCACTTGACTGGACTCATTTCCTTACTGTTACTACAAAGACACAAAAAAAAAGCAATACATTGTGAAATTGGGGTTAGGTCCTTAGAAGAAGGTCCTTCCTCTGCATTTGCTTTTATCACAACAAAATTTTTGAAAACACCAGTTGAAATTATTGGCTCTTCTTGACCTCAATATCAGATAATAAGCAAGCGTCACATCAAGAAAACAAAACTATTTCTCTGAGATTATATGAAATAAAAAGTATTGCAACCAAGAGACATAAATTCAGTTAAAAGACTTTTCTTACAAGAGCTGATTTTGCAAATATAAACCTTGGCTGAAACATAAAATGACATTTCTCATTAAAATAATAGTTTCATTTTAGATATACTAACCAGTTTTAATTAATAAACATAATATTTGAAGACATTCAAATGAGGATTTTACTGAAATAATTATGAAAGTAGCATTCAGTTGTCTGTCTTTGAGATATGCTACTCATTCTGAATAGCAACTGAGTAATTAGAAGTGGTGTCATATTTTGGGTACATGTTCATTTTGTTTACAGATTTATTAATGTAACTGAGAGAATACCAAGATTCAGTTTCAGATTCAGGAGGAATAGGGAAATGTAGTCAGCATATTCACAAAATTTAAACCCTCCTTGTCAGAAAAAGCCGCTTGTTTTCTTTGAACTGTCAGTGGAGGGAGCATCAACACATATTAGGTCTCTCAAAATGAAATTCAGGACACCAGTTGTGGATGTTTTTTTAAGAAAATGTCTTGGGATTTGCTGGAAGTTCATCCCTATCTTTCTCACTTTGCTTGCATATTATTCTATTTTCTTCCACACAATCCCTGCATTTTAAATGTCCAAAATCCTTTATGGGGAAGGCTAGTCGCTGTAAGATTAAGCCTTTGAAATCTCGGTGCATAACCTGACATATTAAAACAGCTGCTCAGCACCCTCCTATATCTGATTTAAAACATATTGATGTCTTAAGGTTTTCACTTTTACATTTTTCAAATCCTGTACTACATTAGTGTATAACTCTGAACTCCATACAGAGTGTAAATAAGGTCTCATCACATTTTGGTCAGACAAAACAATCCTTACAGCCCTGAGAACCAAGGATGCCTTCTGCCTCAGGTCTGAAAAGTATAAACAAAGGTGAATTGGGGGGATGAAAGCAAACCAGGGGAATATGACTTCATTACCTGAAGTATAATTGGACAATTAACTTATGGTATGCAAACAGACCAAACTTATATCTATCTGAAAAATCTGCGACCAGTGGCCATCTTGGGTGTAGCCTTGGGAGGCTTTTGACTGCTCAAGGTGTATCAGTTGAATGCCTTTAATGAATACTCACTTTATTCTCTTAACTCTCTCTAACCTCTCTTCTAGGTATCCACTCCAAGGCATCAATCCAATACATCTCTCAAGCTTTAGCTACTCACAGTTTTTCATCACTTCACTGAAAAAAAATTATTCTGGTAACATCAACAATTTATTATTTAAGGACAGAATATCTGTCTCATTGCATTACAAATCTGAGTAAAAAAAATGCCTTACCAAAAATACACTGTAAACAGTCCAGAGAAGACTCACAGCTTCTTTCTACCTGACTTTGTTGTTACTATTTAATATTGAAAGAAACTCCCTTAGTTTTCCCACTACAGAAATATAAAGGTAAGTAGTCATCTGTGACTCCTTCATTACTGTCAAGCAACTAAAGAAGCAAAATCAATACTAAGATCACAAAAACTTTTTGTACTTACTTTCCTTGAAAGCAAATAAGGTTAGCTAGCATAACCAGTTTTCTGCATACTTGAACAAGCAAAAAAGGAAGATACACATGTGCACATAACCAAAACAGAACAAAAAAACCAACCAACAACCAACCAAAAAAATCCCACCAAAACCAAAAAAAACCACAAAAACACACAGACCAGCCTGTTCCACTTCCCATTCAACTATTTTTCACTGTCTTTCCAGTCTACTGTAAGTCAGTACAGTATCCTTTTTTGTTTGGTCCAGAAGACAGAAATTAATGTATAGAAGAAATAATGTAAAGAGGAGGCAGACAGAAAGAAAACAAAAATACAAGGAAAGAAGTAAGGAAACACAGAAATTTTGCAAAATAATACAAAATTAGTGGAAGGTAGATATGTCAGTCAGAAATAAAAGCAGGAAATGGGACACTCTGGTGGCTAAGGAGTCTTTGGAGAAGCAAAACTACATTGAGTTAGTCTCAGTTTGGATATTCTAGGTCAGGGAATGCAAACAAGCAGTATTTTGTCAGGAATCTTGTAAGATTACATGCTTTAAGGCATGTAATTTTCTATGTCTTAATAAGTCCGTGCATTTATGGAGCTAAAAAGAAAGCATATGGAACATCCTGAAGCATTTCCTTCTTTTCTGGGCAAACTAGAATTTGTATTTTCCCCTGAGCAGAGCGCAATACTTTGCAAAGTGATTAGGACATTTTTTAGAAGACCCAAATGACCCTGCCACAGTCATTCATTTAAAATTCCTAACTCAAAGCCTGAATCTAGATTTATAGAAGGTAGGTAATATAGAATACAATTATGATCCTACTGTGAAAATGAGAAAAATGTTGTCCATTAGACTAAATCTTTAATATTTCCAGCACTGAACGTTTTTTTTTCTCCATAATTCAATTACAGATTTCTAAGTGAAATAATGTTCAGATTCAGCAAGAGGTCATATATCCTTTCTGCTTCCTGACACCCATCTCATACTTGCTCCTAAATGTTCCCATTTATATGGTTTCTAGCTCGGAAATTGTAGCTTGCTTACTTCACCATTCATTGGTTTTCAAAATTATACACTCAAGTAATCTTTACGTATATAAATTCATAATTAATGAAAAAATTCTTTAAAGTGATTATCAAAATCTCCATAATAGAAAGGATGCCTTATGGGCACTTGTATGAAGGTACTGTTTTTCTGATCAAATGTGAAGTGTTTAAGGGCAGACACACACAAGAATTGGTTTTGACTTCAGATACATGTTCCTGCAAACCATAGGAAATAGTTACTTTTAAGAATCATTTTCAGCTGCTTTTTTGTACCTTACAAATGTTTATTCCTCCTTTTTTGCTTTCCCTTCAGATCCATCTCCCCAGTCAGGAAGGTCTCAATTCCTGTATTTCATCAGGCACGTACTGCAACTAGACCCTTCTAAAACCATCATTCTGATGCCAAGAAGTTAATCAGCTGTTGACAATGTGTGAACTGCCATTGCTTTCCGAGCTTTCTCTCTGTATTTTTCCCATAAAGGGCTTTATGAGGACAGAGAAATAGAGGCCAGGTACAGCAATGGAGGCTCTGTAAAATAAAGACACAGTGTCATCAAGGGAAGAGGAGTATGGACTTAAGGAAGGA
The DNA here is from genome assembly GCF_963513975.1 of Fringilla coelebs. NCBI lineage: Eukaryota > Metazoa > Chordata > Aves > Passeriformes > Fringillidae > Fringilla > Fringilla coelebs. Next base: position 23,510,521 of record NC_140029.1, on the reverse strand, counting down.
GGCACTTATTAAGTTATGAGAACTTAAGAAAGGAGGCACTGATTTGTGCCCACAGCTATAAAACATCTACTAATGATTGCAGGGGTTTTGTTGTGGGTCTTTTGGCTTTTTGTGTTTCTTAAAGAAGAAGACCCAGAAGCAGTCGAAAACAGTTCTTAGTGCAACAAAGAAAAAATAAATAATATATAAAGAAAAGTAAAAGACATAAAATTCTCATACAACCTGGAGCTATAAACCAATGAAGTACTAGATAGCTGTAAAAGCATGTTAGGAAACATAAAAGTGACCCCAAGTATAAGCCAAGTATATAAGAAGAAAACTACAACCATAAGATACATCACATTCCTCACAATAAAGTACTCCAGAGACTGCTGACCTACAACGCCGCCCTTTCCAGCAGTCTGAAGGTACCAATGAGCTACTGAAGCATGCTATATTTTCATAATTGCTAAATGCCTGATTTTATTTGTGTGCCTGTCGCCATTTCTATTTCAATGTAACCGATACAGGTATCCTATTACAAATATTAACTTTTGTCACTGAAATTTTTCCGCATTTAAAGGCAAAGGTTCTAACAGCTTAACACATTAAATATTTTAGTTGATACCCTACTTACATAGAGATAGATATATTTCTCCCTTGAGGAAAAATCTTGAAGGCTTTTGTTTGACATTATTCACAACTTCATAAAACATGGCATTGCCATATTTATACAAAATTCATAGTCCAGTGTTTCTTAGGACAAAAAAAAAGCATAGGAGCATCTTCACTTTGAGCAACCTTGTCTAGGTAAGGCATCCCTGCCCACAGTAGAAGGATTGGAACTAGGCCATATTTAAAGTCCCTTCCAACCCAAACTATTCCATGATTCTACAATTCAAAGTTTTCTTTGAATGAAAAAAATGAATTATGTTCTTAATAATGAATAGATGTGGTATGTTAAGAGGCAAAATTTCTCTTTGCAGATGGAATCAGCTGCCAGTAGCAGAATGTACAAGAAATAGTTTAGAAGCTACAGCAAGTAGCTCATGTACTCCTGAGGCAAATGGCACTTTTGAGTTCTGCAAATTCTGCTACAAATAACCTTATTGAAAAGGCAGAGAGAGAACTCTCAATACATCTTTTCACTTTATGAAAAATAATTTCATTTTATTCTCCCCAAATGAAAGAGGGTGTATTTGTTTTTCTTTCTTTCTTAAAAATGCTATTTCTGTTTAGACAAATGCTAGTGTCATGAGAAACCAGAGTAAAAAAAAGAAAAATAACTACTCAATAATAGAAAAAATATTCTACTTATTTGAAATGCTTCTTTTTGCTGACTGTTTAATGTCAGTATGTAGGTGTGCTTAAAATGAAATTATTATAGTAAGAAGAAATAACAGAGTTTGAGGAAAAAAAGAGTTCTGAGATATTTTACAGGTGAAGCACATGTTTCCAGGGGAAGATGGAATGAGAAAGAAAAACACAGTATTTAAGAAAATTTCAGATGAAGTAAAAACAATTTGTAATTTCCATTACAAGTGCCACCAAGATGACAGAATTTAAAATATTTCCCAATTTTTAAATTTTGTTTTGAAAAATATCCTTCTTATGCTACCCCAAGAGAAAGAAAACGTCATTGAATCATGAGGCACATTCAGAATCTTACATAGTGCAAAAGAACTGTTGTGTAGAGTTCTATAAGTTTTCTTATGCACTCTACTCAATTTCCTTTTACTCAAGATAAACATTTTTTTTCAGCTTCACCTAAAACTCGGCTTCTGAGAATTTTAGTTAACTTCTGAACATGCTGCAACTTCTACTTAGGGCTCACATGAAAATGAAATCTTGTTGTATTCAGTTTAATCTTGCCTTCAGAACTAGAGTGGGAAGGACTATTCTAGCTATGTGAGCCAAGCAATGGAACAGCATTTCCTCTGCACCTGGGGTGTGATTTAATGCCAAGGAGCTCTGGGAAGGCTATCTGACCATCTAACCAAGTGCTCTGCTATTGCAGTGTCTGAGTCCACTGACAACACTCTCCTTCTGTCATGCTAGGGGTGCAGCTGTCAGTCAGCCAACACACACAGCACAGAAAAGGGCCAGAAGCTGAGCCGAGGGTGGTGACCACAGCCTGGATAGCAGCAGTGACTTCCCACAGTTCACAGTCCCCAGGACCAGCTCTGAAGAAACAGCCCCTGGCCCATCAGAGGCCTCCACACAGATCTCCTGAGAGAAAATACACATCCAGGGCTGTAGGGTTGCCTGGGTGCCCCTTACTGGGTCAGGCACAAGGTGGGGAGACTCCTCTTCCCATGGGAAGTGTGTGCTGGTTGAAACTGTTCTGTCAAGGAAATGAACTCCAGGAGGGAGACAGTGACATCTGTGCAGCATGTGAGACATAGAAAAGAAGAATGGCTGAAAGAAAAGCAGTGGATATTGTTTATCTTGAGTTTAGCAAGGCTTCCAACACCTCCTGTCAAAACATTTTTATAGAGAAGTAGATCAAGTATGAGTAAGAGAAACTTAAGAGCTGTTGAACTCAAAGTGCTAGGGTCATGAGAAACAAAAGTTCAGCTGGAGGCCAGTAACTAGGGCTGTACTCCAAGGATACAAGGGCCAGTGTTGTTTAGTGTCATCACTGGTGACCTTCTAGATGACAGACCTAAGTGCACCCTCAGCAAGCTTGCAGATGACAGAAAACTAGATCCTATAAACAAACTTTGTACAACAGTAACAAAAGGGTCAAATTAAATATCAGACCATTACTAACTTTTGAGTCCTGTGTTATTTCAACATAAGAGAACTATTTTTAAAATTTCTTTTACCCATGGAATATATATGTGCACTGCAACACAATTTTACCTGTTAGGGATGCGCTGCATCTTTTTCAACAAAGGAATTCACAATCAAATAATCCCTAGAAAAATATTGTCATTAAGATTTTTTTAACTCTTGCATCTTGAAAAAGATGAAAATGAAAAGTAAAAACTTTGAAATAATATTTATTAATACATATTTCCTAACTAATCACACCTGCCTAATTATTTTCCTTATAACATAGACTATCAGTTGGGTTCTATCCATTTTCAATCTTTCCAGCTTTTTTTTTTTCTGAAAAAATTTACACATTCTTTGAAATTTAGCATGCCCTTCTTTAAGTCCCTTCATGCAATGGCTGTTTCATGATTTGGATTGTAACAGGACGTATTATATATCCGCTTATCACCCAAAAGCTTTATTTTTTTCTCTTTGAATCTCTAATCTACAAATGTATGACCAAGAGTGAGAAGCAAAAATTTATAGAGAAATAAATTAGATATGAAACCTAAAACAAAATTATTTATTTGAAACAAAGGTTTCTGCAGGTGAAAATAAACTAAATTTACCCAAGAAGTAGAAAGGAAAAGAAGATTAAAGGAAAATAAGTCATGGTTCAGCCCCAGGCAGCAATTAAGCCACACAGACGGTGGGATGGAGGAAAGAATGTGAAGCCTAAAAGTAAGAAAACTCAGGAGCTGATATAAGAACAGTACAATAATGATAATGATAATAAATGAAAACCCAAGGAAGACAAATAACATAAATGAAAAACAATATTTCATTATCAACTGACCAATGTCCAGCCTGTTCCTAAGCACTGCTCCCCAGTGGCTACCTCTCCTCTTCGTTTATATGCTGAGTATGTCGTATGGCATGGAATATCCTCTTGGTCAAATGGAGCCAGCTCTCCAGCTGTGTCCCCTCCCAGCTCCTTTTCCACTGGACATCCACTCACTGCCAAGGCAGGATTAGAAACTGAAAAGTGTGCTTTAGTGTCAGCACTGCTCAGTCACATCTAAAAGTCAGTGTCTTGTCAACATTTTTCTCATCCTAACTCTGAAACAAAGCACTGTACTACCTGCTAGAAAGAAAATTGACTCAATCCCAGATGAAACCAGGCAAGGAAAAAAAAAAAGTCTTCTTTTTGTTTGTGGTGCTATTATTATTTGGTTTGGTTTGCTTTGGTTTGGTTTGGTGCTAGGCTTCCAGCAGTCTCTTTAAGAAAGGCTGTTTAAGCTGGAAGTTTGAAGTAGAAAATAAGATAAATTTTGGTGCTTTTCTCTGGCAGCACACTAGCATGGTGTTCATCACTAACATTTCAACTGCACTTGTGGACAGGCCTGTGGTTTTGCATATGAAAAAGCAGAGGAGGAAGAAGAGGCTACAGCATTCAGATTTATGCATTTGAAGTTTAATTTTAGGAGATCTCAGTTTGCTGAGTCTCATACAACTTTTTTCCAAGTTGATCAAATTCACTAAATAAAAAATCATGTATAATGTGATTTAAAGGGAAATAAAGATATGAAGAGAACATCCCAGTGAGATGAGATATGAAGGGTATTTGAATGCTCAGAACAGCTGGTTATTGAATGCTCTGAACAGCTGGTAATGAAGAGTACAGTGTAAGAGTCAATCCTGCTATAGCAAGGAGTGATATATTGTAAGTTCAGTATTGATGATCTTTTAACTTTAGGGTTTAACTACTTAGAAAACAGTATCATGTTTGTGATATTACCTAGATAAAAATTAATTCTATGACAGGTAACCTTCAGGATGCTTCAGTTTCTGCATGCTCAATAGCTTTATTTTTTAAAAATCTAAAACCACCCAAAAATTTTAAACTTCTCCCTCCCTACACCCTTTCATACTCCTATAACTTTGTGTTATAAGCCATTAGAAAAATCATGGTCCTATGTATGGTGCATTTCTAAAGGTTACCGATATGAATTATTTAAACTCAGCAGGTAGCTGCCACAATTACTGCTTCATGCATATCCATGATTGCAGAGAACCTGTGCAGTCCTACTGTTGGAAGAGGGAATGAAATAAGAGAGGATGCACTTCAAAATGTTCACAGGGACTCAGGGACTGTGAAATCTTCCTTTAACTCTTAAGGAAGAGTTTAAAGTTAGCCTTTAAACCTCTCCTACATTTATTCTCAATTTCTAGTTTGTCTTCAAGGACTAAATAGCAAAGCTTCCTAGTACAACCGTTATGAAGTCTGCATATACAACTTCCTTAAAAATATTTAACAATCATATATTTTTTTAAAAATTGGATTTTAAAATTATTATTAATGTTATTATTATTATGGTTCCATGTTCTAAACACTAAAGCTATGAACTCCAAATATAATTCTTATAAGTATTCTGTAAATAATTGCAATGAATTGCCTTTCCGGAATGCTAAATTTGCGCTGACAGGATCAGCCTAATAAAATACATATTTAGGGCCAAAAATAGCCTTGTTTTCAAAACAAAACTAAGAAAATCTTTTATCAAAGCCTTCAGAATGCTCAACTGAAATAAAAGTATAAGACAGTGAAAAGACAGATTGCTGAAAGGCTAAAGAAAGAATAAAAGATATCAGAATATCAAATTGTATCTGGAGGAGGATGCTGAACACTTCAATGAAAGAAACAGCACACAAAACTTTCATACATTTCTGCTTGGCACCGGTGTCATCCCCATGCACGTTTTAATCCCTCACCTAAGGTTAGTGTTCAGCCTAGGGTTAGTGTACAGCTTAGGGTTAGGGTTTTGAAAACCACAAAGCCCAGAGCTCCAGGCACACTGCAGGTGCAAAAGGCATGCCAAGGGGAACACAGCCACACCATGGCTTCTCCACAGCTTTCTCACTTGAACCAGACTTAGCCTAAGGCAGCTTTTATTGTTCCACCTAGGGTTAGGGTTTTAAAAACCAGAAAGGTCAGATCTGCAATTGCATCACAGCTGCAATGAAGAAAAATATGTCAGTTTCTTATGGTGCATAAAATAGGAATTAGCAGAGAACCAGTAAAATTATGTCAGAATTGATCAAAGAAAAAGGAAGGGGAAATTAAATTGAAAGGAGAAAGGTCCATGAAGGCATAGGTTACTTGATGATCATTCTCTTTATAATTTGTATTATATTTTCAAAAATTACAGGGACTTGAAGAGTGAATGCTAATAAAGTTTCTTGATTAGAAGATGAAGAAGAATATTAACTAATGAAAATCGGAAATAAGTGAGTGATCTTCAGGCCTGGAATTCTACAATTGGTAATAAATAAAACCATTAAAAGTTTATACACCTCTAAATCTCTTTTTTTGTCTCATAACCTCAGAATTCATCTGCTGAAAATAACCACAAAAAACTTTCCACAACCAAAAATAAAAAGAAATGAAACCCCAAGCATGTAAGACATCAATGCTATGTAGTTACAAAAAATAATTTTTGATCTCTTGAGCAGGAGATTTCTGGAAGACATTGAAAAGTACTAACCATTGTCCAACATAGTGATTTTTTTGCATCTGAAGATTTTATAATCAAGAAAAAAAAAGCACTCTAAGTGAAGCAAGTGAATAAAAGCTCAAATAAGACGACTAAGGAGCAGCATGTTTACGCAGTTGCACACTAAGTCAGCATACAGCTAGAGGTGAAAGATATTCACCAGTTCAGTGAGAAAGCATATACTGTATTTACCTTTTGCTTCTGTGCCTGAGAGATAGCCTGGGACTGGGTTATACCACCTGTCAGTGCCGATAAAGCTAGCCTGCAATTGCAAAGATCTATTTTGAAGATGTGCTTTCAAAGTTCTTTGCATCAAAACAGGAAATCCTTTTGCTTTCTAAGCTCCTTCCAACTCAAAAATAACAAAATAGAGCCAAGGGAAGGAAAACTTCAAGAGTAAATAGGGGAAAGTGACAGAGGAGTAGTGGCCATATGACCGCTGGCAGGAGAGAGAGAAGGAAGAGATTTTGGAGGATCTTTTGGTCCATCCTTTTATCCACCCACCCCTACAACATGATGGGATAAAAGTGAACACTCTGTGTGCTCCACAGAAACACTCTGAGAAATCAGATGAAACTAATCTAGGTATGTATTGTCATTCCATGAATCCAGAAAATCTCTTGCTATCATAACCAGAAATTTCAAGAAAGGGTCAGGAATGGAAATAAACTTCTTGCATGCAGCTTGAAAAAACCCCAAAACTTTGGTGACAGTACATTTCTGGGGAATCACCAAATAATTTGCGTAGATTTTGTCATACTGTAAGTGGCAGTATTTCTTCCAAATCATATTTTCTGGTGTTATCTGAATGCATTTTAATTCAAATGCAACATTTTTTCCCTTGTAGACTTATGAAATATTTATGGGGTTATACCTGTATGTTTCAGATGTGATGCAGGGATTTGAGAATAGGTTGGCAGATGCATGCCCTACATTGTCCAATGAAAGGTCAGTGTCAAGTGAAATGAATCTCATTTAAGCCAACTGTTTCCCTTCTACAACCAGAAATAAAAAAGGAATTACATTTTCAGCTGTTAAAGAACTTGAAATCCTGCTACAGTACTGTTTGACAGTGTAATTTTCTCTGACAATTACATTGACCAAGGAATATATTTTTTGTGTTTTAAATCTGGTTTCTTACCACCACTATCTAGCTTTCTACAGAGTAAAATTTAACATCAGAGCCTGCAGAAAACAAAAAATTATTTACTTTTATCTGTTGTCATGCAACAATTTTGAAATCTTTCCAAGACTTAACCTTCAAATTTCCTGCACAGTTTTGCTGTTCAGTTACTTTAACTACTATATTTTAGTCTTTACATTTGCAGATACGGAGACATGACTGCATAGATCGGTTCCCTTGGTGTGTGGAAAGGAATCTTGAAACAACCATTGTGTTGTGTGAAACTTTCACCGTCATGTTGTTCATAATTATTTTAAAGCTGTTAATTTCTGTCATAGAATAATAATTAAAAATACCTCAAACCAAAACAATAAACAAAAACCAATTTCTGGCTATTTTGTTAATTTACAGATCTAGAGAAAAGCAGGGACTTGTTTCTAACTCTTAACTTGACTTCATAATTGTGTGGGTTTTTTTCTGTGGCTTTTAGACTCTATTCCCTTTTTGGGAAAAGGAGACTGAACTACAGCTGTTTCCTTAATCCATGACAGAGATAGAAAAAAAATGATAGTACAAGGCAGATCTATTTTCAGTAAAAGATAAATTTAGATAGCAGAAGGTTGAGCATTTATTCCTTAAACATATGTTGTGACCTGTTAATGTTCTTCTAATTGTGTGTAAGAGGTAAGCAAAAAAAGCTTTATTTCCTGTCTTTCCAATAATCAGGGAGTAGAGGGAAAGCATAAAGATATTCTTATTGCAAAATTATCTGATTCAGTTTCCAGGACAATGAGAGACATATCCAAATAGAAAAGCAGTCTTTGGATTCTGTGAGTGTCAAGCAATAATTTAGATATTACTGTCTGGACAGGCAGAATATAATGAATATAATGATGAGTAGTCCAGTAGGGATCCTGCCAAAAGGGTTTACAAAGAAAAAAAGTATTTTTTATGACTTCTGTCCATCAGACTAGTACTAGCCCTTGCATAATCTTGCTAAGATATAAGCTGAGAAGCTGCAACCTAGAGAGGAGGCAAGATATCATATTTTTCTGGTTTTCTCTGGGGTAGAGTTAACTTTCTTCACAGAAGCTAGTATAGATCTGTGTTTTGAATTTGTGCTAGAAGCAGCATTGATAGCACAGGAGTGTTTTATTTATTTCTGAGGAGTGCTTATACAGAGCTCCTTACCCACCCCACTAATGAGCAGGCTGGGGGTGCACAAGACATTGGGAATACAGCTGAGATATACAGCCCCAAGTGACCAAAGGGATAATCCCACACAATGTGGCATCGTGCTCAGCTTGTAAAACTGGGGCAAGGAGGAAAGGAGCATGTTTTGAGTGATGGATTCCTAAGTCTCTGTTATATGTGATAGAGAAGCCCGTCTGAAGATCACAAAATCACAGAGTAACAGAATATGCTCTGTTTGAAGGCAGCCAGAAGGATCCTTGGGTCTGACTCCCAGCCCTGCAGAGAACCATCTCCAAAAGTAACGCCATGTGCCTGAGAACATTGTCCAAACTCTTCCTGAACTCTCTGGCTTGGTGCTGTGACCACTTCCCTGAGGAGCCTGTTCCAGTGCCCAGCTACCCTCTGGGTGAAGAACCTTTTTCTAATATCTGATCTAAACTTCCCTGACACAACTTTGGACCATTCCCTCAGGTTCTGTCCCAGGTCACTCCAGAAAAGAGATCAGTTCTTCCCCTCCTCTTCCCCTCATGAGGAAACTGTAGATTAAGTTGAGATTGAACCTCTGCCAGCCCATGGAAAGTGATGAGTGGATTCCTTGGTTTGTCCTCTGTGTACGTGGCTGTTACTTAATCTGTTAAACTGTGTTCTTCTCAGTTCATGAGTTTTCTCACTTTTACTCTTCTAATTTGTTCACCCATCCCACAAGGGGTGATAAGCGAGAGCCTGGGTGGTGCTTGGTTGCCAGCTGGGCTTAAACTATAACACATAAATACTGTACACCACTGGAATTTCTTAAATGCTTTTACTGGCTTCCATCCTCATTTAGCTACTCAGTGTGTGCTCTCAGTTGGACAGCAACTTTACAACTTTAAAGTAAGTCAAGTGGAGCTCACACTAGGCACAAATTGCTGTGGTTTCAAAAACTAGTGCAGGAGTCCACGGAAATACAGTCACAGTCATTAAAAACTATGACACTGATTATCATGTTTCATTTTCAATTCTCATTTCAGCTTTGTTGAAAAGTCTATATATTCTTTCAGTATAAGTTGTCCTAGGGCATGAAGTTGTTGCTACCTTCCTAGCAGGGCAACAACTTGACAGGAAGCAGTTATGCCATGTAATGTACCATTTTGAAAGGGTTAAGGCAGAAATAAAAGAGATTGAATTCTGTCACTGGAGATGTTATTTATTTTTGATGCTTAAATCACATCAGTTTCATTGGAATTACAAGAAAAATTATCTACAGATGACTACTTGAGACATACAAATAAATCTGGCCATATACCTATTAATCTATCTTCAGACTGAAACTATATTTTGAAAGCAGTTGGTATTCTGTACACAATGCAGATTTTTGTTGTGCTGGCATGTGGGAGTTCTGAGGGACTCTGCTTTTCACTTAGGAAAGTAAATTCTTGCATTCACTAAAGCAGTGCAGTTCTTTTCTTGTCTATTGCAAGAAGCATCTGCTCTGGCTGGAAAAAGAAAATCAGCAATGTTCACTTTCCATCTTTGTAAACAGAGAATTTTGGGACATTTATGGAACAGAAGTGCTCCAACACTTTTGAGACACTGATGTTACTTGACTAGCATTCATTAACACAGAGCTCATAAGATCAAACCATGTTGGAGCTATATCTCTGCTGCTTTTTACTTCCAACATGGTCATTTTGTATAATGAAGATGGAAATTAAAGGAATGTAAAAATGTTGCCTATCACAGAGGAAAAAGAATGGAGGTCAGAAACAGAGATAAAATAATGAGAAAGAGGAATGAGTAATCAAAAAAGAGGGGAAAATATCTGCTACAAAATTCCAAGGAACCAACTTTTTTTTTTTTTTTTTCCTGGGGGAAAAAAGTGCCTAATTTTGCTTTAAACACAAACTTTATATTCCAGTGGACTGGGTGTCAGAAGGAAAAAAAAAAAAAGCCAACATACATTCCCAAAAGCTCTCCTCCAGATCTTATTCAAATACATAGAACAAAACTTAATTATCAATGTGCACAAACTGATGGCCATAGGGGTGATTTTCCATCAAGCTGAGATTCACTGACCATTTTTGTCTTAATCCTGAAGCTTAAACTTTTAATGTACCTGCTGTTTTACTCTCTCCAGATGCATGTTATGAGAGATTCCCCAAAAAATGTTCTGGGCACACTTGGAACCTGGAATACATTGGGAATATACTAATGTACTGATCTATTGGAAGGTGTCCCCCTGACAGGGCAGGCTGGGACTAGAGAATCCTTAAGATCCAATCCAACCTCCTAAGATTCTGTGACACTACAATCGTCATCATTCCTTAAGACAGTTGTTTGGCCTTTGATACCTCTGTTTTCTTCAGTGTCTCCTGGTGCCTGGACTGCAACATTTCTGTTTGGTCCTTCACTTTTTTCATGCTTGTTGAGACTTTTAGCATTATCTAGCAGATAAATAACATGGGGGAAAAAAGCAATTTTGAAATCTTTGTTGTTGTTGGTGGTTTTCTTGTTTATAAAATTACAATGATCATAAGAAGTATGGACAAAAGTGGTCCCTTAATGCCCTGCATTAAGGACCTTCCTCTTGGAAAGTGTAACTTTTAGGTTCTAATTCCTTGCATTAGTGGAAGATGAATAGCACATTTTAAGCTACACAAAGACTAGGCCTCTTTAGGGGTTCCCCTCTTGCCTCTAAATCATAGCTTCTTAAATGCTTCACACCTCAGGCTGGGCAAAATCTGTATCTTTTGAGGTAGAATTGAGACACCTAGGAAACTTTTCAGACTGCCTAGCCTTAGAATTCTGATGTTCAGATAATCAAAGGTAAGTAGGGTCTTAGATTTTAACTTACATTGATCTAGGCAGGCTTAATAGAATTTTAAGTATCGTAGATGCTTGCTGTAACAAACAACATGACAAAAAGAATATCAGATACTATTTCTATATAATAAAAGAAATTATTTTCAGGAAAAAAAATCAGATATTGAAAAATAATTTTAGGCACTAACTAAATATTTCAGGAAAAAAAGGAAGAGTTAGGGCACAGTAAAGATGACAATTTTTTTTTCCAGGTTTAAATTTCAGTTATTCAAAATGGCATATTCTTATCTTTAAATATTTTAACATCTAAAACCCAGTTGATTTCAGTAAGGATGTTCAGCATCTCCCAGAAAGTGCCTTAAACCAAGCAAGATGAGGCATGAAAGTATTTTTAACTCGTACTCTTCAAATTCCTCCATCCTCTGACAGAAAGCCTAGATTTAGAAATAAAACATCATTCAATTAATTGGCTGTTTCTGTGTCTGAATTAGAATCATGATTCTGAGAAATAGGAAATTTGAGAAAGGCAAATGTATGTTACTTATTTGTTTAACAACACAGAAAAAACATGATTATTTATTTTGCACAGTATAGAATCAGGAAAACAAGAATTATTGTGCTTCTTATGTTCATAGTGCATTCTTTTTCTTTACCTGTTGTCCCTCCTGCTTAATGTCCTTAGTCATGACAACAAAGTTACTTGTGGTTTTAATTTGATATTATATTACAGGAAATAGGCTTTTTTGCTTATCAGTACTATTTTAGAACAAATTAACTTTTACTTTCCAAATATCAAACATGCTTGTGTTTGAAACATAGTTTAGCCCTTCTTTCACCTACTCTTTTATGATTTCCCTCTAGAAGCTCGTTTCAATTAGAGAAGATCAATTGTTTTCTCTGGAGAATATTATCTATATCCAGCAATAGAATTTCTATACTGGTGACCAAAATGTCCCTGAAATTAGACTGCCAGGACTAGCTACGATTTTTCACAGTCATAATTAATGAATCAAATTAAATACTTTGTTTCTGAGATATTAATTATATGCATCCAGCTCCTACACTCTGAAGGTTATCTTGTATTCTGAATTTACTTAGAGAATTTTAATACTTATTCATGGATTTTAGGTGCTTCTCACTATACTGGCTCAAGAACAAAATCTTAAAATCACATATATTTTTAGGTAATACTAGTTAAAAATAAGGAAATATTACATGAAACTTAAAGTGGTTCAAAGAGAGAATAAATGGACTAAGTTTTTATTTCTTTTCGCATGAGAATGATGTCCAAAATCTGCTTAGCCATAACTTGATTATTCTTCTACAAGAAAACCACTTCCTGTAGGCAATGGAACACATAGAAGGTATGGAACATTACCCTATCTGGTCACTAAATATAAGTACCAAAGAGTGACAGGAAAAAGTCCTTGTCAGTAGTTATGTCCTCCAGCTCCAGTAGGTTCACAGTGCATTATTCTCCCCCATTAATCTTTGTATCTATTATACCATTATACCATACCATGATTGCCCTGATTTCAGTGGATTCCTTTTGTTGTTGCATTTTTTTTTGGTTGGTTGTTTTGTTAGGTTTTTTTGTGATTAGCTAGATTTAGTTGTTTTGTTGTTTTTTAGGGTTTTTTCTGCGTATGTATGTTTAATGAGCAAAAGTAAACACAGATGAGCTTTCAGAGCCTTTTAATTGCCTGGTAGCACCTGTCACTAAAGACAAGGTAATGAAAAAGGCCATGTGGGACTCTAGTCAGAGCAGTCCTGAAGCAGCAAAATGTTCATTTTATCACTTCACTAGTATGAAGGAACCTATGAAATTAGAAAATTTATACAACTCCAAGCATCTTTTTCCAAGCAACTTTTGTCATCACAAAAATGTCTGCAAGCTTAAGACCCATTTCATGATGGCTCACAGGCAATACAGAAGTTGTCCAAATGCTATTGAAGAGTAGGAAACCTGAAATGACTCACACATGTACTGGAGGAACATGACAGCACATAAAAAAAAATGTGCTCTTCATGTTTACCTAGTAATGACTTATTCATGAAGAACAGACAAGAGAAGAACTTCTTTGTCTAAAAAGTTTACTAAAATACACATTTCCTGAGCATTTAAACTCTTTAATTTTATATGGCTTTCTTAGGAAAATGAGGTATGGCTATGTTATCTGGTAATGCCTTCAAAAACCTTCTATTTTTTACTTTTAATCTTTACAGGTTTAAAGAAAACTAATAAAAAAAATCTCTTTTTCTGAAATGGAATACCATAATATTTAATGAAGACTTATAATTTTCATTGTGCAGAATCAGGAGAAAGATGATTTTCCAGATAAAGAGAAACTGCAGAAATTATTCTTGTTTTCTGAAAATAACATCAATTTGAAATGCTAAATTAGCTGCTGAAGAATATTTCTCACCCGACTCTTAAAACACAGAAATTCAGGACATGAAAAGTACTTTGATGTCTATTAAATTAATGAAAAATATAGAAGCTGTAGGCATATACCTTACTCTGTTTTGTTGGACTTTATGTCTAATTCTTAAATGTAGATTTTACTAATCTGTAGTATTCATGGAACATTTTAAGGGAGTAGCAGATCTGTATACATGACAATGAATTGGTCTCTTAATGTTTCTAACTATCTCCTGCATGGTAAATTGCTTATTTTCACCAGACCAGAGAAGGATTATTTTATGGGGTACTAGAATTAAAAGCATATAATTAGGTTGGCAGTTGTGATACAGAGATTTAGTTGTTGTGCTTCATTAATTAATATTAAAGTAAAGTTCCAGCTACAACATAACAGGACTGTTTAATACTGATGTTCAGGGCATGCAGACATTCTTCTTTGGTCATTGCAGAATTTCTCTGAAGGTGACTTCAGGATACCTGCAGTAGAGTGAGTTAATTTTTTTTTGTGAAATTCAGTGATATGGGATGTTTTAAATAAACCCTGAAGAGTTTAGGGACTTGAAGGATATATCCTAGCAGAAGAATTAATACATTCCTTTGTTCAAAACCTCATCCCAATAATTGATGGCAGTGATATTCAAGTTCTCATCACCTGTCAGGCAGATGGATTAGGTGTTAAGGGCTGGGCTGGTTTACTATTCATGCATTAGAAGTTGTGGTCTTAATACAGGTAGTCATAAATGTTAGCAGGGTAGGTGAAGAAGGTATAGGTAATAATTTCCAAGCGGTGCCTGGTTATCCAAAGCAAAGTTTATCACATGGTGATTTTCCTTTTCTTCTGTAGGTGAAGATTGTTGTCACCATCACATGTGAGTGTAATTTGATTGCACTAAATAAACAAAGCACAGCTTATCAGCCTAATCATTGTAGCCTCCCACTGAAGTTTCTAGGTACATATCACATTTAGACTCAAAACAAGCAATTGCCTCATTCTGAATACTAGAAATTAAATCCCATAACTAAACAGAAATAGCATACAAATTCTTGCTATATCAAATTATTTATGTATAATAAGATATCCTTCTTTATTGTGGTAGGTCATAGTCTATGTCAAACAAAAATAATTAACAGTTCTGAGTGAGAAAACTCAGAGAAAGTTACAAATATTGACTTTAGGAATTATGCCTTTGGCCCAGCTCTGTGGGTAGAGCTTTTTTTGAGGACACTGTAGACTGAGAGGCCAGTTATTCAGTTCATTACTCTAGAACAGTGAACGCTAGAATGGCAGTTCCTTACCTTCCAAGGCAATCCATATTATCTGTCAGAACTTCACCAACAGTTTTGATTTATGGGTTAGCAATTCCTCTGTTGTGAAGTAGATGGTTTAGATTATCCTAAGCTAACATTAACCTTAATATAAAGAAAAAAAAATCCATCCAAATTGAAATTTTCTTCTTCATATGCTAAATTTGCCTCTAATTATTGAAGAAATACCTATGGAGATGAATGAGTAACATTGCAAACAATGTGGGGACAGTTTCAATTCCCTACCAAGGACCAAAGTTATTTTGCCTTTCACAAATATTCATCTGAATAAGCATTCTATTCTCACATTCACAATTTATTTTGAGTAGAAAAGCCAAGCACCTTAATGTGAAGAAAAAGGCTAAGGTTTCGTTTAGTACTATCATTAGAGATTGTATCAAATATTGAGATAAGGAAGTATTTCTGAAGGAAGTATTAAAAAGGAAGTATTGCTGAAATACTTAATAATTCTGCATTTGCGTGTGTTTGAATTTCAGTTAAAAGCATGAGGTATTTGTTGTTGTTGTTATTATTAACAACAATAATAATTGTAATAATAATATAAAATAATATAATTATATTATTCAATACAAACAGTGGGGTTGGGAAAGTGTATAAGACAATTATGATACTTTTTTTTTCTCATAGAGTAATAAATGATCTGTCATCATTAATAGCCAGGAATAGGATGGCAACTCAACCAGAATAAATAAGAAAGAGCATGACAACCTATCATTGCCTAATGAAGCTGAGACATCAAAGGTATTCAATCATAGTATTTTACTTGTACACCTGGATTCCCTTTTTTAAAAAGGCATTTGCCTAATGATGCAGAGCAAGGTATTTTCAGTAAATGAAGATGGTTTCCCTGATGGAATGTGGATTGAAAAGGATCAGGAGAGAAATAATGCTGTATTAGGAGTGAAATAGTGCTGCAAGGCCCAGACAATGAGCATTAATGCTGTTATGTTTTTGTGCACACATTCAGCTTGGTGCATCTGAGTAACTCTGTTATATTTTAACTATAACTATTCATGTGCATAAAATTACTGGTAAATTTAAAATATATGAGATTAAATGTTGGATGAAGGGGACCAATCCATATAGATTTGAATGCCTGGTGAATATATTTCTAAAGTACTCCTCCATGGACAGAAAATTTTTTGTCTTCAGTAACAAATCTTTCACATGATTCAGAAGGATTCTGTTCTAGATAGAAATAAAGTCAAATAAATTAGGAATAGCTGATGGATTTTCCATAAGTAAGAAAGGAGGGAAATTAATCCCATGAATGATTCACTGCAAATTATTCACTGAACTCAACCATACTCAAGGAAATTGGTAGTCAAAATAATTGACTATAATTATATTAATTTTTTCTTGCTTATTCACTGTGAGAAAAATATATACTCTAGAGTAGTGTTGTTGAGAATATCTTTTTTTGGATGCAACAGGAAATTCTGGTGTTATATGCTCCTGAGGGGAAAAGAAAGCAATCTGACAAGTAGCAATAATAAGATTTTTCTGATGTTTGCACATGCATCATGCTGAAAAGGGTAAGGAAATTCATCTTAATTTTTAAAAGGAACTTGTATTTTAAGAAAAAAAAATTGGAAATCCTGAATAGAAACCATCTTTGGTTTCTTGTTTGTTTATTTGTAATTTACCACATAAATGAAAAATAATGATTCTCCAAGCCTTACAAATTTACTTAAACTGCACTTCTGGTTTTTGAAGTTTTTACCTGGAAACAGAGTACAAGTGTGTCTAAAATTTATAGTGATTGCAGAATAAAGATGTAAAAGTAATCTTGCCATTGCGTGTTTTCTGCATATATAGAGAGGGTCAATGAAATGTTCAGAAGAATTTTTCTAAATTCTATATAAAATTAGTTGTTTGCACATTCAAGGTCAAAAGATCGTGATACAGCATCATCCTTTGTCTTGTTTGGCTATGAGATCTTAGCTCTGAGAGATAATAACTGACTTCATTCAGGTCTGGAAATTCTGTGGCTTCTCATGTCTCTGGGCTTGTCTTGACATTTTATCAGCAAGAGACAGATTGTCACAAAACTTGTTTCTTTCCAGAAAAATGTTGATGGAATAAAAAAAAAAGAAAATAAGAAAAAATTAAGTTTCTGCTTGATTGAAATGCATTCCCCTTTACCCCCAGCAAAAAATAATTGACAAAGGAATGAGTCAAATAATATGCTAATATCACCTTAATTTGAAAGTGCGTTTTCCTAATAAAGAGTTTTGAAAGAAGTACCAAGCAGTTTGAGTTTAGACAAAAATAAAATACACAATTTTGTTTTCATCAGAGATTGCTGATGGAGAAGATGGGATAAAATATTTTCTTGTACTTTTAGTCTCTACATTAGTATATATTGATTGCATCACTAATAAGGTTGTTATTTTTCTCAAGCCTCTCTTTTTTTGACCTAACATTCTTGACAAGTTCCACAAATTTTATTAATTTCAGCAATTATTGAATGAAGGTCAAGCTGTTGCTTTCAACCCTACTAAGACCTTGACAGCACTGTAATGTGTTAACAAAAAAGATATTGGTAAAGTAAATACTGGATGTGAGAAATTTTAGGAGATTAGGAACTTATGTTACTCGCAACTGGCCTTACCCAGAATACTTGTGAGATGAGAGAAATATCTCATTTCATCCTGAATACCCTGCAGACTTAGATCCCATTACCAGTGGGAGCTTATTATGCCTGCTACATCAACTAAGTAAAGCTAACAGGACACACCAAACCCAAACCTTTTGAAACTGTAAATATCAGCATGATCTAGAAGGCAATACTTACATAAAAATCTTCCACATGTTCCTAAATGTTCAGTTCCTGAACACAGTAGAGTCTTAGCTGCTAAACAGAAAGGTACATTGCTTAGTTCAAAGTACAGTATAATTTGCAGCAATGGAATACATATGTATTTATTTCTTCAAACTGACTAGTATATTTTGGAAAAAAAGGTATTTACACACTATAGAAAAATTTAAAATATATTCGAAGAACAAAAATGTATACCATTGCTACTTTTTGTTTTGTTCTCCTGGAAAATTTACTTTATTGCATTTACTAGATTCTGAATTTGGAGCAATATTACTTCTCAGTTGGATCTTTTTTCCTTATTCTGTAATTTTATGTAATATAGGTACTTCATGTACATCACTTCATGTCATGTAATTTCATCATTTTACTGTTATGTATATTCCCAATAATGAATGTATTACATTTGTGACCACAGAATATCCATATCAATAGGGTTAATGTATAAGCCAAAATTCTTTATTCTAGGTTAATAAAGGAGATAGTTGAAAGGAAAAGAAAAACCTTATTAAATAAGAAAATTCAATAGGGAATTCAATCAATTAATGCAAAACACCGAATTTGATTTTCTGTTAACACTGCTATTTCTACTTTTACTAATGTGTGAAACCATCATGTTTTTTCAAATGAAATGTCAATTATGAGCTGCTGAGGCCCCCCCCTTTTGATATTGGTTTAATTCTGCATATACTGCACCACTTTTGGAAGTCTTTCTGGGCAATATCATTTCATGATTTCATGTAAAATGACCAGATTATGAGAAGAGGCTTGGACCACCTGACATTTAGACTCATACCCAGCCAAACTTATTTTTGTAGGTCCATTTTATAATTCCATTAAATAAAAAAAATACAAGTTTAATATTACTATTCTTATATTTGTCCTTCAGAAAAAGGATCTAACAAAAGAAAAGGAAAATTTTCATTCAATCTCTGATGTATACAAATGTTTTTTTCTGTTGTTTGTCTTTTCTATTTCTTCTGCATAAAGTTCAGAGACAAAGAGTGGAGCTGCATTCTCTATTTTTCTCCAATATTTATAATCCTTTAAGTGCCTGAGCAATGTATACATCATATTTGTACTCAAGCATGTAAAGATCTCAGAAGGATCAAGGACAATCTCTTCCTTTAGCTACACTGCTCTGGTTCCCAGTTGCTCTTCAGTGTGATATTTAAAGTCTATCATTATTTCCTGTTTCAGCATAATCAATCCTCGCCTATCCAGCCTGGTTTATCTTCCTCCTATCTTCTTTTATATTTCAGCCTTTTTTGCATTTCATCCTAGCTAAGTGCTCTTCCTCTTCTCTATTTTATCATTCCTTGGTATTAAAATAGTTCTATAGTAGCATTATTTCATGTTCCTGTCCTGTCTCTTTCTTAATTTCCTACAGCTTAGCTATGTTTTATTATCTTTTATTACAGCTTGTATGATCTCATCCAATTCTAACTACTACAGAGATTTGGTGATGATATTCTCATGAGATATAGTCTCATGAGAGTTCCAGAACCAAAAAATATTTTATATTTTTCCCCCTGTTTTATAAAGATATTATATTGTCCTAACACAGGACAAATATATCTGCTTGGGGTTTTTTATTTATTTATTTATTGTAAATATACTAATGATTTTTTCAAATAGACTGGGAAGATTTACATGCTTATGCTTTATCTTAGTGCAGATTTTTATCTGATGCTCTCTGCAAATATTTATTGTCTTTATCCTACAACAAACTGATTTGGATGCCATATTGTGTTCAACACAATGGAAATTTGGTGCAATTTTTGCAATTGAATGTAGGCCTGCTACATTTATTGGAGGATACTTGGTGTTTAACACAGTCCTTGTAAAGCAGAAAGAAATAGGTAAGAATAAACAGCTTTAACTGCAGACTCTCTCCCAAAGGTAAAAAAAGAATAAATTGGTCTTATATAATACAGTAAAAACAGCAGCAACAACAAAATGCATCAAGAGAAAAGGCAATTTTATGAAAGATGCAATCAACCCTGTATAATAATAATGAATCATCATATCTGAGTAAGATATCCCTATTGTGACAATTGGGACAACATTCCACTGCTGTGGCTGCCCAAGACAAGTTCAATTAGGGAAAATATCAGCTGGTTTGGAAAGAGTTTTCTGAACCTTGCTGTAATAAAAACATAACTATTTTTAGGTTTATTTGCATAAAGTTTTAGGCAGTTCATTAAAGGATAAGAGTAGAGCTGTTGAAAATTAGTTCTTTGATATTTACATATAAACTTTTCCCTTTTTATTTAGGAATATTTCTAGGAATTTTAAAATATTAATTAGATAATCATACAGAATATTAAAGCTAATTCTTTTTTTTAATAAT
The DNA here is from genome assembly GCF_963513975.1 of Fringilla coelebs. NCBI lineage: Eukaryota > Metazoa > Chordata > Aves > Passeriformes > Fringillidae > Fringilla > Fringilla coelebs. Next base: position 23,490,187 of record NC_140029.1, on the reverse strand, counting down.
TTTTTTCAGGTTTCCACTGTGATGTCATCCACAAAAAAAATATGGAAGATTCAGTTCAGACTGGAAGTCAGGACAATTATGGAGAGGAGCTGTGAAACATATGTTATATTTGTCATAAAACAGAGCCATAATTAATGTTTGAGAAATGAAAGTATTTGTTAGAGGATAAAATGAGCGTACAATACAGACTTAGGAACTTTTGGATCACATATTCTTTTGAATACTCTTGAGAGCTGTGTATAGCTGAATTTCTTGCTACTTAGTCATCTGATATGCAGATGTGATTAGAAGCGTATATTAAACTAATCATAACTAAGAATTTAGATTTCAAAATGTCTGTCTGTTCTCACAGAAGCACACTTATAAGTTACACTAAAGACAGTGTCTATGATGAAATCACTTCTGGCAAAGTCACATGAAAATATTTTTTAATATGCCATTAAAAACTCCTCTGTCCCCTTAAAGCAAAAGGTTGTTCACTTGAGCTATCAGCTCAATAAAGATGTTTCACACACAGATTTACCTATCCTGGATATTTGATGAGGAGGGCTGATGGGTCTCAGCAGAGGTTACTGTGTTCAGTGATTTGCATGCCACGAGCTCTCATCTCAACATTGAAATCAAGTCCATTTTTTACTGTCATTCTTTCCACTTCGTGCTCTAACCCGCTGAAAGCTTCTTCCCCCAGTGAAACTCATACCAGCCACTCACGTTGTAATTATCCAAGCAGCCAAAAGCCCAGTGATTTATTTGCTTTATTCTAGCTGGAATAAAATGTAAATCTGGGTAATAGCTGTCATTTTCAGGTTCAGAGCTGGGAATGTGAGATAGAGATTGATTTTTAACTGTCCATTTCCTGAGCTCAGAACATTATGCAGTGTTTCATTTTGGCTTGTGCTGAATGTCTGTCACTGCAGACACAACAACATCCGACCAGATCAGGGGGCCTTAGCCCTTTTCAATTGCTTTCTTCTGGCACCTCCCAAAAGTTCTACCTTAAAATAATTTTTACTTTGGGGCTGAAAATTCCCCTGAACAGACAATATTAAATAGGTTGTGTGGTTTTTTTTTTTATTTTCTCCACCTCTTCCTCCCTTTCACCCATGGCACAGGAAATTTGCAAGGTCAACTTGTTGATTAGAGCATTGGTCCATGAAGTTATTATCCAAGAGAAGTAGAAAGCTGAGGAATATTAACACAGCTGTTGATGTCTTGTCTTCATATCAACATTTGTTTTATGGTTTTGCTGGTTTATACATGGTAATCTGCTTGGTACATGGTGAAAACACTTTTTCAGTTTTACTACATATAAAACAGACTTCATAATGCCATACTGGGTTATTCTGTATTTGAACTGCCTTTATTGAATATAGAAGAGTATAGGTTGATATGGTTTCTCTGCAGTAGCATATTATTCAAATTGGATTTTACATAAAGTGTATGTAACATTAATAAAGAAGCTGTTAATGCTCATGTGTTTTATTATTATCACTGCACTGTCCTTCCTACGTAAGATGTGTTAGCTAATGTACTTTTCTTTTTTTTTTCTCTGAAGCAAAATTTGCTTCAGAGTAAGTAGTAGCAATGGCTCTTCATAGAGACAGATCTATGAGCAGTAAAGAAAATATTTTTAAAATGCCAATGATAATATATAGTGAGCATATACAATGCAATAGCATACAGTAAGTGTTATTCTCATAACTTTTTATGAAAGTGAAAGAAGTTACAGAAATAGACTACAGCATTTGTGTGAATCATTAATGCAAAAAGTAGATTTTGAAAAATGAGTTTCAGTGAACAAAAACATAAAAATCTTTTTACAGAAAAGAGAAAATTCATCTTTTCTTTCCTAAGTATTTTAAATTAAATTTAATCTTTACATAATAATGTGATATTTGGTTATTTTTCATATATTATGTATCTTACATACTTAGTAGAACTTATTCTGTAATTGACAAGATTAATTTTTTCATAATTAAAGCTTCCTAGTCTCTACTGAGGTATGCACACACACAAAAACAGTCAAAATCTATTAAATCCTTCTTCCTTTAAACATAGCCATCCTATTTCTACTGATCTCCATTTTGCATTATGCAGTGAACATAACTGTTCTTGACAAGATGTCTGTGCAGTCAGTAGCGTTCTAGCTGTTACCAGCTCTTTGATAAAATGTACGTGTTTAAAATACAAATGATACTTCTTCAGACTTGCAAAACAGGAATACTTTTAGATAGAAGCCCATCAGCTCTCTTTATAAAATAAGAATTCATTTAGTTTGTCTTCCAAATACTTATTTTTTCTTCTTAAATTCATTAAAGTCCATTTATGTTCTGGTTTTAACTATGGTCTAGCAACAAACTTTTCTAATGGAGTAACTATTAATTTTTATATTCTGCAGTTACTACTAGAAACAACTGAATTAGTTATTAGTAGGGGAATTGATATTGTTTTAATTTGAAACACTGATTATATAGAACGATGATTTGGACATTAGTAGAAGTTAGAGTACCAGACATTCTTTACAATTTCATTGTGTGGGCCCAGATAAGTCACAGTGACAGTCTGTTGTTCATACACACGTTGAGTTTCTCCTCGATGTATCTGTACTTGGTAAGTTTTTGTTTTAAGTGAAGTGATGCTAGAGCTCACTGGAGGTATCAGTACTTGTTTTTACAGTAGGCCATCATTTCACTAGCACTAAGGTTCTGCTGGCTGACATTTCATGTTTCTTGTTTATCACCTGCATAATATTTGAGAGAAAGTGTCTTTACCCACCAAAAATATTTTGTTTGGGTTGTTTGTTTGTAGAAGCTCATTCTGTGCAATGGATTAAAAAATAATACAGTGTTAGGTATGGGGGGGCTGATTGTTAAGCCCTTTGCAACAAAATAATTATTATTTTATATTCAATTATTTCAGTTTGGAGCATTGGCTCCACTCCTCTGAATCAGCTTCACCTTAGCAGATTGATAACATGTTTACATAACTTTTCATAAAAGTAATATTTGATATTATTGAAAGGAAGATTTTTAATGTTCTTCTAGAAGCTGAGAATGCCGTGTATGATTTCTGTGGTAAAAACTGAGGATCCTCTATTTATAACTGTATGGACCATAAGACATAAATAGATTATGGAAGCTAACATCATCAGCATTTCTCCACAGCTCCAAACTGATTGTGTCTGTGGGCTGGTATGTTTTCATACCTGAACAGATTCAACCCTTTCATACTTATTTTTAGCTCCCTTGGTCTCTTCCTTTTTTTTTTTTTTTTCCCCAGCTTGAGCATTTAATTTGCAAATGTGAATAAACAGATGAGATAGAAAGACTATGAATAAAGTATTCTAAATATAATTTCTGTGAGGATTTGCAGATTTTCAGCCCTTTCAATTGATTTTTTTAGGTGTGCTATTTGATCTCAATCACACTTAACATCCTCGAGTATATCTGCCATGTTTTTGACATGCTTCTTCATCATAGACTCAAAGTCATACTCATTCATTTTTCCTAAGAACAACATCTTCTTAAAAAAATTGGAACAATCTGTTCTGAGCCCTCTATCTGATTTTCATTGCTGATTTTTTCCCTTTGGTTAATAAAGCAAGATAGAAAGCTGTGCTGCTTAAAGTTTCTTTCATTACGTTTAAATATTTCATTTGCTATTCTTGTCTTTTACTTCTCTACAAAAGGTAAATTTAGATTATAGGGGCAATTTCAATTTACAGCATTAAGTCAGTACAGATATGGGTATCTAAACTGAGTTCTGCACAACAGAAAACAAAAACTGCACCTGAAAGACCATAAAAGTAATGCATTAATTTGTTTTTAGGATTTTCAGGTATACCCATAAGTTTACTAAGACCCCAAGTGACACAGATACACAAAAATATAATCTCCCTTTCTTTTCCTTCCTCCCACTCTTCCAAGCCCTTCCATTCTTTGATTTACTGATTCTAGCTTTTATTGCTGCAGCGTTATTTTAGGTTTTCCTAAAGTTTCTGAGGAAAGCAAACACAGGAAAATGGTTTTTTGCTGGTTTGATATTGACATGTGGTGTTGCAACAATGTGGTTTTCCTGTAGTTTTCTCTTCCATTCCTTTATACCAAATTTTGGGTTCTAGGTTGTTAGAAATTTGAGAATACTATGCATTTCAATCAGTGCTGGCTCTCTTTCAGGTGCCACACTTTACTGAGTGACTGAATGCAAGCTAAAATAAGCAGCTGCCCCAGGAGAATCCCACATTTTCTTTTCTTTCATTGCTTATAACAAAATTACAATGAAAGAAGAAACTCTAAAATATTATTTCTGCAAACTGGCCTGCCATTAGGTATGAAACTGTGAACATTTTGTAAGGATTAACCTAAATTTGAATCCAGCATGACAGAAGCCGTAGGTCTTTAATAGTCTTTATTTATTGCCTTGTAACATTTGCATTTACATAGATTTTCAATACTAATAGACTTTGCTGTGCCCTAATGATTTTTAGAGTCTGATTAATTAGAACAGTCATAGCTCAGCAGAGCAGTTTACCAAAACTTTCAGAAGCACAATATTAGCAATTTCTGTTTGCTTCCCTGCTCAAAGTACAAATATTTTTATGATTGATAGGTAGATAAACAGACAGAAAGACAGATGGATGACAGAAGTTAAGTAAATGAAGATTATATGAGCCAATCAGTATCTCTGCCATTTGAGGATTCTGTGTTCTCTGGAGGACATAATAGAGTAGCAATGAGCAAATCTAAATCAGAGGAGATGATATATTTCTGTGAAGAAACAGTGATCAGGTGTGGATACAAATTGCATCCCAAAACTTAGTAAAGTTGCTCCAAATTGAAAAGAAAAAAAAAAGAGAAAACCCTCATTAAAATCAAAGGAAACAATTATTTTTAGCAAGCCTCTTCATGTTTGACTAAGTATTAAAGTTTTTAAATATCACTTTAAAGGTGAAATGATATGAAAGATTTTGTTGAAGACAATGGTAAAACTCAGAGTGAATTCTGTAAGATTAGGCTGTATATGAAAAAAAATCCTGAGTGGAAAAAAGAAACATAGCAATCTGAATTACCCCCTTGGTGACCTGTGTGAATGATATATTTTAGCCTGGGAAGCCAACTTAAATAGAAGTGCTGGCAAAAACTAATACACCAGATTTATTTATCTGACTGCTGCTTTCTTCAAAAGGAAGCCTGACTTGCAAAATTACTTTCAGTTTAGGAAATGTTTAATGTAGTAATATTTCTTTTTATGATGATTTAGAATAAACTGAAATCTTACAAACCAATATTTACTCAATAAATTTCCTTGTGCTGAAAATTTTCCAGTCTATGGAAACCAATTTCATATATAGTGATAAAAAAGCAAAAGTGACATCTGCTTATAAAAGGAAGCTCCTCTGATTCTGTCTGATCTGGAAGATCAACAACGATTTATCAAAATTCTGTCATTATTTATTGAATATTTTCTCTGGAAAATCTCTTGATTTCATAAAAAACCACACAGAAGGTATAATGCATTTGAAGTACAATGTAATTCATTTGTGATTGCATATTACTGGAATGCCTTAATATCGCATCAGTGTTTACTCCAAGTGAAGGACAGCGGACCAAAATGTTTTATTCATTAACACATATACGTTTCTTCACCTCCCCTGATATTTTTACAAATTTCATATCATTCAATATAAGAAAAAGTCAATTCCAAACATGGAAGCTTAATTTTCAGTGCCAAATAGAATATCACCCTAAATACCTGTAAAAACTGGGCTGTACCTGTAAATGTACATACCAAATGGAGTTTCTAGCTGATAAAGTACCATGCAGCTGCTCTGGTGGAATGCAGAAGATAATTTCAAAAAGATACTAACTGTAAGTTGAGAGAAGAACAGCTTCATAATTGAAAAAAAAAACACCAATATTGATATTAATAATTATAGTAATAATTATATTAATGATAGTAATGATACTAATAAGAGTGATCATAAAAAAGAGAGAGAGATAAATCCCAAGTAGACAATACGATTTCTCCCTACTCACTGACGGATGCCCAGCCTATCTCCAATCACCAATCAGCAGCTCCTGGCCAAGTTCCCCCAGTTTATATAGTGGGCATGATGTTCTATTGGATTTCCCTTTGGCCAGTTTGGGTTGGCTTTCCTGGCCATGCTCCCTCCCAGATTCTTATGCACCTGCTCACTGGCAGATGATGGAAAACTGAAAAATCCTTCACTTAGGAAAAGCCTTGCTCAGGAACAGCTAAGTCATCACTGCGTTATCAACATAATTCTTGTACTAAATTAAAAAAACCCAAAACCAACAAAGCCCCAAACAAATGGTACTCTACTAGCTGCCAGGAAGAAAATTAACTCTACCATAGTAAAAATCAAGACAGACCTTCATGATTGTTTAAAATAAAATCTTTCATTAAAAAAAACCAAAAAACCCACAAACATTTTTAGATTCTCTTAATCTTTCCTCTTGAATGCTGAAACACGATTTTTTCTTTACATCTATTATAAACCCATTATATGCTTAATTATGGTAAATTAGCATTAGGAAATTACTTTTGAGTTTGGGGTTTTTTTTATGTAAAAGAAACACAGTAACATATAGAAGGTAAAAGAAAAGTTTTCTATTTTTCTGAATTACTTATTTCAGCAATTTTTGTGTCATCTTATAACACTATAGAACAGTCTATATTGTACGTGGTATGCCATTACTGAGGTCAAAGGGTAGCTGATGGATTTGTCATGACTTTACAGAAAAGGCCTGTAATATAGACAAAAAAATTACCTATTTCCTCACCCTACCCTTAGGACACCAACTCACCTACTTTACATTTATTTGAATAAAGGTGTATTTACTTATGATATAAAACTAATGGAAGAACAAGAAAGAAAAATATATGTATACATATTATAGCAAAAAAACCTTCATGTTGCAGGACAAGTACAGTAGTGTGTTAGAACTTCCATCTCTGAAATCTTATGGATAGGTGCATATATGCTGTAAGGGACATGTGCTACTGAGGTGCATGTACTTGTTCATTGTGTAGACAACCAGAACAGAACATTTGTTTTGGGTGTTCCTGTCTTGGTTTGAAAATACAGGTGCCTGCTAGGGAAGTCAGGAACCTCTCTCAAAATGGAAAATGTAAACCCCCTCCCTCTGAATTACTATAATTTGGAAATTAAGGGGCTCTCAGGCAAAGATATGGGAGCGGGAATAACAGTTCTTTATTAGGAAAAATTAAAATAAGAATAAAAATGCAGTAATACAAAACAACACTGACAGAGTCAGAATACAACCCTTCACCCTATTGGTCAGGGTGATGGTAGCAGTCTGATTGAAAGGTGGCTGCAGTCCTCCTGCAGTGACGGATGTGGATCTGTTGAAGCAGTGGTCCTGTAGAAGGGTGTAGTTTTCCCCTGAATGTCTGGTGATGGTGTAGATGGGCCTGGTCTTCCTCTGGGAATCCAGTGGGATAAAAGGCTGATCCTCTGGGAATCCTGTGGGGAAAAAAGCTGACTCTAGTGTTCCAAGTCTCAGACTATATGCAGGTAGGAATGCTTGGCTCCTCCCCCTGGGCAGAGGATGGGAGGATGGAACTTTATCAGTCAGGCAGTGACACTCAATGGCTCATTAACAGGAGGTGTCTCTCCGAAGAATGGATGAGTCAAGGAAGAGATAAAGAAAACTGCTCCACCTGGTTTTAACAGGTAGCCCAATTAACAGAAGAGAACTGCCCCACTTGGTTCTAACAGAGGGCAATAGAATACACAACTCAGCCACATTTCACATTTGCAACCTAAGACAGTTCCATATAAGCTGAGCCCACAACTTTTGCAGATCTTAATCAATGAACACAGCAGCTTCCAAATGATTGTGCTGGATTTAGAGGACACATGCTGTAGTAAGTCTCTTAAATATGAGCCTCAGAGCTCATACATTTTGTTTCTCCCCAAGAATATATAATATATATAAATTTTTTACCTAATTAATTTAGTTCTGATCTTCCGAGCTGAAAACTATGAGTTTATATCGTGTGCTGAGTGGATTGTCACCATGCTGTGGATGTACTCTGCTTTCATTTTCATTACTGAAAGTTATAAAATTCAGAAGTTAGGGCAGTTATATAAAAGTTGTGTATTCTTTCATTTTCTCTTTGCTTCTTGCAGAGCAAAGGCACTAACATAAAACCTCTCCTGATTATTTCTTTGGGCTATATGGGTAATTACAGAATAGCATAAAGATTGACAGAAAATCCTTAGAAGCAATCTAAGTTTGTCTTTTTTAATGTACATGCTCATTAGTAGACTGTCCATTTTTTATGCAGAAGTCTCTAGGATGACTCCAGGCTGTTCTCAGATCCAAAAGGGTCCTCAGTAGAAATCCCTGCAAAGTAGAAATCCCTTTTTTCCCCTGCTGCACTTTTATAACTGTTATGTTAGTGTCAAAAGAAAATTCTCTTCACCAGTCAAGCAGTCTAATGCCTTAAACAATTATCTTTTTAACTTCTCCTTAACCTTAGAATCTGTTATTTATAGCTATTGCTTATAGAGAAAGTACATTTGCTTGTACTTTAGCTAGGTAACATCTTATCCATGCAATTGCTGTTCACTTTATATGTAAAAATAATTCTTAAAAAACACCATTTCCCCAGGTTTTTTCTCATGTTCCAGTGATTCCTTGTATGCTTGATACTACACTATTTTCAATGAGGAGTAGGAATGGAGTTCTGGCTTTTGTGGCATAGGACTTGATGTTGTCCTCTTAAACTCATAATTTTAACATGAGGCTTCTGAGGACCACATTACTACAAGAACTGGAAAAGTAAAATTATGCTTTTCACCAGATTTTCATATTTAATATTAAGTTTTGTATCATCACAGCACCTAGGGATCAAGGTCTCAATTTACATACCATTATATAAAAAACAAAGCTATGGAAAATGGGTCCCTCTTAAAAGTGATTTGCAGAAGAACATGTAACTGGAAATTATTTGAGCACAGAAGCTCTGAAACAGTGTTAGGGGTTATGTAAGTTTTACAGAAAAGGGAAGGGAAAGAATTTATACAGAGAAAAAATAACTAGTGTGGAAAAAAATCTGTGGGATGGTGTTCTGACATTCCCAGTGAGAGGGGCAGAACAAAGTGCCAAAGTAAATGAGTACAAGGTGACAGAAAGTACCATATCAGAGGATAATTCCAGATGCTGAAGGTGAAAGAGATGTTAGGTAGCTTGGGGATAATCCATTATACGTTTGAAGAGAAGTGGTGTTCTTGACTCCATGGCGAAGTGTAAGCCAGCAGAGTGTCAAGAAGAGTGACACTGCCAAAGTGACAAGGTGGAGGAAATCACTGCAGCCTCATTTGAAGTGGACAAAAGTTGTGTTAGACAGCAGTTTTCACAAAAAGGAAAGAAAAAGATGGTTCTGAAACTGACAAGTTGTCAAGAGCCAGGATGAGAATTTTAGGTATGGGGTCTGACAGCAGAGGCTGGTCCTTGATAAATGAGCACACACAGAAGTGAGGACCTCAAGAGCTTTGACCAGAGTCAAAGATACATGCAAGAATTAGTGCAACATAACAAGACAAATTATGTGATCAAAAAATATGGCATCTGGGAGAAGGGAATCCAGAGAAAATAGCTAAAATTTGATCACTCTCAGTATTTCATGGTGAACATTAGTAACTACAAAAAAAAATTCTATAGTACAATGCAATAAGATGGAACATAAAATATTTGTCAGTGGTAATGTAAGCATAAAGAGATCTAGTTATAGCTTTTTATAAAATTTATTGTGCAAATAAATGGGTAATATATATATATGTATAAATAAACCTGCAAATAAACACATGCATGTATAAAATTTAATTAAGCAACAGATTTTTAAGATCAGCCTGCAGCAGACCCTTGGTGGTTGGTTTTTACCACCTATTTTCAATATTCAGTTACTAAAGGAATCACTTGACTCTTTGAGTTCTCCCCAAATTTCAGTATGATCCTCAAAAGCCTCCATGTTTCTGTTAGACCCACCCCCTTTCTCACTCCATGTCTGAGTCCCTGAGCAATTACAGATTAGGAACTCAGTTCTACCTCCTGTTAAGCTAACCATCAAGTTCAACTTGGCGTCTTGGACATTGTTGAAAAACAATGGAATCACACATTTGGTGGAAAGTATTATTCAAACCACTTGTATGTCTAAGAAGACATACCTGAAAATATGTCTAAATTATCTTCACTAATAGTTTTTGGGATACCTCTGTGAAATACACTTTTAGTCTGCTAGTCTGTAATCTTGTCAGAGCTTTCCATATCCTCCAGACAGTTCATGTCTCCTTGCAAGTACCATGGGTTTGTAAAGGTTTATAGCACTCTAAAACCTGTCTTTCTAACTTGATGAATCAAGTACATCACATCAGCCCAGAATTTGTTACAATGCAATATAAGAGCTCATTTTAAAGCAAAAACTCTGGCTGATCTTTCACACTTTGCTGATATTATTAAGCGTGGCATTTGGGAAGCAAAACCTTTTGGTTACCCATCAAATGAAAAAAATCGTTAATAAGCTGCTAACTGCTAATCACATACAAATATTCCCACTGTGAAGTGAATGACGCAATTTAAAAATTATTGTGTTACAATATAACCATAATTTTCATAGTTTAATAATCTCTGATTATAATGAAAGTGACTACAGCCATCTTGTCTATAGGGACAAGGAAGAATGGATGGACATCATGTGGTGTGTCTCAGCTAGTTTTTGAAATGTATTCTCTTTCCTCACTCCTTGCTCACAGCACAGTTCTCCAGTTATATGCTTTAGATGGACCAGCAAACTGAAACCTGATTATCCTTAATTTTTATTAATTTTTAGCAATGTTATCAATTATAAAAACAACTGTTTTTTCAATGAACATATCAGGAAATGTTGGTTCACATGGGCACATTCATTTTAACATCTGGAAAAAAAGTAATATTTTTTTTAAAGTCAACCTACTAAGCACTAATTCCTATATTGTGTAGGTTTTTTGCAGATTTTCCACTGTCATCTCCTGGAAAATATTAATGTATTGTACTGGTCATATATATGCTTCCCTTATTTTTAATGGTGTTATAATGAATCTCATTTAAAGTAGGCACATGTTTACAGTAGAAAATCCCTCTGGAAAGTGTATGTCCAAACCAAGAAAAATAGAGTTGGCATAATGAGCACATTGTAAGCAATTTTATAAAAGTCAAAAATGACATCTTAATTCCTCTCAAAAATTATTTCTTCTCTGCAATAGTGTAATCTGGCCTTTTCATATAAAGCAGCTCTACTTCTGGTCTTACATTTCCTGGAGGCAGCTGGTTGCTTTGACATGTCTTTATAACAGATGATTACAATCAGAGTCCCATGTAATTCAGTATATGTTTTCAAAGAATAAGGTTTAATCTAATAACGTTTTATTAAATTCTCAGTTCCTGTAGGACTGCTTTGGAAGGATATTCAAGGTAAATCATTTTATTTGGGAGCTCAGCTGCTGGTTGCTCTTATCTTTTCTAATGAAAATTTATTTCACTGTAACAGTAGATTCACTATTTGTTAACTTTTGATATTTTCTGAGTGGGAGATTTTGTGTGTGCATATTAAATTTTCAGCAAAGACTACATGTACTGAAACAAATTGCTTTATTTCTTTCATTAATCAAAATATTAACTCTTTTCTGCTTGAATATTACCTTTTAGAGGGGAAAATATTTTAAAGTGCTACAGTAGTTTAGTATGTCAGTGAACTGAAAAGGACAATTTCATAGAAAGCAATATATACTTACCAAGACTTTTAAAAACCCTTATTTTAAAGGAAAAAAAAAAGTTGTTTGCTAAAGTTCCTTATTAGATACACCGACTGTCCTTACATAAAAAGATATAATTCCATGATTCCCAAGGGGTCTCAAGGAGTGAGGATCTGCACTCATCAGAAGAATTCATACTTGTTTCAAGTAATTTATAATCAGAATAGATAGATCAGCAAAAATGAGAGAATTAAATCATTATCATAAGAAAAAATTTTCATAAATTAAATGTTAGCAGCTTAATGAAATCCCAAGGGTAATAAAACAGCTGATTTCAGATCTTTCAGAAAATTTGAGAATTCTGAGAACTGCTTTTCATTTCTTTATTGAACTGTTCATACTTCCCTTCCCTTCCCTTCCCTTCCCTTCCCTTCCCTTCCCTTCCCTTCCCTTCCCTTCCCTTCCCTTCCCTTCCCTTCCCTTCCCTTCCCTTCCCTTCCCTTCCCTTCCCTTCCCTTCCCTTCCCTTCCCTTCCCTTCCCTTCCCTTCCCTTCCCTTCCCTTCCCTTCCCTTCCCTTCCCTTCCCTTCCCTTCCCTTCCCTTCCCTTCCCTTCCCTTCCCTTCCCTTCCCTTCCCTTCCCTTCCCTTCCCTTCCCTTCCCTTCCCTCCTTGTATTTAAAAACATTGATGACTTTTGATCATGAAGTATATACATGTAGACTGACTAGTTACTGTATAATTCTAGTAAAAAAGTTTTCCTTTAGACTCTAAAATAAAAATGATGATAAAAATATTATAGAAAATAAAGCCAGATTGCTTAAATCTACTTTTGTATCATATTTTTTATTCTGAGTTTCACAATTTGAAATATGTGAAGAACAATTTTTTTTATACTTTATATGGAATACAGAGGGACTAGCATTTTAAAACGTGACTGATCCATCTTTACCTTTTCAGGAAAGAAGTTCATGCTTTTAGAGCTAAATTCTCTAACTGCACCAAGACCAATAGATTGCATTTCCTCTTCATCACTGTAGCAGACATTAATACAACCAGTGCTTGCTGCACAGACACAGCTGCAGAGACCACAGAGTGGATTGCAAAACTTTCCAGGAATGTGAGCACCTTCTAGGTCTCTTAAATCTCTGCACTTAGGGATGTGCTGACATGACACTACTCAAGATTTTGTCTTTCTGTACACCAGTATGAGGGACTAAATTTCAGTATGGCCTTCATTGTCTTTCAAGACCTTCACCTTACAGCTACTGGATTTACCAGAGCGTGTATTATCTTCTTTATTTAGGAGAAAGAAATTAAGTACTTCCTTATAAACCATAGTAATATTTTGTGGCGTTCAGTTGTCTCAGCCAGTGGGAAAAAAAATCACAAAAGCACTACATATATAACAGCACCTTGGAAAGACTGAGACTTTTGTCGTGAGATAGGATTTATCTTTAATTATCATGCTGGTAAACAGAAAAGGAAGGAACTTTTTAACAAAGATCTTCATCCTCTTTCAGATTCTGTATTTTTCTTCACTTCATGCTTTTATGCCTTATGTATCTTTTTGAAGCACTGGTCCTTTGGTAATTTGCAATATAATCCCTGTTATAACAAAGTAAGGTAGGCACATTATTTTATTTTATTTTTTTCCAAATAGAATTATAAAATTATAATAATTTTAGTGGGGTTTTTTTTAGGTTTGTTTGGGTATTTTTTTTGTTTATCTGGAAAAGTGTGCCATCATCCTAGATTAAATGTTGAATTTTTACTCCCTTCTCAAGCCAAAAAACTGACTGCTTCTGACTTGCTGAATAATAGTTTGTATTAATTCTTAACATTACATGCTCTGTGTGCTAATAAAAAATGTTTTCTGACATTTGTCAAACTGAATATGAATTACAGCTCCCTCCAACCTGCAGACAGAGCACATCCTGTTTCAGTAGTGATGAGCACTGGCTGAAGGTATGATTTGTTTTCCGAGAAGAAAATAAAAAGCCTGGTGATGTCATTTACAGAAGGGTAGAAATATCCAGAAATTTATTAACTGGGCATTAACCACTGAAAGCCTTAAAGTAAAAAAGCTACATTATGAAAAATGTGAAAAAAATATATTGTTCTGCCATGACTATGTGGGGAAAATACATCAGGAGACTGAACAGGTGAGTGTAATATTATTAAATAAATATCAGGAGTGTTTCAAATAATACCCAGAGAAGACAATGCTCTTTAAAAATTAACTTTCTGTAATCTTATGAATTTGAATAACTTGAGAAATATATCTGTATCTCACCTCCTACTTAACGTTTTGAAAAAACCTCCAAAGAACCCACTCCCCTGGTTTCAGTTATATAGCATAGCCTTCCAGATGTGACCACATGTCAGTAGATTAGTCCATTTACACAAAACCCACAGCTGCCCAGCCATTTCCATAACTGTCAGTGTTTCAATCATTTCTGATTGTGTTCTCTTAGCAAACAAATGGAGGCAGATATTCAATTGCAGAGCTGGTCATGAGCAGCAGTGGGGTTGAATTCTACTGTGGGCCAGAGTTAATACCCTGCTGCTGGAGCAAGAAGACAGCGGAGCAGCAGGACCTTGGATCTGAGTTGTAATTGCCTCCTGAGGCTGAGAATGATATGGCTCTGCTCATCAGATCATTGGAAGGAACAGGAAAACAGGAAAATTGCCTTCTTTAAGAGGATTGGTCCTAAGCCCCATATAAATGGGGAGCAGTTGTAAATGAAACAACCTGAAAGTTTAATACTTTTCCTAGGAATACTTATAAACAGTGAAACAATAGTAGTGGAGATTTACTACTTATCAGCTATTAAAACATCTCCTCACAAAGACCTCTTGGATTTCCATATATCAATAAGTAAGTAAAAATCTTACAATGAATAGAATATAATTTCATTAGATTCCTCCTCTGCTACATCTTTGGTGATCTTATTTTTCTTAAACTTTATTTCATGTAGTTAATTTGGCACTTACCATTTTCCTTCCAAATGAATGCCTTATTTGCAAGTCTGTTGCATTTTAATTTTTATTTTCATTTGCACGTATATACCTCACATATTTCTAAATAAGCTATCTTATTTTTTTGTTTACTCTTTGTTGGGCTGGTTTACTCTTTGTTTGGTTTTTTTTTTATGACGCTGACATTTCTAGCAGGACGAACATCAGTGTGGCTTTATGTCATGAAAAAGAGATAAGCATAATACCCTAAGACTAGTTTATACTATGGGTTTTAATTTAATAAATGAGGTATAATATCATAATAAATGGATGAAGCATTTCATACTGTGAAGCTTGCATTTCTGCATTTCTACATTTTACATGGTTAACCCAGTCCTTTTCACGTGTCCCCATCCTTTTCTGTTTTAAAGAGTCTTTAAAAACTCCAGCCCATTTCCACAAAGAAGATTTGCATGCTTAGTTCCACCTTTTAGTCTCTTCTCTATGTCAAGAATTCTGGTTAGGAGCATTTCATACCTAGCTTTACTTGGCCATGCACAATACTTGTATTTCTCTTTCATCAGGCATTTTGTGTATCCTTTATTTTTCTCTGAATCAGATTCACTAAGTAGTTTAAATGGAGGAATTTTCAAGCATTTCCAGTAGTTGCAACTACTACAGGGTCATCAGTTCTGGTTTTACATGCAAGTTTGAGTAGACTTCTTCCTGTAGTTGCTGTTTAATCTCCCTCTTTGCCATCTTTTCCCATCCTCTCCCTACATATGGAAAGGGCCTCATGTTGGATGGGTCTTTGAACAACCTGGTCTAGTGGAAGGTGGTCCTATCCATGGCTGTGGGGTTGGCTGTAGATGATTTTTAAGGCCCCTTCTGTCCTAGGTGACCCAAAAAATCATATATTGCATATTCTTTCTACATCAATCCCTGCAGTCTGTTTCCCTGTTCCTTTAACCCTCAGCAACCTGAGCAGCAGAACCTGTGTGTTCCACTCCAGTTCCAGGGAAGGATAGCGTACTGGGTTCTTTTAAAAATAGTGAACAGGGGTTCTCTCCAGGCTTCTGGGGAGTTGCCTTGGTGAGGTCTCTGAGTCTCAACCTGAGAAGCTTCATTTCACAAACCAAACCTGCCTCTGAGCAGATTTCTCAACACCTTTGCCTCTTGGGTATTTGCTTTTTGTTCTGCTGCTTGGCAACTGCTGTGAGGTGGCACAAGGCAAAAGCTTTTTTGTTCTTCCTGGACTTTGGAGAATTATGCAACACCTTCACTGCTGCTGCCTCCATTTGCTGAGGAGAGGTCAGACCCTCTCTCCACAAGTTTTTTCAGCCACTGCCCCCACTTCCAGCTGCACTGTGCCGAGAAGAGGTAGGATCCTGTAACTGCTGGGAAGTTTCTACCAGCATTTTCTGGGCAACATCAAAGTCTTTTGAACAAAAATATTTTCCAGGTTTTGTCCTTGATTGTTTGTGTGTGTGTAGGAGGCGAGGGTTAAGTTTTCTGCAACTGCAGTGACTCAGTTCCTATTCCATTTTCCTTTGACCTCTCTCTCAGCAGCATGGTCCAGAGTAGGGGGCTCCTCTGCCGTTTTGTCTTTGTCCTCTGGGCCACGTGGGCTGCTACGTTGGCTGCCATCTTATTTTCTTTGTTCCCAGGGGAACCAGGCATCTCAGCACCCTTGTATCTAGCAGTTTTTTCTGTTATCTTGGTTGTTGCTGTTTTCTTTTTATTAAACTGTTATTTTTCACTTATATCTTCTCATACCTGTCTCTTTATTGGAGAAAGGGGAGTGGTTAAAACTAAAGGGAGGTAACTAATTTTGGAGTTTCTGCCCTGTAAAGGTGTCTTAGACACCTTCCAACCCAAACCATTCTATGACTCTGCAGCAACAAGCAAAAAAACCCAAAGAATTAATTCACAGTTCCATGGGCAGGCCAACTCCTGGAGACCAGGACCCCATCATGTGGTATGGTCACTGGGGAAGACAAAAAACATCACTCCACGTGTTACCCCCTTCCTCCTTCTTCTCCTTACTAAGCACAATGTCATACGGTCTGGAATATCCTTTGAAAGGTTGAGGTGACCTGTCCTGTCTGTGTCTCCTCCAAACCTCCCATGCACCCCCAATTTCCTGGCCAGTATGGGAGTACAAAACAAGAAAAAGCCTTGGCTCTGGGTAAGCCCTGATCAGCAATAATAAAAAACATCTTTATATTATCAACCCTGTCTTCAGCACAAATCCAAAATACAGCTCTATATCAGCCACTGTGAAGAAAATTGACTATACCCAGCCAAAACCAGCACAAAAAGAAGTTTTATTTCCTCCTAAGACAAGTGGGATAAATCAGGCTTCAGAGATGTATTTCCTTTAAGTAGAGAGGTGTCTAGGCCTAGTCTAAGAGCAATAGCCAAGAGCAATCAGTCTTGACTATTGAATCTGTGTTGCATTGCAGACAAAGGTACGTCATTTTCAGATTTTTTTCTGGTATAATATTCTCTTAAAAAAATTTAAACGCAGGCCATTTCTAAGAATCAAATCAAATTCAGTTGTATCTGTTTGCCTCCTTTTTTTTTTTCAGTAACAAAATTTACCTGACTTTATATACATATTACCTATTAGATTGCTTCCTTTATGTTTTATAGGAAAAAAAAAAAAGCTGTTAATTGTTCTGAATATCATCATTCATATGAATGGGTTAGCTGTTGAAATGATGAAATGTAGATATGTACATCTAAATTGATTACTCTGAACTATACAGGGTCATAGATGAAAAGGTCTATGTGTTGTCAACGGAAGCAGGCAGCAGATAATGGGCAATCTGTGAAAGTGGGGATAAATACCCCTGACTGAACTTTTGAACTCTCAGGACAAACCTGATACTTTCTAGTTTTCACTGGTATTGGCTATGCTAGGTTGTCTGTTCTAATAACATCTGGAGTAAACAAAATGGGCATGTCCTGACTCCTCCAATTAGGAAGTAGACATACAAGGAAACCACATAGAAACCCCAGGAGTCTGATCACATCCTGTGCTTCTATACAGGAATAATTTAAATTAGGAAAATTGGGGACTTTGATATCTCTAAAGAGCTGATGCTGAAAAAAATGTGGACTCAGTAGGATGGAGAAGGCAGCAAATATCTTGGCTGGAGGAAAGATCATGAAAGTAGAAAACATTCTTGTACACTGGGGAGTAACATGGAAAAAGATGTCAGGAGAAGATCCTGGCCAGTAATGGCCAAGACTGACAGCTGCAAGCAGCTGTATGTCATTAACTTCTTTCCCAGCAACTTTCTTCCCAGTACCCCTGGTCTGGGTCCAATGGAAAGAGAATTGAAGACCTACAGAACATAATGTTATGGGCAGGTGAAAGGAGAACAACTGGGTGTGTGAGAATCAAGTAGGTGAAAACCTCAAATTGTGATTCTTAAATACACAACACTCTCCAGATCCAATACATGTTGCCATTTAAACTGCCTCATGCATGCAGTAGGCAAAAGCCACTCTAAATCTGGCTCCATTATTTCTATCCATTGTAAGAGATATGTAGAGATCAGGAAGCAAATATGCAGTTTCACCAAAGAATACCAACGAATTTATTAATTGAAGAAGACTCATGTATATTTAATATTTTAGTACATAAAAAATATAATTGCTGTCAAATGTCCAAAGGGTAATTTATGACAAGATATTCATAGTCTTAAAAGTAATAACTAGAAATCAGAAATCATTCACATAAAACCAGAAAGAAATACCATCTTTCCTAATTTGGTTCATTATAACATCATGTAATGCGCAGAATTGCAGAATCACAGAATGGGTCAGGTTGGAAGGGACCACAGTGGGTCACCTGGTCCAACCTCCCTGCTCAAGCAAGGTAATCCTAGAGCACGTTGCCCGGGATTGTGTCCAGGCAGGTCTTGAATATCTCCTGTGAGGGAGACTCCACAATCTCTCTGGGCAAACTGTTCCAGGGATGAGTCACCTGGACAAGAAGTTCTTCCTCATGTTTAAGTGGAACTTCCTATGAATCAGTTTCTGCCTGTTGCCTCTTGCGCTTAGCACCACCAAGCAGAGCCTGGTCCATCCTCTTGACACCCTGGGAAGGTTATCAAGCAAATCATCATGCTTGTTTACAAACACATGAAGGACAATAAGGTTCCTGTGATTTTTCTCTTTTTTTTGAATACACCTGACAACTGAAGTATCTGAAATCTGAAGTTTCCAGAAGGAGATAATTAACTAGAAGGATAGGATGAGAGGAGAGCAGTGGATGCTTTGTAGCTTGACTTTAACAGGGCTTTTGATGCTGGCTGACAAAGCATGCTAAGAGTAAAAATGGAGAACCACAGGGAGAGGGACTAGAAACTGGCTGAGCTGCTGGGCTTAAAGGATTGCAGCAGCACAAAGTCTAGTGGGAGCCTAGAAGAGGTTGGCACTTAAGCCAATACTGTTTAACATCCTCGTTAGTCACCTGGATGATAGGCCCAAACACGTCCTTCACAAGTTTTCTGATGATGGGAGAAAGAACCCCATGCACCCATGCTGACTCTTTGGGGGCTGACTTTGTGGAAAGGAGCTCTGCAAAGCCAGCCAGGGCTCCTGGTGAATGCCAAAGTGCACATGTGTCCATGAGGCAAAAAAGTCTGACTCAGTCATGCCCTCAGTGACAGGAAAAGAGGTAATGGGCACAACTGAAACACAGGAAATTCTATTTAAACAAAAGAAAAAATCTTTATTGCTGTTGCCAAGTTTTTTTTGTGGAATCTACATCCCTAGAGGTAGTTAAACTCCAACTGGGCATGATCTTGAACAACTAGTAGCTGACACTGGTCTGAGCAGGGTGGTTGAACTGGTTATATCTGGAGCTGCCTTCCAGCAAAGCCACTCCATGATTCTGTGGGAGAGCAGCATATTAGGCACAACAGGATAAGAATTTTATTAATTCAGTGCCTTTCATTGTAAAATGAAGAAAACAATTTTTTCTGCCTGTGTGAATTTTTGGTTGCAATAAAGTGGAGAATATCATTCTTTTAACTGAACAACATACAAAGGCTTGAAAACTTAAAGAAAAGAAATAATTATCTTTGCACAGTTTTTTAATATGGCTTTTAACTCAGACAAAACTCTAAAAGTTCACCGTCTGTTTCATCTGACAAAACCTCTCCACTGGGGTATACTGTAAATGTTCTGATTTACCCAGTGTAGTTCTCACTCCTGGCCTTTCCTATGACACATTTTAACAGCCACGTTCCACTTCCTAGTGTTTCAATCTTGCACACTTTTAATTTTTGTAAAAGAATCTCCTTTCTACCACAAGGGGGTATGCATTAACTCTGCTGACTTTGATGATAATTTGACAGACTTCAACTATTCTGTCTCAGCAATATGTATTTGTGTTCTCTCTACCATGTCCATGGAAAGAGATAGTTAATTTTAAAAAAGGGAAAAAAGGAAAAATGAATTGGAAAAAGTCCTAATAATCCCTCACAAAATCATAGAATCATAGAATGTCAAGGGGTTTTGAAGGGACCGTAAAATTCATCTAGTCCCAACCCCCACTGCCATGGGCAGGAACAACCTACCATAGACCAGGTTACTCAAGGCTTTATCCAACCTGCCTTTGAACACTGCCAGGGTTGGGGAACTCACAACCTCACTGAGCAACCTGTTCCATTGTCCCACCACCTCCCAGAAAAGACTTTCTTTCTAATATCTACTATCTACCTGATTTTCTTCACTATTAGTTTGGACCATTATTGTTTGATTAATCACTACAGTTCCTGACTGAGCCCCTCTCTGGATTCTTTGTAGGGCCACCTCAGATACTGGAAGATGCTATGAGGTTTCCACGCAGGTTTCTCCAGTTTGAACAGCCACAACTTTCTCAGTCTGAAAATTCAGCATTTCTTCAGTTCTCTAGTTTGTTTCAGAGATAACTTCAAACCTACTACTATTTCAGAATCAGCCCTCTGACTTTAAATGTTTATTTCTTTATGTTTCCAAATGTTTTCTTTAATATTTTTGGTAACTTTAGTTAAAAAAACAATTATTTTATGTTCTTATCATCATAAATGTGCTACTCCCTCACTCAGTATATTAAAGACCTGTCATATGTCTGCTAATTTATCTTTTATATAGAAACAAGTTTCAATAAAGTTGACTCTTCTATAATTTTGCAAAGTAAAAAAGAGTAATTTTGCAAATAAAAGAGTATCACATTTTTCCTTGTTTCTATAGATTAGGAATATTGGTTAAAACCACTAAACTTTTTTTCTGTTTTAAAGCTTATTCAGTGTGATGTACGTCTCTACCGAAATACTGTAGTTGCAGAGAGAAACTTTTCTGATAAATAAGAAATTTTCTGTAGTTCCACAGACCTGATTGACAATATTGTAATTTTACTGGGCATAAGTCTTCAATCAGTTCTTGCTACAAGCTCTGCTTTTAATGATTTTGCCAAACTCTAATGTAATTAATCATTGACATTTCTTTAAGATAATATTCAGAAGGTTGCAGAAAACACCTCTAGTGAAGTAAGTCTTATACAAAAAAGGGATTTTTTTTTTGTTAAATAGTAGGGTATAATTAAAATTTTTCAGCTTTTTACACTTAACACTTTGTCCAAGCAAAAGCAGGTGTCTTATTCTATCTAAAAAAGAGGTATATTAAATAATCGTCATTGTAGCCTTGTTCAGCCTTGTCCTAAACATGAAGTGTAAATCAATCAGGAGGCTTTCCCACAGAAAACTTTATTTAAACTATAACATAATTTGCATGAGAACAATTTTATATACCATTTAATCTATCCCTACATGCATTCGGAGCAATCAGTCTCTTTCCAAAGTTATTTATTTTAGTGTGCATGCTTAGTCACTTAACTCTTTCAGTTCGAACAGTTTCTCCATTGAAATTATATGGGGATGAAAAAAGAAAGTAAATACAGGAGATAATCTTAATGAAGTAGTCCAATACAAAGAAATGCCATCAATACTAGGTATACCTTCAGACTGAGGGTTCTCTGAATATTCATGAACATTAGCAACAAAGACTGAAGGTGAAGTACCAAACCATGTTAACAGCACTTTCAGTGTTTGGTGCAACATCAGCAGCAGTAAATGAAATTGAGATTCGTGAGCACTGAGATGCACCTGAGTACGTCTGTTGATTTAGCAGACCTAGACCTGCTCTTAGCTAGATTAATGGCATCAACTGGTTTAAAAGAAAGCCTTACTTTCTTAATTTTTTTTGTTTTTCTTTTTTTTTTATGGTGTGCATCTGAGGAAAATGCTCATGGGTGCCGCCTTCCTTTTCATCTTCATATACATAGCTAACATTGTAGTTCGCTGCCTATGTCTGCGTAAATGAAAGACCTTACAAACAAAGAACAAAACAAAGGGAATGAAAAGAAACATAATGGCCTTGCTTAATCCCACCTGAATTAGGCACAAGACTAAATTAGAAATCTGTTTGTCAAAGTTCAGTTTGTAGCATTGGCAAGAGATGAATGGCTTAAGGGAACAACTCAGATCCTGGTGGGCTGAAAAGCTCTTTAGCAATGCCTGTGTCTCATCAATGACTGTATGCCTAGAGTCTGTTAAACATTAAAAGGCTTTTTATTTTTTCCTTGTCCTCTAAATTTCCTGGAAAAGGAAATGAAAAAATATAGTCTGAACTTTGATATTAAACACTGTGAACTGTAAAGGCTAAATCCAACCAGGTAAAGACAACCCAGGATAAATCTAAATCTGCATTAGATCTCTCTTTCTTCTCCTTCTCTCTGTAAATGAATAAACTCTCTTATAAAAAAAAAGAAAAAAGATTAATCTTAGGCTTAGACACAAAAAATGGTTTGAACTGCTGGTTTTTCCCAAGGCAGTAAAATTAAAGGTTTCTTTTGTCCTTACTGGTTCAACTTTCTAGCATCAAATTGTTTAAATCTCACTTCTGGTGACAGTAGATTCATTATCCAAAATCAGTGGTAGATGTGCTCAGTTTTCTGTCTCTTTCTACAGGCCACCAATCCTAAGCTTATTATTTCACGTGTAAAAATTCAGAAGACCAAGTTTTCATGTCATTTTGAAGGACTGAAGATGGTTAATTTGAAGTATTTTAATTGGCCATGCATGACCAGAGCTAGCTGATTAAAATGTTTCTTCAGGGTTTTCTTGAACATTCATATTAAATATATTTTGGTACTATTTTTTTCCTGTAATTCAAAATGCTTAACTAATTTATCTGATATTAAATTTAGATTCCCGGTAGCACGCAATCTAATTGGAAAGTACATTTTGAATGCTGAGAAAAATAATTCGTTTGCCTAGCTTATACGACAACACATTAATAAAAAAGAGGGAGAGAGATGAAACAGGAAAGAAATAGATGCTTTTTAAAAAGGGAGAAAGAGTTAGTTGAAACTAGGAATGAAAATGAAAAAGGTACTGGAAGAATACTGTTTGAGGAGGGGGAAAAAGCAAGAGGTAGTAAAATGGGAGGTAGTATATGACCAGAGACTTTCTTCAGACAGCTTTCACTGACTCCCTATAAATTTAATTCTGATTTTTAGGAATAAGTAGTCAATATGTTCTGGGCTAATGTCCTTCCCTTGACTTGTCAGTTAGTTTATAATTTCTTGGTTTTAAATGCCTTCCAAACTGATACATGAAATGCAATGCAAATTAAAGTAAATTGAGATGAGATACTATTCACATTAATTTTTCAGCTTTTTCTTTGCCTTGATAAAAGGGGGGAAAAATTAAAAGGGACAAAATCAAGGACAAGTGTGCTTGAAATGCACTGTTTTGAGGCTAAAGTATGAATGCTTTAAATTAAGATAAAACTGTGTGTAATACTGAAAAAATGGGTAAAATCTTTAACCTTGTACAGTGCAGGGATGGATAAAACATATAGTACATTTTTCCAAGTCATCTTGTCAAAAATATGTGTTCCAAAGTATTAACATAGTGGTAGCTGCTCATAAATAACATTATCTCAAGGTCACATCAAGAGGCACAAAACATAATTTGAAAGTTTCCTTTTATTCTTTCTAAATGGAGGATGCTCTATCCTCTCAGTTTGGGACACATAAGTCCACAAAGTAAATATTTTTCATTATGGTACTTCTGGAAGCTGGAGGACAGAACCCACTTTAAGAAAAAATGCAATTAGAACCAAGGAGCCAAAGAATACACAGACAAACAAAAATAAAAGCAACTTCATAATCATTTCTTCTAGAAAAAGAGATGTGTAATTTATGACGGTGGAAGCTGGATGATGATAGACTTATCAGAGCAATGTTGATGATTGCTTGTATTTTTTTAGACTTGTAACCCAAAATAGCTGATACGTGATGGTTGTGCTGAGCTAGTCTGCCTAAGCCTATGGAAGATGCTAGTCACAATATTCAATAGCTGAGAGTGCAGAGGTATCCTGGAGAGATGGTTGATTTTCAAGGATCATTTCTTCCATGCTCAAGAACAGTCCAACCTAATGTGTAACCAGTCAAAGAAAAGTGGCAGAAGGACTGCGTGGGTGAGCGAGGGGCTCCTGATTAAACTGAAAAATAAAAAGGAAGCATTCAGGCTATGCAAGCAGGGACATGCAGCCCTAGAGGAGTAGGGCTGTCTGATTGTGGAGGGATGGGGTTAGGGAAGCCAAAGCCCATCTGGACTTAAACCTGCTGGGAAATGTGAAGGTCAACAAGGTGGGCTTCTACAGCTACAGCAGCAGCAAAAGAAAAACTAGGGAAAATGAGAGCCAGGTGCTGAAGGGGGAAGGGGACCAGCTGGAACATGACATGGAGAAAGCTAAAATAATCAACGTTTTCTTTATTTCAGCCCTTCCTTTGTAAGAAAAGCCTTCAGGAGTTAAGTATAAGATGAGGTGTTTGCCACATGTATTCATATACTATGTGAAGAGGAACTAGTGTGTAAAGGTAATGTGCATTTGTCAAATGCCATATTAACAGGGGTATTTCATACATGCTCCAGAACCAGGCAGATGACATTCATGAAGAGTCAGATGATGCAAACCAGACTGGAGGAATATTAGAACACCTTTTAAAGACAAAAGTACTGGATATTGAAATCCAGAAGATTTAAAGTTATGTATGTTACTAATAAGTCTTTTCTTTCTCTTTCATCTTTCAAATATTCTCAGAAGCAGAGAAAGATGTGGAAAGATTGGGCTACTTTTTTACCCCCCACAAATACAATGTGTCACTGGGTTGTGGTTTAACTCACAATGGTAGCTAAGTGCCAGACATCCATCACATGTCTACATAACGTGCGTTTGTTAGGACTGTCCGTGCCTACCTTCCTTCAACCTGCAGCAGAGTATAGAGAACTCTAGAGGTCTGATTCACCTGCTGACACGGCCTATTTATCTCCTTTGTCTCTATGAGCTGCTTTTAAATTACACCTCTCATAAAGTTGCCTTCAGTTACAAAGTGTGCAACCAGATTTAGCTGCCTGTAATGAGATTAAAACCAATCCTAAAGCCTGACAATTTAATGCTTTAAATTTGTCTATATTTTGGTGATATTTTTTCCCTCATCATAAGCACATGAATGTCACAACTTCCCCCTACTAGCAAGATTCCCTTTAGACAGCTGACTGAAAGAAAAGCTCACTGTGTGATAAGCTAACATGACAGGAAAATGCAAATCTTTCAGAGCAATACTGGGATCCAGCTGGCTACTGAAATATTACCTGGAGCAGCGTAGAGAGGCTCTAGTAGGTGAACCTGTGTGCTGGATTAATGACCTGTGAGTGTTAGGAGCTCCTAAAATGCTGTTGTCTGAATGACAGCAACTTTTCTAAAAATCCCATCAGTTAAATTACTCCAATACTCCAGTCTTCAACCGCTTCCATCCTCCTTTTGAATTCATTTGCACTCCAGAATGATCAAGCTCCTTAAAAGCTTGCTTATAGCAATGCAAAGAGCATCTGAGTGCTCAGGCTAGGTCAGTGCCCTCAATTGCCAAAGTTCAGTGGAAAGTTAAGACCAGATGTTGGGCCATGGTCAGCATACATAGCAAGAAAATTGAATCTTTGACATTGAGAAGGAGAAACAAACCATTGATGATGTCACTGAACATGCTAATATACCCATAAATACACATTCTACTTCACTCTTAGTGAGGAATCAGAAGACAAAATTTAGAACTATTCTAGCATTAATACTGCCTGGTGCTGCCCATGCTATCATTTCTTCGATGTTATATTGTTCAGTTAACTGCCTCCAGCTCACAGATGTTATCCCTTCCTGACTTATCTCTAAAAGCTTTCTTCAAAACCATCAATTTATAATCTTATGTGGCAAATTGCTGGATCATCCTGTGGTCTTGAACCCCCTACATTAGCCATGCACTTCTATGTCACCTGAAAAGCTTGCTAATAGGAAAAAAAAGGAAATAAACCTGTGTTTATCAAGTACCTTTTCTTTGACATATCAGTAATACACATAAGCTTCATTAAAACATGTACCAAATATAATTTTCTTTATTCTCACATTCTGACATCATCAGATGCTGCAGTAACTTACATGAACCAGCATGCTTACATTGAAAGTAATAAATTTTTCTCTCACCTTTTTGTATAATTCTCTACATGGTAGGTTAAGTTTGTTTGAGTATTTCTTTGTGCTTAACTGAGACATTTATGAAAAACATACATTGTGGATTGATTTCCAGAGCCTAACTACTTTTTATTTCTGACATCTTTCTCAATATATATCAGTATATATTAAATTTACCCCCAAAAAATACCCAAACCCAAAAAATTGGAAGTTCAAAGTTTTGAAAGTCATGTGAAATAAGCAGTAAAAATAGAAATAAAAAATATGTTGTTCACAGATTTCATGACAATTCATGTTTTAATGGATTTGCCTGAAATTATGATTTTTTTTCCCCATTTTTGCTTTAAACTTTTATATAACTATAAAATACTTAACTGTGGAAAGGTCTACTATGTTGTTTTGGTTGTGCTTCTTTTTTAAAGAGAATTCTGCTCTTACTTTCAAAACTGTACATTTTTTAAAAAAATTGAACTTTCATGTTAAACAAAGGATATATAGTGGATTACTTTATTCCCTTCCTCTTATACAAAAAATATTTTCCTTGCAAAAAATGCAACTTGAATAAGCAATAAAACCCCGCTATTTCTCAGATACCCATGCTTATAAATCAAAATTAGTTTTTTTCTCTATAGTTTTTCTATTATTAACAATTTTTAGTTCTTAACATTAATGTCAGCAATTTAAAGGGACAGGGCTATGATACTTACAAATAGTGTAAAGTTTCATAGCAGTCCATTATTTTTTCTAATGTAGATTAGCAAAAAACATTATTTATGATACCTTAGTATTTAAAGCATCAACAAATAATCATTGATTTGGCACAAGTTCATTACTATACAAAGAGAAAAATATAGCCTTATGTTTTCAAGAGCTATTTTTTGTAATACACAAAAAAAATTGAATATAAGAACATTAAGTTCTTTTGTTCAGTTGTCTTTTTTCTTTCAGGATTGGGCACCACATTGTTACCACTGTCCAAGTCCCATCCTGTGTCTTCTCCTGGTGGATTAGAGATCATGGAAAGAGGCAGTACAGTATTTCTGTGTCTAAAATACCAGTGTGAACAGAACTATTTTTTCATTTCTGGTGGAGTATGTTTTTAAAGAGAATTATGTTTCAGCTACAGTGCCATTTCTCAGAACTGCCAACTGTCTAAATGTATGACTGAGACTTTTTGTAATAGTTTTATCTTGTGATTCCCTGTTGCAGGGATTTATTGACTAACATAAATTCTGTTATGTAATTGCCCTGCTACTAAAACACACTACATCAGTCTCTCCCTTTTTTGTTGGAGCTGTTCCACTTTAAATAAATAAATATTCACTGGGCCAGAACAAATGAGTGATTGCCTCTATACACCAGTGATTAAGACACTTGCTTGGGAAAAATGAGTCAGATTGAAGCTATGGCTCCAAATGTTAATTATATGAAGTAGAACAGCTCTGACTTGTCCTTTAATTTTTAGCAGTTTCCATGGATTGCATGTCATGTACAGGTACTTGAATCCCAGTTCTATATCAGGCTAATAAGAAAAAACTTGACACTATGTGGCTTGTACAATCTGGACAACTGGGTGTGCTAAGCAAGGAGGAGTCATCAGTATTTTTCTACTACCTTAATAAAAGCACTAAATGTGTTCCAGCAATTTCTAAATTATAAAGAAGCATAATGAAATTAAATCTTTCATTGAACTGCATTTAATTGCTCTTCATAGGAACTATATATTTATTTAAAAGGTTGTAGTTAATATCACATTGGAAAAAAATATTTTAACTACCTCAATGTAGTTTGAGTCCCTTGTTCATTATTGTGTGAATATATATAAAGGAGATGTAAGATTGTTATAAAACATTCTCTACCCATAGCCTGTCAATAAAACTGTTTTCCACCACTACAAAAATGGGCACAAGAGTAACAGGCTTTTTTCACCAATTTGTTTTCGGGGGGGGCAGGGAGTGGGGGAGAGGGAATATTTAGCAGGGGTACGTGTGATGAAAATAATCTGCCTTAAAGATGACTTCAGATGTGTATAAAATAAATATTTACCTGAGAATATTTTCTAACTGGGTGGTCAATACAAGCAAAAAAGGGTATCTAGTGTTCAATTTATATGACCCATTTTAGGCCTGAATATGAGTGTAAGATAAATCAAAGCATAAAAGTGGCTATTTCTTTTCATTTGTTATAAACCTGCTCTAGATGACCAATTTAAGGTATGCCTGTGTTGTAAATTGCAGTTAGGATGAACCAAAACCCTCTTTTCCTTGCAAAAAAACTGTATAGAAAAGTTTGTTTTTCCTTACTCCCATTTGGCTTCAGTAGTTCCAGAGTTGTTTTTTTTTACATGTTTAAGTGATTCCAACTGTTGCTATGCAAAGTTTTATATTCAGTACACTGAAGTATATTATAGTTACTGCTACTTAATTGCATATACCTACATTATTTTGGGAAGCAGGATCTATGATAATGTTATCTACTGTTATATTTAGTTAATATAATAGTCAAGGGTTATTGGGAAATAATTATCATTTGAAAGTACGTAATTTCTAGGTATGTTTCCCTTAAATACACCTTATCTACATTTTATTTTTAAAAATTATTAAAAATAATCAATATTTTTAAGGTTTCTGTTTCATTATCCAAAGGCTAATATTTTAAATTCTAGCAGGAAAGGTATTAACTAAAATGTAAGATGAAGGTATGTTCAATAATACAGAATTAAAAGACTTGAGCCTCTGCACAGAAACATATCTGCTTTTAGAGACAGCTGCTTGTTGGATTAATAGGAAATTTGTTTGTAAACTATTACAATTTTTTTGAGGCTCAGAAATCAGTCTTTGGCTTGCCATTCTCATACTTTAGAAAACCAGTTTCTTAAGACATCTTGCATGCTTACTGCCCCTGATTTGAACAGTTCCTTAATAATCTACAGATTGCTAATTTCATTGTAGTTAATTAGATATACTGTGATATGGTCTTTTTTAGAAAGTGAAATGTTTTTATATAGCTTTTTGATTTCCATACATTGGTTACTGTTTGATGAGTAAACAGGACATCTACATATCAACAGCATAAAAACATCCTGACAGACACTTGGAAAAAAGACCGTTTTCACTAAGTTCAAACAGTTGTCTGCATAGTGCTTCAACATGCCAAAGGAAAGTTAAATAGTTAAAAATAAGCAATTAAAGTAAACATAGGAGTTTCATAAGAGCATTCCAGGGAGGGCAACATTTTCTAGACATCTTATATTGTACTTTCCTTAATTTTTAAGGTATTTGGAACAGACTAATCAAGCAAAGGCTGTTTAGCTGATAATACTATTATTGTATGATTATTGTGGAGTAGAAATATTTCAATAAAAGAAAATTATCAATTTACCCAGGAGTCCATGAAGAGGTAACAATTTTTTCTTCACTGTGTAAAATGCTTGTTACTCTGCCCCAAAACTTGGTATAACACATGCAAATATTAGAGGCACGTAAGATACATTTGCCTGTAGTGATTTACTGTACTCAAACTAGTAGTATTTCAAATTAAATACTACTGGTGACTGGTTACTTAGGTAAATAATTTATAAATCAGTGGCAACTTTAATACATAAATTACCCTAGAAACATCAAGAACTAGACACACACAAAAAAAATATAATTGATTAATCAATCATTTCTCAATATACCCCAGTTGATTGTCATTGTGTATCTAACACATGTCAATAAAGCCTATATTGTTTTAAAATATTTTGCCTTTTTCATCTATTTTATAGCTAGTTACTTTACTGGTATTTCCTCCAATTAATTTTTTTGCTCATACTAGACTTTGTTATGAATAGATTTAGTGTTCGTCACTCTGTTCTAACACTGGCAAGAACTTAAAAATCTAAATTAGCAAAGAGATAAATTTAACTAACATTAATATATTTTATGTTATGTTGTGCTTACTTTCTAAAATTATTATTTAAATATGAATCTTTGTGAAACTAACTTTTAAATTTACTAATGAAAGTAAAAAAACACTGTGCCACTGATGCTCTAATTTTAATGCCTTTTTATGTACCAGGTGACTTATTCAATCAAGCACTGTTTAATAAAAATGGCAGCGTTACCTCCAGTATGTTCAGAACCTACTTTATGTGTATACATTTAAAGTCTAGGTGATACGAATTAAGATCTTGCATAATGAATCATGTCAAAGATAAGCGTGATGTTAATTCTAGTTTACCATATGGGGCACATAGGAAATATGAACAAACCAGATCAGGAAACTGCATGCAAAGTAACTCTCAGATCTATTTGCACAATTGTACAAATTATTTTACAAGACTGATCACGTGTGGTGCAGCTGTATGTTAATGCAATAGTCTCCTTTTCCCAAGGATTTTAGTGAGCAATTTTCTGCATTTCAGTGTGTGGTATATAAATATGTCAGCTTGCTGTCAGTATCTCAGACACAGCAGCAGAACAGAGGGAGACCAGAGCAGAAGGAAACTTAGACACTTGGTTTAGTTTATTGCAACCTGAAGCACTTTTGGTCTCAGAAATAAAAAAAAAAAGTGTAAGGGTAGGAGGAAAGCTGGAGGAGATCACCAAGAGTGCAAAAGCTATCAAATATCTGACATAGTCCTGTAAGCTAGCTCTCTGTGCATGAGATTTCATAGGCTACACACAGTGAGAACTGCTTATAGCATGTTCAGGAAGTGGAAGACATATATATTCCAGAGCCTTATTTCACATACATGTATGGGTATATATGCATTTATTTATTTGCATTCTTATTTGGGTACAATTTTATGGATCCTATATCTATTAAAGCTAATGCTTTACTTGAACCAGATAACCAATCTGAATTTTCTAATATTCCCAAGGTATTAGTGTCCTGGAATTTGAAAAGTGATTTCAAGTAGGCAACATTTAAAATTAGTATTTTCCTTGTGCACTCAGACGCCTAGTCAGTAGCTAGTATGATTTTACTGAAAGACAAAAAAGAAAGAGTAGATAATTTATTTTCAAATACGTAAGATTTTCTGTTTATAAAATGACAGAAATAAATTCTTTAGACTGTCTTGTAATTAAATTAAAAACTTGTTCAGTCTGCAACTAGATATTCTTATTACAGGAGACATTGTCTTCCAGTAGTTTAATATCAAACAGAAAGCCACTGGAAGCCAAGTGACTGCCTGGTTAATCTGGCTGCCATCAGAATTACAGAGGAATCAGCATTTTAGCCTATAAGCCAGTTACACATTGCAATCAGCCAGTAACTTTAACAGCTGATAGACAGAAAACAGTTGTTGCTGCACCAGGCTAATCCTCTAACTCAGAATTTAAGAGAGTGTTATCCTGAATTATACTGACACAAAGAATTTTAAAAGTCATGTAATTATCCCTGAAGGGTCAACTTTTTTTTTTTTTGGAAAATGACAAAATTAGACATATTTTTGAAACTCAGCTGGGAAACTATGGACTAAATTGATATTAAAAACACATCAATGACAAAAATTAAATTAACTAATTTCTTGGACACCCCCCCCCAATAGGCTGGGGGGGGCAGTTCTGTTTTTACTTGCGGGAGGTTCATGAGCATTGGGGCTGTCTTTGGGTTATTTGCATTTCTTTACCAATTTTGCAAAATTGAAGAGGAAGCTTAAAACAAAAGGTTATATTCTTTACTGGTGGTGCTTACTTTTGTGTGGTGGTGATAGCTATAAAATAAAGTAATTGAAAAATGGTTATCTCACTGTATTTCAGCATCCCTCCTTCTGCCTGCACTAATCCTTGTCCCATGAAACCATTTTAAAGATTCTTAACATCTGCCTTTTTTAAGCAAGAACAAAAAAAAAAAAAAAAAGGCAAAGAAAATCCCTGCCAGAATAAAAAAAAAGGTTTGGCATGTTTTTCAGCATGGAACAGTCTCTTCTTGAGAAGAACAGAGATGCTTGTTCGAGGCCTGAAACTGACAATATTGTCTGGATGGGTGACAGGTATCTAATCTCATCAATTCACTACGAGAAACAGGTGCATTACACCTCAGGATTTCTAATGTGCTACAGGGCCCTGTAATCCATAAGAGCTGCAGAAACAGCAACTTGTATCTGTCATATGGCTGGGACTACCTGTCTCTCAAGCCAGAATCTACCGTTCTAAATGTCAGCCATACAGCTCTTTCTCTGCGGCTGTCCAAAATGGTACCACCACCTGGCCCTCTTGCTAAACTGGTTAGAAAAAGGCTATAAACTGCCACTTCACCAGCTTGTCCAATTTCAGTCATATCCAGACACCATCTCCCTGGTGAATATGTCTGCTACAGAAAAGCATTGCAGCAGTTACTGCTAAGAGTCGTAAAAATAGTTGTTTTGTAGATGTTAATTTTTTTCAGGTAAAAACAAAATCATATCTAGAGAAGAAAAAAATGCAGCAGTGTCTGCAGAATAAAAAGATTTCACTTTGTACTCAAAAAGTCCATGGTTTGCAAACACTGAAGTGTACTGAGGGTGGGTTGAGAAAGAAACTGATGTTTTCTTTCTTATCTTTACTAGTCATCTGCTGTCAGTCACTGTCAGAACCAAGACAATGAATTGCATGGTCTTTTTGTTCTCTTTTGTTGGGACATTATTTTTCTAGTCTTGAGGAGGAAGAAGCAGAGCTGTGAAAGGCCCTTCCAGAAAATCTATTGCATTTGGGAATTTGACAAGTTAAGATCAAGGTCACAACTTTAAGGCTTAAAAGCTTGCCTTAGAATATCATTCTTAGAATTGAAGAGATGGTTAAAATAATAACAGAAAAAAGTAACAATTACTTATGTAAATGACTAACACTTAAAATAGCTTTAAAATATTTTTCCCTGGATTATTGACAGTTAAATTTATAACAAATGAGTTAGGTATCTCAACATCCATAGTGCTAGTGTGCAGACCTATGGAATGATTTCATTCACATAAGTGTGGGATGTCTTAGATTATCCCACACAGCTTTCAGGTGCTACTTCTGAAGCATGGGTCTTGCCTCTGCTTTTTTTCATATATCCTAGATCTATGTGGATATCTTAGTCTAGCAACATTTGAAGTGACACTGCACACCAAATTCCAGGCAAATGCTTTAATATCCTAATCAGAAAGTGAATAAAGTTGGGAGAATTATGCAGGCAGCCACGATGACTTTTTTATTGATGTGAATAGACCTTGAGTCTATTAGCTACATATAGGTTTTAATTGACCTTCTGACTCTCTGATTTATATATATGTTGAGAATTTAAAATGACTGGTTTATCTGAAGACTCCGAGTCTACAAGACAAAGATGAAAACCTATGGTGGTCTTGGAAGCATTACTTATTTAAACATGGAAAACTAGTGGTATTTCCAAACTGATAAATTGTTTAAGACACACTTAACAGAGAGGCATGTAGGACAAAGATCTTATTGGAAACATGCACTAGAACAGCACTAAATCATTAAAACAATCTGATCATTTAGAAATAAAATTTGAAGTGAGATGCTATTTCCAAAATCTCAGCATTGTTTCTGCTGTGTACATGTTAAAGGAAGCTTATGACCTCCAGCTGCCAGGCTAGAAAAGTTCTTACATAGGCTGTCTTTCAGATATGCTAAGGCATTCAGACAGCCCTAGCTACCTGCATTTAAACAGCTGAAGTCCTCTGCTACTAATTTAGCATAAAGAATAATCAAATTATAGAGTTTATATCAATAGAAAATTGAAAAAAACATAAAAAGAAAATATTTGTATTGAATAGAATATGAAAGCCTGAAAAGTGCATTGCACAATAGGAATTTCCACCTTAAATTTTGAATGTAAATGCCTCTGAGACAGTTATAAGAAAATTCATATTTAAATAGATTCAGCAAGTAAGTGTACTACTGTTGAACAATTTAAAATCCTTATAGCACATAGATCAAGTAATGTTGCTTTGTGGAAATTTTTCCAATGGAAGAGGCTAATAAATAGAAACAAATTATATGTGACCATAAAAGATCCCTGACAATACCGGGACACAGGAAGGAAGGATATACAGTAAGGGAGGAATGAAAAATCCTAAGGAGATAAATAGTTCCAGTGTGGTTTTGTGAGCAGTTTTGGCTATTTATTAAAAAAACCCAAAAACAAACAAAACAAAAAAGCCACAAATACATCATGGAAATGTATAATGAAGAGATGCTACAATGACCGAAGATCAAGACATGAATTACAGAACAGCTTTATTTTCTTCTCTCTTAGATAATCTGGGGAAAAAAGGCAATAGAGAAAATTGAACACTGTAGTCCAAAGAATAGCACAAACTCATTAGCAAATGGATACAGATTGTCAGAGAAGAAATTTCATCTGGAAATTAGATGTGTTTTGCCAAGGAGGCTGAAGATCCAAAATAATCTGTAGCAGGATGAATGGTAGAAATAAGTTCCATTGTGACAATATCATAAATTTCAGAGTAGAAAACAATAACATTCTTTGGCCCAATAATGGGATAGATTACTTCCAGGAGATCTGATGACAAAGATGCCCATCTTAAGTCCAAACTACTGTTTATAACATGATTCTGTGCAAAATCTCAGCTGATTAGTGAGGAAATGGAAAGACAAATTTTGAAGACAATTTCATCTGTAAATATCTGGGCAATGTCTAAAAAGGCATTTTAAGGCAAAATTAAAAGTGGATTTAGGAACTGTTCTCAAATTTCAACGTCCTAAAGACCCGCTCACATTTTACTTTATCTCAGTGATGGGAGAAATTTGTAAAGGACTGGTCTATTAGTCTGAAAACTATTAGTTATTTTCTCTTAAATAAAAAACCCCAGAAACTTTTTTCTTCAGGAGAGTTGTACACACTTTGTTTGGTATTATGGGAATCTGTGTGATCGAACAGCTGATCTGTCACAAGGGTTTCCAATCTCTGTACAGGAAGTGAATCCAAAAAGGACAAGGGAAAGACTTGCCCCTGACTACTACCAGCTCTCTGGTACCCTACTGGGACCCCAGCAGTTCTGAGGGAAAGAACACAGCTTCTAGAAGAAATCACACAAATGGGTGTCTTCCAGCTTTTCAAATAAGGATTGAGAAAAAGTCAGATTAACAGAACAAAGAACAAGAGCTGCAGAGCATACTGCAGTCCTTATTTTACTTCTCATTTTAAAAAACCTTTTAGATTTCACTGGATTCCATTTTAAGTCCCAGATCATTATCAGGCATTGCTATGTAATTCTTCTCTGTATGGGACCTTTGCTTCCTAAAGTATTCAGGGAAAGGAGAGAAAAATAACCAGTTAAACAATCAATTTCTCCTTCTTAAACTGACATGAAGTAATTTCCCACAAAATAATTTTACTATGTTGTTTGTATGAACAAAAATTTCAGAGGATCTTTAGTTTCAGGTAAACTGAAAGGATGGATCTTTCTGCAAAATATAAAATGAAAGAGTTCAAATTTCCTTCTGCCATCTAATTCTGAAGCCAGATTTAAAGATTTACAGTTTAGTTCTTTTAGATAAAATATCAATGCCTCAAGAGGTCAAAATAGATAATTTGTCTGGCTTTTATTGTTTTTTTTTATAATATAAATAGACTACTAAAACTTATAATACTATATATGTGGTCATTAGGCTGTTGCTTTCAGAATATTGTAAAACCCATAAAACTTGTAGCAGTATTTGAAAATTACTGCCTGCCATATATTAATTTTTATACATTCACTCTCTAAAGCAACACACAGATCAGAGGTTTTGGCCATATCTATAACATGTTGACATTTAAGGATGAGAAATTTTCTCTTTTCCCTTTTATTTAAAAAAAAAGCAGGGAAGATTAAATCAGGAACAACATATTGGAAGAAAAAAGAATAGTATTAAATAACAATGAGTAACTACTGTTGTAGCCAGTGAATCAGTTCTCACTGAATTCAAGGACACATAAGCAGACAATTTGATCATTTCAGAATGTCTTCACATTTATATGTTGTTATCATGTACAAACCTAAAGGTGCTTTTTCAGAGAATTCTAGTATCATCTTTTTAAGCAACGTTTGCTGACTTTAAATGATCCCACTTATAACCCTAAAGAAAAATATTTAAGTGGTGCTGCAGAAATGAGATCCCAATATACATTTCAGCATGTGTTTTTAAATCCTCTGACTGAAACTCACAATCCTTTTACCAGCTTAGAGCACTGATAGTAATTCTATTACCACTGCAATAGCCATCCCTCTCTAATTCTCTAGACACAATTACTGTGCACCATGCAAGATGAATACAAATTAACAGAGGAAAAAACACCACAGAAAAGGGAAAATCAGTGTGGGCTGTAATGTTCCTGCAGGGGATGCTCTTGCACTCTCAAGTTTAGCTGAATGAGCTTCCAGAAACAGTTGAAAAGAAACAGAAGGGAGAAGGGGGATGCCATTAAAAAGAAAAAAAAAAAGAATTAAAAAAAGAAACCCTAAACATCAAGCAATGTTCTGTATATGATTTTTCTTCTGCCCTTGGTAATTCATACAGATACAATTAAAATTTTAATTAACACTGTTATCTAGGGTAGGGTTTTTTCATTGTATGTAGCTTTTCACAACTTTAAAGAAAGCATTCACTGCTTATACTTAGAAAAAAATATCCATTCTGTTTCACCTTTAGGTCATTAAACGTTTTTATTTAAATTTATGCTGAATTATAGGGGAATAAATTTCAAGTGCTTTTTTTTTCTTTAATAAAATTCCTGATTTCTTCCGCCTTTGCAAAAAAGTATATACACCATAAACAACCTTTAGCAATGGGCATAAAAGAAAATAAGGTGAAAACAAAAATAACAGCCTGGTTTAGCCTTGATATTTTTAGCATAAAACTAGAGAAGCTGAGGACTACAGCTGCAGTTTGCCACTACCTCTGCTGGAAGTATATGGCATGATGACAACCTATTTTAGTTTCCACAGAAGAGAATTTAAAAGTGAACAATGCTACCTAATATTTCAGTTTGAAAAAACACAATGCTATAAAGGAGTTGGCAGAAATGATTGTTGATTTTTGATGCTTCTTATTTTGCCTTACTCTTCATATTGCCTTCTTAATGGAAGGCTACCTTCCAATTTTCTTAGCTTTTGTAATGTTTGTAATTCCTTACATCCCACCATGTTTTATAACTCTAAGAACATCTGCCTGGCTCAGTGCAATGCAGATCTGTATTTTCATGGAGAACTTCCTCTACTGCTATGGAGAATTAAATAAGTTATGGTTTTTGTAATAGCTATATCATTAAAAGTCTCTATTTACTAAAATAAACTGTCTCAAGACAGGAATTGGACTGCCCAACTTAGGTACTAAATTGGACTTTTGTATTTTCATCTCTACTGAGGCAAATGCTCAGACTAGGAGAGAAAAATATTATTGGAGGTTTTAAAGACAGTTACCATCTTCCATCTCAATCAATGATTTAGGCATTTTATTCATATGGGTTGTTTTCCTAAGTGCTTTATTTTACATCTAGGTTTTATGCTAATATTAAATGGACTCTATCCTGCCCAAACTACCCCAACTAACAAGGAGGCAATACATTTTCTCTCATTGTAGGAGTACAAAATCTATCTAGAGGTCTGCCACAGTTATGCTACAAACCTACATCCCTTCCACCCTCTCATCCTACACTCAGATTTTTTATTTATTAATTATTTCTCTTCCATTTGCAAAATAGATAGTGATCCTGTGACAGGGCATATTAAAGCCATTTGCTTGTCAAAGCCTTTTGGACAGCCTTGATGGATAACAGTTTTGCCACTTCTCTTCATGGGAAGGAAGGAAGGAAGGAAGGAAGGAAGGAAGGAAGGAAGGAAGGAAGGAAGGAAGGAAGGAAGGAAGGAAGGAAGGAAGGAAGGAAGGAAGGAAGGAAGGAAGGAAGGAAGGAAGGAAGGAAGGAAGGAAGGAAGGAAGGAAGGAAGGAAGGAAGGAAGGAAGGAAGGAAGGAAGGAAGGAAGGAAGGAAGGAAGGAAGGAAGGAAGGAAGGAAGGAAGGAAGGAAGGAAGGAAGGAAGGAAGGAAGGAAGGAAGGAAGGAAGGAAGGAAGGAAGGAAGGAAGGAAGGAAGGAAGGAAGGAAGGAAGGAAGGAAGGAAGGAAGGAAGGAAGGAAGGAAGGAAGGAAGGAAGGAAGGAAGGAAGGAAGGAAGGAAGGAAGGAAGGAAGGAAGGAAGGAAGGAAGGAAGGAAGGAAGGAAGGAAGGAAGGAAGGAAGGAAGGAAGGAAGGAAGGAAGGAAGGAAGGAAGGAAGGAAGGAAGGAAGGAAGGAAGGAAGGAAGGAAGGAAGGAAGGAAGGAAGGAAGGAAGGAAGGAAGGAAGGAAGGAAGGAAGGAAGGAAGGAAGGAAGATCTGCTGTTGATTACAAAAGCTTCCCACTGAAGTCACAGGGTTCAGTCTTATTTTATCTCAACAGTGTTAAGCTATGCTGAGTTAACAGACTATATTTACAATGCCTGGCAAGGTTAAGACTACTTGGTTTAAACTTCTCTCAAGAGCTTTTCATTGACATAATTCGTGTCGAAGCTAAACAAAATATGAAGATCTATTTTGTGAATCTGGACTTCTCCTCAAAATAGTGAAATGAGTCTGTTCTCAGAATAAGCAGAAATATTGTCTTCATATTCAGTAATATCTCAAAGATCTATTGGACACTGGAAATGCTCAGTGCCAGTATTTTCCATTATGTGTTTAGAGGCAATTCATTGTAAAACTAGTAGAAAAAAAGAAGCCAATGTTCAATTATTCTGACTTTGACTTGGTGGTATTTTGTAATTTATAAATTACTCTTTTGCTGTACTCTGCCCTTTCTATTTCAAATAAGCTTCCTAATGCCCCTACTCTTATTAATTCACTTTTTTAATGCAATAGTTTAAGAAATGTATGGTTGAAATTATTATAATAAATTAAATGTTTCCAAGGAATATAATCTCTTTCCTTTTCATAATACCGTCGCTTCCTGTCAGAAATGTAGCAAAAAACTCTGAATGGAACACGAAAGGAAAGCTAAAAGGAAAGGTAAGTGTCATGGTTTGATGCTGGCACAATGCGTCATGAAAATATATTCTCCCTAGTGTCTGCTGTCAGATGTGACCAGAAATAACGCAAAGCAGCCTCCAGTTTAGGAATGAAGGAAAGAACTTTATTAACTTACAATATGAAAATGGAACCCACAGAACTCAGAATGAAGTTTCAAAAACATTCCTCCTCCTCCCCCCAATTTCCACCACCACACGAAACAGAAGCTTAGATCCTCAATCCAGTTACCACCATTCAGATAATCAGCTCTCAGTTCATCAAGAAGAGAGGAGTCTCTCTTGTACCATGGGCTTCCCCAGGAAACACAGTTGAAACCTCTTGTGCTTCCCTGTCACACGTGGCACCACGCAGAGAACATTTGGCATGGTGACATCTTCCTTCCATGCCCAGTGCTCTCACCACTCTGCATGGACCAGAGCTGCTTCTAGGACTGCCCTTTTAAGGATGCATTGCCCAGTTCTAAAAAAAGCTCAGTCTCTTACTTTTGGGACACCAGTCCCCTCCAAATTCATCCCCTGAGGCCGAGGGGTCTTGAGAGCAGAGATCTTCTTCTTCACTGAAGATTGAGGGCACTAACCCCTCCTCATCTGTCTCTGTTCATGCCACTCCTTCATATAACATCACTGCACTTTCTTGGCTCCAAGCTCTTGCCTCCCCCTAAATGCAGTCTCTATGTTACAGGAAAAAAATGGTTCTGTCCATGGCTATACAAGAAAAGCCAGCCAAAGCCCTTCCATTATCTCCTCCCACCTAGGATTCTTCTCAACTCTTCTGACATCTTTCACATGTACAAACTTTCATCACACTTGCCCATTTCCTCCTATTTCATCTCTATCTCTCTTCTCATTCAGATCCAGGAGGATCAGTATTCGTAAGGTTTCCAAACTCCCACATCAGCTGGGCACCTTCTCGCTGCAACCCCCTTCTTCTCAGCCCGGCTGTGCTGCCTGCACATGATATCAAATCTCAAGGTGGCACAAGCACAGGCACAGGCTCTCTCTCTCTCTCTCTCTCTCTTGGATGGGGGGCTGCCAAGTGGCATGGGCTCCTCTCCCCCGCCCAGCCCAGAGCCGGGCAGGTCTGGTCAGACCTCTTTCACGGACAGAACCCGAGAGAGCTTCCCCTGGGAGTTCTCTGCTTTTAACTCCCTGTGGTCTCAGGGGTATTCATGTCCTCAGTGGCCACACCAGGTGCCAATATTCAAATCTGAACACCTATTGGTTTGACCACCAAACTCCCAAAAAACTCACATCCTTATCAAACCAGGACAGAAAGAAAGGCTTTTTCTGAGGAGGCAGAAACAAAAGAGACTTTTATGTAGTTAAATTGGGGTTAAATTTTTAAAAACTGCTCAGAAGAATTTCCTTATTTGAAGGTGGTCAACCAAATTTCCACTTTCTCCTAATTTAGTCTTACCACTGATTTTGAAAAAATAAGTTATTCACGATCTTCAGTTCTCCTTATTTTGTACTACAGTCTCAGTAGATATAACCTTTTATTCTGTGAGGGGAAAATTATTTTCTTGATTCTCCAATAAAATTGAATAGCAAATATGTCACTTAATATACCAACCCAGTAAACTTTACTGAAGTATTTCTATATGGCAATGGAGCAGAAATCTGATGAAATCCTGAAAACAGTCTTTGAGCAAAATTTTACATGCCTTTTTTTAAAAATGCAAAACTGAGATTCAAAATATTGACAGAAATTTATTCAAATTCACTACTATAAAGTTAAAGCTATCATCTCTATTCTTAGTTTTATTTCTTTGCTAAGTATTTCTTGGTTTATTTGTACAATGGCAAAAATAAAATTAAAATAAACAAGGCAATACTACAAAGGAGCTGCAGTTTATCATTTTACATTTTAGAAGAAAAATGAACCGTCCTCCTATCAAGCACAGATCTGGGACTTCTTTTATTCTTATATTTTGAAATAACCTTTAGCATAATTTAAAGTAACAGAGGGAATTACACATTTCTGAATCTGTAGTTAAAACATGGCCTTTCCAAAAAAATACTGTCTAGAAGTATTGAACAAACCATTTTCCTAATGGCCATAATCTGTGGACATAGTAATGTTAGCTGTACTCTACTACTATACCTGACAGAGAGGCCAAAATTATGTGTAATATTTTGATTTTATTTTTTTTTCTAATTATATGATTTTGTTGGAATTGTGAGAAGGAAAGAAAAATGTTAAACTTTATTATTATATTATTACTGTATAAATTGTGTAGTGACTATAAATAATTGCTGAAGAATTGTCCTTTAAGTATGAATGAGTCATGACAACACTTCATTTCACAAAGATTTCAGTGAGTTAGGGCATTATTTCCATGCAGGTTACCACAGAGTAAATATTCATAATAAAAACAAAAGTTTATTTATTATCCATTGATCTCATATATTTTAAGCCACTGTTGTTTCTTTCTCTTTTTTGTTTGGTGCTGCCAAGTTCCATGCCTTTTATCCTTCTATTCTTTTACCGAATGTTCTCATTTGAAAAGAAGGAAAAGAAAGAGCGAAAGAAATTAGTGTAGTAAAGTTTTCTGGCCTTTCAGCCAGATCCAGTAAAGAACGGTGGTTCCTAAATGTTTTCTGAAATTGAATCAAGATTCACAAGCTGAAGTTGTAAAACAGAGGGTGAGTTAGAATCTTTGGAGTAATAAATCAAAACCACTCAAATGGTGCAACTGCAGTACTTCCAGTTATTTAGTTATTTAGCCACAAAATTTCAAACTCCACTTCCTTCTATAACTTGTTCTTACCAGGTCTGGATTTCCAGTCCAGCAGAAACCCAGAGAATAAAATATCTCCAGGAGTGGCTTCCTGAAAGGATTATAGGGCTTTTGTGGGTGTTAATTTTTAGTTTGTTGGGTTTTTCCTTTCTTTTTTTTTTTTTTTTTTTGTTTGTTTGTAGGATTTTTTGTTTGGTTGGTTTTTTTCCCCTACATTTTCTTTTTTCTTTTTCTTTTTTTTTTTTTCCCTATATTGTCCAGGGCTGAATCTTCTTTTCCTCAATACAAGGAGAAGAATGAACTTTGCCTTCCCCCTTCTCCAAAAGTTTTCTGCCAGCAAACTGCCATTCAAAGGGCAGTTCCAGCATCTCCAGCTTCAGTTGGCTTAGCTTTCAAGGAAAGAAAAAAACAAATACAACAACACAAAAGATCTGGATAAAGTCATTCCAGGTCTCTTTCTAATTTAACAAAGAGGTACCTTGTGCTACCTCTGGAGAAGTAAGCACAGAGAGTGAATATACAGAATAGAAAGATTCTCAGTCACAATCCTCTTTGGAATTTTCTCTTGGCTGTTTTTCTGACCTAGTGGTCAGCTCAACATTGTGGCTGTTGCGAGTCTTTGTGTTGGTGACTAAATAATGCCAAGTAGGAGACAGAAGCATCCAAGGCCCCAGATGGACACTGGAGAACAGCAGAGTCTCCCACACATCTACATCTTTTTTTATCACGTCACTCTCCAACCTTCTGGCTTCTTGCACTCAGCTCTGCTCTTCTGGCTATGGTGTTCCTTTCAAGAATTTTATCCATTCCTAACCAGACTAATAGAAAGTGGTCAGAGGCGAAAATGAAGAAATTACTGTTCTTATTATCACATCAGTTTCCAAAGAATTCTTTCTGAAACTGCACTTAAGCAGGCATAAGGACAAACATAAAAATCTGAACAATCTGATTCTGTTTAGTCTCATAATAATGGTAAAAAAGCCTTCCAAGAACCTAAAATCTAAACAGTTTTTGAGTACAGTGCCTAAGGTTGTCCACAAGACTTTAATGTATAACAGTTTTTCCCATTTCTTATGAACTAAATACCAAGTTTCATGATTAATTGGTCCTATTTTCCACCTTTCTTAATCTGCTTTTCCTAACTTTCACCATGAAGGATAAAATTTTTTCAAACAACTTTTTTTTTTTTTTTTCAGAAGAGTAGATGACAGATTTTTATATTAACCTGATTTATTCAGTAGCGTGAGGGAAAGAAAATAATATTCTTTTTACATTATGCAATTCTTTCCCTCCTTTTTCCTTTAAATAACGCTCTGGGTAAAATGGTCCGGGGCTGCAAAACAAAATTTGGTCTAAGAATAATTCTCATAATATGTAACATTTTATTTGTTGCCTACAAAATAAGTTTATCACACTTAGGAAATAGTATCCTGGTTATTGAAAACAGAATGATTCATATATCCTCACAGTATCTGTAGGGTTTTGTGGTTTCCTTTTTATTATTATTTTTACTGTAAACATCACAGAATGAAATGTCTTCTTCATTACAGAAATTTATTTCAGAGAATAATGTTTCTGTGAGCATATTATATCATAAAGTTAATAAAAGTAGGCCCTTTAGGTGTGAAAATTGCTTAAAAAGTAATTTCAGTTTGAAAAATTAGTTTTTCTAGGGCTCGTTTTGTTGGGTTTTTTTCTTCTAAATGATGATGAATAGCAACTTTCAAGTGTTTGCAGCTTTTCAGATAAAAGTACAGAAATACCCACCTTAATCTGCATTAATTGGGGTTCGACGGTAAGATGTTTTCAGTCTACATATATTCCCATCAGCAAAGGTGGAACATTTGAGTCACCTTTACATAACTGTATTGTATGTGTTTACCTCAGAGCTAATTAGTAACTTCATTTTTTAGCCAAGGAACTAAAATGACACTTTAGAATTGGTTCATTTTATCTCATGGCAGATGTCTAAATCTGAATTCTTTAGGGAAACATTTATCTCTAGTAAGTTTAAAGGGAGTCTAATTAAGATCAAAAGTAGATGTTCATGACACACGTGATGGCTTAAGTCAAATTATATCAACAAATATCTATAACATTTGTATTAAACAAGGAACTGTATTCTATTTCCAAAGATCAGATAAAGTCAGATAACTTAAAGTTGAAGCAGTTTGAAAGCCAGCTTCAGAGATTTGCATAATTTCCAGCTGTACTTTTAAAGGTATTCTAGGGTAAACTACACACAGGAGAAATGGGACCAAAATTTGGAGATGGTTCAGACTAACTGTAGTGAGTCTATTGATTTAATTAATTGACATTTAATTTGACAATAAGTTATCTTTAGGAAAATGAACATAGTTTTAGACAAGTCTTGACTAGCTCTCCTATAGGTTATAGAAGATTACGACTGCAATAATCGACTTAAAATCTTGGTAGGCAGCTGAAGGAACGTTTGCACAGCTCACAAAATAGATTTTATGTTCTGGTGAATTTGCAAACAGTGTCAGTGTGGTTCACAGCAGAGCAATACCAGATTATTCTTAGCCATGTTCTCCTATTCTTTTAGGCAATATTTCATGGTGTGTAAATGACAAAGGGTTTTAGATGAGACAGCCATGAAAGCTGAATTAGAGCACTGATCAGCTAAAGTGAGATAACATGGAGGACAGTGACTGGCTGGTGGAGTAGGAAGTAGTAGGAGGCAATATGCAAGAGAAATATTTCATGGAGCAGGCTACAGGCAAAGGTAAGAGAGACTTCCCTGACAGCCTGATCTCTCATTTCTCGTGATCTTTTTAACAAAGTGTCTACACATTTTAAGTCATATTTGTAATATCAGCATAGAATTCGAGTGTTC
The DNA here is from genome assembly GCF_963513975.1 of Fringilla coelebs. Classification (NCBI taxonomy): domain Eukaryota; kingdom Metazoa; phylum Chordata; class Aves; order Passeriformes; family Fringillidae; genus Fringilla; species Fringilla coelebs. The sequence continues at coordinate 23,445,232 of NC_140029.1, read as the reverse complement.
TACATGATTGCAATCATAGGGTAGCAAGGGATAAGGGGCGTCCTTGCTTGCATATCTGATACATTTAGTCATCATTTCCTTAGGTAAGAACATCTTTGAGACAATAAAGTGACTTGAGATATGTGCTTTACTGAAGTACTAACCACTAGAGAAAAGTGTTTGACTGTTTTAAGATTCTTCAAGGTGGGACTTTCAGTCAGTCTTGAAGATTCCCTCCAGGCAGTCCTTGCTCTGAATAGACTCATTAATAGATGTCCTTTGAATGCTGGGGAAAAAATCTGTCTGTCCCAGGGACTTTTGAAAGTTGTTACTGCTGCAAACTGAGCAAACTGAGCACAGATTAAATAAATATAAATAGTCAGGAATGGACAAATAGGACTGTCTTTGGCAGTATTTACGATATATTAATTAGGGTATGAAGTATTTGGGATGTGGTTGCAAGTAGTTTAAACCAGTCAGCATAAACAGATCATACATAAGCTGGAGCAGTAAAAGTTGAAATGGCCCAGCTGGTTAAAAGAACTTACCAGAGCAGCAGTTCAGCAAGTCTTGTCACTTAGTCAACATTCTTTCATGTCAAGGTGTAATGGACACTGCTGCCATCACCAGCCAGACAGTGAATGACAACCCTGTTTCAGAGATTTCAATCACCACAAATCCTACCTTTTGTAAAACACACAATAAATCAGTGTTATAACAAACACTCAATCCATGTCTTGCTGTGCAGCACCACCTCATTCTTGTACATGAATTCAAAAGCTTTGGCCCCACCCTGCAGTGAGTGAGGAGCTGCCATAGCTTCACAGATGGTAAATGATTCTAGGATGTTCATGGCAGAATTTGCCTCAAAAAAACTGTTCTCTTCCTGGCATGCGATCCCCACCCCTAGTTTTGCTTACAGCACTGTATCCTTTACTAATGTCAACAACTTCCAGTCTTTGTCCCCATCACACTATCATGCCTTTACCACAAACCCAGCATGTACGTTATACTTTGGTTGAAATTATGCCAAGTTCATGTATCAAAGCTTCTCATAAAAGATTTTACATTCTTCAGTTGTCTTCCCTGAATTCATTTTCAAACTAATACTGCATCCTAATTACATTGCAGTTTGACCCTAGATTATGAAGACAAAGCCAAAATGTACTTTAGCCCATATAATACACATTGGAAGCATTCCTAAAATTCCCATTACAAAATATAAATAGAGACATGCTGTTTAGTCAGCTTTTACTGTTTGAGAATCACAGAATTTCAATGAACATTCACTGGCAGGAACTGCATTTGGTGTTGTTTGTCTGTGGCAACCCTTCACATTGTTTTTATGGAGCAGGCACCTAATCTGCTTAGCCTGATCCAGACTGTAAATTTGCTTCTTGATTGAATTCTGAGTTCAGTGCTGATGATACTCTGGGATCATGAACATCATAATGTAGCTGCCAAGAACTGATGGGCAACATGGAGAACAGTGAGGAGAAGCAAAGATATGTAAATTAGTGATGTTATACCCCAAGAAACAGAGAGGGGAAATAAGCTTTCATGAAAGAATGATTCAAATCTAGAGAACTTAAGGTTCAGAAGTGACTGCTGTGCTGACCCATTCTTCTAATGTTTTATTTAAATTCAGGCAATTCATGGTATGTGCTAGTTACAGGAAAGGATTTTTGAGCCCAGAGAGACAAATAACTGTTTCACATAATCATATTTTCAATTGCAGTTGGTATCTAAGGTGAATCAAAGAGAAATTAGAAAAGCTGATACTTCCTTTCTTCCCACTTCAATATACGTGAAGATCCTGTCTAAAAAATACAAAATACTTCAATCCTGCTGGCACAAAATAAATTCAAAAGTGTTGAAGGATTCCTGTGTTAATTTTTATTCTCTATTTTTCTCATTTTTCTGTCGAATTTCTCCCAACTTCAGTTTTATTAGATTAACTAACACTTTTAGATAAATTAGTAAATTATTCAAATTTAGGCTGGTCCTCGCTGTGGAAGAAATAGCAAGTGACACTTTTCCAAAATTTGTCATTAATCTAACTAGTCAACAAGATATGTTTTATTCATCAGCTAACATGCATATGTTACTACTGAATGTATCTATTCCGCTGCAGTGAATACAATAAAACAAAAGAAATTATGGTTTTGAGTTCCTCAAAGCTGTAGATTACTGTTTCTTAATCTCAAGGATTAAGTGATCCTTGTGCTTTCTTAACATGAAGGTGGGAACCAATGCCAAGTGTTGCAGCACTGCAGCAATTTCAGAGCAAACAGAACAAATAAGCAATCATCCAATTCCTAGAGAGATCAAATGTTCGAGAAAAGTCCTCATAAAAAGTCCTTCTCCAGCTTTCTTGTAGGCTCCTTCAGGTACTGGAAGGTGCTGTAAATTCTTCCTAGCCTTTCTTCTCCTGTCTGAATAACCCTGACTCTCTCAGCCTGACTTCACAGAGGAGGTGTTCCAGCCCTCTGATCTTCTTCACGGCCCTCCTCTGCACTCACTCCAGCAGGTCCCTGTCCTTCTCACTTTGGGGGCCCCAGAGGTGAACACAGTACTCCTGCTGAGGTCTCTCAGGAGTGGAGAGAGACAACCTCTTTGGCTTGCTGCCTCTTTTGATGCAGGATAAAATCAGCCTTCTGAGTTGCAAGCCCATAGTACAAGGAAGGACCAAACGTTTGGTCTTTCTCTTTTAGAAAGTCAAATAAAAACATAAATAAAATACACAACTCCAGAATTTGCAATACTCACAATTATATCTCTTTATGTTAGAGCTCACATAAAACTTTAGAAGAATAAGAGGGAAATGTTTCTTTAGCAGACTGTAAACAAGTTATAAAACTATTATTTACCCAGGTTTTTTTATTATTTAACCACTTTCTGGCTGCTGATACAGGTTCTCAGTTTAGTCATCGATTCTTCGTGCCAGTGAAACAGTGGTGCTATTATCTTATTGGGAACATTTTTACATGTTACAACTGCTTTCCACCAGATGATGTTTTCTGAACTTCATTAAGAGAATGTCATATGAGACAGCATCAAAAAATGCACTGGAGTCCAGACATGACATCTTTTTTGTCTCTTGCCACAAGGCTGTTCCTGTGTCATGGGAGGATATTAGATTGGTTTGACACAGTTTGTTGTTGACAATTTCATGATGGCTGGGGGTGTTATATACCCTTCTGTAGGGCACTGCCATAAAATAAGAAGAAATGGTAAATACAAACGGAAAAAAATGGTATCTGAGTTATGTGTGGGATATTTATTTTCTTCTTCCAAATTTAGGAGGTATATTGATTTTCAATCTTTTTAGTCTCTCTGAAACCTGGGATTTTCTTTGCCCATTTGGCATACAGATTTCCAGCTTAAAAACAGTTGGAATCACATCTTGATTGCAGGAAAATGGAAATATATAACCTAAAGTGAACATCAACTATTTCTCATTGGTCAGTTGCATCTGATGCCACAGAGTGACCAGTGTATAAATAACTGGAAAATTGACACTGTAGGGAAGAGATTCCACTACCATGGAAAATGAAACTTGATTTTGGTGGGTTTGCTGAATTGTGTGCAGAATGATGTGCAGAGATGTGATTCAGAGTATTCTTTGCAAGAGCATTTTCATCTGGAAAGTTTGGATATCCATATCTCACAGATATTTCTTACAGAAAAATCACATTTAACTTAAGCTGCTTAAGCTGATATAGAGCTTACCCCTTCACTTAACATGCTGCAAACTCTTTTCAAGAGCACAATATACAGTGCAAGCAAAAAGTATAAGAAAATGGAACAGGGGAAATAAGTCTTAGACATATTTAAAATGCTTCAAACAATAGAATTAATTTTTGATTGCAAGGATATAAATATGAAAATTAATATGAAGAAAAATTAATACATACATATATAATGGATGCTGAAGATAAATAACATGTATTGGAACATTAAATGTGATTTTAAAGGGCTTTGATGTTTATGTTGAGTATGATATTATTATTAAAAGTATGTACATTATAACTCCTTAAAATAAAATATCTCATAAGGAGTTATATCTATTCTACAGGAATTATAATTGTCCTACAGGACATATAATTGTTCTACAGGAATTATAATGTTGAAATTTGGGGAACCATGACTGGAATGTAAAAAAAAAAACCAAACAAACAGTGAAGTATACAACCTTTTGAGCTCAGGCTACTTCTCAGATAGTGATGCTACATTTATCACAAAAAATCCAGATTAAAGCTATCATTTTATGACCTTTAAAATTTATAGAAGACTACGATACAGAAGATAAATTAACCTGCTTTTCATGCAGAGAAGGTATTATGACTAAGAGTAAGACACAACTCTTTCCTGAAAAATACTTGGCTTGCAGTAATACATGAAATATGTCGGTGTTCTTTCCCTGTAAGCAGCATCCCCTGCCTACTTAAGTGATTGTTTTGTTTCTCCTCAGACCTGCTCTACTTAAACATAATTGAGAACCCTTTTGGCTGTTAGCAAGATTTGCTAGGGCATGTTTGCTTGGCTGCACAACAAAATTTTATTTCCTGTGAGCAAATTTTATTAAACACGATGGTGTGTCAATGATTTACTTATTTTCACACCTCAAAAGAAGCAAATATCAATAGGTAACATAATATGAGCAAGACCATATTTTCTCATCCTTACTGAAAATAATTTTTTTTTCTTTTGGTTTTTGTTGTTTTTGTTGTTGTTTCTGTGGGTTTTTGTAAAGTTTGCATATTCTGTGGGTCACAATATGGGACCTCTATCTTAAGTTCACTCAGTAACTGTGGTTCTCACTGGCCTTTGCTCTGAATTTTATCACTCTTAATCTGTTAATTGCAATCTGTTAATTGTGTGTGAACCACTGTATTAAACCAAACATATCCCATTTATTCCCTTATTTTAAGTGCCTTTTTCTTTTAAAGCAATTGCCTTAGCTTTTATTGTGCTTGGCTTTTCTCATATATTTACATCATCAATCATTACCAATGTTAAAAGGTGATTTTCTTCTCTTTAATAAATGCTCAATTGTAAGTGTGGAAAAAGATGCACCTAAGTTCCAAGACAAAGATAGTAACTACATAACTTTTGTCGAGGACTTTAGAAAGTCAAGTAATTTTTGAAATGTGAATATTTTTGTGGACCTAGGAAAAGGTTTCTAAAAGAGAACACTGGTATAATTGCATAGAAATGTAATTGAATTACTCAGCATGATATTAGCCTGGGTGAGATAGATTTTAAATACTTTTCTTTGTAAAAAAAAATTCTAAAGACATTTATTTAGAGATTAAATCAAAACTGATGGCAACATAGAAGCCTCATCAAAGTGTTTTTAAACTAAAATTGGTCTCCTCTCTTCATAGTAGAAGAACTTTTTCACAATGTAATTTCAGATTGAAAGGCAAAGAGAAAAGGGTTCTGGAAGAGGAGCAGAAATGCTTCACATTGACCCATCAAATTAGGGCCACAGACATGCTGCATCAGAAATTCCATTTGTTGTCCAAAGTGACAAAATTTTAGATATCACTAATCACTTACAAATTGCTAATAAAACTCCATGTCAGGAAAAACCACTTTTGGCAACTATACTATGCAAGACATTGCTGTGTTGATGGATTTTTCTAGCTGGATGCAAGGATTCAGTCATTACTAAGATTAGGATTTACCTTATTGCCTATTGTTCTGTGTGGCAGCAACTGACAGCTATTTAGCCTTGCTGATTTATACACAAACATGAAAAAGCACATTACTTCTTAGCTACTTGGTGTCATGTCATTTCAGACTCTCTAGAGATCTTGGCTGAGGGTAGTGGCTGGGCTTGCACAGTCATTTGACATATTGAAAAGTTTGGGAAACAGGTATTGTTCACAGATAAATGGAAGCTGAAAAAGCAGGAATCATTGTTCATGGAGGAGAGGTATTTTCACTGAATTAAGACAACAATAATCCTTGAAGAAAAGTACTTGAAAGGGTAGAATCAAAGGGTTTAGGAGAAGCAAAGACAGATTTTGTCTGTTTGTTTGAAAACCACAAGATAGCAATTTCACATGGAAAAATAATTTAATGTTATTAAGAGTAGATGTATGGGGAAGTGTCCTAGACAGAGACAAGGGAAAATGTCTACTCTGTGTTTGTGAAAAAGATATTTTTCAAGGTACATTTTGAAAGAAACAATATAAGAGCAGAGATTTTATACTCTTTCCCTTTTTCAGAATCCTTATTGGTATTTTTCCAAAGAGCGAGTAATACTCAGCCTCCATTTCCTTTTAATAAATACCTAAATTTCCTACAATTTGGAACTATGCACTTAGCTGGTCCAGTCTTGAAGGGATGTATTTCAAAATTAAGGTCAATTTATGTTCTCTAAGAAAATCCCCTACATCTATAAAATTTTAACATAAGTACTTTAGCACTTGAGAAAAAAAAATGCCTTTTTTGCAAATATTAGAATAAATTTTCCTCTGTACTAGTTTTAAAATTGCTAGGCCTTTTATTGTGATCATATGTAATGTCAATAAACTTTTTGTTATTAATTTATGTAAACAATCACCAAAATGTTTGAGACTGGAAGGCCCATGTGGAGAATGCTTTGTCCAACCTCCTGCTCAGAGCAGGGGCAGCTAGGGCAGATAGCTCTTCTAGCAGGTAAGTGAAATCTTTACTTTCCCCATCAAGGTTTATGCACATGAATAACATCCCCCTGAGCTTTCACTTCTCTGAGTTGAAATCTCCCTGCTCTCTCAGCCTCTCCTCATATGTCAGATAGTCCAGTCCCTTACTCTGTGTCTCTTCATTGTATTCGCTTCATTATGTCCATGTCTTTCTCATACTGAATGATGGAGCATTTTTTCCTTTTGCATCAAGCAGATAGTTGAGGAAGAGAAATATGACAGAAGAAAGAGTACAGCTGCCAGAAGTGACAGGTTTAACAGAGCAAAGACTTCTATTGGCTTATAGCAATGCTATGGCAGGGCTGCAGGTATACTAAGGTGTTGAAAAGAGGTAAATGTGTCTAGAGAGAACTTGTAATACACTGTAAAAGAGCACAGATCTTTTTTGTGTATTTAAAATGCCTGGGTGTTTCTATATGAATTTAATATTGTGAAAAAGAAATGCATTTGTTACTAAGTGAATATCAAGACAAGCAAATAGACAAAATAGCAGCTCTTAGTGAGAAAATGACATTTGATGCATAATGTGAAAACCAGCCCCTGTCAGTTTTTCCCTCTTGACTTCTTAACTGAAATTTATCTTATTTGCATCCATCACTGTATGTATCTTACAAACATTTTGTCTGCAACAAATAAATATCTTTATGCAAAACTTACAAAATTATTCAAGTTGCACCAGCTTTTGTCTCTTCCTGCCTTATCTGCGTATGGGAAAACCATAATTATAGCTCACAATATTAAACTACTCAACAGAACTGTTCTGTGTAAATCTCTGACCCTAATTTTCTGTCTACCAGCACAATGGACTTGTGGGAGAAACAAAAATAATGGCTAGACCAGCAGCTTCTGGCCTCTGCAGTTCAGTATCTTGTACAGAATAATATTTATGCACAGTAGACTAAATAACGACGTCAAGTGGAACTTTAGATACAATCCACTAAAGTGGAACTTTAGATACAATTCCCCAAAATGATATGTCTATATATATATACTTGAGGACTGTAACATATTTAAAATAGACTTTTCCCTCTCCTTTTCCATTTCCTTTTCCCTTTCTTTTCTTTTCTATAAATCATTTTACACTAAGAAGAGCCAGTAAGCATACAATAAGACTATGACCTGGCCATTCATTCTACAGGAGAGCAGATGAAATGACACACAGGATTCCCATAAGAGTCCAAATATGAATTTACCAGGAAAGGATGAGACACTCTGCCCCATGCTAGAACAAAACCACCGAAGTCCTCCTGTCTTAGACTACCTTTTTATTTTATTATAACAGGTTCCATCACATTTTCTGACACCCTATCTAGAACCCTTCTATTTTGGTAGAAACATGAAATGTAACATTAAAAATTCCTAATGAGGCAAACATGTCAGATTTGTATGGTAAACCTGGAAAATTAATTAAATATTGACATTCTGCACAGAAATGTTATTTCAATATTTGGAGAAATCTCAGCCATAGGGAAAAGTTCACTGTTTCAAATTGCATCAGTATTTTAAGCACTATTTTAAATTCAGAGAAGTAGAAGCAAATGAAAAATTAAATCTCATGCATCTAGGACTCTTTGTTAGTGCACTGCATTAGGGCAGCTGTGTTTACAGTCAGATATCACCATAATTGTATAAGGACACAGATGAAGGAAGAAACAAAAAATAACTGAGTAAGACTGAATGCAAGCTTTTAAAAATCTTTTTTTTTTTTCCATGTGTGCCAGAGGTTTTTCCAGAGCTCCCTCCCTATGCCTGATTCTGATCAATATCATTTTGCAATAGACATAAGAGAAATCACACCAAACTTCCAATAAAATATATGTGATCAGAGTTGGGAAAGATCTTTTTTCTGTATTATTTCTGTAAGCGTCAGAAGCTATCATAATGTTAGGCAGTTCAGATTTTAAGTCTTTACACTTGAGTCTCAGAACCGTGAAAAGTTTTCGGTTCAATTTTCCTTTGAATCTCTTCCCAGAAGAATAATAGCTTTAGTGTGATCTCTGCCTCTCTTGCAAACCTTATTTTTGTCTAGAAATACAGCAAAATTCTGATTTTGTAGTTACATACTTCAACAAAAAATTCACTTAAGAGGTTCTTCAAGAAAACTTTATGTTTAATTTTCGTGAAACGTGAACTTTTTCTGATACATTTGTTTAAAGTTAAATAGCACTTTTAAAATCAATACATATATCAATTAATTAGGGGTTAAATTTTATTGAATACCACTTGTACCTTATCAGGATTTTCTAAGAATTGATTGAATTTTTTTATTGAATGCCAACGTCTATGATCTTTTCCCTGTTCAGATAATTGAAAGACACGGTATCAGTTTCCAAAGAAAAGGAAAAAAAATCTCTGAAGCCTTTCCTGACTTGCCAGAGCTCTCTACTTAGTGAGAGAAATGAAAACATTTCTGCTATCTCAACAGATTAGGTTGGTACCAGGAGCTATTTATGTTCAATTATACTGCCTGATTTATTTAGTGAGTGGGCAGATTTTGGTAATTTGTTTAATAACATAGTAGAATGATATTTATTTCACAACATAATTAAAAAGGTTGAATTGTAAGATAATAAAATATTCACTGTGTGCAAGTAATAACATTATACAATTACAGATTTCTGCATATTTCCATGTGTTCAGCTTCATCAGTGTGGAAAAAAGGTCTAGAATAAAAATATGGACCTGAAGAAAACTAGAGTATGAACTTTCGGTATGTCAGATAATCCCATCTATGTGCTTTGTGCAAAGATAAATTCTGAGTAGTTCAAGATCACACCTCAAGACAGTTTTCACAAAGATAAAATCTCAGGTATTTACATAGAGAAATTCGCTGAGTTTAAAAATCAATTCTGAAAATTTATAAAGTTATTTTTAACTTATTTCCCATATGTTTTATTTTTAAAAGGAAACTTTTGCAACTGTATTTATTCAGATATTCTATGGATCATAGAATTCCCACATGAAATATGTGCTTTTTAATAGTCTCCAGTCTATTTTCTGTTTCCATTATGGGCAGTATGATCTGCTTCAAGTTCTGATCAGTGCCAGCCTTTACCAGAGACTTTTGCTATCATATCTAGTATCATCAATTATCTACCACATATATAAGAACTATATATATCACCTGTGATGCAGTATGTGAGTTCTCATTCAGGCTTACTACAGTAACTGTAGCCTAAAAATAACTAGGCTGTATGTAAATATATGTCTATACACATGGAGAATAATTTATCAGTATTCCTTTTCTCTTTTTTTCTGCAGACACTCAAGTTGCTTTTCAGTGGAAGCTGTTGCTGAAGGTTGGAACAGACAACTTAGGAATCTTATGAGGTAATTATTGTCTCTTTGCTCTAACTTTTTAGAAAATACTTCACTTTAGTAATACCTCTAGCTACTTTCAGCAAAGTTACAATTTCTTTTTCTGTTCAATTCAATTTCATATATCATCTCAGATCAGCGTGGAGATACCAATTACCAAGCCCAGTGATAGAATCCTTAGCAATAAGCTATGTCTTTCTGGAAAATTTTCAAGGATCTGCACTACTTGTATTTCAGCTTTTTGATCAAATATATGTTTATCTTACCTTTGTTTTCTAAAGGAAAATACAACATTTTTTTGACCTTAAAGCAATATTTGTCATCCTGGAGTGTACCTAAAAACACATAATTAGAAAATCTTTCTTAAAGCTCTTTTTTTTTTTTTTTAATTTAAGCCAAATATTAAAAGAAATCCAGAAGTTACATCTCTGAGCAATTTCTATGTCTTTCTTAAGGTTGAAAGGAGTTGCTCTTTAAAAAAAAGGTCTCTGTGCATCATTCACTTGATTACTTTTACAGTAAGTAGGAGAAAAAAGGGCTCAGGGGTCATGGAAGATAAATGGAAAAAATGTGTTAATAGAAATCCATCAATGACACGTCCAGACAGAGTGGAAGAGACAACTTGCCTTTCCTTTGTATATACACTAACACAAGAACATTTTAGGAATAGTTTGTGAGAAATAGATTTTTTCCCAGCCATTTATTTAGATACTAAGAAACCATCTAATTTTTCAAGATAAATTCTTCATCATTAACTTTAAAAAAACATCATAAAAAAAGGAAAAAAAAAAGAAAATCTATACTTTTCTTTGGTTTAAGGATGTCCAGCTCTGGTCTATGAGAGCTGTTTCCTGCATCAAAAAAGATGTACTAGTACATATACTAGTAAGAATTTTTTTATCCTGAATGATACTAAAAATAAACTATTGATGACTTGTGCACCATGTATTTTTTAGATTGCTTTTGGGCAAACTTATCCTTCCTTCTTTTCTCAAAGCACATTCTCCATCACAAATTCCCAGCAGAGATTTTACCTTAACTTTCTAAATAGAAACTCTCAGTTTCCGAATATGGATGTAATCTATTTGTTAAAGACAGTTTTCATACCTCTAACAGTTATTGTGGGTGGGTTTTCTGTTTGTTTGTTTGTTTGTTTTTAAATTTCCTGGAGTCTGAGATTCATTTTCAGAGGGGAAAGATTCACCTTTTTCATTTTGGCAGCCTTGCTCTGAGAAATTTTTACAGATGACTGAGGTAGAAAAGTCTACATGCTCCAGTGCATAAGCAGCTCTGAAACACATATAGTTTAGATGGAATTTCATCTATTCTGAGTATATGAAAGCTTATAACACCCAGGTAAGGCAAATTTCTTGTCCATAAAATTTAAAGTCTAAAGTAATCATAGTACTGTCATTAACTTCTTCCTGAATAGAATCATAGAATCTTAGAATAGTTTGGGCTGGAAGAGACCTCCAAAGATAAGCTAATTCAGATGCCAAATAGACACCAATTACAGTATCTGAACTGAATGATAGTCTTGAAAATTTTATGTAAATTCCCCTGGGTCTGACTTCAAATAAATATACTTGTTTAATATTATATAGTTCATATTTAAGTTATGTACAGGTCAGAGATGTTTGGAGGTTGAGGTACTTAATGCCTTTGAGCTTTATTTATGGTCATTGGTTAAATGTCCTAATTCACTAAGGAGACAAACAATTTCAAGTATTCAATGAATTCAGTGGTATTAATAGGTAATCAGGGAGATTTTCTGAGTAATTACAAGAGAAATTATCAAGTAATAGTGTACCCTCAGAAAAGTGAAAACATATGCCTATCTGTGCTACAGGTTCCTGACAAGTATCACTTCATAATTCTACCAAAGATTGAACAAAGAAATAGAAAAAAAATTAAAGGAGTTAAGGTTTGGGATTTTACCACCTAGACTAGCAAAACATTAATAAATGTTATTGAGGTATTTTTTCCTTCCTGAAATGAAAAAAATAATTTTTCATTCATTAATAAATAAAAGAAGAATTTTTTGCAGAAAAAAGTAGAAAGAAAAGTGAACTGAACTGTTGGAACTCAGGACATCCCTCTGGGTGTCCAGAGTTGCCGGGACCCCTACCAGGGGGCTCAGAGACCCTGGCACAGATCCTAAAACACCTGAGGTTTCGATTATGACCTGTGGAGCAAATTACCAGCTGTGTATGAAGATCTGCAAGCCACAGCAGTTTAAGTAGTGCAATAATAAAATTATCACTGAGTGAAAAAGTAGATTTTTGGGAGTTTTAGAATGGTGGTTTTGGGATTAAGATGGAGGGATTTGGGTGTGTCTAGCCTTTCTTCTTCTTCTTCTCTGCCTCCATCTTCTGCTGTGATGTTGGCACTTTTAGATTGGTTGAGAGTAGAAGCTCACTGTCTAGTATAGGTGATAGGTATTGGAAAGTAATTGTAAACATGTTACATGCAGTTTTTAGTGTAAAGAGAAAACACCTCCCTGGGGGCAGGCAGGGTGCCTAGAACTGTCCTGCTGGACGGACCTTGGCAGGGCAGGAGGAAAATTTTTATAGATAAGAAGCAATAAACAATTCTGAGACTGAAAACTGAAGAACTCCAACTCATCCTTCGATCGCGTGGGCTGAAGCAGAGACTTTTTACACATCTTGGGGTCACAGTAATCTGCACCTTTTGAGACTAAAGTGACTGACAAGACCCCAGTATGCAGTCTCATAACAGGAAGAATAACAACTGCAGAGAAAAAGGAAATGTGCAGTTTAATTTCAAGCTTTCCTTGTCTGGTATTCAACCACTCGCTCTGGAATAACTAGTAGGATACAGAATCATAGCATTGAATGGGAAGGAACGTTCAAATACTGGCTAGTCCAGGACCCCATCATGGGCCAGGATGTTTTTCACAAGATCACATTGCTCAAAGCCCCACCCATCCTGACCTTGAACAATTGCAAGGATGGCATCTACACCTTCAACCTACTCCTTTGTCTTACCACCCTCATCATGTAAATGGTTTTCTCCAGTCTAAACCTAGCCAATTTCAGTTCAAAGCAACTGCCCCTTCCCCTGGTACTACAGGCCCTAGTAAACTGGCCCTATCCTGTTTTGTAAGCCCCTTTGAGTACTGAAAGGCTGAAAGAAGGTCTTCTCAGAACTTTCTCTTCTTCGAGACTGAGCAACTCCAACTCTGTCAGTCTTTCTTCATAGGATAAGTGTTTCAGTTGTCTGACTATTTTCATGACCCTCCTCTGGAACTGTGTGAAAAGATCCATGTCTTTCATGCCCTGGGTGCAATTGTCCTGGTGGGACGTCATGACAACAGAGTAGAGGAGGAGAATCTCCTCCCTGGACTTGCTGACCATCCTTCCTTTGATAAAGCCCAGGATGAAATTTGCTTTCTGAACTGCAAACAGACTGACAACTCCTGTCTAATTTTTCACCCACAAATATCCCCAAGTTGTTCTCTGCTGGGCCACTCTAAATTCATCCATTCCTTAGTCTGTCTCAGTACTGGGAGTTGCACCCAATTCAGGCTCATAACCTTGCCCTTGGCCCCACCCCTGAAGCTTTTCAAGCTCCCTCTGAATGTTATCTGTTCCCTCTAACAAATCTTCGCAGCATGGTGCAATATGAAATCTTGCTGAGGGTGAGGTCAGTTCTATTGTCTATGACATTGATGAAAATAATCAATAGTCTTGGTCCTAGTACAGGCCTTACCTTGGGTAAGCACTCATTACTGATTTTCACTTGGCCAAAGAACTATAATTCTTCTGACTATAATTCTTTGGATATGGCCATCCAGCCATTTCATTATCCATCTAACAGTTCATCCATCAAACTCCTATCTCCTAAATTTTGCAGCAAGAACATTGTGGGGGACCATATCAAAACCCTTACAGATATCCAGGTAGATCACAGCTGTGACTGTTGACTGATGCAGTCACTCCATCACAGAACACCACTAGATTAGGCAGACATACCTACAATTTATATAATTTACAGCAGAAGGGGTAAAAAAGACAGAAAGAAGAATAGATTAGTATAGGCATCAAACTTCTGTACAATATTCTTCAGAAACAAAGTATAATTGAATTTTGTGAATTTTGATGTAAAAAAGGCTAAGGTTTAGGTCTTTTGTTTAATCATGTCTCAAATTTCATTACTAAATTATATGTTATTAAACATTAACAGAAAAGATTTGTACTTAAATAAATGCAACACATTAACAAAGTGTCTGCTCTGCTGTAATAGAATAGTACACTCAGATATTATAATGCTTTAATAAAAGACATGCATGCTTGCAAAGTTTTGGAGTCAAAGCTATGCATAACACACAATAACTTTAGTTCTCAGTATTAGCTGGTATAAATAACTCCACATTTAAAACCCAACATGAATTTAAAATTCAACATGAATGAGGGCAATTTAATGAAACTTGTAGAATGGACAGAAATTGGGAAAATAAACAAGATTGGAAAGATTTAAAAGCAATTATATTTAAAAATACATATCCTCATGATCAAATAATATTCATAAGTATTTCAAAGCATGTCATCATAAATCATATCATGCCATCCAGACACTGCACTGTGCAATAAAAAGTAAGAAATCCATTAAAAAAACAGCCTTAATCATCCAAAGTGGACATCAAATTTTTTATCTTTCCAACATGAATACAGGAGATTATTCCTTTATTTTTCAAATCAGACAACAGCAACAGAAAACAAAGTAATTTGCTTTTCAATCTCTCCCATGATCCCAAGTGAGCTGCCAAATATATTTCTTTTCAGACAAACACACCCCATTTCCCCTTCATTTTTGTTTTTTTAATTTTAATATTTAATTTAGTAGACAAAATCAAGCTATTGTGCACACAATTTTACTCTTTTTTCGCTTTTTTTCTATACTTAATTTCTTCTTTTACCAAATAGTGGGATAAGACAACTGCCCCTTGCTTCAGCTATTATTTTGAAAGTTCCTGAAAGTTTTCTCTTATAGCAACCTATGTATATTTTTTTTCAGCCTCAACATATTTAGGAAAAAAAAATTGAGAAAGCCACACATTTTGTTTCGGCTCAAATCATTGACATTTCTTTGGGTAAATTGGTATACTTAAGTTTCTATTCCTTATCTGCATGAAAAAAAAATAGAAGTCTTGAAGTCTCTTATGACATATACCCTATTTTTTACTGAATTCTAATCAGTGTTTTGAAAGCAAAATCTAAGTGCTTGTCTTCTGTAGTTATCTGTATTTAAATTACTTAATGTAAAAAGGAACCTGCTATCGAATGTCAGAATAAATATGGGTTAAAGACAAACATTTAGTCTATTAAACTATCCATTCCTTTTCTCCTGTCTGTTTCTCTACTTTGGCTTCACACTTCACAGCTTCCAGTGATATTGTGCACATCTTCAGTAAGTTGAAGTTTCATTTATTAGAAAAAAATAAGTTAGCTCATTTAATACACTTCATGCTATGCACTACCTGAGACATGGAGCCTGTGAATAGATCAAATGATCATGTAGCTTTACCTGCCTAGAGGCACACGTGGTCAAAGCACTAACAATGTCCTGTTTCTCATGGCCTGATAAAAAATTAATGAACTCTAATCTTATATACTTATTTGGTTAAACTCTCTTCTGAGGTTTCATTAAAAAGATGTCATATAATTATTATTTATGATAAATATATATATGGTATTTATACATAAATATTATATATAAATAGAAATACAAATCTTATTTATGCTAAAAAGCTTCACAAGCTCATTCCCTGAATTGTAAAGTAGTTTTTTATTGTTCGCCCCCAATGGATCTGACCTTAGAAAAGCCTGGAGTGCACACTAAAACCATTCTTATTTTGAACCTGAGAAGCACCTTTGTGCAGTTAAACCTGGGAAAGGTGAGGGTATAGCAGAGGTTTCTGAGAAAGATCTTACACCAAATCCAACACCAGCACTTTCCTGGTTGATGGTTTTCTTTACTGAAATTCTTTTCTTATCCTTGATTTTGTAGTTGGAATTTGAATCTTTGAAATTCTTATCAGTGGAAAACATCAAAGTTGGTTGATTCCTCTTGTGGGCAGCTTTCTATCCAAAAGATCTTCAAATATTAATATTTACACATCACTTTTTATTAACTGATGGAAAGATGACCACAAAATTCAGAACATGGCAATGATATCAGGGATGCCCCGTTACAGCTGTAGATTCTGGGATTGGAAATTATTAATTTAAAGTGCATGCAGTGAGGAAGCCATGGCTGCTGGAAACATCCAAGGAACTTGGGCCAGAGCTGCATCCAAAGGTCACAACTCTTCTGCTTTTTATGAGGAGATGTGTTTTGGTCCAGAGTGTGACCTGTGACCCATCCAAAAGGTGGATTTGAGATGCCATGGGCACAGCCTGAGTGCTCAGATTTATGTTTTACCACCAAACTTAAAACTCAGCAAGTCATATTGCACAAACTACAGGCACAAAATTAGCATGTCTGACAGTTTGTAATTCCACAGAACTTAAATGGAAACTCTTAATGAAATAGAAGTCATTTATTCCTTAAAAATTTCCAGTTTGAAATCTTGGTGCCATATTTTATGTCAATATTCATTTAGAAGAAAAAAAAATGAAATTGCTTCATATTTCTCCATATTAGCAAGCATTAGGTGACTTTAATATTGTGACTGTCATAGATTTCCAAGACTATGCCATTTCCTGTGAGAAAGGGCCATGAAGGACTGAGGAGGCTAGAATAGTAGGATAAAATTATCCCAGTAGATTTTCAGATGAATGGACATCCTTTTTTTCAATTCAATTTGCAAGTATAATTTTTCTGTGACTCTTTACCTGTGTAGTGGCAGAGGGCAGCAGAGAAGAGAGCTATATGAGGAGAACTGAGGTCAATGATCTGCTCAGCCTAGTGGCAGAGCTGAGATGAAGTAGAAAGACAAAGAAGTATTAGAGATTCTGAAGAAGACATTCTCTGGTGGAGCTGCATTCTACCATGCCTTAGACAAACAAATTCTCTTTGTTCCTTTATCAATTGTAAATTTATCACTTTTCCAAGCTTATGTTTCATTTACAGAATTGTTTACTGAACTTAGAAAAACTGGAAGGAATTGAAAGAAATAGGTATTTGGGTTTACATATAGAGGCTAAGGAATTTGTGGGGGTTTATACTTTTAGAAGTGAACGCATTAAAAATACTGATGTATCACAGACCATATTTTAATATACTAAGAACAATCACATCTTTGCATTATTTGCTAAAATAAGCACAGACCCTCTAATTTTGTTAAAGATGAGCAAAAGATATTCCTTCCTGTGTTTTAAGCCCTCTACAGATCTCCCTGATAGGACACAAATCCAGGTCCCCTTGGTTCTTCCTCTCCCCACTCTGACTCTGCCAGCTTCCTGCCCTATCTGTCTGCCCTGGTTGCTCAGGAAAGCAAATGAGGCTGGTGTAGGAACTGAAGTGTAAATTTATCTCTGAGGTGTCTCATGCCTGAATTGCTTCTTCCATCTGAACAAGTAGAATCTGCAACTTCATAGAAATATACTAAAATAGAAGTCTCTTCATACAGAGATTCCATCTGCACAGAGTTCATACACTACAATTTGACTCAACAGTATAAAAGGAAAATTGAGGCATTATGCACAGATTTTTTTTCATTCCTGTAGCATTTTGCCTGAACATAAGAAGCTTACTAGTCACCTATAAAAGATGTAATATACCCATATGTCCTAGGTTGCAATTTAAAGATGTATTCTATTCCCATCCTCAAGAGCTGCTGAAACCAGGAGAGGCATTGTTTTTCCTTTTCTCCTGTTGATGGGTCTACCAATGCCTTGCTGCATGACTCAGAGATAACTCCCCCCAGGAGCCATTTCTTTTTAATGGACAATCAAGGAGCCACCACATGACTCATGGAATGATAATAGCCTGTGATAACAGTGAGATGCTCTGCCCAGGGGGTGGGGGGAAGCTAAGCATCCCCACCTGGACATAATCTGGGCTTTGGGACAGAGCAAGCTGCCCTTACCCACTGGTTTCCAGGGGACAAAGATGACCAAATCTTCTTTATGGGATCACCACTTCAACAAGACCATTTCATCTGGATTGCTACCAGATGATTACCACCCTAATTAGAAGGGTGTCAGGTTGTATTCTGACTCTGTCCGTGGGTTTTCTTTTGTATTATTAAATGTATTTTTTTTCCTTTTCCTAATAAATTGTATTTCTGACTTAGAATCTCTCACTGGTTTTGCTTTCAAACCAGAACACCATAAAAATACTGTTTTATAAAATTCTGAAATAAAATATTTTCCCCTCCCTACACCTGAAAGTTCTGGATGAAGGGATTTATTTGGTCAAAATTGATTCATGACCTCTCTCTGGAAAAGAGTTAACCAAACAAAAATCTCTAAAGCAATAGTTTCTTGAAACACTAAAAATGTGCTTGTTTGTCTTTAGGTTATCCAAATTGCTTCTTTATTACTGTTTTCTCAATGTTTTTAATCTATGAAAATGCTTTGCTTCTCAGCCTTTGTCTCTATTAGGTGCAACCTGTATGAAATGTTCAAAACCTAAGCAAGATGTGTCAATCGATTCTACTTTGTATACTCTTCATTGATACTTCAAAATTTTTCTAAGCAAATTAGCTTTTAGAAAAAAGTAGTCTTCAGTTCTTCTTTTGAAAAGTTTATTTTTACCTCGTTCTAGCAATTTCAAAATTCCCATATAGTCCATATTTACTGAGATTTTCTGCAATCACTACAGTTACAAACAGGAACGCTATAGTGGATTACACAGGAATTTGCAAAAAAAGGTGAAGTCTTTGCTGCATTAAATTATAATCCCAGACATGTTTTTGTAATAAGATGAGCAATTTCAAGTTAATAGTCTTAAATGCAGCTGCCAGTTTAAACACAAATGTTCTTTGTCTGAGTTTTTTGAGATAGGAGATTTTAACTGTAAATTCTTTTGATACTTAAACATTTAGATAATTATAAAAAACAATACCAAAAAAGATACCAACATTAAAAAAATGTTTAAGTAATAACTTTAAATAATGCAAAATATTATTGAAAATATTTCATTTCCTGTTATGTAATATGCAGTTTTTAATCCATTGAATACTATGAAATTGAAAATATTGAAAGAACTAAGCACTGTAAATTTAATCAGTTCATGTGTCAAAATGCTGACAGATAAGTACTGTCAAAGCCTATTCCAAGCTTTCAATAATTGAATCTTATCAGTCAAGCAAATGACTTAGCTAAAGATTCTCTTATAAATGTCTTTTAAACTCAACCACAAAACAAGAGAAAAAAGATGAACACACACTAGAAAAAGTGGCAGTTTTGTTCACCTTCACTAATGTCTTCTGTAGTGCTAAACCCCTATAAAATCTAAGCCTATGTCTTTCAACACCAGTTTGCTTTGCTGTGTAAAGGAAATTTTATTCTAATTTTTTTATTTGTCACTGTTCCACAACTTCCCATTGTGGCTTTTGAATTGACTGCACTAAAACATGCTACACAAATTCCAATCTGATTGTACAATAATTCCCATAATATCAGATGTCTTTTTTTCCATTTAGCATTCTCTTACTTCTTCATTGTATTTCTTTTTTCTTTGCCTGAGTCATACCCTGTTTCTTGCCTACCTGCATAGTGCCAAGATATAGCTAGAGTTTCCAGCAGTACAAGCAGGTCAGCAGAAAGCTAATACACATTCAAGGGAGAAGTACAGCAAAAAAAGACTTGTCCACAGCATAATAAAAGGACAACCCTTCTATTCATTATTTAGTTCCATTACAGTTTTAGGATTTGTTCTTTAGGATCATCCTGAAGAGCCTATTTTTTTGAGAGAAGATAAACATCTGGGCAGATAGAGTGCTGAACTTCTGTTTTCCTCATTTCTGTGTTTCTCATCCGTTTTTCAAAACTACTAGTTTCTTGTAACATGGTTCCTCCTGAAATCAAGCATTTGTCTTCTACATTTTTTTTGCAAACTGGTTAACATTAATTTATTAAAAGATTTTTAAAAAAATATTAGAAAACAAAACCAATGTCACAAGTTGCACCTTTCCCATAAACTCACCATGATGAGAATAACATGTGATCTTAAGTACGTCCCAAAAACATATCAGAAAACTCTTGAAAACAACAGTTATCTGAATTTATTGAACTTACTTTAAAAACTAAATGAGGTAATTACCTACCCAGACAATAAAGGAGACAATAATCCATTGTTACATCTAGTGACAATGATCTTACATTTTATTTAACGCAACTGATGTTTTAAAACTGGAATTGTTCTGCAGAGCAACTTAATACTATTCTATCCCTATGACCTGGTTCAAGGCAAATTGGGGAGAGAACCCCCAAAGGGGCTCCTCTAGGACAGCAGATTCAATCGGCCCCTCTTCCCAACCGGTCTGGGAGAAAATACCTCCTTGGACAAAAGTGGAAAAAAACTGTTTATTAAACAATAAAACCTAAACAATATTAAAAAAAAAAACCCTTGCTGCTCCAAAAGAGATGACAAACCCAGACAGTCCCCTCCCCGGGTTGCAGTTCAGCTCACTCAGTCTCTCATCAGTCCCTCCGGTGCTGGAAATGCCACGGCCCCAGCCTGGTGAGCCACAGGTGCGAGCTGCTGGTGCTCTGCTGGGTGTTCAGTCCAGGGCAGGTTTACACAGGTCCAAAGAAAAGGGAAAAAAATAAACCACAGTCCAGGGAACTTTTTTGCCTCAGCTAGCTAAACTAACTAATAGCCAAGGAGAGCTCTGTCCCACTGTCCGTCCACCCACAGACAACACAGTCTGGGAGCAGGAATGTGGAGGAGTGAGTGCAGTGTCTGAAAACAAACTGCACGCTTCTTCTCTACCCCCTTCACCCTCTGGAACAAGTCTTAAAGGTGCAAAACTTCTTATTCAGCATAAACAGAACAAGAGTACTGGGGATAAAAGTGTCATATAGTCAACCTAGGATGTACTAAAACAACGCTAAATAACAAAATAAAAAAGAAAACAACCCCACAACCAAACCAGGATAAAAACAAAAAAACCCAACAAAACTCAATGACAACAACAAAAACCACCATATAAACAAAATTAAAAGTAAATAAAGAAGAAAAAGAAGAATTTTAAAAGCCTCCCCCAAAAAAAAGCTAAGGCTTTTTAATAGAACGCAATAGAAAATATGATAGAACAGAAATATTTCAGCTGGGGGGCCTAAAATGATCATCCAGTCGAACTGCCTGACCAATCCATGGCTGATCAAAAGTTAAAGCATGTTCTGAGGGGCATTGTCCAAATGCCTCTCAAATACTGACAGGTTTGGGGCATTGGCCTCCTCTCTAGGAAGCCCGATCCAGGTTTTGACCAATCTCTCAGTAATAAAATTATTCCCAATGTCCATTCTAAGCTTTCCTGAGTCCTGCCATTGAATCCCAAGGAGAAGAGATCAGCATTACATCATCATTTCCCCTCTTCAGAGGACAATAGAGTCTTATTTTCCATAGTTAAATTTTTATTTTAATAATGATATCCAAGGAAATAAATTCTAATTTTATGCATAGACTTGTAGAATCAAGTTCATAGAGATATAGAAAAGAAGATGGACAAATGTTTTACTACTAGTTTTATGAAGGATAAGTGGTATGCATAAAGGTTACCCTGTTTCATTTCTGTTACTTATTTTTTATCACTAGCATTCTTGGCAGTACTCTTAAGAGGTAATAAGCTGAAGAAGAAATATTGAGGTTTTGTCTGAGCATAAGGAAACACTCTTTTACTGTGATGCTGAAGATTGCTTATGGCTGCAGTCTCCATCTTCAGAAGTTTTCAAAAGCTGTCTGAAAATGGGCCCAGGTAGTCTGCTCTTCATTGGCTGTTTGAGCATTAGGGTTTGACAGGGTGATATCCAGAGGTCCTTTTTAACATCAACCATTCTGTGATTCTTTGAAGCCAGTGAGAACAGGAAACTGTGACTTGCAGGCCAAACATTTCCCTTTTAGAGAAGCATCTAAGTGAAAAGATTCTCCTTTCTTTATTGACTTGGTAAGAAGTTAGGACTGCAGAGGATGCTCTGGATCATGTGGTTTGTTTCTGTCTGCTGTAGCAAAGTATGCCATACAGCAATATCCATAAACACATCAATTATAAATATAAACCCCACAAAGTCTTTACAAGTTGCTCCAAATTTCTTCCTATCTAAAGGGTCAATATGTTAATCTTATTTTCAGCCAAGATATTTCATTAAATCACATTACTTATTCTTAAATTTGGGCCATTCAACTTCTCATGGTAAATTTTATCCATTTGATCCACACAAGGCATAGTTCTACCTCTCTACTTAGCTGCATATATGGATTTGCATAGAGACAGTGAGAGGTACTTCTAAGCATAATAAAAAGCTTTCAGAGTCATTGCTGGACTAGCCAGTGGCAAATTGCCAGCATATTTCCAGTAAGAAGGCTGTGAAAAGCCTAAAAAGTTTTTCTTCCTTCTTAATGTTTATCTTTCAATGAATTTATGGAAATAATGTTACACTAATGTGGTTTGGTGAAAGTGAAATGCCCCTCCTCTGGTTTTACTTTTTGATTGATATGTGATCACAAGTGAATTCAACAAAGGAAAAAAAAAATCCTTTACTCTTTCACATTTGGTAGGTCACTGTCAGTGTCTCTACACTGAAATATTTGCTACCAAGCTTTCTGCTGACATCAGCAGGCAGTGTAAAAATCCAGGTCCAAACCATCTTGCTGCAGAGAACAATTTTTTTCCAAATTACAGTAAAATCAGGCAAACAAAGGGAGTCCACACACAGGAATTTTGAGGTATTTTTTTAGTGTGTATGCAGGCTAAGGAGTAAATCCACTTGGAACAGTACCTCCAATAAGCCTCTCAACGAGAAATTAATAATGGCTAGCATCTTAGAAATTCATGCAGTGCGGCATGTGCTCTTTGATGATAAATGGACAGAGAGATATCCTCTGAAGTGAGCAATCTCAGTTTCCCATATACACTTTGCTTTCTTAGGGCCAGATGGAGAGAAATGGTAATGTAATGACCTTCTCCCTATGGATTCAAACACCTGCAATCCAGCAGGCAATGTTGCTAATGTACTGCTGGCCATATAATTGCTGAACAGGTGTCTTCCAGGGAAAGAATGCAGCAGGAACAAGCTTCCAGGGCAACTGGATTAGGAACATTTCAGCCTGCTCATTGAACAGACTGAACAGTAGATTAGATTACAGAAAATATTAGTTCATACCTATATGTATATATATACATGCATCTACGAGGATCTATCTCTACCATCTCTATCATCTCTATCTATCTCTCATCTATCATTCAGTTTCCAGTTTTGTAACTGGGAGCAGTGCACCTAGGGAGGAAGGAATATGGAAAGAAAAGAAATGAAGACGTAAAACTACAGATCATTACCTACTCAATCCAAAATACAATGGAATGAAGATTGGCTATTAAAATAATGTAAATCAGATGAAAAACTATCATCTTGCTTTTATGCAAACCACAGATTATGATTATTTTCAGTGTGGTCTTTTTTTTTTTTTTTTTTTAATTCACCGCATTGCCTGCCCAATTTTCTTCCCCTGTGTTATTTTTTACAGACATTTGCATTTGATATTTTTTAGTTTTAGTTTTGGCTGTCATGAGTGTAATGATATTACTTTAAGACGAGTTTTCTACAGTACCGCATTCTTATGGGGATGTAGTTTTGACTGCATGAAGATATTGCAGCTCAGCTTAGTATAAGCTCTTTGTGTGTAGTAATGTGCTTCACCAGCAATGTGCACTGTGGAAAGAGCAAGAACTGATGCAATCAAGCAGTGTCACTTAGGAATACAGACAAACACTGGGAGACATGGTCTTTTTATCAGAAGTCTGTTTTTCTCCTAAAATAAATGACTGCACCATTTCTGTGGTTTTTTACACTTTCTCTTACCACAAGTCACTCATTTCCTGAAATATGGATTTAGAACAGTGAATTTCAATCTCTTTAGATTTGCTGATTCATTTGCAGTTACCCTTTAAAGTTGCAAAATTCACACTAAACAAATGAAAATTTCCCCCAAAGGAAATAGTTTTGTATTTGCATTCCACAGATCGCTCACTAGTTGCTGGACCACTTGTTTATTACAGTGAAGAAAATGTGCCACACATTATCTGTGACTCAGAATGGACAAGACTTCTTAGTAAAACACAATCTCAAAAGAAGTAAGGACAAAGAATACCTATGTAATTACAAAAATTTCCATGCTAACAGACCCTAAGAACAGGGTCTGTCACCTGGTCTTTTGAATATAATTTAGGGCCCTGGGAGGATGTTCAACATCACTGCCATTGGCTTATTTCTCCCAGGAGTGCAATACTGAATCTTCATCAGATATGACATGAGGGTTAATTATGGGACTGTGGCAAACCTTCATGTTTCTCTCCAGAGCTCAGGAAAATGAAGTGCTGTGACTTATTACTTTAATTCTCAGCTGCTGTTGTATCACTGTTCCCTTTGTGCTTCTGTTGATATTATTTGTATCCATTAATTATTACCATTATTAGCTTTATGTACCCATATAGACCCTAATTTCTTCTTTTAAAAAATAACTGTCTTGCATGTTCTCCAAAAATATAACAGGTGATTTTCTTTGTGAACCTAAAAATCCCATTATTCCGGTAAAACATACTTCCTTATTGATATTTTATTTAATGTAACATCAAAAAAACCCCAACCTACCCAAAAAAACTGACTTAAAAACTTAGGAGTGATATAAAGTGCCCTGCTATGTCTTGAATAATGCAGAATGAATTTTTTGAAGATAATGCTTTTAAAACAAAAATAAAAAACCAATATGTTCTATTTACATATAGGGTCCACATTTTTTCCTCACAGGAAATATGTATCTCCCTTTTGAAATCAAACAAAATCTATAGGTCTTTGCAATTTGCTAAATTTTGCTAAATTTTTTTTCAGGTTTTTTTGTGTTTTTAGACAAAGTTTTACAGATGGAAAACTTAAGATCAGAGATTCAAATCCATATGCAGCACATACAAGTCAAAGAGTAGAGCCTGAGCTGAGTTTTCTTTCTTCAAAACGTCTTTCATTTTTTTGGAGTAAAACTTGTTCAGTTTTCCAAACACTGTACCCTACACATGGTAAGCCCTCTGAAAAACACAGCAAAAAATTTAAACTCTGTGCTATTGTGTTTTCAAGAACCCACAGAAATAAAATTCTAATAAGGGAAAAATATGGGACCTGGTAGAAAGAATAATAATTAAAGACACACTCACAAAATTGATTTTGTATTAAACAGCCAGAGGCTATTGTTACAGTGTTTTGATTGTTTTCATCAGATTTTTTTTGGAAACTATTTTGTTACACACATACTGGTAGAAAATGGTGGCTTCCCGAAAACGCATTTTTTGTGGGAGCATACTAGACTGAACATAATTTTAATTGGTGAAATGATCTCAGTTTCAGAACCAATAGCCCTGTGCTAAATAAATTGAGGTCAAATCCAGAACTGAATATCTGCCTCAGTCAGAAGTAATACCTGAATTTAGCCATCTTGCTTGTAGTGGGACCTATTTCTTTTTTGAGGAGGAAGTAATGAAATTTCCGTTGTTCCCATCAGAACTGCTCTACTTCATATGTACTCTTTGGGAGAAAGGGAACAAAAGGAGCTTCTACAGACACACTTTGAAGTCTCTTATCACAATCAGAACTTGGTTCTGTCATCTGAACTGAGTAACATCACCAAGGCATTTTCTTGCTTTCTTTAAAAGAACACAGCTGTTTCAAAGGTTTCAGAAGTGTTTGAAACTATTTATACTATAGCTCTGTTTGATGGTGAGGGAAAATAATTTCCCATCTTCACCTCTTTCTCTCTTGCCAATATCATACTTTTTCTTGTTTAAATATTTACAGCTAACTGAACAAACAATCTACACTAGATGATGTTTTGACCAGCTGTTTGATATGTGTACTGATGTGCATCTAATTATGTATTTCATAATATTTTTTCATTGTTGCTATAATTATTTTAATGTAACTTTCATCTTTATTTCAATTATAGTTAGTTACACACATAAATGTAAGTGGTCCCTGGTCTTCAATCATTTGTTTTCCTCTATGTGTTCATAAACACTGTTTTTTCATTGAGCTATCAAAGCAAGCTCAGCATGTCATTTGTACTTTTAACAGATAGATGTGCAGATGGTATTTGTCAGGTGAATTTTATTTCAAATTCATGTGCTATTATTTTGTATTCCCTTTTTTATCCTTTTGGGGGTTTTTATGTGCAAAAAAAAAAACCTCAGCCAAGTTATCATGCCATCAAAATACTGCTTTCCTTCTCCTCCTTCCCTGTAATCTGACATATAGAAACCAGTGCATGGAATTACAGTTCCGACCACTCTATTTCCACAGTTTTCAACTCTGTGATTTCCACTCTAGTCCATTCTTGAGATTTGTGCTTGAGAACAGCCCAAGCAAATCTGCAATAGGAATGCAGTGTAGTTTCTAACTTAACATTCAAAGTTCCCTAATATGACACATTTTAATTTAGGAATATCTTCTGAAATAATTTTAATTTTAATTTTTGTGTTCATTTTTCAAGCTCAATTTGCATTTTTGACCTTGAACACCAGTTAGTGGTCAGTAAATTGAGGACTCTCTCATTTGCCAGAAGCAGGAATAACCTTTGATTGTCCCAGTTTCCCTAGGACATGATCTAAGTAAATATTGCTGGTGTTACTTTCTGGGTCTACTATTCAGCTTTGCAGCCTATTGTGCAGTGTTTTGGATGCTTGTAAACTGCTTCTGTTGTTCCTTAGGTAAGTATATGAAATCCACCTTTTCTGTAAGTTAATTATATAAAATCCATTACCAAAGCTCACTTTACTGAGACTACACTCTATTGGATTTGAAAGTTTTACTTACTGGCAGGAATGTCTAAGCACAGAGGACTGGAATACGATGTAACTGAGTGCTCCAATTTATTTTTGTCAGGACTCTAGTCCAAGAACTGAGTCAATTCAATGCAAGGAAGGGTAGGGGGTTGCCTCTCTGGCTTTAACAGTCTTTGTGCAGAAAGGCAAAGAAACAACAGAAAGGAAAGAAAGTAGATATGGGGATGAAATAAGGCATCAACAACGGAGTACACAGGAATCTGGAGGTATAATAGGAAGCAGTATGTTTTTGGACTTAAAAGCTATAAGTCTAGGAAACTGGAGAATGTAAAGACTGGTTTTTCAATGGGTCATGAAACAGATACTAAATGTGACAGAATTTGAAAAATAAATATAAAAGTTATCACATATCCTAAAATCTAAAAAAATATAAATATTTTATGAAAAATTATACTTAAAATATCTTCTGGCATGATTAGAACTCACAAAATCACAAATATCATTGGCTTGGGAAGGAGTGCGATATTATTTGTTATGATTATCATACTTTCCTAGTAGTTAATTCGATCATGAAAGATAAAGCTCTCACTAGGAAACAGGCAAATAGAAGTCTTTTTCTTATAAAAATAAGTATAAACAAATTTGTAATGGAAGACAGCAATGCTTCTATATGAATTCTGCTAATTTCCAAGGAAGAGGAAATTTATTCTGTTTCTAGTGAAATATAGAAAAGGACAATCCACAAGAAAGCTACTCCATTCCTCAGGAAAAGGTAGAATTGAAGTTTTCTCCGAGCATAAGTTTGGAAGAATAAGTATTTAAAAATGGCTTATCGAGCTGATTCAATGAAAAGGCATAGATGTGAATGATGGGCAATAATAAGAAATCAGAGCTGTTAATAATGGACAGCTCATT
The DNA here is from genome assembly GCF_963513975.1 of Fringilla coelebs. NCBI lineage: Eukaryota > Metazoa > Chordata > Aves > Passeriformes > Fringillidae > Fringilla > Fringilla coelebs. The sequence goes on along the minus strand of NC_140029.1, from coordinate 23,417,368 downwards.
CATTATTGAAATTGATGTCTCAGAAATGTAAATAAAGACAAGTAAAAATTAAAGAATCTAAAATAAATACTCACAATTTAGTAAAGACTGACAGGGTTCAACTACATGGGTTTGTTACAAAACCTTTGGGACTGGAAACACTTGTATTGGATTTGTGTTTGTTTGATTTTTTAACACAGTACAATTTCAGGAAATGCATGCAATAGACACTCAAATAAAGACCATTTTCCTGAATTGGATATATTGTCAATTGCCTCTTAAATCAATCACAGTATCCAAATAATATAATTATTTTTCTGTATAAAAATAGGTTTTCCTTCCAAACATATATTTATAGAAGCCAGCAATTTTTTGCTGAATCAATGCATTTTCATTTACATCAATATATTTATTTCTCAGCTCCAGATTTTTCAGTCAAAAGTATTGCTCATCCAGTGCATATTTCCAGACAACACATATCCAGTCAAGCTAACTCAATACAGCTGCATCTGCTATTCTCCTATGAATAAATACAATGTTTTTCTATGGAATTGAATTCATTTTATTGAAAATAACATATCTGAAGCTATCACACTTTACATTAAATCAGCATGGTGCAAGTGCAACCAAGATTTGTCATTTATTTTTCAGCTTCTGCTGAATGCGTACTCACATATTGAATAGGCAGTGTTTTATTGGTCAAAACTTGGAGCTAGTTGAATTTATATATTCAGGTATTTTCCAAGTGGAGCTCAAATGCTTGCACTAGTGATGGAAAACCAGGCCTCATTACTCAAGCAATTTTGCTTTCCTGTAAGTTCCAATTCTAAAGACTGACAGGTGAAGGGCAAAAGATTCTGGAGACCAATTCCTCAAGATCTCATTACAATCTCTTTCTCTTCTCTACTTGCTAAGTGTAAGTTGCCAGTAGTGAAAAAAGTGACTGTTTGGGTTACAGATCCAGAAAGTATGAATAGAGTTCCAGATTATTTCTGTTTACACTGTGGATCGCCAGAGAGAAACTTTATCCATGCGAAATTAGGATTTTAATTTTTAATTTTTTTTTACTACAAAGTAAACATGAGGATGTGAAGAAGTAAGATACCTTGTTGTATCTTCCTTGCTCCATCAACACTTTTTTTAGTGTTCTTTCATGATTCCTACATTGATATTTCGTTCTGTCTACCATGAAAATCTCTTCTGCTATTCAGTTCTGAAGATGGAAAAAGGTGAGCACTTTTTCAGGCCAAGTCACTAACCAGTTATCTTTGTTGGCACATTGGTGTTTGAAAAAATATTTGACAGTACTACATATTTTTTCCCTTCCCTCTGTCCTACAAAATTAAAAAGCTGATGAAAAACAAATTGCAGTAAAAAAATTGCTTGCCTATGAACTCTGCTTCCAATTAACCAATAATTAGGATAACTATTTAAAGTGTATGTAGTATAAATAGAAAGAGAGCATTTTTTATGTATAGTGTTTATCAGAGTTCTCATGCTGCTCAAGACATTTTTGTCTGACAGTGGCAAACAAAGTAATACAAGAATAGTGGCAGCTACAAAAGGAGAAATGGATCTCATGTTAACTTTCATTCACAATTATTTTCTTTTCCTTTAGCCTGGAACCCACCAAAAGTGACTGACTGAAAAGACTTTTAGCAATTTAGTAAAGGAAGCCATGAAAATTTCCTCAAAATTTCTGTATTGTAACAGATTAAAATATCAATTATATGCATGGACCTACTTCCATATTTGCAGTATTTCTACAGTGGAGAGTAACATCCAGGGGAAGAAAACCACAATTATGTTTTCAGATAAGGATTTATATATTCATTACAATGTTTGACCTTAGGCTGCAGATATGTATTCAATACAATTTCTTGTAATGACCATACCAAATGTAACCTTAATGATACTCCAGAGTTCTGCGATGCAAATTATAATCTGCTCATGATTCCTGATTGTGCAAATGAAGCCTAATTAAATCTTTTCTATTCAGGGAAGCATTAAACTTTAAAAGACGATTTTTTTTTTTTAATTGGAAAAACAAGGTCAATATAAACAATTAAAAATAATTTGTTGCTGAGCACTCTTAAAATGTAATTTCAAATGCTTTTTATTGGATTCAGTTTAGGGGTCCCCCACTGGTTAATTTTTGAAGCACATTTATGAGAACTGCAAACTTCACTGTGTCCTGGAATTTACTTCTTCATTACATTAAGACAAAAGTGAACTAGACATACTTTAATAAACTGCTGCATGTGGCATTTTGCTCCATAAATCAAAAATTTTCTCACAAAAAATCCCCAACCATCTTTGCCGTGTTTGCCCTGAGCATGCATATTTGTCAGTAACAAATGTACACAGCACGGTAAGGGTTGACAAAATTATTTTGAGGTGATGTCCAGAGAAAATAGAGGCCTAACACTTCAATTTTGAGTAGTCCTTCTGAGGAACTTCATCTAATTTGCAAATACTTTCATCAATTACAAGTTGTTGCTAAATTTATTAGCTTTCTTAGAATAATATTTGTTTCCTCTGTATTCTATATATATTATTTGAACTTCAGATAAAGCTTTTCTGCACACAGGTATAGTAATATTATTAATAGAATAAAACACACAGTGGAGAAATGGAAGTGAGGAATCTAATATTCAACTTCCCCAAGTGGACTTCAACATAATTTGGACTGTGGAGGATTACTACAATACAATTACCTAAATATCAATAGAAATGCTGACATTAAATTTCACCGGGCTTTTTTAAGTTTTGATTTTTTAAAATTATGTTTGCAACATATATAATGCCGTAGTTATATATGTTTATGCTAATGAAGGTTTCAACAACAGATTTTCTGATTGTGATTATAATGACATTGTGGCTTTAGCACTTCTGAATAGTACAGTTAATCTAAATTCATAAATGGTAACAGAACCCTTCAATGATCTGTAATAATATCTTTAACTCCCTTCACCCTATTCCCCATCCCCATGTGACCCAATGGGCTACTCACTGCAAATGCTGGAATTGTGTCAGGAAACTTTCTATCACTAAGGAAAAGACACTGATGAATACTTTTATTTTGACTTTACCCTATATAACCCCATTCAGAGAAGGCCTTCAGGACAGTTTTCCTTTCCCTCCCTCCCTCTTCCTTCTGCTTTCCTGTCCTCCCGTCCTTTTTTTCTCTTTTTGTGTCATCTCCTAATTTTCATTTTCTCTGTTTTACTCTCTGTATTCTTTGCCTCATAAAGTTTTAACCCTCCCACCTTTTATTCTGCTTCATCAATGGATTTCTATCAGAAATGCTTGTTCCTTGTAGGCTTCCTGTGCTGCAGAGGTGATGTTACACTAGACAACATTTTAACATCAGAAATGAAGACAAAGAAAATACACATTAAAAAAGTAAATGGTTTTAGAACTTTTGAGGAGTAAGTTCAATTTTTTTGTAAGTAGTGACTTAGACCTTTTAATCCATCCCCATGAAAATCCATCGCTTTGCATTCAAATTTCTCTACTGCTTATCTAAGCTTTTTCACAAGAAATGGCTTACCTTGTATTGCATTCTCTCTCCCCTCCTCTCCCCTCCCTCAGTTCAAAACTGAAAAGCATTTCGTGCTCATAAACCTCAAATTGCATAGTAAATATCACAGAAATATTTTGTATCATCTGATTTTAGGCTAAGGCTTGGAAATTTTACTACCAGATACGTACACATTTTTAATATATGCATTCGCCATATAAGTAGTGATAAGCTGGAGTTAAACTGTAATCTCTGCCTCCTAACAGAACTTCACAAGGTTAGAAATTGAAAAATGAAATTTTCTCTTCTGTGACAACAACAACAACAACAACAACAACAACAACAACGACGAAAAAAGCAATTATAATTTCTGCCCACGCAATATTTTACATAAATCTCATTATGGCATCTGGACAGCTATTATTCTGGTTATTCAACAACCTTGATGAGCTCTCTTTTTAAAGATGATCTAGCATCTATTTTTAGTATAGCACAAAAGCATGCTTTCAGGATGTAATTTTAATATGTTGTTGTCATTCCTTTCACATTTTTAGTACAAATAGCTAAAAAACGTGCGCCATGAGTCTCATCTCAAACCTATTTTAGTTAATGGAAAGAATCTCTCTGACTCTAATGGATTTGGACCCATTCCTTTTTCATTTGGATAGGTTGCTAAACTCATCCTTTTTCCAAGAGTTTTGGAAAAAGAAAGTCTTTTTAAGACTGGGTCTGCATTTTATGTTTTGGTTCGTGTCTTTTGTTTTGCTTCAAGGATGAATAGGAAAATGTTTCTGGGAAAATCAAGTTTTTTCAAGTTTTCTACTATTAGGAAAGGTGAGAACCAAAGATATCCAATGACTTCATGCTTGTGCATATACGTACACACACAAATACAAAAACTCAAGTGCACATATGCATATGAAATGTCTGACTCTTTCTCAAATAAAAGAATTATATGTTCTTCTGTTCACCTCTAAGGAACAAACAGTATTAAAATTTCTAGAACACCAATCATCATAACTTTAGATATGCAGGCTATCAATCTACAGTTATGAAAAAATTACTATACAATTATGACATTATGTATATTACCCTGAAAGAAGTTAAGTCAGATGTCATGCACACGGGAATAGGATGCTAAAACTTATGAGGGAAAAATAGCATAATTCATTGTGGTTCCTCAAAAAGAAAGTTTCCAGAAACTAATTTGTTTGCTCTATTTTATATCCAAATGAAGAGGAAAATAGCATAGTCCCTCTGAGATAGTTAAAAAGGTGTTTTGACAGTGCAGCATATGCAACCAAGCCCTGCCAATGGCTGTCACATCAACATATGCCCAGAGCTTCCTTGGTACAAACTGTTCCTGGCAGCTGCAGGCGATGTTATTAGTATTAGAAGCATTTCATATTTATGTCCTTGTTTTGAAGTGCAAGTAGAGCGGCTAAGTGATATAGAAAAATAATTATAAAGATTGTGTTTGCAAGAATGTGTAAGAGGCCGCTTTATTTCAATTACTCCTATGAGAAACATGCATAGTAAAAGACTGAATAGCCCTGTTTCAGGCACTCTTCCACCTTAGGCTAGTGCTACCACTGCAGAGGATGGGCTAGAAAATTAGAAGAGAATAAGTTCTGTCCCTCAGAGAACAGCATATTAAAGGAATAAAAATTATAACTAGGAGGTAAAACACACTGGTCAGTCTAAGGGTCAAACAGCATTCTCCCTACTGGGAAGGTCCAGATGCTGAGAAGACACACTGAAAGGGTGTTAGCTGTCAAGGTAACTGTATTCACTGACAGGTCTTCTGTAAACAAGAGTAACCATTACAGCTGACTTTCAGCACCGGCAATTGTTCATGACTAAAGACAGTCTGAATGTACACATGAGAAATACATAAATGCTAAGCAGCCAAATGGAGGTTTGGCTTTGGGGTAATGACTACTGGGTAAGAAACTTCACAGTTCCTTTTGGGTTCCTTCTACTATTGCCATAGTAAGCGTGCAAAAAACTCTAGACTGCTCTTGCAAATTTCTACACCTATGAAGGCAAGGGCCACATCCCAGAGTCAGACTAACCTTTATGCTCATGCCATTAGTTTTATTCATTTAATAAATTTGTTTTGGGTGTAGAGCTTGCTATTTATGCTGAATTATGACATTACTTTCTACAAAAATATGCCAATATTCATCAGGAATGCAACACAGTAAAAAAATAAGATTAAAATTCAAACCATATACAATCTCTTTCCAGGAAGAAAGCATCACTGCATTTTGTCTGTAATGTAGCATGCATCTGTTTCTGTTCAGGAATTATCATATTTACAGTGTTGGAATCTTCATTGATCTGGTTAATAATTAGTGTTTAAACCAACTCTTTGATTTGGTGCCCAAAATAAAAGGCAACTTACAACAGAAGTAGATACTTTTTATTTTGCTACCTAGTGATAGGTTATGTACTTCTAAGCAAGCAGTAGGAACAACAAAAAATCACCTCAGTGGGAGATTTTTGGTTTCCTTGCAATGTGATTGCATATGCTGCAGATGGTAAGGGGAAAAAAAAACAGCCAGCACATGCTGATAAGTCTGCTGGAATGATATTGGTGCTATTCAGCTCAATAGATTAAAACACTGGCCCTACATCCTAGATAGATAGAATTCCTGTCTCTATGCATTGTTGTCCTATCTGTCTAGGTGGCATAAATTGCTGTATTCAATATGTGACAGATCTTTACATGTAGTTAAATGTGTTAGACTGTAAATGTCTCTGTCAGAAAAAAATTTCTGTTACAAGCTGGTTTTCCTTATCAGAATTTTCTAGACCCTCCAAGGTCCACCTTAAAAGAATATATGGGGAAAAATACAGACACACTTGCAGTTTTAAAAATTATTGTAATGATTCAGATGGGCTAAAAAATGGATTTCAATGTGAATACAATGTATATTCTCAAGAAAGAAACAGATCTCAGTTTTTCCAAATCAGAGCATCAGAGACCAGTCCTGGTTGCCTGCCTGAAGAATTCACTGTGCTCTGAGCATCTGAAGTTTAACTATACTACACAAATGGTTGTGTTGATTGCCTGCATTTCAGAAAGCCAGTGAATTTTTTTTGTTCCTGTTTAAAGCCAGGATTTGAGGTGATGCCTGTATAGTGTCACAGGAATAACAGGGGTGGCTGAATTCTTATGAGAAGGCACCTATTGTCCCTGTCCTTCATCCATGTCTTTTCTTTCATCCTCAACTTTTAGAAGAATGTTCCTTTTCTTTTATATCATCTAATTCTTCACTGCTGCCCAGAAAGCAGGTGCAATAGGTTTAAGTTAATGTTCTAGCAGAAAACTATTACTTAAGATATGAATTTTTTAACATTAGCTGTAGTTTCTGTGCTTCTCTTTTCATTAGTTTGGATTTACAGATTTCTTCAGTGTATTTCAAGAGGTTTTTTAAAGACAAATACTGCGTTCAACAGTAATTTATGTAGCAGCCATTAGAAATAACATCTTTATGACACAGCTTTATCTAGTGGATGTGTCCTTGGCTTTAAGGAATTAAAAAAAAAATCTAACTTCAACGAGAACTTTAAAAATCTGTATTCATTTCAATATTTCATGGGATTTATGTGTGATGTTATTTAATATGCCTGGGAGGACAACATTTGTATTTTACACAGGCTGAAGTAGTGACTGAACCACCTCATGTAAACAAAAGTCAAGCATGTCATCAGTGTCGTTCTGATGCTAATTTAGTATAAGAGAAAGCAGACTGGAACAGAGGGACCTACAGCTAGTAAGGAGAAACTGGTTTGCCTCAGAATCTACAAAATTTTTTCTCTTTTATACCCTATACTGCAAAGACTACAGCTTACAACATAGTGAAAATCAATTTAAGAAGCAAACTTTTGATGATAAAATTACAATTGGATCACAAAAAAAGGGGGTACTCTACATTATATGATTTAAAAAGTCAGGGATGTATGTCCTGCATTTTTATAGCAATGCAATATTTACCAGAAATAAAATATATAGAGAGAGATGGAAATAGATCCCTTGTATTTTAGAAATGCTTAAATATTGATGGAACTACAATTGTTTAGGGGAAAATATTACTGTTTAACATTAATGACTAAATATTGTAAAAAAATTAAATAGCCCATTTATTATTCTGAAATTGTTTATATTTATACATTTTTGTTTAAAAAGTAAGAAAATTTAATAATTCTCTCTTTTTTACAATAAAAACTATAAAACCTAATAAAAATATATGATTCTCTGAATTAAAAAGGGATCATTTAATTATTCTTCTTCAAAGACACAGGAGTTTAGAAAGGCATAGATTAATAAATTAAAAAATAATACCGATTTGATACGCCTAATTTGAGCTCTGCTGAAAACTTGGGAATTTAACAGGTGCTGAACAGTAAAGTGAGGCTTTGCTTGTTTTAGTTAAAAAATAACATCTGCCTTGCCTTTCTAGCAACAGGATCTGTTCACATAACCATTGGAGCCAATTTAAGAAAAAAAGGCAGTCTGTCACTTATTGCTGTTTAAATCAATTTATAGATGCTATTATCATGGGAACTAATCAATGTACACATTTTCTTAAAATTGGCAGCAGTGGCAGGCATCCAAGAACATATTTCAAATATGATTGTCAAGGATACACCTTTTCTATTTTGAGTATATTATATATAAATACAGTAAAATAATTCACATCCATAAAAGACTGAAAATTCTGCATATGCTTTATAGCTGTTTGGAGAAATATTGACTGAATTGTGCAGTGTTTAACAATGGACACTTTTTAGAATGCAAAAGGTCTGTTGTACCAGTCCATAAATAAAACAGGTGCCTACCATTTGGAATAAATGATGACATGGAAGCCCCACAATGCTGAATAAAGTTATTGTAGTGGGCTGATGCTGGCTGGGTGCCAGGCACCCACCAAAGCCATTCTATCTATTCCTCTCCACAGCTGGACAGGGGAGAGAAAATATAACAAAGAGTTCACAAGTTTTGATAAGGACAGGGGGAGATCACCCCCCAGATACTGTCACAGGCAAAACAGGCTAGAATTAGAGCTATTAAAATAATTTATTGCTTACAAAATCAGAACAGGATAATGAGAAGGAAAATAAGCTCTTAAAACACCTTCCCCCTGCCCTTTCCCCCTTCTCAAGCTCTGCATCCTCCCTCATAGGTACAGGGAGGCAGGGAATGGTCACTTCATCACACATTATTTCTCCAGCTGCTCAGCTGGAGGAATTGCTCCCCTTCTGCGCCAAGAGCTCCCTCCCACAGGAGACCATTCTCCAAGGGCTGCTCCAACCTTAGTCCATCTCATGAGCAACACCTCCCTGCAAACTGCTGCAATGTGAGCCCTCCCACAGGCAACAGCCCCCCTCAAACATCAGCCACTCTTCCACAGGGATCAGTCCTTGGAGTCTTTGGAGCTGCCACGCACTGGCTCTGCCAGACATGGAGGAAGCTTCTGACAGCTTCTAACAAAAGCAACCCCTGCTACCAAATCTCAGCCAGGCAAGCCTAATGCAGTTATTAACTCCCAAATACTTAACAGCAGTAGCATTCACAAAAACAAAACCCAGAAGACAAACCTTCTGAAGAGATTCTTTAAGTTATCCCATAGTTAAAAGGATCTCAAAGGATTCACAAAAGATATACCCTCTGGAGTTCACTTTGCAATTCTCTTTGGCTGATTGCTGATGCTTCTCTTCTGAAGTTGTGGCATTCAATAATGTTGTAAAGTTTGGGCTAAAAAACCCCAAAGTTTCTTCATGTAATTTAATCCTTTATTTTTCTAGCAATGCTGCTAGGATTTTTAAACTATACTCTGCAATTTAAGCATCCGTTTCCTCCTCTATCCCATCTTTCATGTTTTTAAAGACAGGACATGCAGTGTTTTGTCCCATTATTTTTTCTGCCTGTTTATCAAAGGCCTCTCTTTTCACACCAATCATCTATCTTGATTACTAATGTAATACTGTAATCCATCAAGTTTTTACCTTCCTCTGCATATTCTCAAAGTGCTTTTCAGCAGACAGGCAATGACAAGACTGGATTCTTGTGTTTAGAGAAGCTTTCAAACTAGCAATAATAATAATAATAACAATTATAATAATAATAACAACTATAATAATAACTATAACTATACCAACAACAAGTACAACAAGAAGAAGAAGAACAATAATAATAATAATAATAACAACAGAAACGATAGTTTTATTGGTAATGCAATTTTGCCACCTGCTTATGCTCATCTGAGAAAGCAATTTTTGCAAGTTTAAATAGAATGGAAAGAAGGGGTTTTTTCCAAATTTAACTTACTTGGATGTGTCAGAGATAAAATCACCACCAGCAAACGTTAACTGGTAGGCAATTGTCCATTCCACTTAATTTACACACTCAGCTAAAATATCAATAGCAGACTTCTTCAGGTTAGACATCAGACACGCAAAGTTAATTTTGTAGCAAGTACACAAATATCAGCTGCAGACGAAGCAAAATAACTTTACATATATATTTAAATGTCAAGGATCAGGCTAATTGGAAATTTTCAATCTTTATTTTTCATCTATTCCATAGGAATTCCACATAAATTAACAGGAAGAAAGATAAAGGAGGCGAAGAAGCCTGGATGGTGGTAGGAAATGAAAGGCATAAGAACGATTTCATGTCTACTACTCTGATATAGTCCTAGAAGGAAAAAACCAACCTAAAGTAGCCTTACGTCAGGATGAATTAAGTTAGAATAGTCTGAAAGACTTCACTGAGTTTAGAAGTGACTTGCTTTAATCAAGACTAATATATTGCTGATTAATTCCTTAATTGTAGAAGTTTCTGTAAGAGTAAGGCTATTAGTTCTGCATCTAGGAATGCCAAGTTAGCTCTTCTGAATATTTGTTCAGGAAGATTTTTTTTCCTCCTAGGGTTACCTTTGTGGAATATTTAAAATTATTGTACCCCATTACAAAATAAGATCAATTTCAGTAATATAACTTTTGCATGGATCCTAAGAATTAATGATTAATATTGACAGATTCAAAAGAGATTTACTATGTGTTTCAAAAAGTTCAAAATTTTGTTCTTAGGTTTTAGGTGTAAATTTAAAGTATTTCATGAGAATTTGAGCTCATCAAGAATCTGACACATTTCTTTTCTTTGAATTCTTTCATTGTAAAGAAAGAACTGAATAGATCAAATTGTTGCTTGATGTCCAGGAAGCAGAATAATGGAAAAATTGTCTAAATAGCATTCCATAATGGCAATTCCAATATATGGTTAAGAAGAAGAACAGAAATCTGTTATAGAAGTTATCAAGACTAAAAAAGAAGTAAGAGATAATATAAGAGATAAAAAGAGTGAGAGATGGTTTAATGCTGTTTCAAACTACTATGATGCTTACATTAGAAGATGATTCACACTTTGCTCAGGGACCAAAAATTATTTTAATGTATAGTGACACTTAGCCTTGTCAGTCATAATGTTTAAGCACTTTACTCTGAGAGTGCAGCCAATTAACACATAGGTCTGTAGCTCAGCTCTTAATGTATCCCTAGCAATAGTTTGCAAAAGAAAAAGAATAGCACTTGCATGATTCCTGGTCAGCAGGGTGCTAAACCCAGTCTCTTGGAAAGTCTGAGTAAGGAGACCTGCTGTCATCCCTGGTAGATGCACATCACTGGGCAGTGATGGGAACTTTTCAGGTGAGCTGCTGGGAGAGAGTGGCCATGTGACCAGTTAGGCATGGGAAATGGGAATGGGAGACACAGAGGCAAATGACCTGGAAATATTCCTGTTAGATCATCTAAGTTATTGCCATGTCACTTTTCTGTTTTGCTTTCGTAGTCATATCTATTATTGTGCTGGTCATGGTTACCCTACATAAACTTTACACTAGATTCTAAATATTATTTGAAAACAGATGCTCAAATTATCTTCTTTCTGGTATTTTCAGACAGAAAGTGTGAACAGCTTAAACAAATTCCTAATAAACAGTGTCTTTATTGCTTATTTTAATTTCAGGGTTTTGGTTTATTCTACATTATTTCCCCTCAGCCTGCCTCACAAAATGTATGACAGACTGAGAAATGCTGATCTGAAAAGACACCAATGTGGAAAGTTAAAAATTTTTATTCCTACCAATCATTGATTCATTTTGGAAAATTGAGTAGGGTTATGCTTTCATATTTTGACTGCTTGAAGAAGCTTAACAGAGACACCAAGGGAAAAAGCCAGAGAAAATCCAGAAACCAGTTTAGAAACGCTCCTTGAAATGTCTGTCCTGAGTATAGGTATCCATCAGAATCTCCCAGGAACAACTGAATACTTTATGAATAAATTACTTTAATGACCAGGTAGAAATCTGTAGTGTTGGATGAGTTTCATTAATACAGAAAATGTCTTTATAATGTGGATCTAATGTCAAATTTAATGTCAAATGAGCGCTATTTGAGTCACAGTCTTTGTAGCAGACTCAAGAATACTCATTTTCTTACAGTGTGTGCTGCAATATAGATGTTCTCTTCATATGGATACTATTTGAACAATGTCTATTAAGCATAAAAGATCACTAAGGTGTGATCTAAGCATTTACATTTTAAGATATGTCCAATTAAAATGTATATTAAGCATGTACATTTTAAGAGATGGCTCGGTGTTCTATATGTTTTTTAGGATAATTTTTGGTTATTCCGTTCAGCTGGGAGAAGCAATTATTCCTGACATTATCTACCTTTCTGGTAAAGAGACAAATATCCTTCAAACTTTTATGTAAGACTTGAGAGGAATATGTTTTTTCCCTTGTTCTTGTCATGGTCCTGAGACTGCCGCTAGTCCTGACTGTCCCTGCTAAGCTCCCACTGGGGCTCCCTCCCACCCTGGACAGGCCACAGGGCCCTGTTCCAGCCCAGTGTGGATCCATCAGTCCCTGCCCCAGCCATTTTGAATGGATGTTGGTCTCCAGCCCTTTCTAAGGAATTGCTGTGTTGGTTGTGCATGCAGCCTTGTCTGCAGTTAGTCAGTGCATGCATCCAGGTTTGTATGGGACTGGAGGGTGAGAGCACCCCTTGGCTTGAGCAATGAGCAACTCTGGCTCCAGAGGGGCTGAAAGGAATCATCCCATGTTCCCAAAGACCCCTGTATTCATCTCTCTTTAACAGAGCTGATGTTTACCTTTATCCATGTCATGTTGTTGCTATACTGACTTCACACGTGTGTTTTAATTTAAGATATTTCCTGTTGTTTGCCTGTTGGTGCAAGTGGCTGGGAATTCAATGTTGGGTTGAAAAAAGTGCTCAGTGATGGCAGTGGGTGAGCTGCATGCCCTAACTGAGGTGCCTCTTGCCCCTGTACATCCTCCTGACTTGCTTGCAGCCATTTGCAGAATTTCCTGCAGCCCTAAGATTTCACACACTCCTCCAGGACATCTCAACACCTTTTAAAGTTGAAATTTACCTCCTGCAGCATCCTCTTGTAAAAGGTAATATTTGGGAAAAGAAGAAAAATATCTTCATTTCAGAGAACCCATCTTCCAGCCTTTCAAAATGAAGATTTATTTTGTATCTTCTGAGTTTTGCAAAATCTTGAGCTGCCTTCACATTTCTATTCATGAATTTATTGTTTCTTTTTTTAGCAGTATGCAGCCATCAGAGAGGAGATATTCCAGGCTGTCTTCAGCTTCACTGGGGCTTCTTGAATTTTAAAAAGCTGCATGTAGGTTTGTTTGGTTTTTTTTTTTACTGCATCAAGTGCGTAAGAAACATTTTTAAATCTTTCTTCATTACAAAATATTACATAGGATCTTTGTAGAAAACCAGTGCTGTCTGTTTTGGTAGCAGCCTTAAAATATCTCCTGCCAGAGCCTGAAGGCTGCCAGATCCTCATGGACAAATCCAGGTTTAAGCCTCAGTCATCCCCAAGGTCAGGGGAGTAAAAGGAGGGCTGAAAGTGGCAGGAAGGGCATTCCAAACTCTCATCTAAATGAGTCAGTTTTTCTCACCCTCATTGAAGTTTTTAATGCAATATGTACTAAATATAGGCCAACACATGGAGGAACAATTTTTTCACTCAACAGAGTTTTACTTAGTTGTCCAAATACATACCTGAAAACTTGGACTTCAATTGACAATTATCTCAGCAGCATCCAACTAACTTCCCTGCACTCCACACACACAGCACTACTTCTCCATGGTAGCCTTCTAGTTGCCTGTGCTTCTGCTCAAACTTGTCTGAGAGTAAATGAAGGCATTCCTTGTGTCAGTGTTAAGGCTTCTGTATTCAGCTTTATTTTCTTGCAGAAAATGTAGATGGTCCTGAAATATGCCTCTTCCTGATAAGTTTTTGCAAACACGTCCGTGGAAGTCAATGTAGCAGTGACATGGCCACTATCAGTTGTCTGCTGGATGTGTGCAGAAGAAAGTAGAAGTGTTCTTTTGGAAAGCACTAGCAAGCATGAGATACCTGGAGCACACTGTCAGCACAGTTGTCTGACTGCAAACAGACACTGAAGTCTCCAAAGGGTAAAAATGTGGTTGGGTCAGCTTCAGCAGACACTTGTTTGCACTAACAAACACAGCCACACTCACATGAGGCACTGAATAAAGTGATTTTCAGCATGAACAGCAACTGGCAGTAGTTGTAACTCACATCTGCTCCTTTGAAATTAATTGTTGCTAAACTTCTGTGTAAAAGGAAACATACATCTTGCAAAACGCAAATCACAAAGAAATAAAAGACTTTTCACTAGTTTTCAGATAACTTGACTTTATTCTGGCTGAAAGGAGATTGGTATTCAGGAATACTTTATTGCTAAATGTACTGCTACTACAAGAGCTTTTGTGAAATGCCTTTGAAAGACAGGTAGAGAATCTTCTAAATTAAGTTATCAGCTCCCCATTTTGTTTTTCTTTTAATGTTTTTCATGCAAGTCTAAATTTTGTGATATTCTGGTTTAGATGTTTCCTGGTTTTGGAGCTGTTATAAACAACAAAAGTTAAGTTACAGTGAAAAATGCAGTTCAAGAGTGTTTATGCAATACAGTTATGACATAATACTATTTTACCTTTTCCTTTTTTCTTTATTTCAATGCTGATTGTTACTTTGCACATCTGTTGTGGTTCATTTGCAGCTAGATGAGGCACTGTCAGATGATCTTACTGCATTCACACAAAACTTACACAATAAGCATCTGACCATCTTTATCGTATTTTTTTCACATTGGCCTATTGCTCAGCTTTTCAAATACCCAGAAAGGCTTTTATCTGATGACATTGCACAATGAGTGTCACAAAAGAAAATAGAGAAATACATTAGAACCTATGACTGCAGAGGTTAAGTCAAGAAAATGCTAGAAAAAGTCAACAGCTATAATGGGAAAAAACAGCATATCAGTGTTCTTTTTATATTTTTCATTTCCTTAGATTCCATGACTTTCGCTCTTTCATAACTTCTATTAAAAATGCATAGTGTTTTGATTAGTTTGTCAAAATGTGGAACCAGACAAGTGAGTATGACAGAATTTAATTTTTTCTGCAGAAGAGCCATTCCCTTGACACAGTGGTTGGGATCACCCAGTCAAAGCCAGAGTAAAGGTTAGGAAATACATCACAGTCAGTATTGCAGGAGGCATTTGATAACACCACAAATAACCTTATCCTTGCAATGATTTAAAAACAGGAGGGAGGGAAGAAAAAAAATGAAACAGGAAACTTTTTCAGAGCATGAGAACTCCTTTCGAGAAACCCTTTTATCCCTTTTCTGCACCAATGCCTTTCAGTTTTTAACTTTTTTCCCTGCTTAATGAATGCAGACTTTCTGGAGGAAAAGAAAAACAAATAAGAAGACTTTCCAATATGAAACCTCCTTGATGTTTTGAATTAAAAATAATTAGATTCCAAAACACAGCCTTCTAAGGCATGTACATAGTAATACATATAAAAATTGATTTTTACTGCTCTAACAGTGAGGTAATCAGAAAAAAAGTAATGGTAAAAAAATGCTTTCCTTAAAAATATTACTAATAGTTGCAACACAGGTATTAAACACTATATTAGCAGTCCCACTGAGAAAGCTAATGATTTTTCCCACTCATGTTTTAGAAATATGATCTTTTGTGAAGGAAAAATCAAGTTACAGGACGTAGCAACAGACACAGTATGATTCTGCCGGCCGAGGAGTATAAAAAATTTAGGTAGAGTTAGATAGTTTTAGGTAGAAATCACTGGTGTTTATAAGATCATTTAGACTGAAGAGTCAAAGATTAGATTTCATGCCAGCCCTGTTGCTCCCTTCTTTGTTGTAAACCGCAGATTTTAAATCACACTACCCAAGTGACTGCCACTGAGCCAGATGACATTTTAGTTGCTTAAAATCTGCCATTTTAAAAGCATATTCTTCACAATTTATTTGCTTTGTGGCACAGATTTGTTAACCTTACTTTAAGGATCAGAAGCCTTAAGGGAAGATTTTAAATAGAAGGCTTTGGCTTACATTTTTGGCCATTTTAATTGATTTCTTGACATGAAATTTAGCCTCAATGTTGCGGTAACATAGATATCTGACTTTAATTAAATCAAAGCTATCCATTTCTTCAGATGGCCATGAAAGACAAATACAGTTTCATGTGACTTATTTCCCAAAGTAGCAATACTGCTTGTTTCTCTCTGAGTTGCAAAAATAATATTACAGAGAACATCATGAATAATGCAAGAAGTCTGATTTAACACCAGGATTATTTCTGGCATTCAGTATCTGTGAATAGCATATTAATAGCATATATCAGGTTTTATGATTGAATGATAGAAATAACGAACTGGCACTGAGCCTTTGTGATTACACGCCAAAAATGGGATTTGTTCACTAAATCTAATAAATTTTATCTTTAAGTTTAAGCATTTCAGTGAGTTGGACTGAAGTCTCGAACACTGGCTTTTGCTTTATTTTCAACTGTTATGTGAATTTACATAAGACTGGTTATTGTGATGGTCATGAGGAAGTAAAATGTTGCTAATTTAACAACTATGCACCATGTGAATGTAACATAAATGTATGTCATAAAAATGACCTGTGACACTCAGAAGAATGTGATGAATCCTGTAGCAGAAACAAAGCAACATTCTGTCTTTACCGTCTCCACATCATTTTCAGGTTCTGGTTTAGCAGGGACAACTCAAGACTTGTAGAGCCATTTCAAGTTTCTCAGCAGTATAAATAACAAAAGAGATTACCAGAAGAGGAGCCCTGGAAAACAAAATTTGCTGTTGCTGTTTTTCCTTCTGTCCACACACATAAATGTCTTTCCTTGGCAGCAGCCAGCCTGGCTTTTCCTCCTGTACAGCAGGAGGACAAACCATCTCTGTTCTGCCGATCATTGCAGCTTGGTGCCTAGACTACCAGAATAACTCTATCATTTACCCAGATCTGAAAGTAATTTGAGGATAAAGCCTATATTCCTTAAAACCATCAACCCCACCCATTTTTTAAAATCCTCTCTCAGCCATTTACACCTAGCAAAGCTGAAATATGAGCCTGATTTGTAAAGATAGATGCATATGGAAATGAAAACCTATTAGATCAAGGTGTTTTACAGCACTGCAGTATTTTCTTCATAGAAAACAGGTGAATTACCAGTGAATTTTTGGAACTAAAGTTGAAAGTGTAGCAGAGGCAGTTACCACAAATGTCTATTAGTCTGACACAACCACTGATTTGAATACTCTTTTCAAGCATCTTCAGTCCTTAAATAGGGTCGTAAATGCAGAGATAAATCTCTTTAAAATGTAAGTTCCTACCAAACTCTGCAGCAAACACAAACATGAACACTGCAGTACAGATCAGTAGATGCAAAGAGCTAGTGTTAATTAGTAAGCTGCTGAGGCATTTGATTTTGTATCCAAGAAAAGATCAAAAAATCTAACTAGGAATTCATATTTAGGACCCCTGTTATGTCAGAGATTATATCTGAATCTGTATTAGGGTGACTTTTTTTCCCTGCAATCATTTTTGCTGGCTAAAGAAAGAAACAAAGACATTGTACTGCCTAGTCTTCTACCTTTGTTCCCAAAATATTTACATGGTGGGAATAATGAAATACACTGAAGAAATCTAGTCTGAATGGCTTAGCATTTTTTCCCATCCCCGTGAAATATTTTGTTAGGCCGTTTCTCTCTAAACCTGATTTCTGTTCTATTAGGCATAGATAAAAAACTGCTTTCAGCCGCAAGAAGCTAGTTTCACTAAGCACAACTATGGATTAAAATACTCTATGTGTTCTCCCAGCTATGTAAGGAAATCACAATTCTAAACAGAAAATGCTCCTGCTTTGTTTATTTGGTTCTTCTATTTTGCATTTTGCATTTGTGATGTTGTATCACAGTTACTGTAAGCATTATAATTTTTGCTTCTAAAAGGTGTTAGAAAATCAGAAGACATTGTAATTTAGTGCATTTTTACTTATGAAGAAAAGCCAACAAAGAACAACAGAATAAAACCTCTAGTGTATCTGAATTTGAAGAATATGATGTTGTGGGCAGTTTCTTAAGACTGAAAGCACAAGGTAGTAGAAACCTTTGTTCTTTGATTTGAAGCTGAAATACTTTTTCCTGTCTGCCTTTTGGGAAATAGGATGGAAATTGTAATTTTTCCCTAGCTAGTCCAGTTTCCAGTGGCCATTTTATTGCAAGCTGTATTTAATTTGCCTGTGAGAGATTACATTCCCATTTTTCAAAATGTGAATAGGAATCTCCTATACAGTGAAAAGCTGTAAGTGCAATACCTTAAAACTTACACCTGTAAAGTCCAGCAGAAAGGTCACTGTGTTGCCAGCACATTTAAAATCATTAGAACTCAGCTTTCATTTTTTCTTTTTTTCTCAAAGATTGCAAAGGCCACTCTGCTGGGATCCTTTTCTTCTTATAACTCAGAGCTCTGTTCACTTTCTTCAATTGTTAATTGATTCTGACATTTCCTTTTGAATTGTAATTGCTTTTTGTAGCTTTACACAAGTCCATCTTGCTTTTTATTCAGGGGGTTATTGTGGTTTAACCCCAACCAGCAATGAAATTCCACACAGCTGCTTGTTCACTTACCACCCTGCCACAGGATTGGGAGGAGAATTAAAAACGGGTAAAACCCATGGGTTGAGATAAGAGCAGTTTAACAACTGAAATAAAGTAAAATGATAAAATAACTGTAGCAATAAAAACAATAAACATAGCAATACTAGTAATAATAAGAAACAATAATTACAGGATAATGGGAGACAACAAAAAGGGAGAGGAATAAAAGCCAAGACAGATGAGTTACGCTCATATCAATTGCTCACCACCCTCTGACTGTTGCCCAGCCTGTCCCTGAGCAGCAATCAGCCCCTTCCAAACACTTCTGCTCAGTTAATATACTGAGCATGGTATTCTAGGATATGGAAGATTCTTTTGGCCAGTTTGGGTCAGCTGCCCTGGCTTGGGCCTTTCCTGGCTTCTTGTGCAGCTCTGCAGTAGCAAAACATGAGACATTTAAAAGTCCTTGACTTAAGGTAAGCATCACTCACTCAGCAACAACTATAACATCAGTGAGTTAGCAACATGATCCTCATCCTAAATCCAACATCACCAGCTACTAGTAAGAAAATTAACTCTGTCCCAAATGAAAGCAGGGCAGGAAAAACAAAGAGATAAATCCATCCAATCTGTCCTCCCAGTTGAAAGTAAGAATCCAAAAGTGATGAGAATATCAAGCCATTGCTACAAGATATATGCAGCTTCGAGTGAAAATATTTCATGAAATAAGACATAGGCATCAGAGTACTACTTGTCCTATCATATATCCCAATTTTAAACTTTGTACATTTCTGCACAATCAAAAATCTGAACAATGATCTTTACTACTTAGTAGAGATCTGCAAAGATTGCGGGAGTACAACTACATGTTATACAAGTAAAACATGAGTCAATAGTCTTAATTTTTCTTCTTATTATTTTAATTCTATAAGAAAAATAACTATAGCTTTTTATAGACATTCTATGTTCCTATATAACTACTGTGAATATTTAAGTTCCTCTAAGGTAAATTCTAAAAGGTCAGTTTTCACAACATGTTCATCTCAATATTTTAGCAAGTATGTTTTAAGCTTGTGATGCTATTTCTCAAGCCCTCCAAAAAAATGTAAACCACTGTGGTATGTTTGGTTGTTGCCAGCAGCTGCTCTGTGTGGGAAACATAGAATCTTATTTAATACCTCCTCAGAGATGGCAAACAGATGGTTTAATGCACTCTTGAAATTTTTGTGAAGAAATTATTTTTCTTCAGTTAACAGCCTATCCTTTCAGGATAAAATGATGTAACATTCCTGATCTTAAGACCATACACTGGTACAGGCTAACTTTTAAACATTATTATACAGTTTGATTCAGATTCCACTTCTGTTTAAAATTTCCAGGTCTCTGAGACCGTCAAGTCCAACCTTTGAACACCACCATGTCAACTGGATCACAGCACGAAGTGCCAGTCTTCATAAACACCTTCAGGGACGGTGACTCCACCACCTTCTGAGTAGTCCATGCCAATTTTTAATCACCCTTTCTGTGAAGAATTTCTTCCTAATATCTAACCTGAACCTTTCCATTGCACAACTTGAGACTGTGTCTTCCTGTTTGGTTGCTGGTTGCCTGGGATAAGAGGTCAAGACCCACCTGGCTACAACTACCTTTCAGGCAGCTAGAGTGAGAAAGTCATCCCTGAGCCTCCTTTTTGCCAGGCTGAACCACCCCAACACCCTCAGTTGCTCTTCAAAGGATTTCTTCTTCGTTTTTCTTTTCTCTCCCCCTGAGTGTCCTGTCTAGTTAGGAGCAGTGTCTGATAAACAGTAGACAGGTCCCAGCACGTTGGGACAATTCAATTTCACACTGCTCTGGAACTGCCTCAGCATTTTTATTCACATATTTTATCACTTTAACAGAGTCCTGCAGTTGTTCAGGGGTGAACTTCCAAACTATTGTGGGAAAGAAGTCTACCAAAAATTGGCCCATGTTTTCAAATTCCATGACACTCATAACTATTTATCCTTTGTGGAGATCTCTGAATAGTCTCCCTAGAAATCTCTTATTTGATTCCAAACATGATGTAGACTGCACTGAGGAGACCTGGCAAACTTAGAGACAAGAACATGTTTTCCTCAACAACCAAAATGAATTCAAAACCCTCAAATGCTGTTGTAACAGGCCTGAAGGAGGAGGAGGGGGTGAAAGGTTGAGGAAAATCATCCTTCCCTGTTTCCTGCATAGGCTGGGTGCAATTATTACTGAATTCCCAGAGGTAGAACTCAAGGCCAGGGCAGGAGAGCAACACTGAGCACACATTCCAGATGACCCTACTTGCCCTTCATGTTATTGTTCCATAAAATCACATCCCCCAGTAGATGCACAAAGCAAACCTGATCCCTTTCCCTGAAAAGAGAGCCCTGAAAAAGAGCACATGAAGGGCACATAGTGCATATATGGAAACATATAGGGTGTTAGATACCACACCCACATGAACAGAACAAGAAACATGGTAACTTGTGGCTCTGTGTCTAATAAAAAACTTGTTAGATCAAATTTGTTTCAACCCGCTCTGGGCAGATCTGTTTTTATCTCAACCCTTGGCGCGCCAACACAGTGCCAATTACAGCTCTCGTGGTTTAGGAGTGGTGCTCCCCAATCCAGTGCCCTCACTGACACTCTCCCAAGCCAGACACTGATCATATGTTTCTTTCCTCCAGGGATGGAGATGAGAATTGGAGACACGACGGTGAAAATGACAGATTGAAACATGAGCAATTTACTGGCAACAACAATGAGACAAGAAAATGAACAGCAACAATATTAACAAGAGTGTACAAAGTGAGACTGATTTTACATACAAAATGCTCACTGAGCCTGACACGATGTGGGGTGACCCCAGCCAGCAGCACCCCACTCCAGTGCTCCGTCTGCCACACTTGCCCCCCTGGAAAGCAAAGCCCT
Source organism: Fringilla coelebs (assembly GCF_963513975.1). Taxonomy (NCBI): domain Eukaryota; kingdom Metazoa; phylum Chordata; class Aves; order Passeriformes; family Fringillidae; genus Fringilla; species Fringilla coelebs. The sequence continues at coordinate 23,395,857 of NC_140029.1, read as the reverse complement.
TCTTGGAAGGCAGAGAAAGTCCTTTTCTCCCCTCTCCAGCAAAGACAAAGCATGGCTTAAAATAACCCCTTAGACATGCCCCCAGTCACACCCCTTCATCTACTGCAAAAAAAATTACTTTTTCCTGGGCAAAACTAGGACAAACCTCTAAACCTGCCTTCTTTCATTGCAAAGCTTTTAATGCTTGTCTTATTTTTACACATTCTTGTCAAAGTTCCTCTCCAGCTTTCTTGTGACCCCTCCTCAGGGCAGCAGCTGCTATAAAGCTTCGCTGGAGCCTTCTCCAGGTTGAACAAAACCCACTCTGCCTGTCTGCAGAACAAAGGTGCTCCTTTGATCACCTCAGAAGGACTCACTCGTGTCCTTCTTATGTGGAGGCCTCCAGAGCTGAATGCCGTACTCCAGGTGGGTCTCACCGAAGTGGAGTGGAGGGGCAGAATTAACTCCCTTAACCTGCTGGTCACACTCCTTTTTATGCAGCTTCGGACATGGCTGGCTTTTTGGGCTGCAAGTATGCATTACAGGCTCATGTTAAGCTTCTCTTCTGCCAAACAGCATGTTGCCTACACTCTGTTGGTTTCAATTTACTTTGGGAGGGAAGGTGCAATCATTTGATTGTTCCAAAACAATGATAAACATGGCAGTACTTTACATAAGTTAAGTTCTTAACACGCAGAAAAAAATCCCTACTAAAACATGAATTAAAATAAAGTAAGCATGAAAATTCAGATTTATTTTGAGGAAACACACAGCATTCAACCTTCTTTAAGCTACTTATTATAAGTCATTTAATAGAAGTCATATATGTCTGTACATGAGTTGTATATATAACTAGTTCAGCGTGAGTAGTTTCAGATTTCAGAAATAGCTAGAAAACAAAAGACAGATTCAAAGGTCAATAAATGTTAATATAAATGAACTTTTAATTAATAATATAATAATTTTTACTCCACTATTTTTTCACTCAGTGGTTTACTTCTTCATTAGAAACATGATTATTTGCCACAATGATGGAAGCAGGGAGTGTTGCCTTCTCCCAAGGTAGACACAAAATATGTCCTTTTTTCAATCCATGCTGAGAATATCAGCACTGATTCAGCAAAATCCTGTACCCAATGCTCTGTTGGGTTATGACTTGAATAGCTAAAGACAATATGTTGTCTTTTTTATAGAAAAATTAAGAAAACAAAATCACTTACAGTAATAAGACCACATTTGCACTGAAAATCTAAAGACAGGAAAGATATTTTAATGCAGAGACTTAAACATTGCACAAAATTTTTCTGTTTCTTTGTTATCAAATCAGAGAGCTAGGGAGATTGCAAAGACACTTGTTTGGTATGAAATGAAAAATTACATGGAAATTTTTATCTTTAACTCTGATATAAAACATTTTCCCTCCTTCTGCAGTCTCATTTTGGCAGACTCAATGAAAATGAATTCAAATAAATAAAATTAAGAGAAACAAACAAACAAACAAACAAACCCCCTCCCCCCCCCAAAAAAAACCTCCCCACACATTATTTTTCACAGAAAACTCAGTGAAATTCCATCAATTGGATATCTGACACTGGTTCATTATTTCATCTCTATGTGGGTGGGTTTCGGTCATTTTTTTTCCACATAGATTTGCTCTGGGTGACACGAAATTTTTTATGGGGAGTCCCTAGAAGAAATGATAGTAAGACTCAAAATAGGAACAAGAATTAAAGGAGTGAAAGAAGAGAAGAAATAAAAATCTTATTTGCTGCTGGAAACTTTTAGCTATCTTCTGTTAGAATAGTATAGTTATTAACAAGAATTATTCTCCATGTGAGTAAACAAAGAAGAGTATTTGTTATTGTTTACAATAGCATGTTCATTAGCTTACATAAACTAGAGACTTTATAAGCCTCTTCAAATCAAACATTTTTTACCAGGTATTTTAATTGCTGATGCCTAGGCAACCATGAAATAAATTACAAGTTGCCCTTGCATGATTTAAACCTGGTATGAGATTTGCCACAAACAAAAGAAATATTTCTCTGCTGGATTTCTTTCTGCATCATTTACTCCCTGCAGTTTAGAGCAGATTAATGTGTTCAGAGACTGATTGCCGTAATTACTCTGCCCTGCTGCTCTTCTATATTATGCAAACAAATGCACATGATGAAAGAGAGAAAATGGACAAGAATAGAGAGTCTTAGGCTCTCCTGATATACAACTTAAAACAATAGGTCATGAATAAAAGCTAAAATTTTGAGCTAAACTTGAGTGCAGTTCACAAATAATGATGCATGTCATTAGTTCTTTTTTCATGTTTGCCTCTATGACATTTTATGTAAAAATTTTTCATTAAAATTATTTTTTAATTCTTTCTCTTAATTTAGGAACTTTGGAATGCTCATAGTTTTTCAGTGTTGGTAAACGTTAAAGTTTTTTTTAAAAACTGCTTCCAAATATTTGTTTGCCAGTAGCAATCATCAGTGGAAATAATTCACTTATATTTCAGTTACAGGAGATGACCATCATAAATAGTTTAGTTTTGCTTTTTTGTTCAAAAAAATATTAAAATAAGAAGTTCTTGAAATTTTGAAAGAAGGGTGTAAAACAAGACAGCAAGTTTTGGATGCGAAACCCATAATTCCTACCAGCAATATGCTGACAATTTGTATACACTCTGTGTATCTAAAATGCACACATTCACACACACTAATGAAATCACTCATACCTTTTTCTGACTGCACTTGACCTCTCTAGCACGCTGCAAGATATCTGGTCAAATTGTCCCACTTCAGGAAAAAGGCTCAACCCAGTGACCTTCAGGGGTCCCTTTTTACCAATGTTTTGGTGGCCTTAAGAACCCACTCTTCCTGGAAATACACTGAAACTCCCATTGCCTTCTATAAACCTACAATTCAAAAATGTCATGTAAGTGTTCCTGCATTGGCCAAATGGGTTAAAATCTATTGCTGGTTATGGTTTACATAAATGTGATAGTTATGGGAGAGAAGTTTAAAATATGTATTCTAAGTAGAGTGTGGGGTTTTTTTTTCTCCTCCACCCATTTTTTTTTAAATTTTGTGAATAATAATAAAAATATGCATAGAATAGGGATAGTTGTACTTCCTTCCCTGGCTAACTATCAAGAAGTGACGTTTACTGATTTTTTTGGTAATAGATATTAAGTAGCCTGTATTTGTAAATTGTTCTGTTTCCATGCTAGACAATACTTCCTTTTTAGGAGGACCTGAAAAAGATCTCACAGTACTGACATTATATTAAGGATTAATTCTAAACTTGCAATTGGTAGAAAAATTTCTTTTCTTCATCTCCTTTGCAAATACTTTTCACTAATTTTGTGCTCTATCACAGAAATTTCTATTAAATGCTATTTTGTATTGGTATTTTAAATTTTTTTTCCCATTATAGTAATGATCTTTTAAAAATCAATACACAATATTGTATACACACATATATAACATTTATTATGTATACAATAATATATAAAAATGTTTTATAACTGTATATATATTGATATATAGACATGTATATATATATATATACAAATACAGAGCAAACGAAAAGATTAAATATCATTCGTTCATTCATTCAAGGAAAAAACAAACAAACAAATAAAAATTATTCTTGAAGCAGGATACTGAAAAATGCAAATTTGTTTTTCTGCCAGAAGGAGTGGTGTGCTAAAGTTGTTGGCAGTCAGCACGATCTCAGAGACAAATGCATATTGTCCCTTATAAATTAGAAGAACACTATGCCTACATATCTAGGTGCTTCCTTCCTTTGAGATGTATATCTTACTTACATTTATCTCATCTGTCTAATGCTTTAAACTCCAAGATCAGATTACCTTCTCCTGTGTCTGAGTATATTTATGGAAAATGCTGCACATTCAGCTGGAGCTTTCTACTTTTTTTTTTTTAATTATCCAATGATTTGTTGGATAATAGTTTCATCATTGTACTAAGAACTTAATAATGAATAAAAATAGATAGAAACACTAAAAAAAAACCCAATCAAAAATACCCCAACAAAGAAATTAAAAAAACCTCCTGAAACTGAAAAACAAACCCCAAGCAAAGAACCCAAACATAAACAAACAAACAAAATAAAAATCAAACCAAAGACAAGGACAGAGTTTCTATAAGGCTGTCAATCTGATGAATGCAGTTCACTCTGTAAATGCAAAATGAATATTTGGGGCACAGGTCTCAGGAAAACCATCTGTTATCAGAAATACATAACTATTGCAGCACTAGAATGATTTTAGAAGGTATTTTCAAAGGTGAAAGCCATATAATCCAGTGGCAAATAAAGGCATTGAATAAGTGAACTGGACTTATTTTGTCTGTTCTGTTTTCTCTGCTTCGTAACCCAAAGTCTATTTGCACATAAAAATAACCTTTTTTACCTTTATTGGTATCTCCCACTATTGAAAGTTCACCTATCAGAAAACTTGCATCTCAACCAGAATACTATTATGTTCAATCAGACTGCTAACAGGTTAATGTGAATTCAGTTAATTTGCAAACAAATGCTATAATGAAATTGTTCAGGTTTTATGTGCTTTTGGATATTGTTACTATGGTTACTAATACCATAGCATGGTCTTTATGGTCTTGAAAATCCAAATTTTATTGCATTAAGCTTCCACCAAAGGCCAGCTCTTTGCAGAGAATTAGGCTGGAGCAGTACCTTGTTTATACAACTGAGGTCTTACCCCCCTTTCCCTGCCCACTGTCACAGGCTATCCTGCCATTCTTGCAGTCATACCTGTGACTCAACTACATTAATCATTTGTTTCTCATGGCTTGGGAAACATTTATGTGTGCTCTGTCTTGTACCAGACTTTTCACCCTTGATCATATTAACACTTAGTAAAGGTGAATCAGTCCAGCAGGGAGATCTTCAGAAGTAATTTCTTCATTGCCTTCATCTATTAATTACAGCCTGCCATCTCGGATTTCTTAAGTGACAGCGTGAAAGATTCCAGTCTGTTCTAGTATGTCCTGAAATAAATTTTATTTCAGCAGCAGTTGAAAAGTTCACATAAGATGCTGGAGCATCAGGAAATAATTTCTCTTGAATTCTATTTATGAGGGCCTAAACCATTACAGTTCAAATTCATACTCTAACAAATTTAGACTGATATTCACATCCTCACTTATGATTTCTCAGAAGATGATTAACAAGGAAAATAGTCTCACACTATCTTTCATATTTAATGAACAAGATGTGCACACCTGCTCCATTACGCTATAATGAAGTCCTATTCTTTGATGAAGACCAGAAACAAGGGAAATCTAGGATATTTAAGTGAATCATGAAAGGAGAATTTTAGAAACAGGCTTTCCTCTTTCACTTTAACAAGCTCGTTTATGCTTATTACTATGAGGATTTATTTCCTTCAGTAAGTAAGAGATGAGATATTTTAAAATTCTGCGCCAAACTAGAATATTGATGTAAGGAATTGTGGATGTGAACATGGCAATGCCTACACTTCCTATCTCTTTTTTTCTTAAGATAGTGAGTACTATTACCGTTTGCCTTTTACCAAAGTTGAATAAAAGGGTAGAAGTCAAGTCCAGGTACAAAAAGTCAGAGACTCAAATCAGATATTGATAACCATCTGTTGTGGTTTGACTGCAGTCAAAAACTAAGCCTCACAGAGCTGCTCACCCGCCCTCCTCCACTGGGACTGGTTAAAACTAAAAAAAAATCACACATAATGGGGATTCTAGGAAGACAGACACCATCACTCCATCACTCCACACATCCTCCTTCCTCCTTCTTCTCCCAGCTTTATGTGGTGAGCATGAGGCCATATGGTGTGGGATATCCCTGTGAACAGTTGGGTCCAGCTGTCTCAGCTGTGTCCCACCCAATTGTGCATCCTTTGGTTCATTGTGCATCCCCAGCCTGTGCTGGTGGACTGGGGACACAAGCAGAACTGGCCTTGGCTCCATGTAAACACTGGTCAGTAATAGCTAAAGAATCCCTTTGTTATCAACACTGTTTTCTACACTATCCAAAAACATAGACCCATTTTCTTCTTTGAGGAAAATTCATTTTATTCTAGCCAAAGCCAGCTCACCACTACCTACCCTTGCAGATCCACCTTAGATTTATCACACCATGGCAGATCACATATTTGTATCTTAACCAGGAAAACCACTCAGCTGGTTTTTGCTACCACTGCTTTCTTGGAACCCTGAAAACTATGCGCAAGTATTGCATAAGAGAAAATGACTCCACATTAAGTTAAAACGTATACAGAACAGAAAATGATAGAAGTAAGTCTGTAAATAAACCTGAAGTAAACTAAAGAAAAATAAAGAAACAAAAAAAAATCCTTGAAGAAAACATCAAGTGAAGTTATTAACCAATGGCACACTTTTGAAAGGGAACATCTAGCTTTGTCTTTTTCTTTTTTTTTTTTTTTTTTTTTACCCCAAGGCATGAATGGACAATTCCTTAGCAAAACAAATCTTTGCTCTATGTAACAGACATAATAGTGTGCTCTTTAAAAGCAAATTGGAAACTGCTCTACTGACAACTTTAATTTTCATTCACATGTTGTGCTAGGAGTCAATAACTGATTACTTTGTTAAGAATACATCAGTGCAATCAGGTAAAAATATTGAAAACCTGAACAATAGAAAAAAAACTTAGCCAGTTGCTCAGTTGCTATATTTCCTAAATTATGAATCAGGCTCAGCCAGAAGTCAAATCTTGTCAATATCACCTGTTTTTCCATTACTTAAATACCATACCATGAAATCTAGCTCAGGGTGGTTTGATTTTCTTTTTGTATAACTATATAACTCTTTTGAAATACTTGAATTTTACATAGTCTCATTGGAAAAAAAAAAGACATTTTAAAGCTTACAATTATTTAATTCAATTTTTAGTTTGTTATTCAATCCAAAAAGGACTGGATGAAGGACTCAATCTTGGGTTTTATAAACCGCTCTTGTAGTTTTAATGAATTTAATATTTGTAATTTCCACTTACTTTTGTGCTCGACTCTGATAACAGGTATTTTCCCTTACTGTATTTATCACCTTTAGTCATTATCCCTGGTAATATTTCTATTTTATTATGCATGAAACAGAACAGTGAAATTTTGTCTAGTGACATAATATTAAGTATTCAGTCAAGAATGATTCCAGGGCAGTTAAACAAAGCATCATGACAAATGATGAGGAAATAAAAAAACCCCTCATCAATGGGGTTTTAAAAGTCACAAGTAGTTGATTATTTCATCTCCTTTTTCCCCCCTAACACCTGGTCCCAGATCTGGCACGAATATCTCCTGCATCTTCATAGTAAAGGATGACATTGCATAGTCTTGTTGCTTTCAGTTTTCTGGATTTGGTCTTGGAAATATTTTGTTGCAACTCCCAGAGTCTACAAATATTTCCTTGTGAGAGTCAAACTGACTTTTTAATATGAAAAACATATGCTGCTAGTCTCAGAAATGTCAGTGATGAGTGCCTGTAGACCTGGAAAGCTGCAAAGAAAGAGCAAACACATTATCATGAGGAGATAACTGCTCTCTCCTTGAAATGCCTTATATAGAACAATCAATATCTTGTAAAACAAATATATTTTTCTCAATTTTTCTCTCTCATTTATGTGTATACACAGAGAGGATTAATTCACATAAAGTCTGTCTAATGTAAATTTTTTTTTTCTATTTTATATTTCTTGGTCTTTTACACAAAATAAAATCAGGTTTACAAACTGTAGAATAGAATATATCTTTGCTAATGATCCAATAACTACAATAAGTAGTCCATATACATTTTTTTAAATTGTTTTCACATTTTTTTTAACCTTAGGCAGGCCAGAAGTAATGTGTTTTCAAAGGCATTCACTATTTAATTATATGGCAATTTTTTTTTGTTAAATGTGTTTTCTTAAGATATCTTGATGCTATTTTGATTTCCCATTAAATGATTTTCATTTATTCAGACAGTTTTACTTTCATTATAACAAATTTATGAATTAATAGACATGACTCAACAGTGCTTTAGCATCCAGTCAATGTTAGAGAGGTTTATTATGTTCCTGACAAGGACACATCACCTTGAAGGAAATTAGACTTTATCAATTCAACTTTTTTACCTCATTGGCTTCTTAAGAAGGGAAAAAGACAAGGGGAAATTATTTTCTTTGACTTATCAGTAAATTCCCTCTAGGCAATGCAGAATAAAAACTAAAATGCTTAATTATAAAACTTCTAAAAATTATGGGTTTTGTTAATATATACATGAACAATCTTTGCAGGGAAACAGAGGAAACACTCATTTTTGGCTTATGATCATATATGATTCTGCATATCTATCAAGCTAACTAAAATTTGTAATTACCCAACTTAGTAGAAGCTCCTTCAAATTTCAAACTTTAGCTTCCTGGTGATGATTTCTGTGTTTATTCCCATATTAGTCTACAATTATTTTGTCTTAGCTTAATATTCCTTGTTTGTTAGAAATATATTAATGTACCTTTTTCTTTTAGTTTAAATATTTTTTTTGTGGTATTTTATAGATGCCTAAATATTTACTCAAGCATTTAGAATATTGTGTTTCCTTTGGTCTGATCTTACTCTACATGAAAGATTGTCCTCCTCCAACCTACGTTCAATTTTCTGTGACCCACCACTTAATTTTCTGTAACAATGCTAACTGAAGATTATTCCTTTCACAAACAAAAAAAGTACCGTTACAATAGATCATAATTATTCTAATTTTTAAAAATTCTGTGAACATCAAGCAGCTTAATACTATGAATGTTATTTACTCCAATGGTAAATTTGAGCCCAAATGGTCATCTGTTTTAAATTTCCTGTTTCTAAATGCTGTATTCTTATTCCTTTATGAAATATTTTAGTTTTATTTTTTCTATTTGGTGACTTTTGCAGCATATTAAACGATGCTAAATAGGCCAGCCCATAAGGAATTTTGAGAGTCAAGAAAACAGGGTGATTTAATTATTTTTTTCATCAAATGCCATCAAATATAGCTCTCCCAGTGTATAAGAAATGAGATGACTAAAATATTATTTACTGTTGAAGAGGTGACAATATAACAAAAGGTAACAATGGTATTTCAGAAAAGCTATGAAACATTCTATAGCTGAAAAACACTGACTTAAATATTACCTAAATTTCACATGCTGCTTGCGCAGTTTATATGCTGCTACTGTACTCTGCAATTGAGAATTTACAGGATTTTATACTAAATTTGATTTTTTTAATCTACTTGCTTTTACCCAACTGCCAGAACACCTTCTTTTTATATGCTCTCAATCTATATATATCCAATAAAAGAACCTTTTATATATAAATCCTCCTTCAAATAGAAGATTTTTGTAGCTCTGCACTTTCCTGAATACAAAATGATCACTTTATGGGTCTAAATTCGATCAAAAGTCATAGCCTGTTTAGAACAAAGCCAGTGCTTGTGACAGTGAATACATTCAGACTGGGAAAATAGGACAGCATGTCCCACTATAGGTACTCCATGGCAATTGACTTGTAGTCTCTTTTCCCATAAAAGTTGAAGAAGGACTACTACAGGTTACCAATTTAACATCCTTTTCCTTCATGAATGACGGATGGTAATGTATTCAATGCTTCTGAGTAAGAAACTCAGTACAAATTTTAGCCAGAAATTTCTGTATTCCTGATTAAGACAATATCCTTAGTCATTATTCCTTTCTTTCCCAAGAAAAATATGTATTTCTCAGTAAATTTCATCCTTTCAAAAAAAAAAAAAATCTTCTAATAAGTGAAATTAGATTAACTTCAGAAAAATCCTTAATCCCCCTTTCCAAAATATTTTGTTTCATAAAATATTTTGACAAAAAATACCTGTGAAAGTCATTCAACAAAATTTAATTTTTTTCCAAAATTTGAGATAAAAAAAGGGTCTGCTTTTTATCTCAATGGAGGTAATGAAGGTAAATATTCATATAAAGAAAAGTATTAGCGATTATTTTTTATAAATAACATTTTTAAAAGTGTTCAGTTTCTGATTTCTTTTCTATTGGAAAAAATCGATTTTGTCCATTCTCGAACTATTTGTGAAAATTCCCCTGACTTTTCTTCAGTTTAATAGTGTTTCTCTCATTGAAATCATTATCTTAGGCTTGCACTCTATATTCTCTACCCGTATTTTTAATCTTTATCCCTTTTATTTATTTTTTCTATGTATGATAGGTCATTAAAATGTTTAAATTATTTTTATCTGACATTCCAATTGAGGAATTATCTCCAGGGTAAAATACTAATTTGATATTAATTAATATGAACTTTTCTTGTTCATTTTTCTCTGTGCTGCTTATTCCTTTTAAAAATACGTATATCCTTCAGACTACACATACTATATATGCAGTTGCATTACATATCAGAATACCTGAGAGAGAAACATATAACTGAATTTTGTGTGCTTGCTTGCTACAGGTGGGCCAAGATCCTTATAAAGTAATCAAAGATGATTCAGCTTGAAAACTAGAATGAGGTTCAGTATGGACTGAAATGATATCAAAAATCCAAGTATCACTTTACCAGATTTAAGGCAGTGAATCTACCTCTGCGATATCTGCCCTTAGCTTTAATACATATAGAGTTTTTGCATTTATATTCTTTGATCTAAGCTAGTAGAAACTTGGTAACACTGAAAAACATTGCTTTTAAGGAAAACTTTCCAAAGATACAAGACACAGGAAAAATCAAAAGAATGGTAATTAAACACTTTGGAACTCATGTTCCTTCATTTCTTTCTATGGTTAAGGACTGATTCTTGTTTAATCTCCATCAGAACAACTGAAATTTGCCATGAAATCTTTTTTTTCTTTTTCTTTTTCTTTTTCTTTTTCTTTTTCTTTTTCTTTTTCTTTTTCTTTTTCTTTTTCTTTTTCTTTTTCTTTTTCTTTTTCTTTTTTTTTCTTTTTTTTTCTTTCAGTCCAACACTGCTAGAGAGCATACACTTTTCATAGTTACTTTTCCAAAGCGTTAATGTACTTGAATGCACTTGAGTGTAAATAAAACTCATTATAGTTGGTGATCTGCCCTTATGCTAGAAGAGGTGTAAATGAGATTAAGTCTGAATACAAGCCTCCATTTTTTGGCTAGAGGACAGTCTTAGAGGTGTATAAATGAATTTGTTTTCCTTTTGGAAAAACAAGGGGAAACTCTTTGATCACAGCTGAAAATTATGCCTTATTCATGGTGCAGCTGTACATATAGCATAAGGTGATCTATAGATACCTTCCTGATGTGGCCTGATGTGGCATCATAAGAAGTCAATAAAAGAAATTCCAGTGACTATGAATGACACAAGCCTGCAGTATGTTACTTGGGAGTAACATTTAGGCAAGCATTCAAAGTATCTGTTTTTCCACCAGTTCTGATTCTCTCAAGAGATGAATACACTTCATGCCTTTTCCAATGTTTCTGTCAGACTGTCAGATTACATTACAAAATGAAAAATTGACTCCTCTGGTGTAAAACCAGTAAGTGACAGCATAATTCCAGTTTTGTGCTGTAAGGTGAGAACTCTACAGAGCAGGTCAGAAATGTAATTACCCAAGGGAATTCACGGAAGAGCTCTCAAATTAAGCTTCTCAAATGCTATAACCAGATGTAAATTTATAAGAACAGGTTTGATATAGATGAAAATATTTTTACTTTTGCTCAGCTCTTTTAACTCAAGAACAGAAGCTGTTGTATGGTTTGCTTTTTAACTTGTCATAGTTCTGAAATTACAGATGTGTACTGCTGTGCTGAACTGCGCCAATAGCTGTGTTTATGCTCAGTGTCTTATTCAGAGACACTCAAGAGCAATGCAGAAGATAGTTTTATATGTTTAAAAATCACAAAAATGAGTGTTTAGGCAGATCAGGAACAGCAGAACTGGAAAGGGGCAGCTTCCATCTCTGCGATTCAGGTCAATCTCTTCATTAGAGTTGGTAATGTTATAATGTCAGATACAAACATTCCTCTGAGTGGTTGTATGACTTTTGAGAATTCAATTTTGTTTGCTTAGCTATGCACCTGGCTCCCACTTAAATTTTTGTCTTCATCCTATGGAAATTTCCAATTTATTGGTTTGGCAGAGGGAATTCTCTCTGCTGGGGTGTGTTTCTCAATGAATTCTCTTTCATGAGAAAAGAAGAAAGTATATTGGTTAGATGATTCCAGCATAATATGTTCTCTCATTTAAGTTAAATGTTTGGTGTTCCACCATTTCAGCCATCAATGTCCTCTGAGTGAGTTTGATTGTCCTTTCAGACACCTCTGGGTATGTCAGGTGCCTTTTAATAATGGATAAAAATATGTGAACTACTTTCTGCAAGGGGGCAAGACAAATATAGTAACTTCTGACAAGCCATGACAATGTAGAACACATCATCTGTTCCTTTTGCTCAAGTAAAAATCTACATCCCTACAGAGAGGCAAGTTAGATACTTGGCAATAGCTGCCAGTGTGCAAGACAGTTGGTAAATATTCTGTGATATTAAACTCATTAGTGGTGGAAGAAGAATGACCTATCATATATTTATTGTAGACTAGAATGTATAGGGACATAGCTGGTAGTTTGACAGCACACAGCCGTGATCATTTGTGCTGTTATTGAAGCTTGTTTGTGCATCAATGAAGACTGTATTAACTCTTCCATTATAATTTTTTATGCATGAGCTTTGCTGTGTTAACATAAAGTGATCACCACATTAGGATTAAAATAAAAAAGGAAAAAAAATTCTCACACTCTTGAATAGTGTATAAAAAATTTTGAAAGCTAGATTGAATGTCAGAATTCTACATGGATGGATTAATCCTAAAAGCCACAGTAATGATTTATTTTATCGTTTCTAGTCCTGATTGACTAAAAATATCTATTTTTCATATTAGTTAGTATTTGTAAAGTAATGCTGCATGTGAATTTGCAAAACAGGTTGTCTCCTGTACAAAACCAGAATATATATGTAAGTAAAAATCATTATAATATTTTCAGAACTAAAAGATATGAATACTTGTAATGAATATTGACCATTTTTTGTTTTCTGCATTTATTGTGAAACTATTCAGAAGCTGAAATACTTTACTTAAGACTATACTTTTGTGAAAACTAGTTTTAAATTACACTTAATCAGATATACTATTAGATTTTCATGATTTGGGGGCAAAAATATTAAAAATTGCCCCTCAGACATTTCAGAACAGGCGTTTCATACCTTTTTCCTATGATTTGGTGTATTCATCTGATTTATTTCATACTAGTTAGAAAACTATGATCAGATTTTCATTTCTTTGATAGAGATGACTTGCTACAGAAAGTAAATAAATAAAGCTCTGTATTTGTTATTAGAGATATTTAAAATGTAAGAATGCAGGCAATGATTCTCAGGATTTAGATTGGCTACAAAGTAATTTGGGAGCATGGGGCTTTTTTTGTTTTTTCTGGTGATATATTTGCTATTCTTTAGGGTTAAGAATGGATTCTTCATTTCAATACTTATATTTAGGGTTCTTTGTATGATCACCAAAGGGATATTTAGTTTTAACTCTTCATTTACTTTATATTTAAGGGGCCTAAGCCATTCATGACTCAGAAGACAACTAAAATGTTTGGTGTGTTTTGGTGCATCATATTTGCTTTAGTCTCAAAGAAATAGAACTAGTTTATATAGAAGTAGCTTATTTTAACACACTAGAAAGAGATTTATTTGGCTTTTCCTCTTCTTATCTGAAAAAAATCAAACCAAACAAAAACCCAATAACTTATGAATGTATAAATCAGTTCTTGAATGTCAGAAAAAAGCCAAGAAAATAGTTACATAACCCTAAAGAATATTTCTGGTCTACTTTTTGTTTTATCTTAAATACAGGGTTCTGTCCTAGAAAACAAGGCATACATAGTAAAAGTTATACTGGGGATACTTCAGAAGGATTTGAAAAGAATCCTGATTTTGGTATGATACTCTATCCTTCTTTCACCTATCCTGCGATCTAACTGCATCTAGTTCCATCAGTCTTCATGTCTGCTACAATAATGCATTTCAGAAGGAATCCAAGCTGTCCAATCTAATTTTCATCTATTTTAATAAAATTAAAAATATGAATAAAAATTACAATGGAAAGTATTTTGAAATTGCGTTTTAGAATACAGGTTTGCTATGTCAAGAGGTAGTCTTCCATCCCACCTAATCAATTCAATTTTGATTTTTATGGAACATATCCATGATCCTGCTTTTATGCTTTTCAAATCTCTTGAAGTACCTACAACAAAAAATTGCAGATGATGTTATGGGCTGTGCTCTAGCTCAGATCCTCAGATCAAATGCTAGCAGCTTCACTTGAGCAAAATCTTTTTTTATTTGTTTCCAGTTCTGTGATTAATATTAATTTTTCACTTGCTATATTAAGTCTGATCAGCTTTTAACTCAAAGCTTGTCATTCTTTTCTAGGTGGCTTTTGGAAAGGTTTATTGATACTTTTATCTTGTGAACTGATAAAATATCTGTGTCCTCTTTTATAAGTGTAATTGCCCAGATGTTCCAATCTGGCTGCTCTTCAAAACATGAAGAGGGACCTCTGGTTCAAGGAGGAAATGCAGGTTATAAGCAGGAAGATAGAGTTTTAATTAGTGTATTGATAACTCCAGCCATAAGACCAATAATTAAATCAGTCTGGTCCAATTACTATTTTAATCAGATTCAGCTGTTATAGTTTGCTGTGTAATACTGTAACCATCTAACTTCTTTTAAGCATCTAAATAGTATCTTATAAGCACAATCCTGTGTTCATTGTACTATGAGAAAGCACTAGAAATGTTGTTAAATTCTTGGTATTGTACAGCAGGATGAAAAGGGTTGTGTTTGACAACCTCTGAGTCTTTTAGAGGTTATATCACTGTTTGCCAAGGTGGAGTTTTGGTGGGACAACAACACCAGCATCACACTGTCCAACCATACATAACCAGGGAACACTCATCAGGATGGGATTTTTTTATAGCTTCACAGTGATTCCTGTCCAAAGGTTTCTATTACAACTCACACACAAATGCACCTGCACACATCTGACGTGCCCTGTCCCACCAAGAATCACTTCCCTGTAGCTGAGACTTTATTCTCAGTAGTGGCTTATAGTAATATTTTATTCCTAAGCTTCTGCTGCTGTTGCATGCTGTTATGTGCATGAAGCATACGTATGCTTCTCTTATTCTATATAAAAATCACCATCTCAACATTATTGCAGGGTTTTTTGATGGCTATTTGATTTTCAATGTGTTGAAATCCACCATAATTTTGAGAGGAAAAATTTAAAAAGAAAGGCAAAACAAGAAACCTCTAAAAGATTAAATATAAAGTCGGGTAGAAACATTTTTGCATAATGTTTCATTTCTCAACAGTACCATAAAGAATTTTCTTGTGCTGAACTCAATATTTCTGTTGAATAAGAAATACAACTCCTCCTGTAGGTCAAAACTAATGTTTCAAAGGATGTAGCAATTAATATAAGATGAGCAAGTTTTCATAACAATGACATGTTTTGCTTGATGTTGCAGATATATTCCTTTAGTATACTACTTTTTGAAATAAGTAAATCAAATGTAAGTGTAGTATGAGATCAAATCTATTGACAATAAGGGAAAAACAAAAATTGGGCTATCCAGCAACATGATTTTGTGATGTAAAGGCTTTATTCCCCAACTTGCAGACAAACCCCCATGATATTTCAAAGACATTTATTTTACTAAGATCTTTGAATAATATGGGAAAAAAATACAGATGTCTTAGTATCAAAAGACTAAATTTTTTATGAAAATTAAGATTATTTTTTGTCTATTCTTTATGTAGGTAAATTAAAACATTTTCAATGGTGACATTCACAAAAGAAAAACATTTCTTCCAGGACAATTTTTAGTGTAATGATAAAAAAAAACTTTCTAGTAAAGGAAATGTAATTAAAAAAACTCCACTTGTTATAATGTTTTTAATTAAAAAAAAAGTCCATGGAAAATGGACTTTTTAGGAGGAAGGAATTAATGGTTTCAAATTTGACAGGCTATTTTTTTAAGGCAGATTTAGACTTTCCATCTTTAAACTTATGCTAGAAGGGTATTTGTGAAAAAACTGACAGATGTCTCCCTAATTGCTACCATAAAAGAAGAAACTTATGGTTTTTGCTTTCAAATTATAAAACTTAATTGCTAGGTTGGGCCTTAATAATGATGCATCAGTGTTAAAGTATTTGTGGCGCACAAAAGCAGCTTCACTACTGAAATACGTACAAATTCCCCCCTTATCCACAATGCTTTTAAAATAATTCAAATGAGAATAAAGAGACCCTGTAAGAAAGAAAGACTTGATAATATTGAAAGCAATTGATATGGGTTATTGAGATGAGACCAATCCCATTATTCTTCATTTGGCTAACATAAATTTTTAAAATTATGCATTTTTTTCTTTGTGGTACTTCTGCCATGATGAGACTCAGAGCTTTGCAACTATTCAGGAGGTAGGACAAACTGTTATCCTGTGCAAGCACACAAAGGATGTGAAACCAGTTTGTGAGGCATAGATAATAATGTCTGGTTTTGGTTCTAATACCACTGCAGAATTATATTGCCTCCAGTTGCCCAAAATTCTTATTTCATATAGGCACCCCATATTTATCAGGAACTCAGAAATCCATGTCTCTTGGGCCACCTTTAGGCAGATATCTCTTTTGTGGGTGTCAGGGCAAATTATTGCTGCAACTTTCTACTGGTCTCTGTGCCAAAGACTTGAAGAAATGGGCTGCTGAGGGCAACTGCAGGAGAAAAGTGTCAGGGAGTAACACAGAAGGGCCAGGGACTAACCAGACCAGAAACTGTTGGTTGCCCAGGGAAGCCAAGGACACATCACTGCTACCACTCCTCTGGTGACTGTTTTCCAAACTGTCCTAGAAGAACTTTTCCGTATAGTTTTTCAAGCTGTGTGGTAATGCCTGTCAGGATGTAGCTGTCCTTAAATTAGTGGTATATAAAATGGAAATGTTTTTACTATTCTCTTGGATTTTGAGATTAGAGGATGAAGCTCAGTTATAATTTCAAGCATTTTCTTGTAGTTATGAAAGCTAAAGAGTAACTTATGCTCTCTGTACTTACATCTTTTTGTGTCTACATGCCTTTGTTTAAGGCAATTAATTTTTGAATTTTTTAAATAATTCTTTTATTATTTTTTGTTATTTTATTTAAATATTAGTAATACAAGATTTAAAAGGAAATCATATGCTTTACCATTTTAAAGAATCGTAGGGAAATAGTTCACAAATAGGACTTTCATGCAGCATACTTTAGACATTGATTTGTAGTGATTTTCCCTAGTTATTTGCTGGAGGTGTTTTAAGAGTCATCCTAACACCTAGGTGTAACAGTGATCTAATAAAGATGTCCTGAGAGCTAATTAATTCTTTGTAGGTAGACTGTACCTATTAAATGATAGTAAAAGCATTTTCTAACCTTACATTTAATAGAAAGTAACTGGGACAAAGAGAAGAAAAGCTTTGAGACCACCGGTCTTCTTTTTGCCCAAATTATTTCATGTTCTGTAGAGTCTCTTTCTAAAACAGACCATTGAGCAATTACATGGTTCTGTTTGCACTTTCAATAGCTTCTAAAGGTTAAAATCCCCTCAGAATGACAGCCATGTACAAAGGTGAGCAGTACTCACGTGCATTAAGAGCTGATCAGAGAGGGAAGATAAAGTCATACACCTAGGCAGCAATTAATACATCACCAAATTCAGGGAGATTTTCTTACAATACTGTCACTTGATAGTATGCACATTGGTTCCCATTCAGTCAAACATATGCTAGACCAAGTTATTTGAATAGACAAAAAAAAGTTTAAAAATCATAATCTGCTGCAGATTAGGAAGCAGCTGTGTTCATTGTGTTCTTCAGACTTGTCTTCTTCAACAATGCTATGAAAATCTCTTTTTCCCCTTCTTTCTGTTGCACATATTCTACACAGTGTTAGATGCTGCACAGAAACACTTATATCAGGAGAGAAGGTATCCTGGGCTCTTTAAGGCAAATAATGAAAAATAAGTACATAAGTACATCCTTTGACTGTAAAGGGAACCCAAGGCTGCTTTTCTTTCAGGTTAAAAAACTCCTTCAATAGCAGTTCCCATCAGATTTCTCCTTCACATGCATAAAACTTCTCCCAACAGAAACACTTACCACCAGAATCATTAATAATTGCTTCCTGCAGATTGGAAGGAGTTATTACAGGAAAAGGAAATTTACTCATAGTCAGATGGCTACTGCACAAGGAGTATAAGATCCAAGTGTTATGTTATTGTGCCTCTGAGAGTATTGCACCTGTTATGGTCTTTACTTAATCAGCTTTCTCTTTGCCTTCTGCTCATCATATTTCCCAAGGTTGTTAACTTCTTTCTTCATTTCATTGCTAAACCTCATCCAGTTTATGGAAAACAAAATAAAAAACAAAACAAAAAACAAAACAAAACTAAAACCCAAAAAAAACAGAAAAAGAACATAATACTCATAGTACTCCTAATATTTACAAATCTTTAAGCCATTTTTTACACCGTTTCAGAAGGAAAAACTGGAACTCACTATCTCAAGGAAGCCAGGTTGTAAACTTTCACCCTGCCAAAGCTTATACATCTGTTTAATGTTTTGTTAACAATGGTGATATTGAAAAGAATGCAATATTGCCTCTATATTGCCTCTAAGTTAGAAACATGCACAAGTTTTAGCAGGCTCAATACATAATTAAATATGTATTATTTCTCTTTTTTCATTTAGCCTTAATAAGAAAGTTGAATGTTTTTAAAATACCATAATCTATGTCTTGTCTCACTGAATTTCTACTGTGATGGGGCAATTTTAATAAACCAAGTGATGGATATTGATAATATTAATTGAGAATTTTATTAAATTGCTATCTTTTGCAATTAACTCAGTTTTTAATTTTTTTTTCAAGTATGAGAAAATATAGTTTAAAAAATCTCAACTAATAAAGTAATTAGATAAATTTTAAATATTACCAGTATGAAGGTATGCAAGGATTTTGCAGTACGAGTGGAAGAATATATCACTATTTTCCCCTTTTAATTTCAAAAAGAAATCCTAGAAAATCTTGAGGAAACACAGATGATTTTATTGAGTATTTTACAAAAATTATCAACATTTTTGCAGAGATTTTTCTACAGAAGTCACAATGTTATAGAAAGTAAGTCACTAGAAAGGAATCAAGATAAGAATGATCACTTATTTTTGATAGTCTCTCTCATATGGAAAATAATTTATATTTTTTAGGATGATTTGTCTTTAACTTCAGGGAAATTCTGTGTGAAGGTCATCCTGAAGTTATTTGCCTTCATCCATTCCTCATATCATAAGCAATTAATTCTGATAGGATAGACATTATGTAATAGAAAAATAAATCAGTGGAGTAATAATTGTTAGAATATGGTGAAGAAGAAAATATCTTCACATTCTCCTTTGAGAGCAAAACAAATAAGGACATCATTTCTAGAATTTAACATTTGTCATAATTGTGAGCTTAATTCAATTATCATTACTAAAACTTTTATTGGTTTAATTATACTTTAAAATTATTAATATTTTTCTACTTGTTGACAGATTTGTACTGCTAAAATGGCACAATACTTATGAATTTTATTATTCATCCCTTGATGATGACAAAAATCTAAACAAACTTAATCAGGAGCTTGTCAGGAGACTGACAAGCTCATTAAAAGAGTTGGGGTATTTTTTTACAGAAAATTAGGTTATATAATATCATATCTATCTGGTTCTCATAAATATTATTCTAGAAGCAACTCAGAAAAAACACATAGAAATGTTAAAGACATTATTCAGGTTATCTGTTTCAATTTGCATTTGCTGTGGAATCATATTGGATTTTTATACAATGCTCACAGAAACAGAAAGAAAATATTGATGAGAAAAATTAAGTAATCTGTAAGAAGACTGGGAATATTAAATTTCTCAAAATATGAATTATAGCACTTTAATAAGCTGCCTTCAGTAGGGTGTATGAAGAAAAAAGAAACCAAAGTCAGAAATGTGTTTTTTATAATATACAGTGGAAATATTTATTAAATTTCTTGAGGAAATAAATGCTATTCCATGTGCTACAAATAATATTAAAGAAACGGATTGCAAAAGTTTTCCATGATTTCTGGGGTCTCAAAATGCCTCTTAACTAAGTGCAGCAGGATAGCAACCTACTCAGAGTGACTCATGGTGTCTATATGAAATTGTATAAAGAGAAGCCCCATCATGAAAATGTTCCTTGGCTTGCAGAGGGAAAAAAAAAGCAAGATTAAATTTTCTACATTTTTCTTGCCTCTGAAGAAAGAGGCTGATAATTAAAATATGTTTTTAATATAACTACAATGGCATACACACTGCATGACAATGAAAAAAAACCACTGATAATCTATTTTTTTTCTAACTAATCTTGTAAGGAAAATTATGCTAATTGAGATAAATTAATATCTCAACTCAGTGTTTAAATATAAACACAAAAGGTGGTATCCAATCTGCATATAAATAAATATTTGATTGTTGAGAAAATAATCCATATTTCCATAGGTTAAATAGCTGCTTGAATTTCTATGAAAACATAGAAAACATTCATGAAAAAAATGAAGACATTTTAAGGATAAACCTCTCCAAGTAATATTCAAAAAAGTTTCAACACTTCATTAGTTGTTAAAATTGAAGTCAATGTTTACACTGAAATTCATAGTAGCAACATTTTCTTTTTTTATACACCATTAATAATTATTCTGGAATACTCGTTAAGGCAACAGGACTGGATACCAACTGGACACCTATCAGATACCGACTCCCAAAAGAAGCTAGAAATATTAACATGTCATTTGTGTTGCACGATTATAGTTGTGTCAGAGCACAATAGTATCCATAGAAGACAGTTTGCTTTTCCTTTCCTTTATTTCAGATTTTTGTTTTCCTCTGTAACTTGAACTCAAATTACCTAAATCCTGGTATTGGTTCTGTTCTTTTCCTAGACTTATCACCAGTAAGTTTAACTGAAATTGTTAAGGACCAAATTAACTACCTAAAATTCTTTCAGATTTAAACTTTTCTCAAATTCTTATCGTTATTTAATGGGATATTACGACGAAAAAAAGAAGACCTCTTTATGATGAAAAAAACAAGACCTCAACAGAAGTTCTCTTCTGCTGAGGACAGTCAGCAGTAGATTGTGCTGTCCTGAGAGGCATCCATCCTTCAGAGGATGGACAAGACCTGGACAGACTCATCTGACCCCAGAGGTGGCCCTTTTGTTGGCAGAGGAGTAGCCTACAGTTCTCCCAGGGTCCATTCCATCATCTGCAAAATACTTGTAGGTCGACAACTTCTCTATGTCATGTCAGGACAGAGAATTAAGAGTAACTTGTACAAAATTTGAGTAAGTTAACCCCACTGACAAAGATCTTTTGGATTTAGTTGAGTATCCTTTCAAATCACACTAGGTGAATAAATAAGAATGGCAATGCTTTGGATATATGATTGGTTTTTATTTGCTGTGGCAGCTGGAATTGATCGCTTAAGCTCTCCCTGGAATAAATCCCCAAGTTTTAAAATATCAGTAGTATCTCAGCATCCCCTTGTACATCATATACACCTGAATTCAGATATTGCATTTTTTTGACACTACTCACACTCTTTTTACCTATAGATATTTTTGACAGCACATTTCACAAAAAACCCGAACAAGCTATATTTGCTATTATAGTAAAGCTGTAAGAGAACTTGCATAATATTTAAAAATTATTTGTTTCTCCCTGATAAGCATTTATTTGAAGTTTCTCATCCTGCTCTTATTTTCTATTATTTTTCTAGTCCCTCTTTCCTTGTTGTAATTAAAAATCTGTACTTAGACTGCTAATATTTTATTTAAGAGATTAATGTTTTTTTGGGTTTTTTTTGTTATTAATGGAGGTTGTAAGCTGAAGAGACAGAAGGAGTTGATATGAAACTCCTTCTGTGTTATATTTGAAGAGGTGTTTGTAGTTATGGGCAAAGGAGTTGTACCAGAGACATGTTTTAAGGGCCTGGAGGATGGGAATTTCGTTCTGAATGGCTGTAAATGCTTGTGTGGGCGTTAATGTGGTGTGAAACTGGGATATTTTGCTTTTCTTCATGATTAAAGGTTTTTTTTTTTTTTAATTTTTGCATACCCTACTTATAGACAACACTGGTTGATTGACATCACAGAGAGAGGCATTCCTGGATGCATTCCTGCATCTCACCTAAGTCTAGCTGCCTGAAAAATGATCATCTAGTCAAAGTATTTGTCTAGGCCTCTTCTCTCTCCCCTTTTAGTCAATAGAGAAATAGATTCTGCTACAGAAAATTCATGCCCTTATCTCAGACACACAACCAAGATGAGATGGATTGCCTTTTGGGAGTTGCCTCTTTCTCTTCAGTAACTATATAGGGAGGCTACATTTTAAACTCTGCCATTTAACCTTTAGATGGCCAGCTGAGCCAAAATACACTCTTTACATACATTTTTAGATCAGATTTCTGTTTGCAAACATACACTCTTTACATACATTTTTAGATCAGATTTCTGTTTGCAAACAGGAAAATTAAAGACTTGGCAAAGCCATTCCATAGCATGGAACCAAACACTCCCAGCATATGTCGAATAGAAAACTGTATGGACTGCATTTCCAGCCTTTCATCTGGTGCTGTGTCAGTAATCTGCTGGATTCAAGGAGTCAGCAATTCTCAAGCCTGTAGGGTGAGGAGGCTGAGGAGCAGAAGGGCAGGATGGGTGTCTAAGAAAGCTTGAAGTGCTTTAAGTGCTCGAACAGTGAATTTAGAGTATACAAACAGATTGATCAGTACTACAAGAACTGAGAACTGTGTTGTTGCAGGTCAGGTACATCAGAATTAGTGAAAAGAAGTAAACTAATAAGGAACTGTGAAATAGAGTAGCATTATGCTAGTCAATATTTTGCAAAGAGCTGAACAGAATTTGGATTTTCCTTGCTAATTTTTATGTTTCCATATTTGGAAACATTATAGGCCAGGAAAAAGAGGGTTCAGACCCTCTGATGCTCTGCTATTTTACAAGAGTTAGTTTCAGATAACAAATCTAATTCCTAATACAAATTTTGAATGGTTCCTTACAACATTGAAATACTCTAATTCCAATGTATTTATAGCTATAGTGATTATGATTAGACTGCGACTTTTCTACCAATATATGTGTACTTTTTTCTTAGAACGTGTATTTAGAACATTGGATTAATGCTTTACAGTAAAAATATCTCATATTTGAAGAAAATATGTAGCATAGATTTCCTGGAACTGACAATATTTTAGACATTGCTAATAACTCTCAATGAATTTACCACAGTAGAAATCTGCTTCTCAAAAGCTCAAACACTCAAAGACTTACATTTACGAAATATATAATTCATGTCAGTGTGTATTTGAATTTGTCAATTTATGACAGATAAAATTTAGCCAAGACTTTTTTTTGTCTCTAAAAATCAGGTAGGTGTTGAACAATTTCTTGCTCTAGTTGAACTCATGGGAAACTATAGAAAATCCATTTTATTAAACAAAACCCATAAAAGTTCAAAAGCTTCAGTGAGAATGCAAAACTTTGAACATTATCAGTGAGAAAAAAAAAAAAAAAAGCTGCACAACTTTTAAAATTTGTTGGAACTTCCAAAGACAGTTTCTATCTAAATCACACTTTTAAGCTCACTTGAGGAGTCAGTTGGTTTATGCCTTTGTCCTCTTTACAACCCAATGACAGGATGGACCTTAGCCCTACCAATGTCTTAATTTATTATGGCCAGGATCTCTGGGGTGAAGAGATTCCTCCAGGAGCAGGTGGCCTGATCTGGACATCTAGCACTGGAATTCAGCTGTGTCCGTGCTGGCATCTATATCTGACCCCATCACTCTTGATACCCTTTAGCACTTGGTGTGTGAATTGACACATATGGGTAACCAAGGGCACCCATCAAAGCACAGCCAAAATGCAGAGAGTAGATTTATTTCATTACCTTGCTAACAATGCCAGCAGAGGCTCACAGGGACAAGGGTTCTGTTTTTCTCAGTTCATGAGGACTGCGGCAGAGGTGGGGCTCGCTGCTGGCCTCACAATGATGAAAGGATTCACACTTCCACGTGTGAGTGCACTACCTCTCCACAGGATTTCTACTTCTCAAAACAGGTAGAGGATGAACAACATTAGGCATAGTAAATGCAGTTTTCCCACACTGACAGTTTTAGCATTCCTAGCTGCAAGGTCACTTAAAGAAAAACTATTCCTTCCTCTTCTTCTGCACTTAACCCTTTTCTCCCAACAAATCAAATGTTTTTCAAACATGATTCATTTCACCTTAAGTACCTAAATTTGACTAGATGAAACAAATCCTTGATGTGCCTATTGCTCTCTGTGGAGAATCAAGGTTTCTAGATTTGATAATATAGCTGCACTTAGACAAGTAGAGTTGGATGTTTTGTGACAATTTTGACATACGGCTACATGCATACCGTACTTGATGTAGAGGGTTTGATCTGGTAGGCACCCTCACCAAATTCTTCTGGGTTGAATTCAGTTCAGAATGTAATCTGAGAGAGAAGGTACTACAGTTTGAAGGAAACTGCTCTAGTAATTTTTGTCATTTTCACACTCTTTATTGAAGAAAAACTGAAGGAGACAGGGAAAAAAAAGAATCACTTTGGGATGGGTGGGAAGTGCTTAATTAATTTGTGAATGGGAATGCGTAGTTATACTTTAGCATTTTTTTAATATATCTCACTTTAGTCTTTATAGTAAAAGACAGATAATGGTAGCAAAATGTCATTAAAAGATTTGTTTAAAAATTCTGTTCTTACTCTTTAGAAGAACAAGTCTGGTTGCATCTGAAAACATAAACGGACCACCAGTTAGGCACTATGTTTCTCTACATCAAGCAATATTACCTTTTATGATTGAAGAGGGGAAAAAATTGCACAAATTTCATGATGGCCTCCTTCAGCTCTTTGACAATATTTGTGTTATTCAGATTGATCTCTTGGCAAGCGTCAATTGTCTTAAGTAATTTCATTATGGAGGTGCAGACATAGACACCATTTGGATTAAGGCAACATTTAACACTGAAGTATCTCCTTTGTTGACAAAATTAACAGCTCACTGTCAAGTCAGCAGTACCAAATGAGTACATTGCCAAGTAAAAGGCTTTCAACTCTTGTTTTCCAGAAGCCACACATATCATTAAATGCAATGTACATGGGTACAAGGAAATCGATCCTGTTTATTTTACTGTAATCAACTTACACTTGTTGTTCTGAAGCATCACACTGCCCTTGGGATCAAAGTATTGTAGTCCAAATTTAATGTATATCATCTAAGTCTAGTGAAAGCATATTTCACCTTCTGATCCTGCAGTAGGATTTGCACTCATGAAACCATATGTTCTTCTTGACCAAGGAATAAAGGGAACTGAAAACTAATACACCAAAAAGAAATTAGCAAAAAAAAACCAACATAAATTTTCAGCTCTGTGACCTTGTTTGTCTCCATAACTCTTATTCAGCCTGGTGAATGTCACTGTGAATGCAGTATCTTAGTGGACAGAAGGGAAATATTGTGACTAAAGCTGTAGGCAGGAAGATGCACAGCTTAGATGCAACACAGAGCTGCATGCTCCTGAGTAAGCTGTGACCTGAGCCTGACAGCCATCCTACTCTTTTTCCGTGGTATTTTGAAATCACGGAGAAATAAATTTTGAAGCAAGTGTAATTTGCCACACTAAAGTGGTAATGTTGCTGTATTAAAGGCGCCCTTTTGCATCAGGCATTACTGGGAACTGCTCTAGCTGCTTGCCATCTGAGAGACTAGCAGTGGGCTGCTGATCTACTCCAGCTGCTGCCCCACTGCAGCTCAGTGTCTGAGCTTCTGTTGGTGTCTAAGGACTCCAAAAGCTGAAATAGAAGCATGGGTCTTAAGCACATGTCAAGAATAAGCTTTGAAAATGTTATTTAGATTTTGGTCAAGGATCATGAGAGGATGTGGAAGTACAATAGATGTTAGGTTTCTTCAGGTTTGGAGCCCAGGGTACAAGTCATTAACAGTGGCCTCTTTTGTTACACCCACTGTTAATCACATAGCGCTGTCATTTGGTGGTGTTTTTCTAGTAGCAGAAGATAATGTTTGTAATGAGTTTGCAAGATCTCAAGACTGAGGGTTAGTTGTAACAGTGCTTTTTCTATTTTTATGACTACATTGATTTACCTTTGTTTAACTTTGTATGAACCATCATGTTTTTACAATTCTAGCAATGTTGTACAAATACAGGCATGTTAAAATGGTAGAGGGCTTGAGAAATTATACCCTGCATAGACTTACAGAGCATCAGGAAGAGAGATGAAAGGCAAAAATGTATGTTTATCCACTTCCATTATGTTGTTTTTGCTGCTAAAAAATCATAATGTATTATTTCAATATCTGAAATAATTACAACTTGACTAATTATGATTCTTGGATTAGGCTTTTAGATATCAATTATGCTAACAATAAATTATTGACATAATATATAGGGCATGCTTTCTTTTTTCATGTACAAAGTTATGAGCATAAAACTATTTATTCTGTGCTAATTGCCTATGAATCAGAAATTTCCATGGAGGAAATGAACAACTCTCCAAACCTGGAATGAACTGTAAATGTTAACTCTTCAGTAACAAGTGTTAAGCTTTGAAACACACTATTTTTCTGCAGAATAAAGATGGTAAGATCAATTGTACCTATAGTATTCACTCACTTATAGATCAATTTCTTTAAGCTTGGCCTTTGTTATGTTCCTCTCCATGTATTCCTCTCCAGTATTATTAAGGTATATATAACTAAACTAGAAAAAGAAAAAAAAAAAAAGTAATTTGTTCAGGTCCCTGACTCCATATTGAAGCAAATAAATTATCTTAGAAATTTAAAAGCATGTATGAGAGGATATGTGTATATATGGTATATATAAGAGGGCATAAGCATCAATGACTATTTTTTGTATTCCACCCCCCACCCCCACTTTTTTTTTTTGTTGTTAATAATGCTCAATTTTTCTTCCTGATTTGAATTTTTGGCCTTAGAGAAGACTAAATTGTATTTTTTCTCATAGGAAAGAAATGGTTCCTAGATAGACTTTTACAAGAACAGACAAAAAATAGTCAGTGAAAATGCATGAATTATTAAAAATTTTGCTTTTTCTTTTTTTTCCAAAAGAAATACATTTTAATGACACTTCTACATGCTCTTGAAAATAATGGTATGAGTTCCAGGTTTAGGTTTCTGGCTCCTCCACTTTTTTATATCTTCCTGGTCCTCTCTACTTCTTTTTAAAAGGTCCCTGCTTGTCTGTGTCAGAAGAATCACCATCTCACTGTCTGTAGAGAAAAGGCTCTCCACGTAGAGTACTTGTTGTTGGGTTTATGTTTCTTAAGGGAATTTTATTCCCATTTGCTGTCATGGATAAGGCCTTGATAAGGAGCCCAAAGATGTAGCGAATGACTTGTTGGACTGTTGGAATGGTTCTGGGGGAGCAGGGGGAGTGCCGTGTCTTTTGGCAATTTCTTAGTTAAGAGTGGTTCAGTCTTTGCCCATCTTGGAGGGCACAGGGTTGTGGGCTTTGGTGCTGGACTTTCTCCTGCCCAGAGGATTTGCTGCTACTGCTGAATGTTCCCTGCTGTTTCTCCTTACCATTGGGGGGCTGCTGCTCATGGGAGCAACCACTGGGCTGTGACTTTTTAGCACAAACCCTTGCTGGGAGAGACCCTCACCATCTGCATATGTGCCTCAGGGGAAAACTGGGCCCCCCATCTCCCTCTCTCTGTAATGGAAGCACTAAGAGAAAAAATTATTGTAAAACCCTGTGGAAGGGCACAGGTATCTATTTAGGCAATTGCAAAGTAATAAGATTGACATGAAATAAGCAGACTATGCAGCAAATAGAACAGACTCATCTATTCTGTTTTCAAAATTTTCTACTTTTGTGTTCTTCTCTCCAACCTTTTAATTTATGAATCCTGATGCCATTAATTACAAGCTATATTTTAAAATATTAATGTTTCAACAATCATAATCTTGAAGCAAGCTTTGTTGTACCAACTGAAATAATATTTAGAAGATATCTCTTGTTACCAAAACTCTAAATATTTAGAAGATATATCTTGTTATCAAAACAATAATTTTATATTAATTCTTTTGGTTATTATTTATGATGACGAACTTTGCTTTGTGTATGCATTTAACTGTCAGTACTGCATTTCTCTGTCTTTGGGTATTTGTTCAAACACAGACTTTTATATGCATGATAGCACTATTTTCTGTTTCTTGAATATAATCTTTATTAAGATGCCAAATTAATTTATTTTCAATCTTGTTTTAGAGGCAAAATGATACATGACTGGAAAATTTTAATACATTAAAATCTATTGTGAGTTACAGAACACTTTACTAAGTGCATATGAATTTTCTTTTTTTTTTCTACCAACAAAAATTCATCCTGCTTTATGCTTTAGGGTCATAATTAGCTATATGGCATGAGAAAATACCTAGTTAATGCAAAGACTACCATTTATGAGAGACCACAAAGGAGTTAGGATATACTGTGTTCCTACCATATGCAATTAATCTGAAATTATGATAATAGCAACCAAACTAAGTGGCTGCTATGGCGTGTCACAGAACAGCTTATTTGCTAGCAACTAATTAAGGGAAAGACATATAGTCTTAAGTCTTATGAAAAGAAAGAGTAAATAGTAAAAAATAAAAATAAACTATTCTTAAGCCTCTACTTAGCAAAAATCCTAATGCTATTGGTTCACACCTTTAATTTTTTTTATGCCCCTTAAAAATATTGTATTTGGTTTATGTAACAAGGGGCCTATGTAGGTGTGGTCTCTGTGAGAGGAGATCAGGGATTGTCTCCGTGTCAGACAAAACCAGCTCCAACCAATCCTCACTGTTGCCCAAAGCTGAAACCATCAGTGGTACTGGTGATAGCATATTTTGGAAATAGTGAAAACCAGTATGCAGCAGCTGGGAGAAATGAGTGAGAAAATGTCAGGGAAACATTCCTGCAGACACTGAGATCAGAGAAGAAGGAGAGGGCTTCTTTCCCCACATACCTGAACAGAGGTGTAAGCTCATCCCTCCAGCCCATGGAGAAGAACACAGTGAATCAATCTCCCTGCAGCCCATGGAGAATCATGACACAGGGAATTTTCACCCTGTAGCCCCTGCAAGACACCACAGCAGAGTAAGTAGCCATGCCCTGAAAAAAAGCTGCAGCTCATAGAAATCTTGTGTTGGAGCAGTGCCCTGGCAAAAGCTACAAGCTATAGAAAGCACCACATGCAAGAGTGGGTTTTCTGGCAGGAAATATGGCCCATAGAGGAACACACACAGAACTCATTTGTCCCTGAAGTATTCTTCCCTGAGGAAAGCACTCACACTGGCGGAGTTCACAAAGATCTAAATCCATTGAGAGGAACCAAATGCTGGCATTGAAGAAGAGTGTGAGGAAGAAGGAACAGTAGAAGTGAAGTGGTATGTACTGGTTGCAATCCCAGTGATATTCAGGAACACTGGTCAAATAAAGGCAATTCTCACTAAATATTACTTATGAAGAACACAACTTTGTAAGGATCTCATAAGTGAGTTTTTATAGAATTTCTTTTAAACACTAATTTGAAATAAATATTTAATTTTTGCTTTGAGCAGATAATTGCAATACTGGAAATTTAGATATGCAAATATAAAGAATTTTGATCTTAATAAAGAACATGGTCTCCAGCAAAATTACATTCCTTGTGATATAAATAAGAATCATACTTAAAAGTTATACATGAGAATGTATAGCTAATTAGGACAGTATTTAAATATGTTGCAGTTCTCAGGACAGGTTTGTTACATTCTCGTTCAATCTGTACATGCTTTTGTGAAGTAGAGAGTGAGTATTGGTGAGTTTAGTCCATGCATCCTGATTAGACTCTCACAATTGGGCCCCAGTTGAATGATTTTAAAGTGACACTTTAGTGGAGAGACCAAACCTGAGATCTATAATTACATCTGAAAGGGTCATGTGGCTGTATATTTTTTTTTTACTTCTTCCTTACAAATAAAATGTTTCAATTAATCTACATTTATCAGATGAAGAAAATGCTTGAACATTCTGAAAACCTCCAACATTAATAATTATTGGCTATTCTGACTCAAGATTCTGAGAGCTAGTCATCAAGTTACAGAGAGTTTGCATTTGTTTCTAAGTGGCAATCAAAGTGGAAGGCATGCACTGAATCTAAAAAATCTAAGGCTGCCTGTTTTAGCACACAACCACAAAAAGGGGATCAACAAGCACTGAGATGTGAAATTTCAGAACTTCTCAAATTAACCTATTAATTTCTGGTCTTTGACTAATGATGGTTTGTAGGGGTTGGGATTTGGTTGTTGGGGTGTTTTGTTGTTTGTTTTTTTTTTTTGGCTTTTTTTTTAAGAAATCAATATAATTTGCATTTTATAATTTTATAATATCTCTAATACTTTCCTAGTACTTAGAGTTCTGGATATGCATAGTTCCTCCTTGAAGGAGTACTCCAGCTGTGTAATGAATCACTGGCAATTTACATCATGGCAAGGAAGGCTCTGAGATCACAGAATATTTCTGTTTCTAGTTTTTGATTCAAAATAGCTTAATGACACATATAAAAAATCTTTAGGAACACAATAAATCCT
Source organism: Fringilla coelebs (assembly GCF_963513975.1). Classification (NCBI taxonomy): domain Eukaryota; kingdom Metazoa; phylum Chordata; class Aves; order Passeriformes; family Fringillidae; genus Fringilla; species Fringilla coelebs. The sequence goes on along the minus strand of NC_140029.1, from coordinate 23,365,012 downwards.
TTTTAATGCAGTTGCCATTGCAAGTATTATTTTCAGTAACATCAGTTACTTAAGAGTATTTTGTTTAATAAACCAGAGTTTCTTAGTCTTATGGAATCTTATCTCTCAGATACCTTCCACACCATATTTAAAAGAAATAGTGTTTAAAGCCATAGCTGCATCTGTGAATATTGTTGAATGATCAAACTGTGTGATTTCTGGAATTTTAAATCCTGCCTAGGAATATGTGTTTGGGAGTTCATTGGTACCCACAAACTTTCCCTTATAAAACTTGTTTGCTACTTACATGAGTATTCAGGATTTCTCAGAAAGCATGAAAACATTGTCAAGAAACAAAAGAAGTGAAAAGGGTCTTGAAAAAATAGCGAGTGTTACAGATATTTGAAAAATAAGATGGTGCATACATAACAAAGAGCAACAAAGTATGAACTTTGTTACAGTGTTGGTAAGGAGCTCATATTTTATGCAAATAACACAAAAACATCTGGAAAGATTTCTCTAGATACTATATTTTTAAAGAAATGAAATATATTATGAATACAATAAATTCAACCAGTCTGAATATTATCTGAGGAAGAGGAGAAGGTATTTCAAAAGGTGTATTTACAAAATTACATATTTATTTCTTTAAAGCTGGACTACTGAACAAAAACAATGCAAGGAACATGCTAGAAAACCAAATTCCTAGATAATTAAACTAGATAGTAACAGTTTTTCTACGCAGCTGTTCGCTCTCTAAATTATTTTAGTTAGAGTCCCTTGTATCAGTATTTTTTACAGAATACATTTTTTCCCTACAGGAGTATTCTCATTCCTACAGTTTTTCAGTTTCTCCAGATGACATCCATCTCCTTTACTGCAGATGCTGACAGTTTGCTATGAACTGAAAAGGTACTGAATGGAAAATAAAACAAACTAAAAAAGCTCCACCAAAACCCAAACCAAAAAGAGCATTGCCATTGTTGCATAAATACCTAATTTGAAACTGCAGGCTTAAATGAGTTACAAAACTAACATATAGACATGGTCATATGTAAGATTACATGTAAACATAATTTCATAACAGCATGCTATGAAAATTATTTATACTAGCTATTTCTTGATATTTTGATGATATTAGTTATTTCCTAAATTGTTGCAGGTCCATGAATCTACTTAAAGAATACCATAAGGACATAATTACAGAAATATTTGTTCTAATCCTTATATGTATATATAAATATATATTAAACCCATATCAAATCAGGTCAACTTCTATGTAACCTGCATTCTGTCTTTGTTATTTCTCAGTGTACATGTAGTAAAGGTTGTAAGTATGCTTGTACAATGTGCAGCAATGCCCACAGTCCTGATTCCTATGCTTATGACACCCTTTTTACCAAGATACTTCAGAAACTCCAGGGTTGTTTTTTTTTTAATCTTGAGATCTGGTGACAGCAAACAAACAACCCCCAAAATACAGTGTTTTATTACTTTAATTAAGCAACAAGATTTTATTTTACTCCAGCTACAGTACTTAGAAAGCTTGCTTATGAGTGTAACACAAATGATTCTTTTCATGCTGTTCCTAGCTGTCTACATCCCTGACCTATATTTAATGTTATATCCAAATATTAATGCATATCCAAATACTAATGTTGGCAATTATCTTTTTTACTTGCAAACATCATATTATTCAGAGTTTCAGTGAAGTCACAAGACATATTTACCACCGTTTGACTGATGCACTTGTTTGCAATGTTACCTGTCTAAAAATATGAATAATAGAAGGAAAAAGAAACAGATTTATTTTACCCTGAATGACAAACAGAAATAAGTTGATAAGGTGTGTCACTGACAGAGCTTTATAGCCTCAGAAACATAAACACATCTCCTAATTTATATATGCTTGAATTAATTTTATTTTTATTTTTGTCTCTCACTCTTGTACCTGGGGCCAATGTACTTTTGGCATTTCTACAAAGAAATTATTTTGCTGAGGATTTGACAGGCTATCTGAAATAAATTACATAAAGTTACAACTGGTGTCTCAGGTGCTTTTATTTCTTAGGATTGTTTTACTTGTTAAAGTAAAACATTGACTTACACACATCATGAAGTAAGTTGCAAATTCTCAAAAGGCTTATGTTTTTCATTGTTGCTTCTTTTTCAACATGTATTGAAACATCATCTCTTTTTAATACTCTATGTGAAAGAACTGTTTCTCTTTGAGTAGTAACACAAAGACTTTCTAGGCCTGTGAATAGGTGTGGTTATGCTGCAGTTCATAAATTCACCATTAGATTGGGCATGTAGATATATACTCATTTTTCACTCTGTCTGCAGAGCGGCCCTGTGGCTGTGAGCTACAACCCTTAATCAAGATTTATTGTCATTGCACTGCAGTAGGAAGAGCATGGAACAATTGACTCGGAGACAAGTATTTTTCATATTTATTTCTGTCTTTACACACACAAATTTTATATAAATATATTTTATATATATAAAATATTTGTGTGCATGGGTGTGTGTATCAGTATATCTTCTTATAATTGTTATCTATAGTCATTAAGTTCCATCCCAAACAGGTTTTTTTCCACTTGAATTTAGTATTCTGATATTCTTTCCATGGTGAATAATTTGTAAGTACTTTGGTGGCTTTATAGAAAGACTTTAATATAAAATATGCATAGACTCATATGTATATGAATATTATAACTAAGAGAAAGATATCCTGATACTTCTAAAATTACTGTGAGGGAAAAGGTTTTGCATCTTTACAAAAAGTGCTTTATCTAGACATGTGAGAAAATAGTTTTTCCATAATAGCATAATGTCATGGAGTCACTTGGAGAAGCCTAGAAGAGAGGCTTTTTCAAAAAGGTCTAGAAGAATGGGATGTGCATGATAACCAATTTGCACAGAAAGTGAGATACTTATTTCCAGGGTGAAGAAAATTTTTCTATAAATAGAGACCCCCAAAAAATCCAGGTGTGTGTCCCCAACACACCTGTGTGAAGGACACCACATCACACCACATCAGGTGGATCAATGCTGGAGTCAGGACTGGTGAAATTCCTTTCTTCTTTTTCTACTCTTTATTCTCTCCCTCTCTCTAATCTCTCTTCTCTCCCCCCCCCCCCCCCCCCGCCCAATTTAAATTCAAATTCTCAAAATTCACTGCTGTGTGTTTATACCAGAAGACAGGAGACTAATTAATACCAATTTCCATGCCAAGCATATAATTTTCTAATAAAACTGAAAGTTTTTGTGGACTCTGACTTATTTGGCCTGTATCAATCTTGGGTGGTCCTTTCTTCCTAAGGGTTGAGCACCACAGGAACTTAAAGATCATCCAGCTGAACATACACACTCACATACAGCTGAGGGCAGGGGTGCCACCCACTACATCAGGTTGCTCAGGGCCCCTTCCAAACCCATCTTGAACAATGAGTCATGAGTTTTTACTTCATATCACAGCATTATCATATAATAAATGGATAAAAAGTAGAAGATCAAATTGGCCATAAGGATAAAGCAGACATCAGCAATTATACAGCACAAAATGTAAATACCAAGTAAGGAGTAAATGAAAAATGTTCTGAAAATAGAAACAAACCCCAAAGATTATGGAGCAAGTTTAAATACAAACAATGTCAAATAATAAATATATTGTGTGGAATCTAAGATATAAAGTAAGAAGAGTTGCTAATGGGCAAAAATTTTCTGAGTTTTGAATCTTTGTCTATTTTATCTTTTTAAAAAAAATTATTTATTTCTATGTTTAAAATAAATTGGGACAATTCCATTTTTATGCGTGTTTTGAAACAGCCTAGTATTTTTAAATGGGAATAACAGGAGCATGTCCAGTTCCATTCATATAGTCCCTCTCTGATGTAATTATATAGCAGGTGTGTACTGTAATGATTTAGGAGAATGTTTATATACTGAAACCCTATAAAAATTTAACAACAAAAACCTCACAACCAACCATTCAGAATTTGATAAAGACAAAAAGGTTAATGACCTGTCAAAACCCAGGTCAAGAGTCGCACTTATTCTTTGAAAGAGAACCCTTTTCATATCTCCATAGAATAATTAGCAGTTTTTCAGCATTTTTCTTAGTGGGAAGATCACAGCTCACAAAGCCATTAATAGCATCCTCTGCAGTTCCTGAGTTTTCCCTAGAGGACTTGCATCAAAGTGCTGAGCAAGCTTAATGATACAAAGTTTGAGATTTGTAGAAATCATAGATTCAGCTATTCTGGATTCAGGTTGTTTCAGCAAAAATACACGTGAATTATTGAAAAATTGAAACAATTGAAATTTGAAATTTGAATTGAAAAAATTTAATTAAGTTCACATTTATTCATGTAACTTTGCTAATACAATAAAAGAAGAACAACATTTATATTTTTAGCACTTATCAAATCCATGTTATGCTTGCCTTGGTTTTGTAAAACTTTCTAGAGTATGTAGAATTTTTCAGGATTTAGATAAGATCCTTAACCCAGTAAACTTTATATTAGCGTAACTGTTACCACTAATGCTAGCTCAGTATCTGTTCTCCAACATTTGGATGCCTTATTTTGGAGTCTTAATAAAAGAAAAATCTTATCTACAACTTTGAATAGGTATCACTACTTTTTTTCAAGTTTAATGAAATAATATTGAATATGAGACTAAGCAAGAAAATAAAACTTACAAGTAGACTTGCAATTTTTTTTTCATTTGAGAGAGGTTTGAGGTTGTTCTTTGATTTTTTTGTAGGAGGAGATTTTACAGAATGACAGATTCTGCCATAATAGGATTACTTTTTCAATTAATTTATTCTTGTTCCCAAAGATTTTCTTTGTTTCATGCATAACAGGTTGTACCATTTTGGCTTAAATTGAAAACCACAAAGAAAAAAGATTTTAAGGAGACTGTGTTGTGCATGCAAGTGTCTAATTACATACATTTAGAAGATCTCCAAGACAGTCTTCTGAACCAGTGAAAATTTACAGTCAATTAGTCAGTCTATCCCAAACTTAGATGTACTAGTGCCATAAGGCTTTAGGGTGTCTGAGAGCAAACAGAGAATAAGGATACACCCAGACCTTGTACATATAATTTCACTTATATATGATGAATGAAGCAGAATTCAAATTTTGAGAACAGCTACCTTGTTCCTAGCAGCTTGGATTCCTGCTGCCCAGTTTTTGTACTCTAAAATATGGCAGTTAAAGTTTTAAAATATAGTGTTAAGTTCCTTTATTTAAAACTTTTGGTATAATCTATGTGATAGCCAACCGTAAAAAAAAAATTGTCCAAATTTTGAGACTATGTTTATTCTTCAGATGACTCTTTGTAATAGAGGGGAAGAAAATTAGCTGAACTAAATAATGTAATTCATAAAACTTCCAGGAGGATAAAAGGATTTTGTAACTGCATAATCCAGCAACTGCTCCCTTTGAGAAGGGGTTCCTCATCAGTCTGGCAGCTCATTTGGATCAACCATAGGTCTCATGAGCATCATCTCTCTAGCAGCAACTTTGTTAGGGCAGCTTATGAGATTTTCAGTTAATGAAAATTGTAAAGAATTATGTATTATTTTATATAGCTGGCATGAAATTTAATTGCTTTTTAAATACAGATCAGAGGAGAGATTTAAAAATTCTACAACTTGCAGTATTTTCTGCTTTACACCTTGAAGTTGGAAATTAACAGTCAGAATTTTGAGAAAGGTCAACAATGCACATACCTAAAACCATGCTTAAATTTTATTTCCAAAACACAGAGCAATGTGGTCACATGAGACTTTTATCCTCTTCAAGCCCTGGGCTAAACATTCAAGTTGAGAAACTTGAATTGTGTTGATATAAAGTTACATTTATTTTTAGGAACAACACTCTCTTCAGGGCATTAAAATCTTGGCTGTGATGGCAAATGCGCCCTTATTTGATGTTGATAAAGACATACAAGTGCTTTTATTTTCCTAATGCATGGTGAAGGTTTTCTGGTTCATCCACAGTTCTGCTATCCTAGGGGACACAGCCAGAAGCATGCTGAACTACTGGAGCAGTGCTGGGCTAAGAGTCTTTCTGCCTGAAATACATGGTGAAGGCTAGTCCTTGCTCTCTCTTTAAAGAGTATTAGAAAAGCAAACAGCTTATTCCTTCTGGATTTGAATGGAAAAAGAAATATCTGGAACAAAACCCACAGTATTTAACCTTTCAACATAGAAAATAACATGGAATTTTCAAACAGAAATTTTTTTTTAAATTGCTTAAATGTCAAAAAAAGTAAATTTTAGAGTAGTTGAAAGATATTATGAAGCTAATTTCTAATACAATGTCTAACTGGGATTTTTGAAGCAAGTCATAAACACACTTTAGTCATCCAAAAATAACAACAAAAATAATAGAATGAAATTTTAATTAGCTGATATTTGGAAGATATTGCAGTTGTTACACAATTAATTTCAGGCTATCTTTGCAATTAAAAGCTTCCTTTCATAAAATTTAAAGATGTGTTAGGATGTAATAATAATTTTAATTTCTATTTTATAGTCACCCAAAGATAACTTTGTTCTTGATTGTTGTATTTTTCAGGCAAAGATAATAACAGCACTTATTATCAGCAGTTTCCCAACCCCACAGAAGCAGAGCAGACAGCTGGCCTTGGTGATCGATGGCAACAGTTGCTGAATAATAGGTAGATGCAGTGTGGTTTATGGGAGCTGCTTGAGAGGCAAGAAAAGCCTGTGTTTGCCTTCTGCTCTGGAACATTCTGATGACAAACACATGAATTCTGATGCCACAAAATAGACAGAAATTGAGGAAAATCTCTATCGAGCATCTGCGACTGCAAACCCACAGTGCAGTGTGTTTGCAGAAGAACGTGAATTAAAAAAAAAATACATTGAAACACAATGACAGAATAATGACTTTTTTGATTGATACCAATATGCAGTACTGATCTTTTCTCTAAAACCTTCTTTAAGTATTTTTCTAATATGTTCCAAGGGATATTCATGCTCTGTGAATATAAAACAGGTTCACCTGATTTAAAATTCGTTTTTCAGAAACCTGTAGATTTACACACATAATTATGTCAAGATCAGTTTATTGGTGAAAAAAAATAGTCTCCTTGAGCCATTTGAAAAAGCTTAGGGTATCCCAGTCATCTCCATGGTTCTGGCAGATCAGACACAGCAAAAACTAGGGATCCTAGAGCCCTGACTGGGTATTAGCTATAGGCCCTAAAAATATGTGTTTTAGGCAACTAAATCTAGATCCAGACTTCGCAGCTGGTAAATACGGTGATATTGTCGTTTACAGAAATTTATTTATTTGGTATAGTTTGGGTACCTATTTTGGGACAACATACATGTCTGGAGATGTTTATATCTTTGTTAATGAAACTGGTCGACAATTTAAGGTTTTGATTCAATTCAGAACTAGACACCTCAGCATAGCCTCCTATTTCCTTGCTGAAGCATAAGATATTATTCTACCCAATCTTGACAAGATAGTACCTTGCCTTGAGGCCAAGGCCACCAAGACCTATTAATGCAGTCAGAGCTGTGAGTTTTGATAACAAAAAGGATATTTTCTGGTTTGTTTATAGGTTCCAAGAAAAAAGGATTTTTTAGTCCTCTTGATCACAATGAAATATAGAGGATGATTTAGCTGAATGTACAGGAGTCTATTTAGGAAAAGTAGGCCAAATTTTACTAACTATATTGATTGATTTGCATTTGTTACAATGGGTGTTTAGATATGGGCTTCACATGTACAGCTTACACTGAAATACAGATATATAAATGTAGATCTCAACTTTGCCTTAAATGTGGAGAATACTATAGTTTTGTTATTCTGCCACTATGAAGTGGATTAGGAACTAAATCTAAATTCTGGCTCTTGTAATTCTTAGGTCTTACCTGAGCTCTACATCAGCTTTATGTTTTTGACAGGTGGGTCTGCAAGACTTCAACTTCTGATTCAGACAAGTGCAACAAAAAGTAAAGCATTATTGTTTCTAATAGTGGCACTATTTCCCTAGTTGTAGATGCTGATGGAATAATTTTCCATTCAACAGATTACAGACTTCATCTGCAGATTACAACACCAAGGCCAGGCCTTGTCAGTGCATTTCCAGTAAATTGAATAAACAGCTTCTCCAGAATACTCACTGCTAGTGGCTTTTCCTGATATCTGACAAGACAAATTCAAGTCAACATAACATATTTAAAGCAAAAGGTCCCAACTAAAATCCATATAAAATCATATTGTTTTTCATAAATTTACCTGCATTACAATGATTGTTGAAAGAAACCACTTCCTCCCCTGATCTTTTCCTCTCAGCTGATTTTTTGTGTCCTGTTCATGAGACAGAGAATCCCACTAAGACTCTCAACATGGTGGAAAACATGCTGGAAAATGATACATTTGTTAAGGGTTCTCAGAATTTACCAGTTTGGCAGCAAGCTAAGAAATGCTGTGGTTTTGTCTGTTCATCTTAAATCCAACCTGATGGATGCCATAAATTAAAATTAAAATGCAATCAGAAATATTTGGTCATAACAAGAAAAATAAACAATGCAGAGGTATAAATATTAATACTAATACTAATATTACTAATACGAACAAACAAAAAATACACAGACCAAAACACCCAAGAAAATGTGACATAATTATATGCAAAGGGACACAATATATAAGCTTAGCTGTCTTAATATTATATCAGGAAGATTTAATTTACCTTATGTCCCTAATTTACCATTGTTTTCCTGATAAAGATGAAACTAAAGGTTTTATAATTTTCTTTATATTTTATGAAAAGGTCATATCTGATCGCAAGATTACACATTTGGTCTTGCCTTTGAGCTACAGGATCTGTCAGGAAACACTTTGTGTAACCCTTGCTTTATACAAGTTATGTACGAAATGTACCTTAAAAAAGATGAGTTTATCAAATTTATAGATTCCAAATATTTAAAGTGTCCAGAAAGCTTTAATATGTATTTCAAAACTCCTCCTATTTCTTCTTTTTCCAAGTGATAATTGATCTGGATGGGCTTGAGAGGTGGGCTCTTGTGAACCTCATGAAGTTCAACGAGGACATGTATGAGATCCTGTGCCTGGTTCAGGGCAATCAGTCTCCAATGTCAATACAGGCTGGAACTGAATGAATAAAGAGCAGCACTGGGGAGGGGGACTGGGGGAGAATAGTGGTTGAAAAATTGGACATGAGACAGCATGATATGGTTGCATCCCAAAGCCAACCAAATTCTGTGTTGCCTCAAAAGAAGCTTGGCCAGCAGGTTAAGGCAGGTGATTCCTCCTTCTACTGTGCTCTAAAGAGACCCTGCACTAGAGAGACCCTGTCTGGAGAGCTGTGCCCAGGTCTGGCATTCACAGCTCAAGAAAAGGTATGGCCCCCCTCCACTGAACACAGGCTGAGAGAGTTGGGGCTGTTTAGCCAGGGAAGGAGAAGGCTTCAGGGAAGATTTACTGCAGCCTCTCAGTATGGAAAGGACTATAGTGACGGGACAAGGGTCAACAGTTTTAAACTAAAAGGGAGAGGGTTAGATTGGACAACCCAAACCATTCTATAATTCTATGAGTTCATGACAATCTTTTAACTTACTTCATTGAAATGAAAGACTTTTTCTTAAATATGAAAAATAATTTTGGTTTAGATTTAGGAAACAATTTCAACATTTCCAAAGTATTCAATGGCATTTCAGATGTTCAAAAATATTTAACAGAGTAACCTCAAGAAGACAAGTTAGAAGCAGGAAAGGGTGGGTGCTAGGTCAATGGATACTCAGGGGGTTTTTACAGTTGCTTTTAAAGTAAAGAGTAAAGTTTAAGCACTAAAGGTAGTCTCCTGCACTTAAGAACCATTTTCCTCGAGGAGAGACTAAAACTCCCCTACTCTTGCTGTTTCTTTATAAATTCTATTTTAGAATAGTTTTGTAGATTTTTTTTTTCTTTTTCTCATGTCCTCTAGCAGCATGGTTTTTAAAACCAATTTAAAACACTGAAACAGGAAAACTGTGTATTGTTGATTTCTCACTTGCATGCCCAGTATTACAGTAATTTATCATATTAAAGTGTACATTGATTTAGGCACATAGTCAAATCAGTTTCAGTGAGGGAACCTTGGAATGCCTTTTAATGCCATTGTAAAGAGACTAGATACGACTTCTGCAAACTACCTTTCCTTCTGTCTTAAAAGTAGGTCTCAGATCTCTTACTGTTATAAGGAAAACAGGTGGAAATTTATAATTACATAAGAAAATAAAAGTATTTTGATTTAGAAAATTTCAGGATATTTTAGGTTAGTGCTCAGTAGATGTCAAAAATGTACATAAAAACCTAGTTTACACAGAATAAAGCACATTCTGAATTGTCATTATGTAGTGGCACGTATTTACCTATAGTTAGAAACATATCATGCTCTTACCACTGCTTATTAGTGTCACTTTGGAAACTAATATCTCTCATGCCAAATGACAATTTGGATTTCAGTGTTTTCAAAAGAGGAAAATGATACTTGGATTCCACCTGGGAATGGAAGTTATGTTGATTTTGAGGCCTTCTTCATGGAACTACATGTGAAAACGCTGGGATGCATCTGGCCGATTTTCAGCCAAAACATCAGGCAGGCAGAATGTCTAATGCCTGCTCCATTGCCTGGAAAAAAGGCCACTTCATGGCCTTTCCTTGTGTTGCTGTTGACAGTTCTGTCTTTGTTACCTCACTCCAAAAACCACAGTGAAGCTATAAGAGATGTCAGTACAAATGCATCTTTACGTCCAGTCAGCAGCTGGGTTTGTGTTTCCACTGGATGGACAATGAGACAGAGCAACGTTGTGAGTAAAGATTGCCTCCTTTCTGACCATTTTGGCTCTTCTGCTGTATTCTCCTGGTATCATATTAAAGATGCCTATGTCCACAAGAGATAACACTTCATTCATAACATTTTCTTTAGTCTGCTCAGTCTCATGGGTTTGTTTGTATTGATTTATTGGGCTCTGGATAACAACATAGCCTTTCTGATGTGCAATGAATAAGTAATTAGAGTTATTCTTTTGTGCTTAGGACTAAGTCTCAGAAACAGCAATGGGAGCTGGAAAAGACAGGTTATTATTCAAATCCCATTAAAAAACACTGGGTGACATATTTAGTTGTCAAAATTAGTAGATGACTGATTCGTACGTAGCAAATAATTTATCTGAAGTGCAATTGATCCTGATTGCTACTGATTCTAATGTGGTTTTGAGATTACTTATTTATTCACTAGTACCCCCATGTGATCATATAAAGTATATGGGCACCTTTATCAAATTTACTGAGCAAAATTATAGAAATTACTCCAAATAAATTTGAAATAGCAAATAGAAACCAACTTTTCATGTGTGTATGTGGTCACATATTTACAGAATTTCACTTGCAGTCAAAAGGAATAAGTATGTGAGTGCTGATGAAAGAACATGATAGTCAAACATATAGAACTGTGTCTAGATACAATAAATATGAATTTTGCAGGAAATAAACCAGAGTTCGACCACAAGACTCTCTTTTTTCTCTTAGAGTTCTGTTTGACAGCTTTGTTCTTAAAGGGTCACAGCCAAAACATCTGAATTTTGATTATAACACTTTTATTCAGACCTATATTTTAATTTAGGAAAGATCAAAAAAGGTGGGATTATATACATTATATCTACCTTTGTGGAATTAGTGTTAGCTCAATCCACTCCTATGTAAAAAGACAATTGACTGTGATTGTGGGTTGACTATTTTGGCCTTGGAGTAAAAAAATTATTGTTATGAAAATCCAGTTCAGTTTTTGAGGAAGACGCACATGAATCACAAACATCAAACAAATAAATGGTTTATTTATACACGTTATAAATAATAAACATATGTAAAATAGGAAATTATATAAGGGTTAAGAACAGATGATATAAGTACAGATATGGATATAGACATAGGCATCTTTTTTTTTCAGATATAGGGAAGCAAAAAAAAAAGGATCTGTTTGTATACTAGCCAGAAAAAAGATAAATACTGTTGGCTCCTTCTGCTGGATGTTTTATTATTTCCAACTCTGTTTTACATGTAGCCACAGCTAGCATTTTGTCTCTGCATATATTATTTCACAAGCACTACAGTACTGAAGATGCAAAACTGACACCTAGACAGCATAGTATTAAAACGTGTAACCATTTCTAGAAAGCTGTGTATGGTATGTCACAGCACAGTCAACTTGCATTAGCTTAGTAAATCTGTACTGCATCACTGAACATTAGCTCCAGTTCATTCATTATGGTGCAGAGATTGCTTATTGTGTTCCCAGGGCTCTTTCATATGAAAGAGCAATAGTGCTGTCTGCCAAAATGGTCTTGCCCTGTCAGAGTGGTTTTAATTGAGCTGAGCCGTAGGACCCTGCCCAGTGCTATTATGGGAGCTGAGAGCCATTTGGTGATAGCACTCTATGAGATTATTGCTGTTAAGTGTATAATGGACAGTTATGGTAATACCCTACCCAGCTAGAACACTATAAACATGCCCACAGGTAGTCATTTTACCTAGTTATCCTGTTTCCTAAAACAGTGTGGGTCTGAGCCTTTGTTTCTGTCTTTATGGGAAAATTATGGAATGTATTGGAAACAAGTGTTATCTATTCTGTGGTCATGGGAAGGAGACAGAAAAGGCCATCTTTAGAAAGTAAACTTTTACTATTTAAATTTCTTCTGCATCTTTAGAGCAACCATTTTACCCATACATGAATGAAAAGTAATCATATTTATATATTTTATGTATTTTTCCAATGAAAATATGCTAAAATGTGATTCAATAAAATATTATTCAATTGAAAAAGTAGTTGACAATGAAAATATTTTATTTTCAAGCTTATGAGAGATTTTCAAGCTTATGTAAATAATGACAAATATAAACAGGTGTAAATAGGCACCTGATCATTTACATTTTCAGTTTATTTATTTGAGTAGTTCTGATACTTAAACATATATTCCCTAATTTAAATAATTATTTTTTTGGTTTCCAATTGATTTACAAGGCAGCATATCAGATGAAGAGCATGTCTGGAAAGAAACCAAATAATAACTATTTCCCATCAAGCTTATGCACATTTTGCATACAGAGAAAAAAAAAATCATGAGTCATCAAAATGAGATTAGAAACTCAAGTTCTTTCTGGAAATGTTGGACAGGGGACATAAATAGAAGTGACCTTCATTTCATTTCTCTGACAGATATCAGAGATCAAACAATTAGAAATGGTGACGTCTTGTAATGATAGTGGTGGTGACTTGTGCAATCCCTTTATTTCCATCTAATAGGCTTCTCTTTGTCAGTCAGAAATCTGTGAATATGAGGCTCATTGTGCTTCCATGCTGTATAGAAGACTGAATGTGTTTGCCTAGCACTGAAGACATGCTGGAAAATCACCAGTTTGCAATTCAATGGCATTGTGAAGACCAGAACCCAGAGTTATTTTTTCAAAGACCAAAAAACCCCAAAACAAAACAACAAACAAACAAACGAAAAACTCAACCAAAAACCCATAACCAAACCCAGGCTTAGACAGGTGGGGACAATGTTTAAGAAATACACTTTTTATAGTGAGTGGAGAGGAAAATAGGTCTAAAAGGAAAAAGTTTTCTAATGTCATTTTTAGCTTCCTCTAAGGATAGAGAGAATTGCTATTCCAAAATTACTATTTCTTTTGAAAAGATTTTGAACTATGCATGTGGAGTATTTTCAAATGGTGAAGAAACATAAAAAGCCAGCCAAAAATATGTACACTTTTTATCTTCTTTAGGTATTTTTATACAATCTAAAATAAAGCATGTTTGTTCTTTCATGAGATGTAGATTGTTCTGCTTATCTGAACTGGAAATCCCAGTCTCTGCAATGCATAAGCATGATGAGAAAAGCATTTGTGCTGTAAATATACCTTTGTTAAGTCACAAAAATAATTTCAAAATTGGGGATTTCTAATTCTCTATGAATGTGTGAGAATCTCTGGAAAACTATGTCTCTAGTAGTCTACCTCTTCATGTAATCTGCCTCTTCATCTGTTGAAATGAAGAGAATCCATAAAGAAAGCAGTTTGTTTCAATGTTTCCCGGCCATTGGAGAAGACAATCTCATGCTACTGTCCTCCCCCACTTCCTTTCCATTCTTGCTCATTTTGTCTGTGTGTTGCATCATTTTACAATCCTTAGTGGATCAATAGAGCTAACTGCATTGTTAATAAAGTGGGCTTTTTTATCTTTGTCTTCGTCTTTATATTTTCCTTTCCACTGTTTGCCTCTTCTTCCTTCCTTCCTTCCCTTCCTTCCTTCTTTCCTCACTTTCTCTCATTTTAATTTTTCTTAGGGCTAACAAGGGATTAGCTGCCATAGCTAATGCTGAGGATTATATAGGAATCTCTCTGATAAAGATTACCACTGCATCAAAGGACCAAAAAGCAGGATATTTGACTGACTGCTCAGTCTCAGCAGCACTTGCCCTGACCAATGCAGTTGTAGGGGCCACAGCTGTAGCCTGTGGACATCTAGAACGTGTTGGTCTTGAAATGACCCAGAGGAACACTTGTCATCCCTGTAGAAAACTTGTAAGATGAAAGCAAGCAGTGGGAAGTCACTGCTGGAAAGGGTATGTGAAACCTACTCTTAATCGCTTTTTCATCACTGGGGAATCTGTAGATTGTAGCTGAACAACTCTGTAGGGAGAAGAGGCATAGCACTTTAGGTCAAAAGTGAAATGCCAGCTGGATGGAGGAAATTAAGATGTTGTATACCAGCTACTTTGTCTGCCTATTTTTATCCAAGCTCCATCAATCTCTTCCAAGTGCCTCTAAAAATGGATAGCTAGAAACTTCCAGGCTTCAGGACTCTACTCTTAATTATAAGTAAATTTGGCTGATGAAGGAAGGTGGAGTTAAATAGTGTCTTGTGAGTAATTTCATCATAAACAGAGAATTAGAAAGCTGTTCCAAATAGCATTAAAACCAGCCAAGATATGAAAATTCCAATTTTTTTTTCAGCTGTCTTAGGTAAATTATCATGCATTTTATAAGCCAGCATTTTTTGGGAGAAAGGACTGCGCTTTCTTCACAAATTAATTATGAAAAGGGGCTTAGACAGAAGCACTTCAATTTCACTGACAGAATATTTGTTTTGTCTCCTCTAAGTATGAACAATAAAAATTACAGGGTCCATTCTCTAACAACAATTTGTACCATTGTTTTTCATATTTTTGACACTAACAAATTTAAATAATTTTCTCATTTCAGTTTTTTTAATAGCTTCTGCTTCAGTTTTGAAACCAAAATGGAAATTAAAGGAAATGAAAGGAAATATCATTGCAAAAGCTGATTACATCTTGTATAAGGGACTTCACCAAAAGAAAATTAATGTAAAAGAAGCTTTTAGGTTGTCAGACCTGATACAGACAAATAGCAGGGAGATATTTTGGACCTATATAGATCCTTTTCTACTCAAAAGAAGAAACTGCTGTAGTCTTGAATATCACTGAATGACATCTGTTGAAACTTATAACTAAGAGTACATGTTTTCTTTGCAATAGAAAGAGAAGGGCAGCAGTTTAAAAAGAATACTGGTAACTTTTACCACCAGCTATTTTCATACAGCATAACAACAATAATGAGTAGGACTATATAATACAAGAATACTAGTATATCCAATTTCAGGAAATTAACTTTGAGTGAATTAAAAAAGCCTATGAGCAAAGTATGATGCAATAAAACAAATTGGAAGAACTTTGGAAAATATTCAAAACCACGCCTTGAAGTCTGAAGAAAACACATTAAGAGGCAATACAAAACTAGAAGAGATTCCATTAATTATTAAGGATGGAAAAGAAAGTGAAGATGGAGGAAAAAACCTAAAAAAAGAAAAGAGGCATATTCAGGATTAATGAACATAGCTTGATAAGAAGAACTATGTTGATAAGGGCTTACAAATTTAAAAGCCAGTCATAATTATCCTTACTTAAAATCTGTTAAATTTCTGTAGCTATTGTTTGATCTGAAATTCAATGTGGCTAGCTTAATTTTTATAATATTTTGAGTAGGTTGATGACAGAGAGACAGAAATTTTTCTTTCTTGTTTATCGTCAAGGGTATTTAACACTTCAACAGCCCTTGTGAAACAGAGGTTAGAACAAAATATTCTTCTGACTGGTTTCAAGCCTATTCCTTCTCAAAAGTGACAATGAGATTCAAGTTTTCTCAAAATAAGTGAGCGTCTGTGCTTTTGTAGATGATAGAATCATACAAGTTATGTAAAATGATTTTAAAATAATTCCAAAAACTAGCCCCAAAACCAGAAAAAACATGTTAAAATTATTCTTGTAACATTCTGTGCTGGTCAAGTAAATTGTGGGCTGTAGAAACAAGATATAGTTGGAAGAATTGCAACTCTAGTAAGACCCTATATTATGGATTAAGGGATAGGTTTAAATTGAGTCTTTCAATGGTACAAATGTTTTTGATGGATAACAGTTTCTGGTGTACCATTAGGGATTGATTTTTTTTTTTTAAATAAAATCAGAGCTGTTTTAAATAAGACAACCCTGAGAAAGAGCTTTTCCAAGGGGTGAAGCTGACCATGACAAAGAATTGTCCCACAGGGAAGGCAAGAGAGACCAAGCCCTCTCCCAAGGGGATAATGGCAATGAAAATAAGCTTTTAAAAGGGGAAGATGAACACGACCAAGATCTATCCTAATGGTAAGGATACAACATCCAAGAGCTGGCCCAAGGGGGAGAGGAGACCTCAGCCACATCTGGGGCACTCCCTTGGGTATGGTGAATTATGAGGATCCCCAAATTGGCACCAAGGAGGCGCCCAGATGTCCTGAGCAGCTACAGAGGCAGCAGAAGAGGCAGTCAGTGACCTGCACAGCACATCTCCTGCCCCAGCAGGTGCCACAGACACCAAACCAGCAGCTGCTACCCTGGCTGGAGGTCCTGAGGAAGAGGAGCTACCAAGGGGGCAAAGACAGCAGCTTCTTCTGCCTTTAGCAAACAGACACAGCAGCAGGGGCAGAGAGCCATCTTGCTGCCCTGCCCACGCAGCCCATCATCTCCCCAGCTGGAAACCCAAGTCCTCAGCAAGCAGTGGGCTTTCTACAAGAAATGGCCCTTCCACTTCAGGAGGAAGCTCTGGGCTCTGCACGAGTCCCTTCAGTGGCTCTGCATGGTGGGATGGCTGGAGGATTAGTGCCCCTCTGTACACACCAGACAGGTCCCCAGGGATGGCTGCTGGCCCAGAGCCTTCATGGCACCCTGATGGAGCAACACTCAGTAGGTTTGCTGTGAGCATGTTAATAAAAGATGCTGATTTTCCAAATGTGCTCGTCTGTGCCTGGCTCATCTCAGGAGCAGGACAGGTGCAGGCCTAGCACCAGAGATTTGAAACTCAATAGCTATATGGTTGCTGTGGCCGAGATGGACGCCAGTTGCCATGTCAGCCATGACACCCAGTTGTGAGAGTCTGTCCGAAATATCCTTCACCTGCCTCATGATCGTCACTGAGGGACCACTGAAGAAAAGCCCCCCCCCACCCCATCCAAAGATCTCTGGCTCTGTAGGGGAAAGTTACACGCCAAGCGCCCGAAGACCTGAGAGCATTGCTAAGCTGCTGTTGTCACAGGTGCATTTGCTGCATGCTACACTGAGCTCAATGAGAAGAAAAAGGACATTCTCACCTTTCTGCAACAATAGCTCTGGGATTTTTCCCCCTTTCTTGGCCTGGCTGGACTTCTCCTGTTTTGGGGGTGGTCCCTCAAAGAAGACCCCTCTCGCTTGTTTGCAACCACCGTGGCAGACAAACTGAGATGTAAGAAGCCTCCTCACCAGAGAAAAAGCCAAGACATGAAATCCCCATGTGGGAAGGCCCTTCTCACACTTTCCAAGGACTGGGACTGAAACCCCCAGCTCTAGGGAGGTGTGTAGGGGGAGGAGAGCTGACCAAAGCAAGATGGGTGTTGCAGGTGCGGGCATTGAACCATGAAAGCAATGGCCCTCACCCGCTGAGAATATGGACTGTGTGTACCCTTTTACAAACACCATTCTTTCCCCCCTGAAGATACAATAGATTCGGTTTCAAGATTCATCCCCTTCCCCCATCGAAAAAGAGTATAATGCTGCATTCCTGACATCTCCCTGGACGTGAACTGGTGAACCTCCTTGGCTAGACACCGAAGGACCTTTGCCATTTCCACGTTTGGTAGCTATATACCCTTTTCTTTTCCCTCCCTCTTTTCCTTATCTTTCCCTTTTTCCCCAATTCCTCCCCAGTGCATTTCTGCTGTGGTTATTTCAATAAAAGTGCATTTGTTTTGATTATCACTGCAAACCCCTTGTACTGTGTTGGTTTTTTGCACCCTGGGATCCCCTACGAACCATCACGAAACCCGTTGGCAAGGACGGCTCGTGACACCAGTTTACACTGCGCAAGTGAATTCCACTGCAAGGACAAAGGTGGTTGATTTGGAAGTGTCCTTGGGTTCCATGTTCTTTGAAATAAAAAACAACTTTTTCTCTTATTTGGCTAGATCCATTTTTATAATGCCTTTGTAATTTTTAGGGTCACATAAATTTAACAGACAGTAAAATACTTACCTTTTTAAGAGAAAGAGTTAAAAAAAAGGAAATTAATTGATACCATTTTTTTGGCAGTGAAAAGTGCACTAAACAATAACATCAGCACCAGTGGGGAGGGGAATCCACCAGTTCTAAATATAAGCATTAAAAAAATAAAACTATATTTTTTATTACCAACTGACCACCATGAAGCATAAATTCCTTCTCAGCAACTTGGAGATTGGAATAGGGGAATTCTGCTCAGCTGCTCAGCTGTTGCCAACATCAAAGTTTTCCTTGAAAACTTGCCTCATGGCAGGGCTTTGCCTTGTGTCCGTGGGGCAGGGTTTGTCTCACCAGAGTGGGAGCTGCAGCTGCAGCTCACTGTGGGCGTCACCTGAGTGGAATGGATGCACGCAGTGTGGGGATTGCACTTCACTCTGGCATGACCTGTCAGATGACAGGTGTTGCCTGGTAACCCCAAAAGCAGCTCATCCTGGGGAGTGTGTGGGGAACAAACCTGGAGAGCCCTAAAGTCATGTTGAGATGAGGCAAGAGGGAGCAGGAGGGAGCATTGCCAGATCAGAGTGGGGTGAGTCTCTGGCACAGGTTGCCCAGAGAAGCTGTGGCAGTCTCATCCCTGGAACTATTCAAAGCTAGGTTGAACAGAAGTGATCTAGGGGAAGGTGCCCTGTCCATGGCATGGGGTAGGATGAAATGACCTTTAGGATCCCCTCCAACTCAAACCATCCTGTGAGACTATGAAGAGCAGGGAGCGCAAGTTGGCCAAGCCCTCAGACTTGCTCTTCTTCTCCTCTGTTATGCCACAAGACCCTTCCCATGGAGCAGCCCTCACAGCTGGGAGCTGTGTTAGCCCACTGAATGGATGTCATTGTTTTGTTCCACTGACTATCTTGATCCATTATTTATACATAGCTTAAAATATTTCTGAGGGTGGCTGAAACTTCTGACCACTTGAAAGGGAAAGAACAATGAGATTTGAAATTGTTTGTTCATACAAAGCATAGGAAAACTTGACCTTTTGGTAGCAGGGGCACTGCAGTGGTGGCCTCTATGAGAAGAGATTAGGGGCTGCCCCTCTGTTGGACAAAGCCAGTCTCAACCAGCTCTAAAAAAAGTGAAACTGGTGGTTGCCTCTGTGACAACATATTTATGAAGCTGTAAAAAAAAACCCCAAAAACATACAAAACCCCACACCTACACAGCAGCTGTGAGAAAGGAGTGAAAAAATGTCAGAAAAGCATTCTTGCAGACACCAAGGTTGGAGAAGGATGAGGTGACCCCCAACGTGTCAGAGCAGATTCTCCTGCAGCATGAAGGTAAGGCAAGTTGTCTCCCTGCAGCCCTGAGGATCACATCAGAGCAGATAAATCCTGCAGCCCATGCAGGATTCCATGCCAGAGGAGGTAGATACACCTTGTGTTATAATCCAGTTATTAAGGGATGCCTCTGCCTGATTTAAGGTACAAACAAGATCATAATTAAATGTATCTATTTTATTTAACAGTAAACATGAGGAAGAGAGAGAGAGAAATGGGAAAAAGGGTCAGGGAGGAAGAGAGAGTAAAAGAGAGAGACATTAAGCAAAAGACACCACCCGTACATGAACTCCAGCTGGTCCTGCTGGTCCTTCTTCACTCTGGTCTGATTACTGGTGGGGGTCCCAGAGTGTTCAACTGGAAGTGCTTCTTTTATACTGTCCAAGTCCCACGCATAGGTGCTGTTCCCATAAGTGAGGAGGGCATGTGTGTAAGCAGCGGCTTCCTTTCTCAGTTTGCCATGTCCACTTTATGTCCAGCGAGGTCACTCAGATCTGCCTCACCAAGCTTTGAATCTTCCTGGTCCTGCCAGCTGTCCTTATCAATCACAAGTTTTGAAGTCTGCACAGTGGAATTTTGTCTGGTGTGCTAATTCCAAACCTTTACCCCCATTTAGATTTAGTATTAACACCTTCCCATTTGCCATATGTGCTTAAACTCCTGTTGTGGTAGATTATCTTATGGCTATTTCCTTCTTTGACAGTGTTTGTGAGAGTTTGATGCACTCTTAAAGTCCTTACACTTTGACAGAAACTGCAGTCCATAAAGACCCAACGATGGAGCTTGCTTCTGGCAGGAGCTTCAGCCTTTGGAAAGGAATACTTACACAACCAGGCTTTTTGGCAGAAGCTGCGACCCTGTAGGAGACCCACACTGATCAGTCTGTTCCAGAAAGACTGTACCCAGTGGAAAGGGCCCACACTGGGACAGTTCATAGCAAGAGAGGGAGTGTGTGAGGAGGAAGAAGCAGCAGATGTGAACTGGCAGTTGCTCTTATTCCTTGATTCTCTGTGTTGCTCATGGGGATTAAGATAGAAGAGACGACAATGAAGGAGCAAAGTTGAGCCTTGGAATAAGGAGAGGTGGGGGAAAGCTGGCTTTAATTTTGGTTTCATTTCTCATATACTGCTCTATTTTTAATTGACAATTAATTAAATTTATTTTCCCAAATTTGAATCTCTCATGTCTGTGAGAAACTTCCCTGTCCTTTATGTCTTATTTTCTTCCCCGGTCCTAGTGAGAAGAACTGAGAGAACAGCTTGGTGGGCATTTGGCAGCCAGTCAAGGTTAACCCATCACAGTGTCCATGAGGTAAAGCAGCAAGGGCAATAGTCAGATGTCCAGAGAAGCAGCATGCAAGACGTGACTCCCCTGCCAGCAGCAAGCCTACCTAACAGTGGGTCGGGTCAGTAGATGGAGGCCTTTCCACAGCAGGGAGTCACCCACTGCCACACTGATGTTTCCTCCTAACATCATCTATCTCCCTGTCTCTGCTGCCACAGAGGTGTCCACTTGCAACCCAGGGAATACAGTCTTTGCCTGGCCTCCCTGGAGGTTTGAGCACTCCTGTTTGCATGGTCTCAGAGAAGATCCTGTACATTTTGTTTACATATCCCTCAGTGCTGTGCCATCTGCTCTTTGCACAGCTGCTTTCCCTGGTGGCAGACCCAGCTCCCAGAGTCAGGGACAGCACCTCAAGAGCCCCAGCTCTGTGAGATGCATCAAGCAGCCCTGCAGCCCCATGTCTGGGTAGCCCTGTCCTCTCTCTTACACAGCTATGCCGTGCCTGGTGTATTTGCAGCAGTCAGTGGGTATTGTGCACATTGACACATCAGCCCTGTTACTGCTCAGTCCTGTGCTGCCTTCACCAGGATCTCCAGCTCTTTTCAATGCCCATAGTGATATGTCTGTTAGCTGCCTCTGTTTGTTTTATCGCCTTTTTAATCTTAAAGGACTTTCCAAGGCAGACCCGTAAATCTCAAATCTTTGCTACAATCTGTGAAAGAAACTATCTTTTACTTTATTACTGAATTCAAGATTCCTTCTCCTACCTCTTTTTGCACATATAAGAACGTAAAATGCTTCACTTTGAATGATTGCACGGTATTGAATTTGGGTTCAGGTTTTCCTGGAACAATACATCCCCACTTATTAAAATCCATGAGACCCAGTTCATTCTGTATTTAATTCCAGTTTCTGTCTTCAAAATATAGTTCCCTACATTTTCAGAAATCACTGTTTTAGTCCATTATAATTTAGATGTGGATATATGGTTTTGTCCCTTGTCTGTACAAGTTCTGAAATAAATCAGGAGATATACAGCCAATATAAAAGAATTTTACTCTTTTGAAAAGAAATTAAAATTATTCTTGTAGCACCATGAATAGTATAACTAGCTTTTTATTGCTTGTATTATCATTACTTCATCATTATTTCTATTATTATTCCTTTTAGTTGCACAATGAATGAGAGGAAAATGATACAGAATCTCTTATAACCTTATGGCATAATAGTGATTCTTTTAACAACTAATAAACAGTCTCTTAGCTCTGTCAATCTCATAGATTTGATATCTATTAAATATGCTGACTGGTATTATTACATATACATTTCACTTTTTTTCTACATATATTTAGTAATTTTTCCTAACTGGTAAATTAAGCCGAATGAAATTTTTTCACACCTATAGAAGTATACTAATCCCACATTTAAAAAAATATTTAATGGAAATGTAGTCAAGATTTACTAAGGTAACATTTCCAAATAGTTTTTCCAATAAAATTTAAACAAATATATAATGTAAAGGTAAAGTAGGCAATTTGGAAGTATTTTGTTGGGGACTAACCCTTTTCTCCTCTGTGCATTATAAACCTTTCATCCTGGATTTTACCCAAGCAATATTTTAAAACGGTGATCCTCAGAAGGAAACATTATCTATTTCCATCAGTTTTATCTTTTTTAAAAACATGCAGCAGGTTAAAAAAAAAAGAAATAGGGAAGACTCCCAAAACTTGGGTATTTGTCTTCCTAATTTTACATACATTTTAAGATAAATTTAGGAGTGAGAAACCTGTTTACACACAATGAAGCACATAAAAGCAGTGTAATCTAAATGGAAGAAATTGATTTTAGGTATTGAATGAGCACATTGATTTTCACCCTGACAAAAGAAAATAGCCTCACTGGATACAGTCAACAGGAAATGAGGTGTCTTCTTTGAAGTATATAATACAATGATCTGATAAACACATAATCCCCTCAACAAGCAGATGCCAACACCTATACTACAAAAAGAAAGCCAATAATTTCAACATATACAATGTGCTTCATTATTCACTGCCACCATCATCACTGCACCTTTTTATTGAGAAGAGAGATAAAGATGATTGAAGTGAAGAGCACTTCGTATCACAGTGAGGAAATAGTATGGTTTTCGTTTATAATATAGTCAATGATTTATTGGTTGAAGCTTCTGTTGAGTTTTTTTAATTATTAATTTTAATTTTTTAGTTCTGCCAGGTGAGAAGACTTTCCAGAAGACTGTAACATAAGTTTTGAAGCAGCAAATGCATCTGACAAATTTAGGAGCAGTGTAAGGTAGCTAACACCATTAAAGACTAATTCTGTCACAAAAAAAACCCCATCAACTTTTAGAAGACCTATGAAAGGCAGGAAAATGTTATTGTTATGCTGCCCTATTGTTGTCTTAGTGTTTATATTTTTTTACCAATATGTAGATGCCAATTTTGTCCTTTATTGGAATTGGAGATGGTGGTCCTTCTTTTATTCTTTTGCTTTATAGCCCCCTTGTTACAGCACTTGTGTGTTGGTTTGATGATTACTGCACTGTGTTAAGAACCTCAGGAGAAAAAGAACTGCTAAACAGGTAAACTGGTAAATATCTTTGAGGATTATTTGAGGAAGTAGCATTGCTTTGTCTAAATATTCTGTTATTCTTTTAATGAAAAGCTCAAGGTGGCAGTCATACTCTGAAGCAGTCCTTGTCAACCCATTTCTATGCCATGGTAAAAAAAAAAATTTCCTTTTAACATTTCTTTCTTCTGAAATATATAAAAAAAGATCTAATGTCCCTGTTAGATTTCTGCTTGAAATCTAACCTTGTTAACAGCACTCTTCAGGAGTAAAAAGACACACTTCATAAGTAAAAAATAAGCTCTCTTTGGAGATGCCCTAGCTGTCATTAGGCTTAGTATGCAACAGCAGTAAAAAAAAATCAACTAACAAACCATAAAAAGAAAAGAAACATCACTCCTCAATAGAAAACACAGAACCAGAACATAGTGTGATCCATCTACCAAAATACATACTATTTCCATGGCTACCAACTGAGATGGAAACTTTGGGGGTTTTATCACGACTTGAGGTATTTTAACTGTACACATGGTAGATTTTTAGTTGTTTTTGTTTACTTTAGTATAGTCAGCAATATGCATCTTGTTAAATTTAAATACAGGTTAGAATCACAGGGGCTTTTTTCACATTGCATATTTTAGGAAGATTTGTTATCTTTTTTCTTTATGTAGACATATGATCTTTCACAAGCATGAAATTATACCTAATGATATTTTTACATATCAAAATCTCCATTTTCTCCCCCCGGTTGAGCAGAACACAGAAAAAAAGTCAAACAAGTTTCCAGATGTCTAATTAAAAATAAACTGAAGTCCAGTTCCTTAATAACTAAGTAGGGAAGATGCAGTACCAAAAAGGATATGCTGGGCTTTTTAATATATATGCATTCAAACACAGATTAAATAACTGTAAAATATTAAAGTTAGGGATGCAGAAAATGAGCACTAATTGAGCAAGACTAACACACGTTCTTTAAACAGAATGATTTTGTCAGCTTTTTGTTATCTGACCAGGAATCAGTGAAATGGTCTCAGACTGTGACCTACACATTTTATGGATATTTAGTGAAATAACTGTATTTTAAAGTTAAACAAGCAAACATATCCTGCCACTGCCCTCTCCCCTACTACCAACCCTGAATCGAGTGGATTTCTTTTCAAGTTGGAGTCATTCCCTCCAGAGTATTGAATGTCAGAGGTTTTTTCTAGAACTGACCTAAAAAGATAGCAAGGTTTCTAGTGTCTATTCCACTACTTTTAGTCCCTTCCACAAATAATCCTGGGTTCAATTTCATTTAAATTAGGTCACAGTTTCTCTAATAGTCTTGTCTTCTATTTTAATTTTAAATAATTTGAATATTAAGCTCATAATACCCTCAAATAGATAACGAGATACCATTAGAGAAATGGTCAAGGCCCAATGCATATTTTATGAATGAAGGATTACTTCTCCTAGTCTGTGATCATTAAAGGAATATGCATGCAGTTTTAGGTGTGACCCTTCAACACCCACATAAAAAGTAACAGAACTGTTACAGTAAAAATTTTGTACCAATTTCATTATAAATTTTAAATTATTATCAGATTACTGTTACCACTAATGGATTTACATTATCCACTTCCAAGTTTTAGCCCAAATACGAAGTAAGTGCTGCGCAAAATATCTAATTGCTACTAAGTACAAAAATAAACACATAAAATTAGAAATGCAATATATTGAAACAGATACTTTTTAGACATTTGGAGGGAAATTGTGTTGGTTTTGATGGCATGACATTCTCCATTGCACCAGGTAGGAAGGCAAGTCATTGCTGCTGCAGAATTGTCTCCACTTCAAGATCAGCTAAAATCAAAAAGACTGGCAACGTTTTCAGTATTCTTTATTTTCCATGGATGCTTAGGAAAACCCTTTCCTTATTTTGGGATTTTTTTTAAATCCCTATTTATAATTTCCTTTATATTATTGCCTGGGTTTGAAATGAATTAATTTCCAGTGGACTGTTTGACATCAGTGTTCTAAAGGGCTCTGGATCAAAAACTTTGATTCAAAATGCAGAATTGGCCTCCATTAAAATATGTTGTGTTTAGTTCTTTGCTTTCTTGTAAGGATAGGGATCAGATATTCAAGATTACTTTCATGTTCAGATTTTTCAGTATCAAATAGGAAATCAGAAAATATATACAGTAATAGATTTCAACATATAAGATTAAACATAGACTCTAACAGATTTATGTTAAATAGATATAAATTTCAGCTGAACAAAGGAACTAAGGAGACTAACAACTAACTCCTGTTGAGTGCAAGTTCATGCCAAGGGGGGAAGGGGAAGGGAAGACTTGAACTTAATTTGAATATAAACTAATGTCCTTGTTCAGCTTCATTTAAAATCCATTAGCATTTCCAGCTCCCAACTTTATTAGAATGTCAATAATTCATTAAAATTAAATTACAAGCACAATATTTTAATTTAGGTGAAGTAAGGGAATAAACACACAATCTGTTAATCAAAACTAATGTCACTCTCCTCTCCTTTGCAAAATGCTCCACATAACCAAAATTAAAAAAAAAATGTAATATGCATAAGAATTTTGGAAACTTTACAAATACTGGCAGTTCATGGTATATTTACCAGTTTCAGATATCACAAGTGGCAACAATATCTTACTAGACTTTTCAAATAATTATTCAACTATAAAATTGATCTGATTTCTATTAGGTTAATCTCCCATTTTACTCATAGTTATGTGGGTGTATCTGAAACCCACATAACAGAGGTTAAATATTCATTCTTCCTAATGAAATTCCAGTTGTTCTGTATAATATATTGTCTATACACTTTTTTTTTTCCAGTGAAGAAGTCTTAGAGGGTTTTGTTTGACTGCATGTTTGTTTATCTATTTTTTCAGATACTTTTTACAAAGAACCAAAGAGAGTAGTTGATCCACACTGCAGAATTCTGCAGATGCATAATACAGAGTTCTACATTAATGTGAATTTATCATTACACTGTATCATCCAATTAAATTATTATTATATGCTGTAAAATAAACCCCACAAATAAAACACAAAACTTAGAGGTAAAAAACATGTGATCCTGGAACTGTGCAACTTCTCATCTGAAGGCTCCAAATATCTATTGTGAAGTCACTGAGACTTCTCTGCAGTCACTAGAGTATGAAGGCATGTGCTATGTGGACTTTCTGTCCAAGCCAGCAATAAACCCACCATTCATAAATCATTCCAGGCAGCAGAATTTTTCCTGTTACTTAAAAAAGTTCCATTATTTCTTCAAAGGGTTTTCATTTTTGAAAGGAAGAGGTTTAAAAATAATATCAGTTGACAGCACAAAAGAACCCCTGCATTCCATTAAAAACAAACAAACTAACAGAAACAACAAACAAAAAGAAAGAAAAAACATTGAGCCTATCTTATGCACTGCTGTGGGAAACAGTCACAATTAAACTACAGGGCAATTGTTTTACGTATGAAACTATTAACCTGACTTATTTTTTATTGTGATTCAGTCTGTTAGAAAGGAAGTTCTTAAATGTAAAATATTCATTTAGGAGGAGAGGAGAGGAGAGGAGAGGAGAGGAGAGGGGAGGGGAGGGGAGGGGAGGGGAGGGGAGGGGAGGGGAGGGGAGGGGAGGGGAGGGGAGGGGAGGGGAGGGGAGGGGAGGGGAGGGGAGGGGAGGGGAGGGGAGGGGAGGGGAGGGGAGGGGAGGGGAGGGGAGGGGAGGGGAGGGGAGGGGAGGGGAGGAGAGGAGAGGAGAGGAGAGGAGAGGAGAGGAGAGGAGAGGAGAGGAGAGGAGAGGAGAGGAGAGGAGAGGAGAGGAGAGGAGAGGAGAGGAGAGGAGAGGAGAGGAGAGGAGAGGAGAGGAGAGGAGAGGAGAGGAGAGGAGAGGAGAGGAGAGGAGAGGAGAGGAGAGGAGAGGAGAGGAGAGGAGAGGAGAGGAGAGGAGAGGAGAGGAGAGGAGAGGAGAGGAGAGGAGAGGAGAGGAGAGGAGAGGAGAGGAGAGGAGAGGAGAGGAGAGGAGAGGAGAGGAGAGGAGAGGAGAGGAGAGGAGAGGAGAGGAGAGGAGAGGAGAGGAGAGGAGAGGAGAGGAGAGGAGAGGAGAGGAGAGGAGAGGAGAGGAGAGGAGAGGAGAGGAGAGGAGAGGAGAGGAGAGGAGAGAGGAGAGGAGAGGAGAGGAGAGGAGAGGAGAGGAGAGGAGAGGAGAGGAGAGGAGAGGAGAGGAGAGGAGAGGAGAGGAGAGGAGAGGAGAGGAGAGGAGAATGAGAAGTCTATCCATTTTGAAGAAAGGAGATATATTTCAGATGCTCCCGACTAAGTGAAATTCATTCACAAAAATATATTCTGTGGGGCTTAAATATGTGAACTGGTTTGATCTCTCCTGAAAGAATGATCATCAGACATGTAGAGATGGCCTTGATCTCATGAGACTGTGGACTCCTTTGAGGTTTCCATTGCTGCTAAAGATTAACAATTTGAGCCACCAGGGAACCAAAATATGTGAGTGCAGATCTGCTTACATGCACATACCTTCATTTGATTTCAGGGGCTTGAGCCTGTAAGTATAAATTCCAGAGAAAACTTTAATGGCTCGTGAGGCTGACCATAATTTTTCTCTGTTGAGGAGCTAACAGTGCTACTTGACTTCTGTCAAATAACTTGATTGCAGAATTGTTCTCAAAAATGATTAAATGTTTTAGGAAAGGCAAGGTCTATGAGCTAAAATAAAGTTGATTCTTCTTTTCTTCTGAGACACAGTTTAGAGAGGGATTATTGTGAAAAAAGATTGAGACATAGGTTAAGAGAAAAAGAAAGATTAGGCATTTTTTTTATATGGCATATATAATATAAATCTGCAGCACTAGGACAGTGCTAGCAGCTAATTTATTCCATAGTTGAGTACATTAAGATGTACCAATTTATCTGAAAAAAATCTCCCAAATTCTTTTTGCCTGGTTCTTAGTTTTTTTGTTGTATGGAATAAATTTGGATTTGAATTAAGAACAGACAAGACCAATGCAGAAATGTAGAAAATGTACCAAAGATATAAAGTATTTTATGACATACTTAAAAAGCTATCTAGTGCATTTGTGTATTATAAGTTAATAATTCAATTTATGGTCCTTATTGAAGCTAATAAGCTATTATTTGTCACCTTTGGGTAATGCACTTTAAGTTGGAACAGTCATAAAAGACTTCTCACTATTAACATGTGACTTTTACATTACTAATATAAGACAGGGGCTGCAGAGTGGGGGAAGGGACACAGTTATTTTATCTGGGGTTTCATGTTTTTTCAGTTTCTTTTGATTTGGGTTTTCTCTATTTTCCATGGAAATAGCAGATCTTAAATTATAACTTTTTTCTTGATGATATTATGATGACCCATAATTTGATATTATTTGACATTATTTTGCATATTGAATATCCTCCCCAATGCCCTTTAGAGAAAACCCATCACTTGGAAAAATCAAGATACCTAAATCTCAGGATAGGACAGTTTCATGCTGCTACGTCAAGTTATAACATAGAATCATAGAATCATATAATAGGGTGGCTTGGAAGGGACCCTGGAGTTTCAACCCCCCTGCCAGGGAAAAGGACACAATCACAACCTACATCTCAACCTAAATCACAACATTCTTGAGGGAAACCATGAAGGAATATATCTAACATATGCCATGCCATCTCAATAATTATAAAAGATAAGCACAAATTTTGCAATAATATCTTTTTAAAAAGCAGATCGAATTTAAAAATACTTTCTTTTTTCCCCACTTTAAAAGTATATTTAAGCAGTAGAATTGCACATGTCTGTGCCATTGATGGTTTAGTGCACTAGCTGCAATAATTTACGTAAATATGGTTAGATATGAAAGCAGCATGCTTGCACTCTTGCATCCACATCATGTATTCTGCTGGTGTCAGCCTCTTGGTTCTCATTGCCAAGAGCTATTCTTTTTCTTATTTCTTTCCTTTTTTTCCCTTTGGTTTAAGAACATGGGAAGTACAAACTACCAATTCTTCACAGATACTGAGCAAACTGCCTCTAAAATATTCTTTTAATAACTTCTTCAGGGAAAATAGCCTTTCAGTCAAGGATACCTCTAATTGTGTTGGATTTACTTGACATTTTCCTAGGATCTTAAGAAGTGATGAGAAAACTGAATTTGACAGTAAAGGGAAATTTTTGACATTCACTTGGTCTCTAGTGAAGTTAAAATACTGCTATTAAAGAACTACTACCTCTCAGGATCCTGCAATTATTTTTCTCAACATTTTTTTATTTGCTGAATAAGAGATGCAGACATCCTTTTTTTACAAAGCTTCTAGCAACAAATTGTTTCTTTTTATTATACAGAGGAATCATAAGTAATACAGACCAGACAATGGGAAGATGAGACATCGCTGAACTGCTGAAGCAGATGAATAGAATTAATCTTTAAATTATTCTCTGAAGAGAACAATCAAGTAACTTTTAAATAAGCATCTGTTTCACAGTATGCAGTTTCTAGTGAAATTGTGTAATTTATGCAGCATTCCAAATTGCTTTTTCCAGTCTACTTTAAAGTTCAAGGTTGCAGGACTAATATACAAGGAGAAATTCTTGTCACTGCTTGGCTTGAGACTCATTCTGTAGCACACAAGCACAGATTTAAGACAGCGTAAATTCAGGTCACTTTTATTCAAAGTTATCAAACCAGTTGCTATCACTATTTTCATTTTCAATAAAGTCTAATGAGCAATTCCTCATATATTTTATTTCTCCAATTATGACCATTCCTACTGATTTTCTTCCATTTCTCCTCATTGTCTCAGGGGTATGAGAAAATATTCATATAGATGTCTCATAGACCTAACATTGCCCAGACTATTTTTACCATGTAGCTGTGTAAGATGTTTCCTCAAAAGTATGTTTATGCACAAACCACATGTCAAAGGAGTTACATTTACAGGGCTTCTTCCCACTGTGCAGGTTCAGATGGTCCTGTAAGGCATGTTTCTGAGGGAATTTTTTCCCACAGATCTTATACTGGAATGGTTTGATGTCTGCATGCACTTTAATGCCAAATTACACTTCTTTTTTTGCATAAATGTCCCAGAGTTGACACATGAACTATTTTGTGTATCTTTCAGTGATTGGCATAGTTTCCTAGATGCTGAAATACTGTCATATGATCTACATTTCATAAGTGTACAGATGTTTACATCTAACATCACCATTTATATACATTAGCAATTAATGGAGAAACCTAAGGTTATAAATCAGCGCTTCCTAAAGTGAATACCCTGTAACATCAAATGTCCAGGCTCTGCTATCCTTATGCATGGAAGGTAGCTACATAGTGAGACCTGAATACTCAGTTATCATTCAGAATGTCCAAGGGTTTAAAGATTTACTTATATATTTATTTATTTATTAAAAATCTCTAGATTTTTTTCAATTTTTTTTTGTAACGAAGACTGAACAAAATGTTTCCTTTGCCAACATATTTGTTGGATAAACAGGAGTTCTATTTTCAACATGAAGGCACACTTTTAAAAGATTAAGAATGGTGGAAAAGACACATTTTCTTATTCAGAAGACAATAGGCCAAATTGCTATTTGCGATGAGCACGTCCAGCTCCAGAGACAGCAATGTGGCTATTTCCCCTTACTTCTGCTGAATATGGATCTCTTCTTGCCACTAATATCAGTGATACTGAACACATATGGAGGAGGAAAACTCATACCCATATTGCTTATTCATAATATTTTCTTTTATTTATATTTAAAATATGCATCTTCACTTTGGAAAATATGATTATATGCTTCATGAATGATAAAATGCCTGAAGGGAAAATCAGAGTAGTTCTTATTAGTACATTTCACCACCTGAAAGGGTTGTTTTTCTAAATGCATTGAAAATGTTCCCAGTGACAGTTCTAATAATTAAAGCAATAGGTATCAAAGATGGTAGGATAATGTTAAAGTAAGAAATATTTTTGAATATTGATATGTTCTGACAATGTGAAGAGAAAAACATTGAAAAAGTTGGCCAGGTTTTTGTGCAAGCTCCATCACAAAACATGTTTCTAATACATCAGGCAAACACCTGCTAAGAACGACACGGTGTTTTCTTTGGATAGAGAGATGAACTAGATACCATCTGAAGGTCTCAAGGTAACTGCAAATGTAAATTTAGAAGCAATTCTCTTGTCACATTTTAAATAATGTAAATTTAGAAGCAATTCTCTTGTCACATTTTAAATAATTTTATTAGTTATAGATCATTTCAACGTATTTTTAAAAAGTCATATGCCTTTAAAGATCAAACTGGAAAAAAATCTTATGTAACACTTTTGAAAATACTCTTAGATTTATCATGTAATCTTTGTTTAAAAATTAAACTCTTAAATGAAACAGTGTTTTGTGTTTATGAAGAATAGATTTTAATTTGAAAATAAATAGCAATCTCATGTAATTAAAAATAGTTGATCTACCTTTTTAAAAAGCAGGCAAAGATGAATATACAGTATGAATTTAATTTAGTTTTAAAACCAATCATTTGGTAATAAAGTTCCACAGCTTCCTGTCTGGTTCAGGTTTTTGGAATTGCGACAATGTGATGGTTGAGGTTTTTGAGATGGAAAAAACAACTGTATGGTTGCTGCTGCCACCGTTTCCTCAGACACCTGCACTGAGTGTCTAACCTAAGAGACTGCAATCTGCTGAAGAAAGGCTACTACCATGCATCAGTTCTTATTCTAAAGCATGGCACTTCATACAGAGTTGTATCCATCACTACCTCTGAAACTTAAAAGTATCAGAAACAAGATGAAAAACATTAACTGCGTCTCCATAGTTTCCAAATGGAGTAGATATCCCAAAAATACTTTCCATTTATATATTGCAAACCTGACACCCTCTACCATTCAACTTTTTTCCTATCAGACTGGAGGGGACCATTCCTAAATATCGCAGTCAAAGGAGAAACATATGTTCTACGTCACTTAAAAAAAAAAAGCGCAATTTGCCCTTGGTGGTGTATTATTCTTGTTGCCAACATTTCACACCTGTTTTCTTCATTTCTATGGTTTTGTGCTTTGCTGAGATATATGCTTTACTCTTTCTTATTTTTTTTTATTACCCTATCCATCTTCAATATGAAGTACCATAATTTACTACTAGATATGCAAAGACAGAATGTCATTTGCTCCTGACAGAACTCTAGTTGCTGGGCATGAATAAACCACTGGTGTGGGATTCTATCAAACAATAAAATTTAATAGGAAGAACATTATGGCACTGTAGTGGCTCCCTGCAGCTTCAACCAATTCATGTCCACTTGGAAAAAAACCATTCAAGAATAATTGTACATTGCAATTTTTTTGCAATGTACAGAACTGCATGTGCACAGAATTCTTCATGACTACCAGAGGACTACATCTTATACCTAGAGGCGGACTACATCTTATACCTAGAGGCATCTGGTATCAGCAACCAGTATGAAACAGTTGGAAGAAACCAACATAACAGTGTCTTTCTCATGACAATGCCTTAGTGCAAAGCAAACTGTGCATGTCGTACCTATAGAGTAAAAAAGGGCTTAATTGCACAGATATTTACTTCCCTTATTTCTTTTATGAAAATATGTCTCAGCAGATGCAAAATCTGCTGTAAAAAAATAAACAGTGGTTAGCCTGGTGGGCTGCTTTTGCATAATTGTATGGAATTTTCAAGCGTCCATAATTTTATATTTTTTTCTAATAAGTAAAATTGTTACTTTTTTTTTCAGGAGGCAGAAATACACAAGGTACTGAAGACACTCTTATCTAGCAGCTGTTGGTATTGCTCTTGTAAGTAAGAAAGATACGGCAGGTTTTCTGTTTCTTTTTTCCTAATTCTCCTGATTTAGAGACTTCAGGTTGAATTTTCATGTCAGAACTGTGAAGGAGAAAAGGCTTCAAGCTTAAGGAGAGGATTATAGTTTTCTCCAAAATCTCTCATGGTAAAAGTCTTCAGTCAGATTTTCTTCTGTGCAAAATATGGCCTCATTGCCATTGTAAACTTTGGTCAATCTAAGCCTCTTGTCTTATGCAACTTTAAAAGAGAGTCTGTATATGAAAAATTGAGAAGAAAGAAGAAAAAAAGCCAAACCAAAGAATAAGGAATCTTAGCAGTATCAATGTATTAAATAAATTCTTTTTAAGCATTTATCGATAAGATTTTATTATACTTTCATTATAAACGTTATTTTCAAATCTTAATACAAATTTTCACCCCAGAATTCCAGTTTTTCATCTACTTAATTATTTTCAAGGAAAAAAATAACTGATTATTTGGAGATTTATTTGCTGTGCAGAATCATTTATTCTAATTTATACCAGTACATGGTTTGATCACAAAGTGCTCACTGTGTGAGCACTTTTGCCATGAGATTCATGTTTAACCATTTGAGCCTGTAATTTGCCACCTGGATCACATGCTTTGCAATCGTTGCTTGGATGACCCCAACTTCTGTGGGGGAATTTCACTTAACCATCTGGAAAAAGTAATAGTGTGATTAAATTATTAACACCTATAGGCCTGAGTTTCATCTCCTGAAAACACAGAAAAAAAGCCCTTTCCTTTTGTGGTATAAAAGGAATATTGATATGGAATTTCATTTCATTAAATCAGTCTATTTGCATCAGAAAGATTTTGCTTATTTTAAAACTATACTTTTAATATAACCTCTGACAAAACATTTTTCTATGACTATTTTAAAAATAAGAGTCAGTTTGATAAAGAAAATATAGTTTCTGACCTTCCAATAAAACTGCAATTAGCACATAACCTTAAGAGCATATATTCTATGTTTCTATGAAACTTTGAGATATGAGCTTAAAATTTGCCCTTATAGACTACCTTAACACAGATATGTATATGTACTTTAAAAATATATATTCCATATTTGCATCTTAACAAACTGATTTCCAATTTTAATCAGACCTATGTTTTTTTTCAATCAGGCTGAAGTGACTATTAAATTAGAACTAACAGTCATATCATACTGCTTTTTGTTTTCTTTGTACTAATGTATAGGCTAAAGCTCATTAAAAAAAAAAAAATCACTGCTTGGTTGCACACCAACAGCAGAATTTCAGAGAGTGCCTAAAGTGTCTGTCTTCCACACTTAACAAAATATAATTTGTTCTGCATTAAAGATCACTTGTTTGCTTGTCTTAGTATTCTATTCTAACCTAATTTTCCTACTTCACTGACCAGAGAGGATTTTCCTACTATATTTCCCAGTAGCAAGTACTAACTTCAGCTGTTAAAAGTCCTTATTTTAGATCCTTTCACAAAAAGTTACAGACTTATCGAGGATTCAATAGTTTGGTCTGTAGACATCCTTATAATCTTTTACTGTAAGAGAATATATAGATATTGAAATCAAAGTTTTAATACCGTAAAATAGAAGGATGTCAGTACAAAAATTGCAATAGTTACATAGAGACAATTGCAGATGACCAAATACAGATTTCCCAAACAAAATATGTCTGGTTTGCTGCATTTTCTTATAGTTCTGAGATATAACATTTTCATTTATGATAGTGTTTGGTAGAGCCTTCTGGCCATTGCTGCCTACCCGAACACAGGAGGAATACAGCTAATAGAAACTGCTGGCAAGTGTGTAAAAATAATGAAGAGGCTTCAGACATTGCATTTTCCATAAATTAATTCCCTGTAATCCATATGTGTTTTCTACAGTTCAACAAATCCTTTAAAGATGAAAGCTTTAATTTAAAATCAAATAATATAACAATTGCACATTTTCTTGTTGCCCAGAAATCTCTATTGATTTTTTTCCCTTCAGCAGTTATTTTCTTCAAAATAAAATAATAACTTATATTTGTTGAATTTAAATTAGATCCAAGAAAGAGAATTTACTAGGGGAGATATCTGAGAAACCCCATGCATCTTTGTGATACAGACTTGTTTGAATACTTCTGTTTGTATTGTCTGCCTACATTAAATCTGCCCTCTGGGTAAGATGAAAATAAGTAAGAAATGCAAATATGCATTAAGTTTTGTATCACTGCCTTACTTTTTTATTATTTCAATAGACATTTTATGCAATTTTACCCAATGGAAAAAGACGTCTTACAGTCAGGTGTTAGAAATTCCATGTTTCAAAGGAATGCATGGACTATACAGGGATTTGTGTTCAGTTTGAGAAATTTTTTCTTCTGATAAGACTTATAAACACTGCATGTCTTCTTACATAAGCCTGTTTTTTGCCAAAATTCAAAGCATTCAAACCTTTGCTCTTTCTCTTTTGCATTTATGATCATGAGGAGGTTTTGGTAAGACCTTCTGCGGATTTTAAGCAACAGTTAGCAGTGGTACAAATGAATTCAAGCCCAGGCTTTCCCATTTTCATCTTCACTCTACCTTGATCTTGCACCAGCCAAGTATGCTGACATGTATATTAACTCCAATACAGAAAAATTGACTTGGTGTCCCACAATTTCTATTCACAAACATCTACACACATAATTAATCTCTTGGGGTTTTATGATACCTTTGCATACTACTGAAGGAAAAAAATATGTGCTGTCTGATTTGATTACAAAACTTGAACATTTGAGGCCCCCAAAGAAATTAAGTTTTGCTGATAAATAATATCATTGCAGACACCTTGCTATTTCTTCTAAATTTTTATGCAACTTATTTGAACTGGAAGTAGTGGAGCATTTTCCCTCTAAACAAGCCTATACCAAAAATAGCTTGTTTAGGCCCCACATTCAGCACCAAAGAGAAGACTCCAGCTCTCGTATGAGCATCTGAAGGAGGACAGGTGTTGTCGTTTAGGCATGGTATTCCCTGGCTTAGTGTTCCCTCCGAAACACCCCAGTGCTACACTGCATGCTTACTTCTCCTCATCCTCCCTCCCAACAGCAGGATAGAGAGGAGAGGCCCTTACTATGGTTCCTATTGGTGCTTTACTCCCAAATTCCTCTGCTGTTGATTTTGATTTTCACAAAATTTGACAAGCATGCAAACTTACTGCATTATAGAGACAGTGAGAGGAAGGACCCTGTAGGATTGGAGCCCCATTGGATAAGGTCGTTCTATAGTCTATTAATAGTGTTAGCAAAAAAAAAAGGTAAAACCCAAGTAACTCAATTTCACTCTTCTTGTGGATTCACTGAAAGCTCTGTGATTGATCAGAAGGATTTGTATAACTCCGATGTAAATGGAAAGGGAAACACTACAGGTCATATCTTGTGGATCAAAAGCTTACTTGCCTGGAGGAAACCTTCACACCATTTGAAAGAGATGCTTAGCCCTGGTGTTAGCCAGGGGACATTGGGAGTGTGTGACTAGAAAACACTTGGGGCTGTGAAACCCCATGTTCATCAGCAATGCAAATGAAAAAGTCAGAACAGAGAAATACCAAGCCTGCAAGGTCACTGGACCATGTCCTTGGATCAGGGAATGACATTAGAAAAAAAATAAAGGTTTTAATGCACTAAGTGTTCACACAGGAGAGTCTTTTATAGTAAGCAAGATATTTCAGATATGTTCACTACAAAGTTTAAGGTAACCAACAGAAATGGATCATCAGGCAAGCTGAGTATAACCAGTGGAACAGCTGAAGGACATGGCAGTGCAGGACATTGGTTTAGATCAAATTGCTGTTTATAGCTCCACTAATCAAAGATTTATCTGAAATTTTAGGTGTTAAAACAAATCCCATACCATTGGTCAAGCACTGAGCTCCAGTTAAGCAGGGAGATTTGATAATATAGTACATCAAGCTTAAAGAAAGATGGTCAGCAACCCAGGAAAAGACTGAGATAAAGAATTCTTATTCATCATTGTGTCTTAATGCCTGTTCTTGCAACACGTGCATTTTGTTCTCATATGGCAAAAACCTGCTTATACACAAAACTTTCATCATAGTAGAGTTGTAGAAAAGTATCAGATAAATAGCAAACTGTCTTAAAGTAGTTATACAGGGTGGAGACTCCAAAATCGTTTACCTCCTTTTTAGCTTTAACCACCCCTCTTTCACCAATAAGGAGAGACAGCTGCAAGAAGATATAAATGAAAAAAAATACCAGTTTACTAAAAAGAAAATAGCAAGAACCAAGATAACAGGAAAAACTACTAAATACAATGGTGAACAATGAAAAGAAGATGGCATGGAAGCCCCTCCCTACTCCCAAGGTGGTGGCCAACATGGCAGCCTGGGGGGCCCAGAAAACAAAGACCAGATGGCAGGGAAGGCCCATACTCTGGACCGTGTGGCCAACAGAGAGAACAAAGGCAAACAGAACAGCAACTGAGCCTCTGAGATTCCAGAACTCCCTCCTCAACCAAACAACAATACAGAACAGGGACGAAACAAAACCATGGAAGAACAAATTTTTGTCCAAAATGAGTCAATGCTGCTAGGTCTCTGACAGAAACTTCCCAGATATGGTAGCACTGACCCCCTCTCAGCAGCTGGAACTTACAGAGAGAGGGTCCAGGTTTCCAGCGTGGTGCAGAGGCTGCAGGCAGCAGCTGGAACTGGTGAGGTGGGTTCCTCCTCACACGCCCAAAAAATGGCAGGTGGCAGCAACAGTGAAGGCATTGCAAAATTCTTCAAAACCTGAGGAGAACAGAAGAGCTTCTGCCTTGTGCTACCTCAGCTTCTCAGGTTGTGACTTGGAGAGCTGCCCAAAGCAACCCCCTCGGGAGCCTGGAGTGAACAAAAGAACTTGCTGCATGTGTGTTCCCTATTTTTAAAGGGATACCACACCTCCTCCTTCCCATGAACCAAGGTAAAACACCCCAGTTCTGCTTCAGCCCTGAGTCTTTAAGGGAAGTAAAAAAGACTGCATGATGTAGAAAAAATACAGAATTCATATTTTTGGTTACCTAGGCTACCTGGGACACAGATGTAAATAGATATGTGCATCTAGTTAACCCCTAGCTAGATTCAAACAAACAAATAAACAAAAAGAAAAAAAGACATAAAAAGGAGGTCTGGGAGATAGGTAAACCATAACATATTGGATTTCGAGGTATATACAAACATTACAGTGAGATTTTCCATGGGCTTCCTGGGAAATCGTAAGGCACCATTACATCTCTGGATAAAAGCCAGCTCTACAGTATGTCAGACAGAATTAGAAAACCAGGAACCAACCAGCCCTGAAGACACTATTTCATATAAGATCTGGAAAAATGCATAGGGATTTTGACAGGGCTTTCAGGGTCTCACAATGAATCCTTATAAGCAGCAGGGCATTTGCAGCTTCAGCTAGGGGGGTTGGAGCACATGGCATATCAGGAAATCTGAGAGAACTGGGTTTAGTCAGACTGAAGAAGCATGAGCTAAGGGAACTTGTTTCCTTTTACTACATAATGAATGCTCATAGAAAACACAGATTTTTTTTTTTTTTTCAGAAGTGCACAGCAAAAGACAAAGGAGGCAAAGAAAAATTGCAGTAAGGGAAATTCCATTTGAAAATAAAGAAATTAGTCTTCATGATGATGCCAGCCAAATACTGGAATGAGCTGTCCAGATGGAATATGGAATCTTCACCCTTGGAAGTACTGAAAACTCAGCAGTATGAGGCACTGAACAACCTCATCTGTCTCTGTACTTGGAACCAAATTTGAAGCTGTCACTGCGTTGGCTTCCAAAAGTCCCCCCGCCCCCCAAATTTAATCTGTATTTCTCAGAAACACAAGGGTAAAAAGGTGAAGATGCAAAGAAAGTATGAAGAGTCGGGAATCATAAATGTTGAAATAAGTAAGAGTAAGAAATAAACAAAGTGAAGAAATTCCTAGATGTTAAAAAAAATAAAAAATTTAACCCTGAGATTAGGTCAATAGTTAGATCATGATGGCAATAACACCAAGGTTGGGGCTCAATCCCCATGTGGGCTATTCATTTAAGAGCTGGGCTTGATGATCCTAGTGGGTCTCTTCCATCTGGGAATATGCTGTGATTCCATATCTACACATTTCAGAGAACCTTTTAAGGGAATTGTTTAACTCACAGGATAGATTTTTATGTCAAGATAGACCTTTAAATTTTATTTTAGTAGAGCTCAAGTAACATCAGTATTCTTTATCTACAATTCCTAATCTTTAAGGCAAGATTGCTGAGGACTAAAGAGTACTTTGGAAATATTAATGACTACATCTGTAAGACATCTCTGTAAAGAAGGTGGCATTAACCTTTGTAAAGCAAGGGTTCCTCTCCTTCTGTGTGCAGCTCCATAGCCCACCACTTGTAATACTGCAGCATGCCTTTCACTTCTCTTTTGTAAACCCACACTTCTTTATCTCCTGTTGCAGTGTTGTACATCAGTACCTAAGTGCTCATGCCCTCATACCCCCGGACTCACACAGAGCTTGGTAGATAACAGTAGCAATTGCCAACAATTTAAACAACCAATAAGATTAAATAACCAATAAGAATTATTAATATAAAATTTACACACAGAGCTTAGTATCCAGTGAGAATATGCAACATCTGCACCCTCTCAAAGTATTTTTCAATCAATGCCATCAACATAATGAGCAAGAGCAGCCAGAAGGGAGACTAATAAAATTCACAAAATATGAAGAGAATCCTCAGAAAAAAACACTCTTCTGTGGGGACCAGAATGTTTCCAGCAGGGCATTGCAGAACATTTTCTATGTCTTTTGTTTGAGTTGTTGGAGGTTTTGCTGTTGGCTTGGGTTTACTTTTAGATTTTAGGGTTTTTTGTTTGGTTGGTTTATTTTGAGAGGGTTTTTTTGTTTTGATTGGGGCTTTTTTGTTGTTTGGGGTTTTTTTTTCCTTTTTTTTTTCATTGTTTTTTTATTTGTTTGTTTGGCTTTGAGTTTTGGTTTGGTTTGGTTTTCTATGGGGGTGGGGGAACCGGCCAGGGAGGCAGTCCCCAAAACTAACCTAGGCCGTTAGGTTCAGTGCCTGTCATCAGGTATAGATACTTTTGGTCCTTTCCAGATGACCTTCTTTTCTATAAAAGTAAGAAATAAACAGATGAGTTTTGTGTCCTTTGCACAGTTGTTAGTCTATCTGGAGTATCTATAAACTTTCTAGAAGCTTTTTCCATACCCGTATTTTCCTTATATGTATAAGGAAAGCTGTATATTTATTATTTAACATGCAATAAATAAATCCTGGATTTTTTTCTTTTTTTTTGTAGCCTTTAGCCTGACATATTTCTGAAATACAGTTCAGTAATTAGTGACAAAAATTTTAATTTAAAAATCTTATGCTCCTAATGAGTGCTTTAGAGTTTAAGAGAGCACAAATCTTCATTGCCACCTTTACAGCTAAAAAAGGAGATTCACCTAGTCAGCATGGCTGTAATAAAAAATACCAGTGATTATTGTGAGCATAAGACACACTGTATGAATTGTACATTAAAAATATATGCTCAATAGGGTTATCTTCTTGTATGGAAATAAATAACAATTAAAACTGAAAGAATATATTTGGGAGGTTTTTTAGCAAAGAGACTTTTTATAAATGGCCTGTTAAGCTGCAGGAAAATAATGCCACCATTTCAGGAAATATAGTGTAGAGACTAATTAATCTTATTTACCATCCATAAGGTTTGATCTTGCATATTTTTTTATAGATTGAATATTTGCCTTGTGTTTTTTATAAGAGGTATTGCTTTCGAATTCACTTTCATTAAGTTGGATTATTCTCTTTTGACATCCTCAATGTTTATTGCTATTGAACCCTTATATTAATAACCTAATGATTTTTGCCTGCTTGAAGGTTTTTTTAGACTATAAGGTACATCAAGAGTGTCTCATACTCGTAACTGAAGCATTTGTGATTCTTCTTGTAGTGAAAAGGATACCTGGAACACCTGTTAACTAGGGTGGTCTGCTTAGCCATGGATGTTTTCAGACTCCTGAACTAAACATATTTCCATCAAAATGATCTTACAAATTTTGATGTAAAAAAAAATTCCCCTAGACTTTGAAAAGCAGAATTTATGGGGCCCTTGCAGGCCTTCCTTTTATGGGGCCCTTGCAGGCCTTCCTATTACACAGCTTTATATACAGCTTGGTAGCTTAGAGAAATTGTGGTGCCCAAGACCTTCAGGCATTCTACTTACCTGGAAGAACTTTAAGAAAACTCAGGAATCCTGCACTAGTCTGAAAAGATCACATTTCTCGGGAGCTGGACTTATAATTGAGAGGAAAAAAAAAAAGCATGATTTCCACAGAACTATTCTTTACCATGACCTTATTTCAAAAAAATTCACATATGTCGTTCATCCTATACATACTTACATACATACATACATACATACATACATACATACACACACACACACAAACATACATACATACATACATATATACATACATATATATATTTTTTAAAATATTGATTTATATTTAATAAGGATGATTATTTTGTGTCCATCTATGGGCAGTTTGTTTCCATCAAATTATATCTTTTGCACGTAGATAAATCAGAGTAGTAAAGCATATTTTTAAATTTGCACACTTGCTCAAATCTGAGAGACCCCACTCTGATGCTGATAACTTAGATTAACTCATAAAACATGTCTATTCTTGAAAGGTGCTGTGAGTTTTCCTCCCCTGTATGTTACAATTTGCAAGAACTGCTGTATGACTTTCATAGTATATCTTTTAGTGATTATATCTCTGCCAAAAATGCCATTCAAGCCTCAGGCAAGGTTGTATCTGCTCTTAACTTTATCTTTCCTAATATTGGCATAACTCTGCTCAAACTCTCTTCCATTCTGTGGTGCCAGATCACTGCTAAGTGTCCCCTTTCCCTTTATTTGTCCCTACTGATTCTTGTGCATTAGACTGCTCTCCAGATGAGCCTGGACTCTCTTCAAGCTCTGTGATTCATTAAAATCTAAGACATCAGCATGAGCCACACAGAACACGAGGCAC
Organism: Fringilla coelebs; assembly: GCF_963513975.1. NCBI lineage: Eukaryota > Metazoa > Chordata > Aves > Passeriformes > Fringillidae > Fringilla > Fringilla coelebs. Next base: position 23,322,242 of record NC_140029.1, on the reverse strand, counting down.
ATCTGCTGAATAATCATGTTTTGAGCTCAAGTACGTGAACTTGCCTTGGGCTATTAAGAAGCATGCACCTTATTATCAATAATGGGAATAGAAAGAGTTGTCTAGATGATACTAGTGTGTGACATCGTGTGTTTTTAGAATTGGTTATTCTTTTTATAAGTTAATAATAGGGTTTGATCCTTGGTTCCCCCCATGTACTTCCCTCACATTAGTTTCTCCCTAAGTTGTTTATCCCTTGTTTTCCCACCAGCGGCTCGTCCCTCAGAACATCCCTTTATGCCTTTATAAGTTCATTCCTCCCTCTTGGTGCTGCCTACCCACCCTGTCTGTCATTGTAACCACCCCCCTTTATTTCGAGAATTTCCCTTATTCAATGTATGATTTGCCCCTAGGGCTTCTTCCCTCCCCTGTGCGATCCTCAGCGGCTCAGCTGTAACCCACACTCCTCCCTTGATCCTCATTTATTGGTTGTTTTGTGTCTCCTCCTATCGCACCCACTCCCTTTATCTGTGCCTCCCCAAGCCCTCCTTCTTCTACACCCATCCCTCGCCCCCCCTGGGAAATAAAGCAAGGCTACACTAGTGTAGCTGAGATACACAAGCACGCTCACAGATTTATTTGTGTAATCAGTCAGAGTCAACAGAGAAAATAATGCCAGCTACAGAACAGTCTTACAGGCTGGAATTTCAACCCACATCATTTTGTTCTAATGTTTCTCATTTCTCCATTCCAGAAAACCTGCTTCCAAATTGAGTTCATTAACGCACATCAAAATTTCAGGCAGTATGAAACAAACTACTATGTAGACAAGACACTTGGCATACAATAAGCCAAGTTAACCTGTAACAACTTATACCACTCCTTTTGGCTTCTCCTACTCTGGCAGCTGAGTCCATCCCTGAACAACAGTTTAAGTGGATTTTCCCCCAAAAGTACAATCCTAAATTGTATAATCTATGAATTCAGGGCACTTTAGAAGCTGGTGCTCTGGCTGTTAAATCAGTTATCACACAGATGTTGAAATAATAGGGTGAACGTTTGAAAAGAAACAGTACTGCTAGAAGCTGGAAAAATCAATAGAAAGGTTACAAAATGCAATGTCTGTTGTGGTTTTTTTTTCCCAAATCTGAATGTCTTCATATTAAAAAAAAAAAAACCAAAAAACAAAAAAACCCAAAACAATTTAGCATTCAAATTATTTTACCATTTTATATGTAAACAAATGCTAATGAATTTGGTAGCATTTTCTTTTTGAACTATGTTGTGGTATCTTCTGGACTCTGCACACATTTCTAAGGCATCATTTGTATTCTTGTTCTATTGAGAAGAGTTAACAAATCTAATTTCGCTTGGAGCAATTGTTTCACTGTTCCAATTCAGTGAGAAGTTTTAGATTTGGAAACTAAATTAGATTTTGGGAAATATAAAGTCCAAATACTGAACATAACAAATGATTATTCTGTGGTACACAGCTATCTGGTAAGAAAAGCTCTGAAAAGGACTTTCTAAAAGTTTCTCTGTATTTCAAACAAAAAAATAAAAAAAAAGCCCAAGCCTGATCAGTATCACCAACTCTGTCCATAACAAACCATCAGCAAAATAATTCTTGGATAATTTACTGGAGTTCTTGGTTAATCATGGAAACATAATAAATTGAAACTGTATTTATGCTGTTTGCATAGGTTGGTTGTTTTATTCATTGGTTCAATTTATCAGAGATCTCAAAATCATTTGGTATAACAGTACTTTCTTGAAAGGTTTACTAGGAAACATCTTTATGGAAATTGCACAGTCAATCTAAAATGCATTACCGAGTATCAACCTCTCTTCATCAGAAATTAAACCAACTTCTTTCGCCTGTCTGTTCACATATGAAATATCCCAGTGAAGTTCTCCAGTGAGATAGAGGGTTTTTTATCACTGGCTCATAAAATTTCCCAAGACATTCAACCAGAAGCTTTCAGGAACTTTCTGAAAAACTTTGAAAAAATAAAAGCAACAAGTGAAGAATGAAAATTGACTGCTTCCTACTATACTTCCCAGAAGGTGTTTTATGGTCTTAGATGAAAAGAAAAGACATAAAATTTTTTGGTACCAAAAGTTTAATATTGACCTACGAATGACTTACTGGAAATTGTGCTGAAATTTATATTCTGCAATCTAAATAAAAATGTTTAAGTGCATAACTGAGGAAAAATTAAAGGTTTGATATGGTGGAGATTTTCAATCTTATAGGAATGATGGAATGCTCTGTCTCATATGCCACAAATATATAGTTAAAATATCAGTCAAGAATGTGGTAAGTCCCCTTTCTGAGTTCCTCATCTAGCCACTGTAGGCCTGAGCAAAAGCATGCTCTGTAATGCAACTGTGTATCTGAAGAGGAAAAAAATCTTTTATACAGTATTAAAATTGTTAAATACTAAAACATAGTTGTTTCAGCTGAGAGACTTAAACTATCATAGACTGTGTAATTTTAAAATAATACAAGGATTCATGGATTTTATTTTTTTGGTTAGGTTTTTATTGTTTATTTTCATTTATTTTCCCAGAGAGTGTTCTCCTAAATTAAATACATGGTACTTGCAAGACCTAAGGAAAAGGCCATTTATGTTCATGTGCAGAAGAATATATCTGCTGAAAAAGCTTATGATGAATACCAGTTATAAGATGAAGAAGAAATCTTTTCCACAGGAAAATTCCTTGGCATGCATACCTCCAGATTAAAATATAATAAAAAGATAATTAATCATGACTGCAATTCCAAATAAGCCTTGACTTGAAATAGTGGGGGGTTTAAGGTTGATTCAAATGTTCCATTGATGATGAATGAAACAATTTGTTCATTTGTTCTTTGTACTAAAGATCCCTGAAACTTAATCCTACAGTTTCAGTCATTTCAGAATTATTAAATCCAGAGAAGTGCGGTCATCCTGAAAGTGGAGTTCTAGAAATTAATAACTTATAAGTGGTTTTAAGATTAAGAATTATATTTGCATAAATCAGTAATTACATGAGATAGTAAAACATTACAAAAAATTTTAAGGGATTACTGGTTTTTTGCTGTGGAATTGCCAAGTGTGTGCATTAGTTTTGAAATACAGCCTAAGCATTGACAGTCTCACTAAAACTTCTGATTCTTGACTCCAAAAACTTCAACATCTTTTAGAAAGAAGCAGGATACTCTAGGTATAGCCTACAGTCATTTCATTGGGCTGTCATGTTTGAAAAATCATGTCAAACATACAAAGTCCCCAGTGACTGGTGAAAAGGAGTGTCACACTCATTTTTGAAAAGGATAATAAGGAGGGCCCTCTGTAATACTGACCAGCCAGCTTCACCTCTGTGTCCTCTAAGAAGATGGAATAGATCCTGCTGGAAGATGTGCTAGAACATTTGGAAGACAGGGAAGTGGGCAGACACAGTCAGCATGGTTTCACCAAGGGCAAATCATGGGCACTCTCTGAGCATTTAATATTTGAAGTATTTTCCAGGTTTTGAATGCAAATACTTATCCTAAGTGGCTGCTACCTGAGCTTCAGGATGGATCTTCACATCATTGACTTGTACGACCTTTTTTCCAATAGGAAGATGACATGTGAATGAAAAAGGCAAGATGATACATTCAGTAGGTCACTTGAACTACATGACAGGGAACCAAATCTTGGGATACAAAATTATGTGCACATGACTCGCAGTTAGGGAAGGTCCTTAAGAGTTACTGGCAAGCTTATGACAGTAATTACCATCATGCCTTCAAAATATTTAAACTTTTAAGATCCATTTTTCAGAGGAAGGAAAATGTGTTTAAGTAAAAGTTTTAAAGAAAATATTGGATTTCTTCTATTTGAAGTCAGCAGACATTATTGTCATTCCACTGGTAATGAACTTGGCCCGTTATGCTTTTCCCTGGCTTAAAAGCTAGACTACTAAAAGCCAATAGGTCTACTTTTGATCAGAATCAGACCTTGAATCTCATACATTTTCTGTTAACTTCAATGGATTTACTGTATTTTTGTATAATGGAGATTAGAATTTGTCTTGTGGTCTGAATGTAATTTAAAAGAATTATGCAGAAAGACAAGACAAGTAAAGCTCCTGTCAAAAGGTTAGAAAAATCAATACGCAGAGCAGAAAATAAAGTAGTAAAAAGGGTATTAAAACCCCCAGAAGTTAAAATGTCATTTTGATATGGAGAGAGGAATTTTTCTGAGAAACTGTGTTATGTAGCACAAGCTATCTGTATGAATAGGCAATCAGCCTCATGACTGTCGGAGGAGTGTGGCACACAGTTGTGTAGTGTAGACCTTTTTTGCACCCTTGGAGTAATTCTGGCCCGTCTGAGTTAATTACTCTCTTTTGATATGTAAAAGTATTCAAAAAAGACTCCAAGGTTCCCTTTCCACTAAAACAGAAACCTTTAGTTTTCATTACTGACCATGTATTTGACAGTTATGTCCTTTTTCTTAGATGAAATCAGCAATATTCCTAATTTATTTTCCTATCTGTAATTGCAATTCATTTTTTCAGTTAAAGACATTTATGTAATTTGTGAAAAGTTCTGTTATGAAATTATTTTCTTAGAATATGTTTCATTATAAATAATCTAATGATTACCCAAAACAAATACTACCACCTTAAGCTTTCAAAATATTTTCCTAAATAGTTATGAAAGTGCATCCTTATTTCAAATAAGCTTTTTTCCCCCAGTATTTTCAAATGGATTTAAATTAGGTATCAGAACTTAAATGCAATCAATGCCTTAAAAACATTAGTAAAAAAATGCATGTGACATTAATTTTTAATTACAACACTTATCCTGACGGGACTGATTATACAGTTTTTCTTTTATTTCTATTAGCTTAATGTAAGTATTATATCAATTACTTATTGCATAAAGCTCAGGTTTCAGAAAAAACTTAAATCTTATTCTCACTTTTATATGAGACGGTCTCTTTTTAAACCTAACTTCTGGCAGGAGATTCTGGTACTTGAAGCACTGTCTTAATGTAAATATTATTGCTCTTTTTTATTTGAAAAAGAACAGAACCTTCTCTACCCTCTGATAGCTCTAGAACTCAACAGCATTAATTGTAGCTGTTTTAAGTCCTAAATGATCTTCACTTTAGGCAAATTATATCAGCTAGAGGAAAGCCTCTGTATTCAAGGACACCACATCATTAGAATAGGTCATGAGTTCCCATCATGGAACCTTCAGAAACTCTTCAAATTAAGAAATGTACATAAAATTCATTTCCAGTGGAAAGGATTGTCCTCTCAAATACATAAAATCTAGTTTTCAAGATAACTATTTAAATAACACAGAACTGTGCCAAGAAGACTTTAGGGCTGGCAATCCGAGAATTTGTCTGGAACCACTTGATTTAATTAAAAGTGTTTTTATGGAACACATTGCATGGCTGCCATGTATCATCACATTTTTTTGTGGCTTTTATTGAACTAACTTTCATCAATTCTGGTTAGGTTCACCTCATTGTTGATCACCCTTATTATCAGTATGTTCAAAGATGGCTCCATTGTTACTTCTAAATGCATTTCGAACAATGAACAGAAGGTCAAATATCAACTTATCTGAAGTACTTGCCAGAAATGACACTTGCAGTCTTGTGAAGACGTTGAAAATTTCATAATGAAAAGGTCATAACATGTTATCAGACACCTTGCAGAGGGAACCAAAACCAATTACATTTTATTTTAAAAAAGAGAAGACTTGAATGGTAATATTACCATATCCAAGGATATGCAGATTTGCAATACCAACATTAGGTACAATTTTAAATCAAAATTAATACATAGACTGCTATGGTTTTTCTTCCAATCATAAAGTTCTTATTTATGTCAAATAAGAAAGGCACTAAAGAATATAATTCCTGGAAGATTAAATTGGAAGGGACCTCAAGGATCATCTGCTACATCCTTTGTTGTGAAAAGTAGTCTAGACAAGATGGCCCTGCGCCCCACCTGGGTATTGTCTGTTCAGTGCTGGGGAAGTGTCCAGTGTTGGGGAAGATGAAATAATGTCTTAATCTAAATATACTTTACCTGACCTTGAGCAAAGAGGAGTCATAGATTCTGTGGTTGTAATCTCATACACAACGTGCAAAATCAGTCTTGCAGCTGACTTTAAAGATATTCACTCATTGGATCAAATTAAGGAACTAATCTCATTGCAAAGAATTGCATTTTTGCATATAATACTTCCCCATCGTATAAACACAATCCACTTTTATCAGGAAATTCCCCCCCACCCCACCTACCAACAAACTGAAATATATGTTCTATTGTTTTGCTTATCTTCTAACAGATTCTTTCCAACAAGATTCTGAGGTAGAAGCTTTAAAGTAAACATTTTTTTATAATTATAGCTTGACACCATTGCGAAGAGTGAAAATATCTACAAAGGAAAAGCTTATTTGTGGAGCCACAAATTCCCTAATCGCTAATTAAAATCTACTATGTCAGTGGAGCATACATTATGTTAATCCACCAGTTTTGACTGATATCTAACAAGCAGGTGTATAACTGCTGTGTAATTATTGTATACCAGTTCATACCTTTTTTTTTTTTAATGCCTTTGGAAAAAAACATCTCATACCGTGGACATCAGTAATAGATAGATAATAAACTCATATAAATCTACGTTTAAACCTGCACTTGTCAGCCAAAGTTTTTACTTTAATCTGCGTTGTCACTAAAGTCAATAAACAGTCTTATTGACAGGCAAACCAACATGTAGTTGATGAATATAAAGTATTGGTCTGTATTTTTTTCCTTATCACATGATGTGTTAGTTTAATAACACTATGTATTCATAAATAGAGTAGATATAGTATTGAACACCAGAGAGGCTTCACATACCTCCTGCCCTGACTGCTACAGGACAGTGACACATCTGCAGTTAAAACAACATAGATCCACTCTCTTATTCCTCTTTGCTTTGCCAATTAAAGAATTTTCTGTAACTTCTCTATATTTTATTAAACAGATTGCTTTTCTAACACATTTTAAAACATACATATATTCAGAAGATATATAAAAAATTATTTCCAGAATTGAAAATCTGAGCAGATTTTTCCATTTAGGTGCAGAAAAGTAACTCTGATACCAGTGAAGAGAAAGTTTAGAATTTACTCTTGGCCATCTCCCTTCTTCCTTCCTCTGTATCAACATATAAATTTCTAAGTGTGTGTAGATGTGTGTAGAAAATGCATCAAATATGTTTGTTTGAGGAAGGGGTGAGCATCTTGAGGAGTGTGCCTGGAAATTCAGAAGAAAAAAGTCTAGCTCTGCAGATTCACAATTTCTGATTTACCATCATGAGGAATTACAGAGGAACAGAAGCCATTTCAAAAGAGAACAGTCAGCAATGCTTATTTTTAGAGAACTGCTACACTTTTCTACTCAACTGCCATCAAGCAAATAACATAAAAATGAAATAACCAATAACATAGCAAAAAGTTCATATAGCAAACCAAAGCTGTGAACAACAGAAAATATTCAACATTCAGATTTTTTTAAAGCATATAAAAATCTAAATTTTATTCCATTCTCAACGTTTACTTTTACAGTTACATTGCTTATGTGTTGTTTAATCTTATAACCTTTACATTAAATATTTTTCCATAAACTCAGCGCCTATTCAAACATGCACAAAATTACTTTCATAGCATTCTATGTCAGTAGAACATAATGATAAAAAGGTCAGTACTATTGTTTCATTGAAATAACTCCTTGATAAGATGATCAATGTCCTCAGTTTATTTGAGTTATAGAATTATATAGTGTAAAAGAGACTGTGATTTTTCAGATGTCATTGGTATTTTGGGGTCTTGTCAGTGCTGCTTTGAATCCTGCTTCTGTCTCCAGTATGGACTGTCTTTTAAAAGTTACCTGATTTATCTTTTAGCTTACAAGCAAAAGGACAAAACTAATCTCATCACTTCTTACTTAATTTTATTTACCACTATTTCTCTAGTGAGAACTAAGACCACACTTCCCTGCAAAATGTAATTCCATTTTAGAGAGTATGAAATTTGTTTCTTCTAATAACAGAAATTTCCTGGCCAGAAATGGTTGAGTATATTTGGTGGTTTAATCTTTCTGATGTATTTAAATTTAAATTTCTAAAATTACTGCCATTAAGATTGAGTTTCCTTAAATGTAAATTGCAAACATGGCCATTTTCATGTGAACTGGAACTGTAGCAAGACTCAGCATTTTCTGTGGACTTTGTTATGGAGCTACATCTGGAGAATGGACAAATTTAGTGAACATTGTAGAGAGCTGTACTTTGAGAGGCAGAAATTCCTGATATGCAACTTTGTTTCTCTCTTTGGAGCCATTAAAAGCACATGCATTTTCTATGCTCCCAGTTTTCAAAAGCATAAAGTACACAGCTATGTCTTCTGTTTGCTTCTTGTGGTTTGCAAAGACACTTTGTTCTGTACTGGGCACGGGGGGTGAGGTGAAACTGAGCTGGTGCAAGGCTCTTTTATGCATCTCAGTAAGAAAAACGGGGCAAAAATGGCTTAATACGGTAAGTTCTTTAAAAAGACAGAATAAGAGAAGGAATATAGTTAGTGAGTAAACCTTCTCTCCCTATGGGCACCTGTTGGTGTAGAGTTGAACAGGGCCCATTTGGATTTTCTCCTGCTGCACACTGAAGATGAGAGCAGATCCTAACCATGGGGAGAAGCTTTCCCTTTTGGTCCTTTGAGCTGCTATCCAATTCCCTAACTATTCTAAAGAAAGCTGTCACAAGGATTTGTTGCCACACCGTCGGACCAAGGCAAGGCCACACAGGTGACACATTTGCATGAATGAGTAGGAGCTGCCCAAGGGGCTGTGCTGTGCTGGACTGGCTGCACTCACCCTGCAGCACAGCACAGGCATGTGCCCTCTCAGGTCAATTGCCACATACTGCCTACCTTTCCCACATCTCAGTTACAGACTACCTTATTTGCACCCTAGCTTCTCAAGCCCTAAATGTGAGTCCAAATAGAGTAATGATCACTGGCACCTTGTATACTGTATCTTCCACAGTGCTCCCCATCCACACTGCCAATTCTTTTTTTCTTCAGTAGAAGAGGAATAGTGGAATTATTAATTAATGAATTTTCACAAACCATAGTACATGGTAATTACTGATTTTATAAATTAACCATGCAGTTCTACTTTATAATTAGAAAATTAAGGCTATAAAAAACCTCTACTCAGTAAAAGAAGTATCCACAAGAAATTGCGTTCTTTTCTTTTGGAGTCTCTCACTCAACAGCTCTCTAAAGCAGTGGTTTGAAACCATTGCACTGGGGAAATTCTCTGGTTCAAGTATATAAATAGATAAAGATTAGCTGGAAAGGAAGATTAGGGCATATATTATGCTGTCCAGTGTAAGGTTCATTCTTATATACTGCCCTGCTTGTCTTTTCACCTCCAAAAAAGTAGAGCTCTGCTGGTGAGGAATCATGAAAGTTTCCCAAGTCTGTCTACAAGGACAAAGAAATAATTTTGTAAATTTGCAAATTACACTCTGCAAAAACAGTGTTCCTGTTTCCATTCATTTAAAGTGATCCTCACATTCCACCTTGAAGTACTGCTAAATTTTTTCCTGCTTTGCTACAATGGAATGGAAAAAGTGAAAACTCAAAATGTCTGTCATCTAAAAAAGAAAAGGCCACATGGAAAAGGAAGTTCATTACAGTAAACTGTACCTATCTGTATTGAAATTTATGAGAACATGAAAAAATATAATTTTGTTCAAAATACAATAAATATTTTCTTATAATATGCATGTGTGTCTCTCACATATTTTAAATCCAAATCTGTGCACACATGCTCACAAACACAGATCACCTCCAAAACTGTGATAGGATTATAAGTGTTGGAATGGTGAGTGGCTGACCTTGTAACAAAGTTAATTATCTGGACCATCTATAAAAGAGCATATAAACTTCATTAGGAAATTTCTCAAAGTTCCTCAGAATTAAGAAGGATTTGAAATCAGGATTGACAGTGCAAAATGAAGGTAATGAACCCCTTGAGTTAATAAAAATATTAGTTTTTATTATCATTCAGGAAAACTTGCACTAATTTAATCAATAAACAGCAAAAGGACCCAAGAAGCAGAATCCCAAATATAGAAATATAGAAATATAGAAAATCTGATAAAATCTCAGCTGTTTATAACTTTGATTATTTGTAACAGAACAGAATTAACTTCATGTATCCTGCAGTTTCTGGATAGAAGCAGACCTCAAATGACATAATATGTTCAACTTGTTTTGGCTTTGAAGGTGTGGTGAGGGCCAAAATGCCAATTTATCTTCAGTGTAGGAATTCTTGCCTACTTCCTTTATGAATCAATGGGTAAATAGATCAAAAAAGTTTTTTTCAGTTTGCTGGCCAGTTGAGCTAACCGTGATACCCACTCAATGTGCTGAGGACCATGTGCTGGAGAAAACTGAACCCTCTGCAAATCTTTGTATAATTATTCCCCAGATTATACTGGGTTAAGGTGCACTCATCAGTTAGCCACTTAAAGCTGTGGAAAATTGTGGCCAGTTGTCATATATCCACAAAACTCCCACCAGACAGAAACACAGTTTTGATATAAACAAGCAAATCTACAACTGCAAATATGTCCATGTTTAAGAAAAACCTAACGAGTCTTTTTTGAAGTACCGAAATTTGATGCTTTTATTTTCTCAAAATCTTGGGCTTATAAAACTTCACAATCCTATATATACAGCAAGGAGAATTCAACTGAAGGAAATACAAGATCTGAGAATTAAAGCTGTGAAGAATCAGTACAGATGATGCATATTCATGCACATCTACAAGATTTTTTTTGTAGAAAAAGAATACCTAATAAAATTGCAGTGTAGTTTTCTGCAAGTTGTTTTAAAGAATGATGTAATAAGAAAAATGTTATTTACACAGTCTTAATGAATACAGGACTCAACCACATACTAAGATTATTTCGTATTGCTTTACCTTGAATAAAATGTAAAAAATAAAATTGTTGTTGTAAAGGCAGATTAAGCTTTATGCACTTATTTCAAAACACGTAGCAGAATTAAAAAAAAAAAAAGGCAAAATCTGAGACTTGCATATAAAAATACAATATAAGTTATTCCTTCATCTGAATATATCTTCAGGAGCAATACACACAATTATCCATTCCTTCTTTATTATGCAGTTCTCTGCCATTATTCAATATTGTCCCTAATGCTTCTACTATTTCTATTATTACTAAGATTGGATTCTATTTTTAGTTCTCATCTTGAATTGCTTTTGAGTCTGGATAAGGTGCCTGTCTTTATTTCTTCTTTTAAGAGAAAAAAATATTATGAATAATGGCTTCCTTTGAATAATGCTCAGCAGGTGAAACAGCTTCATGGCTTGAACTAAAGTCTAGTGAGTTTGTAAGAAGCTTTTTGTTGACTTCAGTGAGTTTTGGGTCACTACCTATGAAAAAATGAATCATATTGAGCAACCAACTTTTATTTCAGAAATGTCACCAAAATTATCCTTGAAATTTACTTCATAATATTCTTTTATTACTCCCTTTGAATGATAACATTTCAAGTCTTATTTTCTGAATTGAATGCTGTATGTAACTGGCCCCAGCAGAAGAAAAAAGAAAAGTGGATATGTCCTAAAAGGTTATTGAAATATCACCTACATTTGAATGGACCAAGTTGGTACTGTCACTAACACATAACCAAAAAAAAAACCAAGAAAAAAAACTACAAAAATTTGGGTTTTTTTGTAGGATGATACAGCATAGGTAAATGAAGGTGGTATAGAAGGTAATCTTACCCCCGCCAATGAGTTGCAGCTGGACCAATTACTAAAGATTAGAAGCAGGTCTGATCTTAACAGGCCACACCTGTAGCCAATAAGAACAAGTGGTATAAAAGAGTGGATGGTGGGATCTGGAAGAAGAGGAATTAGATAACTGCTGCTAGGATCAGACAGTGCATAGAGTAGCTGTATTGCCAGAAACTTTGAGGAGGCATGAAGCTCTGGTGATATGAATTCCCTTGCACTATAATGATGTTAGAACTAGTGCTGTCTAAGATGACAGTTTTTACTGGTGCAAAATAAATTCTAAATGGAACATAGGATTGTGTTTCAGCACATTTTGTCATGATAGTTTTCTAAAGTGTTGGACAGATTGGTTTCAAGTGAGAAATTCTCTGCTAGATGGTCTTACTTTGCTGTTTTTCTTATATCACAGAGATCAGAATTACCCCAATAGACTTATCAGGATTATAATAGTGGTGGATATTGGTTCCACTGTGGACCTCTACAGGCTGTGGAAGACAGCCTGCTTTACCAGGGTCTTCCCACAGGCTGCAGGAGAATCTCCAGTGCCTGAAGCACCTCTGCCTGCTCCTTCTTCAATGACCTTGGTGTCTGCAGGGTAGTCTCTCCCACACATTCTCAAACCTCCCTTCAGCTGTAGTTGCTCAGATTTTCCCATCTTCTTAACTGTGTTCTCCCAGAGGTGCTATCACGGCCACTGATGGGCTCAGCCTTAGCCAGAGACAAATCCATACTGGATCCAGCTGGCATTGGCTCTGTCAGGTAAGGGGGAAGCTTCAGGCAGCTTCTCATCCCTGCAGCTCTGCCACTACAGAAAAAAAAAAACAAACCACAAACTCACAAAAGCTGACACCTGTGCTATTTGATCCTTTAATTGAACATCTTTAGTTACTGTGAGTTTGAAACAGAGAGTACATATAAGTAAAATGCTAAAATGGGACCAAGATGGTTATGAAAGAAACAAGTAAAAAGAAATGAAATTGGCTGCATTTAAATTGTGTAAATTTACCGGGAATTTGAAAACTCCTGATCAACCAAAAATGATCCCAAAATCTAACAAAAAGCAGATGTGTCATGTCGAAAAATTCAGCTATTTTTCTATTTACCTTGTGGATAACATCTTTTAAAGAATAATATGGGCAATGGAATTTGATTCCTAATTTTAAGAAATGTTTTAAATGAACAATTTTTATACTTTTTGAAGCAGTTTTCTTGAATGAGCATGGTATAAAACAGTAATGTGAAGTATATTTACTTCCTGAAAAATATCAACTGAATTTGTTTCTCTTGTTTCACTTGAACAACATTAATTCTAGCAAAGTAGATCAAATGAAGGTATGATGAATTTATGCTTTCCATCCTCAAAACACTTGTGTGCTAATTGTGTACTTAACTATTTTAGTTATGTAACCAGTTATTTTTTCTTATTTGTATGAATTTTCAGTTGACAGCAGCAACTGATATAAAAACAATCACAGTTGTAGAATCTGTAAAAGAAACTGGGTGAGACACTGCATAAAGTATCTGAACTATCTAAATGAAGCATTCCATTCTGTAAGGGAGAACTTTTATTTAAAATCTATACCTATTAGAGTATATAAAATTAAAAAAAAAAATTGGTCACTGAATCTGGAAATTAACATTTGATGGCAAATGCTTTGAATCACTTTGAATAAAAGCAGCAGAAAAAAACTAGGGAAGGATGTGTGATGTTTCTGACTGAGCCCCGCATTGATTCCAAATTGCAGTTTCCAGACAACTTCCAAAAACATTCCTGTGTGGCCAAGAGGTTAGAGGCATCACTGGCATGTGTGAAAAACTTATCTCTCTGACTGAACAGAATTAATGCATAGGGGCTTACTGGGTGTAATGTCATATTCAAGAGAGCTAAGTAAAAAAGATAGGAAAATTTTCACCTTTTTGAGGTAGTTTTATATTAAAAAAAGGTACTAAGGCACTAGATACTAAGGCAGAGGAATGACAGTGAATTTAAATTCACAAAACAAAATTAAAGAAAATCTACTGGAATAAGTTTAATATCAACTATGACACAATCTAGTGCTGGAGATATCTCAGACCCATAAGAGATTAGAATTAGAAATCCCAAGGGAGTGTAAACTTAAATTTTCATGCTGGTTCAGTTATTAATGGAATCTTCTCTTCAGAGCTGACATAATTTATAAAGCACATTAGGTTTTCCCACAATATTTATATAACAACAAAACCAGTGAAAATAACAAACAAACATGTTTTATTAGGGTAAGGAGGAAGCTAAAAAAAGAAATAACTCCTTAGTATGTCTGGATCGTTTCCACAGCACTGCCATATGGCAGATTCAGCTAGTGTGCAGTAAAGCTGCAATAATTTGTGATTGTTTTAGGCAGATCTGGCAACTGTTTACTAAGGATAACAGAAACTAACCTTTCAGTGAATATGGTGCTATACTCTCAGAATGCACAATCTTCTACTGGTCCTGAGTGTCTCAAGGGTGGAAAGCAGTTCAAGTGGCTTAAAATGACCACAATTACTTTTTCTTAATGCCCATGGCCAAAGAATGACTGAAGCTTCCTTTCTGCCTTCTTTGATATGAAGAAAGGATGTCTAAGTGTAATCCTACATACACTACTGGGGAAAGAAGAGGTGACTAAGTTACCAAATGCAATGAAATCACAAAAAATGGCTGCTCGATCTATAAGTGTACAGTGTACCTGAAAAAGGCTAATATAAGAATAAATAAATTTCAAAAAACCTATAAATCACTATTGATTTTGCATAACAAAACTGCTCTTAAGTACATATGACTGCTTATATAAAAAGATTCACCCTGACTCATGCTATTAATTGCTTTATAAGGTTCTGGTTCTGTCACAGTTCAAACCAGAAATCTGTACTGTCCTGGTCTTGTATTCTTCCTGGTGGTAGAACTAACACTCTTCTGACCAAAAAAATGAGGCAATTTTTAGAAGGAACTTCCCAGAAAAACTGAACCAGGGTAACAAAATACTTTCTGAAAATGGTGATTGTGTTGGTGCAAGAAAAGTAAGCAAAATCATGGCATTAATCTTTAACTCAGAATTGTTTTCCAGAATATACAGGGTAAAGATGCACTTATCAGTTATCCACTTAAAACTGTGGAAAATTGTGGTCAGTTCTTATATATCCACTCCAGAATTCAAAATAATTCAGGTAATAATTCATAATTACTACCTATTTTGTGGGCATTATAAAATAAAAAAAATCCTTGCACTGCATTTCTTTGCCAGTCTTCCAGAAATGTTATAAGGCAACCAAGGTTCCCTGTTTTAGGGGATAGCAGAGGTGACTTTAAAAAAAATAGTGTCTTGTTTGTTTGATATTTTTGTTTCTATATTTAAGCTTTCATGAGACTTCCATGTAGAACATAGAAAAAACAATAATTTAGACTGCATTTATGCTTTGTTTATGTCACAGTCTCCAGGTGAATAAAGACTACTAATTTCTATTTATAGTAGAAGTATTGATATCTCAGCATGTAAGACTGATAATTATTCCTATTATTAGTTTAGAGCCTATCAGCACAGTATTAAGGGACAGATTTAAGATGTCAAGAAAGTGGACTTCCAGTTTGAAAATGTCATAGCATTTCTCTGCTATGGCCCAGTGTAGTTGAGCATCCAGTGTATAAGAAGTCTGGTGCATATGGTATAAAGATGTTTTGCACAAAGTCTGCTCACATATTCCTTCCCAGTTTTGCAGACTATGAATCAATTATCAAATAGAATACTATTTTGCTAGACCAGTGATTTTCAATCTTTTTTTCTTTCTTTTTCAAATTTGCAGATAGATAAAATATTTCCACTGGAGAAGCAAACCTTTGAATAGCAAATTTTAAGTCAGTCAAAAACAAGCTTATTTTTCAGTCACCTTTCACATTTCTCTCAGTGTTACCTGATTAATGTTCAATTCTGGAACTAAACACCCACTGTGGCTGATGTTGCAGAGAAGCTGCAGAAAAAACTACCCTTTACAAAGGTATTGTGAATTCTGCATTAATTTGAGCAAGGTGATAAGGACATATGAGTTCAGAGAGTCAGAAAGTCATAAGGCAATAACAGGGGTCTGTTTGTGGGTCACTGCATTCGCCTTCAGGACAGTGCTATTCTGAAGATTCTGTTTTCTGGTGAAAGAATGGATTTCAAGCAGATCAATGGTGTTTCTTTGTGGGTATTTGTGGGAAATCATCCCAACCAGAGTAAAATAACAGGAATATATTAGAAATTGTTTACTTTATGTTTACAATATGCACTGTATTACAATTTAATTGCTTCAGCAGTGTTTCTTCTAGTAGCAATAAGGGTTCTATTATTTTTTATTGAGTGTTTGTCATTTAAACACTAATTCAATTGCCTTTGCAAATGTTTGCTTTCTAGCTGTTACCAGGAAGCTCAGCACAGTGCACCTTTTGAATCAACTCAGGCAATCCCTATCATTTCACTCAGTGCCTTTCACAGGATTACTTGGAGAAGTAAGCTTTAGGTGAGAAATTTAACAACCTAGGGACTCTGTTTTATTTAAAAATCCTTGGTTTGCTTTTGTCTAAAAAAACCTCAGTGTCTGAGCTTCAGATTTAACTAAATAAAGTCACTATTTTTTTTTTTTTCCTTAGGATGTTGAGCAAATACTTTGATAGCATGTTTCAACCTCTGCCTTGTTTTTAATTTCACAGTTTCTACTACCAGGCATTTGTGGGAGGTTAATAATCATCAGGGAACATGATTATAAGAGATTCTGCTAGTGTGCGTATTGGCAAATGTCAAGCCTGTATACAGCTCCTTTGAAGATGTTCTGCAGTTTCCTTAAGTACAAGAACACCTCTTAGAGCAACCCCAGACTCTGCAATCACCTGCCCTGCTAATCCTAATTATCTTTAATGGGACTCGGGAGCTCATGATAGCAACACCTTGATGTTCAACATCTTAATTCAATGTATGACATCTTGCCTCTATACTCATCAGTCTTACAGTTTAGAACTAAAAGGAAGGAATAGCTTCTGTCTTTCTAAAACACAACCTTCTTGGCTACAATGAAATCAGGAAAAATCCTCCATTTTTGTCAGTAATTTTTTTCTCCGGTTAGGATATCTAACAATGAAAATTAATTTCACATTTGACTTCTCTTTTTACTGCTCAAACACTGCATTTTATTTAGATTTTCCCTCCTAGACTGAAGGCCACATCTGATTCTACATTTTCTCCTCATTGAGAAGTGTATATAAATTATAACTTTATGGTAAAGTGCACCAGAAATATGTAACGCTCTTGACATTACAGAGTACCATAAAACATCAGCATTCATAGGCTGGCTGACTTACTCCTTAAACCTAAGTACAGGGTCTTTCCAAGAATCATGGAATAATTCTGTTGGCAAAGATTTCCAAGATGAGTGAGTGCAGCCTTTGATGGGTCACTGCCTTGACAACAAGACTGTGGCGCTAAATGCTGTACCTAGGTGTTCCTTAAAGACCTCCAAAGATGGTGACAGCCTGGGGGCAGCCTGTTCCCTTTTTCCTTAATTCTTTCATTAAAACCTCTTTCACTTCATAAAACCTCTTTCATTAATTCTTTCTGGTGTCCAACCTAAACCTCCCCTAGCGCAATTTAACGCTCTGTTCTCTTGTCCTGTCACTGGCTCTCTGGGAGAAGAGGCTGACGCCCACCTGGCTACAGGGTCCTTAAAGGTATCTTTAGAGAGCCATAAGGTCTCCCCTGACCCTCCTTTTCTCCAGGCTAAATAATCCCAGCTCCCACAGCTGCTCCTAATATGGTAGTCTCTAGGCCCTTCACTAGCTCCCTTGCCCTTCTCTGGATGTGCTCACATACCTCAATGTCTTTGTTGAAGTGAGGGGCCAAAACCAAGCACAAAATTTGAGGTGTGGCTTCACCAGGGCTGAGTACAAAGGTTCTTAATTGAACAGATCTGTCACATAAAAAATGTCATAAATCTGTAGAAACACACTGCAAAACAGTGTAATCCTGTGCAGAAATAATCTATTCAGTAACGTGTTACTTTGTTCTTTGATATGATATTTAATGTTGAGCTTATTACTTTGCAATCACCTGAATAGATATCTGTGCACTTCCATAGGGTTTTACATTAATGTTTTCTCTTAGTGCTTCCATTACAGACATGTTTAAAAAATGGAACAAACAAAAATCAGATTTTAATTAAATTGTGATTGGAATTTATATAGTCCGCATACATTTTAGCAGTTTTAATAAATAGAATCCATTCAAATTTTTATATTTTGCTCTGGGATTTTCAAACTGTTTAAGAAACTAAGAAATATCTTATGTCCTATATATGAAGATAGGCATAATCCTCAGTATTTCCCTGTCATCACAGGGAGAAAAACCTTGGATATCTTTGTTTCCTTATGAGTTTGCTTGCAAACTAACAACTCTAGGCAAGCCCATTAATACCTTTACAAGAGTTAACTGGCACAGTGGAGCAAATCACCTAGTTTAAATCAGAATTCAATGCTAATTCATGATGCCTTCATTGCTCTGTGTTTGGGACAACTAATTAATCAAACTCAGCTTAGCTTGTTGAAATGATCTGCCTAAATAGGATTTAAACTGATTATAATTTTTAAAATAGAATCTCATTACCTAGGTAGATTTGACAGAACATTTATGTCTATGTTTGAATTGCTAATATACAATTAGAAAAGTAATCATGTAAAATATTAGAACACTATGTGCTCTGAGAATTATTTATTACTCCTTGAGTAGTCTCTCTGATATAAAAATAATTTTCCATTAATAAATGAAAAAAGCAGAATTTCAGTATCACATTTACAATACCTCTTTATTAATGAACACACAGCCCATATTGAGCTACTTTGAAGAAAACTCAAAATGAATTGCTAAAATTTAAAAGAAATGGAAAAAATAAAAACTGCAAAAGAATTTAATCCATCATGCTACAAGGTCGACTTTTTTGATGATGTGTTTGGAAGCAATAATTGCTCAAGCATATCTAATGAGCATCTCTCTGAATATATGACCATGTTTTGAACCTCATATACATACCCACCACCACGCACACACAGACAGAGAGGTCATGAGGGATGGGATGAGAACTCCACCATCTTGTGTTTTGTGATGGTGCATCCTTGCTCTCCCCACTCCTCTTCCATCCTGCTCTGTTATCTCAGGAGCTCCTGATAAACTCTGACCGAAATGCGGAACCAAGAAGAGAAGCACTCCTTGATGGCACCAGTTTGTCACTGAAGTGTCCCTTGACTGTGTTCTTGCATGATAAAGGTGGAATGATTCAGACCATAACAGGAACATCAAGTGCCTGACCCAGGTGAGGAACAAAGAATAAGCAGTTTTCCTTCTTAGCCCAGGTAAATCACTCACCTAAATTATGTAGCCCAAGTAAAATGCTGCTGTTTCTAAAAGACATTTTGAAAAAAAATAATTTTAGCCTGAGTGGAACAATACACTATTGATAAAATCTTCTAGTAGTTACCCCCTTGTGTTATGGCCAGGATGAAAACTGACTGATGACTAGAAACAATCATCTTGTGACCCTATAAACAGTGGTCTTAAGGGAAGCCCTTTGAGTTGTCTGGGACAACTACAGGCTACACCAGCATCCCCCCTAAGTGGGACACCTCTTGGAGCTCATGAACTCTCAGGTTTGTGATATTGAAAATAACATCACTGATGATGAGGCCTAGGTTGATATTCCCCACCTCACCATTCCTCAAGGTGCAACCCGTGTCTCTTGAGAAATGCTAAGGGATTTGATGCATTTTACTGAATCTGAGTGGAATTTTACCAGGTAACTTTACAGCCATAGATACAGATATATATACACCTCTTTGTCTGCATCTGTGCATTGATTAAGGTATGAATCATATTATTGTGAATCTATAATTAAGTAATTTTGTAAATTCATAAACCCTACTGAATAACCTCATAAATATTAAATTAGTCAATGATTATGTGCTGATAAACCCTTTTGTGCCCTTATATTTTGTAATCATGTCCTTTACACCTTTACCTTTTTGCATTCCTTGTCTTGTAAATCATTCTATATTGATTCTAAACCAATTTTCTTATGTATGCTTCCACTATGTAGTAAGTAGGAGTGAACTTTGCCGTTAAACTCTGTTAAAGTAATATTTTCAAAAATACATATAAAACCAGCTTTTTGCCAATACCTTTGATGACAATTCTTTAAGTGACCTAAGCACTCATTCAGAACATGTATGAAGCAGTGGATATAATAAAATCTGGTTTGATTTGTGATGTGCTGTGATGTGCATCGAGAATGCAGCACAATCCTGAGCTAAAAATAGTTTCAGATGAAGATAACCTGGCAGATGGATTCTAGGGATTCTAGTGGCACAATTAGCTGCAAAACTGAGTCAATGGTACAAGACCAGTCCACAGAGTGAATTCAACACAAAGACCTTACTGAATCACTTGGATGTTAAGCCCTCAGCACCTGCCATTACCTGTTTTGCTTTACAGATGGACAGTTCTTGCCAATACAGACAAAACCATTCTTGTTCTGCAGTCAGTCAACAGACTGCACACACACACACACACACACACCAATGTAGAGCTTCCCCTTGGGTCAGCAGCCATGACTGGCAGTGCAGCGAGAAAGCATTCCATGGGGACACCTGCATTGGTAAGGACCATTTTCTATATTATTAAGTTGTAAGAAGAATCCCTGGAATAGTTTTCCTGCAGGCCAAAGAGCATCTCCCAAGGCTTTGAGAATGTGTTTCAGGGTTTAGCTCAAAACTCTTGATGTTTGGTTTGAGGTGCAAGGCTGGTTTGAGGGCAAAGATAAAGAGACAAATACATTCAATAAGATGCATACAGACATTCCCATTTCAAGTGGCCTCAGTGTCTGTTACAGGGACAGCTTTTCCTTAGGCCCCCAGTGGGGGTCTGTGACTGCATTTGACATGAATTTTTTTAATAAGTTTTTGATCCAGATATATAAAGTACAAAAAAAATCATTATGATTTCTCCTCTCTTTCCATGTTTATATGGTTTCCTTCAGAACTTCTGGCAACTTCACAGAAAAAATCTTTTTCTATGCATGGGTGATGTGGTTTCCAAATTTTTTATTGTATTTGCTGGAAACAATTTTCTAGTAGATGCTACAATCTTTTTCTTACAACCTGATTTAAGGGAAAAAAATTAGTAAAAGGATTCTTCTTTCCACGTCTTCCCATTTCTTCTTTGAAATCAACATGTAATTTATAAATTCCCAGGTCCTTCATGTGAGTTTTCGGTGCAAATCATTTCCTCACCTGCCTTGGCCAGAAGTGTGACATTGGCATAATTAGGGAGACAAAAATTATTGTTCACAGTTTGCAAATAATATGACACGTTTACATTTAAAAACCAGCCAACCAACCTGCACTTCCTTCAAGGTTATGTAAAGACCATGTGCTAGAACTAGCATTCTGTCTCACATTTTAGATGCACTAATATTTTACAGTTAAATGATGGACTCCATGAACCAGTTTTAGCTAGAATTTTCCTTATGGAGAACATTCACAGTTTTATTGCTATTGGATATTTTACTAAAAAAAAAAAGTCTGCAAGATTATCTTGGGGAACCTGACTGATAAATTTAACATGAGCTTCTAAAAAGAAACACAATGACATCAATATCTGACACAGCTGACCAGTCCCACACCACAAAACCAATATCATATAGATACATTAAACTAATCTCCACTTGGAACATATTTAGCTAACATAACTCTCCTGCATCCCAAGATTTTAATATTAAAATCACTTAAGGTTCATCCACTAAAAGGATTAAGATATTTAACTATTGGTTACTACTTCTCCATATTTACATATTCCCATATTTTTGCTTTTGTTTTTCAGCTTCTCCACCACTTAAATCAGAGAAAGAGTTAATAAAATTCTCTCTGCAGAACTTAAATGTGTGAACTAGTGTTCTACACATTTCAGTTCTGCAGAGGAGGATTTGATATGGATAGATATAGTCTTCTGTCTTTGGCAAACAGCAGGGATAAGATATAAATCTGTATATTCCAAATGTACTTGGTCTATGCATACAAAAGAGTGTCAAAAAGATTTCATTTTGTGAAATCTTTTAGCATTTCTTTTAATTCAAATCTAAACTCTATTATATATTTAACCTTGTTGATCATTGTGATTATAGTTTGGAAACTTATTTCCAATAAATTATTAGGAAGCAATCTGTAAGTGCTAATTCTAAGGAATGCATTTCCAGCAGTTAACATGCAAACAATAGAAATTAAAAGATAGTGGTTTTAAAAATGTTTAAACCTTTAAAAAGGTTCACCTTTAAAAAAAATATTGTAAGGTCTTTTGTTTCTACTTTAATGATAACAATAATAATAGATATTATTATTATAAATCTCTGATCATTTATTCAAAGTTTACAGTGTTTCAGGAATTCTAAATTTGGCCTGAGATATAAAGCCAAAGTGATTTGATTATGAAACAAGAATTTTAGGTCTGTGTACTTCTGGTTTTCTCTTTCAAGTAAACCTTTACTTCCTAATGCCTTTTTTACCCCCTAATACTTCTTCTCATTGATTTACATCGTATCGAAAGAAAATTTCCTGCTGTTACATTTAAAATAAATAATATATTTAGGCATCATTATTTTTATCAACACTACAATAAAACATGAATGACATAATAATGAAATCAAGTAATGACCAGAAAAAGAAATCTTAGTTTCAATTACACAGTGTTAGATATTGTTCTTCTAGTAGATAATGAGAACTGTCATTGACCTTATTCAAGTCACTTCTCACATTTAAGGTACTTTTTCATTTAACAGGTTGGGTCAATTCACAAGATTTAATATTGACTAAGATGTCTGTTCTTATTGGCAAATGAATAAGATCTTCACTGCTAAAGCTGACAATAGAACTGCTTGGATTCCTCCAATTTCAGATTTAGAACCCTTCAATTACCACTTCTTACTACATTCACTAGACTTAATTGTGGTATTTGTTTAAAAACTCAATTTCATTTGTAAATGTATCTGTTCTTTACTGCTATTCTTAAACTCCCATATATATTTACGTCAGTATTTAGTGCAAAATAAGAAAACTGGTAATGCACATATATGGCCTTCACATGACCTTTTTTCCTAGTATGCAGAAATCCTCTAAGTGAACAAAACACCAAATCCAGTTGCACTGAAATACCTTTTGCTGTCTTAGATTTTGGAAAGGTGAATCAAAAAACCTCGTGAAAAAGTACAAATTTGTAAATCATTCCTAAATTTTAAGTCACCTGCCACAACCATTGGTCAAAGAGGGACAAATATATTTGTAGACAAAGGCTTTCTGTTGTCCCAGAATCTTTCAGTACACTGTTTTTAAAATTTGCATAATGGTATCCAAGATAAATAATCTACCAAATGAGTAATACAGGACCAGGTGTATTTTCAGTTTAAAAAAGCAAAGATTGTGCAAAAGATAGAATAAGGAATCCTATAAGTGCAGCAGAGTATTTCCCAGACAGCATAACTGAACAATTTTTCTGTTTTTTAAGAACAGCCATACTTGTGAATCCTTCCTACCATGGACAGCAATGCAATAGTAAGAAGGAGCAAAAGAGTCAAATTGTGTGACTGTGTATAGAAGCAAAGGTTAAGTGCAGGTTTGCAGAATTCAGTGCATGAGTTGTTCACCTACTGGCTGCTTTTAGCACCTAACTTAAAAGCAGTTCTGAGAACCTAAAGTTAGAAGTTAATGTTCCTCATTAAGTGAATAGGAAGAAAAAAACAAAATGAAGAGATGGTGCGTCCAGAAAATGAACCTAGTAATAAAGGCAGGTGCTTAAATTTGACAGTAAAATCTCTCTGCCATTTTATAACATTTTATTATTGAGTTTAAATTAGGTTTTTTGTCTAGTCATCTACTTAGCTACAAGAACAAACTGTTTGCAGCTGAACAAAGCATAGGCAATCTGAAACAGTCAAAAGAATTTATTCTTAAAAGAAAGGATTTACTTCAGAAGCATATAGCTTAATTCTTCTGTCACCTATTCTTCTTAATCTGTTCCACAAATAATTTAATTTTATTTGTTCTAGTACTTCAGAACCTACATCCTTAGTGTTACATTTACACAGTGTCTTGGTTTAGCACAATTTACACTCACAAATGTGAAAAATATGAAGTATCTTCAATAAGCAGCAACAAAAATATCTCTGAAAGTTTTTAATATTTATATCTTTTAAGGTAATCAAGAAAATTAACTAAAAAGGAAATTTGTGTGCTATTCTGCTAGGTTTTTTTCTGCTGTTAAGGAAAAAAATGATAAAATAGTGCTGTTATCACACAATGTTTCAAAATATGATTAAGACATTTTTTATGTAAACAAACATAACTTCTGCTTCCCTACTATTTGTTATTTCTGTGGATATGAGTATTTTATATAAATAGCTTCTAAAGACCCATTTGATTGTCAGTATAGAGATAAATAAAGCAAAGTTAGTGCTGCACTCAGATGATAGCTTTCTACAAGCATTTTATTCAGCTGAGATACCCTTTAACCGCACATGTGGAGTGAAGCACCTCACAGTCCTGCTCAGCCTCCTGGCAGACTTCAGTATTCACCATCCCACCGTGTAATTTTGTGGGCGGTTGTGATTCAAACCACAGGTGCACAATCAGGGTAGGAAACAATGCCTCATCTCTCTTGCTATAGCTGCATGGCAGAAAATGAGTGGGAAGGTAACCTAGCTCACATTATGCACATATTCAAGAAAAAGTTCTTCTAAACCAGATCCCTTTTAAGATTGTTCTGGGCAGCATTAAACAAATGACGGTCCACATTCATGTAGGATGAGGACAGAGGTTTTGTTGGGCCTGGAGGTTGGTTCTCTGCTCTCCTTGCAATCTAGTTAGGAGGATATTTCACTAAGGCCACAGGCTTTATGTCAATCTAATAAAGTAGGACTTAGTTCAGCCCTTGACTTTAAAGTCTTGGCCTGAATTGATTTTAGATTTTTTAGAGATAAACCTACTGTAAACCCAGCTTTTCCTAAGCAGCGTGGACATGAACCAAGCAGCGCAACATCTCTGTGTCCAGGGATTGATATTTGTCCCCACTTGGTTACTGTCTCTGCCATCAGAGACTTGTGACACTTAGTCTATGTCTGTTCTTTTACATGCAGATAATTTCACATTGTTACTAGCATACCCCCTAAGACATAACTCATATTCACTGTTTAGCTTATCAAAATGTCAATATCTCAAATAAACTCAATGACCACATGAAGGACCTCATAGCCAACATCTGTTTTGGGCTATAGAAAACAACTACCTTTCAATACTATTGTTACCTAAGCAAAAATTGTTATTTCAAATTAAACGTGCTGGGTATTTTCAGGGTTTTGTGTTTAAACAGGTCAAAACTGAATATTTAATTGGAATTTTGTCTCTGTGTGGATAAAATTTGAGCTTTTTTTTAAAAGAAAAACATATGTTTCACTGGTGTTGATACGATCCTCTTGGATCAATCGGCTCACTGACAAGAACAGTTTAAAATAAAACTTCAGAGAAGAAGACTGGGAGATGCTTATATAATGCCCAATTGCTAAAGAAATGCCAAAATAATTTTTTAAATATTAGAAAATGAGGATGGAAAGAACAGATGGTTGTCCTCAAATCTGTACCCCTTTCACAAGTGGCATGGAGCTGCCCTTAAAAAAAAAAGTTACATCATTAAAAATAAATATAGAAAATGAAATATCAAAGTGCCAAAATAACTCAGATTTTGAAATCAAAACCTCTGAAATTTGACTCCAGAACTTTACTTTTTTCACATTTTCTAATGTCACAAACTGCACTTCAAAATTTATTAAGTCAATAATAATATGTAAAACTTCTGGTTCCTAGAGCAATGAAAAAAGGAAAAAAAAGCTATTTTAATGACTATTAGGTAAACATTAATGGACTTAGATAATCAGTGAAATATTTTATTGCAACACATTGAGGCAAAGATATTACTGATATAATGACATGTTATCTTTATCATCAGTGAAGGCAGACGGGCACAATTGAAGCATTTGAATTGTAACTTCATGTGATGCAAGAGCATTTACAGTACCTAATGCATCAATGCTCAAGAGCAGATAAGGCAATAAAGTTCACACATCCAGCCAATGGTAAATGTGATTAAAAGTCAGTTTTAACAAGGTTTCCATTCTTTTTGCTGCGCCTTAAGGAGTGGCATTCCATTTTAAATTAACATTATATTATGTTTTGTGGTTTTTACAGTGTTATTAGATTTATTAGCTGGTCTTGTTTACTTAGGTTGAACTTTTATTTGATTTAGGATTCAATATTGAGTTGTGTGGATAGAAATTCCAATTGTGATTTCAAAGTGAATATGCCTCTTCTTTTTAGAAGTAGTTCTTTACAAAATATTTAATCTATACCAATTGTATTTCTTAGTGAAGTCAGACATTTTTCTAATGAGTTATTTATCATGGTCTACAGCTGTGGTTACCAAAGCAGTTGCCTCCCTAGTCAAGTGGAAAAGAAAATTAAAATTTTATAGTCCACATATATGAGATTCAGTCTTTTAACATAGTTCCTTTTAGCAATTCAGAAATTTTATTTTCTTCCCACCATTAAACATTGTGCCATTGCTCAGCTGCTTTAGAGGCAATTAAGTACAAAAATATTAAAGCTACATCACTAGCACACTATTTGTACTTCCACTGCTAATTCATTAAAATAGACATCCTATTCCATGATAGTTGTAATCTTAATTTTCTCTTAAAACTTACATGCAATATGAGTATAATTGCATTTTTTTCATACATTAGAGGTAGACAGCCAATGACATAGTAATAAAGAGGAGGTAAGATGTGGTCTTGTGGAAGGTATTCCACTCACTTGTCAAGTAACAGGAGATGTGGGGACATAATTTTGATCCCATTGAATTATATCTCTCATACTTCTCCAAAAAGACTGATACCTTTGCCTTTCCTGTGGACATTTGAAAACTAAGTCTGTTTAGTCTATTTGTTTTCACCATTTTGATAAAACTGAGAGAAGGATTTAAGTTATAGCTGGCACCAGTAGGCAAATTAGAATTTTATTAACATATAAACTAGTGGACATAAAATCCCAACCAAATAAATCTACAGTGTATTTTGCTCATTGTGATTGCTGCAGGTTTTGTGGGTTTTGCTTCCTGAGAAAACTATTGGCTGCAAAAATCTCCAAATTGAAATCTTTTCAATTGCTATAGCAAATTCTGGAGATGACCATTTGGTAACAATCTTGTGCAGTCAAATTTTAAATCAAATACCTTATTTGGAAGTCTGATCTTTGTGGAATAAATTAGAAAATTAAGTAATTTTTTTTCAGTAAAAATAAAAGGTATATTGGAGTTGTCTTTTGTTCCACCTTTCATTGTATGGACCTAATAATATAGAAGATATTCTGCCTAATAGCTGTCACAAAAAAATGGTTTGCAGTTTGCCAACAGCCCTATACTGCACTGAAGATCACAGAAATCAAAATTACTGAAAAGTTCTAAAGCAACAAGAAAAAATGTAGTCTTTTCTCCCTCTCTTTTCAAAAAGACAATTCTGAATACAAGAGGAAGAAGAAGTAGACAATGTAAAATAGAAAAAAAAAGGCACAAATAAGCAGTCTTCCCTTTTCCCCATGGGTTCACAAGAAAAGCAAAAATAAGTGCTGTTCCTGCAGCTCACCAACTGTTCATGTCAGAATAGCTAAAATATGATAAACAAAGAGAGAAAAAAAAGACGCAAAAGTACAAAGAAGATGAGAAGATGAAAGAGACATCAACATAACTGCTTTGATGCTCTTTGGCTGTGTAGAGATCACATAGTATAACCCATTCCCATAACTTGCTGAGAACATGCTATGGCTGAGATTGTCATTACCCTGCAGCATATCACCAGATTAACAAGAAAGAAAATCCATCACTTATCTAGACATGGGATCAATATCTGTGAAATCTGACAGAAAAACATAGTATGGAACTCAGTTAATTTAATACAGAATGATTTGGTCTCAGATTACAGTAACAGAGAAGACAATATCTGTCTTAAAATTTTGCTTTGCAAAATAATTTTAAAATAACTTTGAATGGCACAATCAGCTGCCGGTTTTTGCTATTATCAGGTCAGCAGTAAGATTTTGAATTTACCTCTTAGGTTCTAACAGCGAGTTCATACTTTTGGTGAACAATTGCAACAGCCAAAAATTCTTCTTGACCTCATGTGGACATTCCAAAACCATTCCAAAATCCTCTGCATCATAAAATATTGCACAGCCTTGCCAAAGAGTTGCATATTAATAGTAGTTTATAGAATCACTGAATTGTTTAGGTTGGAAAAGTCCTTCAAGATCAAGTCCAGCCATTGACCCAACTCTGCCAAGTCCACCACTGAACCATGTCCACAAACACCACATCTACATGTTTTTAATATGCTTTCAGGTATGGTGACTCAAACACTCCTCCGGGCAGCCTATTACAATGCTTGACAATCCTTTGGGTTAAAAAATTTTTACCACTGTCTAATTTAAACCTCTCTTGGTGTAAGTTGGGGCTACTTCTTTTTGTCCTACACTGTGCTCAGGCTACAGATCCCTTCATTTTTGGAGAAGCAGCCCTAGTTCCAGTGTGACCATTCTCAGGTGCTTTGTGGTTTTTAACACATCAATCACTCTTGTGTCTTTGTTGCCACCTGGATCTCCACCCCTGACTTTTACTGAGAGAGCAGGCTGAACCACCTTGCTCGCACAAATTGGATGAATTACAAGACGTGAGAGATCCCCATGTAGTAACCACTTGAACAGCACTTGTTGGTTTTGGATTTTTCATTTGGTATTTTTAGTTGGTTGGTTAGCAACCAATGGGCTGTTAGAGAGACAGAGGTATGGAAATCATGTTTATTATTTAATCATGCCTGAATTTCATTAAAGATTTCTTTTAAGTTCTGCTCTTACTAATTTGCCTACTATTTGGTACTTCTGTAGAGTTTTATGTATAAGTGAAGAGGATAGGGTTTACCCCACGACACTTCCTACTTATTTCACCAGAAATTTAGAACAGTGGAAAATACCTTTACAGAAGTTCAGTTAAATATACTTTGTCATGAAAAGTGCACTATTTTCATAAGCACCTGCTGAACCCTGTAAGGACAAAAGCTAATTTTTTTAAAATTTATTTTACTTCAGAGAGTGCTTTTAGGTATTTTTTGTTTGTTTGTTTTCTGAAAGAACAACTAAAAAGTTTTGAACAAGCAGAGTAACAGTTTGCCCTTTCATGGAATACCTCATATCTGTTAGATTTGTTATCAGATCTTTTTTGTCCTTTTTACCTTAGAACTCAAACAAGACAGAAAATTAAGTAAAGGAAGGGCCATGTACAAATTCCATAATCCACAGTCTTTAAGTTACTAATATGTGTAGCTTCTTTAAGTAGTAGCACAAGCCTCTCAAAAAACCCAGCAAACTGAAATACTTACAAAATCAATTTATTTTTTGGTATGCTAATCCTTGGGGAAAAAAACTTAAAAATATATTTCTTAATTTTAAAAATAAGAAGAGGAAAATTAATATAAAATCTTAATTAGTAGTAATAGTAATAATAATCCAGTAGAATAGTTTTCTGCTATGTAATAAACACATCTGTTTCTTGTTGTCCATGCATTAAGTCAGTGTGTATTTGGGGGAGTATTTATTCATAAATCAGCTTCTCATTTAGTTTTCAATGCAAAAATCCCTTTTAACAGCTAATTAAGTATTTCAAACAACATACACATGCTAGCACATTGTTATGATTGGTCTAGTGGTTTGATTTATAACTGAACTTCATTTGATACACTCAGTGGTTTGAGTCAGTGATATCTACATACAGCAGTGACTTTTTTCAGTGTATTCTGTAATTACATGCAAGCACCAATTTAATTTACTTCACTTCTTTTATTTCTTTAAACTTTGTTGCTAAAGAAACAAACTTTGTCCTTTGCATGAAGGACTTGATTTTACTTATATCCCTTGTAGTTAAAATAGACCAAATTACCAATGAGTCAGAACACTTGAACTTAGTGTTTGTACAAAGTTTTTAGGAAGCTGAATATAAACTTTTCTGAAACAATATTATTTATCCATTTGTAAAATCCACTTCTGTCTTTTGGTACCTGCTAGTCTGGCTGTGGTGCAATACACAGATAGATGTTAAAATATTGTTTTAAAGAGACATGTCCAGTAGACACTATTTACATATCCAGGTGTGAGAGAATTAATTGCTGCAGATTCTTTTCCACAGCAACTAAAAATTAAAGCATTGATATTACTTGCCTTTACTTTATTAAAATTCTTATCACTCAATGTTTCTTCTTCCTGGCTTGCCTTTTTTTACCTCATATACTTCCAATTCAGACTGAATGGTGAGTAATTTGGAAGCAATGAGAACTGGACAAAGTAAGCATGATGTGATGTGGGAATGAATAGACATTTAATGTGACTGGATGTACTGCAGCATACCCAGCTTCTTCTGTAATTCCCTCCCCCTCCAGCCATGAAACTTCTTTTATAGCACTTGAGTACTTATGAAAGAAAAGAATAAAATGGCATTAAATTTCTGGTCTCGCAAGGTGAACTTGCAAGATAAAAACAGTTCAGTAGCCTGCCATCCAATTTATTTGTCTTCCAAAATTATTTCAGTGATCTTGCTCTTAAATTTTGCATATAATCATTCTATAAGCATAGTGATACTGAAGGAATTCCAGCTGTTGTTTAATATTAATATTCTGTTCACCACTGACTGAATCTTTATGCATGTTCTTAAAATGCAGAGATATCCAGACCTTCAGCTGTATTATCCTCCCATTACAACAATTATCAGGAAATTCTAAACTATTGGTTAATGATTTTTTTCTCTTTGACTATTAGTATAAAACTTTTACCATTTTTTTTCCTTTTATATGTCATGAGGAGATGAGTGAACTGACTTTCCCTGTTAATGAAAAGGAAAAGTGATTTTTAAAAAAAGAAGAAAAAAAGCTGCTTTTATCTTCCTTTAGGGGGTACCGCAACCTTATTTTTACTGTCATTTCCCGAAGGCCTTCAACAATTTTCCACAAAGGCATTTTAGAAAAGTAGCAAAAGGTAGTCTTGTCTGGTTTTGTCACATTTATGACTTCACTTGTTATTTGATTTCTTTTTTAACCTTTTGCATTATGGCTTTTGTTTTAGCTTGTGACAAGGCAGAGAGGGGAAGAAGAGATAAGAGGTTGAGTTGCAAGTCTTCTGAGCATTGTGAGACTTAAACTCAATGCATGAGGGTGTTATTAAGACTACATTTGGATTGACTAATGCTTTTTTATCTGTAGTATGCCAAAAGAATTCAGCAGGAAATTAAGTAAAACTGGTGATTTTTAACTCAGTGTTTTCAGGTGGGAAATAAACACAAGACAAAATTGGAATTGTTAAATTACTTGACCCTAATAGAAACATAGAAACCAAAATATGGATTATGAACAGAACACAGAATGTTTTACTACTTTTAGGTTTTTTTATTTTTAGATGATAAAATGAGAGAATGGTAGAAATATTATTTCTATCATTATTCTCTTTTTGATAGGACTGTGATAGCAAAATTACTACTATTTTTCATAGAAATATCCATTCAGCAAATAATTTATGTACATTAAATTTCCCTTCTTAAGGAGAATAAGACTTAAATTTGAACTTCTTCTCACCTCCCTTTTCATTCAGGGACACGAAGATAAAGTTAATTTCTAATGAAAATATTGGCGGATGTTTTTTCTTTAGGTAATAAAAAGTTATAATAGAAATTATTCCATCACACTGCTCCTGAATGCTTATTTAGCATGCCAAGATTTCTCATCACAAAGATAATTGCCCCAAAATTTAGCCACTTAAAAATAAACTTTGAATCATTCACCTCTAGTCACTGCCAAAGGGCTCTCCTATCCTAAAGCATGAGCTTGTCTCAGGTGCCCTCATGCAGACACTTAGAGCCAGCCCAGGTGCTGCTGAGTGTGTGTTGTCAGTGAGTCTCTGGCTGTGACACAACCTCTGGGCACCTCCTTGCACTGTATCTAGAGCTACTCTGTCCAGGTATTTAAAAGCATCTCAGTGAACCAGTGCCTATTTGTGGGCAGCTGGACAACAGGCTGCCTCCATCTCACAGACACTGAATTAATTGCTCTCAGGGAGTCTGTATATTTTTGCATTGTCTATAGAAGAATAACACATAATTCAACTACCTTGAATATTGTACCATATTATTAAAGTTGTAACATCCTTGTGAATTCTAAATCTAATTATTGAATTGGACTTTCAAGCACTGCTTACATCTGAGTAATCAAATAGGAGTCAACAAGGTAGAGTAAAACTCAGTTCTCTTTCTGACTAGATTTAAATTTAGAGACTAAACAGAATACCTTAAATCAGAGATTTGAACCTTATACATAGTCTTCTATTACCAGTTTCAGCACATTTTAATAACACTTCCTTAATCAATTACAGATAGTGAAAAAGTTGCTTTGTCTGGTCTCCAAATTCAACTAAATTCACATGTAAAATTATTTATTACCTCCTTCAGTGTAGCAAACATTAGACTCCAGTGATATCCTAAGGTGAATGGATTTCTCCTATTTGTAGTAGATCTCTTATTTCTTTCCAAAATAAATTAATTCTATCATTTTATATGGTAAAACTTTTAAACCTTTCTTTCTTCACTATGTTCCATAGGTTTTTTGATCATTTTTTTTGTCTCAGGTATGTATAAAATATGAAACAATTAAAACAGACAGCTTAAGAATACAATTTAATGAGCAAATTTATCAGGAAGAAATATATTCACACATATATGAAGCAGAGCTTCATCCAGCCTGCCCTTGAAGACCTCCAGAGATGGGGCATCCACAGCTTCTCTGGGAAACCTGTTCCAGGGCCTTGCCACCCTCACAGTAATGAATTTTTTCTTAATATCTGGTTTAAAACTACTCTCTTAAATTTCAACCCATTCCACCTTACCCTGTAACTTCATGCTCTTGCAAATAGTCATTTTGCTCCATCTTTCCTCTAGGTCCCCTTCAGGTACTGGAAAGCTGCAATTAATTCACCACTAAAGGAGGGCTTATCTATTCTATTTGCTGGTTCAACAGCTCAGGGTATCTTCCCCCTCCCATGAGTTTGCTAACTGGTGAAATATCTTCAGCTGGAAACCTGTCTACTAGTGAGTTATTTCTGGTACCATGGAGGTGGCATTCCCACCTGACAATAAATATCTTGCCTTGAGGGCAAGATTGAAGGAAGATGAGCTTCAATTTCTGACTGACAAACCCTTCACTTTACAAACTATAAAAGATACCCAAAATTTTCACAATTCTTCTTCACAGTTAAGTGAAGAAGATTTTCACAAGTCTTCTTCATATTCCCTGGAAATGTGTGGGGGCTTTTCCTCAAAGTCAGGACTCTGCGTTGTGATTACTCTCTTGGAAGTTGAATGAAAGGAATCTGCCTACCCCATCATCAGTTTGGTGCTAAGTTACATTGAGTAATCTATACTATCTATTTCTAGAATATTCTTTCTAAAATATTCTAGAAAAATTTTATAGAAACTTTCCTTTTTCCAGGCTGAACAATCTCAATTCTGTCAGGCTTTCCTCATAGGAGAGATTCTTCATCCCTCTGATCAACTTTGTGGCTCCAGCCTTTCATGAGTTTTGTTGCCCTTCTCTGGACACACTCCAGAACCCCAATGTCTTTCTTGTGAGGAGCTCAAAACTGAACACAGGACTTGGGCTGCAGCCTCACAAATGTCAAGAATAATGGGATGATCACTGCCTTGGTCCTGCTGGCTATGCTAAGCTGATACAAGATGAGTTGCTGTTTGCCTCACTGTCCACCTTGGCATATATTTGCTTCCTGTGAGTTGCACTTCTGGTCTGTTTCAGGAGGACTGAATCTCTTAACCAAGTGCAGAAATTGTTCAGAGTCTGTCTTAGTAGATTATGACAATATATGCTAGCAATAAGTAATTTCTGTGAGAATTTCAAGACAGATAGACACTGAAGAAAAAATGAAGGAAGAATGTTAATAAAAAAGTCTAGTAATTTATGCTTTCAGTTAGCCATAGTGTGTACCATAACTAGTCCCTTTTTTCTAAGACTGATAATAGTATTTTATGCACTTTTCAGTATGTAAAACAAAAAAATTATAACCAAAGCAAGACCAAGGGGAAAAAAAAAAAAAACAAAGCCCAAGGGGAAATAATAAACAACCAAAAAGGAGGCATCTTAAGAAGCAGGGATTACAATTCAGATGATCTTGTTTGTAGATGAATACATTAACCAAAAAATAAAAACATACATACTCTTTCTGGATCTATGATGTTTCTACTGCAGAGCAATGCACAAGATGCTTTAATTTGTATCTATACAAATTAGGTCATGACCCATTCTGATTCCCTAATGATAGAAAGAGCACAAAACAGCTTTTACTTTCTGTCAGATCTGCAAGCGCTTTATTATCCTATGAAAAGTAAAAGCATAATTAATGTGCAGTAATTGCAAGGCTTTGAGACTGTCTACAATTCTCGATAATTTCTTTCTGCTGGAAATACTTTTTATTGTATTTTTATTGTGGCTTTTTGCTAACCCTATACCACAGGTCTCTTCTGCATAACAGGCAGAAATTATGGTTTGTTGTTGTGTGCTGTTAAAACTTTAGCAACCTGTTCACCTGAGACTACTCTGGGGGATCAGTAGCTACAATGAATTAGAACAATGTAGTTTATTTATCTGAGTTTGTTCTGAAATATTGATATCATAAACAAAAGGAATAATAACATGCATATTGAAACTTTGGGGTTTGAATTTTATAAATATTTAGAAGCTTTCCACAGAATCAAATTCCTTATTTTTACACATTGCAAATTATGGCCATGTTGTATGCCATCAAGAACAGATAAAAAGGGATAAAACTCCTCTTTTGTCAGTGATCAGGACAACAGCTACAATATGATTTGATTTTTGTTGTTGTTTTGTTCAGCATTATTTTAAACTTCATGGTAGTAGGTATT
This sequence comes from Fringilla coelebs, assembly GCF_963513975.1. NCBI lineage: Eukaryota > Metazoa > Chordata > Aves > Passeriformes > Fringillidae > Fringilla > Fringilla coelebs. The sequence goes on along the minus strand of NC_140029.1, from coordinate 23,287,248 downwards.
AAACAGAGCAAAAACTGAATTATAGAGGTGAGTTAATTAGGAGCTGTTAGGCAGTAGGTTTGAACAGATGCTGTTTTTACAATTCACTCTGGCAGATACAGGTGTGGAAAGGGTAGATGCAGATTACAGGTATTCATTTTATGTAACTACATGAGATATATGCTATGTTCTACTTCTGCCCTATCCTGTCATCTTACTACATTAATTTGCATTCCTGACTACATTTTGTGCTAAAAATAGCAAGTCCCAGGACAGATGAAGCCTGTAGAGAGACTTGACAATTGGTTAGATCTGATTATAATATTAAAATGCTAAAATTCACCTCATTACACAGAGTACTTGCCTCAATTATTTATCCCATTAACCTGAGGCTAAAGATGCTGCATATGATACCAGCTTTTCTAGAGGCTAATCTCAATGGATCTTTGTCAAGGTTAAAGGCTTGTCACAGTATAGACTGCAGAAATGCCACTATTATCAAAGCCTAGCATATTTTTTCCCTTTTCCTAAAATTAAATTTAAGCTTCAGCATATACTGTTTAGAGGTAATGTCTCTACAATATGTTCTGTTACAATTTTAAGTATTTTTAAATGCTCATATATGAAGTCACCACAGAGGACAATTTATACAGTGGAGCTGGAAAAGTAGTGACAATGTTCCAAGGGTTTGTTGTGAGGTGCTGATGTTACCCTGCTTTTTTTGTCAAAATTCTGTTTTCCTGCTCCTATGAGAACTTTGGCTCAGGAATCTCATAACTCATTATGGCTTTTTTCCATTTTTCAACCCTACTTTCACCATCTTAGAACCTTTGTTTCCTTGCAACTGTCTCCTACCAGATAAATGTCCTACTCCAAAGGCTTTTTTTTTTCATTGGTCCCAACTTTGCTCTTTCTGTTACCTGGGGAATTTCAGTCTTATATTTTATTACGATCAAGTTTGCCAAGCAATGCTGGCATTGTATGGCTCTGCTTCCTGAAGCTCCTCTCCAGTTTTCTATGAATTTGGAGCCTTTCTCCCTTAAAAGCTCCCCTCTTCCTGCCTTGGCAATATATTCCTAATAGAGCTGTCTTTAATTTTAGTCAGTTTATCATACCATGTTTGTCACTGCCAGTAGTTTGCCATGCCTTGTATGTACCCCAAGTCAGGTCCTAGTCACTGAGTAAGTCATTTCCCTGCAGTGCTGCTAACTCTAAATTAAAATTCCTCTGAATAGAAGAAATGTACTGAGCCACTTTTGTAATCAAAAGTCACTTAACATTAGAAAACAATATTAAAGCAATAAACACCTTTTGCCTGTTGGTTTAAATGGCATGAGACACTGGGAAAAAATCCACACACATTTAAAATAGTATGCATCAGCTCCTTTCAAAATAGCAGATAAGCAGACAGAAGCAGAAGAGAAAAGAAAAGAAGTGGAAGAAAGCAGAAAGACAACTAGAAGATTAAGAAATCTAAGAAGACATAGGAAAAATAAGAATAAGAATGTTTCTGCTCAGAATTTAGGAAAGACACTTCCTAGTTTGGCACTAGTTATAAAATAAATCATATTAGTCCACTTTTTTGCCTGCAAGTAACAAATCAAGGTTCTTCTGTGCAATTAAGAATTTCTTCCATGGCTCCCTTGTCCTATTAAATAATTCAAGTTCCTTTATTTAACAAGGCTTGTCTTGTAGCAAAGTACAGAAATCATTCCAAAAGGTGGTGCCCTGATTAAATTATCCTCTGCTAATTTTTTTATAACAAGGACAGAAAAATTTTCTGTCAGGCAATGGTGGCCAAAGCCTGATCCCCATGCACAGGGCTGGGGGAGCCCTGGCAGCCACACAAGGACCAGCCCTTCCCACTGCCACGGGAGCCCCAGGGAAGAAAGGAAGGATGTTAATAAAAGGCTGGGCCAGACCCATGAGGAGTAGGAGAAGTTCCTTGGTGTGAGAATCAGGGACAGAAGGGGCTGTTTTTGTAACCTGGAGCCAGCCAGTCCTTGTGCAGAGCTGTGCCTGTGCTGCACTGGTCCTGTCTCCCTTAATTAAATTCTCTTTGTGATACCTTTCCTGGGCGAGGGGCAGGATATCAAATAGATATAAGGAAAGGGGAACTATTTTACTTCCAAGTTGAAAATAATCAATCTGTTCAGATATTCCAAAATAATTGATTTAATTTCTTTCCAAAGATGCAAGCATTTGCTTTAAACAAAAATACAGAATATTACCTTTGTATCATAATAACCATAACACTGTCTTATATGCTGCATTCTTTAGTCATATTGTAATAGCTTAGAAACACAATAAAATGGATTTTGAATGTATTTGTGAAGTAAAAATCACTATTAAAGGATTACAAATAAACAATGCAAATCCTTTTAAAGAATGCTGAAATTTTATCTGAGAGCAAATGCTAAATCATTTTAAGAACTTAAAATATTTTCTTGCCTAATTCTGTTTTAATTATTGAAAAATTTAATCCATTGATCTTGCCTTTTCCAACCTGCATGAAGCAGTTTATAAATAATGAAATGGAGTCTAGAGAGTCCATTTTGAAAGCAAAAGATAATTTCTTAATTTTAAATATAAAATTAGAGGATTTACAATATTTATTAAAAGGCCAGAAGAGACTGAAAAACTGTTGAAGGCATATCGCTGTATCAGTCGATTTCAGTTGATATCACTGTATCAGCAGGTTTTCAATCAAGTCTTCAACAACAAGAAATTATTATAGTGTCTGACTGGAATATGAGTCAGGTACCCCTCAAAGATTTATTACAAAGTCAGAATAAGACTTTAAAAACTTAAAATCATTTCAGTAGAGGCTTATTCCATAAAAAACTAATTTGGTACTGAATTCAAAAGCATTGCAAAATGTCAGAATCAAAGCAGTAATTGCTAAATCTAAGAAACAGGCTATCTACAAGATAAATGTTAGAAATATCAGGGTGAGGTTCAGTTCTGTATTCAGACACATAAACATGAACTTGTGTCTGTGTAGGATGGGTGGCCCTGTTATAGTGAGCAGAGAAATTGTCACTGATCTTAGTAAGGTGGAAGCCACTTTCCTAAATGTAATCATATTTCTGGCCTCCTTCTGCTCCCACAAAAGAGCTTGGATGTCCTATGGGTCATGTATTGCATCTCTTAATGATCACTTCATCTGTCACTCTTCTGTCTCGTCCCCCATGTTTATGCAGCAACATCACTCTTATTAGAGCTTACAGGTCTTACAAAATACCCAATGCAGGCATTAACTAGAAGAGAAGTTGAATAAGTCTCTAGACTCCAGAGACAGATTTGACTATGTTGTCATTTGAGACCTTCATGGTACTTTCAAAGAGATTTTCCATGCTATGTCCCATCTTGAAAGAAATTTAATACTGCTGAGTTCTGTGTTAATGTGATTATTTAGCTGTTTCATTAATGAGTGCCCCAATGTAGAGGGACGTTCCTGTATGTTTCCTTTTGAAAAGAGGGATCTGGCATTCCTGTCTGTGCAACAGCTAAGAATTAGCTGGGGGGAATGCACATAATGCTTATGATAAGCTAAAGGCAACACATTTCTACATTGCAAGAGTTTCACTTGGGTTAATGTTGTAATGAGTAAAAATTCTGTTTGTCAATCAAGGCTTGACTAAAGCAATCATTAAATGGCAAAAAGCGATTGTTCCTTATAAGTGCATATGGTTCATTGCACCAAAGATAAATAGCGCAATGAAAAAATATGATAGTCAAGATACTTCTAAAGACAATTGTGCATAAAGTAGATGTGAAAGTGTTTAATTAATGTGAAAGGTTTCCTGACAAACACACTCAGGAAGCAATGTATTATGTTCCTGAAAAGGAAAATAAGACACATGGGGAAATTTCCATGTACTAAAACTCAAGTACAGAGGTTTTTTTTTCAGATCAGTATTTATTATTCCAGATAGACACTCTACTAAAACTGGAGAGATGCTGAAGCTGGAAGTTCCTTAATATGTGATCTGAATACAAACTGCCTTTCTTAAATAAGGGATTGAGTCTGTCTGCATATGGTAGTCTCTGGGAGCAGATACAGCTGATGAACTTATCTTGCAATGTAGGGTGATTGTGCCATTGCATTTAATGAAGCTGTCTGAAAAAGTACTATTTTTCATACTGGAAAACCTAATACTTACAAAATAAAGAGGTTCAGGCTCCAGGAGTTTCTGTAGAATGGTGCACTTTAGCTAAAAATCTGGCAAACAAAAGAGGGTGCCTCTAAAATTTGGAGAATGCATAATTTGTAAGTTGTAATTTACATAGATCATATAACTGTGAAGTGATAAAAATTCAAAAATGATTTCTTTTATACTTGTAAGAATTATGAGTTAGATACTGTATTTTAAAAATTAAAAACTTCAGAGATTTACCGAAAAATCTGGGCTGATTATTTTATTTTAGTTGCTGGCAGATAGTATATTCTAGTAAGAGATTATAGCAAAATGTTATTAATTTTAAGTTTGGCTATCAAAATCGTTAATCTTCCTCTATCCCTTGGTTTGATAACAAGAAAAATTCCAAACACATTTACAGGTAATTTTTTTTGTATATTTGAACCAAATTCATCTGCTTGCATATTAAAGACAGGAATAAAGCTGAATTGCTTTAGTCTGTCACTTCTGAATTTTCCAAGGTTTCCTTCATTCATCTATTTTTTGAATGATTTTTTCAAAGATATTTTGATTAAGATCTTTCTGTTCTTCCAGTCTCTGTCCCACTAGTGTTAATTTGACACGATTCTTTAAAGTCTCTCCCTTGGTCCTAATATAAAATACCTTTCATGCTGTGGCACCAATAAACACACCTCCACAGCACAAAATGAACGAGAAAGCTCTCTTAAATCCTATTCCTTTTTTTGACCAAAACAGCTATTTTCAGTCTTGCCTTTAACTTGAAGTGGTGTTGATAGTGTTTGAAAATAACCCAAACCAATCCAAATCATAAATAACATGGGAACAGGAGTTAGAGGAAGAAAAAAAAATTATTGAGTGCTCTTCTAATGTTAACATCAGAGCTAAGGAAGAGAGGAATATGAGGGATAAAAATATCTGTGACTCCAGCCAAGCTCTTCTGTAGCTTACATCCTGTGTAACAAAATTCAGCTTAGGTCCTTGGGCCAGTTTGTATAGCTGGGATTCACGTGATACAAAAAACATAAACACAGGCTGGACAGAGAATGGAATGAGAGCAACCCTGAGGAGATCTTGGGTGTGTTGATTGATGAGAAGCTCAACGTGACTCAGCAATGCACACTTTACAGTCCAGAAAGCCAACTGTGTCCTGGGCTGCACAAAAAGCAGCGTGGGCAGCTGATCAAGGGAAATGATTCTGCCCCTTTATTCCACTCTGGTGAGACCTCACTGCCAGAGACTGAAATATTACGGTTCATGACTTACACATTTTCATGAAAGACTTTTGTCTGTTATAGCGGAACTGTATTACAAAATCTGCACAGGAGACCACCATGCCCTGACTGGGGCCTCACACTGCTCACCCATGAAGGTAAAATAAAGTAGGACTGTGGACATTCACAAAGCCCAGCTTAGCACCTTCAGGGTGCAGACCACAGCCCCAGGGCTGTCAGCTGCCGGGCTGGCACAGACCCTCACCCCACAGGGTGGGGGAGAGAAGCTTTGGCTGTGTGTTGGAAGGCCTCTGGTGAGAGGCAGTGACTGCCCATCCTCTCCTGTGCAGAGAAGCCCAGCTGAGGAGCTCTTCACCCAGGAAAAGCTTATCCACAGCAGAGGGGGGTCATGGCCCATCAGAGGGCCCCCAAAGGGGTCCCCAACCCTGCACCAGCCGTGATGCAACAGATCCACAGTGCTGCAAGGGACAGTGCCCAACAGGACCCTGCAAGGGAGGCCCATGTCTGTTCCCACTCGACCCAAAACATGTGTTAATCCATGAATTCCCTATTCTTTGGTGTGGCACAGGGGGGTGGTTGTGATGGGGGACACTGACCACCAGAAGACAAGATGGAGGGAGCAACGGCGTGTTGTTGTGACCCCAGGAATAGTGATTTGTTTCCACCCATCCCCTGTCACTGTCTTCCTGTCCCCCCCACCCCCCATGCACACTTCTTTTTCTATTTCTTCCTTTATTTTCTTCCTCTTTGCCTCTTTTACTATTAAATAAAATATATCAAAATATTTTGGCACCAACATCTAACCTTATTTGATTTCAATCACCTTTTTATTTGGTTATATTTTGAACTTTCAAAGTTCTTTCCACTTTATATGCAGAGACTTGGTTTTCTTTGCTCTTCTGGGTTTAAACCAGATTCTAACACCCACCCAGAGTGCTGCATCCAGCTGTAGGGTCCTCAGCACGAGAAATACACGTACCTGCTAGAATGAGGAGGAGGTCATGAAGAGGATCAGAGGGCCAGAGAACCTCTCCTATGAAGACAGGCTGAGACAGATGAGGTTGTTCAGCCTAGAAAAGAGAAGAATTCAGAGACCCCCCTTTTGTGGTCTTTCAGTACCTGAAGGGAGCCTGCTAGAAAGATGGGGAGGGACTTCTTACTGGGTTATGTAGTGACAGGACAAGAGGGAATGCCTATAAGCTGAAAGAGGGCAGGTTAAATTAGGTATGAGGAAAAAATTCTTTATTGTGAGGTTGGTGAGACACCATAAGAACTATGGATGCCACATCCCTGGAAGTGTTCAAGACCAGGCTGGATGGGACCTGAAGCAGCCTGGTCGGGTAGAAGGTGTTCCTGCTCACGGCTGGGGGTAGGAATAAGATGATCATAAGGGTGCCCCCAAGCCGTCATTCTATGATTTATGCAACAATAAAAGTGTGGGCATTGCTGCTGGTCTGTCAATATTCACTGTTACTCTTTTTTTTTTTTTTTTTACCTCTTTGAAGTTATCTAATAAAATTAAGTCTATGAACAAAGATTTGTTTTATTTGTGTGATTATTTGCTTTCACAAAACTTTTAAATTGCTTTCAAAATTTTTCTTTTATTTCTTGTCTTTCGAGTAATTGCTTTAACATACATTATTTGAGTAATTAGTTTAACATACCTGTAATTTTTGATGTTTTAATTACCACTAACCCGACCATGCTGCTTAATGTTTTTCTTAACAATGAGGGTATAGTAGATTTATATTAAAAAATAAAAGTTTTATACAGCACCTATTTAGACATATTTGTCTGGTTTGCATCAGAAAAGCAGGAAAACAGTGGTAACAATTTGGCTGGATACCATCTATCATAAGAAACTCAATAAAAAGCTAACAATTTTGACCATGAATTCTAACATACAGACAGAATATGGTCAAACACAGAAAAAAATTATCCATCAAAAGAGCTGTTATGTTGATGTCATCCTCACACAGAAAAGAATTTGTAAGTACTCTTACTTACAAGTATTTTCACTTACAAGTACTATTCAAGCTGAATAGCTTTTGAAATTTTAAAATTTGAGACTGCTGTGTTTTAAGCTCATCCATTTTCTCCTCCAACATAGATAGATTCATCAGTAACTTTGACTAATTTACATCATTTTCCCTGCATTTTTTTGTTTAAAAATTGTATTAATAAGATATCTTATTTCCATATTACTTGCATGAAGCTGTGCTGTGAAAATTATTTTAATCTACATGTATTAAAATTGTGACCTGAAATACTCAAAGAATCAAGTACAACTTTTTTTTTCCTCCTAAATTACTCTTGGTGCTGTAGTATCCATTTGCTATTTACTTTCAAGACATAATGATGAGGCAGCAATCACTATGAATTCTTGTTTAATTTCATTTGCAAATTCTATGTAGTTTGACATGGAATGAGAAATATGTTTCTAGTTCTTTAAGTCATTAGTAGATTTCAATAGCTAGGCTATGTATGCATTAATGAGTAATGTGGTAATCCAGGTAAATTATTATCATTATTTTTAGATGAGTTTTTGAAAAGTACTAAAACAGTTTAAAAAGGGAAAGAAAAGTCAAAAGGTTTTATCAGGATGTTTTACTTCTTGGAGTTAATTTCTAAGTGCTTTTCTAGTCTCTGTAAACAAAAGTGCATATAATTGACCATTTCTGATGAGATATTTCTTATTTTATTCACTTATTGTTTGATGTTGTTCACTAAGAAGTTGCCTTCTGCTATAAATTCTTTATAACATATAAACTTTCAAAAAGTGCTAAATGTATATAGGCTGAGCATTTTGACATTCTCCTTATATATTATGAGAGCTCTGGGCAGAGAACTATAAAAGCTAATAAATCAGAAAACAAACACTGAGAAGGTCACAAAAGAACATTTTACAATTGCAATTGCTAAAATATATGAGGCATTAAAATTTGAATTCTACATTTGTGGGACAATGTCTGTAATGAGAACAGAAAATACTATGAGCTGAATCTATTCTCCTGACAATTACTGTTACCCAGTTGTTATCTTGTACTTCTCCTACAATTCCATAAATAGGGAAGGTCATAAAGATAATGAAAATGCATTACAGAATTTAAACTTCTGACATTTTCCTAAATTGGCAGACTGAGAGAATACGTGGAAAACATGATATGGCTTTCTTTGAAGGAAAGAATTTGGAGTAATATTTAGCCCATCCATTATTTTTGTGAGGTTTTTGCTTCTCTGTTTATTTCAGATGATATTACCAAAACATGCCATTCATTTAGCAATTGACAATTAGAATTAAAAAAACCCCATACCTTTTCTCTGATGGTTCTCTTTATACGTTGAGGCCATAACTCAGAGTTAGTTTTGTTGCTCTGTTAGTAAAGAACACACCTTGCTTACTCAGGTTTAAAGTATTTTAAACCTGGATGTTAAGACTCACTTTATAAATCTTCAATGAGCTGGCATTAGATCCCAATATTAATACTTGGAAAATTGGTTCTCTCATCTAATATGTTGCTTTGCATCTGAGACAATTTTGTTAATTGAGCTCAGATATTTGAATATCTATAAACCTGGAGAAATTTTTAAGTGACCCATTAACAACATCATGGATTCATGCATTAATGCAATGAAACTAAATAAAGTGATATAAATTACAGTCCCTACATGTCATATGCTACAGAAACATTTTTTATCATATTTTACAAGTTCAGCAACAATCCAGGTGTTGTCCACCACCTTTGTTCTCGGATTTATATCTCAATAAGTACAGTCTGTTTCTGAACAGGATGGTTATATGTTTACAAATAATGAGATGTGTATGCAGAAAGCAGTTGTTGCTATCCAGCTGCTTGCAGGACAGGGTCTAACCTGCAGAAGTTGCTGTGCTCTGATCACTGTTATTGTGGAGATATAGATTATTTTCAGATAAATGTAAATTAACTATAACATTGTATATAGTCAAGCAGAATTGTTATTTATAGCTCACTAAGAAGGTTAACACACTAACAGAATCTTCTTTATAGGGACATTTTAAATGCAGATGTACTCTCTGAAACATTTAGATGGCTCAGTTATCTTTTACCAAAGTTCTCATCTAGTCTGAACTGGAATCATTCTACATATTTTCTTGGATTTTTCTCTCATGTTTTAGTGATTTTTTTTTTTTAATTGTGGTGACTGTTTTAAAATAATTCATTCATTCTATTTCTTAATTCATCAGGTTGAATTTACAGCAAATTTGTAACAGGAGCTACTCTGCAGCAAAGGAATTAATTTCCTCACTAGTATTATGATGATATTAGTTGCCTTCATATATTTGCTTTCCAAATCCAAATTTCTGAGGAAGTGGGAGACAACATGGATCTCTGTAACTGTAATATTAGTAACAATTAAATAATTCCAAGAATACCTGAGACTAAGTCTCCAATATATTTGACATGTGTGGGCTTTTTTTGTAATTTGGAATACTAGTTAGAGCTAAACTATGTGTTTCATTCTCTTTGCACTTGGATTACAGTCCTACAAAAATGTACACAAAGGAAAAACCTTAAGTGCATCAGTATTCAGCTTCCCTTATACCACCTAGTTTTCAGTGTCAGAACTATAAAGTATAATTTCACTATTTAAAAAAGAATACAAAAAAAAACCCTACTCTAATACACTTTCACCATTTCTTTAGCATTTACTAATTTACTACCATCAGTATTTTTTTCGTATTCATTTCGGAAAGAGAAGTTTATTCTTTATATACTAAAGTTTAGGGCCGTTTTGGTTTCGGTGTTTTTTTTTTGAAAGTATTGACTTTTGTAGACAAATATCTTTGCACTTTCAAGATGGTTGGTCATATCTTCACTCAGATGAAAACATTGATTTTGTACATAAAATTCCCTTCGGGATAAAGCCAACCAAAGCAGTATCAGTGATGTGACAGAATTTTAAGCACAATACAATTGCTCAGTGTAAATGTATTCTAAGCCATTATTTGAGGACAGCTTAAAGTCTGTGTTTCATTGCCTACAGGGCCTGGATAGAGTAAAATCCAATCAAATACCTGGGAAACTGTTTTTCAGAAGATCTGAATGATAGAGGTTAGATTCACAGTAAACACATCTTTGACGTAAATATCCAGGCTGGATTTCAATTACAGTGACTTTGTAATCCCATTGGCAAACTTTTTCCTTTTATTTCCTTTTTTAGGTTCCTTTGCAAATGTAATTTTGAGTAGAATAGTTTCAAGTTACTGATGACTATCACACTGTCTTTGCTACTAATAATACAACTTCAAAAAAATTTAAATTTTAGACTCTCATGTCATAATGAATTGGAACATTATGTTTATATTATTTTATTACTCCTCTACTAAAAATCTAAATTTTTCCTGTCCTGTCTGTAAACCATAGTTTCAAAACATTGCTTTTAAAATCTGAGAGGTAAAAACAAAATACTGATATATTTCTTAAATGTTCCTGAAATATTCATATCTCACTTTCATATAAAATCTGCATCACTTACCCCAGTAAGTGATTGAGATCAAGAGTTTTATGGTAGTCATTTGAGCTGACATCAGGAGTTTGACTGAGCAGCATTGCTTGTGGATAATATGGTTATTTAACATGCATTTCAATAAAATCCTCCATGCAATATGTATGCCACCCATAGGAAGCCTAATGAACAGAACATAGATATTAGTGTTGCAATTTCTTTGATATGCAGATGTAAGTTATTTGGTCACCAAGATAAGTGATAAGTTTTTTGAATTATCTGTCACTTTTCTGTCTTTGTTTCATGCCATTGTTGGTACGTCTGTTCGGCAATTGCATTCTGAAAGTTTAGGCTGAGGCAGTACCTTGTCAGGTAATACGATATTCATCAAACAGCATATTTATAATACTTTTTGCTACTTCTTTAATGAACAACAAGCAGAACAAGAAATAATATAAAAGATGATATAGAAGTGACTCTTGCATTTTTGAAAGTGTTTTTTAATTCAATTATTGAAACAAAAAGTTGCAGGAATGAATGCTTAATGCATTTCCCCCCCCCCCCCCCCCGGAGAGTTCTCTCAAGGTTTTATATTTTCTTATAAGATTGAACAGAGAATAATCAGCCTTCTTATTAACTACAGATTTCATGTACTGAAACACTAAAATTAAAGAAGTGCAAAGTCTTAAGATAAGTACATAATTGCCCATGAGTTTCATGTAGGAGGTTTTCCAAGTGAGCTATACCATTTAGCTGCCTGTCATTACAATTTATACCTTGTTTCATATTTGATCATAAGCTCTCAGGGAGAAAATGTATTTTCAAAATATATGCATATGACATCAAGCAAAGCAATCTGTGGGCATGATGAAACACTGTACTTCATTAAATATTTCCACAGATGGTTAACTTATTTAAAATTAGATTTCCTAACATAATAGAAAGTAACACAGCTAAACAAAAAAGCAAACAAAATTGTAAATTGAAATAGGTAAATTTTTATATTGCATTAAAGAATACAGTTGTTTTGGAAGCAAATGTATTTGGAGTCTTTTTATGGTACTTACATATATTGCATGTGTTTAAAAAAAGCATGGGTTTGTTTAATGCTTTTCTGTCAGACAGCTTATTAAGCTTCCCTATGGACTACAAACAGACTGATGTTTATAGTCTCAATAGTCTCATCGCTGTCAGATTGTAGGAAGAATCAGAAAATCCCTTCCTTGTGGTATAGTTATAGGAAAAAAATACAGGTCAAAAAGGAATTGTATCATTTTTACAGATGCAAGAATGCATGTTTTGCAGTCCTTGTCAGTATAACTTTTTGCTTTTGTCTTTCTAGATACAAAAGTCTATCTTTTTTCTTTTTTCTTTTGTACAATCAGTTGTTTTCAGAGCACAAAAATCATAAAAAAATAATGAAGTGATACCTCAAAGGATGACATTTTTATGTGTTGCAAGGAGGAAAGATTGTTCATTAGCTTCATATTCAATACTATTCTTCCTTTTCTTTCAAAGTGTACCCATGATGCTCATAGCAATCAGTGCTGGAATGAACTTCACTCTCCTGCTCCCATGTTGAGACACGCTCTGCATAGAAAGATGTGCACTTTCCTTTTTATCTCTTGATCTCCTACACTATTTAAATTATTTGAAAGAATAGTTGATGCTTGTTATACAATATGATAATAGCATTAGTTGCAGTTTTATGTGATGACTAAATAAATTTTTGTAAAAGAAATATTGTTGCATAAGAAGAGGATATTGGGCAGAAAGCACAAGCTATTTATAGTCACTTTGAACCTCATTTTCAAGTACCTTTTAATATATTTTTTCAGAACCAAATGCCTTTGCAATTAAGAGGTTCATTATTTTCAGTAAATTTTGGTTCCAGTACTAATGAAGTTTTCTTTTAATGAGATACATATTTGACCATTTTTTCTTCAGCATTTGATACTATCATTGGTTGAAAGAGGTGTTCTTACTCAATGTATGAGCTTGTTGTCATCATGTCCTTATGCAATTCTTTCCTCATGACTAAAATCTTTTCCAGAGAAGACACTGTAAACTTGATATTCAGTCACTCTTTGTTACTAACACCTTCCAGAATTCCCATCAGATGCAGCCCACAAAGATCACTGAGTTTTGAATTCTGAATAGATATCATGAAACAGTTTCAAAACGCTGCTTGGAAAAATACATCTCTTTGTTATGAAAATTCTAAAGGTAGATTTTTAGAACAGCAGTAGTGCTGTTATGGTCAGACTGAATCCGAAAGGAAGATCCTCTGAAGATATAATTTCATTTTCCCTATGAAATTTAAGAAGTTTTTGCAGATTTGACTGAGTTTACAATAAGATATTTTCAACACTTTAAAATTGTTGCCTAAAGTTCACTTCCATTAAGCTTAAACAGAAAAGTTTAGCATTTCTTGTAGGCAGTGGGCCAACGGATCTGTTCAGTTCATCTGTCTCCAACAGTCTCTGTTTAACTGTACTTATAATGAGATGAAAAAGGGGAAAAAAAGAACAAAATCTTCTTCCCCTCCCTAGCCATTAGAAGAAAGCCATAACAGTCAGAAAGTTTATTCAGCTGCAAGTTTGCTGCAGTATTAAGACATTACCTAAATAGCAAAAATTTTTCCTGTGCTGATCACCTTAGAAAGACTGACCAAGGGTGTCATTTCAAAATGTATAATGTCTTAAGTATTTGAGAGAAAAAGAAAAATGCCAGTAGTGGTAATGTCAAATACCTATCCTCAGAGTTGTAAAAGATACACTGTAATGAAATAGTTCTTTAAAGCATCTTTGTATTCCTGTTTACTAAGATCACTTTTATCAGGTTTTGGTTGCTGGTTGGAGTAATATGGAAGTGAGGAACAGCAGAACAGGAAAGCTGAATGCTGCTTGGGCTAGGAAATTCATCTCATTGAATATGCATACTTACATCAGAGCTGCTTCTGCTGGGATATTTTCTGAAAAATGAAGAACTTTGAAAGCTTCATTCATCTTACCCTGACATATATGTCTAAAACAGGTCAGATTTATACCTGCCAGGTGTCTGTTGAGCATAAACACAAAGGAGAAATTTTGATGTAGGCTTCTCAAGTTTAGACACTAAGGATATTCCTCAAAGAAACAGAGAAACAAAAAAGACTATGAAGCCGGTTGAGATGATGCTATATTTTGCTCTCATCTTCTTAGCATGAATCCTACTTTACTATATCCTAATTTGATCCCTCAACATACATTTTTTTCCAGCAGGTATGATCTTGATATTTTGAGGGAGTTTTCCCCAGCAGTCTCGGCTTTGATTTTGATTATGTTACATCTGTTTAGATTCTATTTATAAATCATTTTATGTTTGCTGGTTTTCCACTGTTCATTGTTTTTCCTTTGTTAGTGAGTGAACTGCAGTTGTACTAAATGTTAATAGCTGTGTATTTCCCTTTTCTTTCTTTCCCTCAGTGAGTACTGTGAATAAATGTAACACATTCTGCCAGTGCCATTGGGGAGGACAGGAGCTGAACAAGATCCCACAAAGTATTCTCTTTGGAACAGATTGGAGCTCTGAAATCAATATATTTTATGAAGCAATAATACTGAAAAGAATTCCCTCCACAACTATGCTCAGGCTTCTTTGAAGTCTGAAAAAGTGGTGCTTTTTTTTCATATGAAACGTTATATTTCTGTATCAAAACATTCTCTTGAGAAACAAACATGTGCAGGGTAACAAGGATCTACGAAGCAAAATGAGATTTTCACTGCAAAACAAAAGTTCATTTCAATTTCTTTAGGGAATAGAGTGAAAAGAACATCAGCCATTTGTCATCATTGCAATTTCAGGAAAACAGTTTACAAGAAATTCACAAAAGGTTAATTACCTACAGTGGGAATGATTTTGACACTTACCTGATATAAATCAGCAACAGTATATGAATGTGTCCAATCCATATTTGATCTAGAAATCTTAAACAGTGATGGGCCACTTTTTTACTGATTTTAAGTAATAAAATGTTCATGGTGTTGAAATTATAATGTTTGACAGTAATATATATATTAGTTTTGTCAGTCACTTATGATTTGAAGCTAAACAAAGGTCTTTCTCTCTGCATAAAACAACCAGGATGTAAGGATTAGAAAGATCTTTCACTAGCTATGAATGGTGCAGACCACAGGGAAGGTTTTTATTTATTGGAGAAAGGACTGAAAGTAAGCATAATGATCTGATCTGAATTATTAAATTCTTTCTTTGAATTTAAGCTTAGTGCACAGCAGCAGAGTTTTCTAGGTAAAAGATTTCAACACACTGGACAATAGGGGATATGGGGATTTTTTTTGTTTGATTTTCTTTTGGAGGGACTCTTTTTTTTATCAGTTTGAAAACTCCTATGTCATTCATGATAGGACAATTTCTCTCCTTCCAATTACTCCAACCCCAAGCCTACAGGAAGGGGAAAGAAGACTATAGTTTAATTTTAATTTCAAAATATCTCTTAATAGAGATATAATAATGTGCATGGTAATTGTAAGAGGGAATTTTGAATAGTAAAGGTTAGTACTTTTAAAGAGCACAGAAACTGAAATTATGTTGTTCTAACATGAAAATGAGATTAATGCAAATAGACATGAATCCTATAAATATTTCTAAAATGTTTCTGTGCTCATAAGATTTCAGTGAAGTAATTTGTTTCATTAGCAGCACAGCAAGAAGAAGCAGATGACTTTCAGTTTTGCCTGGTTTGCTACCTGTCACCCTTTCCTCATAGCAAGGGTAACACTAATTCTCCCTTCTGCTCTCTGCTGTCACCAGAAATTCTCTCCACCAAAGAGAAGACAACAGATGATAAAATTTGGCGAGAGCTATGTGCATTTCTCTGGCCAGGAAAAGAAGCTGTCTTTGTGACACAGACAGAAAAAACCATGCATGAATTCATTTCCACTGGTTTCTTCCTCAGTGAAGGCACAAATCTGAGACTCCTCCAAGATGCCAGAAATTTTCAATAAGATAATAGGGACTCAATTGCCTTTGAAATATCTTATAAATACAGTTTGAATTGTTTACAAGTCTATCAGAGATCAGAGATCTTTAGACAAAATGGATAGACACACAATGGTATTGAATATACCCACTGTTCCCACAAATTTTGCTAAGATTTCATTTTAACTTTAAAATGACCGCATAAGCATCTGTAAGTGAAATTTGTAAATCTTTTTAATTTAAGGAGGTATCATTAGTCTGTCAGGAAACAATTATTTATTATGCAGATCAGTTCTGACTGAAGTCAGACCATTTGACGTTATTGCCAGTGAGGCAAGAGATTCCTTGGCAAAGCTTCTTAAAATTAACATCAGAAGGATTTCCAAGCTTGTGTTGATTTTGGCCTGCTACTCCACTTTGCTCCTTTGGCATGAGAGACTTGCAGGACTGATCTCAGGTCCCCACACCAGAGTTTGTCACTGTTGAAGCAGCACATTTGCACAACAACAATGAAATGTCGTTTTCATTCCCTTTCTTGGATTTGTTTTTCCTTTTTTTCTTTTTCCCTTTTCTTCATTTTCTTTCAAATTGTAAATCATTGTCATTCTTTATACAAATTGTTATTATACCTTCCCTGAAACTTCTTATGTTCCAAGTGAATTCAGATATTGACCTTGGAGCTGGTCCATTTCCTATGTTCCAGTTTTTTTCTTGATGAACTAACAGGACTGAATAGTTCATTCTCACAGGAAAAAAAGAGGTTAAAAAAAGTCATCACATAACAATTGCTCTCTGGCATGGAAAGAATGCCAGAAGACAAGAGATTACACTGGTACAGCCCAAAGGATTAGTCTAGAGAAAAGAACCTTATAAATGTAACAACAGAAGAGGTCACATTCATTCTAGCAGACCAAATGCAGTGATCGAGACCAAATTGTACTGGTTTTTAGACTAAAAGAAGTACTGTTTACTTAAGAGAATATGTTAGAGTTTGCATTCTCATTTAGATAAAATGTTAAAACAAGGTTACTTGGTTTGTTCAGCCAGGAGGAGACTGAGGGGAGACCTTTTTGCAGTTACACTTCCTTTTTAGGGGAAGAGGAGGAGCAGGCACTGATCTCTCTGGTGCCCAGTGACAGGACCTGAGGGAATGGCCCAAATTTTCTCAGAGGAGGTTTAGGTTGGATATTAGGGAAAAAAAAAAATCCAGAGGGTGGCTGGGCACTGGAACAGGTTCCTCAGGAAAGTAGTCACAGCACCAAACCTGACAGAGGTCAAGAAGTGTTTGGAAAAATGCTCTTAGGAACATGTGATTTTTGAGGCTGTCCTGTGCAAGGCCAGGAGCTAGGCTTTCATAATCTTTGTGGGTCCCTTCCAGCTCAGGATATTTTATGATTTTATCAAACATTTGATTTTCTGGGCAAGCAATGGCACACAGACATGCACACAGACACACACGTCTATTTATAAGAATTAATGTTTATATATGAAAACTGTTCAAAACAAAGTTTCATTTCAACAAGCGGAGTTTTTCGTGGATCACTGGCATAATTCAACATAAAAGGGCACTGACTGATACATCTGGAAGAACCTGAGCACTTGCAACCATTTTGCTATTGTTTTGAGAGAACCCAATTCATTACAGCTTTGATACCAATGAACAATGACTACCAATAGTCCCCCAAAATGAAAGTGCCTGGAGTAGCAGTCCTTAAATAAGAGAAATAAGTAAAATTCAAGTCCTTCATGTCAAGGACTCATTTCTAGATCCAAGAGTTACAGCATTATCTTGGCTAACATCTCTCATAACAGAGTTGCCTTAGGGCTAGCACAAGTCTTGCTTAGAGCTAGCAAAGAAACCAAGGAGAGAACTAATGCTAATGCAGGATGGACAATGATTGCAATGCTTGAGATAGCTCACTCTCCAACCCTCTATTTACTTCATGAGGACTCATGAAAATAAAAAGAGGAACAGTCTCTTCTGGCTAAAAATAATGGAAAAACAACTAAATACAAGCTACTGAGTACTGAGAAACCAGGGAGCTGTGCTGACAATAGTCTCCTCTATCTATGAGTATTACAACATAGCTGCAGTCATCATGAGAACTGAGGTTTGCACAGCCTACCATCTTGGCATTGTTCAGCTGGTTTTCTTTCCCCAGCATATCCTGAGTATGATTAGAGTTGAATTTGATTCCTTTGTTCATATCCTACATTTCTGTGATTTCAAAACTATTTATCTTAAGATAGAAACCATAAATGAAGAATAGATAAATGCCAAAGTTAATTTTGGCTCTAATGAATTCAAATACTTCAGTTGGGCAGCACTGAAAACATTTTATTTTATTTCGACCTTTTTATTTAGTATTTTTTCCTGACTATCATGTAATGTAATTTATTTTGTGTCAATAAAACATGATAATATTTCACCAATTTTACTTCAGACCATATAAAAAGCTTATCATTTTCATCCCTCACCCCATCCTATCTCCTGCCTACTTATTTGTGTGGGATTTTTAATAGAACTGAGCACAAAACATATTTGATAGACTGGAATATCTGTATTAGTCAAATTATACAACCCAATTAAAACTATGGCAATATTTACTAGTTGAATTATACTCCTAATTCTCATAATTACAATTCAGTATGCATTATACCAAATGTACAGAAGAAATATGGCATTTTTGTTTCACTATATGTGCTTCAAGATCTGGAGTTTGTTATGAACCTCAGAGTAATAATTAAATAAGACTGGGCTGAGCAACACTGACTGAAAAATTTGTAAATGAGCAGAGCAGAGATTTATGATTTCCACACACATTGCAGATCACTGAAATAAGATAGATGAATATCCAAAATGTCATACTGTCAGCACTTGACATGTCAAGCCAGAAGAATATGTGAGTATGAAAACTATAAAGCACCTTATCTAAATTATGGTTCATAAAACTGGGGAAAAAAGTCCAAAAATACAATCACTTTCAACCTCTACTCACTGTTAAATGAGATACCCTCCATCTTAATGCTGGGAAAATGTTCTGTCTTACTTCTTGGTATATTTACAAGCTTGAATAGGGTAATCTGAGTAGTTCCAGTGAATATGTAAGAAAAAAACTCATGAGTGTCATATAAATAACTGATCGTAGAAAATACAGGAATAAAAATTTTGTACCTTAAAAAACCCCAACCAAACAACCAATCCAATTTCATCTGCCACCTCCCTCAAAAAAGCAAAATCAAAAAACCCAAACAAAATAAACCCCCAAGAAAACCCCCAAAGACATTCACTTGTAACTTCCAGATGATCTACAAATAAATTATATTTTCCCCACCTGTTTTCTTCTCTTGTTCTGAAAGGTTTAATTACATACTCATAATTTCTTCTGGTTTTCACTTGTTTAGCACTTACTTTGCCTTTGTACACATGAAAGGCTTTGTTCTGTTCCAGCCACTTACAAGACAGGCACTTAGCACATGGGAAAGTGGATGCAAGAGTGGAGGCTACTCCCTATCCCTGGCCCAGTTCCAAACAGTACTGAAGATGGAGGTGCTTTCTCAATATAAGCATAATGAACTTCTTTCACATAACCTACCATTACAATATTTTCCGCAAACAGAGCTGGACTGCATTAATGCCTACATCTGCTTTCACCAGCCACTGTCTTTCCCTTGTTTCAAAGCTGTTTGGCTTATCATTTCAACTTTTCCAGAGAGCTGGAGTAGTGGGGACTTGATTTTGGCATGAGAACCTCATACAGTTCTACAACCCTAACCTGCATTAGGGCAGTCCTAGACCTGTGTACAGACTGTGAGAAGAAGTCATTGATAAAAATCCCCAAGGACTCAGAGGTTTTGGTGGATGAAAAGCTGGACATGAGCTGCCAAATGTGCACTTGCAGCCCAGAAAACCAATATCCTGGCCTGTATCCAAAGCAGCATGGGCAGAAGGGTGAGGGAGGTGATACTGCCCCTCTGCTCTGCTCTTGGGAGATCAAACCTGGCATATGGTGTCCAGCTGTGGGGTCACCAATAAAATAAAGAGGTGGGACCTGTTAGAGCCAGTCTAGAGGAAGGCCACAAAGCTGATCAGAGGGCTCGAGCTCCTCTCCTATGAAAATAGGCTGAGAGTTGGGGTTGTTCAGCCTGGAGAAGAGGGGGCTGCAAAACATCTCATTTCAACCTTTCAGTACTGAAAGGGAATTTATAAAGAAGAGGGGTAGTGATTTTGCACACAGGCAGATAACAAAAAGACAAGGGGGAACAATTTTAAACTAAAAGTGGAGAGATTTAGATTAGATGTTAAGCAGAAATTCTTCACTGTGAGTTTGGTAAGGCACTGGAACAGGTTTCCCAGAGAAGTTGTGGGTGCCCCATTCCTAGAGCATCCAAGGTCAGATTGGATGGAATCCTAAACTCTACCTCATCTGAAATCAGCACAATGGTGAAAGTAATTAAGCATGGATAATATTTGCCAGAGAGGCTGTGAAGTTCCTGTCCATGGAGGTATTCAAGGCCCAACTATAAAAGGCCTGGGGATTCTGGCCCTTATTTAGTATTGACTCTATTTTGTGCACAAGGCTGGCTTGGGGAACAGAAACCTCCAGAGGACCCTTCCCCTTTGCATTATATTATGGTCCCATAAAATGGCAAGAGAAGTTGACAGAATATCTAGTCCTGTGATATTGAGGTATTTCTTGATAATATTCTGAATGATATTTTTGAAGTATTGTAGACAAAATTATAAACTGGCTCGTTTCTTTTATGGAGTTCTTGATCAAGTTACAAGTAAGATCAAAGAGAGTTTTGTTACTGATTGGAAAGTTGTGTCAAGAATGGGTAAAATATCTTAGTCCCCATTTATCACAATAATGCATGTTTATGCTTGTCTGCCATTCTTTTTTAATCACCACTAGAACGCTTAACAGGCCTTTCACAGCTCCTGTTTTAAACAGAGTTATCACATGCAGCATTGCACATATATATGCATCAATATTTTTCATACATTAATGTGCAGTATTATGCAATATGTAATAAATTATTGATTTTCACCTAGTGGGGAATATTTTGTTCATTGCTATTGCTTTTTAATAAGCAGTATTTTAAAATTAGAGACTTTTCTTTGGATACTTTAGGTGGCAGTGGAAACTTTTGTAGCAGGACTGCAGCACTCACAATATTGTGAGAACAACTGGAGAAAGGAATCTTTTTCCAACTAAAGAAGCCATATTTTCTGAGAATATAGACTTTCTCCTTGTGTCTGATGCTTTTCATTCAAATTCTTCCTTGAAGTAAATGCAAATTGGACAATAACTTGAGGAAATTATGAAGAGATTTTCTAAGTGTGTATATATATATATATATATATATATATATATATATGCACACATACATACATAAGAATAATTCTAACCTACTTATACATAGTTTCTGGGGTTTTGTTCAATACATTTTCTGTGATATATACACACGTATATTTTTCTGAAGATAAATTTACAAGCTATTTTGGATTTGAGAAAATTCAATTCTATTCTTCAGTATATAGTCAATATAATGTGCTCTGAATGACAAAATTGTAGCATTTATCCTACTCACTGCTACATATAAATTTTTCAATATACTTGGAGATTCTTTTTTCAAGTGCCACTGCATATATATTACCTTTGTACATTCATATGCCTACAGATGTAGAAATGACAGCATCATGCTTTTAAATTTGAAAAGTGTGGTCCCAAATGAAACCATTCTGCTTTGTGCTAAATATAAATATATCAAAAGAATATAGATTTAAAAAGACAAAATATAGAGATAAAAGTCTAGATGCAGCCCAGGCCTGCAATGCAGCTGCATGACTAAAGCTGTGTTATCTAATGAGGAACTGAATGTATCTGTATATAATTGCATCATCAGTGACAGAAGAGAACAACCAATCCCACAGGTCTCCCTATAAATATGGTTGTCTTTGCTGTAGGTAGGATCACTCAAAAATTTGGTTTGGTTCAGAGTTATTCAGTACACTTGTTAATGTATTTTTAAAAATTAATTGTTGACACTTTATTGTGAATGCTGTTACTTTTAAAGGGACTTAGGTTTCATAGTGAATAGTTACATGAGCAATAGTTACTGCTGCAAGTTCCTGGGTAAGTAAGGTGATGAGCTCATTCTATTAATAACAAGAGAGTTTCTGTCTGCACAATGGTGACACGTTATTTGACCTGTGGAGTGAAAACCTTGCAAAAAATAGAAATTAAAGGTAAGGTAACCTCATCCTGGTCTATGAAGGCTCAAGCACTATTTTTTATGGAAGGCCAAAAAAAAAAAAATTAGTTATAAAAAAGTCAATAAGAAAGAATTTTTCAGAAAACATAAAGTTCTTTAATCATCCTTGGTGGACATAATTTCCATCTGCAAAATTTTAGATATCTTTCAATTTCATGTATCACATCAAGATAATGTCACTAAACTCACTGAGACATTTGCAATATCCCCACTGAGTAAAATATAAGAATACAATACTGTTAGTAAACATAATACATAATAATGTATTTCATGCTTTCCAGTGAGAACATTTTACAGAAATTAATTAATATTCATATCCCATATGAAGATAAAGAAAATAGTCAAAGGTCAAATAATATAGCTACTTTTGTGAGACATGCTAAGAACTATTTTCTACATGAGAATCTACTGTGAAGGGACAGCCAAAAGTATACTGGAAAGCATTGGATAACATATTAGAAAGCAATCACTAAAAGCAATAATAATTATTATACATTAGAAGAAACAAGCCTGTCAATTTGCAATGGAGTCATGTTACATTTGTTACCTGAAACAGTTACTTGAGTGCTTCAGGCTTAATTTGAAAATGTGTGATAGCATTCAGCATGAGGCCTAGGTTTTCCTGATTTTTTTGGCAGATGATGTACCTCTTAATGCCCCTTTTTTGTTGCCCTTAATAACCCTTGATAATTTCAGGTCCAGGAGAGCTTTGGCTTTCTGAACTCCATTACTGTCCTCAGAAAGTGTTCATTTATTGCCTCTGTCCCTGGTCACCAGAGCCTACTTCTAGTATACTTCCTTTTGATGTGTGAGTTTGGTCAGGAACTCGTTGTGCACACACTGGGGGCTCTTGCCACCTTGCCTTGACATCATGCTCTTCTAGGTAGCCTAATTTTGATTGAAGGAGTTGATCCTTGCATATCATCTAGGTCTCTCAGACCCTATTCCCTCCATGGTTGTATTCCTTGGGATTCTTCCAAAGAGGTTCCTTCACTCCTGAAGTCCATGTGAAGTGATCATGATTTAGCCCTGCTCTCTCTTCCTGAAGTCCTCTAGGACTTACATTTTTTTTTAGTGTAGAGACATATATTTGATAAAATTTCAGTGACAAAGGAAATATATAAACATCTTGAGACATATTTTCTATATGTGACTATAGGAAGAGTGTAAAATAATATGCAAGAACAGACGTGATAAGTACTAGGAAATATAATGTACAGTTATTTTTTTTTCTGCCAAGATATAAAATACATAGCTATAAATCAGTGCAAATATACGTAAAGCTACTTCAACCATACTTGGATTCTAATTTTTCTTGCTCTTCCAAATCTAATACAAAGAAATAGTGTGTCCCAAATACCTCAATAAGAAAGTGATTTGAAAAATTTGAAGAATGTAAAGATTTTGATACATCCCATTGTTCCTCATGTTGTATGCTTCATCGTGAAAAGAAAGTAGCATTAAAATACATGAGAGATTATTCTTAGGAAAGAAGTTCTTGGTGGGAAACTGGAATATTAATTCAGGCAAAAGAAAGTGAAAACAAAAGGTGAGTTAGAAAAAACACTATGTTTCAACTACACCAGCTGGAATGCAAACTGTGGTATACAAGTGGAATTTGTACATGAATTATTTTTTGGACCATTTGTCCATTCAATGCATACAAAAGAGAAGCACATTAATATAAACAATATACACAATTAACAAATTATTCAAGAAGACTTCATGAGGTCATGTTTTCAGACATGCAGTTATTTGTAAGAGAATAGATTGAATATACACTGACAGGACGGCCATATAAAGTGGCCATGAAGAACTTCTTACATTAACAACCAAAGCACCTTAATTTCTTTGTATTGTCACACAAAGTTAATTATTTAAAAGTATTTAATGCTGTGAAAAAATGAATCATTAACAGCACTTACTTTGAAGCATCTTTAGTCAGACTGACTTGTATAGTGTTCATAATCTCTAAGGTAAGAACGTACTGAAATTGAGCTGCTCACTAAATCCCACTGGAGAATCCTTAGGAAAAAAAAAACCCAAAACCCCAAAAAAGCTCCCACCAAAACTCAAAACAAGCAAACACACAAACAAGTAAATGAAAATAAACCCACAAAACCCCTCCAAAACCAACAATATTAATTTGGGACTGGAAAGGCGTGAGGGAAAAAAAGCTTTAAAAATGTATTACTTTCCTTTTGGTTCCTATAGAGATTGGTACATTAATCTTGTTAGATAAACAAAACAATGAAAGACTGACATTGAATTTCTTTCAGTGTTTGTCTTTCCTAATTATACCATTTTACTGGGCATTCTTAAAACCTGAATACATTGTTTTGCTATCTCAGAGTCCAATGCATTCTCTGAAGATTTGCAATGAAATCCTCAAAAGGACAAGGTGCAAATGTTTGGGATAATTTTTAGTGATATTGCAAAGGAATTGTTTGGGGTAATTGGAAATTTACCGTGGAAATTTATTTAAAGTTCAAATGCTAAAACCATAACCCATACCATCATCATATTAAATTTTATTTAGTGATTAGTATTTCTAAATTGTTGGTTGACTAATCCTAAAGCTGTAATTCAGTTTCTATTGCATGCACTTACCTGAAATCAGTATGAGTTTAAACTGCATAGGGAATTCAGCGAGAAGTCTTGATTTCCAAACATGCTTGGAGGGCTAGCTAGCAGTGTATCCAGTCAGAGAGAATATTTCTTTCTCTTATTTTTAAATTTGGTGTAAAGTTTTGTGCCATCCTGGCGCTGAAAGAATTTTTTCTTCTCTTTGTACTGTTCTCGTCATCGTTCTCTTCTGCTTCTGCTCACAGATCTTCTCTTTTATATTCTATTTAGCTGTAACCTGACAATTGTCTTTCTCAAAAAAAAAGTAATTCTGGTGTCTGTAAAAAATTATGTTTATCTGTGGGTAATTTCACTGCGTTAATTAAATATTGAATCATCTCCTGGAAAAGTGATGTAGCTGTTCAGGGTAATTTTGTTTTGCTGTGGGTTTTTTTCTAAACAATACAGTCATTTCTGCACAACAAATTTCCCAATTTACAAAATATGACTAATTTAAGTGCTTCAGAGCTTATCTTAATACAGGTATAGGAGTTGCATATTGAAGGGTTAATATTCAGCCTATTCTGTTCTGTAAAGACAATCTAATTTTCTGTGTAATGAGAACAGATTTTTAATACAGTTATGTGAACATAACTTAAAACTTTACCTATATAAATTGCTATATGATGAGAAAATATGAACAATAGAAATTGGACTGATTGAATAAGAACTTTCAGAGTTTCACTTCCAATGAATTGATAATTACGCCTTTCAGAAATGGTCCTTTGTTTAGAACTATTTGGATATTTGTGGTGTGCTACACCATCTCTTTTTGAACTCTTGGATTATAAGGCATTATGAAGTAGTAACATAATGTTACTTTATTCTTCTTTTCTGTAGTGCAATTTTATATTTTATATTTCACTGCTTAAACAATGGTTTGTCTTGGCCAAAAATCTTGTATGCAAAATCAGCAAATCATTTTTAAAACAGCCTTTAGCTATGACTATGCAAGTGATTGGAACGTGTTCTATACTACTTTGTTTGTTTGAGACATTATGTATTTGGGGGGAAGTAGAATGTATTTTATCATTGAGAAAGCTTTCCAAGTGGAAGTTGGTTAATCCTGTACTTTGACTGCTATAATAGATTGGTTTTTCTTAAATAAAATATAAGTCAGATTTTAAGGAAATACCTAGAAGAGAAATGAAAAATTGGGACTCAAGTGTTTCAACAGTTGTGTTATTAAAACCAAAACAGTTATTTTGTGACTTGTTCTTTTGTAACTTACTTCTAAGTTCTAAAATCACAAAAAAGATACAGAAGAGCACTTTTTTGGCAGCTCCAATATTTTCTTACTGATATTTATATAAATCTTCATGATTCCCTTTAACAAGGCAAATTTGTCAAAGTGCCTGAACAATCTACATATTTTATAGATTAAAAAGAAAAAAAACAAGTTGTCTCAGGCATTTATTCTCAGACAAAGTTCAGGTAAATCCAATACATGAAATGACTAATGCTTTTTGACATGAAGTCTCACAGACTATCAGAAAACTGAAGTTACTTGCTGAAGTTAATAAAACACTAACTTCACATAATGCATCATCCTCTGCTGAGCATTGGATGCATAGTTGAATTCTGCAATTTCTGTCTATTACTGAAAAGTGTTATTATTTAAAAAGTACAACACAAACTGTGCCAAAGATGATGAGTCCATCAACGTTCCCAACAGCTGAGAACTAAACGCTACACCATCTGCTTGCTGAAATAAGATGGCATACTAAAATGTTCTGGTGGAATACAAATTGACTGCCAATTCTGATTGTTGCTCTTAGTAGTCAGGGGATTTTTTCTTATTTCAGTGCAGCTTGGTCCCAATCAACTTTGTAAGAGAAAAAGATCTTTTGAAAGCATCCCCTTTTACCATACCTGTGAGGGCAGAATAGACAGAGATTGATTGAATCTTTTTATGTACTTGATTTCCTTTTCCTTTCAGACAATCAAACATAAGAATGTAGTATATAAATGCAAGTCAAAGTCAGATTAGCTGGCACAGATAACTGTTTTAATGGTAACAAAAAGAAAGAATTAAGATTGATAGAAGAAAGTCAATTCCCTTCTGATGCGAATTATGAAAAGCTTTTGGGTTTGATTAGTTTTCTGAGACAAGAAATAGCTAGCAACAGATAAAATGAGAACATGTTACTGCCAGAATTGCCTTTTCTGCATATATGCATTATACATTACACACTATATTGAAAAATTATGTTAAAAGAATGTCAAAGTTCGAAAGTTAGGGATTTCAGAATTAAGGATGACAGCATTCTCGATCTTCCTGCCTGTGCAAATACAACTTGATACAGTCATTGCATACAGAATTAGATAACATTTTAGCCCAAAACTCCTGTCTCTTTCAGTGAATATTAATTTTGATACAGCCATTGCAGAGAGCTTCCTTTTCTATTGGTGTACACATTTAGTCTGCTGCCATTTGACAAAGCAACTCATGATTTTCATCTTCCAAATACTGTTCACATCTCAAATCTCTAGTACCTATGCACTGCCTCTTCTGTGCCCAGTTTATGAGCTGCCAGCCAAAAGTGATCTTTATAGCCAGTACCATGATATTTTCAAACAGCCTCTGTAGCAGTGTATCATCTTTGAAAACTGAAATTATGCTAAAGAACTTGATTTCTCCAAAGGTACTGCTCCATTTTTTTTACAGATATTTTGTCCTCAAAACAGATTTAATTTTCTCTGAAGATATCATATGTATGGTTTGTTTATTTTTTTTCCACTGGAAAAGACCTCTCAGATCATTGAGCCCAGCCTGTAGCCTAACACTGCTAACACTGCCAAGGCCACCACTAAACTATGTCCCTAAGTGCCATATCTATACATTTTTTGAGCTCTCCCAGGGACTGTGATTCCACCACTTCCCTGGGCAGACTCTTCCAATGTTTGATCACCCTTTCAGTGAAGAAATTTTTCCTAGCATCCAATCTAAACCTCCCCTGGTAGGCTAATGGCTGGACTCAATATTATTAGAAGTCTTTTCCAACATTAATTGTTCTATAGGATTGTTGGGGTTTTTTTTATCAGTCTTTTCATTTTTGCCTAGTTGCCATGAAATGTGGATCCATATTGCTTGTCTCAACATACACATGACCAATAAAAATGAGTAAATAATGAAACAAAAAACCCCCAAGCCACTAAATCCCAAAGTTGATAGGTTTTACAAAGTACACTGCAGAACAGTTTTTGAATGTGAAATGCAGTTCTTCCAATTGACTACTATTGTAAGGCAGGAAAAAAGCAAGCAACCAAAGTTTGCCTTCAGCAAACACTGCCAGGGAAAAGAGGAAATTGGATTGGGTGTCCCAAACTTTTGAAGCAACTTCCACCTCCCAACTGCCCCATAACTCTGGATCTGGCCATGTTGGGTCTTAAAGAGAGAGCAACATTTTTTAGGCACAGCTAGAAATGGCATACAATAATGTTTTGGGTTACTCACGACAGCATACTGTGAATCTATTTTCATAGAGGTAGATATTAATGCTCCTGTTCTTCATTGCTTTATAATTTCACTAGTATCTGAAAATATAATAGAAAATAATGCTGTCCATGGTTTTGAAATTATCTAAATAACTTGAGAAAATTTTCTATAAACTACTCTTTTGAAATACTACAATGATTTGGAATTGTATACAAGCCTGAATAGTCTGAAATAAATTTATTATCAGTCATCTCTCAACCTGGCTTCATAATTACCTTCCAATATAAGGATAAAATAAAGGTTTGTGCTATAGATACAGCTTTTATCTAGCTGGTGATCAGGGGACTGTGTCTGAGTGCATAAGTAGCACATTTGGGTATGTTTTTCCTGGCTGCTGAGGAATTGCACAGCAAGTCTCTGTGAAGATAAGGCAAGGCATTGACTTGTGATTGATGGAAGTTCTATTCATTTTACAACAAAGTGTTTCACTCATTCTTGCAGAATATCCAGGTAGGAATCTCAGTCAGTTCTGGAGATCATAAATGGAAATGCCAGGGGAAAAAAACAATAACAAAAATGAGAGATTTGATTTAAATATTGTCAAGTGATATTTTAAAGTGATTTTTATCTGAAATGTATTTACATTTTCTGTGGGTTGAACTTTTAAATTAGTGATATGTGAACTCCTTATTTGTCTCCCTGAGGTCTATTACCCAAAGAAGAGCTAATGCAGATTTAAGAAAACACAATAATTTTTAAAAACTTATTATTTCTCTTTATGGCATCAGATGAAAATTGGTTGATAATATGCAACCAGGAGAAAAACTTGGTTTCCAACCTATAAATTGCTCTGGGAAAAGCCATTCTTGAATTTGTGTAGCTTTCCTTTAAACTAAATATCTTCCTCCTATATTTACACTTGATATCACTTGAGGAAGAAACACTCATAGACTTCAAAGTCACATTTTAAATCAGCTAAACTTCCTATTGATGTAAGTTTAAAGTCAGGGTTGCAAATATGGAAGACATTTTATG
This sequence comes from Fringilla coelebs, assembly GCF_963513975.1. Lineage (NCBI taxonomy): Eukaryota > Metazoa > Chordata > Aves > Passeriformes > Fringillidae > Fringilla > Fringilla coelebs. The sequence continues at coordinate 23,258,029 of NC_140029.1, read as the reverse complement.
CCCATTTGCTAAGAATGTTAGGGTTATTTTTCGGTATATTTGTATTTTTTTTTCTTTATTTTTGTCTATGTACATATTATCCTATATTGGTCCTTGGACTAATTTTTTATTCCCCTGCTGGGCCACCAACCAGCTGTCTAGAAAGATTTTTTCAGGGTTTGACCATCCTCTTTGTGAAGAAATGCTTCCTAAAGTCCAGTCTAAACCTCCCCTCATGCAGCTTTGAGCCACTCCCATGCATCCTGTCGCTGGATCCCAGGCTGAAGAGCTCAGCACATCTGTCTCCCTTTTCCTTTCCCAGGCAGCTGTAGAGAGCAAGGAGGTCATACCTCAGTCTCATTTCCTCTAAACTCTACAAACTGAGAGTCTTCAGTCCTCCTAGGACATGCCAGCCTCTTCACCAGCTTTGTTGCCTTCCTCTGGATGCATTTAAGGACATTCATCTGCGGGTTAAATTGTGGGGGCCAGAACTGCACACAGCACTCAGGCTGAGGCAGCAGGAATGCTGAATGCAGCGAGATAATCACATCCTCTGAGTGGCTGGTAATGCTGTGTTTGATGCACCCACGGAGGGGGTTTGCCCTCTTGGCTGCACAGGCTCCTGCTGGCTCCTGCTGAGCCTCCTGTTGACCAGCACTTCCAGATCCCCTTTTGCAGGGTTGCTCTCCAGCTGCTCCTCCCCCACTTCTACTTCTATCCAGAATTATTCCGTCCCAGATCCAGAATTTGGCACTTAGACTTGCTATATGTTATCCCATTAATCATTGCTCAGTGATCCCATCTATAGAGCACCTCTCAGTTTGATGCAAACTTTCTAAAGGTGTGTTCAGCTCCTGCATCCAGATTGTTGATAGAAATATTGACCAAAACAGTCCCTAAAATCGAACCTTGAACACTGCTGCTGGCTGGTTTCAGCCAGCTGTAGACATGTTCACTACAACACTTCGGCCTCTGCCCATCAGCCAGTTTTTCACTCATGAATCACCAATTAAGCAGAATTAGAAAGATTTAAAATGTAAGTGTTCATAAAATGTGAGTTTTATGTAATACCAAATAATTGACTGATCGTTTTTTACAGTAAAAAGTAAAAGTAATTTTTACTCTTTGTTTAAATCTAAATTGTAAATTATCATTCTGTGTGATGATCACAAGGATAGTGATATTTTAATTTTTGTTTTACTGTCTTAGTATATAAATATGTGGAAATATGGTAGAGACAGAGATAGTGATACAGACAGAGGTAGAGAGAGAAAGGCAGATAAGTGCATTCCACAAATTATTTACATATCTTTAAGAAAAATACCTATGTTTTGAGAACTGGCTTTTTCTCTTCATTGCTCTTCTGTGTTACTGAAAAAGAACAAAGAGGAGATGTCTCTTGTTATTTTCTTTATTATTTATCATTATCCTAATCTATCCGTAAATAAAATATACCTATTGCCTCCTTAAAATTTGATATCTTTGCTTATTTCTGTCAATTTTTGCTGAACCTGGCAAAAATATTGCAGGAAGTATTTGCCTTTAACTTAAATATTAAATTATTAGCATGAGCACAGCATTTTCAGTGGTAAGAAAAGCTTTCATACCTGAATTTTCTGTCTATCTCATAAAGTATATTAAGGAAATTCTATATCTCATAAAGTATATTAAGGAAATTCTATCTTAGAGCAACCAGTTTAGAGATCAAGGTTATAACTACTTTCCTCTAAATGTTTTCTCTGTGTGACTCTTGGATGTTGTTTTAGTTGGAAATGTGATCAAGCAGCTATCAAGACATTCTTTAAAGTTTGGAAAAGTCTCACCAGGAAGCCTTGAGAAGCCAATACAGTTTCACAACTGCTCTGCTCTTTCATGTTGCCTAAAAGAAGGCCAAACTGGCTCTTGAGCCACATCCAGATCACAAGATTTTTAATTGCATCCTTTTGGCTACTGTGGGAACTTCTGGGCCATGCAAATTACTTCTGGAGGAGGAAGGGAAGCAACAGTACATACAATGTAATGCCCAGGATCTGTAGATACAACTGCTCAAACAGTTTTTCTTACTCATTTTCCAGAGGCCATCCATTTCTCAGTCTTTATGGCTTATTGTGCAGAGAACTAAAGACAGAAAAATCTGTATCAATTTAAGAAACTGACTTCTTTTAAAAAATTATTTTTAGAAAACAACCTAAACATTTCTTTACATTAGGAACAACATAAAGACAATATTTCCAATTTGGGGACCTACCCTGGACTGAGTTAAACTTGTATTTGGAGTTGTATTTACTAATCCTTAAATGCCACTATCGAAATCTACAAAGAAAGCAAACTACAAAATCATATTTGATTATATCAAATATGAGTATATAGCAAATCTACTAATTATTTTATACAAAGAAAAAGACAAATTTTCTAATCAGGAAACACAATACATTTTTTTAAATTATGAAATGTCTCCTTTATTGATGAGAAATATTTATTTAAAATAACAGAGTTGTATTATCATTATGTATTTCTCTTTCCATGCGGTCATTTATGCTCAGATCAATTATCTGACTGAACACAAGTGGATGCAGACTTGTACAAGCAAAAAAAGGAGACTGTAGGCATGGCAGCTGCTGGTTATGGATTAATGTAAATCAAAACTGCTAAGTTCTAAGACTGATACAAATGATGCTGCTAGCATGGCCCAGGAGTACAGCTGTACAAAAAATCTCACAATGCTGGAAACAAAAAAATAGGCTCAAAACATAACAAGTAACCCAAACAAAGTTGATTTCTTAGGTCCGTTAAAAGTATGTGACGTCTTACACATATTTGTAATAAATCTGGAAAAATGTGAACTATGGTAATAAACTTATAGCTAAATGTAGAAGTAAAAACCCACCAAATAGAAAATAATTAATTTTAGATTTTAAGGAAAGAAGGTCCCTTCCAACCCAAGACATTCTGTGATTCTATGGTTTTACAATTTAATCATAAAAAGCTAAAATGAATTGGGCAATTGTCCATGACAGGACAGTCTTACAGATGTGATTAACCAATAAAGAGTACAACAAGGATGAAATGCCAGTGCAGTAGTGGAGCCAGCTCCTACTGTAATTAGTATGAATATAGCTGGAATTGGACACTGAGGAGGTAACATGATTTCTATCAGAACATGACACTTGAAAACCTGGGAAAAGAGTATGGAGAGGCAGACAGGCATAAATCAGAAGCCATTTAGTAGTGGCAGAAAAATATTAGGTGCCTGTTTTGAGCTTACTGTAGAAAAGTATGTAGCTGTCAGTCAGGCTACCTCTGAAAATAAAATATGTGTTATGTGTGTAGAACAGAAAATTGAGAGGGCATGCTACTGAGATCAGCAAACAGATTTGGTTTTGTTTTCGGTTTGAATTTCATATTTTTCTTAAACATCCAGTATGGCAAATACAGGTGCAAATTTGACAATTTCCATGTGAGCCATGAAAGAAAAAAAAAATTTAAATGAAGGGATTAATTACCTGTGTGTGTAGATAGGTTTTCACTCATCCATCTCATAGGAGGAAATAATGGTTTCTGTATGTCTTGGCTTCAACATCCACACTTGGGTAACGAATTGTGTTTGTGTGGCCAGGTTTTGGTAATAGGCTGGGTACAGGGGTGCCTTCTGTGAGAAGCTGCCAGAAGCTTCCTCCATGTGTGACAGATTCAAAGACATCTGGTTCCAGAATGGACCCACCACTGGCCAGTGCCGAGCCAGTCTGTGATGGTGGAACTGCCTCTGGGATAACAGATTCAGGAGGGACAAAAAGCCTGGGCAGCTGCAGCTGAACAGGGAGGACTGAGAACATGTGAAAAAGGCAGTCCTGCAAACAGTGAGGCTGGTGAAGAAGGAGGGGCAGGTACTCCAAGCGTGGGAGCAGAGATTCTCCTGCAGCCCCTGAGGTCTGTGGTGGAGCAGAGATCCACTTGCCGCCCATGGAGGGCCTCATATTGCAGGATGTGTACATGTGAGGGAGGATGTGAACTCTTGGGAAGCCCACACTGGAGCAGGGGCAGACTGTGAGGTGTCCTCCCCATGAAGGGAAAGGAGCTGACTGTAGGCCCCATTCCCCATCTCCCTGTAGTTCTGGGCAGAGAGGGGAAGGTCGAGAATTTGGGAGTAAAGATGAGCTGAGGAAGAAGGGAGGTGGGGGGGGAAGGTGATCTAAGATTTTTTTGGTATCTTATTCTGCTGTGATTTGATTGGTAATGAATTCAATTAAGTTCCCCAGAATTAAATAAAATTACTTATAAATAATTTCTTCCCTTTAGAACCAAACATTACTTCCCTTTAGAAAGCAAATATTACTTCTGTTTGATCATGACCTTAGTTCACTAATATTTCTAGGGAAATCATGGTGACCTACTTGAATCTTTGTGCTTATCTAAATTGTCACTGTATTATTGTATTTTATTCTTCTGTTGAAGTGGGTTGATGGTGTACTGTACTGTTTTTAGGTAAGAACATTATCTCAGACTAGCAGAGGGAGTGGATTACACAGATCAGAGGAAAACTTCTTGCTGTAAAAGAGAACTCTTTCTGTATCATATACCAGAAAGTGTATAATCAATGAATATGGAGTGTCTAAGAAAGAATGCAGGTGGACTTCCCTTGGTCAGAAATGTCACAGACTATTTGCATTTCTAGGAAATGAAAGCTCAGACCTATTACTCATGAAAAATGTAAGAAGCTAGCTCTGACTGAATAGCCATTATTCTGCAGAGAGGGATCATGTTAATTTCATTCAATTCATATCAGACATCTTTCTGGTGAAACTTCTCAGGATTAGCATGATAGAATATTTATCTTCTATGTAAATTTTTAGTGCTATCATATTTATTCTTTGTCCTTATTAAGTGTGCAGAAAATTATCTATGATGTGGGTCATGCTTTCTATAATAATTTTTGTGGCTGAATGATAGGTAAGACTGCTTGTACAGGTTTGTTTTGAATTTACTGGTTTTGACATTAGGGTAATAGCACACTTCATAGAGACATTTGCATCAATTGAGATGTTCAGGGCAAGCTGGGAGCTCCTCATGAAATGGAAGTGTATACATTCCTGATTTTACCCCTTTTCATAGAACGACTGAAGTTTTTTTTCTTGTTCCTAGAGTGATATCCTGTCATGTTGATCTCAAAATTAGCCATAAATTTCTCTGGCATATGAAATTAAGTGTCATATTCTTCTATAGTCCTTTTGCAAATTCCCAAATCACAGTTATTTCTTGCTTCAGGGCAGAATTTGATCCATGCATTGAAGCAGTTTTCTGGTTATACTAATGCTAGGTGAGAGTTTTTGAAGGCACTAATTTTATGCTATTAAAGAGTAGCAAAAGCAGGCTATTCTTTCAGCAGCTTTGAATTTAGAGCATTGATCAAAGTTACCATTCAGTCAAGGTTTGGATACAGATATTAAAGTGGGACATGGGATCCCCTAGCACAGATCTGGGAGCAAGGAGGAATTGTTGTTTAAATGTGCAGCATGTCAGAAGGAACTCCTTGTGAAGTAAATCCTCAGTGAAAAGAGACCATTAATCTTGTTCAATATTAATGAGTTTGAAGCATTATTGGCTGACTACTGCGGGACAGCACAAGCACCAGCACAGCTTAGGAAAGAGGTATTTCAGTGATATATTGGAGTTAGTAAAAATGAAGAAGCACTATTTTTTTTTCTTGATACAACCACTGAGATGCCTGAATGTTTGCTGAACAATGCTGAATGAAGTTAAATACTCCAACTGCAAACTAATAGAATGGTCAGAGCCCTGGTCATGGAGTAGCAGACACAATCTGTCATTTTATTTTTTTTTTTTTTATTTCAACAAAGAAAAAAAAAATCATTGAAAGAAACGCAATTTTTAGGGAATAATTATTATGACCAAAATATTAATAGAATTCAGGGAGATAACAAGGATAGTTATTCAAAAGCACCTCCTCCCGCCCAACATCCCCCAAAATTATAACTGAGGAGAAACTAACCTTCCTCTCTTTTCCGTACAAAGGAGCAAATAAAAGTTCATTTGTTGGGGGGACATAATTTTAATAATTTCTGTGAGGAATGGAATGTATTATGTCACATGCCACTGTTGAGAAAAATATAAATAGGTAAAATTTTTCTGTGAAATAGGTAGAATGATTCAGTTGAAATGTGACAATGTCCTCTCACACATACAGGGTTGTTTCTGTAGTTTTCTAAAAATCTACTTTGGCATATGGTATGCTTTAGTGAGTGAATATGAAATGAGTGATAAATGCTTCCTCTAGTCTGTAGGCAAGCCTTTGTTGCATGATATTCAGCTTATGGCCTGATATCCTGTGGGAAATGAAATGAGCACATGTAACAATCCTATATTATTTACATCAAAAATTATTTGAGCTTCTCCTTAGCTAGAGACATTGTTTTAAGCTCACTGAGAGAGCAGCCTAATGTCAATTAATGCCTGAAAATTGCTATATAAAGTGTCTCTCTTGAATTTTCTGAAAAATATAAAAATGAGACATTGAGTTTCTATGCAATTAAGGCAGTGCACATACTCAAGTTTGAATCCTAAAGTTTTGAAGAAGTACTGGATCACAGAGGTCTCTTTACGACTGTTGCCCTTTGTTATTTCCAACTGAAAGTAAGAGATGGAACACGTCAAACTCACGTTTTGTGTTTATCTGTGGCTGGAAAGCTGCCCTGGAGAAAAAGATCAGGAAGTGTTGGTCAACAACCATCTGAATATGAACATGAGCCAGCTGTGAGCCCAGGTGGCCAAGAAGGCCAGTAGCTTGCGTCAGAAATGGTGTGGCTAGGAGGGTGAGGGCAGTGATTGTTCCCCTGTAGCCAGAAGTGTTGAGGTCTGTGGATGCCATGGTACAGAGAGAGAGAAATGGCAAGCATTTCTCACAGCGGCTTGTGAGAAATTTTAGGGAGCTGGAAAGATGTGATAACCTGTTGGCTATAAACAATTTGCTGGTGCTGTTTTACTACTTTATTTTTCTGTCCCTCTCAAGGACAGTGCATGACAAAGCTGTTTCTGTTAGTTAGCCATAGAACAGAATCTATCCTACCACTCTATAAAACCGCGCTGTTCTTTTGAATAAAGCCCTCTTTGCCTTTTCTACCATCCAGCCCCTCGCCTGTTCCTGCCCTGACCCCGGTGCATGAGTGACAGAGGTCACTCTTTGAATACTGTGCTCAGTTTTGGGTCCCTCACTCCAAAACAGAGACACAGAGGTCCTGGGCCATGTCCAGAGAAGGACAACAGGGCTGGGGAAGGGTCTGGAGCATAAGGAGTCCTATAAGAAGTGATGGAGGCGGCTGGGGTTTTTTAGCCTGGAGACAAGGAGGCTTGGGGGACTTAATCACTCTCTACAGCTGCCTGAAAGGAGGTTGTAACCAGAGGGGTTCAGTCTTTTTTCCCAACAAGTGATACAACAAGAAAAAATGGTGTAAAGTTGCACCAGAAGAGGTTTAGCTTGGATATTAGGAATAAATTCTTCACTGAAACCAATGGAAGTCTGGCATTTGATTACACTGTCAAGGGAAATGGTGGAATCATCATCCCTGTAAACATTTGAAAGGCATGTTTATGTGGTACCTGGGGACATAGTTTAGGGGTTAACATGGAGGTGCTGGGTTAATAGTTGGACTCAATGATCTTAGAGGTCTTTTCCAAACTGAAGGATTCCGTGGTTCTATGAAAATTAGGCGTTTCACACGGTTTAACTATGCCAGCTCGGCCTGTTTGGAGAAAGGCTGCTCCTGTCTGTCAGCCAAGAGTGATGGGGGGTTTTGGTACACTGAAAGCAAGATAATTGAGTATATGACTGCAAAAGAGTTCCTGTTGGTATAACTTACATCAAAGTTGTGGACTTGATATTAATTATAGGCAGTAGCTGCTCTAAATTAGGAGTAATTTTTTTTTTTTAAATTAGCAATTCTAGCTGCCACAACCACTCTGGAAAACCTTTAAAGGCTAGACTTAGTCTTAATCATGAGACTTCTAACTGATAATAAAAAATTCCCATTTCTGTTTGCTACCTTTTGTAATATGATTTCATCAGTTCTTATCAATTAGAAGGGATACAAGGGCAATGAAACCCTGAGTCACAAATCAAATTAAAATACAGCATACACAGCGTACAACATGAAATCAACCACACAGCTTTCTTTATATGCAGTTGTAGAATTACTTATCAAAGGTGTGTGTGATTTCTTTTTTGATTGCTTGCTTTCCATTTTTTTGGCCTGTAGTTTTTTTTTTGGCTTGTGTATGTCATGGGGGAATATCTGAATTGGTAAGAAGGAGCAAAGACTCATAGGGGAATGTTAGTTGAGACAGAGTTCAGTGTTATACTGAAACAGGAAAGATTCCCTTTTGTATGTGTGACCATTTCTGACTCTCTTTTTAAATTAAATATTACTCAATTAAAAATTGTTGCATTTTTCAGTTCTTTTTTTATTCTTTGCTTGTTTATAAAGATAACTATTTTATGAATTTATTAATTCAAGTGGCTTTAAATTGTACTTTTCAGTGAAGAAAAGTATTTTCAATTAAAAAAAAAGAGAAGAAATGAAAATAAATGAAACTAATAGGAAGAAACAAATTAACCCAAACTCTGAACTATGTACAATGTATGTTTTCTATATGGATATTCAAATGATAAATATGCTATATACCTTTAAAATTTATATTTTTATAATGTGTAAGAAATATCATGTGGAAAATGTGATATTTTAAACTCACAAAGAACTAATTATCCAATTGTATTATGAAACTGCTTGGATATACTTTTACTGACATAATTCTAATTAGGGTCAAAGTAATGCAGCAAGAATTGCAGAAGTACAAAACATTTTTCTTTCCTTGTATAAATTATTTTTGGTTAAATGGCTGGTTAAAATGATGAAATGAATAATCCACACCTGTTAAATAAAAACAGTTCTTGAAACAGAAGTAATTACTTTGCAGCTCCAATCTGAGTCATGGGTGAATGCAAATGAAAACTAATGCTGATGTGATTCTGGTATTGGTTTGGTCGTTCAATTTTTTTTTTTTTTAATGAAATTCTCAAAAAACCCATTAATTAGTATCGAATATAATTTTACTCTACATAATAGTTACTTATTTTACATAATGAAATTGCATCTTTTTTTCAAATAATACTATATTTTTTTATCTATCAAAACAAATTTATAAGATGTTAAGGTTATTCTCTAGGAATGCAATTACACTCTGTCATCTTTTTAAAAAAATGTATAAAAAATTCTTATTCAGTAAGTGGCAAGCTTCCCTGTCTTTGGTACACCTATAGTTGCGACCAGAAGTTGTTTAGAAGCCTACTGACTAGTACTTGAGACAAAAAATCTATGTGAGATCCTACCTTAAAAATTTAACAATATGCACAAACAAGTTCCAGCTCCTAGGAATATGGTTTGACTCTAATTTAATTTTAGAGATGTAGCTTTTGAATGTAAAGTAGCCTATGACTAAAATACTGCATACATCATTTATTCACTAAAAGAAAAAAAAAAAGTCATGCATTTCTTGTCAGCTTTGAAGTTTTAAATCAGAAACCTGACATTTGCTGTTTTTTCTATTTCCTTCCTTCCTCTTTTTTTTTTCTTCTTGACTTTTTTTCTCCTTTTTTTTCCCTTTTGTCTCTTCTTGAAGTGAACATTTTAAATGGGGTAAACATTCTTTTCTTTCTGCTGGGACCATGTGTCACCCTTCATGTCAGGAGCTTGCAAAACATTTTAATTTTCACCTTGTCAATCTGTAGAGGCTAAGCACCCAGAGTTAAAAAAAGTATTGCTGAAAGTCAGAAGGGTTGAAGGATATCAGGATGCGGTGCTGAAAGCCGGGATCTGCTAAAGATGCTGCCATATACTTAATATGTGAACTTGAATAACTGCAGTTGTATTTCCTTGTGTGTTCCTAAGCTTAAGGATCTGAAGTGCACATTCACACTTATGGTTCCTTTTCAGAGTATAACTAGGTGTCCAAGAGCACAACCTCATTACATGGTTTTGTTCTACATTTACAGCAGGTATATCCATGACTTTCACAGATTAGACACCTTTGATACTGCAGTTTTGGTGTGCTTTTTCACCATAAAGTTATATAAAACAAGGAAAGCTTTATGCCACAATCATTTTGATCCTGAAACTCATGCCTCACAGATTCAAAGAACAGTTGGAATTGGAGAGGATGCCTGGAATTCATCTAGTCCAATCCCTCTGCTAAAGCAAGTTCACATAGAGCAGGTTGAACAGGATCACATCCATGTGTGTTTGGAATATCTTCAGGGAAGGAGATTCCACACTGTCTCTGGGGAGCCTATCTGTTGATCAGTCACTCTTAAAGTTTTTTCCATATTCAGATGCAACTTCCTGTGTTTCAGTTTGTGCCTGGTGCCCCTTGTCCTGTCTCTGGGCACCGCTGTGAACATCCTCTTGACACCCACTTTTAAAATATTTGTATCTTACAATAATGATAAGATCCCCTCTCAGTCATCTCTTCTCTGGGCAAACAAGCCTGGCTTTCCTTGTAAGTGAGGTGCTCCAGCCTCCTAATGACCTTTGTAGCTCTGCTGGGCCCACTTTGTCTTTCATGAACTGGGGAGCCCAGAAATGAACACAGGATTCTAGAAGCGACCTCACCACCTCCCTCAGAGGTTTGTTTGTTACACTCTTCCTAAGGCAGTCCAGGATACCACTGGCCTTTTTTTGCAACAAGAGCATGTTGGTGGTTAACTTGTTGCCCACCAGGATTCCCACATTGTCCTCCCCCAAGCTGTTTTCCAGCAGGTCAAGCCCCTAAACTGTTCTGGCTCATGGGGTTATTACTCCCTAGGTCTTTATATTTGTCTTTGCTTAACTTCATTATGCTCCTCCTTTCTGTCCTAGTCTTCAGTTTGTCCAGATACTGCTGAATGGCACCAGAGCCTTCTGGTATATAAGATACTCCTCACAGTTTGTATCATTGTTGCTGAAAGTACACTCTTCCCCTTCACCCAGACCATTGATAAATAAATTGAACAAGACCAAACCCAGTACTGACCCCTGGAAAACATCATTACCTACAGACCTCCACCTGAACTTTGTGCCCCTGATCACAACCCTCTGAGCTCTGCCGTTCAGCTCTCAATCCACACCACTGCTCACGCATCTAACACAATCCCTGAGTTTACCTCTCAGGATGTTTTGGGAAACGGCATCAAAAGCCTCGCTCAAGTCAAGGTAGACAACATCCACTTCTCTCCAGTCACCTACTTTGCCTGCAGTTCCATCACTGAAGTCTATCAGAGCAGTGAAGCATGACTTCTCCTTAGTGAATTCATGTGAACTACCTGATAACTTTCTTTTCTTCTACAGGCTTAGAGGACGCATCCAGGATGAGCTGTTCTACCATCTTTCCAGGGATGAGATGAAGCTGACTGGCCTGCTATTTCCTGGGTTACACTTCTTGACCTTCTTTAAGAATGGAATAACATTAGCTTTCTTCCAGTCCTCAGGTACTTCTCCCATTCTCCACAACCTTTCAAAGATGACAGAGAGCAGTTTAGCAATAACATCTGCTGTCTCCCTTAGCACTCCTGTTTCCTATTGAACCCCATGGATCTGTCTAAATGAACTCTAATCTGATCTGCTCTGACCAAGTGAAAATGTTCCTTTCTCCAGACTTTCTCTCTTACCTCTAGGGGCTAAGATTCCTAAGGGCTGGCCTTAGGAATGAAAGAATGAATCTGAGAAGGCATTCAGTAACTGTGCTTTTGCTATATTCATCAACAAAGTACCCTCTTCATCCAGTAGTGGAACCACCTTTTCCCTAGTCCTTCCTTGTCGACTGATGTACTTGAAGAATCCCTACTTATTCTCCACATCTCTTACCACATTTGATTCCAAACTGACCTCAGCCTTTCTTGTTGCATCCTTGCATACTGACAATGTTCCTATGTTCCTCCCAAGTTGCCTGTCCCTTTTCTTACAGTCTGTAAACTTCTTATGCTTCAATTTAGCCAGAAAATCCTTGCTCATTTGTACAAGTCTCTTTCCCCCTTTGCTTGCATCATTGGGGTGTACCAATCTGGAGCTTGAAAGAAACAATGCTTGGATATTATTTAACCAGCTTTCTTGGGTCCCATGACACTCCACCAAGCACCTCCACCTGAGGAGGCCAACATCTGCTCACCTGAAATCTGGTGTAAGAAGCTTCGTATATTTTCTTCTCAGCAATCTAAGGATCTTGAGCTCCATCATTTCACGGTCACTGCTGCCAAGGCTGCCATTGAGCTTCCCGTTCCCCACCAGGCCTCCTTTTTGCTATAAACAAGGTCCAGCATAACACCTCTCCTTGTTGGCTCCTGTATCTCCTAGAGAAAGAAGTTCTCATCAACAAATTCCAGGAATCTCATTGATGTTTTGTGCCCTGTTTTGTTGTCTGTCCAACAGATTTCAGGATAGTTGAAATCCTCCATGTGGATCAGGCCTTATGAATGTGAGGCTGTTCCAGTCTGTCTATAGAGGACCTCATCAGCTCAAGAGAAGCTTGCAATGAAATAATTATCTACATTTTTAAAAGATATGTCAGATTTTTGACATTGTGAGAGATGAAACAAAGAACACAGGAAAAAAATATTGCTGGTTAGAAATTAAATGTTGGAATTTTATAACCAGCTCCATACAACTCATTTCCTGGAGCCTCCTTTCTTTCTGGCTGTCATGCCTGCTTCATAGTGCCTGTTTTATGTTTGCTCTTGGTGCTCTGTTCGTTGACCAATTTGAAAGATAAATGAAGTATTAAAGAAGCAAGAGCAGCTGAGGCACTGGCTTCATCAGAGTGCTCAGGGACCATCTTCAGCTTTTGATAAGACTGTCACAGCTTGTGATTGCATCTCATAACTGTTTCTTAGTTACCACTCACAATCAAATTCAGAATGCAGGGACTGTGGGAAAGCCAGATAATGACCTTGGCAAGTGTCTAGGAACAGAACTGAGAAATTATTTACAGCACTTGCCTTCAAGGGATAATTTGGCAATAGAACTACAAAGCAGGTTTCTATGGGCAATGCTGAAATTAGTAATAGACTTTTAAATATTAAAACCCCCTAAAAATAACCACAGATAGAATAAGGGAGAAAAACCTCTGGGACCTATTTTCCACCCCAGCTGGCAACATACAGTTCTTGGTTTAATAACAAAAGACATCTTATTAAATTATATGAGAGTGAGTCTGTTGCTTAGTGCAGGTGTCAGGCTGGTAGTCTTGCTAATACCTGCTGTAGCAACACATGCTGCTATGAAAAGCTAGCCAATATTTCAGTACAAATGACATGCATGTATTATCTCTCAGTGTTCTGAGATCATCTAATTAAATTTAATGTTTGTAAAAAATGCCTTCAAAGATTTTATAATCTTCAGGTATATTTGTTATACATATCAATATAGATATTCAAAGATCACCCCTTCAAATCTGTATTTAGGAATAAAAGGGCATAAATAATTCAATGTGATTTAATGCGGTGGCAATCTCAGTCCTCAGATTGCAAGGACTGGTGCGTGTGTGTGCAACAAATATAGTTTCAGACCATACTTCTTCAGTTTATAATAAATTGATTTTTCAAATATTAAAAAAAATGTTTTAGTACCGCAATGGGAAAAAACATTAATCACCAACATCTCTATAATATTACTAAACTGAATGTCCAGGACAAAGATCTCCAATGTTCTATTTCATACCAGACTAAATATTCTCATTCATAGTTTGTCAATAAGCTATATGAAAAGCTTAATATACAAATAAACCATGTTGACTTTAATGTTTTCAAATATTCCAACTTTCTCAAAGAAAAAGGGACACTGGCTAGTGTTTTAGTACCATTATAATGAGTTTAAGAATACCTGTGGCATATCAGATGATGGAAAAAATTGCATTACAGAGCACTGAATCTGAAAATGACAAATAAAAGGTACAGCAATACACAAAATAGTGTAAGAAAATATATTCTGCTCATACTCAAACTTTTTTATAGACTGTGAAGGTGCTAGAAGATCATCAATTTCCCATAAGAAAATGCTCTTCTAAACATTGCTGTAAGAATCATCCACTTCTGTCAGAATTGATATCATCCCTTCTGACCTTGTTCTGAAAAGCTTTGCAGTGTGTGGCTGGGGGACTTTGGCTCTAATGAGGCAAAAATTTTCTGAAACAAACTTATGTACCTTTTCATCCATCTTTATACTTTCACCTACTCTCTGTTCAGGCAAATATGGTAAAAACTATAATTAGTAAGATATATCTGAAAGAGTCAAAACTTGCTATTTCTGTCTACTGAAAACACCTTTAGGATGACTTTCAAGTGGAAGCGCTTGTATCTTGGATTTTCTTTTGTTTATCATCAGGAAGTACTGATTTTTATTGGGACAGTGTTGTGTCTTAACTCTAGCCAGTAACCAAGTACCGCACAGCTACCAGTAGGATTGGGAAGAGAATGGAAAGAGTAAAAGCTATTAAACTTGTGGATTGAGTGAAAGACAGTTAAATAGGGAAAGCTAAAGCTGTGCACACAAGCAAAGCAAGGAATTCACCCTTTCCCATTGGCAGGCAGATGGGTAGGTACCTATCACATGCAGTGGTGACTTGGGAAAACAAACACTCCAAAGATCCCTCACTTCCTCCTTCTTCTCCCCAATTTATATACTGAGCATGATGTCCTATGGTCTGGAATATCCCTTTGGTCAGTCAGGCTGTCCTGGCTCTGTCTCCTCCCAACCACGCATGCCACCCCAGCCTCCCCACCAGTATGTCAGTACAAAAAGCAGAAAAGGCCTTTACTCTGTGTAGGTTCTTCTCAGCAATAACAGAAACATCTCTATATTATAATCCTTTTATATTCAGCACAATTCAAAACATAGCCCCATACCAGCTGCTGCAAAGAAAAATAAGTCTACCTCAGTCCAAACGAGTACAGACTAGTCATTCAACTAGCACTGCATTTCTGAGCTGATCAAAGTATGTATTTATCATAGGAGCTCCCTTTTTTTGTCGCCCTGTTCATCTTCCTTATGGACCAGTTGTGAGCCGCAATTATTTTCTCATTAGCTGTAATTGTTTGAAGGATTTCTAATATGTATTTAGACAGACTGAGAGGATTTATTATCTTATCATGCTGGGTCACCTCGTATGTGCTGCCATTTATTCACATGGTATGATTATCTTTCTGTAATCCAGTACCTCACCATACTTCCAGACTACAAAATACAAGCAGGCTTTGCAAAGAATAGTTGTAAGTAATGGGTGCTGAAGGAAGGAGTGGCTGTGCTGTTGCACAAGCTTCCTTATTCCCTTTCTTTTCATTTGTCATTAGCGTACTCATCTTTTCCCTCTAATGAATGCTTCTATTGCTAGAGTTACCGGGTTTGACTCCAGTATTTCTTGAAAGTAGGTATTCCTGGTCTTCTCTGCATAGCTTCTGACTAGGACCCAGCAGGACACTCTGCTGGTGTGGCAAACATCAAAGTGCTGCAGTGCCAGTCCGTTGCCTTCCAACACATCCATGTTATGGTGAATCACCAAAAAATCATAACTGTGTTCCCTGAAAATAATAATACTGACCCAAAATAAGGCATTTCCTAAGCAGCCAAATCTGTTCCTTACTTCATTCCTGCTTTTTTAGTCTTTAGGTTAAATCTGTTCAAATCTTGACCTTTTTTTTCCAACCCAAAGGGGAAAATTGTAGACTACTGCACACTAACAGAGTTGTATGGATTTCAGGAATATTTCAAAATTAATGTTGGTATTTGTAAGGACAAAACCATGACATTCTGCTGATGCAGTGAATACAGATTCTCACCTAGGTAAAAGAAAAACAAACTAAAACAAACACACAAAACAGTACAAAAATTGGACTGTAGGGAACCTCGAGGCTGATTTTAATCATAAGAACTCTCTATCCTACACAACCTTCATTCAACTTTGCCTTGTCAAAGTCTGCTAGTAATTTCATGCTTATATGGTGGGATTATGAATATGGTCATTCATCTGTGAATATCAGGGATTCAGGTGAATTAAAAGCTCTTCCACAAACATTCATACAACAAAACAGCTGTACAAATGTCCATGATGAAATTCAGATTGAAAAGAGTACAAGGGTAGAGCTTAATTTCACAGCTCATTGAAGTCTTTGAGAGTCTTTAAAGTGAATCCAATGGGTTTGTTCAAAGAATGAAGTATTATACAAGAGTACTCAAATATGTCCCAAAGGCTGTAGAACTTTACTCACATTAGAATGATAAGTAGATAGATGTGACTTAGATTTGTAGAACAGCTAAGTGAGGTTATGGACATGAGTAGGTTACCCTGAAATAACTAATTATAATGTATTAGCTATTCCAAAGTAATAACCTTTTTGAAAATACTCACCCTGAAGTAAACAAAACACTGTATGATGTGGTATATGCCCTGAGTGAAATGAGGTTAAACTTGATCTAGAACAGACAGAAGACAAATACACTATTGAGAGCTACCTATTTCAGTTGTTCCAAATATAGCTTCTTGGATATTGAGGTGTTATTTTGAGGCTTTTGTATTCTAGAACTTTATAGTTGAGTAATGTCAAATAACTGGATCAAATTTGCCATTACTGAGAATGGGAATGAAGAAAGCACCTGAAACAATTATGAAAGAGATTGAAGCTTTTATAAAACACTGAAGAATTTTAAAAAATCAACCTGGCCTTTGGTTAACAAAGCAGAAGACAGAAATGGAGCTAAGGTAACATGTACATTCATTTAACTATAAGTGAATACTGTGTAATAAATCAAGAGGAGCAGAGTTCACCACTCCAAATATGTTAACATATTTGCTCAAAGTTCAGCCATGAATGCTGCAGGAGTAATTTCTTTTTCAGAAAGCAGTAATTGGAAAATTGTTCTATATTTTAGCAGCCTGTGTTATAGGACTTTTAAAAGTATCTTATTAGCACAATTTTTAATGTTAATTTCCATTTTTATTACATTTGTTCTGCTTCTGTTCCAGAAATCTACTGAACAGGTGCCTGTGGGCCATCACTATGCTTTAAATATAGATAAGAATATGCATAAGAGTATCTGAAAAAAAAAAAAAAAAGAAAAAATTTGATTGCACGTCAAATTTACCATCCCTTTTTGAAACTACTGCTTTGTGTTACAGATTCCTGGAATAAGGCTGATGAATTAATCCCTTGTGTAGGTTTCAGTACCATTTCTTAATCTTTTTTTTTAGATTCAGACACCAGACAAGGTATTTTATACAAATGAAAGAAAAAAAAAGCTTACATAGAAAATATATCTATACACATGATATGTATGTGTACAATATACATACTGAAGAGGTATGATATTTGAATTTATTTTCCTATGCCATTTATCAAGGACGTTATCTGGTAATTGTATGGCATAGCACAGTGATTGCAAACATTTTCTTTTAGCAATAAAAATCAATGTTGAGATTAATTACGCGTTAATATTAGGGGATGCTACTCACATGATGTTTGCCTCTAACAGTCCTTCTTTCTTGTGTTAATAGCTTACTGTTTCTAAGGCTATTGGAATTTAGCATAAAATAAATCCCCTTCATTTGCATCCCAAGGGATAGGTAAGTTAATGTGTTAATGGAGCTTAATGCAGGTCCTGTCAGAATTTATAGTTGAAAAAAGTGGAAGGATAAACACTTAGGTCCTCCTTCATGCCCTGAGGTGGCAGTAAAGGCTCTCTGACCTTCATCAGCAAGTCTTTGTACACACCCTTATCTCCTTAATGAAGCAGATTTATAATAAGGCTTCCTTTCCAGGGTGAAGGGAGAGGGGCACTCGGCTGGTGCAGACATACAGTGTTGTTCTGGGCCTCACTTGAACAACATCAAGTGGAGAGACAGCCTCTTCTCTCCAGACATCACTCAGCTGTTAGGCCCTGCTTGAGCCAGGTGGAGGATAAGCAAAGGGTGGGGCTCCTCTTTTTCTAAATCACTCTCACCAATTTTTCAGCTTTTTAAAGAAACACCGGATAACTCTGACCACTTACCCCACTATTGCAAACAGGTCTTTGCAAAGTCAGTCTTAACTTGCAAATAGAATGCTACTTGTAAGTAAATTCTTTCCGGGTCAATTTTTTGTCTGTGTGTCAATGACGAAAATGTGACCTATTACATTATGATCTGTGATTTAGCTAAATAAAATAAATTGATTAATTTCTTTACTGCCCAAACAGACCATGGGTATAAAATAATATAACATATTATTTGTTGAACAGGATTTTCCGTTTAAGTGTAGATATATGTAAGCCAGAAGATACTTTTAGTTAATTAAATTTTTAAGTGTAGTCTTACACTACACTTAAAGTAACTGTCAAATGAATCTTGATAAAGAAATAAGTATTAAAGAGAGTAAGATAACCTGGTAACAAATTTGATCCCATTTCTGTCAGTGTGGTTGCAATATTCCACTAAGATGAAATACCTCTGTAATAATATTATAAAGGGGTAATGATAGTCCTTTTATAAATGCAGGAAGATAAAGAAGAAAGAAATGGGAAACACCACTGCCCCACTCACAACACTTCCCAAATGCCATCCTGTTGGTAGGAAAACATCTGCAAAAAAGTAAAAATAAAGTTTTCCTTGACAGTCATATCTTAGTATTCAGAAAACAGCTTTAAATACAGGAATTTTAGTGAATAAGGGAACTATTGTTAGTATACTGAGATATGTGAACCCTGTAGATCCAGTTCTCTGCTGAGGTATTGTTGGTAAAAAGCCTTTTTCTGAGACTTTAACTGTAAGCTGTGGAGTCAAGAAGTGGAAATGTCAGTAGTGCAAAGAGTTTAAATGTGCTAACAAATAAATGGACAATGTGGTATCTCTGTGAAAAGGGCAAAACTAATACTACTATATTTCAAGTCAAGTATTTTAAAGAACATGTAAAAATTAAGGTCCCCTGCAGTGAGAAAAGGATGTGGCAAACCACCTTTGCTAAGTAGACAAGGGTACAATGTACAAGAACCTGAAAGACATGAAGGTTGGTCATTTTTTTTTTTTGTGTACTGATTAATTTACTCCAGTCATGATATTTCTTTCTAGAAAGTCTATTTGATCTATACAAAATAAGGCATTTGAGGAAGAATATCCTAAACAAATGTATCAAAGAGCTACCTATATCCCATGACATAGATAGAGAAAATTTGCTAACCTATGCATGCTCATGGGACAGACAAATAGATGTATGCAAATGCCAATCAACATATGGAAATATGAAACAGATGGAGGATCCTGCACAAAATTTAAGTACTATATCAAATTGCTGTGAAACTGACATTTTACTGCAGCAGCATTAAAAACCATAATTTTCTTTTCACGCATATTCCCTGGATATAATATAGAAATGTAATAGAAGTGGTGTGTACTGTCATGTGCGCATCAAAAATAATCTGATCAAAATCACCTCACTTGTAAAATAAGATTTTATGTACATCTCCTCAGTGAATTTGTGTTGTTATACCCGAAATCTCTTATGCAGACAGAGAATAAGCTTGCCTACATGCATATGCACATATATGTATATATAGCATGTGTGCATATATGTATGCATATATATGTGTGCATATACAAAAGCATTTTTTTTAGAACAACAAATATTTTAACAATCTAGTTCGAGAATCATTGCTAGCATAGGCCAATTTTTTACAGAAAATATAAGAAAGGAAAATAGCACAGTCAGAATGCTTCTACAGAGGAAAACTCTCTTTACTACTCATAGTATAATTAAAAATAAACCATGAATAATTCTTAGTCTCTGCCTTATCCTGGTTTTGTTCTCATCCTTTCTTTAATTTTCTCATGCAGCTACTGCTCTATGCTGCACACTGTCTTTGATTTTTTGAAGACCCCTCCTATCATACCCAGCATGCTTTTGTCTACACATCAGTCAAAAATGAGTAATTAGAGTTATAAACATCTTTGCAGAGGATAACTGCTTATTACTGCTATCTAGATAAACTATTATGTAACATAAAGATGAACAGATGCAAAGGAAGGCCCATCTGAATGTGAGGAAGAATTTCTTTACTGCGTGACTGAGTACTGCAATAGTCTGCCCAGAAAGATTATGTCTGGACACAATCCTGTGCCTTGTGCTCTAGGATGACCCTGCCTGAACAGGGAGGTTGGACCAGGTGGCCCTCTGGCATTACTTCCAACCTTACTCATGCTGTGATTCTGTGAAAGAACAAAAAATGAGCCATGGACACCTGATCAAACAGAGAAAATTTAAATCATGGTGCAGGCAGGTCAAGAAAAGTTCAGACAGAGGAAATCTGACGAAACTCAGAAGCTTTGCAAATTCTGTATGAAGCATTTTACTAGCAATGGCAATACTGTATTACAGGGTCACATTATGATAGCGTTTTCCTTTTTTATCACTGAAGAAAAAGGTTGATCACAGTGATGGGTAAATATTGAATTGCAATACAGATAATGAGAAAACAATATACTCTCAATTTAAGGAATTGTCTGATACCAGAGAACTCATATACACTGATAATTTTCATGTGTCCTGCTGTTGCAAGTCAAGATTTTTTTAGAAGCATTATCTGTATAAAGCTATTATCTGTGAAGTTAGCCATGGATGGAGCACAGAGGAGCTAAGAGGGAATTCCTAAGCAGCACAAATGATTCAGTGTGAATTCATATGGATTATTTCACAGAGAGAGGGAGAAGAGAGATATCTTTTCTCATATGAAGATCTTGCCCAGAGCTAAGGAGTTATAACATTTGATAGCCTTAGATTAATATTCCCTCAGACTCAATTTATACATGTATAGATCCACTGACAGTAATACCAAGACATCCCGCATTTGAATCTATTGACACAGTAAACAATTCTGTACTGGAAAATAGAGCTATTGGTTTAATGTGTATATCTTTTGTTTACATGAATGTAGGTAAAAGGAAAACGCTGTTGAAATCATGTTTATCCAGTAAGATATTAATTTATGATTTGTAGCAAATTCCAAAGGAAATAAAGTCCTTAAAGCCCAAATATCAGTAATTATATAAAGACAGTAATTAAAATGTAAATAAGACTGTTAAAACAGCACAAAGTACTTGCCATTAAATATTTTTTTATATTAATAGAGCAAAAGAAGAAACCCTTTCAAATTATTTATTATATTTGACAAATTGTGCAGTTATTCAGGAAGTATCTTTGATGACTGGAACAAGTGAAAAGCTTTTATTTGAACAGACTATAGTGGGATGGTATAGGTGTTCTGTCCCTAGGGCTGGCTACAAATCATACATGCAGCCTTTAGCATATGTTGACAGCTGTCTGCAGGACAGCATATATGAGAGGCAACTGTAATACTTACAGAAGAAGAATATACAAGAACTTGAAAGACATAATCAATAGTCAGTTCAGACTGTGTTGTTGTAAACCTACCACCATATACTTAATATAACCACAGTTTGGCTTCATGACATGACTGAGCATGAATAGCCTGTAATCTCAAATTAATTACTAAACTGGCAAACTACCAGTTTTAGGCTATCAACACAGCAGTAAAAGACAGATATGGAGAGAGGAGATGAGTGGGAGGCTAACTATTAAAAGACAAAATCTATTATGGACTAAATAAATATCAGTGGAAAATAATAGGTTAAGACACAATAACATCTATGGGATAGCAATAAACCATGCTAGGGTTTGAGGAAGGAATTAAAAAAATCTCTGCATGAAAAGCACCCACAGGTTTTAAGATTATCACAGTATTATCTTTACTGTCAGAAAAAAAATATTTCAAATGGACTCTAGATTTGAGGATTAAAGGATATGGTACTCTGTGCCTACTCCAACACCTGTTTTCATTTTCAACAAGACAGACGTGTTTATAAATATGCGCTGCACAAAAAATATTTGATTCTTTGGAAATAAGAGTTTCTTGGCTAATCCTCCTCAAACATACAAAGCAATATATGCATTTCATAAATAGGTAGATAAATAGACACATGGGTGGGTAGAAATAGGAAGGAATTTAATATAAATATTTTGCAAACTATCTACCATTCATGCACGACAAATATACAGAACTTTTTAAATTAGAGAGATCTATGTCTACATGTAAATACCATGCACATTTAAAAAGCCAGGGGTATGCAAAATAAGTTCTTATATCTGAAATTCCTTTTACAGAGCCCTCTAGAGACATTTGGCATATCTTGGAATGTTGCTATTAAAAAGTTTTTTCATAGCTAACCTCCAAGGTCTGTGAAAGCCTGTGCTAATGCCCTATCCTGCTTATTATGACACATTAAAAAAAATACATTACTCTCAAAAATAATAGTTTGATGTTGAAAAAAAAGCTTTTTTTTTTATGGTGGAGGATGTAGGGACCTGACTGTGGGCTCAGATTAGTTCTGAGAAATTGTAATTTTGTTTTCAGTGAGTATACTCAAGTCCATGAGGTCATAAATGGTGCAGCAAGCTTGAAGGTGGTATGAATAAAGATGTAAGCAAAATGTCATTGCCTTTTTTTTTTCAGATTTCCTACTTATTTCCAGTGTCTCCTATTAAATTCAAAAAGAAAATATTGATTTTGCTGGAAGTGATTAAGTATAAGACAGGGTAAAAATAGTTTGTGACTCTATGAATTACATATTGAACTTTAAACTTTAAAAAGCCAAGCCAGGTACTTGACACTGACAAAAGTACTTGTTGCACATTCTGTCTTGGTAAGGCCTATTGAATGCCCACAGTGCAAGACCAAATTCGCATTTACACATCTGCCTGCCAGAGGTAGAGCACATCCTTGAAGACAGAAGTAGTCTTCTACTGGAAAGTATCAGAATTTCTCATAAGACAAGCCCAGAGACTAATTCTAAAAATCTAATTTAAAAGTGAAATATTGAATCACATTTAAAACTTGACTATGCAATATCCAGAATTTATTTCTCTCAAACTTACTTTGGGTATAAACACACATAAGTTATAGCACATAAGTAGGGTGACATAGGTCTTCTGCTTTAATTCTGTGTTTTATCCATAAGGTAGAGAAGGAAAGAAGGAAGATTTTTTTTACAAGAAAAAATTATAGGTACACTGAACTTGAACAAACTCTGAACAGACTTCATTGCATTAAATAGAAATGTTCCAGAGAAGGCTTACAGCAGTTTTCCTTTGTGTATTTTTGGTGATTTAGGCAGAACAGTACTGAGAGGAATTAGAGAACAGGGCAAAGAAATAGGCAGATTTCTCTTGTTCCAATTGCTCTCCAAAATATAACAGGTGTGTGTTCCAGTTATGGAGGGCATTATTACTGATAGAACAGGAACTTCTAATGATTAGCTACACTGTAGAAAACAATATAAGCTATAGTAATCAGAATTCTCTTTTTTTTTCAATATTTCTTAATTATAGTGCATAATTAAAACTATAAATATGCCTATTCTTGGGAGAAGCAGCTACTACAGAATTCTAGCATTTCCCCAGCATTCCAAGATCATAATGTTTTAGTGTGCACCATGACAGGTAAAATAAAAGCATAGATAGAACATTTTGACAACCTTCTGATTAAGTGAGTATTTTGTCAAGATTTTAAGCCCAGCCGATGAGAAAACACCACACAGATGCTCTCTAAATCCTCTCTCTTCTCCTCCCCATTCCCAACAGAACAGAGAGGAGAAGCAGAGCAAAACTTGTGCATTGAGACAAGAACAGTTAAATAATTGAAAAGAAAGGAAAACACAATAATAATGGCAAATAATAATAATAATGACAATAAAAAGAGGTAAAAAACCCAGGGATGCACAGTACAATTACCCACCATTCACTGAATGATGATTCCTGAACCTAGATCAGTCTCCCTTCTGGGTAGCTCCCCCAGCTCACATACTGGGCATGATGTTCTGTGGTGTGGAATATCCCTTTGGTCAGTTTGTGTCATCTGTCTCAGCTATTCTCCCTCTCAGTTTCATCTTTTGCCTACCTCCTCACTGTCAGAGCATGAGAGGTCCTTGACTTATGATAAACTTGACTTGGCAAAAACCCCATAATATATCAGTGTGTTATCAACACCATTTGCAGTAAAAATCAAGAAACCCAGCATTTGAACAGCTACTGAGAAGAAATTAACTCTACTCTAGCTGAAACTGGGGCAGTATTTCATGCTTTCTGGAGTCATAAAAACTGAACTTCTTTTTAGTGCAATTCTGTTCTGTAGCTGGTTATGTGTTTATATTTCTTTTTTTTTTTTATTACCAATAGATAGTATTCATAATACTATGTTTTCAAGAAAGTGACTGCAAAAATTGAAGGTTACCCAAAATTAATTACTGAACATGGTCAATGCTAAGGTTTGACTTTTTATGTTAAAACAAAATAAAATAATTTAGTATAAAATAGTGTGAAATAGCTTTTAAATATGTAGCCATTTCTGTTGCCTTAGATTTGCGTGTTATGAGTTCATCTTGAACTTTGAATGAATAAAAATGAGCAAAAATTCTCACAGCAAGATTCAGTTCAAACTGAGTTATGATCAGCTACATGAGAAATGGAGATTTAAAGAAACTTGATTTGGTTTGTTGAATATTTAGTAATCTTCAATTGAAATGACTTGAAGTTTATACTGCATGCACAGATCTGTGGTGGCTTCACTGGCTTGATGCCAGGTGCCCACCAAAGCTTCTTTGTTACTCCCCTCCTCCACTGGACAGGGGAGAGCAAAATATAGTGAAAAGCTCCTAGTTTGAGATAAGAACAGGAAGAATCAGCAGTTACTTACACAGAGAAAACAGACTCAACTTGGGGAAAATGAATGTATTACCAATCAAATCAGAGTAGCATAATGAGAAGTAAAAATAATCATAAAATAACAACTTGCCTTCTCCCACCATTTTTCCCAGGCTTAGCTTTACTCTTCTCTGCTTCCCATCAGTGTCACAGGAGGACAGGGAATGGGGGCTGAGGTCAGTTCATCTCATACTGTCTCCATCCCTGCTTTCTTTTTGGAGGGAGAATGCCTTACACTCTTCCCTGCTCCAGCATGGGGTTCTTATGAGATCCTCAAAGAGCTGCTCCAGTGTGGCTCCCCTACAGAGTCACAAGTCCTGCCAGCAAACCAGCTCCAGAGTGGATTCCTCTCTCCACAGGGCCATACGTCCTGCTTCATCTCCCATGGGATAACAGCCCCCATCAGACATCCCCCTGCTCTGGCAGTGCTCCATGGGATAACAGCCCCCATCAGACATCCCCCTGCTCTGGCAGGTGCTCCATGGTATAACAGCCCCCATCAGACATCCCCCTGCTCTGGCAGTGCTCCATGGGATAACAGCCCCCATCAGACATCCCCCTGCTCTGGCAGGTGCTCCATGGGATAACAGCCCCCATCAGACATCCCCCTGCTCTGCCATGGGGTGCTCCAGGGCCTGTAGGTGGATTTCTGCTCCACTGTGGAATTCCTTCGGGGTGCAGGGGCACAGCTGCCTCACCACAGTGCTGCAGGGAGAACTCTGCCTTGGTGCCTGGAGCACCTCCTTGCACTCCTTCTGCACTGACCTTGGTGTGTCTGCAGGGCTGTTGCTGTCACTTATTCTCACTTCTCCCTCTGACTGCAATTGCTGTCACACAACACCTTTTTCCCCCTCTTAAACCTGTTGTCCCAGAGGTACTCCCACTGTTGCTGATGGGCTCAGAGGTGGCTGGCAGCAGGTTCACGTTGGAGCCAGCTGCCTTTGGATCTGTTGGACATGGGAGAAGCTTCTAGAAGTTAACACAGAAATCACCGATGTAACACCACCCCTACCAAAACCTTGCCATGCAGACTCAATGCATTATGTCACAACACCCTCAAATGATATTTTGAAATAGTCACATATACATTTCCAAAAGAAATGGAATGAAAATGCCTTGCTATTACACAGGCCTTCCTTTGTGAATATTTGCCATCATCATATTGCAAAGCTCCCATACCCTCTCAGTGATTTCTCATGGGCAGCTGCCCACAGCACTGACTCCAACTCCTTCTTCACAGCCAACAGCACCATTCCCTCTTCACAGCACAACCAACAAACTCCATCTCTCTCCTCACCCAGCTAACCCACTCTTTTGTAGCACTGTTCTTACTGGACACAGCTGTGGCCTATTGAGGGCAGGCCTGTTCCTAATCTTTGGTGATCAGTACAGCTGCAACTCCTCAGGTGTGAGACTACCTTCTGCACTATCTTTATTTTCTTACATTCTATCCCTCCACAAATATTTAAGTAAGGTAATACTTGTACAATCAGACTCATTGTAAGGTACATGTTTGTGTTGCTGTTTTAGAACACAAAGTTCTCAATGCATGATTGTAAAAGCAGTCAAAACTTTTTCGATTCAATTTTCAAGCAACTAATACAGTCTTTGGTCAAAAGCATAAATGGCACATAAGGTAATTATGTAATTATTTAAAACCCGAAAGGGTTTGGAAATATATATTATTTAAACTATACTGATATACCAATGTTAATATAAGCACCATACGTAATATATATTTCTTTAAAATAGAAGAAAGTTACATGATTTTTCTTAGATTGCAAAAATGCCAAAATGCAAAAAAAATTCTATGTCTAAAATTGTCATTTATATGAGAAAAACAAACAAGAAAACTTGAAAGAAGTAAATTGCAATTTAATGTTAAATAAAGTCTCTTGCTATGAAAAAAAACCAAAAAAAACCCTAAATTATGTTTAATTTAACAAATCATATAAATTAGTATTCCTCAAAACATCAGTGGATACCTTAAAAATAGATAGTAGATACAATATTAAAAATAGACAGTAGATACAATATTAACTTTTATGCCACAGACACACATTTCCCTGAAATTCAAGCCTTGAAAGAAAATAACACCTTTTTCTTGTCTGGATTTCACATCATTACAATAATTCTACTCACTCATGCTTGTTATTACTTACTAGCAGTATTTGGCAACTTTCAGTATTGATATGCATGTGCTCCAAGAGAACTTCCAATCTTCCTTTATTTTACCTCTTCTTCATCAAACATTTTTGCCTCATTAACCCCAAAACATTTCATACACAGAACACATATTTATCAGACTTTCAAACGTGCCACATGAACTGTCATACTCATGCCCCAAATCTGCTTGCTTGGGAAACTCATCCTAGAATTTCTGAAACAACCCAAGCCAGACAGCCCCCAGACCCCTTGCTGTGCACACCATATAGACTGAGACAAAGATCTGAAAGTTTCATGACAGTCTCCCTTCTCCTTCTCCTTCTCCTTCTCCTTCTCCTTCTCCTTCTCCTTCTCCTTCTCCTTCTCCTTCTCCTTCTCCTTCTCCTTCTCCTTCTCCTTCTCCTTCTCCTTCTCCTTCTCCTTCTCCTTCTCCTTCTCCTCTTTCTCCTCCTCCTCCTCCTCTCCAAATCCACCTTAGGGGATTCAGTGCCTCATATAGGAACATGAAAATGAGATTAAGTAAAAATAGTATCTAATATTTCAGAACAGCATTAAGGTGCTAAGTTCTAGTCCTTCATGTTATAATGTGGTCAGGCCAGCAAGGGGAGCAGTTACAACTTCTGCTTCTGTGGCAGCAAGATCCTTAAAAATAATTCTGTCTTATCAAGATCCTTAATAATAATTGCAGAAAAAATAACAAACATTGAAAAGAAAACTAATAATTCCTTTAAAACAATTTGCGCAATTAACCAAGTGCCATCTTCTTTTACTGAAATAGAATTTCCTTTCTGTGTAGTTTACTAGAGCAAAAAGTACATCAACCATGAATGTGTTTATTTCCCAAGTATTCTTTTTCCATTAAATGAGATTGCAGCTGTTTATATACTAATATAATAAATACTAGACTTTGAGAATTTGTGATAATATTTTTTTAGGTAAAGTCTACTGTTTGTTTCATTATTCAGTCTGTCACTGTCACAATACTGTCAAGCAAATTACCTTCTTTTTTCTCTTTTGCATTCATACCTTTCAAATTAAATTATCTACTTAGCAATTTAAATGCTCCTGTCTTTTTCCTAGGTTAACATCTACAACATCATTTCATGTAACTACTGTTTTTTATCTCAGGAATGTAGCTATTCTGCTTTCTTTCTATTATATAATTTAGTTTGAATGAAGATTATTTTAGTTTTTCATGTCTATTTGTTCAATTTTTCGCCTTCTCTATAATTATCAATTATTTAAAAAAAAAAACGTTTATATGATTGCAAAACTCATGTTTTACAAGTGACCCTTCTGTCAAGACTTCCTTCTTTTACTACAATCCCATTGGTTTCCTCTCAGGCTTTTCATTGGTATGATTCAGATGTTTTGCTACAAAACTAACATTTTTTAAAAAATTGTAGTGGCCTTAGAAACAGACTACAAGAATCAGCTGACTTACCCTCTTTTTCAGCTAAAGATTAGACAACTAGATGTGAGCTGAGTGGTGCATCTTTCTGCCCATCGTCTGATAATTTTGGGTTAACAACCGCTGTTTAAGCATCTCACTTAAGGTCAAAAATGGGAGAGATGGTAGAGATTGTTGGTAGATTATTGCTGGTAGAGAAGGTTATGCTAACAAATCAGTTGTTAAACAGTAAAATTTCCATCACTCTATGGCATCTAAGCTCATCACAGTGGGGAAAGAGATGAGAATATCTAGAAGGCTCACCAATTCTGTTTTCTCTGAATCTAACTCTTGTTGCTACTTTAAGGACAGCACTGCTTGCTTGGTGAGTCTAAAGCCCACATCTGGAGGTGTCTCTATTTGTTTGTACTCAATTTTTTTTGCAGGAAAATGATGTATAAAGGTATATATAAGGTATATATAAGTCATATAAGATCTCAAAATATTACGTCTTCCATTTATGAGTGAGCTACCACTTATTTTTAGATATTCTATGGATTTTCCTCTTGCTTGCTATAATAATCCTTCCAGTGTAAACCGAAATATGTGAAATTTTAAAAAAATCTTCATTTTAAAAATAGATCTTTGTTTAGACAAGATAGTCAATTTTAAAATTGTTTTTATAAAATATTGCCTGTAGTACCCTTATAGTAAATCTGGACTCAAGTAATTAGTAGTTTTGTGCTTTGTTCTTGGAATGGGAAGCCATCAATAATTTCTCAAGACTTTGGATATCATAGGAATTACCTAGGCTTCTAAAATTAAATTTGTCTAGTATTTTCTTTGTTGAATAATTAAGTATTCTAACTGAATGAAACTGGGTGGGTTATTCAGCTTTTTCTATTTGCATCTCTATAAAGTATATTACCACTAAATCCTTAGTGTTTTAACAGATAAGTAAAGCATTATGTACTTCTTGGAAAGCTATTAGCACTTGCATTCTGTAGCATATTATATCTCCCTTTGGGTAAAACTGACAAGGTTCTTTGATATTATATATAGAGAGGTACAAAATTAAAAGGTCAAAAAAATCTAACTTATCTATGTACCTGTTATAATGAATTCTGATCAATTAAGTCAAGTTACATCCCTATTATGTAGCCAGTGAGATCTGAAGTGATGCAACTAAAATTATTCTATTCATTCTGCCCTGTATTTTTTCACTTAAATTATGCTAATAATTATATAATTAGAATCATTCCTTAGGCAGTTACCTTAGTTTCATGTTAGTTTCAAAATCTCAATGTTCACAAGGTAGTTTTTTATTAAGACTTAAATAAATGGTGAAACAAGGGAACAGCTATCTTCCCAATTAGATCCAAATTGCAAGTAACATAGCAGGGTCATTAAAAAGTGTTTGATCTTATGGAATATAATAAATAGAGCATCACAATTTTCCAGAGGAGCAATCCAAAACTCTATTATTGCATCAATGCAATGGTTATATTAGCTAAGGGGAGGTTCTTCCTCAGAAAATCAGTGCAGCAGATGAAACTGTGGTGAAAATATATTTTTAAGGGGGCACAGTAATTTTTCCAATTTTCTGAGTATGGAAGTCATCTTTCTTTAAAAAAGTTGAAAAATTGTGTAATACATTATATCCTATGTATGCATTATGTGCAATGTCACACACATAATGTATAGTAGTATGCATTTTTCAAAGAAGTGTCAGGGAGAGATGTAAACTGGCTCCTCTGGAACTGTTAGAATATATATACATGCATGCATACTTAAATGCACAATAAATGTTCCTTTGCAATCCAAAGCCATATTCTCCTTGTAAAGAATATATTTTTCTACTGAAACTAGCTAAGTATCTTTTGCTTCAGTTTTATGACACGACTGGGAAACCAGGAGATTTCACTGTGGAGTTGTTTCAGGCTTCCAACCAAAGCTGGTTGGAGTTACCTTCATCAATTATGCAGGTAATCCAGAATTTGTTGATGTTGACTCTTTTACTGGTCTTAAATACACATATAAAACAAAAATGTTAGAAAAAAGGACAGAAAAATATAGCTACTATTTGCTCAGTGTAGTTCAGGATGTCTCAAATATGCTTCAAGACTGGCAGACTTCTCAGAGCTCCTAGTCCAGAACTGTCTCCTGCAGTTAGATGTCGATGCTTACTCTAATTCTCTTGACATTGAATGATGAGGAAAGGCTTTTTTAATCTAGTAATTAAAACATTGGCTTGAGATATGAAGACATCTTTAAGAAATCATATCCATTTCTTATACTCAGGACAAAAAAAAGGAAAAAGACAAAAAACCTCAAAACAAAACAAAGTCCCCCTCCTGTACTGAGTACATTGCAATCTTTGTACTGGTTGAGTTTGACATTTTCAAAACGTCCTATCTATATTTAAACATTTGTGTAAATAATTGAAATATCAATACTAAGAAATATAAACACCAGAAAAATTAGAATTAGGCTGTGGCCTAGTATTGAGAACACATGTTGAAGGAAGGATTTCTGGATTCCATTTCCTTCTTCAATATCTTCTTTTTAAATATATTAACTTAGATAAAATGTGTAAAAGCAGTGCAGTGAATTAGGGTCAATTCATTGAATCCAAAGAAGTGAGGAAATTCCTGATCTAGAGAACCACGACAAAGACTGTGTTTGCTTGCTTTCTTTATTAACTTTTTTTTTTTTCCCAAGAGAAACAAATTTTAACATGAGGAACAGTGTCCCTCTACATAGTAAAGTCTGCATGAATAGAAAGCTGGAATGAAAGCATTCTTTCAGAGAAGGGAGAGGGATGATTTTAAATGTCATTAACTATAAAACAGGACTGCAGCCATATACTTGACAAATGTCCTTATTTCTGCATTTTGCTACACTACCAATCTGTTGTGTATATATCTTGATAATATGTTCACTATTTTCCTCTGTATTTCTCTGTTATTTACAAAAAACTGGGAGGTGTATCCACATTTTGGTGACAAATGCAAGACTGGATATCTGTGAAAATTCCAGCTGAGGAAATAAAGCTGTAAACATTATTGCTTTCTATCCCACTTCTGTTTATGAACATCCAATAAGTTCTCAGTCTTGCAAAGTCTGAGACAAGCCTATATATTCCCAGAGACAGAGAATAAGCAACTTTAAGAGATGTACTTAAATTCAGGAGTCTTGCAGAAAAGATAGCAGCTGGTCATATTGGAGGAGGAGAAATTTTGTTGTTCCTGAACTTTGTGTAAATCCTACTTATTTTTAATTTCGGAATTCTGTTTTCTCCCTATGTAAAGGCAGTTTTTTATTTTTAAATAGCTTTTTACAATGCTCTGAAGATGAGCAGGTTAAAGAGAGAAAGTATGACTGGCACTTTGACAAAACTAACAACCTATAGCCAATAGGCACCATTTGGCTTCTTGGACAGCCAAAAAATATCCAAAGGTGCTGATGGTTTGCATGGGCTCACCTGCAGTAAGTCCAAGAGCTTTGCATAGCACTGTGGCCCATGTACTTGTCCTGGAGAAAGCTGTAACATCTGCTGCCTACCCTTGATGTCCACTACACCTCTGCTCACAGAGCAGAGCAGATGGTCAGCATGTGCAGAGTGTATTCTCGCTAGATCAGAGCCACTCCACAGGAGCTGTGCTTGTGTACTGCTGGTTCTCCTGGGCCTTCTGAGCAGCAGGCAGACAGCTGGAGCTCCTGTCCCAACAGAGTTAGGCAGAACCCCAAAATCCCAGATAAATTATCCCATTCCCAAATCATCTGTGAAGGCAAAAAAATCAAACTGAATCTGAAACACAGAAAACAGTGGTAAGAGGAAGATTAAAGTCTTTTTAGTTCCCTGGTAAATTCATGTATTTAAAACAATTTAATTGATTTGTCTAGTGCCCATTGGGCAAATCAAATCCTTTAAAACATTAAAGACTAAATTTCACTACATGAGAAACTAAAAATGTATTAACTCCTCCACAGTTTCAGTGGACCATGAAGAAGAACAAAGAAAATAAAAAATTAATAGGGCTATGTGTAAAAATGTGGCTTTGGGAATGTTATGGAAAGGGTGAGAGAAAATGGAGTTGCAGAAGTCTGTGTAGGTATGTCATGGAGGATCACTGATATTTTTGTACATTTGTGGAAAGATAAATATGGGTTTTGTGAAAAGAAATGAGGCTTTGAAAACACACAAAAAGCTAGGCAAACACTTTCTGGAATAAAATTAGCAATTTACTTGACTGTGTTTATGCACCCTTTTAAATGGTATTCCTGTGGATATTGTAGATACAAGTTGACTGGAAATGATGTTTTCTCAAAGGCAAATGTTAGTGTAACTGAATTTTAAGCTATTTCAGCATTAAAGAAATCTGGGCCAATGAAAAGTCATTTACAAAGCTATAAAGCAGAAGCAGCTACCTAATATTCAAGCAAAACCCAAACCCAAAGTTTTACTTTAGATAATCCAACACACACAGAGCCCATGATATAATCAAAAGACAAAGTATTATTGCTGGAGTTTGCTTGAAGCATAAATGTGAACACAGAATGTATGTAGTAAACACTGAGAGCTATCCATGCACAAAGCATTGACACAGAAGATAAAGTCTTTGAATAAAGACTTTGAATAAACCCCTACCTAGATCAAAATGCAGCACAAATCTGACAACCATTTCCTTTCTGCCAGGAAGAAACATAGCAACAATTGCAGGTTTAGATGCAGTAGCAAAGGCTTTAGTTTCTTAAAGAGAAAAATAAAAAAACAACCAAACAAAAAAAAAGCAGCAGAGTGTATCAGACTCTTGAGGGAAAAAAAAAAAGGTTTATCTCCTTTGGAAAAGTGGGCTCGCAATTCAGGAAATGTTAAGGATTTTTTAGGTCATATAGAAAGAGAATTAGAAAGGTGAACATTCAGTTGAAACTTATTCTGCCCCCTTCTCTAAAGCATAATAAACAGGATTTTTATAAATGCATTAATAACAAAATGGGGCCAAGGAAAACTTCCATTCTTTATTGGACATGGTGGGAAAAATAGTCACCAAAGATGAGGAAAGGAGTGAGGTACTTGATACCTTCTTTGTCTCAGTCTTCAATGGTAAATCAGGTTATCCTCAGGACAGTGACCTTTTGAGCTGGCACAAGGGGCAGAATAAACCCCTGTAATGCATGAGGAGGTTGTTGGTGATCTCCTGAGCCACTTAGATGCTCACAAGACTTTGGGACTGGATGGGATCTATCCTAAGGTGATGAGGGAGCAGGCCACCTCAGTTCTGGGAGCATGTATACAAAGAGAGTAACATCCCTGAAGGGAAACATCTTTGGTTAATAATTAATTGATCACTCCTGATTCTTGCCCTCCCTCTGTCTTAATTTTCAAAATCTTGTCTTAAGATTTGAATTCCTTCCATCTTTTTCATAGACACCTCATCACTTTCTTAGTTTCACTTACAGAACTCTTCCTGGGGCCACACTGTGAAGGGAATTACTGAAATTATCAAAGTATTTCAAAGCCCAAACTGGTTTTGTAGTAGCATATTGAAACATTGGACTGTCCCAAAATGATTGAAAGAAGCTTAGTCCTTACAAGCACTGTATTATGGTTCATTTGTACACAATTTGGATAAAATATAAATTCCTTAGTGTTGTATACAGATTCATAACTTGTGAATTAATAAGAACATGGTAGGTATAAAAATACTCTTTTAACATCTTTCAACTTGAAACACTAAGGATGTTTAA
Source organism: Fringilla coelebs (assembly GCF_963513975.1). Taxonomy (NCBI): domain Eukaryota; kingdom Metazoa; phylum Chordata; class Aves; order Passeriformes; family Fringillidae; genus Fringilla; species Fringilla coelebs. The sequence goes on along the minus strand of NC_140029.1, from coordinate 23,223,914 downwards.
AAGTATTTCTGTAGATTGAATAGAATATGTTTAAGCAAACAGTTTGTTAACTATTATTAACATTGCTAAAGAAATTATTAAAATATTGGTAATCAGAAAGATATTTTATATAAATATATATATATACACAACTTGAGATATATATATACACATATCTATAAAAGCATTTGTGTTTTTTTCTTTTTTATTATTGCTATGCGACATTGATTTCAAAGTCTCCTGAGAAATTCAGAAATGTTAAATTAAAAATTAAGTAAGAATGTAGGAAAAAATGTATTAACACTGTATTGAGACATATTTGGAAAAGCATCTCTCATTTTGTCAATGTAGAATAGGCACAAAATTGACTGTAAGTTAATGACATTGATGGAGTTACTTCAGGCTTTGGTATGTAAGGCTGTATCTAACCTTGTTGATCTCTGTAATTTCCCCTTTTCTTCAGAAAACTGCCAGGTTATCTCATAGGTGGGCAGAGGTGGTCACTCAGAAATTTTGTGCTGCACTGCTATTTATAGAAGTACTGTTATATTACCATTAAAGGAACATTTATGACTACTGTTTCTGCCTTATCTTGTAGTCTTAAAACCTGGTTGTAATTTTTATGGAAGCTGCACTTATGAGAGTAACCATACAGCGTACTGGCCCTACAACAGACATGCTTTTTTTTCATCCCCATGCCTCACTTGGACTGTTTTGTGAAAGCATGCATTAACCTTTTTTTCCTCATTTTCCAATAAGTGAAGCTTTGCTTTCATTGTTTTTATCTCAGTAAATACCATGATGTTTCCAGACTGATGAAGTTAGTCCTAACAAGATCTTTATTTAATACTAAATATGTCTACTAAGATGATAATTAGTTAATATAGTTAATAATAATACATGAAAATATTACTTGATTAAAATAAAGCTTCTGACAAGAACTTGGTGCATAGGCAACACAACTTTAGCGTCACCCTGAGCAGAAGCTAAAGATAGTCAGGGAATACTACTAGTATTATGAATTGAGTTATTAAATACTGGTTAAAACTACAAATAGATAATCCAACATGGAAGCTCTTAGAGACACTTTCAAATTGTATACTAAATTGTGGAAACCTAGAGCACCAGGAATATTTCTCTGTATCCTCTGGGGTGTCTGGACCCCCAGGAGAGCGCTGACTTTTACCCTCATTCATGGAGAAAGTTTCCTAGATTTCAAGATAGACTAGAATCCACAAAAGTGCAAAATAGATTATAAAGAGTAGTTTAGGTGCATCACTTGGTGAGAAATTTAGGTTTTGAGATTTTTAGTATGTTGTGGATGGAAGCAAGGTGGAGGGCACAGGGTGTTGTCCTGGGTTCCTTCTTCATGCTTCTTCCTTCTTTTTCATGGGTTTGGGCGGCATTTTGTAATTTGGCAGAAAAGTCCACATTGTGGGCTCTATGGGATCAGTTATTGGGTTAAAAGGGAAAATAACCTAGGTGTCAGTTCTTAATTGGATAGTTTAGTCTTAAAAGACCTTGTAACAAGAGATTGTTGGCCATTTTGTGGCTTTTAATGAAAAGCTGCTGAACTCACAGCAGTGAGACTGTTTTACTGATAGGAAATAATAAACACTTGAGTCCGAACATGAATTGCTGTCTCAAATGCCCTCAATCCAGACCCAGAGAAACTGACAACTGGTACCACCACACTAAATGAAGGTTTTTAAATTAGAGACTTCAATATTAAATGAGGACTCTGCAGGAATCACAAGTGCATCTTTTATTATCAGTGCTAAAAAAATACTAATCAAATTCTTGATGATGAGGCACTTAAAGTTCTACCTACTTTTAACAAATTAATTCTAAACATTTAATTTTAACTGAAGTGGAAACAGCTGCTTTCATTTAGGACTAGGTATTAAAAATAAATTATTACATTACATTCTTCTTTAATGATTTAAGATGTTTTATTGGATGATACATCCTTTATTTTAGCAACTTTTAAAATATACCTAATTAGGGACCTCAGCAAAGGCATAATTTAAAGGATTTCTTCTTTTGAACTAGAAATGATAGTGAAGAGAATTTTCTGTCAGTATAGATGTTCTGTGCTTTTTTTTCTTTCATATTTGTTTTCCCTCTCAAAAGATAAAAACTACAGCTTCAGCTTGTGCAAGTGACTGAATATAGAGGAAAATAGCACAGCTTTGCAAAAATTTTTTTCTAGTATCATTTCACTACTGTTGTTATGTTACTGCTATACTTGTTACTTTAAAATGGGTGTGAATTTGTTGGATCGCAAAATTCTTTTACTATGCAACCTTAAAAGTTTTCAGCCTAAAGAATTTGAAACAACTGGGCCTAGTAGTTGAAACATTGGCATAAAAGAACATGTCTGCATGAAAAAATATTTTTCTGGTGAATAATTGTGTGTATATAAAATGGATTCTGTAGCTAAAATTTTATTCTTATTTTTTTAGTGTGTCAATAAATGTAAGCAATTTAATTTTTACCACCGCAATTTTTGCTTTTCAGTCAGCAAATGGTGAGATAATAGCAAGTCCCAAAAGTTTCAGTAATTGAAACTTTTTGATGTTCATTCTCATCAGCCTCTGTAGACATTGACTCAGACTTGTGTAAACTTTCATGATGGTAATTTTATTTAAGCTGAAAAGAGTTGTGTTCTGTATGTTATCCCCTTGAAATGAATTGGACTACAAAGGAAGAGGTGTTTACTCAAAGTATAAAGCATAAAGATCAACCCATCATTGATGTTATTTTGTTAGAATACTGTTAATGCATAGTGCATTTACATGAAATCCCTACCCTTATTATCTGAAATATTGTAGCATCTAACATCAAGAAATGTTTTATCATAGAGTATTCAACACTGAATATGTTTTATGAATTCAATCTTAGAAAAAGTTGTAGCAGGTTAAGAAATGTTGCAATGGTTGTACCTTGAAAATGGTGAGACTTCGTCCTGAACTCAAAGCTTTGCTCTTTTCCTTGTCTGGATTGTCAGACATCTGTGAGCCCAGAATGATGGCTAAGACAGGTCATACCTCCAAATTGTTTTGTTGACAAAATAAAGTAATAATTATTGACTATGCAAATTAAAATATTGTTGACACTTAAGAACTCTAATAAATGTATGTGTGTATGTCTCTATCAGATTCTCTTTGGGAGAATCTCTCTCCTCCTAGTCTAAATTTCAAGATATAGCTATATGCTCAGAGCTATTGTAAAGAACATCATTTTACAAACTTTAAAGTTAAAAGAATTAAAAAGAATCAGTTTTCCTTAGGCTTAAAATGCACACATACACACACACACACACACACACATATATATATATGTATTATCTATTTCTCAGGGATTGGTACCCAGGCAGGATGTAGCAATTACCCCAAATATGTGAAACTAGTGATTTTATATCTCAGAGGTTATTCCAAAACTATGGAGCAAATCAGTTCTGTGGAGTTTCAGATTGTGAACCTGTGTTTCCATGCTGAAGAAAGGAGTAGTTCTCAGAAAAAAATCTCTCTCCTACTGACATCTCTTTAAATCAGTGTTCATAGTTAAATTTGTCCTGTCTAAAGGAAAAGAGAATTAATTTAGTGATACACATGTAGAAAGGAAATTTGCTGCTAGTCTTCAGCAGAATCATGTGGAATCAAATTCACATCCACTACCTTGACATGCCTAGGTTACAGGACAGTCACCATAGAATTATAATCAATTATCTAAATCATCCCATTGACAGGTTCCCATAGCTGATTACAAAGTTAATGTAGTTTTGCTGAATAGACTTTGAGCTCAGGTGTCTTTTGTCTGTCACCTTTGATTTCTGCTCTTTCCAGGGTACTACAAAAATGCAAAAGTGATCTCAGCTTTAAGAACTTAGAAATCCTTAGAACAATGTAAAATCTGTATTTTGGGTTAAATTTCTCCTTCCTGATGTTTTTTCACTCACTTAATTTGAAAGTATTTAGCTCACTGAGGCTGAAGTTTTTTCACTTCAGTTTTTCTCTACTTTTAGCATTTTCCTCATGGTTTTTAATTTTTTCTCTCCTTGTCATAGATAATTAGGCAGCACTTCTATCTACTGACATCGATATAACAAACAGAAATAAAATCACTGAAAATTTTGTAAGTGAGATACTACCCCAGTACAAGAGGGTTTTTGAATTTGTTGGGGGTTTTTGTGGTTTGTTTGGAAGGTTTTTCACTTTGTGGTTTGTTTTTGTTTTGGGTGTTTTTTCAGTATTGTCCCTTTTCCCTACGTTCATGCCCAGGAATGAGAACACCTGTTATCCATGTGATTTCTGCCTCTTCAGCCATCTCCAGGAACACCAGAGGTAAAGGCTCCAATATGTACATAGCTGTCTATGGTGGGTGCTGCATAAGATTGCTTCTTTAACAAGAAAGCATAATTCTAAAAAGGCATGCATATGACTTCTGTGCACTGAAATACAGAACACACTTATCCTAATTAATTATCCTCCATATACCTTCTTTGCTTCTCTTCCCCTGCTTCCTTACAGACATTATAGAATCTTCTGAGTTGGAAGGGACTCACAAGGATCAGAAAATACAACTCTTAAATGAATGGCCTATATGGGGATTGAACTCAAAAACCTTGGCGTTATTAGCACCATGATATAACCAATTCAGCCAGTCTCCTTCCTTTTAGATTTAATGGAACTGTTAACAAATAAATAAACTGTTAACAAATAAATAAACTGTTAAAAACATAAGGGAAAAAATAATTAACTAGGTAAAAATTACCAGCATAATAAAACAATGCAGAATTTTTGCGTACACCTATTTTTTATGTTCTAGAAGTACAGAATCTTCTATTTGAAAATGGGAGCTTTAAGTTGGAGGGTTTTTTGAGCATATTCACAAGTCAGAAAATGTGTTTCCTCAAAAACCTCCATTTCCAGACTGGTGTGGAGGTTGAAGCAGCTTCCTTCAGCAAGCTTTCTTTGCTCTCTCAGTCATCTAGGTCATTCCTCACTGATTTAGAGCCAATGAAGCTATCAGCTAGCTCAGTAACAGAAAGGAGCAGCCTCTGTTTCTCTTCTCACATAATTCTCAGAGCAAGGTCTTACCCAAGTGTTAGGGAATATGTGCTATGTAACTTATGATTTTTCGTTTCCCTAAAATTTTTATATGGGACAAAGAGTCAGTAAAGCTAGACATTTCTGAAATCAAACAAACAAAATACTGCATAATCTATTGTAAAAGCAAAGTTACTGACATTAAAAATAGAAAAATATCAGACCCGTTGCTGTCCCACATCTCAAATTCATGACGGGTTCTTTGGCCAGGATAAAATGAGAACCTAAATGTACAGCATTAATGATTCTTGAAACCTCATCACTGAGAAACAAAATTAACTTTTAAAAATAATAATTTACAGTTTTAATGCTTATAGAAGATAGCTGCTTAACTAATTTTAAGAATGCTGTCCAATGACATGACATTGCTGTCCTTTGGTCTTAGGTGTGCCCGACTATGTTTCTTGTCACATTTATTGGTTATCAGATGCAGTAGGAAAATACTTCTTTTGATTTCTGAAATAGGGATTATAGAAAATATTTTAAAATAATCAGAAATATTTAAAGGTATCCTGGAAGATTCACTACTTGTTGACAAAATAAGTTGCTTTCTGACTTTCGGGGGATTAGAAATGATATGATCCAAACAGGAGCTAGATCTTTTCTTTCACACATCTTCTGTCAACTAAATACCCATGATGTTGATATTAAAAAAGATGTTAATAATTCGGCTATGTATTTTAAAGCAAAAATTAGTGAAAATATGAAGAGATGTTAACAGTGCAGCCATATAGTTAATGCAAATCTTTATCCTCACTACTGCAATTTGTTAATTCCTTTGTAAGTAATAGCAAACCCTTCCAAAAATAACACATACAAGGCTTCTTCATGTCAAGAGTAACCACAAACCTCACCCAAGGAATATCTGTAACCTCTGTGGACTCTGGATACATCAAAGCCAAAAGAGTGACATATGGTACTGCCAAAACTGCAACCATGACTGCACTTGGCACATACAGAGCCTTGTCATCTGTAGAGCTTATGACATCATGGAATTTTTTTTTTTATTGAAAGATAGTACATCTGAAAATTTATTGAAAGATGTACATTTAAGGTAGTACATCTGAACTAGCCTGTGCTAGGCTTCATTTTACTTGACTACTCATTTGCTCTTCTTAGGTCATACTCATGTGGAGAAGACAATTCCATCATTTCTACTCAAAATCTTCTGAAGCAGGAATGCTATTAAATATTTGGCCAGCATTCCTGCTTCATTTTCTTCTCTGACTGTTTCCTATAAATATATTCAGTTTTATTCTTCTGTTACATTTCATCAGTCTCACTGTTCATTTTCTCTCTTTTTTTTGCCCCATTTTTAAATATTTTTCAATCACAACTCAGGGGAATACGTGAGTTTTCCTTCTTGATTAACTGTCTCTATTATTCAGACTCAGTAACTTGAAAAACATTATTTTTTTCCTTTTCAGTCTAGACTTCTATACAAATAAATTTTGTACTTTACAAATAAATTTTGGCCTGTGCTTGGAAGCTTTGTGAGAGAGTCTGAGGGGACTTATTTGCCACATTGTGAATCTCTGATGAGCAGCTCGCTGACTGATCCTTAAACACTTGCCCTTTCTCAAGTGAAGGGATTCTTCAGCATTTCATCTGGTTTTGTGATTCAAGCGCTGCTCATTTTGCCAACCATTGCTTTCCTTTAACAATATCACAGGCTTGTCCTGATGCTGTTTCTATGGTAACGTGTCCTCCTTTCAATTTGTTTGACCAGGGAGCCTGCAATGTAGTTCAATTGTGCAACTGTACCTTAAAAACACCAGGTGACATTTTAAAATAAAAGCAGTGAGATTCAGAAAAATCACTAAATCCTGCCCCTTTAATAAATGTGATCTCCAAGCCTCTAGATTTTTCAGTGGCATTTCTTTTTTCATTTATATAAAGTACTATATGAAAAGGAAAGAAAACATACACAGTCCAACAATTGCTACCACGACACTATTGGAATAAAACCTGAGAAAACACTCAAGAGTATACGTATATTGTTTTCTGATTTTCTAATCTCTGGGGTTTAACCTTGAATTTAAGCCATTTTAGGAACAGCAAAGAAAATCCTATTTCTGGTATTACATTATATATAACATAACATATTATAATATATCATATTACACTTTAATGTAAAATTATATAATAGGACCATAAAGTTCATATATAAATTACTGATTCATAGCATCATGTGACTCATAGTGAAAAGAATTATATTTTACAGTGTGCTGACAAAAATGTAAAATTGCATTTTTATGAAGGATTTTCTTTTTGTTTGTTTGTTCTCTTTGGAAAAGAAATTACCTGTCATGAATGCTTAGGACCAGAGTCATTCAGAATGGGAATATGAAATTGACCTGTGTTGCTTCATGCTGGCTTTCATGCAGGGGTCTTCAGCATCTCTACTGTTTTCTCTTGACAGGCTGCAATGGGGAAATTGATGCAGTTAAAGTGACTCCCAGTTGCTTCTTCACCTGTGTCAGAGTAATATTTTGTTTAACTCCTATCATATTCTTCTCAGTTAACTGATGAATAAAACCACATGGAGGTATGCATTCATGGTATGCAGGTATACTGGCTGCAGAAACAAAATTTTTATTGACATCTGTTTTATGTTTAATCAAATATAAAATTTTCCTTTTCTGGAACACATACCAGAAGTAAAAGCACTTAGGCTTTGCCAAGTGGTCTGAAATTAAACAAACTTTCCCAGGATTTAACTGTTTTACAGGAAATAAGAGATTTTGATCAAAAATAACACATCTTTTATTCCCTCACAAAAGGAATCCTTCTCCTGTTGGATGCTGAAACACCACTTATCTGTGTAACAGATAAAAAAGGCTTGCATGGGACATTCCTGAAATTTCATTTTCTTCAGATTTTGATAGGGAGCATCCAGCCATGAGACAGATGCAATTTGAAATGTGTAAAAGCTCTGAAACCTTTTAAATTAAAACTAAGGATGCCACACTGATCTTAATTGAGGTGCTGCATGCTAAAGAAAATTTACCTGCGTTTTGATTGCTCAGTCATGTTCTGGGAACAAATTTACTGTCATCATATATTTGACATGAAAGTGTTTCAGATCAGATCAACAGAAATTATCCATTTCAATTAAAATAATTATCTTATTTCTTATCCCTGTGCTGATATTCCCTAGGAAAAAAGCAAATGCAAAATTAATTTTGCTTATGTTCTTGCATGAAAATACATGACATACTCTAAGGAAAGGCTGTATGTGCTGTTTCCAGTAGCTGGCTTCAGCATTGGTCTGGATTACTGCAATACTAGAAAAAAGAGACATGTTCCCTCCATCTAGATTTGGCATCTACAACACGTTATTGCCTCTGACATTCTAACCTGGATCAGGGACACACTGAAACATACCACATCTCCTGATAAAATGAAAACATGAGATGAATTGCTGAAAACTGTGAAAAAATGTTTCAGAATCCACATTCATTTCCAGCAGCAAAATCATATTTTTTATGCTAAGACATATGATAAAACACACAGCACAAAAGAAAACCAAAGCAATTTCATTAAGAAAATATATCATGACAGAAGGTATGATTTCATGATAGGACAATTTCAAGGAACAGTGCATACAAAAAGGCATTTTATAATATTGATGAGATTTTTTTTTTTTTTTAAAAACAAGGATTATTTTTCCTTACAAGGTATGCAATTATTCTGGAACTTTTATAGTTTTAGTGAGCTGCTTGAAGAGAAAAAGATAGAATTAAAATAAACTAAACCAAATCATGGAATAACAATAATGAAGAAAAATAGGCAATGGAAGGTACAAGGATCAGGTATTCAGGAAAAGACAGACACAGTACTAAAACAGACATAAAGGTTATGTAGGCATATATATGTAGATATGCCTATATACATAGACATGTATATGCCCATATTTTTATAATGTTAAATATTGACAACATAATACTCAAAGCAATTATTATCATTAATAACTACTCTAATTTTGTGTCTTATTTTTTTTATGTGTGAAATTTTGTCAGAGGATAAATTTATCCTCTAGCATTCTGTTGCTGAATAGAACTGAGTCTCAGGACAGGCTAAATTTAAATGATCATCAAAGAAGCACAGCATTTTTTCATTTCTAAGATGTAAATATGTGTATCTCTACTGTGTAGGAGGACAGTATTTTGCTTGTGAAGTTAAAGAAATCTTTGGGAATTAGAAAATACAGGAAAAAAAACCAAACTCTCCATAAATTTGGAAATATAATTTTAAAGTACATCACAAGGGAATTTGATTTTGAAAAGTGATCTGCATAATTCAGTTAAGAAAAATTTCATTGCTGAAGTCAGTAAGTGCTTTTGCTGTAGCTATGGTTTTCATGCACAGCCTTTTTGATCAGGTATTTTCATGAGAATGTCTTCTCCGAATTCTGTTTCAGAGATATAGCCATTATATTGACTTTAATTCCAGGTAGGTTATTTTAAAACACACTACATTCTTGCTCTGTCTCTTGGAACACCTTCATTCTTTTGCTTTGCTTTGTCTTGCTTTTCCAAGAAATTAAAAGTGAGTTAGAAATGGAGGATGGTCTGGGAGGGTCTCAGGTGTTTGGGCACTCACTAAATCTGGAATATTTATAGAATATAGAATATGGATTTTTGTAAAATGTTCCTTTTTAGGAATATTTTAATGAGGTCTTCATTATCCCTTCCATAATTTTAACTGAGATTCCCTTTTTTACATATCTAAATATTATATTAATTTGTATGTGCTGTAAATAAGTAAATTATCTTAGCAAATAAGGTAAGTAAATAAGCTTACTTGAATACCCTTTTATTCTTGAAATTTCTAAATACTATAATTACTTAACTTGGATTTTAAAAATTGTCTCTTGAGGAATGTGTGTTTATTAATTTGCCATGTATAGGAAATTCAAATGTCTGCTCTGCGTTTCCTTTGGCCCCATTTTACCTTCATTTGAAGCTGGACAGTATTTTCATGCTTTATTTATCTTCAGTAAACCCACCTTGTTTCTATGGATCCCTAAACTTAAAAGTCGAGTGGCTCTAATTTGCTTTAGACAGATCTCTCGCTACACAAAAATAATCTTTATTAGCCTTACTAAATTGAAGAAATGTACCTAACAATTTTTAGAAGTAGATTATTTTTGTCATTCTAGGTTAACCACATGTAAACATTTCAACAACATTAATTTTTCTACTTGGACAATAACAAGCTTTTGCTGTTCTGTGGGCATTTATTTTACAGTGAATACTGATGCTAAATAACATTGTAAACTTTGTATGGGCCATTTTTAGCTTTTAGTACCTGTTAAGCACGTTATGTCTTCTACTCATAAAACTGTACTTCAAGAATATTTTCCCTTTACTGCCTTACATTCCATTCATTGTAACTCTTTGAGTCTTGTCCTTCTAACTTCTACACATTATAGAAAGTCTTATATAGTAAACTCTAATAATATGAAATCATTCTCACATTTTATATGTCTCTATGTCAAGTTTCAGGTCAATTGAGAGCACATGAATTAGCTATTTTCCTTTTCCTGCACTTCTCTGTCTTCTCTTCAACTTCTCTAATCAACAATTTCATCATTAATAATATTATTTTAAAAGATGTCATTTTAAATTACTGTTTTCTATATTATTTTATTCCCAAAATGTTTCATATAGTTTCTTTATTACTTTTAGTCTACTAATAAATGTTCTGTCCAAATCTACAGCTACTATAAGTCTTCTTTCCCTTCCTGAGAATAAAGAACTCTTTTATTCTACATTTATAGTCATATACCTCACCTTTGACACAGTGGAAATCTTCCTTCTTGTCAGAATCAATGGAGAATCTGTTGCTCTCTACTGTCTGTATAATTTTTTTTCCACCAATTCATTCCACAAAATTACAGAATAATCTATAATTTATATTGGTTTTGTGAACACATCAGTGTAAATCAGAAGTCTTGTTACTGTAATGTTATTCTGTTTATCCAATCTTTTTTTTCTTGTGGAAACCATTTTCCTCTCATTTTTCTTTAAAAGACAATAAAAAAATACTCTTAGCTACAGATTCCCTGTTCAAGAAAATTGTCATCTGATTACATTTAAACTACTGAGTTAATTCACAGTAACCAAACAGCCCAGTCACTTATCCTGATTGCACATTGTCTTTTTCAGTAATATTTGATATTATTTATAATAAACATACTGTAAGAATAAATTGAAAAATCCAAAGCAAATATTGATTACCTTTCTCATTGTTAGCCCCATATTGATCACTGGTTTCCTAAAATGCATGCTTTTTTTTCATGACCCTCAGGAGCACGTGCACATCAATTTTTGTACAAATTTAAAGCAGAATTATTTGTAGAGTAAATAATGAAATTATGGTAATAGGAGATCTATTAGAAGATTAATTTTATATATTACTAAGTACTATTTGAGAATTGAATTTCTCCCTGGATGTTGCCTGATCGTTTGCAATGGCTGCTCATGAAATTTCAGCTTGAACAACTAAAAATAGACTTTTCTCGTGAGGAGAGTCTTTATCATAAAGAAACCCTCTGGAAATGAAGGGACCAATACTGAAAGATTGCTCATCTTTGCTCATCATCAGGTATTGTTCATCCCATTTTTCATTAAAGCTTGAATTCATTTGCCTAGAAAGAAGATTTGATCTAGCATCAGTTATAGAAGATTTCTCTTTATATTTTGCATCATATTGTACAAAATGCATTCAGGCACTGGTTCACAAACTTTTTTTCCATTGGAAAATTGATAAATTCTGAAATGTATGTGTGATTGCAAAGGTTATATCTAATGGCATAATAAAAATATATTGGAATATGTTTAATTTGGAGAAAATACTTCATAATTTATCAAACACAATTTCCATTATGGTGTTACTGTGCTCTCTAGCAAAACAGAAAATTCATTTCAATCTTAATACCTCTGCAGCTTTGATGGACATTAAAGAACCATATAAGGTACTGAATCAGGTTGAGAAAAAATCCCACCTTTAAACATTTACTTAATCTTGACAGATAAACTTTTGTCAGTCACAAATAGTAATGACAATTCTGACAGAACTAATTTTAAATAAATTAGGATATTTTGTATGAAAATGGAAAAGAGGTTTAATCAAAAGGAAGACCCACTCTTTCTTCTATGTTAATATTCACTGTTTTTTTTGTTTTTTTAAACAAAAATACATCCTAATGACTTTTTGATTGTAAATTCCATAAAATGTGTCATTTCTATTTCATCACATCTAACAGTTATGATATTATTACATTAGCAAATAAACAAAGTGATCTCTCTGAAGTAAGGAGCACAAACAGGTAAAAATTATGCAAAACTGACTTAAATGAGCTGCTGATTTACAGCATGAAGGTCCTCCTATTTGGCTATAATATTGCATATGCCATTAAAAGAATATGTTCTTTCAGCTTAAACAAAAAGAAATCAAATAATTTTGTTGGTGTATTAGGCAATGTGAACACTGTGGTTGCTGTTTTCAGAGAAAAAATAGGTAATTAAATTGCATTATGAATTAAAAGATTTAGTGATGTTAGTACAGTGAGAAGCTAGACAGGAAGGAATAATCACTGTTTCAATTTGCATGAGCAAAAAGTAGTGCAGATGTGTGGGGAAATAATTATTTAGTCTTCTTTTCATTAAAAAAGCTATTTTCAGGGGAAATTGTTGAAGTAGGCACTGTGTGTAATTATTTTGATTTACACAGCAATTTACACATATTAGTTAGCATTATCAAAAATATATTTGTAATAGCTGAGAATAGGGTTCTGGAAGAGGCATTCTAATTCTATTCCCCAGCTGTTGAAACTATTTTTTTTTAGTTGCTTTTTGTGTAGATTTCATTGTAATTAATAGAATCCTTCTTAAAAGTAGTTGGTTTGCTTTGTGTTTCATAACCATCCTCCTGAAAGATTGTCCCAGAGCTCTATAGGTGTATATATATGTTATGGACAGACTATTATGAATATTATTAGTTTTTATGCATGTACCGGTGATAACTTCTTAGCGTAGATAACCTAAGGACAGAAAATCAGACAAAGGGATTTTATCCTCCCTGGTGTTTATCTTGCTGTTACATTTATGGACAGAAATCCAGTTTGCTTGATTAAAATGACTGAAGTATTTTAGTTGCTTAATGTGACAGAGTTGACATTACATCTATTTTTATTACCCTGAATCAGCAATATAATTTGGATCTCTTTGCCTTGCTCTGCTTTGCCTTGCCTTGCTTTGCTTTCTGCTCTCTGAGGGAATATTCTCTGTTTCAAAGGTGTTTCCCACATCTTCATTAGTGTTTCCAGATCATTACTAGCCTACTCAGCCATGAGTCACCATACTTACACCTGAAAGCCTGCCTATCACTCATCTCCTTTCAAGATGACACTGACCTTCAGTGTAATTCATTTCCCCTCCCTCAGAGAAAAGTATTTCTTCAATTTTAGTTCCTATGCATGTCTGGTTTAAATTATATTTTCTCATGAACCGTGGCTGTACTGGTCCTGGCTGGGGTTTGGCTGGTATGAAGTTAACCTTTTTTCATATAAACTTTTAGGATGCTGTGATTTGGGCTTTTGACTGAGTGTGGGTAATGCACCCATGTTTCATCTAATGCTGTGCAGCGCCAGCATCATGGCTTTTTGTGGCTCTCTCTGCCTACCCCCTAGGGTGAGCAGGTGAGAAGCTGAGAGGCAACACAGACAGAACAGCTGACCCAACAGAAATGACCTGAACTTGCTAAGCAACAACAAGTGAGAGAGAGTTGGGGCTTTCTTCCAAGTTAGCCATTACTCAGCCTGGCTGGGCATTGATTTTCATGCAGGAGGTGTTGAGTGATTGTCTTTGCACGACTTCCCCCCACCTCTGATTTCCTTTACTTATTAAACTATCTTATCTCAAATCAGGAATGTTTTTTTTCACTTTTGAGCTTTCTGTTCTCTCCCCCTTCCCACTGAGGTAAAGTGAGTGACTGAGGTAGTGACTGAGTGACTCTGTGTGGGTGCTTACCTGCTAGATGGAGGCAACCCACAAGAATCCATAGAAGTCCTAAAACTTTTAATACTTTTTCTTTGTACAAAAGTAATCATCTAATAACTAATATGAGTTGCCCTGTTGTGATCTATCTTTGATAAAGAAAGTTTGCATTTTATTTAATTTTCCTTTTATCTCCTAAATTTTATTCTCTCTTGAGATCAAGTGCTAGGTTTCATGTTTTCATGCATTACCTTCTGTCTCTTATTCCACAATCTTAACTCTTGGTCCATGCCTGACATGATCGAATTTAAAAATATTTCTCAGTGTATCTGGAATTTAAGCATAAATTCCTTTCAAAAATGTATACATAAAAGCAAATATTTTTGGCCTTAAATTATAAATGTAAAAGGAACAAAATTTTCTACTGTGAGAAATTAGTCAAAGGACTGAAAACAGATATATGGCATGCTTCAATAGGACATCAACAGCATGAAAGCAGTATAGCATCTGGGCCTTTTTCTGCTAATTTATAACATTTATAACATTAAATGCAGGAAGATAGTTGAAGGCGATTTGCATTTACCAATGTGATCATACATTCATAGAATGAATTCCATATTAATTTTGTGCCCACATGTAGACAAAATTAAAAATTATTAAAAAGAAAAAGTTGCTATTCACTGATTATGGAAATTATCTGAACTTTATCCAAACTAAGTAAATCTATATTGATTATAATTACTCTAAGGGAAAGTAAGTATAAAATGTACCAAAGAGCTAATGAGTAACTTGCCTTCAATAGTAGTTAATACTGAAAGTCCAGAGAAAATTTACAGAGAAAAATAAGTAAAAATAGTATCCCCACTGTATTCCCTTACTCTTTGGCAATCTACGCCTCAAGAATCTTCTGAACTAGTCGAACAACTATGAAATTTTTTTGTCCCCTTCTGAATTTATGCCACTGTTTAGTGTTCACAGCATTCCACAGCAATCAGCTTCATATTGCATGAAACGTAATTTTCATGCACATGTTTTGAAATTGCATTCTGCTAGTTTCTCGTGATATTTACACTACCAGTACAGGAATAAGTGTTGAGCAATCACTTTCTATCAATTTTCTGGTATGATCAGCTCTGTGAGTATCTCAGATACCCACTGATAATTACCTGCTTTTTCCTTTGGAGAAAATTCTTTCAGTCAATCCCTTCATTAAATCTCTCTCTTATCACTCTTCTCCAGACTTTTTGCATTTTTGCTTTAGTTGAAGGTATGAGATATGAGTTATTACACATCCATATTATTGAAACATGAGTGAGCAATGTTCTTCCTTCAGTCACATAGTCCAATTTTCCTGTCAGAACAAGTAGAGGGTTGTCTCTCTCTCATACCAGAACATACTTCCTATATTTAGAAAGTATATAGAAGAGCTGCCTATTAGTGTAGGAAAGCTGGAAATATTCCTGACAGTTATTTCCTTAATACTTTAAAGAATTCTTCTTTTTTTTTTTTTTTTTTTAAGAACTAGTGCAATATTCATTGCTTATCACAGGTCCTTGAAAATGGGTTAGAAACAATTCCTGGGGCAGGTAAATTGTTTTTCTCTGTTCTGAGGAGAATCCATTAAATTATTACATGAACTCTTAAAACCATCATATTTAGGTTTTTACCTATTTTTTTCCTCAAGCTAAAAATAATCACTGAATGGGCCAAAAAATAGGCTAATGTGAACATTCTTCTTCTGCAACACTTCGCACTGAAAGCCACTCAATCAGTTGTGCTTCCTATTCAAATGATAATATATTTATTGGCATTAGTAAAAGATCGATGAGTTATTTGTTTGGAACAGCCTTATCCTGTGTAGATTTTAAATGCTATGCTATTTTCTCTGTTCATTAGACCTCTTACAGCTAAGCTATAAACTGCTGAGAAACTTTTTTTTATTAAGATGACGGCTGTTTTTCAAAGATTATTTAACTCATTATTTCAAAATTTCACTTTTTAAATGAGTGCATTTGGTGTTTTTTCTTGTTCTTGACCAGTTGGTATTAGTGAGAGCTGTAAAATAAAATTATTCTTTGATTAGATACAAAAAAGCAGTGTATTAAAGTGAAGGCATAATTGAAATTGTAATGTAGTATATGTTCAGTTTGGTATTAAGAAAATCTTTCAAAAACTTTCAGGCAACATGGCTTTTGTACATGTTTTGATGTAATTCATAATGTTGCCTCTAAAGTTTTAAGGGCAAGTAAAAGCCCTTCTCTACAAGGGCTAAACTGAACAAAGACACAGAGAGAAACGTATGAAGCCTAATTAGTACTGTTCAGTTTCTCGACTGAAAAACTAGTATAGAGAGACAGTGAATAGAAAGAAGCAGGTAGTGGTATCCAATAGCTTCCACTCTAGAAACCTGCACAAATGCATTCATACAAATATGAAACATTCTGCTATAATGATCATTTACCAACCTGAATTAGATTGATATTTATCTTAAACAGGTTAATAGCAAAGATGGACCTTTGCCATCCTTAAAGAGTAAATTCCTTAGTAGAAGTACAGTTTGAGAGCTATTTTAGCTACACACAACTAGGCAATGAATATTGAAATACTGTGTTGGATTTCACCTCTCAAGAGAAGTTTGATGTATCTCCATTTTTCACATATTTTTCTACTGAAAATTTCTCAGATTTGTATATCACATAGCAATATGATTTTCTATCTATAAATATACATACACATATAACACATAAGTATCTAAAATTCCAAGAACTATTTTATTTACTTATAAGGATCTGCCTTTAGCACAGAAATTAAAAAATATTCAGTAGTTCTGTTTTTTGACTTTTATTAGAATTTCAGTTGAACAACAACATACTTTTCTGTTAGAATAGGAAGCCTAATTCAACTCCATTATGGCTTTAACAATGGTGTTAAGGAGAGACCTTGAGAAAAGCTTTGGGCAGGACATTTGGAAAGCAAAACCTTTAGGCTTTGAGCTTCTAAATCAACAGAGGAAGGTACAGATGATGATACTGAGAGGTTTGGGGATGTGATTTTTGAGTTGGTGGGTTTTTAATCTTCTGGAAGAATTTGGGTGTGGTTTTTTTCAGATTTTTTTTGTTTGTTTTGGGGTATTTTTTCAACAGCAGTGTTTTAATCTTGTGTAAGAGATACTCTTTTTTTAGACTTTGATCTGCAGGTGAAATATAAAAAACAGATTTTTCATATCTTCATTCCTTCATTCTAAATGATGATGGCTCGATTCAAAAGGGGGTAACAGCCTTTGGTTCAACTACATTTCAACAACTGACAATCTCTGGAGAATGATGATCATAAATATAAAAATATTTTAATTCCTTAAATTCTAGAATTTTATCGCCCTTTTAATTTTTTTAAAGGCAAACCACATCTATGGGTCACTCAAAAACACCCATCTTGGTACAAAACTATCTATATGCAATTTCTTCTTGTATTGTAAATTTAACTAGCTAAAAGTCTTTTCTACTTCATCACTGCATTTGTCATTAGATATCGCATTCTCCATTGGATCATTTAGGTCCTTATTTTAAATTAGTACATAGTCTACCCTTTTATAAATTTACTTAGGGCACAAATAATTTTAATTGGCTTAAATTGTCTTAAACTTTATATACATTAATTACAATATTTTGTTAAAATTTCCAATTTCTGTAATTCTTATACTGCTATTTCCTGTTATTTGAAAAGGCAACATTTCAAAGCAATCATAGTTCCAATATCACTTTTTCATCATAACGAGCTCAAACTTATCTTCCCTTCCCTTTTCTTTTGCTTGCCATCTTTTTGAGGGTTGAGCTAAATTTCTTCTTTCTGTTACAACAGTGTTGCTTTTGTATTTCCAAGAAGTTTGGCATGGTAATAGTGGCTGACTCAGATTTTTAGGTCCCACACCTAATATCTGACCATGTTGTAAGGACAGAACAGGTACAGAATGTGCTATACATGGGGTGGCTATACTGTTGTGCAGACAATCAGCAGGGCTGTGGCCATGAAACAAGTTGATAACATCACTATCTGTTTTGCCAACTTTCAGTTTTCCTTACATTTTAGACTGCTGGTTCTGGGAATTTGTCAGCTAAAGTGAATCCTTCCCTCTATATCCTCTGGCATGAATGGGCTTATTTGTCAGAGAATACTAATGACACATAAGTGTTTGGATGTAAATTGCACCTTTCATGGGCACTCCAGAAAGCTTTTGAAAGCATTATCCTCAGTGAATATAAATACCAGTGTAATGGTATAATTTGTTAATTATGTGCTATGAGACATCATGGACCTCTCTGTGGACAGAAAGCTCCTGAAGTGAATAACCTTGGCAATTTTAGTTGCTATGAATAGGCTGACATGGTTTCATCCCATCCTGTAATGAAGCACCACAGCCACTCACTCACTTCCCCACCAGCAGGATCATGAAGAGTATTGCAAGAGAGCATGCACATTGAGATAGAGACATTTTAATTGAAAAGTAAAAGTTAATTAATACTTTGTTTTTCTTTGCTTGTGTGGACACACAAGCAAAGAAAAACAAAGTATTAATTCACTGCTTCCAATGGGCAGGCAGATGTTCAACCATCTCAGGAGTGCCCATTGCATGTAACAGTTACTTGGGAAGACAAATGTCACCACTCCAAACATCCCCCCTACTTTTTCCTCTCCTCCCCACTTTATTTACTGAGCATGATGCCATAGAATCTGGAATACCTTTTTGGTCAGTTTGAGTCACCTGTCCTGGCTGAGTCTCCTCCCAGCCTCCCGTGTGCTCACAACCTCCTTGACAGTGTGGCTGTAAGAAAAGAAGGAAAGGGCTGTGTAAGTCTGTGCAAGTCCTGCTGAGCAATACCAAAAACATCTCTATGTTATCAACCCTGTTCATACTTTGTTCAACACAACCCAAACCCAACACTATACCAGCTACTTTGAATAAAATTAACTCTACCCCAACCAAAACCAGCACAAAATAACAAACATAAAATAGTGATTTTATGGAGTTAGAAGCAGAGGAGCAAAAAAGGGTCAACAGGCTTTTAAAAAAATCTTCAAATCAGTATTGGGAGAGCAAGTCAGTTACACGTTTGATGAAGACATGGGGATGTGGAACAGAGGGGTTTAAAATGGGGCAGAAGATTTAATCCTTTTTGTATTTGAAATATAATTGTTATCAGCAGCAGACTTTTGGCTGATATTTTAAATTATATTATGTCACGACTTGTGATGTCCTTACTATGTAAGTGTAGGCTTACAACTTGTACTCAGCTTGAAAAATGTTTGTGAAGACACATCTCCTAATATACTCTAGTCAAAATATTTTTGCCTCTGTGATATCTGGGAAATTTGAAAGCAAGATGATCTAAAGAGTATTAAAGATGCTTTCTGGAAGAAATGCCAAAAAAATAATGTATTATACATCACATACTGCTGTCACTCCTTTAAATCCCTGCATGAAATACAGAGAATTTATGTAAAATCAGAAGAAGACTATATCTAATGTAAATGAGACAGTCTGTTTCCCCATCTCACAGTCACTTTTTGTTTGGAGAGGGTTCAGAGAGAGACTGTGAAGTAGAATGGTCTGTACTATAGACTATATCCAATGTAAAATTATATTAAAATTTATATATATCTTCCTAAATAAGCTCTGATGTTCAATAATAGGAATTCAAACAGGAGAAGATGAGACCAGCCCACTGATCCAATGCAGTAAGTTTTAGGATTCATCATCATAAAGTCCTTCCAGTAGAAAGAAGAATACATCTCCACTGAAACTGCAGTCAGGGAATTCTTAATTTGCAGAGAAGCACAGTTGTAACATTTGGGGGCAAAGTTAAAAAATTATGGGCCACTGAAAAACACATAAATACACAAAAAAGAAGTTAGTTGTTTAAGCAACTTAATTAGGAAAGCCTATGGCTTTAAAGTTTAGAGGAAATTAATTTTAGGAATACCTTTCCCCTTTGTTCTGCATATCAAAAATATCCTGATAATATTTATTGTAACAAAACAGCTGTCTAAACAAAATCACATAGTTCCTACTAAGATTAGCTGTGCACTACATCTGGGAACATCCCACTGCTTCTGCAATTTTTTGTTGTGGCTCTAGTCCCTTGGAAGGGGAACCACTTCTCCCAGTTCCATGGACCATAACTCCAGATAACCTGAGATCAAAAGCTGAATAAACATTAATTTCAAAATTACAATATATTGCAGATTATGTACAGAGGATCCTGCTGAGATAGTTGTCCTGAAACAAAAAAGACAACTCTTAAAAGTACATATGCTTTGGTTCTGATCCACCTGGTTCAACAAGTCAAGAAGCTGTTTGATTTCTTGTATAGTCACAGTTGGTACAAAATATTCTTTCTTTAAATACACTTCTGCACAGGGGATGAGATTTTTCTTAAGCTTGGGAGACCACCACCCAGACTGAAACTTCTCCCAAATGCTTTATGCTAGTAATATATTTGATGCTGAATCAAGATATCCAGTTTTGACGTTTCTCCTAAGTATTGACTTTTACCACACAGAATCTCTTCTGATGTGGTCATGTAGAGCAGTCTGCTAGCTGGAGAGTAAATATAACATAATGCAGTGTCCTAGAGCTTAGTCTTCTTAAATCCAGTAAAAGGAGGGGGTTCTGGAAGGAAAAATTCATAAATTTGAGAAAGATTTAAGGTTTTATGTAAGAGTCTATTTAGCTCTGTGTGTAGCTGTTATAACATGAGACCTGTTAAAAGTACTTGAATGGACCAAGTAGGACTCCTATTTTGCTGCCAAGAAAGTTGAAAATGTCAGCTCTAAATAATAATAGTTTTTTATCCTTTTTAGTATTTACTTTGTTTTAGTTCATAATACAGTTCCAACCAGGAATGGATTGAAAGCTACTCCATGAGTATTTTTGTTCTTTTCTGCTTTTTAAAATGAGAATTTAATTTCCTAGATTTCAGCAGTTTCCCAGCTCATCACAAAATGATGTCCCACTTCTTTCTTTTTCACAGGATTATGACTGAGAAAAGATAGGTGATAACTCCTTGGTGATGGCTAATCAGAACTAAACTACAGCTGAGCTGATCATGAATTTTGTGCAGCAGCAGAGGATTAATATTTAAGGGAATTCCATAGTGATCTGCAGTTAAAATGAAAGCACATTTTCAGCATATTGTGCTCAACAAGGATACGTTTCACAATGTATCACACTGAGCACAGCCATATAATATGACTCCAGTTTTTGCATGTTTTTGTGAGGAAGGGAATGTTATTACAGTTACATAAATTTTTGGTGTAGAAAATAACTCTTTCAGCTCATGAGAAAATTTCATTTGCTTGACTTTTTGTGAGCAAACAAAAAAGTTTCTTTAGCAGATGCATTCCAAATAGTTGATATAAAAAATATTAATATGTTTAAATTCTGATCCAAAAAAAGAAAATTTGTGGGTTTTTAGGTTTTTTTTTTCTCTTCTTGCATTCTTATATTCTTCAGGATGAAGGGATTGTCTGTGGTTGTCTCAACAGCTCCTTATGTATCTGGTGATAGGTTTCCTGTTCTTACTGATACATCTAGATCTTAACAAAACATCTATAGTATCCTTAGTAAGAGGAACAGAGTCAGCCTTTGTTTTTTGTCTCCAGAGTATGATTAGAATTTTATGAGTGTTGTACTACTAAACCTCAGACACTATGTTTGATCTCCTGGGCCTTCCTGACTGACTTGCTCTGTCAGTCAGAGCAGGGTTTCCCAAGTCTTTACTTCTGAGAGCTCAGTTTTACAAAACTGCACTAAACAATCTGCCTGAAGCTTAGAAATTGTGTGTTATTTGCATAATTATTTTTTTACTTTTTTTTGTCATTTTGCGATTTGCTTTTAATCCGTCTGTGCTTGCACAAGTTCAGTTCAGGATACAAACTGGGAACATCCTGGGAACATCCATACAAACTGAAGATGAAGATGAAACCCCCAAATAATTAAATACATAATACTCTTGCTATTTTTCTGTGTCATCCCTTGACAACAATAATTCATAGAATATATCAGATACTGTAATTCTTACACTGGTAGTCCATTGTCTCTGTAAATGAGTAATAGCACAAAATGTACATGAAGCTATCTGTGTCCAATGAGACCTGCTGAAATTCACTTAGTTAATAATGCTAATGTATGTCATTATGCATAAATGTGATGGGTAGGTTGCCTAAGTGCCAAAATCTACCCAGCTGCACTCTCACTCCCACTCCCCAACCAGACAGAGGGAGAAAATAAGATGAAAAAAGCTCATGGGTCAAGATAAAGATGGAGAGATCAGCCATGAAATATGGTCATATGTAAAACAGATTCATCTGGGGCAAAAGCTGAGTGGAGTTGTTGTGCAGGAGAGGTGCTCTTCAGGGTTGGGCATTGGGATCAGCACTGTTTAACATCTTAGTTAGAAATATGAACAGTGGGATTGAGTGCACCTTCAACCCTGGTTTATTTTTAAATTTCAGGGTTTATTGACAGCTGTGTGGTGAAGTTGACACGTTGGACTGAAGGGTTGGTATCCAGAGGGACCTGGACAGGCTTGAGAGGTGAGTTTGAAAAGACCAAGTGCAAGATCCTGCACACGGGCTTGCACAATCCAAGCACAAACACAGAAAATTAATTGAAAGCAGCTCTGAAGAGGAAAATTTGGGGATGTTGGTTAACAAGAAGGTCAACATGACCTGGCAATGTGCACTTGCAGCCTAGAATGCCAACTGTATTCAGAGCTGCTTCAAAAGCAGTGTGTCAGGAGATCAAAGACGATGATTCTGTCCCTCTACTTCAGCTTTGGGATCCTCAACACAAGAAAGATGTGAACCCCTTGGAGCAAGTTCAGAGAAGGGCCACAAAGATGATCAGAGACCTCTTCTATGAAGACACTTTGAGAGAGTTGGGTTGTTCAGCCTGGAGAAAAGAAGGCTCTGGGGGGACCTTATAGCACCTTCCAGTACCTAAAGGGGGCTACAAGAGATGCAGAGGGATTTTCCACAAGGTCATGTAGGGGTTAATGGCTTTAAACTGACAAAGGGCAGGTTTAGACTAGCTGTTAGGAAGAAAGTCTTAACTGTGAGGACCATGAGGCACAGGAACAGGTTGTCCAGAGGAGTTGTGAATGTCCCATTCCTGGAAGTGCTCAAGGCCAGGCTGGATGGGGCTTTGAGCAGCCTCATCTATTAGAAAGTATCCTTGCCTGTGTGTGGCATGGGGTTTGGAAGTAAATGATCTTCAGGTGCCTTTCTAACCCAAACCATTTTATGATTCTAAGATTCTATGTACTGGGTATCTCCCATTGCTCCCAGACATCTCAGTTGAACAACCCTCTTCTGTTTAGTCAGGTGATGTACAAGTCTGTCGTAAGCAGTTCCAGTACCCACAGTGACTGATGCATGCTTTATCTTGTTTGCTTCTTTTAGGATGAAATGGATAACCATCCAGAGGTATTTAATCATTTCTATTGATTAAAATGAGGACATCAGTCTTAGTCACTGGGTAGAGTGCAAATTGTAAGTTCCATTTTCCTGAATTGTTCCCATGTTTATTCCCTTTTGATTTACCCTATTAAAAACAAAATAAAACCAACAAGACAAAGCCCTTTATTGAGTCAAACCTAGAGTAATATCTTTAACTATTGCATTTTAAAACAATTGCTCTCAGAAGTTATGCAGAGCCAAAAGAGCCCAAAAACACTGTGTATTTACTTCTGTTAATTGTCTGAAAAGGGAGAAGAAAGAAAACAATTATGATCAAAGGCACCAAGATCTCAGCTGGTGATCTGGAGCAATAACAGATTACACTTAAGCAGGAAACAGCAACCTTCCATTCAATAGTTTCCAAAATTATATGTTAAGAATTTTGACCTTTCCCTGGTTTAATTGATGACAAAATATTAAGAGATAAATTCAGAAGATAATATGTGGGGTTTTTTATTCTTTAACCAACAGGTATCTGTTACTGAAAAGCTACAACACAGCGAAGTTCCTGATCAATCCTTACAGTGAAATGCTCTCCACTGTGAACAAATAAATGGTGTGTGTGAAAGATAATTAGATAGTGGCTTGGAAATAATATTATATCATCATAGCAGAGAGTCACAGGTCATGCCCACACTGTGCAACAGAGGGAAGTGCTGACTTCCTTAACTGGTGCTGACTGATTCAGCTCAGCAGCAAGCAGCAGGAGAGTTAAACCCAAGCTGTATTCTGTTTGGGCTGATTAATCATGCTAACAGGGATATAGTGTTACTGGGACTGAATAATAAAACCATGCTGGGTCTTATGCTGCACCATGGAGAAATGATTGCTTGAGCCAATGAGAATGAATATCTCTATTAAAATATTGCATTCTACAGCACAGTCCTTGTAAGTGTCAAAAGGGACTTTTGCCAGGATTTGTTTTATTGCAACAAAATAGATTTGGGTTGGTTCTTTCTTTTTCATAGGAATTATATGGGTGTTCTTATTAAAATCAGTTACGAGATCTCTTAACTGGAAGTGAATTTTTGAATAATCCAATAATTATTTCTTCAAATTTTAGTATTTCATATGATAATGTGATTTTTGTTTGCTTTTAATAATGATGTTTTCTGATGTTGCCATAAAGCCTCTTAGATTTCAGGGCTTTTGACACAGTTTTCAAAAACAAGTCCGTTATATTTCATATAGAATCATTGAATCTTTGCAAAGGTTGGAAAAGTGAGATCATAGAGTGCAACCTTTCACTGAGCATCCCCTTGTCAAGTAAACCATAGCTCTAAGCACACCGTGTTGTTGTATCTTGAATACTTCTAGGAAAGGTGACCACCTTCCTTGGCGTCCCACTACAAAGCTTTACCAACCTTCCAGTGAAAAGAATTTTCCCTAGTATCTGATCAAAACCTACCCTGGTCCAGACTGAGGGCATGTCCTCTCATCCTGTCGCTTGTTACTTGGGAGAAGAGGCTGATATTCAGTTCACTACTTCATCTTTTCAGGTAGTTGCAGAGAGTGAGACAATCTCCCCTGAGCCTGCTTTTCTCCAGGCTGAATAACCCCAGAGACCTCAGCTGCTCTTCATAAGACCTACTCTCTCTGGAGACTTCTTACTTTGTTGCTCTTTCAATACAATCCAGAGTTTCAATGCAGTGAGGGGCCCAAAAACAGTACAAAGTATTTGAGATATGACCTCACCAAACACGGGGGGATGATCACTGCCCTTGTCTTCTGGTTACACAATTCCTGGTACAAGCCAGGCTGCCACTGGCCCTCCTGGCCACCTGGGCACACTCTGGTTCATGTTCTGCTGCTCATGTTCAGCTGGCTGTTGACCAGCACCCCAGGTCCTTTTGTGCTGGGCCACTTTCCAGCCCCTCTGTCCCCCAGTCTGTACATCTGCGTGGGGTTGTTAGGACCCAAGTGCAGGACCTGGCACTTGGCCTCGTGGAACCCCACGCAATTGATCTCAGCCCATTAATCCAGCCTGTTGAGAAACCTCTGCAGAGCCTTCCTGCCCCCCTCAGGTTGACACTTTCACCCAACTTGATGTTGTGTGCAAAATGACTGTGGATGCCTTCTACCCCTCCATTCAGGAAGTTGATAAAGATATTTGATGTGGCTGTCTGGGTCCTGGGGAATATATTTGTGACCAGCCACTAACTGAATTTAACTCCACTCACCACAACTCCTTGGGTGAAGTTCTCGCTTTTCCCAAGCATACTGTTGTTTGGAGATTATGAAGTGGAAAAAAATAATTTTATATCTTGTCAAGACAAGTCTATGAAGGTTTCAAACAAACTCCATACTAAAATCCTGAGTCAGAACAATTTTATAGCAATTTAAACACTGATTCTCGTAAATTGTCAATTCCTTTAGCTCCCCTTTTCTTGTCAATATTTTGGAAGGATTGGACAGATAGGCAGGTGACAGCAGTCTGTGTCCTAAGCAGAGTCATTTAATAGTGATAAGAAAAGGAAAAGGTAAGCTATTCTGAGCTTGCACAATACTACTGCTTTTACAATGCCAGATGTGTGCAAAGCACACTAAATTTTCCTTGTGCCATAATATTTGTTTCAGTTTCTTTAGTAGGATAAAAATGATGCATATTTTATAGGCTTCTAAATGTAAAACTTTCATAAAGTACATTCAGTAAGTCACCAAATAAATCAGGAACATATTTTAAAAATGTATGAACAGTTGCCTGCTTTCATATAAATTCATTTTAAAAAATCTGTATATGTCAGAATAGTAAGTGAATTAAAGCTGTATATCTAGCCTACAGTTCTCCTAGCTTTGCTGTTAATCTTCTTCATTGTCAGAAAAACAAACATTTAGGTGAAAACTTATGATAATAGGGACTTCTTCCTACAGTAACTTTTTTTTTTCTCTGACAGTAGCCACAAAGTGACATACAAGGTCTGAAAGTACCACCTACATCAATATTTAATGAACTGCGATTGCTGACTTCTTTTGTTTGGGGTGCAGTAAAAAGAAATGTTTCCATTGCAATTTTCAACCTATTTCCACATTTATTAACACAACAGAGCATCAGGGAAGGGAAGGGAAGGGAAGGGAAGGGAAGGGAAGGGAAGGGAAGGGAAGGGAAGGGAAGGGAAGGGAAGGGAAGGGAAGGGAAGGGAAGGGAAGGGAAGGGAAGGGAAGGGAAGGGAAGGGAAGGGAAGGGAAGGGAAGGGAAGGGAAGGGAAGGGAAGGGAAGGGAAGGGAAGGGGAGGGGAGGGGAGGGGAGGGGAGGGGAGGGGAGGGGAGGCGAGGGGAGGGGAGGGGAGGGGAGGGGAGGGGGAGGGGAGGGGGAGGGGAGGGGAGGGGGAGGGGGAGGGGAGGGGAGGGGAGGGGAGGGGAGGGGAGGGGAGGGGAGGGGAGGGGGAGGGGGAGGGGAGGGGAGGGGAGGGGAGGGGAGGGGAGGGGAGGGGAGGGGAGGGGAGGGGAGGGGAGGGAAGGGAAGGGAAGGGAAGGGAAGGGAAGGGAAGGGAAGGGAAGGGAAGGGAAGGGAAGGGAAGGGAAGGGAAGGGAAGGGAAGGGAAGGGAAGGGAAGGGAAGGGAAGGGAAGGGAAGGGAAGGGAAGGGAAGGGAAGGGAAGGGAACCAAATGTGGAATCAGAAGTCCGTTTTACAAATACAGCTGTTGCCATTCCATGTTAGTGTGCTCTTAGGCTCAGTTTTCTAGTTTTCCTTTGCATTCACAGTGCTTATTCACAAAGCCAGGCTAAAATCTTCCTAGCTATGGAGATGGTTTTCATGTATGCAAGTGATTGTTATCAGCATCAAAGAGAGCTACACAGTCATCAAAGGGAGTAAAGACTGTATTTAGGGCTCATTTATTCTTTTTGTCCATGGCAAATTTTTACATCCTTTGCCATCGCTTAAGAGTACTCAGTACAGGGATGGGCATACAAAACCACATTGTAACCCTGAGATTGCTTGAGTAATGGGCTTATCCAAAGTGTATGCTGAGATTGGTATTGTATGTATTGCCATCTGACACTATTTAGGTGTCAGGGGATCCATTTCCCTCTCTTTCTCTGGAATAATGACAAGTAAGATCCAGCCAAAGAAAAAAACTTGATAAGGTGTCCTTGAGGGCTTATTCTAATGGTTGGTACAATGGTTTCTATTACACAAGAAGGGCAAAATTATTCAGATGGCAGCATTATCCAGACCTTACAAATGTGTAAAGACAGCAGGGAATATTTTCACTTCTTGCTGTAGCCCTAGCACAGATGAAGCATATAAGATTAATATACATAACTCAGCTCTTCACTGTTTGAAAAAATGCTTATGTTGTTATGATTCTCAGCAACTTGTGGCTGAAGAAAGATGAGCCTGAGATAATTCAGACATCTAAATTGCTATGAAGGGCACTATGGTAGACAATCACCAACATGTGGGTGCAACTATTACCCTCTTCCTCTGAGTCTAACTGACACAACTTTGTGAATATCTTCATAATTATGTATAGCTCCAATGCTACTGGAAGTTTCTAATTTCTCTTTGTTGCTCATAATAAACAGTATTTAATAATACAAATCATCCTACTGAAATTAATAGTATTTTTGTAAATGGTGCAAAAATCACAATGAGATTTTGCTCTGTACTATCCCTAAAATCAAAATAGAAATCTATTGTTTTGAAAGAAATTTAGTGAGGTGAAAAATTGGACAGGTTGCAGACCTCAAATAGTTGTATTTAGTTCTATGAAGCCAAGATGATTCTTCATTACCTGTTTTGTTCTTTACAGAAAAGGACCTGGAACCCCAGTGGACAAGTTAAACATGACTCTCTGGTGTAGCTTTGTATGGGAGAAAATATGCCTGAGCATCACAAGATGAACCAGTTGGAGTAATGCCATCAGGTTCAGGGTGGTGATTTCCCCCCTCCATTCAGCACTTGGGAGAGCAGTTTTGGGCTCTCCAATACAAGAAGGATATTTATGTACTGGAGCAAACCCAACCAAGGATTGTCAAGATGCTCAGGAGCTGGGATACGTGATGTGTGAGGAGAAGCTGAGAGCTGGGTCTAAAGTAAGAGGAGATATAATTGTGCTTCAGCCACTCAGTGGTAAAGCACAGGGGGAAAGACTTGCAGGTGCAGAGTCCTGCTAAAGTTGCACAGCGATCAGACAAGGGGCAATGGAGACACACGTGTCATATAGGAAATTTCAATTAGATCTGGAGATGTTTTTTCCATTAGGGTGGTCGAACACCATGACAGGCTGCTGAAGAAATTGTGGAACTTCCATCCTTGAAGATGCTTATAACTCAGCTGGTCAGAGCTGCATGCAACCTCATCTATGCTGGCCCCATTCTGAGCAGGCGGGTGGACCAGATGTTCTCCACATGACAACTTCAATCTAACATTCTAAAATTATATGATTATATGAAAACTTTCAGGTTTGGAAAGTTATCTAATGCTATTTCTGTGACATGTCATCTATCAAGCAGTCATTTCCTTACAGAATTTTTCCAAGTCGGTCAAGAATGACTCCCCCTTAGTGAATTCATGCTGACTATCCTTGATGATTTTCTTGTGTTCCTATGTCTGAACATGGCAGACAGAATTGCAGAATGGCAGAAAAAGCAGGGATAGATGCTTCGTGAAATGTTGTGTGTAGAAACTACATTCCTTAGTTAGGCAAAAGAATACATAAATTAATTACATACATTTATGTATGCAAATTTGTATTTTGGTTGAATTCCTTTGAAATATGAGATCATTGAAAATTTATAGTTTAATTCTAAAATTTGAAGTTGTAGACGTACTAGAAAAATCCTTATCCTAAAATGTATTGAGGCAGAAATTTACATGACGCATCTCTAAGAAATATATCTGTCAATAAATCATCTGGTGTATAATATGCAATTCAATCATAGGTTGGCATAGAAACCAGGTTCAGCATTCTCCCTAGCAGAGAGAAAGCAGTACAAAATCTTTAACATTTGCAAGCTGTTACTCTTAACTGCCTTATACTCTTAAAACTGAGGTTTACTGTCTAGAGACACTTGTAGGAAACTAAGCCAAATAAATCAAGATGACTCTAATTCATACCATGAATCCTTACTGGCCTCTTTCCAAATAACTATAAAATGTTGCAATTGAGGGTTTGGCTTTACTGTATATTTTGTTTTTATTATTGCTCCAATCCACATAACGAAATTCCCTGTTTAGCTTGAGGGATCCTTCAGAGTTGAGCTAATTTGATCAATACTGGTAAAGTGAATGTTGCTGTTGCTCAGCATAATAATACTTAGGGGACTACAGCAAAACTTCTCATTCTTTATATGTTGTGTGATTTTTTACAGTGATTTCACTCACCCTGCTTTTATTGAGTTTCAGTAACTTAAATGTGAAAATATGATCCAACCTCTGTAGTGAAGATAGACTGACCACAAAAAAATGGATGTGCTGTCCCAATAAGGGAGAAAACATTACATATGCAAATATCACCATTGGAAATGGTGTTTGGAGACCAAACCCCCATTTATTACAACCCTGTAGTCAGCACAAGAGAGATAAATAAATTGAGTTAGATAAATTCAGTCTTCAGTTTGTAACAACATTGTTCTAACTATCAAGAATGAGAATTATAGAACAATTTAAAAGTACAATGGTAGACAATATTTAAGAAAATTAGTAGATTTATCTTATTAGTGTTATAGGTATTATTTTTCAAGTATATATTTTGATTATGTCCAGACTGAATAGGTTTAAATTACTATGATTTCAGCTTCAGGGATCAAGCTCTCTTATACATATGTAAAAGCTCTTTTTAAAATGTAAGTGGAATAAAATAGATTACTTTTAATAATTTAAAAAATCACCAATGTTACTTATTAGAATAATGGTGATTTTTAGGTCAGATGATAAGGTGATTTTCTTGTTGCAAAACTAAATTAGTATACATTTCTTTATACAGATTAATATATATTTTATATATTACTTGTATGGATATATACAAATATTTTTCCAAGTTTAAAAGAGGAGTTAATAGTGACCAGAATGCATATTAGAAAAAGGGAGAGATGGGAAGTAATAAAAAGTAGAACCCTAATTTCTGCTTTAATATGAAAATATTCCTAACCCTGTCCATCTCTATTCCTCGGCAAGAAAGATCTGAAACTGGAGAGAAGAATTGTTGTAATAGGAAATGTTATTATATTGAGAAATAGGGACATAACAGTAACATATTAAAGAGTACTGCTTTTCCATTCAACTATAGATAATCTTTATAAGGGAAATTATGCAATTTTAAGTGGAAAATAATTGTTTGTGTTTCTGCGAACATATTTAGGAAAACTGTTTGGTTATGTATTTTAAATGCTTCAAGGATATGAAATGAAAAAAAATAAACTGTTCAATCTGGGTTTTTTTCCCAATTGTGTTCATATTTTCCCCTTTGATGGACACAGCCTTGATTGCTGGAGTTGGTTCAATGTTATAGATACCATGCAGTACCTAACTCGAGAATTCAAGGTTATGTCCACCAAAGGATTAAATGGTATCCACATATAAAATCTTTGCTCTTTTATTGCTTTTGTTACAAAAGTTATATTATATATAATGCAATGTAAAATTTCTTGAATTAATAATGGCCCAGAAAAAGAGGATATAGTGTATACTTTACCTGTAAAGTAGAAGGAAGCTAAGAGAAAATAATTGCACCTTGGGAAAACTCAGCTGTGTTATCTCCAGGAAAACTGCTGAAGGCATGCCTTTTTTTCACCTTATGTAATAATTTAATGCACTTAATAAGACATTATAATGAAACAAAGATTATTATGAGAGAAGGTTATGAACATTTGCTATATTATCTAGAAGATTTGTTTCTTATATTGTTATTTTTAGACTGCAACAGATGAAACACTGATGATTTATATATCTTGTTATTTTTAGATGTACAATGTTTGCCTCAAGGCACAACAGTGATTCTCAAAATGATAGGAAACATTTAATCAGATGAAAAACTCTCTCTCTCTATGTTGAAACAAAATATGCAGTTAAGTTTAGAATGATTAGAATGTTGGAGTTCACACATCTTTCTTGAACCATGAGGCAACACAGGAAGTAGAATTTCTTTTTACCTTCAGAGGTGATTACCTATAGTCTTAGGGTAAAAATCTATGATTGAGTCACTGTCCTTTAGCGTTTCATGTTGTTTCAGGAGGGTATCTACATACCATATGGGTAACTTTGTCTTAAGATGCATTTACATTAAGTAAATTCTACACTTATAATGTAGGAATACAAACGCAGCAGAAGGCATTTTGGTATTTTGTACATATTTGAAATCCCTAAAGTCTAGCTTAATCATGGCTGCAATGACTCAAAGTCACTCAAGGGCTTCTGTGAACTGTCCAGTTATGGTGGTCAGAGAGAAGATAAAAGCAGGAAAGTTGGGAAAGAGAGTAGTAAGAAACATCGTCCAAGAAACTTACTGTGAAAGTAAAGGGTAGCATTGGCAACAACTATTAAAATATCTCACCTGAAGTTCCGCCTACCCTTTTCCATTTTCCATTTGTATAGATTTTTGGCTTATTCACTTTATTTTGACTCTGATATAACGTTATTTGTCTAAACAACTTGCTTGCACTCAGAGATTAGCCTAATTCTGTAGTAGATATCACCTTGTTACACTGGTTTTCCTTGCAGCATCCTTTTCAATTTGTTGTAATTTAACCTCAGCCAGCAACTAAGCCCCACCCAATTGCTCAATAATTCCCCATCTGTCGCCCTGATTTTTTAAGATTTTCTAAGCCTTCTGATGTTGACATTCTTTTAGAGAGCTTTCTCACACACCTTCTGTAAATAGCACATTGTTTTGCATTCTTTTATGGAGGAGGAGAACTTTGATGGACTGTTGATTTGTCCAGTGTCAATGGAGAGGTGGCACTGTCACCCTCCAATCCACTGTCACTTTTAGAAAACTATAAATGTTAGAGTTAGAAAATAAACTTCTCCTTTTGCTCTTCACCTTGAGAGCAGCGGTGTGCACCTGTGTTCTTTCATGTTCCACAGCGACACCCATCAGTGGGAGGGAGGAGAGAACTGGAAGGTTAAAAGTGAGAAAACTGTGTGGGCTGAGACAAAGTTTAATAGGCAGGGCAAAATCCACACATGAAAGCCAAGCAAAACAAGGAATTCATTCACCACTTCCTGAGGGCAGGCAGGTGTTAAGCCATTTCAACAAAAGCAAGGCTTCATCATGCTAGCAGTACTTAGGAAGACAAAAAAAACATCCCTCCTGCTTCCTCCAGTGTTATATGCTGAGAATGATGTGATACAGTCTGGGATGTTTCTTTGGTCAGCTGGGATCTGCTGTCCTGGATATGTCTCCTCTGAACTCGTGCACCCCCGTCCCTGCACAGGTGGGGTGGGGTGGGGTGGGAGGCAGAAAAGACAGGTTTGTGTAAACACTGCTCAGCAATGATGAAAACATCCCTGTGTTATCAAAACTATTTCCAGCATGGATCCAACACACAGCTCCATAGCAGTTACCACGACGAAATTTAACTCTATCATAGTCAAAACCACCATAAAGTTCTAGATGAGTAAGAAGGTGCTCTTCATGCCATATTTTGTTGCATTCAGCCAGGCTACAAATGGCAATGTCAGTACACATGTAAACCTTAAATTTTCATGAAAATAGATCTTATTGTTTTCTCCTGAGTGGGCTGAAAGGAAACCAAATCAGAACCATCCTTTACTAACTTGCCTTTATTTACTGACTTTATGGCTGTGACAAATAAACTCATGATTCTTTTCTCACTGATGGCAATAAAAAGTAATATATCATAGTTAGTGGAACTTGAAAAGAATAAAGAAAGGCAGAGTCTTTGAAACAAGTGGAAATACTGTTGTTGTCCACAGAAGGAAATGGCACTGTACTACAATACAGGAAATTCCTTGTTTAAATGTCATGGTATCTCATCCTCTAGAATCAGTTCAAAAAGATAGTTTTGTCACTGCATGAAGAATATGATTTATAACTTTATGCTGAGTAAGTCAGCAGGATGATGAAACATTATTAAATGGCTCAGAGAGAACTTGTTCTAAGCAGGCAGCTAAGATCCCATTTGACACTGGAATGAAAGCCTTTAAGTCTCTTAGGAGTTTTCCATGAAATGCAATGGGTTTTATCTCAGGCATTAGAAAAGAGACTGAGGTTTATTTATTTGTTTGTTTTTAAATGTGTGTGTGTGTGTGTGTGTGTGTGTGTGTGCATATATATCACAACAATATGCTTCATTCTATCAGAAAGGCATACCATTTTGAAAGAAAAGAGCATTGGGTAAGGGATAAAAAGAGAACACTGAAGTATAAAATATATTCATTAGCAAAGTCTGAACATCTAGAATCCAGGAAATATATGTGGCAGTTACACTATAAGCCCCTGTACAAAACCTATGCCATGCACCTTTTTTTTTGTCTTCTCTGATTTCGGTTTTCTGTGAGTGGATATCTAATATTTGGCATCCAAGAGAAACAAATGTGTGTGGAATTTTTATCTTTTCTGTATTTCTCAAAACTTAAGTTATTTGAAAAAATGTTCAGCTGCCATGAACTTCAAAGTGTAATTAGGTCAGCCTCAATATCATGGTCCTAAAACGAAAAAAAATTAGGAATTTGTCTAATACCTCACATATTTGGCAAATGGGTACCTGTACACCTCCTAGTTCTAAGGCTACAATTAGCTTTTGAAATACTAATGTTAATCTATAAGAATAAAAAACAAAAGAGCTGAAGGGGAAAGTCACTTTTTCTTAAAAAATGCTCAATGCCAAAGATTCTCAGCAGATTACAAGAAAGTAGATACTGTGATGAGCTGTTGGCTTCTCCAAGAATACTTTCTTTACAAGGGTCTCCTGTACATTTCAATAAACTCATTCTAAAAAATGTACTTGGTTACATTTTTTTATATCTAAAGTATGGTATAGAGTTTATATAGTATATTCTTTAACTCAAATTCTGTTATTCTATAAACAGAATTTGTTTATGTAACTGATTAACTGGCATCAAATTAGGTCAAACACTGTTGACACAGTTTGGAACTGTAATTGGTTTCTCTAATTGGTAACTATAAACCAGAATGTAATCAGCTCAGAGTAAGTACACTGTGCACTATTAACCAGTAAAGTTTGGGATCTCTTGGGAAAGCTTTGGAAACTGTGCACTACAAACAGGATTAAAAGTCTATCAGCCTTGTTGTGCTACCCTGAAATTTGTTTTGTTGAGCCAGCCATACAGAAGTATAAGAACATATTTTGTAAAACAGCAATCATTAATGTTAACAGCTCTACCTTGATGTGGAAGCCTCCACTTCAGGAGGTGGAGAGAACAGATTTTAACATTATATCCTTTTCCTTACTGTAACTGACAAATCAGCTTTCAGATAAAGTATTCCTGGATGAAATGTGATCAAATTATGTGTGTCCTTTAAACAGCTCTATCTCTAGTTAATAGAGTTATGGGGAAATGATGAAAAAACAGGGAATTTTAACCCTAAAAATGTTTACATAAAATCATTAAAAAAAGAAAAAATATCTGTTTGGGATGATAAAGTATATATTCTACTCTCAGGACAAAATCCACAGAAAAAGTATGTGGCCACTTCCAGTGAATGGAGTCAGACTGATCTTAATTTGCAAAACCTCATTGTCTGAAAGTAACATCTTCCATACATCTACTAATTGAGGCTGTACTATTTCTTTGCACAAGTCATAAATTCTATGGATATGGAAATAAGACTAGAAGGAAACTCAAAGGCTCGTCTAGTCTGTGTAAAAATGGTGGGGTTTACCTATATTTTTCTAACACTCTCAAAACCAAAGATTACTCAACATTCTTAAAAAGTATCAAGGTTTTATTATGCTTTTCTTTCCATTCCCTTCCCTTCCCTTGATTTATGAACTTCATAATTTCCTGACATTACATTTTCTTTCACCTTCTCAGTGAGTTCTCTCCAACTTCAGAATCAGTCTAGAGCACCTTGTGATTTGATTGTTGCTCCTTTGCATCAGTTACTAACAATGTCTCCTTAACAGGAGTGGGGTGAGAATTCACCATTATAAACCCTGCCCAAACCAGCTCTGAGACAGCTCACAGAGAACCACAGAATCACAGACTTTAAGGGTCATCAAGTTCAAATCCCCTTGCCATGGGCTGGGACCCCTTTCACTAGGCCAGCTTGGTCAAGGAACTATCCAACCTGCCCTTGTATATTTCCATGGCTGGGGAGTCTACAGCTTCTCAGGTAGATTTTCCCCTGCCTCATGATCCTCACAGAAAAGGATTTCTGCCTAACAGCTTGCCCTCTTTCAGTTTGAAGCCATTACCCCTTTTCCTATCACTTTCTGGCCTTGTAAAAAGTCCCTTTCCAGCTTTCTTGAAGGCCCTCTCCAAGTATTGAAAGGCATAATATTAATGTACAGTTACAGAAGTTATTTTCATGTTTCTGTGGTCAGTTGTGTCATATCCTTCTTGAAGTTCAGGGCTTAAGTAACAAATAAACAAGAGAGACTCGACATTCTAGAGTGGCACAGCAACATTTTACTGCCAGCCTGGGGCAGTCTAGTTTAGAGAGTAGATGGCATCCAAAGAGAAACCCTAACTGTAAGTAGTGTCTGACAAGGTGTCTGGGGTTGCAGTCATACTTGGGTAGTTTTTTGCACTCTTTGTCTATTGGTCTTCTCATGAGATAGTAAATCTATAGAGACCTGTGTAGTGATGAATAAAACTCAAGAATAGGTGTTTGCCTAGTAGTCCTGTGTAAGCGTTTTGTTGTAATTAGACCACAGTGAAACATCTTGTTCCAGGCTACTCATTAAAACATGGCAGTCATTTGAATTTAAATTTTTTGGAGTTTGAAATTGAAAATCCTTCTAAAATTATCTATGTGTGAATATTTTTGAAAGTTATCAAGGTTAAATATTTGAGAGTTTCCTGTTTTCAGATATAAGTGAAGTCTTCTTTACCAAATCAGTCCTTTTATGAACTTAATAAAAGCATGTACTTTTTGAAAAAAGCAGTTCTTGTAAACCAGCACATAAATATAATAATGAATATTTTAAGTTGAAAGTATTTCTAATTCTTTGATTCAGGGTGTAAATTCACATAGATTTTTCCAGTCTGTGGGGCACAGAAATAAAATGTAATTAAGACAAAAAAAAAAAAAGAGGACATAAAGGACCCTGAGAGATCATCCGATCCACTGAAAAAGTCCAGCAGAAAATTGAAATATGTTGAAAACTTCTCTGTAGGACTTTTCATATTATTTAAAGCCTTCTATTAATTATTTAATTTATAGATCAGAAACTCATCAGTTCCTACAAAACATAAGAATGAGGATTTTTTTCTTTTTTTCTAATATTTCAAAAATTAGTGACGGAAAGATTTTGACCTGAACTGTGACACACTGTCTCTCTTTAAATAAAACAATTTTGAATATTGAAGCGTCATTTCATATCTGACAAGTCAAATATACTCTGAATGTTAAGCCTCAGTAGATTTGTTTTATTTGTTCATTTCAGTTTGCCTACAGTCCTTCAGGTTACAGATTGCTTAAATCCTAGAATGTACCATAGCTTGGAGTGTATAAACCAAACATTCAAATTCTCTTTATCTTCTTTACATAATACTAATTTGTTTGCTCTCAACTCTAACTCAAGAAAGAACAGTGAAATATTAATAATGCCCATATTATTCACCATGAAAAACATATGCACCTAACAGGCATGTGAAGTGTTGAATACAACAGACACATTTCCTTAGGGCCCTTTCTTTTTACAGCTGGGTCTGTTTCAATTCATGTATATGCATTTATCTCTAGAGAGAAGCTTTCTGGTAATCAGTGTTCTGACACAGTGCTATGACTCACAGTGAAGACACAGTAGAAGGGTCACAGCCTCACTAGGTAGTATCTACAGGGACTTTTTTTTTTAAGGTATCATTGTCAATACCTTTATTATACCTTGCCTTAAGGCAATTAATAATTGGACTTTAAGGACTGTCTCAAAAGGGACCTTCAGATGACATTTTTCTTGATAATCATATGTATGCACTCAGGGGTATGACCTGATCTTCTACGCCAATTAAACAAAAGCACACATGTGTTATGAGTTAAGAAGCTCCTGAGGTCTCATTGAAAAATAGGCAATAAAGAAAACACAAAACCAAAGAAAAACAAGAAGCTCATTTTTAATTGAGAAGTAAAATGCCTAAGTACAATGTAACTCCTTTCAATTGTAGCTGTAACACTGCTTAACAATTTGGTCTGATTTAGGATTAGGTTGGCTATTACTTTTTTCTTGTTGAACATCTTTGTTCATGTCCTTTCAATTTTTTTTTTTTCAATCAACAGTATAGAAATAGCCCTGCTTGAAGTCAAGACTTACATAACTCAAAATTCTATTAGAATTTGGAATTCAAATTGTGCCTACTGGAGACATGATACTTGGAAGATGATGAAAGAACACCCTGCCAAGAAAGCAGTGGAGAAATATGACCATAACAGAAGTCTGAAAACTGTAGGAATGTCCTCTTTGCCACAGCAGCAAATGAACAGGACTCTAGGGGTGAGGTAATGCTGAAAGGACTAGGAACATAGGTGACATTTTCCTAGATTGCTGATGAAAGGGAAGACATTTCTTTCAAGGTTATAAATACTGTGTTGCACCCAGGGAACCCTGCCTAAGAAAAGGGGATGTCTGGACAATAGTTTATTTGACAAAGTGAGGAGATATCATCTCTGAAAGCAAATTCCCTCATTCAAACAGCAGAGCTTTCAAGGATACTAAATAAAGGAAAGTGGATAAAGAGAAAAGAAGGTATAGAAGCAGAGTAAAGAAGTGATTCTCAAACTCCTTGTGTAAAAACAGAATGACCAGAGGTTCATTTCAAGTATTGCAGCACAGATGCATCAGTGTGTAAAACAGAAAACGAATTAAAAATTCATTGATAGTGCAGAGTTATAATTTCTGTGGGGTTAGAGAGTTTTCATGAGATAGTGCAAATTGTTGGAGTGCTGCACTGCATAAATACTGACTCCATTAAAAGAGCATGAAAGCTAGCTGCAAGAATTATATTTCACAAAGATAGTTGAAAAGCTATGGTAAAGTTAGGGAGAAAGATCCATCTTTCAGGTGCACAGCGGTAGGACGAGGGGCAATGGACGCACAAGTTGCCATATGGAAAATTCCAATTACATCTGGATATGTTTTACTGTGAGGGTCATGAGACAGCATGGGAGACTACTGTAGATGTGGAACCTCCACCCTTGAAGATCCTCTCACCTCAGCTGATCAGAGCTGTGAGCAGCCTGATCAATGCCAGCCCATCTTTGAGCTGTAGATGGACAAGATTACATACAAAGGCCCATTGCAACCTGTGTCATTCTGGAATTCTACAACTATTTTGCAATAATTAAGAATTTAGATGTATGTGATTTTCAAGAAATAATAGTGCTATTTGCCAAGGAAATAATTCAGTGGGGTTCTAAGGTTTCCACATTTCTGCTTTCTGTACTTGCAGGTTGATGAGTAGTGGTTCCAATGATGCTTTCTAAGAAGAGAAGAAAAAGCACATGCAATACAATAACTTGTTTGTTACCATCTGCTTTTACTTTTCCCCATCTTATTATTCCCAACTCTCCTTTGGATATAAACAAAAGGTATTATATATATGTTTATAATAAGCTATATTTATGATTGCTTTTCTGCTCTGTGTTTATGCATAGCAGAATTTCCTTATTTTTATTTAATATCTAAGTTTTAATAGAAAGTCTCACAAATATTTTAAGTTCTTTTACTGAAAGTTTAAATAGGGCAGTAGAGTAGTGAAAAATAAATAAATTATAATTTTTAGCTAGATATAAAGGTATTAGTACCTGAGCCACTTTAAAACTAAAGCGAGGTATTAGACAGTAGAAATTAAAGAGTTCTAGAACATTGCTCTGTAAATTCAAAACACAAGTTCTAGTTTCCATATATCTGTTACTTCTGCAATAATTCTATTGAATTCTAAGAATATCTGACTTCTACATATTACCAAGATTTGGAATTCATATTGGGTCATTTTCATGAGAATCTACTCCTATTTTTTCTAGATTTTAGGTTATGGGCTAAGTGTCATACTTTTACAGTTTGGCCACAAAAATAGATCTAAAAAAAATTACTGCATTTGAATTCAGGTTTCCCCAGTGAAATTATAATCTGCTGTGTTTTCTTGCTGTATGAATTTGTAACTGTAGATGTCATTGGTGACTCTAGCACTCCTCTTCCTGTGATAGATAATTCTCAGCGCAGTCAAGTGATATTAAAATTTTGCTATCAGTCCTGGTAGGTATAGTGCTTCATTTTGCCCTTCAGTCAGGCCAGCAACAAATGGAAATTATATCTAAGAAATGTTTTTGTTCTGTTTTCTTTTACCATTACGATATGGCTTCACCAGTAAAACACCCCTGAAGGGTTTAATATTTCATCTTAACTAATCACTCAGACATCTTTTAGATCTGATCTAGGTATCATTTTTACTTAGTTATTATAGTTTTGTTCAAATCAAAGACATATTAGGTTGTCTCTTTCTATTTGTAAATGCCCAGGTTTCACAGAAGATAAGAAAGATAAGAAACGGATTTTATTTATTGTATTTTCCCCAGTAATTGTTTGGACCTGAAAGTTTTCTGCAAACGAGGTAACAGCATTGGTTTCTAATAGCTTTTATCTGACGAAAGGCATTCTTTCTCTTTTCCCAGACTGTAATTTTATTACTTGTCAATTTGTTGGCAGCTAACACAGTTGGCTTCATAACTTGATATAACTCTTGGGTTCTAGGCCAACGCACACAATATCTTCTAATAATTTTACAGCAATTTGGGGTTAATATCATAGAGTCATCAAGGCTGGAAGAGACCTTTAAGATCATCAAGTCCTACCATCAACCCGAGCACTACCACTGTAACTCCTAAACCAGTAAAACATATCACCCAGCACCAGATCCAGATGCCTCTTAAACACCTTCAGGGGGGGTGACTCCCTCATCTCCCTGGGAAACCTATTCCAAAGCCTGACCTCCCTAAAAGTTTTGTGGTTTTTTAAAATAATATATGGTTATATGTAAATAAAGTTTATATAGCTTATATGTAATTAAAGTTTATTTAATAATTTTAGAATGATTTCTCTGTCTCCAATTGGTTTTTGAATAAATCTACCAGTTTTATGATAAGCCATGATGGGAACAGGCCTTTTTTCTGGTACCCCCTCTTTAGGATTGAAAGACTTATTTTTCAAGACAAGCTTTTCTAGTGATTACTTATCATGTTGTATTCAGTCATCCCTGGGTCTTTAGAACTGGAGCTATTCCAAAACCTTTTCTATTACTACACTTCATGACTGATGTCCAACTGTCAGCATGATCCACAGCCTGCAAAGAATTTTTTAAAACTTCCGATCAGTTCTTCGCATGAGATGTTGAATTCTTCAGTTTTACGAAGTGTCTGCGGCTCATTTATTGTTTACATCAGTACAAAGATTTGCTGTTGCTTTTGACACAAAAAAAAAACTTGAAATGAGAACAATACAGCAAATTGCAATTGATTACGCATTTAAGTTTGATAGCTTTTTGGATACCTATTTTGCAGTTCTGAGACAAACATAATATTTAAAATATGAGACATTATAAAAATCAATATTTAACCTTAATATTCATTGATAACATATAGAAAGTAGATCTGTTCAATTAAATAATGTGACAAAGTTTCAAAGCAAATAAATTGGAAGTTTTGTGTATGGTATATCATAAAACTATTTTTACTGGTTTCTGATATGTTAGGAGAAGATAACAGGTTATTGTTAACAGATAAAGGTGCTGGTCATGAATATAGCCAGGAAAATATTTAAAATTACTTATAAATAAAAAAATATATATATAATTATCAGAAGACTTTTTTTTTTGTAATTTCAAAGTCATGCTGGATATTACTTGAACTCATTCAAATTGTTACAGATGGTGGAATAGATTCTTATGGGTTTTAATATGTATTTGGCTTGAGCTAGTTATATTACATAACACTGAAAAAACATTGAAAGTGAAAAAAACATTGTGAAAAAGTGAAAAAACATTGAATGTGGTATTTGAAGCTTAGATTAATTTCAATTAACATTAGGTATCCAAAAACTAAAGATCTCACCTCAACTACATTGACTCCACAGACGCTAAAGAGGATCTTCATCTCACTGATGAGAAACAACTTTTAGCATAAGGTAAGTTACATTCTGAAGGAGCTTATATCTATCATAAAAGAGAAAAAGAAAAGAGAAGATAAGTGATTAGGTTGCCTTAAGGTGACAAGTTTTAAAATGAAATAAAATCAGATAATACAATTCTTTGTCAAAGCCATAGAAAAAAAATGAGTATGATATGCCCTTAACTTGTTTACAGTACTAATTTAATAGTTTTACTTCGATATGTCACCAATATGTAATTGTAGTACATCAGGTACTTATATAACATTGCAATATTAGAAATTCAAACATTCCTCAGGCTTTTACTATGGACAAATGAATGTTAGAAGAGTAGGTTTTTGCAGCTTATTGTCTTCTGGCTTTCTTTGCCTTACCACTGGATGCAGCGTGGGCCAGTTCCCATTTTTTTTCCCCAGAATTGGGTAGCACATGGAGATTTCAGTTTTGCTTTCCTGTTAAATTCATGTCTGACTGCCAGATCTATCTTAACCTATTTAATGAGTAAAGAATAATGATAAATAGCTGATTATCTTGACCAAGAGCAATACAGAATTTGTATAAAGACTCTAACTCTGTAGTGGCCATAGGCAGACCTCAAGTTGTGTCTACAAGGGACAAAATTAAGCAGTTAAATGCAATAGTGTGGTTTAATAAAAAGAATCCAATATCTGTCCAGCTGAATTTATTTCACTTTTCCGCTAAAAGAAGGAAATAAAAAAATGTGTAAGACAAGAAATTTGCCAACAAATTCAACATTTACTACTGAAGCTGTCAGTTATATATTACAAAAGTAAATATGAAATATGTCATGTGTTTATTTGGTTTTGAAAATGCATATTCAAGTCTTTTTTTTTTTTCCTAAGTGTAAAAATTTTCATTCTTAAAACTATCAGGAATAAAAAAATTCAGTTATATGAGTCACCTGATAGGACAACAGTTAAAGAAATTTCATTTAAAATTCTGTATCTTCATTAGAAAAGCAGTCTTTTATTAGCACAATGTCTAAAACTAGCATGTAAATTAACTTTTGGGACAAATTAGTGAAAGCAGTAAAAAGGATAAAAAGGGAAGCTACTGTGGAAAGTGAATTAAAATGGGAAAGGAAATTAGCTGTGGCACTGCAAACCACAGGGGCTTTTGTGTTGAGTGTAGTTCTGTCACTTTCACTGCCAATGCTGTATTTGCAGAGTTTACATTCTCAGCAGCATGAGTGTCTGCCAGTGATGTATTGCAGAAAGGCTATCCTACCAAATACATATAAATACATCATTTCTGAGACTAAAAGGTACCAACACAATGCAATAAAAGGAATTAATCTTTACTCAGATTATTTTAGCTAAAAAATAGGACTATAAAAACTGATTACATGAGATTGCTGCTTTATGGAGGGAAATAAAATCTTCTGTAAAATGTTCTTTGCTAGGAGAAAATAAACCAAAGGTGGTCAAGTAATGAATTAAATGATATTTTTGAGAGGACCAAAATGCAATGTATTGTAAAATATTAGAGTATTTTAGGAGGGTCTTAGAAAAAGGTGATCATAGAAACTGCTTTCTTTCTGTTTCCTAGTCTTAACTGTAGCTGAATCTTCCTGTGTTTCTAGAAGATTCTGAAGCCCTTAGAGTGAGAGTGTCAATCTGCCTGGAAGATTTACTACTGAATCAATTTTATTTGGTTAAACAGGCACATTTCTTCAATTATGCCAGAATCTTGACACTGCTTTTGTTCCTACCGGATATTTTAGCTAAGAGGGAATGAATGCACTGATATAAAAGCAAAGAAACTAATGGGAACAAGAAAATATTAAGGAAGAAACATGTTTGTTGTTTCCTTTTTCCAGGAAAATCTGGGCAAATTCCATGCAAGATTCTGGTCTATCAGAAACTGAAGGATAGGAATGTTTTAAGCGTGATGCTCTCACAAGTTAGAACTGCTCTTTCAGATAAAGACTAAGGTAAAAAAAGTTGAATAAATAAATAAATACTAGAAATAGCCTGGCAATAATTTACTGATAGAATTCTTCATTTAGATCAAGTAAATTATGGACGCGGAAGTATTTCAAGGACTTGACTGAACAGTGAATATCAATTTGTCTCAACTTTGAAAATGCTACTTTCTTATTCAGGCATTTGTAACCTTAATTCAATGTCAGAGAAATAATCAATATTAAGAATATCTTAGAAATTTTTAAAAATAACAAATTTATTCCATTTGGGAAATAAAACACAAATACATGGGAGGAATGAAAAAAAATTAATATGGATAAAATAGATTCTTTCTTTGGACATAGAAATAGAATAGAATGGATTGATCATCCAGTGATCATCCAGTCTAGCTGCCTGACCAATTCAGGTTTGAACAAAAGGTGAAGCATATGAGGCCCAAATGCCTCAAACACTGACAGGCTTGGGACATGACCAGCTCTTTAGGAAGCCTGT
The DNA here is from genome assembly GCF_963513975.1 of Fringilla coelebs. Lineage (NCBI taxonomy): Eukaryota > Metazoa > Chordata > Aves > Passeriformes > Fringillidae > Fringilla > Fringilla coelebs. The sequence goes on along the minus strand of NC_140029.1, from coordinate 23,179,615 downwards.
TCCAGGGCATGACCACCCTCCCTGTAAAGAAATGCTTCCTAACATTCAGCCTAAACCTCCTCTGGTGCAGCTCTGAGTCATTCCTATGTAGTCTCCCTGGATTCCAGGGAGAAGAGCTCAGCACCTCCCTCTTCACTTCCCCTCCTTAGGAAGCTGCCCTGAGGTCACTCCTCAGCCTGTCCCAAAGGACAAGCCCAAAGTCCTCAACTGCTCCTCATCATATAAATCAAAACAGATTTCCTTGCACCATACTCAAATTCTGTTTAACATGGATATCCTGTAATCACATAATGCATGTATGAGATAAGTAATAGAGAAGTTGAAAACATGAGAATGTTGTATTTATTATGTATTGCAATCTGTGGAACAACTCTGCATTTAGTTTAATGGTAGTTATTTTTATGTTGGAATGAATACCATTAATTTCACCATTCCACTCCACAAATTAACTCACTTAAAAATATATATTTTCCCTAAACCATCGAAGGCTTACCCTTAAAAGAAAATCTGCCACTTACAATGATCAATCATTTGAGACTACCATTTCAGGTTTTAAATGGTCCACAACAAGCTTTGAAATCTTGTTTAGTTCTATTTGTTCTATTAGCTCTATCTTCCCTTACAATGATCACTCTAGAGTTGCTATTAAATATTTAATCATAATAATATTATTAATATCTGACTAGAATTCAGAATTGTAGGAGAAAATATCTATTATGCAGTGACCTTTATGTATAAGCACTGAAGGCTAAATGTTAAGAAGGTGCTTGGTCTCTGCCTGGGTATGATTGATTATCATGTTATCACATCCTGTCTGAATTAAACAAGTTTATGTTCTACTACACAGAGCAAAATTTTCCATCTTTGAGATGTGTATATCATATCCATGTGCTTTAGAATTTGTTTGTGCGTGTAGATACTACAAGTTATATATGAAGCCAATTAAACTAAATTATTAAAAATAATTTACCTAAATTAATGCATTTAAAGTACACTTGCTGTAAATACATTATTTAATTCTATATTATAATATTTTTGTTTACCAGAAGTAACTTCTCCCCATGCATTTTTTCATTCTTGTTGTGTACGGTACGAAAAACACCAGAATAAAGTTTAGTAGTATGATTTAACTTCTTCAATTCTCCAAACTCATTCACTTTCCCTCGTATTTTTATTATGCTTTTCCTACTTCTATGAAAATTTTAGATAAGTAGAAGACAGGGTAAAAGACAAATAGTTGCTAGATTCTGTTGCCAATAAATGAATAGAAATACAAGAGGAGAAAATGACCAACATACTAAATCTCTTGTTCTTAATCCAGTCCAGGAGCTTTTTTGCCATTATGGTTAAAAGGCCAAAGGTGTCTTATACCAATCTGAAAGTGCAAGATCTTGGAATTTGTGTGGATTTACATTGATCTGAAACAGTGTTACCTAGTAATGGTTCAGTAGCCAAGTGACTGTTACCCAGCCTATTCCACCTTAAGGTCAGAAAAACTTTATATAGTGTGATAACCTAAGTAACTGCGTAACAAAGAACAGCTTGCATAACAAAGAACACATTTTGTGTGTTCTACTGTGGAACTCTTTATCAGGAAACACATATGAATGAAAAATGTTTTAAGCTCCAAGAACAAGTAGGAGAAAACTGTCGAGCACCAAAACTGCTTCCTCCAAACTCAAGATGCTTAAAACTGTCTGAGACAATTTTTCCCAACTTTGAACATTGATATTACTGACCTTAGGATGCAAGAGAACCATAAACCTCTTTTCCTCCATAAACCCATTGCAAACTCCTGATTCCACAATCCTTGGCCAACTTAGCACCAAGGAGCCAAGGCCCATCTCTACTATGCCAAAAGTGGGTAGTTTTGCCTGAGATTGCTGAAAAAGAGCTGTGAGAAAACCTGAACAAGAAAATAATATTGCAGGCACCAGGAAAACTTTTGACATGGGATCTTTAATAATTCAGACCATCAAAAGAAGACTCCGAAAAACTTCAAGAGGAAAACAAACAAAATCTTAAAGGGAAAATGAAACCACCAAAAAACCCAACAACATCAACAACATAACAAACAAAGAAGCAACCCCCCCAGAAAAAAACCCCAACAAAACAAAAAAACAAAAAAAAAAAAAACAAAAAAAAAACAAACCCCAAAAACCCGCCCCCCAACAATACAAGAAGTGTAGAAAGTAAATCAAGTTATTAAAGCAAATTATTTGGTCAGTTCAACAGAACTTATTATTAATTATACTTAGCAAGTATATTGTTGTAGGATTCTAGAAACAAAAGCTTGCTGAACTGAAGGACAAGGCAGCATTGTTGGAGTGACTGTCCCCATTCCTGGAATAAGGAATGAGAAGGTACCAATGAAGACAAGGAGCAAGGAGGACTAGGGTAAGGAAAAAAATCAAAGACAGGAGTCATAAAGTAAAGATTATATCTGCAAGGGTGAGGTAATACAAACAAATAAACCAAACTCCCTTAGAAGCACAACTGCCATCAAGTGGCACAAAGAAAAAGAAAAAACGCCAGCAAGTCAAAAAGTGATGGATTTTATATACAAAGAATAAACCACCAGTCAGGCTAACAGGCTGGTTCTTTGTCTCCTGACTGACTCTTGTCAGGCAACTAACTGCAGCTCAATTGCCTGGACCTGACATGGACTGACAGCTGCCATGTTTGATGCTTCATGCTTCAGAAACACCAAGTGATTCTTGCTACACATTTTTATTTTACTTTCCCTTGTATTCTTTGCTTTATAATAAATATAATCTCTGAATGAAACTGCTTTTCTCATGATTGAGTCATCTAAAATATCCTTCTTTCCTTTGAATTGTCTAATGTCTATCATGGTATAAATTCAGGACTAGGATTTTAATTCTGTCCAGTCAGTTTTTGTTGTCTCCCCTCTGACTACATAGTTTTTATACAAAATATCTTGCAAAACAAACACAAAGAAACCTCGACCAGCTGTCTTCTCTTATTTAAATATTCAATGATCTAATGGAGTACTGAAGACAGCAGAAGAAACTTACCAGCTAAAAGCAACTTGATGAGGGAGTCATATTTCCATTAAATGTAAGATAAAAGGAGGGAGAGGAGGAGATGGTTTATTATGTTGCATTTAGGTGTGAAAAAAATAGTGCATAAATATTTCAAATATTTCAAATATTTCAAACTTGAAGTTCTGGGAAGTTTACAGACTGAAAAATTCATATATATTCTTTCTGCAACTGTATATATGGCTTCAGAATTTGAGGAATTTGAGGAATTTTTAAAGGTGTTGGAATATAAATAAAATTGAAGCAGTACAAATAAAAGAGAAAGGAAGTCAAATCCCATTAAAAAACTGCAAAATCGTTTGTAGCTAGGATATATTATCCCATTCCATCTTTTAAGTATGGCTAGAGTGAAAGGAGAGTTTAGCAGAATTGCATAGTCATGGACTAAATGCTGCTAAGCCTAAACAAAGACTAATTTTGGCTGGACTGATCTCAAGTATGGCGATTGTTCCTTTTTCATGACTAGCAGGTTGAATAATTTGTTTAATCTCAGATTTTTTTTCATATCTCCATGATATGAAAAATCTTAAAAAAAGATTTTTTTTAAAAGAGCAAAGACAGAGTAGCTGCATTTTGTAGTCTAAAAATATTGGCCATACAATACCATGATTTCCATGAAAGAAAAAAAATTAGGAAAAAGTCACACTTGACAACCATAGCCATACTCAGTAAATGTGCAGATGCGTAAGTATCCTCTTGCTTGTAATGAAGTAATTCTAGGGGAATATCAGATGCTAGTACCTTAAATGGAAGATTATGAAAAAGATTATCTCAAGATCATTCTTGTCTAGCTATTGGTAATGGCAACAATTATGAACCTTAATCACTGACCAAATCTAGGGCCTTGTTCAAATATTTCCGTAATAGCAAAGCCAAGAGGAAGGACCATGTAAGTGTTAACCCGCAACTGTGGGTTATGGAACAAGTATTTCTATTAAAAAACTCTCTGAACAAAGACTTTCTTTAAAACTTTAAATGTTTGTAAAGAGTACAATGGCATTATGGCTATAAGTTATCTTTAAAAGGCTTCATCCAGAATGTTTCTCTAAATGAATTTAAAAAGTGGTCTGAGAAATAAATGGGAGGAGTCATCCCAGACCGAAACTTTGTCATGAAAATGAAGCTACAATATTTATTTTCATTATGACATTAAAATCAATAAGTATACTGTGTATCTTACAAGAAAAGTTTTCGATGGAAGAAAGAGTCAATATGTCTTAAAATAAATGAAAATTATTTTTGAAAAGGTATGTTATAAAAACTTTTACAAAGTCTTACAGAAAAAATGCAAAAATTATGCAAATATTTTTCTCCCGGAAAATCTAAAGTAAATTATTAATATCTGGATATTTGGAATAGTACATAGAACATTTAAATTATTTAAATTCCTTTTAAAAATTATGCATTTTGGTTTTAAATAAATTAATTACTTTAGCCCATTTTTTTCCAGTGAAGTCAATTATTTCTAACTCCATTCCTGACTCTATATTTTTTTAGTATGACTGAACCCAGCTCAGCTAAGGAGCTGATGGGAAAAAAGAGAAAACTATTGTTTTCCTCTAAATTTTACTGCATTCAAAGGCCAATGAAGTCAATAGAAATCTTTCCATTACCTACAGTGAGCTTTTCATCATGCCACAACTTTATGCTTCAAAGGATAGCTCCCACTTATCCTTTAAGGTTTTTCCCTCTTTTAGGCATCATAACTTTACTTCTCTATATGCCTCCCTTTTTGTATTTCTTTCAGAAAATTTTGGCCCACTTTTTCTTCTTTATTAAAGAAGATTTTATGGAAAATGCAGCCGATACAATTGCACAAAACAAAATAACTCTATGCGCAGCAAGAGGCAGACTTCACAACTTTTTGCGAGGGACCAAAACCCATCTTTACTCTGTTGTCCACAAGAGATTTAAAAGTTTTGTTTGCTCTGATGTATTGGTTTTGCATGGCCTGTTTTTTGGTAATGGTGGGGGGAGAGGGGCACAGAGGTGCCTTCTGTGAGAAGCAGTTGGAAATTTCCACCATGTCCAGCAGCGCCAATCCCTGATGGCTCTGAAGATGGACATGCTGCTGGCCAAACCTGGGCCAATGAGAGAGGTTGGTAATGCCTCTGTGATGACATATTTAAGGAAAAAATCGAAACAAAGTACACAGAATTTTTTCTTCTAGCCAAAGAAGAGGAGGAGATGACAACATGTGAGGGAAACAACATGGTGACACCAAGGTCAGTGAAGAAGCAAGGTGAGGAGGTGCTCCAGGTGCTGGAGCTGAGATTCCTCTGCAGGAAGAGGTGAGACCATGGTGAAGCAGGTGTGCCTCTGCGGCCCGTGGGCATACACAGGGGATGCAGAGATCCACCTACAGCCCATGGGGATCCACAGGGGATGCAGAGATCCACACACAGCCCGTGGGGATCCACAGGGGATGCAGAGATCCACCCACAGCCCCTGGGGATCCATGGGGGATGCAGAGATCCACCCACAGCCCGTGGGGATCCATGGGGGATGCAGAGATCCACCCACAGCCCGTGGGGATCCATGGGGGATGCAGAGATCCACCCACAGCCCGTGGGGCAGGTGCTCATGCTGGAGAGGGTGGAAGCCTGGAGGAGGCTGTGATCCAGTGGGAGGCCCGGTGGAGAGAGGGGCCCTGATCCCAGACTGGAGCAGCCTGTCTCTGGAGGATTGCACCCTGTGGAAGAGGGACCCATAGCTCAGCAGTTTGGGGAGGACTGTGTGCCCGTGGGAGGGACTCATGTTTGCAGCAGGTGTGATATGGCTGCCACTGGTGAGAGTGGTCCCACCCTGAAGAAGATAATGGAGAACTGTCTCCCGTGGGGAGGGCCACACAGTCTCACGGGGGATAGACTCCTCTCCTAGAGAAGCAGAAGAAAATCTTGCTGATGACCAAAACCCTCATGCCTTGTCTCCCTGCACTCTCAGTCGGAAGGAAGGAGGGAAGGGTTGGAGGGAAAAAGGTGTTTGAAGGGCTTATTTTGCTTCTCATTATTCTCCTCTGATTCTATTACCAATACATTCACTTTGCACATTCACCTTAAAGTTGAGCCTGTTTTGCCCTTGAAGTTTTTCTTCTGGTCCTTGTCTCACTCATGAAACCTTTGTTAAATTTCTTTTCTCTCCCCAGCTGGGGCAGGGGAGGGTGAGCTAATGATTCTTGTGGGTGCCTGGCATTGGGCCAGGGTCACATCATGGCACCTGAATACCATCCTTGGTGCTTATATCCAGAAACAGATGCTTATATATGGAAGAGACATTGGTGAATTCTTCTAGACTCAGCTGCCCTTCTATGTCTGAAATATTTGTATTGTTATTTAGAAAGAAAGTGGTTCTCTCTAGGATAATCCCATAAAAAGTAGCAGATGTTGATTATCCTCCTTCAATTTATTTTTTATATATATATATATTTAATGAATACTTTAATGTAACATGAAATTCATCATCATAAAGTGAAAGTATATCATCCCAGACAGATGGCTTGAAGTATGACAAGTGTTTTGTAAGTATGACATTTCTTACCAAATAGAAGTAACTGAGAACAAGGGGAAGGAGATATTACGATAGAAATAATAATTAAAAAAAAATATGTCCTTGTCAATAAATGTAGTGACAACACCCTTTAATCTAGTTTATGTCTGCTAAAATGAGTGACTAGAAGGTGTATACTTTATGGATGTGTGTGTGTGTATATATATATATATAGTACATGTATATTACATGTGGTTTGTGTTCAAGTAGAATGAAAGCTGGATTTAGACAGAGCTATTTTAAGCATACCAGTTGGTACTGCACTGAGACAAAGGAATAACTTCTTAGTATAAGGTGTAATACTAAGTTAAGGAAACTTTAAAAAAACCCTTGAAATATGAGTCCTTATCCAAAAGGACTTTCTGCTGTACTCAGCTGTTAGTTAATGCATTAGCAGCACAAATCTATCAATTATTTTCACAGTCTTCCTGTCGGTACATTATGGAGTGCACTCTTAGCAGAGAGGAAAATTTATAAAAATAGTTACAGAGTTCTTTCAGAAGTCTGTGAGCTAGTCAAATTCATATCTTTGATGATTATGAAAGATGTGGTATTTAAGTAGGACATATTGTGGAGATAATGACTAATTAGAGTTCTTGACACCATTAAAACTTAAATAAGTTTAGTTTTCTGAGCCAAAATAGGCCCATTAATTTTAACAGTAAGTTTGTTTCTTTTAACTATGAGAGTCTTAAAAAAGGTATTGCCTTTTCCCACTAAATCAATAATCATTATTAATGATTATTTAAATAAATAATCATTATCAATGTCAGAATAGAAGCGATTATGGGAATTTTAAATTTAAAAATCAAACTATTAAATTTAAAATTCTAACAATTTTTTTTGTATCAGTTATGTCTACAATTTCACCCCAAGGATAAGGTTTTGGAATGACAGCATACAATACAGAGTAGGAATAAGGGAAAAGAAGCAAACATTGATCAGATCCCTCAGGCATATTTAGGTGTCTCTTTTAACCAACAAAGTGAATTAAGCATGTATATGCTTTTGAAGATCTTGTTCTTAACAGATTGCTGTAGTTGAAAAAAATAACAAAAAGCACATGTTATCAGGGAAGTAGAGAGGGAAGTTGCAATGACGATTCTGTTTCCCCAGAGAATATTCACTAGACTCTTATGTCAAATAAGTCTGGTTTAAAAAAGTAACCAAGGCTTGTGTGAATCTTGATGCTTCAGAGCAAAAGTAGGCAAATATTTAGTTAGTTTCTCTGTGTTGCTCCCTGAATTCCTTGTGGACTGGAAACAGCCTATGCTTCCAAGAGGAGCAGGACCTGTTTGCCCTGATGACTGAGACGAGGAAAGGGGTAGACGTGGGACTGCTTTTCTTTGCCTCGGTATTATGTACGGAACTGAGGGAGCCAAATCTTTAGTCTAATGTCATAAATCAATAATGTGAGGGATGTCCAGCTACAGTTTTTTCTTTACCATCTGTACATATGCCTTTCAGAGAAAAGCTCTCTAGCAAGTAATTGCCTACACTAATTGCCTTGCAGTTCAATGAACACATCTTGAAGAAGCACCACAGAGGGCAAGTTGGAAAAAATTCAAATTATCCAGAGTCATTTGCTTGTCTGGAAGACTAGAGTTCAGCCTCAGACTTTACTGGCATTTGATTATTTTAAAAAATAATGATATCTACATTTATTTAAAGTTTTAATAGTTTTCAAAAAAAAAAAGTAGGTTTGTATTTCATTTTAAAAATCCTATTTATTGACAGAAATTCTGATTATACCTTTTGTACTGTGATAATTTTCCATCTAATTTAGACTCTATTTGAAAGTCTTCACTTGAATCTTTATGCATAGTATGCTAATTAATTAATATCAACTAAATTTGTGTTTATTTAAAGGAAAATGCACATTTAGAAGGAAAAGAGCAAATACTCTGCAAAACGAATAAAAGATGGATAACTTAGTGGCTGCAGCAGACACAATACTGCATTTCCAAAAAAGTTATGCTAGAAGACTTTAAATAAAGTAATCAATGAAAGTAAAAGTTCTCAAAGATCTTGACAAATAGTAAATCTGATTAAGAGGAAAACGACAAGTCCAGTCAATATGAGGTAATCTTGGGTCCTCAAATTGGAAAGACATTCACACTTTTAAAGTTTCTCATGCAAGGGAAACTTAGTAAATGCTTTCTTGTCCTAACTGATTCACACAGAGGAGTCCTGATAGAATAAAGAATGAACAGGAAAGGTCACTTTTTTCAGCCCTCTGAAACTGTAATTTGAATCTAACCTATCTCCCTGTTGTATAGCAAGAGTGTTATCAGTTATGAAATCACTTAATAGGAGTGCTTTACTCTTAATGACTGAGAGTTAACCAAGGCTGCCAGAGTTTGCTGCAACAGCTATATTGATTTAGAGGGATAATTGGAAGCCAATCTAGGATTATGTGAGAGAAATAAAAGTCTCTGGAGAAAAGAGGTCTTGCAGTTGAGATCACATAGTACTAGTATGAGTTTCAATTTTGTGAATGTTCACACTCCCACAAATTAGACACATGTGATACAGAATTGATAGGTTTTGGAACTAAAGAGGCATTTTGGATAAAGGAGAGTTATTCCTTGATGACAGTAAAGAGGTGAAAAGCATGCAAATTTTAAGTATTATAACAAACAATAAACCAAACCACCAGAAATATCAAAACTGGTTTTAGTAATGTAGGAAATAAACAGGAGATACTGCCAATCTGAAGCAATATATGATATTTCACTGTTTGCTGTAAAAATATTTTACACTTTCAATGGTCATATGGAAGGAAAATTTTATGTACGGGAGAAGGACAAGAGAAGGTGAAAGAAAGGCTTAAAACCTTATTACTGCAGTCAGTATTCAATATTCAAAAGCTTATACCTTGGTGAAGTCAAAATCAATTTTTTTCTGAAAGCAAGGTACTTTTAAATGAGAATTATTTCCAAGCCAAATTCCATCTCAAGGCTCTCATCCATTCCAGCTCTAGGGCTGCTTATAAAGAGGTTACAGGTTTCTTCCCTCACCCTCATGCTCAGTAATGGTAATAAAAGATTTTCTTCTCTTTCCCCACATTTGAATATTACAGACCTACTTTTGCTCAGACTTTCTATACAGCTGAACATCCATGCAAAATAAACAAGAAAAAATTCTAAACTGAATGATTTTATGATTATCTATAGCTAAGGATAAAAGTAGAAAACCTTGTATTCTCTTTCTGTTGGAAGTGCAAATCATCTCCCCCAAGATGTTTTCATCAACATTTGAAAAAATAAGTCCCATTTTTTTTCAACTGCATTATTTGATTTTTTTTTTTTTAATGAAGCAAATCATAAAATAAATGATTCACTAAAGAGTAAAGGAATTAAAAATGATTGTGGGGGTGGAAGAGGGATTTAATCTTTACGACCATGGAGAAAAGAAATTATAGACATACATTTTAAAAGCAAAATTTCCAGCCAAAATACTGCAGCTGACCCCTTTGCCTATATAAGATTTTTTTCCTACGCTATCTGTGCCTAATATTATGTTTATTATGCTTCCACAGACTATCTTCCATCACCTTTCTAACATCCTTAGAAACTAATTCAATATGTAATCAAAGGATCAAAAAATTTTAAATTAGTTGCCTTTGAAATAATGTTAGTATCATCTACTCTATTTAGAAAATAAAATTTTAAAACCCCTCATCTTCCAATTATTTTCTTTTAGAACTTAAACAGAAGCAAGCAAACAAATTATTTTTTTATACACAAACAGAGGAAAACTTCATATTAAAATGTGCTTAAACACTTGAGTTTTACAAGTTTTATAGCAAAGTATCTTCTATTGCGTATCTCATTTAAAGCATCTTATCTTAAAAGCAAAAGCTCCTTTTAAAATAGCTGCTTCTTTTGACCCTACATTATGATCACTAATATCAGTTACCATATTCAAAGTGAGTATATAATGGGTGATTCTTTACTTATTTTTAAATGTGGTAGTAAGCACTTATCAAATATGGAACAGATGAGTCTAAAAAATCTTATGATTTGTATAGACCGGTCAAGTAATACTTTTCAGGTTCTTGATGAACATTCCAAAGGCTCTGGAGAATGTTGTTTAATGCTGGTGCCAGGTATTGACTGAATGCTTTTACAGTGTAGATGTTTTCATATGCTAATTAATGCTATCTCAAGCTGAATAAGACACTTTACCAGTATTTTCCCATGCTTCATGTGTTGACTAATTTTCATTAGTGATGGAGACTCTCTTAAGACACTAACTTAGACCTAGATTACTATTTGTTAGACAGGTAAAGTCAGATAATGTGAATCTCACACAGTGTGCCCATAACTCTGTTGGAATATTTGTTTAAACTTAGTCTACAAAATGATCTCATTAATCATATTTTCTTATGAATTATTCATATAATGCTTCATGTGATCTAATTATGAAATATCTACATCTTTGTCCAAATCAAGCTAGGTGTAATTATACTTTACTGGATTACAGGCAATTAATTTTATTATTACTGCAATCAACAGTACAAATGCAGAAAAACCAGTTTTTCAGATCTGCTGTATTAACTGCATTTAAAATGAGGGGAAAACTCTTAAAGGCTTGTTTTCAAATTATATCTCTACAAATTCATAATAAGTGATTAGAGGTCTGAATGCAATACTTATGTTTCACAAAATTAGTTACAAGTAAAACTAAAAAATATCTATGACAGTAAACCTGTCATCAATCAAATAGATGGTAGCAATTAGTTACCATGGAGATAAAAATAATTCAATTTTACATGCCAAATATAAATATTTATTTTAATTTTTTTAAATAGTTCTGTCTCAATTTCTGTACTTGCCTGTTATGCTTTTGTATTTGATTTGTGTGGCCAGGTTTTGGTAGCAGGGGAGCAGCAAGGATGGCTTCTGTGAGAAGCTGTCAGAAGCTTTCTCTATGTTTGGCAGAGCCAATGCCAGCCGGCTCCAAGACAGACCTGCTGCTGACCAAGGCTGGGCCAATTAGAAATGGCAACACCTCTATGTTAACCTGTTTAAGAGGGGGTAAAAAAGTTATTGTGCAGATAAAATTGTAGCCAGAAAAGTGGGGAGTCAGAACATGTGAGAGGAGCAACTCTGCAGGCACCAAGGTCAGTGGAGAAGGAGGGCAAGGAGGTGTTCCAGGTGCTGGAGGTGAGATTCCTCTCCAGTCCGTGCTGCAGCCAATGATGAGGCAGCTGTGTCCCTGCAGCCCATGGACAAACACAGAGGTGCAGAGATCCATCTGTATCCTATGGAGGAAACCCACCCCACAGCAGGCAGATGCCCAGGTGGAGACTGTGACCCCGTGGGAGGTCCATGCTGGAGCAGGCTACTGGTGGGGACCTCCAGATCAGGTTTGCTGGTTCACTGGCTAGACTTGTGACCCTTGTGACCCTAGTTGAGGACCCACACTGGAGCAGCCTGTCCTTGAAAGAATGTGCCCATGAAAGAGTGAGTCACATTGCAGCTGTTTATGGAGGGCTGTTACTCATGAGATGGACTCACACTGGAGAAGTTCTCAGGGGACTGTCTGCAGCTGGAGGGATCCCACTCTGGACCAGGGGAAGGAGTCCTCTTACCAACCAGTGGCAGAAACAATGAATGATGAACTGACCATCAACCCCATTCCTTGTCTCCCTGAGCCACAAAGTGGGGAGTTAGAGTTGGGAAGGAGGGAGGGGTAGGGGGTAAGGTGTTTTAAGGCCTTATTTTACTTCTCATTTATCCTGCTCTGCTTGTATTACTAATAAATTTAATTAATATCTCTAATTCAAATCTGTTTTGTCTGTGATGGTGTTTGGTGAGTGATCTCTGCATCATTTTCCCAACTCATGAACCCTTCCTTATATTTTGTCTCCCCTGTCCAGGTGCAGAGGGGAATGAGAGAGAGGCTTTGGTGGGCATCCAGCTAAGGTCAATGCATTACAGTATTGAAGATAAATAGCATAACCTTCTACCAGCAGTAGGAGTGGGTTAGGCTTGTCTAGCTCCCCAAAGACATGCCAGAGAAGCTTGGATGCTAGAATAGGATGTGCAAGTCTGAAACCTTTTGACTGCCTTCCCCACCTGCCACAAGCCTTCAGTTGCCTGCATACCGTGGGCCAGCTTTGCAACCTTGGCTCAGACAGCTGATAAAATTGCAGAGTTATGAGAAATAGGCATCAGAATGCCGGCAGAAAGGTTAAAAGTGCATAAATTAGAGAGATCTGTCTAATATTTTTTATGAATGACCTGTGCAAGGGGATCAACTTGCACTCCCTGTAATTTCGTGGATGAAACTACATTGGTGGAAGTGTTGATTGGTTGGAAGGTGGGAAGGCTTTGCAAAGGGATCTGGATAGATTGAGTAGATGAGCCAAGGCCAGTGGTAAGAGGTTCAGCAAGGCTAATGTTGGGTCCCACCCTTTGATCTTAGAGATCTGGGGGCTATTTGGAAGCTGACTGGACATGAGCCAGTGTGTGCCCAAGTGGGCAAGAAGGCCAATGGCATCCTGACCTGAACCAAAAGCAGTGTGGCCAGGAGGACCTGGGCAGTGATTGTCCCCAGGTATTTGGCACTGCTGAGGCCATACCTCAAATCCTGTGTCCAGTTTTGGGCCCCTCACTCTGGGAAAGACATTGAGGTGGTGAAGCTTGTCTAGAGAAGGGTAAAGGAGCTGGTCAGGAGTCTCTAGAGTAAGTCACCCTCCCTGGAAGTGTTCAAGAAACAACTGGGCATGTCACTTCGTGCTATGGTTTTGTGGACATGGTGGTATTTGGTCAAAGATTGATGTTGGAGGTCTTTACTAACCTTAATGACTCTATGATTCTGTGATTCATTAGTAAATTAGGTATTCAAGAAAAAAAGCAAGAAGAGGAAAAGGTATAAAATCTTTAAAAGGAAAAGAACAAAATACTTAGTTCTGTTAAAGCAGATCATAAAGTACCCATGTCAATAGAGCTGGCAGCAGCTGACTGCTCTGCAGCATTGAAGGGTAGAGTTCAGGACTCACAGTGAACCTTCTGCTTGGACTGATGTTGTTACATCAGCAAAAGTGTGTAATATGTCTTGTGCAGGTGGAGCATCTCAATGCTTTGCTTCATCCTTTGCTGAAGCCCATATAACATTTCATGTCAGCCAGAGTTACACTGTGTGCTGTGTGTATCAACAGTCTTTGAGCATGGCCTTAACAACCAAGGATGGGAGGCAAAAATGATGAGCACTTTGACAGAGAAAATGAAGATCCAAATACAAGATGTATTTGTAGTAAAGAATGGCTAGAAACTTGCAACCAAGAGACAAAGTTGTTGGAAAGTGATATTGTAATTCATTTTAGTCAAGTTTGGAGGAAAGCAGAAGATAAGGAATTCAGTATAATCAGTAGCTTGGAACTTGGAACTTCAGTAGATATTACAAAAATAAACCCTCATCCCCAATCCAAAAACAATCAATAATAACAAATAAGACAACAAAAATTATCTACTTCAGACTAAGGTGCAGTGGAGTGTTATTATTTCATTTATTTATAGGCAATTAAAATATAACACTATGAAAAGGATGAAAAAAACCCATTATTATAAAGATCTAGACCTGTAAACCAGCAGTACCAAAATTCTGTTGGACTTGGGGTTGCACTGGGTTTACGTGACAAACTTTTGGTGGTGGTGTGTCTGCAGCAAAGGCTTCTGTGAAAGAAGACCAGAAACTATTTCGACTAGGGAGAAGAGACCAGAAACATATGTGTCAGGTAGAGCAAATTTCAGCTGTGCCCAAGATGGACCAGACCTACTGGACCAAAGCCAGTGATGCTGATAGCCCCTCTGTACAAAAATTGTTTAGGAAAGGTTAAATAGTGCTGAGTGGCAACTGGAAGAGAGGAGTGAGAAAAAACGTGAGAGAAGCAGGCTTGAAGAAAATCACATTAAGGAAGAAAGAGGGGAGGAGGTGTTCCATGTGCCAGAACAGAGATTGCTGTGTAGCCTGTTGAGAAGACTGTGGTGATGACGTTGTCCCCTTTTAACCCATGGAGAGGCCACATCAGAGGAGATTCACGCTGCAGCCCATGGACAACTCCACACTGAAGTAGTTGGAAATGTCTGGAGGCAGCTGCCCAGAGAAGCCCTAAATCCATAAAGACTGTCAGAAAGAACAATTTTCTTAGCTCTGCTGATAAGCCATAGCTAATAGACAGAGAAAATGAATAAAGGGGAATTTTTTTTAAGCATATTTGTTAAAGTAACTCATTGACATACTGACAAAACTGCAGAACTGCTAACAGAATAATAATCAAACACCTAAAATATTTAAAGACAAGAAGGGGCCAGGTAGTATGGGTGGGGGGAGAAGAGATATAGAGAATATAGAAATATCTGAATTATTATTTCTGGCTATAATAAAATATCTTTTAATTAAAAATCAGATTCAAACACTTGCAATTTTTTTCTCTGCCTTCAGAGCACAAGGGAAGGAATCAGAAAAAAGCCAAATTACTTCACATTTAAAAAAAACCCCAGTTATTCAATATGAGCAAGTCTTTTGGTGGAATGACTTTTGTTGTTGCTGTTGTTGTTGTATCTCAATTGCTGCAATAATATTTTCCATTGTTTATACCTCTACATCTACATGTAGATAAAATCACAGGGATCTAGACCACTTCCTGGGCACTGCTAGAGAAGTTTTAGTATAAAGAGAGTGGTAAACAAAACTAATTACATGTAGGGATAACATTCATTCTTCATAGGAACTGCTAATACTGGTACATCTTTCTGGCACCATATATGCTGTGCTGAGTGAGGTTCTTTATCAGTTGTTTTCTGAAATAATGCAATTAAGGACGTAGAGATAGCACTGAGATCACTTCATCTCTTGAT
The DNA here is from genome assembly GCF_963513975.1 of Fringilla coelebs. Lineage (NCBI taxonomy): Eukaryota > Metazoa > Chordata > Aves > Passeriformes > Fringillidae > Fringilla > Fringilla coelebs. Next base: position 23,164,134 of record NC_140029.1, on the reverse strand, counting down.
ATTTCTCTCTGTCCCTGAAGATTTTTTGGTGACCCAGAAGTATATCTGAGATTTCTACAAGACTCTATAGAGAACTCAAACTTTCAGATTTCCAATTCTTCAAATAATTTCTGAAGTGCTGAAATTATTTTAATTTCTGAATCTATTTCATCTATTCCACTGTTTTTATATGTTTTTTCTCCTTGAGGTGTATGGCTTTCATTTACTTAAAAGATTTGCAGAATTTTCTTGTTAGAGGAAGAGACAGATTTATGAGTGCTGACATAATTACAGATCAAGTGTATATATTTTACAGATGTAAAACATTTCCTGATATCTGCTTAGAAATTACCTAGTGGTTACTTGCACTTAGTTGTAATAGAATCTCAAAGACTGCAGTACACTGGATAAAAGTGAGATAATTTTTATCACTTGAATGTTAAACACAATCAGAATTACAGATATCTTTCTTGTAGTAGGGAGAGATCTTAAAAGAAAAATAGTAATGTGAATTTGAGGTACAATCCTACAGATAGAACAAAGTGCTTTCCATAAGGTTTTTTCAAAGTGCTTTTTTGTTCTGGAAACTTGTTTAATCCCAAGGGGTTTTTTAACCTGTATTCCATGACTATGATCTTGGGATAAAATAGGAACAGAAAAAAATTGCTGGAAAATATATAGAGATGAAACTAAATCAGCTAAAAAAATAGAAAAGTTTTATCCTTACATTTTGATTCACAAACTATATAATAAAACATTTATTTGTATTGAAATCTTTTAAAGTTTTATAAATATTTGTATGATATACATGTTGAAATCCAAAGTAAAAAAAAATGAAAAATATTATAAAGGGGTTTCTTTATGTTTTTTAGAAGAATTTCTTATACCTGTGAATATAACAAAACTTGTCCTGTTACCAAAATACAATATTATACATACAAAATTTCAAGGTAAATCAGCAATAAAAATTAAGGGGAAAAATCCTGTGCATAAAATTTCTATTTTCAACATTTGTCTTAATACAACTTTGTGCAGTTTATAGTACTTTGATAAGAAACAAATTGGAAAACTGATACATTAAAGAACAATTTGACATTTTTGAGTGCAAATTAAATGTGTGTGTGCATATGGGTTTTGTGATAAATGGGTGCCATGACCAACTTCTTAATCACTAATATTTATTCAAGGATTCAAGAAAGACAGGACTTCTAAGTGTTGCCAGAGCATCATGAGATTTGTCTTCACAGGATTCCACTTGACTTCAGAGCCTCTTGTCTCTAGCTGACATTAAAAACTACTCATTAATTTTGTGCCAGGAATTCATGCAGCATATGTAGCAATGGATGAAGCAGTATCTTTCCAGGCAATTTGAAAAAAAAAAAGAAAAGCGCAATCTGAATCTATGCTAAAGGGAGAACAATAGTTGAGTAGTTATGCAGTTGTCAATTACAACCAAAATTTGCATTTCAGAAACTAACATGCAAAGAAATTCGCCCTTAGAAGTTGTACTCCATTACAATTTAATTTGTCTTCCCCCATACAAAATCATTGTAATGCTATATGCAAGCAAAGTCTTTCTCTCAACTAATAATAGCTAATCTGCTGTCCTTGGCACTGAATTTGAGTTCAGACAGAGCACTGCTCACAAATGCTGAAGAACAAAGGTGAAGACTGTTATTTCAGGGTGATGGAGCAAGTAGATAGTGATGGAAGACCTGCAATCTACTCATGTGTAACATATACTCTTCCCCCAGGTCACATGAAGCATATCATTGCTGTCTCTTAAAAATATTACATCTGCTCTGCTTAATAAAAAATAAAAAAAATAATAATTGCAGGACTATTACTTTTTCCAGGAGCCACAGAAATTGTCAGTTTGCCACCATATTTAAGCATATTTAGATGCATATCTAAGCATATTTAGATGCTTAGGCATTGTCAGATGCACCGTTGTTATTTGGGGACAATTAAATAGAACTTTGATTTCAGGACCCAGAATTTGTCCTATGAAGTTGCATCTTAATTCTTTCAGGATTCTAGTGGTGCATGTTTTAGACAGGTATTTCTTATGCCAGTGTGGGCTTCCCGTGGGGTTCCAGCCTCCTTTGTGTGTCCACCAGCTCCAGCGTGGGGTCCTACGCAGGCTGTAGCAGATCTGTGCTTCACTGTGGACCTCTATGAGCTGCAGGGGCACAGCTGCCTTCCCTTTGGCTGTCTGCATGATGGGCTGCAGGGGCACAGCTGCCTTACAGGGGCTGTCTGCATGATGAGCTGCAAGGGCACAGCTGCCTCACCATGGGCTGTCTGCATGATGGGCTGCAGGGACACAGCTGCCTCCTCTTGGGCTGGCTGCATGACGGGCTGCAGGGACACAGCTGCCTCCTCTTGGGCTGGCTGCATGACGGGCTGCAGGGGCACAGCTGCCTCACCAGGGGCTGTCTGCATGATGGGCTGCAGGGGCACAGCTGCCTCCTCTTGGGCTGGCTGCATGACGGGCTGCAGGGGCACAGCTGCCTCACCATGGGCTGTCTGCATGATGGGCTGCAAGGGCACAGCTGCCTCCTCTTGGGCTGTCTGCATGATGGGCTGCAAGGGCACAGCTGCCTTCCCTTTGGCTGTCTGCATGATGAGCTGCAGGGACACAGCTGCCTCCTCTTGGGCTGTCTGCATGATGGGCTGCAGGGGCACAGCTGCCTTCCCTTTGGCTGTCTGCATGATGGGCTGCAGAGGCACAGCTGCCTCACCATGGACTGCCTGCATGATGGGCTGCAGGGGCACAGCTGCCTTACAGGGGCTGTCTGCATGATGGGCTGCAGGGGCACAGCTGCCTCCCCTTGGGCTGGCTGCATGATGGGCTGCAGGGGGGGGGTCTCTGCTTTGGCACTTAGAGCACTTCCTGCTCCTCCTTCTTTGCTCACCTCAGTGTAGGCTGGGCTGTTTCTCTCACATAGTCCCACTCAGTTCTCCCTGTGTGTGTTGTGCAGCATTTTTACCACCTTCATGACTACATTATACCAGAGGTGCTCCCACCATTGCTGATGAGCTTGGCCTTGGCCAGTAAAAAGTACATCTTAGAGCCAGCCGGGATTGGCTCTGTCAGACACAAGGCAAGAAACCACACAGAAGCTACCTCCTGAAGGTCCTCCACTGCAAAAACCTTGTCACCAAAATCCAGTATCATTAAATGAGTGTCAAAATTGTTCATTTTTTGTAGTGTCCAACAATTTTTCAAAATTCAAATGTTTTCAGAGAATTTTTTACATAGAGTGTATGTCATATGGTCATGACAACCTCATAGGATATGTTAGGAAAGCTTGCCTCTCCATCTGAATGTCAGAGTAAATTTCTACTATATGCTTAGAAAAACAGGACATTGTGTTATTTATATTCTCTGGTACATTATAGACAGTTTCAAATAGCAGTTGTTAAAGAAAATTTATTCAAATGCAGGGGGAAAAAAAGTTTGCATCTTAACCTTGACATTCACACTTAATCACCAGTCTTTTTATTCTGAGATTCTAATTCTCTATGCAAATGGATAAATGAAAGAGAGAAAACCTAATAAAAATCATCAATAAATATGGTCAATAGAATTGATCAAGAATAATTTCTAGTTTTAAGGACAGGCTTCATTTTAGAAAAATATCTGAACACCATGAAAGACTGTATTTAATTCCAAGATTTAAGAAGCTGATGTCTCCAAAATATTTGAGTGTTTCATCATTAAGTCATAACTAACTTTAATCTCAAGGAAGAATTATTTCCTCAGTGTACTTTGTGGGAAACTTGATTGAATTAATAGGATGGAGGAAGGAGGTAAGCTGTAGTAGAAAAAAATGTTATAACACAATTGAAGTGCATCACTCAGGACCTCAGAAAGTAATCCTTTATAAGTCTTGGGAATAAATATATTTTATACAGTTGCTAATTAGTGTTTACAAAATATGTTCACTCTAAAAGTAGAAAAAAACCTCTTGTAACTGAATGAAATATGTTGTTTCTCATTTTGCCAAGTTAGATATATGCAGCAATTAAGGTTTTGTTCATCTGTTGTCTTGTTATGTTGTTTGCTGTATAACTACAAGTTGTTAAATTTATCTGTTTCTTGAGCATACAGAGGAAAGTGTTCAAAAGATTGAAGCAACCTCATTTAGCAAAAAAAAGGTGAAAATACAATAAACAGTGTCATTCTTGGTAAATTTCATATTGTCCTTTTTCATGACAAAGCAGCAGATTTATAAACAAAAGAGAAGAGGAAAAGGAGCTGTAGGTCACAAACAGAAAGAGTAAAGAAGATGAGTTCTTCAGGCAAAAAACTTCAACAAGGAAACCTACAGAAAATGGTTTGGGGGATGTTTGACAGTGGAAGAAGGCAAAGAGCAATTCCAGAGGGAATTCACTCTTATAGGCTGTTTGATAAATTAATTGGTGATATCTGTTTAAATAGAAGTTTCACCTACTCATTGAAACCAAAAAACTGAAGAAATCAGACCTTTGCCAAGTAATGGTGATGCCAAACAGTAAAAGAGGCAATGGGCAGAAATTGATGCACAGAAAGTTTCACCTGAATATAAAGTAGTTCTTTATATTCACCTGAATATAAAAAACCACTTCCTTATAGTGCATGTGACCATGCGCTAGAACAGGTTGCCCAGAGGGGTTGTAACCTCACTAGAGATATTGAAGAACAATCTGAACATCATTCTATTTAGCCAGATGTCTCCACTAGTGGTCCATTTCAACCTCACAAATTCTATGATTCTGTAATTTAGGCCCTACTCTCAATATGTAAAATATCTAGCCTAGTTGAGCTTGCTCTAAAATCGTATAGCTCAGTTACATATGAAAAATTTTATGACACAAAATTTTTTCTTGATGCATTATTTTCCTGCCATTCCCATACTCTGCTGCTCCTGAGAGCATTTCTTGTGGGTATTCATTTGCTGTTCACACTCCATGACAAGAAAAATTGCTAGGATACTTGTATGGATTTGCAAGAAGGGAAAAAATATCCAGTAGGATTTTGACAAAGTGTCTTTTAGTGAGCCTGCACTTTACTTATTAAGGTAATGGGTTATTTAAATAAATGATGCATTTTGTAAAAAGAATCTGAAAATATTTTAATGCAAATATAAAAAATAATCTTTCGTAGTTTACAATCTTCTTGTGTTTCATTTTGTGACAGCAAACTGTATGCTACAGCTTTTCTGTATCAAAGAAAAAGCTTGTTTGTTTCAGATGTACAACAAGATTTTTCTTTACGTTTAAACTATTAGATGGAGAAAACATCCTCCATTTTTCGAAACAGGGAAAGAAAAGAATTATCTTTTTATAAGACATGGATCTGACTTGTATGTCTTACAACACTACTGAAAATACTGTATGCAATAATTTTCAGTGGTCATGCAGCTCTGATAACGTGGAATGCACTAGTACAACACTAACTAATGATCATCTTAATAAAGTTTTAAAATACCTTATAATAATATCTTAAAATGTTGACATGAAGCCAGTCAAATGAAAGTTGGAACTCAATAGCTGTATATTTCTATAACCTCTGTCAGGCAAAATGATTCATCTTTAGACATTGATTAATTCCTCCCTTAGAAAGAAACTTATTCTCAGGTAAATACAATGTGTATTTAAAAAGAAGAGACAAGTTCGTGTATTCTTTAACTATACTGATATTGCTCCTCCCTCAAGCCATAAGCCCACTTATCAAAAACTGGTCCAGTACAAATTGAGCTACACTCTATTTTCACCTTTGCAAATTGGGCAAAAGCTAATTGGCTACCAAACTCTAGGTCTGTAAGTATGTATCCTTATAACTTAATTTTTAATATGCAACTATTAACAGGATACTGATATTACTAATACAAAAAACTCCATAAATCTTTAATATAAGCATATAAAATACTTCATTTCAAATAAAAAAAATTAAGAAAATTTTATTAAGGAAATGGAAGTGAATTTCTAATTGTTTTACATCAGACTCCTTAAAAACTTTGGCAAATAACTTTAGAAATTAAAATGCTTCTCCCTTTATCCCATGCTCTTTATCTCCATCCATGGTAGTAAATACTCTTTAATAAGTGTTATAAAAATAATCCTATTCAATAGAATACAGAATGATAATATTCTCAAGGCATCATATATAAATTAGTTATAATCACTACTTGAAAAACATATTTCTTGATCTATATAACCTTTTACATTGGGAAAAAATATAAAGAAAATATTTTTAATGCAAATTTTGCTCTTACTTAAAAGTGTTCTGATGATATTTACAAATTATAACAAAGTAGTTTACTTGGAGTATATTTTCCAAACTATCTTTGTAGAATTATCTTCTTACGAGCCTATATCTAAAGAACACATACATTGTGAAAGAATATGGCATAAAATCCATGATCAGATCCTTAAATATAGACATAGAAAATATCAGATACATGACTATAAAAAGTGATTATTAACAGTAACAGCAAACACAAAGTTCCACAGGGTTTTGTAACCAGGGTGCTCTCAGACTGAAGGGACTTAAAAATCACACTTTTTGCTTTCCAAGAGAGGCTTTTATCATGAACCTATGAGCTATTTCTGGAGGAAGACAGAACAAGTAGATCTATTTCTGCAAAAAGAATTGCTGTAGGTAAAAAGTATAAATCTTTGGTAAAGGGAAAACACATAGAAAGAATTTTAAGATCTGATAGGTCAATCAAGACATGGAGAAACCAGTCTGCTTAAATGTGCCTCTATTTCACATAGAAGACCCAAACAGCAGCAATAATGGCCTTCCAATTCTAGGAACAAAAAGTTGTGCTGGGCAATGAAATTTAAACTAAAGATCATTAAAATAATTTATGTCAGTAGAACCAACAATAAGTTCTAGTTTATGAGCTTAAAAGTAGAGGGAACAAAACTCTAGGGGACTTGGGAATTCAGAAATTGCAAAATTCATGGAATATAAACTATTTTGTTTGAATTTTTGGGATACATTGATACTGTCTAAACATATTTTTTTTCCCCTGAACAGTGGGAATTAAATAAAGATTATGAGACCATAAGTTTTGAATTATATTTACAGCATGTCCAGACATGATGAGTATAAATTATTCTTCTGAACATGAAAGAAATACCTCGTCTACAGCTGACAAAGTGAGTTTAAGGGAGTACAGAACCCTTCATAGCTACAAGTATGTCAACTGAATATTTCCATAGTCAACACGGTAGATACAAGTCCTGGTAATAGAGTAGGCATGGTTTAGAGGTTAAGTACTCCATAGGTGTTCAAGATTAACAACACTCAGTGGTTAAAAATCTATCCAAGCTGAAGCTTTCACTGAAATTACTTCCTTTAACACCTGCTTCCACTTCAAACTTCATTTAGTCAAGGCAGCCTCTACTGTTCCCCTCAAGTGCTCATCCTATTTTTGAGAATAGCTTTCAATACAGGGGAGAATGTTGAGAAATATTTGATTATAGGGTTTCTCTGAAGAAGGTTGAGCCTTCAAAATATAAGAATTTCTCATGGCTTAACCCCAGCTGGCGAGTAAGTACAACACAAATAATCACTCACTCCACCCCACAACAAGAAAAAATTGGGAGGAGAAAAAAAACCCCTGACAACTAATATCCATGGGTTGAGATACAAGCTTTGTTTTAATTAAGGGAACAGTAAGAGAAATAGAAATCGTAAAGGTCTTTGTAAAAGAATTTTTTTTCCTTCTTTTCTGCATGTCAATTCTGGCCATAATGGTAAAATAAAAATTATAAGTGTATATATGTAGTACATATATGGGAATATGAATATATATAGGCATATATATCTATATATGTATCTATATATGTATAAAGTTCTGTCAGATATCAAAAGAAAATATAACCTCTATTATAGATTGTGGTTAGTTGCAAAATGTTATTTATAGCATGTCATTTCAGTTGCAAAATTTACAAACCAGATCTCATTTTCACCTAGCACCTTTGGATAAAGACATTATCAGAAATGATTGCAGTATCGAATAAGTGTGCTCAAGGAATTTCATCCTCCAGCCTCTAAAGACCCTGAAGAACAAGGTAGATCATATTATGCAGTTTTATGAGTGTAGTATAATATAGAAGGTGATAGCTTGCATAGTCAGTCTCTTTCATGACTCCAGAAACATACTTTTCCCAACTGATCTCAGCCTAATGCATTGATAGGAATACTAGAAATTCACATAGTGACTTAATCTATTGAATATTTTTCCATAACAATTTAAAATTAAGATAGAAATAATAGATCAAAATCTCTTTGCATATTATCTTACCCTCCTGATTTTTCCAACCTATGGTGGTATAATTTTTAATTTTTTTCATTTATTTTAACTATATATTAAATACATTAATTCCTATGAGAATTTAAACTGCACAGCTCATTTTCCTAAAACAGTTATGCAGTCACATTTCTCTTACCTATACGTCCCAAATAAAATGTGCTGACTTCTAAGCAATTTTAAACCAAATAGTTGTTCACTTTGACGATTAAAATTCATCACTGATGGATTTTGAAGATATTTTTCAATTAAGTTATACTTATTTTACAACTCTTGCTTGGAAGAACAATTTTTAAATTACATGTGATTAATAGTGATTCCAATTGTTACCAATACTAAATCATAGAATAATAATTGGGCTAGATTTTGTGCTTTCTTATACTTATAGTGGCTGTCCTTCTTTTCTATGATGAAATTTGACCAAGGAGATTATATGTTGCAGTATTATATCATAACAGTTGGAAGAAAATTTCCCTTGATATGACCCCAAAGGCAAAGCCCTACCAGGGCTTTTATATATAAATTCTTTTTGTAGAGGAAATAATGTACGTAAACAAGCAAAATTCAGAATTTCATTTCCCCATTTACCTTTAATTTTGTTTGCTTGTGAGATGCTTTAAGCTGAACAAGTCTAAGTTCTTTTTAGAAAGGCGTACGGTACTTTGTGTTTTGCAATGCAAAATTCCAAATTATTCACATAAAGGTATTTTTTCTTTTACTTTAATCTGAACTGAGATCTTAAATAATTTATATAATAATAAATAATAATAAAAAATGGCATTAAATAATTTTGAAAATAAAATTTAAATGTTTCTCTTGTGCTTTCAGTTTGCTAACTTTTTCCCTGAGCTGAAGACTCATTGGAGAGTCCCTTCCATGACATTGTCAAAATTTGAACCTTCAGCCTCCAGTAAGCTATCTCTTGATCTGTATCCCCAAATACATAGAGAAAATTATTAAAAAGACAGCATTCCCTTACATTGGTACTACTACATGCCATTGTCATTCTTAGTACATGGTCTGTCTTTACCCTGCAGAAGATAATAATTAAGTGCATTCCATTTTATGTGCCACTTGGGTCTCTGGTGAAAGATCTCTAGCGGGAATACCAATTGTTCTTTCATCACTCTTTATAGCTGCCAATATTTCAGGGTGGTGTGGGGTGTGTCCACCGTATTGTTCATGCTTTAGCAGCAATATTAGCCTGTGTTTTTACTGCTTGCATTGCCATCCTTCCAAAATTTCCCCAAAGAACAAAAGTAAACTTTGTAAAACAGGAGCAGCTTGCACCTTAGAGAAAAAGGGAGTGGAATTCTGCAGGCCAGTAAAGTAACTGTTTTGCAATACCATTCCCTCAGCTGAATCTCAAAGATTGATACAAGGAATACTACTGTGCAGTTCATTTTAAACACAGAAGTGTATTTCAACTGGAAAGGATCAGGAAACCAAAATGTAAGGATTTCAACCGAGACATTCAGAACAACTTTTCTAAACTCTTTTGCAGTGATTTGTATGCTGTAAAAACATGGCTTCATTTGATTTAGAGTGGCTATTGAATTAAGTCTATTATCTCATTGTAGCATGCCCTTAAGTACTTACATACTCAAATGTTTTTCAGGTCACTTTATAGAAAACAAAACGAGAAGGTTTTATATTTTTAACTGTGTCACTGAATTGGATAAGATACAGAAAAATGCAAGTTTCAAAAGTGAACAAACAGTCGTATTGTCTGGACAGTTCCAATGATTAAAGAAAAAATACAATTTTTTTTATACAGTATATCAGTTGCAGATTATAGAAGTACTACTGTCATGCTTACCTGCAGTTATTAATCTGCCAGAGACAGTAATTTGAATATCAACAAACTGCAAATATTCGGTAAGTTGTTGTACCTAGTGCACCAGTCTACTGCCAAATTTTAGACAAACATACTGTAAATTACTATGGTTTAAGATGAAAGTCAGAGTACGGAGCTGATAGCATGGAAAATTGAAATTTCAGATGTCAGTCTCTGCATTGCCAGCACTGGGATGTGGAAATGTTATTTATGAGGGGCATATCAAATGTTCAAAAATCTAGCTCTGGAAGGGTGATTCTAGCTTAGAGTAGCTTAAGGAAACGCAAATTAGAGTTATGATTTTATGGCATTATTCTTTATCTAGGAAAACTTACAGTCACAAAGAGAAGCCTCATGACCAAAGGTCAAAAAGGGCAAATATTGCAGAGGAACACAAGAGTAGAAATAAAGCAGTAAAAGCACACCTGATTTGAATGAAAATTTCATCTTTCTCCCCCAATGAATGATGGTATGTCACTTTCTTTGACTGATAAAAATGACAAGAGTGACAATTTTTCTGCTATTAATGTATTTTGCCAAAGAGTTTAGAAAAATGTATAGCAGATGAGATTTCTGGTTTTGAGAACTTTCCTGCACACTTTGCCCAAGGTTAAGGCTTGTTCTGTTTTACTTTTTTTTTCTGTGGAGTGTTTTAGAAAAGAAAGCAGAAAATAAATACTTTGGTCAAGAATTATGCACATATGAAATAAACCAGGAATAGAAAATAATTAAGAGTGAGAAAAAATTTGGCACAGTTTCATAGACACAATATTATATGTATCTAAAATGAAGCTGATCAGTCAAATTCTGCAGATCACTGTGAGCTTCATCTCTTCCAGAGAGTCTTTAAAATGCTTCTCTAGAATCCAAATCTAATCCAAATCTTGTTCTGGCAATCACACTGCTTATGAACCATGACCTACAATAACTTTTCTGGAAGCTGTGCCAATACTTTCCATTTATAGAATCTTGGATATATCAGGAAAAGAAATAGCTGTTGGTTTATCTGACAGGTCTTTCCAGGTGACATAGTTCAATCTGAACATATATGTTTTAAAGATGAATAATCAAAGAAAGAAAAAAAATGACAGAGTAGAAAAACAAGACTTTAAAGACAGTATGAAGGTAAAATGGTAGAACATATATGAATTTACCTGTCATATGAAATGATATTTTCTGTGATACTGTGCAAGATATACTGTAGATATATCATTGTATGCACTTAATTAAAAATTGAAAAGAAAACCATAATTAAATTCATTTTTCACAGAGCTGCATTCAAGTTATTTGGTCTTGTATAGAAAGAGAGGTAATTCCACTATTTATTCAGCCTTTTTTTAAAGCTAGTAATTATTTTAAATCCTCTATTTCTCTATTTCCTCTATGATAATATAAGTACAAGATCTTACTAAGTGTTGCTTAGTACTGTATCATGAGTTAGACTAATGTAAACTAAAACCATTTCTATTAATTGAGGAAGCATAATTCAGGAATTGCAGGTGGCTGTCCAGGATTTATGGATAAAAGGTAAGAGCATTCATTTCTAGAAAATATTTTCAAGATCTTTGGCATCTTGAAAGTCATGCTGCATAGTGTAGTTTTATACACACAATCGTAATTCATGCTGCATAGCATTTCCTTTCAAGATCATTAATTCCAACATATATTCTTACAAAACTCCACAAAAGAGCACAGCAACAAAACAAAAACTGTGTGGAGATTCTATTAGAAAGGCAAATTTGATCTTTATTTTCCTATTCTCACTCAGCAATTCACAACAGACGCAGGTATAAGGACAGTATGAACTAAGAGCATTCTCTGATTGTAACCAAGAACCTGTGTTTCAGCACATGACATCTGGGGCAGAATTTGCTATATCAGCATCTCATGCAAAAATAATAATGGATTTTTTTCCCAGTCATATTGATTATATATTTATGCTCTATTTTTTTATTCACTTATGGGAGGGTATAGCATCATGATTTTTGGTCTTGCCTGAAAAGAATAGCTTTAGACAGCTCACATTCCAGATAATTCTTCATTTTCAGTTGGTCTGATATTGCACAGCCTATATCATGTGTCCTTAAGAAAGCCAGCATGAAGATTTATTTTTCATCATATTTTGTATTGACCACAGGCCATAGCTATGCTCATTACTAGTGCATTTCACGTTCACATCCCACAGGACATTCCTTCTCAAATGCACCAAGTCATTTATCTTCATTCTGTGGTTGAAATCTAATGTGAATCTCTTGTCTGTGTACCTCAACACAGCTTGACCAGGCTGGCTGTGACATAACTAGTACATCAAATCAGGAAGCTTTAGTATTTTATTTAAAAAGGTCTATATTGCATTTAGAATATGCAAAAAGAAGGGGCAAAAAGTGGGGGAAATTGGGGAGAAAGAAAAAAGAGATAAATTTTTAGTTTTTTAATGATTTATGGTGGGGTTTTGGTATTTTGAAAATGAAAATTACTATTTTCCAGCTCTCAGAGGTTTAAACCTCATGGAAACTGTTTAAATCTGAAAGTAAAAGATAGTAATTTTGTAAAGTTCTCAGGTCCATTTTCTCCTTATCCCATTTATACAAATCCTCTATAGAACATTTGATTTCAGTAAAGGTTAGTACATTTATACTTCTGTTACTGCCCACAGAATTTGTGTTTTCATATTTTTCTATTTCTTCCTTCTTTTTCACTCATTTCAAAGGATTAGGATACTTTTTGTGTCATAGAAGTAATTTGCACATTTGAATAAGGAAAATGGAAGAGGATGTTTTTCTCTAATTTCTTTTGGTTGTTTTATTAACTGTATGGCACACTTGAAATATTATCCTACCATATTAAAGAAAATATTATTTGCTTTTTCTCCTTTATGTTTCTTAGAAGAAAAAACAGCTTATTGCTCCTGCTGTTTGATGTCTATATTAAACTGACTTTTCTGAGTATAATCACACAACGGGATAGTGACGTCCCATTGTGGGCCTAGACCCATGTTCACACTCCAGTTATACAATATCATATCAATTTTCTTGACTGATCAAAACCCCAGCAGATATTTTGAAATATCACCACAAAGAATTTACTTTCCAGTCAGAAATGGCATGGAGTAAATATCAAAAATACTTTTTAAAATTATATGGTAGAAGTGTTTCTTCAGATTCAAACTCTTTTTCATCATTATTTATGCTGTGACTTTTAAGACCTGCAATTACTTTCTAACATACTTTCCATGACTTTCTGCAAATACTCTTTCCTGGTCATTTAAGTTCAAAATTTAATACCCTGGACTGCTTTTATTTTATAATTTCATTTCTTCTGATTTAATGATCACTAGGCCTACTAAAGTTCTTGAAACAACAATGTTATTTTAGCAAATATTCTAAATATCTTTATGCAAATATCTTTATTCAAAGAAGCCATATTTTTCCAAGCTTTAAGAACACAGTAAATTATGTTCAACAGAAAAGTGTTTATATAAAATAGATGAAATATTTAACAAAAAAAAACACTTTAAGAAAAAGAAAACAAACAAACCCATGCACAAAGGAAAGAGATATGATCAATGTCTGTAAAAGGTAGGAAAAGCATCGTTTTTCATCTACAGGTAGAAGAGTATTTATTCATAAAAAATATTTAAATGAGGAAGTAGTCTACAGCCTCTTATTACCTTCAGTGCTGTGCAGTGGAATAATAAACTACATTCAGCAACCGGTAACTACCTCAGGTAGAAAAGCCTACACTTGATGCCATCAAAGAAGTCTCCCTGTCCCATTCCATCCAACAGGATACCTGGGCACTTGCTGTAAAGTGTGCTTTCTACAGCACTGACAGTTTAGCTGACATGGAAAGCTCAGGTTAGGCAGGTAAGATCCTGTTCTGGTAGCCTGAGTGGTCTGTGGTCTTTGCTAGGAAGTGGTGGGCAGATGCTGACTTAGTCAGGACTGACTTTGGTGTTTTTTCCAGGGTCTATCCATCTGGACATCCTCAGCCAGACTGGGAAAGCACTCCGTCCCCCACAGTGATGCCCAACACCCCAGGCAGGTGCTGAAACAAGAAAAATTGATTTAAGAAATTTTGAGGTACTCAAGACCTGTGATTCAAAAACTGCATTGTCTTAGGCTGCTCCTAGGTTATATACCATGAGCCTATTCACCATAACCACAAAGTTATTGAAAAGTCAAGGCAGAAGAGGACCTCCAATAACATGAGTTGTGGAAACATACCACCATGACTTGGCCCCTCCTGCGGCTGTCAAAGGGGGAAAAAAACAGTCCTGGGCCCAATGGTGAAATCTACTTCGAGGGGTCAGACAAATTCTTCCCAAAATCTCTTTCACACTTTAGATTACTACCTAGCAGTGTACAGGCTATGCTAGGTGAGGTTGGCAAAAAGTATTTTGGGACTGTGCAAAATGAAAGGAATGTTTCTAGGGATATTACAGAAGCAAATGCAGTAAAAGGAGGGATAAGAGTGGGGAAACAGGGGAAAGAGAATAAAGAGACTGGTGAGGTGAGAAAACGGGGTGGACAGGCCTTGTGATCAGCCATGTCTGTACCAACCAGTGCAACCTCTCCTTAATAAAAAATAAGTTCTTTTAAATAAACTCCATTAGGAGGGTTTCACGTGAAGACCTTCCTGTTTGCCATGTCTATGTGAGAGGGATGAGCACCCACTCTGCCACTGTGCTGCATGCCTAAGCCAGGAGCTCGGTGCTGATACCAGGAGACACTGGGTTGTGTGTATTTTTCCTGGGGTTACCTTAATTTTCTGTGTGTGCAGGTATGCATGTGTCATTCATAACCAAATTTCAAGCAGTAGCAGCTGGCACAAGGGGTCTGAATTCCAGCTATAGGGGAGACTAGAAGTCTGGAGGGAAATGATAGGGAGACAAAGGCTCTGCGAGTCAGGTACAGCAGAGACCACAGGGCAGAGCTGCTACCTCAGGAATGTGAGCCTGAGCCTCAGCTCCAGGGGATACCTCAGTCCCAGGGGAGACTGTAGGTCTGGAGCAGCTCCTGGAGACAGCTGCTTCTGTTTGTAAATGTGTGTGACAAGAACAACTGGAGTGGAGCTGCAGTCTCAGAGGTCCACATGACCCTGGTGCCACCAACTGGGCAGATTGGGATCTTGGGGTAGCTGCTGCGGAAATTGGCCATTGTGGACTGAACACTGCAAGCACTCCCCATGGAAAATGGAAGTATAATTGTTTGCTATTGTAATGTTAATGAGTTGATAATTCATCAGGCATTGAATGAGTTTATAGATGATGTGCAAAATGTTTTCGGTTTTTCTACACACCAATTAGGAGAAAGAAATCCTCCCCTAAAATATGGCTTCACAAGGCTTGAAAGGAGTAATTTTTAGAAGTAACAGTCAATCTATTTACTTGACAGATCTGAATGGCTGCTTTTACCAGCATTTTTTCATGATTTAGCAGTGATATCTACACTATGATTCAACTGTAAGAATTTAACCATTCTTTGTAAATATTTCAGTCTTATATCATTTTGTTATTTCAACAAGAATGTTCCATTAGGTTGATTGTCTTCTGACAGCAGCATTCAGTAATACTCAGCATTATCTTTCAGATTAATAAATGCTTGCATTTCTCTTGGTATTGTAAAATGCCATTTAAGCCCTGCATTTACATGTTTCTAAACAGATTTTGGCCAAATCATTTTCAATTCAATCAGTGATGCTTCAAGTTAATAATATAAAACATTAAGAAAATCAGTCACTAGGCTTCTAGTTAAGAAGACATTGTATCTTGAAAGATTTTTGTTAGTCTAAAAAATCCATAAAAGCAAAATGCATTTTGGTCAGCTAATAAACCTTGTTAGTTTATGACTATTAGAGACCAGATTTCAGATATGTGGCCATAAACTTTACACCACCTCATTTTTTCAAAACCATTTTACTCCCCTAGATAAATCTTATGGAAACCAAGAAGCAGTTTTCTGCAAATGCATTCTAATTTTGGGAAAAATACCTTCAAAACTATTGATAGTCCTCAACTAAACAATTCTGATGAGCTTTGGATTAGATCCTCTACTCTCTACATATGCAAATACTAGTTAAGAAAAATATTAAAAAATATTGTATATTTGACAAGCTAGAAATATGACAATGTTGCAAAAAAATACTTTTTCTTTTGTTTCCAAAGTGGAAATGAGTAAGTGTGTAATGATACATTGTAGGTGCTAGTGTTGATTCTCTGAGACTTTTGTGGTTGAAAAACCAATATAGATATGCATTTGGTTTTGCCTGTCTACCAATACAACAAAACCAACATGATATTTCAATGTTTCAATCATTCATTCAAAATATTACCCAAAAATTCTGAATGGGAGCCTATATTTTATGAAACATTATTACTTAGAGCTTTTTCCTTTCCATTGGATATGACCTGACAACCGTTATAGGAATACCATAAGAAAATACTTGTTTTGTTTTAGTCTTGTATAATACCAGGCTAATTAATCACTGGAAAAAAAAAAAGTCGATCTGACAATGATGACACTATTAGCACCATGCTCTCATTCTCTGAGCTAATCCCAGTTGTCAAGACCACACCTTAAAAATGAAACCAACAGCAGGCAGAGCTGGCTTCTGGTAAAAGGGGCATTGATGTCCCCAGGCACAGCAAGGGATGATCCAGGGCCTGGGGCCAGCCAAGGCAAGAGGCGATGGGACTGGAGACCAAGACCAACTTTCCTAAATTATTCCTGGGGGAAGGGATGGGTGGCTGGGCTGGAATGGAGCCCTGGGCCTTGAGCAGGGGTGGAGAGAAGCTCTGGGTGTGCTGGACAGGGACAGGGACAGTAAGGCCCAGCTTTCCCCTCAGAGCCCCGGGCTATTTTGGGTTATTTTGGACCTACAAGAGCATTAGCCCTTTTGCAAGACTAAATTAAGTATATCATTTACTTGTCTGTGTTGTCAAGTATATTAGGTTATTGATGAACGTACTTGAGAAGAGTCTTGAAAAAAGCATTACTTTTTTCTATGTTACTAGAATTATATCTATGATAATAAAGAAAAAAAAAAAACAAACCAAACTAAAATCAAATATTTAAAGATATGCATAAATTAGAATTGCACAGAAATTCCACTTTTGCTGCCACTTATGCTACCATGTGTTTAGAATATTAAGTCTTAAATAGATGTATAACTAAAATATTTTTAAAATATACCTAGAGTAATTTAAAGCTGATTTGTGATGAATAATAGGAAAAAAGTGGAAAATTTTCAAGGCTCTAGGTTTACTGCTAACTTTAGGAAATCTCTACAGACAACGTTGATGGATCATAGCAGATACATATATTTACATTTATTTTTCTCTGTGAAAAATAAGCAAATTTTAAAAACCTAGGGAAATTCCCTCATTTTCCAATAGAACAGACAGAATAATTGCAGGGTGGCAGGAAAAACAATTTACCAAATTCTTTTGCCCTCCTAAAGCTCAATACATCTATAACTAAGAAACATCCCTAAACTTTGAGAATGAGGTTACCTTTGTCATTTCTATACTTCCCAGAAAATCTTCACTTCTCCAGGTACTCTGTGTAGACAGGCAAAACCAAATGCATACTTAGCACATTTCATAAACCGCTTTCTGCATTTTATAGAAGAAAATGTGAAGGAAAGACCTATTAGGAAAAATTACATAATTTATCTTTTACTCTCATTTCTCCTTTAAGCAACTGCTGAAGAAAATCCTTTTATAAAATTTGGCAGAATGGAGAAGTGCAGCACATCTTCTTTTGTCAAATGCAAAACATAAAATTAAGTAATTGATTTTTCTTGATTTTAATTTCCATGAGATATAAAAATGGATGAACTGGGTTAGATACAAAATTAACTCAGCCCAACAGTATCAGTCCAATAACAACAATATTTTTTTTGTTATTTCCATGCAATATCCCTGTCTGGATTGATATTCTGTATTGTGCAGTTAGGAGAATTTTCAACACCAAGAATATGGATTCTGGAACTCTGTAATGACTCTGTCATGCTACTCACAGTTTAAGTCTGTGTTCTGTGAGGGGCTTCCTATTTTGAATCTGCAGCATGCCAATGCCTTTGAAGAATTCTTCTGAGGAGAAAGCGATCAATTGTAAGTGGTCGATTTCTTAATGACATACATGATCTTATGCTTATCATATCTTCTCTCACTCTGAATGCTGGACAATGTTTTTAATTTAGCTATTCCCCTAAAGTGTTTCTATCTTTTACTGTTTAACTCTTCATCTGTACCTGACTCAGATGGGCTATATACATTGTGTTAACATAGTCAAATGGAGGCCACATAATATAGTTTCTATGTCTTGTTTCAATATTTCTGCTAATTTTTAACCGTTTTTGTCAATAATTCCTTAGTGTATCTCTTTTTTTGACCATTATATGACAATTTGATATATTTTCATAGAATGCTGTTTGTTAACTTCAGGATATCATTCAGTAAAAGTATTTGTCTGGTTAAAGACATTATCAGATGCATAAAAATAAGCACATTATATCCTCTGTAAATTGTTTTTATGTTCTTTTTGTGCCTAATTTCATCAGCATTTAATTTCTGAGCTCTTCCACACTGATAGAAGTCTTCACTCCTTCATAATCTACTTAGATCCATACTTCCACAGAATTCACAGAACTCACAGAATTCACAGAATCTCTAGTTTGGAAAAGACCTTCAGGATCATTGAGTCCAACCCATGCCCTAACACCTCAACTAAACCATAGCACTGAGTGACACATCCAGTCTTTTTTTAAATACATCCAGGGATGGTGACTCCACCACGTTCCTGGGCAGAAAATTCCAGTAATTTATCACTCTTTCTGTAAAAAACTTTTTCCTAATATCCAACCCATATTTCCCTTGGCGCAGGTTGAGGCTGTGTCCTCTGGTCCTGTCAATGCCTGGAGAAAGAGACCAACCCCCACCTAACTACAGCCACCTTTCAGGGAGCTGTAGAGAGTGATAAGGTCACCTCTGGGTCTCCTTTTCTCCAGGCTTATATTATCATTAAACAGTGTCTGTAAGAAAAAAATATTATGAATATCTCTTTAAAAAGACTTTCATAGATAAAAAAATCCTATAATTTTTCTGCCTGAGAGTCTTTGTCGAAGTATGACTTTTGCAGGTGAATGCTGAGAATTAAGTGGAGCACAAAGTTTCAGAATAAGAGAATATTCTTTGTCTGAGTTTATTCTGTGAATCTAATCCATAACTTTGTGTCTTGGAGTTTAAAACCAGATTGAAACGTTGGGGGAATTTTGCTAACAATTTAATTTTCCTAATGGCACTTTTTTTTTTTAAACTTGAAACATTTATATGGAGTTTAATTTTTAGTTCAATGCATTTTTCTTACATTTTAATAACTGTGGAGGGAATATGAATAAAAGACATTAAAATAATCTAGTATGCTTAGCTTATCTAACAACCTGAAGAATTAAAATTCTTCATTAGTGTTTCAAACTCAGAATACCCTTCTGTCACTGGTTTTTCATTCAAAGTGGAATATTCCAGTATGGGGTTTTGCACTGAGATATTAATGACACAAGTGTCTGCTGTACCTTGCCTTGCAAGCTGCCTACTTGCATGTGTTTGCAAGTGCAGACATTGTTAATTCTTATGGGAAATCCATCCCTTACTTACATAGTGAAGCCAAATAGACCCTACAAAGGAAAATTTAGATGATAATCACTGAAAAACATTCAAAACAACCTTTACATAAAGCAAAACTCTGGGAACATATCCTGCTTTCCCTTTTCTTTCAAAAAATATATAATCAAATGGGTGGATGCACTCTCCAGAAAGATAACCTGTGTGCCTGCAAAGTTGTACAACATGCTCATCTTTTCAGTCATTTTTGGTAAATGTATTCCAACATTGTTGATGAGTACAAACACTATGAATTAATATTAAAATATGAATTAATACTGCACTGAATATGAATCAGCATATTTACTGAATTTGCTAAAAGAAGATTTCTTTGGATGAAGGCATCTGATGAATTGAAAATGAAGCTTCTTCATTATAGCCCAGTGCATTGCAACCGGCTTATGCACCCCTGTAGAAATTCAGTTTATATTTCCCTATGCCATTGCAGAATGAGAAAAGCCTCTTTTCCAAACTGTCATTTTATTAAAAGAATTATGCTTGAGAAAGAAAAATATAATAACACCCTGTACTTTCTGTTCTCTGAAGTATTCATGAGTCTTTGTCAAGGGAGCTAGCTTTCTCATTCACATGCTGTTGCAGCTTATTTTCTGTTTATTTGAAATCTTGTAGTGTCTTGAGCATCACCTGGGAAATCAAGGTCCATGTCAGATGTGTTGAAGCCTTGATGATAAAAGCTGATGATTGGATGTGACTGAGCTTGAGCACAGTCAAAGGCTGTCTCAAGATAAAGATCTGATGTTAAAAGACTTGGAAGATGAAACTGGTGATGTCCTTACTCTAATTTTGGGAAAGATAAAGCAGGGAATATTTTACAAAAATAAGTCATGTCTTAAAATCTCCACTACTGGGATACAAAACTACTACAAGAGATATCTTCCTATATGTTCTCAGGAAGATATGCATTAATATTCATTGCAGAATCTTACATATGTCAAAAGATGTCACACCTTGGATAATAAAAGGGTAATTATTAAACACTTTTAACAAAATTAATAGATATAACTGGAAAAAAAAGAGACAAAATATCAAAAAAGACTTTCAAATAGAAATTTATGTTGATTCTCTTGTTGTTTTTTTTTTAAAGGAAAGAAAAATGTGAAGTTTACTTTTTTTTTTGGCCTTGTATCAAAGAAATAAGTAGAAGTTTCAATACTAGAAATCATTTGAATATAGTCAAAAATTTGTAAAAAAAATCAGGGACATAAGTAGGGCTTTCCAGTTTAATCATCTGAGATCTTATCAGTTACTACCACTGACAGTTCAAAATTGTGTTTGTATCTGATTTTGACAAAAAGTGTATGTTAATCAAGTTTGTCCCAGTGTGAGTAACTGTCCTTGCAATTTACAAAGAGCTGCAACAATGACCTTCTCACATTCCTCAAGCACCTGATCCTATTCTAAAGGGTTTCATGTAAACTTTTTGGTGGTAATAACTTCCTTTCAAAATTCAGATATTTTTAAATGCTATCTGACTTCCAGAACACGATTGTGGAAAAATCAAATACTTGTTTATGTTGTTGTGCTGCTGGGATTTCTCTAGTAGTGCTCAGATATGTTAACCTTTCTCTGTAATTACCACTTGAAATTTAGTTAGCCTTAAATTACAGTAAATGTCTCTATTTGTGACAGGAACATATTTTATGGCTTGCCATTTTCTTCCTGGTCTTTTAATATATGATGAAAAGATATAAAGTAGAAAAAGTTCAGGTAACATAAAGTCCTGTGGTAAAAAGAAAGGAAAATCACTGTGAGTTTGATGTAAAAATAATCAGATAGCCTTTTCTTCCATGTATGTGTTTTGAATTAAAAGCCATATTTTTTAATTTATTATGTTCCTGAAACCAAAATAGTAGAAGAGGAAAAGAAAACTAAACAAACTCACTTCATCAGGACTTCTTTAAAAAAACAAAGTTCAGCCTAAGAGTCTGACTTGAAAAGAGTAGGATCCTTTACTGAACTGCTGACTTATTTTCAAGCAGAAAGTTGTCCTTTCTGCTTAGAAAATATTAATTTCTTTCAGGAAATTATTATGGCCTGAGGCTAACCAATTCCTGAGTATTTGGAGAAGGCATAATCAGATTAGCAAGGTAAATATTACCTACTCTTTTTTTTACTTACTTTTATCAAAAAAACCCCTAAACCTTCACTTTATTAGAGACAATTAGCAAGAATATATCAACAACATTATGTTGGGGCAATCTGTAGATATGTTCTGTTTCTAAGACTCTAAATTATATTATGCTCTACTTAGGATGATGATCTTAACCTGGTGAGCAGTAGCATCAGTTTTATTTCCAATTTGTTTGCATGTCTCAAGTTTTCCCTCTGCTACCATATCCTGACACAAAATTGTTTTTTAAACAAATGCAGTACACCACTTTGTGAAATATCTAGCATTTTAACTTCTTGAGGGAAATCCCGCATAGTGGAGTCCTTTTGTTTTGTGTTTATCTTTTCATTCACTGATTTTTGCTGATATAGACAACATTATTCAACTGACCAGAAAGTGAGCATGTTCTGAAGCATATGGTGCCACAATATTTTTCATATTTCAAAAGCCTCCACATAGAAGCATGCTCCTTCTTCGTGTGAATGATTTGATCTAAATGCTTTCCTAGTGTTGTCTTTCCCTATTTAAATAACTCTAGTCTGCCACATGGAACTTCTATTGAGCTAATCTTAGCACTGTAAAAGAAATTTCAGGGTTTCAGCATACAAAAGTCTCACATGATGGCATTATATGTCTCCATGGTTTTAGAAATTAGTCTAAAATAGATTTTTGAGATGACTGCCTAAACTCATGGAGATAAATGATAGCTAAAGTTATGAAGAGGTTTCAGGAAATGTTAGAATTTAATTTACACACCTGAAGTTCTATGAAATTTTAGATTAATTAGTATTTTATTTGAGAGATTAAGTAGGAATGTATTGAACTGTATTTTATTCACACTAAAAAGATTTTGAAAAGAAGCTGAGTTCTGGCAAAAAATCAAATTTTGGAGGTAGGGCAAAATTTTAGTTTCTCATTTTCATATATATAACCCCATCTGAAAAACAGCACTATTCTGGATAAAAATTTTGGTATATAATGACTGCTATTGTTTTAGCTGCAAATATAATTCTTCATTAACATTTAATCATATAAGCCTTCATGCACTCTAAAATATGATAAAAGAAGATGAGTAACCTTTTAATATGACCTTGAACTGATAAAACCTCTGTATCTGTGATAAATACAAGCTTGCTTTTATAGTGTGACTGTGTTTTCAGTTGTCAGTAAAATAGTTTTATGAAAGTTCAAATGAAAAAAAAGCAACATCTTGAAGACTTGCCTAATATTTCATTTATAGTAGGTGGAAGATGCATAGCTGGCACAGTTTTATATGTAAGTCATATATCATCCACATAAAAGCGCTGTTGGCTATTCATGTAAGTATCAGCATAAGAGGACATGTCCAAGGTGAATTGGAAAATCTCTCTCATCATACCAGTTTATACGCTGTAGGTGCTTCTTTCAGAAACTGACAGGCCTAGTGATAAGTTTGGCATTTAAGTATATTCATCAATTCATTTTCCAAGCTATTCAAGGGCATGAAATTGAGCTTGTAAAATGTAAATCCTATGAAGTTTCAAATAAGAAAGTATGCATTATTTTTGCTGAATATTTTAATATTTGTTTTAAGGACGAGAAAGGGGAAAGAAAATTACTTCCTTTTTTAAAAGATCAGGATTCACTCAATTAAGTGTGGCATCACTTCTCATTATAACCTTAACAATATCTTTAGTGGAATACAAAGTTATCTAACACTGCTTTTCATGATAGAAAGTCTTACAAAGAGCTATAATATGTCCTTGTATCTCTGCAGTACAACACATACCTGGAAGAAAAAAAGAAGCTATTAACTCACCCTCTGAATTGCTTAGGAAATAGTCCTGTTGATTGCCCATACAGTGAGTGTGTAACTAAAAGGCATGTGGCTTCAACAACAAAGGACTATATTGCTTCTTTGTATGCAGAGCTACATCTTTTACCCAGGGGAAAAAATAAAGTATTTTGAAATATCTCCATTTGAACGTTGTGAAAGAAAGAGAATTGCTAGTTTATTGTGTGGCTTTAATTTTCACTAAAGAGTCTACAGTGTGTAGTAGAAAGCAGTCTCCCATGCTGCCATTTTCAGTACTGTAAGTCCTAGAAAGGAATTTCTTTCCAAACAGGGAAAAGGAGCTTACTCGGTTTGCACTACCTAGCCATCAATTCCCAGTGGAAGCCAGGAAATGAGAAGGAAAGTATACCTTCTTTTTGCCTGAACAGTTTGGTGGGGGGGGGCGGGCAGGGAAATGTTTTTTGGGAGGTGAAACTGTGATCCCGTTAATTTCACTGAATTTGCAAGCACCCATCTTAGTGTAACGAAATACAGACTATTCCTTTATATTCCTGAATAGGTATAAACGTGTTTTCCAGGATTGGAAAGCAAGTAAATTCAGGATAGTAGATGGTCTGTAAGTTTATCTAACACCTTGTTTAGAAAATGCTTCAAGAAATTCCTTTCCATACCACATGGTATAACCCCAAGTGGCAACTAAGTGTTATCCAGCCATCCACTCCCACCCCCATCCCCCATTGTTTGCTGGAGCTCAGAGCTTAATCTTTGAATTGAGTGCCTATTAATATTGAACATCTCAACCAAGATATCTAAAAGTCAAATTGAATCTCTACAAACACATGCAAATACAGGGTCTAGTTATTTATTTATGTTTTTGTGACTGAAATGGATGGATCTTCCTTTATCAGGAATACTGAGAAGCATTTTACTGCACAGGAATTCTAATTGTGTCTTTCAGTGCAAACAAAGGCAGCAGAAGTGGATTTAGAAGCTGGAAATCTAAAGCCTACCCCACAGAAAAGTATTTTTAATTTACAGAAAGCCTTGGACCCAGTTAGCTTAAAAGTAAACACCTGCAAAAAGCTCATTGAATTTACTAGGAAAGTAACTAAATAGAATCTCTTCATCCTAGCATAATGAGCTCCATATCATGTTACCCTAGTTTTATATGACAGTGCAATATAATAATTGTTTCAGTGTTTATTTATTCTTGTAAGGCACATGGCAGAAAAATAAAAAAATTTCCTTACCTTGCAATTTCAGATTTACCAGGAAAATGCCTCTTCCTAAAATTAACATATCAAATGAATTATTTGTTTTGTTTTTTTTTTTTTTAAACTTACTCTTCTTGGAAAACTTTCAAGGTTTTGTATTATCCCTGTGGAATTTTCCTATACATGAAAGATCTGAGTATACAATTCTAAAACTCCATCACAAATCTGTGCATAAAAGATAGTGCATGTTGTAGAACATCATAAGCATTTTGTCCTTTGTAAACTGCTCTATTATTTATCTGTAAAAACACTTACTTTATTTTCTTATACATCTATTATAGTATATATATTTATTCTTCTACATCTATTTTTTATTCTTATACATCTATTATATTATATCTATTTATTTTCTTATACATCTATTATTCTGTTTCAATTCAAAAGACACTGATTTGCATGTATGCAGAAAAATAACAGGAATTCCAGAAACCATTCAATAAAAATTGTTTTATAAAGAACAAGAGAAAAAGGCCCAAAACCAAAACAAAAAACCCCACAAAAAACCAAAGCAAACAAACAAAAAAACCCCAAAAAACCCCCAGAGTCTTTCTTTAAATGCAACTGGGTTTAAAGGTAAAAATATTGCTATAAGAACTACATGGTCCTAGTAAAACCTTTTAACCTAAAATAGGGACTAGAAGAATTGTAAAGCATACAAGAGGTATAAAACACAGTTTAGTATAATTTAATGTGTGACTTAGGGATTGCTGTAATCACACAAACAGGCACAAGCAAACTTATATCCCATATAAAACGTATAATGAAAATATAGAATATGCTGACTTTGAAGGGACCATAAGAACCATCAAAGTCCAACTCCTGGCCCTGCACAGGACCACTCCTGTATAAAACCTGATGTTTCTTTTTAATTCTTTTTCATGAACATTAGAATTTTCTTTAGCTATTCCTATAGCTGTATTAATCCCTTCTACAATTACAGAATTTTAAAAGCATTTAAAAATTAGTCTATTGAATTTTCATCTATCTAAAAACAAATTGAAAAAGTATGGGGCTTTAGGTGTGTTCACTGGTAATCCTGATAATACATTTAAGGAGTGAAATTATGAAAAGAAGCAGTCAGTTGTCTTCCTCAGACTTCAAAATCCAAGCCTGGGCTATGAATCTACGACCTGATTTGAAAGATAAGCCCTTATTTGGGCTGCGAAAATGGAGAAAGACTCTTACCATGTAATGTTCTTCTCTCTGATTGCTTCAAATTCCATCACTAACTGAAGGAGAGTATTCTTCCAAGAATAGAAATGTCTTGTCTTCTTACCAGAACATAAATATGTAGGACAAAAAAAATTGGGTGAATGAGACATAAAATCATCAACTTTTTCTTAACATAAAATGTATTCTTTGCCATTGGATAACACTCCTTAGCAGACATCTTCAAAAGATTTTACTACATGATGGGAGAACGATCTTTTGAATAGAGTATTTTTACTTAGCTGAAAGATGAAATAATCCTTAAAATTGTAAGGTTTTAACTCTGTTAAAACCAGAAGAACTAAACAGTATTTGATGTGTCACCATGACAAAAACAATTTTCTCAAAAGCAGCTATAAAGAATGAAGTCTGCTGTTAAATTGCATAAACTTGTCATGCACTATCACTTTAAAACACGGCTTGCATCTGAATTTGACATTAAGATGACATTGAAATTTATAGGCCAAAAAGGAACAGATGTATCCATTAAAGCAAACAGGTACAGCCAAATTCTTTATACTGCAACTAAGAGGAAAAACGCCCACTGGTGCTGTATATAGTGACTGTTTCTTTGAAGCTAATAAAGTGCAAAACTTTCCATGTTGCTCTATAAACCCTCACTGGGGCATTTGACAGTCATAAGAATTAGTGGCTGGATTTAAGGAACACGAAGCACTATTAGGAGAAAAATTCTGCCAAGTACCAAAGGAGTTCAAAAATAGCTTGATTTGACTAATTATGCACAACTGTGTTTTGCTGTGATTGGTACCTACTAAGTACTTGTTATAATATATGTGGCTGCAGTATACTGGGATTTTTCACAAGGCCTCGGTAATATACAACCCCAAATTGATGAATAGTTTGATCTTTTCCAGGGGAATGATAATGAAATAGAAGTTATTCAAGTCTCCATTGATCTCTTGGATCTAGTCATATCAGCCATACGCAAGATCTAAATTAAATAACTTAAGCAAATGTCAAATCCAATGTCATCCCTTAAAAGCATGTGGCCCAGTCCCAGGTTCTGGCTGATAGCTGAAGGTGTACACAGCTCAGTGGAGGCCCTGCAGTCAGTGTGCCTTACCTGAGCAAAGAGCAAGGCATTGACATTGAACAATCAAGACACAGTCTTTTTTCTCATAAAATTGGAATTTGGCAGTGCCAAGATGGAGATTTAAAACTGATCCTCTTTCCGAATTGGTGGACTTCTACTGAGATGAGGTGATCAATTTGGAAATTTTAAAACTACAAGTATCTTTCTATAAAGGACACAGCTTTCTAGGCAATTGAAGCAGGCAAGCTATAATTAATTTCCATCTCTGCTCTTTAGCTAAAAACCCTCTTTTTAGTCTAAAAAGTTCACATTCAAACTATCTAATAATAAATGTTTTATTACTACTTATATTATTATGTACATATTTGTCATTTCATATTTGTACATGTATAAAAAGTGTATTTGTATATAACTTGCAAATAATAAATTTTTGTTACTGAACATTTTTTGCTAAAATATCCCTTAATTCTAATGTTGTCTAGAATCTGTAGGTTCCCTCTAAGAAACTATTGATTCTATCTACATAGCAAAGAATTGAGCTACATAGCTAATATCCCTGTATAGATAGAGAAGCTGTAACCTGTGCTTGCACAATTATGAAATCTGATGGTTTTAATTGGGTCTATCAATTTGCATAAAATTTGCTTAGCTTTCCTGTGGCCTTTTTCCCAGTTTGATCCGTTTCAGTCTTAATTTTCAAGAGCATTTCTTCTTGCTTAAAATTCACATCTGACAGCACCAATAAATTCTTTGAGCCTCTCTTTTAATTCCTTTCATTTATCTTCAATAAACGGTGTAGGTAGACACAGGCATACACAAAAGGCTGCTTCAAATACAGACATCTCGGCTCCACAAATGAATACTCTAAATAAAACTTCCAGTTGCCTAAACTGAATCTGAATAACTGAGGACATCATTCAGTCTCTTAGTAATAATCTTCTTCTTAGCTGAATAATTTTTTGTAGCTCCAGGATTATAGAAAGTTGCAAAAGCAAAAAAACCCATGTGCAACCAACCCAGAGAGCGCAAGAGTTCATCCTAATCTACTCCATGATTCAATAAGTACAGTTCAGGGAAAAGCACAAAATACAAAACCTTCCTAAATCTTAAACTACTAATTCATCAAAGCCCAGCTGTCCTTAAAGTAATGGAGTTTTACAAGGTTCACAAAGTCATGAACACTTGGGAAACACCTATGTTTTTTGATTTTGTCACTTTATAAAAGAGCAGTGAGATTAAAAAGCTCTTCAGCTCTTAATTAGGTAATCTGACCCTGCAAGGCATCCTGACTGTCCAGACTTCATGTATGAATTTTCTTTTCTAATAGCTCTTTAACTGCTTCTGTGCAACATCCTTAGTGTTGACTGGATCATTCTTGAAGAAACAGAAGTCTGAAGTCCTAATTAAGACATTTTCAGGAAGGATTAACTACTTATCTAAACTTTGATGTTTCTGAGAGAAAAAAAAACCAGCAACAACAAAAAACTAAAAAAAACCACCCCAAAAACCACCCCCCCAAAAAAAACCCACAAAACAAAACCCCAAACAGAAAACTCCCACAGACCAAAACCAACACAGATGCTTCCATCCCTAGGGTAGCCTGGTAGGAAGTTTTATTCATATCCAGCTGCTGCTACAACTCTCCTGCACAATCCTTTTGATACAGGTGGATTCTCTCTCACCAGAAAAACAGTGGGACATGCTACACAATCTATTGATTCTTCTACTGCTCTGATCTACTTTTCTTTTTTGGATAAGCCTTTGCAGGTAAATGTAAAATAAAAAAAAATAAAGTTTTCCTAAATATAATCCTGTGGGGCTTTCAGATACAGAAAGTGTCTCAGTTCTTCCTGTCAGAAAATAGTTTTCTCCTTGTCTCTTTTCAAAAAAGTCTTCCACTTGTTTTCAAGCTAGCCCCTCTCCTTTGAAGTACCAACAGTGATGGGTTAGATTTATTGTCTGGCCCCAGCCAGGGTGGCCCAGGCAAGGTTTTGATAGTGATTCCAGGCAGCCTGGAAGCACAAACCACTCAATCTGCAGCCCTTGCCCCTCCAACAGCCCTCCTACTTGCTAACCTCCTTTTTTTGGTCCTACTGTCGTTCCAGATAAACATCCAGTCTGTACTGATTTCCCCCATTTGTTACATCTGTATGGACATTTGATATTTCATAAACTTACAGGACCAAAGAATAGTTAAATTTTTAAGACCCCTCTGGAGGTCCTGTAATGCCACCCAGTCAGCTAGAACAGGTTGCTCAGGGCTGATCCAATCATGTTTTGAATATTTCCAAGGATAGAGAACTTTACATTCTTTCTGCAGCTTGTTCCGGTGTTTGAACCCTGTCCCAGCAGAACTGTTTTCTTATGTTTGAATGTAATTTTCTGCATTTTCATTTGCATCCATTGGTCAGTGGATGTCATGTTACTGAGCACCACTGAACAGAGTCTGACTTCATTTTCTTTAGAAGACCCTCACGTAAAGGCATTTCTACACATTGGAAAAATCTCCTTTTAGCCTTCTCCACTTCAAGCTGAACAGCCTTAGCTTTCTGTCTCTCTTGCTATGAGAAGTGCCCCAATCTACTGACCATCTGTGCTTTTTGCTGGACTCAACTCTGTCTCTTCATGTTTGCCTTGTAATGGGGATCCCAGCACTAGACCCAGCACCCCAGCACTCCAGATGATTCTCATGTGGGTAGAGGAGAAGAATCACTCTTCCAATCTGATGGTTGCTCCCTCGTGGCATCCAGGAGTCTGTTTGTTCTTTTTTTATCTGTGATTGTGCACTACTGGCTCATATTCAGCTTGGTGTGCAGCAGGACTGACAAGCCCTCCTCTGCAAAGCTGTTTTACAACCAGTAAACCCCCAGCATGTATTGGCACATAGAGTTATTCCTTCCCAGCTGCAGGACTTAGCACATGCCTCTTGATGAAATTTCTGAGATGCCTCCTTGTCCATTCGTCCAAACTGGAAAGGTGCCTCCAAATGGTAGCACAAACCATTTTCATACCTCTGTGCAGGCAGTCTCAGCCTTGCACAATGTTACTGATAAAGTTACCTAGGCACTGCCTTCCTTGCAAGATCATACTCTGCAAAGGTTCCCCTGTGCTCCTCTCCAGTTTTGTATGGGATCTGGCTGTTTCTCATGACTTGCCTTTGGACCTGTGAGATCCAGCCCTCCCTGATGGTGCTTTCTTCAACTTTCATCGCTTTGTTATTCAGCACAAATATGATCAGCATTTTTTCTGTTTTCTCTCTGTTCTCTCTTTTTCAACATCTTCTTCAGTTGTCTAATGCCTAATCAACAAAGTAGTTGCTTGCAGTTCTAGCATTACAGCTCTTTGAAAATACATTCAACACACATTTTCAAATTTCATCATTTTTGTACTGCAGTTCAAGATAACGTTACACAGCATTTTAAATCTGTATATATTTAATCATCTGATTATGACAGAATAAAAAATGGTTCTGATTTCAATATTGAAGATTTCCATATCACGAAATGGTTAAAAAAAATAAAGGAAAGAAATTATGAGAGTGAAGAGGACATTCTGTTCTGCTCTGTTCTGTTCAGACCTATCTCATAGAATACCAAATGAAGTGTACTCAAATGATCGATAATATATGCAAATTGTTGTGATGGAGTATGCTGTTTTTACTTTAACACAGTGTCATTTATTTTCTAAACACAACCTTGTTATTGAGTAGATGTGGAATTTATTTTACTCTTTTAAATTTAAATTATGTCAGAAAAGAACCAGTGACTTATAAGAAAGCATGCTGGATTTTTAAAATTAATCTAAAGACAATTTTCCCTTCTGGAAGGAACCCACTACTAGCAGTATAAGGAGAATGATTTGAATGTCAATTACATACCATTTCCTGCAAAATAATATGCTGAAGGCAAATCAACATTTAGATCACAGTATCTGCAATGTAAATGAGAAAGAAAAAAATATAGTCAACTATGGTTAGCAATGTATTAAGTTTTCAAGACCTTTTTCATTTTTTATTAATTAATTAATTTATACCACTGAGTCAGGAAGCTGCTTCAGAGACAAACTGCCTGATGTAAAAATCTGCTTAAAAAGAATAATTTTGCATCCACAGTCATTTTAAGTACATGATATATTACAAAGTTGGACCAAATGCATATGTAATCATCTCAACATGTCTAAAGTATCCAAGAAAATCAACCCCATGACATTTTTTTCAATTCTGATACTTTTTAATAGCTTGTTAATTTTCTCTGTGGGGGCAAAAGCCCTTTGTTCTTCTTTGGACCTACTCCAGCACCTAAGCATCTTCCTTGTAGAGAATGGTCCAGAAGTGAGCACAGCACTCAAGGTACAGCCTTACCAGGGCTCAGTACAAGGGGGCAATCAAGGCCATTGGCCTTCTTGGCCACCTGTGGATCATGTTCAGCCAACAGACCCCTTTCCTCTGAGTAGCTTTCCAAGCACTCTGCCCCCAGCCTGTATGACTTCATGGGTTGCTGTGTCCCAAGTGCAGGACCTGGCACTGCACCTTATTGAACCTCTTGTGATTGGCTTCAGCCCGCGGATCCAGATTGGCCAGATTCCTCTTCAGAGCCTTTGTTCTCTCCTGCAGATAAATACTCCTACCTTGTGAGAGACTGGAGAAAATGGTTACTGGCTCAAAGCAATTGAAATATTTGAGGGGAAGAGGGGGGCACACACACTCACACACGTACAGGCACACACATACTTCAGTTGTTTTGAGCCAGCAATCCTTTTCTCACTTGGTGTTGGTGGCAAACTTACTGAGGGGACATTCCATCCCCTCTCCAGACCATTCATAAAGATGTTCAACAGGACTGACCTCAATGCTGGGCCCTGGAGGACAGCACTCATGACTGCCTATCAGTTGGATGTAACTCCATTCAGCACCACTCTCTGGGCACAGTCATCCAGACATTTTTACCCAGAGAAGAGTGCACCCATCCAAGCCATGAGCAGCTAGTATCTCCATGAGAACGCTGTAGGAGATGGCACAAATGCTTTACTGAAATCCAGATATACAGCATGCACAGATTTTCCCTCCATCCGCTAAGGATGGTCATGTTGTCATAAAAGAATATCAGGTTCATAAATAGTGTTTATGAACTTGATAATTTCCAATGGCCTCTTTGGATTTTACACATAGATTTTTTTTCTTTTTCTTTACTCCTTTGTTGATTTTGCATTCTTAAAATGCATATGTCAGCTCAATATCATTCTTCTCACTTTTCAGATACATCAGCTGAATGAAAATTTATACAGGAGTTGCAGTTTACCACTATCTTCACTGCTGACCTGCACTTCTTCTGTGCAGCACCGTAACAGGCTTTCACTGTCTGCATGTGCACCTCTGTGATAACCATTCAAGCTCCTAGGAATGGATAATCTGTGAGTGAATTTATGATGATAAGCAGCTGATAATTAATTCTCATTGATTTTGTTTTTTCCCACCTGATCTCAGGGGGAGATGTTTACACAAATATTTAATGTTGTAAACACTGTGGCAACATCCTGTTATATTTCCTTCTCAGTAGCTCAACCCAACCCACATTTCCTCAGTTATTGGCGGTGTTCTAACAAGCGCTAAGGAAAAATTAAAGGGTGCCCATAGTACTGTGAATTTGTCATCAGGACTTATTGTGATACTAACAAGCCAGTAACAAAATACTTTCTTGACATCTGGGAGTCTGCCATCTTTATTATATACGATGAAATAGGTCTTTCCTGCCGGGCTTTAGTGATAGGAAGATTACTACAAAATAGGATCTCATTGTTTGATACATCCAATATTATGTACTTCCTCCAGAGATAAGGCTAATGTCATTATTTAAGCTACTAATTTTAGTAACTATTGAGATTCTAATCTGTCAACCTGAAGGAAGAAAAAAAAATATTTTGATGGCACAGTAATTCTTATTAAAGCCTGAATATCTTTTAATACGAGCATCACTAGAAGAGAAATTTTTGAAATGAGAAAATATCACCATCTGCTGTTAATGTCTAAAGAATGCTGCCAAGTTATATAAACTTGAGACCCCATCTTTATTTGGCTTCATCAGCTGCCAGGAGGAGAAAACTAAATTGTCCTTAGCAGACTGCAAGATTATTTTTTTTTTCCTCTGGATGGAGACAGCAAGAGGCAAATTACTTCATTCAAAACTGTGTAAACAACTAACATTTAAATCTCGATAAAACTTGTTTTTCCTATTGTTTTTGTTTGCTTTTGGAGGGGTTCTTGTTTGGTTGGTTGTTTTTTTGTTTTGTTTTTTTTGATTGTTTTCATTGAGATCCTTTCATTAAAATCTATGCTTTTGGCACAGTAAGGCATTGCACACTGTTTTCTTGCCTGGAAGCTCTGGACTTCTGTTACTGTTTCTTCCAGAAAGACAGGATAAAAGCTCAGACACACTGCATGTGTGTAATAACAGAGAAAGTACCTGTTTTCAGAAGCTTACTCATGGCTCAGATAGTCTGACATACATTTAAGTGAGACAACAAAGTAATTAGGGTGATTTACTCAATGATGAGCTCTCAATTAAATACTTCAAGCAAAACTTAAGCCACAAGTTTTGCAGGGAATAGCACAGTTATGTTAATATTCTAAATTCATATCATCAGACTCCTTAAACTCAGAAATAAAACAAAAATAATTAAGAAAAATAGAAAGGTTTTATTATACATAACATTTTCTTTTTGTAATATAAATTAGGTACTATATTTAGTGACAAAGCAGTTTATCCATATAAAAAACTTACTCCTATAGAGTTTTAAATATGCATAAGAATTTTAATTTGCTAAAAAAGAAAAAATAATACCCTTAATTCATCAAGGCAGGGAAACACCTGGAAACACAAAGAAACAACTTTAGAACGTATTGATCCCGTTAGCACCATATAATTACAAAACTTCTTCAAAGGAAAGCTTTATGCTTTATGCTCAATATCATCTATCTTAGGAAAAAAGTACATTTAAGCCATGGCTTTTGACTCTCTATACCCAGTTCTTCCTCTGCGCAGAAACATGCAGATAGAAACTCAGCCAAGGCCAAAGAAAATCAGCCTATTGTACCAGCAAAATATTCAATATGTAAGTATAGCTTAGCAGCATATTTAGCTACTTCTTCTGAGTTTTTTATGTTTCTTCTGAGAACTCTGTTTGGCTTTGTTCTTTTACTTTTTTCACTCAAAAATCATTCTCTAATTTTATCTAAGACAAAGAAGAATAATATCATCAACAAAGGAACACAATGTAAGATTTTTAAGGTCACATTTACCTTCGGGAATGGTCTGGGGTTGTATCAGGGTAGATTTAGATTGGTTATTAGAGTAAAGGTCTTCACCCAGAGTGTTTTTGAGCACTGGAACAATATCCCCAGGGAACTGGTCACTGCACCAGCTTGTCAGAGCTCAGCAAGTGTTTAGACAGTACTGTTGAGGATGCAGTATGATTCTTGGAAATGGTCCTGTGCAGTGCTGGGACTCAATGATCCTCCTGGGTCCCTTTCAACTCCTCATACTCTGTGATTCTATGATTAGCTACTCTAAAAATAATAATTACTGTATATGGAACTAGACATTAATCTTGTAATAAATTTTCAAGAAAAACTAATCTCAGATTGATTTTAGTTATTTCTATTAACATCTATTCTACAGATGTTTGCTAACAAATGAGACCAAACATTATTAGATCAGAAAGCATACAAATATATGTACATATGAAAAACAGCAGTGAGCAAATTTCAGTGACTGCTCTTAATGTTTGAGTCACTTAGCCATTAAAAATTTCTTACACTCTTCAGTTTCTAATTGGATTAGTTTTCTTAGTGGCACAGAATATGTAATTAAAATGTAGCTATTTAAAATTAGTTCCAAGATTATTTCAGACTTTATACATTTCACATTGCATGGAAATGGATAATAGGTGGTATACCCATTGACAGTGAGAATCAATATCTAATTACCTACAGCACATTCCAGCAAGTCAGTATATATAAGAACCTGAAGCATTTATTTCTTAGAAAATCCCAAGGGTAGATTCAATAGTGTTCTAAAAATTCGTTCTGAAAATAATTTGCATACTTATTTTATAAAGATCCCCCTTTCTTTACCCTGGTAATATTTTTATTAGTTTTCCTTGATGACTGTTTTCTGAAAGTTACACTTAATTGTGTAACAATCTCAACTGTTTTCTCTGAAATCAGACTATTGTGATGTGTCTACTCTGTCTACAGCTACATATTAATTCTAGAGAGTAAAGTCTTCAAAATTTTTATTTTTGCACACCAACTAATTCGCATAAGAATTTACTAAAGAGAAATCCACCCATGCAACACTACGATTGGTATATTCTTGTGAATGTTAAAATACATGCTTGAGTCACCAAAGGGATGCAATTGATACAGCAACAGGAGAGCAGGACTTGATGCAGGAAAACCTCTGACATAATTCCAGGTTCTGTAGAGAGCTTCTTAACTTCTGCTACACTAAGTTGGAATTTTTCTGAGAATTTTCTTTTTTTAATTTTGTGAAATATCCATTTATTTGGAAAAAAAAAAAACCTTACAGATTGTCTGCTAAGAATTTGTAATATTTTAGATCAAAAACTTGATATTACACTTCCCGAACATGGAGGATCTCATCAGTTTTATTCTTTTACTCTCAGGTGTTGCAGGAGCCATAGTTCTCCCTGATTCAACAGCCAAATTATCTTTATGGAAACAAAATATTGAGTGGAAAAAGACTTGGGTAGCTAACCCCTAGGAGTGCTCCAGGAAATGGATAAAAAATATCACAGATACAGAGAAGGGAAAACCCCACAAAATTATTATTGCAGTTTAAGAACAACACTCTCTCTCCCCTTCTCCTGCACCCTAATGTGAGAGAAACAAAAGAGAGAGATTATGGGTTGAGATAAGAACAATTTACTGGAAACAACAATGAGAGTAAAAAAAAATAAACAGTAAGAGCAACAATATCAATAAGAAAATTAGGGTGATTTACATGCAAAAATTGCTCACCAAGCCTGAACTGATATGGCACAACCATGAGACAATGAACAAAATGGTGAATGAACCCTTAATGGTGTCACTTTTCTTCTGAAAGCCCTCTTTCCCAGATGTGAGTATCCCTTATTTCTTCACCCAGTAGATGGCATAGAATAAAAACACTGACACTTCCACAGGGCTCCAAGCTCCAAACCCTCATGGCTACTGAGAAAAAGGAATGGTATCATGGCTGAAAACCATGACAGTTAAGAAGTATAGCTTTATTTTAATTGAATTGTACAATGATGTTCATCTCTGCGAACTGCTCTCTTTGAGAAGAAGCAAACAAAAAAGAAGAAATATTGTTTTTAATTAGATGAGGAAGTCAAATAATCTCTTTCTGAACAACTGAAAAATATTTAAAATAAAAGAAAAAAAGAAAACATAGACTGGGGCTTTTTTCTGAACACAATCTGTATCTCAAGAAAGAAGTGCCAGTTTCAGCAGAAATGGAAAATATTAGAGTTCTCTCTTTTAGTGTTCCCTTGTTTTATTTGTGTGATTTCCCATCTGCTATTCAATTATGCTAAAAGATAAAGTCTACTTCTGTCACTATGAATTTAGATTAAATGAATATAATTGCTTTAAAAAATAGAAAAAATATGCATGATGTAAGAGTATTGGTTCATTCTAAGACTTTTCTTTCTAAGACTTCTAAACCATGCATAATTGTGGTCATAAATTCTTTTTTCTTGCTTAGTACTCTGTTCCTGTCATTCCTAGCCATATGAAAACCTTGCAAATAGTCTACTTGTTATAAACTGTTTGGATTTAAGTCTGTGTCTTTTTTATTTGGTTGAAAGATGTTCATTTACAGCAGCTTAATTTAATCAAAAAGATGTGCAATGAAAATTTCTCTTTCCTGCACTGTTATCTTACTTAAGTATTTATCTCTTGATTTCTTAGAATTTAATTAATCTAATAGATCAATGTAATTTGTATGATTATGTAGTCATACATTGGAAAGAACTTGCCAGTAACATGAATTCAATGCCCAGGTATGCAAACGAAATTAAAATACCCAAACAAAACTACAACAACTCAAACACATGCCATATTTCTGCTGAAGATTTTAGGTAGAACTCTGACTAAAATAACTGCAGTTTGTTATGTGTGAAGATTTTTAAAATAATTAATGAAAAACAAAGAAGAGCTCAAGCAAGATGATTGTGCAGCAAAAAAATTATATACCATCTATGTTGAAAAATACCAACCAACCAACCAACCAACCGACTGACCAACCAACCAACCAACCAACCAACCACCCCTTAAAAATTATATTGTAGTTGAACTTCTGTGAAACTTACATTTCAGTTAATTACTTGAAAGTTACATTACAGAAAACAAAATTTAATCTATTTTATGTTTTAAAACTAATTCTATGCATGAAAAGCTTCATTTTTAATATACTTCTCATTCTCACAGAAATCATTCTCTTTGGTCAGTTCAGGTCATCTGTCCTGCCAATGCTCCCCTCTGGGTTTTTCAGAAGATCTGCACTGGCAGAACATGGGAAACTGAAAAGTCCCTGATTTAAGGTAAGCACTGCTCAGCAACAGATAAGATATCAATATTATCAACATTATCAAGATTATTCTCAGCTTAAATCCAAAAACACAGCACTGTACCAGCTACTAAGGAGAATCAAAGGTAAAACCACTATAGGCGTCCACAAAGTCCATAATGGAAGAACTAGGATCAAGCCAATACAAATTTATATGGAATGGAATTTCCCATATTTTAAGTTGCATTTATCAACAGAGACATCCTGGTTTATGTAATTTCTTAAGATTAAAAAAAAGAAAAAAAAAGAACCACATCTTTAGCTGCTGTGTAGACTGAGCTTAATTTATGCCTCAGGGATACCAATCTGATGCTAAGAGCAAGTAGGAATACCAATAGTCCATTCTTGCTGAATCCCCACAATTTAGGAAAATGCAAGTCTTTGACAAGGAGGAGCATGCAGGAGATTTGCAATGCAAAGTGTTCCAGAGATGTAGTTAATGAGCTCATCTACGTGTTGACTACATGCTGTCAGGAACAGCTCTGATGTATCCCTGGGCAGAAATCCAGGATATAATCCTTTTGGGGAAATCTTGATAGCAAATATCTTGAAATGCTATAACTACATGGTTCTTCATGTGCTTTCTGCCACAAGAGCCCTTAAGCTCGAAATATCTCTGGCTTCCACTAATATAAATAATTTTGTGCTATATTATATGGAAATATAGCACAAAATTATTTATATTAGTGGAAGCCAGAGATATTTCCAGTTATGGATGGATTTTAGACCCAGATTTATTAATTGTTTTCTTAGTCAGGAGCTCGTTTGTTTCAAAATTAACAAATAACCATATTATATTTATTGTTCACAAACTTGATTTCTAGGCCAACATGTTATTATTTAATGGTTTTGAGGCATATATTTCATTGAGAACTGGAGCTCTTTTTATGAACTGGATTAATTAATATGAGATACACTGAGGATTTTATCTCTCACAGTACACTATAGCTATAGATTTGGAAAGAATTGCACCCACTGGAAGAAAATGCCTAAGGGAATTCTGTGCAAACAAACAGACCTTTCTTCTCTGCATCTCTACCTCTTTTTTATGCATGATGCATTATATTGCTTGAGAAAATAACATTTATTCAGTGGACAGGGTTATCTGTGAGGTGTAATGCTACTGTCAAATTTCATGCTGCTACTAGATAATAATTCAAATTGTTTGTGAGCAGGTTTTCATCAAGCCTTCTTCCTCATGTCTTTCTCACTTCACCTTGTGAACACAAATATATAACTACCTTGCTACCTCAAGAATAAACCCAGTGTTCCCTGAGAACTCTGTCTTACATCCCAAAATATTTTGTGTGGCAAAGTTTAGACTTAATTAAAATTGTAATGAAATTTTCCAAAACTGGATTTTTGCAGGAGGATTCTATGTATTTTAAACAGCTACTATTTCTCAAGTTATTAAACACAGCTGCTCTTCCGTAAGCCCTTTATTTCCCTTTCCCCTCTTCTCTTCTTCTTTTCTTTTTCCCATGTATTTTCATTTTATTTTTCTATTTTTTTTTCTTTTTCTTTTGCTCTTTTTTTTTCCTAGATGGCCTTATCTGGAAGTAGAACAATACAAAAAAAAGACTCTCAAAATGCAAACTGTTGTGAAAGTCTATGTTATTTAATTCACTCTGTGTTAGAAAAAGTTAGAATCTAAAAAGTAGCATGAATAGTTAGACCCCTACCAAAAAAGTGGTCCAAACCAAGTTT
Organism: Fringilla coelebs; assembly: GCF_963513975.1. Classification (NCBI taxonomy): domain Eukaryota; kingdom Metazoa; phylum Chordata; class Aves; order Passeriformes; family Fringillidae; genus Fringilla; species Fringilla coelebs. The sequence continues at coordinate 23,124,565 of NC_140029.1, read as the reverse complement.
CAGTACAAGAATAACTGCTCTTTCAGTGTCCCAGAAAGACTTCTCAATCTAATACTTTGGACACTCTAAGGATCTCAAAAGTCATTTAGTCTTCATAGACAAACAGGCAATTGGACTTGATTAAAATGGCACCATTTCAGCTGGCAAATTTCAAAGTTTTGGACAATTCTAATAAAATTATTTTCTTTCTTTAACAGTGAAATTTTAATTGTAGGAGGAAAAAACCCCAAAAGTATTTTCTTTTAAAAGATAGGTAAATACCATATGCAGAAAGGAAGCAGGTTGTACCATTGACGTATTGCTATTATTCTTAATTCATTAATTGGCATTTCATGCTTTTCAGGGGATTAAATTGATTTCTCAAATAATTCTAATTTTTTTCCTATTTATTCCTATTTATTGCCTGAATCTAAACAGTCTGCAAGTGTTAGAAAATGCACAAAATATGTAAAAGTTATAGATAAGGCAGGTGAAGATTTAAATGTCCGGATAGTTGAATGAAATGGAGCTTAGTAGCCTGAATATAAGTATCTACAAATGTACTAACAGTTTAAAACACAATCACTTATTTTCTGTGGTTTGTTTTGGGGAATTTTTGTATGTTTTTTTCCCTTCATGATAAGGCTGGAGGAACAAGGACTGTTGCCATGTGGTGAGGAGAATTCCTTCCATGTAGGAAGAGAGACCTTGGAAAACTCAAGCTAAAATGAGGCTTGAGAACATCTATGACATCTCTGTAGAACTTTAAATGCATCAACAGTTACTTATCTTGGAATTAGAAATGCAATATTAATAAAATATAGTTCAGCTTCTCTGTCCTAATTGATGCAAGAAATATGGTCATTTTTGAGGGCATAGAAACTTTGAAATATTGTGTTAGACAGTAAAATATTTTGAGATATGATCACCTAATATTAAGAGTAAACCTAGCCTCAAAAATCTACTAGTAGTTGATCTTGAAATTAGTAGAAAATTATTATTTTCTGCGCACAATTATATAGCAATTATTTGGTCTCTGTATTATGCCTGAACTTAATTATTAATTTTAATCTGAATACCCTTAGGATATTTACAAGATGGGAAGTGTTTGGGAGTTTGAACAGAGTGTACATGTTATACATGTACTTACATTTACACAGCCATCTGTGTCAGCTCTAGGAACCCTCATGCTTGTCAGAAGAATCTATCAAAACTTTCTTAAGTTCTGTTCACTCCTGTTTTAATTTGATAAGTTAATCATCTAAACCTCTTGCTACATTTGGAATGAGTTCCTTGAATTTCTAGAAAACCATAAATAAATAAAAAATTCTGAAATTTCATGTTTAATAGTAAGTAGTAAGTGATGATCTAACAGCCTTGATATTCTTATAATGTATTATAACAGTAATTTTTATGTTTAAAAACATAGTAAGAGAATAAAGCTCTCAGCTGGTTTTAAGATTAAAGAGTTTTACTTCTTTTCTTTATCATTTTTTCTTGCTATTTGATGTTTTCAGCTGGGGTGAATTCACCCTTTTTCATGACTGGTGCAAGGTGCCATTCATCTCATTATTTGCACTGCTATATCTTTTATCTTGAGCAGAATGCTACTTTGTGGGCAGACAGAGGACAAATTTTGCACCCTTTGACAGAGATATCTGTGAAGAGATCTTAGACTTCATTCACTACCCTTCAGTGTACAGAATTCACAGGATGACTGTGAATTTTTCCTATTAAATATGGAGTGAAATCCTTTGACAGTCTTTGAGGTACAAAAGGTGCAGGGACTCTAGTATATGTACTGAACTGCACTGAGTTTTCCAGAAAAGACAAAATGGCTACATCCATTATTTATTTTTTGCACACTGTACTCCAGCTGAGCATCTCTTCCACTTAGCTGATATTTCAACCAAGTGCTACAATAAGATATTTGATCTGGTTTGCATGTGTTCTGACATGCCTTTCTTTTACATTAACTGGAAGATACTGAAATAAGTAAAAAACAGTTAGAGAAAAACAAGGAAAAATTGTATTTGTTTCCTCATTGCTGAAAACAGAGTAAGGAAACCCTAACCCCCAAAACACTGCAAAAAGAGAAAATTACAGTGGAGACAAAAAAAGACTGTGAAAATCTAATGTGTGGCAATACATCGGATGTAAAGCAGACTAAGTAAGCATCAAAATATCACAAACAAATAAACAAACAGAAAAATACCCCCAAACCAATCAAACCAAACCTCAGAGAACTCCTTAAACTAGCATAAGGGAAAATTAGCTAAGATTAAATTAATTTTAAAATTTAGATTCAGATCAAGAAAGGTAGAATAGCTTGAAAATCATCTTGTTAAGAGCTGTCTCCTCTGGCCCGCATGCAAAGGAACACTGTGTTCTACAAATAAAACTTTCACATCCAACTTCATTTAGTAGAAAATGGTGAAAGTAGAATTGTCATAGAATTATACAATGTCTTGTGTTGGAAAGGACCCTAAAGATCATCTAATTCCAACTCCCCTGTCACAAGGAGCAGGGACACCTTTCACTAGACCAGCCAGATGTGGCTCCATGCACTATAACCCCCTTAGTCCTGACCTTCCACCAGTCTTCCCCCAGTGCATCGTGAACCTGCTCATCCCACTGTTGGATAACTTCTCAGGAAGATGCTGAAAGGAAACGTATGAAAAATCTTACTAAAATCCAGAGAAATACACTGCCTTCCCTCCATCCAATAGGGGGGTGACTTTATCATAGAAGGGTCTCAAATTACTTAAAAAGAACTTTCCCTTTGGAACACACATTGAATGTGCCTGGTGGTTGCATTATTCTCTAAATGGCTTTCAGTAGCACCCAGTATAATATGTTCCATAGTATTTTTTTTCCAGAAAAAAAAAGTTAAAATAACAGATCTATAGTTATCTGGGCCTTCCCTTATGCTTTTTTTGTGTATTGGAATAACACTAACCGTCTTCCAGTTAGCAGGAACCTCCCCAGAGTCCCAGGAACTTTGGTAGATGATTGAGAGGTGTTTAGCCATAACACACAATAGCTCCAAACCCTTCAGTACTGTGGGATGAATCTCACTGGACCCTATGGTATTGTGAAGGTTCAGCTGATAAAGTGGCTCCCTTACAATATCAGCACCCACAGAAGGAAAGCTGCTGTTTGCTCACAGTGGATCCACACTCGTCTATCGCTATAAAGACTGAGGCAAAAAGAGCATTGAATGCCCCCACTTCTTTTTCAGCTCTATCAGTCAGATGAGCATCTTCCTTGACATAGGTCCGATTTATTTATTTATGTCAGTGCACGGACCTGATATATGGTTTATAGATGGGAGACAATTACTTAAAATTTTCTATTATTTCTTCTCTGTCATTTCAATTTTGATGAAGCAAAATGTATGGCCAGACATCTTTAACTGTTTTCAAAGGTATGATTATATTGGTAGATGGAAGAGCAATTTTAACAGCTTTCTTTTCTGACAGAAATTCTCCCTGGAACTGCCAAGCTGTAAGTAGTTACATGTTCATTTTGGCTAAAAATTCAGAAGGCTGTCAAATACACAGTTAGCTACATCACTGACTTCTGAACTACTGACTCATTACAGTTACGGCATAGCAGTTTCTATGTCCAATTTCTTTTTTTGTCTTTGACCTTTACCTGGTGTTCCAGAACTAAGAAAAGAAAAAGAAAGGGTTTCTCAAGCTCTTTCCTCAGAGTATTCTCAGTCTAGGTGTATGATGACATTAGATAGTCAGTCAATACGAACCCTTACATCTCCATTTACTTGCTGAATCTTTGGTGATTTCTGCACCTGAAGGCAAAGCATGATAATTTGGACAGGTATGTATTATCTAACAAACTTCACAGAAATGCATTCATGCAGTAAAGTTTGTCAGTGAACACTTAACCACCTGGATTGTGCAAATAAGGGTACAGGTAGGCATAAGCAGTAATATGCAACAAGGAGACATTTATTGTAAAGAAAAGACTTACATGTTATACTACTCACAGCTGTACAATTGGTATAATCAGTGTATATTATATATCTTATTTCTGGAGTGTTTTCCTTGAGAATAGGTAGTATACAATAATAGCGTATGAAGAAGCCTTCTTTTCCCACTCACTTTCTTGCCCTTTCTTAAAGACTCAAACCTCCTTTATATTCAGCCTGAATGTCTGCTCCTAATACTGTTCTAGAGCACAACAATTTACAGGGAATTGAAAAAGCAATTTTCTTTGGACAGCTAGCTATTCTCCCTAATTTTCACCTGCCAAACTCTTTTCTATGAATGTTGACTCAATCAGATAAAATGCAGGCTTTAAAGATGTTTGATTAGCTGCCTGGCTTACCTTTAGCTACTCACTTTGCATGTAAAATGTCTACATGTCCACCATTCTTCACTTTCCACTCTTCACTGATGGGGCTTTCCCAAGAGCTGCACTGAGCACTGTGTGCATGAGCTGAGGCAATAAGCACTTTTCATTTATGGACTGCTGACCACTTCTGGTTTATTAAGCGAAATAAGAATTCAGCAATAGCAAAATAATATGTATATTACTTACAATTCACACCTTCATTTTTTTAATGTGTTAGATATTTTTTTACATCAATTAATTTGAAATCAATACAATAATGACTGAACAAAAACCTTTACATATTTTTCCTTCTGTACTACCACAAAATTACCAACAAATGAAAGATGAGAAATATATCACTTATTTTATAAAATTCAGTTCCCATACACTTAGGGATTTTGCCATCATGAGGTACACTGAACTGTCTCTTCTTTTGTAAACAATTCTCTTGATGTCAGTGGAATGACTCCATCAAGTAGTTCATTTAAAATATTAAAATGGCTCATAAATTTTTACACAGAGTATAAAAGGAAACTGAGGATCTTAATACCTCTAGAATTTTGCCTACTTTTTATGGCACTAATTGGAAAAAAATTACCTGTTTATATTCTTAGCTAGGAGCAATTTTAAAATTCTGAAAAATCATTTTAAGTTTATAGAGGGTGGGCAAGCTGTGAATATGCAAATGATAAATGCGTACTTGTGTTTATATGATTTTAATTGGACATGTTTTAGATATTGAAACCTAAGCTTCTATCAGATGAAAGCAGAGTAAAAATTAACTAGATAACTGAATGACCTGAAAAGCTAATAAACTAAAATTTAATTAAATAAAATTTGTGGCACCCAACTTAAAGTAATTTTGCTCAGTCTAGGAGCTGCTTTGAGTCTCTGGAATACTATATCAATATACATATTCAAATTAGTCTTGTAAAACTGTTATGCATTCATTCAAAGCATTGCCTTACTGTTTCTCTGTGTTTAATGACAGTTAATATATATGTTTTCCTACCCTCTGCATCACTTCTAGTGCCCCAATGTAATTACAATTTTTATCTTTAGAGTTATTTGAAAAAGAAGGAACTTATTGCAACTGCCAGTGTAAGCTGAAAGAAAATAACTGAGATTTCATAAGAAAATCTCAGAGATTCCATGGTGCTTTAATTTCTTTTATTTAATCAATAAATAATTCTGATACACCACTTTACATTGCAAAAGAGAAAAAATAATAAATTCCTGTCATAAGCTCATTTTAAACTCCATCTTTATGGGTTCACTTTGCCTGTATGGAGCAGTATTAAAGACACTAAAGATTAGAAGTGTAGTTGCAAGCTTAAATTTGTCAAACATTTGCTAAATATTTTTCCACTTGCTAAATATTTTCCATTTGCTAAATATTGTTCCTGGATCCTGAATAAGTCCTCCACATCTACTCCAATTTTAATTTCACATAATTTATTTTTTCCCATTATTGGTATTTCAGACAAGAGATACCATATTGCCTCTCCACTATCATTTCTCTAATGTCAAAACCAGCATCCTTTTTGATTTCTTTTTCTATTTTTTTCACTGACTACTTTTACTGGATTTCTCTGGAGTCATTTCAGACTTTCTGGAATGTGTGGTAATAAGAAAAGTCATGGATTTGGAGACACAGTTTCACTATTTCCTTGTATATATAATTAATGATACTGTGGTTTGACTCGGTATGCTGTTGTACATTCACTCTAGGATAAAATTTCCCACTCCATGTCATCAAAAACCAAGGCAGTTTTGTAGTTTGTTCCTCTGTCTCTGTCTCTCTCTCTACATTTCTCTGGTTAGCTACAGACAATTATCTGTTTAATGCCATGACTTGCTTAATTTATGCTGAAGAAACTCTGCCATGAACGTGTGGTTTTCATCTCAGTTGATCTGAAATGCACCTAAGTATTCTCCCTTCAAATTTAAAGGTCAGATTTTGTATTATTCACACTAAAAAAAATCAGAAATTGCAACCTTTTTAAAACAAGTGCTGTTTTCAAAGTGCCTGCTTTGATATCAATTTTCACATCATTCTATGTGGAACACGTTCTCGTAAAACACTGAAATTCAAGAAGACCATAAGATTTATCTGACCACATAGAGCATCTACTAACTTACAGATATCTTGTTAATTAAATTGCATTGATAAAAAGAAGAAAAATTCATTTCCAAAGCTGAATGTTGTCTCATCCTTAACTAGGCATCTCGAGCAGACCAGGTAAAATTATTTTCATAATCCACCCTTCCAGACAGTAAAAAGTATTTACATCATCAACACTTTTGTTGGAACACGGCAATTAGATTCATAATGTACATGAAACATGTAAATGTTTATTTCACTGCATCAAATTACTTCTGAAGAAATTCCATATTATCTGTAATGATATATATTTTGGGTCATTGCTAAAAAATACTCCTGTTTTCATATTGCTGTAGTTAGTTCCAGAACACTTTGACTAGATTTCATTTAGACACTGTTAGGGGATCGTCCTTTTTACTACACAATTTATTCATATGTTATTTTTTTAATCAATATAATTTCCTGCTAGAAGTCAACCAAAACTGTCCTCCAGCTAAAGTGATTGTGTGAGGGGGAAGCGAAAGGGTCAAAGCTACCAGCTGTACCTGAATCATAACAATACTTCACAAAGCTTTTTGATTTTCTGCTGGAAGTTGAACACAAGTTCAAAAAACCAAAAAAATTGCACTTGACTGTCTTGTAAAAGGATAACAAAGCCAAAGTATGTGTCTGTGAGTGCACTTTGCATTATGTGCTAGACAAATAATTTTTGCTTTTGGTGAGGTTTTTGTTTGCTTGTTTATTTGGGCTTTCTCCCTTTAGGGGCTAACTAAATAGATGAATTCCATTATGTCATAATATATGTCATAAAACTATGGCCTTTGTGTCTCTAGAAATATTTTTCAGTAGAGTTAGCATGACAGTAGCAGTTTATTTCTCTGGCATTTCTGTTCCATCATTATGTTCATTCCATCATTATTTGCTTTGAAAGCTATATAGATATTGGAATAAGAGTGAAAAAGATGAATCTTCTCATGAATTAAAGTGTCAGAGTTTAGCCCTCCTCTGTTTTCAGTACTTCTGTGGTGTTATTTTTATTTTACCTTTTGGAGGACAATTCTGTGATTAGGTATGCAAAAGACTAATGTTTGATTTTAGAGGGCTGTTTCAAGAATTACCTGCAAAAAAGCTATGCAAAGTCTTGAAATCAACAAAATACCAGAAATTCATAAAAGCCTGAAGTAGGTATGTATGATTGGGAATGAAAATACTGGGGTTTTCTCCCTTTTCTTTCTATTTCTTCTCTTTGGTGGGGTTTTTCGGTTTCGTTTTTGGGTTTGTGGGGGTTTTTTTTCTTTGTTTGGTTTGGTTTATTTGTTTGAGGTTTTTTTGAGATACTTAGCTTTTGTTGGTTTTGTTTTGGTTTGTTCGTTTTGCTGTGTTTTCTCTTCTTGGGGTTTTCTAAGGGAATAGCCTGGCTACTAGCAGTCCTACTCCTCAACACAATGCTGTCTAGTTTAAGACAACTTTACATGTGCCATTTTACCAGAAGGACTAATTTAAAAAAAAAAAACAACAAACAACACCTAATCTACTGGTCCTGTCTGGGATAGAGTTCAACTTCTCCACAGAGGACAGAATGTTGCGTATTTATGATGCAAATATTGCTGATAACATTGGGATGATTTAGCAACTGCGGGAAAATTCAGTGTTGATGTCTTTCAGCCTGGAGAATAAAAGGGTCCAGGGAGGTCTTTTGCCAATACCTTATTTCAATACCTCAAGGAGGCCTACAAAGCAGTTGAAGAGTGACTTTTTTATGAGGGTACACAGTGATAGAACAAAGTGTGATGGCTTTAAATTGAAAGAGGGCAGTCTTAGATTAAAGAAAAGAAAGAAATTCTTCACTGTGAGCATGGTGAGATGCTGGAACAGATTTGCCAGAGAATGTGTGGATATCCCATCCCTAGCAGTGTTCAAGGCCAGCTTGGATGGAGCTCTGAGCAGCCTGGTCTAGCAGAAGGTGTCCCTGCCCTTGCTAGGGAAATTGGAACTAGATGATCTTCAAGGTCCCTTCCAACCCAAAGCATTCTATAATTCTATGGCTCTTTCTCGCCTCTCATGATGCCCTGCCAGTGAGTAGACAGGGGATGCACACAGCAGGAACCATTTACTCAACTGACCAAAAGGATTTTCCACACCATACAACATTGTGCTCATCATTATAAAATGGAGAATGAAAAAGAAAATGGGGTACACACTTCATGGCATTTGCCTTGCTAAGTAACTGCTGTGTGTGACAGAGCCCAATTTTCCTGGATATAGCCAAACATCTCTGTGGATGGAAGCAGTGAATGAGTTCCTTGTTTTGCATTGCTTGGACAGCTTTTTGGTTTACCTATTAATCTGCCCTCATCTTAATCCCAAGGACTTTTGTTTCAACCCTTCTGATTCTCTTCCCTATTCCACTGGTGCTGAGCTGCCCTCCAGGGTTAAACCATGACAAGTAAAAAAATACACAATATGAATTTAAATTAGCTTGCAATTGCCATCTTTATTTCCCTTTGTAACCAAAGGCAATATTTGAAAATGTGTTTTGTCACCAGAAATTCATCCAAAATTAGGATGGATAATGCAGGACAAGATTCTACTTCTTTCCTGAACTTTCTTACCATGTAAACTTTCTGGCAGCTTCCTCCTGTTGTGTATTTCTCTTGCAATCTTATCTATTTTTCTGCTGGGATGTCTTTCCACTACAGACACTGAACAGATTGTTACTCTTTGTTGGCAGAAGATAGCAAGATGTCAAGAGATCTCTTCTGATAAGAATCTTGTAGGTAGCACAGCATTATGGTAATCTGAATTATGGGCTACTGAGAGAAAACAGAAGAAAGGTCTGAAGGCTAATATATCTAAACCAGGGAAATGCAATTTTTCCACCATTCCAATCATGAGATATTGATTGAATTTTTTCTTTATTAAACCTTTAAAAATATACATTAGGACAAAATCTTTTTGTATTCTATTTATACCTTACCTAAATACAGTAGCATTAATAATAGCAGAATTCAATTAACTGTCATATGTTTACATTTAAGAGCTGAGAAAAGCTGATGAACCAAAATAAAGACATACTTTGGTTTGTGCTGATTGAGTTTATGAATGATATACTCTAGTTACAAAGTTGGTTTTATAAAGAGTGTTAGAGGGAACCTCAAGATTATGATCTAGATATCAGTTGCATTCAATTTTTTCAATATCATTGTGTTTCCCCAATTGCTACTGGATGAGAAGAAGAGCATACCTCTACAGTTTTCCAGGAAAAGGTATTGGTATGGAGTGATAGGAACACACATCATAAGGCACAGATAATTTGTCTCTTTGGAGAACCTTCTAAGGTTCTGGTCTGATGGCCAACTGAACCAATCTGGTTGAATTTAAGAGTTTCCAACACAAAGAAGCATATGAAGACATTTAGAACTCTCTAAAGAAGAATTAGGTTAAGCTGTGGGTATCTGACCCCTAAAGGTGTTCAAGGTAAGGTTGAGCAGTCTGGTCTACTGAAGGGTGTTCCTGGCCACAGCAGCATGACTGGAACTAGATGATCTATAAAGTCACTTCCAACCGAGGCTATTCTATGATTTTGTGGTTTTATGATGCTATGAAGATCTAGAAAAGGAAGGGGACATCACTTAATATACACTTACCTGAGATGTCTCCTCAGGGCATCTGATCAGACCAGGGAATGAAGCCCCCCAGCAAGATAACTCTGGGTGAAAATGGGCTGCCTTTTATTTTGGGAGTACCTGAGAGTCATCTTATGGTTAGTGTCTAGTATAAATCAGATAAAGTCTGCTGTCAGAGTTAATGCTTCTGTCCTTACCCTCAAAAGGAACCTCTGAGTTCCAAAATCCAAGTGACTACACCAGAAAGCCCTAACTTTAGTTGAAACAAATCTTCAAAGACTTAAGTCAGGTTATTTAAATTCCTGTACTACAAACAGTGGGAAAACCCTCTTGAAGCATTGTATAGAACTTCAAACTGACAAAATGTGCAGAAAATAAATACACTTTAAAATTATTAAATTCTATCCACTGTATTCTTAGTTTTTTCTAATATTGATGGTAGTGCATTTTTCAGGGCCAATTAATTATTTTGGATTTCAAAGAAGTGCTGCAGAAATTAAGGAAGATGAACAACTAAAATTCATGTGGTGTTTCTGCTACTGAACAAATTTTAACAAGCTGATGTAGATACAACAGGTCTTTCCTAAATAAACTTTTCTATGTTTTATATATCTTCTGAATCATGACACAGTGCAAGGCCAAAGTCGAGAAATATCAAGGTTGTGGGTAAAAAGTTGAGATATTAATTATATATTCTAGCCTTTTTTTATTGCAGTCTAAAAGGTGGTAGGTGGTGTTCTGTCCTAGTGTTTTTCAGTTGAGAGTTTTATACCAAGTTTCTCTTTCCACAAGCTTGTGCTCCCTCAGTAAGCTTTATTTATTAAGAATACTGTATGAAATTAATTAGTTTTTCCACCTTACTGACTTAGAGATTATACTGGTAAAATTTGCTAATTGTAAGAAGAAGCCCTAGGTGTCTTATCAGTCTATTTTTTGGCTGCCAAGGCAACAAGCAGAAGACTTGGAGTTGGCAGCATGATTACATCAGCTCATATCAAAAAACTGCTATATCAAGAGCAAACAAACATGCTTGTAGTCTGCCTTGTATGTGGTGAATAACTACATTAAATCAATCTCAACTGTCTGTCAAAGTCAAATTTATTAAAGCACAACACTGAAAGTGAACTGAATTTTTGAAATCAATATGACTGATGGCTAACAGCATGAGGTTTGCACCTGCATTTACATTTTGAAAGACTGACCTTTTCCACCGTCTTTGATTTTTCTTTAATGGCACCCTTCCGAAACTTGGGAAGTAAGAGTGAATGGCCTAACATTACAGAAGCAATACAAACCCTATGCTGTTTCTTCCAGAATTATATAAACAACAAATGAAAGCAGAAACATAAAACAGCAGAAATAAACCCCCCATTTCTCAACCTGTCAGCTACCTAAAAAAAGCCCCATTAAAGCAGAGTAAGTGGCATACACAAGGGCAGCTACTGCTGCAGGAAAACTTCATTGCAAATATGAGGTAAGTCAGAGACATTTCATTTTTATTAATTTAAAAATATATCCAGAAACCCTGCCAGATCAATCAAACTGACTCTCTAACCCATGACTTCCAAGCAACTCTACCTTTTTGGCTCCAAAATGCTGTAAGATTATTTGACTAAGAGCTAACTTTTATTCAGTGCTTGAATATTTAACAGAAGAAATGTTTTTAAAGCTTGGAAAAGATTAGCCTTAAAAAATTTTAAAAGCTTCTGTCTATTTTTTTTTTAATTTTAAAAATATCATCCACTCAAAGTAGAATTGTGTAATTTTATTAGATTTTTTTTTCTCCCCAAAGATTATTTTATTGTGGCGTTCTGAAGAAAAGAATGTTCTCAAGTCACCTATGTCTCTTTATTAAGCAGAAGGAAAAAGCAAGCAGTAACAACTCAAGGAAAACAAAAAATTAAAATCTCCCATGATTAATAAAGAGATTCAAGTCTTCACCTTGTGATGATATAGCTATAGGAAATTATATTTTATTTAGTTGTGTAATCACATTCAGGAATTTTTGCCTCAAAACACATTCCTGCTTCTGCAGAACAGTTGTCAACACATCCTTTTGGAATACAGTAGCTGCTAAATGTACAGCTCGTTAAAACTTTTCAGATAGACAAAACAACTGCACAAAAATAATTTAGAATAATTAGATTGCTATGATGCCTCTTTATTTAATTACGAATCCAACACACAAGAAATACTGTGTTGTTTGTTTCAAATTGCTTTAAAACTATAGTCTTCTGGTTTTGAAGCAGCTAAATTGGGAAGTATAAAGAAAAAATATAAAAATAGTCCCACATTTATTAAATCACATGGGAAATCTTCTAAATAGAATCTATATAATATTAAGAAAAAGACATTTGTCCTTTCCGTTATTATATACTTTTTTTTCCTAAAACATGTAAACTAATGGTTACAAACCAAAGAAAAAATTAAGTTTATAAGAAAACAAAATAGAAAATAGCACCTTTTTCAGCATTTTCATTCATAAAGCCCTACTGAAAATGATTAATACTTAGGGAAAAAAATTAATTGAACTTAGACAATGAACTAAAAAATACCACACATAAAAATGTTGCAACTTTGTAAATCGTTCCAGGTGGTCCTACATGAAGAAGGGGACTGATCAACTTGTCCCCCTAACATCTTTTCCAACCTCTGACAAGCTGCTGTTCAGTGATTCTGGTGCATCTTATCTCTTTGTTATAGAGATAAAACTATTTTTTTTTAATTGGCTGTGGCTAATTACTGAGGGAAAGGGAATAATGCCGTGTGATCTGGGTAGGGATTACATCATCCATAAAAGAAAATTATGCAGATTTTATAACAGTAATTCAGAAGCTGGCAGTGGGTCAAGCTATAGTTGAGCAATTCTGAATATGGAAATAAATCAAATGCTGCTCAGACACAATTTACAAATAAAAGATTATATATGCCAAGTGCATTATACACTATGAACAGTTTGCCCAGTTACTTCTACAAGTGAGTCTAAGCTGCTGTTTAAACATATTTTAAGAACATATTATGCCTCCTGGAGCATGTGGACATGCAAAATATTATCATTGTTAAAATAAAGCTCCTAAATTTCAAATACGGCAACTACACTTTTCTCATAGGAGATATGAAGAGCTTCGAAATCTCAAATACATATATGATGAATAATGATACATATTAGCATAGTACTGAATACCTCATAACACAGAATAGCAAATAACAATATATTCTTCTCCAACTGTTGAAAGCAATTAGTTATTTTTATGATTTAACTCCTGTACTCCTGTAGATGCTTCACACAAAATATGAAGGGAGAAGTGATGCTTTCTTTGGATATTCCAACATCTGAAGTTAAGACAGTAATATGTAATTAAGCACATGTTCTGATAAATTTTGAATACTTTTTATTTATGCTTGGAGAGTTTCTGGGGGAGTAATATATTTTCATATGTCATTATGTCTCCACCAACCTTCTGCTCTAGAGAAAGACTTGAATTGATACAAATATCCATCTGTTGCAATGCACTTTTTTCCCCACAATGGTTGTCACAGGGCTGACAAAGGCACTATGTTCCTGGTCAAACCCTACTCAGCTGTGGGAGGCAGGATATAACCAGTTTATTCTGCCTGCCACCTCCATGCTGTGGAATCTCCAGGACTGCACATTCAGAAAAAACTAAATGGCAAGTACTACTCCCCTCATCCACTTAGTGCCACTTGTTTTCACCACTCCCTATGATGGCAGTGGTCTGTCCACAAATGGTAGTGGAAAAGATGATAATAAGCACATGTCAAATAGTAGAGATGCAGGTAAATGGCTGGTCATTTTTGTCATAAGTGTAGGTGGACAAACAACTCAAATGTTGCTTTTACACTGTAGTTTCAGCACAATTTTGCTACATTTAGTGTGCATTTTAGGGCCAGATTATGAAGGGGAGGTGATGGTGACTGAAAATTCAGGAGTTTTCAGAATGAGGCATCAGTTGAATAAGCAGGAGTGATGATAAAGCATGTGAAATATAGTGAGTAAACTGAAGTGTGGGACAAAATACCCCTGGAATACCAACTTTCAGTGCACTGGAAAGAGTATGTTGAAAAAGGGAGTGGAAATACATCAAACAAGACTGAAAGCCAAAGAGAAGTTCCCTTTATATTTTTTTTAATTCGTAAGTGTGCGTTTTCTTCTGCTATTTGGCCTTCACGATCTTAGATGTCTCTTTTGAGCATCTTTGTTTCATATGCTTCCAGAGATAAAACTTTGGCAGAAAATCCACTGATAATTAGGACCACCATTCAGCGGAAATGTATGGCTAAATAAGTCTTGCCATCTAAAGTATTTAGACACCTAGTTCATTCACTTTGATAACAGATAGGCATCCAGGAGTTCAAGTTTGTGTGTTTCCGCATTTGTGTGTTTTTCCAAATATTGTTTCAAGGGTGGTTTCACTAGTGCCACCATACAAGGATTTTTATTACTGTAGTTGTAATGGTTAAAAAAGGGTTGCACTACCTGACATAGTCATAGAAGTAAAATTGTGTAAGTACAGACCAAGCCCTTGCCTATAGGAACCTAAGACGGAAGATTTTTGTCTCCCTTGAAAGCACTGTGTAAATTTACAACAGTAGATAAATGGAAAAGTATTTTTTTCATAGATTTTCTGAGAGTAATGTAAGCTGGCTGTGAAAGCAGTACTTTTAGAGCCTGAGAAGCTCATTAAGGTAGAGCAATAGGCCATTAATATAAACAAGAAAGCATCCAGTAAAATGTGATGCAAATGACATATGAGTAGCCTAGGAAGGCTTTAATCAGGCTGATGTAATAACATAGATTTTGTGTAAAGTAGGAACATGCTTTTGGACTTACCAACTTATTTTTATTTTTTATTATTTTTTCCAGCTGGCTTACCCTTCAGTCAAAATAAATTAAAGGAAAACAAAAAAACACAAAACCCCACAAACAAAACAAAAACAAAACAAAACAAACAAAACAAAAAAAAAAAAAAGGAAAAGAAAAGTAATATGGATGTTAGTGCCCAATTGCAAGCAGTGAACTAAAAAAAGAGAATGCCTTGAAATCTGGCTTCTCAACAGATTCTGATACTGTACCCATTAGAACTGAATGTTCAGAAAGGCTGTCACTCTCTACAGTGCCAATCCATTGCAAAAAAGAAGGGTAATTTGTAGTCAATCAGCCACCACTTTTCTGCTAAGAAATCAGAAGATCTGCCTTTCTTGCCATTCTATCCTATAGAAAGTTCACCAGCATTATAGTTTTCTTAATATCCTCATGTTAGTAGTCAGAGAAGATTTGAGAGATATATGAATTCTCTGATGGGAAATTATATTATACTTTTTAAACAAAATGAAATGTTCACAAGTACTAATGGTCTGCAGATTTGGATGGCTAAACAAAAAGAGAAATGTGTTCTGCATTTTACTATTAGGCTGCACTGTTCATCTTTGTAAGATAATGCTGATAAAATTTTCACAGATCTGTTGCATTAAGAGGAACCATTTGACTTGAGTGTCATAATATCTGATTTCCATAGGAAAATTTTTTACATAAGGCATGTTTTGTTTTCAGAGTAATTTATTATGATTGTTATTGTTGCTGTTATCGTTACTAACTTGTATCTGAATATCTGTCACTCTGCCTTCTATATGCCTAATTCTATGCAGTATTTAGGAATATGCTTCTCTGCATTGTGTGGCTTTTAAGCATAATTATTGGATTTTGCAACAGTAAAGAAAATTCTTGCTATGAATAACATGTAAGTTTTCATGTGCAGCTTTTACATTCAGATCTCAGTACAAAAAAAAAGAAAAAAAGATTATAGAAAAAAGTGAATAAGTTTGAACATTCACCAGGTAAAACATGCAAACCTGTAAGATGGTAAAAAGGCACTAACTCTGCCCCACTCCCACCCTAGACCTTCACAGGGGTTTTTAAGAACACATTCCACCTCTTAGCTGGTCACTCAGTTTCATCTGCATGACTTTTTCCTTCAAGAGATCTCTTTGGTTTGTAGCCTCTCTAACGCAAAACTTAGTTTTTAACAAAGTCAAGAAGTCAATGTCCAACTTAAGCTTCCTGAATCAAGTCTTTATATCACAAACTGTATGTCTATTTGAAAGAAATTACATCCTTTCATTTTCTCAGAGCAAAGGATTTTAGAGGGTGCCTGTATGTGTTTTGCGACTGGTCAGAAGATGAAAAAATCCACTTAAGGGGCTTTCCATGGACAATGCTTTCCAGCATCTGACTGGCAGAAATTAAAATTACATTTATATTTTTCTGTGTGCATTAATTAATACTACTAGTTGCAACCTCAATTAATATGAAAGGATTTTGGGGCTAGATTTAAGCAATATCCATTAAGTCTTCTACATTGTAAACATAGCCAATTTTTTTATACCTCTACCTAAGAGGAGTTAGACTATCAACACAATTTCATACAAAATTCTTTGTCAAAGCTCTAATTTCAGTAGGGTATGGAAGAATTTTTTCAGGACTTCTCAGTTTTGAAAACACTTCAAAATATGTTTTATTAGCTTAGCTTTGTTGTTGACTTGCTGATCCTAATGTCTGGTGTTCATATTCATAATGAATTTGAGACAATTTTCCAAAATTGAGTCTATGAAGATGCAGTTTTTTTTCAATTTGCCTCCAAATGCTCTTTTGATAACATCAAAAGGCAATTAAAAATATCCTCCATTCTTCTTTAGCAGAAATATACTAGTTTTTTTGGTGAATCTATGCCTACACAAAATCTTATCTAGAGAGTGGCTAACCAGAAAGGAGTAAGTTGTACTACAAGAGAGGAAAAAATTGAAGGGAATTTTTGTCCAAGAAGAGGTAAAAAAAACACTAAGACAAGCAAAATTCAAGTTTGAGAAAAAATAACAAATAAGAGAGGGGAAAAAAAAACTTTGAAAAAATATACTATAATGTGATGCAAAATATTTTTCATAGCAACCATAACTGGCATATGTTGCATCATTTTTAATGGCTCTTGCTGATTAATATTTACTATGTGCTCCATGAAAGTGCACTTAATTATATGAATGCTGTAATGAAACTTTTTTCAATTAGATGCTTGCCGAATACTGCACATAATGTTACTCAGAAATTTTTTTATTCTGATAAAATTGGAAAAAAAGCAGTAGAGACTGTACTGGATGTTGGGCATTCATCCACCAATTGATTTTTTTCTTTAAAATCTGTAATAAAATTAAAGCACCACAAATTACCTACAGTCAATTTCCAGTTAAGACCACGTAGCAGATTTTGCTTAGATGACTTTTAATAATCTGGCCAAGAGAAGCACAATTGAAAAATAAATTTTTCACTATTTTCCAATAAGATACATCTTTTTCAGCAATATTTAATTTCAAATATCATGCAAGCAATCATATGTATGAACTAAATTATTTATATACACTTTAGTATGATTTTCTATGAATTTTACCTGAACTTTAAAGTATCTAAAAGTGCAACAGAAAGAAAAATTGAATTAAATCAAAGGCCAAAATTGTCTTGACTTCATTATCATACCTGTAAGCTATGAAAAATGGCTTTTGTTTTCAGGTTTTTAGTATTTTTCTCTCAGTCTTTTGAGTCTGGTCCTTGTTACCTGCTGTAACCTGGAAAAAAATAATACATCCCTTTACTTGCTTCTTGCTGATTTGAATTTCTACAGCTTTCTCTGCTTCCTGAACCTAGAGCTTGAGACCCATTCCTGCAATAACTGAAAATCCATTAGCTCTCAGTTATGAAATCTTCCTGTAGGCTATTGTTTTACAATGAGAACTTGAAATATTATGAATGCTTTCTTCACTCTGTGAAAACAGAACTTGACACTATGTGTGTTTTTTTTTTTTAAATTCTCAAGTTCAAACTTTTAGGACCAAACCCAAGGTACTGCAAAGGTTTCTTCTAAAAAATAACAAAACCCTTTCTTACCTGTCACGTGTCAAAGAAGGAATGATCAGTATACGAACATAAGTTTGCTGAATGTGTACCTACCTTATAGATAACAATATTGTAAACTGAGTCATTATTATAAATAGCAACTTCAGCCATCAAACATCAAGAATATTCCAATTTTTCAAGTCTCTGAAGAAGAGAAGTATATTACATAGTCATATGAGTACTTGCCTAACTAGCTGGGAAGTGCACCACTCGTGATATGACATGACATTGAACTTCAGCGCACGTGGTCAGAGCTGCGCAAAGTGCTCGGAGGCTTAAAAACATTTCTGTCCCATTTAAAAGGAGAGTATATTTATTATGTTGTATCCAAAATGGCATAGTTACTTTTGATATTTCATAGTCTTCTTTTTCGTTAATATGGATGACTCTGAAAGATGTTATTATTGTCTGTATTTTCTGAGGTTATTATGACAGTTCATGAAATCTGCCTTTAATAATTTCTTAATATCTACTCTGCACTGCTTCCGAGCCAAATCAGCTGGTCCTGTACCTTTCTAAAAGTTTCTGTATGGTTAGTACATTACATTTCATCAAGGGAAGGTCTCTTTCATTTAAAAGTGACTATTAAATTTACATTTATATAGTTCTATTTAAATCAGATGACTTCTAATGAAAAATTGAGAATTCTATGAATAACAAATTTTTCTGCTGAACATTTTGCTGAAAGAAAATATTTTCAATTATTTGCTTTTAGTTTTTATATAGTTGACTTTATATTTTCCTTTTTAACTTTTCTCTCTTCAGTAAGTATAATGCAGTAATTCAGAAAAGAAGAACAATATGTGCAGGTTTCCCTAAAAGCATCTTTCTAATGGTGTGACCTGCTCACCACTGCTGGGAAAGTTTCAATGGTCTTTTTGAAATGCATAATTAAACACCTGCTATTGTTTGCAAGACAAATGCCAAATGCTTCAACAGTAATATTCCTATTGTTATGCTTTTCCAATGAGATGGGAAGAGGGTAGAATCCATTTAAAAGTATAAAATGTTTCTATAATATTTTCCATAATAAGAAAGAGAATCTCATCCTCAAATAAGTTTAATTTAATTTTATCATCTGAAAAGTAAGGGAGTAATCTCACCTTCATAAGACGTAAAGTACTTGGAAAATTGACTTCAAGAGGACCCATGATATTTTTAGCATGCTGAGGAAACTCAGTTAATATCTAACTGAAGATATTTTGCCTGCTTAAATCAAACAGTCATTGACAAGAGGATTTGATTATAGGAATTCATTTTTAAAAATCAGATAGGAGTCTCATTGAAAAGCTTTTTAATTTTGAATTAGAGAAATATATTTCAAAAATTATTGCAGGTCAGACCATACTTTTTAAACAATTAAATTAGTTAAAGAAATTCCTAAATTATTTATAGCCATCAGTGGGTTGCACTTTTTTGATAACATTTTAGTGTACATTCAAAAACTAGAATAATTTTAAAGTGGAATAAAATGAAAATTATTCTTAAATATTAGTTATGTTGATGTTTCCTATTAGAATAAAATAATTTTAAAATACAGTAAGCAGATAGTACTGTAAAAACACCTTAAATATTATTTTACTTTTTAAAGTAGAAAGAAATTTGTAATTGTCTGTCCTTATTTCAGCTAGGATGATATAACTGAACTGTAATTTCCACTGTTTTATTGTCCTGTACAAACTTTTGCTATTCAAATTGATTCAGATTCTTACCTGCCTAGAGGAGACTCTGAACAGTTCTAAAGAAGACATTTGATATTGCACTGGGAATATGAAGAACACCTTGTATTTGAGCTGGTGCGTATCAGTGTCCTCAAATCCTTCCCTATCAAATAGAAGGAAACTTTTGACCATCCACCAAGGGTTCGTAGGGTTATATTTAACTTGGGCATTTTAACTAATGTTAGACCATTGGCTCAAAATACCTAAGATACATGATGGGATTGCCTACAAAGAAACCTAAAAGATGTTGGCATCTGGAGTGTGTCCAGTGTGCAGTGTAGAATCATTTCGATATAGCCATGTCTCTCCTTTAATTACAGACAAAGGTTAGTGACCCTGTGATGCAATTTCATGAGGGATAGATAGAAAGGATGCAGGGGAACACCTGAACACATGCCTGACTCCAGGCAGCATCTCTCTCACTGTGAGCCACTTGGTGGATGGGAGCCACTGGGGCCCAGGGAAATTTCTGTGTGCACAGCCCAGAAATGGAGCTCCATCTCACAGAGAACGGGGCTCAAGATATTTTAAGTCACTATCAGGTGCTATGGAGCCTGAGTTGTCTCTCAAAAAGAATCCAAATCCTAAACCAAAAAATGAGGACGCAGTGCTCATTTGTGAGCAATGTCTTCTGCACACCTCCTGCTTTATCTGGACACTTGCACAGAAGGGGAAAAAGAAAGGAAGAGAGCACAAAAGAAGCAGTTACAAATTAAGTACTTACTAGTTTTTCCAAAAGAAATGGTCTTTGGGAAACACAGACCATTTTGCTAAGGGAAAAAATATTTATGTGCTATCATACTAGGTGCGGGAAGATCGTTTTACTTGCTGCTTCTGGGAGTTTTGACTTATTCACCTCAGTCAATGTTAGTGCATTCATTTACCAAACCTCCTTTTAGGAAAATCCTTTAGATATTTCTGTCCTAAACACCATTTCATTGAGTTTAAATATGATTTTTCAGTCCTGGGTGCAACAGAGTCTTAAAAAAAACCTGTACTTTAGCAATTGTAGACGGTGTCAGAAGAAGAATGCTTTATTAAGTAATCATCCTTACTCATACTGTGAATAAATCTTGCTCTGTTAGCCAGATTATTATTTACATCTGATTGTGGAATGACAAGGAAAGAAAACTCATGCAAACAACCAAAATATTTCAAAGAAAATTTTAATAATAAAATTTAGCCCACTCTTTAAATAGTAGATACAGATTTTACAAACATTTATGTAACTTTGATACAGTAAAAGCTACTAGCAGACTTTGTTGGCAGAGCTGGAAGAGACTATGCTGAAGCTCCAGTCTTTTTGAAAACCTTTTCAAAAACCAAAGGACAATGATTTTGAATATCACATTTTTGGAAAGACTGTTAAAAAGTCTTGGAAAGGTAAGATGATAGACTAATTGACCAGTGTTTAACAAAACAGAAACTAAAAGCTGGAAAAGAGAAAAGCATCTGTGTTGTATTAGACATTTTTTGACGGTTCAGAGCCTGAGAATCTCCACCTACAGAAAAAAATGCATTGATTCTATCAAAAAGTAATGTGAAAAAAGCCTCATTGGCTTTTAAATAAGGAATTATAGAAAAAATGGAAATTTGTGTAGACTCTCTTGTAGCTGAAACTGGAATTTTAAAATGTCAATTATCTACAGCAGAAAAACTTGTCAAACATCTGCAAGAAACATTACATCTGTTAATAAGTCAATTGCCCTCTCCAAGAATGGCTAGTCAAATTCACAAAAAACCTTTTATAAGGATTCTAAAACTTGGTATGGGAGCATTTGGAATGAGAGTGAAGAAAATTTTATTGTGGCCTCTGCCCCTCTCCCTTATGCTTTCCCTTTACAACCATTAATTAATACTGAAGTTGGTAAGGGGGAGAGAAGTAAATTCATAATGCATTGTGTACAATTCCCTGTTCTCCTTCAGAATTAGTGAAATTACAAGTTTTCCAGTCATTCAGAAGAATCTGAAATGGAATATGTGTGGTGAGTCTCCCTGACCAGGGGAGATTGGATTTCATGGAGTGAGGAAGAGGCAGGAGGTTATTGTGGTCTTGGCATGTTTTACCCACAAGTAGCAGAGATCATGATTATTCTTTATTTGGTGGTACATCAGGCAGGAGGAACATATCTGTGGGGCAGGGGAGACCTGCTGGACAGTAAAACTACTGCATTCTCTGATCTCACAGATTCTGTGCAGAAAGCAGCCTGTACTCATACTGTGTATGGGAGGGGTAGTTTACAGGGTCTCTTACATTAGCACCCATAAATCCAGCCACATTAACCCTTCTTATTCAGGCTCTTCCAGACAGTCTCAAGACTTTTGTAGCAAACTTTTAGGATTGAATATGGGAGGTTCATGTCCAAAACACCACAGCTCCTAAGCAGCAAGAGGGATGTGTGCAGCCAATGGATGCAGTGGATTTGTGTAGGAATTAGTGAGTTATGGGTGCTGGATGGGATGGACTAGATTGTTATTGTTAAAACTCCTGAGCATCCCACAGAAAAATTTTCCATCTGGCCTGCAGAGGAAAAATGGTTTATTAAGTTTGAGATTCCTGTGGGGGCTGCCCATACAAGCCTTTTAGGATTTAATTTACTTTGTGGGCAAACAGGGAAACTCCCAAATGGAACTTTATGGAGTGAGAGGCACTAGGTTGCCAGGGATACAAATAGAATGTGAAAGAATGTGGGACAATTTTTATAAATCTATCAGAGACATCAATATCATTGTCTTCTACTAAAGTAACTAAAGTAAAACAATAACCCCTGCCAAGAGCAGCACTTACAGGGACTGACAAAGTGTTGACAGATTGGGAAAAAAAAAGAGCCATCATTAAAAGGCCTCATTCATCTTATAATTTACCAGTGTGGCCAGTAAAAAGCCAACTGGGCAGTGGCATTTTACAGTTGATTAACAACAATAAAATGCTAATGCAACTTTAACTGCTGCAGTTCCAAATATTGCTGAGACAGTGACACTGAGATGGGGAGCTGCTCATGCTTGGATGCCTGCTCTAGATTTTAAGGACATCTTTTTCATGAGTCCTTTACTTGAAAAGGATGAAGTGCAGTTTGCCATTACATAGTGAGAAATCCAATACACCTTTAACAGGCTTCCTCAGAGGTGCAAGAAATCACCCATGATTGCTCATTGCTGCATTTGCTGCACTTTTACTGATGGTCTCACTCACATCAAATGTGAAACTACCAAAATATAGATGATATTCTAAATGGAGGAGATTCCCACAAAAGTTAAGGGAAGCAATAGAATCACTATGAGAAGCATTAAATGAAGCAGAATTTGAAATTCCACCTGAAACTGAGTAAGTAAAAAAGTAAAATTTTGGGGTATTTGGTGGATAGCAGGCAGCACAGTAGTTCTATAGATGCTTTAAGAAAAATGGAATGAATACAGATGCTCCAACCTAAGAAAGAATTGCAGCACTTAATGGGGACTTTATTGGAAAAAACATATACCTGGATTTTCTGTTGTTGCTCAGACACATGAGGTCACACTGGAAAGAAAGCACTTTGCTTCATAGGGCTGCCATCTAAACAGGAAAAGTTGTGAAACTATTCTTAAAGAATGCTCTCAGTGTAGAATAAAATTACAATTAGATCACCATGCTAAAGTCATTCCCACAGAACAGTAAAGGGAAAACCCTACGGACTACCTGGCAAATTTATTTTACCAGGTCACTCAGACCCTTTACAAGATACTGATGCACCCTCAGAGATGTAGAAGTAGTCTCTGGGCAGCTCATGGCAACTAAAGGTCAAACGACTGATCCTGGTTCTCAAGGCTGATCCTACTCCTTCCTAATACCATAGAAAATTTTAGTGGGTCACATTTCTTACATAAGGAGGTACAGGAATGGGACCAGTTGGAAGGAATTCTGTGTGTATTCCACTCCCCATATTACCACAATAAAAATGCAGAAGCCCTTCAAAAAAGGTCTAATTACTTTTTGATAAAGAGCCTTAAGCCACACATGACTCAGTAGGACACTTGACTTTCCAGGGTACTTTACCCACTAAATATTTGGTATGGGCCCACCAAGTATTCTTTGCAAAACCTGAATCAGATGTTCCACCTTCCATTGAAGGGAAACATCCTATAGCATGGCAGCCAGGCTGTTATGGTAAATTTACCACAAAGCAGAGCTGTGCCTGTGACTCTAACTGAACCTCATGGATCGCTTGGGAATCTGCTAACGGCAGTGGCACGAAGCATAGAGTTAGTGCTGGGTGGGTTTTTCCTTCTTTTAAATAGGGAATCAAAACCCCCTGAGACTTGTATTATTTACTTTCTCAGGAATGATACCATGAATTATGCCAACACATCTCCACTGATGATCAAGTTAGCCTCTGAAGGACTGCTCACCCTTCCTGTAGAAGAAATCAGCACCAGAATGAACCAAACTGGGCACATAAATCAACAAGCCCAATCCTCTGAGCGGAAACCCCCACTTTGTTTACCTATGATGAGAACTATGGTACAGGTCATCACCACTCTTAATCCCAAATGCATTTATATTAAAATTGCTAATGAAGCAAGGTGTAATTATATAAATTTAGGATTTCTGCCTAATAACATGAATTTGACAGTGGGAAATACCATAATATGTGAAACACAGTCTCTAAGCAACAACAGGGAAATTAATTAGTTTCCAAGATACCTCCTTCAGAAGTGGAATAGATGTTACAAGGCCAGCAGCTGTTCAGTGAGCATTACAGTCAGTATGGAGAGGGAAACTGTGCATAGGTATGCATAGGTATGAAGGTGCATACCTGTGGAGGTATGAAGAGACCACAGTTGAAACTATGATGATGTATATTGGCACAGCAAAACTTAAATCCTCAAAATCCATCCCACTACTTCCAAGGCTCTTGATAAGATTCTTTGAATCTCTTCTCCACAGATTTCTAAAATTAGACCTTTGTCCATCAAATATAAAAGCCAGCAACAAGTGGTATTTAATCTTTCATGGTCCTTTAAATGAGTAGAATTATCAATGCAGATTAAAATATCTGCAAGTAAACCTGTTAACATCCTGTGCAAGGTGGTTATTACGGTTGCATGGACAAACTCTCACCTCACAAAGTTATCAAGGAGAGGTGTGACTAGTATCCTGGGGACAGGGTTATGAATATTAAAGTGGCATGAATGCTGGAATCCGAGTAAACAAAATAAATGACGTATAAAAATCCATTAAAGTTGTGACTGAGCATGAATTTAAAAAAATACACATTATGATGGACAAGATTAGTAAATTAAAATAGCACATCAGTAGGTCTTTTTCTTATCTTGAAATAAAAAAATGAATCATTACTAGTTGCAAAACCAAATTTTTACACAAAGAATTTAGCTTAACCTAGATGCCAAAAATCCTCCTAAGTAATAATGACTGCTGATGTTTTGCTATTGTTGAGTGGCATGTGGTGCAGAAGTAATTTAATGTGCAATTCTTCTCAGCAGTAAGTCATTTTTGACATGACATTCATAACATCAGAACAATAAACAAGGAAAAAGAAAAAAAAAGTTAAAAAAGCAATTCCATTTAGATAGTTTCTATTGTCATTTTGACTAATCATCCACAATACATTTGTTACCTGTAAAGGAGAAAGAAATCTTTGTAGTCTGGGAGGTTTAAAGAATACTTAGCATTTAATTGAAAAGATTATACCAAAGTGTTCATAGAACAATGGATGTTTCACCCCAGAGAACTCGTGACTGTGGGACATTTTTACAGCTCTGAAACAAACATTTTGTCACCTTTCATTTTGTGTGATTCAGGAAGAAGCTGAGTACTGTAATGCTGTCCTAGAAAAATCTCAGCAAGAGATTTTTTTAATTAGAATTCCTATTGCTATTGTAAAGTCACAGCATTTATTTCTATTGTTGGTGATGCTGATGATTAAGAAAATAAGATTTATATGTTTGTTTTTCATAGAAGCAAACAGAACTAATGCCTGTGAAAGCAACATATACAC
Source organism: Fringilla coelebs (assembly GCF_963513975.1). Lineage (NCBI taxonomy): Eukaryota > Metazoa > Chordata > Aves > Passeriformes > Fringillidae > Fringilla > Fringilla coelebs. Next base: position 23,098,823 of record NC_140029.1, on the reverse strand, counting down.
AAACAGGCTTTAACATGCAAGATGACCTGGAAGTTCAAAACATATTTTTTTTTAAAGTATTGGGATACAGGTATTAATTTCAAAATATATAGAAAAAATATGAACTCAAAATGTGTACAGTGCAGACACTCAGAAAAATCAATTATTGGACTTTCTCATTTGCAAGAAGGTGTAACTGTATCAGGAGGACCACAACAAATCAGCAACCCCTTCCTTTGGGCTCAAGACAGATTGAGGTTTGCACCCATTGTGGTACAGTTACCTCGTGAACACCACTATGCATTTCAGACAGAACACTGTGAATAACCAAAAGCTGCAGGGCAACCCTTTCAAAGCTTTGTTTTAATATTTAGAAATCTCACGGTGTAAAAATGGTGGTAAAAAGGGTAAAATTCAGATACAGTCACAGACAGCAGAGGGCCTGACTGGTGAAACATTTGAGACATCCAGTGATAACTAAGAGAGGATGAGAGACACGACACACAGCTGTGTTTGGCTGGATTACATCACGGTATCTTAAAAGGCACCTGGTGAGTACCTTTAGGCAACCAAGAGGATTCCTAGCTGTTCACAGGATTTCCCCTAATGGTCAACAGAAATCTTGTCAATACCATGGGTGGATCCTTATTCAGCTTAAACTTGGGTGTCTAGGATTACTAAAATTTTTAATAAACTTGGAGTTAATTGTAATGACACAAAACCCACTAGAGTTCTTTGCCTCTTTGAAACACCATGATGTTATTAAAATGAAACCAGATGATGGCATCAACTGACATGAGTTATGATCCTACCTGGAGTACTGGACAGCTCTGGGGTCCCCAGCACAGGAAGGACATAGATTGTTGGAGTAAGTCCAGAGGAAGGCAATTAATCCTTTACTATTATCATTATTATTATTATTATTTAGTAGTAGTAGTAGTAGTAGTAGTAGCAGCAGCAGTAATAGTATCATCCACTTGGATGACTAAAATGAGAAAAATAGATTTTTTTTCTAAACTGAATTAAATGACTTTAGTTCAGTTCAATACTAACCTTCATTTGTCTGTATTAGATGTTGTTTTACCAGATTTCCACTGCTGATTGTACTGTACCGTTTATTCTATCTTTTAGATTAAAATTCCAGGTTAACTGATTATCTGATGGAGTACAACAGTGTTTTCTCTGCACAAAATATTCTTATGTATCTCTGGAGTCCCATAGATGTAGAACTTGTGGAAGATACCATGTGTCTGGGACTTTCTCACATGTAGAAGATTGATTTAACTTGAGAAATCCAAAAGAGAATATTAAACACCTCCAAACAAAGAAAATTCCATAGAGAAAGAAGAAACATTTTTAAATTCTTTTCCAGCACTTAACTTGTCATTGCACAGATAAATTCTTTTTATTGAATTTCTAGCTCTGTATCTTAAATTATTTTCTTAAAAAAGCATAAAAGTATCATGAAGGTCTATGAGCTCAGTTTTGATTGAACCAAGAAAGAAATATTTTGAAATATAGAGAAAAAAGTTATATTTTGAAAATCTGTTTTTTGTTTTTTTCTTTGTAATAATCACAACGTTCAACCACCTTACATTTTTACCATTAAATTTTAATGGATTTTTCTGTACATGTAAGTTGCATCACTGTCATGATTTCATTAGTCATTTACTATGGCAATCTAAAGGAAGAGGATATAGCTTACTACCAAAAATAAAAATTAAAAAAAATAGAACATTAAGGCAAATTTATCTTCTAGTACAATTATTGTCCTGATGCAATTATTTTCATTAAAAAATCTTAAGAAAATAAATTGTAACCTCAACAGCATATCATAGGACATCAGGTACAAAATAACATTGACATACTGAGCAGGGATAAACTTAAAATAGTTATTTTAGGCAAAAAAAAATCTGAAAATGATTGTACTAATACAGAGAAAACCAAAAATATTGCTAACCTTAAGAAATAAAAGTTGGTATCGTTAAAATAAGCAGTAGTAAATATTTTTGAGGAAAGAAGCTTAGAATTATACAGACATAATGCTTTCTCAAAAAATACTAATTACACTATAAACAATGGGCAGATTAAAGTAGCACTACAGGGGGATTATAAATAATGATGAACTTCAACATAGAGATCTCAGTTCACAATACAGCAGTAAAACTGATATCAACTAGGACATCAACAAGGCATCTCTATGAAATCACTGCGTTCCAGTCACCCATTTTGATACTATCTGTTTCAGTCAATTTTTTATTCCCTTTTAAAAAAGATAAAAAGTAATTGCATGGTCTCAGAATTAAATTTTCTATCCAAATAAACAGGAGATTTTCTGCATTATGCTAATCTTCTTGAATAGTACTATCACAGGTAGCAATATTGCTCATTTTCATTGTTATTAGCAATCTTATGTGGAATAGATTCACATCTGTTCTAATTCTTTTATTTCACTAAGGCACTTTGATAGTGCTATCACTTATCTCTAAGGGTGTACATATCTCATTTCTCATGGGGCTTTTCCAATCATTGCAGTCGTTAATAGTATTTTGGGGTTTTTTTTTTAGTCAGTTAGTTTAGTGAACTTCTTTCCCTTTGGATACTCATTTTTCTTCCTTAGTTTTTCATCAGGGATTTCAATGAATGTCAAGACAGAAAAGAGAAACAAAACCAAATAGTGGCATATGGTCTGCTTCTTTACAGATTAGGTATGAAATAGAGTCTGCATTCAAATGTCACTGCAAGAGAGAGGGTACAAAAGGTAAATATTTATAAGGTGTCCTGTCCTCCCTCTTTGTCTTTAATGTATTTATATAGAAAATAGTAATTAGCGTAAGTGCAAAATTAACTAATCTGTAGTTCCATAGGCCCTCTAGTTATTCCTTTTCATAAGATTAGTTGTAAATTGCTTCAAAATGTTAACGAATGAGCCACCTTTTCATTTATTTGTAAATGGGCTTGACTTGGAATTTGCATTTATTTTTTCAACTTGCATTTAAAAATGTGTTTTTTCATTATTTTTGTAGAGAAAATTCTCTTTTCTACTACCTCAGAATTGGCTTAATTGTGTATCCATTTCTTTCATTTTGATTTCAGAATGCATTTTTTTTCTGTTCTTGTTCCCCATATTATCCATAATTTAAAAAATTATTTTCATTTAGTATCATCCTTCTATTCTGATAGCTCACTGATGACAGTGACTCATTTTTTTTCCTGCTCATTATATAGGTTTTTATTTTTTCTTCTTCACCTTTGCATCCACTAATGAATGATTTGAGTGCTTTCTGACAAAGTTCTGCTTCATTTTATTGTTAGTATAGAAAGGTTTTGTTGTACTGAAAATGATTCTCAAGGGCAGAGATTCTGACTATTACCTTGAGAAGATCAGAACCAGATATAACTTCCATTGGAGAAGTCCAATCCATCAAGCATGAAAACTGAACTCCTTATAGCAAAAGTCATTTTCTACCTGGTCAGGGTAAAACAGTGGCACAAGATAGTCATGTGGCCACATAAGTCTTCACTCATTGTGACAGGAGAACAAAAATACTGAGTAATTCATCAGCTCTGAAGGATGTGTCCACTTTCTTATCAATAAAATACCTATAATGTCTTTTAATTAGAAAACCACATATATAAGACATATATAAAACAAATTTTCCCAAAAACAACTGTCTAGGAACAACTAAAGAGATTGGTTATCAGTGTTAGGACATCATTGGAGCTCAATGATTTTGAAAAGAAGTTTCTCAAACATTGACTTATTTTACTGTGAACATATAAATAATATCATTCAAAATACAGAAATACACAAAGTCCTGCTTTCTCCCCTCAAGCCAGAAAGAATCCAAATATTGTAGAGATAATCTAGAACAGTATAAATAGTACATAGGATTGACATTAAGGAAGTTGTTCTGTTTTTCAGAAAATCACAATAATGAACCAGAAACAACACAAATTAAAAAGAAAACAACCCAACCATAACAAAACCAAGCCACTAAAAAAAAAAAAAAAAAGCCAAATTAAAACTACAAAAAACACATTTCAGTTTCAGAGTAATTTAGATGAAGGTCGCAAAGTTTCATATTTTTATATGTAGGTTGATGGGGATCTGTAGAGCTCCTAAATCTTAGTTAGGAGCCAAGGCTACTTACAAAAATACAACTTGATTTGTCACATTACCTGGCAGAGCTCACTGCTGTTGTTGGCTAACATTCACAAAGCTGCTAGATTGCTGGCAGTCCTGCAACTAATGAGAACTAGTTCAACATGATCTCCCTGAGGCATCAAGTTAATATTTTAAAGTTTCAGAATAGTCATTGCAATTCTTTGCCTTGCTCATAGAAAGCCTTATTTAGAAAGCAATATCTACTGCTACACAGGAAAAATTCAAAGATGGAGGTATTGATCAATGACACAAAATGTTGTTACACACATAAAAATAACCAAAACCATCTTTGGCATTATAATTGCTTTTGGAACCCTCCTACAGTATTTGGGGAGTGTCAGATTCTTGGAATTCTGAACATGAAGCATAAGCCTCAGTACAGTACTTTCAATACTAACAATAAGCATTCTAATTCCTAAATATCTGCCTAAAGTGTTGTATGATTTTAGTGCACAATTCAAAGGAAAAGTCTACATGTGGGAATCTCAATAGAAAAAAAGGCGCTGAAAATTTTGAAAAATATATGCCTTATTCTGAATATCATACTGGAAGTTTTAGTTTAGTATCTTTTGAAAATCTTGGACTATAATTCACTCAGGTTAGATGAGGTGAAATGCAGAAAGGCAGATATGGGCATTGCTTCATGAGGAATGATAAGAGTTTGAAAGGATCTTCGCAGACAACCTGCAGAAGACCTATCATCCACTGCCTGTAGATGAGCTAGCATGGATAAAGCCATCTAAGGACCGTAGGAAGGCAAAAGCTCCCAGGAAAAAAGAAAATTAGAATTGTTGGCAGCAGTAGAAATTCTCTATCTGCAGTACCTGTAGCTGTTCACTTGAAAAAGAAGTTCAGGATCTGGTATATGGACCTGATGCTATGAATAATGAGCAATGAACTTCCATGACTGTTGACTCCTTCCTGCAGGATGAAGAATTATCTCTCTTCTAGCTAGACAAAATATAAGAGATAATAGTGACAAACTACGTCTAGAAAGTTCAAGCTGGTCATGAGGAAAAAAAAATGAAACCAAAACAAACTAATCTAGAATAGCCGCAGAAGCTGTGTCTGCTTTCATTCGGTTTTGGCAATAGCTGTACTTGGAGGTTAGTGTCAGACTTGATGGCCTCCAGAAGTCCCTTCCAATCCAATATTCTACTTCAGCTGTCGCTCTGTAGCTGCGCAAGGCTCCTCGAAGTCCCCTGTCATACCTGCCAGGCCCACAGGATGCTTCAGATACTTTGTAGAATCCAAACTCACGCTAGAAGGTTATGTTTTGTAAAATAAATCAGTCCTATAATAATACTAGGGATATGTCTGATAAGCTTTTTCTTCTTTTGATAATTCATGTGTCAAAATTTCCACATTGTTAAAAAATATAAAACCTTTAACATTTAGAGACTACAAAGCAAGGTGAACCTTATCACAAGGGAGAGACCTATGTGACACCAATTTTTCATAGAAACAGACAGGGCACTGAAACCTGACAGTTGATTCATGGCTCTGAAAACTTTTAGTGCCTTTTGCCCAGAAAATACAATGTAGTTCAAAGGTTATCACAACATTTTGGGACAGTGGATCCGTTAGTATAGGTATAGAATTGAAAATCTATGTTAAGGGATTAATTAGCCCTTGTTTGATGCAACCCATTTTATTAATTAAAATTAATAAAGAAATTATACCAAATCAGTTCTCAGCAACAGCTATCCTATGGCCTGTGGATGGTACCCATGCTGGATCAAACCCTGACCACCATTTCTCTCCAACTTCCTTCAGTGCTATTGAGTAAATCTCCACCAAGCATATGGGAACTCAAATATTTGGAGATGTTTCATCTACCTGAAAATAGATTAATACTGATGATGTGGGGTTTATGCCTTACCTGGCAAAAATTGTCTTTGAGGACCAAAGATACATGTATCTGTGGACAGCCTTGAAGTAACATGGTTGAATAAAGATTACATTGCCTCACTCTATAGGTAGCAATGTAATTCTATTCATTCATTCTGTCTACAATGATGACCTTACGGTGTTTATACGCAGTGTGTAAAAGTCGGCTCTTTAGCACGTGCAAGAAGTTGTTATATAGGCAAATGCAGACATATAATAGTCTATATTATATACTACTAATATACTACTAAGTGGGGTAATTTGATATTCCAATAGAAAAGTTAAAAGTAACTGATTTTGTGCATATACCCAAATGATTCTGCAAAGCTGACATTTCTTGGGAGGGGCTGAAGAATCAAAAAACACTTCTAATTATTAACATCCACACTGTACTGTACCAAAATTATTTCAGACTCATTGACATTTTCTTTCTCAGCTTTCAGTACTTTTTACCATCATTAAATCAAAAACACTCTACTCATTAAGGTGAATTAAGTTGTCCTTCCATCTGAAAATCAGAATGAAAAATCCAAAAACTTTCAATAAGGTAAGCAAGGTCAGCCTATTTGCAGTACTTCATGTATGATAGAAACTTATAGGGAATGATATCCATTGAAAGAGATGGTAGTGATTAGTCTTACCTTGTTCCACATATGTTATTGAAGAGGTGTCAGGTGATGACAACTCATTACCACTTTGGGCTGCATTTGAGTCAGTAATCTGGAGGCAAATTAGTGCAAAAAAGATTTAGCAATTTAAGATACAAGAGTGCCAAGAGTGCCAAGAGTGTGTATTGTGGAAACAGTAAGATAACGCATGTAGTAATGGGCAATTCATGAGGTCTTAGCTTTTCCCCTGGAGGAAAAAGAGTTTGCTGCGTTTTACTTTACAAAACTTAGTAATTTCTTTCTGATAATGCTTTCATAGGAAACTGTCATAAGGATATATTGATGTTGTGGTCATCAGCTAAGCACCACACAGCTGCTTCTCTCACCCAACCCCAGGAATGGAGGACAGAATCAGAAGAGTAAAAGAGTAAAAGTGTGAAAAGTCATGTATGGAAATAAAGACAGTTTAATACAGAAAAAAAAATATTGCCAAACCAAAAACCTCCAAAGAAAAACAAAGCCAGTATAAACTAGTGCATCCCCAGGCAAACTCCTTTCATACAATTTAATTTATAAAGATTATATATCAAATATAGTTTAAATAATCTATGACCTACATACATAATATGTAGAAGTATTTTATTTTATAGTTAATATTGCAAGTTATTAATATTTAATAACTCTATAAATACTCAAATATTTAGTTATTATTTATTTAACTTAAAAATTAGATATATAAAATTAGATATATTTAAAATGCAGTTTTACATAAAGAAACTGTATTTTTCAATTACATTTGATTGTAATACATTGTGCTTGTAACATTTCTAAAACCTAATGATACACTGATGTTCTTAATTTTCTCTTTCATTTAAGTGTGAAGAAGAGCAAAGAGATGATTCAACAAGATTTTCTGTTGTAATAGATGCTATTGTCCCAATCTGTTTCTATTTAACTTGCCTTGTTTTGCTCATTTTTTCAATTCAAAGGGAGATGATTAACTCCTAGGGTTGTTTGTTTGCTGAAGGAACACAGTGCAGACTGTCCTATAAATAGAAAGAAATAAAAACACTCAAAAACTCAACCAACCAACCAAAAAAACCCACAAAAAACTACTAGAGACAAAATCACTATAACAAGAAAATTCCCACAAAATCCTTTGTCATATTCATGTGCTGGAATGTGCTGCTTAAATATTAATGTCCAAAAAAAGGCTAGATGACTATGTGAATTAAGATGCTTTCTTTAATTGCATTAAATAATTTTCAACATCACTGCTTTAGTGAGAGAGCAGACCAAGAGCACTACAGATGTCTCAAGTGAACATTCAGAATTTACATTCATGCAACTCAGAGTTATCTGTGGAAAAGCTGGCTTAATTTACTTAGATGACAAGTTCAAATATAGGAACCTATATTTTATATATATATAAATCTGATCAGATGAATCCATGGTCTCCATTTATCTTAGTGAAAGGCAGAATTGGCAGTTGGAGCTTTCCTGCTCAAGAAATGTATTTCATTGTACATTTTGGATATTGGCAGAAAATTCTTTATTTCACTATACCAGATAGGTAAATAATTTCTAGATTCTTATGGCTGCAATTGGATTTTCCCTAAATGTCTTTTAAATTAATATGTTAAATACAAGTTTAAATTATGAAAGTATTTCTGAAACATATTTAATTTTATTCTGTTTCCACAAACACAATTTTTCTATTAAAGTGTAGTAAGAGAGTAGTAAAAGGCCTATTAAATTGTAATTTCTTGCCTTTGTAATGCATCTATTAACATTCCAATTACCATAACATTTGTACATAAGTCATCTCTTTCTCTTCTAATAAAAGCTGAAGTCTTGAGATAGTATTTCAGTCTAACATTTCATGATTAAAAAACTGGTGGTTTCTTTCTTCATAAAGCTAATAAAGTTGGGGTTTTTTTGTGTGTATTGGCTTACATTGGCTAAATGAAAACCAATAATAATTAAAAACTTTATTTCAGGTACTATAATTGATATTTACACATCTTAACAGCAGACAGTCTACAAACCTGTGCAGCTAGCAACTTCCTTGGTCACAACTGCTGTATCTTAATGTATTTGAAATTAGGTCAATGAGCTCAATTTTGCCTACACTTCAAAATGTGTGCACACAGCATTTGATTAGACAGAAGGTTGAAATATTCTCCAGGCAAAAAGAAAATAAACTGCATGCTCCACTAGTCCTTACAGGTAGAATAGCACAACAAGATATGTAGACTGCCTTTTTTGGGACAGTGTGATCCAAAAAAAAGGGCTAGCTATAGAAATTACATAGTAAGGCATCATAGAATTTTTTTTCCTAAAAGACTTAAAGACACACAATACCAAATGTTATAGACATAGACTAAGGGGATACTGATTGTTTCATAGAAACACTTTATAATATTTTATTTGAAATAAAAAAGTTAAGTCATGGGAAAAAGAAGATGTTATGCTTTAGTCATGTGGACAAACTGCATCTACTTGTGCTCCTTGGCAACCAGAATTCATGTAAATATATGTAAATAACGCCTTATTAAAATCTGGCTAAATCCCCTAAGGGATTTTATTAATTGTGACCTAGGCTCAAACATAACTGGAGTGTAATTCATATATAAGTCTCTGCAACTGACCCAAACTTGTACACATTTGCCCACTATACATGCCTGGAATTATGTTGAATTAAAGATTGGGAGAAATTTGTATTTTGATGTTTTCTTTCCCTTTTCTTTTTTTTTGTTTTTTTTGTTAATTTCTTCACTTAGTTATTAGCATCTCACTTGAAAAAAAGGTGGGAAATTTTGGTTCTGTTTAGAATCCAGCCTCAACAGCACTTCATTCTTCAAGAAAAGGACCAAAATGGCCTGTGCTGAGGTCCATCCCACCTTCAGGATCCAAGTTAGTCCAGTTATAACTACCTCAGCTGTTATTTCATTGAAATCCAGTCACTTACTGTAAACAGATATGGGACTACACTCTATGTTTGAATATGTCCATTCTTTACATTTGTTTTTACTTGTAAACATACAGAATAATTATTTTTGTTTTATTTATTTCATTTTGATAAGTTATCTAAAAATACCTGTAAATACATTTGACTCTTTAAAAACAATGCTGTTCTTTAAAGAATTTGTTACATTTTTCAGTATAAGGATCAGATGTTACAGGTTTAAAATGAAGCAGTAACTACATTAATATGGTGTAGCTAAATATGTATACTCTGTTGGTGTTTTTATATAAGGGTTTTTTCCAAGGCTTCTACATTATTTAAAAATATTGTTGATAATGACACGTGTTGCTAAAACTATCTTACTGAAGTAAGTGAAAATGTGTGGGAAATTGAATATGTGGGTTGAAAGATAACAGGACAGAAGTTATAGGGGAAAATACAGTTATTCTTCCGTGGATGAAAAGGGGTCAGCACAGCCAACCTTATACACACAGTAGACCCTAAACAGTGGAGACACTGGGGCCAGGCTCTCTCAAAATCAGCTGCAGCAAAATACCTCTCCATGGTCTGACACGTGTCCCCACTCCAAAGCTGTCTCAGGTGCTATACTGAGATACCCACCCTCAAGGTATGAAACACCCTCACTGAGAAAGATGTGGGAATAATGTCACCTAAGCACCACCTAAATGTAAAAAAGTAGTATAAAAGTGAGTTGAGAATGGGGAGAAGTCAAGGAAGAGTTTGGAGTAAATTCTGGGATCAGTCAATGGGCTGAACCTGTTTTCTCCCCTCTAGAGACGTCTACTGGGCAAGAACTGTACTCTATCCAAGACGAATGATTACCTCTGGCTTGCTTTTCTTAGGGGTTACAACCTGTTAGTATATTGCTTTGAACTAGCATATTGATTTGAGTACTTTTTTGCAGTCAGATATGTTATCAGCAAACCTCAAACCTTAACTTATCACATAATGGGATGCTGAAAGACTTGTCAGGCACAAGGGTCTCAGCATTCCTGGGGTGTTGGAATACTAGTCAAATACTAAGGCTTTGAGTAAATCTCTCCTTTTCAAATGACAAAATATGTGGCAGCACTTTGTTAAAACAGCAGATATATTTATTATGTGTGTAGTTTTTAAAAATATTTTAAACCTCTTTTACAGGTAGAAGAGTATGTGAATCAGAGGCCACAAAAGAAAGCAATAAATATAGGTCACAGCAGCAAAAAATGTTGGGTCTTAGTTTTCCTGGTAGATTTTCAAAAAGCTTAAGAGAAAATGGGACTTAAAAATGGATGATCAGAGAAAATAAGGCATCTCTTTTACTTAATTTAAAATTATATGGTGATATTGTGGTTTAAAGCTTATCCAAAAGCATCTCCTAGACAAATGACACTGTGACCATGTCTAACCCACTAGATGTTTTTGTTGTCTAATGGGAAGACAAAGCAGAGATAATTGGGGTGACAAAAAATACTTTATAGACATGTGCAGGGAAGAAACAAAGAAGTACAGATGAACTCTTAGCAGTTTTTCAGACTTATAACACAATGTGTAGACCAGAATGTAATAGCAATGCAAATAGCAACAGTTAACAGGATAAAAAGGTCTAAAATGTTAGGCTGGAGTGATGTAACCAATAAACTATTGGGTAGATTCCATGATTCTCTGTTGCGTTGCAGAGTACAGATATAAGGCTGAAACCATTAATTACTCTCTGGATCCAAATGTATCAGGATCTTGAAAAAATCAAGATTTTATTAAGCACAAATAAATAAAGATTAATATTATTCCTAAAGTCTTTATTTTTACTGTTTTTTATAACTCTCTGGGCTGATTGAGAATAAGTCATATGACAAATAGGGTGGAGGCAACTGCAAAAATTGACATAGAATTGCGATGCAACAAAGAAAAGTTGTGATAAATATGCAGTGCCCATGTGAAAAATATTACAGTCTAATGCTAAGCTTGAACTCTTGAACTAAATCTTTAAAAGGCACTTCAAGATTTCTGAAGCTAAGAAATAAAGAAGGAAAATATCTTCATCACTTTTGAAACTTTGTCATTGTATTTAGTCAACCTTCCTTCTTAACTAATCAAATAATCAAAGAATGGATTTTGCAATCTTCATGAAAGAATTTTGATTAAGAAGTCTGGATACTTTTTAATAGTAAAGAGGTATTAAAATCCATGGGGAGGCACACAGAGGCTTAAGTGCCATAATTGACAGGAAGATGATAGAAAGAGCAATTTAAGACTGTTTTATCCCAGGTATCACTAGGCCAACCTCCCCACTGAAAATCTAAACAAGATTTTGATATATATACCAGAGACAATTCCTGTTTGTATGACATTCATCAAATTATATTTCAAATAACAATTAAAAAATTGCATATTAATGTATATAATGACAATAAAATAAGGAATCTTTTGCTTCACCACCAGTGCCTTTCCAATTTCTTTTTACTATATTCCCATAGGAAGCAAAATCTCATCTGCATGATTTATATTGTCCTGTATCATTTACCTACATATCTATGCAGCTTATAGAGATCTGTGTTAATAAATATGATGGTGATAATGATGAAGAAATTTAGACATTTTAGCCCACCTTTTCCTCCTACTTGAATCTTCAGTGAAGTGGAAAAGTATGTGACAATGTCACACTTCCAATAGCAACAGTTTGTGCTTTCATAAACAAAGGATTCTGAATTAATTCAAGGTACAAGCAGATCGACAATTTGGCTCAGTTGGCAAAAAACCTGGTTGTTGATCAAAAAGATGTAGTGTGCTCTTTTTTTTGACAGTCTTTCCTTCCTAAATGTAAGTTCATAAAAAGTTTCTCTTCATTGTCCATGACCCAGTAAAAGTCTAAATTATTGACAGTTAGTTAAAAAGAAAATAAAAAGGAGAAATAAAAAGCCAAAGACACAACTAAATTCTTTGTACTTTTATGTGATTTTATGCAGTTATGTGACAGCAACAGTTATGTGGCATCTATCAAATATTTTGCCTTTAGCAATGGATGACAATAGACATTGTGTGACATTGAATTTTCATAATATATACATATATTAAAAGATTCAGAATTAATAAAAAGGACTGAGAAAGACTGGCAACATTTTGCAAATATTGAAATTTTTTTCATAAGATTTTATTTATACTTTGAACATCAAAATACTGATTAAGTTCTGTTGTTTGTTTTTTTTTAAGAAACCATTGCATTCATTATCTCTCACCAAAGTCAACTTTAGGTTAATTACAACCTGTTTCATTGAGCAATAAAATGTTTAGACTTATAGTGTGTATCTAAGGTGATGATTTGGCATACATTTTTGCCATTATAATTTTTTGTGCTACTCATTCTTGTTAATTTTAGTTAATTTTGGGGTTTAAAACAATGAATTCACAAAAGAATGAGCTATGTTCTTTGACCATAAATGTCTTGCTCAAATGCCATTTTAAAAGCAGACTGTTTTTCATCTATTAGAGCGCACTCTTCCTTGTGAGTCTAATGGATAAGAAAATATTTAATTAACTTGAGATATTGTCTTAGTAAAAATGATCCCTTGCATTACTTTTGTCAGTGGAAATCTCTGACTTAAATAAAATATCACAAAGACTCTTTCTTAGGAGAGCTGCGACAACCATAAACCTATTTTTAACAAATATACTCTTATTATCTGTATGACCTAATAGCTAAGTGTGTATAAGAAAAATTCCCCAACAAAGAATGACATTCAGTGTTCCAAAATAAATTATTCATGCCATTCTGCCTTCATATATGAAAACAGAAACATTTATTTCATGCACAGCTACTACATATGGCACATGATTTACTGGATGATACAGAAATTGAACCATTTAAGAATTTCCAAATAATCAAAACATTGTTTATTAAAACATATTGCTTTTCACTGTTCCCTGCTTCTCCAAAACCAATCACCAAACTCTAGATTGGACATATTCTAAATCACATTTGAAGACAGAAAAAAAAGGAAAAATAAATGATTGACATTGCATAAATTATTTGGACTACACATTCCAAATATATATACACATATATATAAAAATATATGTACACTATAACATTTTTTTTTTTCATTTCTATCCGTTCACAATCAAGTACAAACAGAAAAAAGACACTGGACAAGAGTGTGATTATTAAACTTTGGACAAGACTTACTGATACTGTGTCTTCAGAGCAGACCTGTGAATGAGAGATGCACAGATCAGTGACCCTGCCTTGGCTGTCATTCATGCATGAGATGAAGGGTTCTGTATTGTCCTGCAAGGAGGTTAATTGCAAGTAGATGTTTATATCTTTTATGTTGAAAATATTTCGTCACTAAAGGCCAACAATGGTTTCTTTTAATTTTGGAAATAGTTCCATTTAAAATACTGAAAAAATGTGTATATGCAAATTACTATTCTGTAACAGTGTACTATTTTATTCTTCATAGTTTAGAATACAGACAGGATATGAACCATTCTTTTTCAGTAGCACGGGAAGTAACATGGAAAATGTAAAAATATATGGTGTTTAAAAAGTGCAAATGTTCAAATGAAAAAATTGAAAACCTCTTCAGTGATGATGTGTGATTTTAGATTCAATAAACAGAAATATTATAATCTTGAACAATAAAAAAAACATATTCAAGGTTTATTTGTGACATTAGGATAATAGGGCATGGTCTCCTTGTGACATAAAGGAGGCTTTTTACAGCCTGAATATTCTTTAGGAAAGCACAGAAATAGAGCCAAAGAAGAATATTCTTTTACATTCCCCTTGCTCCATATCTTTGCAAGCTATTGCCAACATTTACTTGCCTGCCTTTTTGAAAACTGTGTTATATGCAATTAGTTTTTAAACTCTGTGCTGCCCTCCTACTGAAGCAAAGGTTGAAAAGAATGACAGCATATACCATAATGTGTTCTCTTGCTTCGTTACAACAACTGCTAAGATATATGACAAAACAAGAATATAAATAAAATGAAACCATTTTCTATTCTCCCATGACAGAATAAATGGTATGGAAATCAAAACAAGCTTTGGCTTGAAAACCTCAGTAATGAAGAATAAAGGAGACCCTTCCTGAAGGACCATGGTAACCATTCAGTATGAAGCATTACCTCCTGCCTGCTGTTGAAAACGCAGATGAAGACAATCACTTGTTGGACAGAAATATGAGAGTTTGCAGAGGGTGGCTCTGATTGCTGCATGCTTTTCCTTTTGAGTTGTATGACATGCACATCGTGAAGAGGAGCATAATAATCGAAGAAGGCATTTGAAATTATTATTTGGAGTATTTATTTAGAAATGACAATACTAGTAAAGAGAGACCCACATACCTTGAGAGAGAAGGCATAGTCATGTATAACTGTGATTGAAGAAAAGCTAAGCAAAGAATATATGATAAAAGGAAGTGCAATTAGCAACTTAGTTGAACATGAATTTGCTTTAAATCCTTTAGACAATGCATCAACTACAACCTTTTGGGGGCCTGATGGAAACTTGTTTTTTGAAGAGATTTAATTCAAGCCCCTATATTCTCTATGGGAATTTTTGCCCACACGTTGAACTAACAGCAACTGCAGCTAGGTCAGCTCAAGCAATTTTTCACAAAATACAGTTTAGACTTACTTTTATGAGGCAAAGGTTGAAGAAAGTAAATCCATTTATTCACTTTTTGGAACCTACTATGATTTGCAAGTATAAAAATGAAATAATTAGATTTTGGAACCAATTATTTGGGACAAAGAAATGTCTCATTTTGTTTGTGGCAGAAGGTTTCAGCAGGATTTGTTGGAAAGCATGCTAATAATATCAGGCACACAAAATTCTGGCCCAATATTGAAAACAGAGAGTTCCATAAATTTTCCTGGAAATTAGTCTGTTAGTTGTTACACAACATAAAGATGCATTTTCCTGATTAGATAATAGAATAGAGAATAGATTAAATTAAAGCAACTGTTTTGTTTCAGTTTAATTTAGATTCTGACTTAGTGAGTAAATGCTGAAAAAATTGCAGTTGAAAATCCCAAATTAGCCAAAGCCACAGTATGAGTATAAAATACATAATATACAGTATTTTCATTGTATCTTGCTGGCATTTTAGTTTCCAAATGTTAATTCAAGGAAGTGTCCAGTGTATAAATGCATGTAAGTTCAAGAATTCAGAAATAACTGAAAAAACAGTAATGCTCCAAAATGGTGAGTTCCCATGGAATCTAGCGTCTGATGCCCTGGTGATTTCAAGTTCTACCCCTCTCATAAAAGCAACAGTATTGAGAAGGATTTTAGATGTCATTTTGGAAGAAATAGAATAGAAATAATTATTCATGTTACACCAAAATAATTCCACCTGTTTTGTGTAAGTCTAGAATTTTTATGCTTAAAAATGGTCTCTGATAACAGTTACATATTTGGAAATATGACACTTGTCAGAAATGACAATTCTGACATAAAGAAAAAAACTTTCATTATATTTTTGATTGCTGCATCAGAGGAGGTTATCATATGTTCATTTTTTTATTTTGACATTGGACTATAAAATAGTGTAATACTCAAAGATAGTCTCATGACAATTGATAGCATTTTTCCCCACAAAAGAGAAAGATTTTTGTGTTTTGTAGCTTTACCTTTATTATTTGCTTCTTTGTGTTCCCTCAGGAGTTATTTTAAACGCCTTGTATGATTTGTGGTCAGTAAACATGCTAACAACTTGCAGCGTGCTATCAACAGTATCTATTTTAAAGCAATTTTGGCCCACAAGGTCATTCACAAGCAATTTACTTGAAACAGGCAAACATAATCATTAACACTCTGAAGCCACTCTGACCTAGGT
The DNA here is from genome assembly GCF_963513975.1 of Fringilla coelebs. Lineage (NCBI taxonomy): Eukaryota > Metazoa > Chordata > Aves > Passeriformes > Fringillidae > Fringilla > Fringilla coelebs. The sequence continues at coordinate 23,082,365 of NC_140029.1, read as the reverse complement.
CACCTGGTAAAAACAGTTGCTTCATAATGATATCCAATTTCCTTGTAAATACTGTTCCAGAGAAATTTATAAATCACAAGTTGCTCTCAGGCCATGGTAAACCTCCCTTTCAAACCACAGCCCGAGGGAGATTATTTGAAAGCATATTATACAGCCATCTGAAGGGTCAGGTGTTGCCAGTTGGGGCATTAAAAACTCATTTATACCTGTTTACTGGTAACTGCTATCAAAGGCTCACAATTTGGGAAGCAGGAATATAATATACCCATAATTTTTTCAAATCACCTTGGACTCTTGATGTTCAAATGAAGCAAGAAACCTACTGCCTCTAAACCACAAATAGTCTAGGAAAGGAATTGAGGGGACTAAGCAAAAAGTGACAGGATACTCTGGGATATCCTACCTGGCCCTGAGATACTGCTCAAGGAAAATATCCCAGTGTTGCACAGTCCTGTATCCTACTCTCCAGCCCTAGGCTTTTGCTGTGTGTCCTGCATCACCTTAAATGTCACTAGTCAATGATATTTAGGCGTCTCCATTGCTTTTTCATTACACCTTAAGGGTAAACAAATTTTCCTCAATTTACTACTAATCTGCAGATACAGTGTGTGTCTAGAATTTTATTCATGAACAAAAAATCTTGCTTTCCATCTTTTGAGTAAATGTACAAATCACATTATAGTGAAGAATTTAAGCACAGAAGCAATACTATTTAAAAAAATAAACAGAAAACCAGCTAGCACCAAAGTTCTTGGTCTCAAAATACCTGAAGAAAGGTCAAGAAACACCAATTACATCAGAAGGTGTTATGATTTCTGCATTCTCCTGTATGCCTATCTCCTAGTAAAATTATATGCTCAACACCTTCTAAAAAAACCCCCATATAAATATATATTCCTCCTAAATCTACCATGCAGAATAAAAATTATCCTAAATACATCAGCAGCAGACTGCTAAAATATGAACCATTGGGAAAAACCTGTCTGAACAAATTTTGTTCAAGCTCAGGGAAAAAGGAGACTTTATGAACTTTAGAAGAAGGGGGACAGAGACATCACTCAGGAGTACTATAAGGCAAGGCTATGCCAGGACATAATTGGAAGAGGCAAAGTTCCACTAGAACTCAATCTAAGTACTGCCATGAAAGACAATAAAATTATTTTCTCTAAGTGCATTAACAAATAAAAGAGGATTACGGACAATCTCCATTCTTCATTGGATGCTGTCAGAAACATAAAGACAAAGGATGGGGAAAAGACAGAAGTACTTAATTTCTTCTTTTCCTCAGTCTTTAGCAGTGAGATCAATTGTTTTTGCATTACCCAGCCCCCTGAACAGGATGACAGGAATGAGGAACAGAAGGAAGCCCCCATAATCCAAGGGAAAATGATCAGTGACTTTCTATACCTTTTGGACATGCACCAGCTTATGGGATCAGAGGGGATCCACCCAAGGTTACTGATGGAGCTGGTGGAAGAACTCACCGAGCTACTTTCCATCATTTATCAGCAGTCCTGGTTAACCAGGGACATCCTGGTGGTCTGGAGGTGAAAAATGTGAGATGCATCTGCAGTAAATTCTGGAAGGAGTCTCTAGCAAACATGCATCTTAGTCTGACCTCTGGGGAAAGTTATGGGGGTAGATAATTTTGAGTGCCACTGTGGATGTTGTCCACCTAGACTGTAGAAAAGTCTTAGACACCATTTTCTACAAGATTCTCCAGGAGAAACTGGCTGCCCATGGCATGGACAGGTGGATTCTTCCCTGGTTAAAAAACTGTCTGAACTGCTGGGCCCAGAGTGGTGGTCAATGGAGTTAAATCCAGTTGACAGTCACTCACTAGTGGTGTTCCTCAGGGCTCAGTATTGGGACAGAGTAGTTTAACATATTTACCAATAACCTAGATGAGAGAATCAAATGCACCCTTAACTTGAAGACAGAAATAGTTTGGGTGGGAATGTTGTTCTGTTTGAGGGTAGGAAGTCTCTGCAAAGGGATCTGGACAGGCTGGATTGATGGGCAGAGACCAATTCCACGAGGTTCAGCAAGGTGAAGTGAAAGGTCCTGCACTTAGCTCACAACCTCATGGAGTGCTTCAAGCTGGGGAAAAAGTGGCTGGAAAGTTGCCCATATAAAGGGCCTTGTGGGTGTTAGTCAGTAGCCACCTGAACTTGAGCCAGTGTGTGCCCAGGTGTCCAAGAAAGCCAATGGCCTCCTGGCCTGTACCAGAAATAGTGCGGCCAGAAGGACAACGGTTGTCCCCTTGTACTCAGCACAGGTGAGGCTGCACTTCAACTCCCATGTTCATTTCTGGGCCCCTCACTTCAAGAAAGGTGTTGAGGTGCTGGAGCATGTCCAGAGAAAGGCATCAGAGATGGTCTGGAGTGTAAGTCTAGTGAAGAGCAACTGAGAGGTAGGGCTGGGAGAAAAAGGTTTAGATTGGATATTAGGGAAAATTTCTTCACCAAAAGGACTGTCAAACATTCGAACAAATGGCTCAAGCAAGTGGTTGAGGGACCGTCCCTGGAAGTATTTAAAAGAGGTGGAGATGTGGTTCTTAGGAAAATAGCTTAGTGGTGGCCTTGGCAGTGTGGATACTTTCAGTGTTGCTGACTCCATGGAATTAAACAAATAAAATCAAAACAAAACCAACCCACGAACCCCTTTTTTATAAATTTAATTGAAGTGTCTGAGCTTTTAAGTACATGGAAAACCCATTCAGATTTCATCAGTAAAGTTTTATATGAAAATGCAATGACTGATATTGGTTTTTTTCAATATCAAACCATATGTGAGGTAATATTTGTGGATTTATATACTGCAATGAAAAGCTTTTGAAATGCATAGCAATTCAATGATATCCTGCAATCTTTGTATATCCATTTTCTTCTGGTCTTAGACAAGAAATCCCATTAACCTCAATGTCAGCAGAATTTTAAAAAGCAGAAAATTGCTACTCAGATTTATTTCTTTGTACAACAGACACCATACAAATTGTTTAAACATTTTTAATCACTCTGTTTTTCTATCTGCTGTTGAATAGTTTTCATGTAAAATACTACTCAGTAAAAAAGAAAAGTATGAAAATCTGGTTTCAGCTGCTAAAAATGTGCCTACTAATATTCCATGGAAACTTTTGAGAAATTGTTGGAGGTAACAGATGATGAAGAGGGAGTTTGTTTGGCAAGTTTAGTAGTGCAGATCATTATACTAATTACAGTGCAGTACAACCAGGCTAATTACAAATAAGTAATTGACAAAACTATTGCTAATGATAGGGGTTGTGTTTTCAGCCTGTTTTTTGTTTGTTTTGTTGTTTAGTTTTGGGGATTTTTTCATAAATGAAAAGATTAATACTTTAGGGTTTGATTTTTTATATGCTGAATCCTTCTTTTAGAAGTTCTTTATTTTTGAACTAAACAGTTCTTACTAATAATATAAGTTAAAATATGTCTTTCACTATTAAATTTATGCGAATGACTAGCTATGTACCTCAGTGCTTAATCATGTTACTTAAAGAATTAAGATCGCAATAGCTAATCAGCAGATTAATGGAGACTGACATTAAAACACAAAAGTAATCAAAAAGCCCTGTTATTCCTGTATTGATTCAGTTATTCATTAGAATTAATGAATAAATAAATATAAAGCATTTTACAAAATATTAATTCAAATAGACTTCAGGAAAGCCAGGATTACATGACTGATAAATGGTAGACAATTCAGATTAATATCAAAATTTTGCTGAGTTCTGAAGAATGAAAAAGACTGGGCAGACTACAGTGAGTTTTGATTAAATAATGGTTAATGATGCTTCACTATTTCTTCACATTACTGACAATATGTCATCCTTAACAACTTAGAAAACCACAAACAAAACCCAACAGTCTACATCTAATTAAACTCTTCACTATTCGTAAAAGATTACAGCTAAACAAGTGCATCTAAACTAAGGTTTTGTAACCTGGTAATAGAGGCATAGTCAAAATGATTGAATGCTTCCAATGCATTCACCCCACTTAGTGGAATGACACGGGCAGTGGGACTGTGCCCCCTCAGCAGGTTTGCCTATGGCAGACACCAAGCTAATCAGTGCAATTGTTTTGCTCAAGGGAAGAGACATCATGTGGAAAGGTCTTGACAGCCCTGAGGACTGGGACCATGAAAATCGCACAAAGTCTAGCAAGACCAAGTATGAAGTCCTGCACAAGCCTATGGGCAATCTCCAACTATGATTCTCCTTTTCTCACTTCGTTCCTGTGAGACCACAGCTGTAGTTCTTCATCCAGCTCTGGAGCTCCACAGCAAAAGAAACACATGGACCGGTCAAAGATGCACCAGAAGGGGATTATGAAAATGATCATAGGGCTGGAAGAGCTCTCTGTGCAAAATGGCTGAGAGAGTTGAGATGCTCAGTCTGGACAAGAGAAGGCTCCAGAGACACTTTGCTGTGGCCTTCTAATGCATAAAGGAGACTTATAAAAAGATGGAGAGAGAGACACTTTGTACAAAGGCCTAGTATGCTCAGAAAAGGGAAAATTGTTTGAAATCTAAAGAGTGTAGGTTTAGATTGGACTCAAAAAGGTCACCCAGAAAAGTTGAAGTGTTCCAGGACAGGTTTGATAGGACTCTGAGCAACCTGATTTCGTAAAAGATGTTCCTGGCTATGGCACTGGGGTTGAGACTAGACAACTTTAAAGATCCCTTCCAACCTAAAAGATTACATAATTCTATGATTACATTATCCTATGATTCTACAATTCTATGACAGATCTGATGACGTTCACACTGGAAAACACACAAAACAAATGTGAGTAATCAGGAACTTAACCTATTAAGTGTGCAACCTATCTGTCACATTTTGAAGTCTCATACAGCCCTGGGGATGTGAAAGGGCACCAGACATCTGTGATTATACAACTAAATAGCATGGTGATATGCAGGTGCAGACACCTGTTTTGTAAACTTATGTATCTCAGTCTGAAGACAAATACTAATTAAAAAATTGGCAGTTTTAGCAATGAGACCAGTGAATGAAACCACAGTGAGGTATTCTATGATTCATTTCTGAAGTTCCAGAAAATGCTGTCCTTGTTTCACTACCACATTAATGTGCTCTTTCTATATTTGTCAATACTTTTTAATTTTTCCTTCAATTCCCTCTTTTTCATGACTTCTTCTTGCCTTTCTATTGTCACTTCCAATTTAGTGTCACTTTTTTTTCCTGATGCATTTTTTTTTTCTTTTTAATTTAGTCTAGAAGACAAAAACCTCAGAAAAATAACATAATATCTTGTTTTCCTGTTGCATCTGGTTGTCCTCTCTTCCTTAATTTATTTTATTTATAAGTTTCTTACAGCAGTAAAACAATATTATAGCACCTACACATGAGAGACAAATTTTCTTGGAATTTAAGCAATATATTATTTAGCATAAATAGTAGACTGCAGTGTTTGGAATTGCTTCATGTACTACATAATGTTAACAGGCATTTGAGGTAATTCTTAAAAAAATAAACTATATTTTAGTTGCTATTCAACATATTTTATGTGTGTCAATTTTGACTTAAATATATATGATCATAAGTTGATACTAAGCAATATGAAGAGGAGGGAAGTAAAACATTATAAAATACATTGACCAGAATTTTGATCCCAGTTGATTCAGTTTTCTCATTTGTAGTGAATTCTAGTGTATTTCCTGTTTCTGATTTATATACCATAAGTGAGATCAGAGGTAAATTTGATTAAAACAGTTATGCGGCTAATTCATTTCTGAATTTTTAAGCAAATATTGGCAATGGATTTTAGTCATCAGTCCAATAAAATCCTTTTTTTTTTTTCAAGGAAGATAACTCTTTTTTATCTTCCTCTGCTCAGATTAGAAATCATTAAAAAACCAACACAATTCGCAATTTCTATTTTCACTCGGGGCATATTATATTCTACAGAAGTGATGCTATTTTTCACCTTGTTCAATTACTCTTTTATCACTTCATGCAATCTATGAAATAGCTTTTGTTACTTTTTTTCCATGTCTTTCATCGATCAGTTGGCTAGGTTCAGTTTTTCTGAGCTCAGATTGTCTAAGATTAGAATTGAAGATTTTGATCCACAGAGGACCAAAAAATTTCGGTGACATTAAAGCAACTCCCTTTGATATTAGCTGCTTACTTTCAACATCTGAATACTCAAAAGTTAATGTCCTGAGATTCTGGTAGATATTGGAGTTTAAGTTCCCAGAGGAGAATTTTAAAGATCCTTAGGATGCCCTGATGTACTATGACCATGTTAAACATGTAAGACTGACAGTGTCTTTTAAGTCCCTTTCACATTCACCATATAAATATATTCTTTTTCTAGGTTGCCTCAAACTTGGTCATGTTGCCGCATATCCAGCTTCTGTCTCAAGTGTCACAACAGATTCACTTTTGCCAAATTACTTGAGCCCTATATAGCTGTTTTTAGAAGATATGAGCCATTTCCAGACTCTATTTGCTGTATGGACTACATAGTCACCAACAATAGTTAGAAATTTTATATTTATCGGACATACAGCAACTACCTTACAGACATATGGCTGTACATGTTTTAATATTTTACCTTCTTTGTGTCCTGTAGTTAAAAGTTTGACGTTTTTTGACTTTGATTTATTAAAGCTTAGCAAATTAAGTAATAATATACAGTAAAAGTAATTATCAATTCAAGTAATAAAATTATTGCACACTATTTAAGCTACATAAGAGATTCTAAACAATTTAAAGGACTCTAAAAAATAGTGCTCTCCAAGGTGACTTGCACCAGACTATACCTAGGTAAATATGGTAGGACATTAAAAAAAAAAGTGTTGGTGCATGGTATTCCTGCTGTTTCCTCTACTTGTTGCCTGTTCTTGCATCCGCTGTTCAGCAGGTTGATCTCTGTGCATTTGCAGAGTATTTTGGGGAAAGATGATCAGGGAATGATATTTAAATTAAAGAGTTAATACCAGTGAAAATATCCCAGTGGAATAAATAATCTACCTTTATTCTATGGTAATATTATTGGCTGTGCTTTCTGATAACAATGTACTTATCAACAGCAATTTCTGAATCTTATTCTGTCACCAGAATCAATAAATCACACTGTTTGTGCATCTGATACCTTATTAAATGCTCCCAGACTTACAGTGTAACTCACAGTATTTGTGCATCTGGGATTGCTATTGTGACCAGACCTACAGTGTAGACATGCTGTTTGTGCATCTGGTACCTTGCCAGACTTGTCAAATTGGTTACTCTAAAATATTATCGAAGCAGGTCTCCCAGGGATTCCACAGACAGATAATACACTGACTAACAAGGGGAAGTCTAGTGGCCCCCAGGCCTACACCATTTGCAGATAACCCAGAAAACAAGGAGATCTCCCTTTCCTAAATTTTTCCATGGTGGAAAGCCATCCTCTTTAACACTGAGATGTGGGTGCAAAATATTTTCCTCTTTTGTGTTTCTTCAAGAATAATTTCTGATTAGATTCAACATAATCTGGATTGATACTGCCCAAGGGACAGAAAGTAAGATGTTATACCTTAATGAAAACATAAAATGTTTAAAAGATATAGGTAATGTCAGGATGGATGATAATTTTATGCACAATATAGGTGCACAATGTAAAATAAAAAGGCATAAGAACAGTTCGGGTTGAGAGTACACAATTGAGGGAAAAGGCTTTCACAGAATGAATAATAGGCTTTCACAATGGTTTTGCAATCCTGCTGAGGTAGAAGATGATTTAAGAATACTGAAATCACTTAGGAAAGAGGAGACTACTTGCCTTGAAGTTTGGCTTTTCTGAGGATCCCCTACCTAACCCTGTGTCCCGTATAACAAAACATTTGGAAGTTGTCATACCTTTGTTTGTTCACAAAGCCTCAATGGGAACTCGCATCAACCTCCAAACATATCTGTCAGGTTTATGGAGTGTAGGGAGATGAATCAGGAAACCTAAAACACAGCTTTCAATTCTAACTTTAACCACAGGTCAATACACAGTGCTCTCTCAGCAAGATATTTTCCAAAACTGCATAGGGTCTTCTTTAAAGCTGCTTCAGCTTTTGAGGAAGAGTACTGGAGAGTTAACTGTAGAAGATGAAATAAAAAACTGTAACTCCAACAATTGCTGCATAAAGACAGAGAAACACTTAAATGTTAAAATTATGAGAAAAACAAACCAACAAATTTTTTCATGTTTATATAAATAAGCTGCAAACCACAATAACATCTCATTTTCTGTCTTTAAATGTATGATAGGAACACGCACTACTGATAACATGCATTCAGTGCAAATCCTTATATCTGTATTTAAAAAAAGAACTTCAATATGCATTTGAGTTCTTTAATTTCAGCATGATAATATTCCCTTTGATGGTCTGTTCCTTACAATACTTCCTGGTGAAAAATGCAAATGATGAAATTAAATTAAATGTCTTGAGGCAGGCAAAGATCCAAATCAGGCCATTCTGCTACTGCTAAGTGACTCCTGTGGTATTCAGCTAGCTTTGTGTGTGAAAGAGGCTGTCTTGGTCTGGGAGATGTAAACAGAAAACAGTTCAGATACTTTCTGTTAGAGATAATGGTACCAGGGAAAGAAAGCCAATGAATGGCAGTAAAAACTGTACAAGGATTTGCACATAAGGTTTTGTACACTCTAAGCTGAAACACTAAAGTGACGGCTGAGGTTTTGTATAAGCACCCTTATTGAGAAGGGATTTGAGGCTTAGCAGAAATCCTGGAAGGTTATTAAGATAGAGATCGACTTCTGCACAGAATACAGAATCCTAGGAAAATACACAGCATCATCTCGATTTTGTAGCATCTGGCTCACATCATAAATGCTTTGAGCATTGTCATTCTGTGAACTGAATACCCGGTGTCAGGAAAATGGCCTTGAAGAAACAAATACCCTGTCTTCACTCAATGAAAAGGAATGTGAAATAGGAATAGAAAAATTTGAAATGGTAAGAAAATCAATATACAAATGCATGCACCTAATTTTGACTACTTTAAATAAATTGCAGTAAAATGTGATATTTCCTGAAAGTAATACTGATAAATCCCAGGAAATGTAGGAATAATTGTTCCCTGTCAGGTATCTTTAGCATTTAGCTTCAGCAGTACTGGGGTATTTCTTTAAGCTCCTTGTGGCTGTGCACAACTGTAAGACATTTTTTATAAAAGACTTGCATGTAAGAAAAAAAATCTTTGGACTGTAATTCCTTAGACTAAGAGAAAAAACAAAATATGTCAGCCATGGGCTGATATTTTGGCTGTGTTGGTCACCTTGGTCTCAGCAGAGAAAAGAATAAGCAAAATTTGGCAAATTACTTTCCTGGCTTCTGGAAGTAGTTCAGATGTTTGTAATTTGTGTGTTTCTGGGACTAGGTTGGATTAGATCAGCGTTATTTAATACTGGCAGCATATCTCTGACTGCTAGCTCAGGGTACTCTGTAGTGTCCACAGCTCTCCCTAGGGGAGAAAAGCTAGGAAAAAAGGAAGAACAATTTTTTTTTTTCTCTTCTCTCCCTCTTCAGTTACCTGCTTAAATCAGACTGCACACGAATTTCTGTAAAGGCCATGTGGTTTTCCATCTTTTAATAATTTCTCCTAAAAAACCCAAATAAAATCAAATACACAAGCTAACAAACAAACCAAAACCAAACTAAAAGACACCCCACCAAAAAAAAACCACAACAAAACCCAAAACAAACAAACAAAAAAATCCCACAAAAAGCCCACAAAAAAACCCCCAAAAACCAAAACCAAACAAACTAACAAAACCAACTAAAACAAAAAACCCCCCAAAACCCCAAAAAACTCACCCCAAGCAAGGAAATGAACAAAACTACAACCAAGAGATTCCAACTTCCTTTAATCAAAAAGAAAGACAATCAAACAAATGAAATAATTTTTTCAAACCTACATCCTGTCAAAAGAAGATAGAATTTGGTAAAAAAAAAAGTAGGTAAATTGAAAACTTTATCTGCTTTAGTTAGGAACTAAATAACCAAAGATATTCAGATTTGGCTGAATTGACAATTGTATTAACTATATATACAGAAATTTTCTTCAGCATTCAAGATGAGTAGGTTGAAGATTGTGGCACAAGTAACTCAAGTAATTGGTATCAAGATGGTTTCCTGTATATCCTGCCTGTGGTATCTCTATATTATTACTATTTTCTATCTTTGCAGGGTGAGAGGGTGAGGCTGCTTTTATATTTTTTTCATTTTTCCTCTTTTCTTCTCAGTATTCCAGAGAAACCTACGTCTGTGAATCCAAATTTGTCAATGATTTAGCCTTTCCAGTGCACTGTTCTTGACCAGCACAAAAAAACATCCACCCACATATGAAAACTCGAGCTTTGTAGTAAACTGGAGTCTTTCATAAATATGATCAAAATATTTTAGGGGGTTATTTTTGTACAATTGTAAGTGTTTTAAAGCTTTTTGAGTTAAAATTGGAAAGAGTTTAAAAGGGAAGACATTGAATAAGCAGTTGTATTTGGTCTGGCTGAGATAATATTCCTCACAGCAACCCTCATGGTGCTGGTCTTTGCATTAATAGCCAGGAAGAAGCTAATAAAATACCAGTGTTTTTGTAACTTCTGGGCAGTGCTCAACAGCACCAGGGCTGTCTCAACAACATTTCCCCCTTACCAATAGGCTGGGGGTGGACAAGATTTTGGGCGGGTACATAGCCAGTACAGGTCACTCAAATTGACCCAAGGGGAGTTCCATTCCATATGACATCTGCTCAGATAATGAAAACTAAGAGAAAGAAGGAGGAAGGGTAGGACCATTCATTATTTGTGTTTATCATCTGGAGATACCACTATGCATACTGAAACTCCACTTCTTGAGAAACAGACTGGCACCACCTGTTAACGGAATTAGAAGATAAATCTATTGTTTTTCTTTATTCCTGCACAAGCAAATTTTGCTTTCACTTTATTAAACTGCCTTTATTTGACCCATTAATTTTTTGCATCTTATTTCTTCCATCCTGTCCTACTGAGAAGGGGTGTGATAGAGCAGCTTGCTAGGCACCTTGCATCTAGTCAAAAATCAGCAAATCAGAGCAATGTTTTTTAGTAAGTGTATAAATGAAACATCATACAGACCTTTCAGCTTCTCCAGCTGTTGTTACCACTGAAGCTTCCGTGATTCTGGAGACTGCAGGAGAGATTGGGACAAGGAGACGGAGGAGGCGGCTATCCACAAAAATTCCCTATTGCACTGACCATGCAGAAGAACCTTGAAGACCTTCTGTATCAAACTGTGTTTCTTCATCTTAGGTCACATAAAGATGTTTTAAGCACATGACAGATCTTTCCTTTTATAGTTTTTAATCTTACTATATTTTTGAAAAAGGCTGTGTGAGGAAAAAGTGAAATAAAAGAATATATATTAACTTCTACTTTCCATTGTTGGAACTCCTAAATGCTGGGCATTCTACTGTTTAGCATTTTGCAGAAATATAATAAAAGATAGCTGCTGCCACAAAGTCATTTATAGTCTGAGCTATAAGACACAACAAGCTGGGAATTGGCAAAGGCGTATGAATTCATTTTAAGGTAAGTTGCCTTGCCCACAGTGTCTGGGTGTAATGAGCCATCAGCAGTATTCAGCACACACTGAACTCAGAAATCCAGAAAGTTTTCAACATCATCACTGGCATTTCTGTATTGCTTTGCCTTTGACAGCAGATTGATGATGGTGGTGGAATCATTGTGGTAGCAGAATTGTTTCTCTGTTTTTTATCCAATGCTCATCCTCAGCCCAGCTTTGTGTCTGATGTCACCTTCAACTCCCTATTAAATGTGAACAGACCAGTACTCTGTACCTCAGGAGAGTGGGGTAGACAGGCAGGAAGATAATATATGGGAGCAGCAGGTGGATTTTCCATCCATTCTCCTTGGAGGAGTCAGGGAATGTGCTACAATCGTCAGGCACAGTCATGGGCTGAGAAAGGCCAAACGAGAGGAAGGAACAAGCTTCCTAGCTTTTTGGCTATGGAAAAGCGTTCTCAAGTAATTAGTCGGGTAATTAATCATTGGTAATATTTCAGTGATTGGCAGGATGGTTTTCACTCAAAGTTAGATCATTCTCAGCATGAAGCCATGATTTGGGTATTTAGTCTTAGCTTGCTAACAGCTTAGTCATCTTTGTCGCACACTGAGTGCACATGTGCTCCAGTTCTGTCTTCTCATATGAGGAGTGATATTTTTTGATTTTTCTTGGTGAAAGTGTCACATTTATTGTTTTTCAACTAAGATTTTTCTCACACAATTTTGGATTGTTCCATACTGATGCCTTTTTCTGGCAGTGACAAATTTTATGTGACAAATGAGCTTTGTGTTCTGCATTTTCCAGTGATCATTAAATGTTGTTGTTCAACCCAGATCATAGTATAAACTGAACAAGATAAAAGTGCATTTACACTATTTTTTTTTTAATTTGGAACTGTATTTTTTTAATTTGGAACTGTAAATCCATTTGAGATTTCCATAGGTTTGACTTGCAGAGTGGTTTTTTTTGCAAGCTAGATGTATTCCGTAAGAGAGGAAACAGCCTGTCAAATCTTTTTCAGCTTTATCCCAAAGATGGTCTAATCCCTAGAAGGGACATATTTTTAGTCCCTCCTGGCAGGTATTTTCACACATTTCTAAGATCTCCCTGAGTCTTCTCTTCTCAATGCTGAACAGCCCCACTGTTTCAGCCTGGCTGCCCTGTCAGATGCCCCAGGCCCTTTATCATCCTTGTAGCCCTTAGCTGCACACACTTCAGTTTTTTCATGTCCTTCCTGTACTGGAGAACCCAGGAGTCCAGAAGTCAGTTCTTGGGGCTGAGCAGAGGGCAAGGATCACTTTTGTCAGTCTGCTGGGGGCACTGTGCCTGGGAGCACTGTGCCTGTGGTAGCCAGGGAGGTATATGGCTGTCTTTCCCAGGAAGGAACATTTCTGGCTCATGTTCAATGTATCGTTCACCAACATGCACAGGTTCCTCTCTGCAGAATTCTTTTCCACACAGCTCCAGCTTTTGCCAGAGCAAGATGTCATTCCTCCTCAGGGGCAGGGCATGGCATTTCCTTCTTCAATCATTATGGCGCCACTGTTATCTTCTGTGTAAAATTCTGTGTAACTAGTGATGTTTCAGAATAATTTTTGTACTAGCCAGTCTTAAGTTTCTGTACTTTATTTTACTCTTCACTAGATTAAGGAGATTTTATTAACTTATAATAAAATTTACCATACTGATTATTCAATAGGTTTTCAGATTGATCTTTCCTAAAGAGAAATTATCAATACCTACTGATTTAACTGTAAATTTTCTTTATGGAAATATAAAAACATTGTCTTTAGAATGTACAGAAATGAATCTTTTAGGCATGAAAACACAGCACTTTTTTTTTTCCTGTGGAAACTTCTATAGATTATACATTATTTTTAACACTCATTTTAAGGCACTATTCCCAGGATTATAGTTATCCCTTAAAATATACAGCATGACTTTCTCATTTTCAGTCTTTTTTTCATGCTGCATTAAAATAACATATATACACACCCAGCAGCATTATTGTGCAGTTTACAAGCACAATACCCTGAGGCAGTATATTATCCCTTGGTTTGAACACATATTGAGCTTTTCCTTTTCTTTGTAGTTTAAGTGCAGGTGTTCTACAGTCTTCACCAAGTTTTTGTCATCCTTCCTGAAAGCTATCTAGGGCTGCTTTTTTTATTCCTCAGGGAAAGGTGGAATTACTGCCAACAGTTTTTCTTTTCTTATCTTGACCTGGTGGCTGAGTGGCTTCTGTGATGGTGCCTGGTGTCTTTCATCCACACTCCTGCTGTGTGAGTAATGCTGAGCCTCGGCTGCAGCACCTCTCCCCAGTCAGTCGCTTCTGTTCTTTTAGCTGAGTGAAGATAATTACTTCACTGGGATACAGTCAGCTCCCACTGAAGTCAAGGGAGCTAATAGAATCTCAAACAGCTAAGAGAAGAACTGCGTTGTTTCATGTGGGGTTAAATACGGTGAAGTTGGTTCAGTGTGATATCCTTTTCAAACCACAGTACTATGACCAAACTCAGCTTCTATGACAAAATTCTTATTTTATTAGGTCCATGTGTTCCTAAGGTTGCTTTTTCTGATAGTACTATAATTTGACATAAAAAATTATTTACATGTGTGTTAATTGGAGATTCATAATTATTTCAAAAATAATAGTGGGAAAAACCCCTTTTTTTTCTTTTCATTTCTAGTTGAGACTGTCATAATATATTTTTAACTGATTATGAACAGAATACATATAAATTATCACAATTTTCTCACCAAAATAAAATAAATATAGGAGCAGATTGAAAAACCCTCCTATCTTAAAATAAAATAAAGCTAAAAAATATATTAAAATAATGTATTTGTTTTTCCTGTACCCTGCCATGTCACACTCAGACAGAAAGACTGACAAAGACAAAAAAATAAACAATGGCACAGTCAACAAACAAATGTGAAGTCCATAATTTTGATATTTCTATTCCCAATATACATTCTGCTCTACTTAAAGGGAATTGTGGGTTTGCACTGCACTTTCTATTTGAATTGAAACAGTGCAGTTAATAACATTTTTACTCAATCAAATTTAATGAAAGTTAAAATGTCTCTATATATACAGAATCACATCTAAATAATATATATGCATGCACAAGTATACACATCTTACACAATGTGTACTGATTACTGATGTACATAGGGGTACATGTAGATATGTAAGTTTGTTTATTCACGCACATATACATAGATTAAATAGGCTACTTCTTTATTAAAATCCACAGTATTTCAAAGCTATTAGTGAAAGCAAACCAGCTAAAGGAATGGATTTGTGAGATCAGGTAAACACTATTTTCTTTTTTTTACTAATCTATTGAAACAAACATTAATTGTAGAAAGGAGTGAAAACAATAATTCTGACAACATTAAAATTTAAACATAATGTAAACAGCATTACCCATCAATGTAATTTTTCCTTGATTATTTTCTGCATGTGAAGACTAGGAATTTTGTCCAAATAGAATTGCATAGCCATTTAGGTTGAAAAAGTATTCAAGATCAGCAGGTCTAATGGTTAAGCCAGCACTGCCAATGCCACCACTAAACCATGTCCCTAAGTGGCTCATCCAGTCTTTGAAATACCTCCAGTGATGGTGTCTCCACCCACCAGTTTCTGGGTTGCCTGTTCCAGTGCTTGACAACCCTTTTGATGAAGAAATTTTCCCTAACATCCAGCCTAAACCTCCCCTGGTGCAGCTGGGGCCACTTCTTCTTGACTTGTCACTTGTTACCTGGGGAAGGTTTAGGCTGGATGTTAGGGAAGATGCCAACCCCCATCTCCTGAGAGTCTTCTTTCAGGTAGTGGAGGAGAGTAATAAGGTCCTCCCTGAGCTTCCTTTTCTCCAGACTTAACAACTCCAGTTCTCTCAGCCACTCCTTATAAGATGTTTCACAGCCATTTTTGCTCTTGTTTGGACATGCTCCAGCACCTAAAAAAATGATATAACATTGTATATGGTTTGTCCCAAATGTGATATTTGCATTAAAGCCTAGTTACTGTAAGTAAAAAGAGCTTTAGAAGAAAAAGGAACCTGGAAGCAATAAATTTTAGTCGTTGATAGAGCCATATCTATAACTATTTAAATTATTCTTTTAATGGCTGGGAAAGAGGCAGCCAGATGGTGCCTTTCATGTGCCAAGTTAAGACCAGACACAATATTTGACCAGTACCCTTTGAACTCATTGTTAAAAGTGAAAGTTTAGCTGTGAACCTCTGACACAGCTAGTACTACATCATAAAATTGCTGTAATATGTTTGTTGAATTTAATGTAATGTGGCACTAAACTGGCAAAAAATGACCGCATTCAGTAGGCAGTAGATTTGATTTAATCTATGGGACAATGACAGAGAAGCAGATGCAAACATTAGAAATTCTTTTACTCATTTTAATCCCTGTGAAAGATGAATTTTACTGTTGAATCAGAGAGTACATACTAAAGCACCGGAAGGAATGGGGGATATCTCATCTTCTGGCTGCATTAGGACTTACCATCCCCTTTTCACGCATCATGCATCAGCCTGAAGAGCAATATTCAAAGCCATTAGCATGATCAATAATGGCAGGGAAAGTCACTTCCTATTAACATTCCCCTCACCATACTTAGGTTTCTTGTGCCTGTAAATAGTTCTCTTTCTACTGACAAGTCAGTTTGGCATGAATAGTTTCAGAGAATCTTGGCTTTGCCTGCAGGACTTCTTCTAAAGTTAAATGCTTTTATCTGAACACTTTCTGCTTTTTCAGTTCACTCATTGACTACCTTTGCCTTATACATTTTTTTCTTCTAATTTCTTCCATTTTTTTTCTTTATCTCTGAATATATTGAGTATTTTTAGTAAAAATTTGAGACATTTGCTTCAGTTACTCTAACATCACTTCAGCTAATACTATGGGTCATGCGAAAAAAAATTCTGTACTTAGAGGCAGATAAGCTACATATCTCACTGTGATACCTGATATCACTTGACTAAAATTTAGATTCCTTGTTCTGGGTTGGAATATGTAATGCTGAGTAAGACATTTACATTGTGTATAGTTACTGGTAAAATACCACTTTTTTTGTGAAAGGATTTATGGCAAAACCCAGGGTGCAACAGAAATGCTTCAACTGTTCAAAATGTTAAACATGGTGGACAAACCTAAGCCATTCATTTGTGATATTCTTCTCAGCAAAGATATATACAACAAATAGTAGACCTATAGATATCTCTTCTACGTTAGATCAAAAGCTCAAAAGCATGTAATGAATCTAGCTGGATGTTCTTCTGAATGCAGGCAACAGCTATCATGTTTTTAAAAACCTTCTAATTAACTGTTGGATACTAGAATCATTGCTTTTGTTTATCCTGAGACACACTCTCTGGAGACCATTGTGGTCCAGACCTCAGTTGGCCATACTAAGTTATATTTGGAGCTAATAAAAATAATTGGTCTTTTAGATATTGATACTTCTGGTCTGTATATAGATTGTAGATGTATATAGATGGTAGAACAGATTCATTCTCTTTTGAATTTCTTATTTTCCCCATTTCACATAATCACAGTGTAAGATGACAAATGTAGGTGCAGATATCCATTGAATAGCACTGGTTTTTGTCTGTTAACGTTTCTACTTCCTGAACTTGATACTGAAGAATGAAAATAGAAGAGATTCAGGGGAGGGGAGAAGGGAAACAAAGTAAAATTTATTAAGTATATTCAAGAAGTATATTCAGTGACATATTCACTTTTGGGAGTGTGGGGGTGTTTTAAGAGGCTATTATGATAAGGCAGAACAACTTTGTAATCATTGTGTATTTGCACATTACAGCAAAAGCAAAGAAAAAAATAACATGAAAAAATACCTGTGTGTATGCATGATGTCTAGATGAAAATAAAAACTGTATAGAACAAAATGTAAAGAGGAATGAATACAAGGAAAAGAATTATAGATTAGGAGTCATGATAATTGTATGTTGATTACATTTATAATTCAAAACCCATTCTTAAGCATTGCTTCTATCATTGTAGAAAAATAAACTGACAAAGTTTTGTTTATTTATACAGACAGATACTCCACAGTATGAAACCAATATGATTGGATCTCTTATACACTCTGTATTATTATGGGTATGGAGTATGAACACTAAAATAAGTTTATGTTTATTTTTTACTGATTTAAAAAGCTCTATGGTAAAAATCAATTCCTGTAACACACATATTTAGTAAATACTTTATTAACTAAAATGTTTTTGAAGAAAGGCATTCAAGAAAATTCTCTTTCACAGACTGGCAGAGCAAAAACAGCATATTCTGAAATGTTTGAAGAAGGTAAAGTATTATGCAAATGAAATAAGATTTTGATAGAAAATTTGATAAAAAAGAGAATCAAGTAAAGCCAACAAAAAGAAGTTTTACAGAAAAGATCAGCAAAAGTAAAATGAAATAATCAAAAGATTAACTGGTTTAAGAAGCTACTCAATTAAGAATATTAAAACAGAGATGAATGTTTCAAATACTAGCTAGGGAATTTGAATTATTCTTTCAACTCAATTTGATTTTAAACAGGCAATTTAATCTTGGTGTTTCTGTAGGGGTTTATTTTTGTTTGGTTTAATCTTTTTTGGTCTGGTTTGGTTTGGTTTTGATTTGAAACAGCAGTATGAAACAAAGCTGTGTAAGCCAAACCTAGAATATTTAATTTAGCAACTCTCAATTTCATAAAAACTCAGTAAAGATGAACACTGATTGTACTGAAACTGAATTTGAAAGTGGAACTAAAGGTAAAGGTTGCTTTTGGTACCTTAGTGGCTTAAGCTGTCATGAGTAACCAGGTGCAATGTCTAGCTCTTTATGGGAACTGCAGGATTATTGGTACATCCTGACTCCCAAACTGTGTGACCTCTACTACTGTGGCTGTTGAGCATATTGTGTCTGAAAAAAGAGCCAGGAGGAGGAGGCTTAGCTGGTTTATGCCAAATAAGTTACTCTCCTGTAGTTGCGCTAAGTATATATTTCACCTTTAGCTTATGCTGCAGAAAGAACTGAATTCATGGGTGTAAAGGAAAGCTGAATCAAGTCTATACCACTGACAATGTACTACAATGACAGGATCAAAGATAAAATTCAAATTAAGATGTATTTTAACAAGGACTTCTACAAATGATAAATCTTACAAAATAACTACGGACTGGTATCTTCATGATATAAGCAGAGAACATGCATATTTCTAGGAGCATTATTTCAAGCTGGACAAGTTTTGCACATGTTCATATACATGTTCAAACAAATATGTGTGTTTGTATATGTACATGTTAATGGTTTTTTTTAAAGCTTGGTCCAATTATCACAAAATTATCACATTAGATTTTTGAGACCTCTGGTTAATTTATTAGCAAACCTGAAGAACACTTCCATGTTTCTTGGTCCATTGTGCTGAGTAGTCTAAGTTAGGTTGTATATTCAATGAACAGAAAACATTTTGTATTACTGTCTAACACAGGACAGAATAACTTCACAATTACTGTTATTTCAATGGCATGACATTGTATTACCTGTTGCTCTGAATAGCTTGTTACATAGGTATTTATACAACTGAGCTGGTTTTCACCACATTTTTTTTCACGCATCACCCTGCTGCTAGGTGTTAGACACTTACCTTTTTAAGATGTAAGAGGCATTATCACAAATGTTTCAGGCATATATCAGTGTCACAAAATTGTATGAGAGTCATCAGTAGCTTGCCAACGTCTTTACAGTCTCTGTCCTCCCAAAAAAAACCTCTCCTGGAATAAGTTTTCTTTTTCATGGAAACAAAGCATCAGTAAAGCAAAATGCATGTAATTTCATTCTCATTTAGTACAACACAAAAGTTGTATTTATTTCATCCCTAAATACTTCTTTCTCTGGAGAACCAAGAGATGTTTGAAAGATTTTAGAAAACATCAAAACTTTGCATTTTTATAGGCATCATTCTTGCTGCTCATGATAAATAAGACTGGTCATTATTCACTCACATTGCTTTTTTTTTCAGTTTCCTTTTCTGCCAAGAGAAAGGAGTCGTTCTCTTTGGTTGTTTATTCGGTATGAACACTTATGATTTCAGGAGCTTGATTTTATTTTTCCTGAATAAATCTTCGAGAATTTGTAGCTTGTGTTGGCAGTTGGCAGTAGGTTGGCAGACTATAAACAATGTCTATTATCACTGTCTTAACCACTTAGCATATTTTAGCATCCTGGATATTTTAGCATCCAGGAGGGAAAATTGAGGAAGGTATTGTTTGCAATTTTTATTTTTATAGTATTATTATGAAAATTTTTATTCTTACATGTCTTTGTTAAAATTCATTATCATGGATCAGATATATTTTTTATATTCAACCAATTTTTAGAACTGAAACCACATGGGACTTAATTGATGAGGGATTGGATTCCCTCATTAAGTCTAGTTCCTACCATTTCAATAACAGGCAGTGAAAAAATAAAAATATTTTAAGACAAACCATATTGTATTTAAAGGCAAAATATAAATGAACACAATACAATTCTACATATTTCATAAGAAATATAGTAACCAAAGTAAAAAACTGTGTATATTAGATGGTCCATTTTAAAAAACCTTAGAAAATGGGTTAACTTAGGGAAATTTATTATTATTATCATCAGCAGCAGCATTATCATTATTATTTCCGCTGCTAAATATACAATAGTCATAATGAAATAATAATTTTTTAAATAATTCCAGGAAATCTGAAATGTGTCCTATTTGCAACTGTGTTCAATTTACAATGTTTTAAAGGAAGGAGGGAAAATAGTTATTTTAGTGTGAATCAGGTTCTCTGTGCTTTTAAACAGGAAAGTAGAAGAAAATTATCATTCTTGATTTGGTACATCCTGATTTAATGCAATTTTCTGTGGACTTCATTTCAAGATATTTAAATATGGAAAAATATAAAATGTTCTTAGACGCTTTGCTCTCTTTTACCAAAAAAAAAACCCAACTGTGATATTCATGCAAGTATTTAGCCTCTCAGGAAAGTTCAGTGTGAGACAGAAAATCTCATAGTTAGACATGTAAATTTTCCTGATCACAAGTATCAAAACACAGATGTAGAGTGGAATTATTGCTGTGTGGTAAGGGAATGAGAACACTAGCTAATGAATGCTCATTGTGTTTCCCAGGTTTGTCTTAGCTGATTTTTTTCAGTGTTCTATGACACCAACGTCATCCAATGATCCACTTGAGTTGACAGCTAAAGTATTTTTTTCATATTCTGAGGAGGAACACCAGATTTGTCCTATATAGTTTTCTATTCCATTCCTCCAAAGTGCCAATTGTTTCATAGCAGGCACATGGAGGATACAATAATGATATGAACTTCTAATAATATGAATTTCTAGCTAAGCTGAATGCCTCTTAGTCTTCACAATTCATCACAAAATGCTGGATGATGAGTCAATTCTGATTTCTTTCACAATGATTTCAAAGCTGGTTCTCCTAGAAGTATTCATTTTTTTAAAATTCTCTGAAGTGCTGACATTTGAGTTTCTATTAGAGATTAAAAGCACATTAAAAGTTAGAAGCATGCTGTTCTGTTATCTTTTTTTTTCCATTCTAAATTACTTGTATGTTTTCAATTTTTTATACTTCATATGATAAGTTCCATAATATAACAAAAAATACTTTTTGAAAATAATTAATTGTCTTCTTTCTGATCATACATTTGCTCTCCTTGTTTTGTTGCCACAAAGGCCTATGTGTTCTAGAATAAAATTACAAGAAAAACTTAAATTATAAATATATTACTGTTGTGTTATGAACTTTTTCATACTGATCATATTACTTCTGTGGCTTTACTAGTTAAGTATACTCAGTGCTGTAAAATAATAAGTGTAGTTGAAACTTCTAACAACTCAGTGTAAATATTGCTACAAAACTATTTAAGAAATACGCTTTGAAAATTATGCAAGAAAAATATGTTATATGTCAAAATTCCAGGTAGTATAATCTTAAATATATTTCTTTAAACAGTAGGATATTTTCACCAGTTTAACTGGTAACAAGGTGGACTGGAACAGCTGTTTTCAATAATTCTGTATTTGCCTTTTAGCTCAGGTCTATCTTTTTATAACTGGGCAAATATTGAATGATTACAAATCCATCTGGTGTTCAAAGAAGAGTAATCTACTCTTACCTACACTGACTCACAATTAAAATTTATGGAACAAACATTTTTCAAGTCAGTTTCATAAGATTTCTGTCTATAAAGCCTCACTTCTATCTTATGAAATAAAGTAATTTAAATTCATTATTGTTTAGTCTATTAGACATTTTCTTGCTAGCCCATGTCTATTAATTCATTTGGTCATCTAAAAACTACAATGAATCCTTGGGAAATATGAAATCACATTTGTCACACATTTGTAAATTATTTTTCATCTATCTTAAATTTGACTAGTCATGGATCAAAATCTCTGTCCCTACTATAGTGCCTGCCTACTTCAACTTCCTTAAAAGGAATTTTGAATCGGGGCTTTTTTTCAGAACATGTCTCAATGACCAATGACTACAGACACCAGTGCTGGAAAGTAGTAGAGTGCAAAAAAGGTATGAAGAAAGACTTTTTATGTGTACATAATAAAATTCAAACCACTTAAAATATTTCTAACGTGGCTGTTAGAAAAAACAAGATTTTCCTGTAGTTATGCCATCTACCTCTGACAAAAGGCAGATTTAGGACCTACTGTCTCACCTATTGATTAAATTACAGAAACATTTTCACATTTTGTCCTAATATATATCATCAAGGTAAGGTAGAAATGCTACAAAGAATTTTTTTCGTTATGTTGTAGTTATATAAGTCTAAAGGTTCATGAAATACTCACTACTAAAAAGGTTTAATGAAGAATACTCAAAATAAATTATCTGATATACTGTTTAATTTGTAATGGATAAGCATTTCCACTGCAGTTTAAACATCATGAAACTATGTAGAATGAGTCTCTGCATCTCTGCATTTATTATTCTATGTTGTTTTCAGATATAGGTCTTTTACTCTAAGCACATCCTTATCTCTCCACATGAAAATAATTTGTAGCACCTTCTTATGCATTAATTATCTGATCATATTTTAAAGTGCTTTTGTCTTTCTGCAATTTCATCTTTTATTCTGAAATTCAATCTAAGTACTGTATTCACATATCTGTAATATATTTGATTTTCTGAGTAGCTCCTAAATATTCATCAGTCTTTCAAGTAATAATAAGCAGACTGTAGCAGTTTGGTAGTTAGGTTTTGGTAAAAGGACTGCTTACATTTTCTGTCAAAAATTCAGGAAAGGACAGGTAAACATTTTCTGGTGACTAAATACTTCACATCTCTGAAGCAATATCAGTGAGTCTTCTAAACTTAGCAAGTAGAACAGATCTCTCACTTCCAGGTACAGAGATCATAATCAGTACATAATGTAGGAAAATTAATTAGAATATCAAATAATTTTCACAAACTTTTAGCCCATGAAAAAAATGAAAAATTGATTTTGTAGCATGGAATATTAAATCTCCCCAAAACTGCATTTGTTCTATTTATAAGTGCTTAAAGATAGTAAAACCCAGTGTAAGATTGAGCTATAGACAGTGGTAGGCAATTAAGAAGTTAATAAATAAAGTTATTAACAAAAAAGCCAACAACAAAATACCCCTGATATTTTTTCCTGTACCCTTAGTCTAAATTAGGAAAACAAAAAAAAAAAAAAAGAGAGAAAAGAAGAAAAAAAGCACAAGAAAACAAAGCAGAGACAAATCTCATGGAGGAAGGTGATGAAGAAAATAGAAAATCAATTCTCTTTGAAGTTGAAATAATTTCACATAAAAATCTTCTTTCACACGTTATTTGTCCTATCTTTGCACATGGTCTGTCTTTAGTATCTATCCTCAGTAGAATACTCAGTAGGATACTCCTCTTCACTCCCACTTGCAGAAACCACTTTCTGTGCATGATAACTGTAATGGGTTTAGCAGTGCTAAAAAAGGAGTGAAGAACAGTATCACCAAAATATCTACTTATTTTCAACAATAAAATTTCTTTGAAATGTTTTAATGCATTTATGCACTTTTTGGCCACATGAAAAAGTATAATCACATTAACAGATCTTGTTATTTAAGAAGAGTACCATAAACATGGATATGGCAGTGAGGCAGTGAGGGACTATGCTTCTGTTAAAATAGGTACATTTGGAAAACTCAGCTGTGTTTAAACTGATGAACAGGTGAAATATGTTACAAAAAAAATGAAGCTATTAAAAAACCACCAAAACTTATGTACATTATAGTGCTCCAAAGCACAAATAAAGAGAACATTAAAATTTGTTGTGAACTTTTTGATTGCTAGCTGGAAAATGTTTAGAAAATAAGATTTTTTATTATTTCAAATGCATTCAGAAAAACAAAGCAAACAAAATAAAAAATACAAAGATGAATACTTAATAGGATGAGCTGCTTTTATTCACTGCAAGTTACAGAATTAGGGTACAAGCATCTGTGCAAAATGTCCATTTTTTATTGGTAGCACCAAATTTTATCATACTTCTTGGATACAGAAGTAATTCCAGAATTTAAAAGTCCTGTTAAAAATGGTCTTGGAATCAAGAAGTAGTGATAGGGAAATCTTGCAAAATTAATGATTGTGAAAAAGGTTGGAAATCTTTGGGTTAATTCTCTCCAACCTACATCTATGATGCAATGGGGGTAGGGTGGGCCAGAAACCAAAAAGAAAAACAAGCAAATAAACAGAATGCACAAGAAAGAGTTGCTGTCCTTCTTCACTTGTGGTATGCCTGAAATCATTATGTTTTGTGTTGAACAAAGTGCAGCTCTGATTTGCTGTTATGTAGACACCACATTCATTAAGTCTGGTGTGCAATTAAGCTGACGAAAAGGATTCAGAGAGGGCATTTCAGTTTGTTAATACTGAAGGACCAAGTAGAATATATGAAGGACCCGATCAACAGCGCAACTGGAAAATATAATTTCTGTTCCTGTCATTCAGCTTTCCCAAGAATGTGCAAAATGAATCTTGAAGAACATAGGTTTTGTTCTCCTTTTTCTGGTGTTAAACTACTAGTCCCAGTGAACTCCCAAATTTGCACGGCCCAGAGGTGTTTAAAGATATAATATCTAATTTTCAGGTACTCCAAAATAAATATTTTATTGTTTCATCAAATCTGCAGACTGAACTATATGACAGCCCAAGACATTAATTAGAAAGCTAAATGCCCATTAAATGATACTCCATCTAGAAGCGTTCAAGTAGGAAGCAAAGTCCAAGCTCATACTCAAAATGAGGTTAACACTGAATTAAGACAAAGTTGCTCAGGCCTTTGTCCAGCTGTCTAGATAATGCCTGAAGACAGATATTCATACTGTTCCAGTGGGTAATAAAACTCATACTGAACATTTTCACACCATACCACCATTTATAAACAGCTGCAACACCAACTTATTGTCTTCTGTTCCTCCATCAGGCCCTACTGATTCTGGATCCATGTTTTCTTGAATCTCCATGGTTTATTGAAAGCAGTAGGTGATGATTGTTAGGCCTGCTACCCAAAATATTTTTCCTCCAACCCAGCTTGCCCAACCTTTACTTGCAGGGCCAGTTCTCCATTTCCAGCTACCTTAGAGGACCATGGCTTGACTCAGCTGAGTTTATCCCTTTGAATAGGATGTATCTCATTAAGTCCTATGGATGTTTAAGGATCAAGAATGCTCAAGATGAACATTAACTGATCTTTTACCACCACTGGAAAGTTCTCCTCCTTGAACCCTGTTTCTGGGCAAAAAGGCCTGGAAAAGCTTTCTAATACAAGCTGAAGCAGAGAAAACAGCAAGCACTCATCCTTACTTGCATCCCCTGTCACAAAGTCACCTACCTCCTTTTCACGAGGACTCAGTGTCTCATTCAGAGCGCATCTTCTGTCACCCTGACTGAGGTGACATCACCCATCTGGCAAGCACAGTGTGAGTCAAGGCCTTTCTGAGTTTCTGGGTCCCTTCACAGTCACTGCCAGCCACAATTCTTGTGTTACATGCACTCTTCCTTACTAGTGAAACATCTTTTAACCCTGGAGCTGGGCAGGAGCCTGATACACTCTGTGCAAGTTAGCTATATTATACATGTATGCTATAGCTGACTTGCACAGACAGTATCAGGGTGGAGTCATTCTCCCAGCAAGAAACAGCTGACAAAAAAACCTGGTTTACAGAAACCCTAGGGAGCTTCCAAAGGCAATTGACAACAAAAACCATGGTGTTTTTTGGGACAAAAAGGAAGCAAATAGGTAATTAAATAAATAAACAAAGCCCACAGACTTCAGGGAGTGATCACGGTGTGATGTAAAACAACAACAACAAAAAAATTTTCAACCCTATGACTGAACTCTCACAGTCCTTGATTAAATAAAAATCTGGAAGAAAAAAAGACCCCCAAAAAAATGCCTCACAAATTGCTACATGGAAAACCCTGTTAAGCTAGTGGAAAACCAAGCAGCAGAGAATAAAACAAAACACAGGAGGTTGTGATAGGTTTGTGTGCCAAGATTTTGGTAGTGGGGAGTGGGATGACATCTGTGAGAAGCTGCTAGAAGCTTCCCTTATGTCCACAGTCTCTCTAACTACAGATCTAAAGAAACTTCATGAAAACTGAAATAAGTAGATAAACAACCAGATGTCCACAAGTTAAGAAAAAAAATAACAAGCAAACAAAAACCCAAATGAACCAAAAAAAAAAAAAGAAAAAGCCACATATCTAACCACAAAAAAACCAAAACCCAAAGCAAAACAAAAAAACTCCAACCAACAAACCAAAAAACTCCACCAAAACAAAAAAAAAAACCCCAAAACCTAACCCAAGAAGCAAATTCCATGGTAGGAAAGAAAAACTTCTGAAAAAAAAAAAAAAAAACCACCCATAAAAGCACATCTAAATAAAAAGTAAACCAAAACCAAAAAAAACCAAAAAAACCCTCATGCAAACTCACTAAACCCTCCCCCACCAAAAAAACCTCACAAACCAAAAAAATAAGCCACCCCAAACCAAAAGCAAATAAAATAAAAGAAGGAAAATCGAGAAAAGGGAATTGAAATAATAAGGAAGTTCCCCATAACAACTACTCATGCATATTTCACATAAACAAAGGAGCAAATAAAAGAAGCTTCCTAAATCAGAAAAGTACAAATGGTAAAAGTGGCTACCCAGAATATCTGTATCTATCAAAAATCTTTTATCTGCTTGCTTGCAGCATTCTGGACAGCAGGGAGCAGGGAAAGGCTCTGGCAGAGAATAAAATAGCAGTGCTGAATCACTCTTCTTGTGTAAGTGTATTTACAGGTCTCTTATAACCCTAAAAGAATTCATAAGAGAGAAGACAATAAATCTCTTAAGAAATATCTCACCTTGTTCCACAGTAAGGGGATAAACTCTGACAGTGTATTTGTCTGCTAGGAATTTCTTCTGCCTCTATAACAATTCCAACCTCATCCAAACTTTCTCCTTTAAATAAATTCTGTCAAGGATTCATCTCACCTAATTTCATTGGGATAACTTCCTTGCCTAAACCTTTGCTTCCCATGACATTCCCATGACATTCCCATGACACTGTAGGGTCTGTCTAACCTCCAGGTGTTCCTCAACAATAAAATTGGTTTCTCACAGGTTCTGTGTAATATCTGCCCATCCAAATACAGACACCTCAGGGCAGGGGCTGGAGTTTGAAGGTCAGCTGGAAGCAGTGCAGCCTAAATTATTTTTTACAAAACAGCCCTAGATTCTTATATTTTGGCAAATTAAATATGCACAGAAGTCTATAGTGGGTCTGCACCTCTGAGAAAGTCATCTCAGTGTTTGGTTAGAAGGAATGGAGAGAAACTGGCCATTTTAGGACATGACTCCTGTGAAATATTTTGAATATCTGCTTTAAGAGATTCCACAGAGATACCTGTTTCTTCACTGACTATGAAGCAGTGACAATATAAAGTGCAGAAATCAGCTATAGGCATTTAAAGATAGGTGAGACTGCTTTTCAAGGGAACTTCATGATTTCTGGCTTACACATATTCTGTACCATACTTCTTATACCTAAAAAAACCCAGATAAGCCCCACTTCAGTATGTACAAAGACAGCTCCTACACAGAAACCCTGTAGATTGTTTTCATAATGACATGGTGACTGTTTTTCCCAGAAGACGAGGAGACAAACATTTCTAATACATTTTTCCACTGCCTTCTGGAAAGTTACTGAAATTACAGAAGCCTCTGTGACTTCTGTGTTTTTCTGTCTATCTTATCAAACTGAAGATTTTGTCATGGGTTATAGGGGCTATGATGAACTCCTAATTGAACCAACAGATCATTGTCAAACTCAAAAACATACAAAGCAGCTTTTGAAGTGAATGGGCTGACTGCAACATTCTGATCTGCCTGCATTTTATCAGGGAAAAAAATAATGATGTCAAAACCTGTGCTGAATCTTCTTTAAGAAACATCATTTATTCACAGGTCACACAGACAGCAACAATTTTTTAATGTATCTGTGAATAAAAAAGGAGTACCCTGTAAGCAGCACAACATAATTTGTTGTACATTTGGAAGAAGCAATGGAAAGTCTGCCCTATATTCATGCCCTGTTTATTTGAAATCCACAGTATAAAGCAAATAAAAACTGCAGGAACAGGGAAGCGTGAAAAAATTTCTTCTTGCTTTCTTATGTCTGCAGAATTGCTGACATTTGTGTGGCTGGATACTCAAGTTTTAATCATCAGTGCATTTAAAAAGACTGTGGAGGCATCTGTTTCAAAAGAACTTCAATAACTTTTGCAAGTTTTTTTTCCACTGGCATTAGGGACTTAAGGCATTAGGTCCCTAAAAATTCACTACCAGGATAATTTTGGCAGAATTTTCTTCAAAACAGTAGAATTTAACATTTAAATTTATATTTATGAACTATCCAGTACTTCCTGGGTATTTCATATATTGTATTGTTATTTGTGTTCGCACAACACTGAGAATTTATTCTTTCCTACAAGGAATGTGAAATTCCTGACAAAATATTGACCTCTTCCTCATACATTCCTACAAAAATTTTTTGCTGATAATGGTCTATATCAGAAAGAGTTTTAGCAAATAAACTAACAACAAAAAATGAAAGCTAAATCCATTAGCTAAAAGGTATGTGTACAAAAAGGTGGGACCTAAGTAAAGAACTGATATTTTTAGAAGCATAAACTAGTTTCAAACCAAAGTTTATAATAACGTTTGAGTGCGGACTAGTACTTTGTTCCCACAATAATTGCAAGAATCATTCAGCTTATCTTCCTTGACTAAGTTGATCTAACTGGTTCCAGCCAGTCTAGGAGATCAATTTCTGGCAAAATCCAAGGGCAGCTGTGAATACTGCTACATTGTTTAATACTGTACCCTGTTCCTTTAGATCTCAGTGCAGGTTTCTTCTCTGGATGAAGAAAATTAAATTCACACCTCTCACTCCAGGTGAAGGACATCCACCAGAGGGAGAAGCAATGGAATGTAAAGTCATCCCAAGGTATAAACCAACAGTCTCAAAGAGACCATATGATAATCTTCAGGAGGACTCATGCCAGATACATTAAATCTATGCTGCAAATCAGTATCACATACCTGCAGAGTCCAGGTCTTCTAATTCTCTAGGCAGGCACAAGCAATCCCTCAGCATATGCATTTCAAGAGCAAGATTAGGACAGCCTGCCCAAAAGGAAATGCAGCTGGGAAGCTGCTGCGTGTGCAAAACACTCTGACCTTCTAACACTGTAAAAGGAAGCATTCGCAGCTTCCTCGTGGGGCTGTTTTACTTTTTACACCATGTCATAAACCTCTAAGCAGTCCTCCATAGTAAATGCTGAGAACACCCCCTAAGGGTTTTAGTTACTTCTTTTCATGAGTTAGTTTTGTATTTTATTATTTTGTAATTTGGATTATATTGTATTAAACAACATATTCTGTAGAGAATTTATCTGACGAGTGTGAATGGACATCCTAGTTTTCTTCATGGATGAGTGCTTTAAAGATGAGGGTGAAGTGTCACATTCACACTTGATTTTTTTTTCCTTAAGAAGCTAAAATTTTCAAGCTACATGAGCCTTTCATAGCACAGGCTGAAGGAAACTTTTTCCACAAGAGATGATAACATGCTTACAGTTTCTTTCTTACAAGGGTTTGGTGACATCTAGGTACCCACAAAATATTTCAAACGTGTATGAAAGGTGGTCAAGAGTGTTCAAGTGGGTAATATATAATTGCGTACACATAATTTATATTGTGTATAATTTATATTTTATAAACAAGTAAAGGTTTTGAACCAAGAATGTATTATCTGAGCAAATAAAGGTGTCTTGAAATGAAATTCTGCTCTCCCTGAAAAGGAAGGAAGTATTCCTTGTTTTGTTACACTGCCCAAAAGACAAGACTCTCTGAGAGCCACCAGAGTATTTTTCTACTGGCCAACATGTAAATTCAGCTGTCACTTACTGTGGTATATTAGAGAGTTGCTTATCTTTGGAGCCTTCTGTTGGAAGTTCAGGGCAGTACATAAAACAGATTCCTAAAAGGTGAGGACCAGAATCAGTATGAAAAGGCTTGGGGTTGCTTCATTTTTCACAATTCCTTCTCTTAAAGAAAAATAAAACAAAAATGCAGTTGTGCTGGGCTCTGACAGCTGTTGACTGATTAAAATATCATAGTTCATAAGGTAAGCTAAAAGGAGAGATGGCTGTCAACATAAATGCATGAAAAATTCTATTTCTATTTTTCCCGTAATGAAAGAATAAATAGATCTGATATACATAATTAGAGTGGTAATCTTGTATATTTATAACAAGCTATCTAAAAAGAAATATAATTTCTAACTCCATGTCAATATTTTTTCCCTTTTCATTTAAATATAAAGTGTTATTTAAATACAGGATGAGCAGCCTTCAGGCTGATGTGATCAGCTCCAAAAATTCTGTATGGAAGAGGACTACAGCAGGTCCAAGTGTCCATTTCCCACCTGACCTTTACACACAGTAGTGGCACAATTTGTGGCTATGTTTCCCCAAGGGACTGTTGTTTTTACTACTTACTGCTTTCTAAGTTAAATCATTGGGATAAACCACCAGTGGGTTGTTGGGGCACCTTTTAATGTCTCTCTAAACTTATATAAACAAATATTATTACTAATATTATTGTTGGCTTTTTTCTATTATTATTATTATTATTATTATTATTATTATTATTATTATTATTATTATTATTATTATTATTATTATTATTATTATTGTTGTTGTTGTTGTTGTTATTGTTGTTATTATTTTGTTATTATTGTATTAGCTGTAGTTATACAGTTTATGACCAGCTTTTTGTCTCCTATGCCCAAGGTTCTGTACACATCACTGTTGTTAAGAGTTTCATTTCTACTTCTTTGTTTCTTTATTGTGCATGTCTAGAAAATATAGTTTACTGGTTTTGAATAAGCCGCAACTGTGATTATTACCTGTGTTTTGTTTCTTTTCCCAACCCGTATCAAAACCCCCTTGTAGGTTAAATCTGGGCAGATGTAGTCAAGGTCTTACTTTTCTCAGCAGTGCTTTTGAGTAATCTTCCTTCCATGAAGTCTCTGAATAGGCCAAGAATAGTATTAAAAAACCTCCTTCATGTGGCTTTTTTAGTTATCCCTTTAGTTTTGTTATCTCTTTAGTTCCAACTAAATAAAGAAACACTCAGAAAACATAGTTCTTGATTGTGTAAAAGCTTAATTCTAAGTTTAGCAGTGGTGAAAAAATACCTTTGTGTTTTTTCTTTGTTTTAATGTGAACCAATTTGTGTTTGGTTATAAATAGCTCTTAAAGGGCCACGAAAATTCAGTTTGTTCACGATATCAATTCTGAAAAGCGTCCTAAGGACCAAAGAAGGTTCTTATACATGATTTCCACCAAGAAAGACCAGGGTGTCTGGTTTCTACAAGCATCATCAAAGTTCAGTAAGCATTCCTTGGCCGCAAACACATTTACGGCCAAAAAAGATATGTCTGATTACTCTGTATGGTAAAGGAATGAAGACTCCATTCAGCATCCAAATCTTATTAAAAAAAAGCCCTGTAAAATTCAGGCAGGTTAGTCTCACTGAAAGTCCAACTGAAATACATGGGTTACTCTTTGTGGAAGACTCCAAGAGATGGAGTTTTTTCTTGACCTTCACACCTGGATCAGTTTGGAATAACTGAAAAAGACTGTAGAAAATGCTTTCATATGTTGCAAAGAAGTAAATGGAAATTACAAACTGGGATATAATTATTACCTCAAGGCCAGGAAAAAAGCAAACAATGTAGCAAAGTAACTGACTATCTCAGTAAAATGCTGAAATTTTCAAAGCAGTATAAATACTAATTAATATGTCAATAAATTATATGAACATTGCTTTTATTACCTCACTTTTACTTAATATCCTGTTCTAAGCTTCAATTCTTGGTCTAAAATTGTCTTTTTTCAGCTTTGAAGAAGGAGCAGAGCAGAGCAGAGCAGAGCATTTAACCCCTGTTGGGAGACCGAGTCTTCTGGTCTAAGTGACACATTGCTTTAATTTGCTAAAGCCCAAATATGATTTTTCATGCACACCATGTAGCTATCCAGCACATGTTAAGGCAGAGCAAAGCTTGGATTTCCATTACTCAACATACCAAAGAAAACTGCAATTACATTACTTGTAGCTTATAATAATATATTAAAGATGCTCAATTACACATTGCAAAGTCAGTTCTTTCAAAGAAAGAAAGAAAGAGAGAATGAAAACAAAAATTCAAGTAATCAAGTCATTCTTGAATGATGACTTAAATTTATATGTCAGTGATTATCATGTTCTTTTGGTCAGCAAACTACTACTGCCTGCAATTTTTTTTTTTTTTTTTTTTTTTTTTTGGTTAGGGAGATTGTTACAAGCAGGTGATCAGTTTAAAAGAAATTTTTTTCTTTTCAAATACCCTTGCAGTTGTGGAGAAAACCCAGCAGAGGTTCACTAACTGAAAAGATGCACAATAGCTCATGGCAGGGAAAAGCATTGACCTTTTCTCCTTTTTTAAATCAGAATTCTCTAAGTGTATACAGTACTTGGTGGAGGGAGGTTAAGGGAATGGTGTGAGATATATTCCAAAAATAGATATTAAGCATTTTCTGAAGAAAAGTAGTAAATATGAAATGTGGTTGATATATATTTGAGTACATTCAATAAATGAGATATGACTTGCAATGATGTGTCCTAAAGCATTTTCATGGGTATATTATGAAACAACTAACAAAGGAAGGATTCACAGAAAATCATTAGAAATTTGTTCAAGAAAGAATTCCCAAAGAGCCACATGTTTAAAAGCAGTGGAAGGGCAATAATTCTGCACCTTAATTCGAGCAGTGGTACAGATGTTCAGCTAAGCTCAGAGTGTAAGTTCAGATTTGTTATTATTGCTGTTACTACCAGCATCTCACAGTTTTATAATCAGTTCATTCTGGGAAAATCAATGCTATCTGTCAACACACACGTTTTTCCTATAAAACCAACCAGCAGTCCCTTAGGCCTTCTTTTGGTAGGCAATCTCTATCTTAAATCTCTATCCTACTAAATGTATTTAATTGCAATCAAAGTTTTAAATCACCCATCACACCTAATTTGGCTGAAATTCATACATGTGTTGAGATATTTTTCTTTTGTTGCTTGAGGTAATATAATCTAATTATTATTGACTCAAAGCCTGTGAGATTTAAATCATTCATGTTAGCCTTTCATCTTATCTGATCATCTTCAGTCAATATTTTAGGGTTTTGTCAGCAAGTAGCAATTTATTTACTCTTCAGTGAGATAATGCTTTCTATTTGCCTGCCCTCTTTCCCCCTCTGTTTTGTTATCTCACCCTTCCTCATTGTTTCCCACCTCTTCTTGTGTCTCATTAGATTTATGGCACCTTCTGTAGGGGCAGAGACATTAAACCTGAAGCAGGGAACTGTATGCTTTCAAAGTTATTCTAAATGTGTTTTTACAGAGAGAAGTTGCAAAGATGAACTGTCTTTCTCCCCAACAGAAACAAAATTCCTCAGCCATGCTAGTTGACAATGATGAAAAATTGAAAAAAGAGGAAAGCTATTTGCAAGAAAACTTCTGGCAGGAAGACAAGTCTCCTCTTGTGATTCATATCTTCAAGGAAACCACATAAATCCAGCAATGAGATGGGATTCTCTCCACAGGAGACACTAGGATATTAGCAAAGCGATAGTGGCATGTAGTACAGCAATTTATAGTTATTAAAGTCTTCAAAAGACATAGATATTTAGATCTCTCATAGTAAAGAATGTGCTAAAGTTAATTTTTGATTTAAAAGAATTTAAAAGGAAAAGAATTTCCTTTTTTGCATGTGTTAAAAATACATACCTAAGGTTATGAGATTCAAATCACACTCAAAGCCATCTCTTCTGCACAGGTATTGTACATAAGAAAAACTACCATAAACTAAACACTTAATAAGTTACCACTTCCCTCACCAAAAGCATAAGATACCTTTAGCTTTTATAAAACAGAATTTTCCTTGACTACTGAAAATTGCAGCTGAGTATCCTGTTGGCTTTTCTCCTTCCTTGTATTTTTTCAGACAATCTGTAAGATTGATAAGGGAAAGGACATCTATAAGAGTAGAAGGGAAAAAGAAGTCTATTTGAGTGCAGTGTGAAGAGATGTCCTGCAGATGCTTCCAGAATACTAATGTGGCTCCTGTCCCCACATTCTGATTCCCAAATAAGGAATGCTTCTCCAGTACAAAGCAGCAATTTGCTTTTTTCATCTATGGACATACTTTGTAGCACCTCTCCAGCTGTTACGTTTACTGTCCATCTGCATCTTTTACAGCCCCCAGAAATCCCTTTGGTTTTGTATCCAGGGGTCAAGATGACGAATTTTCCTTCCTCATTCACCACACATAGCTGAAGGCTATTAATGCAGACCTAAGAAGGTTTACACATCTTGGAAGTAGTGAGAACTAAAAATTCTGAAAATCTGTAAAGGAATTGTCTCATTGTATTTTTTGTTAATATGTCTTGACAGTAGTGCAAATTTATTATTATGGAGCTATAGTGAGTACTCAAATGCCAAAATACCTTAAAGGAAGATGTACTGGATTTATTACTATTCATAATGGACATGTAGCATAAATTATTTATTAGAAATCTCTATTTTTCCTTGAAAATTTCTTATAACACAAGTGATGTGAAAAATTCTCACAATATACTACATTTTCTCTCTTATTTTATGTACTAGCATAGGATAATTCATTTTGGAAGGGAGTTTAGATGGCAGCCATAGTTCACCTTCTAGGTGCAGACCAAATTGCTGGGGGCTTTGTTCGTCTGGGCCTTGAAAGTCTCAAGATTGCAGGATTTCAGGAAGAAGAGATGGAACATGGTGTTGGATGAAAAGGATAGACAACACACCACTTTTTGAGAGCTGGGAAGTTCCAGTATTTCATTATCTTTATAGTAGTGCTTTTCACCTTATATCTAGGAAAACTATCTCTATATGAATGCATTAATTACCTGTCATTCTTTCACCTTAAATCTCAATAAAAAGACAAATCCCTCTTAGTATAACTTTACAGATGAGGAGTTGCTGTTTGTTGGTGCCCAAACTATCCCTTCTCCAGGTTGAACAGGCACAGCTCCCGACCTCATTTAATGAGATAAGTGCTGGAGCTGCTTGGTGGTTCCCAGCTGACCTAAGTAAAATTTATCAACAACCTTCTTGCATTTCTGGGCTCTGAACTGGATACTGCATTTGAGATGCATTCTAACTTATGATACATAAAAGGGGACAATAATGTAAAAGGGGAGTTGAGTGTTCCTGTTGACAACACCCAGGGTGCTGTTTTCTTTACTGCCAGCCATGCTGCTGACACCACAACCCCAAGGCCCTTTTCAGCAGAGCTCCTTCCCAGTCAGTCACTCCTCAGTCTGTTTCACTACAAGGTAATTCATCCCCTATTCCTTCTGCAGATCTGTTATAAAGATCACAGAAGCCATAGGATACACTTCTGAGGAACTCCACTTGTAAATAGAGAGTTCCAAGTGTTGAAAAATTCAAGATAAATGACATCTGCATTTCTCTCTTTATCTGCAGACCTAGCCATTTCATCATGGAAAGCAGTGAGATTGCTTAGGTGTGATTTAGCCTTGGTACATGCATGCTAACTCTTCTAGTCACCTTCTCCTTCACGTGCACTGAAATGTGCCCCAAGAGTATTTTCTCAGGTACTGAAGTGAGAATGACTGGCCTGTATTTTTCTGCATCAACCTTCTTGTCCTTTTCTTAAGATGTGTAGAATATATGTCCACCTGCAGCCACCAGGAACACATCCTGAAAGGTATGGCCTTTCAAGACAGAAAAAAATATACCTTTCAATTATAGCTACCAGCTTGGTCTGCAATTTCAGCCTCATCCTACTTAGCACACGCATACATATATAGTATTCTGAAGGAAATTCATTCAGCCACTTGATTGCAATAATCATTATGAATTTTTTTCCATCTCTCTGTTTTTCAATTGGGAATTTTTCATCTGCTCTGATGGAACTAAATAAAGAAGGAAAACCCAGTCTGAAGTTCCGTGAATGTAGAACTTATTTCTTCATATTCAAGCTAGGTAAAACAGTTATATAAAAGTATAATCATGGTAAGTGTTGTCTTTCATGATAGTTGTACTCATTACATTAAGAATCAAGCAAAGATTTTGTTTTTCCACAAGTTTTAAAATGAAGGCACAGT
Organism: Fringilla coelebs; assembly: GCF_963513975.1. NCBI lineage: Eukaryota > Metazoa > Chordata > Aves > Passeriformes > Fringillidae > Fringilla > Fringilla coelebs. The sequence goes on along the minus strand of NC_140029.1, from coordinate 23,045,892 downwards.
CCTGTCCTGAAGAGGGGATCCATGTGTTTTACAATGTAACTATCTGCAGGACATAAAGAAACAACAAAAAATATGCTATTATATAAAGCACATGTAAAGATCACAGGCCTGTACTAGATGTTGCAAGGATCTCTGATGAAAGATAAAAATATACAGAAAATTATGCTTTCCTTCTTCTCATGGGCTCAGTATAAAGAGGTTTGTATAGATGCGTATCAAATACTTGGTGCAAGCACACAGGCATTGGCTCTATTTACATGAACTTTAAATACAAAATGCTATCATGACAAAAGAACTGATAGCACATAAGCCATCTTGGACTAGAAAAAAAATAGTTCTGCCTTTTCAGTGTGTTCAGGTTCAGTGGTTCACAAGCACAACTGCTCCAAACATTTGTAAGCTTGGCTACGTGGACCACTCATGCCTTTTCTGTCTGTGACATTCCTTTCCTGCTCTGCATAAACATGTCTTGTATTCTACTGGTTTGAACAAGTCCCTGATTGTTGAAAACTCCTGAAGATCAATGTTATCACATGGGTTTGAGTTTCTGTAGAAAAAGTATATGTACTTTGCTGTGGTTACTCTGCACATGCATGAACATAGTAATTTCTTCGTTTTCTCTTAATGTATTTTGAAAAAAAAAAAAGAGAAACATCTGCAATGACTTTGATCCAATATGTTTCTAACTTCAGGTATAAACTGATCTAAAAATAATTCCGTATCTTATAGGACTCTGAGACACAAACATTAGAATTTATTTTCAGTGTCACCTGTATACAACCATAAATATATGTTTATGTACATAATGGATGTATATAATGTATACACATGTTGATTCTTCCTTTTTCTTCTTTTTTAGACTCTCTAGACATATGAAGAAACATATATTTTCTATTTAATTGCTACAAAATTGAAACTTCTGAATTCTATTTACTGTATTCTGGATTTTGGTTTCAATAACTCACCAAGGCATATGATTTTAACTAAGCTCTCCACAGACTTTGATGAAAAAAAGCCAAATTGAACAGCAATTTCTTTATAGAGATGAAGGAAAACAAAAAAAACAAAAACAAAAACAAAAACAAAAACAAAAACAAAAAAACAAAAACAAAAACAAAAACAAAAAAAGGCAAAAACCAAAATCCCAAGAAACCAAACCAAACAAAAAAAACCCACCCAAACAAAAAACCCAGTTAAAAAATGTCAAAAAAAACCCCAAAGAAACCTCCCCCCCCAAAAAAAAAAAAAAAAAAAAAAAAGAAACAGCAGAGGAAAGAAACTTCTGTGTTGTTTCTGCCTAATTTGGCTAATGTTGTCCTCATGATGTATATTAGATCTGTGTAGAGAGAGCAAAATTCAATCATTCCTCAGGCAACTGGGTTGGTTTGTTGTTTCACTGATTTATCAATCCATAATGCTGGAGAGAGCAGGGAAAATGGGATTATAATCAAATAACCTTGTTCCTTATAAATAAAAGTGTTAATTAGCATTTTAATTGTGGGACTTGTGCACTGTGGATGGCATGGTATATTGTTCTCAGCAGCACAGCACTTTATTTTGAAGTGCCCAATAAGTTAACATTAAATTTAATTACTTGCTCTTCTCATTATGCTTATTAATATATGAAAAAAAATGAACAAAATATATGGATAGCTCAGGGCAAAACATGTTCTTCCCTCATGTAGAACAGCAAGCTTCTCATACATTTGACATTCACACTGATAAAACCCAGGAAATGTTCTGGTCTTCAGGTGAAATATGCTGTCTTCCTTCTTTACCTGAAAGTGCTATGCTTTTCTATGGAGGGTCTCAGTCATGTCTCAAAAATCTCCTCTCAGAATTCTGACAGTCAAAATAGATTTGTTCAACTTATTTATCCCTTAAGTCATGCATCTAGATACAGCATTTCAGTCTACACTGAAAAATTACAAACAGGAATCCTTAGCAGAAATCATCCAAAATTGTGGGTGGGTTTTTTTGTTTGGCTGCTTTGGTTATTTTTCAATTATTATTTTTCTCTATCTCATGAGATCTTACAATAGAAATGTAAAGACTATAGAAAAAAAAGACAGAGTGTATTCTCCCAATAATGGCGGTTATGGTACTCACAGGAGGTTGAGGTCATTTACAGTAAAGTATCTAATTATCTACAAGGTAAAACTTAAAGCTCTTATCAAATAATAACATATCTCAATCCATTTGCCTTAGTTGGCTTTGATGTATAAGTAAGGGTCCTGCTTCCATTCATTGAGATGTATCTGTCTCAGCCTGAGTGTTGGCACATATTTCAAGTAATGTAGCAGTGCTCCCTTCCCAAAAACAGATTACAGTCAAGTGAATCTACACCTATGAATGATAAAGATAAACAAAGACAAACCTTGTCCCACCTTGATTGCAGTGAACATCACTGTACTGACCCCATACTAACAGCTATGGGATAAGTTTGAGAAAGAGAGGTAATTGGAATTCATGGGGGCTCTTAGACCACTGAATGGTTCAGTAACCCTGGCGTTAATTTATAAATTGCTTTTCCTTTCAAAATACCATGCACAGAAGACTATTCAAGTAGCTTAGGGAATACAGCTGCATTCACCTCTACTCTTTATTTAAAAAGATCCGACCTTGTTGTGTTGAGTACCTGCCATTGACGTCAGTAAAGATCTGTCTGAGAAGGGACAATAAGGATAAAACCTGTTAGATAATTGTGAGACAACAAATGTGCTAATTTTTCTCTGAAAATAAATTTCTATTAGACTGTATCAACCTTTTCATTCAATTCCTTTAGGCTGTGCAATAAGAAACCAATTTCTTATTAGAATGTTGAAAGAAAAGATACCTTGCAGTTACTTACATGGTACAGACAGAAATTAAAAAAGAAAACAAACATGTGTGGAAAACCACTGATTCAAACAAAGGAAGGTTTGGGAAAGGCATCAAGAAAGTTGTCAGACCATGTGAGGTCAACTGCAGCATCCCTGGAATCTTTGTTTACTTAACAAAAAGTCTCTATCTGTCACTGGAAAAAACACAAAATAATATAATTTAAAGAATAGAAAGTAGAAGGGAAATATAAACTGGAAAGAATCTCTGCAGGTTATCTAGTCAGCCTTGTTTCCCACACATTTATATTCAGTGTTAGAACAGGGTACTCAAGGCCTTGCCCAGTCAGGACTTATATTGCAAGATTTCCATAAATACTTCTAGACTAGGACTTTCCTGGAGTTTTCTCTGGCTTCATGAAAAAACTATCTTTCTGTACCTTTTATCACTGCATTCTCCATCCTGAGCTTTGCTCTAATTTCTTTTTTTCCTTTGCTGCCAATGTCTTTACAGGTGTTCTTGTAGTCTCTCACACTCCAAATCTAACTTCACCCCTTCACACCTGAGTAAAGTTTCTGAGTTCCTCTCACACATCTAGATTTCATCTTCTATGAATTTCTTCTTTACATCTCAACCCAGTTCCCTGTGCAGCCTTCCTTCTGCTGTTCTTGCTTACTTTTGCATATCAGAATGGTCCCTTCCTGAGGGTTTATGAGGATGTCCAGGAAGATTAGACACATTTCCTGCAGACAGCCTGCAGGGGCCTGCAGAGACCCTCCCATGGGATTTCATCAACTGGTTCTCTGAAAAACCTTTAGCTCTTCTAAAACTGAGATAGTAATTCTGTTTGCCCACCTAATTTCTCTCGTGATCCTAAATTCATCCACCTTCCTGTAGCTGACATGGCTGTAGCTAATGCTGACAGTGACTACTGCTAACCAGAATAAATATTTTCTGTCACTGCATTGCTTCTATATCAAGACACTGTAATTAGCACAACCCAGGTATTTACCACCTTGTTTGCACCCAGACTTTTTACCCACTCAGTAAATGTCAAAGTGGTGATGTGATAATCATGAAACTTACACTGGAAGCTGGAAAACAGCTTCCTCCTCTATTTGCAGGGACTTGTCAATATATCACTGCTATTAGTGTGTCATCTAGTTTGAAGTCACAAAGGCTGGGATCAACTCACAGCCTTTACTAGGACAAAGATCCATGCTTTTAGACAGTTTTCCTGTGTAAGAAAACACTCCCACTTCCCAGGTTTTCTGCCACCTATTTCTATCAATGGCAGCACTTCAGTTATTTAAGCTCTATTATCTTGTCTTTTTGGAAGCTGTGCCTTCCCAGCTGCCACCAGGGCACTATGCCCTTTATGTAATCACACATCTGCAGTGGAAAAAGGCCTGCTCATTAAGCCAGAAGGGACAATTTCCATCCTCTTCCTAAACCCACATAGATATGGGGTCAACTCTCTTTCTATGCAATGTTCTGGAAGTTCACTAGCTGTAAATAAATGAAAATATTCTGTATATAATCAATGTGGAAACTAAAATAGGAAATAAATGTAATTGGATTCCTAATTTCAAGCTTTAGGCCAGTAAAGCAAGGAATCGAAAATCATCAAATCCACAAAAAGCAAAATAATTTGAGAAGGCTTCTTGAATCATAAGAATATATGCAGAGGATGCTATCTCATAGTACCACATGTGCACTAGTTAGGAGGTTATTTAAAAGGTGAGGTCAGTGAGTTGGATTTAATTTCTGAATTCATGAGATTAATATACCTGCTATATATGGAAGTGGAAATAAACTTCTGATTAGATGATAATATAGAATAGTCATATATGAACACTAATAAATATAAATAATTATATGGGATATAATAAACATTGTAAAATGTTCCAGAAAAATTCCCATCCCTAAAAGAAATTCTGTCCTTCTTGGACATATGACTGAAGGAACATGGTCTTTGGAGGAAAAGAAGAAAAGTCTGAGAAGAAATAAATTTTGCTTTGTCAAAATATTTAGCATGACAAATGTACCAATCTGGCTTGATTTTCAATCTGGTTCATTTTGTTTGGAGTTAAAACACTGCTGGTATGCATCGAGTCAGAAATGCCTATTCACTAAGGAATTCCTAACCTAGAGGCCAGTAAGTCCATTTTCTGATATATAAGATTGGAGGATGATCTTCTTAACCATCTACATAATGAAAGATTGGGACAGTGATATAACACTCAAATTTTAATTTTAATTTCCTTTTACTTCTTTCTGCAGGGAAGAAAGAGCTTACTTGCAGGACAGTTGTAAATGGTTTCAAAATGTTAATCACCAATTAAGTGATCATAGTTATGACTCCATGCTAATATCCCCATAGGGTAAAAAACCCCTGAACAGCAGTCCTTCATTTTCTAGGTGCAGCACTTTTACTTAAAAGAGCGAGGAACTTCTTTTTCTATGACAATACAGTGGGATGATTCCTACTATTAATTGAACTATATGCTTTGGAGCTACTGCCTTCATTTACTTTTAAATCATAATTAACTTATAAAGAAAATACATACATTTTAGTGCTGAAATTTATCTTAGCTGTCTTAGTCATAGCAGTATACACAAACTCATATAAAATTGAAATTACCTTCACTGGGATGCACAGGTTTATATATATATATATCTATTTGGTTAAAGCATTGTGTAATAATGCCAAGGTTGCGAGCTTGATCTCCATATGGGCCATTCATTTAAGAGCTGGGCTTGATGATCCTTGTAGGTCCTTTCCAACTCAGAATATTCTATGAGTCTCTGATTTACCCTGACAGTATAAGAACAAAAAAATAGTAAATTAAACCTCATAAATCTTTGCAAATAATTTTTTCAGTTTAACAGACATAATAGGAAATATTACATATAATGTGATTTATGATGAATATCTGCACTTTTCACAGTAGATTTGTATGCAGTGCATTTGCAGAAATTATAAACAGTTCCTCAATTTTACTCTTAATTTATTTATTGTTACTTTCTAATCAGAGTTATTAATTTTTCATGAATGAAATGAAAACAAGTGGAGGGAGTGAAGTTACTCATCTTTAAAGAGGACATTCCCACATTTCACTTTTTCTTCCTTCTCTAAAATATTAAATCATATAATTTCTTGCAGAAAGTATTCACAAAGATTTGTTTAAAAAACCAACAAAATTAAATGTCACATTTTTCATCTAAATTCACAGATAACAAGAAATTTCTTGAAAAGCTAAACCTAAATTTGTTTCCAATAAAAAAATTTTCCTGCTTTAATAGGATAGTTTTTCTTTGAATCATTATTAACTTCAATTTATTTCTCATATATAGGGAAGAAAATCACATGTTCAAAAACATTTTAATTTAGTTAGTTACCGCTTAAATGATTTTTTTCGAGTAATCAACAACAAAACAAAGTTACTTCAAGAAGCACTTTTAAAAGTTTAAGTAAAAATTCATTCATGTAATTGGTGACTGTCAGATTCAGCCACAAGACCTTGTTCTCAAAATAATATGAAAGGATTTTCTATGTCATAAAATGATTCATTTGGCAAACCATAAAGAACAATATTGACACTACGAAAATTATTCAATATAATACTAGTATAGGTAACAGGTTTTTAAAATATCTTTTATTAGGGGAAATCTGGAGTACAAAACCTCTTATTGATCAATCATAATTTAAATTTTAAAAAAATGCTGCTGTGCATATAACATAGAATGCAACATTTTCATCTTAGCTATACTTCCATAATTGAAAATTAGACCAAATTATTAGTAGAAAAGTTCAGCCAAAGCAGTATGAGGTGTTTGTCCTCAGGAAAACAAGATTTTAATTTTATTCAATTTCATTAGATGGTATTCATATGTGTTTGAAAATAGGTTCACTCCTTGAAGTAAAACAACAAACACACCAACAAGCAGAAATTTATTTCTGAAGTGTGGTAATTCTTTTTCTATCAGTTGAAACTAAAGATAAATATTGCTTTGTTTTCTGTTTAAGAATCTCAGTCCTAATTTTGCAAATTTTCATCAAGTTTTTATCACCACTGCTACTTTACTTATAGAATATTTAAGCATGTTTTCTTCTCATAAAATATTACATTTTTACATCTGAGATGTATTTCTATTGTTTTGCTTTTATTATATTGATAAATGGTCATAACTTCCTATGGAGGTGGGAAGGTATTTGATCAGAACAATCAGAGCTGTATTTGATTGTGTATCTTCATTTTTACTGTGCAGAACAGGGTGTGGAGCAGGTACAAAGCAATTTCGCAATTAATTGCATGCTGGATGTCAAGATGAATACATATCTAGAAATGCCAAAGAATATCTGTACCCCACCCCCAAAAAACCAACCAACCAACCAAAAAAAAATCCCCACTATATTAATGTGTATAAATGGAAGTCAGGCTTGCAAGATTTATTGAGTAATTCTTTCACCTTGCTCAGCCCTGAATGGGTTCTGGTGGAGTCTGATGTTCTGTAACATAAACAGAAATAAGTCAAAAAAAGACAACAAAATGTCATTAAACATGCCATAAAACAAAATAGCAAAATACATCAGCTTATTTAGCTTGAAGGGATGCTCATCTTCTAATACTCTTCAACTCCTTTAAACTGAAAGGTAATAGTCTCTTTTCTGTGTGAAGTGGCTTGCCTGGAAAGATGCATTTTCTCCTGGAGGGCAGGTTAGGCAGAAATCAGTCATCAGTGATTAAAAAAAACCCACCAAACTGCTACAGCTTTGTCATCAGGAATGACTGTTCCAAATCTCCTTGAGCCCTATGTGTCAGTCTTTGAGGATGTTCTGACCCCAGAATCAGATCAGTCTCCACCATCCCATTACCACGGTTTTACTAAGTACTTGCAGGGCTCTGTCCTAACCCTCATCATCATCCCCATCCCAGCCCTGCTCCCTTCCTGAGTTCTACAAGGCAGAGCTCTGCTCAAGGGAGGGAATGGCATTGCTGGCCACATGGCACACCATCACTGAAATGGAGAAGTGTTCCTATGGCTTGGAAATGTCTCATCAGCAAATATAACATTTTTTAATGCCACTATGCTATGTCTTAAAGGAGGACATGGCATCTCTTAGGTAGGTGGAGATCTCTCAGATGTCAAACAGTTATCAAATTTTTATTTTATAAAGACCACAGGCTGAAGATTAGACCATCTGGAGGTTTACTTTAACTATCATCAGAAAAAACTAACATAACTGCCAGAAAGTTGTCACTCTGAATTATTTTATTTTGTGAAGAGTCAGAAATCAGTGCAAAATGTTCATAAATATCTTCTAAAGATACTTGTTCTGATACAGCATTCATTAACAATACATGTAAATTAGGATGAAAGAAATATATTGTCCTTCACTCCTAGATTTTCAGATATCTATTATTTATTGTCCAGGGATCTCACCTGGCTAAGACATATGGATTATCTTACACGTGCATGCAGCCAAACAGGTTTCTTCAATACCCTCTATTGGAAAGGAAAACAAATTGCTGTCAAAGCTATTCTTCTTCTGACATGTAATTTGTGGAATATAGACAGCCTGTAGTTTCCAAATCTTTTCATGAATATGAAGGAACACCATAAATAGGGCATGGTATATAATATCTCATATAACCTATAAACAAGTTAGATATAAAAATAAGAGAAATAAGGCAAATGTAATGTAAAATAATATGATTTGCTTTTTAGCGCAGGTTTGCTGGATGCTGGATGTAAAATTAATTGAATGTCTAAACTGAAGTGAATAAGCATGACTGCACTACTATTGGTGTTAAGCTGCAAGGCAGCCATAATAAAAGTCTTGAATTTCCACTCTCAGTTCTGTTATTTGCCTGACCATCAAAGATTAAATTTAACAGAATTTTTTCCACTTCAGTTATCTTTCTGTAGAGATTGTTTCAGGTCATAAATAAGAGTATCATATTATACCTGCAAGCACTGCCACTTGGTTGTGATAAGCATAACCGATCTCTTGACAAGATTATAGAATAATTTCCTAAGGGAATGATTGGAAGACTGAGTTCTTGAGGTATTTAAAACTAAAATATCCTGGGCCAAATTTTGAAAAATACAGTGATTGCTAAGTGTAAACCTTATTTGACAAGAAAACCAGATACCTGCCCACAAATCTATCAAATTATCGATATAATTGTAGTAACCCCTTTCTAAGCATACATCTCTTTTGGTTTTGTGGGTAGGGCAAAATGCTCCAGAAGTATTGTCTAAGTATGCTCTTCTATATTTACAGTTCTTCATTTTTGAAGAAATAAGATATTTTTTTAAAAAGCTAGTGAAAAATTTACATGTCCTCTGTCCTCAGATCATTCATGGGATGTACTGTTCTGAAAAGCATTACCTCCAGCCTTCAACCACCAAAAATATGAAGAAAAGCAACTTAATGCTTGTTAAACAAGAGTAAGGATTTTAAAAGGGTTATTTGTTCCACAGTAACTATTTGGATAGGTACTCTTATTCTTCTATGAATATGAGAACAGCATCCATCTCTGTCATTGATTATTTTTTAAAAATCTGATTTATAGAATATTGTTAATGCCAACTGAATAATGCCTTTTCTAAATAAAATTTATTACAGGGCCTATTTAACTATGGTGGGAGACTCCTTTGCTATTTAGGTCTTCTGTAGTAGCTTAATATTTAGTATTCATAGATACAGAAAGTAACATATACAGCATAACACAACAAAGACATCTGCTTTCTTGCCTGACATTCTTGGAATTCTTAAGTGGAACCTTATGCCAAATAAAAAAGCATTACTCAGCCTCTTTGTTGCCTTTTTTTTTTCCCCCAGAGGGGATACTTTTATAGTCTTGTGCTTTTTACCGTAGATAGCACTCTGTATTTTCACAATATTTGGTTGATGCCTTTTAGGTGAGAGATATTTGAACAGATATAGTCCTTTTGAAAATGGCTTCTGAGAAAAATTCTTAAACAATTACTTTTTCTTCATAATTTTTCTAAAATTTATTTATTTTGCAGAATCATTTACTTTGGAATGGTACCTATTTTTCACAGGAAAAAAAACCAACCTTTTTTAGTGGGAAATATAAAGGAGTAGAGGATAAATTTCTGTCTTTGGTGATTTCACTAAGTGATTACACACATTTGACCTTCATCACATTCTGTAGATATTTTCAGATCTTGTCTTTTAGCATGTATGTATTGATAGACATTTTTCCCCAGTACATGGTAGAATCTGTCTGTAACTGCTAATAACAGGTGTAACATACATGCTTATTATTATTATTTGCTTGTTTTCATTCATTTATTCTCTGGGAAATATGCAATTTTCTCTGTTTCAGAGATTTGAGGTTGTGTTTTTTTAACCACATGCAGCCTATAACTTGGAAATTGAATAATGTCAAAGTCCCATGACTGGAATTTGTTTTATTTTTCTTTTGAAGATGTAGATCTTTTCTTGAAGCAAGAGTCTGCCTTTTTAAAAAAGTGCTGAAGTTTTTTAACAATCTTAAAATCCAGGAGAGGGGTTTTTTGTTGTTGCATAGGATTTGACTTTGTGTTTTGCCTTTGAGAAAAACATTGTTGTTTTCAATGACAATATGTCTTATAGATGGCAAACATTGCTAGTCTCTGGAAGTTCTCAGTTTCCAAATACTAATATTTGCATTGTGAAATGCTATATTGTGTTGAACTAATTGTCCTCAGATAAAAGTCAAAATTTTAATAGTTTTTTCTTATTTCAATGTTACATGATTTTTGTGGCTTAATTATGTTAATATCTCCATAACTTCACCTTAAAAGAAAGCCATGAAGAGTAGAGATAAAATTTACTTCAGGCAAGCAACATAAGAATTTCAGTTTTTTAAAAGATACTATGAAGTATATCAGGCAACAGAGCTTGAAAGAAAAATGTGCATAAAGGTGTTTCCTGCTTCCAGCCAGGTCGGGGGTAATTTTTGCAGTAACTGGGATAAGGTATGGGTAGGACATAAGGATTATTCTATACCACCTCATGTCATGGGGGAAGGGATTGTCTCTGTTCCAGGGAGAAAGGATTCTTTCCAATTGAGTGAGAGTGGTGGAAATGGTGGTTGGTAATGCTGGTCCTGAGGTGGAGTCAGTGTTGGATGGCACTGGTCCCAGGATGGAGGGAGCATTCAGGAGGAGAAGGGGAGGAAAAGGGGAGAGCAAACGATACATAGTATGAAGAGTTTCAGTGGAAACACTAAACTGGGGAGTACCATTCCTAAAAATGACAAGAAATAAAAGAAAAACACATTAAATGAAAACAAATGGAAAGCAGTCCAGTAGATTGAAATGTTTCCTTTAAAATTGTATTTTTCTTTATTAATTATTAATATTTTTTCCTTTAGTTCATTTATGCAGAACTAAAAATTGACCAAGACTGATTCTAATTGTGACTGTCTCTCAATCATCAAAAGACCAAAAATTTTAAATAAATGTATGACTTCAAGGAATACAAAGTGAGGACTAAGGGCAGTTTTACTAGTGGCTTTTTTGCAAAGCTGTCATTGATTGATTGTCTTTCTAGATGTCTCTTGGCAAAAATCAATGTTTTCCTTTAAGTAATGCAGTCTTTGGAGAAAGAGAATACATGTTTTGAATATTATAAGGCTCCACCTAGCTGATGTGGATCACCACAAATGAAAATTTATTGTTAAATTCCTTTATGACAAAGATTTGTGATTGTGAATGTAAATGTTATTTTAAAATACTGTTACTATTACATTTACATTGAGTACTGTAAGTGTACATGATTTTGTAAAGACATTTCTCAGTGATTTGAAAATAGTTGGGATGTGATTGGTCCATGAAGCTACTTTACTCTCTTGTGAAGCCCCTGAAATATTTCCCGTTCTGAAGAAGACCAATGATCTCCCTGCATAGCACTTCACCACTGGCTGATTCAGTTAGCAGTTTTATGGCTATTGAGTGTTTTCTTTGAGATTTTGCATGGTATAAATTTTAATAGAATGATATTCTTATTTAACATTGACAATAATTCGAGGGATATTGATATATATGCCAAAATATGGTAGAGCAATATGTATGTCACATTTTCGGAAAAAAAGCAGTAGCTTGAAAACACAGATTGATAGAGTAGCAGGACCATTCACTGCATTAAAAATAAGAGTGATGTAGATTAGACAAATAAATAAATTTCAACCTGCTCCTTGGTTGCTAAAAAGACATTACATGGTTGTTTTAGCACTGGAAAAATGCTTATCGTAGGATTACATATATATCAGAGAGTCAATTAAAATTAAAGTGGAATATTTCAAATATGTTTGTGTATTAGGGGCAGGAGGTTTGAATGATACAATTATTGTTAAGTACTGTTAAAGAAACAGAAAAAAATAGCAAAGCTATAACTAGCCTTGCAATGTCATAATATGCAATTTGTTGGCATCAGATCTTACTTTTGGGGCTTTATTTGTCCTATTATCTTGTTTCTGGCAGTATGATATATTAAACTGCATTAATGGCATTATTTTTCCACAAATATCATGATAATTTGAAGATAGCCAGACATGCTTTGAAGTAAAGCTAAAAATTTGGTTCCCCTTCCAGAAAAGAACTCCTGCTGGTATATTTTAAGTAATACTCTTTCCTATATGGGGATCCAATTATTAGAATTTCTTGTTAGACTAACTAATATTTTAAGAATGTAATCAAATGATAAATGATCACTACAGAAATCACACAAATACAAGCAACCCGTTCTACCATGAATTATTATTAATAAAAACAAGTCCACAGTTTGATTCTTCCTACTTATTTTTATACTAATTCATTGGTGTTCTATCTCCTTTGCTGGAAGGGCCAAAGGGTTTTCTTTCTCAGCATTCAATTTTTTCAGGGCTACTTACATTTCAACTTCATATTTGTTAGTTGAATATACTATTCTACCTCTGACTGATTCACAGAAATTGTGATTTCATTAGCCTTATTTTTGAGTTTATTTTTTAATAGATATACCTACATTTTTAACTGAAATATTTAGCTAAGCAATGCACTTCATTTTAGGTTGTTTATATTCTTCTAAGGTTTAGATTCTTAAAATATCTTAGACTTGCTCAGAATTTTTCTAGAAATCACCAGTAAGAGTCAGGTTTCCTCTAATGGAAGGAAACATAGATTATCTTGCCAAATACATGTGCTTCACTAAACTTCAATGTAAGCTCAGTCCTTTGTTGGATAATGACAAAAAATGTAATTTATCAAGTCTCATGATTTAATATGCCTTTTAGAACAGTCAGAAAGCCTTTTGACTAAAAATGACTGTGAAAAATTCACAAAATAATTAATTTCATTATTAAACAAAAAATCCCTGAGAGGAGATTAAATTACATTAAGTGGCATTTACATGCATAACATTCATATGGCATTATATTGGGAAAAATACTGCTTTTCAGATTAGGAATTTTTTGTGTTTAAAATGTTCAGGAATATTCAAAAGAGTGTAGTCATAGGAATGTGTATAAATGTAGCCAAACAAACTATAGAGATACAAAAGTTTTCAGTATTCAAGATAGTCGCTTCATGTAAAGTGGTCTCAATATATTGTCCCTGGAAGATGCATTAAGAGCTGTGAGGTTTATGAAGACAGTCAAGATTTAACACTTTCAATTAAATAATAAGATGGAAGCCGCTGAAAATTGTGTCAGGAATAAAATTTATTCTGATACTGACTTAAAATCAAAAAAGAAAGTCATATGCTTTCATTTTTAGTAGAAGTCACTTTAGAGCATAGGACTGAGCATCACTTATCCAGTAAGGAATCATTAAAATAAAATTTTGAGACTATACAGAGTTTTCATTACTGAAATCTCATTAACAGGTGCAGTTTCATTGTAGGTTTACAACCTCATTAACAAATACTGATAGTCATCAGAATGGATTAAAAATTATTCTATTCAGTTGTATAGACAAGTGAGAAAACATTCCATTTCTTCCCTCTTTAACATTAATTTGGTTAATCTTTTCCACCTTTACCCATTGGAATTCCCTTGCCTTTTATGGATGGACTGAGATGTATCTGTCCAGCTGCCCTCATACAGATTTCTAAAACTCTCTGAAATGCTGTAGTGAAGCACCCTTGCAGGGATGGATACTCTGACCCCTGCGCTAAAATCTGGTCCTTTTGGTGGGGTAATGGGACATGAAGTAGAGTACAAAATCATAATAAAAAAATGAGTTTGCACAAAGGCAGTGAGGCTGAGCCCATTCTATCCAGGGCAGTGCTGTGCTTTATCTGCAGCCAGCTGGATTTTCATATTGCCCATCTTGCATCAACTGAAAGTAAAAGGGAATCTCAAAGATAAAAAATACCTACATTTAAATGTCTGTGTGTAAGCTAGACATTGAATATATCTCACCCTCGTGCTGCTACTTGGGTATGATTAGCTGAATGGTAACCAGTGGCACAGCATCTAGTAGGATGCTTCTCACTAGTGGTATCCTCCAGTGCTCAATATTGAGCCCAGTATTGTTTAATTTATTCATCAGTGACTTGGATGAGAGGTCAGATGCCTCCTCAGCAAGTTCAGTGACAACACAAAGCTGGGAGGAGTGGCTGATACCCCAGGGTGCGGTGCATCCCTTCAGAAGGACCTCAACAGGGTAGAGAGATGGGCAGGGAAGAGCTGCCTGAAATTCAGCAAAGGCAGGTCCTGCCCCTGGGGAAGAAGCACCCTCTGTGCCAGGACAGGGTGGGGCTGACCTGCTGGAAGGCAGCTCTGTGGAGAAGGGCCCAGATGTCCTGGGGGACAGCAGCTGTCCAGGAGCCAGCAGGAGCCAGCAGCGTGTCCTTGTGGCCAGGGGGGCTGATGGTGTCCTGGGGCGCATCAGGAAGAGCAGGGCCAGCAGGTCCAGGGAGGTGATCCTGCCCCTCTGCTCAGCCCTGGTGAGACCACATTGGGAGTGCTCTGTCCAGGTCTGGGCTCTCTGGGACAAGACAGAAATGGAGCTCCTGGAGCTGGTCCGGTGGAAAGGAAAAAGCCGGTTGAGGAACAAGAGTATCTCTCTTACAAGGAAAGGCTGGGAGAGCTGGGCCTGTTCAGTCTCAAGAAGAGACAACTGAGAGAGGACCTGATCCATTATGTAAGTATCTGAAGTGAGGGTGTCAGGAGCTAAGAACCAGGCTCTGCTCAGTAATGCCAAGCAACAGGACAAGAAGTAATAGCCAAAAACTGATGCACAGGAAGCTCCACATGGATAGGAGGCAGAACTTCTTTACTGAGCATGTGAACATGCAGTGGAACAGATTGTAAAAAAAGTCTCTTCACAAGGCTCACTGCCATATGTCTAGAGTCTGTAGGCATAAAGAGGGATTCCTTGACAGGATTATCTTTTTCCCTTTCCAAAACTGTTCTTCAAGACTGATATGTGGAAAGATTCAGATTCTGGACATGCTCTGATCTGTCTATTGCATTCTGTAGGGAAGCAAAAAAAGTCCAATATCTCAAATTATGTGAGAAGTATCCTCACATAGATTTTTTGAACTGAACATTTTATTTCTTGAGAAATTATAATACATGTTATTTTGACATGTATTGTGGAGTAGTTAGAACATTTCAGATAGAGTGAAGGAAAACACTTTGAGGTTGTTGGAATATGACAAGAAAGGACATGAAGAATTGTCTTCAGGTATTATAAGCAATCACAGCCTTTTCAGAAATGGATAAGATTTTTCCTCAGAACTATTTATCTGTCCTGATACTTTGTCATATAGGAAGACTGTTCCACATTATTAGTATTTTGACAGCTGGAAAATATCGGTTCCTCATTCAACTACACTCATGATCCAAGCATACCTAACAAGTTTTCAGTTTAATTCTTCTCTTCTTTCATTTGACACAATACATTTTGATGTTCCATATTGAAATCTCAGGGATGCAATTGTAATCATCATAGTCGGGGTTTCTACTTTCTCTTTGACTATTACTGACATTTTTCTGGTTTATAACAAAGTGTGTTCCTATTAATCTTTACATATTGTGCTTTTACATATTCTACATATTTACCTTGTGTTTATTCTTACTCAGTTTATCCATTCTATTACTACCCTTCCTAGTGTCATGATTCTTTTGGTGACATTTAGATCTTCCAAAGTAATGGTAGCTACTAGTTTTTTATCATATCCACCAGATTTATCAGTGGTTAAACAAGAAATGCATCTTTGAGGAATATGATTTTTTTTCTATTTCTCCTTCCTTTTCTCAGTAGAATTTTCAGTTGTTGTCCCATGTATTAGCTCTGAGACAACAGTAGCTTCCTATTCTTGCCCCTCCTCTCTTCTTCCCTATAGGATGGTAATTTTGACCTAGACAGATTCTACTCATTTTGTTGATGCAGAAATCAGTAAATCCTGTTGTAATTGAAAGTTAATGTTTCTGACTTGCATTAGAAATTGAAGAGCAATAGGTTTCAGTTTGTTTGCAAGGAACAGTTAAAAACCTTAAGTTATAGAACAAACTAATTTATTAAGAAAAGTTCTTGTTCTGGTTTTATAGTTGAGGTACAGTTCTGTCCAACACATGTGAAGGCCATAGGGTAAAAATGTCTAAGATTTCTCATAAATGTATTGTACATCTGAGGACCCAAATTAGCCCTTTTAAAAAGAGAGCAGGTTTGTGATAGGGAAATAAGGATAAGCAAAGCTGGAAAGAATTTAATAAGTTTAGTTATAAATAATAATTAAAAACTTTAAAACTCTTTAGAGGCTAGAAAAAGACTTGTTTAGAGAGTTATTTTAAGTACATAGTTCTCGAAAATCTATTTAGCTCACTCTCTTGTAGTTGTTTGAATATGATTAGCTGAAGTGTTCTATCTCCATCAGATAGGATTCATTTACACATAAATAGCTATCCAGTATAGTTTTCCAGATCTAGTACTGTTTTTCACTCCAACTTACAAAGTGTTTGAAATCCAAAAAATAAAAAAAAGGTTCATGAGTATTTTAAATATATAGTTCTTAAATTTCTATGCATTTTTCATTTTATTTAATGGTCACAGGTGAAATGGGTGAGTACAGTATTAATCAAAACTATATATGGCACTTTGCCAGCACAATCAGAGTATAAATATCTGTCTACAATTCTACAAAATTGAGGTGTTAATTGTTGTGGTTCATATGAATCATGATTTTTTAAGTATTCTCAAGAAAACAGATGTGAGAGGATTTGAAATCACTGCTAATATCTGACCACTAAAAGTAATGAAAAAATTTCTTTAAAGTTTCTTGTTATCTAAAGATACCTTGGCACCAAGGTGTGAAAAAAAATTTGTACTTAACCATCCTTTTTTAAGTCCCTATATCTAAAAAAAATGTTCCCACACTTTACTTTTCAAGCATATTTTTGTTTGGTTGGTTTTTTACATCTTGACTGAAGACGTTCAAAGACCCACCCATAAAAATAGCAGTTGAGGAGCTAGAGGAAGACCACCACCCCACACCCACCATCTGAGAAATAACTTTTATCTTAGCAATCAGATGTCAGTTTGCCATTTAAGGTTATCTTCCCAAGCAAATTCTTCACTGTTCTGCTAAATTTTACAGCTCACAGCGTGGTCTAAGCTGCTTTATGGAGGACTGTAAAGATACATTTCAGAAAGAAACAGTAGGAGAAGTATTTGTGGCCACACCAAAACCATCAAAACCACCCTCTTTGGGAAAGTGTTTGAAATTTTTGATGCTAAAATATCAGGGGTGTTGTTCTGGATGGGAGCTTCAGAGACGTTGCAAAAATCTGTTCCTCTTGAAGCTGTCAGGTGCAACATAGATACTGCAAATATCTGGAAAACAAATCTGTAGTACTATGAAAAATAAACAGCATTCATCAATTCATTTTTCAGTGCCAACTTCTATATATCTCAGAAATTATTGCACTATTTTTCATTGTTCCTTCACAGATGATAATGGAATAATAAATTCCGCCACTGATGCTAAATACTTACACAGTGGAATCTGCCAAAATCCTGAATTAGCTGAGTTAACATCTGTTAAACTTCAGGCGTAAGATAAATTACTTAAAATATAAATAAATATAGCTCTGAATATGCTTGGAATTATTCTGTATTATATATGCTCCCTTAGTCAGACAAATGTTTCTACTTTAAATTGAACCATAGTCACACAATACTACCCGCAGACTTGCTTAAGATGCTCAATGATAAATAAGATGCTTAAGCTTCATTCACTGCCATTTTTCTCCTGCTTGAGCTCTGTTCACTGCTGGCTTTTAAAACTCATTGAGAGGAGGTGATAGTCATGCATTCTCTGTCAAAAAATAAAGCTGCATATCTTGCTATACAAGACAATTTTGCTTGTAATGCATAAATTGTGTCCTTTACTGAACTATATAAATCTTTATAGATTAAATAAATATGTGAGGAGATAATTTATTTCTCAGTGATTATGTCACAATGAACTAGTAATTTCATTTGGGTTACAACTTTGCCAATCAATAGTGTTTCCTTTATATCAGTAATAAGGTGCAGTGCAAACACTTAATACAATTTTTATGCAATACCCTTAGCTGTGTCCTGTATACAGTGTTTTACACAGCCAATCATTGATAGGATCTTGATTTACTTAACTAACCATCAGCTACAGAAGTTGCAGGCATTGGTACCTCTTGTGACAGCCGTGGGTGGTTCCACCACAGCTGCTGAGAGGTGGAACTGACCTCTGTGAAGATGTGGCAATCAGAGACAAGACATCTTACTGCTCCCCAGCACCGACTGCCACATTTTGAACAGCACTTTGCCTGCTGTCAGGCATTCAGGAAACAGAATTCAGGTTTTGGCAGTGCCAAATGGAGGAACAAAAATGGCAGCATTGTTTACAACTCCTGACTTCTAGCAGAGCATGGCACTCATAGAAACTGTAAAATGTGTTGTGATATCTATCATGTTTATCTTGAATATCCCTGATATAATAAAAATTAAAATTATGCCCCTGAGAATTTGGGAAAATAGAGTAACTAACAGAGATTAAGATTTCTCTGTATAGGCATATAAATTAAACTGGAACATGACCAATATGACTATGAAAGCATTCAGAATTCATAGGAAAGAGAACTGCAAGATGGAAATAAATATAGTATACAGTAAAGCAATCAAATGCAAATATTCAGCTGGGGCACATCAGAGTCTCCAAAGTATAGTCAGATGGTAGAAGAATGAAAAGAAAGTCAGCAGAAAGCACAAAGGAACCAGCATAAAACAGATCAGTCTATCTTGCTTGAATTTTTTAATGAAGAAAAACCAGTACTACAGGACTACAGCAGTCATTGATGTAAAGTTGACAATAAATTTAATATAACAAGGAACATGGAAAAAAATTGCTGTCAAAATAGATGTGTTTCCTAATTTTCTTTCAGGGATACAGAGTTTTTTCCCAAAAGTTGAAAATACTATTTGGCAATTTACTCTAAAATTGTGACTCATATGATTAAAGGACATTTCGTAAAAACAGAAAGGTTATATATACTGACAGATTTGCATTGCCTGTTGCCACATTTTACCACAGCATGCTAAATAAAAGTGGGAAGTATCCGTGTGTGTAATGTCACAGAAGGTTAAAGGTTTTGCATGAAATTCAGAGGTCGGAAAATTTTTCAAATCCTGTGCACTATCAGTGTACATTTCTATTAGGAAATGAAGATAACAAAATCATGTACCCAGATTTACTACAAATAGTAGTAAATCAGCTGTAGAGGTAACCTCAGTTAAATGTTTGCACATTAGAAAAACTAACCCTGTTCCCAGAACACTGTTAGAATTAATCAAAATTGTCTTACTGAAACCTTACTGAAAGGAAGATTTGCGTAGACACACAAAGCATGGAAAATGCCAGGCCAAACAAATGTTTTTTGAACTTTACACACGTCTTTGTGATTATAATATAATATTATTAAAGTCTTTTTGCTTTGCATAAATTTCTGCAAAGGCTTCCTTATAGGTTTGAATGAGCACACTAAATAGAAAACTACTGAAACAAATAAAATGGTATATGTATTTTTCTTTTCTTTTCTTTTCTTTTCTTTTCTTTTCTTTTCTTTTCTTTTCTTTTCTTTTCTTTTCTTTTCTTTTCTTTTCTTTTCTTTTCTTTTCTTTTTTCTTTTCTTTTCTTTCTTTTCTTTTCTTTTCTTTTCTTTTCTTTTCTTTTCTTTTCTTTTCTTTTCTTTTCTTTTCTTTTCTTTTCTTTTCTTTTCTTTCTTTCTTTTCTTTTCTTTTCTTTTCTTTTCTTTTCTTTTCTTTTCTTTTCTTTTCTTTTCTTTTCTTTTCTTTTCTTTTCTTTTCTTTTCTTTTCTTTTCTCTTCTTTTCTTTTCTCTTCTTTTCTCTTCTTTTCTTTTCTTTTTTCTTTTCTTTTCTTTTTTTCTTTTTTTCTTTTTTTCTTTATATGCATGATCCAGACTATTTAAAGACAACATCAATGTCATCAGAGATCAACTATACAGGAATGATACTGACAAATGTGGAGTATCTGTTACCAAAACTGAAAAATAATAAATTAAGAGGAGCATTTAGTTCTATTTTAGTGGAGTATTCTTGATTAATCATAAGATTTTTTTTTCAAGTGTGAATATTGTGTTTTAATTAAAAATTCCTTTTCCTTTCCTTTTCCTGTAAGAAGCAACTTACATAGTCCTCATTAGCCACTGAATGAAATGATGCTTTCCCTTCGCTGGTAAAAGTCTAATTATTTCTTCTCTCCTGCTCCTTGTTAAGCTTTTCTGTGAAATTAATTTTATAGCAAATCTGTCAAAAGGTTGCTACCTTATAAAACATTTATTGTTATTTATGTTATACCATTTGTTTGCTTGTTGGCTACTGGGTTGTGTGGGTTTCTTGAGCTCTACTTATAAAAGGCTCCGACAAAAACTTGTCTCACAAAATCCTTAATTTTTTTTATTTGACAAAACAATCTATGCATTTGGTTTCTATTAATGTTCTTCAGTGCAATTTGAGTTTGTATCATTAAAACCTGGGTCTTAGGTTTAGAATACAAATCTAATTATTCCTGAAAAAGCTACAAGAAATATTATTTTTCTTCTGGGATGATGCAATAACTTTCTTAGTGAAATAAATAAATAACTTTCTTAGTGAAAAAATGTCACAAGAGGCTTCAGTAATTTTATTTTTCTGCTTAGTTCAACTAATTATATGATCTTTTCTCAATTTTATACTTTTAAGGGGCATCTATGTATGACTTTAGAAGGACTTGAACTAACTTTTTACCTGCCCTCACTTGATCAACATTAATTTCTGTTAACAGTTATGTTTAGGAAGTCATAATGATATATGTGGTTATGTAATAGAAAATGTGATATCCAGATATGTGGTAAATATGTAAAATATCCTACTTTCTGTGCAATGTACACATAGGAAATTACATATGTATAGTCCCTAGAAAAATTTGCAGTTAGAATTATGTGTGATTGTATTTAGAACACAAAAACATCCCTTCAGAAGACTGCTTCCAGCTACATATAAAATTGTATCAATATTTAATTACTCAGAATATGATTTTCCATGCATGACATCTCCTCAGGTTCAATTTATTAAAGTGCAGGGAAAAGTGGCTGAACTACTTCCAAGAACAAAATAAGCAAACAAATTAGGTACAAGCTGAATACATCAAATGAATCTAGCTCTAGGACATCTTGGAACAGGGGTAGGAAATTTTGCAGAGGGATCAGATACCTAACAAATATTGACCATTTACTCTGCTGGTGACTTCTCCCTTCTGTTATTAAACCTCTCCTTTCAAGTATCTTTATACACAGATGAGATTCCCCAGGAATTCTTCTCCAGGTTAAACAGTCTCATCTGCTTCAGTCTTTCTTCACAGAAGTGATGCTCCAGTCCTTCTATCATTTTAGTGACTGTTTATTGGAGTTTCACCTGCAGCTGCATCTCTTTTACTGAGAAGCCCAGAACTGTAACTTTTGCCATTTCTCACATGGTCATCTGTCACATCCAGCAGTTTCTCAGGTCATGTCCAACAGTTTTGCATGCTAAAGTAAATTCTGGCAAGGCACATCTGGTGCATTTCAGCACTGTAATGTATCCAAAGCACCTTAATGAGCATGACAATTAATCTTGTAGAAGACTAAGTCTCAACTGATCTATAGATTGCCTCAATCAGCTGATCTGCCGTCCAGATTCCATGAATGATTTAACTTGATGATTTGATTGACTTGCCTAATCAGAGGTATATCCTATCCTGTGAGATTCCCTAGTGTACACACAGCATTTGTGTTATCTGACAAATTCCACAGAGAAGTAAGGTGAGACGGAATATGTAAGCCATTCTTCATTAGCACCAGTAAGCCAGGAAAAAAAAAGTGTGTTAAAAGTTGTTTCAAATAGATTAATGGCAGCTTCATTTATATTTCATTCACATTTTTAGCTGAACATACACTCTCCCCAAGTTTCATGGAATTGTCTTATTTGTACCTAAATTATGTCTTAATCTTGACCCAAATTCTGCCTGAGGAATAGGATTGAGACCCCTAAACAGAGGGACATATCACCATTTTGAATGCAAGTTGTTCTGTCTTGTTTCTACTTCTTGCTTCAGAAGGATTCTAATTTACTTTTGGTATTTTAAAACATTTGTACAAAGTAATTAAATTGTATTTTTGACTTGAGAATTCCCTTGATAGCTTAAAACATGCCAATTTCATACTCATAATACAGTGTTTCACATCAGTGTCATGTCCTTTGTTTTTCTTCTACAAAAAATAATTACTTATATTACTTCTAATAATGTAGTAATTTTTCATCAGCCTTACAATTTGCCTTTAAAATGCATACATGAATGTTTTTTCTAAATGAGCAATTGCTTTCAAATGCTCTTTTTTCCCTCCTTTTTTTTTAATTATACTAGTCCCTACTTAATCATAATGATTTCTTTTTAATCTATGGGTTATATAGACAATAATGGAATTAATTTTTATTTAATTAATTATTTCAGTGTAAGCTGACTTATCTAAACCTATATATTTTCTCATTTGACATACATAGCTGTGAAAGCTTCATTTTTGTATGTATACAATGAAAGGAAAGGATTACTGTCCCACAACTTAAATGCAGCACACAAAACTCTTGAAGGCTTAGGCACATAAGCCAGTAGTCTGAAGTACTAGTTTAGCAACTAGAGTTTTTTGAGAGAATTCCCTTGAGTATATCCCATAACCTCCAGCAACTGGTGTAGAAAGCAGAAATGCAGCAGTTCTGTGCCATGACATGTCTTTTAACCCAAATCTCAAATGAGATGTTCATAATTAAGCAATCAAATTCCACTCATAAATCTGGGTAGCTACAAATTTTCTAGGTTTCTGGATAGTTTTACACAACACCAAAAGCATTACAGCCATCCTAGATCTATTTGACTTAATGATACAAGTTTGCATTAAAATTATATAAATTTGATCAGTGCTTTAGTCTCTGAAATTACTGTACACCTGACAGTTCTGAAACAGAAGCTGAGTGCCAATATGGCACTGAGATTTAAATAATATATCTTAACTTTCATTAGACTGTGCTTACTGACTATCAAATTTAGAGATTTTAACTGGCTAATGCACAGCTTGAAGGACAAGTTTACATAATCCTGAAATCTATCACCTAATGTCTTTATACATAAAAGGACACATATCATACAAATAATTTCATCCTGATGTCATAACCTGAAAGACATATGAAATGTGCCTTGAAGGAATCTCTCTCCATTGACTAGCTCAGGTTACTGCTACTCTCCATTGAATAATCAGCAGACCCAGGCTTCAATTAATTTTTATGCAAAAACACCTCTCTCTTTTAAGGTAGTCCAAGTTATTCAAGCAGTTGGATTGTGCTGGCACGTGTGATCTTACTTCTGCATTGCTTTGTATCAACAGTTAGAAGGCAAGGCTGTGAAAATTTGAAACAGTTAAAACAGATGCCCCTATATTTAGTTAACTAAATTGTTCCACTTGAATGTGAATCAACTTCTTATTGAGACAAGTTCAGATCTAGAAATGTAGATATGTACGTGTAAGGTCCAGATGTAGGATTTATTTGGTTACCTATGTTTAGAGGGCTGGTGGCATGTGAAATGCCCTACAGTGCAAGCTGATTGTCAGATGCCACTTAGAGGTGACTTGCATTTCCCATTTGTCTCAGATCATAGATGATACATCCTGAAGATATGCTGAGACTGCAGCATCTCAGATGATATAAAAGGCCTTGCTGCTCAAGGACACATTGCTGTCCACCTGCCCTGTGGTGACTTTACCTGATGGAGATCCCCTAGGTTCCCTGAGGAAAATCCTCCCACAGGTTCCACATGTATGTCACCACAACCTGGGAGTTTCACTGGCTTTGGTTACTGTTGTTTGACAGCAGTTAGATTTGGACAATATTAAAGATTAGGACAATATTAACTTGTATGATGATTCAAAAACAAAATATACAGCAAATTGGCATAAAATATTGTAGGAAAATGATAGAAAGTGCATTTTCTGACACTGTATACAAATAATAAAGAAAACTCATCGATGTGATCAGGCAGGACAATAGAGCAGAATGCATTATGTTACATTATTATTTCAGAGTGGGTGCTTTTAAATCAAAAAATTATGAAATTTTAAACATCCCAGTACTACAGAATTTCAGTTTTCATCATTTTGAGCTTTTGACTGTCTTAAAAACCTGTTTTAAGAATTGAAAGAAACACAACAAGCCAAACAGAACTTAACAGCTTCAGTGATTAAAGAAAAAAGTTTAAAAATTTTTTGTAATATTTTCTCCACATAAAAAAATGACCAAGGAAGCACAGTTTATAAGGGTAGTTCATCTTATTCATAGGTTGTAAACAAGAAATGAAAAGAGCTGTTAAATTTGGTATATGCAAGAATAATTCAATATAATCAAACAAAATGAAAAATTAAAATTAAGACTAAATGAGGAAATATTTGCTAGCATTCAGGTCTATTAGATAGCTTCCCAAGGGAAATTAAAGAAAAATGAGTTTTGGAGTGGTTTAAGACCCATCTGGACAAAGCAAGTAAACCAGGTGTATCCTAATATATTCAAATGCAAACAATTCTGTGAGCAAAAAATATTTAGGAGGCACTAAGGTAGTTAGACATATCCTTCACACCAATATCCAGGGAAGCACTGATTCTGGTACTCCATAATCAATCAATTTTTCATTTCAATTAATCAATTTCTTTATTTTTACTCCAATTTATAACTTTCAGATTTGAAAGAAAATCAAGAGGAAATTTTGAAGTAAAGGCTTAATTGCAAATACCTGTCTACCTCATAAAGGTAATAAATCTAATTTAACATACCAGAAATGTAAACTGAGTAATATCTTTAATAATATCAGATTTCAGGATTTCTATGATGCAATTAAAATTTTATGTTCTGAATGTAACAGGAGAAGCAATTAACAAAAAATTTAGTCTTTCTTGAAACAAAACAGAACTGATTTTTTTCTTTGGGAAAAAAAAAAAAACCAAAACAAAACAAAAACAAAAACCCCACCCCACACAAAATCACATATTAAATATATAATTTATTTATTTAAAAATACTCTGTCTATGCAAAACACATGAACTTAGTATTTGGGGTTTTTTTATTTCCCTGATAAATAGATGCTAGAGAAAAGTCTATTGGATCCTTAAGTTCCTCTGTTAATTTCAGAGAGAAAAATAACTTTCCATTTTGTTATCCAGTTTAACATGAATTACCCAAATATGGGTACAAATGAATAGTAGCTTTTCTTCTAAATGTCAGGATTTTTGTTTTCATATCCATGGCTATCCTCATAGCAAGTAATTTATTAAAGTGTTAGTTTTCCATGTGATAAATACATCTAATATACTCTTAAACAGCAAGATTTTTCTGTTTCCAAAGTTGCTGATGTATATTCATGCTTAACCAAAAACATTCCTATTCAATTAAAATATATTTATTTAAATTCAGTGATGAGACACAGTTGAGAAAGTGATGGGAAAACTAAAAGACTGTTGTTTCTCATGTTTTCTAAAATAAAAATAATTCCATATAGAAAGCATTCAAACCTGAGCAAATTTGCTTGCCTTCTACCTAGGTTCTGCTAGGAAAGGATTAACAGCTGAATTCTTCCATACTTAAAAAAAATAAACAACTGAGAAATAATGAGCAATGGAAATGGAATGGAAAATCATGATCTGAAATTATAGATAATTGCCTGAGAAAACTATGGAACTTCTTGGTTTATCCTATATTTTGACGGACCAAAGAAATTCATGGACAGGAGGCATTGAAAAAGAAACAAAGCTTTAGAGTTTTCAAGTCCTGAATTCAGAAATGTCTTTCAGAAAAGATGATTCTGCATAGATATTTTTCTGCTGACTTTTTTTTCTACTTCTAGACAGAAATGGAAGTCTTTAGAGATATTCAGAGCCTGTAATGTAATTTAAATCCAAGTAAGCAATCCCTTAAAATAATTTTTTTTAATTATTCATTGACTGGGAATTAATGGGAATCTAAATTTCAGCCTGTAATATTATAATTCTTTTATAATGTTTCTATTGTTTTGACTGCTTGTTTTGGCTCTCACATTACAAAAAAGTATATACAAATTATCAGGAGAAGGCATGTTGAATACAAATCTTCCATTTCTAAAGTAAATAGGACTGTGTAAGTATTGGATAAAAGTTAAACAGCAACACTTTTTCCCCTTTTCTAGATATTCTTTAAAGAGTGAACAATTTATTTTAATTTTTTAAGATTAAGTATTTATGGAAGCAGTAGTTATTTAACTACATGAGTAGGTTTTAGCTTCCCAAATATGTCTACTTTGAGGCAACTGGAAAAAAATTCAAAAAATATCTGTTCTGCCACTTCTCTTTGGTGTCTCTGATTGGCTACATGGGATCCCCCCAAGAGCTGGAGCTGGCAGAAGAACTTGCTGAGCCACTTTAAGTCATTTGCCAGCAGTCCTGACTAACCAGATAGTCCCAGCTGACTGGGAGCTGGGGGCTATGATGCCCATCTGCAAAACAAGTCGGAAGGAAGATCCATACAACAACAGGCTTATCAGCCTGGCCTCAGTGCTGGGAAAGGCAATGGAGCAGATCATCTTGGGTGCCATCATGTGACACATGCAGAACAACCAGGCACACAGGTCCAGGCAGGTCCTGCTTGACCAGCTTGATCTCCTTCTATGACAGAGTTACACTCTTAGTGGATGAAAGAAAGGCTGTTGTTACACTTTAATAAAGCCTTGGACACAAATGTCTTTCTCAGCATTCTGGAGAAACTGGCTTCTCGTGGCTTGGATGGATGCACTGCTCCTGAAGTCAGGATGGATGGCTGGGCTCAGACAGTGGTGGTGAATGGAATTACATCCCTCTGTGGGCCTGTCACAGGAGGGATTCCCCAGGGCTCAGTATTTTGGAGAACCCAATTTATCTTCATCCATGATCTGCCTGCTATGATCTTCATCTGGATCTGATCTTATCTTCATCTATGATCTGCCTGCTCAGTCATTTTAGAAATGATACCAAGAAGGGTGGCAGTATTGCATCACTGGAGGGTAGGAAGGCTCTTCAGAGGAATCTGGACAGGCTGGATCCATGGCCTGAGATCAACTCTTTGAGTTCAATGAGGCCACCTGTCAGGTCCTACACTTGGGTTACAACCACCGTGTGCAGCGCTACAGACTAGGGAAAGAGAGGGTAGAAAGCGTTTATTAGGCTGCAACTATCAATAAAGTATAGATATTAAGCTCACACATTAATTCTTACATCACTGAAGGCAATTTAAACAGAAATCCCGATCCCTTGTAGTCTGGCTGTGGAATACTCATCCAGTTTTCTCTATGACCAGTAGCTTCATCCCATCTGCTGCTCTTCAACAGGCTGTTTTCTTCTGAGGTCTCTTTGTGAATATCTTGTGCTGGCTGTCTGAAGTTGTGTTCAAGCAACTGAATCATGCCCTTTAGATCTCCTTGATATTTTGAAACACGGGAAAAAGGCCTTAAGATGCATCAGGGGAGGCTCAGGTTGGACATCAGGAAGAATTTCTTCACTGAAAGGGTAGTCAGTCGTTGGAAAGAGCTGCCCAGTGAGGTGGTGGAGACACCATCCCTGGAAGTGTTGAAGAAACGGCTGGACAGCACTTATAGCCATGGTCTTGTTGACATGGTGGTGTCCAGTCAAAGGCCTTACTTGATGATATTGGAGATCTTTTCCAATCTTAATGATACTGTGATTCCATGATTAAAAGTATTAGACACCAAAGGACTCAGTCAACTTATATTTTAGTTGTCCAATTAAATATATATTGTTAAAATTTAAAACAAAGTGCAACTAAAACAAATCAGGTTTATATCTAAATTCTAAATATAAAGAATTTATATTTAGAATTTGGTGGAAGGCATTGAACTCAGTGGAAACAGTCTATCTGGTATAAAAAAGCCATTCTGTCTTTAATGCACATGACACTCCTATATTCAAGAACAATGGTGGAAATAGTACACTCAGGTTTTGGGTACATGATCCTCTTCTGATTTTCTAAAAGTGTAACCTCTAAACCTGATAAATCAAATACGATTAAAAAGATTGAAAAAGCATAAAATAATATAAATTCATTTCCCCTGTATTCTAATATTCTTTCTAATAGTCTTTGAAATTCTAATCAGCTTCATGCCTCTAAGACAGAGTTAGGTAGAAATATCACATAAAAGAAATTTTAAGCCGCATGAGACAGTGTCAAACCTCCTCAGAATGCATTCCTGGGCTAACATAACTCTTCAGGCATCTGGTAATAAAAGTGTGCTTTCCATCACACTTTGTAAAACTCACCAATTAGGAATACTCCAAATTTACAATAATTGCAATTGAAAGGAAACATAGAAGCAAAATCACCAGAACCCAAAAATTCTGGGTAATAGATCAAGGTGAAAAGTCACCATGGATGTTCTTAGTTTAGTTAGATGGGAAAGACTGTTTCTGAGAATAAAACACACAACAGTATGAAACTTGTTGAAAAGGTTCCTAATTGGAGTAAAGATGAGTCTGGATTAGGAATCACAGACTGTATCAATTTAACTGTGTTCCAATGTGATGAAGACAAACTATGCTCTATGCCATATTAATTAGTAAAAGTGTACCTGGAATATTGAGAGTAGTGATTATTTAACATTCCACATATAAGATAGCTCTGTTCTCCCCATACAGGAGAGGTGTTGACAAACAAAAAGGCAAATGTAGGCCACCACTGTGCTTAGAGGAATGAAGTTCTTGCAGTATATGAGGAGGAACAGAGACAAAGAACTTGTGGTGCTCTGCTTTGAGAAGGGAAGATTAAAGGGAGATTGCTTTCTCCAACAATTTAACAAAGGAGTGCAAATAAAACAGATTCAGATGCTGATTACATGATTCTAAATAGAAAGGGATTAAACTGAGCTGTGGGTGGTTTTTAATTTTTATTTTGTTTTTCAGAAAAAAAATCATGGATGCTTTAAAAAATTATACTATTTGTAATCAGTAAATTTCAGATAAAAATATGATTCCTTGCTGTTAGATGGACTGCACCAGAGATCCGGTAGCATTCCTAAGATTAGAGAGGACACTTCAAAGTTTCAAGACTCCATTGTGGTGTAAATAATTTAACTATAGCTAACACTGATTTATTCTTGAACTAGAAAAATGCATGTGCTTTCCTAAACATATATGGAATTGATTTATGAAAAAAGAAAAGTGCAGTGGCTGAGCTGGCTGAGCTCTGAGGCTCACTTGTTATTCATGGGAAGGAAGAGATCATTTTGCCATGGAAAGTGAACACAGTTTGTGAATACAAACCAACTGTAGCTTTACTTTCAATATTAATGTAAAGGCTATTCATCAGATTTGTTATTCATGGAAGAGTTTCATCAGCAGAACTTCTCCAAGGAAAGTTGGGTACATGACAGAATAGCTCACATTTTGGAAAATATTAAACAAGGACATGCATGGATCTAATGTCAAAGATTAAGACCATACTCCACATTTGCTGCTTTCTGTTGTCTCTAAAATAAGGGTTCATTTGTGTGTCTGTACAAAAAGATCCATCATTTTGTTTTCAGTTTTTCTTGTGGTTTTGTGTGTTTTTATCTTGTGTTTTGTTTAGTTTGTTTTTTTCTTTGTTTGGTTATTTTTTGGGTTTTTGTGGGTTTTGGTGGGTTTTTTTTGTTTAGTTTTTGGGGTGATTTTTAAAGACTATCTGCTCTTTTCAGAAATTTGTTGTGATTTGGGAAATGTACACAATTAAATTATGCTGTGGAGAGAAGTTTGTGTTTTAAGCAATTTTTCTCACTGCAATTTACAAAAATAGTGTAATTTAGTAAGATTTCCTTAAACATTTTAATTGTACCACACAGACACTGCAGTCACCATTCTCCTCTGTAGCTTTTCCTTTCAAATACTCTATAAAGCAAGAAACTGTTGCTTGTGGGAAATCAGGAGATATTTTTATTTTATTGGAGAATTGGCTTGTGAGCTTGTCCTTAGGCAAAATATTTTTAAGTATTTGTCCTTAGAGGTGCAAATATCAGTATATTCTGTAATAGAAAGGAGCAACAAACACCACCCCGAATAGTGGTGTATGACACTGTGCCATATAATGGGATTTTATTTTCCCTTTCCATAAGTTGGTATATATTCTCCTGAACAGCCCTTCTTTGCTCTTCCCTTCAATTTATTCCATTATTAATGAAAGTGATATTTCTCAAAGTCATTTACTAAGAGAAGCCATTGTAACAAAACCATTTCTTTGGCCTACTCCCTGAGTAGTCCCAGTCTTGACAAAAATCTGACAGAGCAGTTCAGCACCAGATAAAATGGACAGAGTGTGCTCAATGATCCTACATACAAAATAAGTAAAAATAAACAGCCTGTCTTTAGGCAATTTCTTGAGGCAAAGAAAACAACACCAGCAAATTGAATAACAACAATACAAAACACAGAAAACACCCCGCACCCCACCCTACAGGAGATGGGGCTTTTTAAAGACAGAATTCTTGGAAAAAATATCTTTCTTCTGCATTCTTATACATCAGCATAAGCTGAAATATGGCTAAGAATTCCTTTAAGCCACATATCTTTATTTATGCATTATTGCTGGAGACTTTAAGGTTCTTAAAATTCTGAGATAGCAGCAAGGTTTTTTAAAATTAATAATTCTTTGATGTTTTAATATTTTTCTTATAAAATATTTTTAATATTAATGATCTTTATTGGGTTTTTTATACATGCAATGAAAGTCTCAGCTCCATAAACTTAAAATTAATTCATGTTGAATTCAAGTAAGCTAATGTGAAATATTTAACTTGGATTTTGTTAGATATTCAATATATCTAGATTTAGAATCAAGGATTCTATTACACTAATTGGAGTTTTTTCTTTATATCTTAAGTAGACTGTACAGTATTTTTTTCTTATTGTCAGTTTTTCAATATTTACAAGGGTTTTGATTTGTATTTTTTATATATAGTTCTAGGATTAGTTGTCTATACTAAATTCTCTTAAAATTATACTTGATTTCTTTCCATTATTTTTTTAAATCCAGAAAATATTCCATCTCAGTCATTCTGAACCAGTGTTAAATGATCCCAGAAAAAAAACCCTAGAAATCCATTTATGACAATGAATCCCAAAACATTCTAAAATTCTGATCTTCAGGCAATCCATGAAATCTTCACAGTTGTCAAAGATTCTTTGAAGCAAATTAGACAAGAAAGGGGAAAATATGCAATTCTCCATGACAGAGGAAAACTGAAGACTTGTGCTGGTTGCAGGGGTGCATAATAAAGATTTTGACCTAAAGTTTAACTTTCTGCATGTACGTCTTGTGCACTCTGACATTTAGGACATAGGTAAATACAGTTGCAAGCACATACCATAATCAATGAATATTTTTTTACAATATTTTCCATATAATTTTTTTCAGAATTTCCTAGCATTTCATTTCTTCACTATAAATCTAGGAACAGAGTTTCTTTTGAAACTCTTTTTTGAAACAGTGTTTCAAAAAAATTCTGTCCAGGCTCATTTAGCTCAGATTCTGTCTTGAGTACATCATAAACAACTTAGACCATTAAGGCAATTTTAATCCTCAAGGGAAGCAGCGAAGCATAATTTTCTTGTTCTTTAATAAGTTCTACCTAGTGAGATACAACATAAATTTCTTTTAATTGCCACTTTATATGTAGGATGAATATCACAGCTGAAAACAGTTCTTAAAAATAAATTGAGATCATATATCAGCTAGACAACTTGTTTCAGAAAACTCTCATTCTAGAGTTCTCTTTTTTTCCTAATTCTTCAAAGCTAAAAAAAAAAAAACAAAACCAAAAGGCAAATTAGTTTTCAGCAGATAAAAACCGAATTAACCTGGTGATCCTCAAGGGTTCTTTGACATGCTATTTGACCTCTAAGAAACTCATTTATTTTCTAACTGTCAGATTTTTGAGAAATAGCTGTCCTAAGAAATTAGGCCCAGGTGCTGTGATGTAGTACATGTGCTGCACACCCTTAGAGCTTCAGAAGATAAACAGGAACAGGCTGATAGCTGTGTAGAAGTGCACCCGATTTCCTCTTGTTCCTTCTTTCCCCATTACACTTTTGTAGAAAGGATCGGTGACTGACATCTGTGGTTTTGAAAAAAAAACACAGCACATATAATAAAATGCAGAAGAAGTGGAAGTATTAGTTCTCTTACATACTTAGACTTTGATACAATAATCACTAAGAGGTATTAGCATTCTGGTCTTGAAAAAAGCAGTTATGATGTTTTGGTCTGAAGAAACTTTAGTGATTTTCATTGACACAAATGATTGTACAAGATAAAAAAAATCAGAAGAATATTATAGGTATTTGTTGAAGTATCTTCAGATAATTCTTTCTTAAAAAAAAAAAAGAAAATATTTTCAAAGGGAGAAGTTAGTAACTTTTCCTATAGTTAATCTTGTGTACTATAGCCTGAGTTGATGAGTGACGTGAGTATACAGGAATATTTCAATTTAGCAAATACAAGCTGCTAAATAATTCTAAGTTCCAATGTATGGCACTTAAATAGAAAACTCTACAAAGAAGCTCTTCCAGAGGTTTCTTTTAGTTGTAATTGAAGTAGAAAAAGCAAGTTTCAGTATTTCACCTATGAAAATAGAAATACAGAAACAACATTTATTTATCAAGTCAGAATGACCTAAAGAAGCCATTCCAGAAAATATTCCTGATGCTGCTTAAAACAGTAGTAGCTACTCATCTGAATCACAACAAAAATCCTTGCCTTTTGTCTACAAATATATTGGGAACGCATATGTCCATAGGAGTGTCTAATTTAATGATTTTTCAAGTTCATGTTGTCCCTAACTTTTCATGATAAATTCCTTTTATCCTTTCCCCCTCCCTCCATTTTCCTCCCTGCTTCAAACAGTGATGTACCAAAAATATTTTACCTGGATATTAAATTAAGTGACCAAATAAGAATTTAATTTGTAAATAACAAGAAAGTTGTTCAGTGCTAATTTAGTTATAGTATATTTTTAGATAAATATTGGCAGGTTATTTTGCTAAGTAGGCTCTTTCTTGCTAATTTTCTTACTTGAACATATTTTTTCACACCAGCAACTTCAGAAATACCCTTGAGAGAGCTTAAGTTCCTTTATGTTTTTTGACAAAAAGCAGTTCTTTTTTCCTCCCATATCCCAGTAATTATTCTCAGACAAAAGCATGAACCACTATGAACAAGACAATAACATTATGTTTAGGTTGTTTAACCTCATGAGTTTCTTAAACAGTCATAATCTATTCTATGCTTTAACCTCCTTAAAGCCTAAGAATGGAATCCTCCTCTTTTACATGAATCTAAAGTCAAGTTAGAATATGCTCTGTAAGAACCCTTTGAAGCTGTAGTTCAACCCTCATAATCAGAAAAGGAAATGATGAGTAACAATAAACAGAGTATGTGTCAAATAAATAAACAGAATATGGCAACAGAAACTGGAAACTCAAAGTACCTTACTTACACATACAATGTAGTGCCATACTTGCACATACAACATTTCATGTTTCAATAAACATCTTAATTCAGATGTTACCACTCTAAGTACCTCCCCTAATTAAATTTGTTAAGAAAATATGTCTTCATAAAGAGTACAGTTGGAAGGAAGGAAGGAAGGAAGGAAGGAAGGAAGGAAGGAAGGAAGGAAGGAAGGAAGGAAGGAAGGAAGGAAGGAAGGAAGGAAGGAAGGAAGGAAGGAAGGAAGGAAGGAAGGAAGGAAGGAAGGAAGGAAGGAAGGAAGGAAGGAAGGAAGGAAGGAAGGAAGGAAGGAAGGAAGGAAGGAAGGAAGGAAGGAAGGAAGGAAGGAAGGAAGGAAGGAAGGAAAGAGAAAGAAAGAAAGAAAGAAAGAAAGAAAGAAAGAAAGAAAGAAAGAAAGAAAGAAAGAAAGAAAGAAAGAAAGAAAGAAAGAAAGAAAGAAAGAAAGAAAGAAAGAAAGAAAGAAAGAAAGAAAGAAAGAAAGAAAGAAAGAAAGAAAGAAAGAAAGAAAGAAAGAAAAAGAAAGAAAAAAAAAAGAAAAAGAAAGAAACATCCATAGAGAGACAAAGATTTCTTTTGAGCTCATTAATTAAATGACAATTACATTTTTCAGCATTTTCCTTGTTGCTCCTCCTCTTTTAGAGACTGGTGAAGTGAGCAGAGGTTGCACGCCAGAATGAAGGGAGTCATTGACTTCCTACTATGTTGATGTTCTCAATTGAAGATCCTTGAAATTCTTTATAAGTAGTCCCTAGCAAGATGGTTGTAACTGTCATTAATGTTTTGAAGAAGTAAACATAAGGTTCTGAATTAATAAGAGATACTTTAACAGAGAAAATGTAGAAGAGAAGCATGGTCCAAGGACTGAAGTGTTTCCAGTGGGAAGGCATGAGTGTTAGAGCTCTGTTGACAGTAAAGTTTTGGTATCTTTGTAGAAGTGATGGACTGCATGTGAGAGCAGAGAGTCTGAGCTTGAACCCTGGCATTCTGAATATGCAAGTGAAAATGCAAAACTATAGCTGAGACTCAAACTATTTTTACACTCATTACATTCAAAATCGTTGATTTTTAATGAGATTTTTCAGATATTTAGTCACTGATAATTTTGCAAGTTTTAATTAATCCAAATTCCAAAAAAACAAAATTCTGAGTATGCTTGGAAGAATTAAAAATTAGGCTTGCCTTCACTGGTTTACATCAATAATTTATATGTCAGTGGTTTTTAGAATGAGTCCTCCCTCAGAGGGTTTGGAGAACTGTAGGTTGAAGACATGATCCAGGGTAAGTCGGTGTGTTTCCTCTAGAAATGGTTAGTACTTTCATTTTATTTAGTGGATGCTCTCAGACTTCCAGGATTAGCCCTTTACTTTTATTGGAAATTTTGTTTCAACAAACCAACTCGGCAATCAAAAAAAGAAGACTCTGCCTTTAAAAAATAACTTCTACAGCCAGCAGATACACACTTCTCTTCCAGAAAAGGAAAAAAAAAAATCAAAAAAAACAGAGGGCATTGACCCATGTGAGAGAAAAAATCCTCTTTTCTAGCTAGGGCAATGACAGTGATCCCCTGTGTTCTTGATAAACACATTCTGAACTTTTTGAATATGTGAATTCAGAGGCATCACCCAACATGCTCATGCCTTGCCCGAATGTACTTTTGAATTTCAACTATAATGGTAAATTGCATTCCCATGTCTCGAAACAGAAATTATTTCACACTGCATGAACAGAATTAAAATTAATGGATGAAAGGACAGAAATCCCACTTTGTATCTGGAGAAATAAAATCTCATCTTGGATGTGTTTTGTTTACTATTGCTGTCCTTGCATACATAGTTTTAGTAGTTCTTATATCTTACACACAAGATAATTCTTGCACATCAAGTGAGATATGGCTTTCCTCTAAGGATCTCCAAAACCTGATTTGTATAGATTGAAAGTACTTAAAACTATAAATATAATAATGGGGCAAAGAAGAATTATGACAATTTTATTCAGAGAAGTGGATTTTTTAAAGTATTTTAAACACAGATTTTTTTTCCTACTCTGTTTTCTTTTCCAGTACCATGCCCTACATTGAAAAACAGATATTTCCTTGCTTCCTCCAGGGGTTTTATTCCAGTACAACACAATGTAATCCAAGGAAAATAAACTTGCTCAATAAAAATCTTAAATGTGTTGAATCCCACTTTCAGCATTGTTTCTATTGCTGAGCTTTGTTTCTGTTGAACAGAGGACAGCAGTGTCCCCACTTCTAACTCTTGGCTGGGCACAGCATGTCCTGAAGTTCTTTTTATAGGTGTGTGCAGGAACACCGTATAGGAAAAAAAAGACTGCCTATGTTCTAAGGAATGTCATATATTCTTTCCTGTGCACCAAACTGTTTTCCCTTGAAGATATATTAAAAAAACCCTTCTCACTTAACTTTCTACTCTCTTTCTAATGTTTTGCTCACAGAGAAATATTTCTCTCTGGTAAAAATTATAAGGATAACTTTGCAAACTATAAAGAATAATAAAATTAGAAAAACAATAAGATGTCATTGTCTTCAGAAACCATTTGAATATTGACAGAAGAAGAATCTTATTTTAAAATGTTGGGTTTTTTTCACGATCAGAAATAATGGCCAGATAGGTTGAGGTAGGTATTAAAAAATATTCTGTGTCTCATCTTAAAAAATAAAAGATAATATTTTGCTGTTGGTCAGACTTAGGAGACTACACATTGCATCATTCTTTTTCCTGTTTATAGAGTATTTAGAATGTCTGGCATGTTTGGAACGGTCATTGTATTTTCTTTCTCAAGGGGGCATGGCACTATCATTTTTTGGCTGGACAAGCAGCCTTGCTTTAATGCCAAATAGTATGAGAGAAAATTTATAGCAATGATGGCTATGAAAATACACTTTAAAACTGAAAATAATACCATTAGAGCTTACTCATCTGAAAGACAGTTATTACATAGTCTCAATATTTGTAACAGTAAAGAACTAATCTAGGAATAAATCACGAGGCATTTATGCTATTTTGGACAATCCCCTAATCTTGCCATGCGTCTTTGCCTTCAGCCATCCTGTAATATTCATTTGGCAAAATGCCAGCAACTTAATTTCTACAACCATTCATAATATTGTTAACATGCATTGATTTTTAAAGTGCTTGTTCCTCAGCCCTCACAGAAGTTATCACCTGAAAGAAAGGATGGTCCAGAGATCTTAAATTAAGCCCAGAACTTTATTTGAATTCTCTGTCAGAGTTTTGTTCACATTATCTTCCTCAAATGGACGTCAGTGAGGGAGACTGACTTGAGGTGGCTCTACCCCACAAAGAGTGGCATTTTGCTTTAACAAATGAGCTACACCTCTTAACAGAATTTTTTAAATTTCAGATTCAGCAATAGGAGTGCAGAATTCTTAGGAAAGAGTTGGCACTTTGCTTTATGGTCCCGAAAACAGTTTAGTTGTGTCAGCTTGAATGACAGACATATCCAGAATTGGAACTACTGTAAGCAGATTTACTTATATTATTTTTAAACCTGCAATAACACTGCTTTATCTTCCCAAACAGCTGAGGGAGATTAAAATGTCAACGATAACAGATAATGAAAACAATTATATTTTGCTGTCTTACATTATTATATTTGGGAAAGCTACTTACACATCCTAAATTTGAGTCTAGTCCATATTATAGCAGTCTTTTCATTCAGAAATAGTATAAAGCCAGACAAACAGTCTTAGGACAAAATTGACTGAAACAACAGGTCATATGCTGGGGTGATGGAAGAGTAGATTTAATTCCAAGATTTAAAACAGTTGATGTGAACATGAGGCACTGATTATACATGTTTCTTGTGTGAAAGACAAGGGTCATAAAGAGGAGCATAGATTAGGAAGAAAATCTAGAAGATTTGTAACTGATTGGGAAAAACAAGGAGATTTTTGGATAAGGTGGATAAAATTAGAAAAACAAATTCTACTGTTTCACTGTTTTCAGTTTTCACTTTTTTTTAAGGAGTTAATTTACATACACTTCATAACTTTTAAACTTTGTGAGTTTTGTTTTTGTCGTTTTATTTCTTTGGGTTTTATTCATATGGCTTAATCCTGGAGCCAGAGATCCTGTACAGTTGTATCAATAAAGCTGTAATAGCATCAATTCTATATGTACTGAAAATAGATGTGGAATAAAAATTTCAAGAAATTATTGTATAAAGACTACATTAAAAATCATAATATGAGTAAAAGTATAGCTAAAAGTTGAGAACAGGAGAAAGACAAAATTTTTATTTTAAGCTTTTTTTCTTAACTGAATGTTGGAAATTCCAATTTAAATTTGTATAGATGTCAATAGAAAGAATTTAATATGGAATATTCAGTCAAAATTTCAGTTCTGCAGGCTTATCTCTCAAAGGATCATCCTATTTGCTCCTTTAAAATCTGCAAAAGACTTGTACTACCCCAGATGCAAACATACACATGCATACATGCATGCACAGATGCATATCTTATTGTTGTTTTCCTAGGATATTTGCTTTGTATACTAGAGAATATGAAAACCTCATTTATTATAACTTTTCTGTAATTCTTCAGCAAGTATTACAAAAGGTTTTGGCTGCTCCATGAAGAATGATGCAACAAAAACATATGGATGTCCTCTTAATTTTTGTTCATCATATGTGAGGAACTTACTAGAACTTCCCTTAGCCTTCCATTTTCTGAAATACTTAATCCATTTGTAAGTACTATACATCTTTCTCTGTTCATTGGTGGTGTGCAAACACAACCTCAACTGTTCATCTGCTGTCTATCTTTTAAAACCTCTAGAAATACCCCCAAAGAAAGAGTGTTGTGTGCACCTGGTTGCTTTGGACGGCAATGAGGAAGCTTCCCTAGGTACCATTCTTCCTAAGATGCTGCCGGCAGAGTTGCTGCCTTCACTGGAAATATGACATAGTTAATTCTGGGCTAATTAACAGCTAGAATCCATCAGGCTTTCAGGGCTAATGGCTTTAGAAGAAGGATCTAAATTCCAGGCTTTGTCCTATTAGGGGATGTCATTCAAGTTTCTGATGGAGTCTGCACACACCCTTGTGGCTGCAGCATAAACAGCTATACAGGTTCTTCTAGGCACTCTGTCTTTCAAGCCAGCTACCTGAGCTGCCTTGAAGATGGGACATGGGTCCCACAGAAAAGCATTTTAGTTCACTATAAAGGTTTAAGTACAGCTGGTGTTAGCAAATCTACTACCAAAAAAGTAGCGCTGTTTTCACTGAAATTTTAATGTAGCAAATTAGTTTTCAGCATGTTACAAAGTATCTTTAACTAAAACATTATTTTTGAAACACATATAAGAAACAATAAAGGTAATACTTTCTTTTTTTTAATTAACTACTATTATTATTAATAATTAGCAATTTTAATGAGTATCTTTAAAATATGTAGGGAGCATATTTTAAAACTTGGAATATGTTATACTACATCATTGCCATCTTCACTGATTTCTCAACACAGGTGGGAAACAGCTGTCTGAGAAATAATAACTAATAATATTTTTCTTTTTTTTTCTCTTTTTTCACACAAATAATTACTAAGGAAATCAAATTTCTGCTTGAAACACACTACAGAAGGATATATGCAAGGTACTTAGAAATTCAAATTTGGTTTTTTATTAGTGGAATGTAGTTCTCACTAGAGAAATCAATTTTTTCATAAAGATTACCTCTGTAAAAACTCAGTTGTTCCCACAATCTTGTTTATGCTCAAACAGAAAACACACTTAATGTACAAAGCCAAGAATTCGTTATTATTATTATAATAATCTTTAAATGTTAAAAATCTTATTGAAAAATAATTTTTAGTACAGAGAAAAAGGCAAATAGTAATACTTACAATATTTCCCTACAGAGAAGATCTCAATAGTAATTATCATACCATTAAAATTGTTATTTAGATATTTATAGTTACCATTCCTTTTCTTGAGGTTATGCTCACCTTTTCATTGCTCTCCCAGGTCTTAAAGGCAGCAGTTTCAGCTGCTGGAGATGGAAGCAACATGCTTCTCGAGTTCTTCATCAGCTAACACATCCTGTTGGTGTACATGCTTCTTTCCACACTTTAGGATCAATTTGGCATCACTTTCCTATGTCTGTTAGCAGTTTTGTACTTCACTGGCCTCCACATAACGTTTGATTTTTGTATATTTTAGATACTATCTTTTCTTTATCTTTGTTGCCACTAAACCATTTTATTTTCCTCTTTCATTTACATTTCTTTAACTGACATTTTTTTAATTGCTTTTATTTGTGGGTTTTCCAGTGCCAGACCTATACTCCTTGTTTTATCACTCTATGTCTGTACTTCTTTACCCTACACACTTATCTCAGCTTGTCAGGGCCCTTTCTGTTGTACATACCAGGGCAGGATTTCTGCATACTACGTCGTGTTGAGAGTCATAAATATCACCTGTAGATTAATGTTTATTATGGCTGTAAAACTCTGTTATCTCTATAAAAATACAGAAGAATAATGACAATTAGCCATAGATAAGTAGAGAAAGTTCAAGTAGAGAAATTATCATCACACATACACCAAGTTAAAGAAACTGCAGGCATATAAAGTTCAGACAGGGCAAACCTCTCGAGACCAGGGCTGAGGACTTGCAAAGGGAGCACACCACCTATGGTCTGTGGTCAGCAGTGGCAGTATCACAGGGCTGTGCAAGGTCAGGCAGCTATGGAAGCTGAGCTGGGCAGTGCTGCAGACCTCCTGGCCCTGGTGCAGTGGGAAACCATGGGA
Organism: Fringilla coelebs; assembly: GCF_963513975.1. Lineage (NCBI taxonomy): Eukaryota > Metazoa > Chordata > Aves > Passeriformes > Fringillidae > Fringilla > Fringilla coelebs. The sequence goes on along the minus strand of NC_140029.1, from coordinate 23,005,165 downwards.
GAGATAAACTCAAGGCAAGAAGAAAAGTGAAGACATCATGTCTGGTCTCTCTGACCACTCTGACAAGAGAAGATGTAACAAGGACATTGCTGACAAAAAAGAATGTAACAGGGGCTTGATAACTGAAAAGACTGTGTTGCTAAGGGAACTGAGTGGAAAATTTTGTATAGCAGTTAGAGAACTATAAATACTGGTGCTTAGTGTAAAAATGTGACTTTTGCTTGCATACCATGGTCCATGTCCTTCAGTCACTGCACAGGACTACAAAACAAACAGATTACATATTACTACATTTCAATTTAAATCGTTATAGGAAAAAAATAGAACTTTTTCAGGACTTCTATATGATGAATTTTACACTCTGAGAAACTAGCCTGTATTAAAATTACTTCTGTGTCATGATTCTTTCCAGGAATTCTTAAGCAAATATGTACTTTTGTTTTTTACCAAAGGAGGGGGAAAAAAAACAATGAAAAAAATTACTCACTATTGGTGAAAGCTAGCATACTACCAAGAATAATTGCACAGATTTTGATTATTCCAAACTGTAAAGCTGATAAAGTAAACCAAATGTAGTAAGATGCCTTGACAGATGACACAGATATTAGTTATTCCATTGCTGAAAAACTAATTTCAGTATCTGAGGTATTACTTCTGAGGTATGGCAACTTTATACCCCTATACTTCTGTATGGTTTTAAAAAATGGTAGGAGATTTCTGAATTTATATTTCATCACGGTTTAAAAAATTCCAAAGACCATTTGTCCAGGTAGATAATGGGCAGAGTTTGCTAGTCTGTTAGATATGTTTAATAAGAATATGGTCACACATTACTAATTTGTTTAATTTTCACAGGGAAATGACAGTGGGACTTGAAAATAGCAAAGCTGACTTAGACATCAGTATATCCCATGACACACAGCAGTGCATAAAATATTTAGGAAAAATGATTAGGATATGAGATACTTTGGATTGGGTTTTTGACTGAGTAACTGAATTCATATCAGAGTGCAATAGAAATTGTATAGAAAGAAAGCAGGGATAAAGACATAGGCTTCATGCAACAGTGACTGATGGGAGAATTCAGTAGTGCTGCACAGTGCAGAGGAAGGACCAAGATGGAGATAATTACCACACATAAATTTAATAGAAAAGATGAAAGATGATGAAAAATAAAGTGTGAGTAAAAACAGACACAGGTGAAAACCAGTAGCAATAGACTGAGTTTTGACTGGCCAAGGTTGTGCCCAGAAAATTTTAAAATGTGCACCATTTGGCCATATCCTGCTGATGGACTTTTTTCCACTAAATTTAGTGACAGGTTGCACTGATGTGCAGGCAAAAATAAGTGAGAGAAGAGAGTCCTTGTTATTTTCTTATTCATTATTTTAATTTAGGTGATACTAGTGATGAAGTAACTCTTCTAAAGGCAGCATCCCTAGCTAATGCATCATACAAATTTTCTGAACACCAGACAAATATTTATGATTTTTTACCTATTAAAAAGTCAGCTGACCTTTCCCCTTGTAGGAATAAGCTCAAAAATCATCCCATTATTAGCATTATTTACATATATTTTAATTAGTTCTGAAGAAATAATTGTGTCTTGTAGAACTGAAGCATTAATACCGTACTTTTATAGCTTAGAATTTGGATAGCAAAAGTACTCCTTGTAATTGGGAAGTCTTGTGATGTTAAATTCTTTGAAAATTACACCTCTTGGGGCATCCACCACAGACCCTAAGAATCACAGACAAGCATAGTTTATCCATATATTTCTCAAGTATTTTAATATTAGCTATACTTCCTAATCCATTTCAACTTCCATAATATACCTTTAATTTCCATCCCAAATATATGTTCACAGACATTGTAGCTTTTTCTTATATCAAAATTGTTTGCATGTAGCTCTTCACTCCTTGCAAAAAGGAATATTAAAAAATACTTCTAAAATTAAATGAATATTGAAATTATATAAATATTGAAATGGAACTCAACTCCACATTCTTTTTTTTTATTTTTCTCTCTCAGTCTCTTTCTTTTTTAATCTCTGCTTCATTTAGGCAGACAATTACTTTATTATTAATTAATACATACTGCTGGCAAATATCTCAGTATATTTACCTATGAATTGTCTTAAAGATGGGATTATAACCAGAAGCGAGTTTTTGGAATGGAATTTTATCAAAGAAACGATAAACTACCGATCCTCACCGCTAAAGTAAATTTAAACCTTTTTTCCTAGTAACAGCATTTTGGGTTTTTTTTTCCTTTTTATTCTTTTACAGGAAGAAAGGAAAATCTTTATTGATTCAAATATTTTTCATGGAAGTGTGAACAGATGAGCCATGCCTCATCTGCAGTGGCTGCCTGATTAATGTAGGATGGGATGTTTATAATTTTATTCTGGTGGATATGGCTTCTGCAAGGAAAGCTATTCTAATCTTTCTTGTCTGAGCAGACACACTTATAAATAACAAGATCGGGATCAAAAATGAGTCAGCTATAATGAACTAAGGAGTTGCAACAAGGTTAGGTTGTTTGTATGCATTTCAGGTTTTAGAAGAGTTAGCTTTCTGTTGTGTCTTTAATTTACTATGAATTTTTTTTATATTTGTGCTGATATCTGATATTCATATGCTGATTCTGATACTGTATTATTCTTACACTCTCCATATGTAAAAGTCAAGTTTTAAATCTTACTGAGTTTTTAGGCCTAGCAGGCAAGGAAGGACTATCTGAGGACCAAGTAGACCAATATTGTATGACTCAATCAGAATCATAAATGATTATCTTTCATTAATTGCTACCATATAGTGTAAAAGACAGAAATTTTGTTTATAGTAAGGAATGGAAATCAGCATTTTATTTGACTGAAGATATATACTGGATTTTATTGGGGTTTTTTGTTGTTGTTGTTGTTTGTTTTTTTGTTCTGTTTTGAGAGGTTGTTTTCAGTAGGGGATTTTTTTTGTTGTTTGGTTGTTTGTTTTGGTTTTGATTTCTTGTACTGAAACAAGAAAAACGGAGAAAGGGGAAATGCACATGAATCTTGAATGGAGTTAAAGACCTGTTCCTTTCACCACTAGTATACTCTGTCCATAGGCATTGAGAAAGTTGAGACCTGTATGCCCATTGATCAGTACTGGAGTTTTCAAGATTTTATGATTTTTGATTTTTCACATCTTTTTTTCAGATCAATGGTGATGTAACAATGAAATAAATTTCAGGAAATCACAGCTATATTAAATTTGGATTTTAAGAAGTATCTACTAGATTTTTGGGCTGTATATTAACCTATTTCATTTCAATAATATCTACCAGGAAAAAATATTCTTTTACAGTTAAAGGCTTTTAGTTGACATAAGTCAGTGGACCATGCTTTTATTTTTCTCCATTTAACTGGATTCTGTCAAATAAAATCTGGTAAGCAATTATTTGTTTTCTTTATTTTTCAATTCTTCCAAGAAATAAATAGGTTATTTGGAAGAAAGATAAAGTCAGTATTTGGTTAGCCCCAAGTATAAATGCTTGCTCTTGCTTCAGTTAAAATAGATGAGGATATTCAATTATTGTTACTATGTTGGTTCTTTTTTAAAGAGGTCTAGCAAATAAAAATGTATTCTATTTTTACTTTCCCAGATACTAGACTGAAGTCCTTAAACTTCTTTTACAACACTAACTCTCACCAAGGTTTATAAAGTTGTTTTGTTGTTGGGGTTTTTTTTTTGCATAGAATTTGCTATAGGTTTTTATTAATTTTTGGGTTTGTTTCCCCATTTCTCTGTTGTTGATGTCTTTTCTCAAGTAAGGAGAAGACAAAGCTTATAAAACCTTGATAGTATTCTTCGAAAAGCCATTTGATAACTCAAAAACACTATAAAAGAACAGTACATGGTTATTTGTGTGTGAAGTGAGAAAAGCTGTTATTCATAACTGCAAATTTTGTGCAAATGAGGGAACCAAGAGCAGAAGTACTTTGGTTAAATCTGGATTGCTTTTTGGGAATTGGTTAATATGCAACTAAGGTAATGTAGGCAACCAAAACCAAGCTATATCCTTAGGCATTTTCTTTCAAAGAATTATCAAAAGCATCATGACATAGGCTGCAATATTTATGACAATAAAGATTACAGTATAATGCAGTTTTTAAAAATAGAACATCTAATATCCCAACTGCAGAGAAAGGAATATGCTCCTATTTAAAGATGCTTTAGGCCCTGAAAATTATTCTGCTATTTAGCAAGCTGATATTTTTCATCTGTGCTTTTAAATATAGAGCAAATATATTTAGAAATAGAAATTAAAATTTTCCTTTGTTAAGAACATTGCTGCAGTACTTAATTACATTACACCTTACATAATACTGTTTAGAGTATCCAAGCTTTCCCTTTCTGAACTTCTCCCAAAGCCCTGACCACTGTAAAGTTTACTTAACTTAATTATTAATCTGTCATAATTTTAGGTTTCTCTAGATTTTTTTTGCAGGAATTTAGTTTGTACTAACAATCTTATTTTTTTTAGTTGTCTTTACATATGATGGAGCATCATAAATCCCTATGAAATCAATATCCTAATAACAATGTAAGTTTTTAGTATAGTTGACACCACTTGAAGCAATACGTGAACTCCATGTGGTATGTTGTGTATCCAATATGTTGGGCTTTTTTAAAAAAAGGGTTATTGTTCTATGGTACGGCACAAATTACATTGAAATTCTCTGCAATAACTTCATGCATATATATAAATATGTCTATATGTACATGTCCTGGTTTGAGAGGAAGTGAGTTTTTTGGGGTGCTGTGGTCAGACCAATAGGTGCTCAGATTTGAATATTGTCACCTGGTGTGGCCACTGAGGACATGAATACCCCTCTGAGAACACAGAGGGGTTAAAAGCAGAGAACACCCGGGGGAAGCTCTGTTGGCGGAAGAGGTCAGAGCTGCCCTGCCCAGCTGTGGGCTGGGTGAGGTAGGCCAGGCCTTGGACAGAGAAAAGAAGTAAAAGCCCCTGCAGATAGAAAGGTAAAAGAACCCTGAGAGACATTGGGCAGCCATCCCCCCCAGAAGAGAGAGACAGAGAGAGAGAGAGAGAGAGCTAGTGTCTGTGCCTGTGCCACCTTGAGATTTGATAGCACAGCCATCCAAGAAAGAAGAGAGTGCAGTAAGAAAGTGCCCACAAAGCAGCCGTGAAAGTTCTAGTCAAGCAGAGCCTGAGATTTTTAAACCCTTTTCTTAGATGATGAACCTTACAAATGCTGATCCTCCTAGAGTTGAATGAGAAGAAAAATAAAGATGAAATAGGAGGGAATAAGCCACGAAAGAAGTTGAGAAGAATTCTAAGTGAGAAGAGATGATAGAGTAGCCTTTAGCTAGACTTTTCTTGTATAGCCATAGACAGAACCACTTTTCCTGTGACACAGAGACTGCATTTAGAGAAGAAACAATGGCTTAGAGCCAAGAGAGTGCAGTGATGTTATGTGAAACAGTGCGTGAACAAAGACAACGAGTGAAGAAGGTAGTAGTAGTGCCCTCCGTCTTCAAAGAGAAAGAAGAAAATCTCTGTTCTCGAGACCCCTCAGCCCCAGGAAGTGAATTTAAGAGAGACAACTGTCCCAAAAGTGAGAGACTGTGCCTTTTTAGAATTAAGCAAAGCATCCATAAAAAGAAAACCCTAGAAGCAGCTCTAGTCCGTGTGCAGTGGTGAAAGCACTAAGCATAGAAAGAAGATGTCACGATAGCATGATCTCCAGGTGGTGCCACGTGTAACATGAGAACACAAGAAGTTTCAACTGTGTTTCCTGGAGAAGCCTATAGTACAAGAAAGAGTAGTAATAGACTGAGTTGATCATCTGAGGAGTAGATGTATTAGAAATTTAGTGAAGAGAAGAAGAATGTTTTTAGAAAGTTTTCATTCTAGTTCTGTGTGTTTCTCTTTATATATAGCTGTAAGTTAATAAATATTTTTTTGCTTTTATTCCTAAGCAAGAGCCTGCTTTGCTCTATTTCTGATCACATCTCACAGCAGACACCAGAGAGAAAGTATTTTCATGAAAGCACTGACATTGCACCAAGCTCAAACCATGACAGTACATAAAGCTCACAAGGAAAGAGCTCTAAGGTAAATTTATACTTCTGCTACCATTAATCAGACCCTTCAGAAGGAAACATCCAATTACTGTTCAGCCAGTTCTCCTTGGGACCTACTTCTTTTGATCTTTTATAGCAGCCTCTTTCCATTCCAGTGCCCATTTCTACATCCTCCCTGGATTATTTTCCACATCAAAGGATGTCTTTCTTGCCTCTGTAGATTTCTCAATTTTGATCTCTCCACAGTCATCATGAGAGAGACAAAGAAGAAAAACTAATACTAATAATAAAGTATGTCAACCTCTATTTTATGCAATATGCTGGAAGCTGTATCAACTAAAATACAAAATTTTGGTTTACCAAAAATTTTACCCCAAGAGAATTGTTATGAGAAGAAATAAGATTATTCATTATGAATCTGTCATTTCCCTTCCATATTTAACCAAACAGCAGTAATTGTTGTTTAGTTGAGAAGAAGTTTCCTCTTCACTGTCATGAAGAGGAAAACTAATAGATATTTTTACCTCTAATGCCTTAATAAATAAAACCTCTTCCTGCTTATTAGCTGACAAGTACAGAGTTGCTGTATTTTGTTCAGCTGATTTATTTTGATAGACTGTAATTTAGGGAATTGGAAAAATATAACGTCCTATATTTTTAGGAAGAGATGTGCAAAGGAGCAAAAATAGCTATTATACTCTCACTGCATTTAGTTGTGCTTCATCCCAGCCAGCAGCCAAGCTGCACACATCTGCTTGCTCACTCCCCTACCACAAGGATCAGGGGGAGAACTGGAAGAAAAAAGTAAAAGCTAGGAAAGCTATGGGTTGAGTTCACATGTGAGATTCCCAGAATTCATGGAGGATAACTCCTTCAGCCAGGTCACAGCCCTTTTAGAAGGAACAGGATACTGATCCTGAGGGTCACCAGTGTAAGTGACCTGCCTGTGGCTTCAAGACTGAAAGCAGCGTGGACTGCAGTGATCACACACCGAGGAGTTCACAGTCCTGAGGGGCATGGGTCACTCAAAGAGAAAAGCCAGGACCCCTTCCCACTCTTCAAGGATATACTCAACAGTATTGTCTGGGAAGGTGTCCTCAAGAGCAAGCAGGCAGAACAGAGCTGGCAGATTTTTTAGGGATGCCTCCATAGAGCAAGTGAGGTAGTGATCCCCCAGTGCAAGATATTGGGCAAGGAAGACAAAACACCAGCATAGTTAAATTGGAGCCTCACAGTCAAACTAAAGGGAAAGAAACAAATGCACGTGCTGTAGGAACAAGGACTGGAATCCTGTTATTACTGCAGGTCATTCTTTGGTTTCCCCAGGATTCACTTAGTACTTAAGTTTCTTATTTTGATATTGGCCTATCAGACTATGCAATTACCATACAGTCAGAGTTGGAAGTAGTCTAGTGTATTAAGACTTCTGTTCATAAAAATTTGATAATTTTATTTACTATAGCAGAAAAAGCCAAATTTAGAAAGTGTAGAAAGAGTCCTTACTGATGCTCTTGGTGGTGTGAACACCGATAAAAGCAATCCTATTGTGACATGAGGCCATGTTCATTCTGCTAGGAGTTTGAAATCTGGATGGCGCTCCAATGTTTTCTGTTCTAAAAAGGATTTACAGACACACGTGCATGAAAGTGGTGATTGCAAATACTGATCCATTACTCAATATTGTGGCAAATTTCAATACATTTGGAAGGTCTTTATTTATGACTTTTTTTATATTTGATACTTTTCTTATGCATACATAGATGTACAAATCTTACTGTAAAATTGTAAAAATTGTTTGCAAAACACAGATAAGTTAAAATCAGCAACAATCTTGTATGTTGGCAGAAGGAGATGCAGGATTTGTTTGCATTTTGATTTTTTTTTTTTTTTGTATTTAAAATGCTAATTTAGTCATAGTATTATTAAAGCTTCCTAGAGTTTTATTGATCATTTAATTCATCAACAGCTTGGAGGAAGGAATCCAAAAAAATTCTATACTTCAGTTAATAAACCACTGTATGATACTTAAAGACTGAATTTGAGGAACATATTAATGTTTTATAAAATCCTCCCAAGACAAAGATTTTATCTGTATTACATTTGGAATAAGAGAGAACATGTGTTTAAGTTTTAAGATGAAATCATAAATTTGTACCTCTAATGTCCTCTTTCTAGTACAAACTGTACATTAATTGTTTGAGGAGTAGTTTTTGAAAGCAGTAGTCAAAACAATATTTGCAATAAAATTTCTGACTACATGTCTTTTAATTTGAAAATTAAAAACTCTTCTTGTATTAGACCTTTTTGCTTGCTTTACTGAGAATGGGATTATTTTCCACAGTTAAAATTCAGTGTATTATATTGTATGTTAGTTTACAGTTTAATGGATTGACCTAAGTAGATTTAATGTTCAGGTCCATTACAAGATTGAAATGCAGGATGTCCTCTAGGAAGAAAACAAGAAAGAAGTTAGAAATAAGGAAGAATTAGAACAAATGTCAGCCCATAATGCATATAAAAATGCAATTGTGACATGTGTACCTGTGGTGTATGGTGACATTGTCACTTCCTTGAGACCAAGGCTTGAGAGCCTTCTCTCTCCAATGGGCAGGTGTGCAAGGAATAAAAATGGGACCTAGGTAGAAGTATAGGGCAACAGGAGTTACCCATACAGACTGTAAGGAATGGCTGAAAGAAGTTAAAGGTAAAAGGATGTCATGTCTCTAAAAGAAAAAAAAGCAGCATTTTTCCTGGGAAAAAGAAAAGTAAGTTTTACTACAAAAGTTTTGACACAGGTGCAGCTCGTGTGATAAAAAGCCTGGAAAGTGGGCATTTTTCTCACCATGGCTTCCATAGTCCTTGTATGTGTGAAATGCCTTCCCTGGAAATGGAAGTGTTAGTGAGGAAGGTTAGTGCACACCTTTATGATGTCTTGATGAAGGATGTGGACAGGCACAGTATATCTATTGAGACGGAATGTAAATAAATCCAAAACTCCAGTTCCAAACTCTGCAATTTGAAGCAAAATACTGTCTGAATACTGACTGTGCAGGCCTTCTTCTAGTAGCCCCAGAGCACATGAGAATCTGGCAATAGGCTGGAGCTTCATTTTTCTCTTAATCACTTCCGATTCCTTTCAGCTTGCACTATATTTCCATAAAAAGTGTTTTCCAGTTAACCTGTGCAGGTCAAAAAGTATTAAAATATATTTCTGTGGAACACTGTTGTCTTTCACAGCACCAGGTAACAGAGTTTGGAAAAGATAAAGGAGTTTTTAGGCGTCCTGTCACAGAATCACAGAAGCATAGAATCAAGTAGTCTGGAAAAGATCTCTGAGATCATTGAGTCCAACCTGTGACTGAACAGCACTCTGTGTCAACTAGACTATGACCTAAATGCCTTATCCAGTCTTTCCTTAAAAACACCCAGGGATGGTGATGCCACCATCTTCCTGGGAACTCGATTCCAACGTTTAATCACTCTTTCCATGAAGAAATTCCTCTCAATGTCCAACCTAAACCTCCCTTGGTACAGCTTGAGCCTGTGTCCTCTCATCCTGTCAGTCATTGCCAGGAAGAAGATCCCCACCTGGCTGCAGCCTCCTTTCAGGCAGCTGTAGAGTGAGGTCACCATAAGCCTCCTTTTTTCAGGCTAAACTACCACAGCCCCATCATCTGCTCCTCAGACAATTTACTCTCTAGACCATTCACCAGCTTTGTCATCCTTCTTCTGAACCTGTTCTAGCACAAAAAAGCACTTCTTGAATTCATGGTCCTACAACTGGGCACAGTAATTGAGATTATACAGCCCATTATGTTTATTTTCATGTAAATATGTTTAACACATTTTTACTACACATATTTTTTTCCCACAATGTCATCAAAAATTGTAGGCTTTCCAGTTTTAACTGCTTAGAAATTCTGACCACATTTCTTTAGAAATAAAAATATTTTTTCATTGCTTTAATTCATTTTTCCATCCTGTGGTTAAAAGATTCTAGCCCTAGTCTATCTCCATAAACTTTTGCACTTTCTGGACTGTGTATTCATGTTGCCAGAAAATTAAAAGTCTAGTAAAAATATTTTTTTATCACTATGACCCTCTTTTTCTTGTGCAGACCCTTGCTTCAGGCAGATTCTGATACGTTTAATTAAATGTCATTAGCTGCTCTGCAAACACACTAACTATATGTACAAAGAATTTCTGAAAGCTTGGTCAGGGCTTCATTACCTTCATGCAACATTTCATAAAAATTGAACATCCCCCGAATTATCTTTTATAAATTGCTCTTTAGGAATGGGCTAGGGAATTGCAAATCTGGTAGTCAAGTGGAGGCAAGGATACCACCCACAGATCAGTATCCTTGGATCCAGCATGTGTAATCCCACTAGGCACAAACACAGTGCATACCTGTGGATATAAACCCCAGCCATACAGACAATACCAACAGGAGCAGTCAGCATTCAAATCCACACAGCACTGATGGCTTCATTCAAATCAGGATAAAGGTATGTGTTCTGGTTTGACAGCAAAACCAGTGAGACACTCCAAGTCAGAAATACAATTTATTAGGAAAAGGAAAAAACAAAACAAAACAACAACAACAAATAAAATAAAAACAACAACAACAAAAAAAAAACCACAAAACCACAAAATACATGCAATAATACAAAAGGAAAACCACTGACAGAGTCAGAATACAACCTGACACCCTGTTGGTCAGGGTGCTGGTAGCAGTCCAGTTGGATTGGTGGCTGCAGTCCTCCTGGAGTGGCAGATGTGGTTCTGTTGAAGCAGTGATCCTGTAGAACTGCATAGTTCTGTGTAGAACTGTGTAGTCTTCCTCTGAAGATCCAGTAGAAAAGGCAGCCATTCCTCTGGAAACCAGCGAGTAAGGGCTATCTGTTCTGTCACAAACCCCAGATTATATCCAGGTGGGGATGCTTAGCTCCTCCCTCCTGGGTGGAGCATCTCAAAATGGGCTGTTATCATTCTATGAGTCATGCAGTGGGTCCATTTAACAGGCATGGATCCTGGAGGAAATTATCTCTGAGTCATGTGGCAAGGCATTGATGGGCCCAATACAGTAGTTAAGGGAAAGAAAAACAATGCCCCTCCTGGTTTCAACAGCTCTTGAGGATGGAAATAAACATCTTTATATTATAACCTAGGACAGCCTGTTAATGGGAATATGCACACACATGTGCACAGAGGTGCAGTGTTCATCCTCTAGCAACAGAGCTCAAATACTCACTACCTGCCCTTGGAAACCACTCTCCTCTCCACCTCAGGGCCTCCAGGGCTTCTGTCATTGCGCAAAGGAGTAAGATAAAGCAGGGCAGAGTTTGGGGACCCCCACGTGTCATCATTCCTCTATGCTCCTTTCTCTGTGGACCTTAATCTTGCTGCCAGATATACTGGCAAAATGTAAATTATATTTTGATTTTTTTTTTTAATTAAGGATTTTACCCTCTGGTTTATTAGGTATATTGAGAGTACATAAATCCACATTTTAAAATACAGCTCTATTTATTAAAATGTTAAAAACATTGGAAAAAGGCAACACAGGGATAAAATAAATGGAAAACATAAATTTAAAATATTTTTTAGCCGGCAATATAAATATTCCTTCAATCTACTTAATTTTTTAATGTTACCTTTTTAAAATATTATTTTTTATTTTCAAATTGTACACTTCCAAATTAAGTCAATTATCCACCACCAACACACACACACACACACACACACACACACACACACTGCCCCTCCAACTTAGAAATACATTTCATGTTGCTATTTAGGAAAGAATTTATCAAGATTTTTCTTTAGACAGAATACTCTTATCAAGCTTACAGTCTGTCATTGACTGCCTCTTTCAGGAAACATTTTAGAAAAGTGCTGTGAACACTCCTACTTGAATTGTTCCTATTAATTTTGGTAGGCTTTGGATTGAGACCACAGAGTTCTCGTTATTACTGTAAGTTTTTTATTTGATGAAGGAAGTCTGTGGGCAGTTTATGAAAGCAACCAGCATGTGTGTCACCCACTAAGTGTGATATTGCCCAAAGGATTGCAAAAGACTGACAAGCACTGACTGTGTCACAATTAAGTCTCTTCTTTAACCTGCTATGGATTAATGTATCTATATTCTGGCACAGTGATGGAAAATAAAACATTTTTTCTATTTCCCTCATAATTTATAAGCTTTTCTCTTATTCCCTTACTTTCTCCCTTTACCATTATCTCCTCAATGAAATGAGGAAATAACTTGTTTACTATTTGCTGTATTGTCCTTTTACTCTGTCCCCATCCTTTATACTAATCTATGTCTTTTTTGTCCTTGTTCTCTATTTCATTTTTACTGCTGCTTTATAAATCTTTTATGAAGTTATTCTTTGTCTCCCATCTTAAACAGTAATTTTTAAGCTATAAGTTTCCAGCTTAACCATTGAAAAGCTAATGTAACTGCGATTCTTTCACAACAAAAAGCACTGACCATTTACGTAATTTGGGGGCTTTAATCAAGACATATAAGACTATACACCCTTGATCTACAGAAACTAAATTCACCATGTGCAGACATATTGCACTTTTTTGTTTCAGCAATAGAGACCCAAGTTTTAGATACTAAAAGAAACCACATGATAAGATTATTAATTAATAATTAATAATTTCAAAAACTGGGGAGGATAAGCAGTCCTATGTAAGTAGGACTTAAAATTGACTGGACTATTCTGCTCTGAGGGGCAACGTTAAATGATTTGGCTGTTTGGCAGCCCTCAGTGGAGGCCAGCAATGAACTGATGCGGAACAAGAGGGAACCATGAACATGCCAGTGTTTATCCAGAGAGACTGTGATTAATCTCAGGGCTCTGCAAGAAGAGACTTATTGAATTTCAGTTCAGCAAGTGGCGTTTTTATAATTTCTTTTTTCATAACTCTGGGGAAGCTGTACCTGGAATAGAATTCCTTCCTCCTGCCCAGGCTGATTTAAGAATGATGTTGAGTGTCCAGGCTCAGTTACTGAGGTGGATAAGAGCCTGAGCACCTAACGTTAAAGGAGAGGTTTACTTTGTGAGCAGAGGCTAGGCAAAGGCAAAACCTACATAAATCTTCTTGAAGAAATGAAGATGATTAAGCCAAACTGTTCTTATTGACAAGCAAAACAGAAATTTGACATTTTTATGGTTTGTGTTTTTTACGCTGGACATCAGGAAACAAAAAATTTCTCACTGGCAAGTGAGGGTACAAGTGCTGAAACAGGCTAGCCAAAGAGATAGTGGAGATGCACATCATCTCCACGAGGTTTTCAAGTCCTGGCTAGAAAATGTTGGCTATGAGTACTCATCTAAAAAGTCTGTTAAAAATTGGAATTTTGGTTAGATTTTTCCTGGGTGAACTGATCTTGAGTGGCAATCATTGGTGACAGTACTCTTTCAAGCAGAAAGTAGGACTCAGATATTCTGAAGGTCCTTTCAGTGATCATTTCAACTTCTACTATTTTAGGAATATTTTATTTGTTGTTACTCTTTTCCAAACTATTACTTATTTTAATGTAACCTTTCACCATCAATAGTTTCACCTTCACCTTCATATGTAAAATATATAGTATTCTTAATAAGGAGAGAAAGAGCACAAGAGAGAAATAAAGGTAGAATATACAAGTCCTTCACAGGCTGAAAAACTATTCTATAAATTATTTTTTGGAAGAAAAGCAACTGAGCACAGATGACAGAAAAATGTTGTCCAAAGGAGTTCGATTAGCCTAACACCAGAGTAACTGAAGTTATTTAAGAATTTTTATTTAAAAATAACAAAAATGAAAAATTACTGTTCATGTTTTCAGAAACATCTAATGAAAATTAAGCGTCATCAAGTACCTTTTTTTGCTGTTTGCTTCTCAATGGATTAGAAATGTGTATAATAAAATATGAAGACAAAAGTTATCTAATTAGAAATATATTTCAATTTTTTATTAATTCAATTGAGTTAATCAGTGCTTTTAAATTTAAAACAGTCTCACTGATAGATCTCCAAATGCAGTTATTGGTAGTAACATTGCTCTTTTATCTTTCCCAATGCTTTCACTGCTACTCGGTTTAAAAAATACCTCTGCAATAAAATTTTCATGTGACACACATTTATAGGCGAGTAAATAAAAAACAGTTATAAATTTTATGGAGTGATCCAAACTATTCCAACCATTGACCCAAACATATTTTAGTAGAAGAATCTTAATATAATAACACTTTTTGGTGGAAAGAATGTAAACAATATTTTTAGGACAGGGAACTTCAGGCAAGGTTAACAATAACTCAGAGAATTTGACGGTGTTCATAAATGGACATCTTCGCATGAATTCTGTGTTCAGTGTTGCAGCTGCCATAAAGGTTACTGTAGTCTTCAGAGAATAATTTTTTTATAAGAATTGAGAGGAAGAGAATTGGAAATCTTGTTTCTACAATGTTAAGTCTGATTCAGATGACAAAACTTGAAGAAGAAATATAGAAGACAGTCAACAGAAGAAATATAAGAAGTACTTAAATACCAGGAGAAGGCCCTAGCTGTGAGACTGGAAGGCTTCAGTCTGGTCATTTTGTGAAAGAAAGTATGGGAAACATAACTCGGTCACTATGCACACTGTATAAGCAATTAAAATCCTTTTAAAGTCTTTCAGATAAAGGGATGACATGCTCCAATGCCTTGAATTTAAGGTGAGATAAAATTAAGCTTTAAATAAGATATGATTTCCTAGCAGTGAAGATAATTAAACATTGAAACCCTCACCACAGGTGGCAGTGGATAAACTAAGAACTGGAATTTAAAATTAGATCATATAGCTTTCAAGAAACATAATTTTGACTTTTGGAATCATTCTGTAATATGCACACACAGAAGGTAACTTTTGATGATCATAGATTTACTTCTGATGCTCATGTTTGAACATAGGTTTGCATATGAAGTGAATAGAATATTATAATTAAGTATATTGAAAAGGCAAGGACACCAATATTTAACTACATGCAGTGCTCTCTTCTAATCCAATCCCAGAATAAAATGTCTACTGCTGTTACATCTAAAATCTGTTTAGTAAGCTTAGTTTCCTATCCTCACATGGGAAATCATGATTTTATTTTTTATGAGAGTTTGTTTGCCAGCTGAGCAAGTTTATAAATTCCTCAAAGAAAGGACGTTCTATACTGCTAAAGTACATGATATGCGCATTCTCTAAAAGTAAAAAAAAAATATAGGTCAGTGACTATGTCACTGTTGCAACTTTTCTTATTCAGCCAGAATGAACCTTTGCCTTCAAAACCTAATCCCTGCACAACCAGACAGCATCCCTATAGTCTTCCCTATAGTCTTCCCAGGACACCAGCCCCTCTTCCACTGCCTGCACAATTCCTTCTTGCCCTTAGTGTAGCCAGCAGGTTGATTCAGCCATGCTGGTCTCTTGCCTTCCTTCCCTGATTTCTTACACCTGAAGACCTAGAGCTCATGGAAAATTTCAGGAAAAAAAGGTGTTAAATTCTTCTTTATTAATCTAGAAAATTGAATTTTTCATCAGCCATGGACTTTGATCCAAGGACTTGTTTGTATTCTGTATTCTCTCCCATGTTTTATCTCCTACATCTTTTTTTCTAAACGAGTCATGCAGCAAAGTTACTTCCAGAGGCTATGACAAAATCTAAACAGTTTTAAATACACATTTTCTTGATGTTCAGCTTTAAATTATGTATATATATTTGGTCCTTATTTGTATTAGACTGTCTTTTCCCTGCAAATCTGAACTGATTTTTCTTTTACTTTTGATGGGGTAGATCACCACCAAAAATATTAATTCTTCTCAATTTGTACTTTTGGCAAGCAAGGTGAATTGTTTTTAATGACCCATAGTAAATGTGGGTAAAATTTTGCTCCATTACAAATTTCTAAAAGTTAAGATGTTCAGGGCATGATAAGAATCTCAATTACCTGTGAGTGGTAGAGAGATCCAGGTGATGCTGTAGTTCATTTAAATCAAGGTGTCTGTTTTATTCCTTTAGTCATATTTTCAAATCTGAAATGTCCTGAAGATGGCTATACATTCTCTCAAGCTTAAAATACATACATAAAGACATAGAATTCATTGTCTTTTATGGAGATAACAACTTTTGACAAACTTTCACATTTGTTGAATAGCACAATTTAATTTTAAGTCACACATTATTATTCTCTAACTGAATAAAATCTGAAGTAAGATATCTGATAGGCTGTCCAGGGTTTCTGAATATTGATAAACCCTAGACTTCAGCTAGATTGGTTTTCCTTCCCATAGGCTGATAGCTTTTTACTGAAATCCTAATTCATAGAAACAGATGGGATACTAAAAATCATATAAGCAACTTGGCATTGACAGAGAACAGTAGGACAAACAAAGTGGGTACAAGGAAAAAAAATAAAAATAAGATCAGATTCATCTTATCGTTTGCAGCAAAATGTTATCATATGAAGATGACTTCCTAAGCTGATTGCTGCTCAGGGAAATGAATCATGTTTTCCTTTAAGGATTCATTAAAACCATGAAGATAAAATGTTAGGCCATTTTGCAAATAGTCAGTCTTTTGCCCAGCTCAGTCTAGATGTTGAGCACTTCTGGAAACTATGTGTGAGTCATAAGGTTTTGATCATCTTTATCCAAGTTTCGATGCATATTTGGCTTTCTAAGATTTGAATGTATTTTGTAATGGTGGCATATACTGTGTGCACTTCACATATAAACCAATATAACTGCTGGGTAAGGGGAACCTAGAAGGAAATTTACTCTTTTTGGAATTAGAATTCTGTATACTTAAGTTTGACAAGTTACTGAAGGAGACTGTGAGACTGGCTTTAACATTTTATTCTCAGCACAGTCAAGCCATAGTTCTCAGTTTTGCCAGTTGAGGCTGTGTTTGCAATCTATGCTCCATATTTTGTAGCTAGCTTTCTAAAGGAATCCAAATTGAATTTGGTGTCTCCTGCATAGAAGTTGGTATCTCATTTCCCTGTAATGAAACACTTTCTCTTGCTGGATTAGGAAGCCTCTTCTAAAGTTACATCAGCCTTCTAAAAGACAAAGAAATTTGCTAAAAAGAAATATAGGGTGTTGTTTCCCTTTTTTTTTTAGTATTGTATATATAGTCTGAAGCATTATACCAACATGTGTGATCTTTATTTCTTCCATAATGTTAAAGATGTATCTCACAAATTATAATATACAGAATTATTTTGATTCAGATAAAAAACCAGACAATTATTACAGATCTACATGCTCACTTTTTGTGTTTAGACCTTGGTCAAGAGCAAGTGATAATTTGCAAAAGATTTCAGATTAACTGGAGGAAAAAAAGGAGGAAAAAAAATTTAAAAAGAGATCTATTAATGAAATACCTGGATAAAGTAGTGAAGGATATAATTAATAGACAATATGATTCTGTTATGACTTGCAGCTCACATTCCAAAAAAGGGAAAAATTTGCAAGGTCACCTGTACCCAGAGAGCTGCATTTTGATTGGAATCAGTGCACAGAAGGTTTACAAAATAATAAGGATAATGGAGATTTATCTTGATGGAAGAAATAAAAGCTTTGGCTCATTAAACCTAGAAAATTAAGGTCCAATCCAATTCTTACATGACTGTTCAATCTAAATATATGGGGGTTGGGGAGTGGGTCTAAAAAGAAGAAAAGGAAAACACTAGGAAGATATGTGAGCTATTTAAACTGCAAGTAAAAAGAATAAATGGGTATCAATTTGCCATGAGTAAACAGAGTAGAAATTAAATGCCTTATTTACTATCAGAGTAGTTCTGGAAGTTTTCTAATGGATGGAGATTTCTTCAACAGTTGTTAAGAAGCTTGCTAGTTTATAAAATGCATTGTATAATATGCTTGCATGAAAGAAGAGGACTACAGCCAGCACCTCAGGAAGACTTTTTCAGTTCAACATCCCAACCTACTGACAGCAGAGCAGCTCACAGTACCATAAGCTCACTCCTACCCCCACCAGACTAAAAAGTAGGGACTTCAACCCCTTTCCCAAAGCACAAATACATCTCTCTGGGGCCAGTAAATAGTGTGCACCACAAGTGCTGTGATTCATTCATAATGTTCCTGCCTGAATTAGTTACCTTAAATCTGACTGACACTCATTTTTAGTTACATGTTTTATAGCCTAACTATCATGTTACGTGGTAGGTGAGCTGCCTTTAACTTGCTGTAGACTGTTTTTCTTCTGCAGCTCTGTGTAAAACTGAGAATATACTTGTTACAAATTCAAAAATTCAGTGAAGAATTAAAATTCACAGTCGGTATGTAAAACATGAAGTAAATTTATCCATAATATTACTGCCAGTACTGGAAAATAGTTTTGTACTCTATGGATCAGGAGTTGCTTCTCAAACTGCACATACATTCCCCATAATGTGATGAAACTTCACAACTCAAAACACTGGGTTCTGCCCCTGGGACAGAGTAATGCTGTGCCCAGAGTTCCATTCCATTGTAATGAATGTGCATGCAATTTGTAACAAGCAAAGAAAATGATTCTTCATAAGCATTGCAAAGACAAGATAGCATCACAGAAGTGAAATAAGTTAGGGATGCCTGACTGCTTACAACCAGGTTTACTTATCATATATTGATACATTTAATTTTAATATTGGAGCAAGTCCAGAGTAGGGCCATGAAGTTTATAAGTGCACTGAAAGCCCTCCCTTATGAAAACAGGCTAAGAAAGGTGGGCACTTCAGCCTGGAAAAGAAAAGGTTGGAAACCTCATAGCACCTTCCAGTACCTGAAGGGGACCAACAGGGAAGC
This sequence comes from Fringilla coelebs, assembly GCF_963513975.1. Lineage (NCBI taxonomy): Eukaryota > Metazoa > Chordata > Aves > Passeriformes > Fringillidae > Fringilla > Fringilla coelebs. The sequence goes on along the minus strand of NC_140029.1, from coordinate 22,986,238 downwards.
CAGAGAGGGACTCTTCACCAGGAACTGTAGAGACAGGACAAAGAGTAATGGTACAAACTGAAAGAGGTGACATTAGGCTGGACGTGACATACACACATGACTAGGGTCCAAGAAGAAAAATTCTGCATGTTTATTTTTTATTCTGCATGTTCTCCAGTTTATATACCCTTAACAAAGTGTGATCTTACGTCATTAATTACATCGCAATAACTTATTATATTCATTGGTGCAAAACAATTAGCGTCAGTATAATTGGCAAAAGTTTTACAGAAATTTAATAAGGCACGTATCCACATCTACTTAGGCACATAGTCTAGCTTGCAAAAATGCTCATGTATCTTTTCTAATCGGCTTCCACGGCCTTGTCTTCTTCCTTGCTATGGATACACTTGAAATCATCAAGTGTTATTTCTTCTATTAACTCAGCTTTGCTTGCAGGCCAGCTGTCAAGCCCCTCCATACTTAGGTTAGATATTAGGAAGAAAGTGCTTATTGTGAGGGTGATGAGACACTGGAAGAGTTTGCTCAGGGAGGTCGTGAGTTCCCCTTGCATTGTTAAAGGCCAGGTTGGATAAGGCCTTGAGCAGCCTGGTCTAGTGGGAAGTGTCTCTGCCCATGACAGGGGTGGTGGAACTAGAAAATCCTTAAGGTCCGTTCCAACCCCTTAATATTCTATGAGTCATTCTATATACACTTGCAATTATTTTTGATAGTAAATATCCACTTATGTTTCATGACCTAATTTAGATCTATCAGGCAACTCTTCTAATGCTTTTTTTTAATCTTCAAGGGATATTTTCTGCTAGTCTAGAAGCTGCAGAATTTCAGGAGACTTTTCTTATGGAGTAAATATTAATAAAGAAAGAGAGAAATTAAATACTACAAAGCTTTTTGCTTTTCAGTATAAAACCCCAAAGTCTAGCTTTTGGGAAGAGGAGACTTGACAAACAGTATTTCTTCTAGTTCTCAGCAGAAGTGAACATGACCTTGGGGCAGATATTTATTTTCCCTACCTGAGCATCCCTAGCCATTGAATAAGAGATTCTATTTATTCCCTTTTCTGCAATCATGAAGACTAAATTCCAAATAAAGCACTGCATGACTGTATACAGTACAACAAATCATGCATGAGTTTTGTTGCTTGGGGACTTGATTATTTATATATTTGCACATTCTTTTTTTTCTTGGTCTTTGTTAAAGTAACCTAAATGTTTAAATTTTCTTTTTCATATTAAGGAATTTAGAGCAGAACTGAAAAATGTTAGAAGGACCTTTATGGAAGGCAATGAAAGACATTTCAGTGTAGGTAAATAGAAATGTTATCAACACAGTAATGAAATAAAGAAAATAATCCCTTACTAGCCCTAACAAACAACTTTTAATATAACCAAACACTTGATTATACATTCACTGAGATTCTCCTGTTTGTTCAACAACTAACTTGTAATTGCATGTGGATTATAATAAAAGCTGGCAAGCTGTCTGCTGTGTAAATAACAAATGTAGTTTCCACAGGAAGCTTTGAAAATGTGGTGTGAAGAACATACCATAAAAAATAGGCACTATGATGAGCCTACTGCTCTGTCATGTTTTGAGCTATCACACTTTGATTCAGCTAAGTTTTCTTATGAAGGTAAATTTCTAAAATCTCAATAATCAAAAAAATGAAGCAATTTTCTCCTTATAGGGTTTTAAAGAGCAATTCAGCAAAAGGATATTTTCTTTTTCTAAACTTTGATTATATTTTTTTTCAATTTTCATTATAACTAAACTGTAATCAGACTCACAAACTTCTAAATACTGATGCAGACACTAAAAATTAAAATACAGCAAAAATAATACATTTCCAGCCTTACAAGAGGACTACTAAAGGTATTTTCATATATATAGATTTTTTGGTTTTTTGGGTTTTTGTTGGTGTCAGAATTCTTCTTTCAAAGAAAATCCCTCAACTGCCTCCACTCGTCATGGCTGAAATAAAATTAAAAGATATACCAAAAAGTACCATTTAATGCTCCAGTTGCTAAAGGACATTCAGTCCATGGGGTCAGACCAGAGCTACCACAAAATTACTGCTATGCAATGTCTATGTCAGTCTGCAGTATCACCAAAACTGCCTCAAAATACAAATTGTCTGCAGCTGGCAAGACTTTGGTTAGCTATTCTCAGAATATCTCATTCTGAACAGTAGTGCAATGATCTGATAGAACTTTTCCCTTTTCCTGCTTGCAGAAGAGCAAAATAACTATTTGTTTCTTTGTCAGGATTAATACAATAATTTCAAATTTTTGTGTGAAGTAATTTCACAGAATCACAGAATCACTAGATTGGAAGTGACTGTCAAGATCATTGAGTCCAACCCATGCCCTAACACCTCAATTAAAACATGGCACCAAGTGCCACATCCAATCTTTCTAAACACATCCAAGAATGGTGACTCCACCACCTCCCCAAGCAGGCAATTCTAGTCACTTTGTCACTCTTTCCATAAAAAACTTTTTCCTAACATCCAACCTATATTTTGCTTGGTGCAGCTTGAGACTGGGTCCTCTTGTTCTGTCAATTGTTGCAATCCCACCTGATTACAGCCACCTTTCAGGAATTTGTAGAGAGTGATAAGGTCACTCCTGAGTCTCCTTTTCTCCAGGCAAACACCCCCAGCCCCCTCAGTCGTTCCTCACAGGGTTTGTGTTCCAAGCCCCTCTCCAGCCTTGTTTCCTCCTCTGGATGTGCTCGAGCATCTCAAGGTCCTTCCCAAACTGAGGGGCCAGAACTGGACACAGCACTCAAGGTGTGCCCTCACCAGTGACAGTGCAGGGGAAGGGTGACCTCCCTGCTCCTGCTGGCCACACTGTTCCTGACACAGGCCAGGATGCCCTTGGATTTCTTGGCCACCAGGGCACACTGCTGGCTCATGCTCAGCCGGCTGTCACCAGCACCCCCAGGTCCCTTTCTGCCTGGGCACTGTCCAGCCACAGCATCCCCAGCCTGTAACACTGCAGGGGGTTATTGGGGCCAAAATGCAGGACTCGGCACTTGGACTTACTAAACTTCATCCTATTGGACTCTGCCCATCCATCCAACCATTCCAGGTCTCTCTGCAGAGCCCTCCTACCTTCCAACAGGTCGACATATACTCCCAGCTTAGTGTTGTCCCCAGGTGACAGAAAACAGGAAACTACATTTTTGCTTTATATATTAAAAAAAATATTGAATAATTTTAGATATTTTTTCCAAATATCGAAAAACATTGCTAAAAATAGGATTTTTAAAAATATTTCAATTAATGGGGTTTAGCACACTAGCATATATTGGGTTTTCAATTTATTTCTGTTCAATTTCAGAATTTTTTTGGCATTTCCAAGACCCAGTAAGAGTTAACTGTGATCTCCCCTTCAAACCTTAGTGTTTGAGCCAGAACTTCTTTACTCTGCAATACTGTTCTTAGAGTTAATGCATATGTCTTGCCTTTAAAAAAAGCAAAACACTTTTTCTTTTGAAGTGCTAGTAACGCCAATTATCAAATTTTACCCTTGTTGATCAATAGGTAACTGACTGTAGTTCTTTCCAGTAACAGAAATCATCCTATCTCTAAGAGGACTTATATTCATGTTCTCCACTTCCCAAGAACAAATTATCCATGTGTTCTAGTCAGGAAATAATTTCTAAATGACACTGGACCACTTCTGTTTGTCAACCTTTTGTGGCAAATGTTCTAGGTTTGATTTTTTGTTTGTTGTTTGGGTTTTTTTTTGTAATTTTCTGCTGCTATGAATGGGTAAGTTTCAGATATCAGTTTTCAGCTTAGTTTCTTAATATTGCGTGGTCCTGTTTGTGAAGTATTAATGGCACCCTTAGTGATATTTAAGAAGCCAATATTTGTTCTGAGGTTTACTGGTTTTGGCTGGGATAGAGGAGTAATTTTTCTTCATTGAACTAGTATGGTGTAATGTTTTAGATTTGTCAAGAGAACAATGTTGATAGCACAGGAATGTCTTCATTATTTATTTAGTGCTTATAAGGCATCAAGGCCTTTCCTGCTTCTCATGCTGCCCCACCGCTGCTGGGGTTGCCCAAGGATATCAGAGAGATCACAGCTGTGACAGGTGACACAAACTGAAGCTGGGGGACGTCAGAGGAAGGGAGGATGTTTGGAGTGATGGCGTTTTTTTCCCAACAGTTACACATGATGGAGTCTGGCTTGCCTGCTTGCCCATCAGAAGAGGTGAACAAATTCCTGGTTTTGTTTTGCTTGCATGCACAGCTTTAGTTAGTTTGTTAAACTGGCTTTTCTCCTGCCCTTGAATTTTTCCAATTTTACCCTTTGGATTCTCCTCCCTATCCCATTGGGCCAGTGAACAAGTGGCTGTGTGGTGCTAAGCTGCCCATCAGGACTAAACCATGGTAGGCAATTTTGTTCCTTAGTGTTCAGCAAAGAGGTTTACTGTAGCATACCCAGCATGACCTTCAGTTGGTTTAAGTTTGATTTTTTTGGTTTTTTGAAGGCAGCTATCAAGGGAAGCACAAAATTGCAACTGCAGAAACAGATGGTCACATGATGAAAAGTACTTACTGAAACATAATATAATACCGATTACATTTTAAGTGTAAATCCTGATCATGTTAAATAGTGGTGCCAGCTGTTTCAGCCTGCAGACTGCACTTATTGGTGTACCCTGGGAATCAGCAGGTGCTGCTTGCTCTGGTAGTATCAAATTATGAACAGAAAGTTTTAAATGGACATTTCAGCTCTGGGACTAGCAATATGTGAGAAAATGAATTATGAAAACCTGAAGAAGGAGATATTTAATGGAAAGTTTTAGTTTTACTAAATTAAAGTAAGAAAGTGGAGTTCAATTCCTTTCCCATTTATCTTTTCCAAACTTTTTCTACTGCACATTTATCTGTGCCTATTTTTATATGTAAATATGAACACTTTCTGCAATAATCAAATGTAAATTGCAATATATAGTGTTGGTTTTTGGTTGCTATTTTTCTATAAAATCCACCATCACAACTGTCACTGTCCTACAAAAGCTGTTATGGTGGGCTGACCCTGTCTGGATGTCCGGTAACCACCAAACTGCTTTATCACATCCCTCCACAACTGGATAAGGGAAAGAAAATGCAATGAAAGGTTCATGAGTTGAGATAAGGAGAGGGAGAAATCACAAACTGATTGCTATCAAGGGCAAACCCGACTTTAATTGAATTTATTTGAATCAGAGCAGCTTTAAAACACCTTCCCCCCACTCCTACCTCCTTTTTGGTCTCTACTTCCTCTCCTCCAGCAGTGTAGGGAGACAGGGAATGGGGGTTATGGTCAGTTCATCACAGGTTGTTTCTGCTACTGCCCAGGGAGAAGAGTATTTCCTCTGCTGAAACATGGGGTCCCTTCCATGGGAGACAGTTCTCCATGAACTTTTGCAATGTGAGTTCTTTCCACAGGCCACAGCTCACAAACTGCTTCAACGTGGGTCACATTTCCACAGGGTGCAGTCTTTCCAAAACAGCCTGCTCCAGTGTGGGTCTTGCAGGGGATCACAAGTCCTACCAAGAAACCTGCTCCAGCATGGGCTTCTGTCTCCATGGGTTTGCAGGTCCCCACCTGAAACCTGCTCTACCCGTGGTCACAGCCTTCTTTCAGGCATCCATGTTCTCTGGTGTGAGTCTCCTGAATGGCTGCAGGTGGATCTCTGCATCCCTGTGGATCTCCATGGGCTCTGAGGGCACTGCTGCTTCACCATGGGCTCCAGGGTGATCTCAGCTACGGCACCTGGAGCACCTCCTTGCCCTCCTTCTCCACTGACCTTGGTGTCTGCAGTGCTGTTCATCTCACATATACTCGTCCTGCTCTTCTCTGAGAACAATTACTTCTGCACTGTATCTTTTGCTTTTGTCCTTAAAAGCCAGGACAGGCTGAAACGTTGTAGTGGCCAGAAGGGCGCTTGACTAGGACTTGGAGGTTTTTCTATACAACCTCATTTCATTTTCCAGAGGTAGAGAAAGAGCTCCCTTCTGGGTCATGTAGTGTGGCAGAGGGAGCAGTCAGGCAGTGTCAGGGGTTTTCCATGGGAGATAAGCAATAGCATGTGGATTCATCCACCTCTTTTCTTGCACACTCTGTCATTAGCCTTGTTTCTGTAACTGTTCGTTGTCATATTTCATTGCTGTTTTCAGTTTATTGTTTTTATCTCAACCAATGATTTTTGTCTTTTGCACCTCCAATTCTTCTTTTCAGCCCACTACAGCAGGAGAGTGAGCAGGAGGCAGAATGATAGAATGGCACATGGTTTGGAATGTTTCAGTGGGAACGTAGAACTGAGAAAAATGCTTCTTAAATCATGACAATATTTTATTGTAGAGGTACCTCTGCCACCTCTGATTGGCTTGGCCTTGGATGGTGAGGATTAGTCATGGGACCAGTTGGCATCGGTTCTGTCAGACTATGGGAAATCTTCTGGCAGCTTCTCACAGAAGGCACTCCTGTAGAACCCCTCCCAAAATCTGGCCACACAAACCAAATCAAGTCTACCTCTCACACAAAAACCCCCAGTCCTTGACTTAGGACAAACATGGCCTAACAAAAACCAAAACATCAGTGTGTTACCAAAATTTTTCTCATTCTGAATCTAAAACACAGCTTTATACCATGTACTAAGAAGAAATTAACAATCCCAGCTGAATCCAGGTCAATGGTAAAAAGAAAATATGTATTGTCTCAGTCTGATCTAATTTTTGCACATTTTAATGTATGTTAATACATCAAGGTGTAGTAAAAAACACACACTAGCTACTCAGGAGCATAAAAGAATGTAAATGACTGTATTAGGCCAAACAGAAAAAAAATCAGAAAAAAAACCCCAAAACATCCCAAAAACCCCATGAAATTTTCTCCTTGAGGAAGGTATTTGTCATTGAAACTAACAATTCAAGTTGATTCTAAGCAACTCAACAAAGTGCTGAGACTTTATTTTGGTTTTTTTTTAACCCTCTCTTGTATAGTTCACTCCTTTACTTAGAACCATGAGGAAGTCCCTAGAATACAAAGAGAGGAATCAAACCGTGAAACTTCTGTCTTAATGAATGCTACAGAGTAGTAATGCACTTTTCCATGAAAGGTAAAATTATATGTTTATATATATCTGCTTCTTATTGAAGAAATATGGATTTCTTAAAATCTTATGCAATTAATGCTTTTATCCAGGGAAACAAAAGAAAAATTGTACCTATGAGCCTTAAAATTTCACAGTGACCATTTTTGGGATGTATAGGGAAAAAAAATCCCAGAATACAAATACAACACTTTCTCAGTCATTGTTTAAGCAGCTTGCCTAGTGTCATAACAATTTTCTCTTATTCTTTATGACTTCACTGCTCTTGTCAATCACATTTAAGCACACTACAATAGTGTCAGCTTTTATTTTTAGAACATTCATGCCCTGAAGTAGTGTATGCTCCAAATATTGAATGCAACTCCCTGGTGACACTGTTCTGAGAATCTAAAAAAACAGATCAACCTTGGATTCATCTGGAGGTGACAAGGAGGTTCTGGTAGTACTATGTGTTTGCATTTAGATCCAAGTGTTGTCTTATTTGTCTGATTGTTCTTTTAAATACTTATATATGAAAAAAATGCCTTTTTGGAGAGATGGAAGATATTTTTAATCATAGACTGAAATTGAATAAAATAGGTCCAGTTAAAATAAAATGAATAAACACCTCAATACACTTTTGTTAAAGGAAATGTTCCAGAAATATAGAAACAGTGGGCCACCCAAATTTGGAATTCAATTAGAATTTTTCTTGTTGTAGACATAAGTATTTTAACAACAGTAAAAATACAAAACTGGAAAAATTTAATCACTTCCATTATGAAAAAGAGTAAGAAATGTCAGGTCATTGCATCAGTGATATGACAGTATGTGTAAATATGATTTGTAAAGACATGTGTGTGTGCACATTTTCATTTGTTCAAGTTATAGGAAGTACATTTGGTTTGACCAGAACTATTTTCTGTGATTTGGCCTAAAAAAACCAAGTTTGCTCAACTTTACAACCAGTAAGTTTCCCACACAATGAAATAAAGCATTTTCTCAACATATATCGTTGAGATTCCACATTTAGAAGTGTTTCATTTATTGTTCCTTTGCTTAGAATTAGCAAATGGTTAATTAAAGTCATTAAAGAAATGATTGCAGAAGAAGAGACTGAGTCATTTTCTCCAAACAAAAAATATCTGTTATGCCATAAAGTTAACAGTAACACCACTTTTTCTTCTCCCCACTGCAAACTGTGGCTGTCATAGTCACTTTTTTCAGGAAGAGGACTTTCTTCCCTAAAGAAAACAACAGTCGCAATCTATTTTTTGTGGTTTGTTTAGCAAAATTCTCCATTAAAAGTTGAGCTAGATACAGCATATCTACTCTTTATGCAGGACCAAGTGGTTTATTATAGAAGGATCTTGAAACACATCATTACACAATCTGATTCCACATTGGGAAAGTTAATGTTGTTTTACTGGCAAAGATAATTCAATATTTTTCCACTAAACAAGTAAAATTTTTCCAAAATGAAAAAAAAAAAAAAAGAAAAAAAGGAAAAAGAAAAAGAAAAAGAAAAAGAAAAAAACCCTTGGAATATTTCTTTCTGCATATTATAGTATGAAGAAGTCCGAACCATTTTTCCGTTTATTATTTCATACTACCTATCAAGAGAAACTCTAATTGAAACATACATTTAAGGCATATATTTGAGCTCATTTTTTTTTGTTAGGTAAAGTACATGCTATATATCAAATTAAACGTCTCTGAAATCAATTGAAATAATCCTAGGAATTACCCTTTTTATTGACTGTTATGACTTTATGACCTTATTTTGACAGAATTTGTAACTAAAACAGTATAGCATGTTGAAAAGCAAAACAGGACCTCTGAATATTTTTGCAACTTCTTATTTTCACTGGAAAATATGGTTATTTTGCTTTTTTTCTTGTTATTATTTTACATTATTTACTAGTTTTATCTCTGATTCTCATGTTTCATATTGATGGCTAGATACCTGAATAAAATTTCTGTCTAATGAGACCTTTTCATTCTTACTGTAAATATTGTAAAATAAAACATTAGCATTGAATTTTACATGGTGTTCTTCCCCCCTCTGCCCTTGAGTGAAAACTTCAAAGAACCCATTCTTAATTTTGAATATTTTGGGTTTTTTAAAATTATCCTCACTTTCCTGTTCTCATGTCAGTTTTCTTCCTTTCTTCTTCCTCCTACATTGTGAACAAATTTAGTATAAAAGCTGAAATGGAATGCTATTATAAAATAATGTTGCCATAGCAGCAAAAACTATCTTTGGTTTCTCACCTACAGCAAAAATAAAAGGTGAGTTGTGCAGGATTCTTATTAACTATAGAGAAGGTAATCAGACAAAATCAATCTTTATCAATAATGAATGAACTACTCATATAAAGAAAAATCTGCGGTAGTAAAGAAGCCATCCTATTATTTCCTGGGAAACTAGAAGTTGTATGAAATAGTAAAATAGCTACTGCAGAACTTTCTTATTTGTAATCTCTGGTATTAGCAAAAAGATTATTGATGCTTTCTTGAATTCATCATTTGCATAACAAAATTGCTGTAGCACCTTGGAGGGTTATCATATTCATCATATGCTAATTTATCAATCAAGATATTGAAATGGGTTTTTTTTGGTCTGTTTTTGACAGTTTACATGTATAGCATCAGTGACTGGGGATATATTTGGAACAAAGCAACATAACAGGTTTTGGTTTTAATATACTCTAAGAAATTTTTATTCTGCTCACGGAGTTAATTTCTGAAATTTGGGTATTAAATTCCAGCCCAGAGCTATCACCCAAAGATAAATAATGAGATATTACTAAGCAAGTGAGGGTACATTTTGAGTGTCAGGTGAATTAAAACCAGCTTATAAGTAGGTGATGAACCAACTGTGAAAAATAGTGCATATATATATATATATATATATATATATATATATATATATATATGTGTGTATATATGCGTGTATATATATATATATGTATATATGTGTGTATATATATATATAAAACCTATCCCTTCAGGAAGTTTCTTCTGTGATCATGGCATGAAAACCATCATATGTCTTTAGCAGTCAAAAAGATCCCATATAGAGGGGATACTTTTAAGGAGTGTCAGTTTTGCAGGGAATCACTGGATTTAGTCTATTTTTTACAAATTGCAGAAATTTGACCGTCCAGAAATTACCGTATTGGATTCCATGTGTATAGAATTTCATCTTTCATGATCTCTGAGGTGTGAATCAGGCCCAACTACTGTCACTAAGAAGTTTCAAACACGTGTGTGGTGACTGAATAAACATTACTTAGAGATGAGAACATATATCAGGTTTTCTTTGCTTTACAAGGCAGGAACAGAATCATACATTTTGTTCATAAGCCAGAAAGATTCAAGGACAGTAGATTTAATTATTAAACACCTTCATGCTAGAGTTCTCTGTAAAGGTGATGGGTCAGGTAATTATTCCCTTTGAGATTATTAGCAGAAAAAGAGTCGTTCAGCCCATCATAATTTGCTTTCTAGACACCACATCTTTTCATTTGCAGCTTTAACCTAAGCCACGGTTTCGCTCCAGCTGGTAAACACCACAGAGCTGCTTGCTGACTCCCCCACCAGCAGGATCAGGGAGAGAACTGGAAGGGCAAAAGTTAGAAAAGCCATGGGCTGAGATACAGACAGTTTAATAGGGAAAGCAAAACCCATGCACACAAGTAAAGATAAACAAGAATTAATTCACTGCTCCCCACAGGCAGGCAGGAGTTCAGCCATCTCCAGGAGAGCAGGGACTCATCACATGTAATGGTTATTTTGGAAGACAAATGCTATCTCTCCAAACATCCTCCACTTCCTCCTTCTTCTCCCATTTTTATATACTGAGCGTGATGACACATGGTCTGGAACTTTCCTTTGGTCACTTGTGGTCACTTGGCTGTGTCTCCTCCCAACCTCCCAACAACGCTCTCCCCAGTGTGGTTGTATGAGAAACAGAAAAGGCCTTGGCACTGTTAGCCCTGCTCAGCAATAACAAAAACATCTCTGTATGATCAACCCTGTATTCAGCACAAATCCAAACCATACTCTCATATCAACCACTGTGAAAAAAATTACGTCTACCACAGCTGAAACCAAGACAACTGAAATTATATTTAAGTTTATCCCTGTGAGTGGTCACTGAGGAAGGATTGTTGCTAAATAAGGGTTGCCAGAATTTAAGGATTGCTCTTACAGGAACATGTAATGAAAAACTAGTTTTCAATTCCTTCCATTCTACTGAGTTAAGGAAGGGGTATTTTGGTACTTTTTTTTTTCTACTTCAACTTCTAATTTGTCAAAATAGACTTTTTTAAATATGGGAGCATCATAAATGGTAGTTACAAAATCCCTCTGGGATCAAAGGTTCTTACTCATTTAAAATAACCTTATTGCAGAGTCCCATACACATTTATATCAATCCCCATTTTAGAACAATAATTTAGATACATAATTTTAACTACAAAAAAGTAAATCCAAACCAGTTTTATTGCAGGAAAGATAGATGAGACATCTGTCTTAGAGATTCTTTCCTCATGGAAGCATGTTTCTGCAATTTTCTAGAAAGGTATGATTGAAAAAAAAATATAAATACAGTAACATAATGATAATGAAAATTGCAAATTCTTCATTCTTTCCAACTCAGAACTCCTTTAAATATGTTGCTACTCTTGTTTCTTTTGAAGACTTACCTCATTTTTTTTTCCCTTTGGTAAACATGCTCTCAATTTCTAAATATGGGCTTTTAACAAAAACAAAAAAAATACACTGCCTCTCCATTCTCTTGTCTGCCATTTTTACATCCATTCTCCCTTTTATCTTCACATCCACTGACAATCTTTGCCCTGCCTTCCTCTGTATTGAAGCTCTCTTTCATATCCTCTTTTACCTGACATCTTTTCTCTTGGGCTATCATCCACCTCAGCCTGCCTGACATTTCTTCCTGGATGGTTCACTGTCAGCTCAGCGTGAGTTTGCGAGAGACAGAAGTGCCCATTACTTTCCCCATTTTTTTGGATTTATCATATACCTGGAAATCATAGAGTCTCTGTCTATTTTAAGTTCTCTGCATTTCATAAAAACTGACAAGTATTTCCTAATTTCATTTAATTATTAAAAAAATGCTTAATAAGAGAAAAAGAAAACAAAAATGTTTTCCTATAAGCTGATTTTTTCAAATTTTCAGTATAATGCTCTAAGACAGCCCTTCAGGCATTCTAAAATGAAGATGACTCAATTTTGATTTGCTATCACAATATTTCTGACTAATCTCTCATTTCTGTAGGTAGCTTCGCCTTGCAACCTTCAAAGTCCTTCACAGTTTCATCGTGTTTTCATATTAGATTTGTCCTTCTTTACCCTTCTACTGCTTTCTATCTAAACAACTGTTTTCCTTTTCTTCCAAACTGATGGTGTTTCTAAAGTATTATCCTAGCTTTCCCATTGTTATACATAAGAGACAAAATGTGGATGATTAGTCTTTCTACATGCTTCCAAGAATTAGACTTCAAGCAGGTTGATATTTATGATTTCAAATTTATTCTGGTTATATGATGTTAGTTTAATCCTTTTTCTTTCCCTACTTAAAGTATCTTGGATTGAATATTTCAAAATGCTGTCAATCTACATTTCAAAAAATTAGGAGCTTTTTGTATATTAATATTTTCATATTTCATAATAATAATTACTTTATATTTACCTGGTAGTGCAATGTAGACATGAAAAGACTTCTAATAAATTTCTGTTTCAGAAATGTCCTTTGCTTCAAAGAAAAATCTAAATAGTCTATTTCTAAATAATATAAATATTTTTAAACTAGATAGAAAAATGTTGTAACAGATGTACTCCTTAAAACATTAAGTCTTACAGAGAAGGCTTTTGTCTTTCACCAACTTTTAAACCATTTTCTTGCAAAGCAAAGCTCTCTATTTCTTCTGTCTGATTAGTACCTTTCATACTGGACTGATATCACAATAAGATGATTCAACACTATTAAAGTACAACATACATATCATAACTTTTATATCACAGCTCAGATGTTCAAACTTCAACTTTTTCTTGTACCTCAAGTAAGTTAACTATCCATCTTTTAACAAAACCTGATTATTTTGAATGCTTCCATTGTTATTAAATAGTTATAAAAGCAAATTTATGACATTCATCTATTTAATGAGAATACACTTCCTAATCTAGAACCACTGGTTTAGTCATGCTTCTTGCTTCACGTTTGAATTCCTAGTAATGTTTTTGCTAGTGTTTTTTACTTAGAGTATTAGCATGATAAATTAATAGCATTGGATAATAGGAATTACGATATCCTTCCCAATTCAGTCACTGATAATTCCTTTTTCACTTGTGTTCCTCAAATCCCCATGTTTTTCCTTGGAAGAGGATGGCAAGAGATCCTTTATAAAATCTGATTCATCTGACATACTGCTGTGGTTTATCCATGCTGGAAACTAAGCCCCACATAGCCATTTGCTCACTGCCTGCCACTGGGATGGGAAGAAAATCAGAGGGGTAAAAGTGAGAAAACTCATGGGTTGAGTTAAAGACAAATTAAGAAGTGAAAGTTGCAAAAGCACACACTAGCAAAGCAAAATTCTTTCACAGCTTCCCATGAGCAGGCAGGTGTTCAGCCATCTCCAAGAAAGCTGGGCTCCATCACACACAGTGGTCACTTGGGGAGACAAATGCCATCACTTGAAAGGTCCCTTCCCCTTCCTCCTTCATGCCCTAGCTCTATTTGTTGAGCAAGAGGCCATATGGTGTAGGAAATCCCTCTGGTCAGTTTGGGTCAGCTGTCCTGGCTGCATCCCTTCTCATCTCCTTTTGCACTTTTGCTTGATTTTCCAACAGTATTTAGACTTGATCAGTACTGTTTTCTTTGTAATGTAAGAATACCTAATGGACATAACAGCAACATACATTCAAACTAGTACTGAGTATAAATATTGGTAAATGAAAAAATAGTCGCTGCAAAGATGCAGAGATGGTTTATTTTAAATGCCTTTAGAAAAGCATGTAAAGCAACACTAAAAATTGAAATAATTTCTAGCTCAACACTGTAGCTAATTCCTTCATACAATTAGCTTCATACCCAGAAACAGGCATACAGTTATATTGGGAATTGCAGCCACCATTTTTTTATAATTCTTTATTTTTTCTATTTTCTATTTTTTTTCCAATTACTACTACTGTTACATTTATAATTTTTATTTCTTGATACTCAGGTATGGATAATCAGAATGTAATAAAACAGAATAACTTCAATGAGTACAAAGAGATGCTATACCTAGAAATAGTTTCAACTTAAATATTTGGAGGCCTTGCAATTAACAACCATGACCATGAAATTCAGATTGAATTTAGCTTCTAAGATGAGCTCTTCTGATTGTAAACCTTAGTGTCAAAGAGAAAAGATATAGAATCACAGAATCAATCCCAGAATGGTTTGGATTTGACCTCATACTGAGTTGTTTCTGTCTGTATGCCAGACACCCGCCAAAGCCTCTCTCTCACACCTCTTTGCAGCTGGATAGGGGAGAGAAAATGTAACATAGAGTTCATGAGTTAAGACAAGGACAGGGAGACATCACTCACCAAATACTGTCACAGACAAATTAGACTCAAATTAGAGATATTAATTGAATTTAGTGCTGAAAATATCAGAGCAGGATAATAAGAAGTAAAAATAGACCTTAAAAACACCTTCCCTCTGCCCCTACCTCCTTTTCATCTCTACATTCTCCCTTGTCGGCACTGCAGGGAGACAGGGAATGGGGGTCATGGTCAGTTTATCACAGGTTGTTTCTGCTGCTGCTCAGTGAGAAGAGTCTTTCCCCTGCTCTCATGTGGGGTCCCTCCTGTGGGAACAGTTCTCTATAAACTTCTGCAATGTGAGCCAATCTCATGGGCAATGGTTCTCCATGAACTGCTCTAGCATGGGCGACTCTACCATGGGGTGCAGTCCTTCAAAAAAAGCTTGATCCAAAGCAGGTCCTCAACAGGGTCACAAGTCCAGTGAGGAAACCATGCTCCAGCATAGGCTTCTCTCTCCATGGGAATACAGGTCCCTGCTGGCACCCTGATCCAGCTTAGAGCCACCTCTCAGGCATCCACCTGCTCCTACATTAGTCACCTCCACAGGCTGCAGGTGGATCTCTGTATCCTTACGGACCTCCATGGTCTGCAGGGGCTCAGCTGCCTCACCATGGGCTTCACCATAGACTGCAGAAGAATCAGCTCTGGCACCTAGACCACCTCCTGTCCCTCCTTCTCCACTGGACTTGGTGCCTGTAGAGTTATTCCTCTCACATATTCTCACTCCCCTCTTGTCTGGCTTCAATTGCATCTACACAATAACTTTATTTTTCTCTACTGAATAAAATATGTTTTCACAGAAGTGTTGCCACTTTTTCTGATTGGCCCTGTCTTGGCCAGCAGAACATTTGTCTTGGAGCTGGCTGGAATAGTCTGTCCTGGACATGGAAGAAGCTTCTGTCAGCTTCTGACAGAAGCCAGCCCATGTAGACCCTGCCAATACCAAAACCTAGTCTAGTCCCTTGCTATGGGCAGAGACATTTATTGCTGCATCACTGTCCAATTCCACTTCAAGGAATAGGGAAATTATAATATATCTTCCTTATATCCAATATAAAGCTACTCAGTTACAAATTGTTTCCCCTTCTCCTGTCTCTACAGACTTTGGTAAACAGAACTGTCACTCCATCTTTCTAATAAGCCTTAAGTACTGAGAGGCTGCAGAAAAGGATCTGGGGATTTTGGTCGACAGCAGGTTCAGCAGGAGCCAGCAGGGAGGTGGGGCAGCCAAGTTTGGTGCATCGTGGGGTGCACCAAACACAGCTGATCAAAAATTATTATTATTATTATCCTACTGTATTCAGTGTTGCTGTGGCCTCATTGCGTGCAGTTCTGGGGTCCACAGTGTTGAGAAGGATGTGAAGGTGCATCCAGAGAAGGGCAGAAAAGCTAGTGGAAGGGCTGGAAGGAATGTCTCATGAGGAGCAGCTAACTTTTAGCTAATTAGTTTGGAGAAAATGTGGCTGGAATGACTTCATTGCTCTCTACAGCTTCCTGGGGATTTGGAGAGAGAGGTGTTGAGATCAAGTGACAGGATACATGAGAATAAACCAAAGATTCATCAGGGGAGTTTTGAACTGGACATCAGGGACCATTTCTGTGCTGCAAGTGTGGTCAAACCCTAGAGCAGGCTTCCTAGGAAGGTGGTCGATGGCCCAAGTTAATCAGTGTTTAAGAGACATTTGGACAATCCCTTTAATAATATGCTTTAATTTTTGGTCACCCTAACTTGGTCAGCCATTTGGACAGGGTGATCTCTGTAGGTCCCTGCCTAGGGAGCTCTTCTGTTGAACCCTCAAAAGCTCTTTGGAGGGCAATGTTTTGGTCCTTTTGCATGATTTCCTCTAACAAGTTCATGCCTTTCTTGTACTGGAAATTGCAAAACTGGACACAGCACTCCAGGTGGGGTCTCACAAGAGTAAAGTAGAGGGACAGGAGAAGCCCCCTGGACTGCTGGTCAGGCTGCTTTTGACACAGCCCAGGATGGAGTTGGCTTTCTGGGCTGCACATTGCCTACTCAATGTACAGTTTTTAACTTACCTGTACCTCGAAATACTTGTCTTCAAGGCTGCTTTGTACAGGGTCCTGCAGATAACGCTGACTTGCAGAGACTGTGGAAGCTTATATGATCTGTTATCCTAATTCTTAAGAAGCAATGTTTGGGACATATTTTGAAAATAGAGCTATCCTTTTATTGTTTTGGTTTTGTGTTTGGGATTTTAAAATTTTCTCACACAAAATAAAGCATCGTGGTCGTATAGTCAGGCTATGTCAACAGAATCTACTCAGTCACTCTCCCACTTTCCTTATATAAATGTGTGTGTATACATGCACATATAAATAGACTTAGGTGCATATATTTGAAAGAGTCATCCATATTAAGCCAGAAACAAGAAATCTGCCAGTTATATTAACAGGTGTAAAAATAATTATATTCATATTTTTATTCCCATATTTGTAGATATAACATATTGATTTTTGGATAAATGCTGTGACATTAGAAAAAGAATATTTCCTTTATCTTAACTGAGCAACTCTTACCTTTTCCCCTACGGCAAGGATTTCATGCTCTCCCCTTTTTACCCCTTTTATAAGGAAAGGACTTTTTCAGCATCAAAGCCACACAAAAATAGTCATTAAAAAGGTTGGCTGCTTACCTAAATAAATTGGTTTTCATACATCTTTAAGTATTTTATGTAGACTTTTTTGTGTAAGTTCTTCTGAACAACATATAATTTAAGTGCCTGCTTTAAATATGTATGTTTAATGTGACCATGACAACATTTACAAGCTTACAATAATTTCAGTGTATTAAAAAATTTAAAACCAATTTTAATGAAACATTAATTTTTATTAAAAACTCCCTAGTTCTTGTGAGTAGTTTCTCACATACTTGGCCGATTTATTGTGTTTATATAATGTGTCATTACAACAAGAAACGTTGATGACGATATGTAAACTATTTGATCAAATTTGCACCCTTAATTATCCATGAGAAAGTGCCATGCTAGCAATAATGTGAAATAATATCTTTATTGAAGTCTTTATTGCTGTAAGAAGCTGCAATTGCGTTCCTTGCCTTTGCTACCTTTTAATGCACAGTGATTTTTAGGATATATCAGATTCTCACTGCTGACCATTACTGAAGATAAATCCATTGCATTTAACACCAGAAACTTAGGAATCTATTGTTCATTAGTGCTTGCTGTCCCTTTGTGCAGCACGTTATCTTCAGTTTTCCTACACATTTACAACTACTCCTTGACTTCAGCCATGCAATGAGATTCCAGGAATTTCAAGATTGCAGCTGATTAAAACTACTGCAAATTTAGGAAAGCAGTGAAATACATAGGTTGTTCTCTCTGATATTCAGAGCTGCTAATTTGCAATTCATATTCTAGGTATTATCTTATTTTAACAAATATCTGGTCAGTCAAATGCAAATCTTAATTTAAAATGAAAAAGTCCTTCTTTAAATAGAAGACACCGACCCCACTGGCATTATTCCATATATGTCTCCTTCTAAATAAAATTGAATAAGATTTCTTTATGTTATTGAGCTTATAAATATAAGAAAACGCAGTTTTAGATATACCGAATAGATGTCCGTCAAATTATAAAAACAACCTTGTTCAAAACATTGGGAAAATTAAAATATCTTTATAGAAAAAAAAAAAACCATATACCTATACAAAATTATTTTTTCCAGGCAAGATTCACAGAAAACAGAAAGATGTAATAGGAAAAATAATTCCAACTTCCGTTGGAAAACAAATGTTTACTGAATTTGTTGGTGTAGTTGCTGTCTAATCAGGTCTTCAGAAGATAATTAATCTCATGTCTCAAATTGCTGCTTCAATTTATAAGATCTAGATTATTCTTAACATAGTCTCCCACTACTCATGGTCTTTGGTGGATTTATTCTTTCCCACATCACATTTTTGAGAGACATTGAGGAAGGTATGACCTTTCACAGGTACATCTCTGAAGGGAGATAAAGTCACAAAATTATAGTCTTGCTTTCCATTTGATTCACTGAATAATATAAATGCAGGCAAAATACTATACCTTTAAAAGGAAGACTGACTTGTGTCAGTCTTCCTTTTAAAGAAGAAAGCTTCATTTAAATATTTTTTTTTCCTTAGAAAGAAAGACAAAAGAGCAATTTGCAAAACTTTATACATGCTTTACTTTTCCCTATATCCCTTCACAGAAATATAGAAAAATAATAGTAGTCTTTAGTTATTAAACTTTCTGTATCTATGAAGGGTCAATGAAGGATTAATTATGAAACATTTTGACACATATCACATGCTGTCAGTGCTGTATTTGGACACATTTATGTATTTCTAGGAATACCAAAATGGCCTTTTTTTTTCTTTCTTTTTCTCTTTCTTTACCCTACTTTCTAATTCAGTGAAAGTTCATAAATGCTATTAATTGTGAGTAGGGAGTTAAAAAGCTAATGTCTCAAAAATTGATCTGAATGTGCAGGTAAGTGAGAGACATGCAGGAGCAATTTTAAGGATCAAGTCAATTTTATTAACAATTATCAAGAATTACATACTTTCATTCTTCCCAACATCCTGGACATTTAATTAGCTCCAGTGTACAGGAACACACTTACATCACATAATCAATATAGTATGGCATATCATCTTAAGTTTAATTTCCTCAGGGGTCAATTAATTATTTCATATTATATTCTTCACCATGGAGAGTCTAAAATCTCCATTCTTCTTCTTTCAGAGCAACAAGTCCTGTTTTCATCTGCTTTTAAAATGAACTATTTAACACTTTTCTTGTTTCAGTAATTGAGCAAAACGAGTTTATATTTTTTCGTCCAATCACTGTCCTTTGTCTTTTTTGCCAAAAATATGATTCCACATTGCTTCAGACAACGACAGCCAGGTTGCAATTCTGGTTGGTGTACCCAATTCCCACTTCTATACAAATATTTCTTTGAAAAAATTGGGAAAGAAAAACCTTTTATTATGTCAGAATAAGAAAACCTTTTATTATGTCTGAATCTTGAGAATATCCAAGCTGAAGTTGTTTGTCCTATGGAGATGATAAAATAGCCAAGTAGCATATAATCACGAATCAAGGTAGAAGACTTTATGTCTTCCATGGTTAATTAAATATAAATGCAACAGTATGCAATTTCTTTATGCTATGCTTCCTAGGAATTAAGTGGTGTCTCCAGTAATTGTGGCTATTACTGGCAGTATAAATTATCTCATTTCTTCATAGTAAGGTAGAAAATGTTTCAAACTCCATTTTATAGAAGATACAAAGAAACTAAAAGTAATCATATGTTACATGTATCATAAATTCCTTATATAGTATAGAATCAATATATTAAAATCTTGGTATCGTAAAATGTCTTGCAGCAAGTCTACACCAGATAGCATTTCTGGGCTTTTGTTTTTTATTTGTTTTGCTCCTTTTTTTTAGTGTTAACCTGCAGTTAAGCTGTTCCTAGTGAACAAGTATATGGAAATATGTATGTTTGTTTCTATAGGTAGGTGTTTTTGAGTGATTTGCAAGAAAATTGCCTCTTCAGAGATTTTAACTTATACCTTGGACCTTTACAGTAGAATAATAGTATTGTAGAAGAATAGGATAAACTGAGTTGGAAGTAGCCTTTAGAGGTCCTCCAGTACAACCTCCTTGCCAGGGGTAGGGACACCTTCTACTAGACCAGGTTTCCCAAAGACCCATCTGATCTTGAACATTTCTGGGGATGAAGCTCCACAACTTCTCTGGTCAAATAGCGCCAGTGCTTCACCACCCAGATAATAATATAATATTATAAATATAATAAATATAATAAATTATAATATAATAAATATAATGTGATTAATATAATTAATGTTATATATATGATATGATATGATATGATATGATATGATATGATATGATATGATATGATAACAGAACAAAATACAACATAACACAGTATAACATAAGATCTCCCCAAAGCTTCTCATCTCCAGGATGAGCAACCTCAACTCTCAGACTTTCTTCACAGCAGAGGTGTTCCAGCCCTCTGACCCCTTGTGCACCAGAATAGTGGAGTCTTTTGCATTATTTGAACATTTGAAAATCTGCAAAACTAGAAGCACCTACAAAATAATACTCTGGAAGGAGAAAAGCAAAACAAAATTAATAAGCAAAGAAACCAAAGCCCCTTACAATATATATTAGTTCCAGCCTCTCATACTACAATTGCCTCATGTACAAAACTGAAGAATCTGTTCTGTTACTCCTGAAACTGGAAAACAACAGGTCTCAGACAAATGTGCAAGTGAAAAATAAATGTAATATTTTAAAAATACGGCATGTCTGGAGAATTCTATATAACTTCCTGAAATATAGGAGTTAAAACTCAGTCTCCTTTTGCTGTTTCACATTTCTGTGGATGCTTGCATTACAAAATCTGCCTAATGCTGAAAACTGGAATTCTTCAATCTGTGTGAAGTTCTGCAAAGAATTTCAGGGGGAAAAGAACCATATTTCCAAACAGAGGCAAGTAGTAACAAGGAATTACAATTCAATAATAATATTTTTATATTTTCTTGCTATTTGCTTTATTTATCATTAGGTGACTTCTTTCTTCAATTCCTCCTAAGCAGTTAGAATAGCTTTTAAAGTGCAATTATTTTGAATGATAAATCATGCCATTATTGTTTTCAATTCTACTTATTGATAATAGTTATAATAAAAATTATGTGCAATATTTGGATAATGCAAAGAAACATGAACTATATGTTGTAGAACCAAGGTAGTATTTTCTTATTTTCAGTAATAAAGAAATTGGTTTCAAAATTTACCTGGGTGTATTGGCAAACCAAAGGTAAACAGAAGTTTTCTGGCAGAATCATATTGCTGTAACACTAAGGAACTACTGGAAGATAGAATAGTTTTTGCTGTGAGAAAAATATAGATTTTGTGTTTTTCTTGTCTTCTTGTCTAAAACAAAGTCAAAAAGAAAAAGAATAGAGGAAGATGATTTGATAACAGGTGGCTACAGGTCTGTTTCTCTTCAAATAAATGGAGCTCTGGTGAAAATAATGAAAATTTTAGGTTGTGCCTCGGTGTGAAGAGAAAAATTCACAGACATAATTTTAGCAGCTTTTAGAAATTAAAGTTAGCAACATAGCTGCAAATACTTGGTCTGGACATTGTTGATAAGGTAGAAAAATGCAGTATATATAATTGTGTCCCAAGAATAAAATGTAGAATATGCATAGCAATCCAACAAGCTCCTGACAGATTTCTATTTCAAAATCTAATCTTGGGCCACCAATCACCTGGATGAAGTACACATTAAATCTCATACAATATCACTGTATTTCTTGTTTTATCCAACTGATGCTTCATTTTGAAACTGAATTAATTCAAAATTATTTGTTTTCTTCAATGATTTTTTTTATTCCATGTGTTACTGATATATTTCACTGTTTGAAAAGATATTGAATAACATAATGAAGAGACAAAACAAAAAATTAGCTATGACAAGAAAGACTTAGTTAAGTGGATTTACATAAGCCATTTATTTATATCAAGCTGTTCTCATCTTACACGCTATCAACTCAGCCACACAAAAATAAAACATGTATAGCAACAACAAATTTGACATATTTTCAATGTTACTCTAAAAAAGTAATAGTTACAATTACATGCTACCTGGGTGGCAGTGATACTTTCCTGAAAATTGCTTCTTGACAAGTTAAACACCAGATTTGTTTTACAATGTATTACATTACTTTGGGTATTTGAAGCTTTCAAGAGCTAAGGCATGGCATAACATTTTTTCAATACTCTTCAACATGGTAGCAAATAAATTCCTCCTGAAGAAGAGGAAGTTGTTTGTGAGGCCCTGGGAAATATATGTATTTCTGTATTGTGAAAACAAGGACTCCATCCATAATCCACTGTGTTACAGTACAGAGAACAAAAGAGAATAAGTTTGGAGAACAAGAGTTCAATATTAATTTTTTTGTTTTTTAACTTCAATATAAACTGTCAGCTCTGGACAGGAGGAGAGTAGACTTCAGGCTGTTTAAGGAACTGGTAAGTAAAGTCCCCTGTTTAAAATGTTTTGCAGGTGCTGGCATCCATTAGTGCTGGTCTCTTTTTAAACATTACCTCCTAAGGGCACAGGAGTAGGCAATTCCTAAATGCTGCAAATCAAGCAGAAGAGGCAGAGGGCTGACTTGACTGAACCAGATTCTTCCTTTGGAAATCAGATGGAAAATGAAAATTCTTGTTCAGTGGAAGCAAGATCTCAGACAAATGTGCAGGTAGAAGCAAGGTCAGGTTATGTGGGAAGAATACAGAGATGCTGCTTGCCACTGGAAGGAGAAAATTCATGTGGCCAAAACTCAACAGGAGATGTAGCTGGACAGAAACATTAGGGACAGTAAGAAGAATTTTTTTTCAATTATATTAGGGGAAAAGGCAGTGTAAAAATAACATCATTTAATTGCAGGATGAGGATGGTCACCCCACAGACAGGGACATGGACAAGGCAGAGGTGTGTTACACATTCTTTGCCTCTGTCTTCAATATGGATGACAGGTGAAGGGGGTCTCGGTGTCCTGTGAGAATGACCAAACCCAGGTGGCACATCTCTCTTGGAGCCAGCTGGATTTGGCTCTGCTGAACGTGAAGGAAGCTTCTGGTGGCTGCACAGAGAAGCCACCCTTGTAGCCCCCCTGTACTAAAAACCTAGTCATACAAACCCAATACGTGTACAGTTCTAGACGAAAAGCAGGCTTGTTATGGTACACCCTTGAATCTGGTTCCTCAACCTGTTCCCCAAGCTGTGATGAGAAAAGACTTTATTCCTGCAATTTTCCAGTGTTTTCTGGTCCTTCATCATCCCTTCTATTTTTCTCATGCTAAGTGCATATATACACTATCCTGAAAATCTGTCTGAGCTCACACTGGCAGCCACCACTTCATTCTGTCTGCAATATGCTTTGTCCTACATTGTATCCAATTTGGCATTCTGTTTCTGCACGAGCTTAATTCAGGACTCTGCTGTTGGGAAAAAAAACTAAAGGCAAAGGGTGCTAAATGATTAATAGACTCATATACTATGAATACTTTTTCATAGTAAATGATGAATAGGTCATTTATGTCCATTAAATTAAAGCAATATACAATATATTAACAATATATGTTAGTGTCTTGGAGAGGGCAGTTTCAGTTGCACTTCAGAGTTTTTCTGAGTGAACAGGTATCCATCATTAGCTATGCTAAGAAACCTGGGAAAGCTGTCAGTGAAGCGTACATAACCTTGTTTTGAGAGCCCAGTTATACAAGAAAGCTAACAAAGAACTAACTAGAGGAAAATTATGCATAGGCAATCAAATTATGTGAAAGCTAAAACAGAGATAAATATGTTTTCTTGTCCAAATATGAAGTTTTCTGGTGACCCAGAATCTATCAACTGCAAAATAATAATTGATACTGCAGTCATAAACCAAAAAGAACCTGTACAGTGCATTTATTCACTTTGCAACTTTCAAGATAGTTCTTATACCATTTTTACCTTATTTAAAGCTTGAGTTTGTTTAGCTTCAGCTTCCTGCCAACAAATCTAATTAAATTTTCTATGCCTGATAAAATAATGTTTTCCAACCAACGTTTTTTAAGTGCATGAAAACTGTCATTGAACCACCTGCAAACTTTTATTAACAAGCAAGTAGATCAGATTCTCTGGGTTTAGATTTCAGGGGAATAAAATCCTTGTCAAGAATCCCTATGACTGTTTGTTTGTACATTTAACTTTTGCTTGCTATTTAGAACAGGAGGTTTTAGAGCCAAAAGGAATGATCCCATGTTGATTGTATACAAAAATACTGAATTTTTCCCCCTGTGAAGTTACATTTTTATTCCCATTGGACCAACAAATTGGATAATAATGTCACTAGTATCTTGTGTTTTGTTGATTTTCCTAATTACCACAATCTTCTCTAAGCAACTGGTTTTGGAGAATATATGTACAGAATTACAACTGTACAGAAAATATAACTTGTAATTCATTTATTTTTCTTGCAGTTGTGTTTGGACAAACCTGTTCCACTACAAAAGGCTTACTAAAGCACTCAGAGCACTACATAATAATTTTTCCCTATTGCTCAACACCTGAGTAATCTCCAAATAAAATGTGTGAATTATTTTTTTTTTCATTTCATTGTTAAGAATAATTAATGAATGGTTAAGAAAAATAATAAAGATCTTCTAAAGTGTCATGTCTTCATTTAAGTTTTACATTTATATTGCGACAAGACATTTGGTAATTTTTAATCCCCATAAGCAGTGTCATCTTAAATTCCATTCTATCTTTTGCTGAGATATGTGTGATATGTACCAGATCAAGTACTTTGTGATAATGAAAGTGAATCACATCAAAACTATTACTAGTACAAAAAAAAAAAAAAAGAAATTATCAAAAATGTCACCAAAATAATTCTGAAGGATTTTTTTTTGTTTTTTCCATTAACTATACTCGCTGAAATAATTTTCATTGCTGTTTTTTATTTATTTGTTCATCGTTTCAGTTTTAAGGTGTTCCTTATTTTGTCTAAGATCAGTATGCTGGTGAGCCAATAGCTAAGTAAGATGCATATGTAAACATATAAACAGTGCCACACTAGCTGTCTTCCAACTCTAGAATGTTTCTAATGTCTTATGACTTATTGAAAACCAATTCACCTGATTCTTTTGAAGTTCTGAAATGATAATTACCTCACCAGTAAAAATGTAGTGAGACAAGGTGTCACACGCAATCATGGTAGACCATATAGTAAAACCTAGAGGGTTGTTTCCTGAGATTTTTGTTTTGTTAGTTGGATAGGTTTGTTCTGTTGTTTTGGTTTCTTTCTACGAAGTGGGTCCATTTCTTTTCCTGGAACTGAAAAGAATGTGATCTAACATAAATTATGCCAAAAAACCCACATATATCAAACATAGCAGTAGATGCAGACTGCTAGAGTGAATTATTTGCCTTGTAATCAGTATGTGTTCTGCTCTTGACTCCCATCAAGACAGGATTATACTCCTTTTTACAGTAAGATTTTGATGAGTGAGACAGTTTGCTTCTCTAGAAATACCTAGAGGGTGTTTTTTAGCATTTTATGGATTCTTTGTTCTGCAACTTGCAGCATTCTTTATCTGGGGTGTTCTAGAAGGCCTAGGAAAAAGATGAATTTATTTCATAATTGAATAGTTTCATAAGACTGCTACTAACGGTAATAATAGTAATAGTAATAGTAGTTATACTAGTATATACTAGTACTATACTATAGGATACAAGTATAATTACTAATAGTAGTTATACCTATAACTATTAATAGTAGTTATACTAAGATACTATAACTCTATACTAGTATCTATACGATACTCAACCAGCTTTCTGTAGCTGGCACTTAATTTAGTCATTGTTTGTCTAATCTAACATAGTTACTTTGACAAAAATCGGTCACTAACTGTTGCTAAATCCAGTCTTATTAAAGATACAGATATATTTGATTATTCAGCCTCATAGAGACCTTTTGTGAAATTGTTACTAAACACATACAAAGAAACAGAATATCCTATGTTAAACAGATAATTAGCTACAACTCTTAAAAAAAAAAAAGGGAATTTTCTTCTGATGTTATTTCCTTGCAAACAGAAAAGGGTATGAAATTATAAAAGAGCACAATGTTCTTGCATTTAGTATCTTTGCAGGGTCATGAAAAACCCTGTATTTAGAGACTGAGGTGAGTGAAAGCTTTTTTTAATGGAATTGAAGGTCAAAACACATGATTTAGTAGTTTTATTGCCACTGGGAAGAGAGCTCAGTGTAATGTCAAAATGAAACAGCAGTACAAGTGAAAACAAAAGCAGTTATAACACACATGATTTAGGGTCATGTTCCTGCATTACATTACAAATCAATTAAACTAAGCAGTCCTTGGATAGTATTTGTTCCAAACCTAAAATTCTCTAAGGCTAGTCTGACGAGCCTAGAGAGTAATCAACTCATGAGTAAATGACAGCTTAAACAAAAAATTCAAGTTAGGATAAAAAGTGTATCATTGCATTGTATTAATTCAAAGCTACATTTATCATGAGAAAAATTCTTCACATATTCACTAAACTATAATCTTGTTAAGGTCTATAAACATCTATAATTACCTTTTCATTTTTAAATAATGCTTCACTTACAAAATACAAGTATGATCAAATGGGAAAATTTTCTTTTCAGCAACATTGATTCCTACTGGTTTCTAAGTAAGTTCCTTAAAATCATCATCCAAAAATAATTCTGAAATAATGGAAACTCAGTTTGTCTCTTGAACAGACTATGAATATCTCAGGATATCTGGAATCTGGACAGAGCCAGAGCCAGAGCCAGTGCATATATATGTATATAAACATTTTCAGAACTAATCATTAGGCAACAACTTGATAATTGTCATACTTAAATTCCATTAAGGCTAATGATATTTAAACACATAACTAGTACCTATGTTGTACATAATATATCTGCAGAGGGATTATCACAGTATAATCTAAAATTAAAATTGAAGTTTCCTTTAAAGAAATGAAGGCTACATTGGACTTTTCATATGAATATTTAAAAGATGAAAGATTCATTATGCTCTGACCTTCTTTTCCCCATTTCCTTCTTTTTCCATGCACTGTTGAGGAACACCAGACAGCCAGCTTCATCTAGATCACTGACATTTAATGACAGCTAAAACCAGGTGATTGTGAGCCCTAGGGAGTGGCGGAAGAAAAGGTATTACTTGAATATTCTAGTTTTGTTCTATCAAATTACTTATTTTTCATAGACTGGTGAGTACACATTTTTTACTTGCATTTCTAAACACATAATTTTTATACAAAATGCCTATGATCTACAAGGCAAGACAAGGAATGAGCCACATTGCCTTTGCTTTTTGTTGTCTTGAGTCAAGTGGTTCTCCTCTGGCAAACCTCCATTTTCCTTCTTTTCTTCTTTGCATTATTTTTTCTAAGAGCCTCTACCAATAAATCTCTCTTGAAAGCTACTATTAACTATATGAGACTTTCCAGAGAGCAAAAGAATTTGCAGAATTAATAAAACAGAGCTCCTGACATGAAAAACTATATCAATTGGTTTAGTATGCATCAATGCTATTGGAAGAATTTTCAGCAGATGTGCTGATTTGGCCAATGAAGACAGTATTAACATTAATTCTATAACAAACATAAAATTCTACAAGAAACAAACAAACAAAAAGAAAGCATCTTCCCTAAGCGGCGTGTGGCTGTTGAATGCTCCTGCCACTTTTTAACCACTTTTTATGTCATAACTAATAAATTTAAAAGTGTCATAGAACTCAGCACTGGCAAAATATATTTAAATTGCAGCTCCTTGTACACTTTTATTTTATTAAAACTGCTCTCCTCAATAACCCTTGTGCACAGTTAGGGAGATATTCTAGGAGCTACTCTCAGTAGGCAGTTTACTGAAGCCACTCTTTTCAGGGGTCTGAGAGCTTAGTAGCATGGCTGTGGGCCAGTCTGAAAAAAGGCTGCAGTGACAATGAGTGGCCACAGTCAATTTTTAGTTATTATGTCAACAATCTAACCTCAATAAACTTAACCAAAAAGATAATCTGTGAGAAACTTCAAAGAGTATGTAATTAAAAAAAAAAATACTCCTAACATTAATGGAAAGAAAGAAAAAGCATTTTGTACATTGGACAAAACTTATCTTAAAAGACCACATTTAGAAAAGCATAAAGAACAAAAGAATTGGTCTGAGTACCTATTGTTTTCTGTCAAGTCCAGCATGCCTTTGTTTTTCTAGTTACTCAGAAGAATGTAGACCAACCTTTTTGGGGTTATATATATGTTTGTGTGTGTTTGTATAAATATATATATATGTGTGTGTGTGTCTGTGTGTATGTATGTATATACATGCACATATATACATATAAATATATGTATATATGTGTACATATATATGTGTGTGTGTGTGTGTATGTATGTGCATATGCCATTACTATGACATCTTTGTTTGATAACATTCATCAAACATTGTTAAAGTTATATCTTAACAAGAAAGGAAACCCACAGGAAAAAAGTCAGAAATATAGCTATAGACAAACAAAGGAAGGAAAAAAAATCACCTTAGGGTAATTTCTATTAATTTCTTATATTTTGAATTGGACCTTCTAGTAAAATCATATAAATAGGATGGGGAATTAGTTACGAATGCAAAAGTATAAAGATACTTTAAAAAAGCAGATCTGCATTTAGAAGGTCAGACTACATAGATCAAGAGGGAAGTAATCTGTGCCTGAAGATGACTGTTGAACAAGATGGTTTTGAGAGAGAGAATTCAATCACTCATTAAAAAGCTCAGGCTATTAAAAGGCCAGCAGTAGAAATAATGTGATTTTTTTTTTAAGGGCCTCAACATTCTGTGGAAGATATGGGAATGAAATGATGCACAAATATTATTTAATTGAGAAATGATAGCTTCTGTCCTAATTGTTGTTGTTCTTAGGTGAGAGTGCTGATGAGGGGGGCAAGGGGAAGTACATATTCTTTTCCCTTCACCCATAACATAGATTGTGAGTGATTTTTCAATAATCACCTTACTGACGTATTTGAATGAACATTCTCATTCTCCACTAGAAACACTGAAAAGAAATTGGAAGATTATAAGAAATGAGCATATTTTCTACCGGCCTGAAAATAGGTCAAAGGCACCAAGAAAAGTCTACAGTGCTGAAGGAAAAGACAACCTGGTAGTAGTGAGACTGGATGAGAACTTACATATATTTTCATTAAGGTTATAATCAGGATAGAGATAATTTTAAAAAATTGGCAGATTTTGCTTGGAGTCCAGCCTACTTTGAGGTAGAACAGACCATCCTTCTGTTCTTCAAAGAACACTGAAGACTTTCATCTCTAAAACTTATGCATGTGAAAATGCTTAAGTAAAAAGTCTCAGTTCATTTTCATCCTAATTCATGCATCCTTACAGATTTGATGATTTCAGTTCTAGCTATTCCCTTTGAATTATCAATCTTCAAAGTTTTTCCTGAAGTTAACTAGCTCTTCACCAGATGTTTGCACATACATAATGTAGTATAAAACAAAGAAAGCAGAAAAGGTAGTTTCACCATGAATGTTTGTAGTCCCAGGTAGACAAACACTATTTCTTATTCAAGACTTTCCACGTACAAGAAGCTGTGCATTTCCTGTTTGTCTTCAATCCAGTTCAGCTAAAAATAGAACATTTAAAATCAAATAAAATTGATAGGACTCATATTAACTATCTTCTGGGTGGTATTCAAGGCTTTTAATTTTATTTTTTTTCTCCTTAAGAATCAAAATTTACAAACTTTACTGTGACATAACAGCCTACTAATTCTTTAAGTCCAGGCTTTGTAAAAATGGCTGATGCTTCTTCTCTTGCTTCTTTGGTATGTCCTGTTTTCTTATGGTGAACCATGAATAGCTAAACTAAATAACTATGTATTTTGCAACTTAACTCACATGATATGCTGAAAACAAAATAGCTGATTAGTTGAAGCTTCATTCAGATCAAGATATAAATTTGTGGATGATTTCTGAAGAAAAGTCTTCTTAGTCATCTTTGTATCACAGATGTATGCTCGTCACTTCAGAAGAAATGGGTTATTGTCTTGATCCAGTTGATTTTGCAAGGTCTCCCTGCTCCCTGGCAGCATTTTGCTACTAGAATTTCAAGTAAGGTTATTCTGCTTATGTGAGACATAAACTGTAAGGAATTTAAGGATTTTAGAGGACCTGAGATTTTAGTTAGAGATAAGCTTTATTGGAGTTAATCAAAATAAATCAGTAGGCCTTGATGAAGTTAAGAGTTGGTAGTTAACTAATAATTGATTGCTTGTCAACATAATGGTTGGTTAGCTGGGTTTATACTGAAGAATATAGAAACTGATAAATAGCTTTTAGGAACATAAGACAATTTAGGCCTCCTCTGTTCTGAAACCAATTGAAGACGGGGAATGAGAGTTCTACCAAGGGTTCATTTGTCATATTTGCATTGAAAAGGTAGAAAGGTCAGAACGAGGAAGACTTCATTTACCACCTCATTTTGGGACCCCTTCCCATGAAAGGGACCACTGACCCATTTCAAGGAACAAACTGCACATGCTTAATAGCTCTTCAACTAATTACCATATGAAACTGGGAATGGGATGTACCAAAGTTATGAATATGCATTTGTATTTTGGGTATTCAATAGTTGTATAGATAAAAGGATTCTGTAATCACCTGTAAATTGCACTGTGTATTTGGGAGCTATCCTGCACACTGCCCAGTGTCGCAATTAACATACACTTTCTATCTTCAAACTGTTAGAGAGTCTTTGTCCTTCACAGTTGGATATTGGTACTAGATCAATATCCATATTTTTAATAAATCATATGACTATATTTAACTAAGTGTCTGTACTGGAACCTAGAGCTTGTGTTATGCTCAAACAGAATGTTCGCAAGCTAAATTAAAGAAAATGAAAAGCTGCATTCTTTTTACAGTTAAGTATACACAGGAAGTTTTTTGATACATAAATAGAAATAGCTTACAAAGAAATTGTTTACAGACGCAGTTATTTGAAAACAGAGCTGAAAAAATAAGGCTTGAATGACTTTCAGGAACAAGCAGCAGAGAAAATTCCTATCTAAAAGCTCTGATACAATCAAGCAATAGAGATTTCAAGACTGCATGAGTACCTGACATTGGACATTAAAAGCCAAAGTATTAAATTGCTGAAACTCCAAGAAGCCTGAGTCATCTTGTTAAGTGCTGGATTTGTAACTATTTTAAAAGATAAAGCTGACAGAATCTGTGTGAAACCATTTGGAATATTTTCCCATCAAAATGCAAAGTTTAATACTAGTCCAGACATGAAGCTTAAAACAGTATATTCCTTAGCTGATAATTGGAACAGCTGTACAAACCCGAGTGGGCAAGATTTGAGCTGAGAAGGGCAAGCTGTGCAAAAGATAGAAACAGGAAAGATTAAAACAAACCTTGACAGATGGGACTTTTTTTTATACAATGAATCATAAGCAAACAAGGAGGAGTTGCAGAAATGATTGAAAGAAATAGTGTGACAATATCTATCCAAAGAAGGTGTAATCTTTTAGCAATCATGGAGTCAAAAAACTGTAAGAAGAGTAAAAGCAGAACCAATATTAAAAAAAAAAAAAAAGACAAAAAAAACACAAAACAACACTTAATGGGTAGAATTTCTTGAACTGAATATTGAACATATTTTTTTGGTGCAATATAAATTGCTGTCATTTTGAAGCAATTGCATAACAGTCAAAATGGAATCAGAAAGTAAACTAACAAAACAGAACCTGCTGCTGTGCTGGCAACAACAGTCGTGTTCTCGTTTCAGTTGACACTGTCAGATGGTACAGCAAGTTTCAGGACTCAAGTGTTATATGCTTGGTTCTTATCAACTGTACAGGGAAGATTTAGCTACTATGAAATACTGCATTGCACATTTTTAAATGATGATCAGAGTTAAATTTTTAAGTAAGGGTAGAGAAAAGAAATTGTCACATTTCAGGATTAACAGTCATGTTTATGGCACAGTAAAATAAAACTGGGTTTGATCTACAATAAAGATTTGCACTTGAGAATTCACTCACTGCCTTCTCAATGGCAGGTTGACATAACATTTTTCAAGATCACTTGGAACATTTATTTTTTAAAGATTTCTTTTTTGCTGTCTCTGTGACTAAATATAGAATAAAGTTAAAACTACATGTGATCATTGACCTTTTGCAGTTCTTGTCTTAGTTCTGTTTAAAAGGAGTGGAGATAAACAAAGTACCTATTTTTATTTATTTTCTGTATTATCTGAGCCATTTTTCATTAATGCCCTTTCTTAAAACATCTTATTTCTCTGCAAAACTCAGTTTCAAATAACAAATCATTAATTTTGAATGTTTCCCATAAATATTATTATACATATTGTTCAGAGTCCATGAACATTTAGGAACATAAATATATTTTTTAAATTAATTCAATGGTCCTCTCTTTTTACAGGAAAGCCTCAAAAGTAATAAAATCTCAAAAAAATCATTGAGTATTTAGAGAAGAATGAGTTGTTCAACCAAAGCTACATCTTATTTATTCTGTTTAAATATGTGTGTGTGCGTTTTTTCTTAAGCTAGCACAGGAAATATTACTGAAAAATAGATATGATTTTTATTCTAAAATTATTTGCAAAGTTTTGTCTTCTACATGAACAGCTCATCTATAATTGTTTGAAATAGTTTAATGAATGTAAAAAATGGAAGTGTAAAAGAATTAAAAGAATTGAAAGAATTTGCTTGTATATTGATAATTTTCTGAATATAGGAAGTAAAATTGATTTTATATAACATAGTACTTGCTGAGAATATTAATCCTCATGTACACAGTAAATCTGATGCAATCAAGGAAAATACAATACTTTATAAGATATGAGAATATGTAATTCCAGATGCTTATATCCTCTGTTATTAAGCTTCAGACTTAAAAATTGTTTTTTGACACATTTGCATTACACCTTCATCAGTCTGAGTCACTTTACTTTTAAATCTAAATTTTCAATGTCTTCTATTATTGAACTGCAAATTCAGCCTCTACAATAATCTCTGAGTAAGCATTGTCAAAAAAAATTTATGTGAATTTTATGACTATTAAAAGTATTTATTAGATTTTTCTCTGTGTCTACTGGAAAAGAAATATATCAAATATAAAGTCTTTCTTTCATGAGAGATAGAGCATTCTATGAAACTTAAATAAAATTTTCCTGAAGAATGTTACAGCTAAACATAATATAAAAACAGAGCTATATTTTATCTTGGTGTTTTTATAGGTTTTATTGCAAAGAAAATACAAGGTAGTTGTCAAGTCTTAAAGGAAGTATGTACTTTCTCGTTATAAGGTTGGAAGAACCGTTATTTTTAAGAAAAGTGTAAAAAATAATCTTCAATATACTATTCATATGCAGTTGATTTGTCCTATGATAGTGAGAAATACATAAACACATGAACATATATACACAAACATGAACATATAAAAAAGAGTAAACTTTTCCAGAGATTCTTAGATTTCAAAAACATTGCTCTAAATACAAGCAGCAATTAGAAAAAATATATTCTTAATTTATCACTCAAATTCTTTTTTTTACAATTTCATCATCACTGTCTTTGACATGAAAATTTTTGGTAGTAAATATGCCTAATTCCTTTTTTGTTAATAATTTGGACCATAATAAGAATAGGAAAAAGTTTAAAAAATTAAACTTTCCTTTTTTCCCAAGGAGAGACTATTAGTCAGAATGTAATTTGTGTTACAATTTACATCAAGATCTGATTAGTTAAAAGAGAAGTTCTAAAACCAGAGTTGGCATAAATGAAGTTTTCTTGTAGCAAAAACCTACTTTTAATCAGATTTCCATCACTTGTGTACCTCTCAAGGAAAAAAAACCACAGAAATAGATATAGGATTAAATACTATGATGCATGATGTGGGGCATCAGTGTGCTACCATAACACCATAAAGTATTTTTCTCAACTTTGAATTGAGTCTGAATTAGCTTAGTTACCCAGTTAGCTATAAAAATTTGCTCATATTTACAATATATTTCACTTGAAAGTGAAATATTATGAGGCGTTAGAGTTGCCAGTGAAAGAATGCTTATGATGGAACATTTTTTTTTGTCTAGAAGAGTCTTGTCACTTGCCAGTGGGATATGACACTACAGAGCATTAAAGGTAGGTACCAAGAGCTAATAGACAGATATTTCCTAAGAATACAGCTAAACAGCATGGTTAAACTTAATTGCAAGTACAAATGGGAAGATATACATAAGGTCCTGATACTCAGACTTGTTATTATTATCAGTGTTTATCGACGCTTTTAAATAAGCTCAGGTAGAATTATACTTTAAACAGAGATTCCTTTAAGACGTGGTGTCATTAGATTTTTCCAAACATCCCTGGGAAATACTGTTCCACCTGTTAAAAATTTAAAGGCAAATATTTGCTGAGAAAAAAGAACTTTAAACTTGAAAAATGTTTTAATTAAATTGTAAATAACTCTTGCTCTGAACAATAACTCTTGCTCTATTGTGAAAACTCTTAGAGGACGAAATAGATGTTATTCTTTACCTTGAGTAAGCACTACAAATAGTCCTCAAAATTGTTAAAAAAGGCATTAGGCTGTGGACTTTATGAACACAGCCCTGGTTACTGTGCAGTGATTTCCTTGAAAGGTAGCTAATTGCACAAATTGATCTGAATATTTCCTCAAAGAGATACAAATTGTTTGTCCATAAAACCTAATCTCAAAGAATTTCTGATCAGCATTAAGTAATTACATCATGACCAAGTAGTAGAAATATGATATTGATCTTGAGTACCGCTTTCATATGTTACTTAATATAAAACATCAGTTTGATTATAAGTTAGTATCTGCCAGAACCTACTCAGTCTGCATGTGAAAGGTGCTGACAGGCATTTTCTAAGTAACAGTTTTGTAAATCAGCCGTGGACTTCAAGCATATGTGTAGAACAAAAAATAAACACCTGGGTTAGGTAACACATTAATGCCTTCCAATATAAGCAATTCAGTTCTACTAAAATAAGATTGTAAAACTCTTATTTCTCTTTGCCAAAATGGGGGATGTACTAGAGAACAAAATATTGAGGAAATGAAACAATATGTTTCATGATATTTTTTTCAACATCCATATCTTCTCTCATAGCCAGAGATTTAATGAACTTTTCACTTTATCAGCACTGTTATTGAAAAGAGTATGGACTACTGTGCCCACTTTGGTATTAGTAGAAAACTTATACAACAGTCAGTTTAGTGGTTGTTATTTAGGATTTGAAGTTACTGCAACATTTTTAGTAATACATGGGAAGGCTTTGTAAGAATTGTTGCAAGAGTTTTCTTTGGTCTTCATAATAATTTTATAATACAGATAAGAAAACCGTTTGAAATCTATTTTTCATAAAGACTGAAGAAATTTCAGCTTCTTCCAGTTCTCCTTCTTGGTGGTGATATTACTTGATTAATTCTTTGTCTAAGAACTACATTCTACTTATTTGTTTGAAAGTTTCAAGCTTGGGAATGTGGGAGGCAAGGAGGTGGGGTGGCAGAAAAGACAAAATATTTGTATATAACTTTTTTTAATGTGAATAAGAAACAAATTCCAGATAAACTTATATCTGGTACATTACAATCCAATAATTTTTTAATACATTCAAAAGTACAGAGGAGTTACAAAGTGAAATCAAAGTTATTTAATTGTTTCTTAATTTTATAGAGTTTATTTTTCCTCCTGTGCTTTCTAAGGGTATTTTCAAAGTGCAAACAAACGGGAAAACTAACTTGAAGCAGTTATGAACTTCAATATCATTACAGAAACAAGATAGGGATAGATTAACTATGCATGTCTTCTCTGTAGTAGATTCAAGTAAAGACAAATCCAAAATATTCTTTAAAATGTTTCAAGAGCTTAAGCCTTTTCAAGATGGATAATTCAGGACAAAAAGAAGAGTGACAGTGTATTACCTGTCCAGAATTATCTGTAGAGGCTATTTCAATGGTATAGCAAATCTGAATGAATGTCTTATATACCAAATCATGTAAGCTTATAACACAGTGATGCCTTTTTAAACAACACCATAAAATAAATAGCAGATTTTTTAAAGCTGTTTTCAAAACTTTGTGCATATTTTGTCCAAGACTGCTATTATAAACCAATTACTGCTGCTGAAATGGATATTGGGATATTCAAAGATCTCTCTGCAGGCAGAGTAAAAAGATTTGGTGCACCTGCGGTTTAAACTAAATCACTCAGTGGTTTGTCTTCACTGTGATTGTTTTCACAAGAGAATTGAAGGGATAAATTAATATGAATGAAAACTGTTCTCAAATATCAAGCATAATTTTCCACACTGTTGTGGTTAGATGTCTTTGAAAGTACTACAATAATAGCAATGGACCCACAGAGATACAAAGTGGGGTATTATATTCTGCTACAAATTATTCTGGGAAAAAAAAATGTCTAACATGGATATTAATAAAAAAAAGGAAAGCACAAGGAGTAAAACAACAGTATATATTTTATTCCTTAGGATATTATTTTTTGTAAAGGTCCTATAAAGTGACACTGTTAAAGAATGTACAGTTTTTAGGCCAAATTTTTGAGATTACCTCAGACGTTGAGAATTGGCAAAGATTTTAGGCTTAATAAAAAATATTTACACACTGTGAAATATTATAATTATGTAGATTGAAAATTTATAGGTGATTTTATCACTGTACCCTTTTTATCACTGTACACTGTGTACTTTTATCACTTATACTTTAAAATTTTGATGGGCCCTGGCTGTGCCTGTTGGAAGTATAACCAATGGATGCATACATGCTGGGTGGTGCCACCCAAGTCACTGGTCAAAGGAGACCTGGTTTAAACTGGAAGTCAGCAACTCTGACCAGTCAGATATGGTGTACCATGAGGTGCTTTCTCCACAAAATGCCCAATCTCCCTCCCCACAGCTCATACCCCAAGTCATTCTTCAAAGAAAGAAGCATTAATAAATATAAAAATAAGGTTTTGCTGCGGTCTTCCCTTAACTAAATTCATGATCCTCTGATTTTCCCTCTCCATTTTTTGAACAACTGTACAACTAAGGGTCTGGTATTTGTCAGCTTCCACGTCACAGCCTAGAATTTGGTTATCAGCAATAAAATACTGTGCATTTAAGTTCTTGAGGTGTTCCTCAAATTTAGCTAAGAACTAAAATAATATATTGATGGTTGTTTTAGGGTTTGTTTGGCTTGGGTTTGGGTTTAACTTTTTCTTCATTTTGTCTTTCCTCTCAAGTACATACAATGAAACCTGTAGGAAATTCATGATATAAAAGAGCAAAACACATTTCTTTCATTGCAAATAGGCTAGAAAACTCTAGACAGTGAGGTAACTGAAAAATCAGGAAACAAAAAGACTGACTTCTTTCTCAG
The DNA here is from genome assembly GCF_963513975.1 of Fringilla coelebs. Classification (NCBI taxonomy): domain Eukaryota; kingdom Metazoa; phylum Chordata; class Aves; order Passeriformes; family Fringillidae; genus Fringilla; species Fringilla coelebs. The sequence goes on along the minus strand of NC_140029.1, from coordinate 22,948,430 downwards.
ACTGAAACAGGGTTCCTCTCAGTTTGCTGAGGCTCCCTCAATGCTGCCAGCTCTATGTATTTCAGACACAGAGTAGGTGTTTTAGTGATGCTCCTCACTCTTTTGATTGAAGCACAACTGAATTTCTGGCTTTATGGAATTCTTGGAAAATAACCACTGTTTATGCAGAATCCTCTTTGTGTGAAATACTGAGCAATAATGGGAAGATAATATAAGAAAGCCAAATAAGTCAAGGCTCAGGATGTGTATTACCAATGTATAATACTATTTCTTGTTGTGCTAATATTGACAAGTTCATCAGCGAGACCCAAAACTTGTGAACTGCTAAATCCAGTGACTAAGGATTTTTTCTGCCATGTGACATTCTGGGTCTTAAATGTTCATCCTAATTTGGCATCATTTGTAAATAACCATTTTAGCATGGTATTAGCAGTGGTAACAATTTCTGTAGATAGTGGTCATGACTGTTAATCTCCATGACCAATGGTAAACCTAAAATAAGTCCTAAAATAAGTCCTAAAATAAGGACTGAACGATGTTTTAGCAAGCATTCTGATACAGAATTTGTTTGAAAACCAAACTCAGTGATATGAATTTAGCCACAACATAGGTTAAGCTACTTTAGCTTCTAGATTTGAGTTGTTTGGGGTTTCTTTTCTGTGTGGCTTTGGTGGGCAAAGGGAGGATGTTGTTGTGTAGTTATTTTTAAAATTATGTCAGGAACTATTGGTCAAGAAATTATCTTTTCTGTGTATGCAGAAGCTGTTTATAAAGGATCTGATTTGTTCTATTGCTTTGTTTATTGTCTTATAAGCCTTCACTGCTCTTGCTAATGCATTGTTTGGACCCAGGAATTTCTTACTTATGCTACGTTATGAATCCTTCACTTTGGATGAACCTTTCACATTCAGAGAGTGCTGATGTGCCTTGACTTCCAGACAGGCAAGGGCACAGTGGAGTGCTGCCTTGCCAGACTGCACAGCTGCACTGGTAGCTACTGCCAGCTCTGCAGTAACTTCAGTGTAAATAAAGCAGTCTCTGAGCAGTTTGAATTTGTTGCTCAACGTGACATTAGCTCAGTAGTGGAGATGCATTTGAGCAGTTGTCAGCCCTGGAAGGCACACCTGTTTTCCAGTGTTTGAGACTTACTGTTCACTGTATTATTTTTAGAGTCGTGAGGTTCAGAGCCTCTTGGCTTAATGTATCTCTCATGGATCATTTATAATATGTGCTAGATTTCTGCCCTTCCCTTCTCATATAAAACATGATATACATGATTTTGAAACTTCAGTAACTCCTGTTTAGTTTTGTTTTACATCAAGATTGGATTCAGAGTGGTAGCTCTAAAGCTAGATCTCTACTTTCTGTTCCTAATTACTGTGAATTGTCTTAATAAATTAAAAGTTCTATTAATGAATTTATGACATATTCCATTGCAAATTATATCAAACTATGTTTTTATTCTCTGCAATTTTCCCATGTGGTTGTAAATAAATTAGTGCATCTCTGTTATCATTGTTACTCTTTGTTATTTATTTCTAAATCTGACTTTACAATGTAATGAAATTGAGATATAAGAACATTGCATATATATATACATCTCTTTATTTAAAGTACAAATCCGTATATTATCTTAATATATACACAGTGAAAAAAAGGCACAAAAATCTGTGAATACCTTGCTTTTGTGTCATGCCATTCAAATGGCAAAGAAAAAAAACCAATTTCATTTCTGATGGAAAAGATTAAAGAAATTTAATAACTCAATGAAGCTAAGACAAGGCAAATTTGCTACATGTCAAAATGTAGAGAATATAAAGCCACAGAAATGACAGCTTAATCTCCAATAGATACAAGAAGGAAAAAACAGGCAATATGTCAAGGAATCTAATCAATACTGTACAAATCTATGTCAGAGATTAGTTGGTATAGATAGAGCTGGAAATACAGAGAACGCTTAAAGAATTGATAAAAGGATGCTGCGTGCAACTGTATATGAAATCTAAGGAATATGAGGAATTCACATGAGAAGGCATTATTATAATCTATAAAAGTAAAGAAACAACATAATATGTCAGCCTACTGTCTGAACATGCTTGCTAGATTGCACTCAAGCTGTACAAGCCTTATGTGAATATTTTGATATATCACAGGTATAGCTTTGATATATTTAGCTGTTGGGGAGTCTCAGTAGAAAGGTTTCTCACAGACTCATATATGAGAGTATGTTTTTGCAGGGGTGCATGTGTGTGTACATGTAAGGCAATGGAGTATTCAAAGACTACTATCCAAAGCAAAACCAGTCTAGGTTAGTCATTATCAAGACAATGATGTAAAGATTTGGGGATTTTACTGATTATCTCCAAACTGATGGAGACTAACATAGGACTACTTTAGCTAAAACTGAAATGAGGTGTATTGGAGAAAGCTTCTTTGCAAGATTTCCTCCCCCCATTCCATTTTCTGAGCCATATTAAATATTCTTTCCTCCTTCGTACTCTAAACAGTGAATAAGACATACTGCTCTTTCTTTGCATGATATTGTTCTCTCAAACATCAATATTGTAATGCTGCTATAACTAACAACTAAGTTTTGTCAATAAGGCACAGGCAGAAAGAAAGAAAGAAAGATTTTGGTGAGTTTTTTGAGGGTATGACAGGGATGGGCCCTGCTATCTTCAAGATAATATCCACCATATGTAATGAAATGAGGCATCACATGCAAAAAAGTCATAAAAAGAGCAGAAAAGTAGGAGAATGAAATGGAGAAAAAATAATTTGAGTACTTTAGTTACATTACCTACTTGATGTGTTAGAACATGGATAAATGTCCTGATCCTTTGGCAGCAAAGTAAACCACGGTATATAAATCATAGTCATTAAGCTATTTAAAATTATAAATGGTTTTGCAGTTTCCCCTTGTATTATTTGAAACTAAAGGAATTCTTGTTTTGTTTGGTTGGGTAGAGGTTTTTTGGTGGTTTATTTTTTTCTTTTTTTTTGGTATGTGAAGGCCTAAGACATTTTTTCTTACTTGGAATGATCTTTCAAACAAGAAAAGATGCATTAACTGGCTTCATTATTTTTTTCTGTCTAAACTAAGCTTTTAATTGTAATAAAATGCACCCTATTTCTCCCTAAAATCCTGTTAATCTTTCATTTTAATGCTATAATCCCATCTAAACTCTGGCTGACTTCAGCACAGAATTTCACTTTTTGCTTTTCCCTCTCTTCACTAGTGATAGAATCAGAGAATAACTTTTGAAAGGAAGAGTTATCACTCATCATCTAATGTTAATGGAAGATATGCTTGGGGGAAAGAGTTCTACTTCCTTATAGCAGTTTCAGTATTGAGTCTGACAGGCTGTCTATTTTAACTGCAGTGGAGTTTGCTCCGTGGGATTTTTAGGTTTTTGTTTGGTTTGGGGATTTTTGTTTTGTTTTGTTTTTTCTCTTGAAATCTTTTCATTTAAAAGAGCCTATGAGTAGTACCATCTAACTCTTAAACCAGAAAACAGAGGTACTCAGCTTTAATTGGCTCATTTTTCTTCTATCCATTCTTGGCGTACAGGTCAATATCCCAAAAATTATTGTATCTCAATGATCCTCTGAGGTTCTTCATTGATTTTAGAAATTAACATAATGTAAACTATTTGCATAGAATATATTAATGGTGTGTTGATATAGAATCTGTACCAATTTGAGAGTCTGTAGCCAACTGTCTTTTTAAAATTAACTTAAATAGAGTACTTCAGTTGTCTTCACTCTAAGGCTGTCAGAAATGAAAAAAGGATTTTCCAAATATCCCAGCTGCATACTGTGAAGCAAATTTTTACCCTATAGTTTCCATTTCTTGACGGATACAAAGGTTTACCATGTAACTAGAAATTCAAATAAATGAAAAGAATCAAAAGAAAATGCAGGCCATACCTAGGTACTTAGGCAAAATAAGCTGAGTAAATCAGTTTTGGTTTTACCAGCCTGGTCAGATAGATAATTTTATAAAGAGACCATATATCTTGATGGCTTACTATTGTAATAATTCCTAAATTAATGACCTTGCTGTTCCATAAAATTTTATTGTATTCAGGATTTTAATATAGGGCCACCAATGTCAGCATTTATTACTAATAACTGAAAAATGTAATATCAAATGAATGTTCAGCAATCTTTCTGCTGGAATTTAATGAGGGTGAGATGGAAGATACCAAGTAAATTATTTGGTGCTTGCTGAGAGTTAAAAAGTAAGAATGGAGAGGAATACTAACCTCTCAGCTGTCATAAGTCTGTCTCTAAATATTTGCAAATCTGAGACTTGAATTCATAATTTGAACCTCAAATACATTAGTTTCAGTCTTCCCATGTGGTTCAAACAATAGCCTCTTATTTCAAAATAGATGAAGAGAGAATATTGAATTTACAGTTTTCTAATTAGGCTATTAGTCCAAGAAATGAGAAACCTTGCAAAGCTACCTCTCTGTAAGTACAGGATCATGAGATAGCTTCTCTTAACTTCAAACTTACCTTTGCTTTGACACTCAGATCATCCTTGGAGGTAGAAGGTGTATCAGACTGAGGGAGGCACAGCACACAGGTCTCTCCAGTCTGGCAGGAGCCTGTCCCCCAATCATGCAGATACACACATGTGTGTGGCAGTCACATCACCACCAGTATGGCAGGTTCTGTGGCCATGCTCAGTTCAGCCTTGCAGTGCATGCTACGGATTTAAATCAACACCCCACAGGGGAAAATAGAGATATTTCTGTTGTGCAAGTCTGAGCAACCACACAGGAAGAACCTCGGTTCCCAAAATAACTAGCATCCAATGAAATAATTTTTTTATATAAAATTAATATTTTTAATTTTCATTTTAAAGTTTAAATATTTAAGGTAAAAAAAGTGAAAATTATTCCTTAGAAATCAATAGCTAAATTCTAATATTATATACTACTGTTTTTTTTACTATTTTTTTATTTCCAGTCATATTTAAAATGTCTGTGTACATCAATTAGTACATGCAAATCTGCAGTTGTCAAAGTGAAACCTTAGGAAGAACCAGCTTTTCACTTTCTGAATGCTATTGATTAGATTTATTTCAATCTCAACCTATCCTTATTCTTTTATTAATTTTTTTATCCCTCATCAAGTCACATAAACGTAATACCTTTTAAAATTGAGGGATCAGTGCTTGCAATTGGTGAATGCACATGCACATGTGACCCTCTAAACAAAAAACTAATGAAATTTCTGCACCATATCACCCTTCAACCTCTATATTCCACATTTTGTAAAATTAAAGATGATTAAATCCATTAAGTTGTTTAATCTATGGAAAGCATGTGTGTGTAAGAGTCGCAGGAAGAAAAATGTGGAAACCTATACTTACATAAACTTACTGCATAAAATGCCTGGATTGGCCTTGTAAACTGCAATACTGACTTTCTGGAAGGTGGAATGAGTGGAAGACATAAGTATGTAGCTTTTTGACACTCCTGTTCTAATCTGAGACTAGAAAAGCCTGCGTGCAACCATGGGTGAGGTCCTGCACCTTGCTTCAAAAACTTTGCTCTGGTAAAATATAGAAGAAAGGGTAATGCAATCCATACTAGCAAGTATAGGAGTGTTTGATAGACATTGCACAGATGTACACTCAGAGTGATCTGATAACTGGGATTCCCTGAAAAATCTGGACAGGGAATCTGGATATTTGTCCAATATCCAACAATATTGGACAAAAAAATAAAGTTGTTTGGTTTGTTTTTTTTTCTTTTTTTTTTCCTATGAAATCTTCATAGTTTACTTCTTCTTATAGCATAAATATCAATAAATGCTGAGAGAGGAACAGGAAACAGAAACACTTGTTTAGAAATGGATGCTTTGTTTCCATGTTTGTCTAAATTTTGAATTTTTTTTATCACAACAAAAATATTAACATATATAAAAATCAATTTCTAGCCTTTCTTTTTTGAGTGTTTGGATTCAGATTGTCAGATTTATTTGACAAACCCAAAACTCTAAAAAAACCTGCCATTACAATCTAATAATTCTTTACTAAGACAACAGGATAATTTATCAGAAGCATATTTCCTGGGAAAAAAATGCATACAAGACACCATTTTCTATTCAAAATGTCCCAAAATATCTTCTCTTAATACTGTGTCTTCTTATTTCACACCAAAAATCAAGTCAGGAGCAAAAAATGAAATATGGAGTTTGCTGAGGAGTAGTCCTTAGCAAAAATAGTCTTCAAGGTGCAGTTCATCAAGATTTTACAGGGAATAACTATTCAGCTGATTGTTTAAAACCAACCATTTCACAGAAGCTTTTTCTCTAAAAGGCTAATTGTTTGCAGTGAAATTTTCTCAGTAAACTACTCCTTGTGTCTTTCCACTGCTATTTTAACAGTGTGATAAATTTAACAGATTATGAATGCTATGGAACTGACAACAAGAAACTGCTTAACAACTTTCTCTTGATATATTTTTAACTGAGATGTAGCTTCAGTGACTTAGAAACGTTCTCATTAGGACAAAAAAATGTGAACATGAATTTTCAGTCACTAAAAATGATTAGTCTTCTTCACAGTTCGTAAAACATCTCCATCCAGTCTTTAATACTAGTTATTTAATTTATTAATTATTCATCTTCTGTGTTTATCATTAGTTTTAATTCTTGCTATAAATGAGAGTGACAGTGCAGGAAATGAGGGGTGGATAGGCAAGGGGAAGAGAGCTTAACTGCTGTTCTTAGCACTATCAACTAATCACAGAATATGAAATATTTCAAGAAATAAAAGGAAATTATTCCCGCTCATCTTTTCTTTATTCCAGAAATTATCTTTCATACAGTCAAATATGAAGACATATCAAACAAAGAAAACCACAAATAAATGGAAATCCCAAATAAGGAAGCAAACAAAACAAACCAAAGCATCAAAACAAAACAAACAAAAAAAACCCAGCTAACTAAACAAACAAACAAAAAAACCCAGATGGAAATTGATACAAGTTAAAATTCTGCTCTTCCACCTCCTAAAAGCAAAATGAAATAAAACCTCACAAATAACCAGCCCACCAAAAATCCATCTTTCAAAACCTCAACAGTAAGATGTCCTATCTTTTGTTATAGATTAGGAGGATCTACCTGCCCTGGCAGAATTTGTAATATCTTTTTCGTACTTTGAGTTTTTACTCTGGTTCATAGACATCCCTAATTGCTGAATGATCATTTTTCTTGATGTGAAGAGAAAATGGAATTACCAGAAAAAATTACTCTCCAGTCCTATCTCTTTATACTCATCCAAGATGATCAAAGAACAGGGCAAAGTCTGCCCTTCTATTTTTTTTTTCCTTTTTTTTTGCCTCCTCTCAGGATCCCAAATTCCATCATTTCACACTCATCACAGCAAAGCTGCATCCAGCTTCCTATTCTCACCAAGTTCATTCCGGTGTGTAAGTATCAGCTATTGAGTCTAGCAGAGTAATTCCCTCCTCAGCTCTGCAGTCTCCTCTGCCAAGATGTTGAAATCAATGAACTCTAAAAATTTTCTGTCTTATTTGTGTCATACTGTGATGTTCTTCCAGCAGGTATAGGACCAGGGCTGGTAGGCGCAAGGTTTCTTCCAGTTCTTGAAGAAGGCCTCACCAACTTCTTCCTCCTGACTCGTGAGTCTGTGGCAAACACTCAACACAATGTTGCCCATGTTGTTCTGCCCATTAATCCTGATCAACCAGCTCTGAGTTTGCTCATCACCCATCCTAAGGCAGAGCTCCACACAGTCTCACTGTTCTCCCGCAAACAGGGAAAAAACTCCCTCCTTGCCATGCCAGCCCATCCTTCACAAAGGGACTGCACCCATTCATGGCAGCATGCCAGCCACGTGAACTATGCCACCAGAGTTGCATGATCTTCTTTCACACAGACCTCTAATTCTTCCTGTTTACAAAAGTAAACCTTGTAAGTTTAAGAAGGAAAGATTCCTACTCCCAAGTGATATATTTTTTTAAAGCTCTTTCCTCATCATTCTCTTCTTTATGAACATGTAGGAGATACAGACTCAAGTTCCTGCTTTTTGTACATTGGGACTAGCTAAGAAATTAATTCACATACCATTTTATGATATTTAACATTTTTATCTTTGCTTACAAATTCTGTAATTTGTGTGTACTGGCCCATGTTGAGCTCCAGTCCAGAAGCCAGGTACCACATTTTAAATTGTTTGATCACCAGCTCCTTATACAACAATAAAACTTTTACATTCAAAACACTTCTCCTCTTTACCATGCTGCTCTCTGAAACCATGGAAGGAAAACCTCTTTGTGTCATTATTAAAGTGTTCACAAAAGTCATTAGAAGAACAGTACTCAGATGCCTTGGGACATATGAGAACTGTCTAAGAATAGAGTCCTCAGAGTAAACACAAGTAGACACTGGTCCTTAGTGCTGCATTCAGCTCCAGCAGGTCGGCCTCAAGATTTTGGCTTTTGATGGCTCCTTCTTAAATGCCTGGTTTCAAAATGGTATTTGGATTCTCTTAATCTCTAAGCTAAAGCACCAAGTTCAAGTTCTTGATGCTTTCCCTGTATTTATCTTTAGAAATATGCGATATTCTGAAACCAGCTGAACTTTAAAACATTTAAAAAGTTGTAATATTTATTGGGAGTTACTAAAATAAAAGTCAAAGCATGCATTGTGAGGAATACAGTCAAAGATACAGATAAGATATTAGCATTATCCCTCTATTGTTTATTATGTAGGAGATTAAAAAAAATCCCAAACCTCCCCGAATATTGTCATTCAGTAGGTTTTCCAGTATTCTATCTTCAGGACACCAAGACATCCATTCAGGTGCCATTGAAGCTGGTAGAAGAGTTGAGCAGGCATATAGTTATGTTTTTCATAGGGATGTAAAGCTGATTATACCTGGTCATTAGTTGAGAGAGATGGTAAAGGTCAAAAGCATGAAACAAAAGAAAAGTCAGAAAGATGGCTGAATAATTAGATTTAGAGATTTCTTATTGCCATTGTTTTTCTTATTCTCATTCTTCTGGTTTGTATTGTTATTATTCTTGTAATTAGCTTTGTATTTTTTGTAATTCTCAATGATTTTGAGAGACTGGAATGATAATGGCTCAAATAATCAGGGCAGAAGCTGGTGATATGCAAACTGCCCAGGGGCAGAGGGTGTAAACACCTGGCACCTCAGGATACAAACTGAGTTTAGACCAAGATAAGGGAAGGGGCTGCTAAGAGTCAGGCTGTGCTCTTTAACATGCCAAAGTCCTTACCCAAATTGCTCAGCTGTGAAAATTCTTCTGTGGAGAAGAATGGGACATTCAGAGGTAGCCTGAACACAATTTTCCATGGACTCATGGACCATAATGGAGCATAAATTATTCAGCTGCTGAGAGGAGGCAGCTGTAACAGCTTAGATCATCAAAGACTCTGGGATGCCTCCAGGGATCCAAAGTATTATACTATCCAGTGTAAAACTCCCTGGTCTAGGGAAAGTACCTGTGTGTTCCCACCTTAACCTGAGTGAATATAAACCCTATGGATGTTGTATTTTGGTGGTTTCCCTTATGGGTTCAAGATTATGACCATCACTTTGACCAACAGACATGGAACTTGCAGCTACCCAGTCTTATTGAGCAGTCCACTGGTGGTGGGATCTTTCTACTCTTTTCCTACTCTCTGTTCCTTCTCTGTTTTCTTAAGTACTATTTTTATGCCTTTATATTTCTATTTAACTATAGATAGTAACCAAAATGGCTACATACCTGCTTTCCAAATTCTAAAATAAACCCACATATAAATATTTGCAAACACTGATTACTCAGTGTCATTTCCCTAGAATCTGTCCTAAGGGATCTCTAAACAAGAACCTGGTTTACTCTTCCCTTCTGGAGTGGGCTGTAACATTGTTATAATAGACTCTATTGGTAATCTGATTTTGTAATTTTCTAAATATTTTTTCTCCAAAATGGGCCTGTCCTAAGAAGCCTATTTTCAGGCTGAAAAAGACAGTGTCTTTTCTGTGTGTCTGTCTACGTCTTCTTCCAGTTTCTTTGGAAGCACTAGAAAATCCAGTATCTGATGTAATTTCTATTGAACAGGTCAGCAAAATCAGTACACCTTTGCAATGTTTTAGGCTTTCATGAAATGTATGTTTGGATGAAAATGTGTAATAATATGAATTTCTTCATTTTATTGCTCATGGAATCTCAGAAATCTTATGCTGCCACTGAAGAATTGTTACTGGTACTCAGACTCTAGGTTGGAAACTAGTTGCATAACTTTTTGCATTCTGTTTATTGCTTATAGAGGAAGAGAACACTTTAAAAAAATTGCCACAAAAATATTGCAATAACCAAAACTTCTAAGTAGACAAAAGTACTATTTTACAATGGTCTATGTGAGATTGGCAATGATAATTGTGATAAGCTCTCAGCCTTATGCTTTTTGTACTAATAGAAATTTTGTTCCAACCACAACACAGAACTGTGTCTCATTCCAGTCAGAGACCCAGATACCCAAATTTTAAAACCAATTTTGTTTGTTTCTGGAGGAGTCAGAGCTTTTTCAGAACTTGTTGAAATCTGCAGCACTCTCTTCCAGTCAAGAGACCAAACATATTTCTTCAGCTTTCTTAATTTTTGTGAAAGTTTCTCTCTTGGGAGATGCTTAAAGAAGAAATACAAGATGACAAGTGCTAGTTGTATCACTTAGTGTGACATGCACTGATATGATGAGGACACAGGGCAAAGGATTCTGCATAGATCAGATGCAGGTTCCTGAACAGACCGAAATAAAATCTTAGCAATTGCTTTACACTGGTTCATGTTTCCAAATATTATTTTTTTCCTACTAGGAAAATGGCTAGAAGATATTTTTAGAATAAAATTTAGCAACAGCCCTGACATTTCTGGGTTTTCTATATAGCATGTGCATGAAGACAGTCTCTAGTGTGGCTAATTCACACAAACAGGTTTGTTCATTGTTGTGGGGCTCTGATAGCATCTTTGATGGACAACTCTGACAACTTCCTGCAGCCCTTTTGGCCTTCCCATACCATCTTCTTTATCTTCCATTATCTGAAAGTTAAACCACACACAATTTTTTTTTCTTTCTTGTTTGAAAATGCAGGTGTTAAAAATTGTGTTAATACATTTTATATTGTTTTCAGCAGGCCTCTGAATGGACAAGCATGTATTTTCTTGGCCCATTTTTCTTTCTCCAGTCCTCTTTTCTGTCCTGATCACCAGTTTTGGTAAGATGGACTTTAAGCTTGTGGAATTATTTCCACTTCATTTATAGAAGTCATGGAAGCTCTGCAGAGGTTAGTGCAAGATTCTAACTCACATATCTACATATTGTTGTCCATTTCTCTTCCAGTACCATGAAGTTTTCAAGCAAATATCTTTAGAAAGACTAACGTGGAGAGAATTATTACATAGGTCTTATGTTTTTTATTTATGAAACAAAAAAATCCTTATGATTTTATTTTTCCTGATAAAAAGGTGATAAAATATTACTGGGAAGAGGTTTTTGGTTTATTTTTTCCAGATTTCTGACTAACTTTAATATACATAGCTATAACATAAAAGCTAGGGGATGTCTCCTGAGGGATAGCATGTATGCTGACAGCTGAATGCAACTAGGTTTGCATTTAAAAATATAAGGTTCTGGATTATCAAAGCCTGTTTGAAGTCCAAAGAACTTAAAATATTTTAAAAATAATCTTACATTTCTTTTTCACACCAAACAAATTTGAAGTTATCACTATTAAAAGCTCAGAAACAGCACTTGAAATACACAATTACTGTTTCCCCATCCATAAACAGTGTATTTCTAGCAAAATTATCAAAGCTGTATGGTCTGTTGGTCTCATAAGGGCTCTTGGGCAGCTTGTGGAACCAGCTCAACTGAGGATACATGGTTCTGCTTCTGGCATGACTAATGCAGTTGGGAAATATGCCAGGCATCAGGCTCTTGAGGGAGGAGGAAAAAAGAAGAGAAAGCTAAAAAGAGCCTGGAGGGGAAGATCCAAGCAAATGAGCCAGCAGGCTTCACGGGAACACCATTTGACATTTGTAGGGCTGTAATGTTAGAAGCCTCCAGCAATACTGAAGCCCTGCTGCTCTAAGGGGCAAATCTACTGAAAAGCAAGCAGTGAACCCCATGGGAACAGGGTTGAAACATGGACATGAAAATGAGCAAGCATAACACATCAATCCTTGTGTTGCACAATAATATAAAGCAGTACAGGAATGGAAGCAAGAGTGAGGGACATTTTTTTATCTTGTAAAGAAAATGTAAGGGATTTCATCTTACAGAAAGTGCAGGTGGCCTTTTGTGATGGGAAGCAAAATGTAAAAAAAAAAAAATCTTAGCCAGACAATTTCCTTGTGAATTTCCTTCTGAATCATCAATGAAAGCAGAGGAACAACTGCCAGCAGTTGCTGCGTTGTCTGGATCCTTTAATTTAAAATAACCTGGCAAAATAGGGTCACCGATGTTGTTAGGAAAGATGCCATGCAATTTCTCTGTCTAAGCTACCTCGGTGTGTATCAAATATAATTCTCCTTTTCAATGAAATGATAATTTTATAGTAAGCTCCTGGCCTCAATGTCAAAAGGGTTAGGTTGGTGATTGCCTAGTTTGAACCATCATTGTTTTTTTCTCACTCTTTTTTATTCCCTCTTCTGTATCTGCTCCTGAAATGCCTCCTACCTTGGGAAAACAGATCTTTATTTATAGTGCTGCAAAGATATTAAGGCTGCTAAACTAAGTGAGTTCTTTAAGGTTCATGGCCAAAAAGGCTGACAAAGCTCTAACTGTTTTCCTCCCCTAGAGGGAAGAGGAAAAAAAAATAAAAAAAGGAAAAAAAGAAAAAAAAGAAAAAAAGAAAGAAAAAACCCCCAAACCTGTTTCTTTTGTTCTAGAAGATGATAAAAACTGCAGTACTGATCATGGACAGTCTCCAGTGTACTGCATGAGAAATTAATTATAGGATCTTGTGACAACTGGCTTTCTACGTGGCTGGGAGGTAGCATTAAAGGCTGTAGGATTTCAGTTTAACAGTTGCTCAGCTGCAATGCAGGTAATTTGAATGAATTATTCTGCTTTCAATATGCAGTGTGTAGGCATGCTCCTTCCTCTGAACTGGTCAAGGTTACAGTGTCATGTAGTGTATCATTTCATAATCCAAATCTGTTACAGGGCATGCTGGCGGGAGGCAATTTGCATTTTACATATTTTTTAGGAGCTTTACACAGATTGTTATCACCAGAATAGTCTGTTCCTCTGTTCCACATCCTATATAACAGGTACAGCCCTCTGTTCAGCCAGTTCACGCTGTCTTTACGCTAGACATGGCTGGCTAGGATATGCATAGTACTCTGCATATGCACAGCAGTAGGTGTCCTAAGTACACCTGGGGGATTGTTTATGTTGTGTGCACAAGATGATGCTGTGTGCACAAGATGTTCTTGTGCACAAGATGTATGTTTTACATGTTTTAATTTTGGATTTTCATATTATTATGGTACAGTGAGACTCAAGTTGCATCACTTCCTAAAACTAAAACTATTAATAACCTGTCTTCTCACATTTCCATAGAAAATCCATCTCATTGTAGGTCATTTGGGTGTGTTCCAATTTACAGGGATTAAAGACAATGATAAGAAAATTAAATTACAGGATATAAATGTCTAACTTACTACCATATTCCTGGAAAACTGGAAAGAAAAAGCTGGATGTGTTTAACCCTGCAATTTATTACAGGAAAAAAAAAATCTTTACTATCAGTTTTATCCCATTTTTGCTAAATAAGATCATTCTGTGTAACCAGCATTAATAAATAAAAAAGGACTATGATTATTATTCTCGCTGTGAAATATGTATCTATTTTTGCTGGGTTTAACCAAAGATTTTCATTATGTTTATAGTTATACCAATGCTGTGCAAGGAGATATGATAACAAAGAACATTGTTTGCAACTTCTGGGGTTTTTTTTTATTGTTACAATTTCAAAATCATCCTGAGAACTGGCCTTCAATAAAAGGAACTGCTCTGTATTAATTTATCTAATTTCAACAAAGGGTAGGGTCTTCCCTAAATCTTGTCTTTTGAATGTAACATTCAGATAAATACACCTTGCCTAACCCTCTGTTTTGCTTTGTTAATCCGTGAATTGAACTTAGCATGAGAAATTTCCTGCCTAGTTCTGAATGCTCTTGTTATTTAAGATATTGTTGCTAACAGGCACTGAGTTGAAAGTACTTTACAAGGCTTGTAAATGGGATAAATATGCTTTTCTTCATAAGTCTATGCCTGGAAGCCTCTTTTTTTTTAATATTAGCACAAGCTACCTTTTGGTCAGGTATCACAGGGGGTGATGTGAGATGTCACACACAGTTCCAACAGTCATGTCAAGAGACAGGTTTGTCATATAAGTGAACGAAACAGCAAGACAGAAAAAAACTGCAGAAAAGAAAATGATGAACGTTGATCTGCTGTGGAAGGGCACCTCAGGCTATTACAAAAATAGACTTTGTTTGGTGCCACTGGCAATGAATACTGCAGTGTTCATTGTTTGTTGAAAAGGATTCTGCTGATGATGGAGCCAAACTGAACACTGAGATCTCTCTGCAGAAACTTGAAGGCATTTTAGGCAACTTTGCTGGAACAGGCCACAGTTCAAAAAAGGAGGACAAAATGTGAGAAGAATCCAGCAAAGAAGCAGTCCTTCAATTGCTGTGTTTTTCTCAACATGGCCATCAGTTTAACCTTGACCAATTACAGCACAGATCAAAATACCAGAGAAGGGTGTCTTTAATGTTATTACTACACCAGTTTTTATTCTAGCCTAGAGTATATCTGCATAATATAGGGGTGCTCCTTCCCATTGACTCTTGTTCATAACAGCACACCACGTGCTCAGCAGTGATAGTGATGGAAATGACATTTTTGGGTTGTGTTTTCTCTTGTTTTTCGTTACTCAGCAAGAGTTAGACTTGGAATATACTCTCAGTCTTCCAGCCCATCTCCAGTGGTAAGTAATACAGAATGGGTGGAGGAAACAGTAATCTTCCCACAATTATCAATAAGTAGCATCTGGTGTATTGGATTAGGTTTTGTCTAATGACTATGGATCAGTCAAATATGCACCTTCTAGTTTTTCCAACTATAACACCATAAATCTGGATATTCTTATATCCACGTAAACATCCTGTGCCTTTTAAAAACTCAGTACAATCTCACCTTCCACAGCCACATATCACACTGTCTAATCCAGCATGTTTAGTGCCAGGGCATTTTGCTTTAGTTTTTAATTGCTTACAGGTTTTCAGAAAAAAACAAATTACACATATAACCGAGTAGGTGAAAATCTTTGATCTGCATGAAAAATCTGATTAATTTTTTTTCTTGTTTTGCTAAGTCTTTTCAGTGTGATAGTTTATACATACTACTGTTAGTGTTAGAACCTTAAATGAAACCAAATAGTGGTATCACAGATATGATAGCTGCTTGTATGTTACAAGGAGAATTCATAAGAACTCAAAAATTGTGCATTTTCAGAATCAGATACATACTTGTGACATTGCTGGAGCAGATAAATAGATCTCTCCCATTGGGTTTTACTGCCCTTTAGTTAGAATTTAAGGGTTCCTAAGGTTTCACATTAGAGGTGATCTGTAAAAATCCAATTTGCTTTCTAAGAAAGGGGTATTGGTGCTAAAATCCTGAAATACAGGTTTTAATCATGTGTTACCTCATCAAATAAGTTTTTGGTGGATTTTGGTGTGGGGTTTTTTGTTTGTATGGTTTGGTTTTGTTGCTGTTTTGGTTTGGTTTGGATTTTGCTTTTGTGGGTTGTTTCTGGGGCTTTTTTTTAGCATGACATTAAAGATTATGCATTTCCTGCACTGGGACGCTGCACAGGAGAATAAGAAAGAGCTGAAGCTTGCAAGTCTCATAGGATAACGTTCAAGAGTTTGGCAGGACCAGCAAAAGTCAGGGTCTGCTTTGGTCTCATCCTTTCTGCTATTAGGAAAGGAACATAGCAAATTATCTTCAAACCTTCCTTGCCATTGATTTACTCCAGAAGGCATATCAAAAGTCAATTAAATCTAAGTGTCTGTGTGAGTGCTCTGGTTCAGATCAGGAGAGAGCTTTTGAAGCATATATTCCAAAGATGCCTTTGAATGTGCCATATTTCCCATGGCAGAACAGCTCTGGGCACAAGCATCATGATTATTGAGGAATTAGTACTGAGCCAGGAAACTAAGATACTTGCTGCTGTGATAAACCAATATACACATTGATTATTTGTTGCAATAAAAAGTGGTAGAGTGCTAAAGTAAGTTTCATATAAATACTTTTTTTTAACTCTTTTTTTTTTCCCTCATGGCAGAAGCAGCTGAGAGAACAATGTATTTGCAAGAATCCAGATGGGGCACCTTTTGTCATTTCCTTGAGTAAGTGTCATCATTTGCTTTCTTTAAGGCACTTCAACTTACCTAAATAACACTAATTTAAAAAGGAAAAAAACCCAAGTGTCTTAAATGATTGTTCTTGAGTATATGCTGGGATTTACTCTGTCATACCCATGCACTTGGAGACAAGGAAGAAGAACAAAATATTGAAAAAATAGGGCTTTTGTGTGGTGGTTGATTCAGCTGAGCTCAGCTGACCCACCTAATTCCTTCACACTGCCAACACATCTAAGAGAAAGCAGAGCAAACTGGCCAGCTAAATACAATGTTAAGTTTTAGTCTCTCTCTTGAATTTACTAAGTAGAATACATTTGTCAGGTAAAATCTTAGATTTTCTAATTGCATGATAAAATGGACATATTTTTAACCTGTCCAACACAACCCCAGAAAAACCATTTTCCACTAGTTTAGTTGGCATGCCAATGGATGTTTCTATATCATCTATACCACCCGAAGTGATTGCCATCAGGATACTGAGGGCACCTCTCCCAAGTCTAGGGGTTTAGCAGTCTGAGTTTGAGGACAGCTCTGATGTTTATAGCTGTCTAGCCTTGAGCCAGAAAGTGGTGGGGAAAAACACCAAACCAACAACTGTGAGAGAGCAAGCTCTAAAAGGAGGCTTGCCGAGGGCCCTCATGGTTTTGGTTGGGAGGTACCCTTAAACTCAGGCACACACTTGGTGTCTTGCTGAACCATGGTACAGAGACACCCTTGCTGGTATTGACCTGACCCCTGATACTGATCCCACAGAAGGGAGTTTCATCCACACCAGAGATTTCTGACACCAACAAAACCTTCCTGAGTTCTCCCATGTGTTAGGCGCAATAACACGTGTGCCAGTACGAAATGCAATGACACTAATCAGTGAAACAAAAGGTGTGTAAAGGGAGGAGAAATTGTTCTCTGCCTCCCTATGGAGATTCCCACAAACTGGCATGCACTACAGGTGTCATTGCGTAAACTTTACGGGGAATGATGTTCTAGAGGACATTATCTTTAAAAAGCGACTATCTGTATCGTTCCTCTCTTCTCTTAAAAATAAATGGTTTTATCTTTGATTTCAACCTGTTGCATTTAAGTTTTGCTTCCATATTTTTTAGCAATAAGAGCCTATAAAGAATATTTATTTATTTGTTCCATTCTCATTGTGAAACCTTAGAAGCCAAACTACAGGTTTTTTCTTATATTAACCAATTACAATGGCAACTACATGCTGTTGTAATGGTAAGGATACTCTAACACGGACAATATTAACTTTTGATGAAACAAGTGTATGAAAATTGCTATTGCTTATCTTTTAGTTATAGTTCAGGGTTATTGTTTCAGTCTTCCACAGCAATTTTTCAATAATGAAAAAGCATTCCATATTTCTATTTCACATAAAATAAAAAATTGTGGGTTTATGTCTTGACATTTTCTTACATTCTTGATTTGTAATTTGCTTTTGTCTAACAGCAACAAGACTAAACAGAATTGGGTTTTATGGCATCTCTTAATAATATTAATATTATTATTATATCCCTATTATATTCATATTTATTATGTCCCTAATATAATAGCTTGCATCAGTTTCCAGTTAAAAAAGTGATCTGTTAAAGATACTAGGGCCATGATTATTACTTGGTAGTTATAAGAAAAATTTCCTATAATTCAAAACATGGAACATTAAATAATGATCTGTAGACAATATCTAAATAAATTGTTGCTTATTTCAATAAGCAATTTTAATATTTAGAATACTTTTAGAGGATCTGCAAATTAATCCCTTACCACACAACATATCACCAACTCACTTTTGATATGACATTCATGTAATTTTTCTCTCATCTTTAGTGGTTCATAAGCACAGTCAAAACAGGAATGCTCATTAGCTTTTTTTCTTACCTCTAAAGGGAATTGAACACATACAAGATTGGAAATACAAATTCATAGGCAGAAATACTGCAGACTCCAATTCATCTTCTTTGTGTTGCACTTCTTTCCTTGATGGTTTCATGTCAAGTTGATGTCTTTTATCCATATGAACAATTACAAAGCAATTTTAGGAAAATGAAGTAAAATCAAACACTGTCACATTTACTTATTGTATGATTCATCATATGACCGATCTATTATATTTTCTATTATGTAAAATCATTTTTGTTTGCAAGGTATTTCTAAATGGTGAATGAAAAGACTTCTCCCCCCTCCCTCCTATATTCAGGAGAATTACTGTTTGTTTAGGCAAAGGTAGAAGCAAGGCCATGGTATGCTATGAAAGATCAAATGAAATGTTCAAATAAATTTTGGAATCTACTTCTATGCTAACATGAACATTGGCTGTTTTAGGTAACATCTCCCCTGGACTTTCCAAAGGGGATAAATATTGCCTGCTTTAGGTAACATCTCCCCGGGACTTTCCAAAGGGGATAAAGAGGTAGGAGTGAACATCCAAAAGAAGTTTTGGTAAATTACACTATTCAAATATTACGTGTGTAGTTAGTTGCACATTAAAGTTTCTGAAATAATGCAAAGAAAAAAGATTAACTTCTTACTTGGCTCCAACACTAATACTATGAAATGGCATGCATAAGCCAGTTAGAAAACAAAAGGGGAAAAAGGGGTAAATAGTGAAGAACCAACCACATGATAAACAGTGTGAATATTTGGTCTACTCTTTCTCATCACTGAATAAAACACATGAAAAGCTTTCTTACATGCTTACAAAAGCCTTTGTACTTTTGTGCCACATAGATACAGAACAATAAAATGCAAAAATGCAAAGCTTTGCTTACTTGCATCAGATTAGAAATTCTTTCAGTAACATAGCACTCTCTTCACTGGTACATAAATTTGATAATTGAGTTTACTTTATGCTAAACATATTCAATATATGTTTTCATTATTTTAAAAAAACACTTGATCCTTAAAAAAACAATGGTTTTATATTTTTCATAATATAAATTTATGTTTTATATATTGTCATAATATGTAACATATATTATGTTTTCCCAATGAAGCATGAAACTTGTCACTCACGAAAAACAGAGTTCATGCTTGTAACAACAGTACTATGTTAATCACAGTACCTTGAAAAACCTACTAATATGTTCGCTAATAACTTATCTGATCTTCCTGAAACCAGATATTTCCATGAATGTTCAGCACTACTGATTTTGTCCTTATGTTTGACACACACAGGACAGCTAATCCCAAGTGAACAAAGGTGCCATCTTAGCACGAGTTCTATCATTACAGTGCAAGGATTTTGTATCACCAGGGCTTCATAACACCTCAAAGTTTCTGGCAATGCAGCTCCTCTATGCACTGTCTGCCCCTGGTCCTTACAGCTGGCATCTAACACCTCTTTTTGCCAGATCCCACCAATCCACCCTTTTATACCACTTGTTCTTATTGGTTACAGATGTGGCCTGTTAAGATCAGGCCTGCTTCTAATCTTTAGTAATTGGTCCAGCTGCAACTCATTGGGGGATAAGATTATCTTCTATACCACCTTCATTTACCCATACTGTATCCCCCTACACCAAGGGGTATTGCACACCATTATTGAACATGATATTATAGTTGACAAATTATGCTTGACATATAAAGCTGGTGGAAGAAGGAGGAGGGGTTGGGGTGGGCATTTGGAATGATGGTGTTTGCTGCTCTCCAGGAGATGGCTGAACCAGCACCTGCCTGCCCACAGGAAGCTGTGAGTTAATTCCCTGGTTTTTATTTGCTTCTGTGTGTGGCTTTTGCTTTACTTCTAAACTGTCTTTATGTCACCCCATGAGTTTTCTCACTCCTGCTCTTTCAATTCTTTCCCCCATGCCTCCAATAGGTTGTGGCAGGGTGTGAGTGAGCAGCTGTGTGGGTCTGGGTTGCTGGTTGGGGTTAAACCACGATGCATCACAGGTAATTCTCAAAATTAGCCTAGGACCTGTGACCCTAGCATGAAAAAAATTCATACTTACAAAAGGAAGATAAGATTAAAGAATGTAAAACTTTCCTTGTGGATATGAGGGAATGAGAAATAAGAATAAAGTCCTATGCTTCTGTATTCAGAAGCTAAGACAGACATGTTCTCAATTTGGGGGACTATTTGTTTAGTCCCAAAGCTGCTGTACGAGACTTATTTTGACAGGCACCTCTGGGTATTGCTGCATTCAGACTTAGTCACACCAGGATTTTGAGCCATATAAACAGGAAAATAAAAAGCCAAAGATGTATCGAGGTAGGTATTAAAACACAATTCCCTATAATAATGCTCAGTTTTCTGTAGTTGGTTCTTCAGAGAAGAAACCATGCACAGTTAATGAAATTTGAAGTCCAGAAAACACCTAACTCTGGCTTAACCTGCACTATTTGTTATAATCACCCCTGATGATTCATCACAGGATTAAGGCGTGTGATTACTATACAAGCCTAATTTGATTTTCCACAATTTGGGTTTCCACAAAGATACCAAAAGTATCTTTTCTCTTTAATCTGTTATTCATGCTTGTCTTAAATGCATTTTTTTTCTAGATAGCTTGCTTGTATCTCATGGAGAATATATTTTCTTAGTTGTTCCAAGGACACATGTATACCACAAATCAGGATATATTTGTCTGCAGATGCAGATAACACCCTTTTAAAATATCATCTTCTACAGGTTCTCTTCTAAATGTAATTCAAAATAGTTCCAGTGTATATTTGGTCATGAATCAAGTTCTTTTGATATTCAATTTACCACTTCTCAATTTCTTTTGTTATTCATTTTACCTTGCAGTGTTACAAGTGTAGGTAGATAGAAATATACATGTAGGCATGACTAGGTAAATAATAGTAACATGTTCAAGATAAAAATATGTATGCATATATGAACTCTATGAATATGCGTAATACCTTTCTAACTACTCATAAATACCATCTTCATATCTAAGTATGGTAACATGAGTGGCAGCTGCTAGAATATTTGACTCTCTTCAGCCTGCAATATGATGATTTGTGTGGTCAGGATCATTAGATAAAGCTTGAGTTGCAAGGGACATGCAGGATCAGGAATTCATCAACAGAGAAGAAACAGGCAGGCTGTATTTTCTGCAAATTAGTCTTCCAAAGGCAGAGCAAACAACAATAAATGAGTGTAGGAAAGTAAATCCAGAGCAGGAACCAGAATCAGGGATGAGCAAGCATGTGTCAAGAGTGAAATGAGATGAATGATTGCAATTGCACCCTAAACACAAGCTGAGCAGCCAAGGATAGAATTGTCTCAGAAAGGCAATAGTAACACCACTGACCAGTTCTGAAAGCAGGCTGTGGCTACATGGGAGACTGACATCTTCAGGGAGTTGAGTGCAGATTTTATTTTTCTTTGAGTTCTTATCTGTCCATGAGATTGTTTGGAAAAAAGCCAGCAAAATTTTCGAAGAATACAAAATTAATTAAAGTATAAAATTAACAGGAAAAAAAAGACTAAGATTACATATGCTTTTTTTTTCATACTATTGAAAGGCAGAAGATCAAAGTTAAGCATGAAGAAACTATCCTTTGTATCACAGAAATATGAATGCTTATGTAAAAAGCAGCCAGACTGAGCATACTTTCTTTAAAGTGTCAAAATGCTGTGTGTCCCTTTTGACCATGTGCTGCCCATCACAGTCTGAAAATGATTTTGATATGCATCCTGGACAGTAAGGAAACTTGTACTACTCTGCACTTTTGCAGAACATTTTTTTTACTCCTGTGAAAAAAAAAAATCTTAGTTGAAAGTGATCCAGTGTTTAAGCAAATAAGATTTGTGTTTATATTTGGTGGCAAATAAGTAACTATGAAAAACATTAGAAGTGAACAGATACATATAGAAAATACAACTTTTCTGTGTGTGTGTTTGTGTGTGTGTGTAAAACTTGTACACTAGTAAAACAATATCTTCAAACCAATGAAGCAGGGATTTTTTTATGGTCCTTTATGACTTTTACAACCAAAATCCTTTATGACCTTCTATATGTACAGCTTAGAATTTATCTGAAGCACTTCTATAAGATAATCTGAAAATACCTGCCAATATGGATTGATCAATTCATCAAGTAGACACAAAATAAACAAAAAAAGAAGACACATTTGAAACACTTCAAATTAATAAAAGTACTTATGTAGGTTCCAGATTATTTATCTTTGATATTTTTTCTTGTATAAATACTGACAGGATATATGGTCTCCATACTGTACTGGTCCCAGCTAGAAAACTGCTGCACACTGAGTTAATATTTCAATAGCAAGCTGACATAAGTGCCATCATGTCCTGTACTCATTTCATTTGGTTTTTAGGACTGTGCCACACTGGGATGAGCTGAATCATATAATCATAATAAAAGATCTTAGAGGTATTACCCAGTGATACCAATATGTTCTTAGCTTTATCTTGAAGGAAATTAACACAAATTTCTTGTATGCAATGATAGTTTTAAGAAAAAGTGCACCTTTAAAATATGGTCATACAGGTGAGCCAAGGCACAGTTGTGTCTAGAGCATGCTGTGGCCTGATTGCAGGTGTGTCCAGCTTTGTACCATCCTGCCATTTCCGTCCTCAGAGAGGATTTAAGATTTGTAGAATAAAAGAAGTAACACACTTTTTCTGTGCAACACGAATAAACTAAAGATCCATTATTTGAGCAGTTCCAGCAGCAAGATCTCTATCCAGAGTGCTAGATGATTCCCAAACATAACTCTATCAACCAGCTGATTTCCTTGTTTCTCCTTTAAAAAATGCATTTGTCAAACACAGACATCTCTTCATTATTTTTTGGAGGTTCTGGCTTATTATGTTCCTTATAAGAAAGGCATTGAGAGTCTGTATCTCAGCACAAGACATGGACCTCTTCAAGTGGGTCCAGAGGAGGGACCCAAAAATTACCAGAGGGATGGAACACCTCTCCTATGAGAACAAGCTGAGAGAGTTGGGGCTGTTTGCCTGAAGATCAGAAAATTCTGGAGAGACCTCATAATGGCCTTGCAATAATTAAAGGAGACCTAAAAGAAAGAAGGGGACAGATTTTTTAGTAGGAATTGTTGCAACAGGACGAGAGGAAATAATTATAAACTAAAGGAGGGTAAACTCAGAGAGTAGATGTAAGGAAGAAGATTTTTATGATGAAGAGGGAGATACACTGGTTACCTGGAGAAATGGGGTATGCCCCATCCCTGGAAACATTCAAAGTCAGTTTGGATCCTTATCCAGGTATAGTTTAAGATTTCCCTGCTCACAGAAAGGAAGGTTGAACTGGAAGACCTTAATAGTCCCTTTCAACTCAAACCATTCTATGTCTCTACAAGAGGTCACTCAAGATAAAATTGTAAAGAAAAAGGATAGCATTGGCAATAGGACATCCTTCAGATACAAGAAACCCCAAAATCAGCATCATTGAAGTCAAGGTGAAGCACACTTCTGATAACATTAGTTGACATTTTGGTCTTCTGAGCTATTACAAGATTTCTTAAAATTGTCAACTCTACTCATTATTTTAACTGTCCAATAGCAAGGATGCTCACCTGAGAACTTGTTCTGCAGTGTTAGATGAAGGCAAGGACACACAGATGGCTTAATCTCCAGCAGCAAGCAGAACCTGCCTGCAGGCTCCTCTGTTCCAAGGAGTTCTGCAGTGTGTTCTGCAGTGAGGGACGTGAGCAGCACAGCATACTCCTGTGCCTGCTCAGGTTTCCTGTTGCGTGGACCACAATCTCCATGAACAGCTGGCATCCCATCAGTATCACTACATCCATTCACACTGCATGAAATGAAAAGAGCTTCTCACAATTCGACTCCATTCAACTATCCTTTTCCTCTGCAATGCTCATTAAATTGTTCATTCAAAACTGAAATATCCCAAAGCATAACATTGAAAAGCAGTAAGAGAGAGGGTGGCAAGTGAGGGTACAAGGGAGGACACCACATGGCAGTCTTAATTCTGTGCATGTTACATTTTCCACTTCCTCATTTATGTCAAATGTTTTCATGGAAAATTGAAGTTTGGTTGAATGAAAAGATTTTTTTTTGTATTATCTCTGCTGAGAAGATAGTCCTTACTGTCTTCATATGAAGATGTTCAGCAATCTTAACATTTTGTTTCTTAGAACTAGAACACGACTTTAGAAAAATAATTATTCATATTCAAGCTTGAAAATTACAACTACCGTTTTGAAGTATCAAATTTGCATAAAATGTTTTCTTTCAAGTGCTTAATTCTTAAAGCAATTTCACATAACATGTAAACTATTACCGAAGTAAAATTGCATTTCAAAGGGGTACACAGTGATCTAGCTGCTCAGCTGTCACTGGCATTAATAATATTCACACAGCACTACTTGGAAAGTTTGTTTCCATGTGTCTTAGTTAATCACATCATAGAGGGAACATCCTATACCAGTGTTTTTATTAAAAATTCATTTTAATATTTAATTTAAATACTCCACTTGAATATTTTATACTTATCTATCAATTACTGTGCAGAGGCCGTCCCTCAAGCAGTTATTTTCTATGAAATTTCATATTTATTCATATTAGCTGTACCGTTACACTTAGTGGAAAGCCCAAGGTAAAATTCTTATATCACTTGTGATAGAAGAGGTAACTCCTGTAGCTCATAAAATAGCTATAGAGGTAACTGTAGCTATTTTATGATTTACTACGCTTCTAGTAACGGCTATCTGCAATCAGTTTAATTAATATTGGAAATAATTTGCTTAAGGAAAGTTTTGGGTTTTCTTGTTATATCATTATGGTGTATAGGAGACAGATATTAAGCATCTTGGTTCTGTGAACAGTCAGGAGACTTGAGATAGAAGAGTGAGCTGATTACAAAGTGAAGAGATTGGTCTTTGGGTACACCTTTGGCACATGCCTTTGTTCTGACTTAAATCACTTGTAAACACAGCAGGAAAACTGTGGATCTAAATCTATTAATGGAAATGTAAAAGCTAGTGAGGTCCCATTATTACTTGAAGTACTTAAAGACACTTGAGATGGGTAGGCAATATTTTTAATAAAAAAAACTCATAAGAAAAACAGTGCCAAAACTATCTTTCTTCACTTTTACCTTTCATTTTGCTCATAATTTTGATGAATATAAGCTAACAAAAAAATGTATGTAAAAAAAATCTGCAGTAAATCAGTGGACAAAGAGAAACATGCCTTTTCTTAGGGAAAACCATGTTCATCAGTTGAATATTTCTGTAATCATTTTCTAGTGACTCAAAATTACTGTATCCTCTTGGAAAGCTATTTTAAACTAGTTACTTCCTCAGTATTGGCTAAACACATTATGTTATACTCAGTTTCTAGCACAACAGACCCTTTGCCCTTAATCACTAGGTTAAGATAACGTCTTGATACACAGCAGTACAGATACATAAGCTTTACACAATTTCCTGGATTTTCACAACTGCCCCCATACTTTCCTACTCCTTTTTGACATTTCTAAACAATATTTTCAAAACGATCTTTGACAAAACTAGCATTTTGAATGATTGGCTGATAGAAAAATGGTTACTCTTTCAGGGATTTAAAATGCAGAGACTTAAAATCTCTCTGCTCAAAGAGGCTTCAAAATGCTTTTGAGATAGATATGGCAGATTTAAAAATGTTCCAACACTAGTTCAGACAGTACTTATTGTTTAAACTATATTCCTGTAAAATAAATAAATATAATACCTACATTAATTCAGAAAAAGAAAGATTGAATGTTATAAATAGTTGTATTGATTAGTTTGGTGTTAGCTCATATTCTAATGATAGTAACTATAGGTGTATGCCCTTGTTGATTGAGTATTTTAATTTTTTTTTTTTTGGCTGTGAGCCCTTTTTCAACAAAAAAAATGCTGTATCATATGGCATTAAATCACGTACCAGTAGCTCCTGTCACTGGTTGTCAAGACTTTATCCAAGAAAGCATTCAGTATATTGCAGTTGTACACATACTTCAATAGATTTGAATATTTTTTGTAAATTTTAGATCTGTTTCATCAAAATGTTTATATTTTGAAGAGCTTTGAATCAATGTTTCCCTACAAGATCAGTTGCGCCTCCAGCTGACACCATCTAGTTGATAATTTTATCACTTGTCAAGGAGGAGGTTGTTTCCAGAAAAATATGTAAATGAATTATTACCTACATTAATATATACATGGGAAAAAATGCAGAGTTGAGACTGTAGAAATAAATTCTGAATTTAATAATAGTAATTTTTTTCTCTTTTTTTTTTTTTCCAGTCATATAACCCACACAGCACACCAGTAAAGGTATTATTCTTTGAAATCAAATCCTCAAAAAATCTTCACCTGAGGAGAGGACATAAGCAATAAAATGTATATTTGGAGGAGGGTCTCCATACAAATGGTTACAAGAGTTTCTCATATGAATGTTAAAATTTAACCCATTCTTTTTTACAAGTAGAGTTTACACATATTGAAAGATCTTCATTAAAGTAAAAGATAAAAAAAAAACCTAGGCCAGGACCACATTTACTTCGCCATAGATTTGTATGAACTCTACTGCTTCAGTGGCAGAACTATTTGTTTCTAAATACACAGAATATCTCTCACTATGAAATATGCCTTAAAAAAATTCATATTCTGATTAATAAAGAAAATGTAAATGCAAATCTTGAAGCAAAGTTTAAATACACAGTAGAAGCAAAGAAATAGAGTAATTCCATCTTCAGTCTTGAAAGTCTAAAGAGAAAAGTCAATTTTTTTTTTGCCATCATTACCATTGATTCAGGAAATGAAGATGTTTGGAGATGCATAGAATTCCTCAGATTTCTGCCCAGAAAAGTTTTAATTAATATGGCATTATATTTACAGAGTATTTCAATAACATTCACACTCACAATGTGAGTCATTCTTATAATTTAAAATACTCAGAAAAACCTGACAGATGCATAGCAAACATATTGTGGGCTCAGGTTTAGAACAAAGACCCTGCCCCTCAGAACTGCATTACTGGTAGCTTTTAGAAAACCAGGCACTCTTAGTAAAACATGTCAAAGATAACTCTAAAAATACTGCTGCTCAAAAGGCATTATATAGCAAACAAGAGATTAATTTTCTTTAAATGCTTTCTGCAAAGGAAATACTAATCCTATTTCATAGTTCTTTAGCCCCTTTGTTAAAATATTCAGTCAGAGGACTACAAGTAACTTCAACCTGTGGAAAGTAGAATCGCATAATGTATTTATAATCTCATAAAAAGTAACCCACCAACTGCCAAGATTAATGAAATTCAAAAGACAATTTTAAGAAACTGTGATCACTTGAAAATAAGGAAGACATTAGTTAGGCGTCTAGAATTTGATTCCTTACAGTAGCTGCTTAGCTACCATCCAAATACCCAGAGAATCCTAGGATAATAGGTTGACCCGTCTGATTCCTTGAAAATGTAGGTTAGGTGTTCACTGCCTGAAGAAATTACCTGCTAGGTAATTCTGGTTGCACAGAGCATTAGCTCATCCCCTGGCTGCTCATATATCAATGTCATATGCTGGAAAGAATGTGGCAAAACACAATAAAAGTGAGGAAAGTAATTACAGAGGAGGACAAAAAGAAGACATCTATTTTAATTAAGCTACAAAAAAGGGTACTGGTAGTATATGTGTTTTTCAGGAAAGTGGATTTGATATAAAAAAAGTATTTTAATGTAAAATTCCTATCAATGTCCACAAATTTATAATCTAAACTAAACTATTGAAAAATAAGCACCACAATGTGATAGAAGCACATGTTCATTGGTCTAATACTATAATAAGGAAACAATAAGACTTATCCTATTGTTACAAGAATTTTGTTCTAATTTTGTAATAAAATTGTAGGAGTCTATTAAAATCTATAGCTAAAAAATCCCTCTGGTATTAGAGAAGAATGGATACTTCAACAAGTAATGATATTTTTAATAACCTTGTTAGAAAATGTGCTTACATTTTTGTAGTCTTAGTCTGTCAGTTATTTATGGGCAAATGAATCATGTGTCTGACATCCCACTCCACTCAAATTATAGTAAAATAGAAAATCTGAAGTCTTGAATTAAGAAAATGAAGGGTTTGAAGCATATTATGGGCTCAAAGGATTTTAAACTCTACTATATTGTTTTATAATTTTCTGAATTAAAGATTCTTCCTCTGAAAAGAGACAAATCATGGACCTGAACAAATGACCTTTGATAAGTTACACCTAGTTTCCTTATACCTGCCTTTGAAAACCCTTTTTAATGTAATTTTTCCCACAAAAAATATTTCTTTAAATTTCAAGTAGCTTGATTATTTTATAAAGATTTATAGAATACAAGAATGAAGAGTGCAAAGAAGGAACACAAAACCACATGGAAAAATGACAGAATATAACCTCATAGAGTGGGTGGGAAAAAACCTTAAAAGGCACCATTCTTTATCTCCAGCCAGCCACTCAAATAATACGCAGCTGCTCATTCATTCCCTCTCCAGTGGGATAGCAGAGAAGATAGGAAGGGTAAAAGCAAATAAACTTGTGATTTCCCAACAAAAACCACAAAAGATACCTTTATATTACATTGCTTTGCAGTCAAACCTGAGCTCTTCAATTTAATTTCAAATTGAGGGTACTGAAGATACTGATACTGTATCAAGTTCATCACAAGCATCAACTGTTTTTCTAATCTTCCACAGCCTGAGAACAAAAGCATCCATGGCATTTGTATCCTGAGTGTAAATACCATGGGTTTATAAATCTTATTGGCTGTCTACAATACAGAAAACATTTTATTTATATATATGTCAGAGGGCTTTGCAATGGATCTTAGTTTCCTGCTTTGCCTGTTTCATATAGCTGTCAGTAGAAAAATATGTATTTTACTGACTTTTAAAAAAAAGCACTTGCAAAACAGGAAAACTAAAGCTGTAATTTAGAATATAGAGAAGTGAAGTTTAAGAAGGCCTGAATGACACCAATTTACCCTACTTTTGTAGGGTTTTGTATAGCTTTATTTGAAAAGAGAAATTGGTTATATAGAACAGAACAAGTACCTCTCATTTTTAAGAAAAGAGAGAATGAAAGCATTACTTTAAATAGTGGAAACTATAAAACTAGCTAAAATGAATGGAAATTATAATAAAAAGTAATTGCATTCTATTTTTGTTTTCTTAAATTAATTTCACAACAAATTGATCTAACTAAAATATTTTGATTGAGGAGTAATGTCATGGAAATCCATTCTAAAAAATGATATAAAATCAGGCTACCTGAGGGTAGAACATGGCCAAAGTACATAGCATTCTCTTGAAGAAACTAAGAGAATAATTTTACCTACTATTATCTTCAGGTCATTATGTCAGGAAGCAAAATAAAAAAAAAAAAAAAAAAAAAGATTTTTAGGAAGTTCTGGATTAAATTTAGTCATTTCAGCCTCCACCTGAAAACCAGTCTATTATATATAAAGCTGCATTTTTCATTATAAGTTCCTAACTAATTTTGTCTCATGTCTTTAGACAGAAATATTAGCTAAGTACTTGAGGAAACATTTGAGTAAATTTTATTTTATATAAATTATCAGAATTATTACATGCAAAGCAAATAGATTTATTTAGGTCCCTCCCCTTCTTTGAAGTAAGAACCACTGCATGAAACAAAAGGACTCACTTTTATGCACATAAATATTTCCCTGAAGTGAAAACAGAAAGAAAAAAAAATTTGTTGTCTTTTTTTTCTTTTTTTTTTCCTCACAGATGACATGCTTTTTGCTTCAACAAGGAATTCATTTCATGGACAAAGCTACAACAAAATTACTCAGTGCTTCCAGATGTTATTAATGGTATTGAATCAATTCCTTCTAATTAGAGGGAGGGTGTCCCCTGCCATCTCACTGGTTCATTGCAGCGAGAACCTCTTATGACTTTAATTAGAAGAGAAATATTTAGAGAAGTAATAGGATAAAAGCCTTGTAAGTTTTCCCATCCCACTTATTCTTTCTATACTGTGGTTAAAATAGTTAGACCCTCTATTTTTCATGGATATTAGGTCAAGTGGAGGATGATAATTGTTCTAGCTAGTGATTTCAAACTGTCTTTAAAATACTAAGAAACACTATTGCTTTTTAAGGCAGACTCCACAATCTAGAAACATAAAAACTGTGTTGCAAAGAAAATCAATTTGCACAAAAGAAAATCTGAACCGCTTTCAAGGTTTAGGACAATGTAGCAATGCTAAACATGCAGTTTATAGCTGATTTGAACTTATTTACTGTGGTTCACACAGCAGAATTTTTAGTAAACAGAAAAGTAAAAAGAAAGAAGGATGAACACTAAACAGGTAAGAACAAATTAAAAAAAAAAATTGAAGAAAGCTGCTGTTTTAAGTTCATTCATTGCTATCCACAAAAGGGGGAGTTAGACCCATGCATGTCATAAAGTTAATTTCAAGAGCACTTGGAAATCAAAGCAGTTATGAATATGATGTCATGTAATATACATTGTTTTGTAGGTCAGGCTTAAGACTTGAAAAAAAAATTGGAAATATTGTACAATCTGGCTGCTGTTATCTTTCATCATCAGTGATTATATTTTCCACAATTATAGGAAAAATAGGAGATTTCAAATGATTATAGAAAAGGAAACAGCAGTTTTTAGTTAAAAGGAAGAAAGAAGAATTCAAATAGTTATGTCAGTTAGTGTAACTTTATTCTTTGCCTAGATTCTGAGAAATTGTATTTAAAATGTATTTCTAAATGCCTAGAAGAGATACAATCAGATCCTAGTATAGATATTTTTAGGTGAATATATTTTATAAAACAAAATCTATTCGCTCTTTTAAAAGAATAAAAAATATATGCATAATATGAGTATCAAATATCACTGTCGTCATGCTCGACCTGCTTCTGCTCATGATTTATATTTTAAACGTAGACATATAGTTGTTAATAAATTTATAATATTTGTAAATAATATATGTTCTTAGGTACCATTAAAAGGTAGCAATCAGTACGTAGAAAGAGAGGCTGAAATA
Source organism: Fringilla coelebs (assembly GCF_963513975.1). NCBI lineage: Eukaryota > Metazoa > Chordata > Aves > Passeriformes > Fringillidae > Fringilla > Fringilla coelebs. Next base: position 22,916,943 of record NC_140029.1, on the reverse strand, counting down.
TATCTACATAGGTAGCAATAATCTCAGGTATACAATCAGGCACATAAAGTCTGTTAAAGTAATGATTTTACAGAGAAGGAAAGAAACATCATATAGAATCTTTGAAACAAAATATTTTATACTCTTGCATTACTATACAACTTTTGGTTACATTAAAAAGTTGTGCTGGGTGGTATTTAACATAACTCAGTATGGACATGCTTATATAAAAGAGGAAGTTATCTGGACATAATTATGAAATTTTCCTCAATTTTAGGCCCAGTTCCATTGAAAACACTTATCAATAGCCTGGATGCGAGAGCTGAATGCTTTTATGCCTGCTGATGATGCCAAATTGAGATGTGCTGACGACTCCGTTGAGGGACAAGAAGCCTTAAATTGAGATTAAAATAGTTTGGAGACCTGTGGAATCATCAATTGTCTGAAATTTAAGAAATCCAAATGATGATTCTGCAGCTAGAATAGAGTACCATCAGGCACAAGTATAAAGAGGGACAGGAATATCTGGAGAGAAGCCCTGCAGAAAGGGATCTGGGGTTGCTGGCCCACAGCAGGCACAGCCAGGGTCAGCAGGGTGCCCTGGGTAGCCAACAGGGCAAACCACATCCTGGGGTGCATCGAACACAGCACCAGCACCTGCTCAAAGAGGGGATTATCCTGCTGTATTCAGCACTGGTGAAGCCTCACCTTGGGTACTGTGGGCAGTTCTGGGCCACACAATTTGACAAGGATGTGAAAGTTCTTGAATGTATCCAGAGAAAAACAATCAAGCTGGTGAAAGGACTGGAAGAAATGTTCTGTGAGGGCAGATAAGATCATTTCAATTGTCTAGTTTGGAGAAAAGGAGACTGGAGGGGAATTTCACTTCTCGCCTCAATTTCCTTCAGAGGGAAAGAGAGAGGTACTGATTTCTTCTCCCTGGAAGAAAAAATAGGAATTCCTCTGACAGGAAAGCTAAAAGATGCACTAGAGAAGGTTTATATTGAATATTAGAAACCATTTCTTTACCAAGAGAGTGGTCAAACCCTGAAACAGGCTTCCTAAAGAGATGGCCAATGCCCCAAGCCTATCAGTGTTTAAGAGGTATTTCATCTTTAGAACATAAGACGTGTACTTAAATGCTTAAATGCTTTTGATAGACTTATGCTTTATGGTTTTGTATAGACCTTAGCAGCTTCACACTGCAGTAGTCATGGTGATTGTCATGCAAATTCACTTATACAGCTCCTGTATCAGACAGTCAGATCACATTTGTAGCAAATCACTTTGGTCCACAAACAGAGACATACCTGTATTCCCAGTTCATGAGAGCCTGTCTTTTGATAGGCTTAAACAGATCTTAGCGTAACTTCTCCACTTTTACTGCAGTATTGCCTTAGTGCTTTCATCCATACATAATATTAGTGTTTGGTAATAACTATACATATATTACATGAAAGTTTATTTACATTGTAAGTGTAAATATATCATGCACTTATTTACTATTAGTAAAAATACACAGAGGATAAAGTATGAATGGAAGAATATTTGTGTTATTTAGAGCAAGTAACGTCTTTGGCAATGTCTCTCAGACTGGACAAATAGAAATATTCGTATAGAGTAAAGCAGTTAGCAGGAGAAACCTGATGTCAATATTCATTGAAGAGTATTTTTTTTTTTTTTGCTTGAGGAAAAGTACAATCTAGAATATACACTGAATGTCCATTTGTAGCTGAAGTGTTCCTGGACACTTTACGTACACTTGGCGCCCTCTGGGACTACTAACCAAAACACAATAACAAGACAAAAGAGAGGTTCAAGTAAAAGACACAGCTTTGATGATACCTAAAATTGTATTTACAGTCATTTTTATCTGCATTACTTATCTTTGTAAAGAAATTCTGGCCACAGTTTACAAAAGTCTCACCATAAGTGTACAATGCCAGGCTGATAACTTTGTAGTGTTTCCATTGTAATCACTCTTTCATCATTCTCTTCTAATCAGGTTTTACAATTTGTAGCTGTTTTTTCTGCTGGCTGAGTTTTAGCTGGGTCTTCCCCCACTCCATTACTTGCCTGACACAAAGTCAACAAAACCAATATCTGTACTGCAATGCCAGCTAAAATGTAAGAGGAATCCTTCATTGACTTATGCAGTATTAGTTTTTATGAATTATTCCAGTAACCAGTTAATAAAAGCAATGTCCATAAATACATAATCCGTTAGAGATTGCATTTATATACACTGGTTTTTTTCCCAAAATAAGTCAATATTTACTCTTTTTTACTTTGCCTTTAGTCTTTTCTAGGAAAAGTCTCCATTTGCTATCAATGTCAGTAAAATAGAAGTTGAAAGGTTCTACAGACATGGTTTATTAAAAGTAGAAATGACTTGACATATTTAGTCAAGTAAGCATGGTACTAATATTGCCCTTGAGAACTTAGAGATACAAACATATAAATCACAAAAAACCCTTTCCAAAACATGCAAAACCAGCAAATATGAGGAGGAGGATAGAACTTGACAAAAAGATAAATAAGCTCCTCATTCAACATCTCAAACTAGGTGTGCATAGATTATCTAGTGCAGCAAGGTATCATTATATTTGATGCACTAGAAAAGAGAGTAGAAGGTTTCTGAAGAGCTGTTCAGGACACCCTGAAATACATATCTACATTTGGTGTGCTATATGGCTCTATTTGTAGGCACCTAAATTTTGGTCAGTAGAGTTGAAATACACATTAATATAATTTTCATTGGTATAATACTTTTAAGTTATTAATCAGATCTTGATTTTCAATGCCACATTCTATTTGAAGGGTGACCGTTGCACTGATGTAGCAACTTTTAATTCAATCTCAATTAATTCAGTTTCAGTGGGTCATAGCCCACTAGGTATGAACAATTTTTTAAGGACCCTATCTATTTCCTGGGGACTTAAATATGTTACTTTTTGCTTTTTAATCAAGTCAGTAAAATATTACAATAAAGAGAGGATGTAGGACTGGGGAAATCCAAGATAATATCTAGAATTTAATGTAGATAATAATTGAATGTTACTTGTTAAACTTATTTCCAAATATAAGCTGATGGCGCTGCAGTACTCTTGATTTAGTAGCCTATGAATTACATCCACACCTGTAATTTTTTCCTGGGATTTGTAACACACGGTTGATTTGCCATATTCTAAGGAGAAAGAAAAAATAAGTCCAACTAACACGGTAAATAATTATGGAATATGTAGCAAAAATAGCTACAGCATACTTGTGCCACACTTGAATAAAGAATGCTGCCAAAGCATTCTATGATTCTATGACTGCTTTGGTCATAATTGCATTTTCTATAATGAAGCAAGCATAGACAAACAATGATATTTTCCCCCCTCAGTTACTTTGACTTTTTTCCCTAATTTTTTTCTCTCATTTATTTTCATTTGAGTGCATTCTCTTTGTCGCTTGGGCTCTATTCCTCTTTTTCTTCCAGACTTTTTCCTTCCCTACAAACCTATCATTTCATACTCTTTTATATATACACTTACATAATAGTCTTTTTTTCATACAGACATTCACATACAGATAAATACAACCCAGAACTCCCTCCATCATTTTCTTCTCCTTTCATAACTTTTAAGACCAAGGGTAAGAGGAGAGGACACAGCTATTCAGCATTGTCATATCAGTACTCTTCCCTGTTCCATGGTACAGGAAAGGTCCCAAAGAGTAAAGATCATCTTAGGTTTGCCCTGTTTTGATTCTATGCCAGACCTAGAGGAAATATGTAAAAACCAGGACACAACTAGATATTGTTATGCAGAGAGTTTTGAGTTTTTTCCCCTGATTTATGTTTCCAGCTATTACAGTTCAAGTGAAAAGGTTACTTCTAGAAACACATTTGGTTGAATGCTTCTGGAGCCAGGAAAAAGTAAAAACATGATTATTTACCTTTTTCATATGAACAATCAGTGTGACAGTCTGCACTTTTCAATGAGCTAGTATTTTTCCCAAACCTATTAAATGCTCTGGTTACTTTATATCCTGCATTAGGAAAAAAGTCTCTACAAAGCTCTTGTGCATAAAAAATGTCATCAGGTGACAGTAATGGATTCTTTTAAAGTACATTAGCATAGAAGACAGAAAAATCTATTCATGGATGAAGGAACAATTAGAATGGGGGAACTACTACTATTTCTGAATCAAACTGAAAAACAAAAATATTTAAGGAAAGAAAGCTGCTGAGAAGAGGATAAAAGTTTTGCAGGAAGTTAAACACCACCTAATTACTGACTACTTAGTTTCTTTTAAAAGTGCTCTGAAAGAGGGAGTAATACCAAGTATACTGATAAAACTTGCAGTTTTATTAGAATGACTGCTTTTAAATTACATACAGAAAATCGTATCTGAGTAAACCACATCTGGTTGTTCCCTTAATTCGTCTGCTTGCATCTGCATTCATAGTACTGAGTTTCTGTTTGCTTTTTTCCTTTACATTGATGTGAATCTATATAAAATTAGCCATGCCTGAAACGATCTCTAGGAGATAATTTTTTCATCTGAGGAGTGAAAGGCAAATACTCTTGGATTGCATTCTGCAGATAAAGAGCGTGCTCATCATGTTATACCAGCCTTCATCTGATAGCATCTACAGTAAAAGCAGATCTATGTAGTCTATACTTTGTATTAGACTCCATATTAGACTTTTGTATAGATCTAGAAATCTTAAAACAGTGATAAAAATTTTAGACTTGCCCTGGCCCATTTTTGGTCCAGATAAATCAAACACTGCAGAGATGCATGAGATTAATATTTTATTTTAACATTTCTAAGGTGTCAGCTGTAAAAAAAAAGAAAAGAAAAAAAAGGGAAAAAAAGGAAAAAACTCTACAAACAAAAAACAGTTCTTTTACTCTCTAATTTGAACATCTCATCCTACTCAAAGATAAAATTATCTTTAAAAGCAGTTAAAATAGTCCATAATTAACTATATCATTTTTGATCCCTTAGGTTTTAGCTTTTATATTTTTCAGATTCTGCATGGCTTTGGTGTGTAGTTCTGAACTTCATATTTAGGGATAGTGAGATCTCTTTATAGAGTAGCTAGACAGAAAAATTCCTTTCCTGGCTTGGAACGAAGGACAACCACCCAAATTTCGGGCCCAAGAGCATAAACAACATGGACTGAAGAGAAAAACAAGAAGGATGGGACTTCCAATCCTAAAGCTATAATTGGACAATTAACTCCAATATGCAAGTGGACCAGAACTTATAAAAGTGTGAGACCCCGTGATCAGTCATCCATTTTGTGACCATTTGGGGTTCATATTGGATGTAGCCCTGGCTGGGCTCTTGTGATACCTAAGGTGTATCCATTGAGACCTTTTAATAAATACCTACTTTATTCTTTAACTCTGTCTAGCCTCTTTTCTAGGTCAGCCTTCACAAGGCATAAGCATTGTTATCATTAAAAAATCTCTATGCTAGTAATTAATTTCTCTCATTCTAATATTACAGGGTGCAAAGCACTAGATAACATCTACCAGTGTGATAAAACCTTTGCTACATACATGCATTTTTGTTTCTCTGGCACATAAGCATGAATTCAGATGAGATCTGACTCTTAACAGATATGTATTAAGTGCTAACTTTCTAAATAATAGCAACTTGAAGAAATAGAAGAAAACTGATTAATTAAAAATTAAAATTTCACCTTATTTAGAAAATTCCTTGTTTTTTTCAGTTTGGCTCTTATAACTGACAATAACAAGTAATTTTGTTCTAAATACCTTTCTTTGTAATCATTTAATAGTCAACAAAATGGAGACTCCACAAACCCTCTGTTATTGAGCTATACAAGTGCTTCAAACAGAAATCTTCCTGCCTATCCTCCTTTTCTCCTCATTTTCTGGTGACTAAGTAATTAACAGGAGGAAAGGATCAGTGTTAATTAATTAATTAATCTCTCAGAGAATTTGCAAAATATTACTAGAACTATTAAAACAATATGGGTTTTTTTCCAAGCAAACTACAGCATCATTAAGAGAAGAGAGAAAGAACCAAAGTTTTAGCCAGAGACCCCTAAAAAAAGGAGCTTTAAGCTAGAGTGTCCCAAATTTGACTAATTAGCCCCTTCAGTATTTAAGAACTGATTCCTACTAGTTTACTGGGTATTAAAAATAGTATATATAGAAACTAGAAGGGTATTTCAGAATCCTGATGTTATAAACACTTACTTTTTGTCTTGTGATGCATGGTATTTTAAAACTCTCAGCTATTCAGATGGAGCCATGCTAACTGAGGCTACCCTCCTACCTGATACATGCAGACAGCACCATCTTGCATCTTTTATTTCTGATTGGCCTACAATCAATCCAGATTTCAAATTTCTGTCTTTCTCCTCTGCCTCTAAGTTCTGTGCTTAGAAAAATTAAGATGTATTCTTCAGCATTGAAAATGTACTTCAGAAAGATTAGAGCTCAAGTTACACTTCATTTGGAGGTGTGTAAAATTATTAGGATGTTTAAATTTTTTCAGAAGTACTTGAGTTTGAAAGTGGGCTCAGGAAACATGAAATGATTGAAAATTACCACAGCTCTTTTTCTAATTTGGGAGATTTGTAGTTTCCCAAATCAAAATTGGTGGGCTTTTTTTAATGCATAATGAACTATGAATGGAATTTTAAATGTTTGATCACCCAAACCTGGATGAAGTGAAGATCAAATGTCAGGAGTCTAAAGGAACTGCTGTACTAATGAGGGTGTTTCAATGGGCTATTAACCTGCTTCCCCTGATGATTTTTTCTGCAATGATGTATATGGCCAGATCCTTGATCTCACATTGATTTTTGGTCTTCTGACCCTTTAACAACACAGAAATGACAAAAAATTTAGCAGTGAATTATAAGTATTCTTTTTTCTTTCAATAGGAATTTATTTTTCCCACAATCATCAGAAACTCTTTTGGCTTGTTGTTTTGAAACTACCTGTCACAGCACATTCCAAAGAGTGAAACAAACAAGAAAGATGAGAAGCCAAAGTTTCATGAGCCCCTAAAACTGCCAGTGTTCCTAGAAAAGGACAGCAGAAATCTGTTTCTCTTTCAATTCACATAGATTTCTCTTTTTATTTCCACCAGAAGTCAAAATCCAAAATTTTTGTGCAGATTGACATACACAACTTATGTGTATGTCAATACACATACTTATACATACTTGAAATATTTCATAGATGACCTGAAGAATGTAGGCAAAATATAGGTTGTAGAATCTTTTTTCCTAATTTTCTCTTGTTGTTTTATTAATACTATTTTTCTTCCTCTGGTTTTTTTTTTTTTTTTTTTTTTTTGGCTTGGTCTATGTTTTTCTTTAATCAGGATCCTATTTGTAGTTACTTCTGGAAATCTCTAAGAACCTTTGCAGCCAGCAATTTCTACTAGTTGCTTCCTGAAAATATCTTGATTATAAAGGAACAGCAGTATTCTGTAACAGCTGAGAGAGGAACATCAAGCTGTTCTTCACCTGCTTTGAGAAGAAACTGTTGAGCTGATATGCAGGAGAGAGGTCATACAGACATCAGCAGGGCAGAGGATGGAAGAGGGCCTAGAAGTTCTGCTCCAGACAGTTTGGGACTCTGTGACAGAAGTGGTGATGGACTGTGGCCGTTCCTCCATTCTTTGCCACCTATAGAAAATTCCCATTGCAAACTGGAGTCCTTGACTCGGAAGGAGCTCCAGAGGGCGGATGCTTGCCCATAGACTTGGGACTGCAGGGGTGCCTGGTGCCCCTCCTGCTCTGGGATGACAGCAGGAGGTGCAGAAGGAGGAGAGAGCAGATTGCATGGCACCAGGATGCTGAACAGGAGAGTGACACTTTTCACAGACACTCTAAAGGAGAAAAACTCCAAAGATGTGGGAAGCTGGAAGCTTGCAGTGACAATAAAAAACTTCACCAATCCCAGCATCAGCAACAGCCTAATTGTTAAGGAAGGTGAACAAGTCCAGTTGAGGTGGGCCTCCAAGGCAGCTTGGCATGGACTGACCACTGGCATTGAAAGGAAGCAGGGGGTGACAGCAGTTGGTGTTTCCTTTCTGCCTCCCTTCACTTGTGGTATGTCTAGGAAGACTATCCAGGAAGATTTGTTGATTGCAGAAAGGCAAATTCTGCTCCTGAAATCTTCCTGGCCTTTGGAGCTAAATCTTGCCATTTATCCACAGGTGAACAGGCAAAACTTGGTTATCAACTGGCTGTTGCTGGTGCTACAGGCAGGACTTTGGTTATTTCACCATGCTCCCATATTTCAGAACAAAAAGAACTGCTAACAAGATATAAACCTTGGTTGAAAAGAACATTAAAGAAAGTGACCAAAATCAGAACTACCAGCCAGTGAGAATTCTGTTTCATTTCACTAAAAAATAATTTTTTGAGATATATTCTGTATATTACAGAATAGTTAGAAATTGTATGTTTATATAAACATTATCTAAAACAGCTGATAATGTACTTTTTTACTCCCCAAATCATTAAAATAATAAATTAATAACAAATATCTGCTCTTATCATAGAAATCCACTTAAAAATTACAAATAAATAAACAAATTTTGAATAACTTATTGGATTATCAAATGAAATGTCATAGAAATATGATCCCATTGGCATTGATTTTAGTTATTATGTACCAATATTTGCTGGAAAAAATTGTGTTACGAATAAACTTTCTATGGATGAGCAGTAGTCTCTTGGTAGGAAAAGGAGTCATTGCCCTTATTCTCACATAATCTCAAAAATTCTGGGTAGCAGCAAAGCCCCAGTGATGTACTGAGCAGTCAAGGAAGCTGAGCTTTCCGAGATTCCCCTCTTCCCTTCTGTTCTACTAAATGAAAGATTTATACCTCCCTTAAGAATAGTATCATTTTCCATAGAGAAAAATAACAAACTCTAACACAAACTAGAGAAAACTGTTATCAGAAGTAGCAGTTATTCCCGGATTTAAAGAACTGCAACATGAAGTCCGAATTTGTGGTCCTTATTCAAACTCTATACTGACTACTGCTAAATTGTACTCATACAAAGATAATTTGTGTTGAAACTTGTTGCTTCAGGATATCTTAGTGTTTCCATAAGAGTATCACACATGTAAGAAGCAGAAAATAAGAAAGTAAGAAAACAGACAGAATTAATTAAGAAAAAATAGAAAAATAAAAGGTTTTTGTGGAAGAAAAGTGACTGCGGAGATAGTGCCATGAAGAAAAACCCCATGTAATTCTGAAAACTAGTGAAATCTGGGTAAAAATACATTAAACCTGATGTTTCTTCTTAAAGCATTATGTTTGTGTATTAGAAATAAAGTATCTTTATACAGCAAGTTTCTTTTGGAAAACTTTGATAACCATTTTATGCTTCCTTATTTTCAATTTAAAATGGATTTAGGAATGTAAAGTATTCATATATTGGTCCCCATCTCAGCAAAAAAACGAATATTGTATTGAATATAATTCATATTTAGTGAACTTCTTTTCCCCACATCAAAAGTTTTTGTAGAGATTCAGATAAATTATTTGACTATAGCTCATTATTGAACTTAACACAGAGCTAGTAAATGGAATTTTAATGAAGTTATCAATAATAATATAGTAATAATAGTAATAATAATAGCAATAGTAATAATAATAGCAATAATAATAGTAATAGTAATAATAATAGTAATATAGTAATAGTAATAGTAATAATAATGCTTTTATAGAAGAGAAATATTAATTTAGAATTGTTCTTTTTAAAGTAATTTCTCTGTTTCTTGCAATGGCCAGGGCTCATAGTCTGCTTTATCGTTATTGACACACCATGATCTGATCTTTCAAAGTCAGGTCTCATTTTTGTCACTACTATTTTCAAAAGTGTAATTTCTGTAGTAAAAGCACTAGTACTTACTTGAATATAATCAAGAAGTGCCTGGAACATGTCCATTGGCATTTCCCTTGGGAAAAAATCCCTTTGCCTTTTCCCAACTTTCAACGAGGTGCAACAGACCAGCTCACTTGCCCTCATTGCCCAGGAATATTGCTGACAGTGGCTGCTACTGAGAGCTTCATTTCCACAAACTTCCCCTCAGGGGTGTTGGCCAAATTAATCTTCAGTTCATCTGCATGATATAGGAACAGCAAATAAATGGAAAAATCTAGGCTTAGGGAAGAATGGGGTAATATATAAAAATCACAGTTTGTTTAAGGATGTTATGCATTTACTATCTCATGAAATCTAAAACATCTAAATTGTGAGGTATAACTTTCTTTAGTCTCAACTCTTCAGATTTCTTTGCTGATTAGATGTTTGCAATGTCTTTTGGGAGTTGCTTTTTACACTTTCACAATGCAATTATTTTAGTTAATCATAAAATTTAGAGGCCTTTTTCATACTGTAATTTAGTTGCTCTATGACTCCCTCCTAACAAAAAATGCAATATGTTCAATTGATTCATCATATGAAGTATCAGCAAAGACAGTTTCATACATGTGTACTATGTCACAAAATATAATAATATTCAAAGTTGTATTTATTCAACAAAATCAGAGAAGTATCTATTTATTCAGACTAAAAAATTTATCACACAAACAATTTAAATATTAATGAACAATGGTTTCACTAAGTCAACAGATCTCCTGCAAATATCCTCATTTGTAATGGATGAATTTAGACTATTTTCTTTATGCTTCATGAGCAATTACTGACTTTGACTTCGTGTCTTATAATACATATGATATCATTTTATTCTTCTGATGATCTGAGCAGCCTTTTACAATCCTCCTTCTGTTCTTGCATAGCACCTTGTTGCTCAAAGACACGAAATTCTTGTTCCAGTTGAGTGTCTGAAGTATTTTACATGACATTTACATTTTATGAAGACATTTACATTTAATGAAATGTTGTATTACATGAATTACAAGCAAAGAGCATTAGGAAATACAAATTCAAATCTTAACTCCCAACAACAGACAACTATCTAACCACTTAGTACAACATGTGAAATGGCACTAATGGCGCTTCTGCCCTGGGCATTCAGCAGAAGTAGAATCGAAGTAAGAAAATTAAAGAGAAGTGTGAAATAAACCTCCCTCTTGCTTCAGTGATTTTTGTCCTTGAGAACCTAAAGAAAACCTGATGATTAAAGGTTTCAATCATGTATATTTACAACCCCTACAGTCTTGTCTGAGCATCTAAGTCATGCCTAAACCCCTTTGTTTATTCTCTCTAGCTAAAAGACTCTTTCATACATAGGGTTTGGGGTTTTTTCTTTATTGAAGTGTTTTTTCCAGAATATATTTTTCATGACCTTACATTGAAAATTCCAGTGTCTAGATAAGTCCATTATAATAACAATTTTCCATTTCCTAGGTTATGCTGGAAAGAAAACTGAGGTAATGCAAATAATCAAACCATAACAGTGTCCATGTCTGCACTATATTTTATATTTTCTGACCATTTTCAAATTTTTCCAAATTCAGATCTGCCTTAATCCAAAATCTGTTGACTGTAATATCTTATCACTGTTTCCAAATTGAAAGTTTCTGAAGCTCAAGTGTGTCACAAACTTAGGCACAGCACAGTTAATATGGTTATATATTTCATGTCTTTTGGATGAACAAATTTTTGACTTAGAGCCCAGCTCAGGACTTCTTATAAAATGTTATGCAGATGTATCTTCAAATGTAAAAACTGGTGGCAGGGAGTTGTGTGGACAGAGTAGGAGCTTCAGACAAAGTTCATTAAAAATGCCCTCCTGTTGAGTCACAGGTGTAGAAAGATCCCCCAAGTTTACCTAACCACTTCTCAGAGGCGAGCCTGGGCGTGGCTGGATCCAGTTCTGGCCTCAGACTTTGGTAAGAGTTTATGTCCAAAGATTATGCAGGTGTAGTTGGACCTTTATACAAATTTGTCCTGGAGAATTATGGATGGTAAGCTGTATATATATATATATTTATGTATATACACACACCCACATGATTTATTATGATAATTAGACAAAAATATCAGAGTTATTTACTACACAGTATAGGAGCTATAACAGCTATGATAATAAAGTTCTGTACAGAGTAAAATTGAAACAATTTGTCTTGGGTTAAAAATGCAAGATGTGGCTGGGGGTGTGTATTCTATTATCATCAGTTAGAGGTGGGGCAGTTATCTTCTGTTAATTGGGCCACCTGTTAAAAACAGGTGGAGCAGTTTTCTTTATCTCTTCCACAACCAATCCTTCCTCCCGGGAGATCTCTTCTGTTAATGGGCCATTGAGTGTCCCTGAATCACTGATAAAATTACATCATACCATGATGAGAAGTTCCACCCAGGGGGAGGAGCCAAGCATTCCTACCTGGATATAAACTGAGTTTTGGAACGCCAGAGTAGCCTTTTCCACTGGATTCCCAGAAGAAAACCAAGCTCATCTACACCACCACTGGACCTTCAGAAGAAGATTACACCCTTCTACAAGATCACTGCTTCAACACAACCACACCTGTCACTCCAGGAGGATTGCAGCCAGCATTCCAATTGGACTGCTATCAACACCCGGATTAACAGGGCTTCAGGTTGTATTCTGACTCTGTCAGTGTTGCTTTGTATTGCTGCATTTTTATTTTAGTTTATTTTTTTCCCAAATAACTGTTATTCCTACTCCCATATCTTTGCCTGAGAGCCCCTTAATTTCAAACTGATAAAAATTCAGAAGGAGGGGCTTTACATTCTCCATTTCAAGGGAGGCTCCTGCCTTCCTTAGCAGACAGCTGTCTTTTCAAGCTAAGACACAATTAGACTAAAGCAATTGTATTAAAGCTAAAAAACCAATTATTAAGTAGCAATTAATGTTATCCATGCCAACCGTGGGCTTTCAGTCAGCCTCAAGGAGTAAACTTGAGAAGTGTCCCCCCACAAAGGAGGACTCTCCACACATACACTCCAAGGAGGTCTATAAGTATACCTTGTTAAAATTTGGAAATGAGTTTTTGTAGTATAAAATAATTCATTGCCAATCATATGTCTCCAGGCCAGCTGTGTCAGCTCAGCAGCTTTAGATAAATTATCAAAAGTGTATTTTTTGGTTGGTTTATCCAGGTATTTTATTAGGTCTATCTCTTCTTCACCTTACTATTAGGATGTTTAACTTTGGGATTTATGAGTCAGACTGGTTTCAGCATTATTCAACGCCAAAAGCATCATGACATACCCTTCTTCATTTACCATTGAAAACTGCAAATAGGACATTGTTCAAGTTGTTTTACACCATTACAGACAGAGCATCCTGCTACAGGAGGTTGAAAAGCAGTACAGGAGGTTTGGAAAAGCAGTATTTTGTACATATAACTCTAAAATGACACATGCAGTAGTTTGTTGTCCAAAAGGAGCAGCGCATAAAATCTATTCTTTTTCTTCTTTAAACACTAAATCTTTATCTCACCCTTGGATATAATTTCTAAATTAAAATAAATTAATAAATAAATTTTTTGAGATCACTGTAGGTTTGTCTACCACTAGAGGCATCTTCACAGAACTATAAGTTTACTTTTTTCCTAGGATTGCTATTTGAGTTCTGCTCATCTGAGTCTCAATTATTTTGTCATTAATTACTATTCTTCATAAAGTACATTCTTTCCAGTTAAGTTAAGCAGGGGCTTGAGTAGTTATGAATGGCTAACCAAGAATGACAAAAAAAGCTAGAGAAACACCTATTTTAATTTCCATAGTGATACACATCTTGAAATACGATAAAAAAACATACAGGACCAAGTTCATTGTGAAAACAAAAGCACAAAAAAAATCAACATATCTCATGGTTTCGAGATCTACATATTGCAAGATAAATCAATGTTATTTTCATTTTTAGCTCTTATTAATTGTGGTTACTATCTCAAAAGTTGGTTGGTTTGTTTTTTTATAATATAGTCATTCTTTCAGATTAAAAAATTAAAAAAAAAGATATAATGTGAAGAAAAAAAACCCAGCACATCTCTACAGATCATAGATGTGAGTTTCGCAAAAATAAACTTTTTTTTTTATTAAGCTTTGCATAATCCATAATACAAATAAAAGCCCCTTGGAGATGAGCTTACCATACTTTCTCTAGTGACTGTTAGTTTTTATGCTCAGAGGAAGGAATGCCTGAATCAGTTCTGCCCTTACAGGCTTCCCCTACTGAGTTCTGAGTGCATATCTGACACATGTTCTTGCTCTCACAGAAGGGGGGCTGCTTCTGCACAACTCCTTGTTCTTCGACCTGGTCTCAGCACTAAGATTCTGCTTTAGTGGCAGGGATCAGCCCACTCCATTTCACATCTGCCTTTGTGGTAGCTCTGAGGCTATGCTGCACTCTCAGAGAAGTGTCTTACATTATGCAGTACTCCGTGACACAATGTGTAATTTCATCATGGCACAAATTGCTACGGGATGTCATGAACATAAATTATTTCAATTGGTTTCATAAGCTGTCAGGAAATTTCATGGAAGAACAGGCCACTCAGCACTATCAAGTGCAAAGATGAAGACTGTGCAAGAGAAAGCCTCTCAAGCCATAGATGACTAGACAGAGTGGGTGGTTTCACCATATGCTCCTTGTGTTTTTAATTACAATTTGCCTCAGGATATATTGTTGGCTGTGGTTCTATGCAAGATACTGAGCTAGAGAGACATTCATTCTTATCAAAATATCATTATGATGTTATTTAACTTCCAACATCTGGTAGGGTTGATTTTTTTTGTAGTGGAAATATTATTTCCAGTGATCCTTGCCTAATACTGCTTAAATTCCTGTTTTTTAAAAAACTTTGTTTAATTTTAACACTTTAAACCAAACAACACCTCCAAAAATTAATAATCAAGTTAATTTTATTATACTGTAATAAAATACTAGATCACAATTTTCACTGATATGTTTAATTCATCTCTAGATTCAACTCTGCTCGCACTGGACAGAATAAAAAAGGGAAAAGCAAGTTGACAAGGTAAGAAGTCAGAAATTTCTTTTTTTTAAAATATGTCTGAATATACACTGAAGAATAGAATAGAATACTGAGTGATATAATCTAGCCAAACTTGAATTTAAAAAAAAAAATTAAAAAGAAAAGGGTATATTTACCTGGTCATACAGTAAATATTGTAATGCCATGCATTTGAGCAGATCCCTTCTTACTCACCTTCTAAGGCTCTAAAAAGGTGGCCCAAAAAAACTGGGGACTCTTTTGTGCTGCCCTCAATAACATGACAACACACCAAGGCATGCTGACAGGAGTTGAACAGGGTCCAAAGAAGAATTAATCCTCCTGTGGCAAAGACTGCATGTAGACTCATTTTCTGGGATGTGAAGATTGACTACTCACTTTTTTTATCACTGTCTACATGCTTAGCTTCTCCTTCCATGATAACTGAAATTGTAGTGAATAGCTGTCATCTCGCAAGAGCTGTTGCCTGGTGTTATCCTAAAACTCGCTTGGGGTACGCGTGGGATTGTAGGAGACTGAAAGCACTCCTGGGTTTCCTAATTACAGGTACCATCCAGTAGAATTATTATGTCCCACATATTCAGCTTGTAAGTCACTTCAGTAGCAAGAGGGTAATTTCTGTTCATTTCCATCATGAATCAGATGAGCAGTTTCCAGGTGTACTTACATGGCGCAAAAAGCTTCAGGATTCTTGTTGAGTATCAACTACAACTAAAAGCTACCATATCAAGCAGGGTGAGCCTCTGCCCATTTTTTAATTTACATCTAGGATATAGCTCCATATGTATGAAATTAAGGTCTTAACTACAAAATTGTCACTCATTCTGCCTCTAACATGTTTTGTTTGAACTCTGCATATAAACATCCCAAACAATTAAATTTTACCTGCTCATATATAAGCAGGGTGGTACTTAGTGATCTTATTATGAAGCAAGCTTTTTGTGTCACAGCTAAATGACAAAAGTAGTGATGATTATAGACTTATAAACAGAAGATGCTTCTAGACAAAATAATTTTATTTGTGCTGCATTTGTAACCAGATTTGCTTTACCAATCAGTAAACTAACAATGACACCCTGTCAGGGCAAGCTGGTAATAATTAAAAGAGCACAGTGAGAATTTTATAGGCACATTATATGCATTTGGGGAAACAAGATAAAAGAAGATGTCACAAATTTATTGTCTGTAAAAGCTTTTACAACTTAAGGCTCCCTGTTAATACATTAATTTCCTTCATGGAATAGTTGAAAAATTACTTTTAAACACTTCCAGATCAGAATGGTGATTGTAATCATGGAATAAATTTAGTTTCTGTCTACTATATTCTAGCACTTCTGTCTGCCATATTCTAGTAAATATTTTTGTTCTGAAATGGTGCTATAAATACTGGTAAAAGTATTCTGTGCTGGTGTGGGAGTGAGGTCAGAGTAGACCAGTGCAGGGTCTTTGCTGGATCTCATTGAGAATGATCTAAGGTACTCTAAATTGCAGGTTGTATTAATTGCATACACATTCTTAAGAAAGTTTTTCTTAGGTTTCTCTAAGTGGGTGCCCCAATTGAGCAGACACAGCCTGTCCAAGATCACCAACTTCTTGAACACAGTGCCTTTCACAGGTCCCTGAGAACAGGGCAGAAAGCTGGAGGGCTGCATTTCAGTGAAACTCACAATACTGACTTTCTAAGGAGAAAGAAACTGTAGTGGCATCAGGATACTACCTTTTATAAACCAGAATAAACTGCACTTCAGCTCAAATATTTTCTTTCAGACTTGTCAGAAAAGAGAGAGTCAAAAGAGATGCTAAAGTTCTATTTAGTTTAATCATTCACTGTTTAATAAATGAACAAAACTTAATGCATTATAAATATTGATGTTGGACTGCTTACTTTAATTATAAAAACAAGATGAAGAATAGAAGCTTACTGTGTATAATATCAGTCTTGATCTTCCTTTATTGAATGCTCATCCCATTGCTAATGTGTAGAAACAGTTTTATTGTACTCTGTTTTTTTTATGAAAATGTGAATTGGAAAGTAATATAAAAAGGGCTGAGGAAAAAGCTACAATTATTTTGTTTCTTACTGCAAATTCTGAATTTTTGAAACATGAGATTCCTAAACTGAAGACAAAACATTCCTCTCATTCCACGTGCATAAAGACTTATTGAAAATTTTTGAAACTGATGAAAAGATCATATTTTATTCAACAGTATCTGCTTTAGGCCATCAGAAATTTATGACACTTGAAGACCAGTTTTAGACACCAAGCATGATAAACTGTTTAAAACAAAGTGCAATTATTCCAGCCTACTTGTGGAAGGAGAAGGAAGTGAAGAATGAACTCTGCTTGCATTAGATCTAGTAACATAACCACTTTCCTCCAAAGAGTAGTACATCTGGCTCTAGCTCCCCCTTCAGTGAAACCAAGACTTGCACTGACATTAAAAGGGGCAATGGTTTTAAATTAAAATTGGGCAAATTTAGATTGGATTTAAGCTAGACTCTTTTTTTTCTTTTTAAAGATAAGGGTAGAAAAAGAGGCTGTCCAAAGATGTGCATGTCTCAGAAGTGCTCAAGACTGGAGACAGGACTTTGAGCAACCAGATGTAGTGAAACATATCCTGGTCCATGGCAGATGAGGATGGACAAGATGAACTTTGAATGTCCCTTCCAATTCAAACCATTCTATGTTGGGTTTTTTGGTTTTTTTTTTACTCTGGTTAAGTAGTAACAACTTCTAATTTAAATATATTGAGTGGTTTTCCTGGTTCTTAATAGAGTAATATGGTAGACTCTTGTTTAAATAAATCTACCATGGATTTTGGCCAGCTCTGCTGCCAACAGGAAAACTGATTAAAAATAAGGTTATTCAGGTACTACGTTTGCATTTATATAAAAAGAAAATATGAAAACCATCCAGCAGTAAAAGAGGTAAACTTCTTGACTAGTCTAATATATGATAGACAAATTAAAAATATTGATTGATGCTCTTTCTTTGAATATTTCAGACCAATAAAGAATATTTTTCCTATGGTTTATAGTAATTTTTTATTACTATTTTTTGTTTCTCTCAATTTTCTATATGTCAACTAGGATAAAACATTAATAAAAACAGAAAAACGTTAAGGAAAAACTAATTTATCTTAATTAAATCAGTTCCACCATGTTTTCTCCCAATTAATTTTCTCTCAACTTGAATATCTTATTAAGGTTCATACAGTTTTGTAACTGACTCCAAGAGATCTCTGACAATTTTAGTGTAAGTTCACCTCAATACTCTCAGTTGAATTTGTTGTGGATATGTAGTTGTAGGTTAACATCAGAACCTAACACTACATTTCAGAGAGTGAAGAACAGCCCATCACACATGTTTGCTAAACTTGGGTTATATAATGCATAAAGAAGTATTAGAAAACATATAGAGAAGCAGCAGCAGCCACAAAATTTCTGCATCCTATCTGAAACATACCTCTCCAAGATAGAGGTACCTCTGTAGAGTACAGAGGTGGCACAGAGCCAGGATTAAGTGAATCAGGGAAAAAAGAGTCAGGGTTTAGAGAGATGGGCATGGCAGAAGAAGTTGGGAAACAGGTAGATCTTCCTCCTTCCTATGAATTTATATTTATCAGAAAATAATTAGCATTCAAATATTTGATTACTCTTCCATCACTTATTAATCTAATTGTCAAATGTGGTGGTTTACTTGCATCAGTAGGACCAAATCAGAGGTCTAGCATGGTCACAATGAATTTCCATCCAATACTGCCTGACCTGATATGGCAAAGGTAGACTCAAACACAAGCCTTTCTAGAGACTACATTAACCACAGCCTCCTCAAGTGCTGGAGAAGAACACCAACAGTTAAACCTTTCCTAGGATTCAGCACTTACTTCTGGCAGATATGTGGAGTTAGTTAAGAACTGGTCTTTTCTCATTACTTGAATGAGATGGCAGGAAAGAATACTGTCCTTTCAGGTCTGAGTAATCCCAGTGCATGGCACCACTCCCCAGTGCCATCCATTTCAAAGTCCTGATTCTACAGCAGCTCATTTTCAGTCTAGAATGTGCTCTCTGAGGACTGGGTGGTAGGATGGGTCATCAGATGTTGGCAGGGAACCCTTGTGCTAACCACAACACTTTGGTGTGAAAGAGTAATTTTTTCCCCTATAATGAATTGAAAGGCCAAGGTGACAGAAAAGATACAGCCTCTGAGAATTAACAGTGATAGAAAACCCAAAATTAAAAAAAAAAAAAAAATCAGATGTTTCTTTAATCTTTCCAGAAGAGTAAGAGAAAATTTAGTGTAGAATTTCTGCTTTAGCTTCTCTGAGAGAAAATCATGGTACTTGCCAAATCCTCCAAGATCAAGGTTTATCTTTAACTACAGCAATTGCAGAACATAACCATGTACAATACAAATCTGAACAACCCAATGAGTTTATTTAATGGTTGTTTGTCAAAGAAATCAACTAACTCAGACTAGCTAACTTAGACTAACAAAAAAATTCAGAGGTTAATTACAACTGTTTTGTCCATTTTAAATTAAATCCTGAGTGAGGTTTCAAGTGTTATGACTCGAGAACGCAGCATGAACAAGAAATTAACAATTATAAAGAAAAAATCATTGAGGGAAATATGTCTGTGTAACTTCGCTTTGCATTCAGAGCTGAAGGTAAAGAGTTTGTTTGTTACTTGTTTCACCAATTATGATTCCCAATTGCTATCCTTATCCCAAAATCTCATCTTCTTTTCACACACCAAAAAAAACTGCAGTGGGTGGACTCTGGCTGAAGGCCAGACACCCACCAAAGCCATTTTATTGCTCCTTCTAAAAGTGGAAAAAGGGCCAAAATATAATGAAAGGTTCATTAGTTAAGATAAGGACAGAGAGAGATCAAACACCAATTACCATCATGGGCAAAACTGACTCAACTTTGGACATTAAATGAGTTTATTACAAATTGGAATCAGAGCAGTATAATGAGAAGTAAAATAAATCTTACAAACACATTCCCTATTTCCCAAGATCTATCTCCTCCCCCCAGTAACCCAGGGAGACAGGGATTGGGGGTTATGGTCTGCTCTTCGTAAGCTGTTCCTGCCACTGCTTAGGGAGAAGGTCTTTCCCCTGCTCCAGCATGGGGCACCTCCCATGGGAGACAGTTCTCCATGAACTTCTCCAAATTGGGTAACTCTTCCATGAGGTGCAGTCCTTCAAGGACAGCTGATGTGGATGACCCACAGGGTAAGAAGTCCTACCAGGAAACCTACTCCAGTGTGGGCTCCTCTCTCCCTGAGTCCACGAGTTCCTGCATGGAGCCTGTTCCAGCATGGGGCTCCCATGAGTTCACAGGCTCAGCCCTGTGCCAGTCTCCTCCATGGGCTCCAGGTGGATCTCTGCACCCCTGTGGACCTCCAGGGGCTGCAGGGGCACAGCTGCTTCACTATGGGCTTCACCACAAAGTCTGCAGAGGAATTCCAGCTCCAACACCTCCAGCCCTTCCTCCCCCTCCTGCCAAACCCCTCCTTGGTTTCTGCAGAGTTGTTCCTCTCACATGTTCTCACTCTGCACTTCTCTGGCTGAAATTACATCTGCAAAATAACTTTCCTCCTTCTTAAATATCACAAAGGATTGCTATAATTCCTGATTGGCTTGGCCTTGGCCAGTGGCACATTCTTCCTGGGGGCAGCTACCACTGGCTTATGCCAGATTTGAGAGAAGCTTCTGGCAGCTTCTCAAAGAAGTCACCCCTATAACCCTCTCACTATCAAAACCTGGTCACACAAATCCAATACACATATGAACATTTGCAATGGACTTTCTAATTAATTTTTCTACCTCCCATTACTATTTCTCCTCAAATGTATTCAAAGATTCAGGTTGTAGGAACAAGTGTTTAGATCCCATTGTAAATAGTGGAATGATAAAAAATTAGTTAATCCTGTCTAGACAGCTGTCCATCTGTTCAGGCATAAGCACCTTCAGGATGATGTGAAGGCTTCTTCTGTTCCACTTGCTGCCTTCTGTTAACTGCAACATACTGTATTGGCTATAAGTCTCACTTAGACATCTAAACTTAGATGTCCACACTTTAGTACCAAATTATTCCCTTATTGTTTAAAAATATCTGTGGTTTTAGAATCTAATAAAATATGCACTGTTCTGGGAAAGATTTAAATGTACGTGAGATAAGAACAGCTCAACTGTATTGAGAGAAATTATTTTAATACTGAAATTGAAAATTAAGTGTGTGTATCTACTCTAAGCAAATTCTGTAAGGAATGATCAATCATCTTTGCTACCTTCTAAGCTTAATAGGTTATTCCTGGCAAAATAACCCAGTTTCTAACACACAGATGAAGGTTGTATCTGATTTATCCTTAAATAGCAAAACTTTCCACATGGCAAAAAATGTAGGGCGGATAAAATTTAGTCTGTTTTATACAATAAACTGCCACTCTGACAGTCAAAAAAGATGAGAGTGAGTTCCTGTTCCAATTATACTTTTAGACACAAAATGACTCATGCAATTCCTTTCTTGCTTGCTTTCTTAAATGTCTAAACAGCTTTCAAAGTCCAGAAATTATTCATAAGGATAGGAAAATGTCTCATTTTAATATTTAGAGCCGAAAATACTCTGTTTGGGAAGGCATTAAAATGTTTTTATAACTCCAAACAGTAATCCCTGGAAATGTTTCATCCAGACACCTAGCATAAAGAATGATGACATTCCCTTAACTATATTTGCATCCTCTCTTGCCATAGATTATATAGAGCCTGCAATAGAGGACAGACAGATGACATGCAACATTTCAGGACACATTAACAGGACTGTAATGAGAGTCATCTTCAGCAGTTCCTTATCCCACAGGGTAATGAGGATATTCTTTGTTTAATTAGACAAGACTCTGGATAGGAGTGATATGTCTCTGTTGTGTGATTATTCTATTCCTCTGTGTGGATTGTCTAGGATAAGGAATCAAAAGCATAGCCCCCCTTAAAAAAAACTCTTTGCACAATAAAATGGAGATTTTCTATTCCTCTAGAAATAATAGGAAAACCATTTGGCTTGTTAAAGCATTGAAACAAAATACAGCCAAGGACCTGGCATTTATTCTGTAGAGTTTTCCTGAAATTCTTATTGGCCACTTCAAGTATCTTTCTAATGCTGTCTGTGTTTGAATCTAAACTTTAGTGTCAAAAAAAAGCACAAGAATGAAAAGCATAAAAATTTGGTTCAAACTGCTATCAAACCATCTATGTAGCTGAAGATGTCATATTTCCTAGACAGTTTTCTCAAACACATCAAGGGTCATTGCCTCTGGGAGAAAAAGCAGAAATTATCATTCTTTTCTCCCTCTGGTGTTTGTCTTCTGTCTTCTTTTATACATGTAATCTAATAATGTAATTTAGAGTAATTCATATTAATCCAGTAAAAATTGTATTTTTAAATAACACTAAATTATTTTAATATGTTCCAGGTGTTGGGTGAATTAAAAAAAGGTCACAGAAAGCTTAATTTCTCCCTGCCAAAAAAAGCTCCCAAACCACTCCTGTACAGCCCCTCAGAAAATTTTAATCAATTCAATCCTATCAAGTTAGGGTTTTTATTATTATTAGGTTTGTTGCTTCCTCTTTTTTTTGTAATATATTTTTGAAAAATGGAAAACTGTAGCAAATGGAACACAGAAGGAAATCACAGAAAAAATATTCTTAACATGTGTTAAGAATCATTTCATTAAATACAACCAGCATTCATCTGTCACTGACATTAAATATAAATATAAATATATAAAATATATATTAAAATATATAAATACATCTATATATCTACCCTCCTGCAAACTTGAAGTGTAATCAGATAAAGCAAAGAGCGTGCACTGAATATCTACAACACTGAGAGTAAGACTTGGACAGGCTCTCTGAGTAAATATTAAAAAGTCTGCCAAGACTTTTTCACCTTCCATTTGCTCTAAGAAAACCTCTATCACTTACATAGTCCCTTTGGAGATGCATTATCAAAACCTTTGTCAAAGGAGAGAATGAACATCTCCATATGATTTTTTTTTTATCCACAGAAAAGAATAGAAAGGATACACAAAAGGGCAAGTGTGGTTTGTTTATGTATTTTTGTTTGAGGAGTCTGTCTACACATATTGTTTAATCAAAGTGTTCTGCACAAGACTTTTCTTGACAGTTCCTAAGGAATGAAAGTGGCAGCATAAATGTAAAAACACATTGTTATTTTAATCACTATAGAATACAGTATTGCACATCAACTCATGCTCAAAGTGAAGTCCGTTTCTCATGTCAGTTTAACAAAATTACAGCTTAAAACACCGAGTGTGGCTCTGAAGCATGGATCACAGGGTTCCTCTGTTACATTATTTTGTCACTGTATTTCTAGTACATTCACATCTATTGTCTCTATAGAACATTTTTTCTGTTTCATATCTGCTGGGCAGGCCTGGATTCCACCCTGCCTGCTTTCTATTTTGCAGCTTCACTTCCTCAGACCTCAAGACAGAAAGCTCCCACAAGACTATCCAGATTCACACATTCTTTTCTTCATTAATGAAACAGAATACATTGTTCTTTAGTTTTCCTTAAATTGAGTCCTTTGCTTTGATTGAAGAATGGGTAGAAGTTATACTGCTGCCTGTAAAGATTTCTTAGATGCTAAAAGTGCAGATTATGAGTTTGAAAACTAACTGTGCTCAGTAAGAAGCACCAATTTTATTACTGTTAAGTCCCTCTAAAAGAATTAAATATATTATAATACTCATTTGACTGATCTGACAATCCAAAAATTCTCAGTTTTAAATCCAAATAGTTCCATGACATTTTTGAATTTAACATGTAGAAAAAAGGAAACATCTCTCAAAAGCAAAACAGTACATTATATATTTGGGTTATTTTTTCTCCTTCGTAGTTTACATATTCCCTTTACCAGTGACAATGACTGTTTCCTCTGTCAATGAAGCATAAAACACCATCATAGTTAAAATGCTTAATAGCTACTTTTCTTTTTTTCCATTATTCTGGGACTATTTTTGTTTTCAGGGTTGCATGCACCAAATCATTTATACTTCATGTCACTTTACTCTTTTTAGATATATGAAGTAGAAAGAGAAAAATATAAGCAATATATCCCTAGATATAAGAGTTTCTGGGAATAGGAAGTCATTAAGGTGAAATTGATATTTGTGTCAAAGTCCCCAAAAATTCCCAAAAGCCTTGATGAGAAGTGTGAATTACCTTTCTCAACAATGCTTTTAAGTACAGAGCAGAAGTAGCAGCTTCTTGTATTTATCTTCTCCTCTATAGCATCTGCTTTCAGTTAAAAATAGTTGAGGTGAAAAAGGTGTGCTTTAGATTTGGGATCTACATTACACACCACTAGCTGTTTTTCCCTTGCCTACCTGTTATATAGGCATGAGAGGAATTTTCTGACTTGATTCTTCCGTATCATATAATGTAAAGTGAGTTCCTCTCACATATTCTTACTCTGCCCTTGTCTGGCCACAATTTCTTCTGTGCAATAGCCTTTTTTCCATTCTTGAAGACATTATCTTACAGCTGCTTCCAGTGTCTCTGATGGGCTCGACCTTGGTCAGCAGCAGGTCCATCTTGGAGTCAGCTGGCACTGGTTTTGTCAGACATGGAGTAAATTTATGGCAGCTTCTCAGGGAAGCCACCCTTCTAGCCTTCTGTGATACCAAAACCCAATACACTGTCCCAGAGCTGGGTGCAGTACTCCAAGTGGGGTCACACCTAAACAAAGCAGAGGGGCAGAATCACCTTCCTTGACCTCCTGGTTGCAATTCTTTTGATGCAGCCCAGGACGTGGTTGGCTTTCTGGGCTGCAAGTGCACATTGAAAGGTTATGTTGAACTTCTTGTCAACCCAACCAACGTATTTTTTTTCTTTTTCTGTGGAAAGTTTTCCTAATACTAAGTTTTGGATTTTTACAGAGTAAACAGGAAAGGGAAGCTGGCAATTGCATATTGTGAAAATTGTCATGCCACCTGAGACCCTATCCTGTCTTAGAAAAAGACACTGAAGGGTAAAAATGACTCACAATTCTGCCAAATTTCATGCACTACTTTTGCTATTTTGATAAAATTATATTTAAATATTCTGACATCACAATGGCTGTTTAAGCAAGTTTGTTACATGTTCCTCCCACCCTTCTACTTCTTTGTGAGCATCTAAGGCTGAAGCCACACTTATCATTCAACCTTCTCAAAATTCTTGCTGGTATCTATTCTCTCCATACATTGCCCCTCGGGAAGAACAAATTGTGTAATTGGATTGCTTTTATTCTTCAAGGTTCAGTCTAAGTTTTAATTCAGAGAAGTTATTAAAAGGAAATTATCTATAAATAGTTTCTTCTCCTCAATTTAATGAAGACTTCCTGTTTCATGGAACGTGGTTTTTTCCAATAATCTGATATTTTTAAGACTTTATTATGCCCTGATTAATAATTAGAATTGAAAATATTTCTAAATTGTTACTGTATTAGGTACAATGAAATGATATTCAAAGAAAGAATTTTTTATATCCCCATTCTCATTGGTTTCTCTTTTCTTTTGCAGAACACATAAGAAGAGTCCAGTGTACTGAAATGAATTATCCTATTAGACTTTAATCCAATTTAAGCATTTTTCTACATTTACTTTGTCTTCAGATTTTTTTATCATCATAAAATTCCAGATCAAAGATACATAAAATTTATTGATATTTAGCTATATAGAAAAAGAACTATTAAGATAGAAAAAAGAAGACTGCATTTTGGAGAAATCATGAGTCTAGCTATACAAGTGAAAAATATTTAGGATCAGATCTATAAATGGAAATGCTTCATTCTTTTTTGCTGGACAATTCCAAGAGTCTTTTTTGTGAACATAAATCCCCAGAAGATATTTCTTTTTCCAGAGGAGAAAACTTACAGCAGCAAGTATGCAATATCTGAATTTAACATCACTGCTGATCCTGCTTTAATATTCTGGAGAGAAGAGAGGCCTGGGAGCGTGACCTAAAAAGGAATTACTCCTTTTGGTTGGATCCATTTAGGGTATCTGTGATATTCATTTTTAAAAATATTCAGAATATGACCTGATCTTCTAAAATGAACAGGGGAAAGAATCGATCTTGAAACATTTCATGGGGTGTGTCATGAATAAGATGTTTTTTGTTGCAGCCATTTTATAAATATCTAAAGAAATCCTCTTACTCCACATCTCAAATGACATATACATAATACAAAACTATCACCTTTGTAGTGTTGGTTTTTTTTGTTTGTTTGTTTTGTTTTATTTATTAGGGTTTTTTTGTGTGTGTGTTGAAGAAAGAAAGAAAGAACATGTCTGAATTACACTGGGGCATGTGCAATTGATGTGTAAGGAGATTTTGCAGTATATAAAAAATGTTTGGTTTTCTTCAGCATATGTTCAGGAAGAGATTTACATGTTCAGTCAATTTGAATCCAGGCTACAGTCTTGCTTTTCAAAGAGCATGTTGTTTGATCATGTAGAATTTTGGCTTTCAGGACAACTTCTAGGCTGCTAAGAAGATGAAAGCTTATCTCTGAAGTCTAAATGCAATTGAACAAAACACAGTCTGAATCATTACATAGTTTGGTGAAAAAAAGAGAAAAAAGTAATATAATTATTTAGATGCCATTTAAGTGAAACTGATCTGCCTTAATTACTGAGTTGTTGATTTTTACCTGAAAAAGATATGTTAAATATACTGTGCAGAATTACAGAAAGTTATCCTCATATTAAGGAATGAAATATCCCTCTTGAGGTCAGAACATTGAAACAATTATCTAGAATGAATCAAGAATGTAAACTGCCAATAACAGACTTAGCCACAAAATAGAGCAGCCACTATATTTAAGTGCAAGGGTTCTTCCTTAGATTTTAGTACAGTTTCATGTACTTATCTTCATTTTGATTTATCCATGAATCTTTAAATGCAGGAGTTTTAAAAAGCTGGCCTGGACTCATTAGTCCATCCAGATATCTATTATTTGATTGCACATTAGCCACTAGATGATATTATGTTACTTTTTGTATATTCTTTCTCTTCCTAATGCCTAAAATCAAATTGTCTATGCAAAGTTTGTTTCAAGAGTAGAGGAGGATGGACTCAATGACCTTCGAGGTCTTTTCTAATCTTAACAATTCTATGTCAGCTCCATTCCATCTCTCCTGTCCCCTCCTCCCCCCTGCTCATCATATATCAGTTTATTTTTTGATGGCTTAGTACTGTTTTGGTAGAAGACTTTTGGTAGAAGACTTTACCACTATTGTTGTGTACTAGATATTCTAAGATCATCCTACAGTGTAAAAGTCTACAGGAAATGAAGTACCCAGTTTCTAAAATCTGCAAAGCTCACTTGGTTTCATTTGTAAGGTAAGACTAAGTTTGCAGCTCTGTAGTTATATGGGAAATCCAGTGAGAGCATCAGGATCCACAGTTTAAAATTGGGGTCCTGAGAGTGGTGCTCTTCAAATTATATAGCAGTGTGACTCAATCACTTTAAAGTGTTTCAATATAACAGTTGTCCTTGGTCTGAAATTGTCAGTCTTCAAAGCAAGGGCCAACTCAGAGGAGAGCACAGGTAGAACTGAGAATATCTGACACAGTGCCACTGAGACACAGGCAGAGCTTTAATCTGGTACAAGCTATTTTTTAGTGACTTCTCTTTATTATACAGTAGACTGATTTTTCAGTTATTTCCTTCTGTGCAACGAATTCATGTCCTTTCACTGAACTCCTTCTACTAATCCATGTCTTTTTCCTGCTTGGAGTCCCGCCCTGGTCCCAGCACTCTGGACTTGTCTCCACAGGGCTGAACAAAGCTGGAGCTGTTCTTTGAGCTGCTGGCCACACTCTGCCTAATGCAGCCCTGGAGGTTGTTGGCAGCTTTTGCTGTAAGGGGTCATTGCTGGTTGATGGGAGGGTTGGTGCTCTCCAGGAACCCCAGATCCGATCCCTTCTCTGCATCTCTTTCCAGACACCTCTGCTCCTCCCCTGACATGTATTGGTGTGGGAGGTTGTTACTTAATGGAGCAGAAAGCAATAGAATGTAGCAACAGCAGAATAAATTCTCATTCCATACCACACATATCACGTACTATGATTATGGGAAGTGTAATTGAATGGTTTTATTTGTGCATGAAAGGGAGAGCAGCATATCTACTGATAGATAAAGATACTACTAAATTTATACTTAAAGAGGTGCAAAAATACATTAAAATGGGGACAATTCACCCATAAATGTTGAGTTAGAGAAAGTTAGAGAGCAACTGCATTCAGGAAAATATAAAGAGTAGTCCTAAAATGTCCAAACGAAATAGAACTTCTGAATACCAAAATAATGTCCCATTCTGAACAAATGAGTTTTCCATTCTCTCTGAAGAACAGGTTATTATCTTGAAAATATTGAAATAAATGAGGTGACAAACAACAGAAGTCATATTAATACAGTCAACAGAGAGCTCAACTGCAGTCTAAGGCATTATCAATGACAGGACTGAATGGAAGATTAATAGAGCTAAAATCACTGGTAGAAAATGTAATAATCCCACCATTCTGCATAAAAATATATATTCAAATATAATCAGAAGAAGATAAAGAATTTGACATTTTTTTCATATGGATCTACAAATCTAAACAACAATTAAAAGTAAAAAGCCTTTTGAAAGTTAAATCATAAATAAGTTATAGGTAGGGAAAAAACCAAACTCTTAACCAGGTATTCTGTTTTTCTGTGATTCTACAATCTGCCAATGATGAAAAGATTAAAATATTTCAGAACAGAATTCAGGAGATAATCCTGCATGAGCTAGAATCTCCTGTTTTCAATCTAGTAAAAGCAAATGGACCCAAATCCAGTGAAATGCTTGAAATATTTTCCATGATGCTATTTAAAGTGTCAACTAATAGAACTTCAGAGATTACATTTAAGAATTTGTGTTATAATGTGTGAACAGTATTTTTTCTGTTGCCTTGCTCTTTAAACCTATCCTAGCAGAGGGCACTGATGTTATACACTGTATAATGCATTCAAACAGAATTGTGGAAGAGGTCAGATTTGATGCCAGATGTCTAATCTATCTCAATTATCTAATTTTAAACCCTCTTGGCACAAAGTGAGGGAAAATAAATTTTCTATTTACCATTAATTTTCCCACTGAGTATAGCATGTTGATAAAGAAAGCAAACACAAAAACAGTCTAAATGGATAATAACCTGGCACCATTGATCTAGTTTTGAAGGTTAATTAATCATGCACTTGCCTTCAAGAAAGTGTTACATTACAATGAACCTTACTTCTTACTGACATCATTAGCTGGGTACTTCCACCCTCAGCACAGCCAAGGCAAAGATTTGACTTTCAAAAGCTCCTTAGAAGCTCAGGTTAACAGTATGCAAAATATCTACAGTTCAGTTCAAATATTTATCACTGCATATCCTATATTATTTATGACACTGACTGGAGTAGCTGGAGCAAACTGGAACACACATGTAAATTCTTTTCACAGTGTAGTGCACTGGAAGGGAGTTGAAGGTCTGCTATAGAACAATTACTCTCATTTCAGTGGCAATAAATCAGTGAAATGAGAATTAATAATTTCTATCCATTATGCTACCCCAGAAATTTATTCTG
This sequence comes from Fringilla coelebs, assembly GCF_963513975.1. Classification (NCBI taxonomy): domain Eukaryota; kingdom Metazoa; phylum Chordata; class Aves; order Passeriformes; family Fringillidae; genus Fringilla; species Fringilla coelebs. Next base: position 22,887,309 of record NC_140029.1, on the reverse strand, counting down.
AAGTCACGAACAAGAAAAGGCTCACAGTGTATTGACTCAAATTACTTCTAAATATGCATTGAATTTTGTTCTCTCTAAAAAAAAAGTATTTGCTAGTCAAAGCAGAATGATGTATATTATTTCCTCACATAAATGATGACAAAGATGACACTTTTCTTGATATCTCAAGCATCCTCATAGTCTATGCCACAGTCAGATAAAGAAGACAGGATAGTATTTTGACACTTATTCTATTAGAAGACACCTAAGACCTGGACTTAATTTAGAGGTGTGAGAGTAGCACACGTCCTTCAAATAATGCAAACATGCTTAAGGTTGTACTTCTCAGACCTTGTTCAGATCAGTTGAAAACACACAACATTTCATAAAAATCCTTCTTGATCAGGGCTATAAACCCATATTTATTTAATATCAATTTTCCCATCCATTTCTTCACCCTTCCTTCATTCTTGATTTTTTCCCCGTGTGTATAACGTGGGGACACGGCTTAAAAAATATTTATAACACAAAATCCGTTAATGCTTTTTCTTGATGTTACTCCACTAAAATGACTTGAGAGGATCATATGAACTAGTCTTTTACAGTCACATGCCTACAAATGCACCCAGGGAATTGCTTTGAGTTATATTTATCGCATGTTGCCTTTACCCCTTCTCTAGGAGAGTGTGGCTGATCTTTATTCTTCATGAAAAGACTTAATCATCCTTTTTGTTTTTTAACCATATCCTTCCTGGAAAAATCTCTTGAAAATTTCTATTTCTCTTAGTGCCATTTCACCTCAGCACCTTTTAATCTTTTCAGAATGATTTAGATGTATGGTGCATCACCAGCTGACCTAGAACATTCTTGCTACTTCTACTGCATGACAATAAAGATCACTGACCCTACTAGATGGTGTTTACTCAGCTTGCAATCTCTTTCAGATTTAATAGGCAATCTTTCATCCAAAAGTAAACAGCCCTTAAATGGCCCCAGATAGATCTGCAAAGTGTTTGTTGTCAGCATTGCTACATTCCATTTCATTTATAACCTTTTACAGTGAAAAACTGACTTCATGTTCTTCTAAATGCTTGGGCAATAATGGAAGAAACCAGATACAAGATCTTGAGCAAGTATAGAGTGAATTTAAAAAAAAGAAATTAAAGGAAGTTTAACACTTATTTTTTCTGCCAAAATACACTTTAATAAAAAGAAAAAAGTTGAGCAAACTTCTGTGTTAAACTCATTTGTCTCCAGAGAGACTTCTTTCTCATATTAGAAGTATGTTTGCATATTCAGTAATAATCTAGGTCTCTAAAATGGTAACAATAGGCAGAAAATAATTAGATGTGTTTACTACTTAATTAACACCACATAAACTAATTTTCTCATCATCTTTGCAAATCACATATAGCGCTGATATTTCTATTTTTTCTCTCTTTTTCTCTTGTCTCTACTGCTTTCAGATTTGAGGATAGTTAGAGCAAAGGGAAATATTTCAGACATTTTTCTATTGTATTCTGATTAATTTTTCAATATTAGTGATTATCTTGTCCACTAACCATATTCATTTTTTAAAACATATAAGAAATTGCAATAAAGCAAGAAACTTATTTTAATGCAGTATTAAATTAAAGTGAATGGTAATTCATTCATTTCCCAAATTTCGCATGAAGTTTCATCAGCTGATTTGAAAGTCACATGGAAGATTAGTCACTGATTCCCTCATATTTATGTATCTAAATATTATATTATTATTATATTATATTACAAGAGAGAGAGAGCCAATTTTTTGTCCTGATGTATGACTTGACTTTACTGAGATATAACATAGAGCATGTCTGTGTCCTTGTATTTAAATATAACACAGGAACAAAATGCTGAACTATGCCTGAATTTGATATTCATGGTTCTAAGCCATGTGCCATTTAGGAGTTCCAGAGGAAGTCATAATCATGAGTAAACCATTCTTTTTCTAGCCTAAATATTGATTTTAAAAATACACTTATTTTTAATATTTTAATTACTTTTTTTGAAATTTACCAAAAAGTAAGTTGCTTCAGTTCTGCTGTCTTCATTTCTGGCTGTGGTGAAGACTGTTTTCTATATCTTGAAGTGTAAAATTGTTGCTCAAAATCATAACTACTCAGCGGTGTTGAAAAACCTGCAGGATTTATGAGGAAAAAATTCACTTGGGCACACACACATGTTCAACTACAGCATCAGGTGCAGCCTTGAACCACTTCCAGGCAGGTCCCAGACTCCCCAAAGGCACTCTGGAAAGAGACAAGGGGTGGGAAGAAGGGAAAGCTGGAGCCCACAGCTAGCAGGAAGCCTGGGAGCACATGCCTGGCTCCCACCATCCTGCAGTACTTCTGCAGCCATAGCTCCTGTAGTGGCTATCTCCCATTCCTCTTCCTTCTGCTTCTCTCCTTATGGCATGGACTTCCTAGGCAGGCCGGGCAGCATGTAGCTTCTTGCTGAGCTATTATGCTGGTGCTGATTTCTAGCATTTTTCACTTGTCTGGTCCTTATTTCCTTGTAACTCGTGAAGCAGTCCTTTCACAGGATCATGCCTTCATTGACCAACTGGCAAGGAGTGATGTTTTCCCCAACTTGCGCCCATTCTTTTGAGGCTTGCAGTATTATCTCACATTTAGACTGTGTACTATAACAAGATATACCTGATACCAAACTCCAGTTCACACAGGCCAGGATTCCAACAACTTGACTAACCAAGGCTACAGGAGCATGGATTTAGGATTCAGCAAATTAGCAGAGTTTTAACCACTGGTGTGCAACTGGCAATACTGGTTTTCTTGGTCACCATGATGCATGCGACAGTAGACACAGAGTGACCTTCTCTCCACCAAATGAAGAACAGTGCAGAAATGCTAGCTAGCTACCAGTGGGGTTCATTTCTGCATTAGCACTGGACTGCTACATAGTTCAGATGGCTGAGGCTAGAAATCCCTGGAATGCATATCATTATACAATGTTTATATCTATCTTAAGATGTAAAGAATAGCAGATATCCCCTGACAAATGCTGAAATAAATGACTGCCTTGAATCAAACACCTACAACTTCTAATTGTGTGACAAAACCATCAATTCACTTTAGAGAAAGAATGAGAGCCACAGTTTCTGAGGGTAGCTCTGAAACCAAATGACATCATTCATTATATCATAAAGTTTATTTCTGGATGCTAGAAAAACCATGAGTAGACATTATATGGGGACTCACCTATATATCCACTGTGAATGAACACACATTATGCTTCTTAAATTTAATTAACCTAGTTATACAAAAGAGTATATGTTGCAATATATATACATGTTAAACAATATAATATTCAATTTTTTTTAAATTAAAAGAGATAAGAATTTTTTTGCTTGGAAAAAATTATCAATTCTATTCTTCAGTATGGACAATTCCAGAAAGAAACTGTAATATCTGGCTTCACATGGGTTTCCATTGCTTGAGATTTTCACAGGCAGTAAAATCTAAAAGAAAAATTAAACAAGTAACCCTTTTTGGAATTATTCATACCTACACCAACTGTTGTTCTCTTTCCAGTCTTGGTTATACATACAAAATTGGTTATACATACAAAAAAGTATAGAGTACATTGAAGTTATATCTAACTCAAGAGTTTTCAGAGTTTACATACACAGTAGAACCATCATTATGCATAGCTGTACCCAAAAGCTTTATTCAAAACTTTATTCAAACCTTTAATGTAGCAGAATTTATAAATGAATATGACAATGATTATTGGTTTGGAACACTAGCTTTCTTATCTCCCCCTAACATGGTATAAATTATACACTGTGAAATACTTGTTAAATCACCTTCAAGGTATAATGATAAGATGAGATTTATCAACAAGACAGCAAACTAATTTCGAATTGATTTATGGGAGTTCAGTGCATTATGAAAGGTTTGTACTATATATAACCTCTTTATCAAGGCAAGCAATGAAGCTTATTTTCTAGCATTTATACCTGATCTGTTTATTTTTGCTGTCTTGTTTTTATGGAAACTGTTAATGTGATCAAAAGTTAATATTTACCTTGTATATATCTCATACTTCATTCACAGAATATCATTCTACCTAGTTACCAGAGAAAATGTAGCTTCATTTTACCCATTTGGTAGAACTGCAATGAAGTCACTGTAGCCACTGTAGTCACAAAGAGAAAGTCCAAAAGTCCAACCAAAAATTCAAAAATTCCAGAAGGATATTCTTGAGAGTGTTCCTTTCTACCATACAATTCTTTGCTTCCTCTGTCTTGGCACAGCTGCCTACAGTGGTACTGAATTAGCTACTGGTGGGAAAATATCTTCACTGTTAAAACTTTCCACCTCCTTTTCTGTATCTAATCCATCACCCCAACTATGGACATCTTTTTCTTCTAAAACACGTTCAGAAGAGATGAGCAGAATTAACATGTTATTGTTCCTGATGTTTATATTTGAATATTACAATATCTTTGTGGATTTGCTTCTAGAGTTCTAGGCAGTAGTCTGCAGACTTGAGTGTCAATATTAAGATGTAATGTAGTGAAGGTAGTAAAGGTATAGATCTTTAATATGCTTTCACGCCTGCTGCTGTAAATTAATTCAACATTCTCCTATTTTCAGAGTAGCTATGTGCATGATAATATTTTACATATAAAATTCTTCCACTAAATTTTCTTTCAGCATCCATTATTGAGCTAGAGTAGCAACCAAGTAAAACATCAAGTAAATTTAGTTTGGGTTACTCTGCAGGAGGAAATATTTACTGGCCTAGTACTTTTTTATTTCTTTCTCTATTTTATTTTTTTGAAAATTTCAACATTCAACAGACTGGTTAATTAATTAGTATCAAGCTCACTGCTCACTCACTACAGCTTGTATACATGAAGTACTAATTAAACTGAAAACAAATTCCTAGTCTATCTCATTGAAATGTTTGTGACACAATTCAAGCCTTAACCACAGAATATTGCCACTTAATATACAAGAGATAATTTTCATTAAGGACTAATATTTACCTCAATTAATTATGCTGTCATTAGTTATTTATGGCATTGGCCACCCACTTTTACGCTTAGCCTGTTAAATTGTTATTTTATTTTCTTTTATCCTTTACCTAAAAGATTCATCTAGAATACCTATTTATGTAAGTTTGAGCTATTATATGTACAGTATATCTTGCCTAGAAAAGTACCTTTTGACTTCTGTGAATACCAAGGCTGGGTTTTTATTTGTATGGAAACTTTGATTCATCTCAGGGCTTTATCAATTATTATGAGAGAAGAATGAATTCAAATGTCTGTCATACTCTGGCAGTACAACTACAAGGATTCAAAGACATTTAGATGATCAAGGAGAGATGCCTACTTTGGATTGAGCTGACTGGCTTTCTCATCCCACTGATTATTGACTAGGGCCTATTATTGCAGGCTAGATGTCAATTTCAGTAGTAACAAGTGGAATTTAAATGTCCAGCTACAGAGTTGAAGACTTTCTGATAAACCTGCATCTCTACAAAGGCTTGAGGACAAAATAATTAATGTTTTGAAGAGTTCACTATCTGTTTGCTACTTTAAAAATATTGAGAATCCACACGTTAAATGCCCTATTTCATCCATTGCTGTGCAAGCACTGTGAAACTTTCATGTCCCTGAGGGCATCAACAGTCCTAAATGTTCTTGCCCAGACCCCCAGAACTACCCTCACCCTGCCCATGGCCCAGGACTCCACATCAACCCCCAGGGGCCCCTAGGTTCTGCTCCAGAAATGCCAAACTTCCCCATAGCCCTGGCCTTCGGTATATTAATTTTAAACTGAAAATAATATTTTCCTTAATATAAGGTGCGGTAATATTCAATATTTTCATGTCCAACCCATTCATGGAGCCCTGCTAGAGCCCCTTTGTGACAAGCCCAGCATCCATCAGGTCTCAGAAGACAAATGCTACTTTATTTGAGAAAGGGCTATCTTTCCTGGCTAAGGGAAAAAACAAGACAAAGTATGACTACTCTCTGATGACAGGTTATGTCAAATTTGTTAGTACACCGAACTTCAAAACTATATAGAACTTGGTTTTATTTTTTCTTTAAAGAAAAAGAGTTCATCCCTAGTACTCCTTTCTTTAAAAGGTATTTATTAAAAGAATATCTTGCACTAAAGTAAAATTTGTTTCAAGTTAAAGGTTGCATTAACAATTTAACATTCCTCTGCTTTTTATTCTTGGACATTCTCATAAAATCTGCTGCTGCATAAGCAAAAAATGTATCACTTATAGTGTTATATCAAATTCACTAAAGAAATTATTAATAAAATACACAAAAAATATTGCTTACTCAATGTATTGTGTTGTACCTATATTATGAGGACATAAATATCAAATTAAGATATATATATATATATCCACAACTCACTTACATTCCCTAACTGCAAGAATAACAAAGACATTTTCTCATAATGCAGTTGAACTGAATTTAGTGGTATATTTTATAACCTTAGCTTTAGATAAAAATAATATATACTATTATGATATAAATTAACAAAAGAATATATTAATGACAAAATGTTGCAAAAATACTGATATAAATGCAGTATTTTTTATAAATAAATGTAAATATAAATAAATAAATTATTCTCCTCTATTTTTACACATCCAGGAAAAGTGTCACTATGCTGTTTAAAAGATAGTTAGTAAATTATATTAGAATTATTCCTCCATTTAGAGACCTCATTGAAAAGAAGTTGTGCAGTACGAATTCTGTGTAATATTTTAATACTTTATATATATGGAGAGTATAATTTATATAATTTAAATTTAAACATCTGTCTCTCCTTTAGGTAACACAATCTACAAATTATACCATTGTTTTACTCTTCAGAACTCATTCAAATCACAGTCTGTAATAAAGGTAATATGAATGGAGATAAAGACCATTACCTATGCATATCTTACATGACACAATAGTACCAAAACATATTGAGAACTTGGTGAAGGAAAGGCCAGCCTTTGAGAAATCCATAACAACACTAAGGCAAGTATGATTGAAAATAAAGAAATAAACAATATTTTAAAAGAATGTTCTGACAGAGATTTAAATAGGGTAGAAACAGTAGCTTAAAAAATAAGTATAGGAAATAAGACATCCCTGTTTCAAATAAATACAGTGGTTATAAATTTGGTATCATATATTCATGCATTTACAGCAAATAAAATAAAACAAAATACTGTGAATTCTATTGTGTGTAAAAACTACAAGTGAAGATGGAAAAAAACCCCGGAAACATTTTATCTCTTTCTGTTTTCTTTTTTTAGGCCTTCTAAATTAATGCCTTTTTAAAAACTTAGTGTTACTTTTCTTTATTGCTTTAACTAGTAGCTATTATAAACCAATTTATGTTAGTGCAACATATCTCAAAATACAAATCACATGCACAAAAGTGGCAGGTTTCAAAATGTAATTTTGAATGGGAAGTCTCTTTGTGGTTTCATATCTATGTATTTACGGAATCAATGTATTGTACAAACACATACAAAGGCTAACACAGAACATGCTGCTTAGCATGTTTTTTCTTCAAGCAGCACGAATTTTTTTTTCTTAAAAGAAGTATCTTGTTCAAATATCATTCAATAAATAAAGTATATTACTACGCAAACTGTGTTCCTCCAGGTGAGGAACAAAAACACAGAACACACGTGAGAATAAGTATCTATTATCAAGGAAAACAATTAGCAGTAAAACTAGCCAGCAACTTGAAGTACTGATAAAAGTAGTTTATCCCATCAGAGTATTCCTTCATGAAGGGTAATTTGGTAATAAAGGTTAAAGAAGTTATTTTAAAAAATATTCTGTATAAAATACAAATTTTTTTCTGAATATTCATAGGTATACAGGATTTTTGCATTGTTTGAATATTCTCTGGAATATGGAAAAGGAATATTAGGTTATATGAGATTTTCACTTTGTCTGGATTAAAATTCAGTGTATATCCTTGCATTGGAAAGAAAATGACAGACCCTTGAAGTATTGCACATTGTTTTGGTTTGAGTACAGTACTTATCTGCATGATTTTAAATTATTTGTGTTCTTATGTTGGTGGAATCACACTACAGAATTTTTCTCTTGCCTGAGAATTTGCAATTTATAACCCCTCTCTTAATGAGTAAATTATCCATGCCTAAACCTGAGAATTCCTCCATTAGATGGCACAGTAAACATTTAAAATTATTTATTTTCTTTTTAATGGTATATTACATATATAAAACTTTCTTTCCATGCACTCAAGAAATACACTTAGCCCTTGTCCCGGTTTTGGCCAGAACAGGGTTAATTTTTGATTTCTGCCAGGACTGAGGGCAGGGGAAAGGAAGTCTTTTCCAGTGGAGGTAGCATGACAATAGGGAGGGGAAGAGGAAGAGGGGGAGTGAGTGAACAGCACATGATTTGAAGTGGTATCCGTGGGAATATCAAATTCAAAAATGCCATTCCTAACCATGAGAATCCTAAAAAGAACAAACGATGGTACCTATTTTATGCAGCATTAGTGGCTTTTATAATCTCTCAATTACACATTTTAGACATAGAACAAATAGGAAAAATTGACAAGAGCAGTAGAAGAGCAACTTTGCTTCTAATTATCCATGTTGGTTATTCAATTACTGGGCACAGGAAAAATGAGGAACACAGAAAACTGGCTCTGAGGATGTGAGTTCTCTGAGATGAAACCAAAATCCACTGTGTGGAGGTTTTGTTCAGCTCATTTGGTCTGTTTTCCTGGATTTGCCTGATGATCTCCAAAGTTTCTTGCTTTCTATGTAATTTCAATTGATGAATTCATAAAACACAAAGTAAAGATGTGCTCCCTGGTTGCCTGAGATGACTCCTGCTAAGGCACCAATGCTCTTTTAAGAGTTGAGAGCTGTGCCAGTAAATAAACAATGTCCTTACAGAAAGAAAACAGAGAAAATATGTTTCTCAGCCAGAGGATCTTGAAGCAATATCCAAAAAAGAAGGAGAAAGAAAAGAAGAGTATTTTTTTTCTTTTCAGTTAGCTTTTGTATTTGATTACATCTCCATCACTCTATGTTCATATATACCTGTCTCCTTCTAGCAAATGATACTAGATTTCTAAAAGAAATTTTTTACTGTAACATAAACCACTGATGTAGTACTATACAGATGGCACCATATATCTTCGATATTTGCATATGTTCAATTTCTGTTTTGATAACAAGGAAAGACAGAGTTATTAAAGCTGTGAAAAAGCAAAGAAAGGTGTTGCTTTTTGAGTCAGCGCAAGTATAAGGATTAGGATGAAATAAATGCAGAAAACGTAATAAATTTTGCTTTTCCAGAATGGATCGTGTACAGATCATAGGTAAAGATTGCATGTATCAGATCAGCTTCCATTCTGTGTGATGGGTGTCCACCTTTTCCCTCTAACAGTGAGCTCTCTGAAAAGACAGCCTGTGGTGCATAACTTTGCCAAGAGCAGAGCCTAGCTCTCTCGTGTAGAGAGCATTTTGAGCAGACACTGGATGGAAGCAGCCTGCACAACCCTGCATACGTTCCTTATAGCAGAGACATGCTGCCCTTGGGCAAACAATATAAAGAAGTTTGCCAAGATCTACCCCAGCAAAAGGGATGTGACGCAGGATGTTCTAAGGATGTGAAGAGAAGATGTGGGGCAGAACGTTCTGCTAACACTTTTGCCAATCTATGCTACGTGACCAAATATATGTTAGCTCTTTGGTGTTATACATAATACTTTGTAACCAGTTATGGGCATTGTCACCTCGCAGAACCCTGTATTACCATATAAATGTACCCTCAGATTTGAAATAAATCGAGCATTGATCATTACCTCCATGAGGATTGATCTCTGACTCCAGAGGGCTCCTCTCTCTATTACCCTTCTCTTTTCCCCCGTCTTTCTCTCTCCTATATACCCTTCTTTCTATAAGTTAGAACGAGGTAGAGGATTGAAAAGTGCTTGGCTTTCAGAGACTAATGCACAGGTCTAGGTGAGCAATAGGTGGTTGGCTAGTTGTCTTTATCCCAGCCATTTTCTAATCTTTTTTTTTCATTTAGTAATTCATGCTTAATTAGCAGGGTTAAAAAAGTCTAAATCCAGTCTAGATATTTTACAAATATCACTGATATATTATTAAAAAATTTCTTCAATTAAAAGAAAGCATGTATTCTAATTTTTAAGCAATATCATATGTATTTTCTTTGAATGTGAAAATCTTTTCTTTCAATTGGTCTAACTGAAATTAACCCAAACCTTTTCTTTATTGCACTTAGTGATCTATACACATATTGGATGTAGTCCAATTCAAACGCATTTGAAGGATTAAAATGAAAATTGGTTTGGGGATTTAAACATCTGTGAATTATGACAAACCTTAAAGAGATTCTCTGATCATACTGGATGCCAATACCTAGGTGCTGAGCATGCTTTGACGTTCAAAATTAGCCTCCACTGCCTGACTGATTTTAGGGATTAAGTAAAACTTGGTGTACAGAAGTCGTCTATAAAATACTCTGAAAGACCAAGATTAACATTTATGATGTCTAACATGACACTAGAATGTGTCCATATCTCTGGAGCAAGTAATTTTCAGTCTTTTTGTTATAATCAGAGCTAAAAAATAGGCACTGTAGGAGTTTTTTAGAAGTACCTCACTGGTCTGATGTTGGCACTATAAGATCAGACAAGCTGAATCCCAGAAATGCCTGCTTCTTTCCACTAGCATTTCAACTAACACATAATCATCAGGCTTAAAAGATGTCTAATCTAAGTGGACTGCCAATCTTGATACTTTTAAATTGCCACAGTTTTCTACTCTTTTTACTAACAGGAAAAAATATGAACAGTTAGCTTGTAAATTCTGAATATGCAGATAGGAAAATTGCTGAAATAAACTTCTACTCTTGAAAACAGGTTTCCCAGTAAGGTTGCGGACCATTTGTCCCTGGAGATTTTTAGAACTCAACCACAGGAAATCTTCAGCAGCTTGAGCTGAGCTTTGAAATTTACACTGATTTGAGCAGGAGGTCAGATAAGGAGACCTTCAAGGATCACTCCAACCAAAGACTTTCTAGTTCTTAGAATAATAATGTCACCTCCACTAAAAAGAACCCCTGGGTGTTTGGTTAATGCATAGAAAAAAGGCTGAAATAGAAGATATGAGTTTTGCTGCATAAATATTTTTAAAAAGCAGAATATTTATGTATATTTCAGTTTCCTAAATGTATGAAACATTCTACTCTTAGCAAAACCAGAAACTGATAAACCCATGATTTTATGTACAGAGTGTGGCACAGAATGAGATTAGATATATGCAAATTAAATCAATTTTCTTCAAAGGCTTTCTACAGTGTGTTGAATGTAATTTGAAAAGAAAACTTTTGGCCTTTGTTCTTTTCTATGAGCCCTCATGAAAAGAAGAAAGGATTTTCATATAGGTTTTTATTCTTTTAGTCAGGGAAGAAGGGGAAGGATTGTAGGATTGGTGAAATTTCCATATTTTACTATGTAGTATTACAATTTCTAGATATTTTATATTAAAAAGTGTTTTATTCCCAATCTCTAAAAGAACATTTGACAACTAATATTTAGTGTTCTTTCATATTTCTGAAACATCAGTAATATAATCATAATAAAAAATTGCAATCTTTTTGAAAGAGACAAAACAGAAGTGTATACCACTTTTTTTGCCTCTGTCTTCAATATGGATGACAGAACAAAAGGGTCTCAGTGCCCTGAGCTGGAGGACCATGACTGCCAGAATGATGATTCTCAACTGACCCTGAAATTGTGGGGGATCTGCTGCTCCAGCTGGATCCCTACAAATCTATGGGGCCTGATGGGATTCATCCAAGAACCCTCAAAGAGCTGGTTGATGTCATCACAAAACCTCTCTTGATGATTTTTGAGCCATCTTGGGAATCTGGAGAGATCCCAGCTGACTGGAAGTGGGAAATCATTCTGATTTTCAAGAAGGGCAAGAAGGAGGAGTATGGAAACTACAAGCCTGTCAATCTCACTTCAGTGCCTGGTAAAATCAGGGAAAAGGTTATTCGGGTAGGCATTGGAAAATGCATGAAAAACAATGCAGTCATTGGTCACAGCCAGCATGGATTCATGACAGTCCTGCTTGTCAAACCTGATTTCCTTTTATGACAGGGTAAACACAGCGACTTCATCCAGGGAAGCCAGTTGATGGAACTATTTGGATTCCAGTAAAGCTTTTGATACTCTCTCCTAAAGGATCTTTCTGGAAAAACTGTCCAGCACAAGGCTGGATAAACACATCATGTGATGGGAGAGAAGCTGGCTCATGGGTCAGGCACAAGGGGTTACAGTGAAGGGTGACACCAGACTGGTGACCTGTCACTAGTGGGTTCGGCAGGGCTCCATCCTCAGCCCTGTGCTCTTCAACATCTTCATAAATGACGTGGACACAGGACTGGAAGGGACACTAAGCAAGTTCACAGACAGTACAAAACCAGAAGGAGCTGTTGACTCCCTCAAAGGCAGAGAGGGCCTGCAGAGAAAGACCTTGACGAGTTAGAGGAATCACCAACCAAAGTTCAACCAAGGAAAGTCCCAGATTCTGCAGCTGGCATGGAACAACCCTAGATGTATGTACATAATGGGGAAGGAGAAGCTGGAAAGCAGTGCCATGGAAAGAGACCTGCAGGTCCTGGCAAATGGAACATGAGCCAGCAGTGCCCTGGCAGCCAGGAGGGACATCCCTGTCCTGGGGGCATCAGGCACAGCATGGGCAGCTGGGCAAGGGAGGGCATTGTCCTGCTCTGCTCTGAGCTGGGGCAGAGCTCACCTCGAGTGCTGGGGGCAGTTTTGGGTGCCACAATATAAGGAAGACATTAAACTATCAGAGAGTGTCCAAAGGAAGGCAATAAAGATGGTAAAGGGTCTGGAGGGGAAGCCGTATGGGCTGAGGTCACTTGGTGTGTTCAGTCTGGAGAAGAGGAGAGTGGGGGAAGACCTCATTGCAGCTCCCTTGTGAGGGGTACAGGAGGGGCAGGCACTGATCTCTTCTCTCTGGTGATCGGCGACAGGACCTGAAGTTATGCCAGGGGAGGTTTAGGTTGGATATTAGACAAATGTTCTTCATCCAGAGGGTGGTTGGGCACTGGAACAGGGTCCCCAGGGAAGTGGTCACAGCATGAAGCCTGACAGAGCTTTTTTCAAAAACATTTGGACAATACTCCGGGGCGCATGATGTGGGGGATGGTGCTGTGCAGAGCCAGGAGCTGAACTTGATGATCTGTAAGGATCCCTTCCAAATCAGCATATTTTGAGTTTCTGTAAAAGAGATCGTAGATCTTAAATCCTTCAGTTTTCACTTACATTTACAAAATATTGACATCTTGTTGCTAAATTTTTTATAAGAAAGTTACACATTTTGAATGGATGATGTTATTAAATCTTATAGCCTAGTTTAAGACAGTAGCAAACAATGATGAGAAGCCACATCCTGATTAAATATTATAATGTCTTTAGAGATAGATATTTCTATCTCTTCAATCACTTCTTGTTATGAAATATTCAAAAATGGAAATCTAGGACTTGATTTAGCTTATCTAAATATAGATATTTAGTATCATCCAGGGAAAGTGGCAGAGAGAAGGTGGAAAATGTGGAATTTCAATTAGTAAATTTTCCACTGGTAATCCTGTGCTGGAAAGCTTCAATGAGGCAGAAAGGAACGGAAAGTGTGGAAAGACCCTGACTATGGGCTGAAGATGAGTTTGACTGAAAAATTAAATTTATTTGTATCCAAATATTTTTTCCTGTTCCATTTCTGAAAGAGAATGGGGGAACAGGACAGGCAGTGGTGGAGAAGAGGATATACATTAATATTAGATTATATAATAAGTATCATCTTAAATACAGAAATACTCCCCCTTTGGTAACCAGAATCTACATCTGAATCCAATAGGTAGGACATGGGCACTTTTAATGACTAACATATTGCAAACAAATTCAACACAACAAAATTTTTAAGTAAACAGTCACATTCAATAAGGTGATGCTGCTCTGGCTCTTAATGAGCGTACACTGGTGATTACCAAATAATGTTAGCAATTCTTGCCATATGGGAAGTTATCTCCAGTGTTTGCAATGACTTCACCCAGCTGTCACTGCAAAGTGGCCAGCAATAGAATTACTTTGTTTTCAATCTGTTGGGGAACATCAAAGGCAAGATACCATCAACATAGATTATTGTTTTTCAATATTATATCCCATACAGATAAGAAACTCTTGCAGTCTCTTTTAGAGTCCTATATTACTGCACCTTGAACTGTCCATTTCTATAATTAATCATTAATTTCAAAATAAAAAGGAAAGGAGAATACAAAAGACACATTATTGACTGCATATTACATAAAACTCTGCATATACACTAAGATGATCTGTCTAATATCTCAGTGGCACCACATTTTGTCCTTATGTGGCACTTTTTGGGCATGAGTCCAAGAAGAGAGCTGTTTTGTCATGAGAGAATTAATGAAATGCATTGAATCAGGGGTATTTTGCTGCCACAACCAGGGGTATAGATCTTCAGTATGTGAAAATACCCCTCCAGGACAATCTATGTTTTAATCCCTAGTTTCAGAGACGCTTAAAGGTTGTGCCTCCTCGTTGGCAAAATTTAGTTTTGTGGTAAGATCACAATAGTTCTACATTAAGGTAAGGGAGGTCACCAGGAGGGAGTGAATGTAGAGTGGCAGTGCTGCAATAGTCTGGGAAGAGTGCGTAGGAGGTAGGAGTGCTCTGGAGGCAAGTGCAGATGCAGTTTGAAAGGAGTCAGTCCTTCCTTCCTTCCAAACTTCCTTCCAACCTTCCTTCCTTCCTTCCAACCTTCCTTTCTCCTTCTCTCCCTCCCTCCCTCCCTCCCTCCCTCCCTCCCTCCCTCCCTCTCTCTTTTTCTCTCTTTGTGTTTCTCTTTCTCTCTCTCTTTCCTTTTGTATTATTTTCTTTTTTTTTTTTTTTCAAGTTGAATGCAAGGGTCCTTTTTTTCCAGGATGTGTTTATTTTTCTTTAAAAGTATAAATAATTTATCAGTAGTTATTGCACAGACCTGAAAATGTTTCGAATCTCTTGGTACAACACAAGCTACATAAACCAGGATGTTTCTAACATTAAAGGAATTAAACATTATAGTAAAATAGTAAATCAACAGAATCCCTAAAATCAGCAAATATTCTTACATGGTAATCCTGAAAATTATATTTCCACAGAAAATTGAAAGGAAAGCAATTGAGGTACGATAAAATTTTCCTTGTTTTCATAGAAAATAATGTTTTATTATTAGTTATATTATATAAATTATTGATAATTATAATTTAAAAATATTTAATAAAAATTAAAATATTACTTTGAAAATACTACTTCTTTCACTACCATTGGTAGTGCATCTAGAAGTAGCAAAGTAGCATCTAGGGTAAAAAAAACCCCTTTCTTATTGTTTCTAAAATGTCTTTTTTTCTTAACCAATCCTTTCTTGTAAAGCCACACCATTCTCGTGATAATATTTTTGAATACATAAGAAATTAATTTCCATCATAGGGTATAAAATGTCTACTCTCTTTTTCAAGCTGATCTTCAAAATGGATGGAAAGAGATCAATAATTTTAGGTCACTGTCCTTTGAAAATTTTTCTCAGGTGACTGATAATCCTTAGGTCAGAGAAGAACCTGTTCTATCATAGGTTTTAAAGGGTAATGCTATCCTGAAAACCCCAATTCAGTTAATTAAAGACAAACATTATTCTCTAAAGGTTAGGAAAAATGCATGCTTTAAATTAGAGCTTTTAGTTTATCACAGAATACCGTGGTTCTGAACAATAAAATTTCAACCAGTTAAAATATTTTTGTTTTGCAACTGAGAACACAATATGTATTACACTACTGGTAAAGTTTCATTTCAAAATTTTTTCTGTCCATGCATTGCTCTTCTTCCCATAAACGCATCTTCTGAAGGATTTTGTCAATTGAAAGATAAGTCATGGTAGCCTAAGCTCTATCCTAATAAAATGACAAAACCCCCTGATTGTTACTGCTTCTACTTCTCTTGCTACCATTGCATCCTTACTTTGCCTACATGTACTAAGTATAGACATTATGTAAGATTCCACTCCCTTTATTTCTCTTCTGCAATGAAATTCTGGAAGCTAAGAATGTTCTGAAGAATCTAGTCCTGACCTAGTTCCATGTAGCATCAGATTTTCATATTTCCTCTGGCTTTAGTACAAGCTTGAAGAACTTTGGATCAGGTTTTTCTTTGTGGTCTTTTCTAGTCAACTAATTTAAATGTCTTCATCTTCTTCCTCACTGGATAAGTTGTTTAGCTGTAAGTGAAACTGAATATGGGAATGAACAAATGGAGTGTGTCACCATGATCTAGGTAACTATCACCTATTGTGTGTATGCAGAGTTTTCCACTTATTGTAGATTTTGATGATGGTATTTTGGCACCTTGAGCTGCACAGACATCTGCCTTGTTCTTCTATCACCTGAGGCATCATCTGAGTAGATTCAAACCTATTATAACCCTACCACCATAAAAGAGAAGAAAATAAATTCAAATTTGATTGTTAGATTACTTTCAAAGAGTATGCTTGGGAATATTTTATATTAATGTATTTATATAGAAGAAGAATATATTAAAGAACTTCCCTTGGAGGGAGAATCTTTTAAAATTCACATACTTTCATTGTTACAGAAGAGAGGATCTGTTTACCTCTGCAGTATAAACAGCAGTTCTATTTCCATGGCAAATTGCATCATCATAAGAAGATAACCCTGATTCTTAGTGTTTTGAGTGCTACAGAGGCAATTTTTAGGGCTAGTTTAGGGCTGGCCTTCTCAGGAGCTTGTTGATGCGCACAAGCTTCATAATACTTTGCATAAATTGATTCTGTGTTCCACAGAATATTTTTGTGACTCCTGTGAATAATATGCCCATTGTAAAATGAATCATCTTTATAAAGGTTAGGATTTCATTAATGTTGCATACATATTAAATTTTATTGTAAAGGAATCTTGTTTTCAGATTTTATATACATATATAGAGAGAGTGAGAGAGAGATGTTTGTACAAACAACATAGATATTTTTAAGAGAAGATCTAACAATTTTCTGTAAAGCCCACACAATTTCATTCATTTGCCAAGATCTGAATTTGATTGTGTAGTAATAAATAATGTTCTACCTCATCTTTGTGAAAAACATTTACTCAGACCCACTCACTTCAGTTACCTTTCACATATTTTGATGTAGATGCATTAAGATCTTTCCTTAAACTTCAGGTTAATTTCTCTTATGGCCAACCACTCACAGAGATCGAAAGTTTAAGCTGAATGTCCTTTCTCGAGGACATCTGATGCTTGCTTTTATTCACAAAGGCAGTTCAGTGATGTAAAATGACAACTGCCCGTGTGGGGAGGCCAAAAGAAATACACTGTACTGTTGAAAGCATGTTTAAAGATAATGTTAAAATTAGTTTAAGCCTAGTTACCTGAAATAAAATAACAGGTTATCTTTCTACTTTTTTTTACATATTCACATTTGCTGGTTTCAGAAAATACTTTTGTGACTTGCTTGATTCTCACTACAGTGTGCAGTACATTTCAAGACAAAGTCTTTGCAAAATCAAATATTATTTTACAAGAATATATATAAATGCACACAAATATATGCATAAGCACATAGCTCTAGAAACTAAATTTAAACAGAAAAAAAAGGACAAATACATTATATAATTGTTAACAGTCCACAGATGGAAGTATTCATCAAAATACTAAAGTCTGAAGTCTAGGAGCGTTCTCATTCCACTCTTACAGAATGCTAAATAAGATTATCTTATGTGGAGCAGATTGCAATGATCAGCAAAACTGAGTTTGAAGGAGACCATCTGTGGCATTTTAGCCAAGTAAGATTGTATTGCCATAGCTAATAACAGGCTACTAACAAAATTTGCAAGGCCTCAGGAGTGAAACTTGTCAGGCTTGGTTTGCTTGAACTTTCCTTGATGTTTCTGGAGCTTTGATCTCATTTGGTTTACCTTCAAGAGATTTTATTTTTAAAGATTGGGTAGCTATGACTACCATTTGTTTTATTTTTCATTATATTTACATAGAAAAAGGGTAGCAATAACAATGAGTAGTTATTCTGTGCCAATGAAATATATATTCATATCATAATGATATTAGAGACAAAAAGAGTATTAGAGACAGTATTAGAGAGGAAAACAGGCCTAGCATGACAACAGAGAATTTGAAAAATGTAGAAACAGGATATAACATAGCAAAGTAAAACAGAGGGTGATAAGGAACACAGGCTGACACTGGAGGTGTTTGGTTAAAGAAATGCAGATCTAGAAGACTGACAAAACAAGTTTGAAAGTAAAAAAGACAATAAAGAGTAAGTGTGGATTCATCAAATGAGCCATAAATATAGTAAATTCAATGAATTTGAAGTAGTCAGTAATGTTAAAAATCACTGAAGAGAGAGTACATTGTAGAACCTTGTTTGAAAACAGACTCCAGTAAAAACAAATAAGAAATGAGAAACAACAACAACAACAACAAAAACAGGCAGAAGAAGAAATGGAAGAAATAGATCTCAATTTCTGTCTTTGCAGTGCAAGTGAAGGACCTGGAGCATAGATGACCTGCTTCAACCATTATTTATACCCAGCCTTGGCTCCTTGTGCCCTTGCTTGCTCAAGGAACATGGGTGCTCACAATCTCTGAGTACAAAGGGGTGTTGAAAAAGGGAACCCTTACATATAATAATTTTAACTGTATTGTTGTTATTATTATTATTATTATTATTATTATTATTATTATTATTATTATTATTATTATTATTATTATTATTATTGTTATTATTATTATTATCATTATTATTATTATTATTACTATTATTATCATTATTATTATTATTGCTACTACATTATTATGGCTGTGGGTTTTTTCTAATAGAATTTAGTTCCAGATTGAAATCTGAACTAATAAAATTTCTTTGATTAAGATTTACATAACGCTAAAAAGTCAGATATTTTGGGTTACACATAACCTATGCTTTCTTTTTGCTCATAACAACACTTTCTGCATTATGGAACTGGAATTCCTGAGACGTATATTGTTATTTTGCATTTAACTTGCTGAAAGACTGCTTATTATGTAAAGTCAATAGATTATACTAGGAGCAAACTGATGGGAATTACAGCAAACTTTCAGTAAATGAACTGCCATCAGGCAGTGCTTTTCACCTATGATGACATGAATCAGACGTTTTACATACAGAAAAAACCAAGAGAATTGTTTGAATAGGTATGTCCGCCTTAATGCTTTCAGTCAAGCCTAAAAACTTTGTGGTGTTGTCTTATAGTTACTTACACTTATAGTACTTTGTAGTACAATAAAGGCTGATTATACTCAAAATGCATAATTAAAGACCACATTATGTTGTCAAGACATCTTAAAAATTATGTGCCAGGCAGTGTCTTGAAGAATGCTTCAGTTAAGGAAGGACTTGTAGTAATTGCTTCCTTCAGTGAGTGTTCCTCAAAATATTATTGAGGTGACCAGCAAGACTTCCTTTATTTTAAACAAATTTAAATTGTGTTCTTAATAAAGATTCATTCTAAGCAGAAACACAGAATACCAATTTATATTTAGTGTGCGTCCTGGTTCTGTCCAAGACAGGGTTAATTTTTGCAGTAGCAGGGAGAGGGCATGGTAATGACACAGAGTTTATTCCATACCACCTTGTGTCATGGGGTAGGGAGAACAGATATTCTTCTGAAGAGAAGGGGTTCTTTCTGGTTGATTGAGTGAGCAGAGGGAGGCATCTGCTATTGTCTGTTTTCTGAAGATATTTCACGTGAATTAGTTCTTTTTTTGTACCTTCTGTCATTAGTATTGTTGCTGTTGCTATTTGTTTCCTTATCATATTGCTGTTTCCTGTAAATTGTTCTTATCCAAACCCATGATCTTTGCCTTTTGTGCCTTCAACTCCCCTCTCCAGTGCACTCACAGGGAGGGGAGAGGAGCAATGCATGGTTTTAGTGGAAGCACTAAACTGGAGAATATTTTTCCTAAATCACAACAGTGTGGTACCCAGGAAGATCAGCAACTGCCCCCTCTAGAATGCTAAAGACTATTTATAGGTCCTCTGCTGCATTCCTCTGTTGCAGCTCGATGCCTCCATAACTTTAACAGCAAAAGATAGCAATGCTTATGCTACATCATACTTTATTGTCTGACTTCAGAGTGCCTTACAGAAAAAAGTAAGTGTTCCTTTTCCATTTCCCAAAGTTGCTTGCATTTTGCTATATTTTAAATTAAATGTTATAGCACTATTTGGATGAGAAGCATGGATGTGAGTCACCAAGTAATCACACAATTATTTGAAGTGCTACTTCTTCTTATTAAAATAATTGTATCTGTTTGTTAGTCAAACCCTTAGCTCTGGATCAACGTATTGGATCAAACTCCTAATACTCAGCAACTTATGTTCTGGTACTTTAGGCCAGTCAATTCAATTAAAATGCTCCCACTATGTATGATTAAAAGTCCTCTGCAGACACTGAATGTGCTTACTGCCTAGAGCTGATATTTTTAAATATGGTATGGGTATTCTTTTGTTTTCTGATTTCATTTATTGATATGATACATATTTTAATTGTTGAATACCTTAAAACTTGCATACTCACATAAAAGAGATGATTTTGTATTTTCCACTGGAGGGGAACTCTCCACATACAGAATCTATACAGTGTTGTGTGGAAAATCCATCTGGGGGCTGTTCAATTCTGCATGAAAGTGACACGTCCAGCATCTGAAAGGTGGGTGGCAATTACCTGCTACCTATATTCTTCTATTTTCTCCGTCTTAGTTAAACATCTATTTTTTTTATGCCTTTTGTTGTCTGGCCTTTTCATAATCAGAGCCAAAAAGAAACCTACATCATCTCTCTCTTCCCTCACCCCAGTAAAGGACATCTGGTTTCTTGAATTTAAAGTGATTTGTGTGTACTTACTGAAATAGAAGACATTGGAAAAGTGACCTTATCACACACCAAGACCTCTCTGTTTAGCTTTAAATTTTCTGTTACTAGTATGCATGTATACAATACAAGAAGATGACATCTATAATATTGTCACTGCATTCTGTCGTAAATATAGAAAGTAAGACAGCATTGTAATAAACAACATTTTACATTCTTTTAGCTCAGAAACTTGACTAGTCATTTTTGAACTTTATTAGGACCTTTTTCTGGTAGAGTACAAGAAAGATGACTCTATGTGCATCAAATGAGTGGATTATGACTCTTCAAAAGTTAAAGTTCATCTCTGCAATTAAATCAACTCTGACAAAAACAGCAGCTTTGGGAAAAGGTCATGCATGAGTGCTGAGAGGCTACAATCCAAAGCATCGAGATAAACAGCAAATGAACTGACTAAGGGCTTGTAAATCTAGTCCTTCCTGTATATCTGCTGACAAAGTCAGGGTGTTATGACAAGGAATTTTTAAAATAAATTTGGAAAAGGAGCTAAATTACACAGCGTGTTATTTGCATTGCAGACAATTGGTGGAAATCTTGTTTGTCAATGACAAAAGTTCTATTATATTTTTCTTTCTACTTTTAAAAAAAATTTTCCAAATGTTAATGAAGGTGGAAATGGATCTTAATGTATTCAGTAACACAAAGAGTAGGTTTTACAGAAGACAGCAACTTAAATGAGAAAAGATGAAATGTAAGATTGTATTTTAAATAGATGTGCAAGCTAAAAATCAGGACACTGTTGGGGCATTTAAAAACCTGGCATATTAAATCAAACTACAATAATTGCGTTCAACAATACAGGTTCAAAATTTTTTTTTTTTTTAAATTGAACTAATTTTCATTTTATAATTAGAATTTTCACTACTCATTAAAGTACTTGCAGCAGAATTTTAGAGGAAAACAAAGGAACAGATTTCTCCACTTTCAAAAATGAAGAATCCTTCAAAAGATTTATGTGGTCAGCTAAATAGGTAATAGTGTGCACAAGAACTAATAGGAGAGGGTTCTGGGGAAACTAACATGCAAAACTGCTAAAGAACATACAACCTCATTTCATCCAGTGTTCTGCAGGAGATAAACCATTATACAGGATAATATCTAGAATATAAAAAATGGAGAATGAATTTTGCACACTGATGATAAACAGTGTGTGGGTATAATAACAAATGAACAAAAGAATCTAGAATCCTGTAAAAAGGCAATATAAACTCCCCCCCATGTTTAATTTTAGAATAAATCTGCACTGATATGGTTAAAAATGAAATCAGCAGAACCTGAGGTAAATGTTTGGGTTTTCCCTTGCCACATTTATATTACCTAAGTATTTCCTGAAAAGTTAAACTTGTTCATTGTGTGCAATGCTATGAATTTTTGCCACTGTGGCCAACACAGAAAAGATGTTTTGTGGTATGAGTTCAGCAGCGCTGCTGGAATACATTATTGGACTGACATTTCATTACCTGTCAGCTGACTCAGCATTTCAGTTTTTATAGCACTTTTTCATTACCATTTATTTTGTCTTTGAATAATGTGTCTCAACACATTGAAACTTACTCAAACAAACTGTCAATATTTTATAGAGATTTATTTTGCTCTCAATGTACAATGCTTTGTGGTGAAATTGTTCTTCTCATACTTTCTGCAGTTTGTAGCTAAAAATAGACTAATTCTTAATATTACTCTCAGATTTTGTTAATGTTTTTAATATTATTCAATCTTCTCTCAGCTACTTACATGGTTCTAGAGATGATGGGTGACCATTTGAGCTCTAACCAGAATCAGTTTTAAAATAATTTAAGAACAAAAACAACCTCAGTGATTTAAATAAGAGGAGCAATAGACAAAGAGGAGAAACAAATATCCCTTTTGTCTCTCTTTCCTCCCCAACATCCCCCTAAGTGAAGTAATGAATTGGACTTAAGAATAAATGGGGACTATGAATGTGCTGTGCAACTTTTATTTTCACTCTTTTCTTTGATCACTTTTCTTGATTTCTTAATAAGGGATAAATACCATAAGATAAAACCTTAAGCAGCTATTATCTTCCTTTGACTGGAACATTTGAATGGCCAGTTTCAATCGTGCCAAATAAACGGATTTCTGACAGCTCTTAGGGAAAGTAATTCATAGGTTATTCTTTCTGTAATTTTACATTTGATTTAGTATTTTCAGGACTTAATTTTTTTAATTTCAAAAAAAAATCCAATGGAAAAAATCCAATAAAATTTCTAATATAATATCAATAAAACTAAAAAATCCCCTCATTATCTGATGAATAATAAACCAAATAGTATAATTTTTAATGTAGTTTTGTAATTATATCCTGATAGAGGGTATATTTCTTACAACTTCAGAATCTTTCCAGCATGAGATATTTTTATTTAAAGCATAAGCTTTAAAACAACAGCTATTGATGTCATGCACCTTGAAATGAGAAACAGATTGCTTCTAGATTCATCTTGACAATCATTCCAAGAGAATCAAGGTCTCCCTGTGAAGCAAAGAAGGAACAGCATATCACAGAATCATAGAATGGCTTGTGGCTTGGATTGGAAGACGCCTTAAAGATCATCTAGTTCCAAGCACCCTGAATTCATTTCTTCAATATTCCAGTCCACCAGCTAGGGCTGTTTATCAGACTGGGAGAAGTCAAAATTAGGGCTCTGATACAAAACACTGTTTTCAGTTTACCTTTGCTAATAAATGAAAGGCCAAGTGCTTAGCTATAAAGTTGAAAGGCATAGTTCTATGAACGTTGTCTCACAGCCGTGTTGGAAGCTGTGCTCTGTCAGGCACGGCACATGGCTTGCCACACCGTGTGGACCAGGAAATGGCAGGGCAGGCAGCTCTAACTGCTCACCATTTCCTGCACTTCAAGCTGCTCTTTTGAGAAACTTATATGCCTTAAATATTTATCACTGATGCTTCTAGGTGGGAAACACAAAACATTCACAGTGGCTTTAGTGTTTTTACATAATTTGCCTTGTTATTTGTTGCTGCAGGAACAGATGAATTCTATAGAAATTGATTCAATGCAACAAGTTTATAACAACATAATTTTCTAAAATTATCTGGACACATCTAATTTGCATTAGATGCAGGACAGAATCTTCAAGGAAATTTTTATCATTGATGAAGTGAGGTTGAAATAAGTCTGTCTAATTACAAATAGTGCAAAGGTAGATCTACTTAGAGGAGAGTGGGCAAATAAGATTGTCAAAAAGTATTTGTACAGAATTTTTTTCTAGCAGAGAGAGTTAAAAGCCATTTTATGTGTCAGAAAGGAAAGGAAAACCTGCTGTATAAAGAACTAAATTAAGGTTTCTTGCTAAAGGAGTTCTAACCTTGACTACAGATGCACACTCATTTTCATTGTAATATCTATGCTGTATTGTCCCTATTTCATATTTGCTCCCTAATTTTTTATTTTGACAGAGGTAAGAGCTTAAACAAGAGGAAGCAATGGTCTGTAAAATTACAAAATGTAGTTTTATTAATTTTAAGTGATAATGAACATAATTTATCAGAAATACTTGTGTGAAATCCTTAAATTAAAGTGCCATCTGCAAGACATTGCCTAAGCCTTATATTAAATAGTATTCATGGAAAGTCATTGTGTTATGGGCCTCCTCAATAATATTACCTGTGAGTCTTTGACTGTTACTAAGTCCTGGTCAGAAGATACAGCAATATAATTTAGATTACTTCTTACATCTGGTCTGTCCAGAGCTATCCCTTAACCTAAATTTCAGGCTACAGAATGCTATGGAGAAATTAATGCATAAATGAAGTAGTTCTCTTGTACACTGTAGTGTAAAGACAAAAACAATTTCAGTCCTCAAAACCACTAATAAGCCAGGTCCAATATGCTGTGAAACACAGGGTTTAAAGTTGTACTTACCAACTTCACTATTATGAAGGCTGTGTAATAGCTGTATTTTGCAATACAGTGAGTAAGGTGGGTCAGTTCTGGTTTTCTTTCTTGGTTTTTTGATTGAGTAAAACAAGATCTGCAATAATATTTACCGTGAGTGATGGTCCAAAATGACAGACAGTCTCCAGACAGGTGCACTATCTTCTTTTATTTTCCTCTACCTTTTCCTTCCTCACTTCTGTCCTTACATAAAGGAAGTATTTCTATTCTCATTTGGGATCTATAGATCAAAAGAAGGAAAGATGAGGAAACTGATGAAAAAATGGGTGTTGAAAAACTTATTTCCTTTGAAACTCAATACAACTTAGACTCACTAGAGCTGTTCTAAAAACCTTTATCCATATCTCTTAGGCTCAAAATAATTTAGAATAAAGTATTCAAATCCTATTTAAAGCCCTTTAGATTTATGGGCCCAAGACCTCTGTTTGCTGAAGAAAAACAAAAGTAAAAAAAAAAAAAAAGAAAAAAAAAGAAAAAAGTAACACTTTCATTGCAGTGATACATTCAGCAACATCACTATGTAAGAAAAAACAAGGCAGCATTGTTAACTATCACTTTCATAAGAATTACACCCAGAAATACTTTTTTAAACTAATGCTCATAGATATTTATAACAACCCATTTCTTCTTAGCAGACAAAATATGCATCAAAACAGTAAACATGGTGATTTTTGATATTATCATTCAATAACATGGAACAAATGTCTTGAGAATAGAAAATCCTCTGGTTCAGAATAATAATGCAGTCATATTTCTATAGATTGGATTATCAGGTTAAATAACTAAACATTCACTCTTGGAGGATTTGACTGATAGTTCCTTTCATTCTGGGCACTTTAATTTGTTCTAAAAATCATCTATTACTGCATACAATTGGATGTTGGAAAAGACATGGCTAATGGGGCTGAAATAATTTGAGGCTATTCAGATGAATTTTATTTGTCTGGGTATGTTAGTTTCTGCACTGAATCTAGTAACTAAAATCAGACCTTCACAACCTCTAATACTACCAGAGTTACTGTGTTTTAGCTACTATTGGCTACTATCATATAATATTGGGCTAATGACACTTGAGTTAATTAGACATCATTTGTCTTTCTTGACATGCTATTTTCAAAGAAAAATAAACGTTATCCTTTAAACTTACCAGTAAATAAGTGAGTCATATGAGTAGTTGGCAAAGATTCTATGTTGTACAGCTAGAAATAGAAAATGTTTTTCCTCTCTTCATTCAGAGCATTACATCGTCTGATTAGTGGTTAAATAGCACTGGTTTTCCTTTCCCTAAGTGGCCTTGGAAAGCAGAGCCTGTAATTTAGTAACAGCTGCAAGAAATTAGCTGAAAACAATCTACTACAGACATAGACAATTCATACTATAAAACAAACAAATACAAGCAATTCACACAATCAGAAACCTCATCCCTCAAATTTATCCAAACTGCTTATTCAGATGGTTTTGATGTTGTTCCCTTGGGTGATAAAAAGTGTGAAGACTGTGGCCAGAAAAAAACAAAAAGATTATACATTTTTATGTATATAATTTTACATATAAACCCATTAAATTTTTAGGGGTTTTTTTGGGCGGGGGGGCTAACTTAAGAAATTCTTCTTGCGATTATATGTAAAATTATTATTATACTGTTCTTTGGTGCCAGCACTATATATCAAATTATTTCAGGTCATAGATGCCTACTTAAGTAATAAATGATGTTTTTAGGTCATTTTTCCAGTCAATTTTGTCTGGAGAGTTTACTGAGGTATAAACTTGTTGAGAGACATTCATTTTTTAAGAAAATTTGAAGGCAATGGAGTTAATAAAATTTTTTCCCACAGTTAAACTGTAAAAAACTGCTTTGACCAAAAGGAGTGGATTTGCAGAAATATATTTGTTTGGTTAAAAATTTCTCACATCATTACTTTTAAATAGGATTTTACTTTAAAAAAAAAAAAAGAAGAAAATTTTATATTAGAAAAAATATTGAAATAATAAATTCTTCTATTTCTAGGGTTCATTCATTTTATCATTTAGATTTTTTTTTAATTTGAGATTTTGTTTTTGGTAGGGTTTTTATTGGTATTTTGTTTTGCTTTTTCAAGAAGGTTTAATATTTTGAGGGTTTAATTGGTGCTTTAAGAGGAAGAAGAAGTGAAAAAATTTTATAATTATTAAATTAATGCAAAGAAGATACAATGCTAAAACTGCAAAAAAAAATTTTGTGGGTTTTTTTGCAATTATTTTTCACAATTATTTTTCAACTGCATCTAAAATGATGGATTTGCCGAAATATTACCAATGTTCCATTTATAATTGCTGGACTTTAAAAAGTAATAATCTTTCCCTTTTAAAAATAAAGCAGATTTGTCTTAGTGAAACTATTTCAGTTTCAATTAATTTTCTAGCAACAATTAATTCCAATGGAAACATGAGAGATTTCAGTCTCATAGGAAGAAAGAACAGTCTTAAAATACTTGGATAAATTTCTGATTTCTACACCTGACGTGTTTCACCCTATGGTTTATTTGGATTAAAAAAAAAAATAGTTTATCTTGGATTTTCCATAAGAAAGAAACACTAATGTTCAAACTTCTGTGCTAGACAGAACTGATAAAAAAGGCAGTTGTCTAAACATGCATTAGCAATTTCTTGCACAAAGAAAGTATTTTCTGTCTTTCACTGCAGTAGTTTCTTGTGGTGAAAGACTTACAAACCATGTACAAAATTTGAAATTCTTGTTATATACCTCATTTAAGATCTAAATGTGTATGCATGCAAATGTGAGACTCATCTAAATTCCCATCATACTCAAGAGACTTCTGGTCAGTATATACACTGAATTCTAGAGAATTATGAAGAAGAAAAAATATTCTGACCAGAGTAAATCTTTGTGAGGGGCTTCTGTTCTGCTGCCCGTGTACAAGAATCTAAAGTCAAGTGTAGCATGTGACATGTAGAAAAGTGGAGACAAGGCAGGGTACCCAGCAGCATCTCAGATGGGTCCAGATAGCTGTGAGCAAGTTAATCAGGTACAAATGGGTCCAGATAGCTGTGAGCAAGTCAATCAGGTACAAAATTTCCACCTCTACAGTCATCAAACATAAACATTGAAATAGCATGGCTATTCATAAGAATTCCTTCCATGAGAATGTCTCAAGGAGACAGATCCCAGTTTTCTGTAAAGTGTAAGCAAAGGAAAGGGGTAGAAATGTTTAAATGTTATTTTTCTTTGTTTCATTTTTGTCTTTATGTGCTACCTTGTTTTACTTCATTCTTTATTGTGGCATGGAATTTTAATTGTACTGTCATTAATTTGAAGGCATAAAAGCCTCAAGAAAAATGTACATGGCATAATGCCAAGAGTGTAAATACTCTGTTTCTGGACAGGCTTGTAAGCATCCAGGAATGGAAGCAAAAGGGAAAAAAAAAGTGTTCAGTGTTGTTTCCAACATAGTATCTGACTGTTTTTCTTTGGATGTGAGGGGTGACTAAATGCTTTATATTCTGGTAAAATAATCTTGTTTAATTGCAGATCCTCAGAGCAGGAAGTCGCAAACTGTTGTATGCCTCCCTGTGTTACAAAGTGAATTAGAAAAACTTAAGTATCTATTTTGCTTAGCATAATGATCAAATTTCAGTATTATGAACAGAAGAAATAAACCCACTTCTTCCTATGCCACCCCTGACCATCTGGTAGTTTTTATGTCTCATCCAGAGACATAACCCACAGTTTTTGGAAGCATAATCATAAACACGTTTCTCTTTGATTAGAGTGTATTTTGTTTTTATTGATGGCAGCTTGTTTATTGATTGTACCAATGAAATCTTATTTTCCAAGAGATGTTTTTTACCACTGAGGTTAGTATTGCTTGATTGGATGACCTTCAGCAGCAGAAATTCATCTGACATATTGTTACTAAATTAATCAGATTAAATAAACTGTTCAAGTAAATGAAGATCAGTACAAAATCCAATGGAGGATCATTTTTTAATAACTTGGTACTTTCTTATGCTTTTTTAATAAGCTTTTAAATTACAAAGGCACTGTTTAGTTCATAATTTTTAAGTCAAAATCTGATGGTCAAGCTGTTGTAATTGCATGTTTTACCTAACCCAGTTCCTTTGGCTTTTATGGTATGTATGTAAAATGGGTGTAAAATTATGTTGCGGATTAAAAGCTGGATTTTTATATGGATAAGTGTTAAAGTGTTTGCAATAATGGCTTAATATTCATGGATGTTTAAAATGGCTGAGATGAGATTTCTCTCCATCATTGCCACAGTATTTCATTTATAAAGGAAGACTAAATGTAAGTTTTTAAAACACAGTCAAAACATTGATCTGTAGCAATCAGATTACTTTCACTGTCTATATAATTTTAATCTTTCTGAAGAATTAATGAAATGTTTCCTATAGTGTCCATCTACCTTAGGCTAATTTTTCTATTACTTAAATACACTAAAAAGAAGCAATATGAAGCTTACTAGGATTGCCCAATTTCTTCTTCTTTCTTCCAACTCTATTTTCCCCCTGCATTCCAATTTTTTACGATATATTAAAAATTGCTTTTTACAAATGAATATTTATATATATATATATATATATATATATATATATATATATATTTGAGATCCCTCTTACTATACTTTCTGTTGCAGCACATACTAATACTCTGCAATTAGTGGATTTATCTCCAGCAATCCTGAACCTGTTCTCCTATTGTTTTAAAAAACAAATCTGAATCCACTACTCTGGATTGTGTAAATCCTTATTTGAATGCAATTAGACCCATCATATTAGGTTTTTAAAATGAACTATTTGCACATCTGTTTTTATTATAATTCTAAATTTGCTATAATCAGCAATTAAACCTAGCCATGGCCAGCCCCTCCGATCTCTGAGGAACAGCTGGAACACCAGAGGGGTTATTTTCTGCTAAATTCTTATCCCATCAATGCAACACCAATTGATTTCTGTACTTTTTTCTCTTTTTTTAATATATGATAAAAAGTGAGTATCACCTTTTTATTTACTATCTTCAAACCATTCACAATTTTATGGACCTCCATCTTATCTTCAACAGATAGTTTCTTTTTAAACTCTGAAATACTTTTTCCACAATGTCAGTTTGTGGGTAAGTAATTTCATGCTTCTGATCATCATTTTCATCCTTCTCAGAAGTTTATCTAAACCTAGGGGTTTTTTTTTTGTTTTGTTTTTTAAAAACATGCTAATTAACACATTTTATTCAGCATGGAATATACATCCATTTCTATATCAGGTTTTTTTTCTTTGTTTATTGTCATTCTATACTCCTTGACTCTTATTTTTTGACAAAATATTTCCCCAATTAGAATTATTTTAAGATGATTTTTGAGAATGGTAATCCCTAATTCAAAGACCATCATTCGGTCTCTTTAGTTAGGGTGATAGTTACATGCGTGCTTCACTCGAAATTTTTGAGCACTGAATTATCATTGATATTTTTTATCACTGAATACAATGAGTTCCTTATGCAATATTTTGCATTCACCTCTATTTTTCACTTTGAAAAGGGCTTCTCAACTGTAATATTTGGCAGGTCATTATTCACTCTCTTACTTAAATGCAGTGAATATCATAAGTTGCTGCATGGACCCTTCAGGACCCCTAGAGTTAACTCTTAGTAATGAAGAATACAAATATTCATTTCTGTACTTCTTTTTTCTTTATTTTGCTGTCTTTTTTATCTCTAAGCATATATAATCATCCACGGAAGAATTTTCATTGGTTTTATTGTCTTTATGAACCTTTTTGAAGGATCATGTTTTTATTATTTTCTGTCTTCTTTCCCTGTTTAGTTCTGCCTTCTTTCCCTGTTTAGTCCCATTTTATATTTTTCTCTTTCTATGTCCCTTTCTTGCTGAGTTTTATTTTACTTTCCAGCCCAGTTTAGGAATATTTCCTATGCATCTTTAAACTTTTTGCAGCCTTTATGATGTTTCTTTAAAAAATCCTGTCTTTCATGTATAAAGCTATATATCTCTTTTTCATTATTTTCTGTATTATCTATTTTTATTTTATTATTTTTCCTCATACTTTTGATAAATATATTTTTTTCTTCTTTTTGAAATCCATAAATATTCAAATCCTAGAATCATAAAATGTCTCAAGATGGAAAGGACCCTAAGTTCAAACACAATACAACAATGTGGATTCATGAAATCTGTAAAACCCTCTTTTCTTCTTCTATCAATTACCACCAAATGCCTTCTGCTTCATATTCCATAATTTTCATTGGAATCTCTGTCCTTATGTATGTTAAATGAATTTTTAAAAAGACTTCTTAAGGCTCCTACTGAACAAAATATACATTTGTGCTTTAGAAATTACTATAAATTTATTTCTGATAATTGTCCTATATATTGAAATCACCATGGGAAGTCTATACATTTTCCTTATAAGATCTACTCATTAAGCTTTTCTCCCTGCTGCAAAGAGGAGTGAGTATGACCAGCAATCTGGAAATACCTTTCTTTCAATGAAATTTGCATTGTGGAGTTAATTTTTGAATTTAGACACTGTTATCTTTCTATGATCTATCACTCTGAATATTTCATTTATATCCCTTTACTCTAAGACCTGTATCAGTTTTCCACAATTTTTCAATAGACATTCCACATTCATTGCTGCATACTACCAGAAAATTACACACAGAAGTGACACTGAAAATTCAGCCTCTAATGTAGATTTGAGATGAGCTGGCTTTCCCAAAATCAACTATATTTTGGCTGTGACGGTAATTGGAATATAACCTTCTGTCTTTACCTAGAACTATGAGTTTTCCACCTTATTTTCTATTCTGAGTAGGGGCAGTGAAAGAATGGCTGGGTGGCCATCTGGCAGTTGGCCAAGATCAACACACCATAGAAGTCATGGCTTTATTATTGAGCTTACTGAAGACAAGAGGAGAAAAATGAGGAAAAAAAATCACTTTCTTTGGGACTAACAGAGATTTTATTACTTAATTTACCCAGCAAAACAGCATACTTTGCTACAGTACTTTTTCAGTACTTCCTTAAACTAGTTGTATTTTACTTATATTTGACAATGTTACTACGGTGAAATAAAAGAATCCTGAGTTGTAAGGTCAAAAAGAACATGGAAGAACCCAGTTTAATAATATGAAGCTGAATTGTAGAATTTTATTGCAGATCTGATATTGTGCTGTGAAACTGGATCTGAAGCTTTGAGTTTCTGATTTCAGGCATGTATTACAAAACTCATCTTTATCTCTATATTGAACTTCTTCACCTTCAAAATATCATGAGTCATGTTAATAACTTTAAATTACAATTTTTTTAAAAAATATAACATCTATTTCTGACATATTTCTTATGTTTATCTCTACTGTTCCTACATTACAATAATTATTTTCCATTCTTCTGTTGTGTATGTCAGTTTTTTACTGATTTTTTTGTCTCAAATTTGCTATAAAATATTCATTTTCTTACAAACTATGATTCAGACACTTGCTTGGGGCAAAAGATGAAGCAATCACATTTGGTAACTAGTGTTCATTTGGAAGCAATGAAACCCTATGGTTCAAGAATATTCTTCCCCAAGTAGGTACCAAAGTGCTCTACAGAGCAGAGAAGGATCATTCAATCTTGTTTTACTGTTATTATTTATTGTGCCCCTTTATAAAGAGACTAGAGGAAGCTGCACATTCACATTCATTTACATTTGTATCTCAGGTTTGCTTTCAAACTCATTTCCTTTGGCAGATAATTTTATTTATTTTCAGTTTGGAACTGGTGATGCTTTCCCCCTTACCCCCCACCACCACCAGTTTCTTTCTCATTTTTAGGACATTATCTTTGATAAATGGTCTAATTTGACAGTATATTTGCATGGCTAGTCTTACCTTGCATATTATATGTGTATTAATACTTGGGAATGTATTGCATAATTAGGGTAAACCTCCTTTTGTTTTCCTTTTTGTTTTCCTTTCTGTTCATTTATTTAGGGTTTGTATACAACTTCTCACTATAAGATGAGATGCAATGGATGGAGCAGAAGAATACATTAAAACCATAACTTATTCCAATAATGTATTATGAAATATGATGACTCTACTATTTCTATGACCCTTTCACATCTCTCTCATGTATTTTTTTACCTCAGATTACATCCTTCCTTAGATCACTCAAACTCTACAAAATAAGATTATTTGTCTGAACACCAGATATGCCATGAGACTGTAAAAGATAATGAAGCACCTGAAAATTAATTAAGTATCCCACGCAGGTGAAAAATAATAGTGTTATGAGGTGATAAATAACATTCATTAGCATCTTGTAATCCAAAACTTTGACTATTATGAAAAAAATGAAGAGCCCATTGTTAATCTCAACTTCCTTAGACGGCCTATAAACTAAGTGCATTAGCTCTTTCATTGTATCTCTAAATTTCATTTTCGGCTTCATATGTCAGGCTTTAAAGTCCATTTTTAACTCCTGTTTGTGTTTAATCAAAGCAGGACAATACTGAGGCAATATTGTCAGCAAACACCCATCTCTCCATGAGAGCTCTTCTGCTGGTGCCTAACCCTCAGAATATAATTCCTCTTGGCTTCTGAATTGGAAGAACATGAATAATCAAGCAGCTGGCTCTTGTTGAAATGAAAGGTTTGCAGCAAGCTGTGTTGTAATGTCACATTGTGCTGCTGCCCTTGTGCTGTGAAGTTACCCACAGCTATGTGCATGTCTACAACACTGTAAGGGGAATGGGCACAAAAGAACTGACCTTTCTGTTTAAAACAGAAGTAAAAATATATTAATTTGCATTCTTCTGTTTAAATTTAAGCCTGGGGATTCATTTGCTATGAGTTGTTTCTAAATGTTATTATTGTACAGAAGGAAATAAGACAAACCCAACCAGCAAAATACATAAAGAAAAAGCATAATTTTTGAAAATGCAAAGTATAGCTTTTGCCTGCTCACATTGCATAAAACAGTAAAATTTTAAAAATGCTGAGACTTGAATTAATAAAAGCAATCTAATTAACATTTCTGAAAATTAATTTCTAGATCTGTTAGTGAGGAAAAAAAACTTAATATTTAAAGTGATTGGTAGATTTACAACATTTCATTAATATAATACAATTTCATATTTTTTGGTTTTGATTTTGAATAAATATGTTTTAGCCAGTCTTGACAGTTGAATGAGTGGCTTTGGAGAATGTGTTTTGACTATAAACTACTTATACATTGTACAAAAAGTGAGCTCAGTGTTAGATGTGAGCTAACAGGAGGTAGTGATAGTGTTAGATAGCTCAGTGTTAGATGTGAGATTCTACAGGAATCACAGGGTTGAATCATGCTGCAGCACATTTTCATGCACATGCACATAACAGGAAAGAGTATCTAATAAAAAGCATTTTAAAGCATTTCTTAACAGAAATTTTGCTGCTAAGTAGATGTGACAAACATGCAAAATCCAGGAATTAAAACTGAGTGTAAATCTGAGCAAAGTACTTATGAAAAGCAGTTAAAATAAGCCTAAAAATTGTTTAAAAAGCACAAGCAAAACAAACAAAAACTTGATGGATCTCATTTAAAGCATAAGATGGCCAAATCAGTGTCACTATTAGATTACTTACCTTATGCATCTTATAGCTAGCTAAGTTAAAAGTAAAAACAGACCTGGGCAACAACTTTTAATTCTGTTTTTGTAAAAAATTTTTATACTGCAATCTGAATTTAATTTTATTCTCCATGTAATATTTTAATATCATTTAAAGAAAAACCTTTGAGAAAACAAACCAGGTTTTTATTACATAATTACTAAAATATTTGTAAATGAATTCAAAATAATTACAGAAAATAGTTTTAAAATTCCTGACCTATTTTAGGTGTAAAAAAGCAGTAAGGTCACTCTCATCAACCTTTATCTTAAAAAGGTTTGCCACCAGTTATTTTTATTTTAATGAAAACTCTGGCCATCTGTAGATAACAGAGATTTTTTTTGTGGTAGATCAGAAAAAAACTCCCATTTACTGAAAGCAGAGTATCCATTCTATGTAAAACTTAGAAAATCTTTTTGTATAAACCAAACACATTTGAAACACCCAATCATTTCTACTGAAGTCACACATTTTTCCTCTTCTGACTTGTAAGTAACAAGCTGACAAAATTTGAAAAATAACACATTGTGGAAGGACATTTAGAGCCTGAAAGTAGGTTACTTTTATGTGCAGTATCCCCAGAGCTGCATCTTGTCTCCACACCATCATAGGTCAATTCAGCAACAGAGAAGCTGAACTTTAGGTTATTATTGACACCAATATTAGGTTAACAGCTAATATTAGGTTAACACCAATATTAGGTTAACTTTTAGGCTATTGTTAAAACCTATCATTGATATAACCCAGCTGAAATAAGCATAACATTTTCAAGAAAGAAAAGGACAACATTTTCTAGTTTAAAATATAATCAACTTTAAGGCTCCTTCTGTTTTAAATATATTTTTTTTCCTACTGAAATTATTGTACATTTCCAGCCTCAAATATTGGCAGTTAGTCAAATGGCTATTTTGTGTCATGGTGCCTCATTCATTGGCCTTAAATCCATAAAGAAATTATAAATGGAACAGCATTTAAAACACTTCACTTACTCAGAGGTGAATTTTCAGGGTCCCTCTGAGATGGAACAGTAAATTTGATTCATTAAGTTAATTATGTGTATATGTAAAGCATTTTCCAAAATGATTTCTAAAACCTACACAAGGTCATAACAACTCTTTTTATTTAGGCATTAAGTTTAAAAACCGCAATGCTTTAAAAAAAAATCGCTGTACCATATAAACATTCCTATATTATACAACATATATTCACATAGACTTTATTCACCTTTTGCATTTCTGTAATTACCCCAAGCATGCCATTCACCCATGAAGTTTATACATACCATTTCCATCTAGTGCATATTTTACTTTAGTAATAAAAAGCCTGTTTATGTCTTCATCATAACTTCTAAAGCCAATTACGACTACATCTCCTGAAAATTTACTCTAGTATGGGAGCTAATGCTTTGGGTTCTAGCTCAAGAACAAAGCACGTTACAACAAAAGGAAGCTCAGAAGTGTTATAGGCAATAATTGAAAAGCCGAATTAATAATAATAACGAAAGATTTTATTTTCTTGACAGAAAATTCGGTCCTCGATAGCCACAGTCAAAGAGACAGCGCTGGGTGAACTTTGATCCGACCTCTATCACATCAGACCTCCCTCTGTTCACAAATGCCGTCTCCAGCAGGGCTGTTTCATACGGGTTTTTCTGCCCTAGGCAGAGGTGCCCATATTCCTTTTGCTACTCCGCATATACATGAAGTCTCCTTTCTCTGTGCAGGGCTGGACAGTGCTGCTTCTGGGAGGTGATGAATGTTGATGTCGAGTTACCAGAATCCGGTATTCAGATGTTCAGCTCTGGATGACTCTGGTTATCTTGACTAAAGGTACTTATCAAGTGTTCATTGCTCTTGGGTGCTCCCCAGGATAGTCCAGGAAAGGCCCATCTCTGCACTGGCACTTTTCGCTCACTAATGAGGCTTTCTTTCCTTGCTGCCATCTGGAGTTTCACAATTTCTATGTGGCAATCTATCTCCGGACTGTCCGTGGTCTTACACTTTTGGATTTTGTTACATACACAATTTTATTTACAACTTTTTTTCACATATATTTCATATAAGCACGAATTATCTCACACCACATATTACAGCAGCTTTCTTACCTCAAACAAGCTTATTTGTTTGAATACTTTGCCAGTATAGTAAGTGCACATGCAATGACCATAAGGCAAAATTTAGTCATTTATAAAGATTACTACTTACTATGTCACTGCAGCATTTTTGCAGGAATTTTTCTTACTTACTTAATAACCTCATCATACTCTGAGAGGATGGGATGTGGCTCTATTAATAAAGCTGAAAAGCAATTGTGACATAAGGTTTTAACATAAGGGAGGTAAAACTTTTTAGTTTCAAGTCTCAGTAGAATAAAGGGAGGGATAGCTGGAGTGTCTGACAAGATATCGGATATTGCTACACACAGACTGTTTCTGGGTATCTTGGCCAGATTCTCTTGCATTGTCCTGTTTATAAGGTAACCTATACTGAATGGTGACAAAAAAGACAAAACACCTTGCTTTATTTTTGTCTTTGTAGTTTGTGTCTTGCATCATAATCCACTCTTTCTGGTAAAAAAAAAAAAAAAAAAGGTAAAAAAATGTGTGCGGAGAAGAATTCTTTCCACACAGACAGGAAAATTATGGATAAATTTCAGCCTTATATCAGCCTGGGAAGTTTTGCTTAACCTGGAAAGTCTTAAAATATCCTCATTGAACACAATGTAAAAATATCAGCAATAAACAATAGAAAGTGATGCAAATTTTGAAGTAAGATAAAACCATTTTAAATTTAAGGCTGATTGTTCCAGGGTCTATTCAAATGCTTAGGAGGTTCACATCATAACCCAAAAATTTAACAGAAGTGCACAGAAGTATATTTTATTGTAAAAGGAGTTTGTATGCTGTGATCTGGGGAGAAACCGTTAAAAGTATCAGTCAGAAATATGGAAGACCATTGAAGTGAAGATGACTGTGTTTTTACTATGAGCCCAATCATATAAACTCCCAGGATAGACTGATGCTCCTAAATGGAAAAGAAATTTTAAAAAACCCAAAACCAACAAAAATAAAAACCCCCACACCCAAACTAATGAACAAACAAACCAATCTAGAAGAATGAGAAATACTCAGATGACCCTGGAACAATGAAATAGACAACTGATACAACTTATTATTAGCTCTATCTAGCAATTCTGTCTAGAATTTAGCTTTATATTCCCTCTGACCTCAAAAGGTGCTGTGCCCCTAAAATGCCTAATCTCTCTTTTGTGTGCGTGTGGTGGAGGTTGTTACAGATGAAGTGTCTGAAAGAATCCTATGATGTGTTACTGCCAACAAGACTGTTGCTTTCAGGGTATGACACTGATCTGTTTCTTTCAGGTTTTAGGCAATATCAATTCAGAATACGGGGTTTTTTTCATTATTTTTTTCATAGAAAATAAAGAAATATTTTTAATATCAGATTCTACTTAAATAATTTATACCCTTAACTCTTTTTTCTCATCCACTATGCCCCGCCATGCTCAATTTTTTGCCAAAGAAACAAATTTATCAACTTCTGTCATGCAAATTTTTCTCTCTATGTGAGTGTCTGCCTTTGCAATTTGAATTTGATTCTCAGCTCTTGACCTAGGGCAACTGGAACAATGGCTTTAAAATCATTCTGAAACAGTTCCTGGAAAGGACATGTTGTTGCTGACTGAATCAATGCAAAATGACTGACCAGTAATTAAATCACTGCACCTGTGACTTTTCTAGCTAGAGAGTGTAAAAGTATTGGTTACAGTAAATGAGCCTGCAGATTACACTATATGCTTGGCAGTAACACAATTTACTGAGGATTTTTTCGGGTTTTGGGTTTTTTCACAGTGCTGGGAAAGAGGGGGATTAAAGATAATTGTGTCTAAAATCACTCAAATATATTATAGAAGGGTTTCTGGCCCAGTTATTACCACTGCAAAGGCACTAGACAGTATATGAAATTTTGAACAACACTGTAACTCCTCAAACCCTTCTGCAATTATGTATGAGAAAATTTCATTTTCTGCCTCCAGTTATATAAATATTGGTTTATGAGATCTTATGCAATCTGTGACAAGACAAGGTGACAAGACCACTTTTAGGTTATAAAAGCTAGATTCCTGTGTAAGGTAGTGTAAAGCTGGCATGGCATACTGTTCTGCAACACAGCTAGGATAGTAATGATTCTCTACAGCAACCTTTTGTTAGTTGCTCTGTGATAGAATTATGTTCAAATTGTAAAAATATCAGTGTGGCCGTGTCTATAAAAACCAACTTCTCTCATCTCTATCACCCAAACCAATTGCCTTCCAGTCAATTTAATTGATGGTCAGGATCTCTCATGAGCTGCACATCAGTCTCGTACTCTCTCAGAAACACTCTTCTGCATGTAGGTTGGCATAAAATGGAAGTTTCCAGATGCAGAACAATTTCATAAGGAAATGCTTTTCTAAAAACATCATTGCTCTTACAAATTTCTGAGAAGGGGAGGTGGAGAAGGAGGTGGTGAACTTTTCTATTTTAGATCAAGGACTCATGGCAGTGGCTCAAAAATGCTTTGGGGGAGGTTCAGAGTTGAAACATTATGAACGTTATGAAACATTTCTTTACTGAGAGGGTGGTCAAATACTTGTTACAGACTTCCGAGAGTGGTAGTCGATGTCTCCAAACCTCACAGTGTCTGAGACATTTGAACAAGCACCTTAGCAACATACTTTAATATATGTTAGCCCCAAATTAGTCAAGCAGCTGGACTAGATGATCATTATAACACCACTTCCAACTGAAACATTCTATTCTATTACATTCTATTCAATTCTTTTGTTAATCTAATGCATCTTACAAATAATCAAGTCAAAGCACTTGAGAAGGAAACATAAGCCAGAAACAAACTAGAGCTAGAAGCGGAGTAAATTCTATTTTTCTTAAATAACAATTGCCAATGAGAAATATCAATGTGGAGGCATTGTACGGTTATGCCATTTTAATGCAGACCACAGGTAATGTGTAGGATTTTGTCCCTCTACCAGATAACAAGACCTCTGAAGTTGAAATGGATAAAGGCTATCTTACCTGTTTGGTTCTGATGCAAGATGCTTCCTTGTCAATATTTCTGATGACATTATGTGCATCAAAATCTGCCTCAAATATATGTACAAGATTATGTCTCCTTTCTAAATCCCTTTTTCTTTAAGTCGCCTTCCTTTTTTTTGGTCATCATTTTTCTGCAAAACACCATTATCTTCTTCTGATCTAAAGGTTTCAAGGAAGATTTCCTCTTTAATTTCATTTTTGCAGAGTCACAGAATAGACTAGGTTGGAAAAGACCCTTTAGATGATCTAGTCCAACCTGTGACCTAACATTACCTTATCAGTTAAACCATGGCAATTTTTCATGCCCTCTGTCCCATTTATGGCAACTCCATCATCTTGAATAATCAATCTCTATGCCCTCTGTC
Source organism: Fringilla coelebs (assembly GCF_963513975.1). Classification (NCBI taxonomy): domain Eukaryota; kingdom Metazoa; phylum Chordata; class Aves; order Passeriformes; family Fringillidae; genus Fringilla; species Fringilla coelebs. The sequence continues at coordinate 22,847,125 of NC_140029.1, read as the reverse complement.
AGAAAAAGTGAATTTCCATCTCCTCAGTGATAATTTTAACTTGAAGAACTAATGTCTTTGTAGCAAGATGGTCTCTTTCTCTAGGAGGGTTGTATATGTAAGTGGAACAAAAGGACAGCAGGAAGTCTGCCCAGTGAGTGTGTGAGGATCAGGTTCTTTCTGATGAGCTTTAAGAAATATGTTGACTTTTTGAATACTAACATATGTTCAAAAACCAAACAAGAAGTAAATATTTTCCTGTACTGCAGCACTTATAATGTGTTATTATAGTTTATGATGACAAATGTTAGTTTCCTCAGATGGTCTTTTTTCCAAAGTATTAGCAGTTAAATATCAGAACAGCTGTGAGTCTGTTGCAATTTTTTTACTTGAAGATGAAAAGTTGACTTGACTGGTCAGGTTTAATTACCTCTGAAACAAGGTGTCATGAACAGTGAAACAGGCACTTTTGTCATCCAGAAGAAAAAAATCTATCATGTTTCTTTTCTGGATGAATCTCAAATGCAGGCAGAAGGAAATTCTGAAGAAAATCTGTCTGGTTGCTTGTTACCGTGCACTTGACCACAATGTTACTAGGTATTTGACACCTGAGTACCACAACAAGGCTGCAAATTTTGCAAAAGTTTGTTTCTAAGTACTGAGACACAGGACTTAGTGCTTACTGGCTTACTGTTGGTGAAAATTATGATGGTGTGGTATTTTGATTTTTTCCATTGGCTCTATAGCATGCAATTTGAATAGAGAAGACTGTAAGGAAGAGTAGAAATAAAAGACTAAAAAAATAATTCTGTATAAATAAGTTAAATACTATCTCAAGTTATGATGTGTCTCTAGATTCTCCCATTAATTACTATCTAGTTTAGTTTTAGATGCACTGAGTTCCATGAATAAGAGAAATATTTCAGGCTAACTTGTACTTGTCGCACAAATATATAAGTACTCATCTCACCCACATCAACGAGGTCTATTTTTTCCCTTTGGTGAGAAGACATTCTGTATTCCTCGAAAATAAAGTTGCAAATCAATGGATAAATGTATTTTTTGTGAAAACCTATACTTTAAATTCAAGTGAAAATACGTGGTATTTGCATAGATACTCTTCTATAACCCTCCAATAGACTGCTATAAACTCCTGTTCAATGCATGTCAGTGTGCTATACTGAAAACATAAACTCCAATATGTTTGTGCTTCCTTGTGTCTGGCTTTGTGGTAACGACATTGGCTTCTGCAGCAGTTATGAAATTTAAATGTAAGTTAAATCTCCTTGCAAGATATTATTGTAGCCTATGCAACTAAAGAGTCATTATACTGCTTATTATTATGTGCATGCTAATGTTGTTTTCTATCCAGTTATAGTTGCTTTTTATTAAACAACAGAGAAAGGTCACTCTAAAGGTTATACCAGCTTTGCTGTGACAGTATTTAAGCTGCAGTGCAAGTTTCCCTGATGTCCTGAGGGACTGTAAAATATATTGTTATATTTTCATCTACTAATTGCTCCTTCAAGTGACCTGGTTGTAGAGAAACTATCTCAGCTTTTATTACATATACAGACAGATATGTTTCTCTGCATACTTCAGAGAACTGTAAACATGGGATAAATAAAGAAGAAAAAACCTGACAAACAGCAAACAACAAAAAAAACCCAAACAAAGACACAGGTTGTCACAGGCAACCTTGGGACTAAAAATAGCTCCCAACTGCTCGTTTAGAGAAATGCAACCTTGGGACTTGGGCAAGAAACAAAGAACTATTTTCTGATGTACATGAAAAATACATAGCAGATAAAGATGTAACTTGGCTTTGCAAGGGTACACATAAACATGTATGCATAATGTTTTTAACTGTTTTTGTTATTGACAATATATATTTTGGTTTCTTTTTTTCCATAACAATATTCTGAATACAAAACTAAGAGATCTGAGTTTCCTGACTATTACACAGATTGTGATGCAGCAAAAATTGAAAGAGAGAGAGTATAAAAATTAACTGAGATGAAACACCTAGGCATGTAGGGCACATAATCACTACAGTTTCTTTAATATATAAAGAGACAAGCATAATTTCTAATGCTGAGCAAAAGAATAGGCAATTAAATAGTCATAGAAAAAATACAATTGTTTTTGTAACAATTTTTGTTGACCAAAGCTTCTTGTCACAAGAGGTAACACTATGCCAAGTTTACCTGTTGCCATTCTTGCTCTGATTCTGTCTTGTTATGGAAAAAAACCTTTGAAACTGAAGCAAAACCTATATAGGAAAGAAAATCCTCAGCCTAAAACAGAGGGGAAAAAAATTCAGATTTACCTGATACAGACTCTGGACTCTGGCTAGATGACTCTGGCTAGATGCTTTTACAGTACTTAAACAAAAAGACTAACATCCTCATTAGAATGCCTGAGTGCATGCTTTGTTCTCAAATTTGCTTTGCAAGCATATCACAGTAATTATACCAAACACAACACAAACACATCTATTTCCAGTGATAGCTTTTCTTGTTACTAAAATGTTCCTCTATTAAATCAAGCATTTCTCCTAGAGACAAAATATGTGTTAAAGGTCATTTCCACTGCAAGGAGTGCCGATTTCTGCATAGCACTTTAGAAGCATTCTTTCATTGACCGGATTATCTCAAGCAAAGAGCAAGGCAGAACTAGTTCCTTTTTTTTTTTTTTTGCTTTTGCCATCAATTTTTTGTCTGCAGGCTTTAGATGCTCCATATATGTAACGCTCAGGATTCTTTGTTTGCTTTAAAAACACTGATGGAAAGGAAAGGAATGTAATTTGATATCCTTTTCTTCATGACTTAATGATTTCTGTGTCATCTTCAGCTCATTGTTAGAAAGAAAACTTCTGTAATGCTACAGCCATTGTTTGCTTCTTATTTATTCAATGTATTTAATTTACTTTAGTCTGCAAAATACAGAACAAAGTCTGTCTTCCTCCACTCTCATTTTGTAATGAGTTCTCTCTGACTCTAGTCTCGATTACTTCTGAGTCAGGAGTTTTGCTGGTCATCTGTGACTGTGTACTGGTTCAAGAAAGGACTTCATCCTTGCTATCTCCTCAATTGCAGCCAATCAGCTGTTTTTACTCATTAACTGCACAAAAAACTGACGCTGACTTTCAAAGACCTTTATTCAAAGGGCTTAGTTTTCATATTTTATGTGTGCTTTACATGCAAGTAACACACTTCCTTGTGAACTACTTCTGTGCTTTTGTGTGAAGCACAGACAGGATCTTATCTCTTTCTGCAAACTGCTGTGAGACAATGTCATGCATTTTTTATTTCCTTGAGTATGTATATAAGCAAGATTTAGTGGAATATCAAGAAAGATCTTTAATTATTTATTACATTACTATTTTAGCAGTGTCTTACTTTAAAAAAATTGTCCTTTTTGAGAAAGTCATACATTTACAAGTGCTTTAAAATTTCATAATCATCTATGGGGTTCTGAAAAGTCTCATTGGGACTGCATGTGAATCCTGCATGCTACACAGACCAAACAAAGAATAGATGCTGAAAATACCACAACAGCTCTAGAGGCAGGGCTAAGTAATCACCTCTTCAGCTTCCAGTTAATAGGAAATCTGATCATAATTGGCAAATTGAAGGGCATGGACCTCCTGAAACATGTGAAAAATATAGTACTGCATAGGGAAAAAATCTCAGAATTTCACGTTTCTCTGTGTGTACCATCATGGCCTAGTCCTGCCCAAACTAGTTTAGTATTCAAACTGCATAATTGTGGCAACTTCCTGTTTTCCAAGAGAGACATTAGAAGTATGTAATATACAGAACTGTTGTCCAACAGTATGTCTGGATTAACAGAAGTTCTCAAATGGTGGTGGTGGAGGATTTTTTCTGGTAACTTATGACTGTACTTCCTGTAATACAACTCCAGCTGCATCAGCTTCCTCCTACTTTGAAAACCACATTTTCAGGTGTCTCTGGGCAATAAAACTTGTATAAGTATCTTGCTATGCACATGTATCCCAGAATACAGAATGTCTGTTAGTCTATAATTTATGTATTTGCATTCATTCTGATGCCTGCAGACCTATATATGCATGAAAAGCTAATAGGTAACTTTCTTCACAGTAGTGTCTGTAAAAGAAAATAAGTTCTTTTGAGACTGAAAATGGTTTCTGAATTCCATCATTAACAAAAATGTCCATGTATCCTGATTCTTTTAAACCTGCTTTTACGGCCTGTTTTTGTTTCAGATTTGTAAGAATAATAATTTCTCTGAACTGTATGATTTTTGCTTCCTACATATTTCAGATTAGGTAGTGCAATATAGTTAGAGAAATTTTGTTGTAAAATTAGTTTGCTTTGATAGAATGGCTAGCTATACTGGGGTTAATTGTTTGTATTCTAGTCACAGATAGTTTAGCTCTTGTTTTGATTTAAGTGACTGTTTTAATCACTCATACGGTTTTTTTAAAAAATTTTTCTTCTTTCCCTTTTTTTTTTTTTTTTTGCCAGGTTATGAATATTCCTACCACCCAAAAACTTCCCCCAAAAATCAATGGACATCAACAAATTTTAAAGTATGGAACTAGATCATATTAGTAACATCTCTGTGTACCACATGGGATGCAAACAAAAAAGGAAGATTTTTCTTATTAAAAAAGTCAAACCTTTAGTTAAAATTAAGCCATCAGGATATAAAAACATAAGTAGCCTTTATACTACAAAAAGCAGGCTTCTCCTATTTGGAGGTTTTCATAGTGGGGATGGGTAGTAATAAGAAAAATTAAATCTGATCAAATCAAATCTTGGCAAAACTCAAAATTTTTGTATCACATAAATCAATTTTGTATTGTGCAAAGTCTACTCTATTCCTTTTTCTGCAGGACAACATCCCACAGAATTTGCCTCACTGAAAGACAGCTGATGCAGACAACCAAGACTCCTGTTCTCAATAGTGGGAATATGTTGAGGTAGAACACTGGCAATGAAAGGACCGGCAGTGTGTTCCAGTTTGTGAATAGCCAAGAATTAGAGACACCAACCGGTGGCATTTTTGGGCACTGTCCACCTGGGCTCAGATCCTGTACTGCATTTTCTAACTGGCACAGCATCATGCTGAGTATTAATGCATTGGCTCCATTTGCAGAGCTGGCCAAGTCACTGGTGCCAAGACATTAATACTACTCGTGAACAGGAAATCAAGCTGCATTCTGCACCAACAAAGTCAATGAAATCATTATGACTTCTGTCCATTCAGAAAGTGAGTCTCGGGTAGGAGATTTGCTGATCTGAAAATGTAAAAAAAAAAAAAAATCATATATGCAATATCTTTTAAAATAAATTTTTTATCCAAAGAGGATAACCTGATTTCCTGCCCCCCCCCCCCCATTATTCTTATCATCATAGATAAATGCTAGCATGTAGATGTGAATGCTGTCAAAAAGAAGACGAGCAAGATCAGTTCAGTAGCTTTTAAGAAACTGTGAAAATGAGAAACGGAAACATGGTTTAATCCAATCTGGTAGGACATAGCAAAATCCAGAACTTTAACAAATTCATAGAGGGAGTTTCATGAGACAATGTCCTTTTCAGAGTAGATTGATTCTCAGCAATCTCATGAGAAGATCATTGCTGTAAGTAGACCTCCTACCCTACAGCTGACAAATATTTCACTCTTGTGTCAGAATCCAACGCTCTCTGACCAGGCTCCTTCAGATATTCTGCATAAGGAAGGTTTAAAGTTTTAATACTAAATTTACTTATTTGAAGTCCCACTTATGTGGGACTTTGATTTAGCAGGGTATGCAGCAGCATACCAACTACATATATTGCAATTGCAATATTCAGCTGGATCCCATTACAAACATAACTCCCATCATCAACCCCTATACATGTGCTGTGACAGTGATGAGCATCCTCAGTCGCTGGAAAGAGTATGTGGAAGCTCAAGTCTCTTGCTGTTTTCAAAGTTTTTCCTGTTGGCTGCTCAGCTTTTACCGTCTGTGTCGGGCTGAGCCACAAATACACTTCCCCCATGCTGGTCCAGCTGGCTCAGAAAGACATTAAACCATTAAGGTCATTTACACAGTGAGTTGACCAGCTCAAACATTTTACTAAAACAAAGGTGACCATCTGTTCTTTTTTGGTTTAAGTTCAGCTTTCCTTTAAACAGCTCTTGTCACTCCCTGTACTTTCCCCTGAATATCACAAGCACATTATCTATGATCATCTTCTCTGATCCTTCTTTTATTATAGGATTTTTGTGATTGGTTATACCATAATATTTCTTCATGACAGCTAAAGGAAATTTCTGTTGATAAATCAGCATGTTTTTGATGGTGTATGTTGGAATCTATGGCAGTTTCATTTGGTTAGTCAAAAACAAAATGTGTTTCTCACCTATATGGCACTTCTAGCAAAAAACCACAGATAAACAGGAAAAAATAAGCAAGGAAATTTTGTTCTTAATCCCAGTATATTCAAATCAATTTGGAGTAATTTTGTTACCAGGAAATATTAGGTATGCAGACAAACGCATCCAGCAGTACCTGGGCTGAGAAGTTTCCAATGAATATTCACAAAACACACCCAAATCAAAGATAAAGAAAGGTGGAAAGGATAATTATTAATTCAGTGTAGTTTTTTATGGAACTAAGACACAGATGGATAATGCCAATATGAAATACTATGACAAAGTTTATTTGTATTTGTTTTCAAATTTTCCTTAAAAGTTGTAGTACAATACACAATAAATATGAAGCCAAGCTAACCTCACCCAGTTTCAGATCAAGCAGAATTATTTTTATTATAAACCAAAATGATAAGGTACAGAAAAATCAGTCTTAGAGATCTTTGCATGTTCCCAGATTATGGGTTTTAGGTAAAGTACTGCCAACAAATTTATAATTTTCTCCTTTTTTTAATAATTTATAAAACATTTATAAGTTTTCCTGTATTACAAAACTGTATCTAACACTTTCAGTTCTGGCAGAAAAATATAAATATTTAATAAAATATATTAAGGGGTTTGGATATTTTCTATATATTTGATGTTTTCTATGATTTCCATCACTCTAAAAAGTGGTACAGTTTAAATATATTTTTGGCTATAAAAAACCCACTCAGCTTTGAGTTTTTTGCATCTCTGAAAGTTAGAGCTAATCAAATCTCTGTTCTGTGCAAAGAAACATATTCACTTGGGGTTTTATCTTTTATTTTATATTTTATCCAGTAATTTCTTTAGCATAAGTAAATAGAATCTAGTTTTATTTCTAAAATTTTTTGTTGACTCATCATTTTGTGTCAAGATTGCTTGAAAATACTTGGTAATATGGTATATGATATGACAAGGTATTTATGGCACATAATTTGCTTACTTTGCTTACATTTAATGCATTATACAAGCAGCAAGCTCAAATCAATACCAACACAGAGGGTCAGGAAAACTTTTTCTGCAAGTAAACTTGTTCATATGCATCATGAAATTTCTTTTCCTAATATGAATTTTATACAAACACTTAAGCAAAAAAAAACCAAAAACATTAAAACTAAGCAAATCCTTCATCGACAAAATATTTTAAAATAATTCTATAGCTTGAAATATATGCAGCCAAATTGACTATCTTAGTACAGAAAGGTGTTAACTCTAAAAACATTAAGTAATTTCCTTTGTAAAAAGGGTGTCACAAAGGATGAGTTATGTTGATGTTCTCCTTTAGTTGTGCATTAGTAATTTCCAATGGTAATGGACGATATTTTGTTATCCGCTTCCTTGTTCCCTATATTTCTCTGCTCATTGAAAGGACCAGGAAGCTCAAATGGACTATGTGGACAAGCAGAGATGAAAAGGGATGAAAAGGGAGACTGCCCCTTCCCTGAGGGAGCTGTCACAGGCACTGCCTCAGAGGTACACACATTGGTGCAGGTAGGGCTGGCAGTGGAGGCAGGGGGGGCATTGAGGTGGGAGAAATTACTGCCCCCATAGGACACAGCTGTGCATAGGGTATTTTTCATTATGATTATTTTCTGGTTTTCTTGGCCTAATTCCCCTGAGACTTTTCTACATGAAGAGTCACATTTCTCATTCTTATCCTGATAAAATTTGGCTGTCCTTATTTTAGACCTATTTTGGTGTTCTGTGGGGAGATGCCCCAGCACAGCCACCTCAAAGCTCCAAGTGTCTCAGCATCCTGTCAAAAGCCCAAGCTACAAGATGTAGAGGGAGAAACAACGACTGCATTACTGCAGTCTGGAGGACTGTGCTATGACTAACAGTAGGCAGCAGTCCTGATCCATTTTATTCCCACTACAGTGATCTACAATTCCCTTCATTTATTTCCATGGTATATACATTTTGGCACCAAGACTTACTCTGTCACTGTTAGTCATCCATCTTACCGATTTGCCACTTCACTCTACAGTGGCAAAACAAAATAAATTTTTTTCTCAATGCACCCAGGTGGATTTTTTTTAGATAAGTACACTAAACAAGGTATGTGATAAAGCTTTTCCTTTTTTTTTATGACATCATATATTTGACCTTCCTAAAACATATCACCCTTTTACTGTTAACTTGTGAAATGAAATTTGAGGCTCTTCTGCATATTCTCACAGATTTAATCTGTAATTGCAAAGGAAATGCCCATTTCGGCATGTGAATCTGTTTGTTCTATTTAAAGAAATATTTGGACATATTCAAACAAGGACAGCAATGTTTAACTGTTGATTTCTGTGCTTTCACTTCTATTTGCCATGCTGCAAGGAATCATACCCTGTTCCAATAAAAAAGTATACTCTTTGAACTCCCATAGTCAGAGATGTTTTTGTTCTTAAAACTCACGTGAACCATGGAGAAAGTTCTACAACTAAAATTTTGAAGCCATGAAATGTTTAATTATACAAACTCTACAATATTTTTTTCATGAAGGTCCACTCCAGAGCAATCTGAATTAAACTCTACACCAAGGAAAAGTATACCATTATTTCCTATTTTGTTGAAATATTCCCTTGCTTGAACTTCAAGGCAAGATAAACACAGAGGATTGAAAAGAATATCTTGGTTTTGCTTTAACTAAAGATAACACAGAGCATCATGTTCTTATTATTTCATTGGCCAATTTACAGCTAAAGATATGACTGAGAATAACCAACCCTTGAAAACTCTCCCCCTCACCTTGAATTTGTTATCTAGGGAAACTCATAAGCCTTCTGAAGTGCACAAAAAACGCACAAAAAATAGGAGAAATTTTAAAAAGGCAGTTATATTGAATCTTAATGAGGTTTTGTTTCTTCGTTTTAGAACTTTGGCCCATTGTGTCATTAAAGTAACATTTCCTAGCTAAGGAATTTCTGTTTGGCTTTTTTTTTTTTTTAATAAAGATGACTCTGAGGTACTGAACAATTCTTGTACTTTCCTTTCCCAAGGACATTCTGTTTCTCATTGTTTGGTTTTCCTCCAAAAAATATCAATCTATTTCCAGTATTTCTACCTGAAGGTCTAGGAAATCACTGTGATTCTACACAACCATTGTGACAAGCTGCCAATTTACAAGACTCTGGGTCTTTTGGCTAGTATTAGTCAGGGGCCTCTTCAAGAGGCTAAAGATAATAGAGAAACAATCTGACATCAAGTTTATTTATTCTTGGTGTAACATATAGACATCAGACTCCTCAACTCTTTCCATTTTTGTATGAATATTAGTTTCCACCATGCAAATTGCTTTTCTTGAAGAGTATTGTCTGAGCCTTTCTAAGGAAGATAGGCATATTCATAACTTTTTTTTCCTTTTATGTATTTTTGTTAATGCCTTAAATTATGCAGCATCAAATTTCTTTAGTAGAAATGCAGAATTAGCTTTTGCAATTTAAAAAAAATTGATTTTTTTTTGCTGTGTAAGATGGAGACTAGGCTTAAAGATTTGCACTAGATTAATTATTAGAGTGAATGTGACAAACACCAGCATGTGCAATATCCATCATTACCTCTCATTGTAAAATAATTTCTAAACATGAAATTTTCATGTCTTTATATGACATGAAAAAAGGAAATTTCGGCCTCACTGAATATCTTAGAATATGGTGGGGAAAAGACAACAACAACAAAAAACTTTTATGATCATGTATTAAATGAAACTTTGGTATTGATTGTTTTACATTAAAATATTCTCATGGTTTACAACAAGAAATGAAAATATGAAAAAATAATAGATTATTCTCTTATCTTTAGTAAATAGTGCTATAATGGAGTATGTTATTTTTACATTTATGGAGAATTATTTTGAAAAAGTAAGATATTTTTGTGGGTCTTCTATGATGTAAAGTTTAGCTGCAGGTAGATACCTCAAAAGACACTTTGTAGCATGTATAATACATTTTCTAGGTTTTATCTAAATTTGTATCAGTGGCTAAATTTTATTAATTAGTTATGAATTCAATGGAGATTAACATAATTTCAGTGACAGTTATAGTAAGCATGGACTGTTTTCCACAAGGACTAGGTCTCAGGGGCTTTTTGGCTTTGAGGGACTTGCACCTTGTACTATTAAGAGTCTTACACTTTACATGTGGTGGAAATATTTCACCAGAAGAAAAATTCCTGGTCATATGCAAGAGTTTTTCAGTTCATTCTCTTACACCACAGAGGATCTAAATACTTCAGCTTAGGCAAGATAACAAGTTTCAATTTTATGTTAAGCCATTTAGGGCATAAGCATGTGGTACTTAGACCTTGGGGTCAAATGCCTTCTTTATTATAGAAAGATGAAGAGAGGGGACAAGACATTTGATTACTAGATTTAATTATTATAATCCATTACAAACTTGTACCAACTTATACCCTGTAAATATGAACATGTATGAACCTTAAGTAAACCAAGGGCTGTTTTATCAATTTCAAAATGGACACTGAGAAAAACAATCCTGTGAAACAAATCTTCTGGGTTTTAGAGCAATACATTTGCAAGTTTCAGCTAACATGAATATACAGTCAAGTGGCAATCTGTATGCCAAGTAATTCTTTGGTTTTGAAAGATGATCCTTGGAGAAGGCCAATGCAGCAATTTGGTTTCTTTTCAAAATGTAGAAAAGAAGAGAGAAAATCAGAGGAAAGAGCTGAAAATTCTTGCTCATAGATCAAGAGATTGCTGAAATCTGTAAAAAAAAAAAATCCATGTCTTGGATGCTTTTGAAGGATGTCCCTTCCTAAGAAATTCCTAGGTGATGATTGTGTGGGAGTTTGCTGCCATTCAGAATACTACACAACTTAATGAAATGGAACATGAAAGCATTACTTTGTTCTGAAGGACAGAATAAGCAGGAAGAAAGCTGTCATAAATGAAATCTTCCTTTATTTCCAAACTGACAGAATATCTTTGAGAGATGTAATTTAAAACATCTAGTTCAATTCATTTTCTGTTAAAAACTGTTTGCATAGAGAGAAGCGTTAAAGCCTAGTGGCTGATTTTGAAGAGTTTAGCCCAAGAAGAATTTCTGTTAGTTTATTTTAAAGCGCTGGGAAACTTGGATTTCAGCGTCAATTAAAAGAATCATCTCCAATTTTTGCTATTGGTTACCCAGGGATTTAGTAAAGAAACTAACCTAGATAAGGTTTTTACAATTTTACTTACTAAATTATGATGTTCTCTTTTATTTATACTTTATGCACATTTTTTTAATGTGTGAAGAGTCCACAATAGCTACATAAAATCTTGTTCTGATAGGTCCTTCAGGAAAACAGACACAAGTGCATTTCTACCATGTTTCAAATCTCATTTGTTTGTATATAAAAGGATTTCAATTTCTATTCACTCATTCTATGCTTGCAATATTTTGTTCCTTTATAAGGAATAGAATACATATCAACACTGGAAATAGATAGTCTGAATGGAAACATGCCTGAAGTTATATGAAGTGAAACAGGAAACAAATGTTCTTGATCTAAATCTTAATCACAGTTATTTCACAAATATTAAAGTCATAGTTAGTAAAATGTTTAAAAAAATGTTTCAGTAAATGTTTTCAATGTTTTCATGTTTCCGAAGTTTTTATGTTTCCAATGCACTTGGATAAATGGAAGTTATTCACAAGTACAGAAATATGTTTGAAAAATGTGTGGAGTTCAGAAAATTAGTGAGTCAATAACTAAGAAAACTTTTTACTTAAATTTATTATGCAGAAAATAAAAATTCAAAATCCAACCTGTCAGAAATTTAACAGACTAAGAAACAGCAAAACATATATCTATTCACATTTATTGTAGGATTTACAATTGAAGTTAAAACTTCATGTTGAAATGAATGTCTATTAAAAAGTAAAATAAGAAAACTGTCTGATAGCAGCACTATTATAAAGGGATGAAGAGATGTCATGAAATCCAATCCCCATAATATGTGATGCTTAAATTTTAAGGCAGAGACTGACCAAGTCAGAAACACTTTTTGGGTTTGTTTGTTTGGTTTTTTTTTTTAAGAATTTGAATTGAAGCAAAGCAATCAGAATACACTTACATGCTAAGTGTTTTAAAAGCAACAAATTTTTGTAAGTGTATTATCCTGTGTGACTACAAATAAAGGGTACAAAGATTTTTTGGTTAATAGTTCAGAGACTTAGCTATTGTTTAGATTGAATATTTCCAGGCTTTTACATTGTGCATTTTACTAACTATGACTTTAATATTTTGAAATAACTGTGATTAAGATTTAGATCAGAGAACGTTTGTTTTCTGTTTCACTTCATAAAACTTCAGGCATGTTTCCATTCAGACTATCTATTTCCAGTGTTGATTTGGTTCTATTCCTTATAAAGGAACAAAATATTGCAAGCATAAAATGAGTGAATAGAAATTGAAATCCTTTTATATACAAACAAATGAGATTTGAAACATGGCAGAAATGCACTTGTGTCTGTTTTCTTGAAGGACCTATCAGAACAAGATTTTATGTGGCTATTGTGGACTCTTCACACATTAAAAAAATGTGCATAAACTCTCCTTTGCTGTTTTGCTGTTTTTTTTGACCAGCACTAACTCTTCTCTGTGCTCCAAGAACAAAACAACTAAAAAAGAACAGTTTCAAAGTTCAAAAAAGTACTTCATACATCCAGCAGCAATTGAAATTCCTTATTTTCTGCCTGAAAGGTATGCATAATTTAGGAAAAAGTTTTTGTGGAAAGAGTGATAAAGTACCGGAATTGTCTGCCTGGGGAGGTGGTGGAGTCACCATCCCTGGATGTGTTTTAAAAAAGACTGCATGTGGCACTCAGTGCCATGGTTTAGTTGAGGGGTTAGGGCATGGGTTGGACTCAATGATCTTGACGGTCATTTCCAACCTAGTGATTCTGTGATAGCTTTTGTCCCAGAAGAAATGTCAATCTACTTGCTGCTTAAATATAACCATTTTTCATCTTATTTTCATCTTCAGGATGTGAAGACTAAAAATGAAAGTCGTTTGGTGTAGATAAAGGTCTAGGTGATGAGGTTAAAAACAATGAGTAAAAACTTTCACAGAAATGTGAAATAGATGTTTCACTGGTATACAGGCTAAAGAAAAATCCTCTGATCACTTAATGTCCTTTCAAATAGGTTGCTAGCTATATCATACCAAAGAAATATATTTTTCTTCTGCAATTTGCTTTTATAAAGCATTGGAAAAAGTAGATAGCCTTGCCTCAGTCCAAGTCATCTGGATTTCCTTGATGTGAGTCCGCACTGGAAAATGTAAATATCTTTCAAAATACTTTTATGGCATCAATTTTGGAGGCTAAATTTTTAAGTGACAGACAAGGACAATCTGTAGTCATCTCAGACTGTTAAAAATATGAAGTTAATGAAAAAATTGCATGCACAACAATGTAATTATTGTAGTTTGAGCAAAACTTCTCTTGAGCCTTTAGTAGCCAAGAAGACTGATTTAACAGAAAGAGCACTGGGATTATGATATGTCCTGTTCTTTGCCTTTCTCTTGTTTCCTTGGTCATAGAAGCCTAGACCTTTCTTTTGAAGATATACAAGTACAAATATAAGTATATAAACCCATTATAAATGTATTTAAACCACACCATCAAAAATATTTAACAGATATTTAGTCTTCCCTTCTAAATGTGTGTGTACTGAAGGGACACACTGAAGTTGTGTTCTACAATGAAGCAGAAATGTAACATTCTTCATTACATTGGTACTTACACTACAATTAACAACATTCTCATGTCTCATATTCTGTGAGCCTGTCTGCACTTGGAAAGAAGTGCTCTTCTAAAAATTTTCTTTAATTTTTCTGGTGGCAGTTCAGAGTTAATGCTGTCTAATGCAACACAAACATTACCCATTTTAGGATTAACGACCCCAAATATCAAAGTAAAGTTTTATTGACACCATAATTTCTGTACTAATAATTGAATATGCTTGTTGGCTTACAAAGATTTACCTGTTATACTGAGATCTCTGGAGAAAATTAACAGTGCATATGGTATTTTTTTAAATCAAGACATCGCATTAAAACTATTAGTAAAATAGAATTTGGTTTCAGAGAATCTGAAAACATCATACATATCAAAGAAAGGTAAATTCAACAAATAAGTGCCAATAAGTAAAAATTTTATGCCTGGGCAAAAGCTGGGTGTATAATGGAGAAACTGAGAACTGTCGTTAGAGACAAATCTGGAAGACAGAACAGATGATTACTGCATCAGAATTGTGGACAAATACCTTCAATAATTCATCTTTTGTTCATCTTGATTTTGATTTTCTATCATACCCTGAGGCTTATTTATTTTAGCAACAGGTCTTCTGATCTGACAGGGCTTTTTGTCAACTGACAAAAAAAGTTAGAAAATGAAATCACATCCTACATAATTTTATTTCTGCAAATGTCAACCCTTTCAGTTCCCACTTTGTTTTGCCAATTTGTCTTAGCATCATTATATTTCTTCCTTATTTGTCCTATTTTCCTTATTTTCTAATGTATCTTCTATTATCAATTCTTTCCACTAATCCACACACAATTTTCATACTGAATTCCCATCCTGTCTCTTTTCATTAGAAATAAGTGAATTCAACCCAGGACACCAGCTGTACAAAATAAAAAAGTCTATGCTTTTGTAATTTAACTGCTAAAATATATATTTTAGGTACTATCTAAATAATACTACTTGCTATTAATGATTCTTTTGAGTCCCTATTAAATGATCAAATTTTCATTATTTATACTGTCATTTACATTAAAAATTTGAATAATTTTTAGCATTAAGAATCAGTCCTAAGTTGAACTGCTACAGTGTGCACTTTTAAGATTTTCTTTGGGTTTGGGTGGCCAGGTTTTGGTAGTGGGGAGGATACAGGGGTGGTTTTTGTGAGAAGCTGCCAGAAGGTTCCTCCACGTCTGGCAGAGGCAATGGCAGCTGGCTCCAAGAGGGACGTGCTGCTAGCCAAGGCCAAGGCAATCAGAGATAGCTGCTAGGCATCTGTGATAACACATATTCAGTAGGCAAAAAAAGTTATTGTGCAGGTGTAATTGTGGCCAGAGGAGAGGAGAGTGAGGATATGTGAGAGGAGCAACTCTGCAGACACCAAGGTCATGGAGAAGGAGGGGCAGAGGATGCTCCCGGAGCTGGAGCTGAGATTCCTCTCAGCCCAGGAGAGGTGGCTGTGCCCCTGCAGCACATGGAGATCCACGCAGGTGCAGAGATGCACATGAAGCCTACCGAGGAGACCTGCATGCTGGAGGAGGAGGATACCTGAAAGAGCCTGTGAACATACAGGAAACCTGTGCTGGAAGATGCTATTGGCAGGCACATGCAGACCCATGGAGAGAGGAACCCACACGGGAGCAGATTTGCTGTCAGAACTTGTGACCCTGTGGAGGATGCACTTAGGAGCAAATTGAGCCTGAAGGACTTGATCCTGTGACAAAAAGTGACCCATGTTGGAGCAGGTTTGTGGAGAACTGTCTCCCTTGGGATGGATTCACAATGGAGAAATTCATGGAGTCTTTGGGATGGATTCACATTGGAGAAATTAACGGACTATTGTCTTCCATGGGAGGTATCCCATGCTGGAGCAGAGGAAGGATTTTTCTTCCTGAGCAGAGGCAGGAATAATGTGTGATGAACTGAGCATAAACCCCATTCTCTGTCTCCCTGCACCACAGGGTGGGGGGAGAAGACAGAGCCTCAGAAGGATAGAGGGATGGGCAAAAGATATTTTTAAGAGTTATTTTACTTCTCATTATCCTGCTCTGATTTTGTTGGTAATAAGTTCTATTGATTTCCTCAACTTCAGTCTGTTTTCCACATGTTGGTATTTGATAAGTGATCTCTCCCAGTCCTTAACTCATGCACACTTAGTAATTCTTTCTTTGTAGTTCTTTCTTTGTAATTCTTTCCTGTTCAGTTGTGGAGGGGAGTGGGAGAGTGGCTTGGGTGGGTGTCTGGCATTCATCTAGGTTCAACCCACTAGTCTGTTCTGCAACATCCATTTTATTACAATAATGCAGCCTGACCTTGTGGGAAAAAAATGGTTAGTAGATTTGAAAAAAATTGAAAATTTCAACAGAAGAAGAATTTGTTATTAATTGCTTAACAGATGGTCAAAGTAGCCTGACATAATATTACTATTCTTCAGGAATTCTACACTCATTTAACCAAGACATGAGACTTAATAAAATCTCCATATTCAGAACTGCAGAAGAAATTTCAGTACATTCTAGGAGATTAATTATTAACACAAACTTCATCATCAATGTTTCAGTATAGAGCTGAATAAAGTAAATGAGACTTTGCATGAAGTATGTATATCAGACAAGCAAGAAGTCACCAGGATGGTTACTAGAATTGAAATAGAGGACATTGCTGCTCTCTTATTCTCAATATTATTGAGAATACAAGTGAGAAAAACACATGGATACAGTAGAAGATCTTATTTCTGGGACACTGAATAAAAGAAGCTGGCTGAATGTGAAAGAAGCTGTGAAAATGATTAATTGCTGAATGAGGTGTTAGGTGGGGGGGAAGGGAAGACAGATTATGAATCTGTAGTAAGGGCTGATTGATGCTGATGACAGACTAAGGATTATTCTTTCCTATGTTACTTTTAAATTTTTTTTTTTTGTTAGAAAATTACAATTGTGACAAAAGCGACTATGAAATCATTTACTCAGATTTCTTTATTTTTTGTCATGTTTATGCACAGATATGAAAAAAAAGAAATTTTACCACTTATAAATTAGATTTCCAACTGTCTTTAAACATTTATTTTGTCAAACACAAAAGATTTTACTGACTTTCATGTTAACTTCATTGTCAATAATAAATGTCCCTAAGGTTGTGGCCCTGACATCAGAAAATTGAAGTGGGTAATCATCAACCTCTCTCAGCTACACTTCAGTTATCCTTGCCTTTTACCTGTCTTATTGCTAATTTCAGGACTTTCACTTCTGACATCTTAAGGTGTTTGAGTGTTGCCATGACACTTTAACATATCTGAAAATAACTGAACATCCTAATGTGGAAACTATATAAGGTCTGGTCATCACAAAGAAAAAAGCAGAGATCTGATAATTTGTGGCATCAATTTTATGTCCTTTCTCCTTGGCTTTCAGCAAGTTGTAATTTATTTTATCAGCTAAAAGAACATAATGTGACAAGATATTTTCTATATGAATTTAGCCATTGCATGTACTCTAAATGGTGACAATACTTTGTCCATCTGAACTGCTAGGTGACTGTAACTTTTCCTAAAAGCTATAAAAGAAGTGCAAAATTTTCATAACACTGAGAAGGTTTGTCATAATTTCATCCTGGGTCCAGAAAGTGGTATTGCATAGTCAGGACCACAAAGGATGGAGAAGGAGAACCTGCAAGAACCACAAAAATGAAGAAAGAACAGCTTATAACAGGAAAAAAACCCCAAAATTTTCAGTTCTAGACTTAATATTGATGCAAAATATTAGTTTATATGCAATACATACATAGAGATATGGAAAAACTAAACATGTTTTTCTTTCATACACTCATTTTATTTTCAAATGTCTTTATGATAGAAAACAAAAAATGTACCCATCTAATAATGAAGGGATTCCTTGGTGGCTTGGTATGATTATTTACTGGTGCAATAAATCATATTATATGAGGATTATGACAAGTTCCATCTGTTCTTTAAGGCAACTAAACTTGACTTTCAGAATTTATCCTATGCTCTGAATAGGTCACTATGAATATTTACCTAATCTGGCTGTGAAGATTTTCCAATCACTGTGGTATTCCACCATAGCACTTTCTAAAAAGAGGGCCATAAGGGTAAGATAATATCTTAATTTTTATATATAAATAGATGAAACATAAATTGCTGATATTGACTCAATTTGTTGATAAATATGAAAAAATTTCTGAATATATTTTTCAGTAGGTTTGATAATATCACAGATGCCATGATGATGTAAGTACATAAGAAAAACTGGGTTTGAAAAAAAACAGTGAGAAAGTTAAATCCTACACTTTTTTCTCTTCAATATATAGTATTTTTTAAAGAATTTAAACACTAGAGATGTTTCTCTAGTTTTATTCACTGGGGTTTTTTTATGGAAAGTCATTAAAGTAACACCTTGTAGACAAATGAGATGTAGAAGAAATATTGAACAGTCTTAGGAATCTTGGAGAATGCATAAAGGTTGCGGTAAGATTTAACATACTAAATATGTGAAAAATTAACAACTCTGGATTGTGCCAGCTGTGAGATTAAAAAAAACTCCTGAAAGCCCCTACACATATGGAGGATGAGGGAAGAAAAATACGTGCAGTTGAAACATTGCAATAGAAAAGACTTCTTTAGCAGAGACAGATGTGTGATGTACAGCTAAAATGAGAAACACGCT
Organism: Fringilla coelebs; assembly: GCF_963513975.1. NCBI lineage: Eukaryota > Metazoa > Chordata > Aves > Passeriformes > Fringillidae > Fringilla > Fringilla coelebs. The sequence goes on along the minus strand of NC_140029.1, from coordinate 22,828,287 downwards.
TTCTACATCCTGATGTTCATGGTCTAAGGTAAACTAAATGAAAGGCAGGAAAAGGTAGAAAAATATGGGAAAATGGTAGTAGGAATCATCGTTTAAATTGGTAGAATGTCATGAGAAAAGACAATTTTGCTGCAGCCATTATGGATAAGTCCTTTGGGCTACAACACTAGAAATCCTGTAAGTGTGAAATGTTCCAATGTTTCTTTAGTTTCTAATAGGCATGTATAGCCCCAACGCAGGAAATCTAAAGGACACTTAGTGTACTAAGACAGACTATAGCTTGCATCCATCTCATTTTCCATCCTTTAATTTTTAAAATGCTATGCAGAAAATAGGATTTCTCTTCCTCCTTCTCATAAATATTTGTGTTTCAGCTTAAACTACAGAATCATTAGAAACAATTTAATTTAAAACAAAATTTATGAAACCAACTTACATACAATTTTTTTATTTTCCGCACAAATATTTTATATTTTTAATTTTAAAAAAGTGTTTAGAAAAAGTTAATGAAAGTGATTTGAATTAAAGATTATGACATTAAAGTCAGTCTACCCCAAGTGTCAAATTCCATAGTGTTGACTATTTCTTATGCTAATAATACTAGTGATTTTGTAACATTTGGCTGAATTCTGATTTAAAGGTTAATAATTGCAAGGGAATTCCTCACATTCATATCCATATCACAATATTGCACTTCAGTGTCATAAGTGTGGGTAATACTGAAAAATGAAGATTATTCTTATTTAGGAGTCCAGAAAAACTCCTGAACCCAATATTTAAAAAATAGATGTATTCACTATCTACTGTTGTAATAGAAATCTAATTAAAGGCAAATGAATCTGCTTTCATTTCTGTCCTAGCTTCCTACCAGATATGATATGGTTTTGCTAGAAAATGAGAGCAAGATTTATTTATATCTGTCTCACAAAAGCACAAGACTCTACCACAATCTATTCAAGGTAAGCCTGTGGGAAATGAAAATACCAGAAAACTTCTAGGAGCATACAAAAAAGTTTAAAAAAATAAAAACAAGCAAAAAGACAGATTCAAGTAAGACCTTTAATAACACATTTTAGCCTGTTATTTTAAACAGGCAATTTGCACACCCCTAAGAATTCCAAAGAATTTGCTTTTATTAAAAAGACAAGCACTACAATAATGAAAATTTCTATATTAAATGAAATTTTGATCCTCATATTAGCTCTGTGGTGTGAAGAAATAATCTCTGCTCAGTATGTTTCCAAACTTTCATCTTTGTCAGGATAACTAATGCAGATTTGGCCTTTTTTTTTTAGTTGGGTATTTTTTAATTAGTGAATCGGGTCTCAAAGGACATATTTACCCCACCTTTTAAACAAATGCTTAACTTTTGCATATGATATCTCTGCATTTAACATGTTATTAATATCTGTGTTCTGACAACACTTACAAGTAATCTATAATTGACAAAACTGTAGGTGATACCTCTGGGAAAAACAGGACATCATTAGTATTTTTACCATGAGGGTGAAAGAATAGGGAAGAGACTCAATTCATTACATGGGACACTACAGACTCTTCACAGCAGCTGTAACAGGTTAGCTGGCCTGCTGCCAGATTCAGGAAGATGAGGGGTGAAAGTAGATGGTGCTAAAGACAGCAACACAATAATGCACCTTTAGGCTGTTTTCTACATACTACCTACTCGAGCCCACTTTTCCTACTTAAAACATCTGATACCACCTATGTGGAAAAATATTTTCTTTTGAAGTTACGCTTTCTTTTTTGATTAATTTTTACAGTAAATCAGTTTATGCATTTCTCTTAGACAGAGATTTTCTTTTGAATCAGATTTTTACCTGGACTTCTCAAACAGAAATCAGGGAAGCAGTCAGTTACTAAAAAGTATGTCTTTTGGGTTCTAGAGATTACTCATTTTGATATGTGATCACAGTTTTATTGCTATATGTTTTTTTAAAATAATTTGTGATCAGTAGGAAAGATTGGATGATGAAAGATTGGATTGATATAATTCCTATAGGATTATTAGGAAGTAAAGGAAGGGAAAAAATGCCGCTCTTTTATCAATGATAACTGCTATTATTAGTTGCCCAGAAGATACAAAAAGCTAGGTCCTAGAAAAAGGTGCATTTATATATGAATTTGTTTCCTCAGTACTGATAAAAATTTCCCGATTAATAAAATATTTACAGAGTAAAGAAACTCCTGTACTCTGATCTCTCTCAAGCCTAAACACACACGTTAAAGTAAATATCATGAAACACACGCCTGCACTTTATTTTGGTGTATTCTCAGTGCATGATGTAGGCTTGAAATGCTCCTTGTCCCCAGTGACTTGCACTGAACCCTTCTAGTGCTTTACAGCAGTAGTCAGTGTTGATAGGATGTTAAATGCTGTGCATTTTCCCATTCCCAAAGGAAAGAAAAAGATGGAAGACAGAAATCAATTAAAGTGTTCAGGCACAGGGGTTGGTAAACCTTCTTCCTTTCATATTTCATAAGTAAACACATTTCCTAGCAAAAAAAAAATAAAAGCATTCTCTAGGGTAAGGTCAAGCATTTCAAAATGGTTCTGAACCTCAACATAGCCTTTTGAAAAATGCAGTAGATCTCCAGTTGGTAAAGAAAACTGATACTGAGTGATTTGCTAAAGATTTCAAAATTATTTGTGCGGTTCAGTGAGAATTATACCTGTTCAATTCTTCTATTCTTTTTCTTTTTTACTTAGGTTTTGTCAAGGCCAGAAATAAAATTTAAAAAAAAAAAAAACACCATAAGAAATATCCTCTTCTTTTGAAGCAAGCAAATTATTAAAAAAATTGTCTATAATTTTTTTATATTTTTAATTTTTTCTTTTTTTTGTGTGTGAGGGAAACATTTAAGAGACAAGTGCACTGCAATGGACCAAGTAAAAAAAATAAATGCAAGATTTAAAATAAAATAAACTGTGTGAGAATAAAACTGTTATTTAACTTTCTTGACTTTGATTGAACGGGTAATGTGGAAACCCATGTACTTAAATAGAACACTACCATTACTTGATGATTTTTTTCAGTAGGTAGTGGATTTTGGGGCACAGTGGGCTGTATTCAATAGAAAATTGGTATTTTGTAAAAAGACATGTAACACATATTAAAACATATGTAAAGTTTTCTGAAATAATATAGTTAAATTCAAAAGAAAACTTGCTTAGTGGGAATACAAAAATATAGGAATGAGAGACCAAAGTTTCATTCTTTCTCTTAAAATAAAATAATGAATTGCTCTGGATTGATATTTCCACCCTCCTCCCTGTCTCGTCCAATTACCAACCCTGACTGCTCAAGCCATTTAATCATATATTCAGTTCTAAAAATCTTTTAGAACTAAAATTAGGTTGGGGCACTGTTCTAAAAATCATATTCTTCCTTTAATAAAATCAATAGACTTGATCTTTCATAGAAAAAACCAAAATATATATACCATTTTATCACCTATTCTAGATAAAATTTATCTAGATATTTAGCTATCATTTTAAAGAAAAATAAATGTATCTACTCATGATCTGTATAGAGATCTGAATTTAGAATCTTAATTCTGAAAAACTAGCGCTAACTTTACAGATTCATTCCACAACATAATAAAGATGTGCCAAAAAGTAACCCCCAATTGACTGGCATGATCAATAAAAAGATTTTATGGGTAGGGTTCATAAACTAAGCATAAAGCCTATTTCTTGGGAAAGTGTCAAGAAAACCAGTAGCAGAGAGTTTTTTCTGCTATGAAATCAGTCTGTATTTTCTTTACAACCCTCAGTTGCAGTATATTCACAAGGTAATATTAGAGGGGACGCAAATGTTTTTCAGAAATAACCAGTGATTAAGGACTATGTCATTTCAGGAGCTTTCTCATCTGCTACTAATATTTTTGGAACAGGGAAAAAGAGCAAAGCCTGCTCATTCACTGCAACCCTGAGTGTGAGTGTGCTGATAACTTGCTGTCCAACAGAGTAATATTCACAGACAGACAGGTGCATGAATCTGCTCTCTTTCTACTTCCCCCTCCAATTTGCATGCCCAAGAATGCTGTTGTAAAGTGCAGCATTCATATCAGTTCTGGGACATAACCACCTTCATTTGACTATAATTCAAAGGGGTCTTAGAAATTTATGTAAATATTATAGACATGAACCCTTGATGTTGGCAGGTATGTACAGATCAGACACGTGAAATTTTGTCCTCCTGAGAACTTATCAGTTAAGAGGTGCCTTAGGTAGGAGAAAAAAAATCTTTCTGATGTTAGGTTGTTATGTGACCCAGTTAATTCTTTTTCTCTGAAGGCCACTTTGCGAGACACAAAAAATTGTTCCATGTTAACAATTTCCATGTAACTCTTCTAAGTCCACAGCTGTATGCTTTCAAATAGTTATTTATGCATATAAAACATAGTATATGATTCCAGTTTTTAAGTTCATTGTGATGTTTATGTGTAACATTTGAGTTTTCCTCTGTTTTAGTAATACCTCCTAAACTTTTTCCATGAAGAAAATTGAATTTTTGTGGTTGATCTTAAATCAGTGGGAAAATATTAAGCAAGATGGGCCCCAAAATAGATACATTAAAACTTCCAGTAGATATTTTCTCCTAGTCTGATACTGTTCCAAGAGAAATCTCAGTCATTTCCAGTTCCTCAATTTCAATAGTGTTATACATTCTGGTGCCAATACCCATATTCACAGACTTTACTTAAAATTTCCAATGAAGAGATTAAATATTTGACTAATGCTATTCATTTTTCTCTAAAATGTGAACTAACTTTTAAAATGTATCATGAACTATCTCTTTGAAACCCTCATGGAATTTTATGGGGTTTGGAGGGACTTTTTCCCATTTACTTTTTTGCCTGCATAATTTTCTTTAAAAATTAGTTTTGAAGTACTTAGGAATATTTAATCTGGACTAATAGACCTTTGTTTATAAAACTCCTTCCCATATGCACCCACCCTTCTTTGCTCATACATTTTTCAAGACCCTGGCAAGTTCTCAAATATCTTATTTTTTAATATTCTTCAATTGCATAATCCTGTTCTAATGTCATCTTTATTTTGACAGACTTAATAAGATTAGTTGTTACAGGTCTGATGTGTCATGTGTCACATCTTTAAGAAGATATATTAGCTGATTTCACATCTTCCACAACAGAACTACATATTCTGTTTTGATGCTGTTATGATGTAGTAATTCCCATATAACTTCCACTACTATTTTTTCCATACACTTTCTCAGTCTTGTCCACTTTAAAGCACTTTTCAGGCCTCACATATCTTAAATTTTACCTACATATTACAAAAGCATTTCAGTTAACAAATGTTTTTCCTTAAAATACAATATGTTTTTTCTTGCAGGCTAGTTATGTACCAAGCTGGCAGTAGGATGGAATAACTTCAACGAAGTATACTACACTACACATTGGTGGTACAGTGCATATAGTGAATAATTGCTTCTGGATTTGGTTAATGATTGAGAATGTTTTTGAGTGAAAATTTGATATTTGGATTTTCAATTCACGTCCAAGTTCCAGTTTAGGTGTTACTCCATTACTGGAATCAGACACCTCATACTGGTTGTTCTTACATATTTACTAATTTCTCAATGATAATGACAAAATGGTGATTTTTTTTTTTTAATGAATATGTACCCCATTGGTGACACATAAAAAAACCTTCTGAAAATCAAGCCTGTGTTATCTTGTTTCTTCTTACCTTAAAAGATAAATATGTTTTAACATAAAAATAGTAACGCATTGTCATGTTTTCCCAGCTGGAAATTAAGCACTACAGAGCCACTCACTCAGCCCCCTTTTCTCCCCCTCACCCTGGTGGAATGAGGAGGGGAATTAAAAGTAAAACTGGTAGGCTGAAATAAGAATAGTTTATTAATTAAAAATAAAGATTATGATGATGATGATGATAATAATAATAATAATAATAATAATAATAATAATAATAATAATAATAATAGCAGTAGTAGTAATAATGGAAAGGGGAAAAAAAACAAGCAAGTGATTCACAACACAGTTACTTACCACCTGCTGACCTATGCCAGACCCTGTTCCTGAACCCAGATGTGCCTCCCTTCTGAGTAGCTCCTCCAGTGATACACTGGGCAAGATGTTCTATGGTTGTTGTAGGATATCTCCTTGGCCAGTTGGATTACTTGTCCCAGCTATGCTGTCTCCCTCTTTTCATTTGTGTACTTCCTAACTGGCAGAGCATGAGACCAAAAAAAACCCCAACCAAACAAAAAAAAGTCCTTTACTTAGGATAAATCCAACTTGTCAAAAAACCAAAATCCAACTTATCAAAAAACCAAAAAATCATTGTGTTATCAGCATTATTATCACTATGAATCCAAAACACAATAATGTACCAGCTAACGAGAAGAAATTTAATCTATCCCATCTGAAATCAGGACACATATACGCTCAAAAATCAGGACACATATACACTCAAACAATTAGTTTGGCTACTTATAAAACATCTTGGTAGTTTACTACGGTAAACATCTGGAGATATGTTTACCTAGATATGACCTATTGCATGATGTTTTATCAGATCTTTGCCTGCTCTCAAGCAGCACTTGTTACAAAACCTGTCAGCTATGAAATGATACATTTTTTGTCATGTGAGTGATAGCTTTGGAAGAGTTTCAAGTTGAAAACACCACCTGCTCATGAAGACATAATTCAGACTTCTTGCAAATGCATAAAACCACTGATGTAGCTGTAAGATGGATCTTGTTGTGACTGTCACATCATTCACTTTTTAAATGTCAGACCTGTCATGTTTCTTGATTGAAGTACTCTTAATGTAAAATATCTGATTTCTTTTTCCTGTTGTTCAATCAAGACAAGGCCATGCCAGTGAATATTCGACTTTTTAAAATATCACCTAGAGAAAACAGTGACGGGTTTGTCTTGTATGTATGATCTTCATATTTTGTCTCTGTTTATAGTTGTATCCCTCAGAGGAGTCACATTGTTATTATGTATTTTAAAACTGCCTCCATGTGATGGAAATGACACAACACAGTGGTTTTTCAACCCGCTCCAAAAGAGACTTGAATTGAGGACATTTAGTCAAGATACAGAAAAGCATACTGCATGTGAATTTGTGCTGGAATTCTACCAAATTTTTTTACATTTCAATGCAATTTGAATAGGAAACATTAAAAATTGAAAGTAAAATTATGGGGGTCCCCTTTCACTTTTTGACTTTCTAAAGAAGGTATTTTGTGTTCCCTGTTAAATTGCCAGCTGACAAAAAGAAAAAGAAACAAAAAATAAAGGAACACAAAAGAAGGTAAAATTTGCTGAAGTACTGCAGAGACCACATAAGCCATGACAGGTAAAGACAAGTGCTGTAGAAGAGTGTGATAATCTCTGGGGGATATTTAAGGTAGAAAATAATCAGAGGAAATCTATGGATTCAAGGCAGTTATGAAGGGCCAAGCAGGTGATTAGAGAGATGGTCATCTCTACTATAAGGAAAGGCTGAGAGAGTTGGACTGTTCAGATAGGAGAAGAGAAGGCTCCAAGGTCACTTTCTTATGGCCTTTCAGCATCTAAGAACGCCTACAAAAAAGCTGAAGAGTGGCTTTTTACTAGTCTGTGCGGTAATATAACAAATTGTGATGGTTTAAAATTGAAAGAGGGTGGGTTTAGATTAGATATTAGGAAGAAATTCTATATTCTTAGGGTGGCAAGGCACTGAAAGAGGTTGCTCAGAGAAGCTGTGGATGCCCCATCCCTGTAAGTGTTAAAACCAGTTTGGATCAGGCCCTAAACAATCTGATGTAGCAGAAGATATCCCTGCCCATTGCAGAAGGATTGAAGCTAGATATTCTTTAAGGCCCCTTTCAGCAAATGCCAGGCTCTGATTTTATGATTCGATGATGGTGATGTCTCTGAGACAGGTATTAAATGAAGGGTAAAGGAAAGTTAAAGCAGTGGAGTTTTGGTGTTCACATTAACATTTATTTACTCCTTAATTTATCAGATAGTTTGTACATTTTTCTTGCTGAAATTCTTCAAAGAATTGAAAAATATAATTTTAACAAATATCTTTTTTTTCCCTTTTTTTTTTGGTTTAAGGAATGTTGCAACTGACACTACCTCCAGTAACTCCAAGGCTGGGATTTCATCATGCCCAGGAAGCCAGGGTCTCTGCTTAGGCTGGGAGGTGTTTGCAGGTGCAGCTGGTAGAAAAGCTGAGCATGTATCCCAAGGACACACATGTATGCAACCCACAGACACACAGGTCTGATTGCACATACTGCCTCAGACAAGGCGCTGCTGCCATCAGCCCCAGATGCAGAGGTCACACCAACACAGGTGCAGACAGCCAACGGTGTCTTGGCTGGGATTGAAGGTCACTAGAGCATGTAAGTGCATGTGTACACACACACAACACATCTGTCAGATTCCAGGCACAGGAACGTGCACATTCATGGATCCCTTGAGTACTGATATTGCACCTCTGTCCACCTGCTACCTGTTCATGGATCCTGGCACCCCGTAGCTGCCCCACAGTGGTTCCCTGATTCACATGCAGATGCTCAGCCCTGCTGTCTGACTGGTGCTCCTGCCTAGTGCCAAGGTTAGTGGAGATCCTTGTCCCCAATCCCAGCAGCCAGCACCAGGCACCCGGCAGTCAGCCCTAGCCCTGCCTACAGTCGATTTTCTTAAAACACACCATGTAACAATGCAGTTACCACCTGCCCACCTGCCTCCAGCTGATGTCCCTGAGACCTCACTGGCCCCAGCAGCTGGCATCACCATCCCAGGAATCCTGTACACACATCTCAGAGTAGTGTCTGGTCCCAGACCACTCACACCCATAGCAACCAGCTTCTTGTAGTGTCACAGAATGGGTAAGTTTGAAAGACACCATTGGAGCTTATCTGGTCCAACCTCCCTGCTACAGCAGGGTCTCCTAGAGCATATTGCTCAGGACTGTGTCCAGACAACTTTTCAATATCTCCAAAGGAGACTTCTCTAGACAAACTGTTCCAGTGCTCATCATTTGCACAGTAAAGTTCTTTAGCATCTTCAGGTGAAATTTCCTATGTTCTAGTTTCTGTCCATTGCTTCTCATCCTATTGCTTAGCACCAGTGAGAGGACACTGGCTCCTTCCTCTTGACACCCTCCCTTCAGATATTTCCATACCTGGACAAAATCACATAGGCCATTTGGTTCTTACTCTTGTCCAGGATAACAGATGAGGTGGCACAGGGAGATCTGCCACAGGATTTAAGAACTCAGCTGCAGGGCTGGGAGATAAACCTGCTGATGGGCCATGGCCTGCACTCAGCAGGACCCTTTTATACCTAGTCTTGTCTGTCCCTTACCCCATTTCTCCTTCCCACATCCCTCCCTGCCTAAGTCATGTGTGGTCCTACAGACACAGCCCTTGAATGTCACAGATCCCCACGTGCTTGTTTTCCTCTCATGACTGAAAAGCCCAGGCTGTTCCTCTCCAAAGCTGTGCCTACGGATTCTTAATAGGCCTTTGGCTTGTACCTGAAGGCTTTTTGTCCTTTGTAATGACTCTTCTGTCTCTTGTCTGCTGGCTCTGTGTCCTCTTATTTACCACTTCCACCTTTATTTATTATATCCTTTGCACTGAAGAGGTCCTTGATGGGATCACTTCCATGAAGCAGATGCTCTCACATTCCACATATGCTTACTTTCTGCCCTGCTAAATTTCTTTTCTTTCATGAATAATGAAAGATAGAGATATCCTTTCAAGTATTGTTCAGAAAAAAATACCCACATTTAATAGTAATAACAACAGTAATAGCAACAATAAAAACATCAAAAAACAGGAAATTGAAGAAAAAAGTAATTCAGAACTTCTGGAGGAGCCACTAGTGAAACCCTGTTTCTTACAAAGCTGTTGACAGCTTTGCCATTGATTTTATTAATGTTATGACTTCAAACAGTGTCTTTTGCATGGGGTGTTAATTAAATGTCTCTGGGTTTGGAGAAAACAAAGGTAAAATGTAATATAAACAGTTATGCCTTGATGGTATGGCAGGTTGCTTCAGTCTACTTCAAGTCTTCAAATTCTTTCCTCATGCATTGGGACATTCAAAGTATTCATACATGTTCAAACAGTATTGCACTTTGTAATTATTAACTCAGTTTTATTTCTGAACTATTTAAACAAAAGTTTTCATTTGCATATACCTAGTGAGTTTGTTACACGGATGTCCTATCAGAAGATTAATTGAAAAGATGAATGTGGAAGAGCAATCTTTCTCTTTCTTTCTTTCTTTCTTTCTTTCTTTCTTTCTTTCTTTCTTTCTTTCTTTCTTTCTTTCTTTCTTTCTTTCTTTCTTTCTTTCTTTCTTTCTTTCTTTCTTTCTTTCTTTCTTTCTTTCTTTCTTTCTTTCTTTCTTTCTTTCTTTCTTTCTTTCTTTCTTTCTTTCTTTCTTTTTCTTTCTTTCTTTCTTTCTCTCTTTCTCTCTTTCTCTCTTTCTCTCTTTCTCTCTTTCTCTCTTTCTTTCTTTCTTTCTTTCTTTCTTTCTTTCTTTCTTTCTTTCTTTCTTTCTTTCTTTCTATGGGGAGACGTAGAAGGCAAATTAGAGACTGCTCTTCTGCCCTCTCTGGCTGAGGAGCTACAGCATATCTACACAGGAGGCTGGTGTGCCCCTTCTCTAATGCTGAAGAAACCAGTCTTCATTGGGAGGGTGCATATCAGGGTGTCATACACTCCTACACTTCTGCTGAGCAAAATGATACAAGTGGTATCACTTTCATACAAGGTAAAGATATTGCTCTTCGGCCACAGGAAATACAGGAGAAAGCATTGTTGATATCAAAGGGGATCCTTATTAGTTAGCGGATTATTATAACATACCCAAAGGATTCCCTGCTGCATTTAGGTTGTTAGAGATAATAATAGACAGTTCTACTGTCTTTGGATTTTGGCCCACAAAGAATTCTTTTGTCTTTGCCACCATTTCTGAGTGAGTCTGTAATTTATGCTTTTGTCATTGTTAGACTGGGGCTTACTTTCCCATATTCAGTTCTTCAATATTAAGAAATTAGAAGAGAAAGAGGACTCAGATCTTGATTCCTGTGGTGCAATTTACTTGCTCAGAAATAGATAAAAGAAGTGAATCTTTTTTTCTAAATGCATAATTAATCAGCAGTTTCTATTGCCAGAAGGTTGCAGTGAGGCAAGGAAATTAGTAGGATTTAAAGATATTTAAACTTTTTTTTCAAAATTAAAATAATACTTTATAGAGGTTTTTAAGAAATTTGAAGCTGTGCTTTAAAGCACAAACCAGACATTTGACCGGTCAAAGACAAAGCTCCTTATGAGGTTAAATTACATCTTACCTGCCTGTAAAAGGGCTTTCTAAACTTGATATGGATTGTATAATACTGATTGAAACAGTTCTCTTCTTTTGAGATTTAGACAGACATCTAGTCAAATATAGCATTTCCTTAGTTCTTAAGAAAGTCTTCCAGAAAATGCATTTAAGACCAAATCAGTGGAGGCTGAATATAATAATTATTTAAATTTAAAAGAATTTTGTAATAAAAGATATTGTGCTCTTGTGTTATAAAATACCTCTAATTCAGATACCACTGGCATTACTAAAGTTCAAGTGGCTTCAATTAAATTCTAGCCCAAGCTTTTAAAATTAAAACTGCAAGGAGAAATGAAATTGTACAAAAGGGTAGTTCTGTCTTTGTTTTTTTGAAAAGTCAAGTCGCAATGGATACTGGTTTTCAGCACACAGGGGTTCTCAAGTTTTTCAGTTTTGAAGACCTGTTGAGATGGAGTGGAGGATACATTTTCCTCTGCTACTAGTTTTGCTGTGGAATCTGCAGTTTGTTCTTGCCTTGGCTATCTAACTCTGTGAAAGTGGAAGGCAGGTATATTTGTATGTGTGCAGCCCAGAATGAATGAGGACTCTGTGGCTTATGTCCTAATATTTTATTTACTTGCTGTCGACAGGACTGTGATCCCCTCTTCTCTGCCTTCAGTAGACAGAATAAGTCCTGTTTGAGTGAGAGATTAATAAGTGGGAATGAAGCTTGTGAAAGTAAGAAGTCAGCAAAAATACAAAAATATATTACTTGTACTGTTAACTGCACATCAGTGATGAAAATGACACTGAGTGGTACTTAGGAAATTTTAATCAACATTTCATTCCCCTTCATTAAAAGCAATATAAACACATGAAATAAAGACAGAACTCTCTGAAAAATGTTAAAGAGAGTTGTGATGTTATTATTTAAAACATCATGCAAAATCATGTTGTATACTTTATATTCAAATTATATTATCCCCTAAATATTATATATCATACATTTTATGTTAGGAATCACATATAGGTTACATATTTTTTATGCTGTGTTGTATCTTCTACATATATTTCTGTCACTCCTTTGCTTTCATAAAACACTGTGACAGAAAAGATTATTCTGACTACATAAAATAAACACTTCTCTAACAAAGAGAAATATCACAGAATCATCTGGGTTGAAAGGGACACAGAAGCATAACCAAGTCCAGCTCTTAAGAGAGTGGCCCATAATAAGATCAAATTCACAATATTATTAACACCATGCTCTGACTAACTGAGCTAATCTCAGGGTCATAATTTTCCTTGCTTATTTTTGAATTAACTAATAGCTGTTGCATCCATGTAGAATCAGAGATAAAAGTATCATAGTGACACTGTGTCACATAGTGACTTGTGTCATTTGTGGTACAGAAAAATTGAGGTTGAGAGACCTTGAATTCGGTGATGCTAAAGAGGGTCTCCCAATACCGTTGTCTCATCCTCTCATGCCCCAGTTGCAGAAAATAGTTCCTTACTGAAACTCTAACATATATTAGGCTCACAAGAAAGTGAGTATCTGGCTCCAAAAAGCAACAGTGTTTGAAAGATCTTTTAGAAATTCAATATTATAGTGACACACAAGGTGACAAAATATTTTAAAAATTAAACAAACCTGTGGCCCATTTTCATGGGATGCTTTTTGTTGTCATTTTCTTTTCTCAGATTCTTCTGCTCCAAACATCTGTTCCCCTTAACTGGTGTTGCCAGCCTTTGGAGCCTTGGCATAATGAGGCTGTTGCTTACAATTTTAATATGGTGTCATTTTACTCTGTTCAGAGCAGATCTAATTAATGCCTAATTAAGAATCCATCCAAGGTCACTGATGTCAATAAAGCTGAACTAATGTTAGGAAGGATAAGAGTTTGGGGAATCAATCTGTCCAAGTACTAAGCCTGGTGTAAGGCTCTGAACTCTGTGTGTGTCTTAAGGAAGGTGCCAACTTCATTTTAAACACACAGCTTCAGCCATTTCCTGTTGACTGATTGCTTGCCTTTTGGATTAAAAATGTAGCACAAAAACTGCAGGAATTAGAGGACACTCCAGTATACGGTATACAAAATTATCTGTATCTTTTCAATATAATTTATTTTGTAGCAGAGTATACCTTAGCAACAAAGATATCTGCAAAAGTTTCCCATGGTAGGGATCATCCTTTACTCACTGGATTATAAGGTGATAAAATGGCATTTGTTTCTTTGTCACTTCCATTAATTCAGACTGGAAATTTGCTGCCTCTGCCAGGAGCTGCAGGAAGCAAGCAAAGCTTACTATTTGAAATTTAAATTGATCCCTTTTGACAGGCAAGGAAAGATTGAGCTGGAGGTATAGGAAATGTATGTAGCTTTTTATTACTGCTTATAAGTATTTGCTCACTCTTGCTCTTGAAGGTATACAAATTATGCAAAGTCTAACTGCTTATTCCCATGCATAATACAAATCCTAAAGAAGTTCTTGTAGAAAGGATGACTAGCACCTTATTTGAAAAAGTATTTATTACACTTGTGGAGTCACACTAGTAAAATTTGTATATCATACCTTGAGTTACTAAAGAAATTTCCTACTGGGAAAGACCACATATAGATATCCTAAATCAGGGGCCGTTTTTGTACTCTGGTCTGAAGCAGCAGGTTTCAGCTGGCACAAGAATGCAAATCAGTAAGTGATCTAGTTATCCTCTTGCAGAGTGGCGATTGCCCAGTAGTTTGACCTTTCTTAGATTCCTTCTCATCAAAAGAAACTTTTGAAGGAAATTCCTTTATCTTGGTAAGAGGTAATTGCACTTTAAAAAAAAGTTTGTTCAATTGTACCTCTTCTGACTCAAAAGACGGAAAAATTTAGGTCACTAACCTTTCACATAAAACCTGTGGAACTCACTGTCAATTCACATGGAATATTTGGGTCTTGTGTAAATAAAACAGATTCTAATACTACTCCCAAATTGGTTTTTTTATATAGAAGGGATTTGAACATAATACTGGTTTTGATCATAAGTCATTTTATGGTTGAGGAGTGAGTTCCATGCAAGAATGAAAAAGGCACTGTCTGAGAGATTAAGGGTCAGGATTAAAGGGAGGGCAGAATCAGGTGAGGTTATACTGGGGGTCTGCTACAGGTCCCACGGCCCATAAAACTGATCAGATGAGGCCCTCTGTAGAAATATAGGAGTAGCCTCACATTTGTAAGTGCTCTTGCTCATGGGGGACTTCAAGCACCCCAGTATCTGTTGGAGGGACAGCACAGCAGGACATAAGCAATCCAGGAGGTTCCTGGAGGGTGTTCATGGTGACTTGCTTCTCCAAGAGATAAGGGAGCCAATGAGGACAGATGCTATGGTGGACCTTGTTCTCACCACCAAGGCCATGAGGAATGATGAGGAATAAGAAGATCAAGGGCAGCCTTGACTGCAGTGACCATGAAGTGGTGGAGTTCAAGCACCTTAGGGCAGCAAGGAGGGCACAGAGCAAGCTCACCAGTCTGGACTTCAGGAGAGCAGATTTGGGCCTCTTTAAGGATCTGCTTCATAGTTACTTGGCATTAAGCCATGAACAGAAACTAATTAATATACAAAGATCAGGGGCAATAAATTGCAACAAAGAAGAAGTCAGGTGAAAATGCCAGGAGGCCTTCACAGTTGAGCAGGGAGTTCCCAGACCACACCATGCATCTATATCACCTGGGCAACAGCCTCTCAGTGATGGCTAGCTGTGTGCTGCATTAGCTGCATTAGCAAGAGCATGGGTCAAGAGAAGTGATTATTTATCTCTACTAAACGCTTCTTAGACCACATCTTGGATGCTCATTCACTTTTGGACCCTAGACTGAAAGAGAAAGATTGACAGACTAGAGACTTTGCAGGATGTAAACATGTAGTAAAGGAAACTAACCGTGTAAGAGTTGCAAAAAAGTACAATCAAGTGAGAGTTTTAAGGTAACCAATGAAAAACAAGTAATAGACATGTGTTTCCTCTGAGATAACACACAGGTAAAATTTCAGGAAACCATTATGATCAGTTCTGCCTACTCTGTCTTGAAGCAGCAAAGCCCAGAAAGTTACTAATTTATGTTGTAATCTCATAAAAGCAATCTAAAAACAATTTAATCTGTGTTATCAGTTTTGGAAAATCAAAAGTTTATATACTCATAAGTTTTATTCATTATCATCAATATATTGTTTAATAAATAATATTTTAATTAACATGACTTATCTAATATTTATTACAAACTTTACCTTGTTGAGAAGTACCCTTACAATGGTAGAGAGATTTTCCCAAAATAGATTTCTGGTTTTATTCTGCACTCTTAAAGATATGGTTCTCTGGTATTATTTCTGTATGTGTCTCCTTTCCTTTAGCATCCAGGAAGATTTAATTCCTTGATAGCACATTCAAATTTCTCAAATGTGTCTTAACATTTCTTTTTTAAGATACTTTATCTTGCTTTCCCAGGATTGGCTTTTAGGTGGCCCCAGGGTATTCCAGTATCTTCTTCTTCAATGATCCGACCATACATACATTCTTGTATTATAGTCGTTGAAAATTCATTCTACAGAACAGTGATTCACATTTGTGTGTGTATGTACATTTGCGTGCATGCATGCATAATGGATTGAAATTTTGCAAGTATTTTTCAAATCTCTGCATCCATCCATAGCAGTGATACTGTTTTGATATCAGAGTTATTTTCCTAAATTGTCTTGATTCTGTTTAAGATGCAAAAGTGCGGTGAGATAATGAAGGAAATAAATTTGTTTAGAGTGGGGAAGAGAAGGAAATCTTAGTGTAGTTTTTGTTTACCTAATAGTTGGTTCTAAAAAACACAGTGCCAGATTCCACTCAAAGGTGTCCAGCAAGGGACAGATGGCAATGGACAAAACTTTCACAAATGAATATTTTTGTTGGCTATAAGAAGAAAATTCTTCAAGGTAGGAGTAGATAAGGACAGGAGTTTCCCAGAGATAGCAACAGTTGAACCTAACTTATTAAAGTAATACAGTAAAGAGTGGATATGGGGATATACAGATTTAATAGATGGGGTAATATTATAAAATATTAAAAACAAAGGAATCCTTGAATACACTAAAAATTACCAAATACAGAACAAATATATATTTGTTGTGTGAAAAATCATATTACAGAATTCATTTCAATGGGAAGCATTAAGTCAAGAGTTTAGAATTCAGACAGATTCTTAATAAAGTTACAGCAAAAATCCTATTTAAATCAAATGGAGAATAACAGACTTCGTAGCACAAAGATTTGAATCAAAGTCTGTCAGTGATGAAATAAGACCCATCAAGGGAAGATTGTCTTTTCTTTTTATTATTCCCCACACACACTCCACCCTAAACTGACTTTAGTTAAAAGGAAAAGGAGTGAATAATGAATAAAGAAAGACAGCACATTCATTTCAGGGTAATATCAGCAGTGGGCTGCTAATACTCCTCAAGAATGTGAGGAGTGTTTCTTGTGCTAAATCTTCCATCTCTGCAACTGAGCCGCGTGCTTTGTTGCAGAATGAATGGCTGCCACATTATCTGATGGCCTTGAATTGTTCTCAGAGAAGACAATGAATATTTAAAGTTTGGCAACTCACAACAGTTCAAGCAATGCTTGGCATGAAGAGAGAAACACAAATTGTATCAATTCAGCCTGGAAAGTGTGCCTGTGAGTTAGCTGCACAGTACTGAAATTTTCACTAACAAAAGCATACTACTAAAAATGCTTTGAGTAGTATGCTTGTATCCACATTCAAAGATTAGACATGTTCAGGCTCAAGATAAAACTACTTTAATTAAGCAGTACATTCTGTTAAAATTTGTGTTAAAAGAAATAAATCTGTTATATCATATTTTTCACATGGTTTTGTAGCAGAACATAAACCTACACAAAGGTGCTCTCCAACATGTGCAACATTTGAAGAATGAAGAGCATTACTAAAATAATCTTTCAGGTAGAAAACCTGTTATTCCAGATTTTGACAAGGAGCTGAGTAAGAGGGTAGATTCACTCAGGTCTGTACATCACTAACATTCTCAAGTTCAGTCTCAGTGGGTGCATAAATCTGTTGCAGAATAGAAGTGAATCTCAACCAAGCAGATTAAGTGACTTGATTTTGTAACAGAGGGAGGACTACAAAATATTTCTTTTTCAGTCTAAATGTTATCAGAAAATTATTTTATCAGAAAATCATATTACACCTCTTCAGGAGTTTTACTTTTTGTCACCTCTGTTCCAGAGACAGAAGGTCAAATTTTGAAGTGTAAATCAGCACACCTGAACTGATTTTAAAAATGTAGTGCTCTATATAACTGAGCACACCCAATGTTGTCCTTATAATTTAAACTTTACAATGTTTATACTTTCAAGTCATAAGTAAACTATAATTTCTGATGAACAATGCAGTCCTTTTTGAGATTCTACAGACAGAAATAGCCCACCATTTATTAACAGAAGACACAGCTAGCATGAAATATTTTTAGTTCTCCTTTCCTTCCAAGAGGATGGTCCTTGTAATCTGTCCAAAGACAAGGAAACCCATATATCTTGTACATACACGTAATAATGATTTATGTCTCCCTGATATTTTGATACTTCTAAAAGTAAGTGTACGACCTTGGTGACACACAAACAGCTTTTATCCCAGCTCTTTAATTTTCTGCTTGCCTTATAGGGATTCATTGTAATGGGCTGAATCTGTTCTTTGAAAATTGTGGTAAGTGGTGATCTAGCAAACACATATTCAAATTTTCTCTGTTTTTCAACAAAGATACTAAATGACAATGTTGTTCAACTTAGTGGTTGACTGTATTGGATTTTTACTTTCTATGCAAAATTATGTCACCCAATTGCCTTGCTAGTTTTCTCAAAAGTAAGACTCCGCTTTATATTTTTCTAGATGCTTTCTCAGCTGCTATTATTTGTCATCATTTTAAGTCCATGCCTAGACTATAAAGTTCATCACAGGTGCTGGTACCAGAATGTGATGACCAGCTGATCGAGGCGGAAAAGAGGAACTTAGGACTTACAAATGCTTCAAGAAGTTATTATATTATACATACCTAGCTGAAACTGGGAGAACACTTGCTATTGTGTCTCTACACATGAATTGTAGAATCTAGTAGTGTACTCTCAGTTCCTTCTGTTTCCTTTCCCAAATACACATCAGCTATGTGAGACTGCTCATTTTCTTCTGGGGAGAATTGCAGAAGGTATGTTGGCAGTATGCTGCAGCACTGTGGAAAATGTTCTATTAATCTTCATATGAAAAACAGGAACAGTCAGCTCTTTAAGCTTGGAATTTATATGGTGACTTGAACCTACTCATTACTGAGCCTGCTTTTTCAAAAGTTTGTCTGAGGTAAATGGGACAAAAAATATCTATATTTCAAGAAGTTGAGCAATAGCAATGGATTAACATAATGAATAAAATTTTTTCCACAAATTTGAGCAATAGCAATGGATTAACATAATGAATAAATTTTTATAACTAATTTTAGGGGAAAACAGGAGTACTTTCATACTCCTTAGTATATTTTCCATCATTTTTTTCTTTTCTTTTTTATCCATACTCCAGGAGGTAGTAAAGTCTTATCATATAGCTAGTATGTCTATTTCTTTTTCTAATTAAATACTTTAATTCTCTGTCATTTTCTTTCCATAAAGATGTTTCATAATGATGGCTTCAAAACTTCTTTAGAATGTTAAGAATTTGTCTGAAAAAAAAAAATTGAACAAACCACCTTCAGTCCCTTTGAAGGTATATATCAAAACATATGAGTACTTTTGTGTATATATATATATCAATTGATTAATATACTAATGGACAAATCTAATCTCAAATTTTAGATATCACACAGCTATTGACAAATACTGTCCAGCTTGTTCCTACCCCATTAAGCAAATAAATCTCATTATTCTTAGTTCCTTGCAGCCAGCATACAGAAAAATTAAACCCCTCTGGAAATTACCATTATTATTCATAAGATGTCTTTCATCTTTCTCTTTGCTCCAAACCAAAGAGCAGAAAAGGTCTGCATTTGCTGTGAACTCAGGAAAATCTCAGTTGCACTCATGCTCATGAAACTGAATTTATGAAACCCTAAGCAACACATCTTAGGATGGAAAAAGTTTGTGTCTTTGGCAAGGTTTTTAAGTTCAGGGACCTATAGTCTTCTGGTTTTCTTCACAGGGTGCCTTAAATGTCTCAAACTGTGTAATGCTCAGGGTTTTCCATGCGTAGTTCTGTAGTCTGTCTTTCCTCCCAGCTTTGTAATCTTTCACACAAGTTGATGTAGCTTTTTCTTTTCTGTAATTTTCCAGTTTTCTCATGCTGTTGTTCTTGTACTAATATTGCTATTGGCCTGATCTGCAAACCCTGATATTGCTACGTTACTTTGCCATTAGTGGAAAGATTGCCACAGGCATGAGTATTGTGTCAACTTCCTCTTGACTTTTTCCTATCCCTTGTTTTTCAGTTTTATCAAAAAATATGCAGAGCAACATTTATTAATCATTCAGCACGACAAAACTTCATGAACTTAAACAAGATCAATTGCAAGCCCTTACACCTGGGTTGGGGCATACCAAGGCACAGGTACAGGCTGGGACGAGAATGGATCAAGACTAAGGCTGGGGACAAGCCAAGTATGACTCAGCAATGTTTGCTTGCAGCCCAAAACCCCAACCACATCCTGGGCTGCATCAAAAGAGGTGCAGCCAGAAGGTAAAGAGAGGTGATTCTGCCCCTCCACTCTGCTCTTATGACGCCCTTCTGGAGTGCTGTGTCCATCTCTGGGGCCACCAACATATGTGGATCTGTCGGAATGAGTCCAGATGAGGACCACAAAAGTCATCAGAGGGCGGGAGCCTCTCTCCCATGAAGAGCAGCTAGAACAGCTGAGTTTAGTCAGCCTGGGGAACAGAGGCTCTGGGGAGACCTTATATCAGCCTTCAAGTACCTAAAGGAGATTGAAAGAAGGCTGGGGAAGGACATTTCACAAGGGCATGTAATGAAAGGAGAATGGGAGTGCCCTGAAACTGAAGGAGGTAAGATTTAGGTTAGATATTAGGAAGAAATTCTTTATTGTGGGGTTGGAGACACACTGGAACAGGTTGTGCAGGGAAGTTGTGGACTCCCCATCCCTGGAAGTGTTCAAGACTGGGCTTAACGAGGCTCAGAGTAACCTGGACAAATGGAAGGTGTCCTTGCCCGCAGCAGGGGAGTTGGAGACAGATGTTTTTCCTACCCAATCCATTCTACAAAAACCTTGCCCCTTCCAACCTGTCTCATACCCTGCTCCAATCATCATTAATGATCAGAAAAAATCATGAGGGACTTTAGGCAGATCCTGAAAAAAACTTAAAGTTAATACAGAAAAATCTTTATGGGTGACCTCTTGTTAGACTATAGAGTGGTCCAACAGGGAGGCTTGCCTATTGCATCTCTTTTTCATTGGCCACTGGGGTGAACTTTATTTTTCCCTTTGAATTTTGTCTAGTCTTTTCTTTAAAGTAATTTTTTTTCTATCTCATTCTCTCTCTCTCTCTCTCTTTACTTAATTTCTATTTTTATTTTTTCTGTAAAGACTTACCTTTCCCATCAATTTATGCCATAATCTATGGATCCAATGAAGAAATATTTGTGCCCAAAAGCATCTCTCAATATTTTCTGTGCAAAAACTTGCAAAAACAGTTCCATACCAAACCCTTTTTAGATCTCCTTGGACTTCTAATTCCCTCACATACTTCAAAAGGCATCTTGAGCACTTAATTTGGGACTGAGAACTCAATCAACTGCAGCATGCATAGGTCAACTTAACATTTATAAGTTTTTATACATTTTGCATAAGCTTATTACAGAAAAAAATACTGGACCTCAATCTTTACCCTGTTCTAAATGTTACTTCATTAATTTTTCATTGAAGATTAAAGTAATCTAAATGTTTCAAGAAAATATACTATCATTTCAGGCTTTAAAAATATTCTTTCTACCTGCTCAAAATGAATGCCTCATGATAGCACATGAAGAACAATGTTTTGTTTTCCTTTTTCAGAAGAAAAAAGGTTTATGCAAGAAGAAAATTAGATGTTGAATTGGGTAGCAGTGGTAGCATATCCCTTGCTTTTTTGTACCTTCACACATGAAAAGTGAAGAAGGATACCTGGCATGTCTTTAAATATCTGTTTAAAGCATTGAAGGTAAAGCAGGGCAGAGTAGCATCTGGAGTATCAATGAATTCCAAAGCATTTTCATACCACTTGCTGTCACTTCCAAAAAAAACAACAAAATTAAACTAGGAAATCCATCTAGTTTTGAACTGTGAAAAAGGAAAGAGTAAAAATTCTTAAAAAAACCCCAACTTTATACTTTTCCTTTCTCAATAAAAACTGATTTTGTTAGGTTTTAAATGTTTCTCTTGTACTGTTTTTTTGGTTTTGTTTTCTTTTTTTTGTTTTTTTTTTAAATTTTATGTGCACAGGATTATTTAAAAAGCAATGAATAGTTTAGTTGTGTTCTGTCACAGTCTGGAGCTTGCCGTGACCCCTTTATTCAGCTTGGCCAGAAGGAGCTGATGAAATGAGGGACAGGAATGATGGTTCTGCCCAGAAAATAAAAAACTTCAATAACAATAATAATAAACATGGAAACAGCAGGGGATGGCAGGCAAGATCCAAAGGTCCATGGGCATGGAAACGCAGCCAGGTACGGGGGCATCTGAGGGCAATGGTCCAATCACAAACACCATCCCCCTGAACCTGACTGAAGGGTTCCTGGTCCTCTAAACTACATCACTGATAGAGGAACAGGTACATCAAATAAGTTGTACATCATCACAGTAGTAGAGCTACTTCGCTTAAGCTGTCCAAAATGGAAATATTTTATACCAGATTCTCAAAGAATGAGCAAGGCTGGAAGGCATCTCTAGGATTGGTAAACCCAAACTCCTACTTAGAGCAGGGTCAGTTAGAATACCTTGCTCAGGACCACATTCACTTTTGTGCTGAAATCTCCACAATGGTGACTCCACAATCCAATTGGGAAATCTGTTCCTGTGTTTGACCACTCTCACAATAAAAGAGGGACTTTTTATGTTCAGCTAGAATTTCCTTCATTTCAGTTTGTGCCTATGGCTTCTCATCCTGTCACTGGGCACTACTAAGAAAGGTTTGTCTCTGTTGGAAATAATATCAGGATAATGAATTGAATATTTACATGACACTGCAGACTTGGCCAGAAGTATCTGTGTAGTTCCTTCAAGAAATAGATGAAGAAATTGTTAAAATAAGGAACTGCCAAATGCCTGGCCTCTCTTCTCTCTGTTTTGGTATAAACATTTGTTTTCATGCAAAGCACTGTATGAAACAGAAATAATTTTCTTGGAAATTTTATGCTAGAAAAGAATATTTGCATTCTGGATATAGTACTGAGGTAGAATTTTTTTTTTTTTTTTTTTGATATCCAAGTTATGAGGAGTTAGTGTTTTGTATAAAAACTTACAAACTTTTTTTATGAAAAAAATTATTAACAGTCAGAAAGGAGCAATCAAAAATTATTTACTTCATGCTTTAAACCACAAAAATAATTCAATACTCTACAAGTTAAAAACTTTATGCTAATAAGGACTTGAAGTCAGAAAGCACATTCTTTTTCCTGTTATTTATGCTATTTATTTATTTATTTATGTTACTTATGCTGTTAAATACAGAAAAAAACTTTCTGAAAATAAGCTCATTTTGTGAGCATATTTAATTTTGTGAGTATTTGATTATAGGAACAGTTCTAAAATTTAAAATAGGCAATAGAAAAAATGTTTCTTTTGTTTTTATTGATACAAATATCTATACACATAGGTTTGCCTTTTATCCATTATGCTTTCAAAGTTTAAAAATCTGTTCTTAAGAATTGTGTATCTGTTTTAATGATACATGGCCATTTGTACAAAATGAAACAAGCAGAATTTAGACTCTAGTGTATTTGTACATAATGTTCTGTGATGTAGTACACTGCCATGTCCAAAATCTCCAGCGATCATTTAAGTCTAAAAAAAGAAATTAGAAGTATAACTCATCTTGAGAAAATAAAAATGGAGAGAATATTCTGTCAAATCTCAGGAACAGCTTTAGTGAAGTGTCTCCTCATTTCTTCCCTAGCAAATGAATAAAAAATTATCTCTGTGTGTACATGCATTAAATATTAGTGTGTAATTTCCACTATGTATCAAGGAAAGAGGGAACCAGTGGGTGAAGTGTCTAAGTCAATATCCTTCATATTTGAGATGTTTTGGCAGTCTAGTGAAGGTACCACTAACTGGAAAAAGGAAAATGTAATCTTCATTTCTAAAAAAGAGTAAAAAGGAAGACTTGAAGAGCTACAGGCCAGTCAGTCTCACCTTGGTGCATGGCAAGATGATGGAGAGGATTCTCCTAAGGCACATGGAAAAATAAGGAGGTGATGTTTGGCGGGCAGCATGGCCTCACTAAGGACCTTCTTCAATGCAGTTACAGCACTGGTAAATAGGGGAAGAGTAACTTCTGATGTATCTTGCCTCAATTTTTGCAGAGCATTTGTGTCCTGGTTTAGGGCAAATTTGGGAGAATACCTCCAAAAGGGGGCCCCTCCAGAAAGCAAACCCACACGGCCCCTCCCCCCAGCCAGTTCGGGAAGGATTCCTCAGAGAGAAGTGGAAAGAACCTGTTTATTTAACAGGCACAGCACCCCCAGCACACAAAATGAACAATACCAGATGACAAAACTCTTTCACTGCTCTGAAAAAGACGACAAATTCAGAAAGTCTCTCTTGGGGGTGGTCACTCTGTTATCAGTCCCTCCAGTGCTGGGGCAGCTGCTGCAGCCACAAGGTGCAAACTCTCGGTGATTCCCAGGTCCCAGTCCGGAGCAGGTTCAAGTGGTTCCAAAAAAGGGAAAAATTCAGACTGCTTAGCTAAACTAACTAATGAGCAGAAGCAAAAAGCAGGAGCAAAGCAGAAGCAAAGCAGAAGCAAGAGCAAGAGCAAAGAAAAAGCCAAGCAAAAGCAGCACTATGCACTGCCCCGTCTCTGTGTCCTGCCAGCCGTGGGGGAGCAGCTGATAACAAAACCAAAACACCATTCACTCTTCAGAGCCAGTCTTGAAGGCACAGAATATAATATCCAGCATAAACAGAATACATGAATGGCGATGCAAGCATCATAATGTCACCCTAGGACACACTGTCCCACATCATATCCTTGGTTCTGTACTGGACAAACATGGATTTGATGGCTGAATGGTCACACTCAATGGGTTGCAGTCAATGGCTTGACATCCAAGTGGAAACCTGTGACAAGTGGTGTTCCTCAGGAGTTGGCATTGGGACCAGCACTATTTAACACCTTAGTCAGAGTCATGCAGAGTGGGATCATCTGCACCCTCAGCAGGTCTACTGAGAACATCAATTTGTGTGGTGGGGCTCACACACTGGTGGGAAGAAGAACTTTTATGGGCTTGAGGGGTGGGCCCATGTGAACCTCAGGAAGTTCAATGAAGCCAAGTGCAAGGTCCTGCATGTGGGTCAGGGCAGTCTCAAGCAAAAATACAGGCTGGAGAGAGAATGGACTGAGAACAGCACTGAGGAGAGAGACTTGTGGCTCTTGATTGAGAAGAAACATGATACAACTCAACAATGTGAACTCTCAGCCAAAAAGGCCAACCATATCCTGGAATGCATCAAAAGAAGCGCGGCCTGCAGGTTGAGGAAGATGATTTTTCTGCATTACTACAGTCTCAGAAGACCCCACCTAGGGGACTGCAGCTGACTCTGGCCTTCTGCATAAGAAGGACAAAGACCTGTTTGAGTGAGTCCAGAGGAAGGGCACAAACGTGATAAGGATGGAGCACATCTCCTCTGAGAGAGTTGGAGTTGTTCATCTTGGAGAAAAGAACTATGGTGAGGACTTGCAGCATTTTCCAGTACCTGAAGGGGGCTAAAAGAGCTGGAGAGGGATTTTTTACAAGGGCATGTAGTGATAGGACAAGGAGTAATGGCTTTTAACTGAAAGATGGCAGGCTTGGATTAGATCTAAGCATACAATCCCCATGGGATTGGGGAGACGTTGGAACAAGGCACCCAGAGAAGTTGTGAATGCCTCATCCCTAGCAGTGTTCAAGGCCAGGCTGAATGGGACTGACAAACTGGTCTAGGGGGGTTATCTCTCCTTATGAAGGGGAGGGTTCTAACTACATGATATTTAAGGTCCCTTCCAACCAAAGCTGTTTTATAATTCTGTGATTCTATTATTTCCTAGTAGTCTTCAATAATTTGTTTTACTTGCTTTGTTCTGACATTGAAAACTATAATTTTGACTAATAATGGATGAATTATTCTGGTTGCGAAAATTCATTGTTATTAAATGAAGTAGCAAAACTAGGTTGGATATTTAGCATTTTCAGTCACAGTGTAAAAATTACCTATCTTTAGTTAGTCAAATCAGTATCTAATAAAACACATTATTGCCCCAATTTAGCAGTTACCTAATTTGATCTGTTTCTTTGAAGGATATCACTGACAAAATTTACTATTCTAATGCATCTTGTAAAAAAAACCCAACACACTACAAAAAATGTAGCAGACATGTTAAGAGGGACAGGAACAAACTATGATATATCTATATTAAAAAAAAAAAAAAAACCAAAAAAAAACCAAACCTCATACAACTGATGCAAGGCGCTTTTTTTTTAACTTTTAAAATAACTATTATTTTGTACTTGAACTGAATAAATAATTTTGCTTCACATTAAGGACCCTTCTTTAAGTATGTATTTAAGAGCAAAATTACAAAGATACAAAATTAAAAGGCTATGAGATCCTTAAGGCAGATAAATGTCTATAAACACCTACAATCCCCATCTTTAGCAAAGAGGGTCCTTTGCAAAGAGCAGTCCTTAGTTTTTCAGTGGCGTTACGATGTGGCTTCCATCCCAGGATTCTGCTTTGCCATTAGCAGCAGTGTTACACTGGCAGATGGATGGCTTTCCAAAAGTCACACAGAACGGCGTGTGACTAAAAGTCACTCTAGAAGTCACTTCTAAGATGGTAAAGTCCAACCAATTTCCCAGAATAGAAGCAGTTTATTGTGTTTGTGCAGCAAGCTTGTGGTAGTGGGGTGGCTACGGAGGCGTCTATTGTGAGAAGCTGACGGAACCCTCCCCTATGTGCAACAGTCAACACCAGAATTCAAACAACCGTGCCTAAAAAAGGTAAATAACTTTCTCTTGTATTGTAGTCTTTGTCTTCTAAAATTGTTGATGAAGTCTATCCATTGACATGCATGTTCTATATACTGAAAGTGTGAGTCTTGATCCTCTTATTTTTATTATTTTCTGAGTGGACTGTACCGTAAGCTAAATTGTGAGCGATGAGCTGAGATCATATTTTCAGGCCGTTAATTCTGAGATGGCCTCTGTAAAGTAAATCCAAAATGACAAGTAAAACCAAAAGAGGACAGTTAAGCCTGTAGATTGATCATTGATGTCTCTGTAACTGATGGACCAGAGATCCCAACTTCTCACAAAGACCTCATCACGCTGTCAAGATTTCACATGTGAAAATGTCTCAATATGGAGTTACTTCACTACTGTGATGTTTTATTCCTTACTTTCTTGTCTTGTTCTCTCTTCTCTTTCCACTCCCACCATTATTAAGAAGTGTTAAGATAATTTATTATCTGATAACTGTATATTTTTATGGATCCAATTAGGTTTGCAATCTGGACAAAATATAGACATTAATCTAGATTTAATGGTTAATGATTTAATGGTTTAATGGTCTTGTGGTATTTATGGTGCTTTTTCAAATGCATTGGAATCTTTTGGAGTCATCAGTCATGATGTTTCACTGTTTGCTGTGAAGGTTCTATGGTGAAAGTGTCAGAACTGTGTAATTTCTTCCATTTAGTTCCCTACAGAGAAGTGTTAGATTAAAAGATAAATTAAATCATACCTATTTTTTTTCATTTCACAGGTTTACAGGAAATTGCTTTCTACTTTTCTAAATGGTATGTAAAGCAGTTGTTAAAACACAAAGCAGGAGAGAGCTGATGTCTTCTCTTTTTGTATTTTAATGGGTTGACCATCCTGCAACTATCCAGGGACATGGCACTTTTTTTGAGAACACTTGCTCAATATTTTCCAGTAGTAAGTTCATTTTTTTCAGTTCATCCTGGCATAATAGTTACACATTTCTGCTTGGATGCAGGCTTTATTACATGGTGTCATCTGCCTGCTCAATCACTACAATTTGTTGAACATCAGCCAGTCTTGAAATGATCTTGAAAGGTGGTTCAGATATAAAAAGTAATGAAGGACAGCTAAGAAAATATATTGTATAAGTAATTCAAAACCTGAACTTGTTATTCAGAAAATATCAATATAATTTGGAGTGATTGTGGAAACCATATACATAGTCCTCTATTTTATGAACATCAAAATCACTGTTAATGTTTTAATTAATGTGCCAGATGGCATTTGATGTTTCTGGGATGATTTGATATATGAAGTTTTTGTAGACAATTCCTGACTGAAATTTAACAATACAATAATCAAGCAATGAATGCACTTAATTTTTGTGAATGGGGTGGTATGGGAGTATAACTTGTTTGAGTGTAGTCAGCTCTAAGTCACACTAGGATTTACCTATTAAGCATATAGTCTGTTAGCACTCATTTCATATTGTACTTCGCTTTTTTTTTTTTTAACATCTAGTGTTTGTAAAGTCCCTTGTTTTCTAAATACCAGATGTCTTAATTCTGTTATTGATCCATCTTAAGGACTTCTTGGTGTCATAGGACTTGGATGATTGTCCTCTTAAGGGATGGAATAAGAAACTTATTGTCATCAGGGGAGTCAGGAAATCCTAACTGTATTTTGTTCAACACCAAATGCCAATACCTATTGAAAATGGGACTCTGGGTGCTGTAACATTAGGTGATCCTCATCAGCTCTTGGGCTGCATGTGAATTTTTTATAAAAATTTGATGTTACATTTTCAAAAGTATTTCAAAATAAACAAATATGTTTTCTCACACTTTTTAGACTTAAATATTTATGTTGTTCTACTTCACATATAGAGAAAATGCATGAAAAAATGTGGCAAGCGTGTCAATAATACATGTAAATTTCACTCACAGTAGTAAAATATTTCCTTTTTATTTATGAATGTTTTATATCTAGGACTTTAAATAACAAGCTCTTCTTTCTACTTTGGGTTGAACTGTAATATGACAGCATGAGTTGCTTTCAAGAAGAATTTTTGCCAAATTATTTGAAATAAAATTAATAAATTTTATAAATTTAAAAATATATTCAACTGTAGTTCAGAATGATTAATTATACAGTCAGATTGATTTACCTGTTGTTTCAGCTTTCTATAAAATTTTGAAGGGGGGGATTTTGAAAGAATTTTTTCTAGAAGTTTTTGTGGATTTCTTTGAATTTTTAAATTCCAGATATAGTTTCAAAATCTTTTGTTTATATTCAGAACTACCAGTTAAAATTTAAATACCAAAACCTTAGATATTCAGTACTATAAAAAATGTTATTTTAAATTCAAGATTTAAAGACTTCTAAGAATGAGAAAATTTAAATAACAATTTTAGCCACTTCCTACTCTTATTTAAAAAAATTCGATTTTTGTCTTTTACAAGAATAAAACTTTGATGATTGTTTATTTTACTCTTAACATTGATCCATCAGCTGGTTGCCTAAATGAAAATTCTCAATTCTTTAGTGAAAAAATAGCAGCTAAAGTAGACAGGAGAGGAAATAAAAGCAACAACTATATCTAATCATGCCTTTATTAAGATCCTGATCCTGCAATGAGAATAATGTGAAGAGATTCCTGACTCCACATGCCTGGAGTGTTTCTGTGTAAATGAAGATTTCAGGCCTCGTAATTTTCAAAGCTGGACTGTAATTCAATCCCAGTTTCATTTGTGCACAGATGATTCTTTCTCAGCATTAAGAGGTGTCTAAGATTCTAGAGGCTGAATAAATATGATTAGGAGCAGTAATAAACACATGCTGTGTTGTAGATTAAATTGCTGTGATAAAGTAATATCTCCACAGATTTTTTAGGAGTTTTCTCAGAGTGTTGGCAGCAAACTATAGCAAAAAGGTTACTGAGACATGTACTTTTGCCTTTAATTGCACAGAACTCACTGTATTACAGCTCAGATCTGAAACTGGGACCCAGACATGCCAATAAAGTATAAATAAATAGAATTAGCACCTCAAAGTTTTCATCTGTGTTTTTTTATATTTAAACATTTTTCTCTGATAGAAAATTGTTGTGGGCTTGACTGTCTTAGTTAGGAGCAGCAAATAATATCTAATATTTAATCACTTTATATTTTTATAGATGCTAGTAAGAACAGGGCTAAAAGTACAATTTCAGACCTTTACAGTTTAAGTTATTCTATTTAAGTCTAGCCAAATAATACTCTTGACTTTTTTTAATTCTTCAGACAGTTACTTGCTTTTTGTTAACTAAAGAATAATTGAGGATGTAAACTACAGGCTAATAAAGCTCTATTTAATCTTGGTTCTTTAGTTCTATTGGATAAGGTAGAAAAGTATCAGACAGCATGCATCCTACTTTTAAACTGGAGGGTTTTTTGCTAGTAGCTTAAAGTTGATTGAGAATAGATTTATGACAACGAAGATTAAGTAAATGCAGCAGCATGTTCAGAAACATAATACGTAGGAATAGATGAGATTTAATAAATCAAGGCTAAAGCCAAAATACTAGATGGTAGAAGAGAGTTGAGTGCATGTACAACAGTCAGAACTGCCAGATGCTTTTTAGAGTCTCTTTGAAGACATTTCCTGATTATTTTTATATTACTTTTATTAATGAAAGTGAAGAGAGCTTTTTGACCTCTGGCAATTTTTCTGCGTTAAAATTGAAAAAGTTTTAAACAACCTTTTACAGTGTCTGTGTGTAGCTAACAGTTATAATCGCCACACTTTTTGAAAGTATTTTATTAAGAATTAATACGAGTTTCTATAGAATAATAGCATCAAAAAAGAAGGACTCCTGTGTTTTGGGTTTATGTCATGGTACATCACTACCATTGACTAGTCAATGTTTTTTCTCTATTAAGTCATGACTCATATATGTAAGAGAACAATGGCTGCAGAGTGGCAAGGACCATTAATACCAGCCAGATGCGGATTTTATCTTGACTAGCCATTTGGACAGATAGTTAAGTGGCCAGTATGAACAGCAAATTATTTGCTAAGGAATTGCCAAGCCTCTAATTTATTTTCCCTGAATGCACCTTGTTAGTAAAGAATATAATGTTTTACACTGCCTAGGAACTCATAACTCTCAGTAGAACAGGTAAAATACAAACAACAGTGTACATAAAATCACACAATTGCTCATTCTCAAATACTAAAAGAACCAACTACAAGGATAAAGGAATAAATTTTAGTTTTCTTGTGCAGTCACTGTGTATCTTCCCTGAGAGCAGATTAGGAACGCTTCGCCAACTCCCTGAAAACCAATTTGCGTAAATCACATCTAAATGTAACGTTGTGATACAATTCAGACACTCTGAGAGCAGAGGAACTCCAAATCTCTTCAAGGCTGCAGTTTGAAGTGTGAGGATAACAGTGGGAATACAAAATCCATAATTACAGAGGGAACAAACAGCCACCTCAAGCAATTAGGTCTGGTTTGTTTCTTGAGTCACCTTTCATGCTGTCATGTATTTCAGTTTTGAACATTTATTCCATAGATTCCTGGAGCTGTTTTCTGTATCCTTCCTGCATCCATCCAGTGTGAATTCCCAGAGCTCGCCAAACACATCCATAAAATGTTTCATACAATATGCAACCAGTGGCTGCTTTCTTGTGACAGAATTGCTGCTCCATTTGACATAATTCATCATATTGATCTGTGCTGAACAGGCAGACAATTTCGATGACTAGCAGAAAAATGGTGAAGCCAAGATATTTAAAAACATGAAGACTGTGGGCACAATTTGCACCTTTTTTACTTTGCTTTGAAGCCCACCACGCAATTCAGAAGGAAAATCTATCTGATTTATTTTAACATATGCAATTTGAACAGAGAGTCTAAATTAGCTGACTTCTTGCACTAAATTAAATGGGGACTTCTCTTTCATGTCTAGCATTTTTCTTTACATTTCTGTAGCCCAAGTAACTTATCCTCTTCCAAACAATTCCCAGGAATGATTTGAAGGCCAGCAGCCAGTCACAGTCAGCAGTAGAGGTGAGGCCATGCTTTAATGTAAGAAGAAAGTTTAGCCTTGCAGACACAGGCCATAACATGGCAGTTGGACTGAAGATCAGAGAACATTTCAAGCTGATTTTATTTAAAAGTGTGAGTTTAGACAAGCTGATTAATAACTAAGTGTTTAGGTCAGCACTTCACTATCTACACTCCTATTCAGATTTGGAAGATTAAAAATGTGACACCATCTTTGGAATATAGCCCTCAAGTTAAATCTTCTGAAAAATTAAGAAGTGACTTTAGCTCTTGTGAATGTCTTTGTTCCCTTCCTATATAGCTACCAGACTGCTTGTGTCGAAGCATTTAATCTATTAATTTCTTTAGAAATTGAACATAGTGTGTTAATGTATGCATAGAAATCAACATCTTAGTATGTTTATTATTTCAGCATAACTCTTTGATAGTAAGTACCATAGAAATTCTCTCTTGTTTACTCTCTGATTTTACCTGTTGAGCTGAGATTTCCATCTCAGTATTTCCTGTGTCACAACTTATCTTTACAAACATGGATTCCAAAGCCTAAATTCTGTCTAGTGAAAGTGTGATGATCTTGAGTATTCAGTAGTAGCTACTAATGGCTCTGGAACATAGAACTCACTTCAGCTGTCAGGCTTCTCCAGTTCAGAGGAGGCTATGGATACTTCAGGATAATTGAGATGACAATACACTAAAAGAAATATCACATCCGTGAGGTATTCCATGTAGTCCAAAAAATTTTATGAACGCATTCTTTTTAATCCTCAGTTGACACCAAATGTGATTTCATTTTCAAAACCTATCTTTAATTGAGAATAAAGTAGAAGTTGCTTTCCTTGCTTGCATCACTGCTCATCTATATACTAGGGATGAATGTTCGAGTGTTGTCTTCCCATTTCTACCTCTAATGCAAACTGCATTAACAGCAATTCGTTGCCCAAAATATATGTTGTTCACTCTTCCAAAAAACTCTCTTAAATCACTATTATAGATAAACCCTGCAGAATGTTGCACTCTTGCTCAAAATCTTTCAGCTTAAAGTCTTGATCTTAGGATCTGCTGCTGCCAAAAACTAATTCCTGAATCCTTCCTTATCCTAGGTTTAACACCATACTAAAGGAAATTCTAAACTTTTAATTGTGGCAAGAAAATTGTTCATTCAAACTAGTTGGGTCACTATATTGTCAGATATCTACTTAACATTAGCATTTTGATTGCAGTTCTATCCAAACAATGCACCATTTTTATTGAACAGTTGTTATATGGCAAATATATGGCAAAAGATTGGCTCATTCCTATATTTTATTTTAAAATTCCTTAAAAACAAAGAAAAGGAAAAAACCGCTGAAAAAACCCTTTAAAAAACCTAGTCTTTACAGTTAGAACTTTGTATTGCTATCAAGAAGCCAAAGGATTCATCCAGGGCAAATTTGAAGAAAGAATGGAACATCAAAACTGAGACTACCTATAATTTGAAAAGTGTTGATTAGAGATCATCTGAAGATGTTGATTAGAGATTTACAGTCATGAGGGCAAACTTGCTGTCAGTTCTTCTTGAAGCCTTTAATAACTTTGTAACTCTGACATTTGATAATGATAACTAAAAGTTCCTGGATCACTACAGGAAGTGAATGTCCATAAGAAAGAAAAAATCACTTCTAGGACCCCTCAATTAGTGCAGATTGAAAGCATATATCTCTACAGCAACAGTAAGACACAGGCATATGTCTCTCTACATTCACTGATAGTTCATCACTCCTCTAATTTCTGTCTCTTTCTGTAGTACTTAACATTAATGTAAGAAATATGGATCTTTGTTCAAAAGAGCTTACTAAAGATAACTTAATTAAAAATAAACAAATAAACTTCTAATAAATTATATTTTAACATATAATGTACCTTAAGTCTTGAGCTCTTATTTGTCCTTAATTTGCCCCTCCATAGCATACAGATGCTTGTTTACAGACTGCGTACAACACATTGGATTGAATTTTTATTAAATACTACTTGAAAAAAAAATAGAAAATAAAAGATGTTATTATTTATAAATCCTTAGCTGGAAAACTTCCAATATAATACATACGGCTTCTAAGTCTCTCATAGGATTTTGTGGGGTTAGTTAGCAATTTCAGATGAGCTAATTTTCCTACAGTGATTTTTAAACTCCCTACAGTTTTCTTTTAAGGTATACACAGATTTTGCTTTCATTCCTCTGTGTTGTTATTCACACTACCTATTCTTTTGATTATTATTCAATTGTTTCTATGTGAGTCATTTGCTTTGAGGAATGTCTAAGTTTTGACAGACATTTTTCTACCAGTCTTAAGGGAAACCTGACAGACAATTGGAGCATGAAAACAGGCACACTGGTGTTGTGGAGAGAAATTGTGTTACACTAATCTTATACCCACTGGGCATTTCAAAACTGTAGCTTTAATGAAATAGAAGCAACAGATCTTGGTAACATTCTCTGGAAAAGAGATGACAGTTCATAAAGTTGCATGTTTCTCGCATGAAGTACACTGACCTGTTTTGTAATCCAACAGAAACCAGTTTTGATCCTAGTTTTTGTTAATGGAGAAAGAATATGGTATTTTGTTCAGAACCGTGATGGTGTTTTAAGGTGCTACCAATCTCTTCTTCTCTTTCCATAGCCATTTATTGCAATTTATTGGCTGGGGGTCAATGACATGGAAAACTGAATCAATAGAACAAAACAGACCTTGTTAGCACACCTAGTCTTCTTTAGTATAAACTGAGTAAGATTAATTTATAATTGCAAAATTGGTATCTAAATCTAAATAAAGTTGTGATTTTGACATTTCATATCAAATTTTAATATGTGAGCCTCTTTATAGTAAAATTTCTGGTTAAGCAATGATGTTATTCCTTAGCAGTATCCAAACAATCTGCCTCACAACCCTCTCTGCAATTAAAGCTCTGTTGCCCTCTGCTGCCCTTCTTCTCTGGTGCTGATCTTGACCTGTACTTCAATTGTATTGGCACAATGTCTTGATGACATATGGTTGCAAAATCCATATTCAGGTTTTCCTAGTCCAGAGAAGAGATGTGTGTTTCTGGCTAGTCTTAAGAAAAACCAAAACTTGCCAATAGATGTGAAGTCTTCACTTGCTATCTAAAGAAATGGTTATGAAGTTTTTATGAATTCTGCCACACAATTATCAAGTTGACTATAGCTTAGAAAATATCATACCGTTTGGTGAATCCTGAATTATTTTCCTCTCCTAATAAACAAAATATTATTTTTACTATGAATATGAAAGACCCACCATGTCTTTTTTATTTAATTTTTTTATTATATATTTTTACTATGACAGTATTTTTATCTTTCATTAGCATTCAATTTATGTGATCTAAAGGATGAGAGAGAGAAGGCACTAAGAAACACTGTTTTGGGCTGTGGAGTTTTGATACTGAATCTATTTTAGGTCTTGCCTAACATTTTTGTTTTCAAGATTATAAGTGCTTTGCTTGCTGTTTTGGCAACACCTGACACATCACAAGATGTTTTATTTCATGCTTTTCTCTGATGTAACGCGAACAGAAAAAATCAAAGAGTAAGTTCTCATTATTAATGGATCAAATGGATTCTTTTCCCTTCAGGGATGGTTCTTTAAGGTCCGAGTATTTGTCTGTTGCCATCTTGCGCTGGACATTTATTTTATGCGCTGAACTATTTGTGCAGCATTTTCATGTAAATTACCAGAACTAGAAGGATTTGCCATAGGATAGAGGAAGAAATAAGCCACATCAAAGAAGTGTTAACATCTACCTCAGGTGCCAGCATCTGTTCTTTTCAGAGTCCAGGATGACTGCCAGAAGTTCATTGGTCTTCATGCGCTGATATTGACACAATAAATGAGAAGAAGAGTCTTAGTGATGCCCAGAATTAGATGGTAAAAAGGCACTTACAAGACAGTCTCCCATCATTTTAAAGCCATTCTTAATGTTTAAACACATGCCTGTAGGACAAATCATTAGTTGCAAAGACCTCAGAAAGATCAGAGCTGTAAAAGGTAAATGCATCACCCAATAAAAAAAACTAACAAAACCATTAAGTTCAGAATATAATTATGCTTTTACACTTACAGCTAAAATTCAGCCACATAGTCTCCATTTTAATATGAAGTAAGACTCCACAATTTAAATTTGTAAATCAGTGGATAATTTTACACATTATGGGTAGAAAGCTATACAGTGTAAGTTATCATGAGATTAAACTGCAAGGAAATTCTAGCATGGATTAGATTGGTACTCCTTTGACACTTATTGCCATCATTTAAACATTTTGTATTTAAGAAGCAAATCTTTAGGTGAGTAAATCTTTCCAAGTGCTACAAGGAATTAATACTCTATTATCTCACAAAGTAATTTGGCAGGGTACAAATACAATAAAATCTTGCACCTTTGAACTAACACTACTTTTTTACAAACCTTAATTTAATTTTGTTTACGCAAATGCATGACACTGAAAAACAATTTGAGAGTGGCTACAAGGACAAATTAATCTTTTAGTGGATGGACTTCAGTTTTCATTCCAGTTGAAATTTCTCTCCAGAAATTTAACGGAGTTGGTATACATTGGATTTGAAATACTTTATTTTTCATTGATTTTATAAACTGTTATACTATAAGGAAAAATAATTTACGCAGAATTTATTGTCTACAGACTTGAATGCATATTATAAATGTAAAAAAAAAATAAATCTGACTTTTGAAGTTTCTACAAACTGCGAAAGCAGTCTGCTGTAATGCTTGATTATCCTTGAAGTAAAAAGGTTTTTTTTCTTTTATACTCAGCCTGGACCACCCTTGTTTCAACTTGAACTGGTTGATGTGTACCCTCTCATCCTACACCAATGTGAGGAGCTTATATCCATCTCTTTGATGACCCTTCAAAGAGGCTGGGGAGGTGTTAGGCTCCCAAAGCCATGCCTTCTCCAGGCTGACCAAGCTCAGCTTCCTTACTGTACACCCTAGGAGCTGTTGGAAAACTTTGCTTCTAGCTCAAACATGGGCTCATGTCCATCAAGCTGCCCACCACCACCCCAGGGCCTTCCCCAGAAAGCTGCTGCTCAGTTCCTGTTCTGGTGCAGAGGCCCCACTTTCCCAGGCACAGAACTGTGGTTTTGACTTTTCAATCATTGGGTAAAACTGCTTTATTCCCCCCTTTCTTCTTTTTAAGAAAAATGATGATATTGTGTAAATTTATTCTTTCTTAGAGGAAATCAGGAGAGGCTAAGGAGCCTGCATTCAAACTAAAATATGCACACATCTTTTGAGGTTATGCATCTAATCAAACATATTTAGGTTATTTAGGTGAAGCTATTTCCCACTCCAGAGACATCTTATGGAACTTGAATGAAAAAGTTGTTGCTACTGCTCTGAATAATACCTGTGAATTTTAGCTGCTGGAGGATAAGAATTGTTGGCTGTCGAGAAATGGAAAGTTACACTGCTTCAATTTCAGGTCATGCATATTGTCTTTCCATGACAAGAAACAAAAAGGAAAACAACAGGAAGGAGTACAGCCCTGTCCTCTTTGTCCTGTTGGCAGAACACCTCCATATGGTGGAATTAAGTAGGAGAGTACCTGCAATCGTAGTTCTAGGAAAGAGTAAACTTTTATTAAAGCATCAAAGTCTGTCACTTTGAAAGAAATAAGGAGTTTTAATAATATTTGAAAATTATATGATAAATATTTGTAAGCTTTCAGCTCTCTGCTGCGACAGTTTTGGTGTTTTTTTTAAATATGAAGCAGAGTCGTGACATATCCTGAATTGGAGGGAAGCCACAAGTATCACTGAAGTCCAACTTCTGACCCTCTGCAGGACAACCTCAAGAATGACAGCATGTCCCTGAAGGCATTTTCCAAACACTCCTTGAACTCTGCATGTTTTGGTAGTGTGTCCAGTTCTCTGGGGAGCCTGTTCCGGTACTGAGCCATCTAGGTGAAGGCATTTTCCCAAATATCTAACCTAAATTTTCCCTATCACAATTCAGGCCATTCACTAAGGTCCTGTCGTTGATCACCAGAGAGGAGATCAGTGCTTGTTCCCACGCTTGCCCTCATGGGAAGTTGTAACTCCAAAGAGGTCCCCTCAGCTTCTTCTCCAGGCTGAACACACCAAGTGCCCTCAGCCACTCCTCATATGGTTTGTCCCCAAGGCTGTTCACATCTTTGTTGTCCTCCTTTGGACACTCTCTAATTGTTTAATATCTTTTTTATATTGTGGCACCAAAACCGCCCCCAGCACTTGAGGTGAGGCTGCCCCAGCTCAGAGCAGAGCAGGACAATGCCCTCCCTTGCCCATCTGGCCATGCTGTGCCTGATGCCCCCCAGA
The DNA here is from genome assembly GCF_963513975.1 of Fringilla coelebs. NCBI lineage: Eukaryota > Metazoa > Chordata > Aves > Passeriformes > Fringillidae > Fringilla > Fringilla coelebs. Next base: position 22,790,250 of record NC_140029.1, on the reverse strand, counting down.
GTTGGCTCCCCTGGCTGCCAGGGCACTGCTGACTCATGTTCAACTCGCCATTGACCAGGACCCCCAGCTCCCTTTCCTGGCACTGCTTTCCAGCCTCTCATTCCCCAATTTGTCTTTACACCCAGGGTTGTTCCAACCCACGCGCCAATCTGGCACCTGCCTTTGTTAAACTTTATATGTTTGGCACACAGTAAACATCTTATAGTTGCTGATTGCCCAGCCCTCTAATGTGGCAATCATAATGGAAAATTGTCCAGCTTCCTCAGATATTATGCCTTCATATTCTCTTCTCTTTGAATTTTTTCTCATAGGTCTAACAAAAGTCACAAGCCAGATGAAGAAGTCTTCAGACACTTGTTAGAAAACATTGTGGGGAGCTAAGAGGATAGACAGAAACATTTGGAATACTCCCTGTGTTGACAGTTTTTTTGTCAAACCATTTTGAGGTGGGAGATTTCAAGCTACTTTTCTGGTCCAGCCAAATAATAAACAAATTGTGCCCACATTTAAATTTTGAGTTATTAACAAGATGTTTGTATTGTTTCTATTTTCTTAAAGATAATTGCTAAAAATGATTTTTTGTTTCAGTTTTAGAATATAGGAAGAAACAGGAAAAATCTGATTTTTTCCTACTAAAATTAAAGGGTTCATCGTATTTTACTTCAGAGGACAATAATTCTTTGGTGAGAGAAGTGTCCAAAATGACTGATTTTAAGATACAAATTTTATTCTTTTTGAAATGGAACTCTGTGTTTTACTTGATAACAAAGGGTAACCTTATGTACCAATTTCTTTGAGATTACATAGCGATTATATCATGTTTGCTAAACTGGATTTTACACAAATAGAACCCACTGATAACAAACAACTAATAATCACTGTTTATGTTGCTCAAAAGTAGCACTGAAAAGTCAATTGTATTATATTTTTTTGACACTTCAGAAGCACATATTTTGTTGAAAACTCTGGTCTATATCCATCTCAGAGAGATTCTCAAGTCTGTGCTAAATGAAACAATTATTCATGCTACTGCAAATAGTTAAAAGAAATTGTATGCTAGTAGATGTGTTAATATGCATCTTTATGTAGACTTATTAGAACACTATTATCAGCCTTATATTCCGAACACTTTAATTCCCTCAGCATAATTGGAATATTGAAAAGATTCATTACATTATCAACTGACCAGCAGGGAAGTTAAAATGAAGTGATTGTATAATTGCTTTAATTGATCCTTTTTAAGTAATATTGTGTGCATCGTAATTTATACATTGTAGTGAGTTTTAGTATCACATTCTGTTATGGAATTACTCATTATTATTTCCAGGAGGAGTTTGGATTAGTGCCTTTTTTAAACTTTGTCAGCGAAATCTCTCTTTTGTAGCAATGCAATCAACAGAAGACAAACTTCTATGCCTCATTTAAATGACTTTTTTCCCCTACCATTTGGCCTCCTGACAAGAAGGAAGACAAATATTAAAAATGCTCTTTCCTCCCCACTCTGCCAGAAAAAAAGAAAATAAGAAAGCAAACACAGAAACTAACTTCTTCATAGATTCATATTTGGTTGGAAGGTACCTCAAAGAATGTCTGTGCAGGGACACCCATGAACCTGTATAGCAGCCACTCAATCAACTTGCTCAGGGCTTCATCCAACCTGGCCTGGAACATTTCCAGGGATAGGGCTTTTCTGGACAAATTGTTCCTGTTTCCAGGAAGTGATTCTTTCCTGTCCTTTCAGTAAAGAATCACTTCCTAACATCTATTCTAAGTATTCTTGTTGTTCTATTGTGCATTTTCACATTATGCCAGTCAGGTAAGGCATGGCGATTGTGACCCTTCTGTTTATTTCCAGGTCAGCAGTTCTGATATTTTGTCAACTATAAAGCTGCCTTTCCACTGACATGTTTTCTAAACACTTATTTTATTCTATTGGAGTAGCCCCATGCTGATGTTGTGGGATTGTGTCTGTCTCAGGATCAATCCTAAAGCCTCCTAACATGCAGTAGCAGCATTAACCCTACTGGGTTGTTCTGCAATCTATTTCTCTTGCTAACAAAGCAACTCATTTACTAGGGAGTTACAAGCTCAAGTTACAAGTTAAGAAGTCAGGAAATAGTATTTCCCAAAAGACTCATCATCTTGTTTGAATTACAATAGGATTTCAGAAAAGGGAACAAAATATCTTGGCATCCATTAGAGATTAGCAGATGATCCCTAAAAGAAAAGTTAACAAGTCTCGTTACTACAGAAAAAAACATTCACAGAAAGCAGATATGTAATAATATATTAAACATGCATTTATTATTATTATTGATATTAGACAGAGTTTAAAGTTTAAAGGAGAGCTCATTAGTATTTTTTCTGTGAGTAAATCTTATCTTTTGCATATGGCAGAAGAAAACCCATTTGGCTTTGTTATAATTCAGGTATAATTCACTTTTCATTACTAGACAGCTAGATACCTTCTGAAATCAAAGCCTTTAACTGATCTGTAGAATAAATGTAATTGATATTTGGAATAATACCATCTTTTTTCAGTTTTCCTGAATAATACCTCTCATTTTCAGTTTTTCTGTCTGTTTCCCGCTGACACTTCTATTAATGTACTTGATTATAAAAGAGGGACTGCATTTGGATTTTCTTACTCTGAAGTCAGCTTAAAAACCTCCAGCCCTCTGCTGCTCTTTCAACACCACCCAGCAGCCAAATTCACCGTTTCAGGAAGACACAGTTCTAATCTGATTCTGGAATAGTGCCGTCTGCAGTCTGACTATTAAATGAAGCATTACATCATACACAGAGGATTTGATATCTTCCATTTTTCTATGATTTGGTCAGATGGTAAGTCATCACAGCTTCACTGTTGCTGCATAGTACCACTGTTTTGATTCTGTTTTTTTTTTTTTATTGGAAAGCTTATATAGGCCTCTTGATAAAGTTATCTTTGGTTTAGCAGGAGGAAAGCAGACTTTCTGAAGTCTCTCAAGAGTCACTTCATCAGAGAAGAGGGAGTAATAAGGTTTCTTAAGGACTCTGACTTGTAACTAAGCTATGAGCCTACCTTTTGTTTTTTGTTTAGTTAGGACCTCAAGCTCACCCATGCATCCATTTAAACAAGGTTTCAGTGTAGATGCTAACTTGCTTTCACAAAATAGTAGCCACAATTCCAAGATCTAATTCCTCATTGAAAATAAGATAGTGATGTTTTCTGTGAATGTCACACAGACATATTTCAGACCCTGCTGATATTAATTTAAATGATAAAACAGCAATGAATCTTCCACACTAAAGTATTTAAAAACTAAGTTCTGTATACCAGTCTAATTTCAGTTTCTCCTCTGTTTCAGTCACCATACGGGACCATAAAAACTATGATATTGCATAATTATATTTTTAGGCATAGAAGAATCATTGATGACATCTCTAGTTTCTAATTAGCAGGCATCTGAATTGAATATTCTTCCATTAATTGCTTTTCAGCAAATTTAAGCCCCTTCATTAAGCATGCAATTCTGCCTCCCAGTAGCTGGTGTCTCATCCAGCTTCTCAGTTATACCTGACAGTTGTGTCCTTCTTCATCAAGATCACAGCTTTCTCGCATTTTTTTGCCATATCATAAAATTGTGTGGCTAAAATATGAAGGAGTAATGTCAATTCTTTAGGCTACGTACCAGCAAAAAAAGCCTAAACCATACTCTGACTCAGTCTTTCTCAAAGAGTTTCTAGTGTTTAATGCTCTCCTCCTTGCTCTTCTAATGACTGGCCTATCTAAGTGCAGTGAGGTTTCACAGACTTTAACAAAGAACTTCGTAGCATAACAAAGCTTCAAGAAACACTTTAAAAAACACTAGCTAATTCATAAAATGATAAAAAGAGGAAGCTGATTTAAACATACTACATGTATTTTAAAATTGAGTTTTCAGCTCAGGCTTGTGAGACCCCCTATAGATGTGGTTTATGCTGTCTTTAAGGATTTTTAAACAATATTCTTTATACATTGCAAAGGCTGTTATAGTGTAGTGAATGGGACTATACTGAATGGCTCTGCCAAATGGAACTTCTGGCAGTCTAATGCCAAGGCTGAAGAGTATTTTAGATATACAGTAGATCATACGGAACGTTGGTGGCATTCAAATGAGTTGTTTTAGTGGATTCACAAAAGTCATAAATTTAAAACTTGGAAGAAATCTCTTCATCCCTTATTTTCTTTGGATTACAAATGAAAGCTGGTATTTTTCTGGGACATTAAAGAGAGATGGCTTTCAAGGCATTGGAGATAATGCTTGGGGGATATAGATGCTACAAGCGTATGAAGTCTGTGCTGCTTGCTCAGAATTAAAAGACCTCTAAGAGTCATTAAAACAAAACCAACAGGAAAAAAGTATATTGAGAAAAGAGAAAAAAGGCAAAAATCTATTCTAAGTTTCACTCTGAAGTGTGTTCGTTAGAATTTCAAGACAAACCATTAGGCTATATGCTTACTTCATTCTATACAGTCCTTTTAATGACACTAGATTGAGTGCATGCAGTTAGTTACATGACTTTAAGAATTCTGCTTCCTTGTTTCTACAGCTCCTTGGTCAATGTATATGAACATGCTTTGAAATATTTCTTCTTTGAGGATTCCATCATGTTTAACCTCAGGAATAATAACAGCTGCACCTAAAAATAAAAGTAACACTATAATGGTAAAAAACTGGCAAAAAGAGCTGTAGAGAACACTGAAACAACAACAAAAACATAATTACAGAGAACACTGCACAACAGTAGGAAACAGGAAGAGAGCAGCATTTTTTAAAAGTGCACTGCATTGTGAAAATTCTTGTTTTAATACTTCACTGAACACAGAAACAAATTCCTCTTTAAAAAATGCAGAAAATATTAGCATTTGCAGCAACAATTATTACCCTTCTGTAGAGAGGATTCATCCTGAATCTCTTGGGCTTCAGGATAACCCAAAAAAGTGCTTCCCTGTGTGGACAGATTACTGGTGTCATCTTACTGCAAAGCTCACCTTCTCAGTGATAGCTCATGGACAGCTCCTTGTAGCACTGACACCTTCTTTCACACAACACAACAAACACCACCCCACTTTTTCAACCCACTAACTCCTTCTTTTATAGCACTCAACCTCACTGGACACAGCTGTGGCCTGTTAAGGGCAGGCCTGTTCCTAATCTTTGGTAATTAGTACACCTGCAACTCCTCAAGGGCCAGATTATTCTGCACTATCTTTATTTTCTTAAATTCCATACCCCCACAGATTACATTAAATTCTCACATTGTAGAAACATTTCTTAACTTCCTGGACAATATGAGGGATTAGTCTGACACAGAATACTGAAAAAAGCAGATTAATGATGCAGTACAGTGTGGCTGTCTCTCTAATAGATACACAGTTGGAGTATTTGATCTTACGCTCACTCTACAGTATTGCATAAATCATTATAACTCACTCTTAGTGAAGACTTACTAAAGGAATCAGACTCAGATAGTTCAATGATCTCAAGGAAAGAAGATTTAAGGATCAGTGATTAGCACCAGTGTTAACAATTGCCATTATTTGCTTCCTTGATGGAAAAACTGCAATCCATACTTCAAAAGCCCACCTTTTAAAAAATAAAACCTAAACTTTATAAAATGTATGCAATAATTATCTAATATAAGAAAATTGGAATTGCCATTAATCTATTTATAACAGAACTCAAGATGTCATTCATGTTAATGTTTCTTTTAAGACAAAAATACTGCTTCTTTTAATTATTCACAGAGGATATTGCTTCAGAGCCCAGAAATCTCAGTCTCAAATAAAACTGCAATGTTCAGTCATTTTGTTCTGATAATATGACCTACGTGCAAAGGATTATTCTGCAGTGAAGATGTGAAAAAAAAATCTGACTCCTAGAATTATATGGAATAATTTTTTATTTGTTTATATATATTTAAAATAGCTCAAATTAATGACTGCTGATTTTTTATGTGCTGAGAAACTGCTGTTCCTGTTTCATCCTGTAATTGTTATGGATCTTTTTTATATCTAACACATAACTCCCTGGATAATTTCCCTAAACATAATAGGGAAAAATCTAATCAGGGATAAAAGCAGAAAGCACAGTTTCACTGAAGTAAAAAGACTGCTTAGTTTCCTAATCACTGACAATAGCACACATTACTCTCAATTGATAATGCAGCTGCTAGGGCCATCTTATGTATAAATCAATGAAATTTTATTCTGTACTCTTTTACTCTTCACCTTCAAATCTCTTCTGATCTCACTGAATTAGAATAGGTAGCCAGCTCACATGGTAGCCGCTTCTGAGAGGATAAGAAAAATACTGTATATTTGCAAATCAAGGAGTTTATATGGAAAAAATAGAGACCATATTTAATGAATACAATGTTTTTTAAAAACTTTAGGAAGTAATTGACTTCCTTGATAAATATGTACATCATAACAATATCTGAATTTTACAGGGTAAGGGAGTTGTTAATTTTAAAGTTATGTAGTTTCTTTTTCTTTACTTCTGATACAGAATAAATAACAGTATCAGTTTTGGGAAAAAAATGTAGCTTTCAATTTATCTTCTGCATTTTCTTCATCTACCCTCTATTTCTCACAGTAACATAAATCTACATTTTTCTTTTTTATTTTTATCCTTATTTTTATTACCTTGAAAGTTGGAAGCTAAAGGATTAAAAAAAATGACATAATTCTAATTATCCCCATTTTGGCTAATAATATTTGTTTTTCTTTCTTCTTAGTCAGTTTATTCCCAGAAACAATGAGGTAGGTATAGGGAACTCTCTTATCTAAACTTACTTGCTGGTCTCCTGAGAGTAGTTCCTTCCAGAATCAGAGAAAAAATAGACCAAAGGACTGCTCAGATCACTAAAAGGGCATTGCCTCTCTCTTGCTCAGTCTGTATCAACAAAAGCAACAGTCTTGAAGAAAGTTCTTCCGACCACATTGCTCAAGGTGGGGTGGGAGAGGTGGAGGTTGCTGGGTCTGGGCCATTCAGTCTGCGTTGGAGAGGGAAGTAGGAGCAAGGCTCATGCCCAAGGAACAGGGGTGTTCATGGACATAATTACCTCCCTACACAGGAGGAGCAGTTACCTGAACCATAGCTCTCAAAATCACTGGTGAGCTGAGAAATCTCTCCTGATAGTTTGTTTATTTTTATTCTATCTGAGAAAATCAATAAAATAAATAATTCCATCTGAAAACTAATTTTAAAAAGTCACTTCCCTGGACCATCCCTAGATTAGAGAAATCTACCCCAAGTTACCTCATTTCATAACAAGCTATTCTTTGGCCAACCTTTACGATATATTTTAGATTCTTTAAGTATAAAATACTTTGATTACAGAATATCTAGGTTGAATTTTTACAGGTTTTGACCCTGTTCCTTACAGCGGGGTTCTCTTTTAGTATAAATTCAAGGCAGTTTGTATTGAAAGGACTGATTATTTTTCTGCTGTCTATAGTAATTTCTATACTGTTATTGGATTTTCTTTTCTTCTTGTTTTTAGATTTGAAATAAGGCATATCAAAAGTATAAGTAAAAATTATGAGCTCTTTTGCTTTCATATAAAACTTATGTTCTAAAAGACAAATAAGGAACATGTACTGATATATTCTAACTAAATTTTCACAATCTCAATTATATTTCTTTAAGAGAATGAGCCTAAGTTTGGTTTGTGGCAGATTTCAATTTATTAGTTTCTCAAATCTCTTATTTTAAGCAGCTTTAATTATACTATCCAATAATTTTTGTCAAAAAAGATTGGTTGGGATTTTCTTTTTTATTGCTTCCTTTAGTAAAAATAAATACTGATTAAATTTTCTGTACTTCATATTCCTTTTTTTTTCATATTAGTCCTTCAAATATCTTTAGCAGAAATATGTTTTGTGGGACCCATCTCACTAACTATTGTCTTCTACAACTCAAAGGACCACTTTCCATTTTCTTTACACTTAGAGAAGATTTTTCTTATTAGAAAAATTCTAAGTTCTTAATAATTAATTGAACAACAAAAATCCTACATATTACAGTCCCACTTTCAAAAATATGGTGGCTGCATTTTACGATTTTACATTGCTCAATGTATAAATCTTAATCCCTGGTCGCCAGATTGTTATGTAAAATTACTGCTCTTCTTCCCTCCTATATCTTTGCCAATATATCTCTTGTAACGTTATCACCAGCACCAATATATCCTGCTTTCACAAACTTATCAATTTCATCTAAATCCTCATGGAAAGCTGTGCAGAAATCTTCCACACTGAGTTTGTTGGAGGCATAAAATTGCATGCACAGTGTGTGCAGATCACAGGATGGGAATCTCAAAAGCAGCGCAGCAATCAAAGTAAAAGATTAAGACTGGGAAAATTACAAAACAACCACATGCAAGGTAGAAAGACTGAAAGAATGGAATTCTCCTTATAATACTTACACATCAGTTACTGTTGTGATTTCCAGTTTATCAGAAACAAAGATATCTCATTACATACATGGACTATGAAAGAAAAATAAATTGTGGAGACTGCTTTTCCATATGAGAATTGTAAGGGAAAAATCTGTTGAATTTTGCAACATACTCATAACTGTACTACTAATACTAGATACCTTTCAAGCTGGCATGTTATCATTTCTACCTCACTCTACAGGTATTAGATTACCTATTAAGAAAAGACTAAAAATTAGCCATTTTATCTAACAACTAGGAAACTTTGAGATCAAGATTTATTTTTTTTGCTGAATCCTTCTAAAGCAACACTTTCCTAAACGTTATTTCTTGTAGTATTACTGAAATTAAGTACAATTAAATTTGAAATATCCAAACCTCTCAATAGTTACGGCATTAATCATCAAGAGAGATGTAGAAAAATGAGACTGAAATTTCTGAAAGGACATTAGCCCCTTAGCCACTATTTTCCTGTAACAGTAACTAATTTTTTACATATTTTCAGATACTTTCTGTATAATAATCAGACTACCCAGTTCACTACTGTGAGACTGTTTATTTAATCTGAAGGTATTTCTCGTCATTACAGTCAATTTTACCTAGGCAATAAGACCCTTTATTTTTAAAAGTGTGGATTTTATTATTAACTGAGATGACAATACCTTCATAAGTAATTTTATCTGAATTTTTTTTTAGATGGATATAAAGGAGTTAAAATTTAAAACCCCTAGCAATGTGTAAAGGAGTTCAAAATGTAGTGTCTAGAAATTTTTAAGTTCTTAATAATTTTGTTGTATTATTATTGGGTTTTGGTACAGTTTGGAAGGCATCTTAAATCCTTTCCTATAGCTGAATTTTCTTCCCATGACTCCAAGAACAGTTGATGTTATAAGGGACCCCTGAAGAATATTCTGTGCAATCCTTGTCATGGCATAGAAAAATTTTCTCAGTTTTTGAGTGTCCTGCTCTTTGGAGACTCAATGAGTCCAATCCAATTGACTGATTGCTTTGCAAATAGAATATGTATGAATAATGTGGGTAAGATAAACACAGAAGAAAGAAGACTAAAATGTGGAAACACAATCTAAATATGAAAGTCCACTATATTAGATAAGCACCTTAGGAAATATAGAATCATAAAACATCATTGTCATTAATGAAGATAATAAACAATACTGGTCCTGTGGGACTCCTGAAGGACAACACTTGTCAATGATGTCCATAGGCTTAATGAGCCATTGACCACTATCATTTGGATTTGATTGTCCCATCAATTCCTAACCTATTAGATAATCTACCCATGACATCCTTTTTTCTCCAGTTTTGAGAGAAGCTTGTTGTAAGGAACCGTGCCAAAGGCCTTACCGAAGTCCAGCTAAATGGAGTCTGAAGCCCATCACTTGTCCACTTAAAGCAGGCACTCCATTGTAGAAGGGCATTAGATTGGTGAGACAGACCTTACCCCTGGTGAAGTCAGGCTGGCTGTCTCAAATCACTTCCCTGCCCTCCTTGTGTCTTAACACAGCTTCTAGGAATTTCTGTTCCTTCTGTTCCTTCCCAGGCACAGAGCCTGACAGATTTTTAGTTCCCAGGGTTCTACTTTCTTTGCTATTATGGATGGCACAATGTTACTCATCTGGTTATTGGGAACTTCACCTGAATGCCTTGACCTTTCAAATGGCATGAAGAATGGCTTGGCAAATATATCAGAGGGGTATGTTTTCGTTGACCTTCCTCTTCTGGCTGACACACCTACAGAAGCCCTTGTTATTCTTTGCATCCCTTGCCAAGTTTAGCTCCAGCTTCTCCTCAGTCTTCCTTCCTTCCTTGAGAACACCTTGGGAACTAATGAGAGGCAAGCCTCACCTCTGCCTGGGAAGATCACAGAGCAGATCCTCCCAGAAGATATGCTAAGACACATAAAAGACAAGGAGGTGTTCTGAGGCAGTCAGCACAGCTCTGCTGAGGGTAAGTTGTTTCTGACCAATCTGGTGGCCTTCTATGATGGAGTGACCGCAACAGTTGCCAAGGTACGACTGATGTCACCTAGCTCGATTTCTGTAAGGTGTTCAACACAGCCCAAAATTGCATTCTTATCTCCAACTTGGAGAGACATGGATTTGAAGTGTGGGCGAGCTGTTGAAGAAGGAATTGGCTGCATGGATGCAGCCAGAGAGTGGTGGTCAGTGACTCTATGTCCTGGTGGAGACTGGTAAAAAATGGTGTCCCCTCAGGGCTTTGCCTTGGGACTTTGCTTTTGAATATCTTTTTCAATAGCATAGAGAAGTCAAGTGCCACCTCCATGAGTTTTCAGATAACATGGAGCTGAGTGGTGCAGTTGACACAACAGAAGGAAGGGATGCCATTGAGAGCTTCAGAGAAATCTGGACAAGCTTGAGATGTGGGTCCACAAGAACCTCTGTGGTATTTGGTTTTTTTGGTTTGGTTTGGTTTTCTCCTTATTTGATTGTCTGCTTTTCTTTGAGCCATATGCTAATTTTAATACTTCTAAATAATAAAAAATAAACTTTCTATACAAATGATGTTTTAGCTAACCATTAGCTTAAGTGTCATTTTTTTCATCTTTTAATTTTCATTTATTTAAATTTTAATGCCAGCTGTAATTGTCATAATTAGATTGAATTTTGAAATGTCACTACCTCCACAGTCGATTTTCAATACACTTACTTCATAGATCAATTCACAAGAAGCACAGAGGGTAGCACAAGAAAAACCCTAGTTTGCTTCAAAAGAAGCCAATTAACAAATCTCATTTATTGTTAATTGCAGCAGCAGTTCTCATCATAGTTTAATCAACACCTTGCTAAAGCAAGCTAGAAGAAAGCCAAAGATGGACATTGATTTCATGCACAGCCAGAACTGTATTGACACATTTCAAACACTGAACATCTCACAGATGGGAAGTAATTCCCAACAGACTGGAGTGGTTACTGTCCACAAAAATTGTTCTACAAAACTCAGAGGCTTTAGCCTTAAGAAAATAAAGACATATTTGATATATATTCTCTCAAGACACTAAGGAACAAAGCTGCATCTTGTGTTGAATTCCTTCCAATGGCACATTTTTAGAACCTATTCCACTGTCTTAGCTATAAATCTTGACCTTATTTAGAGGTTCATTCTATTTCTCAAAGTAAAGTCAGGTGATCACATATTTCCGCATGTTAATATTGGCCTCTATAACCTGCAGACATGAAAAAAGCTAAGCAAGAATTTAATTATATATGAGTGCATTCCTGTTTTAAAAGTGTTGTAATTGTGGCTGCCATTCAGACTAAAAAAGCTGCAGTTGACAAGATGTCTGAGTTGCTCAAAAGCAGAAGTTTTCACATTTCACAAATGCGTTAGTGATTCTATGAAGGTCTGAAATATTGCTTTGTGTGTTGGGCTTTAAACTGAAAGATTGCTTTTTTAAATTTTTGTGCCCTTAAAGGCTGGAAATAGACTTTGATGGTAAAACACATATGTGACAAGAATGACGCATACTAATGATCTGTAGTGAAAGCTGACTTCAACAACTTTTCCACCTCTTAAAACCCCTTCCTTTGGAAGAGCAAGGCAATGTTTTTCAAATAGCACCTGCATTAAATTCTTTAACAGTGTATGGTTAGCTGAATTTAATTTCTGTCCCTCTGAAGTGTGTGAATCTTTGTCACCATCGGAAAAGTCAAGAAAATTGAGAAAGACCTGATGTAATTTAGATATATAGGCATCCATTTCAAAAGTTTTCAAGCAGAACAGTTATATTCTATCCTATTCTCCATTCAATCCAATCCCATTTTAATTCTGATTGGACTTTAAACAAGAAAATGCAAAATTTGCCATTAAAATTAACTTCAGAATGGAAAAACTCAAGATGTACAGTAATGAAAATGTTGATATAACATTTACAGTTTAAAGATCTTTCCATAACTTAAATCAAGATACGAAATGTAGGGTAGATCAAACCTAAAATCTAGTTTACCGATGCTGTTCACAACTCAGCCAGAACATATTTATAATCCTTGAAATTGGTAAAATGTTATTTCACCCCTGAGTTTGGAAGAGTTAGAGACACAGTCTCTAACTGTGTCACTTTTAACTCCTTCTCCAATATGATCATTCTTAAAATTGCCCAGTTTTCTTAAAACATGCAGTACAAAAATAATTTTCTATAGTTCAATGGTTATTTATGTTCATTTAAACTTTTTGAACTATCTGCAATTTTGATGGTTTGAATAGTATCTGAGGGTGGGGGGATTATTTTTTTTTGTTTGTTTCCCTGATGATTGGTTGTTCATTTGATTTTGTTTTCTTCATATTCTGGATGCTTTAAATGCCTCTTCTTAGAACATATGGCTCTTTATTTTAGGTTGCCAGTTCTTGGCTTCTTTTTTCTGCCTCTGTCAAGGCCGGGATTGAAAGTGCTCAAGATGATATTTCATGTTCAGACTCAGATGTTTATTTTTTCTTATCTATCTCACAGTCTTTCAAGCCATGAATTCTGCAGTATTTCACTGACAAGCTGCAAAATGGCCCCATATTTATCACTACAAGGTCTTTTAAGAAAAAACTATCCAATTTAGAAATGACATCTAAATTATTTTTGCTTTTAACCTGGTAAGTAACCACTCATGTCCCGCACTGTGGACTTTTCTGTCCAATTACTAAATATGACCCAAATCCATGAAGAAGAAGGTGAAGAAGAAGGACCAGCCTCTGCTCTAAATTCTCAATCTTCCTTCATATATATTACTATATTCTAAAACCTTAAATTAAATTTTCTACCACATGATATCACACACTTCTAATCAAATTACACACCCATAATCCCAGTTCTATGGCTAAGTTTTGGAAGCCTTCTTCTCCACAACCTCAGGTCAAATGCAGTGCTCTCCAGAGTCTGTCAGCACAGAAAGTCTAAAATTCTCAGCACCCAGGACTCCAATATCAGATCACTTAGAGAAAACGCAAAGATTGATATCGTTTCTTGTGGAAGAATAATGTACCAGAAGAGGCAAATAAGACTGTCATGTCATAGTTAGCATGATATGGATCAGAATGATGTGACAGATTAATCAGAAGCTGTATTTGGTTAAAAGAGACAGTCAGAGGAATACATAAATGTGACTCTAGACTTTGCATTCAGTTTTAGATTCAGCCCCACATAGCCTTGCCTTTTGGTTGCTGAGAAATCTGAAACTACTGCAACATGCCTTTGCCTGCTTAATCTGCTCAGTTCAGCAACCTTATTTCATACAGAGAATCTTTATTGTTATAGGGTGTTCCCATCTTCCTTTTATTCTGCTACAGCAAAAAAAAAGTTGCCAGGATTTTTACTGAGGACTCCCTGTTGAGTCTCTCTAGGGAATACCTTTGCCTTTCAGATCCTGAAGCCAACAAAATTTGGATGCTTGAAACATTCTTTAGTGATGGCCTTTTCCTTTTCTCTACCTACTGGGTGTTAGGTTAGTTTGGTTTGCTCTTGGGGCTTCTTTCAGCTATAAGCCATACATAAAACCTTATGTACAACTTACAACCTTATGTACAACTATACATACAGTATTTCTTCCTTGATCAAATCAGTGGCTATTTAATCAAGCTCATTTCATTCTTCAAGTCTGTGTATTTCTTTCCTAGTCATTTTACCACATATTGAAGCTGGCTGCAAGATCTTGTAGGATAAAGAGAATTTATCTCCCTTTTCTTTTGTGGTAACCATAGCTGCATCCCCAAAATCTCAGCACCACAAACAGCACACAATACCAGGCTAACCTTCCCTTGTCGTCATGATGTATCCACTTCTAGGTGGAGTAACACCTAGAAACTAGTGAAAATCTAGAGAATAAAAATGTGAATATTCTTTGTGAATAGTATTAAATTCTTATGTGAACCTTTCCAAAAGGAAAAAGAAAAAAAAAAAACCAAAACAGCATTTGGCCAGTTTCTTGCTTTTCCTTGCCAATGAGAAATCTTTGAACGGATCTATGTTTGAAAAGATCTGTGGAACTTACTCCTACAATTGTTTCTAGAAAGACTATGCAAAACTGAATTTCAGAGACTTAGCAATAGTTTATGCTGGTCAGCAGAATTATTTCCTGACATTGTGGAAAGCAACGTAGCATCTCAGCACTTTTAAGAAATGCTGAAGACCATATTATGTTTATCAAACTGCATAATTAACAATTTGTATCCATTGGTGCATCGCTGCGGTGCATCTCTTCATGGAATTTGAGATTTTTGTGAATGGATATGAGAAAACTGCATTGAAAGTGTTTGTGGATTCTTTTAATAGGCATAGTCAGAATAGAGATGCAGGTAATTTAGAAAATATTAGCATAGTGTGGGGCTAAAGTATTTTCTGGTCATCTGATATGTAAAATTACCTTGTTCATAAATTTCATCACAACAAAAACATTGCCTTGAAGAAATTTTCCAACAGATCAGTCAATACTGAAAGATGAAACTGATATCTTTATTTCAATACAACTCAGTCAAGTCATGTTTTATAGTAGGCCATAATATGAAAAACTAACAAGGTGTTTATCTTGTAGCCCAAAGGGAAAATGATGCCGAGATTAAAACAGAGAAGCCAACAAAGCTTGAGGTTCTTAATTGAAATTTGGAAAAAACTTGGATCAATTTATATATTTTTTCCTAGGACACAACTTGTAGAAGCATTGCATTTATCAAGAGCTTGAGCTCTAAGGATGCTTATACCAACATAAATTTAATCTAATTCTTTTTCTCCATTCAAGATGAATGGTTATTGTTTAAATCAGTAAATTTATTCCATGGGATGAGGGAGATCTTAGCAACTACTGCCTTCCTGCTCTGTGTGACACCTATCTTGGAATGAAGTTTGTAGCTCACTGGACCCATTGTCCAGTTCTTCTGATCCCCTTTAGGTATTTTCTTTATTGTTTCCACGCACATATTCTTCTGAAGCTGGCATTCTGTTCTAATTTTTCATTTTTGCAGACAAGTTTTCCTGTGTCTTGCAGCCCCACGCAAAGCGCAAAGTCTGCTCCTTTAATCCTGTCATCCTTTTGGGAAGGCGTCGGGTAAAAGGGTTCTCTCAGGTTGGCTCTCAGGGTTTGGCTCTGCTGGCTCTGCTTTGCACGTGCCAAGATTTCTGCTGAGGACCCCCTGTTGAGCCTCTCTACCTTTGCCTTTCAGAACCTGAAGCAAACAAAATTTGAATACTTGAAACACTCTTTAGTGGTGGTCTTTATCTTTCTTCCACCACTACCTACTGGGTGTTGCTTTTGGTTTCCCCTTGGGGCTTTTTTCAGCTAAGTGCTATACATAAAATTTTAGTACAACTAAGGATGAGTGTATAACTAAACAAAACCCATCAATTTAATAATTTTATAAAACTACTTCAATAGAAAATAATTTGTTAGGGTTTGATGGGAATTTATAAGGTTGACTGAAAATGTATTACTAAGAAGCCAATGAAGTGGCAAATTATTCATAAACTTGAAAAAAGGAGAAAAATAATAGTCCATCTGTGTTATCAATGTTTTTTCAGTTGAAGGTAATGTGATAGCATATGAAAACGGAAGAATCCTGATGATCCTTAATCTATGAAAAATATATATACTTGAATTCAATGTATCATAGTATATTTTATCTGTTGTAGCATTAAACAAAGGACTAGCTTCTGCTCTCACTGAGCTCTACATGTTGAGTAATCACTGGAAATTACCATTCCACTATCTGCAGGAATTGAGATAAACATTCAAATTCAAAAGTATTTAGAAATATTAAAATATTCTTGTGTTTGTCCTAAGTAATCCCATAAAGATGCAGGTACAGGCTTAATGACACATCTATAACTCAGCATCTAGACCAAAGCTGACAACTGTTCTGATGCAAAATGTGTTACTATTCATCTGTGGTGTTCCATCTGTATTATTTTTTCCTGAAAAATTATGTAGGATATGCTGAAAAGCTATATAAGATTATTACCATGGTTAGAACCAGAATTCTAGAAATTAATGACTTTTATCCAATAAGGGTCTGTTATACCTAAAAGAGAACTTATCCGGAATTTTGAGGCTTTTGTTTAAAATTCCATAGTCAATAATGCATATACAACAACCCTTAACCCATTTTTTAATTTCTGAATTTAAACCACAATTTTTCAGTTCAAAATTCTGATGAATCCTATAGGCTTCAAGAACTGAGCTTCAGGAAATCCAAATATAATTTTTTTAATAAATTAGAAGTTATGTTACATATTATATGAAGAGTGGGGAAACTTTGGCACAATTCCTCCAGTAAGAAATTTAGATGGACATCTCAAACCATTTTTTTAATCAAGTGAAGGAAATAGATAATTTTAGGGCATGAGTCAACTCATCCTCAATTAGAAATCAAGTTCATCAGGTCTGATAAAATACATCTCAAAATGTCCATTGACTATAAAGTCATTTAAGGGGAAAAGTTCAACTATAGACAACTAAATCCAAGTTCTATGATTGAGGAAAATGACCTCCACAAATGTGTACTTCTGCTTAGGGCACATGCTGAATGCACTGGCTGAGTTCTGGAGTAAAAATGTTTGTGAGTGCTATTTTTTATTAAGATAAAGGTAGGTAAACTGGTTTTGGGTCCCACTTGCTTGGCAGTAGGTCAGTAGAGGAAGGTGATTCAATCCACTTTGCAGCTTATGGTTATACCTATTTTTCCCCTGCTCACTGGGTGATAGAATAGTCAATTTATTCAGGAGCTAAGCATACTTCAGGCATAAAAGAAAAACAGTTATAAGAAATATGATGCCGTAGTTTAAGTGGACATTCTTTTAGGAGACAGATGCTTAGCCAAATGTTCTAATAAATTTTTAGTATTAAAGAGTCAGCACTGTTGTGCTTTGTTTGGCTGCTTTGTAAAAGTAGAACTAGACAGTGCCAAAATCCAGGTGTGAAAAACAGTTTTAAAAGTGTATTTAGTTTTTTAGGAAGGCACATACATGTTTGAAAAAGAGTTATTCAACTCTGTTGAACTTAGCCTTTCTAAACCTATCCTAAGCAAGTATTTAGAAAGACTTGAAGGCAAACATACTATCAAATATTTCCTAGGGACTACAGAAATATTCAAGTAATACACAAGCTAAACAAATTTTAGTACTGGCACCAAAAATCGGTCCCATGTCTGATACTTGGCATTAGTCAGATGAACATAGTAGAAGTGCATTGTTCACTCTATGTGTTATGTAACCCAGAAAGATAATGAAGGAAGTGAAGATTTAAGCTAGAGGATTGCATTAGAATGTGATGGTGGCTTTCTCATGTTTTTGGACTGACAGGTCAGGTATCCAGGTATATACTCTCTAAATTTTTTATGAATAGAAACCCAAGCAGCTTTTTCAAAGTTAGACAGTTTTAGATAGACTGGAGGAAAAAGAAAGGAATTTAAGAAATGTTAATCTTCAAACACAAAGAAAATTATCCTTTTATATATATCATTTATTTAAATAGGCAATTGCAAGTATATGGGAATACTGATAAAATATTCTGGGGTATATGTGAAATAAATTACTACTTTTGAAGAAAAATGGTGTTTATGAGAAGCAAACCATTCTGTCTTGCTAGGAAGTAACATTAAGTGAATATGTGGACTGCCCATTCCGCAGGTCTAGTTTCTTAGAATTTTTAAAATGCTAAAGGATTGATAAAATAGTTTTTCAATACATCTGTATGATGATATGGAACAGAATTCCAAGCCAGTAGAGTTCTCAGAAATCCAAACCAGCCAGTTTCTGAGGTGTGGTACGTATCACTTATAGACTAACAAGGTCTGCCTGTGAAGCACTAGTTCAACCAAACAGCAGATGGGTTTGTTCAGGCAATAATTTTTCACTTTTTCCTGGAAACAGTGGGCATGAATGTGGATCATCATTACTTTACATACTCTACATACTTTACATTTTCAAACTGAGCATATCTAAGTTCAGACAGGGAGGCAGATTACCCATAATCCTTTCTTTTATGACTCTGTCACAGAAAAATATGAGTATGATATAACCTGAAATAAATACCTTAGTTACTGAGGCCCTCTGCAAGTTAGAATTCTGTGACCATTCACTCACAAAATGAGAACATAAAACTCAAGCTTTCAAAACCCAGAGTAAGACTTGTAAGACTACTGCATAAAGATTTCCTATAGGGCCATAACAGCAAGCAGGTTATTTATGGTCAGAGTTACTAAGTCTTGAAATAGTTTAGGCAGTCCTGTCAGTTGTTGGGATACAAAGTGAGAAGTAAGCCTGTCTGTCCAGGGTATCTTATTACATCTATGTTTGATGGAAAATTTGGGAGTTGGCACAAATAAAAGATTTTAGAGAGGTACCAGTGCTGTAACTCTGTTTTAGGTTCCCAGAATTACAAGTACAAAAATTGTTGACTGAAAACACATCCTGCATTCTAACCAGGGAGTTTACACTTTTCAGTAGTATTGACCTTGTCATAGAAGTAAAATTTCAAAGGTCTGTGTGATTGCAGTTACATGTCTGATCATATTCACCAAAGGTCTCAGACTTCAGGGTTATTAGATAGTTAACTAATAGTGGACATGGAAAGTCACACACATACAAAAAGTACTTTAAGAAAATCAGTGGCATTAAAAAGCTTATTTATAAAAAATAGTTCAATCAACATGTCATTCAGAGTTAAAGCCACAACATACATAGAGGCGTGAAAGAGAAAAAAATAACCATGTACACTAATTTTTACATTTATTGGTCCCTGTCCACTGTGGCAGGATTGGGAGTGGGGTCAAGGAAGGGCAGAGCTTTTACACATGCTATCTTAATCCAACTGTTGCTATGATGATAATATCCCTACTTCAAAAGTGGCATCTGCCTGTCCCTTATGGTTATGTGCCATACATCCCTTCTACTCGAGTTCTTACATTTTGTCAGATTTTGCTTTGAAATCAAGTTTGGTGTTACACTGCAGCTGCATCAATTTCTGCTTTTCGTAACTCTTGAATTTTGTACTTGGACCTGAAAACTTTCAGTTTAATGGGGTGAAAAAGAGTTCTGGATCCTTGATGCTGGCAAGATTTAGAAGTAAATAGCACAGGTTCAAAGGTAGGCAATGAGCAGCATGGAAAAGATACATGAAATTTATTCCAAGAGAATCAAATCCAGGTAGGTATCCGTATGTCTCATCTGCTTTTTACCCCAAAGATTTCAGAGAAATAAAGTGAGAAATATACTGTGATACACTTTGAGGGGAGAAAGGTCTGTTTTATAAAATATTGCTTTAAACTTTCAGATAAAATCTTAACCTGCTTCTCTCCTCTATAAAGAAGTGACAGCCTAATGTAAGTAGTTGTTGAAGTATGTTTTTCCCATTTCTCTCTTCTATTTCCCATTGCAATTCCCATTTTTACAGTTCTTCAAAATAAGCACAGCATGTCATCCCCTCATAGGAAAGAAGAGACATGCTGCATGTTTATGCTTTACAAGTTCTGACTCTTATGTTCTTCACTATTCTCTTTCCCTAAAAAAAAAAGCAAAGAAGAGCCCTAAAAACTGTTATCAGTGAGGAAGGGTATCAATATTATCAGTGAGATTTCATTGCACTGGTGACTTGACAGCTAATCCCTTATTGGAAACTGCCATAGGAGATTCTGAATGTATCCCAGCAACAGGAAATCTTTCACTGACTACAGCAATGTATTTTTTTTAAGAAAAAATATAAAAACCAAACTTTTAGGAGGATTTTTAGTGGATCTTCATTTTAAAAATAGCTAGAATAATTCTAAATTTTTTCAAAGACTCCAAAAATATGAACAAAAACTAAAGCTAAAGAAGCCATCTAACATACATGGTTTCTTTTTAAAATTTAAGTATTTACTATCAATGAAAAAATAATAAACTATTTATAAAATAACACATGACTCCTTAAACAGAGTTCAAAGAAATTAAACTAGATTATTAGCATTCGATAACCTAACAGGACTGCTTCTAAGGTACATTTTATGACTTCAATAATAAATATTAAAAATAGTATGCTATATTTTGAGTATTTTAGTATAGTTAATATATAATGCAAATGTGACAAGTCCAATTGATGGTAAAACTGTACATCTAAATATAATATAGTTAAAATAATAATAATATATAATGATAATATTATATATTATTATATATATACAGGTCCAATAGAGATTGAGCAAAATTTTGTACACAGATATTGCCTGATAAATAAAAATGTGGACCGCATTTCTACATTATGTAAATCGCCACTTATTTATATTTTTTCTATTTTTCTTTAAGAAAGGTGCACTTATCATGTGGTAAATTTTATAAGATGGGACATTTAAATTTTGGAGATATAAAAAAAAAAACTTCCTCAATTTCTTTTTTTTATTTTAATAATTAACTTTTCCCACATTGAAATATCCTCATCATACCTCCCTTTAACTAAGAAAGTAGAAGGATGGGAACAAATATAAGAACTGAAGAATTTAAGAAAAATAATGCGCACAAATCAGAAAACAAAGAGGGTCATGAGGATACGATTAGCAGAAGAAGGTTTGTTGGAGGAAATAGAGGAACAGTACTGAAGAAATGAGAGAATGTGGGCAAGAAAGATTCAAGTTTCAGAAAAATGCAAAGACAAATAAAAACAGACAAAACCCTTTAAAATTAGGATCTCTTATGATGGAATTAAAAAGAAAAGGCATTTTAAAGTAAATATCGGTACTATGAAATGCTGATACAAGATTAAAAAATGGAGCATAGATAGAATGCAATATCAGTATATCAGGAAGAAGCAAGATTTAAGGAAGGCAAGCTAGTGATATGGTAATGATATGCTAAGGATACGATGACATCTTTCTGTGCTGCAGGAGATCAAAAAGAGCTAGTGGAGTTTTCACCCAGCATCTACAGAAGAGTTTGGCATACACATTTAAAATTCCGTATGAAACCTGAAATATGAGTTCTGAAACTGTATCCATGCAAATTTCTTGTGTATTACAAGGAAAGGGATAAATTCAACGTAACTTACAGCTTATGAAACAGAGAGATATGTTTTTAAATCAAATCTTACTTTCCCCTCCCTCTTCAATCGGATATTTTATTATTCAGTCAGTACAGCTTTTACTATAGTCATCTTCAGTTGTTCAAGGCTGTAACTTTTCCCCAATATACTTTTACAACCCTTTCCTCTACCACACAGCATACATTTGCAAGGAAAAGACCTACATTTTCTTCAGATGGGAAAAAAAAGAAAATTCACAAGTCCACTCTTCCAACATAGATCGAGAGGCACCAGGCGAGAGCATTCTCAGTGTAAGTGTTCTCCTTCTCCTCACCCACTGGAACTGGGTTATGGTCTACTCAGGATTGCAATGGTTGGTGTCATCTCAGGGTAACTGATAGTGCAATTGCTGCCATCACACCATTTTAGCTTCTGGAGCCTTTTGGGACATACACTCTTATAATTTCTGCTTGGTTCAAATTACTTGATCTATACTATGACCAGAAACTTGGTTTTAAATAGTCAATGCACCAATAATGCCAATAATGTCAGCATCTGGTCTTCTATCCAAGTCTTTTTTAAAAATCAGTATTATAAGGAATGAAAGAGGGGAGAAGCTTTATATAGTCTCACTAGAGAGACTGAGGTTAACATACCACAGCTTCAGTACACCCAGGACATTCACAAGAGGGTGATCAACCAAGACAGAAGGCATTAGAGCATACCTGCAAGACAGTAACAGGGTAAACAGTAGATTGGGGACTAAAACGTGTTCAGACTTCAAAGATGCATTCCAAATATATCCAGTGCAAAAGATTCAAGTCTAGTTCTGGATGGGAGTACATGAGACATTTTACTTTTTAGCCAGAAGTTTAATAGTTTCATTTTTCTCCTTAAAAGAAACTGAATAACAGTAAAAAATAAGCCAAAAAACCCATTCCCAAAATCCCTCCCAAACCTCCAAACAAACCAACCAAACAGAAAACATAATTCCTTGCAGTCACCATGAGTTATTTTTACTGTCTATGGAAAAATGAAAAGCATAGGATTTTTCAAATACTTTTTCTACCATTAGATCTGAATGCTATTGTTTTTTTGTAAAAATGTTGAATTCTAAATGTTAGAATGATAGAAATTATCTGTTTGCTAATTTTTCCAACAAGCTTGACAATAAATAGCAGCAGCGAATATTGTGTGTTCAGACACCAGTCCACACTCACCTGGGATAGACTGCTAATTTGTTTATCATAGATCATCACCTTCAGGCAGCAACAGATTCTTGTTTGCAGCTGAGTTTAGTCTGCAGATAGGAGAAACAAGGAAGAATACTTTTATGGTAAAAATGTATTAGTGGCATTGCTAATCAAAGACAGAAGATACAAACATTGTGGGTTTAGGGTTCTTGCCTGTCAGTTTTATGAGACTAAATTACTTATCTTCGTTTATATGACCTAGATTATATTTTGCATTTCACCACTAACCCAATTTTTTTGCATTTCAGCTACCATAATATGAGCGTTTCCAGCTGGGCTCTGTCAGCCTCTCTTCCACCATAAATCATATCTGCCTTCTCATTCAAGGATACTGACTGATGAGGCAGAAATAACCCAATCTCAGCTGGCTTTGTGGCCTAGTTACATCACAGCTACAGCAGGCATGCAGATTGCCTCTCTGGTCTTTTGGATAAAGCCATAAAAAAAGTTATATCCCTTTCAACTTACTGTTTTGGAACTCTTCCAACTCCTCTAACTCTTTTCACTGAGTACAGAAAAAGAGCTTACTCTGCAAAATGGTCAACAAGGTCTTAGCAATACTAGAAATTGGAAAATGGAAATTGGTCCATTGCCATCACCATGTAAGACTAATACACAGGTCAAAAAGAATTCAATTTTCACCTGAACTGCTTGTTATTAGGTTAATATTGAAAACAAGGTAGCAAGTTGTGTAGTTAATGTCTCAATTAAGCTTTAAAGTTGAACAGCAGGATTCAGGGTTTAGGTTTTAACTATAAAGGATTGGAATGAAACATGAAAGGGATGAAAACATAAAATCACTCCATCTGTGACTGCTGTAGGACTGATCAGTACAATACCTGTGCTCCTGTGTTTTACCATTGCCTCTCTCCGGTAATGAAGAAGGAAAAGCAAAAGCATGGAAGATACTTCCAACTTCTAAGCTTCAAGCTTGTATATATCTTGCCCTTAGTCTCTTACATTTTGAGCTAGTAAATGTTGCTACATTTCCTACAACTATTAATTTATCTTAATGTGAGAGAAGGTAAATAAAGGGATTTATTTTTGGTTTTGGCAGGTTTTTTTTGGTGTGGAGAAAATGATATTTTTAATGTAAAATAAAGGATTACTTAGATGTAAAGATGCACACAAATACAAACAGTTATATACAGAAACAAATATATAAAATGCATTGTATACTATTCATCGATATGATAATGACATTATAAATACAAAATATCTATATATGATTTTTAAACCACAAAAAATCTTTACATCTTCCTGTTTATTCCTGGAGAAGAACAGACTCCTGGAACCTCCTTTTGTAGGTACTTCTTGATATGACTTATTATCAGGTATATATAGATTTATAACTCACAGGCTGTGATTCTATAGGGAAGAAAAAAAATAGGAAGGCTGGTGAAGTGGTAGAACTGTTGGATTCGTTACTAAAATTTTATATCAAGTTAATAATTTTTCCTCAGTTTTTCCTTTCCCTTAGTAACTTAAAATTCAACTGATTGACTTCAGGGGTTGATCATCACAAAGATAATTAGCAAAAGAAAATACTGCACCAACTATGACTAGAAGATAACTGGTGTGATTATGGAAAAGGAACAAATGCCTATCAGATACACAAGCCATAAAATATGTCCAGTAGATATGGTCAAAAACTACTATTATTGCATAAGGGCTTAGGATGACCTCATCTGGAACGCTACATGCAGTTTTGATTGTTTCTGGTAGGAAGTTTAATGAAGACTTAAATAAATGTGGAGAAGGCTACTACCATGGTCAAAAGCATGGACATCCTTTTGTATAAGAGAAGGTGTTAAAAATTGGCTTGTTTATCCAGAAAAATTAAAACTTTGATAGGACATGACTGTTCAGTATTAAAAAGATATTTGGAATAATATCACAGAAGCAAAAATCTGTTTGAGGTAGAAGACATAAAGTCATACATATTTAAATGTAACTATTTGACTATTTAAAAAATGACCAAAAAATTAGGCAAAAAAGGCACACAGAAAACCACAGATCACCCACAATGATATAAGGTGTTTCTAGGAAGAATATAACAACAGTCAGCAGCAGATTATCTTGTATGCACAATGGATTTTTCCATTAAATTTACTTTTTTCAATGTATTAAAGCTTAGAGCTTGAAGCATTTTCTTTTCTACGATGCATAGATGCACAAAACAGACCCAAATTATTATCATCCACACCTGTGGTATGAGGAACACCATGGAAGAAAGATTTGTGTTGGAAGCAAGAATTACTACACCTGACAAATGACCCACAGCACTTTATTTTTAAAGAATGCTGTAATATGAATGAGCTATCGGACAAAAATGAAATTATATACCTTAAATAATTTAGCTAGTCTGGGTGGTTTCGCCTGAAATGAATTCAGGAGCAATTTTATGAGTAAGTCTGCTCTCTTCTGCAAAAAGATCACATTCTGAAGAATGTATATGCTGGTGTATGCTTTAACCATTACTATAAAATCACCTTTCAACACTGTTTAGCATGTTTAGTGGTTTTTTTGCTTGTTAATGTCTTGGGCTGGGGGGTCTTTTTTTGTTGTTTTGGTTTCATTTTTATTAGAGCAGGCTTGCTAATACCTGGGGCCTACCTTTTTTTACTTATTGGGCATATCTTCTCTTGTAGTTGAACTCTCAACTTTCATGTGACACAGGGCTAGATCGTACCAAACCTGATAGTGGTTAGCTTAAGTAAGCAGAAACACATCAACATTTGCCAAACTGTGACACATGCATTGTCGGAAAGTTAAATGTATATAGAATGTTCATGCAATTTTACATATCCATGTAAGTTTTTATCTCATAAGTGTTCTTCCTCTACTTTCCTTTTCCTGTTAGTCTCCATCCCACAAAACAATAGATCACTATGGAGATGAAGAACACACTACTTTGGGTATTTTTTATCAGAGTGTACCCAAGATTTCCTTTGTTTCTAGGTTATTGTAAATGAAAAATTACTGCTCCTGTCCTCGAATATTTTATGAGGTGCGTATGCAATCGTCCTCTAATCTATTTCAGTCATAAAGAAATGGGCTAGCTTAAATAATTTAGACAGTAGCTACCCTGACTGATTCCAACTGAAATGAATTCAGGAGCGATTGCATTAGTAAGCCTACCATAAAATCCATGAAGGTCCTAATCTGCAACTCAGGGCTACACGTACAGCACCAGTTTTTCTCTGGCATGCCTAGAACAAGAAGTAGCCATCTTAAGTGGTGCACAACTGGTGCTCCCTCTTCCAGTTAGTGAAATGACCCCATTTCTGAATAATTAGCATAAAATAAGCAGTAAGAAAATGAAATAATAAGATGAAAGAAATAAAAAATACTCCCACATAGACCAAATTATCTCAATCATCTTTGTTAATGGGTATAAATCTGATCTTTTTCTGTGATCTTTTGTTCATTTCCCAGAAAACACAGGAAATTCTGATCTTTCAGTAACATGACACAAGGGAAAGTCCAACTCAAGGTGAAAAACTCCTCTGGGTCGAATGCTGTCTTTTGTGTTCATTTGTGATCTGCAAGCGCTTGACAGGAAATGAGCATGGTTGTGGCAGGACTTCTTCTCTTTGAAAAAAGTCTCAAAGCATTACTGATGGGAAGTTTAAAAAGTAGGGATCGTGTCTGAGCTGCAGTATAGTACTCAGCTCACCGTATCTGTTACTGTCTATCAAGCTCAAGAACAGAGCATTATTTTCATTTCTTCTTCTCTATGCTCTCAAGACAGCTTTAAACTTACTGCAGCATGAAAGTGGAGATTGAGAACTTTGCAAGAACTCCCAACAAGGCAAGAAACGACACAATAAACAATTATTATCTTTTATCTGTGAAGATGTTAACAAAAATTAAATTATGACAAAATTCTGTCATGTTTGCACCTGTTCAGTTCTTCTCCTGAAAAGTTCTATTAATTTTTTATATTGTTACTCTTTAATGTTGACATTGGTTTCTAAGAGTTTAATATATTTGAGAGAAAAACCTGTTCTTCTAAGCAATAGTCCACAAAATACTATGAGAACCAATCCAAAACTGCATGTAACTACAGTGCAATTAAACTACAAATGCAATTTTTCTGTTGACTTCTAAAGTGCCATTGGTAGTGTAGTTAATAAAAATAAAAAGAGAAGTTGGAAGACTGAATGGATATCTAAAAAATGCTTAAGAATATTGGACATTCCGTTATTATTAATAATATTTTTTTAATACATTCAAGGAAAGATGACCACTTCTGAAACTAGCTATAACAACTAGAGTTTATTTATTTTGCTTTTGTTTTATTTTGCTTTATATTAAATACTCCATGCAGAAACCTTACAGAGAGAAATCTAGTATTGAAAGAAAATTTCTAGTTTGCTGAAACCTCTTTCTTAATCAGCAGCAGTCACTGAAAAGTGTTATCTCATCTACGAAAAAGAAAATACCAGAATTTCTTCCTTTCATATTTTTTTAATCCTACCTCATTAGCTCTGCAACTAAACCTAATTTTAATAAATATTCTAGACCTGGATCTACTGAAAAAGAAACAGAGGTACTGTCAATATACAAATTGATATATGAAGTCTGTACATATAATGTCCTATATATACAGACACATATATATATATGTGTCTGTATATATAGGACATTAAAAAAATAGATATAGAACAAGATATAGAACTACATTTAGTAAGTACACAATTACTTCAAATAACATCAGTTTGCCTATAAATCTCCCCTTTAATGGTGCATTGCTTTGGTGAGTCATTCTTTCTGTTCTGTCAGAACAAAAACCACCAGCATTCATATTTTTATATTAAGAGACTTAAATAGAAAAATCAAGTCAGTCCACAAAAGCAGTCTTTCAAAGTATTAAAATGGCACCCCAAGATCACACACAGGAGGTTGATGTTTTAAGTATGATGATCAAAGTAGTACTTTTAACACAAAAATTCATGGCCTTACAGAAATAAATTGTGAACAGCAGTGACTTGTTGAGACCATATAGTTTGACCTTCTCTTGTTAAATATCAATGTCCTCCAAATCCCTTTTTCTTCTTTCTTCACATTTTTGAGACAAAATAGGCAGGTTAGCTTGATGTGCTAAAGGAAGTAAGAGCTTTGAGCAATTAAACACTGACAAATGAGATGTTGATGGGAAAACTGCATAATTTAATTCTGCTATTTTGTTGTCACTGTGATGCAGAATTAGCAAAGCAAATCAATATAAAAGCAAAGAAACTATTTTAATCATTCTCATCATAACTGCAAAAGTATTAAATACAGTTTTTCTTTTTCTTAATATGAATATAATGATTTGATTAAAAAAATGTTATTACATTGCATTAAGATAGTTGCAAGATAAAAATGCAAGTCTTTCAGAAAAAGTAAGTAACAATAGCAAAATGCTGAAAATTCTTCAAACACATTGGTAGCTTCTTAGCATTCATATAGAGTACAATGAAATTATAAAACTGTGAAACAGCCATTCTCTGTAGCTTTGGGTGAAAGGTATATTATCTTGAGAGCAAGTTGCTGGGATAGTTACTTGCAAATCACAATTGACTACATTCTCTGTTAATAAATAACATTTCTGCTGGGAAGCTATTATAATCTTACAAGAATCAAAAATTGTTCTCCAAAAACCTATTCTATGTCTCTTTGGCCCCTCTGGTTAAATGACAATCTGTTCTTTTGAAGATTTTTGATAAGAAAATGCTGAGGAGGAAGGATTGTGACATTTATTTAGTCTCTAAACAAAGTAGCCAAGGTAATTATTTTTTGAGTATTGAAAAAAATTGCTTTAAATTCTAGTGCCACTTCATGATAACAATAGAAAAAATACAAATATTTGCAAAGTAGTGGTTTAAAGAAATAAAAGTGCAGAATAGTTTTGTAAAACATGTTCTCAAGCCTTTTACAAAAAGATCAGAGGAGCACATAGTATCTACTTAGATTGTGCAAATGAAGTGTTCATTAATTAAGAATCTGAAAATAATGTTCAACATCTAAAATATGAGGCATTTCCTTTTTTTTTTTCATTAGGATGATAAAGCAAAATAATAGAAATTAAGGATGTAATCATTATGGCTTCAGATTTTAAAATTCTGCTTCAGAGATAATGCAGAGATACAAAATTTGGAGGTTTTGTTCACACTACTTTACATTGAATAAATGCCCTAAATTACTCTCTGCAGAAACCTATATTGCTCCCAACTATCATGGAAGCATGGGGAAACAAACCTTGTGTATTCAAAGTTAGCCTTTTAAATACCGAACTCCTTTACACCTCTCCCAAGGGAAATTCTCATTCACTGATGGAACACGTAAAAAAAAAAAAAAAAAAAAGTGTTTTACATAAGTTAAACATTGTAGCTACAGCACACACTAATTTCACCTTAAGGCTGACTTTTGGGCTGTTGAAAACAGTGGACTCTGTCAAATGTGATAAAATGTGTCACCTTGAATTCCACAGGAAAAATAGATCTCAATGAACATTGAGGTGCAGTGTCAAAAGCAGCATTACATTCACTAAGATTTGGTGTCTCATTACAAACCTGCAAAGCTTCAAATCTAGGTATGCTTTTAGTCGTCAGATTTCTTAATGATCATGAAATATACTGTATTGAGGCATGTGACAATTTTTTTATTCACTAAAAAAATATCAGACAGAACAAAGAAAAAATATCAGCCTTTTATCCCTAGTTGGATTTCACCTAAACATAAAATACTCTTACAAAGAAATTATTAATTTTGCTTCAGCATGAACTAGAGAGCGGTAATCAGTAAACAAAGCCTGGAATTAAACTGTATTAAACAGAAGATGATTTTACAAGTAGAAAAACCCAAATATGTTTCAGTCAGTTTGTGCAGGTGTTAATTTTTGGTTTGTTAAGTTTGGGGTTTGTTACTAGGTTGTGGAATAGAAGGATGATTGTTTTGAAACCCCTGGAGAGAACCAGATGACAGAGTTTCAGAAAAGCTAAGAACCTTTCTAAACAAACACACTCCCTGCAGAGAGAATCAGAGCTGTTGATCTTCTCAGCAAAAACACTACCTAAATGTAGCCACGGTTAATTATATCCTGTTGACAAGAGGCACCTAAAACACCATGCATTTTATCATCATGCAATAGCATACAAATGACAAGTTTTGACAAGTATCTATTTGTTGTTTTCAGAATTTGCATTGAATATGACAAGTGTACTTTAACTATTTTGCCTCAGTGCTATTTAGTCAATCATCCTTTACTTCTGAAGTTAATTTTAGATCAGATAAACATGCCCAGATCTGCAGCTTGTGTGATATCAATAAAAGTTTCAGGTCTTAGGCAGAACATTAACACAGTGGTTGTGCCCTAAGCTATCAAACACTTGATTAATGCTTTTACATCCACAAGAATAATAGAAAGGGAAGACTTTTGTTTCATGCTGTAACTTCATTCATTGCAGGAGAACTATATCATTTTTTACCCCCTGTGTTCTGATGAAAGCAGAAACTGATATTGGTGACATAGATGACTAAAGAAATAGTATTCATGATCAAAGGACCATTTTCAGACTAGAAAACTCAGGCTCACTTTTTTTTTTTTGAAACAGATACTTAGAAAAGCAGAGGAAGAAGGAAAATTATAAAGATGAAAGAAATCTCAAAGTATTGCCCTTTACTATATTGCATATAAGAAAAACAAAATAAAGCAAACAGTCAAGGTTGAGGAATGTAGCATACTTCAGTAACTGTTTGCACGCTTTCTTTAAAGAATGATGTTCAGACCCTCATGAGTGCTTGAATTTTCTTAAGCAGTAGTGTTGGTATCATAGTGAGATGGGGGAGGACCAAAGGACAACCAGATAAGCCTCTTGACTTGCATTTCATGAACATATTTTTGTTTCACAGTCTCATATATCTCTTTCACTGTCATGTATTTTAATGAAAGATCTTCTACTGTGTTGCTTCTTTCAACCAGAAGCCCCTCTAAAGCACTAAAGTCCTTTCACTCCCAAAGGAACATTGAAATTGATAGATTAGGCTGATTTACTATGCAACTGGTGATTTTTAGCACTGTGAAATTATTGTAAAGTAAGATAAAATCAAAACCTAAACCTGAAAAAAAACAGTATGGACAATTGTAAGTAAAAAAATTCCAAATTATACAACATGATAAAAGTCACCTAGAAACAACAGAAGCACAGAAGTCAGAGGAGGAGATCTCCCTGTTTCCTGTTATTGCTAGCCTGAGCAATTCTTTCTGGAAGGTAAAAGGTACATGCTTAAGAAGCAGCAAGTTATGCTTTGTGCAAAAATCAGTAATTATCAGAGTTTCCACTCTCCACTTTGCTGAAACAAGAAAGGCTGTCCTCCACTGTCAAGCATTGCTCTCAAGATTCCAACCTTACTTGCTATAAAGCTGCAGGTTTTTCTTTATGCCCTTCTAAAAAAATATTCTTAAATGAAAGGTCAATAAAATGGATATCTGTTAGCTTATAATTGGCACATACAAGTCTACAGTTCCAAAAATAAAATCAGATTCCCCAAGCATTAACATTTAACTTGTTCATGTTTTATAGAAGAAATATATTTAATATGTAAACATATTTAAACTAAATTGACTCCCTTTCAGTACAATGTGGTTTTAGTTCTGGCCAGGACTTAAATATTGTCAAAAATAGTCTTGTTTCAGTATTTCTGATGGGCATGGAAACCAAAAATACTAAAAATTTTGTTTATTAAAGGTTCACCAGTTAGAGCTGGAGTTGAAGCAAGGTTCAGATAACTTTCAGATAATCATATATATTTCAATAACAGATTGGAGAATTTGTCATTCTCCAATCACATTGATCTCAGGTGAAAGAAATGTATATAATCTTTTAAAGAGCATATTTTAAGCATCTGTTTTCTTGTGTTACAGACAAATAAGTTTGGGGGTTTCTGGCTTTGTTCCACTGTTTCTAGTAAAGATACAATTGAAATGTTGTTCAGTTCTGTGTGTCAGAAACTATTGCCTCCAACTGCCTGTGAGCAATTCTTCTACAGTGGCAATTGTGCTGCTCATACAGCAGCTGAATCTGATAGAGAGGTCTTGCACTCCCATGTTGGCTTGGGCTATTTTCCTCTGTGCTTTTCTTTCTGTCTTTTTAATAATGCAGTCATGGTTCAGAAAGATGTAAGGTAACAAGACTAAAGGACACTCCAAAGATC
Source organism: Fringilla coelebs (assembly GCF_963513975.1). Lineage (NCBI taxonomy): Eukaryota > Metazoa > Chordata > Aves > Passeriformes > Fringillidae > Fringilla > Fringilla coelebs. The sequence goes on along the minus strand of NC_140029.1, from coordinate 22,758,326 downwards.
TCTCTGGTACCCATGCTGCAGTAGTGATAGGCATGTTACCATACAATGGTGGTTTGCTTAGAATTTCCATTCTTCTTCAATAGAGCAGGAACCAACAGAAACAGAATAGGCAGCAGATGTTAAAGTCAATATTTTAAAACCCTTACCTTGTTTTTGCTTGCCCAGTATCTGTTTCCAAGGAAACAGAAGAAGAAGCCGGAACCAGTGGTGAAGCACAATAAAAGCAAGCTATCCAGCCTTCAGTTGCTGGCTTCTTCCCTGTTTTTCCAGCTCCTGAACCCTCATCTGACAAGGCCCCTGATAGTTTAGAATAACATAAAAAATGAATATAATTTTACTCAACACCTATTTGCATATAAACAAAAGGGAGTTGGCAACACAGTTGGTTTTCAAGATGGAGGTTTTTAACTGACCATGGACTGGGGAACAGAGTTTGAAATAAGAGCACATGTGGACCCAAGAGATAATATTTTGGTGTGTAAGTCAGAGAAAATTAAAGCAAAATAGCATTAAAGACTCTTCCATTAAGTACAAGACAGAGAAACAGGAAGAAAATTGGAGAGTTAATTATTTATTACTTTTGAAGTGTGTTTACTCTCCAGATGTCCCCTGGCTAACCAGGGGGATGTTGTTTCATTTTTTCACCTGTGGTGTATGCACTGTCTAAGATGAAATATAGGGATTTATTAAAACTTGACCACTTCTGAGTCTGCTTAATTTTCAAACAAAATTTAAAATTCTGATGCAAACTGAGCTGCTCGGTGTGCACATGACAAGGTCAACAGTTACTCCTACAACACCTTTGCTTCCAGAACACACACTGAATATCAGAAAAAGTGTTTACACATTTTACTGAACAAATGGTTTTCATTTCAGACTTTTTCTTTTAAGGATAATTACTTTTATTCAGAATAGCTGTTCATTATTCCTCTCACTATTTTTGGCTAAGGAAATTTATCTTGCCTTATATACTACACTGCACTGTACAAAGTTGGTAAGAATTCAAATATTTTTAGTTTGGACAGTTTCATGGTAGTTAATGTACTTATATATGACACCTAAATACATATATTGGTACCAATGAATATAGAAACAGGAGCTCTACACTTCAAGTAAATACAGAGATGTCTATTTGCTCCCAAACTGGACTCAAATTTTCATCTTCAGTGATTACAACTGAGTCAGATTTGCTCCTGGCTTCTGAAAGCTGAATTCTGCTTGACATTAGAAAGTTACTGAGATGGGATTACTCTTACACTCGCACACAGAATGGAATGTAAGACAACAATGTGGTCTCAACTGCAGTATAGCAATGTCAGAAACAGATAGATAGATAGATAGATAGATAGATAGATAGATAGATAGATAGATAGATACTCAAGCAGCAAAAGGGCTTAAAAATATTCTCTGAAACCCATCATAGCAATATTGCATCTATCATAATCTCTTCTGCAGTATGAAAATCCCTGGAGCCTCATGAATATTCCAGTCTTGTTACATCAGAACTGTTGCTTTCCCAAGTATCCTTGCTAGGAAAGTATTGATTTGCAAGTAGCTAATAAGCCGGATTCATGCAGTTGAGTTTCTAATTTATGTATGTGCTACCTATATTGTACTTTCAGAAATTCAAAATATTCAACAAATATTCTTTTAAGCTCCAATTTCAATTTACTAGTTCTGTCATAGGGGCTAGTTTGTAATGAATTCTGGAATACTTCAGCATTTTGTCCACATCAAAGACTTTTACAGATTTAGTTTTATTCTATATGATATGGCTTCATGTCAAGTCCAAAAAACATCCACTTGTCATTGTAACCAGTACATAGGAGAAGTAACAAGAACGATGGGCAAAACACCTTATAATAAGAAGCTTCTGTGTACTGCTCCTAAGCTGGAAGATTCCTATGGAGGAGGGAAAAATGCAAACTGCATCTCAGAAATATGATAATTTATACTTGTGTGGTTAGAGATACTGGCAGTAATTTTTATTTACTTTCATCCAGCTGATTTTCATCTTCCTTGACAATGTCCAAGAAATTTGTAATTTACACGAACTGGAAGCCTAAAACATCTATAAATTCACTAGTATTTATCAGACAATGTAAACTTTAGAAAGTATATTGAATTTAAGTTACCAGCTGCTGACAGTAGGGGTCCACAGCCTGGTCTCTGAGTAAGGGCCAGGACTGCCCTGTGCTGGACACAGATGCTTCCAGACAGCTTGCAGGGTACAGCTGAGCACTTCAGCCAAACTGGTGGCACCTCTAGGAAAACACATTTAAACAATGTCATCAGAAAGAACAAAAAGAGTGAGAAGCCCCATGACAAAGCAGATGCCTACACTGCAGTCCACAGAGAATGCCACAGCAGAGCAGGTGGTTTGGTATTCTTGAAGGAACTGTGGCCCATAGAAAACCAATGCCAGAGAAGGGGAAACGAAGATAATGTTCTGGTTTTGCCTGGGGTAGAGTTCATTTTATTCACAGCAGCTAGTATGGGACTGGGCTATTGCCCTGAAAACAGTGTTGATAATATTGAAATATTTGAAATATTTGAAATATTTAAAATATTTTTGTTATTGCTGAGCCATTTTTTCACAGCATCAGGGTCTTTTCAGCCTTTCACCCCACCCCACCAGCAAGGAGACTGAGAATGCAAAAAGAGTTGGGAGATTACATAGTTGGAACAGCTGACCCCAGTTGAACTCTGGGATATCCCACACCATATCACATCATGTTCAGCATGTAAAGCTGGGTGGGAAGGAGGAAAAGGAGGAGTGTAGATGGATGTTCAGAGTGAGTGATGGTGTTTTCTTCCCAAGTCATTGTTACACAGGGTAGAGCCAGGCTTTACTGAAGATGGCTAAAATCCTGCATGGTGATGGGAAGTGGGAAATTAATTTCTTGTTTTGCTTAGCTTACATGCACAGCTTTTGCTTTACCTATTAACCTGTCTTTCAACCCATGAGTTTTCTCACTTTCATGCCTCTGATTCTCTCTCCCATCCCACCAGCTGGAAGACTGAGCAAGTGGCTCTGTGTGTATTAGCTGAGTTTAAACCATGGCCTCTAAAAAGGAACAGAGAGAAAAGACTGTATTTTGACTGTAGTCCCCCAGGTTCCCCTGCACCTCTGGGTAGAGGCAGAGTCATGGATTAAAGAAGGTAAGAAGAAGTAGTCCTGGAAGAGGGGGGAGCATATTTGAAAAGCTGTTATTTCACTGTTCATCTTTGTTTTTCATGACCCAAATATATTTTAGTCGTTACTAAATTAAATTATTTTTCTTCAAGTCAAATATGGTTTGCCTGCAATAATAATTTGCAAACTATCTCCCTATCTTTATCTCACTGTATTTGTTTTCACATCTTACTTTCTCTCCTTCTACAACCAAGGAGGGAGAGTGAATGAGCATCTGGGTGGGTGTTTGACTGTTGGCCAAAACTAACCCATGACAGGGGAAGTAAATTCAGCAATGATGGTAATTAAAAAAAAAAAAAAAGACAATATTGAAAAATATCTATTTTAAATGGTGGTTTATACCTAAAAAAATGTGTACTCAAAATATCAGTCAATCTACTTTCACTGACTTCAATATGGCCACTCAATTTCAGAGCACTCACACAAGGAACTTTTACAAAATTCTGCATAATTATACTTCAAAAGTGGAAAACAGAATAGAAAAAGAAAAATATTGGACAATCAGGGTTTCAAAAGTCCATACAGAATAAACTAGCATAGGTTAGTATTACAGCGCTCATTTCTGATTCCAGTGGAAAGTTACCCCCTGCACAATGTGGTTGTCAATGACTACAAAAAATTGTGACTACTGTAAATAAATATCTGCTGAAATTCCTCCTGCTTTTATTAGGTTTCAGTTGGTACATAATCCACATAATTTACAGTCCAATCAACTTACATATTTAGTTTTTCTAGTAGATATATACAGTGTGTTTTGTATTTATATGTGTATATATGTATATCTATGTGTGTATCTATCCTCCATACATACTTACATTAAAAAATAGTTGTTTTCTAAATATTTATTATTTGTGTTCTAAATACCCATGTGAATTAAAATTAGGTTGAGTTCAGTGTTACTTAGTTACAATTATCTTTAACTAAATTATGTTTAGGAGATAATTTATATGCTAGTTTAAACTTGAAAATATCTTTGATTAAATTATCTAAAGTTCTTTAGCTCATTTCTTAACTTATTGATATTCTGTCCTTCAAATGAAAGCTGTGTGAAAGCTCCAGTGTTTATACATTTTAAGCAAACCTGGTTTGACACAATATACTGCCCTTCCTTTCCTCTTCAGTAAATTCATTTCATTTCTATGTATTTCTATGGAATAAGTATATTCTGTGAAAGGTAAGGACCCTCAGCCATCCCCAAAACTAAATACATTGCAAAGCAGGTAGTGTGAGGACTTAAAGAAAACCATGAACTGTCTCAAACACTGTCCAAGCAAGTACCCATACATAACAGGAAGGCATTAATTCCAGATCTAAATGGAGAATGGAGGTGGACGTTTGGAATTAGCACACTGGATAAGATTCCAATGTGCAAACCAGGAAAAGTGCTGATGAAACAACATGATTTCATGCCTGGTGAGGCAGATCTGGGTGACCTATCTGGACAAAAATCCCCTCCCCCCCAACAAATTTTGACAAAAGAAAAAGCTGCTTACACACATGTCAGTTCAAGTTATGAGAATGGCACCTATGCCTCATGGATATCCATGACTTTGTATAAATTGGAACTTCCTGAAGAACATTTGGGAGCCACCACCACTGAAAAACTCAGGGTGGTGGACCAGCAGAATGCTGCAAGAATCCATGTGCTGGTGATATCTTTTGTTAAATATCTGTTTTTCTCTCTCTCTTTCATTCTGTCACTCTCTTTCACTTCCTCCCCATGCACTCCCCCTTTCTATTCCTCTCTTTCTCTTTCTCTCCCTCTCACACCCCTCTTACATTCACTGTTAAATAAAATCTGTACTATGTACTATTGACTTTTGCATGTGGTTTCATTTGTACCTTTGTTTGGCTAGAGAAATCTCTTAATAAGCAGATCCTAACAGGAAGATCTAGATTCGTTGTATAGCTCTCTTACCAAAAATATGGGCTTACTTGGTTTTCCTCTTATCAGAGTATATACCTCAAGACTTAATTGTTTGGAATAAACTGATGTTGCAGTCCTGCACCTCTTTGGCTTGGCACTGTTTTCTTTGAAGGAAACCAGTCGTTCTGCAGAAACCAAAGATTTAGACCTGTAATTAACAACACTGAGTATTTCAAATTGTTAAAGACCCTCTTAGTATAGGAGCATACTGATACACATTAAATAAGCTGCTCCTTTACTCTCATAAAAAGTCATTAAAAAGTGGATGTGATTTCAAAGCCCCTAGAAGAAGTCATCCAAATGTCTCCATACAGAGATTAATAAAGTTTCAAGAAAATACTCCTGACAGACAATGTGAATACCTATAGAACAGGAAAGATTGGAGTCTGTTGTGGCTGTGGTAGCAGCTACAGCAGTATCCACCAATGAGCAAACCTTTGTAAGTAGACCTATGTCTACTTACAAAGCTTATTGCTTATCCAGCAATGAGCAAACCTATGTAAGTAAAAATTACCCAAGTAATACAGAACCACAGTTTAGTAGTACCTGCTTAAAGATATGATTTTTTAAGTTCTTTTTGTCACTGGGAATTTTTTTATAGTCTAAGGACTATTTGATATTTTGCAAGCCGTTCTGTATCACATTTCTCACTTCATCTTACATTACTTCAGTTTTCTATTGAGGATGTTCACCTCAAACAAATCAGATAGAAAATTAATTTACCTGAAATTTAATGTTAGAAATTATTTTCCTCTTTTTGAAAACTATCAAGCATGTTATTTTACATTGCTCAGACTTTAGCACTCCAGTGGGAAAATGTATTCTCCCAATTCTCCCAGTGCTTTTGAATCATGTAAACTGTAACAGTTAGCACTTAGGGAAAAAGGAGAACTTAGCGACCCACGGAGTGATCATTATCCTCTTGACTCTTCAGAGGAAGCATCACCTGAGCATGGAACATATTCTGTGTTTGCAGAGAAAAAGTTTTCCACTCATCAACACCATTGCTATTTGGGATGTTAGAGATTATCTTAGACATTTATGTTGAGCTGTCACCAGACAGATGTGAACAACACCTTTAAGTAAGACTAGTTATCTGCTTTGGGGCAACTGAATTGAGACCATTTGAAAACTGCAAGTTACAACTCTAAAACCCTCTTTGGTGTTCCTTGGTGCTCTCTAGCATTTGAGCAATGTCCTGGTTATAATGTTCACAAAGATGACTTTCCAAAAAAGATTAAGGAATTCCTTGGCTCTCTATCTTCCTCAGAAAGAACGAAAATTACATTCTGTCTTCTACTGTTCCAGATTGCAAGGCAAGATGTATTCTATCGCCATCTGTATGGCAGTTGTCTGGTGTCAAGTGGGCAATGCTCCTTATCTCTCATCCTGAGTGATCATAATCAACAGGGGACATCTGCTGATAAGGGGCTATTGAATGTCACCACATGACTGATAAGAACTATAGCATCCCACTGTGAGATGCTCTGCCCAGAGGGAGGAGCCAAGCAGTGCCGTGCAGATATAACCTGCAAGGTTCTGACACCAAGACAGCCTTTGCTCCACTGGACTCTCCAGAGGAACAGCAGCTGCTTCTACTTCCACGGATCTGCGGAGGAAGAATACACCCCTTTCCTACAGGACTCCCCTGCTCCAACAGAACCACGCCTGACACTCCAGGAGGACTGCAGCCCCTTTTCCAACCGGACTGCTACCAACACCCTGACCCACAGGGTGTCAAGTTGAGTTCTGACTCTGTCAGTGTTGTTCTAGTGTATTGCATTGTTGTATTTTATAATTTTATTTTCCCTTCCCTATTAAAGAACAGTTATTTCCTGCTCCCATGTTTTTTGCCTGAGAGCCCCTTATTCATAGCAATTCGGAGGGGTGGGGAGGGTTTGCATTCTCCATTTCAGGGGAGGCTCCTGTCTCCTTTAGCAAGCAACTGTCTTTCCAAACCAAGACATCTACCTTTGCTTTTAGCAGATAAATCAATCCCACATTCAGTTTTTTACAATAGAAAACTGGAATTCAGCTCAATAATAAAGACACATGTGAATATCTACAGGTAAGATGGTGTCTAAGCTTATAGTAATATCAGCATGGAGTAGTTGGAGAAGTTAGCAAAACTAAAGAATCACAAAAGCATCTCAGCTGAAAAGGTCTCTGAATTCCATGGACTCAGAACCTGGATTGCTATGTCCTTGGTCTGGAAATGTAGACTACTATCTCATGTGGACATTCCTCAGGATATCCATGTCAGGGCACTGCAGGGGCCTGCTGCCCACCAGGGCAGTCGCTAAGGGCAGCTGTGGCAGGTCCTCACTCCAGAAAATCTATCCCACAGCATGTAGCAAGGAAAAAGGGCTGGAACTGGGCTGGGAACATTGACCATGGCCAGTGATTCCTTGGTAAGACCGTGGTGATAGGGCAACGCCAAGGTTGAGGCAAGAACCTTTTCTGCGGACTGGAACCAGGCAGGGTCTACAGGACCCATGGCAAGAGCTAGGTATGTAGTGATAACAGAGGTCATATGGGGTTAACATAAAAGACTTAAAAGCCTGACCAAATCCAAAGTAGTGAGACACAATGGGAGTGCTTCAAGGGGAGCGACCACTGATGCGTCTTCCATCTCTTTCTTCAAAATGGCTTTTATCAACTGTCTGCATTTGGGATTAAATGCTATCTCAGAAAACTGGGGCACATTCTACCTCACTCCTGTTGTTCAGCTAACATGCAGATAGGAATGTATAAGTCATAGGAGCAAGGGAGTGCAGGGTTACAAAATTCTAAACCCTGCCTAAGGATGGAATTATGTGATTCTGATTTATAGAATTATATTTAATGTATTTTATATTAAAAAAAATGCTAAGCTTACATCTACAATAGATGGAAACATTTAATTTTCTCACCAAGCCAGACAGAAAGTACAGAGACAAAATATGCAGTCAGATAAATATGCATATATAACATTTTTGGTTGCCTAGGATTTGGGCTTCTTTCTATTTACCACAGACAAGATTAGATGCTTATCTGAGTTGACACGGATTTTATTGCTGGGGCAAATGATTATATTTTAAATGATGTTGCACCCGACTTTATCTGTACTACCAGAACTACATATTCAAAGCAAAAAAGGAAAAAAAACCAAGTAGTATATGTTCATGTTAACCCGTAAGTATTTGCCTGAAAATCTTTAAAATAGCGAGCAATGAGATAACGAGAATTGTTTTGTATTTTTAACAAACTGTATCTTCCTTTCATTTTTCTACATCTTTGTGAGCAGTCTTCTTTTGATTTGGGAGTAATGCAATGTGACAAGATAGCCACCAGCCATGCCAAGCTAAGCTCGCAGTTTCAAATGATATAGTATTTTGCAAAACGTGTGAAAATGCATGTAAAGGTTCACACAAAATGTGCCACCTTTTACTGCTTGCAATGAAACTGCAGTGAGCAGAGCTGGCCTTATACTCCCATATGACACAAAGCCATATTCCTTCTTACACTACTTCATACATCCATGTATAAAACATGAATGTTTTGGAATGTCATGGTCCCCAGCCGTCAATAAGTATAAGATTGCCATTTCGGTTTTAAGATCTTCAACATTTATGAACTTATTTTTTTTTTAAATTCAGCAATTTATGTGGATCCCATCTGGTGCTGTGGTCACAGATGGCCTTGACAGCAGCAGGGGCATGGAACAACAATGTGTTGTGGAAGACAGAACTGCAGGTACCCAGCATAGACACAGACACTTTTCTTCACAATATATCAGGCTCAGTGAGTCCTTTTGCTGTTGAGAGAAAATTATTAAGGTTCTCCTAATAATTTCTTATATTCCTTAAATACTGCAATTGTTGGTATAGGTGAAGAGTGGCACTTCATTACAGCATTGAAGTTGTCTAATCTGGGTCAGTCTAAGAACCCTATGTGATCAGTACATCACAAAAAAGTGTTTAATAACCACCTTTTCCATTAGTTCTACCTAAAGGAGTTTTAGCTTAGTTAAGGTTTTATCTTTGAAAGCTATGAAGTAGCCTTAGATTTATATATATAATATTAAATATCTGCTTGGAATGAAATGTAATAAAACTGCTGTTGATATCCCTCTAAGAAAAGAATTAGCTTAAAGAAAAAACAACAAAACGACCAACACAGTTCAGAATTTGGTGTTGATGCATTTTTTCTTGATTGAAAACCCACTAATATTAGGCACTAGAATTCTATTTTTTCTTGAAACAAGCCTCTTCTAATGAAAATGTTTGTTTCAAGAAAAAATCAGTCTGTAACTAATTTCTTTGTCAAACCACAACAGTTTAATGCAACTAGTAATCAAGTTCTGATATACATCTAAGGAAAAAATTACACTTTACACATTAGGGGAAAAGTTATTTTGTTTTGCAAAATAAACAGTTATCCCCAAATATTTTTGTGGTGGGAAAGACAGCATTTCTTTACTCCTCCTGAGAGAGAGAGAGAAGTTTATTTTCCATTTAGATAGTTAAAATTTCTTTAGGCAAAATCTTGTGCAACCAAATCAGTCACACTCTGACGTCAGCATGATGGCAAATGCCTTTCTTCCGTGACATACTGTCACATTGCTCACTGCAATGGATTTAGTCAACTCTGCAAATCATTTTTCAGAGAGCATCTCTTAGCCAACTAAAATGAAGTGGGTTTGGGAATCAGAGGAAGGAAAAAATAAATATAAAAATATTCTAACAGTTTAAAAGAACTGCTTCAACTAGTTTCTTTTTTGTATTTCAGTCTTTCTTGACTGAAAAATTTGCAGGAAAACAGAAGGGTTTGTTATCACTGGCAGTGTTTGCTGTAAAAATTCCTCTTTCCGTGACAATAAAACAATTTCCAGGGAAAATGAAATTATCAGAAATTTCAGAAAGAAAGATATACAAACCTTTTTCTGTGCAGATGCATTATTATGGACTGATTCTCCAAATCAATGACCATGTAAAAAGTATCAGTAAAATAAGATAAAAAACAAACAAACAAATCAAGCAAACAAACCTTAAACCAAACCAAAACAAAAGAAAAAAACAACTACAAAGTTTGTTGTGTCCTTTAAGTTGCTTTGAAATGCTCTGCCCGTCAGCATGTAAAAAACTGTATTTTATTGATATCTTATATTTTTATAAACTTATTACTTATTACTACATGATTATTACTGATGTTTGAAAAATAAATATTTTTGTCTATGTATGAGTCTTTTGGGGAGATTACCTTTGGACCTCAGTTTGTGAGAATCTGAGAATCATGACTGATGATTTAAGGATTAAGAAACAAGGTGGCCATCTTATTGTGCTCAGAGATAAAGAAAAGGTGTGTCTTCAAGCAAGAAGAATCAGTGGGAAAATCAAAATACAAAAGAAATTTAATGGGTTTTTTTCCTACTTCAAGCAGTAAATAAAATAGACAATGCAAAAATGTGTCCAAAAATTATTTTCCTTTTTCTGCACAAGCATATTTTTAAGGACCTTACTTTCTCAACAGCTCCCCATAACGACACATGTTGAAAGATTAACATTGCATAGCTGCAAGTATTTCAGAATGTGTCCTCTAAGACATTTTACTAAGAAAATGGCAGTTTTCATGTAATATGACCCTTAATTTTTAGACATTTATAAAACAACTTATTTTTTTGCATACATCTACCCTGTTTGGGGGTCTGAATTTGATTACTTTATTCCTAAATGCTCACAGATGGCATTATGAGAAAGATGGTCTAAGGTACAAATAAAAATTCACAGGCATGCTGAAGCTCATTTGATTGAGAAAATGTTGTTAGAAAAAGCTGAGTTGTCAAGCAGAGAGATTAAAAATTCAAATTTTTAATAGAGGTTTCATCAGGAAAAGAAAGGAAGATAAATTAAACCTTAATTGATTGTTCAGAAGCATCAGCCTGAACGTAGGTAGAAACACTCAGTAACTGTGAGAGCAGGAGTCTTGGAAAAACAAGTGGTCATGATTTCTGCTGAAAATGGTACAAGGAGAATGTGCTATGCACATTATCTGAAAATTTGAATCAAACATAACTAATGCTTTTACACTGAATCCTTAATCCAAAGTATTGGGACAGAGGGAGATGGAGATTGATTTGCTACTTAAACTGTGTATGAATGTACTCTAACCTGAAACTGGAAATAATTGACTAATCTGTCAAGAAAATCTATTTAAAACCCAACTGTGACATTTAGCTGCTCTTTCAGTGGTAAGTGGAAACACGCTCTTGTTGATGTAAGACTATATCACTATTGCACACCTCAAAATTCTACATAATTGAAGCCATAGTCTGTATGAGGATTGCTCTGAATTACTATATCATTTTCAGGAGTAACAATTGCTTGGGTCTTGAAAGGTCAAAAAATTTTTATATGAAATTCAAAACTCTGTTTAGAAGAAAGCCAGGACATACCCATAATTTTGAAGGTTTCTGGTTAAATTTTCTCTTTCAGTCCAAATGCTTTTCAAGGGAAGCTTGACGTATTGGAAAGTGCCAGTCAGAAAGGAATGTAATTATTAAGTGCTACATTTAGATACTGAAAGACTTTCCCATTTGAGTAACAAACCAGTTGAGTGTGGAAAGCATTGCTTGGAAAAAGAAAAGCCAATTATTAAAAAAAACAGAAAACATATCAGAGACATATAATATAGTTCCTTATATGTAAATCTCAGTTGAATGCAGTAAATTTGGCTATGAGGCTAAGTCTGCATTTTTTTTTCTGAAAAATATCACTATCTTTGGGTGGAGAATAGCAACAGGGACAGAGTGTCTAGGACATGGAAAAAACCTGGGGGAGATTGGAAATCTTACTTTGTCTATAAGGTAGAATTAACTTTGAATTAAATTCTTAAGAATACTTGGGAACTACAATGTGCAGATTTGACTCTTTAATACCCAGTGCAGAGGCAATGAACTAATAACCCAGAGATTGTCTGAGAGGAAGAAGAAGAAGAAGAAGAAGAAGAAGAAGAAGAAGAAGAAGAAGAGGAAGAAGAGGAAGAAGAGGAAGAAGAGGAAGAAGAAGAAGAAGAAGAAGAAGAAGAAGAAGAAGAAGAAGAAGAAGAAGAAGAAGAAGAAGAAAAAAAAGAAGAAAAAGAAGAAGTTTTTTGGTTGGTTGGTTGGTTGGTTGGTTGGTTGGTTGGGTGGTTGTTTGGTTGGTTGGTTGGTTGGTTGGTTGGTTGGTTGGTTGGTTGGCTGGCTGGTTGGTTGGTCGGTTGGGTCTTTTTCCTCTTTCCTTTGGAGAAATAAATGTTTGTAAAATCAAGTATTGCATCGCTAGTTCTCTTGCATATGATCTCACCTGGAAAGTAAAAAACATAATATCCCAATAAAATGACAGCCAGCAGCAATCTGCACTGTTGTAGAAGCAGAATCTATTTCTGAGGAGTGGCTAGGAGGAGAGTGCCTGGGCTGATCAATCTGTCTGTTAGTAACAGTGACAATCAGATTTCCAGAGTGATTTTCTGCATATCAACAGTGATGTTCCTGCATCAATCTAGAGTGGAATATTTTGGATTATTCTGGATTTTGATCTCTCTTGATCTGTCTCTGTATTTTGTGTTATGATCATTCTTTTGCTCCACAGGTTTTAACAAGTGAAAAATAATGAAATTAATAATGAAATAATTTTATTTAATGAGAAAAAATAGAAATATTAAACACAAAAAAGGAAGGACTATGGATTATAGTGTCTATTCATTTTAGAAATAAAAAAATTCCAAATAATTACTAAGAGTAAGACTTAAAGCACGCAGCCTCTTATTTAAATATAGACATAAATTACCAGGGTAGATAAAGGCACAACAATTGAAAACAAGCATTAATATATATAGGTAACAGCATTTTCAGTAGTCACTGCAGAAGCTATAAATCAGGTATTTGATCAACAGTATTCTTGACTCAGCTTGCAAAAATAAAGCTAATGAAAACACCAGTCTGTTCCTCGCTAGCTTCATGTTTTGACTTATAAGAAAAATACCTAACTTTAGGTTGTGTATCAACAAGCTGCTGAACTTAGATGGACCAAAAATAAACTACATCAGAGCAAGTTAGGCTTTTTAGCACAAAACACATATATGGATAACCTCACCAACCTTCTTTATCTCCAGAGTAGATTTTAGGACAAAAAACTTCATTACTAAAACCAACAGAAGGAGTTGAGAAAACCAGAGGTAAACCTGCAGTATTTTTCTTTGAGGCTGCCAGTGTTTGCACAGTGAAGAAGGCTGGGGCACAGTTTTATGCACTGGCAATTAAGCCTAATGTCAATTCATTAGAAAGTTTTTTGCTGCCTGGCTCCATTCAACAGCTGTCTCCCACACAATGCAGGCTGAAGTCAGAGTGAGGGACAGCACATACCCCAGGCTATTCCCCTGAAGAGATAAGGCCTCCCTGTTCTGTGACAGGGTATTATCCCAAAGGATGTTCTGCTTGCACTTTTGACCACCACATAAAGGGTCCTTCATGTTGAAGAATGGCACAGCCTGAACAACCATTCTTAATCCAGCACTAGAAACATCCTTCTGTTTGGTTTTGAAGGTTTTCTAGAAGGAGTTAACAAAACAAAAGAAACTTGCCAACAAAACACAACCCTCAAACCATTAAAATAAAGAATTGTTAAGTAAATCTAATTTCAAAATAATCTATTGAAGGGATTTGACTTCTGTTTCAGCTGGTGAATAGTTTTCACTTCAGAATACGAGGCAGGATTCAGTTACCTTACACATAGGCATTCACTTTCATTTCAGAAGAACCTGGGTCTCCCACAGGTGCTAAATCTTTTATTCGTGTTCCATGCGAGCACTTTGGATATTTAAGGTCTCCCAAGTGGCTCTGGAGCCTATGTGGAGGCAATCAAATGTAGCCTGCTTGCCCAGCTATTTATGCAGCAGCATTTCTCAAAATAATGTGTTGCACACAATCAATCTTCACTTGTCTTCTCTCTACATCTGGTGCAATGCAAGGCATTATACCTCCTTTTCACTGTTTTCTGCTAAAATAGTCTCATATATGCTGTGCTGTTAGAACATATCTTCAGGTTGCAAGAATAGTTTACTTCTCCTGAACTGCCTCACCCACAGGCCTCAAAGATATCCACTTGTAAATTATTCAATAGCATCTATTGTTCACTTTAACCTCACATCAAAAAGGATATGACTAAATGAAGGATTAAATTTTTGGACTGTTGTTCTTTCCTGTTGTTGACAATAATTCATCTTATTTTGCCTTGATAGATAAAAATTTCATCTCCTTAACACCTGTCTCCACTTCCATCCCTTTGAATATGAGTAGGAAAAGATGGGTCACTCATATTTTCTCTTTCAATGCCCACTGATTTTCTTCTTAGGTTCCTGGGACAATCTCCTAGACCCCTTACTGTTCCACAGCTGACACTTAGAAGTGCTGGTGCAATCTGACCCCAGCAGTAGCTATGCTCAGGGATGCAGGGATGGGATGGAAATAGACTTTTCTTGGACATGCTGCTTCCATATCAGCAGCAACAGGGAGGTGACAACCTGTGTATGAAGGAATTTCTTTGGGTGCCTGAATCACAGGGAAAAAAAGTGGCATACACTCCATTTTCAGAGGGAATCAGAAGTAATCTTTACTCTCTTCATCTGCATAGTACTGTTGGCAAAGGACTAGTCCCCAGGATAGTTATAATCCCTGGAACATAAGGAGCCATTCAAGGTCAGAGGTCAGTGAAGGTGCTGGACAAAGCAAAACTGTTTCTCATCTTATCCCTAAATCATCTGAAATCAGGTATACAAGACAGCTCACTGCTGGGTATCAGTGAGCTGAGGTGAAGAGTCGCAGAATCCAGGTGAAACCAGGTGAGGCCTCTCAGCTTTATTTTCCCACAAAAATCTCCTTCTTTATCTATGTCCCCCTGTATAAGTAGGCAATATGTGAGCACCACTGAAATCTGTCAGAAAAGAAACCATCAATTCTGTCCCATTACATTAGTTTTCAAGTCAGGAGTGAGGGATATCACCCTAGACACTAAAACAGCTGACCTAGATAGAAGAAACAAAATATATATTTCAATGCATTTTTGCTTTAAAAGTTTCAGGTGTGAAAAATTTAAGGGAGCTAATTAAAATTACATTTACCCAGACCAAGCCAGGACATGTATTCAGAACATTCAGAACCTAAGCATAGAAGACGATTTTTCTTTGATACTGGAAAAACTAATTACTGGTTTTAATAGGAAATATTAAAAAAAAAAGTGTGCATGATTTCTTACACTTTCTACAAAATTTAAGACCCTTAGAAATATTTGCCAGAACATATAAATAAAAGATGTTGAAGGCTTTTGTGCCTTTTTTACAGGGAAGTATGGGAAGTATATTCATTACATCTGTTTATAGTATTGGAAGCATTCTGAATTAACCAATGACTTATGATGTCTCTCTCTTTCTTCTTAAACTGGTTGCATTGCTGAGAGCTACATTCAAATGGCAAAGAGAAAGAAACACATATTTCTGTCTTTATTTCTTATTTTCTTCCAGGAAGAATCAAACTCTCAATTTCAGTTAGAATACAGACTTCTAATCAGAAGTCAGAAGGAGTGTCACATGTGGAAGCCATCAAGAACATACATTAACATCAAAATAAAGTTTCTTATTTTTAGTTTATACAAATAAAAAAAAATTCTCTGTACATGAACAGTTAGCAACCAAGCAAATGAAGCTTATTGACCATGTTTTTAGGCAAGAATAGATTGTGAATAATTCTTCCCAAGGTTTAGAGAAGAAAAGAATAATTTTATTAGTATTCTACACCAAATGACTTCTTCTGATTAGAGTTTAATTGTTGCTTTCCTTTATTGTGTATGGTGAAAGAAGAGCTTCTTTAAAACACACCAGAATTACTGAGACATTTTTGTATTATTCTCTCTTATTTATGTTACCTCTTACCACTAAATAATTCAAAAAATAATATTATTATATCTTCTTTGCCTATGTCATCCTACCTCCCCAACAAAACTTAACATAAAGTCTAAGCCCCACTGAGACACTACTTAAACTGTTAAACTAGGGCTTAAATGACACTGATTTCCAGCTCTTATGCAGTCTCTCTTCACAGAGGGAGGGAAATCAAAGACAATTTTACTCTGTAAGAATTTTACCCTACTAATTAATTATTTCGAGATTTAGAGACTTTTACTGCTGGACTTACACGGATCGTCCAGCTGTGCAGTTTGCTTCTATGCATTTGTTCTTCTAACTGATATTTATACAAATAAATTAGACTTAACTAATAATTTAAAATGCAGCAATATGTTTCCTACAGTATGTATACCTTATGTAGATCCTATGCAGTCTTCTGTTGTATTCCAAAGTTTTAAATTGGTGTTGAAAATTATGCAATGATCAAGGGAATGATAAATGAGTCAGGATGTCAGTCCTCAAGGCATGAACACACAAATGAACCCAGTTTATAGCCCCGTTTTTTTTCAATGCTGTGTTAATTGTAATTCAGATGCAGTCTGTAAAATATTAGCATTTTCATCATTGATGTCAGTTTTTCAGCAGATAAACAGAAAATCTAAGATATTGCTTGGCTATAAACACTTGCAAATTTCCGGAAGGTAGGGTGATTTATTTCATTACATGGATGCCATACTGCTATCTTTGCACTGCACTGCTCTAGACACGGAAAAACCATCCACTGTACTGTGGTGCACTCAAAACCAAAATGAACGTAGCTAATTGTCAGCCAGCTTATAGGAGCTAAAGAAGAGGCACTCATATTTTCTTCCTCAGGGCACTAATGGGTACTCCTTTTATCTTTACATAACTTTTTCAAGATCTCAAAGATCTGCATGTTCAAACACATTAAGAGAGATGAGAGTAAGAGAGAAGAAACATCTTAGTAGTCCATTGTGATTATACAGCCTGGAAGTGGAATTACATATTTCTAATTCCTTTCTTTACTTACCACACTTTTGAAGAAAATAGATAGGCATTCTTTAAAACAATATAGGGATAAAGTATTAATTCTTCAACACAAAACAGCTGAATTTAAAGTTTTAGATAAGACCTATTATTAAAGGTCACATTTTTACTGACACACTGTTGCTTCTGAACCTAGCTCACCTCCTGCTGAATTTTCCCTAAGACACATGCCTTTCAGGCTGGAAGCCTCTCACAAAACCTACCTACAGGGGTCTGAAATTGGCCCAGTTTAAGGTGGAAAGTCAAAGTAGGAAGAGTGGAAAATACAACCAAGCTGTTATTAATTTGTTTCCCTTAAAAGGCCGTTGTGATTCTTGAACAAACTGCTAAATACATACACGGCACATCACAAACAGTCAATAAAATATAAATGGCATTTTTATGTCTCATGAGTTAGAGGAAACTTGGGAATCACGTGCATGCTTGGGTGGCTGGACGTTCTAACTTATTTCTTTCTTCCTGGTGCTCATAAGATATAGGCAAGCCCATGGATTTTAAGGAGTCTGAACAGAGGTCTTTGCTCAGTTTCCTATTTCTCCCTGTTCGGTCTGCCAACTTGCTGGTGAGCTGTGGGGCTATTTGCACTATCAACTTCTTTCCTCACTTCATTTCAGTTCAGCTTATCCTTCCAACAAATTTAAGCAATAATGAAAAGGGGTTTATATGTTTTCCCACAGATTCATGTTTTGTTTCATTATGAGAACAAAACACAATAGGGAATTTTGGACTCTGTAAAGGCAGGACAAAAGATGGCCAAATATTTTCCTTACTATATTTCCATTGAATTCTTCTATGTATTAATTAATATATTTTGGCCATGAGAATCTCACTTCAGAACACTCAATAGCACAGCTCTGACTGAGAAAACCCTGTTTCTAAGCTACTTTCTACCTCTTTCCATTTCAAAGTAATGGTCTAATTCCTGGATTTTTTGCTTTAACCAAGATTGAATCTATCATAAGTAGTTAAATCTAACTCTTTGTTTTACCTGTTGCTGTGCTTTTTCTGAAAATAGAAATAAAGGAAAAATCGCTTCAGACAATGAAACAGAAAATTTTCAAATCAGATAGATTTTTATCAGAGTGAAAAGATCATTATTCACATAGTTCCAATTATGAAAAAAAAGTGCCTCTAACTTTTGAACCTGGTTGTAATTTAAAATTTTACTGTACCGCAGTACTGGAAGAGAACTTTAGATTTGTCTTATAGGTTTTTTTTTTCCCTTGTTAAGTAATGTGTGCCCATTTTCTATTTGAAATTGTCTAGTTTCATATTGCAGCCATTGGAATTTCTCACAATAAAGATTCTTCTATTATTTGAATTTTCTCTTTTCTGAAACAGTTATCAGCTATGACCATGGCAACAAATAACCTTGATCTGTTGCCTTTTGTCAGTTCTAAAAAAGAATATTAACTCATTTAGCCCTATCAGTAAAACTAATAGATGCAAATGATATAGAGTATAACAACCAGTATTTGCAGTATATTCATGCTGCATCTCAAAGCGCATCTCAAAAGAAAATATTTTAGCATTCTGGGCTTAATTGTTCTGCTGAAAAAGGCAGGACATTGTTTCTATTACAATGTCATTTTTTAAAAATTATTATTATTATTATCTTTTACACCAAGAGCTAAAAAAGCCATTAGCATGTCTTAAGAGTTATCTTTTTGACATAACACCATGGAGATCACTTGTCTGTACAAATGCAAAGTAGAATGTTGTAGAAATATCTCCAAAGGGAAAGTCCTTTTTGCCTTTACTGGTTTTAGATGCATGTTGTCAGTGACAATAGGTTCATTCTATCATTTGACTTCTATAATCTGATGACAGAATTGGTGATAACTAAAAAAATTTTTAAAAAGCTTCTATAAAAAAGAAATTGGGAAAAATATGCGCGGAAAAGTTTTGGGAAGACAAACCCATCATTAGAAAGATTGACTGTTAGTGAAGGCAAAATTTATGAGCATCAGAGGCCTTCCTGAAATAAGGTGCATTAATGAAATCATTCCTGTTGATGCTTTCCTATAGATAGAGATTTATTGGAGAGAGACACAAATGAAGTTTCACTTTATGCACATTCTAGGAGAAGATACAATATTTCAAGACCTCTTTCAGTCTCTTCTGTCATGGCAGCTTTACTTTTTTGTCGACTACTTAAGTGGTCTTTAAGAGCCAAACCTGTTCTTTAATGTAATGAATAGGTCATTTGAGGTATAACAAATAGGCTCTTTTTTGACTTCTAGTACATACTCATAAAATGTTGAGAATTTTTCAAGGCAGTGTAGCATGCACCTTTGCTAGCTTCCAGAATAGAGAATTAGAGACCTAGTTAGTTGTTAGGAAATTCACATATGGCTTTCAGTCTCTACTTAAAGACTACTTGCTAATCTATACAGACTTAAGTTACTTCCAGATAGCCTAAAGTTTGGATATATTCTCACACTGGGAAATGCAGTATTGAGTCTCATGATGCTGAATTAGATACTGAATTTTTCCCCCGTGTGTCTGTCCACAGCCTGAAAATTGAAAGCTTTTGATTTCAAATTTATGGTTTTCACGTCCTTTGGTTTTATTTCAAATATTTTAGGTTCAATATTTATTGCCAGAAAGAATGGAAAGAAATATTTTGGACAAGATTTTTCTCAGACAAAAAGAAAGGGATATAAGTCATCCTACATGAATTTTCTTCTCAGGCTTATGATTTTACAATAAACTAAGTAACAAGTTACTATCAACTAGAAAAACTACTTGAATCTCTTCTCTGTATTACATTTTTCTGCCCCTGCTCACTTAAAAAAAACCCAAAAATGGAAAGAGAGTCCAATATCTATTTTATGCCATGCAGATATCTCATCATAGCAGAACAAAATTCAGCTTTAGGAGCATTTCTGCTCTCTGTAAACTAGTCTGGCACCACAATGAGAAAACAGAGCTAGAAAATAATGCATCCAGATGCATACTGTAATGTTCATAATACTCCTGGTGCTATATTTTGGATTGTGTTTTGAATGCTTTGTGATATTCAGTACTTCCAAAGATTCAGATTTGAAATACCTAATATAAAACATTTTTTTATGTGGATGTTGTTATATGGCTTATGGAGTTAATAAGATTTTATTGGCAACTAGATTTATTACAGATAAGTACTTATGTGTGGTATATTCAGGCCATGCTTTCTCCTCTGTCCATCAAATCTATAAATAACAAAGGGAATGATTACTATTCAAGCTTGAAAAATATTTTTCAAAGGCTTGCCTTGGAATTTCAGCTAGATTGAAATAGACGTGTTAAGTAGGTGGGACAAAGGGCAAAAACATTAATCACCAGCAAACAAAATAATAACACCACCAACACTGAAAAGAAAAAAAGAGAGCGGGGACCTCATTTCAGGAGCTATATTCATAACAAAATCTGAAAAAGCAGACACTGGAAAATAATACCCCTTCAATTTCTCTTTAAGGGTTTAAACACCCATATGTCGAAAAACTCCTATCAACATAGAACTATTAAGATTATTAGGCTACATTTTTATGAGGATTTTTTTTAACTTAATGTCTTTCTGTCCATCTTTATTTAGTTATGTTTGCAGATGAATCTCCTAATTCAGTATTATATTTTCAGTTTAAAGAAAATAATTTCTTCAGCATCATGATTGAAAAGATAGAAAATTCATTGCATCTGTTTTAGGTTATTGCTGGTCAGTGTCTTTGCTCACTTGGATCTTCCTTTTTGAATTAGTAACTTTATAAAAATGCAAATGTTTTTTGGGGTGTTTTATCATATTTAAAAATAGCTCAGTCCAGACATAAAAGAACAAAGCAGCCTCACTTTCACAGACACAGTTTAGGATGTAATCAAACAGCAAGCTCTAAAGGAACACCTGCACTGAAACCTTGCCCACCTCCTCCTACTTATTCTTCACTGGCAGCAGGCCTGATCTGGCCTGCCAGCTCCCATCCGCAAGCAAGGACAGCTGCGAGAGAGAAAGCTCATCTTCATCAAAACACTCTTTGAAGCTCTTCTGAGGATAAACATTCTTCATTTATTAACAGCTTAATGCTTTGATAAAAGCTCACTTTGTTAAGTAGTTTGCCTTTCAAGAACTGCCCACGTAGATATTTGCATGACGTTCATAAGGACTTTAGGACAACATGGGATTGCCGGAAATATTGTCAAAGGCATAGAAATAAAAACAGAGACCATATTCCTACTAGAAAAAGAGAGGAAAAAATCAAAGGAAACTTATGTTCAGCAGGCTTTACCATTTTCTGATTTATCATAGTCCTGTATGAAAGTGCCATTATGTATAATGCTAAAAAGCTGTCTGCTTGAGTTTGAGAAAATAAATGCAAAGGAAAATTTAACAGAGTTTACACAGTTATACCTATAAGAAAGCAAAAATACAATTAGGATTTCAAACCCAGCATTACTTATCATAGCAATCACTTGCACATACTGGGATAAAAATAAGCAAAACAAAAATTACTGCCTTGTCGTAAGTCATGTAACTGGTTTAAGTACTAAGTTCTCCCAACTGCAACACCAAGCGACTAAAACTCAGCATGATATGACAAATAACAAAATCTTATATGTTATAAATCCCTGTTAAATCTTTCCACATTTGCCTTTAGAATACTGCTGCTGCCTTTTTATCAGAGTGAAGCTAAAAGGCTGCAACACCTCAAAGTGACCTTGCAATTGACAGTCCAGTGGCACTATTCAACTGGATGAACTATATCTTTTGCTTTCCTTTTTTAGATTATTATTCCTTTCTATTCCCAGCTGAGTAACTGATCAAAGTAAGATCAGAAAACAAAATATGTAGTCTACAATTGAAAAAAATCTGAAAGGAATAAGCACTGAGAAATATAATTGAAGGCCCACTATAAGAACAGTAGAAATTGGTAAAAAAATCTTTTGAAATGATGTCTTAAGCTTTAGCTTTTATTTTTTTCAGATTCTGTGCTGCTTTAGTATGTAGTTCTGAGCTTCATCTTAAGTATTTTGCTACAAGTCCATAGGAAGTCAGTGAAATTAGGGCCACAAAGATCACTTAAGCACTGGAGTATCTTTCCCATGAGGGGAGGCTGAGACAACTGAGACTCTTGTCTGGAGAAAAAAAGCTTCAGTGGTTGGGATATGTCTTATTGACATATGTGAATTCCCAGTAGGGAGGTGAAGTGGTGCCCAGTGTCAGGACCAGAGGCAATGGGCACACAATGAAACACAGGGCATTTCCTCTGAACATCAGGCAACACTTATTTCTTCCTCTGAGTGTGATTGAGCACTGGCACAGGTTACCCAGAGAGGTGGTGAAGCTTCCATCCTTGGATGCAAAATCCAAGTGAGCATGATCCAGAGAAACTTCCTCTCACTGACTCTAGCTTGAGTGGAGCCTTGGACTAAATGATCTTAATAGGTTCCTTGGAGCTTCAGCCATCCTGTAGTCCTGTCTTATGCCTCCTGGTTTGAGGACAGTGGATAAGGGCCAGAAAATGCTATCCATTCACCCACAATTAAAAATGTTAATGGACTGAGTATCCAAAGAACTTGTTCCTGGGTATTAGCATTTCTTGAGGATAAGTATAAATCACTTTATGACATTCGTATGTGTGATAAATAAGCACTTATTTTTAGCTATAGTTTGTTTAATTAATGGAAACTGTCCTAAATTTTAAAATAAATAAGTTTATTTGAAGATAAGACCTCATGCAAAGAAAACAGTTTATGACACAAGATATTCAAAATGATGTATTTTAAATTTATGTTGATGACATTATTCACGTCCTTATGAACATGTTGCTGACAATTTCTTGTTAAATAGGTCAATCATAACTTTTAAATTATGTTAGTAATGCTTCTTTTTTTCTACTGAGTAAAATTAGATTGATAGGTAATAGACAATAAAATTAATATTTTACCCTCTCCCCTTCACTACCCAAACCTCCCAAACATATTCAAGTTTTGTATATATGGAAAAATATGATATACCTTGAAAAGTTGCACCAGATTTACTTGGTTCCATAGATAGTAAATGTGGCTAATGTCTGAGATGGCAATCTTCCTCATAATGAGTATAATCATTGGGGATGTAATAAACAGGAATATGAGTGAAGTTTAAGTTTAACAGACTGAATATTTTTTGAGGAAATAAACACAAAGCATTTATTTCAAGCAAGGATTTCTCTACTTTTTTCATTACAAAATATAAATAATAATGAAACATCTGATTTTCACTATTACTACTATTACTCAAAAAAAAAAAGTTTTTTTATCTCCTAAAAGATATCCTCCCTGGAAAAATATTATAGACTGCTTTTTCATTCCCAGAAGGAAACAACATAGTTAATTTATAGCTTTCACACTCAAAATAAGAAATTCTGTTCATTCAGCATTTACGCAGCTTTTAGGTCGACTACAGATGAAAGAGAACTCTACCACTAATTTAGCACACTACTCATATTTTGTTAATGTTAGTTCTGGCATGGGTTCAGGGTGTTTCATGCACCTGGGAAGAAAAATAAAGCTACTGAAATAATTTATATGGTAAGAAAAAAAGAATCTCTCTTCCCAGTATGAAAAAATATCGTTATAATCTCTCAGTCTTAATGCATATTTCCGTAGAACTAGTCAACATTTCTCACTAAAACAATATTAACATTCTTTAAAATCATGTGGCCTTTTTTTTGTCATGTTTTTTTTTGTATTACGAGAACTGATGCAATTCAAAATTAACAATTCTGCTGTCAGTTGCTTTGGGGATGAGCTGGAGGTATTTAGTAGTGTGGGTCAACAATTACACTGTCAGCTAGAGCTCTGTTCAAGGAGTGCACATACACACAACAGCAGCAAGGCAATGTGCTCCCTCTGTGTCTCGGTAGCAAACATTTAATGGGAGAGCTCTGCACACTACATGTTTTCTTTTTAGTAGACAACAGAGTAAGTAAAATGGAAATCATCAATGAGGAAAAAGATCCAGAAGCATTTCAGGGATTTCCTTTGGCTTCTCAAAGTTTTCCAGAGGGATCTGGAACTGTGAAAATAGTTAGAAGGGTTGGAGTTCATTAATCTCTTCTTTTGCCAAGTATTTCACAGAGTGTAAATATATTTTCTATGACAAAGCAGTAAGCTGCAACAAGTTTGAGACACTAAAAGTACCTCTTATGCAATAAAATATAGAATTATGATAATAATTGCAATGATTATTATCTCTCTCTCTCTTTTTTTTTTTTTAACTGAATGACAGAATATGATATAAGTAAATTTTGTGCTGATACAGCTCAGGATTACAAGGCAATACAAGGAGAGAAAAGGAGAAAAGATTTAAAAAATACATAGAAACAGTAAATTCAGAGCAGGGAAGCAAAGAATATGTCCTTCAAATGAGGGTTTGTAGTGATTCGTCACACTTCATGGGGCTAATTGTTAAGATAAAAATCGAGGAAATAGTTTCTAACTTCCATCATACTTACCAGGCATATGAAGAGTAGTTTGAAGCAAGACTTGCAGATATATGTATACACTTGGTGATGATCCTCTTTGAGCCTTACTGACTTTAAAGAGACATTCTCTTTGAGTAAGGTTTCCTGCTAGTGATTGATGTGAAGGAATTTTGATTTTTAAGGTGCAGAAAAGATACAAAAAATAAAAAAAATATTGATAGCAAAAAAGAATTATTCATGAAGCAGTTAGAGAGATGAGCAGTACTCGGAAGCATTAAATTTTGTTTTGACACATTACCTATAGGGTAATGTGTTAGTTTTGCATCACGGAAGTGATGTTCTAAGAGAAGCTGCTAGCAGTTTCATCTGGGTCCGACAAAAAACTAATAAGTAATTAGCTTTGAGAATTGACAATCTGTTAAACTACTGAGAAAGCCGATACGCATTTGTGAACACTTATGTTAAAAATGAAAAATCTTAGGAATTCTGCCTTTTTTTTTTTTCTAGCTTGAGAGTAGGTAACACAGCCAGCCCTGCCCCCCTGTCTGAGCTGGGCCAGGCTGGGCCAGGTACTTAGAGGAGCAACATAAAGATATTGAAGTCAGTAAAGAGGAAGTCAAGTTCTAGATGAGAGGGATGAGGAGATGTCTTGATCTTGGGGCTGAAATCTTCTTGTAAAGCTATGGAGAAGAATGTAATTGATGCATCACAACTTCCCTATAAGTCGTTGAAATAATATATGGGAATAGATTGTTTAAACCTGTGCTGAAGCAGGCAAATGAAATAGCTGTAAATTTAATGAGAAGTTTGAATAAAGAGAGAGAAGGGTAAAGAAAATCTGTGGCCCCAGGGAGAGAAGAAGACTTCTGTTCCCAGAGATGAAGATGATCTCAAAGTTAATTAAAGAGAACCTCAGCTTTTGAACAGTGCATCCTTAAAATAACACCCCATAACCTGACATGGCCAATAAACACAGCTGTGGGAAAAGCTGTGAAAAATGGGAGGGACTCCACGATTGCAGATTTTTCTGGGCAGGTGCTATTCATGAAAATTAGAAGCCATGAGAGAACTGTTTTCTAGTGGAGAAGTCTGCATAAATTTACTAGAGGGGCTCCTCTCCCTAAGTAAACTGAAGAAAGACAACTCTATAGGTAATAAAGTGATTGAACTGTTTCTGTACATTGTGAGTAAGAAAGAAAAGGTTGTAGGGGGAGGAGGGGTGTTCTAAAGGTTTAATTCTGATTCCTAATCCTACCTCACAGCAAGAAATTAGTAAGTATATTCTAGTGAGTGCACTGACATTTCGCCAGCACTGAAACCCACCACATTAGTTGGTGTATTAGCCAAGAAATCTCAAATTGGTGAACCTAACTACTACAGATAAGACTATTGCTTGAGTTGTCAATACAACAGCATAAACTAGTTGAAGTGATTTCTCATTAGATTTGTTCCTGAATACAAAATTTCCCAAACCAAAAAGTGCTATGAGAAAGAGCTTGCTTTCTCTCATTTCATTTTCTATTCCTAAGGTAGGTTTCTTGAGTTCAAATTCAATGGAAAACCTGCTGATTTTGCAATTGATCAACAATTTTACTGGATGTGTATCAAATATTGCATAAACAGACATACAAGAGATGGATTTAGTTTCCGAAACTGCTTATGCAAAGCCAGCTTTAGTTCAGGGATGGTTAATTTCAATCTACTGCCAACCTCCTTTTACATACTGCTTTCATCAATAGGCAACTGCTTTCATCCACTTTTCTCTCTATTGCCTACACTTGCTCCTCTCTGATCCATCTTGATCCCTCTTTTTCCTTCCTTTTGACTTTTCCTCTAAGCACTCCACAATGTTACACGAGTGACCACAGTACGTTTAAACTTTTCCATAATAACATTTGCACAATTACCAAGTGCTTTTCCCCTGCAAACATAATAAGCCCTATCTCCCTTATTTCAGTAGCACTCCTCAAATTGCAAGGCTTTCTGGAGGCTGCAGGTTTGCTCACCTCAGTGGGTTTTGTACCAAGGCAAGAAGCTGCTCGGTCTTTTACAGACAAAGGAATCACTGATTTGGGTGCCACAGAACTCACCAGATCACAAGGCTTCCTCTGCCCATCACTGCTCTTTTTGTCTCCCTGGGTCTCTCCATGTGCTGTGACTAGCCCTTAGTGTAATCTCACAGTATGACAGAAAAATCTGATTGTAGGAGATCAGCCTGAGGTGGAGGATTGTCAACACTGGAAAATGCCTATAACCCTGCAGCAGGAAAAAACAGCTGTCAAACACGTTGTCAGAAATGTGGTATCAACCCATAAAAAATGCATGATCAAAGACCTTGAAGTATGTATTTTCACAACATATTCCACCAAGTTAAGCTACAGTAAAGACCACACTCTCTCCACAATAAATTTCTAAAAGGTCAAGAAGTGTAAAATTCCCATAATACAAAAATTCAACTTCCATTTGCTAAATGCACATCTAATAACATATTTATGTGGGAAGATATTAAATTCATGAGATTTGCACTGTTTCTCTATCATTCAATATGTGAAATCCAGATAAAAAAATCCACAGTAACATCTGTTACTTGGGAACTGTGTTTGTATGGTGAAGTAGAAATATAAGACTGTTGAAAAAATATTTAAAACATATTTTCTTCACAGACATGACTTGTAGAGTCTTAATAATTGTTTGAAAAGTCAAATAAAATGAAATTTTATTGCAATTGAAGAAAAAAGATGACAAAATATTCTTTACAGTGTTAAGAAATTATGAATATAAAAATAATAAAATACAGATTTTGATAATGTCACCACATTTGACTTATCTTGCATGAAAAGGTCAGAGTCAGAGTAATTTGTACAATTCAAATGAAGTCTCAAGACATATAGGGCAGAAAATTCAGTCGTTTTTTGGTTATACTAAAAGGTTACTCATTCATAGGCGGAAAATGTATCTATAACTTTGACATGTTGAGTGCACTATCACAAGAGGTGTTCATAACTGTAGTTGCTCTTTTAACCAGTAAATTTTCTGGGTATAAAGGGTAGGTCAGTGATATAAAGAAGATTTTTAAATAGTTACAATATTAAAAAAAACAGTTTTATAAACAAAATAAAATAAACCAAACACACACACACACAACAAAAAAACAAACCACCAAATAAAACAACAAAGAAACTCCAAATATAAAAACCGAACTAAAACAAAACAAAATAACCCCAAACCAAAACCCAGGATGATTTTTTTGTATCTTTAAAACTCCTATTTATGAAAGTGGTGAATTTATTCTTACCCATGTCTAGTAACTGTAAACTATATAAGAACTGGAAAGAAGGTGGAGCTACTTATTCCATCATGCAATTCTGCTATCACTAGTATAAAGAGCTTCAAATTAGTCATCCATTTACTGAATTCTGTCAAACAAGTAGATCAAATGTCATTCTTCAAGTCAAAACCAAGTCACAAAAGCACAGTCCCACTAATAAAAATAGGCTTTTCTATTAGGGTCAAGAATTTGGAAAAGTAAATTAATAAGAAAATTCAAGTTGTGGAGGGCAGAAATTATGCTTAATATAAATTATATTAGAAATAAGGAATTTATAAATAATTGAATCACTTATAGCAAAGTTAAAGTAGCTGTAAATGTTAAACTGGTCATTAAAAAACTGAAAAGAGAGGGTATTTTTGCGACATTAATTTCCTGAACCTGCAACAAATTGGACTATGTCAAAAGCCTATAAAATGGTTTTCCTCATTCTGTTACCGTGGAAATCAAACAGTTAGAGTTTCATCTTCATCATCCTTACATAGATCAGAGGAAACTGTCTGGAGCCAATGCAATTTCTCTGGGGTAAAACTAGGAACACAGTATTATCAAGATGTTAATGGTGCAGCTAAAGTGGTATAGTGGTGTGAAGAGATATTCAAGGAAGGTAAGAAACATTAATTTTGAATTGTAGGTACTTGCATACAAAAATGATGCATCTCAAATAAAAATTGAAAGCATTTTCTCATAGTATTTCCTTTCCCGTTCTGTCATTATTCCCTGGTCTTGTCTTTCTCACTAGGCTATTTCTCTTTGCTGGAGATCTATATCCACAGATAAGAATTCCTACTCTACAGCACACAGACCACTGATGGCCTCTTTCCCTTTCCCACCACATGGGCCCTGGGCAACAGGGAGCTCACTGCCGCCCCTGGGTGTGCCTGGCCCAGATGGGGGTCCAGCATCTTTTTATAATGTCTCTACTACAGACTCTGCTAGCTGCACTGTCAGCATACAGGGACGTGTTTCTGCCTCCCACAAAGGACTGGTTTTTAAAAATATTTTTTGCTTTCTATATTAGACTTATGGCCTAAGCCTGAAAAGACTTTTCTAGTCAAGTAGCCTCTGGACAATCTCTTTGACTTTCTCTGTATCTAAAGCCAAAGAGCAGTTGTCAACTGCTTTTTTGCCATCCTCCCAATTTCTTTCTCCAATTTATTACCAAAGTGTGAGGTTATGTATTGCACAATTTTTCTGATGTGTCTTTGTTTTCCAGATCATCTACATTAATCTAGTCAGTTAGAGCTGGTCAGATGTAGTCAAGGTCTTCTTTGTCAGGGAAGTGCTTTAGGGGAAGCTTCACCCCATGACTCTGTGACATTTTAATTGGACCTTATGTCCAGAGATGAATTTGGTTTTTAAACCTACTGAAAAAAAAGGAGTACACAAATGCATGTCTTTTGCTATTTATGTATATAATTTACCCAGAATACTTTTCATAATATTTTCTCTTTTTCACTCTTTAAAAAATATTATAAACCAGAAAGTTCTATTCTGTTTGTGTTATCTGTTATGAATTCTCTGAAGTATTTTTAGCCTGAATTACTTAGGGTTTGTGTGAATAAATATTTAGGGAAGAGCGGTTCAATGTTAAATGTGGATAAATTTCTTCTAAAATTAAGTTTCTACACTTCACATTCTGCATTTGTTTTAAACAAATCTCCCATCCTATTCTCACAAACACCCAGTGCATCCACACCCCCATTTTTGCAAATAAAAGAATCACATTTTGGTTAGGACATACAACACCCACTGATCATGCAGCACTAGCAGTGAAAATAGCCTATGTCCTACTATTCATTAATAAGTCTTTAAAATCCTATGGTTAATTTGAAAATCACAGATGTAAGTATGATGATATTATAAACCACAATAGGAATTTTAAAAAGGTGCGCTATTTGTCAAATTTTGTCCATGGTGAAGCTTGCATTTTGTGTGCATTCAAAGTTTTTTTGCTACAATTATTTCTTGAAATTAAATATTTTTTGGCATTATAACTATATATCTATATAGATGTGTATGTGATAGATTAAATAAAAGGGGCTTATTCTCCTAATATATAAATATATATATGTGTGTGTGTATGTGTGTGCATAAATATTTACCTGAAATTAAATTATAATTAACTGGTAACATTAAAATACCCAGGAAGCGAATTTTCTTAGAAGAACTGAAAGACAAAATAAAAACAAGTACTATTTTATTGCAGAAAAATGTCAAAATTCTACATTCTGCCTGCCCTGCCTGTTCTGTATTACATCATTCTGAACAGAGAAGAAATAGTAGCAGAAGCCACTCCAGTTAATCTACAAACATATTTATGCTATGGCTTTCTGTACTTAAAGTGAATAAGTGCTCCAGAGTACATTCATAAATACAGATGGTCCTATATTAAGGAAGTAAAGGAGAAGCAAGTGTCGAGAACATGACTGGTTTTCTACAAACAAATCTTAACTTTAAATAGACATCAAAGACTCAGTTAATGTAGAGGTGTCAGCAAGTGGCCTAGTATAACTAGAATACAATATGCAGTTAGGTAAATCACTACAGCAAGCACTGATATTTGAAGTCAGAGAGAGAGAATGTGTTTCTTTAACAAATGACAGGCAGGACCACACATACATGCTTTGCCTCACTTATTTCACTGATCTCGTTTGCAGCAAAGGGTTTCCAGAACTGACTCCCAAGTCATGGCAGCGTGACCAGATGATGTGATGGCAAATTCTCAAATAGAAACTCTTAGAGAGCAGTGATGTGATCTATATGTTAAGGTTAGCTTCTCAAGAGATCAAAAATATGCTAAAACCATAGGAGCTGAGGAAATATGTCCTGGAGGAGGATTTGAGAGTGTCAACAATACTGGTGCTCCAAATTTTTATAAACAGGGATGTTTATACTCATCGAATAAACTTTATAATATATCTTCACTTGTGTTCTTTTAGGTTCACTATATGTAATATATTAGTTCTTGGGTTCTTTTGTCAAAATTATTGCCAATTTACATACAGATCTCCTTCACAAGGACTTTTGCCATGAGAGGGAGATGCAAGAGTACCTTGTTCCACCCCTCTTATTACAAGGAAGAGTAATGGGCAAACAATACAGACAGTGGTGAATTGTAACTTGCAATTTTATTTCGAATTATTATCCTTGAACTTTTAAAGAGGTATTCACTGAAATTGCTAGGAAACTAAATGCCAGAGAATTAAAATATATGCTATTATATGGAGATTTCTGAAAGTGCCAGAAGTGAACTTCTGTTTCTGAAACAATGCAGAAAGGTTCAACAGTAAAGTGACTGAATAATTTGTTCATCAGTTTAGAGGAACTGACTGCTTTAAATACTGCATCTTATTGGGTCACATGGTCTTTTGTATGTCCAGGTTCCTTAGGTGGCCTCGAATCTGATCTTCCTCAATGAAAAGGTCTTTGTTCCCCCAGTCCCTGCTTTGAGGACAAAACACTTAAGAGAAGGCAGATTGCCAGGGAAAAAAGTCTTCCCCAAGCTTATTTTCACTAGTTGTCTTGTCTTAATTATTATGAAATACATCTTCCTTTACTGAGAAATATATTTGCATAAACCCATCTCATAAATCTTCACACTTTCTGCTAAATTCCACTTCAACTTATTCTTAGCTTTGCTCATCCCATCCCTACATAATTGCACAGAGTCCCAGTATTTTTTCTAGAATGCATATCTCTGGTTCCCTTGCCAGTGCATTTCCTTCTTATACTTTAGTTTGTTCAGGGGGTCAGCCATGCTGGTCTCCTGCCTTTCCTACCTGATTTCTTACATGGGGTAATCAGAGTACACAAGCTCTTAAAAAAATGTACTTAAAATAACCGGCCAGCTCTGTTCTGCTCCTTTATCCTTGAGGGCAGTTTCCCAGGAAGGTTCCAGCCAGTATATATTACATATTCAACAGTGTCTTGGTGAAGGAGAGGCAGACAGCTGACCACACAGAACAAAAGCTGGGTCATAATAATTAAATCAGTAGTAAGTGAAATTCAGTGTGTGTGTAGTTCTGTATTTGTTGTTGAGTCAGTGAACATGCCCTTCTAAAATGGGGGCATTGTCTCTTTCCTAATTCCTTCTAACTCTGAAGGTCATCTTAGGCACAGTTTTTAATGCCAATCCCTTTTGATCACACAGTGTAGCAGTACTGTTGTCACTAAGAACATTACAACATATTCTGACTTTGAGTTCAGGTGTGTACTCTGGGAGATAATGGTGAACATCTAAAGGCCTCTAGGCATGTTATATCCTGTAAATCTTTAAACCATATTTGAAGAGCACTGATCTACACAAGTGCTTTATCTTCACTATGTTTAATAGGTATACAGCTAGTAGATAATGGGAATCTAACAGTATTCATCTCTGCATTAGACTTGTTAAGGCTCTGTGGTAAAAGGCTGTGGAACTCTACTCTTTATAAGAGACCAATGAATATCTTGTACAAGACTTTCTTGAGAGTTTTACATTGTTGAAGTTTTTTTTTACCTAGTCCTATAAGATACAAAGATCACATGCTACATTTAATAACTTTATCACACACAAACTTAATCCATTCCACTCAGATGGCAGTGCTGCAAGGAAAGGAATATTTCTTTATTTTTGATACTTCTAATGTATCATGATACAATATTCAGATACAAAATTAAGAGAGAAATTGAATGACATTTCTTCATTTTTTAATTGTCAATTTCTTCACATCAGTTTTTTTCTTGTTATGACTTACCTTTTGTTTTTATAATATTCTATAATTTATAATATTTTAATATATTTTGCATTTTTCTTGCTCAACATTATTTTTGAATGGAAGAAGGGCAGCTAAAGGGGTTTCTGAACTGCCTCTGATGACAAACTCTAGTTTTAAAAGACTTGTTAAGGGTCTAAGAATTTCCAAAGGCTCCTAAGTGTAAGAGATCTTCCAGGACTACAGAATAGGTATTTAGTTTGCTCACACCTTACTGGTGAAACATCTTCTACCTGGAAGAGGAAGTATATGGGTAAAATTCATCTTTAGATGATTAAAAACAAGGACTTGACCTTCCTATGAATTTGTTTGAAATGAAAAAAGAAACAAAACCATAACATAGTTATTCATATGTTACTATTAGTGTTCTTAAGAATAATAATTGCAGTTACAGAGGCAGAGAGAGTAACAGAACCCAAGAGGAACAAGTGATGCATAATAGCTGCTGCTCACCAACCAACCAATTCCCAGCTCATTCCCAAGCAGCAGTCAGCCCCTCATGGTCAACTACCCCCACTTTATAGGCTGAGCATGACATTCTGTGCTATTGAATATCCCTTTGGCCACTTCATGTCACCTGTACTGACCATGGTCCCTCCCACCTTTATGTGCCACTCCTCACTGGCAGAGCACAGAAAACTCAAAAGTCCTTGATTTAGGACAAGCAGTCTCTAGGAACACACACAATATCAGTTTCTCATACTATTCTCATACTAAATACAAAAAAACACTGCACTGTAACAGCTACTAAGAAGAAAATTAGTTCTGTCCCAGCTGAAATCAGGACAGGAAATTTCCCTGACCTGGATGCAGCACATGGGTGCAGCACGTTGCACTCAGCCATATTGAACTTCCAGCTCCTCAAGGGTGGGCAGAGGTTGTTCAAAGACCACTTCTCTGGCTGCTTTTTCATGAGTGTATTCTCCAAATAACAATGTCTAAGGCATTATACATCTTGCATTTCATGGTACTTTGCAAACTTCACAAAATACACACAGAAAAATATTCACTTTTCACTGAGAAGTTTACCTTTTTAGGAAAGTGGCAGGAATATTCTTGTATTGAACAGCAGAATAGACTGATGTTATTATCATTATTTTTTTAAGCTAGAAGAACTATTATTTGTAATTTCACAAAGGAATTTGGATTAAGAAGATAAACAAGAAGAATTTGGAGCTGAATATGTTTGAAGTGTTTCTCTAAGCCATACTTGACCTTTTCCTGTTTACTGATGTGTAAAGGATAAAGACTTCTGTTATTAAAATCAATTTCAGTACATATCTCAAATATCAACTGTCCATGATATATTCTTTTGGTTCAGGAATTTATAGCCTGTGTCACCATATTTTCTTTTAATAACTTCTTCAATAAATGTGAAATTACCCAAATATCATACCTGAACTATGTAGTAAACTGTTCAAATTCTACTTCAGCTTCTATCAGCTAGTGTAAATGGAGGGTTGGAGTCGGCTTCCACATAGCATTAGGCTAATGAGCTGTATTTTTCTTTGAAACAGAGGAAAAATAATTGTACTCTAAGAAACAGTTATCTAAATCTCTGTATTTTAGATGGTGGAAGAAGTAGAAGAAGAAAACACATAAGTAGGTGTTACTGTATTTTGGATAACATGCAGTATTTTCAAGACAGGGTTTATCTTCTATTCATGCATATGTGCATGCCTGCTTTTATCTCTAGGAGTCTACAAAAACCTACTAAAAGTAATTTGGTTTTGTTTTTAAATATGTCTAAAATACAATACCATATAACTTGGTATTTATATCCATGAACATGTATATCTGTATTCTGGTATATACACAGATGCCCTTAACTTTACACATGGGTATATATCTTATATGCAAATGCATTTGATATATGTACATTGTGTTCATAGGTGCCATTACAGAAAACTGAACTAGCTCCTTAAAACTCATGCTTCTCTCTGAGCAATGCTTTTGTCCTAGAATGACCTTGAAAATAGATCAAAAGATTTTCCATGTAAGACATGAAGAGATAAAAGGATATTCAAAAGAAAATCCAAACAATTTTGAGGGGAGGGGAAAATAGTACTCCAAGCATTTGAAAAGAAAACTGATTCTGAATAAAATATGGATTAATGTATGCATTGGGATCTTTCAGAATAACATAAATGGCACAGGAAGGGATGAAAAGCTTAAACTTTATTCTGACCTGATAAGGATCAGATTGGGAAATTCAGTCTGAATGCTAATTTTAATGCTAGAATCTCCCTACTAATTTGTTTTGTTTCACCAAAATGCTCAGAGAAGGGACATTGGGAAGAATAAATACTTTGGAAGCAGTCACCCATTTCACATCTGTGCCTATACAGTGAAGGTATGAGATTTAATGGCATAAGCAACAGCAGAAGTTAGTTCAGATAAAAAAAGATATTGTTCCAAGAGTAAGAGCAAGTATGATGGGTAGAGACAAAACTTTACCTGAGGGACACACCTGGAAAGAAAGGAAGCTGTTCTCAGCCTAAATTCACTAAAGAGGTCAGGCCTGCACAGATAAAAACAGAAAGAGAAGCACTGCCATTTCATTTCTTACTACGTCTTTGGTCTCAGGGCCAGCTCCAAGTGAACTTAAGAAAGAGAAACCACAGGCTTCTGGATGCAGTATTAGCAAGGAATAAAGAAAACAAGCCTAAAAGCACCTTCAGAAATCAAACAAGACCTTTTTTGAATGTCTTGGACTGCTAATCAATGTCATTATTTTAGGTCCTATAAATATTTAGTAATAAGTGGAAAAATTATAATTTTTCTTTGACTCAGTTGTCCAGCACCACCACAGTAATTTACTGGTTTGTATTTATAGATGTGTCCATCAACTTTAATTTAATTACAAGGAAGACACAATAAAAAATAAACAAAATAAATTTCAAATAACAAAGCCATGCCATCAGCAGTGCCCATGCTTTGTGCTTCAAGCTAGTTACATTCTGATTATGTAAAGAACACTGACTAATACAGTATGGTGTGAAATAGCTGTTCTATGACTATCTTATTTCAGCCTGCATAGCAGCTAGGTTTCACAAAGAGCGACACTAGAAAGTGTCATGAGTCCATCAATTAATTTTTAAATGATTGCTGAATTAGATAGAAAAAAAAAAAAAGAAAATGGCGAATTCAAGATAAAAATGAAAGGGATAAGGCAACACATATTTTCTCTCCCAAGCAACTATAAAACTATAAACAGAGATACATCTGATAGCAGATGCAGAACAGTGTGGATCTTTTTGAGAGTTCCTGGCAAATCTTTCCTCAAAGCGGAGTGTACATTATTAATTTTATTGCAAAACGTTAAGGATAATGTAGTAATGATCCCCAAATTAAGCACTACCAAACTAGAAACGTTTCCAAATTACATTTCAGTTTAGTTCCAACTGTGGTGAGAGTGGTAAGTGTTAATTTTCTCTTTTATTTGCTGTCTTTGCTTCTTGTTCTAATAAAATGATCTAAAGATATCAAACAAAGTTTTTAACATAGACATTAAAAATTGAAGTATTGCTTAATTTTTAAAATGTGCCTAAATTCTTGTTTCCTCTCTTTTCAATACATTAAAAGTTTTGTGCTAAGATTCTTTTTAGTAACTACAAAGAGGTAGAACATGATACCTAAAATAAAATGCTCCTGTCTTGATAGTGGTTCCTTCCTTATCAAATAATAGACAAGAGGAGAATGCCTTTGTGCTTTTTCAGGAGCTCTTTGGAATGGTCACTGAGAACTCAGTTAAAAGAGTTAGACCTCATGTAAATCCTGCTTAAGAGTGATGAAATGTTCTTAGCTGCTGAAATACAAAAGAAGCCAATGATAACTCCTTTTTTTTTTCAATTTGGATGCTTTCCTGAATAGCAGGCAGATGGCCTCAATCTGCCACACCTGACATCAGAGAGAACTATCTAATACAAAGGGAATTATCTGATGATAATTTAATTCCAGTTTCCTATCTCTCTCTACTCTAAAGAAATACATATATATTTTACCTAATTAGTGATTCTGATCCTGACTGTTTAACATTTTGCTGCTTTGTCTATGTTCTTACAGGACATAAGCTTTCCCTAATGAGACACCCCACAAAGTAATGTCAGGTTATGAG
Source organism: Fringilla coelebs (assembly GCF_963513975.1). Classification (NCBI taxonomy): domain Eukaryota; kingdom Metazoa; phylum Chordata; class Aves; order Passeriformes; family Fringillidae; genus Fringilla; species Fringilla coelebs. The sequence goes on along the minus strand of NC_140029.1, from coordinate 22,721,577 downwards.
ATTCATTCTCTGATGTTAGAGATTGAATCAGCTTTCCAATATTTTAAACATATTTTTTCATTCTCTTGCTGAGGGAGAATATCTTTTTCATACCTATTTATTTCAGACCTGATCTTCAAAAGATGGAGTTTTTAGCAGTATGAATTAGAAGACAACAGGCTTGACCTTTAGTGGATTTCAGGGCTCAGAGGAAGATTTCTGTGGAATAGTTAGGAGTCAGAAAAATATCAGATGTCTGAAAGACAGCTGTAGTAAAATGTGAAAAGAAAAAGGACAAGTTTATAAAAGAATGACAAGTTTTCTGATCAAAACTATCTGGGCCCCATTTTTTGTGAGGAATTACTTTCAAATTATTATTTTACATATTAAATTTGGGCATATTTCTTTGCAAAATTTATGTGCACTAGAGGAAAATGGATCATTTTCTACTACATTTGCAACAATAAACAAAGATTTCAATTTAATTGACTTTTTTTTTTGTGAGATAAGAACAGGAGACCAGTGCTGAATTTGAGTAATTTTTAATTCATTAGGTATATTTCAGTATAAGAAATGTACAAAGTAGTAACAATTTCTACATATGCACAATTTGAAGTTACGGTGTTCCGTTCAGAGCAGATTGGTCATGGGTTTATTTAATAATACTAAATAATATTATTTGTCATGTGAAAAGGGGAGATTTCCTTAACCATCAGTGTGGGAGATTTCCTCAAACCCTAATGCTGGTTTTGTCTGTTGGTGTCCCAGGAAAGCAGAGCCCCTGTTCCCAACAGCCTTTAGTGTCCCATCAGGAGGCACCTCACTGAGCAGTTCTGCTGCACTGGAGGGTGCTTTGCCTGACTTCTTCAGGGACACACCTACAGCATAAGGGAGACCCTCTAGAAGATCTTCCACTTTATTCATGTATGTTACTCACTGCTGGCAGCTACCAGCACCCATGAAGGACTCACAACAACTGTTTCAAGAATGACTCTATTATTATAAGATTGTGACACATACTTTAGGATATCTCTTTGTTCATTCATTTAGCTCATGTTTCATTGCAAAGTAGATTTGTTTCCTTCACGAGCCTGATTAGATTTTTTTTTTACAGGCAAACATAATCTCTGAGATAATATTGTTGTCCTCTTGAGGAACTTGCTGTAACTCCCTCAACAGAGTACCTGGTGGCACCATACAATGCCAGAAGCTCATTACATTCCTACAGTCATTGCAGTGGCAAGCACAGAGTTTGGCAACAGCAAATACTGAAACCACTTCTAGTAGGAAGCAGTGATTCTACTTGAGAGTCATGAAAAGCAGTTTTGTGGAAGGAAATAACAGAAGTTGGACTGGAATTCCAATCAGATCCACGGGAATGCAGTGCTCTCAACGTAATAGAGTGCTTCCTACCAAATTGGTCAGAAGTATTTGGTAGAGTTAATGCATGAAATTTAGCAGCAGTGTCACATGCTGACAGGTTGTGCCCTCTAGGGAGAGCATATCAAAAGTATGTAGAGAAAACACATTTCAGAATAAAAACAGAGTGTCTCAGAAGAATGTTTCAATGGATTATTTGTATGCTTTAATGCATGGTTAAGACTGTGGCTGAATAATGATCTTTACAAATGTACAGAGAAGCTGAATATAGCTGAGTTTATGAATAGGAAAAAACCCTTGGCACCACTGCAATGTGCGTGGTCCACTCAGAAGAAGGAAGAAATTTATTAATAGTCATTTCACTTTCATAAAAGCAATATCAATCCTCTCCCGTAATCTCATACTTAGAGTCCAATGTCATACACAGTTTTTCAGCTGATATTTTATGTTAACTTAGTACCTTGAGAAATTACTGTTGTGTTAGGGGGTTGAGTAAAATGAAGTTTAGCCTTTCACTTTACTGTGCAATATATCTTACATGGGCCACCGAACACAAACAAAGGAAAATTATCTTCACTTATATTACCAGACTTTGTGACACTGAACATCTTTACCAAATCCTAACATTTTTATATTGTCTTTACAAAGTGGCTTAGATCACCTCTTGATATTTCTACTTTCTCACAGTTCTGAAAGCTTTCTCAGTGTTGTTAAACCTAAATAAATAGCTCAGAGCAGAGCAATTCAAATAAGAGAGAACGCAGTTCAGACTGTGTGAGGTTAAATGCAATTTACATATAAAAATAATTGACTACATCCTATAGAAAGGTTTGAATATCTCATTAGCTCTTTGGCTTTTTTTCTCTTTTTTTTCCTCCAAAGGCCTGATGAAAAGAAATAATTTATTCATTTCCATGTAGGAAGTTTATTTTTATACACAGAACCATTTAAGAAGACAAATTTATATTAAATCTTTCAATTTAGAATAATAATAGACATCAACAGTATGTAGGTTTGTTTCCTATATTAGTAGGGACCCCTGTACTCTTAAATTTAATTGAAGACCAGCCTGAGAATAAATCCTAACATGGAGAGCCAGAGAATTCTTTGTTAGATAAACTTGGGATTTACATCTTTTGTTGCTGACCTGTATTATATAGCTTATGCTGTCTCTTTAAAAGATGCTCAGTGGCTCATAAATTTCCTTCAGGAAATCTTTGCCCTCATCTTCTTCAAAGACATATCTGTCTGAGCAGAATAGTAAATCCCCTTGGTGAAATAAATTGTTAAATTTTATGTTTTAGCATAAAATGACAAAAGTTCTAATTACCCAATCACCTTCTGAAAATATGACATCCTATATTTTCAGGTTATATTGATTCATTTAACATAAAGCATTTGCAAAATCTGGTTCTTAGAAATTTCAACAAAGGCAAAAAAGGAAACAAGTCAGAGCAGGATCTCCTGGGATGTAACCTGGATAATGTAGGTATAATTTCAGTCTGGTTTCAACTGGAGACACATTCACATTGGCCTTTCACATTGGTCTAATTTTTTCCTTTTCTCACATTCTACAAAAGAGCATCTTTTAAATCTCTTGCTATAGCAAATAAATTGGAAATTACCAGTAAAAAATATTTGCACTTAAGGAATAGTAATTAAAGATCTACCCATAGTGGTAATTAGTACCTAGAGCCATTTTCATGGACAGTTTTCAAAGAAGGGGTCTAATTAGCTCAATATATATAAGAATTTTTTATGAAGATGCTAAAGGAAAACAGACATTTGACAGTTTCTAAAGGTGTTTAAGAGCAAAATTTTAAAAAAATAAATAGTTACTGGATTGTGACATTAAATAGATGGCCAAGTAATATTTACTCCTATATTTCTATGGTTCTTCTTTTTTTTAATGAGAAAACTGTGAGTGTAAGAGCCAAATGATCATTACTCCACAGCTTTGTGGTCCCATCCATCTCCTTCTTTTGGAGCATAGCAGTTCAGCCAAGAGAATGTAATATGATTCCAATAGGATAAACAAATGTGGATACAAAGTTAGGAGATGAATGACAATCCCATTTCTCTTAAAAGGAAAAGATGTGACTTTAGAAGAAATTAGTGACTGTTTTTGTTTGATCCCTCAAAAAGATGACCCAGGCTGGTGTTCCAGAATAAGAAATCATACTAAGAATTAGGATTCCAGGCAGAAAAATGCCTCCCAAAATGCTTCTAAAAGCAGTTTTACAGCAAAAGGATAAACTGTAGCACATTGTTTTCATTTCCAGCTGGCTGTCACATCCAGGTGCTGGGTCTGATTGGAAAAAATCAGGTATTTATCTAGATGGAAAAAAGTGTTCTTGCTATGCAGGTAGTTCATGACAAACCACCTAAGGAAATTTTCCTTCATAGGAAACTCTTTCCTTCTTAAGTAGCCTTTTTCCTTCATAGGAAACCTAAAGTTCACTTTTCCTTTTTTTTTAACATCTGCTATAAGGAACATATTGTCCTCAATAGGACACAATCAAGCGAGCTTTGCTGGAGCAGTTTCAGAAACAAATTTAGTCCTCAAAATGTCATGATGAGATGTTCTTGACACAGAAATGGAAATAACACCTGAAGGGAAAAGAGGAAATGTCGCCTCTGAAATAAAGCTAGGTAGTTATTTGGTGCACTGATATGCGGACATCTTTACTGCTCACAAAGGAAAAGGTCCTTTGGAATGAAATCTTCACATGAGCAATGGAATAACTAAATGACTAAATAAACAAATAGAAATATACAGCTTTGATAACTTTCTATTCAGTGGAGAGTAAACCATACTCATTCTAAATTGCAATCTACTAAAATGACTAATTTCAAACTACTAAAAACCGTTATTAAACTAGATGCAGCATGGGTATTGATACGTGAAGCACACTTAATGGTCACTTCCAATGCAGAGCCAGTCCTTTGACTTTGTACATCGGCTGGTGAAAATAGGTAACAACTACACAATCTAGTGAAGTGGATAGGAAAAGCATTCAACCAAAAAACAAGTCACCAACCATCTATTCTGCAGGTACTAAAATCCCCACAGTTGAAACCATACCAAATGAAGGTGACAGTGTTTTCGTGATTATAGAAGCATTTATCACATAGCAGTATAGTAGAAGTCTAAAATATAAAAGCACAAAGAAAACAAATTTACTTTGATAAAAGTTAAGAAATCCTAATTTTCTGAAGCTTTTCTTCTATGGCATCTGCTGAGGTATGATGGAAGGGCATGGCTCATGATCTTCTAAAGGTAAGTTCTAAAGTCACATATCCTTCTTCAGCAGCCCAGGATTTGCCAGGTCCAGCCCAGCTGCTGGAGCCCAGCCTGGTGCTCAGGAACCCAATATCTCTGCCCAGGCTGGAGACATGACTGCCACTTCCTTTGCAGTTTCAACCAGTATCAGATCTGAGTACATATCCCAGCAACAGGGACTCAAGGACACACAGAGACCCAGACCCAGATTTACCAAGGACATTGACATGGTTAGTCACACAGACTGACAGGCAAGACCTTCAGCCTCCCTTATGGACAGGTGACAGGGCTCACATCAGACACAAGTGCAGCCAGCCACCTCCCATCTCCTCTTCTTTGGCTGTTAGAGACAGCAGCTCACAAGTGGGGGCACACATGAACACTTGTGTGCACTCTCTGCTTACAAGCACAAACACTCGTGGAGGTCACAAGTATCATGGTCAAGTTTTATGTTTCTTTGTGTTTGCTCCCCTTGTTCACCACATTCTCCTAAACTGACAAAGTTGTTAGTAAGATAATACTGAAAAAATAAACATTTCCACACTCTATGTATCCGTTCCAATTAATGCATCTAAACAGATTTGTTCTCAACAAATTATCTCTCTGTCCATCTCTTGGCTGTCTTTGTGCTTCTGTACGGTTGTGCTTCTTGCTTATTGTTTTCTCCATTCCTTTTCCACCGAAAATGCCCTTGCCCATTAAGAAAGTCTTTGACTGGACATGCTCAAAGGAACAGCCAGTGTCTTCACACACACCCTTATGGCATACAATGGTAACAGTGTACAAAATCCATCAGTTTGAAATTACAACTAAATACCTGAATGCATGTGCTTTCCTGTATAGTAGACGCAGTGTAGCTTATCGATTCACCCAGAGACCTAGTCGAGAAGAGGCAAGCTACTGTAAATTTATACCATATTACATTACTCTCCTGGTTGAAGAAATGAAGCCAATTTAATTACATTTTTCATAGATGGAATTATATTAAACAAAAAATACTGCTATTTCAAAACACGAAAAGATTACACGCGGAATACATCAAAATGGAATACATCAAAATGGAATACATGTGCTCACCAGCCCACAACCTTGGGGTACTTCAAACTGGATAATTTGGAGTTCACTCTTGCATTCATCATCAATGAAGCAAATTTCATGAAGCTTCCCTTAGTAAATATTGGGAGAAGAAAAATATTCAATAAATTGTTTTCATTTCTTGTGATACAGCACTTTCAAGTGCTCTTATGGAAAAGTTTCCTAAGTAAGAAAGGGAAGAACCAAGGTCAGTTAGCAGTGTGACTGATATTCAATTTAAGAAGGAGGGGATTTTCTCAAATCTTTACCTGATTTTACATTAGCTGACATGACAAGAGGAATTTGTCATGAGGCTTCTTGGTTGTATCAATTTACTAGTATGCATTTCTTACAAAATAATAGAAATAGAAATTACGTCGATCATCACTTCTTTCTGTGTAACTGTCTATGCTGAGAAGAATCCAGTCAAGATAAATGTTAATTCTCATTCCTTTTCATGTACATTCATGCATTCTTCTCTTACAGAATGTCAAACACTGATTTTATTTTTCACCATTCAGTGCCAAAAATGTTCTATGAACCACTATTGAAAACTAAAAAAGTATTATTAAGTTAGCATCAGATAAAGAGATTTGACACTATTGATCCTGCAGTCCTATTAGCCTTACTCTAATGTTATACTATCACATTTAATTTCCATCCTTCCTTCTCCAAATCAAATAATCTAAACCCTTCCATCATTTGACTGAATAAAATCCTTTACTCCATCCTCCTCACCAATGAAAATTTGATTTATTATCTAAATTTTGCCTTGTTCTGCAATACCACTTTAAAATGTTACTTGCAGTATTTAATGTATGGATGAATTACTGAAATAATAATGAAACTGTAACATTTTCTATATTACAGTATGATATTTGTCTCTTTTTTAACAGAGTCAACATCCTGTTCATGCTTTCAATCAATGTTGTTTGCTCAATAGGGTTTTTCAATGGCCTATTGTGGTGCCTCCATTTTCTCTCTGAAGGATACAATCCCATCATTATGTCTGAATGATTTAACTTGTTAGTGCTAATGTGCAAAGACTGCTGGCTCCTGTTATTGTAAGTGACCTCTTTCAGTGCAGAGCAATTAATTTATTTGTAAAGCATATTTTATTCAATTTCACCATGTTTTTTGAATGGTGGCTCTATGCACCAAAAAAAATTTACAACATTGATGCTTAGATGTTCTAATATCTCAATTTAGAATTAAAAAAAACCCCAAAACTATTCATATCAGTTGATTCTCAGATTTTTTTAATATAAAATATAAAAAAAAGTCTTAGAGAGGAAATTGTAATTCTGCCCTAATTTAGTTTTCTCACCAGGCCAAAGAACAAAATTGAGCCAAACAACTGCTGAACAAATAAAAGTACATATAAGAACACAGAACTTTTTAATTCTGTCATGAATATTTATGTATAAAAGGTATGCATAATTCTACTTTGCATTTGGTAACCAATTAAATTCTCTACATTCAAATGAAAGTGTGACAATCCATTGATTAAGGCAGTAACAGGAAATATGCATGTCTTTTTTGACTGTACTCCTTTACCACTGATGAAATGTAAAGTATTTTATGTTCTCTCTAGCTTACAAAAGTCTCATCTATATTTTAAAAATAAACATTAAAGAATCATCCAAAACCTTTTTGATTTATGTCAGGGCATTAAACTTGGAATTTGTCTGATGTATTAACTTGAGAAAACAGGTGCCCAAAATTGTAATAATTTTAAGATTGACCAACTACTTTCTATTCTTTTGTGCAAGTCCTACTTAAGTGCATTAATGTGTGCTCAGTTCAGCTACAATCAAGAATGAGAGTAAAGTAGTAGCTTCTAAAGAATTTTTTTTAAAGTGGGTGATAAATAACTTTGTTTTTTGAAATTCAAAATAGAGAATATAATAATCACTTGCGGTATCAAAATAACCTGCATGAATGGTTGTTTTTCACTAATTATCATGAATCTATTCAGTTACATGTTTGCAATATTTCAAAAAGCTATACCTAAAGTAAAATTAATGATTTCTTTTATTAAATTAGTTAATTCCACACCAATTAAGCTGTATTTGAAGCATAAAGCTGCTAAAAGCTTTTTTAAATAGCTGTAGGAATAGAGAATCCCATTAAGATAAAGATTCTGCTATATGCTAAACAAAGAATTTAAATGAATTCATTTTGATTCATGCTTTAGGTTTATGTGAGAAAGAGTCTGTTTAAATGTATCAACACTTATTTAAGAATTTATTGTATTTTATTAAAGTAAATTGGTATTTTTAACAGATTCTCAATTTAAGTTTTGATTAGGACACAGAAACACAAAATTATCAAATTTGCAAGAGACCTTCAAAATGAACTAGTTGAACCACCAATTCAGCACCACCATAATCACCCCTAAACGACATCCCCACACGCTGCATCCAGACATCTCCCAATCACTTCTAGTGATTCCACCACCTCCCAGGGCAATTTATTGCAATGCCTGACTATTTCTTCAGTGATTTTTTCTTTCTAATATCTAATCTAAACCTTCCCTGGTGCACCTTCGGACCATTTACTCTCATTTTTTCACTTAAGACATGGCAGAAGAGACAGACTCTCTATTACTACCTCCTTTCAGATAGTTGTAGAGAGCATGACGCCTCCTCTGAGCCTCTTTTTTCCACACTAGACAGCCCCAGCTCCCTCAATCCCTCCCTATAAGACATGCTTTCTGGACCCCTCACCAGCTCTGTTGCCCTTCTCAGGACATGCTCCAGCACCTTAATGTCCTTGTAGTGAGGACCCAGAACTGAACGTGCATTTCAGTGAGACCTCACTGGTGCTAAGTTCAGGGGGATAATCACTTCCCAAATCCTGCTGCCCACATTATTCTTGATACAGACCAAGATGCCATTGGCCTTCTTGGCCACCTGGGAGTGGTTCAGACATCAGTCCATGAGCATCCCCAGGTCCCTTTCAGCTGAGCAGCTCTCAGGCCACTCTTCCCCAAGCCTGTAGCACAGCCTGGGTTTGGTGTGACCTATGTGAAGGACCCAGCACTTCACCTTGAAGCTCATGGTGTTGATCCCAGCCCACTGATCCTGTCCAGATCCCTCTGAAGAGCCTTGCAGATCAACACTCCCACCAAAGCTGGTGTCACCTGCAAACTTATTGGGATCTTGTTGTCAGACTTTTTTCAATGATTTGAGCTTACTCATGTAAGTCATCAAGAGAGGTGTTAAACAGGACCAGCCCCAGTACTGAGCCCTGTGTTCCACTGGCTGCTTATTGGATTCAGTTCCATTCACCACCACTCTCTGGGCTCGGCCAGACAGGCACGTTTTCATGCAGCAAAGGGTTCACACATCAAAGCATGAGCAGACAGGTGCTCCATAATAATGCTATGGCAGACAGTTGTCAGACTGTTTACTGATGTCTGGACAGACACCATCCACTGCCTTTCCCTCATGTCACAATCTTTACCTTGCAGGGAAAGTTACAATCTCTCCATAACCTTAAATCTCTACCTATTCCAAACTGCATTGGCATGTAGAATGCTGAGAAAAAAAATTGCCTTACAAGTTCTCTGCCCGTTCTCTAGCTGGAAAAAATTGTACTAAACCAGCCTCCAAAATTTACTTTTCTTTTGAAACTCAGAAACAAAACTCTAAATGCATGTTATATATTTTAATTTTTCTCTTTATATGAGCAAAATTGGATATCCAAGTTTCAAAGCAATGATATTTTTCTCTGCCAAACCCAGATGTCTCGGAATCTTTTTCAATTATTTTTTCTTTTTTCTTTGTTTTATGCTAAAAAAAAATAAATATTCATAGCCTATGCTTCCTGAATTTGATCAGTTTCTGGCCATTGTCTATACAGGACCTGTAAGGACCCTAAATACCTACAGACAAATTCAAACTTGTACCATCTGATTAATCATGTCTGGCCATCTGTAAATGATACTGGCAATTCTTACAAAATTAACATGAGAGAACACATCTTTTGCTGCAACTCTCAAGACAAATTGTCCCAGTTTTTTATATAGTCCCCAAACTATATGTGTAGTTGGTTGTGGTTCCAGTACAGCCTTCAGTCTTCAGCGCCATCTGTGCTGTGACTTTCCAGTCTGGTTTGTGCTTTTAGCCTGTCAGTCTCAGATGAAAGGAGAGGTAGTGCATAAAGAACAGTATAAGACCTTAGAAATAATTAATTTGTTGAGTACCAGAGCCTGGAAGGCTAGTGAAGACTGTGCTTACACATTTAACTTTCTTTCAAGATAGAAGTATCTTGTTTGCAGAAATAATAATCACACGTAATTTTCATTAATAATTGCTGTGTCTGTGAGATTCTTGGTTAGAGACTGAACTGTGGCAAAGTAGCAGAAGTATCCAGATTTCAGGGCTATTTTATCAGACTTATTTACCGTTACAGCAAGTCTGGAACAGGACTGCTATTTCTTTAATGCAGCTGGGAATGACATTGTCATACATATTAAATTAAGTCATTTTCCCTCAAAATGACCTTGCATGAATACAATATTGGAAAATGTCCATATTTCAATAGCAATACTGTTTAATGGCACTATGGATGAGCAAAAGCCCATATAGGAGATGGCAAAAAGGACAGAACAAATACAGCAGGTATTGAACTTGTCTCTGAAGGTAGCAAAAAGGCAACTAATTATTTGAGATATTTAAAAGTACACAGGCTGAGGATGGTCTCAGGTAGGAAACAATTTGGCATTTGATAGAGAGACAAGATAAAAGTGCTAACAGGCTGATTTAATTTTTTAATCTTAAGATTGGATATGAGTATTTTTCAAGATACTGATAAATATATGGCATTCAAAAATACATTAAAAACAAAAGAAGAAAGCAAAGCACTCATTTCAGCAGTGTTGTGTTAAGTGTATAGGTATTTAGCAAAAAATAACCCCCCTTGGATTCCAGCTGATATTCTAAGAGAAGAGAGGCTGGGTGTGGCTGAGGTTAATTTTTGATTATAGCAAATAAAGTCTGGTTGAGTTCAAACCAACGCAGTACTGTGGGCATGCTTGTATTCAATGAGGACTTACATGATTTACACACTTCATTGAAACAACAGAAAGCCAGGTTCAGGACTGCCCATGATAAATTCACTAACGGCAGAGTATTAGTGCGTAATGGTATGTGCTGGGAGAGAAAGCATAATTAGAGCAATCTAGTAACAGACAGATAGATATGTGTGTATAGAAATAAATTCAAACTCCCAAGTAGGTTCCTGTGGGGATGGGATTTTGAAGGAATTTTGAATGAGTTAGAGATGGGACTTCTGGGTTGCTTTAGATAATAAGATTTATTTTTCTTATCATCCGCATGGGCAGGAAGGGTGAGTTTGGCTCGCATCTTTACCACACGGCTCAGAAGGTCACAAGACCTGTAGTTACAAGACCTTTTAAGGATTTTTGAACTAATAAAACACTGCCAACAAGGATATTTGTGCTTTTGACCCAGTACTTAAATATTTTGTCTTGTGGACTTATGCTACAGTGTAAGCTTTCTTGGCTAATCATGTTATGACATACAAGCGTACAGTACTACACTTCAAAACTCTAAACTTTCTTCTACTTAGCTCAACGTGCCTCTGCTTTAAATAGAAATCCACATATTTGCTTCTAGCACTTAAGTTTAGAAGCCTTTTACAAGGTCTCAGATTAAATCCTGCATTTAAGTTTTGGGTTACAAGCCCAAAGTTCTGAGAATTCTGTGCATTTCAGGTTCCAACATGTTCTAACACAGTTGGAGGTGCAAAGCTCACCTAAAGGCAACCCTTCAAGAAAAAGAGAAGAGACACTATAGTGTCACATGTTCACATTATAGTGAACTGTACTGTTTTGCTTGAGATGGCTTTTTAGATGAAGTAAAGTCACTTTTGGAGAAAAAAACAAAGATTCATCTACTATAATGTGAACATCTAAGATAAGAGAAACTGCTTTTTAAAAAGTCTTTTTTCAGAGGTACAGTTTCACTGTAATTGTCTGAAGTAAAGCAGGAGATGAAATCTTCCAACAATGAATATAAAAGTTTTTGTGAGAGATTTATATGTGAGGATAGATATAAGTCAGTTTATAATAATCAATAAATGCTTCCATTACTTTTTTACAAGTACAATTCTTGGGGTTTTGCTTTAAGGGCCACTGAATTTAGACTGGTCCACAAAAGGGTGAGAGAACAGGTTGGACTGGAATTTTCCGTGCCATCACAAGGCTGAAAGGTACCAAATGAGCTGTTTTACTTTCAAAGGTACAAGTGGAGAAGACACATCCTGCATGCTGTGTAATGGTTAGCGACTGAAGAGCAGGAAGATTTTTCTGAAATTCTCACTGAGAATTATGGACAATGCAGGTAAATTTCGTGAATTCTACAATCAAGAGATTTTTATCCACAGGTGTGGTTCTCTTCCTCTGCTAAGCATGAACTTTCAGAAACTCCATAAGGAAGAGAGGCATTTCTTCAGACATTTCTGCTGTCATTGGTCTCCTAACCTCCTATATAAGGTTATATCTGTTATTTATTGACGTGGTTTCACTTAATGTGTAAAAACTGTACAAACCTCACAAAACTCAAAACCAATCCCTTAAAATAGACATTTTCTCTACACAAAACAGAGGTTCAATTTTTGAGCCATCTGGATGTCTTTCCAGAGAACTGGTCGGTTTTCTAGGTAGGAAGCCTCTAAGATTGTTGCCTTGCTGGAATTGGAGTTTAGAACTCCATAATGTAATATCAAAATGCAGTGGTATAAATATGGCTCAACATTGTCCCTTTAATCACAAGCCCCTTCACATTAAATAGCTAAATAGTAAAATGAAAATATTTTTCACTTTCTTCCCTAAACTTCTGTGAAATTGAGCTTTGTTTTAGATAATAAGATTGAAAGTACTCTTCCCAATTTTACACAGTTGATTTTCAAAATGCTCAAAATAATAAAGAATTTAGTTATCAGCTTCTGGATCTGGAATAAGAGAGGAAAAAAGCTGGGGATTTTTCAGTATTTTTCAACATTTATATTCTTGACACATTTTACCATGCAATGGAAATTCAAGAATATTTCCATAATCCCCATGCTTTTGAAATAGAATGTACTTATTCAAGATTAGATTCTGTACTTTTGGAGAGCATTTATCTTATCTGAATCTGAAGAGGTTAGATTTGCTGTGAAGACTGAATAATTCATCTATTTCATGGATCATTGAAAACCAATTAAGTTGATTATTCAGATTATTTTAGAATACTTTAACTCTTTTTTTTTTTTCCTAATGCTTTGCTCACTAAAAAGTTGTAAATAGCTTTCACCTAAAAATGGGCATATGGCATTCTTTGAAGGGAAAAACTCAAAAAAGGTTACAATAAAGATTATTTTTTTAAAACCAAATGAGATTCTCTATAATTTTTAGGGTACAAAAATATGATGGACTAGGGATGAAAGAGTTGTTTGTCAGAAGTTGTTTGTCTGTCTTTTAACAGTTGAAGAAAATCATATTGGAGAACGTGCAACAAAAAATAATGTTATTAGCAGATGACTTTTTTCCCCTGAATATCACCATCAAAGCAATCTGTTGTTTTTTTACAAAAAACATGTACAGATGGAAGAAGTCACATGGAACATCTATTTTCTAAGCGCCCACTCAAAAAATAACAAGGCTGTACCATGAAAATAAGTCACTAAAATTCCAAAATAGTAGTGAGAGGATAAAAGGGCTAATGAGGAATAGACAAGTACATGAAAATTCAAGGATACATAACTGTTCCTAAGAAAATCACATACTATCCTGTGCATTTCATTGAATATGAGAACAGTACCATCTAGTACCACCCAACTGCAAGAAAGCAAAACCAGCAGAATTATTTCAAGGGCAACTTTCTGAACTTAGAGATACCGTGTCTTGACACTGCCCCACCACAATAGAGGGCATGTGAGGGGCTTTTGGGTCTAAATGTGTCTCATTTGGGTCTAAAGTCAACTCTTCTTTCTTATCTGTGCTTGATTCTCATGTACCTCCACTGCTCTTTCCGGATTCCAGTCCTCATTCAGGGTGGTAATGAAGGCTATTTCACTTCATGCTTTAACCTCTCACTGTGCTCAGTCATTTTTGGAATCATCACTAGCAGGTCCATGAAGCCTGTTGATTATCTCCTGTGATAGATTCTCAGCAGCTGTAGGTTTTCTTCTAAGCAATTTCTAAATATCCTCGGCACATCTTGACATGCAGTCATAAATAGCCAACACAAATAGGTAAAGTGATCATCTGTTTTTCTCATGCTAATCTTCTGTTATCCTAGAAGACATCATCCACACTGATACCATATTGAATCTATCTGATTTTCATCTCAAGGAAGAAGATTGTGTATTTTTTTACAGCCAGATCCTTTCAAGGTTTATATGCACATTAGTTCAAGGACAGCTCTTGAGCATGGAGCATGATGTACTAAAAAGACGCACTAAAATGAATGCACATTCCTGTCCTAAAGTCCAAGGGAACACGTCCAAGGGGTGAAACAGGTAGTATTTATAGGATATGACCCTATGTCTAAACAGGAGTGAAGAACTGGGACTGGTATCTTTAAAGTATTTGAAGGAACTGGCTCTACTCTTTTCTTGCTTGTAGCAGAACTCCATGCCTCCTCCCTCTATTCCTTGTTCTGTTTAATCTTAAAAATATCTTTTTTATGCCTGGTCTGAGACTTCTTATTTGCTCTGTTGTCCATGGTTATCTTGAGGATGAATTAGGATCCCTTGATTTAAAAGAAAGTCAATATATTTTCTTACAGCAGCATTTTCTCTTCTGTAGTTCCAGAAGAATTTAGCTAAGCCTGTTGCATTTCTATAAAGTCCTTTAACTCAACCATGTATGAACATTTTGACACAGCAAATATGCCTTCTAGAAAATAACCCACCAGAAGTTGACAGTTAGCAAAGCAAGGTTTCACTTCTCACAAAAGAAGTCAAGAAATTACTATAATTTCTCTTCAACCTATGATATTCAGGATGCATGGTGCTATCAGACTCCAGATCTTGATTTCCAGAACCAGTAGCAACACAGAAAAGGGGCATTACATTATGAAGTTTTTCTATTTTCTCAATGTAGTCACCTGAAGCTCAGCAAGAAGGCATGGAAAGTCTGTTGCAAATAAAAGCAGAAATATCTGGCTAGATTATAAACTTCCAAAAATGCATCAGCAGAGACTCACTGAACTGCAACAAAAAGTGCCCTGAGGCTCTGTCTCATTGAACATAGTCTATTCTAGGATTACAGGAACTCTTTTTGTATCAGTCTTTAAGAGAAAAGGTCTCTGCAGGAGCCAGGACACTAATATAGAAATTAGGACTAGGAGTGAGGGACAAAAAGGGTCACTATTGTATCTAGTTAGACAATTAGTGAGACATAGGGGCCAGATTTGGCAAAGGTAATAGGACAGAAAAGTCACAGGAAAGAATGGGAGGGTGAAGTCATGAAGATAATGTGAAATCTGAGAGGTAGCTTTCTGGTTGGATAGCTTCTGTATCAGTTCTGGGGAACTTTTCCTCATCCAAGTTCAAGGCAAGTGGTTTTTAGGATTAGTCTTTTTCTTTTTTAGAATATAATTGCATTCTTAGTACATGTCATCCAAATTTTTTTCTATTGTCTGCACAAAGCCTATCAACTTTTTGATTTTACATTTTTGGTACTTCTTGACATTTTTCTTTTGCTATATTTATGCTGCTTTTCATAATTTAATTAATTTGCTCTTGTTTGTGATCTTGAATCTTAAATAATTTCCTGAAGAAATTGTCCACCAAATTCATCTTAAATTGAGCTAATCTTCTTTCAAATCAATTTTAAGATAAGCTGTATAACTTGTTATAATTAAACTTTTTTCCATAGCTATTCTGAAGTTTTAAGACCTGTTACACAGGTGTAAGTAGTATCTTTCATCAAGCTGAGCTAGAAACTAACATTCAACTCACCTGTAAAGCCTTAAACATAGTTTTCAACTTTCACTTCTGAAATTTCTCACCTACCTGTTTTAAAGATTGCTGAGACACCAGAAATAACCTAAAAACCTCAGTATCTTCCTTCAAATTTACTTGAATGTTCTGGTTTGTATTTCATGGCTATACTTGGCACAACAGTCACTTAAAGAGAAAAGAAAAATAAGAACTGTAGGCACCAGTTACCCCATAAAATTCCTGCAATTGTACTCTTTCCAGGCTACATTTATTCATTCTGCCCTGAGAAACTCTGTTTTCCTCTTTACTAGAGTGCCCAGTGGGTTTTAAATATTCTGTTTCTGAAAGCATTGATCCCAGAAAGATTTTTCTGTTCATGAGTGCTGTCAGATACGTAGAATATAAATGTTTGCATGTTTTGCATGGAACAGAAAGTGTTTATGAAAGTGTTGCCCTCTGGGGATTTTAGGCAGCTGTTTGTGTGAGGGTGTTTTGGTCTTCCTTTAGATTTCTAAAGGGTACTAACATTTTGAAAAATGTATGTGGGGTTTTTTTTTTCAGTAGTAGCAATTATCATTAGCTTTTCTCTCAATACTTTTATATCCTTTTGCCAAAGAGTGTACATCCATATCAAAAATTCCTTGGATACTGAGAAATGCATGCTTACTGAAATTGGTTTGAAATTTTTAGCACCTAGAATGTCTTTTAAAGGTAATGTTGTTTGAAGAATGGGACAGTTAAACTGTAGGAGGAATGAGCTGAGGTTTTAAAGGTAAAATTTGATTAATTATTGGGGAATTACGCAATACTAGGGAGACATATAAATAACAACATTTTGGTTATCATCATAATAACGAAGAATAAAATAAAAGTAAACACCAATAAAATAAATAAAACTGTCCCAGTTGTGCCAGTATTACCCCTTCCTGTTGAAAATCCACTAAACAATGAGAGCAGTGGGAATACAAATCGTTGCTACTTCTGCAGTGAATAGCAAATTACGCTATTTTGTTAAAAAAATCCATTTCTGATACATGATGAATGATACTTCATTAAGATATCAATAAATTTCTTTACTATGTACAATCTACTGATTAAGAATACATTTTGTCAGAAAAGTGGAATTTCAATTAGAGCTAAATAACAATAAAATACTTAGTAAAAGGTTTATACAGTCAAATTTTTATTCATACAAGGCAATCTGTAAGAGAACACAAAGTAGTATAATATGGACTTTGATAGGAAGTGAAAATCTTGTGACTAAAATGACTCTATGATTAGAACTTTTTCTGACCAAGGACCAAAGCAAACTAGAAAAGAATTAAGTTTGTAATGATAAATATCAAAAGGGACTTGATAATTTCAGCGTAAATAAATATCTAATACATTTGAAAAGATAACATACTTTAAAATGAGGAAAGGACATAATTATTGTATACTACAAAACCAATTTGTAGAACTCTTGCTTGCTTTTAGATGTCATTCAGGAAGTCCCTTGGCATAAATTAACAAGGAAGTAACTCAGTCAGCTTTCTAGACATGAGGGATAAGATAGTCATCAGCTTTCTAGACACAAGAGTTTTTTCTGTAAGGAAGGAGGAATTTGGGGGAAGAGTGGCTTAGTTGCCCTGAGAGGATGAGGCTAGTGTTGGGCTTGGAGCATTTTTTTTTCTTTTTGCTTTTTTTCTTAGCACAGAAGACACCTAGCCATTAAAATTTAGAACAGTTAAGAAATTCCTATAACATGCTTAGGAGCACTAGGCAAGATCTGCCAAATTAGATCCATCCCAAAATCTTGCATTTGTACATTTTACTGCAAAACAATTCACAGGTTGGATCCCAAAATTTGTGTAGTCTAAGCTCAAAATCTTGGTTTTGAGCAAAGAAACAATCTTTGCATTTATGCAAAGACACAAATTTACTGTTACTATAATTGAAATAGTCGAATTCAAGAATCATTAGTTGAAAAATAATTATTATTAAAAAAACCTCAATGGAGTTGAAATTCTTATACATGAATTTAGCCTCTTTTGCTGATGTTAGTGTTCTTGCTTTTTTTGCTTAAACTGGTGACTTCATTTGACTGATGGTGGGAGGTATTGCAGTGGAAGTTCTCCCAAAACTCAAGGCAAGATGGAAAGGGAGACAAAACTACAGATTGTGCAATGCCACAGGTGACATGAGGAAACTACGAAACTCAGGATATGTCATGTCAATGTGAGTGGGAGGTTTAAATGTGACTGCTACTGTCAGAACTTCATTTGTTAACAACCCTCTGTGCAGAAATCCAAGTAGACATATTAATCAATCTCAGAATTGAATAAGAACAAAGAGTTAACTGAAACAAATGCCAAACAAAGAAGTTTTCATAGGAGAAATAATATCTTATGACCTTCACTTACACAGGCAGGCTAATGGACAATAGGCTTCCATGGCAGAATATTTTGCTTTACCACACAAATGGATTAAAACTTTCATGTTCAAGACAACTATGTTAATTGTTATTTGATTCTTTCTTTGTTTTGTTTTGTTTCAGTTTTTTCTGTCCCAGATAAAGTCATGGGCCTTGTTGTCAAGAAGCAAATGGTACTTGGAAAAAAATAGGTCTTGATGGTCTGTTGATCATAAGAAAATGATGCTGTGCCTTTGAGAGTTATGAAGGGTTTTTTCAAACAGCGTTTACAAACCTGCATTGTTGTAGGAGCTCTGTGATTCTATCTGCATTGTCCCCTCAAAGGGTCATTAGCATAACTAAAATTACAATTTATTCAGTTCTTCTCACGTTGTTTCAAAGGGGCTTATTATGTGCCTTTCCCCTTGGAGCACTAATTCACCCATTCGGTTCATCAGAGATGCAACACTGAGAAGGAGCACAATTACATACTAACACAAATTGCTTAAGTACTTATAGAAAAGAGGATGTCCTTTGAATTTGTTTAAAATAACATGGCTTGATTACTGTCTCAGAGAATTTCTCAAATATTTATGACAACTGGGTTTTTTTTTTTTCTCTATCACTAAAATATAAAAATGGGTTCATTGGGAGATACTGTGGTTTACTTGCAGGCATGTGGATAATAATCAGATACAGTGTTACATTTTGCTATTGTTTATTTTTTGGTTAAAAGCTGTACAAAGTAACCTCAAGCAACATATTGGTCTCACAATTAAACAGCCTTATGCCAATTGTGTGTGTTAAATAACAGATTTATACTTAGAAGAGTGCTTTTTACTCATAAAGGGCTCTGTTGTTGCCCTTTTGACTAATATGAATCACTTTCCTTGATATTGTTATAATTTTATCAACAGGGACCAATTAATTCACCTTTATGAAGGATTATGCTTTACTTACATCCTCAAAGCTGCGCTCAGGTGCCCCTGGAGGGATGCCCAGTCCTTTAACTACCATCACAGTAGGAACATGTGTGATGCAAAATCTCAGAGAACCAAACACTAATCTTGAGTGTCAAGCTGACCACAAGCTGTCCAGGTGTGTGGAGGGACTCCTCAGCTTTGCTATGAAATTTGGTTTCTCTAAAACCAGTCTGGTATGGAAGTAAAAGCTCAATACAGTTTCAGCATGAGGTTTTTTGTGCCATTTGGTGTCAGAGCTGGGCATCTTTTACACCTTTTAATTTGCAAAATGAATATTAATATTAGGGTTTGTAGATATGTTACAGTGGAAAAGGGAGGGAGGAAGGGAGGGAGGGAGGGAGGGAGGGAGGGAGGGACGGAAGGAAGGAAGGAAGGAAGGAAGGAAGGAAGGAAGGAAGGAAGGAAGGAAGGAAGGAAGGAAGGAAGGAAGGAAGGAAGGAAGGAAGGAAGGAAGGAAGGAAGGAAGGAAGGAAGGAAGGAAGGAAGGAAGGAAGGAAGGAAGGAAGGAAGGAAGGAAGGAAGGAAGGAAGGAAGGAAGGAAGGAAGGAAGGAAGGAAGGAAGGAAGGAAGGAAGGAAGGAAGGAAGGAAGGAAGGAAGGAAGGAAGGAAGGAAAAGGTTTTTGTAGATGTGTTTAACCTGTGATTGTGCAGGTAGAAAAGGGAATTGAAACTTTTGACTATTAATAGAGACTCGAGTATTCCCTTTAGATGTGTAAAACTGTACATGAAACTTTGCTTCTCTACCAGCTTTCAATAAACTGATTGGTGTTTCTTTATGCCAATTCGCTACCTATAAGCCATTATTGCTCCACTGCAAATACTTCAAATGGGAGACATTATACACACCTATGGGCTGTCTGAAAAACAGCTTTATATGAAGGTTTTGTGCAGATTTTTTTTCTATATTTCCTAACACAAATTGAGATCAGATAAGTAAAGCATACTATATTCTTTCTTTTCGGCTCAGAGAAAGAACCACACTCTTGCTGCAAAGTTTGTCTTAGAGCTTTATTGTTCTCTAATGTACTTGTTCCCACTGTTGACTGATTTTAGGTACATAATTCTTTGCCTTTTTTTGACAGAAGTTTGCTAAATTATGTACAAGTGTTTTTAATCCATTAAGATTTCTTTCCAAAGTTAATTTTTTGTTGTTATTTTGTTTTTTCTTTTCTATTTTTTATGTTTATATCTAGACTTTGCAAGCCTGTTAAGTGGTTAATATTTCTCTTTTTTTTTTTTTATGGTTCTTGCAAAATATGTTGTATAATAGCCTAAAGTTAATCTAATTTTCTCAAAAACTTATTTTTAAAATGTGTCAAGGTTGATTAAAATTCTCAAAACCTCTTGTGTTATTTTAAATTATTATTCTTTTTTTTCTTTCCTTTCTTTCCTTTCTAGTGTCTTCAGTATTTCCCTTTTGAATAGGGCCACTTGGGATACACAATGTTGTTGAGTTTCTTTCAAAGTTTTACAGAAATACTGTGGACAAGGTCTGTAAGTCCAGGTGAATTCCACCACCACTTTCAGACTCCTAGTCTCTATGTATGCTTTATTATCTGATTTCTGGGTTTGCATGGAATCTCTGTAATGCAGATAGGAAGACTACAAAGGTACAACTAGGATCCCAATCTAGGGAATCAGTGCAACAAGGACTCTCATAACACAACATGTTTTCAAATCAGATCCGTTTATACATACTATAAAAAATTGAGACCATCCTCCATTGCTCTATCTCTATAAAGAAGGAAGGTTCATCAAGTTGTTACTATGAAAAAACTTCTTCATGCATGGTATTTACTGATTAGACATATATGGAATTTGCAAGCTCAACTTTTATCTTAGAATTTTCATAGTGAAGGCACTAGAATTCTCTGCTTGTTCTCCTTCCTCCTGTGTGCCCACTTTTTATTCATAAGCTGTAGTTGGGTTACAATACCTTTATTTCAATTTTAAAATAGGTATTTCATTAGTAAGACAGATAGATCTGATGTTTTATATAAGCGTATTGTATGTTTGTACTCGTTTCCTGGACATAAAACAGAAGTCATAAAACCAAACAAATAAGCAAAACAAAAATATCCCCAAACAAGAAAACACCAAATCCACATTTCAATGGAAGATTTAGAAAATACTTTTCTACTGCATTGGTCTATCAATTAATGTTTATATTTTATACAAATAATTTTACTTCCGGCACAGAGTTCAGCATTTAATAGTGCATTTTTTGCAGTCTCTGATACAGCTGGAAATCAAAAAATGAATGCAAATAATTTAAGTTCCAGTTCCTTTCTTTTTTTTTTTTTTTTTTTTTTTGTTGGGGTTTCTTTTCTCAGATGAGTTCAGTTTAATATCTGCCCGAATAAGCCTGACTGATGTGGTTTTACTTACAGTTCTAAAATTGCACTGAACTAAAGTGGACAAGGAATTTAAGTGTTTAGAAAAAATACTGCACACTTTACAATGTATGTTGTGGCGAGCAAACAATTTAAGTGTTGACATAACTCAGCTTCTGGTCCAAGATTTTTTTTTCTCTGTTGTCAGGAAATCCTAATGAAGGAGCAGTAGAAGAAAAATCTTTGCCTAGGAATTTGTAGTGCAGACAAGACAATGTACTGAACTCCCCTCTATCTGAACCAAGTAATTTATTACTATGGTGCCAAGAAGGGCTAAAGAAATCGCACTGGCTGGGGATGCTTTCCATTATTGCTTCTTTCTATCAGACATCTTCTATTAGATTTAATAGAATCTTCTCCAAGAGCAATTTGCCAACCAGGAAATTGTGTTACAATTTAGTAAATGTTGCTCTTCCTCAGTTGATTCATTTTCTAACCTTCTTTATGCATTATTTTAAATATCTTAATCACATTTGCAGGAACCCTAAAAGGGTGAATAAGAGAAATTGAAAATTTTTCCTTTATTCCTATCTTTCACTGAAGCCAAATCACTAGCAAGATAGAACTCTATGTAAAAACTACTATTTAACACTGACGTGGTCTTTTATTTAATGATAAATGTTGCTCTGTATTTTTCCCAGCTGGCTGTTGCACTAACATACAGAATCAGTAATTTTGGCAATTCCACATGTCAAAATATTCCCGTACCATAAAGAATCACCCCCCCTGCCATAGGGATTCATGATGAAAGGGGTTGACTATTCCAGAGCCTGCACATGGCTTGTTTCACTCACAATCTCTCAGGTGGTAACCACGCTGTCAAAAGCATCTTGAAAACTGTTTTTCTACATGTCTCTTATTAAAAAAGAAGTTTTCTAATAACAAGGGGAAATGAATTTAAAGAAGCACTGACAATATTAATGTACCTACCACAAGAGATGGTTGTCATGCAGTGTCTTTAGCTGTCTCCCTAGTGTCAGGCACGGTGATCCTTCTCTCAATCCCCTGGGGAGTCAGTGGTCTAAGAGATGAGATATGGTAAAGAATGAAGGGCTGTCTTTGCCAATTTGCAAGTCAGAATTAATTGAATTCTACTCTCCTTCTTCTACGAAGAAAGAGCAGAAGACTGGCACTTAGAAGGTAAAGTCCTCACGGCATCAGCCTCTTGTCTTCCTGTAAAATGCTGAGCACATCTTCTAGTATGTGTAGCTATACAAATTATTAAATTGAATTGAAAATTTAGGAAAAAAATTACATCCTCAATCTCTTTATTTTCTTGTCATTTAATTTTATCTCTTTAATTGGCTTAAAGGGATAGATGAAGTATTTGATTACAGGAGTTTGTGATTCAGCAGCTTTATAAAGCTGGAAGAAATAAATAATTAGCTTTGAGGAGCAGGCAATTCTAAATGCAGGAGCAAGATGTCAATGTAACCTCATGGTTATTTGGCACTCATGACTATTGCAAGGAACTTGCTTACTTGCCAGCAGGCTTGAAGCCCTCCCTTTTGTTGTTCATAAGTGTGAAGGGACAAGAGGATATATCTGGACTGGAAATAATTTCAGAAAGTTCCTTTATACACATTGTCATCTGCACTCCGGTGGTCTGCCCAAAGAATCTGTGGACCAGTTAATCCAGTTCAGAGCTGGAATAATTCTAAACACTGAATAAAATGCTCCTCTGTAACTAAAAGGCTCATTTTTGATCCAGCAGAGTCAAGGAAAACGCTCCATGGCAATGGAGATGCTCATTATGGGGAAATGTTCCTGCCTTGTTGGTTGGGAATCAAACCATGCACAGTAAGGCCACGTACTTCTTTAATTATTAATTTCCATTACACAAATTTGATCTCATAATTTCTACTGCTAGGGTTTTTTAATTGGTAAATACATCTATACATCTATATGTAAATACATCTATAGTAGCCCTATCTGCAGCAATATAATTTTTAAAGGCCAGGTTTTTGGTTTTCAAATGTCCTCTACATATTTCGACTGCACGTGGAAAGGAAGAAAGAGATGAGCAGTAATAGGATTCCACTTGTTTTCAGTGATACTTTTATAAGCACAGTAATAACACCTGTCAGTATAACTAGGTTTTTTCAAGTACTATCATAAATTTTAAGCCTAGTACATTCATAGATTTTTTGCTTTTATTTTAGTTTGTTTGTTTTGGTGGTTGCTTTTTTGTTTTTGTATATGTGTTTTATTTATCGATAATTATTAAATATGATGTCTAAACTAATGGGGAACCAATGAAAGTTTTATATAAATTCATAGAAATCAAAGCTGCCGTATATAAAACATTAGATTTTTTTTTTTTAGCTTACAAAAATGCTAGCAAAGACAAAGCAGTACTTTTACTGAAGTGATTTTGCAGTTATTATAAAACATAGTCTGGGCAATTAGAATGTAGCAGCATTTTTGGGTGATTTGTCTGGAATTGAGGCATCTAGAAATATTAAGTAGTGCTTTTCACTTAGGCAAAGGGCACGGACTAATTTGCATTCTTCAATGGCTCTTCCTACCAGCAGATCAACAAAGCAGTGTTGGCTTCAGTCCTGAGGATTCTGGCTGATGGCCTCACTTCCCTGGCTTGCATGGAGTGTGACTCATGCATTTGCAAAGTGTATGAGGGATAAAGGGATTCATCCTGCACCCATTGACTTCAGTGGGACAGTATCAAACACAAAGACCCATTGAAACTCAATGGGACTTAGAATCCTAAGTAGGGCTGTACAAGAAACTGATTCTTTGGTTGTGACACTGAATTTTTTAATTAGGAATAAAAGAGGAAAAAGTGGGATAATCAGAAATATATCTGTGCTAATTCTCACAGAAATATCAAAGATTAAACAGAGCATTGCATATTCCCTGAATACAACTCTCATTGTATAAGGGGAAAGAAAAGCATTATTTTTTAGTAATTTAAAAAGTTTCAAGCAGAAAAATATGTTAAAAAAGATAAACATTTAACTTTGAACATGTGAACATGAAACCCTCAATTATTTTTTTTTACTGAATATGTTGTTGAATTGTTTTAGTCTCTCCAGATTTTTTATTTTTAAATAAATAGTTTACAGAAGACTGTATTATAAACTCTTCATACTAAATTACATTATCAAATTGGGATATGCAGATTTGTTTCCTTAGTGGAGATAACTTGATTTCAGGTGAATGTTTGTCCTTCTTTCACTGTAGTCTCTTCCCTTAGAGATTCCTATTCTTATCACTACTGACTTCCAAAGATGTTTTTTTAGCATGCATAGACTTTTTTCTTAACTAAAACCTCAGGCTGTTAACTGTGCTCATTCAGGGTCTTTTCAGATATAATGGATCAGTCCAGTCGATGCAACAAACAAGGTGGAAGAACCCAGGAGAAGAGAGGATAGATAAGGGGAGGCACAGTGACTTGTATTCCAGCTGGATTTTCAATGGCACATTTTTTGTGAGTCAGAGCCATTGAACAGACAGTTCAAAGATTTTTATTTAAATATTCCCATGGATTACAGTGAGATGTACTTACAGACATCCACAGTCTGGTCTTCAGACCGCAGAAGTCTGCATAGCTTTGTAATTTAAATACCTTTAACATTGGACTCTAGTTGAAATAAGTATTCTTTTCTAGCTTAGAACTCTTTCACTCCTTCTGTTCTTGTCTAGGAAAACATCAGGGCTTGTAACTGTTCACTGGACTGGATGGGTTAATTTACAGGAGCAGAGACTTTTTATGACTTAAAGTCACCTCTGCCACTTTTTGCTTGGTAGCTGCACTCATATATTACCCCTTTGAAAGACATAAGAGCAGAGGGTATCTGGATGCCTAGGACCTTACCACAATCTCCCTGCAAAATTAAAATCAGTCAACTACAAAGTAAAAACTAAAAGAAGACAAAAGACTGTCTGTCATTTGTTATCCAGATTTAGGTTAGACATTTGACAAGGCTTTTCCCAAGGGATATAAAAAAGATACTGCCAAGTTTATGAACTGATTTGGAACATCCTTATAGAGATTGTCTCTCTTCAAGCTAGGACTGATAAATAGCTCTGATTTCAGAGTGTATCAGATGAAGAGATAAAATGTTAAGAGACCTGTGGCATACTACTGGTTTTAGAAAATCTTTAATAAAAACAAGCATAAAATACATTATTTAACTCCTTCTTATAATTAATTTCAGAACAGTGTAAGAATAATTACCAAAAAGAAAAAAAATCTTTCATACTGTAATCTACATTTGAAATATTTAAAAGTTAAAGACCATTTACTATGTATGAATTTCTACATAATGACAAATTACCTACTCACATAATTAGGCAATCTGCTCAAAGTTCTTACTCTGATTTTTGAAGTGCTTATAAAATTAAATTGCTCAAGCCCAGGAAAGAAATTAATAAATGTGAGATGTTAATTAGGTGAAGAAACAGAATTAAAGGAGAAGCAATGGGACACAGAGATTAAACAAGAATAAATAAATATTTCAGCTGGGAATAAAAAATAATAGACAATAAAAAAGAAATCAAATAACAATGAACTAGCAACACAAAAATTTATTGGCCCCAAGTTACTTTAAAATATAAGATCTCACCTATTTTAAGGTAGGTTGCTGAGATAGCACTATGACTTGCAATTTATAATAGGAGGTTGGAAATACTGGGGGTGCTCTCATATGGTGGCTCCATATCATTGTAGACATCAGGGATGAAACCCAGAGCCAGGCTTTTGGAGCATAAATTTACAAGTAAAATGGCTCTGTAAATGTTATATTCAAAGGCATATGCAGTACTATCAGTGAAGGCTTAGAAAGCCCCTCAGGTGACCAGTGGGCTTATTTAGGATGGATATGCCGGTTCTGTAAATTCAGCTGACTACGTCCTCGACAATAGCTCAGGACATGCATTCTACAGTGCATTGTGGAGCCTGATATTACAAACATCCACATTTAAATTTCTGAATCCCAAAGAGAATTTCCCCCACTTTTGTTACTTGTTCTCAGAGGATGTTTGCAGAACATACAACACTGTCAAAATGATCCTTGCATAGCAGATCGTAGAAATTTCTATTTCCTCGATTTCCTGAATATTTCTGCTAAATGCTTCTTGATACTTAATATAACTCTGTGCCCAGGTGGCTGGAGTATGTAGAACAAGATATATTGGAAACCTTCTCACTTCCAGAATGAACATGCCACGTGGTTGGAAAATACACTGTCTTTTCCCTGAAATCTCTCTTAGTAAGTGAAAAGGAGGTACAGCTGTTTGCCTGCTCCAGAGATGCACATAACTCAGCTTTCAAGGGCTCTTTATTGGGATATGGAGGAAGCACATTCTGCTCTAGTGATGATTTTCACCATGTTTGACTTCAAGACATTCCTGTTACGTTTAACCAGCCCAGCTGATGCTGTTTCCATTTTCTCCTCCAAAATTCATTTTCCTTCCCTCATAAAGCTTTTTTTTTTTAATCTTGTCCATATTACAGCTACAGGTTTATGATCCACAATAGTCACAAAGCAATCTAGAAGCTTAGTCTGGTTTCTGGCGTGAAAAAAATAGAAATTAAGAGGAACATATTTGTGGAAATGGGGACATGAAAGAGAAGAAATCAGTGTAAGAAAAGAACAAAAAGGTTTTGCCAGAAAATTATGTTTTCAAATAGCTTCATTTTGGCAAAAATACATTCAAAAAGTCACAGCTCCCTCCACTCCAAGGCTCCATTCCCCAAATTTATAAAAATAAGTACTTTAAAACAGTTTGTTATCATCCTTGCCTACAGTATATCTGAATGCTCATCTCAGCTGCACAGCACATCTATGCATGTTGGTTGGAAGTTTTATTGAAAACGTGGAACATTGACTCTCAGAGGATGAACTCATTCTACCACCTGTCTGCTGGGGGATAAACAATATTACACAGAAATCAATGTTCCTGCAAGTATGAATAGCCAAATGGAGTGGGAAGGGCTTGCTGGAATGGAAACAGGTTGGAAAGATTGGCAGTCCTTTCCATAAAAAGCTCATTAAATGCCTGAGTATCGTGAAAAAAAAAAGTGCATGTATGAATCAGGACAAAGTGAGCCTGATTTTGGACATATTTTGGAGATACATGACAGACTGATCCCAAAAATAAATGGCATTATGAAAAATTAATGTCTGCTAATTAGATTTAAAAGTATTAATACATTAGAAAAAGTTGCATGTTTTCAACTGCTTATTTCCCAGCAATATGTTTTTACAAAAAGATTAAAAACAAGAATGACTCATTACATGGTTTATTATTAAATCAAAAACGAGCTGCTGTGTTAGGAAATTTACTATGAAAATATATATTTAACGGGGGAAAAAAACAGCTAAAACATAGAGTATTGTGGTGTTGTAAGTATGCTACATATCACTAAAACAATGCTGAATGGTTTTTAGTTCTTCTGCTGAAAAAATATATAAAATAACTTTTATATTCCCATAAATGGCAGTAAAGTCCTATTTAATGCTCTTTCTAGAGTAGAAATAGTGTAAATTACAAGATATCATATTTTTTATATTTATTAGATTTTTTAAAATCAGAAATACTTTATTTTCACAATTGCTGCATGTTGATTCCAAAATAGCAAACCAAAAAAAAAAAAAAAAAACCTATAAAATCCTGTACTTTGAAACTGATTTTTTTTAACCTCTTATCTTTCAATCATAACACTTGGTAAAAAACCATTCAGTCTGGAAGGAGATGAGGGATACAATGAGGATTCAGGTGTTTATCCATTTAATTCAGAACTCTTTTAAAAATTTTAATTTTTTGCAGACTCAAAGATATTTTTTTATAGAAAGTAATTATTTGAGTGATTTGTATCTTAATTTAGCAGAAGGCACTATATTTGTTTCAGTGACCTATTTACTGTTTCCTTTACCCTGAGCAGCAGTAGGGGATTTTATATTACATGGTGTTAGTAGCTCACAATGTAAACTAGCACAATTCCACAGCAGAAACCCAACACAAGTCTGGATTGCTTTTGCAGGAGCACATTAATATTTTAACACAGACATCTCCAGAGAGGTATTCATCACCATGTAAGACCAAATTATGAGAAACTGCAGTGACGAGTAAAATGGTAAATGTAATTATGTGCAAGGGAAATGACAAAGCAAGACATCCTACTGATAGGATCTGTTGTTAATCTTTGAATTCCCAAGGGAATGAGACAAAAGTTTCATTGATCAAGCCACATGATATTCAATTTGACAATACGTTAGTAAATACAGTATGAGAAATACTGCAGGATGGATTCCCTAGGGGATTTAATAAGATTATTTTTGATTTTATACTTCAATATTTCAGAAATGGAACAGTCATTATAAATTATTTGTTTAGCAGAAAAATATTACTTTTCTCCTTACAATCTCTGAGGTTTCCTTTCTTCCTAAAGTTTTTTTTCCTCATGCAAAAGAGAGGAACAGAAATTACAAGTTTGACTGCATCACTGAGAATGTTCCTTATTTTTGTGTTTCCTTTGCCTAACAACATTTTTTAATATAAAAAACCCAGGGAGAAACAACCAGAATATTTTTACTTTCTTCAATAGCTGAAACATTGCAATTCCTTTCTTCATTTCATTTGATTTGAAGAATACAATAGAAAGCAAGAGATGAAAACCCTTCTAATTTTTTAATTTATTCGTGATTTTTATTAGTATCTTGTATGGCTGGATAGATGAAGGATAATCTCTGAATGCATAGTCAAATTCTGGGGCTATTCCTTCATAGCTCCACAGAAGCAAGGTCCATGTCCAGTCAAACCTTTAATTCCAATTGTATGGAGTGTCTGGCATTTCTGTAAAACAAAGATACAGACTGCATTTTCAAATCATGGAGTCTATTTCTTTTAACAAGTATGGACAATATATCAAACCACAACATCATGAAAAGAAAGGATTTCTGAGATAAATGCATAGATGAGTCTATATTGTTTCTAAAATTCATCAAATGTTTCAGTGCTAGACCTGTAAAATCTGTATACTTCAAAAGTGCTACTTGCTTTTTACATATTTTAAGTTTTGAGCAACACTGACAAGTTGAAGGTTAGAGATCTGCTTCATACTACTCAGGCATTATTTTCAGCAAAGTAAATCAACACCACTGGTAGATATGTAAGTCTGATATAAAAAGGGTGGTTTAAGATTGCCTTTAGAAGGAGTTAAGGAGTTGAGAGGCATGGAGATGAGAAAGAAAACAAGTTTTATGTTATCTAAAATGACTGCTTCTCATCCCATTACCATGCTTCTCATGGGTAAATGATGACATTAGGTTGTGAAGACTTTTTTGACTTGTTCAAATAAGGGGAATGATGGGTCACAGGATGAATAGCATTCATCAATTGAAAGAATGAAGCTCTTGTTGCTGTTCTAATTTTACCATCACAACTGGTCTGCCCCAGCTATTATTGTCAGGGAATTGCAACAATTTAGCAAATTTCAAAACGTAGCACAGCATGTGAGACTGAAATTTGTAGTTGGTATGGCTAATTTGAATTACTTGAGGGGAAGAAAATGAATAGCATGCAGTAGATACAGAAATCCTTTTATTTGTTTCTTTCACAATTATCATAACTTTATCTACGTCCTTTAATAAGGACAGTGGGCTCTTTGGGGATTAAAAAATGATACAATTTAATAACAAGGTTTGATTGCATGGCTTTGCTTCATTTGCAGTATCTTAAAATACAAATTCTAATGGTCCAAGAAAACTCAATTCCTTGCTAGAAATTACAGCTAATAGATCTCTGACTTGTAGGAGACTCTAGTAGTAACATCCAAAGTAGTAACTGTAAATTCTTAAGGAAAAAGCACAGGACAAAATTTGGGAACTATAGGTCAAAGCACTGCTTTCCCAAATTCTACCTGCCAATGAACCTAGCCTTAGTAAAAAATAGCAGCAGGGTAACATAGTGTAGAATTTATCTCTTCAGGTAATTGAAAAAGTCTTTGAGAGAATAATGGTCATCTGTTTCCTTCAGAGACTCTAAAACAAGCTTTGGAGAGAAAAGAGAGAGATCCTTTATAGGTTATGGAGTGAATACTGAAATATCTGTAGTACACGACCGAGAAAGATGATGGATACAAATCAAGAGAAATGCGCTGAAATTCATGGTTTTTTCACTCCTATCACTTTTTTGGTGGCTTTTTTTTTTTCTTCACTCAGCTATCAGGTGGTGTCTGTCTCAAAGTACAGCGTGGAAATGCCATTATTTAGCACCTTCAAGTAAAGTAGCTTGATATCCTTCCTTCTGGGGAAGATGAAGTAAAAGTCTGTGTGAAGAAAACTGAAAGAGATTTCTACAGAAACAAACAAAATTTTCTACCTGCTTTGCATGCCTATGCTTCTCTGTATTCTACTACCAAGCATATGACCCTAACAGCGAGCCAGGCAGTCTTTTTTCTTTCTCCTTTCAAAAGTTTAATAAATCCAGGAGACCTGATATTTTCAAAACATCTTGTAGGTCCCAAACAGGAATTAATTCTGATTTGTTTCCAAAGAAAAAGCTTCTCAGTAGGATAGAAAAGTGGAAATATTAATGTGAAACTTTGTTTTTTCTTTAAAGAATAGATATGCCAGGTTAACCAAGCCAAATTAACTTTAACCTTCCTATGACCCTGTGATTCTGTGAAATCTGCAGGAGCAGTCTGTAGCAAAGAGTCCCTAAATATTTATGTCCCTAAAAAACAGAGTATGAGTATTTTGTTAGGAAAGACTCTGCTTTGAGGCGGGACTTAGATGGAGATGACTGGAGAGCAAACAGAGCAATTACTTCCATTCAGATACAAATATTTATCTCCTTCTACCCTGAAAGCAGGTTGCTTGGAGAATGGATGGTTATTTAGCAGATATCTATTATTTGATATGATAAAAGCCATGATCATTTTTGTTTCCTGCTGTGGTTTTATATTTTGCTAGAAACCTAATTTGAAGCCAAATACCAAGGCAATTGTAGGGCTGGAGAAGAGATGATGTGCTTTACTCCTGAAACAAAATTATTCTAAAGAGTGAAAATTCACTGAAAAGTTGCTGAAATAACACTAAAATAACAACTTGTGAAACAGCTCTCTTAAGAAAGAAAACAAAAAGCAACGAGAAACATAACCTTACCAGATAAAAAGCTTCCATTACAATATGAGGCAGGGTGCCAGTTACAATATACCAGAATAGGCAGGTAACAATGAAAAAATCCCCCAAACCTAATGCTAATAATTGAAGAGAAGTAATACGTGGCAAAGTGCTCATATGTCTGGTTAGACTGACTTTGTACCATGAAAGAAGTAGTAGAAAAAAAAAGCTCCTTGTTAAAAGCCATGCATGTTGTCAATTGAGCTTCATGCTGTTTTATAGACTAATACACATTAATGAGCTACACATTCCTTGCTAAAATTGTCTCTCACCGGTGAAATAGAAGGAAAAATGGCTCTGAGAATTGCAGTACTATGGGAAGTTGAGAATTTTCAATAATTTGCTTTTATTGTTTCAAAGCACAAAATAGAAGCAATTCCATTCTTCATTAACAGTAAGTAGACTAAAAAAAAAGAAAAATTATATATATTAAATACATGAAAGGAAAAATCACTGTGACAATTCTTCATCTGCCATAAATAGGCAAAGCTCCACTTAATTCAGTGGAGTGATTTATTCTTTTTCAATATCACAACCAGAAAAGTCTCAGTGCCCTTGCACAGACTGGGTGCTCCTTCTCTTCTACTTCTGTATGAACTGCTATTGTGGTATAAAAGTCCATATCAAATCAAACCCACCTTTCTACCTCTTCTGTCATGTAACAGGCAAAAATGAAAATATTAATTAGTTAATGAAGGCAACTATTTCTTTTTATATATGTCACTAGTATGTAGGAAACAAGTTCTTGTTTCATTGACTGTGATTTATTGCAGTTTTAAATAATTTTTTTAAAATTGTCTTATTCACTTTGAAGACAACAAGCATTTAATCCTCAGATTAATACCACATCATATGTGTTTTTTATTCTTTTGTCCATTTATAAATGATTTTTTTAACTACAATATTATGACATGCACCAACTACTTTATGTATTTTTTTTATTCTTTTTTGACTTGTATTGAAGCTATTAAGAATGCACTTGTCTACAAGTCACGGTATAATGTGGGTTTGTTAATATCATGTTATGAGTGTGATTCTGTTCCCTTGGTACATAATTTTACTGTTTTATTAGTGTTGATTAATTCTTTGGGCCAAATGAGCATGATCCACAGGGTAAATTGAGCAAATTTCTTGTTTACTTATTTTGGTCTTCTTTATATTATGTCTTTATGTTGTCTCATGTTGTTTAAAAAAAATAGAGCTCTGATTTTAAAAAGTATAAAAAATCAAGTTCACGCTGGTGTTATATCTTTCAAAGATAACCAAGTTTTATTGGTTTATTTCTGGAAAAAAATATACTGAAAATTTCCATATGAACACAATTCAATGGAAAATTTCTAGTGTAATGAAAGTTCAGTCATTTTATCATTCCCCCTTCCATCACAGGAAATTCTTACAAACAACTGTATATTATTTATATGTGAAAAGAACCTAAATGGCAAAATATACCCACTGACAGAAGCAGATTTATATTAAAATTTAAAGTTGCATTCAATTTGCATTTTGTCTTATCGTGTGCTTTTATAACTTTCCTGGCATTTTAGTCACCCTATTTTGCTACAAATTAGAAAAAGTGAGCATTAAGAAAATGTACCCATCAAAGATATTTCTAGTAAAAATAGGAAATCTTTCTTACAGAAATAAGAAATCTTTGACAAATTACAAAATAAAAAAAAAAAATCAAACAAAAAACCCAAACAGAAGTTTTGTTAACACTTGAATATATTATTCTTTTGTGTCAGAGAAGAAGCCTAAAAAAGTCTAAAGAACTCTTTGAAAAATAAGATTTAACCTGAGGCTTGATTTCCTTTTCTCAATGTGGTATTTCCATAGAACTTTATCCAGCAAAGTGCTCTCCAAAGTGGGTGTTATTTTGTAATAATCAACATTGTTCCCAATTTTCAGTGACAAATTATGACTCCAGCTATTACATGACTTAATTTAGAGACTTCATATATAAGTACCACTTCTAGTGAATTCTTATTATTCTTAACAAATTTTCTTACTAGTTTTATTAAAAACTTGATTGACAAGTGTGTTTTAGACGGATGCAACTGAATTCTCCAAATTAATGATAAAGACTTTTTAACTGTAAATTTCTTGCTAGGAGTAAGCTAAAGTTGAAATGTATTACAACACCAGCAATTTTATTTTTAGCTTCTAACAGAGAAGAAAAAACACCAAAAAAAACCCCTCCATTAACAAATGAAAAAGCAACTGCTACCCATTTATCTTTTTTTTTTAATAAAGCATGAGTATAGTTTTTGATTCACCTTGTGGAATTTAGTGGAAATATTGCTATTGGTTTTAGAGGAAAAAAACTTGCACCAATATGCACATTTGTGATTAAAGAATTGGGGAAATTAGAGCTTTTCAGAAGAACACAATGTTCTTTTCAAAGTTACAAATAAGAACATAGGTCTTCCAGGCCATTTGAGCTCATATGAGAGAACGTTGTAGTGACTGAGTAAACAAAGGAAAATGCTTCACACAAGACTTAATTTCCTTCAAGACTTAATTTTGATGTGAATTCTTGCAGTATTTCCAAGTAAATTTTATCTAATTATGAAGCACACATTTAAATGTAATATAAAAAGAAGGGGGTTGTAACAAAGGTCAGGTATCTTAAAAGTAGTTCAGTTTTAAGAATTATGGCTTTTATCCTCTTAGAGGGCAAATGGATGAATTTTCTCAACTACACACTGTGGCCAAGACAACCTTTGACAGACCAACAAAGGCATGTGACATGTGGCACTGGGCCAAGGAGGACCTTAGGACCCATTTAATAGGCATCTTACAGTAGTGGTGGCAAGAAAATGAACAAGCCAGGACACTCCATGTGTATTATGTTCAAACTGCCCCTGGATGTGTCCTTGGGTTTACATCCATGCTCACTCTGGCTAACCCAAGGCTAGAATAAAATGCATGCCTGTAGGTGTACGCACAGAGGAAAAGGAAGAAAGGGAGAGCAAATCAATGCTAGATACAAAGCATAGCTTAATGGGTGAGAAAAAATAAAGAAATGCCGATTTTATTATTCACAAAGTGTGTTCTGGAATAGCTGGCTTTCAGTAGCACTTAATATAGAAGGCATTTTAATATTCTAAAACATTCTGTATGTTTAGAAGAATAACTGAGCAGAACACAGTACCTTATTTTCTAGAGAAAATAAAATTTTCTTTTGCATCTTCTGGCTACAGTCACTCACCTTTTCAGTAGAAAACTGTGCACTTGTGGACTCACCAACCTCACCCATATTCCACTAAAGCCCATGTGTTACCAGAAGAAATAAGAAGAAAGAATCAAAACAGCATGTATGTGCATACATTTTGCACAATATTACTACATTTGCACCTTCTCACAATATTTGCTCTTCACCAGCCTCTGCTAACCATTAATATTACAGTTACTACATACATCTCATATAGTTTTATTATAAAGAGGTTACAAACCTCTATGTAACATTGGTACAACATTTGTACCTAAACGTAAGAGAAAGAATGAAGGAACTCTTTTTCAGCCCCACGGTTTATCTGCTGCTGTTCTATTTATTTCTAGTTTTCTTGTCTTTTTGGATCTACTATTTTCTAGTAGTTATCTCCATCATGATGTCTCATATGCCATCTCATTATTCTGCTTTGTGATGCACGACTATTATTGTACCCCTGTAAATGTAAACCCTGCTTTCACCTATTCTGAGATTTCATGTCATAGTTCTTTTCTCTCTGTACCCCCTGTCCTAACCAGAGTTTTTTTTCCATTGTGAAATCTCAGCACAAATACTGAACTCACAGAATGCTGCTTCTGAAATACTTGATAGAGGCAGTCCATGACCTTATCTTCTATTTTCTATTTCTTTCCCAAAAATTCTCATAGCCATTTAAATTACTCTTGGTGTAATGGACCACTAGAAAATGGATCACTGAGTATGCAAATTATCAAGAAAGGCTCCAGGCCCACCTTGTTCTGCTGAAGACCATGCACACTCAGAGTGGTCTTCTAGATGAAGTCTGTGCATTACTGATCACACTTTCTGCTTGGTGCCAGGGAAAACCACTGTGGATATAAATTTACTTAAAAATAGCCAGACAGTGCAGTTCTTGTCCCACTCTCCATGCACTTATATATCTTAGAGTCCCTAGCCTTTAAAGATTCAATTTTATGTTCCTATCAGAGCTGGCTATGAATGTGATTTTTTTCACCTTCTGCAAGTACATAATTTCCATTGTTTACAGTTATCTGAAAAAAAAGATATTGGACATGTTCATTAGTCACTTGATTTCCATTACTGAAAAATTATCCTTTACTTAAACATCAAGTCAATCTTGCCCTCTGAGTTTCTACATCAGGTCTGTCTCTGAATTTACCAACTTTAGACCACAGTCCTTCACCTTTTCTAGATCTCATTCTCTGAGCGCAGTGCCATACCTCTTGCTCCTCTCTCCTCCATAGGTGTCTCTTCTCCCTAAGAATTACAATCCTTTCATCTTTTCTGTTCTTCTTTTTCTGCTAAACAGCTGAATAACTACAGAGGGGCAGAACTGCCCTGACACTCTCCATTCTCTATCCCATTACTCTTTAATTTATGCTTGGTGTTAGTAGGGTACACCTGTTTAATTTTGTTGCTTGATTTAAATTTACTTTATGTAAATCACATTTCCACCCCTTGTATTCATAAAATCTTGCATGGAGAGAAAGATTTGCTAAAATGAAATACAAGACATTTCTCTTAATCAAGATAATTTGATGCTTCACCTTCCTAATTCACAACTGAATTAAAAACTCAATGCAGCTATATTACTACAGTTCATTATTTTTTTAACCAAGTATCAGTGTAATTCGGTTTTAATTAATGCAATTTTTCCAAGAATATAAGACATGGTAACTATATGTATCCAGTTCTAGTTTGATTCTTTAGACTGATGAGTGATTTTCTAGAAATGTTTTCTTCTGAAGCTTCAGAAGTACAGGAAGTTCTCAGATCCTTTAAAAGTTTCATTATTCAGTAGATTATTCATTATCTTAAAAATTATTTTTCAGTACCCTAAAAATAGCATATTCAAACTTTTATTTTAACCAATATTAATGTTTATCTGGATCAGCAAGAAGAATCTAATTTAAAAATGATTCTGTTAATTTGTCCTCCTGAAGTCCATAAAAAACCTATCTTTATACTGCTGGCTACCGCATGTAATGTGGACGAGACTCAGTTTTAGGTGAAAATTTAATTTTCTCTGAGATTAGGGTGCCTTCTATAGATTTGTCCCCCATAAATGCGTAAACATTTTGGATTGGGGTTTTTCATTTTTTTTGTTTTTTTGTTCAAAGAATCTTTTGCTATTTAACTTGTGGAATGAAAGAGATATGTTCTTACATGCCTTTAAATTGAGAAAACTTAAAAATTTAGGCATTGCAGTACATGAGGAGATATGAGTTCTCTCAATTGATTTGACAACAGAACTATCATGGAAGTATGAAAAGGATGTTGTGTCCATTTCCTAGTTAACACAGGATCTTTCAACTGTAATAGCCAAGATGAAATAATAAAAAGCCTAGCTTTGACACCTAATCCTTACTTTGTCTGGTACAAAAAAGAAATCAGAAACATACCTGTCTGTCTTTTTTGCACAGTGGCCTGAAAAATCTACTGCCTATGGCTGTAATATTTATTTAGAAGGTTTAAGAAGTGAAGGACAATGAAATCACACTGAAATTCCTGATTCATTCCCCCATATTTTGTAATGAAATTAATTGCCAAAGTGAGTCTAATAACATTTCCAAATAAATTATGTTATTCAGTGCCTACATTTTACAGTGCAAAAGGTTTAAAATCAAATGGGGCATTCAAAGGATAAAACCCATTTAAAATTGTGAAGTTCTTTTGTTTGTTTTGGGTTCTTTGTTTTTTAATATTTTTGGATATGTTCAGTCCCAACATCTTCAGGTGTTTGGCATTTTAGGTCAGTGTTAGGAACATATGCCATAATACCAGGGGTACATATTCTCCCACCAAAACACTTTTGAAATTATTTCAGGTTTTTAGGCGGACAAAAT
This sequence comes from Fringilla coelebs, assembly GCF_963513975.1. Taxonomy (NCBI): domain Eukaryota; kingdom Metazoa; phylum Chordata; class Aves; order Passeriformes; family Fringillidae; genus Fringilla; species Fringilla coelebs. Next base: position 22,683,934 of record NC_140029.1, on the reverse strand, counting down.
TAAATTTCATTGTATTGCTTAAACCACCAGTAGCAGAATTTTTTTTTTAGTGTCAAGTGCATGCTTACTTTATTTTAAAAAGAAATATCCTTTCATCAATATAATCTACAAAGTCAAGAGTGGGACCTGCCCTTTCCCTTTTTCACAGTTGTGAGCAGAATTTTAAAAATGAGCAAGTGTTTTGCAAATGGTTTTAGAACTTGGCAGTTTAGTATGCATTTTGGGACTGAAATCAAAAGCATTGCACTATAAACTGAACTTAAACAACAGGATCAATTAGCCTTGCTGCAGTGGGAAAAGACTGCCATTTGTGTGCCAGAGGCCATATTGCTAAATTGCTAGTCTGTTAAATAGGACAGGGACCAGGGCTGATGCCAGGGCTGGGGGGAAGTGTTGCAGAATGGTTTGCATCCACAAGTGCCAGGGGTTTGCTTGGAGGCACCGGCTGCATTTCTAGATCACATCTTTCAGTACGTGCCTGCAAAAGGAATCCATCTCACCTGCTCCAAGATTGTTTGCAATGCACAACAAAGTTCAGTTTGCTAGGAAATTTTAATAAATGGGGATTGGCATTCTTCCTTTAACAGCAAATTCCTGAATCAAACAAAAATACTAATGTAAACACAGCTTGGCAGTCTAGCGTTGTGTCTTTGTCATGTGCACTATTTTCTGAACTTTTATTCTCAGTATTATGGATTTTCTGGGTATTTTCCTGGTTTCTGATTTATACTTTTTTCCATGTTCAGTTGATCCAGCCTCAAACCATTTCCTGACTCCTCCTCATGTGTCCTTGATTAACAGCCACAATTCCTCTGCAGCTCCTGCCATCCTCTTGACTCACCTTTGTCCATTCTGCATAACTTGCTTTCACTCACATTTCTATAACCTCATTTTTTACAGATGAATGGGATTTTTTTTTTTCCTGAGGAATAACTGAGGTCTACATTTTGCAACAGAATTTTTGCAGGTGGGAAGTTATTTTCACCAAGTGAGTTTAAATGAGCAAGTTATCTTCTCATCTATCCCTCAGTTGTATTTGTGTGTAGATCTTCAATGCAAAAGCTTATGTAAATCTATGGGAAAAAAAAAAGATTTTAAGAGGACCAGATATAAAATACTTGTAAAACATTATTTTTTCTTTTTTTTTTTTTTGGTATTCTATGAATTGCAAATAACTGCAAATAGCTTTTATAATCTGACACTGAAAACTGGCATTCAGGAAGCATAATAATAAGCATATATATATACATACTTCACATATAGATGGATGTAGAAGTACATCCCACATATCTAAATATGCAGATTTCTGGACCCAAATGTTAGCAGAAGTTCCTATAAAGGTTATATATTTTAACATCAATATCATATTGCTTATTAAAACAACTGAGATGGTATATCTACCAAAAACCTTTCCCCAAATTATGTATCCTACAAAATTATATTGCTGTTATATTTTCTTAAGATTTCAAGGCTTGTAATGCAGAAACTGCTTTGAAAACAACTGCTAAATTTCTAATTACTTAGAGTCAGAATTGCAGATTTGGACAATTGTAAAAAGCTGTATGCTGAAACACATAATTTCTTTCAGGCAAACATTGAGATAACTGAAAAGTATTAATTTTCCCATCGTAAATTTCTCTGTTTTTGAGGAAAGCAAGATGACAGTAGGATTTTACAAGTTCAGAGAGTATAAACTCCACAACTATCACTATCCAAAAAATCATAAAACCAAATAATTCCAGGTGACAAAGCTGAGATCAGATCTTGAATTCAAAATGGAGAATTATAGTCAGTTTAGTACAAATGCACATATCTTTTCAACAGTAAAAAGTGTTTACCTATTCCTCCAACATTACCTGTGCTCTCCAAATTATTTGTTATATGCCAGATTCACAAGAACTTTTGGAAATTGCTGAAGTGCTTCTATTTCACAGTGATCTTACTAATAGGAATTATTTTCATTTCTGTTTTGTGGTTGGTATTATTTCTCACATGGTACATATTGAATAGACTTCTCTGTTTCTGACCGGTCACCTATTAATAAACTGCTGTGTGCCAAGGAAATCTGTAAACCTGCTCTACAGAGGTCAGTGCAGTCACTGACATGCTACTTGAGGGGTAATATTTGTTTTCAATCTATGTTAGTCCCCAGTTCCTCAGCAGCCTCCTAGAAGAAGAAACAGTTATTCACAAGAAAACCCTTCATTACACAAAGATCTGGATGGAGGGTAGGCAGCAGGAGCTGAGGAGGACCAGGTTCCTAACAGAAACCTGGTCTCAGCTGTCCAGAGTTCCAACAACTTATGTCTTCATTTTTCTTTTGCTGTGTGCTGCAGGTCTGAGAGCTCCTAGCAGCTGTTACATGTGTCCTTGGTATACCTTACCTCACATTCTAAAAACTCAGAAACAAAAGCTAAGTAAATTCAAACTCACTATTTATTGAAGCAGCAGTTTATGGAGCTCTTGCAAATTGAATTCTACTTTCTACCTTTGTGCATGTACATATGATGATTTATTCTCATGCCTCCACCAGAAATCTCTGTTGTGTCTGATTTGGAAGCACCGTGGAACATCTGCAGTCAGACGAGAGGATTAACACAATGCTGGGTATTACTTCTCTCACATATACTTGAGCCTTAGTTTTGATAATTAAATTTTTATTTGATTAATTTTTAATCACATCCTCACTGATTTTCTGCTATATTAATGGTGCAAAATTCACAGTCTGAGGTGCAGAATAGATATTTTTTAATGAACCCATTATAATGGGTGAAAAAGATTTTCAAGCCTCATGAATCAACTCAGCAGCTGATTGTTGCCCATCTCCAGCAACTCCCTCACAGACCACTGCTCCTTGAGTACCTCCATTACTTTTTCCCCAGTCAACTGGAAACTGAGTAGGATGCTTGGCTGGCCCTTCCCTGAGTACTGGGGTAAATTAGCTGCACATCACTCTTCATGTCTTAATTCTTTCTGATAGTCCTTTACCAAGAAGAGAAAAAAAATGGCTAATAATATGTAAACAGTTCATATTTCTTCTTTCTAGGTCCCAGTTCCAGCTTAGAGGGACCTCTAACAGATCAGTTGTTGGAGATTTTTGAGGGCTCAAGAGCCAGTGGTTAGTCAAAAAGAGTATATTCCAGGGACATTTTCTCCATGGACACCCACCTGGGAAAATGAAGAAAAAAGCAGATTTGAAACATAACCCCTCTGTTGGGCCTACATGCAGGGTGGTTATCCAGTCAGGACCTGCACCTGTACTGTCATTCTTCCCTGTTTTTTGGGTCGGGCACTTTATCTGACATCATTCCCTGAGAAATGTGCACATTTCACTTTGCTGTGTTATCTAAAATGAAAGCACTCTCTTCTGGTTAAAGTAGGGCATCTTGGGATCTAATTTTATATTTCTCAATACCCAGATAAGCACTGTAGATTATGTTCTGCATATCTAAATCCATATGGTATTCCACTATGACATAAAATCTCTGTTCAAAATTCCATTATAGTCTAATTTTCTGCAATGATTTAATTTGACTAGTCCCTGTAAAAATGTATCCATTGAGATAATTTTCATTTTTTTCTGTTGTACCTTCACACAGAAGAAATCCATCACATTACTTTAAGGTCATTTCGTATCATATAGTATCATATTTCTTCCTGTCAAATTCATTTAGAAACAATTTGCATTCGACTCTTATTTATTTCAAAACACTCTTCCTGCAGTTTCTTTGCTGCGGCTGGTAGGCATTTTGAAAGCAGAAACCCATTAAAAATACTGTTGCAATATCATCTCCATTTCCTGAAATCTTCAAATTCCAGTCCAGTTTCTGAAGTGAGATATCCAGTGACTGAAGTGTACAAAGCACTCATACAGCTCAACTTGCAAATTGTTGCCTATGCAAAATAACAACCAGTGAAGGATACTAGTGCATTTTCTCTGAATTATACCTGGGGTCTTGCTCACCTTTGACAGGGTGTAATGAAATTTTGATGCATGAAAATGTTAATTGTATTTATTTTCCTTTGTATGTGAAACAAGTCACCACCAAGTGGAAGGCAGTATATCATGAATTCTCGTCATACAAGGCTGACTGTGCCAGCCCCCTGTTAGTTTGCACTGATGGTATAATCAGGAAACATAATAGCTTAGAAAGGTTTTTATGTTTTGGTGGAACAATGTAATTATGTGTATCTAAACAAGAATTATGAACAACGTAGGGTTTGAGAAATCTTGCTGTGGAATAGAATGACATACTAACTTAATTTACCTTTGATTAAAGATCAAGGTAGAAAGGAAACAAATGCCAACAGTGAATAATAACAATAATAAAAGCTGCAGGGTAACAGGAGAGGCGGCTGCAAGCTGGCACTTCCCACTAAGACATACAGTGTGTCAAAGCAAAGCTGTTAGGCTGGTGCAAAATGCAGTCACAGAGATGGATGCATTTCAAGGATGGGGAATACTGTCATGTAAATATCACTTCAATAGAACTTCTTAAACACTAAAAGCAGCAAGGAAAATCTCAGATGAAAATGGTCTCTCACAGTCACACAGCACAGAATGGAACAAGTCTGGAAACAAATGTTGTGACAGAAAAAAACACACATGAAAACATATCTGCATCTCTCGGAAAGTATCTGATGTAAAAAGAGATAAAAGATATGAGAGGACATGAAATGAGGGAGGGCTTTGAGTTAGGTACAGCAAAAAGCAAGATATCAGACACCAAAATCTTGAAAAAAAAGTGGTCTCTATAAATGCAGTATTTTAAAAATAAAACATAGATAAAGCTCTCTTCTGGTTTTGTGCCACATCTTGGCTCTTGGAGAGAAATACAACTGTGCTGTGTAGTCTGAGTCAAAGCCAATATATGTCAGTCCTTTGTCTAGGTTTTCCTTTTTATTTAAACTTGGGAGCCCTTGAAATGGGACCACTTTGAATCACCCAGATAACCTAGAAGCCCTGATAAAAGGCACTAGAAGAAGAACATTTTATGCTTTCAGCACTTGAGGATTTTCATGTAGGAGAGAAAACAAAGAGGTCATCTATTTCATTCCTCATTTATGAATGTGGATATTCCAGACAGTACTGTCTGAAAAGGTTTTGTAATTTTAGGTAGAGAAGGGGTGGAATATGAAGTTACGAAAATGTAGATATTGCAAAAAAAATTGCAAACTTTCCCCTGATAACAATGGAACGTACCTTATTTATTAGATGTTTATTTTACATTTGAATTGTTGGGATATTACTGCATATTGTCTTTTATTACTAGAGTGTCTTAGGGGAGCTGCAGTTTACTTGGTTTATGACAAAACTCCTTCTCTGGTTTGGACTTTGTGATTGGATTGTGACTAAATCATCCCTGAGTGATCTGAATTTCTTTATATCAGTAAAAATTAGGTGACATATCTGGGTAGGCTACAAAAGACTAAGAAAGCATAATTTACTTAAAATATAACTTTTAGAAGATAAAGGGAGGAGCTTAGTGCCCACTGTGGCACACCAAACAAAATGGCTTGAATCAAATCTTCATCCAAAAGTAAAATATTTATTATGCTACAGCTCAAAAAAGATGCTTAGACATTTCCAAATCCCTTCTTTATTTTTAATTTAATTTAATTTAATATCTTACTTTTCAGGCTAATTTGATGGGTTGAGAAGCTTTAAAATATTATGATATTAAATTTATAATATCATAACTTCTAGTGGGATAAAAATCCCAGTTTTCACTGGCTGCTAATGGCCTTTGGAGACATTCAAGCTGATGAGGTTTGTGATTCCAAACAACTGTAGATGAAAATATGAGAAACAGTTGACAATAATTAAATAATACAAATGTAAAATCACAAATCTGAGACAAGAACATAATTGTCATGGTATTATTTCATATGATTTTTATGTGATATTAAATACCATTAATTATAATACTCTTAGCAAAGCCAAAATAGGAACATACTAATCTGCATATTTATTTTTCAGGCAATATAGGAATAAAATAACACCGTATTAAGTTAGCATGAACAAAGTTCTGAAGATGTTCTCTTTTTAAAATGTGAAACTGATTAGCTGAAAAGAAGCAAATTTATTGAGTTCACCCATGAATTTAAGGGGAACAATCCACAGAAATGACACAATTGTAATCCCTCTTTGTGTGTATGAATTATCTCGGAGCAAGATGTGGAATTTTGAAGTGTACCTGTAATTAAACATATTTGCTGAAAAACTCTAAATCTGCAGTTTATTTGCAAAAGCCTTATATACAAGTTCAATATTCAAAATTCAAGCTGCTTGATTAGGTCAATAGGTGCATGTTTCTATCTCAGAAGCTTGATTTTTCATATCAAATTTGTGATATGAATAATTAAGACTTTGATTTTTGCAAATACTTTTCACTTATATGCTCAAAATTCATCAAATATTATTGTTAGTACCTCTATTCAGCAGAATAGTTACAGAAAGAAAACAATACCCAGTTAAAATTACTAAAGTGTTTACATACCTTTCCAGTGAAAGGAAATCTGGTTGATAAACAGAATCTGACATCATAAAAGAACAAATTATTTACTTTCTCAGCCTTTGAAGGAAGAATGATATTAACATCCTTGCAATATATGTAAATACCTTAAATGCATATGTGTAACGAATTTTGCTACTTTTACATATTTTTTTCTAGCAAAACTCATTGTGTATCTAAATTTAAATTATAAAAATGAAGTATATTGACTTGTAGAGCTTGACATATTAAATCTATTTGCATTATTTTGATCCCTAACTTGGAGGATATTTTTTGCATTTTTCAGCTGCTAAGCTATACACTAGTATGGGAAACTGCTTACCCAAGCTTTTTTTTTCAGTGCCTCAGAAAATACTAAGAAAACAATTAAACCATTCCTTCAATGGAATTGCAGTGTATACAGGTAATAAATATATGGAGCTTATTTTTAAAAAATCTTCATTGTCTGAGTTGCTTTCCTTTTACTGGCAGGCTTATAGAACTACAAAAGCCATGAAAACTCAATGCTAACTTAAAAGTGCAACCTCTGTTACTTTAATATTTTTTATACTGAGTACCAAGGCATTGTTTACAGTAGATAATGAAATGGAGATGGGGCAGAAAACACACCTCTGAAAGACTTTCTACACAAAAGGATGAACACGTAGTTATTTGCACAAAGCATTAGAAAATACCGTGATATTTTATTATTAAAAATGCTGCTGAAAAGTTTATACATATGTGTCCAGCCATATATATCTTCTATCATTACTTAAGGCAAAAAAAACCAAAAATTGCAAAACAATAACAGAAGAAACCATTGAACCCTGTGTGCCTCTTAAGGACAAGAATATAAGCCTGGGAAAGTACTTTTGTTTTTCTTTTACAGTTTCAAAGTATATTTTGATATCATTATTATAGAATTCTATGAAGACCCTATAAATCTGTTCCCTCTATAAATCATACATCAGTCCAGATGTATCAAATTATTAAATCAACTTGATTGTAATTACTTTTAAAAGCTAAAATCATTCACTTACAGGAACTTTTTTTACCCAAATGTCACAAGCCTGACACAGTACTGTACATATTGCTAGCAGAAGACAATTGGAAGTACTAAACAAATACTGTAATTCACATTACAAACATACCCAACTGATTATGATGCCAAGCATCATTACCTTTTTTTTTTACTTTTTTTTTTTTTTTTACTTTTTTTTTTAAACCTTTTTTTAAGAGTTATAAACTGCTGCATCTCAGCTGAGGCATTACATAGCTGGTGGAAATGGCCTGATATAGAGTCAGCATTAATATATTATGGGATGGATCAGTGAAAAAAACAAAACAATTTTCCATTTCCTACTAGTTGTACTTTGGGGTTGCTGCTTCATCACATTCCAACCTGAGCTCCCAGGTCAGATTTATAGCACATTTACTGCAGATAAAGGTTTATATCAGCCACATGTTGCATTTTTTTCATGTCATTAACTTTTTATTTCTTTCCTTCAGAATTTGCTTTACTGCCTGCTACAACAAAGAGTTGTGCAGATGAATAGACCTCAGTGAATCACCTTGTCTTTGATTTTATCTGTAGGGGTGACTATTTCAAAGTATTTTATTAGAAAACTAAAAAGTGTAGAAAACAAGAAGAGGTACAAGGCATCTTGTGTTAATCATTATGGGACATATGATATCGATGCAGTTTAGTTGTGAATCAATAATAGAAAATACATCTGGGATAGTCACGTTCAAGTGCAGACCAATTTGTTCAAAGATCTTTGGTTCCTATCTCTCAATGACGGAGTAACTTTCAAAGACAAAATATAAAACAATCTTCATCTGCAAAAACTATTTTTTGGGTTTTCACATTCAAATCAGTTGTTTGAATCAAACTGCTAAGTTACTTTGATTGCTCTGCTTGGCCCCTGTTTTTTCTAGTGAAGGAAAGGCAGAAGGGAACAACCAGATAATAATTTTGTCTTTCCTGAGAGTGATGCTCTCTGGGATTTTCAGTTTTATTCAAATGCAGAACAGCTGAGGATTTCTCTGCTTCTCTCTCCAAATGCTCACTGACTGTGGGACTGAGTGCAATGAATCAGCAAATAAGAATTTTCTGACAGGTACACTCTCAAGCGCAAAACAAGATACTGGGCTGATAAGTTCTTTACACACTCCTTACTCTGAACAGTCTGAAAAACAGCCAGCCAACCAACTCTGCATTTCCCAACTTTCAAATTGTAGTTTTATTTTGTTTGGCAATGCTGAGGAGGTGCTTTCTCAGCTGAGATTCTACTGCAACTGCTGGTGAGTATAGAGCTAGTTTTCCTTGAAGAAGGCTGACCAAAACACAGGCTTTCATTGCTTTTGTCAGGGCACAAAACTCTTCCTAATGTATCACAATAACCAAGAACTACAAACTGGACTCCAAATATATATTATTGGATGTTTCTTGGTTCAGTTCAACAAGCTTAAAATAGTAATTCTTTTCTTTTGTATTTTTTCTCTTTGTTTTCCAATCCATTGCTGTGTTGGAATTTAACAAAGGCTAACACAAAATTAAATTATAGAAAAAATGTTTCAGAAAAGAACAACAATCTCCTATGAATACTTTAACATGCACTAGTGTAACCTGTAAGAGAAAATGCGCAGGTCACACAGACAACTGTATCCTCTGCATGACACCATGGCCTCATATAAATGAAACATGTTAGAAAAAACTCATGGTTTTTGTTAACCACTAGTAATTAAGAAGAAATTCCTCCTTTGGTCTTGGAGGAAACAGAGGTCATATGACTAATGTATATACACATAGGTCACAATCGAATGCACAATCTTTCTAAAAGCTCTTTTCAAACTGAAAACATCAATAAAAGCTGCTTCTTTTTTTTTTGTTTGTTTTTAAACTCACAGCTATGTACATTTTTACAAAGTTTCTTTAAATATAGTTCAGGCTGGCAAGTCATCTCTTTGCACAGAACTATACGTATTTTACTGCATAGTCAGTCCTCCTCTTTTTTTTTTTTTTCATTTTTGTTTTTAATAACAAAATTCTATTTTCCCCATCTGAATTACAGCTTCATATGCTGGGTAAAAGCCCATGGTGATGTCTTTGTTTTATCAACGGCCATGGTATGGCACATAAAGAATCTTTTTTATAATTTTATTTATTTAAAAAAAACCAAAACAAAACACCTGTACAGTCACTGGCTCTGCGTTCCAGAAGACTCTGCTTTGCTTGTTACACTTACAACACCATTTTAAATTACTTCTTCTGGCCTCAACTTTCAATCAAAGTGGCTGAGATCTTAAAGCAGTATTGTAACAGCAATGTACACTTTTCACATTTCACAGGGTTTGTAGTTGATCTTTAACATCAGCGAGTTTCTGTGGGAAGGATCAGTAAGAAAATAATGACTGTCCTTCTCTTTTACTTATTTTTTCTTTAGATTTTGACAAGGTGTTCAATGGATGGTATATAACTTTATCCTCTTCTTTTTTTTCCTTTTTTTTTTTCTTTTTTCTTTCTTCCAAGTGGCTTGTGAGGGTAGATGGGGAAGGGCTGAGCTATACCCTAGTGGTCGAATGTCCATGGGGCAAATTTGTACTGTTTTGTCCTCCACTGAAAGTGTTGAAAGTATGCAAAGGCTGCATTCCTGTTAATGTATTTGGAATCATGGTTATGGTGTTGGGTGTCATTAGCGGGATGTCATCTGGGGACCTTCTCAAAGTGAGTGTGTAGTCAGGCGGACAGGTGAGTCTCAGGGTGTCGTGGGCCTGCAGCGATTCACACTCGTGGTCATGTTCTAGCTGCTTCATCTGCAAGGACATGATCTCCTCATTTTGTATGTGTGCTATGTCGTTGGTGGTGTTTCTCTGCGGGCTGGGGCGCCTGTGAGTCTCATGACGCCGCTTGTCCTTCTTGTAATATAATGCAGCAAAAGCTAAAATATTGAGGAACAGCAAGGAGGCCCCCACAGCAATGGTGACGCTCAGCTCTGTGGAGTAATCCCTCTTGTTTTCTATCAGAACTGTGGTATCCTCTGGAGCTGTTTTATGGGTGTCTTTCGAATGTTTGGGATTGTTGGCAGGCGTCATTGCCGGGCGTTTGGTGGCTGGCCATAATTTCCCAGGAGAACGCCGGGTCACATAGGGAAATGAGGTCATGTCGGGAGGGGGCACTTTAGTTGTTGTGGAAACATACTGAAATATTTCATTCAGGTTGTGAAGGTGTGGTACGAGCTCCAACCAGAAAGCAACTTTGGTCGCTCGATAGTGATCACGAACTCGGGGTTTCAGGCCAATGTGTAAATAAAGTTGGTCCTTAGGATTGTATTTGGACCAGGCAACTTCTTCAAAGCGGTTGGGTTTTGTGTGGATGAACTTTGTGTCCTGTGGAACAGGCTGGTTTGGGTCTCTAAAAAAAATGAAAACAGACAATATTACAGTCATTAGCCTACCTACAACAAAACAAAAGCAAACAAACACAAAACCGTCTCAATCTTACAGTTAATAGTTTATCCAATATTGACAGTAACCTAAAAGCAGAATATAAAAACCTTCCCTAACTGAAGAACAGCTGTTAATAAATAATCAAAAGAAAATTACTTACTGTACAGAGCATCTCAGATACTACAATATTTTTTTGACGTGAAAATGCAGAAATCATAGTGTTTCAGTCACAAAAGGTCATCTGAAGTTCTGTGATTGAATACCATTCTCCAAGGAGTGTGTCATATACAGACATATCACCTTAGAGAAGTACCAACTACCTCTTCCCATTGGAAATGAGTAGGTTCAACCTTTCTCCAGGTTTGACACTAACTTTTTCATTTTAGGTACCACTACTTCCACTGCTGTAAGTAGTAAATATGGGCATCTAAGCCCCATGGCAATAGTGGAAGCCCTTCTGAACACACAGAATTATACTCGCTGCATATGTTACAAGGGAGAAAAACCTCTCCAAAACCTGAAGTAGGAGGACATGTACCTGGGAACCATTTCTGCTTGTTTTCTTTTATTCAGCTATTAGTCCTCCTGCATTTAAATATCTGCTTGGGGGGAAAAACACCTTTGAAAACACCTTGCCACAAATCTTTCCATCATTTCCACTAGCATATGACTATTTGAACGTTCCATTTGATCATTGCTACAAAGGACTGTGTTTGGTGGCCAAAGGACAATGGGCCTTAACTGAGGTGAGAAATATTAGCTGAGATCAACCAGTTTTAAAGTACTTCAGTAGTAGTAAGATAAGAGTAGTACACAAGTCAGAGGTTATTACTTTTACAATACTAAATTTAATAGTATGTTGCACATTAATTTGAATAATCTTTTCTAGCAATGATTGCTTTCTGTGGCTTTGTGATGTATTATATTGAGAAGACATTGTTTATTTCCTGTGCATTACTCAGAACTTTCCATTCTCCTTGTTATTTATTTATATGCACTGGCTTATTTCCTGTGAAAAAAATTCTAATATTTTCCTTTTCTTCCAATATATAGTTATGTAAGTTCTGGGAATACCAAACCATATCCTTCAAGATTTTAAAGCATTTCTTTCTTTTTCCATTTTCAAAACCCCTGAATCTAATAGCCTACTTTAGCATTCCTTTTCTGTACATAAAAAGCTATTTCTTAATTCTTAAATGAGACAAGTAATTTGACTTTAATAATTTTATGATTCCTGCATTCTTTTTTTACTTGGAAGAAGGTATCTTACTGCTTTTTTGAGAGAAAAGAAGAATTATTTTTCTATATAATTTTCACTTTTTGGATTACTTATGCTAGTGGTTTTAGTGTTTGGGGTTTTTTGGGGTGGTTTAGTGTGCTGATTTTGGTTTTTTTTCATATTTAAATAGATCTCATCTTTCCCCTTTCAATAATATTTAAAAAATAGAAACTAGGGGTTCTGAAACGTTACCCTTCCTTCCTTCCTTCCTTCCTTCCTTCCTTCCTTCCTTCCTTCCTTCCTTCCTTCCTTCCTTCCTTCCTTCCTTCCTTCCTTCCTTCCTTCCTTCCTTCCTTCCTTCCTTCCTTCCTTCCTTCCTTCCTTCCTTCCTTCCTTCCTTCCTTCCTTCCTTCCTTCCTTCCTTCCTTCCTTCCTTCCTTCCTTCCTTCCTTCCTTCCTTCCTTCCTTCCTTCCTTCCTTCCTTCCTTCCTTCCTTCCTTCCTTCCTTCCTTCCTTCCTTCCTTCCTTCCTTCCTTCCTTCCTTCCTTCCTTCCTTCCTTCCTTCCTTCCTTCCTTCCTTCCTTCCTTCCTTCCTTCCTTCCTTCCTTCCTTCCTTCCTTCCTTCCTTCCTTCCTTCCTTCTCTCTTTTCTCTCCCTCCCCCCTGCTTCTCTCTTTCAACAGTTAGCCAAATTGTGTTAATTCAGGAAAAAAAAGATAATTTATTGGTAATTGTTCATCCCAGTTCAAACTAAAGAAGTAATATTCCCTTCCAAGCAGTACAGAAACAGATGTATGCTGCTGCTTTGAGGAATTCTAACATGCACCGAAGAAGGAAATAAAGTTATTTCTTTTGTTATTAAAGAACAGAATAAAAGATCTGGAAAATCTAAACACAAAAAATATTGGCCCAATTCAATATATCTAATTTGAAAAAAACTTTGGGGTTCAAAATATAAATTCTAAAGCAAATTAAAAATCAACAAGGTCATCTAAATGCAAAACATTTTTCTTCTCAGAAACTCAAAATACTGCAAGAGTTCTGGCACACAGTCTTGTGTCATCCCCCTTGGTGTTCCGATGCATATCCCAAAAGACTCTGGGAATGGTCCTAGAGAGAACTGATTCCTTAAATTAGCTCTTGTAAACAAGTTGCAGTTGATACACAGTATAGCAGATTAAGAAGCTGAGAACTCACTTTAAAAAGCAGCCAAGTTGGACATGCACTTTTAAAATTTTTAGTGGTCCTATAAAAATTATTATTATCCTTATAGCTGATGATTATTTTAGTAAATAACATTTTTAAAATTAGCATTCTCACTATGGTCCCTTCCAACCTTACCCATTTTGTATCCTGTTATTCCCTTTCCCTACAAAAGACCAGCAAAACAAGTAAATATCAGCCTCCTTTTTCCTCTTTGCCATCCTCTACTTCCATCTGTCATTTTTAACTATATTTATTGGGAGCAGCCAATTATGCTGCCGCCTCCTCCAAACACAAAAGAGAAAATAACATTACATGAGTCTGGGCTTGTATTTGAATATTTGTTTACATGGCTCTGTGTGGGCATGAAGTTGTCCATTGAAACAAGAAACAGAAAAAAATCAACTATCCCTACAGACAAGTAATTTCTTTGCTGAGGATATCAGAGCTCTGCCATTGACATCAACTCTAGGGCTGATCACTAAAAAAAGAAATAAAATGGTTTGAATAGTCTCTCTGAATTTGGAAGATAGATATCTAAATTATTTTGGGTTTTTTTTACAAGAAACAGGTATAACTAAGTCCAGTCCTAAATAAAGGATTTAATAATGGCCTTGGATCTTGGTTTTATAGACTAATGATCATTTGCCAAAAATATTCAGTAGATATAAAAAGAGAACTTTTTTACTTCCCTTTGCCATCGTGCTATGTACACTGCAGAAAATTCATGAAGTTACAACTTACAACTTGTTTTTTCCTAGGGCAGTTGGGAAGCTTATCCTACTATAAACCATTCTCCTGTTTTATTGGTAGGCATAAAACATAGATGTACAGACAATCATTTCTCCTATCAAATCATCTGTTCAACAAAATTCTTGATCTGTTACTTTAATTTCAAATTTTCCCTTGCCTTTTCAGACTCTCACAATTCCTTTGTGTTTCTAGATGTTCTTGAGGCTCAAGTGTGTAATTTCATAACAAAGACTGGCAGGAAACCTTCCTTTAAAAATCCTGCAATCATGATGATAACAGTATAATCTGAACAATATATTTCCAGTTCTGAACTTCTTACAGTATTGGCTCTCATAGAGAGGAGATTTCTTGTTTCCCCATTTGTCAGTTGGTAGGGAGGCTTTTTCTTTTCTTCATCTGACTACTATGACAAGATTGATGATTATTGTCATTTATTTTGCTATCTCATTACTTATTTTCACCACCTTTAGAATTCAAACACCTTATCCATCAAAAAATGTCCCCATCATGAAATGCCTGATTTTTTTTTTTCCATATGACAGAAGACCACATCTTCTCTAAGGTATATTTTTGTTAATGTGCAGAATAATCCCATTTCACCTGCTGCCTTCTCCCTCCCACTTTCAGTCTGCACTAATTTTGTACAACTTAAGATGCTTTTGTATATTGTTATTCAATTCACACCTCATGAGCTAGAGATGTAAAATCAAGACAAAAGTTTTTTTCTCAGGTGATATAATGTAAATGTGCCTGTGATAGATGTTGTCTGAAGAGCAACACACACTCCTGTTCACAAGGTAGATTAGTAGCTGACCCGGAGGGTAAATGAAGGAACTGGGTATTTCATATCTGATAATATTTTCATGGGAAGAATAGTGAATTAAGAAGTTTTCTCATATCCCAATTTCCTTATAAGATGGGGAAACACCATTTGTGCTCTACCTACTTCTGCCACAGCATTGACTATCACTCAGGAACTGTTACATTAATGAATTTGAAATGTTTTAAATTTTGTGTTCTTCTCTGTCTTCACTGGAGAGCAAAATGTTTTCACAGTTACATAATCTTTGTCTCCAACACTCTAAAAGGCCCCTAGATACTTTATTTTCTTTCGGTAGTACTCTTTTCTCTGTATGATAAAAAAAAAAAGGAAGATAGAGGAAAAGAGGAAAAACTGGCTTTTCTTCATTGTTCTGCTTGTCCTTTTCATGCTGTCCCAATACCAATGATGCCACAGATGTTCCTGATTACAGGACTGGTACACAGGCATATTTTCCCTTACATCCTCTCCTCAATTATCACCAGGTCCCACTGTTGCCATACTCCCTGTCAGCTAAGGGCTAACTCTTAAGCCTCCTTATAAGAGCTAAGGAACACAAAGCAAAACTACACTGTTTTGTTTGACTAGCACAGATTTGCCATTGGAGACAGTTATTCCTTCATATGAAAGCATCAAAAAGAAATGCAACAGCCTCATAAAAGAGTTGCCTGAGAATTGATTTGAAACTACACTTTAATTACTGCAAGTTTAATCAGGTCTTCTATTAGAGAACCAAACTGCATACAAAACACAGACATTCTTAATAACTCAGATTTGTGCTTCAGAATCAATGGTACCTAAATAATTCTGGAGTATTTACCTGAAATACAAAGAAAACAAGGATACATCCTCTAGACCTTTCTTTCCCAATACCAACACAGGTAGAGCTGGATGAACGGGAGAAAAAGTGGAGTACTGTAATTCCTCAAAACCAGGGCAATTTTTAGAAACCTAATAGATGTTTCTAATGAGAGTATGGCTTTGTATCTACTGTGTGAAATTTCGAATCCTTCACAAGAGCATAGCTGGCAGAGTATCTATGAAGGACTAGCACACAACCCCTCATGCTGTTCACTCTTCCCCACTGATGTGTCTGCAAAGGAAGTAACATGGTCCTAACAAACAGAACTTGGCCTATAAAATTACCATTACAGTTAGGATGGCACCACTGGCAGCAGACTGAAGCTCCAAGTGCACCTCTTAAAGAAGCTCTCACGTATAATTCTGTGCATTGAGGAATTCAAAACTGTATTTTCATGTCATTTTTGTATCCCAAATGTAGTATCTCAAACTTACTCTGTAATAAATTGTTTTTCTATTTCTGAGGCATGTTGGAAACACAGTTTTGAAAAGGCCAAATGAAAAACTCTTAATAATAATAATAATCACCATCATTAAAAAAAAAAAAGAGTCATAGGTAGAGGATTAGCAAAATGCAGCTTCTGGGCATTCATTTTAAGCACCAACTATCTGCCATTAAACACTTTAATTGTCACCTCCTATTTGCTAGCTTCAGCAACCAACTTCCAAGTTAAACACAATAAAAACACTGTGCCCTGTGTTGTGTCTTTCACCTACTGATTTTACAAGATTGACCTGCCCTGCAAACCCAGCCTTGGCAGCAGGCCCATTAAACAGTGTGTGCTTTTTAGCAACAGATGGCCTATCATTAAAAGCCTAGCAAAGTCCATCTGAATGATGCACCACCTGAGCCATAATTTTACAATCAGTACCTGAATGCAGCCTCTGTGGGAGAGTCATAGAGATTGGAAAAGTCTCAAACACATTAAAAATAAATAAATATATCTGCAGTTCTAATGTTCAAAGCTTACCTACAGGTATATGCGAAATAATAAAATCTTTCCGTTAAAGATTTTTTAATGTGTTGCCATGGGTACAAACACAAAGCAAGACAAGTACTTTCATAATAAGGATGGGAAATTATCAATTAAAAATAGGATGGGGAAAAAAACCAAAGCAGAGCCCCCAGCAATGCAGTTTTGATCTTGAGAGTTGAAGGACCTGAGTGGGTACAGAGATTCCAGATTGCAAGTGAGTGAGCAGAGTGGAGAACAGTTACCCCAGAGATCCCATTGCTCTAGGCTTGAGGTGCTACAACCTTTGCCTTTCTGTTTGAGGAGCCAAAGGTGCAGAACAAATGTAATCTTAAAATATATTTGCCTCCAAGTATTCTCATGTATGATGCAGAACACTTAATCACGGTTCACCCAAACAAAGAAAAGACCCCATCAAGGTAATATGCATTGTGTTCCTCTTTTCTTTTCCTTTGAAAACTGAAATTTTACAGCTAGAGGCCATTTCTAATGATACATCTTTCAGACTGCCTTTCAGGGAGTGAGTCTGTAATAGGATATATACCCCATTCCTATCTAATCAGCAATGGGGATGTTTCAGAAATTACTAATAGCTCTCCCAAAGCACCTGATTTTGCCTTTAGGTATATTATGACGATGGCTTTATAACCAAAGAACTGGGTATAGCCTGCTGAAATTTGTTTTCAAGTAGCAACAGCTGAAAAGTGCTTTAAATTATGAGTAACAATGGCAGCTGGGACTGTGAGAAGCTCCTGTCAGCCTCAAAAACTGCTTAAATACAACTTCTTAATATACAGGAAATAGTAATAAAGTAATTTTAAACAATAGTGAGACCATGAAGATCTTTCATCTCCATAATAATTCAAACGAGTATATTTGTAAGGATCTGAAGTCCTCTATGTATACATAGCATTTCATCTACCAAAATAAAGCCAAACTGATGGTATCATCATCTCTGAGCATGTGGTACAGCCATCGTGCAGCACTGTCTGTCCATAAACCAAGATTTCACCACAAAGTTTGCCCATCCCAGTACTGATAACTCCTTATTGCCAAATACATCTAAATATTACACAGTTCATTCATTTTTGTTGCTGAACTCCAGAGTTTCTGCATGCTTTTGTACCTGTTTGTCTGATATGCAGTAAAACAAAAGAATTTTTTTTCCTTGTGCATTGACCTGAAGCTTTTGATTGGTTTTTACTCAATTTATGCTTGAGATTCTTGTTAAGACTGCAAAATCTCTCTCTCAACTACCATTTAGATTCATGGAAGGCTACAAGGGCAGCTAAAGCCTCTGAGTGTTTCACAGTAGGCATCTGAGTTTTTCTTATATAGCTCCACACTGTTCACTGCAGTGCAGTAAAGCTGCAGTTTCCAGAGCTCAATCCTGCCATTAAACATTCAGTGGAAAGAATTACAGCCCCTTTGTGCCACAAGTATCTTTGTTTTAATTCAGTACTGAAGACTCAAGGTTAACAAAAAAAGCCCTTGCTGCTGAAGTAAAACACTGCAATACTGTTAAAAGGAATGTTATAGGAAGAGAACAGAATTTATTAATATTGCTCACAGATCAAGCTGCTTTGAGGGTTATTTACTTGGTGTTTACAACTCTATTTCATCAAAATATTGATGTATTTATTTTGTTTTGTAAGCAGAATTAATTTAATTTTTTAACTTTCTCAAAGCAAAATTTATATCCGAGTCTCTTCTTCATTCCAGTCAAGTATTTATTATTACCATTATAGCCCTCAGAGGGAAAAAAAAATTCTGGTGTCTGCCTTTCTGTTCTAATTCCTCCCTGAGTCCTCATCCCTGTGAAGGTCACTGAAAAACAAGAACTTCCTTTCTTTTGTAGCAGATAAGTGCTATCTGCCTGACAGTTCCTTCTTCAAGTAGCAGACATGTTACCTCTGATTTTTCAGTATCTTAGTGAACCACCTTTTCTCTGAGACATGCTTTTTGTCTTAGTAACTGTCCTATTTTTTGAACCAAAAATACAGCGTGCTATTATTCTCATTGAGCTACTGAAAGAAAATAGTTTGAGGGAACACACTAATTAAAAATCTATTAAATATGAATAAGCCTCATTTACCTCCTATCTAACACAAAAATTTCTATACTACTACTTCAAAATCAGATTTTGAGACCACTGGAATGGGATACTGACTATTTTAGAGGTATGCTATCAACAAAATGAATGCTAGGGGTCACACTTACCCGGTTTTGGCAAAGTTAGTCCAGTATGTCATAACCACTGCACTAAGCATGACATCATTCTTGGAAAAGTTGCAGTTGAACAGTTCTGTGGGACCAATCATAGGAATCCCAAACACATAAGGGACTTCATCACCATGAGCTGAATCAGCCCAGCTGGGTTTCATTTCACTTTGGCAATGGTGATAAAATGCATAGAAATATGTTGGAGATCCATACTGGGCGTGCAGGTCAGCTGTGGCAACAGCTGGAGCAACCCATTGGTGGTCTGTAAAAAGAGCAACCAGGGTCTTCCGTCTTGTTTCAGGATTTTCTTTGTCTGCCCAGTCAGTGTACATGAATTTAATGGTCTCTCGCAGTGTGTCCTTCCCTTCTGGATAACCATAGAGATTGTCCACAAAATTGGAGACAGAAAAATCAAAATCATTGGGAGAAACACCGTCTTCATTGTCGACAATGCCATCCACAAATTTCAAGCCTTCCCCTTGATTCACGCCCAGCATTATATCATAGTTAAGGAATTCCCCTTGCTCCATTAGAATCTGAGGGTCATCTGGAATCACGTCTCCATCTATCACAGGCCCAAAGGCAATGTGGTACGTGGCTGGAGTGATAGTCTGTTGAATGAGTTCTTTGTAATTCTTATTCCGCAGACATTCAACCAAATCAGTGGTATCCAGCATGTCGCAGCCCACTTTATCTGCCAATATCCGAGTGTACTTGGCAGGCTGATAGTTCACTGCCCAGCTGGACAGGGCTGTTCCACTCTGTATGATAGCTTTTTGGAACAAACCTGCAGGTGCAAATTGTTTAAATACAGATCCTATTAGATATTAAATATACATATATATACATATTTTAAAAATGAAAAGTATTTCTTACTAAGGAAACAAAACTTTGATTATAGAATCCCTAAAGGATGCATACCATGAAAATTTGAATAAATTTCCATAGACCCTATTCACTGCTCCCTTTTTATGCTATGTAGAATAGGCTACTAATTAAAATCTGCCATGTTCTTGATCCTCACACATAAAAAGCATGAAGGTTTCAGGTTACTGTTTCAAGAACAAAGCTCATTCCTGTACTGCAGTTTTCTTGTGTCTTTGATGGAAGTCCTCTGGCTTTACCACATTGGCAGTCCTGTGAAAATTTCTTTGAAGGACTGGCAGCTAAAGGCAATCATATGCTCTTTGCCATGTAAATGACACTCATAAATACGCCTTTCAGTAGTTTAAAGGTCAAATGAAAATTACACGTTCTCATTTCCTTCACAAAAGCCATGCATCATACTAACTTGAAAAAATCTGCTGTATTAAAAGCAATTTCATATGTTTGAATCTTCTATTCTAATATTTTTTATTTACCGTTTAATTTTTAAATTGTTATTCCGTGTATATGCTAGCACTGCCTGTATGTTGAATTGTGTGTGTAACCCTGCTTATATATTGAATTAAAATACATTCAAATTGTTTCGCAAGAGAGTAAGATGATATTCAATCTGGTTCTTTCTGGTTGTTTTATGTACACTAATATAAAAAAAAAAAAAAAAAAAGAAAACCCAATCTGAAGAGATTCTTTGCTTAAAGCACAGAAAGGCAAGGGGAGCTTACTGGTGAATCTGCCCCATCTGTGTTTCTTTTTTTTTTTTTCTGGTAAGATCACTAAAATGGCCTATTTTATATTTAAATACTTGGGTGTCTTCTGCACATGGTTTCTACCACCATGTTCTCAAAATGCAAAAGACAGTAAAAGCTAGAAAAACACGTGGGTTTTTTGTTTATATGCCTTTGAGGATTATGACTAAATGCACACACTAAAAAATTTCAATTCTTTAATCAGTTAAGTTTTTCATGGTTCCATCTGCTTGATTTTGGCATGGCTTGCTCAACAGTTATTCACTGAAATTTTATTTGTATGAATAGACTGAATTGTCAAGCATAACTATGTATTTCAAAATTAGGTGTGTTTTCCAGCCTCCCTGCTACAATTTCTGGCTACAGCTTATCTGTTACAAATTTCTGTCTGTTTTATTGTGATAGAAATGGCATGGATTAATAAATACAATGGATATTTTGGTGTTGTCTTTTATGTCTTTGTAGATTTGATCTTATCACCAGGAATATTTATAGTCCAGTACTGGTGCTGTACATTCTTGGAGTTTGGGTTTGAGTTTATTTGGAGGGTGAGGTGCTGAGGGTAGAAATCCCACAGCTCGCCAAAATCTGAAGAACACTGTGTGGGATCACACAGTAGTTGTGGGGAGTTAAACACAGTTTTTAATAAGGCTTAGTTATGTTTTTACTAAGTATGGAATACATCTACATATATGTTTGAAGTGCAGCCAAGAGTGTACAAAAAATCAAAAAGGTCATTGCTCTTTTCCATTTTAATTAGGGCAAATTCTTTGATAGAAAAGCCAGTGGAATATGTTGCTAAAGCTAGAAAAAGTATATTGCCCATGGCATTTGTTGCATGAGATTTATGCTGTAATAGCATTTAGTTTTCCTTATAAACATATTTATGTTGATAATACAAATCCAGAATTCTACCTAGTAGGTATTTTACAAAAATTATAGACCTTGTGTAATTCTAATTCAGCCTACCTCATTTGGCACTTTCACTACATTTTAACATTAAAAAAAAAAAAAGGAAAAAATTTAAAGAGCACTTTTCCTGGAGGATTGTTACCTTCTGAATAGTGGGAGAGTGTCAGGAGACTGACACAGGAAGCTCCTGCCCCAGATCCAAAAATAGTAACTCTCTTCGGGTCTCCTCCAAAAGATCCAATATTTTCTTCAATCCAACGTAAAGCTTGGATTTGGTCAAGCAATCCATAATTACCTTTTGCAGCTTGGTCCCCAGTACTTAAAAAACCTATAAGGCAAAACCCCATAATTTTAGTTCACCAGATATAGAGTTAGCTACAGGGTATCTACATATTCACAACACATCTTCCCATCTTTTTGTCTTCTGTGCTTTTTTTTTCTTCTTTTTAAAGGTCACAGTCCTAGTTAAATGTCTCCCGAGCAAGCAGAGAAACTCATTTTGTGTGCTGTTTTGCTTGAGTTTGTTTTTCCCTACTTCAGAGATCCCATTTATGAAGAATCACTATTTCCTTATTGAAATATTTCTGTAACAATGCAACAATACAGAAAGACAATTTTAAACATTTTATAACTGGATGTGAGTCGGGTACAAAATCTTAGGAAATAATTTTTGGGCAAGGATGTGAGATAGCTAGTCTATGACTGAGAACAACACTCTCTAACACATTAATTTAAATACTTCTTACCAAAATTGCCCTGAATTACATAGCTCTTTAAATTTCTGTGCTTGTGATATGGGTAAATGTACTCCAAAACAGAAAAAAGATAGCTGAAGTAAATAGAAAAAAGAACATGAAAAAGCCTAGGGGAAAAAAAAAATTACACTTCAGTTTCACATAGGATATTTATTAGGAAGATAGCAGGTAAATCCATGGCAATATAGCCTTTGGTGGGAAGATTTTATCTGAGCAAATCAGGTCTTGCCTTTCTCTTTGGAAATTGCAGGAAAACCTGTGCTGCTGTTTTTTGTTCCTGTACTGTGGTTATCAGATTCTAGAAAAAAAGCATGGCATGTTTGCTGCTTGTCTTGCAATTGAGAACAAAATGACCATAAGATTAGGACTGAGATTAATTTTGTTTTTTTGAAACCAGCTAAGGTGAAACATTGTAGTTATCTCTGCTGCCTATCATTCACATTTAAGACCTTGTGCTATGTCCAAATTACCACACTGAGCCATGTACTCACAGTCCTCTCTTTAACTCCCATAGACCTTTTCCTGTTAGACAACTGCAAAGTCAGAAGTCTATTACAAATACCTTACAGCATATGGAAGTTTTCAGATTAACATTACTGATTTAGGCACCAGTGACAGCTGTCAAAGATAAAACAAGGACATCGCTTGGCAGGTTTTTTCCAGCTAATTATCAGTTGAGAAATATTTGCTAGAAGTGGGGCCCAGGCCACAGAAGATCTATGGTCTGGTGCAGTTGGAAATAAAAGAGTCTGTTATCATACACCATGTGAGCCTGCTCTAACAAGACCTCCATGCTCCTGGCTGGAAGGTCTTAGGTCCCTAGGGGAAAAAAGACTTTGCAGTACATTTCCCAGGCTTTGGTAAAGCGGAACAGATCTCTTTGCACTGGCTGTAAAGATTTTTTTGTTTATGGGAAAAATGAAAATACACATGAAGGAAGGTATTCACATAATGGAGAAAGCAGAATACAAATCATATCCATATTGCTAAATAACAAGATAAAGTTTTTTCATTTAAAAAGTCTCTACTAATGGAAAGTACAGAGATAAGAATGGCAGTAACCTTTTTTTTCTCTTCTATGCAAATGGAGAAAAAATAAACACTCAATCCATAATTGTCTCAATTTTTTTTTTTAACAAATGTGTTTTTCTCTTTTTTCACATGCCTTTATTATCTTTATAAGCCTGTCAAAGAAAGAATAACCCACTTGCTGGCTTTGTTGCTGTAGCTCACTGCAATATTCTATAATACTCTATAATTAAGGCTTTATTCAATCAGAACTATGACATCCATTGGATAAAGAGACTGTTGTAACCTTTAAAGCAGGATGGTAATTAATATTCAGAGCCTAAACCTGTTTTAGTTCTACTTGCAGCATCAAACTAAAGCTGTTTGAACTTCGTAATTTTGAATTCTTACCAAATGTTCTAAAAGGTGAACTTGGTAAAACTGCAGTCAATGAATATCTAATGTTCAAAAGATGAAGATTTTTTATTGTTGTTTCTACAGTTGTCTGCTGATTCTCATTAATCGCAAGAACAAATTTTCTTAATTTAAAAACTAATCACCATGGCAAAGAGTCAGCCCCACATTACACAAATTGAATTCATAAATCTGTCTTTTCTTGCCAAGGATATATTTTCTTTCATGCTCTGAGTACCAGATCAAAATATTTTTTTAAAGCTATTTGAAGAAATTCAGGCAAATAGTAACTATTTGTCCAGATATACACAACACTAAGGGTTTTTTGGCTTTTTTCTATGTTACTTCAGTGAAGAGAAAAAAAATGCCTCTTTATAGTGAAGTTCCTGAAATAACTGTTATTTTTCTCTGACTCTATGAAGGAAAGCATTCAAGAAAAATTCTTTCATTTTAAACTACTAGATAGAGATCATCAAGGAGAAAAAGATTGCAAATGGAAATTGCTGGGAATTTTCCTTTTCTACAACCTTTAAAAATGCATGTACTCAACAGCTACATGCTGTCACTTGCACCGTTTTGATAACATAGTCAATACACAAAGCTACACACAAGGCTCCTTTATATCCCACTTAGACAAAAAGAAATTCCTAGCTCCATCTTTATGGTTGGTTTTCCTATATGCTACAGAAATCTTACTGAGATACGAAGCCCCAACATAGTAGTGGTGATATTTCCCCATTACTACTAAAATGTTATGTAGAAAGCCACTGGGACAAGTAGAAGAAAAAAATATCCATAAAGTCCACCCAAAGAGTTCAATTTTGTTCAGCTCCAGCCTTGTCTAGTGGTTGGAGGCCATGCCTACACATCCCTAGTATGGCTGGCAGACCTTCAAGAGTCAGTCTAGAGAGAACAGGTGGATGCCTGTCCCCTGTAACACATTTCATGTCCTTTATTTTACCATCACCAAGCTATTGCCTGGTCCATGGGCTGAATGAATGACTTCTCATGGACACAGTGCATAAGGGGCAGGACATCTTCCAGCTGAGGCTCACCTGGAAGGGCCCAAACTGTAAAAAACTCCCTGCAACATGAAGCAATGTGCAAGCAGTGGTGACAGAACTGAGGTTTTCTGTGGAAATACACTCTTGATCTGAATTAAAATGGTCAGGATAAAAACCATATCTTCCCAGCCACAGGACTTCAATTTAACATACAGAACTTTAGGAAGAAATAAAGGCAATGCAGGAAACCCCCTAAACACCATTATATTAAAGATCGTAAATTATGATCTGAGAACTATGATTTTACCCTTAGAGATTAAATAAAATCACCAAGATAACTGCAATCTTGCAGTAATTTTCATTTTTAAATTTATACGACCTACTTTCTCATTCTTTTTAAATTATTAAAGAAAAGTAATTTACACAACTTCCCTTTGACACTTTGCACATAGTAATACCCAATATTACATCACTGCAAGAAAAGTCCATTCTTCATCTTCCTATTTTGGCCCCATGGGCCTAATACATATCAAATCAATTTGATAGCTGTCTGAAAGCCCAAATATCAACTGTGAATATTCCTCTGCTGGTTTGCGCCTTTTCTCCGCTCTCTCCCTCCCTCCCAACTCCCAAGTTGGGGGACTGTTTCCCTGTGGAAAAAGATGAGGTTGCCTTGGTGAAAGCTGGTACAATATTACTGGCTCAAAATAGCATAAAAACTTACAAATACATTTTGGTACTGGTAAACTGCACTGACTCTCAGATTTAAATAAAATCAGAAATTCAATCAATTGTATTTTTTTTCTATTTAAGAAGGGAAAATATAAATAATGAAAAATTAAACTTGATTTTATAATGAATTTTACTAGGTACTACAATGAATTCTAAAAGCATATCTTGAAATGAAATATACTTTTCTTTGTAAATGAAGTACTTTTGCTTCAATTTCTGCCCCGCGCAGGTTTTCTTAAAAACAAAATGTTTAATTTCTGAGACACAGCCCTCAGACAAAAAATAATGCCATACTTAGTAAGAAACATTAAACAGCCAAGATGTCACATCAAGAAATTAATCACCAGCAAATATGTAGAAAATCAACATATTAGTGCATTTTGATCTATTTAAGTCCTCTTTTTTAAGCCTCTGCTGCATTTTCTGAGTTCACATTTCTTTTGTATTTACACCTTTTCATGACTGCTGTCCAATAGCCTGTTGCAGTTTGTTTGTCAGGAGACATACAAAGATTGATTTGTACAGCAACTGATCAGAACTATGACATAAGCAATATAAATAAGATACTGGAGACCCTGCTTCGGAGTACAGTCATGTCTTTTTTGTTTACATTTGTGAAATACCAGAGTAGGGCCTTTTCAAAGCAAATGGCAAGCATACAGCGGAGCCCTCATATTTTCTAATAGATTTTGTCTGTACCTATCACATTTACTACTGTAAAAGTGGACCAGCTC
Source organism: Fringilla coelebs (assembly GCF_963513975.1). Classification (NCBI taxonomy): domain Eukaryota; kingdom Metazoa; phylum Chordata; class Aves; order Passeriformes; family Fringillidae; genus Fringilla; species Fringilla coelebs. The sequence continues at coordinate 22,657,749 of NC_140029.1, read as the reverse complement.
AAATGCCAAGTAAAATTCACTGGGGATTACTGAGAGCACAGAGACTACAGTTGGTTCAGGAAGACCCTGAAATATAAAAAGTTGAAGAATAGAGAAGCATTAGAGGGAATTATCATATAAGTTTGTCCTACGCTTGCCCTTCCCTAACCATTCCCAAACATCCCCAATAGTATTAGGAGGCAGGATGTTTGGCTTGATATCTTGGTTGGAATCAATGTAACTATATATTTTTGGGGTTTTTTTACTCCATGTCTATTAACAGTATGATGTAAGCATTACTGAAAAGCTGGAGGCATGCAAGATAAAGTGATGGTGTCCTTGGCGCAGGTTTAGCAGAAAAAAACTCAAACTCCTGCAGCATGACTGGCCTATGCAAAGATGAGAAAGCATCATTGATGCACCTGAAATTTCTACCTAGAGACTAAACCAAATGAGAGGACTCTCGACTGGCTTTGCATGGGTCTGTGCAGAAATAATGTTACACAGAGACTTCTTCATCTTGAAAACAAAACAACAATGCCTTTCCTCCAGTTGCAAATAGGTCTGAAATTTGCAGGTGCTGTGCCAAAACGAATGTTTTAATATTCATAAACTTAAGAATTAGGATAGTGTGTAATTCTGAAGCAGTGGTCACAAAAGGGAATTTCTGCATGCTATGGCTATTTACCATATCGTGCTGCAAATAACTCTCATTTAAATTTTAACTCAGATTATGGTAAGTGAAGAGAAACAAGCAGCGAAGATAACTCAGCTTACAGTTTTTGTATGAGTGTATAGACTATGTTAAAATATAAAGGTCATTGGTTCTTTTAATTCAATTTTCTACCTTGGACTTAAGAAAACAGTCTCTTCTGATTCTGCCTTGATGGATTCTTTTCAATCACTTCTATTATGAAGGTAAAACATAAATCTGTTTGTTTAGAAAGATCATCTCATTACTACATGCAGTACAAAAGAACAGGTCAGAGATGGTAAGGTGAAACTATTATTTGTTTCTATATTGATTCAGTACTGAAACCTAAGATCTATTTTTTTACAATTCAGGGAAACATCTAATCTAAAATATATAAAAGTCTTTTGAAAATGTTCTGGATAATAAATGTGCATAAGAACACTTAGCAGCAAAAGAATGACAAAAGACAACAGGATACATTTTAACAAGATTTAAACCCTACTTTTATGCATATTTCTAAACAGTGAAAAGCTTCTTAACATAAATTTATCAGAACCAGGGAGATCAACAGTTTCTTTCAGTCAAGCCATTATGATATTCTACAATGAAATGTTTTTAATGGATCTAATTTAAGTTAGCATATTAAACTTAAACTGCTCTTATGCAGTTTAAATTTGCCTTGTTTATGGCAAAATGCTCTGAAGCTATTGTGCAGTAAGGTTAGGCCGATGAATGTTTCTTAAAATATTAGAGATTTAAGATATTCACACCATTCAATTCTATTGTTATCGTTCATGATGAACAGCACATAACTCTATAGGAAGTGTCACTGAAGAAGCTTTTGCCAATCATTAAGAATGTAGATATTTTTAAACTATGGTAAATAACAATGACAGCGTCAAACATTTCAGAACACATTCACTGATCTACTGTCTTCTTACCTACCATTTAACCAAATATTCACAAGTTAAACCTGCCATTACATAATATACAATCAATAAAACAGCAGGTTCAGTAGAAAAGATTACTGTTGAATACATTGTTAACAGCTTGATTAAGAGCAAGTTATACCAAGCTAAAATCAATTAATTGCTCTGGGACTGTTAATGCCAGGAAAAAAGTGTGTGTGTGTTACAGGAGAGACTAATAAATATCTGGTATGATCAACCTATAATTTGAAAATATTTCATAATCACTGATCTAGACGGTCAGATCCAAAGGCATTTTACAAGAAAAATATGCCATGACTACCTATGAAGCACTAATGCAGTTACACACTCTTTCTTCTCAGATGAGGAAGTACAAAAAAACAAGCACAAGAAAAAAATATAGATTGAGACAAAGCACAATAAGTGAAATAAATAGAAAAAAAAGTAACTAAAGAAAAGGACAACATTTGACACCTCCCAAAAGCAGAGTGAAGCCTTGCCAGTCTCTGAACAACAGCTATTTGGAAATCAGACCCACCCCACTTCTTCCTCTGGCATTGTGTCCTCTGTATGATGATACAGTATGGTACATCTGCTAGGTCCGTGTGTGTCCACTGTCCTGCTTCTTGCTCACCCTCCCAAACTCCTGTCAACCTCCAACTTACTGTCTCTGGGTAACATGGGAAAAATAAAGAACCTTGGACCTGTGTAAGTACAGTTCAGCAACAACCACAATTTGAGTTTGTTATCAACACTATATTAGCTATAGACACAAACCACAGCATCTCATGGGCTGCTCTGAAGAACCTTATTTCAGTCCTCCATTCCCACCTTAAGAACCTTAATTCCCACCTGTCCCAGTACAGTATTCTACACTTCTAAAGTGATGCCATTCAGGTTTTGCCTTTTTTCCTTTATATGTTATTTGTATTATTCCACATATATTTGTAACTCTGTCACCTATTGTATTAGTAGCTAGTTTTCCCAGTACTTTTCCACGGCCTTTCCCTCAGCAGAAAGACAAAGCAAATTCCAGAGCTCCATGCCCAGGAGGTACCAGGTCCCAGTGCTCTCTTGGCTCTACCTGGGAGCCAAGGCCAAGAACAACTCTTTGAGACACATTCCCATGGACAGAGCACAGCCAGTGCCGAAGGGGAGGCTCCAGAGAACTCAGCCTGGGGGGGAATTGCATCACCACTTGTCCTCCCAATTGGTGTTTTTTATCAATTATGCTGATTTCCCAAAACCTATACATGTGTACTCATCCCTGTAGGGGTAGGGCTTTCATGGACATGTTTCCATAACTGCTCCTGAACACCTTCAAATAAAGATCCCCTTTTGTATTACCTCCTTACTAAAATTATCTCGAGTTTCATTTCCAGGTTGGGAAAAAGGCAACAAAAGCATCTGGTCACTTTGTAGAAGGGCCTGTCTCATCCAGAAGAGGTGTGCTGTATGTCTATGAAAGCTAGAAATTATTTTATTATTTTAATTATAAAATATAGGTTAAACTTAGATGAAATTAAGACTAAATTAACATACTTTTGATTCTTTTTCAATTAAACAATCAATATTATGATGGTGAGACAACATCTGTAGTTGTATATCCCTAAAAAAGAAGTAAGACACAGACATTTTACATATTTTAAAGACATAAAGAAACACTAGGTGTACCCCTAAAAATGACAGGAAAGTTAACCCACATGACATAAATGGCAAGCACCAGCTTTAAAAACAGCAAGGGGATTTTTATCTTCAATTACCAGCTTCAAAAGGTTAGAATCTTTCAAATAAAAGGGCTATGGGAAATAAAGTGTAATTTTTTCTTTGTATGAAAAACACCAATTTACCAAGCTGACAATATTAATGCATTAAAATACCGGTGTCAAAACCCAAGCACTTACAAGCCACTGTGAAAATGAAATGAGAAAGAAAGGGTTCACAATGTTAATGTTAAGAACTCCATGAAGTATTTTTTTTCCTTCTGTATTTAAGAAGAGAAGTTGCCCAACATATTTTGTTGCTTTTGTACAATGTGACTTTTAAGAGAAATAAAATTTCAAACCCTCTACCACCAGCACCCATTAGACCAGGCTGCTCAACCTGGCCACATCCAAGGTGACCTTGAACACTTTCAGAGGTGGGGCATCCACAGCTTCCCTGGGCAAACTCGGGGCTTACTTTGTTCCAGTACTTCAGCACACTCACAGCAGGGAATTTCTTCCTGATTTCTCCTCTTCCAGTTTAGAGCCATTACCCCCTGCTCTATCATGACACCTCATGAAAGCTCCTATCCAGGTTTCTTGCAGCCCCTTTAGATACTGAAAGACTGCTCCAGAGTCTTCACCTGTCCAGGCTGAGTAACTTCAATTCTCCCAGTCTGTCTTTATATAGGAGAGGTACTCCAGCTCTCCAATCATCTTCATGGCCCTTCTCTGGACCGTTTCAGACAGATCCATGTTCTCCTGACGTTGCCAGCCCCAGAGCTAGGCAGAGTATTCCACATGGGGTGAAAAAATTAGGAAATAGCAAAAATACAGCATTTAGCAAAAACTACATGCCTACTAGGCTGCCAGACATCATCAACCAGTTAGAAAATGAAATGTGATTTCAGATAGCAGACCTCTACAAGGATGGACCACAGGGAAAAGGGTGGTGCTAAACAAGTGATCATTAGCAGGGGTCTCACTTGCTTCTGTTCCTTGGACAACCCTCCCCCTCTTAGGCACCACTTTCTGCTGCAAGACATGATGAGTTACCTCACTGGGTTGTGTTGCTTCTTCTTCTCAGTTATATGTATAACCCCCTTTTTATTGCTTTCATAGCCTCAGTAATGCAATCATTTAAACAGAGATCAGGATATTTTAAAGTATGCTTCGACTGTTGTAAGTTAAAGCAACTCTAGACAAACACCAAGCAAAATGCCTATAACTATGATGTTTGCCAGAAGACTTTGATGAAGTAGAGTCATAAATTAGACAGATTTTTTTGTAATCTGGGACATTCCTTCAACTTGGAGAAAAAAAATATTGAAGACAATAATATGTTATGCTCCAATCAATGAAAACATGCAGTTGCTTGATTGTTTTTAGCACATTATATCATATGTTTTCTATAAAGCTCTGAATAAATTTGGAAGGTCATGATTAGTCTTGTCCTAACACATTACCATAACAGGTGAAATATTATTTCTTTTTTTTGTACCAGTTTTGGCCAAAATCCGATGATTTAAAAGATTTGACTTTGCAATTCTTAGTCAGTTGGAGATTTTTGCAAGGCATTCAGTTAGGCTTATTCTCAATAATACTATATAAATGCATAAATCGCAAACCTAAAAATATAATATATAAATAACAATATAACCATTAAAATAATTTAGCAGATGGAAATGACCACTTTTTTATGAAATGTGGTCCTGATGGGAGACTGTTCCACTCATTGTTTCCTTTTTATTATCTGCCAGTATTTTTCTCTTTGTATGTTATTTTTCATGTCATTGGGGATGCAATTTGATTTTAAAAGTTGTAATAACAAGGGAGTTAAAATTTATTCTTTAAAATAAGGTGAAACAACCAACATTTAAATTTTGGTCATTTTAATGAGTCACTTGTTGATAGCTGAGTTTGGGGTACTATAGCAACCATTTCATAGGCATCACACAAACTTCCTTAAGTGGTATATAACAGCTTCCTAATAGAATTACTTATGGCCCTTAGGGAGGAATTAGATTCTAAATTATTACATTCATAATTTAGAAAAGGAAATGTTGATTAGATTTGTTTAATTTAATGTTTCAGCTAATGTGGGATTTTCCTCACTAATACATTTATTCTTGGGTTTGGGTTTTGGTGCTTTCTTCTGTGCTTCTCTGATTAATAATATATGTTTTATAGCACTAAATGAATATAAAGGTTAACAGTAAGGAATTACTATTATCCTTTTTATTTGGGGCTTTTTTATGAACCTCAGGATGCACTTACTGTGGTCAGCTAATAGTGATGGTTTCAGTTATTACACTATTTTTGTTTACATATGCATGCATTGATTTGCAGACCATGTGAGAAAACTTGAATAAAGAATACTTAAATAGAGAGACTAAGCTAGCTTTGTCTTTAGAAAAACTTTTAGGATTTCTAAGTATCTCCAAATTCTGCTCTAGCTCTTAATTTTTTCTCCAGGATGGATTAAGTTTTGGTGATTTCTGAGAGACCACTGGAAATGATGAAGTGACAATTCCCTAATGTTGGACATGATTTTTGGGGATATCGTCCATATCGTCTCCCCAGTGCTCACTGCCGCCCTATTCAAAACAACACATTTTAAAAGCAAAGTAATTCAGTCCTTAATCAGTTGCTATAAAGCATTCACATTATCAATAATTTGGCCTCTCAGACAGAGATATGAATTGTAAAACAACCCTACTCACAGGGGTGAACTTTTGTAAATATTAGTCTCCAGAAAATCTTCTATTATAGATAGTGTCAGGAGAAAAAGGAAAACAAACAAACCACCACCTTTTCTAGAAGCCAAATTAAAACATAGAGTCACAGTCTTGCTCTGATCAGCAATCACTCTTCACAAGACAAGGAAAGTTTAACAGGAATTAAAGGGCACGACAAGCATGACCTCAGCTCCTCCTGATATGTGCCACCAGGGGGGCAAGGGAGGCACCTACAGAAGGGTGTCAGACAGAACTCATCTTCCAATCCAGCAAGGTGGTGCTGAAAGAGCAGGGATGAAGGTGATCAGTTACTACTCTAAAGAAAGTACAAGAAAGATGGAAATTACAGAGAACCCACCTGGGAAGCAGTGCAGGTCAGAGGGATGGCTGCACAAACTGCTGCTGTCAGTCAGGGCTGAGCGAGGCTGTGACAGCAGCTCCCATGCTTTAGTAATTTGCACTACCCCTTCTTTCAAGAAAATGAAACATGCTATCAAAATCTCCCAGATTAATCTGATTCCAGTGGAATCAGTCCAGCTCTCCTGGCATTGGCTGACATGCATTAGAGCAGCAAACACTCTTGATTCACCTGCACTCAATATATCACTACTAAAAATTGAGACTCAGGTAATTTCTACTCAGAATGATCCTCAATATGTTTGAAGGCAACTGAGATTCTCTAGGAAACAAACAAAGCTAAGAGTTGTTTACTTTGCTAAACAAATTCCAGCAAAGTAGTTGTAAGAAGATGATAATTACCAACGAGCAGTAGAAGGCATAAGTGTTGAAGAAAGAAATCAATGTGGAGCAAAAGAAAATATGGATTAATTTTACAAACTGGTAATATGACTATATCCAGACTTTACTTTGGTTACTCTAGTGAGAAAAAGACAGATCTTCTGAAATAATTCTTCATAGCAGATGTATCTGAGATAACTGAAAAGCTTTAATTTGTTTATAAAGCCAAAAATATTTATTTCCGAGAACAATTAGGATGCTTTCAAATTGTTTAACATAGCAAAAAATTAAGAGAGAGAGTTCTAAAAGATGTATTAAATATACAGAAAAGCCCAAATTGCTTCTGGATTTGCACACATGAATCTTATTTTATGAAATGTAAATGCTGAGTATATGGACTTTGTTGTCTTCCTCCTGAATTCTTCTCATTATGAAACAGATGTTATTGTGGAGAAAAAAAGTTAGACGCTGCTAAATATTCATGTTTTGAATGTTTCAAAATAGTATTATAAAACCAATAATTTTCCATTTATTATTTTCAACAAGTGAATGTAATAAAAATAATCACTTCTTTAGAAAACAGTTCTGAGGGCTAGGAATTCACATTCTGCAGTTTTGGCTAAGCTCTTTAGGCTGGTTTCTACATCTTCATGCTTCACATTTCTCTCAGTTATCATGTATTCAAGAACATAATCCTAAAATTAAGACTCTCAGTCCTCTGAGAGTTAATGAAAAAAACCATTAAGCACATTAAAACCACTTCTGCTGCATGTTGTCTGTCCCTAGATTAATGTTCAGCAGAAAAAAGAGTATTTAGGAATGACCAGACACAAAATTTTTTGTTCCATTTCATTCTATCCTGCTTCTAAAGAATACAGACAAGAAATACAATACAATGCTGTGAAGTGTTAAATAAACTGAGGAGGGGGGAAAAGCACTGGGAATTCATTTCCATATTTGGATTCCCAGAAGTCACTGTTTCTCATCTGTCTAGGTAAAGCATTGATAGGAATGAAATTATTTCTCCCAGTGTAGAAAATCAAAAGTGAGGGTGACTGTGTACAAAAGTTTCTTCAAGTTACATCATTAGAGACAAAATTAAAGCACTTATTCATATTTAAGCTTGTACTTTGTTGAAAGTTTTTAGGAAATCTAGTAATTGTTGACCCTTTATTCAAAAAATGCAATTTTTGCTTCTCTTTACCTTTTACAGAAGGATAAACCAGTAATTTATTTCTTCTGCAGTATGTGCCTATTATAATGATTATTTATGTTCATACCTTAGTATTAAAATGGAGCAATTTTGTGTTGCCTAGATACAGATCAGAAGGCTACTTTATATAACTACTACACATGAACAAACAAAGCAATCACAGATTAAAATAATTCTTTATTCTAGTATTTTCCTTTACCTTTGCTCTTTTTTGTTACCATTGCTTGTGACAATAAAAACAATTTTACTGAAAATACCTACAACTCCAGCAGGATGTTATGGTCTGTTTTCTATTCAAAGCATTTCACCAGCTCTTTCTTAAATGGATTATTGTGTCCATTCACTAGACTTTTGGTACAAAGACAACAATGAATTATGGCAATCAACATCCCTAGCTTTACTTACTGGTCTGGTTTTATTTGGACATAAATATGATGCAAAGCATCTTGCATCCATGCAACTCACACAATTATCTAAAGTTGTGTTTTCCAATTTAAAATTTATAATTTTAAAGAAATACTGTTTATCCAAATCTGTTCTTATTTAAAATGGCCATCATAAAGTGAAAATTAATAGATTAACACATTATTTGAAATATGTTTGCAGAACTTCATAACTTATGGGTATTACACAGAAATTGTAATTCCCTCTCTTATCTTTAATTTGAACTGTATTTTTTTGCCCTATATTTATCTACATATTGGTCTCCAGTGGAATTTTTATACACATGTAAGCAGACAAGAACACACAAGTGTGTGTGTATGTGTGTGTATTTAGTGTTTATTAAGTACAAACTGAAAAATACAAATCTGTCTTTTTTCAAACATTTCAACCCACTAAGTGATATTTGTTGCTAGAAAAGGAAATGTAACAAAAACAAATTGCTAAATGGGAGAAAGTTGCAGAATCTATTTTCTGGGCTATCTCACAGTTTTGGTTTGTTGTCTTTTTTCCCATGGGAATTTAAATAATAATGCAAATAAAACATAAATTAAAAAAAATTTGCTCAGTTTTAGTTATTTTCCCTTCTCTAAAAGTTTTCAATTATTCATGCACACAGCTTCCTTTTGCCTCTTTGTCTTATGACCCCATGATTTTTCTAGCCTGTCTGAAGTCACCCCAGCTCACCAGAAAGATAAATTCTACCCTCAATTTGAATATCTCTTTTGTGGAGGAGTAAGTTTATAAAATAGGTTTCTACATCTTGTATGAATAATATCAAGGTAAGATGAGAAACAGCTGTTTTTCACACTGCCTGCTCCTGAATGCAAGCCTTACCAGTTCCTAAGGGGAAGGCTCCCAGCAATGTCTGCTTCCTACAGGATGGTTGCTTTGTCTTAATTAGGAGAAACTTGACTAAGGAAAAGTAAGTCTTTCCTATGGTCTCCAGAGCTGCCTGTCTTTCTCCACTGACTGCCTTATTAATAAACACTATTTTTATAGAATAGATGCTAAATATGAAATCAGGCATCCACAAGGACCATAGAGATAGTGTTTGGGTTCAATATCTAATCAAACACAAGTAACCAAAAGGCAGTGCTACCAAATAAACATCCCAACATCACTATAAACATCTAAATTAAACCTTCCAGAAAGGATTTCTAGAACTGCTTACTACAGAATATGTTCTTTAAAAATTATTTTCAGATTATTTTTAGAAAGCTCATTTTAGATCCACACACTTTGTAATATACAGAAGGCTTTGCTTTTGCAATGCAAATACATACAGAATGCATGAATAGAAGTAAAACAGGGAGTGGCAATCAGTATTTTACCTAACAATTAATGAAACTTTTAACTTACCCTAGCCATCATGTTCTTTTATGCAATCTGGTGAGTTGTTTGTTACCATTTGCTGAATTTGTGTCACTATGAACAGAGACAATTTTTCTTGCGTGCTACTTTGGAATGAAAGCAATGACTCACAAGCACTATTTGTCTGTTTGTGACAACAAGTCTTTGTACCCATATTCCTACTGAAGATATCAGGGCTCCCAACAGGATGCAGAATTTTTTACGGTGCCTTTTTCATTCTCTAACTATTTCATGGCAGGTCACCAAATATCTTTCTAAGTGGGTCATTCAGCCCATTCACAGTTTTTAATTTTTTTTCCTCTATTTCTATCCAAGACTTTTAATCATGTCAATATCCTCCTGAGAAAGAGCTTTAGGGACATAACATCACTGCAGATATAATTTTTGTGTTTAGTTTGACACCAAACATAGCATCTGAGAATGAAGATTAGAAATCAGGAAAATACACAACTTCCTGGACAGAAGTTCAGCATATTATTTATGTTTTCTTGTTCTGAAATATTTAACATACAGATTCATGACCACACAAACCCACACACGTATTCAAAATACCCCCTAAAAGGCTTTTATCTCATAATACACAATCTTCATTACAATGAGAAAATAGATGGATATAAGGCTCTTCATTTTCAAAGGATGATCTGAGAAATTTTACTTCCTTGTTAGTACACCATTATTATTACTTCTAGGGTCTTAAACTTTAGGACATATCCATTCCATTTAACAGAATTTTTGAGCTACACAGAGGGATAGAAATCTGAGTGTCAAGTTGCCTTGTACTTCCAGGCTCAAAACTTTCTAATTTCATAATTTGGATGTAAAAAAATACCCTGTTTACACCAAATTTTATAACCTAAAACTAATTTCATATCAAGTGAAATAGATTGTGTGAAATTGGGTTAAAAAACCCTGACAGTTTTGGGGTTTTTTTACAGATTAACATCAAGGGATTTTGTGTTAAATTATCAGAAGTCTATGTCAGTGTTCCTTCTGTTATTGCTCAGATAATTAAGTTTGCAGTAAGTACAAGAGCATGAATCCCTACTGCTTTGCTCTTCTGGAAAAGGAACTGATGAAAAAGGTGTGGCAGGGACATACAGCTGTGTATAAATCTCTCTGTGTATAAATCTAGTCAAACCAGCCTATGCTGACTGTAGGTCTACAGAGCAATTTCTGTGATAGGGTTACTTTTATCTCACTCTGTCCTGCCTTCTCTTCACCTCTTATCTCTTCCCAATGTTTTGGATTTTTGTTTGGTTTTGTTTGGGTTTTTGTTTGTTTATTTGTCATTTGTTTGGTTTTGTTTCTTTTTGTTTTTGCTTCATGTCATGGTAATTCATTGGTGCCCTGCCTCTGAAAGTAGGAAAATACGATTACCCTCATTTTGCAAATGAAGAAACTTGAGTAGAGAAACTGAAAACCCAAGACACAGAAAACCACTTTTAGAATTAATAATGGAATAAACAAGAATATGGCTTCCAGTTCTAATTCAGCATGTTGCAAAGCAAATGTTTTCATCAATGAAAGTAAATAGAAAATCACAGATGATAAATCTTACAGATGACTGATCTAAAGGGGATGAAACACCCAGGAAGCAAGCAACAAATACACTTAGTATTCTGCTCTTTTTCCTTCATACAAAAAATTCTTTATCTAGAGCAAAGCACAGATTTACACAGAAGCATGGAATGGAAGCCATAGCTTTGGAAAGTATGTGAAAGTGAGAGGAGCAATGGGCAGTAACCTACAAGCCAATGACTAGAAAAGCCCCAAGGGGCTGGGTTTTTTGTTAGAGCAACTGAAGAGATGATTCCAGTGTGATAAACCACTGCTATCTTTGGACATTTAAGGAAGAAGCAGTTCGTAAGAAAAGAGAGATAACTCATCCCTATGAGGAACAGTTTAATACAATCTGAAGTTTTTATTTTGAGATTAACAAAAGTGTAGATGAAGAATGAGCCAAAAAGGCAGGATTTTAGGAGAATAGAAAAAAAATAGGATTTATGTCTCTTAGTTTCAAATATTGTCAGTGCAGAGAGCTGAGTTAGATCTTTAGGTGTCTCTTTAATCTTGAGGGTAACAGGTATCTACTACATTTAAGGCATACACATATAATGAAATTGCATTTTTTAGATTTTGGAATCCAAAAGGTTGAGGTTTTGCAAAAATATTGAGACAGAACTTAATTTCAATGTAAAAATACATTTATGATCACAAAAACTCACTTATATGGCAAGGAAAAGTCTCAAAAACAACAACAGAAAGGCACTAAGCTAAACTGAGACAAATTCAAGTGAGATATAAACATGGAAGGTTTTTTCAAAAGAGCAACTACTGTTGATACTTTAATATAAGGGTGAACACATGATGTTGATAGAATCCTTCTAAGAACAGATCTAGTAGCACAAAATCTATGTGAGGAATTATTTCTTAAAAAAACACCATTGCCTACTGAAAGGCAACTTAGATGATGTTATGACTATACTATCACATTTTCAACACACACAGATTATCTTTCAATCCACCAATAAAGAAGGGAAGTTTATATTCTAGTCTGGGACCAAGAGATCATTAAATTACTGCAGACCCATTAAAAAGTACAACCCCTGAATGGTTTGGGTAACTAAGAACTCACCAGCATCAGTTACTGGGGAATATCCTTAGAGTGAGAATTGGACTGGCAGCACTAAGCAAAGTTATAGCATAGGAAATCCCTCATCAGATTTGACAACTTCATTTAACGTTTCAATTTCGTACATAGATGAAAGCTTCTTTTCTTACAAGAAATAATTCTTCTTTTCTTTCCATTTTTCTATTACATGCAACTATTTCATTTTTAAGCTTTATTTTTCCTGACCAAATTTCCCTTCCCTTCCATCCTACTATTGATTATACCAGAGGCCAGCCACTGGAATGTATTCAGTTTCACTTCCAGAAACAGAGGCAGATGATCACAATGTTGTGAATGGGTACTGCTGTTGGTCTATAATAAAATAGTGATTTTCAGATGGCAACTTCTAGTCACCTATACAACAAAGCATAATAGTTTATTCATTCATCTTGTCCTTGTTTAGGATGGCAGTTGAGCTGCCTTACCTTAGGCCATTAAATCAACAGTTCCATAAGTTGCGCTTCTCTCAAAATCTCTGAAAGATCTTGCCTTTTAATTTTAGCAACAAAAAAACCCCCAGTAATTCCACCTAGAAGGAAATTTTAGGTTTTGTAACAAAGCTCTGCCTATGATATTAGCTTTGCCTATGATTTCCTCTGAATGCATACTACAGCTAACCCAGTATTCCTGGTGTCCTCTACAGGGATGCTGGGTTACCACAAGTGTAGATGAGGATTACTTTCTTCTAATGGTGACTCAATTTTTATAAAACATTAATCATATTCTGAGAAAAAAAGAGAAAAAATAATAGACTAGGTTTTTAACGCATTTCAGGGTGATTGGAGGAGGGGAATAGAAGTCCATATTCCTTTCACATCAGCAATTTTTATTAATAAAAACACTGTAACACATTCTATGTTGCTACTGAGCCATGAATATACCAGAATTAATAAATATATTATTGATATGCTATGCTTGTTCATATTTATAAGTTCCTCCTGCCACTGAGGCAAGCAAGAATATTTCACACAGAAATTTACCCTTTGCTAGTAAATTTTTTGAGAAAAAGAACTTATAACATAAAAATAACAATTTAATTTAAACAAGGCACAATTATGAAGACAGACAGACCACAAATGTAAATCACTGAAATAATAATATGGTTCAAATCTGTATGTTAAACTAGATTTCAACTCTTTCAAAGAACTCTTTCAAGGGATGTAGAGACATATTATGGAATAAAGAAAAGAGGAAAAATAATTATTTTTTAACCAGCATTTTCAGTGTCTGCAGTAACCAAATCGGTGTCTGGCAGTAACCAAAATCTATCAGACCTCAGGAGAAGCACCACAGCACAGCATTCTTTTCAGAGTACACTTTGCTAGTCTAAAAATTTGCACAAGTAGGTAAATGAGATCATAGGAATTAAAGAATAAAAATTATTCCTGAGGAAATGACCCAAACTTGAAAGTGTATAAAAAGTAATGTTAGTATTAAATAAAAATTCCAAAGAAATACTGCAATCATTATGTATCAATGCAGTATACAGTAATATATGTTTTATATATATATATATATGTATTATCTCTTACATAAGATGCATTTTATATTTGACATAAAGACATTTGTGATATTACTAAGTTGCCATGATCAGCCCTAAACAGAGGGGAGTCAATGGGAAGTTCAGTATAAAATCAACAATTCGGAGGCAAACTCTGACAAGAGAAATAAGTATTAATACATCAAACAAAAGTGTCATTAACAACACAATGAGGGTTTTGTACAGATCCCATTATAGATGAGGACTATATCCCTCAAAATTCTAGGGAAAAATTCTTGCAAAACTACTCCTCATGAGTGGTAAATGACAATAAATTATTTATATTCCAGATCTGAGTTATGGGCAAAGGGGAGAACATGGAAGAATTTCCTCTTATCCACAGCAGTATTAAAACATCACTTAAATTACAGAATGTATAATTTTAACCATCATACTTTCATTTTCTTTTGCTGTCAAAAGGTTGCAGAATTCAAGAACAGATGGGATACTATAAACTGGACTTTGAGGCAATAGGCACTGTCATTGGACAGCTTTCAGAGGCCTTTCATGTATTTTTTCCACATCTGTCTCCCTCTCTCTCCCTCCTAGTTATTCCCATGAAGGCTAGTTTCTGAGTATTACTAAAATGGTCCAGGAAACCCTCTCTGAGAGTAGCTTTATATTGAGAACTGAAAAAGATCTTGCTTCTTAAAGGATTAGGCTGTACCTGAATAGGGATTTCAAAAATAGCAGTTAGCCATTAATATAAATACTTACCTACTTTAAATTTTGTCCCTAGACTTCAGACAGATAAGTTGAGCAATTTGTGAGAGAAACTGTAATCATCCCTCTATTACAGAAAAGCAATGAGACATAACTGCACAACATGACAAAACTGAACTTTGGATCCTTTTATCCTTTTGTGAATAAATCCGAGATCAAGCCTAAGTCTGCAAACCTTTGGAAGTGAGCCCCATTCTCTCAAGCTTCACTGAAAGTGTGCTCTTCAATGGCATAAATCCCACATCCATGCAAGTCCCTACAAAGATGCCCATTGACTCAAGAAGACTTGAATAAAATAAACAAAATAACAGATGCAGTAGTTTTCATTCAGGATAAACTTCCTTAAAACAAATGAGAGTTTCATTTAAAACTGTGAATAAAAAAAAAAAAAACTAAGGACCGTAAGTATTGGTAATATGAACTATGCATGGGGAATACACAGAATTATCTATCAATAAAGAATTATCATATTATTAGCACAGGAGTATCCCATTAAAAGATGAAATTAGACCTTTAACAGATAGTTCTATGGCATTATGTAGAGCACCAAATATTTCAAATGTCTCTTCAGCTCTCAAAAGAAGACACAGGAGTCAAAAAAGCTAAACATCATGCATCAAAATGTCAATGTAACTTCAAAGCCCCATAAAATGGAAAAATAATTTCTTGCCCTGAATATTGAAAAATGTGAGTCAGTTAAAACTTCGAATATAGTCTTAATGTGTTCCCAGTCCTTTTGGGAAGTAATTTTTGGTTTATTTCCAGCATTTTTAACATAGAAAGTGACAAACAAATTGGAAGCATTATGTCTTCAATTGTCCTTTTTTTCAGATTTCTACCATCCTCTTCTGCTTATGACTTTTCTTATGCATACAGCCTGAACACACGCAGAGCAGCAAGCAATGAGGACACAGAGCTGAATTCTCTTCTCTACAGTGGGCCTCAAAATGCTCAGTGATGAAAATGATGTGTCTACCTAAGCTCAAAGGTATTAAGGTATTATAAAAGCTTAACCAAACTTAGAAACTTCAGGGAAGATTTTAAGAATAGGATTCCTCTTCATCTAACTTTACTGAGGTTAAGAACCTTGCTGAATCTTATCATCTAGCTTTTTCTTGTAGCCAGTCAATGGAGACTGCCTAATGACAGCTCTGCCCATTTTTTTTAGATGTGATAAGAGTTATTAGCCTTTGTTTTAGTTCTGTGCTGCATTTAACAGCAAGGGATTGCTACTAGATTGTTAAAAGTCAGGAAGCTGCTTGGTAGAGTGAAAATACATGAGTGGTATATGAGCATCTGCAGTTATAAACATAGAGCTTATACAATGAGTTTTATACAGGACCTTCAGAGCTCTCACAAACTCCTGTACTGGACAATATAAGAGAAGGATTGAAAATTTTAACATATATATATATATATGTATATATATATATGTTAAAATTAAAACTAAAATTAAAAAACATATATCCATGTTTATATATATCTATATATCTATATCTCTCTCTCTCTCTCTCTCTCTATATATATATATATATATATATACTTATTTATAAAGATGAAAAGCTGAAATGGGAGTGGGGCTATTCCTTTACAGTTGTTGGGTTTTTCACCTTCACTTTAGATTTACTCTCATATCGACACAAGTTGTCTCGCACTTGAAGATGGGAATACAAATTTGCCCAAACAATTCGTTCATGTATTTCTGACTGGGAAATAAATTTTACTGGGAGAAATAGATGATGTTCTGAGATTGTTGGTAAATCTGCTGTGCTCAATGCTAGAAAATGATTTATAATGGGTACCCAGGTCATTATCAGCAACATTTCTCGTTCTAGTGTCTTAACGGACACTAGAGAATAGTAATATACACACTTAACAACAGTATAGAGTATATAGTATATAACTAGAGAATAGTAATATACACACAGCACACTTAAGGACATTTGGATGTCTATTCCATATCCACTATTAGAGGCCTTTAAGCTTAAAAGTAATTTTGTTCTTGCTTTACTTATTTTCTCTGGTAAAAATGCTTATTTCAATTCCCACTTTATTTGCTACCTAATCCCTCACAAATACACATGGTCAGATTATTTCTATATTTAACCGACTTCCACAGAAAACAAAGCATTAACAGTGCCTTCTGATTCACTGTAGTATTGTGCTCTCAGAGTGAAATTGTTACACAAACCTATATTATACCAAAGATTAAATGAATGTAACATTGGCAGGAGTTTTAAAAAACTTATGGTGAGAGAGATACTGTTGCATTCTCACATTACATTTCTAAAACTGTTTTTCCACAGGAGACTCTTAGAAGCCTCCTATAAATTATTAATTACTATATATTTTTCTGAATAAATGTATGCAATTAAGAGAAATAGCAAAGTCTTTCAGCTTCTTTAACTGCGTACTTGATATCTTATGAAAATTAATTACTTGTGACTCTTAGAGGAACGCTTCTCTTTTAAACAGAGAAGAAAAATTACATGAGAAAGATTTAAATTTAATGAATCATTCATAAGTGAAAAAAAGTACGTGTCTTACTGTTATAAGAACAAAGAACTTGTATCTTTCCCTTTCTCAATAAACACATCATGAGATGGATGAGCAACTGGCCACAGGTCAGGTACAAAGTGTTAAAGTGAATGGGGTGACAGACTGGTCACCTGTCACTAGTGGAGTTCCACAGGGCTTCATCCTCAGCCCTCTGCCCTTCTTCATCTTCATGACTTGGATGCCAGACTTGAAGGGATACTAAGTTCACAGGCAGTACAATAATGGGAGGAGGTGCTGACTCCCTCAAAGGCAGGGAGGGAGGCCCTGAAGAGAGTCCTTAACAAATTGGAGAGCTGGGCAATCACCAACCATAAAAAGTTCAACTTCAAGGGAAATGCCAGACTGGGCACTTGGGATGGGGCAACCCTGGATGTACAGACTGGGAAAAGAGATGCTAGAGAGCAGTGCTGCAGAAAGGGGCCTGGGGGTCCTGATGAACAGAGAGGTAAATATGAATTAGCAGTGTCCTGGCAGCCAGCGGGGCCAACCCTGTCCAGGGAGGCATCAGGCACAGCACGGCCAGCTGGGAGGGGCAAGGGAGGGCATTGTCCTGCTCTGCTCTGAGCTGGGGCAGCCTCACCTCGAGTGCTGGGGGCAGTTTTCAGTGCTGCAATAAAAGGAAGACATGAAACTGTTAAGAGAGTGTCCAAAGGAGGGCAACAAGGATGGTGAAAAGCCTTGAAAGGAAGGCATATCATGAGAAACTGAGGTCACTTCAGCCTGGAAAAGAGGAGACTGAGGGGAGACCTCATTGCAGTTACAGCTTCCTTGTGAGGGCTAGCAGAGAGGCAAATACTGATCTCTTCTCTGTGGGGATCAGTGACAAGACCCAAGGGAGGTCTTCACCCAGAGGGTGGTTGGGCATTGGAACAGGCTGCTCAGGGAAGTGGTCACAGCCAGAGAGTTCAAGAGGCATTTGGAGACACTCTTGGGCACATGGTCTGATTTTTAGGGTGGCCCTATGCAGGGCCAGGAGTTGAACTCCATGATCCTTGTGGGTCCCTTCCAACTCAGCAAATTCTGTGCAATTCTCTGTGATTTATCTTTCTCCACCTATTGTTTTTTTGTAATGTGTTTACAAAATAGTATCTTGTTCTTTCTTCCTTTGTCAAGTATTGCTATATGCAAGCAGCACTGAGTTTTAGTGGAAGCCATGTTTTAGAAACTTCTAAAGAGCAAAGATTTACTATAACACTGAAAAAAATTGATAAGCCGTTTGTATCAAAACAGAAATATACTTTGGTTTTTTGTTTGGTTTGGCAACACACAGTAGCTAGCTCACCTCTCCATGTTATTCCATTACATTCCCATACTATTTAGGCATGATAATGATTGGTAGGCCTACAAAGAAGACACTGCACACAGAGAAATGACTGAAGATAAGGACTAACTAAAACTGGTCAGAGCACAAGCAACCAAAGCAAAGGCTGCACTGCCCAGACACCCTCCTCCCATTGACATTCTCTTGTGGCAAGCCACTAAAGCTCTCCCCAGATGTAAAGACATTGAAAGACTTTGTCCTTGGTCCTATGCTTGTTTCAGGAGAGCAAAGATAATAGTCTGACTAGTAGAAGCAGGTATGTAGAAACCAAATTTGGGGATGTAAATTATAAGCAGTTTTTCAATGAGATTTGTCTGTATTTTTGTAAATTTTCTGCCCCATTTTCATTTTTCTTGCCTGTCCTTTCTTTAGCACATTTCCTTCAGCTGTCATCCTTTGTCTATTTCTTCTTTCCACCAGAATACCCTCCTAAGAATGACTTCTCTTCAAATAAATTATCATCCATTGCTCTTTTCACCATGTGCCTCTGCTATGCTCCTTTCATTAGCCTGTGACTGCCTGTCTAAAATAAGATTTTAGGAGACAGAAAGCCTAACGCTGTGTGGCTGTGCATTTTCTAACAGGGTCAGGCATCATTTCTGTAAGTCCCACAGGAATAAAAAGTTATTAATCCTAAAGGCAAGTGCTACCTAAAGGGACCACATATATCTGACACCACCAAAGGCTAGCCACATTGCTTAGTATATATTCAGTCTACATACTAGGATTACAGAAAAAAAAAATAATAACACCACCCCCTGCCCCCAAAATCCCCACCCAAATTCCAAAGGAAAAAAAAACGTACGCACAAAACCCAGAAAAAAACCAAACTAACCAAAGCAGACAAAAAAAATTAAAACCTGAAACACAAACAACAAAAACCCCACAAAGAAACATACCAACCCTTCAAAACCAAAGCCAAAACCAACAAAAAATAAAAAATCCTGCATAGAGAAATGAAGGAAGAAAAGTCCCTCCACTTTTTCAAAAGATTCTCAATCAGTTCTGTAGTGACTATGAAAAATGACATTGTCTGTCTTCCCAAGCATATTGTGAGTAAAAGTCTTATGTAGGAGGATACAAAGCACAAAAAGAAATTAGAATTTTGGCCTTGTAAAATAGATAATCTAAAAGATGAACCTCTGACTGAATTCTTAGAGGAACTCATATAGCAAACTTTATACACAAAAAAATATTTGCATTTTCAAATCTCACAAAAATATAAAAGTAGTAGCATTTACAGCACTTACATCTCTGAAGATCAGTAGAATTTAATGAAGCTTACTGTTTGTGAGAAATACCAACATGTTTTCCTGCCAATAGCTAGAATGTGTTGTGCGTGAATCTTGCATCTTTAAGACAACAAAGTCAATATTCTGCGATAACTGAAACCTGTGTATCTAGCACCAAAATACTATAGTTTAAATAATACTATAATACCTTTAGCAAAAGTAGCAATTGCACTTTTTCAGTAGATACAAAGTAAATCTAAATTCAGTAGATTTTAAGTAGGTTTTATTTAGTACACAGAAACATTTTGCTGCTGTTTTCTGTCAGGTCAGGATTTTACCCACGATGTTTATACAACATCATGCAATTTATTTGACTTAGACACTTGGGATATTTTGATATGGTTATGTAGGCAGTTTATGTATTAGTACACTTAGTGGAAGATCTTTTTATGTGAAATATTCTGGAGGGGGGAAGTAATATCTATATATCCATTTTAGGTGTTACTCTAATCCTGCAATTTTTTTCATGTCACAGCCCAAAGAACCATCTTCAGTTTCCAAGTAGTTTATTTGATCATTTTACTACATTGTGTCATTTTTTTTCTCAATTATCACAACAGTAAATCACTCAACACTGTTTTGAGCAGGCATATTGTCCAAAAGTTGAGATGAATAATAAATACTCATAAGTCATATTTGAAAGCCACACTTAAAACTTCAGCAGTTCTGTGCAATAAAAATGGAAAATAGGAGTGAAAATGAATGTGTAAACTGAAAATTTCTTCTTCATAGTGCTTAATATTTTATTTTAATGAAGAAGAAACAACATTTTTTTAGAAATGAATACACATTTTCCTTTAAGCTTAAGGGCAATTTAAAGTTTAAATGCTGACTTATTTAAATGGGTATATTTAATTTGATTTTGTATAGAAAAGTTCCATGATTTTTAAAAATAAAACATAAATTCCTCATGATTCATGTTCACATATTCATGGCACAAAGACTTGTGGATGTTTAGCAATGTTTCTGAGGGGGAGAATCATGCAACATTTCATTTTATGTAAAAGATGGAGGCTGCAGAGTCGCTGACTGTACATAATGATGAACAGCTGCACTGACAAACTGCTCTGGTGGGAAATTCCTCTACTAGGAAGCACCACTTTGCTGAACATTGCCAGCAGGTATTCTTCATGGATTCAAAGCCTCACACCAGCACCCTGTGTGGGTAAATTAGTGGCTATTATAATTACTAACTCTACTGGGGCTTTAGTTCATCATCTGATAAAGTGAGGGAGTCAATAACCTTGCATTCCTTAATAAAGTTTGTAACATATATGGCTGAAAATTTGTCCAAATAGGCAGTATTTCACCTACATAATCCTAGCTGGTTTATTTTACTTTGGCAGAGAATGTTCCTTTTGCAACATCATAAGGCAAAATCCAAAGACAAGTCCAGTATACAACTGCCAAAGTAATGGAGTACTAATGCAAAAAAAAAGGGGTCAGCTGGGGTAGAGCTGGTGGAAATAGTTGAGTCAGGGCTCTTTTCAAAGCAACATAAATAATATGTGGATTGTGAAACAACATAATGAGACCTCTATATTCACATAAAGTAGAGTTCAAAATAATCTTACAAAAAAACCCACAAACCACCAAACAAAACCCAGGCAGATAGAGAGGGACATCTCTAGCATATTAATTGAATGTATTATAAATATCATTTTTCTGCATTTTCCTGATATTTCCTATAAAATGCCAGCCATCTCCTTAAATTGTCTTTCTGGGTCAAGCCATGAAATACATAATGGACCCAGTACCTCTGCTGAATAGACTGAATTCTATCCTTCTATTTCCATGGTCTGTTATCCATTTTATGAACTTCTGTAGTCATCAATGGAAGCTGAGATGGGTGTCAGAAAATAAAAGATAAACCCTCTTTCTCTGATTCTCCATTCTGCTCAACCACACAGGAACTGAAATGCCATTTCCTACACTACTGAAGAGTGTCCCAAACATTAGGCCAAAGAGCATTTTAGGAAAAATCCTTCTTATAGAATCAGGGAGCAATAAAGGAGACTCACCAGAGCAAGAGAATGGAATAAACAGAAAATGTTCTAAACAGCTCAGATGTCTAATCCATTGAATTGTATTTCTATCTAGGAATTAAAGTACTTAAAATCCACTGATGCACATTTTTAGCTGTGAAACAGACAGATTTGTGCACATCAATGTAGCCGATGCATTCTCCCATAAATAAAATTGGAAGGCTAAGTAGGCTAATCAACTCAAGTCTCAAAATTACTCCTTAAAAATAATCCTATGTAAGATCAAAAAGAAAACAAAACCATCACCCCAAATACTATCAGTGGAGGACAATTATTAGAACTTTTGAAATTTATTACAATACAATTTTGAAATCAAATATTAATTAGAATCTGAATCTTTAATATATATGAATACTTTTGCTGTCTAAATTGCATCTTTGTATTTTTGTGGGAAAATGATTATTTAGCCAGAAATAAGAAAAAGGCTTAGAACTGAATTTCTTTACAACAAACTGATCATATTTCCTTTTATTTTACTCAATTTGTTTTTTTTAAGTTGATATTATCTTAGGAATCATTTGTATTCTATCCCTGTATATTGAAAATAACCACATGAATTTGTTCACTCTAGTAATATCACAGCATATCTACATGCACTTTATTTATTTCATATAAAAAATTCTAAATTCAGTTCTCTTCATCCCCAGCCTTCACGAAGGACAGTATGATGTCCTGCTGGTTTTTGATGTGAAAAAAAGGATGCAAGTGAGGTCCAGTAAAAACTGGACTTAGGGGGTAAAACTAATTTACAAAGTAAGTGACAAGATAAAAGATTTTGTTTGTCTAGGGAAGATATTTATTGTAGGAATGAAAAACAAGTACAACCTACTCTATATAGAATTCAAGTTGATAATCTAGTCACAAGGTAAAGAAATATGTTCTCAACCCTTCTTTAGTCCACTTTTCATTTTTCATTTGGATTCTTCCTTCCCTTCTCTTCTGATGAGCTACTCCAATGCCTTATGCATCAATTGAATGTAATAATTAAACTACTTTTTACACAAAAGTATTTTTAGGTGACTTACACTAAAATACCTAATGTAATCTATAAGTCATGCAAATAACATCTCAACGACAAAATGCAAATTGCTTCATACTCATGACAAAATAGGAAAATGATGTCTTAGATACATAAATTTATTATTTTGTCTTATTGCCTTTAAATATCTTTTCAGGAACTTTCAGTGACAATGAAGATACCCTGCTATACAAAGAGTTCTCTTGTTTCTTGGTTTTATTGCCATAAATCCAGCTTCCTACAAGACCATTAGGTGAATAAAACATAGCTGCTAGTGTGATCATGCAAAAAACAATCTCATTTTAATTTTTTGTTTTCAAAGTATGTGAAATTTTTATCATACTTTTTAATATACTGTTTCTCTGATATAATGTTTATTTGACACGTAATTGTAATAATATAAATTGCCACCTTTGGAAGGACAAAAATATTAAACCCTAGTATATATACATATTTGTGTCATATTCTGCCCCAGATTTGGTCATGCTGAAGGAAACAGTAACTCAGTCACCCCATTCTGACAAGTCCTTTTTATTCTTTGCATTTAATAACTAGGGAGATAGACTTTTTTTTTTTTTTTTTAAGGTCAGATGTCATGCACAGGAGCCTCATCTTCTGCTGTCAAAGCTGTTAGTGCTGTCAGGTCTTCTCCATGTTTCAGAATTGGTGTGCAGTGTTCCCATTAAATATTGTGTACATTGCCCCCTGTGGGAATTGTGATTCCTTTTATTCAGCATGTCTTGCACTGTAAGTGACATCACTGAGTGTGTGTCTCTATGACACTTCTATTTGGTGTTTCATCAGGTAATGTCATTTTTATGCCCAATATATCTAAACTTCTTGTTAAAACTATTCATTGAATTAAGTCAGGGAAGTTGACAAAGTTGAACAGGCCCATTAAGCATATTGGATGACTTGTAAAACAAGATTTCATGTTCTTGGGAACCCCATTTAACTAGTGCTTACAGGATTAGCAAGTATTAAAGGACAACTTAAATATAACTTACAAAGTTGTTTTTTTTTAATATGTTTACATATTTTGCTCATTTGGTTTGTTTTCTGTCTGAAAATGATAAATTATTTCCCAGAAGAAGAAACCACTTACTCTGATAAAAAAACCCAACTAATTCCAGTGACTACATCAGAAGTAAATGTGTTTTGATACTACATTTGTCAACACATATCCTTCTTTACACAGATCCAAACGTAAGAAAGTCTGTATTTCTAGCTTATTTTTATTCAAGCAGTTCAACAGTTTAACTTTGAAAATAAACACAGAGTATAAAGAATGCAAAAGGTGTTATCTGAGTTACAAGATCAACTCATAAGAAAAAAAATAAATAAAAATTGCATCTGTATCTATACTACAGTGCCAAGTAGTGACATGGCTCAGTTCACATCACAGATACTCCATGAAGCACAGTAAACATTTTCTCCAAGTTTTCCTATTTGATAATCCATCAAAACAATCCATGATTGTTACAGGGTGAAAAAAAATACCAGAACAACAAAAAAAAAAAAGTCTAAACTCCCAAAATAAGAGACAACCAGTCTGAAATACTATTTTAACAGAAGCAAGTAATAGCTCATTCCTGTATGCCAAGAAACTCACCTGAGTCATCTGCAATCCTGACTTACTCTTGTGTTGGCCATTACACTACAAAGAAGCTGAAAAGAGCTGTCATGTCCAGGGACAAGAATGTGCTTTGAATTCCAGTACGCACAAATTGAAATACCCTAAACATTTCAGGTCTTTTGGAGTTGTCTGGAGTAAGGTTTTCCTAGTTCAAAGAGTTCTACCATTACTTGAATGTTGAGTCAAATTGTTGGATGCCATTACTTGAAAGTCACAGTGCTAGAAAAAGGGAATTTTTTACTCTTTTTGCAACAGCTTTTAACAAGCTCGCTTTTAATTCCATTTAGCATGATAAAAATACTCTTTTTTAATAAACATTCTGATTGCTGTTTTAATATGATCAGTTTTATCTGCCATCATTATGAATTTCTTAAAAGTTTCTGTAAGAATTCTAAAAAGTCAGTTGATATAATTTAAACCGTTTTCAATTCCTTCTAATTAAAAAGGTCAGGGTATGCTTTTTAATTAATTTTAATTAATTTTTAAAGTGCTACTATTTTCACTTTCTTAATTTTTTAAAACCCTTCAGGAAACAAAAATTCACTAGAACTGAGGTCATGTTTTGAATTCATGACAGACAGGCTTCAAACATGTTTTTCTTAAGCTATTACATGACTGTGAAAGATCACTTTTTAGATCACCAGCTCCTAGAAGCTTTGAAGACTAGTTTTGTGGTTTTTGTTTGCTTATTTTTTCCTTTGTTTTTCCTCTTGCTTCCTGAAGATGGTAGAGTTATGCTAAAAAGACATTTGTACTAGTGGCAGAAGTATAGAATACATTGCTTTAGAAAAGTCATTGGTTCTTAAATGTGTTAAATATCTTTTCACAATTGACAGTAATTATATATATATAGTTCACCAGAAATTTAATAATGCTATGCATATCTCACCTTCTACTGCTGATTTCATATATTCTTTAAAGTCACATCAAAATAAAAACAAAAATGAAACAACAAACAGTTTTATAGAGTGTATTTGACTGTACTAAACAAAATAATTACATTGCTAACATTAATTCACATTGAAATGACAGGACTGAAAAAGAATAAACGAACTTGTAGAACACTATTACTACTAAAGTTTCAATTATTAAAAAGCATGCACAAAAATCCCTGAAAGTAACTCCAAAATACCACAAATGTTGTAAAGAGACACTAGATTAGACTCAGGAGAACGCTTTGTGAACTTGAATTTCCATGATACTACAATAACTTCAAATCATTTTTCATGGCAAAAACAGTAAAGAAATAATGTGGTTTTAAAGAATGCCTCAATATTCAGGTGGAATATTATTTGTGAATCCAAGGGAGGGTTTGCCAAAAACATATCTATTACATCACAGAATCAGAGAATGGTGCAGATACGAAGGTATCTCTGGAGATCATCAAGGCCAAACCCCTTTGTTGAAGCTGTCCTCAATCCACCTCACTGTCCACTCCTCACTGTCCACTCATCTAACTCACACTTCTTGACCTTACCTAGGAGTGCCAAAAGCCCTTCAGAAGTCAAGGTAGATGACATCTACTGCTCTCCCCAGGTATCTATCTCCCTCTGAGATGCAAAGACTTTATTTGCAGTAAGCTCAGAGAAGAAGGCAGCTCTAAGACTTTGCCCACTTCTTAATTCATTGATTAAAATTAATAAGATTAATTTTACCCACCTCTGCTATGAGGAGAGGATACACCATATATAGCTAGATATCCAAGTTGTGTCAGTTCCCAATCTACTTAATGAGATGAGCTCCCAACCTGACTTCACCTCCCAAGTCCTCTAGAGGTGATATGTTTGACTCATGTAGGAAGTATTCCAGTGTCAACAATTCAAGCTTGTAGATTCAATTAGCATCATTATATATTTGAGTAAAAATATTTTTAAAGAGGAACATTTAAAAAAAGGTTTGAAAATTAGTCACTTTGAGAATCACATGCAGTATAAATTACCAGATGTCAGAATTAAAAGACTCTGAGAATTTATTTTCCATTTTGTTTTCATGCTTTCTTATTTAAATTTTGGGCAGGCAGTATGTTACCTCCATTATTTAACAAGTATTTTAAATATTATTTAACAACCAATTTATATTCATTCTAGTTGAAAATTACTTCTAAGGACTGGAAGTGTAATCTTCTTTCTTTAATTTCTTAGGCCATTTTCCTAGATTCTGAAAGGTGATCCAGTGTACCCATGTCAGACACAAGCCTTAACCAGCAAGTATAGGAAATACCAAGGAATGTTATTTACTTCAGTCCAGGGTAGAAGTAAATAACGTTTAAAAAGCTGTGGTTCTAGACAATGCAAAGGTGACACCATGTTTCCAGAAGTGTCCTATTCACCAAGATACAATAAACTCTTGCACAGGACTCTCCACTGTTTCATTTCATCAAGCTGAGAAAACATGTGGCTGAGCATATGAGAAAAGGAAGGGCTGGCTGAAATTTAGGATAGAAAAGATAAGAAGCACACCTCAGCAGAGAATTGCTGGTTACCTTTTCCACAATGTTCAGCACAGGCGATGACCCCAGTTTCACTCTTCTGTAGTAAGTACTGTAACCATCACACTATTATCCACCACAAGGACCAGGTCAAAAGAAGCTAGTTATAGGTCTGACATTGTCTGGCTTCTGAGGTCTCCCAAGAGATTTAGGTTCTCAGATCTTTATCCAAAACCTGCCTGTATCGTATCTCAGTGTAGCAGGTAGGTGAGGAGGTGACATTCCACCCATCCCCTCAACCTCCAATTAGTCTTGGGTTTTGTGGTGATTCTTTCCTTTTGTTCTTTCTCACAACCTGTCTTGTTTGCAGTAAGAAAAGCACCTGCTGTGAGTTTAAGCTTGCTCAGGCTGGAGGTGGTTAGCTATTATTCAGTGTTTTGCTTGCTCAGTATATTTTCCAGCTTCTGTTTTTCCTATAATCTCTCATCTCCCAAGCACTGAAAACATAAAAATATTATTTTATTTAGTGTTACTTGACCTTCTGAGACTTAGCTCTTCCTTTTTGACCCTTTCCTATCATGAGTCTAAATAGACTTGAACCAGACAAATATTCTAAATCAGAGAATCAAAGAATACATCATTAAAGTTTTGGCATTTCATGTTTACAAGTTTCAATAAAACAATGATAATACATAGGTGCTGTATAACTTTTTAATAGAGTGATCTTTCAAAAATAATAGGTAAGAACAGACCCCTTTCTGATAACAGCTAAAAAAAAGGGAGTCTGCAAGGACAAAAACTATCTTCCTACCTACATTAAAAAAAAAAAAAGTGTATTAAAATTTGTAGCAACCCCTTCCAGGTTAAAAAGTAAATTTTTACAAAACACTAAAATGGTTCTCTGGATAAATTAATATTCTATAATTGCATCTGTGGGTTTAGAGGTTTTTTAGGTTTGGGGGTTTTTTTCCCTTTTTTTTCTAACAATGAATTCCCAGCATATTTTTAATGGACAAAAGTCTTAATGAGACTGAAGCAGACAGGAGACACTTTGCTGAGTCAGAGCCAACTGCTCAGCACCTTACTGAATCAAGTGTCAAATTAATTTCTTTGGTTATTGAGCCAATCATTTTGAAAAAAAAAAAGTTTATATCTTTATATGTAGATTATCTAGTCACTTTCTCTGACACAGCTGACTTGGAAACACCCTTGGAGAGAAAAAGGGAACAACTTTCCTCATGTATATTTTTCTGTCTACAATACCAAACATTTCTTGGGCCTCAACAAGCCCAACAATCAGTTCCAACTTCTGTGTTGCACTGTTCTTTTCCTTTTAACTTATTATAGAGATGTTGACATTTTTATTATTTAAAAGAAATAAAAAATAATACCATCTCGAAGTTCAGTATACTTTAGACCAAGTCGTTATTGTTTGGACAGGACTTTTGCTTCCAGTTACTAATTTTAAATATTTTTCTGCAATTATTTCACTATATTCTCTTTTGTCTCCATTATTTTGTGGTTTGTGCCCAGCATAGCTGCAAGAGAAATATACAAGCCTATATAAATGTTTTCATTTTATTTTACTGCAGTTTTATATCCTATAATCCTTCTCCCTCACTTTAACAATTCTTAAGTTTTACCAAAAAATCAAACAAACAAATAAAAACAAAACAAAACAAAACAAACCCACTAAACAACCCAATCAAAAGAACCAAAAGAGCCCCAAAGAAATAAGATATTAAGTTTTCTTTTAGAGATTTTTTTTTTTAAAGAAAGGTGCTCAATTTCTTTTTAAGTGAATTAACTCAATTTAAGTATTTCTGTAAGGAACATAGCTTTTCCTGTTTTCCTAGTACAGTCAGTGGGATTTGAAGGCTTTCCTAGAGGGAACTTCACCTGAACTAGGCTCCTGCTGTGGAGTACTCCCTGAAGGAGTCTCTTTTCCTTGCTAAATGCTTGCTGCTTAGAGAGCCTGCTGAGAAAAGGTTTTTGCTTACTTCCCACCCTTCCTGTTTTCTTGTAGCCCCTGGCTACAAAGTTGCTGAAAGCCATAAAGGGGATTTCAAAATGAATAATGACTGGTGTTCATGGAAAGACCAACTGCTCTAATTTTATGGGACTATTATTGTTCATATTTCATCCCTTTGGGAGACATAAACAATAGAAAGACTTTCCAGTGGAACCTTAGATATATCCACAGAGAAAGTGAAAATAAAAAAATTTTAAAATGTGTTTCAGTGTTTTTCTATTTAATCAGCAGCCATTTAAGGGCACAGGGACCCTCTATAACTCACACGTTCCCTGTCCTGTTAGCAACGTCTTCCACGTAGTCTTGTTCCTAATTTCAACTGGGAGACCCAAGACCTCAGCCACAGTTAATTCCCATGCACTGTCCCCTTTATTTTAAAGAACAAGGTGCCATTAAGTATCTTTAACACGCACTTCTCCTTGAATTCTGTTAGATTACACTTCTGCAGTTAGTTCCACTCAGTGGGTTATGTCCAATCCTTCACTCATCTTGGCTAGCTAGCATGGACATGAGCTCATGGGGTTACCCATGTGAATAAAGCATCTTGGATACACAACAGGCTACATTCTTCAGGGCAAGGAAAAGGGATACACTGTATTTTCTTCTACATGAAGGAAAATTATAAGAAACATGTCACATTACTTCTTTAAGTTATAATATTCTAACAAACACAGTCAGTATTCACAACACTGAAGAAGACTCAAATAACCAACTTTTGTCTTTTGTTTATATAGCAGTGTTCTCACTGGTAACTATTTAGTGTAGTTTTTTCTGTTATGTTTGAAGGCTCAGATTAGATTTTAGGATATAACCTGCACTCAGTAAATAAGGATCAATAAACATTAGACAGCCATCTAATGTATCGATTCAACACGTAAATAAAATATATATAGATTTTGAAAAGGCCATTTCTTCAATGTATTTAAATGCAATTCTCTTCAATTTGATCACAAAGACATTAATGAACAAACAAGCATGTATCAAGTTCTTATTCAAGTTTAACAAACCACTACTTTGAATAGTCAGGGCTTGGTATAAACACAGCTGCGATAGTTTTTGTTTGTCTGTTCCATGACTATAAAAAAGTTTCTGTCTTCTACAGGAACCACTGAAATCCCTACTTCTTCATCAAAAACTTAATGTGCAGAGTTTGACCCTTCAACTTTGTGTTAACATTTACATGGGAAAAAAACCAGAAAACACCAAAAAATTCAGAAGAAAAGGTAGTTTATGGCAAAAAATTGCAGAATTATTCAGAATGTGCTTAAAATGCATTTTAAAATTATTAAAATATGTTAATATACTGATCTTTTATACACCATGCAGCATACAGAACTGGTTTTCATCAATAAGTCTACTCTTATTACCAGTGAGGAAGGTAGTGATTCTCCCTGCACCAGACACTGCTATTTAGAAACATGCAACTGTTTTTCTTCAATTGTTTTTCGAGGTCTTTGCCAAGATTTTCTTTTCTATGAGGAAATAAATGTATGTTATTTCAGTCTATTTCATAATAATGATCATGGTATTTGTTAAAATTTACATACCTATCTGTGTACAGAAGGTAGGCCAAGAAATAAAGATGTAAAATTTGAGCCCAAAAAATTTGGTAGATAAGGATTAAAATCACTGAAGAAAAATATTACTGCTGAGAAGTATACATAAAATTTCCACTTTCCATATTCATGCAAAGTTTAGAACCTGCTTTGTACAGAAAAACTTGTTTTGTACACACAACCTAGATTTACATTATCATGAATTAAGTTTGAATATTCTTATCTGAAAACTGTTCAGGGGATTTCAAAAGAGATGATTTAAAGAAAAAGATAAGTACCATTCCTAACAATGTGATTTGACTATGAAAAATAAGAAAATCTCTCAAACATAACTAACCACTAATACAAGCATGATTTTAGATAAGTTAATAAAGAAGAAAATGTATGCATACTTAATGTGTTGTTATTTATTTATTCTTTCCTTTAAGAAAGCTGTTTTGAAAGTAAATACCAATTATTTTTTAATGGGTTCCTTGTTCATGGCACCGACCATGTTTTCCAGATCAGACTATTTTCTAAACACATGAAACACTTTTACTGGGCAAGTTGATGTCTCCTTAGTGATGGCCACATGCACAATACCTCTGTCACAGTATGCAAGCCTTCCCTTCAGTGTACACTTACAGCTTTCATTCAGATATTCTTTTTGCTCAGCCTCTGTCATATGAAAGCACTGAAGCTTTACATAATTAATCAATTTAAAAAAAAAACCAAAAAAAAACCCACAACAATAGGAGGCAATTTGCATGGTAACTTAAAGGGCACGATATAAAAAAATAACTTAAACATAATAAACACTTAGTAAATACTCTAACAATTGGAGGTCCTTTTATCTTAACCCTTATCACCTAATTCTGCCTCAATTCCACATGGTGATTATCTAGTTCAAACTTGGTTGTGTCTGCCTTTTCTGTGCCTGGCGTCTGAGCATTTTATCTGCTCCTGGCATTCAATTTTGCTCTTTCCTATTTTATTTGTAATTCTCCTATTTTTAGAAGCCAATCATCCCTTTGAACATAACTGTCCAGCCAGTCCATGTGCAGAATACACAGCGAGCTTCAGAAAATGATTATGACACAATGTGCAATCAGACCTTGAAGCCGTGTCAAAGGTAACCTTCAGCCCTTTCATCCCTCGGCAGTATGCGAGCCACGTCTGATGCTCATACATACCAAACAGTCACCTCTGACTAAGAGGATTTGAATGTGATTCCTGGGTTACCAGCAAGAACAAAGATACATGGTATAAATAGGAGAGATACATGAAAGCAATCAACTTCAGGAAATATGACATTTCATGTCCCTGCATCAATGGGTCAAAGATTACTGCTTTATGTGGCACAGGAGATAGAATAGACTAAGACAAGCTCATGGACGAAAACATTGGACTTTTAAAATTTTCTTTTCTGTTTTGCACTGCAACGGGCATATCCACTATTTAACATGGTCTGAATATTACTTTGAAAATACTACACTGAATAAATATATGCAGTGAAATAAATTAAGGCATAGGTCCACAGGAAAAAAAAAATCAAACTGTTTTAAGGACGTATTTTCATTTTTTACAGGCTTTACATTCATGATCATTTTGATTGCATTTGACTAAGCATTTTTTCAGGGATATGCACAACCTACCTGGCACCACAAGAAAACATCATGAGAAATATGACAGTTACAACAGTATCTTTCAGAAAAAGTGATATGAGAAGCAGATGATCAAAGAATCTGATGACCACAGAACATGGCTCGCGCAGTTTCTGATGCTATCATGTTTATTTTTAGAAATTTATATCTATTATATTGGAAGCATCCAAGAATGGGACTCTGATCTATTCCTTTCATGTTATTTCTAAACTTCAGGCTGCAAAACACCATTCCTGTTCTCTTGCATATGCCAGTTCTAATGCAGCCATGGGTCAAATGGATGAGCTTGCTGGAGTCTACAACTATGATCTGCAGAAACTGCTTTCAGTCAGATATGTGAAATGCTTTTTCTCAGTCCAGAGTTGCATGTTTGCTAGAATGGGTTAAAAGAACTAACTTTACCTCTGATTCATTCTGATTGCAGAGTTCAAGGCAAGTTATCCCAGTTCCCTATCCTGTACCCTAATCTATCAATAAAAGGGAAATGGGAGAAGAAAAAATTCAGGGGTCAAAGATTTTGTAGGGGTTTCAAAGTCTGTAAACGCTTCATATGATCGGAAATTTCCACATATAGTCACAACCGAGCTGGACTATAACAACAGAAAAGAATATGGAAAACCAGAGCAATTACTATTTGAAATTGTTCTTGGCAAAATTGAGAATCAAGAGTTATGGCTTTACATAAGACCTCGCTCTTCCACTTCAGGATGGAGCAACCATACTGTGGTTTTTTTTTCCCCTGAGCTAAACAGTGAACAGTGTTAAATATGTTCCTTAAGTACTCATAAGTTTGGATGATTCCAAATAAGGAATACTTGCCGGAATTCAGTAATTTCTTGGTCTTACAGGATAAAAAATTGTTATCGTTGCACTAGTCTTAGAGGCTTCAATATTTTAAGTGCTACTTTAATGAGGAAATCTCCTATTTTACAGGGCAGAAAAGAGTCACTGCCCAAGGGAAACGTCCATGCAAGAAGAAATTTCTTGTAACAGCTGCTCTTAGAAATGTTTGACCTTATTTCCACTGTAGAAAAAATTAGGGAACTGTGTAAAATATAAAAAAAAAAAAGTGTAAAAGCAGCATAGGAAGAAATTAACATTCTACTCAACAGTTCTTCCCTTCTTCTCTGTTATCTTGGCTATTAGGATCACATTATTTTAAAGGCCAGTATTTTAATAATCACTGTATCTACAAACCGTACATTCTGCTTAGCAACTTCATCTTATTCTGAAAGATAAAAGTTTAAAAGATGTTACAATTTAGGATCACAAGAGATATAAAAAGTTGGGCTAGTTTTTTCAACTCGTCCATATTTTCTTAAAGTGATTTGCTTTTTATATATATCAGAGGATGTTAACTGAGAAGTGGCATAACTCACACCTGCAATATCTCCAAAACTTGCATTTTCCTAATTTAAAAAATGAATGATGGCTTAAAGTAATAAAGGCTTATTATTTAAAAGGGGCAACATTTATCTATTTCTTACTAGTTCCGTAAAAACAAATTTCAGTTTCAGATAAGCACCCATTTTATACATTAAAATTTAAAAAATATACTGTGTAAGTTCAAGCAAATACATAGTTTTCTATTTAGTGACTGAACAAGATGGGAGAAAGTTAGAGAAAGAATAAAGTATTTCCATTTGTATTAAGAGTATGTTTTCTTCACTTGGCCAAAATTGATAACTTCTTAAACTAACTTCCTGTTGAATTAAATAATCCCATATGGTGCAAAAGGTCACCTATGGATACTTTAATTAGAAATAAATTATGTGCCCATTTTCACTGGGATAGCGTTAAATTTCTTCAAAATGGCTGGTATAGGGCTGCTTTTTGGATTTGTGCTGAACAAAGGTTAATAGAGATGTTTTTGTTATTGCTGAGTGATATTTATAGAGAGCCAAGGCCTTTCCTGCTTTTTCTACTGCCACCCTTGGGAGAAAGCTGGGGGTGCAAGGGAGACTGGGAGGAGACACAGACAGGTCAGATGACCCCAGCTGAACAAAGGAATAGTCTAGACCTTATGACATCATGCTCAGCACAAGAAGTGGATGGAAGAAGGAGGAAAGAGAAGACATTTGGAATGATGGTGTTTGCCTTCCCAAATAACTGTAACGTGTGATTGGCTCCCTGCTCTCCTGGAGATGGCTGAACATCTGCCTGCCCATAGGAAACACCAAATTAATTCTTTGTTTTGCTTTGTTTGTGTCTGTGGTTTTTGCTTTTACTACTAATAAAATGTCTTCATCTCAACCCATGAGTTTTCCAGCTTTTATTCTTCCTGTTTTCTCCCTGATCTTACAGGTACAGAAGTGAGTGAGTGGTGGAGTGGGGCTTGATGAAACCATGACAACATACTGAAATTCTTTTTTTTTAAAGGGAATTGACTCTGTCCATAGCGCTTGTGTTGCTCATGTAAAAGGTTTCTGCAAAAGCTGTTTTCAAAGAGTCATTACTTATTACAGAATGACACTTGCATTCTTGAATTCACCACTGATATTCTGAATGTCTATGAAGTTACCACCTCTTGCTACTTTTCAACATGAGTATACACATTTCTCTGTGAGGAAGTTCAGTAAATGAACAGCTTTATCTAAGATGATGTAGTCTGATTCCTAATCCCGAGTGATAGACAAAGTTCACAGTTCTGCTTAAATAAACCTCTTTAAACACTTTTTTGTCTTGTAGAGTATATTCTACTTAAAGACATTTATTAATATTCCATCTCACAACCACTATAAAATAATAGATGCAAATATGTGATAACTTTTGGGGTATCTAATGTTCAAAACTCTGTGTTTCCCCCTAAACTGCAGTTCACAATGTATTCAAGAAGACTAAAAAAGTATTTTTATCTATAAGCATTGCTTCCTTGATGTTTTTTTCAAAACTGAAGCTCTGACAGCACTTCCAGTACATCTCCCATATATTTAATAAATATTCAACTATTGTCTTGCATGCCTAGGCATGAGAGAAATGTGCAACTTCCCACACTTTCACAGAGTCTAGCTATTCAGGATTCAGGCTGGATAAACTGCCTATGGTCCTTAAACAAATGTTTTCGAATGTTTTGTATATTCTGTATAATGTCTCATTTGCTACAGTACAGGCAGTTTACAGGCAAAGTAACCAAATTTGTTTTAAATCTGCCAGTCACACTTGCCACATATAGGATGCCATAAGTGATTTTGATTGTTTTTGATTGATTATTCAATTTCAGGGAAGTATCAAGAAAAATACACCAGGAAAAATGGAAAACAATTATTTAGAATATAAATTTCCAGCACACTGAATTGGATGTAGATTTTTTGAATACTGGTACAGTTCAAGATCATTCTGCAGGTATCCTTACAAATTAAAAACAAGGAAAATCAGAAAATCACAATTTTCTCAGACACATGCTGACTCTTTTGTTATTGTAGTCTTCAGTACACTTTAAGCAATGCTGTGTGTTAGTGATCAGTGAGACTAACCAAAGTCCTTGCTCAGACTTTTTTTATGCAGTTTTGCTTTTCCTATAAGCAACAGTAAGCATGTTTCATTTTATCAGAAAAGGGAAGATGCTCAATTCTTTCCTAAGTAAAATATATTAAATTGTAAATATGTCAAACTATATTTGACAACATCACTAGCTCTTATTTTCTCAGCCCCGCCAAGAAGACTTGGGGGTGCTGGTGGGTGAGAGACTGGACATGACCCTAAAATGTGTGCTTGCCTTTCAGAGAGCCAATAATATCCTGGGATCATCAAAAGCAGCATGACCAGCAAGCTGAGGGAGGTGGTTTTGTTCCTATACCTGAGTCTCTGGTGAGACTGCCCTGGAATCCCCAGCAGAGGGAGGACATTGACCTTATGCAGTGAATCCAGAGGAGGGCTGCTAAGTTGATTAGAGGTATGGAGCACCTCTCCTATCAGGAGAATTGAGATTATTCATCCTGGGAAGCAAGGCTTTGGAGTGA
The DNA here is from genome assembly GCF_963513975.1 of Fringilla coelebs. Classification (NCBI taxonomy): domain Eukaryota; kingdom Metazoa; phylum Chordata; class Aves; order Passeriformes; family Fringillidae; genus Fringilla; species Fringilla coelebs. The sequence goes on along the minus strand of NC_140029.1, from coordinate 22,621,517 downwards.
CCTAATTGCATCCCACAAGAAAGACATAGAGGGACTGCTACAGGAGCATGAAGTGACAAGACAGGTAGGAATAGTTTTAAACTGAGAGTACGTTTAGATTAGATATTAGAAAAAATTATTTACTGGGGGTGGTGAGGGACTGGAACATGTTGCCTGGAGAAGCCATGAATGCCCCTTCCCTGGCAGTGCTCAAGGCCAGGTTGGATCTGGTTCTGAGGAACCTGGTCTAGTGGAAAGTATCTCTGCCTGGGGCATGGGGGTTGAATTAAATGACCTTTAAGGCGCCTTACAACCCAGGCCATTGTATGAATCTATTACAGGATTTTTCTGACCTTGTCTTCTATTTACTTCTTTTTATAAATAGAAAAATGCATAGGTGATTCATTAGAATTTCTAAAGTAGTAACTCTCTACATATTATTTCTCTAAGACATCAGTTTCATTTCTCTTAGGCAGGGTATATCAAAGTCATGCATTCTGAGTACTGCCTTTGGAGAAAAAATTAAAATGTGGAAGGGGTAAAATGTCTGTGGTGATCGGTCTTTTTATGTTTTTAAATGAAGTTTCTCTTCATTGAGATGACATAGAAAGTGTTTCCAGATAGGAGAATTTTAATACAGTCTTCTTTTAGGTACCATCTTTTGGCAGATACCAAGATGCAAGCAATTTGTCCTCGATGATTCAGCTATATAGCTAACTGATTACCAGACTGAGATACTTCTTTGTTGGAGTGATTTGCTTCCTCTTATGATCTTTTCAAATTATTTCAGATTCAAGCTATTAAAATGAAAGGAATACCTTCTCTGTAATAAGAGAAGATATTGCATTTTAAAGAAGACAATCAGAAGGTGAAAACTGGATACCCTAAATTGAAAGACAAAAGTCCTACTGATTTAAACAGCAGGAGGATTTTAATCATGAATGTCAGAAAAATTTGTCCCACAGGTTATTGAATATATTGCATGCACTTATGAAGAAGAAATAGTAGTTCAAAGTCTGTGTTATTTTAGCAGGTATGCACAATGGATTTTTATCTTCCCCATAAAGCTTCTCTTTCAGAAGACTTATATTTGACTTATTATATTTGAAGACTTTTTATATTTGAAGTAAATCTCTGGAATATTTTCTTCTAAGTGTTGTCCATGTACATATATGCTATGAAGGTCATAAAGGGAACAAAGTATTTTTATTAAAAATCATTGCTTATGAAGATAAACTATTAAATAATTTTATTATTTTTCAAGTGCCTAAGAGATAAAAGTTACTGAAAACTTACTGATGCCTATTGAAAAGCAGAAGTTTTACTCTCTTATCAGCCACAGGCATGACTAGCTGGCTTCAGCAGGCAGCTGAAGGTCTCAGTAAAATTAACTTGCATTTCAATTGAGCCTTGACTAAAATAATAGGAAAAAACCACATGTATATACTGGGAGAAGAGCAGCTGGAGAGCGGTCCTGCAGAAAGGGATCTGGGGATGCTGGTCAGCAGCAGGCTAAGCAGGAGTCTGCAGGGTGCCCGGGCAGCCAAGAGGACCAACCCCATCCTGGAGGGCATCACCAGCTGCCCAAACACTTATCCCCCCTCATTCAGCCTCACCTTGAGTACAGTTCTGGGCCCTGCGATTTAAAAATAATGTGAAAATCCTTGAATCCATCCAGAGGATGGCACCAAAGCTGGGGTTAGGGCTCAAATCCATAAGAGAAAAGGTTTTTCACCAAGGCCTCCTTTTTCTTTCCCCACAAAATAACCAAATAATTTAAATTCTGACATTCTGAAAAACAGCAGAAACTTCCATATGCCAAGATAAGTGATTGAGATATTCTTTCTTTAAAAACATTTACAGCATTTAATTTACTGCATTTGAAAATGTAGATAAGACCATTTCAGAAAGAAACAATCTTGAGTCTAGCATTGTAGAGACCATGTGCATATATATAAGCAGATACAAAGTGCCATGAGCTCCTGGTTGTGGTTGTATAGAAAAAAGCAATTATTCTCCTGTCACTCTATTGCTATGAAAAAACAGATTTTTTTTCTTTTTTTTTATCACTCAGTGATGCACATTAGCAGAAAAGAAAAATCTTTTGCTTCTTTGAGAAGTCATCAATTGAAGTAATGTAATTTCTCCCGAGAGCAAGGGAAAAGTAAAGATGAAATTAGGACCTTATGAGTCATAGCTTTTTCTCTCTTCTATTTTGGGAGTACAACATCTGTAAGCTACCCTTTATTCAGAATTGAATTCCTTGTATTTTTATCAAGGACTAATCCAAGTCCTTGATTTAAAACAATTAACAATCTAGGGCAGAATGTGTGTTTGATTCCTTCTACTTCCCACAGTAACTTAAAAATAACACACAGAAAGTGTAGGATTTTTTTGGTTGCTGGTTTGCTTTGTTTCCCCTCTGTCCAAGAAACAGGAATTCTCTCAATATTTTCTGGTAAAAGGAAAACTAGACAGAAGTTAAGGAGCTTTACAGTCAAATCTCTTAGAAGTTTACAGTAGCTAAGTCATCTGTATCAAAAACATAAAGTTTTAATGGCAGTATTTCTCCCTGAAAGATTCTCAACAGAAGAACATTTCTTTTGATTATGTCTGCTGGGGACTAATGCAATCTCACTGAAAGTATAAAGGCATGAAGTTTTTCTCATGAATAATTAGTCTCAATGTGATACTTGGTCGTGGGCTAGACAATCTCTGTAAATCAATGTATTATTTGTTACCTTCTTATTTTACCAAAATACCTTCTGATAGAAACACAATTAGTCTTTATAGATGAGATTATAAAACAGACATAATGCACTTAGGTACCTACTTGCTAACAAAATGTGGAAATATGTTCAAGGAGCAGAAATATTTAATATCAGACAACTTGTTTTACATGGAACAAAGGTGAAATGTGAAAAATCATACTTAAATTGTTTCAAATGGAGTCACACACCTGAGTAAATGTTAAACATTGATTCAACATTTCTAGCAGAAATGAAAGCTCAAACTTATTCATTATATTTACAGAAATTGGTTTTGTTTCTTTACATGGCTAAGATCTGTCTTTATGCAAATTATGATTGTGTAAGTGATGAAACTTAGGTACCTTCTAGTTTTATTCTTGTCTCTAAAATTCTTCTGAAGTGAAAGTATTTATTTATTTTATCTTTTCCCAGATTTCAAAGTTGGGGGTACTTAGTTTTAGGAAACATACATAATACAATCCACAGATTGTGTGAAAATGGGGAGAAGAAAATTGGAAAATTCTTAAATCATTTTGTCCTTCTCACTCTTTAAACAGTAATTTTATTGCATCCAGTACTGTTATGCTTTCTCCTAATCAATGTGAACTTTAAATGAACAAGTGCTATCACAGGAGACTTGACACCAATGAAAGCCAAAAGGACACATTATTTTGATTTCCTAAATGGAAACCATAATTTTTAATTAGAAAGTAGAAGTGAAAAGATGAAAATGGACAGCCTTTCTCAGCTGCTAACCTTTACTTACAGATATCTATTGAAGAATGCACTTAACATCAATCACCAGAAAGCTTTATTCATTCAGTATTTTCAGGTATTTTATAGTGGCCTTTGAAGATATTAAAGCAAAAAAAAATAAATCTATCCGTTCTAAAATGGAAACTCCAAAACCACACTTGAAGCATCTTTTTAGCTCTCTATACTGTATACTCATACACTGTGTAAATAGGTTTGTAAAGCAGTAAAGGTATTTTGATCTTTCAGTGACTGCCAGGCTCTAATTGCAAGGAATTATGTGGAAGGTATAAAATAATTCAGGAAAAAATGCATTTTTTTGTACTATCCTTCCAACAGCTGGTGAAATCGTGCATCTTTTAACTCTTTTAACCACTGCAAGATGCTCCCCTGTCTCCCTGTGAACAATGTAATGACATTTACCTCACCCACACACAATTGCCATTCTGATTATGTTAACAAGCTCATTTTCAAGGGGTGGCTAGATTCAATTACTTTTTTTCTCCTTTTTTTTTCCTTCTAATTTCTGTATAAAATATTGTCTCCTACAAAATTATAGATTTACCATGTTTTTCTTTTAGTCAGCCAGAATCTTCATAATAGTATTAAACACATGTCTCTCACAGTACCTTTCTGGATAACATGTAACATGTCCAGCACACTGCTGGGTAAACACATCATGCTTTGGGTTAGTAACTGGATCACAGATCAGGCCCAAGGGCTCCTTTCACACTGTCTTGTAGCTTTTTTATCTGTTTTACTATATAGGCTATGATAAAAATTATTTTATAAGACCATGCTCTACTGTCATAGTCAATTAAATCAATCCATCAAGCCTGGAGAAACTGGATTTTGTTACATTTAGGTAAAAGGAACTCTCCATCAAAAGTTTCTTGCTAAATTTCATTTTTCACAATTGCATTTCAACAAACAATATACCTAGTTTTAGAATATCTGTGAGTCTACATATAGCTTCTCATAAAACTGTTACTTAAGCATTTGTGGCTTCTGATATTTGAAATGGAAGAGTCTAAATCAAATGGTATATGGATAGAGCTTATGAGCTCTATCCATATACCATTTGCACAAACACAATTTCTGTGATTGTAATAATAAAATTGAAATATAAGAAAAATGTAAGCTTTACCAAAAGCAAAAATAAAAGAATTAAAGATCATATTAGCAATGCTTACAAAAATATGTCAATAGCAGTGGGATTAATAGATGTTATTCTGGGAATTTAGGAATTACACTGAACTAAAAAATCAGTTACGAAAACTGACATTAACTAACAAATTGTTACCCAACTGGGAAGAAACATGAGAGACCAAACTGGCCAGGAAATCTGCATGAAACTTAGAGAAGAGAGTGAGGCAATGTAGAGAAGTTTGTATTGGCTTCAACAATAGAAACAGTCACAGTAACCTTAATAAGTCTAAATAAACCTCCTTTCTGTGTAAGCATGAAATCACTTTACTTAGCACACTCCAGCTCCTGGGTCATTCCCATGTTTTATTACCTCTGGCTTTTTCTACCAGGAGAACACCTTAAGTTTCCTGTACTAGTGGAACCACACACTCTGAAGGTAGAGAAGGGCTCTCCAGAGGCACAAAGAGAACAGATATCTGTGTAACAAAATTTAAAACACAGAGTTATTCTGTGCAGCAATTACACTAATGAAGATAAAGTTCAACGTCTTGTAGAGTAGTGCACGCAAGAATCTGGCCCATGGGGTCACATACTGTTTGCTTTATTTGATTACTGCTGAACAGGATTTGGAATAGAATAGAATAGAATAGAATAGAATAGAATAGAATAGAATAGGATAGAATAGAATAGAATAGAATAGAATAGAATAGAATAGAATAGAATAGAATAGAATAGAACATAACACAATGCAGCTCAGCTGGAATGCACCTGTAACAGTCAGTCAAATCCTAAGTTCATTTACAACATACACTTTGTCAGTGCTGTAACTTACACAACAGGTACCCAGTGAACCAGAGCAAGCAAAAGTTCTTACTAACTTGAAGATGTATGCAGCTTTCTTGCAAACTTGATTTATATTTCACTGTCTAATATGATTACTTATAGAGATTATAATTGCATGTGGCTATAATTTCAGCTAAAAGGAAATCCAGGCTTTTCAGACAGAGTATTGAAAATGGATGCTTATTGTCAAAAAGGCAGATAGATGAGAGATAGTCTATTCTTATCTTCATGATTTAGAATTCTAAGAGGAAGAAAATTGCAAGGGGTCTTGGAAATGCTAATTGAATTTTACAGTTCTGAACTCTTAGTGAGTGTCTCATTTTACTGCAGTAGATGTTTCCGTTAGCTCTGCCTTACAAAATATCTCATTCATGTTTCTAGAATTATCTCAGCTTTTGCATTTCTTGTTTTTCTGTAGTAAGATTCTGGCTTCCAAATGCCTGACTCATATTTCTAGAAATCATCTCTGGTTTTGTCACACAAGAACATTCCTCTTTGAATATGGCAACTTTTTAGACAATTGCTTAAGGTTTTTTTCTTGAAAATGTGTAACACTGTGACTGAATTTTACTGCATAAAGAAATACTATAGGACTTTGATTTTATTGCTTTGAGGTTTTGGCGGGTTTTTTGGGGTTTTTTGTTTTTGTTTTTGTTTTTTTTTGGTTGTTTTTTTTTTGGGGGGGAGGGTGAGTTGACAGGTTTACTTTCTGCTGTTATACAACCTAAACAGAGATTCCACAGATTGAAATCTCACCATAAGAGAGATGATTCAGGTCATGTCTCTGTAAAACAACACTAAACATAAATCCCTCTTTTGTATTTTTCCTGCCAACATAATCCTGAAAAAGGCACTAAAAAAGTGCTTATAGCTGTGTTGGAAAGATGTTGCTACTTCTAAAAGCATATCCACAAAGTCTAAGAATGTAGATAATAAAGAGGAAGTGACCAGTATCTAGATTGAGTGAGCCAGGTCATTCAAACCATTCCATTTTTTGCAACACTAACATATTTTTAATTAGGATATCTATTTTCCCTCCCACCCTCATAAATTTCTATTATTTTTGTTAGATAACTCTCTAAATAGCTTTGGAATTTTGAAAATTCAACTCAGTCTTTGAAAAACTTATATGTATAATAAAAAGTTACACAATGCTCAAAGCGTGTAGTGAAAGTTGGGGAACACCATGGGATTTAGTACTTCTGTGTTTTACAGTATTGAATTTTTCAGTACACACGAGCACTGACTCACACTGGGAGAACTTAGCAGCTTCCCTGAGCTCCAGAAGCATCTTCAGTCATCACTGTGGCAAAGTATGACTAAAAACAGAAACTGCCTAGCTGGGCAGAGGCAGCATCCTCACAAGCCTTGAAGTACACAAGTAATTAAACAGTGTCCACTACAACAAGTAGAAAGAAAATGTAAATATTTTTATTTTATAGTTGCAAAAGTATCCTATCCATGGAATGCATTTTGATAAATGCATATTTATACTTATAAGGAAAATACGGCCTTCTAAATAACAACAATTCATATTATTGATGCATGCATTCTTGGGGATCTAGAAATTAGAGAAAATTCTAGAACTCAAAGAAAAGAGAGATATTAAGTTGGAAAGTCTTGGGCCCATCTGTGTGCTATTTTATCATGGTGCTAGTTATTCCCAGACCATCTCGTTAGTGCTCTAAGACAGGGGTATTTTTAGAGTTACAGATATTGTTCAGTGCATACTCTAAAGACTTCTATTTTACCCATATGCAAGGAGAACAGATAGACATGAAAATATTTGTCTCTATGATTCAGTTAAAACGTTTTATAACTCTGAACATCATGATGTTACAACTACATTAAAAAAAGAGTATTTTCTGACTCAGACATCTGTCTTTTCATTTACTTTAGACCACAATTTTTAATTTCTGGTTGTAGCCATACTTTGGGGAAGGGGGACCAGGGACATATATCCTTGGAAGAAGGTAAAAGTTGTTGTCCAGATGCAGAGATGGGATTAGAAAAGCTAAGGCTCAGCTGGAGCTGAATTTGGCAAGGAAAATGAAGACTGGCTAGAAGAACTTTTAGAAATATGCTGCTCAGAAAAGGAAGACGCACTTCCCTCAATAAGTAAGACAAGAGAACTACTAAAAAATTCCTTGGAGAAGTTTGAGGTACTAAAACATTTCTTCTGCTCCTCAGTTTTCACTGGTAATCTCTTCTCCTACATCTGTCAAATCCCCAAATTTTCAGGCAGAGACTGGCAGAATAAAGTCTCCACTATTGTAGTAGATCAGTTTTTGGATCACCTGAGGAACCTGAGCATAGAGAAGTCCATGGGACCCAATAAAAAGTCTTGAGGGAAATAATAGATGCAGACACTAAGCCAATTTCTGCCATGTTTGAAAAAACAGGGAATAAGAGAAAGACCCCAGTGACTGAGGGGATATCACATCTGTTTTAAGAAGGATACTTAGGAGGATTCTGGGAAGTACTGACCAGTCAGCTTCTCTTCCATGCCCAGTAAGATCACAGAACAGATCCTTATGGAAGTTATACTGAAGCATATGCAAGACAGAAATGTGACTAGACACAGCATCATGGCTTCACCAAGGACAAATCATGTCTGGCTTAGCTACAATAATAGGAGACCATATACAATAATGCAACTCCATTGGCAGCAAGCAGAGAGCAATTGATGTTATTGACGGGATGTTATCTCCCTGGACATTTTAGAGAAACTTGATATGATCCCCTATAACATTCTTGACAATAAATTGAAGAAATATAAATTTTATGGATGGACCGTTAGATGGATAACGAACTGGCTGAAGGGCCACGTACTCAAAAGTTGCAGTCAACAGCTAAATATGCAAGTGCAAATCAATAACTAGTGGTGTCCCTTAAAGGTCCATACTGGGACCAATACTATTAATACCTTCACTAAGGACACAGCAGGATTAAGTGCCCCATCAGGAAGTGCGTGGACATCACAAAGATGAGTACTTGATGTACTAGAGGAAAGGGATGCCATGCAGAATGACTTTGAAAGGCTTGAAAAGTGGACCAGTGGGAACCTCAAGAAGATCAACGAAGCCAAGTGCAAGATCCTGTATTTTACAGACTAAGAAGGAGTAAGATGGTTTGGGGATAATGGTGGATGAAAATACTGGACAAGAGACAGCAATATGCACTTGCAGTCCAGAAAACTAACCACATCCTGGGCTGCATCAAAAACAGCTTTCTTTTATTTATTTGTTTTCAATATAAATACATAAAATAGGAGTTCACCAATGGAAATATTGCACTTTTCCCTTTAGATTTATAAAATACAGATGGGCAATTAAACATTTTAAATGACTTACAGTGGTTTATGCTCATCTGTATCCTTCAACAATGTTAAGAAATGTTTAAGAAACCAAGAGAAAACTTTTTAAAGAGATGCATTAAATAATCTTTTTTACAGATAAATAACTACCAAGATTCCGTGTATACATTTTGTTTGACAACAACCAAAACAGCAATTTGTTTTCTTGTGTCTTCAGTTCTTCCTTTTTTGTCCTTTTGTTTATTTGGTTGGTTTTTTGTTTGTTTTTGTGGTTGTTTTGTGGGGGGTTTTGTTTGGTTGGTTGGTTGCTTTGGTTTGTTTTTTCAGGTTTTTTTATTTGTTTGTTTGGGTGTTTCTGAGTATCAAGGCTGCATGCATAAATATACCAAGATACCTTTTTATACTTGTGGCTTTAAATTTAAATCTCTTTCCATCATAGAAAAAAATACTCTTTTGTATTTAATGAATAGTCAAAATCAGGGACAAGAAAAAAATTCTCAGGACTCTGATGAGCTATTAAGTTGTTGAAAAGCATGAACAGCATGAACAGATAACTCAGCAACAGAAGACTTCTGTATTCCTAAACAGTACCTACCATGAAAATAGATCAGCTTTGCTATTAGGAAAAACAAGATCAAAAGTCCTTGTAAAAAGACATACAAAAAAAATTACTGTACCTTAGCCTGTGTATCTAAAATGCCAGAAATATGAGCATTTGAGCATTTTGTATTCTATTTATACAAACTATAAACTTTTTCACTAAGATAACAAATACTTCTAATATCTGCTGTTTTCTGCCATTTTTAGATTTTATTCTTTTATGGAAAAGTAGAATGTCAAAAAATAAATAAACCTTATTTTGAACAAAAGTTTGGTGCAGTCTATGCACCATGATTATGGAGGTTCTTATCTTTTTGAAGATAATGTCACTGTACTCCTTAAAACCCCTTGTTTGCCTATTACCCTCAACACAACTTCCATCAGTGTATATGGGCTTTATTTTTTGTATGTATATCTAAAAACCAATTTGCGCACAAAATTAGTAAATACAGATAAATAGTAACACTTCCCTTCTTCTTGCTAGCTGTTTTAAAACTGTGAGGACTCATTCTTGATTGACTTTCTTCTTCTGTTTTGGTTTTTAAACATGGAATAGAAATTATTTAAGAAAGAGATACCAGTCAACAAAACATTATACATTTCCAGTCCATTTCTTTTTAAGGTGAAGGCAGTTGTCAAAAATAGTGTCATTTAGCCCAGTTTGCATTACAAAAAGGACAGAATTCAAAATCCATCATTGAGATTGTTCTGTTTTAAAATCAAAACTGAGCCAAATATCTACGATTGATCAGTGGAAAAATTCAGCAATCAAATATTTCTGTGCAAATATTTCTATGAAGAAAAGAGTCACTTACCTAAAACCCCCAGCCTGTAATTGATAGTGACAACAATGACATTTCCATAGCTTGCGAGAATGCTGCCATCAATCATATTTCCAGTACCCTCCATGTAAGATCCACCATGGATGTAGACCATAACGGGTTTCTTGCTGTTCTGATCATGAATGTCTGAAAAAATTCAAGTAAGGAAAACACAATAAAGCAATAAAAACATAAGGAAAATGGCATTAGCAATTTTTAATAGTGCTTACAATAGTTTTAATTACTTCCTATGTTTTCAATTTCACCATCCCTATACCCAGTAGCTTACGCAGTTCAGGACCATTCTACAAGCCTAATATTTATAATTTAAAATTTCAAATACTATTTCCTCTAAAATGGTCTCACTTCAAATGCATTCAGTATTACAGGAAATTTAATTTTAATAGAAATGTCTTAAAGCCTAAAAAACCAAATTATGAAAGAATCTTGGTTTCTTTAGAATACTCGGCTTTAAATATATACCAATTTAGAAATATCTGTGCATCTAATAATAAAACTATAGAAATGATCCATACTTTCCCATTTCTTGTTGGACATAATTATTGAAATTATATTCCCAATAGTTCAGTAAGAGATAATAGCAAAAACTCTAACTGTTCTGGTAGAAGAAAACGCAGTAGACTGTTCTTTCATTTAAACAGCCTAAGAGTTAACAGAGATGATTTATGTGAATTTATTGCCCACATTTTTTTGTATTTAAATCAAATTATGTCTTTTGTGTTGCACTTTTCCTGGTCTAGTAGCAGCTAAGCCTCAAAGATCAACCTTGAGTTTATGGTATTGCTGATCTTTTGTATAGGTAGAAAATTCCTGGCTACTTTAAAAAAAAAGTAAACAGCTGGGTCCTTAAAAGAAAGTTCAATGAGATTGACAAAATTTTAAAATTCTAAAAGAAAGTTAAATGAAATTGATATTATATATGTAATAGTGAGTTATAAAGATGGGCTAATCAGTGACTGGGGTATATTTGGGAGAAGGTTAACTAAAAAGTTCGGCTCTCGATGCCAGTGATGATTAAGAATACCTAAATCTGGAATTTATGTTCTCTACTAAAACAATGTGAAGAGAGGGTAAGCTCCTTTATAAAGTAGAAGGTAATTCAGCAAGCTACCATTAGATATTCAAATCTTCTATAAATAATTCAGTCTATCTGCATGGAATCAGAGCACTCCTTTCAAGTATATAGCACAACATACAAGGAAAAGCAGAGCCTCTGATTATTCAACCAGGTTTTGAAAAAAATCTTTTGGATAGGCATATATTGAGGAGTGCAGAAGGGAGGTAGACAAAGAAAAAGCTGAGCTAAATACCTACAGGTGAGGGATCTACATTTGAAAAGCTTCCAAACATCCTCCTTCCCCTCAGGCTGATTAGGAAATACTGAGGTAAAAAATGTGATCACCAATGAGGTACCAGATAGTCAGTGTGTTATATATGTGGAACTAATTAGACCATATTTAAATGTAAATTTTGACTGTCATATTCCTGTGTCCCACTTTTGCTTTACTCCTGTGTGTACCTTAAATATCACAAATTTCCAGCTGAGTTCAGGAATGTCCAGGCTGCAATGTGCACCTGTCTATTTGTCAAAGTTTAAGGCTTGTCATTGATTCTGCCTCCTTTCCACGAAAAGATATATCCTAACATGTTGTATTTTAAATGTTGTACTTGATCAGCAGAATAAAAGTTTCTGTGATAAGATCTTTTTAATGGTTGTGACTATAAGAGTAGTACAGCAATTAAACAGATCATTTAAAGCAGTGAGGTGCACTCTAGTCGATCTATTTTTTTTTTTTTATTGTCAGCGTTTTCAGCAAAGTATATAAAAGTGCTTCTTCTCTGAAGGCACAGCTAAGATCTCAAAGAACCTGAAAGCAGCAATTATTTAACATCATTATTTGTGTTGCTGAACAATCTTTTCCTTCTCTCCCCAAAATCTCATGGCGCAATTTGTTTGCATTTAATCTTTTCTTATTACCTTATTCTACCTCAGGGTTGAATCTTTCACTGATGAAGTCAATAGAAGGTTTCCCCTTCCTCTTCAATAGCTACATTACTATTTTCAACATAAAGGAAATTAGCTCGATGCTTTATATGCTTAGATCTAAAGTGGATATCTTTGTTAATCATGCAATCCAACATTTTATAAATTTTTAAAAAGGTGGAATAATAATGTGTTCATAATCTAGTATTTATCTTTATTTTTAAAGCAACTTTGGTTTTGCTTGTTATTTGTCCTTTACTTTAAAATCGACTTAAGAATTTGGTATAGAGATGATAATGCCTTAGTTTGAAAAAAAGCCTATGTTGCACAGAAATAGGAGGTTGATAATCAGAAAGCAACAGAGTAATTTTAGAGTACGCTGCACAGTATTTATAAGAAAAAGTGTAATTCAGCAATGAAGGTGCTGGAGTAGAGGGCAATCAGTGTGAATCAAAGACCTGAGGATTTTATTATGGTATTTTATATATTGACAGAGTAGCTACAATAGACCTGAACTCCCAGGAAAAGAGGTGATAGTATCCTCACTGCAGTGTGTAAGATTCTAAGGGAAACAGAGAAGACATATGTTTCAAAGTAATTTGAAATTTTGTCAGATGGGAAAAAAACAGGAAAAAAGACATGGAATAACACTTTGAATTGGCCAAGCCTGAGAGGATTAATAAAGATGTTGCTTTGAAGCCAGACCAATAAACTATCCAGGATTTTTATCTTCTCATTTAATAAGAAAATGTTTTTTTCTTAATTTGGTAAATACATGTAAACGGGCGATGTAACTTTAATAAAGAGGAAGGGTGAGAATAGAGGAAGATTTCGTGACTTCTTTCTATTTTGGTGCATCCTAAATAGATTTGTTGCATCAAGGCAAGAAAAAAAATTGTTTCCTTCTAAAACTTTTTTGGGGTACTTCACTGTGAACTTTTAGCATTTCCTTTCAGGAAACCCAGTCCAACTTTGAAAGAAGTCAATGAAAATGATTGTTACTGATTTCAGTGGGAATGTGGTCAGAGTCCGAATGAATGCGTCTCAGAGGCTAGCTGATTACAGGAAAAACACAATAAAGCAACATCAACAGCTTCCTTTATTTTTGTGTCCTGAAATAAACCACATCCTGTGAGAAAAAAATATAAATAAGTAAATAAAAAATAGCAAAGACAAAGCACAATTCAACTGTATCAATGTACAGCATGTGCACTGGGGAAATAGTGGAAGTGAAAGGAAGGATATATGTGAGATTTTTCATGAATTTCAAACAAGTGAATATACAAAATGTGTAGGAGGGGAAAGAGCACATGCATGTTTTTAAATTCCATTTTCTCAACCTAAGAAAGAATAGAGGGGAAAAATATGTGGTTTCAAATAACATTTATGTTACTCACTTCACACATATTTAGGAATAAATTTTACACCTATGTCACTGAGGAACTGCAGTCATCTATATGCTAATTTAGATTTTAAAAAGAAAAACAAAGCAAATTCTAAAGAAGAAAATAAAGAAGCACACTGATGTGAGCTTCTGCAAATAAGGGACTAAAAATCATGTTGAAATAACAGCAATAATAATAACAATAATCATTCTTATTATAACAAAAATTGAAAAGTTTATGTTCATGCATCAGGGTCAGGCTTTGAAAAAACAAAAAATACCTTCATCTTCACCACGATCATTACTGGTTATATCATCTGCGCTTTTCTTTGTGTTGGCTCCTGGGTTCATATTGAGGAGGAGAATAAAGGGAAAAAAGAGAATTCAAAACCAGCAGGTTCTCAAAAATAAAAAAACCACTAGTACAAAAAATGTAACAAAAATGTCAAAATCTGTTACATTTGAAATTGAAAAACAAAAAAGATGCAAACTGCACATAAACATAAAATGTCAAGAAGAACAAATTGAAAATATTTGAAAAAATGTATCATATTCTGTGACAATGCAGTACTTTAGTTAAAAGTGATTTCTTCAAAAAAAGAAAACAAATTAATGTGCTATTAAAAAAGAATAATATAAACCAAAAAAGTATGTTAAAAATTACAAAATTATGTTTTTACATAAGAAATGCATTTTTTTATTCTGTTCTGTAACCTTGAGGAAATAATGCCTTGAGTTACTTTCTTCAACTTTACATTTTATTCATCCTCATTAAAATTTATTAAGAAACAGCCACAACCTGAATTTTGGACGTTAATAATGCAAATAAAATGATTATTTGAGTTTTACACAACTTGATTTGACCAAGACAAACCATAAAGAACTCCTTAGAATTTAATCTTGTTTCCCATATGAGCAAAAAGAAGATTAAAATTTATTATTTAAAACAAGACTGTAAACAAAAGTGAAACAGAGTTGAGTCAATCTCTATTCATGAAATTGGTGCAAAATCAGGCTTGGTTGACAATATACCTCATCTCATGCTCTTTAGAAAAACCTAGAAATTGATTGAAAACATTTACTTACCATGATCAACAACTTGCATTTTTTTATTAGAAGATTTAGTGAAGAATGTGTTTTAATTTGTATTCAATATGCTTTCTTAAAATACTTTTGAGGTGTACACATGCACACACACACAGGCACACACACACAGATAAACATTTATGTTCATACGTGTCACAGCCTGTGCTTATGAGAGTAAGAGGAAATAAACATAGTTTTCAAAATCCTCATCCTTGAGCAATACTTCTGTTTTCTAACTAAAAAAATAAAAATACACCAAGCTATCCTTGCACCCAGCATTCCATTATACTGTGCTTACTCCCATAGCAAATAGCCCTCTGTAATGTAAAGCTACTTAATAAGGAGGGAAACACGAATAAGAAACTCAGTTTATAATTTAGCTTAGAAATTACCATAGCTGCTAAAGAAATAAAATGGTCTAAGCATGCTAATCGTTATTTTCTTGAATTTTCTTTATTTTTAAGTGTCTTTACAATACATGCTGAAAAAGAACAGTATACTTTAACTTGTTTATATATGAAGTCTAAATTTGTAACAGATACATCATATTTAAATAAATAATATTTACTCCTTTTATTTTCCTATTTAAATTCTACTGTTAATTATATTTATATGCCTCAAAATCCAAGGCTTCAATTAAATCTTAGTCCATGATTGTAAGACAGAATGTTTTTATTATTACTAAAGTATTTAAGATTTTTTAATAGATACAGTTTTGGGATCAAAAACTAGTTTATTTGTCAAGACTAGTTTATTTGTCTTCCAGATACACATTTTATACAGGCATTTTCTGGAAGCACTGCCACTATGTATGCAGTGATGAAGATTAGTGAGCAAAAATGTGAAAAGCAGTGACTGATACTCTCTCTCCTCACAAAGCCTCCATCTTCAATGCTGTTGCACAAAAGATATTGTTTATGCAGTACACCAGTGGACTCATTATATATATCCAGTAAATAATTAACTAGGTAAAATATCTCTGTCAACGAAATATAGATATTTGCCAATCCCTGTTTTCTTTCACAAGTAATAAATACAGGCTCATAATCTCAGCCACCATCCACGTTTTGTCCTTTTATTCAATATTCTTCCAAATTACTTATAGCCCAATGTTTGTTTGTTTGCACAATGAAGATGCAACACCTTCTCAGGTTAATTTTGTATTTAAATAAACTAAGTACTCAACCTTGACTTTAAACTATTTTTGATTCATGTAAAATATATATGAGAAATAGTTATTTATAGGAATGAATACATATAGACACAAGTTTGAATGTACATAAAAAATTTAAATACTAGTTTCCCCAGGGAGGTAGTCTTTTAATTTTTAGATAAAAAATAT
This sequence comes from Fringilla coelebs, assembly GCF_963513975.1. Taxonomy (NCBI): domain Eukaryota; kingdom Metazoa; phylum Chordata; class Aves; order Passeriformes; family Fringillidae; genus Fringilla; species Fringilla coelebs. The sequence goes on along the minus strand of NC_140029.1, from coordinate 22,605,489 downwards.
GATCATCATATTTCAAATATAAAATCAACTACCACATTTTTTTTATTCCTATGAAGTAAAAGATATCAAAATCAGTTTGGCCTCATATATGCAGTACCTGTAATCAAAAACTGTGTGTACAGTTATTAGGACTTTAATCCCTCTTAAAGTATTTTTGAGTGAAAGAAGTAGTTGTGTCCCAGAACATTTTAGTTGGGTACTATCTCACCCTAAAATCTTCAATACACATATCAATAACATATTGCAAGGATTTTCTCTTTAATGTGCTTCCCAGTGTGACACTGACTCAGTACTTCTGAAAAAAACAACACAATTGTAACAAGAATTTGGAAAATGTGCTCACATCATGCTATTAGATGTATCACCTAACAAGGTATGTGACATAAGGTTATCTGTAATATTTGAAACACTCCTTATTCCATTTTATATTCTTCAAAGATGTAAAATATCATGTTGCACTCTATTTCCAGAAGAAATCACTATAACTTAGTATGTATTTATTTACAATGGGAGTGGGAATGTTGTTTCCCTACATGTTGTTAAAGAATCATTTTCCTATTGGCAACTGGAATACACTTTTGTAACTAAGTTCTTGGGTTTGAGAGGATTTTGTATTCATTTTGAGATCTGGTAAGATGGATTACAACAATCAGTTCTCAAACCAGGTTTCTGTGCTCCTATCACATTGGACTTTTTTCATGCTATGCATGCCAGCCATAAAATTGTTATGTAATCGTTAAGGCTGAAAAAGATCAAGTCCAGCTGTGGCCCTAAGTAGCATATCTCCATCTTTAAAATACCTCCAGGGATGGTGACTCAACAACTTCCCTGGACAGATTGTTCTAATGCCTGACCATCTTTTCCATGAGGAAGTTTTTCCCAATATCCAATTTAAACCCCCGCTGGTGAAACTTGAGTCCATTTCCTCTCACTCTATGCCTTGTTACTTGGAAAAAGAGACTAACCCCCAGCTGGCTGTAAACTCCTTTCAGGTAGTTGTAGAGAGTGATAAAATATCCCCTGAGCTTCTTATTCTTCAAATTAAACAACTCCAGCTGCCTCAGTTGCTCCTCAGACTTGTGCCCAGATGCTTCACCACCCCTGCTGTCCTCCAATAACAGAGCACTCCAGTCCTTCAATGTTCTCCTTGCAGTGAGGGACCCAGAAATGAGCGCAGGATTTGAGGTGCAGCCTCACCAGTGCCGAGTACAGGGGGACCATCACTGCTCTGGTCCTGCTAGCCACAATATTTATGATCCAAGCTATGTGAGTGATGCTGTTAGCATGAAATAGTATGTTTGTGGAAGCTTATACTTTTGAAAGATTCATGTAATTTTTCTTAGCAATGATTCTAAGAACTTCAGGTGGTTTTGGAGCCACTGAAATAATTCCAACAATGACATCTGTTCTCCTCAGACAGTCTCACACAGAGAGCAAAAATTTGAATTTTCCAACCATGTTGTGGTTTTTTTATTAAAAATGTCAATTCATTTGTGCTTAAACTTCTAAAAAAAGATTGCAATCCCTGTCATAAGATAAAAAAGTCACTCTAAGGTGAGTTTAAGATTGCATTAATCTGGGAGACTGAATGGAATCATAACTCAGAAACTCCCATTGCTCAGAAAAATTTGCCTGTAACAGCTGATTGTTCCACAGATCAACACTCCCTCTGCTTTGGGGCTTCTTTTGAAAGTGTTAAGGGTTGGGCCAATTTTTTCCCCATATCTCATACTCTCCTTATCCCAAATCACAGGAGCAGCAATTTTAACCTTCAGTTCCAGTATACCAAGTAAAAATAATCACTGTGTTATAGGATTTGGCCCTTTTGCAGTCTAAGAACTGTTTACTCATTCATCCCACATGAAAGACAGATAGTAAATTTCAACAGCAACCCAGGATCCAGAAGTAGTAGTAATGATTAATTAAAGATTTAATTCCCTGAGTACCTCCATTGACTAATCTGGTGTTTGATCAGAGTTCCTGGTTTGTAAATTTGTGTTTCACTTTTCATGATACTGAAAATTAACAAAAAAATATTTCTAAATATAAATAGGACGGGAATTTTTTTCCCAAATGGTCAAGGCCATTGGGAAAAAATTACATATGTTGAATATGCTGTAGATAGCACAGCTCTACTGAAGAATACATTTGTACAAAGGTTCATTGTATTTTACAAAAATATTTTATTGTTAATAACAATTACTAGAAAAATATGCAACTTTGTAATGCATAATTTAAAGGCCAGGTGACCTCTTTTTATTTGTCCTACAGTTCCATTCACTGCTGATTGAAAAGAGCATGGTGCAATGTATTACTGAACTTTGTCAAACCTCTTTTGTAAAGGATTTCTGTCTGCCAGAAACTGCTTCTTTTTCATATATATATAAGCTGCTTTGAAAACAGGTCCAGCTGATATGGTCATAACAAAGAAGGATTTCATGGGAGCTACTTTTTTCCCCTGTAAGAGGCACTGCAAGCAATGCAGTTGTAAACATTAAATCAGCAAACATCTCTTAAAGGTTTTTATTTTGAGATGCTGATGATCAATGTGTTAATAAACTATTAAAAAGTAGTTGATTTCATTTATCTATGGATGTACAGTCACCTTATATTCCCAGATTTGTTCTCAATGCCATGCACAAATCTATCACAAATGAAGAAGTCACCCTGCTGTAAGCATGTCCTCTGGCTCACATTTCCTTTGCATAATAAACAAAAATCTCATTCAGTAGCAAATTTTCTGGTTTTGTAAGTTGTCCCAGTTGTACTGACAATTTATGCTGCATCTTCCTCCATTCAGATAATATGAATCACATATATGTAATATAAGCAGGTCCCATACATGCAGTTTACCACACTTGCATATTAGGTATTCACTCTGAAGCCTCTAATGGCAGCAAAAAATCATCCACAACTGCTTAAGCTGACACCATTTCTTTGCATTTTATTTGCAATTGCTCCATCTGTCACATACCTTTTGACCCCATTTAAATTTGGAAAAGGGCTCAGTTTTCAGAATTCACAGAGCACATTATCAGTTGTTTGACCTTTCAGTTTCACATAGCACATGCTTAACCTTCTGGAAATTTCCAGCTCAAACCAGATTAATACAGGATTTAATAGACATTATCTCAGTGATATGTCTTATTTATGCAGCCATTTTAATAGAACTTTAAAGCTCTTTTTTTCCTCTCCCATGAAAACTATAATAATTTTACAATCAGGTCAAGTAAACAGTTCATTACAGTCTCAAGAGAGCATTAGTAAAGCAAATTTCCTTTCAGCATTTCTCCTAAGACTGGTTGGAAAACTTTGCCTTGAGTCCCACCCAGTGTGTGAGACTTGAGTCATTTCATGTCCAAAAAAAGGGTTCCATCACTGGTGCAGTTTGGCTGCCATAACATTGCACCTGGCTCATCCTCATGGCCAAGGCTCTCCAGCTGCCTTTATAGCTGTAACAAAAAGTTCTAATTTGGCAGCTGAAGAAAGCTCAAATGAGGCATTTGACACTTCAAACAGCGTGGAGGAAAATGATTTTCTAGAATTTCAGCTTGTTGAAGTGACATAGAAATGACTGTGGATACCCTATATTTGGAAAGGCCATAAAGGCAGGCAATATATCTATATACCTATTGTTTGGAAGTCTGTTCATTTAATCAAAAAAAGAAAAACATATTCATATTGCCTAGATTTAAATAACTATTATTCTGAACTCTTTACTGAATAACTGCAACGTGTGTGTGTAACTGTGTGTGGGTGTACACATAAACGCACATGAAAAATCTCTATACAGCTAATCAGCTTCCAGAAAGAAACTGCTTTTATCTTCTGGCACTCCCTTCCCATAATCATGTTTAAATGAAGCTATAATACATAAACAATGTGCATAACTCCAGCAAACACCCATATTTGATGATTTCAGTGCAGTCCTTAGCCATGAATTAGATGCCATCTCTTTCCTTAATAATATGAAGACTTAGACCTACTGTTCTACATAGTTTTCAATGTGAAATTCAATAAAAGCTCACAAATTTGCTTAAATTTGCCTGAATGAAATGTGTTTAGTTTTGTTTTAATTCCTATATTATCACTGAATAGCAGAAGTCACACAATTAAAGTCGCCATTATTCTAATGCCATTAATAATAACAAAACAAAACTATTTGGGTTGCAAGGGCTAGCTCTGTAAACAGCAACATTTAACTAAGGAACCTGCCATATAATTGAATTCTTGCTCTTAGTCACTACAGCTGCAACAGACAAAAAATTTATTAGGATTACAGAGAAAACACATAGATGTTGTTGTATATCCGGGAAGTGTTTCTTTTCAAGAAAAGGGAATTAAAGGACAATTTTGTTTGATATCCATAATTGGATGGACTGTAAGGAAGATCAGCTGAAATCTCTGCAGTTTTGTGTTCCATGCATTAGGGAGGATTAAATCAAAAAGAAAATGCTGTTTCACAAGCTTTTTCAAATATTTTCAGAGGACCGATAAAAAAAAATCTGTTGAAAAAGAAAAATCCTGAGGTTGAAAAAGAGGTTGCATAAAAAATATGGGATTGTTATGTTACCTCAATTCTATACTCTATGTTGCCTATAGGTTTCAGTCACATAAAAAGGTTTTTTTCATTATACTTCAAAGTTTTCCTATATAATTCGTTTTTGGAAAGTGAGCTATATATTTTAAGAAGATTGTTAAAAATAGTTCTATGACAAAGATAAACACTGAAACTTATAGTGTATGCATGGTATAGTTCCTGCAAGAAACACAGCTAAATGTTATTTCTTTTTCCAAAAATATTTACATTTACTTAGATTGTATTTACTCTTTCTGGAAAAGAATTTATTAAAAGACTAAATTTTATATTTTAACCCCTGTTGAATCATTTTGGCACATTTCAAACCTCCTAAAATTTTTCTGAATAAAAATTACCAAGAATAATATTTTTTAAAGCTATTGAATTAACATTTAATATATTGTTTTAATTCATATTAGTATTAGTAAAATTCTTATTATTTTAGAGAATTCATAACTAAAATAGAAATGAGGTAGCCAGATCAATTCACTAATAGTTTTTATAAGGGTTTTTGTCATGCAAGTTACACCATAACTAGAACTTACCATCTTCTAAATATACTACATTGCTTTGACAAAGCAATCCATAATGGCTCAAAAGAAAGAGGGCATTGTGAAGCCTATCCTTTCAGTGACCTCCAACAGAGAAGAGGAGTGTTTCTTGCACTTTCAGTGTAACTGAACCTGCTTTATTTGACGAAAAACTAGACTAAGCCTGCAATGCTTACTGATTCAATAATGAAAGACTCATTAAAACCATAAAACTATCATGTAGTTAAATTAATTCCAAAAGAAGCACATATTTTTCTGTGCAAGCATCAACTGAAACACTGTCAGTATGAAGGCATTGCAGTGACCTCAAATAGCTGACATTTCTCTGCTGAAGTGATGCACTTGTGAAAGTGTGAATGTAGTAAAGCTGTGTCCTAGATTCAGCTGGGATAGAATTAATTTTCTTCATAGTAACTTGTACAGTGTGGTATTTTGAGTTTAGTATGAGAATTATGTTGATAACACACTGATGTTTTAGTTGTTACTGAGTAATGTTTGGCTTAAGTTAAGGACTGCTCAGTTTCCCGTGCTCTGCTGGTGCACAAGAAGACAGAGGAGCATGGCCACATACTGGTAGGATCTGTAAATCCCACTGCAAAGTTTGTTCAGAGTATCTTAATCCTGCACTGTCAAGTCAGTTAGAGTAAGACAAGAGCTGAGTGCAATTAGCTGCAGAGTAGAAAAAGTTTGTTGGAATGATGAGTACACTACAATAAAGTTGCCGGTAATATATACAACTTCTAAATTAGAAGACAATTCAGCATTTATTATTAGTCAAAATTCCCAAGCCTAGATGCAACTGCATTCTACTTAATGTAGACAAGTAGAATTTGCAGAAAGAATTCACTGATGTTGACTTAATACTGCCTATAACTAATGGGTGATTGCTTTCAAATAAGCTTAAGAGAAGGAAGTACCTAGGTGCCATTTACAATGACTGTGAATGTGCCCTCTCTGCAGACAACTGAACACCACAAGCACACGCTCTATTTGGTGAAGTTGTTTGTGCAAATTCTCCCTTTGGGCATTTGTAGGCACCACTGGAAGCTGTGAACTGAATAATCAACTCTTAAGAAAACATCTAATTATTTGATGCAGCTATTTAATTCTTCATTTTGAAGACTAGTTCAATTTGTGGTTGCCTTTGGAGAATTCAGAGAGTAATTGTGTTTGTTATGCCAGTGGATCCTGTGAAACTAATTTTATTCCGTTGTGATAGATAATAGTTTGGCACCATATTTTGATGTTTACTGGATCTTTGACCCCTTAGTTTTTATTTGGAAATCTTGGGAGTGTTAGTTACAGGTAAATAGTAGGTCCATTTGAGACATCCAATGGAGATTAAAGATATTTTGGCTTTTTGAGAGTTTTTTGGTTGGTTGGGTTGGTTTGGTTTGGTTTGTTTTAGCATATAGCCATGTTTTCAGGTTTTTTTCTCTACTACTTTTTAATGACATCTTCATCTACACACAACAATGCATTAAATCTTATTGGAATTAATAATACCAAATCAACTAAACAATTAGGCTACCAAATAATTAAGTGGCTAACAAAAAGAGTGTAATTTTAAAAGATGGAATAAAATATACTATAGCCATTTCTGGGAAAATCACATCTAAGTTGTATATGATTAAAAGCTTTACAATGTGAAATATGAATATTTAATTAATCTAATACCTCCCAAAATACTATGGGCACATAAAAGATTTTCCCTGGAATTGAATAACAGATGTGAAAAAAAAGATAGAACCTTGAATATTAAGTTCATATGCATATTTTATTCATTAGTACTCAGTACTGAAAATGTATATGACTTTTCAAAACAGAAATTAGTTTCATTATCCCAAAGAACTAAAAATACTTTTTTGCCATCAACTTGGTAAGATTTTTTTGTTTTCACAGAAAGATTTTAGGGAAGAGGGATCAGGAAGGGGAAAGCACAGACAAAACCTGCAGCATTCTGTATTATTTACAGTTTAACTGCTGTCAAGCACTAGTTTTCAAGCATTAGTTTTGGGTATATTATGAAGGTGTGATATTTTATCTATAATATTAAAGAAGAACACATGCCATTTTGATTCATGTATGCTATATAATTATTAATTATATTAAGCTAACTTTGAAACTGGTGGTCAGAATCATAATTTAAACTCAAAATTCAGACACACAGCCCTGAGCTCACTAGTATCTGATCTATCTAAAATCCATTCTTTGAAAATATCAGTTGGTTTTGAATAATTTGTGGATTATATATCTGTGCTGGTGGAAAAATCTTTTGTCTATTGAACAAACTGGATGAGAACTCCAGTATCTCATTTTGGCTTTCCATTTTACAATGTTCCAGGCGTAATTCACATTTCGTACTTTCAGTGTAGGGGCTCATGCTTTATTCAAAATTTAGAAAGGAGTAACAGTGGCTTGTCAATTATAATTATCTGACAGATGTAGGAAATTAGAAGCAAGTAATAAAAAACCCTTTTTGATGCAAATACTATATGGCATGTGCCATTTGATACAATACAATATAATGGAATGATATAATATCAATATTGTATAATATGATTTAATATTCCATCTGAAGAAAGGCAAGTTAAATTTTGCATTTTATGAGAATTATATATGGACTACATGGAGTTAGATATGAAATAATACAGCTTATGTATGCAGCTACTTCTGAGAAATTGCATTCCAGTCATCTTTGACTAAATATAAGTGGTCCTTGTGAAAAGGAACAGGTCAAGTTTTTCTTCTTTTGATTTATTTTGGCAATATTATTGTAGGTATGCTGATTTTATTTGTTGTCATATGCACCTTCAAGTCCTACCAAAAAAAAAAAAAGTTATGTATTTGCATTCAGCTGTAGAAGAGAGCTGAATGTTTCCTTTTCTCAATCAGTGTAATTTACAATTTAAAACACCTACCATCTCTTTGAGGAAATTAACTATAATTGGCAGTTTTGCTCAGGAAAATAAGCCACAGAGCTTGAGTCTGTTGAAGGTCACTGACAAAGGGATTTAGCGAGGTTTTCTGAAAGTAAAATTGGCACAACATCAGTCCAAATTATACCTGCCTGTATGCTGTTAGTCTGTCAGTCATACTAGGACTGAAATACACTTACACGAACAAACCCAAACTGGCACCACAGCCAACTTTCCTACCACTTACGGCAATAAGAAGAAGGTATCAGATGTAAAAACACAGCAAAAACAGATTGCTGTGATCAAATCTGTCAGGGTTTCCTCCTGGCACCAACCAAACGTCCTGTCCAAGGTCAAAGCCTCCTGACAAACACCACGTGGTGTAGCAGATGAACTTGTGTATTTAAACTCTCCCCTCCCCTCTAAAGAACACTCAGTCTCTGCCAACTGTTTTTCTCCTGAGGCATAATTTGAAAAGAACAAAAACACCAGGTGAAAGGTGATTTTTGTAGTAGCTGTTCCTCAGCTGGACAGCTGCCAAAAGGCATATTCCATTAGTTCTACTGTATGTGCATGTGGTTGTATGTGTGCGTCTGTGTGACATTTGCCAAGTTCTCAAACTCTTTTTAGACTTTCATACCTGGATCCTTTAGCAACAGAGGAAAAATCTGAGAATGTCCTTTGCACTCTGTTTTGCTTTTCAGGCACCATTGTGGGTAATCTCCTAATTGTTACCAGTAACCCTGATAAAATTGGCCATAGAAAGTGGAGAAAGGAAAACAAAATCATCAGTATATTATGCCTGACTAATCCAGTGTCTTTCCATGATTATTATGGGATAAGGGAAAATCTATGGATGTCATCTAACTCTGCTTCTGAAAGCTCTTTTGTATGATTCCCTAAAACAATCTTGCTGATAAATCGGGGAGATAAACATTTGATGGAAGGGCTATTGAGATGGATTAGGAATTGACTCCATGGCTGCTAAAAAAATAGTCAAGAGCTAATAGTCCAAGTGGAAACCAGTAACCAGTGGTGTCCCTCAAGGGTCTGTATTAGTACCAATAGTATGGAATACATCTGTCAATGACACAGTAGGAGTGCACCATCAACAAGTTTGCGGACAGCACCAAGCTGTGTGGCACAGTTGACACATGGAAGAGAAGGGCTGACAGTCAGAAAAGGACTTGGGCAGGCTTGAACAGTCAGCCAGTGTGATCCTCATGAAATTCAACAAGGCCAAGTAAAAGGTCCTGCACTTGGGTCTGGACATTCCAGCATCAGTAGAGACTGGAGAAGAATGGATTGAGAAGCCGCCTGCAGAGAAAGATTTTGGAATACTGGGGGGGAAAGAAATTGGACATGAGATGTCAGTGCGGGCTTGCAGCCCAGAAAGCCAATCCAAATCCTGGCTGCTTCCAAGCAAGTTCACTATTACTGAGGGCTGTGGTTTTATTTTGCATGTTTTCTAAAATCTATGACACATTGGGTTTGGAACAAGTTTAATAATTCTTGCAACAAATCAAATATGGGGCATTCTGAAAAATTGCATATAGAGTTCTGTGCAAACAATGTTCTATATTTTAGCATTTCAAAATAAACCCCTGCTGTCATCCATATTTTAACTCTGTTGATATAATTTTCCTCATGATCAAAGTGCACTGCCCTTCTCTGTCCCATATTGACTTAACCACATTTCATTTTAGTATCTCATTTCACAGGTCTCTACATAAATTTCCCTTGGAAACTTATTATAGATTTTTGTAAAAAGCAGCAATTCCAGTAACAACCCTTAATTTGTGATTCAGACTCTTGCCTTTGAAAATAGATTTCAAATTCATTAATATCAGCAGTAGGGTACAAACAAGATCATTAAAGTAACTGATAATGTTCCCTCTCTCAAGAGTAGCTCTCAGATTTTCACACCAAGAAACCGACATCCTCTGACAAGTTATTTTCTTCCAACTCCTTCTTTCCTTTGCATGTTTTTGCTTCCTCTGACACCATTCTTTTTCCTAACAGTGGTTAAGCCTTCTAAAGTGATGTTCTTATCTTTTCCTTACACAACTTTGATTCTTCTTCTCCCTAATTTTTTTTTTGTGATTGTGTTTTAATTTGTTCATTAACTTGACCCTAGGATACTGCTTAAGTATTACAATATGTACTTTACTACCTCTGCTTGTTTTGGTTGGGGTAGAGATAATTTTCTTTCCAGTGGCTTGCATGGGTTATGTTTTGGATTTGTGCTGGAAACAGTGCCGGTAACACAGGTGTGTTTGAGCCATTGCTGAGCAGAGCTTGCACGGTCAAGATCCTTTCTGCCTCTTGTCCCACCCTACTCCAACAGCATGAGGGCCGGGGATGCACAAGGAGCTGGGAGAGGACACAGCAAGGGACAGAAGACCCCAACTGAGCCAAGGGATATCCTCCCCCATGTGGCTTCATGCTCAGCATATAAAGCAGGGCATGAAGGAGGAAGGCAGGGGGATGTTCAGTGGTGACCTTTGTCTTCCAAAGTCACTGTAACACATGATAGATCCTGGCTTTCCAAGGGATGGCTGAACAACTGCCTGCACGTGAGAAGCAGTGAATGAATCCCTTGTTTTGCTTTGCCTGTGTTCACAGCTTTTGCTTTATCTATTAAACTCTTTATCTCAACCCATGAATTTTCTCACTTCTACTCTTTTGATACAATCCTTCATCCCACTGCAGGAGGAATGAGAGAGCATGTGAGTGAGCTGGCTGGGGTTATCATGACAACACCTGAGAATATCAAAATTAATTCAATCTCACACCCTCTTCAGTTATTCTCCATCTTTCAGCATTCAGTAATAATTGAATGCTACTGCAGTTTTTCTGACTTCTTGTTAATATCACCTTGTCCTGTTCTGTATTTTTCTCTAGGTGTCTAGTTTTACAAGACGCAATAAAGACAATATGCATTTCTCTCAGTCAGGAATTAAAGATATCTAAAAAAGAGTTAAGCCATATTTTGATAAACTGAACTGTCAGAAGAATAATTAAAACCACCTATATCCCTAGATACATTAATTATAAACCAGTATGTTATTCCCAAAAAGGGGTTGATAATAAAATTATTGATTTGCCAGTGAAATGCTTCAGTATCTAATTAAAATAAATTACTATAAGAGATTAGCAAGAATATATAATATACATAATAAAATCAAGGAAAAAAGTTACTTTAGCCTAAGGAAAACAGTTATTCGAAGCATCATAGAGCATTTATATACATACACAGAAAATAATCCGTAACTCTCTTTAAAGAACAAGCATCACTCTTTTATCTGCTAGAAATCTTGATTTAAAAAAGTTGATAAAATTTATTTGGGTTTTCAAAAAAGACCTTACATAAAACTTTTTCCATGAGATATTGAGAACATAATTATTTACAGAGAAAGAGGTAATGTAATGGATTAAAAACAAGATACACAGCGTATCTTATATTGTAACCAGAGGTCAATTTTCAAACTAGCAAAAGATTAATGGTCTAATGAAATATTCTATATATTAATCTGAGGTTGTTTAAGATTCTGTTAATGATCTGGAAAAGAGGATGAATTATGATATTCTACAATTTGCCAGGCACAGAAACTACACAAGCCAAGGCTAGAAAGAATATTAATGCCTTCAAAGACAATTTATAAATCTAGGGAAATGAGGGAGCTATGTTTTTTAAACTTAAGGAGCTATATTTTTTAATTTAAGTTGCACAAACATCTACATGCCTGTGAAATATGAGCTATTTACTCTGCAGTCTGTGGAGATAAGGAATGCTTGCCCCAGTTTGAGACAATTTCAAACAAGGTGTACTTATTTCTCTTTTTTTTTTCTGAATAAAATGTAAACAACAGAGCTGGACATACTTCTTAAGTAGTATGTTTAACAACTAATAGCCATTTACAGTGGAAGCAATAACTGGAGCCAGATATGTGATTGTTTGGTTCCAAATTATCCATAACTTCCAGAGAAAAAAAGCTTGGGCATAACTCATAGCCATGAGAGCAGTAAAAAAAAAAAATTGCTGAATGCAACACCCAGAATATCAAAGCACAGCATGAAATTACTCTGAAAATACAGAAATATTGTCCATCAACATATAATAACCAGGCATAGCAGGTTTTATCAGGAATGATACATTTACATCCAGATTCTTTTTAACACAGCATCTAGCAGAAAGTCTTCCATCAATACTCTACATTTCTGGAAGACAAAAATTATTTTGTATGTAAAGATATTCAGTTGGGACCCTCAATTACATCCAGAGATCATAAAAAATAACAAGAATTATGAGATTGCTGAATTGCTCCTTTACAGAGCTCATGTATGAAGTAAACCAAATTTTCTGTGAAAACACATAGTTGAATTCCTTTAAATAATTGAATATATTTACAAACTATTAATCTTTAACAACTCAAAACCAATAAATACTTTAAAAAAGTGACAAAGACATAATGCAATAAAATACCAAATCTTTATTAGCATTTGGTACTATTATTAGCATTTAAGTATGTTACACCATAGAACTGGCACCAACAACTCAAAAAAAGGCAAAACACACAGTTATGTGCAATTTAACTGAGGTAAGTGGGACTGATTTGTGTTCACAATAAAAGTTATGGGTCAGAGATGGTGAATTGTGTGTTTATGGCATATGTCAATCACCACACTCTCTGGCAAGCAATCACAGTAAAGTTCAGGTCACACAGAAGTCCCTTGCACCATCAGGATTCCTTACTCTGATGCATGAGAGGACTGACAGCTTGAAAGAAAGGAACACAATAAAAATAGTTTGTGTGGTCCTAAAACACTTTCAACCTCAGTTTATAATGGTGTTGTGGAGAAAACTGACTTTTATAAAAACATAATTATTTAAGATGTGATAGCAGTGAAATGCTGAATTGATATTGATCAAAGAAGGACTAGTTACTGTTCCTAGTTCTTACAAAGGGGTCAGAAAATCCTAGAATTAAGTTTCCAAAAGGGTTGGTTTTGTTCTTGTTGATTTTATTCAACCTTTAAAGTTTGCTATATTATTTGATCATACTCCGTTTCATCTTTATGATCATAAAAGGAATATAATTTTATTAGGGGATAAAATGTGGGCCTCTCTTCACCCTTGAAAAATTACACGTGCTTCATACTTTTCTTAAAATAGACTTTCTTAAAGCATCAAAGCCAATCACACAATTACTTGTACACAAATACATAAAGGAATTGCATTTCAGTTTCTAAGGTTAATTAAAATTTGCAGTATATGTGCCTGCTAACTTAGTTTCAGAATGGACACTAATAAAAGGAACATACAAAAGTCTGTCCTGAAAGCAGCAATGGCAATCAGAAGCCATTGACACAAGACAAATCGCCCTAACATCCACACAGAAGACAGGCTGAACTGATTCAGAGCTGCAGTGATGCTGCAAAAATGCACGAAGTTTAATAAAATTTTCTTTTTTAAATGGCATGAGCCTGGCGCAGCTTCCCACATGCAACTGGCATTATAAATCAAAGATGTTTCAACCTATGGTTTGGCTACAGAATTTAAAAATTAGAATAAATAAGTAATTTTTACCCTTCAGACCTGCGAAACATTTTTAAACGCAGCTTGACTACTTTTCTTTTAAATTTTCATCAGAAATCTATGATAACTGACAGAGAGCAACTGTACCTATATATGTACATAGAATTAAAATAACATCTCTTTTAAGGATTGAGGCTGCATTGCCCATAATTAGAAGGGAAAATATTATTATAACTAAGGATAAGATTCAGAATTAGAAGAATAAGAAAAAGAAAAAGAAAAAGAATAAGAATAAGAATAAGAATAAGAATAAGAATAAGAATAAGAATAAGAATAAGAAAGAATAAGACATGAGGATTCAGACTCACAAGAGGGATTGGTTATTGACTACTAGACCACGAATGACAGTACATTCCTGGAAATGAGCAGAGGGAGAGAAGAGAATGCTGATGTTTCTTTAAATCTCCAATGTATCACGACGCTTACATCATGCTGCGTGGGGTTACATCATGTTAGGACTAGTGATGTAACCCGTCGCAATGCAATGCACACATCGCATTCAGTCAGCACATTTTCAGCCTGTCCACATGATCACCGTGGCCAAGAGAAGTTTGCTTGAGTTAATCAAAATTATTGTATTTCTGTGGTGTTTGTGGTTGGTCATGAATAGAAATGTTCTCGGCTTAAGAAAATGCAGGAAGGAAAACAGAGCTAAAAAGCATCCTAAATACAAGAAAGACAAATGTGTAAAACATGCAGGAAGGCTTGGTCGGATGATGATGTGAAAAGCCACCCACATGAATATATTATATAGTAAACTTAGGAGCAAGTAAATCAGGGAAGAAATACCAGATGGATCACTCTCACTATAAGCATATTTCCTCTTAAAATATAAAATGTGTTCAGTTAGGGGTTTGTGCTTTTGTGGAGGGGAAAGGGTGCCTTTTTTTGCCTTTTTTTTAATGGAATGTGGTAAGTAGAACTTTCAGGCAGGACTTAAGGGTAAGCTTTTCCTACATTGTATGAATACTGTGCTCTTGTGCTCCCCCAAACCAGGCTTCAGCTCAGGTTTTAGCAACAAGTTCTATGCAGAACCAGGCTGCTGAAGGTATCAGAACTGTGTCATTGCCTGTGACTCCAATGCACATGCAGCAGTTAAACTGTGGTTGATGGTGAGCTGATGCCCAGCAGAGTATTCAAATAGCTGGAACAGCAGAAGCAACTGTGATTACAGCCAAATATTGCATACCAACTGTAATCATTTGCCCACTTGTCAAACAAGTCTAATCTTTGTCTCACCTTATTCCTTCCTTTCTTTTCTTAGTCTAGCCTTAATGCGAGACCCTGAAGCTTGAGCAGAAGCATCAGTTGAAGATTTTCCTTGCCATACGTCACAGTAAGTTTGTTATTTCCTACTTGCTTTTTTACACTATCTCATGAAAAGCACTCTTTTTTTCTAAATGCTTATACATACTTACAACATACTCAGAAAACCACTGGTTTTTAAATTAATCCTATACTACTTAATATTTTTGTTTAGATGGAGAAATAGCCATGAGCATAGAATGGAAAACAAGTGGCAAGGGGAGTATGATATCATATGCTACACTGTTGCTTTTTCTCCTGTAAGATTTGAGCATAAATTATGTCAAATTATGTCCACTGGAAACTGTATTTTCACTGTTGCTTTTATATTCAATTAACCTTTCTTCCATTCTGTCTATCTTTGCAATAGGGATATACAGAGGATGCAGAGTCTTGGTGATTTTCCACTCTGCTCTCCATCTTGCACACACAACTTGCTCAAACACACATGTACACAAAACCAGATAATAATAATTTCTGTCAAAAGACTGAATGTAAATGGAACAATTTTTTAAGGTTGGTCTTCAATTTAGATGTGAAGATGCGTTCTCTTCCATTGGCAGCTATAGTCATGAAAGCATTTACCATTTCTTGACTAAACCCCACCCTTTCTGTCATCTCCTTATAACTGTCTTCTTGCTCGAAGCTAATTCAACTACACATGTGATTTCTTCAGAGCTCATCTCTGACAAAAATGTGTCAAGTTAACAAAGAACGGCTCTTTAAACTGATAAAGCTAAAACCTTCTGACTGAAGTAGGTTAGGAGACAATCATTTGACTAGATTCACAAGCAGAGGCAGAAATTGCTGTACTGGAGGGTGGCAAGCAGTGACTTTCTTTGCTGGCACAGCTGTAGCATGAAGAGGATTCATCCGCTCCTCTGAAATACTTAAGCAGGTGAGAAGTGAGTGGCAGAGAAGGACGGATTAAGAATTTACTGGAGAGAGATAAACACTAATTCAATCCCTAAGACTGAAGTTAGAAAGTAGAGTGCTATTATGCCATCAGGAAGCAGGAACCGCAATTGATAAAGCAACAGATGCCAATGAAGGCACTCAATACAACTGTTTCTCAAAAAATATGTGACTCAAAATTGCATAAGAAGCATTTAATCTCACTTATTTTCATATTCTACCTAGTCTTTCACCTTTAATGACAAGAAAAATCAAATTGCCCTACAGTAAAATAATACTAATTAAGCTCGGAATCAGATCACAACACAGTCAAAGTGATTAACTGCAACTGACAGAATAAAGAGAAAGACATTTCTGGAATGGAATCTTGATCCCAATACTTCAGAAAAGTCTATACATGCATCAGACATATGGCCTCTCTGAAATCAGGTCAATTTAGAGCCAGTTTTACTGCAAGTGGAATAAGAGTAAAGCACTACAATCTTAAATGACCCATTCTAAAGGAAAACAAAAACAAAACCAATACAGTGGTGTAGGCAGAGTGATTGTATTAATACAGGTAGGTTTACATGGAGAATATAATCTTTAGATGCTGTGTTTGAGCAGCATTCAATTTTTAATGCTGCTGTGTTAAAATAGCTGAATTCCTGAAGCAGGAAGTGAAGAAAAAGGCGACTGAGCTTGAAGGTTGTTCCTAAGGCACTATAACTTCCAGGGCTCCTTCTGGGACAATGCTAATTATGAATCAGCTTTCACTCCAGGTTTTGCCTAAGGCAAAATCTAGCTATAAATAAATATTCATATCATTGAATCCAGCAAAGGCTCATTTTTCCTAAAGCAAGAATGTTCCTAAGCAACTCTGAATCAGGTCAGAATCCCATAAACATTAAGTAAACTGAAACAGCTTCCTTTGCAGATTATGTAAAGCCTTTAAGGGAAAAGTTTAGGTTTATGGATGAACTTGCTCTAAGGCTCTTACTCTAAATAAGCCAACTACATTTTCTTATAATCAGTAAGACAATTTATTCTGTAATTTTCTACCACCTTAGTGACAAGCACTATGTTCTTCCTGCACCCAAGGAGCAAGGATTCACAAGATGACAAGCTAAAATAATCAGGCTTCTAGTATTAAGGAATAAGTGGAGTGTTTCAGCAGAATGAAAACTTCAGCAGTTTTGTCACACGCAAGAGAAGTCTGTGGCAAAATGATGCACCCTGGCTTAAAAAGATAATTTGCAATAGATAAGTATGTTTTGTTTTTTGGTTTTTTTTTACTGATACACAGTTTCATAGATATTTGTTTATAGTCACATTCATGTATTTTCAAACTAACCTCATAGACAAATTTAATTGAAACTAATGTACCTAAATCGCTGTGCAGGTCCATGTGGGGTCTAATCATGCCGTTAAAAGTTCCAGTCTCATGTAGTTTTGAACCCACTACATATTTTTTGTGTAACATGATTTACTGTCTTGAATGCTATAGATATACACTTTTCACCATGATTTATCTTAAATCATTACATTGTCATTATTTTCACTGCTGTTATACTGAATTCATAACCCCTTTTTAAAACATGACAATCTTACTGTTTATTGCACTTGCAGAAATGCATCTTCATATAAGCAGAAAAAGAAGCCACTGACTTTAACATAGATAGAGATTACATTCAATAGCCTTATGAAACAATATGTCTTGTTTCCACACAAAACACCATTATTATTTTGCATGGATGGAGTGAGATGATGATTATTTTGTTGATCCATTTGCAGAAACAAGGCAGTTATGGGGAAAATGTAGGCCTCTGGCAGCTTAGGAAAAATGAACCAGAAAAGGAAAAAATTAGCACATTAGCAACTTGCCTTCTCAACCCTCAATATATATAGTATCTGCTCTTTTCTGAAATGGATTCAATTTTATGTGCACATAAATGTGTGCTTGTGCATCCTAAAAGGGCCAAAAGGTAGCAGAGAGGGAAAGAGGTTCTTTAATCCTTGCTTTACACTCCGTACAAAGAAATATAATGTGAGCTTTGCTGTAAGATCTTTTAGGGTAGCTGTCATATGTATTCTAAAAATGTTGCTAGAATGACAGACCATAAGCACATATACAGGTTCTGCTTGTTCCATTGCTTATACACATGCTGCAAATGTAAACCTGGAAATGATATGAAGGAAAGTATGAGTTTAATGGAGAACTATTATCTCAAGTCCGCCTGCAATTTGAAAGAAAAACATTGAATTTTATGTGAAGAAACTAACTTGCTTCTGCTAGTCCATTCAAATAAGTGGGATACCTATAAATATACAGGAGTTATATGCTAGGCACTGAATTCTGGAGAAGCTTCTTTAACAGCAAAACTTGGTTCAAAAATCAATGACAAGACTTTAAATAAATAAGAAAAATTAAATAGTAATAAGTCTTTAAAAGTTCCAGCATTAAAATCCGTTTCCAAAGTCACCACTCTCTCACCACTGGGAGAGAATATGCAGAAAGCAGACAGCATGTTAGATTAAGAGGAGCCTAAATTACAGTTGAGGAAATTAAAAAAAAAAAAAAAAAGGCAGCAATGTTTCCGTGAAACCTCCAGTAAGACCTAGAGTTATTAGGGATGTACAAAGAAGAAGATGCATGTTCTTTTTTACTATGTCCCTTTTTTCCCTAGTTGCCTTGGACCCCACTAAAATTCCTGAGTTTCTATCCTGTACCCTTGGGAATTCATTCTGGAAAGTGTGTAATGGCTATGGAACCAAAAGTTGCTGCCAAGTTTGCTTTTGAAAATCCTGGGAAACTTAATCAAATTCTATACATAGCATACATGAGTGAATAACCTGGCTACATCTGATATCATATAAAGTAGTTGTACTGCCTGGAGGGCAGGAATTGGACAGGAAACCAATAACATGGAAACACTAGAGGAAAAAGAAAGGTAATCATTTGAGCAAGTTTCAAATAAGTGGTCATAGTGGAATATTTCCACAGTTTATATGGAATGTTCATGTTCCTATGTTCAAAAGCATCAGGAAGAGTCAGAAGAACAACAGAAGTCAGAAAACCATGCATGAGTGCATAAAACCATGCATGAGTGCATTCAAATGAACTAGAAATGTGTAAAAAATTATTTTATGAAAAGTGACTACTAGAGGTAGCTCCAACTCCAGGAATCAGGTTTCACAATCCTTAAGCATTTCATAGGGTTTCTTTGTACACATCAATGTCTCATTGTTTGTGAAGATTGTTTAAACCCTTATTGAACTCAAAGTGAGATTTCTGCTGTTTTCCCATATACTACATATTAAATTACTAGGAATTACCTGGGATTAATGCGATTATTTACAAATGTAAAAATTTATTGTGCAGTGCTAGAAATAGACAATTAGGGAGCTGAGAACTTAGCCTGAGTAATATACATAAAAATCCTTACTTTCTAAACCTTAAAAAAAA
The DNA here is from genome assembly GCF_963513975.1 of Fringilla coelebs. Taxonomy (NCBI): domain Eukaryota; kingdom Metazoa; phylum Chordata; class Aves; order Passeriformes; family Fringillidae; genus Fringilla; species Fringilla coelebs. Next base: position 22,586,177 of record NC_140029.1, on the reverse strand, counting down.
AAAAAAAAAGACTGAATGGGCACTAGAGAGAAGAAGCCCCTCTCATGAAGTAATTTATGCCATAAGTACATAAGTGCCAGGAAGGACTTAGGAGCCCTCACTAAGTAGTTTAGTTAGTTTAGTTCTAATATGTGTATCTGAAACTCCCTTGTAAGCAGAGTTTCTGCTGTTTCTGCTGTCCAGTTCATTGCTTAAAAGAAAAACAACCAACCTTATAGATTACATTAACAAGTGGTAAAGCAATGGCTAGACAGAAAATGGAAAAAAAACCAAACATAATACTAAAATGCAAATTAGCTTTCAGAAGAACACAGAAGTTTCAGATATGGGGAAAAAAGAAACAGCTTCCATGAGACCCTTAGAGGTTGTCTGCCATGTGTGAAGGAGCAGCATACAGATATCCTTAGGCTAGGACTAAAAAATCTTTTTGATGACAAGAAGCAGAAAAATTCTATCACATTCTTCCTTCTTAATCTAATTAGGCCTGATAAGTGACGACAACATGTAGTCTAGATGGAGCCTCTTTAAAAAAAATGAAGGAAGTTAAATTCTCTATTTAACAAACAGATCCTTTTTGTTTTAATGGTGTCTGTTTTGAGGATTTACTAGTAATTTGGTATTGTCAAATAGGTTACTCAGGGTAAAAAAAATCCCTGGAGCAGAAAAATTCTTTTTACTATTATTTAATTAGTAGTAGAAATAGTTGTAGTATTACATTATTATTATTATTATTATTATTATTATTATTATTATTATTATTATTATTATTATTGCATTTTTATTAGAAATTTAATAATTTTTTTCACATTTAATGAGTCAATGCATGCTTTCTTTGTCAGGTACAACGGAGGTTAAAGGTGGCATTAGTTTAAATGGATATTTGTACACCAAATGATCTGTTTCTAATGAATCTCCAACATGGTTAGTTATTTTTATGTCCAAAAAATTAAGCTATTATTTGACTGATTTCATTATTGAATTAAATATTATTTTATTATTATTTTTTTCTAATCATTATGGACAAGAAAAAAGTTAAAGAAGATTATAGTTCTCTTTGGCTTGTAAAAGCAGCTGCATTGTCACAAAAATTGATTCCTACGGAAGTGTAATTCATAAGCCTAAACTGGCACTATAACTTAGAATTCCAGATAAAAATTGATAAATTGTTTTAGCTAGCCTCTTACTTGAAATCTCTTCAAGGATAGGTATATATATACATACACAAATATATATGGAATATTAAATATATGCAAAAATGTAAAATACACACAAAAATATGCCTAAATAGTTTGTTTTAGAAAAATCAGTAAAGTAGATGAAAATCACTGAAAATGCGCCATCAAAGTATGAGCCACACTACTTGAATCCTTCTCATCTGTACTGTTCCACTCATTGCTCTGTTTCATTCTTATATACTCATTGTTTATCTATCTGCATTATTTGCTATTTATCTGTCTGTAGTACTTTCAGAGAGGTTCAGATCAGTAAAGTCCCAAATGCCATGCTCTTTTGCTATTCCTCAGTGACAGCCACAGTGGCCTCACAATCTCTTGCTGTAATTGCACCCTCTCACACCACTGGTTCAGAGCAGTTCCTGGGCAATGTTCCTGCAGGGAGCTCTGTGGGGAAAGTCTCATAGGGGGGGTACACATCCCTGGCTCCTGCTCTGAGCAACACCCACCTCTGCAGCCCTGAGGCTTTCCACCACTGCCAGCTCTGTATCTAGGATAGATGTCATGTGCCGGCTTCGTGTGGGCTGTCATTTCTAATGTTGAGACTTCCAGATATATATTCTTGGGTAACAACAAAAAAGCCAATTTGTACAGCTGGTTAGATGACGCTGTTGAGTCAGGGATGGAAAGGAAGACTCCAGTCTTCAGGTGGAAGGCAAAAGTGTTTTATGAAAGTAGCGGGTCCTTTTATAATGTGACTCATTAAGGTGATACTTGATTGGTCTCAAAGTAGAAACATCTCACATTATTGGTGACTATAGATAGCACACCCTGGAGAACCATATCTATAAACAATGGTTACAGAAAGAGAGACAATACTTGCTTGAATTCTTTCATCTAAGATTCTCAGGCTCAGCCTGGGAGAAATTGTCTCTGCTATTTCTTTGACTGAACTGAGAATATCCACAGTTAGGTACAATTAAACAGCAGGGAGGCCACACACGCATGAAGGATGCACATTCAATATAGGCTCTTATAAATCCACAGTATCCTGCTTCATCCAGCTTTGACTAGCATTCAATTCTGTGGAAATACCTGCAACACGAGAGTCGAATATTTATACAAAGTTAGCATACGAAGTCTTGAAGGAAGCAGGTAGCCCTACAATGGTTTGTTTGTTTGTTTTCTAGTTTGTTTTCATACTGGATACTCCCAAAAAAAAAACTCTCTTTGCAAAAAAAAAATCCTGACTGATAATTGCATCATTGGAATTACTGTTGTGTTCAGTTTGGTCAAAACCAACATAGTGATAAAACACTGGTCGTACCATATCTTTTATCAAAACCGGCAATAGTAAGCAAAGTTAAATGTTTAACAAGAATTTATCCTTAGATCACAGTAAATGTTTCATACAGGAAGTCAAGAAGTATTTTCTTACTCTAATTTCATCACTAAAATTCTTTTCTGTGAAAAAGCATTTACTTTGCAGTTTAATTAAAGTCATAAATGAGAAAATAAAAGTCCTTTCAGCTTTATTCTGTATCTAATGTTGTTATTCATGTGATTGTTTTGTTCTTAAAACACAGAGTAAATTTAGTCCATGAGAGTTCTGCTGCTCTCAGTTATTAGTGGTAATCAATACTATCTTGTGTTACATGCATAACTGACAATTTCCTGGTGCTCTTTTATACTAGATTACATATGTTATTCTTTACAAATAACACCTCTTTCATCAAGCAACTAATGTTTCCTCTGAGGAAAGCAAGTATTGACTAAGGAGCCCTACATTCTCCACTACAACAATTGGCAGCCCTACCAGCCTGACCATATAAACCAGTCTAGCCCAGCTCGTGCTTAAGTCAGGACTACCCAAAATTAAACCATCTCCTACTGCTTGAATTGCCATGCAGGACATGGAAAGATGTGGAAACATTGTGAAAGGTGCGGAGTCAGAGAGATTAAGTAGGAGACCAAGTATATAAACATCTAAGAACCAAGGTGTTTTGGTTTTTTTGGTACTCAAATGAGTATTATTTATGCAAGAGCTCTCATAGTATTAAATATCTGAGAGGGCCAGAGCAGGTGCACAGAGAAGACACATTCATCTGTTCTCATTAGTTTTCATCTGTTAATATATACAAATTACGATATGGTGATTCCAAAGAACTAAGTTAAAAGTGAATTCTAACTTGTATTATGGAAATCTTTTCATTATTTTCTTCTATATTTTTCTTTTTATACACAATGGCAATAGTGTTTTGCTCACAGAATTTAGTCTTGGTGGTCCACATAACAGGTGTTGGCAGTAAAGAAATTATACTGTCCACACAACCTGACTTCCTCTTTTTTGGATGCACCGCTCTTGTTCAATAGAAAAAGAAAAAAATGCTTAAAAATGCGATAGATTCCAAGTATATAAAACTGGAACATAAATCTGCCAAGTCACATGGCTACTAATATACTAATTATTGCAGTACACTAATTATTGGCAAAGTACATTCTTTATACAAGGACTTTCTACTGAAGTTTATCCTGCTAATTCTGAAGTTAAATTTAGACATACTGTTGTCAACAAAAAAGAACATTACCAACATTATATGCTGTGTAGTTTAAACAGAAAATAATTCGGGGGAGTATATATATATATATAAAAGTTTTTTAAAAAAAGACAAGAATAAAATAGACTTATGGAAAGGCCTTCATAAAAAATGGCTAAAACTGTCATCCAACTTAAATGCTGAGCTGCAGGCTTTGAGTATGTTAGTCTGCTAATTTAAAAGGTTTAAACCTATTTATTGTTCATTAATATACTGAGCTGAAAACTCTAAAAACAGAAATATTCTATTTATCTACAGGATAGGTATTTATGTACAGAAAAAGAACATAAGTTTGAGTTTTCTAAGTCAGATCAAGGAGTGGAGTTTCTTATAGCGAAGAAATTCGCAGCAGTGAAAACATACTTTCAGCTTATTTCTCAGTAGTTATTTCCAGTTACTAACATGCCTGTGTTTGAAGAAATGGAGGTAAAATAAAGAAATAAACAAATAATTGCTAAGTTAATGTTAACTAAGATACCTGTTTTACAAATGCATGTGTTCTTTAGCAGTCCAGTGGAATCTCAAGGGCACAGGCTGATACTGAAACATCCAGTAAATGCAGCGCTGTAATTGTTCAACGGATAAGTAGGCAATCAAAAGGGATAATGAAAAGCCTCAATGAAAAACCTCAATAAGTCTTTTTTTTTTCAAACACAAACATTCATTCTGGATTTTTAGTAAAGAAAAGGATGAATAGGTGGCTACTGATGTGCAACAGATACACAAGTAGCCACTGTGTTCAAGAAAATCCAGTAGTTTTATATTCAAATGGTTCAATCAAAAATTCTGAAAAAGAAACCAATTAATTGAGGAAAATAATGTCCAATAGCAAATATGTAAGACAAAGCTTCTCAAAACTCCAGGAGCTACTAATGTTTCTATAATAAAATTCATATGAGATTTCAATTAAGCCAAACTACTGTGGTATATCCTGCATAATACCACAACAGGAAAGGAATGAGAATTAAAAATTGATGAGAGAATATGCAAGATGCTTAAAACTGCAGAACACGAGAAGTTTCTAACTACCTTGGCAATAAATGGGCATTAATAACTGCAAAATTCATACACTTGAATGCAAATGGAAATAGACGCCCTTGAATCTATTTGTTACTGTGAGGGTGACAGAGCACTGGAATGGGACTCCCTGAGACTGTGGTGTCTCCTTCTCTGGAGATACTGAAACCCCACTTGGACACAGTCCTGTGCAACCTCCTCTAGGTGAGCCTCCTTTAGCAGCAGCATTAGACTGGAAGATTTTCTCCTTTCCAATCTCAAACATTCTCTGATTCTGTGAACTACTTTGATTTTATGAATCAAAGGCATTATCATCTTCTCTCAGATGGAATTTCTGCTCTAATAATGGATCAGATTGCAACTTCCCTTTAAAAATTTTAATATCAGATAACTAAGGAATGCACTAGAGAAGAAGAAATTTGACAAAGAGGTATTATTTATTTGCTTGTATATATGTGTGTGTGTATGCATATATATAATGTGTGCAAGCATGTGTGTGTGTAAGCATGTGAGTGTGTTTATACACTCAGGATATAGTAGATATTGAGTGTTTTCTTATGCAAAAGCCCATTTCAACTGTTCATGAAACAAATAAATTTGACCTAAGACAAAAACATATTTTTACTGATTGCAGTCTATTTAGACCTTCTAAGTATGACAAAATTCTTTACATGGCAATGTTGTCTTCTCATACAGCTTGATTCAAAACTAACTACTGTGCACATAAAACCCTAAGAAAATATCTCAATCTCATCATAGCATAGATTATGACTTTTCTTGATAAAATGAATATACTTACGACTGAACAATGGACTTCTTTTGGCCTACACTAAAAGATGAAATAAAAACTACCAAATTTGCCTACTCAGACCCGTGAATGTAAGTCTAAAAAGGGGAAAATAAAAAGCTGAGGATTGATTCAGAAAATAACCTTATTTGCAGAGAAAAAAAGTAGATAGATATAGTAAAGGGAGCATAGCTAAGAAATAGTGAAGATGCTGTGCTACTTAGGGAAAAAAAAAGTGGGAAAGGTCATAATGAAATGTCTGTATCCTATCACAACTGTTTTTATCCACTTGTCCTGTAGTATCTGTACTGTTATTTCTGGAAAAATGTAGGCTTTCTTTAGCAGCTTAGATCTACTTTGCCACGGTACAGTCTCACCAGAGAGGATTAATGATGCTCTCTCTGTACTCTTTGTTCTGGTAGGAATTCAGGCCAGGCTTCCCTGTGATGGTGAAAATTGCTTTTTTTGCTGTCACTGCTGCTTCCTCCTTCAGCAACCTTGTCTAGCAAATCAGTCCTGCTCAGTGAGGTCCAAACTAGAGAAATGTATTGTCGTGACCATTTACTAACTGTTAGCATTTCCCCACATTGCTAGAGCTTTGGATTGCTCCCCAAAGCAGCTTTCTCCATCATTAAGCCTGAGTATTGGGCACACTGCGTGACTTGGCTGCCATCAGATATTCCTTTATTGGATGTTCTGACAGCAGACTGCACAAGACTCCACTTACTGTCTGCTGGCCTTGAGAAAACAAATACAGTGTTAATATATCTAACAGAGCTTTCGACTCCTCCCATGAGGGCTGCTGTGCTCAACAAAAGCTTTCCTCTAGGTGGAGACTTGTGAAGTCTACCAGCTTCCTTAAAATACTTTCCTCCAAGGTGAAGCACTGACAGCCCTTGTAAGAGAATAAAGGAGCATTTTATTTTTCTCTTCTAATTTTTTTCAGTCAGTGACTTTACCTAAGAAATGTAACTGTTCATCAAAAATGCAGAGTTTGTCGTTATCTCTCTTACCTGAGAGCTTATCTATGCCACCCTATTGTGCAGTAGGGAGTACTGAAGTGTAATGCAAATTATCAGTGTATACAGGCAATTTTGTAGGACATGTCAATCAAATATGAATGTAATTTTCAAAGCAATTATCAAGTAGAGAGGTTAGTGCATTTAAACTGTTCATGAAAAATTCCCAAGGGTGTATATAATTTCTGGGCTACAGGCAAGCCAACATATTTTTGGAAAACAATATGTAAGGCTTTTAAAGCTATCTGTTCATAAACTTCAGGAATTATCAAAGGCTATATTTGAGCGGCATTAAGCCTGCAGGAGTATGTCATGCTTAGTGCTGCTAAAAAAGAAGTGTTAATAAATCCTGCTTGAAAATTTCCACGAACATAGCAAATCACCTATTAGTGATTTGGTAAATTGATAGTAATTTCCAATTACTAGAATAATATTATTAATTAAAAATAATCCCAGAAATTTTTTTCATTTTCCTATCAATATGTCACATGGGGATGGTGCTCAACATGACCGATATGTTGTTTTATGGTCATGAACATACAGGGGTACTTGCCCCCACTGTTTTATTCTGTTTCACCCATAGTTCACATTGTCTATGGATATGGCTAACATTAAATTACCAATTACATATCCATATGTCATCTTGATTACTAAAGCTGATACATGCTTAAATTCTCAGGGTGTGAATCATTACCATTCCAACACATTAGATAAACTGGCTGTTCATAGTGTGTGTGCCTTAGATTCACTACTAACTTGGATAAAATCCATTAGCTTAAGCATCCTCCATTAATGTTTTTTCACACCTAGGTTAAAAGCCAGGACATTTATAATAGACTATGAAAGTGCATAGTCAATTCATGGAGCTATCTCTTATACTGCAATACTTTAATTCTATTTGAAATTTTTTCAGTCCTTCTATGTTGGAAGATGCAGAAATGCACTTGCCAGCAGCAAGGGGACATATACTCCATAGAACCATTTAAACTGTGGAATCATGTCAAGGTTACAGCTAAGGTTACAGCTAACTGATCAGAGGAATAAAGCTAGGGAATATGCAACCAAATGCATTACTAAGGTAATGGGAATTGGAGAAATGTGGGGTATTTTTAATAAACACCTCCTGGGTTATGTACAAACCCAAAGTATTCTAGCTCACCACAAAGTAAATGTGCTGCATACAAAAGACATCTTTGAAGAATTAAACTCTGAAAACAAAGGTAGTTGGTTGCTCCTTCAAGGATGTTTTAGCAGCCACAAGAAAGTAAAAAAAAAAAATCAGTATGGGTTAGGGTCTTAGATGATTGAAAATGGCACCAAACAAGTTCTGTGCATAAAGAATGCATCTGGTGCTCTCAGTGTTCTGGACCCAGTGTAAAAGTACATATCCCATTAGGTCTCTTCTCAGCAGGGGGCTTATAGGTCATGCAACATTTTCATTTCAGAATGGTCTATAAGGGTTATGCCAGCTAGATCATAGCCATCTGGCAGATTTGTTAGAGCAAACACTTAATATTGTACTCAAGAGTAATTTCTCTATTAATTGAGAGATAATGAAGAAAATTAAAGGACTCAGAGAAACATTCCAAGCCATTTTTTTGCATCTGCAAAGAGCATACTTTCTTCCAAAATCCACTTCTGACTTCTTGCTTTCAGTAAACTTTATGAGAAACCTATAAACTCTGCATCATGTATTAGTAACAACCTTTTTTCATTCCTCAGAAATTTAGCTGGTCTCCTCTAAGTTTAAACAGATTACACTGGGAGCTTATTTGCCTTACCCAGCCATAAAGTTTTCCCTACCTTTCAGTATTTCAGTGCTTTGGGATCTTCTTCTGGCATAAGTCTCATTTCCTTATTTCCTTACTTCCCTTTCCTTTTAACTCTTGGAAAAATTCTATCTGCTGTCTGATTTCTGACTACTCTGTGAATATTGAGAATAAAGAATTAAATGCAAACTTTGATAACAAGGCTTCAATCTTCTATCAGTACATGACCCACATAAATTTCTAGATGCCTTAGTTTGAAATCTCTTCACCCAATTACTTAAATTCATTGTGGTACAATGGCTCCCAAATCTATTGCCCTTTAGACCTTTCAGAGTTTTGCTTGGAGGTTGCAATACAATGCAATGACAAGCAAAGTTCTGTCAGTAAATGGATCACCAAGAGGAGTAAGACAGATTGTAAAAAAAGCTATGCACACACAGAAAAAGAAATACAGTCTTTTAGGTTATAAGTATATGGGAAGTAACTTGAGCCTTTTGTCACCAGAGGAATTTCTTTCTTGTAGTTGCTTCTAATCCTAATTAGAGAAAAAAACCTGTGATACTCATTTTCTAAATGGAATACCAAGGCACAAAAGCAAGAGATGATCAATCTCATGTCTCTCTCCATTAGACCTCAGAATGCCACAGTGCCCATGTATCAAAGCAATACAGTGATTTTGGTAATTTATTTTAAAAAAATTAAAAAGGCAATTTTACTTCACATCTCTTCTGTATTAAACAAAAGCCTTAAAATAAATCTGTACAAGAAGTGGAGAGATTGTAGGTAAAGTAGTAGGAGTTTTATAGGCTTACAAATGAAACACAAAACAGAAAAGTCACCAAAAAAAAATTAAGTTACTTGCGCTCAAGTAACATTTTTCCTTAGTATACCATGAAGGAAAAAAATGCCTAAACAAGGTCCACTTATAATGCAGAAATAACTGTTTTATAACTGGTTTTAGGAACTAATGGTGTCTATCTTAACATTCATGTTGAGACAAAATAGGAAAAAAGACCACAAGAAGAAAAAAACCATTAGTATAGACAATCAAATCCAAAAGCTATATATTAGAATTTTAAAGAATCAAGTTAATTATCCCAATACTAAACCATTTTGATTTGCTGTATTAAATATGCAAAACAAGCATGGTAAAGTGCCCTCATTTAGAAGTTTGATACAGTATTATGAAGCAACAAATCCAGAAGGAGCACTCAAAAATGGAATAAGCTATTAATTTCATAATATTTTTAAAAATGTGATACATGCAGATACTTTCTAAACTTATAATTACTTGTAAATTAGTTATAAATTCTTCATTTATTGAAGAAAAATAGAAAATTAACTTAATCATTACAGGCCACACTTTCAAAGGTGCTAAAAACTGAAAATTACTGCTTGAACTAAAGCAGGATAAGTGTTACATGATGGAAATCTTCACAGCCTTCCTAGATGCTCAGGCACTGTTATACAAAACTGTACATTGCACTTAAAGAATAGACACTTGAAAAACCCTCAAAAGTCAGCATCTGAACATCATCCTTCCCCTTGATTCTTGCAATATCCAAAACATTTTCTGGGCATATTTATACATGGGATGTGGGGTGAACACTTCATGATGATGACTAAAATTCAAAGCAGAAATGCTTAGCTAAAAATGAAAAATGAAAACAACAGCAAACAACAACAAGTAAATTAAAGCAAACCCCAACTGACTACAGCAGGGTGCATTAGGATCCCCACGTACTATCCTACAGGCCAAATGCAGCTTGGCAAGCATGGCTGAGCAGCCCACTGAAGGAGTCAGGTACAGAAGAACTAACACATGAAAGAGAATCAGGTTTTCTCTCTTTGCCTGATCCTTTTACATCTGATGGATATCTAATATATACATAGCCACCCTTCCTAAAATTATTTAAGAATCACAGCTGCTGTTTTTTCACCTACTTCTGCTTCTTGTGTGTGACTTTGATTTAAAAATAGGTAAGAAAGAATATCCAAATAACACTGTTTATGGAAATTGAAACAGAGTTTACAGTTACTTCATAGTATTACTTTGTACAGTGAGCAAAGGGTTTCATTTATAAAATGATAGTGGCCAAAGCAGGTAAGAAGTGGTTAGAAGGAATAGTGAAATTGGATAGAGAAGAAATAAAGCTTGAACACCTCTCAGCAGTTTATTGTGAAGATGGACACAGTTAAGAAGAAAACATTACCTATTTAATCCATCTACCACAGTATACTTCTGGGAATAGCATTGAAGACATTATGGATAACCCTCAGAAAATGAAAATAAGAATATACTGTACAATATAACTTTTAGAAACTTATCCCACTCTTTAAGTTCACATTAGTGCATTTATTTGTATTCAGTTATTTCTTCATTTTGTTTTCACTGAAATATTCCCGCTGAGAGATTATCATACAGAGCTGCTCCATTTGTGCAATGTCTGCGTCACTTTCTTTGACTTAGCTATACTTTCAGCCAATTGTTAGTGACAAGGCATAGCACTTAATCCATAGGGATGGTTTTATGCATCATCACAGTAAAAATCTGATTTGATCCAACTCCCAAAGACCCACCCTAGACATCAATTGCAACTCAGCCTATTGCATCTAATCCCTGAAGGCAGAGCAAGGTCTATGGTTTAGGTAGATGAAAAAAGCACCTAAAATCCTTAACACCATAAAAACAACAGCCTGTTTGAATCAGATGCATTATGAATCTGAAAACAAGGTATTATGGAGGGGAAGCCCTCCAGCATTTGTGTAATTTGGCGCCTTGTATGTCATAATACAGCTTATATTGTTAATTTCAACAAAGAGATAGCAAAAACTTGAAAGATGCTTCAAGTTAGAATGAAACTTCAACATGCTTAAGATTTTTGTGTCAGTGAAAGAGAAGGAGGCAAAACACATTTGGCACTTTACATGATTGAGCTGTATAACTATAAAACCGAAGATGGGAGGAAAATGGCATTCGTTTAAAAAAAATCTTTTTTCTTTATATTTTGGTTTTGAAATGGAAGGATTAAATCAATGCTTTTTTAAGCAGGAATGTTTGTACTAACTCATCACAACCAAACAGATCAAATTCTCTACTTTGCAATCTGCCCTGCCATTGAATGCCTTGCAAGTATTATTCAATTAAAAAACTGGTGCATTTCCAGTATGCTTATTACCCAAACATTAATTATTTTACAATTTAAAAAAAATAGTTTTGTGTAAATTTGCCAGTGTGAGTGCATGTTTTGCTTGGAATAGTCCTATCCCTTGTATAAATTCATCAGTCCACAACACCAGAATCAACACTGTCAACTTTATTAACTTTCATCTTGGGAAAGGGGGAATCAGATCCCTTTCCTATCTGTTTAAAGAGTAAAAACTAGCACCTGTTTGCATGTTTTACTACTGCATTCACCAGCATGATTTGTGTCTCAGTGATTCCCAGGGACAGAAAAAAATGAGTTTGCTGGAAACTTGTGCTCCCTCTGGTGTCTGAATGAAGCATGAAAAGCCAGCAAAAGCACTACCATGGGGGCAGTATTACAAATTATTTTTTTTAATTTCCTGGCGACCCTAAAAATACTACATAAAAATAATTGGATACAAATTTATTTGAAAGAAGATGAAGTGTATATATTTGGATTGGGTTTTCATTTGCCCTACTGCATATTTAATAAAACAGACAATGTATCCATGATTTCCAGCTATGATGGCTTGTAAACATTACCAGTGACTAATTGAATAGTCACTTGAATCTGCACAAAGCAATTTCCCTCCATTAGATTAAGCATGTCACACCCTGTCAATGAAAAATCTATTTAACATCAACCCAGCAATTATAAGCATTTTGGAATGAGGCACCAGAAATCTATTTGTAATTAAAATTCCCTATATGTGTAGGAATTTGGCTTAGCATCACGACTAAATTTATTCTTCACTAAAAGTTTGCCTACAGCAAGAACTGTAAAAGAAAAAAATCCCTTCCATTGTAATGGATTTTTAACACATCAGTACCAGATAGCTATAAGCATTAGCTCATTTTCATGGTTTCATAATAATTATTTCTTATTGTTTGTCTCTTTGGGTGCCAAGAGCAAGGTCCAGACTAAAAAAAGCCTTAAACCCCAAGAACATAAATTCATCCATATTCCTTCAGATGATAATATCACAAACACAAATGAAATTCGCTATCATTAACTTTCTTTTTTTTTTCCTTTGTTCTATTCGGATTACAACTAAATACATTCAACTAATATTATCCTAAAATGTAAGCACACATAATTGATTATATGCCATTCTAAGAATTTTATCTGGAATTTTAAGCAAAAAGCATTGAATAAAGGCCAGAAATATTCTTTCCCTCTAAAAATGATGGCAAACCTAAGTACTGTGCATAAAGCTGTCATGTTCAGGAGAAATTTTTGTCTCTGTTTCATTTATCCAAAATTTTTTCAGGAATCCTGAGGAGGAAATAATGAGCATTTGCTTTATTTCAAACTTGTGTTAATTTATTTTGCAGATACCCAAATATTTGCAGAAGCAAATTGTACATTTTCCCAGTTGACAAACTACCTATGACTATCACATTGATGTGGGTACAATTCCTTGAAATATTTTCACAGATGTGACTGATTTATGAGCCCTGTGATTTAGCTGAGCTATTCAGCATGTGTCAGTTTTGTTTGAACCTGAAATTAATGTGCAAATTAAAGGAAACTGAACCAAATTTAAATTAAAAGATACAAATAGCTTTCAAATCTTTCAGATCAATGCAAAAAATACCTGAAGGAAGACCGATGAGGCCACAAAGCCGTAGCAGGAAATCAAAGCTAATAAAAATGATGTGGCCAAGACAGTGATCAGATATGACTGCACATATTCTGCACTGTTCACCACCCAGAAGCCTGCCAAGGGCCCACTGCACTGCTCTAGGACAGAGGCACTGCCTCAGTGTTAGCAGGTATCACATTGATTTGTGTTTTGACGGCAAGCAAGGAGACACACAGAGAACAGCAGCAACTTACAAAGACACGTTCTTCAGGAGTGAAGAGGAAAGCTGCATTTAAAAACAAAGCAAAGTAACAAAACCCCCAAACAAAACAGAAAAGAAACCCCAAGCAAACACACAGGAAAAAAAACCCAAACCAAAACAAAAAGCACCCCAATAGACTAGTGGGAGTCAGTGGCCAAAATGAAGTAAATTCTGATCTGTCTCATGACTCACATGACTACAGACCTTTTCTTCTGTGTCACTGAGCCAAATGGCACAGCCTCTACGATTCCAAAGGCACTGTTCTTTAACTAAAAGGATAACATGAATTTGCCTTTGCACAAGAAAAGTTGATTCATTGTATTTTAAAGAACATTCCCCCCCATTCTAGCAGGTTTTTCAATATGAGGTAATGAGGAGACTCTAGGAAACGGTGCCAAAAATCCTGTTGGGATTAACTAAAGTCATATTGAATGCTGAGTCTTCTTGCTAGGCTTCACTGCATATCACATCCTGAGAAGGCCATTTGGGTGCAATCCTGTAAAGTGCCTGTGGAATGGGCAGCTCCTGGGGGAAAGGACAGCATTTTGAAATTAGCAACTAAATCTGAATTTATCTCTAAGGATTTAAGAACTTTATTTCATCTAGATTAGAGTCCTGTTCTTTGGTGTCAGAAGGTATTTGCGACTGTTAAAAGCAAGAATGTAAAATGAGGGCCTGGATTACCCACAGCTTTATCCTGGTAGGCAGAGAACAGCCAGGCATATGCCTCCTCCTTTCTCACAGATGCCACAATATTTCTGGATTAGGAGGAGGGGATTGGACCCTAACAGTGAAAGAATTGGCTTGAGGCAGTCTGACACAACAGGGAGTTTATCTTTCACAATGGAGAGCAATTTTCTCTCTGATCCTAAAAAATATATGTTTATGTTCAACTGGTACTATATGCAATGATTCCAACATTGTCATTTTGTATTGCAATTATTATCTATTATCAATCTCTCTCACCCTGGAAAGAAATACAATCATTTTACAAAAGGACATGTCTTATTTTGTGTATTTTTATATGTGTTTTTATAAACTGGAATGCATGTACATAATAAAATTTTAATAGTTAATTTTTAGTTTTCCAGAGGGGACAAACATTGACTGAATAGGTGGAGGTTAAAAATAAAAAGTCATCGACAAAACCTATGACAATACTGAAACTGAAAACAAAGTTTTGTTATAGTCCTGGGTTTTTTTTTCAGAAGAACATTATTTGCAATATGAAACTGTTTAAACATTATTATCTGTAGAAGTCCAAAGTATGATTTAAACAGATTTAAAATATTTTTAGAAGTAATTAAATAAATGTATTTAATTTGCTTTTAAAAATACTTCAGAAAACATAAGTAAAACTCTGTGTTCCTATGCCAATTACAGAAATTATAATTTACTTTAAAAAATATGTAGTAAAGATTTTGAGAAACAATATAAACTGTAAACATACATACAAGAGATATTGTATTCTTGATTCCTTAAAGCTATATACATAAATCCTTGCTTTGATTTCTTAAGTAGCTACTTATATTTACAAAAGTTGTGAAGAGATAATAGGATAAATAAAATTTTAGGATTACCTGAAAAGTGTCTGATATAAATACACTGAAATCTAAAACTACATACAGGAGAATATATTGTATAGAAAATTGAGTTTATTTGGAAATTACAAGTTACTATTATTATTAGCATCACCTTCTAATAATTCAGCAAAAATGATATTTTACATATTGCAACTATCTTGCTCACTGAGACACTATTTTTATGTATGATCCCATTTTTATGCAGGACCCCTTATTTCTTATAGTAACAAAGAGGCCATAGATTAGCTTACTTTTTTATTCTACACCATCAAAATGAAGAGACTAATCTTAGCACTGCCTTTTTTTTTTGCCTCAAAGAAAAAGGAAAAAAAAAAACCCAATTTTTCTCCATTACATTTTATTAAGATAATTTTGATAAAAACACTTTTTCCAAGTTAAAGACATTGCACTCAACTGCAATGGCAAGAAGAAAGCTGTAAACACTCAATTATATATTAAGCAGCCATTATTCGTTTCATAATATGCAAAAGGGACAGTCTGAGGCTCATCTTCTCAATCAGCTTTGCTCAAACTTTTAATTTTGTTATTTCTTAGTCAAATGGACACAGAGTCAAGAGCTGCATGTGTATTTAGTCAATCACTACGCAGAGAAGGAAAACAGTTCATCTCTGCTTTTGCACAGGACTTTTTTCTTCCTGGTAGGCCACAGTTAAATATGCCACTAATCCTGGGCAAACCTCAGTTCCCATAATCTAAAGAAAAATTATCCCATTCAGCCTTAATAAGTGTCATGGTCTCCCAGCTTTTGTTGTCACTTCAGCTGTATTTATTCTGAAGTAAATGAAACAAGAGCTCACAAGCAAGAAACAAGAAGGTGCTAAATACTTCATTAGTTAATCTGTAACAGATATATAGTGGATAAGGAGCTCCACCCCTGTGCAAAATGTACACTCTATCCATATGCCAAAATAAGTAAAAAGTATATATGCTTACTATTGATCAAGCAAAGAAAACAAAATTAAGTCTTTACTATTTTCTCTTTTTATCTGAACATAGCAGGTTTTATACAGACATAAAATTATTTGTTCTGCTCTTTTTTGTTTTGCTGTATTCATTTTTTTTTAATTTTGCTTTCCTATTAATAAAATTTTGAAGTTTACCATGAAAGAAATACAAATTAAGAGTATTTTCTGTTTTTTTTTTCTTCTTGTTATACTTTTTTCCCCCTGGTTATGATAGGAGTTAGCAACCTCCTTCAGAATCCACAGATTCAAATGATAAAGGGCAGGGATTAAGCACAGCCGATTAACAGTCTGTGTCCTCTTCAATCTAGCATTTCCACTGTAGATAAACCCATATTCAGACTGAAGTTATAATAAACACACTGTCCTCAATATCATCTCCCTAGATGACCTCCTCAAAACTGACATTCAAGTATTCTTGTGGAAAATTACAGATCATGGTAACTGAAAAGGCAGCCTAGACAATATACACCCACAAAAATAATACTGCAGATCAAGCCAAATGTTTAGAAAGCAACTGGATAAAATGATACTTTCAGTATAAATATTTAATTTATTTCAGTTCTGAATAATTTATTATTACTAAAGGTTTGACATATAAAATAAAATAATCTTCTTAGATTTTATTTTTACTGCTTGTATTGTGTATCTTAAAAATAACTGCAACAGAATTTATACTTATGACCAAAAAATAAAAAATCTCAATGGATCACAGTGGTTGCAATTTTTTTCCCTTCCAAAGGCAAAAGAAAACCAACAGTGAAAATCTCCAACTACCTTAGATATTCTGAAATAGAAGTATTACTGTAAGGAAAGGGACACAAAAAAACACTTGTCTAATGAAAAACAGCAAAAGAATAAAATCTACAAGACAGAATTGCAGTATTATTCTTCTAAGTATGTATATTGACTTCTATGATAAATAATATTTTCACCTAAAATGAAAAAAGACAGCTCATAAAATGGAAGAGAGTTTTTGCTTTGTAAGGACATGTTAACATAGGAAATTCTGATGGGATTCTCCTGCTATCTGACATCTGAAATCCAGGATCTTCTGAGTCTAAAGAAAAGCTAGGATTTATACAGACACAGACTATGTAATACATTATTTTAATTTCTTAACCTAGAAGCTCAAACTATTTTAAGAAACTATAGATTTATATGTTAATTAATTTCCTGGTATTTCTTCAGACAAAAGCAGTAACATTTCAAACTCTTTTCTTATACCCAACTAAACTTACCTATCTAGTTAAAGTGACTATATTCTACTCTTATTCCCATTACTTTATCAGGGAAGGATTCCAGTGAAGCAATTCTGAAATCAAATGGAGGGATATGTGCATTTATTAGTCAACCCTTTATTGAACATACATGGTCAAAATTTGGTTCTCTTTCACCAAACCACAAAAATAATAAGAAACAGGCAATGCTATATACTAAAAAAGAACTGCAACAAAACAATGAAAAAAATCCCCAAACCTGAGCTTCATTTTGATTAGTTATTCACTAGAATTGCTTTGAAGTAAGCCCTGCAAATGATTGCAGTTATTTCATTAGCTGTTGCTCTATTCTTTCCTCCAAAGTTAAAAAAAAAAAATAAGAGAAAAAAATGATTCAGAGTAAGTTTTATAATCAGAGCATTTATTAGGTTTGGATGATTCCAGCCACCTTTTCTTCTAGAAATAGTTTTAAAGCTTTTTTAAATCCATCTATACTGAAGAAAGTCACCCACTTTGAAATCTTGCTTCAAAAACTAATTTCATGGTCTGTTTCCATAACAACGTGGGTTATTTTTGCCAACTAGTACTCATATAATGAAGCATAACATCTTTAATCAGATTGTGTGCACTACTATCTAAGATTGTTTAGAGTGATTTGGAGACACACTAACTTAGAGCATGTGATTTGTAGGTCAGTTCCCATTAAGAATCTTTATGATCAGAAGGTCACATATATTCCTCACCAAAAAAGCTTCTGAGATTTATTAATTAGTGATGAGATATACAGCGTACAATTAAAACATTGTGTACTTAATTTATTATTTTTTAAACTTCTTGTTTGCCAATGGAATCTTTTAAAAATGCTTTTCATATTATAGAGGACCAGCCTTACCTTCAGCTCATTACTAATACAAACCTTGTAATCTCATTATTCAGCTACCTATTTTTATGCATGTGTTTGTATTTTCAACAGGAGATATAAAAGCAACTTGATACCATTTACATGCTATTTAAAGAAAATCTAAAACCAGGAGGAGCAAACCATGCTTTTTGCAAAAGTAAGTGGACAAAAAAGGTCTACAAAATGTGATATTAAGTTTTTTCAGTCCTTTCTACTTTAAATCCAACAGCAAATGTCATTAGCTATTATAGCAAGATGAGTGTTACAGTTTGCTAGTCTTTCAGCTCACAATATTTTACTATTTTTCATTTGATAATAAATATTCTTTTCCTAGATGTTCACATATGTTTTCCCATGTCTAATTTCCTGTATCCCCTAATTAATAAATGAAACTTCCTATTATTAGATTGGATGAATGTATTATTTATTAAAACTGGATTCTAAAATAAGACTGAGTTAGCAGAACTGATGTTCCTTCAGTGAGAACAAATAAAATCTTAACCCAGAATGCTTTCTCAGGGCAAGCTTACCCCAGTGACTAATTAAAAGATGAAGGCTAAAATCCAGAACATAAACAAATTTGGGAAAAAATTATCTATTTCATTATTCAAGGAGTAAGAAGGAGTCCAATGAGACTGGAAGAGGGAAAGAACTGAGTTGTAAAGACCTGCTCCTTTGCCTACACACAGGGGCACACACAGACACACACATGCACACACACTCATGCACACAGAGCCCCATAAACGTGGCTTTCCTTTAACAGCACTTTTCCTTTAAGCACCTTGGTAGTATTTACATTTGCAAGACTCCCAGTATTCCCAAACCTTACCCCTTTATTTTTTCAAGTTTTTGCTTCAGCTGATGAGAACAAGAAAAGAAGGTGGCATGTTTATTGCTGGCAGACAGCTTGGAAATTCTGAGTAAAGAAGCCAATCAAGGAAGAAGGATTATAACAATCAAAGTAGAAAATTTGCATATTTAGAGTATGGTTACTGAGAAATAACAATGCTTTGGTTCTGTAAATCAAACCCTCAGCAAAAGTGAAGGGATTTGCATATCTGGGAGAAATCTGTCATGTTATACATCCATAACTGCGTTCTAATTAGCAGAAAGCTCTAGCTTTTAGTGAAATATTAAATATAAGTGCTAGTACTATTTTTATTTCCTTGTGAAATAATAGACTTAGCTTGTTTGGGGCCTGATGAAAACAGGTTTTCTTGCCTGTAGGAAGCAATGCTATTCAAAACGACCAAAGATACATTCATGATGCCATACAGCTTCAATTTTTAAGATTGAGACAATATAACTGTTCAAAGAGTTCTGTAAAACCAATTGTGTTCATCCTTTCTGTCTATAGAAAGTGGCTTAAAGTAGCTCTCTTGAGAAAGCATTGCACAAAACAGATGAAATTTTAAAGCCACCTCTTCAAAGCTGCATAATATATCACCTTGACTTAATTTTAAGTTTAGTGAATGAAGAAAAATAAGCTGGACTGAAAAGTCTCACAGACAAAAATCCTTAAAAACGTCCTATTGATGGAATCACTGTAACAATTTTCTATTATCTATTAAAATCAAGCAGAATTAACAGTAGGGCTAGAAATTTTGTAAAAAAATAAAGAAAAAAAAATAGGTAAATTCTCTTTTAAAAATTAGCATGTGACAGTATATTTGTACCATTCATGCATGGAAAAATTACTATATTACTTCAGGTTAATGTTTATTTCCCCTTTACTCTCTTGTGAATGATTCTCTGCTGTCTTTTAGATGTAAGTTTAAGGCTGCCTGGCATACCCCATCCACTACTCGCAATCAAACTGCAGGTTGGTGTTGCACTGAAAAGTAAGAGAGAATCTATGCAAGCATATTCAATCTACAAAGTATTACTAATAATGCATATTCAGAGGCATTATCCATTTCCACAGATAAAACATGGATGAAACTCAGTAAGATGCTTTGAAGACCTGGACACTCCTCATATGTCGAACCGGTGAGCATACTTCAGTGTGGGTGTCAGGGTACTTACCATCCTCTGTGGGTACATAGATATTCAAATACAGACAGTCTTCATTTTGATCTTGAACATATGTCACCACAGTATCCAGATTGGCTGTAAACCAGACTGGCAGCATATCGTTGAGCAGTGACCTCTCATCCAGGTACTGCGGGCAGACAGCGGCGAACTGCGTGGCGTTGCGGACACCCGTCCAAGACGATGGTGGCTCCGGGGGCTGAAATCGCCTTTCTCCAGTCGGAGGGGAAGCATAAGGAACACCCAGGTACTGCTCCACTGGACCAAGGATCTCATTAGGCAAAGGTGTTCTTAAACCACGTATTTTGCCATAATTTGTAGTAACAACTGGGTATTGTGCTTGGCCATCAATGAGAGTAAATCTTATAGCCAGTGCAGTTATCCACAGGAGGAAGTTAGAATTCAACATGACACACACTGGTGTGAAGATCAAAGGCAGCCATAGGAGTCCCATTGGTTTCGACATTATTTAAATCAACATCAGCAGGGCTCTTTTTTCCACAGCCAGGAGAAATTATTCAGTCAAGGAAAATGAAAACTAATAAAAAAATAGTCAAAAGTAGATGAAGTGAGGGAAAATTTATCTTTGTTCAGGCAGCAAAAAAACAAAAGCTGATGTGTGGTAAGTGCCTCAGCTGACTGGCTGTAGACAAATCCCAATGTCAGAAGAAACAAGGGAGTGTTTGCCCCTAAGGCCCATCCCAGACTTCAGTGTTGAATTAATCCTGGCAATGCAGAGCACTTCCCGACAAGTAGAGTGGCGAGAGATCCGCAGTTATTCCACTGCCCCAGTGAAATGGCTCCTTTCAGTGAAGTCCAGCCCACTCAGTCAGCCTGCGGCCAAGAGAAAACAAACAATTCAAATAAACAGACAAATTTATGTTGGTATAAACCTAAACAGAATTTAAAAAAAAAAAAATAAAAAAGCCAAAAATTATATTCACACACTACTAACATGCCAAGGACCACAACTCTTTTATGAACTTTAGACATGATGGTTAGATACACATTTTCAAAGATGTGTAAGTTAAGAGAGCTAAACTTGAAGCCATAAGATTATTCCACAAAACAAACATTTCTGCTTCTCTATTTGCTTCCAAACCAAACCACAGCCCAAAAACTTCTGATTTCAGGAAGAGTATCAAATTCAAGTGCTAGCTTGAGGATATTCTCTGCCCGCAATAAACAGAATCTTCTTTTTAAACCTATTTGCACTCCCACAGGAACCATTCATTACTTTTGTTTCCTGTATTGGATAATCTCTTTTTGCTATGACTTGACAACTACTGAATATATTTCACAGACATGGCTTCTTTGCTGTATGACAACCTAATTTACCTTCATCTAATTCAGAAATTCCAATGAATGCAATAAATAATTAGTTCAAATCAAGTGTGAGAACAGTCAAAATGAGATACAAAATTATTGATTTTCATATTTTTTCTATGTCTGACAGAACAATGGAAAGCTAAAAGAATAAAAAAGCATGCTACAATCTCTGAAGTCAGCTTTTGGCCTACATAGTGTTACAATTACGTAACATTACCTGCTTGCATTCTCTTACTTCTATTTTTCAATAGAAAGCAATTCTTACAATAATTCTGAAATTTTTTAATGAAATACAAGTCACCTGCATGTATATGCTAACCATTACAAGTGTACAAATAAACACACATCAACATTCTATCTGCCCAAAGAAATTAAGGACTTCTTTTTTACCCATTACTCAACTCAGAAGCACAGACAACAATTCCATAAGTAAAATTCCACAAGTAAATTCCACAAGTAAAAAATTCCTTGTTATAGGAAACTGACACTGATACCTTATATTTGGTAGGATGAACTCACATGCATATATCAAAATTATATCTAAAGTGGACAAGCAGGTCCAGTTTTGAGTCAGGACTCAGACATGAAAAGAAATTTGAATGACATTTTATTCTCTCAAAACTCCCGGAATTCTTCAATTATTTCATTTTAGCACTCTTACCATGAAACTGTTGAAACACCAGAACACCAGAGGCCAGAAAAATACCAGATACGTATTACATATGATGGACCAAAATTTCTACTGACATCTAGGACTTGCAATTTGAGCACTATTTCTGAAGGACAAATCATTAACAGCTCTAATTTTCATGTCCCACCAGGGTCATCAGTCCCTGAGTTATGCTGCAGGAAGCCCTATGCCCAACCCCACTCACAGTCTGGATCTTGGCCTCACTGGGTCCCCAGGTAGACCTTGGACCTGACTGCTTACCTCGCCTGGCCTTACAATTATTAGGTGGTGGCAGAGTCTTCTTGCCCCTGTTCTCAGCCCACCCTCAGTGGGGGGCCTTAGAATTTCAGTCTTGCCCTGCCAGCTGTGCAGTGCCCACAGCTCCTGGGCCATCCTCTTCCATGGACAGCCCCCCTTCAGCTGCTCCCTGGCACTCAGAGTGATCAGCCAGCAATGGGTCTTTCAAAATTCCTCCTCAAGTGTCACTTTCCCTTCTGATTTTTGCTACCATCTTTAACAACGGAGATCAGCAGCCAGTGGTTGATTTTGAGTAGCATTCCTCTTGCTCTGTCCCATCCTGACTTTGGCACACTTTACTGATCATGCAGCACAAATCAGATTTTCCAGTTATATCCAACTGAGGATTTAATCTGTGCTTAGGGAGGAGCAACAGATCTTATTCCCTTGACACCCACACTGCAGAAGTTTGTAATGACATTCTAAGAAATGTGGAATGCAGCACTAAGAAAATTGACAAGGTGGAAGGAAACATAGTGATCCAGATGATGAAAGATGGATAGAGAAAAAAAATTTTCTGGGCAAACAGCAAGCAAAAAAAGAGGAAACAAAACAAGAAAAGAAAATGGGAATGACAAATAAACAAGAGTGAACACATTACCAGCAGGAAGAGAACCAAAAATGACAGCAAGAAGGAAATACTAAGCTGATACAGCAGAGAGAATATGTAATTGTAAAAAATGTGACGTACTAAATAGTGTGGCTTTCATGGCCACCTGGATACATGCTGGCTCATATCCAGCCAGCTTTCAAACAGCACTCCCAAGTCCCCTTCAGCTGAGCAGCTCTCAAGACACTGTTCCCCAAGCCTGAAGCATTGCATAGGGTTTTTGCAACCCAACGGCAGGACCTGACCCTTGGCCTTATCGATCCTCAGAGAACTGGCCTCAGTCAATCAAGCCTGTCAGGTTCCTTTTGCAGAGCCTTCCTACACTCCAGCAGATCAATACTCCCATCCAATTTAGTATCATCTGTGAACTTCCTGAGGATGCCTGCAATCCCCTCATCCAAATCATCAATAGAGACATTAAACTGGCCCTAATACTGAGCCCTAGGGAACACCACTCCTGACCAGCTGCCGACTGGATTTAACTCCATTCAGCACCACTCTCTGGGCCAGACTACCCTGCCAGTTTTTCACCCAGTGAAGACTGCACCCATTCAAGCCAGTTTCCCCAGGAGAATGCTGTGGGAGGCAGTATCCAGTGCTTTACTGAAGTCTGGATAAACAAAATCCACAGCTTTTCCCTTATCCACCAGCCAAGTTACTTTATGACAGAAAGAGATCAAGTTAGTCAAACAGAATCTGCCTTTCATAAACCCATTTGTGAGTATCATCTGCATCTGATTCTCTGGCTGTCCTGCACACAGCATGTGATGGCCCTCAGGATGATCTGTTCCATGGCCTTCCCCAGTATCAAGGACAGGCTGACAGGCCTGTATTTCCCTGGGTCATCCTTCT
Source organism: Fringilla coelebs (assembly GCF_963513975.1). Taxonomy (NCBI): domain Eukaryota; kingdom Metazoa; phylum Chordata; class Aves; order Passeriformes; family Fringillidae; genus Fringilla; species Fringilla coelebs. The sequence continues at coordinate 22,562,305 of NC_140029.1, read as the reverse complement.
TGTGGATGGGCATTACATTTGCTAATTTCCCATCAACCTGACCTTCTCCAGTAAAGCAGGACTGCCGGTAAGTGGTTTAAAGTGGTTTGATAAGCTCTTTCACCAGCTTCCTCACGTGTATCCCATCTGAGCCCATAGAGCTGTGTGTGTCTAATTTGCTATAAGTGGCAGGTCACTAACCATTTCCTCCTGGATTAAGGGGGCTTCACCCAGCTCTCCATAGTTCCCCAGCTTCCAGCTCTGGGAGCTGTGCATCCTGAGGAGAACTGGTTTTGCTATTATACTGAGGCAAAGAACCCAGACTGAGGCAAGAAAAGCAAAAATATCTTGTTAAGGCAAGAAAATTAGGCAGAAAATATCACACACTTCAGTTCATTGACATTACTAGAGGAATGATCATTTTCCTAAGGTTAGTTTCACATGTGAAATGTATGCACACTCATACACAAAGACACAGAAAATTATTTTCAGTAATAATATTGAGAGGTAAGGAAGAAGGCATGCTGCCTATTAATTTGTGAACTGTGACAACTATGATTTGATGCTAGATACATAATTGAAAATGTTGGAATATGTAAATAGAGAGTCACAGATTTCAATTAGGGATTGATCTTAAATAGAAAACTGTAAACATTCTAGAACTAGTTTGATGTTCAATTAAATGTATACAGTCAGCTATTTAATATGCCTTTACATACTGAGTCTACAGGAAGACATACTTGTCATGCCTTTATTTATTATCACTAATAGTGTTGTACTTTTTCCATATTTTTTTTACTGCTTCAAATGTTAGAAAAATGCATACAAACTGCTTGCAAAAGATTCTTAGTTGGAAGTATCACTCACTCAAACAATCGAAAATAATCAATCCAAGTCAGAATATTCAGATCCAAATGACAACTTCTGGCAGCTCACCACACAGAGAAGTCAAGGAAGATCTGAAATCAGATACGATCACATACAATGATTTTGTTATTGGCAGAGGAACGTAATTTGAGGCTAATGAGACAGTTATGGCCTTTGAAGAAAATGCAGATTGAAGTTAACATGGATGTGTGTCAGGAAATAACACTTGTTCTTGTTTATAAATCTGTGCCCCGAGACACTCTTAGAGATGCTTAAATAGTCTATGAATCAAGCCTTCAGGGCTAAACTGATGGTTTCCAGGAACTGCAGTTACCACTTTTTCAACCTGAGAAGATTGTCAGTAGCTCTACACTTATTCTGTAGCTGCTAGGGAAATAGAAGACATGGTCTAGAAGTCATTTTTGCTCCAGTGAAGAATAGAAAACTAAAGTGACTTCAAGTTTTTTACGAGCCTCTTGTTCGGATCATGACCAGTTACAAGAAACTAAGCAGAAGTATAAGTTATATCAATACAGGAAACTGAAGACTCTGCAGATATCCTCGGGTTTCCCAGGCTTTATCTAATACAACTAGTGTAGAACAGTACACTTCAGCTTACAGTCACTGACCACTTTTATTCTCTGGCCCTCCCTTCTGCTCATGTTCCCAAGGGGGTTTTTGGGCATGCACACAGGTCTGACCTCAATAGAGAGTAAGGGTTAAAGACTCACATCCCTTTCATTAGACAGACATTCTGAAAGCATACAGTGAACTTGATTAGCTGAAATTTAAGAGCAACCAGCTAGTCAGTAGAAAAAAAAAATTGACAATTGATGTAATCCATAAAATTTCAGATTCTCCTCATACTAACATTTTGCCAAGTATTTAATGTATTTTCAAGAATATGGAAATTCATAAAATATTTCATTTACCAAGAGCATGAACTGGTTTTTTTATTTCCATTCCCTTTGTCCCCTTGAAATAAGTAATTTTGAAAGTTATTAAGTGGATATGTATGGCTTGCTTTTGGGTTTTCTTTGTTGCTTTGTCTTATGTCGCTATGTGTGTGTTTGGTTGATTGTTTTTAAACAAAAGCAATTAGAATATTATCATATTGTAACATATAGAAATCTCTATAATAAAGTAATGTTGTTATATGATACTATAAATAAGAACTATCCAAGGCATAGAAATTTTTGAACATGCCTACAGTATTAATTTTTAGCAATATGTCCATATAATTTGAAATATTTGCAGAAAACTAATCACACCGTTGTCTTTTGTAAAAGCTCTTCCCAAAGCAGGTTTAAATACACCTCTACCTCATAATCAGCACTACCCCCTCTAAATAGTCACTGTCTTTAAATGTTCATTCAATAACAAAAGAGCAGTTTTTCCAAATATCAGTAAATGCATAGTGGGTTTATCTACTACCTTTCAAATTAAACGAACAAGACAAAACAGTTATAACTTCTTTAGAGATTTTTTTCTGGGCTTCTAGAACTTTCTTGATACTCTGAAATGAGCTAAGCTTCATTCTTCCTTATCCTACATAAAGTCATTCAGAAATATCAGACAAAATAATAGCGAACAACACAGAAGAACACCAATCATTAAATAATGTCCACCTTCTAGACTGCATTACTTAAAAAATTGGTAGGAAGTTTATTTACAAAAACTGGCCAATCATAAGATATTTTTGACTCTCAGAAGTGTAACTACAGTGATGTCTGGCTTCAAATTAACATGCAGCTAAGTTTTAAAAAAAATTATTTTTCCTATAGCACGTATATTTATTTTGTTGTATTTTTGTAAGCATTTTTCCAACTCAAATAAGATAATTATTATTAAATGATTCTTAAAAATGCACACAAACACAAAAAACACCCTCAAAACAAAGTAAAACCCCCAAAATTTAGACTTCTAATAATCCTAACTGTAGAGGACCCGATCTAAGCATGTTTTATCTCAAACATTATAAGCATTGCTACAGGAAAGGTGACCAGAGGAGGGGTGGGGCAGTGCTGTCCTGAACCAACTCCATGCTCTGCCTTAGGACTTGTACTCAGTCCTCTTCACCCCAACTCAGTTCCTTGGGAAGAGCTGGCTGTGCAGGGGTGAAAAAACATGCAAAAAGCCTAATTTACATTAGAGGCATACAGACTGCACCCCTCTCACTTTCTCCTCTCATTCTTCCCCTTTCCTTTAACTGGTTGCCACAGTCAAGAACAAAACTGTACAATAAAGCAGAAGAGTTCCCTGACACATGGTCCGGTGTCTTTGTTCAGCCTGAAGAGAACTTGCAACAAACATGATGCCCTGTACTGTGGGTCATGACACTAATTTAGCATTATAATCTAGGGATGAGTATCTGAATAATGTCTCACAGAATCACAGAATTATTTAGTTGGGAATTATAACTCATTAATGCACAGTCAAAAATTTCTTTAAGATTTAAATTTTAAACTGAAAAGAAAGTGATACAAATTTAAGAATTATGATGTGCCCTTGATTAAAGTGAAAAAAAATGCCAGATATACAAACATCATGATTGACCTTAGTTGGTCTTCATTGTATGATTAGAAGTCATGGAACACAAAGGTAGATTTCAAAAAAAAACTTAATATGGAAATAAAGCCCGAAAAGCAAAACAAATTACATACAAGCATTGAATTAAACAGGTTTTTTTTAAAAAAAAAAACATGTTGCCTTTCCCCTTCTATGAATTTCTCCAAGTGAGAGAAATAGGCTCAGATTGACTTGGAGAGTGTCAGTAGATCCCGCAGGTTAGAAACTACAATCACCATTTACTTTTCAGAAAATGGGTACACACTTCTTTCATATCATTGTTTCTTGCCTGGAGCTACCACTCTTATTCAGAATATCTAAATCTCATATACTATCAAAAAGAACAATGGGATTATAGGAAAAAGCTGTGTGGTCCCAAAACTGTTTTTGAAAACAGCAATTCTCTCAATAATAAAACCAATTTGAAAAGCAAGCACAGGAAAAGAAAACATGTGATCATCACTCCTTTCCAAGCAAAAAAAAAAACCCAGAAATTAACCTCAGCATTCTCAAAAAAATCAGCTCTTTCGATCTAATTATAAGAGGTGGTTGTTGAAAAATCACAGATAGGGCTTCCCTTATTCTTTTCTGTATTTAAAATTATAAAAAAACTATATGGCCAGAAGGACCCAAGACTAACTAGGAATGCTCAGTTAAGGCAGTTGCACTTATCTTACTGACCTTTCGAACAGTAATTTCAACTACTATTACATGTAAGTATAGAAGAATTGCAGTGGTTAGACAATTTTCATGATACTTGCTGCTTCTTAGGATAAATTGATGATGATTGCAAATAAACATAAGATTTCAATATTAGAAGGGAAAAACATAAACTCCTTACAAACATAAACCTGAAATAAGTAATAATCGCAAATTACAGGTGTGTTCCATTCAGCTCAAAATGTGATCTGAATTTAGGTTTCCCGTGACAGTAGCTATTCAATTGTGGTCTAATTGCGGCTGTGAAGTCTTGAAAAAAAGCTACATTTCTGCTGCATTTCTAGTACATATTCTAGGGAAATGTACAAAAGTAGCGTCAGTCTAGCTCAACCGATGGTATCATTTCCAGCTTTTACTTCTGATATAACCTTGTACAAGAAATGTAACACACTCTGAGTCTCTCTTTGTATCTTTTATGAACCTCTCTTTGCTTAAATTCAGGTGTCCTACTACAAAAATAAAAAGATTATGATCAGAAACAGAATGTTCACCCCTGAGTTTCTTTAAGGCAAAAGTTCCTGTAAAATCTCTTATGCCTGGAGCAAACCACTGATTTATTGATATGAAAAAAAAATTGCATGCACACAAAAATCAGTACTTGATACATTAGGTTTACAGAGTATGCCTTAATAAATTGAATAAACCCTCAAAAACATCAAAGTTCATTACTCACTACCACTTCAAGATCTCAAAAAAAAAAGCATTTGTAACATGGAATGAGTCTTAACTCCTCTTCTGTAAGAAAGATCAAATGACTGAAAAGAAAAATTCTTAATGAAATCTAACAGGTTTTGTCTAAATATTATACAAAGAAACTCACAGGTCTCAGTCCTTTCTTGTCTTCTCCATTGAACTGAAGGGCATGCCGTTGTGAAGGATGAAAAAACTACAACTCTTGTCTGAACCAACTGAGAAATTGTCTAAGGGACTGATTGATATGCAATTTGATCTCTTGAGGCTATTTAATGATTAGAATTTGATATCTCCCTCTAGGCATTCTAGTCTCAGAAGGGGATACATTAAAAATGTTACAATAACCAGAAACAGGCTAGGAAAAGCAATTTAAACCAGCTGGGCATGTGAACACATGCAAATACACGCACACGCACACAGACACACCATTAATATATTATATGGCCAAAAAAAATTGCTGCTTTATTATACAAATTCTTAGGGCTTAATTACATAGGAGACACAGGCAGGACATTTTCATTGCATTACCTGGTTCAGTTACCAAGTGGTGATACAGCCTTCATTCATATGATAATGTCTCAATTATACATTCATTCTGAAATGGGGAAGTTGAGTGGCTACCCTCATTAACCTGAAGAAACCTAAACCCATTGTTCCCTCTTCCAAGTTACAAACATTAGCTTTCAAATAAGGCTGGGCTAGCTTTGAGGACTCTGTGAAGCATTCTCCCTGAACCAAAAGACTTCACTCTGAGTTTCTTACCCTTTGACTACGAGATAACTCTAACATCGGATTTCCATTAAGTACAAATTTTCTTGGACAGGTATTCTCATTTTCAAGCAAGCCTTGTGTAGTTTGTAGGACAATTATCTCTTAAAATAAAAATTGTGACTGGAGATTATCTTTACTATGCTTTTACATCATCAAATTGATTTATCAAGTAAATCTTCCCCTTAGGTTTTCTTTATTTGTTTGAAAGGGGACAATATCACCAGCATGAGAACTGTCCTCCAGCTTCCCTTCCTGTATGTCTCTCCTCCTAATTTAGTGGGCTTTCACCTGCTAAATGTTGTCTTAAACCCCTTATATTTACAAGGTGAGAGAACATGTCTCAGCAAAATAAGTTTCCACAAAATATTTTGAAAAATGGGATCACAAGAATCTCTCACTAGATCAATGTTGCTAGATCAATGAACCTGGTGAAGGGGCTGGAGCACCAGTCATAGGAAGAGTGGCTGAGGGACTTGGGGTCATTTTGCCTGGAGAAAAGGAAGCTTAAGGGTGGTCCTTACTGCTCTCTACAAGTACCTGAAAGGGTTCTCTAGCAAGGTGGAGGGCAGTCTCTTCTTCCAAATTACAGGGAATAAAACAAATGGAAATGGCCTCACATTGGAGCGGGGAAAATTTAGATTAAATATTAGGATTTTTTTTTCACCAAGAGGATTGCTAAGCACTGGAACAGGCTGCCCACAGAAGTGATGGCATCACCATCCCATCAGACATTTGAAAGGCATGTGGGTGTGGCACTTAGGGACACGGTTTAGTGGTCAGTTTGGCAGTGCTGAATCTTAGGAGTCTTTTCCAACTAAAAATATTATATTATTCTATGATTTTAAATAACATTAATGAAACCATTCCTGTGCTGCCTGCTGCCTTCCCCTCTTCCCTGCAAACACAGTTTAAAAGCTTGCCTAGAAGAGAGACTGTGGCATATGCACTGCTTACTGTCCTGTCTACACTGAATTCAATAAGGAAGGATGAAATTCTTAACTTTCTAGCTGACATAAGTACTGGGAGCTGTGAATTATATTACATACTATGGACTCCTAAAAGCTAAGCATAATATTATCATACAAAAGTCCCACTATGGATCCATATCTGTTTTCAGGCCAATGCAGTAAGCACTGGAATTCAGAATCTAAACAGGAATCTAGATAGGGCTACAGCATGGACTCCAACACTATCCTGCCCCAGTATTCATACTTACCATCCAATGCACAGGCATAAACAGAGAGTAGGATAGGCCAGAGGTATTCTTCAACAGACAGCTCTTTTTTTTCTCTCTTTTTTCTTTTTTCTTTTTAGTAAGAAAGATTTTCACTATAGAAATGCAAGCTTTGCTATGTTATGTGACCTCAGGGGGAGAAAACAGCACCTGGACCATTTTATTGACTAAGATGTAAGCTCATGGACAGAACCAGAGATATCTTTCCTCACCACTGATAAACATGCCAAAAAAACAGGAAAGCTAAGCTTGGAAAAAATATCAAATCTTATTCTGGTTATTTTCTGTTCCATGAAAAAGATCCTCTATTTCAAATCCCACACTCCCAAATGATAAAAAAACCAAACTGTGTTTCATGGTCTTTCAAAAAGTCCAAGAGAAATCTCAGAACAATATGTTCTCTCTTAGGAAAAAAAAAAAAAAATCCCAAAATTATCTGCATGACAATCTTTATTCTATTACATGGGAGATTTCAAAGCCATCTCACATGTAGTTAATTATATTTTCTTGCATCAAAGCGTTTTCAGAAATCTAAGGTAATATATCATATTTGCTTTGTAACGTGTCGAGTTGTATCTGGGTAGGAAGTGGAAGCCAACTAAAAACACAGAAGTTACCATTTCTCCTACTGTTCATCCTTTCACTCCAATTATTGGAATGTTTCCATCCTTGCTAAGCACAATGAACCTTGATACCTTCTCTACCTTGGAAACAAATACTAAACCTCATGTTCGTTTCCCAAACTGTATGTGAAAAAGTGAGATAGTCTGTCTATACCAGAAGCATACACTTCAGGCAGCAGTTCTTCCTACTGTAAGGTATTTTAAATTAATATTGTAAGGTACTAATTTAATATATCCTACCTACAAAGGTATTTGACATTAAATATTACTTTGGGTCAACCACTATGAAAAGCATCCTGAAGATTATGCTGAAAAAGCCCAAGTGATTAGCCTAGATTAGACAGCTAACTGTCCTAACTGAGCTGTAGCAAGATGATTCTTTCTTTCACTTCTTACCAATATACACAGAATTATCTTTATAACCACAGAGTTAAGAGCCTTGTATCTTTCCCGTTTGTTTGTTTGCTTCATACATGAACATGACTAAAATCAGGAAGAGCTTATTCTGCTATGAGTTTCTTAACAGTTTTTGTCTTGTTCTATCATTAATTGCACTGCTTATCAAAAATGATGTAGCATCCATTGATAGGATATTCCGTATACAAAGTTAAAACTAAAATTAAGATATTTTCTCCTGTACCATTCAATTAATTTTATTTTCTGGGGCTCTTTTTATTATTTTTGCCATTAATATTGTTATTCCCATAGCAACCGCCAGGTTATTTTAAAAACTGTTGAAATGAATCTTCCCTGGTGTAAAATTATACCTCAGAGAAGAAGTTTATCCAGTTTTGCCATCTTTACCTAATACTAGCCTTTACCAACATAGAAGTGATAGGCTTGTGGAAAACAAGCATTAAGTTAGAAATATTTAGATTATTTATTTTTAAAAAACATGTTTCTCATTATTATTTTGGTTGCAATGAGTACCATTTACGAATTACTTTCTAACAAGACCCATACAATATTATTATTATTTTTATTATTGCTATCATATTATTTAGCACACACTACCTGCTTTCACAAGACTGCAAAACTACATGGGCATTTTAAAATATGAGGAGAAATATTTTTTAGCAATGTGATGCCATGGTACCTTTTCAGGACCCATCTTTTGTTCTTCCCTGCTTGAAAATGTCCTCTTATAAAGGTACCTTCTATGCTTTTCCTCTTTTGCACACAGCCCTCTCAGTTCTCTTGTAATTCTCAAATCTTCCTCTTTTCTCCAAATCATAATTCTTTCATGTGACTCCTTTCTTCAACCTGGTCATTTGTTTTTAGCTTCCTTTTGTATAAATGAAGAGTAATAGGCCCCTCAAATCAATCAATATAAAATTTATTTTTATGTGTAGAAGGAATTTATTTCATTTATTTTGTAAAGGGCTTCTGTTTGGGTTTTTTTTTTTTGTTTGTTTTTTTTACTTATTTGGTTTTGGGTGGGGTTTTCTTTTTTTTTTTCTTCCTTGTATCATATCCATAGGGGATGATATTGCAAAAGAAATCAAAAACCAAAAAACACACCAAAAAAACAAACAAACAAAAAAAAACAAACAAAAAACAAAACAAAACAAACAGAAGAAAATTTGCAGCTGCCAGGTTGACTAAGAAGGACTGATCTATTTTTTCCTGCCCTCAGTCAACTGATTTAGGTCAGGATTGAGAAAAAATATACCTTGTCACATGGCAGGAGTTACAGCTTCCTGTGTGCTTCTATTATATCATCTCAAGAAATCTCACTAATAAAACATAATACCAACCAAAAATATCTACCACAAACTAATGCAGTCAATTAATAGAACAGATGGAGGTCAGGGCAGACAATTAAATCCCTTTGACAGAAGATTATTCTACCTCATATTGGAGATATGTCAGTAATTCCTGTGTGATCTGACTTACACATTATTCTTCAAAATAATTCCTTCCATAATGCCTTCTTTGGCATGAGAGAAAAAGATCCATCATCTAAAGGTCTTGCTTGCAGCTGTATAAAATTATTTTTAAATGTTGGGAAAGTGCACATATGTTTTTCCAGAAGTATTCTTATTGATTGAGCAAGAAATTCAAATCTCCTTTTTTCCTTTATTTAGATAGCTGCTTCTCCTCAAAGGATGAGACAGCTATGACCTTGGCAAGGTGCTGAGCACTTTTATTTTAAATTTAATTCTGTCTTCTACAGGTATCAGTGATAACCATTCAGGAATTGTGATTCATTATTTCTCTGGCCATGAATTTCAGCATATTTGCAACAATTATCTTTTCTAAAGTCTTGCACCAAGATGGTTGTATTTCTGGACCTGGGAACTACACTGCCAATAATACAAACTGGTAAGTGTTGTTGCCATATTCTGGCAATATTGATGACGTATTTCGTGTTTCAAACAAAAAAGAAACTGGGCTATTTAATTTTTTTTGGAAATTGATGATTTCCAGCATATAGATTTCAAGTAATAAACCATAAACAGCTATAGGGAAAAATTCTTCAGCTAAGAAATTAAGTTCCTCATGACATATTTTTTCACAGAAATAGAACTCTGTGCCAAATGAGTTCCAATTTATTTTTAAATAAAGGTCAACATAAGTTTTGATAACTCTTTAACTCCTTTTTTTAAAGTTATCCTCATAGCATACTGTAGTAATATTTAAATTTTAAGAAACTCCGAAAAAGTTGCACTAATAATAAACTAATACTTAAAATCACTGAAAATCCATATTCCAAAAGACAATTAAGCTGCCAAGAGAGTGACCTGTTAGTGTAATTGCTGTAACTGCACTGTCCCAGCTTCATTTTTCATTGGTGAAATTCTAATATATTAATTTTCTTAGTCAAGCTCATCTATTGAAACTCCTGCTTTATTTATTAATAAATACAGATTTCTTAATGACTGCACTATCCTTAAAGCTTTGGTTTTCAGGTAAATATGCTTTATTGAATTCTGATCTCAAATTAATTTATATTTGATGCTGGATACATCAGATGTGAATTTCTTGTGCCCTTATGTAGCTTATTACCACACTGTTTATACATTTCAGTTTTGATGGCTTCTAACAAAAACAGGTTCTAGTTCTGCCATTGTTTGAATTTTGTATTGTAGCCTCACACCATGACACTCAATGAGTTTTATTTCACTAATACTTTATAATAAATATGAAATAAAAACTATTTCAGTAGTCTTTAAAGTACTTCTGTTTCATTTGGTCAAATATAGTATATTTCTTTTAACTTTCTTCTTTTAAACAGAAATGTTTTAACAATAGAAATGCTAAGTCTCTAATTATTCATCACCTAACTTTTCAAGTGTCTCACCATCATTGTTTAAACCTGTAGCATAACCGTTTGGGGCTTTTTCCATCCTTTCTGATACTTCCATATAATGAAAGAGAAAGGGTCATGCTGTTATTTTAAATCTATGGAAAGAAAAATTTAATTGCTGTTAAATGAAGATAACAGGCTCATAGACTGGTTGAAGTTGGCAGGGACCTCTGGAGTTCATCTGGTCCAAACCTTCTGCTCGAGGAGGGATACCTGCAGCTTGTTTTGGTGACATTGTTTAAGTAAAAATAGACTGTTCCTCATTATGCACAGTTTTCAAGCATTTGCATCTCATCTTTGTGAATCAAAGTCATGACACATGTCTACCAGTAACAGCAGTCACAATGGTCTGATACTGCATATGAAATATCACCTACGTACCTTTAAAGCCAAGCAAAAAGCCTCAAATGATAGAAGCAACACAATTTTTCAGTATAATTAACTCCACTGACTCCAAACTACATTAGAATTAAATGCGTAATTTAGTTCCAAATAAAAGAGGTTTGTTTCCACCCCAGAGAGACAAACTACAATTTTAATAAATATTTGGTCGCAGGTTATTGATTTCTTACACAAAGAAAAAATGCAGCTTTTTAAGATTATAATTAGGCACCAAATTTTGTCAGTGATTTCCTGAAGTCCTATTGAAACATAAAAATTCAGGCTGTTTTTTCTGACATTCTGTGAATAGTTGTGTAAGCTTTAAATCCATGTTCATGCTGTGAGTGCAGAAAGGCTATTAATACAGCTGCAACCAGGTAAAAAAGAGTACTGCTTCATACATCTTCATAAGAAATAGAACCTATAATGAAAGGTGACAGAATCTGATTTTACGTAACTTGAGTAGTTTCACCTACATTCAGATATTCTGAAGTTTTTTTAAGTTGGGGATAACAATATTACCATATTTGTGTTGTGTTCCCTTTTTCTAGCTTTTTTCCTGGAAAAGAAAAATTGAATGCAAAGCAGTATAAATGAAAGGAAATGTGTGGAGGGTTTTGATAATAAACCTGGTAAAAAGAGTGGTTTAGATACTTTCAGCTTCCATACTTAAGATCCAATAGAAAACACTATTTGTGTGTGTGTGTGTGTATACATATATATTTTGCACAACATCAATAAGAAATAAAAGCAAAATAATATTCTAAAAAATTCTGTACAATACCAGCTATCTGGGTCTAAACTGGCATGCAATTAAAGCTAAATGTATTTTATATTCATATATACAAACATATTTACCTTCAGAATCAAATAGTGATTTTCAATTCTAAGTAATTTCTACAAGCAGTTTGGCTTCCTGCTGGCAAAAACATTTTATTTTTTTCTTTCAAAAAAGAAAGAAATATGCCATCATCTTCCCTAGTCACTCAACAGCTGTATCAATTTGTTTTCAGGGCAGTGATTAGCATAATTGTGGTGGATTACTCGTATTTAGCTCAGAATGGAAATAATTCAGTATTTTAGCAGATATGACATAGAATATATGGGATATCCAGGCCCTCTGGAATGGTGCTGGAAGTTTGGGTTTTTTTCCTAAAACTGTACTAAAAGCCTATTTTTAAAAACCCAAATCTGTCTGAAAGAACCAAAAACCTTAATTCTTCTGATATGCTGTTTGATAAACAATCTCAAACTATGGCAAGGGCACACAACCATGAAATCAGCTGCAAATAGCTGTGATAAGGGCATTACTCAGAAGGGTTTCACTATGATATAATTTCTCTGAAAATCAGAAACCCCCCACCCCAAAAAAAAACAAAACACAAACCAAACCAAACAAACAAAAAGCCCAACCAACCAAACAAAAAACCAAAGCAAAAAATCAATCAATCAAACAAACAAACAAACAAACAAACAAACCCCCCAAAAACCACACCCAGAATGTGATTCCCTCATTACTGGTTTTCTACTTTATCTCCAAATTTCAGTTCCAATGCTGAGGTGCATACAGTGCTACCTTTACTGCGATATGACTGTTAAAATCAATGTGTTCTAGACATACTAGGCCATTTACCTTAATACTTTTGCATGTTTTATAACCATGCATAGATAATCACTGTATGATATTACACATAAATATCATAAAATTATAAAATGGTTTTGGTTGCAAGGGACTTTTAAGACTATCTAGTTCCAACCTCCCTGCCATGAGCAGGGATGCCACATACTAGCTCAAATTGTTCAAAATCACCCAACCTGGCCTTGAGCACCTGGCTTTGAGTTGAGGATGGGGCATCCACAACTTTTCTGGGCAACCTGTTCCTGTGTCTCCCCACCCTTTACAATAAAGGACTTCTTTACAGCCCCTCTAAATCTATGCTCTTTTAGTTTAAAGCCTTTTGCCTTTGCTTCAAGTCACTGACTCCCAGGGCCTGATAAAAAGTCTCCACATGTCTTATCTCTTCTTTTCTACATATTGAAAGGCTGCAGAAAGGTCTCATAAGAGCCTTCTCCAGGCTGAACAACTCCAGTGGTCTCAGTCTGTCTCCACAGGTAAGGTCCAGTCCTCTGATCACCTTTGTAGCCTTCCTTTGGACCCACTCTAACATGTCCATGTCTTTTTTGTGTTGAGGACTTCAGACCTGGATGCAGCATTTCAAGTGGAACTTCACCAGAGCAGAACAAAGGGGTTAGAATCACTTCCATCAAAATAGTGGCCACCTGTTTTGCTTCAGCTCAGGATAGAGTTGGATCTCTGGGCTGCAAGCACGCATTGCTCACTTATTAACAACCTCCCATCCACCAGTACCTCCAAATCCTTCTTTGCAAGGGTACTTTTGATCCATTCACCATTCAGCCCCTAATGGTAATGGATATTGCCATGACACAGGTGCAGGACCTTATACTGGTCTTGCTGAACTTCATTAAGTTTTCCTCCAGCCATTTGAGGTACCCCTGGATAGCATTTCTTCCCTCAAGTGAATCAGTTGTACATCTACAGACTTGCCAAGGGTGCATTTGATCCTACTGTCTATGTTACTGATGAAGATATTTAATAGCATTGTGCAGGTATGGACCTTAGAGAGACATCACTCCTTACTGGTTTCCACCAGTAATCAATGTAGCCCTTGGTTTCAAAACCTAGATTACAACCTGTATAAAAAGCATTGTATGATATTGTTATCCCATGTTATAGAAGCTGGAGTTGATGGTCCCAGAAGACATCTGCTGCTGGTTGTTTCTAAAAGAAACTTCAGGGTGCAGAGCTCAAATTAAGTCATGGAGATACCAGGAGGACACAAGATTTTGCTGTTACACAGAGACATTCCTTTTATATTAAAACTGACGCAGGTAACTGCTGAAGAACAGGTAAAGGGATATTTATGAACAGATACAGATAGTCTTCCTTTCCCATCAACTACTGAGTTGTCCAAACAAAACAAACTGTGGTCTTGTGGTTAAAAATGAAGATACAGTGTTTTGTGTGTGTTTGAAGGAAGAGGACAACTGCTTGCCTGTAATTCATTTGCACTGGAATCATGCTCTCAAAAGGTTTACTGTTCTTAGGGGAAAAAAAAGACAAAAAACCTACAACACTGAGTTATTATGAACTTCTTTAAGAGTTTAGAGTTCCCTGTAGAAACAGATATAATAGATATAACATCATTATCTGTTGTTCATTACAGTATATTTAAATTATATTAGTCACAGTGATAAAACATTTTCAATTTTAAACTCTGAGATAGTAAAATTTGCACTCCAGTTCTTTGAATTGAACATGACTAAACTTTAAAAGAGTTGTCTGTGAAAAACAGTGTGATTATTTTTTATTTCATGTTTACTTATTGCTCATGATGTTATGATTCAGTGAACTCCTATTATCCATGAAGTCTGTATAATGTTGAAATTACACTACTTTAACCATTCTCTGTTACTGTTGTACAATACTTTGTGTAATGTTATGTTCAAATTAATTTTCTACAAAATCAATTATACTTCTGGAAGCATTACATAAATAAGAACAGTGCATGGGTGCTAAAGATTTAAGATAAACATGACTTATATTTTTATAAAATTGTTTAACTATCCTCCCAAAGCTTTTAAAAAAGCTAATGAACTTATGTAGAAACTTTAAAATTATTCAATTACATTGCCACCTGAAAGTAAATTTAATGATCTGGAAAGTTTTGGTGTTTGCTATTTCATATTTGAGTAATATTTGAAAAATGCTTCCATTTCTCACTTGGGTTCTTAAAAAATTCACATATTGGTGGAGATCATTAGAGTTTGCCTACTTTTAGATACTTTAGGTCAGTCATACCGAAATACATAACTAAATATTGGAATAAAAAAATGATGGCTACATCATTTTGAATTCAAATGGAAGCAAGGATTATTTATATTCATTAGAGAATCCAATATTTTTGATTTGATTTTGATTCCACTATTCACAGTACGTCTCTACCTTTAATGGAAAACACACCCTAATATCAGTGATGTAATGGATTTGTTAAGATTACATTTACCAGTAACATCTCACAGCAAAGCAGAAGAGCAACTTTATTTTTCCTAGATCAACTGAGAAACAGTTAACTACACTGGATTTAGGATTTCAGAATACTTTCCCTGGAATAGATGCAGAGAGATGTGGAACACCCTACAACAAAATCTAGACAAACTCTCATTAAAGTCTGGTTAAATTTCCAGACAGTAGGTGTAAAATTCAATTTACACTACTGGAATTTTTTAAAGAATATACAGTTTCCAATTTGGAAACTTACTGAAATGTTGAGCATCAGCCTCAATTAACTGATATAACCAGACCATCAATCTGGGTTCAACTGGTAACTTCATTAGTTGCTCCTGCTTATCACTTGTGTTTCAGTATGGAAAAGACACATTTTATTATTATAAAAGGGAAGAATTTTAAACTGAGTTCTTTCCTTTCTTCCTTCATTGTGTTTCAAAATTAAGAGAGAATTGGTAGGAATGCACACTATAACGTCAGCAGAGCCTAAGTATCAAAACACAGTCTTAGGAGCCTACATAACTGATGGATTTCCATGCTAAAATTGTGCAGATATTTCACCAAGACAGACAAAATGTGGGTGAGCATTTTTTTTCCACCTAAGAGTATAAAATCAGTGAGAGCCTTAAAAGAAAACTGGAGGAGTTGAAGACACTGCTTAACCAGAGGTTGGACTGCTCAGCTAAGAATACTTTCATGTACAGCCATAAACCCTGACAAGAGGAAGGCAAAAATTCTTATCTGAATCCCAAGAGCTGAAAAGTAAGCTGAGGAGAGCTGACGGCTCTAAGAATGAAAATTGTATTGTGCCCTGATTTTCCTCAGAGAATAAAGAGTTGATCTGTTTCCTAAAACTCCCAAGACTTAAACGGGAATGGTTTATTCCTGCCTTCTAATATAAAGGCTTTATTTTTCCTTCACATTTGTTACCATAAATGATACAAGACAGAAGGTTTGATCAGAGTCTGAGAACATGATCAAGAATCTGACAGTATGTGGCTACATCAAAGGAATGACACAGTGCTTCACAGACTACCACAGGGCTCCATCTGCACATTCAGCTGTCAGGTTGGGATTCTAGAACGAAATCCCACCATTTAAACTCACACTTCTGATGCACGATCAAATTCTGAGGACAAAGCATGGGCCTTTCATTTGCTTCAGTTTTTAATACTATATTGTGCATTTCCAGGAAACTCACATCGCATACTCCAAACATAAATTGATGGTTTCTGTTCTAGAGAAAGATCATGGGTTTATCATGTTGACGAATTTTATTTGGAATTATGGATGAGAAAGACAGCAAGTAAGCAGTTAAAGTATTCAAGATGTAGGGATTTCATTCTGTATTTCTCTCAAATATAAGAGTCCAAATATAAGAGCCAAAATTATAGTTAGAATCTGCCCAAGCTATCATCCCTAGTTATCTTTTGGAATTTTTTTTTTTTTTTGTTTATCCAAATGGATCCATATTGTCTGCTGAAAATACAACTTCAAGGTTAGTTTGGCTTGGATTATGAATTATCCTGAAGGCCCTCAGACCGATTTCCATTTTTCTCCTGAAAGAATTCTCAATATAAACCTTTTCTAGACAAAATAAGAAATTAGCAAATATTTCTGTATTTCTGTTGTGCATTTTGGAGCACCTCAGGGTTAGCATTTGAACACAAATATTTGTGGCTACTTCAGAAAATTAGCAGGAAGAGAAGCAGAAATAAATTTTATGCTGATTTATAACTTCATTTTCTAATCTCTCTTCCTTTGTTTTTTTTTTTTTATGTGTAGTCCAATTATCACCTTACATGAACAAGAAAATTTTCAAAAGGCACAGCTGGCTTCTGATGTTCACTAACTTGCAGTGTGAGTTAAAAGCCAGACATCAATAGGTTCCATCTCACTTTTCTGCTTTAATGTTGTTTGCTTCCTTTTCTTCTCCTCCTCTCTGACTTTCCTGCTGTGCATTATGAAGAGCAAACAAAATGCTGAGAAAACAGAAAAAACCTAAAATCCCTCCATCCATTCCACTTCAAAATCTTCTCCCCAGCTTCTGTGGTCTATGTCAGTGTACTGTGATAGACCTAGAGATGAGAATTTCCTTCCTTGGAACATGACTGTGGCTTGTTCTAATGCCAGACAAGGCAAATGTACCACAAATTGTAAGTTCCAAAGAAATTAAGTTATTATTTCAACTTTGACTTCAGTTTTATATGAGCTTTGTACTCTTTATATCAGTTGCTTTCCTCGTTCCTGAAAAAATGCCATGAATTCTCTGAAGTAGAGTCAGTAATTTAATTCTATGTATGACACTCATGCATATTGTACTAGTCACTATGTAACTCCTCAGAGTTCAGCTATTATCACAATCAGTGTGGATGCAAAACTATTAAACAGGTCCCTGCTCATAAGGTATTTTTTATTCAATTACATGTAAATTGTTACAAATTGGAATAAACATGGTTCAGTGATGCAAAAATCACAGAAATTTCCAAAGCTGTTATTTTCTTTGTCTGAATTTTACACTTCACACAATGGTACCCTCGATTTTCATAACTAACCTATCACACTTTGAATTATTGCTTATTCACAACTTTATTATCACATCAGATATATTATTATTCCTTCTCCTTGAATTTAGGTCCCAGTGTCAATGCGAAATGGAAACGTCATTGTACTATAGCTGGTGCAATGATTACAGAAAAAGTCACATCTGCTTCAAAGTTCATGGATAATATAAAGTGAAAAGGAAGAATTTGCACCAGAGAAACTTTTCTGGCCACTTGTACATCTCATTCCCTTCTCATTAATCAATGTGTCAGGCACAGTATGAAAGAATGGTAATTAGATTAAGGTGTTTTATAAATAGAATATATTCTATGCATGGATTTCTAAATTAAATCCTTGTCACATATTTCATATTGATATCATAGAATGTTTATATATCTATGTGCATAGATATATACATACATATATGTGCTATCTGTGTACACACTATACATTAAAATATGTTCTCATATTTTGCTAACAACTGAGAGGAAAAAGTAGATCTTTATGGTAGCAGTATGAACCAGCAACCAAGCCTCTTTTTTAGTGCAGCCCCATAAGAGTTCTGGAACCCAACCTTGTCTTGCAAACTGAAGACAGTCAGCTCTGTCTGGTACAGTGTGGCCTGGAGCCCTCAAACCTTACTGAGTGGCAGCATCCCAAGAGCCAGGCTTAATCTCATGTCTCTTAACAAAGTACAAACTGACTGGTATGATACAAAACTTATAGAGCTGAAAAATAATAACAATTCCTGCCTAACATAAGTAAACACATAAACAGTGCTAATGCTTAGAATGTACATGCCATGTTTCATTGGATGAACACAAGGTAAACAAACATTTTAAATGGATATATTGCAAAGATGTTTCAGACACATTTAAGAACACCAGCAACAGAGAATTGCTATCTTTCCTCTGCATATTCTTACAAAAAAAGGAATTGTTATGGACATACTTTTACTACTTACCACTGCCTTGTATTTTTGAGGAGGCTTCAGCATTCCCCCACAAGAGGCAGCATGATGTCATTTTAGTTACAGCAGAAATTTTTCCTGTTAGGAAAAAACACATAGTGCTCTTCAGTAAATGAAGAAAAGAAATGCAAATGTATGAGTCAGAAATGGTAAAAAAGCAATTGCTTAGTAAATCACCTGCAAAGCTATTTTTCAAGATTGCAAAAAGAGAAATCACAATATTATTAACCATAAAATAAATGCATTAAGCATATTCTATTGATTTCTGCCTTAAAAATTATTAGCAATGTTTTTTTTCTGTCCAGATTGATCACTGCTACAAAAAAAGAATTGTCTTTAAACCTATATACAACAAAAGCATATCTTTTTGAGAACCTGCTAAGGCAAGTAAATACTTTGAAATCCAAGAAGCAGAAGAAATCATGATGAAACACTTTGGGTTTAAATATCTCTCTAAACATGTATTATGCATAGCCAAATATAAAATTGCAATAGCCAAATATACAAAAATATATTAAATTTAATTTAAATATAATAATCACATTTTAAAAGCCATTTTACTATTTTTATTCTTTCCTATGTGTAATTGAAAACTGTAGTTTATACTTCAAATGACATTTCAATGGATAGAATATTTCTGAATAATCTATCCATGTTAAATTTACTATTTAGATATATTAAATTTCAGTATTTACCAAGTCTGTTCTGTCAAGAGTATACTGAGACACTGTGATTTGTAACCCAAACCTTAATAGTGTTAAGAAAGGTATTTCAGGTAATTTTAATGCTTTCAACACTTTAATACCTAAATACTTCTCTTCCCTCCAAAGCCAGCAGACTTTATGGGGTTTACTTATCCCCTGCACACATTTAGCAGAGGAAACGTGCGCTCTGTTTTTCTCTGTATTGCTCTCAAAGGTAATTGTTATCATTTATTCTTCTTTTCATTAAGTTGATCAGCACACAGATTGTAGATTCTGCAATATTAATCACAATGAATACTTCTTCATGAACAGTTTGACTCTCCACAACTAAACCACTCCCTGTGAGTGCAATTTATTGCAACAGCCTCAAACACAGGCCTCAATTCTGTGTAAACACAGTGATTATCTTTATAAGTTGGAAATAAGTACCAGTGGATGGCTATGTGAACACACATCTGAAAAGACGTAATTCTGAAATATGAATAAGGAATGTGTGAAACACCCTAGCTAAACTGTCAAAGTGTCCATCTGGACACTTGCTGCAGGGGAAGGCTGGCAACACTGTGGCTTTTCATACACACCCATTGAGGAATCAGATGTTGAAGTTTAGGACAATCTTTATTCCAAGCTATGGTAGTGCCTTAAATCTATCCATATGACAGTAGCACTTTTACTGGAGATTTTACTGTTCACATAGACTGACAGCCATTTCATTTCTCCAACAGTAGTATGTGATTAAACTTAGGATATAAGAAAAAAGGAAGGATTTAAGGAACGGCTGTCAATGGCAGTGAAAATCCACTAAGGCTAACTCAACTTCCCTTCTCGGTTATTTAAAACCAGAATTTCTTTATTTCAGTATCCTTTATAGCTTAATTACTGCTACAGGAAGAGAGGAGAAAAGGGAGGAAAAGAGAGAAGAGAGGAAGAGAGAACTCAATTTTACTGGTAAACACAGGGGTTGCATTTACTGTCTCTCCATGGTACCAAAATAGTCCCCAGATTTAAAGCATGAATTAAGAAGGTACTATTTGTGAACTAGGTTTTCCAAGTTTACCTCTGTACCTATGTGTCTATCCTTTTCACCTCCATGTTATCTTACACTGTCTTCTAGTTGTCCTTGGCAGACGGAATTGGATTGTAGGTGACTAAGGTTATAATTTAAATTTTATGTTTTTTAGTAAATCACAATGTCCCTTTAAAGATAATGTTAAGACTTTATCTCTGCAATAGTCAATTGCTTTCAAAAAAGCAACAGCAAATACTGCACTTCCTTTCTACCAGGAAGCGTAGGCACACATTAAAAGACTAGCACTAAGACTAGCAATTAGACAAAGTATAGGCATTGTCTACATGTTTTTTTCCTTTTTTAAAGAGCTATTTTGTCTTCATATCTGTGAAAACTGATTTCCTCATAATTACAAAATTTTAATAGAAATATTATGGGAACCTGGCAGTCCCTCTAAGCATATTTTTCTGAAATCTACACCAGATTTGCTTACAATTCCACAGAATCATTTCTAACTTAAACCTAATGGTGCTATAATGGCCCCAGTTTTAATGTTACCCAGTTTAAGCTGACTTATTTGAGTAATTTATTCAACACAATTACTGTACTATTTTAATTAATTTCTGTTTGAGCAGATAGATTCATTAAGTCCCTTTAAGAAAATGTACCCTTTTGAATTCATTTTTAGCATCTTTAAACCTGTAACCTTTACAGTGTTTATACCCTTTTCACTTTCAATTCAGTTTCATAACAAGTTCTTTCTTTTGAAAATTTTCACAATAAGCTCTCCTCGCTGTTAAATTGAAAAAATCATATCTAGTGACAAATTTCACAGCAATTAAATTTTTGAGTCTTTTTATCTATAGAAAGAAAATTAGTGATTAAACAATGGGCGATAGAATATGCTGAGTTGGAAGGGTCCCATCAGGATCATCAAGTCCAATTCCTGGTCCCACGCAGGACACCCCAAGAGTCACACCATGTGCCTGAGAGCATGGGTAAATGCATGCAGGCAGTTCTGTGATATTCTCTCAGAATCAATGCTCCAGAAGTCAGAATATCAACTAAGCAGATGTTGCTATTTCAACTCTTTATTGCCTGGACCATTTGGGAGGATGGCACTGTTTAGAAAAGGAAAGCTAGGTAGAGGTAGATCTCACAGCAGGAAACAGACACAGACTAGTTAGAGGTATATCAGAGATATGCAAATGAAATAATTTTTTCCTTTGATTAAAGTATATGAATGCAAAATAACTAAATCTGACCATAGACTTCCTTTGTATTTTAGTGGGGAGAAAGAGGCATCCTGAATTGCAGACTTATAATCTTCATGAGTCAAAGAGTGTGGGCTTCAAGTTAGAAAACTAACAACCCACTCTTCAACTATAGCAGCTGAGCTAACGTTGATTTTGATTTATCCAAGAAATGAGTGGTGGAATCCTATTTTCTTTACTTGAACTAAATA